>NC_045786.1:136070557-141070557 GCF_009873245.2 Balaenoptera musculus | reverse complement strand
TCAAACATTTTTTGGGGGGGGCATTCTTTGCTGCTGAGCTCTCAGATATTTGGTCTCACTTACTGTTAGGTATGAATGCATCCAACAATTTGGGATAGGGTAGAAACCTTCAGATTTAAAATATTTTCCTTGGCCAAATAATATTTCATCAAAGCTTTTTTTATGAGGCAGTATAGAATTGTAGTGAGAGGTAAAGTGTCTGGCATTCATATACTGGCTCTGTCACTTAATATTTATTTAATTCCTAGACATTTTCCGTTTCCCTTTCAGATTCATTCTCCACCCTTCTTCACTCTCTCTGCTTGAAGCTAACCTGTATAGATAGAATCAATAAGCTATTTTGTGCTCTCTGGTTTCTAGCTGGGCTCAGCTAATAGGAGCCACTGTCAGGAAACTGAAGAGTTGTAGGAGAGTAAGGTCTGACATTTATTCCCCTGGCTCCTTCTCTACCAGGTCACCGTAGGTTGGCTAAGATCACAGCCCCTATCAGATGACCCTTGCTTTCGGCTCTTTTCTGGATTCCAATAGCAGCTCCCTCCCTTGCCCCATTAGGACTAGGAGTATTAATGATTCCCACTATTACTAGTCCCAGGGTGCTGCACCATGTTTTGTTGCTTTCCTAAAATCTGCCCAAGCTTTTGTAAATATCATAGTCCTTTATTAAACTCTTTTCAATTATCCATTTAAGTATACTGTGACTTTGCTGGGATACTGATGGATATATTTTTTTAATTTGTCATTTCCTTTATCTAAAAAATGTAGATAATGATAGCATTGACCTCACCAGATTATTGCTGAGGGTTAAATAAGATAAGGTATATAAATTATATAACACTTACAAGTAGTTAATACTTAGTAAATGTTGGCAATTGCTAGTTATTATATTATACCTATCAATAAGGTAAAGACTGATGTAACTGAATATTACTACTGTAAAAACATATAAACGTAAGGACAAATAATGTGGATTATTTAAAAAATTATTAATATTTACTTTGATTATAAAATTTATTATTCGGGGCTATGCATAATTTAGTTCATGTTCTGGGCTAGTACTAGTGAGTGTAGGTCTTCTAATCTCAAAATGAGAACTTGACTACTTTCAAGCAATTATTCAATCAACAAATATTACTTACTATGTGAAAAGAAGAAAACAGCAGCCAGAAAGGTGCTCTGTATCTTACACACCATCTCTTTCTCATAAAGGACATATTATTTTCATAAATGCTCTTTTATTTGGTTTCCATACCTACATCCTCAATACCAAAGGTACTGCCACCATTTCAGGGCTTAACAATTTATGTGATTTATGAACAATAACCCCATAACTAGGATGAAAAGCAATGGGAATTCCGAGAAGAAAAATAGCTCCATTTGCTAGTATATTTGAATAGTGAATTGCAATAAATATTTTAAAGAAATGGAGGTAGTCTAATTTAGAAGAGCTATATGTTGCCACTTATGTCTAATATAAAAGGCCATGTATTGGAAAGAAAAAGGTCAAATGCCCCTATTATATTTCACATAATACCACGTTCCTCTCTTTCACAGAAATTACCCATACTTATACTACATTTATATGTATGCTAGTTTGATTAATGTCTATCTCTCACACCAGAATGCATTGTCATGACGATGGAACTGTGTTTTTGCTACTACTGTACATCCAGTACCTAATGAAGCATCTGCACAAAGTAGTACACATGTGTGATATATATTTCCAGACTTACACACACACACACACACACACACACACACACGATCTTCACCCCCCCAATAAACAAAAGAGTAGGATATTTGAGGGAGAAGGTAATTTAAATTGTGAGGTACATACTTTTGGGTTACTAGTCTGGAAATACAGAATGAACTATTGGAAATATGAGTCTGAAGCTCAGGAAAAAGTTAGGGATTGGATATATACTTTGGGAATTATCACTGAAGGTGGTAGTTTCAGTCATGCAAATATTTCAGGTCACCCAAGGAGGGCATGTAAAAGAACAAAAGATGATGGTTGAAAATTCTAGGTGATATCCATATTAAGGGGTTAACAGAAGAAAAGGAATTAGGGAAAAAAAAACCAACCTGTAAATGGTATGATGATACAACCTTGTTTTCCTTGAATAATCCGGGTTTATATCTATTATCCTGACTTAAATATTAAATAACACATCTTCTCACTTTCAAAAGTGTTTCAGTTTGGAAGATAAATTATTTGGTCTTCCTATCTTTAAGAAACCGCTAGAGACAAAAGAGGAAAATTAAGACAGAGTGAACATAAGGGAAGAGGAAAGAGAAAAAACTTTCAGGAGATGTTACAAAATATCAACTATTGGGGAGAACAGGAGTAAGGTGAGAGTTGAAAAGATGCCATTACATCTAGCAATTAAAGAAGATACAAGTAAAGTAAAAAGAATAGAAATGAGTTGAGGAAGCAAGTGGGGATGACAAACCAGGGTAATCGGTGGGAAAAAAAGAGAGACATTCATTAATATTCTTTTCTTTGGTGCTTGGAATGAAGATCTATCTGATGAGAAAAAGGGGAAGTAAAAGTGGGAAAGATAACTCTAGGAGAGTCATAAAAATCTGGAAAAATGCATTGATGACTGAAGCATGGAGGATAACTAAGGCATTGGCAAAGGAAATATCAACCATCATTGAGAATCCAGTTAACACTGGCAACCATAAATTTCCAATTTCATTATGTAATACAGTGTGGAAATAAAATTTCACCCATCTCAAAAAAGAAAGTTATGCTACAGACAGAGACTTAGAAATTATTTGCAGAGATATGATTGTGTAAGCTACAGAAATAGATGAGATCTGAAAGACAAAGACCATATGGAAAGAATACAGCAAGACAGAAAAAGGAGAAAGAAACAGAAATTGAAGAACAAGATAGAGGTAGTCATTAGTAACCTAAAAGAAAGCTATTATTTGATGAAGATAGATACCTCAATATAAGTGGTAAAGAAAAAAGTTGGAGGTAAGGAAAAGGATGCAGTGAATATGGATAACTCTGCTGTACAGTGTTTGTAATGTTTCCTTTTTGGAGATATTATGAACAATTCTTGTTCATGTACCATAATTCCCACATGCATTAATTCTAGGATACATATACTCAGAAACAGAATTGCTGGTTGTAGGGTGTGAATACTTTCTTTTACAAATTCCCAAATTGGTTAAGCCAATTTATATGTCTATCAAAAGAAAATGGTGACAATTCCTCTGACTCCACAACTTAGCTCTACCTAGTATTGTCAGTATTAATTCTTTTTCAAATGGGATAGATACTAAAAATATCTTAATGTGTGTGTTTTTAAAAAGTCTTTATTGAATTTGTTACAAGATTGCTTCTGTTTTATGTTTTGATTTTTTGGCTGCGAGGCATGTGGGATCTTAGCTCCCCGACCAGGGATCGAACCCACGTCCCCTGCATTGGAAGGTGAAGTCTTAACCACTGGACCGCCAGGGAAGTCCCCTTAATGTGGTTTTAATTTCTTTTCCCGTCATTGTTAATGAGAGTAAATACCTTTTCATACATTTATCAGCTATTTAGATGTTCTCTTTTGTAAAGTCCCTATTCAATTTGCCCTATTTTCCCCTTATTAAGTCGTTCTTTTTTATTGAATTGTTACATTTCTGTATCTATTCTGGATAACAAGTCCTTTGTCAGTTTTATATGGTGTAAATATCTATTCCTACTATGTAGCTTGCCTTCTTACTTTATCATGTATTTTGAGGAACAGAATATTTTAATTTTAATTTAGTTCGCTCTATCAATATTTTCCTTTATAGTTTGTGGTTTTTGTGTCTTAAAAGGAATCCTTTCTGAATGACATCAGTAGAAAGGTAGACTAGGTAATGTCAATAGTCCACTCTACTAAAGAAGTGAATAAACTAACAAAATCTGTCAGAATCAACTTTATCAGAAATCTAGAAACTAATCAAGTTTACAGCAGCCAGGTGAATGCTTAATCAAAAAAACCCACAAAACCCCCCAATTGATCCCCTACTACATAGCTCAGTGATGGACTTGAAGACACAGCCCACATGTCTGGTAAAGGTTCTGAGTACTGAAGGGAAACAAACATTATTCTCAAGGGTTGTGGTTGTTTCAACATGTCTGGTAGCTCACTGAAGGATACCCTCAAAGGGCTTTCCTTTATTTTCCCTATCTTGGAACACTCCCATGGCTCAGGCAACTAACTGGAAGGAAGGTTATCCAAATATTTAAAGTCAAATATATTAGCCACTGTTGTCTAGGCAGTGGATAACAGGTGGAATGAATAACAGATTAACTTAAAAACCTGGGAGGAAAGGCCATGTAATGAGATGCTTTCAGGCATAAGAGCTTTGAAAAGCTCCCAGATATTCCTGAGTTCCAGGAGGTCATGATTATGCCCAAGGCAATGCACATCCTTAGAAGACTTCACCTAATCTTTCACCTCTTGCTGAACTAAAGATTTTGCACAAGCAGGAAGTGAAGATTAGGCAGAGTAGTAAACTGCCTGGCTGAGTGTTGAAGGCATGCTCCAATATATAAAAAGAGCTCATCTGCAAAGAATGGGAGATTTTCTTTTCCTGTATATATATATTTTCCCGGCATTTAAGGAAATTATGTCAAATCACTAGCTGACCACAAAGCTAATGGAACAGAGACTTCAGTGGCCACACACAACAAAGAAGAACAGACTTGACAAAAGTAGTTCAGATATTTGTAGTGAGGTGGATGGACCTAGAGACTGTCATACAGAGTGAAGTACGAAAGAGAAAAACAAATACCGTATGCTAACACATATATATGGAGTTAAAAAAAAAGAAAATGGTCAGGAGAACCTAGGGTCAAGACAGGAATAAAGATGCAGACCTACTAGAGAATGGACTTGAGGATACGGGGAGGGGGAAGGGTAAGCTGGGACAAAGTGAGAGAGTGGGATGGACATATATACACTACCAAACGTAAAATAGATAGCTAGGGGCTTCCCTGGTGGTGCAGTGGTTGAGAATCTGCCTGCCAATGCAGGGGGCATGGGTTTGAGCCCTGGTCTGGGAGGATCCCACATGCCGCGGAGCAACTAAGCCCGTGAGCCACAACTACTGAGTCTGCACGTCTGGAGCCCGTGCTCCGCGACAGTGAGAGGCCCATGCACCGTGATGAAGAGTGGCCCCCGCTCGCCGCAACTGGAGAAAGCCCTCGCACAGAAATGAAGACTCAACGCAGCCAAAAATTAAAAAAAAAAAAAAAAAAAAAAAAAGATAGCTAGTGGGAAGCAGCCACATAGCACAGGGAGATCAGCTCGGTGCTTTGTGACCACCTATAGGGGTGGGATAGGAAGGGTGGGAGGGAGGGAGATGCAAGAGGGAAGAGATATGGGGACATATGTATAACTGATTCACTTTGTTAAAAAGCAGAAAATGACACACCATTGTAAAGCAATTATACTCCAATAAAAATGTTAAAAAAAAAAAAGTAGTTCAGAACAGTTAACCAACCAACAAACAACAACAATTGTAACAAGCAGCAGTAACATACCCTGGGGAGGGGAGAGAATTTGATTTCCAGAGTTGCTACTAGTAATATTCAAAGGGTCCAGTTTTCAACAAAAAAATTATATGGTATGCAAAGAAACAAGAAAGTATGACTCATGTATAGGAAAAAAAAAAAAAAAGAAGAAATAGAAACTGTTCTTGAGAAAGTCCTGACACTGGGCTGACTAGAAAAAGCTTTTAAATTAACTAATTAAAATATATTCAAAAAGCTAAAGGCAACCATGGAAAAGCACTAAAGAAAGCAAGATAATGATGTATCACCAATAGGGAATATCAATAAAGAGGCAGAAATCATAAAAAGAAACCAAATAGAAATTCTAAAGTTGAAAAGTATAACTAAAATAAAAAATTCACTACAAGGGTTCAGTACCAGATTTGAGCAAGCAGAAGAAACAATTGATGAACTGAGGAGCAGAAATAAATAAAGAATAAAGAAAAATGAACAGGGTTTAAGAAACCTGTGGGACAACAATAAATGTACCAAGATATGCATAATGGGAATCCCACAGAGAAGAGAGAAAGAGGCAGAGAAAATATTTGAAGAAATAATGCCTGAAAACTTTCAAATTAGATGAAATACATGAATCTACACATCCAAGAAACTCAACAACCCCAAGATGGATAAACTCAAAGAGATCTACACCTAGATATATAATCAAACTATTGAAAGTGAAAGGAGAGAATCCTGAAAGCAGCAAGAGAAAAGCAACTCAAGAGATCCTCAATAAGAATTGTAGCTGATTTTTCAAAAGAAAGCAAAGGGGTTGGTTGGCAGTGGGAACACATACTCAAAATGCTGAAAGAAAAATAATCTGTCAACCAAAATTTTTCGGCCTGGTAAAACTACACTTCAAGAATGAAGGAGAAATCAATACATTCTCAGATAAACGAAAACTGAGAGAGTTCAATGCTAGAAGACCTGCCTGACAAGAAACGCTAAATGGCGTCCTTTAGGCTGAAATGAAAGGACACTAGACAGTAATTTGGAATTCATGTAAAGAAATAAACAACACTGGTACTCTACATAGGTAAATATAAAAGTTACTATTAATGTATATTTTGGGTCATGAATCTGTATTTTTCCTATATAATTTAAAAAGAAAACTACATAAAAGAATAATTATAAATCTGTGTTGATGGGCACACAATGTATACATATATAATTTGTTAAAATAACAATATAAGTGAGGGAGATAGTGAAAAGTTTTTGCATAATATTTAAACTAACTTGGTATTAATTAAGACTAGATTGTGATAAATTAAGATAAATTAAGATGTTAACTGTAACCTTCACAGCAATCTCTAAGAAAATAACTAAAAAATATTTGGTAAAAGAAATGAGAGGAAAAACAGGAAAAAATATCTATTAATCAAAAAAGAAGGAAGTAATGGAGGAAATGAGGAACAAGAACAACAACAAAAGACACTGAAAACAAACAGTGAACTGGAAGGAATCTTACCTTATCTGTAATTACATTAAATGGAAGTGGATTAAACTACTCAATTAAAAGGCAAAGACTGGCAGAACAGATTAAACACCCCTCAAAAAAAAAAAAAAACCCCATGATCCAAGTATATACTTTAGATACAAAGACACGTATTGGTTGAAGGTGAAAAAGTGGAAAAAAATATTCCATGCAATCAGTAATTGAAAGAGAGCTGGAATAGCTATAATAATATTAGATGAAATGGACTGTAAGGCAAAAACTGTTCAAAGAGACAAACACCTCAAATAATGACAAAAAGGTCAATTCATCAGAAGACAAAACAGTTATAAACACTTACCCAGAGCCCCAAAATACATAAAACAAAAACCAACAGTATTAAAGAGAGAAAAAAATTTTTTAACAATAAAATTGGCAGACTTCAATGCTCTCAACACTTTCAATAATGGCTAGAATAGCTAGTCAGAAGATCAACAAGTAAAACAGAAGATTTGAACAAGAGTATAAACCAATTAGACCTAGTAACCATATAGAAAACAATCTACCTGATAACATTAGAATACACATTTTTCTCAAGTGAACATGGAACATTCTACAGGATAGACCAAATGTCAAGGCACAAAATAAGTCTCACTAAAATACTGAAGTCATACAATGTTTCTTCTCTGACCATAATGGAAGAAAAGTAGAAATCAATATAGAAATAAACTGAGAAATTTACAAATATGTGGAAATTAGACACATTCTTAAACAACCAATGAGTCAAGGAAAAAATCACAATGGAAATTAGAAAATACTTTGATATGAATGAAAATGAAAACACAACACAGCAAAACTTATGGGATATAGCAACAGGAATGCTCAGAGGAAAATGTATAAGAAAAGCAAACTAACCTCCCAAAAAAGAGGAGAAAGGAATAATAAAGATTCCAGTGGAGATAAATGAAATAGAGAACAGAAAAACACTGAAAGGATCAACAAAACCCAAATTGGTTCTTTGAAAATATCAACAGCATTGGCCAACTTTTAGCTAGACTGACCAAAAGAAAAAAAGATAAAACTCAAATTACTAAAATCACTAATGAAGTGGGAACATTATTACTGATCTCACAGAAATAGATTGTAAGGGGAATGCCATGAACAATTATATGCCAACAAATTAGGTAACCTAGAGGAAACACACAAGTTCTTAGAAACACAAAAACTATCAAAACTGATTCAAGAAGAAATAGAACATCTGGAATAGACAAATAACAAGTAAAAAGACTGAATCAGTAATCAGAAAAAAGCTTCCAACAAGGAAAAGCTCAGAACCAGATGGCTTCATCAAAGAATTCTGTCACATGTTTAAAGAAGAATTAAATAATTCTAAATAATAAATCCTTCACAAACTCTTCCAGAAAATGGAAGGGAAGGCTTCCTAAACTTATTTTACAGGGCCAGTATTACCCTGATACCAAAGACAAATTAAGATGACATAGGAAAAGAAAATTACAAACCAATATCCTTTATGAATATAGATGTTTGGCAAACATCCTAAATAAAGTACTATAAAACTTAATCCACATTCAACTGTGTCAGCAACATTTCCCCAATGAATTGAAATGCTCCCCTTGTTGTATATCATGTTCTTTGTTGGGATCTGTTCTGCACTCTATTTTACAGAGAGCCAAAACCATACTCGTTTTGTTTTTTGGTTTTTTCTGGCCGTGCTGCGTGGCTTGCGGGATCTTGATTACCCGACCAGGGATCCAACACAGGCCCTCGGCGGTGAGGGTGCGGGGTCCTGACTGCTGGACTGCCAGGGAATTCCCCATACTCTTGTTTATAGTTAGCTTTATGGTGAGTTTTAACATTTGGTAAAGCAAATCCCACTTTAGTTTTTTTTCACTTTCATAATCTTCTAGGCTAATCTCCACCATATGAACTTTAAAAAAATCTTGTCCAGTACTACCCAATGCACCCAAGGCAGAGAGGAGGTTAAAACCAATCACATAGGGGCAAGACGGGAATAAAGACACAGACCCACCAGAGAATGGACTTGAGGATATGGGGAGGGGAAGGGTAAGCTGTGGCAAAGTGAGAGAGTGGCACGGACATATATACACTACCAAATATAAAATAGATAGCTAGTGGGAAGCAGCCGCATAGCACAGGGAGATCAGCTCGGTGCTTTGTGACCACCTATGGGGGTGGGATAGGGAGGGTGGGAGGGAAGGAGACGCAAGAGGGAAGAGATATGGGAACATATGTATATGTATAACTGATTCACTTTGTTATAAAGCAGAAACTAACACACCATTGTAAAGCAATTATACTCCAATAAAGATGTTAAAAAAAATAAAAAATAAAACCAAAAAAAAAAAAACTTAATCCAACAGCATATTAAAAGGATTATATACTATGACCAAGTGGGATTTATTCCATGAATGTAAGGGTAGTTCAACATGATAAATATAATCAATGTGTAATATAGTAACGTGTAATACAACGCATTAATAGAATGAAGAAAAAATCCACATGATCCCAGAATCCAAATGATGTAGAAAAAGCATTTGACAAAATAGAACACCTTTTCATGACAAAAACACTCAGAAAACTAGGAATAGAAAACAACTTTCCCAACCTGATAAAGGGCATCTATGAAAACCCCACAGCTAACATTCTACTTAATGAAAGACTGAAAGCTTACTTTAAGATCAGGATCAAGGATGTCTGCACTCACCACTTCTTTTCAACACTGTACTAGAAGTTCTAGCTAGGGAAATTAGGCAGGAAAAAGAAATAAAAGGCATCTGAATTGGAAAGGAAGAAGTAAAACAATCTCTATTCACAGATGACACTTTTTTTTTTTTTCCACAGAAAGAAATATTTGAACTAATAAATTCAGCAAAGTTGCAGGACATACAAGGAACACACCAAAATCAGTTGTATTTGTATACACTAACACTGAAAATTTTAAAAAAGAAAATTAAGAAAGCATTTCCATTTACAACAGAATCAAAAAGAATAAAATATTAAGGAATAAATTTAACCAAGGAGGTGCAAGACTTTATACACTGAATATTACCAAACATAGAAAGACATAAATAGGGCTTCCCTGGTGGTGCAGTGGTTAAGAATCCACCTGCCAAGGCAGGCGACATGGGTTCGAGCCCTGGTCCGGGAAGATCTCACATGCCACGGAGCAACTAAGCCCGTGCGCCAAAACTACTGAGCCTGTGCTCTAGATCCCGCAAGCCACAACTACTGAGCCTACGTGCCACAACTACTGAAGCCCGCTCGCCTAGAGCCTGTGCTCCGCAACAAGAGAAGCCACTGCAATGAGAAGCCCGTGCACCACAACGAAGAGTAGCCCCCACTCACCACAACTAGAGAAAGCCCACACACAGCAATGAAGACCAAACACAGCCAAAAATAAATAAATAAATTTATTAAAAAAAAAAAGACATAAATAAATGGAAAGACATATATTGTTAAGGTGGCAATACTACCCAGAGGGAATTACAGATTCAATACAATCTCTATCAAATTCCAACAAACTAACACAACATTGTAAAGCAACTATACCCCAATAAAAAAATGAATTAAAAAAAATCACGAAAACTGGAAAAAAAATTCTAATAGAATTTTTTGCAGAAATAGACAAGCCCATCCTAAAATTCATATGGAATCTCAGTGGATTCCATACAGCCAAAACAATCTTGAAAAACAAAGTTGGCAATCTTGAAAAACACTTTCCAATTTCAAAACTTACTTCAAAGGTGCAGTAATCAAAACAGTGTAATACTGCCATAAGGATAGACATATAGATCAATGGGATAGAATTGAAAGTCTAGAAATAAACCCTCTTATACTTTTATGGTTAAGTGATTTTTGACAAAGGTGCCAAGACAATAGGAAAGAATAACCTTTTCAACAAATTGTGCCAGAACAACTGGATATCCACATTTAAAAAATGAAGTTCTACCCTTTCCTCACACGATATACAAAAATTATCTCAAAATGGATCAACGACCTAAATGTAAGAGCTAAAAATTATAAAATTCTCAGAAGGAAAGAGAGGGATAAATATTCTTTACCTTGGATTTGGTAATTGATTCTTAGATATGATACCAAGAGCATAAGGAACAAAAGAAAATTTAGACAAACTGGACTTCATCAAATTTAAAAACTTTTGTACATCACAGAATTATCAAGAAAGGTTGAAAAGACAACCAATAGAATGGGAGAAAATATTTGCAAATCATATATCTGATAATGGTTTAGTATCCAGAATATATAAAGAATACTCACAACAGAACAAAAGACCCATTTAAAAAAAAAACCAAAAAACCTCATTTTAAGAAATGAGGCAAAAGACTTGAATAGACATTTCTCTGAAGAAGATATACAAATGGTCAACAAGCAACATGAAAAGATGTTCATTATCATCAGTCATTAAGGGAAATGCAATTCAAAACCACAATGAGATACTTCACACTCACTCAAAGGCTGTAATTTTTTTAAAAAAGGAAAATAACAAACGTTGTTGAGTATGTAGAGAAACTGGAAACCTCATACATTTCTGTTAGGTAAGTAAAATGGTGCAGCTCTGTGGAAAACAATTTGGCGGTTCCTCACAAAGTTAAACACAGAATTATCATATGACTCAACGGTTCTATCCTAGGTGTATATCCAAGAGAATCAAAAACTGGTGTTCAAACAAACGCTTGTACACCGATGCTGATAGCAGTATTATTTTAATAACCAAAAAGTGGAAACAACCTAAATGTCTATCAACTGATCAGTGGCTAAACAAAAGGCATTACATCTATACAACAGAATATTTTACAGCCATAAAATGGAGTACTGATGCCTGCTACAACACAGATGAACCTTGAAAACATGATGTGAAGTGAAAGAAGCTAGACAAAAAAAGCCACATATTGTATGATTCCACTCATATGTAATGTCCAGAGTAGGCAAATACATAACCAGTAAGCAAATTAGTGGTTGATAGGGGATGGGAGGTGGGGGTATGGGGAGTGACTACTTACTGGGTGTGGTATTTTTTGAGGGGTGATGAAATATTCTGGAATTAGAGGTGATGCTTGCAAAATATTGTAAATGTACTAAAAGCCACTGAATTGTACACCTAATAAACAAGTTGAATTTATGTGACTTTTACTTCAATTATATATTTAAAAAGAAATCTTTCCCTAATCCAGCACAATGAAAATTTTGTCCTATATAAATCTGTGAAAGCTTTATAGTTTTGTCTTTCATATTTATGTCTCTAAAAAACTTAGAACTTTTTTTTGGATACTGTATGGGATACGAGAATCAATTTCATTTTTTCATAAGGACTGCCTGTTGTCCCAGCATCATTTATTGGAAAAAGAACTTCACTAATCTGCAGTACAGACTCTGTCATATACAGAGTGTCCATATGTGTTGGCATTTTTTAGGCTTCTATTCTGTTCCATTGATCTAAGTGTTAATTCTTGCACCAGTAACACACTTTATATCATTTTAAGTCTTGGTATTTATAGAGCAGATCTTCTCACTCTGTTCTTTTTCTTATTCAAG
This sequence comes from Balaenoptera musculus, assembly GCF_009873245.2. Taxonomy (NCBI): domain Eukaryota; kingdom Metazoa; phylum Chordata; class Mammalia; order Artiodactyla; family Balaenopteridae; genus Balaenoptera; species Balaenoptera musculus. The sequence goes on along the minus strand of NC_045786.1, from coordinate 141,057,991 downwards.
AGTATATTGGTTATTTTTGGTCCTTTGCATTTCCATTCTGTATAAATTTTAGAAGCAGCTTGTCAAGTTTCTCTCTCCCTCTCTTAATTAAATACATACACAAACACACACACACCACATACAAACTGTTAGGATTTTATTTACTACGCTTGTACAGAAAAGGATAATAGTTTTAAAGGATACCCCTCTAATTTATTGAAAAGTATTTATTTCTGGGGGGTGTGTGAAAGCAAATGAGAATGAGATGAGAGGGTGGTTCAAGCGGATGTCAATCTTATCCATGTTTATTTTTATTTTTTAATAAAAAGAATGTACTCATGTATTATTGTACAATAAAATATTTTTAGTGATGAAAACTATGGGAGGGATTGTTTCAAAAATTAAAAAGTGATCAATGTACTCAAGAGCCTGAGAGAAGTAAAAAAAATGAGCACAATGTCTTGTACACAGCTGATAATAATTTATTCTTTGATAATAAAGAAGCAGAAGTGGCCACCAACTTTGAGAATTACAAGCTCTCTTTGAGATAGAAGGAATGGAACAAAGTATTAACTCAGAAAAATAGTTTAAGCAGAAAGGATAGTTTTTTAGCCTTGGTGATCTTTATTTTAATATAATAAGCAAGAGGAGAGAATAGGGGAAATGAGGAGATGAAAAAACGTAAAAGTCTGAAAACTGCAATTCATTAATGTATATAAAGGAGTCAAGAGATGAATGAAAGGTTTGCTAAGTAGTGAGGTTCTTGAGCAAGCAGAATTCGTAGTGGGTAAGTCAGCACAAATAAGAAGGAGAAATGCCAAATAACTTCCAAAAGAAATAGCATTCCTACTTTTAGAGCACTAATCTGTATTCCTATTATGTTATGCAACTGAGAAGATAGGGAAAACAATTTATTTCAGTTGATCTCAAACCTTCTGAGGATATGCACTGCAATTTCAACTGTGAATTATTAAACAATAGAATTTTCCTCATAAGGGAAATTATAATTGGAATACATATTTTCTTAGGAACTGTGCTGATTCTTTCTAGTTATGTAGCTATTCTGTCCGAAAGCTACTTAGACTGATTGGGCAAACACTTCTAAAAGAAGAAATGGAGAATTATATTATCAAAATTAGAATACAGAGCCGAACTATCATTTCCCTTTATAAACTCTGTCTTTTGAAACACCAGTAAGAATACCAATAAAGTAAACATACAACTTTGTATTTTGATGCTAGAGAAATTCTTTAGTGGGCATACATTTCTTCTTTGACTCACTACTTTTACCACTTAATATTTTTTTGTTTTGAAAAAATATTCAAACTTACAGAAAAGTTGCAAGACATACAACAGAAGATGTTATTTGGATTTAATTTTGGGTAGCTAGTGAGCAAATTTATAATAATTGAAGTGAGTCTCCCAAAACAGCCATGTATGAAGGAGTATGGCTTCCATGGCAACAATTTGCCAGTCCCCATTGTAAGGCTTTTGCAGTCCTTGTCAGCCTGATGGTTAGCTCTATCATATGAACCCTTTCCTGGTAACGTCTCTATTTAGAGACCTTTAAGGTAGGTTGCACTCTCTTAAAAATCCTACTATACATCCAATTGTGCAATATAGGACCTGAACTAATAATAAAAATAGATTATATATGAATGCCTAAATGGGTTATTTCAGAAAAAAAAAATACATCATGTGTCTTCCCAGAGCTTCTAATACTGATCAGACCACCAATTAAAGTGTTATGATTAAGTGTTATAAAAATTTTACTAAAGAACAAAAGTATCAAACCAGAGTATCCTGAGTTCACTAAGGTATTTGACAAGTCATATATTTGACGAGAATTTTAAAAGTTCTTGGAACAAGATGGACAAAGCGTGTTTTGATGGGCTAGAAGAGAAACATATATTAGCTAGTTAAGTATTTAACCATAGAGTTTCTGGTAGTATGTGAAATAGCCTATCCTAAAAAAATGTTCTATCAGTGACTTGAATGACAACTTGATTAGCATATTTGCAGGTGACAGCACTAGAAAAGACAGGTAAAATACCAAATGTCTGATATAGATTTAAAAAATGTCTCTTTGGGGTAGACTGATCAGTTAAATGCAGCAAAATGAAATTAAACAAGAATAAATGTGAAGACCTGGATTTAGATTAAAATCAATGGTATAAAAAATCCACAAGAATTTATGATTTATATTTATAAAGAAAAGCCACACTTTATGATTTTGTCTAGACAGAGAACTTATGAGGCTTGACTATAACAGATCTTTTTTAATAAACATAAAAATGTAAATATTCATACGAGTTTGTTTCTTAACAACTGTTTATACTTACTAAAGTCATTTGGGATTTTTGTTGTTCTCAATGGTAGTAATCAGAGTTCTTATTACATTATTCCATATAAATTTGCCTTCCAGGAAAATAAAAAGGTATAACCTTGCTGATACCTGCATTCCAGTATCAATTTCTGATGGTGTATCTGTCTAAAACACTTAGAATAGAGTCTGCTACATAATTAGCATTTAAAGCTATCTATCAATATTATCATTATTACTATAGCTGCTTAATACATTTGCTTACTATAGGGAGAGAATATGCTGATTATTTGTCTATCTCATGGAAATGTCCTTGTACATAATGGGGATTGCTAAATATATTTTGGTTTTTTGTATCTGTCTTGTGAACTTAGTTGGATGATGCATTGTATTTTTTCATAAAACATATTTAACAAATATTCATACAGTGTATATACTATGTGCCAAACTGTGTCAGATGTTGGATAAATCATATAAACTAACAGATGTGATCCTTGTCTCATGGATGTTATAGTCTACATATATAGAAATCAAACACATGAATAAGTATATAACTGTAAATTGTGGTAAGTGCTATAAAGGAAAAGAACAAGGTCTTATGAGAGAGAATAGCTATGAGAAAAATTTAGATTGGAGGAGGAGAAGTCTTTCTGTGATAAGGAGACACTGAAACTGGAACAGAAAAAATAAACACAAGTTAGCCAGGTAAAGAGTGGGGTTAAGAGCTTTTAGGTAGTGGGAACAGCATGTGCTCAGAGCCAGGAAAAAAGCTGGATGTAAACTTAGTGAGCAAAGGGGAGAGGAAGAGATGGTAAGGGAAGGGCCTAGAACCAGATCATGTAGAATCTAGCAGAACAGAAACTATCTGATGCCAAAGCTCATGTTGTTAAAGCACAATGCATACTATTTCCCAGATTTGAAAAAGGTCTACGTAGTTTAATACAGCTTCCTACTTATTTTATTGATAATAATAGCAATCTTTGTGAAAAACTTATAAGAACGTACACTTATTGGCCCAAATAGTGATTACTACAGGTTTACTACACATGCATACATCATCAGTCCACAGTACTCAAAGGTTAATGCTAGGAAAAAACAACTAGCATCCTAATAACTCAATCCCTACATTAACAACTATAGTAGTGATATAAAAACGTCTCGGTTTTTTCAATTAAAATTTTGAGGAAGTCAAACATTTATTACTAAAGATAACATAACCTTCTAAAAAATTCTGCTATGTGGCATCCATATGAGTAGGAACAAATAAACAAGAATAAAAAAGCACATTAAGCACATGGACATCTTGAACAGAAATTTTATTTTATTCTGTAAACATCCATGCATTATTGTATTCCTTTCATATGCCAGGAAAAATCGTGAAAGACTTTGAAATGGACAAAAATATTATTAGGTGTCTTGTGTAGTGGACCATTTTGAATTATCTACACTGTTTAGTCTTTTAGCTATTCTACAAATCTAAGTTGTAAAAAACTGAGAGTAATGTAAATAGTTTTTGTCCAAATGATCCTCTTGTACCATGGAAGTACAATGGACTGCCTTGCAGGTAATCACCAAGTGTTGCATTTACTTGTAAATTCATTTCAGCACTCCCAATGCCTATATATTTGTGTTCTTTGAATTCTCCTGTTAACCAGCTGTAACATCTTTCTGGTTCCCTCATTAATTAACGAATGAAATAGCATCTTTGATATGTATTCATTTGGTATGTGTAACAAAGACATGATTTTAACTTAAAAAATAATTCTTTAACAGTTTTAGAGATCATCCACTGAGATGTCCAATGGATTCACCTAATAGAACCGGTAAACAGCACTGCCAGAGGAGTGCACTTTTTTTTTTTTTGTTAACATCTTTATTGGAGTATAATTGCTTTACAATGGTGTGTTAGTTTCTGCTTTATAACAAAGTAAATCAGCTATACATATACATATATCCCCATATCTCTTCCCTCTTGCATCTCCCTCCCATCCTCCCTATCCCATCCCTCCAGGTGGTCACAAAGCACCGAGCTGATGTCCCTGTGCTATGTGGCTGCTTCCCACTAGCTATGGATTTTACATTTTGTAGTGTATATATGTCCATGCCACTCTCTCACTTTGTCCCAGCTTACCCTTCCCCCTCCCCATGTCCTCAAGTCCATTCTCTAGTAGGTCTGTGTCTTTATTCCCGTCCTGCCCCTAGGTTCTTCATAACCATTTTTTTCTTTTTAGATTCCATATATATGTGTTAGCATACAGTATTTTTCTCTTTCTGACTTACTTCACTCTGTATGACAGACTCTAGGTCCATCCACCTCAATACCAATAACTCAATTTAATTTCTTTTTATGGCTGAGTAATATTCCATTGTATATATGTGCCACATCGTCTTTATCCATTCATCTGTCAATGGACACTTAGGTTGCTTCCATGTCCTGGCTATTGTAAATAGAGCTGCAATGAACATTTTGGTACATGACTCTTTCTGAATAATGGTTTTCTCGGGTAAAGGCCCAGTAGTGGGATTGCTGGGTCGTATGGTAGTTCTATTTTTAGTTTTTTAAGGAACCTCCATACCTCTTACTGTTCTCCATAGTGGCTGTATCAATTTACATTCCCACCAACAGTGCAGGAGAGTTCCCTTTTCTCCACACCCTCTCCAGCATTTACTGTTTGTAGATTTTTGGATGATGGCCATTCTGACTGGTGTGAGGTGATACCTCATTGTAGTTTTGATTTGCATTTCTCTAATGATTAGTGATGCTGAGCATTCTTTCATGTGTTTGTTGGCAATCTGTATATCTTCTTTGGAGAAATGTCTATTTAGGTCTTCTGCCCATTTTTCGATTGGGTTTTTTGTTTTTTTGATGTTGAGCTCCATGAGCTGCTTCTAAATTTTGGAGATTAATCCTTTGTCAGTTGCTTCATTTGCAAATATTTTCTCCCATTCTGAGGGTTGTCTTTTGGTCTTGTTTATGGTTTCCTTCACTGTGCAAAAGATTTTAAGTTTCATTAGGTCCCATTTGTTTTTGTTTTTATTTCCATTTCTCTAGGAGGTGGGTCCAAAAGGGTCTTGCTGTGATTTATGTCATAGAGTGTTCTGCCTATGTTTTCCTCTAAGAGTTTGATAGTGTCTGGCCTTACATTTAGGTCTTTAATCCATTTTGAGTTTATTTTTGTGTATGGTGTTAGGGAGTGTTCTAATTTTATTCTTTTACATGTAACTGTCCAGTTTTCCCAGCACCACTTATTGAAGAGGCTGTCTTTTCTCCACTGTATATGCTTGCCTCCTTTATCAAAAATAAGGTGACCATATGTGCGTGGTTTTATCTCTGGGCTTTCTATCCTGTTCCATTGATCTATATTTCTGTTTTTGTGCCAGTACCATACTGTCTTGATTACCGTAGCTTTGTAGTATAGTAAGGAGTGCACTTTTAAGCACTTGCTTAAGCCCACGAGTATCTTTTCTTGGCAATTGGAAGTGAATCCCAAATACCAACAAAACTTTACTTAGATGACTGTTTCTTTAGGTTTAAAAAAACTAAAAAAAACAAAACAAAACAAAAACAAAAACAAAAACAGAAAACAAAACCTCACTTTTTTTTTTAAATAAATAAATTTATTTATTTATTTAATTTATTTTTGGCTGTGTTGGGTCTTCGTTGCTGCGTGCGGGCTTTCTCTAGTTGTGGTGAGCGGGGGCTACTCTTTGTAGCAGTGTGCGGGCTTCTCATTGTGGTGGCTTCTCTTGTTGCAGAGCACCAGCTGTAGGTGCATGGGCTTCAGTAGTTGCAGCATGTGGGCTCAGTAGTGGTGGCTTGGGGCTCTCAAGTGCAGGCTCAGTAGTTGTGGCATACGGGCGGGCTTAGTTGCTACATGGCATGTGGGATCTTCGTGGACCAGGGATCGAAGCCGTGTCCCCTGCATTGGCAGGTGGATTCTTTTTTTTTTTTAAAATATCATCTCTTTTATTTTATTAACATTATTGTTATTATTTATTATTTTTGGCTGCGTTGGGTCTTCGTTGCTGCACGCAGGCTTTCTGTGGTTGTGGCGAGGGAGGCTACTCTTCGTTGCAGTGTGCAGGCTTCTCATTGTGGTGGCTTTTCTTGTTGCACAGTGTGGGCTCTAGGCGCGTGGGCTTAAGTAGTTGTGACACGCAGCTCAGTAGTTGTGGCTCTCAGGATCTAGAGCGCAGGCTCAGTAGTTGTGGCTCTCAGGATCTAGAGCACAGGCTCAGTAGTTGTGGCGCATGGGCTTAGTTGCTCTGCGGCATGTGGGATCTTCCTGGACAAGGGGTTGAACCTGTGTCCCCTGTATTGGCAGGTGGATTCCTAACCACTGCGCCACCGGGGAAACCCAGCAGGCAGATTCTTAACCACTGCGCCAAGAGGGAAGCCCCAACCTCATTGTTTTTTGATTTGTGTTTTGTCTTTGTTTCTAGTTTGTGCACTGCCAGGAAATTATTGCTTCCTGGTGGCAGCAATGCTTGAGACTTTGCTTTTATGGTCTGATCACTTGGTGATCTCTGTAAATGTATTATAGATGTCCATTCTTTGTTGGGTGAAAGATGACAGATAATCCTATTTGTAGTCCTACTTGTAGTTTTATTTGCCTATTTCTCCATTTTGAGCTCAAAACAATTAAGAAATTGGTGTCCCCTGGGAAGGAGAACAGGTCTTTGACACAGTTTTTGTGTTTCTGTATTTACTCTGGACCTGTGGCTGAAGCTGCAGAATTGAAATTATGAGCTCTCTCTGTGTTTATCTGTAATTCAGAAAGACCTTTACCCTTTACCATTGTGAAATGTTTCCCAATCTCTGGGAAGTATAAAGCTATATTGTCTCTGAAGTTAAAGGAGCTCTGTTCTGACTGGCTTACAGAGATAAATGCCTAAATAAGTTAATTATTCCAATATTTCCCAAAATAAACTGAATTTCTAATACTTCAAATATGCTAGACTTAAAAAAGGATCTTCTACTAGAAACTAACTCATAAATATTTTAAAAATCCAAGTTCATATAATTAGGGTAAATCTTTGGCAAATATGACTAGCTTAATAATTTTGGTTTAAAAATTGTCTTAAATAATTTTTAATGTTAAAATATAAGTACACATTTTGTTTTTCTTGGGTTGCTTTCCCTAAACATATACAGGTTTATTGACTGAAGAAGCTTACATCATTCCTACATAATGCATGTCAGCTTGAACATAATTTCCATGATCTTTAGGTAACTTAAACTTTGGAGTGCATTACATTAAATTAATGGATAATCATTAGAAGCCTAGATAATTTTTAAATAAGATAAAATAGGAAACATCAAGTACTAATCATAAGTAAATTTTTTTTACTATGGTGAAATATAAACAACATTTACTACTCAAACCAGTTTTAAGTGTACAATGAAATGGTATTAAGCAAATTCACAATGTAATGCAAACTTCACCACTATCCATTTCCAGAACTTTTTCATCATCCCAAAGAGAAATTGCATACCCTTTAAACAGTAACTTCCCACTCTCCACTTTCATCTATCCTATTTTCTGCCTCTATGAATTTGACTATTCTGAGTACCTTATGTAAGTGAACTCATACAATATTTGTCCTTTATTTCTGGCTTATTAAATTCAGCATAGTGTTTTCAAGGTTCATTCATGTTGTAGCATGTATCAGAACTTCATTTCTTCTTTCGGCTTAATAATATTCAGTTATATGTGTATAACACATTTTGTTTATCCATTTATCTTTGGGCTGTTCCCACCTTTTGGCCATTGTGAATATAGCTGCTATAAACACTGGTGTACTAGTGCTTGCTTTCAATTCTTTTGGGTATATAAGTAGAAGTAGAATTGCTGGATCACATGGCTAACTTTTAGAAGAACCACAAAAGTGTTTTTCTCTGTGGTGGTACCATTTTATACTCCCTTCAGCAATGCCCAAGGGTTCCAATTTCTCCACATCCTTTGCCAACACTAATTTTCTGGGTTATTTGTTTTTTTGGGGGGGGGTTGTTTTTTATTTTTTTAATAAAACACCCAAATGGATATAAAGTGGTATCTCATTGTGGTTTTGATTTGCGGTTCTCTAATGACTAGTGATGTTGAGTATCTTTTTGTGTGCACGCTGCTATTTGTATACCTTCCTTGGAGAAACGTCTATTCAACTCCTTCACCCATGTTTCAATTGGGTTCCCTTTTTTTTTTTTCAGTTGCAGGAGTCCTTTTTATATTCTAGATATTAATCATTTCTCATACATGTGATTTGCAAATATTTTCTTTCATTCTGTCAGTTGTCTTTTTCTCTCTTGACAGTATCCTTTGATGCACAAAAGTTTTTAATTTGATGGAGTCCAATTTATCTATTTTTTCTTTTGTTGCATTGATTACTAATCATAATTTTAAGTTTATATACTTTTGCTTATTTTTATTTGCTATATAGATGCTAGAAATTTGTGTCATATTTATGAACATGTTCCTTTTTGCTACTTTATCAAGTAGTCAAAGGATTGCATGTTGCTGTAGAAAATTATATTATGCATGTTCATGAGCTTTGCTGTCTGCTAATATATGCGTATGTCAGATAGTTCTTAATTATCTACCCTAAGTTTTCTCTGTGAAATAGAAGTGACTTTCATTAAAAGTTATACTTAATATGTCACTGAGACTATAGCAGAAGCAACAGTGATACAGATATACAACTGAGCATGTGCTTTTATTTTTTTAAGGGAAAAAAAAAAATTGCCCTAAAGCAGCAGTCCTCGAACGTTTTGGTCTCTGGACCCCTTTACACATTTAAAATTTATTTAGAACTCGTAGAGCTTTTGTACATGTGGGTTATAACTATCAATATTTACTGAATTAGAAATCAAAACAAAAATTTTATGAACTTATTACTTCATTTGAAAAAAGCAATGATTAACATGTTGCATGTCAAATAAACTATATCATTATATTATTATGAAGATAGTTTCCATCTTGTGGGTCACTTGAGAAAGAACTGTAATCCTAAAGCAAGGTATCAGTTTGTTCCAGAATATTTGAAAGAACATAATGAAAGATAAAACTTGGAAAGTGAAGATTATTTCCTTTGATTTATAATGCCTGAGCCTGAAAATAAGTTATAAAATGTGTTAAAATACACATTCACTTAAAACAAGGTTCACTTAATTTTGATGGGCTTCTTTCCTTGGCTTACTGATTAGTGCTTTTACCCACTATCTATGTAATCTGCCTAGATAGCAGAGATCCTGTGTCTTACCAGAATAATTTTCTCTGCTATTTGTTAACTTTATTATATGCTTGAGTATTTAAGGGGAAAAAGAACAAAAAGTTCCTCAGTTATGAAAGAGTTACTTCTTAATAACTGTGTTACCTTTTGTGCTTTTAAAAATGCTTTATTGTCATTTTAATAAAAAACGGCAACCAAAAAATTATTTCTCAGGCATCCATGATCCTATCTTAAATCAAGTGTCCAAATTTCCTGACAACTCTAAATCAAATCAAATTATTAAAAAATTTCAGGGTATCTTTCACTGAAAACTATCTTTGAGATTTCCTGGCAGTCTCCTAGAAATCACAGAAATTCGTTCTTTCAGCATAGATAAAGAGTGATGAAAGATATAATTAGATTTGTTTGATGAGTTACAACTATAAATTTCATGGGAAGTCGTCATATCAAAAGAGAAGCCCAGTCTTCTCTAGGTTAAGTTTATATAAGCAAAATATTATTAATATAACCATTTCATTAATTGTGTGCTTTGTGTAAAGGCCCGGGAGAATCGTCAATTACCCCCAGTCCCTAATGTTTTTACTGTAAGGGGAAATACTGCTTAAAAACTCATGAAATAGTTATATTCCATCCCTCAATAGAGAATTTTACTCCCTGCCATTCTGATATTAGTGGTTACAGTTAGTAACTACAGCTATTAAGTTCCTGTCATCTACAGATGGATTTTGATGCTTACCTAAAAGTTATGCTGTAAGCTACAGACCAGAGCTTGTGCATTTAACAAGAAGGACAGTTTCACAAGCCTCATAGAAAGAACTGTACCAGATACTTCCAACTACTGACACTTCAAAGAATATACTCTTGGGTACAGACTGCTGAAGTGATATTGCTTAGATAACTTTTAGACTATAATAGTGGACTGGGTTAGTATTTCCAAAACTCTAATTAGTCTAGAAGCTGAAAGCTTCATGAAAGCAAACTGCTAAGCTAAGATCTAGTAGAATGAGAATTAATTACACAGGACTGAGTAAACAGAAGAATTTTTTCGTGGCTATTTGTTCGGAATATTATTGATGTTTTAAATGTTCTATTTTCAGGGTATGTGAAGAAACTTTTTCTTTCTTCTCAATCTATATATAACCCACACAATTTCATAGATCCTGATTTCTTAAAACTAAAAATATTTGATTCTCACTGAGTCCCTCAGAATTCAGAAACTCTTACTAGGTCTGCTAACTTTTCTTGACAATATAGTGATTTCCATAGATTTATTAAGAATGTCTTCCTTTTTAACAGGATATAATTGGACAAATTGATGGTGGAACCAAGGACTTACCTGTGTCATGTTTGAGAATGGTGCCCATTTAATCAGATATGTCTACCACTTCTGAAGAACAAAGACTGGCTGTACTCACGAAGCTAATACCTACAAAGCCCTCCCAGGAAAAATGACCTGGTACCTGAAGTAGAGGGTCTCAGCCTTGCATGTGGTAAGGAAGGTCACTTATATATGGTAATGAACTTTTGGTGACCTGGAGAAGAGAGGAATTCACCCAGTAACAGGTACCTGCAGGTGAAATAGGGTGAAGAGATTGTCTGGGGCTTGGTTTCCTAAACTTGGAATGGCAAAAATAGAAACTTTTAAAAGTAAAATCTGAGATTCCCTATGAAAACTTCCAGACAGAAGTTAATTTTGCAGCCTCAGTATTTGCAAAGCAAACTCACAGAAGCTACCTGGTTAATTAATACCTTGCTGCAGCTAAATAAATAATCAAGCCCAAACTAATGAGATCTGCCATTTTTTTGCAACAAAAATCATTATGAGATTATTATGATTGGGGGTGTAGAGAGTTGTCAGGAAAACGGGCAAGAAAGATTATTAAATGTCCTGATTTGTATACTCTTCTGGGTTATCTGTACTTTTTACTTTCACTATTTTACAACTCTGCAAGTTATAGAAAACTAATGCTAATGCAAATTATTGTCTACAGAAATGCAAATAAATTTTGTCTTGAGAAGGAACAATTGATTATTACCCTGTGTATACTGACCAATTTTGTATCTATTTATAAATTCACCCCAGTCTTTGTGACTGTTGATATATGTATGTGTCCTTTGATTTTTTTTTCTTTGAACTGGTTTAACAGCTTACTGTTCTCTCATTAATTAAATAGAATTGACACATTTATTATATATTTCTATGAATGTTATGATTCAACCTTTAAAAATATTATCCTTTAACACATATCATACTGTGTTCTCCGAAGTATTTGATTTCATGGATTTATCTAAATATATTTCTGACTCCAATTGTGCTTATAGCTTAAAGCTTTGTTGCTTGGACCAGCAAACTTCCAGAGTAAATACAGCCTACTGTTCACAGTTCTTAGGTTGTGCAATGCATTTTATCATTCAAGTATTCCAAACCAAGGTCCAAAAATCCTAATTCTCATTCTTTAGAAGAATTTGTAACTAGCTAGTCATCTCCCATAACATCATTCTTTTTCTTTCTCTCTTGCACTGAGAGTTGCTATAGCAGAGAGGTCAAGAGTGATGATTCTGGAGCCAGACTGCCTGGACTTGAATACCAGTTTAGTCTCTAGCTGGTTATATGTCCTTAACCTCTTTGTGTTTCAATTTTCTCATAAGTAAAATGACAATGTATGTAAAGTGTTGGTATATGTAAAATGTTTAGAAGAGTGACTGACAATTAATATTATTTTAATATACTAAAATCATCGTGGATAGGAAGAAACAATAAAACCATATATATATATATATGTATATTCTTCAATTTTCTGACCAAAACTTTATGTGTTTCTGGTCTTCTGTAACAGTATCATTTATCTCCAGGCAAATCTGTAAGAGTGGCAGGTTGCTAACTCTTACCATTTTCTCTCTTAAGTTCCAAATAAATGCCCTAGGAAGATAGACTCTTCCTGACTAGCCATATCAATCTAACATATTTGTTTTCTCCATATCCTTTCCCAAAAGGAAATCAGCAACGCTTTTTCTTCCCAGGGCAAGCAGCAGATTTTCTTGCATCCAGTGGAGCTTGGGGACCATCATTATTATGTGGGACTTCTCCAGAAGATTTAATTTCTGTCAGTAAGACAAGATTTCTTATTATGTATCTCCATGGCTATTTTTGTCTTAAATTCCTCCTTGCCTCTCATTATGCTTGGAGTTTTGCAAGCATAATACAAGCATTATGCAAAGTATAGTTGTAATTTCTTCAGCTTTGGATCCAGTCTCCTTGAAAAGACCTTTACACTTATTTAGTAATCACAGAGGGGCAAGATTTATTTTTCCTTTTTTCCTCCTGTGTGTCACAGGCCCCTACTCTCTGTTCTCTTGAATCAGGTTTCTCACTCAAATATGAAACTTCAGGGATTCCTATTTGCTATGTTTCAGTTATTATAAGGAAGACTTTTCAGCTCTTTGATGAGACACTACATACTGAGAATTATTAGTTAAGATGCTTTTTGGTTGCAGACAACAGTTTACCCATCTCTGTCTCTAATTAGCTTTTTCAAAGTAACGTATTGGCTCAGGTAACTGAAAAGTCAAGAGGCAGATATAGTTCAACAGGGGCTGGAGTAAGTGGTTGAAAAATGTGACAGGACCGAGTACCTCTCTTTCTCTCCCATTTCTTAGGAATGCTTCTTTACAGTTGGCTCCATTATTGGCAGGCATTACTTTCATGGTTCCAAGATAGGAATTCTTCGAGTTGTATATTTCCTCATTCATATTCAATAGGAAACAGAGAGTCTATGTTCCTAGTCATTCAAATAAAATCTAAGAGATGAGACCCACTTGCTCCTATTGACCTGAGTTATGTGTTTCTTGAACTAAAAACTGTGGTTATGTGAAATGGATATGCTGATTGTACTAAGCCACCTACCCTGGAGGATTAGTCAGTCTCACCCAAACTATATGACTGGGAAATGCGGTGTAGTGTTAGAAAGAGGGATGGGAAATGGCTGCTGGAGAGGCAACTAACAAATATCCATTATGAGAAGCACTTCTCAAGCCTCTTTGTTTCTTGAAAAAGCAAGTTGATCAGTTTGGCAATAACCAGTATTCAGATCACTAGGAGCTAACTATTGAAGAGCTATTCAAATCATTTTCAGTGTAATAATATGAAACTCAGAATATGATAACTTAAAAGCTTGGTTATGAATACGAAACTTCCAAATATTTTAGTTTGAAAACCAGGATAATTATTGTAGTTGCTGTGGTTGCTTTATAATATGAGAATACAAAAGACAGTTTGGTACATTTTGGAATGTTTATAATTTATAGCAAAGCTATAGCTGGAGAATTCAGTTGTCAACTGGAATTCATTAATAATTTTATTAATCAATATTTACATTTTCTACTTGGCCTTTGACTTAGCTAAGTTTGTTTCCAACCAGGCATGGCTTGTTGAATATAAGCGTTAAAGTCATCATTTGGTAGTTTAGCTCCCAAGAGTCGACTGATACTAGTTTTCCTCCCTGCATCCCCCTGAAATCCTGGGTGTTTTTTCTTCCTAAGGATTAAAAACAAAATTACACTTATTACTTATTTTTCTTCTTTTTCCTTCTCATTTTATATTCATATCAGGGACTGAGGTTTCTTTTGCAGCCATGGTTTAAATTGTCACTGCTTATTCAGCTCTACTTATCAGTTTAATCTTTCCTAGCCTGACACTTTTTACAAAGTATCATTCAGCCAATGACTGAAAGAAGTGATACAGACCCTTAAAAGTTTCTATATGAAGATCAGTAATATCAGAATTTGTACAAAGACTCAACTTTCTAAATGGTTGTAATGAGAACACAGTGAAAGAAAAGAAAAAAAGATGCAAAATCATAAGGAAAAAAAGCAAGATTAATACAAATTAAATATTATCTTGACCAATCTGTTTGGATATTAAAACTTAATGTGATCCTCTTAAGGGATTAACTTAATTAAGCCAGGCAATTTATTTTAAGGTACGTGATGAAATTACTAAAGAAAAAAATTAACTTCTGAGCAATGAATTTCTTGAAAGTCATGTGATGAAAGTTCATTGCCACATACTACAAAATCTTAATGATGTTAGAGTACTTTAGGTACAGGAGAAACTCTATTATATTCCTTGATGGAAGATACTCAGTGGCACTTACACTTTCACAAAAAAGCACTAGTGAAGGTCTTTCAGAATAAAACACATCTTCCGTCATATGCTATAGCCTACCTCCAAGGATAGGAGGTAAGCTGTATGCCTGCAAAATCATTAATGCAAAAGCCTCTTGTCTTACCGGTTCCTCTGCACTGCCTGTTGCATCATGGGAATAACTGATGAGACCAGGGATGGGCTGCTCACCGTGTGCCATGATAACAGCAGGACTGGTGTAGAATGGATGCTTCTAATGCACAACACATAACAACTATGAATATAGTGACAGGAAAACATGAAACTATACAAGCAAAATGACTGGAAAGGAAAAAGGGTGAAAACAAATGGAACAATGGAATGTCAAAAATTTTCAAATGAAGAATGACAAAATTAGCTTAGATTTCAAATGGTACAAGTTTTTTTTAAGATTGAAACTGATGGTACTTTTAACTCTTTTAATTAAGAGTAAAAGAAAGAGAACATACGATGATTTAATAATGTATTTCATCAATCATTTCCATAAAAACAAAACAAACCTCACGCACAACTTAAATACTTACTAGCCTTAAGTAAGGACTTAATGGATCACTGAATGGATCTGGAGACAGAATAATCCCGTCTTTAGTGAAAGAACCACTTACTTGTTGTCTGAATGGGCACTTCCAAAGGATCTCTATGATCCTTTCCAATATATACATTGTCAAAAAATCCTCTCATGTTATGCTCATAGCCAAAGTATCTGGATGAGCCATAAAACTTTAAAAATTACTTCATATAGTGATTAGATTTTCAATCTTTACACTCTCAGTGAACAATCATTACTCCCAGAAGTGATATGCTACTGTCTGAAGATTTTAAAGTGTACAAGGTGGGTTATACTAGGTATGGATAATAATGTAAATCATGTTCTGTGACTTTAAGATGATAACTAAATTTACTGAAGTACTTCATGGTACTATATTTACTCCCAGAATTGTTCAAAGAGAACTTGTAATACTTTGATGCTGTTTTAATAATATTTATTACTTTATTAAATTAAAAACACGAATATCTTACATCCATTTCTTCTCTTTATGACTGGGGTAATTTGTGTCCAATAGTTAAATAAGTGCTACTTAACTGCTGAAAAGTCTTGTCTTTAAAAAAAATATTTATTAATCTTCCTCAGCTAATTTCTTGAACCACCTTAGGTATCTTACCTTCAGTTTGGTGCTCCTCTAAGAATTTGTGAATATTTGATGTGCTGAACACATGAACATTGTATATTTACTATGATCACAAAAATGATATCTTCAAAGAGTTCTTAAATGTCACATTGTTTATCATTGGAGTTATTACTTCAATAGATAACAGCAGAATTTTTAATGCCTCAGAACTCAGAACAAAACTTCAATGCTTTCAAGAACTCTACCTAATGGAGGGAATATAGCTGTGGAGTGTCATGAATATCCCCGTTCTTTTTAAAGGATGCCCTGAAGTGATATTTAACTTATGGAAGAATGGGATGGAAAGAGAGATGAAATCAATACATTTACCTGTGGGTCCTTTAGATCTCTGGGTCTCTCTCAGCAGGCTTACCTTGGCCGCAATGGCTGCTGCAGTTA
The DNA here is from genome assembly GCF_009873245.2 of Balaenoptera musculus. Lineage (NCBI taxonomy): Eukaryota > Metazoa > Chordata > Mammalia > Artiodactyla > Balaenopteridae > Balaenoptera > Balaenoptera musculus. The sequence continues at coordinate 141,041,712 of NC_045786.1, read as the reverse complement.
TATGTGATGAAGAACTATCTTCTGTTGAAGCAACACCACTGTCTTTCTTCTCTTCTTCCTCTTCTTCACATTGAACCCCTTTGTCTTCTGTCTGTTTATGGGGGCTAGTTGTGGGAGGAGGGGAAAGAGGTGGTGGTGGGGAAGGTAAATCTTCAAGTTCATCATGCACTTCTTTTACTTTTACAATGGCATCACGTAAAAGGTCAATGGCATGAGGTAGGGCTGGCAGTATGAACTGAAAGCATTCCTGTATGCAAGAGGAAGAAAAAAAAATGAAGATAAAGCATTTTTATAGGCATACAAAATGGCAGCAGTCAAATGTGTTTGTGATTTTGGATCACAAATTTTGGATTTATTTGTGATTTTCTCTCCATCTGTCTTAAGAATGAATCATATTTAATGTATTGTCCTTGCAATGCAAAATATGAAGTAAGCATGGTATATATTACAGTATTCTCCATAAGCTGAAGAACTACACTATATAAGCACACAGTACATTTTTTTTTTTTTTTAAGTAAAATTTCTATACAACTTCAGGGTTTAAAGATACATTATGAGAGAGCAGGTAAGAATTTTTACCTTTCTGGTTAGAGAAGGATACTAGAACTAACAAACCAATTGAGTACTGAACTATTTTATTCAGAGAGCTAAAGTTCTGACTACAATCATAAAGTATAGCTAGACAACGTTGTACAATATGTAAAAATAGGTATAAGTTTGTACAGCATAAAAGTCAATATAGTCCCTTGGTTTCTTTTTTTTTAGGGGGCGGTGAAGGAAAGTACAGCATTTATTGCAGGATGCCAAGCAAGGAGGACAGGCAGCTAATGCTCAAAATATATCCATTATTACCTATATTGTATCACCAAAAGAAAATAGGTGAGAATTTTAAAATCAGAACATAAGGCCAGATATGTTTGGGGAATATGTTTGAGCAGAGGTCTTTCTCTTTTACATTTAAAGTAACTTACCTTAAAATCTAATATGTAAAGAAATATCTTACAATTTATGGACTACCTGGAAGGTATCTAATCTTTTAACCTACTGGAAAAAATTGTATAGTGAAGAATTTAACTTTAATCAAAGAGAGGTCTGCCTTTACTCTCAGTTTTTGGGAGGTGATCTCTAGTTCCTTGTTATGTCATGCCTGATAAGAGTGTCTCTGTTTGCCTGGGGGCTTTGGCCACTGAACCGTCTAACAATGTGGTTTACTATGAGGGCTTTGGGAAACACAGTATCAGTTTTGCCTCTGGAAAGAACTGGGAGTGGCTGACTAGGTCAACCATGTGGGCAATATGTGATCAAGTCCTAATAAAAACTCTGAACACCAAAGGCAAAGGAGAATGTACATAGTTAGCAATACTCTGTGTATACTGTCTTATATTGTGGCTAAGAGGAGGTGATGCTTCCATGATTCCATGGAAGAGGATGACCATAAGTTCCCTGTTTGGTACCTCTCTTAGACTCTACCATATGTGCTTCTTTCCTTGGCTGATTTCAACCTGTATTCTTTCCCTGTAATACAACATACCCATAAGTATAACAGCTTTCAGTGAGTTCTGTGAGCCCTTCTAGTGAATTATTAAAAGTGAGGGTGATTTTAGAAATCCCCTCAATTGCAAGCGGTGTCAGAAATGAGAGCAGTCTTATGGAGTGCTCCAACTTTGTAGCTGGCTAACTTCTGCAGTTGGTCAAAACTCCTTACAGTTGGTGTTAAGAAGTGGGATTTGATAGAAAGACCCTGACTCACTGAAACTTGTGATCTGGGAAGAGGAAGGAAGAGAGGGTGGGGGATAATGAATCTTTAGAGCCTAGATGAACACAGGGTCACCCACAGTATGGAACTGCAGCTGTACTGTAATTAGTTACTGGAGATAAAATTAGCAACGAAGTTTTAAAATGAAAGATCTAACTCCTAAGGAGTTATGTCAAAGCACAAGAAATGCAAAATGATAAAAAACAAAGTAAACACACAATTTCTTGGTTAATGGTATCTGTACTAGCTAAAACAAAAGTAATGGAGAATGTTGGGGTGGATCCTGAGGCTGGGCCAAGTTTGGACTCTGAATGGTCTGACACATAGCTGTTAGCCTCAGAGCTGCTTCCCAAGGAAAAATTTATGTTGAAGCAATAAACAGTAAATAAAGTTGGACTGATTCATAAGAAAATGGGGAAAAAGAAACAAGAGATTCAAGGGACTTGTCCTAGCAGGGTGGAAATATTTAAAGGGTTATTAAGAAATGTATGAAAAAAGTGAGCATTGATGGGGACAAAACAGAGGTCTTAAAGAAGCACTGCTGTGGGCTGAATAGACAGACTGGAGACCCTGCTGGTCTCCTAACATTAAGGGGTCCTAAACAAATCTCTATTTACCCTGGTTTGGAGGAATTAAAAAAGCTAGGAAGCAAAGAAACCTTACCTAGAATCACCTTAAGTGATGGACCCATAATCTAATCAATATAAGGTCTGACAAAAGGGTCTGGATCCCTTGACCCAACCCAGGCCTTAGAACTCCAAGGCCATATGCACACAAATGGCTAAAATCATCAGGAAACAGAGAAGAGACTTCTCTGGGACTCCTTGACATGGGAGCTTCATGTACTGTGATCTACAACCTGTTGAAATCCTAATGGGTACAGTTAGAATGGGAAGATATAGGAATGCAATAGTTGATGGGATTAAGGTGAATGTTTGGATAAGAATCAGAATGTTTGGAAAGTGAACTTTATGTGAAGTGGTGAATCTCCTTTACCTGAATGTATTATGGGCATGGATGTTGTGGTCTGACTGGAGAATTCATCCCCTACCTCATATTGTAAAACAGCAGGCATGTAAATCCACTCTTCCACCAATATAATTGGACATGCTAAATGGGCCCACACAGTTCATTAATTTGCTGTACAAAAGCCCTGTGTGGAGTGCAGACTGGGCTTATAGCAAAAACTTGTGAGTGCCACCCAACAACAACTGCTGGGATTTTGGACCAGAAAATTTCCATTTAAGAGACAATTACTACTTGCTATTGGACTTTAATTGAGACTGCCCTTATGACTAAAGGACACAAAATAATCCTAAAACCTGAAATATCCAAAAGGTCTTGGGTAATTTCAGAGAAAAGCTCTAATGGGGACGGCAATGCCCAGGAGAGTTCCATAATAAAATGGAAATGTTGCATATAGAATCATGCTACCAGGAGAATGCAAGGAGGTACTCACGAGCAGGCAGCCTCTTTTCACCTAGGGCTGACTTCGGAACCACCTGAGGAGCTGCTGGATCCTATGGCCACTTGGGCCACTTGGGCGGTGCCCTATAAACAGCTTTCTATTGATCAACAAAGAGCTGCTTGGTTTATGGATGGCAATTCCAAGGTGAAGGGACAGCATCCTGTTTGGAAGGCCGCCACTCTGATTGAAGAAGGTAAAAACAAATCAGCTCGATGGGCTGAACTACATGTTTGCCCCTATGTTTGGGTTTTTACTGAGTCACGGGAAGTGTCCAAATGGCCTGGTGGTATGGTCAGGCAGATGGGCAATGGAAAACTGGTCTATTAAAGGAATACCTGTATGGGACATGGCCCTGTGGAAATCACTCTGGGAACGTAAGGGGTATATTAAAGTAGATTATGTTAATGCGCACAAGAAGAACTCCCTTCCAGAACTGGAAGTTGATTGGTAATGGCGAGCAGATATCCTGGTGTACTTGCTTGACATGGCCACCTGGGTCCATGAAATGAGTGGACACTGGAGGTCTGTAGCAATGCAGAGATGGGCTGAATCTAGATATATTCCTCTTACACTCTGAGACACAAAATGCCAATAAGAACTGTTTTGTCTGCTAAAAAGAGAGACAGAGAAGCAGAGGGCTATGCAGCAAATTCCACAGGGGAAAAGTCCTACACATAGCTGTCACGTTGGACTGATGCTTTTAGTCCCTGGAGGCTACAAATGGGTCCTACCAGGTATAGACACTTACTCTGGTATGAGCTTTGCTTATCCCAGAGTAGATGCAAATGTTCAATGTACTATTAAAAGGACCAGAACAGAAGATATTGTACCAATGACCATGGAGGCACGCTTCTTCAGACCAAGGAACACTTTCATCCTCAGAGCAATAGTATGATAGAAAATTGAAACGGGCAATTGAAACATTTGTTGTCTAAAATATGAGGAGATAAAGTCATGAAGCCTTCATTAGTGTGTGATCACACTCAACAATAGGGAGGCTAAGTGAGAGTTCCTTCTAGACAGATTCCTCTACTTTTCTGGGAAGAGGGGATGGAAAAGGATGCTTGTACAACTATACTTTTCTCTTTACAATTAACGTTTTTCGTTTTTCCCCACGTCACCTCAACTTTCTTCTTTTCTACCTGATGCAATGTTCCTAGGACCAGGGCTGCAACTGTGGGTGCCAGAAGCAGGGATGATTCTTAAGCCCAAACTGTAACTATACTTTTAAATCTTTATGTCAGAATTCCTAAGGGCCTGATGGTGTAGACTATGTCTTATTCCACCTGGCCAAATTGGGTATGACAGTAAATGCAGTTATATTGCCTGTTGTTTCAGACTGCCTACTAGCTCGGTACCTATGTAACCTTAACCTTATCTTATATGAATGAAATGGACTGAGTGGGAAGTACTTGCTAAACTAGTATTACTGATGGCAATCTGGGCCAGCCCAGTGGCCAAACCAACGGTCTCATTCAAAGATGCTCAAAGGAAATGTCTGAGTATAAATGGAGAGAAGGAGGAATGGCAGTTGAAGGTAAAGGAATGAATAAATGCGTTATGCAACAAGGGAAATCCAGTATTACCTTGGTGTCTCAAAAGAAGCTTAGAACAAAGATGATATTGTTTCTTGGCTCAGCTGTAGCAGATGCCAGAAAGGGAAAAGCCATATGTTGCTGAGACTACTCCTGCTTTTGGAACCTGACAAGTCTGTAAACCTGAGGAACATCGCTCTGGGACATGTTTTGATCATATGATATGATGACAACTAGGATAACTGTTAATGCCTGTGTAGGACTCCAGTAATGTGCCAGTATCTTTTGACTCTTATTTTTCAGGTTATATTTACTAATATACCATGATATGTTATAATACAGGCATTGTTAATAAGATTATATGCTGATATTGATGGTCATATATACTGGGAATTTGAATTAAAGCCTCCTCAATATGCAATACCAATGGGAAATGATTGGCCTGAGCAAGAGAGCTAATTTCTATGGTAAATAGCTCTGTGAGAATGTATCATAGGGTACAAATAATAGTAGATCAAGATGAAAAATTAGTAAATGAGTACAAAAATATGAAAATTTGTATAATGGCTTTAGAGGATGAATTACCTGTTTCTCTAAATCTATTCCTATCCCACTCTGGCTCCTCCAAATCTTAGGCATATTCACACTGTTACTGATGTTGTGTCTATAATATAAGTGCTGTACTAAATATAGATGGCCAGCCATACAAATATGATTGTTTTGTTGTAAGAAAGCCTTGGCCAGAGGCCAGGGGGTAGCTTGTGTAATAAAGAACTAACCTTACCCAAAGAGAGTCTGGCCTTTGCCCTCAGTTACTGGGAAATGAAAGGAGTGTCTTTGTTTGTCTGGAAACTCTGGCCACCAGACAGTCTAACAGTATGATTTATGATGGGGGCTTTGGGAAATGTGGTATCAATTTTGCCTTTGGAAAGTGTTGGAGACTACAGGTATATGGGCAGTATATGATGTGCCTCAATAAAAACTCCAGATGCTAAGGGCTTAGAGCTTCCCTGATAAGCAACAATCCCTGTGTTGTTACACACTGATGCCCGGAGAGCAATGTGTTCATGATTCCACAGGAAGAAGATATTAGAAGCTCTCCATGTGGTACCTCTCCTTTATTCTGTCTTATGCACTCCTTCCCTTGGTTGATTTTAAATTGTATCCTTTCCCTGTAGTAAACCATAACCATGAGTATACCACCTTTCAATGAGTTCTCTGAATCCATCTTGTGAATTACTGAAACTGAGGGTGGTTTTGGGAAGGCATTGAACTGCAATTGGTGTCAGAAGTGAGGGTAGTCTTGTGGAGTGCTCCAACTTTTTGTTTGGCTCTCACAGTGGCCAAAATTTCTTACACTAAACCATATAAATCTCAAGATAGCTTACCTGAGATCCTTTCTTGCTACCTGGCAAGTTAATTATAAGAGTTTTCCCTCTGATTCCACATACAGGCCTGGAAGGAAAGAGAAACCTGATGAATACTAAATTAGAATGATAGTTGGTTTAAATACATTCAACAACAAAGATCAATCATTGTACTTTATATGTGAACTGTTTTAGGAATTAAGTTGTTATAGCTAAAGATTCACCAATTGTTATACAAATTGGGCACTCACTCTGGCTGAGGTTTTTATAATAATGGTTGTTAGTGCAGGGGATTTGAAAAATGCACTGAACATGAAATCAGAATAAATTAGCCACTTTAAAGAAATAAATTACCTTCTTCCTCTAACTTCAACTTTTTCATATTTCTTACAGTTCTAAGAATTCAATGAGATAGCATATTAAAAATGACTAGTATATCGGGGGCTTCCCTGGTGGCGCAGTGGTTGAGAATCTGCCTGCCAATGCAGGGGACACGGGTTCGAGCCCTGGTCTGGGAAGATCCCACATACCACAGAGCAACTGGGCCCGTAAGCCACAATTGCTGAGCCTGCGCATCTGGAGCCTGTGCTCCGCAACAAGAGAGGCCGCGATAATGAGAGGCCCGCGCACCACGATGAAGAGTGGCCCCCACTTGCCGCAACTAGAGAAAGCCCTCGCACAGAAATGAAGACCAACACAGACATAAATAAATAAATAATAAATAAATTAAAAAAAAATGACTAGTATAGTAATATCTATGTTCAAAAGTCTAACACATAAGGCACTCATGAGTTGAGTGAGATGTTTAAACTCTTGCTTCTCAGGAAGTCTATACGTTTTAAAGTAAGACAGGTCTCTCATAAATCAATAGCAGTGGGGAGAGTTTAGAGAGCTCAGCTGTTAACTGATTCATTGATAAACAGTGTCAATTTAAAGTAGAAAGGTCTTTCAGAGATCACTGTAAATTTTCAGGCCACTTTTAAACCAAGTGGTTAGATAAGAAACATAAACAGTGGAAAAGCATGGAAAACTGGAATAAAGAGTTGAAGGCCTAGATTTCATGACAGTTCAAATCATGCTCTTCCAATAATTGGCTGTGTTACTTTGACCTGGTAATGATATCATTTCCATCATTTGAAAACAAAAGGACTAGATTAGATTAGTCTATTTCTAAAATTTCACAACTTAGATTGCAAGTCACATAAGAATCTTTTCCTAAAACTTCTGATTGAGTTTCTTCTTTAACTACTTTAACCCTTTGAAATAACCTAAAATTGTCTTTTATTTTATTGTTTTTTTCTTGTCCTATTCACAAAGTGTTCATAGCTATTTAAAACTTTCCATATGCTTTTCTTTTTAACTGAGATATAGCTGACAAATAACATTGTATTAATTTTAGGTATACAACATAATGATTTGATATGTGTATATTTTGTGAAATGATCATCACAATAAGTTAATATCCATCACCACACACAGTACAATTTTTTTCTTGTGATGAGAACTCTTACAATCTACTCTCTTAGAAACTTTCAACTATACAATATTATTAACTATAATCAACATGCTGTACATTACATCCCCAGGATTTATATGCGGAAATTTGTGCCTTTCGACCACGTTCACGTATTTTACCCACTCACCAACCCCTGCCTCTGGCAACCACCAATCTGTTCTCTGTATCTATGAGTTGATTATTTTTAGATTGCATATGTAAGTGAGATCATATAGTATTTGTCTTTCTCTGACCTATTTCACTTAGCACAATGGACTCAAAGCCCATTCATGTTGTCACAAGTAGCAAGATTTTCTTATTTTTATGACTGAATAATGTTCTATAGCATATATATACCTCATTTCCTTTATCCATTTATCCATCAATGGATATTTAGTTTGTTTTCATGTCCTGGCTATTGTAAATAACGCTGCAGTAAAGATGGAGGTGCAGATATCTTTTTGAGATAGGGATTCTGTTTGCTTTGGATAAATACCCAAAGGTCGAATTGCTGGATCATATGACAGTTCTATTTTTAATGTATTTAGGAACCTCCATACTGTCTTCCACAGTGGCTGCACTAACTTACACTGCCACCAACAGTGTATGAGAGTTCCTTTTTCTGCATCTCCTCTCCAACACTTGTTATTGTTTTCAATAACAGCCATTCTAATGGATGGGTGTGAGGTGATATCTCATTGTGGTTTTGAGTTGCATTTCCTGAATTAGTGATGTTGAACATCTTCTGATGTGCCTGTTGGCCATCTGTATGTCTTCTTTGGAAAAATTTCTATTCAGATCCTCTGCCCATTTTTTAATTTTAAAAAAATTGTTGAGTTGTTTATAAATTTTGAATATTAACCACTTATGGATACATGATTTGCAAATATCTTCTGCCATTTGGTAGGGTTTCTTTTCATTTTGTTGATGGTTTCTTTTGCTGTGTAGAGTTTTTTAGTTTGATGTAGTCCCATTTGTTTAATTTTGCTTTTGTTTCCTTTGACTGAGGATACATATCCAGAAAGAGACTGCTAAGACTGATGTGAAAAGTATACTGCCTACGTTTTCTTCTAGGAGTTTTATGGTTTCTGGTTTTACATTCAAGTCTTTAATCCATTTTGAGTTAATTTTTGTGTATGGTGTAAGATAGGGTCTAGTTTCATTCTTTTGCATGTGCTATCCAGTTTTTCCAACACAATTTATTGAAGAAACTGTCCTTTCTCCATTGTATGTTCTTTGCTCCTTTGTTGTAAATTAATTGTCCATATATGTATGAGTTTATTTCTGGGCTCTCAGTTGTGTTCCATTGATTTATGTCTGTTTTTCTGCCAATACCATGCTGTTTTGATTGTTATAGTTTTGTAGTATAATTTGAAATCAGGGAGTGTAATACCTCCACTTTGATCATTTTTCTCAATATTGCTTTGGCTATCCAGGGTCTTCTGCAGTTCTATACAAATTGTAGGATTTTTTTTTTCTATTTCTATCAAAAATGTCATTGGTATTTTGATGGGGATTTCACTGAATCCATAGGTTGCTTTAGGTAATGTGGATATTTTAACAATGTTAATTTTTGTAACATGAGCATGGACTATCTTTCCATTTCTTTGTGTCTTATTCAATTTCTTTCAACAATGTCTTATAGTTTTCACTTCTTTGGATTAATTTACTACAAGGTATTTTATTCTTTTTGTTGTGATTGTAAAAGGAAATGTTTCCTTAATTTCTCTTTATGCTAGTTCATTCTTAGTGTACAGAAATGCAACAGATTTTTGTATGTTGATTTTGTATCCTACAACTTTACTGCATTCATTTATTATTTCTAATAGTTTTTCTGTGGAATCTTTAGGGTTTTCTATATATAAAATCATGTTATCCACAAATAGTGACAGTTTTACTTCTTCCTTTCCAATCTGGATTTCTTTTTCTTACCAAATTGCTCTAGCTAGGACTTCAGTACTATGTTGAGTAAGAGTGGCAAGGTGGCAAGAGTGGGTATCCTTCTCTTGTTCCAAATCTTAGAGAAAAAGTTTTCAGTTTTTCACCATTCAGTATGATGTTAGCTGTGGGTTTGTCGCATATGGCTTTTATTATGTTGATGTATGCTCCTTCATTTTATTGAGTTTTTTTTTTTTTAAATCATAAATGGGTGTTAACTCTTGTCATATGCTGTTTTTAGGGCATCTATTGATATAATCATGATTTTTGTCCTTCATTTTTGTTAATGTGATGTATCATGTTGATTGATTTGTGGATACTGAACCATCCTTACATCCCTGGAATAAAGTTCATTTGATCATGGCGTATGGTCCTTTTAATATATTTCTGTATTCAGTTTGCTAATGTTTTGTTGAGAATTTTTACATCTATGTTTGTCAGACATACTGGCCTGTAATTTTCTTTTTTGTGTGTTGTTCTTGTCTGGTTTTGGTATTAGGGTAATGTTGGCCTCATAAAAAGAGTTATGAAGTGTTCCCTTCTCTTCTAGTTTTTGGAAGCGTTTGAGAAGAATTGGTATTAAGTCTTTAAATGTTTCGTAGAATTCAGCAATTAAGTTGTCTGGTCCTGGATGTGTTTCTTAGGAGGTTTTTGATTACTGTTTCCATCTCCCTACTAGTGACTGATCTATTCAGATTTTCTATTTCACATGATTCAGTCTTGGAAGAATGTGTGATTCTAAGAATTGATCCAGTTCTTCTAGGTTGTCCAATTTGTTGATGCATAGCTGTTCACAGTATTCTCTTATGATCCTTTGTATTTCTGTGATATTGGCTGTAATTTTTCCTTGTTTCTGATTTTATTTATCTACACCTTCTCTTTTTTCTTAGTGAGTCTAGCTAAAGGTTTGTCAATTTTGTTTATCTCTTTAAAGAATCAGTTTCATTGACTTTTTTCCCATTGCCTTTTTTAGTCTCTATTTCATTTATTTCTGCTCTGATTTTTATTTTCTTCTTTATATTGATTTTAGACTTTGTTCTCCCCCCTCCTCCAGTTCCTTTAGGTGTAATGCTAAGACTGTTTATTTGAGATATTTCTTGTTTCTTAAGGTAGGCTTTATTGCTATAAACATTCCTCTAAGTACTGCTTTTGCTACATTCCATAGATTTTGATATGTTGTATTTTCATTTTATTTGTGTTCAGGTATTTTTTGATTTCTCCTTTTGATTTCTTCATTGACCCAATAGTTGTTCAGTAGCATGTTGTTTAGTCTCCACATATTTTCCAGCTTTCTTCTTGTATTGATAGTTGATCATGCCATGGTGGTGGAAAAGATGCCTGATATGATTTCAGTATTTAAATTCACTGTGACTTCTTTTGTGTTCCAACATACGGTATATTCTTGAAAATGTTCCATGTGCATTTAAGAAGAATATGTAGTCTGCTGTATTTGGATGAAATGATCTGTATAAATATCTCAAAGTCCATTGTTTCATTTAAGGACTGTTTCCTTTTTGACTTTATGTTTGAAAGATATATACATTTCTCTGTGAATTCTTCAATTTCTTTCATCAATGTTTTATAGTTTTCAGTGTACAGGTCTTTCAATTTCTTAGTTAAATTTATTCCTAGGTATTTTATTCTTTTTGATGCAATTGTAAATGGGATTGTTTTCTTAATTTCTCTTCTTGATAATTTGTTATTAGTGCATAGAAATGTAACTGATTTTTATATATTGATTTTGTACTCTGAAACTTTACTAAATTTGTTTATTAGTTTTAACTTTTTTTTTTTTTTTTTTGGTGAAGTCCATAGAGTATACTATATATAATATCATGTCATTTGCAAAGAGAGACATTTTACTTCTTCCTTTCTTATTTGGGTGACTTATTTCTTTTCCTTCTCTAATTGCTCTGGCTAGGACTTCCATTACTATCTTGGATAAAAGTGGCAAGAGTGGCTGTCCGTGTCTTGTTCCTGATCTTAGAGGAAAAGTTTTCAGTTTTTCACCATTGAGTATGACAGCTGTGGGCTTGTCACATATGGCCTTTATTACTTTGAGGTATGTTCCCTCTATACCCACTTTGCTGAGAATTCTCATCATGAATGGATGTTCAATTTTCTCAAAATTTTTTTCTGCATCTATGGAGATGATCATATGATTTTTTTCCGTCATTTTGTTACTGTGGTCTATCATACTCACTGATTTGTGGATGTTGGGAATTTTTCCATATCTTCTAGGCTGTCCAGTTTGTTGGTGTATAATTGTACATAGCAGTCTCTTTGTACACAGTAGATTCTTTGTATTTTTGTGGTATCAGTTGTAACGTCTCCTCTTTCATTCCTAATTTTATTTATTTGAGTCCTCTTTTTTCCTGATGAGTCTAGCTAAAGGCTTGTCTATCTTGTTTATCTTTTCAAAGAACCAGGTCTTCATTTCATTGATCATTTCTATTGTCTTTTTAGTCTCTATGTCATTTAAGAAAAATAATACATTTATTTATTTATTTTTGGCTGTATTGGGTCTTCGTTGCTGTGCGCGGGCTTTCTGTAGTTGCGGTGAGCGGGGGCTACTCTTCTTCATTGCGGTGTGCGGGCTTCTCATTGCAGTGGCTTCTCTTGTTGCAGAGCACAGGCCCTAGGCACGCAGGCTCAGTAGTTGCGGTGAGTGGGCTCAGCAGTTGTGGCTCGCGGGCTCTAGGGTACAGGCTCAGTAGTTGTGGTGCATGGGCTTACTTGCTCCACGGGGTGTGGGATCCTCTTGGACCAGGGATCAAACCTGTGTCCCCTGCATTGGCAGGCAGATTCTTAACCACTGTGCCACCAGGGAAGTCCCTATTTCATTTTTTTTTTTTTACTCTGGTCTTTGTTATTTCCTTCCTTCCACTGCAGGCTTAGTTCTGTTTTATTTTTTTAAAATTCTTTGGAGTGTAACGTTAGGTTGTTTCTTTAAGCTCTTTCTTCTTTCTTAATGTAGGCATTGATTGCTCTGAACTTCCCTCTTAGAACTGCTTTTGCTGCATCTTATAAGTTTTGGTATGTTGTATTTCCATTTCCATGTGTCTCAAGATATTTTTTGATTTCTCTTTTGATTTCTCCTTTGACCCACTGGTTGTTTAGTAGCATGTTGTTGAATCTCCATATATTTGTGGAATTTCCAATTTTCTTCTTGTAATTGATTTCTAGTTTCATACTACTGTAGTCAGAAAAGATGATTGATATGATTTTAATCTTAAATTTCAAGATTTGTATTGTGGCTTAACATGTGATCTATTCTGGAGAATGTTCTATGTGCATTTGAGAAGAATGAGTATTCTGTTGCTTTCCATCTGATCTAAAGTGTCATTTAAGTCCAATGTTTCCTTACTGATTTTCTGTCTGGATGATTTATCTATTGATGAAAGCGGAGAACTGAAATCTCCAATTATTGTATTTGCTGTCTATTTCTCCCTTAAGGTATGTTAATACTTGCTTTATATACTTTATATTCATAGGTGCTCCTATGTTGGGTGTGCAAATATTTACAAACATTATATCCTCTGGTTGGATTGATCCCTTTATTATTATACAGTGACCTTCTTTGTCTCTTATACAGTCTTTTGTTTAAGTTTATTTTTTCTCATACAATTATAGCTATCCCAGCTTTCTTTTGTTTTTTATTTGCATGGAATATCTTTTTCCATCCTTTTACTTTCAATGTGTATGTATCCTATGTGAGAAGTTAGTCAGGCAGCATATAGTGGGGTGCTTTTTTTAAAAAAAATTCATTCAGCTACTGTATATTTTGATTGGAGAATTTATTCATTTACATTTAAAGTAATTATTGATAAGTATGGACTTATTGCCATTTTGTTAACTATTTTCTGCTGTTTCATAATTCCTTTGTTACTTTCTTCTTCTCTTGCTCCCCTCCTTTGTGATTTGATGCTTTTTTTGCTAGTAGTATGCTTAGATTCCTTTTTATTTATCTTTTGTGTATCTACCACAGGTTTTTGCTATGTGGTTACCATTAAGCTTATGTAAAACATCTTTTATTTATAAGTCTATTTTAAGCTGATAACTTTTATTTATGTCTATTTTAAGCTGATAACAACTTAAGTTCAAACACATTCTAAAGCTCTACATTTTTACTCTTCCCACTATGTTTAATGCTTTTGATGTTGCAGTCTGCATCTTTTTGAGTATTCACTAAACAAATTATTGTAGTTATAGTTACTTTTACTACTTTAACCCTTCACACTAGATAAGTGGTCAATCCACCGCCATTACAAGAGTAGATTATTCTAAATTGAACTATGTATTTACCTTTACTAGTGAGGTTTATATTTTCATATGCTTTCCTGTTAGCACTCTTTCATTTCAGCTTAAAGAAGTCCCTTTAACTTTTCTTGTAAGGCCAATCTAGTGGTGCTGAATTCTTTTAGCTTTTGCGTGACTCGAAATTCTTCACCTTTCCTTTAACCCTGAAGGACAACTTTCTTGGGTCAAGTATTCTTGGTAGACAATTTTTTCACTTCAGCACTTTAAATACATCATGTCACTCCCTTCTGGCCTGCAAAGTTTCTGCTAAAGAATCTACTGAAGGTATTATGGAAGTTTCCTTATATATAAAAAGTTGTTTTTCATTCTTGCTTTTAAGATTCCCTCCTTGTCTTTATAATTTTTGACAATGTAATTGCAATATGTCTTTGTGTGGGTGGGTCTCTTTGGATTCATGTTTACTGAAACTCTCTGGGCTTCCTGGATCTGGATGTCTGTTTCCCATGTTAGGGACATTTTCAGCCATTAATTATTCCTTTAAATAGGCTTCTGTCCCCTCCTCTTTTCTCTCTGGGATTCTTAGAAATGTTAATATTATTCTGCTTGATGTTGTCCTGTAAGTCCTGTAAGCTATCTTCACTCTTTTTCTTTCTGTTCCTCTTTCTGGATGAGTTCTATTGCCCCATCTTCAAGTTCCTCAATCCCTGCTTCTGCATTATCTAGTGCTGTTGAACCCTTGTATTGAAATTTTCAGTTCAGTTATTGTACTCTTCAGGTTTGTGACTTCTGTTTGGTACTTTCTTATATTCTCTCTTTGTTGAAATTCTTACTTTGTACATGCATTGTTCTCCTGACGTTGGTGAGCACGTTTATGACCATTATTTTGAACTTTTTTTCAGGTAAACCATTTATGTCTGTTTCATTAAGGTCTTTTTTTGAGGTTTTGTCTTTTAGGTACAGATTGATACATGCCTCTGGGATCTTTGTAATTTTATGAAGCAAGTTCATTCTAACTGTACTTATGTCATTTCTTTTTCTAAGTATAGTGGTCATAAATTTATCCTTACTTAGAATGATGTTGGGTCTATCTACATTTTTAATTTATCAAATATTACAAAACATGGAATATATTGTCCAAGAATATAACTATTTTCCAAGGATGTTTCCAAGAATGTTCCAAGTTTTATTAACTCCCTCCACCACAAGGTTAGTGACAAATTAAAATTCAGTCAATACTTTTAATTCCAACCTTTTGGTCATCAAGCCCAGGCCTGTTATGTCTCCAATAATACTTCATTTGCTCTAGGTTGATACCCAAATAGCAGTGTTAATAAAGCTATGGGTATAAACTTCTATCAGTACTGTATGTACATAATAATCATAATACCTAGACCACTATTTCTGTATGTGTGTTATGTGTGTATGTATGATATAATTAAAAGCCTTAGTATAGAGCCATGAGAAATTATATCTGTTTTTTCCCCCTCAATCTCTTTGGCCTTTTATTTTGCCAAAAATATGAGATCAGACTTAACAAAAATTCTTTGTTAGTTCCCCGTTCTCTTTGAATGTTTAAAAATTAATTTTGAGATGTGGTTTTTCATTTCTAGAACGTCCAGAGTTATTGTAAGAAGAAAGTACTTTTCATTTATATAAACCTTTTTGGTTAATGAAGTATTTTTACAAACACTATTTTACTTAATAATTTTGAGAAACATAAGCACCATATTCTTAGCATATTCCAAAACTTATTAAACGACCTGCAGTAAGTATTATGGGATAAATGCAACCCAATTCCTTAAGGAGTTTATAAATATTAATACAGATCACAAAAGCATATAAACAACTACAAGATAGTAAGTGATGACACAAATTATCCTAAAATACAATGAGTTCAAAATAAGAGCAATAAATTTCTTTGGGAGGGTATGAAGTATGTCTTTATGCAAGAGATAGCTCTTGAGTGAATTTATAAAGGAAAATATTTCAACAGGTAGGAAAGTGGGGGAACGGCAAGAAAAAGAGGATAGTTTTAAGTGGAGGGGAAAAACAAGATAAAAGCACAGAGACAAAAAAAAAAAGCACCAAGTACTTTTTGAGTATATTAAGTCCTTCATCTAGTGAGAGCACATTGTACTCAGAGGAGTAATGTGAGATAAGAAGTACCAGTGGGAAGACGTTGCAGTCTGAAAGATTAATAGTTTGCAATGTGTGGTCTCTGTGCCAACAACATATGCATCATTTGGTAAATTGTTAGAAATGTAAAACGTTCCACACTGCCCTGCTCCTTTCCTCACTGCGACTGACCTACTGAATCAAAAACTATGGGGTGAGATCTAGCACTTAGTATCTTACTAAGCTCTCTAGCTGATTTTGTTCCATGGCAAAGCTTGAGAACTACTGTGATAAACTATGCTTGAATTTTGGTACTACTATTTATTATCAGTGTAAACTTGCCTTAGTTACTGAGTCTCTTTAATGTAGTTTTCAAAATCTGAGTTGTTGCAAGCATTAATATAATCCTTGACATATAATGTACAGTACAGTGGATACATAATGTACAATATAGTACTTAATGGATACTTAATAAGTACCTGGCCCTTTTTCTCTTAGAAAGTATATTGTGATTAGACACTGGAAGTCATAAATTCACTATAAAGAGGTAGAACGTATTACTAAGGTATCGGGGACCGCTGATGGATTCTGTTCAATACAATCAAGCACTACTTGAGGAATAACAGTCTAAAATAAACGGAAAGGGGATAATATAGATATAAAGAAAAGAAAGTCTGATAATAGAAACACTAAATACAAGTTGAATGATTCTTGGTATATGTTCTGTGATGTATCTGTTTCAGTACCTCATACAGTACCTTGTTTTTTCTAGAGAAATCCTACTTCCTTTTCTACTGTTTTTTCACTTTTCTTTTTTTGCAGGGAGAAAGGGGGCAAAACCTGATTTTTTTTTCTTTTGCTATTAATGATATGGCAATGAGATTGAGAAGACTTGTGAAAAACTTAACATCTAACAGTTAACTAGTGCTTGTTATATGTCATGTGTTTTACTGGCATTTTTACATTACACACAAAACACCCCCTCGAGGTATGTATACAACAGTATATTACCTTCTAGTTTTTTATATGTAAATATAAATTACTGTCAACTTTGACAGATATTACTTGCCTTTTAGCTCTCATTTTTAGATATTTCTATATCTGATACAGAAGATAAATTAATTTTGTAAGCACTATAGTTAGAATAGCAACATTTTATTCAATGAAAGTTTGAGATATATTTGCCTGAATTTATACTTACAAAATAAATCTCAGAAATTAAAAAGGAAATTAGAAATAGAGTAATAGGATTTTTATTTCCTTTCAAAGAATGTTCTAGTTTTTGTCTTCTTTAAAGATATCAAATGAGAAGATGCATAAACAGCCAGAAATATTCAATATTAAATGGTAATGTAACAGTAGTTTTTTAAAAAATAAAGAATATATTTAAAAATCAGGTGAACTTGGCTAGTGCACAAACTTAAATGATAGACTGAATTGTCATTAATTTCAATATAAACTCATCTAATGGAGAGCTATCAGGGGAAAAAAACAAAAAAACAAGTACAAAAGACCCTGAACCTATTTGCTGATTAATTGTGGGATAATTTAACATAAATTTCTTATTTAAAAACACCTTCTAAAATATATAAAGTATGGTTATCAGAATGAATTAATTAATTCATTCCGTAAATATTTACTGAGTACTTACCATGGGCAATAAGCAAACAGTGTTGCCCTAGGGGAGTTTACAGATTTATAGGAAAATATCAGTAAGTATTAAGATAGTTAACTAAGTTATAGGCATGTTAATAGCTATAGGAACAACAGGAAGGGCACTTTAGTCTTAGTTGGGGGAGGGCAAGGGATGGTTAGGGAAGGCTTCTAGAAGGAAGGAAAATCTAAGCTGCTACCTGAAGAACAGGTGTTATCAGTTAGAGTGGGAAGAACATTCCAGGTAGAGGAAATGGCATGAACAAAGGACTCGGAAGCTAGAGACAGAACCTGATGTGTGTAGTAACAATAATAAGGGTGGGTGGGTGGAATGGAGTGAATGTTTGTATCCTCCCCAAATTCATATATTGAAATCCTAACCCTCAATATGATGGTATTAGGAGTTCGGGGCTTGGGGAGGTAATTAGGTCATGAGGGTAGAGCCCTCATGAATGTGATTTAGTGCCCTTAAAGAAGAGACTCTAAAGAGAGCTACAGAGCACCCCATCTGTCACTATGTGAGTTCTTTTCTGTATCCTCCGTAGTGTACAACCTGGAAGAGGGTTCTCATCAGAATCTGACCGTGCTGGGCCCCCTGTTCTCAGACTTCTAGCCTCCAGAACTGTGAGAAATAAATTTCTGTTGTTTATAAGCCACCCAGTCTCTGGTTCTTTGTTATAGCAGCCCAAATTAAGACAGTGGGAGATGCTGCTAAATAGACAGCAGTGACAACTTACATAGGTCTTGGAAAGTAATCTTAAAGAATTCAGTCTTTATCCATAGAAAAATGAGATACCACTGAAGTTTTAAGCAGAGAAATAACATACTAATATTTGTGTTTTCAAAAGATGTCTCTGGGCTGCAATGTGGAAAACTGATTGAAGAGGTGCAAAGAAACCAGTTAGAATGTTGGAATATGAGAGGTGAGTTAGGATGGTTGCAATGGTGATGAAGAAAAATAGACAGGTTATAGTTTTTAAATGACTTACAGAGACTTACAGAGTCTTAAGTTTTCGTGACTTACAGAGACTATAATGAGACAGTAACCTTTTAATCCTAAAATATATATATTTTTGTAAATTACATAAAGAATAATTTTTTAAAATGGGACATACTTGGATGAAAACTAAGTCCTAGTATAGATTAATACCAGAATTTTGATATTCGGTGTTAACTTGATCACAAGAGGCATGGATATAAAATAATATGAAAAATACAATTTTGTTTCCCTTAAAAAGAAATTTTTATTAAGTATTAAATACATACAGTTTGTAATGTATGTATAAAATGTAGACAATAATGAAAAAAACCTACCTATGTACCTACAATCTAGGTTAAGAAACAGACTATTATATCTTCAAAGACTCTGTGTGCCTTATCCTGATCTCAAGTCCCATTTTTCCTCAGATAACTATTTTCCTGAATTTAAAAATCATACCCTTACTTATTTTTGTAACACCTTTATTGAGATGTAATTCACATACTATACAACTTACCCGTTAAAGTGAAAAAAAATATTTTTAGTGTATTTCAGAGTTGTGCAACCATCACCACAATCAATTTTAGAATATTATATTAACCCTCCCCCCCCCCCAAAAAAAATCCCATACCTATCAGCAGTCCACATTTTCTCCCAACCCTCAGACCTGAGCAACCACTAATCTACTTTCTGTCTCTATAGATCTGTATATTCTGGACATTTCACATAAATGGAATCATATAATGTGTGGCCTTTCGAGATTGGCTTATTTTGTTTTCAAGGTTCATCCATGTTGGAGTATATGTCAGTCACAGTTTACTTAAAAAAAGATACTTTTGCACATAGGTTTATAGAAATATATTGTTCAGTTTAGCATGTTTTTGAAATTTACACAAATGGAATCATGCAGCATATATTCTTATATAACTTGGTTTTTCTCACTCTATGTTGTATTTGTGAGATTCCTCCATGTTGACATTCATTTTCACTGCTGTACAATATTCTATTGGATAAATAAAATGTGGTATAGTTATGCATTCTTCTGCTGATGGACATTTTTTGCTTCCATTTGTTGCTATTACAAAAAATCCAGCTATTAACTTTCCTTTACATTTCTCTTGGTATATATGTGCAAGTCTTTCCCTAAGGCAGTATTCTTCAACTTGCAGGTCAAAACCAATTAATAGAGCAGTACACTGACTTAAATAGTCTTAAGTAGCATACATACACACACAAATACAAAAAACAGAAAAGAAAATATCAGAATGCCTTTCTTGTAGTTAGGATAACTATTGTTTCCAAAAACTTGTACCTTCTAAACACATATGTGTCCATATATATGCATATATACCCACATACACAGAGCCATACACATACATATGTGTGAGGGTATTGGATTACAATGTGAAGTATATGTTTTAGTATGGCTCATGGTCAAAAAAGTGAAAGCTACTGTTCTAGGGAATATCACCAGATGTGGAGTTTATAAGTCATAGTAATAAGCAGATGTACAGCATTACTACATAAAAACAAATCATATTCCATAGTGTCTGTACCAATTTATACTCCTATCAGCAGCAGTATTGCTGTCTATCCTGACAAAGCTTGATACTGACATAGATTTTTCTTTTTGTCTTGTTTTTAGTTTAGCATTTCTTTTATTTTTTTAAAAATTGAGGTAAAATGGTATATAACATTATATAAATTTCAGGTATGCAACATTATAATTCAATAGTTGTGTAAACTTCAAAATGATTACCACCATAAATCTAGTTATCATCCATCAACATATAATTGATACCCTTCACCCATTCTGCCCACCCTCAAGTCCCCTTCCCCTCTGGTAACCACCAATCTGTTGTCTTTATCTATGAGTTTGTTTTTGTTTTATTTATTTGCCCACCCCCATTCATGGGAAATGGAGCCCTCCCCTCTTTTTTTTAATTGAAGTATAGTTGATTTACAATGTTGTTAATTTCTCCTGTACAGCAAAGTGATTCAGTTTTATATATATATACACACACATTCTTTTTCATATTCTTTTCTACTGTGGTTTATCACAACATATTGAATATAGTTCCCTGTGCTATGCAGTAGGACCTTGTTGTTTATCCATTCTCTATATTATAGTTTGCATCTGCTAATCCCTAACTCCCAACTGATCCCTCCCCCAACCCCCTCCCTCTTGGCAACCACAAGTCTGTTCTCTATGTCCATGAGTCTGTTTCTGTTTTGTAGATAAGTTCATTTGTGTCATATTTTAGATTCCACATATAAGTAAGATCATATGGTATTTGTCTTTCTCCATCTGACTTATTTCACTTAGCATAATACCCTCAAGGTCCATCCATGTTGTCCCAAATGGCATGATTTCCTTCTTTTGTATGGCTGTGTTGTATTCATACATATATATACAAATAAAACATTTTCCTTATCCATTCATTCATTGATGAGCATTTAGGTTGTTTCCATATCTTGGCTATTATAAATAACTGCTTCAGTGAACATAAGGATGCATGTATCTTTTCATACTGTAATTTCATATTCTTCAGATAAACACCCAGAAGTGGATTTTTTTAAACATCGGGATGAACAGATGATAGATAAGTGATAAAGCAACTATAGTAAAGGTTAACGGTAGAATTTAGTTAGAATACATAAAGGTATTCACTGTAAAATTCTTTCAATTTGGTATATGTTTGTTATTTTTCATAATAAAAGCTTGGAGTAAAATTACTTTAACTTAAATTTTCTAAGAGTTTTTTCAAAGCAATGCCATACTGGAAGATCCCTTCATTCTAACCACCATTCATTGATCTCATCCTGTAAACAGCTCTGAAAATACCACCTGCCCTAAGAGGTGTCCATAGAGTTAAGAAAAAGAATTTCATATTTCACCTTGACCAGTTTGGACAAGGATATCCTACTGATTTTCTCTAAATTCCCTGTCTACTATATTTATCCTTATTTCCCACCCTTAGAAAGGTATTGGGACTCTATATAAGTATATTATTGTTTATTTATGTTTTAGCTTATTATTTTTCTTCTGTAATTTATGTATCTCCATCTGTTTGTGCAGGGTGCCTAAGAATTGTAAACTTCTGGAGGGCAGGTATGGACTTTTTTGTATACCATCTAATACAATGTCATGATCATTTATTTATGCACTTAATTCAATTTTTATGAAACAAGGTAAGTTCAGAAAATTGTGGGGTTATAATCTCCACATTATAAAATAAACAAGAAATAAACATGAAATAAACCTTACAAATGACTCCATTTTGAAAAAAACATTTTGGGTTTATAGGATAACAACTGGTGTATCTATCTTCATTTTTTATCTAACAAACTTGATAAACTCTTCCACTGGTTCTAAAAGACTAGTGATTTCTTATAAGTTTCTATACAGATAATCATGAAGCTATGTTATGGCCTTTTCAATGCTTATACAATTTCTTTTACTTTGCACAATACTGAATAAAAGTAGTTATAGTAGGACTCTGTCTTATTCCTAACTTTAAAGAGAAGACTATTAGTCTAACATCTAATTACTAACTATATTTGCTTGATCAGATTAAGGGAGTTCTCTGTTCGAATCCCAGATTGCTAAGAGCTGTTATTCATAAGTGGGTGTTGAATTTAATAAATGCTTTTTTATGAACCCATTGAGAAGACCACATGGTTTTTTCTTCTTTACTCTGTTAATAGGTGACTCATGTTAATCAGTTATCTAATGTTGAATTATCTTTGTTTTCTTGAAATAAATCTATCTTGGTTTTGATGTATCATTTTTTATACATTGCTGGATTTGTTGTGTTAATATTTTATTTTTGAAGTTTTTTATCTACGTTCACCATGACATTAGCCTATAGTTTTCCTTTTTCTACTATCCTTTTCCGGATTTGATAACAGGATTATCCTAGTTTCATAACATGAATTAGGAAACGTTTACATTTCTACTATTCTCGGGAACAGTTTATGTAAGATTGGATCTGTTCCTTGAAAGTTGTATAGAATATGTCTATAAAATGAATTAAACTTATTTTAAAAAAAATAAAGTTCATTTTTTAGAAGAGTTTTAGATTTACAGAAAAATTAAAATAGTATAGAGAGTTCATATATACCCTGCACCCAGCTTCCCCTATACATTATTCATATTTCCTAACGTCCTTTTTCTGTTCCAGGTTCCCATCCAGATTATCATATTACATTTAATTTTCATGTCTCTTTATGCTCCTCTTGGCTGTGACAATTTCTCAGACTTTCTTTGGCTATAATGCTTTTGACAGTTTTAGAAGGCAGCTGTGCTCACCACTATACCACTAACGCTCTCTTGACAGTTTTCGAGTACTGGTCAGGTATTTTGTAGAGTGCCCCATTACTGAGTTTGCCTGATATTCTTCTCACAATGGGATTTAGGGTGGAAGACCATAGAAGTAAGGTGTTATTTTCATCACATCATAGCAAAGGTCCATGCAATCAACATGATTTATGCATGTTATTAATCTTGATTACCTAGCTGAGGTAGTTGGGAGATTTCTCCACAGTAAAGTTACTCTTCTCCTCTCCTTTCCATACTGTACACTTTGGAAGGAAGTTATTGTGTGCAGCCCATGTCACGGAGTGGGGAGTTTTGTGTCCCCTCCTCGAGGGTGGAATGTCTACATAAATTATTTGGAAATCTTCTGTAAGAGAGATCTGTCTCTTCTCCCTCACTATTAATTTATTCAATTATTTATTGGTATCAGTAAGGACTCCTGAATATTTATTTTATACTTTAGGTTATAATCAAATACTACTTTATTTTGTTGCTCAAACTGTTCTATCTTTGGCCATTAAAAGCTTTGTCAGTTGGCTCCTATGTTCCTGTGACATTCATCCATAATATGGCTTTTTATTTTTTTTTTTTGAGCACCTCCTTACTTTCAAGCACTAAGAGATACTCCAGGGTCATTTTGTATATTTCTTGCCCCAGCCCTACAATCAGCCATTTCTCTGAGGTGAAATTCCATTTATTGGAAAATGGTATTCAAAACCAAGAACTGAGCATTAGGTATGGTTGTTGTTACTGGGGTGTTGTTTCTTTTAGGTCCTCTCTGTTGATAGAGCAAAGGAATATATGTGTGCATGCTAACCTGCATATATATACATATCTACAAATATTTCTATATATCTCATTTGTATCTATATTTAACCTAACATGAATCCATACTGATTTCTCCAACTCTGATCCATTACACCACATGGATCATTCTAGCCTCCTCCTCTTGCTTGTAACTATGTGATTTCCTACTGTATCAGTGAGAAATATGGTTCCCACCACTCATCACCCATTTACATAATTGTTCAATCCCAGTAAGGGCTCTGACTTACAATGATTTCTGACTTATGATTTTTTGACTTCATGATGGTGTGATAGTGATATACATTCAGTAGAAACCATACTTCAAATTTTGAATTTTGATCTTTTCCTGGGCTAGCAATATGTGGTATGATATTCTCTCCTAATGCTGGGCAGCAGCAGTGAGCTGCAGCTCCCAGTTAGCCATGCAATCATGAGAGTAAAAAATGATACACTTACAACCATTCTTTACCCATATAACCATTCTGTTTTTCACTTTCAGCATAGTAGTCAATAAATTACTTGAGATAGTCAACACTTTATTATAAAACAAGCTTTGTGTTAGATAATTTTTCCCAACTGTAGGCTAATATAAGTGTTCCGAGCACATTTAAGATAGGCTAGGCTAAGCTATGATGTTTGGTAGGTCAGAGATATTAAATGCATTTTTGACTTATAACAGAATGGGTTTATTGGGATGTAACCCCATGTCAAACTGAGGAAGATCTGTACAAATATAGTAATATCAGAATTGTTAATGCACACCAACATGGACTACAACATTATCAACAAAAATGCTTATGTATAGTTCCTTTCACCTTCAGTCTTATAAACACCACTCATATCCAAAGTTATTTAGATCAGTGTCTTTTCCCTCTATCCCCTTTAGTGACACTGTTTCCTGTATTTGTAAGACATTTAGATTCTCTTGTCAGAGTCTGCATTATTTTATGTCTAAATAATGTTTTTTTAAAAATTTGCATATAGTAAGCATTCTTTGTGATATAAAGTTCTGTGAGTTTTGACAGATGCATAATGTCATGTTTCCATATTTCACCACTACAGTATCATACAGCATAGTGTTACAGCCCTAAAAATCTGCTGTGACTCATCCATGCCTCTATCCCCCTCTCCCCACAGGCCCCTGGTAGTCACTGTCACTGATCATTTTACTGTCTCTATAATTTTACTTTTTTCAAAATGTCATAAAATTGGAATCATACAGCATTCATCCTTTTCTGACTGGCTTCTTTTACTTAGCAATATGCGCTTAAGGATCCTCCATGGTTTTTGTGTGTGTGTGTGTGTGTGTGTGTGTGTGTGTGTGTGTGTGTGTGTGTGTGTGGCTTGATAGCTCATTTCTTTTTAAACACTGAATAATATTCCATTGTATGGATGCACCACAGTTTGCTTATCCATTTATCTATTGAAGTATATCTTGGTTGATTCCAGCTTTTGGCAATTGTGAATAAAGTTCTTATAAACATTCACATGCAGATTTTTTCATGCATATAAATTTTCAAATCAATTGGGTAAATATCTAGGAGCACCTTCTTTATTTTTGATGTAAAATCTTTTTCAGTTATTATGATAGAATAACTAGACAGAAGATCAACAAGGATATAGAAGAACTAAAAAACACCATCAATCAACAGGATCTAACTGACATTATAGAACATTTCACCTGACAAAATAATCTACAGTGTTCTCCTATGCCTATGGAACATTCACAAAGAGAGATCATATCCTGGATCATAAAAATAAACCTCAGCCAAGTTTAAAAGAATTGAAATCATACAGAGTGTGTTTTCTAACCACAATAGGATAAAATTAGAAATCAATAATAGAAAGTTAACAGAAAAATTCCCATATACTTCAAACCTAAACCAAGTTTATAAACTTTTGAATAACCAATGGATGAAAGAAGTCTCAAAAGAAATGAAAAAAATATATTGAAGTGGGTGAAAATGAAAGGTCAACATATCAAAATCTGTGAGATTCACCTAAAACAGTGTTTCTAAAAATACATTTAAAAAGAGGTAAAGTCTCCAATCAATAATATAAGCTCCCACCTTAAGAACCTTATAGAGCAAAATATGCTCCCCCCTCCAACCTCATGACCAAGTTAATAAAGGGCTGTTACAGCAATTCCTTTTACCCAGTGCATTATGTCTAGCTATTAAGAAAAAAATTACAAGGTATACTAAAAGGCAAAAAACACAATTTGAAGATGAGCAAACATCAGAACTAGACATGGCAGGGGTGCTTAAACTATAAGACCAGGAATTTAATACAACTATCTGAGGGCCCAATGGTTAAAGTAGACAGCATGCAAGACCAAATGGGCAATGTAAGCAGAGAGATGGAAATCCTGAGAAAGAACCAAAAAGAAATGCTAGACATAAAAAACAATGTAAAAGAAATAAAGAATGCCTTTGATGGGCTCCTTAGTAGACTGGACACAGCTGAGGAAAGACTCTCTGAGCTAGAGAATATATCAATAGAAACCCTGAAAACTGAAAAACAAAGAGAAAAACAACTGAAAAAAAAAAACAGAATATGCAATGACTGTGGAACAACTATCGATACAAAAGGTGTAATATATGCGTAATGGGAATACTAGCAGGAGAAGAAAGAAAGGAACAGAATAAATATTTGTAGCAATAATGACTGAGAATTTCCCCAAACTAATGTCAGACACCAAATTACAGATCCAGAAAGTTCAGAGAACATCAAGTAGAATAAGTGCCAAGAAAACTACACATAGGAGTATCATTTCAAACTACAGAAAATCAGTGATTAAAAAAAAGATCTTGAAAGAAGCCAAAGGGGAAAAACTCTTACCTAAAGAGAAACAAAGGAAAGGATTACATCTGATTTCTCCTTAGAAACCATGCAAACAAGAAGAAAGTGGAGTGAAATATTTAAAGTGTTGAGAGAAGAGAAAAACCAACTTAGATACTATACCCTGTGAAATTATGCTTCAAAAGTGCAGGACAAACAAAAATTGGGGGTATCTGCTGCCAACAGATCTGCCATGCAAGAAATGTTAAGAGAAGTTCTTTAGAAATGTCCATATCTGTAGAACTAAGTCAATTTGCTGTACAGCAGAGACTGGCACAACACTGTAAATCAACTATACTTCAATAAAAAAAAATATTAAAAAGAAAGTTCTTTAGAAAGAAGGGATCAGAAACTCAGATCTATGTAAATTAAGGAAGAGCATCAAAGAAGGAATAAGTTAAGGTAAAATACTTTGATTTTTCTCATTCTTAATTGATCTAACATGTAACAGTCTGTTCAAAATTGTAGTAATAATGTATTTAATTATGTATATTTATGTATATATATGTTTATGTATACTTATATATAAGTGAAATGAATGACAGCAATGATATAAGAGATGCGAAGAAGGAATTAGGATAACTTTATTATTATAAGGATAACTTCATTATTATAAGGTGTTCACAGTACCTGTGAAGTAGTATGATGTTACTTGAAAGTGGACTTGGATTAGCTGTAAATGTATATTGCAAACTCTAAGGCAACCACTAAAAAAAAGTAGAAAAAGAAGTTTAACCTATACGCTAAGAAAAGAGAAAAAAACAGAATCACATAAAAGCCTCAACTACAACCACAAGTGGCAGAGAAAAAGAGTGGAAGATAAAAACAGGAACAAAAAAGGGCAAGAAATTGAAAACAGTAACAAATATGGTAAACATTATTCCAATTATAATCACTTTGAGTACCAATGGTCTAAATCCACGAATTAAAAGACAGAAATTGTCAGAGTGGATTAAAAACACGATCCAATTATATGTCGTGTACAAGAAATCCATTTTAAATATAAAAGACACATATAGATTAAAAGTAAATAGATGTATAGAAATATACCATGCTAACATTAATCAAAAAAGCAGGAGTAGCTATATTAATTTCAGACAAAGCAGACTTCGAAGTCAGGAAATTTATCAGGAATAAAGAAGGACATTACATAATGATAAGGGGATCAATTCTCCAAAAAGATATAATGATCTTTAATGTGTATGCCCCTAACAAAAGTGTCAAACTATGTGAGGCAAAACCACAAAACTGCAAAGAGAAATATATGAGTCCACTAATATAGTTGGAGACTCAACACCCTTCTGTCAGAAATGGACAGATGTAACTCAGGGAAAATCAGTAAGGACACAGTTGAACTCAACAACACCATCAATCAACTGACAGCTACAGAAACTTCACCCAACAACAGCAGAAAACACATTCTTCTCAAGCTCACATGGCACATTCACCATGATAGACCACAATCTGGGCCATAAAATACACATCTTAACAAATTTAAAAGAATAGAAATTATACAATGTCTACTTTCAGACCACAATGGAATTAAACTAGAAATTAAAACTTCTTCAATAACAAGAAGATAACTGAAAAATCCCCCAATTCTTGCAGATTAAATAACACTCCTGGAATTAATAAGTGATTATAGCAAGGCTGCAGGATACAAAGTAAATATACAAAAGCCAATTGCTTTCCTGAATGCCAGCAACAAACAATAGAAACTTGAAATTAAAAACATAATACCATTTACATTAGCACTCCCCATAATGAAATACTTAGGGATATATCTAACAAAATATGTACAAGTTCTGCATGAGGAAAACTACAAAACCCTGAATGAAATAAATAAATAAATCAAAGAAGAACTATATAAATGGACAGATATTCCATGTTCATGGACAGAAAAACTGAATATTGTCAGTATCTCAGTTCTTCCTGACTTGATCTACAGATTTCATGCAACCCAAATCAAAATTCAAGCAACTCATTCTATGGATATCAGCAAACTGATTCTAAAGTTTATATGGAAGGGACTTCCCTGGTGGCGCAGTGGTTAAGAATCCGCCTGCCAATGTAGGGGACATAGGTTCAAGCCCTGGTCTGGGAAGATCCTACATGCCATGGAGCAACTAAGGCTGTGCGCCACAACTACTGAGCCTGCGCTCTAGAGCCCGTGAGCCACAACTACTGAAGCCCACATGCCTAGAGCCCATGCTCCACAAGAGAAGCCACCACAATGAGAAGCCCGTGCACTGCAACAAAGAGTAGCCTCTGCTTGCTACAACTAGAGAAAGCCTGTGTGCAGCAACGAAGACCCAACGCAGCCAAAAATAAATAAATACATAAATTAAGTAATTAATTAAAAAAATAAAGTTTATACGGAGAGACAAAAGACCCCAAGCAACCAACACAATCCTGAAGGAGAACAAAGTTGGAGAACTGATACTAACTGACTTGGAGACTTATTATAAAGCCACAGTAATCAAGACTGTGGTATTGACAAAAGAACAGATAAACAGATGAATGGAACAGAATAGACAGCCCAGAAAGAGACCAACACAAATATAGTCAACTGATCTTTGACAACGGAGCAAAGGCAACACAATGGAGCAAAAAATTAGGCTTTTCAACATATGGTACTAGAACAACTGGACATCCATGCACAGGCAAAAAATGAATCTAGACAGAAACTTTACCTCTTTGTAAAAATTAACTCAATATGGGTCACAGCACAAAATGTTAAACACAAAAACTATAAAACTCCTAGAAGATGACATAGGAGTGGGTGCAATGACTTTTTAGATATAACACCAAGGGCATAATCCATAGAAGAAATAATTTATAAGCTGGACCTAATTAAAACTAAAAACTTCTGCTCTATGAAAGACAATGTTCACAAAATGAGAAGACAAGCCATAGACTGGGAGAAAATATTAGAAGAAACACATCCGTTAGGGGAATATTAATCAAAATAAACAAATAATTCTTAAAACTCAACAATAAGAAAACAATCCAATTAAAAAATGGGCCAAAGACCTTAACAGACACCTCACCAAAGAAGATATATAGATGGCAAGTAAGCACATGAAAGGAAGCTCAACATCACATGTTATCTGGGAAATGAAAATTAAAACAATAATGGGATATCACTACACACCTATTAGACAGCCAAAACTCATAACACTGCAACACCAAATGCTGGCAAGAATGTAGTGCAACAGGAACTTTGGGAGACAGTTTGACAGCTCCTTAGAAAATTAAACATATTCTTACCATACAATTTAGTAATTTTGCTCCTTAATATTTACCCAAAGGAGCTGAAAACTTATGTCCACACAAAAACATGCATGCAGATGTTTATAGCAACTTTATTCATAACTGCTAAAACTTGGAAGCAACCAAGATGTCCTTCAGTAGGTGAATGGATAAATAAATGGTGGTACATCAAGGCAATGGAATATTTTCAGTGCTAAAAAGAAAAGCGCTATCAAGCCATGAAAAGACATGGAGGAACTTTAAATTCATACTACTAAGTGAAAAAAAAGCCAATCTGGAAAGGCTACACACTACATGATTCCAACTATATGACATTTCAGAAAAGGCAAAACTATGGACATAGTAAAAAGATCAGTGGTTGCCAGGCGTTGACAAGGAGGGAGGGATGAATAGGCAGAGCATAAAGGATTTTTAAGACAGTGAAAATACTCTGTATGATACCATAAAGATGGCTACATGTCATTATACATTTGCCCCAATGCACAGAATGTACACCACAAAGAGTAAACCTTAATGTTGACTTTTGGTGACTATGATACGTCAATGTAGCTTCATCAATTGTTAACAAAGGTACCACTCTGGAGGGGGATGCTGATAATGAGGAATAATTCTATACATGTTCATGAAAACCTGTACATAAACGTTCATAGCAACTTTGTTCATAACAGCCCTAAATTGGTAAAGACCCAGATGTCTTTCAATGGTGGAACAAACTGGTACAACCATTCCAGGGAACACTATTCAGCAATAAAAAAGAACAAAGTATTGATCCATGTAACAATTGGGTTGAATCTCTAGGGAATTATGCTGAGTGTAAAAAGCCAACCCCAAAAGTTACATACTGTATGATTCTAAGTATATAAATTCTTGAAATGGCAAAATACAGAAATGGAAAACAGATTAGTGGTTGCCAAAGGTTAGAAAAAGAAGGCTGAGTGGGAGATAGTTGGCTGTGGAAATAAAAGGCAACAGGAGGGATCTTTGTGGGGATAAAATCGTTCTGTATCTTGACTATATCAATGTCAATATCCTGATTATAATTTTATGCTACAGTTTTACAAGGTGTTACCACTAGGAGAAACTTGATAAAGGGTACATGGGATTTCTATGTACTGTTTCTTACATTTGCATCTCAACCTACAATTATCTTTAAAAAGTTTTAATTAATAACCAATTTTTAAAAAATGTACTGAATTTTGTAGATGTAAATATTTTTATATGTAAATATCAGCCAAAGGTATACTAAGAGGTACACATTTATAAAATTTGAATATAAAAAACCAAGTGGTGTTCTACTGAGAAATTATTATCTGGGGAGATGTTTTGATGTATTTTAAATGCTTTAGTGAAAAAAAAAACATTTTATATGCTTTGTACTTGTCTTGCCTTTTTGTTTCTTTTTATTTTCTCCCTCCTTTCAGTGCCTTATTTTGATTGTTTTCCTCATTTCATTTCTTCCCTTTGCTTTTGAAAGTTATATCCATTCTTTTAGTGATTACCCTAACAATTTTAGCATGTACATTAACCTTAAAAAATTAATCAGTATCTTTAATCTCCTAGAAAAACCACAGGGCTTTTAGAATATTTAACTATAATCATATCAACCCAACTTACATGTTATTCTTTTCTTTTCTTTTCTTTGACTCCCTCCCTCCCTCCTTCCTTCCTTCCTTCCATTTTTGGCTGTGGCAAGTCTCAGTTGTGGCACACAGGATCTTTGTTGAGGCATGCAGGATCTTTCGCTGCAGTGCGTGGGTTCTTCGTTGTGGTGTGCGGGTTTTCTCTTCTCTAGTTGTGGCACGCAGGCTCCAGGGTGCACAGGCTCTGTAGTTTCCAGCACGTGGGCTCTAGTTGAGGTGCGCGAGTTCAGTAGTTGTTGCATGCGGGCTTTGTTGCCCTGGGGCATGTGGGATCCTAGTTCCTCCACCAGGGATCTTACCCATGTCCCCTGAACTGCAAGGTGGATTCTTTACCATTGGACCACCAGGGAAGTCCCAATGTTGTTGTTTTCAAGAATTAGTTCCAGTGTCTTTTTTTCATCCATAAAGCAGACATTAACCATTGTTCCCTTTTCCTTCTTGAATCCTAACTCTTCAGCTGAGATAATTTTTCTTCTGCCAGAATATCCTTCAAATCTTTGAAGTGAAATTCTTTTGGTGATAAAATCTGCCCATTTGTCTTAGTAGGAAAATGACATTTTTTTTCCTCCCTCATAATTGAATGACAGCTTTGCTGGATGTGAAATTCATGGTTAACAGAGATTTTCTTTCAGCACATTGAAGGTACTATTCCAGTATCTTCTTTTTAATTATTGTTATTGAGAGGTTAGCAATTAGTCAAATTGCTGTCTATATTTAGGTACTCTGTATTTTCTGTCTCCCCAATTTTATTTTTAAAGATTTATCTTCATAAAACTGAAATTTATGTTTGACAAAATACTATAAATAGTCTGCATGACTAATTAGAAAAAAATTACAAGTGAAGTTTAAAATCTTAACATATAAAAAAACTCATAAAATCAATAAGGAAACATATCAGACTAAAAATTGATAAAGGATGTGAATATTCAACTAACAAATGAGGAAATATAAATAGTCAAAAAAAACACGTAAAATGTTTAATATTGCTATTAAGCAATGAAATGTACAGGTAAATAATGACATACCATTTACTGCTTATCACAATCAGAAAGAATCAAATTTATAATGTCAAGATATAGAAAATTCCACTTTTTAAAACTTTATTGAAGTATAATTTACATACCATAAAATTCATTTTCCTGGAAATTTTTAATATCTATTTTTCTGTGGTATTTTACAGGGTTACTACCATGTGCGTAGGTATAGGTTCCTTTTTATTCATCCTGCTAAATATTTGTTTGGATTCCCAAATCTGCAGATTGATGTCTTTCAAGATTTTAAGATTACTTTTGGTATTATATTTCAACCATTTCCTTTCCTTCATTCTCTATTATCTCCTTCTGAACTCTATGTATATTTTATATTTTCTAACTCTATCCTCCATGCTTCTTAACTTTTCACTCATTTTTATGTTTCTGTCAACCTGAGCTGCATTCTGGATAATTTCTTCAAATAGTTTTATTTGGTTCCCCAATTCTCTCTTCAATTCTATATAATCTGCAATCTAATCCATCTATTAAGTTTTTAAATTTTCATTATTATATTTTACATACCTAGATGTATATTTAGTTCTTTTTCAAACTATTTGTTCCTCACATATAATTTTCAAGCTTCTTTTTTAGTTCTCGAAATATATTACATTTATTTATTTTTATTCTTTTGATAATACCAGGATTTTAAGTCTTTCAGGATCCAGCTGTAGTCTCTCATCCTTAGAATGCCTTGATTCTTATGTTTTTTGGTCAACTTTTATTCTGTATGTGTGACCTGCTAATTTCCTTAGAACTGTATCTGTGAGAAATCTTTGAGATCTAGGTTGAAGTAGAATTCTTCCAGAGAAAATTTACTTCTGTCCATTGCTTAGATAAACATGCCCATTTTAAAATTGGGTTGCTTTTGCTTCTGGGTTGAAGTTCTTTATATATTCTGGATATTAAATATTTACCAGGTATGTGATTTGCAAATATTTTCTCCCATTTGGTGGTTGCCATTTTACTTTGTTGATAGTGTCCTTTGAGGCACAAAGATTTTAATGTTGATGAAATCCAGTTTATCTAGTTCTCCTTTTGTTGCCTGTACACTTAGTGTCATATCCAATAAAATGCTGCCAAATCTAAAGTCATGAAGCTTTTCCCCAACGTTTTCTTCCATGAATTTTATAATTTTAGCTCTCATATTTAGGTCTTGATCTATTTTGAGTTAATTTTAGCATATGGTGTAAGTGTCCAATTTCATTCTTTTGCATGTGGATATCCAATTTTTCCATTACCATTTCTTTCTGAAGACTGTTTTTTCCTCATTGGATTGTCTTGGCACCCTTCTTAAAAATCATTTGACCCTATATGCAAAGGCTTATTTCTGTTTTTTCTGTTTTATTTCATTGGACTAAAAGTCAGACTTAATGCCACTACCACTGGGTCTTTTTTTCCCACTACTACTATTTTGATTATTGTAGCTTTGTAGTAAGTTTGATATCAGGGAGTGTGGGTCTTCCAATTTTGCTGAGGTTTATTCAAGATTGTTTTGGCTATTTAGGGTCCCTTTAGAATAGTTTTTTTTTTATTTCTGCAAAACAATATTGCTGTGTTTTGATAGGGATTGAATTAAATCTGCAGATTGCCTTGGGCAATATTAATATCTTAACAATATTAAGTCTTCCAATCCATAAACATGAGTGTATTTCCATTTATTTATGCCTTCTTTAATTTCTTTCAGCAAAGTTTTATAGTTTTCAGTGTACAAGTGTTTCACTTCCTTGATCAAGTTAATTACACAGTATTTTTTTGATGCTATTGTAAATGGAATTGTTTTCATAATTTCCTTTTTGCATTGTTCACTGTTAGTGTATAGAAACACAACTGATTTCTGCATGTTAATTATATATCTTCAACTGTGCTGAATACATTTATTAGTCCTATTAGATTTTTTTGCGGGGGGGGAATCTTTAGGGTTTTCTACTTTTAAGATCATGTCAAACAGAAACAAATTTACTTATCCTTTCCCAGTTTGGATATCTTTTATTTCATTTTCTTGCCTCATGCTTTGGCTACAACTTCCAGTAGTATGTTTAATGACAGTGGCAAAAGGAGGCATCCTGGACTTGTTCCTGCTTTAGAGGAAAAGCTTTCTCTTTCATCACTGAGCATGACGTTAGCTGTGTGTTTGTTTGTTTATTTATTTAAAGATAGTTTCCTTCTATTCCCAGCTTGCTGAGTGTCATTTACATGAAAACATGCTGAATTCTGTCAAATGATTTTTCTGCATCAACTGAGAAGATTTTTTTTTCCCTTTATTCGGCTACTGTAGTTTATCACGTTGACTGCTTTTGCATGTTGTTACCCTTGCATTCTAGGAATAAATCCCTGTTGATCATGGTGTATTATCTTTTTGATATGCTGAATTTGGTTGTATTTTGTTGAAGATTTTTTTGCATCAATGTTCCTAAAGGATATTGGTCTGTAGTTTTCTTTTCTTGCAGTTCTTTGTCTTTGATCTGCAGGCAACGTTGGCTTCACAGAATTAGTTAGGAAGTGTTCCCTTCTCTTCAGTTTTTGGGAAGAGTTTAAGAAGGACTGGTGTCTGTTTTTCTTTAAATGTTTGGTAGAATTCTCCAGGGAAGGCATCTGGTACAGGCGTTTGATTTGTAGGTAGGTTTTTGACCCTGAATAAATCTTCTTACTAGTTACAGATCTACTTGAATTTTCTACTTTTATGTGATTTATCTGGGTAGATTTTGTGTTTGTAGGAATTGGTCCATTTTATCTAGGTTAGACATACAATTGTTTATAGTACTCTCTTATAGTCCTTTTTGTTTCTGTAGAATTGGTAGTAACCCCTTCTTTTGTTTCTAAGTTTATTAACTTGAGTCATATCTCTTTTTTTTTTTAGTCAGTATAGCTAAAAGTTTTTCAATTCTGTTGATCTTTCTGAAGCACCAATGTTTGGTTTAGTTGATTTTCTCTATTGTTTTTCCACTTTCTCTTTTTTTTAACACTGCTTTAATCTTTATTATTTTCTTCCTTCTGCTAGTCTTGGCTTTGGTTTATTACTTTTTCTAGTTCCGTAAGCTGTAATGTTAGCTCGTTGTTTTTGAGATCTTTCCTTTTTAATGTAAGCATTTACAGCTATAACTTCCCCTCTTAGCACTGTTTTCTCTGATGAATCACTGAAATTTTGGTAGTCTGTGTTTTCATTTAAATTTGTCCATATATTCTAATTCCCCTCATGACTTCTTCTTTGACCAGTTGGTTGTTTAAGAGTGTACTGGTTTAATTTCCACATATTTGTGGATTTTCCTGATGTTATTGATTGTTTTTTTTTTTGGGGGGCCACATTACATGGCATGTGGGATCTTAGTTCCCTGACCAGGGATTGAACCTGCAGTGGAAGCGTGGAGTCTTAATCACTGGACTGCCAGGGAAGTCCCTGATGTTATTGATTTCTAACTTCATCGTTTTGTGGTCAGAGAATATACTTCAGATGACATTTACCTGTTTAAATCTATTGAGACTTATTTTGCAGCATAACATATGGTTTATTATAGGAAATGTCACATGGGAACTTCAGAATAATGTATATTCTACTGTTGTTGGGTGGTATGTTCTTTATATGCCTGTTGGAGATAGCTGATTTGTGTTTCTCAACTCATATCTGCTTACTTATCTTCTGTTTGGCTTTTCTATCCATTACTGAAAGTAGGATACTGAAGTCTCCAACTACTATTGTAGAACCATCTATTTCTTTTCTTTATTTTAATAAATTTATTTACTTTATTTTTGGCTGCGTTGGGTTTTCGTTGCTGTGTGCATGCTTTCTCTAGTTGCGGTGAGCAGCAGAAACTCTTCATTGCAGTGCACAGGCTTCTCGTTGCCGTGGCTTCTCTTGTTGCGGACCTTGGGCTCTAGGTGCGAGGGCTTCAGCAGTTGTGGCTCATGGGCTCTAGAGTGTAGGCTCAGTAGTTGTGGCACACGGGCTTGGTTGCTCTGTGGCATGTGGGATCTTCCTGGACCAGGGCTCCAATCCATGTCCCCTGCATTGGCAGGCGGATTCTTAACCACTGCACCTCTATTTCTTCCTTCAATTCCGTCATCATCTATTTTTGTTATTTGTCTGTTATTAAGTATATAAATGCTTATCATTGTTGTATCTTCCTACTCAATTGAAACTTTTATTACTATATAAATATCTTGTCTCTTGTAACCTTTTTTGATTTAGGATATTTAACCTTTTAAAATTTAAAGTCTATTTAGTCTGATAGTCGTATAGTCAACCAGCTCTTTTGGTTAATATTTGCATGAATATCTTTTTCCATCCTTTAACTTTCAATAAATTTGTGTCTTTGGATCTAAACCAAGAGTCTTGTTCACAGTATGTCATCAGATTATGCTTTTCTATCCATTCTGCCGGTCTCTATTATTTCATGGGAGAGCTTAATCCATTTACATTTAAAGTAATTACTGATAAGGCGGAACTTACTTTTGCCATTTTGTTAACTGTTTTCTATATGCCTTATAGCTTTTATTGTTCCTCATATCCCATATTAGTGTCTCTTTTTGAGTTTAGTTGATTTTTTTTAGTGAAATATCTTAATTCCCTTCTCATTTCTTTTCGTGTATATTTTATAGCTATTTTCTTTGTAGTCACCACAGAAATTGCACTTAACATTCTAAAATTTAACAGTATAATTTGCATGTATACCAGCTTAACTTCAATAGCATTTAAAAACCCTCTTCCTAAACTGTTCCATCCTCATTCCCTTTCAGTTACTGTTGTCACAAATTACATCTTTATACATTGTGTGCTCCAAAACACTGACTAATAATTTTCTTATGCACTTAAATTGCAAAGATTTAAATAAAGAAAATAAAAAGTGGAATTACAAACCAAAATTTCAATAATACTAGTTTTTATACTTGTCCATATTTTTACCTTTATTGGAGATCTTTTATTTCCTCACAAGGCTTTCAGTTATTGTACAGTGTCCTTTTATTTCAACCTGAAGAACTCCTGCTAGCTTATTTTGTAGGGCGAATGTAATAGTAATGAACTTGCTCAGCTTCTGTTTATCTAGGGATGTCTTAATTTTTCCTTCTTTTAAAAAAATAAATTTATTTATTTATTTATAGTTTTGGCCGCGTTGGGTCTTCATTACTGCATGTGGGCCTTCTCCAGTTGCGGCGAGCAGCAGTTACTCTTTGTTGTGGTGCATGGGCTTCTCACTGCGGTGGCTTCTCTTGTTGCAGAGCACAGGCTCTAGGTTTGCGGGCTTCAGTAGTTGTGGCATGCAGGCTCAGTAGTTGTGGCTCGTAGGCTATAGAGTGCAGGTTCAGTAGTTGTGGTGCACAGACCCAGTTGCTCGTGGGCATGTGGGATCTTCCCAGACCAGGGCTTGAACCCGTGTCCCCTGCATTGGCAGGTGGATTCTTAACTGCTGTGCCACCAGGGAAGCCCTCTCCTTCATTTTTGAGGGACAGTTTTGCCAGTTATAGAATTCTTGGTTGACAGTATTCTCCTTTCACTACTTTGAATGTTTCACTTCCATACCTGCTTCTGGCCTCCAATGTTTCTGATGAGAAATCAGCTTAAAATCTTTTGAGGATCTCTTGTATATGATGAGTGTCTTTGCTCTTGCTGCTTTCAATATTCTCTGATTTTGGCTTTTGACAGATTGATTATTATATGGGCTTCTTTCAGCTTATCCTATTTGGAGTTTGTTTTGTATCTTGGCTTTGCAGATTTATATCTTCCATGAAATTTGGGAAGTTTTCAGCTATTATTTCTTCAAATAATCCTCTGCCCCTTTCTCTCTTTCTTCTCCTGGGATTCTCACAAAGCATGGTCTAATGGTGTTAGACCAAGAACTTAATGGTGTTCCACAGGTCCCTTAGGCTCTGTTCACTTTTATTCAATTTTTTTTCTTTCTGCTCCTCAGACTTGATAATTTCAATAGCCCTATCTTGAAGTTCACTGATTCCTTTTACTGAAACTGCTTCTGAATCCCTTTAGTGACATTTTTATTACAGTTGTATTTTTCAACTCCAGAATTTCTTTTTGCCTTCTTTTTATTTTTTATCTTGTTACTGATGTTTACATTTTACTCATATAATTTTCCTGATTTTGTTCGCATCTTTAGTAATTTGAGCATCTTTAAGACAATTGTTTGAAAAGTCTCTGTCTAGTAAGTTTACCATCTGGTCATCCTAGTCGGTCTTTTCTGTCAATTTTTTTTTTTTTCTTTTAATGGGCCAAACTTCTCTGTTTCTTTCTATATCTTGTGTTGTGTTGTTTTTGTTGTTATTGTTGAAAACTGGGTATCTGAATCTTGTAATGTGGTAATTCTGGAAATCCCATTCTTCCCTTTCCTGCAGGGTTTGCTATATTTTTGATTGTGGTAGAGTGTCTCTGTGTTGGGATCAGTCTGAGGTGTAAACCTAAGGCCAACTCAGGTCTTTTCTGAGCCTGCATTCCTCTTTGGGCATGTGCAATGGCTTTTTAAATTCCCTTATGTATGTGGTTGCTCTTGAGTGTCCTAATCCTTAAATGTCTGGCTCCCAAAAAGGGGAAAAGAGAAAAATGTAAGGGAAAAAA
The DNA here is from genome assembly GCF_009873245.2 of Balaenoptera musculus. Taxonomy (NCBI): domain Eukaryota; kingdom Metazoa; phylum Chordata; class Mammalia; order Artiodactyla; family Balaenopteridae; genus Balaenoptera; species Balaenoptera musculus. Next base: position 141,002,680 of record NC_045786.1, on the reverse strand, counting down.
AAAAAGGCACTGTCCCTTTAATTCCCCTTGAAGTCACTTCAGTTGGTGGGGGTTACAACAACGGCCACCTGCCTTTGTCCGTACCCCTATAATCAAAGCAGTAATCCACAAATAGAACCTAGATTCCTGATATTTGAACAACAAGGTCCTAATTGCCCACTCTGGCTCCCACAAGCAAGTTAGTGTGGCTGCCTGCCATGGGGTTGAGGGATTGGGGAGTGTATAGTTACTATTATTTTGGGCTGAAATTGACTAAAATTAACCATAGTTTACCAACTAAACCTACCCCTGGAAGCTGAAAGCCTTCGAAGACACTCTAGATATCCAAAATTGTTATATCAGATTCTGTTAGTCCAACTGTTGTCTAGGTCAAGAAGTGGATTACTGGTACTTCCTCTCCATCATCTTCTGCCCAGCTCCCTTCTACAGCCTTTTATAAGCTAAGTATGTTTGGTTTTAGGTTAAAAAATAGAAGCACTTCAAGATGGCAATACTGTTATTGTCAATTTTTATTTTAAATGATCCCTGTTGTTTTAACATGTATTAAATAATACTAGGGATAACTTAATTCACTGATATAAAAATTTAAATCCAGTTATTTTTTCCTTAAAAAACTTCTAAACAATATTAGCATGAAACCGTTTTTGGCACTGAATGGAAAAAGTTTACTCCTCCCCTATAGCAGTGCATGTGTTTGAGTGTTTATGTTCAGTTACTGACTAGATGAAGCTGAGATCAAATTGGTAATAATGGTACATAGTGGGGCAAACTGTAAGAAAACAAGATTAGTCCTACTTCATATATTAAAAACTAACTAGAGACTTCATCTTCTATTTCATAAGACAGATATTATGGAAAATTCTATGTAACAAAAAAATAAGCTGAATATTTAAGACACAATTGAAAGATACGTTATGGAGTATTACGATGGTAAATCTCTTTATAAAATTAAAAACTCCTTATCACTTTTTCTTTTTATGAATTTAGATATTCATATGATAGTTTTTCTTAGTAAGTTAATCTATATAGGACCTCATAACATTTCCACGAGCTATGTGAAGGCACTAAAAAACTAAGTAGAGATCACAAATCAAGTTAATGACTGAACTGAGAATAAAACCAGGACAAATTATGTCTCAATGTGTAACCACAGTGGTTGCTCTATTATTGTCAATGATGCTTAGAAAAAAAAGTATCTGATCTCTTTAAAAAGTGAGTGAGGCATAAATTACAGATTTGGGGAGTTTATATGCTGAATTTTTGTGGGCAGTTCAAATTAGCTACTGGGACTGGAAGTGCTAAACCTAGCTGAGTAAATTTCCCAAGGTCACATGGATAGTAAATGCTAGTAAATGCTAGGATATAAACTCAGGGATCTGATTTTAAAAATAGAGCTCTTTTTCTGTTGGTGTTGACCAACATAGTAGAACCTTAACTATGGCTCTGTCTCCTACTAAATGTGGACAGAAAATCCAAGAGTGACTACCTGAGAACTCTGAACATAAACAATAGCAGGCAAACTGGGGACTGAAATCAGAACTTGAGTCAATAACCCTTAAGGGGGCTAATTCCAGTTACAGAGCTGTACTACTGCGATCATGACGGTGCAAGCACTAGAACCCAGTGAGAAGACCTATCTCTCTGGCTAAAGTGTAAAAGCTTGGGTGAGAGGAAGCTCTGTTATTTATTTATTTATTTTTCCTTTTCTTTTGCCCTTGCCCTGAAGGTGGTCCAATTGTGTGGAATTGCATAATAGCACGGGGGATTAATACTCTACAAGAAATATCATCTATTCCCAGTTCCTTTAGCCAGAAGCTATTTCTTACAGAGTATTAACTGGGAACTGCAGAGTGTAGGGAAATTCTTGGAGAGGAGAGAGCTGGAGAAGGCGGATTCCTTAATTCTGCGAATGAACTGACACAAGTTCCAGGCTCACTCCTGAGCTAAGCACATGTAACAGACCCAAAGAATTATAAGAAAGGCTTTTAAAAACATAAGTAAAATATACTCCACTGCCCACATCTCAGGCTAACTCCTGAATGGTTCATGTGCTGGGCAGACCCAGACAGTATAGCAAAGGCTGAATCACCATCCACATAAGGTGAGACAGAATTTTCAATCTGAATCCAATCAGCTTGATTCCTGAAACAAATGAACTAACTAACTAACTAACTAACTCTCTCCAGAGGATTTTAACAGAGTCCAGAGTCTTAAAAGATAATACTCAAAATGTCCAGGGTACAACCCAAAATTACTCAACATAGAAAAGAATCAGGAAAATCTGAGCACTTCTCACAGAAAAAGAAAATCAACAGATGTTAACTCCAAGGTGATTCAGATACGGGAATTGTTAGAAAAATAATATTAAGCAGCTATTATAACCATTCTCCTTTTGAAATAAATGCAAAGATAAGAATTCTTAGCAAAGAAACAGAACCATAAAAAAGCAGCTGAATAGAAATTTTAGAACTGAAAAAATACTGTATCTGTAATTTTAAAATGCACTAGAGGGACTTCCCCAGTGGTCCAGTGGTAAAGAATCCGCCTTCCAATGCAGGGAACGCGGGTTTGATCCCTGGTCGGGGAATGAAGATCCCACATGCCACGGGGCAACTAAGCCTGTGTGCCACAACTACTGAACTTGCGCGCCTCAATGAGAGAGCCGGCGTGCTGCAAACTACAGAGCCCACGTGCTCTGGAGCCCACGCCACAACTAGAGAAGAGAAAACCCACACGCCACAACTAGAGATAAGCCCGTGCGTCACAATGAAGAGCCCGTGTGTAGCAATGAAAGATCCTGTATGCCTCAGTGAAGATCCGGCATGCTGCAACTAAGACCCAATGGAGCCAAATAAATAAATAAGTAAACAAATATTTTAAAAAATTCACTAGATAGGCTCAAAGGCAAAATGAAGATGAAAGAGGAAAAATGTCAGTGAACTTGAAGACAGATTAATAAAAACAATCTGAAGAATAGAGTAAAAATGAATTAAAAAAGTGAACATCAGAAACCTGTGATATGTTATCAAAAGATGTATAATTCACATCACAAAAGTACCAGAAGAAAATGAGAAAGAGATTGGTGCAGAAAAAGAAAAATCTGAAAAATAGCTAAAGATTTCCCAAATTTGGTTAAAGACATAAGCTTACAGATTCAAGAAGCTCTTTTAACCCAAAAGGATAAACTCAAAGAAAACCACACCCAGATACATAATAATCAAATTGTTGAAATCAAAAATAAAGAAAAAATATCTTCAAAGCATCCAGAGAAAAAAATCATACATATAAGGGAATATCAATTCAAAAGACTGTGGATTTCTCCACAGGAACCATGGAGCCAGAAGAGAATAGAATAACATTTTTTTAAATGGTGAAAGGAAAAAATTGTCAATCCATAATTCTATATCTAGTGAAAATATCCTTCAGGAATAAAGGTAAGATAAAGACATTTCCAGATAAAGGAAAGCATTAAAAGGTTCTGCCAGCAGACTTGCTCTAAGAACTAGAACTCTGAACAAATAACAACACAACAGTGATCAACACTTAAACTTACTATGAATCAACTGTTCTGAGCACTTAAATGGACTAGTTTACTTAATGCAAGAAGGCTGGTACTACTAACATCCTCATTATAGAGATGAGAAAAAAAAAGATGTTATGTAGCTAGTAACAGAGCAAGAATAGAACCCAAGCAGTCTGAGTTCAGAGATGACGCTATTAACCTTTACTTGATGCAATCTTCCAACTTACTTGTACAAAAAAAACCTGGAAAACTGGAAGATATTAAGTTAACCAAGCAGATGAAAACCATTTAAACAGATTTAGTAATTTAAAAAATTATTTTTATTTAATGCTGCTCTCTAGAGATAAAAATAGGAAGGCAAGGCACCAACTTGATGCATTACTTAACTTTGAAAAAAAATTCTATTACAGCTAGGATGAAACACTGAGTTATCAATAGTACCCATAACAAGAAACATTTTTTTGAGTACCTACTATGTGTCAGAAATTGTTTTGGGGCTGAGGATATAAAATGAATAAGATAAAGCTGCTGTTCTTAATACAAATTTGGATTTTATACAAATTAGGTAAAACAGACAAGAAAGTAAATACTTACAATATCACATGTGTTATAATATAAGCATGTACAAAGCCCCAAGTACATACAAGGTAAAAATGCTAAACAAAGGAAGCATCAATCTAATCATGGCTGTCTAAAAAATTTTTTTAAACGATTTGAAAAGCACCAAAAAGTAAACATTAAGGGAAATAGTCCACAATTCCCTTTTCCATAGCTCATGCCAACTACTATCTCTGTTTCAAATTTGTAAATAAACTCTCAGTTCAATAGGAAATGAACATAAAGAAAAGCCAGAAGAATCTGGCTGTGTATACCATGTGTATATAGAATCTGGTTGTGTATACTATGTTGTGTATGCTTTAGTTTTCAAAGCCTTCAGCCTAAAGGTGATGGACTTATTCCAAAATACTTAAAATCAGCTCCTGCTAACTTATTTCCCATTCACTCAGCAGTCCACTGTTTAGTAATTATGGGGATTCAGAAGGCAGAGGAGAAATTAATCCAGAAAAATCTTTCAATAAGGTGAAAGTGCTATTTCTATACTAGATCAAGAAAGCTATATCCAATTTAAAGTGTTACCTTAGCAGTTGTAAGGAACAAGTTCTCCAGATAAACTGGGGATCCTGAAGGTAAGGACCATTTCTTACTTTTCTTTCCATACTTATATCCCTAATGGTTAATACAAGGCCTGGCAAATACAGTATTATTATGTCTGTTGAATTAGATTTTTATTATAAAATAATTAACAAGAGATAATGTTTAATTCTTTCTTGACTATATTCCTTGAATGCCAAGAAAGAGTTCTTTTATGTTCAAAGACTACTACTTAATTCCATAGAGAAGAGGGACCAAATGTGACCTTTGATCTCCTACGGTCAGGTAATATAATTAAGGGTTAAAAAAAGAACAGCATAAAAGAATCAATGTGAGTTCATTAAAGACCAGCGTGGACTTTTAAATTCAAAATCTCTATCAAGCTACTTTAGTTCTTTTTTTGCTCTTATTAAAATGAAATGTTATAATATAGTATTTGTAACAGGGAAGAAAATACAGTTAACTAATGACCCATTCACATTTCCCTGTAGCTGTGCTTCAAGTGGCTGACATTTATGGGATACAAACTTAGTCTAAGTAACAGAAAGAGCATTATAACTCATATTCTATGCATTCAATAGATATATTTACTTTTATATTCACATTGCACACAGGATCAATAAATGGCTATAAATAATGATTGTGAAACCCTGCAATTATAAAGTTACTGTGTATTTTCTAGATTGCTCTGAAATCAACTGTATTAATCAATGGTCATTAAATCAACAGATTCTCACTAAGTTGATATTTCTGTCTTTAACGTAAGTGATGTATGTTGTTCTCATTAAAGGGGATTTTAATCTAAGAATTGCTAAAATAAAAACAAATAAATAACTAAACCATCAAATTGAGGATGGATGTCACCATGTAGGTCAACAAAGGCATAGTTTTAAATATACTAATTTAATATACTAGTAATATATTACTGACTGAGCTTCTTTTCATGACCACACATCAATATGCCTATTTACAAATTGAACTAAAGCTCCTAACTTGTAAAAACTTATTAAAAAAGACTCTACTGCTTAGTTTTACTAAATTAGTATTTAATGACAACTAAGGGAAATTAATTGATGATTATAATCACACAAAAAAAGAATATTTTACATCTTAATAAACTGGACTCTTCTTGGGGTTATAATTGATAACTTTTAGCAGTAATACAATATTTTCTAAAAGTTTCAACACAATATGCAAAAACAAACAAACAAAAAAGAACTTGAAAGAAACTGTGGCCAATATTTAACTAGACAGGATACTGAGACTCATAACTCTGGGAAATAAGGGGGGCAAAATTAAGTGGTATGACTGAAGTTTCTTAGGTTTATCAGTCTATTGTAGTGATTAGTGGTATGGAATTAATTTTCTTTGCAACATGTTGGTGACTTTCTTACCTAGAGAGCATGCCCAGAGGTGTAACATTAAGTGATCCCATCAGCATTGCCAGGGCCATCCCTGGCGCTTCCCGTTCTATTACTTCTTTTGTGGCCTGTAATTAAAGATTAAATAGCAGACTGAGTGAAATTAACCAAAAATAAGGACGGCAGAGTAGTAAAATTAACTTAATTATAAATCATGCTATCTACAAACCATACTTAGTAGTTCTCCAAATATTTTTTTTAAGGCATCAAGACTCAATTCTTTGGGACCACTGAATAAAAGATGAGGACCAGAACATCAAGGGAGCTTTTACATTAGCAGACCTTTCTTATCCCTTACAATTCAGAAGTATTTAATAGAAATCTCATCTTGCCTAAAAACCTATATTTTAAAATTAAGCCTCAGAATGCTATAACAGCTCAATAGATTTTCACAGAATAAGAAATCTGGGTAGTTTTCTTTGTCTATTACTGTTGAAATAATTAGTCCGTAAAAACCTGAGATCACCTTGTATCTCTCCTAGCTCTATGATTTTATGATATAATAAATGGAACTCAAGAAATCATCAAGTCAACTTTCCCCATAAATTGGGTAGAAGAAAAACTCTAGATTTACCATTTCCGTATCTTCAATATAAATGAACTATCTGATTGTTTTTAAAAAAGAATTAATGAAGTGATAGGCTTTAACTATATAATAGAAGTTTTAAGATAGGGTATTCTTAAGACAAGTGTGGTTAAACCTCGAAAAGGTACTGAAGGGGGCAAGAAAATTTCATTTTCTAAAGGTCAATGAAAATAGGCATATATTTATAATAATGTGATGGTAAAGATATGTTTTAGGCTACAGTTGGGAGTGAAACACATGATTTAATCCATTTCTAATCCTCTTTCTACATATGTAGCAGGTTACAATAACTGGGAGCAACACAGGAAGAAAGCTTGCAAAATAAAGTATTACAGTAAATAAGAAGAAGGCAAACAAAATAAAAAGTAAGTTATGGAAAAATATAGTGAAAGATTGATAGTTCAATATTTCATTAGAAGTCGAGTGATCGTCCTAAGTAAAATCACTGCTCTAGGCAAAATTTAGGATGGTAAATGTCTCATCTAGACTAATAACCTAAATTTTAAAATGAAGCCTCAGATTGTTATAATAGCTCAATAGATTTTCATAGAGTAAGAAATCTGGGCAGAGCAGTTAAAATGCATCAAGTATGTGTTACATGCCAGTTGATGTTATAAATAAACTTTTAAGATGCATATAAATTAGTTAATCCCTTATAATTATATAGAATAAAGGATTACTGGAATTGATGTAATCTACTGGTTCACTGAATCCCAGCATAATGCAATATTTAACAATGTCAGAAATTTTAAAGGAAAATTAACACTACCATAATGCTTTTCAACAAAACCTGCTTTAAAAATAAAGGGCCAGCAGGAAGGAGAAAAGGACATTCTTAAATTTCTAAGTTTGGGAGTTAACTACTTTCATTAAAATATCAATATATAGCTGAAAATTGTTGAGCTAGTGTTATATATAATCTATCCCATGTTTTCCAAATTTAATAAATCCGATATGATTTTGAGGTCTCTGAGAAGAAACACTATTTCCATGTTAAAATTGCTTTACTGAAGTTTACAACTTCTTCTTAGGGACCTTAAAATCTTAGAGCCCTAAAAATCAACAAAGGGATGTTACTGAGAACAATCTTAAAACAGCTCTTTGTATAGGGTTAATATTGATTTCCTTATCTGTTTGAAAAAGTCACCTAAGCAATGTCTGACATTTAATGAATTTGGGGGTCCACATAAAGATGATATACTCCAAAGTATAGTAGCACACTTTATTTAAGGACAAAGGAAGAAGAAATCAACAGAGAAGTGACAGAGGAAGTCTTTCACTTACATACTTCAAAGCACAGCATTTATCCATCCATACAACAAATACTTATTAAGCACCTACTATGTACTAGGTGGTATTCTATGCAACGATGTTGAAGTAGTGAATAAAACTTGTAAGAGTGTGTAAACTCACTGTTATCTAGTACATGAAAAACTCAATTGACAAATTACATATGAGAATTACCTAAAAGAAATGTAATTCATTCATTTTTCAAGATCCTCTAAAATATACCATTGGACTTGGCCAGACCACAGTGGTCTACCTGAAAAGGCTCATCCACTTTTAAAAGAATTGTTTTACTGGACTTTGCTTTTATGGTATGCAGGTGGATACAATTAAATGGCTCAGTGAAACTCATATTTATTTTAGCGAGTATTTGAGGCCATTGCTCACCACACTGTACTGAGGTCCTCTTTAGGAGGACCTGTAGGAGAAATTTCCTCTTAAGTATTACAACTAGGAATGGGGTACACTTCTGTGATACCAATTTGTTTTTAAAATTATGATGAATGTGAATCAAGTTACCTTTGAGAAGAGAGACAAATTTATGAATATTTTTTTAGTAGGCTTACTGAATACAACCCAATTTCATCTTATTTTTTCCTTGCCCTATTTTTCCACACTTATCTTATTAAAAGTTCTGTTGTGTTTTATGTATTTGGTTAAACCATCCTAAATACTTTTTAGGGTATTAGTAAATATATGGATAATAGACGGATGAATGAATGTATGTATTCTTACACAGGGGTCTTCATCTTTTTCCAAACATAATTTAGGGAGGACAGTTAATTCCTTCTGAAGACTTTCCAGACAATGTTGGCCTATAGACATAAATCTTGTACAGCATAGAACATAAGAGGAAAATATATATTGTGGTGATGCCACTAAAAGGCATTGGCGTTGACAGGGGTGAGTGAGGAGGGAGACCCTCTCTAGGACTAGACACAAAGCAACGCTTTTGCTATATATTCCTAAATAATGCACAAATATAGTCTTTCTTACATCTATATCAAATATATCTTTTCCATAAAACATCAGAACCATTCTATTTACTTTTTATTTTCTCTTCTTCTGTTTGGTGTAGCAAAAAGATCACCATCTGTGAAGTCAGACAATACCACCATACAATTAAGGTCTGGAAGGTAAGGACTGGATCTGTTGAAGCACCTACCATAGTGTCCAACATACAGAACGTGCACTCAATAAATATTTGTTGAATAAAGGAGTGAATAAATGAACCAATATAGGCTTGAAACCCGGCTTTATCACTTAGTTGCTCTGTGAATTAGAACAAAATATTTAATCTCTCTGAGCTTCAGTGTATTTATGAATAAAATGGAGCTAATAATAAAGCATACCTACATTTTATGAGAATTAAATGATGTAAGTAAATCACCTAGCATAGAGTAGGTATTCAATACATGCCAATTTTCTCTATGCCTCTGCTTTCCAATTACATCCTTGCAGTTTTGATTATACCAGTTAGAGAAGAGAAATAATACAAAAATCCAGAAACCAAACCTAGAAACAGTGGTTGAGAACCAAAGATGAGGGGAAAGAGAACAGAGAGCAAGAACCTAAATGTAAGAACATTGACAAGTTGAGGGCAGGAAGAAGAATACTGAAATAATGGTATCTAAAGGGAAGAAACAGCCAAACGAGATGGAAATTGGAAGATGGACAGGAGGGCAAGAGCTGGGTGAAAACATCTGTAAACCGTAAATGGAGAGGCTCAACTAGAAGGCAAAGAGCAAGAGAATAAAAGTTAGTTTAGAATAAAATGAGAAAAAACTATCTGTCTAACTTACTAGAAAATCCAAACAGAAGAGTGGTTTTAACACATGTAGCTTTATTCCTTCAATCATATACATTAGGATGACAAGCACAGATAAATGAAGGTTATCAGTACTTGTTAACAAGTAGATAACAAGCAATCATTATCAATTGACTATTCATAATCAATGGCAAAAAAAGATGCCATTAAGTTTGAAATCCTTTTTTCTTAATTAGTTTCATTCCGTTTCCCACTTTTTTTTTATAAATTATTAATTTGATTACCAAATTCTTTTTTTCCTTGAGCAATAGTAGAAATTTATATTCTTACTTCAGATATAACCTTTTTTGGACTAGTAGATTCCAAAATAATGGGCTTTAATTGGATTTAGCTATACTATCTTTAAATAAGACATTTTATTTTTAACTGCTAAATACTTTCTAAACTTTGAAGGTTGCAATCTCCTATGGAAAATCACTTATTGTGATTTTTTCTTTTACCCTTGACACTTTGAAGATAACATGAAAGTCAGAAAGATTCTTCAAAGACTACTCAAGTTGCAAAAAAGAGTGTCATAAACAATGATTCTATAAGCCCAGGGAACTTGTCAATGAAGTTCAGGTCCATTTTTAACGTTCATAGAAAAAATTACCTTAAAAAACGTTATTGCTAAAAGTCAATGATGTCTAAGTATGCACAGGACAAACAATAGTTAAATGTAAATGTGCAGAAATTTCTTGTATGCGTGGTGGTGGTGAAAAATCACTTAGTATAGTGCTTTTATTTTTACAGACATACTTTTATTAACAGGTATAATTTATGCATTAATATTTACATGCTTGTTACTTGACCATGTAGATTTAATATAATTTCCTCCTAACAACTACTACAGTGCCCTCTGCTGATTAAATAATCTTAAATAACAAAGACTATCTTTGAAACACTATCTAACGGGTACTAATAACCTTGTTAAGCTATCAAGGTGGGATATGATTAGAGCCATGGTTCTCAAACTTTAGTGTGCATCAGGATCTCCTAGAAACCTTGTTAAATGCTGATTGCTGGGCCACACCCAGAGATTTTGATCCAGAATGTCTGACTAGGGTCTCAAATTTTGCATATCTAACAAGTTTCCAGGTTATGCTTGTGGTGCTGGTCAGAGGACTACACTTTGAAAAACAGACAGCAGACAGAAGGAATGAGGTAGATTAATGATAATGTACACAACTTGTTCTAATATTCATAATCACCTTATATTCAACTTCGTAAAATAGATTGAAATAAATGTGAGGATCCTTCATTGGAGCAAAATATAGACCTAGTGAGGAGATAAATTAGGTAAAAATAGGCAGTTTAATGACAGCCAATCAAACTTTCCTGACTCTATCCATTAACGTCAGCCAAGTACATTTTCTTGACTCAAACACATAAATTTTATTTTATACTTTAATAAAAGGTTATAATAAACAAACAATTCAGATCTTGTCCCTATAAGTATCCTATGGTACAGAGAAGCTATCTTTAATATATTTTTTTCTCAGGACTATACATGATGAATAACTCATAGGGATGTTCAAGGAACACCAGCTATAAATTTACTCTTTTCTCTCCTCATTTAAGAAGCAGAGCAGAGTGGAAGTAAGAGTCGCAGTATTATAAGGGCAGTCTTTAATTTATTCCAATTAATTAAAAACATTCACATACAGATTTTGTTAATTTTATATTACTAATTACAAACACCTTTCAACTAATCATGTCATTGTATCATAACAGTGTGACTAAGTGGTTAAAGACTACTGCTACAAAGAAGAAGCTGCAACTAAGTAATGAAAATAGTTATTCCAGTTTTACTTGAGAGATATGAGTGTATTGGTAATGTATTTATCTTCCTTGGAGCTTTAGCCTTCTTAAATATTTACATCTTTTTCCACTCTTGGAAGAAGCAGAAAGCTTTTCAAAATGGAGATACTCCATTTTGTTTTTCAGTTAAAGTGGTACAATATTTAAGTAAGATCTGGTTATAATGAAAGATCAAAGGAGACAGTATAATTATAGAGAAAGACACAAAAAAATAAAAATAAAAATTTAAGTACTTCAGGCAATTTCATCATCCATTCCATTCAAAGAACATGTACTCTGCAGTGAGCTTGAGATGCTGAGTGAAGGGTCTACTGTTTCCATTGTTCATCTCAACCCTTATTAAATAACCAAGTTGAGTATATGTATAGCAGTGAGTACTCCAAAGTTTTATAATTTCTTTACCCAGTGAGTACTTTTTCATATTATTTTCCTCATTTATCTAAATACTGATAGTCAAATTATCAAACAAAAAATCAGGGAACTCAAATGAGTGAATTATTTTTTATAAGAGATTTTCACAAGAACAGCACTTATCTTTATAGTCTACTTATAAATTGTACTACTTTATATCTCATTCCAGAAAAAGGTGAGAAAATAGTGGTATTTCTATGGATTATTAGCATTTTTATATATGCATTATACTTTTATTCATTTTTGGCACTATGTGAAAAATAATAAAGTTCTCCTTTATTGTAGGTTGTTGGTTACATGTGCTTTAATCTATAGAGAAGAAAATGTTATTCATTCATGTTCTTCAAAAGTTGATATATAGATATGGAAAAATATCCTGTTTCTCAAATCTGAAGAAAGATGAAGTAGAAAGATGATCCAATTTGAAATTGTACTGAAAGGCTGTTGTCTGGTCAGTTAACTGGTGAATGTATAACCCAGCTTCTTTACTCCAGCTACTTTGGAATTTTGTTTTTTTAATGTGGTTAGTGGTGTATAATATAAGTAGAAACATAAGAGCTACCTAAAAAAATCTATACATTGGATTTCCACTCTATTGATGGTCACACATAATTACTTGGTTTACTTTTAAAGCAGTGTAAGTTTTTAATGTTCATATAACAACATAATTTAAGCCATTCTTAAACATCTTAATTGAGAATAAAGGAAATAAGCTCCTACTTTAGACTTATAAATACTATTTGCAAATGACTCACTGCCAATTGATTTTAGAAAATCTAAAACTTTGCTCTTTTGCCTTAAGATACAATAATTCTCACTGGTGGCCTCTTTAGAAAGTATCCACATTAGAAACACGTAATTATCACATCTGAAGTTCTCTTGCAACAAAACTAGATTCTCACCAAAACAGACACATGTGAAAAAGTGAGAGGAAGAAATAGGTGAGGTAAAGGAAAAAGAGTGAGTGGAAGAACTGCTAAGAAAAGAGAAAAACCAAAAACAGCTCATTCCTATTTTAAATATTATTATAAGGTGTTGCATTTTGTCTTCTCATACCACCCTCAGTTTTAAAATTACAGGCCAACTGGGAAAGATGGAAATGAGTACAGTACTTCCTAAAAGCAAAGAAATCCAATATTGCTGTTGTCTTGTGATAAGCTTAACTTAGTAGAAGTTCCAATAGTAAAGATGAGAGCAAAATCCATACACATTAAGTATTTGGAGGCTATGACATGCTGTAGCTTGAATTAAGTAACTTGTTCTCTCACGGTTTTGCTCATCTAAAGATGGATTTTAAAGCTACTAACCTCTCACTTTATGATCAGGCTTTTTATTCATCATCTATAACTTAATAGTCCTTCATTATTCACATATTAAATAAATATAAGCTTTGGTTCTTATGCCTCCTGAAATTTATCTATCTCTCAGTTTTCCATTTGTAAAAAGGGGTAATAATATTTGTTATCCATCTTATAAAACTAAATTGTTAACACTATAAAGCAATTTTAGTTAACTAAAAGGATGTCATAATATTTATAATGCTAGTATGATAACATTATATACAACATAAATTTATAATGCTGTGAAAAAGCTCTTATTTCTCTTATTGCACTGGAGAGCTAAACATGAATACTATTATTTAGCAACATAATTTAATAATAGAAATATTCACATCAGAATGTTTTATTTATGGTGCCTTTCTTACAAAACATCTATAGATATTCTCTGTTTAAACACAACATATTCCTATATTACATAATACAGAGGAGACATATTTTATTATCTTTTTGTAAGTGAAGAAATAGACACACTAATAAATTCTATGAATAATGCAAAGCCACACAGTAAATCAATAAAACTTAGGCCTGTAGACTCCAATTCTGAAATTAATCCATTAAATCTATTATACGTTTTCAGTTTACAAGGTACTACACCCTATTCAGACGTAGGAAGGATCTTTGTACTTTGCTTAAATGCGATAGAACATAAAAATGCTCAGTATTATTCCTAACACGTAGCAAGTGTTTAACAAATGTTGAATACTATGATTTGTACTAAAACAAAAGTCTAAAGTCACTTATGTCATACAAGTTGCTGTAATGGACTACAGTCAAAGCAACTGTGAAAATTGAATAGTTCAACCAGAAGCAGTACAGAATAGAAGTTACAGGCACGTTTGTTTTTGAATGTGTGTGAATTACCAGATGTCTGAAGAATGCAATATGCTAGCAATAATCTTGAAAACTTAATGAAGATTTATCAAGAAACAGCAGTTTTGGACATACCAATGACCAGGAATATAGCCTTGGACATTACCATAAAACCTCCAAAGTAAACTGGGAAAAGAAAATGAGAAGATTATAAATATATTTTGAAGAAAAAGAACTAACAGCACCTCCTGCATTTATGCTTTCACCTAAGTCCAATAGAAAACAGCTATGTAATTACATACTTAAGCAAAGATGAAAAAATATAAGCAAGTATCCATAACTACTTGTGGTAAATAAATTGTTCAAATTGGTAAGCCAAATAAGTTTATATAATTTTTAAAATTTCCATAACAACCATACATTACAAATTAAGGCTGTGGAAACAACATCAGCCTGACAATAAGTCAGGATGGACTTAGACCCAGGATGTTGTAAAATAGGGGAACGCAAAGAGGCAACGTTTGACTCAAGTTAATGCTCTGCTGCTCATGCTAAACAGAGGGGTCTTATCATAATCACTTAAAATCAACAATATTATACTTCATAGTAGAAAAATCTACTTTGCAAGAGTCTCTCAAAAAAAAAGAATGAAAAATAAAAAATAACTCAGTGAGTTACAACCTGGAAGACATATAGAAGGAAGAACACATTATTTATTAAATAAAATTGATATAAGTCAGATGAAAGAAAATCTTTACCTTTATTATAATGGAAGAAAAATCTCTTAACAAGGACTTAAAAATAATGAGAGGCCCAATTTTTAAAAACTATTCTAAAAAGAGTTGCAGCTATCCTTTGCCAATGAAAAAGGTAAAACTGTAGGAATGCAAAAAAGATCAAAAAACTTCTTAAAAAGTTAAATAACAGAGGTCGGAGAGAAGATGGCGGAAGAGTAAGACGCGGAGATCACCTTCCTTCCCACAGATACAGTAGAAATACATCTACACGTGGAACTACTCCTACAGAACACCCACTGAACGCTGGCAGAAAACGTCAGACCTCCCAAAAGGCAAGAAACTCCCCCCGTACTTGGGTAGGGCAAAAGAAAAAAGAAATAACAGAGACAAAAGAATAGGGACGGCACCTGCACCAGTGGGAGGGAGCTGTGAAGGAGGAAAGATTTCCACGCACTAGGAAGCCCCTTCGCGGGCAGAGACTGCGGGTGGCAAAGGGGGGAAGCTTCGGAGCCACGGAGGAGAGCGCAGCCACAGGGGTGTGGAGGGCAAAGCGGAGAGATTCCCGCACTTCCCGCACGGAGGCTCGGCGCTGACCAGCACTCACCAGCCCAAGAGGCTTGTCTGCTCAGCCGCCAGGGCGGGCAGGGCTGGGAGCTGAGGCTCGGGCTTCGGTCGGATCGCAGGGAGAGGACTGGGGTTGGCGGCGTGAACACAGCCTAAAGGGGTTAGTGCACCACAGCTAGCCGGGAGGGAGTCCGGGAAAAAGTCTGCAGCTGCCGAAGAGGCAAGAGACTTTTTCTTCCCTGTTTCCTGGTGCGCGAGGAGAGGGGATTCAGAGCGCCGCCTAAACGAACTTCAGAGACGGGCGCGAGCCGCGGCTAACAGCGCGGATCCCACAGCAACAGGGGCGCAGACGGAAAAACGAAGAGATTCCCGCACAGAGGCTCAGCGCTGAGCAGCGCTCACCAGCCCCAGAGGCTTGTCTGCTCAGCCGCTGGGGCGGGCGGGGCTGGGAGCGGAGGCTCGGGCTTCGGTTGGATCGCAGGGAGAGGACTGGGGTTGGCGGCGTGAACACAGCCTGAAGGGGTTGGTGCACCACAGCTGGCTGGGAGGGAGACCGGGAAAAAGTCTGCAGCTGCCGAAGAGGCAAGAGACTTTTTCTTGCCTCTTTGTTTCGCGGCGCGCAAGGAGAGGGGATTCAGAGCGCCGCCTAAACGAACTCCAGAGACTGGCGCGAGCCGCGGCTATCAGCGCGGACCCCAGAGACGGGCGTGAGACGCTGGGGCTGCTGCTGCCGCCTCCAAAAAGCCTGTGTGCGAGCACAGGTCACTCTCCACACCGCCCCTCCCGGGAGCCTGTGCAGCCCGCCACTGCCAGCGTCCCGTGATCCAGGGACAACTTCCCCGGGAGAACGCACTGCGCACCTCAGGCTGGTGCAACGTCACGCCGGCCTCTGATGCCGCAGGCTCGCCCCGCCTCCTCTGTACCCCTCTCTCCCCGCGGCCTGGGTGAGCCAGAGCCCCCGAAGCAGCTGCTCCTTTAACCCCGTCCTGTCTGGGCGGGGAACAGACGCCCTCAGGTGACCTACACGCAGAGGCGGGTCCAAATCCAAAGCTGATCCCCAGGAGCTGTGCGAACAGAGACGAGGAGGGGAAATCTCTCCCAGCAGCCTCAGAAGCAGCGGATTAAAACTCCACAAACAACTTGATGTGCCTGCATCTGTTGAATACCTGAATAGACAACGAATCATCCCAAATTCAGGAGGTGGACTTTGGGAGCAGGATATATTAATTTTTCCCCTTTTCCTTTTTTTTTGTGAGTGTATATGTATATGCTTCTGGGGGAGATTTTGTCTGTATAGCTTTGCTTTATAATAGCTTTATTTTACTTCACTATATTATAGCCTCTTTCTTTCTTTTCTTTCTTTCTTCCTTCCTTCCTTCCTCCCTCCCTCCCTCCCTCCCTCCCTTCCTTTCTTTCTTTCTTTCTATTTTTTCTCCCTTTTACTCTGAGCCGTGTGGACGAAAGGCTCTTGGTGCTTCAGCCAGGCATCAGGGCCGTACCTCGGAGGTGGGAGAGCCAACTTCAGGACACTGGTCCACAAGAGACCTCCCAGCTCCACGTAATACCAAACGGCAAAAATCTCTCAGAGATCTCCATCTCAACATCAAGACCCAGCATCACTCAATGACCAGCAAGCTACAGTGCTGAACACCCTATGCCAAACAACTAGCAAGACAGGAACACAGCCCCATCCATTAGCAGAGAGGCTGCCTAAAATCATAATAAGGCCACAGACACCCCAAAATACACCACCAGACGTGGACGTGCCCACCAGAAAGACAAGATCCAGCCTCATCCACCAGAGCTCAGGCACTAGTTCCCTCCACCAGGAAGCCTACACAACCCACTGAACCAACCTTACCCACTGGGGACAGATACCAAAAACAACGGGAACTACGAACCTGCAACCTGTGATAAGGAGACCCCAAACACAGTAAGATAAGCAAAATGAGACGACAGAAAAACACACAGCAGATGAAGGAGCAAGGTCAAAATACACTAGACTTAACAAATGAAGAGGAAATAGGTAGTCTACCTGAAAAAGAATTCAGAATAATGATAGTAAGGATGATCCAAAATCTTGGAAATAGAATAGACAAAATGCAAGAAACATTTAACAAGGACGTAGAAGAACTAAAGAGGAACCAAGCAATGATGAAAAACACAATAAATGAAATTAAAAATACTCTAGATGGGATCAATAGCAGAATAACTGAGGCAGAAGAAAGGATAAGTGATCTGGAAGATAAAATGGTGGAAATAACTACTACAGAGCAGGATAAAGAAAAAAGAATGAAAAGAACTGAGGACAGTCTCAGAGACCTCTGGGACAACATTAAACGCACCAACATTCGAATTATAGGGGTCCCAGAAGAAGAAGAGAAAAAGAAAGGGACTGAGAAAATATTTGAAGAGATTATAGTTGAAAACTTCCCTAATATGGGAAAGGAAATAGTTAATCAAGTCCTGGAAGCTCAGAGAGTCCCATACAGGATAAACCCAAGGAGAAACACGCCAAGACACATATTAATCAAACTGTCAAAAATTAAATATAAGGAAAACATATTAAAGGCAGCAAGGGAAAAAAAACAAATAACACACAAGGGAATCCCCATAAGGTTAACATCTGATCTTTCAGCAGAAACTCTGCAAGCCAGAAGGGAGTGGCAGGATATACTTAAAGTGATGAAGGAGAAGAGCCTACAACCAAGATTACTCTACCCAGCAAGGATCTCATTCATATGTGATGGAGAAATTAAAACCTTTACAGACAAGCAAAAGCTGAGAGAGTTCAGCACCACCAAACCAGCTTTACAACAAATGCTAAAGGAACTTCTCTAGGCAAGAAACACAAGAGAAGGAAAACACCTACAATAACAAACCCAAAACATTTAAGAAAATGGGAATAGGAACATACATATCGATAATTACCTTGAAGGTAAATGGATTAAATGCTCCCACTAAAAGACACAGGTTGGCTGAATGGATACAAAAACAAGACCCATATATATGCTGTCTACAAGAGACCCACTTCAGACCTAGAGACACATACAGACTGAAAGTGAGGGGATGGAAAAAGATATTCCATGCAAATGGGAAATCAAAAGAAAGCTGGAGTAGCAATTCTCATATCAGACAAAATAGACTTTAAAATAAAGACTATTACAAGAGACAAAGAAGGACACTATATAATGATCAAGGGATCGATCCAAGAGGAAGGTATAACAATTGTAAATATTTATGCACCCAACATAGGAGCACCTCAATACATAAGGCAAATACTAACAGCCATAAAAGGGGAAATCGACAGCAACACAAACATAGTAGGGGACTTTAACACCCCACTTTCACCAATGGACAGATCATCCAAAATGAAAATAAATAAGGAAACACAAGCTTTAAATGATACATTAAACAAGATGGACTTAATTGATATTTATAGGACATTCCACCCAAAAACAACAGAATACACATTTTTCTCAAGTGCTCATGGAACATTCTCCAGGATAGATCATATCTTGGGTCACAAATCAAGCCTTGGTAAATTTAAGAAAATTGAAATCGTATCAAGTATCTTTTCCGACCACAACGCTATGAGACTAGATATCAATTACAGGAAAAGATCTGTAAAAAATACAAACACATGGAGGCTACACAATACACTACTTAATAATGAAGTGATCACTGAAGAAATCAAAGGGGAAATCAAAAAATACCTAGAAACAACTGACAATGGAGATACGACGACCCAAAACCTATGGGACGCAGCAAAAGCAGTGATAAGAGGGAAGTTTATAGCAATACAAGCCTACCTCAAGAAACAGGAAACATCTCGAATAAACAACCTAACCTTGCACCTAAAGCAATTAGAGAAAGAAGAACAAAAAAACCCCAAAGCCAGCAGAAGGAAAGAAATTATAAAGATCAGGTCAGAAATAAATGAAAAAGAAATGAAGGAAACAATAGCAAAAATCAATGAAACTAAAAGCTGGTTCTTTGAGAAGATAAACAAAATTGATAAACCATTAGCCAGACTCATCAAGAGAAAAAGGGAGAAGACTCAAATCAATAGAATTAGAAATGAAAAAGGAGAAGTAACCACTGACACTGCAGAAATACAAAAGATCATGAGAGATTACTACAAGCAACTCTATGCCAATAAAATGGACAACCTGGAATGTGGTGGCCCCCAAGCTGTAAGCTTATTCAGCTTTCTGCTTTCCGGAGAACTGCTTGTCTCTTTCTTGGTATGCACTCCTGACGCTGCGGTATTGAGCGTAAAAAAGGAAAATGGCTTGCGGCCAGTTTCATTCCAGGTGCCTGCTCTGGATCTAAGAGCCCCTGGTTGTTCCCCAGAAGAAGGACGTGCTGCCCTGAGGGGGAAGTCTGTATCTCCAAAGAATGGCCCATAAGGCATGCTGACGCATAGATAGTGGCGCATAGATAGTGGCGCATAGATAGTGGCGACAGAATTATGTGGAAATACAAGGTTTACTGATTTGTTGCCTAGTGTTCGTTCCGTGCTGAACCTATATATACATTCATGCTCTTTGAATAAACTTGCCTTGCAACCATCAGTTGTCTTGGCCCTTCTGACCCCATACTGGTGCTTTTCAGTTCCTTACCCCTCACCGCCAGGAACTTCTAGCTTTCTGCAGCCGGTCTGCAGCACTGGAAGAAATGGACAGATTCTTAGAAATGCACAAACTGCCGAGACTGAACCAGGAAGAAATAGAAAATATGAACAGACCAATCACAAGCACTGAAATTGAAACTGTGATTAAAAACCTTCCAACAAACAAAAGCCCAGGACCAGATGGCTTCACAGGTGAATTCTATCAAACATTTAGAGAAGAGCTAACACCTATCCTTCTCAAACTCTTCCAAAATATTGCAGAGGGAGGAACACTCCCAAACTCATTCTACGAGGCCACCATCACACTGATACCAAAACCAGACAAAGATGTCACAAAGAAAGAAAACTACAGGCCAATATCACTGATGAACATAGATGCAAAAATCCTCAACAAAATACTAGCAAACAGAATCCAACAGCACATTAAAAGGATCATACACCATGATCAAGTGGGGTTTATCCCAGGAATGCAAGGATTCTTCAATATACGCAAATCAATCAATGTGATACACCATATTAACAAATTGAACGAGAAAAACCATATGATCATCTCAATAGATGCAGAGAAAGCTTTTGACAAAATTCAATACCCATTTATGATAAAAGCCCTGCAGAAAGTAGGCACAGAGGGAACTTTCCTCAACATAATAAAGGCCATATATGACAAACCCACAGCCAACATTGTCCTCAATGGTGAAAAACTGAAACCATTTCCACTAAGATCAGGAACAAGACAAGGTTGCCCACTCTCACCACTATTATTCAACATAGTTTTGGAAGTGTTAGCCACAGCAATCAGAGAAGAAAAAGAAATAAAAGGAATCCAAATCGGAAAAGAAGAAGTAACGCTGTCACTGTTTGCAGATGACATGATACTATACATAGAGAATCCTAAAGATGCTACCAGAAAACTCCTAGAGCTAATCAATGAATTTGGTAAAGTAGCAGGATACAAAATTAATGCACAGAAATCTCTTGCATTTCTATACACTAATGATGAAAAATCTGAAAGTGAAATTAAGAAAACACTCCCGTTTACCATTGCAACAAAAAGAATAAAATATCTAGAAATAAACCTACCTAAGGAGACAAAAGACCTGTATGCAGAAAATTATAAGACACTGATGAAAGAAATTAAAGATGATATAAATAGATGGAGAGATATACCATGTTCTTGGATTGGAAGAATCAACATTGTGAAAATGACTCTACTACCCAAAGCAATCTACAGATTCAATGCAATCCCTATCAAACTACCACTGGCATTTTTCACAGAACTAGAACAAAAAATTTCACAATTTGTATGGAAACATAAAAGACCCCGAATAGCCAAAGCAATCTTGAGAACGAAAAATGGAGCTGGGGGAATCAGGCTCCCTGACTTCAGACTATATATTACAAAGCTTCAGTAATCAAGACAGTTTGGTACTGGCACAAAAACAGAAATATACATCAATGGAACAGGATAGAAAGCCCAGAGATAAACCCACACACATATGGTCACCTTATCTTTGATAAAGGAGGCAAGCATATACAGTGGAGAAAAGACAGCCTCTTCAATAAGTGGTGCTGGGAAAATTGGACAGCTACATGTAAAAGTATGAAATTAGAACACTCCCTGACACCATGCACAAAAATAAACTCAAAATGGATTAAAGACCTAAGTGTAAGGGCAGACACTATCAAACTCTTAGAGGAAAACATAGGCAGAACACTCTATGACATACATCAGAGCAAGATTCTTTTTGACCCAGCTCCCAGAGAAATGGAAATAAGAACACAAATAAACAAATGGGACCTAATGAAACTTAAAAGCTTTTGCACAGCAAAGGAAACCATAAACAAGACCAAAAGACAACCATCAGAATGGGAGAAAATATTTGCAAATGAAGCAACTGACAAAGGATTAATCTCCAAGATTTACAAGCAGCTCATGCAGCTCAATAACAAAAAAACGAACAACCCAATCCAAAAATGGGCAGAAGACCTAAATAGACATTTCTCCAAAGAAGATATACAGATGGCCTACAGACACATGAAAGAATGCTCAACATCATTAATCATTAGAGAAATGCAAATCAAAACTACAATGAGATATCATCTCACACCGGTCAGAATGGCCATCATCAAAAAATCTAGAAACAATAAATGCTGGAGAGGGTGTGGAGGAAAGGGAACACTCTTGCACTGTTGGTGGGAATGTAAATTGATACAGCCACTATGGAGAACAGTATGGAGGTTCCTTAAAAAACTACAAATAGAACTACCATATGACCCAGCAATCCCACTACTGGGCATATACCCTGAGAAAACCATAGGTCAAAAAGTGTCATGTACCACAATTTTCATTGCAGCTCTATTTACAATAGCCAGGACATGGAAGCAACCTAAATGTCCATCGACAGATGAATGGATAAAGAAGATGTGGCACATATATACAATGGAATATTACTCAGCCATAAAAAGAAATGAAATGGAGGTATTTGTAATGAGGTGGATGGAGTTAGAGTCTGTCATACAGAGTGAAGTAAGTCAGGAAGAGAAAAACAAATACAGTATGCTAACACATATATACGGAATCTAAGGAAAAAAAAAAAAGGCCATGAAGAACCTAGTGGCAAGACGGGAATAAAGACACAGACCTACTAGAGAATGGACTTGAGGATATGGGGAGGGGGTGGGGTGAGATGTGACAGGGTAAGAGAGTGTCATGGACATATACACACTACAAAATGTAAAATAGATAGCTAGTGGGAAGCAGCCGCATAGCACAGGGAGATCAGCTCGGTGCTTTGTGACCACCTAGAGGGGTGGGATGGGGAGGGTGGGAGGGAGGGAGATGCAAGAGGGAAGAGAAATGGGAACATATTGTATATGTATAACTGATTCACTATGTTATAAAGCAGAAGCTAACACACCATTGTAAGGCAATTATACTTCAATAAAGATGTTTAAAAAAAAAAAAAAGTTAAATAACAGCTCTTATATATACTCTAATTTGAAAGATAAAAGAAATATTTTATTCTATAATTATGAGATTCTTCCATGGAATCATAACTTACATATTTGTGTGTGTGTGTGTATACCCTTGTGTATACACACACACATATTTTTTTTGGTATGGAACTTAGAGCTGATATCTTAGAATCAGCATCTATAATTTAAGCTCTGAAGATCACAAACTTTTTTCAGAACATCCACACTATGATGCTTAGAATAAGGTAGTTCACTATCCAAATAAAGCCTATGTTGCCTTCAAGTCTGAGATTTAGAAGTTAAAAGAGTCCATCCTTGAACAAAACAATTACACTTCATAAAACTGAGGATAATGTATATGTGTGTGTACACACAAGTACATGTCTTAGAATTGGAGTTGAGTTCTTTAGGTTAGGGCTATAAGCAACTGAATAGTTGACTTTATTAGGGCAGCTGGTGGGAATGGGGAGGAAGAAATTGGTTCTATCTACCACCACTAAACAAATCCCATCACCTAGTCAGAATGAGTAGAAATGACCATTTCTACTAACACGCAAACAACATACACAAAAATATACACACACAGTCCTGAGGCTGCTCATTTACAACACTGCCTCTTTTCAATGCTACCTTGATGTTCATTTTAGCCCAGTTATATGCTTTAGAAATTGTACCCCTAAGTGTAGCTCAGCATATGGTAGGCCCAAACCAAATTCACAAGAATCAACAAACAAAGGATATAAAAAAGTCAGGTTTATAAAACAAACCTGAAAGATTTGGTAACCAGATAGGTAATTATGAACAGAGTTAACTCAGATCTTCTCTTCACATAATAAAAATTAAGTATCCAAGAGTAGAAGGTGCCCAAAGTAGGAACATTAACTGGGGCAGATGGAAGTTGATATTTTGCTCAATCAATACTGTAATAGGAAGGGCAGACGTCTATACCTAACCAAGTTTGTCTCTAGAGAAAGGAAAGAAAACAAAGAAATAGGTGGGCATGTGGAGAGTGGCAACTTTAGATTCCGTCGTGTCCTGGTTTCCCAGAGGAGTCTTTGTTTTTTCCTTCTTCTTTTTTGAACACAAGTTTCCCAGAAGTTATCAGACTTTTTAGAATTTTCTGTGAATAATTTTCAGATACCACCACTTCTGCAAATTCTCTATTTTTTAAAAGCTTTTTATGTTACAACATGATGGGTCCACTTAAGGAATATTCTCCTTAATCTTTCTGACCTGTCTCTGATCTCCAGGAGCAATGACAAGAAAACATCAAAGAGAAACAGTAGTTGTTTTAACTTGGAAGGAATCATTAAAAAAGAATGGAATTATAGTATTAATTTCCAGCATCTCAAAATAAATGTGGCCTAAATCAATCAGGGCAAATGTAGATTTACTCTTAAAGTTATTTATTAAAATGGGTATTACGTCTGAGTTGCTCTTGTGTCATTGGTAGAGGTAGGTTAGGAAGCTAAATAAATAGTAATTAATTAAAGACTGAAATAAATGGAAATCCAAAGGTGCAATGTCTGGTGAATATAGCGGATGAATCAGAACTTCCCAGCCAAGCTGTAACAGTTTTTGCCTGGTCATCAAAGAACATGTGGTCTTGCGTTATCCTGATGGAAGATTATGTGTTTTCTGTTGACTAATTCTGGAAGCTTTTCGTCGAGTGCTACTTTCAGTTGGTCTAATTGGGAGCAGTACTTGTTGGAATTAATCATTTTGTTTTCCGGAAGGAGCTCATAATAGAGGACTCCCTTCCAATCCCACCATATACACAACATCACCTTCTTTGGATGAAGACTGGTCTTTGGTGTGGTTGGTAGTGGTTCAGTTCGCTTGCCCCATGATCTCTTCTGTTCCACATTATTGTGCAGTATTCACCTTTCATCGCCCATCACAATTTGTTTTAAAAACAGAATGTTTTTGTTACGTTTAAGTAGAGAATCGCATGTGGAAATATGGTCAAGAAGGTTTTTTTTCCCTTAACTTATGTGGAACCCAAACATCAAAGCGATTAACACAACCAAGCTGGTGGAAATGATTTTCAGCGCTTGATCTGGATATTTTGAGTATGTTGGCTATCTCCCAAGTGGGGTATAATGACTGTTCTCAATTAATGTCTCGATTTGATTGCTATCAACTTCAACTGGTCTACCCAACCGTGGAGCATCGTCCAGCAAGAAATCTCCAGCAGTAAACTGCAAACCACTTCTGACACCTTCAGTCAGTCACAGTATCTTCTCCATACACTGCACAGATCTTTTTTTTGCATTTCAGTTGCGTTTTTACCTTTCTTGAAATAATAAAACATAATATGCCGAAAATGTTGTTTTTCTTCCATCGTCAATATTAAAATGGCTACACAAAAATTCACCAGTTTTTTTTTTTTTTTTGATGCACGCTGATATGACAGCTGTCACAATACAATGTAACAAAATTGCTTCGAATGAATTTAAAGACAACTAAGCACTACTAGAGCCATCTTATGGAAAAAAATGAACTAACCTTTTGGCCAACCCAATATGTCTTTGTTCTTCTGGATATTTCATCATACACTACTTAACCTTGGATTGTCAGGGACAGTTTGATATACTTCTGTTGTGTCTGCATCCTTTATGGTTTAGTATTTGTCCTAAACAAAGTTTTCCAAATATGGATAATAAATGATAATGCTCACCTAATTCTCTCTGTCCTGTATTTCGTATTTGACAGTTCTAGCAGTCATCTTTTCAGTCCACCTATTGATTAATGGCTTTGCTGCCTTACTTGTGCTTGGTGAGTTTTGGTAGTACATTCATTACTTGATTTTAATCTGTTGGAGTACGGCTGACCTAAAGTGGGGAAAACTTCCTGTGGAGAAAATTTATTTCTGCTTCTACCTTTACTCAGAGGATACCACTGACCAGTTCCACTTCAGCCTCCCACAAATGTCTCATAGTCTCAGGGATCCCAGGCTGAGCTTTACACATTGCTGCTTGTCTAAGGTTGTCTTACCAGCAGTGCTGCGATGGTCATCTGTCCTCAGAACATCTCCTTCTCCCTCTCTCAAGTCCTGGCTTCCTACATTTCTGGCTCCTGCTCCCTGCTCCTTGGTCTCATGGTATTTTGGGGGAAAGAGTGAATGTAAAGACTGACAGTGTATGTCTTTTAACAGGGCATGCCTCATAGGGTATGTCCTTTTACTGGGCCAAGTTTTTCTACAGAGGGAAGGTTTTTCAAAGTTCCAAATCAACAATTATTCCAGGCCATATACTGTTTGTAAACTGCTTTATTCTCCTATAAAATGAATATCTTTTATATCATCATTACATTGAGGTTTTTGATGTACTGCACACTGCCCTACGAGAAGATGCTAACAATTTATATGCCAAACAACAATGCTCTTTTCATCTAAACCCTGCCAATTCCAGGCAATCTTAGTTTTAAATAGCTATTTAACTGATGTGTACAAAGAAACAGAATATTTTAAAAATTTACATTTCTTACCAGTTATGAGTACATATTTAAAAGCAACGTGCTTCTTTCCCCTTGCAAATGGCCTGTATATATCCTTTGCCTGCTACTCTACTGGTTGCCATGTTATTCCTATTTAATATTTAGAAAACTTAATATATTGAAAATATTAAACCTTTGACAGTTAAATCTATTGTAAATATTTATTTTAAGTTGACATTTGTTACAATTTTTGTTGCTCAGTTGCTTAGTAAAATTTGTTACTTAGTTGACATTTCCATTAAGAGGTTTTAAATGCTTATACAAGGGGTTCTATCATTATTTTTACTATATTTTCTGGGTTTCATGTCTCACCTAGAAAGGTTTCTTTTACCTAGAGATGAGAAAAATAACACCTTAATTTTTAAATCATAAGTTTGCAGTTTTTAATGTTTAAATATTTAATCTGTCTGTAGTTTAATTCTGTGTTGCATGATCAATCTTCTCCACCAAAATGGATAGCCAATTTTCTCAACACCGTTTACTGAATGACCGACCCTTCTTTCCTCCAATGTCTTGATGTATCATATATATATATAATACTAAATTCCAATTTTATACATAGGTATGTTAATGAAATATCATTTGGTTGCATTTCTTTCTGAGTTTATTTTCCTGTCATTGTTGTGCCTTATATTTTATTGTTTTACTTGAAAAAAATCACTAGTTATTTTCATACCTTTACTATTTTAAAATGAAATTTAGAATCAATTTTGTTGACTTAGAATCCATTTCTCCTCCAAAATTCCAGTGGGAATTATATCACATGTATTAATCAAGTTAAGGTAAATTGATAAGTTACACAAAAAATATTTTCACAAAAATATTTGCATCTAAGAATATCGCATGACTTCCTAATCATTCAAGCTATATTTTATGTCCTTTAATAAAGTTTTCTTTTTTCAGGTCTGTCTGTCAAATGGCTTAAGTTTATTCTTAGGTATTATGAAGTTTCCTTTTTTCTGCTATTGCAAATGAAATCTTTCCAAAATTTTTTCTAGTGGGTTGTTTCTAATTTAAGTAATATTAGCATATAGATGTTTATGAAATAAAATACTCATATTCAGCTGCCATCCTGAACTCTTCTTGCTTCTAATACCTTTTCAACTGATTCTTCTGGGTTTTCTAGGTGAATAATCACATCCATAAATAAAGGGCTTACAGCTTTAAAAAAAATTCATGTTAGAGTTCTTCATTTTAAAAACATTAATAAGCAGGGTGCTCTGTTATCAAAAGCTAATTGCACTCATTCTCTAGGTCACAAAGAGACAACTGACTTTACTATCTCAGATAGTAATCAATGCATCTTTGAAGCGATGCTATTAGGGGTGACTATGGGGAACTTTCTGACTCACTGCCTTTATTCTCTTTAGGGATGCATACACAAACAAAATTAAAACACAGTAATCTTCCTACCTAGAGATAACTGGGAACTCTATTAATTCCACTTCAGACAATTTCCTTCTTATTCATAGAGATGCAATATTTTAACCCCTTCTTCCTTTCCTTTCTCAACTTGTGCTTTTATTACACATACACACACACAAACACACACACACTTATCTCTTATTTTTTTTCCTGAACTGCAAACCACCTTATTCATGACTAAATGTACAAATTTAGTAAAAAAAAATAAAAATAAAAATAGCAAAATTCTGAAACAACAAAAAGGAAGACATAAGTTTTAGATTAAAATTAAAACAAATAAAGGGCCAATGCCATTAACCTTCATCTAAACTGTTAACAATTTTCCTACATATTCTCCATAAAGATTCCCTTCAATTTATTCATTTTCAACTAATGACATCTGTTTTTCTACAAGTTCGAACACTATAGATACATTTGAATGTTATTTTGAATTCAATTTTAATTACTAACATTTAATTCTATTATTTTTCTTCATTGCACACATTTTGTATGTCAGGAACACACACAGGCTTTTGAAAGGTGGCTCAGGAAACTACTCTGCAATCTCCATACCTCGTTCGTCAAAAAGTATTATAAATTCTATCTTGAGAGTAATCTACCCTTTCTACCCACATCTGCATTTAGGTTCTCAGCATCTTTTGTTTGAATATTCCAATAACATCCTAATTGGTGTTGTAGCTAAGTTCACTCCCATTCAACCCATTCTCTATTCTTCTGCCGAAGTAGTCTCTCTAAAATGCAAATCTCATTAAATTCATTGCTGTTTAACATCTTTAAAAAAAAAAATCTTCATTTCCTACTAGAAAGAATCCAAATGCCTTTTTTTAATGACACAGAGAGCCTTCATCATTTGACTCTACCCCTCTCCAGGCTCTTTCTTGCCACTGCCTCCTCAAAACCCATTCTGCAGGCAGACTGACCTACTGGCAGACTTATGATTTCAGCCATTGTGCCTGTATTGTAGAATTAATCAATTCTTTATACAATGGTATATTTATACAATGGCATATTTATACAATGGTAATGAGAATCAACAAAAAACTACATGCAACAGTATAAATCAATTTTACAAACATAATATTGAGCAAAAGAATCCAGACACAAAAGATTACATACTATACACTTTCAATTATATAATGGTTAGTACAAACCCAAAAAATCTATGATGCTAAAAGTCAGAACTGTAGTTACTCTCATGGGTTGGGCTGTGACGAAAAGGGGGCACAAGAGAGTCTTCTGGGACAATGATAATATTCTGGTTTCTTACACATTGTAAATCAACTATAGTTCAATTAAAAAAAGAAGAGATTAAGAAACTAAAAAAAATTATTCTGGTTTCTTGATCTGGATGCTGGTTACATGGGTATGTTCATTTTTTGAAAATCCATTAAATTGTAACTATACTATTTGTACACTTTATGTAAATTTAAGTAAAAGGTAAAATAAGAACAACAACAGTTCTAGTATCACTTTTTTGAAAATTTCCCTATGCCCCTCAGATAAACTTTATCTTACATATATACCAATATTATATTGATGATCATGTTACATTTTATTTATCCAATTATTTCCTGAGTACTAAGATAATAAATTTCTCTAATGAACTTCCCTGAGTACTAAGATCATAACTTTCTATCCATGTATCCCCATGCCCCAGCACAGTGCCTGGCAGTGAGTAATCACTAATATTATGTAAATGAGGGTTTCTCAATTTATGCACATTTAACATTTTGGCCCAGAGAATTCTTTGTTGTGGGAACTGTCCAGTGCATTGCAAGATATTTAGCAGCATTCCTGGCCTCTAATCACCCAATGTCAGTAGCATCCCTCCAGTTGGGACAACCAAAAATGTCACAAAGCGTTAAATGTACCCTGGGGACCAAAATGCCCTGCTTGACAATCACTTACATAAAAAAATGTTTCTGTCAAAAAATACAAGCCACATGTTTTTCCGCGTGGCTTGCGGTATCTTAGTTCCCCACCAGGGACTGAACCTGGGCCACTGCAGTTAAAGTGGTGGACACCAGGGAATTCCCAAGCCAAGCCAAGCCAAGTGTTAAACAATTCACTTACCAAAAAACTTTGGGCATTACATGGTTTGCTTCTTAGGGGTAACTAAAAAACGTAGGCTGTTTTGAACACTAGAGGGGAAGTTAAGCTCTGCCAGGAAAAGTTTATAAAATGCTTTAAATGTCTAGATAATCAAATGTAATTCATATTAATTGCATGCTAGAATATTCTTTCCTTTGGAATTCTATGCAGAAAAGTGAGTTTGCCAAGCAAAATAATTGTGTAAATAGGACTGTATATTGTGGTGTTTTAAAAAATGACTGCTAATAGTAGCTCTATGTATTCAATGTCCTAACTATAAATTATTTTTGCAAGGTTTGTATCTATGAATGGACCATTAATTCTAAAATATTAAGGTTCATAATATTCTATCCATAAAACATTTAGTGTGAATATTCCATAAGAAAAGAATAGTTAGAAAATAAAGTACTGTGCATCAGCTATGAGAAGAAAACTTGACCAAGGGCATAACTAGCTTGTTAGAAAATAATGTGTTTACACCTTATAAACTGCATGTTTTTGATTCAGGATGTGTTTTGAACTTGACCTCCGTTGCAAGATGGTGAGTAGTGAAATAATTGAGTACTATTATGTTAATGGAGTTCGAGAAAAGAAAATGAATTGGTTTATATTTATGTGTCAAACTGATAAAGTATAAATCTGACTCTGCCAAAATTATTTCCTGACAAGCAATTAGAATCAGTCTTTAAGAACAGGCTGCTGAGCCAAAACTGAATATAGAACACAGGCAGTTTATAAAAGAAACAAAACTGGAAAAATACAAGAAAAATGTTTAATCTCATTATTAGTCTGCAATATGCCAATAAAGGCATACAATTTTCACCTATCAAACTAGTAAGATTAAAATTGATAATGGATGTATACTTTCATAAACTGATAGTATGAATATATAAATTTGTACATATTCTGGAGGGCAATTTGGCAGACTCAGCAATCTTGACTGTTATTCTATTTTAAGGAAATATTTCTAAAGTGGTAATCAGAGAAGTATATGACAATTTATATAGAGTGTTTATGATAGGAAATAATAAAGGACCTAAATGATTAATGACAGGGAAATTAAATTACTCATAGCTTGTTTATACTCTGTAGTGACTGACACATCCCTTCCCCCCCGTTTTTGTTCTTTTATAAGAACACTTATAAAACAGAGAAAAGCTTACTTTATATGAAAAGGAGAGTGATTAAGAACAAGGGCTCTGGAGTCAAGACTACCTTGTTCAAATTCTAATTCTATTTTCTTCTACTCTGTGATCTGGGTTAACTTATTAATGATTTAATTTTTCTAAAATCTAATTTTCCTGTTTGTAAAGTGGTACCTCTTGTGTAGGTTTGTTATGAGGATTAAATAAGACATTACATAAATGTTTATCACAATGCCTGGCACACAGTAAGTGCACAATAAATTTTCATAGCTATGGCATCACTTGGGATGATGTTATTAAGAAACCCAAGATATAAACCTTAATATATGATGGGTTTGCTACTGGGCAAATTAATCAATTAGTCCTAGCTAATAACTATATGTTGAGATTATTGGTGGTTTGTATTTACTTCATTTTGCTTTTCTGTATTTCCCAAATTATTTTTTGGCAAAAACAGTAAAATCAAAATATATTTAGAAATCTACATTCAGAAAAAAAATTTAAAGCTATTAATAAAAGGCATTTTATTATGCCTTTTGTAAGTCATAAAAACATCTGTCCTTTCCTTATCCTAAATGACCATATGTTTTTCAGTTAAAATCTCACCTTTAATACTGTGTCTGAATAAAAAGGTCACCATTTTTATGCTCTTATTAAACACCTATAATATGCAAAATGCTGGGGTCCTAATATTCTAATTCTAACAAACCAGGAATTATGGAAATTTGAAGACAGATTTTCTGGTTAATAAAATAGGAGCTTTCTGCAGATGGCCTTAAGTTTTATTTTTAGTTACTAACCATCATGAGAAACAGAACATCTAAAAAGGCTTTTGCCTTTTATCCTTCTCTCAAGATGGATCTTAATTTTGACCAGAGGGCAGCCAGTTGGAGGATGAGAAAAGAATTTAACTAATAAGAGATATTTTCTTTCAGAATATTTGCTCAAGATTTCGATAATGAGACTACCTATGATTGCACAGTAAGTACACATCTACTATTGCAATATGGTTATGAACAAACCAAATAAAAATTGATTCCTGAACATCTAAGATGTTTTTATGCTGCTGATATGAATAGAAAATCTCTATTTCTTCATAAGTACTAAATATTACAAGAAATCTAAAAGCATTCAGAGATAAATACAAAAAGTTTAGAGTGGTTTGTATTTTATAAACATCCAAATATCTAACTAGTGAACTTTTCAGGTACTGATTTTGATGTTCACGGAATTAAATACTGGTAAATATACATGAAGAAGTTTGTATCGAACAGTTTCTTTATCCAAGGCAATTGACTTTTCCCTCAATGGTCTCTCTAGCTCCACTGGATCTCTTGTGCCACACATGTAATGTGTTAGTTTTTGCCAGCAACACTGAAATATTTGATGTAGGAGACAAAGGGGAGAAAAAGAGATTGGGGTTTCAAAGACTGGTTATTAGTGCCTGCTACTGTCATTGCCTATATTCAGAACTGAAGGAGTGAAACTTCCTACACAAAATGCTCATATAAGGAAGCTACATCTTCCTTTGCGAGGTATTGAATATGACCTACTGTTCTTCAGGAGAGAAAGGAAAAAAAAAGAAAATGAAAAATTACACGACAACTTGTTAGGAGTAGCTGCCTACAAAGAATCTCCTGATTGCAAAGAAATTTAGAGGATCTTCTTATTAAATATAAAAAGGACTTGAAGACTAACAAAGGTATGACAGAAATACTGCCTTTTCAGGTTAACCTTTACAAAAAAATACATTACAAAACTCTATTTCCAATTGAGCTTCCCTCAAAATAAAAACAGAATTTCAGATGTCATGAGAAAAGAAAAAGTATATTTATTACAAATAAAACAAGTTGAATACAATGATGTTACTGATATTTTCCTTTATCCCAGGTCTTATACTTTAAAATACCTAAATCATTTTTTTTCATTAAATATGTTTTTCAGAATGAATACAAGTGAAGAAAAATCTTTTAAAATTATTCACCATTGTTAAAAAAAATAAAAAGTTAAATCTGGATATAATTTCTATTTTAGTGCTTTTCTCCTGACATGACAACTTTGATCTTCCCAGCTGTGTTGTCAAAATAAATAACTTTAGTAGGACATCAGTCAAGGAGGAAAAATAGGTTACTAAAACTTATCTTAAGTGCAGCACTTTAAAGAGATTACTTTAAAGGAATCACTGTGAAGTACTGACCAATAGGAATGAAGCTAATTGCTCTCAAATTTGAAGGCACACATCAAGATAGGGAGGACAAATAAACTCCTAGTTCAAATGATGAATTAATCAAAACCATAATAAAAACCAATAAATGTAACTGAATCTTCTGACACCAGGAATTCAAGTGAGCTTTAGTTGACAGTGAGAATAAATTAAATTACCAAACGTTTTCAGTATTAGTATATTGTTGTACCTCAGGGGGTAAAATCCCTCATTGTGCTTGCAATTACATTCAAGAACAACCTCCTGAACATTAATTATATATTTATCTCTAACCATTTTCTATTCTTCCACTATAAAACCAATAAACTTGGTGTGAGGTAATGCTGTTTATTAACAGCTACCAATGAAATCAGTAATCTGTCACTGAATGCCCTAGGTTTTAAAATTAAAGAGATTCTTATTGGCATTTAAACTATTACCAGAATCCTTCAGCTGTGACAAGGTATTAACATAGAAGACATTCTTTTTCCTGAATCAATGATGCTTAGAAGAGGTGAAAGGATTCCCTCATATACAATCACTCTGACTTTGAACATTTTCCCTGAAGAATTATAAGAAAATAACAAAATTTTGTGGATGATATTAGAAATGTATTTTTTTGCTAAATGTCTTTTTCCCTCTTTTGGAATGTAAGTTCCTTGAGAATAAGGCCTTATCTTTGTGTTACAGACACCTAACAGAGTATATGGCACAGAGTAAGCCTTTTTGAATAGATTCTGAGAGAATTATTGGATGTATTGAACTAACTTCTCTCCTATGCATACAGAATAGTACTAGTTTATACACCACCTTGGGAGAACTGAGAAGATAGTCACTCAAATCATTTTCTGTGTTTGATACTTTAGATGAGGAACCTTGGCTCAGAAAGGCTGGATAGAGTATGTAAAATCACCCAAAAATTGTTGAGTTGTGAAAACATTATCACCTAAAGGATTGAAATCTTCTTCCTAAACGCATTATTATTGCATATTTAACTACTCTAGTTTCAAACCCCTTGAAGACAAGCAACAATTCTTTCCAATCTTTGTAACTCCTGTAAGGTCTAGGACACTATGGTGCAGAGTTCAATTCAGGTAGAAAGCTGAGTATCCAGAACTGAAGACCACTGAATTGAAATGAACTCCTGTTCCCATTACTGGCTCCTAAAAATACAACGTGGTTGCCTCATCTCAGTTCCGTTAACTTCATTTAAACCTTGCCTTTCAAACGCTTACCTCCTCTTCTTTTAAAGTCTGCGTTATTCCACTTCGAGTATCTTTTAAATTCAACCTTCTCCAGAATCACTTTTGCTGTCCTTCAAACATCCAATATCTGTGTTATTTCAACTTTATTCTCCCTTTTATTCTTAGAATATAGTGTCTTCTAGATCTCACTTGGCCTTCTGTGGCCTTTCTAAAAGTTTATAATTTCTTCGACTCCTGATACAGTATCTTGGACTTATCCATCTTTCGTGTTAATTATGTAGTTTCCCTGATGTCTTTGCTACTAATTTAATTTCTTCTTAGACAAAAGTATTAAAAGCTACTGAATTCACTTCGAGGTAAATACCCGAAAGAATGGAAAGAAAAACAGGTACTTGCATACTAATGTTCACAGCAGCATTAATAGACAAAAGTATTAAAAGCTACTGAATTCACTTCGAGGTAAATACCCGAAAGAATGGAAAGAAAAACAGGTACTTGCATACTAATGTTCACAGCAGCATTAATATAAGAGCCAAAAGATGGAAACAACTCAAGTACCCATCAACAGATGAATGGATAAACAAACTATTGTATATACACACAATGAGGGATGAAATTGTCAAATATGCTACAACATGAATGAACCTTGAAAATATTATGTTAAGTCAGACATAGAAAGACAAAAATTGTATGATTCCACTTATATGAGGTACCTAGAATAGGCAAATTCAGAGACAGAAAGTAAAATAGAGGTTACCAGGGGCTAGGGGAGGGAGGAATGGGGAGTTATTGTTTAATGTACAGAGTTTCTATTTGGGATTATGAAAAAGTTCCGGAAACAGATAGCGGTGATGGCTATACAAAATAGTGAATGTACTTAATGCCACTGAATTGTACACTAAAAAATGATTAAAATAGTAAATTTTATGTTATGTGTATTTTATCACAATAAAAAAATAAAAACCTACAGAAGTAATTTTCTTGACTTTCCTAGAGCAGTCTTTTGCTTCATATCAATTTTATCTCTATTACTAAAGGAAAAGAAGAAGCAGAAGCAAAACCTATCCATACCTTTTCCTGCATTCCCTGTTTATCACTCTCTTTTTAGCTTTTCCCTTTTCCTTTTCCCTCTCATTTTCAGTAAAAATAAAATAAAATTTAATATGGATACTCAGCATTTTCTACACTTCAAGCACAATGATGTTGTGGATACAAACACATATAGAACACTTCAAGTCTACATACACACACTTTCATGCATGCATACACACCCCACTTCAAATCTCCTCAGACTCTTGAAATTGTGTGAAAATTTTACCAAGATTCTTCTCTATTTTTTGTTTGATCTTGTCTTTCATTTAAATACAAGTGAATGACAATAAGATTTATAGTCCAGATAATTAAAGCTTTTTAGTCTAGTTGCCAAATACTTAGTAAATAAAGGAAAATGTCAATTTTAAAAGTTTACCCACACAAAAGAAAACACAGTCTAAAATGTGGGAGGGAAAGATAAATACATCAAAAGGATCTCTAAATGATATTACATAAATTATGGAGTAGCAGAGAAATGATAGTCTCAAAGGAAAAAATGGAGCAGAGTGGAAAGTTACTTTAATCTTAACTACAAAGAGCTATAAGACAACTAAATTTATTATTTTTAGAGATGATACTTTAAAGTTTCAAAAAATTTTTCTGGTCTTAACTAAAAAGGATAAAATTAATAGGAGTAATTTATCCTCATGAAGCCCTGGAAAAATCAGGGAAAATAAATTAGGAAACAAATATAGTATATGGAAAATTATTGAAAGATCCCATACACAAGGAACAAAAGTACATAATATATGATATGAAAAGGCAACTGAAGCAAAGATGATGAATGATTTAGAAAATAATCTATTCCTAAATAGAGGGAAGAATGTGGAGTTGTATAAAAAAGCAGAAAGATGGTGGTAGTGAATTTAAAAGTCAGTTTAGGAGTAAATTGGACTGGACTTAAATAGTGAAGCATTTTCCTATTGCTAAGATATGTTTGGACAATACGTAGGCAACACTTCTTGGAAATAAAATCTGATCAGGGTTACAAGACAACAGAGGAGCAGCACCAGTGATTTATCAGATGCAGAGAAGTATAAAGGAGGCAATATGGACCAATCAGCAAGTTGCAAGGCTGAGTACACAGGCGATGAATGCGATGTCTCATGTCAACTAATGGGGCAGCCATGTGCAGCAAATAGGTAGAGAAGAACAGCAGTCAAGCAAATTCATTCAGCAGTCCAACTTAGTGGCACAAGGCAAGTAGAGATAGGTAATGAAAGTGCTAAACAATCTGAACCTACTTATGATATTACTGGTATAGATTGGGTAGGGCAAGATCAGGCAGACAGATAGCATAGCACTTGGAAGGCCACGGTATAGGAGAATGGTAGGAGAGCCAACAGACAATGCTGGGCAGTCTAAAATGCTAAAATAGCAGATGAATATGTAGTACCAGGCCATTTGCTGAAGGACAAAGCACCAGTGAGTGAAGAACGCAAATCATTCAGCAGATAAGTAATGGGGGGAAAAAGGAGAGACAAAAATCAAAGGCAGTCAAACAGGAAGACAGGACAGCAGAGAAGCGATGACAGATCAGAAGCAATTGGGTAGGGTAGTGAAAAGCTGTCAGCAGGAGAACAAAACAACATTCAGGAAAAGATGAGATTAAGAGTGAAGCAGTCTCCTGAATGGGGTGTCTTCCATCTAGGAAATAGTCATCAATAAACTGCATATGAGAATCCACAAGAGAAATAGCACACAAATGGAGATAGCATATGGATCTGAACTCTACTGCCCAGGGATACGGAATGACCCTAGAACATAGATACATAACAATCCACAAGGAAATTAAACAGATGGGAAAAATGGGTCCAAGCATTTTTTTATGATGATAAAAGAAACCAAAACACTAAAAATTATTAATCTGGAAATGATTGGCTGGGATTGAAGTCTTCGCTTACCCCTTTCTGGAGCCCACAAAATGGGAATGTTGGGAATTTCTGCAGCAGAAAAACAGAAGAGAAAAGGGATTTCTGACTCCCAGTTTGAGGAAAGCAGGTCAAATTTAGGGCTGTATAAACTGGTTCAGGGAAACAAGAACCAGCCTGAACCTTCTCCCTTCCTCAGAATCAGGCCATTCCTGAGGTTTGGGAAAGGTTTAGGAAGCCCTCACCCCATCATTCCCCACAACCTCCCCTTTCACACTTACCTCCAGTGCAAACAGTTTCCAGCAAGGAGGTACTTGGGAAAATTCACTCCCATGTTTACACCATGGCAAAATTTCAGGATAGCCAACTAATAGTACTTCCTGTGTAGGCCAGGTTCTTGTTCAGTGGGATCCCTTCCACCCTTCGTGAGTGAGCAGAGGGGACAGGTTACTAGAAACTACCTACCTCTTTGAAAGTGGATGAGAAATGAAGCAGTGGTAGTAATACAATAAATAAATAGTAATACTAGTAAATACCTTGATGATCTCATCAGTTGTCATGGATTTTAATTCCATTAAGATACTGATGACTCTAAAAAAATAGTATCTCTAGCCCAGACTTCTCCTTTGAACTCCAGATGCCTAACTGCCAACTTAACACCTCCATTTGGATATCTAAAGGCAATTCAAATTTCCATGACCAAAGTAAAACTCCTGATCTTCCTCCTCAAACCTCTTCTTCCCCCAGTCTTCTCCATTTCACTGAATGGCAACCTCCATTCTTCCAATTGCCCAAGTCAAAGTCCTGGATCTTATACTCGACTCTTCTCTTTCTCTTACTCCATCTGTTACCTCTACCTTCAATATATAACAATAATGTATTTCTCACTACCTCTATCTCTATCATTGGTCTGAGTCACTATCATTTTTCACCTGGATTATTTCAATAGCCTCCTAAATGCTGTCCCTGTTTAAATATAAGTCAGATCATGTTACACCTCTGCTCAAAACTCTCCATTATACTAAGGGTGACACACAGGTTCTACATGATCCAAGGCTTGCTCCTTCTCCTCCTTTAGGTCTTTGCTCAAATGTCACCTTATCAATGAAGCCTTGCTTGATAGCCTTATTTAAAATTACAACCCTCTTTCCTGCCTGTACTACCTATCCACCGTCTCTGGTTTATTTTTATCCATAGTACTTATCACCATCTCTAATACTATGCATTTTACTAATTTACTTATATTTGTGACACACCACTAAAATGTAAATTCCATAAAGGCAGAATCTTCGGACTTCTTTGTTCACTGCTGTATCCCCAATATCTTGAACAGTGCCTGGTATATACACAG
Source organism: Balaenoptera musculus (assembly GCF_009873245.2). Classification (NCBI taxonomy): domain Eukaryota; kingdom Metazoa; phylum Chordata; class Mammalia; order Artiodactyla; family Balaenopteridae; genus Balaenoptera; species Balaenoptera musculus. The sequence continues at coordinate 140,963,728 of NC_045786.1, read as the reverse complement.
TAGGCACTCAGGGCATATTTGAGTCTATGAAGTGTTAATTTTCGTAGGGCAACTCCTTTCCGTCTTAAATTCTCAGAGCATTTTTCTGAAAAGCTTACACACTATGAGCTTTTGATTAACAGAGCAGATGCTTATATACTATAGGTTAGGAATGTCCTAAAGTAGGGGGTGGCAAACCACAGCCAATGGGACAAATCTTGCCTGCTGTCTGTTTTTTGCATGGCCTGCAATCTAATGGTAATCTTCCCATTTTTAAATGATTGAAAAAAAACTCAAAAGAAGAGTAATACTTCATGACATGAAAATTATGAGAAAGCCAATTTTAGTGTCCATAAATAAAGTTTTATTGGGGCACAGCATGGCCCATTCATTTACATCATCATATGGCAGATTTTGTGCTACAGGGCTGGCAGAGCTGAGTAGTTATGACAGAGACTATGTAGCCCACAAAGCCTGAAATATTTATTATCTCTAAATATTTACTACCTCTAAAGAATAAGTTTGCTGATCCCTCTTCTAAGGTATTTTATATTTAAAAGGCAAACAGTAATAACTAAAGTTTGAACAAAGATAAACTAGAGCATTATTATTAATACTGTTGCTACTGTTGCACAAGATACACCTATGAGGGAAGGTGCATTTGTATTAGGATAGGTTTTCACTATTATATAAAAGCAGACCTCTCATTCTTCTAAATATTTAATACTGATGGTGATATTCATTCATCTATCCACCCCACAGAGCAGTCCCATCTTAAGGGACAGGATACAGTACAGGCAAGTCTTGAAAAATGCCAAAAAAGGAGTAAATGAGAAAGGGAACTAAATAGGACCCACAAATAGAACTCATATCAAAGTATCACATAATTACCCAAAACCTCTAAATACCGTGTTTAACAATAGTGGGAAATTGGCATGACATGAATCTCTTTTGAACCTTATCAATGGGGTTATAATGCAGGTCTCCTATATAAAATATAGTCTTGAATCATTGCAAGCATGAGAAACATTATAATAAGACCCCATTTTACTTTACTTACTTATTTATTTACTGCCATGCCGCATGGCATGTGGGATCTTAGTTCCCCGACTAGGGATCAAACCCATGCCCCCCTGCATTGGAAGCACGGAGTCAACCACTGGACCGCCAGGGAAATCCCATATTTATACAATGTTCAAAACTAATTTTGTCATTGCTTCCAATGCCTACATTTTGTAGAAAAGTTTTTTTAAAATTTGCAGAACTCTATTCAAAATCACCTCCTAATCAAAACTGACCTATCTTCTCCTCACATAAAATTTCACGCTGAGGATTATTACATGCAAGGGCCATATATCATATGCTGCAATCAAACTTATGGGAAGGAGTGAAGAAGGTGAGGGGAAAACACTTAAATTATTCAATGACATCCATCAATATAATGCTACCTTCAGTCTTCATAGAGGATTATAATATATTGCCTCTTATCAATTGGTCCTTTCAGCACAATCAATTGCTTCTTCTGCATTGTTGCCTTTGATATTTGATGTCTTTCTCTCTCTCTGTGAAACTGGTAACAGTTCATTTTCAAACTCCATACTTCCAACAGCTTTACTTCTTTCTTCTCAGCATCTTTTGAAGGAACTTGGATTCTTCCTGTAAATTCTCAGTTGTGTCTGTTATTATGATTATCTGAAATGGTTACTCCCTCTGTTGGATATTTGTCTGCCATTCTTTAATAGCAGCCATGGTTTTCCCAAGTTCCAATATGAGGAAATAATACTAGTAAAATTATTAGAATAATTCTAAACAGTTTATTTTGTTATCTGAGTCCATTTTCTTACCCTCTGTCAGTTTCCTTTCATGCCTGGCAATAACATAAAGTTACAAATATTCTGCTCTAATTCAGTGATATTATTCTAAGAAGCTCAGAGGACTTGATAGATATAAATCCATTTGTCATCATATTACATTTTGTGTGAAAAGCGATATTAAGTCCATTTTATAGATGGAGATCTAATAAAAGGAAGATGAATTCACATTCTTGGTTTCAGACAATAATGAAGAAAGGAATATTCTGAAATCTTCATTCCTGAAACTATATCTCTAAATAAACATGCTTTTAGCATTTTATATTTGCAAAATATTTAATGATGCTTTGTTGTCAATATCTTAGCACACATTTTGCAAAACTATTTTAGTATGTCAGTCTCTGTTCATTTTAAAAGAGTAGGTTGTAAGGGTGAGTTGGAACACTGATTTCAAGATTTTATTACTCTGATAAATTCAAGGTAAAAATAAACATTTAGCATGTCATCTCTGCTTCTTTTTCCTTTTCTGTAACTATTGTATTATATACCTTAGGTCCTAGCCTGCTTGATTTTTTCCCCAGAGAAAAATTCTTTCAATATTTACTCAACCATTATCCACTTACTTTTTAAGCTAAAGTTCTTTCTATTTAGATTGTAGGTAATAATAGGAAATATTTATGTAGCAAATAAATATTGCTTTTAGTGTTTTACTTACATTAACTCACATAATATAACTACCCTCTGAGGTAGGTACTCTTATTCTCTCCACTTTACACATAAGAAAACTGAGTAAAGTAAGTTGTGTAAGGTCACATGCTAGTAAGAGGTGAATCTAGGATTCAAATCCAAGTAGTCTGTGCTCTTAAGCACTATGTTATGCTGCGTCACAAATGGTTATATGGGCAACACTACTTTTCTAGTAAGAGCTCTAATTAGACATAGAATTTACGATAATAAGTATATTTGTACTCACTTGTATGTTAACTGATATGATTGATCTCTCTTCCCCATTAGGATTCCCCAAAAGTTGAAAACTTGTTCTGATGCAGAGTAGGCATACAATAAAGAAACGTACTTAAGGGAAAATGAAGACAGCGTTTTATTTATAGGTTCTTCATATATGAAATTTTTCTTTTTGCCTTATGCTTAAAATTCCAAAATCCCCGCCTCAAGGAACAATGTACACTTCCCTCTGTAGTATTGCTATGTGGAACAGGAGGCTTTCAACATCATTTTTAAATGCAATGTCACATATTGCTCTAATTATCTGAATGTTCTAATGTTATACCTGTTACTTTTCAACTGGGATAGTAATACTAAGGAGCTTTTCCTTTTAATGCATAAATAAAACAGAGGGTAAATGTCTTGGGTAAGGTGGCAGGGTTGGACTTTCAAATAATTAGAATTACACAAGCAATGAACTCTCAGATGAAAGAAGCTGTGACTGAGATGTTCACACAAAGTCTGGGAATGATGAAAAGGTCATGCTAGGACTTTGAACACGACGGATTTTGAATTCTCATCAAACAGTGATTTCTCTATTATTACCTAGTAATTTTATATAAAACATTAAGCCAACTCGAGGTACAGCACTGACAAAAATCTATGATAAAAAATATTCCTTGTTTTGATGGTAAGATAAGTATTGACTGAAAAGGTTTCCGAACAACAAACCAACAAAATTGGAACCTGGTGCTTCACAGCAGTTTAAATTTTATATAATGGTATGGATAGTCACTAGGTTTGCAGATTACATCAGAACTTCAAAAACGAAATAAAACAAAACAAAAACCAGGGCAAAAAACCAATCTTCAAAAAGAATGATGTTAGTCTTACTGGGGGATGTACATTTGAATAAGTGCCAATTCTCAAAAGGGTTTACTTTTAGAAAGGATTGATGGCATGGTTTTACTGTGTGTATTGGTTGATAGTCATCTTATGAATTCTGGCTTCAGAGGAATCTCTGAATAATGATATTTGCTATTTTTCATCTCCACAGATGGTACTACTCTAGCTATTCTAAGAAAGGGATTAAAATAACATAGTTCTAGTTATCTATCCTTCTATGTAAAGTGAATCTTCTGCTCTAGCCAGGAAGATTTTCTTAATTTTATCTTTCTCTGTAGCTTGATCATACATTTCCCTTTCTTTCTTACTCCCATCAGTAATGTCTTCTTCTCTCCTAATCTAAATCCTATTTCTCTCCTTCAATTTACCTTAAATTCTACTTGTATAAAAATTTCACTGATAGCTCAGCTTTATATTAATCTTTCCTTTTAAAGAATTTTTTTGACCTGAATTGTCTGAACATTTTTGATACTAAGTTTGTATTGTTTTGATTTGTCAGGTGACAATTTTAGGAGTACATGTACTTTAGCATTCACTCAATAAAGCCCAAGGTGCTTGATAAATACTTGTTAAATTGAACAAAGACTATAAATGCTGTTTTTAGCAAACTGGTAGGTCATAAATGTGCCCATGCTCTGAGGCATATACTACTTTACAATGGATAATGCAAAATAAATATAAGCCCCAGATAAAAGGGACTATTACTAAAAAGCTATCCTGAATGTCACATATTTGGGCCATTTCAAGCCATATTCCAAAAATTTTAAACTACAGAGGAACAAAGTAAATAGGTTCAGACAGGATATCAGGAGGTACTTAATGCAACTGCACTAATAATCCACATATAATATAGACTACAGAAATTCTTATTCTTGTTCCTTTGCCCATGCCCTGAAGTAGTAGTGGGAAACTGTTGACTAACATTCTTATTTTTTAGACATATCCACCAGGTATGCTAATAGCTAACAATAGGTATCGGAGTACAATGGTTAGTAGCAGAAACATTTGGCGGCTATTAGAGGTAATAGGTAATATTATTAATTAAATGAGAAAGAAAAAGGTAAAGGAAAAAAGGACATTTACTGAGCATCTACAAACATGCCAGGTGTTATACTAGATGCTTTTACATGCATTATAGTCACTTCCTAGCTTGGATAACCTTGGGCAAATCAATTAATTGATCTGTCTCAGTTTCTCCACCTTTAAAATAGATACAACAATAGTACCTGCCTCATATGGTTATTTTGAAGGCTAAATGAATTAACATATGCTTGAAATAGCTCCTGACACATAGTAAGTGCTATATATATTTGTTAATTATTATTGACTACTTTTATTATCTCAATTATCAGAAAAAACAACCTTGAGAGGTAGGCATTAGCTAATTGAGTAGATGAGAAAACTGAAGTTTGAACAGGTTAATTTGCTTTAATTTCATAGTTAGTGGTAGAGTTTTAGATTCAAATTTAGGTCTGTCTGACTCTACAGTGTTAGTATCAGGATATAGACATATTGCATCCCAACATATTTAGACAAAGGTAAAAAGATGAAAACATATTTCCCAAGTCCAGGACTATTTCATAAAAATTACAAAAAGAGCTCCTTCAAATGGCATAAAATATAACCTTATTTGACCATAAAGGGATAGTATATTTTATTGAATCTAGTTTTAAATATTTCCAGTACAAGAGTTTCTAGTATTCTGCTTTCTTACCAATTTCACACTGTTTAGTTATCCTATTTATACAGAACAATTTTAAAATACTCAAAATTTTATTTCAATATGGCTATTTTTACCTTTACCATGTATAATAGGTATTTTACTTTAGTCATAACAATGTTAGAATTACAAAATAAATATTCATAGAGTTCTACAGTATCAGTATATGATATTTTGCTAGGGAAATTAACAATGTTTTCTAGAGAATATTGATACATACTTGAAAGCAACTATATAATTTAAATGACCTACAGCAGTGATCAAATTTTCTTTCAAAAACAGAAATTATTAAACGTGGTGCTCTGCTATGCTTCTGCTATAATGCAGGAGAGTTCTTCTGGTTTTTAAAATGTCCAATGTTAACTTTTAGATGGTGCTGTTAAATGTAAATCCTCACTGAGTTTCACAAGAGTCACAAATTAAGAATCATTAACATATAGTCAGTAACTCAGCTCAATTATGTCTCCTTCCTTTTACTTACACAGTATTCTCATTTTTGAAGCATTATAATGTAAGAAAAATGGTTAATGACCACATAAAATTATAGTTGACTTACAGTATATTCACATCTGAAGTTATGAAATATATAAATTTCAATATACTGATTATGAAACAAATTTTATAAAATAGTTTTTCTTTGATTTGATATTTCTGTAAAAAAATTCCTAATAACCCAAGTGGAAAATATTTGTAGAAAGGCTTAGGTAGTAATCTGTTCCAAAGAAGTGTAAATATTTTAGGCTATAAACAAAATATGTGATCTGGAATTCATAATCTTTTCCTAGAAATTCATCCTTTGTACCAGATTTTACCTCTTTCAGCATTAGTCATTTTGTCAGATGCCTCTTCACTTCCAAAATGAACCATAAAAACCCTTTTAAATGAATATCCTTTACATCAAATTTATAGTTTCCTGAAATTTTTGTGATTCCTCCTTTAGTTGGATTATTTCATAATGACAAATTTTATCAGGACACTTTTTAGGAGATACTACTACGAACAACAGCTTGAAAATTTTTTCGGAGTGAGACTTTACTTAATGTATAATAAACAAATCCAATAATTTGATCAATTTTGAAGGTTCAAAATTTTATATATTATTTATAATGAGGGATCTTTTGTTTCTATTATTCTATATTGTCTACTGAAACAATGGGGCAATACACTTTATTTTGGAAGAAAAGTGTTCTTTCTTTGCTCCTTCTAAAAGTAAAAATTTAAGAAATGAAACCCAACATCATTTCAAATTACTAAAGAACAAAAGGTAAAAGTAAATTTAAAAGTCAGTTAAAAATGTGAGTAAAGATGACTTAAGTTCATCTAACAGACCAGAGGTTGGCAAACTTTTTCTGCAAAGGATCAGATAGTAAATATTTTAGGCTTTGCAGGCCTATATGGTTTTCATTCAACTATTCAGTCCTGCTGTTGTAGCCATAGGCAGTAGGTCAATGAATGAGTGTGGCTATGTTCCAATAAAACTTCATTTATGGACACTGAAATTTAAATTTCAAATAGCTCTCGTGTCACAAAGTATTATTTTCCTTTTGACTTCTTTCAGCCATTTAAAAATGAAAAATCCATTTTTAGTTCACAAGTCATACAAAAAAATACGACAGGCTGAATTTGGCCTACAGGCCGTAGTTTGCTGACCCGTGCAATAGATTGAGTTTCTTGAGGACAGGGACCATGTCTTATTCATTTTTTAACTCCAGCACCCAGCATGGAATCAGATACATATCAAGGATTAAAAATAAAAAGCTTGATAAATGAATAAATAAATGAGACCTAAGATGAATGCTAGGCTTTTATTTAACTCTTTAATTCATAATCAAAATATTACTATACAACCTTTTGTTCAGGTGTAGCTTAGTAGTCTAAAAGTGCTGAAAATTATTTTTACCTTACAAATATTAAATAGTTCAGTATTTTCTAATTTACCATAATATATTATCAAACATTTCTTTGTAATTGCAAAGATGTTCTTTTTAAAATAAATGTTTCTTCATCTTTTATTCTCTTCTAGACTTTATGTCTAAAGGGCTTTCACTTTACCTCACTTATACGTCCTTAATTATACTTTTACCTTTTAAGAATAATAAAAGATTCTTTACGTAATAATATCTATTTTGGATATTATTGCTTTTAAGTGATAATGGGACATGAAGAGATAATATACTTGGTATAGCAATGAGTTAACGTTCTATAGAATTTTATTACTAGCATTTCACCAATGTCAACGGATTATCCAACCTTTATCAGATCCGAGAAAATGCAATCTATTATTAAAAATAAAACTTTTCAGAAGTTGCAGAGTATGGATTATTATGCTACTATATGTAAGCTTTGATAGTGTCTCATGTTGAGAGGCAGGGAACAGACTAGCAGGTACGTGACTATCAGATGAACCTCATTCTAAGATACAGGGCCTAAAAGTAGAAACAAATTCATAATTTAGGAAAATCAATTCTGATTGCCTTATTTGTATAAAATATATAAATAAGATACACTTTACTAAACTTGCTATTTCCATTTTTCTGTTAATAGACCTGGAAGAACTCTAAAGCTATTAAACTTTTCATTTTCTCTAAGGTTCAAACACAGTGACGATAACTTTAGATTGCTTTATTTCACTCATTCAATTTATCATTTTCCCCCTTCCTTTTTTTAAACAACACACACAACTCACAAACATTGTCCGTTGTGTTTGTAGATCAAACTTATTACTGACAATTACTGACTATAAAATATTAGCACCTTAAGGGAGAAGTTTTATATTGTTTTACCTTTATCACTAATATTTGTGTTTTCTGTCAATAACTTCTGACTCTATTTAAAAATATTTGCAACCTTAAGTTGTATATAGGTACATATGCTCTACAAATAGGTTTCTCTTTTTAGGCACAATTATCTAAGACAAATAACTATATTATTACAGGTCCAAAATTATATTTCTGGATTCCTAGCTGACATCCCAGTGTTAAGTTTTAGATATTATAAGAATTGCAACTATTTAAAGGTTAGAGAAATTAGGAGAATTATTTTTGGGTGGTCTTATATTGCTTTTATGTTTATTTTTCAAAGGCTTAACAGCCCTATGGACTTTTGCTGTAGATAATCATACCGTACGTGTGTGTGTGTGTGTGTGTGTGTATATATATATATATATACACACATAATTTGAAATAAAGTAAATTATTAAAGATCAAGATATTCACAATCAGGTAAGTTACTTGTTTTCAAAAATAGATACTAGAGAAGACATAATTATATGTATTTACCCTAATACAATTTTAGCCAGGTAGTTGCTATAGGCATATACAAATATAAGAGCACTTCTAAGGTTTTCTGGTAACTGAAGAACTGCATTGAAGAATAAAGGACTTCTCAATTTTCTGATATAATGAAATATACAAGGTCATGGAAAGACACAGACTCTTGTTAACTAACAGCAAAAAAAAGGTTGGGCGATAAACAGATACTAGAATGGTAGAATTTCAAGACCTCTGAGTTATATGAAGATGGAAAAGATAAAATATGAAGCTTACTATGTTAAAATTTTAAAAAATTGAACAAGATTGTGACGATTTCATGGATATACTTTAAATCTAGTATACGACTATTTTTGCCCATTTGATAGTTATACATAAAAAATACTACAAATTTGTCCACTTTGGTAGTTATGTAATAACTAATAAAAAAAAATTAACCCTTATAAGTTAACCCTTACATAGTGCTTACTAAAATGCCAGGAATAGTTCTCATTGAAACCTCACAGCCACCCTGGTAGATAAGCACTTTCATTTCCCTCATTTTATAGGAAATTAGGCACAGAATGATTTAATAACTAGTCTACACTCACCGTGTTGTAAGTAGCAGAGCCAGAATTTAAAAGTTTCGATTTGCAACCTAGTGTTCTGGTATTAACTTGAAACTCCACAAAATACAAAATATTTAATTTTGTGATGCAAATTATTTTCCCACAATTAAAAAATAATTTTGTTAACTGGTTATGAATGAATTCTATGGTAACTTTTTTCTACTTTTCTGATATAAAAGTAGTATTATGAAAATATCAAACCAGTACACAAACAACAAGGGTATATAAAACCAAGGTCATTTACTTCAAACACTTAACCCAGCACTCAAACTCCAAAAATCAATGTCTTCACATATGCGGGCGACTTTCTTACAAACAAAACAAAACATAAACACACCTTTACAGGAGATGACTTCCCTCCAATTGTACTTTTTAAGTTACTCTCACAGTTTAAAAGAAATATAAAAATTGGCCAAAGGACCATTTCCCCTTAGGACCCAGAAGCTATGTAAGAATGACTTCTTTTTTAAGCAGTTGAAGCTAACAATCTCCCAGAATTCTATTCTAATTGCTTAACAAAATGACTTTATTTATAAGCTTAATTATAATAATATTCCAAAAATTTCTGTGCCATGATTTTTACATAGAAGAATAGAAAACATTTTAAAACTTGTTAAAACAATGTGCATTTTCACATACTAGAGCCAATGGTTCCCAAAGTTTGAAAGCACGGTCTACGGGCCAGCAACATGTGTATTACCTGGGGCCTTACTAGAAACACAAATTCTTGGGACCCACTGCAGATTGACTGAATCAGAAACACTGTGGGTGGGACACAGCAATCTGTTTTACCTCTAATTGTGGTACAAGCTAAAGTTTGAAAACTGCTATATTCGAGTAAGGACAATAATTATTTAATAGGTACAGAGCAAAAGTATCTTGCTATGAATAAGATAGGAGACACAATGGTGTACTGATTTGGAAATAAAAAACCAGTTAACAGTAAGTTGAAATTCAGCCAAAAAACACTTTTCTGGGAGGTAAAGGAAACAATGTCACAAGTATTAATATAAGTTTGCATATGACTCTGAAGTGACACATGAAGCTTATGGCTTCTTTAAAAAGAAAGGACTTTCCCCCTTGTATCACTGAGCACTGTCTATTCTTTATTCTTTCCCTAATTTTTTTTCCTGTGCAAGGTTGAAGGTGATTCTTGTGGCATGAAGCCTAGAGATTAATTCTGCCTTTTGGCTTATTAAATTCTGCATTTAAATTCACATTTAAAATTATGGAATATATAACTTTCTCATCAAATACTATAAAATTGGTATAAATATGCTATTGCAGTCATCCTACTTGAGACCAATGACAAAGGTATCTCAAGAAAAGACAAATCAGAAACATTTTGAATTATATTAACAAAGCACATCAGACCAGATGCCATGCTGAGTCAGAGTTCTGTTATTACCTCCTTTGGCAATATGCCTGAAATTCAGCCGATACCACAGACCACTGAGCAAATGCAGGATTACCTTCTGGACCAGTTCAATCTTCCTCATTTTAGATAATTTCTAGTTTAAGTCCAAAGAAAAGAAGTCAAGAAAGTTTTTTTATTAATATAATGATTCTCCCACAGCAAAATGTTCACATTCTTAGAACCACAGGTCTCTTGTTGTGTCTAGCAAAATTACATAATTCATATAAAAATAATAAAAAGGATTAAAAATAACATGAATAGTCTACTCCTTGAATATCAGAAAAGCATATACTATCTCACCTCTGGAGTGACATCTCGTGGTGCAAACCCTGTTCCTCCAGTTGTTAGTATCAAATTAAGTTCCTTTTCATCACACCAATCTATCAGGGTTTCCTGAAAGAAAACAATAATATTTTCACATGCAGAAGGACTTGCCTGTCTACTCAAAACATTCACATACTGAAATACTTCGTATACAGTGAAGAAACAGATTCTTTTCAACACTCATTGAGAAAAATGTGAAGCACAATTCATGGAACAGTTTCCACTGTTAATCAAAAGACACTGCAGTTTTGGGTATTTATTTTATTCATTATAGAAAATGAAGATGCAACCATCAGATCCTTGAAAGTAAATGTAACACAGGAAATAGCATAAATAGTTTACAATTAATGTTCATTATGTATTTAAATGGCATGTCTGACATCTTGTCAGCCACTCAAAATATATTCAGGTCTAGCCAGGCCACATTCTGCAAAATTTGGGCAGCAGCAGCTGTGTCCCCAGCACGATACCAGGGATAGTGGGGCCATCCAAGACTGTGTGTGTTGATGTGTCAGCTTCCATGGAGAAACTGGAGGAAAAAAAGTGTAAAAAACGACTGAAAGGTGTGTGTGGAGGGTCGGCGATGGGCTTGTGTTCTGTATGTCATCGGAAAAACAGGCAGAGAAGGAGCATCTCTGAATGGCTGCATTTGGTGTTGGGAGAATACGCACACGTGCACCCACACTTGTTTTTGGTGTCTATACCCAGAAGCCATATTTCTAGGAAGGAATTTGAGGTCTACAGTAGAAAAAAGTCAGAAAATCTAAAATCAAATCAAAATCTACTAGTTATTGGTGACTCCAAACAATTCATCAAGTATATAAGCCTCGGTTTCCTAAAACTGTAAACCAGGAATAATCATTCTTGCCCCCGACCCCTGGAAAGATTGCTGAGACAATCCAATTGAATGAGGATTTTTTTAAACGTAAATCACTGTAAAAACGCAAGGTACTTATTCTTCCCCTGAAATAAAGAGAACATTAGCATACTTGGCGTCATGATATTCACTTTCTACTCCTAGGTTTTGTGATGGTGATGATATGCTATAGATTGTAAAAAAAAAAAAAAAAAATTGAGCACTGTTTCTAATTATATGATCTCATTATTTAATAAGTATAGCAATCCTGTCAGGTAAATATTCATACTTCAATTTTATATTTAAGGAAACACACTGATTGGTTTTTTTCATTAATGGAATCAGAGAGATCAAGAAATATACTTGCTCATGGGCTCACAAACTAGAAGGGAAAAAAGCTAGAATTTAAACTTAGAGCTGTTGGACCCTCAACAGATGTTCCTCTATATTTTGCCTATGATTGAGTCAATATTTTTTTTCCTAAGTTTCAAGTGGTTTAGGAAAGTTTTACATTTTTCAGGATTTTATTTTACATAGTTGCCTTAAAGGAAAGGTGTAGGAATAAATGATTGCTTAAAGTTTCTTTTTTTCCACACCAATATTATGACATTTAGTTGAGATTAGAATTACATACCATAAAATTTTGGAGTTGGTAGAGGCCTTAGTAGATTTGCCTATTCATTTTACAGATAAGACAACTGAAGTACAATGGGGTTAAATAATTTACTCAAAGTTACCCAGCTAGTTTGTAAAGAAGTGGGACATGGATCTCTGCTTACTCTATTGCTAGTTCTATTCATCTATCTTACATTCTGGCTATTTATTAAAAAGAACTATTAAGTGCTCATTTAAATTATAATTAAATATTTGCTTTGGTATTTTATTGTTTCATTACTTTTATACAATTCAGGTCCAAAACTTAATAATACAAGTATATCATTTATGTACTGATAATTAGATGTGAAATACCAGAAGCAGGCTGATATCTATATGTACCAGAAGCAGGCTGATATCTATATGTAAAATACAATGTCCTCAGTTCTCTAATTCATCAGTGACACAAAATGCATGATAATTATTCAGAAGGACAATTCAGGATTTTTAAATGATTTTTTCCCCTATCCTCACTCATTTTTATTTCAACCTGGTATCACAGGAATGGAGAGTGCAAAACTCCAAATGAAGGAGATTTTTTCCCCTGCTGTGATTAATTAATGGCAACAAACTATTTTTAAAAAGACATAAAATGTAGACTACTAGAGCCTAACTGAAGAACTCCCACCACTGATATAGTTATAATTTTGTTCTGAGGAAAGCTCACACACACAAAAAATCAATGGTTAATCTACAAACAATAAATGCTGGAGAGGGTGTGGAGAAAAGGGAACCCTCTTGCACTGTTGATGGGAATGTAAATTGATACAGCCACTATGGAGAACAGTATGCAGGTTCCTTAAAAAACTAAAAATAGAACTACCATATGACCCAGCAATCCCACTCCTGGGCATATACCCTGAGAAAACCATAATTCAAAAAGAGTCATGTACCACAATGTTCATTGCAGCACTATTTACAATAGCCAGGACATGGAAGCAACCTAAGTGTCCATCGACAGATGAATGGATAAAGAAGATGTGGCACATATACACAATGGAATATTACTCAGCCATAAAAAGGAACGAAATTGAATTATTTGTAGTGAGGTGGATGGACCTAGAGTCTGTCATACAGAGTGAAGTAAGTCAGAAAGAGAAAAACATACACCATATGCTAACACATATATATGGAATCTAAAAAAAAAAAAAGATTCTGAAGAACCTAGGGGCAGGACAGGAATAAAGACACAGACGTAGAGAATGGACTTGAGGACATGGGGAGGGGGAAGGGTAAGCTGGGACGAAGTGAGAGAGTGGTATGGACATATATACACTACCAAATGTAAAATAGAGAGCTAGTGAGAAGCAGCCGCATAGCACAGGGAGATCAGCTCGGTGCTTTGTGACCACCTAGAGGGGTAGGATAGGGAGAGTGGGAGGGAAACGCAAGAGAGAGGGGATATGGGGATGTATGTATACGTATAGCTGATTCACTTTGTTATACAGCAGCAACTAACACAACAAAGTAAAGCAATTATACTCCAATAAAGATGTTAAAAAACAAAAACAAACAAACAAAATCAATGGTTATTATAATAAAGGTGATTATGTGGTGGTTTCACAAATCAAACTTAAAATTTCCATTGTTTTGCTCTTCTATTTATTTAAAAATTAGAAAAGCAAAAATACTCATCATTCTCAGTAGTTATTATTTCTGGTCTATAAAAAAAAACATAGTTGACTCCATAACTCAGCAATGAGATTAACTGATCTTGTCTTCCCACTAATAGACCTTAGAAACTTTAGATTTCTTTGCAACATTCCACATTACTGAAGTGTCTGTGCCACAGCATTCTAGTCTTTGACCACACTTCCATTTATATCAGATCTTGATAAAAAGTGATGTGAAATCCAAGTTGTATCAACAAAACAGCTCAAGCACTAAAAAAAAAAAACTATACCAAATACTAATTTTCAGTATTGTCAATACCAAGAGGGCAATTCAAACTTTTCAAATTTCAAGATGCCAATAAAAATAGTCAAAATAGTCCCTTTAGACTGAAGAATGCTATTGTTTGGCAACAGGCAATAATTCTTACAACATATTTCATCCACTGATTAAATAAACATTTACTGAGTACCTACACCATGTCTTAGGTGTTAAGAGTTAAAAAATAAGTGAAAGACTGACCCTGGTTTTAAAGAGCTCATAGTCCAGTAATGGTTCTCAACTCTGGTTATACACTGGAATTATCTGTGGAGCTTGTAAAAATACTGATGCTTGGGTCTCATTTCTGGGGTACAGCTTGGAAACTGGGATTCTAAAAAGACTGCCAGGTAATTTTAAAATGCTGCCAACCAATTGAGAACTACTAGCTTAAAGAGACAATAAGTTCAGTTATCTTAAGGTGAACTTCACAGCTAACCCCACTGGGTGGGCCCACAAAGATGTCATAGCTTAAGATTAGTTGCACCATAGGAATATTACTTAAGTTTTTCTATTCCCAGGATGGATAAGTGATAACACATACTATATAGATTTTCTTTCATTTAAATAAAATTTGATATCTTGAGCTCAGTGAAGGATATGTTGAAGTATCTGAAAAGTAATATTCTGTTGCCCAAAGTAGCTGTGTGATGTACAACAGTTTTTCAACTGAGCAAAAATCTTAGTTAGGATTTTGGACTTTTAAGAGAAAATAGCAATCTTATCATTCACTCAGCTGGTCTCCAAAACATAAGGATTCTTTCTCAACCGTTAATATAAAATACGAGTATTCCAGACACCTAGTGGTCATATATTTATTTAACACATCAATTCGTTTATTTAACAAGAAAGTGCCTTTTATTCAAGCACTTCATTAGATAACAGGGATCCAAAGACAAATAAGGCCCTGGCCTCAAGGATTTAGTCAAGTATAGGTGCTGTGAGTCTAGTCAAGAACTTGCTACTAGGGCTTCCCTGGTGGCGCAGTGGTTGAGAATCTGCCTGCCAATACAGGGGACACGGGTTCCAGCCCTGGTCTGGGAAGATCCCACATGCCACGGAGCAACTGGGCCCGTGAGCCACACCTACTGAGCCTGCGCGTCTGGAGCCCGTGCTCCGCAACAAGAGAGGCCGCGACAGTGAGAGGCCCGTGCACCGCGATGAAGAGTGGCCCCCGCTCGCCGCAACTAGAGAAAGCCCTCGCACAGAAACTTAGACCCAACACAGCCAAAAATAAATTAATTAATTAATTTTAAAAAAATCAATTGCATTTGTATATACCAACAGTGCACAATTGGAAATTAAAATATTTCTTCTAAATAAAAAAAACAAAAAACTTGCTACTAAAAGTATGATCTGAAGACCAGCAACATCTGTTTTACCAGGGAGCTTGTTAGAAATATAGAATCTCAGGTCCCATCCAAGACTTACTGATTCAGGATCTGCATTTTTAGAAAGACTCCTCAAGGTGCTGCTATATATGCACATTAAACTGGACTAAGCCATGCTTTCTAACCATGTACCACTCAGGATATTGTGAGTCTTACTTTTCTACCACGTTAGATCACCTGAAAGCAATTTATCTCATCGTATATGTTTCTGCACCTATAAGATATCTTCCATTTTGAGATATACCTTAATATTTGGCTGCTACCAGGTATCATTGAGGATTTCTACATGAACCATCATTACGAAAAATTCCTCTGCATCTGTTGCAAAACTGAGGCTGAAGGCACTGTCTATTTTAATGGTTATTTTCCCTTACATAAAAGGTATTTCTTGAAAAATTTACTGCCTTGGGCTTCCCTGGTGGCGCAGTGGTTGAGAGTCTGCCTGCCAATGCAGGGGACGCGGGTTCGAGCCCTGGTCTGGGAGGATCCCACATGCCGCGGAGCGACTGGGCCCGTGAGCCACAACTGCTGAGCCTGCGCGTCTGGAGCCTGTGCTCCGCAGTAGGAGAGGCCACGATGATGAGAGGCCCGCGCACCGCGATGAAGAGTGGCCCCCACTTGCCACAACTAGAGAAGGCCCTCGCACGGAAACGAAGACCCAGCACAGCCATAAATAAATAAATAAATAAATAAATAAATAATTAAAAAAAAAAAAAAGGAATCCTTTCAAAAAAAAAAATTTACTGCCTTGAGCTTACAGGTTAGCACAGTATAATCAAGTTGTATCAAAGAATTTCTGCTTCTCCATATCTAACAGAAATGAACAACAAAAAAGAGTAAAAACTAGAGGAAAAAACTTCCACCAGCAATGATCAAATGGGAAAAAATATACAGCTGTATGTCATAAATCTCAAAAGTTGGGTGGTCAATGACAGAAATACATGGTCTTCGAGAAGCATACTGCAGCAGGGCTGAGGCTCATAATGCTGCTCTGGCTCCCAAAGAAGTCATAATGGTGAATTATCAGAATCATAAAAATTCTCACTAATACCTTCAAATCTAGAGAGATGTAAACTGAAAGAAACTACCTTTTCATCTTGAAAGCAGCTGCTATGAGAAACAAATGAAACAAGGGGTTGAATCTCTGTGATCAAGTTGAAGGTTCCAGGAACAAATGCACACTGAATTGGGGAACTAATCTGAAACCTAATGATATCCCCACATAAACAGTGAGTTAAAAACCCTTATCTAGGTAGAAAAACTCTAGTACTGGACATTTAATAAAATCTCACAGAGAAAAACAGAGCATTCCAAAAAAGACGACATGTTGTCTCTGTTCCCTCGCTTCCTCTATTTTCCTTTGTGCAAGTCTGTCAAGATCTGATATACTCTGGGCTGACTTCATCTTTCTTTCTACGTCTCTGCAATGGTTTACGAAATAAGCTCAGATTGAAGACTGGATATTGTTCAAGCAGGTTTTCTTTTCTTTTTCTTTTTTTGATAACCATACAATAAACAGAAATTTGAAGGCAAGGAAAGGGTAGTTAGAAGGAAATGTAACAGTGCTAGCTTCCTTATCTTTCAACCAACCCTACGGTTTAAAAAGTTAAAACTATGACTGTAACCTATTAATGATGTTCCTGATTTTAACTTTAGAGAGATCTCTGTTCAGCAAATAATATCTCTTGTAATATGCTCTTTTCATTCCTTTTCTTTTTCCTCTGTTTAAATGAAATAAAATGCTATTCTGTATTAACTTTAGAGAATTATCCTAATTTCATATAGCTACATCTTTTACTCATTCATTCATCCATTCTTCTACCTGTAATATAGACATAGAAAGATGTTAGAATGTTTTACAATTAATCTTAATAATAATTATTTCTGGGTAATTAGATTTGAAGTGTATTTTATTTTTTACTCCCTTTTTAATTTTTTTGTATTTTTGGAATTCTTTATAATTACCATGTATTATTATTATTTTTAAAAAATTTTATTTATTTATTTATTTATTTTTGGCTGTGTTGGGTCTTCGTTTCTGTGCGAGGGCTTTCTCTAGTTGTGGCAAGCGGGGGTCACTCTTCATCGTGGTGCGCGGGCCTCTCACTATCGCGGCATCTCCCGTTGCGGAGCACAGCCTCCAGACGCGCAGGCTCAGTAATTGTGGCTCACGGGCCCAGTTGCTCCGCAGCATGTGGGATCTTCCCAGACCAGGGCTCGAATCCGTGTCCCTTGCATTAGCAGGCAGATTCTCAACCACTGTGCCACCAGGGAAGCCCTCCCATGTATTATTAAAAACTAAAGGGATTTTAAAAATTTAATTTTCTGTTCCGTATCAGGAACTAACATAGTGTTGTAAGTCAATTATACTTCAAAAATAAACAAACAAACTTAAAGAAAGGGAGATCAGATTTGTGGTTATCAGAGGCAGGGGATGGTGGGAGGGGGAATTGGATAAAGGTGGTCAAAAGGTACAAACTTCTAGTTATAAGATAAATAAGTACTAGGGATATAATGTACAACATGATAACTATAACTAACACTGCCATACATTATATATGAAAGCTGTTAAGAGAGTAGGTCATAACAGTTTTTATCACAAGGAAACAAATTTGTTTCTATTTCTTTCTATTCACTAAACTTATTGTGGTAATCATTTCATGATATATGTAAGTCAAGTCATTATGCTGTACACCTTAAAGTTATATAGTGCTGCATGTCAATTGTATCTCAATAAAACTGGAAGAAAAAAATGGATTCTTCTGGTATTAGTTCTTCATTCTGGTAGCTAGTACTTTAATGTCTCATTTTCCCCTCATTATAAGCCAGGTGAGAAACAAATTTTATACTTAACAACAATTCATATATTATTGTGGAAGATTAAATATGGCCACATATTCTTTATAAGTCCTCCTATCAAGAGGTGGAATGTATTTCTACAACCTTTGCATCTGGACTGGACTTATGACTTTGGCCAACAGAATGGGGCAGAAGTCATGGTGTGTGAGTTCTAAAGCCTATGTCTCAAAAGGCCTCACACTTTCTGCCTTCACTCTTTTGGTATACTTCTATTACCATGATAGGAAGCCCAGGCTAAATCATGGAATGGTGAAAGATGATGTGGAGAGAAAGGCCTAGCAAAATAGATAGCAGCAAGGCCCTAGACATCTGACTGAGGCCATGTTAGATTCTCTAGCCATAGCTGAGCTAACGAATTATTTCAGCCACATGAGTGATTCCAGGTAAGACCAGATGATACACCTACCTGAGCCCAGCAAATCTACAGATCTGTGAGAAATACTAAGTCATTGTTGTTTTAAGTCACTAAGTTTTGTGGTGGTTTTTAATGCAACAAATACAGTACAGATAACTACTTTCATAATTAGCATTTTTGCATCCTTCTCTTTCTCTGGCTATTTCCAATTTATATCTTATTAGCCATAAGTTTATACAACCTTTATAATAAATTTCCAAATAGCTTTGAAAGTGAACTTGATGTGAGTTACATTTAAATAAACTGGCATAAAGTCTCATGAAAGTGATTGTATCATTTAATCATTCAGTTTAAGAAACATACCAATGCCTAGTATGTGCAGGAAAATGTAGGAATGGGGGAAAAAAAAAAAACCCATGACAAATGTCCTTGATATCAAAGAGCTCAGAGGTATGAACAAATTAATACAGTATGGTACATCATATATCATGGTTAGTGCTATGAAAGAAGGATGCCCATGTTAAATTTTTTACAGATATTACATATTTATGAATATATAACATTTTCTTTATCATAACTCGGATGAAAACTATCACTACAAAGGTTTTTAGTAATATTTTTCTCTTGCCCAAGAGTAAAAAACCCAATAAAGAGGAAAATGGGACAGTAAGAGATATGAGGAAGTAAGTTTAGACAAGTCATCTTTCTCTACGTCCGACCGAAGTCGCATACTCATCTAGCTCTAAATCTAAAATAATACATTTTCTTCTTTTCTCTACATTTATTGACAGAAACATGAATCACTGAATTAAGCAGACCTCACCAAAATAAAATCATTTGAGAAATGTTACATTTTTCTTTGGTCTACTAAATAGTTGTGAAATAACCACCTAAAAAATTCCTATCTGTACATAATGAGACACGGTTTTAGGGTCATTTCAGTAAAGTCTCCACTAACTCCTCCAGGCAATTTGTTCCCGGTGTGTGTTCCTCTGGAAAGCACTTTTCACAGTTTAAAGAAATTTACGTGTTTACTTGTCTCATCTCTGAGAGTGATCTCCAAAAGGTTGATCATGACTCTCTATCAGTAAACAATTTCTGAATGTTATTTTCATAAACCATTGGAAAAGCATGTAGTATATCACACTTAAATAGAAATTTTAAAAAGATGAGATAAAGATGACATAATATTTTAAATAGTTTTTCATTTTATTTTACTAATTAAATGCACAAAAAGTTCTCAACAATGTTTTTGTGAGAGCAATGTGACTAATACGCATTATTTTAGAAAATCTTGGTTTGATATTTTGTGATAAGGTAATTAAAAAGTAAAAAACAGTTTTAAAAGATAAGTAGACTGAAATGGAAGAAGTACTTGACCTATATTTACTAAATCATTACACAACATTTATTTTTCAATCTCATCCACCAAACATGCAAGTGCCTTTTTGAAATGGGGTTAATAAATTTCCATCATTTATAATATTAATTAGTTGTTTCTACAAAGTAATTGGAAGATGTTACTTTGAAAATATTAACAAATAGGTTCAAAATCCACTAAAATTCTCTAAATGGAAAATTTTTAAATCAAAATTTTGTTTCCTAGATTTTTTTACTCTGCAGTTACTAGTTTTTATAAATAACACAGTATCATTTCCACTAACAAAATAACTTAATGTGAACAATTTTAAATATCCAAGTATCTTAAGCATGTTTTAATATTTTAGGAAAATTTTCTTAAGATCTTCTTTCACATCATTTTTTCCAAGTTGTCTCCTGAATTATTTTAACTTCTCATTTATTAAGCAGATCCTCCCATTCCTTGTCCATTAGTATCAACTTATCTGTATTCATGTATTATCTGGGCTTAAAATCTCCTTCTCTGGTCCTTTTTGGCTTTGTCAATCTACTCCAAGCCACTTTAAAATTAATATTCTAAAATATATTTCCTTAAAACTTTTTAAAAATAACATTTCTTCATTGGAGAAAACAGCAACACATTTTCTAAATATTTGTTAACATAGTTGAAGCTTTCACTAAGCTCTTAAAAAAGTAAATGCAAACAATAAGTATCATCTATTAGACTAAAGAGCATAGCAGGGCTTCCCTGGTGGCGCAGTGGTTGAGAATCCGCCTGCCAATGCAGGGGACACGGGTTCAAGCCCTGGTCTGGGAAGATCCCACATGCCACGGAGCAACTGGGCCCGTGTGCCACAACTGCTGAGCCTGCGCGTCTGGAGCCTGTGCTCCGCAGCAAGAGAGGCCGCGATAGTGAGAGGCCCGTGCACCGTGATGAAGAGTGGCCCCTGCTCGCCGCAACTAGAGAAAGCCCTCTCACAAAAACGAAGACCCAACACAGCCAAAAATAAATAAATAAATAAATAAATTTATATATAAAAAAAAAAGAGCATAGCAAGTGATTAAAATGAGAAGTATAAGTGTTCCTGAGATATTTAGGGGGTTGCAGAGATAAAAAGGAAGCAGGTAGCTTTATCCAAGGAGTATTCATCCATAATTTTTCATACATTCATATTTTCCATTTGCATGTATATGAACATTATATGCATTCAAAACATTTTAAAATCTATTTAAATCTATTTAAAATCTATCTATTTTTAAAAATATATATATGTGTTGGACTTCCCTGGTGGCACAGTGGTTAAGAATCAGCCTGCCAATGCAGGCATGGGACATGGGTTCGAGACCTGGTCCAGGAGGATCCCACATGCCACGGAGCAACTAAGCCCGTGCACCACAACTACTGAGCCTGCGTGCCACAACTACTGAAGCCCGCATGCCTAGCACCTAGAGCACATACTCAGCAACAAAGAGTAGCCACGGCAATGAGAAGCCCGCACGCTGCGTTGAAGAGTAGCCCCCACTCGCCGCAACTAGAGAAAGCCTGCGTGCAGCAACAAAGACCCAACGCAGCCAAAAATAAATAAATAAATAAATTTAAAAAATATATATATATATGTATGTGGGTTTACATAATCCTTAGGACATCTCTTACGTAGAGAATATCCCAAAACTAAGATTTTGTTGCATTTCAAATTATCATTCGTTATTCTCTTACACCCACAAAAAATGTCAACCCAGGTGCTCTTTCAGGCTAATTGTACCTTCTCCCTTACAAGAAAGTGAGGGCTGTTCTTTTATTCAAGTTGTCTGATTCTTAACCCCTGGACCAATTTCAGTTTACTTCTATACATTTAGACACCAAACACTATAGTTTTCCAATACTGTATGTACTACTTATATCTTTATTTTAAAGAATGTGAATGATTAGAGTTCTAACCATTGTTGATCTTAATTAACATAATGTAAGACCTTGCACTGATTGTGTCAAATGGTTGTGGACAGCAGATTAATATTACTTATGATAATCCTTTTCTTGTGCTACTAAATGTCTTTTATTTACCAATATGATTTTCGCAACCTTAACTAGATAACAGTATATTAATCCTCTCACTGCTGAAAGAAATAGAAATGAGTAGATACAACTATATCACATGCCTGATTATTCAAGTATAATTAATTTGTGCTTGGGCATCTCCAGTGTATTGTTCTGAATGAAGGTAACCTGGGTCCACATTCCTCAATTACCACAATAGTGTGGGAACACTGTTACGATGAGGAATTAGTAACTTGAATTGTTTCACAGAATACCAAGGACTTGCTCCTAAAGATGGAATATCACAGATGGAAGTTAAGCACTTGGCAGAATACTTCAGACATAGCAAGGGCTGAATAAATGATTACTTCTGTTACTTTTCAACATTATTTCTGTCAGAGTTACATTGTCTAAGTATGGAATTTCTCCACAAGTTAATTACCTTAGAAGATATCAGTAGAGTTCAGGGTTCATGGTAATCTTCTTAGCATGAATTATGATAGGTCAAAAATCGAAATGACATTTTTTAAAAGGAAGATAAACTGCAAAAGAGAATAATCATATGATTTATAGACCTAAATGGATTTAAGAGATATGTCTTTTGACCTTTTTATCCTATTTTCCCTAAGGCCTTCACTAAGCTTAACAGCCGTATCTTATGCATATCTGTACTCTTCAGTGATCTTATATAATAGGTTACGTGAATAAATTGTGATGATGCTGCTGACATAAAGCTTTTCCTAAGATTGACTGGAACTCTGAAAGGACACTGAAATAAATAATAGGAAATCAAACATATTATTTCAAGATGACTCCAATAGGAAATCTTAGGAATCTACCTAATATGAGAAATGCAATTTCAGGCTTTCTCCAATCAGTCAAGTATTGGCTACCTAGGAAAAGAGAATGGTTGAAATATGGAAAAAAAAACTAATAAAAATGCCTCCCTCCAAAATTTCCCTTAGGATTCTAAGATTAGTTTGCTTTCCCTAACACCATAAACAAAAATAAACTCAAAATGGACTAAAGACCTAGATGTCACACTGGACACTATAAAACTCTTGGAGGAAAAGATAGGAAGAACACTCTTTGACATAAATCACAGCAAGATTTTTTGACCCACCTCCTAGAGTACTGAAAATAAAAACAAAAATAAACAAATGACACCTAATGAAACTTAAAAGCTTTTTTTAAAAACATCTTTATTGGAGCATAATTGCTTTACAATGGTGTGTAAGTTTCTGCTTTATAACAAAGTGAGTCAGCTATACACATACAGATATCCCCATATCTCCTCCCTCTTGCATCTCCCTTCCATCCTCCCTATCCCACCCCTCTAGGTGGTCAAAAAGCACTGAGCTGATCTCCCTGTGCTATGTGGCTGCTTCCCAACAGTTATCTGTTTTATATTTGGTAGTGTATATATGTCCATGACACCCTCTCACTTCGTCCCAACTTACCCTTCCCCATCCCCATGTCCGCAAGTCCATTCTCTACGTCGGCATCTTTATTCCTGTCCTGCCCCAGGTTCTTCAGAACCAGATATATATATATACTTTTTTTAAAGATTACATATATATCTGTTAGCATACAGTATATGTTTTTCTCTTTCTGACTGACTTCACTCTGTATAACATACTCTAAGTCCATCCACCTCACTACAAATAACTCAATTTCGTTTCTTTTTATGGCTGAGTAATATTCCATTGCATATATGTGCCACATCTTCTTTATCCATTCATCTGTTCATGGACACTTAGGTTGCTTCCGTGTCCTGGCTATTGTAAATAGAGCTGCAATGAACATTGTGGTACATGACTCTTTGATTTATGGTTTTCTCAGGGTATATGCCCAGTAGTGGGATTGCTGGGTCGTACGGTACTTCTACTTTTAGTTTTTTAAGGAACCTCCATAATGTTCTCCACAGTGGCTGTATCAATTTACATTCCCACCAACAGTGCAAGAGGGTTCCTTTTTCTCCACATCCTCTCCAGAATTTACTGATTGTAGATTTTTTGATGATGGACATTCTGACTGGTATGAGGTGATACCTCATTATAGTTTTGATTTGCATTTCTCTAATGATTAGAGATGTTGAGCATCCTTTCATGTTTGTTGGCAATCTCTATAACTTCTGTGGGGAAATGTCTATTTAGCCTTCTGCCCATTTTTGGATTGGGTTTTTTGTTTTTTTGATATTGTGCTGCATGAGCTGCTTGTAAACCTTGGAGATTACTGCTTTGTCAGTTGCTTCATTTGCAAATATTTTCTCCCATTCTGAGGGTTGTCTTTTCGTCTTGTTTATGGTTTCCTTTGCTGTGCAAAAGCTTTTAAGTTTCATTAGGTCCCATTTGTTTATTTTTGTTTTTATTTCCATTTCTCCAGAAGGTGGGTCAAAAAGGATCTTGCTGTGATTTATGGCATAGAGTGTTCTGCCTATGTTTTCCTCTAAGCGTTTGATAGTGTCTGGCCTTACATTTAGGTCTTTAATCCATTTTCAGTTTATTTTTGTGTAAGGTGTTAGGGAGTGTTCTAATTTCATTCTTTTACATGTAGCTGTCCAGTTTTCCCAGCACCACTTACTGAAGAGGCTGTCTTTTCTCCCCTGTATAATTCTTGCCTCCTTTATCAAAAAGAAGGTGACCATATGTGTGTGGGTTTATCTCTGGGCTTTCTATCCTGATCCGTTGACCTATATTTCTGTTTTTGTGACAGTACAATACTGTCTTGATTACTGTAGCTTTGTAGTATAGTCTGAAGTCAGGGAGCCTGATTCTTCTAGCTCCGTTTTTCTTTCTCAAGATTGCTTTGGCTATTTGCAGTCTTTTGTGTTTCCATAAAAATTGTGAAATTTTTTGTTCTAGTCTGTGAAAAATGCCAGTGGTAGATTGATAGGGACTGCATTGAATCAGTAGATTGCTTTGGGTAGTAGAGTCATTTTCACAGTGTTGATTCTTCCAATCAAAGAACATGGTATATCTCTCCATCTGTTTGTATCATCTTTAATTTCCTTCATCAGTGTCTTATAGTTTTCTGCATACAGGTCTTTTGTCTCCCTAGGTAGGTTTATTCCTCGGTATTTTATTCTTTCTGTTACAGTGATAAATGGGAGTGTTTCCTTAATTTCTCTTTCAGATTTTTCATCATTAGTGTACAGGAATGCAAGAGATTTCTGTGCATTAATTTTGTATTCTGTTACTTTACCAGATTCAATGATTAGCTCTAGCAGTTTTCTGGTAGCATCTTTAGGATGCTCTATGCATAGTATCATGTAATCTGCAAACAGTGACAGCTTTACTTCTACTTTTCAAATTTAGATTCCTTTTATTTCTTTTTCTTCTCTGATTGCTGTGGCTAACACTTTCAAAACTATGTTGAATAATAGTGGTGAGAGTGGACAACCTTGTCTTGTTTCTGATCTTAGAGGAAATGGTTTCAGTTTTTCACCACTGAGAACGATGTTGGCTGTGGGTTTGCCTCATATGGCCTTTATTATGTTGAGGTAAGTTCCCTCTATGCCTACTTTCTAGAGGGTTTCTATCATAAAACAGTGTTGAATTTTGTCGAAAGCTTTTTCTGCATCTATTGAGATGATCATATGGTTTTTCTCCTTCAATTTGTTAATATAGCGTATCACATTGATTGATTTGCGTATATTGAAGAATCCTTGCATTCCTGGGATAAACCCCACTTGATCATGGTGTATGATCATTTTAATGTGCTGTTGGATTGTTTGTTAGTATTTTGTTGAGGATTTTTGCATCTGTGATCATCAGTGATACTGGCCTGTAGTTTCCTTTTTTTGCGGCATCTTTGCCTGGTTTTGGTATTAGGGTGATGTGGCCTCGTAGAATGAGTTTGGGACTGTTCCTTCCTCTGTTATATTTTGGAAGAGCTTGAGAAGGACAGGACTTAGCTCTTCTCTAAGTGTTTGATAGAATTCGCCTGTGAAGACATTTGGTCCTGGGTTTCTGTTTGTTGAAAGATTTTTAATCACAGTTTCAATTTCAGTGCTTGTGATTGGTCTATTTATATTTTCTATTTCTTCCTGGTTCAGTCTCGGAAGGTTGTGCTTTTCTAAGAATTTGTCCATTTCTTCCAGGTTGTCCATTTTATTGGCATATAGTTGCTTGTAGTAATCTCTCATAATCCTTTGTATTTCTGCAGTGTCAGTTGTTACTTCTCCTTTTTCATTTCTAATTGTTGATTTGAGTCTTCTCCCTTTTTTTCTTGATGAGTCTGGCTAATGGTTTATCATTTTGTTTATCTTCTCAAAGAACTAGCTTTTACTTTTATTGATCTTTGCTATCATTTCCTTCATTTCTTTTTCATTTATTTCTGATCTGATCTTTATGATCTCTTTCCTTCTGCTAACTTTGGGGTTTTTTGGTTCTTCTTTCTCTAATTGCTTTATGTGTAAGGTTAGATGGTTTACTTAAGATGTTTCTTGTTTCCTGAGGTAGGATTGTATTGCTACAAACTTCCCTCTTAGAATTGCTTTTGCTGCATCCCATAGGTTTTGGGTTGTGGTGTTTTCATTGTCATTTGTTTCTAGGTATTTTCTGATTTTCTCTTTGATTTCTTCAGTGATCTCTTGGTTATTTAGTAGTGCATTGTTTAGCCTCCATGGTTTGTATTTTTTACAGGTTTTTTCCTGTAATTGATATCTAGTCTCATAGCGTTGTGGTCGGAAAAGACACTTGATACGATTTCAATTTTCTTAAATTTACCTAGGCTTGATTTGTGTCCCAAGATATGATTTATCCTGGAGAATGTTCCATGAGCACTTGAGAAGTGTATTCTGTTGTTTTTGAATGCAGTGTCCTATAAATATCAATTAAGTCCATCTTGTTTAATGTATCATTTAATGCTTGTGTTTCCTTATTTATTTTCATGTTGGATGATCTATCCATTGGTGAAAGTGAGGTGTTAAAGTCCCCTACTATGATTGTGTTACTGTCAATTTCCCTTTTTATGGCTGTTAACATTTGCCTTATGTATCGAGATGCTCCTATGTTGGGTGCATAAATATTTACAATTGTTATATCTTCTTGGATTGATTCCTTGATCATTATGTAGTGTCCTTCTTTGTCTCTTGTAATCGTCTTTATTTTAAAGTCTATTTTGTCTGATATGAGAATTGCTACCCCAGCTTTCTTTTGATTTCCATTTGCATGGAATATCTTTTTCCATCCCCTCACTTTCAGTCTGTATATGTCCCTCGGTCTGAAGTGGGTCTCTTGTAGACAGCATATATATGGCTCTTGTTTTTGTATCCATTCAGCCAGCCTATGTCTTTTGGTTGGAGCATTTAATCCGTTTACATTTAAGGTAGTTATCAATATGTATGTTCCCATTACCATTTTCTTAATTGTTTTGGGTTTGTTACTGTAGGTCTTTTCCTTCTCTTGTGTTTCCTGCCTAGAGAAGTTCCTTTAGCATTTGTTATAAAGCTGGTTTGGTGGTGCTGAATTCTCTTAGCTTTTCCTTGTCTGTAAAGGTTTTAATTTCTCCGTCGAATGTGAATGAGATCCTTGCTGGGTAGAGTAATCTTGGTTGTAGGGTTTTCCCTTTCATCACTTTAAATATGTCCTGCCACTCCCTTCTGGCTTGCAGAGTTTCTGCTGAAAGATCAGCTGTTAACCTTATGGGGATTCCCTTGTATGTTATTTGTTGTTTTTCCCTTGCTGCTTTTAATATTTTTTCTTTGTATTTAATTTTTGATAGTTTGATTAATATGTGTCTTGGCGTGTTTCTCCTTGGATTTATCCTGTATGGGACTCTGTGCTTCCTGGACTTGATTATTTCCTTTCCCATATTAGGGAAGTTTTCAACTATAATCTCTTCAAATATTTTCTCAGACCCTTTCTTTTTCTCTTCTTCTGGGACCCCTATAATTCGAATGTTGGTACATTTAATGTTGTGCCAGAGGTCTCTGAGACTATCCTCACTTCTTTTCATTCTTTTTTCTTTATTCTGCTGTGGAGTAGTTATTTCCATTATTTTATCTTCCAGGTCACTTATCTGTTCTTCTGCCTCAGTTATTCTGCTACTGATTCCTTCTAGAGAATTTTAAATTTCATTTATTGTGTTGGTCATCATGGTTTGTTTGCTCTTTAGTTCTTCTAGGTCCTTGTTAAATGTTTCTTGTATTTTCTCCATTCTATTTCCAAGAGTTTGGATCATCTTTTCTCTTATAACTCTGAATTCTATTTCAGGTAGACTGCCTATTTCCTCTTCATTTTTTTGGTCTGGTGGGTTTTACCTTGCTCCTTCATCTGTTGTGTGTTTCTTTGTCTTCTCATTTTGCTTAACTTACTGTGTTTGGCGTCTCCTTTTCTCAGGCTGCTGGTTTGTAGTTCCTGTTGTTTTTGGTGTCTGCCCCCAGTAGCGAAGGTTGGTTCAGTGTGTTGTGGAGATCTCCTCGTGGAGGGGACTGCTGCCTGTGTTTTGGTGGATGAGGCTGGATCTTGTCTTTCTTGTGGGTAGGGCCGCGTCCAGTGATGTGTTTTGGGGTGTCTGTGACCTTAATATGAGTTTAGGCAGCCTCTCTGCTAATGGGTGGGGTTGTGTTCCTGTCTTGCTAGTTGTTTGGCAGAGGGTGTCCAGCACTGTAGGTTGCTGGTCGTTAAGTGGAGCTGGGTCTTAGCGTTGAGATGGAGATCTCTGGGAGAACTTTCTCCGTTTGATATTATGTGGAGCCAGGAGGTCTCTGGTGGAACAATGTCCTGAACTCGGATCTCCTACCTCAGAGGCACAGGCCTGACACCTGGCCGGAGTGCCAAGTCCCTGCCAGCCACACGGCTCTGAAGAAAAGGGAGAAAAAAGGAAAGAAAAAAGAAAAAATAAAGGAAAATAAAATAAAGTTATTAAAATTAAAAAAAATTATTAAAAGAAAAAAAATTTTTAAGTTATACTAAACTGAAAAAAAAAAAAGAATGAAAGAAAGAAGAGAGGAACCAAACCAAAAAACAAATCCACCAATGATAACAAGCACTGAAAACTACAGTAAAAAAACGAACAAAAAAAAATGGACAGACAGACCCTAGGACAAATGGTAAAAGCAAAGCTATACAGACAAAAATCACACAAAGAAGCATACGTATACACACTCCAAAAAGAGAATAAGGAAAAACATATATATATATCTATATATTAAAAAAAAAAGGAAGAGAGCAACCAAAGCAATAAACAAATCTACCGATGATAAGAAACTCTAAATAATAAACTAAGATAAACATAAAACCAGAAACATATTAGACGCAAAAAGCAAACCCCAAGTCTACAGTTGCTCCCAAAGTCCACCACGTCAGTTTTGGGATGATTCCTCGTCTACTCAGGTACTCCAGAGATGCAGGGTACATCAATTTGATTGTGGAGATTTAATCCGCTGCTCCTGAGGCTGATGAGAGAAATTTCCCTTTCTCTTATTTGTTCGCACAGGCCCTGGGGTTCAGTTTTGGATTTAGCCCCACCTCTGCATGTAGGTCGCCTGAGGGCATCTGTTCTTCGCTCAGACAGGATGGGGTTAAAGTAGCAGCTGATTAGGGGGCTCTGGCTCACTCAGGTCGTGGGGATGGAGGGGTACGGAATGCGGGGTGAGCCTGTGGCAGCAGAGGCTGGCGTGACATTGCAACAACCTGAGGCGTGCCGTGTGTTCTCCCGGGAAAGTTGTCCCTGCATCACAGGACCCTGGCAGTGGTGGGCTGCACAGGCTCCCAGGAAGGGAGGTGTGGATAGTGACCTGTGCTTGCACACAGGCTTCTTGGTGGCGGCAGAAGCAGCATTAGCGTTTCATGCCCGAGACTCTCTGGTGTCCGAGCTGATAGCTGTGGCTCGCGCCTGTCTCTGGAGCTCATTTAGGCGGTGCTCTGAATCCCCTCTCCTCGCGCACCCCGAAACAACGGTCTCTTGCCTCTTAGGCAGTTCCAGACTTTTTCCCGGACTCCCTCCCATCTAGCTGTGGTGAACTAGCCCCATTAAGGCTGTGTTCATGCAGCCAACCCGAGTCCTCTCCCTGGAAGCTAACCTCCGAAGCCTGAGCCGCAGCTCCCAGCCCCCACCCGCACCAGTGGGTGAGCAGACAAGCCTCTCAGGCTGGTGAGTGCTGGTCGGCACTGATCCTCTGTGCAGGAATCTCTCTGCTTTCCCCTCTGCACCACTGTTGCTGTGCTCTCCTCCGTGGCTCTGAAGCTTCCCCCCTGCCCACCAGCCGTCTCCACCAGTGAAGGGGCTTCCTAGTGTGTGGAAACTTTTCCTCCTTCACAGCTCCCTCCCAGAGGTGCAGGTCCCATCCCTATTCTTTTGTCTCTGCTTTTTCTTTTTTCTTTTGCCCTATCCAGGTACGTGGGGAGTTTCTTGCCTTCGCGGAAGTCTGAGGTCTTCTGCCAGCGTTCAGTACGTGTTCTGTAGTTGTTCCACATGTAGATGTATTTCTCATGTATTTGTGGGGAGGAAGGTGATCTCCACATCTTACTCCTCTGCCATTTTGAAGGTCTCCCCCACTTAAAAGCTTTTGCACAGCAAAGGAAACCATAAACAAGACAAAAAGACGACCCTTAGAAGGGGAGACAAAATTTGCAAACGAAGCAACTGACAAGGGAATAATCTCTCAAATATACAAACAGCTCATTTAGTTCAATATCAAAAAAACAAACAACCCAATCAAAAAATGGCCGGGAGACCCAAATAGACATTTCTCTAAGGAAGACACACAGATGGCCAAGAGGCACATAAAAAGATACTCAACACCACTAATTATTAGAGAAATGCAAATCAAAACTACAGTGAGGTATCACTTCACGCCGGTTAGAACGGGCATCATCAGAAAATCTACAAACAACAAATGCTGGAGAGGGTGTGGAGAAAAGGGAATGCTCTTGCACTGTTGGTGGGAATGTACTGATACAGCCACTATGGAGAACAGTATGGAGGTTCCTTAAAAAACTAAAAATAGGACTACCATATGACCCAGCAATCCCACTACTGGGCATATACCTGAGAAAACCATAATTCAAAAAGACACATGAAGCCCAATGTTCACCACAGCACTATTTACAATAGCAAGGACATGGAAGCAACTTAAATGTCCATCGACAGATGAATGGATAAAGAAGATGTGGTACATATACACAATGGAATATTACTCAGCTATTAAAAGGAATGAAATTGGGTCATTTGTAGAGACACGGATGGACCTAGAGAGACTGTCATACAGAGTGAAGTAAGTCAAAGAGAAAAACAAATATCGTATATTAACACATATATGCTGAATCTAGAAAAATGGTACAGATGAACTTATTTGCAAAAACAGAAATAGACACACAGACGTAGAGAACAAACGTATGGACATCAAGAGGGGAAAGCGGGAGGGAGGGGGGAGTGAGATGAACTGGGAGATTGGGATTGACATGTATACACTGCTATGTATGGAACAGAGTAACTATTGAGAGCCTGCTGTATAGTGCAAGGAACTCTACTCAGTGCTCTTTGGTGACCTAGATGGGAGGGAAATCCAGAAGGGAGGGGATATGTGTATACATATGGCTGATTCACTTCTCTGTACAGCAGAAACTAGCACAACATGATAAAGCAACTATACCTCAGTAGAGTAAAAAACAAAAGAAAACAAGACAAAACAGAAATATGACCAATAGTTTGAGAGCAATTCAACATTAGGTATTCAATATATTTCAATCAGAACTAACAGGGCTTTGGAAACAGGAGAGAGAACCATTTATCACCATTTATCACATTAGTATACTAGGTCCCCAAAGTTGTTAAAAACAACTGAGAAACAACATTCACACGTAGAACACACTGCTACAGTATTTACATTTTGCTCAATTTGTGTGTGTGTGTTACTTGTACCATCATTCCTTTTCTACTATAGATACATTTAGATTTCTAAGTCTAGGGTCGTTATATTGTGGCCCACTGCTAAAGAACTCGGCAAGGACAAATCTGCTCATCCCATGAGATAACTGCAAGAATATTTATCCCATTTTATAGAGATAGCACACTAAATTTATGAGATATTTATATGACTAGCTTGATAACAATCAAAGTTTAGTAAGATTCTAGATTACAGAATCAATGTAGCCAATAGAAATACAGAAAAATGCTGCTTCCAAGGTTGAACATTTGGAATAACAATATATGTGTGGATTTGTTTACATATTAAAGATATAACAAGATCTGAGAGAAAAGGGGATGATGGCATCTTCTTCTTTGACCTTTAGCCTTAAGATTCTCAAATCTCAATGGAATACAGTCAATATAAACTCTTGCTTCAGGGAAGCTAATCTTTTTAATGATTAATTAAAATTTTTATAGAACAAAAAAGATTGTTCTATTGTTTGTTTATAGAACAAAGCATATTTGTTCTATGTTTTTTTATTTTATTTTTCGTGAAGAGTATACTTTCCATACTTCAATGAGGTAATGGAAAATAATATTAGAATGAACAGCTTGGATGCTAAGAAGGCAAACATAGATGTTTATTAGAATATGGTTTTATTTTTGCTATCACTACTGGTACTCTTTCCATTCATTATCCCCTATTCATATGCTTTACCAATGTATTTTGTTCTTCTATAGAAAGAGATTTGTTTAATTAGTACTGGTAGATGGTAGTAATAAAACTCTGGTCTCTAGATTCCCAGCTCTTTACCCATTTTTACCATGGTTTCAGAGAGCTCTTTTCTTGTCTTACATTCTTTCTCTCTCTGTGCCTACTTCTTTATATCAACTTTCTCAGTCAAGAACTCCTGATTCTTTTATCCAACTCAGCCTATTTCATTAGAGTAAGGCTCTATGTTCTTACCATGGTCCATGATTTACATTTCTTGTAAAATCACATCCAAAAGCATATACCTATGAAGATCTTCTGGAGTGACAAGGGTCAAGATATCCATAACCTCCAAAAAATTAAATATAACAGCTCTAGCAGGTCACACAATATTCACACACATTCAGGCAGTAATGATATATCACTTAGTAAACAGTATAAAGGTGAATATGCATCCAGATTACATAATTTAGTATTTCTTGGCTATCTTATTTCCTAATCCCAGTTCACCCTGATCTGCTTCAAATACACTAAGACCAGGAATGGTAAAACTAATCATACACACTTAAGGTCTATATTTAGGGTCTATTATATTTAAGGTCGATTATTACTTACCAATCCTTTTACCTTTTACATTTTCTCACTATTTAGCTCATCCTATGGATTAGGCTTACTTAAGAAACTTTATTTGTGTGAGCTCATAATCTTTTTTTTTTAAGAGCTTTATTGAGATACAGTTCACATATCATAAAGCTATATATTTAAAGTATACAGTTCATTGGTTGTTAATAAATTCACAAGGTTGTGCAACCATTACCAAAATATAATTTTAGAGTTTACCAATGCTCCAAAAAGAAACCTGGCAAACATTAGCAGTCACTACTTCTCAGACTGGGAGGGCCCAAGCAACCACGAATTTACTTTCTGTCTCTACGGATTTGCCTATTCTAGACATTCACACAATTGGAGTCATACAACATGTGGTCTTTTGTGACTGGCTTCTTTCACTTACCATAGTGTTTTTAAGACCA
Organism: Balaenoptera musculus; assembly: GCF_009873245.2. Classification (NCBI taxonomy): domain Eukaryota; kingdom Metazoa; phylum Chordata; class Mammalia; order Artiodactyla; family Balaenopteridae; genus Balaenoptera; species Balaenoptera musculus. Next base: position 140,929,713 of record NC_045786.1, on the reverse strand, counting down.
TACATGTTGTAGCAAATTACCAACACATAACTCTACTTTTTTTTTCAAAACATTTTCTACTGTGATGAAATATTTATATAATAAAACCTGCCATCTTAACCATTTTTAAGTGCACAATTCAGTGGCACAGTGGCATTAACTTCATTTACAATGCAGTGCAACTATCATGACTATCTCTTTTCAAAACTTTTTCATCACCCCAAACAAATCAAAATTATTGATTCAGTGTTTGCTTGGCTGCTATAAACCTTTGACTATTTTCTGAAACACAGTTCTGAAAAAGTTGATTCTAACAGTTGTTTCTTGTTTCTTTTGTTTGTTTTTTTAAAGATTTTTTTTTGATGTGGACCATTTTTAAAGTCTTTATTGAATTTGTTACAATATTGCTTCTGTTTTATGTTTTGTTTTTTTGGCAGTGAGTCACGTGGGATCTTCGCTCCCCGACCAGGGATCGAACCTGCACTCCCTGCATTGGAAGGCGAAGTCTTAACCACTGGACTGCCAGAGAATGCCCTGTTTTGTTTTTTTTTTTAAGAGGGATAATTCTATTCTTTTAATTGAAGTATAGATGATTTACAATATTCTGTTAGTTTCAGGTATATAGCAAAGTGACTCAGTTATATACTTTCTTCAGATTATTTTTCATTATACTTTATTACAAGATATTGAATACAGTTCCCTGTGCAGTAAATCTTTGTTGCTTACCTATTTTATGTTTAGTAGTTTGTATCTACTAATACCATACTCCTAATTTATCCCTCTTCCCCCTCCCTTTCCCCTTTGGTAACCATAAGTTTGTTTTCTATGTCTGTGAATATGTTCCTGTTTTCGACATTTATTCATTTGTATTATTTTTTAAATTCCACATATAAGTGAAATCATGTAATATTTGTTATCTCTGTCTTACTTGTCTGAGTATGATATTCTCTAGGTCCATCTATTTTTGCTGCAAATGGCAATATTTCATTCATTTTTATGGCTGATTAATATTCCATTGTATATACATATATATATACCACATCATCTTAAACCAATTTTCTGTTGATGGACACGTGGGTGGTTTCCATGTCTTGGCTATTGTAAATAGTGCTGCTATAAACATTGGAGTGCATACAGATTTTTGAATTAGAGTTTTCAACTTTTCTGGATATATGCCCAGGAGTGGAATTGGTAGATTATATATGGCAGCTCTATTTTTAGTTTTTAAGGAAACTTCATACTTTTTTCCATAGTGGCTGCACCAATTTACTTTCCTACCAACAGTGTATGAGGGTTCCCTTGTCTCCACACCCTCTCCAGCATATATTGTTTGACGATAGCCATTCTGACTAGTGTGAAGTGGTATCTCATGGTTTTCACTTGCATTTCTCTAATAAGCAATGCTAAGCATCTTTTCATGTGTCTCTTGGCCACGTGTATGTCTTCTTTGGAGAAAGGTCTATTTAGCTCTTCTGTTCATTTTTCGATTAGGTTTTTTGTTGTTGTTGCTCTGTACTAGCTTATTTAAGTGATCGTCAATTCTTTTTATAAATTTGCCTTTCCTACTGTGATTTTCCCTTTCCTAGAGATTCGTGCTTCTTCTGTATTTAGAGAAGACCTTTCAATATTTCTTTTAGGGTACATTTACTATTGCTGTCTTCTTTTAGTTTTTGCTTCTCTGAGAAATTTTTTTTTTTAACTTTTTATTTTATATTGGAGTATAGCCGATTAACAATGTTGTGATAGTTTCAGGTGCACAGCAAAGGGACTCAGCAATACATATACGTGTATCCATTCTCCCCCCAAACTCCCCTCCCACCCAGGCTGCCACATAATATTAAGCAGAGCTCCCTGTGCTACACCGTAAGTCTTTGTTGGTTATCCATTTTAAATATAGCAGTGTGTACATGTCGATCCCAAGCTCCCTAACTATCCCTTCCCCTCATCCTTCCCGCCCCGCCGTAACCATAAGCTCCTTCTCTAAGTCTGTGAGTCTGTTTCTGTTCTGTAAATAAGTTCATTTGTATCATTTCTTTTTAGATTCCTTATATAAGGAATATCATAGGATATTTCTCTTTCTCTGTATGACTTAACTTCACTCAGTATGACAATCTCTAGGTCCATCCATGTTGCTGCAAATGGCATTATTTCATTCTTTTTAATGGCTGAGTAATATTGCATTGTATATATGTACCACATCTTCTTTATCCATTCCTCTGTCGTGGACATTTAGGTTGCTTCCATGTCCTGGCTATTGTGAATAGTGCTGCAATGAACATTGGGGTGCATGTATCCTTTCAGATCATGTTTTCCTCTGGATAAATGCCCAGGAGTGGGATTACAAGGTCATATGGTACCTCTATTTTTAGTTTTTAAAGGAACCTCCATACTGTTCTCCATAGTGGCTGTACCAATTTACATTCCCACCAACAGTGTAGGAGGGTTCCCTTCTCTCCACACCTTCTCCAGCATTTATTGTTTGTAGACTTTTTGATGATAGCCATTTTGACTGGTGTGAGGTGATATCTCATTGTAGTTTTGATTTACATTTCTCTATTAATTAGTGACGCTGAACATCTTTTCATGTGCCTCTTGGCCATCTGTATGTCTTTGGAGAAATGTCTATTTACGTCTTCTGCCCATTTTTTTTTTCTTTTTTTTTTTTTTTAAAGAAATTCACGTTCTTTTATTTATTTATTTATGACTGTGTTGAGTCTTCGTTTCTGTGTGAGGGCTTTCTCTAGTTGCGGCAAGTGGGGACCACTCTTCATCGCGGTGCGCGGGCCTCTCACCATCGCGGCCTCTCTTGTTGCGGAGCACAGGCTCCAGACGCGCAGGCTCAGTAATTGTGGCTCACGGGCCCAGTTGCTCCGTGGCATGTGGGATCTTCCCAGACCAGGGCTCGAACCCGTGTCCCCTGCATTGGCAGGCAGATTCTCAACCACTGCGCCACCAGGGAAGCCCCTTCTGCCCATTTTTTGATTGGGTTGTTTGTTTTGATGATATTAAGTCTCATGAGCTGTTTGTAAACTTTGGAGACCAGTCCCTTATTGGTCACATCATTTGCAAATATTTTCTCTTAATCTGTGGTTTGTCTTTTCGTTTTGTTGATGGTTTCCTTTGCTGTGCAAAAGCTTTTGAGTTTAATTAGGTCCCACTTGTTTCCTTTTGTTTTTATTTCCATTATTATGGGAGATGGATCGAAAAAGATATTCGTGTGATTTATGTCAGAGAGTGTTTTGCCTATGCTTTCCTCTAGGAGTTTTACAGTGCCTGGTCTCACATTGAGGTCTTTAATCCATTTTGAGCTTATTTTTGAGAATGGTGTTAAAGAATGATCTTGTCTGAGAAATTCTTTATCTCTCCTTCTATTGTAAATGACAATCTTGCTGGGTAGATTATCTTAGGTTGCAGGCTTTTCCCTTTCACAACTTTGAATATATCATGTCATTCCCTTCTGCCCTGCAAAGTTTCTGCAGAAAAATCAACTGATAGCCTTATGGGAGTTCCCTTGTAATTGACTCTTTTTTTTTTTCTTGCTGCCTTTAGAATCCTCTCTTTAACTTTTGCCATTTTAATTATGATATGTCTTGGTGTGGGTTTGTCTGGATTCATCTTGTTTGGTATCCTCTGTGCTTCCTGTACCTGGACATCTGTTTCCTTCTTTAGGTTTGGGAAGTTTTCAGCCATAATTTCTTCAAATACATTTTTAATCCCCCCTTCACCTTCTGGAACCCCTATTATGGGTAGGGTGGCACACTTTATATAATCCCATAGATCTCACATTTTGTTTAATTTTTTTTTTCATGTGTCTATCTGCTGTTCTGATTGGGTGATTTCCATTATTCTATCTTCCAGATCACTTATTTGTTCTTCTGTGTTATTTATTCTGTTATTCAATGCTTCTAGATTGGTTTTTATTTTGGCAATTGAGTTTTCTAATTTTGATTGGTTCCTCTTTATAGTTTCTCGTTCCTTGTTATAGAAACCTGCATTTCTATTGATAATCTTTCTTAATTTCTTTAGTATTTTTATTACCTCCTTTTTGAACTCGGGGTCTAGTAGACTGGTGAGACATTTCATTATTTGTTCTTTCAGGGGATTTCTCTTGTTTTAATTGGGATTAATTCCTCTGCTTTTTCATTTTACTTAACTTTCTCTGTCTCTATGAATTTAGGAAAAACAGTTATCTACTGTGATCTTGAAGGGGTGTTTTTATGTGGGAGCATCCCTGTGTAGACTGTGTGAGTCCAATATTTTTGATGCAAGGGGTGTTTTTGGTATGGATGCCAGCCACGTTTTTCCTCAGAGTGTGCTGGCCATTATCCCCTTGATAGGGGGTGTGATTGGTGTTATGGTTTTCAGAGCCTGAACTGGATGTTAGTTGGGGGCCTCCTCTTTGCTCACAGCCCTGTAGAGGGCAGGGTCTGCATCCCAGTTGTTGGAGTAGAACTCCTGAGGGTTGGGTTTTATAAGGCTCCACTGCCTTTAAGTGCATGATTTGTCCCAAAGGAGGTGAGTGTTGAAGAAAGTGAGGCCCATGTGGTCACAGCAAACCTATCTGCTGCCCGTGCAGGAATCTGTGGTTTTGCCTAGAAGCAGCCCAAGGTTGCATCCCTTTCTCTGTTGTGTTCATCCCAGACCTGGTGCTAGGCTGGTGCTGGGGGCCAGGGTGCCGTCACTGCAGGAATTGAGCTGGTTGTGCTGCAGCCTGGGACCTGGGTTGCTTCTGTGGCAGGCCTCTCCCAGGACCTGTCACCCCAGATCCGGCTCCAAGCACTGGTGTAGGATGGGCAGAACTGGTGCGCTCCCACTGGAAAATTAACCACTTGTGTACTCCTCCCCAAGGGCTGTCAACCCGAGACGTGAATTTCTGTGGTGCCACCTGGTGTGTGCACCAACAAGCTCTGTGGCTGCTTAACCCGCACCCACCCACCTGAGTGTTAACCGTGGCTCTGATTCAGGACCTGTGGCCTGTCCCTGTGCACACACTGATAATAGGCTCTGAGGTTTGCTCTGGACTATGCCCCCAAGGCCTCCAGGCTGTCTCCATGCAGCCAGACTGAGTCCTCTCCCAGGGCCCTTCCCTCTGAGATTCAGTACCTAGCCTCTGTGCATACTAGTAACCCTGGCCGGTGCAGGTTTTGGGCTAGGAAGTGCAGCAAGATGGCAGCTGTCAGCACAGATCTCTCTCTATCCTGACTGCTATCAAGCCAGCAGGAGCACACTCCTTGCGAGCAGAGTCCTGGCCCCATCAGCCCCTCTATGTATCCTGGCAGTCCTCCCAGCAGGCAGTGGGGCTCCCCAGGGCAAGGGACTGCCCATGTGGGCCTTCCCTCCATCACAGACCCCTCCCAGTGGCGATGACCCCATCCTGATCCCTTTTTTCCCCCATCCTACCCATTTACATGGCTATCTTTCTTGAAGCTTTCATTGTATAAGAGATCTTCTGCTAGTTTCCAGTTGGTTTTCTGTGAGAATTCTTCCACATGTAGGTGTACCTTTGATGTGTCTGTGGGTGGAGGTGAGCTCCACATCCTCCTACTCCACCATCTTGATCCTCTCCAATAAGTTTCTGCTTGTTTTATAGTGTTTCTGTGGAGGGGTGGGAGCTTGAAGCTCTAAAACTAGCTGTTCTATCCACTATTAATTCTAAATAGATATGCTATATTACATAAGAAATTTGCCAAGGTGTTACCTTTAGCGTGATCTCTGTCTCATACCCAAAGATGATTTTTCAGAGTAAGAACTGTGAATATTTTCCAGTTTTCCTTTTATTCTACATTTCCATAGTATAGTTCCACTAACAAACAATACCAAAACTTTCCAAACACAAATAACTAGGCATGAATTCTGTTGGTTTGAAAGTGAATCCAACATGCTGTAAAGTTTTATTTAATAACTCTATGCATTTATTACATGATCTTATTGCCATCATTCTTAAATTAGCTCATGTGAGACCCTGAATTAAAGATAAAAAGATACTCTCAAAACACTTTTTAGCTATTGTATTTTTCAGTTCTAAAATTTTCATTTGGTTCTTTGTAATAGTCTCTATTTTAGAGCTAAGATTTCATGTCTCTTCATTAATTACAAGCATGTTTTCTTTTAGTCACTGAGCCTAGATATAGTAGCTGCTTTAACAATCTTTGTCTGTTAATTCCAATAGCTGGGTCATCTTGGGGTTAATATCAGTTGATTGTCCTTCTCTTGAAAATGGGTCAAATTTTTTTATTTCTTTGTATGTTAAATAATTTTGGATTGCATCCTGCACATGGTGAATGATATGTTGAAGAGATACTAGGTTTTGTTATATTATTCTGAAGAACGTGGATTTCTTTCTATTTCACTAAGCAGATGACTCGGGTAGACCTAACTGAAAACTGTCTGCTCTGCAGTGGACGGCAATCCAAAATTTAATTCAATTCCTTTAGCCTTAGCTGGGCTGACAGTAGTTTACTCATGGTTCAGATGTCAGCCAGAGATCTAGGGAGCTTTTTTACAGAATTTGAGGCTCCTCTCTTTGGCTCTATCCCTTCCAGGATTTCCCCACTCGCTTTTCTTTTTATATTCTTTTCCATTATGGTTTATTACAGGATATTGAATATAGTTCCCTGTGCTATACAGTAGGACCTTGTGGTTTCTTTTATATACAGTAGTTTGTATCTGTTAATCCCAAACTCTGAATTTATCCCTCCCCCACCCTCTTTCCCTTTTAGTAATCATAAGTTTGTTTTCTATATTGGTGAGTCTGTTTCTGGTTTTGTAAATAAGTTCATTTGTGTCATATTTTAGATCCCACATATAATTGATGTCATATGGTATTTGTCTTTCTCTTTCTGACTGACATCACTTAGTATGATAATCTCTAGGTCCATCCATGTAATGCTGCAAATAGCATTATTTCATTCTTTTTATGGTTGAGTAGTATTCCACTGTGTATATGTACATTATCTTCTTTATCCATTCATCTGTCAATGGACATTTAGGTTGTTTCCATGTCTTGGCTTGTGAATAGTGCTGCTATGAACATAAGGGTGCATGTATCTCTTTGAAGTATAGTTTTGTCTGGATATACGCTCAGGAGTGGGATTACTGGATCATACGGCAACTCTATTTTTAGTTTTTTGAGGATCTGCCATGCTGTTTTCCATAGTGGCTATACCAATTTACATTCCTACCAACAGTGTAGCTGGGTTCCCTTTTCTCCACACCCTCTCCAGCATTTGTTATTTGTAGATTTTTAAGGATGGCCATTCTGACCGGTGTGATGTAGTACCCCCCCCCCTCACTTTAAAGCAGCTGTGGTTGCCCAAACTCTGTTTTTCCAGCCAGTAAGCCTGCAGATTTCAGCTGCCAGGTAGGCCAAACTGGAGCCTATTCCGGGGTTAAGTGTTATAAAAATGGGATACTCAACTAGTGCCTTCTTCCAAATGTCAGAATCTGCTTGCTCTTGGTCACTCTCCAGTGCTTTCAGGTAGTTACGGGGTTTTTTTTAGTCCAGACTTTGTAATTGTTATTTGTGAAAACAATAGGGGCTTCTAATACGAACCACTACGCTATACTGGAATAGAACTTCCTCTCAAAGCAGTTTAAATACTTATTATTTTATTTATCAATAAAATTTAGTGCCACCTCTATCGGTCTGGCATTTAAAGTCATTCTACTCACTGCTGTAGAATAGGCAATATGAAAAAAAAAGAAATGGCTATGTGAGAGAAGTTTGATTACACGTATCATCTGTTACACAGTTACAAACTAGGTTCTAGAAATGACCGTTGGTGAAAAAATAAATGTTTTGTATTTTAACCTGTTCCTATTTTTGTACCACTTTTAATTTTTGGGCGCCAAATGAGAACAGTCTTAGTGATTTTCATGGTTCTAAAAATACATGCTCACTGAAAAAAGACAAAAATAATTCAATCAAAATAAAGAAGTATAAAGAATTGAAAATCACCAACATTTTACCAGAGATAAGCCATTTAAAACTTGATCATCCTTCTATACAAATTTCCATACATAAACACACACACCTGTGCTATTAACTTGATTTTTCAGTTTGCCAATATATCATTAGTAAGTTCACTAAAATGATTTTTAAATCTACATAAAATAGTCTATATATTTTAAATTAAAAACCCTATGGATAAATATTTTTGCTGCTTTTAGTTTTTCACATCTATAAACAACACTATTTACCTTTATAAGTTTTCTAACTGTGAGCCATTGGGGTAGAAGAAAAGGTAATAGAAAGGGAACAGGCTTGGAGGCAAGACAGACCTGGGTGCCTGTTTCACTTCTAGTCGACTTGCTAGCTTTGTGTCCATAGGCAAGTTAGTGAAATTCTTTGAAAGCTGGACCACTGTTAAGAGGAGTAAGGTAAGCAAGGACATGAAAAACATCTACTATAATTCTGGGTACACATAGGAACTTAAAAAAAAATAAGTGCCTGTTTGTATGCGCATGGACGCACATACACACACATTATAAAACTATTAAGAAAGCAAAGATACTTGGCCAAAGCACATTTTTTTTAAGTATTTGAAATTTTGGTTTAATTTGCAACCTAAATGCAGAAGAGATTTATTTTTTTTCATTTTCATTTTAATACATCTTTATTGGAGTATAATTGCTTTACAATGGTGTGTTAGTTTCTGCTGTACAACAAAGTGAATCAGCTATATGCATACATATATCCCCATATCCCCTCCCTCTCACCCTCCCTATTCCAGCCCTCTAGGAGGTCACAAAGCCTGGAGCTGATCTCCCTGTGCTATGCAGCAGCTTCCTACTAGCTATCTATTTTACATTTAGTAGTGTACATATTTAAATGCTACTCTCTCACTACACCCCAGCCTCCCCTTCCCCCCCCACCGTGTCCTCAAGTCTGTTCTCAACGTCTGCATCTTTATTCCTGCCCTACCACTAGGTTCATCAGAACCATTTTTCTAGGCTCCATATATATGTGTTAGCATACGGTATTTGTTTTTCTCTTTCTGACTTACTTCACTCTGTATGACAGACTCTAGGTCCATCCACCTCACTACAAATAACTCAATTTCATTCTTTTTATGGCTGAGTAATATTCCATTGTATATATGTGCCACATCTTCTTTATCCATTCATCTGTCGATGGACATTTAGGTTGTTTCCATGGACTAAACCACATTATTTATTATTGACTTATGTATATAACAAAATTTTGTGTGAGAATCCATCTTCATATTCAAATTTTATAATGAGTAAGACATAAAAGAATTTCTTTTTTAATTACATCACCTTCTTTCAAATGTCAATGATGTGCCCCCGACAAAGTTTTGTATATGATGTGGTTCTCCTTTGAACATTTTATTCCAGGCTGAATATAGCTAGGTAAATAATTGGGCATAGATAACACCTATTATTTAATTAATTTAATTCTATTTAAAAATCTCCTTAACAAAAGTTATCTCAAAACAATTTTATTCACTGATATTTAGCCATATGTGGAATATAAAAGGTCTGATTTTCAATAACTTTAATAGTAATAACCATCACTATGGTTTACTTTTCAATAAGAATATCAGTGGTAAAGAATATTTTTAAGATGTTACAATATAATTTATATGTTTATTAGTAAAGAAGAGCAGAGGAAATTCATTTTAGTAAGGTTAAATACAGTATTTGGATGGAATTTTTGCCAAGACCTCTATGTAAAGATATTATATAATAATTAGTAAGAGGAACAATAAAACACTGATCTATCTATAGGCAGCAAAAAAATAGAAGAGAGGAAGGCTTAAACTACCTTTTCAAAGAGAGCCAAGAACTACACATTTTACCAGATCAGATTGTTCTGATGTTGAGAGGAAAATTACCTACGCCACGTTGCACAATGGTAAGGCTAGGTCTGGTTTGTTTTTTTTTTTTTTTCCCTTAAGGGACTAAATGACCAGAAATATGGTAGAGAGAAAACCTACAGCAATTTGATATTTCTAATATTTTAAATATATGTGTTTTTTCCATCATTCCTCTGGGATGCCCTTATCCTGAGGAGAATATAACATAGGAAAAGGTGCTCTCAATTAAGTGAATAGTACCAGAAAAGAAGAGAGATGAAAATCATCAACAGTGAACAAACCAGACAAAAACACTAAATTAATTGGGTTGGGAAGTGAATAAATTCCCAGTTTTATATTCTTACCTGTATGCCTTAAAGACCCCCAACATTCATTAGTCCTCCCAAATATGATTTTTTCCTTTTAATTCCAGAGCTCAGGGATTGGCACTATCTTCCATGATGTTGTCTAAGCTAAAAACCTTAATCAGTCTATTTCTACTCCTCACTTCTCAAGTCTACTTGGATCATATCACATAGGTGCCATTTACTGTGTGCTCACTATGTACCAGGCACTGTGCTAAGTATTTTATAAACATTTAATCCTCAAAATAACAACAGCAGGTTTTGTAATCCAACAAAGGTTGGTTTGTTTTATCCATATTTTTAGGAAAACACAGAATGGTTAAGATACACGCACGGTCACAATCCAATTAAGATACAGAGTCTGTTTTATTAACCACTGTGATGTACCTCCCATATTTTCCGTTACTGTTGGAAAGACATGAGCCTTGCCTTTATCATCATTCATCTAGATTGGTATAGAGCATCCTAAGTGTTCTGCCTCTATACCTCCTTCCAATTCATTTGCTAAGGATAGCAAATCCTCTGAAATATACCTAAAAATGTCTTTGTTTCAAAATCTTCAAAAGTTTCCCTCCCTAAGAAATACAAATCATTTACAATGTGACTCCAACAACTTAACATTCCATTGTCATCTCTTAAAGTTATTCTTAATAATCCCTTGACTTTAGACAAACTTGCATTTCTCAAAAACACTGTTTAGGGCTTCCCTGGTGGCACATTGGTTAAGAATCCCCCTGACAATGCAGGGGATATGGGTTCGATCCCTGGTCTGGGAAGATCCCACATACTGTGGAGCAACTAAGCCCGTGTGCCACAACTACTGAGCCTGAGCTCTACAGCTCGCGAGCCACAACTACTGAAGCCCGCGCGCCTAGAGCCCATGCTCCACAAAGAGAAACCGCTGCGATGAGAATCCCGCGCAACGCAACGAAGAGTAGCCCCCAGTCGCCACAACTAGAGAAAGCCCGCGTGCAGCAACGAAGACCCAACGCAGCCAAAATAAATAAATAAATTTATTTTAAAAACCCACTGTTTATTCATATATAGTGTCTTTGCTCACTTTTTTTTTTTTTTTTTTAGAAACCCTTCTCATCATATTCTTCATGAAGAATTCCTTTACCCTCTAAGCCAGAATTAGTCACTGTCCCCTCTGTGCTCTAAAAGTTTTAGTATACATATTTAACATAAAAATTACGTTTTATAATGAATAAGACTGTCTCTTGCACAAGACACTGAAGTCTTCAGGATCATTCATTTAATCAACAAATATTTCTTCACTAATTATAACTGAAAAGGTTGACAAGCTGACTTACATTAAAATTTGGAATTTCTATTTGTCAGAGACACTTTTAAGAGAGTAAAAAGGGAAGCAACAGACTGCGAGAATAAATGTGTAATACACATATCAAAGGACTCATCCAGAACATATAGGGAATGCCTACTATAAATAAGAAAAAGACAGTTAACCTAACTTTTAAAACACGAAACACACGAAGTCATTTCACAAAAGAGGATATCCAAATGGCCAATAAATATATGAAAATATGCTCAATATCATTAGTTATTAGAGAAATACATATATTAGAAACATTTTTGGTCACAATTATCTGAAATAATTAAATGAAAAAAGACTGACAATACAAAATGTTAGTGAGAATGTGAAGTTAAGTGGAGTTCTCCTAAAATGCTAAAGAGCATATAAATTCATACATGTACTTGGGAAAACTGCAGAATCTAGTACAATTATTCATTTATATACCCTATGATCCAGTATCTCTAGGTCACATCTAGCTTGTCTATTAGGTGGATATCTAATGAGATTATGTGTATATATATGCACCAAAAGACATGTTCAAGACTGTTTATTGCAGCATTATTCGTAACAGCCCCTAACTGGAAACAACCCAAATATCCTTCATCAAAAGAATGGATAACTAAACTGTACATTTAATAAAACAAAAAGCACAGCAATTATCCATTGCTATAAAGTTTGATACAGGTAAAGATAATTCATGGTGACAGAAATCAGATAGTAATTACCTTTGAGGAAGAGGGAAGGTGTAGTGATTGGAAGGGGGCATAGGGAGATTTCTGGGATGCTGGTGATACTGTATTTCTTTAGCTGTGGTGGTTACTCAGATGTGTTCTCTTTGTGATAATTTAACAAGCTTTTTACACTTATGATTTGTGCCTTTTATGTACAACTCATATAGAATATTATACTTCATTAAAAAGTTTATTTTAGGAAACAGAAGCGAAACAAAAGCTATGAGACTGGATGAGATAACCAAGTGAGTTTAAGTACAGAAGAAACAAATGCTAAATAAATTATTATTGAATAAATAAAAGGGCAAATGAGAGATTTAAGAAATTTAAGAACAGCAATCCAATTAAGAGAAGGGGTATCAAAAAGTAACAAATATTGAAGTAAACATTTCCTCAGTGGGTCTGCCGTATTCACGTATTCACGTAGAAAGAGTGGGTGAATGATGTTTTGTATCTATGCTACTACTAATTCTCATTACCATAAAAGAATCCAGAATCTGGGCTTGAATCTGGCTCCACCACTACTTGCTGTGCGACCTTGGACAAATCACTTAACGATCTTTGCCTCATTTTTCTCACTTATGAATAGGAACAATAATAGTACCCACCTCATATGTTTGTTATGAGGATTAAAATGAGTTAGTAGTTTTAAAGCAATTACCACAGTGCCTGATACGTTGAACATTAAACAAACAAACAAAACACAATCCTGGCAAAAGGATGTGACTGTGTGATTTCACTTTACTAAAGTTTATTTAAATCAATCAACTGAAAAACTACTAGATATAATAAGTGTTTCCTAGCAATAATCGGTTAAAAATATAATGCAAGAGTTCTGTTTTTGGGCAGAGTGTAGTAGATCATAGCAGGTCAATACTTATATACCATAATGAGTAGACAATCAAATAATTACAAAAATCCTACTTTTTAAAAGACACTGGAGAGCTACAGAACCAATAAATTAGACAAAATAAAATTTTAGAAATGGGGAAACTTTTCTAAGTTAAACTGATAATCTGTAGCTTTTCCTACCCACCACACCCATCTACACTGGGGATATTTGCTGATTTTGGTCACAGGGCTGACCATCAGCTTTTCCAGGCAGAGAACCTCTGCTGGGAGGAAAAGAAACCAGAAAGCTTTTAGACATTTAGAAACTGGAAACTTGAATTGACTTAAACACATGGCTGTTTTTTCCCTTGGAACAATTGTGGATTGCAGTGCTGTACACAAGCCTGCAAAGCTAGACAAAAAGCTTATGAAAGGCAGAGTGAAATCCTTTGCATTCTTCATGGTGCTTAAGAAAGAAAGATCTGCTAGGGAAGGCTGACCAAAGAACAATGAAAGTTTCCACTTCAAGATATTTGCCAGTTTTTGAGGCTTATATTGGTTAGGCTGGAGGCAAGAGAGCTAGGCTGGAACCTAAGACTATCAAAGCTAAATCTCCTATTGTAACAGGAAGGAAGGGATGAAAACCCACTATATTCTCAACTCAGCTCTAACCCAGCAAAATTCTTGACTGAATTGGAGTGATCACTTTCTCATATTTTCTGCCTATCAGTAGAAAGGGAGACAGTATGATGGATGATAAATCATCTATAACCAATATGATTGTTTTACACAGGAAATACATTTATAAAAATTACTTGGCACGTAAGAAAATAGGACACAATATTAAAAAGAAAAAACAGATGAAAAACCCCACAAGAGATGCATGGGGAGTTTGCAGACAAGAATTTTAAAGTAAACTATGATTAATATATTCAAGAAAATAGAAGAGAGATAAATAAAATAGAAAAATGATGGAAAATTTCACCAGGAAACAGAATCTATAAAAAATTAAATGGACATACTAGGACATAAACTTACAATATCTGAAATTCAGATCTAAACGAGTAGGTTTATTAGGATTGAATAATGTAAACACAAGTCAAAAGGAAAAATGCAGCAGAACACAGAATATTAAATTCAAAGACAAATCAACAAAAAAGTACAAACTGATGTAGAGAAAGTAAAAAGAATGAACAAACAAACAGGACAAAACAAATATTTAGAGTTTATTAACTTAATTTCATGAGATATAGAACCATTACTCCTACATAGTTCTAGTCTCTCATCTTTCCTTTTTGTGCTATTATTGTTATCCATGTTACATATATATATATATATATATATATATATATATGTTTTTGTACATACAAATACACACACATCAAATCCAACAATAATTTGCTATAATTAAGATTTTATATAATTTACATTTATTGAAGAAGCCAAGAAAAGTAAGAGGGCAAGTATATATTTATAGAGTTTTTTATATTAACTTTCTTATTTACTATTTCTGGTTCTCCTATTTGTTCCTGTGGATTCAAGATATCATCTGGTGTTATATACTTACTCTAATGCAGCTTTGTTCTCCCACTTACCTTCTGTTTTGTTATTTTCAAATATATTACATTTCTATATGTTACTGGCTCAGCAAAAGTTGTATATGTATTGTCTTATACAATTGCTTTTCAAATCAGTAATGAGAGGAAAGGACAAAAAACATGCATCTATACTGTCTTTTATAACTACATAATTACCTTTACCAGTGCTCTTTCTGTGTGTGCATTTACTTTACGTGGCCACTTGCTTTCGGCCTGAAGAATTTTCGTCAGTATTTATTGCAAGGTGAATCTGTTGGCAATAAATTCTCTCAGTTTTTGTTTACCTGGGAGTGTATTTCATCTTCAATTTTGAAAGATAGTTTTCCTGGATATAAGATCCTTGGTTTGTGGACAGGTTTTTTTCTTTCAGTACTTTGAATATGTCATACTACTGGCCTCCATTTTTATTGATGTTAAGTCAGATGTTAATTTTATCGGGTTCACTTCTTTTTTGGTGAATCATTTTTCTTACTGCTCTAAAACTTTTTATCTTTGTCTTTTGGCACTTTTATTATGATGTGTGGTATGAAGCGAAAGTCTGTGTCCCACCAAAATTCCTATGTTGAAACCGTAATCACAGTGTGATGGTATTTGGTAGGTGTGGGGTCTTTAGGAGGTGATTAGGTCATGAAGGTGAAGTCGTTATGAATGGAATTAATGCCCTTATAACAAAAGGCCAGGGAGCTAGCTAGCTCTCTTTCTCATGTGAGGAATGGGAAGAAAGCTGTCTGCAACCCAGAGAAGGTCCTCATAAGAACCTGACCATACTGACACCATTACCACGGACTTCTAGCCTCCAGAACTGTGAAAAATCACTTTCGTTGTTTATGAGCCCTTTGCTATAGCAGCCTGAACTTACTAAGACCAGGTGCGTGGGTATGGAACTATTTTAGTTTATCTTATATGAAATTGGTGGAGCTTCCTGGATGTGTAGATTAATGTTTATAATTACATTTGGCAAATTTTCAGCCATTATTTTTTAACATATTTTTTGTGCTCTTTTATCTCCTTGTACTCCCATTACCATATATTTGTGTGCTTAATGGTGTTCCACCTTTCTCTGAGGTTCTGATCATTTGCCTATCTTTAAGTCTGCTGTCAACACAGAACAGGTGTTGAGTGAGCCCCACTAGCAAATCTTCCATTTCATTTATTATACTTGCAACTCCAGAATTTTCATTTGGTTCTTTTAAAAAATAATTTATATTTCTATTGATATTCTCTATTTGATGAGACACTGTCATCATGGCTTCTTTACTTCTTTCAGTATGGCTTCCTAGAAGATTTGTTTCTTTTTTAAAAAACATATTTAAATAGACTGCTTTGAAATCTGTTAAATTCAATATCTAGAACCGCTCACGGGCAGTTTCTGTTGTCTGCTTTGTTTCTTGTGTATGGGTCACACTCCCCTGTTCTTTGCATGTCTTAAAATACTTTTTGAAAATCGGACATGTTATATAATATACTGTAGCAACCTGGGATACTGACACCCTTCCCTCTCTTCAGAGCTTTGTTGTTTGATTATTTATTTGTTTACTGAAATCAGCTAGGCTACTTTAAAAAGACTATTTCCACCCTGTATGAAACTTCTGATATTGCTCCTCAGAGGGTACAGCCAAGGCATACACAAAGTCACCTTGGGAAGACAGAGGTTTTAGTAGGGGTTTCTTCAACTGTCTCCTTTCTTTCCTTGATCTGTTAAGCTATTTGCCTCTTTGTTGGCACATCCAGCTGTTATGCTCCACTAATGATACTACTGTGATGAACAGTGCCTGGGGACATACATTGCTCCACAGTCTGATAAATTAAATTCAGACAGGGTAGATTTTCAGTTCATCTTTGAGGTTTGTTCTGATCCAAGGAGGATTCTTTTTAGCTGACTCTCTCCCAGGTTCAGTCTGATAAACTAACGAATTTAGCTTCTTGCTCTTTTAGAGAGATTATCAGCCGACTCTGAATTGTTTACCACCAAAATATCCATTGTTTTTGAGAGTGACCTTAGGCTTGAACTTCCCCAAATTGTTTCAAATAAGGCCTTTCCTTTGGGAATAGCTTAAGAGTAATACATTCTTATGGACTAGCCTGGAAAAAATCTTTAAGCCACTGTTCCAAGTGCTGTTGTAGGGGTGGTAGCCTTTGGTCTGCTTGGGCTGCCTCTCCTAATGTGGATGTTCTGCCCTATGAGCAAGCTGGAGTGAGGATGATAAGGCCTCCAGTATTCTCAGTGTGCTGCATCAGGACTAGAGCTACTCTCCTATGAATGGGGGCTGGGTAAAGGAAGGGAGCCCCTGACTTTCGACTGCATTCATCAGGAATCTAACCTCTGCAATTCAGAGTTGGAGGCATAAGAAATGATGAAGGCCTGCCCATCTTGGAGAGATACCATAACCCTTAATTGGGAGCTGAGGGGAGAGGGAGCCCCATAGACGAGGCCACATCTACCCAGAGTGAAATTTCCATCAAGATGAGGAGGGGTTACTCCTACACTGTTGGTGGGAATGTAAATTGATGTAGTCACTATGGAAAACAGTATGGAGACTCCTCATAAAACTAAAAATAGAATTACCATATGATCCAGCAATCCTACTCCTGGGCATATATCTGGCCAAAACTATAATCCAAAAAGATACATGCACCCCTATGTTCACAGCAGCACTATTCACAATAGCCAAGATGTGGAAACAACCTAAATGTCCATCAACAGATGAATGGATAAAGAAGATGTGGTATATATTTACAATGGAATACTACTCAGCCATAAAAAGGAACAAAATAATGCCATTTGAAGCAACATGGATGCAACTAGAGATTACCATACTAAGTGAAGTCAGAAAAAGAAAGACAAATACCATATGATATCACTTATATGTGGAATCTAAAATATGGCACAAATGAACCTATTCTACAAAACAGAAACAGACAGACATAGAGATAAGACTTGTGGCTGCCAAGGGGGAGAGGGGGAGGGAGAGGGATGGACTGGGAATTTGGGGTTGGTAGATACAAACTATTATTACGTTTAGAATAGATAAACAACACAGTCCTACTGTATGGCACAGGGAACTATGTCCAATCTCCTGGGATAAACCATAATAGAAAAGGATATTTAAAAAAGAATGTATATATGCGTAAAACTGAGTCACTCTGCTGTACAGCAGAGATTGGCACAACACCGTAAATCAACTATACTTCAGTTAAAAAAAAAAGATGAGGAGGGGTTAAAATAAAGAGAGAACACATTCCATTTATAGTAGGAAACAAAAAATAGGACATAAACTCTTTGCCTAACCATAGGTCTTGAACATTTTTCCTTTTATTCTCTTAACAGCTTTTGTTTTACATTTAAATCTATAATCCATTTTGAGTTAATTTTTTTTTTTTAATTTTATAGCTACTTTATTTATTTATTTTTGGCTGTGTTGGGTCTTCGTTTCGTGCGAGGGCTTTCTCTAGTTGCGGCAAGCGGGGGCCACTCTTCATCGCGGTGCGGGGACCGCTCTTCATCGCAGTGCGCGGGCCTTTCACTATCGCGGCCCCTCCCGTTGCGGGGCACAGGCTCCAGACGCGCAAGCTCAGTAGTTGTGGCTCACGGGCCCAGCTGCTCCGTGGCATGTGGGATCTTCCCAGGCCAGGGCTCGAACCCGTGTTCCCTGCATTAGCAGGCAGATTCTCAACCACTGCGCCACCAGGGAAGCCCTTGAGTTAATTTTTATATAAGAGGTTTAAAATGGGTGAGGTTAATTTTTTTGCTTATGGATGTCCAACTGTTCCAGCATCATTTGTTGAAAAGGTTATCCACTGAAGTACTTTTGTAGCTTTATTAAACATCAAATGGACATATTTGTGTGAGTCTACTTATTGGTTATGCATTCTGTTTCACTGATATATCTATCTATCTGCCAATACTACACTACCTTGATTACTGTAGCTAACAGTAAACCTTATCATTGGGTAGAGCTAGTCCTTCCCTTTATTCTTTTTCAAGATTGTTTTAGCTATTCTAGAATCTATGCCTTTCCATATAATTTTAAAATAAATTTATGTAATTGTATGTCTTAAAAAAAAACTTGTTGGGTTTTTTAATAGAAAGTGCATAAACCTATATGTCCATTTGGAGAACAATGACACCCTTACTATGTTTAATCTTTCCATCCATGAACATGGTATGTCTGTCCATTTCTTTGTCCTTTTATTTCTTCAGCATTTTGTAGTTTTAAGCATACAGATATGTGTGTTCTTAAGTGCGACCTATTTAATTTTATTTGAAGTAATTGTAACTGGTATTGTTTTAAATTTCAGCTTCCTACTGTTGTAATTATATAAAAATCAAATTGACCTTTTTGATGTTGATCTTATATCCCCAAAATTAACTGAACTGACTTATTAGCTGCAGTTTTTCTCTAGATACTTTTTTCTACATAGACAATCATGTGATCTGCAAATAGGGAGTTTCATTTCTTACATTCCAATCTTTGTGCCTTTTACTACATTTTCTTGCCTTACTGTGCTACTGAGAACTTCTAATGCTCGGTTGAAGGTAAATAGTGACAGCAGACAACCTTGCTTTTTTCCTGATCTTAGGAGGAAGGCACTCATTCTTTCACCATTAAGTATATTGTTAGCTCTAATTTTTTGTAGATGTTTATATATCAAGTTCAGGAGGTTCCCCCCCATTCCTATTTTGTTAAGAGCTTTTTCAAGAACGGGATTTAGATTTTGTCAAACACCTTTTCTGCATCAATTGATATGACCATATAATTTTTCTTTTTTAGCTTGTAGATATGACAGATTACATTGATTGTTTTTCCAATGTTGAACAAGTTTTTACCTCAAATAAATCCCACTTAGCAGTAGTGTATAATTTTTTATACATTGTTGGATTTGATTTGGTAATATTTAGTAGAGGATTTTAAGTTCGTAAGAGATCTTGGTCTACAGTTTTCATTTTTGTACTGTCTTCTTCTGATTTTGGTATCAATGTAATACTAGCCTCATAAAACAAGGTGGGAAATGACTCAGTAAAGCTGAGTAAAATAGATATTAATTCTTCTTTAATGTGTGATAGAATTCTCCCATGAAACCATCTGGGACTGGAGCTTTACTAGGAGCTTTTTCATTACAAATTTAATTTCTTTAATGGTTATACAACTATGCAGATTGCCTATGTCATTGTGGTTAGTTTTGGTAGTATGTGGGTTTTGAGGAAGTGGTCCATTTCTTCTAAGTTGTCCAATTTATGAGTATAAAGTTTTTCAAAGCCTTTTCTAATTATCCTTTTAATGACTAGAAGATCTGCAGTGATAGTCTTTGTCCAATCCTGATATAGGTGATTGTGTCTTCTTTACTTTTGTTAGTCTAGTAAGAGGTTTACTAATTTTATTGAGTTTTAAAAGAACCAGCTTTTTATTTGATTTTCCCCTGTCGTTTTAATGTTCCCAATTTCACTGATTCCAATTCTTAAGTATCTCCTGTCCTCTTCTTGCTCTGACTATATCTGGCTCTTATTTTCCTAGTTTCTTGAGGAAGAAACATTGATTAGTGACTTGAGAGCTTTCCTCTTCCCTAAAAATTAGTGTTTTCATGGTCTATCTTTTTCTATCCTTTTACTTTCAACCAACCTATGTCATTGTTTTTCAAATGAGTTTCTTGAGAATGGCATATGTTGGATCATTTCTAAAAATCCATTACATCAATTTCTGTCTTTTAATTGGTATATTTAGATTATTATTTTTTTTAGATTATTTATTTAAGGTAATTATTGATATCTCAGGATTTAAATCTGCCATTTTATTATTTATCTTTTGTTTGTATCTTCTGTTTCTCTTTTCATGCCTTATTGTGGATTACTTGAGCACTTTTTAGGATTCCATCTTAACTTACAGTGTTTTTGAGTACACAATTTTGAATACTTGAGTGGTTGCTTGGTGTTTCAATATACAGATGTAACTTAAAACAGTCTACTGGTATTGGCATTTTATCATTTCAAGTGCAATACCGAAACTCTACTTCCACTTAGGCACCTTTACCCTCCCACATTTTAAATATGATTATGTTCATTATTTACTTTACATACATTGTGCACCACATCATATGGTGTTATAATTTTTGCTTCAACCTTCAAATGTGATTTAAGAAAATCATAAAAAAAGATCAGCTAATCTATTTACCCATTCTGCTGTTGTTCTTCCTTTCTGAATTTTCAAGCCTTTTTCTCTTATCATTTCCTTTCTCTTTAGAGAATTTATTTACCCATTCTTTCAGGGTAGGTTTTCTAGTGACAAATTCTTTTATTTTTCTTTTGTCTGAGTATCTGCTTCCCATTCATTCCTGAAGGATAATTTGACTGGATGTAGACTTTGTGCCTGGTAGTTCTTTCTTTCAGCACTTGAAAAATGTTGTGCCGCTTTCTTCTGGAGTCACTGCCCACCCCGCCACCACCCCCCCCGCCCACCTTCAGTGTTTTATATTGGAGATGGTACTTTTCAGTTCTGTAATTTCCATTTGGTTCCTTTTTGTAATTTCTATTTTCTTCATTTGTTTCAAGAGAATTAGTAATAGCTTGTTGAAGCATTTTTATGATTAGTTGCTTTAAAATCCTTGTCAGATAATTCCAACATGTGATTACTCTTCATATTGGTGTCTGTTCACTGTTTTCTTCTCATTCAAGTTGTTGTTTTCATTGATCTTGGTATGATGAGTGACTTTTGACTGTTCCCAGGATGTTCTGGATATTATGAGACTCTGAATCCTATTTAAATCTTTTTAAGATGTCCTCTTGTTGACTTGTAGTATAAGGGCCATATGTTCAGCTTCTTACTGGATCCCACTGACACCACTCTGGCAGAAGTGAAGCACTGATTCCCACTGCCTCATTGAAGACAATAGGGTAGAAGTTTAACTCTTCTCTTAACCTTGCTGAAACCTTTCTGGTGAAAGTGGTGCATCACCTTGCTCCACATTGTTGTTAGTATGAGATATTCAGCTCCCTGCTGGATCCTGTTAACACTGAGAGGGGAAGTAGAAGGTTGACTCATACTGAGAGTGCAGTAACATCTCCACTGATGTTGATGTATATGAGGGTGGAGTGTCATCTCCCTTAAAGGCCTCATTAACACAGTAAAGGGAGGGTGAAGTAGAGTGGTGACTAGTCCTATCTTGCACTGTCTCTTGGTCTAACTTCTGCTGGGTTGGGGGAGTCTCAGCTCATCACTGGACCCTACTGACACTACCCTGCAGGAGGAATCAGAGCATAACCTGTTTCCAATGGGCTGGTGATAGAAGATCAACTCCCCACTTGGTCCCCACTACCATATTCTGGCAGGGAAATAAGAGAACTGTCTACTCTGCTATGTGAGAGATGGAAGAATAGCTCCCTGATCACCCCACCAACACCACTGGCAGGGGAGATTCAGAGATCTGCCACCTGCTTCTGTCAGGTGGCAGGGGGTGAGGTGGAAGATCAGCCCCCTTCTTGGCTCTGCTGAAACTCTGGGGAAGTTAAGTAGTTTTCCCATTGGCATTTGGCTGGAGTAGGGAGGGTATGCCAAAAAGGCTTTCTGTTCTGTTAGTCCACCCTTGTCTTGGGTCCTTTGGCAAGAGGGAACAGGCTTTTCTAGGTGCTTTTCTTCTCTGCCTGTTGGTGGTTCCAGGTTGGAGGCTGGGTAAAATGGGAGATAAAAAGAAACCCAGGTAACTCACTGCCATGTCATTCCTCAAGTCCTGAAGTCCTAAGGCAGTCTGATTTCTTCTTCTTATCTTTCAGAGTCTTTCTGTGCTTATTTTTTAATATAAACAAACAAAAGTCCAGGGATTTTTAATTGTGAGAGGAAAGATTTTGGAAGAACAGGGCTACTCCACCTTGGCTAGAACCAAAAGTCTCCTCAGTAGGAACACTTTTGAACTTGACAAACTCAGTGTAATATCTGGAGCAATTAATACATGAGCCAACAGAATAAAAAAGAAAAACAACATACAACCTACAACCTTTCCTACTATACAAAAAAAGCACTCTAATCATAATAGTATGGTGCTAGCAAAGGAACAGCTGAATAGATCAATGAAACAACAGTTCAGGAAAAGACAGATTTGTGTATGTGTATGTGTGTGTCTAGGCATATGAAAATTTAATACATGGTACATGAGGCAATTCAAACCATAGGGGGAAAAGATGGGTTTTTCAATAAATTGGGCTGGGGAAATAGATACATTTGGAAAATATTATGAAAGTTTAGTCATCTCATTTGTAAATAAAAACAAATTTATACCAATATAAATTACAAATAGATTAAAGAGTTAGTACTTAAATATCTCTATTTTAAATAAATTCAGCCAAGTGGCAGTATAAATTGGCTTAACTACCTTGGAAAACAGTTTGATTCATCCAGAAAATATACATTACTAAAACTCAGGAATCCCATTCCTCAGTGTATACTTCAGAGAAACTCTTACACAGGATATTTTTATAAGAATTTTATAGCATCATTTTTCATAATAGCTCCAAATGGAAATAACTTGAATATCCTTCAACAGAAGGATATCTCAATAATTTGTGGCACAATGCACTATTTTACAGCAAAAAATAAAACAAAAAAAACACCAAAAACAACGCCCCCCAAAACCTTAGCTATAGAAAACAACCTGATGAATCTCACAGTATTGAAAAAAAGAAGCAAGGCACAATAGATTGAATACAATGCAATTCAATTCATACAAAGTTCAAAGAAAAACAAAAATAAATTGTAATACTGAAGGATGTATACATATATAGTAAAACTAAATAAAAGCAAAGAACTGATAATGATAAAAATTCAGGGTATTGGGTGGAAGAGATGGTTGTGATTGGGCTAGGAATGTATTTGCTCTTTATCCCTTAAGGCTTTGGCCAAGCAGTCATTCAATATGAGGTGATTTATGATAATTAATACATGTACGCTTAATTCAAACTATGTATGAACTAAATAATGATTTCTGGTGCTAGAAACATTGTGAAAGATTACCACATCTGACAAAAATTGAATTATGCTTCATCAACCAATCATATCTTTTTAATAGTAAATATACACATGCATATTTATTTATACATGGTATACTACAAAGAATATATTTCAAATTTAGACTCAATTGTACTATTTAGATAATTTAAAATTACTCATATACTAGCCAAATAAAATAAACATTACAACCAGATGTTTCAAATTTCCTCCAATCAAAACAAAAAGATATCAGCTGAAAATACTAATGGTGCCAAAAAATGTTGAAATATTTTATGACTGTTTTTCTTCCAACACTTTTGAAAGGAAGAATCAATTTCACATTTTTTTATACCTCAGGCCTCAAACTCTCTAAAGCTGTTTTAGATACAATAACAGTAATTGATGGAAAAAAATCACTATTACGTGTCATCCATGAATCATGTTTTTTTCAAGGAATCTCTTGAGGAGTAACTGTTAAAATTCTAGAATTAAAAAGAAAACACAATGAAAAACACTACTCCTTTAGAGAAAAGTCACTACTAAAAAATAGAAAACATTTCTGCTAATTAATTAAACTAATAAAAGAGTATATTTATCCTCTGTTTCTAGGATGGGCCTTCCCCAAGGCAACAGTTTTGGGCCACTATTATGATCTCATATAGCTCTTTTAGGCAATTCCATTAACTAGCATGGCCTCAGCTAACTTTTGCATAATGACAAATCTCAGTATCAACTGAAAGACAGAATTATCTTTCTTCTGAGTTACAAGCTGATTTACCCAATGGCTTAGTGGATATATGGTTACCTAAGAGGAACCTCAAATTCAGTAAGTCCAAAACTTACCCTATTTCCTCTCAAACTTATTCCTTGTTTTGCACCTCCTCTTTAGGTTAACAGCAACACAATCTACTCAGATTCCCAAGGCAGAAACCTAGGTCAACCTTTCCATCTTCCCTTAAACATCCAGTAAATCACCAAGTATTGTTGATTCTATTTTCTTAAATAATATTTCTTGAATCTGAGTTTTTTTTCTTCAGCCTCACTGCCACTGCTTTAGTTCAAGTTTCAATTGTTGCCTATATTCCTGCAATCTGGTCTCCTTCCTTATAGATGGAACCTCTTCTTCTCCACTGAAATAATTTTTCTCACTCATCAAAGAAAAACCTAATAAAATCACCAACCTGATTATGCCACTTTCTTTCTTAAACTCACATAATGGCACCCCATAGTTTTCAGTTTAAAATCCAAATTTCTTAACATGGCATAAAGGCCCAATAACAGTCCTACATCTCAACAATCTTTATTTTACACGTGTGATCTATCTGGTGTCATATTATCTCCTATTTATGCGTTCACAAGTGCCTCTGCTTCTGTACAGAATTCCAATTTGCTTAGTATACCTCTTGGAAAGATTTTGCTGATTATCTTTTTTGAATGACCAAGTGTCCTTCCTTCCGATGTATTTCATAGAATACTTTGTTTACCTTTATCACTTAACACATATTGCAACTGTAATATAAGACAGAGCACCTTCAAGCACCATAAAAAATTAATTTCAACAAGCTCACCTTTATTAATTCCCATTTTATCTTCTGAAAAATGAGAGATATGGATTAGACACAAGGTTCCTCTCAGCCAAACTACTTTATGAATTTATGTCAAGTTGGAAAGTCTCTTGACACTCCTGACTTTTTTCCCCCACTTACTGCTAGAATACAATCATGGTATTAATTACTGGTGTTGTCCACACAGAACACCTGAGATACTGAAAGTAACAGTATAGAACATGAACATGAGTTTAACTTATTTAAAAATAATGTAACCAAGTTTAGGAACTGTTTACTAAGATTTGAATTTATTGAACTTGATTTAGAAAAGTCTGATCAAATCAAACTTAACAATTTGTTGAGATCTTTACATGTCACTGTTAACAACTCAACTCAGTCTTGTTTACCCTTAATTATTGCTATCCAATTGTTAAATTTTATTCATGGAAAAGACTAAGTTCAGTTCTCTTTAGACTGTAAACTGCTTTTAGAAAAGGGCCACGTGTTATGCTAAAAGACTAACAGTCCACAGGATTTAGTAAAATGTTAGAGACAGAAAAATAACAATGCTGTAATATTCAAAGAGTAAGGTCAATTTTTCATTTATTGTACTGTCAATTTTAAATTGAAATTGACCTACTGTGTTATCAAAGGAGCCAGGAAGTATATACTAGAAGACTAATATTATTTATAATTGGTGAAAGATTATAGGGAAAAGAAATTAAAACAAGATTTTAAAAAATCCATTATGCATACTAATGCTTATAAAGTGCTTTCTTAAGTAAATTTTCAATGAATTTTACAAGAAAGGGTTGCTTTCTTTATTTTCCTAACATGTACTGATGATGGTAGATGAAATCTCATAATGATTATCTGATATGTATACTTTAATTCAAACAGGATAACTGGGAATTAAATGATGCCCTAACACAGCCAAAGATTCAACAGTATAAAGAAAAAACAATTATTTGCCCACCTTCCCGCCGAGACACTAATTCTTTGTAGAGGTGAAAAACGCCATACTATACCTTGATTTCTTCTATTTCATCTGGTACTATCTTGTATGCTGATATAGTCCCACCCAACCTGAAATTAGGAGAAAAAAAAATTCTCAAAACCGGCAACAGTGTATTAAAAATATGGACTATTTCTGCCATTAGCATCAGAGTGCCACCAATAATTGCCTATTACCCACCCCAATAACCATGGAGGAAAAACAACCATTTTGTACTCAGGTTTTCCATACAGTAGTTTAAAAAGGTAGTGAATGACTACTGCAAGAGGAAACAAGTTAGATTTTTAACCATAATTAAACTTCTCTTATCGATGGTTTTAATGATGCTCAAACTGTCACTTTTACTGATAGATTCTGTCACAACTAAGACGTATCAAGAACAACAGCAGACATTTCTATTTTCATGGCATCATGAAACACAGCCAGGTTTAGAATACCTATCAATTTAACATACCATCAGTATTCTATAGTATTGCACTCAGGAAGACTGATTCCAAATTTCATGTTCTTTCCCTTACAACACACAGCTTTCCTCACTAAAGGAATCATTCTAGAGGTAGAGTGCTCTTTTACTCTAATCAATATATAAAAAGTGGTATTACATTGGCAGTAACACTAGTAGTTATAATAGTAATACTACCACTAGTAGTATACTGAGTATTTACTGTATGCCAAGCATTAAATTGTCAGGTTTTATATGTTTTGTTCTCATTTAACTCTCATAACCTATAATAAGAATTATGAAAAAAATGAGGTAAGCAATTTTTCAAAGGTCCCACAACTAGGAGTGGCAGACTGGGCTTAAGAACTCACTTCCAGAAACTGATAAGCAAATTCTAAAATTCATATGGAAATTCAAGGAACACATAATAGTCAAAAAATCTTGAAAAGAAGAAAGTTGGAGGAGTTACACTTTCTGATTTCAAGTCACTACAGATCTACAATAATCAAGACAATGTGGAGCTGGCGTAAGGATAGACATATAAAGCAACAGGGTACAAATGAAAGTCCGGAAACAAACATCACATTTATGGTCAACTAGTTTTTGTTTTCCTTTTTATTTTATTGTAATAAATATAGTTAACATTTTAACCATTTTTAAGTGTACAACTAAGTGAAATTACATTCATAATGATGTGCAACCATCATTACTATCTATTTCCAAAACTTATCCATAACTTAAACAGAAACTCTGTAATCATTAAGGAATAACTCCTAATTTTCCCCTTCCCCCAGGCCCTGGTAACTCCTAAACAACATTGTCTTTACGAATTTGACTACTCTAGGAAATTCACATAGAGGAATCATACAATATCTGTCCTTTTGTGTCTAGCAAATTTCACTCAGCATAGTTTTCAAGCTTTATCCACATGGTAGCATGTATCAGAACTTCATTCCAGTTTTATGACTGAATAATATCCCACTGTATGTATATACCACATTTATTTACCCATTCATCTGTTAATGGACACTAAGATTGTTTCAATTTTTTGGCTACTGTAAATAATGCTGCAATAAACATTAGCATACAATATCTGAATCGCTCTTTTCAGTTCTTTTGGGTACATACCTAGGAGGTGGAATTACTCAATCATATGGTAATTCCATGTTTAGCATTTGAAGGACTGCCAAACAGTTTTCCACAGGGGCTGTACGATTTTACACTACCACCAAGAATGCATGATGGTTCCAATTTATCCACATCTTCATCTATACTTGTTATTCTATTTTTTTTAATGGCTACCCTAATGGGTGTAAACTGGTAACTCATAGTTTTGAGACTCGCATTTCCCTAATAAGCAGTGATATAGAGCATGGGTCCCCAACCCAGGAAACGGTGGGCAAGTGATGGGCAAGTGACTAAAGCTTCATCTGCCGCTCTCTGTCCCTCGAATTACCACCTGAACCATCCCGCCCTGTCCTGTCCCTTCAGTGGGAAAATTGTTTTACACAAAACTGGTCCTAGGTGACAAAAAGGTTGGGGACCACTGCTACAGAGCATCTTTTCATGTTCTTATTGGCCATTTGTATATCTTCTCTAAAGAAATATCTATTCAAGTGCTCTGGCAATTTTTAAATTGGGTTGTTTGCTTTTTGCTGTTGAGTTGTAAGAGTTTTTCATATATTCTGGATATTAAACTCTTACCTAAGATATTATTTCCAAATATTTTCCCTCATTCTGTAGGCTGTCTTTTAACGTTCTTGATAATACTTTGATACACAAAAACTTTTAATTTTGGTGCTGCACAATTTATGTATTTTTTTCTTTTGTTGCTCACCTTACTGGTGTCATGCATAAGAATCCACTGCCAAATCCAAGGTCTTGAAGATTTATCCTTATGTTTTCTTCAAAGTGTTTTATGGTTTTAGTTCTTCTATTTAGAACACTGATCCGTTTTGAGTTCATGTTTGAATATGGTGTGAGATATGGGTTCAAGTTAATTCTTTTCCATGTGGAAATCCAATCATTTAGCACCATCTGTTGACAAGCTTTTTCTTTCCCAAAGCTGTTTTCAAAGCTTTGACTTAGCACCCTTGACTAAAATGAATTTTCCATAGATACGGGTTTATTTCTGGATCCTTAATTTTATTCAATTGGTCTATAGGTCTATCTTTTTGTGGTTCTCAGCATAGAAGTCTTCTACCACATTGGTTAAATGTATTCCTAGGCATTTATTTTCAGATGCTATTTTAAATGGCGTAGCTTTTAATTTCCTTTTCAGATTGTTTATTGCCAGTGTATAGAAACAAGTGATTTTTGTGTGTTGATCTTGTACCCTGTAACTTTGCTGAACTTATTTTTTTTTAATTTATTTATTTTATTTATTTTTGGCTGTGTTCAGTCTTTGCTGCTGCGTGCGGGCTTTCTCTAGTTGCAGCGAGCAGGGGCTACTCTTCGTTATGGTGCGTGGGCTTCTCTTGTTGAAGAGCATGGGCTCTAGATGCGCGGGCTGAAGTAGTTGTGGCACGCGGGCTCAGTAGCTGTGGCTCGAGGGCTCTAGAGCACAGGCTCAGTAGTTGTGGTGAATGGCCTTAGTTGCTGCACAGCATGTGGGATATACCCGGACCAGGGGCCGAACCCGTGTCCCCTGCATTGGTAGGCGGATTCTGAACCACTGAGCCACCAGGGAAGTCCCTGAACTTGTTTATTGACTCTAGTAACTTTCTTGTGGATTATCTATATACAGGATCATATTATCTGTGAATAGAGATAGATTTACTTCTCACTTAACAGGCTGGATGCCTTTTATTTCTTGTCCTTGTCTAAATACTCTGGCTAGAACTTCCAGTGCAATGTTCAATATCAGTGGTGAAAGCAGGTATCTTTGTCTTGTTCTAGATATAAAAAGAAAGCTTTCCATTTTTCACAATTGAACATGGCGTTAGTTGTGGGGTTTTCACAAATGCCTTTTATCAGGTTAAGGATTCCCTTCTGTTCCTAGTTTTCTGAGTGTTTTTACCATGAAAGAATGCTGGATTTTTGTTAAATGCTTTCTCTGTGTCATAAGATGATCATGTGGTTTTCTGCTTTTCAATCTTTCTATTAATGTGGTATTATTGCAGTGATTAATTTTCTTATGTTGAACTACCCTTGAACACCTGGGGTAATCTCACTTGGTCGCTGTGTATAATTCTTTTAATATGTGGTTGCATTCAGTGTCTTAATACTTTCCTATTTTGCATCTATATTCATAAGGGTTATTACTCTATAATTTTTCTTTCTTCTGATGTCTTTATCTGGCTTTGGTAGCAAGGTAATTCTGGCCTCATTGAATGAGTTAGAAAGTATTTTCTCCTCTTCTGTTTTATGGAAGAGTTTGAAAAACATAATGTTAATTCTTTAAATGTTTGGAATAATTTACCAGTGAAGTAATCTGGTCCTAGACTTTTCTTTGGTGGGAGATTCTTTTTTTTTTTTTTGTAATTAATTTTTATTGGAGTATAGTTGTTTTACAATCTTCTGTTTGGCGGGAGGTTTTTAATTGTTGAAAATCTGTTTACTTGTTACAGATCTGTTGAGACTTTATTTTTATGTCAGTTTAGGTAATTCACATGCTTCTCGGAATTTGTCTATTTCATGTAGGTTACCAAATTTGTTGGCATACAACTGTTTACAGGATTTTTTATAATCATTTTTATTTCTGTAAGGTCAGTAGTAATATTCACATCTTTATTTCTGATTTGTTTTTGTGCTTTCTCTTTTTCTTAATCAATCTAGCTAATGGTTTGTCAATTTTGTTAATTTTTTCAGAGAACAAACTTTTGCTTTTGTTGACTCTGTACTGTTTTTCTATTCTCTATTTAGCTCCACCTTAATCCTTATTATTTTCTTCCTTGATCTTTTCTTTTTTCCCTGCCTCCCTCCCTTCCTTACATTAATTGTCTTATGTATTTAAGCTGATTTTTTTTCTTTTTTTGTAGTGAATCATTTTAATTCCCTTGTCATTTCCTGTTTTACATCTTTTAGGTATTTTTTTGGTGGTTACCATGGGGAATACATTTAATATTCTAAATTTTTAGCAACCTAGTTGATTGATAACAACTTAAATCAGCATACGAAATGTCTGCTCCTATACAGGGCTATCCTCCTACTTTTATGTGTTGTCACAGCTAAGTTTGCTAGTTTTGGAGTTAGTTTTCTCTTCTTCTCTAGTCCTTCAGGGTATAAAGTAGTGTATTTATCGAGGATGTTTCTTTCTTTTTGATGTGGACATTTATAGCTATATATTTCCCTCTGAAAAGTGCTTCCACTGCATCCCGTAAGTTTTGGTATGCTGTGTTTTCGTTTACATTTGTCTCAAGGTATTTTCTAATTAACCTTGTGATTTCTTTTTGAACCACTGGTTAAGAGTGAACTGTTTAATTTCCACATATTGTGAATTTTCTAGTTTCCCTCCACTGTTGTTTTCTAGCTTCTTTCCAATGTGGCCAGAGAAAATACTTTGAATGATTTCAATCTTTTTAAATTTACTGAGACATTTTTTTTGTGGCCTAACATTTGGCTTATCCTATAAAATGTTCCAGGTCTTCCTTTGTGTATTATCAGCAATTCCCTTTTGAAACATGACTGTGCTTGTGTCTGTTAATTTATTGTGAGAATTAAATGTGATAATACATTTCCTTAATGTAATTTCCTTTAACAGGCTTCTAATTATATGACTTTTCTGAATGAATTAATCTATGTAATAAAAATAAAGGAATCTGTAGATAGTGATTACTACCATTACTGAAACAGTTCCAGAAAAAAATTATTGGTCCAAATTCATTAGGAATAGAAATATTTAAAGGTAATTCAAAGTTGCTCAGAAATATTTTAATTTTCTCCCCAACTCTAATCTGCTTCTTCTACAGTTCGCCCCAGTTTTTGTTATGGTAAATGTTAATTGATCCAGTAGTCCATGTCATAAGTGTGGAAATCTTTCAAATGTCTTTTTACCTTTCTCAGTCCTTACAACAAGTAATAACAGTCAAATTTTTATTGGCCTTAATTTATCCGGAAAATAGTCATTCTTACATTTCCACTTCAGTACTTTAAGATTTTATCATTTCTAACCACAGTTTTAGTAGTATCCTCGCCACAGTTGTAACAAGCCGCATCTTTCTAAAATGTAATTCTTCTCATGTCACATCGTTATTAATTAATGGATAATACCTTAAGAAGTGATGAGAATTCCCTTTATAAACTCGACTCCGCAGTCCATTTCTTGTTTCATTTCCTGTAACTCTTTCACAGTACCTCTTTGTTCTAGCCATGCCCAATTGTCACTAGTTTCATAAATGCTTTATGCCTCTCTATTACCTGTACCTTGAATGCTCTTCTACACCCCCAAAACTCCGTATCAACCTTCAGGAGCCAAATACCACTTTGAGAACACTTACACAAACTCTGGAAGCAGAAATAAGCACCTCCTCTACTGTGAATAGTGCCTTACTTACACTTGCATTATAGCTTTTATCCTACTATTGTAATTATCTGTTTAGAGATTTATCTTCTCCACTAGATTATGAAGGTACAGATTATATTTTAAATTACTTTCTATACTTGGCAAATAGTGAGTACTTAAAGCTTGATAAAGCAGCACACATTTGGTAAATTAATGAGAGAGATTAGAGGAGCCAGACATGTGAATTTTCACCAAGATCTTAAAATCTTTTTTAAGAGCGGTATCTCCAGACTTTCGGATCAAGATGGCTGAGTGGGAGAATGCACGAACACACCAAAAATACATCTACATTACTCTAGGAGGCGGGTCAAAAAGATCTTGCTTTATGTCAGAGAGTGTTCTGCCTATGTTTTCTTCTAAGAGTTTTATAGTATCCAGCCTTACATTTAGGTCTTTAATCCATTTTGAGTTTATTTTTGTGTGTGGTGTTAGGGAGTGTTCTAATTCCTTTCTTTTACATGTAGCTATCCAGTTTTCCCAGCACCACTTACCGAAGAGACAGTTTTTTCTCCATTGTATATTCTTGCCTCCTTTGTCATAGATTAGTTGACCACATGTGCGTGGGTTTATCTCTGGACTTTCTATCCTGTTTCATTCACCTGTATTTCTGTTTTTGTGCCAGTACCATACAGTTTTGATTATTGTAGCTTTGTAGTATAGGCTGAAGTCAGGGAGCCTGATTCCTTACACTCTGTTGTGCTTTCTCAAGATTGCATTGGCTATTTGGGGTCTTTTGGGTTTCCATACAAATTGTAAAACTTTTTGTTCTAGTTCTGGGAAAAATACCATTGGTAACTTGATAGGGCTTACATTGAATATGTAGACTGCTTTGGGTACTACAGTCATTTTGATACTGTTGATTCTTCCAATCCAAGAACATGGTATCTCTCTCCATCTGTTTGTGTCACCTTTGATTTCTTTCACCAGTATCTTATAGTTATCCAAGCACAGGTCTTTTGCTTCCTTAGATAGGTATATTCCTAGGTATTTTATTCTTTTTGATGTGGTGGTAAGTGGGATTGTTTCCTTAATTTACCTTTTACCCTTCTACACTGTTGGTGGAAATATAAATTGGTACAGCCACTATGGAGAATAGTATGGAGGTTCCCTAATAAACTAAAAATAGAACTACCCTATGATCCAGGAATCCCCCTCCTGGACATATTCCCAGAGTAAACCATAATTCGAAAAGATACATACACCCCACTGTTCACTGCAGCACTATTTACAACAGCCAGGACATTGAAGCAACCTAAATGTCCATCAACAGAGGAATGGATAAAGAAAATGTGGTACATATATACAACAGAGTATTACTCAGCCATAAAAAAAGAACAAAATAATGCCATTTGCAGCAACATGGGTGGACCTCGAGACTGTCATACTGAGTGAAGTCACACAGAGAAAGACAAATATCATATGATATCGCTTGTATGTGGAATCTAAATAAAAGGTAAAAATGAACTTATTTACAAAACAGAAATAGAGTCACAGATGTAGAAAACAATCTAATGGTTACCACGGGGGAAAGGAAGGGAGGGATAAATTGGGAGATTGGGATTGACATATACATACTACTATATATAAAACAGGTAACTAATATGGACCTACTGTATAGCACAGGGAACTCTACTCAATACTCTTTAATGACCTATATGGGAAACGAATCTAAAAAAGAAAGGATATATGTATATGTATAACTGACTGACTTCTCTGTACAGCAGAAAGTAACATTATAAATCAACTATACTCCAATTTAAAAAAAATCTATATGATGAACAATTCTCACTAAAAAGTAACTGAAAATTGGCATAAAGACTCCTGTACAATTAAGGTTGTAAGATAGCTCCACAGGGAATCAGGCAGCAAGGGAAGTGATCAGGTCAGGACTTGTGCCCCTGAGATGGGACTCAGAGGAAAAGGGAGATTACAGGGGTGGAGAATCTCCCTGGAGAGTGGTTCCAGCCACATATTAGGTGCCCTAGTACTGGAGTCTGACACAGGGAAGATAAGCCCCCTTGGCTGGTTGAGCTCTGCTACGACTAACAGGAGGGCTGTCGGGAGCACGGACTTCATTTGTGAGGAGTGAACCAGCATTGGCTTGCTCCCACGGCAGAACAGAGAAGGAGAATTAGGACTGCATGAGTGGCTACCCAGTTTCCCACAACAGTCCCAGCGTGCACCCCAGCCCGAGCTGAGCTAATGCTCCAGCCATGCTTACTTCACCTCAGAGCTCCACAATGGAGTGAGTTGCCACAACTGGGAAGGCTCAGCTGTGGGAGGCAGAGGTTACTCAGACCTGGGCAGTGTCTGAGCACAGCGTGATGGCCAATGCTGGTGCTTACCGAGAAAGCTTATCAGAAGCAACCCTAATCTCTGCCACTGGCCAGACTTCACAGCCTGCATCCTGATACACATCAAGAGGCCAAGTGGGCTCTGCCTGCCCTGCGGCATAGCCTTACAACATTACAGGGTTAGTGGAGACTGCGGAGGAGTGTGTGGCTGCAGGGGGAAATGGAGACACAGATGCAGCAGGGGCTGTCATCGCAGGCAGCAAATCGGAGGTAGCATAAAACTCTGTGGCCAACCTGCAGAAGCCCATGCCCCATCATGAGCCCAGAGCCTGCATGGCCGCTGTTGGTGCAGCACTGCTCTCCTGGGGCAAGGATGCCAGGTACTGAAAGACGAGAGAGCACATACTTTAAGGAAACAAATCCAGCTCATAATCAATATTCAGGGTTTCCGCTCCTTAAACTTGGGATCCAACCCCACCCACAATAGGGCAGAGAGGGACAATGAGTAGAGGGGAAGCACTACCTTACACTTAACTCTGGCCCTATCCCTTTATCTGCAGCCCTATCCACTACC
Organism: Balaenoptera musculus; assembly: GCF_009873245.2. Classification (NCBI taxonomy): domain Eukaryota; kingdom Metazoa; phylum Chordata; class Mammalia; order Artiodactyla; family Balaenopteridae; genus Balaenoptera; species Balaenoptera musculus. The sequence goes on along the minus strand of NC_045786.1, from coordinate 140,894,729 downwards.
AAGGTGATAGCTGCCACCACACCCTGAGGAAAGATGTCACTTCTGTTCATGTCAAATCCAGCTTTCACACCAAAGGCACCGGGCACACACAGACTGTATAGGGACACTTCCATACAGGGACATTCTTTCAAGACCGCAACAGGTAACTGTTTTACCTAAATTCATAGTGACAAAAAAATGAAAAAAAAAATTCAATAAGTGGTGCTGGAAAAACTAGATAGCTACATGTAAAAGAATGAGATTAGAACATTTCTTAACAACATCTACAGAAATAAACTCCAAATGGAGTAAAGACCTAAATGTAATACCTAAAACCATACAACTCCTAGAGGAGAATACAGGCAGAACACTCTTTGACCTAAATCACAGCAATATTTTTTTTTAGATATGTCTCATAAGGGAAAAGAAAAGCAAAAATCAACAAATAAGACCTTAATTAAAATTAAGTTAATTTTAATTAATTTAAAATCTTTTGCACAGCAAAGGAAACCATCAACAAAATGAAAAGACAACATACTGAATGGGAGACAATACCAAGTGACATGCACAATAAGGGGTTAATATCCAAAATACATAAACAGCTCATACAACTCAAAATTTTTAAAAATCCAGTATAAAAAATAAACAGAAGATACAAATTGACATTTTTCTAAAGAAGACAGATAGCTAACAGACACATGAAAAGAGGCTCAAGATCACTAATTCTTAGAGAAATGCAAATCAAAACCACAATGAGATAGCACTTCACATCTGTCAGATTGGCTAACATCAAAAAGTATACAAGTAACAAACGTTGGCGAAGATGTGAAGAAAAAGAAACTTTTGCACAGTTTGTGGGAATGTAAATAGGTATAGCCATTATGGAAAACAGTATAGAAAAAACTAAAAATAGAATAATCATATGATTCAGCAATTCCACTTCTGGGTCTATATATGAAGAAACTGAAGACATTAATTTAAAAAGATACATGCACCACAATATTTATAGCAGCATTATTTACAATAGCCAAGATATGGAAACAAACTAAGTGCCCATCAACAGATGAATGAATGAAGAATATGTGGTAACTATATATACAATGGAATATGACTCAGGCATAAAAAAAATGAAATTCTGCCATTTGCAACAATGAGGATAAACCTAGACAGTGTTATACTTAGTGAAATAAGTCAGAAAAAGAAAGACAAATCCTCTGTATCATCCATAATGTGGAACCTAAAACATAACTGAAATGAATGTGTATAACAAAACAGATATAGACTCATAAACACAGAGAACAAACTAGTAGTTACCAGTGGGGAGAGGGAAAGAGAGAAGGATAAGATAGCCTCAATTACCAAAGGGTAAGAAGCAGAAGCAAGAAGAACTACACTCCTGCAGCCTGTGGAATGAAAACCACATTCACAGAAAGACAGACAAAATGAAAAGCAGAGGGCAATGTACCAGATGAGGAACAAGATAAAACCCCAGGAAAACAACTAAATGAAGTGGAGATAGGCAACCTTCCAGAAAAAGAATTCAGAATAATGATAGTGAAGATGATCCAGAACCTGGAAAAAGAATGGAGGCAAAGATCGGGAAGATGCAAGGAATGTTTAACAAAGACCTAGAAGAATTAAAGAACAAACAAACAAACAGAGATGAACAATACAATAACTGAAATGAAAAATACACCAGAAGGAATCAGTAGCAGAATAACTGAGGCAGAAGTACGGATAAGTGACCTGGAAGACAGAATGGTGTAATTCACCGCCACGAAAGAGAAAAAAGAAAAGAGAATGAAAAGAAATGAAGCCAGCCTAAGAGACCTCTGGGACAATATTAAACACACCAACATTCGCATTATAGGGGTCCCAGAAGGAGAAAAGAGGGAGAAAGGACCCGAGAAAATATCTGAAGAGATTATAGTCGAAAACTTCCCTCACATGGGAAGGGAAGTAGCCACCCATGTCCAGGAAGTGCAGAGAGTCTCAGGCAGGATAAACCCAAGGAGAAAAATGCCGAGACACACAGTAATCAAACTGACAAAAATTAAAGACAAAGAAAATTATTAAAAGCAACAAGGGAAAAACGAAAAATAACATACAAGGGAACTCCCATAAGGTTAACAGATGATTCCTCGGCAGAAACTCTACAAGCCAGAAGAGAGTGGCATGATATATTTAAAGTGATGAAAGGGAAGAACCTATAAACAAGATTATTCTACCCAGGAAGGATCTCATTCAGATTCAACAGAAAAATCAAAAGCTTTACAGACCAGCAAAAGCTAAGAAAATTCAGCACCACCAAAGCAGCTCTACAACAAATGCTAAAAAAACTTCTCTAAGCTGGAAACACAAGAGGAGAAAAGGACCTACAAAATCAAACCCAAAACCATTAAGAAAATGGTAATAGGAACATACATAGGGATAATTACCTTAAATGTGAATGGATTAAATACTCCAACCAAAAGACACAGACTCACTGAATGGATAAAAAAATAAGACCCATCTATATGCTGTCTACAAGAAATCCACTTCAGACCTAGGGACACATACAGACTGAAAGTGAGGGGATGGAAAAAGGTATTCCACGTAAATGGAAATCAAAAGAAGGCTGGAGTAGCAATACTCATATCAGATAAAATAGACTTTAAAATTAAGAATGTTACAAAAGACAAGGAAGGACACTACATAATGATCAAGGAATCAATCCAAGAAGAAGATATAACAATTATAAATATATATGCACCAAACATAGGAGCACCTCAATACATAAGGCAACTGCTAACAGCTATAAAAGAGGAAATCGACAGTAATACAATAATAGTGGGGGGACTTTAACATCTCACTTACACCAAAGGACAAGTCATCGAGACAAAATTTAATAAGGAAACACAAGCTTTAAATGACACAATAGACCAGATAGATTTCATTGAGATTTATAGGACATTCCATCTGAAAACAGCAGATTACACTTTCTTCTCAAGTGCACACGGAACATTCTCCAGGACAGATCACATCTTGGGTCACAAATCAAGCCTCAGTAAATTTAAGAACATTGAAATCATATCAAGCATCTTTTCTGACCACAATGCTATGAGATTAGAAATCAATTACAGGGGAAAAAAACGTAAAAAACACAAACACATGGAGGCTAAACAATACAATACTAAATAACCAAGAGATCACTGAAGAAATCAAAGAGGAAATCAAAAAATACCTAGAGACAAATGAAAACAAAAACACGACGATCCAAAACCTACGGGATGCAGCAAAAGCAGTTCTAAGAGGGAAGTTTATAGTAATACAATCCTACCTCAAGAAACAAGAAAAATATCAAATAAACAATCTAACCTTACACCTAAAGGAACTAGAGAAAGAAGAACAAACAAAACCCAAAGATAGTAAAAGGAATGAAATCATAAAGATCAGAGCAGAAATAAATGAAATAGAAACAAAGAAGACAATAACAAAGATCAACAAAACTAAAAGCTGGTTCTTTGAGAAGATAAACAAAACTGATAAACCTTTAGCCAAACTCATCAAGAAAAAGAGGGAGAGGACTCAAATCAATAAAATTAGAAATAAAAAAGGAAAAGTTACAACGGACGCCACGGAAATACAAAGCATTGTAAGAGACCACTACAAGCAACTCTATGCCAATCAAATGGACAACCTGGAAGAAATGGACAAATTTTTGGAAAGGTATAACCTTTCACGACTGAACCAGGAAGAAATAGAAAATAGGAACAGACCAATCACAAGTACTGAGATTGAAACTGTGATTAAAAACCTTCCAACAAACAAAAGTCCAGGACCAGATGGCTTCACAGGTGAATTCTATCAAGCATGTAGAGAAGAGCTAGCACTCATCCTTCTCATACTCTTCCAAAAAATTGCAGAGGAAGGAACACTCCCAAACTCATTCTACGAGGCCACCATCACACTGATACCAAAACCAGACAAAGATAGTACAAAAAAAGAAAATTACAGACCAGTATCACTGATGAATATAGATGCAAAAATCCTCAACAAAATACTAGCAAACAGAATCCAACAACACATTAAAAGGATCATACAACATGATCAAGTGGGGATTTATCCCAGGGATGCAAGGGTTCTTCAATACACAAATCAATCAGTGTGATACACCATATTAATAAATTGAAAAATAAAAATCATATGATCATCTCAACAGATGCAGAAAAGGGTTTTGACAAAATTCAACACCCATTTATGATAAAAAACTATCCAGAAAATGGCCACAGAGGGACTCTACCTCAACATAATTAAGGCCATATACAACAAACCCACAGCAAACATAATTCTCAATGGTGAAAAACTGAAAGCATTTCCTCTAAGATCAGGAACAAGACAAGGATGTCCACTCTCGCCACTATTATTCAACATAGTTTTGGAAGTCCTAGGCATGGCAATCACAGATGAAAAAGAAATAAAAGGAATACAAATTGGAAAAGAAGAAGTAAAACTGTCACTCTTTGCAGATGACATGATACTATACACAGAGAATCCTAAAGATGCCACCAGAAAAGCACTAGAGCTAATCAATGAATTTGGTAAAGTTGCAGGATACAAAATTAATGCACAGAAATCACTAACAACGAAAGATCAGAAAGAGAAATTAAGGAAACAATTCCATTTACCATTGCAATAAAAAAAATAAAATACCTAGGAATAAACCTACCTAAGGAGGTAAAAGACCTGTACTCAGAAAACTATACGACACTGATGAAAGAGATCAAAGATGACATCAACAGAGGGATGGATATACCATGCTCTTGGATCGGAAGTATCAATATTGTGAAAATGACTATACCACCCAAAGCTATCTACAGATTCAATGCAATCCCTATCAAATTACCAATGGCATTTTTTACAAAACTAGAGAAAAAATCTTAAAATTTGTATGGAGACACAAAAGACCCCGAATAGCCAAAGCAATTTGAGGGGAAAAAAGGGGAGCTGGAGGAATCATACTTCCTGACTTCAGACTATACTACAGAGCTACAGTATTCAAAACAGTACGGTACTGGCACATAAACAGAAATATAGATCAATGGAACAGGATAGAAAGCCCAGAGATAAACCCACGCACCTATGGTCAACTAATCTATGACAAAGGAGGCAAGGATATACAATAGAGAAAAGACAGTTTCTTCAGTAAGTGGTGCTGGGAAAACTGGAGAGCTACATGTAAAAGAATGAAATTAGAACACTCCCTAACACCATACACAAAAATAAACTCAAAATGGATTAGAGACCTAAATGTAAGACCGGACACTATAAAACTCTTAGAGGAAAACATAGGAAGAACACTCTTTGACATAAATCACAGCAAGATCTTTTTTGATCCGTCTCCTAGAGTCATGGAAATAAAAACAAACAAATGGGACCTAATGAAACTTAAAAGCTTTTGCACAGCAAAGGAAACTATAAACAAGACGAAAAGACAACCTTCACAATGGGAGAAAATATTTGCAAATGAATCAACGGACAAAAGATTAATCTCCAAAATATATAAACAGCTCATCCAGCTCAATATTAAAAAAACCCTATCAAAAAATGGGCAGAAGACCTAAATAGACATTTCTCCAAACACATACAGATGGCCAAGAGGCACATGAAAAGCTGCTCAACATCACTAATTATTAGAGAAATGCAAATCAAAACTACAACGAGGTATTACCTCACACCGGTTAGAATGGGCATCATCAGAAAATCTACAAACAACAAATGTTGGCGAGGGTGTGGAGAAAAGGGAACCCTTTTGCACTGTTGGTGGGAATGTAAATTGATACAGCCACTATGGAGAACAGTCTGGAGGCTCCTTAAAAAACTAAAAATAGAATTACCATATGACCCAGCAATCCCACTACTGGGCATATACCCAGAGAAAACCATAATTCAAAGACACATGCACCCTATTGTTCATTGCAGCACTATTTACAATAGCCAGGTCATGGAAGCAACCTAAATGCCCATCGACAGACAAATGGATAAAGAACACATAGTACATATATACAACGGAATATCACTCAGCCATAAACAGGAATGAAATTGGGTCATTTGCAGAGACATGGATGGACTTAGAGACTGTCATACAGAGTGAAGTAAGTCAGAAAGAGAAAAACAAATATTGTATATTAATGAATATATGTGGAATCTAGAAAAATGGTACAGATGATCCGGTTTGCAAGGCAGAAATAGAGACAAAGATGTAGAGAACAAACGTATGGACACCAAGGGGGGAAGGGAGGGTGTGGTGGTGGTGGGATGAATTGGGAGATTGGGTTTGACATATATACACTAATATGTATAAAACAGGTAACTAATAAGAACCTGCAGTATGAAAAAATGAAATAAAATTCAAAAAAAGAACAGAGAAGAGAATAACAGATGTGTGGAACACAGGAGAAAAAAAAAGGCTGTAAAAAAAGAAAAAAAGAGAGAAGAATAATATAAGGGTATAGGATTAATAGATACAGACTACTATGTATAAAATAAATAAGTAGCAAGGCTATATTTTACAGTAGAGGAAAGTATAGCCATTATTTTGTAATAACTTTAAATGGAGTGTAATCTATAAAAACATTGAACCACTATGCTGTACACATAAAACTAATATTACTTTGTTAAACAATTATATTTCAATAAAAAGCATTTTCTCTATTTTAATAATAATATACATTTGTGGTATACACATTATGCACACTTACTTCTTTTATAAAATAATTTTTACACACCTTAGTTTGAGCAGTGTTATATTCCTCAATGCTTTCAACTTGACTGAACAAGCAAGCCGAATATCTTTAGAGATTTTCATAAGAAGCCAAATTATTGATTCATACATTAAACTTCAATGAATTAGTCTTGCTTAGACAGTGTTCAAAAAATATCTCTGCACTTGGCTTGGTTCCTGCCATTTGTAGAAGTTATCAGATGTCAGTTTAACATTAAGTAACATTAATCCTATTTTTTTCCAGCAAGAGCACGTTGTCTAAACAATGCTAAACTTTTTAATCTCAATAGAAAGGTTCTTCTATTAAATATAAAAGTGAGACTACTAGTCCAACTTAATACACACATATTCAATAAATTCTGTAAGTGGTTATTTTTAGAGCTTTCTATGCTTAAGGCCCTGTTGTGGCAAATAAAGTCCCTCTTCCAGCTCTAATTAAAATTCAAATCTAAAACTGCTTCAAGGGACTTCCCTCATGGTCCACTTGTTAAGACTTTGCCTTCAAATGCAGGGGGTGCAGGTTCAAACCCCTGTTCAGGGAGCTAAGATCCCACATGCCTCGCTGCCAAAAAACCAAAACATGAAGAACAGATGCAATATTGTAACAAATTCAATAAAGACTTTAAAAATGGCCCACATCAAAAAAATCTTGGAGAAAAAAATAAAACTGTTTCAAGAAATTATATCTCCTGGTAATGTGGTTTATTACTGATTTATTGTAAAATATACAATATTAAGAAAATGAATACTAAAATTATCAAATCAAGAAACTGGGAGTCTCTTTATTCAATTATATTTCTGTTATTGAATTGTTTTATTGATTCATTCAACAATCCTTTCTTTCTAAAAATACTTTCAATGTATTGAAGGTTTATTGAATGCTAGAAAATCAGTGGGTGCTGCAAAGAGACCTCAAAAAATTTGAAAAACTACCCTTCTCTAAAAAGTAAATTATCAATGTCTAGGTCCAGTCATAATTGGTCACACATAATATAAAATACTAATGTATGCATCAATCTTTCAAAAATGGTTTCTTCAGAGAGAAGTCTATAAATGAACAGTCCTTGGAAATACAACTTTACAAAAGCAAACCACTTTTGAGATTTTCCTAGATTTTAAAGAAATACACTTTTATGTCATTTTGAAATGCAGGTACAATTTCTAAATGTGCTATTTAATAGAGTTTAAAAAAAAAGCAACAGTTTGGAAAGTGGATCTTAACAGAACAGTGATTAATTTCTTAAGTCTAATATTTATGGTACTCAACTATGTCCATGTTATCAGTCTTCAGCATGTGCAATGTACATGTAAAGAGAAGATGGAGGAAAGAAAAAAGTGTCCTTTGATTACAAAGGGCATGACATTAATTTTCTTAATGTGGCCAGCTATTAAATCATATCTAGAAAAAACTGAATAAATGTAAGCTCCTTGAGAGTAGGATCAAGATTTTATTCATTTTTGAATTCCATACAGTGTCTAGGATAACGTCATGTAGGTATTAAACAAATGTGTATTGAATGAATAATGAAATTTATGTAGCACTCCCAAAATAGTGTTCTTTGAGGTGTTAATAAATACACTCCTTCCTCATTCCAAAATTAAATATACAAATAAACTTAGGACACCAACATGTTACATGTCTTTTTTGGATATATTCTTCATAGTTCTCCTTAGCATAATAAATAATAAAGGTGCTGGGAAGTTCTACAATATAGTGCTGAAAGAAAAAAACTGCCAGCAAAGAACACTAAACCTGACAAAATTATCCTTGAAAAATGAAAGAGATATAAAGATTCCCAGAGAAACAAAAGCTTAGGAGCCCATCACTACTAGACCTGCATTACAAGAGATGCTAAAGGGAGTTTTTCAAGTTGAAACAAAATGAAACTAAATAGTAACATGAAAGCATATTAAAGTATAAAACTTACTGGGAAAGATAGATCTATAGACAAATACAGAATACCATAATAACTCAATAGTGGTGTGTAAATCACTTCTAACTTTAGTATTAAAGTTAAGAGACAATAGTAAGATTAAATTTTAAAAAATTAGAGATGGATACACAATAAAAAGGATACAAATTATGATAACAACATCACAAGGAGTATGGTGGAGAGAAAAGTAAAAGTGTTGAGTTTTGTGTGCTATTGAAATTAAATTGTTATCAGCTTAAAATGGACTGTGATAAATATAAGATATTTAATGAAAATCTCATGGTAACCACAAAGCAAAAACACATGATATACATGAAAGGACTCAAAGCATACCAGTAACAAAAGACCATCAAATCACAAAGGAAGAAAGCAAGAGAGGAAGAACGGAACAAAAAACTACAAAATATTAGAAAAAGTGAACAAAATGGCAATAGTAAGTCCTTAGCTATCAATAGTTGTATTAAATGTAAATGGATTAAACTCCCAAATCAAATGACATACAGTGACTCAATGCGTAAAATTTTAAAAAAGAAAAGAAGATTGAACTATATGCTGTCCACAAGAGATTCACTTTAGAAATAAGTACACACATAGGCTGAAAGTGAAAGGATGCAAGAAGATACTGTATGCAAGTGGTAAACAAAAGAGAGCAGCAATGGATGTACTTATATCAGACAGTATAGAGTTCAAATCAAAAACTGTCACAAGAGAGAAAGAAGGCTATTATATAATGTTAAAGGGTCAAGTCAACAGGAAGATATAACAATTATAAATATATAGGCACTCAGCATCAGAGTACCTAAATAAACAAAGCAAATATTCATAGATTTGAAGGGAGAAATAGACTACAATACAACAATAGTAGGAGATTTCAATACCCCACTTTACATAATAGACAGAACATCCAGACAGAAAATCAGCAAGGAAACAGTAGACTTGAAAAACACTACAGTTCAAATGGACCTAACACACATATATAGAACACTGTATCCAATAGCAACAGACTATACATTCTTCTCAAGTGCACGCAGAACATTCTCCAGGATAGATCACATGTTAAGTCACAAAACAAGTCTCAACAAATTTAAGAATACTGAAATTATAGCAAGTATCTTTTCTGACCACAATGGAATGAAACTAGAAATCAATAATATAAGGAAAACTGGAAAATTCACAAATATGTGGAAAAACAACATACTCTTGAACAGTCACTGGGCCAAAGAATAGATCAAAAGGCAAATTAGAAAACAACTTGAGACAAATGAAAAGAAATAGAAAGCACACCCAAACTTATGGGACACAGAAAAAGCAGTGTCAAAAGGGAGTTTTATAGTGACAAATACTACATTTTAAAAAAAGAAGAAAAATCTCAAATAATCTAACTTTATACCTCAAGGAATTAGAAGAGCAACAAAGTTAGTCAAAGGAAAGAAACAGCAAATATTAAAGCAGAAATAAACAAAATAGATAATAGAAAATCATTTTAAAAATCAAGGAAACTAAGTTGGTTTTTTGAAAAAACAAATAATTGACAAACTCTTAGCTGGACTACAAAAGAAAGATGATTCAAATAAAATCAGAAATGAAAAAGGAAACATTACAACTGATACCACAGAAATAAAAAGAATCATGACACTATTATGAACATTTATATGCCAACAAATTGTGTAATGTAGAAGAAATGGATGAATTCCTACAAACATACAATCTACCAAAACTGAATCACGAAGAAATATATAACCCAAACAGACCTTTAACTAGTAAGTTGACTGAATCAGTAATGAAAAATCTCCCCAGAAAGAAAACCCCAGGCCAGATGACTTCACTGGTAAATTTTACAAAACATTAAAAAAGTAACATTAACCCTTCTTAAACTCTTCAAAAAATTGAAGTATAGGAAACACTTCCAAATGCATTTTATGATGCTAGCACTACACTGACATCAAAGCAAGAGAAAGACACTATAAGATAAGAAAATATCAAGCCAGCAACCCTGATGAACACACACGCGAAAATCCTCAACAAAATACTAGCAAACCACATTCAACAGCACATTGAAAGGTAATACACCATAACCAAGTGGCATTTATCCCTGGGATACAAAAATGCCTCAACATAACTAAGTCAATTAATGTGATAAACCATGTTTACAAAATGAAGGATAAAAATCACACGATCATCAATAGATACAGAAAAGGCACTTAAAATTCAACACACATTTATGTTAAAAACCCTCAACAAATTGGGTGTACAAGAAATGTACCTCAACATAGTAAAGGCCATATGTGAAAAGTCCACAGTGAAAAAAAATCGAAATCAACAAAGGAAAACTGAAAGCTTTTCCTCTAAGCTTAGGAAGAAGACAAGGTTGCCCACTCTTATCACTTCTATTTAATATAGTACTGCAATTCTATAATTCTGTAATTGCCATAGCCAGGGCAACTAGGCAAGAAAAGAAATAAAATGCATCCAAATTGGAAAGGAAGAACTAACACTGTATCTCTTTGCAGATTACATGATCCTATGTATAGAAAACTCTCAAGACACACAAAAAAACTGTTATAAGCTAAAAAAGTAATTCAGTAAAGTTGCAGGATACCAAATCAATATACAAAAAAAAAAAGAATCAGTTACATTCTATACACTAACAACAAACTATCCAAAAAGTAAATTAAGAAAACGGTCCCCTTTACAACAGTATCAAAAAGAACAAAATACTTAGAAATGAATTTAATTAAGAAAGCAAAAGACTTGTATACCAAAAACTACAAAACATTGCTAAAATATACTTTAAAAGACAGAAATAAATGGAAAGGCATCTGGGTTGATAGAGTGGAAGACATAATACTGTTAAAATGTCTATATTACCCAAAGCAACCTACAGATTCAATGCAATCCCTATCAAAATCCTAAGAGCATTTTTTTAAGGAAATAGAAAAAACAAGCCTAAAATTAATATGTAACCATAAAAGACCTCAAATATCCAAAGCAATTTTGAGCAATAACAAAACTCTAGGCATCACATTTCCTGATTTCAAAATATATTACAAAGCAAAAGTAATTAAAATAGTATGGTACTGCAGAGACAGAGGCATAAACCTATGAAAAAGAATACAGAGCCCAGAAATAAATCTGCTTATATACTGCCAACTGATCTTTGACACAGGTGTCAAGAATACACAATAGGTACGGGACAGTCTCTTCAACAAATGGTGTTGGGAAAATGGGGTGTTTTCAGAAAATAATTTGAATGGAAAAAAAGGGTGGAAAGAGGAAACTTTTAGATTTAAAAATACTTAAACACATCAAGTCAAAACAATTTTGTTTGGATACTGATTCTAACAAATCAACAGTAAAAATAAAGAAAAATTATAAGACAAATCTGGAAAATCTGAACATATACTGAGTATCTGAGGATATCAAGATAATAATGTTAATTTTTTAGGTATGATAATGGTATTGTGGTTATGTTTAAACACTGAAGTGTTTTCACCTTTGAGAGATACATACTGAAATATCTGTGGATAAAATTATGTGATGACAGGAATTTCCTTGAACATAATCCAGTGGTGTATGGGGAGACTAGGGGTAGAAATGAAACAAGTGTGGCCATAAATTATTAAATGTTGAAGGTTTGTAATGGGTAAATTAGGATTTATTACACTAGTCGCTCTTTTACATGTTTGAATCTTTACATAATTTTTAAAAAGAGAGAAAAAGAATGGGAGGAGAGAAGCTGTAGATAGAGAGTACAGAAATTTTCTACACAATAAAGGGAAGACTTATTAAAGAGGAAAAAAGATAAATGGGTCAATAACTGAAAAAAGAGGGAATCAAAAGATATCTCTTTAAAGGATGGGAAAATACCAGCATAACTGTATGCTAATGAGAAAAATCAAGTAGAAAGAGAAAAGTAAAGATTCAGGAGACTTATAAATTGTGAGAGCTACATATTTGGACGGATGAAAAGGGATCAGATTTAGTACACAAATGAATGGCTTGAACTTTCGTAGAAGCCTACATGATTTTTCATGTATATGTATTTTCATGGGCAATGCACAAGAAAGCAGACTGTCTGGATTCAGATGAAGGTAGACTGATATGATGAAAACATAGGAAAGTTGTATTAGACTGTTTTTCTTTACTCCCTAACATAAGAAACAAGATCATAAGCTGATAGAAAGGACTGGGGAGGAGGTGCTGGAGAACTAAAGATTTAGAGGAAGGTACAACTGCCATCTAATATTATGGGAGAGAGAATGTATTAGGGCAGGGCTTGGCAAAATCAGGCCTGCTGCTTTTTTAAAAATATAGTTTTATTGGAAAATAGCCACATTCATTTGTTTATGTATTATGTCTACGTCTACTTTTGTGCTATAACAGCAGAGTGGAATAGTTATGACAGAGACCATATGGCCCATAGTCTTAAAAATCTTACTAACTTTTACAAAAAAGTTTTGCCAACTCCTGTACTAGAGAAATAGGCTGAAATAAACAGACCCATATGAAGTTAGTGATCATGAATCTAAAGACAGATGAGTCAGTACGGTTACACGTTTTTCTCCATTTTATTTAGCTATAAGAAAGCAGGCCCAAAATAGATGGAAAGTTAGGATTTCATCAGCTTTATGAATTAGCCAAGTGTATTAGTTTCTTGTGGCTACTGTAACAAATCACCACAAACTTGGTAGCTCAAACAACTAAAAATTTATTCTCTCACAGTTTACGAGGCCAAAAGTCTGAAATCAAAATCACTGATACAAGATTATCACTGAAGTCAAGGTGTCAATAGGGCCACACTCTCTCCAATGACTCTAGGGGAGAATCTGCTCTCTGCCTCTTCCAGCTTCAGGTAGCTGCCGCATTCCTTGGTTTTTGGCCACATGACTTCAATCTCAGCCTCCAATTCACATGGCCTTCGCCTCTGTGCTTGTGCCTTCTTTTGTCTGTATGAAATCTTCATCTACCTCTCTCTTATAAGGACACTTGTGATTGGATTGAGGGCTCACCCTGATAATCCAAAATAATCTCCCCACCTCAAGATCATTAACTTAATCATATCTGCAGATACTTGTTTTCATTATAAGGTAAAAGAGTCCCAGGGATTAGTATCTGTTATCTTTGAGTAAGCATTATTCAGCCAAGCAAGCACAGTGCAACATGAGTAAGACTTGAAAATTAAAGATGTGTGCATAGGAGTAATTATAAAGATTGACCACAGAATGTAAATCAGGTAAGAAGGGAAATGAAAAGGGAAAAGAGCTAATCGAAGGGCAGTGAATTGGAGGTCCAAGTGAGATCAATTGCAGTTGAGTTACTAGACGAGTTAGAGAAAGAAGTGGTGACTGGTGAGAGGGATGATTCAAATAAAAATTACAGAGGGGTTATAGTTATCGGTAATAAAAAAGCCTAGGGTATGACCATTGGAGCCAGTGGTTTAGGAAGGGTGAAGGATATCATTGGGTGAAGCATATCATTGGATGAAAGGTGGTAAAGGAACTGAGGCCTGCAAATACTTTTATTCCTCCCACTTGAATCATTTAGTAATATTTTTAGGATGTCAGTGTTTCACAGAACATTGTATGACTAATGCAGAATTAACGAATATGCACATCTTAGTTACTACTAAAAGTAGAAAGCTGTGATAACTGCAAATAACACACTGTACAGTAGAAGGACTGAAATAGATTTTTGTTCAAAATCTCTACAGAGCAACTGTCAGGCTTTACAGGTTTCAATGTTAAAGTTAATATATAATTAAAGAAAATCCTAAACAGGATCAAAAACTTTAAATTATTTTTTAAAAATATACCAGATACACATAACTAGCAAATTCAAGAAGTGAAAGAACAGTAAGAATTAAAATTTGATTCCCTTCCAACTCAATTTCTTTATATTTCATAGATGCTTAGCAATTTTTTATAAGTACTGTTAATAAATACTGTACATTACCTATATTCTTCACTGTTTTGAGACAGAATAACACCTCTTCAGTCTCATTTCCCAGTACTATTGCTTCTCCAGTCCACCTCAATGCACATACTAAAGTCTCAACAATTCAAAACCACATATAGATGCCCAAAGAGCCAAAGTTTTTCACACATCCATATCTTTGTATACACTGCCTACAGAGTTCTTCTCTAACTGAAGAGCTGTCCTCCTGGCGGCAGACAGCTATACATTCTTTAAAACCTAACTGAAAAGTCAATTTTTCTGGGAAATTACTTTGGATATTACTCTCCCACCCCTCCACTACTCCTTCCCCCTTGAGTAGTTAATCATGAACTCATGGACTCTAGTCTATCTATACTGTATATCTATTTCTATTGCTGTGCTTGTAAATCTAGACTATAACGCATTGTTCTTCTACACAGTTATGTCTATTACTAAAAGTGGGGTACTGAAGTCTCCAACTATTACTGTTGAATTGTCTATTTGTCCCTTCAATTCTGTCAGTTTTTGCTTCATATATTTCCAACTCTGTTGTGAGGTACATGTGTATGTTTATAATTGTTACTTCTTCCTGATGTATTGACACTTTTATCAGTATAAAATGTCCCTTTTTAAAACTTACTGCTTATATAACTCTCTGCTACAGAACTCTGAAAAGTCAGGAACAGTGTGTCTATTACAGAACTTGGCCTAGTACTTATAATTAATAGGTATGACATAACCATAAAAAATCTATTTTAATTTTCAGTAAAGTAGGTATGAAATAAGTTTATAAAATCTATTTTAATTTTTAATAATTTAGAAAAGAAAGTACATTATCTTCTATAGTAATCTATTCCAGTGTCTCATATTGTATACTTTTCCCCTTTAGGATATATACTAAAAATCCCTCATTTTGCAATTCATACTTTCTTTTGTTCTGTCTTTGGTGTATATATCAAACAAATGTTCAGACTCATATATATATGAGTCTGATATATATATATTAACTCATATATATATATATATCAGTTCTGTGTACTAGATGGTTAAATCATTTCTCAGCTTTCTCTTTAGTAACTTAAAAATTCTCAGCTTATCATAAATCTGACTTTCTAAATCTTTGAATATTCCTGTAGGTCTCTTCTAAATTATCTCCAAAGTGTTGAAATAGATCCTTATCTTAAATTAATAAACAATTTTAATCATTGTGTATCCTTATTTATTTTTACTGTTTTTAAACTTTTATTATAAACTTATAATACATTATTTAGTATGAGTGTTAGATATGTTCCCTGATATATGCAGTATTCTCTTCTTTAGTAATTCCCAGAAATACTACTGACAATTACTTTTATTTAATAATCCTTTCAGCACCTACTTTGTACAAACATTGTTATATACTCCTGGGAAACACAAAAGAAAGTGAAAGAATTTATTATAAATGTATGCTATTTAACTGCAGCTCAGACATGACTAATGCTTAACAGCTCTTCTGATTATATATGGCCAGCTCATATATTACCTGTGCATATGATAGCAAGTATTCTAAATTTCCGTTTTTGCCCAAGATTTTAAACCATGCCTATCTCTCTAACTTTTGTCAGGCAAATTAGCCTTCTGTCTTACTAAAATGACAGGTGTTACTAATAATATTCTATTTATCCATGCTCGATTGCAGAATATCTGTGTATCTTCACTCTTCTCTTTTATTTTCTTTCTGTGGTGAAAAAAGCGAGTCAGCCATGGAACAAATCTATAGGATGATAATCTCTCCAGTACTCCTTCACAGCCCAAATTAAAAATGGAGAGACTGAGATGGAAAAAGAACCTAGGCTAGAGACTACAAATAGGAAAATGACAAAATTTCCAGGGAAGGAGGGCCTGCTTGTGGCAGTAAGTGTACTTTTGAAATGGTTGATCCTGAGGTTTGGCTGATAATAAAGCCAACCATAAAAACTGAAGGAATTGTAACAAATCAAGGAACTGGAAATCATGACAAGTTGATGGGAAAAACCTGTTCCATGGGAAAAACAAAATTGGAGGGAGATCCAAATAAGATGTAATGGTCAGGAAAGAGTCCTAAAAGTTGGTATCCTGAAGGAAGACATTTAAATTACATGAATCCTTTTGGGAATGATATATATACACTGTTATATTTAAAATAGATAACCAAAAAGGACCTAATGCATAGCACAGGGAACTCTGCTCAATATTCTGTAATAACCTCAATGGGAAAAGAACTTGAAAAAGAATAGATACATGTATATGGATAACTGAATCACTTTGCTGTATACCTGCAACTAACACATTGTTAATCAACAATACTCCAATATAAAATAAAAATTAAAAAAGAAAAAGATTGAAAAACTTTTTAAGTTAGAAAAAAAATAAATACTGTTATTCCTATATTACTTTAAATCAACATGTAAGGCAAAAAATGGGTCAAAATTGTCAATACCTTAGAAAGACTCAACTGTGAAAATTTACACACAATCTTCCTCAATATTATAACTCAAACAGACAGTTTTTCTTTCGGAATCAGAACTGACTATTGTTTCTTTAATTGAGCCAAGAATGAAGTAGCTGGTTTGACTTTAGAGGCCGTGCTGTACCAGTAAAATGTGTTTAAAAATATGAGAACCTTAGTCTGTTTGGCCGATACTCACATTATGAGAAACTTAGTTAACCTAAGACCAGCAAGTCTCTTGCATTATACTAACTCCAATAAAGTTAGTATTGAGTAGAATGCCTACTGAACATCCCAAGACACCTTAAAAAATTATTTATTTTTCTTCTTGAACATATGGTTTGATATACCATGGAAGTTAAAAGCTCATATGCTGTGACTCTTTTAAAGACAATAATGAAGTTGGAGAAGGAGAGGTTTAGGAACAAGGATGCTGAGACACTAACCGTGTCAGAAGCCATCAACAGGAATGCTGAATTTCCCGAAAATGTCAGAAAACATTGGAGTTAAACAGGAAAACTATGGTTGCTAAAGGCATTGACTATTCTGAAAGACTGAATAAGCAGAAAACAAAGTTAATGAGTTTTTTTCTGTTTTTGTTTTTCAGCAGCTTGACTACAATATGCTTAGCTGTGTGTATATATACTATAACACTTGTCTTGCTTCTTGCATTTGTGGATTGACATCTTCAATTTTACAAAATTCTCAATCAGTATTTTTTCAAATATTGCTATTGTATCATTCTCTTTCTAAATGCTAGACATTTTTACCATATGCCAGACGTGTCTTAGGATCATCCTTTTTGGCTTTATCTTTTGTGTGTGTGTGCGTGTGTGTGTGTGTCAATATGGCTATTTTTGACTCAAGTCTCTTTCTGCTCATTTATTCACTATTTCTTTGTGCCTAATCATGCACTAAACCTATCTAATGAACTCTTCATTTCATTTAAGGTGTGTTTCGCTTCTGCACTTTCCATTTGACTCTTTAAAAAAAAAAAAACAGATTTTAGATCTCAGGTAAAATCTCCGTCTTTCTCCTTATTTTTGTAAACGTTTTAATTGCAATTATTTTTAAATATCTATCTGATAATTCCAACATCTGAATCACCTGGGGGTCTGTTTTTCCCTCTTGACTTTCAATCACCTGATAGTGCTTATTTGCATGCCTTTAATTCCTAATGAGATGACTGACATTAAGTTTGAGAAATACTGTAGTCTCTGAATGATGTTATCCTCTTACAAAAGGGTTACAGTTTTCTTCTTGCAGGCAGACAGAGTACCAGTGGTTTTAGTCATTATTAGGGCTGATGTATTTTTTTTTAATTAATTAGTTTATTTTTGGCTGCATTGGGTCTTCATTGCTGTGCACAGGCTTTCTCTAGATGCAGCGAGTGGGGACTACTCTTTGTTGCAGTGCGCGGGCTTCTCACATGGGCTTCAGTAGTTGTGGTACGCAGGCCCAGTAGTTGTGGCTCGCGGGCTCCAGAGCACAGCCTCAGTAGTTGTGGCGCATGGGCTTAGTCGCTCCACAGCATGTGGGATCTTCCCAGACCAGGGCTCAAACCTGTGTCCCCTGCATTAGCAGGTGGATTCTTAGCCACTGAGCCACCAGGGAAGTCCAGGGCTGATGTATTTTAGTATTTTGCCTTCACTCCTAAAGTGTGATTCTCTGTGGTCTCAACTAAGTTCGTGTTGTCTCCCAAGGCCCTTCCATCTTGGCAAGGCTTAATTTCAACCTTTCCCTCAGTTATACAGCTGCTGAAATCTCTGCTAACCTCTAGAGCCTTCCAGATTGTTTTCTAATAAATTTCCTGGAATTTCAACCTGTACGTACAGATTTTAAGAGCTGGTAAAAAGTTGCCTAATGAGTTAAGATTCATTTTCACTTGGGCTCTAGTTTTCTATACTAGTAACTGAAAACTGTCCTGAGGGAAAAAGCCAGGGTCAATGTGGGGTTCACCTCCTATGCTTCTATTCTGTCAAGGATCATAATCTCTCAAGTTCTGCTTAAACTGATAGCTCTCCAACTCCATCAAACACTTGTTTTATATATTGGGCTGGCCAAGAAGTTCATTCGGGTTTTTCCATAACATGTTACAAAACACCCAAACAAACTTTGGCCAACCCAATACTCTATCCAGCTTTCATAGTTATCTTCAGTCAAAGGGCTACTCAATTCACGTAACTCTGTCATTGCCGGAACTGGAGTCTCTATCATCATTTCTTGAATGAGAAAGACTGATGTGAAGAACTACTGCATATCAACTGATATTAACTGTCTAGATATATATTTCATTGTAAAAGATAATTCTATGCACATAGATATTAAATTACATTGCTTTCTTATTAGAGCGCAAGTTCAGTCATTTTCAAGATCCTACGTTTTAGAATCATTTCCAGGAAATGCAATATATGAACACTTGAACTTTACAGATTCTACCTGAATAGTAGAGTCAAGATACATATTATAATACTACAACTGCTCTTATCTCACCGAATTTTAATTATCTCCTTAGTTATTTGTCTCTACTACTTCCTGGGGTTTTAGAACAGGAATGAATATATTATTCATTTCTCTCCAGTACCTACAATTGCGCCTGGCAATATTAATAATACCAGCTATCACTTAAGGAGCATTTACTATGTGCCATTCACTGTCTTATATGAGTAAGTCTTAGAAACAATCCTATAGTATGAGTATTATTTTATAGTTGAGGAAATCATTGTACAGAAAGATTAAGTAATTTGTTCAGCGTCAAAGAGCTAAGAAGTAGCCAAGCTGTTTGACCACTGAGACTGTGTTCTTAAGCAACATACTATACTGCTCACTCAGGGAATTATTATATTTATTTTAACAGTTTGTGAGATCATCCTGAAAGAATGAAAGTAGGGAGAAATATACATCTCAGTAATAATGGATTCAAAACTTTGCAAGTAAGTAAACAGATTCCTAATTCAGCTAAAGAGGTCCTTTAAAAATCATCCACCTTATGATAATATACGGCCTTATCTGTATCTTTGAAGTGTGTTTTCACATAACGATTTACAAACATGAAAGATCAACCCAAACCATAAATATTTACAAGATATCACTTCAAACACGGACCTCGAGAGCTCACTTAGCAATTATTGGTAGATCATTTATTTCTCTGCCATTCTTTAATTTTTTAGTTATTAGTGTGAAAAGATAATGTATAGAAGCTATTGTCACACAAAAGTCTGGCACATTATCAAAAGTAGTATGAAAAGAATATTTACTCTGAAATGCTGTTTAATAAACAGATCTTTCTATAAAGAGATAATGGAATTATAATCACCCTTGTGTCTTCTACCTGAGTATTTGGCTCACCTTTAATATTATTTTATTTGTTATAATTATTTGTGTATATTGAATGAATCAAAAGATACAAAAGAACACTGCTGAAGTAGTTCCTCTTGTAACACATTAGTCTTTTTTTCCTATTTTGCAAGAAGAAACACTGCTCTTGTTTATTATAAACTTGAAAGCTGTAAATGCTCTAGATAAAACATGTACCAACTGCTTAGCATTATTCAGCTTTTTTTCAAAAAAAGAACACAATTATCATATCCCTAATATACATGAAGTACTGTATAATGGAGAAAGAGAATAATAATGGTAAACCAAAAGAGAGTGGGGAGGGAATATTATTATCAGGTAAAATAGACTAAGTTGAAAAAGGTTACAATAGATGCAAAAGGAAATTATATCACTAATAAAAGTTTCAATACATCAGGAAGATATGACAATTATAAACATCTACACACCTAACAAGACACCCCCAAAATATATGAAGCAAAAACTGACAGTATTGAAGGGAGGAATAAAATTTTCTACATTAATAGCTGAAAACTTTAATACACCCATTTCAATAATGGATAGAACAAATGGACACATTAATAAGGAAACAGAGAGTTTGAGCAACACTATACACCAATTTGACCTAATAGCTATATACAGAACAATTCACTAAACAGCAGAATATACATTCTTCTCTGGTACACATGTAATATTCTCCAGGACAGACCATATGTTAGGTCACAAAACAAGCCTCAATATATTTTAATAGATTAGAATAATACAAAGTATCTTTCCTGACTATAGTAGGATAAAACTAGAAATCAGTAACAGAAGTAAAACTGGAAAATTCACAAATATGTAGAAAATTAATCAACACACCCTTCTGCCTTAAAGAAGAAATCACAAAGGAAATTAGAAAATACCTCAAGAACAGCCAAGTGTAAGTCAATGAAGTTAGAACAGTGGCTCACACCATACCAAAAAAAAAAAAAGATCAATCATTACTTTAAATGTCAGTGGACTAAATGCTCCAATCAAAAGACACAGGGTAGTTGACTGGATAAAAAAACAAGACCCATCTATATGCTGCTTACAAGAAACTCATTTCAGAACTAAAGAAACACACAGACTAAAAGTGAGGCAATGGAAAAAGATATTTCATGAAAACAGAAATGACAAGAAAGTGGGGGTAGCATTACTCATATCAGACAAAATAGATTTTAAATCGAAGTCAGTAACAAAAGACAAAGAAGGTCATTATATCATGATAAAGGGATCTATACAAGAAAAGGATACTACATTTGTTAATATATACGCACTCAATACAGCAGCATCTAAATATGTAAAGCAAATAATAACAGACATAAAGGGAGAAATTGACAACACAGTAATAGTAGGGGACTTTAACACCCCACTTACATCAATGGACAGATCAACCAGAAAGAAAATCAATAAGGCAAGAGTGGTCCTGTAAATCAACTATACTCCAATAAAAATTAAAAAACAAAAACAACGTATTTCTCTATTTCAGTGTGTATTTCTAGAGAACAGAAAAAAAAAACATAACCCCAATACTATTATCATCTATAAAAATCATCAATAAAGCTTTTATTTCAACACATTAAGAAATATATATATATAATGGTCCTAAATGACATAATAAACCAGTTGGACCTAACAGATATCTATAGGACATCAGATCCCAAAACAACAGAATGCACACTCTTTTCAACTGCACATGGAATGTTCTCCAGGATAGATCACATGGTAGGCCACAAAAGAAGTTTCAACAAATTTAAGAGGAAAGAAATTCCCTTAAGCATTTTTTCTGACCACATCAGTATGAAACTAGAAATCAGTTACAAGGAAAAAAACGGGAAAAGCACAAACGTGTAGACTGACAACATGCTACTAAAAACCAATGGGTCAATGAAGAAATCAAAGAGGAAGTCAGAAAATATCTCAAGACAAATGAAAATGGAAACACAACTTTCAAAATATCTATCGGACACAGCAGTAGCAGTTCTAAGAGGGAAGGTTATAGTGATACAGGCCTAACTTGAGAAACAAGAAAAATCTCAAATAAACATCCTAACCTTCCATCTAAATGAGTTAGAAAAAGAAGAAACAGCAGAAAGTCAGCAGGAAAAGGAAATAATAAGATCAGAGAGGAAAATAAATAAAATAGAGACCATAAACACATCAGAAAAAGATCAATAAATCAAGAGATGGGTTTTGAAAAGATAAAAAATGAAAAAAGAGACATAACAACCATATCAGAGAGATACAAAAAATCAAGAGAATACTATGAACTGTTATATGCTCAAAAATTGTACAACCTAGAAGAAATGGACAAATTTCTAGAAATTACAACCTTCAGAATGAATCAGGAAGAAATACACAATCTGAACAGACTGATCACTAGTAGTGAAATTGAATTTGTAATTAAATAAATAAATAAACAAAAGTCCAGGACCAGACAGCTTCACAGGGGAATTCTACCAAACATATAAAGAAGAGCAAATACCTATGCTTCTCAAACTCTTCCCAGAAAATGAAGAGGAGAGAACACTCTCAAATTTATTCTATGAGGCCGCCATAACCCTAATACCCATACAAAGCCACTCAAAAAAAAAAAGAAAAAGAAGAAGAAAATTACAGGCCAATATCTTTGATGAATATAGATGCAGAAATCCTCAACAAAATACTAGCAAACTGAATCCAACAATACATAAAAAGAATCATACACCATACTGAAGTGGGATTTATCTCAGGGATGCAAGGATAGTTGAATATCCATCCACAAATCAATGTGTTACATCACATTAACAAAAGGAAGGATAAAAATCACATGACCATCTCAATAGACTCAGAAAAAGCATCTGACAGAATTCAACATCCATTCATGATAAAACTCTCATCAAAGTTGATATAGAGGAAACATATCTCAAAGATGCAGGGTACAAAATTAACATGTAAAAACCAGTTGTATTTCTAAACATTACCAAAGGACAATCTGAAAAGGAAATTAAGAAAGAATTTTATTTATAATAGTATCAAAAAGACTAAAATAATTAGGAATAAATATAACCAAGGAGGTGAAAGACTTGTATACCAAAAACAACAAAACATGCTCAAATATTTAAAGACCTAAATAAATGGAAACCATCCCGTGTTTATGGCCTGGGAGACTTATTGTTAAGATAACAATGCTACCAAAGACATCTATAGATTCAATGGAATTATTATCAAAATCCCAGTCAAGTTTTTTTTTCAGAAATAGAAAAACCCATCCTAAAATTCACATCAAATCCCAACGGGACTCTAATAGACAAAACAGTCTTGAAAAGGAAGAAGAAAATTGGAGGACTCATACTTCACAATTCCATAATTTACTACAGAGCTACAGTAATAAAACAGTGTGGTACTGGTATAAAGACAGACATATAGAAAACTGTAATAAAATTGAGAGACCAGAAATAAACACTCACATATGGTCGATTTATTTTTAATGAGGATTGAATGGGAAAGAATGGTCTCTTCAACAAATAGTGCTGGGCAGGGAGATCAGCTCGGTGCTTTGTGACCACCTAGAGGGGTGGGATAGGGAGGGTGGGAGGGAGACGCAAGAGGGAGGGGATATGGGGATATATGTATACATATAGCTGATTCACTTTGTTACACAGCTGAAACTAACACAACATTGTAAAGCAATTATACTCCAATAAAGATGTTAAAAAAAACAAAACAAAACAAATAGTGCTGGGAAAATTGGATATTCACATGCAAAGAATGAACCCAGATGCTTATCTTACACCATACACAAAAATTAACTAAAATGGATTAATGACCTGAATTTGAGAGCTGAAATGATAAAATTCCTAGAAGAAAACATAGAGGAAAATCTTCATGATCACGGATTTAGCAATGTTTTAATAAATATGAGAACAAAAGCATGAGAAACAAACCAAAAAACAGATAAACTGGACCTCATCAAAATTATAAACATTTGTACATTAGAGAATACCATAAAGAGAGCGAAACTATAACCCACAGAATGAGACATTTGCAATCTTATATCTGAAAGGAGATTAATATCCAGAATATATAAATGACAACAATTAACAAAACCCCAATTCAAAATGGGCAAAGGACTTGAATTGATGCTTTTTCAAAGAAGATATACGCATGGCCAATAAGCACATAAAAAGATGCTCAGCATCAGTAGTCATTACTGAAATGTAACAAAAACCACAATGAAATACCACTTCACATGCATTAGGATGACTATTACAAAAAGAAAATCAAAATTACAACTGTTGGGGAGGATATGAAAAAGGGGAACCCTCATGCATTGCCAGGGGGAACATAAAATGGTGCAGGCACTTTGGAAAACATTTTGGCAGTTTCTCGAAAAAGGTTAATAATAGAACTATGTATATACCCAAAATAATTTTAAACAGGAGCTCAAACAGGTATGTGAATTTTCCTAGCAGCATTATTCACAATAGCCAAAACGTAGAAATAATTCAGGTGTCCATCAACACATAAATGAATAACAAATTGTGGTATACGCATACAATGGATTATTATTCAGTTATAAAAAGGAACGAAGTTCTAATACAGGTTACACATGGACGAGCCTTGAAAATAAGCTGAGTGAAAACAGTACAGAAGTACAAATTTGTATCATATCACTTTTATCAGGTTCCTAGAGTAGCTAAATTCACAGAGACAGAAAGTAGATTAGGGGTTACCAGCAGCTGGGGTCAGAGGGAAATGCACAATTATTGTTAATGGGTACAGAGTTTCAGTTTTGGATGATCAAAAATATCTGGAAATAGGTCGTGGCAATGGCTCCACAACGTTTGGAATGTACTTAATGTCACTGAATTTTACACTTAAAAATGACTGAAACAGTAAATTTTATGCTTGGTATGTATTACCACAACAAAGAAACAAATTTTTTTTAATTAATTAATTTATTTATTTATGGCTGTGTTGGGTCTTCGTTTCTGTGTGAGGGCTTTCTCCAGTTGCGGCAAGCGGGGGCCACTCTTCATCGCGGTGCGCGGGCCTCTCACTATCGCGGCCTCTCTTGTTGCGGAGCACAGGCTCCAGACGCGCAGGCTCAGTAATTGTGGCTCACGGGCCCAGTTGCTCCGCGGCATGTGGGATCTTCCCAGACCAGGGCTCGAACCCATGTCCCCTGCATTGGCAGGCAGATTCTCAACCACTGCGCCACCAGGGAAGCCCCAAGAAACAAATTTATAATTCCTTTGCTCTTTACAGTCTGGGTCCTACCTGCCTCTGAAGCCACACATTACAATTCTATCATTATATCATTCAAACCAATGGCAATTTCTTAAAAACTCTGTGGTTTTTCTACAATTTCCTATATTCCTCACCTCACTGAACTCCCCCTCCTTCAGTGTTGTTCTCTTTCTTAACATCTTTTCTTTTATCCTCCACTTCTCACTCCCCACACACAATTCACCTCCACAAGCATTATTAGTTCTTACATAGTCAGCAATAATTTACTTTTAAATTATATTTCCATAAATTATATTTATGTTTTTAATGAATATTTCAAATTAAGAAAAACTCAGGGTGTTGATAACAAAATTAGTTTTGCTACATATTATTGAGAGAATTATGTAGAATGTTTTACTTTTCTGGCAGCCCATTTCTCTTGGAGCTTTTAGAATACTAAAGTTTTATTTGAGAAGTTGAAATGTCTATAAAATATATTATTTTTTCTATATTTTTAAGAATTTTATTGGTTTATTCTCATTTCTTTAAACCAACCCTTTTATCTTTTCCCAGAGCCCTTATCTTTATTTTTGGTTTAGTTTACTTTTGTCCTTTATTCACATTAATTAATATCAAATGTTACAATGAACTTAAACTTCTGGCATTAAATTAAAAGCAAAGTACTTTTTAAACGAACAGAATCAACTCCACAGTCTCAAAGATATGCTGAACTTGAAAAACTGTATTAAATATTCTCTACCACCTTTCAGTTTTTAAAATAGCAAGAATACTGTGTGCACTAATTCGTTTTTAATTTTAAAATGCTCCTCCTTATTCAGCCATTTCATTAGATCACTAGTATCAAGGATTTCATTGATTTATACTTGTAGAAAAAAATGAGACCAAGGCTTCATCTTCTTTTAAATATGTTAGAAGTAAATTACAGATTTTTTTTTATTCTTATGAACAATTTCCTGGTCTCAGAAATTTTTAAATTTTAAAAATTTTGAGAAATACCCAAAGTATTACAAATAATATGACTAACATCCTGTATTCACTACTTAAATTATGATATACAGCATTACTAATACAGTTATAGGTCCCTGTTTAAACCTTTCACATAATCATACTCACTCCCCTAACCCAAAGAAGCACCCACTATCCTATATGTAGTTTAAATCTTTTCTTCATAGTTTTACCTCCTAGGGCTTTAAACAGTAATTAGTTTTGTTTTATTTATTTAAATGGTATTACAATGTAAGTATCATTTGGCAATTTGCTTTTTTCTCTCTCCATATTGTGTCTTTGATATTCATCCACGTTAATGTGGAGCTCTGCTCATTCATTTTCCCCAACGTATAGTATTCAATTTCTGAATATACTACCTACCCACTTACCTACTGGTGTTCCTTTATGTTGTTTTCTACTATTCACTTTTACACACAAACATCAAATTATTTACCTACATATTAACCACCCCTACTTCCTGAAACTTTCTATCCTTGAATTCCATCACATCATGTTTGGTCTCCTCTGCTTGATACTCTTCCTGTACTCATCACTTAAATGATGTTTCCTTATGTCCCTTCTTTTTTTTTACCCTGTATACTCTCTTCAGATGTTCTCTTACTCACTCCCATGCCGGGCTAAGTCAAATGTGTATCTCCAACCCTTAATTCTTGTGAGTGGCTACTACGTCTAGAACATTAGTTGACTATCTAAAAAGGGTTATATATCACATTACAATATGTGATAAAATAATATTACCTATGTTTCCAGATTTTATATCCACTCTGTATATCTAACCACCAATAAATACCTCCACCTGATAGCCATAATGGAGGATAGAGGACATTCTGAATTGTATTATCATATAATTTATGACTTAGCGACCAAAACGATTTTTTCCACACAATCCTAGATAAAATTTTAGCTCCTCTAGAAACCCCACTTTCACATATTCTTTCTTTAAAACTTTATAAAATGTCACGGTAGGTGGTTTTCCAACTTTTCATCTCAGAACCCCTGTACTCTTAAAACATATTAAGGACCCCTACAGTGAAAAAGGCAAATACATCTTATAAAAATAGCTTTGACCTCAGGGACCTCCAAATGAGTGCCTACCACATTTTGAGGGCCACTGGTCTAGGAAACTATTTTCTAGAGATGTCTGTGCTGTATCAGAGAAGTCATTGGAATTCTGCCTGAACAAATGAAATCAACAAATCATTCTCAAAGATTCCTTAGTAGCTACGGATTGAGGTACCCAGGTTGGCTGACTTATAACTTTCTGAGTTTTTTAAACTCAAATCAGCCTTGGTGCAGGGACATGCTTGAAGGTGACGGAATAAAGATAAATGAGACAGACTAGACCAAAATTATTTAAAAATAAATGAGTTATTTTTTTAAAATATGGTCAAACTTTGATTCCTAAATGCCTTTGTTAGAAACTCCCCTCTTTTAATACAGGTGAATATAGCCAACCTCACTAAATGGGTATTTTTTAACCTCATCATTCTTCTCCACTATTTTGGTAAATGAGAAGAGTTTCTGTTCTCACTTCATCCAGCCAGGAAAGATAACTAGAATTTACTGAGTATTTATAATGGGCATTATGTTAGGCATTTTTACATATACTGTCTCAGTACAGTCTCTGTGGTTCAGAAAGGTTAATTTGCTTAAGGATAGACAGGAAGCAAGGAGAAAAGTGTCATTTACCTAGATCTATCTCATTCCAATGCCCAGACTTTTTTTACCAAAGTCATACTTGTCTGCGTCAGAAAATATGTTTCTTCGAATTAAGTTTTCATATATAAATGTTATTCTAAAGACTGAGAATGTTCTTCAGACTTTAGTTTATTTAAACAATAGAAAACTTAATTATCATTAAAAATATTAACTGTAATACATTCTTAATTTCATACAACTCTCATATAGATTAACCATTGGAACACAATTAAGTTTGTATTATTATGTTTCATAAATTAAAAGAGAAAGAAATTTAGGAAGAAGTTAGAAATCTTTTAAGATCTTTAACAATTTGACATAAACCATTAGTAATTAGTATATTGGATACAAGCCTTTATTTATAACTATGCCATTTCCCTTATCTGCAGTTTTAATTTGTTTTGTAGTCTTATTTTTAATAAACACTAGTGAAATTCCATTGCATGGACTTCACATAATATAGTTTACAGTAAACATGAAGAACTCATAGATTATATGATAATTTGCCCAGGACTAACATAACTTAACCTCTTGCTGATATGCAAAGAGTGTAATCCATAATTAAATGAGATTGGAGAGTAGTATTTAAATTATCTAAGATAGAAACATTTGTGAGTCTCTAAAGCCTTATTTACAAAGATTCTTTTAATATGCTACTAAAATTCTGTTAATCTATTTGCTAAAATAACATGTCAAACACTTTTGTTCATCCATTAGATAAATATTTATTGAGTACTTATTATATGCTAGGCATTACTCCACATGCTAGAGAGAAGGCAATGAACAAAACAGACTTGGTACTTATACTTATGGATCTTACATTCTATCGGGGGATACAGGCAATAAACAAAGAAAGAAATAAGAAAATTTCAATCCAGTAAGTGCTGTGAGGAAAACATAAAAACCAGGATGATGTGTCAGCATGCACAAGATTGGATGGTGCTAGTTAAGCTCTGAGAAAGTACTAATTTTAAGGTCTGATATTAATTACCCTAGTATTTGTATATATTTAAAGAAATAAAGCTATTCTAAAAATAAGCAAAAACTTATAATTCAAAAATTTCTCTATTTTAAATGCCAATTTAATCAACATTTTATTTAAATTAGTGAGATTGTGTATTTCTATATCTCTTGGTCTAGGCTAAAAGTAATCTGAATTTATCTCTACTGCCTCCTTTCCTTCTTCTTTGACTTTCTTTTATCTGTCTTTCCTACTCCTATAGTATCCCATGTTCAGATAAAGATCAATTATGTGGTCACCCTAGGCACTACCCTAAGCACCTGCAGAAGGAAATACCAATGACAAGGTGATTCATCTTAGAACTCCTCGAATACTTAGGAATTGTAGGTATAAAGTACTGTAGAAGGCAGAGAATTATAAGCTAGCAGATTGCTTATATAGAAAGACTCATAGGTCCTCAGTACAGGTAAACAACTACTTATTCTGATGGTGAAGGAATAGGAGAGAGGTATCCAGGTAAAAAGCAGAAATCAGATTATTTAATGAGTTTGAAGAAGTGGTAAAGAGTACTGTGAGAGATTTCACAGAGCTGTAGGAGGAAGTGAGAAAATGTAGCTAGAGTTTGAAAAAAAATTTTTAACAAGGAAAAAATGAGATAATTATGCATAATAGGAAAAACAAAAAGTTGTGCATAAATGAAGTACACCACTTGGTTCAGCCACTAATATTTACAAGCCCTAAACAATGAAAACACTGAATATGGATTCAATAAAAAAAATGTGATATTAACTATAAAGGGACAGTAGGTAGAAGTGAGGGGAAGTTAAGAGAGCTAATAATATTCTTATCTATCATAATGGGAAAGTATAGTAGGTAGAATAACGCCCCAGTGAATACGTTAGCTACCTGGTTTGTGGAATTAAACTTACAGATGGAATGAAGCTAATCAGCTGACTTTAAAACAGAGAATTTATTCTGGATTATCTTGGTGGTTCCCAGTGTAAAATTACAAGGATACCTTAAAAGTGGAAGAGAGATGGCAGTGTGAAGACTAGGCTTCCTGATGTTGCTTGCTTCGAAGTTGGAGGGGGTGATGAACCCTGGAAAGAAGGTGGTCACCAAAAGCTGGAAAATCTCTAAACTACAGAATTGTAAGATAACAACTACTTGTTGTTTTAAGCCATTTATAATAATGTTATGGTAGCTACAGAAAAACTAATACAGAAGTCAACATATAATGTCTAAAATACAATAGAGGGGCTTCCCTGGTGGTGCAGTGTTTAAGAATCCGCCTGCCAATGCAGAGGACACAGGTTCGAGCCCTGGTCCGGGAAGGTCCCACATGCCATGGAGCATCTAAGCCCGTGAGCCACAACTACTGAGCCTGTGCTCTAAAGCCCGTGAGCCACAACCACTGAGCCCACGCGCCACAACTACTGAAGCCCACGCACCTAGAGCCTGTGCTCTGCAACAAGAGAAGCCACCACAATGAGAAGCCCGCACACTGCAACGAAGAGTAACCCCCACTCGCCGCAACTAGATAAAGCTCATGCGCAGCAACGAAGACCCAACGCAGCCAAAAGTAAATAAACTTATAAAAAACAAAATAAAAAAATAAAATACAGTAGATACAGCAAAGGGCACAGTATGAAATATGTATGCAAACATCAGAAGAAACAACTACAAGAAAGAAGTTGCTTTTGGAAGCAGCAGGAAAAAAGCAGACGGTTTTTATTGTTGTCATGAGCTATTTTAGCATTGTTTGATTTTTTTTAAAACATGTGAATGCATTACTTCAATGAAAAATAAGAATTAAGTTAAAAAAAGGAAAAACAACATAAACTAAAGACGTTGTATGGTAGAAAAGTCTGATTGCTCTTCAAATGTTTGCCAGGAGTGACAGTGGAAGATTCAGCTAAGCTGAGCTGTAGCTGATCGTTTCACTGTTTTTATTTTTAGCATTAACCAGCAATTATCTTTCAAACTTTTCTGTTCTCCTCACCTCAAACATATCTGTTATTCCTTCTCAAACTCTAACACTATAAAATAAACAATAGGACTACCAGGAAGAAAGGTCTGCTAATCATGACTTTTAGCAGTAAAACAGTTTATTTTCACTTGCAAGTTAATTGCAGAGAGGTTAACAGAACTCACAGTACTGTATTAACCCATACTATTGACTGGAAACTTGTAGTTAGAGGAATGTGTGGCTGGAGAATATCCAACTTCAGGTCCATGAAATGAGCTCTAAACTCTGGTAAAAATTTGAATGAGGAGAATAACAGTACAAAGATAGTCTGATTTTTAGAGAAAGAGCAGAGTAAAAGCAAAATGCTCTTAGTGAAAACTCCTTGGAAAAAGACCATTCCAAGATAAGATGATCTCCCTTCTCTATAGACTTTTAATATTCACTGGTTATCCCAATTCACTTGTCATGTAATCACATATACTGTCTTATTTTTGTTGTTTCTGGTGTGTGTGCGTGATATTTTCACAATGCATTATATTTAGCAGGAACAGTCCTACCTTTTTTAAAAAAGATATTCCATTCAGTATTTAGCACTCTTGTAAGCAAACATAAGGCACTTTATATATAACTTGAACAAATAATATGGAGACGTTTTGCACTGAGAAAGATGAACAATTAAGGATGGAACTTGTTAATTCTCTTTGATTTCTCTCTATTCCTATGTTTTCCCTGCTCCCTGCTAAGTGGTTCATCCAGGCTTCCTGCTAAAGCTAATTTAACATTCTGACAATTTACCTTAGACTTTATAAGCTACTGAAGTTATAAATCTGAATAGCACTGAAGCAGCATATCCCTATAGCATTCTTTATAGTTCAGCAACATGTATTTGTAATAGCATGGAAATTCAATAAAACGCTTAAAAAAAAAAACCCAAAGGTACTTTCAATAAGATTATAATTTTAATTGGCTTATCTACATTTTTATGCTCTGTTGAAAAAAAAATCTGCTAAAACCACCAGAGTGGCTGTCAACTGGCAGCGATTTTGCTCCCTGGGGACATTTGGCAATGTCTGGATACATTTTCATTAGTTACAGCTTAGATGATACCACTGACATCTAGTAGGGAGAGACCAGAGATGCTGTTTAACATCATACCATGCACAGGAGAGCCTCGCACAACTATCCAGCCCAAAACGTCAATAGTGCTGAGACTGAGAAACCCTACATTAGAGGAATAGAGAAACCAAATAGAAAATGAGAAAACATTTTCTTATAAGTATCTACAGTACTACAATATATTTATCATGGATTCTGATACAGATGAAGGTCTATTAGTTATGTCCCAGGCTGTCTTTCCAACATACTAATTTAACAGTAACAATAAATACACAGTTTCATTTATTTAATTCAAAAAATTTAATGAGCACCTATAATACACAAAGCATCATACTGTGTACTGAAGAGAATACAAAAAAAAAAAAAAGTTTAGAACATGAAGTAGTTTAACTTATCATCCTTGTCTATCAGGAACTGCCAAAATAGTTAGGGGAATGTGAGATAAGTACAACAACATATAATTAAACTTAAAATGAATGATACAGACAATGAGAACTATCAAACAGTAGAATACAGAATACAGAAAAAAAATCAGGGTATACTAGAATGGCTACTCAAGACCTGACAGAGAAAAAAAAAATTTATTTAGGGCCTACAGTCGTTTGAATTTAGATAGGTAGAGATAAAGAAGAAGAGTACTTCATGTGAGAAGCACAGTATGAATTAAGGTAGAAAGGAGCTATACAGATCACCTAGAGCAAAAGTTGGATGTTCAAATGAAGTAGTCTATAGGGTTGGAAAGACACAAGGGGGCAGGACCAATGAGGTCTTAAGTGTTAGGCTAACAGCCATTATTATGAAGGCAATGAGGAGCAACTGACATTTCTTTGATGAGAGAAATAACATATGAAAGCAGATTTAGGAAGTGTATTAGTCAGGGTTCCCCAGAGAAACCAACAGGATATGGATATAGATATAGAGACAGAGATTTGTTATAAGAGTGGCCTCACATGGTTACGGAGGCCAAGAAGTCCAACGATCAGTCATCTGCAAGCCTGAAAACCACAAAAGCAGGTGGTATCATTCAGACGGAGTCTGAAGGCCTGAGAACTCAGGGGCCACTGGTGAAAGTCCCAGAGTCCCAAGGCCCAAGAACCAGGAGCTCTGATGTCCAATGGCAGGAGAAGATGGCTATCCCAGCTCAACAGAGAGAGAATTCACCCTTCTTTGGCCTTATTGTTCCATTCAGGTATTCAGTAGATTGGATGATGCCTGCCCACATTGGTGAGGGGTGACTCTTCACACAGTCTACTGAGTCAAATTGCTAATCTCTTCCAGAAATACTCTCACAGATACAACCAGAAATAATGTTTTGCCAGCTATTTGGGCATTCCGTAAGCCTGTCAAGTTGACAAATAAATTAAACCATCATGGGAAGATTAGTCTGGAAACAGTACTGGAGCATGAGGAAGAGTGCTTCCAGAAACATCAGAAAAGAGATAACTGTAATAATTCATGTATGTGATAATGAAGGTCTGATTTAGAAGAAAGAATAGACTACAGGCATACCTCAGAAATATTGTGGGTTCAGTACCAGACCATGGCAATAAAGTGAATATTGCAAACAATTTATGGTTTCACACAAATTTATGGTTTCCCAGTGCATATAAAAGTTATGTTTACACTATACTGTAGTCTATTAAGGGTACATTAGCATTATGTCCACAAAAACAATGTATATACCTTAATTTAAAAATGCTTTATTGCTAAAAAAAAAAAAAAAACATCGTCTGACAATACAGTGTAGCCAAAATCTTTTAATCTATAAAAAAACACAATATCTCAGAAACACAGTAAAGTGAGGGATGCCTGTAGAAAGAAGCAGGGAACATTAAATTAAGGAAGAACAGTCAGGACTTGGTTTTCTTTTTTTTTAAAAAAAAAAGGAAGAGTAAACATTTTGCACTTAAGAGTTTAATGAAAGTTAGAAACACATAGTTCAGATACGTCTGCACAACACCAGACAGAGAATCAAAAAACCCTAGCTTAATAACAGCTCCATTTACTAACAATAAGTTACAAGACTTTAGGTAAACTGGTTAATCTCCCAGATTTTATTATTGGTAAAATAAGCAAAATTGTGAGCAACCTGCCTACCTCACATCTTTGTTGCCAGAAGCAAATTAATTAATATATATACATATACCTTATAAAGTCTAAATGCTATAGAAATTGATTATTACTGTCATTTAAGGAAAGCTGAAACAGTATCTGATTATTTTAATAATTATAATAAACATGGACTTACTAAGATGATGATCTTAAAATGAGTAAAAATTTACCTTATTTTTAATTTACAATGATTAGAACCTAAAACTCTAACTCCAGGCTTTTGTATAAAATTTTATTTTGCTTAGCTATAGCTTATTTTCTCTATTTTGACACTCTGTTATATATATTTCTGAATACAGAAATGACCTTCAATTACATGTATTTTCTTATTATAAATTTATACGAAACAGATGATATGGAAATACTATAGTATAGTGGGAAGAGCACTGACTTTGAAGAGATAATATTAAAAGGAAAAAACAAAATATAAAGTTCTCCAATAACTCTATATGCAATATTATGGTCACATATTTGAAAAACATAAAGGAAATAAAAGATTTTCTAGGAGAATATGAATTCTAAAAATCGATACAGGAGGAAGTTTATAAGTTTTTTAAAACGCCAGCAACAATGAAGAGATTAAAAAAACAGGTAATATCCAATTCTAAAAAGGCATCATAATCAGAAGCAAGATGGTTTTCACATGTGAGTCTTATAAAACAGTGAATTAATAGATAATTCCTATGCTATACAAACAATTCCAAAGCATTAAAAATGATGGAAAGCTGCCCAACATATTCTCTAAAGCTAGCAACAACTCAGTATTAAAACCAGGTTAATGTCTTTTTAAAATGTAGATGTAAAAATCCTAAATAGACTCTAGTAGTGTATTAAATAAATAACATATCAAATAACATGCTGAAGTAAGGTTTACCTCTAGAGTAGGGTTAAATGTAAACTAAAAAACATAAAACCATCTCAACAGATACTGGAAAAGTACTTGATAAAATTCTATATACACTCTTGATTTAAATAAGCAAAATCTAAAGCTTCAAGTAAACTAGGAATAGAAAGAAATTTCCTAAGGGGATATACAAGAAATCAAAAGCAACATTTACTCATACTAACTGGTGAGAAGTCTCATACTAAATGGTGAGAAGTCAGAAACCATCTCACTAAAATAAGTCAGGAAAGCATACTATCTTCAGCTGTAATTAAATTCATATTAAAGGGCTTAGTAGAATAAGTAAGCATTGGAAGGTTAACAAGCAAAACTCAAAATACCAATAATGACCAATTATAAAATGTAAGAGAGAATAAAAGGACTATGTTCACCACAGGAAATATACAAGCAGATGCGCGCACGCGTGTGCACACACACACTATCTATATATAAAGCTAATGAGAAATTTGAAGAATCTGCTCTTTAACCAAAGAAAGCTGTATGTGTGTAGACATAACACATAACTGTTTTTAAAGGCACTGATTTCAAATTCAAAGTTCTTCCAGACACCTAAAGGTTGATCCCCAAAGTCAGAGGTTGGGTTGCAAACTTATAGCCTAGGATGTATTCAATCTTCGAAGGTGATTTCTTTGGACATTTGTATGTCTGTTTGTTTATGTGAATGCCTTTAATCGTGAATGAACTCTATAGGTTAACAAAGTTCTCCTAACTCTCCCTATTGTCTTATATAGGAACTTAGAATGTTTATAATACTTCTCTGGAAACTGAAGACATTTGAGTTTGCAGGTCTAGATTTTACTACATGTCAACTTGAGTGTACAATTTCTGAGGACATTAAAACATTATATTTTTATCTTCTGCAGAACCTAATACAATTCCTAGAAAACAAATGCTCAATGAATATTTGTTGGTTTATTGATTTTTGAATGATTTGGGGGAGATTATAAAGCACATTTGTGCTAGAATAATTGTGGATATAATGTCCAAAATAACTATAGAGTTTACACATTTAAAGTATTAAAACATTTGCTTCTAAATTCTTTTTGATTGCCTTTTATACATGTTTGCTACAAGATAAATTCTAGGCATTTGGTTATAGGCTTACACTCATAATCTAATGATATGGGAAGGGAATAGTGTAGTTCAAATTCACTGTGATAAGCATTAGTAAACATACATGCTCTTGATTAAAATTAGGCAATTTTCAAAGAATGTCAACACATCATAGCAAATGAACTTGCTACACAATGGGAATGATAAAGCCTTATAGGAAGTTTCCTAGTGAGAATACAGAAGTTAAGAAATGTCTTTTCCTCCTGGCAGCCTACACAATTCCATTTCCTTTTCCACAAATAGTGTTAGTACAATTGGACATCCATATGCAAATTAAAAAAATTTGATTTAAACTTCACACCTTACACAGAAATTAACTAAATGTAAAATTATAAAATTTTGTAAGAAAATACAGGAAAAAAAATCTTTGTGACCTGGATTTAGGCAAAGAGTTCATCAAAATTGAGAACTTTTGCTCTGTGAAAGACATTTATGAAAAGACAAACTACAGATTGGGAAACATACTGGCAACTCACAAATCCAACAAAGGGCTTGTATATATCTTTACAAAGAATATATAAAGAACTCTCAAAATTCAACAGGAAGAAAGCAAACAACTCAATTAAAAATAGGTAAAAGATTCGAATAAACACTTGACCAAAGTTGATATACAGATAGCAA
Organism: Balaenoptera musculus; assembly: GCF_009873245.2. Taxonomy (NCBI): domain Eukaryota; kingdom Metazoa; phylum Chordata; class Mammalia; order Artiodactyla; family Balaenopteridae; genus Balaenoptera; species Balaenoptera musculus. The sequence continues at coordinate 140,857,558 of NC_045786.1, read as the reverse complement.
ATAAGCACAGGAAAAAATGTTCAACATCATTAGCCAATATGATAGTGAAATAAAAACCACTATGAAATACCACTACATACCTCTCAGAATGGCTAAAATAAAAGATACTGACAACAGCAAGTTTAGATGCAGAGCAACTAGAACCCTCATATATTGTTGGTGGGAATGTAAGGTGGTAGAGCAACTTAGGAAAACAATTTGACAATTTCTTAAAAGTTAAACATAATAACTTGTTTATAGAAAAACTTATACTTCAATGTTTACAGCAGTTTTATTCATAATTCTTTCAAAACTAGGGCTATTTCACATAAAAACAGGGGTTTCAGATTTTCATTAAAAACCACAAAACCCTAAAACTAAAAGATCTGGCAGCATGGGTCCCACCTTAGGACAGGACAACACTAGCTGATAATGAATAGCAACTTGTCTATGTACAGGGCATGCCACAGCTCTGCCTCCCGTCACACAGTGAATGCATATGCATTGACATCTGGCCCATTTCACTTTTGTATATTACTTGCCTAGTCTTTTGTGGCAGAACCGAACATCAAAAATTTGTGTTCCTCCCACCACAGTGTCAGATATATTGCCGCACAGTGGCTGCCTAGTCAGGAACTACATTTTCCAGTTCCTTGGATCCAGATGTGACCACATAACAAGTTCTCAATAACTGAATGTGAGCAGAGTGATCTTTTTGACTTCTAGGCTGGAGTTATTAAAAAGTGGACTTTTCCCTCCTTTACCATCAGGAAGCAACAGTCTCCAAGGTCTTAAGGGATGATGAAGCCACCAGATGAAGAAGCGAGACCAGCTCCAGACATAGAGAAATATTCACATTGGACTATTACATGAAAAAGAGGGCTTCCCTGGTGGCGCAGTGGTTGAGAGTCTGCCTGCCGATGCGGGGGACGTGGGTTCGAGCCCTGGTCTGGGAGGATCCCGCGTGCCGCAGAGCGGCTGGGCCCGTGGGCCACAAGTGCTGAGCCTGCGCGTCTGGAGCCTGTGCTCCGCAGCAAGAGGGGCTGCGATAGTGGGGGGCCCGTGCATCGTGATGGGGAGTGGCCCCCGCTTGCCGCAACCGGGGAGGGCCCTCGCGCAGAAACGAAGACCCAACACAGCCAAAAACAAATAATAAATAAATAATAAATAAATTTAAAGAAAAAAAAAAAAGAAAAAGAAATAAAACTTAAATCATTGAAATTTTGGGTTTATTTGTATAGAATCTAGTGTTACTCTAACTCTGTGCTGTCCAAATAGGGTAGCCATTAGCTACATGTGGTTATTTAAATTTATTAAAATAAAATATTTTGGTTTCTCAGCTATACTCATTCATATCAAGTGCTCAACAGTCACATATAATTAGTGGCTACAGTACTGGACAGTACAGGTAGAATATTTCCATCTTCACAGAAAGTTCTATTGCATAGAGCCACTCTAATACATTCCTATAAGCATTCCTATGAGTTTGTGACTCCTGATTTAGGACTTGAAACAAAGAGAAACATAATATTCTTGTCAATTTTAAATGATTATTTAAAACACTATTAACATCTGTATGACATTTATAGGTTAAGAAATACTTTCACATGCATTATCTAATTTGGTGCCCTAAAACCAACTTTTTGAAGTTGGTAAGCACAAATTTCACCTTTCATCCATAGGAGCATTTTCCATCAACAGATCTTTCTGGTTGTGAAGGTAAAATTTAATATAAGAAATACATACTTGACATAAAAATACAAAGAAAAATATTTATTACTGAGACCAACTTAAAATATCTAAAACAAATAAGGGTAGGAAGAGTAATGTCTTTGTTACTACTCTTATTTACTTCTATTTCAGTAAGTATTAATGATTTTCATAATTACTTGTTATACAAAAAGAAAAAGCACTTCAGAGTGGAAATAAAATTCTGAAATTCCCTTTTAGATCCATTTTGGCTTCTTCAGGATGAAGACATATTTGTGATTTAGAAGAAGAAAATGCTTTGTTTAGTTGAGATTTTTTTCAATGGGTAAATAAATGGGTGTTGACTTCCCAGAAAAAGACCAAAGTATTTGATCTCTAGATAATTAAAAGAAAATTTACTAGGTTTTTGAATTCTCAAATAACATAATTCTCTTGCCTTTTGTGGTCAAATTCACTTTGGAATTCTAATGATTTTCTGAATGCTGGCTTATGTTCACAATCTGATTCAAAAAAAGGTGCAGCCCTTTTCTTCTTGTTCTCTCTTCACTCATTGTCATGATTAAATTGCTGGTCACAGTCATGCAAATAAATATTGTTCAAGCATTTATAATTATAGCACTTGAACACTTAGAATCATCAGGGATGCAGCAATAGAATGAGATAAATCTTTTCTCCTACACAGAATCTTATATGAGGTTAAATGACAAAGACAGTAAGTACCTAAAAGGGGACTTCTGGGATTTCTATGAAAAGGTTTATGTATCACTGACTCATACTGTAATTGACTCAGACAGCTGACACAACCTTCCAAATTAGTGATTTTTTGAAATTTTGAGTACTTTCACTTTTCACGATCTACGAAACCATCATCTTTTCTTCTCATACTCCAGTGGAAAACTTAAAGCTGACCAAGAAATGGTAATTATGAGTATAATATAAGAACCTGATGATATTCCCCTTTATTTTTCTTTTACTAATACTTGAATATGTTTCCTGGGAAAAAAAGTTTTCCTTTTCATGTACATTCAATAATCCCATCCTCTAAATATGGCATATTTGGTTTACCTTCAGTACTTCATGGTTTTAAAAAAAAATTGCACAGTATGATTGGGATTCAGTAACATGAGACAGCAAGAAGTTGGTGACTACCAACAGAGGCACAATGTATAGGCTCAGTGAGAAGAAGGTGAGAAATAGCCACATGGAACATGATGCATTAAAAAAAAAAATGCTATCCTAGGCCATTAACAGAATTTATAGAGCTAACTTTCCTCTCAAAAATTAAACATATCCTCCTTCTATATTTTACTATAGTGTCAAATTTTTTGCTAACTCAGTAACATTTCCTTCTAGGTGTTTTTCTACAAATTACACACTTGGAATTGGAGGCAGCCATAATCATCCCTACAATTCCCTCCAGGAATTGTGTACAATTCCTGAAGTTGCTTCAACTTCCTGACGTCCTAAATGTTAGCAGTAAAACTAAGATCTAACAAAGGTCTTACTTGACTTTCATTCCAGCCTTTCAACAAGTTCTATAAATTGCTAATTCTAGTAAATCACCTCCTGCTTGAAAAAGCCAGGGTGATTCCTCTTTTCCTGGTTGAATCTTGACTGATACAACTAACTAGTCAAAAGCTAGAAAACTGACACCAAGCTAAACTTCTCCAACGTGGTAAAGGGAAAGAAATAGGCAATAAAAGGGAAAATCACACTGAGTGAAAAAGGGAATATTTAATACAGAAAATGAAAAATAAATTTCTATGTTTAAAACCATAAGAAATCTCTGAAGTTATGAAGATTCTTTCAAAAACACTATTTAAAAAGCATGGTGTTTAAGTATCTGACCAAAACATTTATGCAAGATAACAGACAGACTTTTATAATGGCAATGGATTTTTCCCCAATTAATCAAAAGTCTCATATTTTCACTATTCTTCATGAAACAAAAACATGTGAATAAACCATTGAATAAATTTACTTTCTAATGTATAGTCTATTCTTTTGCTGTTTTAATGATGAATAATGGTAACCACCCGCTACAACTGCAAAAATAAACCTGCAGCAGCTCTACCATGTCCAGCTATTTTTATTGGAAAGGAAAAAGTGGGCATTGTCAACCGAGAGCATTCTAGTAATATAAATTTTCTCCTCTAAACTACTTTTGTTATTAGAAATATTTTTATTTCCTTATATTAGGTTAAAAATTAAAATTCAAAATTTATCTCCTATTAGATCAGATTTACATAGTTTCACATTTTCCTTCTGTTAAAACTAAAACTCAGCTGAAGAAAAGAATTGTAATAAACTTCTACTTCAAATACTCATATATAATTCATTTCTAATAGCTTAGTTTTAAAGTAATTTCTGGGATATTGGCAAAGATGGCAGAGTAGAAAGACCCTGAGCTCACCTCCTATAACAGGCACACCAAATTTAAAACTAAAATCAACAACCATTAATTTAAAAGACAAGAACCTACTGGAAAAGATTGATAACAAAGACATAAAAAAGGAATCACAAGGAGACAGACAGGAGAGGCAGAATCATGATATAGTCAATTCCCATACCACTGAGTGGGTGACCTACAAACAGAAGAACAAGTACAAATAGCAGAGGTTCTCCCAACGGAGTGAGGGGTCCAAGCCCCATGTTGGGCTCCCCACCCCAGGTGTCTTGCACCATGGTGGGCCCCCCAGAGCATTTGGCATTGAAAGCCAGTGGGGATTACTTTCAAAAGTCCCAAAAGGCTGGGGTAGATAGAGACTTCACTCTTAAAGGGCACACTCAAAGTCTCAAAAGCTCTGGGATCCAGGGCAGAAGCACTAATTTGGAAGGAGCCTGGGTCAGACCTACCTGCTGATCATGAAGAGTCTCCCGGAGAAGCAGGAGGCAACTGCAGCCTACCCTGGGGACTTAGACATTGGCAGCAACCATTACTGGGAGCTCGTTCTACCATGTGGACACTGGTTCTGGCAAGCACCATTTTGGAATCCTCCCTCTAGCAGGATCCAACCCTGTTCTAGCTCAATAAGCTGTAGGCAGCAGTGCTAAAGACACTTCAGGCTAAGCAATTAAATGGACAGGGATACAGCCACACCCACCAGCAGACAGGCTGCCTTAAGACCCACTCAGCCTTCAGCTTCCCCTGGACACAGCCCTGCCCACCAGAGAGCCCAGAACCTGTCCCCACAAACAAGTGTACAGGCACTAGAACCAGGATCGACAGGCCCTCCAGCCAGAGACTCCAGGACCCAGTTCCATCTACCAGTGGGCAGGCATCAGCCCCAGAATCCCCTGGGCCCCAGCCCCACCCTCCTGCAAGCCTGCTCTAGCCTTGGTACCAGCCTCACCCATCAGGGGGTAGATACCAGCCACAAGAAAATCGTAGCCTTGCAGCCTGTAGATGCAGCCCACGCACCAGCAGGCCAGACTCTGCCCTGGAACCGACATTACATAATGATCAAGGGCTCAATCCAAAAAGAAGATGTAACAATTGTAAATACACACACACCCAACATAGGAGCACCTAAATATATAAAGCAAGTATTAACAGACATAAAAAGAAAAACTGAAAGTAACACAGTAATAGTAGGGGACTTTGACATCCCAGTTAGATCAATGGAGAGATCACCCAGACAGTAAATCAATAAAGAAACACTGGCCTTAAATGACACATTAGACCAAATGGACTTTATATACACACACACACACACATATACATATATATATATAGACAGAAAGAGAACATTCCACCCAAAAGCAAGAGAATATACATTCTTTTCAAGTGCACATGGGAACATTCTCCATGATAGATCACATGCTAGGCCACAAAACAAGCCTCGGTAAATTTAAGAAAATTTAAATCCTATCAAGCATCTTTTTCAACGACAGTGTAAAAAGACTAGAAATTAACTACAAAAAAAAGAAAACCTGCAAAACACTCACATACGTGAGGCTAAAAAATATGCTACTAAACAACCAATGGATCCCTGAGGAAATCAAAGAGGAAATCAAGAAATATCTGAAGACAAATGAAAATGAAAACACAAAGACCCAAAATCTATATGATGCAGCAAAAGTATTTCTAAGAAAGAAGTTTATAGCAATACAAAGCTTACCTCTGGAAACAAGAAAAATCTCAAATAAAGAACCTAGCCTTACACTTAAAGGAACTAGAAAAATGAGAACAAACAAAACCCAAAGTTTGCGGGAGGAAAGAAACCATAAAGATGAGAGCAGAAATAAATGAAACAGAGACTAAGAAACAGTAGAAAAGGTCCACGAACCTAAGAGCTAGATCTATGAAAAGAGAAACAAAATTGATAAACCATTAGCCAAACTCATCAAGAAAAAAAAGGGAGGGCCCAAATCAATAAAATCAGAAATGAAAAAGAAGTTGCAACCAACACCACAGAAATACAAAGGATCGTAAGAGACTACGAACAAGTATAATACATGACAATAAAATGGACAACCTAGAAGAAATGGACAAATTCCTAGAAATGTACAATCTCCCAAGACTGAACCAGGGAGAAACGGAAAATATGATCAGAGCACTTACCAGTAATGAAACTGAATCAGTAATTTTAAAACTCCCAACAAACAAAAGTCCAGGACCAGATGGTTTCACAGGTAAATTCTACCAAACATTTAGAGAAGAGTTAATACCTATCCTTCTCAAACTATTCCAAAAAACTGCATAAGAAGGAATGCTTCCAAACTCATTTGAGTGTGCCCTTTAAGAGTGAAATCTCTATTAACCCCAGCCTTTTGGGACTTTCGAAAGTAATCCCCACTGGCTTTCTATGAGGCTAGTATCACCCTGATACCAAAACCAGAAAAAGATATCACACAAAAAAGAAAATTACAGGCCAATATCACTGAAGCACACAGATGCAAAAATCCTCAACAAAATATAGGCAAACCAACTCCAACAACACATAAGAAGGATGACACACCATGATTAAGTGGGATTTATCTGAGAGATGCAAGGATGGTTCAATACCCACAAATCAATCAATGTGATACATGGTATTAACAAATTGAAGGGAAAAAAATCAGATGATCAGCTCAATAGATGCAAAAAAAAGCTTTCAACAAAATTCAACATCCATTTATAATAAAAAATCTCCAGAAAGTGGGCATAGAGGGGACATACCTCAAAATAATAAAGGCCATATACTCAGTGGTGTAAAACATCATACTCAATGGTGAAAAGCTGAAAGCATTTCCTCTAAGATCAGGAACAAGACTAGGATGACCACTCTCATCACTTTTATTCAAAATAGTACTGAAGTCCTAGCCACAGCAATCAGACAAGAAAAAGAAATAAAAGAAATCCAAATTGGAAAGGAAGAAGTAAAACCATCACTGTTTGCAGATGGCATGATACTCTTACATACAAAATCTTAAAGACGTCGCCAAAAAACCACTAGAGCTCATCAATCAATTTGGTGAAGTTGCAGGATATAAAATTAACAAACAGAAATCTGTTGCATTTCTATAAACTAACAACAAACTGAGAAATTAAGGAAACCATCTCATTTAAAATCGCATCAGAAAGAATAAAATGCCTAGGAATAATGCTGCCTAAGGAGGTGAAAGACCTGTACTCAGAAAACTCTAAGAAACTCATGAAAGAAACTGAAATGACACAAACAGATGGAAAGATATACTCTTTAATACAACGATTAAAAGAGTAAGCAACGGAAACTCACTTTAGCAATATTCAGGGTTATCTGTGGGATACAAAGAGATGGTTTTTGGCTCCACGAACTTTATAATCTTGATAGAGAAGCAAAACATATGTAATTATGTAAATTACATATATATATATAATCGGCACATATATGTTATATATGTGTGGCTTATATATTATATATGCAGATATTATGTAAATTATTTGCATGCTATAATATATAAAATGTTAATACATTTTACTTTATATTAATGTATTTTGTGTATTTTTCTCATATTTTCTCATACATGAGAAAAAAGTCACATATATGAGAAAATATGAGGAAAAACTATTTTAAATATAAAATATGTGAATGAAGGAATTACATTGAATACTACCTGCACACAGCAAAATTTCTTAAAAGGTCTTTTTGTCAATCTCTAAGGGAAGAGAGTCATATCTCATTTAACTGCAATCTCTCTCCTTTCTCTCTAAAACTTACTCAAAACTTACCTCTTACTTTAATGTTCCTTTCCCCTTTCAATTCCTCTTTCTCCAGTCATCTCTTTACTATGTGAAGCAATTTAGTGGCTTCTCTCACTTGCCTTTCTAACTATTATCCAGAAACGGAGTTGGGAGATATGAATGGTATAGAATGTTACAAATATTTTAATATATTTATTTCTCTACCACATATGACTGGACAAAGTAGGAGATAACCTTGAAAGAGGGAAAAAGAATATGAACAAAAGCCCAGAGGTAGAAACTGTAGAATTGTACATGTGGAAAACAGAAGGCAGCAAAACACTGGAACTGTGCAAAATTTAGTGGAAAATAAATATATGTAAATAAGGAGGGACTAACTTGTGAAAGCACTGGGAGCTTATGGATTTTTGACTAAGATGGAAAAAACTTTTATAAGAATAGCATGCAAAATGATCTAATTAGTGAAAGATTAAAGACAGAGAAGTCAGAAGGATAGTGAAATATTCCAAATCATATGTGATAAGGAACTGTGCAAGGATAGTGGAAGCCAACAGAAATAGAAAAAATAAATTGATATTTAGCCAACAGAAATAGAAAAAAAAATTGATATTATAAAAATAGAAATGCAAAAATCTTCAACAAAATTCTAGCAAACTGAATTCACCAGCACAATAAAAGAATCATATGTCATGATTTAGTGAGATTTATACCTGGGATGCAAGGATAGTTCAACATACCCAAATCAATTAATGTTATACACCACATTTAACAGAATAAAAGATAAAAATCACCGGATCATCTCAACAGATGCAGAGAAAGTATCTGACAAAATTTAACACTTTTTCGTGATAAAAACACTCAACAAATTAGGTTTAGAAGGCATATATCGCAACATAATAAAGGGCATACATGAAAAGTCCACAGCTAACATCATACTCAACAGTGAAAAACTGAAAGCTTTTTCTCTAAGATCAGGAACAAGACAGGACGTCTAATCTCACCACTTCTATTCAACATAGTAGTGGAAGTCCTAACCAGAGCAATTAGGCAAGAAAAAGAAATAAAAGGAATCCAAATTGGAAAGGAAGTATGACACTGTCTATGTTTGTAAATACATGACATAAACTTATACATGAAAAACTCTAAAGAATACACACACACACCTGGTAGAACTAATTAATGAGTTGAGCCAAGTTGCAGGAAACAAAAAAAAATCAGTTGCATTTCTATATATTAACAATGAACTACCTGAAAAGGAAATTAAGAAAACAATTCCATTTACAATAGTATCAAAAAGAATAAAATATTTAGAAATAAACTTACAAAAAGGCAACTAACTTGTACAGTAAAAACTACAAAACCTTGCTGAAAGAAATCTTAATATTGTTAAAATGTCCATACTACCCAAAGCAAGGTACAGATTGAATGCAATTCATATCAAAATCCAAATGGCATTTTTCACAGGAATAGAAAAACAATCCCAAAATTCATACAAACCCACAAAGACCACAAATAACCAAAGCAATCTCAGGAAAGAAGTATAAAGCTGCCAGTATCACACTTCCTGATTTCAAAGTATATTACAGGGCTAAAGTATTAAAACAGTATGACACTGCCATAAAAACAGACACATAGACCAATGGAACAGAACAGACACTCCATAAATAAATCAACATATATACATTCAACTATTCTTGACAAGAATGCTAAGAATATTAAATGGCAAAGGATAGATTCTTCAACAAATGATGTTGGAAAAACTAGATATCCACATGCAAAAGAATGAAATTGGACCCCTGTCTTATACCATATACAAAAAAGAAACCCTCAAAATTAATTAAACTTAAATGTAAAATCTGAAACTGCAAAACTCCAAGGAGAAAACATAAGGGGAAAGCTTCCTGACATTTGTCTTGGTCACTACCTCTTGGATTTGACACCAGAAGCACAGGCAACAAATCCAAAATATAGACAAGTGGGAAGGACTACATTACTAAGAAAATTCTGCATAGCAAAGGAAACAATCTGCAGAGTGAAAAGGTATTCTACAGAAGGAAAGAAAATATCTGCAAACCATCTATCTGATAAGAGGTTAATATTCAAAATATTTAAGAATATCCAACACAATAGCAAAATAATAATGATGATGATAATGATAAGCCAATTAAAAAACAGGCAAAGGACTTGCCTAAGAAGAAGACATACTCATGGCCACCAGGTATATGAAACATCACTCATCATCACTAATGATGTTCAGCATCACTAACCATCAGGGAAACGCAGATCAAAACCACAACGACCTACCATTTCACACCTGTTAGGAGGGCTATTTTTAAAAAACCAAGAGCTAGCAAGTGTTGGCCAGAGTGTGGAGAAAAAGGAACACTTACACTGTGTTGGTAGGAATGTAAAACAGTGCGGCCACTCTGGAAAACAGGATGGAGGTTCCCTAAAATATTAAAAATAAAACTATCATATGATCCAGCAATCCCACTTCTGGGTATATATCCTAAAGAACTGAAATCAGGATCTCAAAGAGATATCTGCACCATGTTCACTGCAGCATTATTCACAATAGCCAAGATATGAAAGCAACCCAAATGTCAATCGGCAAATAAATGGATAAGGATAACATGGTGCATACATACACTGGAATATTATTCAGCCTTAAAAATGAAAGAATTCCTGACATCTGCAACAATATGAATGAGCCTAGAGGGCATTATGCTAAGTGAAATAAGGCAGTCACAAAAGGAAAATACTGCATGATTCCACTTATATAAGCTATCTAACATAGTCAATGCCACAGAAGCAGAAAATAGAATGGTGGTTGCCAAGGGCTGGTGGGGGTAGAGAAATGAGAAATTGTTTCCCAATGGATATAAAGTTTCTTTATACAAGATAAGTTCTAGAGATCTACTGTACAACACAGTATCCATAGTTAACTATATGGTATTTATTAAAATATGTTGAGGACAGATTTCATATTAAGTGTTCTTACCAAACAACAACAACAACAACACAAAAGAACACAGAAGTTTTTGGAAGTAATGGGTATATTTAGTACCTTCATTATGGTGACAGTCTCATGGGTGTTTGCAAAAGCCCAAACTCATCAAGATGCATATATTAAATGTGTGCAATTTTTAGTATATCAAATTATATCTCAATAAAGCTAAAAATTTCTACAACTTCATTTCTGATATAAAATAAAATACAATTAATAATTATTGATAAGCTTCATGCAATTAAAGGAATCAAACATACACTTAACGTGAAGATGAACAAAGAATTCAGTTCACAGGTAGAACTAAATAAAATAATAGCTATTTTTAAAAAGGTAAAGAAAAAGGATATATCTTAAACATTTTAATTATTATCAAGTAGAGCACAATAGATCTAGAAAAAAACACCATGGCTAATATCAAAATTGCTAATAAACAATTAAAAAGAGAAAGCTCTCAGAAAATTCAATTGAAAATCATAAAAATCATAAATTCAATCTGATTACAGTTTTCTCCCAAAATGTAGAAAAATTAACTTGTTTTAAGAGATCATTATTTTTCATTTAAATTACTTTCCGGAATAAATAATACACTTAAATGGTTGAAAAAAAAAAATCCAATGTTAGGAAAGCATGGTGAAAACTCTTCCTCCCTACCCTGATACACCAGTTTCCTACGTGTCCCTCTATGCATATAAAAGCAACTGCATAGATAGATAGAGATATATACAGATATTCCCTTTTTTATACATGGATATACACTTCTGCATACTTTTTTAGTCATTAAGATAAGATTGACATATTCTTTCAAAAAAGATGATCCTATATAATGAATACCTCCAGTTCTCTAGTTCTTAGTTCTTTAGTTCTTAGAGATTCTACCAGTCCAAATAAAATATACCAGTAAGTTTTATTTTTTCATATCATCATGGCTTTTTCCAGATTCCCCACCCCGATCTCATGCAAACACACTCTCAACAAAATATCTTGATTTACTCAGTTTTCATCTCCCTTCACTCCTTGTATTATTGCTTACTGCAATTGGTTTTAAAGAAATAATAGAAAATTTAATGAGCTGAACTCAAGTATTTGTAGAACGAGCAAGAAAATAACTAAGTTAGGTCCACTATGTGCTCCTCCTTCATTAATTGCCATGGATTTCTATTTCTGCTTTGCAGAATTAACTTAGAAATAAGGCTGCTCTGTTTTCTTTTATGTAATTCAGATTTAAACGAACACAACCTAAATTTATGAAATTTCATGCTCATTATCAAAGATGACTATTATTTTCAGCACATCTGAAATAATCCAAAGTACCATTCTAAAATGGTACCAAAAAAATATTTCCAAATAATCCAAAGCTCTACTATTTTCAACATTTTGCTTCTAAGCTTTTAATAATGGTCATCTCAATCCTGGTTAGCAAGAGGAAGGAAAAAAAAAAAATAGAAGAATATGCATAGAAGTTTATAAGGGCCAGGCCGGGGAAGTAGCAAATAATGTAAGCTCATATTCCCGTTGGCTGGCAGTCAGCACATGGCCATGCCTAACTGCAATAGAAAGTTAGGAAGGAAGAAAGAGAGAGTAGATTTTGGTGCACAGGATTTAGTCTTTGTCACAATGGTATCAAAAAGCTGTACTCTGGAGTATATGCCACCCACTTCAGAGACCATTACTCTACATTAAGTGGGCATGTGAACCACATGAGACCTTGTTAAAATCCACATTCCTGAATTCCATCCCTAAAGATTCTGATTCAACAGGTTTTGGATGAGGTCCAGAAATAAGCATTTTAAGCAAGCACTCTAGGTGATTCCGATGTAAGTGGTCCAAGATCATAGTTGGAAAAACACTGCTGTGGACCTCTGGTTCTAAATATGTGATTCATAAACACCTACAAGCTTGCAAAAGGAGGAATGTACCCTAATCTCTCCTCTAACCAGAGTTTGTTTCAACTATGAAAAGAAAACAAGATAAAAAGAAAACAAGGATATAAATATATCTGTATAACTGAGTCACTGTGCTGTACAGTAGAGATTGGCACAACACTGTAAATCAAGTATTATACTTCAATAAAAAATAAATAAATATTTATAGAAAAAGAATTTTTTTAAAAAAGAAAACAAGGATAGGTATTATAAGATCAGTATACTATAGAACAATGCTTCTTTTAGGAGCCTTCAGAAGATCATGTCCAAAATGTGAGTGCCACAAATTTTTCAATATCATTTACTGCTCTTCTGCTATTTATTTTTTAATTTTACAACTTCTAGAAAAAAAAAGAATATTATAAATACAAATCTTACACTGATATCAAAGTAACACATAATTAATTCTGAGCCAAATCTAATAAAATTAGAAAATCAGCCAAATGCTATCCCAGCAAAACAAACAAAAATTTTATTTTCAGGACAATTGTTCCAGCTTGCCTGGCTTTCTGGAATCTAAGCCAAAGCTATCTACCACAATTAGGAGTAATAGTAACATGAGAAAATAAATCAGAAGGGTCAAAATCATGAAGTCTTAGAGCATGTTCAGTACAGTCTCAAACTCATTTAGTTGAGGATTTAATCATCAGATTTTCTACATGGATAAAATACAAGAAGGCCAACAACATTTATAATTTTACTGAGCCCTATCAAGCTTCAATTTATTTTGTTCCTACTACAAAAAAGGAAAAAAAACAAGAAAAGTACAGGTTGACATTATTATAAATCAACTTTACCTCTGCTTAAAAAAAAAAAAAAAGGCACAGAGGCCATCCTCCTCACTCCCCCCAAATTAATAAATTTTCCTTCTTTTTAACCTATAAGACCATGGCTACTACATTTGTGCCCTTTCCATATTTCCAGATTCAGAAAACAGAGCTATTATAAGTTTGATTTTAGTATCAGAGTAGTGACACTTGCAGAGTCAAAAATCAGAACCCCAGAAAAGGAATGCCTTCTGAAAGAAGTCGTAATCTATAAAAGGATGACTGCATTCGTTTGGGTTATTCTGTTTGGGTTTTATGAAGGAAAATGGCTCAGAAATAATTTAGTTTAACTCTCCATTTTAAGATAAAAAACATAAATAAGTGCCTAATCCAAGGTCATCCCAGTTAACGTTGCACCAGTCATAGAAGTCACATCTCTTGGCTCCTATTCCAGCATTCTACTTCAACACAATGCTTTTGTACCTTTTGTTACCTAGTTAGGTGAAATGTAAAATAGACATCAAATTTGGGAGATAATACCAGGCACATTTTTTAACCTGTCTATAAAAAAAGAATGAACAAAGTAATTGGGTTGTATGTTAATGATTACTAGTGCTCAGCAAACTTCCGCTCCAACGATACTAGTATTCAACTGAATAGAAAGGCATATGGACTCAGGAGACGTAAACTAAGGGGAAAAAAAGAAAAAAAAAAACTGTAATGTAACAAAAAGCCTCACAGTTGTTTAATATTCAAAATCTTTTCTGTTAAAGAAAAGTCATTAGAAAAAGCAGAACTGATTATCTGTTTCATTAACTATGAAAACTGTCTATTTCAACATGAGTGTGTTGGTTGATTAGTCAATAAAATTAGTTAAGGTAAGAGATCATAAAAACAATTCCTTACACATTTCATTTTACCTTGAAACATAAATGAACATCTATTCACCAATCTTCTGATGTGCCTTGGCTAAGGTTTTTCTCTGAGTACGGGTCTTCTGATTGGAGTTTTGCATCAGGTTTCTTTCAATAATTAATTATCTATAATTTCTTATCGAACTATTATTAGAATAGATTTGTATGATTTTATCTTATATAATATCTAATTGTAAAACAAATTTCTAAGTAACTCAACTTTACAATCTTTCTAAAAATAGTTTTAACACAAATGAATTTTTTGCTTTCTTATTTCAACAGTTTTTATTGTTTAATTCAGTAATTATAATAAGTTCTATCAGAATAAACTGGTTTGAGATAAATACAACTGGTTCTTAGAAGCATAAATGCCAATTGCTGGGAACAAGTATGCAGCTATGCTAGAGAACAGTCTGTTACTCTAATGGCAAAGGTTTAGTATATTGTGAACATCTGTCAGTGTGTTTCACAGAAGTAATTAAGAAAATAAGTTAAATGGTTAAGGGGAAGTTATTAAATGTGCATGTATTATATCTTGTATTCCTTATTTTTGGCATTTATTTTATTCCACCTGTTTTATTATCATGGCTTTCTATCTTACCACACAAGGTCTTTAAAATCAGGAACTATTTCTTCATTTCTCCAAAGCTTAGAAATATGCCCAACTACAGGAGGAGCTTTATGTATGCTTACTGCAAGAATGAAAGAGCTGAGATCTCTTAGTAGCTCATCAAGTTGTCTAAATTTCTTAGAAATTTCCTTTACAAAATGGCAGTAAGAATATTCATATCTTGTTATATGAAATATGTGTCCTGGTATAGAGAAATACCTTAAGTCAGAATTATTGGGAAGTGCATTCTGAGTAAAGTATAGTAAAGAAATGATACTGGGGAAAATGGTCCTGGGAAAAGGAGGTAACTATGGAAGGGCATGATGAATGATCTTAGTCAAAGTCACCAAATTCCAAATTCATAATTTCACTTAATTTTTTAATATTTTAGAATTTTAAAAGTCATCAGCAACATATTACGTTTCACAGGTCTAAGATAATCTTAAAATCTATAGCTAATGATATTTTAGTTCAAGTTTAATATCTGGTCTATCAATTCTACATCAACATACTGATTAAAGAAAATGCCTGATGACTAATTTAATCTCTTAGAGACTGGATATAAAATTACCTAGGGGAAAAAAAGTATAAAGTACACAATGATATAAGGTATTTATACACTGGTAGAAGACAATTTTAAAAGACTATGGACTTCTGTTTTCCAGTCTGGAAGTTAAAAAGCTTGGAAATTGTTTATTTAATGTTGAAATTATAGTTCACTACCAAAGTAAATAATGTGGCATTTAAAGTTTTGAGAGAAAAAAATATTATGGCTTCATTACAAGAATATGAAATATCTTCCTTTTACCTGCTGGGCCAATTGTTTATTTAATTTATAGAATTATTTTAAATGAATTTTTTAAAATATTCAGCTATTTCATATATAAATGCATTAATGTACATTTAACTTTAACATGGCGCCAAACCCTTAAAAGTTGTATCTTAAAGAATAAATAGACCAGAGCCTCCCATCAAGCCTCTTAGATAGCCTCAACCACCAGAGGGCAGACAGCAGAAGCAAGAAAAACTACAATCCTGCAGCCTGTGGAACAAAAACCACATTTACAGAAAGACAGACAAGATGAAAAGGCAGAGGGCTACATACCAGATGAAGGAACAAGAAAAAACCCCAGAAAAACAACTAAATGAAGTGGAGATAGGCAACCTTCCAGAAAAAGAATTCAGAATAATGATAGTGAAGATGATCCAGGACCTCGGAGTAAGAATGGAGGCAAAGATTGAAAAGATACAAGAAATGACTAACAAAGACCTAGAAGAATTAAAGAACAAACAAACAGAGATGACCAATACAATAACTGAAATGAAAACTACACTAGAAGGAATCAATAGCAGAATAACTGAGGCAGAAGAACGGATAAGTGACCTGGAAGACAGAATGGTGGAATTCACTGCTGCGGAACAGACTAAAGAAAAAAGAATGAAAAGAAATGAAGACAGCCTAAGAGACCTCTGGGACAACATTAAACGCAACAACATTCGCATTATAGGGGTCCCAGAAGGAGAGGAGAGAGAGAAAGGACCAGAGAAAATATTTGAAGAGATTATAGTCGAAAACTTCCCTAACATGGGAAAGGAAATAGCCACCCAAGTCCACGAAGTGCAGAGAGTCCCATACAGGATAAACCCAAGGAGAAACACGCCGAGACACATAGTAATCAAAGTGGCAAAAATTAAAGACAAAGAAAAATTATTGAAAGCAGCAAGGGAAAAATGACAAATAACATACAAGGGAACTCCCATAAGGTTAACAGCTGATTTCTCAGCAGAAACTCTACAAGCCAGAAGGGAGTGGCATGATATACTTAAAGTGATGAAAGGGAAGAACCTACAACCAAGATTACTCTACCCGGCAAGGATCTCATTTAGATTTGATGGAGAAATCAAAAGCTTTACAGACAAGCAAAAGCTAAGAGAATTCAGCACCACCAAACCAGCTCTACAAGAAATGCTAAAGGAACTTCTCTAAGTGGGAGACACAAGAGAAGAAAGGACCTACAAAAACAAACCCAAAACAATTAAGAAAATGGTCATAGGAACATACATATCGATAATGACCTTAAACGTGAATGGATTAAATGCTCCAACCAAAAGACACAGGCTCACTGAATGGATAAAAAAACAAGACCCATATATATGCTGTCTACAAGAGACTCACTTCAGACCTAGAGACACATACAGACTGAAAGTGAGGGGATGGAAAAAGATATTCCATGCAAATGGAAATCAAAAGGAAGCTGGAGTAGCTATACTCATATCAGATAAAATAGACTTTAAAATAAAGAATGTTACAAGAGACAAGGAAGAACACTACATAATGATCAAGGGATCAATCCAAGAAGAAGATATAACAATTATAAATATAGGTGCTCCAACACAGGAGCACCTCAATACATAAGGCAACTGCTAACAGCTATAAAAGAGGAAATTGACAGTAACACAATAATAGTGGGGGACTTTAACACCTCACTTACACCAATGGACAGATCATCCAAAATGAAAATAAATAAGGAAACAGGAGCTTTAAATGACACAATAGACCCGATAGATTTAATTGATATTTATACGACATTCCATCCAAAAACAGCAGATTACACGTTCTTCTCAACTGCGCACGGAACATTCTCCAGGATAGATCACATCTTGGGTCACAAATCAAGCCTCAGTAAATTTAAGAAAATTGAAAACATATCAAGCATCTTTTCTGACCACAACGCTATGAGATTAGAAATGAATTACAGGGAAAAAAACATAAAAAACACAAACACATGGAGGCTAAACAATGCGTTACTAAATAACCAAGAGATCACTGAAGAAATCAAAAGGAAATCAAAAAATACCTAGAGACAAATGACAATGAAAACACGACGACCCAAAACCTATGGGATGCAGCAAAAGCAGTTCTAAGAGGGAAGTGTATAGCTATACAAGCCTACCTAAAGAAACAAGAAAAATCTCAAGTAAACAATCTAAGCTTACACCTAAAGAAACTAGAGAAAGAAGAACAAACAAAACCCAAAGTTAGCAGAAGGAAAGAAATCATAAAGATCAGTGCGGAAATAAATGAAATAGAAACAAAGAAAACAATAGCAAAGATCAATAAAACTAAAAGCTGGTTCTTTGAGAAGATAAACAAAATTGATAAGCCATTAGCCAGACTCATCAAGAAAAAGAGGGAGAGGACTCAAATCAATAAAATCAGAAATGAAAAAGGAGAAGTTACAACAGACACCACAGAAATACAAAGCATCCTAAGAGACTACTACAAGCAACTCTATGCCAATAAAATGGACAACCTGGAAGAAATGGGCAAATTCTTAGAAAGGTATATAACCTTCCAAGACGGAACCAGGAAGAAACAGAAAATATGAACAGACCAATCATAAGTAACGAAACTGAAACTGTGATTAAAAATCTTCCAACAAACAAAAGTCCAGGACCAGATGGCTTCACAGGTGAATTCTATCAAATATTTAGAGAAGAGCTAACACCTATCCTTCTCAAACTCTTCCAAAAAATTGCAGAGGAAGGAACACTCCCAAACTCATTCTATGAGGCCACCATCACCCTGATACCAAAACCAGACAAAGACACTACAAAAAAAGAAAATGACAGACCAATATCACTGATGAATATAGATGCAAAAATCCTCAACAAAATACTAGCAAACAGAATCCAACAACACATTAAAAGGATCATACACCATGATCAAGTGGGATTTATCCCAGGGATGCAAGGATTCTTCAATATATGCAAATCAATCAATGTGATACACCATATTAAGAAACTGAAGAATAAAAACCATATGATCATCTCAATAGATGCAGAAAAAGCTTTTGACAAAATTCAACACCCATTTATGATAAAAACTCTCCAGAAAGTGGACATAGAGGGAACCTACCTCAACATAATAAAGGCCATATATGACAAACCCACAGCAAACATCATTCTCAACGGTGAAAAACTGAAAGCATTTCCTCTAAGATCAGGAACGAGACAAGGATGTCCACTCTCACCACTATTATTCAACATAGTTCTGGAAGTCCTAGCCACGGCAATCAGAGAAGAAAAAGAAATAAAAGGAATACAAATTGGAAAAGAAGAAGTAAAACTGTCACTGTTTGCAGATGACATGATACTATACATAGAGAATCCTAAAACTGCCACCAGAAAACTGCTAGAGCTAATTAATGAATATGGTAAAGTTGCAGGATACAAAATTAATGCACAGAAATCTCTTGCATTCCTATATACTAATGATGAAAATCTGAAAGAGAAATTATGGAAACACGCCCATTTACCATCGCAACAAATACCTAGGAATAAACCTACCTAGGGAGACAAAAGATCTGTATGCAGAAAACTATAAGACACTGATGAAAGAAATTAAAGATGATACCAACAGATGGAGAGATATACCATGTTCTTGGATTGGAAGAATCAACATTGTGAAAATGACTATACCACCCAAAGCAATCTACAGATTCAATGCAATCCCTATCAAATTACCAATGGCATTTTTTACGGAACTAGAACAAATCATCTTAAAATTTGTATGGAGACACAAAAGACCCCGAATAGCCAAAGCAGTCTTGAGGGAAAAAAACGGAGCTGGAGGAATCAGACTCCCTGACTTCAGACTATACTACAAAGCTACAGTAATCAAGACAATATGGTACTGGCACAAAAACAGAAACACAGATCAAAGGAAGAAGATAGAAAGCCCAGAGATAAACCCACGCACCTATGGTCAACTAATCTATGACAAAGGAGGCAAGACTACACAATGGAGAAAAGACAGTCTCTTCCATAAGTGGTGCTGGGAAAACTGGACAGCTACATGTAAAAGAATTAAATTAGAACACTCCCTAACACCATACACAAAAATAAACTCAAAATGGATTAGAGACCTAAATGTAAGACTGGACACTATAAAACTCTTAGAGGAAAACTTAGGAAGAACACTCTTTGACATAAATCACAGCAAGATCTTTTTTGATCCACCTCCTAGAGTAATCGAAATAAAAACAAAAATAAACAAATGGGACCTAATGAAACTTAAAAGCTTTTGCACAGCAAAGGGAACCATAAACAAGACGAAAAGACAACCCTCAGAAAGGGAGAAAATATTTGCAAACCAATCAACGGACAAAGGATTAATCTCCAAAATATATAAACAGCTCATTCAGCTCAATATTAAAGAAACAAACACCCCAATCCAAAAATGGGCAGAAGACCTAAATAGACATTTCTCCAAAGAAGACATACAGACGGCCACAAAGCACATGAAAAGATGCTCAACATCACTAATTATTAGAGAAATGCAAATCAAAACTACAATGAGGTATCACCTCACACCAGTTAGAATGGGCATCATCAGAAAATCTACAAACAACAAATGCTGGAGAGGGTGTGGAGAAAAGGGAACCCTCTTGCACTGTTGGTGGGAATGTAAATTGATACAGCCACTATGGAGAACAATATGGAGGTTCCTTAAAAAACTAAAAATAGAATTACCATATGACCCAGCAATCCCACTACTGGGCATATACCCAGAGAAAACCGTAATTCAAAAAGACACATGCACTCGAATGTTCATTGCAGCACTATTTACAATAGCCAGGTCATGGAAGCAACCTAAATGCCCATCAACAGACGAATGGATAAAGAAGTTGTGGTACATATATACAATGGAATATTACTCAGCCATAAAAAGGAATGAAATTGAGTCATTTGTTGAGATGTGGATGGATCTAGAGACTGTCATACAGAGTGAAGTAAGTCAGAAAGAGAAAAACAAATATCGTATATTAACGCATGTATGTGGAACCTAGAAAAATGGTACAGATGAGCCGGGTTGCAGGGCAGAAGTTGAGACACAGATGTAGAGAACACACATATGGACACCAAGGGGGGAAAACTGCAATGGGGTGGGGATGGTGGTGTGCTGAATTGTGCGATTGGGATTGACATGTATACACTGATGTGTATAAAATTGATGACTCATAAGAACCTGCAGTATAAAAAAACAAAACAACTAATACTCAACTTTCATTGGGTTATTTGTATGGAAATATGTTAATATAAATGTTTCAGACATTACATGAAATTTCTAAAAATCTTATATGTTCTGGTAGAATGTTATAAGTCATAATCCTAGTTATTACTTTAAAATGTATATCTCAGAAATAACTAATTTTCTTGTCAACTGCATTATTATGAACTTTCATCAAATCTTTAACCGTGGTCATTTTTAAGTCTTTTGTCAGTTACAGACAGTTCTGGGTGTACTCTGATGATTTTGCAAATATGTTCCTATAAAAGGGTTTCATCTTCAAGAAATTCATGGAAAAGACTCTGACAAGTACAGGTTTCTGGTAACTGACTGTACTGCTGAACTGAATGAATAAGCATTTTCAGAACTCTAATGAAAAACTGATGAACTCATAAAAGTGCTAACAAAAGATCAAGATGAAAAAAAAAATTAATTACATGGGACTGAGTGAACTGATGAGGATGAGTATAATTTTTGTGACTTTCTGTCTGAATTAAAAAAAAAAAAAAAATCCCACAAGGACTCAGAGGCAAAGAATATACAAATCAATTTTCACTGCAAAGTAAAGGAGCTGTTACAGTGGAGGATTACTGGACTGAATGTCAATATTATGACATAGTATGAGTGTGTTTCATGTTTGGTAATTGCAATCATTGTTGCTTTTGTTGTGGTCATCCATGTACAATGCTTGGTGTCAGTCTATTTATGTCTTGTAAAAATAAAATACAGTGTGTGTGTGTGTGGAAAAAAAAAAGAAATAACTAATTTTCTTCTCAACTGCATTATTATGAACTTTCATCAAATCTTTAACCATGGTCATTTTTAAGTCTTCTGTCATTTACAGACAGTTCTGGGTGTACTCTGATGCTTTTGCAAATATGTTCCTATAAAAGGGTTTCATCTTCAAGAAATTCATGGAAAAGACTCTGACAAGTACAGGTTTCTGGTAACTGACTGTACTGCTGAACTAAATGAATAAGCATTTTCAGAACTCTAATGAAAAACTGATGAACTCATAGAAGTGCTAACAAAAGATCAAGATGAAAAAAAAAATTAATTACATGGGACTGAGTGAACTGATGAGGATGAGTATAATTTTTGTGACTTTCTGTTTGAATTAAAAAAAAAAATCCCCCCCCCAAAAAAAAGAATAAAAAAATACTTTAAGAAAAAAACAATTTAAGTGTTCTCTTCGCACTTCTGAACATAGTGTTTTTACAGTGTACTATAAATGCCTGTCTCATATCTGTTACCCCCTTACAGAAAATAAACTCTACCTATCTTCTTCATTATCATATTCCAGTCCCAGGCACAGAGTTGCTATTTATTAAGTTTTTATTGAATGAAGAAATTAATGAATTAATATTTCACTTAAGATCAATTTCTTCTTATGATGTTCTAGTTACACCTTCCACAAATTTTATCTCATGCCAAAGGTACAAATAACAATGACAACAAAAAGAGCCTGATGTTTGTTTTAAATTCGCTTCTCCCACAGTTTGGAAATTATCTACTGAAGTAGATGGTCAATTATATCCTCAATACCCTTTAAAAATTCAATTAGCGGTTCTGGTTCCAGTGAGATGGAATAAAGACCAGTCTCCTTTTAGCTCCCACCAATTCAACTATAAAACCTGGATAGAATGTTTGAAAACCCTGCAAAGAAAATGCTAACAGGCAGATCAGGGAAGAACATCAAAATTCAAAATACCACTGAAACAGTGGTAAATTTAACATTTTTTCCCCTCTTATCGCTTGCTTGAACTCAATGAAGCCAGGAACCCAGAAGTGAGTACTGTGTGATGCAGGTGAGATCCAGGAGAAATTCTCTAAACCAGGGGTCCCCAACCCCTAGGTCACAGACTGGTAGTGGTCCAGGACCTGTTAGGAACTGGGCTGCACAGCAGGAAGTGAGCAGCGGGAGCGCAAGCGAAGCTTCATCTGCATTTACAGCCACTCCCCAACACTCGCATTACCACCTGAGCTCTGCCTCCTGTCAGATCAGTGGCAGCATTAGATTCTCATAGGAGCACGAAGCCTACTGTGAACTGCGCATGCAAGGGATCTAGGTTGTGCGCTCCTTATGAGAACCTAATGCCTGATGATCCGAGGTGGAGCTGAGGCGGTGATGCTAGTCCTGGGGAGTGGCTGCAAATACAGATTATCATTAGCAGAGAGGTTTGACTGTACAGAGACCATAATAAATCAATTGCTTGCAGACTCATATCAAAACCCTATCAGTGAGTGGCAAGTGAAAACAAGCTCAGGGTTCCCACGGATTCTGCATTATGGTGAGTTGTATAATTATTTCATTATATATCACAATGTAATAATAATAGAAATAAAGTGCACAATAAATGTAATGCACTTGAATCATCCCAAAACCACCCCCCGCACCCCCGCTCCATGGAAAAATTGTCTTCCACAAAACTGGTCCCTGGTGCTGAAAAGGTTGGGGACCGCTGCTCTAAACTCTTAAAGCACTGATAAAGAGTTGGAGAAATCCCTAGGTCCTTTTCTTTTTTTCCTTCTCCTTTTTTCCATACCACAACTGCCTGGGCAGTCCCACAGCAACTGTGGTAAGTGAGGCCGGAAATGAGAGCTTACAGGAGCCAAAAGTCTAAGGAAGGTGAAGCAAACTCTCAGAGAAGCAGTGACAACCAAAAGGGAAGGACCAAACCCTGTAGGATTTTTCTGTATGTCACTGTCTTCCCACCACACAGCCCTGGATGTAGTGCAACTGCTGAAGAGAGCAGTTTCTTCCCTGAGGAACAAAAAGCAGACCGCAAGGAAGCAGAGAATACCTAGGCAACAACTGAGAAGGGATACCAGGAAAGCAACCCCATAAAGCTGTTGTGAACTGACAGACTCACTCTTGACCTGCCCATTTATGGATGAATCTGAGATCCTAATTAGCATACCAAAGATTTAAAGACCTTCAGTAATGAGTAGACCCAGAGGCAGGTCCTGAGTGACCACTAAGGGTGCACTGAAGGACAAACCCAAATAGCATGGCAAAGTCTTGTAAAACAGAGCTGATATTAGAATCACAGCCCACAGAAGTCCACAAAAATATCATTATTCATAGGATCTAAGACTCAGGGTCTTATAAAATAATACAGGATACAAACTCACATGGAAAAAGACAATCAACTAACTCCAGTGTCAAGATGATGCAAATGTTGGAAGGCAGTTTGGCATTTTATAAAGTTAAATACACATTTACCATATGACCAAAGAATTTTACTTCTGAGTATTTATGCCAGAGAAATGAAAACCTACATTCACATAAAAAACTATATATAAATGTTCACAGGAAATTCATTTGTGATAGGCAAAAGCTGGAAACAATCAAGATGTCCTTCAATGGAGGAATGGATAAATAACTGTGGTATATCCACAGTTGTTCAGTAAAAAGGAATAAATTATTGACACACATAACTTGGATGAATCTCAAAGACAATGCACTGAAAGAAGCCAGTCACAAAAGGGTACATACCATCTGATTCAGTTTATTTGACACTCTAGAAGAAAAAACTATAGTAATGGAAAACAGATCAGTGTTTGTCATCAGAGGTAGAATGAGGATGTCATGGTGTGACTATGAAGTGATAATACAAAGGATTTGGGGGGCATAATGGAACCATTCTGTATCCTGATTGTGGTGGTGGTTAGAAAAGAAAGTCAGTTTTACTATATTATTATTTTAAAAATAAATTTTTAAAAAGAGATAAAAGAATTTTAATTAGGGCATCACAAACACATACATCCATAAGTAAACTGTTTTCAAGGAATATAAGTCACTTTAAATAATAAATTCAACTATCATAAAAGTTACAGTGGAATATTTCTAAATTATCTAGATATATATATATTTTTTTCATGACTGAAAAGACACTTTCCATAGTTGCTAAAATATGGAATTATTCTGCATCAAATTTCTGACAACTTATATAATAAAATGAAGAGATATCTCTAACAAATGCTATTCATGGGACTTCCCTTGTGGCACAGTGGTTAAGAATCCGCCTGCCAATGCAGGGGACATGGCTTCGATCCCTGGTCCAGGAGGATCCCACATGCCGCGGAGCAACTAAGCCCGTGTGCCACAACTACTGAGCTTGTGCTCTAGAGCCAGCGAGCCACAACTACTGAAGCCCGTGTGCCCTAGGGCCCGCGCACTGCAACTACTGAGCCTGTGTGCTGCAACTACTGAAACCTGTGAGCCTAGAGCCTGTGCTCTGCAGCAACAGAAGCCACTGCAAGGAGAAGCCCGCACACCACAACGAAGAGTAGCCCCCGCTTGCCACAACTAGAGAAAGCCCGTGCATAGCAACGAAGACCCAACGCAGCCAAAAAATAAATTTTAAAAAATAAATTAATTAATTAAAAATAAAGTATAAATGCTATTCATGATTCTTGATGGAATACTGAATTTAAAAATATATAAATAATATTTTGGGAAAATTGGAGAAATATAGACTGGACTGTAAAATAGGTGATATTATTATATCAGTGTTAAATTTCTAGCATATAATAAGGGTTTTGTGAACAATACTCTTATTTTTAGGGACACATGCTGAAGTATTCAGGGGTGAAATGCCATGATATCTGCACATATTTTCAAAGAGTGGAGGGAAAAAAAGTGAGCCATATATATGTATAGATAAAGCATGTATTAGAAAATACTAACATTCATGAATCTAGGTGTGCAGTGTATAGGTGTTCACCACACTATTTTCTCAACTCTTCCGAAAGCTAAAAGTTTTCAAAATAAAAAGTTGAAAAAATAAAGAGTTGAGGCATAACAACAACAAAAAGGTGAAAATAATAAATTAACAAATAAATTTTATGTAGTATTTATAACCTCTATTGAGATGTAGAATTTTTTACACTTGAAAGCTTGGTGTCTTCACTCTCTTTTGCCCTAATGGGCCTTCTACCTGAAGTGTAAATAGAATCAATTTGACTTGAGGCTTTATGGGCATCTACCCTGGAGATGAAGCTCCTATACCATAAAAGACCTTATCCACACGTCAAATACTACTTGGGATCATAATCCCTCATAAAGAAGCTTTCTAAGATAAATTATTCATTGCTATATTAAATCTCCAACCAGAAATGGCAACTAAACTACTGCTCAAATATGTGATTGCCTTTCTAGGCAGAATCAATCAACAGAGTCCAATGTGGACAGCCAGTGCTTTTGTTAACTTGTACATAATAGCATCATAAAATATTTTGTCAACTACAATTCCTAACTTTTTAGTATTCTGAAATTTTAGTCAATTATTCGATATATAAGAACTGAGTACCCACTACATTCTTTCATGGTGTAAAAAAAATTGCAAAATGTATTAGATAATTCATTGTTTATTCTAAGCATTGGATTTACAAGTAGATAGTTGCATGCATAGTGTGATTTAACGGCTGCTATGAAGATCTCTCTCACACACACACACACACTCTACCACTCCCCACCAAAAACAGTATATGACTTCATTCCTTGTTTAAACTGCAGAGTCCAGAGGAAGAACTTGTTTCTGACCACCAGCCACTTAAATCTTCAATAAACTAAGTGATCAGATCTTTTCCTGAGAAAAGATTTAATAAAAGGAAGAGGGAGATATCATGGAGGCAATGAAGATAGGAGAGAAAGGATATAAAAAGGAAAGTAGAGGTAATAAAATTAAACTTTGTGTACTACAGTAACTCAGAGTAGGCTTTCATTAGTCTCTTACTTTACTCAAAGCAATTTTATAATCAAGTTGTAGACAGAAGGCTACAGAACATACACAATTGGATCCAGTATCATCAACCAATTACATATAGTTGTGCTAGTTAAAACTAAGTTATGCTTTAATTGAGATGGCTGAAAGCTTGGGAACTTTTAGGAGAAAGGATGAGAAGCAGTAAATAACAGGCAGAATTCTGAAGGCAAAAATAAAACTGTTTTGTTTAAAATAACAATATGGCTAATGTTTATTCTTCACTAATGATGACTTATCCCTATACTGACTTGCCAAACATTAAATTCTAAAGTTTTTCCCTTTTGACAAGGTAAAAGAAAAAACCAAAAAAAAAAAAAAAAAAAAAAAAACAACCCAAAGAAAAAAATGAGCCTTGACCTTGCTAGCTATTTTCAAGTAAGTAAAGAGCTTTTATATGGAAGGTTGAGTAAGTTTTTCTGGATGCCTAGTGAAGGGATTTAGAACCAGCAATGAGATAAATTTGGGCTCAATAAAAGAGAGGATACTGAATACACTGGAGCCATGTTTTAAAAAAAGAAAAAGAAATGGCATATGTTACCTTGAAAAGCAATGAATTTTGTCTTTTTAAGTGTTTGGATACAAAATAGAATACTATCAGTGTTTAACTTGAGAGTGGGGCTCACTAGGACTTTGAGGGGAAAATAGAAATTAAAAATCAACCAAAAATATAAACTGGAGCCATTCAAAAACAAACAAACAAACTCTCTACATGCCGCTGACATGCTCATGTTCAAGAGAGGCAAGCTTTCCCGGTGTGTGTTCACAAGGAGGGAACAGTTGAGAAAATGCACAGGGTCCTTCTAATGTGAAGGCAAATATCAAAATAATTGGTTGCAAACAACCAAAAAACTAACCCCATCTTTATTAAGCAAAAAAGGGCATAAACAAGAAATAGAAGCTTGAAAAACCAAATTAAGGCCAGAAAATCAGGCTTAGAAGACAAGTGGAAACAAAATCAACTACAAAAGGAGCAGGAAAAATAACTGTATTATATTTTAGTGGAACAAAGAGCATGGCTTAGACTCTAGAAAATATTTCTCCAACCTCAGGTCACTATCATGGCTGCTGGATACTGGACCATTGCTTCCACAAATGAATCCTAATAGGGAAAGGATACTAGACAGTAAAAAATTAATAAATTTCTTACTTTGGGGGCATATACAATCCCATCCAAACAGAATAGAATCCACAAATGCAACTGCCTCCAAATCAAACCACACAACTTGTCTAGTGTTTCTGGTAATTCTCATTCATGGTCCATCATTTCCTTGTGGCTTTTCATATTCATAGGAAATAATCTGTGGTATTTCTTTGAACTTTAGGATAAAATATATTCACCAAGGAATCTGCATTTGTTTCTGTGAGGTGCTCAGAAGCACTACCAGTCACGAACTGCTTTAAACTAAATTCACACATTTACGTTTTTTTGTACAGTCCAGGTGATACGAACTTGAATTGAAAATTCATTCTAAGATCATGGTTACTAATTCTCAGGGACTTTTCTTAAACCCCTATTTTGTCCAGCTCTAATGCATCTTTCTTTCCATTTTTCAGTCTTCTGGGAATGAGTGTGTGTTTATGTGTGTGTGTGTGTGTGTGTGTGTGTGTGAGTGATGGGTGAGCAGAGGTAGTACAAGCGTGACTAATCTCTCTCCAAATGTTTAGAGAAATGACATCCAAAAAGGAAATATGAAATAAATGTTCAACAAAACATGTATTCATAAAAATGGCTAATTAAAGACATTATTAATTTTCTGGAGTTATAAAGGCAATATTAAAATGATTTCATTAGGAGGGAGTGAGGAGCAAACTTTTCTCCACACATTCCTAACAGAAACTTTCTTAGTTAATTAAGGTAATGATTTTAAACATAAATTCACCTAATAGAATTTTAAACTTAAAGAGTTAAATATATATACAAAATGTCAGGAATAGACAAAAAAAGAGTTAAATATATTTATTGTGGGAATAAACATATTGAGTAGAGTTTCTATTTAAATTTATTTAGATTACAAATTGTATTTTTAATAAAATAATTTCAGATATCAAGCGTCCTTTCTATAAGAGGATTTAAAATTGTTTTTTTTTTAAATAAGGGTAATGTAATGTTTTGCAAGTAAGCTCACTGCATCAATCTATTTCTACTCAAAGCAAGACACATGCTATAAAAAAATCAAGTCAACAATGAAAAGGTTTTCAAGTATTTCCATTTTTCGGATTTTAGTCTAAAATACTTATGGGTATTTAGGAGAGCAGATGGCTCAAAAGGATAAATATTTGTAGCTTAACATTTTAAACAAAGACTATACCCTTTATAATAGAATGACTTTATAATAGGATGATTTCTGTGACAACAGACTGTTCTTATGTAACTATTTTGGGGTAGGAAGAAAATCTGTTTAAGCTTAACACTTTAATATAAAACAGAAAAGACAGCTTTGAATTAACGGAGCTTCAATTTATAACTTGAATTTTATGTTACTGTTTTGGTGTAATATTCAAGAATGAACATAGAATACCTAACAACTGGTTTCCTATCACCACTACCACCCCAGTATATCTTTTCAAAATATGCTATAGTCTTATAAGTGTGAGATATATTTTTTAGGGAAATTTCACCATTTTAAAAGTTCCTTGGAGGTAGGAGTTAGTTGTCCATGGCCAGGACAGTCAAACAGTTCTAATTCTACCTCTGGGTAAAGTAACAGCAAATCCATACAGAAGAGTTCTAATGTTTGTAACCTGCATCTGACTCCAGTGAGCACAGATTACTGTCAGGGTTCCAGAAAATCAAACGGGTTGTCTTTTTGTGCTATGGTAGACCAAGATACTCAGTTAACTCCCCTCCTGGCCTACCACCATCTAAAAATGTTGAATAAAACATATTTTTTTAAAAAAGCCAATTAAACACATGGCTGGGCTGGTTGGAAACTAAAGAATTTATAAAGGACCGTAAGAAAAAAAGGAGGCAGAAATCCAGATAGGTAAAGAGTTCCGGGGCCAATATTTGCTGGACCCTGGTGGCATCTGCTGATGTGTGGCCTAGAGTGAAGGTACTAAAGAGCCCCATTTTTGAGGGCCAGGAACTTAAAAGTTCAATTTGGATTGGAAGCCATATCAAATAAAACCCACATACAGTCAAGAATCTCCAAATCATAAACTACAAAAAACAAATAAACAAAAACCCAAACAGTGAGTTTCCAGAGATACATGCCTGTCTGCCTTGGATCTAGGTAGAATAAAAAGGAAAAAAAGAGTCCCATGATAATTAATAACCACACTTATGCATGTTTATGGCCTGAATTCATATCACCCAAAAAAATTTTAAGTGGTTCCACGCTGGTACTATCCCCATGTGCATGGAAGAATCACATTTCTCATAAAGAAACAAACTCCACATATTCAAAAGTCACCAAACAAATTAAAAGCAAACAAAAAATTACGACAAGAAGTATACGTAGAAACAACAAGCTATAGAATCTGACCTGAAAACACTATAAGTATCAGAATTATTAGATAAAGAACATTAATATACCTAATACAGCTAGAGAAAGTACTAAATGTAAGAAAACTGACTAGGCAGATCTGAAAATAACCAACAAGGACATCCATGAATGAAATGTATAATAGTACTTTAGGACTGGGGAAAACTACGGAGACTGCAAGGGATCAGACACAGCTGAAAAGAGAATTCATAAACTGGAAGGCATGTCTCAAAAATGACAGAATGCAGCAAAAAAAAAAAAAAGGTTAAGAGATAAGTAGAGGGCTTCCCTGTTGGTGCAGTGGTTGAGAGTCTGCCTGCCAATGCAGGGGACACGGGTTCGAGCCCTGGTCTGGGAAGATCCTACATGCCGCGGAGCAACTGGGCCCGTGAGCCACAATTGCTGAGCCTGCGCGTCTGGAGCCTGTGCTCCGCAGCATGAGAGGCTGCGATGGTGAGAGGCCCGCACACCGCGATGAAGGGTGGGCCCCGCTTGCCACAACTGGAGAAAGCCCTCGCACAGAAACGAAGACCCAACACAGCCATAAATAAATTAATTAATTAATTAAAAAAAAAAGAGATAAGTAGAAATACTATAATTCAAAATACTATAGAAATTCCAGAAGGAGATAATAGAGAACAAATAATAAAAGGTCTTTTATGTGCTCCAGAGATGTCTTTATGCTCTAGGAGCACAAAGGTAAGAATACATTCAAACCATAAAATCAACAATGAAAAGGTAACACTGTAATACTTGACTCTTACGGACTATTAAATTGTAGATGACCAGACTTAACTATGTGTACACAAAAACAATCTTCAGTCACTGTCTACTATGGAAATAAAGCTACCAAATACACTAACAAATTTAATAATCCAGCAAATGAAGCAAAAAGCTAGCATGTACAATAGGGACTAAGAGCTAACATATAAATCTAGTATTGTGTGTTTACTTCCAATCCTAAGATAGTAGATCTTTGTTCCCTTGATCCCCCACCCAAATAACTTCCCTAAATTGAAAACAATAACTGAAGTATCACCTCAAGAAGCCTTCATTACAGGGTTCCCATAAACATGAAAATTACTTGTTTTTTATCATGAAAATATAACAAACTTTGGAACTAGATTTAAATACTAGTTTCACCCATTTAGCTGTGTAACATTGAGCAAAATATTTAATTTCTTTGACCTTTGGTTCCTTGCCTATAAAATGGGAATATTATTCACATCTCAGGAATACTGTGAGTATTAACCAAGATTAAAAAATGCTTCTCTGGTGGTGCAGTGGTTAAGAATCTGCCTGCCAATGCAGAGGACACAGGTTCGAGCCCTGGTCCGGGAAGATTCCACACGCTGCGGAGCAACGAAGCCCGTGCGCCACAACTACTGAGCCTGCGCTCTAGAGCCTGCGAGCCACAACTACTGAGCCTGCGTGCCACAACTACCAAAGCCTGCGTGCCTAGAGCCCGTGCTCCACAAGAGAAGCCACCGCAATGAGAAGCCCGCGCACCACAACAAAGACCCAATGCAGCCAAAAATAAATAAATAAATCTATAAAAAAAAAAAAAAAGATGCCTATAATGCCTATAACATGAGTAATAAGCACCCAGAAAATATTGTCTCATTCTCTATGCTTCCATAGTACTCTAGACACTAGCTATTATAAACAGAAATGTCCTCTAGAGTGGCTGCCAAAGACAAGATCTCTAGACAAATGCCATCAAAAATGACTAAAATCATATTTGGGGGAAAAAATCCAAATATGGCTACATGAGAGGTTCCCACACTTTCTCAGTTCAAGGTGACCTTATGGTCTTAATAATTTTTTCATGGCATTCCCAAGCCAAAAGAACTACTACAGTTCTGTTTATTAAATAGTTACGTTCAAACAACTTAATACATTTTTATGTTGTAACAACTTAGTAGCTATTTAAAAACAAAAAAGATAAAAATTAAAAGAAAAATAACATTTTAACTTCATTATTAAATAATCACAATTATGGGATTGTGGGATGCATACACTTGTTGAGCCCTGCACATATTCTAAAACTTTGGAATCATACTGGATACCACTGCCCTCACTTGCTGTTTCAGATTGATTTTCCTGCAGTATCTGCTTTTTATCACAGTAACTGCATGTATCATCACAAAAACATGACATCATCAAAGGTGCAGTCTAACACTGAAATTATGAACTTCCTTCAGCCAGTACTTTGTGTGATATCTGACAAATGTTGCTGAGTTTCTCTTAAAATTTTTAACTGTTCCATCAGTGTCCCTAAGAGTTTGCTAGGGCAGCAACCTGAGGTATCCTGGTGCAGACCTTGAAAAATGTGGGTCTATTTTATGGCTTCTCATAGTAAATAAGAACTAAAACTAGTTGATGTTCATGAATTTTGATGATAATGAGTTACGCCCAAATTCTATACCAATTACCTGCCACAATTAGAATGCAGGTTGAGAACATTTACTGTCCTTTAACCAGGCTAGACAGCTTGCCTAACACAATAGTGAACACACTAAATATTGAATTAAAATATTTGTTGAACTGAATAGCAAATAACTTTACACTTGTGAATGTATATCAATTCTTACCTTTTTCTTTACTCTACTGAAAATTAAAGAGCTTTTCAGCTATAATCCAAAATGCTCACTACCTTAAAACTACTGACATGGATTATAATTTTCAGAAATCATCAATTATCAATAATGCTGTGCTACTTCTTCCTGTGGTTATGATCCTGCGTTATAATTTAGACTTAGAAGATTGGGGAAATACCCATGCAATAAATGTACTTATTTATTGAGCAACTAAGTGCAAAATTCTTCTAGCTAAAACCAATATAAGCAGAATGAAATTTCAGTTCTCATGGAATTTAGGGAGATAAAAATTAAATAAGGAAACAAATACATTAATAGGATAACTTCAGGTCAATGATGTAAAGTTACGGTGAGAGACCACTTTAGGCAAGTTTGATAAAGTCTATATGAGAAGATGATATCAGTTAAAATCCATGAGGCAGCCATGTAAAGAACAATGGACAGCTATTTAAATGAAGGGCACTTGCTGAATTGGGTGATTGGGATTGACATGTATACACTGATGTGTATAAAACTGATGACTGATTAAATAAATAAATAAATAAATAAAAATAAATAAATGAAGGGCACCAAGATAGAAAAGGGCTTAGAATAAAAGGGATGTTCTTCCAATAAAAATGAAGTCAGCATATTTTGTGTGAAGAGAGAGAGAGAAAATAGTAATGAGGTAAGACTGGAGAAAAGGTCAGGAACCAGATCACAGAGGAATAGTAGTGAATCTTTAATAGATTGGATTTTATTCTGAATGTTGACAGAAATCCATTAAAAGATTTTAAGGAGAAAACTGGTGATGATCTGATTTACAAGAGATTTCTCTGGCTGCTGTATGGAAAATGGATTAGAAGATACCAGGAATGGAAACAGATATTTAGAAGTAGTGCAATAAAGTTAGAGATAACATTCACTTGAACCAGGATGGTGGTAGAAGAGATGAAATAAATAGATTTGATATTATTTTGGAGGTAGGACAGATAGGATTTGATAATGGACTAGAGTGAGTGAGTGGTGGTGGTGGTGGTGGTGGCAGTGGAATTGAAGAAAAGGGACCAAACACCAAAAATGTTTCCTAGGTTTGGGGATTGAGTAACTGGTAGATGTTTGTTCCATTTACTGAAATTAAGTAGAATGATGGAGAAAAATTTGTACAATAACCAGGGAGGATTAAATATATAACTGGTATTCAATAACCTACTATCAAAACAACTCAAAATTGTAACTATCTACTTGAAAATTATTTAATACATGCTTTTATGTTTTTTAAAACATATTCTTTGTTCTTTATAAGGATGATGCTAAATTACCTTTGGTAATACCATCCAAAATACCTTCTCTTCTACATATGAGAATTAATAGATTCTCTCAGTCTTAACAAAAGGTTTTCCTTAATTCTGATACAGTTATTTCAGTCTGCACTTATATAGAAATTAGAGTGATTATTTGACTAATATGTGCCTCCCCACTAGCCTATAAGCTCTGGAAGACCAAGAATCATATTAATCTTTGATCACTAGAGTAAGTGCTCAAAATTTTTAGTTAATGAATAAATGAGTGAATATTTAGAGAGACATAAAGTTGATAATCAGTAGATGAAGAGAGACTAGAATAAGGAACAGACATTAAAAATTGAGTGAAAATTAAAATTTGTAATGTAAAATCATATATTTGATTGGATTTATATAAACAAGCATTAGTTCTCATCTTACCTAGAAATGGATCTTCATTAAGCTCAGGGACAGGATAAATATTATGAATGCTAGATCTCTGATCCTGGAAATACTTATTCAACATTTATTTACGGAGCATTCAATATAAACACAAAATATGCAACATGTGCAAAATTAAATCAGTAAATACTCCTTTCAAGGTGCTTGCAATTAATTGATATGTGCTTATTATTCAGTACAACTTAGCTAAAATGCATCTCTTTCCACAGATCAAAAACTATTCCTGAAATTAATTTTTAAAAACTACTTATGGCTGTTTTAATATTACTTTTCTACTGTCATTTAAGTTTTGTGGCCTTTCATGTCTTCCAAATAAGCACTGGCATACTGAACTTTTTTGTCTACCCACACATCCTCCTCCTCCAATATTTTTTTAAAAAAACAATACCAAAATTTCTACTTCTGACTAAGATGGAATAACAGGGACTGGATTATCCCTACTGCATAAAAAAATCAGGTAAAATATATAAAACCACAATATTCAAATACTGGAACTCAAGCATGAAGGACAGTGATCTGAGAGAGATGGGAAACAAACAGATGAGCCTTACGATTTATGACCATTTTAAAGCCTTGAGAGAATTTCCAGTTTGCTGGCACAGGAGTACGAACCCAGGTGGAGTCCAAAGACTTTTTGGGTTAAGGAGATAATACAAGGGAACCATATTTAGGCACAAGCCTAAATCCTATGATAAATCCCTATTAAATCCCTCTTACCACGGCACTCCAGTTCCTCTGTTATACATCCTCCCTTGCTGCAGCAATCAATATTATGTTGACATGTTTATCAACATTATAATAAGTTTTTTTTTTATTAACTTAACCAGGAGTGGATATAATATACAATAGTCCTAGGGACCACTAGCTGGAGGGGTTTGACAAATGAAATTTCTGGTAGAAAGTTGAAGAGGTTTTCACTGCTTTATACAATCTTGGTGAGAAATCAGACCAGAATTACAGTGTATATACACATTTTCTACCAGAATCTGTTTCATAAAAAAGAAAAAAACAGTAATTGTCACTTTTTTTTTCTGACAACCCATTAGCAGCCACAAAAGACATCACCTTTTTTCCCATATATTCCATCTTTTTCACCTTTGCTAAATTGATTTTGAATGCAAATTTAATCACATTATACCCCTACTCAAATTCTCAAAAGTTTACAAGAAAATGCAAAGATCATAGGTGTTATGTTCGATGAATTTTGACAATTATATATACTTGAGAAACTGCCACTCAAACAAGATACAGAATATTTCCATCACCCTAGAATGTTTCCACATGACCCTTTCCAGTGAATTTCCTCTCTCCCAATTTCAGATTTCTACCACCACAAATTATATTATATACTCTTTAGATTATATAATTTATTCAATTTGCTTTGGAGATCAGATTGTAACTTACTACACACAAACCAGATATGCAGTCATAATTTTTTAACAGATGGATAAATTACTTCTAGTAGTTGTGAGCAAGTAGGGATTTTCTCTTAGCTATATGTATTTCTCTTGTGTTCACAGGAATTTTCTGATATTAACTACTAACTTTTATGAAATATCTGACCTCCTAAGAGGAAACATGCTATATAAATGCAAACTGGTAATAACATAAAGTCATCATACCATCAACCAGGACTCTGACTATCCATTCTCCAGCCAATAATAATTAGGAGATTCCATAATATCTCTGGAAGAAGATTACCTAGCAAGTGCAATTAAATAAAGAAAAATATAAAGAAGGACTCATTACTGGAGTTGATTTGCTCATCATTGATAGAAAAAATTTACTAGCTCTTCATCAGAACTCATCTTTATAACACCACTATCTTTTAATTAGAATTTATTGTGAATTTAATTAAGTTCTGCATTTTATGAATTTCAAAATGTTTCCATTTCTGCTGTTATGCTTCTACTGACAGACACCATCCTGAGAGCCTGGAATGCTAATGATTCCTTATTTTTCTGGAATAAAGCTAAAAAGAAAGTACCGGAGCACATGATTAAGAATAGTGTATTTGTATTAATTTAACAGAGAACAGGTAAGACATATTTGATTTGTCTTCCAAAGAAATGTTTACTTTGTGGCAGTATTTGATATTTTATGTTTTTTAATTTCAGAAATCTTTGGCAGTAGCTGTTACTTGTATGTCTTTCAGTTGAAACAGTATCATTCTTTATTTCATCTCTTTTGATCAAAGAACCCAGAAGAAACTGATTTAGAGCTGATGACAATAATAGCGATCACGATCACGATGCTAAGGACCAGATTTCATCTTGGTATATTATAAATGTCAAGATATAGTAGCAATTTCAATAGTAAGTTGTCAGAAGGATTTTATTGACCTATTCAGTACCACATATGAATTGCATGACCATCTTGTAATTCTAAGCTGAACATTAAAAATGGAAATATTTTCTTTTAAAAAAACCTGAAGCAAAATTTTAGTCTAATATATAAAAACCGGATTCAACATTCTATATTTACAGAAGAACGTAGAAATGGGACAATTAAAACTATCTGTCCTTTCTGCACTTAAAAACATTATTTTCAAGGATCTACTGCCACACTATGAAGCACACTATTTTCCAGTAAAGGCAAGGAATATGAGGGGAAAAGATTAGAACTAAATAAAGACTCAACTAAATCAGGATATAAGACAGTAACTACATACTCCTTAAACTTGACAGTTGTATAACATTTAAGCTTGCCAGGTATGTTAGTCAGCTCATGCTGCCATAACAAACTAACAGATTAGGTGGCTTAAACATCCGAAATTGATTTTTTCACAGTCCTGGAAACTGGAAGTCCAAGACCAGTGTACCAGCATAGTTAGGTTCTGGCGAGAGCTCTCTTTCTGGCTTGCTTGGCCATCTTCTTGCTGTCCTCACATAGTGGTACCCTGATCCTGGACTTCCAGCTTCAATGCTGAAGCATGAACTAAGTTAAACCAATCAGCACATTCTAACCCCTTGCCAAAGTGATCACTTCAGGTATACTACCTAAGCCAGCCAATACAATCAAAGTTGAGTCTATGATCTTCCACTGGGAATTCAGAGACATAGAAGCTTTCTCTCAATATCAATAACCTAGAATTGCTGTCTACTTTGTCAGCCTGTGAGAGGGCAGAGTTGAGAGAAGTATAAAAAATAAATATTGATAAATAAGCCAATCAACCAACTGATCAATCAAAACCAAAAAACACAGCTGGAGCTCTGATTAAACTATACTTGAACCCTAACTATCTATAAACTTGTTAAATTTTATAAACCAATATATTCCTTTCGTTGTTTAAGCCAAGTTGAGTTGCATTTTCTGTTGTTTCCTAATTGATAAAAACACAATTTAGTAGATTAACTTTCTCTTAGAATGATAATCCAGAAAAATCTTAAGACTTGAACTGTCCCACAAGAATAAATAAAAACAACCTATATGATAGAAAACAGAAACTTTCTTGTATCATGCCATACCCTATTTTCTGCTTTACCATTTGCCATCAAAGCTGTCATTTAACTAACTGATTAATCATCTACTAAAAGATACCAGCAAGGGGTGGGAGTACCAAATTTATACTAACTGGCTGTGTTTGGGTTTACTGTATTTGTGTGTGTGTGTAATGTCAAATCCTTAATGCCTGTCAGCTCTCTTTTCATAAGCCAGCAGGTGAGCAGAAAGCAATTATTAACCCTTAGTGTAACATTCTAGAATTGTGCTGATAATTAATACATTTTCTCTATCTTTGAGAGTCAGAAGGATCCCTGACATCAGGGCTCTACTCAGCAAATAGCCTAGAGAGGACCCAATGCCTCTGAATTTATAGGAAAGTGTTTACAATAAAACTTGTGAAGTTTTGTTTTTGTTTCATCTTGGGAGAGACTATATGATACAAAGAAAGCTGAGTCTAAAAGCATAATTCACTGCATTTAATCCATGAATTGTCCAAATAGCTTACAATGGGTTCATATGTATATATACCCCCTTTTAAATTAATCCTAGGCCAACTATTTTAAATTTGAACATATTCCTTTCATTCTTTGTAACACTTGCCAAGTTACATTTTCACACAACTGCAAATACTGTGTGCATATAAATTACGCTTTCTAATTTTCTATATATTTTCCTATGATACTGTAGTACTTACAATCATAAATCTAATGGTTATGCAATGATCCGCTAAACAGATAAACAATAATTCAGATAGCAACCTATATTTAGACGTTGTCATATTTGATATCAAAATTTTAAAATAAAGGATGAACTAATGTAACATTTTGGATTATTTCCTTAGGAAAAATAATCAAAAATGGATTTACTGAATCAAATCATAAAACATTTTTGTAGCTTTTGATAGAAATGTCAAAATTCTTTCCGAAGTTGTATGATTTACATGGAAACTAGTAATATCCAATGCATTAATTTTTATAATAGTTCAACTGTGACATTTTCTGAAACTCAAGGAAAATTTCTGAAAATACGTTCAATAACGGGTTTACCTGTGATGCTTCTAAAAAAGAGACAAATTTCTGGGATTTACCCCTATTCTAGAATCAGAATCTCTCAGCTGTAACCTAGGAATATATAATTTAATAAATTCCTAACCTTTGTACAATAAAATTTGCCCAATAAAGTTTGAGAACCATTCTAGTAAAGTACATATAGTGCTTTCTCAGATTATCTAAATAACTCAAATTATAAAAATAATGACAGCATCTATTGAGTGCTTTCCACTTAGCAGAATCTGTTCTAAGAGCTTTTACTTATATTACCTCATTTAAGCCTCACAATAATCCTACGTGGTAGGTAAGATTATTATCCCAGTTTTACGGATATGGAAACTGAGGTCCAGTGGTTAAGAAGCCCTGTTAAGTGGAAAACATACTATTTCAATCCAGGCTGTCAAGCTAGGATCTGAGCTCTTAACTTTTGTGCTATATTGTCTCGCATGTCAATTATTTTCCCAGATACTACTCCACCATAAATACTACTTACCAGATGTTCTACCTGAGGGTAAGGAAGCAGATCTGATTAAGTGTGCTACAGAAAAGATAAAGCAGTATAAAATAAAAGGAGAGAGTAAAATATAAGGAGTATAAAATATAGGGAGAAATAATATTTGTAAAGCACCTTAAAAAGAAAATTTATACATATAGTGCTATTTTTATATTCATGTATATGTGAAAAAGACATATCACGACCTGGCTAACTAGCAGCTTCTGAAACGTGATGATGCACAGACTAAGCTTAGATCCACTTTAACATAGCTTATATAATATGTAAAGTGTTTTGGAAAAGAGACTTCTCAGATTCCAAACCCTGAACATATATTCTGGGATTTATAAACAAAGAGGAGCAAATTATTATACGACTGATGACTGGAATCTATGTACCATATATTTGTATTGTAGCAGTAATTCTAGTATTTCCACAACTTAATATATAAAGTTATTAACTTTTGAAATATGAATAACTTAGAACTTAGGGTGATTTATGGGAATAGTAAAGTATGTACAATTGTATTAATAATCTCCATGCTTTTCTGGATCCAGCCCATTTCATGCACACTACTGTCAGTTAATTATCCTTTTAATGACAAGTCCCAACATGCCTTTCCTGCTCAGAAGTTTTCCTTCCTTTGCCATTCAAGTCCCTTCCTTCAATAGTTTCCCATTACTTTCTTTTATGTACTTAATGCTCTGGACATTCATTATTTCCCAAACAATTCCTATTCTTTTTTTTTTTTAAATAGCCACAACTGTGCTCCTACAATCTACCTTATCTCTGGATATTGATAATTCAAACATTCTTTCCTTTTCCTTAATGAAGGCTTTGGCCAAAAGGAGATAGACTCTCCCTTTGGAATACTCTATACTTCTTTTTGATACACATCTTATAAGTGGGAAGGCTAAAACTTAACATTAGGTATTCTTACTTTATTAAGAAAATTTCTTACTAAGTGTGAGGGACTGTCCAGCAATGAAAAAATAGGTTGAATGGGGTACATGAGGTTCCTCCCCTCAGAATGCTTTCAATCTGGTAAGGAATTCTAATCCTGTTTTATAGTATTGTTTTCTTTTATTTTTAAAATAATGGTTATTTAGAAAAGCCTGCTAGAGAATTCCCTGGCGGCCCAGTGGTTAGGACTTGGCACTTTCACTGCTGGGGACCAGGTTTGATCCCTGGTTGGGGAACTAAGATCCCTCAAGCCGCAGGTCGGGAAAAAAAGAAAAAAAGAAAAGCCTGCTAATCTTCTACTAATCTAAATTATGGCCATAAGGCCATAACAAGAACTTTACCATTACGAGATATTATATATTATCTTCCTAGACAAATTAGCTTTCTCAGAAATAAGTATTTTAAAGTGATGATCTCATGATACATTATATTACATTCTGGTTTTTTTAAATATGTTTGAAGCCATTTTATAAATTACCTTATGCTTTGATTCCCTATGTGTAAGAGATATTAAGAGTTCTTCACATGTTCAACTTTCACTAATTTAAAAGCTTAATATTCTATTAATCATTGGGAAGCCTTTCTCAATATAAAGTATTGGTGATAGTAACTTTCCTACTAAATTCGACTAAAAGAAAAACAGGTGACCATGCAGTTTGCCAGTAAGAACAGATCCATAATATATTATGAAAACTACCTATTTAGACCTACTTATTTAACATTTAAAAATATAAAATAACATTCTGACTTTATTCTGAATAATGAAGAGCAGGCAAATCCAAGAAA
The DNA here is from genome assembly GCF_009873245.2 of Balaenoptera musculus. Lineage (NCBI taxonomy): Eukaryota > Metazoa > Chordata > Mammalia > Artiodactyla > Balaenopteridae > Balaenoptera > Balaenoptera musculus. The sequence continues at coordinate 140,816,092 of NC_045786.1, read as the reverse complement.
ATCTGGCAAACTCTCAGACTCGGTTGAAGGGGTCCTGAATAGGCCACAGTAACATAAAAATTATTTTGAGCTGAAGGCATTTGAGTTCCTGAAATCACTTCTCTGCCTAAACGTAGAGCCTCCCAAAAGAATTCAAAAAGAACTCAATTGTCATAATACTCCCCCACTCCTACACCCCACCCTCCCCACGCCCCAATCCATTTCCCAAGCAAATCTAATCTTGGAGGAGAAGTAGGCAACACAACCCAAACAGAAATTGTCACAAAACTATCATATCTCCCATCTGTTCTTCCAAGTGCCTGCAGATCTTTCAAGAAAGTCATTTGTTTTCTCATCACTGACCTTTCTCCTCCCCTTCTAAAAAGTAATTTTTTCACATAAGTGCTCTTTTCCCCCTCTCTTTCCCCTTTTAAGACAGTATATAAACCCCAAATTCTAACACCTATTTGAGTCACATATTTTTTGTGAACTGGTACATATATATGTAATAAAATGTCTTTTGTCTTGCTAATCTGTTAGTTTAATTCACAATATTAAATAAAGAGTAGAGGAAAAGTTTTTCCTTCTCGACACAGTAAATTACAGCTATAGATTTACATCTCTTTTTACTTTCTTAACATGTTTTGTTACAAATTGACATTATTAAACATGTAAAATATTTGTTTCTTTTAAAGGGAATTAGGGCTTCCCTGGTGGCACTGTGGTTATGAATCTGCCTGCCAATGCAGGGGACACAGGTTTGAGTCCTGGTCCGGGAAGATCCCACATGCCACGGAGCAACTAAGCCCGTGCGCCACAACTACTGAGCCTGCACTCTAGAGCCCATGAGCCACAACTACTGAGCCCGCGCACCACAACTATTGAAGCCCGTGCGCCTAGAGCCCATGCTCCGCAACGAGAGGCCACCGCAATGAGTAGCCCCCACTCGCCGCAACTAGAGAAAGCCCACGCACAGCAGTGAAGACCTAATGCAGCCAAAAATAAATAAAATAAAATTTTAAAATAATAATAATAAAATAAAATAAAGGGAATTAATTTATCTTGTAAATTAATGCCCAAGAAAAGTATGACGGCTGCGTCTGAATGTGGCTCAATTCTTCAGAACTACAGGCAGAAGGCATTATACTGACAACAAAGCCTATTTTAAGAATTATTTTGTAAATCAACTAAGTGCCATATGAGTACTGATTACTCCTATAAATGAATCATTTAAATTTGTGTGCATGTTTTTCAAAATCAGTTAATGGAGCACCAAAAGTACAGCTTTTGAAACTTTTTAGTGAATTGTAATTACTAAAAACAAAGTTTATAAACAGAAGAAGTTGAAATTCATCCTTTAAAAGGCAAAGGAGGAATTAGATAACTCAAAGAATAAAAGCCCATACAGGATAAAAGATTTAATTTTGAAATTTTATAGTTGTGCTTTGTAATATCTTGACTCGTGAGAAGAGTCTTTTTGATGGAGCTCTCATTTTCAAATGAAATTAGTATATTTATATTTTGTACAGAAGAGAATAAAACGGAGAAAGCCTAGAATTTTGCAACATCTTACTATTGTGAAACATTACAAAGAATCATAGACACAAGTTATTTTAAGGAGTTTAATCTTCTATAAATATGTGTCAAAGGAAGGAATTCTGAATGGAGCAACAAAAAACACCACCTGTAAAAGCACTTGGGCTAAAATAAACATTTCAAAACTTTCTGAGGAAGATTATAGGAAATTTATTTTAAAAATTTAAACAAAGAAGATTATACTTTTAAGTAAAATATCAGTGACACAATATTACAGACTGATATGGCTAAAAAACTGCCTAAAGCATGTAAATATGTACAAAATATTATTCTGCTTTTGTCACTTTTTATTATGTGATGATAATCACTATAAACAAAATTTTGAACTGTCACATTAAAGTACATGTCTAATTGTTATTTTTTAAGACATGGTTTTATTTTTGAAAATAGTTTTTCAGTAGACTGGTTTTATGGATCCACTAATAAGTAAAATCCAAATTTTTGGTCAATGAATATTTCAAAACATATATAATTTGTTTTAATGGCCCTATTCTCTCTCAAACATGACGTTATTAGGAATGAAAAATTATACATTTAGCCTACAGGTTAACTGCCTGACACCTACTTGACCCCAGTTCACTAAGCAATCAGACAGAGAGTCCAAATTTCACTGCTATAATCGTGTTAAACTGAACAAAATTGGCTTAAGACTGAATGAAATGTTGTATTCCAAGAATCGACATTATCACCCTTCTAAGATGAATTGCAGAGAAAACTGGAATTCTTGGAAAGAACTCAATTATGACATTATTATTAACACTTCAAAATGTACTTTGAGTACATATCCCTCTAAGTTACAAATTACTTTTAGAAATGCCTCCTATAGTTCCACACTAGCACATATAAAAAATATGGCAATAGCACAAGCATTTTTACTACATCAATATTTGAGTAGCAAATATTCAAATGACCATCAACAGAGGACTACTTAAGTGGATTATGGCACATCCATAGAATGAAATGCAATGCAGTTATTAAAAAGAGATGTCTTTTTATGTTGAAATTGAAACATCTTTGAAATATAATGTTAAATAAAAAAAACATGCAAAACACTATACATGTATATAAGAAGTATATGTGTATTTTTCTGAAATGTATATTGTGCAAATATACATATATCTACATATGTAACTATAAATATACAGGCGTATTTATGTATGTATCCATACAATCACATTTGTGTGTGTGTGTGTGTGTACACATGTACATGTATGTTGGCAGGGCAGAAGCCTTGTGTGTGTGCATACCCACCGGTAGCTTCATAAGCACACATTACATACTACCAAAAAACTGAAATAAAAATATTTGAGAAACAATAAAAATCTTTAAGTGAACATTTATTCTATTCTAGGATAAATGATTAAATGCAAGAACAGTAGCAGAAGTGCAAATTTAGGAAAAGAAGTAAAAAACCAGAAAGAGTCCAGAAGAGTTGTACAAAAGCAACAATTTACTAAGTACAAAAATATATATAAATCAACTTATAATGGAGAAATAAAATCAAAACAAGATCCAACACGCCTACATATATTACTGTCAGATTTTCCCCCTAAATCTAAATTACAAATATACTTCCTTCATTGAATTTTAATTGTAAAATTATTTTACTTCTCACTCTATCTGGAAAGTCTAGTATTTGTGGCAAAAAATAAAAATATTAGTTGAATTTACAGTAGCTAATTGTCTTTCCCTTTGAAAGTTTACATTTACATCCAACTAGACCTCACTCTCTTATCTCCTCCCGTAAAGAAAAACAGAGTACTATGTGATAGTTTTCCATTTCACTGATAAAGAACTTTTCAGGATTTCTTTCAAAGAAAATTGTTCCATGTTTAACTGTAGATTCAGTGTCCATGGGAGGAGATGAATTCAGGAGGCTCCTATGTTATCATCTTGGACTGAACTCCAGAAACCCTTAAGGGATATTTATTTTATCAAGACCCAGTCCTTAGTGTACTAAATCCCAATGCAGTTGCCCAAGATGGCAACACAGGAGCCTCCTGATCTTAATACCTAGCATGGACACACCAAATTTACAGCTACACACAGAGCAACTCCCTCTGAAAGAAATCCAGAAACTAAGCAAATCCTACACATCAGATGAACAAGAAAATAACCATATCATCAACACTGAATTGTCTCAGCACACCCTCAACTACTAGAAGCCACTAAAAATAAAGATGGCAGCTTGGACAATCATAAAGGTCTGGGAGAAAACTAAAAGCTCAGGCTGGCCTGATTGATGAGGTTCATCTGCCAAATAAGACCACTCCATCAAACTGGGAAAGGGAACTATTTTATCTAATGCATCAAAACTTACACAGTCAAGGAAAATGAAAAAAAACAAAAACAAAAACAAAACAAAAAACAGAAGAATATGTTCCAAACAAATTAATAAGGTAAAACTCTAGAAACAGACTGATGAAATGAAGATAAGTGATTTACCTGATAAAGAGCTGAAATAATGGTAATAAAGAAACTCTCCAATATCAAGAGAACAATGCATAAACAAAGTGAGAATTTCAACAAAGAGACAGAAAACATGTTGCAACCTACCAAAACTGAATCATGAGGAAATAGAAAATCTGAACAGACTGGTTACTAGAAGGAGATTACAGTAATCTAAAACCTCCCAACAAATAAAAGTCTAGGACCAGATGGCTTCACTGGTGAAACTGATTCACTTTGCTGTACAGCAGAAAGTAACACAACATTGTAAATCAACTATACTCCAATAAAAATTAAAAAACAAAATAAAAGAAAAATAAAGAAAAATTAATACCAATCCTTCTCGAAAAGATATCTGCACCCCTATGTTCACTGCAGCATATTTACAATAGCCAAGACATGATAACAACCTAAGTGTCCATGGATGGATGAATGAATGGATAAGGAAAATTCTGTGTATACATATATATGTGTGTGTATATATATACACACACATAAATACACACACTATGGAATATTATTCAGCCATAAAAAATAATAAAATCTTGCCATTTGTGAAACATGAATGGACCTTCAGGGCACTATGCTAAGTGAAATAAGCCAGAGAGAGAAAGACAAATACTGTATGATCTCATCTATATATGGAATTTAAAAAAAAAAACCAGAGGCAGGGGGTGGGGGATGGGTGAAATGGATGAAGGTGGTTAAAAGGTACAAACTTAGAGTGATTAGATAAATAAGTTCTTGGGATATAATGTAGAGCATAGTATCCATAGTTGACAATACTGTACTGCATATTTGAAAGTGCCTAAGAGAGTAGATCAAAAGAGTTCTCATCACAAGGAAAAAAAACTATAGCTATGTGAGATGACAGATGTTAACTAAAACTTATTGTGGTAACCATTTGGCAATACAGATCTTCCTCAACTTACAATGGGGTTACACCCTGATAAACCCATCATAAGTAGAAAATATTGTAAATTGAAAATAATTTAATATACCTAACCTACTGAAGTTCTTAGCTTAGCCTAGCCTACCTTAAAAGTGCTCAGAATACTTACATTAGCCTACAGCTGGGCAAAATCATATAACACAAAGTCTATTTTATAATAAAGTAATGGATTTCTCATGTAATTTATTGAACACTGTACTGGAAGTGAAAAACAGAACGGTTGTATGGGTACAGAATGGCTGTAAGGGTGTCGGTTGTTTACTCTCATGATCACATGACTGAGAGCTGCGGCTCACTGCTGTTGTTCAGCATCACAAGAGATATCATTTGGTACAGTGCCAGCCCAGGAAAAGATCAAACTTCAAAATTCGAAGTATGGTTTCTAGTGAATGCATATCACTTTCACACCATTGTAAAGTTGAAAAAGTCTAAATCAATCCATTGTTAAGTCAAGGACTATCTGTATATATATATTTCAAATCATTATGTTGTTAACTTAAACTAATACAATGTTATATATCAATTACATCTCAATAAAACTGGGAAAAAATAAAAAGGTAAGGAAGGTGTGATGACAACTTCTCATTAAATACAAAATAACAACAAAAAAATTATAATACAGGAACCAAACTGAAATTCTGAAGATGAAAGGTATAAAACTGACACGGAGGACTTCCCTGGTGGTGCAGTAGTTAAGAATCTGCCTGCCAATGCAGGGGACACGGGTTTGAGCCCTGGTCCGGGAAGATCCCACATGCCGCAAAGCAACTAAGCCTGTGCGCCACAACTGCTAAGGCTGTGCTCTAGAGCCCGCAAGCCTAAACTACTGAAGCCTGTACGTCTAGAGCCCGGGCTCCACAACAAGAGAGGGCACTGCAATGAGAACCCTGCGCACCGCAACAAAGAGTAGCCCCCGCTCGCCGCAACTAGAGAAAGCCCGGGCGCAGCAACAAAGACCCAACGCAGCCATAAATAAATAAATTTATTTAAAAAAAAAAAAAAGACATGGAAATTCACTAGGGGAACATTAAATATGAATTGGCAATAGAAAGAATTGATGAAATTGGAGATAAAGCAATGGAGATTAGGTAAACCAAAGAACAGAGAAAAAAGAATAAAGAAAGATGAACAGGGGTTCAGAAAACTCTGGGACACCACCAAAAACATCAATGTATGTGTAATGGGAGTATCAGAAGGAGAAAATAAAGTGAATGAAGCTGAAAAATATTACAAGGAAAAAAGGCGGAAAACTTCCAAAATTTGATGAAAAACATTGGTCTACACATCTGAGGGCCTCAACCAACTCCAATTAAGATAAGACATCCACAAATAAACCCACTACAGTAAAAAATGTGAGAGACAAAGACAAAATCATGAAACTAAAAAAGAAAACTGAATTATCACATATTATGGAACTCCAATAAGATAAACATTTGGCTTCTCATCAGAAACAGAGACTAGAATGCAGTAGAATGAATGATATAAATATTTAGACCACTGAAAGAACAAAAATGGGTCAAATAAATATTTAAGTCCAGGGAAGTAATATTTCAAAAATGAGGGCAAAATAAAGATATTCATAGATAAATAAAATAGGCAGAATTTATTGTTAGCAGAACTACCTTACAATAAATGCTAAAAAACTTTCAAGACTGAAAGCCAATACCCCAGAGTAATTACAATATACACAGAAACACACAGACACACACAATGAAGAGCAAAGGTAATTGTGTAGGTAATTATAAAAGACAGTATAATTGTATACTTCTTTTTTTCTTAACTGATTTAAAGAACAACTGTATAAAATTATGTTTGTATGTATATAGAGAAAGACCTAATTATATTGTTGGGCCTACAGCACATAAAAACAAAATATAATTGACAAAATAGCACAAGAAGCTTGAGGGACAAAGCTGTGTTGGGTTAGGAAACATACTAGATGACAACACCACAAGAACAAATGAAAAGAATAAAAAATAGTAAATAAGAATATTAACATAATGAACACTTTTATACACATATACTTTGTTTCCTGAAAAGATATAAAATTATATAACCTAATTATAACAATTTATGTGTTGGGATTGTAACATATATTGAGAAAATATGTATAATAATTGTTTTTAAAAAGGGAGGAAAATAAATAGAGCTATACAGAATTAACATTTCTATATCTCACACAAATTAAGTTACTATAAATAAGTAGAATCTGTTAAGATATTTGTTGTAAGCCATAGAGTAACCACTAAGAAAATACTTAAAAAATATAGTGAAAAATTGTTAAAGAAATTAAAATGTTACTCTGCTGGAAAACTGGATGTCCATATGCAAAAGAATGAGTTGGATTCTTACCTTATGCCTTACATAAAAATTAATTTAATATGGATCTAAGACCCCAATGTAAGACTTAAAACTACAAAACTCTCAGAATCAAATGTAGACCAAGGGAATTTCCTGGTGGTCCAATAGTTAAGGCTCTGCACTCCCAATGCAGGGAGCCCAGGTTCGATCCCTGGTCGGGGAACTAGATCCCACATGCCACAACTAAAGATCCCACACACCGCAGCGAAGATCCCACACGCTGCAATGAAGCTCCTGCATGCTGCAACTAAGACCTGGTGCCACCAAATAAATAAATATTAAAAAAAAAAAAAATAGGCCAAAAGCTTCATGACATTGGATCTGTCAGTGATTTCTTGGATAAGACACCAAAGGCACAGGCAACAAAAGAAAAAAAAAAAAAAAAAAAAAGACAAACTGGACTCCATTAAAATTAAAAAATGTTCTTCATCAAACAACATCAACAAAGGTTAAAGGCAACCCACAGAATGGGAGAAAATGTGGGCAATTAATATACCTAATAAGGGATTAATATCCACATTATACAGAGAACTCCAAAACCTCAATAACAAAAAAACAAATAACCCAATTCAATAATGGGCAAAGGACTTGAATAGACACTTCTCAAAGAAGACACACAAATGGCTAATAAGCACATGGAAAGATGTTCAACATCACTAATTATCAGGGAAATTGAGGTACTACCTCACACCCATTAGGCTGGCTACTATAGCTTAAATGTGGAAGTAATCTAAGTATACCTTGACAAATTAACTGATAAACCAAATGTGCTATTTGCATACACTGGAATAAAATTCGGCCCTAAAAAGGAAGGAAATTTTGATACGCTGCAACATGAATGAACTCTGAAGACATTATGGACATTATGTTAAGTGAAATACGCCAGTTACAAAACAACATATACTGTATGATTCTACTTATATGAGGTTTCTGGAGTAGTCAAAATCAGAGATAGAAGTAGAATACTGGTTGCCAGGAGCAATTCTGGGGAACTGCAGAGAAGCATAGAACTGGAGTTAGTGTTTAATGGGTACAGAGTTTCATTTGGGGAAGATGAAAACGTTCTGGAGATAGATGTTGGTGATAAGTGCACAAAATTACAAACATACTTAATACCATCAAATTATACACTTAAAAATTGTTAAGATGGTAAACTTTATTGTGTGTATTTTACCACAATACAAAAATCTGGGGGGAAAGGGGGTGATTCTGGCACTTCCTTAAAATGTTAAAACATGAAGTTACCATATGACCAAGCAATTCTACCACTTGCTCTATATTAAAGAGAAAAGACAACATACTTCCATACAAAAACCTTTACAATTCATAGCAGTATTATTCACAATTCCAAAAAGTGGGAAAATCGCACTGTCCATTAACTGATGAATGGATAAACAAAATGTGGTATATCCATACAATGAAATAATATTTGGCAATAAAAATAATGAAGTATTGACATATGAAACAACATGGATGGACTTTGAAAATACTATGCTCAGTGAAAGAAGCCAGTCAGAAAAGGCACATATTTATTTATTTATGCAAATTATCCCAAACAGGCAAATATATAGAGGCAACGAGTAGACTAATAGTTGTCTAGGAGGGGGAGGTTGGGGAGTTGTTTCTGGGGCAATGAAAATATTCTAAAAAATTGGTGGTGGTGATGAGAGCACAACTCTGTGAATACAATAAAAACCATTAAGAATTGGAATTGGCCAGCAAGATGGCAGAGTAGAAGGATGTGAGCTCACCTCTAACTGCTGAACAACCACTGACCAAAAAAAAAAAAGAAAAAAATGCTGCAACCTACCAAAAAAGATACCCTACATCCAAAGACAAAAAGAAGCCACAACGAGATGGTAGAAGGGGTGCAACTGTGATAAAATCACATCCCATACTCGCCATGTGGGTAACCCACAAACTGGAAAATAATTATATGACAGAAGTTCTCCTACACAAGTGAAAGTCCTGAGCCCCACGTCAGGCTTTCCAGACTGGGGGTCTGGCAATGGGGGGAGTAGCCGCCAGAGAATCTGGCTTTGAAGGTCAGCAAGGTTTGATCGCAAGAATTACATGACTGGGGGAAACAGAAACTCCACTCTTGGAGGGTACATACAAGGTCCTGTGCACACCAGGACCCAGGGGGAAAAAGCAGTGACCTGTGGGCCAGGGCTACCTGCCAGTATTGGAAGGTCTTCTGCAGTTGATAGCAATATAATCTTACCTCAGGAAACAAGAAAAATCTCAAATAAACAACCCAAAATTACACCTAAAGCAACTAGAGAAAGAAGAGCAAACAAAACCCAAAGGTAGTATTAATAGAAGGAAAGAAATCATAAAGATGAGAGCAGAAATAAATGAAATAGAAACAAAAGAAACAATAGAAAAGATCAATGAAACTAAAAGCTGGTTCTTCAAAAAGAAACTGAATTGATAAAACTTTAGCCACACTCATCAAGAAAAAAAGGGAGAGGATTCAAATCAATAACATTAGAAATGAGAAGGGAGAAGTTCCAACGGACACTACAGAAATACAAAGAATCATAACAACTATATGCCAATAAAATGGACAACCTGGAAGAAAGGAACAAACTCGCAGAAAGGTACAATCTCCCAAGACTGAACGAAGAAGAAATAGAAAATATCAACAGACCAATCACAAGCACTGAGATTGAAAATGAGTAAAAATCTTCCAACAAACAAAAGTCCAGGACCAAATGGCTTCACAGGCGAATTCTATCAAACATTCTGAGACAAGTTAACACCTATCCTTCTGAAACTATTCCAAAAAATTGCTGAGGAAGGAATACTCCCAAACTCATCCTATGAGGCCACCATCACCCTGATACCAAAACCAGACAAAGATACCACAAAAAAAGAAAATTACAGGTAATATCACTGATGAACATAGACGCAAAAATCCTCAACAGAATACCAGCAATCCAAATCCAACAATACAGTAAAAGGATCATACACCATGATCAAGTGGCATTTATCCCAGGGATGCAAGCATTTTTCAATATCCACAAATCAGTCAGTATGACACACCACATCAACAAATTGAAGAATAAAAACCATATGATCATCTCAATAGACGCAGAAAAAACTTTTGACAAAATTCAACACCCATTTATGATAAAAACTCTCCAGAAGTGGGCACAGAGGGAATATACTTCAACATAATAAAGGTGATACTTGACACACCTACAGCTAACATCATACTCAATGGTGAAAAGCTGAAAGCACTTCCTCTAAGATCGGGAACAAGACAAGGATGTCCACTCTTGCAACTTTTATTCAACATAGTTTTGGAAGTCCTAGTCATAGCAATCAGAGAAGAAAAAGAAATAAATGAAATCCAAGTTGGAAAAGAAGAAGCAAAACTGTCACTGCAAATGACTTAATATTGGGTTGGCCAAAAAGTTCATTCAGGTTTTTCTGTAACATCTTAAGGAAAAACCTGAACAAACTTTTTGGCCAACCCAACATTATTCATAGAAAATCTTAAAGATGCTACCAGAAAACTAGTAGAGGTCATCAATGAATTCGGTACAGTTGCAGGATACAAAATTAATACACAGAAATCTGTTGCATTTCTATACACTAACAACGAAAGATCAGAAAGAGAAATTAAAGAAACAATCACATCAAAAAGAATAATTCCTAGGTTTATTATACTTCATACCTAGGAATGAACCTACCTAAGGAGACAAAAGACCTGTACTCCAAAACACTATAAAACGCTGATGAAAGAAATTAAAGATGACACAAAGAGATGAAAAGATATACTGTGTTCCTGGATTGGAAAAATCAATATTGTCAGAATGACTATAATACCCAAGGCAATCTACAGATTCAATGCAATCCCTATCAAATTACCAATGGCATTTTTCACAGAACTAGAACAAAAAATCTTAAAATTTGTATGGAGACACAGAATAGCCAAAGCAATCTTGAGAAAGAAAAACAGAGCTGGAGGAATCAGGCTCCCTGACTTCGAAGCTACAGTAATCAAAATGGTATGGAACTGGCACAAAAACCAAAATATAGATCAATGGAGCAGGATAGAAAGCCCAGAAATAAACCCATGCACCTATGGTCAATTAATCTACGACAAAGGACACAAGAATATACAATGGATGAAAGACAATCTCTTCAATAAATGGTGCTGGGAAAACTGGACAGCTATGTGTAAAAAATGAAATTAGAACATTCTTTAACACCATACACAAAAATAAGCTCAAAATGGATTAAAGACCTAAATGTAAGACCAGATACTATAAAACTCTTAGAGGAAAACATAGGCAGAACATTCTCTGACATAAACTGCAGCAATATCTTTTCCAAGCCATATCCTAGAGTAATGGAAATAAAAACAAAAATAAACAAATGGGACCTAATTAAACTCAAAAGCTTTTGCACAGCAAAGGAAACCATAAACAAAACATAAAGACAACCCACAGAATGAGAGAAAATATTTGCAAATGATGTGTCCCACAAGGGATTAATCTACAAAATTTACAAACAGTTCATGTGGCTCAGTATCAAAAAACCAAATAACCCAATCAAGAAATGGGCAGAAGACCTAAATAGACATTTCCCCAAAGAAGACATACAGATGGTCAAGAGGCACATGAAAAGCTGCTCAACATCGCTAATTATTAGAGAAATGCAAATCAAAACTACAATGAGATATCACCTCACACCAGTCACAATGGCCATCATCAAAAAGTCTACAAACAATAAATGCTGGAGAGGGTGCAGAGAAAAGGGAACCCTCCTACACTGTTGGTGGGAATGTAAATTGGTACAGTCACCATGGAGAACAGCATGGAGGTTCCTTAAGAAACCCAAAATAGAGCTACCATATGATCTAGCAATCCCACTCCTGGGCATATATACAGAAAAAAACGTGGTTCGAAAGGATACATGCACCTCAGTGTTCACTGCAGCGCTGTTTACAATAGCCAAGACACGGAAGCAACCTAAATGTCCATCGATGGATGGATGGATAAGGAAGATGTGTTACATATATTCAATGGAATATTACTCAGCCATTAAAAAGAATGAAATAATGCCAACCTCAACAACATGGATGGATCTGGAGATTACCATACTAAGTGAGGTAAGTCAGACAAATATCATATGATATCGCTTATATGTGGAATCTAAAAAAAAAGATACAAATGAACTTACTTATAAAACAGAAATAGATTCATAGACTTAGAGGACAAACTTATGGTTACCAGGGGAGAAGGGTGGAGGGGAGGGATAGATTGGGAGCTTGGGATTGACATGTACACACTGCTATATTCAGAACAGATAACCAACAAGGACCTACTGCATAGCACAGGGAATGCTGCTCAGTATTCTGTAATAACCTAAATGGGGAAAGAATTTGAAAAAGAATAGATACATGTAAATGTATAACTGAATAGCTTCGCTGTACACCTGAAACTAACACAACATTGTTAATCAACTATGCTCCAATATAAAATAAAAATTTTAAAACAACCCATTACAGTGTACACTTTAAATGGATGAACTGTATGGTATACGATTTAGATCTCAATAGAGAATAAAGTTGTCTAGACATTAAAAAGATCCTTAGGAAAGGAGGATAATGCCTCTGTTCAGGCTCCCTACCTACTCCCCACTCCCTGCAAAAAAAAAAAAAAGTTAAAGTAAATTCACAAAGAATTAGAAGTGCAACAAACAACTTCAGCAAGTCTTAATCTCTTCGGTGATAGCCAGATCAAATCTAAAACACTGTGTTCAGTTTTTCCATTACACTTTAAGGGAGGCACTGACAAACTACAGCTTATTCTGGATGGCTTTCTCAAATCCAATTATCCTGACTAAATCATTGGTCTGAATAAATCAATGAAATAACTAAATTTAAAAGTTATAAATAACATATATAACAAATGATCTAATTCTACCCTTTTGAGAATGTAATATACTTTATTAGGACACACAACTGACCTTTGGATTACATCTTTTTAGCAATATCTGACACCTTCCCAAACCACTGTCCTTTATAAAGGTATTCTGGAAACAAAAAGAGTAACCTGAAGTCCATTTTACTAAAAACTGTCCCCCAAATTATGGCAAGGACCATGCCTACTTTATTTACCATTATTTTGCAGGTCTTACCATATTAAATGACACATAGTATATACTCAATAAATATTCACTAGTTGTTTTTTAAGCACTTCTAAATTCTTGACTTAATTATAGAGGAGAAAAGAATGTTTTAAACTAAGTATTAAAAAGTACCCTATTTACATTTCATCTTTTTCTGCTAAAAAATGTCAACTTAATATCACTTTGCTTCCAATTTAAGTGAACTATAAAAATTTGCACTCAATGCCAGGTGGCTAAGTGAAACTCTGACCAGAATATAAATGTCACTTCACCTCACAAAGTGCAACTCAAATATTTGTCCAGTCTGACTATGGTCTTAGTTATTTATAAAAGAGGGAAAGATAAGATACAACTTTACAGAACAAAAAGAAAAATACTATCTTAACTTACTTTTTAAATTACTGTCTTTTAAGAAACAAGTTAAAGTAAGACTGAATTACTCAAAATATTTTTTTTCCTCTACAAAATTATGCTATGAGAGTTATTTTCAAAGTGAACTGTTCAGAAAATAGATTCAATTTTGAAAATGCTTTCAGGGATCTTCCTCGATTTCATCAGGAAAAAATGGAATCCTTTGTTGGTGATATCTTCTCAGTATTCTAAACAGCAAGTGCCTAGAAATCAAAACCATGGGGATTAGTGGGGTCGTCATATCCTTTTGCTCACGGAGTTAGGTCTCTCATTTATCTCATACACACTTAGAAAGATACTGAGGCTGCAGAAGGAACCAATACTGATCAAAGTTTAAATACAGCTATTGGGTCACCAGAGAGTAAACTTTTGTATTGAACACCAATAAAGGGTTGAATGTTAGAACTGCCTGAAGAATGGGGAAAAAGCACATTTTGCCAATGTATATTCACTATACATTCAGTCTGTTACTCTCTTACTCTTTCCATTACCCATTCTTTCATTTAGTCACTAAATCACACATTCATTCCTTCACTCAACTATTTAAGGAATATGTCTGGTTGGGTCTATTGTGGTAGGTGGTAGTGATATAAGATTAAACATAAACAGTCTCTGCCCTTAAGGAAGTTATAATCTATTGAGAAATACAGACAGTACATATACAAACAATGATAATATAGTGTAAAAAGCTATGATAGAAGTTTAGGCAACATATAGGAGGAGCACATGGGAGATCATAGAGGACTCCAGGAAGGAAAAAACCCAAGCTCAATCAGCTCAACCAGCCTTCCTCCCTAAATGGATTACCCTAAATTTAAAATTTCAGCTTCCTTCTTAACGTTCATTTAATTTCTCTCGGAGGGTAAAAAAAGATTAGGGTAGTTAACATTTACCACACTGACCAGGTAGGAGTGGAAAGAAGGGGCAGCAAGGGCTAGTCTCCTTTAAACTGCTGCCCAATTGTCTAGTATTGTGGACATTTTCCCAGCTGGGTAAAGGTAATTTAATTCTCCTTACTCTCAAAGAATAGTATTTTAAAACTTTAAACTCTTAAAACATCTAGAAAAGAAATAAACGGGTCTCTCCTAGCTTTTCTTTTGTCATTTTCTTCCTAATGTGGGCTGAGTCACAAGCAGGTGTTTCTTAGGAAACTCATTAGGGAAGCATACTCAGGCAGACTTTTGATTAGCAAGCTTCTTTACCTGCCTGTTTGTCTTCCCAACCAACAACCAACAATCTTCCACTGAAAAATCCAAAAGGAGTTCATACATAGGACTCAACTGTCATTATTTCATTGAGGCTTTTCCTTTGCAGGTGTTAAATCTCACTTTCAACCTCACATTTAGTCTCTGCATATACCAACATAAACCATAACCAAAGGAAACAAAAATTCTGTTCCTCCTCCTCCTAATAAAAACTGAGAAAAATATATATATATAAAAGTTCATGGTGAGAAAACAATTAAATGATCAAAAGTCATATACCTACAAGCCATATAGAAAAAAATATTTTCAAACATTTTAATGTCAGTTCCTAGGTGGCCAGTGCTAAGATGTTATTCCATCATACTTTTAATAAACTCAGCAATACAAACTAAAACCAAATGTGAAGTCATTATGCTGTCGATCTTAAACTTATACAGTGCTGTATGTCAATGATATCTCAATAAAATTGGAAAAAAAAATTTTTTTAATGTGAGAACAAAACCAAGAAAGTCAAAACTAAGGCTAGGAGTAGAAAGAACACAATGCCTGGTTGTCAGGAGGCCCATCACCATGTAGTTTTAGGACCTTAGATAAATCACAACTCAGCTGAGCTTTAGGTTTTACATCTCTAAATTGACAGAGCTAAACTGAGTATGATTCCCATGCAGAAAAGGAAATTTCAATGTAGTAGGCAATAGACCGTAAGATGATGGAAGGTGCAGAAGGAAACTAGCCAACTCCCAGCAAAAAGCAGGATATACAGTCATACAACACAAGGATACAAATTCTGCTAACAACCTGAACTAGTTTGGCGCAATCTTCCCTAGTCAAGCCTCCAGATGAAAATGCAATCCCCAGCCAACACTTAGATTGCAATCTTGGGAGATACTGAGCAAAGGAACCAGTTAAACTGTGCCCAAAATCTTGACTGTGAGATAATAAATACGTGTTGTTTTAAGAAAGTTTGTGGTAATCTGTTACACGGCAATATAAAACTAATATAAATAGACAATGCAATCATTCATTTTTTCACTCTGGCCATCAGTGTCAGATGTATCAATGTGTTCTTGATAAATGAAATACATGGATATCAAAACTTTGTTTTAATTACTAGTTTTAATCTCGTAGACTCTCATTCATCTTCAGCCAAACTGAGTTTCTAAAAAGCGTAACATACCCCTGGAGTTTCTATTCATTCTCATAATCAATCATTCTCTCCCTCTCTCTCTGTTATTCCTTCTTTCCTCCCTCCCTTCCTGCTTTTTTTTCCCTTAACAAAAGCTTCATTTCAAGGACCACCTCTTTTTAAAATACTTTGTCAGTGCTCCCATTTAACTTTTATATGCCTCTATAATAATATTCTTCAGTTAAGGTATTATAATGGAAAGGGGAATGAGAATCTTTGACTCCTTTTCCCTTTTTGACTGACAGCGGTAAAGTTTCTCTTTTTAAGAAAGAAGAAAGTATGGAAAGATAGAAATAATCTGCTATTATTCCACCTGCTGTCTAGCCAGTTGTAATTAAAGTAATAAATTCAGCTGAGTCATTTCACATTTGTGTGTGTGTACTACATAAACAGTCAATAATATCAGGAAATAGGGAACAACTATTATCAATTAACTGAACTATGCAGTCCTTTAAAATTATTATAGCTATTACTACCAATACCTATCTAATTGAGATGATAGGCGAAGGCAAGCAAAATGTTCTGTTTTAAAATAATAACAATTCTTGACAATGTATACATTCGTCCTTAAATTAACAGCTGAGACTGAATACACTAGACATCTCTTAGTTTTATCACTCTTTTTCTGGGACTATCTTCTCTCTCATTTAATTAGGGTAGCCCACCATTCTGACCACAGGCATCTGTCCCATGAATGGTAAGTCAAGATAGCCTATACCCCTGGCCACAGTGATTGGCTGAGGTTTGGGCACATGACCAGATTAACAAAATCGGAATTATTCCATGAGATTTTATGTTTGAGAGATGAAGTGAAGAGAGATCATGGAGCTAGAAGGAAGGGAATTAGAGTAAGTTATCAACCATCTTGCCCATTTCATGGAGAAAGCCTGACTGCCGTAAGTGAGAATAAAGCCAAGAAAAACCAAAAGAGATGATGACAGAAGGTGAGAGAAACAAACCCAGTTGCACAAACTCTCTAATTCTCTTCTTTGAGGCTCCCACCCTTGATCTGGTTTCTAAAACTCTTTCTTGATTCCTTGAGAAGTACTCCTTAGTTACATATGCCAATCAAATCACAAACTAGCTTTTTAAGTAAGCTAGTTTGACTTAGGTGTCTGTACCCTGAAAATGAAAGAATCAACTAATTAAAACAATACATTATTTATTTCATTAAAAAATTCTAATACTGGATTGGTCATCTATATGCCTCAGGTAGATAACTCAGATATTATTCATCTTCAATCATATGTTCCTGAATTACAAGAACAATGTCAATTAAACCTAACTGCTGAAGAATGTAAGATGAACATCTACTAGTGTTTTGATTAAATAAATTTTTAAACAAATGAACTCATAAAAACTGCAATATACATTCTCAGGAATGTACGGAATGATGGAAATGACAGAAAGTCTTCTAAAAGTAAAGTATAATCCAAAGTCTTTGGATTTGCAGTTCTGACATAGAGCACAGTACCATAATACCTTAGCACCAGCCTAGATCAAGCTGTACTGTCCAAATATACACTTTACAGTCTAATAACCATATAATCCAAAAAGGAACCTGATTAAAAATGATAAAAACTTAGAGATGTTATTACAGACAAGACAGCTTTGGTGTCTGTCTTCGATTTAGCAGAACTATTGGCAGCAGAGCAAAATGAATGATCAATAATGTTTAAAATGCTGTCCTTGGAAAAATCATTTCCACATCAAATGAAATTTATCTTAAGAGAAACAAAGGATAACAATATAAAAACTCTTATATTTTGTTTAATAATTAAAAGTCTCTTGGGACTTCCCTGGTGGCGCAGTGGTTAATCATCCGCCTGCCAATGCAGGGGACACGGGTTCAAGCCCTGGTCCAGGAAGATCCCACATGCCACAGAACAACTAAGCCCGTGCGCCGCAACTAATAAGTCCGCGTGCCACAACTACTGAAGCCTGCGCACCTAGAGCCAGTGCTCCACAACAAGAGAAGCCACCGCAATGAGAAGCCCATGCACCACAACGAAGAGTAGCTCTCGCTCGCCACAACTAGAGAAAGCCCACATGCAGCAACAAAGACCCAATGCAGCCAAAAATAAAATAATTTTTTAAGAAAAGCTAAAGAGAAATATTTTTTTAAAATATATTAAAGGTCTCAAAGATACTCTAAAATTGAAATTTAATAAGCAAGCCATAAAAAACATTAAAATTGAAATTTAATCAATAAGCCGTAAAAAACATTAACTAAAATCATCTACCTGCAGTATGAGAATGTACAGCTCTATGGAAAATAACCACTTCAAAAACCACTGTTTATCCTCTGACGACTGGCACTTTTAAGAAATTCAGTTCACCACAGCAACCTGTCTTAACACCAGCAGATAAGTACAGGCTATATTTAGATATGATTGCTTTCCAGACGGCAATCCTGCCTTTCCTTCATATTTAATGTCATGATCCAAGGGACCAAAATATCATTCAATCAGATTGTAGTGTGAAGACAAGTATACATACTCAGGGGGATGAGGCTGTGTTTCAGGACCATGAAAAGAATAGCTTCCACCAAAGGTGGTAAAATATGTAAAGAAGCACATAAAGGTAAATAAAATTTTCATGTCTAAGAAATTTATAATCAGATACAACTATTTTGTCCAATTTTATCTTTGTTCTTAAACATTAAATGTCATTATCAAACACTAATGATCTATACTATCAAAATACATTTCAACTAGCAGGTTTTTGTTATTATTTAATTAGTATGCTGCATTTCCAATCAGGCACCTTCTAACTAAATAAGAAAATTTTTTTTACCCAAAAGCAATCCTTTACAGATTAGGTATAACAAAGAGCAGTATTAATACAAGATGAGTAATACAATACATAACAAGGAAGATTAATTGATTAAAATGATATTGTTATGAAATTACCCTGGATGTATCTGTACTTTATAATCTTTGTAATGATAGTGAAAAGAATTTCTATTTTACTGAATAAGTAACACAGTTTACTTCACAAGGTACCAAAGTATCATAATAATCAAACAGAGAGAGTACCTTTTATTTTTCTTTACTCTCTAGATGAGCTGCATCAAAATTATTAAAGATAAAAGAAGTGAAGTTCAATTAAAAATACCAAGAACATATCACCTCACACCCATTAGGATGGCTACTATATTAAAAAACAAAAACCAACAGAAAATGAGTGTTGGTGAGGAAGTGGAGAAATTGGAACACTTATGCACTGTTGGCAGGAATATAAAATGGTGCAATCACTACGGAAAACACTATGGAAGTTCTTCAAAAACTTAAAAACAGAACTACCATATGATACAGCAATTCCGCTTCTGGGTATATATCCAAAAGAATTGAAACCAGGGTCTCAAGGAGATATTTGCACACCCACGTTTAGAGCGGCATTATTCATAACAGCCAAAAGGTAGACGCAACTCAGTGCCCATCAATGGATGAATAAGTAAACAAACTGTGATATATATATATATATATGTATATAATGGAACATTATTCAGCCTTAAAAAGGAAAGAAATTCTGACACATGCTGGAACTCCCTTGAAGCAATTGTGCTAACTGAAATTAACCAACCACAAAAAGACAAATATTGCATGATTCCACTAATGAGATTCCTAGAGTATTCCAAAACTACTGAAACAGAAAGAACGGTAGTTGCCAGAGGCTGGGGGGAGGGGGAAATAGGGAGTTATTGTTTAGTCGGTATAAAGTTACAGTTCTCCAAGATGAAAAACTCTAGGGATAGGCTGCGACAGTGTGTATATACTTAACATTACTGAACTGTACACTTATAAATGGTAAAGTTGGTTAAAACGGTAAATTTTGTTACGCTTATTTTACCACAATTAAAAAAATACACTAACAATATTAACAAGAAGAAGTATTTCCTCATCCATAATACAATTTATCCAGAATTTATAATTAAGATTTCTTCTATTTTATTGAATCATCCTTTCTTAAAAATCACAAGAGGTCGTAATTTGGTAAAATCTTTTCCAAAATCTTAACATTACTGAAGCAATTGAAAATACATTCTGAGTAACAGAAAGAAAAACAACAAAGACTGGCATAATTTTCATGTTTTGCAAAATTTTCAAGCAATATAAACCTTCCCTATTTGCCCTATAAAGAAAATTACTAATATCCTACATTATGAATTATATTTCTAGTATTCAGAGATGGACAATTCTTCTATGAATTAAACAATTCCTCCTCTGATTTACGTATCACGTATCTACGATGCACCAAAATTTTTAACAGCTTTTGCAAATTAAACAAACAAGATACATCCATCTATACCCCCCCACACACACACACAATCAGCATCAACACAATGAATAGCACAAACAGGTATTCAATTTCTGTTAGTCCTTTTCATTCTTATGTTATATTTCCTCTTTTGATTCTTAAACAGCTTTTAATAATTTCTATAAATGAATCTGAGTTCAAATAATTATCTCTGCTAAACAGTTTATAAATAAGCAATAACAAATCTAAAGCATAAATATTGTAATATGTTTTATCTTTCATCTTCAGCAAATAGACAATAGAAATTTGAAAGCATTTTTGAGAATTATCACTATAGAGAACACAACTGATATAACTGAAAGTATGCTATATACAGTATCTCTTTTTCATATAATAGTCATCTCTCCAGCATAGATAACAAGAAAAAGTAAAAATTTTTATGATTTAAATAGCACATAACCCTCCACTTAAAGTGAACAAAATTAATTATACTATGTTAATAGTTTCTTGTATGTATGAAAATTACATATCACATTAGATACGTTTCTAATATAACATCAAGTTAAATTTGACAACACTTTTCAATGTGCCATTGAAGACCACAACTAATACAAGAAGTCTCATAAAACAACTCAAACTGACAAATTATACATACAGCAGAGGAAATCATTCTTAAAATGTTTATAATCATAAATAGAAGATAAGTAAAACTGTTTAATTGTTTATTTCAAAATTTAACACGCATGCAAATTACTAATTCAAACAAACCTTTAGGCACATTATTAGCAAAAAGTGAAAGTCAAGTTCCTCTACTTGGTCTTGTACGTAACACCTACAAGACTACGACAGAAACAAATACTCTTAGAGTAACTACCCAAAGAAGAGAGCTTGTCATGTATTCCCCTTACCACAACCTTGCCACAAGTCAGATTCTGCCCTCATTATTACATCAAATCAAAAGTTAGTAACAAGATCAGAAAGTCTTGCTTAGGGATTCACAACTTTATTTTTTTTTCTCCTCCCATGCATCCCTCCTTCATCATGTTCACACAATATAGCTCACTCAGTTCACTCAAGCCCAATAATTACTTTCACTACAATGATTTTACTAAAAATCTTGGGTTGTGTACTATACACAGCTTAGATAAACTACAGAGGATCTATCACATTATTCCATTAGCTTGCCATAGATATAAGAGTATAAATTAGTCACTTT
The DNA here is from genome assembly GCF_009873245.2 of Balaenoptera musculus. Classification (NCBI taxonomy): domain Eukaryota; kingdom Metazoa; phylum Chordata; class Mammalia; order Artiodactyla; family Balaenopteridae; genus Balaenoptera; species Balaenoptera musculus. The sequence goes on along the minus strand of NC_045786.1, from coordinate 140,794,331 downwards.
TGGTTCTGCCCTTTTGCTCTCCTCTGAGGCAGTAAACCTCTTAAACTTCATTCATTCATACATATACACACATACAACTTGGTTTTATTACTATACTTTGTCCACAGATATTCCATACCTGCTCATTTATCTGATTAAGACACTCTACACACCATTCTGAGTATCAATATTGATCAGATTAGCCTGGGTTCTTCTCAACCTACTTTTTCCTTCTCTCTTTATTCTGTCTTCCTTTCGTACAGCATTAGTGATTGAAACACAGTACTTAATTTTTCTTCACACATCAACTCCTTTCAGTATCAGGAGCTCACGTAGGTGAAGCATAATACAAATCTGCCAGGCAGATTAACACATAGAGCATTCATTCAACACACATATCTTATTCTAATAATATTTTTTATTTGGAACATTTATTAAAATAACATATTACACAATTTTAGCAACCCTTACACTAGTCAGGAGTACTCATCAAATGCCAGTTATTTTTTGAGGGGATTTTTGCAGAAAAGTTATTTCCGAAATATTTTCTACTTTATGTTACAACATAAACAATTCATATAGAACCAAAAAGTAGTGTACATGAACTGATGAACAAACAGTAAAGAATTACATCCAGAGTCTGGGAGTCTGCGCCAGAAAACAGGTAGCTGGCTTAAGGTATGTACTAAGTTAATATTGCTATAGAATAGTAACTCAGAATAAAATATTTCCCATCATAACAACTGAAAAAAAACACATTAGTTTTCCACACCAGGCATTTCTTTCCCTACAGAATTTCAGCAAGTAAGAAATATATCTTTAAAAAATGAATTAGTCATTAATAGTACATTTTGACAATTCTTATTACGAAAAAAGTTCTTTCCAAATCCAAGTGTCAAGGGCAAAGACAAATTCTTGCTCACTGAATTCTTACATTCAAGACTAATGCCAAGAGACGAATGCCAAATTAAGAGAATGATGTTAAATTAAGATATCTGGCTACTTTAAAACAGAGACTTAGAATTATTTTGTCCACTCAATGCAGTAGTGATCTGAGATAAACTTCTCTTAGAAATTTTCTCTAAGATTAAATTCCTATTTTAGTGATAGGTTACATTATGAATATTATTCTACATTCTAAGAAGAAGTACCAAAGTGTTTCAAAACACTACAACTCATTATTATGATCCATTTTTCAAGTATATTCTCTGCAGCTTTTATATTATTGAAGTCCATATAAGCACATTTTTTTCCAAAAAGACTGCATTAAAAAGATATATAATCCCACTGTACCAAAAATATACCTTACAAATAATACAATGGAATAATGTATTTTATCCATTCAAATGGGTGACATCTTTCAATGATATTGTAAAGTTTCTTCCCATATCCTCATGCACATGTTATTCAATATTCATTTACTAGGAATATTTATATCCACATAGAACAATTCTATTCTTCATTAAATATTTATAGAACTGAAAGGACAACTTATCAATCTTCATTTCAATAAAAATCATGGAGAAGGAATATTGACAATCCTTTTGAATGAGGAAAAGAGAGACATTAAAAAAAGAAAAAAAATTTAGAGAATTGGGATTGGAAACTCATTTCGAAACTCATTACAATAATGAGTTCATTACAATAACTTCAATATTCAATCATTTTCACCATTCTGTCTTGCAACTATATTTTTTTAATGACTTGGAAAATCATTACGAAATCAATAACCTTCAGTTTCAACACACTCCTGTGTTTTATTCCTCAATTTTAAATGAATTACTAGTAAAATTTGGATGAGTATAGATTACATCTGATGTGGAAGAGTAATTTTTTGTTATAATATATTTTACTGAATGCATTAAATATCACTAAAGAAAGCACCTGCCAACACTCAATTTTCTTTCCCTGCTGCCCAGGGCTTAACTAGTATTGAATATTTTTTTAATAAAAGGTGATATTACTGGAAGGATATTTTCCTACAGAAGATAGTATGCATGATTTGCAGTTAATATAAAACTGAAAAAAATTGATTCATGAAATAGAAATAGAAAGTGACATTATATTCTGATATGAAATATGTTCTGATAAAGAATGGAATTGACTCATGAGCAAGAACATTAAAAATTGAAACCTACAAAACTCTTCAAAAATCTTGTGCTACATATAATGTTCTAATGTAAAACATCAGAAATATATTCAATACAGTCAAGTATATTGTTATTACAAATAACCGTTTTACATTTGTAATTATACTTACAAATGATTATTATAAATTATTCAAAAAAGTTTAAAATTGATGTAAACAAATTCAATCTTGCCTTCCCAAGCAAAACAACTACTAATTATCTTCCCTGCCTACTATCTACTGCCAAATTGGTAAGATATCATCAACCATTAGTAGATACTCTTTGAAAGTCAATCATTAATCACAACTTTATCTCTTCTTCTAAAATCTCTTCAATTTCTAAACAGAAAGTGTTCCATAACTTCACTTCTGTTCAAACTGTTCTATGTGCTTCACGATATGTAACACAAATTGTTAGAAAACAAGAAATCACTCAACCTTAAATCAGTTCTGTTACAACTCTTCTGGAAAAAGTCACACAAATCATAAAGTTTTAATTTACACTTAATACTGAAAACCAAATACTTACAAAGAAGGATCTTGTACAAGATCTTTGAGATTTATCCCACTGCGATCTTCTGCAAGATTCCTGAAGCAACTATCACTCACTAAACAGGAAAAGGGGAAAGAAAAAGAAAATCAATTTTTGTTTACATTTCATTTAAGTCACTACTGTACAAAAGGAATTTTGAAATTAAAATTGGTTCTCTGGATAGGGTTTTTCTAAACAAGAATGATCAATTTCTGGGCCTGGTAGATTAAACAGCAAATATTAACATTCAATAACAAATCAATAATCTAAGCACACAGGCTTTACATAAATACAATATATAAAAGAATAAACATATGGGTCTGAATTTTATTTTACTTTTACAAGACTAATTTACCAGTCCATAGTGGCAAGTCACTGCTTCCACAACAACTAGAAAAAAAAAAAAAAAAAGATAAACTATCCCCCCAAATCATATTTTTAAAGACAATGGAGAACTTTGGATACAAAAAGGATAAACTAGGAGAAAAGTGCTATCTCTTCTTGGGTAAGCTGAGCCTCCTGATTGTTTCATTACTGGGAGGATTTACCATCTAGACGTAAGAACCAGACAGAGGGACACTACCAGGGAAAAGAGAAACCAGCATAGTTTGTGATAGCTCTTGGGCGGGCAATGACAGACTGGAATCCCATGGGACCCACAAGACAGACAGTTTTCTTCTGGGAGATTTGCTGAGGCCTAGGACTGCACAAGAAGTTCTGGGGGAAGGAGAAGAGAATGGGACACAGGGCAAATAATGTTTTCTGCAGTGCAGAAGTGATTAGGAGTTAAAGTCACACTACAACAGATGGAGCCTACCACTTTCAGTCAGAATTTCAATAGGTCTCCCCTCAAGATATTTGCTCTCAATCAAGCATCCCACCGTGAGAGGGGAGATGAGTAAAAGGGGGCAGAAGGCAAATGGTAGGGTAAAATCTTCAACAAGTTCACAGTACATTAGTACAAAGCCACAGCAGAGAGGAATAACTGCAACACAATAGGTCTGGCCCTTAAGACATTTAAAACCAGAGGTAGACTGAGTATATCTAAAGCTGTCACTCAAACCACCCAGCTCAATTTGTGGTTGAGTTGGGACGGTTAACACTGAATCATTTCTTTCTAATATAATATTGAAAGAAAATAACATTTACATCAATTTCTATGATCCTATGATAAACAGTATTTGGTATACAATAATAGTTACAAAGTACAGGAAAGGGGACAAAATGTGACCAATAACCAGTTAAAAAATAATGTATATGCCAACCCACAGATAATACAGAATTAGAAGACAAGGACTTTAAGAAAACCATAAGTTAAAGAAGATATAGAAAAACTGTTCACAGTAGATAAAAATTTTCACATTTCAAGAGAGAATTAAAATCTGTGAAAAAGAATCTAATAGTAATTTTAGAACTGAGAAATACAGTATCTGAAATTAAGAAATCTGTGGGTGGATTTTTAGCCAACTCAACACAGCAAAACACAGGATTAGTGAACTTGAAGAGATCAGCAGAAAGCATCCAAACTAAAGCAAAAAGAGGAAAAAAAAAAAGAACAGAGCATAAGAGACATGTTGGAATCAAACAGCTAATGTAATTGTAGTTGAGGAGAGAGAGAATGGGGAAGAAGCAATATTTTCAGAAAAAAACCGCTGAGAATATTCCAAAACTGATATAATACATTACTCATTGACTCTGGGAATATAGCCAACCCTGTACTGGAAAATGTGAAAGAAAACCACCCTCAGCAAACTGCTGAAAATCAAAGATAAGAAGAAAATCTTAAAAACAGCAACGGGAAAAAAAGGACACATCACCTTCAAAGGAAAAACAATAAAACTCACAGTTGAGAGTCCAACATAAACTATGGAATACAGAAGACAATGGAACAATATAGTTAAAATGCTGGGGGAAAATCTAGAATCTAAGTCTATACCTTGATAAAATATCCATCCCAAAATTAAAGGTGAAATAAAATTTTACTCATATAAAAGTTTTGTATTTGTTAGCATAAATATTAAGTGATTATTTCCTACTTCAATTTAACAGTTTTATTATGTATCTCTTAGCCATTTTGAATCTTCATAAAGAGCAAGAAGAATATAACACTTGCCTTGCTCCTTTCAAAGGTCCATTACCTAATATTTTATTTAGATTTTATATTCCCTTTTCTTACAGCTCAAAATTATAAGCTCCATAAATCTGAATCTGCCTCTAATATAAATGAAAAATGTATATAATGATGCATTTAAAGGATCTGAAGTTGAAATCAAGTTTGCAGTTTTTTTATTAACTCCAGAAAGATATTCCCCACGTTTTTTTTTCACAATGAAGTAATTTTGATCAATATATAATTTTCTCTCCATATTTAACAGACACTGATCTCAACCTGTTGATTCGAGACAAATTTTCTGCTCTTCATAATTTTAACACAAATGCTTATTACACCATTTCCTAATTAGGGCCAAAAGGAAAAAAATAAAATGTTGCCACACTATAAGAAAAGTTGGTTTCCAGTTGCGTTGAACTAATATTGAAATTATATTATATCATAAAATTTGTTCTCATAAAGTTTCTTGCCCAATTTGGCAAATATGAGAGCTTAGTTAAAAACTTCAAGAGCCTGAAAGTTTTGGAGGCTTAATTAAAACAGAATAAACCTTTGCTCCTATAAAGGCTTATTAGTCAGCTAGTGAAAATGAATTTTGCTAAAGGAGGCACTTTCTAACGTTCATATCCCATCCAAAGTTTAAGTTTAAAACAGAGCAAGAAATCTAAAGAAATTCAATAGTTTCTTAACAAATATTCTGAAACTTTACCTGCCTAATATATTTATTATTTTTAGTTTAAAATATATTTCACCAATGTAACAAATTTTGTTTTTGAATTATAAATAAAAACATGGTAGATTTTAAGAAGCTAGTGAACATACTTTTTTCATGTGTAAATCACACCAAAATCAATCAGTTTGGTCATCATATTTTTCTGTTGTTCTTCCCCCCACCCCAGTATATGCCAACAAAAGGAATTATTATGCTCTTTGTTCCAATAATTAATATCACAAAATTAAGAGCTGGTTCTTAGGAACATACATATTTTTCAAAAAATGTCCCTTTCTATGATCACAGTGTGAAAGTTAAAGGTTTAGTGGAAAATATCATTATGCTGTAATTTTAAAATATACCAAAAAATATGAGCACTTAATTCCTTTTATTTTGAAAATATATCAGTTCAATATCTGATATAAGAAAAATTAGACTAACTCCATAATTCTTGGTTTCATTTTTTTAAGATGAATCTCTGTATTTTTTGTTATTCAGATGAAAATCACATAACACAAAATTAACCATTTTAGAGTGCACAATTCTGTGACATTTAGTTCATTCACAATGTTGTGCACCTCCACATCTATTTCCAAAACATTTTCATCATCCCAAGAGAAGACCTGGTACCCGTTAAGCAGCAAGTCCCCAATGCTCCCTTCCCTTCCCCCAATCCCTGGCAACCACCAGTCTGTTTTCGGTCTCTATGGATTTAATTATTCTGGATATTTCATACAAATGGAAGCATACAATATACGACTTTTTGTGTCTGGATTCTTTCACTAAGCATAATGTTTTCAAGGTTCATCCATGTACAGAGAAAAATCATTCCTCTTTATGGCTGAATAATATTCCATTGTATGTATGTACCACTTTTGTTCATCCATTCACCCTTTGTTGGCCATTTGAGCTGTTTCCACCTTTCAGTTATTGTGAACAGGCTAAGTGAGCATGCACGTACAAATATTTGTTTGAGTACCTGTTTTCAACTCTTTGAGATATATACCCAGAAATGGAATTGCTGGATCATACGGAAATTCCATGTTTAACTTTTTGCCAAATTGTTTTCCAAAGCAGCTGCACTATTTTACATTCCACCAACAATGTACAAGGATTCCATTTCCCCAAATCCACAGACGTTATTGTCTGTCTTTTTAAATTTAGTCATAACAGTGGGGTGTGAAGTATTATCTCATTGTGGTTTTGATTATATTTCCCTAATGATAAATGACGTTGAGCATTCTTTAATATACTTGTCGGCCATTTGTATATTTTCTTTGGAGAAATGTCTATTTAAGTTCTTTGCACACTTTTAAATTAGGTTGTTGAGTTGTAAGACGTCCTTATATATTCTGGATACTAGACCCAGACATATGATTTACAAATATCTTCTCCCATTCTGTAGGTTGTCTTTATGCTCTCTAGATGATGTCTTTTAATGCACAACAGTTTTTAATTTTGAGGAAGTTCAATTTGTCTATTTTTTCTTTGGTAGTTTGTGCTTTTGGTATCATATTTAAAGAAACCATTGCCAGATCCAAGGTCATGAAGAACTTCCCCTATGTTTTCTTCTAAGAATTTCATAATTTTAACTCTTATATTTAGGTCTTTTATTCATTTTGACTTAATGTTTGTACATGGTGTGAAAGTAAGAGTCTAGCTTCATTCTTTTACGTGTGGGTATCTAGTTGTTTCAGCACCAGTTACGAAAGAGGCTGTTCTTTCCCCATTGAATGGCCTTGGCACTCTTCTGAAAAATCAAATACTCATAGATACATGAGCTGATTTCTAGACTCAATTCTATACCATTTATCTATATGTCTACCCTTATGCTAATATCACACTGTTTCTACTACTGTAGCTTTGTAAGAAGCTTTTAAATTGGGAACTGTGAGTCCCCCAGCTTTTTCTTTTTCAAGATATTTTTGGCTACTCAGCATCCCTTGCAATTCCATATGAATATTAGGATTCTAATCCATTTCTTACACCAAATTTTGTTCCAATTTTAAGTAATTCATTTTAAGATGCATTTAACTATTACCAATTACCTATCCTCATATGCCACTTTATATTTTTTTTCCATGTTTAAGTCCTACCATTTTCTACCTCCTAGGAGAAAAGTTCCCTGAATTCTCCTAAAAAGGATGCAAACTAAGTAAAGAACTATCACTGAGCGAACTGAATGAAAGATAAAAACTGTCATGATGGAAATTTAGTAATTTTCTTAATATATCCAACCTAAAATTACAAGCCAAAATAATGCTAATATGTAAAACCTATACTATGATAACCATTTCACAACTACCAATGTTGTTTGAATCTTAAGTAATTTTAAGTAATTTCAAGCTGTTGTGCACTTTGCTGCCAAAAGGTAAAACATTCCCACCCTGAGAAAAGTTAAAACAATAAGCGAAATCTCCTTTCCCAATAACTTTGCAACAGATATGTTTCCTGAGTTCAAACTACAGTTTGAGCAGCATTTTTTGGATCTGATGCAAGTGGAAAGAAATTTTTTCATATTTTAAAATCCATTTAATAACTATGCAACTAAGGAGCTTCCACCTTATCTTCAATTGGATGTGATTATTCTGCAACGTAATGTACATGCTAAAAGGCAAGAAAACTTAATAGAATTCTAAAACCACATTCCAAATAATTAATATGCTCCATTAAAATTATCTGTTCATGGACTGATATCAGTATTCACCAATAACTATCTTTTCAATGTGTGGAAAGACATATGCAAAAATAAAACACTCCATACAAATCAGCATTAATAAATTAACATTTACAATTTATTTTGATGACAAGAAATACTAACTGTAAACTCTAATCATTCCCCACCCAATTCCATTCTTTAAATTGGTAAATGTGTATGACAAATACGGCACTTAATTATTATAATTGTATTTGGATTTAATAAATTTTAAAAATTGTAAAAATATGTTTTCTTTTTTGTGATAGTAGTATATACATAATATCTTCAATTTTGCCTCTTGGCCCACAAAACCTAGAATATTTACTATCTACCCTTTATGGAAAAAGTTTACTGATCTCTGGTTTATAGGAACACAGGAGGATTACCATGCACTATACAGAGCTAGTTGATGTTAATCCTTAGCACATGCATTAGTATAGCATATTTCCATGACTATGCACAGAAGAGCATAAATTACAGAACCAATTTATGCTCTCCTCTATTTTTTATATCTCTGGCTAAAGCCCATATCAAAACTCAAGTTATTGGGGCTTCCCTGGTGACGCAGTGGTTGAGAATCTGCCTGCCAATGCAGGGCATACGGGTTCGAGCCCTGGTCTGGGAAGATCCCACATGCTGCGGAGCAACTAGGCCCGTGAGCCACAATTACTGAGCCTGCGCGTCTGGAGCCTGTGCTCCGCAACAAGAGAGGCCGCGATAATGAGAGGCCCACGCACCGCGATGAAGAGTGGCCCCCACTTGCCACAACTAGAGAAAGCCCTCGCACAGAAACGAAGACCCAGCACAGCCATAAATAAATAAATAAAAATTTAAAAAAAAAAAAAAAAACTCAAGTTATTGGGAAAACTTCCAAATATATTCATCCATTCTCATATATGTTCACCGACCAATCCTAGACAATGAGAGATCACTGAAGACTCAGTGGGGGGCCAGAAGTACCATGCTCACCCAGCAGTGCCATGGAGGGCCTAACTCAAGTATCAAAGGAGACCAAATGTAGAACTTGACTTCTACCCCAGCCTGGCAGTAAAGAGGAAACGACTACCTCCCTTCTTCTGCCTGAGCAATGTGTAAGTGAGCCAGCAAAAACAGAAGATTTAAATAAGATTCTAGTTCATAATGTAATACCCAAAATGCCCAGGTTTCAACAAAAATATCAACTGTCATTATGGATCAATGGAACAGAATAGAGAGCCCCCAAAAAACCCCTTACACCTATGGTCAATTAATCTTTGACAAAGGAGGCAAGAATATACAAGGGAGAAAAGACAGTCTCTTCAGCAACTGATGCTGGAAAAGCTGGACAGCCTCACGTAGGGAAGTTAGAACACTCCCTCACACTATACACAAAAATAAGCTCAAAATAGCTTAAAGACTTAAATATAAGATATGACACCATAAAACTCCTAGAAGAGAACATAGGCAAAACATTCTCTGACATAAATTGTACCAGTGTTTTCTTAGGTCAGTCTCCCAAGGCAACAGAAATAAAAGCAAAAATAAACAAATGGGACCTAATCAAACTTATAAATTTTTGCACAGCAAAGGAAACCATAAACAAAATGAAAAGACAACCTACGAAATGGGAGAAAGTATTTGCAAACAATGCGACCAACAAGGGCTTAATTTTCAAAACATACAAACAGCTCATGCAATTCAATATCTAAAAAACAAACAACCCAATCAAAAAATGGGCAGAAGACCTAAACAGCCATTTCTCCAAAAAAGACATACAGATGGCCAACAGGCACATGAAAAGATGCTCAACACTGCTAATTATTAGAGAGATTCAAATCAAAACTACACCTCACACTGGTCAGAATGGCCATCATTAAAAAGTCTACATATAACAAATGCTGGAGATGTTGTAAAGAAAAGGGAACCCATCTACACTGTTGTTGAGAATGCAAATTGGTGCAGCTACTATGGAGAACAGTATGAAGTTTCCTTAAAAAAACTAAAAACAGAGTCGCCATATGATCCAGGAATCCCACTCATGAACATATATCCAGATAAAACTCTAATCTGAAAAGATACATGCACCCAAATATTCATAGCTGCACTATTTACAATAGCCAAGACATGGAAGCAACCTAAATGTCCATCAACAGATGAATGGATAATGAAGATGTCATATATACATATATACAATGGAATACTACTCAGCCATAAAAAAAGAATGAAATAATGCCATTTGCAGCAACATGGATGGACCTAGGGATTATCATACTAAGTGAGGTGAATCAGACAGAGAAAGACAAATACCATATGATATCACTTATTTGTGGAATCTAAAATATTATACAATGAACTTACTTACAAAACAGAAACAGACTCACATAGAAAACAGACTTATGGTTACCAAAGGGGGTTGAGGAGGGATAAATTAGGAGTTTGGGATTAGCAGATACAAACTACTATAAATAAAATATATAAATGACAAGGTTCTACTGTATTGATAGGGAACTATAGTCAATATCCTGTAATAAATCATTATGAAAAATATATATATAAAACTGGATCACTCTGCTGTAAACCAGAAACTAACAGAACATAGTAAATCAACTATACTTCAATAAAAAAAAAAAAGATAAAAAGTCAATTGTCATAAAAAGAACCAGAAGATCTCAAACTGAATGAAAAAAGACAACTGATAGGTACCAATACAGAAATGATAAAGACGTTTAACCACAGAAAAATAGACCAAAAAAAATTAAAAATAAACAAAGCCTCAAGGACCTATGGGACCATAACAAAAGGCCTAACTTTCCTATCATTTGAGTCTTAAAGGAGAGGAGAAAAAGTGCAGGGCTGAAAAAGTATTTGAAGAAATAATGCCTTGAAAACTTCCCAAATTTGGCAAAAGACACAAACATACAGATGCAAGAAGCTGAGCAAACCTCAAACAGGAGAAAGGTAATGAAATCTGTACCAAGACAAATCATAGCCAAATTTCTGAAAACTAGAGACAAAGAAAAAATCTTGAAAACAGTGAGAGAGAAACTACACCTTACCAACAGCAGAAAAACAATTCAAATGACAGGAGATCAGAAACCAGGGAAGAAGGAAGTGCTCAAATAAAAGAACTGTGAACCTACATACTATATATAGTGAAAATATCCTTCAGAGGTGGAGAAGAAATTAGGACACTTTTCAAATGAAGAAAAACTAAGAAAATTTGTCACCAGCACACATACCCTAAAGAGCTGGGTCTGAGAAAAGATCAATTAAGTTGACAAACCTCTAACAAGACTGACAAAGAAAAAAAAAAAAAATAGAAGACACAAATTACCAATATTAGGAATAAAACAGGAGGTATATGACTATGGACTCCATAGAAATCAAAATAATAAAGGAATATTACAAACAGCTATAAAGGAGTTAAATTTAGCAACATAAAGAAAACAGACCAATTTCTCAAAAAACACAGATTACCACAATTCACCCAATATGATATAAATAATTTGAATAATCCTACAACTATTAATGAAATTGAATTTGCAATTTAAAATCTCCCCAAAAAAGAAATCTCCAGGCTGCGATGACTTCAGTGGAAAATCCTACCAAATATCTACAGAACAATTAATACCAATTCTGTACCATCTCTTTCAGAAAACAAGTGGAGGGAAAACTTCCAAATTGATTTTATGAATCTACTATTACCCTGATGCAGAAACCAAAGACAGTACCAAAAAACAAAAACAAAATCCCACAAATATTTCCCATGTGAATATAGACTCCAAAGATCCTAGCCAAAAGTCAGCAAACAGAATTCAGCAATATATAAAAAGAATTACACACCAAGACCAAATGGGGTTTATTCTAGGGATGCAAGGCTGTTTCAAAATTTGAAAAACAATTAATGTAATCCAACATAGTAATAGGTTAAAGAAGTACAATCACATGATCATTTAACTGAGGCAGAAAAAGCATTTCACAACATTCAGCATCCCTCCATAATAAAAAAAAAAAATCTCAAAAAAAATAGGAATAAAAGGGAAATTCATCAACTTGATAAACAGCATTTATAAAAATCTTCAGCTAAAACCATTCTCAATGGTAAAAAGACTGAATGCTTTCCCCTAAAGGTCAGGAACAAAATGAAGACGTCTTCTCTCATCACTCTTACTGAATGAAGTAATGGAAGATTTAACCAGTGCAACAGGCAATAAAAGGAAACAAAAGGCATACAGATTAGAAAGACAGAAGTAAGCTATCCCTCATTACATATAACATTGTCGTCAACACACAAAATCTACCAAAAACTCCTTGAACTAATAAGTGAGTTCACCAAGATGTTAGGATGTAAGATAAACATATAAAAATCAATTGTATTTCTATGTACTAGCCATGAAAACATTATCTTAAAGTTAAAATATAATACCATTTACAATTGTTCAAAAGAAAATGAAACACTCGTAAGTACATCTAACAAATCTTGTACAGCACTTGTATACTGAAAATTATAAAATGCTGGTGAAGGAAATCAAAGAACTAATAAGAGAGACATATGGTGTTCATGGATTGGAAGACTCAACACAGTAACGATACATATTCTCCCCAAATTGATATCCAGTTTAGCACGCTTCCTATCAAAATCTCAGTGAATTTTTTGTATACCTAGACAACATCACTCTAAAATTCATATAGAAAGACAAAGGAACTAGAATAGTTAAAACAATTTTGAAAAAGAACTAAGAGTGAGGAACCACTCTTCTAGATTTCAAGACATATAGATACAGTAATAATGAATGTGTGGTATTAGCAGAAGGATAAACACACATATCAATAAATCAGAATACAGAACCCAGAACAGACCCACACAAATATGCCCAACTCATTTTTGACAAAAGTACAAAAGCAATTCAATAAAGGAAAGACAATCTTGTCAACAAATGGTGCTGGAAAAAGTGGACATCCAGAGGCAAAAAAGTTTAACCTCCACCTGTGTCACACCTTAAAGAAAAATTAACTCAAACTAGATCATAGAGTTAAATGTGAAATGTAAAATTATATTAAATTCTTAGAAAAAAACAGGAGAAAGTCTTATGGGTTAGGCAAGAATTCTTAGATTGAAAACAAAAAGTACCATCCATAAAAAGAAATATATATAAACTGTATTTCATCAAAATTAAAAACTGCTGCTGTGTGGAAAATCCTGTTAGAAAAGTGAAAGGAGAAGCTACCAAAAATTATCTCTTTTACATCAACCAAATATGTCTGCGTGCAATTTAAAATAGTTAAACCTTCTTCCTTTTAAGAAAAACCTGATGCTCACCTCCTTACAAAAGCATAATAGTGAAAGTGATAGAAAAACATTTATATATCTTTTATAAGTCCATAATTGAATACCTTATCCATTATGCTTTATAATTTGCTTACGTTGAATACTACTCAAACTTTTTTTTGAGAGAAGTTTGACTCTCCTGGAAAAGTGATGATTCTTCTTTTCAGATAATGATATCCATAGGACATATTTTTTTTTGTTCCTATTTTGTCTTGGTTTCCAGGATATTTAGAGTCAAATCTAGTACTCGATTGCAGTAAAGTGTACTAGATGCTTTTAACAATTACTATTCGTGTGTGTGTGTGTGTCTGTGCCTGTGTGTGTCTCTGTGTGTGTGTATCTGCTTCTACCTTGTGGAAGTTATTAGATCATAATTTGTAATAAATAAAAAGTCCTGTCTAGGGGAGATTAACCAAGATGGCGGAGTAGAAGGATGTGCTCTCACTCCCTCTTGCGAGAGTACCAGAATCACAACTGGCTGCTGGACAATCATCGACAAGAAGACACTGGACTTCACCAAGGAGGATACCCCACGTCCAAGGACAGAGGAGAAGCCACAGTGAGACAGTAGGAGGGGAACAATCAGAGTAAAATCAAATCCCATAACTGCTAGGTGGGTGACTCACAGACTGGCGAACACTTATACCACAGAAGTCCACCCACTGGAGTGAAGGTTCTGAGCCCCACGTCAGGCTTCCCAACCTGGGGGTCCGTCAACGGGAGGAGGAATTCATAGAGAATCAGACTTTGAAGCCTAGTGGGAATTGATTGCAGGACTTCGACAGGACTGGGGGAAACAGAGACCCCACTCTTGGAGGGCACAAACAAAGTAGTGTGCGCATCGGGTCCCGGGGGAAGGAGCAGTGACCCTGGGGGAGGCTGAACCAGACCTACCTGCTAGTGTTGGAGGGTCTCCTGCAGAGGCGGGGGCTGGCTCTGTTTCACTGTAAGGACAAGGACACTGGCAGCGGAGGTTCTGGGAAGTACTCCTTGGTGTGTGCCCTCCCAGAGTCTGCCATTAGCCCCACCAAAGAGCCCAGGTAGGCTCCAGTGTTGGGTTGCCTCAGGCAAAAAAACCAACAGGGAGGGAACCCAGCCCCACCCATCAACAATCAAGTGGATTAAAGTTTTGCGGAGCTCTAACCGCCACAGCAGCAGTCAGCTCTACCCACCACCAGAGCCTCCTATCAAGCCTCTTAGATAGCCTCAACCACCAGAGGGCAGACAGCAGAAGCAAGAAAAACTATAATCATGCAGCCTGTGGAATAAAAGCCACATTTACAGTAAGATAGACAAGATGAAAAGGCAGAGGGCTATATACCAGATGAAGGAACAAGAAAAAACCCCAGAAAAACAACTAAATGAAGTGGAGATAGGCAACTTTCCAGAAAAAGAATTCAGAATAATGATAGTAAAGATGATCCAGGACCTCGGAATAAGAATGGAGGCAAAGATTGAAAAGATGCAAGAAATGATTAACAAAGACCTAGAAGAATTAAAGAACAAACAATCAGAGATGAACAATACAATAACTGAAATGAAAACTACACTAGAAGGAATCAATAGCAGAATAACTGAGGCAGAAGAACGGATAAGTGACCTGGAAGACAAAATGGTGGAATTCACTGCTGCGGAACAGACTAAAGAAAAAAGAATGAAAAGAAATGAAGACAGCCTAAGAGACCTCTAGGACAACATTAAACGCAACAACATTCACATTATAGGGGTCCCAGAAGGACAAGAGAGAGAAAGGACCAGAGAAAATATTTGAAGAGATTATAGTCGAAAACTTCCCTAACATGGGAAAGGAAATAGCCATCCAAGTCCAGGAAGCGCAGAAAGTCCCATACAGGATAAACCCAAGGAGAAACATGCCGAGACACATAGTAATCAAAGTGGCAAAAATTAAAGACAAAGAAAAATTATTGAAAGCAGCAAGGGAAAAATGACAAATAACATACAAGGGAACTCCCATAAGGTTAACAGCTGATTTCTCAGCAGAAACTCTACAAGCCAGAAGGGAGTGGCATGATATACTTAAAGTGATGAAAGGGAAGAACCTACAACCAAGATTGCTCTACCCGGCAAGGATCTCATTTAGATTTGATGGAGAAATCAAAAGCTTTACAGACAAGCAAAAGCTAAGAGAATTCAGCACCACCAAACCAGCTCTACAAGAAATGCTAAAGGAACTTCTCTAAGTGGGAGACACAAGAGAAGAAAAGGACCTACAAAAACCCAAAACAATTAAGAAAATGGTCATAGGAACATACATATCGATAATTACCTTAAACGTGAATGGATTAAATGCTCCAACCAAAAGACACAGGCTTGCTGAATGGATACAAAAACAAGACCCATATATATGCTGTCTACAAGAGACCCACTTTAGACCTAGGGACACATACAGACTGAAAGTGAGGGGATGGAAAAAGATATTCCATGCAAATGGAAATCAAAAGGAAGCTGGAGTAGCTATACTCATATCAGATAAAACAGACTTTAAAATAAAGAATGTTACAAGAGACAAGGAAGGACACTAGACAATGATCAAGGGACATTCCAAGAAGAAGATATAACAATTATAAATATATATGCACCCAACATAGGAGCACCTCAATACATAAGGCAACTGCTAACAGCTATAAAAGAGGAAATTGACAGTAACACAATAATAGTGAGGGACTTTAACACCTCACTTACACCAATGGACAGATCATCCAAAATGAAAATAAATAAGGAAACAGAAGCTTTAAATGACACAACAGACCAGATAGATTTCATTGATATTTATTGGACATTCCATCCAAAAACAGCAGATTACACGTTCTTCTCAAGTGCGTACGGAACATTCTCCAGGATAGATCACATCTTGGGTCACAAATCAAGCCTCAGTAAATTTAAGAAAATTGAAATCATATCAAGCATCTTTTCTGACCACAACGCTATGAGATTAGAAATGAATTACAGGGAAAAAAACGTAAAAAACACAAACACATGGAGGCTAAACAATACGTTACTAAATAACCAAGAGATCACTGAAGAAATCAAAGAGGAAATCAAAAAATACCTAGAGACAAATGACAATGAAAACACGACGACCCAAATCCTATGGGATGCAGCAAAAGAAGTTCTAAGAGGGAAGTTTATAGCTATACAAGCTTACCTAAAGAAACAAGAAAAATCTCAAGTAAACAATCTAAGCTTACACCTAAAGAAACTAGAGAAAGAAGAACAAACAAAACCCAAAGTTAGTAGAAGGAAAGAAATCATAAAGATCAGAGCGGAAATAAATGAAATAGAAACAAAGAAAACAATAGCAAAGATCAATAAAACTAAAAGCTGGTTCTTTGAGAAGATAAACAAAATTGATAAGCCATTAGCCAGACTCATCAAGAAAAAGAGGGAGAGGACTCAAATCAATAAAATCAGAAATGAAAAAGGAGAAGTTACAACAGACACCGCAGAAATACAAAGCATCCTAAGAGACTACTACAAGCAACTCTATGCCAATAAAATGGACAACCTGGAAGAAATGAGCAAATTCTTAGAAAGGTATATAACCTTCCAAGATGGAACCAGGAAGAAACAGAAAATATGAACAGACCAATCACAAGTAACGAAATTGAAACTGTGATTAAAAATCTTCCAACAAACAAAGGTCCAGGACCAGATGGCTTCACAGGTGAATTCTATCAAACATTTAGAGAAGAGCTAACACCTATCCTTCTCAAACTCTTCCAAAAAATTGCAGAGGAAGGAACACTCCCAAACTCATTCTATGAGGCCACCATCACCCTGATACCAAAACCAGACAAAGACACTACAAAAAAAGAAAATGACAGACCAATATCACTGATGAATATAGATGCAAAAATCCTCAACAAAATACTAGCAAACAGAATCCAACAACACATTAAAAGGATCATACACCACGATCAAGTGGGATTTATCCCAGAGATGCAAGGATTCGTCAATATACGCAAATCAATCAATGTGATACACCATATTAACAAATTGAAGAATAAAAACCATATGATCATCTCCATAGATGCAGAAAAAGCTTTCCACAAAATTCAACACCCATTTATGATAAAAACTCTCCAGAAAGTGGGCAAAGAGGGAACCTACCTCAACATCATAAAGGCCATATACAACAAACCCACAGCAAACATCATTCTCCATGGTGAAAAACTGAAAGCATTTCTTCTAAGATCAGGAACAAGACAAGGATGTCCACTCTCACCACTATTATTCAACATAGTTCTGGAAGTCCTAGCCACGGCAATCAGAGAAGAAAAAGAAATAAAAGGAATACAAATTGGAAAAGAAGAAGTAAAACTGTCACTGTTTGCAGATGACATGATACTATACATAGAGAATCCTAAGGATGCCACCAGAAAAGCACTAGAGCTAATCAATGAATATGGTAAAGTTGCAGGATACAAAATTAATGCACAGAAATCTCTTGCATTCCTATACACTAATGATGAAAAATCTGAAAGAGAAATTATGGAAACACGCCCATTTACCATTGCAACAAAAAGAATAAAATACCTAGGAATAAACCTACCTAGGGAGACAAAAGACCTGTATGCAGAAAACTATAAGACACTGATGAAAGAAATTAAAGATGATACCAACAGATGGAGAGATACACCATGTTCTTGGATTGGAAGAATCAACATTGTGAAAATGACTATACTACCCAAAGCAATCTACAGATTCAATGCAATCCCTATCAAATTACCAATGGCATTTTTTACAGAACTAGAACAAATCATCTTAAAATTTGTATGGAGACACAAAAGACCCCGAATTGCCAAAGCAGTCTTGAGGGAAAAAAACGGAGCTGGAGGAATCAGACTCCCTGACTTCAGACTATACTACAAAGCTACAGTAATCAAGACAATATGGTACTGGCACAAAAACAGAAACATAGATCAATGCAACAAGATAGAAAGCCCAGAGATAAACCCACGCACCTATGGTCAACTAATCTATGACAAAGGAGGCAAGACTACACAATGGAGAAAAGACAGTCTCTTCCATAAGTGGTGCTGGGAAAACTGGACAGCTACATGTAAAAGAATGAAATTAGAATACTCCCTAACACCATACACAAATATAAACTCAAAATGGATTAGAGACCTAAATGTAAGACTGGACACTATAAAACTCTTAGAGGAAAACATAGGAAGAACACGCTTTGACATAAATCACAGCAAGATCTTTTTTGATCCACCTCCTAGAGTAATGGAAATAAAAACAAAAATAAACAAATGGGACCTAATGAAACTTAAAAGCTTTTGCACAGCAAAGGAAACCATAAACAAGATGAAAAGACAACCCTCAGAATGGGAGAAAATATTTGCAAACGAATCAACGGACAAAGGATTAATCTCCAAAATATATAAACAGCTCATTCAGCTCAATATTAAAGAAACAAACACCCCAATCCAAAAATGGGCAGAAGACCTAAATAGACATTTCTCCAAAGAAGACACACAGATGGCCATGAAGCACATGAAAAGATGCTCAACATCACTAATTATTAGAGAAATGCAAATCAAAACTACAGTGAGGTATTACCTCACACTGGTTAGAATGGGCATTATCAGAAAATCTACAAACAACAAATGCTGGAGAGGGTGTGGAGAAAAGGGAACCCTCTTGCACTGTTGGTGGGAATGTAAATTGATACAGCCACTATGGAGAACAATATGGAGGTTCCTTAAAAAACTAAGCAACCCCACTCAGTTGACCCAGCAACCCCACTACTGGGCATATACCCAGAGAAAACCGTAATTCAAAAAGACACATGCACTCGAATGTTCATTGCAGCACTACTTACAATAGCCAGGTCACGGAAGCAACCTAAATGCCCATCAACAGACGAATAAAGAAGATGTGGTACATATATACAATGGAATATTACTCAGCCATAGAAAGGAACGAAATTGAGTCATTTGTTGAGACGTGGATGGATCTAGAGACTGTCATACAGAGTGAAGTAAGTCAGAAAGAGAAAAACAAATATCATATTAACACATGTATGTGGAACCTAGAAAAATGGTACAGATGAACCGGGTTGCAGGGCAGAAGGTGAGACACAGATGTAGAGAACAGACATATGGACACCAAGGGGGGAAAACTGCGGTGGGGTGGGGATGGTGGTGTGCTGAATTGGGCGATTGGGATTGACATGTATACACTGATGTGTATAAAACTGATGACTAATAAGAATCTGCAGTATAAAAAAACAAACAAATGAAACAACTAATACTAAACTTTCATTGAGTTATTTGTATGAAAATATGTTAATATAAATGTTTCAGACATTACATGAAATTTCTAAAAATCTTATATGTTCTGGTAGAATGTTATAAGTCATAATTCTAGTTATTACTTTAAAATGTATATCTCAGAAATAACTAAATTTCCTTGTCAATTGCATTGTTATGAACTTTCATCAAATCTTTAACCGTGGTCATTTTTAAGTCTTTCGTCATTTTCAGACAGTTCTGGGTGTACTCTGATGCTTTTGCAAATATGTTCCTATAAAAGGGTTTCATCTTGACATGTATACACTGATGTGTATAAAATTAAAAGAAAAAAAAAAAGGGTTTCATCTTCAAGGAATTCATGGAAAAGACTGACAAGTACAGGTTTCTGGTAACTGACTGTACTGCTGAA
Source organism: Balaenoptera musculus (assembly GCF_009873245.2). Classification (NCBI taxonomy): domain Eukaryota; kingdom Metazoa; phylum Chordata; class Mammalia; order Artiodactyla; family Balaenopteridae; genus Balaenoptera; species Balaenoptera musculus. The sequence goes on along the minus strand of NC_045786.1, from coordinate 140,774,168 downwards.
CTGAATGAATAAGCATTTTCAGAACTCTAATGAAAAACTGATGAACTCATAAAAGTGCTAACAAAAGATCAAGATGAAAAAATAAAAATTAATTACATGGGAAAAAAAAAAAAAGCCCTGTCTACTCTCAGTTCACATGGAATTAGAAATCAGTCCAGAGACTTCTGTTGAACACAAAAATATTTTGATTTGTAAGACCTATTAAGCAATCAGGAGTTTTCTCTATTAGGAACTGGAGGCTCAGCAGCAATTCTACCTCCTTCTCTTCTAGAAGACAAATATCAGATAACTAGCTATGGAATAGAATGAGTAGTCACCAGATCTCCTGTGAAGATGCCCAACAAATTGTACATTGTATTATGAAAAAATTTTAAGAGTAATGTTTGCTGCAATCAATTTAATTAACCATAGTAAAGGACAATGCTTCTCAAACCATAACATGCATCAGAAACATCCAGGGAATTTTTGTTTTTTGTTTTGTTAAGTACCAGAACCTCCTTCTGTCTCAGCAATTGTGAGTTAAGATTTTGGGATATAGTCAGGTTTTAAAATCAATGGTACAACAGAAAGAACAGTAAGAGTAAAGTCTGAACAGTGACCTCAAGTCTGGTTCTATCAATTACTAGCTATATAAGCGTAAGTATATATCCTTCAGACTCTTCACCTATATACACAATGGGAATAAGAATATCTGTACTACCTAATGTTCAGAATTACTGAAAAGAGCAAATGGGTAATATGTTAAAGCACATTGAGACCTGTGAGATACCATATAAATAAGATGTATGGTTAACATTACTAATGCAAAGAGATCAACAGGACTGATAAATGTACAATGGGTTTATAATTAAATTCAAGGTTCCTTGACTGACGTTATTGAATATTTTCAAGAGTAAATGTTATTTATTTTATAAATTTCTGAATATGTGTCTTTTATTAAAAATATCTCTCTTCTAACATGGCAATAACCATCAGTAAGGATTCCTTTAAGGTAAAGGACTTTGAATCATGCAAATCCCAGATCGTCTTCATTGGAGCTCTGTTTCCCTCATTCATTTTGTAGTCAGTATGCAGAGTTAAACCCACTGCAGCAAAGTCTCCAAGTGTCCACAGTTAAAAATGCTTCTCTCCACATCATTCACAATCATTTCCAACTATTTGCAATCATAAAACTTATCCCCAGAACACCAATAACATTCGGGTTATTTGGCTGCAAAATCAGCTGATTTACATACATACCACCACATGATTATTAACCTTCTGATATCACATTATGAATAACTCCATTGTGGTAAAACTGAAAACATACAGGTAATAGCAAATTCCCTTGGATTTGCAAGTTGATTGCCATTGCAAGTTGATCTTTAAATCAAGGCAGCAACTTATTTAAGATGATATTTGAATATATATTTTAAAATCTTCCTTTATTTTCCATTTAACACATAAATACTTCATAAAATATTTTGAGTTGTTATACATCCAAAAGTAAAAGACCTGCTGATATTTGGTTTCTTGTAAAAATTAAAAGATCTTTAATACAAGGGAAGGAGCATACCTAACTGTAAGAAACACATACACATTTCTTGTACAGTTTTTAATCTTTTTCTTAAAAATTTAAATTGTATTTAAAGTATACTGGGAGGCTTTGGAGGGTTGGCATAATCTGATTTTTTTAAAACTTTATGCAATTCACTTTTAAAATTTTAATTATGGTAAAATATACAACATAAAATTCACATCTTAACCATTTTTAAGTATATATTCACACTGCTGTGCAACCAATCTTATGAACTTTTCATTTTGCAAAACTGAACCTCTGTACCCATTAAGCAACAATTCCTCATTTTCTCCTACCCTTAGCCTCTGGCAACCATAGTTCCACTTTCTGTTTCTGTGCCTTTAACTACTCTAGGAATCTCATGTAAGTGGAATCATACAGTATTTTCTTTTTGTGACTGCCTTGTTTCACTTAGCCTAATATCTCAAGGTTCATCCATGTTGTAGCTTGAGTTAGAATTTCCTTCCTTTTTAAGGCTGAACAATATTCCATTCTACGTATATACTACATTTTGTTTATCCATTCAACTGCCAATGGACGTTTGGGTTGCTTCCACCTTTTGGCCAATGTGAATAATGCTGCTTTGAACATAGTGTACAAATATTTCTTCAAGATCTTACTTCCAGTTCTTTTGGATATATACTCAGAAGTGGAATTGCTGTATCATATGATCATTCTATTTTTAACTTTTTGAGGAACTACCATATTGTTTTCCATAGCAGCTGCACCATTTTACTTTCACACCAGCAGCACATAGGGGTACCAGTTTCTCCAAACCCTCACCAATACTTGTTATTTTCTGGATTTTTTGATAGTAGCCATCTTAACGGGTGTGAGGTGATATGTCATTGTGGTTTTATTTTGCATTATCCTGATGATTAGTGATGCTGAACATCTTTTCATATGCTTGTTGGTCATCCGTACATCTTCTTTAGAGAAATGTCCATTTAAGTTTTTTGTCCATTTTAATCCAATCATCTGATTTTCGTTGTTGAGTTGCTTTTCATCTTTTGCAACTAAATTACAACTCTTAATAGTGTGATTTTAATCATATGTAAGTTTTTTTAAATCGTATTGAAAGTAACCAATAACAGTAGAAAAAAAACACTGTGTTTCAAAACACAGTTATGTTGCATTATTTGTAAGGTGACTTTGTATATACATTTTAACTTTTTTAAGCATTATGCCCCTCATCTATATAATAGGGACAATTATATGTCCTTATCCGATCTCATAGGGGTAGCCTGAATATCAAACGAGATAATTGTAAAACTATAAAATAAAGTTATATAAATAAATGTTGCATCCAAATCAGTTTAAACAGCTTTGAAAATTTTAAAATAAAGATGTACCAACCTGGAAAGAGACTGAGGATTGGGATGTATGATAAGTAAATCAGAAAAACCTGGATAAATGGAGCCAGATAAATATCTTTCAGATTAGTGTCATTCTTAACATTCATACCAATTCTTTTCTATTTTTCATTTGCTTCATAGATTTTTAAGTACCATGTTTTCCATTTAATGCTTGCTTCCAGAATACTCTTATGAAGTTCCTAAATATTCAGGAATTTCCAAGGAGCAACTTAAGAATTCCACATCAACTTCATCACATGGAGCTATAGAACAACCTGCCACTCTTCCATAGGATAGACCATGAATTACTTTCTTCTTTCAACAAAGAAAAGAAAAACACAGCAAAACTTCTAAACATGAAATAAGTAAACATTTGCATGCCTTACTGCAAATTTTAAATTAGTATTTTAAATATGCAATTATAAATTTTTATGTAAGAATTAATCACTTCTATTTAAATATAATCATTAACCTCTTCAAAACTTTGAAAACTTTGTAAAAACCTCAGACTTGTTTACTTAGCAACTGAATTTTAAAATCTCCTTATCCTTCTTTTACTTGCATAGTGGTTTAAGAACACAGACTCCAAAGCTAGATGACCTGGATTTGATCTTAGCATCCATTTAATCAATGTGTGACCTTCAGCAAGTTAACCTCTCTGTTCCTTGACTTTTTCATGTTTAAAATGAGGCTAACAATAGCACCTCTCTCAAAGTTGTTGCAAGCAGTAAATAAGTCAATACAGATGAAGTGATTAGAATACTGCCAGACACATTATAGATGTTACTGCTATTATTTCTATTATTATAATCATTACTATTATCTCTGCTTTGGCTTTGTGATAAATTCCCTTAAAAGGATAAAAGCAAAACTGAAACATTTTTGATGGCACATTTCACAGTTAAAGGTTTATCTAATTAACAAGGCAATCAGAAAAGATATTAATGTGGGCAGAGAACAAAATTCATCTTAGAAAGCACCATGAATATCTAAAAAAGTATACTGAACCACTAGATTATACTGTAATTTATATAGACAAATTTAAGAAGGATGGTATCTGAAGTACACAGATTTTTTTGAGAACCTTACTATATACTTGTAATTACTTCTTCCCAAACTCACAATTTAACCCAAGGCTTACTGGAAATTTTACAGAACTAATCATAAATCTAAGTAATAGAGAAATCCAAATTTCAACAAAGTCAGGCAGCTCTAAAGGTAAACTCCAACGAAGGTCAAAAAACTGGTTAATTAAAAGTAGTAATTTAAAATCTCACTAGAATTAAGCTATCACTTACAAATAAATCTCAGTTGGTTACCTTTGACTATGCATATACCTTCCTATCTACCTGCCTGGCACAGGCACAAGACTCAAGTAAAGGTGTAAATAATCAGTACCATTAAACTGATGCAAGTAAAACAGAATCACTTATCATACAGAAAAGGAAATAAAAGAATTAAAAGGCCAATTCCTCTAATATAACCATAGTAGAGGATAATAAAACCATATATTAATATAACCATAGATGTTGTTGGAAGCAGGGTGTAAATCTTTACTTTTTTAAAAAACAAAACTTCCAGTCACTACTCCACCCATAACAGTAGGAATTACTATCTGACTTCTGAAACTATGTTTTTCCTGTTTCTGAACTTTATATAAATGAAATCTCACTACAGGCGGTCTTCTTCAATCTAGTGCATTTTGGTAAACATTATGCTTATGAGATTCATCTATGTTTTTAAATTTAATTGTGCACTGTTCATTCTCATTGTATAGTATTCCACGGCATGAAAATGCAATGATTTATTTATCTGTTCTACCATAGGCAGACGTCTGGGTTGTTTTCAATCTAGGCTATTACAAATAGCACTGCTATAGACATTTTGCACATGTCTTTTGGTGAACATAAGCAAATATTCCTGTCAGATATACACCTATGAGTGAAATTCCTGGATCACAGAAAATATGTATGTTCAGGTTTAGTAAACACTGTTCAGCTTCCCAAAGTGGCAGTACCAATTTGTGTATGAGATAATTGTATAACCTCTTAACACTTGGAAATGTCATCTTTTTATCCAGCCACTGTGGTGAAAGTATAGAGATATATATATTGTGGTGATTTTAATTTGCATTTCTCTAATGATTATCAGTATTGAGCACCTTTTCATGTTCATATTGATCACATACTGTTTGTGAAGTATCTTACAAGTCTTCTGATCATTTTTTAAATTGGGTTGTTAGAAATGAATCTTTTGTTGTATATATGTATTGCAAATAACTTTTCATTCTATGGCTTGCATTTTAGTATTTTATAGTATCTTTCCTAAAGTTCTTAATGTGATCCAATTTTACAGTCTTTCCTTAAGTTGTAATGTGACCCAGTTTATCAAATTTTCTGTTTACTGTTTAAGAAATCCTTGCCTAACCCAAGATCATGAAGATATTTTCCCATGTTTTCATTTAAAAGCATTATTTTTTTTATCTTTCTCATTTGGACCTATGATATATCTGAAATGAATTTTTATGTATGATGTGAAGTGGGGGTCAATGGTCATCTTTTCCATAAGGATATCCAGGGGGGGAAAAATTCTCTTCTGTACAGTAATGCAATGTTATCTTTGTTGTAAATCAGATGACAGTATATGTATAAATCCTTTCCTGGATTTAATAGTTTCCTGTTGCTACTGTAACAAATTAACACAACTAACTCACTTTTAGTAGCTTAAACCAACACAAATTTACCATCTCACAGTTCTGTAAGTCAGAAGTCTGGGTTGGCTTGGCTGGTTTTTCTGCTTCAGGTTTCACAAAACCAAAATCAAGGTGTCTGTCAGCTTGGCTTTTATTAGGAGGCTCTGGGAAGAATCCACTTCCAAACTCATTCAAGTTCACAGAATCCAAGTCCTTTGGTATCAGGACTCATGTCTCTGTTTCCTTGCTGGCTGTCAGCTGCGGACTGCTCTAAGCAACTAGAGGCCTCTTTCCAGCCCTTGTACATGGGCACCTGAATATCAGAGCCAACAATAATAGTGCATAGAATCCTCCCAATACTTGAAATCTCTCCGACTCCCACCTCTGCTGCATTTATCTGCTGCTTCCAGCCAGAGAAAGTTTCCTGCTTTTAGGGGCTCATGTGATTAGATTGGGCACACCCAGATAACCCAGGATCATCTCTCTATCTAAACAACCCTAATTGTATTTGCAAAGTTCCTTTTGCTATATAATGTGACATATTACAGGTTCCAAGGATTAGGGCTGGACATCTTTGGAGGCCATTATTCCCTCGACTATAATGAACACTCTATTCTGTTCCATTAGTTTACCCTTGCACCAATATCACTGTCTTAATAACTCTAGTGTTACAGAAAATCAATATCTGGTATCCTAAAGTCTTCCAATTACTTTGTTATTCCTTAAGATTCCCTTGGCTATACTTGGCCCTTTGAATTTCCAAAGAAATTTTAGACTAGATCATCAATTTTAAAAAACAAACAAAATAATCTATGTGACATTTTAATTAGAATTGCACTAATCTTTACAGCTATTAATCTATATGACCTATGTGGTCAATTTTAGTTTACATTTCATATGAACTTCAAAAGAATGTGTATTCTATCATTTTCCAGTGACATGTTGTAGAGTTATTAACTAGGTCACTGATTACTCTTCTATCTCTTTATTTTTTGATCATCTACTTCTATCAGCTATTGATAGAGCTATCATAAATTCTCCCACTATGATTGAGGATTTGCCCAGTTCTCCTTTTGTTTCTACCAATTTTTGCATTATATATTTTAAAACTATCTTACCATGTCCATGTAGATTTAGGATTGTGATAACTTCCTAAAACACTGACCCTTTTATCATTATAATCATACATCTTTTATATCTAGTCTTGATTTTAAAGTTTACTTTGACATTAGTGTAGCCACACCAGATTTCCTTTAAGAGTCTGCATGGCAGATCTTTATCTATCCTTTTACTTCAACCTCCCTTGGTCTTTATATTTAAGATGTGGTTCTTGAATGTAGCATGTAATTGGGTTTTGTTTTCCTTTATACAGTCTGACAAGTTCAGTGTTTCAACAGGAATTTTAGTCTATTTATATTTAATGTAATTGCCAGTATGATTAGGACAGAACAGGTAGGCTGAGACTTATCACAGATGCAACTAAGACTTAAAATATGCCCCCAACATAAACTCAGCTGTTCATAGTATAGTAATGTAATGTAATGTAATGTCCATATTTTATCCTGTTTTTCTAGGTAAGAATGCTAATTTGCTGCCAGCTACTCCACTGCACTCAAAAAGTTTCGAAACTTAGCTTCTACATCATCAAATACTTACTTGAAAGCCTATATTAAATCCAAAATGATGTTCAAAGTCAAACTTAGTCTCTGAATAATTTTTGCCCCATAAGCAAGTTCTAGCAGCTCCTTTGACATTTTACAGTTTAATAATAAGGTAGCGGTACACTTTTAAAATTCCAAAGGGTAAAAAATATTTAAAGTAAGTCATACAATTTTATATTAATTTCTAATGTGACCTAGAAAAACAACTATTGTAGATGCCTTCCAAAACCACTTCTTGTGACAAAAAAGATTATCTCTCACACACACATCAACTCAGGAATAAACAAAATATGATCCATTCCACCTAGGCATTTCCTCTTCTTTAAAACCAATGCCTTACCCCAGTCCATATCATCCCTAATCCCTCATTAAATCCCTACATTTAATCTTTTCTTCTAAGAGGCCATAACTTAACCTCCAATAGACTCAGAGTTACCCTTCTAAACACAAATATGATGAGCACTGCTTACTTTTATATAGAAAATCTCCAAGTGACAAACGTTGATTTTAGATAAAATACAATCCCTTGAGATGTCATATGAAGCCTAGTTTTTCATAGGGGATTAATGAATTTGGGATCCAAAAGGTTTTATGTATAATGTTTGATATCCAGATGGATAATAACCAAATAGGTTGGCATGAGCTATTATATCAAAATTCTGATTAGATATATTACTAAAGATAATATTAGATATATTAGGAAATTAACTTTAATATGCTGGCATTCTATAGAAAGTCATGTTTTTTCTGCCTCTGACTTTCCTCTTGTAGTATCAAACAACTTGGTAATGTGCTCTCTGATTTCTACCCTATCATGTTACCTGGTACTATATTAAAAAGTTGTCACACATTACCAGCAATAGCTACAATGCATTTTTAAGTAACAAAATGTGTTTTTCTTTTGCTTTTGAATCTTCATGATAAAAATTTCCATTTAATACTTAATATCAATGCAGTTCCTTGATTCCGAAGATAAAAACACAAGAAAAAATATTCTTTTTTAAATGATATTCATTTTCTCTATCTGATTTAAAATATTTATTGTTCCATATTTATTTACCTGGTTCTGCCTAGCTACAATGTTTGGATCACAGAGGGGATCATAATAAAAGAAATTTGACTGCATAATCTATTCCTTTGAGAGAAGGATAGCATAAGTAACAACAATAGCAATGACACAAATAAAAACTACCATTTACTGAGTGTTTCCTATTTGTGTCACATCAAAGTGCTTTCTATGCTTTATATCATTTTAAAGTTATTCCCTAGAGACTACTTCTTCTGCATAAGTTACAGTCACAAGAGAACATCATTCTCACCCTAAATACAAGAACATGTTGAATAAACCAAAAAATCATTATTTAAAAAAAAAAATCATAGAGCTGGGAGGCAAAGAAACCTAAATGAAATAAAATCCAGAAAATGGAAGAAGAGCTGCTTTCATCCTTGGTAGAACAGCTGTAACAGGAGGAAGTCACCATAAATGGGGACAACAAGAAACCAGAAAGATTTTAACAAATATTTAAAGACAAGTGTGGGCTAGCATGATGGTTAGACTCTCTAGAACCCCAGCCACAAATAAAGTCTGCACCTGCCATCCAACTCTCCCCATTTTGGCTAAGCTGACACCTTGAGGATATACCAACCATTATAGCCTAGTAACTATTACAGGAAAGAAAGAAGCATTATGCTCAGGAATAGTTACGGCAAAATCTTGAATTTTCAAAATAGGTCTACATTATCTTCTGCCCTTTTAGCCCTGATCATTATTAGCAAGGAAGCAGTCAAGAGATGATCACTTTCTGAGGATGGCCACGTTTAGTGTCAAATTGCCTTACCAAGGTACGTGCACCAGGAGGTGGTGAAAGAGAGTCAGTCAAAAATGTTTTTAAGCTGATGTTGGAGAAGGGCAACTCAGTACTCAATGATACCAGATGCCTGTGGATGGTAAGAAACACAGAACTTCCATCTAACAATTTGACTACTGCCCCACCGAGTTTGGCCTTTGTGACAAAAAGAACACCAGTGTCAGAATGTAAATAGTTCAGAAGGCCAAAAACATGACACATTCGTTTCAAGAGTGACAATGGTATAGCCAGTCAGTTGATTTGACTGGATGACAAAACCATTCCTGAAAAAGTTATGTGAAGGATTACCAGTAGACCCAAGATGGAGTCAAAGGTCCTTCACCATGAGAAAAACAGGCCAACTTCTGCCACGGGTGACAAGTTTGGCAGGCAGTGATGGCTTGTACATCATAAGCATATAGTACTGTATCTTTGGCCCAGTCTACAGTGGTGGATACATTAGCCACACCCAGTACAATGATGGATCCAGATGGCTGTGGTGGTGACCTGGGCAGTGTAGGCTTGATCAGCAATTTGATTCTAGTCACTCTCATGAAAAATCAGGCCTTTACTCTAAGCCTCAATATGAGTGACCAAGACCTTCCAAATGGCAGCTGTGATTTGTTTCCACAGCTGTGGTCTCATTGAGGATGTGCCTTTAATCTGCTATTCTGTAATCCTACCCAAGTGAGGCCACTGTCAATAGCCCACCACTCAGGAAAAATATAACATACTTGATCCTTTGGAGTACTGCCTAAAGCAGGGATTGGCTAATTTTTTATTTTTGTAAAGGGCGAATAGTAAATATTTTAGGTTTTATAAGCCACATACAGTCTCTGGTGTATATTCATTTTATTCCCACTGCTTTAAAAAATGTAAAAAACATTCCCAGGCTCAAAGCAGCACAAACACAGGCTGCAGCCAGATTTGGCACATGGGGTGAAGTTTGCCAACTCCTGGTCTAAGGCAAAGAAAACAAATTTCAATTTAGCCTATTGTGCTAATCATAATCAGCCCTTACCACAATTGGTCTTTCAGAGTTGTCCTTGGAGCTGGAGAGTGGCTGCCACCCAGTGGACACCATCAGCTTTTCACTTAGCTGAATCATCAGTGAACCAGGCCCAAACATTTAAGGTAAACTCTGTATATGTAATCAGTCTAAGGTCTTTACCCAGAAGGTCAATTTAACATTATTTCCCAGCTGCAAACTTTGTTCAAATCTACCAGTTGAATTCAGGTACTTTTTCCCCTACCAAAATATGACCAAGATGTCTAATAAGCACACATCAGGGGCTACAGTAATAGCCACAAATGATTACGACACTCCCAGGTGTTAACTGCAGGGAAGAGCAGGTAGCAAGAGAGAAAAAGGATGCTGGGGACACCAAGAGCTGTAGGTAGGCTTTTTCTCTCCTTTAGCTTCTCTCTCCACAGTTGGGTTCAAGCCCTGGGGTTGTTTCCTCCCTCATGTAACTTCCAATATATGGAAAGCACCCCAGCTCAGGGGACCTACATATCACTGCAGCTCTTCCCTTCAGTCTTTGGCACTTTTGGCAACACCTGTGGCCATCTTTTCCTCCTCACATGGGACCAGGAAGGATGGTGAATTCAGCACCTGTATTCAACAGAGCCATAAAAATTTGAGTCCCTCCTCTCCTTCAGAGTTCCCAAGAGCACTTAGATTTTCCTTTGAAGCATCTGAAGTCAAGGTACACAGGGAAGGTGGGATAAGAGGATGCAGACTGAGAAAGTGGCACAAAACAATAAACATGGCTTTGCATTTACTTTCAGTTTTGAGCAGCCAGTCCCATCATTCAACCAAACCAACTTCTAATATTGTTTCTTCACCCAAAGGTCTATATCCTCACTGCTGACACAATTTATTTCACTTTGGGGGAACTGTTGATTCAGCAGCCAAGCAATATTGCCTCTGACTAGGGCCACAGGGCTTGCTACCACATTTTCAGGATAACCTTCCTTTTCCTCCCACACAGAAGAGAGTGAACAACCAAAGTACCATTTGGGCAGCTTGTCTGAATCCTCGAACTCACTGCTTAACCTCTAAACATAATCAATCGGTAGGACAATGGGGGAATTCCCTCCCCACCCAGCCCTCACGCTCAACACTTAGGTAAAGCATTGGTTATCAGGTCCCAGGGAATCTTCTCACATTTCTTATCCTAGCCAATGGGGGAATTTGTCCTCCCTCCCTAAAGCCACATCTCTATCAGCATCCGAATCTCTCATCAAAGCTACATAAAAGCTACTAGAACTAATAAGTTTAGCAAGGTCACAGAATACAACGTCAATGTACAAAAAACAATTGTGTTTCTATATACTATCAATGAACAAAGGGAAATTTTTTAAAGTACCAATTACAAAAACATCCAAAATATGGAAATGCTTAGGAATAAACCTCACAATAAATGTGAAAGACTTATACACTGAAACTACAAAACATTACCGAGAAAAATTAAAGATCTAAATAAATAAGACATATACCTTGTTTGTGGGTAAAAGACTCAATATTGTTAACATGCCAATTGTTTCAAAATTGACCTATGTAGATTCCAGTCAAAAATCCAAGCAGATTTTGTTGCAGAATTTGATAAACTGCTTTTGAAATTCATATGGAAATGCAAAAGATCTAGAATAGCCACAAAAAATTTGGAAAAAGCACAAATTTGGAGGCTAACATTATCTGATTTCAAGAACTATCATAAAGATGCAGCTGTCAAACTAGCATGGTATTGGTGTAAAAACAGATAAATAGATCAAAGGAAGAGAAAAAAGTCCAGAAACAGACCCTGACATAGGTGGAAATTTGTTTCTAGACAAAGGTGAAAACGAAATTTAGTAGAGAAATGTCAGTCTTTTCATCAAATGATGCTGGGAAAATTGGACAAGCATACAGAAAAAAAAAAAAAAAAAAAGAAGTTCAATCCAAACCTCACATCATGCATAAAAATCATTTCATGGGCTTCCCTGGTGGCGCAGTGGTTGAGAATCTGCCTGCCAATGCAGGGGACACGGGTTCAAGCCCCGGTCTGGGAAGATCCCACATGCCGCGGAGCAACTGGGCCCGTGAGCCACAATTACTGAGCCTGTGCGTCTGGAGTCTGTGCTCCGCAACGAGAGGCCGCAATAGTGAGGCCCACACACCGCGATGAAGAGTGGCCCCCGCTTGCCACAACTAGAGAAAGCCCTTGCACAGAAACGAAGACCCAACACAGCCATAAATAAATAAAAATAAATAAATTTAAAAACCTGAAAAAAAAATCATTTCATAATGGATCACAGACCTAAAGCTTAAAATTGTATAAATTCTACAAATAAACCTAGAAGAAAACATCTGTGACTCTGATTTAGCAAAAGATTTCTTAGAATATCGAAACACAATCCATTAGAGAACAAACTGATAAATTGAATGTTATCATAATGTAACTATTTATTCTGAAATAATCACAGACTCACAGGAAGTTGCAAAAATACTAGAGTCCTGTGTTCCCTTCACCTAGTTTCCCCCAATGGTGATATGTCGTATAGTACAACATCGAAGCTAGAAAACTCAACATTTGTACGTTACTGCTACCTAGTCTACAAACCTTATTATTTTCAACATTTTTTTACATGTATTCATTAGTGTATACGTGTGTACATAGTTACACGCAGTTTTATACCATTTATGGACTTGTTTAATTACTACCACAATCAAGATACAGAACAGTACCATAAACTACAAAATAACTTCTCATATTATCTCTTTGTATTAACACCTACATCCCACACCATGCTTTTCCCTGCTCCTGTGGCAACCACTAGTTTGTTCTTCATCTCAATTGATATTTTTTCTGGAGAATGTTATATAAATAGAATCATATAGGTTATAACCTCTTGACATTGACTTTCTTTACTAAGCTTAAAGTCCTTAAGGCCCATCCAGGTTGTTTCCTGTTTCAATGGTTCATTCTTTTTTATTGCTGAGTACTATTCCATTCTTTGAAAGTACCAAAGTTTGTTCAACCATTTAACCAATGAAGGACAGTCTCAATAAATTTCAAAGGACTGCAATTATACAAAGTATGCTCTCTGACCTCAAGATCATTATATTTTAAAAAATCAATGATAATAATGTAACTAGAAAATTCCCCAAATAATGGGAAATTTAAGAATGTATTTCTAAATAATAATGCCGTAGAAGAAATCACAAGAGAAAATAGAAAATATTTCAAACAAATGATAAACATATCAAAAATTTCAGGAGATACCTAAAACATTTTATAGGAAAATTTATAGTTTTAAAGGCCTATGTTATAAAAGAAGAAAGTTTAAAATCGAAGATCTAAGTTTCTACCTTAAGAAGCTAGGGGATGGAGTGAGGAAGAGCAAACTAATCCCAAAGTAAACAGAAGAAAGGAAATAATCAAAGGACAGAAATCATTGAAATAGAAAATAGACAAACAATAGAGAAAAATCATATCAACAATTGGGTCTTTGAAAGCATTAATAAAATTGATAACCTGTGCCAAGACTGAGAAAAAAACAATATACACATAATCAATATTAAGATTACAAGATTTGGGACTTCCCTGGTGGTGCAGTGGTTAAGAATCCACCTGCCAATGAAGGGGGCATGGGTTCAGGCCCCAGTCCAGGAAGATCCCACATGCCGCGGAGCAACTAAGCCCTGCGCCACCACTACTGAGCCTGCGAGGCACAACTACTGAGCCCATGTGCCACAACTACTGAAGCCTGTGTGCCTAGAGCCCATGGTCCACAACAAGAGAAGCTACCAAAATGAGAAGCCTGCACACCGCAACAAAGAGTAGGCCCCGCTCGCCACAACTAGAGAAAGCCCACACACACCAATGAAGACCCAATACAGCCATAAGTAAATAAATACATACGTACGTACATACATTTATTAAAAAAACAAAATTAAAAGATTTGACATACATCATGAAAGATTATACAGACATTAAAAGTATATTAAGGGGATATTATGAACTACTGCTTGCTAATATACTTGAAAACTTAGATTAAATGGATCAATTCCATGAAAAACTACATCTTACCAAAACTGACACAAGAAGAAATAGAAAATTGGAATGGTACTCTCCCTAACTAAGCAATTTCCACCTACCCCATCCCATCTAAAAAAACCATATACAAATCCTGCAAACCCAGATTCCAGCCACTGATGACTTTATTGGTAAAGTCTATTAAATATTTAACTTCCCAATTTATTTTATAAGGCCAGCATAATCCTGACAACAAAATGATCAAGGACATCACAAGAAAACAAAAAACAGACACAGACCAGTACCCATCGTGAGTATAGATGCAAACATCCTTTTTAAAAATAGAAAATGAAATCCAGAAATATATAAAAAGGATGATACATCATGACCAACTGGGTTTATACCACAAACACAAAACTGGATTAACATTTTAAAACCTCTACACAGATCAATGAATATATAACCTCAATAGATACCAACCAAAAAAGCATTTGAAAAAATTCAACACAAATTCATGACTGAAAGAAACTCTCATTAAACTAAGGATAAAAGTAAGCTTCCTCAATCTAGTATAGGGCATCTAATAAAATCCAACAAATGAACCAAATGCTTAAAATGCTCGTAATATTAAAGTACTGAAGGCTTTCCCTCTAATAATTGGCAACAAAGCAAGGATATTCACTCTGACCACTTCTATTCAATATTGTACTGAAGATCCTAGACACTCTAATAACACAGAAAAAGACAAACAAGAGTAATAAAGTTCAGAAAGAAAGAAATAACATTAGTTATTATAAAAACTCTTCCAGAAAAGAAGTGAGCCCTTCCAATATAACCCTGATATCAAAATCAGACAAAAAATAAGACAACCTTTCTCATAATCATATTATAAAAATCCTAAATATTAGCATATTAAATCCAGTGATTACAAAATACACCTCAGCCAAGTTTACTGGAATGCAAGGTTGGTTTAATATTTTTTAAAAATCAATGTTACTTACTATACCAATATTTCTCTTTTAAGGGAGAAAAACATATGACCATCTCGTACTTGAAAAAAAAATGTTTAAATAAAATTCAACATCCATTCATATTAATAACTCTGAGCCAACTATGAATAGTTGTCTGATATCTACAACTAGTTATATCCTTGTCTGATATCTACAAAAGATACCTACAAAAAGCAAAACATTACACTTAATGATGAAATGTTAAAAACTTTCCCTTTCAAATTGGGAATGAGACAAAAATATTCATTATTATTATCACTTCTATTCAAAAATGAACTGGTGGTGCTAGACAGTACAATATGGCAAAAAAATGCAAAGAATGTACAGATAAACTATTAGAATTTATAAACACATTTAGCAAGGTTGAAGGATGTAGGGTCAATATAAAAAATTAATTATAACAAAGATGAAGATTTTTAAAATGACACCACTTACGAAGGCATCGAAAATGTCACATAACTAGGTACCATATAATGAAAGGTATGCAAAATGTCCACACTGAAAATTATGCAATTCAAAAAAATTAAAATATCTAAGTAAATGGAGGAATACATTAAATTCATGGATTGGAACACTCAACATTTAAAGATGTACCTTCATTCATTTATATCTTAATTGAGGATAGTAAACAGTAATTTAATGATATATAGTAGGTTTCAAAGTGGGAATCAGGTGACAGCAATATGCTGTATAGTGATTAAGAGAATAGGCTTTGGAGTCAGTTAAGCCTGGGTTTAAAATCTTGTACTAGTACTTCCCACTCATTGGCTCTGGGACAAGTTACTTAACCTCAAAGAAGCTTGATTTCCAAAATTAATTATTTGTTGGGAGAGCCAATTAATTAACTATGAAAAGTTCATTTAATACTATACTATTTTTATTGCCCATGGTCTCAAAACTTGTAAGTGGAAGAGGTGAGCTTTGAATCTAGGCAATCTGGATCCAAAGTTTTTGCACTTAACAACAAGGCTATATAGTACCTCTGAAAAATACTAGTTTGGCAAATACAAAGGTGAATTATATACTGCCATCAAAAAGTTTCCAGCTGGGAGAGGAAGGAAAGATAAGATATGAAAAAATAACTACAGCAAGTAAGAACCAAATGAACACAACAGTGGTTAAAATTAAGGACTGATAATACCAAATATTAGTGAGTATATGAAAAAACTGAACTCTTATGCATTGTTGGTGGAAATTTTAAATGGTACAATTACTTTGGAAGAAGGTTTGGCAGTATCTTATAAAGCTGAAGACACTATTTGACCCAGTAATCCTAGTTATAAATATTTACCCAAGACCAACGAAAACAT
This sequence comes from Balaenoptera musculus, assembly GCF_009873245.2. Taxonomy (NCBI): domain Eukaryota; kingdom Metazoa; phylum Chordata; class Mammalia; order Artiodactyla; family Balaenopteridae; genus Balaenoptera; species Balaenoptera musculus. Next base: position 140,757,714 of record NC_045786.1, on the reverse strand, counting down.
ATACAGTTGATTTTCATTATTCAAAGAATCCATAGTTGTGAATTCACCTACTTACTAAAACACATTTGTAACCCAATAAGCAACATTTACAGCACTCTCACAACAATTTGTGGACATGTGCAGAATGGAGAAAAATTGAATTGCCTGACACAAACATTGTCAGCTCAAGTGGAACAAGGCAACACTCTGCCTTGTTTTAACTCTCATAGTGTAAACGAGCATCCTTTTTGTGGTCTCTTTGGTACCATGTTTTTCAAGTTATTTTGCTTTTTGTTGGTGATGCTGCAGTTCAGAATGTCCCCCTATCATAGTGCTGAAGTGTTCTCTAGTATTCCTAAGTGCAAGAAGGCTATGATGTGCCTTAAGGAGCAAGTACGAGTATTAGATAAGCTTCATTCAGGCATGAGTTATAGTGCTGCTGGACATGAGTTCAGTGTCTGTTTGTTTTTATTGGGGTATAGTTGTTTTACAATGTTGTGTTAGTTTCTACTGTAGAATTCAGTGTTAATGAATCAACAAAATATGTTAAATAACATGTCTTTAAACAGAAACATACATAAAAGAAGGTTATATATTGATCAGTTGACAAAAATGCTGTGATCAGAAGCTCACAGGAACCTAACCCTGTACTTCCCCTAGAAGAAATGGTTAGTATTAGCTAGTTCAGTGTTCACAGTGACTTTATAAAACATAACTACCACAAATAATGAGAATCAACTATATACACAAAAAGACATATGCAAATGTCCATAGCAGCTGTACTCACAACAGCCAAAACCTGAACCTAACCCAAATGTCCATTAACCAAACAGATAAATAAATCGTGAGATAGTCATACAAAGGAATAGTACTCAGCAATAAAATGGAATAACAAGGAATAAATATCAGAAAAGTTATGCTGAACAAAAGAAGCCTTACACAAAGAGTATAATTCCATTTACGTGGAAAGAATAAGAAAGGTACAACAAATATATGGTGAAAAAATTAAAGTGCTTGCTTCAGTGTGGGAGGACTGACTGAAAAGTGGCAGGCGAAACTTCCTGGAAAGATGGAAACATTCTGTATTATGAAAGGAGAAGAGTTTCATGTATGCACATAATTGTCAACATTATACAGCTAACATTTGTGAATTTTAATATATATAAATTATCTCAAATAATTAACAATAACTGAGTGGAAGGTGGAAAGTGGAGGAACATATAAATGAAACAAGAATGTCATAATGCTAACTGCTCTATCTGGGTGATGAGTACATAGGGGTATATCATACTGTTTTTTGTATATTCTCTAAATTTTCCAAAATGAAAAGTTTAAAAAATAATAGGAGAAGGAGCAAGTATGTAGAGAAACTACAGGAGAGAAAATGAGATTTATAAAAGTGAAACAGTTACAGTGATTACTTGATTTGAAGGCCTTCATGGAAAAGTCATTAGAACTGGGCATATTCGGTGTATCTTTTTGGACAGGCAAAGGCAGGTAAGTCCATGAAGTGGACACTGAAAACAGTGTAAACAAAATCATAAAAGTACTACTAGTGTTGGGCTATTTAGGGAACAGTTTGGCTTAAGTATAAGGTCAAGAGAAAACAATAACGAGAGACACCTAAAAAAGTAGATAGAAGATGAAATCATCAAAACAGCCTAAAATGTTGAGCCACAGAAAACACACTGGGCAACAGGAAATCATTTTGCACATTCAAGTTTGGAAACAACATGATTAGAGCTAAACTTTGGAAACTTTAATCTAGCAGTAATATGAAAAATAGTATGGATGCATTACTATGTCCCTATGAGAGACAATAATGCTCTAACAGGGCAATGACTGGGAGAACAAGGAACCAAGGACACAGGCATTTGAATTGGTAATTGATGGCTAAGATTTTCAAAAGAACAAATATCAAGTTATACATCTTTAAAGAGGTTTAAGCACTGAGACTCTTCTCTTTAGCACAATATAATACTGAGAACACTAACCAAATGAAAACAGAATATGTTGAAGTCTAATGCCAATTTCCTCAAGATTTACAACTGGAAGTGTTAATTTACAACTAGCAGTATCAATCCAATCAATGTTGGAATTTCAGTTTAGTATGTTGTTTTTAAAAATAGCCTTGTTATGGAACTACTATAAAAGTACAAGCAGGGATTCCAGATTGGCAACAAAGTACTCCAAATAGCAATGAGTATACTCTCTATGCTTTGTTGCCTTTACAGAAATGGTGTTAAAACAAAAAGAATTTATATTGGTGATAAAGGCATCTTATCCAATAAAGTTCTTTATCACAGCCCCCTTCACCACCACCAATGGCTTTAGCCATAAAAATAATGCTTTACATTCAAATGAATAAACCTTAGTCAACAGAAATAACCACTGCCCTCATGTAACTTCTAAGGAAAAAAAAAAAAAGGAAACATAACCAAATTACTAGTAAAAAATCACCCTGCATATCCCTGAACTCTATTAGTTCCCTATCTGGAAACTTTCTGTTCAAGGTTAAATTCATAACCATTAAATCTGTTTTTATTATTTGAAGGGCTTTATAAGGACAAATAACTATTGTCCATCCTAATGACAACAAAAAATATTAGCTTACAACTAACGAATAGTTTTAAATTAGACATAAGCACTTCTGAGTACAAACACAATCACATAATTGGAATAATTTTCTGAAGCAAACAGTAAAATCCGTTTTTCTGAAATATGTTTTAAAAAGACATTTAAAATTATATTTTAATTATACTCCAATTATAGCCAGAAACAAGACTTCATTTAATGGATATTATCCTATAACCTAGTGTCTACAAAGTAACTGTTTTAATATTCTTAATCTTAAAACTTTAACATTAAGTTGTGCTTGTGGGTGTATATTTACACCTGAATACACACACACAAATATATGCATAGATATTATATTCAGTAAATTTTTAAACTTGTGCTAATGGAGATAATCCACAAGATTAACCATAAGCTTCAGAAATGAGAGTAGAAGGAAGAAAACAGTATTAAGTGACATACATTCCTGTTGTATATGTTCGCAAATATAGATGCTAGAGCCACAGTTCCTACGTTCTAACAGTGATTCTACCATTTATACCTTGCATAAACTCTGGCAAAATCTCTAAAAATCAGAATTCATCTATAAAATAGGATGAAATACTACCTTAGCTTCATGTAATATTGTGAGAATTAAATGAGATAATCCAATTAAAGTGCTTAGTCTGACCTATTGGCTAATATTGAAACAAAGTGTTCATACCTTAAGCTTTTGACAACTAGTGCATTCAGAGGATATCACAGAGGCATATTTTATCACAGTGGACAATGTACAGTTGACTGTACATAAAGGACAGTGGAATATTCTTCTCAGGGAATATTAACATTAATGATAAGATGTGTAATCAACTTGTTAGACGTGAAGAAATACAAGCTTCCTTCTTTACATTTACAAGTTTCAGATTTAAGAAAATATAAGATTCCTTCATACATCTACAACTGATGGGTAAAAATAGAAAAATGAAAATAAATATTTTACCTTAGACAAAAGTGACCTAATATTTGTTGACTACATACTACCAAGATAGATATTTAAAGATATAATTGGAAAATATTTAAGATAAAATAGAAGCATAGCTGCTAGACATAATACATGACTTAAAATCCCATTCCATTCATCCTAAAAAATAGTAATAGTGTATAAAAATTAGGCATAATAATGCTCAGCATAGCACTGCTCATACTACTGAAAACTGGATATAATTAATGCCCAACTGTTGAAGATTAGTTATATTATGACACTGGTATTCAACAGAAAACTATATAACCATTTAAATGATTCTGTGCTGAATTTTTAATAGCATGGGAAATGTTCATAAAGCTGAAAAAACCAAGGAACAAAACAGTTCTTAGAGTCTGATTCAAAGTTTGCAAAATACACAGAGAAAACGAAACTGGAAGGAAAAACATCAAAATGTTATGACTATTTCTGGATAGAGGGGTTACAGGAATTTTTAATTTTCCTCTTTGTGTATTTTGCATTTCTCAAATTTTATTATTTTATAAATTAAAAGTTAGAATTTTTAGAAATCCTATTCTTTTAGTTTTTACCAACATAAATTTCCTACAAGGATTTCATAGCCTATGAGATTCACAACGGGATCCCATGTTTTCGAAACAGTTTTTTTCAATTTTCTTTGGTGAAATACCTGCTCAGTGATCCCCATTTCAGCTTCATGAGACTGTTGTAACAAAAACAAACTGAACACTGGATCAAAAAACAATTTCTTGGGGGACAAAAAAAATTTGACCAATAACAAACACTAAGTAGTCTATAACTCTTATTTCAAAATGTTCAATTTTATTGGCCTTAGATTGAAGTCTTTGTGATCCTTAAACTTCACCTTCCACCTATCCTCCCTAAGATATGTGAGCCCAAGAAGCTTGCAAGTCATATTAAAATGTTCTATTTTCTTTATTTTGGTAGTAATTTGTCTTTCTGACCTTAAATTTTACCTATTAGTTAATTAAATTAAATAGTTTTATCAGCATTAAGTGCTTATTACTATAGGCATTAAGATGGAATTGGAGTAACTTCTAAAGTTCCTTCACTAACTTAAGATTTTATGAAGATTTAAGTAACAAGTAAAATTGAATTCCTTAACACACACAAACGATAATAACATTCACATTTCTAATTATATATGCCACTTCTAATTATATTAGTCACAAAAGGTTTGGAAGTATTCATTTAACATTAATATTTCCTGTGGGCTTTCTATGTGATAAGAACTTTGCTAGGCATTAGGAATGTAGAAGATGAAAAGCCACAATTCTTGCCTCAACTAGTTCATACTCCAGTAGACTTCTACATATACCACCTACTATGAATCAACTGAATTATAAGAACCCAATTCTAAGAAGGTAATCACAGTTTTGCCTATTAAAACATTTGGTTTAAAAGAGAGCCTAAAAAATTCTCCTCTTAATTTTCTGGATTTTATGATGCATTTAAAAGGTATGGTCTAATAAGATGTAGCTGAAGAAGACAATGAGTCTAGTATTAAAAAAGTAATATATGAGGGGGAATTAGAGAAGAGAAAACATCAGAGGCAAAAAAAAAAAAGGAAAAAAACACATAAAGCAATCTCTATTTAGAGCAATCTATATTTATGGTATAATTTATTACATCATAAAAATGCAAAAATAATCAACAGAAATCTATAACAAATCACAAGAGAATTAGTAAATAAGATGTAAAATTAACAAATAGGAAGTATATAATTTCATATATACCTTCCCCCAAAAAACTACTTAGATAAAAAAATGAAGAGAAGACTCTGCCTATAATGAAAATAATAAAACAAAATACAAAGGCATATATACAGCAGAGAAATAAGTGAACTCAGAGTAAGGAAGAAAAAGTTTAAAAACTTCCATCCAATGAAAGGCTTAAAAATAACTATTACAGAAAAGCAATGAACACCCCTAGCAGATTAAACTCCTTAAAACTACTTTCCACTAAAAAGAGTTTCTTCAAGTAAGGAAAGAAAATGCACAAAATGAGCTGAGGAAATGTTATACCTGAAAGTAAGACAACTATCAAAGATTCATGCCTCAAAAGCTTCTTAAGCTCAACATATACAAAACTATACTAATGGCCTTCCCTCTCAAACTATTAGAGTGTTTAGCTAAAGATCACATAAACTACAGGGTTGGATAAAATGACCACTGATTTTCTTTCCATTTCTTTATTTTGCTTTTGGCTTTTAGGGGTGGAAATTGGGAAGAAGGAGCACTGTATCCTTTGGCTAAGAACATTCATCCAAAGTAAGACTGTTGGGTTCACTAGACATATAACCATGAGCAAGATAATTAATGTCTTTGGCAGAGTCTCAGTATTCTTATATGTAAAAAAGGGCAGTTGTAAGGATTCAATGAGACAATACAAGCAAATGACTTACCACAGTACTTAGCACAATAAGGAGAGACTACAAAGAATACAAAAACAATAACACTTAAAAAGAATATGGCTAAGACTTTTCCACAACAGATCAAGGACTTGAACCTGCAGATACAAGAAGAACAAACAATGACAAATATAAATCCATACTATATATAATATAATCTGGATATATTATACAGAAACTGTAATACAAAAAAAAACAAAGAGATCTTTAAAACAGCCCAAGTAAAAGGACAGATCACTAACAAAGGAATGAAAATTAGATTGATGAAAGACTTCTTAATAGCTCAAATGAAGCTAGAAGATAAATGTAATAATAACTTCAAAATGTTAAGAGAAAATAACTACCAATCTAAACTGGTAATGGTATACCTTGGTGAGAGGGGGAAAATCTTTCCCCAAGAGCAAGGCCAAAACAAAGACATTTTCAGATATATAATAAATGAGCCTGTCAAGCTTTCTAAAAAGAATTTCTCAATAAAGCATGCCAAAGAAGAGGAAATATGTCCTTAAAAGAAAGCTATAAGAAGTGAATAAAAATGATGATCAAAAAACTTGTGGGGTTGGGCTTCCCTGGTGGCGCAGTGGTTGAGAACCTGCCTGCCAATGCAGGGGACACGGGTTCGAGCCCTGGTCTGGGAAGATCCCACATGCCACAGAGCAACTGGGCCCATGAGCCACAATTACTGAGCCTGCGCGTCTGGAGCCTGTGCTCCGCAACAAGAGAAGCCGCGATGGTGAGAGGCCCGTGCACCGCAATGAAGAGTGGGCCCCACTTGCCACAACTAGAGAAAGCCCTCGCGCAGAAACGAAGACCCAACACAGTCATAAATAAATAAAAAAATAAATTAAAAAAAAGAACATGAATTTCTTTAAAAAAAAAAAAAATAAGGTGCAAAAAATAAAAAAGATGTGGGGAGAAGCAGGATTCAGGTTCAGTCAGAAGACAATGGAACAGGAAGTTACCACTTTAAAAAAAAAAACAAAAAAAAAACTTGTGGGCTTCTGTGGTGGCACAGTGGTTGGGAATCCGCCTGCCAGTGCAGGGGACATGGGTTCAAGCCCTGGTCCGGAAGGATCACATGTGTTGCGGAGCAACTGGGCCCGTGCACCACAACTACTGAGCCCCTGTGCCACAACTACTGAAGCCCGTGCGCCTGGAGCCCGTGCTCTGCAACAAGAGAAGCCACAGCAATAAGCCTGCGCACCACAGCGAAGAGAGGCTCCCACTCGCCGCAACTAGAGAAAAGCCCGCATGCAGCAACGAAGACCCAATGCAGCCAAAAATAAATAAAATTAAATGAATAAATTTATTTTTAAAAAAACTTGTTTAATATAAAGGCAAATCTAAACAAACACAGAACAAAACAACAGTATATATAAAAGAATTTTAAAACTGGTCAAAAATGAATGAGTACATGTCTAGGACAGTGCCTGCTAACAAATGTTCAAAGAAGATTTTTTAATGAAAGAATGAAATACTACAGAAAACTGAAACTGAAAAGGATAAAGAAATGTAGCCAAAATCAGATATAATATAATAGACCACTGTAATAAAGAAAAAAACAACATGATCATCACAACTGATGCACAAAAAGCATCTGACAAAATCCAACACCCTTTCATGACAAACACACTCAACAAACCAGGTATAGCAAGGAACTTACACAACATGAAAACAGCATTTACGAGAAACACAGTTAACATCATTCTCAATGGTAAAAGAGTTAAAGCTTTCCCTATAAAATCAGGAACAAGAAAAAGAAAGCCTACTTTCATGACTTACACTGAACATTGTCCTAGAAGTTTTAGCGAGAGCAACTAGGCAAGAAAAGAAATAAAAGGCATCCCAGTTGAAAAGGAAGAACTAAAATACTATCTATATTTGTGGAAACATGATCACGTACACAGAAAACACATAGGCATTCACAATAAAATTATTAGAACTAATAAATTCAGCAAGATTGCAGGATACAAGATCAGTATACCAAAATATACAGTATTTCTATACATTAGCAATGAATAATCCAAAAGTGAAATTTAGTAGGCAATTCTATTAACAATAGCATCAAAAAGAAAAAAAAACCCTAACCAAAACTTAGGGTTTTGGGTTTTTTTTTTTAAGTACAAGACTTTGGCACTGAAAACTACAAAACATTTTTTAAAGAAATTAAATAAGATGTAACTATGTGGAAAGCCATTGCACAATCATGAACTGACTCACTACTGTTAATACAGTAATATAATCCAAATGTTCTAGATTCCGTACAATCCCTATCAAAATCATAATGGCCTTTTCTGAAAAATGTAAAAGTTTATCCTAAAATTCCTAGAAATTGCAAGGAACTCCAAATAGTCAAAACAATCTTGAAACAGATGAACAAAGTTGGAGGATTCACACTTTCTGATTTCAAAACTTACTACAAAGCTACAGGAATCAAAATCGTATGTTACTGGCATAAGGATAAATATAAGGATCAATGGAACAGAATTCAGAGTTCAGAAATAAAACTATACATCTATGGTCAAGTGGTTTTTGACAATAGTGCCAAATCATTCAATGGGGAAAGAATACTGTCTTCAACAATGGTGCTATTACAACTGGATATCCCCATGCAAAATAATGAAGTTGGACCCCTACCTCACATTATATTCAAAAATTAACTCTAAAGGGATCATATACCAAACTGTAAGAGATCAAGCTTTAAATCTGTTAAAAGGAAACACAGGGCGTCCCTGGTGGCGCAGTGGTTGAGAATCTGCCTGCCGATGCAGGGAACACGGGTTGGAGCCCTGGTCTGGGAAGATCCCACATGCCGCGGAGCAACTAGGCCCGTGAGCCACAATTACTGAGCCTGCGCGTCTGGACTCTGTGCTCCGCAACAAGAGAGGCCGCAATAATGAGAGGCCCGCGCACCGCGATGAAGAGTGGCCCCCACTTGCCGCAACTGAATAAAGCCCTCGCACAGAAACGAAGACCCAACACAGCCATAAATGAATGAATGAATGAATGAATAAATAAATAAATAAATAAATAGAAACACAGGAGTAAATCTTCATGAACTTGTATCAGGCAACAATTACTTAAATTGGACACCACAAGCACAAGCTATAAAAGAAAAAAATAGACAAACTGGACATCATCAAAATTTTAACATGTTATGCTTCAAAGGATATCATCAAGAAAATGAAAAGACAACCTACAGAATGAAAGAAAAATGTTACAAATCATATATGTGAGGAGGGATATGAACTCTTACAATTCAGCAACAACAACAACAAAAATGCAATTTAAAAATGGGCAGAGGATTAACTAAAAATACATCATAGATCTAAATATATAACATGAAACTATAAATATAAAACTCCTAGAAGATACATAGGAGAAGAACTCTTAAAACTCAAAAATAAGAAAACAAATGATCCAACTAAAATATGGGCTAAAGACCTTAATGGACACCTAACCAAAGAAAATATACAAGTGGCAAATAAGCATGTGAAAAGATGCTCAACATCGTATGTCATTAGGGAGATGCAAAATGAAATGACAGAGAGACACCACTACACACTTATTAGAATGGCCAAAATCTAAAACAGTGACCCTACCAAATGCTGGCAAGTATGTGGACCAAAAGGAACTTTCATTCATTATTTGTGGGAATGGAAAATGGTACAGCCACTTGGAAGGCGGTTTGGCAGTTTCCTACAAAATTAAACATACTCTTACCATACAATCCAGTAACTGCACTCCTTGGTATTTACCCAAACAAGCTGAAAACGTATACCTACACAAAAACCTGCACACAAATGATTATAGCACCTTATTCATAATTGCCAAAACTGGGATGCAACCAAGATGTCCTTCAATAAGTGAATGGACAAACTGTGGTACATCCAGACAACGGAATATTACTTAGTGCTAAAAATAAATGAGCCACCAAGCCATGAAAAAACATGGAGGAAATTTAAATGCATATTACTAAGTGAAAGGAGACAATCTGAAATGGCTAAACACCGTATGATTCCACTACATGACATTCTGAAAAAGGCAAAACTGTACTGACAGTAAAAGGATCAATGGTTGCCAGAGACTATGGGAGAGAGGAACAAGTAGGCAGAGTGTAGAGGATTTTTAGAATAGTGAAACTACTCTATAGGATTTTATAATGGTAAATACATGTCATTATACATTTGTCAAAACCCATACAAAATATGACACCAAGAGTAAACCCTAATGTAAACTATGACTTTGGGTGATAATGATGTGTAAATGTAGATTCATCAATTGTAACAAATGTACCGCTCTGGTGTGGGACTTTGATAGTGGGGAAGGCTATATATATGCAGGGGCAGGAGTAATATGAGAAATCTCTGTACCTTCTCCTCAATTTTGCGGTGAACCTAAAACTGCTCTAAAAAATAAAGTCTATTTTTAAAAAGTAGGCAGAGGACCTGAATAGACAGTTCTCAAAAAAAGATACTGAAATGGCCAGTAAGTACATGACAAGATGCTCAACACTGTTAGTCCTCAGGCAAATACAAATCAAAATGACAATGAGATATCAGAGGATGAATAAAGTAAAAAAGACAGATATAGCAAGTCTTGACAAGAATGCAGAGAAACTGGAACCCACAAACATTTACTGGTGGGAATGTCAAATGATGCAGCCACTTCAGAATGTTTGGCAGCTCCTTAAAAAATTAAACATAAAGTTACAGTATGACATAGCAATTCCACTACTAGGTATTTACTCATGAGAAATGAAAACATTTCCATAGAGAAACTTGTATATCAATGCTTATACCAGCATAATTCATAATACTCAGAGTGGAAACAACCCAAATGTCCATCAACTGATCCATGGATAAGCAAAATGTGGTATATTCATAAAATGGGATGTTATTTGGCACTTAAATGAAGTACTGATATATGCTACAATGTGGATAAACCCTAAAAGCATATGCTAAGGGAAAAAGGCCAGACAAAAAAAACACATACTGTATGATTCCATTTATATGCAATGTCCAGACTGATAGTCAAATTTATATGGAAAGTAGATTAGTGGTTGCCAGGAAGTGAGGTGAGGGGGAAATGGGGAGTGACTGCTAATAAGTACAAGATTTCCTTATGGGGTGATGAAAATGTTCTGGAAGTAGAGAGTGGTAGTAGTTGTACAAGTCTGTCAATATACTGAATACCACTCAATTGTACTTATTCAAAGAAGAGAGAACCCACTAACCACAAAATCAACAAACATACTAAAAAGACAGCTTGTTACCATGTCATCAAATTACTTTTATCCTAATCCTAGTTATCAAAAAATTTTTTGTTGCTTCCCAGAAACAAACAGTATCTCACTGAGTGAATGTGTTAACAAAAGGTTTTGTTCTTTAATTATAACATTACCAATATCTTTTATTAGGTCCACTTTGCAGGTTTTTTTGCTAATCCAGTATCAGACACACTTCAGTTCCATAATAATAAGTTGCAACAGAAATACATAGATGGCTACAGAATATAAAATGTAGAAATGAATTAACACCTAAATATTTATCTGGTTTCAGAATAATTTGCTTTAATGGTACTCTCCAATATAATATGGTTTAAAAAAGGTGCTACATGAAAATTAGGTTTGCTTTTGATTATTGTGTTTTCTTACTATTTAAAAAAAAAAATTATAGTACTTTCTATTTCTGAAAAAAATCCAAGCAAATTTAAGAAAGTAGAATAAATAAATCTAATGGCCAATACTGCTAAACATATATCCATCACAAAAAAAACCTCTCAAATCCTCATTTACAGTACTACTACCTTTTAAAATTATTATTTATAAAAAGCATTAGGTTACCCTCCCCCCTCCCTGCGTCCTCAAGTCCATTCTCTACGTCTGAGTCTTTATTCCTGTCCTGCCCCTAGGTTCTTCAGAACCTTTTTTTTTTTTTTAGATTCCATATGTATGTGTTAGCATACGGCATTTGTTTTTCTCTTTATTAGGTGCATTCAAGTGTACAATACAATTGTTAAACGTTTCTGGTGAAATAAACGTTGGTTATTTTATAGTGAGCTTTTATACTCCAATTATGCATTTTTAAAGTGTCTTTTATCTGATATTAGTATGACTACCTCAGTTTTCTTTTGATTAATTTTTGCCTTTTATGAAATATTAATTTCTTTATATTCAATAATTCTGTGTCCTCAATTTTTAAATGTTTCCCTTTTATTTTTTTTTAACATCTTTATTGGAGTATAACTGCTTTACAATGGTGAGAGAGTGGCATGGACATATATACACTACCAAATGTAAAACAGATAGCTAGTGGGAAGCAGCGGCATAGCAGAGGGTGATCAGCTCGGTGCTTTGTGACCACCTAGAGGGGTGGGATAGGGAGGGTGGGAGGGAGGGAGACGCAAGAGGGAAGAGATATGGGGACATATGTATATGTATAACTGATTCACTTTGTTATAAAGCAGAAACTAACACACCAATGTAAAGCAATTATACTCCAATGAAGATTTAAAAAATATATATATATGAAAGAAGAGAATAAATAAAAGTACTGAGAAAAAAAAAAAGCATTAGGATTTCAGTTTGGGGCACAACGTCATGGACTCATCTCTCCATGCTTCTCCATGCTAAGAACAACTAAAAAACCTAGAAATAGTATACTAGACAGCCATAGGAGAAATCTGAAAGATGGAAAAAAGAAGGCAACTGGCTAGGGACCCCAGAACTTGAAGAATAACACAGCAGCTCAGCATTGCTCAATCTATCACCTAACTAAAAAAGGCACCCCAGGCTTGATGTTACCCGACCCAACACTCAGGGGTAAAAAGCAGCCCAGGCAGGTTGAGAAACACCTTTGGTTCCAACAAAAGCACCAACTGGAATGGAGTGGGAGTACTGTCAGCAGCAGGCAGGCAGCGAAAGAGTTTTCCGTGTCCAAAGGCCTGACATCTACCTCTGACCTAGCAGATCCAGACCAGGGACATTCATTCCACAACTGAGGATGGCACCATTAGGGACCAAACAGGATGCATAGAAGGAGACCAGAAGAGCATTATAAAAGCTCTGAGCACTAAACTGTCATTGGAACCACAGCTCCCAAAAGCAGGCTGAGACTATGCATTAAACTGACACAGTGGTATGCTTACCAAATTAGAAGAGTAAAATAGAATCAATAACAACATGCAACATTTGTAGGACACAACCAAAAAATACTCCTCATACCAAGATCAAGGAAAATCAAAACTTCAATGAGAATAAAAATCAACAAACACCATCAAGAATCAGATGCTGGAATTATCTGACAAGGATTTTAAAGTAGCCATCATAAAGATGCTTCAAGGGACTTCCCTGGCAGTCCAGTGGTTAAGACTTCACCTTCCAACGCAGGGGGTGCGGGTTCAGTCCCTGGTTGGGGAGCTAAGATCCCACATGCCTCGTGGCCAAAAAACTAAAACATGAAACAGAAGCAGTATTGTAACAAATTCAATAAAGACTTTAAAAATGGTCCACATCAAAAAAAAAAAAAAAACTTAAAAAAAAATTGCTTCAAAAACAATTACAAATACTCTTTGAAATTTTACCAAAACAGCAAAAATAGACTTAAAAAAACACATACACAGAAACTGAGGAACCTGTGGGATAATATCAAAAGACCTAAATTCATATCACTGGAGCAAAAGAGAAAGAGGAACAGGCTGAGAAGAATTTACAGAAATACTGCGAGAAAATTTCCCATTTGACAAAAGACATAAGCCTATAGGCAAAAACCCCCAAAAGATTCCATGTCAAGCCACATCAGGATAACCCTCCAAAATCCATTCCAAGCCATATCATAATTAAACTTCTAGAAATAAAAGTCAAAGGAAAAAAAATCTTGAAATCAGAAAAACAAATAATAAATACTGGAGAGGATGTGGGGAACCCTCCTACACTGATGGTGGAAAAGTAAACTGATGCAGCCACTATGGAGAACAGTATGAAGGTTCCTCAAAAAACTAAAAATAGAGCTGCTGTATGATCTAGGAATCCCACTCCAGGGCACATATCTGGAAAAGATGAACACTGTAAGTCAAAAAGAAATGTGCACCACAATGTTCACAGCAGCACTATTTACAATAACTGAGACATGGAAGCAGCCTAAATGTTCATCAAGAGATGAGTGGATAAAGAAGATGTGGTGTATATATATATAATGGAATATTACTCAGCCACTAAAAAGAATGAAATAATGCCATTTGCAGCAACATGGATGGACCTAGAGATTATCATACTAAGCGAAGTGAGACAAAGACATAAAATCATACGACATCACTTATATGTGGAACCTTAAAAAAATGATACAAATGAACTTATTTACAAAACAGAAATAGACTCACAGTCATAGAAAGAAAACTGAAGGGGATACCAAAGGGGATAGCGGGGGGAGAGGGGGGAAATTAGGAGTTTGGGATTAACATACAAACACTACTATATTGAAAATAGATAAACAAGGACCTACTGTATAGCACAAGGAACTATATTCAGTATCTTGTAGTAAACCATAAGGAAAAAGAATCTAAAAAATATATATATATATAAAAGAATATATATATATACTCAGTTATACATATATATATATATGTATAACTGAATCACTTTCCTGTACACCTGAAATGTTATAAGTCAAATATAATTTGACAAGCCTCTTAGATAGCCTCATCGAGCAGAGGGCAGACAGCAGAAGCAAAAAGAACTACAATCCTGCAGCCTGTGGAATGAAAAACACATGCACAGAAAGACAGACAAAATGAAAAGACAGAGGGCTATGTACTACATGAAGGAACAAGATAAAACCCCAGAAAAACAATTAAATGAAGTGGAGATAGGCAACCTTCCATTAAAAGAATTCAGAGTAATGATAGTGAAGATGATCCAGGACCTCAGGAAAGAATGGAGGCAAAGCTTGAGAAGATGCAAGAAATGTTTAACAAGGACCTAGAAGAATTAAAGAACAAACAAACAGAGATGAACAATACAATAAATGAAATGAAAAATACACTAGAAGGAATCAATAGCAGAATAACTGAGGGAGAAGAAGGGATAAGTGACCTGGAAGACAGAATGGTAGAATTCACTGCCGTGGAACAGAATAAAGAAAAAAAATGAAAAGAAATTAAGACAGTCTAAGAGACCTCTGGGACATTAAACACACCAACATTCACATTATAGAAGTCCCAAAAGGAGAAAAGAGGAAGGACCCAAGAAAATATGTGAAGAGATTATACTCGAAAATTTCCCTAACATGGGAAAGGAACAAGCCACCCAAGTCCAGGAAGCACAGAAAGTCCCAGGCAGGATAAACCCAAGGAGAAAAACAACGAGACACACAGTAATCAAAATGACTAAAATTAAAGACAGAAAAATTCTTAAAAGCAGCAAGGGAAAAACAACAAATAACATACAAGGGAACTCCCATAAGGTTAACAGCTGATTTCTCAGGAGAAACTCTACAAGCCAGAACGGAGTGGCATGATATATTTAAAGTGATGAAAAGGAAGAACCTACAACCAAGATTACTCAACCCAGCAAGGATCTCATTCAGATTCGACAGAGAAATCAAAAGCTTTACAGAGAAGCAAAAGCTAAGAGAATTCAGCACCACCAAACCAGGTGTACAACAATGCTAAAGGAACTTCTCTGAGTGGGAAACACAAGAGAAGAAAAGGACCTACAAAAACAAACCCAAAACAATTAAGAAAATGGTCATAGGAACATACATATCAATGATTACCTTAAATGTGAATGGATTAAATGCTCCAACCAAAAGACACAGGTTCACTGAATGGATACAAAAACAAGACCCACCTATATGCTGTCTACAGCAGACCCATTTAGACCTAGGGACACATACAGACTGAAAGTGAGGGGATGGTAAAAGACATTCCATGCAAATGGAAATCAAAACAAAGCTGGAGTAGCAATATTCATATCAGATAAAATAGACTTTAAAATAAAGAATGTTACAAGAGACAAGGAAGGACACTACATAATGATCAAGGGATCAATCCAAGACGAAGATATAACAGTTATAAATATATACACACCCAACATAGGAGCACCTCAATATATAAGGCAAATGCTAACAGCTATAAGAGAGGAAATCTAGAGTAACACAATAATAGTGGGGGACTTTAACACCTCACTTACACAAATGGACAGATCATCCAGAGAGAAAATTAATAAGGAAACACAAGCTTTAAATGACACAACAGACCAGATAGATTTCGTTTACATTTATAGGACATTCCATCTGAAAACAACAGATTACACTTTCTTCTCAAGTGCACAGAGAACATTCTCCAGGTTAGATCACATCTTGGGTCACACATCAAGCCTCAGTAAATTTAAGAAAACCAAAATCGTATGAAGCATCCTTTCAGACCACAATGCTATGAGATTAGAAATAAATTACAGGGAAAAAAACGTAAAAAACACAAACATGTAGAGGCTAAACAACACGTTATTAAATAACCAAGAAATCACTGAAGAAATCAAAGAAGAAATCAAAAAATACCTAGAGACAAATGAGAATGAAAACACAACAATCCAAAACCTATGGGATGCAGCAAAGGAGTTCTAAGAGGGAAGTTTGTAGCAATACAATCCTACCTCAAGAAACAAGAAAAATATCAAATAAACAATCTAACCTTACACCTAAAGGAACTAGAGAAAGAAGAACAAACAAAACCCAAAATTAGTAGAAGGAAAGAAATCATAAAGATCAGAGCAAAAATAAATGAAATAGAAACAAAGAAGACAATAGCAAAGATCAATAAAACTAAAAGTTGGTTTATGAGAAGACAAACAAAACTGATAAACCCTTAGCCAGACTCATCAAGAAAAAGAGGGAGAGGGCTCAAACTGATAAAATTAGAAATGAAAAAGGAGAAGTTACAATGGACACCACAGAAAAACAAAGCGTCCTAAGAGACTACTACAACCAACTCTATGTCAATAAAATGGACAACCTGGAAGAAATGGACATATTTTTAGAAAGGTATAACCTTCCAAGACTGAGCCAGGAAGAAATAGAAAATATGAACAGACCAAACACAAGTAATGAAATTGAAACTGTGATTAAAAATCTTCTAACAAACAAAAGTCCAGGAGCAGATGGCTTCACAAGTGAATTCTATCAAACATTTAGAGAAGAGCTAACACCCATCCTTCTCAAACTCTTCCAAAGAATTGCAGAGGAAGGAACACTCCCAAACTTATTCTACGAGGCCATCATCACTCTGATACCAAAAACAGACAAAGATACTACAAAAAAAGAAAATTACAGACCAATATCACTGATGAATATAGATGCAAAAATCCTCAACAAAATACTAGCAAACAGAATCCAACAGCACATTAAAGGGATC
Organism: Balaenoptera musculus; assembly: GCF_009873245.2. Classification (NCBI taxonomy): domain Eukaryota; kingdom Metazoa; phylum Chordata; class Mammalia; order Artiodactyla; family Balaenopteridae; genus Balaenoptera; species Balaenoptera musculus. Next base: position 140,740,342 of record NC_045786.1, on the reverse strand, counting down.
ATACACCATGATCAAGTGGGATTTATCCCAGGGATGCAAGGATTCTTCAATATATGCAAATCAATCAATGTGATACACCATATCAACAAACTGAAGAAGAAAAACCATATGATCATCTCAATGGATGCAGAAAAAGCTTTTGACAAGATTCAACACCCATTTATGATAAAAACTCTCCAGAAAATGGCCACAGAGGGAATCTACCTCAACATAATAAAGGCCATATATGAAAAACCTACAGCAAACATCATTCTCAATGGTGAAAAACTGAAAGCATTTCCTCTAAGATCAGGAACAAGACAAGGACATCCACTCTCACCACTATTATTCAACATAGTTTTGGAAGTCCTAGGCATGGCAATCAGAGATGAAAAAGAAATAAAAGGAATATATACTGGAAAAGAAGAAGTAAAACTGTCACTGTTTGCAGATGACATGATACTACACATAGAAAATCCTAAAGATGCTACCAGAAAACTACTAGAGCTAATCAGTGAATTTGGCAAAGTAGCACGATACAAAATTAATGCACAGAAATCTCTTGCATTCCTATACACTAATGATGAAAAATCTAAAAGAGAAATTAAGGAAACACTTCCATTTACCATTGCAACAAAAAGGATAAAATACCTAGGAATAAACCTACCTAGGGAGACAAAAGACCTGTATGCAGAAAACTATAAGACACTGATGAAAGAAATTAAAGATGATACCAACGGATGGAGAGATATACCATGTTCTTGGATTGGAAGAATCAGTACTGTGAAAATGACTATACTACCCAAAGCAATCTACAGATTCAATGCAATCCCTATCAAATTCCCAGTGGCATTTTTTACAGGACTAGAACAAAACATCTTAAAATTTGTATGGAAACACAAAAGACCCCGAATAGCCAAAGCAATCTTGAGGGGAAAAAAAAGGAGCTGGAGGAATCAGACTCCCTAACTTCAGACTATACTACAAAGCTACAGTAATCAAGACAATATGGTACTGGCACAAAAACAGAAACATAGATCAATGGAACAGGATAGAAAGCCCAGAGATAAACCCACACACCTATGGTCAACTAATCTATGCCAAAGGAGGCAAGGATATACAATGGAGAAAAGACAGTCTCTTCAATAAGTGGTGTTGGGAAAACTGGAGAGCTACATGTAAAAGAATGAAATTAGAACACTCCCTAACACCATACACAAAAATAAACTCAAAATGGATTAAAGACCTAAATGTAAGACCAGACACCATAAAACTCTTAAAGGAAAACACAGGAAGAACACTCTGTGCCATAAATCACAGCAAGATCTTTTGTGACCTACCTTCTAGAGTCATGGAAATAAAAACAAAAATAAACAAATGGGACCTAATGAAACTTAAAAGCTTTTGCACAGCAAAGGAAATTACAGACGAAAAGACAACCCTCACAACGGGAGAAAATATTTGCAAACAAAACAACGGACAAAGGATTAATCTCCAAAATATATAAACAGCTCATTCAGCTCAATATTAAGAAAACAAACAACCCAATCAAAAAATGGGCAGAAGACCTAAATAGACATTTCTCCAAAGAACACATACAGATGGCCAGGAGGCACATGGAAAGCTGCTCAACATCACTAATTATTAGAGAAATGCAAATCAAAACGACAATGAGATATCACCTCACACCAGTTAGAATGGGCACCATCAGAAAATCTACACACAACAAATGCTGGAGAGGGTGTGGAGAAAAGGGAACCCTCCTGCACAGTTGGTGGGAATGTAAATTGATACAGCCACTATGGAGAACAGTATGGAAGTTCCTTAAAAAACTAAAAATAGAATTACCATATGACCCAGCAATCCCACTACTGGGCATATACCCAAAGAAAACCATAATTCAAAAAGACACATGCACCCCAATGTTCAGTGCAGCACTATATAATAGCCAGGTCATGGAAGCAAACCAAATGCTCATTGAAAGATGAATGGATAAAGATATGGTACGTATATACAATGGTATATTACTCAGCCATACAAAGGAACGAAATTGGGTCATGAATGGACCTAGAGACTGTCATACAGAGTGAAGTAAGCCAGAAAGAGAAAAACAAATATCATATATTAACGCATATATGTGGAATACAGAAAAATGGTACAGATGAACCGGTTTGCAAGGCAAAAATAGAGACACAGATGTAGAGAACAAACGTATGGACACCAAGGGGGTAAAGCAGGGGGCACGGGGGTGGTGGTGGGATGAATTGGGAGATTGGGATTGACATATATACACTAATATGCATAAAATAGATAACTAATAAGAACCTGCTGTATTAAAAAAAAAAAATTATGGTTGGCACAAAAAAAGAAATATAGATCAAGAGTACAAGATAGAAAGCCCAGAGATAAACCCATGCACCTATAGTTACTTAATCTGTTACAAAGAAGAATATACAGTGGAGAAAAGACAGCCTCTTCAATAAATGGTGCTGGGAAAACAAAACAAAAGAAAAACAAATATACTTCAATTTTTAAAAATTTTTTTAGAAAAATAAAGAAAGAAATCAGAAAGAAACAATGTATAGAGGAGCACCAATTCCAATGACAGTGGATTTCTAACCTGACATCATGGAAGCCTGAAGGAAGTGGCATAACATTTTTCAAATACTGAATGAAAAGAAGCATCAACCACAAATTCTATATTCAGCAAAAATATCCTTCAGAAAGGAGTGGGAAACAGTCTCAGACAAACTTGTCGTTAGCACACATACCTTTAAAGAATGATTGAAGTAAGTTCTCTAAACAGAAAAGAAGTCTTGGAAGTTCAGAAAGGAAAGAAGTCCAGTGGAATAGGTAATGACAGTAATAAATATAACAGACTATCCTCCTCCTCATGAATTTATAAAATCATATTTGATGGCAAAAGCAAAAATTACAACATAATCTGATGTGCTCAATACAAGTAAAGGAAATAGTTATAACAATTATATTTTAAATATAAGGGCAAAGTGGTCTAAATGAAATTAAGTTTTCTACACTTCACTTGAAATGGTAAAATGGTTACATCTACCAGTAGACTATGATAAAGTATGTACGTTTATTATACTACCTATAACAACCACTAAGAAAACTATACAAAGGGTATAGTAGTTTTGGTTTTGGAGAAATTATATGGATAACGATATACATTATAATCAAAGTAAAATTCTAGAAAGTGTTCAAGTAATCCATACGGGAGCCAAGAAAACAGAAATAGAATAATGAGAAACAAGGGATCAAACAGAAAACAAATAATAAAATGGCAGACTTGAGCCCTCACATGTAAATAATTACTTTAAATGTAAACAGTTCAAACACACACACACACACACAAAGGCAGAAATTGGCAAAGTGAATTTTAAAAACACAACTAAAGTATACACTGTCTACAAGAAACTCACTTCAAACATAAGTAGATTAAAAGACAAGGATGTAAAAGGAGATGTCATGCAAATATTAATTTAAAAAAGCAAAGATGGATACATTATTATCAGATAAAGTTTGGAGCAATAAAAATTACTAGGGACAAAGCAGAATCTTACCTTATGATAATAGGATCAACCCACCAAAAAGACATAGGAATCCTAAATATGTATGAATCAAATGACAGAGCTTCCCAATACATGAAACAAAAACTGAGAACTAAAAGGAGAGATAGACATAGCCACATTTTAGTTGGGGACCTCAACATCTCACTTGCAGCATATGAAAGAACTACTAGTCAGAAAAATCAGCAAAAATATGAAGGAACTGAGCTGTACTACATGACCAAGCAATAGAATCTAAATGACATTTATAGACCTCTCCATCTAGTAACAACAGAATAAACACTTTTTTCGAATTCCCATGGAACAATCACCAAGATAGACTATATCCTAGATTATAAACCTCACAAACTAAAATTATTGATATCATACGGAGTATGCTTTCTGACTATAACTGAATCAAACTAGAAATCAATAATGTAATGACAACAAGAAAATCTCCAAACTCTTGGAAATTAAAGAACATACTCCTAAATAACCTAGGGGTGAAAGAACTCTCAAAAGAATTTAAAAATACATAGAACTAAATAAAAATGAAAATACAACTTATCAAGTTATGGGTGCAGCTAGAGCAGTACCAAGAGGAAAATTCATAACACTAAATGTTTATATCAGAAAAAAGGATAGGCTTCAAATCAGTAATCCAAGCTCCAACTACTTCAAGAAACTAAAAAAAGAAGAAAAAAAAAACAGGTAAAATGTACCCACAGCAAGCAAAAGGAAGAAAATTATAAAACCAAAACTTAATAAAATTAAAATCTGGAAAACAATAAAGGAAATTGATGAAACAAAGAGCTGGTTCTTTGAAAAGGTTAATAAAATTTTAAAACTTGTAGCAAAACTGACAAAGAAAGAAATAGGGAAGATACAAATCATTAAAATCAGGAATAAAGGAGAACAGTAGTAAAGATCACATAGCCATTAAAAGGTAATAAAGGAATACTACAGATAACGTTACACTCACAAATCCAACAAACTATAAGAAATGAACCAATTCCTCCAAAACCACAAACTACTAAATACAACCACGATGAAATAGTCCTGAATATCTGATTAGGTCTACATATCTGATTAGCTTCTTACTAAAGAAACTGAATTCATAACTTTAAAAGTTTAAAAAAAAAAAGAAACCAAATCTCCAGGCCCAGATGTTTTCACTGGAGGATTCTACCACATATTTAAAGAATATTTTTACAAAATCCCTTCTGACACAGAGAAGAGAAGGGAACACTTCCCAGCTCATTTTACGAAGCTAGTATTACCCTGGACCCAGAAACAGACAAAAATAGTACAAAGAAAATTACACAGCAATCTCTCTCATGAACTTAGATACAAAAACTCTTCAGTAAAATGCTAACAAATTGAATAACAGTATATAAAAAGAATTACACACCAAGACCAAATGGGATATATTCTAGGTACGCAAGACTGTTCAATACTCAAAAAAAAAAAAAAAAATCAACGTAATGTGCCATATCAATAGAAGAAAATTGATATGATCATATCAACTAACATAGAAAAAAAAACCACATAAATCATCTCAGTGTTCTAAGAGAACATTTGAAAAATGACAATTTTGCTAATATGATGGTTGCATTTACTATGTGCCCAAGAATTTTTACTATAAACTTTAATTTTTATACATATAAAAGATTTTACAATCATAAAAATTTGATAACTTCTATGACCCAAACACTGGAAAAATATTATACTTAAATGAGTAGTTTTAGTGCTATTTTTCATTCATTTACATTTATATTTCTTTCCTGTCACTCATAAGTAACACTGTGATCTAAAGATTGCTAAAATTAATATTTTTGTGTCTGGTATAAGAAAGATAAAATGTACATCAGAGCCAGATTAAGAAACTTATACAACTTGACATAAATTTTTCAATAATAGAGCAACTTCTTTATGTAGTCCTACACTGACACTGCTTGCTGGCTATGAAACTTACCACCAAAGGTAAACAAACTGAATCACCTAGTAGGTATTACAATAGCAGATAATACTCTTAGTTTTTGGAAGTCCATATTTGCTTTCTTTGACTGTTGAAAAAATAAAAGTATGTAAGAAAGTATGTCTCAACACATACATTATAATTGGTCACTTTAACTTTAAAGGCAGGCATTTCACCTCTGACACTAAATCATAATAAAGTTCATTTACAGTATTTTTATACCAGAATTACATTAGGTCATCCACCACAGTCAGCCCCTTTCTCTAGCAAAATTATTTACCACATGTAGATTTCTGTTCCCAGAGTGGTCTTGATTTTCTAATGTCAACTTAGAGCCAGCTAGAAAGACTCTGTCATATGATTTGTGATCATTTCCACTCTCAATTTTTTTTTTAACCCAGAAACACATTAAACAAATAACATCCACAGCATCTGTTTTATCATATTTGGGGAAAAATAAAATCTAGTATGTTTGGATAAAATATAACCCATAGTGATTTCCATTCACTGATCCAAATGTATAGAGGTTTCATCTACCTCACATCATACACAAAAATTAATTTGAGATAAATAGGCCTAAAACTATAATGGTTTTAGAGTAAAACATATATTCTGTCTTGTGGGCAGAGAAATGTTTCTCACAGTTGACAAATCCACGATTAAGGCACTGGCAGATTCAGTGTCTGGCAAAGACCTGTTTCTTAGTTCACAGGCTGCCATTTTCTTGCTGTGTCCTCACATGGTGGAAGAGATAAGGGAGCTCTCTGGAATCTTTTATAAGGGCACTAATCCCATTCATGAGGGTTCCACCCTTATGACCTAACCACTTCCCAAAGGCCCCACCTTGAAATACCATCACATTAGGGATTAGGTTTCAATTTATGAATTTTGGGTGGGACACAGTCTACAGCAATATGGATTTTGATTACACAGATATACGCGTGTCAAAACTTAGGGAAAACAGACGAGATTTGTTTATTTCACTGTAAATTTTACATAAAAAGAAAAAAGAAACCTGTAAATTAATGCTGAATCTAGTTATAACATGCATGCTGAAGTATTTAGGAAGAACCATACTGATGTCTGCAATTTACTTTGGTTTTTTTTTTTTTTTGGCTGCATTGGGTCTTCATTGCTGTGCGCAGACTTTCTCTAGTTGTGGCAAGTGGGGGCCATTCTTTGTTGCAGTGTGTGGGCTTCTCATTGTGGTGGCTTCTCTTGCTGCGGAGCACGGGCTCTAGGCACATGGGTTTCAGTACTTGTGGCACATGGGCTCTAGAGCGCAGGTTTAGTAGTTGTGGCACACAGGCTTAGTTGCTCCACAGCATGTGGGATCTTCCCGGACCAGGGCTCGAACCCATGTCCCCTGCACTGGCAGGCGGATTCTTAACCACTGCGCCACCAGGGAAGCCCTGCAATTTACTCTGAATGCACCTAAAATAAAATGGACTAATAGACGGAATGTGGGATAGACAGATGGCTAGATACACTGATGAAACAAGAAAAATAAAATATTAGTAGCAGAATCTAGATGGTGCTATACAGATATTCAATGTAAAATTCTTTCACCTTTGCTGTATGTGAGAACATTTTTAGAATAAAACATTAGGGGGAAGTTGAGAGATTTCCATTTATTTATTTTACTAATATTTATCAAATGAAGCCGGCTCTTTCTTTTTATAGAAGAGAACATGACTACAATTAAGCAACTAGGCCATAAATCTAAGATATGATTAGAATCTAAAGTCCCCGAAGTACTGCTATTTCACCCAAAATCTCACACTGAATTATTCATGAAAGGAGTTTGTCAACATATTCTTTGCTAATAGTATATAACAACATCAACCAATTACTTAGCATCTTTTTTCAGTATTAGGTCATAAGACACATTGTGGTGATTTAATAACGTCCACCTGGATAAGCCAAAACTATGTTTCCCAGAATCCTCTTCTCTGAGTAGTTCTGGGCTAATCCATAGAAATGTCCATGAGACTTGGAAGGCGGAGGTGAAGCAGCAGCCATTAGTTTCTGAAGATCGTCATGGTCAGATGTGATGAAAGACAGAAGCACAGGCAACAGCCTTCCACAGACTTACCCAGTAGCTATTCTTTGTGATCCCACTCTAATAGTTTGAAATGCCTGGCTTCCCATATTCCCTTGCAAGCTCCAATTAATACACCAACATCAATGTCTCAGAATAGGTGATTAGTGACTTTCCTCTGCACTTCCAATTTCCCTTGTAGGATTCTTACTTGACAGTTTCTCCCACAATTATACAAGGTTTTATATCTGTAATACATTCTTGATTCCATAACACTCATGATGGTTCTGCTTCCCTTACTGAACTCTGACTGATAATACCAGCATACTTCACTTATTCCATTACATGTATCTCTAAAAGTTATAAAGAAATTAAAAAGTTGCAAGTCATTTTTACTTTACAAAGGATTGTGAAAGCCTTCTGATGGTTTTTAAAGGAAGCATAATTCTTTTATAAAGTAAATGTTCAGCCTTTAGATATTTTGTAATAAATTTGAATTTTTTTTTCAAGAGAGAAACAGTAAGGTATAATGGTAGAAAAACTAAACTCAGTCAGCCTAAGATATGAATCATGGCTCAGTCATTTATTAGCTGAGAGACCTTAGTCAATTTACTAAACCTCTCTGCAACCTGTCTTCTTATCTTGAAAATGTGTACAATGATGCCAGTGATATCTATGTAAGAGGGACTCCAGGATAGAAATCTGCCTGGAAGAGCATAAAGCTAAAAGACTTAAATTTTCACAGCAAGCATACTTTCTATATGCAATTTAAATTTATTTGGAAGATTTGGTGGGGGGTGGGAATTTTTGGTGGAAATAACAGGAAAAGTTAAAATACCCTCATGTCAATCCCACGGTGCTACCAACAGAATAATACAATCATGTAATTAAAACTAGTATATTCCTTTTCTTTCCCCACCTGGTCGTGCTGCACAGCTTCCGGGGTCTTAATTCCCCGACCAGGAATTGAACCCAGGCCCTCGGCAGTGAGAACACGGAGTCCTAACCACTGGACCACCAGGGAATTCCTGAAACTAGTATATTCTTTTTTTTTTTTTTTTTTTGTAATTTAAATAAATTTATTTGCAGGAGAAAAACATCTGAACATCAGGTACAGTCTGATCCACAATGATCCAACAATCATCATAATTCATTCTGGAAGTACTCTTACACAGCTGGCAGGAGAAAGTCCACATGGAGCATCAGCTGAACGTTCATCAGAATTCACAAAGCCATCTAACCTGAGTATTACACAACACGTAATGATCATGATACAATAATAAAAATACAATATCCAATACTCACTACTTTGTGAGCTACAGCTAAAATATAAAGAATTTAGGCTCTTTTTTAAAAAATGAAAAAAATATTTCTATTATAGCTTTATTTAAAGCATTTTCAGTTAGATACAGCTTTATATATTTTCACTCACAATAGACAGCAGAAGAATGCCTTCTTAAGTATCTGTAGATAAAATATATTACTCGTTTAAATGTTTGCACTCTGAAGCATACTTTGCCAGGTATGAGTTCAGATAAGAGTATGAAACTGTGCTGTGGCAAAATCCTGGCTGATGATCAAGACTTAGATGGTTTTCATATTTGTTTAAAACAACTTACATCAGGGAAAAAAGAAGTGAGGACATAAAGAGAACCAACATTATTCTTTTTCAATGAAGCAGTCTCATTCCAGAGAACGGGCTTTCCATTTTGAATTCAAAGTGTGTGGTCCCAAAGTTGAATTCTTTCCAGTCCAAGGAGCTGCCTGCGGCTGAGGCAACACGCAATGATGAAGCGAGTTGAGAGGAAAGCGTTAACTGAACTACAGAGATGGTCACTGATAAAACAAGTTCCTAGAGGTCCTCGAGCCCACAAAGAGGCGAAGGGCAGCCAGAACTATCAATACAGAAGAAAAATGCGCTCACTGAACTGCACACATAGAGCTTCTAGGAGGGTTAACAGTTCTTGACATAGGTTCCTGGTTGTAGTTTACAATATCTGCCTTCACCACCCTCTGTGACTGTTCTATTTCTGCTTTGTTTAACTTGATTCCAAGGATTTCAGCAGCAACTTTCTGAAAACACAGGAAGACAGAGTCTCCTGTCTTTGCTGAGACAAAGTGGCTACTAAAACCATTTTCCTGGCAAAACCTTAAGTGTTTTTCAGGTTTTACTGTTCGCATATGCTCCAAATCAATTTTATTGCCCACCAAGGCAACCAGTGGCTGAGTTTCAGACTCCTCACTCACTTTCTTCACCACAGAATACCAATCTTCTAAATTCTCAAAGCTTTGATAATTTGTAATATCATATACCAAGAGGATTCCCTGTGCTCCATAGATATATTTATCCAACATCTTGCCTCCTATTGTCTGCCCTCCTATGTCCCAAACTTGAAGAGTAACATTCAAGTTTCCTGGCAACATTATTCTTCTCAAAAAGAAATCCAGTCCTATAGTTTGTTTGTACTGTTTCCCAAAAGTTTCTTGAGCAAAACACGTAGCTAAGGAGGTCTTCCCGGAGGTGCCGTCCCCCAGCACGACGATTTTCAGTTGCCGGTCTTGGCTCTCCTCCTCAGAGTCCGACATGCTGTCCCAGGAACCAGGCCCACCTCCCCTCCCTCCCCACCGAGGTAGAAGGAGGAAGGGAAGGAGGGGGTCTCTGGGGGCGGGGGAGAAGAAGAAGGGCGGCAGTGGGGGCAGCACCCCCCGTCCCGGTGTCTCAGCGGCCGCCGGAGGTATCCGGGCAGAATCACTCGGCGGTAGCCATCTTGCCCACCTCCCCTCCCCCCTGAAACTAGTATATTCTTAATAAACACTGGCTATCATCTTTCTCTTCTGTATTAAAGAGATGAACTGTTTTTTAATTCCCTTTTCTTCTCTAAAATGAATTCTAACCATTTAAATAATTCACAATTTGAAACAGTATTATCAAGTTTAATTGTTCTTCAGTTATGCTAATCTACATGAATCTCCACATTTCCCTTTTCTCAAATCAATTCCTATGCCTTCTAATACACTTTCACCTATGTTCAGATGAGCAACTGAACATTCAGGTAACAACTAAAATACATAAGTAGTTTATAGCAGTGCTTCTCAAACTTTCATTTCCATGTAATCACCCAGGAATCTTGTTAAAATGCAGATTCTGATTCAGTAGGTCTAGGATTGAGGCCTGAGACTCTGTGCTCCTAATTAACTCCCAGATGACATTGTTACTAGACCACAGACTACACTTAGAGTAGCAAGGAACTTAAAGTAGGGTATATAGTAGGTTATTACAAAACTTTAGAGCTGGAAAGGACTTTACAAAATTTATAATCCATCTAAAAACACAGAGAGGCTTCCCTGGTGGCGCAGTGGTTAAGAATCTGCCTGCCAATGCAGGGGACACGGGTTCAAGCCCTGGTCTGGGAAGATCCCACATGGCGCAGAGCAACTAAGCCCGTGTGCCACAACTACTGAGCCTGCGCTCTAGAGCCCGCAAGCCACAACTACTGAGCCCACGTGCCACAACTACTGAAGCCCGCATGCCTAGAACCCGTGCTCCGCAAGAGGAGAGGTCACCACAATGAGAAGCCCGCGCACCACAACAAAGAGTAGCCCCCGCTTGCCGCAACTAAAGAAAGCAGGCGGGCAGCAACGAAGACGCAACGCAGCCAAAAATAAATAAATCAATAAATTTATTAAATAAATTAATTAATTAAATAAGATAAAAACACAGAGAACTTAAGGGTCCTGAACAAGGTCACTACAGCTAGTAGTAGAGCCAAAGAAAATCCAACTTATCCTAACAACAGATTCCGTGCACTTTCCACTACACCAGTGCTTCTCAATCTTCAATTATTTATATGTAATTACAAGGCAATTAAATCTATACAGGGAACCTGAAATCCTTCAAATGTGTCATGTTACAATCGTTCCTTCTTCAATTAACCTATCGTATTATTAAATTATGGCAAGATTTGCCAATCAAGGTCGAAATTATATCAGTCACATCTACACCACGGGAAAATGAATAACACATGCAAATTCTCCTTCTGAAGTTAAGAAATTCTACTCCCTGCTGTTCTGACCAGTCTCTTTCTAAGATATTGTAGAAAGAGACTTATCCATCTGATTACCAAATAAAGCAGAAGAAAAAAACTAAAGGAATTTTGCCTGAGGAGAAGTCTGATGAGATTTCGCTAGGGATAAACGTATGACTAAATTTCACCATAGGACCCAAAATATCTATCCTAGTAAAGGTTATGCACAATCCTTCCGTACTCCTCTGCCCTTAATCATTGAAGGAACAATATCATATCTGGAACCAACACGCTTTGGACAAGTGAAGAGTCCCACTTTCAGACAGATGACTGAAAGTAGAGCACATAAATATTAAGACGTTACATTTGATAAGGAATAAAGAATGAGTACCTTTGAACCATCTCTCCTAAAATTTCTACTTTGTTGTGATTTAAAAGAAATTAAAACAATCCAGGCAAGAGAAGGAAGACATTAATTTTGGCAGTTCTTAAAACAGTATACCAAATTTCCAATGTTAGCCATTTTTAATCAACTCACTTTTTAAAACAAAAACTTCCAAACAAAACCTTTATATCATTACCACAAATGAGAAAAATGCATGACTTGCCATAAATAAAAGATAACAGTATATATGTCAATCCCAATCTCCCAATTTATAAAAGAATGTAAAAAAGAGTGAGTATATGTATACGTATAACTGATTCACTATGCTGTACAGCAGAAACTAATACAACATTGTAAATCAACTATACTCCAATAAAAATTAAATATATGTATATAACAGTAAAGATAACAGTAGAATATCATTAAATTCTACTAGAGAATGTTGCCCACAGAATGTTCTGAGCCTGAGCCCCTCTTTGTTAAAAAGGGAGAATGTGTTCAAGAGGTGTTAAGGGCTTATGTTTATAGATACAAGGAAAAGGATTGAAAGAGAAAAACGGAAAAGGTTTTTATGCAATTTGATGTTATTTAATGCTCTGTCTCGAACATCTCTATCATTATCCCAAGTATCTGAATGTTACACACTTTGAGAAACACTACACCACACCATGTTGTTTTTTAATTGATATTTCTCACTGGTTAATCCTCTAAATAGCTTAAAATTCTATTGACAGGAAATGAATATTATATTTAATTCCCCAGAGCACCTAGTCCAGTAACTGGTACACAGTAGGCACTTAATGATATGTTTAAGTGAAACAAAAAGATAAGTCATTAAAACAAGCAATTTATTTAGAACTGTTGATTTCTCAAGAGCTGAAAAAACTAATGAGATCACCTACTAGTTTAACTTACTCATTTAAAGATGTGAATGTTAAGTATTGAGACAGTAAGTGACTAGCCTAATCAGAATTGGTTTTAGGGACTCTGAAATTTCTTAGTTCTCAATCTAACAGTTGTGCAGGCAGATGTCAAATGAATGGCTTAAGGCAAAGGAATCCTTTTGACATTTTATTTAGGGTCAGAAGGACAAGAGATTGGTAGGGAGGAAGCAGGGAAGGGCTATACACATTTACGAAGATAACTTGCCCAAAAATACTCCACAAGAAGTAGAAGGAGAAATCTTAGGTTGGCAAAGATACTCACCCAGAATTCCACCCACATTGCTAAGACTGTCCCAGGTTAAAGGGTAGAGACGCAGAGGATACTCTCAAGGAAGGTGGCTGTGTTCAGAACCTTCCTTAGTGAGAATTTTCTAAACTTCTTTTATCATTACAAGAACTGTCCCATGCCTGGAATCTCAAACATTTGTTGACTTCACTGGTTTCCTCCCAAATCCCCACCCTCATTCCTAAACTAATTAGAAGTATTATACATGTTCCAAGACTGAAAGAAGAGTGGTAATAAAAATATAAAACACAAGTATCGGGCTTCCCTGGTGGTGCATTGGTTGAGAATCCGCCTGCCAATGCAGGGGACACGGGTTCGAGCCCTGGTCTGGGAAGATCCCACATGCCACAGAGCAACTAGTCCCGTGAGCCACAACTACTGAGCCTGCGCATCTGGAGCCTGTGCTCCGCAACAAGAGAGGCTGCGAAAGTGAGAGGCCAGCGCACCACGATGAAGAGTGGCCCCCGCTTGCCGCAACTAGAGAAAGCCCTCGCACAGAAACGAAGACCCAACACAGCCAAAAATAAATTAATTAATTAATTAATTTAAAAAAAAAAAAAAAAACACAAGTATCCCTTGAGCCGAAAATTTTGTTTCTAAACCCTTGACTTAATGATAAAATGGAGGCCTTTTCTAGCCCGTAGGAAAAGATTTAAATTTGAGGACTAAAGCAGAGTCAGCTTTCTCAGCAAATGTGCTTAAAAAATGAACTGGGAACATTAAGTATGAAAAATAAAGATTTATTTTGATTGTAAATGATATAACTTAAGTTTTAAAAAGAGAAGTAGGATATGGTTATTATAGGATATCTAGACATCTCAGTGTATCAAAAACTGGCCAGATATAGGGCCACTACAGGGACAAGAGGAACTAGAACCTGGGAGTTGACCACACAGTCAGGATTATCTCTGCCTCTTCACTCTGTGAGTGGATCTCATTCTCTCCAGCTAAACATAGGTTATCTATCTACATGGTGTGGGAGATGGAAGGGTGAGCTTTGGTAGGTTAGAACTCCTGTCTGCCCCTGGATATATTGCCATAGCCAGTGGGATGGGGCATTATAATTGACTACATCTGGATTAAGTCCCCACCTCAATAAACAAGGGTAGAATATTATGTTTGGTAACCTCAACAAAAGCACAATGGTGTGTGTTGGGGGAGGAAGGGGGTCTGTTAACAGAAATGAGATAAGTATACGGAACAGAGAAAAGTAAGATCTATCACATTTTAATTCAATTTCACAATGACAGTGACAGTTTTCCCTTTCAGTTGTGTACAACCAATTCCTTAGCATACCAATAGATTTATTCATGCAGGGGAAAATAGGTTTGCTTAGTTCTTGAGGAAGAGTAACTTTTTCATCAGTCATGGGTAACTATCAACAGAGGTGTTTAAACACAGCCATAATTCAGTATCAATAAATTAAGAATGACAAATCAAAAATATATATATTACATACTTCTTCATGTGCTTAGAATGATTTGAATTTAGCTACAATATACAGCACAACATTTTCTTCAAGATGCTTTTTTATTCTTGGAAATAGAGATTTCCTAGAATATCTTTTCAAGGCCAAATGTAACCATATGTTTATAAACATACTATGAATTTATATAATGATGGGATATTGGGATAATTTTCACAATTCACTTAATTACCCCACTGAATTGAAAAGATAAGAATTCAATCCATTATTAAAAAAACTTTGACTTAAGAAGCAGAAAAATATGCTTATGGAATATGGAGTATAAAAGTAAGAAAGCATGGGGATGATGATGGATAAAGTGATATATTCTACAAGTAGTTCAAGAGGCTTTTGATAGTATTCAATCTGTTTAATGTACTAGAAAAAGAATGTATTTAAAGCTCAAATTCACATGCTATTTCCAACCAAGGAATTTTTTAGCATCAAAGCACCTGTTTACTCATATTCTTTCATTAAAACTTCTTTTGACACTGAACAATTAGATTTAAAAATAAAATAAGAAAGAAAAATAACCGAATAGAAGTATATTTCCCTCTTTTTTTTCCTTGTAAATAACAGATGTTAAATCATGTTGGTGACTCAGTAGATGGCACTGTTCTCATTAAATTAAAATGGATCTAATACAAAAAACAGGGCACACAAACTTAACTAACACTAATGTGCTTTCACCCAAAAATATAAAACAGTATCCTGAACACCTGTATTAATTAATGCATTGAACCAATCAAATCTTAAATATAGTGAATGATTATTTACAAAACATTTACTTCCTTCCTACTGCAGCTTAACTAGAATTCTGTAAATTTTCTTTTGGAAATATTAATGAGTGATCTAATAACACCTCTACTCAAAAATAAATTGGTTCTCTTTCCTCTAATTAAAATGTGAAATAACAGTACTTTCTATTTCTTTTAACAGTGCCTTTATTAGAGAATAATGTTTTCAAAATACTAACTAGGTTGCCATTATCAAGTTTTGAATGTACAGTTACAAATATTTTCTTCTGAAACATCACTCACTGCATTTACTGACTTGCAGTTATCTAACTTCCTCTGAGTTAGCTACTGTCACTTCAGCTCCTTATTGGCAGAGACCTTACACTTTATAGATAAGATCTTACACTTACACTTACACTTTATAGATCCCACAGTGACTCTCAAAAAACACCTACTGAAAAAAGACACAAAATAAAATTAATCACTAAACATAGTATACAGCAACAAAATGTATTCAATAATTATTTACTGAATAGGGTATACATCAATGAACAAAAGCAACAAAAGTGATACCAATAAAACCTACTACCCAGATCAGTAATTTAACTCCCAGATTTTACATTCAAGTTCTGAGGTGATGAGTTTATTATTTCCATAATCACATAAAGGAAATGATCCATATAACTTAAACTAGGTTGTATGAATAGCCCTAGGGCATCCAAGTGACCATTTACATTTAGTCAGTCATTCAACAAATATTTTCTGTGAACCTGTATTGTCAAGATCCAAACAAATCCCTAGGGATTTAAACAGGAATCAAGGCAATCCTCCTAGATTGATCAGCTCTGCATCCCACCCCTCTCTCATTTTCTTGCTCTATATCTCGACAAAATGGGCCCCTGGAAGATTCCAGAAGAAAGCAACTCAGTATTAAATAGCCTTACCTATTTATCCATTAGGGCTTAGCATTAGTCACCCTTCCAGACCAAGTAATGACATAGAGCCACTGCTGCACCACCATCCCAAGTCCTCTGGACTGCTAAACAAATCTAAAGATAAGATACCACCTCTATGCTCTAATGTTGCTCTGGAGCCTCAGCTTTCTCTAACCTAGTATGCACAAGATTCCAGGGTTGGATTCTGCTTTAGTGCCTGCTTCTGTTTTCTTACCAGTTCCTTATCTGGGGGGTCTAAATTCATATCCCAGGACTCTGCTAAATGGCAAAATTTGGCTCCAAGGTAATAATTACATCCCTTCATGATGGTTACCTATATTGAATTTCCTGAAATGCCCTGCCTGATTGGCGCTAGCTCCATTTAAAAATGTAGTGCCCACAACACTTTTAAAGACAACCTAGCCTGCCACACCTTTTGGTTACTCTCTTACCTATAGGATTTATTTTCCAAAGTCCGCATCTACAGGCAAATCTATGCTACAAAGTTTCAAAGAGGCTAAGTCTCTGTTAAGTCTCACATTCCTTAACTATCAACAGCCCTGTGCTGCCAAGAGAAATGTTGTCATTGCCCCAAAATATGATGTCCTCTGCTTTATTCTACAAAATATTTAGGAGTCTATAAACACTCTTAAGCCTCTAAAACTCAAAATAACTCCAGTTCAGAAAACAAACCAACAAACAAAAGCTGACTGACTACCTCCCAGGGCTGTGCCTGATTAAAGATCTTACAGATGAAGAAGAAATTCCTTCCTTCAAGGAGCTCAGTCTAGTGGGGTCAAAAGGTTTACATTAAGTTAACACTACGGATAGTTTAGGAACCCATACAACCTACACTGGGAAAAAGTAGACAATAAAAAAAATACTATCTGCTTACTATGTGTCAGAGGCACAGTCGATACAATTCCTTAGTTATTTTTATTCCCTCATAAAACAGCCTAGCTATCTTCTAAAGTCAGTTGCAGAATTAAGAAAATACCCAAGATACAAGGATTTATGTCTCTTTTATGCCTACCTATTTGATTAAATGGAAATATCTCTTCAATGAGTGCTATTAAATACCTGAATGGATATCAGTGAAATAGTGGAATCTCTTTTTCCAGAGACTTTTAAAAGTAGGCTAAAGATAACTCAAATGTCAAAAATACTTTAAGGTTCTTTAAGGCAAGAAGATGAATTAACTAAATTCCCAGTAATATAAAATTTAAAGGTAGGGGAATGAAGGAAGACTTTTTTTAAAAAAATGACATGAGATGATATGAGTTCAGTAGGTGTTAAAATAATTATCACTCCTAATGAAGAAAGAAGAATCTTTAGGATTGATAAACTGATGGTATTAAAAAGAAGAAAATCCTAAAATAAATAGAAAATTAAAAAATGAATTTTCTTTTTGCTTTTTCTTTCATTTTTATCTTATATTGTTTCTTTTTTTCCTGAAAGTCTTGAAAGAATTTCTCAAATCTAGCACTATATTTTAGTTTCATGTTTTCAGTATTTCCTTACTTTAAATCTCAGATTATTTATGTATAGTAAAATGACTAAAACGAAATTAAGAATAAAAAATATAAGTTAATAGCTGTTAGTTCACACACAAAAGCAAGGGTTTGGAGTCAAAATTTTCTGTTCAAGTGTTACTTGTGTTTTGTAGTTTTATGTGTGATATCTTTTACTACTGTTTTTCTTGATTTTTAAAAATTAGGGTAGTAATAACTGGTTACAACAATAATAATCATTAACATTTTAAAATTGTCATCTTTTTATATTTAATCATAACAGTCACATAAGGCTCAACAAGTCTGTTGCCAAATTATATAAAAGTAAATCAAGGTTCAGAACAGTTATTCATCTATCCAAAGATAATAATTTTAAAAGGGAAGGAGTTAGAGTGGATAATTTCTAAAGCCCTTTTCAGTCCTACCATTTTATGACTATAGTGTGTGTTTCAAGCCCTTGCTTTTGCTTTCGTCACTCAGTACTAAAAATGGCATACCAGAGGATATGCTATTTTTCTTACATTGGAAATGCTTACTTTGTGGTATTTAACTTAAATTTAGAGTGAACTTTTGGCAACTACTAGAACAGATCAAAAACTACTACTACCAAAAAAAGGTAAAAACAACAAAACCAAAAACAAACCAAAAAAATCCTTTGATTCTTATTTCCAATGGTCATATATTTCAAAGGAACAAAGCCTAATTCTCTACAATTAAACACCAATGAATTATAGGTAAGAATATGGCAGTATTGCAATAGTAAAGCAAACTTTACCTTATATTTTTAAACATAAAATACACTCTTGTTTTAACTGTAAAACTGTTAACATATTAGTCATAAGAATGTTTAACAACTCATCTCAGTGTTCAGTGCCTTCATAGTTTGGGACAAAATCTTATGTTAATCAGAAGTCATATGATTTTAACTAAAAATTTGAGAGAAACATCTCCCCATTCCTAATCATTTTTCTTTTACCAAATGAACAAAAGAAAACAAATTGTTAGGTCCTCTTATTCATATCTCAAGAATTTAGATAAAAGTATTCTCTATTTTTAAAATATTTTAGCTCTCTAGTTTTATATTAATTAAGAAGTAATACTTGAGGTCTAAGATTCCTGGTACCATCATGTAACAATTTGACCCTGTGGAAACAAATGGGACTAGCAAATAATAACCCTCATTCCTAGGCAAGGTATAAAAAGTCCCTGCACCCTTTCCTACAAGATGGATTACATTTTTTCCCTAAGATAAAATGAGTAACTTCTGCAAATTCTGTGTTTAAAGATCTCTTATTTCTCTTTTTCATGTTTGATATATTTGTCCCCCTATATAGATTATAGGACAAATCCATCTCCTAGTTTTCTAAACAAGGCAAAGAGAAGTTGTCACTGGACCCCACAATTTCTGCCATAGAGAAAGGTCAGAACACTTCCTTTTGCTGGAGCAGTCATTTGCTAGTATCTACAGATGCCTGCACACAGATTACAGGCAAAACTCTCCTGTTGGTCAACCTACAATTTTTATGCTAATAAAGCTAGTTCTCATTACAAGGACTTTTTGGACAATTCCCACCTTCAGGTGGGTACAGAAAAGTAGAGGTATTGTTTACACTCCTTTGGATAGGAAATAAAGGGTGGGAGAAATCCTTTTCATAGGTTTCTGTTTCCTAGTGTACTGAAATTTAAATCTCATTGTGATCAAAAGAATCAAAGTAGAGGAGAGGAACCAAGATGGCGGAGTAGAAGGACGTGCTCTCACTCCCTCTTGCGAGAACACCAGAATCACAACTAGCTGCTGGACAATCATCGACAGGAAGACACTGTAACTCGCCAAAAAAGATACCCCACATCCAAAGACAAAGGAGAAGCCACAATGAGACGGTAGAAGGGGCGCAATCAGAGTAAAATCAAATCCCATAACTGGTGAGTGGGTGACTCACAGACTGGCGAACACTTATACCACAGAAGTCCACCCACTGGAGCGAAGATTCTGAGCCCCACGTCAGGCTTCCCAACCTGGGGGTCCGGCAACGGGAGGAGGAATTCATAGAGAATCAGACTTTGAAGCCTAGTGGGAATTGATTGCAGGACTTCAACAGGACTGGGGGAAACAGAGACCCCACTCTTGGAGGGCGCACACAAAACAGTGTGCGCATCTGGACCCAGGGGAAGGAGCGGTGACCCCGGGGGAGACTGAACCAGACCTACCTGCTAGTGTTGGAAGGTCTCCTGCAGAGGTGGGGGGTGGCTCTGTTTCACCGTGGGGACAAGGACACTGGCAGCAGAAGTTCTGGGAAGTACTCGTTGGCGTGAGCCCTCCCAGAGTCTGTCATTAGCCCCACCAAAGAGCCCAGGTAGGCTCCAGTGTGGGGCTGCCTCAGGCAAACAACCAGCAGGGAGGGAACCCAGCCCCACCCATCAACAGTCAAGTGGATTAAAGTTTTACTGAGCTCTGACCACCACAGCAACAGTCAGCTCTACCCACCATCAGAGCCTCCCATCAAGCCTCTTAGATAGCCTCAACCACCAGAGGGCAGACGGCAGAAGTAAGAAAAACTACAATCCTGCAGCCTGTGGAATAAAAACCACATTCACAGAAAAATAGACAAGATGAAAAGGCAGAGGGCTATATACCAGATGAAGGAACAAGATAAAACCCCAGAAAAACAACTAAATGAAGTGGAGATAGGCAACCTTCCAGAAAAAGAATTCAGAATAATGATAGTGAAGATGATCCAGGACCTCGGAATAAGAATGGAGGCAAAGACTGAGAAGATGCAAGAAATGTTTAACGAAGATCTAGAAGAATTAAAGAACAAACAAACAGAGATAAACAATACAATAACTGAAATGAAAAATACACTAAGGAAACACAAGCTTTAAATGACACAACAGACCAGATAGATTTCGTTTATATTTATAGGACATTCCATCTGAAAACAACAGATTACACTATCTTCTCAAGTGCGCAGGGAACATTCTCCAGGATAGATCACATCTTGGGTCACAAATCAAGCCTCAGTAAATTTAAGAAAATTGAAATCATATCAAGCATCTTTTCTGACCACAACGCTAGAAGATTAGAAATGAATTAGAGGGGAAAAAACGTGAAAAGCACAAACACATGGAGGCTAAACAATACGTTACTAAGTAACCAAGAGATCACTGGAGAAATCAAAAAATACCTAGAGACAAATGACAATGAAAACACCACGATCCAAAGCCTATGGGATGCAGCAAAAGCAGTTCTAAGAGGGAAGTTTATAGCTATACAAGCTTACCTAAAGAAACAAGAAAAATCTCAAGTAAACAATCTAACCTTACACCTAAAGAAACTAGAGAAAGAAGAACAAACAAAACCCAAAGTTAGCAGAAGGAAAGAAATCATAAAGATCAGAGGGGAAATATATGAAATAGAAACAAAGAAAACAATAGCAAAGATCAATAAAACTAAAAGCTGGTTCTCTGAGAAGATAAAAAAAATTGATAAGCCATTAGCCAGACTCATCAAGAAAAAGAGGGAGAGGACTCAAATCAATAAAATTAGAAATGAAAAAGGAGAAGTTACAACAGACACCGCAGAAATACAAAGCATCCTAAGAGACTACTACCAGCAACACTATGGCAATAAAATGGACAACCTGGAAGAAATGGACAAATTCTTAAAGGTATAACCTTCCAAGACTGAACCAGGAAGAAACAGAAAATATGAACAGACCAATCACAAGTAACGAAATTGAAACTGTGATTAAAAATCTTCCAACAAACAAAAGTCCAGGACCAGATGGCTTCACAGGTGAATTCTATCAAACATTTAGAGAAGAGCTAACACCCATCCTTCTCAAACTCTTCCAAAAAATTGCAGAGGAAGGAACACTCCCAAACTCATTCTATGAGGCCACCATCACCCTGATACCAAAACCAGACAAAGACACTACAAAAAAAGAAAATGACAGACCAATATCACTGATGAATATAGATGCAAAAATCCTCAACAAAATACTAGCAAACAGAATCCAACAACACATTAAAAGGATCATACACCACGATCAAGTGGGATTTATCCCAGGGATGCAAGGATTCTTCAATATACGCAAATCAATGTGATATACCATATTAACAGATTGAAGAATAAAAACCATATGATCATCGCAATAGATGCAGAAAAAGCTTTTGACAAAATTCAACACCTATTTATGAGAAAAACTCTCCAGAAAGTGGGCATGGAGGGAACCTACCTCAACATAATAAAGGCCACATATGAAAATCCCACAGCAGACATCATTCTCAACGGTGAAAAACTGAAAAGCATTTCCTCTAAGATCAGGAACAAGACAAGGATGTCCACTCTCACCACTATTATTCAACATAGTTTTGGAAGTCCTAGCCACGGCAATCAGAGAAGAAAAAGAAATAAAAGGAATACAAATTGGAAAAGAAGAAGTAAAACTGTCACTGTTTGCAGATGACATGATACTATACATAGAGAATCCTAAAGATGCCACCAGAAGACTACTAATCAATGAATTTGGTAAAGTTGCAGGATACAAAATTAATGCACAGAAATCTCTTGCATTCCTATACACTAATGATGAAAAATCTGAAAGAGAAATTATGGAAACACTCCCATTTACCACTGCAACAAAAAGGATAAAATACCTAGGAATAAACCTACCTAGGGAGACAAAAGACCTGTATGCAGAAAACTATAAGACACTGATGAAAGAAATTAAAGATGATACCAACGGATGGAGAGATATACCATGTTCTTGGATTGGAAGAATCAATATTGTGAAAATGACTATACTACCCAAAGCAATCTACAGATTCAATGCAATCCCTATCAAATTACCAATAGCATTTTTTATGGAACTAGAACAAATCATCTTAAAATTTATATGGAGACACAAAAGACCCTGAATAGCCAAAGCAGTCTTGAGGGAAAAAAACGGAGCTGGAGGAATCAGACTCCCTGACTTCAGACTATACTACAAAGCTACAGTAATCAAGACAATATGGTACTGGCACAAAAACAGAAACATAGATCAATGCAACAAGATAGAAAGCCCAGAGATAAACCCACGCACCTATGGTCAACTAATCTATGACAAAGGAGGCAAGACTACACAATGGAGAAAAGACAGTCTCTTCCATAAGTGGTGCTGGGAAAACTGGACAGCTACATGTAAAAGAATGAAATTAGAATACTCCTTAACACCATACACAAAAATAAACTCAAAATGGATTCGAGACCTAAATGTAAGACCGGACACTATAAAACTCTTAGAGGAAAACATAGGAAGAACACTCTTTGACATAAATCACAGCAAGATCTTTTTTGATCCACGTCCTAGAGTAATGGAAATAAAAACAAAAATAAACAAATGGGACCTAACGAAACTTCAAAGCTTTTGCACAGCAAAGGAAACCATAAACAAGACGAAAAGACAACCCTCAGAATGGGAGAAAATATTTGCAAACGAATCAACAAACAAAGGATTAATCTCCAAAATACATAAACAGCTCATTCAGCTCAATATTAAAGAAACAAACAACCCAATCCAAAAATGGGCAGAAGATCTAAATAGACATTTCTCCAAAGAAGACATACAGATGGCCAAGAAGCACATGAAAAGATGCTCAACATCACTAATTATTAGAGAAATGCAAATCAAAACTACAATGAGGTATCACCTCACACCAGTTAGAATGGGCATCATCAGAAAATCTACAAACAACAAGTGCTGGAGAGGGTGTGGAGAAAAGGGAACCCTCTTGCACTGTTGGTGGGAATGTAAATTGATACAGCCACTATGGAAAACAATATGGAGGTTCCTTAAAAAACTAAAAATAGAATTATCATATGATCCAGCAATCCCACTACTGGGCATATACCCAGAGAAAACCATAATTCAAAAAGACATATGCACCCCAATGTTCACTGCAGCACTATTTACAATAGCCAGGTCATGGAAGCAACCTAAATGCCCATCGACAGACGAATGGATAAAGAAGGTGTGGTACCTATATACAATGGAATATTACTCAGCCATAAAAAGGAACGAAATTGAGTCATTTGTTGAGATGTGGATGGATCTAGAGACTGTCATACAGAGTGAAGTAAGTCAGAAAGAGAAAAACAAATATCGTATATTAACGCATGTATGTGGAACCTAGAAAAATGGTACAGATGAACCGGTTTGCAGGGTAGAAGTTGAGACACAGATGTAGAGAAGAAACGTATGGACACCAAGCGGGGGACACCGCGGTGGGGTGGGGATGGGATGTGCTGAATTGGGCGATTGGGATTGACATGTATACACTGATGTGTATAAAATTGATGACTGACTAAAAAAAAAAAAAAAAGAATCAAAGTACATCCAGTCCAGAGAAAGGCAGTTCCAGCATCCCTAAAACTGTCAGTCTCTAGAACAAATATGTTTCAACATTAGCCCACAGAATAAAGCAAGTTAAGAAGTCAAAAAATAATTTAGTCCAAATACAACTTGGAATAAAATTGCTAATTAACCTAGGTGGGAAACTTTAACCACACTCATCTGGATTATCTCCCCTAATTGTTAGAGTAGGCAGTTAGCCAGATGTGAGCAGAGAAGCTAGTTCTCAGTGAGCATGTCACAGGTCATGTGACAGGAAACCATACATCTTGTGATAACAGGGGTCCTAGAGGCAAAGAAAGAAAGGCAGGAACCTCCAGAATCTGAAAGTAACCTTTTGCTCATTATTCCCTCATTTCCACAGAATTAGCCTTGCAACCAGAGCAGTATCCATCATGCACCTGATGCCATGACAGATCCAAGAAGACCAAATAAGGACAAAAACTTCCCCTCCCCTCAGGAAGGTGGGCTGGGATGAAAACCAGGAAATTACCCCCAAAACTCCTCCCTCCTCGATGAATATTCCACCCAATCATTTTCACATCCCATATAACCATCTTGCTAAAAGGAACTCTGGGGCTCACCTGAGCCTACCAGCTTTCCCTTCAGAGAGTTATACTGTCACTCAATAAATCCTCACTTTGTTTACTTGGCCTCCATGTCTCATCTCTGAATTCTTTCTGTGATGAAACAAGAACCTACCCTGCACTAACATAAGGAACAAAATCCTTAATACATAGGGAGAAGTACATCAAAACCATAATAGCCTGGTGGAAACTCACTGTAGCTAGGAGAGGGAAGCACAGGGGGTAGGGATGGCTCTACTCTTGAAGGAGCAGGAATACATGCTAGTTCCAGCCTTACAGCTAGAAGAGGAAAAGGAACACTTGTAAAGGCCTTAATCCCTATATCCAGGTACGCAATGCCTGCCTACTGGGACTTAATGATAACATTAGTTGATAGCAGGAGAGTGAATTATATACACTTACATGCATATACATATATATATATATACCTTTAAATGCATACATAACAAATACATACATACACATAAAATATTATTCCTATCTCACACTGGCCTAGAACCCCTAATTCCTTCCTTAGGTCATACACTGTGGCCAGCAAAGGGATTATTAAGAAGATTCTCTCTGGTTTAGAACTTGTACCCTCTCAATTTCAAAGTCCTAAAGCCATATTCATATTTAGAAAAAAATAAAAGGTAAATTTAAATGTAATTCAAAACTATCTTGGCCTGGGGGGAGGGGGCGAAGAATCTTAAAATGTCACCAAATTTTAGAAGTGATCGGGATTTCAGAGATAAACTAGGAGTTCAACTCCACTATTTAAAAAGTGAATATCATATGACATTGCTTATATGTGGAATCTAAAAGGAAAAAAAAAAAAAGACAGAAATGAACTTATTTCCAAATCAGAAAGAGACTCATGGACACAGGAAAAAAACTTATGGTTACCAAAGGGGAAAGGAGGGTGGGAGGAGGAATAAATCAGGAGGCAGTGATTAACATAAACACACTACTATGTATAAAATAGATAACCAACAAAGAACCTACTCTATAGCACAGGGAACTTTACTCAATATTATGTAATAACCTATACGGGAAAAGAATCTGAAAAAGAATATATATATATATATTCAGTTATATATATAACTGAATTGCTGTGCTGTACACCTGAAACTTACACAATACTGTAAATCAACTATACTTCAATAAAAAATTTTTTTTAAATAAAATAAAAAGTGAAGAAACTAAAGCCCATAGGGATTTTCCCAAGGTCATACAACTAAGTAACGACAGAGTCAGGGCTGAAACTAAAGTTATTCAGTTCTTAGCTGATGAATATAATAATCGTACTTGCTAGCTCATTAAAAAAAAATTTTTCCAGAAGTTTACATTCAAAAACAAAACACTAGTATTATTTAAGTTCTCTTCCCTGACAATAAATTAACATTAGCTTCCCATACCCTACAAAGCAGAAATTCCCTGCCTAACTTTGAATGTTGTAAAGTTAACCTATGTGTCCCTTTAAACATACCAATAGTCATAATCATCATAATTACAACATTGATTTTGAGTCAAACTAGAATTTAAGAAAAAGAATACTGACGAGCAGTATTCAAGCTAGATAACCTTAACAAATATATTTAATTTGTATATTTGTATTTATACATAAAGTTCATCAGGCAAGGCCTAAGAGCAAGTTTTTCAAATTTGTAAACTACACCATGCAACCAATTCATTTAAGATTATTTGGGTTGGACTGTGCAATCGTTCAGGATTATCCAGTTTATAAATAGAGAAAAATTTTTTTTTCACTTAGCTAATATTACTTAATTTTGAAATGTCAAACACCCAGCATTAAATCTCATATTAGTTGCTTCTGTCTGAGAAGTGACTTTCAATAAGTTAAACTAACACAATAAGAAACAGTATGCCAAAAATGCATGCATCTTACACCAGTTTAGCAGATTTCTTTCATCAAGACACCAAATTCATTGTCTAGGAAACCTGTCAAGTCCAGGTAAAACAGACCTATGATGCTCAAAGTACCACTGTGCTCTGAAAGATGTCCATTGTTACCAAAGAGAAGGAGTCTCAGCCCACAGTTCAGTGATTTGCTCAAACTAGTTATATCTCAGTAGGAAAGAGAAATGTAATCAAAAAAGTACATAACACTTAGCCACAGAACATCAGCAAAAGGAATGGATGATACATTTACAATAAAAAGAACCAAATGTTTTATACTATGACTGCTGTGATAAATCTCATTTTTATGAATGGACATGGTTGTTGGCATATAATATACCCTCTCCTTGTGATAATTTAATACCTTTCCCAATTAAACAAAATCTGACATACACACACTTACCCTTCTCCTCTTCCTCCCCACTTTATAGATGACTCATCCAACACAAAAATTAGCCAGAAACAGCAAATTTTACTTCTTACACATACTTGTTATAAAATTTGAGGAAAAGATTTAATGATATACATGCCAAGGAATAATGCTTTCTAATACTTTTAACTGGTAAAAAAAAATTCTTGGCTTACAATCATTAGCACTTGTAAAGGAGTAATTAATAATTATCAAGATTTAATTGTAGCATACTAAAAATATAACAAAGTAGTATTTATTTGTTTGTATCCTTACTTGTACAAAGAAGAATTTAAATATAAGTGTATTTAAAAATGTGTGATAAGAGCATAGATTAAACATAAACTCTTAAAAACAGAAAAACAAGGGTGAGGCCAAAGTAGAGCCAGGAATAAAGTTAAAAATGTACCATAAGTGTAAACCCATTGCTGTATGTTTTAATAGATGTATATATTAGAAGACATATTTAAATATATCCAGCTACTGGTATATGTATAAAATGTTTTTTAAAAAGTTATACTAGAAATTTACAGTGACTACCTTTAAAGAAAAGGACAAGGGATTGAGGTTGAAAATTTTTTCATTTTAAACATTTCTGTGCTATACTGAATGTATGTATATATTAAATACAAATAAATCAGGAAGTACTAAGCAGACCATGAAAAAAGCATTAGATAGCCACAGCAACAAAATTAAGGCTCAAGGGTCTGGAAAATACAGAGGATTACAGAGTACTGAATACGTAGTGGGAGAATGTGATGTTTTTGTAGGAAATGGACAGTAGGGGAAGCAGAAAGGATAAAATGTTATTTACTACATCAAAATGTTAGATGTGTGATCAAAGCAAGTCATCCTAAGAAAAAGACTACTAAGTACTTCTAAATTCCTCTTAGCCTTTTGTTTCAACCAGTAGCTAGCTTTAAGATTTAAGAAAGCCACATACACTGAGACTGAAGCTCCACTTAAATAAAAGGGAATGACTACATTAGTGGTACCCAAGACCAATTTTTTTTTTTAAGTTTAAGTCATTCTCAGTAAACTCAGAAAAGTAAATGACAATGTATTGAGCTTTTCTATAAAGCTAACTTTATTAAATTTAGAGGACTTTTTTATTCAGTGACTTCGTCCTTTTTTAGACGTTCAAACATTCCTTTATGATGGTGATAGCTGATAACAGTTGGGTTTTTATTATGCTCTTAGAAAAATAAAAAGTTGGCACTTCTTTGTCCATCCTCCAAACTTTTTAATATGTTTTACTAGTCCATGAAATCCAAAATTTTAGAAACCACTCAAGTAAATGCTAAAGACAGGTATGTTTTGAGTCCAATGAAAGGTTTAAATCTCCCTGTATTTTAATAAGGAACCACATTTATACAGCGATAGCTATCTATTTCCCCAGAGGTACAAAGATGAATAGCAACTTGAGAAATCGTCAGGAAATTGTTAAGAATATATGTTCATGCCCTCTGAATGCTTCAAATGGAACATGTACTTAATTTATTCATCAAGTACTTACTGTGTACCTACGCTGACAGTAATGTAAAACATTAATATAATAAAAACTTGCTGTGGTCTCCTTAAACTCTGAATAGCAGAACCAAGGATTTGTCAGTGGGCAAGAAAAGCCAGACTAGAAATTACTAGCATTTGCGATTAGAAAGAGACATACAGGGCTTCCCTGGTGGCGCAGTGGTTGAGAATCTGCCTGCCAATGCAGGGGGCACGGGTTCAAGCCCTGGTCTGGGAAGATCCCACATGCCGCGGAGCAACTGGTCCCGTGAGCCACAACTACTGAGCCTGCGCGTCTGGAGCCTGTGCTCTGCAACAAGAGAGGCCGCGACAGTGAGAGGCCCGCGCACCGCGATGAAGAGTGGCCCCCGCTCGCCGCAACTAGAGAAAGCCCTCGCACAGAAACGAAGACCCAACACAGCCAAAAATAAATAAATAAATAAATAAAAATTTAAAAATCGTAAATATATATTTAAAAAAAAAAAAAGAAAGAGACATACAAGTGTCCAATGAAAAAAATGCAAGCAGTCAAGCAAAATTACCAAGATGAGTTGGCCAAAGAGGTGGTGATGAATCAGACATGATACATATTATTGGATCCAAAGTACTAAAAAAGGGTTTGGTCATAAGACATAAAGAAAAATATTAGAACTGGGATGTAAAATAAAAATATAACTAGAACTGGGGTGTAAAATAAGAATATTCTAAAAATATTAGAACTGGGATGTAAAGTAAGTTACTAACTTAGGATTGTTTACATTTCCTTTATCTAGAAAGAAGTTCATGCTATATTAAGGTCTGACCTAACTTTCAAATGAACATTTAACAGGCTCAGATGAAAACTTTAGAGAGCTAAAAGGAAAAGGGGTGAAGTCATTTAAATGAAACCTAGTATTCAGAAATAATAAAGAAAGAATTCTTCATTCCTGCTTTTGGGACAGAAGTGAAACCATCAACAAAGAATTAGGTAAGTATATAATAAACCCACTAAGTACCAAACCTTGTATATTAGTATGAGGCTTAAATTACATCTTAATTTAATATGTTCAAAATTAGCCATCCTAGATGTTACACCCTATATTATTCTTTAAAATTGTTTCTAGCATTCAAAAAACTAAGTTCATTAAGTCTTATAATTAAAACTTGTTATTCTTAGAGAGGTCTAGAGCATTACATTTTGTTTAATAAGAAGCTCTTCATAGATTACGATTAAATCCTTTAAGAAAAAAAATTATATGTGCCTCCCCACTAAAAGCTGTAAACATCCTAATCCCCGGAATCTGGGAATATGTTATTTTACATATAGCAAAAGGGATTTTGCAAATGTAATGAAGATTATGGACCATGAGATGGGGAGATTATCCTGGTTTATCTGGGTTGACCCAATCTAATCACCTGAGTCCTTAAAAGAGGGTACCCTTCTCAGTTGTTTTCAAAGAAAGAACACAGGATGGATGGTAGTATGAGAAGGACACAATCCATCATTGTTGGCTTTAAGGATGGAAGGCGGCCATGAGCCAAGGAATGCAGGCAGCCTCTAGAAGCTAGAAAAGGCAAGGAATCAGATTCTCCCCTATAGCCTCCAGAATGGAATGCAGCCCTGTTGACACCTTGGCTTTAGCCCAGTGAGATCCATGTTCTGACCTATAACACTATAAGCTAACAAATTTGTATTGCTTAAGCCATCTGTGTGATAATTTATTACAGCAGCAACTGAAAATATAATATATATTCTATAAGTAACTTCAGTTTTATAAATTAAGATATTTTAACGTAGCCTATTTTTAGAAATAATACACATACAAACATATATAAAGCAAAATACTAGACTAAAAATAAGATAACCTGAATTCTAGCCACAGCCTGACATCTGTGTGGCCTTGGGTAAACCATTTCTTCACCACTGGGACACCAATTTCCTCATCAGTAATATGAAACCCATAAGCAATTGTTATGAAATAAATCAAAACAGCAATTATAGTCAATACTATCCTAGACTCCGGAAACCTGAGGATTAAAGAGAATATAGAAATAGCTATTAATTTAAGATTATGTTAATGAGAATAGCATTACATAATTAATTCCATTTATAACAATGAACAATGCTATGATGATCATAAATGATATGAGCAATTAAAAGAATGACTTAAAATGAAGGATCAAATTTCAGGGCTGAGCAAACATTAAAGATTTTTTTGAAAGGAAGCCATATAAAAAAATATATGGGTCTGATGAGTATCATTATCTAAGACTGACAGTAAAATCAGATTATTTTTTTCACTCTCACACCTCATTATTCAAATTCTCATTATTCTGAGAATTTCACAGAAAAATTGTTTCTGATCTTCAAGACTGTATGTTGTCTTCTTCGTGTATTCTCCTCACTGTATTTCCGTACTTTTTGTACAAGAGATCAATTACAACATGGTATTTACGTCATTTCTTAAAATAAATTCTGAGTGGGAGTACATGTTACCATGATGCTATAATTCCTCAGGAATCAATAAACCTTCAGTTTTATATAGTGAAACTTGCTAGCACACAGTAGTAAAGATTACCATAATTCTTCAACTGAAAACCTATCCCACGTTAGTTTGAGAGATTTCATTTAGCGGGGGGGGGGGGGGGGTGAAGGTTTTTAGTAATTTTTCAAATAAATTACTAAACTGCTTCTAAAATAATGATTATTATTAAATGTCTCCAGTGGATAGTAATTAGTATGCAGCCAGGTCAAAGAAATATTCTCAAACCAAAATGAGAATCAAGGGCAAGAGGATTATCATAATTTGGAATTCCACAACGGTAAGATACATTAATAACTCACATAACTGGAAAATAACTCAGTTTTAAGGGATTTATTCCACACATAATTCTGAAGTAGAATACACTTTTAAAAGTCAAGATGATTTTTGATGACAGCCTTGTTTTAAACACACTTAAGTCACAGAATCCAGTGGATTCAGAAGGGAACATACAGATAATCTGACAGTGAGACCTTACTTTTCTTGTAATTTAATACTTTGATTTTATTTGCGAGAAAACATGTAGGCTTTGAAAACTTCAAAACTATGCCTTCAAAAACTATGTAGCGTGTTCCATCTTATAATTTAATGTAAAAAATGTATCTTCTTTCCCTTAGAATATTTCCCTTAGAAATCATAATTCTGCCAATACAACTAAAGACAAATTTCTAAAGATATGACATAATTTACATAAGCAGTCATTCTATTTACAAGTGTCAAGTATCTCAGTCATTGTTCACTTAAATCAGTGATGACTTGTCTTTTATTTTAAAGTGGTAATTACAAGTTGCTTTTGCATTACACCATTGTTTTGCAATTATATTCTCAACAAAGCTTGGGAAAACATTTTAATATCTTAGTATTCATTAAACTTTATCAGTTTGTTTTTTTAATTAAGACATGTAACAAATGCTTGAAGTAGAAGCCTTTGTATATTCTAGCACCCAAAGATACTACGACCGTTGCCATGAAGGGACACCAATTTAAAATGGTAATGAAATAAAACATGTCAATGTAGTCTGACATATGTAATATGACATATATGTAATCTGACATATCTGACATAACAGTACAACAGTACTTCTGTTATTCTTCAATGAAGTCAATGTTAAATGTTCAATATATTTAATATAAAACTATATAAACAGACTTTTAAAACTAGTTTTTAAATGCAGAAATTTAAATTTTTGGAACCAAAAGTTAGGCTTACACTAATCTCTCAAAATCTTATATTGATCCAAATAAAAACTAGTTTCATTCCATTTCTTAGATCAGGATATGTATCTGCAAAAGAATATATAGTGGGATTATTTAGATATTCCCGATTATGTCCTTCCATTTCCATTTCCATTCCCATAGTTTTTTTGCAATCCCTTCATATGAAAAATTCTGCCTTTGAAAATATTCTGTCTTAAACTTTCTATCAAAATGGTATAGTGAGTGGGACTTCCCTGGCGGTTCTGTGATTAAGACTCTGCGCTTCCAATGCAGGGGGTGTGGGTTCGATCCCTGGTTGGGGAACTAAGACCCACATGCCACGCAGCACAGCCAAAAAAAAAAAATGGTATAGTGAGTTTATACATAGACTCATAGCATCAGCTCCAAACACACAGTAGTGACAGAAAAGAGAAAAGAAAACTGGGAAGGGGGAAAAAAAAAAAAAGATATTTAGAGAGGCTTAAAAAAAAAAGCAACCCAATTGAAAAATGGGCAAAAGACTTAAAAAACTTAAACAGATATTTCACCAAATAGTATATAGGGATGGCAAATAAGCACATTTCTAAAGATGTTCAACATCTAGCCAATAGAGAAATGCAAATCACAATGAGATACCAGTACATTCCTAAAAGAATGACTAAAATAAAAAATATTGACACGAACAATACTAGTAAGGATGCAGAGCAACTGGAACTCTCATACATTGCTGGGGGGACAAAAATGGTACAGCCACACGGAAAACAGTTTGGCAGTTTTTTAAAAAGTTAAATATACACTTACCATAGGTCCCATCAATCCCACTCCCAGGTATTTACCCGAGAGAAATGAAAACGTATGTTCACAAAAACCTGTACGTGAATTTTTAGAGCTGATCTGTTAAAAAAAAAAACAAAAAACAAACAAAAAACCCAAATGTCCTTCAACTGGTGAATGGATAAACAAACCATGGTACATCTGTACAATGAAATACAACTCAACAATAAAAAGAAATGAACTACTGATAAATGCAACAACTTGGATGAATCTCAGAAGCCATTATGTAGACTGAAAGAAACTAGTCTAGAAAAGGTTAAATACTGTACGATTCCATTGAAATAACATTCTTGAAAAGATAAAACTACAGTGACAAAGAACAGATCAGTAGTTGCCAGAAGTTATAGTCAGGGAGAAGGTGACCAAAATGACATAGCACAAGGGAGGTTTTTGGTAGGATGAGATTGTTCTGTATCCTGACAGTGGCCATGGCTATGTGAATTCATATATGTATTAAAATTCACAGAAGTGTACCAAAAAAGTCAATTTTACTCAACATTCATTTAAAAATATATTTACATAAATAGTACATAAAATACTTATTTTATATAGTTATATATTTATATTTTATATTTATATATACATACTTATGTGTGTGTGTGTGTACATATATACACACACAAACATACAGGTGGCCCTTGAACAACGTAGGGTTAGGGGTTCCAACCCTCCGCACAATCGAAAGTC
This sequence comes from Balaenoptera musculus, assembly GCF_009873245.2. Taxonomy (NCBI): domain Eukaryota; kingdom Metazoa; phylum Chordata; class Mammalia; order Artiodactyla; family Balaenopteridae; genus Balaenoptera; species Balaenoptera musculus. Next base: position 140,706,451 of record NC_045786.1, on the reverse strand, counting down.
CATGTATAACATAGTTGGCCCTCTGTGTCCTCAGTTCCTCCGTATTCACAATTCCGCATCCACGGATCCAACCAACCTCAGATAATGTACTACTATAGTATTTACTATTGGAAAAACTCTGCATATTAAGTGGACTCGCACAGTTCAGACACATATTGTTCAAGGGCCTACTGTTTATATATTCACCCCACTCCCATCCTGTGGTCTGGAAATAAAATAAAAATGTAAAGTGAGCTGAGTGAAAGCTACAGACCTACTGAGCTCCTCTGTACAGAAGAAAGCACTGGCAGATAATCAGTCAGTTCCTGTAGGGTAATGGGAACCAAAGTACTCTAGCTCTAGCAAAGACCACAGCTAAACTCACTGCTTGAACTTATACCTCAAACTACTCCCACACCACCACAACCCTAGCTTCTGAAAAGAAGGCTGGGGGAAAACAAATAAAACTATTATTAAACCACTACTGGGACTGAGACTTTAAAGGAACTGCAGAGTAGGAGGCTACAAACCTGTAAAGATATTCCCTCCAGTTGTTGACTTACTCCTAAACTTTACATGCACAGAGCAAAACTCCAAGAATGCCAGCAGAAAATGGCAGAGGTTTCAGTAGTCACACATGTTGGTAAGACTGTAATTTAAGTTAAAAAGACCTTGGGACTTCCCTGGTGGTCCAGTAGGTAAGACTCCGCGCTCCCAATGCAGGGGGCCGGGGTTCGATCCCTGATCGGGGAACTAGATCTCGCATGCAGGCCGCATTAACCACATGCCGCATCTAAGAAGTCCGCATGCTGCAACTAAGATCCTGCATGCCACAACTAAAACATGGTGCAGCCTGAATGAATGAATGAATAAATAAATATATAATAAATAAATATATACACACACACACACACATATATATATAAAGTTAAAAGGACCTTGATAAAGTACCCTAGGCTTTAAGTTGAGACTTCAGAATGGCCTGGATTTAGGACCACATGGAACAAGAGCAAAAGTGAAATAGATAAGCCCTAACAAAGCCTAACACTAATTCTCAATAAGATCACAAAAGATGAGCCACAGAACAGGCATATACGTATTTGACATCGCAATGTCATTCCTGTTTTCTTAAGTATAATATTTCAAAAACTTAAGTTCTTATTCTATATAATTTAAAATACTGATTCAAGTGAAGCCAGTTTATGTGTCATATCTAAGTATTCACATAGCTATTGCTCTGATCTCTCTACTAACAAGCTACTTTACTTTCTATCCTTTCTCTTTTCTGCTTCCTATGACTTCAGCCGGTACAAGATTCAACTTAATATAAACTGACTCAACCTCATGAAATCTCATTAGTTCAGCTGTCCTGCTAAATCATTCATTTTCTTAATTCCCATCAGATTAGATAAAATCATCTTTAAACACAAGAAGATAAACAGATTACAGGCCAGTCTATTTATTGAGCATCTCTTGAAACAGGTGCCCCCTCTTAAGTCCAAATGGCTATGGCTGGAAAGAATGGTATCAAGAGATACAAAATGCACACCTGCCTCGGCATGCCACTTTGGCAAGGGCTATAATAGTACAGAAGCTATTTCCCTTACAAAGATATGGGTAGAAAGGCACTTAACAACATCTCTTTAGAGTCTTGGCTTAAAGGCCACCAAAGTCTCAAACATATTTCTGCTCTGCAACCTCCTTTTAAATCATTCAACATGTACTGGCCATCAACTACATGAGTAATATTACACTATGTGGCAAATAACTGTATAAAAGAGGGTCTCCATACTTAAGAAGTACGCAACCTAGTTAAATAACATTAATATACATGAAACATTTAAATAACAAATAATACAAGATAGAAGGTGATTAAATGCCAAAATGAATGGAAACCATTGAAACTGAGGGTAAAAAAGGTCATATGATAATTTTAGGTACACATCACATAAAAATGCTTTAGCTATTACCTGTCTATTAACAAACAAGTTAATGTTCATGAAGCAGACTAAGGAGAAATCCCAAATACTAAGACAAACCCCAAATTTTGAGGATAACAGTTCTATTTCAGAGGATTTTGTATAGGCTTATGCCTCAACTTTATAATGTATTTGGTAGTACAGTCAGTACAAAAATGAAATTCATCTCTCTATGCACTCTTTCAAAAGAATTCTTTTAAAAATTGTATGCATTCATTTATTCATGCAATAAATACTTATTAAGCATCTACCATATGCCAGACACTGTAATAGATGCTAGGGAGGTAAGAGTGATAAACAATATACACATTTGCAAAACAGTCACTTCATTCTCTACTGATAAACATCTATGAATCCCATATCAATATAGGAAAGAAGATGAAAATTATTACTTGGTAATATTATAGAACTTAATACAACTTAGGTAAATGTGTGTACATAAATAAATGTGCATAAATATATTTGATGTAATGTACCATATGTGTAATATACCATTCTATGTAACCTACCATATGTTCACAATCTGCTACAGAGATTTTGTTTTGTGACGTAATAAAAAAAACATTAGGTGCTTATGCTACTACCATCTTTTGGTTTTTGTTTTCTGTTTTTAAACTAGTGACTTGTTTATCCTTCAAATTCTGAATCCACCTTTGTTCCAATATTTTAAATCTGTACATTAATATTATTTGCCACAAATTGGCTGAAAACTATTGAAACCTTTATATTGTACCATGTATGTATTATACTATGTATTTTTGCTTAACAATCTGCATTAGAAGTATCTTTCACATATCTGTTCAACTCGGTGTGAATGAAATCCTTACATACTCACTTTCAAAGAATGAAAATGAGGTTATTAGGATCACTTCTAAAGTCTGTTCAGGTACTAAAAGTCTATGATTCCCTAACTGTACAATTGACAGTATAAGAGCAAAACTCAGGTAAAATCCAATCATTTACTGAGATCTGCACCTAATTTAAAACGTCTTTAAAGCCATAGTCCCATTTGTTGCACTGGCCATTCTACCCAACGTAACCTTAATCTCATTTCTGTCCCCATCCCTGCCCTTGATTACACACACCAATCCTGGCATAAATTGTAAATCCACGTGGTTTTTAAACAATAAAACCCATAAAGTTCAGGAAAGTAAAATATCCCAAAATGTAAACTTTTAGATAATTAGCCAAATATTTTTAATTTGTACTAAATTATATCTAGTACCATTTTATAATCAATATGAAATTAAATAAAAGGGCTTTTGATGAAATTAAACAAAAGGAAGATCAAGAAGCCAGGGAACTATCCATATAAAAACAAATAATTTAGATTAACTGAGAAATTAACTAAATGGAAAACATAAAGAAGAACCAAGTGGAAATTCTAGAACTTAAAAGTACTCTAATTGAAATTAAAAGTTTACTGGAGGGGCTTAACAATATACTGGAGATGGTATAAGAAAGTGAAGTTAAAGACCAATTATTAAAATTACCAAAACTTGCAGAGAGAAAAAAAAACTCAAGAAAAATGAATTAAGCTTCAGGGACCTGCAGACATTATCAAATGATCTAAAATATGTATAACTGTGGTCCCATTGGGGAAGACAGTGAGACTGGGGCAAAAGAAATATCTGAAAAATAAATGGCTGAAAACTTCCCAAATATGATGAAAAACAGCAATTTCAAGAAGTTTAGCCAATCCCAACCAGGATAAATATAAAGAGAACCACATCTAGGCATATCATAGTCAAATTGATAAAAACCAAAGATAAAGAAAAAAATCTTGAGTGCAGCCAGAAAATGGAGAAAAAAAGTGGGGAGGGAAGACACATCATGCACAAGCAAAACAAGGATAAGAATGACTACCAACTCCTCACCAAAGATCAGAAGACAATAGAATGACATCTTTAAAGTACTGTGGGTGTGGGGAAGAAGCAACCTGAAATTTTATATTCAGTAAAAATATCCTTCAGACATGAGGGTGAAAAAAGACACTTCCAGCTAAACAAAAGCTGAGAGAATGAACACTTGCCATGTGATCTTCGCTATAAGAAATGCTAAAGGATGTCCTTCAGGTCAAAAAGAAAGGATACAAAATGGATACTTAGATTTAAAGGAAAGAACAAAGAGTACCAGAAATGGTAAATAAGTGGGTAAATATAAAGACTATGTTTTCTTTCTTCTTATATCACTTAAAAGTCAAATAACTGTTAAATGCAAAATATAGCAACACTGTAAGGTGGGGTTCATAACATACACAGAAGTAAAACATATGATGAAAATCACACAAAAAGGGGCAAGAAAATGGAATTACAGTCAGCCCTCTGTATCCATGGGTTTCGAATCTGTGGATTCACACAACTTGCAGATCAAAAATATTAAAGAAAAATTTCAGAAAGTTCCAAAAATCAATACTTGAATTTGCCATGTGCTGATAACTATTTACATAGCATTTACATTATATTTACAACTATTTACACAGCATTCACACTGTATTAGGTTATTATAAATAATCTAGAGATGATTTAAGGTGTATATGGGAAGATGTGCATAGGATACTCCCAAACAGGGCTTCCCTGGTGGCGCAGTGGTTGAGAATCTGCCTGCCAATGCAGGGGACACGGGTTCGAGCCCTGGTCTGGGAAGATCCCACATGCTGCGGAGCAGCTGGGCCCGTGAGCCACAATTACTGAGCCTGCGCATCTGGAGCCTGTGCTCCGCAACAAGAGAGGCCGCGATAGTGAGAGGCCCGCGCACCGCGATGAAGAGTGGCTTCCGCTTGCCACAACTAGAGAAAGCCCTCGCACAGAAACGAAGACCCAACACAGCCATAAAATAAATAAATTAAAAAAAAAAAAAAAAAGGATACACCCAAACACTATGCCATTTTATATAAGGAACTTGAGCAATTACAGATTTTGGTATGGGGGTGGTCCTGGAACCAATCCTCCTCAGATACCAAGGACAACTGTATAGTGTTGTAAGGTCTTACACTGGAAAATTAGAACCAGGAAACAGGGTGGGTCAGGTGGAAAATGAGAAAGAGACAGAGTGACGTAGGAAGTGTGAGGTATGAAGTATGAGAACTTTCTGAGAAGATGGAAATATTCTTCTCTTGCCTGTGGTGGTAGTTATATGGAAAGAAATAAGGAAAGTAAATAGATTTCCAGACATGCTACTGAGGCAGGCATTAATGAGTAAATAAACATTGAGACGAATGAAAGGGAAATATCTAGGATGACTTCAAGTTTTCTGTATTACGGTGCTATCAGTCTGCCTTAACCATACTGGGGGCTACGGTTAAAGAAGTTTTCAAGCGTAAAGGTTCGAGTTTTGTTTTGGGCATGTAGAGGTGCCTAGAGGATAATCAAGTGGAAAACAGAATAGGGAATGTAATGTAAGAATATGGAGGTCAACAACTTTCTAGCTTAAGGCTTAGACAAGAGGCAAGAACATAAAAGTGGTAGTTAAGGTAGTAAGTGTAGAAAAGGTTATCCAAAAGTAATATCTAAACTAAGATGGGCTAAGAACCAGGGATAGAGCTCCAATAAACACAGATAGTTAATACAAAGAAAGAAAAACACTTTAAAGAATGAGAAGTAGCCATAAAGATAGGTGATAAAACAGGAAAGAGTAGTTTCACTGAAAGAGAGTATAAAGGAGTTTTAAAGAATTGGTTGATCAGCAGATCAAAGCCTGTGGAGACTTTAAATCAAGAAAAGTAGATGAATGTGAAGGGATGAAAAGAAAATCTCTAGGTGCTCTAGAAGCAAAAATGAAACTCAAACCGGTAGTAGTAAACAGGACTCACATTCAGCAGCCCCTGTAGGTATAAATCCCACGTATGCATCTTAAAGACTACAGTTTTAATGCTTACTCCCAAAAGAAGGGCCGCTGAAGGATAGCTGGCACTGGCCTTCTTGCACAAAGCCAAAAGTCAGAAAGAAGCTATTCTTTTATGAAGAAGAACTAGAAAATATTGCTCATTGGCCCTCAGATAGGACATGGAAGCTGGTGACTCACCTGTGGGTAGAAAAAGAGACAACCTTAAAATTAGTCAGAGATGGGGGATGGAATCAAGGGAGAGTTTTGACAAGACAGGAAAGCATGTGTATCTCTTACCTTTTGCTATACGTATAACAAACCACTCTAAAACTTAATAGCTTAGGGCTTCCCTGGTGGCGCAGTGGTTGAGAATCTGCCTGCCAATGCAGGGGACACGGGTTCGAGCCCTGGTCTGGGAAGATCCCACATGCCGCGGAGCAACTGGGCCCGTGAGCCACGATTACTGAGCCTGCGCGCCTGGAGCCTGTGCTCCGCAACAAGAGAGGCCACGATAGTGAGAGACCCGCGCACCGCGATGAAGAGTGGCCCCCGCTTGCCACAACTAGAGAAAGCCCTGGCACAGAAACAAAGACCCAACACAGCCGTAAATAAATAAATTAAAAAAAAAAAAAAACTTAATAGCTTAAAAATTAACCACTTAATTAGTTCAAAATTCTGTGGATCAACTGAGCAGTTCAGGTAAAAATTATAGGAAAAGTTACCCATAAGACTATGGGTTAAAAAAGTTACCAGCAAATCTCTGTTGGGCTTGTTCATATATCAAGTGGTATTGTCAGTTGGGACATAGATGATGGCCTCACTGACATCTCCATCAATAGGTAGACTGTCACCTGGGGCAACAGGGGTCATGTGTGTATCTCAGCATGCTGAAAGCTAATCCAGGCTTTTATACACAGCAGGAGAGGAGAGGTTCCAAAAAGCAGCAAAAGACCTCTTGAGGTCAAGGTTCAAGACTTGCACAAATAGTCCTTAGCCATATTCAACTGGTCAAAGCAAGTCCCAGATTCAAGGGGTGAGACAAAAGGCCCTACCTCACAATGGGAGGAGATGCAAAAAATTGTGGCCATTTTTGCAATTTATCACAGTATGTTTAATAAAGAAAAGATGCAGAAGAGAAAAGAGGCAGCTTACCTAACAGTGAAGCCAAAGTCTACAGTCATTGGAACATAAAGTCAAGTTGACAGGACCCAAAGAACAACTGTAAATTAGGTACCAAATAACAACCAAAGAAACTTGGATGCTGAGACTTGATGAGGATTTCTTTAGAAGAAACGAAGGGCCTTGGAAATGGCATATCATCTATCCTTACCACTGAAACAATCACCATGAAAAACCCTAAATGGGTTTTTTAATGGCCTAAACTGCCATTTAAAAATAAAACCTGGCTTTTTTTTTAGCTATGTTAACATAACCCAAGGACTTCACAAAATGCTACCAAAGTAGACTAGATGACTTATTAATATTAGCATGTTTGGAAATACCTTATTTTAGCATTATTTTATATGAATAAAATTTCAGTGATATTTCTTTTGTATTAATTCAAATTGGTAACACTTGTTTTAGAAAAGACAGGTTAAAAAAAAAAAAAAAAGACAGGTGAGTAACTTTACCAGGTTTACTGGAAAAGCAGGTATTTCAATGCCATCTTCTGTTTAATTTGTTATACCAACACATTCAAAATTGATTATCACTTAATCATTTTCAAAAATACTAATTTCATTCAAAGAGCTAATTATGTTATCTTTAACATTATTTCATTTATCTCAATGAAATAAAGTTGTAATATAATGTAGTGGGGTTAAGAAAATGGACAACCCAAACTACCCAAGTTGAAATTCTAGCTCCACCAGTAAACTATGTGACTTAGATATACCACTTCATTTCTCAGTTTTCCTCACATGAAAAAATGGAATAATAGGCCTTATTATTTTAGGTTATGATTACTTTTAACCTAGTTAATACATGTAAAATGCTCAGTACAAAGCCTGATATATACTAATCATAATGATATGTGTTAACTATGATTATTAGAGTATTTCTTCTATTATATAGAAAAAGCCCTGGATTGGGGCTTAAATTCTAATTTCACCACTCGTTACAGACTTCAGCAATTTGCTTGACTTCTCTGAGACTCCTCCATTTCCTTACCTATAAAATGAGAGACTCTAAGGTAGGTCTCTTTCAGTTTGAGAATTTCCGTTTTGGAGAAAATTCACATTTTCTCTTCTCATTAAATTAGGAACTTATATCATCTCTTTCCCCTGCTCATTCTGAAATTATTTCTTTCTCCCTTAACTTCTCATTTATTTTCATTCATTTTAATATTTACTAATTTTCTTCAGATTCACCAGCCCCATTTCTTTTCTTATTCGCCACTGGTGACATTTTCATAGGAGCTTGATACAACTGTATTCTTACTTGCCTCTACTCAGTCTTACCATTTCCTATAATCTCAGTACAGTCATGGTCTGCCACCCTGTGATAGAATAATAACACCAAAAACACAACATTTTTATAGCACTTTTACATTCATCCTCTCATTTAAATCTCACAACCATCACCCTGTAAAAGGTTATCATGCTCAGAGAAAGAATGTGATCTGACCCATAACCTGCAGAGCCAGGACATAAACTTAGGATAAATGCCTCAGAATGCTATTTTTGTGTTATTCCTTATTGTTTCCTTGTCTTACTAGAATGAGCAGGAAATTAGCTATCACGAGGACCTAATTTTGAGCACCAACTCCGATACTTACTATTTGACCTTGTACAGGATATATCGCAACTCTGAACCTCAGTTTCCCCATTTATAACACTGGGATAACAAAATGTTTTGTAAGAAAAAAACAACAAAAAATGACTTATAAAATCCAAGGGGCTGTACTTTTTTCAAACACCTTGTTCGTGCCAAAACCTGTCTATCTCTGATTCACTGCATAACTAAATTTTCTCCCCCTGGCCCATGTAGCATAGGACTATATCAGCTTTTTCCTCACTGGTCTGAATTAACCCCCTAGTTCTCAGAATCTTCTGTTTCATTTGATCCATAGAAGAGACCGTCTGTGCTTGGAAAGATCAATTCCACTGAAGAGAGGAAATACGGTCATTCAAAAATTGTTGAGCATCAACTACATGCCAGTAACTATGAACCAGAAAATAATATATGGAGAGAAAGAAAAAAATAGACTTACTAAAATGAAAGAGACAGAGATCATTAAAACAAGTCTGATAAATTTTTTACCCATGCACAAGAAGATCAGAGACCTCTTTCTCCTCCTCTTTCTTTCTACTCCTTTAATTCTAACTCCTTCCCTCCTCTGTTGGATAGAGGAAGCAAGCAAAATGAAGAATTAGGAAAAGCTGGGTTCAGGTGCAAAGGCTACACCAGGGAGAATGGGATAAAATATGGTATCTAGAAGTCTACAGCACTCCTAATACCTCCAGATAACCTACATAAAGCATCAGTAACTAAGAAACAGAGGATGAAAGAGAACAAAATTAATAAGCATGTACAACTTGCCAGTTATTGTATGACGTTCATACAAGTACATTATCACATTTAATATCTACACAACCTTGAGATGCAGGTAATTCTTTCACTCAACAAATATTTACTGGGCACTATGTGCTAGGCACTGTTTGGAGTACTCAGAATATATCAGTAAACAGAACTAATAGATGAAGATCTCTGCCCTGGTGAAGCTTATTCTAACAGAAGAGATAGACAATAAACAATGAATTCAATATGTAAATTAAGAAATGTGTTAAATGGCAAAAAATGCTACAGAAGAAAAACAGAGCAGGTAAGGGGGATTAGAGGTATATAGGGGAGGAGTGTATGTGAAAAAGAGATTAGGATGCGATTTTAATTACAGTGGTTTGCAATGGTGACATTTAAAGAAGTTGGTTGTGTGGTTCCTGGGAGCCACTGGAGAGTTCTAAACTTTAGAGTTTTTCTAAAGGGAAAAGCCCTTTTTGAAGGGATCACTCAGCTACTATGTTGAGAAAAGACTGTTAGAGGGCATGTAAGAGGGCAACTGAGAGACAAATTACAAGGAGGTTACTGCAGTAATCCAGGTGAGAGATAATGGTGGTTTGGACCAGGGTGAAAGCAGCTCAGGTAGTGAGAAATTGACATATTTAAAATATATTTTCATATTTTGAAAGTAGGGCTTGACAAGATTTTGATTACAAATTGGTTATGGGAGTAAGAAAGAAGAATCAAGGGCAGCTCCAACTGGAAAAACGTAGTAAACATTTACTGAACTAAAAAATATTGTGGGAAGAGCAAGTTTTGAGCAGGGAATGAGTAATTTGGTTTGAGACATATTAATTATAAGATGTTAATCAGAAATCCAAATGGCAGTGTCAAGTAGAGGATCTGTATACAATATCTATGAGTCTGGAATTTAAGAGAGGGACCTTAAATGGGGATATACGGTTGACCCTTGAACAACACAGGGCTTAGGGACACCGGACTCTCCACACAGTGGAAAATCCAAGTATAACTTATAGTTTACCCTCCTTAGCCAAGGTTTCTCTGTATCCTTGGTTCTGAATCTGCAGATTTAACCAACCATGGATTGTGTAGTACTTGTAGTATTTACTATGAAAAAAATCCAAGTATAAGTGAACCCACATAGTTCAAACCCATGTTGTTCAAGGATCAACTGTAAATACAAATTTAGGAATTTTCAGGATATAGGAATTTTCAGGGTATAGTTGGTGTTTAAAGACATGGTCATCAAGGGAGTGAGTATAGACATAGAAGAGAACCCAAAACAAATACTCCAATATTTAAGAGACTGAGAAGAGGAGGAAAACAAGTGACATAGGAAGAAAGATTTTTGAAAACTATAATGTCCTGGAAGCCAACTGAAGAAGGTATATGTAAAAAGGAATGGTCAGTTGTGTCAAATGCTGCTGCTAAATCAAGGGAGATGAGTATGGAAAAATTAACTTGAGATTTAACAATATGAAGGTCATTGGTAACATTGTCAAAAGTAGTTTCAATGCAGTGGTAATGGCAAAAGCTTGATTGTACTGGATTTAAGAGGAAATAAGAAGAAGGGAATTGGACACAACACAGACAACTCTTTCAAGGAGTCTGCTGTAAATGGGGAGCAAATAAAGTGTTACCTGGTAAGTAAGTAGGGAAAAAATAAAAGATGTTTTAAAGATAGAAAGAGCAGTAGGTTTTGTCTTCTTACGGCAGTGATACAGTACTGAGAAAACTATGACATAGTGAGAGTGGAGAACTGATGTCCTTAATTAGGCATAAAGAAATAGAATCTAAAACACAATGGAGGAAATTGGCTTTAGAACGGTAGAAAGTAATAGGTGAGAATACAAACTATAGGGATTAGAGATGTTGGTAGTAGGTAGATGTGGTAAAAGGAGTCCATGCAATCAGTTCTCTTCTGATTGCTTCATGTTTTTTCAGTGAGGTAGGAAGCAAAATCATCAGCTGAGGACAAGACGCGGGATGAGATATTGTTGGAAGGTATGATGACAGAAAACATGAAATCAGTCATTTAAGAGAACAGAAAAATAAATGAGCTAGGAAAATATGGTACTATTTATTAAGGATTCACTTGACATTTGTGATGAATTTAAAGTAAAACTAGTCAGCATGATTTTGCATTTTCCTCTAGACACATACAGCTCCACAGATACAGATTGGATTTAAATGAATATTAGATTTAATCTGGGTTATAGTTTTTCCAACTGAGTGTGACCACATTAGAATGAGACAAGAAAGTTAAGGGTATATGCCAGGGAGTTGAGGATGCATGCTACAGATAATGAAGGACCATGAAATTAAAGTTGGATAAAAGAGGAAGTGGTGACTCAAGGGACAGAGGAACAAATTAAAAGATGGTAGAAGCAATAAATCAATTATTTCTATTTTAAAAATAAGACTTAAGTTGCCCAAATCACACATCTTTTCAGTTACATAACTGGAATAGAATATGAACTTAGACGTGCTTCATTCAAGTCACTCTTTCCATGGTACCAACGGCGCCAGGCTGTCTTGTAAATTTGATTTTCACTGGCATGCCACCCTCTGCCAAGTTGGACCTAAGGCAAATTACAAGTTAAACAATTTTTTCCCAGGCCTCTTCACCTCCCTCTTCTTCCATGTCTCAAACGCTAAGAGCCCTTCAGTGTCCAAACTCACAAATGAGTCTTGCCCTCCCCCCGATTTATACAAAATTACTTTCATTTTTCCCTACCAATGGACCCCCTTCATGAAAATCTGAATTGCTAAGAATCGCTCTGAATGTAAAAATACTGAAGTTTGTTCGGGTTTTTCTGTTAACATCTTACAGGAAAAAAACATGAACAAACTTTTTGGCCAACCCAATATCTACAAATATAAATGACTAAATAAACCCTCTTCATGGCTATTCTCATTCTAACAGGAAGTCTGGTTAACCCACTTTAAACTTCATTGTGAACCATATTAGGTAAAATAACTGAGCTGCATAAAAACTTTTTATTGACTTATTTCCAGCACTCTCTCCCTTAAATATATCCTTTATAAAATCCCACAACACAGAATTTTATCTTCCCTCAGAGAATGAGAAAGTGATAACACTACAAGCCATGAATCAGACCCAAACTTGTGTTAAAGTTAGGATTGACATATACACTTATATGTATAAAACAGATAACCAATGAGAACCCGCTATACAGCACAGGGAACTCCACTGTACAGTAGAAACTAACACAACATTGTAAAACAACTATAGCCCAAGAAAAATTTTTTAAAATAAAAAGATATTTTATATTTAGAAATGTAAATTGAATATTACAGTAAGTCTGAAACTACCTGCAAGCAAGAACCAAATGTAGCCAGTTAGAGCGCTCTTCTGTTATTATGAGTAAATGGCTGAAAAGACAAAGGTCTTATTTATAATTTATGTCAAGACTATTATTTTTAAAGAAACCATCAAGTTAGGACAATAAGAAGGCTTCAATCCTGAATATATACCAAAGTATCACCACTGACGATCTTGGAGGGCAGAAGGTAGAATTCCACTATAACTACTATACATCTCTACATTTATATTCAGTTAGCATGGCTAGTAAGTTTTATTACAATTTGCAATTATTCATTCTACCTTTCTTCAAAAGGAGAAGAAACCTCTACCTCTACTTGTTCCTATGTAACATAGTACTTTTATAGGAGTAAACATCTCTGCCCCACTGACTTTGGCTTTGGCCAATGACATATAAACAAACATCCAAGCAGAAGATTTAAGAGCCAGAACATATTTCTGCCAACTCTTTCTTTTTTCCCCTGTTGTAAGAACAGAGTGGTCCAAATAGGAGTTGTTCTCCAGCCTGGATCTCAGAATTAGAAGACACATGGAGCAAGAGCAGAGCCACTGCCAACCTTCGGGTAACATGTAGCAAGAGCAAAAAATAAACCTTTGTTTTGGTAAGCTAGTGAAATATGGGGGTCATTTGTCATGCAGTATAACTCAGCAAAAGTTAATTCAGCATGTATTACTTTTATAATCAGAAAAAAATAGATTTCACTGCTTCAATCTTTAAGGACAGTAGGTGTATAATACTTCAACAACAACTAGGGGAAAAAAATGAAGGAAATGTGATATTTTTAAGACATCAGAGAACTTAAGAAGTAACAAGAAGTAGATAAACTGTAATTCCACCTAAAGAGCCCTCTTTAGGTGAGGTGATAATCACCTGCTTTTTCTTTCCTAGGAGCATTTAAAGATTCCGGGCATAGCCTGAGAACTGAGATTGGCCCAGGCAGGAGGACTGGTGAAAACAGTAAGCAGCATAGCTTTTAAGTGTGATGGACTGAAAACTAGAAAGCTCCAAATACAAGGCTAAAAAGGACATTTGCTAAGTTCTACAGTGATGCAGGAGGCTGGGAGAATGAGCTAGAATTGCAGAGTGAGATTTCCCTTAGTTTCATGGTACTTAGGAGAAAACTTGCTAGAAAAGGGAGAATCACACAAGCAAAACATGACAGGTCTCCAACATTGCCTGAATTTGAAGCAGTGTGAAGCAAGAGATCAAAGGGCCAATCTCAAGACCTCCAAAGAACAGAACTGAATCTCCTGTAGTCTTTCAGGACTGTGGAGAAGAAACCTGACAGTCTCTCAATCAAAAATCTAGTAGGGCAAGGTTGACAAGTAAGAGACGATTCAATCTTACTAAAATATTACTGTAACTGCACTCCAGACTGACCCTGATTAAATCCAGCTCAATTCTTAATTAAATTGAGGTGTCAGCACCTCACCCAATTGGCCTAACAGTTGAAAAAGGGAAGAAAGATACCCTCTGGAGGAAGATATCCTCTTCAGCCTCTATATAGCTAAGTTACAATATACAGTGTTCAGTATATAATAAAATATTTGAATTTCTATTAATATAACCACTCTTTTCATCAATATTTTCATGGTATATTTTTTTCCTTCTGTTACAACGTATGTAAAGAGACAAGAAAATATGACCTATAATCAAGACAAAAACTAGAAAATAGAAGCAGAGTCAGAGATGATGCAGATAGTGGAATAAGCAGACAAAGACTTTAAAACAGCAATTATCAATATTTTCATGAAAGAAAAAAATAGAAAAAGTTTATGAAAGGATAGAGATAGTCAACAAAAATGGGAATCTATTTAAAAAGACTATTTTAAAAATGGGACTATTGTTTTTTAATTCTTAGAACTGAAAAAATAAGCTATTTGAAGTAATTTCAGTATTAGGCTGGACACATCAAGAGAGAACAGTAAGCTTAAAAAACAAGTCAATAGAAAATACCCAACTAACCCACACAGAGAAAAGAGTAAAGAGGACAAGCACAAGAGACATATGGGATACAGCCAAAACATCTAATAAGGTTGAGGAGAGAGGAGAGAGATTAGAGTAGAAGTAACAAAGATATAAAAGCCAAAGTTTTTCCAAAATTAGTGAAAAACATCAACCCAGCAAACCCCAAACAGGATAAATGCAAATAAAATCATGCTTAGATACCACACAAACTTTTAGAAACTAAAAGCAAAAGGAAATTCTTAAACGCAGCAAAGAAACACACATTACTTTTAAAAGAGCCACAATAAGACTGATGGCTGACTTTTCAAAGGAAATTATGGCAGCCAGAAAAGGAATGACATATTTGTACTGTAGAAAGAATAAAAGACACCAACCTAGAATTCTGTAACAGAAAAGTTTTCCTTTAAAAAGAAAGGTGAAATAAAGATGTTTGTAGACAAACAATAGTTAAGAAAATCTCCCTCCAAGAGATCAGCAATATAAGAAATATTAAAGGAATTACCTCAAACTAAAGGAAAATTATCCCAGATGATAGCAGAGAACTGCAAAAATGAATGAAGAGCACTAGAAAGAGTATATATATGGATAAATAGAAAAAGATATTGTTTAAAAAGTATTAATTTAAGATACACCAATAAATCAAAGATGTTTATGAAAATCTCTAGGATGACTAAAAAAGTATAATTATAGATGAATGTATAACTGAAAAGTTAATTAGTAAAAATGAAATTTATAAAAGTTGACAAATCAAAAAATGTAGGAAGGGAAGAATGAAAAAAAACACAAGGAACAGATGAGATACATAGAAAAGAGTTGGTGAGATGACAGAAGTCTACCCAACTATGTTAGTAATCACATTAAATGTAAATAAACATTCCAATTAGAACACAAAGATTGAGACTTCCCTGTTGGCGCAGTGGTTAGGAATTTGCCTGCCAATGCAGGGGACACAGGTTCGATCCCTGGTCCAGGAAGATCCCACATGCCGCGGAGCAACTAGGCTTGTGTGCCACAACTACTGAGCCTGCACTCGGGAGCCCATGAGCCACAACTACTGAGCCCGCATGCCACAACTACTGAAGCCCGTGCACCTAGAGCCCAGCTCCGCAACAAGACAAGCTACCGCAGTGAGAAGCCCACGCGCCGCAACAAAGAGTAGCCCCTGCTCACTGCAACTAGAGAAAGCCCGCGCGTAGCAACGAAGACCCAACGTAGCCAAAAATAGATAATAAATAAATAAATAAAATTAAGAGCTTAAAAAAAAAATCCACAAAGATCGTCAAACTGGATCAAATAAACATGACCCAATAATATGCTACTTCCAAAAGATATACCTTAAACAAAAGAATACAGATAGCTTGAAATAAAAAGAAAAAAATAAACTGTAGAAATACTGATGAAAAGAAAGAGCAATCATATTAATAGAAGTTCTAAAGTAGACTTCAAGACAAGGAATACTACTAGAGATAGAGAAAGACATTTTATAATGACATAATAGTTCAATTGTAAATTATAACAATCCTAAATTTTTATATACCTAACAAGAGCTCCAGAATACATAAAGTAAAAGTTGAAAGAACTGAAAGGAAAAATCTATGGTCATAGTTGGTAATTTTAAGATTCTTCTGTCATAACTGACACAAACAGAAAGAAAATCATTAAAAGATTTCATCAACATGATTAAACAATTTGACCTTGTTGACACATAACACTAACATCAACAAATTGCAGAACATTCTTTTCTAGCAAAGATGAAATGTACCAATCTAACACAAACTCTTTCAAAGAATAAAAACGAGAGACAGAGACTAGTTTTTATGAGGCCAGCAAAACTTGATACCAACACCTGACAAAAATTTTTACAAGAAAGGAAAATTACAGGCTAGTGAATAGACATAAAAATCCCATACAAAATATTGACAAATTAAGTCCAGTGATACAATACACTGTGACCAAGTGGGACTTATCCTAGGAGTGCAAAGTTAGTTTAACATTGAAATCAGTGTAATTCACTATATTATGGAATTAAGGGCACAAATCATATGATTTATCTCAGTAAGAGCAGAAAAACCATTTCATAAAATTTAACCATTAATAATTAACTTATATTTAAATTAAATATAAATATATTTAAATAAAATTTAGCCATTAATAATTTAGAAAACTAGGAATAGATGGGAAACTTCTTTAATCTGACAAAGGGTACCTACAAAAACCTATAGCTAACATAATAATTAATGTTGAAATAGTGAACATTTTCCCCCCCTAAGTTCAGGAATAAAACTATCACTATTTCTACTAAACATTGTTCTGAAAATCTTGATCATTGCAATAAGGAAAAACAAAAAAGTATAAAGACTAAAAAGGAGTAAGTAATGTCATCATTATCCTCACATGATATGGTTGTAAACAGGAAATACAAAAGAATCTACAAACTACTAAATATTAAAAATAAGCTAATTTATTTGCCATTTGCAGCAACATGGATGGACTTGGAGGCCATTATGCTAAGTGAAATAAGTCAGAGAAAGACAAATACTGTATGATATCACTTATGGAATAGGGAAGAACAAATCTGACTCCACATTGGATCTCTTTCTTTTACTTTAACCTTTGTGTTCTATTGCTTTTGCTACAAGTTAATAAATAAATGTTGCCTATAGCCAGAAATATACAGGATAGACCATTCTCAAGGCTCTGACCTTTAAAACTTTTCTATTCATACAGAGATTAAAAAGTTGCAGAACAAAGAATAACTTTTGTCTTAATGGAGGTTTATAGGGACACTGTGACCAGACCTAGCGGACAGCTGCAAGAACAAAGGATTACAGCACCAAGAAATTTGCACAACCAACCACACTCCCTCCTCTTTTACTATAAAAGAAGCCTAAATTCTAACTCAGGCAAGATGGTTCTTCAGGACACTAGTCCACCATCTTCTCAGTTTGCTGGCTTTCCAAATAAAGTCTCTATTCCTTGCCCCAACAATTTGTCTCTCGAATTATTGGCATGTTATGTGGCAAGCAGTATGAGCTTGGACTCGGTAACACTTATATGTGGAATCTAAAACACAACAAACTCAGTGGGAATATAAATTGATACAGCCACTATGGAGAACAGTATTGAGGTTCCTTAAAAAGCTAAAAATAGAACTATCATATGACCCAGCAATCCCACTACTGGGCATATACCCAGAGAAAACCATAATTCAAAAAAATACATGCACCCCAATGTTCACTGCAGTGCTATTTACAATAGCCAGGACATGGAAGCAACCTAGAAGTCCATCAACAGAGGAATGGATAAAGAAGATGTGGTACATGTATACAATGGAATATTACTCGCCATAAAAAGGAACGAAATTGTGTCATTTGCAGAGATGTGGTGGACCTAGAGACTGTCATACAAAGTGAAATAAGTGAGAAACAGAAAAATAAATATCGTATAATATCACTTTTATGTGGAATCTAGAAAAATGATACCGATGAACTTCTTTGCAAAGCAGAAATAGAGACAAAGACATAAAAAAGTAGAGAACAAACATATGGATACCAAGGGGCGAAGGTGGGGGGGATGAATTGGGAGATTGGGATTGACATGTATACACTACTATGTAGTAAATAGATAACTAATGAGAACCTACTGTATAGCACAGGCAACTCTACTCTGTGCTCTGTGGTGACCTAGACAGGAAGGGAATCCAAAAAAGAGGAGATATATGTATATATATAGCTGATTCACTTTGCTGTACAGCAGAAACTAACACGACATTGTAAAGCAACCATACTCCAATAAAAATTAATTAAAAAAGAAACACAACAAACTAGTGAATAAAACAAAAAAGAAGCAGACTCACAGATATAGAGAACAAACTAGTGGTTACCAGAGGGAAGAGAAGGGGGGAAGGGCAATAAAGGAGTAGGGGGAAAAGGGGTTTATTATGGGATTATATGAAATCATGTTTGTAAAACTTTTGAAAACTGTAAAGCACTGTAGAATTTAAAGAATCTTTCATTCAATTAAAAATATTAAAAATTAAAACAATTTTTCAAATAAATAAAATAGAAAGCAATAAAAAGAAAAGCTAATTTAGCAAGGCTGCTGTTCATTAGACCAAAATACAAAAATCAATGGTATTTCTATGAATTAATATGAAACAACTGGAAAATGAAATTTAAATAAACAATACCATTTACAACAACATTTTTAAAACATTACATGCCTAGCCATAAACTTAACAAAAGTTATGCAAGACATCTAGATTGAACACCATAAAACACTGCTGAGAGAACTTAAAGACCCAAGGAAATAGACAGATAATCCATTGTCACAGAACGGAAGACTATACTGTAACATGCCAATTCTCTCCAAACTGATCTACAGCTTCGATGCAATCCCAGTCATAATACCAACAGATTTTTTAAACTGTAATCTGATTCTAAATGCATATGACAATACAAATGATGGAGTACAGCCTTCCCCTCCAAAAAAAACAAAAAAAAAGAACTGAAGAAGAAGAAAAACTTTGGAGAACTTATACTACCAGATATCTAGACTTAGTATAAAGCTATAGTAATTAAGACAAGGTAATGTTAGTGCAAAGACAGACAAACAGACCAGTGGAACAGAAACACTGTAGAAACAAATCCGCCTGATTTATATCAAAGGTACCCTACAATCCAGTGGGGAAAAGACAGTTTTTTCAAAAAATGATGCCAGATCAACTGGCTATCCATATGTTCAAAAGAAATTCTTGATCTCTACTTCGTCATGCATACAAATTAATTTGAAATGTATCACAGAACCTTAAGTGAAAGGGAAAGCAATAAAGCTTCAAGAAAATTTGGATAATATTTTAATGATCCTGTAACAGGCAAAGACTGTTTAAACAAGACACAAGAAATCCACTAATCATAAAAAGAAAATTTAATAAATTGAACTTCATTACTGTTAAGAATTTTTATTTTTTAAAAGACACTATTAAGAGAGTGAAAAGCCTAGCCACAGACTGTGAGAAGATATTTGCCATACATATACACAGAGTTCCCATATTCAGAATTATAAAAAATTCCCACAAATCCATAAGACAAAGACAGTCCTATTAAAAATATATATTTTTTAAATTAATACATTAAAAGGTGCTCAACATCATTACTTATCTGGGAAATATAAATTAGAAACCACTACACGCTCACCAGAATGGTCAAAATTAAAAAGACTGACAGGGCTTCCCTGGTGGCGCAGTGGTTGAGAATCTGCCTGCCAATGCAGGGGGCACGGGTTCGAGCCCTGGTCTGGGAAGATCCCACATGCCGCGGAGCGACTAGGCCCGTGAGCCACAATTGCTGAGCCTGTGCGTCTGGAGCCTGTGCTCCGCAACAAGAGAGGCCGCGATAGTGAGAGGCCCGCGCACCGCGATGAAGAGTGGCCCCCACTTGCCACAACTAGAGAAAGCACTCACACAGAAATGAAGACCCAACACAGCCATAAATAGATAAATAAAATAAATAAAATTAAAAAAAAAAAAAAGACTGACAATAGCAAATTTTGACAAGAATGTAGAGCAACTGAAACTTTCCTCCATTGTTGGTGGGGACAGAAAATAGTACAACCTTCTGGGGAAACAATAACTCAGAAATTCTACACCTAGAATGGAGACAATATATTTATCAAAAGACCCATATGAGAATATCCATGACAGCTTTATTAAAAAGTCAAAAACTAGAAACAAGTCAAATGTCCACCAACAGAAAAATAATAATTCAATTTGTTCTGTGGAATACCACATATTAATAAAAAGAACGAATAACTGCTACACACAACGTGGATAATATCATAGACATAATAATGAGCGAAAGAAGTCATTAATTTATATAAAATTCAAGAACAGGCAAAGTTAATCCTTTATGATAAAAATCAGAATAGTGACTACTTGGAGGTGGCAGGGGAATTAGATATTGACTAGTAAAAGGCATGAAGGAAAATTCTGGAGTGCTGGAAATGTTCATGGGTGGTACTTACAAGGATCTATACATATGAAAAATTCACCACACTGTATAATTAACATTTGTGCATTTTACTGTATACATGTTATATCTCAAATTTTAAAACTCCTACAGCAGATAATTTGAATGGGGTATTTGGGACAAATCTTACTACAAAGGATACACCATATAATTTTTTTAATACCCAAGACTAGGAGTAAAGTAGCCTGGATTTAGCTCCAACTCTATCATTTAGATATGTAAACTTAAATAAGTCATTTAACTCGGTCTTAGTTTCTTTATGTACTAGAGTGGGTGAGTACAGATAATCCTTAAAGTTCTTTCTATATCCAAAATCTGAGTCTTTGAGATAAACTCTTTTATTTAAAAAATCAAATTCTCAAATTTCAAACTACCACATAGTCACCTAAGGCCTGAATGTAGCAAAACCAAATTAGCTCTTGTAATTTTAACCGAAAACGGTTAAAAGAAGTACACGCTGCTGTTTATCCTGAATCCTCTATACCTATATTTAAGCTCATCTACTTTAGCCAAGACATTCTGGTGCCACCCCTTCAACAGGGAAAGAAACCTGTCAGCCAGATTACCTTTCCTTGTTTTTCTAAGGATGGGTTATTCATTCTTCCACGCCCGCTCAAACCATCTCCTTTAAAATACCATCCCTCCTACAGCCACTCAGTCAAAATTAATTGTTCCTTCCTCTGTGCATCCACAGTATGTTGCTTGTATCTATTACAGCTCTTATTTCATTCTGTATTATAGTTCCTGCATTCTTGTATGCAAGTGGACCCTTTCCAGAGAAAGGATATACTCACTCAGCCAACCAAATCACCCAAATCAACCTTAGGAATCAATGAATAACAGCATAGTAGGATCACCTTCATATCTGAGTCTATGTTAATGGTGGCAAAGTGAAATAATAGATACTAAATGCTGCTATACCCTACTCAAAGCAAGAAGAAATTACAGTGAATATTCAAATACTGAACTAATTCCAGTCCTTACTTCAGCCTACTCTCCAGCAGAACAATGAAACAGCCAAAGGCAGATAGCTGAAGAAAAAAAGTAAACTAGGCCTGAAATGGGGAAACAAATTACTTATTAAAATAATTACCAAATTAGTTTATGTCAGGAAATAGATGGTTAGGGAGAAAGCAAGCGAACTACTTGGGAGTTAAATATCCAGCATCCCTTTTCTGTTAACTGCTCCTACTCCTGTCCACATGGTCCAACATAACCTCTATCCTCTTATCACAAATGACTGGTCCAGGACAAAGTTCTTCCTCAAGTATTTTAGAAACAAAACTGCGAAAATAAAGTCAGTCCTTTTCTGAATGGCTGAAATGGGAAGATCTAAACAATACAGGAGCAGTCAATGGTAATGTTTTTCGCACTGCAAAAAAGGCAGGTCTGTGGTAAGAGAAAATAGAGCTTACTTTACAGAGTGAAGCAAGATGAGAAACAGTCCTTAGGACCTTCAAACCTTGGGTCCAATATTCCTAGGGCCTCATCCCATATTTAGGTTCTTTGAGATAGACACCCCAGTATTCTTACAATAAATGCCCCCTTTACTAAGGCTAGCCCAATTTGAATGGTCACTTGCAACCAAAACAATCCTGTGATAGACTGCCACTTTGATGACCCCGAATTAATCATGCTTCCTAGTATTCCTAGTCTCTTCCCACGATGACTCTGGGTTGAGCCTCTGAGTATTTCGACCAATAGAATAATGTCAGAAGTGAGGCTATGCCAGTTTCAGGCCTATCCCTTAATCATCCTGGCAGATCTGTTTCCTCCCTGTCACAACGCTTGCTCTTGGAATACTTCTTGGAACCCAGCCATCACACCATGAGGCTAATGAATCAGCCATGTGGAGAAACCCACATGCAGGAGAACCAAGGCCCTGGACAACAGTCCCAATCAAGCCTCCAGATGTCTGCTGCTATACCAGAACCCCAACCAATGCCACATAAAGGAGAATGACTGAGTTAATTCATAGAAATGTGAGAAACATTAAATCGTAGTTTTAAGCCACTAAGTTTTGTGGTGGTTTACAATGCAAATTTTAATATAAAAGTTTAATTCACATGCAGGTAACTTAAAATTATACTTTCCTAACACAAACTGTGTCTCTGAGCATGGACTGAGAAACTATGGCCCTTGGGCCAACTCTGGCCAACCATCTGTTTTTGTAAATAAAGTTTCGTTGGAACACAGTCATGCTCATTTATTTACATATTGTCTATGGCTGCATTTATGCTATAAGGGCAGAGCTGAGTGGCTGTGATAGAAATTATACATCCCACAAAGCCTAAAATATTTACTATCTGGCCCTTTACATAAAAAGTTTAGTAAACCCTGTCACACAGGACTTGGCAAGTGTTTTAATATATAAATAAATAAACCTGTAAACCTACTTTACAACCAACTCCTCGTCCCTAAAGGATGACACTATAAACATTCAGTAGTATTAGCTTAACAAAACACAAAGCACATCACATGGCACATACCTGCCAAAGGCTGAATATTTGTGTCAGGCCCCGCCAAATTCACATACTGAAACCTATTCCCCTAGTGTAATGGTGTTTGGATGTGGGGCCTTTGGGAGGTGATTAGGTCATGAGGACACAGCCCTCATGAATGGGGTCAGTACCCTTATAAAAGAGACCCAGAGAGTTCCCTCCCATTTTCTGCCATGTGAGGAGACAGAGAGAAAATGGCTGTCTATGAACCAGGAAGTAGGCCCTCACTGGACACTGAATTTGTTGGTAACTTGATCTTGAACTTCCCAGACGCCAAAACTGTAAGAAGTAAATTTCCGTTGTTTATAAGCCACCTAGTCTATGGTACTTTGTTACAGCAACCCAAGTAGACTGAGACAGTTACTGAATTGTGTTGCATTGTCTGTTAACAAGTCAGGCTATGGTCAGACTAACAGATTAATCAACAGGAAATGACAGGCCAGGAAAACAATAGTAATAAAATCAGATCCATACCTATTTAGCTGTTTAAAAGTTCCTACTTATGGGGGTGGGGGGGGTCTCTATTTCAAGTTTCTCATGTTATTAGATATGACCCACTTCTGAATTGCATTTAGAATCAGAAAGTAATGAATGTTTCATTATGATGCATACGTGACAATTTTTTTAAATTAATAATGCTTCATAGACCCATCTGCAGAAGAAAACCGGAAAATTCCAAGCCCAATACTGACCTAAGTCAATTATTCTCAAACCTTCCTGCCCAAAATCATCTTTGGCAATGCTTTAAGTTCTAGAGATTTTCTTTTGGTACCTGATTTTATAAAGTATCGATCTCCTTTTATATATAATATTCATTTGTCTTATGCCCCAAGTCAACCCAAACACAAGGTCTAAGCCTTGGCTCACTGTCCCCGGGATTTACTATTTTCCTCATATGTCAATTAAAACTCTCTTTTCTACACATCAACAATTATCTATGTAAATAGTTTCATTTTGCTATCACTTTACCACCATGTATTACTGCACCATTTGTATAACACTTAAAACTTTTCCACTTTAACTAAAGTATTCCATAACTATAATACCTACATATCTGTATGTAGAGGCAGTTTTCTCCACAGATCTTAACAAGCCCTAGAGAATATCAGAAGCAGTTTCCCATATATACTTTACTTTAAACCTGCACCTCAAAAATCTCAAATTCTTGTCCTTAGTTACTACACTACAAACAGCATCTTCTGACTCTAACAACACCAGAATTAAGCTAGAAAATAAGAATTTAGATCAAGCAAAACCCCAGTACAGTACTGTTCCTTAATGATGTTCCTAAAATAAGATAAAATAAAAGAAAAAAACAGCATGGAAATAAACCATGATTGGGTCAGATATCTAAAAGTTATATTGGTTGTTTTCTGTTATCATCTTTGTAAAGGTAATTAGATTCAAATTATTACAATATATAACAACAAACACTTAATGAATATTTATTATGTGGGCACACTCACTCAACATTTACATTTATTATTTCACTTATCAAAACAACCCTCTCAGGTAGGCAAAGGATTTTTCCCCATTTCGTGGATGAGAAAATTGAAGCTTAGAGAAGTTAAGTAACTCTAAAACCTACACTTAACCTAGGTGGTCTAATCCACAGCCTACCTACTATTCTGAATATCTGTGTGAACCTAAAACATAATATTGTTCATGAAGGTATATGTCTTATTTTTACAATAGCTTCATTTTAAATATTTAATAGCAAAATAATCATAGTATTTGGGGAGAATACTAATTTTTGCTTTCCAGGTCTCTGGTGTATCACTACAATTTAAATTTAAAAAGAAAAAGGTAATACCTTGAAACCTCTAAATCTCTATTATTCTTCTAAGCTTGATTGTGTGAATCAGTTATTACACTTACATGTGTGTAAATTTTTATTCTAAATCTTAAACATTTTCCAATTTGAACTCTCTGCAGCATGAGATAGTGAATGAAATAAAACTGCACATATTTTGCAATGGAAGTGACAGACATTTATTATTTCCATTTACACTTGGTATGAATGTCAGTGTCTTCTAGCAGTTTTTCCTGTTTGAAGCAAGGAAGACATTTCAAATCAACAATTTTGCTGTCAGTAACAGGTTGTAGATAATGTGAATACAAGCAATGAGAGAATGGTAAACATGAGGTATGTTCCTGAGATTGGGATTATTAAGATTTTAGAGCTGAAGGAGATTTTAAAAAGCATCTTTTCATCTTTACATTTTACAAATAATGATACCAAATGCTCACTGGAAAAATCCAAAATAGAACTTATTCCAGGGTTCTTTCCCCATACAGTAGTAACAGAATCAAGACTGGTCTTTGCTATCATAGATTTTCTGAATAAGATAATATAGTCAGCCAATCTTTTAATGTGGAAAGAAAAAGAAAAAAAAGTCAGAGGTGATAACTGGGGAAAAAATAATATATATATATATATATATTTACATTTTAAAGTATATATACATATATATACTTTAAAGGCAAATCCAGAAAAAAAATTAATTTTCATAGTAGAGATTACTGTAGGAAACCACTATTTCTACAGCAAAAAGCTAAAAGAATATAAAGGTGTTATATAGACTTCCAAAATATCATTTGCAGGGGAAAGACCACTATTTCCCAAAGAAGTGTTGAACAGAATTCTGGTATGTCTTGAAAAAATGTTCCATTCTCAAAAAGTTTTGGAAACACTAGACTAAATAAAGTTCAACAGGCTCCACAACTGTAACACCATTCACATCTTTAACATGTTAATATGCTCTAGTATACTGTTAATCTCCATAAGGAGAGATATATTATATACCACTTTCCAAATTTACTTGACCACATAAAAATCTCTTAACATCATACCTATTATAACATTTCCCTGAAAAGTGCTAAACTTAGGAACAAAACTTAGGAAATACTGGGAGGGATCGTTTGTAGAAAAAAAGACTAAAGACTCAAAGCTAGGGACTTCCCTGGTGGCGCAGTGGTTAGGAATCTGCCTGCCAATGCAGGGGACACGGGTTCGAGTCCTGGTCTGGGAGGATCCCACGTCCCGCAGAGCAACTAAGCCCGTGCACCACAACTACTGAGCCTGAGCTCTAGAGCCCGTGAGCCACAACTACTGGGCCCCTGCACTAGGACTACTAAAGCCCGCACGCCTAGGGCCTGTGCTCTGCAGCAAGAGAGGCCACTGCAATGAGAAGCCCGCCCACCGCAGCAAAGAGTGGCCCCCGCTTGCCGCAACTAGAGAGGACCCGCGCACAGTAACAAGGACCCAGGGCAGCCAAAAATAAAATTTAATTAATTAATTAATTAATTTGTAAAATAAAGGCTCATAGCTGATCAAAAATTTAAATAAAGCAACATAAAAGAACTATTGTAAAAACTAGTAAAATCTTACTCTCTATTACATGCATACTACTGTTCTAAAATGTCCTTAGATAACCACACTTATGCAGTGTATGAAAAAGTGGAAGTCAGTCATTGTGAGTGCTCCTGATAAATTAACCACTGTTGATATTAGGGGGCCCTGAGTTTAACCCACTAGTTCTCACACATTAACTTGTTCCAGTTCCAATGAGAACTATCTGCCAGAGGACCACTTTCATGGAAGAAGCAGGAGAAAGGAAATAGGGCAGATAAACTATACTCTTAGGGGGGAAAATAAGAAAGCAAAAAGGCATAAAGACAAGAAAACCTCTAAATTCTGCCCTTCTAGTGGCAGAAACCCCTCTTCTTTTGAAGGCTTCCCTATCCCCTTCTGCGTGTGATTCTGGTGACGCTGCCTATTTAGTGTCCCAATCCCAAAACAGATATGAAATACAGACCTGGCCAATCACAGTCCTCACTTTCCCAGTCACAATGATTGGCCCAAAGATGGACCTGTGAGCCAAGCCAGGTGAAGAAGCAACCTGGAATTTTATATACAAATGCCATGAAAAAGAAAATCTCTCCTCTGGATTCACTAGTTGGGTATGGAAAACCTGATTGACTATTACTATAATCTCCTAACCTGCACCCTCCCTGCCCCAATTCTGGCTACATCAAGGAAGTCAGCATGCAACATACTGAAAAATCAAAGCACTAAAACGGAGAATAAGTGTCCATCATTACAGTAATCCCCTGGACACACTGCTTGAGTATCTAAAGTCAGTTCCTCCTCTATACTCTATGTAAATTAATAAATTCCCCTTTTCACTTAAGGTAATTGTGAGGTGGGTATCTGTCGTCTGCAATTTAATTCACGTATATAACTCAAGAAAGAGTTGTATCTCAAAAGAACTCGTAAAGATTAAAAAGATAATACCAAATGAAAGTGAGAATATTAATTACAATTAGTACAAACTTGTCTTCCAAAAAGGGTGTAATTTCTATCAAAAATTTTAAACGCAGATAGTGTTGACCCCAAAATTCTATTTATAGTAATTTAACTTATATTTTTAAAAAAACTCACAAATATGCAATAATAAATGTACAGTGTTATTATCTGCAACATTTGTCACATGAAAAATAAGAAACCTCTATGGACATCAATTGAGGACTGACTAAATATAACGTAACTTATGATGCAATAGAGTCATTAAAAAGAAAGATGTGTATCTATATGAATTAATTATTAAATGCCAAGGAGTATAACGTAGTGGTTAAGAGCTTACACTCTAGGAACAGACTACATGGGTTCAACTCACAGTTTGGCCTTTCATCAGCTTGGCTTCTTATTGCAGTAATTTGAGCAAATTACTTAATCTCTCTCTGCTACCATTTCTTCAAATGCAAAATGGTGATACTATTATGAGGATTAAATAAATTAATAGGTTCTATGGCAGGCTCTAGAAAATTATTTCACACTTGGTAAGCTCTTGATAAACTCTGTATTATCATTTTCACTAATATGAAAAGTTGCCCAAGATATGATGGAAAAAGAAGAATATGTATGAGCAAAGATCACAAACTCAAATACCTATGAGGTGAGGCAGATAACAAATAGGTTAAGTGGGAATTGTGGCAAACTGGAGAATACATGCCCTATCTCAAGGGGACAGCCACTCTAACTATTGTCCTGTGGGAAAGAGGTTGCAGTGTTGCTGAATCTTAAAAAGCTAAAAGTACGGATTTATATAAAATGTCATTTTTTAATGTTAGAAACATACTTTTTTGTAAAGACACAGTATGGGCCTAATGAACATGTGTACTGGTCAGTTATGGCCTGTAGTCTGCCACTGACTGCCACAAAAAGGCATCTCCAGTAGATTAGAAACTATAAGTGGGGAAGGGAACAAGTGTGTAAAGTCACAACTGAAAAGAAAACACTAGAGAGAACTATACTACCACACTCCACAATAAAAGATATTCAGAATAGAATATAGAAATGTAATTGCTCAGAGTACAGTCAGACCTGTGCTCAAATTCTGGCAGGGCCACTGGTGTAATCTTGAGCAAGCTACCTAACCTATTTCTCAGGCGGTGTAAACGGAATAATATATTACCTTATAAAGGTTGTAAGGATAAAATAACATGGGCAAAGTGCTAAGCACAAATAGAACATATTTATGCCATATATACGTATGTATGTATATAAACTCGACAGATGTTAGCTATAATTACTTAAACCTGAATGAATAAAATAATTAAATTATGTTCAATATTTTCTATCTTAGAAAGCAGGAAATGTGTAATGGTTTAAAAATTTGTGTCAAAAATGGCTTGACATGAAAACGGCTTTGGTGCTTATACTTATCTACAACAAAAATAAAATATAGAAGCACTTTATTCCTTGAAATGCAACATAAACGTAGCATGATTTGTCAACATCTAACTTGACTAAATAGTGTGTTCATGTTAGCGCTAAAATATAAGCTCCAAGAGGATAAGGACTTTGTCTGTTTTATTCACTATTGTATCCCTCACTTTAGCACAGAGCCTGGCACATAGTAGGTGTTGATTATTGAACACATTATTTCCTTTCTCCCTCATATTAACTATGTAAGGTAAGCATAACTTCCTCCATTCAATGCTAAGGAAACTGAGGTAAAATGTGGTTAAGTGTCTTGAAAGTGGTGGAAGATGTAGAACTTTTGACTCCTATTTTATGCTATTTTGACCTTCAGAATTAACCTTCAAAATAACCTGCAGCATTTTCAGAATCTTTTACCTATAATTTCAATTTTTCATTTTTTAAGATGACAGTTTAAAAAATTACTCTAAAATTACTCTAAAATAATCCTCATACAGATTATGCCCATCAACTAAGAATACAAATACAAATTAATTAGAAAATAGATTAAAAAATACATAAAGAAATACATAAGGGAAATATAAAGAAAATATATAAAATATTAAATTTGATAGTATAAAATATCTCAAATAGACATCATTGGTATCATCCTATTACCAGTAATAAATATACAGAAAAATACTAAACCCCACTCCATCTACCCTGAACTGTCTTTTTAGTAATAATTGCAAAGTTCTAGTTTATCTAAATGTTTCTCAGTAGCTGCTTCCTAAACTACTAAGTGTCACACCATCCAATTTTTTTTAATTAAACATCTTCTATGCAAATACTTCATTAATAGGTGCTACGACAAAAGGGCACAGAAGAAGCGAAGAACACCATCACCTGTTTCAAGAACTTTAAAATCTACTTTAAAGAAGATGTTTATACATGAAGCTATTAGCAAATTATGCCAAAATAGCATATGAAGAGGAAAAGAAGATTACTGAGTATACAGTTAACCCTTGAACCAGAGCAGTCTGAACTGTACGGGTCCACTTACACCCAGGATTTTTTTCAGTAAGTACTATAGTACTACACAATCCAAGGTTGGTTGAATCAACATATAAGGAACCTTGGATAGGGGAGAATCACACCTATGGAGGACCAATTACAAAGTTAAACTCAGGTTTTGTACTGTGGGGGGTGGGGGACGGGGGGTTGGCACCCCTACTCCCCCCCCACCCCACTGTTCAAGAGTCAACTGTATAATCCAAGTTAGACATACATGGTAGGCATTTTCACATACATTACCTCAGTTCTTTTTTTTTAATTAATTAATTAATTTATTTATTTGGTTGCACCGGGTCTTAGTTGCAGCAGGTGGGCTCCTTACTTGTGGCAGGTGGGCTCCTTAGTTGCAGCTCGCCAGCTCCTCAGTTGCAGCTCGCCAGCTCCTTAGTTGTGGCACATGGGCTCCTTAGTTGCAGCTCACCAGCTCCTTAGTTGCGGCACATGGGCTCCTTAGTTGTGGCATGCGAACTCTTAGCTGTGGCATGCATGTGAGATCTAGTTCCCTATCAGGGATCGAACCTGAGCCCTCTGCATTGGGAGCACAGAGGCTTAACCACTGCACCACCAGGGAAGTCCCGTTTTTTTGTTGTTGTTGGTTTTTTTTGTTGGTTTTTTGTTTTAATATTTGTTTATTTATTTGGCTGCGTCAGGTCTCAGTTGCGGCACGTGGGCTCTCTAGTTGTGGTGTGCCGGCTCTAGAGCTGCAGGGCATGTGGGATCTTAGTTGCCTGACCAGGGATCGAACCTGTGTTCCCTGCACTGGAAGGCGGATTCTTAACCACTGGAAGTCCCCTCAGTTCTTAACAACTCTGTGAAGTAAGCATTGCCATCTTCATTTTGGAGAAGGAAACTGAAATTCATAGAGGTTAAATGACTTTCCAAAATAAAGGGCATATCAGGATCTGAGATCTGAAATACAAGTCTGACTCCAAAGTCTTTTTTTTTTTTTTCTTAAAACTACATCTTGCAGCCTCCCACATGTACATGATTACAGGGTGTAGCAACATTTATAAACACTAAAGGAAAAGAAAGAAAGACATCATTGTAGAGAATATTCCTAGGAAAGATTTTGTTGAGGAAATGAAGTGTGAGCTGAGTCTGAAATTAAGTGTAAAACTGAAACTACTGTTAATTTTGTGATTAATACCACAAAAATTTCTAAATGAAAAAAAATCTAAATATTTTCCCTTCGGTTTATACTGACTGGACCTAATCACTGAAATTTTTCATTCTTTCTTCCATTTCTTATCCTCTTGCATTTTTAATGTATAATCTACCCCTCCCCCATAATCATTCCCATTATAAAGACAAAAAAAAAAAAAAAACCTAAGCCTGATATACTATATTTCTCTTTCTGGCTGGTCAAGATACTAAAGGATAGAAACCTATATTGCCATATAAGCCTCCTTCATGTTGGTGGTGAGAAAAGCTGAGAGAGAGAGTTAAATAATTCTGCTCAAAGTTACAGGACTTTACTGGCCAAACTAGCATTAGATAGAGTCTTCTAGAGTTCTTTCTGTGGCCCTGTGCGCCTTAGTTTTTTCTCACCGAAGTACCAATAACAGAAGAACAATGAGGTCTGGAGTTATACAATGGGTTCACTTGAAATTTCTTTGAAGTTTGATTTTTGTCTAAAAGCTCCTTTAAAATTCTACATTCATGCCTAATTTACTCATGCTTACTGTAATATTAAAGTGGTTTAAATTATATACTCTAAGTAAAATTGATACTTCAAGAATTATTATGTTTGTTCCCATAGCTTAGATTCTAAGGCTTAGAATCCTTAGAGTATCCCTTGAACACAATGTCATGTATCCCAACTTGAGAAGCAGGGCACAAATTGTGTAAAGTTCCTTCCACCACATTTGCTTGCTCCTTTATTTGTCAAATCAGGACATTTTTTAAAGCATAGTAAATTTAATTCCATTCTTTCAAAATGTATACTTACTGGCAAAACTACTGTAAAAGTTGTTGGAGTTGTTTATTTTAATTACAATATATTCAAGAAGTTCTGCTTACTTAGTTTAAATCAATTAAGTACAAACTCACTTATGAACTCGTTAAACCACCTGGATGGAATTTCTACATCACAATACCTCATTAGACATTTGCTTTTCAGGGAGGTCGCTCAAAAATTAAGTAAGGTTTCACGCTATTCGTATTAAATACAGATCCAATTATTTTTATTTTTAACATCTTTATTGGAGTATAATTGCTTTACAATCATTTGTTAGTTTCTGCTTTATAACAAAGTGAATCAGCTATACATATACATATATCCCCATATCTCCTCCCTCTTGCATCTCCCTCCCACCCTCCCTATCCCACCCCTCTAGGCGGTCACAAAGCACTGAGAGATCCAACTACTTTTAAACAGGTTAAATAATCTTTTCTTCTTCCTTGGTATTCATCTTCTCTGCCCAGATGTGAAGGAAGAAACCCCTTGTGGTTTAATTTTTTTTTTTTTTAGGATTTTTTTTTTAACATCTCAAATTCCAAATATGCTTAGTTCTTCAATCCTATTTACAGGTGCAAAGTATAGACTTTATCTATTTTACTCACTGTATCAAAAAAGCACCCTATTCACCTTAACCAGGAATCTCTCACCAGTAAGAGAAAAACAGATTCATTCATCATTTCCTCCCCAATAACATACTGCTGATTCTCCACGACATACCTTAAAGTCAAACAGTCATATGTATTTTGAATATAGTTAAAACTCTTAACTGTGTTTACATACTACTAGTTTATAAAGTCTTGGGCCAGTGGTGATAGTATTAAATGTATTCAATAGAAGTTAATGTAATGATTTCTTACTTTAATCACGAATACATTGCTTCCAACCAAAAATTCATGAAAGAACGACCTAGTTTGAGAAATAGGCTTCTTTTTAATAACAGTCATATAGATCAATATTGGTATGTTTGCCAGTACACACAATTCCATTTCACAGGATATAGGTTTTGTTTGCAATAGTGATTTGCCTTACTTAATGACAACATCTATTCTCAAAAGATATATTTATATATCTTTATCAGTAAATGGGCTTTTCAGAAAATAATATTGACACACATAATGCACAAGGATAAGCATGAGGAATTAAATAAAATAAACGATTGAACAATTCCAGAGTCAAATGATTATTACCTCCTTAGCTTAGAACTTGTTTTTTTAATATTTTGAATGACTTGATTTATAAATGACTGAAATACCCCCTACATGTAACTAATATTTTTGGTTTCTAGTTTACAATTAGTCTTTTATTTAATCTTTATTATCTAGTTTTATATATGTCTAATAACTCTTCCTGATTACAAATCTACAATTTAGTGCAATAAAATGTATATTACTAGAGCAAAAACATGATTTTAAAATGCCCTTTCCTAAAAATTTGTATCATTTTCTCATCCATGCCACTGTTAGTGAATATTTAGGTAATGGATTATCATCTTTAGCTAAGTGCTTTGGTATACCAAACATTAGCAGTAGCTAGCTAACATGATATTTAATAACCAACGAAACATAATCTATCCCACTCTATATCACAAACATATATGTATTCATTATTTTCCTGATGTTTCCACGGAACTTACAGTGGTAGAAGTAGTGTGCTCCCTTGATAAACAGCTTCTTTAGAAATAGACAAAAAGAGGTGGAAAATGACACATTTGATATAGTGAGCCTGCTGTGTACTTGTTAAGACTGTAAGTATAATTACTACTGAAGTTGTAAAAAAAAATAATAAAAATTCCTACATCTGCCCCACATCTTGTTTCTAGTTTCAAAGCAACAGATACTTGTTTATTTGCCTGTTATTCATCATCACATTGTCTTTAGTCTGTTAAAAATAGTAATAGAAGTAAGAACATTAGATACAGATGCATTAAAAACTAGAGCTTAGATCACTAAAGACCATATAACTTTCATTTCTAACAAATCAACATAAAACAGTTACTAACAAAGATATTGTTTTTAGAGATCGACAATAATCTTCAACATAAAATGTTTCCATGAAAACCTATGTAAATGTTCCCATTTTCCTGAACAAAAAGATAATATAACTAACATATCCATGTTACATTAGCTATCATACTCTGATTTCCAAGTTCTGAATGATTCAAGATAGTAATAAAAAAAAGAAATGCCTTTGCTAAATATTTTCCTACCATATTCTTTCAAAATTCTAAGTTAATTCATTTGATACGAAGTTTCAATAGACTGCGTACCATATTTGCCAAATTCATAGCTGAGATAAAGATTACAAAAACACCTAGAAGATGAAAAGTTTCAAAGTGGTATAAAAACTATCTTTCAAGACATAATCAAAGATGTCACAAAGAAATCAAAGATTTTAGAAATGACAACACAATTCACCAAAATACTAACATATTGTAAAATATGTGCATTTCCTCTAAAATATGTAAAACCTCTAAAACCTCTAAGTTTTCCTCTAAAACCTCTGTAAAACAGACTTAGATAAAATACTTAAAATCACTATTATGAAACATGAAGAGGATATTTTATAAAACAAGCCTTCCACCTTTAAGAAAGCCACAAATTATAACTCATAAAATCAAGGTTTTAAGTGTGGCTTCAATTCAATTTTCTTAAGTATGAAATCATAGTACTTAAGTTCAGTAAAGAATAATTTTACATAGTAAAACTGCAGTACTTGGAAGTTCTACAAGACAAAATTGTGTAACATGGCTTTATTTCTGTAGGTCTTCTTTGTGTGTACAAAATCACATGGAATGTTAAGACCATAAATATTAAGCTGTTTGTAGTAAAATCCACTATTCAGACTGGGGACTGCTGCTCTTTCCTCTGATTCTTCTCCACATTTCCAGGTTCTATCATAGCAGACAATACTTATATCACTAACTTTAAGTAAAAACCTCTCAGAGTTATTTCTGACTTCAAATATCCATTTTATCACCAAATTCTATTGTCCTCTGTTACCACTTCTCCCAAATGTGCAATTTCCTTTTCATTCCTTCACCTATATCCTTATTCCTGACCCTAGACTTCTCCCCCTAAACTACTGTACCTCATTCTCATGAGAGTTTCCCTAGATTGTCTTTAATTCCACTGCCAAAGTTATCTTCTCTCATTGACATTCTGCTCGTGCCACCCACCTATCCTACCTGGGCATTCCAGGGCCTTTGCATTACATTTTTATTCTTCTCAAGAGCCTCACCCTCAGCAACATATTCATTTATAAGGTTGCCACTGACTTTCAACTCCCCTTAAAAATGTCAGTTTCTTCTTAGCCCTGGTAAATGTACCAAATTATCCCTTCAGGTAATCACATTTGCTCCTAATCCATCTGAGTATGGAATACCTTTTACATTTAGCTCTCAATCACAAAAGTAATTTATTTAGACAATTTTAGCACAGTGATGACATACACTGTTTCTTTAGTTGTTTGCATACCAATGTCATCCCTACTGGACTGCAGAGACACAGATAAGGGCTGCAGCTTTCAAAGCATTCTGTACAACAGCTATCTACAATGTCACTTAACCCAGGTAAGATGATTCACTAAATAAAACTATTATAGAAAGCTTAAATAAACAAAAAAGAAATTTTTTCTAATCTCTATGGTTTAACGTTAAAACATCTATGACCTTTCATTTCCATGGACAGTTGACATACTTTGGTTTCTATTAAGCCTCATTCTCACTACTCTAATAATTTTCAAAGCACGTCTAGAATTTAAAGTGCAAGTTGAGGGTTGATATAGGGTATATACTTTTACACCCCGCAATTAGATTCTTTGAAAATCAGCAATGTCAACTCCAAGACTTCTGAGTTACAACTGAATCTTCACACAAGGCAAGAGCTTCAGCACCAAAAGAAGAGAACAGCGCATCTTCTAATGCGGGGGGGGGGGGGGGGGGGGGGGGGCGGGGGAGGGTCCCTTCCCTGCAACTGGTTTAGACTAGTTTCTCTATCTCAGGGGCTTTCAATTAGGAAAATTCAATAAATCACCAACAACATCTGGAAACAATATCAGAGAAAGGCGACCCAGTTACTTAAAAGACAGGAAGGGGTACCATGTAAATCTTTTTCATAAAACTCAGCAGCGAAATTAAGCTTTGCATTTTTTATCTTACCAAGAGAGATTTTTTCTACCTAATAATAAAAGCAAGTTTCATTCAATTTAGTTCCTTCTCGAGCACCGTCTCAACCTGTCAGAACTTGACAAGGGAAAAAAAATTTAAAAGTCTGTGTGTATGTGTGTGTGTGTGTTGGGGGGGGCGGGAGGTGGGAGGAGAACACCAGGATTCCCGTCTACCTCGCTTCTTTTTCCGAAATCAGCAAGTCCTGGATTTCCTTCACTCCGAACTAAGCCCTCAGGTTCCAAATATAGTTCTTTAACCCCCACCTCGCCACTCAATTACACAGAAACCTTACCAACTACAGAACCACAGCAGAAACCCCTACAAATCGGCTTGCTATTCATCTCGGAAGTCATGCCCTGCAGCAACTGCCTGTCGCCGAACTGAGGGATATTACCCAAATACAGCGCAACAGAATCAGACATGCAGAGCACACACGGCTTCCGCGAGGGAGGGAAACGCGACCCGGGAAAAGTGCGCTCCTCACAAGCCTCAGGACCATCCGGGCGCGGGGTGGTCCCAGAAGGGAGGGGAACAGAGGAGCCCGAGTGGGGGAATCCTTCCCTCTCAAGTAAAAAGGGCTGGATCCCCCCCGCCGCAGATAACAGCCTGTCCCTCTAAGAAAACGAAGAGGCGGGCAGAGGGCCCTTTGCTTGGGAAGGCGGAATGCAAACACTTTCCGAGGTCCGGGTGCAAGCCGATCCCCCACCTCCCGGGGGAGACGAGGGGTGTCCCGTGGGTGGCTGAGGGAATTCCCGGCTCGCGAGGGGCAGCCGGAGGCGGAGCAGAGTTCTGCCTAACGAACAACCGTGTCGGCTCCGGCCGGTGCCCCGCGAAAGCACGGCTAGAGAGAGCGGGGCCGCCCGGGTGGGGGGAAGGGAGAGGAGGGAGGGGGTGGAAATGGGATTCCCCCCTCTCTGGGACCAGCAGTAGCGGAGGAAGCGCGCGGGCCAGCCGAGAGCGGCGTGCTTCAGCCTGCGGAGCCGGGATCCCGCCGCCTGCACTGGCAGCAAGGAGCCCCGCAGCGGCCGCCGCACCGACCCCTCTGTCCCCAGGGGCCCAGGACTTCGGCTGCGAAGGCACTGGGACCTGACATCCCACGGGGTCGGCCCCAGCTCCCGGGGGACCCCGCGGGAACACCCCAACCTCCAGCAGTTCTCAACGGTTGTAAAACGTCCGCCCCCCCACCCCAGTCCCCTTCCTCAGCCTTCTCTCCTCCCGAGGCCACAGAGAAGGGTCACCACAGGCGAGAAGCCTGAGGCAAGCCGGGGACAGCAGCCGCGGCGGTTCTGGACCTCCTCCCCCGGTTACCTGTGAGGACTCCGACCCGGATTTGATGGTCGTGGTTAGTGAGGATCATTCCCTCGGTCGCCATGTTTCCCAGCGCAGTCACCGCACTGACGGGAGCCGGGAAAAGCCAGAGCCCGGAGCGCGCGGGCCGGGAGCGCGCTCGCCTCGGAAAGCGCGAGAGCGCCCAGGAAGCGCGAGGCGAGTGCTCGGCGGCCTGCGCAAGCGAGAGGCCGGGCCCGGAGGGCGCGAGTCCGCGGGGGGGAGTAGGCGGAGTCAGGGCGCGCGACCCCGAGTCCGGGTCCAAGACAGCGAGCTGCGGGTGGGTTACGCGGTGGCTGCTGAGGGAGAGCGCGCGGAGGCGTAGGAGCGAGGCGGGAGAGACTCTTGTCGCTTTGCGGAGCGCGAGACCCAGGGCCGCTGGACGGCAGGAGACTGAGGGGAAAGGAGAGCACAAGCTCGGGAGGTCGCGGGGGCGGACTCGGGGACAGGGGCGGAGCTACACCGAGAATCGTGGAACTCGTGGAGAGTGAGGGGAGGAGTAAGAGCTCGGTTGCCGAGTGCTGGGAGCGGGAAGGAGCCGGCGCAGCCCGAGCAGGACCGGGGAACGCTCCTGGGCGCGCGAGTAGCGCGGGATTGGTTGGGAGAGCGCGTGAGCGCGCGAGACATGAACGCTGCCTCAGCCGAGCTCCAGACAGAAGCAATCCCCTGCCGAGCCTGGCGTTTGTCAGCTACTCCGGCCGGCTCTTGGGGCGGCAAAGCAGGTCTCCCGAGGGGAAGAGGAAAGGCGCCAGGGACCCTGGAGGTGCCTTACAAAGCTGCGTGGGTGGCAGAACCGCAGCTGCTGTGACAGCCCGAGGTTGGCGAAGGAGGAGGTATCCTATCCTGCCTTATCTTCCCGCTTGCTTTTAAGTCGGCTCGCCCTACCGTAGGATTTCCCAACTCCAAGTCTGTACCTTCAGGAGGATCCTCACTAGCGAAGCTTAGGAGCCTGCGGCAGAGCATATTGAGGAGAGATAGCTGGCTTCTCTTTCTCCCACTGTCCCATGGCTTTGTGGCATCAGGCTTCTTCGCTAAAGGCTCTGCTTTTAGGTGAAAAGCACCGATCTTAGAGAATGAGATTAGAGAATGTTCCTCCCCCCTGAGCCACAATCACAAACCTGGAAATAGAACCCCGGTGGTGGCAATTTTCATTTCAGTATTTGTGGGATATGAGGTTACCATGAAAATAGCTTTTGTTGCCACTTATCTTCATGTGTCTTTCATAAAGAGTGATATGAATCACCTGTGGCTATTTCACATGGGTTTCTTAGTTCCCTTCTTTCTAGCCCTTTCAACTTCTGAATAAAAAACATTATATACACACACATGTATATGTATGTTTTTTTTCTTCTCAGCTTTGGTAAAACCGGGAAGCATAAAAATGAAAAGCAAAATGTCAAAAAAAATGTATAATCAACATTTGTATACAATTAAAATCTCAGTTTGATGGTTATAAGTTTTATTGTGCCAACTAGAACGTGGACTTACACTCTAACTGAAGATTCACATTGTTATGTATTTCATTTTAAATAATGGGAGTACAAAGGGGATGATGGGTGGAATTGAGGTGGGAGAAAATTAATTAGTAAAATTTCTTTTGAGTATGTGTATTGCTAGTATTTTTGACAGTGGATTTAAAACTGAAGCCACGGGCTTCCCTGGTGGTGCAGTGGTTGAGAATCTGCCTGCCAATGCAGGGGACACGGGTTCGTGCCCTGGTCTGGGAAGATCCCACATGCCGCGGAGCAACTGGGCCCGTGAGCCGCAATTACTGAGCCTGCGCGTCTGGAGCCTGTGCTCTGCAACAAGAGAGGCCGCGATAGTGAGAGGCCCGCGCACTGCGATGAAGAGTGGCCCCCGCTTGCCACAACTAGAGAAAGCCCTCGCACAGAAACGAAGACCCAACACAGCCATAAATAAATAAAAATAAATTAAAAAAAAAAAAAAAAAAAAAACTGAAGCCACATCATGAACCCACCTCCTATAATAATCTATCACCATAGAGCCTGTGAGCCAATGGATTCTTAACTAGTTTCAAATGAGAGATATGTATGTGAAAGTATGTTTTCTTTATTTCAAACTAAAGATGATCAAATGGTTGGTTACATTACCTTTCTATCTTTATTCCCTCTAGCGCCCCCAAATTTGAAATGATTTTTAAATGTCTTGAATTTTCAGAGAGATAAATTCTAATCCTGCCCACTATAGGTTCTGTAACCTTAAATGAATTGGGGTCTTTTTCTTTATCCTTTATATAAGCTGGTAGATAAGCACCCTTTCAATTTAGAATATTCCGTTATTATTCATGGAAAGAAACTGGCACTTTTGTTTCACAAATAACAGAAAACAAGGGACTTTCTGTATCTATAAAAGCAGCAATGGTGAAATTCAGTAAAATTTTCATTGGGGACTTCCCTGGTGGCTCAGTGGTTAAGAATCCGCCTGCCAGTGCAGGGGACACGGGTTCGAGCCCTGGTCCGGGAAGATCCCACATGCTGCGGAGCAACTAAGCCCGTGCACCACAACTACTGAGCCTGCGCTCTAGAGCCCGCGAGCCACAACTACTGAGCCCGCGTGCTGCAACTACTGAAGCCTGTGCTCCGCAACGAGAAGTCACTGCAATGAGAAGCCCACGCACCGCAACGAAGAGTAGCCCCCACTCACTGCAACTAGAGGAAGCCCGCGCACAGCAACGAAGACCCAATGCAGCCAAAAATAAATAAATAGAAAATAAATTTATAAAAAAAATTTTAATTGGGAAGGGTGAAGATGAATTAAGCCTTTTAAAGTATATGGAGGTTAGTTTGTTAAACCTGCTAAAATTGCTGAAAAGAAGTAATGTTAATAGAATTAAACTGGACAATTATAATAGATGCTTGTCTTTCAACAGTTTTCCTCGAGTATATTCATCTCAGCTGAATTTAGGAAGCTCTAACAAAATTTACACAGGAAAAGCCTAGTGACCTTGCTGTCTAGTGGGACTTTTTGTTTTACTGCTGATTATTGAATGAATATTGCAGTATCCACATGCTTTTTAACTCCTGTTACCATGTGACATTTCTTCAGAATTCATCTGGGAATCAAGTGTTACAACAAAGAAAACTTTCTGGAAAGTAGGAAGACAGTGGCATTTCCAAAGATTGATAAATACCTCAGGAACATATTTGGGGGGGGTAGAAAGTGGAAAAGTTCAGAGTTTGTATATAAAGCATTAGAAGTGCCCAGGGATTTATTCTCTCCATTCCTGAGATTTTAATAATGAAAATTGAGTTTACACTAACTGAGAACATAAAAGATGGGTAAACACTTGGCTGTCATAATGACTGTCATTATAAAGATGAAAGTCTATCAGTAGAAGTGAATTACTGAGTGAAGGACAGTTGAGTTTTTCTGGTACTGGTGTATTTACATTTAGTCCTCCTAGTACTTTAGTTTTCCTGTGGTTAATCACACTTTCAATATAAATAAGGCGGGCTTCCCTGGTGGCGCAGTGGTTGAGAATCTGCCTGCCAATGCAGGGGACACGGGTTCGAGCCCTGGTCTGGGAAGATCCCACATGCCACGGAGCAACTGGGCCCGTGAGCCACAATTACTGAGCCTGTACGTCTGGAGCCTGTGCTCCGCAACAAGAGAGGCCGCGATGGTGAGAGGCCCGCGCACCGCGATGAAGAGTGGTCCCCATTTGCCGCAACTAGAGAAAGCCCTCGCACAGAAACGAAGACTCAACACAGTCATAAATAAATAAATAAAAGAACGTGAATTTCTTTAAAAAAAAAAAATATATATATATATATATAAATAAGGCAAAAGTTTACTGGCTTTTCTGGGGTTAGACTCTCCTCATTAGCACTAGATGTAAGCAAGAACAGATTTGGTAATGCATTATTCTTCCACTAAGGCTTATTCTACTCTTGCCTCTTTCCCAATTGGCTAATAGCCACAACTGAGTGGATTACAAATGGGTGCAAGCAACATTTTGAATATACTTAATGCCACTGAATTGTACACTTTAAAATGATTAAAATGGTAAATTTTGTTAGGTGTATTTAGCACAATTTTTTAAAAAAATGGATGTAAGGTGAAGCTCTGGTTGACTTTAACATAGTATTTTCCCCAAAGGAAGGGTGATAGAGTTAAGATGAACTTTTGACTGACTGAATCAGGCAATGTATTAGTTCCTAGGGCTGCCATAACTAAGTACCACAAACTCAGTGACTTAAAACAACAGAAATTTATTCTCTCGTGGTTCTGGAGGCCAGAAACCTAAAACCAATGTGTCAGCAAAGCCATGCTCACTCTAAAGTCTCTAGAGAAGAATTCTTCCCTTGCCTCTTTCTAGCTTCCAGTGGTTGCCTGCAATCCTTGGCGTTCCTTGGCTTACAGTTGCATCACTCAGTCTTTGCCTTTGTCTTCACATGGCCTTCCTCTCTGTGTGTATTTTTACTTGCCCTTCTTAAGGACACCAGGCATTGGATTTAGGGCCCATATTAATTCAGCATGACCTCATCTTAACTAATCACATCTCCAAAGACCCTATTTCCAAATTCCAAGGTTCTATGTGGATGTGAAATTTGAGGGGACACTATTCAACCCAGTACAGGTGGTGATAGATTATATTACTGTGTAAACATATAAATTACAAACTCAGCCTATTAGAAAAGAATGTTCAGAAGTTTCTCTAAAAGCTAGATTTGGGGACTTCCCTGGTGGCGCAGTGGTTAAGAATCCGCCTGCCAATGCTGGGGACACGGGTTCGATCCCTGGTCTGGGAAGATCCCACATGCCGCGGAGCAACGAAGCCTGTGCGCCACAACTACTGAGCCTGCGCTTTAGAGCCCACGAGCCACAACTACTGAAGCCCGCATGCCTAGAGCCTGTGCTCTGCAACAAGAGAAGCCCCCATGATGAGAAGCCCGCGCACCGCAACGAAGAGTAGCCCCCGCTCTCCGCAACTAGAGAAAGCCCGCGCACAGCAACGAAGACCCAATGCAGCCAAAAATAAATAAATAAAATTAAAAAAAAAAAAAAAGCCTGCGCTCTAGAGCCTGCGAGCCACAACTACTGAAGCCCGCAGGCCTAGAGCCCGTGCTCCGCAACAAGAGAAGCCACCGCAATGAGAAGCCTGCACACCACAACAAAGAGCAGCCCCCGCTCAATGCAACTAGAGAAAGCCCGCGCGCAGCAACGAAGACCCAACGCAGCCAAAAATAAATAAATAATTTTTAAAAAGAAATAAAAAGCTGAGATTTAGAAATTAGACACATTGTTAGAGAAAATACAGCTCTATAGAATAGAGAATACTGGGGAAATTTAAAATTTTTGACCTAAATAGCCTAATGCTTTTCCCCCAGAAGTAGTTTTCTAAATTAGAAATTTCCAAAGTCTAATAAGATAAATATAGTCAGTTCTACTAATGAAATTGACATTTTGGTTTTAGTTCTGATGCCCTTGTTATCTTTTAGTAAAGTGGAGCTGAGCCACATCAATATCTCATGGAGTTTGATGACACTTATTTGGGAACAACTAGGACAATGTTTTCCGATGTCTGCCATGTTTATTAAAATTCATTGAACTTTTCCTTCCTCGGGCTTTTGATATTATATTCTGCTGCCCAGATTGCTGCTTGAATAATTTTGTGCCACAGTCCTTTGTATTTTTCCTCACACTTACTCTCTTCCTCTGAGGTCCCCAACTGGAAATCCAGATGTATGAGGATGTTTTTGGTTGCAAGTGACTGACGCTAGTTTAAGCCTGAAGGAATTCATTGGCTCATGCAGCTAGGAAGTTCAGACACGTATTGGCTTCTGTAAGCTATAATTCAGATGAGTAGTTTTCGAGTCCATCTAGGGACACCGGGAGACTCCAAGATCTTTTCAGAGGGTCTACAAAGTCAAAAGTGTTTTCATACTAATACTAAGTCATTATGTGTCTTTCTCCTCTCATTTTCTCATTAGATACAGTAGAATTTTCCAGAGGCTACGTGATGTGTAGTGATGTCATCACTCTGATAGCTAATGGAATGTGTGTTTGGATATTCTTATATTTAAAAAATTTTAATATAGTAAATACCAATAGGTATAACCTACTTAAACAAAAGCTCTTTGGAGTCCTCAATAATTTTTAAGAGCGTAAAGGGGTCCTGAGACCAAAATCTTGGAAACCACAAGTTTAGGTCATGTCTCCATCCCAAAGCACTAAGGCAAAGGCAATAGCATTTTCTAATTGGTTGGCCTCAGTCATGTGCTCAACCCAGAGGATCAGGATCAGATGAACCCCTACCAAATAGACAAAGATCAAGGGAGGATGCATCTGGGTACCATATGTAAGGCTAGTGCCTTGATAGATTAGTAGTTAGTCAGAAAGGGTTTAAACTGAAATGTCAACTGAGACTTAAAATTGTTTCTGGTGATAAAAAGTTGAAAAGCTGGATACTTCCATTAAGGCATCTGAATTAGCATAACAGTTGGGAAAATAAATGCATAACACCCCCCCACACACACACACACAAAATCTCCTATCTCTCTCTACCATTACTATAGATTTTAATCTTTTCTGAGGGCTTTAATTTATACACTTGATACCACCC
The DNA here is from genome assembly GCF_009873245.2 of Balaenoptera musculus. Classification (NCBI taxonomy): domain Eukaryota; kingdom Metazoa; phylum Chordata; class Mammalia; order Artiodactyla; family Balaenopteridae; genus Balaenoptera; species Balaenoptera musculus. The sequence continues at coordinate 140,662,492 of NC_045786.1, read as the reverse complement.
ACATTGTTTCATGTTAATATTCAGAAGATAGAGAAGCTCTTCCCTGTGTGTCCTGACAATTTACAAATGTACAAGGTCACCACTTATTTATATGGCTGCTTACCTGATAAAAGAAGGAAACCAGAAACAAAAAAGTTTTATTTCTAAAGAAAGCACTGGTTTTTCTCCCTCCTTAATTCAAAGAAAGTGTAGACAAAAGAGGAGGAGGACAGTATTTGCTAGAAGAGGAAGGAATTATTAGATAAGGGAAAGGAGAATGAGATTCGTTAAATGGAAAAGTAACATTAAGTGTCCAGAAACTATTTAATTTCTTAAAAGGGCTCTGTCTACAAGGCCTTCAGTTTTTAGGATTCAGTATACACAAGTAAAGAAAAAATAGTCCCTGGGACTTCCTTGGTGGCACAGTGGTTAAGACTGCATGCTCCCAATGCAGGGGGGCCAGCTTCGATCCCTGGTCTGGGAACTAGATCCTACATGAATGCCACAACTAAGAGTTTGCATGCCACAACTAAGGAGTCCACGTGCCACAGCTAAGGAATCCGTGAGCTGCAACTAAGAAGCCCGCCTGCTGCAACTAAGACCTGGTGCAACCAACCAAATAAATAAATAAATAAATATTTTTAATAAAGAAAAGAAAAAATAGTCCCAAACTTAACCACTGACATGGATTAAGTTTAAGTGAGCTTTTTAAAAAAATCAAAAATTATTATTATTAATTGGTTTCCATATAATCAAAGCCCACCTACCCTAGAAAAATAGTTTTGTCTCTATAAAAGCAACAAAAAATTATTTTGTTAACCTAAGTAACCTCATTTTCTCCCAGGTTGACTAATAGTTGGAGGAAGTATGGTCGATAGGAATGTTTATACAGTAGTTTAGCTTAAAATGAACCTTCAGTAGAAGTTTGAAATGTTAGAAAGCATAAATGAATTGGTGAAGGAAGCAGAGATGATGGATTTTTCAGTTGTGCTGAAAAATCTCATTTTACCATGTAATAATTACATTTCATATTTATCTGCCTGTGTATCGCCTGCTGTGGGATTGATTGGGTGCAGAGCGTGTGTCCCTTTCCAACACAGAACCTTGTTTTCTTCCCATTTCCTAATATTTGATGACTAAATACAGAACATATAAGGCAATAGGGACTTTGAATTGCTAGCAGTGCAGGCTACTCCCAAGGTACCAGAGGGGCTGTTAGAAATTTGCCTTGGCATGTAACAGCTTGCAGAAGCCTCTGCCTATAAAAGGAGACACCAGCTAACGTGGCCAGAGTTCACACAAACAATATTAAAGCTGGATTTTTCTGCCTGGATCTAAAAGAGTAAAGCAAGATGTTGCATACTGTCCCTTGTCCCCTTTGATGTCTGCAATTCTAGATTAAAGATGAAAATAGCAGACTGTTGTTGTTGGCCTTATTTCATTTAGGAAAGAAGTGTGACAAACATTACAAATCACTTTGTGGTCCTTGCAAAAAAGCAAATTTTGGGGGTGAAATGTTAGCAAATATTCTTTGAATAGCTAGAATGTCAAGGTAAAATAAATGAGATAAGCCACAAAAATAGTACTACCCAAGATTATGGTTATTAAATGTTTTGCTGATGGGATAGAGTTTTCCTCAGTTGAATTTAAAATTGAAAAGTATCTCCCAAGTACAGTCAAGGGTATCAGTGATTTTATTCTCAGAGAAACATAACAGGAATATTATGAGTATAAATAAAATTGTAATGTTTCAGTGCCATAAATATTTTGATTACTAATTCAGTTTTGCTAATAATTTGATTCTGAGTTGGGAATGCCCTAAATATAGACATATTCCAACCACATTGGAAGGAACAGCCCTCCCTGTAATTTAAACTAATATTGGATTTATCAGTGATTCTCTTGGGAGTTTGGGTATCTCGAATGAGTCTCTGATCTGTTGGGTAAGTTGACTGAATAAATTTGTACCCACAAAGCTGAGATCCATATTCTGGACTTATCAAAATGCAGACACCCAGGCATAGCCAGCCAATCTAACTGATAACTTTGCACTGCCATATGGGTGAAAGTCGGAATCCAATGTGAAGTCTTAAAGACAGTAGAATAAAAGGCTATAATACTTCAGTTTTGTGCTTTGAAGAAATTGAAAGATTTGGAACATTTGAGAGAAAGGTGATAAGCCTAATAATAACATACAATTTCAGTAGTTTAGAGATGACAAATGATTCACTTTTTAAGAAGTTATACATCTCTGCTAGCAAGTGAATTGTTTATTTCATGCTTTGGTTAACAAAAAAAAAAATGGGAAAAAAGGTCAGATACTCATCTAAACCCATTTCAATGGTAAAAACAAACAAAAAACATGATTTTAAAACTTTTGAATGGTGTTCTTTTAATTCAATTTTTAAAATGGGAATCAAAGGCCTTGTGATTAAACGATGTAGTCCAGATAGTCAGTGGTACAATCAGATTTTATATTCCTGATTTTTGTTCTCATTGCTCTGTCTAATCCAATTGACTTGGAAAATCTTTCAGGACTGCTAAAGCACAGAGGGCCTAGATGAGAACAGATGTGGCTTTCTTGAAACAGAATGTGGACTACACACTCAGCTAACTCAGTTGGTAGAACATGAAACTAATTGCCTTAGGACTGCAGAGCCTGTTATTTTCGTGGTCAAGAGAGGAAAGATGTGAGTTAAATTGGAATATGAATTGGCAGTAATAATACCAGGCTCTGGTAATTAGCTTAACTGTTACTGTGAGACAGTAACATGTGGGACTTTGGACACCCTTTCAACATATCTGAACTTCAGTGTCCTCTTCTGTAAAGTGATGGAGATTTATACTTGTTTAAAGGCCCATCTAACGCCCAAATTCTATGATTTCCTGTAAAATTTTCCAGTCTGAAAGTACATTTTAAAAAATCCGCCTTTTAAAGCAACCTTTAAAAATGTAAATTGACCTTGGGAGAGGGAAGATTTTTACTTAGTTGTCTTACTTTACTCATTACACCATACAAGGGATTCCTACAGGTCATGAAGTGTTTTGTAACAAATCAACTTTCCTCATATTGACATGAGATAGGAAATTAATGACAACTTAATTAAAGAAAAGATCTGAAGATCTCAGGGACTACAGTATGATCCAGTGGTATCATACTGACACAAGACAGGGTGTCAATAGACCTGGGACTTTGGAATTAACTTTCTGTGGCCTTATGCCATACCTGAGGCTCTATCAAATCCCAGGTACTGTGTTAGGTGATCAAAATGAAAAGATGAAGAAGACACAGTCCTGGGCCTCAAAGAGCTCACAATTTGGTAAGGGAGATCAATAGCTGGGTAAATAAACAATTGCAAGATAGTTCGCTAAGTGCTATGGTAGATGTAAGGTAGCCTGAACAATGATTCTGAAACCTGGCTGCACATAAGAATTTCCTGGGGACCTTTTTAAAAAATACAGATGCTTTTGACCTCTCTCTCAGAGATCATAATTTTTTAAAAAAATTTTATCTATTTTTGGCTGCGTTGGGTCTTCATTGCTGCAAGCGGGCTTTCTCTGGGTGCGGTGAGCGGGGGCTACTCTTTGCTGTGGTGCGCGGGCAGGCTTCTCATTGCGATGGCTTCTCTTGTTGCAGAGCACAGGCTCTAGGCACGTGGGCTTCAGTAGTTGCAGCACGCGGGCTTCAGTAGTTGTGGCTTACAGGCCCTAGAGTGCAGGATCAGTAGTTGTGGCACACGGGCTTAGTTGCTCCATGGCATGTGGGATCTTCCTGGACCAGGGATTGAACCTATGTCTCCTACACTGGCAGGCGGATTCTTAACCACTGCGCCACCAGAGAAGTCCCTCAGAGATCATAATTTACATGATCTGGAGAGGGGCTTAGTGAATTGGTGTTTTTAAAAGCTCCCAAGGATATTCTGATACACAACTAGGATTGAGAATTACTGGGATAGTAGAAGGGAACCAAACTTGGCCCTTAGGTCAAATAGGCAACGGTCAAGCAGACAAGAAGGGAAGAATCTTTCAGACAGAGGAACAGCTTTGTGCAAAGGCATGGATATAACAGAACTCATGGTGTATCAGGGGGACTGCAACTAGTTCTGTGCAGCTCACTGTAGACGTATGAGGGAAGGGGGTTACAGTGAAAGATGAGACTGGGGATGTAGGCAGGAGGCAGATCTTTATGTGTTTTGTGAAGGAGTTTGGACTTTATACTGAAGTCAAGGGGAAATCAGTAGGGACGTGACATGATCTCATTTCTCTTTTAGAAAAGATAGTTTCAGTGGTGATGTGGAAGATGGATTAGAGGGGCTGGAATCAGGGAAACTAGTTAAAGAGGCTGTGGTAATCCAGGCAGGAAAGAGAGCCTGAACTAAAACAGTGGCACTGGGAAGGCAGAAGATATTCAAGGAATAGATAACTAGGAGGCAGTATCAACAGGGCAGATGGGTGAGGTGGGTGAAAGAGTAAGAGGAGTCTATGGAGTATTATTTCCTTATTTTGTAACTACTTTTGCTCATTTGCTAGTGGAGGATCTGCCCGGAATTAAACACTTCAGAGGTGGAGAGGAACAGCTTTTTATGGACTTGTTAACAACATACAATGTAGTTTGAATCTAGTCATTTCAAAAATCAAAAGCTATCAAAATAATGAGGCTGTTTACAATCCCTAGATGACTAAATTCCTGACATGCTTAAGGCCAAGCATCTAACTAGCATTTCCACCCATTGTGGAGGGGAGAGAGTGTGGAAATAGCACTAAAACAAAGGTTTGAGAGATTTTAATTAACACAAATGGCTGTACCTAGTCTTTAAATCTGTCCAAAGCAAAGGGAGTGAAAGCCTTCTAATCCTTCAGCGCTTCATCTGGCCTTGACCTCAGAAAAAAGAGCCTCCCTCTTCCTTCATCAGACTGACTTCCTTTAGCTCCTTGTTGTTCTGTGTAGGTCTTTGCGCCCAGAATTCTCTAAGACAGGAAAAAACAGAAAAAAATGACAGCTAAAGCACCAAGTGTCCTGGCACTCATTTTGCAAATCCTCTAAAAATATTAAATTAGAATACTAAAAATATTAACAAATGCATTCCAAAATTCTACACCCACTATCTATTCAAGCCTTTGAAATGATTTCAAAAACCAAAGTAATTTTCACATTAGATTCACTTTTGCCAGTAGTTGCTCTGCTCATAGCTGCAGTGTCCATGGTACCTGATGGGGAAAATTAGGAAAATGAGAGCTTTCTTTGAGTAAAAAAACCTAGTTTTATTTTGAGTTGCAAGGCTATTAACATTCATCATAGTACCATATCATTGTAGGACTGACTCTGGTATTAGCATTGATGTGGATTTTCTAATTGTTGTTTTAGAAAATAACTTCATCAAACAATGTTTTTAAAGTTGAAGTGGCAAACCTTTTTTTTCCGTTGAGAGCTCATGTCCCACAGGAAAAAAAAAAATCGTTTGAAGATTACATCAAGTAAAAACAATTTTATTTGAGAGCCTACAAAGTGTGCTTCCAATACAACTTTTAAATGAAGAAATGAGGTGATAAATCACGCAGATATCTGCACACCCTCTGGTAACCCAGACACATATTCCACAAAAATGGCTAACTGTGGACAGCGGAGAACAAACAAAAGATGAAGGTGGAGGTGGGGATGAGAAAGAGGAGGCAGAGAGAAAACCAGGCACAGACTGAGAGAGAAAGGGAGAGAATAAAAAGGGAAAGAGGGAGAATTGTAGGGTGCTAAATAGGCTCTGTGGTGAGTCAGTCCTAGGTAAGGGTTGCCAGACTAAGATATAGGACACGCAGTTAAATTTGAATTTCAATAAACACCAAATAATTTTTAGTATATGTATGTCCCATGCAATAGTTGGGACATATTTAAACTCAACATTTATTGTTTATCTGCAATTCAAACTTAACTGGGGATCTTCTTTCTATTAGCTAAGTATGACAACCTAATCCTAGACAACCTTCTGCTCTCCTGATTGTGTGATGCAAAAAAGTTTAGAATAGATTGTCACTCACTGAAATAATCATAATATGAATACAGGTACAGTTTACTTTTTTTTCAACCTTCAAAATGTATATTTAGGAAAGAAGACTTTTGTTCTCCCCTGGACTTCTGTGGAGTTTTATAGGAAGTGAAAGAATGAGCTAGTTTAGAAATTAACTTCAGACTTCCTTGGTGGTGTAGTGGTTAAGAATCTGCCTGCCAATGCAGGGGACAAGTGTTCGATCCCTGGTCCGGGAAGATCCCACATGCCGCGGAGCAACTATGCCCGTGCACCACAACCACTGAGCCTGCGTGCCACAACTACTGAAGCCCACACATCTAGAGCCTGTGCTCCACAACAAGAGAAGCCACTGCAATGAGAAGCCCGGGCACCGCAATGAAGAGTAGCTCCCGCTCCCTGCAACTGGAGAAAGTCTGTGCGCAGCAACAAAGACCCAATGCAACTAAAAATAAATAAATAAAAATTAAATTAAATTAAAAAAAAAAAAGAAGTTAACTTCACGACCTACTAATACCATGAACCAAAGGCTGACATTCAAAAGGTTCAAGTTGCTGCAAAGCTTGAAAAAGCCTGTATTTGAGGGCAATGCTATTTATCAAGGACTCAGATTGGAGCCAGCTGTGGGTTTCCACCCCTGCCTTTCAGAATTTTAGCTTAACACTACTATTTTTCCTTTCAGCAGCACCTGCTGGAGTGTATTCAGCCATTAGGAGGAGTAATACTAAAGTGAAGTAAAGGTTGAAGCTGGGGAGAATGACTTGCTTTCAGAACAGAGGGAGTTATAGAATAAATAAGGTCTCAAGAGTATTCATTTCCCACTGCACTGGGCTTTCATCTCAATTTATAAGTGTAGCAAAATATTCACATGCAACCTTCAGCTTCTTAAAAGAGCTCAAGGAAATGCTAAGAGTTGGGGTGGGCGTTTGGGGGTGGGATAGGGGAGGAGAAAAAAGCAAGGCTGTCAGAATCAAGTGTCTTATCACCAGTTCTATTATTATGGAAGATAAACCTCTTCTTTAAACACCGGCAGGTGTGATGGGAAACAGCTGAATTTAAAGATTGCTTCGTGCCTGTGCGCTCTAAGATAGGTGACTGCCAAAGGCCAAGAACTGCTCTCTTGACCCTACAGAAGCCTGGGAAGGGCTGCCGTACACTCTGGGTCAAACTGTAATTTTATACTGGTCTGGAAGTAAATCCCTTCAAATGTGGCCCGTCTCTGGAAAGACTTCACCGTGGATATAAAATATTTTTCTCTTCTATAAGACTAGGTGATGAAGTATGCTAAACCGATGAGACTGACCTGGCTAATGATACATACAACCTGGGCCTCAAGGGAATTTGCAAGTAGGGATTGCTTGAAGTGTTACAAAGTCAGTATTAACACAGGATTATATTTTGCCAACTAAACAGATCACACCACTGCAATGCAGCCAACCAGCACACAGGACAATCGATGTGGGAGGAGGAATTCTTGGCGAGGAGCAGTGCGATACCCCTCCCTCTACTTGGAAATGCCTATAACAGAAGGGTCTGTACCCTGATTTGCTGGAAGGTGTGTCCAGAATTACATTCAATCCTTTAAGACAGATCTGTGAAATTCAATTCTTTTGAAACTAGAGGAAAAGGAACATTATCCAGGAACACTACTAAGTACTTAAACTTCAAAAGGTCCCCACCTTGCGCAATTGCCTGATGTTTTAATTCCTTGTCCTGATCGCCTGATTTATCTGTGGTAGAAAAAAAACAAACAGTATTAGGGATTGTGGAGGGCGGGACAGTGGCTGTTTTTGGAATGGAGGACACTGTAGTTCACGGAGTGGAATAATAGGTACGGATTTTGCAGCAGAATGCTGAATTTAATACGGGATAATCAAGGCTGCCAGTAATACACCTCAGTGTCACAAAGCATGGCAGAAAACACCAATAGATCTTTTAATTTTTTTCATTTGATACATAAAAGTAGCACATTTTGTCCTAAGGGCAGTAGAAGACTGATGGCTCCCTGCAGGTTCCTGAATTACCACTGTTTATGGACTAAAGGCCTGGATGTGATTGGTGCCACCTACTGGGCTATATGCAGAATTACAAATCTGTCAACCCCTTTTGGAAGTAGTATTTCTTTTGTTACTGAGCAAATTAATGATGGGGGTATGATTCTTTATTGGGAGGATTATACATTAAACAAGTGATAAGCTTGAATTCAAATCATAGCCTTTAGAGGTGGAAGAGTCATAAGAAATCACATACTGGAACACTGTCACTTTATAGCATATTTTAGGAGGTGAGCTTTGGATATGCAGTCAGAAGCCTGGCTTCTCTGAACTAGTTTCTTGTTCTATAATACCTACCCCATAGAGTCATCATGAGGGTTACACAAAACCATGTTTTCAACATGCTCTATAATATGTTGTTGTTGCGTTAGATAAAGAAAAACACTGAAACAAAATGACTGGTCCAGGTCATCTAAATGGTTAGCCTCAGAGTAAGACCTGCAACTCATATATCTGACTCTAAATCCAGTGCTTTTCCCAGTAAATTGCTATTTCCCAAAATTTGATGGTGAGATGATTTTAGGAGGTAACTGCAATAAATTTAGGAGGTGCTGGAACACAGCATTAAATACTATAAATCACAGTGAGAAAATTATTCCTTTTTGATTCTTTCAAACTTGACACCTTGATGGCATCAAGGAGAAGAGTTTCAGTTTGGTGCTGGTTTTCTTTAAAACTCTCTACATCTTGCTGATCTCACTTCCTAATAAAGATAAAACAGGCCTTAGGGTTCAGCACTGTGTTAGAATACTAAAATTTTGTTCTCTGTATACTTATTATGTTTACTTTCTATTATAGAAAACTACATTTGTTTTTCGTTTACAACACATACTACTGTTGGTAATAATATCTTAATATAACTATTTTAAAAATCCCTCTACGAAGAAAACTAATATTCCTTTTGTTTTCTTTTCAATAATTAAACACTAGGTTATAAATAGGTCAATAAAACCATAATCTAAGACTTAAATTTCATATCCACTTGGGCTCAAACAAACTCATAAATTTTGTATATGTGTGTATTAGAAAATGAAACTGGCCTACAATCAGTGCTCAATGCATGTGCAATCAATAACACACAAGCAATGGGTCACGCATGCCTGTGGCTACATGCACTTGTGGTAACTGAACAGTTTAGTGCCCTATCGCTTAATACTCCAGAAGCATTAGAGGAGAGAAGAGAAAAGAGGATGTTGATCTGTGGGCTGTTCTAGTTCAGAGTTCAGAGATTCAGTGTTCTGCAAGCAAGGGGAAAAAAATCTTCCGTAGTGATCATGCTGAATGGAATCTTTCACTATTTATTTTCTTGGCTTGATTTGAATCCAGAGGGAAAAGATTTTTGGCTCCTTACTCTATGGATCCCTTGAGATGACTTTCAGCTAATTTTAAATGAAATAAGACGTGGATCTCTCGCCCTCATAACCCTCCCCTCCTCTATCTTTTTAATTCTGGTTGTATTCCAGGTTGTATTCCAGGTTCTTATTGGAGAAGAAAACCTCAAGCTTTCTGCTTTCCAATTCTTATCAGAACAACAGTTAAAAGAGAGACATGAATGGAACACTGGCTGAAGGATAGCTATTTCCTCCAATCATCCAGATTTTCTAACTTTTAAATATGGATCAAGTCAGACCAACAGAGTGCTATGGACCTGGACCAAATCACCTTGAGCTGATCCATCGCTTTTAAAAAAAGTTCACATCAATAATTTCTTATCAGATTGTGCCAAGGAACAGATAAGAAACAGCCTAGGAAATTTAGATTCTGAATTTATTTTAGAAATATTTTTGAGGACATTAGCTACTATGACACACATAGAGTGTCCTGTCCCCCTGATGAGGACCTGGAAGAGAAATTTCTCTCTCATTTCAGTACCAGTAAAAGCTGTGTTTCTTCTGAGAACTTGGTTTATTTTTATTTTGTGGACACCATAAATTCATGTTTCTTTTTCGGGGAAATTCATAACCAAGACTGAAGCCTACCTGTACCAACTGTATGGTACTTTCATTACACATTTTTATGTATTTACCTGGCTTCAACTTATTTTCCCTTTGCCTTGATTTAGTCATCTGTTTATTTGATCTTCATGCTGTGTGTGATTTTATAAGTTATTCAAGCCCTTATGGAATATGATTGAGAAGAAATTAGAGACATACATATTAATACTGATAAAACATTGGCATCCCTTAGCCATGATTTCTTATTGCATGTCTCTTTTTTAAATTACAGAGTTCAGATTCATAGATCCATGAAAACTTAAGAGCCCTTTCTTCCTGTCCCTCAGAAACCATTCCTTTATTTTTTTATGGTAAGCTATATGATTTCCTCTAATGATGCCATAAATTCTTTGGGGTGGGGAAATGGTGAAACTCCCAGAGGAATATCTGGATTGGTGAAACTCACAACCATTGTTGGATGTCTCTTTGGCCTTCTATTCTGAAGTAGCAGAGTCTATTCCAATAAGATTTGTGAGATCAAACTACTCTAATTCCTAAGAAAGGGGACGAGGTGAGGAGAAAACTAATATTTTATCAGGTGTCAACTATGTATCAACTACATATGCTAAGCACACAGTATATTACTCAGTCTTTACAAAGGAAAATTTTATTTCCTCTAGAGGAAACCTTATCTTGATATAAGGGTTTCAGTGTAATAATAATAATGATGATAGTGAAAACATTTATTATAACACTGCTAACTAACTTACTGTGTGCCAGGTATTGTGTTATCACTTTACAGGTAATGGGATCTCCAATGTAAAACAAAACAAACCTCAAATTGTGTACCTATGATACTCTACCTACCTTGGGACCCAGGAAGATTCAAAAATGCTTGCTTTGGCTCAAAATTCTGCTGTATGTACAGTGATAACTTCAGATCATTGGGCTTCTGGTAGTTCTTCAAGGCTTCAATTCTCGGCTCAATCACTTTGCCATTAAAGTCATTCTATAAGAGAACATTTTTCAAAACTACTCATATAGTATTGGCTTCTCTAAATCCACTATTACCTGAATCCTTTTAACTCAGAAGTTTAAAAATGATTCTATCATGCTCAGTCTTTAAAAGTGGGCAGAAATTATGTGTGATTTTTCCCCCCATTTCAAATAGGACAAAATCAAGATCATAGGGAAAAAGTGCTATACTCAAGGTAAAGCTGGAGATAGGTCTCTTCAGTCATCTTCTCACAAAACATTTCTTATAGCATGACAATTGGTAATCCAGATGAGAGGATCAGGTTTACCATTAGGAAACTAAAAGCCTCTATATTGCATGAATGAAATTGTACCCTGTGTCCAGGCTTGGAAGACTTAGTACCTGAATGAAGTTAGCTTGTTCCTGATACCTGACCCATTCCATTTTCCTCTGTTGCTTTTCCTGGTGGAAGAAAGAGCCTCTGGTGACAAAGTAAATTGAGATCAGAAATCAGTTTTCTCAATATGCTGCAAAGACTTTATAGCAAAATTATGGTGTCATAGATTCACTAATATATTGGTCTCAACTGCACAGTCCTCTTAATTGGCATCACCTGTACATCCCACTCTCCAAAAGCTAAAAGCTAAATGAACAGGATCGTTTTCTATCAATGAGTTGGCTGCGGGAAGATTAGATACAAGCATAATATCTCTAAATAAATGTTCAAAAACAAATTAACAAGTGTTTTGACATCAGATAGCTATTTCGAAGTTGTCATTATTGGTACAGATTTTCCCACTTTGCTCTAGCTATCATGATTTACCAGAAAGTTGCCGTGTCACTCTGACTCAAATGTAATACCCCAAGGGAACCAGATCTCCTATAAAATTTTGTATCAGTTCAGGAGCACACTTAGGCAGATTATTGCTACATTAAAGATTTCTAATCTATCAGCTCTAAAAGCCACTACTTTCAGAAAGATCATACTACCTTCCTTATTTCCTTCACTTTCTCTGCACACAATGTCTCCAGTTCATTCTTGGTCTTCCTAGATGATGAGGGGGTTTTGGGAGCCTGGGAAGAAAGAAGAGAGCTAAGGGAATAGGAGGTCCCAGGAAAGAAATGCAATGTCTTAGCAGACGGTAAATCCAATATACCCTTAAGGCCCAGATCCTTCCTATCTGTCTACCCTAATCAGTCCTGATTGTCAACGGGCTGTTGCCATCTGTGTGGCATCAACAACTTTGAAATTCTAAGCACCATGCAGTCCACTTGCCTTTCTGTCCTGTAAGTCTGCTTTGTTCTTTATCTGCAGTGCTTTTTGTTGATCACTGAGTTCTTCTGTGCTGAATGTCTGTAGAGAGACATTTTGGCAAAGCTTTAAATTACTGGGACTTCATGAGGGAAGTGGAAAGCCAATAGGTGTCAAGGCTTTTGGTTCCTGCCAGTCAGAAAACTCTCAGGGCCTGATATGAAAAGTGTACTACCAAAGGAGGTTCAGAATGGAATGAGCCCTTCCATCTGGTCTTTTGAGTGAAACTTATAATAATAAAAACTATTAACTGAACCTTTATTATATGTCAATCACTACTGTAAGCTACTTACTACATTACTTATTTACTCTACTACATTACAAATGTTCTCATTTAATCCTCACAGGACTATTTTTATTTCCATTTTATAGATAAGAAAACTGAGTCTTAGAGAGGTTAAGTCATTTGTTTAGGGTCACTCAGGTAGGAAAGTACAGAGCTGGAATTTGAACCAGATCTCTTGGACTCTGAAGTCTATCTTCTTAACCACTAGGCATACGATCTTGTCTCTCTATTTCTAATTGTCTAAAAGTATGGGGAGGGAAAGTCAATCACAAGCTCAGGTATATGGACATCCCTTATACAAAGTCTTTTGGGAACTCTGGAGAAACTGGATTTTGACAGAGGAATGATGCTGGCATATTTCCTATCACTAAGACTCAAGAACTCAGAAACTAAAACTTCTCACAATTCATAGAATTGATTTGTAGCTGCCACTGAGAACTAGGATCAGATCTCAGTACAAGATGCAGGGCTTGATAGTATCCTAATTATCTGTGCAAAGGTGAGATGGAAAAAGCAGTCAGAGATCACACTCACACCTGTTTATATCACAAGACAATCTGCTATTCAGGTCTCATAATTTGTGAAAAAGCACTTGGATCCCAAAGGCTTAGTCCACAAGGAATTTCTACCCCTGCTTGGTTTCCCAGCAAAAGGCCATACTATTTTTATATTAAACAATGCTGTGATTATTGCAAAGTCAAAGGGGAATTAGAATCAGGTATTCGTTCATTCAACTTAACATTTATTGATTGTCTACTATGTGCCAAGCACTGTGCTACATGCTAGGGATTCCAAGATGAGCAAAGCAATCAAGATACTGGAGAAGCATGTATTCCAGAACAGGGCAGGGAGATAAGAAACAAATAAAATAATAATAACACAATAAAATAAAAAAAATAGTGAGCTTATATTATAAAAATTGTTATGGAAGACATGAACAGAATTGTATAATAGGAAGTGGGGGGGGGGGGTTATGTCCTTTTTCAGGTGGAGTGAATAAGGAGGGCTTCCCTGAGGAGGTGACATTTAAGCGGAGACCTGAAGGATGAGAATGAGCCAACTATAAGAAAATAGCATTACAGCCCAGGGATAAAGCAAAAGCAAAAGTCTTTAGAAAAGAAAGGTCTTGGCACGTGGAGGCCAGTGTGGGAGGGGAGGTCTTCTATGAGAGGAGACTAGAAAGGTAGGCAAGAGCCAGACTATGCCTGGAATGGCTGTAAAGGGTTTTCCTAAGAAGAGTGACATTACTTGATTGTTTTAAATAAGATCAGAGAATGAATTGGAATGAGGCATGGGTGGAAACAGAGACATGAAAAAATGAGGATGTGGACCAGAAAAAAGGGAAGCTTCTTTGCATTATGGTTTGTAAGACAGATACTTTCAAGAGATCCTTAGAGGCACACATACCTTGTTCCATAGCATTTCCACTTCCTTCCGAAGCATCTTGTTTTTCCTTTCCTGTTGGAGGGGAAAAAGCAAACAAATAGAAATATGTGTTTGTCTAGTCATTAAAGTTGGAAGGAATCATTAATAGGGGAACTAAGGGGTAGGGGCATAGTAAACCACAGAGGAAGGCCATAAATGGGCCTAGCCCCAAACCCAGGAACATGAGAGATGAGATTGATGATGATGATAAAAAAAAATAACAATTTGGAATAGTAACTTTAATTATGGTAATTGTGGTATATCTATATAGTAGTGAGTTCCTCACACTTGAAACACTTAAGATGTTCTGATCATATGGCAGTTTCTTTGGGGCTTAGACCACTAATTTTTAATTTTTAAGATCCTTTATGTTGTTAATTTTTTAAAATAAACTTATTTATATTTTTATTTATTTATTTTTGGCTATGTTGGTTCTTTGTTGCTGCGCAAGAGCTTTCTCTAGTTGCTGAGAGCAGGGGCTACACTTCATTGCAGTGCACGGGCTTCTCATTGTGGTGTCTTCTCTTTGTTGCGGAGCACAGGCTCTAGGCGCACGGGCTTCAGTAGTTGTGGCTCGGGGGCTCTAGAGCATAGGTTCAGTAGCTGTGGCGCACGGGCTTAGTTGCTTCGCGGCATGTGGGATCTTCCCAGACCAGGGCTCGAACCCGTGTCCTCTGCACTGGCAGGCGGATTCTTAACCACTGTGCCACCAGGGAAGTCCTATATTGTTAATTTTTAAAAATCTTGAAAGAATCTCTCAGACCAAACTCTTTCCTTTCTTTTACTTTGGTTATTTTCTATTTCTTCTGAAATGTGAGGGGTTAATATGCTTGTATTCATTAACCTTTAGATAAAAAGTTTTTCAAAAGTCAAAAAAATAGAATTTTTGCTAGCTAGTTCTTATTCTTCCCAACATTTCACCTGACTCCCTTTGTCCTGACTCCAGGACTTTTCTAGATCAAGGACCTATGAGTGTTGGAGCACCAATGCTAGAGATGAGCACTCTGTCTGACAGCAATGGAATTGACAGCCCTGTTCAGAAGGCCATTCCCTGGAGTGCCCACCAACCTCTTACCAGATTCTGCTTCATCTCTTCTGCTTCCTTAATGAGCTCAATGACTAAGGATTCACCATTCCCCTTCCCTGCCATAATCTGCCTCATGATCTGCAGACTAGAAAGAAGACAGAGATATCACAAAACATAATACTTCCTAAAAAGAATATTAATATTCCATGACCAGTCAGAAACTACTCTACCATGAGAGGGAGATAGGGGCTGAAATCACAAGATTTATGGAAGTCCTTCTGGACATAGAAGGTCTCCAAAAGACAATTTCATTCCTAATCGACGTTTGCCTTAGGTATGTGCTCTATAATGAATTCTGTGCTCTGTAAGGCTCAAAACTTAGGTCTCCAACAGCTAGTGAGACTCCTCTCCACCCCTTCAGAAGGAAGTTTTGTTGTATGACTTTTGGGGTAGAAAGGGGTGTTTTTTTTTGCCTCTGTGAAGAAGGAGGTTGAAGAACCTCTTGTCTTAAGGATAAATCTCAGAATTATTCCCTACTCCCATCTCTGTCCATCTCCCCTACTTTGCTTCTCCACATAAAAAACATTTGAGTTAGTTGGAGAACCCACTTATATCCTTACGGTAGCCTCTAGAGAATCAAGCCATCAAGAAGTTTCTGACTCATGAAGAACCTAGGGGCAAGACAGGAATAAAGACACAGACCTACTAGAGAATGGACTTGAGGATATGGGGAGGGGGAAGGGTAAGCTGTGACAAAGTGAGAGAGTGGCATGGACATATATACACTACTAAATGTAAAATAGATAGCTAGTGGGAAGCAGCCGCATAGCACAGGGAGATCAGCTCGGTGCTTTGTGACCACCTAGAGGGTTGGGATAGGGAGGGTGGGAGGGAGGGAGACACAAGAGGGAAGAGATATGGGGACATATGTGTATGTATAACGAATTCACCTTGTTATAAAGCAGAAACTAACACACCATTGTAAAGCAATTATACTCTAATAAAGATGTTAAAAAAAAATTATCTTTGCCTGCATAATCTTTGAATAACCCTGCATATTTTCAGTCTTCTAAATATTGACATGATTCACAGACAAAAGAGTTTAATATTAGAATTTTATTGTATTTTATTTTCCTGAAATTGAATGAAGCAGTGATTTGTAAATTTTTTTGTATATTTGTTTTGTTGCAAATCCAGACTATTTGTTAGAGGCCTATTCATTCATTGTTTATTATTGTTAGTAGTTGTATTAGTATTAATAGCAGTAGTAGTATTGCTGCTGTTAATATTATGCTACTGCTTTCTGCAGCAGAGTTAGAATGTTAGAGTACTTTATGCTTAAGGAAAATGAAATATTATATAAGAGTGAAGAAGAAATGATATACATTTACTGTATTGGGGTGGTTGGTAAAAAATTAAAAGGAAAGAAAACAAGACCATGACTAAAAGAATTGATTTTTACCTAATTGATTTTCATCTCTTAGAATTAATGAATCCTATCATTTTTGTTATATTTGCTTTATAATTTTAATTAAAGATATAAAACGTTATGTATAAAGTTGAAATGTTTCATTTTTACACTTTCTAGGCTTATTTTTTCTCCTTAGAACCAAGTATGGCAGACTATGTGGGTAGTAAAATATTTTATGTTAAATTTTTAAATATTTATCTTGATTTTATTAGTTGAATCTTATTTTTTACTAATTAAAAGTCTTCTGTTATTCTAAAAAAAAAAAAAGAAGTTTCTGACAAAATCCGAATTAATATCAAATCTATGACTGTGAGAGAGGATATTCTTTAAAGGTATTAATTAACTTATGCTTATGTTCTTTGTGCTTTTCCCTCTCTAATTATAAGCAAAGAAGCCAGCCTTTGTGTTCTCTTGCCCTGAGAGGGCTGAGTTTCTCGGTTGTAAACAGCTGGTGCTTGACTACAACTTTCTGCCTGGCGTTTGTTCTCACAACTTTCTGCCTGGTGTTTTCTCTCCAAAAGTCTGAACTCCCTGAAATGTTTATGGTAAGGTAGAGAATGAAGGTAGACACATTAAGGTGAGATTCTCTGAAACTAGAAGGGAAAAAAGAGAGTTGGTGGATCCCAAGAACAGTGAGTGCCCTAGCAAAGAGTTAAGACCTCAACTGCCTAGTACATTTAGTAAGGCCAGACCCTAATCCAGAGGACTTTGATGCTCAGAAATGATTACCATTTCACTGCTTGGCGATGGAAGAACAGAGTCATCTATCCTAAAGTGACTCCACAAACATGAATGAGGAGCTATCTGTGTGACCATGATGGATTGAGGATAGTAAAGTCTCTTAACAGTTTCTTGGGAAGAAAAGTAATAACTGTAGCCCTGTGAGATGAGCTGAGTTATGTTTAATTCTACTAAAAGAAGAAGGTTTCCTTGCCACCCTGATTTTGTGGTTACATTCTTTTTAATTTACTATAGCTGAAGGTCTAAACCTTTTTAAAAATGTAAATAATCATTGCTAAATCCTATGGATTAAAGTTCTCTTGCCTTTCCCCTTCTAGGAAATCCTGAGAAGGGAACACTTACCTTCTTTGTCTTTCCTCCAAGTTAGACGTCAACTTCTGGAATAACAGCTTGTTCTTATCTTCTAGAGGTTTTAGCATCTCTAGCAGTTCCTGCTTCCTTAGTTTTAAATCCTCACTCAACTCCTTCAAGTAGTTGTCATCTATTTTTGAACTTCTGTGGGAAGAGACACTATATCTGCCTTCAACCCAGGCTAATAACAGAGACCCTCTTTTCGTTCCTGGATAGTTACCACTTGGCATCTTCCGTCAAAGACTCACCTTGTTTTGGAAGATAAGTAAGATCCTGGAGAGTTTGAAGCACTTGTCATCTTGAAGGAAAACTCCTACTCTAAGAATAAAAAAGGTCTTCTTGAAAATATGTGCCTTGTTGTTCCATTCAGTTAAGTCATCATTTTTGTGCTGCTGTTCTTGAAACTCCTGTTGCATTGGACAGATTTTTAGCTACAGGTTGAGGTCACAATGGCGCTAAGACCACAGATTTCATAGGTCTTTAAAGTAACTCCAACATCAGTGACAGCTTGTTGACTGAAAATACTACTAACTACATCTGAGCAGTTCTTGCCTTAGCTTTAACCAATGCCAAAAGTTTTATTCTGAAGTCTTTGACTGAATAGGGTAGAATCATAACACATCTATATTATGGAATTCCTATCGTGTTAGAAAGTGATGGTTTGTCAAAAATAACTCATCAACACCATCTTCCATGGCAATTGACCTCCATGGAATGCCTACTATCTGTAGGGCACAGCACTGGATTCTGTGAGTAAGGAAAAGATAAAGACAAAGCATCTGCCTCTGGGAGACTTAGGAGGAGGAGGGGATACTTCTAGGATACATTAAAAAAAAAATAGAGGCCAAACTGGCAAATATAGGTATGGGTATAATATTGAGTAATACAATACATGAGCCAATTGTCATTACTTTCCTATCTTTTTTAAAAAAAATTATTTATTTATTTTTGCCTGTGGTGGGTCTTTGTTGCTGCTCGCGGGCTTTCTCTAGTTGCGTCAAGCGGGGGCTACTCTTCGTTGCGGTGCGCGGGCTCCTCATTGCGGTGGCTTCTCTTGTTGTGGAGCATGGACTCTAGCATGCGGGCTTCAGTAGTTGTGATATGCAGGCTCAGTAGTTGTGGCCCACGGGCTTAGTTGCTCCACAGCATGTGGGATCTTCCCAGACCAGGGCTTGAACCCGTGTCCCCTGCGTTGGCAGGTGGATTCTTAACCACTGTGCCACCAGGGAAGCCCCTACTTTCCTATCTTTAAAACGTGATATATCACAATGGCAAGGTAGAATTATATCAGACATGAAACAAGAAGATATAATTTGTAAAAGATCATACTGTCAGTATGTCATTCCATAGCCAAGTTCCTTCCTGAGAGGCTGTAATTGTAGACTTACCTCCAGATTCTGATTTTGCCTCCATTTTCCTCTCCTTATTAGAATCACATTTCTCCTAGACCCTAAAATCTCCCATCTTCATCTATTCACTTAGTGATCAGAAGATAACTGTAAGAGTTATACGTTTGTTTCTTTCTTTTTTTTTTTTTTTGGCCACGCTGCGTGGATTGTGGGATCTTAGTTCCCTGACCAGGGATCAAACTTGGGCCCATGCAGTGAAAGCATGGAGTCCTAACCACTGGACCGCTAGGGGATTCCCTTTTATGCTCTTTACACACAGTTTTAGGGCAATATTTTTAATGACGTTCTCAAATGTGAATTGTCATGTTAATTTCAAGTATTAACTGAGCCTTTTCAGGGATTTTCTAGGGGCATTCTCCAAAATGACTTAAACCTTTTGTCTTTTTGGAAACCTTAAAGGCAGAGTATAGTAGTGAAAATAACACAAGGTTTAGTTTGTCGGATCTTCGTTGGAATCTCAGCTTCGCTGTGAGAAGTGGGCTGACTGTGAGCAACTTACTATATTCTCTAAGTCCCAGTTTCCATTTTTATAAAAACGAGAATGGTAAATTAAAAGGTGTTTTGTAAGAATGAAATACAATATGTGAAGTTCTTGGCTCGTGTCAGGTATTTACATTTTAGTGAATTTTTGGATGGTTTGGGTTTAGGTATTGTTTAATGTCCTAAGTAAGAGGTCAAATACAAAAAAGCTGATTTATACTATCCTAATGAAGCTTAAGCTTCAGAGCCCTTCATTTTCACAGACCTCTTCCAAAGGGCCCTGGACCTCATTTGGTATTCATAATTTTGTATTCTTTTTTGGAAAGAGAGAACTCCCCAAATTATATACACTTTAAGGGTATATAAAGTATCTTCTACATCAAAACTTCTCTTTAGGCAGTCTCTACAAATACTTTTTCTAAAGCATGTATGTGTCACTTGTAATTTTTATATGATAGCTAGTGTAATATGACATTACATTAGAATAGCCATATCAGGTGAAACATAATGTAATTCACATAGGTTGCCCTAGGAGTTCCCATGAAAAGGTTGGATAGAAAGAGTGTGAGCGAACTTCACACACTTAAAAGAAGGAACAAGTTGGACTAATTATTAGTTGTGGCTTTTTAGACTGCAGATGTGGCAGGTGGTAGCAAATAGAGGACAAAAATGGCAATGATCACTGAAGCATGACCTCTTTAAATTTCTTGTTGTGACATTTGGTTGGCAGAATTATGTTAGAATTTTAAAACTTTAAATGCACATGCAGAATCCCAACTCACCTTCCTTTCAGTCCTTGGTTGGGAATGATTGAAAGTAGAACACTTGCTATTCTGATGTGCTCTTTTCTATAGCCAATCAGCACCTTTAATTTCCTAACATTCTGATGCCTCTTTCTTCAACTTGGAATATGACTTCCAAGAAGAATATTTGCCTTGTAATAATGTACACAGACTTTAAGAGCTTAAGCCCCCCCCCAAAAAAAACCCCCAAACACCCCAGTTTTGAAAGGGGAATAATTGACATACTACATTATCTCTGGGACAGAGGTAAGGAGGGTGAAGAGATAGACGAACATTAGAAGTGGAAAGGAAAGAAGTTGAACACTAATTTTTCCTGAAGTAGACATTTAGGTCATCTGTTGATTCATGAAGCATGGTAGGAAACTTTGGAAGAGTAATAACTTGAGGTTTGGAATAGCACTTGAGCAGTGGAAAAGGAAGCCAACCAGGCAAGAGTGAAAGGATTGCCAAGTAGTGCTAAGGGTCAAGGTAATTTGGGAATTGCTGATCTGCCATGGCATGAATCAGCAGTCATGCAATTTCTCCAGCAGTACTTGGCAAACTAGAAGCAGTAGTAGAGAGAGCAGATGGTTGTTTGATTCTGAGCTGCGACTTGGCAGAACGGATGTGCAGAAGTTCAAGGGAGTAATGATACTGAGAGTACTGGTGAGAGTATCCATCAAAAGGCTGATCATCTCATTCAGGCGATGCAGGGAAAAAAATGAAGAAGGGGGTAGCTAAGAGGGGAGATTGAGAAGGGGTTGAATTTAAGGAGTTTGGGATGGAAGAACAAGAGTTTATGGTTAGCAAACATACTTCTTACGAAATAACTTGTAGAACCTCATCACTGTTTAGATAAATTTTAGTAGCAATTCATAATTTTTTTTTCTGCAGTAAGCTTTCTGTTTCTTCCTGTCACTGCATAATATTCACTGAAATTCATGTGGTACCTCAAAATAGACCTTATAACAAGCTATTCACAGTGAACTCACCCAACGTTATAGCATTTGATTTTAGTATCTGTTAAGAGAAAGTGTGATTGCTCTATAATTAGAGAACTCAGAGCAATAGCATTTTTGTTAGTTTTACCAGTAGAAAATCAGATTAGTTTAATTAAGCCAGGTCTCCAAGAGTAGAGGCAATTATTTTCATATTAAAGCAAAAAAAAAAAAAAAAAGTTTTCCTATCCTCCTCACACTCAGCCTTGGTTGTAGCAATAAAATTACAGAATTCCTCAGTGAAGAAACATGAGGACCTTCTGGTCCTTTCTGACCCAGAGCCAGTTCAACCCCTGAGGAGATTTTAAGAATTCCATTAACTAAAATAAGGAGAGATGTGCTGGCAAAATCATAATAGCAAAAATTGTAGGCTCTTGAAGATCTCCCACATCTCCCTGTGTTGTCTGTTATGACCGTTTTGTGGTCTGCTTCACTTTAATCTGTGCTATAGCTGTCCCAGGCTAGAGTGCACCTACATTTGGAGTGAATCCGGGTAGTTAAGAAGATGGAGATTAAATTTTGGAACTCTTAAATTCTCTGTTATTGTTGAGGACTTTTTGAAAGTATTCTCTCAATGTGTCCAGATGCTTAGTACAATGATCTTCAAACTGAGGTATTTGAACTTTCACAAAGACTTTTTAAGAAATGTGGGAACAAGTGTAGTTTTCAGAGGATCTTGCTGGATCCTTGGTTTCCACAAGTACTCTTTTACCGAAGTGGATCTGCCTGAAAATGCCCCTTGGTGGCTTTTCCTGTCCCCCCTTTCCTAATCACACTTTTACACTTGTTAAAATGGAATACCTTTCAATCACCTGAAATCTTACTTCAGTGACTTATCTTACTTCAGTGACTTATCTTACTTCAGTGGTGTGCTTTGGGGGGTGTGTAAAAACCTCTAGGGCATTATACTCACTACCAGGTTGGTGTTGGGGTTAAAGAGAGTGAATGATTATTAATGACTGGATTACAAATTCTTTTGCAGGTCATGTGGTTTCCAATTCTTTGCTTTCAACAAAATTGAAGAATGACCTAATCAAATTTTCAGCTTAAATTTATTAAATATAAATTTTGATGATAAATTACTGTATGGGTTTTGGCTTATAATTCAGAAGGATTTCAAAGATCTGAGTGACACTGCTATAACAAAACACCTTCCACTCCTGTTTACCTTGTGTAAACAATTTTTCTAAGTGAGTATTTTATGTAAAGCAAAAAATATGAATAAAATTGATGCTGAAGTCTGTCTTATTCTAGCTATAAATAATATTATCCTATTAATACAAGAATTAAATAGGGGGTAAAACAGTCTACCCATCAAATTAATAGAAGCATTTCTAAAATAATTCATTATAATTAAAAATTATTATGAAAATGTCTATTTTTTGTCAATGTGTACTATTTACTAATAGTTACAATGCTAATGCAATTCTGAAGAAATTTTAACATTTAGAAACTTAAGGTCACATGAAATAAAAAAAATAGAATTTCAATGTACATACATATTTTGCAGAGAAGAATGATAGGATGATAAAAAAAGACTTCAAGCATAAAATACATTACATTTGAATAAAATTCTGTGGGGAAAATGGGATGGAAATTTGAGTTCAAGGAGAAAAAGGAGAAAATGTAAAAAAAATTGTTTTTTTTTAAAGAATTTATTATTTATTTATTTATTGGCTGTTTTTGGGTCTTCATTGCTTCACATGGGCTTTTCTCTAGTTGCGGCGAGCCGGGGCTACTCTTTGTTGCGGTGCACAGGCTTCTCACTGCGGTGGTTTCTCTTGTTGTGGAGCATGGGCTCTAGGCACAGGGGCTTCAGTAGTTGTGGCTCGCGGGCTCAGTAGTTGTGGCGCACAAGCTTAGTTGCACAGCGGCATGTGGGATCTTCCCAGACCAGAGCTCGAACCCATGTCCCCTGAATTGGCAGGCGGATTCTTAACCCCTGCGCCACCAGGGAAGCCCCAGAAATGTAAAAATTTTCACTGCTAAAGAAGAGCTTGTTCATGTATTTAGATTTTATTGCATATGGGTTTTTAAGATTAATTGTATACATTTTAAAGTGACATAAGAGATTTATTTGAAAACATCAATATTACATCAGAAATTGTATTTTTTTAACCACTTTAACTTACAATAAAAAAGTTTAGATGTCAATCTAAAAACATGTGAAATGATACCTAGTTTCCTAGTGTTTCAAAATTCTTTTAGAATAGACAAGCAAAAAATAATAAGTCTAAAGACCACTGTTCCAGGGCAGTGCTTCTTGACTCTAATGTATTTAAGAATCCCCCGGGAAATTTGTAAAAGCTGCAGATTTCCGGGCTCATCCCCCAGAGATCCCTACTCTGTAGATCTGGAGAAAGTACAGTTTTAACAAGCACTCTCTGGTGATTTTGATATGTCATTTGTGGATTGGCCTTTGAGCAATACCACTTCAAGTTTTCTTCTCAGATCACAATGCATCAGCAGAAAGCTGCTTGCTTGAATCGATTTTTTCT
The DNA here is from genome assembly GCF_009873245.2 of Balaenoptera musculus. Lineage (NCBI taxonomy): Eukaryota > Metazoa > Chordata > Mammalia > Artiodactyla > Balaenopteridae > Balaenoptera > Balaenoptera musculus. The sequence goes on along the minus strand of NC_045786.1, from coordinate 140,638,752 downwards.
GGGCCATCTGTAGAATTGCCTGCCTCCTCTGAGTCATATTTTGTGTCACACCTTCACCTTTCACTTGGGAGGCCTTGAGAAAATTTTATGAAGACTTCCTGCATTTGTAAAGAAGATTATCCAAGACATCATTCTCTCACCTATTCTTCCCGGCCACCACTGCTGCCCACAGGTGACCACACATCACAAATTTCACTCAGAATTGGGTACCAAAGAAAGTGTTGCCTCTTCAGAGAACTATTGGTATGTAGTTTTTCTTAGGGATAAGTCAATAAACTGGTTTTGTTTTTCTTTTCGTCTGGTTTACTAGGAATCTCAGAGATAATTTTGTGACTTTGGACATTTGGGTCCTAACCCCTGCTTATGATCTTCTAACGTAATTAATATTTTTCTTGGTCCTGATTTTTTAAATGACTTTTCCCCTTTTTTATTATTTTAATAAATCACCTCAGATCCTTTCTACAGAAGTAAATCTGTAAACAAATAAATCAGTAAACAAATAGCAAAAAACTATTCTTTTGTATATACTTTAAATATATATGGATACAATACATTGGAACCAAAATATTTTCTAGTTTGATTCATCTGTGTGTGTGTTTGAGTGTGTGTGTGTTTATACATCTGTAAAGGAAGTTTGCTTTGCTTATGGAAGTAGAAAATGGATTGATGAAATTTACTGTTACATTTTGGGTGTACTCAGTGGTAAGGCATACTGGGATTTCAGGTGCACGGTTGGAAAAATGAGGGGTGGGTAGGACAAACTAGATGGACTTAGGGTACTACCTGGGTGCCCAGGCTTCAGTTCCACTGGGGAATTAAAGTACATAACAAACAGGAAAAGTAGAATCTCTTAATATGGAGCAGTCTAATCAGTCAATAAGAAGGATACAATGTCCACAAAATTCACCTTAAAGAGGTCCAGATCCCACAGGCAGGTGACTATGAAGGTGCCAATAGTCCTCCAAATATACCTCAAAATTTTTAGGAGTCCTTGAAAATAATGTTTGGTAGAGGGTAGAAGGTAGAGGTATGTATTCAAGAATTATTTATTTGTTCAATATTTTTAAAATCCTGTTATATGTCCTAGACCTGCCCAACCTTAGGGTTACAAAGTCAGATGAGACAAAGAAGAGAAAATCCTTGCTCTTAGGACTTTCCAGGCATAGACCAAGATCCTGCAAGGGCTGCTAGCCATGGGTCTCCTTTTGTAAATTAGAAAAAGATGTCCCATGTTGGCAATTAGGTCCATCCAGTGCAAGGCCTGGCAACGGGTGGGGATGAGGACAGCCCCCACTTGCCTCCTGGGTTAGAGAAGCTGGGGTGTATGGGTGCTAAGTGTATACTTGGAGCTCATGGTGGGGACTGCATGGGGATAGGGGGCAGCAGAGGCCTCATCTACAGTGAGTGTGGGGATGGGAGCCACCACTCAGCTCCAGCTGAAAATGAAGACCCAGTCCTGCCAGTTCTTAATGACTTTCAAGAGAAAATGGAAATCCAAATTTTTATGTAACCTCTTGACTTTTAAATGTTGCATGAACCAAACAACATATTTATGGGATTTGTTTGGCCTGCAGACTGTCATTTTGAAACCTCAATTCAAGATAAATCAATTGTTTTCTGTAATTTCTAAGTTTTTCTCCCTCCCTTCCTTCCTTCCTCCCTTCCTTCCTTTCCTCCTTCCTTCCTTCCTTTCTTCCTTCCTTCCTTCCTCCTTCCCTCCCTCCCCCCTCCTTCCCTCTCTCTCTCCCTTTCTTTCTTTGTTTCTTTTTTTCTTTCTTTGTTTCTTTGTTTCTTTCTTCCTTTCTCTCTCTTTTTCTTGCATTGAAATGATCACTTTTAAAGAAGGCATTTAGATCCAGGTAATTTAAGCAGAGTTTTGCTTAAATTATATGAAATGAAAATTTGATCTCATTTCCTAATTTGATAGGTTTAGATTCACTATGTCAGAGAGTGAATGACAGAGGCAACACTCTTCAAAATAAAATGAAAACCAAACCCCCAAAACAACAGATATTTTTTGACATTTATCGTTAGGCATTACGGGGGACATAAAAAAGTATTACAAAGATAAAATGTAATATTTGTAAAGGGTTGGGGGTATATAATGCATCTCAAATTAGACAATCTAGTCATATTGCATAGCCAGAATCAAAAGTAGGCTCAGTAGTCCAGACTGAGCACAGAATTCTCTGATTCTTGTTTAGCTGTTTGTGTAGGCTCATATGCTACCTCAACTGAAAAAAACCAAACAACCTAAAGTATCCCTCTACTGAATTTCTAAAAATTTAATAATAACCATGTATAATTTTAGGCACTACAAAATAAAAATACCAAATTATGTACCCTCGTCACCTATACTGCTTCAATAATCAAATACTAAAAATAAGATGATATTTATCATGTTATTAAGCCTTTCTTCTACATTGTGGCATTTTTTCTGTTTTTTCATTTGCACTTGCAAATAAATAGAGGATTATAAATGATAATTAGGAAACATAAAGAAACAAAATCTGAGCAGGGATTGTATTTTTTAAAAGGCTGTGTAGTCCTGGGTGACAACACTGAAAATCTTCTGGCTTTATAAGCTGCTATTTTGCATGCACAAAAAATTTTATTCAGAGACTTGTTTAAGATACCAAATCAGACTCCCTTTCCAATTTTAGTGTGAGTGCACTGTAGCAAACTTTCTGAATGTTACAAAATGAGGCATCAAATAGAACATTATTTCTGAACTACAGAATCGTTTTAAATAAAAGAAGTGTTATTACTTGGGTACATGTATTATAAACTTATCTGTAAACCAAGCAGCATTTACTAAAAAGAAAATGAAGTGTATTACATAGTAATGTGTCATGACAATAAAAGTTCTGAAATAGATGCTAACTCTACATTTTTTAATTCATTAAGGACTGTTTACTCCTGTGTCCATATGGTCACAAAGCTTCATTTAAGAGGTTCACATTAACTAAGTAAAAGTTCTTTGGAACTTAAGTTATGGCATGGATGGGCATTTAAAAATAATACTGACCTAGGAACATAAAAAAGCTTAAAAAGGGTGAATATATTAATGGCTCTTCTGGGAAGTACTCTATAAAGCTATTCATGAGCATGTGATCATGATGAAAGGGAGACAGATACATTTTTTGTCTTGCCCATTGAACAGATTCAATAATTATCAAATTGAATTGATAGTTGAAAACATCAGCATTTTTCAGCTTGAAATCTTTTTGTGTGTAGCAGACATCATTGTTTGCCTATATCAATGTTACTTCCTCTTTCTTCCTTGTGTCTAGTCCCAGGGTTGGAATCACAGCTGGTCAGATCCTCTTTGCCAATGATAGGTTTAAGTATGGACATGTGATTCAGTGCTGGCTAACAAAACTTAAGGGGAAGGCTGCTGGGGTTTCTAGGCAAAATTTGTCCTCTCTAATAAAGGAGATTAAAAAAAGGAAAAACTATATTTACTCTATGTTTTCTTTCTTACTTTGGATGCTTGGAGGTACTGTAGCCATTTTCAATGATGTAGAAGACCAAGAGAATTATAAAGAAACTAACCCAACACCCTGACAAGGTAGAACTGCTAAAGCAATCTTTGAACCACTTACCTTCAGACTTCTTAGGGCATGAAAAATTAAGTGCTTTTGTTGTTTAAGCCACTGATAGCTAGAATTCCTGTTGCTTGCAGCTTAATGGAGTCTACCTGGAATACCACATAAATTCAGGGTCAGTGGTGTGCCAGAGCCAGCTCACCCTAGCTGGTGAGACAACTGTGCCTATCTCTTCCCAATTCTGCTGTCAGTTACTCAAGCTGGTAGCTTTACATCACCTATGATGGGACTATTTACACTATGGGACTAGGCCAGTGATACATAACAGGGCTTTTTTTCTCCCCCCCCAGAAAGCCTGTTGTTAAACATTTATCAGCAGCACACCACTGGGTGACTTACCTTACTCCTACAGATAAGTAATAATACCTACTATGCTATCTATCATCTTTTAAAATGCATTTTAAAATAACAAATGGGTAAGGAATTATATTAAGACATTCTCAAGTTGTGGAATTTTAGAACTGTAAGGGATTTTAGTAAAGTAGAGCAAAATTAAATCTTGAGTGATTTTAAAACTAACCTAACCTAACTAATTAATTGCACAGTCAAGTCTACACTTTGACTCTTTATTCCCAATTTAGTGATCTTTCCAGTACAACACAGAGCCATTATATTATTTATGCAATAACAACAACAATAATAATACTTTGCTTGTGAACATCTAGCCGCAAATAAAAGTATTAAGCTAGTGAGATATTCAATTTCTCTATAAATAGACCAACCTAGTTCTGATAATGCATATAATAAGTCATGTTTAATTACATATTCTAAATTTTAGTCTGTTCAGCAAAGATGCAGACCTTGAAGAAGGCTGACATATGGAAACTGTTAGTATGAGATTAAAAACTGCCAACAACCTTCAATCATCGTTACTCACAGTGAGTCCTGATGAGTAATGGGATGATCAGTTGTACTGCCCAGGTACACGAAGGATAGTCTCATCGAGAGGGAGCTGCTGCTACGTCCATCTTCCAGAGGTTGAAGGACTGTCAGATGAAGTCTGAGTTCCTCTGCTCAACTGAAGATAGGAAGGCAATCTTGAAAAATAGAAATTGTTTCGTGGGATGAAATGAATTCTCAAAGGATCTGAACTGGACTCTGAGACAATGTAGTGCCAGATTCTGACAAGATAGATTTGAAATAACTGACCAAATTAACCAGCAGAAATTAGATGCTGAAAATACTCAACACTGGTTAGAGTACTTGTGGGAGCTTCACAGTGCTGGTGAGAGTGACAATTGGCAGACTTCTGAAAAGTGATTAGACAATATACTGCATATCAATAATCTTAAAAATAAAGATGTTGCAAAAATTTTGATAAATGTTGACAGTGGGGTGATGTGTATGGGGAAATTCATTATACTGGTCTCTCTACTTTGTGGTACAGTTGACATTTTCATAAACTTCTAAAACTTTCATAAACTTTTAAGAAATGTTTATAGTTTTTGGCTCAGGAATTCTAATTTTTAGTGATCTATTTTAAGGAAATATCATAGATTCAAAGATTAATTAATTAAATCATTAATTTATAATGAACATTCATTATAAAGTCATGAAAAATTGGAAACAATCTAAATTTCTAACAACAGGGGAATGGATGAATAAATTATGATATATCCATACAACAGAATGCAATGAGCCATAGAAATCTTACTCTGAAAGATATTTAATAAAAAGAGAAAATACTCAAAATACAATATGAAATAAAGAATACAGAACAGCATAGTCTATATGTGTGTGCATATACATGTGTGTGTTTAGAAGACTGAAGAAGATACACTAAAATTAAGGTTCTCTCAGTGATTATATCTTTCCTCTATTTTTCTGGACTTTCCAAAGTTTCTCTAGTGGGCATGTAGAAGAAACTTTTAAATTAAAAACTTCTTTCTTTTATAGAATCAATATATTCTAATTTAAAAAATAGAAAGAATGAAGAAAAAGGAAGAAAATATTGAAACATCTATATTTAGAAAAAAATAATATAAAATTTAAAAACATAACAAACAAAAACCCTTCAAGTCACTTGGAGATACTTCTGACAATAAATGGTATCTGTTTCAACCAGCATTGAAGTCAAGAAGGGAAAACTATGTACCATGTGAGTACAGGACAGAGCAGATTGACTGATAATGCCACCAAGGAGGTGGGGAGAAGAGAGATAAACTCATGGTCTAGGTGTCGAGTAGAGTTTTAGAGAAGTTGGGAATTGAGAGTGAATGTTTTTGGGAGCAGCTGCCATCCGTGTGAGGTTATGGAAAGGGAGAGCAATGGAGAAAGCACTTGAAAGGTTCTTGCTCTGCCTTCAGGATGCACTCTCTACTTTGGGGTGCATATTTCTCCACTCGAGAAGTAAAGAATGAAGACAGTACGGTATTACACTAATAATTACTTTGTGTCTTCCCAGCTGTTTGTTTCTGAACATGAGAACAAGTTCAGAATGAGCCAAGGGAGGCCCGACATAATTTATTGTTATAACATCATTCCCAAACTTAAGACTTTGCTTGTCCCATATATGCAATTACATGGCTCTAGAAATCTGACCAGCTTTTTCTCACGTGAGTTAAAAAGCCCTATTCTAGACCAGTGGTTGTCAATTTTTTTTCTTTTGGCAACACACGGGACGGGTGATATTCCTGTATGGACTATATTCCCATGGTGCACCCAGAGTTGAGACATTTCTCCAAATCTTTCTCTCCAAATTAAGAAAGCAATCCTAGTGAGCATAATGTTATTATAAAGAAATCTTTGACTGGACTTTGATCTATATTTGAAAACAGTGATTAATTCACAAATGATGGCTGTCTTTAACAGGTTCATCCCTTGGGTAGGGCAACTAGGGTAGTCACCCCAGGCCTCACACTTGGAGGCAGAGCCGTGTAGGTGTTGCACCTATTCCTCTTTTCTGCATGTAATTAAAATCACTTTCAAAATTTCTGCCTATAATGATATCCCAAGAGGCTTATGAAGGTTGCTGACAGTGTAAACTCCTTCCAAGTGAGATTAGTGTGGGCAGGCAGGAGAGTTTGAGTTGCTAGGGTCCCACACCCATCTCGGAGTGGCCTTGCTCTTTAACTTTTCTCAGAATCAAATTACAAATAATCTCGCTTGAAAGAAGGCTGTGCTGTATTTCATCTTAAATTGGCCCTTTTATCTTGAAGTTAAAACTGAGTCACAGGAAAGTAAGAATGATGGCTGATGATATCCATTCATTAATCAATTACTTATTTAAACATTTACTATACGCAAGGCACTATTCTAAGTTATAGGGATTCAGCGGTGACCAAAGACAGACATGATTGATCCCTACTTTCATAAAGCTTTCATTCTAGTGGGTGGAGACTGACATTGGACAAGAAACAAAACAGGATGTATTGTTGGTTCCTTTGCTCCCTTATTCAGTTCATTCATTTAGCTAACACATACTAAAAATGCCTAACACGTGCTAGGCACTCTAGATGCTGTCACGAAAATTATCTCATTTAATTTTTGCATTAACTCTGCACAAAAGTATATTATTATCTCCTTCTTATAGATGCATATATAACATAGTTTTCTGTAATGGTAAAAGAGAGGAAGCAATCAATATGTGTAATACAGGATGCTTGTTAAGTAAATTATAGTAATCTTTACAATAAAATACTATATTATGCAGCTACTTTTTAATGCAGTTATTATAAAAAATCTCTATGTGCTGATATGGAAAGCTGCCCAAGATACAGCGTAACTTAAAAAAAAAAAGGCAAAAATGCAGAACAGGGTTTAAAATCAGTTCATTTATGTTTTCTTTAAAAAAAGATATTCCTGGGGCTTCCCTGGTGGCACAGTGGTTGAGGGTCTGCCTGCTAGTGCAGGGGACACGGGTTCGAGCCCTGGTCTGGGAGGATCCCACGTGCCGCGGAGCGACTGGGCCCGTGAGCCACAACTGCTGAGCCTGCGCATCTGGAGCCTGTGCTCCGCAACAGGAGAGGCCACGATAGTGAGGGGCCCGCGCACAGCGATGAAGGGTGGCCCCCGGTTGCCGCCAGCTAGGGAAAGCCCTCGCACAGAAACGGGGACCCAACACAGTCAAAAATAAATAAATAAATAATTTAAAAAAGAAAAAAAAAAGAATTAAAAAAAAAAAAAAGATATTCCTATACCTATGTTTGTATATGAAAAGCATATGGAAGACTACTACATAAGTAATTCAATAGTGAGACTTCTGGTGCGTCTGCTGATTTAGGTTGAGGGGGATACTTACTTTTAATTGTATATTGATCCTTTTGAGAGTCTGAAATGTTAACCATACATATTAATTACTTTTTCAGTTAAAACTGTTGATGTGTTTTAAAAGAAAGTTGATTGGCTTTCTTAGAGCTTTGGGGCTATGATTGGCTTGTTCAAGGTCATGGGTATTTAGTTCCAGAGTCCTCAATTTAGGAATGAAGATAAGTAAATGTCATATAAAGGAAAAAAAGGTATTAACTTGTATGCTTTTAGGTTGATGTGTGTATGCCTGTGCATGTATGTGTGCATGTTGAAAGGCAGATGGAGTCCTGAACAAAACTGAGGGGCCCAGGGTAAATTGGATGAATTAGAATAGGTGCTAATGTTTGTCTTTGTATTTGTAGTACCTAATACAGTGCTTGGCACAAGCAGATAACTGTTTGTTAAAAGCATGTGAGATTACCTGAGGATATTAGAAGTGAGAACGCAATGCAGGTGATTTGCATGAAGTCAAAGTAGTTTCTGGGGTTGATAATATGGTTTGATCATCCTGGCTAGAAGAAGATGCAAGAGAAAATGTGCTTCAGAATATAAATTACTCAATTCTTTCTTATCCCCAGTAGAAGGCATATCCTCCAAGTTTGCTGATTTGGAAAATCCTTATTTTTTGCAAGGACTGAATTCCCTTGCTTGCTATTTATCAGCATTCTGCTGACAAGTCTTGTTCCTTCTCTGTCCTTATCCCCCTTTTTTGTTTTTCTTGTTAAAAGATCTATTTTTTAAAAAAAATCAGTTCAGGGATTTCCCTGGTGGCACAGTGGTTAAGAATCTGCCTGCCAATGCAGGGGGCATGGGTTCCAGCCCTGGTCTGGGAAGATCCCACATGCCATGGAGCAACTAAGCCCGTGCACCACAACTACTGAGCCCCTGTGCTCTAGAGCCCGTGAGCCACAACTACTGAGCCCCTGTGCCACAACTACTGAGCCCACATGCCTAGAGCCTGTGCTCCGCAACAAAGAGAAGCCACCGCAGTGAGAAGGACGCGTACCACAGTGAAGAGTAGCTCCTGCTCACCGCAACTAGAGCAAGCCCGAGCGCACCAACGAAGACCCAACACAGCCAAAAATAAATAAATTTATATTAAAAAAAATAAAAAAGCAGTTCAGTAACCCAACTATTTCAAAATCTCATTTCCTCTCATCTGTCATTTATTAATGGGCCTATTTTCTCTCCAGTGTTTCTTATCCCCCAGATATATTTGAGGAAACTCTTTTTAAATCCTTAGGGTTATTATGACATCACTAGTTCTTTTTACTGTTTTTTCTTTTTTTTTTAATCAGGCTCAGAATTTAATCACTCTATATATTCCTTGCCTCCCCCCTCCGCCCCGCTTTTCTATTTCAGGTACTGTTTTTTCTCTTCTAAATCTAGTATTCTGAAAAATCCCCAGTGAGTCCAAGCTGGATGTATTTTTGTTTTGAGAAATTTATCAGATGGATTATAATTTATTATTGCTTATCTCTAAGTTATTTAAGGATATTCTGGTCTTATTTTAGCTAACAATTTCCTATATCTTCCATCATTAGGGTACACAAAGATATAGCTTGTTTTGTGGATATTTAATATTTTCTCCTAATTTGACTTGCTATTGGTTTCTTAATTCATAAAAAGAGGCTTATTTGGAACCTGTTTTTAATAAACCTTGCCTTCTAAACATGTCTCTTGTCTGTGTCCAATTCTAAGGGCCACTTTAATGTTCTTCTTTTGCTTTTCAATATTCACTTGGTGCTATTGAATAGCAGACTCAAGAAAAGAAAAAAAATCCTTTGCTATTAGAAGGATATTGGAGAGAACAAACATTAGGTTCAGAGTCAGGAATCCACTGTTAAGCTTTCTGTTTCACACTTTTTTTTCCCCAGGCTTTACCTATCCCTCTTTCCCCATCAAAAATCAATCATCTTCCCTCTTTTCTTATCTAATATTAAAAAAATGCATAAAAATTTTGCAAAGCACTATGAATGCCTGTGAAAAGGGCATTATGTAAATGTCCAGTATTATTATGCTGGAATTTTGCCATTAGGTTGTTTGCAAAAGAATAAGGTTTAGAATAATATTATGTCCTTTCAAGCTCCAGTCCAAGGAGCTTCAGTTACCAAAATACCAGGAGAATGGATCTTATATGGTAGGCCCATAGAAAAGCTCCAAGACACTAGATTTATGCCTTTTTAAAAAAAATTGGTGATTACTTTCATCATTATTATGTTTATCCTCTTGGGAGAGTCATGACAATGGAGGGAATTGAGGGCAGGATGTGCTGCTTTTGCTTATTTTGCTTAGAGGAGCAGAAAGGTAACAAAGGAGTGGGTCCTGGCTGTAGTCCAAATAGTTCAGTTTATGCATGAGAGGGAGGGAAAAGTGATGTTCCATAATGCAAATGAAATTTGTATAAATATTGACATGGTGTATATAGGATATAAGGATAAGTACTGCCTCCAGAGCCACTAGAAGGTACTAGTGGCTGTACTAGACATTCCTAGATGTAAAGGAGTTAGCATCCTACACTGGGCAATTTAAGGGCACAGAAAAGCTCAGTCAGCCTCAAAATACCTCTTGCTTCCTGGATGCCACATTCTGAAATCTCCACCATGACATCTACTCCACTGGGTTGCATTTGCAGTCAACTATTCTATTCAGAGCCCCTGCATAAGACTAGGCAGTCTAACTTAATGCAACTAGCAACTAACTTGCTGTAAATATGCAAAGGATTGATTCTCAAATCTTCATGGAAAAGATGATTTTATGATGAGAGGTCTTGAATGATGAGTAGGGGGTTGACAAACTCAAGTACCTGTGCAGTTAACATAAATATATGAAGTAGACTAGATACAACACAATAGGTGCTGAGCTGTTTATGTTGCTGGCTAAGAATAATATGTGCTTCATTACCTATTATAGGCCCAATGAAACAGCCAAACAAAACATATCCAGGGCCCTACAGAAATCCTAGGCCACCAACTTGAGACCCCTGATTTTATATAGATGGAGGAAGGATAGTGAGGCATTACAGATTGAAGGGCAGTATGAAAAAGAAGTCACTGAGACTTGCATGTTTTCTAAGAACTCTACTGACATTGGTTAATTTATCACAGGGATTGGTGTTTTGACATAGGGCCCAGTGGTAAGGCCAGGTAGGAATCACAGGATTGGAGATGGAGGAAACGTAGCTAATATTCAATTTATGAATCACTGGTCTATTGCACACAATTAGCACACGACACAGGTTAGTCAAAGTAGTGAAAAGAGAAAATGACCCATTCCAAGAGGAAGGCTCTGGCAGCCTCCATCTGCATCAGTTCTCAGCAGCATGGAGTCAGGTCCTCCAGCAAAGAGTCACTGGGCTCAGTGGTCTCATTTTAAGGAGTCTGCCAGTAGGGTGTAACTGTTACGCCCCAGGAAGTCTTATCTCTATCATTTCTTCCTTCTGTTCTAGTGATATCTTTCCTTGGACATTAACAAACAAATTCCTTATCTAAAGTAGCACTCTTTATTTATCAGACCGAGAGACACTTGCAGTCCTATACCAGACATTTCAAAACAACTAATACAGAAGTTCGCTTTGGCCACTGTGACTCTATCTTGAATTACTTAATATAGCTTAAATCCTATGAGTTTCACACCAGATGAGTAGGAATCATAACACAAAAGAAATAACATCATAATAATTGGAAATATTTCATAAGCAAGGATATAAGAAATGGCTTCTATTCTTTTAATGAGATAAAACTGTAGAGCAAGATCTGGTAGCCTAGAGTGTGCAAAGGGCATCTTAACGGTTCAAAGGTTCAGAAATATTTCCCATAAACATTTCACTATTTATGCCAACGCATTCTTCTTTTTTTTTTAATCTTAGAAATTTATTTTTAACATCTTTATTGGAGTATAATTGCTTTACAGTGGTGTGTTAGTTTCTGCTTTATAACAAAGTGAATCAGCTTTATTTACATATATCCCCATATCCCCTCCCTCTTGTGCCTCCCTCCCATCCTCCCTATCCCACCCCTCTAGGTGGTCACAGAGCACTGAGCTGATCTCACTGTGCTGTGCCGCTGCTTCCCACTAGCTATCTATTTTACATTTGGTAGTGTATATATGTCCATGAACGCATTCTTCTTTAAAATGCAGGTGTCAATCAGAAAAGTTTAAATCAGATTACCTTGTATAACCTAGCTTAGATGAACTCCAAAGAGAGAATAGAAGATTATAAAGGGGGATGGAGGGGGAAAGTTTAGAGCTTGAGGCTCCGGTAGAAGTCAGAATTGTAGGTGGGTGTGAGTGCTCTGGCAGGCTGAAGGCAGCGGAGGAATCCTGCAGGTATGGGGGTGAGTACCGCAGGAGAGGGAGGAGGAAATCTTTGCCTACTGTGCAACGTTGCCGAGGACAGCTAATTGCTTGTGCCCAGAAAATTGCCTCTGGAAGCCTTGGGCAATATGCAGTAGGTTTTCCCTGATGCCTAGTTTATCAGATTAAGTAGAAATTTGGTAGGGAGGAGAGGAGGGGAATGATGAGCTGAAAGAATTCCTGTGCTGAAGGAAACCTTAAAGGTCACCAACTTTTTCAACCAATTAACTGTAATGACAAAAGAGGGAATTTGAACATCCAGGAATTATACCTTAGCCCAAATCAACCCACCACAAGTGAAAATGTCTTTGGGTACTAAAAGGGAAAGCGCAAGGGGGCTTCACTTTATAATTTTCTTTCAGATTGACTCTGGTATGAAGAATATATATAAAGTAAGGGAAAGGACCTTACATTTGTTGAGTCTCTATTGTGTACCCAAGTTTTGTACACATTATATTTATCTCACTTACTTTTCACAGCAATAGTGGAACGAGTTGTCACCATCATATAATACAGGATTAACAAATCCTGGGATTAACGAATTTGCCCATGGTCGCTCAGCTATTAAGAGGTTGAGTTAGAATTTGAATTCAGGTGTGTCTGACTAGGCCATACTGCCTCTTTTTCACAGACGTTGAAAGGTAACATGCTAGATGCTTTAAATAAGGAGATGATTAGGGATATAAACCAGGAGCTGATTCTCTCCTTGTCTCTCCAAGTTTATAATCTAAAGAAGGAACACTTTAATTAATTAACTGATCATCTTAGCTTTCTATAATGTCCCAACCTGGTAAATAAGTAGGGGAGATCACTTATAGCCACATAAGTTGGAAGGTATTCTCAGTGTTCATAAAACCTTTTGAAAAAATAAGGTGAGGTGCCACACGTGACCAAAGCCTTTTTCATTAATCCTTTATAGCTTCACATGGCAGATAAAAGAGTGTTCCCAAACTGTCCTAAGATATTAATAGGTTCAGCAAAAACAAAAACAAACCCCAAAACCTGGTGGGAGCAATATTTTCTTCAAAAGTGCGTTTCAAAAATATATGTGAGAAAAATACTAAGCATATTTCTGTTGCTCTTAGTATGCAAAAGTCTGTCTTCAAGATATGGTGGGCAATTCTAAGAGCAAAGAAAGTTGCATATGTCACCTGAAGCATAATTGACTGGTGTTCAATTTGTTAATTGATGCAGAGTCAGATTTGACCATTTTACCAACTTAATCTAAACAGCAACATATGTTGACTTTCCCATGATCTTCAGCCTGTATTACGCACATTTGTGTTATGGATAAAATTTTGATTATGTCTAACAGCAGTTACATTTTCTCAGAGACCATTTTTTTACTGTCTACTTTAATCCAGATGCTTATTATATTTTATGAGCTGTTGATTTTTCATCACCACATTATAATCAAACATGTTTGGGAAACACTGACCTAGAACTTGCTGCCAAGTCACTACCATGCTCTGATTGCCAGTTTCCCAAAGGGTACACTCTCTTTTTGATTTAGTTTCCTACTTTTTGAACTTTTGGTACTTCATTAGACAGATCCACAATGTCCAATGCACATAGATCTATAGTATTAAATGCACATAGTTTGAACACTTTCCTTACACACTTGATAACAAAAACCATATTGCCAGAATGGTTAAAACAGTAAATTTTATATGTATTTTACTACAATTAAAAAAATGCAACAGGGGTGACAGTGGTACATGAGTAAGAATATAAACTCATTGCAAAAAATAATATTTTTGATGTCATATATAAAACAATAAAAATATTTTATTAGTGTGAGAAAAACATATAAATAGTAGCTAAATGTTCCCTAGAAACAAGAAATATACTTGTGAGAATATTTACATAAAATTAAGTAAAAAAGTTGGACCACAGTTTCCATGAGGGAATTGTTCACTGGTGTGTTCTCAGCATTTGGTACAGTGCCTGCCACATATATAAGTTCAACAAATATCTGTTGAATGGATAAAAAATTATTTTAGCTCTGAGGCCCTTTCCCTGGTTGCCCATTTAACCTGTTTACTTCCTAGAGCAAGTTACATAATTTATACTTAATGTCTCCCTGTTCCTGCTTCCCTTAGAACATACTGATTATAAAACTTTTGTTAAATCTCAGATTAAAAACAAACAAACAAATAAACTCTGTTGTATATAACAAATATATCTGTGTAAAAATAATTGTTTAAAAATATTTTTAGGGGGCTTTATTTTAAAAATCATTTATATACATTTAATTATATTAGGATGAACCATATGAAATTGTCATTTTTTTGTAGGTCAAAAACTGCCAATTTCATTTGTTTGATCTTAGTTTACAAATTACCAGCTAATTTATACCTATAGTTCCAAGTGATGGAAACATTGAAGCTTGGAGAAAATGTACTTTAATGTTCATTAAAAGGGTTCTTCTTTGCTTACAAATGCCAGGGACTGAAAGTGATCTCAAAAATTAGAACAAATATTATAGCATCTTCATTAGAATATGTGAAGATGACATTTTACTATGAACTTTTATGGCTAATCATAAATCTCTTACCAGAGACTGTGGAATGACCATCTGAATGTATTATATAAAAAGATTTAATGACCTTAAATATTGATTACTTTAACACATAGCAGTCCCCTCCATTTCTGAAGTTAAAACAAGCACTCTCAATTATTATGGTTAAAAAGGATTGCATGTATTTCATAACTAAGAATATAGTAATAAATTGAATCTATAATTTGTTTTAAAAAATATTGCCATTAGTGATACAAAGCAGGGAGATTAATTTTGATCATTCACTATTTGAACAATTTCAAATCCCTGAATAATCATAAAATCATTTGAAAGGCCTAGGTCAGGGGTAGGACAATGGCCCTAGAACCACAGCAGTGACCATGGGCAAAGTCCTACACAGGAAATACAGTAACTTTTGCTTCTGTTGTCATCCATGAGTCCTTTAGTTACTTGTGGACATTGACACGAGAAACCCCAGCGGAAAATCCTTCAGCGCGAAGAGGTATACAGGGAAGAATGAGAAGGTGCAGACTGCTGCTCCTGCCTTCCAGTTGTAACCAGTGTCTCCCCTTTCTTCTCCCAGTCTCTGCTTTGCAAGAGGATTAGGCTGAGTTTACACAAGAATGGCTGGTTTTCTAGACTAGCTAGTAGACCATTGCAATGTTAGTGGGAGGGGTGAGTGGATGATGTGCTACATTTTGGTGAAAACCTTCGAGACATCTTCTGTGCTTATATTAACTTGTACATTAAAAAAAAAGTACCGGGGCTTCCCTGGTGGCGTAGTGGTTAAGAATCCGCCTGCCAATGCAGGGGACACGGGTTTGAGCCCTGGTCCGGGAAGATCCCACATGCCACGGAGCAACTAAGCCCGTGCGCCACAACTACTGAGCCTGTGCTCTAGAGCCTGCGAGCCACAACTATTGAGCCTGCGAGCCACAACTACTGAAGCCCGCATGCCTAGAGCTCGTGCTCCGCAACAAGAGAAGCCACCGCAATGAGAAGTCCGCGCACCTCAACGAAGAGTAACCCCCGCTCACCGCAACTAGAGAAAGCCCGCACAGAGCAACGAAGACCCACCGCAGCCAAAAATAAATAAGTAAAATAAATTTATACCAAAAAAAAGAAATAAAATATATCATTAAGGTAAAATTAAATCTATTAAAAAAAAAAAAAAGTACCAGAGAGCATATGCTACATTGTAGCATGCTTTTTAAAAATAAAAAAATATGTTATGAACTTCACTCCCCGTCACTCATTATTTTTGTACATTCTTTTTAGAATTGCTTAAGATTCTATTGTGTGTGTTGTGCTCCACAATTTATCCAAACAATCCTCTGTTGTTGTTATTAACTTTTTCTGAATTCATTTCATCACTATTAATGACAACATTGCAGCTAAATCTGAGCATAAGTTCTTAATTCTTTTTTAGAATAAATTTGGCAAATTCTAGAAGTGTAATTTCATGGTTGACAATGGGGATTTTGAATGATTTCCTGAAGAAAACATTTAGCTCCCAAGAGCAGAGATAAGGAAGAGATACAGGCAGTAGAGTGGACCCTTTCATACTGGGGGGAGCTTCTGAAGAGGGTCTAACATTTGCCACCTCATATTTAGACAATAATTTCAGACTAAGGCCAGAAAGACAGACAGACTGAGGAAATCTGAAAATGGTTAACATTTTTGAGTGTTTATTATGTGCTAGGCAGTGTTCTAAGCATTTTCTGTGTATTATCTCACTTTATTCCTACCATAACTCTAAGAGATAGGTAAAGGATAGAAGCAAGAGAAGTTAAAAACTTTCCCAGTGACCCACATTGAGGACATGGCAGGGCACAGAGCCATCTGTGCTTTTAACCACTGTGCATTCTTGCCTCCCAAAAGTCCCCAAAGAAAAGAGTCTACAGTGCACACTACATCTTTCTAAAATCTCCTACTTTTCTCTTTTTCAAAAGTTTGAATTTTTTTACCAGTGCCACATTCTATCTTGGTAGTAAATACAGTGACTGTAAACTGAAGTATTTTGCTATTTGTCACTAATCATGGATGCCATTTTAAAAACTGATCTATGTTAATTATAAGGTATGGCATCAACTCTTGCTACAGTTTAATTACTAAATTCTGATAGTTGGTGTAAATAAACAATTATTTTTTTGTGATTGTACTTGATCAGGACATTGCTGAATTCTTATTGGGTATATTCTCATTGGATATATTCTTATGTTCCAGTTAGCTCAGTTCCTTTTAAGTGCTAATGAGTAGTACAGCAAATTGGTTAAAGAATGGATTCTGAAGCTAGACTTCTCAGGTTCTAACTCCACCTCTGCCATTATTTACTAGCTGCGTGACCTGCGAAAACTTCCCTAGCTTCTCTGTGCCTTAGTTTCTTCATCTGAATCTCCAAATCTACATCTCCAGATTTGACTACTCAGAACTCTATAGTTGCATGTGAAATTACCTAGCAGTATCTCTACTTGACTATACAAAAAACATCTCAAACTTAACATCACCAACAGAGCCTGCTTCAGTCACACTCTGCCCTGGCCTATAAGTGGCAACACCACTTACTGTTTGCTCAAACCCCAAATCTAGGAGTTTTCCTTGATTTTTCTTTTCCGCTCCTTCCCATACCTAATCTATCAGTTAATTCCATTCCCTTTACCTCCAAAACATCTTTCAAATATGCCTACTTCTTCCATTTCCACCAACTCTGCCGTATCCAAGCCACTGTCCTCTCATGTCTGGGCTCCTGCAGTGATTTCTTTACTGGTCTCCATTCTTCCACCTTACTTCTCCTCCCTATTGTCAAAATGATTTTTTAAAAGCATAAATCATATTAGTCACTCCCTTACTCTGAATTTCCCAATAGATTTCTTATCACATTTAAGATAAAAGTCAAACTCCTTAATCTGGCTTTCAAAGTCTTACAAAATGGGTGCTCTAGGGGGTTAAATAGTGTCCTCCCCAAAATTCATGTCTACTTAGAACCTCAGAATGTGACCTTACTTGGAAATAGGGCTTTGCAGATGTAATTAAGTTAAAATGAAGTCATACTGGAGTAGGGTGGGCCCTGAATCCAATGACTGGTGTCCTTATAAGAAGACGAGAGGACACAGAGACAGAGGAGATATAGAGAAGAAGCCCACATGAAGACGAAGGTAGAGATTGGAGTGATACAGCTATAAGACAAGGAGCACCAGTGCTTGCTGAGAGCTGGTGGAAGCTGGGAAGAGGAAAGGAAAGATTCTTCCCTAGAGCCTAGATCCGTTACAGGATGTAGGTCCTGCTGACACCCTAATTTCAGCTTTTGGCCTCCAGAACTGTGAGAGAATATAATTTATGCTGTTTAAGCAACCAAGTTTGTGGTATTTTGTTACAGCAGCCTTAGGAAACAAATACAGGTGTTATTTATAACTCACTAGCTTCAATTCTATTGCCCTCCTCTTACTCTCTGCCCTCCAGTCCAGCCACACTGGTCTCCCTTCTGTCCTTGGTGTTGGAACACCAAACTGGTTCTCACCTCAGGGCTTGTCACTAGCTGTTCCCTCTCCTTGTGACGCTCATCCTCTGATATTTGCATGGTCCTTCTTGTCATTCAGATGGCAGCTTAAATGTCACTCTGTCAGATTCCTTCCGCAACCACCCATTCTAAAGTAGCCTCCCAAACACTCTCTATCACATCACCCTACTTTGTCTGCTTTGCACTTAGTATAATTTGATGTTTCTTATTCGGTTAAGTATTTATGGAGTCTGTTTCTACCCCCACACTACACCCGCCACCCACACTCGTGCATGCACTAAACCACACTAATATATAGCCACTGGCCACTTGTGGCTATTTAAATATAAATTTAATTAAAATTAAATAAAATACAAAATACAGTTTCCAAACTGTGTTAGTCACATTTCAAGTTCTCAATAGCCACATGTAGCTAGCGGCTACCATATTGGACA
Organism: Balaenoptera musculus; assembly: GCF_009873245.2. Classification (NCBI taxonomy): domain Eukaryota; kingdom Metazoa; phylum Chordata; class Mammalia; order Artiodactyla; family Balaenopteridae; genus Balaenoptera; species Balaenoptera musculus. Next base: position 140,620,068 of record NC_045786.1, on the reverse strand, counting down.
CCAGAGATATAGAACATTTCCATCATTGCAGAAAGTTCTATTATATAACACTGCTCTAGAATATAAGTCCCAGAAAAAGAGGAATCTTGTATCCCCAGTCCTTTTTTTTTTTAAAACAAGTTTTCCTTTTTCTGAAATTAAAAAAAGTTTTATTGAGGTATAGCTGATTTACAATATTATGTTAGTTTCAAGTGTACTACATAGTGATTCTAAATTTTTATAGATTATACTCAATTTTAAGTTATTATAAAATATTGGCTATTTTCCCTGATTGTACAATATATCCTTGTAGCTTATTTATTTTATACACAGTAGTTTGTGCTTCTTAATCCCCTATCCTTATCTTGCCTCTCCCTTCTTCCCCCTCCCCACTGGTAACTACTAGTTTGTTATCTATATCTGTGAGTCTGCTTTTGTTTTATTATACTCATTTGTTTTATTTTTTAGATTCCACATATAAGTGACAACATACAGTATTTGTCTTTCTCTGTCCCACTTATTTTACTAAGCATATTACCCTCCAGGTCCATTTATGTTATTGTAAATGGCAAAATTTCATCCTTTTTGTTACTGAGTAGTATTCCATTGTGTATATATATATATATATATATATATGTATGTATATATATATGTATGTATATATATATATATATATATATATATATATATATATATATATATATATATATATATACACCACATCTTCTTTATCCATTTATCTGTTGATGGATGCTTAGGTTGCTTACATATCTTTGATATTGTAAATAATGCTGCTGTTATTTACAACATTGGTATGCATATAGCTTTTTAAATTAGCGTTTTTGTTTTCTTTGGATATATATCCAGGAGTGGAATTGCTGGATCGTATGGTAATTCTATTTTTATTTTTTTGAGGAACCTCCATACTGTCTTCTATAGTGGCTGCACCAATTTACATGCCCATCAACAGTTTACAAGAGTTCTCTTTTTGACACATCCTTGCCAATATTTGTTATTTGTGGTCTTTTTGGTGATAGCCATTCTGACAGGTGTGAGGTGATATCTCATTGTGGTTTTGATTTACATTTCTCTGATAATTAGCAGTGTTGAGCATCTTTTCATGTGCCTGTTGGCCATCTGTATATCTTCTTTGGAAAAATGTCTATTCAGGTCTTCTGCCCATTTATTTATTTTCTTCTGCCCATTTTATAATCAAGTCATTTGGCTTTTTGATATTGAGTTGTATGAGCTGTTTATATATTTTGTATTTTAACCCCTTATCTGTCATAACATCTGCAAATATTTTCTCCCATTCAGTGGGTTGTCTTTTCATTTTGTTGATGCTTTCCTTTGCTGTGCAAAAGCTTTTAAGTTTAATTAGGTTCCATTTGTTTATTTTTATTTTTATTTCCTTTGCCTTAGGCTGAGACAGATCCAAAAAAATACTGCTGTGGTTTATGTCAAAGAGTGTTCTGCCTGTGTTTTCTTCTAGGAGTTTTGTGGTGCCATGTGTTATACTTAGGTCTTTAACCCATTCTGAGTTTATTTTTGTGTATGGTGTGAGAAAATGTTCTGAGTTCATTCTTTTACGTGTAGCTATCCAGTTTTCCCAGCATCACTTATTGAAGAGACTGTCTTTTCCCATTGTATATTCTTGCCTCCTCTGTTGTAGATTAATCGACTATAGTTGCATAGGTTTATTTCTGGGCTCTCTATTCTGTTCCATTGATTTATATGTCTATTTTTGTGCCGGTACCATATTGTTTTGATTACTGTAGCTTTGTAGTATAGCCTGAAGTCAGAATGTGATACCTCCAGCTCTGTTCTTCTCTCTCAAGATTGCTTTGGTGTATCCCCAGTATGTTGAATTTGTGTGCATAATAGATGTCAAATTTTTTTTTTTTTTTATAAAGGGAACGCTATTTATTTATTTATTTTTGGCTGTGTTGGGTCTTCGTTTCTGTGCTAGGGCTTTCTCTAGTTGCAGCAAGCGGGGGCCACTCTTCATCGCGGTGTGCGGGTCTCTCACTGTCGCAGCCTCTCTTGTTGCGGAGCACAAGCTCCAGATGCGCAGGCTCAGTAGTTGTGGCTCACGGGCCTAGTTGCTCCGCGGCATGTGGGATCTTCCCAGACCAGGGCTCGAACCCGTGTCCCCTGCATTGGCAGGTGGATTCTTAACCACTGTGCCACCAGGGAAGCCCCGTCAAATATTTTTTGAATAAAGAATGAATGCACTTTCAAGAAAAACATTGTTGACCCTTGATGTCAATGTGCTTTGTAAAAGTAAATGACAATATCACTGCTAATGGAGAGCAATATGGCTTTCTGGAGAAAAATAACTTCCATTCTCTTAGACTTTTCCAACTGGGCAGGATTTCTTTAATATAACCACATCTGCCATTGATTATTCTTTTGTTTGTTTGTTTACCCAGTAAAGTAAAAAATAGATCTGGCTGTAAAGATTTCAACAATTTCTCTTGAGTGGTGGCTTCTTTGGCTTATAAAAATTTTTAGTAGAGATTTGTTGAGAAGTGGAAGGAGGGCAGATGGAGGTTTGAGTTGGATATTGTCTTCTGTGCAGTATAGTGTCTGCTCTAGATGTCTCAAAAGACAGTGTTCAATCTCACATCTTTAGTAATAATTTCTCTGAGCTTTGATTAATGTGGGTGTGAAATGTGTCTAATGTAGCAGTATGTGTCTGAAACATTCTAAGAAGAGTCAAAAAGTATTTTTAATTTTAAAAATGAATTTTAAATAGGTTAAAATGGAATCTTATTTAATATAACAGGTATGATACCAGATTACTGCATTAGAAGAAAAAGTGTGAAAATATATCTTTGCCATACTTGTAGGACAAATAGACCCAGTATGTTTTGAAGCCATTAAATCCTTGGCTATCAGAGTCCTATTATTCTGTTTTCAAATCATCACAATGAGGTTAAGATGAAAACTTGTACATGTTTGATACTATGTCTGACATTAAAAAAAAATCAATGTTGGTTTTTCTACTCCATCCCATTCCTCTATTTTAATACTCAGACATCTGTCAAAGTTCTTACAAGGAAGCTCATTGATTAGCTAATGGAAAATTATTATTGATTAGCAATGGAGAATTATTACATCAGCAATACCTGTGATTGAAATCTAGGGACTGGCAAGAAATCTGAAGACCAGTTCAGAGTGGGTGAACTTGACTAATATTTATTAAAACTTACCCATTTCCTATTACAAAATTGATCATGGAATGGGCTTATGACCCTATGGAAGTGTAGTAGTCAGAACTTGGTCTGAAACAGTGTACAGATGCTCCATGCACTGTTACCTAATTAGAATATAGTATTTCCAAATCATAAAATTTATGGCTTCAGAATCATTGCTGATGTTTTTACATGCAATTGAAATGGAGGAAAATACAGGGAACTAGATAGGAGTTCTTTGCTGTAAAATAGAATAAGAGACGTGTGTGTGTGTGTAAAAGAGAGGGGAGGGGGAGCGGGAGGGAAGAGATAAAAAACTAGAAATGAAGGAGTATGTCTGATTTCAGAAATCAAAAACTGAATATAAAAGGGGTCAGAAAGTTCCATCCAGGCTCTAGACTAGATCATCTTCTCTTCTAACTCTCCAGCACAGAGGGACATCTCAGCATTTCTGTGTTGTGTTCAATGGCCAGGAGCACATGCCTGAGTGATAAAGCTATTCTGGTAGAGATGAGAATACCTTATTCCCACTGGGGTTCTGTGAGAGGCAAGAAAGGAGCATGAGGGCTGCAGCATAATGATTCTTGAAACCTTGATGAATAGTGCCGTGGTTAAAGTGACCCAGTTTCAGATCCACTGATGTATGAAAGAGGGAAGTCCTTTGGCCATTGACAAAAACGATGAAGAAACGAGAGTGTGCAGTTTGGGTGTCCCCCTGTACAGTGTACATTTTCCAGAAAGTCAGTCTCTTCTATTAGAGTCAGTATTCCTTCAGGGAAGTCCCCATATTTTCTTTTGCTTTGTATGTTTTCTGCCAAGAATGGAGAAGAGGAGAAGACAGTGAGGAGAGAAGAGCCAGGGAGGAAGGGATAGGAAAACTAAGGGACAAAATATGGCAGTTAGGAATATTTTTGAGGATTCCAGATAGGCCTGAAAATCAAGATTCCTATGGTCCTGTTTACAAAAACGTATCATGTTAAAATATATTTAGATAGATGTATAGATAGATAGATAGGTACACATTCATGAAGCATAACTTGTAAAAATGTACTCTCCATAAAAATCAAATGTCAGCCTCTCTTGTGTGCTACCAAAGAACTCTTCTTCTTTCCCCTTTGAATAGTAGGTCTGGATACAAAAGCACTGGTTTCTGGCAAAGGAGGGGGGTTGTGGATTGGAGATACATAGAGAGAGGGGAAAAAGAGGAGGAAAGACAGAAGGTGAATGTTTCTGCTGGGGGTGTTGCCCAGGAGTTTCCTAAGATGCTCTAGGCAATTGCAGAACTGAGCTTGTGTCTTGAACTGGCCCCATGGCTCCTCTTCTAGACTTGAAAAGAACACCCACTTTATCTCCACTTTTCTTCTTCTTGTTCACTGCTCCTCCCTTCTTCTTTCCAAGCTCTCTCCAGTCACCGTGCAGAGAGAGCAGTTGCTGTGGCAACTTTCATTTTGATTCTTTGACCTCCAACTTCTCATTCCACAAAAAGCTTTGAGGACCCCACAGGAGTCATGGCCCCATTTCACCTCGGCCAGGCACTCATTGTGCCTGGATATTGAAGGAAGAAAAGGATTAATGGCATTATTTTGCTGACTTTTGGTTCAGGGTTGAGCTAAAACAAAGACAGATAGGAAGACCGTGAAGAAATATAAATTGGGCAAATAAACAACTGTCCCCTTTTTGAGAAAATCTTTGCATGACAATCCTCAAATTGAAAAAGTAGGATTAACACTTTATATTGCATGAGCCATCTGTTACTGCAGGTTCAGTAAATCAAGTAGCAGATCTAAAATCTCTCAGTGATATGTTATTCTGCAAAAGATAAAAACAAAATCTGTGATTTGGGTGTTGCAGAAATCAGAAATATGGGATCAGAAAAAGCCGATCTCCTGATGGTCTAGTTGCTGAACCCTAAAATCTAGTCAATATGACATTACCAGATCAATCTCCCTTAAACCTCTTTTATCACATGAGTTCCCTACTCTAGAAATTTCATCCTATACCAATTTCAAATATTTTCTTTCTTTCTACACACTTTCTCCTAAATTGACATTCCTGCAAATTTTAAATTAGACATTCAAAGTCCATTTCTAGTTTCCCATCATCTGTCTATACGACCTCTGTTTCAGTAAAAGCATATGCCCATAAATCCACCACAATCAGCTTCTGCTCCTTGCCTCTTTGGGGTTTGATCCCTTTCCTCTGGAATGTGTTGCAAGTCCAACTTCACTTGCTCCAAACAGTTCGACATCTTGGCCTAGTTCAAATCCTCTAACTTCAGTGGAGCTATCTCTGAATGTAGCATAACTGGTATCTCTCTCCTCCAACTTTATACAGATCTTAATAGACTACACAGTCTAGTATTTGATTATATACACTTGTTCACTCTTAAATAATATAACATGTGAAAACGCCTTGCAGTCTAAAGAGCATAACAGTGTCTGGCATATAATAGTCACCCAATAAATATTCATTCATTTATTTCCTTCTTCATTATTGTTGCATATTAATTGTTTTCTTCCTAACAAGGCTGGCAACTAATTAAGAAAGTAATCATTTTATTTCCTCTTTCCCCACAGGGCCTGGCATTCTTGAAGAGCACTCAGTAAATAATCAATAGACACTTACTGACTGAATGATTGATTGACCAATGCACTGTGCATTTGGATTCCAAGTACAGAAGCCCTTGAGGATGTGCTGGTTTTCCTCCAAGGGATCCAAAATTGACCTCTACTGTATGGTGGAAAATTCACTGCCTTTTTTTTTTTTCCTTTTTTACAGATGAGAAAGTTGAAATACAGAGAGAATTTAAATACTCCCAAAGTCAAATAGGATGGTAGTGACAGCTACAAGCTAGAATTAGAGGCCAGGCATTCTGCCTGCCAGTCAATTGAATTTGGAGTCATTGAACTATGCTTTTCTCTGGCATGAGTAGCTTTTATCCACCTGTTAATCTCTGATGTATAAGCTTTAGCACATTGCAATATGACTCTGCTTCTCTTTCTTTTTTGTTTTATTTGTTTATTTTTGAGTAACTCTTATAGGTAAAAATGTATCTAATTATCTATCATTTTGGTTGCTTAAATTTTTTTTAATTGAGGTATAATTGACATATAACATTATATTAGTTTCAGGTGTTCAACATAACGATTTGATATTTGCATATATTGTGAAAGGATCACCACAATAATCCAGTTAACATTTGTCAGTACACATAGATAGAATTTATTTTTTCTTGTGAGTAGGACTTTTAAGCTCTACTATGGTGGTTGTTTTTGATTCTTTGTTAGCCTTTTAAGATCAGGAACTGTGCCTTATATGCCCTTACTTACATTTTTGGTGTCTAGCACATTACCTGATATTTAATAGATGCTTAATAAAATTTGTTGAATGGATGGTATTATCAGAAAAATGATCTTTTTAGAGTACTGAACAATTAACATACCTAACCCCTGTTTATAGCATTGAGGGGAGTTAAACTTATAAATAGTCTTATTTCATTCATAGCAATCTATTCTTAATATTGAATTATATTTCCTGTGCTGAGTTATTGTCCTTTAGGGATTACACATGAAATTGAATTACCATAGCATTGTCCTTGGTTTGATTCCTAAACTATAGGCTAACCTGGGCTTTAATTTCCAATCCACAAGTAAGAGTATAACACTTACATATTTAAGAAAAGAAAATAACTTCTCCCAACTGAAATAAGAGGTAATTTAAGGGGACAGAATTACTGGCCCCAAGTTAGCAGAACCATTTTATCACTGACTCGTCTGAGCCGTATGGATTTCATAACTGATGATTAGCTTCTCTTAATCAGTTGAACATCCATTTAAGGGACAAATTGATTAGCTCCTTGTATAATTAACAGAACATTAAGTACCATCACTTTGAATTGAAAAAATTGTTTTGATTAACAGCAAATATGAACGGTTTAACATTAAGACATTAAATGGTGCTATCTCAAATCATTATTAATCTGTTTTTAAAAAAATGTTGAGGAGGTGTTTGCATCTAGTTCAGTGACCAATGTTTGCAATTCCCAAACCGTTTTCATTTTTCTGGCTGGCATTAAATTTAATATACCTTTTCCACAGAGGATAAGATTATAATATACTAATATATAAATAATAACCAACACTGGTATGTGATCAACTCTTAGTTTGTACTCTCTACTTAGTGAAATGGTAAACAACACAGTTCGGAGTCATAGAACTAGGAAAATAATTGAATATTAAACTTCTGCAAATCATTTCAAAAATAATTGTTGAGGAATTGGAGAAAGATTGGCATGAATGTCAAAATGGGGAGAGTGGTTATTAAAGATGTCAGGATCTATAAAGGACATGATTCATGAGCCAGAAGAAATCACAGAGTTGAACAATGTGGAAATATCCAAGAGTAGAAGTGAACAAGACATTAGACAATTAAAAATGTGAAAGGCTCTGCCTGCTGAAGCGAGGTCCAAGAAGATATTCCAATGGGGAAGAACAACTGGGAAATGGATCTTACAATCCACAGGAGGCCAGCAAAGTTGTTTAAAGATGTGCTATGTCAGTAGTCATAAAAAATTGCACTAAATTACACAAACACATAATTAAAGCTAAACATTCATAATGTTAAGGCTGTGTCATCCTGAGACAGATGGTAGTTGATTCTGATTACACCTTAGGCACTGAGGACCTAATTAGTCTTTTCAAGAAGGTGTGCAGGTGTCAGTCAATTCTGGAGTTAGTGCTGAGCAGGACAGTTTAATGGAGACACTGGAATACTTGAAATTGGTGAGGCCTGAGGCAAGTTTCAAACACTATTTGCAGAAGTTTAGGAACATGCAGGAAATTCGGTTTAGGCCTGTTTCTGAAAGTCTACATGCGCTACATGTTTGTCTTTTTAACTCATCTCAAATTACAGTCCCAGTAAAGATTGGTTTTGAAGAGGACCATTTTGTAGGCTCCAATCAATAGGACACTGAACAACTAATCTAAAACGGTCATGTTACCTTAATATTATTACATTCTATTGATTCACTAAGGGGTGTTTGGCTGTGGCAATGTAAATATTACCTGAACGGTAATTGCTGAGAAACAGTAAAATAACAGAAGTTCCACTAGACCAGCTTCTCAAATCGTAAGTGCCTGGCTAGCAAGTTGAAAATACAGATTCCCAGGATCATCCTCAGTGATTCTGATTCAGTTGGTTTGGGGTGGGACCTGGGAATCTGCACTTTTAACAAATACAGGCAGGAGATCCATGCACCATCCTTTGAGAATCACACACAAGCCAAGAGTTCCTTGAGGGTAAGGACCAGTATTTATTTTTTATAAAAGTTTCAGGACTTAATGTAATGATGCTTGACAATAGTTAAATGATTTGTTGAGTCAATTAATAATAAGTGGGTGATTATTTCTCACTCTGGCTTACTCTCACTTAATATCAAAGTATTTTCAGATTCCACAATGTTTGCCCAGATGTTCTAGTCTTAAATTCTTCATCCTAAAGAGCAGAATCATGCCTCATATTTGGGGTTTCTGTACATTCATTCATTCAACATTCAAAAAATATTCATTGAGCTCATACTTTATATGAAGGACTGTTCTAAACACTTGGGGTGGGTCAATGAGACAGACAACAAATATCACTCCCTCATTAAGCTCACATTCTAGAAATGTGCATGTATCCTACTTCTAACTCCAAAGTTTTAAAATTATTTTCTGGGACTATAATTATGTGTTATAAATTCTTCACACTAAAGAGTTTCTTATAGAGTCTTGAATTAAGTAAAACATTCATTTTGGCAACTTTCAAAGCTCACTGAGGAGAAGAGAGATTGGCTTAAAGCACCAGGGAGTTTTATTTTTGCACATAAATATTTATGTGTGTAGAGGGGTGTGTGGTTAATTATAAGTGACGGGAAGAGAATGACAGATGCTTAGATCCTCTGTCTCCACGGAGAGACAGACCTTGCTTGTTGGAGTGTAGTGGCACATCGTGTGGTCTGTGTACTGAATCACTGATTTAAATATTGCAGCAGCTGGAGTGCAAAGTATATCAGCAAATACTACAGGAGAAGGAGCGTGTGTGTCTTGAATACAAAGTAAGAACGAAATAGGTTTGCACAGTCACATTGAGTAAGGATGTGGATGGCCCTTTTCTTTTTATATTTCAGTTTCAAAGGAGAGCTGGAGAAGGGCAAGTGGACAGTCCAGGGACACAGGCAGATAAATAAGTGGAGGGCCTGATGTTGTTTCCTAAATCCTAAATTTCTATTCCCTGAAGACAGAGAGAAAGTCTCACCCTACCAGGGAAAATCTATTCAGAGAATTCATCTCCATAATGAAAGTACTAAACCAAACAAGTATTGTCCCTACTTCAGTGCTCATGGGGAAAATGAGAAGGAGAAACTAGTTTTCTTCAGCAACTTTCATTTTATTGCCTCTATTTTTGGTCTAATATAAAGTTCAAAACTCTTTTCTCAATTTTCCTTTAATAAATAATATCAATAAGGGCTTGCACAGACCACACCTGACCTCATTTACTATTCCCTAATTTACAGATTAGGAATTTGAGGTGAAGAGAGTTCAAATGATGTTACACAAAGATATACAATCATTTAGTAAGTAGCAGAATGAAAACTAAATCCAGGTTCTCTGATTAAAAAATCTGTTTCCACCATCATACTGCCTCTTCTTACTCTTATCCCTTTTTTGTAGTTGTTGTTGTCTCTTTTCCCTTATAATTCCCCAAGTTATAAATGACAGGAAAGCTGGGGGAGTGAGTTATTGTGGGTGGGAGGTGAAGAAAATGGTTAACGCTGATGGGTAGAACTTTCCTACTTACAGATAAGGTGTTGAAAAGGAGTAGGAAAAAATAAAGAGCAGCTTTAGAAGGAGTATGAATTCAAACAGTAAATGAACAGATACATTTCATACTTAGACAATGAAATAGCTAAAAATGTTAACTTTTTTCTCAGTTTTCTAGAACTCTATATTATCATCTGCACTAAAGATTTCCCATCATCTGGTAAACTTCTTGGGGAGATCACCTAACCAAAAGCATCCTCCAAAAGTTCCATGATATCACAAGAAGAGATGCCTCATTCTCAACCTGAAAATGTCAATGATGGTCACTGGAAATTATGGGCCAGGTCATATAATACATTCATTCTTTGTGAATCTGAGTCACAGCTCACCATCCATGTTGATGCCAGCTGATTTGGTAGTGTTCATGTGGAAACAGCAGGGAACAGTGAGCTAGGTTCCATTCTGCCTCATGCCTCATCAACCAGATGGTTTGGCTGTATCAAAGCCAATAATGCTGATGTCAGAGGCGAGAGAACACAGCTGGATTTTCAGGTTCAAGGGGAAAGAGGGAATCTGTAATGCTAAAAGTTTGGAAGGAAATTGCCTTTGGACTAGTAGATAGAGACAACTAGGACTGATAGAGAGTTTCTAATGTAAAGTCCTACAGCAACATTTCTATGTAATTTCTTCTGCGGGCGTGGTAGGATCTGAACCCTTTTTATCTCACACCTGCTAACAGGACTATTGGTGCAAGTTAGCTAGTTATTGTGCACCAGATCCAGAGGAGGTTTTAGCACTGACATACTAGACTCCTACCAACTCCTGTATCATATTATCCCGGGGATTTCTGAGGACTAGCTTGAAACCAAAAAGTACAAAGGAAAATACCTTAGAGCACCAGCTCCTAGGAACTTGTGATGAAGATTTTATTTTCACGAGCATATCACTGTAAATTCGCACTTTGACTAAGATGTAAGAAAGGTAATTCATGCTTTGTTTACTGGCTTGGTCACGTTAGGGCTAGCAGGAAATCTAATTGCAGGCACATGGGGCAGGGGAGGGGGGGACGGGGCTGTTCTCCTACAAGGATTTCCTACACAATGTAGGAAACTTGGAGAAAGGCCCTCAGTTTTTACTCTATCATAGTTGCGGCTAAGATGTTCATTGCCCAAGCCTACCTGGTCCTTTTGAATATGAACACTCCCTTGCACCAAACTTGGTCATGGCTCCAAAGACCACGATACCTGGTATCCATGTGTTGCCACAGCAGAGGTCTGGTCACTGCATGGGAGTAAAGGCCAAGTCTTCCATCTACACCTGAAACACACAATACCTCTCTCCCCCCTCCAAGAACCTCCCACTGAAGGAATCCTTCTCTTTCTGCAGAAGTCAGGCCATTAATCCCTGTTTCCCAAGTATCAGCTTCTTCTCAGAGATCTGGGTGTGAGAGGGGTGTTGCTTTCAAGGTGTCTTCTGAATCACAAAAAAGCTACTAAAATAATTCTCACAAAGCAAGGGAGGCTGGTCACAGGGGCATGATTATTCTTGGAAGGGAGGTAGGATGAGGAAAATTTCCCTTTCATTCTTTGTATTCTCCTATTACAGCAGGAACAAGGTAAAATTAATATCTCAGTGAATCATCCTGCCACAAAGAAGGTGACTTGTAGGTTACTGAGGTTCAGTGAAGACTTGTGGGATATGCACAGCCTATTGATGACTGAATCGAGTTTTGGAATGTAGGACCAGAGAATGACTGAGCAATGATTTGCAGATAAGTTCTTGATCCTGGAAGATTCAGGCAATAGTTCATTGGGACAGTAATTGTGGCATTTGGTGTCAGGAGAGTAACACAACCAGGGAAGGAGAGCTATTTAATCCTAAATGTGCAGGAAAAATACATAGTATTTCTGTTGTCGGGAGTATCCACATATGTGTGCATAAAATGCTTAAGCAGTAAACCCTCTGTGATGCTGCAAAAAAAAAAAAAAAGTTTCTCCCACAGTTGCTACAGCAAAAGGGGTGCTGTGGATTTCAACTCCCAGGAATTAACGTATGTAAATGACTTCTGGGTAAGCAGGAATGATTTTTTTTCAAAAAGCACTCAGCTCAGAAGTTGCTCTTTTCTTGTCAATATTCTGAGTGATTTATACAACTGTTCCCCCTGAAGAGTGCAGAGAGAAGGAATTTTGCAGCAGAACGTGATTGTGGAATTGGAGGCAAGCGATGTCCCCTGAAGTTGTAATGATTGCACAGAAGCAGAGTGAAAAGATCAGCTGAGCCAAGACAAACACATTTATTTTAGCTATAACTATATACTGATGAGATAGAGTTAACAATTGATACCACAGCTACCTGATTCTTATTACTGTCTATCATTTGTAAATAATAACTACTACATGCTTGTTGTATTTGTAATATATTACAATAAAATAAAAAATAACTAACATGTATTAAACAGTTATAATTTTGCTAAGAGTTTACAGCAGATAGCAAAAGTGGCCACAAATTTGCCCCTTCTCTGTATTCACACCTCTGATGGTGCCTTCCTTCATTGACTCTGGGCTACACCATATGACCTGTATTGGTAAATGGGAAAATAGAAAATTTGACTGAGGCAGAGAATTGAGAAGTACTTGAGCAATGGAGCTTGCACTTTTGCTGCTCTTGGAACCCTGAACAGTTATATGAACAAGCTCAGGCTACCATGTGGGAGGATGAGGGACATGTGGTGCATTTACCCCCATAATCAGAGCCAACAAGAAGCTGAACCCCAGAAGCAGAGTCAACTCGTTCATTGGCAACTGACTGTAGATGAATGAGTAAGCCACATTGAGACTGCAACGCTCAGAGAAGTGCAATCAAAACTGTGACCTACCCAATAGAAACAAAAGCAAAAATAAACAAATGGGACCTAATCAAACTTACAAGCTTTTGTACAGCAAAGGAAACCATAAACAAAGCAAAAAGACAACCTACAGACTGGGAGAAAATATTTGCAAATGATGCGACCATAAAGGGCTTAATCTCCAAAATATAAAAACAGTTCATACAACTCAATAACAACAACAACAACAAAACAACCCAATTGAAAAATGGGCAGAAGACCTAAATAGACATTTCTCCAAAGAAGTTGTACAGATGGCCAACAGGCATGAAAAGATGCTCAACATTGCTAATTATTAGAGAAATGAAAGTCACAACTACAATGAGGTACAACCTCACACCAATCATAATGGCCATCATTAAAAAGTCTACAAATAACAAATGTGGAGAGCGTGTGGAGAAAAGGAAACCCTCCTACACTGTTGGTGGGAATGTAAATTGGTACCGCCACTATGGAAAACAGCATGGAGGTTCCTCAAAAAACTAAAATTAGAGTTGCCAATATGATTCAGCAATCCCATTCCTGGGCATATATCCAGACAAAACTATAATTCAAGGGCTTCCCTGGTGGTGCAGTTGTTAAGAATCTGCCTACCAATGCAGGGGACACAGGTTTGAGCCCTGGTCCGGGAAAATCCCACATGCTGCAGAACAACTAAGCCCGTGCACCACAGCTACTGAGCCTGCGCTCTACAGCCTGTGTGCCACAACTACTGGGCCTGCAAGCCACAACTACTGAAGCCTGCGTGCCTAGACTCCATGCTCTGCAACAAGAGAAGCCCGCACACCGCAATGAAGAGTAGCTCCTGCTCTCCACAACTAGAGAAAGGCCTCACACAGCAATGAAGACCCAATGCAGCCAAAAAAAAAAAAAAAAACAACAAAACTATAATTCAAAAAGATACATGTACCCTTATGTTCATAGCAGCGCTATTCACAATAGCCAAGACATGGAAACAACTTAAGTGTCCATTGACAGATGAATGGATAAAGAAGATGTGAGATATGTATATATACACACATATATATATGTGTGTATATATATATGAATACTACTCAGCCATAAAAAAGAATGAAATAATGCCATTTGCAGCAACATGGATGGACTTAGATTATCATACTAAGTGAAGGAAATCATAAAGAGAAAGACAAATACTGTATGATATCACTTATATGTGGAATCTTAAAAAAATGATACAAATGAACTTATATACAAAAGAGAAACAGACTCACAGACAGAGAACAGACTTGTGGTTGCCAAAGGGGAGGGGGGTGGGGGAGGGCTGGATTGGGAGTTTGGGATTAGCAGATGTAAACTATTATATATAGAATGGATAAACAACAAGGCCCTACTGTATAGCACAGGGAACTATATTCAGTATTCTGTGATAAACCATAATGGAAAAGAATATATATATAGATATATATCTGAGTCACTTTGCTGTACAGCAGAAACTAATACATTGTAAATGTTATACTTAAATAAAATAAATTAAAAAAGAATTGTGACCTATCGAACTGTGAGCTAAGTAGGTTATTTTTTTAATTCACTAAGTTTTAGAGTATTCTGTTATACAAGTTTGTTACTCAGCAATAGATTATGGCTATAGTATCTTATGCACATATGGCTCACTTAAGGTTCACCACAACCCTATAAAATAGGTAGCCTTATCACTCTCATTTTACAGGTGGGGAAGCAGAGGGAAAGAGGGAATGAGAACATGGATCAGTCTCATTCAGCTTATAAATGGCAGCACCAAGATTGAGACAATCTGATTCCAGAGTCCATGCACTAACCTGTTATGCATGACTAAACTTTAACTTATGTCCTAGGTAATTGTTTATTAAACCAACAAAACAAAATACCTATCTTCAAAAAACAGTTCAATTATTTTCAATTAATACTTTTAATGTGAGACCTCTAAAATGTCTCACATTTAAAAGAACCCCTCAGGAAACTTTTGGCCATGACTGAGTAACAAAGACCATATTCACTCACCTTCTTTAAACAACTATAAAACTGGACAAAATGAATCAATGGGTTTCAGACATGGGACAACAGGTGGCACAGGGCAGTGATCCCTGAAACCAGGGAAACAAATGAGGTGAGTCCTATAAATATAACAGATTATTACCTGGAGAGAGTTTCCAGACTGCAGCACAGGGAAGGGGAAGCCAAACAGGGAGTAGCAGTCCTGCTGAGATGAGAAGACAGAGTTTGAAGTTTAGGCAGACCAAGGTGGCCAGAATATTCAGGGAAAAATGTGGGAGATGTGAGAAATTCACAGAAAGAAATCTTTACATATCTGTAGAAGGAGTTCCTTGAGTCTTTGGCTGAGTAATTATCTACTGCATCTGAGAAAATTACCTGAGGTCATGGAAAGAACCCTGGAAAAGAGTAGGTAGATTTCATAGGTCTCAGAATAGCTGGTGTTCTCAGTAGCCAGAGTGGTAAGAATTTCTAATACAAAGGACCTACATCCAAGAAAAAAATTGCCAGACATCCAAAGAAGCAGTAAATAGTATCCATAATTAGGAGAAGAATCAATAGAAGCATATCCAGAAATGAGAGAGATGATGGAATTATCTGACAAAGACATTAAAAATGCCCATCTCCATATGTTTGAGAAGGGAAAGCATGAAAATGAGAGAAAAAAAAGATTAATTACATCTCAGTTGAACTTCTAGAAATGAAAAATACAATATCAGAAATAAAAAACATATTGAATGGAATTGATAATTAGAACTCTGCAGCAAAAGAGATCAGTGAATTTGAAGATATCACAGTATAAACCATCCAAAATTAAGCATACAGAGAAAAAAAAAATCAGTAACAAGAAATCAGTGATTTCAGGGACACTATCAAATGTTCTAACGTACATGTAATTGGAACCCCAGAAGGAGAAAACAAGAAGGGATGGCAGAAAAATATTTGAATAATAGTAAAAAAATTTCCAAATTTAATGAACCCCAAAATCCCACAGATCTAAGAAGTTCAATGTACCTCAAGTAGTAGAAACAGAAGAAAACCACAAGACATATCATAATCAAATTGCTGAAATTCAGTGATGAAGACAAAATCTTAAAGCAACTAGAGGTAAAAGTCATTAACAAAGAGGGAGAGAGAAATGATAACAGATTTGTTAAAAACCATGCAAGTCAAAAAACAATGGAATATCTTTATAGTACAGAAGGAAAGTAATCTAACCTAAGATTTTATACCCAGCAAAATATATTTTTCAAAAAATAAAGGCAAAAAAACCCATTTTCATAAAAACAAAAATAGAACACATTCATCACCAGCAGTCTACACTGCAAGAAATGTAAAAGGAATTTCTTCAAACAGAAGGAAAATGGAAATTTGGATCTACACAAAGAAGTAAAAAGACTGGAAACAGCAAATATATGAGTAAATATAGAAAAGTTTTTTTCTCATTAAAAACTCTATGAGATGATTATTTAAAATAATAACAATGTATTTTGGGATTAATAATTTTGCAGAAATAAAATACAGAACCACATTAGCACAATGGATGAAAGGGGAGATATGGAAGTATATTGTGGTAAGATTCTTATAATATACTTGAAGAGGTATAATATTATTTGAAAGTATTATAGAGTGTGGTAAATTACAATATATGTTTTAAATTTGAGAATAAAAAAGTTCCTACGAACTTATAAAAAGTCTTTGGTCATTATGAAAAGTACAAATAACCCAATCAAAAAATGGGCAGAAAACCTAAATAGACATTTCCCCAAAGAAGACATAAAGAAGACCAGGAGGCACATGAAAAGATACTCAACATCACTAACTATTAGAGAAGTGCAAGTCAAAGCTTCAATGAGATATCACCTCACACCAGTCACAGTGGCCATCATCAAAAAGTCTACAAACAATAAATGCTGGAGTGAGTGTGGAGTAAAGGGAACCCTCCTACACTGTTGGTGGGAATGTAAATTGGTACAATCACTATGGAGAACAGTATGGAGGTTCCTTCAAAAACTAAAATAGGACTACCATATGATCCAGCAATCCCAGTCCTGGGCATATATCTAGAGAAAAACCATAATTCAAAATGATACATGCACCCCAATGTTCACTGCAGCACTATTTATAATAGCCAAGACATTGAAGCAACCTAAATGCCATTGACAGAGGAATGGATAAAGAAGATGTGGTATGTATATACAATGGAATATTACTCAGCCATAAAAAAGAATGAAATAATGCCATTTGCAGCAACATGGATGGACCTAGAGATTATCATATTATACTAAGTGAAGTAAGTCAGACAGAGAAAGACAACTATCATATGATATCACTCATATGTGGAATCTAATTTAAAAAAAGATACAAATGAACTTATTTACAAAACAGAAGCAGACTTATAGATATCGAAAACAAACTTATGGTTACCAAAAGGGAGATGCAGAGGTGAGGGATAAATCAGGAGCTTGGGATGAACACACACACACTACTATATATAAGATAGATGACCAGTGGGGACCTACTGTATAGCACAGGGAACTCTACCCAATATTCTGTGTGTGATAACCTATATGAGAAAAGAACCTAAAAAGAATGAATATATGTATAGGTATAACTGAATCACTTTGCTGTACACCTGAAACTAATACAACATTGTAAATCAACTATACTCCAATAAAATTAGAATATTAAAAAAAAAAGAATTGGCTTTAAACCTGTTTAGTCAATCAACAACTCACCTCAGTAAACATGCTTTCACAAGCCAACCAATCAGTGTCAGCCGCTCACTACTGAAATGGGTTAATCCAGGATGAACTCACTTCCATAAACATGACACTGAGTGCCAACCAGTCAACAATAACTTCACCTGGGTAATCACACTTCGACTTTCACCTCTCAAAGTCCACCCATCCCTGAACGCCACACTTCCCCAAACTAAATATAAAATTAGTAATCTGCTTTGCACTGAGATACTGTGCCTGATCAACACAGCTCTCCCTTTCTATCGTCCTTTTATTTCAGGTATTGAGTGGTGGTCTCATCTTTCCTTGACAAACCTAGAGCAACCTGTCAAACAAAGAAGTATAGCTAATAAGTCAAAAATGAAGATAAAATGGAACCATAAAATATATTCAATTATTCCAAAAGAAGACAGGCAAAGAGAAAAAAGGAACAAAGAACAGATGGGACAAATAGAAAACAAATAGCAAGATGGTAGATATAAAGCCAACCACATCAATAATCATTAATAGTATTAAATGTAAATGCTATTCTAAACAATCCAACTAAAAGGCAGAGGTTATCAGATTGGATTAAAAATAAAGTCCCAATGATATGCTATCTAAAAGTGTCTAAACTCTAAAGATACAGGTAAATTAAAAATAAAAGGATAACGACATATCATGCAAATACTAATTTAAAGAAAGCTGAAGTGATTATTATTAATATCAGATAAAGTAAATTTCAGAACAAGGAATATTATCATGGATAATGATAAATGGTTGATTCATCAAGAGAGCATAACAATCCTAAGTATTCTGATGTATAATAAGATTCAAAATACATGATGCCACATAATACAATGGAATATTACTCAGCCATAAAAAGAAATGAAATGGAGGTATTTGTAATGAGGTGGATGGAGTTAGAGTCTGTCATACAGAGTGAAGTAAGTCAGAAAGAGAAAAACAAATACCGTATGCTAACACATATATATGGAATCTAAGGAAAAAAAAAAAAAAAGGTCATGAAGAACCTAGTGGCAAGATGGGAATAAAGACACAGACCTACTAAAGAATGGACTTGAGGATATGGGGAGGGGGAGGGGTGAGATGTGACAGGGTGAGAGAGTGTCATGGACATATATACACTACCAAATGTAAAATAGATAGCTAGTGGGAAGCAGCCGCATAGCACAGGGAGATCAGCTCGGTGCTTTGTGACCACCTAGAGGGGTGGGATAGGGAGGGTGGGAGGGAGGGAGATGCAAGAGGGAAGAGATATGGGAACATATGTATATGTATAACTGATTCACTTTGTTTTAAAGTAGAAACTAACACACCATTGTAAAGCAATTATACTTCAATAAAGATGTTAAAAAAAATACATGATGCCAAAATGTATAGAAATGAAAGGAGAAATAGAAATTGATAATTATAGTCAGAGATTTCAATATTCCTCTCTCAGAACTGATAGCAGTAGACAACAGAATATCAGTAAGGATATAACACTTTGCAGACTACATGATTATCAATGTGGAAAACCCTAAGGAATCTCCAAAAAACTGCTAGACCTTATAAATTAGGTTTAGTAAGGTCACAGGATTGAAGGTAAATGTCCATTGTGTATACAACTTGAAAAACCAATTGTAATTGTCCTCCTTTTGCACGGGAAAGGAAACCATAAACAAAACGAAAAGACAACTCACAGAATTGGAGAAGATATTTGCAAATGAAGTGGCTGACAAGGGATTCATCTCCAAAATATACAAAAGCTCATGCAGCTCAATAACAAAAATACAAACAACCCAATCAAAAAGTGGGTGGAAGATCTAAATAGACATTTCTCCAAAGAAGACATACAGGACTTCCCTGGTGACGTAGTTGTTAAGAATCCAACTGCCAATGCAGGGGATGTGAGTTCAATCCCTGGTCCAGGAAGATCCCACATGCCGCGGAGCAACTAAGCCCGTGCACCACAACTACTGAGCCTGTGCCCTAGAGCCTGCGAGCCACAACTACTGAGCCTGTGCTCTAGAGCCCGTGAGCCACAACTACTGAAGCCTGCATGCTCTAGGGCTCACGTTCCGCAACTACTGAGCCCACATGCTGCAACTACGCACCTAGAGCCCGTGCTCTGCAACAAGAGAAGCCACCGCAATGAGAAACCCATGCACCACAACAAAGGGTAGTCCCCACTCACCACAACTAGAGAAAGCCTGCGTGCAGCAACGAAGACCCAACACAGTCAAAAAATAAACAAACAAAAAAAAGCAAAGAAAACATACAGATGGCCAAAAAGCGCATGAAAAGGTGCTTAACATCACTAATTATTAGAGAAATGCAAATCAAAACTACAATGCGGTATCACCTCACACCGGTCAGAATGGCCATTGTCAAAAAAATCTACAAACAATAAATGCTGGAGAGGGTGTGGAGAAAAGGGAACCTTTCTACACTGTTGGTGGGAATGTAAATTGGTACAGCCACTGTGGAGAATAGTATGGAGGTTCCTTAAAAAACTAAAAATAGAGTTACCATATGATCCAGCAATCCCACTCCTGGGCATGTACCTGGAGAAAACCATAATTTGAAAAGATACATGCACCCCAATATTCATTGCAGCACTATTTACAACACCCAGGACATGGAATCAACCTAAATGTCCATCAACAGAGGAATGGGTAAAGAAGATGTGGTACATATATACAATGGAATATTACTCAGCCAGAAAAAAGAACAAAATAATGCCATTTGCAGCAAAATGGATGGACCTAGAGATTGTCATACTGAGTGAAGTAAGTCAGACAGAGAAGGACAAATATCATATGATATCACTTATATGTGGAATCTAAACAAATGAACTTATTTACAAAATGGAAATAGAGTCACAGATATAGAAAACAATCTTACGGTTACCAGGGGGGAGAAGTGGGGGAGGGATAAATTGGGATTGACATATACACACTACTGTATATAAAATAGATAACCAATAAGGACCTACTGTATAGCACAGGAACTCTACTCAATACTCTGTAATGACCTATATGGGAAAAGAATCTAAAAAAGAATGGATATATGTATATGTATAACTGATTCACTCTGCTGTACTGCAGAAAGTAACAACATTGTAAATCAACTATACTCCAATAAAAATTAAAAATAAATAAATACAATTGATCCTCATTATTCTTGGATTCTGTATTTTCAAATTTGCTTACTCACTAAAATTTACTTACTTGTAACCGCCAAATCAATACTTAATAGTGCTTTTGTGATCATTTGTAGACATGCACAGAGCAGTGAAAAATTCAAGTCACCCAACACTCACATTCCCAGATGAAGCTGAATAAGGTGATGTTTTGCTTTCTTGTTTCAGCTCTCATATTATAAACAAGTTTCCTTTTTTGGGCTCCAATGTCACATTTTTCATATTTTTTGCTTTTTGTTGATGAGTTTGCTGTTTAAAATGACACCAAGAATAGTGTTAAAGTGCTGTATAGTGTTCCTAAGTACAAGAAAGCTGTGATATGCCTTACTTGGTTTGGATAAGCTTAATTCAGGCATGAGTTATAGTGCTGTTGGCTGTGAGTTCAACACTAATGAGACAATATATATTAAGTTGTCTTTAAACAGAAATAGATGTAAAACAAGATTATCTACTGATCAGTTGATGAAAATGTTGTGAACAGAGATGCACGGCAACCTAATTCTGTATTTTCCCTAGGAGCAAAGGTTCAGTATGCATTAATTCAGTGTTTGTGATGACTTCATAGTGCATAACTACTGCAAAAATGAGAATCAACAGTACTCAAAATGAAAAATTGAAAATTGAAACTAAAAAAATGCCATTTACAATAGCATCAAAAACTATGTAATACTTAGGGATAAATTTAATAAAACATGTACCAGACCTGTATACTGAAAAATATGCACTATTTAATTATGAGAAATTAAAGACCTAAATAAACAGAGAAGTATACCATGTTCATGAGTTGAGTGACTCAATATTGTAGATATAAAAATCCTAGCAAGGTTTGGTTTTTTTGGTAGAAATTCACATGCTGATTCTAAAATTTATATAGAAACACAAAAGACCTAGTATAGACAAACAATTTTGGAAATAAAGAACAAAGTTGTAGGACTTACAGTATCTGATTTTAATACTGTAAAGCTAAAATGATCAAAATAATGTGATTTTGCCATAAAGATAGAAAAATAGATCAACAGAACAGAAGGTCTAAAATATATCTTAATATATTTGATCAACTGATTCTTGACAAAAGTGCCAAAGTAATTCAATTAGAAAATATAATCTTTACAGCAAATGTCTTAGAAAAATTGAATATCTATATGCAAAAAGAATCCCCCAGGTGTGATTTAGAAGAGACTCACTGTATGAATGAACAATTGGAAACAAGATTCAGGGGTTATGGAGCTTTAGAAGATGATGCCTGGACAAGGTCTATTCTTGGTATATTACATCTCTGAGGAACCTCGAGTTCTGGGGATGACTTCTATTTCTGAAGATTGATGTTCTTAAGTACATAATTTGTTACTTAGTTTGAGTTGAAAAGCTGCCTGTCCTCTGGTATTTTAAACAGCTAGCCTCACCCACAATGCCTAAGTACATATTTTTAATAAGGAATGTAGAAGAAATCTGACTATGTTTCAAAATGTTTAAGCTTTGAGTAGAGACTGGTATATAGAAAGTGGAGATATGTCGAAGGCACAAGAGAAAGGTGTATTTCATATATCATCAGGTATAATTCTGGGTTTAGCACACCCAACTTGTTTAATAGTCTATTAATGCATTAGCCATAGACTTCAAATACTTTGCCTAATTTTTCCTAATTCACTTTTTTCAGTCTTTAGACATGAGTTTTTTTGGGGTATTTCTGTGGTAAAATATATGTAATATAAAATCTACCATTTTAAAATGAGCAATTCAGTGGCATTAATTACATTCACAGTAGTGTGCAACCATCACCGTTATTTATTTCCAAAACTTTATCACCCCAATCAGAAACTCTCTAAACATTAAGCAATAAATCCTCATTTCCCCTCCCTGCAACTCCTAGTAACTATCAGTCTACTTTCTGTCTCTATGAATTTGCCTTCCCTAGATATTTTATACAAGTGAAATCATACAATATTTATCCTTTTGTCTCTGGCTTATTTCACTTAGCATAATGTCATCATGGTTTATCTATGGTGTAGCATGTATCCGAACTTTATTCCTTTTTATGGCTAAATAATATTCCATTGTATGTACATACCATGTACTGTTTATTCATTTATCTGTTAATTGTGAATAATGCTATAATGAACACTGGTGTACACATACCTGTTTGAGTCCCTACTTTCAATTCCTTTGGCTATATACCTAGGAGTGGAATTGCTGGATCATATGGTGACAGGATGAATTTGTAAAAGCATAAATAAGGCATAACTGTTATAAAAGAATGAACATATAGATATAAGCTTGAAGAAAACAACAACAAAAACAAAGTCTGCCTATTAGTAGTAAATTGTTTCTCCAAACTTGTTCTGTGCTTCTTACCTAGCAGAGTATAATGTTTAAATATGAAGTTTGTGTACACGTGGTATCTGAAAGTAGTTTTTGTAATGACCTTCCCTTGTATTCTATACACTAGCTACTTGCTCAAAAGTGATATGGCTCTCTTTCCAAGCAGGAAAAGAGTAGAAAGAAATCATGACTGAAAGAGCGTAGCAGGAGGATGAACAGCTCCTCCCAGTTTTCTCAGAACTTTGCTGTAGACAGTAAATCACCATACGTCATAGTCTGCCAATAATCTGTACTCTTCTACACAAAGACATTTTTGTTGCTGTTGATGTTAACGGTGGTAATTAGAGAACTGTGCTGGGTCTAGGTTTTTCTTGTTTGTAAAAATTGTTATGTTTTCTATAAATACTATATACACTTTGGGGAAAATATTATGTAGAAGTTCTTTGGAAAGAACTTAGCGAAATGTCTGGTGATAGTGGTGTTAGTGTCTTAGAAGGGTGTTTGTGTGAAGGCTCCATATAATGCCTGTCTCATTTTTTACCAATAATTTCAAGTTTTTTAAAAAATGTTTTTTCCTAATAATTAGACATACTTACTGATTTAATTTTGGTTCCTTTCTCTTTCCCGTCTTTACTTTGTTGAGTCAAGTGGCTAAAACCTGGGTTGCAGGGACAATTGCAAGGCAGGAACATACTTCACAAGAATCTAATCAGTTGAATGGGAAAGTTGCCTTAGGCGAGGCACTGTGCTGAGCTCTGTAGGAAAAGAGCTGGTGATGAGTGACTCTCAGGATTTCCAGATATGATCCTGGATTATAGTGTTTACAGGCCACTGTAAAGGAATGACACAATCTGTGTATATTATATAACACAGCCAGCATGGTCTGGGTCAAGTACCCTGCAATCAAATGCATGAATATTTCTGCAGTGAAATGTGTAAGGACTATGAATAGCTTCCCAGCCATTCAGGTCAAGTTTGCCGACAGATGAATTATGAAAAACTTTCAGTTTTAAGAGCACTTTGTGTTTTGTAATTGTAGATAAAAGGCTATGCAGTTTTCAGCGAGTTATGCTAGTGTCTTTTGGGTTGAACTCATGAAATATTAAAAAAACAGAAGAGAATTCAGGGGTCATCTTATCCAACTATTTTTACCTGCTAGGAAATAATAATATCAAGTGAGCACTTAAGATTCCAGCTTGGCATTATCTCATTTAATTCTGTTTAACCATCACATTAACAAATGTCAGTACTAGCCTCCAATAACAAATTAGACCCAGATAATACTTGGGTAAATCAAAGAAGGTTGGTTACTAAATGACACAGAAGGAAATCAGCATGGCGGCAAAGTTATCCAATGAGACAGAAGTTTAAGCTTTCAGAGTTTCCCCCAAAGAGCCACACCAGTGGATACATAGTGGTTGGTTGCTTAGTCTGAATAACTTGGCACCACAGAGACATGTGGTTGATTCATGAAAGTGGTTCTTCCTGAATATTTCACTTAAAAATAATTTTCCTGCTTGACTTATTCTTCAGCTCTATCAGTCTCATTATTATAAACAGAGTTTCTAATAGAAAATAGCTAGCCTTTATTAAGTAGCTAATATTTGCCAGGAACATTATCTCATTTTTAAAACTGAAGTATAGGGCTTCCCTGGTGGCACAGTGGTTAAGAATCCACCTGCCAATGCAGGGGACACGGGTTCAAGCCCTGGTCTGGGAAGATCCCACATGCCGCGGAGCTACTAGGCCCGTGAGCCACAACTACTGAGCCTGCGCGTCTGGAGCTTGTGCTCCGCAACAAGAGAGGCCACGACAGTGAGAGGCCCGCGCACCGCGATGAAGAGTGGCCCCCGCTTGCCGCAACTAGAGAAAGTCCTTGCACAGAAACGAAGACCAAACACAGCCAAAAATAAATAAATAAATAATAAAATTGAAGTATAGATGTTTTACAATGTCCTGTTAGTCATCAGTTTTAATCCTTACAACAGTCAAGGTACACAATATCATTGCCATTAACAGATATGAAACTGAGGTTCTGATAAGCGAAATACCTTGCTGAAGACTACACACAAGAGACATTAACTGACATTTTTAATATGGGCTTGTTTTTCCTTTATGGTGTAGCCTTGAGGCTCCCCTTTAAGAAAAGTGCTCTACAGAAGTCTAAACACAAAAAATTTATCTACATTATAAAGTAATACTTATTTTACAGACAAATATTCTTAAATAGCAAGATTTCTTTAAATTACAGTTTCCTTGGCACATTTTGTTTATTGATCATTAGTTACTTGATGCAGAGTCTAGGGAGCCACGGCCAAATGCTGATCAATCAGAAATGAGGATACAGAATTTCTAGAATAATAAAATAAATCACAGGAAAATACAACTTAATATGTTCCATTTTCCATAAATACATGTATCCTAGAAGTGGATTGATTTGGGCTGGAAATGTATTCTTGCCTAGGTAGTTAGGAGACGTATTTTAGAAGGCTACATTGAAAAGAACCCTGTCAGATGTCATTAGGAGAGTCACTGAACTGAGCTGAAAACCGGAGACAAGATTCTTATTTATGAAATGGAAAGACCAGATAAATAGGTTATACTAAATTCTACAAGTAAAGAAATGCTGCTAAAATCCAACCAAAAATGTTGTCATAGTCATTTTTACTCTATCAGAGTCTTCAAACTTAAAGATCCTCTGCCCCACTTCCCTTTAATTACTTCTATTTCAGATATATGCATGGGATACCCAAGTACTACTCAAGAGGTACATTGATTAGAACCACAGAAGGAGATTTAACATCACAGAATAATAAAGGATTAGTGGATAAGATGTGATAGGGCATATTTTGAGTAAACAAAAATTAGCTTTCTTGTGAAGGGCTCTTCAGTATGAGAATGTGACAAAAAGAGATGAAAATGTTGTGAAGGGAAATTGAAAAATAAGCTTCTGCTTTAATAAACCCCTATGATTAGGTAACAAGATATATGCACGATTAAATAAGGCCCAACCACCAAGACATTAATTAGGCTGATTCAGGGAAGCAATTCTTCCTAAATACTCCATTTAAAATAATTTTCCAGCTTTACTTTTTCAGCTTCATCAATCTCTTATTTTGTATTATGTCATTGCTTTTCAAATCTAAGCATTTGGCTTTATCAACATATTCATCACAAGCATGCTTTCTCTCTCTATCTCTCTTTTTTTTTTTTTTTTACAGATTTCTCTACATTTCAATTTGCTCTTTACCTACAAGATACTTAAGTTTCTTCCTTTCATAGCAGTAACAATAACAAAAATAATAGCATCTGCTATTTGTGGGCTTCTTTTTCTCTAGAATAGTGAGTGCTCTACCTGATTTATTCTCATTTAATCCCACAACAAGGAGGAAACACGTTTAGAGAGATTATGTGATTTTTTTTTCAACGTCATACAGATCTAAATGGTAGGGTCAGAATTTGAATGGAAGGATCTGCTTGACTTCAGAGTCATTGCTCTTAACCATCTCATATCACCAGCCTCCCCTCCAGGTGTGGCATCCTTGTTGGTGGTAGGGTAGTAGTCCTGAGACCACCCATCTTGGGGAGGAAGAGAGGGAGATCTCTCCAAGAGGCTTCAGGCTCTTTCATCTGATAACTGGGCAGTAACTTCTTGGTCCCTCAATCTACTTATACTCTACTCTTTAATTCCTGATTATTCTTAGAAGCTCTTTGGGGGAATAGATAGACAGCTATTATTTTAAATCTCAAGGTTAGGTCAAGAAAGAGAACTAGTCAAAGATTAAATGACTTGCCAGGGGAATGGAATGGGAGGGTATTGAGTTCCTCTGGGCCAGGCTCTGTGGGAGAGAGTAAAACAAGTCAGATGGGATAATTTGCCCCACCCTGGTGTTCCTAGTCTAATGGGGCTCAGAGCTCCGAGCTCTTGATCTACCTCAGCTCCTACAGTGGTTTGTTTCTCCACCACTAATCTTTGCCCCGGCAGAACTGTGTAATCCCGATTTATCTTAGTGTACCTTGGGACTGCCTCTGGAAGGCTACTGCATATACTTACATACAGTAAATTGAAGTCCATGTTTCTATAATGGATGGAAAGAAAAGCAACAAAACAAACAAGTCATTATGTTAAATCTGATTTGAATTCTCCTTAAAAAAATAAAGCAACTGGCATGATATTTTGGCAGCTTTTTGACAGAGCCCACATTTGATTTGATGAGATGCGTGCTCCCATTTGAGTTATGTGCAAAAGAGGGCAGGCAGATGGAAGCCTTTTACAAAAGGAAAAAAAAAATCCTGGTTAGTGTAAGCCTGGAATTCCTAATTTGCTTTTAATTTTTTTCTTTTAAAAAGCAATAAATAGGTCTTAATAGATGGGTTAACACTTGAGTTAGAAGCATCCTTTGAAAAATTACAAGCAATGAATGCCTTTTACAGATGTAGAGAGTTCAAATACCTGTAAATCACAGCAAACCACACAGGGTGAGGCTCGAGAAACTTTCTGAAAAAGGAGGTTTAGAGAAATAAATATATACTCAGCTATAGAACAATTTGCTGCAGCCCTCCAGCATAGCTTTTCAAACTGTGAGTCATGACCCATTAATAGGTTATGAAATCAGTTTAATGGGTTGTGACCAGAAGTTGAAACAAAAGGTGGTGGTGGGAACAGGAACAGGAAATATTCAGAGTGCACCATGTGTATTAAGAATAAATGCTGTTCCATGGTGGTTTGTTCCATTACACACTGTTTACTGGGTTATGATGTATTTCTTTTTTTTTTTTTTAAATAAATAAATAAATTTATTAAAAAAAAAAGCGTATATTGAGAGCAGGAAGAGCTGACATAGATGTTTGTGGCTACAGAGGTGATACTTTTGAAGGGACAGTGTGCATTTTCATCTGTGAGTTTTGCTGTTTATCCAAGAAAAGTCATCATGTTCTTTTATAGGCAAACCTCTTAAGTCAAAACTAGCAAAGGCATGGGAACACGCAGTTTTACTTGGTGTTTATGTTGCAATCTGGTTGTGATTAATATTTTAAAACTTCATGCTAAACTGTAATACATGTAGCTAGTGGGAGTGCCTGTACAAGCTGGTATTTTATGTCTTTATGTTCCTGTATGCATGATCTGTTAAAATGAGAGATTTTTTACCTACCTAAAATATGATCTTTGAAACTATACTGTTACAAGTTTGATTGATTTAATACTACCTTTCTGAGTCTCTTGGACTGAGAAGATGTATTGAAATGTAATGTCAAATGTTACAAGATCTGATACAAGTTTCTCTTTGGTTTTGTAAGGACATATACATTCACATTTGTAAACATCTTTAGGAAAGGACTTACTTTTTATAACAAGCTTCATTCTCTATGATGTATTTCTTACTAGATGTCATGGTTAAAATTTTTTCAAAGATGCTGATCTAGCAGATGACTAGTCCAACTATATCACAATATGACTCCATTCATGAATAACCAAGCTTTATTATGTATTATATAGCATAAACACTTGAGTAGTGCTTCTGAGTATGCCAAGTATAGTCAAGGAAATCCTAGTTGGCTTGAGCAGAGTTGGCCAGGAGTGGCCTGTGAAAATGTCCTACCTGCCAGATATCCCCGGCAAGGATGCCTGGGGTAGACCCAGAAACCTTGTACCTGTTGCCATAAGGTGAACACCCAGAGAGCAGGTGATCAATTGCCTTTCTTTTGTGGACCCAACTCAAAGAGATGCTGCTTTCAGATCCAAGAGGATGATGTGATTAGGTAGTGATAAGAAACAAGAGATCTGGAAGCTAAGCACAAAGAGGTGACACCT
This sequence comes from Balaenoptera musculus, assembly GCF_009873245.2. Taxonomy (NCBI): domain Eukaryota; kingdom Metazoa; phylum Chordata; class Mammalia; order Artiodactyla; family Balaenopteridae; genus Balaenoptera; species Balaenoptera musculus. Next base: position 140,591,160 of record NC_045786.1, on the reverse strand, counting down.
TGCTTCCCTATAAGTAATTCTTAATGGAAAAGAATGGCAATCTAGCATTTAGTGAGCACTTACTATATGCCACTACTGTTTTAAGTATTTTCCATGAATTATCTAGCAATAATCCTAGGAGAAAAGGCACTATCGTTACCATTTTATACACGAGGGAAGGCTATGCTCAAGGATGAAGGAAAATTTGTCCAAAGTTAGTTATTTGTGATGGAACCAGAACTTGAGTTTAGATTTGCAGCCAAAGCCTGAGTCCTTCCTAATCCTCTATACTGCCTTGGTTGCATCGATTTATTGCCTCCATTGCCTAGGCTTAACGGTGTTCTCTTTCACCACAGCAGACAGCAAGGACTTAGCTCTGTGAATTATCCTTGAGTCCCTTTTTTCTTCTACTCTCCACATCTAGTCCATTAGCTCTGTGCTCAAAAAAGGGATATACCATATCCATCCACTTCTTTCCACTTTCACTGCTTTCACCCTAATCCAAGCCACACCATCTCTCGTTTTAGGCTATAGAATACCCTAACTCGTCTCCCATCTGTCATTCATGCTGCCCTACAATCTATTCTCCATATGGCAACTAGAGGAATCTTTTAAAAACAAATCAGATAAAATCACTCTTTCACCTGAAATTCTCCACTGGTTTTCTTTTTAATTTGGAAAAAGAATCTAAACTTCTGAGCATGCCAAAACCTACGTACACTGGCCCCTGCCCACCTCTCCAGCTTCATCTGCTACGGTCCCTTAGCTCTGACTTGGCTGAGCCTCAGGCCTTGTATCTGTCCTTCTCTTTGCCTGAAAAGTGCTTTACCTAGATCTCAGCCAGGCTGACTCCTTTCCTGCACAACAATTTCTGGTGCTATGTAGATGAGGATGTGTTCACTGACTCACTCACCTCACGATGCTAATTACCCTCTCAGAGCCCCCGTACCAGTTGCCTCAGATTTACTTTCTTTGCAGCACTGTCTGAAGATCTTATTTGTTTACTTGTTTATTACCTGTTTCCCCATCTAGGAGACAAAGCACTGGGCCCTTGTCTGTATTGTCCTTTGCTGTATCTTCAGCATTTAGAACAGGACCAGCCTGGCAAATAGCAGGCACTCAAGAAGTATCTCTGAATGTACAAATGAATGAGTAAATTTGTGTCATGATTTTCCAGAGGCCCACCTTCTGAGTGTAAAGCTAGAATGTTCTCTTGGCCCTGACAGTTAGATGTGGCATTTCAAAGCCAAAGCTTCCGAGTGCGGCTTTCTCAGTTACTGCCATATTTGGTTCTCCTTCCTTACAAGACTCATTGCCATCACGCTGACAGACTTGAGAGTCAGGAAAGTGGTATCAGAAAACCAGAGTTCTGTGACCTCTTTGAATCTTGATTCTTTCATCTGTAAAATAAAGATAAGTCTACCTAGTAGAGATCTTTTGAGGATTAAAGAGAGTAGGTATGAAAAACAAATGATTGTTATTGTGATTACCTGTCTTTTAAGGTACTTTGGAGAAATGAGAAGTGGATGTGGAAGCGCTTTGTTAATTCCAAACTCAGGAAAGTGCCCTCCATCTGGGTGTTATCCTCAAGGCCTCATCTCCCTTTATGCCCACATCCAATAATTTACCAGGTTCTATCAACACCTCTTCCTCTCTGTAAAGTGGGGACACACTTCCTTAACCTGTTTATCATTTGCGGTCTCATGCAGGGCCCAAGAATTTGACGAGATGAATTGACATGCCTGGAGCTCAGAGATATTTTTAAAGTATTAGTTTTTCTTTTCCTGAGAAAAATTCATTTGTACCTTTACTCAAGATACCCTGCTTTTCAGTGTCACACAAGGTTCTCTTATGCTATGAAGGTCAGGGTGTTTTCTTGGGCTGGTCAACCCTCAATTGTTTAGATTTAGAGGGAAGGAATAAATCCTCCTACAGCTTCTCTTCTTTCATTCCTCATAAGATTTAAATAGCTGCTGAAACCTGAGAAGATTCCACCTGGGTACCTCAGCAGTTAACTTTACATCTGACTTCTAACAAGCTGAAGTGATCACATACTTTTACCAAACCAGTTTTACCTGCCTGGAGTCCTCCTTCATGGTCTTATCCAGGAAGACACTTATACTTTCACTGCTTGCCTTGTGCTTTTGCTGGTAATAAACCACCTTAGTTTATTATGATTTTTTAAATAAACTATTTCCCCATTCTTTCTTCCCTGCCCATCTAATTTTTACCAGCTGGCCTACTGTAATGGCCACTAAGTGGTTCCCTTGCCTTTAATCTCACACCCCTCCAATCTAACTTGCTGTTTTTTATTATTATCTCATCCCCTTAGGCCCATCACCTGACTTTCACAATCAGGTAACCTAGGAAACAAATTAAAGACAGAACAGTAGAGCTGGTGAGACATGGCTCCTACCTTTCTTATCCATCTCAAAGGAGCTACTTTAAGTGTGCTAACTGTGGACCAAATGAGAGAGTATTGCCCCAGCAGACCAATTCCAAGTCTGACTGTGCACTAGATTGCCGGTTAAACTGGGCAACTCACATCATATTTCTGGGTCTGATTGTGCTCATCTGAAATGATGAAAATAGTAATGGTTAAAATTTCTTTTGTATTTACTATGTGCCAGGCACTACTTTAAGTACTCTATATGGATCTATTTATTCTTCCGATAACCCTTTCTGGTAAATACTACTACTATTGTCTGCATTTTACAGATGAGAAAAATGAGGCACAGAGAGGTTAAGGAACTGAGGCAAAGGCACACAGCTAGGAATTGCTGGGATTCTGATTCAAATCCAAAGTCTGCACGTGGATGCTGTTAAAAGGAAGAGTAGAATTAGATGAGCTTCTGGGGGTCTCTCTAGCTCTAAAAATACCTTAAGTCCACATGCCAGGGAAGGCTGCTGGTTCCCCCAACAAACACAAAGGGCAGGCACAGAGCTGTGTTAAGGTGTGACACTGCAGCCAGTATAGTTCATCCTCAGGCAGCGAACACTGTCTAAATATAGAGCTCCCTTAACATTGGAAGGTCTGACTAAACTGGGTTAGTTGCCAGTCGAGGTGCTAGAGGCAGAGCAAGATGAAAGGTGTGCCAGCTGCGCAGTGGCACCGCATAACAATGTAGGGCAAGATTCCTCCCTGAGCTCTGCCCTGCTTGCATCATTGCTTTCATGGCACGTCCTTTTGTGGGATTATATAACGCTGATTAAGGTAGATTACTTTAGGAATCAATCTGCCTCTCAGAGAAACAAGGGCATTTTGCCAAACCCTTCTCCACCAGGGTGGCAATTTCATGCCTTTAGGTTTTGTGTTTGTCAGTTGCAAGAGAAACTCTGTCTTGTGTCTGAGCCATGCATACCTGGACTGTCTTTGGACATGCATACTTTCCAACGATGTTAACTTCCTGCCTGGCATGCTCTTTGAAAGATGTTTCTAGGCCCTTTAAATACTGTTATGGGTCGAATTGTGTCCCCCCAAAAGATGTTCAAGTCTTAACCATTGGTACCTGCCAAAGTGGCCTAATTTGGATACAGGGTCTTTGCAGATGTAATCAAGTTATGATGAGATCATTGTAGGATAGAGTGGGCCCTAATCCAATGACTTGTGTCCTTATAAGAAGAGGGAATTTAAACAAACATTCAGACACATAGGGAGAATGCCACGTGATGATGAAGGCAGAGATTGAAGTGATGTTTCTACAAGCCAAGGAATGCTAAGGATTGTGGGCAAATCCCAGAAGCTAGCAGAAGGCAAGCAAAGAGTTTTACCTAGGGCCTTCAGAGGGAGCATGGCCCTGCTAACACCTTGATTTCAGACTTCTAGCCTCCAGAACTGTGATAGAATACGTTTCTGTTGTTTCAAGTCACCTAATTTGTGATACTTACTTATGGCAGCCTGTTGGGCTGCACCCTGCAGGCCTGCAAGCCTTGCAGTTGCCCAGCCTCAAGACGGAAGAAAGAGCCAGGAGTCAGTGACAGAGACATCTGTGACTTATTGGACCGGGGGAATCTTACATACCGGAAGCAAGGTCCTGGAGTGACATCCCACTGTGTGCAGGAGATGGCAAGCAGGACACAGCAACTGACTTTACTACTCGAACAAGGGAGAACGAGGCTACCTTTTATAGGGGGGAATCGATGTTATATGGGCTTATTAGTTACCAGGGGCTAATTAAGGTCTATAATTAAGAGGATTGGATAGTCATGTGAGTAAAGCAGGGACTGGTTGTGCAGGGAATGTACAGAGAGCAAGAGAACAGCCATCCTGAATGGCCTAACCACACACAGCCCTAGGAAAATAATACAGATACTTCTCTAGATCTTTTGCCAAAGACATTTGAAGGACTTCATAAACATAATTCCATTAATCCATACAACATAATTTGAACTGCGTGGAAGGAAGAGTTCCATGGAAATAGAGCTAGGACACAGGCCTGAAGACCAGAGATGTAGCTCTAACTCTGCTACTTACTAGCTCTGTGATTTAGGGGCAAATCACTTAACCTTTATGAGTTTTTAAAAATTAGTTAAAAAATGGGTCTATTGTAAAAGTACTGCCCAGTTTGCTTCATAAAGTTGTGGTGAGGATCAGTAATGATTTACATGGCCCTAAAATGTTGGCAAAGCACATCCAGGTGAAAACATTACCTTCTTTGTTTTTCCCAATCACCCTACAAGGTGGATAGTTTTCTTGATCTAATGTTGCTGATCAATGCAGAATTTAGAGAAGCTGTTTACTTGTCAAAGGCAACGCAGCTGGTAAATCCTAGGGACAGGACTTTGGTCTCCACTCCATATGCTCCACTGTCTTGTGTTTAGGAAAACACTTGGTCCATGGTAAATGCTCAATATGTATCTGTTGAATGAATAAAGGAATGGATGAGCCTTTGTTATCTGACACTTAAACATGTGAATCTTTTAAAACATCTCAGCTGAGAGAAGGCTAATATATTTGTGAAAATGAATAAAGGAAACCTCATTTAAATTGCAGTCAGGAAGCCCTGAAGGGGGAGCTCTCACACACGTATCACTCACCACAACTTATAGACGCCAGCAGGAAGAACGATTTCCTTCCCACCCATCAACTACAAGCTGCCCACCGCCTGCAGCCAATGAAACACCATCACAGCCCTCCTCAATTTCCTCCTTTCCTTTCCCCTCTCCTCTGTTCTCTAGACTTGCCTATGGTTTGCCATAGTTTGCTTGTCCTGAATTGCAATTCTCTACTATTCTCAAATAAACTCATTTTGCTGGTAAAATAACTTTTTTTTTAAGGTCTGATATTAAAATATAGAGTATACAAAATTCATTCATGTACACAAAATTATCTGTGGAATGTTTACTAAGTGCTAGGCATGGGTCTAGGTGCTAAACATACAGCAGTGACAAAATAGACCAAGTCCCTGTTCGGGTAGAGCTTACACTCTAGTGGGGGAGATAGACAGTACACAAACTCCTATCTTGACATGACATTTTTAGAGAGAAAATTAAGCAGAATAGTGGAGATAGGGCTTATGGGGTTGGGGAGAGGGGAGGAAGGATGTTATTTTACATAAAGTAGTCAGGAAGGGCACTCTGATAAGGTGACTTTGGAGCAGATCTGTGAAGGAAGTGATGGGTATCTAGGTAAGGCTATTTCAGGCCAAGGAAATAGCAAATAAAAAGCGATTCCAAGGAGTTTTCTTGGGATCTTCAAAAAAACAGCAAGGAATCCAGTTAGAAGAAGAGTGGATTGGAGGTCAGAACGTTATGGGAGGCCGGATTACGTGACCGTCATAGATCAATGGCAAGAGTTTGTGGAGGTAGTGAGAGTGGTCAGATTCTGAATACATTTTGAGGGTAGACATGACAGGATTTTATGATTGATTGGACGTGGGGTGTGGAAGAAAATGATGTGTCAAGGATGACTCCAAGGTTTTGATTTGAGTGACTGGAAGAATGGATTTAAAAGTTATTAAGATGGTGAATTCTATGAGAGAAGTAGGTTTGGGGTAAGAGTGGGGAGACCAATTTAATTTTGGACATTTTAACTTGAGATTCATTGTAGACTTTCAAGTAGAGTTGTTGTGTACACAAAAGGATATATGAGTCTGAAGCTCAGGGAAAAGGTCCTCCTTAGAGACAAAACCTTGGGAATTGTTAGCATATAGAAAGTATTTAAGTCTATGAGGTTGGATGAGATCACCTAAGGGGTTGAATATAGACAAAGAATATGTTCAGAGCTTGTGTCCTGGGGCATTCCTCCTTACAGGGGTCAGGAATATGAGAAATAATAGACAGAAGAGATTGAGAAGGAACAGCCAGTGAGGAAGGAGGAAAACCAAAAGGGAGTGATGTAGAAGCTGAGGGAAGATGCTGTTTCAAGAATGTTTGGGAACTTATCACACAGAAGAGAGAGGGACAATTGCTAAAGCAATGAACTCAACTCACATAATGCTAACCACCTGAGTTAGGTGAGGCTAAGTTGTTTCCACCTATTATGACAACTTGGAAGTGATTAATAGGCAACCTTGACAAAAGCAGTTTAGGTGTAGGTGGGACCAAATCCTGCTTGCAGTGGATTCAGAAGAAAATAGTAGGAGAGGAAGTAGAGACAGAAAATAGAGGCCCTTTAGAGGAATTTTGCTGTATAAGGTGCAGAAAAATAGTGTGGTAGCTGGAGAGTAATTTGCTGTCAAGGGAGTGGGAGGTTGGTTTGTCTGTTTGCTTATTAAGAGGGGAAATACTTGCGCAAGTTAATGGTAACAACCCTTAGAAAGGAGAACATTGAATGTACAAGGGAAAGAAAGGAGAATTGCTGCAGTGATGTCCTTGAGTCAGTGGGGGAGGTGAGATCCACTGAACAAGGGAAAGGTTAGCTTTGGAAAAGAGCACGGAGCAGAGTCATTGTCACAGGGGGGAAGACATAATATATGGGTACAGACACCGGTAGGTTGCTTGTCACACAAGTGAGAGCCTGTGCAAGTATTCTCTGAATGCCTCTATTATCCCAGCAAGGCAGGAAGAAAGACAATCAGCTAAGAGCGAGGAGGGGGAGGAGCTGGAATTATGAAGAGGTGCAACACTCAGAAGGGTGGGAGAGTGAAAGGACTGAGGAAATGTAGTGGTAGGATTTCCAGGCAGCACTGTAAATATAAAAAGGTAAGGGGTTATTTTTTGAATAGAAGCCAAACGATGGGAATTTTATACATTTGTTGACAAGCCCATCTGTGGAAGCCAAGCTGCAGGCCTTGGTATACAAAGAAGAATTCTGACCTTTAGGAATCTAGAATCACGTAAGCAATAAATAATGAACACATGAAAGATTCAAATAATAGTTTAAGACAACAGAAGAGATGTATGTGACAGGGAAGCATATTAAATTGCCAGATATGTGTAAAGAGTTCAGAGGAAGGAGAGAGGTGATCTAGAAGGGATATGATGGTTGAGCCTGGTAGAACAGATACATTCATAGAGGGGCAAACGAACATAAAGGAAATGATAGGAACAAAGACTAAAGCCTGGATGGAAAAAGGCAGAGAAATATCATCACCAAGTAGAGTTGCCAGGTAAAATACAGGACACACAGTTAAATTCAAGTTTTAGTTAACCAACAAATAACAGTTTAGTATAAATACATCCCATGCATATTTATCTGAAATCAAAGTTAACTAGGTATCCTGTAGTTTGCTAAATCTGGCAACTCTATCACCAAAGTTAATGGAAATCAGAAGAATGTTAGTTGAACCAAGGGAGGAGAGAAGTACAAGAATGCAAAAGGTGGTCAGTGGTGGCAGATACTTCCACAGAGCCATGGAAATGAGGTTTTGTCATTAGGACACCACTGGTGGCATTTGACACAGCAGTGAAGGCAGAGGACCAATGCAACAGATAATGCGCCACTCAGTAGAGAGGTTTGATAATGAGAGAGGAGAGAAATATAATCTACAGCCAAATGTAAAGATGGACCCCAGGCCCTGGGCTCACAGCCACTGGGGTGATATATACATTTAGTTAATGTGTGAAAAACCAAGATCCTGTCTTTAGAAAATTCTATAAAGACCAGAGATTAATGGTGAGGCCACAGCTTATCTGGCTTGGTACTCTAGGACTCAGGCATCCTTTTTTTGGGAGCAAGACAAGGGAAGGAGACACATTTTTGCAAATGAAATAAAAAGAGGAAAAACAAAAGGACCGGAATCCTACTGTTGGCAAAATGTTCATTTTAATTATATAGTAGACCAAATTCAAATACTCTCAGATGGAAATTGGATTGTGAACTTTAGATTATAAATCACTTAATAGAACACACTCTTGACCCAGGAGGCTTGCCCTATACTGGATTTTATTTCATTGAAACTGGGTAGAAGAAAGCATCAAAGAAACTCCATGAGAGCCAAGCACTGATGTGAAAAAGGCAGTGGCAGAATTGTCCCGACCTGGCCACCAGAGGTTGAGCCTTGGTCACTGAGGACAGCAAGTCTAACGGTTGTGAACTATCAGAGTTAGAAGTGTTAGAATGACAGTGACATATGCTTCTCCAGTCACGTTTTATCCTTAGGCATCTCAAGGTTCTATGGTATCATTACAGAATATTTATTACTGAAATGCCTGCCCTCAGAAAGAAAAGGTGATAGCTTTTGGAAGGAGGTTTTAAAAATGAGGGTTAACAGAGTGATCTTTGACAATAACTGCTAATAGATTAGGGTCAGGGACAGCTCAGTGCCCACAGACCTTAAAAATACTGTCATCTATATTTCTCCCTGAATGAAGTGTTCATCTTGCCACTTCCTATAGTTAATGAGATTGTTAACTCTGTCTATTTATAGCAGCAAACACTTCACTGGCATGTAGCAAATGCTGATTATTAATCAGGGGCCTCTACTGACTCAGGATGGAACGAAATGTAATTATTCAAATTAGATTTAGGCCAAGGTCCAATGACCTCACAGGCAACATCCTGATTTTGCAAGCCTAGTTTCTGTAAGCTGCATCTCTGGAAGATGTTGAGATTCCAATCTTCAGGAACCTTGGGGTGAACAGTGATGCTGAGTTTAGGCATCTCCTGGCACCCTTAAAAGAATTGAATTTTCTGCTATAAATGCACCTATGCACCTGCCAGCTCATGACTCAAAATCAGCCTTACTGAGTAAATCATTATACAAAGTAGTTATGGATGTAGAATTTTAATAGCAAATCAATGAAAGTTAATTTTCATGGATGCTATTAGGAAGGGTGTTCAACAAGCCTGTCTCCTACATCACGTTACTTTATACTTTGGGAGAAAAGCTAAGATCTTATATAGGTGATTAAAAAAAAAAAAAATAGACAGACATGGGAATGGCCCAACCTTCTCTACTATACTTAAGTGAGTGTCCTCCCTGACATTTACCATTTAGCCATTCAGTGGGAAACAAGGATACCCTCAGGGTAGGTAGGGTGGAGGGAGAAAACTTGAGAGGGGTTCTCTGAGAAGTTTGCAGCTACCTTGAAGGTGGACTTCCTTCAAGCCCTGATTGAGGAGTCAGGTGAGACCAGTATTTGCTGTGTCTTTCATGCCCCCTGGCCCTTGGGTTAGACATATGTTTCTCTAAGCTCCTGCTATGTTTGGGCCTCCGAACCTTTTTAAAAATTTTTATTTATTTTATTTTTATTTATTTTTGGCTGCGTTGGGTCTTTGTTGCTGCACGCGGGCTTCCTATAGTTGCGGCGAGCGGGGGCTGCTCTTTGTGGCGGTGAACGGGCTTCTCATTGCGGTGGCTTCTCTTGTTGCGGAGCACGGGCTCTAGGTGCGCGGGCTTCAGTGGTTGTGGCACGCGGGCTCTAGAGCGCAGGCTCAGAAGCTGTGGTGTGAAAGTGTGCGGACCAAGCGAAAGTGAGCTTTCCTTTCTTCAAGTAGAATCGGGTATTTTGTACTTGATGGTATTTCTATTTTCATATGGGTGTCTGAGAAACCTGGAAAGTGCTTTTAACATCTCGGTGGGGTGGGAAGGGGAATGAATGCTTTAACTGTATTGTCATTTACTTGGTACTGGTCTTGGACAGGGATTGTTTGGTTCCAAGTAACAGAAATCCTCTCAAACAAGCTTGAGCAAAAGTGGGGAACCTATTAAGTAGATACAGGGGTATCTCCCAAGGGCAGGATGTTCAGCTGGGTCTCACAAGGATCCACACTAGGACTCAGAGAGCTTCGCACTACAGGGGCTGCCAGTCACCTTGTTTCTGCTGCTGTTGGAATGTCTGCTCCGTCTCTGTTTCCCTTGCAGACCAGCTTTCTCTGCTGAGCTTGTGTTTGGCTCATTATGGATGCCCATGAACGGTACCCTCAGTCTCTGAGTTATAGGAAGTTTCCAGTCCACAGCCCATTCCTATCTGACTTAATCTCAATGCTTACTTTTAATATAGTATTTTTAAGAAATTGAGATACACTTCACATAATGTAAGATTCACCATTTAAAGTGTTCACTTCTGTGGTCTTCAGTATATTCATTATGTTGTCCAGCCGTCACCACTACCTAATTCCTGAACATTTCCTTCACCCCAAAAGAAACCCTGTATCTCTTAGCATCTAGTCCCGACTATCCCCTCTCCCCCATTCTCTGGCAACCATTAATTTACTTTCTGTCTCTTTGGCTTTGCCTATTCTGGACATTTCATGTAAATGAAATCATATAACATATGACTTTTGTGTCTGGCTTCTTTCACTTAGCATAATGTTTTTAAGGTTCATCCATGTTGTAGCATGTAAGAATACTTCATTACTTTTTATGGCTAAATAATATTCTAGTATACAGAAATACCACATTTTGTTTATCTATCCATCAGCTGATGGACATTTGAGTTGTTTCCACTTTTTAGCTATTATCAATAATGCTGCTATGAACATTTGTGTACAAGTTTTTACAGGAACATATTTTCAATCCTCTACCTAGGAGGAGAATGGCTAGGTCATATGATAATTCCATGTTAACTTTTTGAGGAACTGCCATACTATTTTCCATAGTGGGTGCATCATTTTGCATTCCCACCAGCAATGTATGATGAGGCCCATTGTCTTTTAATTCCAAATTTCTAGGAGATAGAATCTGGTTACTCCATTTCAGTCTCAGGATGGGTTCCCTTTAGGTCAGATACCTACTCTGCTCAACATGGCTCAGGATGGGGATGGGCAGTGGTGTGTGGGAGTAGAATGGTCACAGTCATGCAGAGGTCCACCATGGAGCAGTTCTCAGAAAAGAAGGAGTGGTCTGGGTATTTCTGGAATTTCTCCCTTCCTATCTAGCCCTCACCTCACCCTCAGCATACCACCTTTATGATCGATAGTCCTGAGTCATGGAAGTGGTCTGTTGATGACAATTTATTATTTTTAAATTAAACTAAGCCTCAAACTTTTCTTTAAGACAAGGCACAAAAATCTCTAGTGGCTAGTAAAAAGTAGCATGTTCACTTTGAATAGACATTTGTAATATCAAACCTGTTTTGCAAATGAAAACTCCAACTCAATGTAGAGCTTTAACTGACATGTATAAGTTCATAAAGTGAGTTAGTGACTATCTGGAATTCGCATTTGGAACCTCAGTGCTAGTGACTGAATTCTCAGGCCACTTGTGGGTTGATACCCTAATTATTGTCCTTTCTTGTTATTTTGGGACCCAAATTCCCATTCTTTATTCATGCCTTTGGGGAATTTGTAGACAGAACCTTACTTACACTTTCCAAAATGTGTTGATTTATAAAAATCCCAGAATGCAGTCAAGCCCATCTGTTTCCTCTCCTATATTAACTTATTTGTTGCCGTAAAGCTCCAGACAGTCCTTAAAGAGATGCAGTTATAGGAAAGAAAACTGATTATGAGGGAAAGATTTTAGGGTCGTTGAGATTTATTCCCCCGATATGCAAAGTCTGTGTAATGTGTGCAGTAGCCTGAGATCACCTTGGCATAAAGCATGGCTCACGTTTGAGCAGTTAATCATGCAGCCTGCACATGAGGGGAATAGTAAGCAAAGGATTCCCATCACAGAAGGTTTAACAATCAGGAGCTTAAGATCCTGCGATGGAAATGAGGCCGGTTGTGCAGCATTTTAACTGAGCATTTCTCTGGAGCTTGTCTCCGAGTATTAAGTATTAAGGCTCCCAAAAATTATTGATTTGGATCCAAACGGGAAGAAGGATTTAACATTTGCCTTGTTTTCTGTGAAAGTCAAGATATATGTACACCAGCAAACTTGAACCAGATTTAGACTTGTGTGTGTGTGTATGTGTGTGTGTGTGTGTGTGAGAGAGAGAGAGAGAGAGAGAGGGAGATTAAGTGGTTGCAGAAATCTGAGAGTGGAAGTTAAATAATGATAGATAGATAATGATTGATTTACTCCACATTATTTATAATAATTTATGATTATTCTTTGTTTTCCTTGTGGGGTTAAGGGGACAGGGGTCTTCATTTCTATCTCCTAGATAAGGCTCTGTCTGAGAGGTGGCGTTAGGTGGCTGAGTCCCCGTGGAGTGACAATTCAGATGTTACGTGAGCCTGCTTCCCAGGTCACAGACTGTGGGCAGTGTTGCTCCCCCGCCACTCCTGTCTCCTCGAGAGCCTCCAGACACAGCAGGTGACACTGATGGATGGTCCCCACCTAGCTCTTTATTGAAGCCTCACTCTGTACACAGAATAGGCGAGATAGCTGATGCCTCAGTAAGGGTGGACAGCTAACAGGTCAATAGAAACTCAACCCAAAATTGCTGTCACAGCAGCTTGTTATAGCTTTTGGCTCTGATGTACAGCTACAGCACTTTGTAATTCAGCAAATGCAGTGCTTCAGGACTGCTCCATTAGGTGTAGCTGTAACCAGAAGTCAGGTGATCTGGAGCGCAGTTCCAGCTGGAGCTTATGACCTTGGGATGATTTCTCAATGCTTCTGAGACTGTTTCTTCATCTGCCAGAGCAGTGGAGTGGGGGTTAGACTTTCCTAACCAGAATTGACTAGGATAATGCATGTGGAAGTACTTTGAGAATGAAAGGAAAAAGTATTATTCATACAACAAAGCTAGGCAGGTCGGGATCCCCTTGGGGATATTTCCCCTTCTAGGTTGGGAAAAGTGGGAGAAGAGAACTAATGTTCTTCTGAAACAAGTATCACATATTTTGTCTCATTTAGCCCCATCAAGGTGGGTGTTAGTCCCATTTTGCAGATGAGGTGACTAAGGCTCAGAGAAGATAAGTGCCTGCCTCACTGTTCAGCCCTACACTTACTTCTGTCTTAACAACCCACCCCTTCCCCCCTGCTTCTGCCTCTTAACTGTTATATGACCATGGGGGGAAATTTATCCCTTTGAGCCTGGGTCCCTCATCTGTAAAAACAGAACTAATACCACTTGTCTTGCAGACTCATGTGAGGATTAAAGGAATTAGTCCATGAACAGTGCCTGGTCAGTTGTGGGAACAGGCAAGGTTCCTGGTCTCTCCTCACCTCCGGCCGCCTGCCTCATCCATGCTGCCCCCTCTACACTGCTCCCAAAGTTCAGCCTGTGCTTGGGGCCTCCCTCCTCCCTTCAGCAGGAAGAATGAGAAAATGTCTCTCCACATTATCTTTCCATTTTTACTGACATTAGAAAAATTTTGAGAAACACCCTTAGATATTTTCTAAGCTAGGCACCTAAGCAAGTTCTCTGGGGGAAAACTATTTTTCAGCAGAGGGAAGCAGTGTGCCATGAGCTGTTGTTCAGTAAAATCTCAGGGCAGAGATTTTTGACATCATCGATCATTTTATTTGTATTTCTTTAATGGCTGAAAGCCATGGCACTATTTTTCTCTCCTAGTGCTCGTTATTAATCCCATTTAATATTTATCATTAAGTGAATATTGATAAATTTTGTGAAATAACATTATTTCACTTAAGATAGTGATTTGAATCCACACATTTAACTCTTCTTCTTTTCACCCCATTTCCATTTGAAATGGCTCAAGAAATATTAGCAAACATCTGTAGCAGAGTTAGAAAACAGAAAACGATGCAACCGGAGGCCAGAAACTTTAGAGACATCTCTATAAGATATAGTTTATATACAACTTGATTTAGGGTCTTACTATTTAGTAATGAAAAATTCTTACTTTATGAATTATTTTTAAAAGCTTTGTTGTGGGTTGTGTCCCCCAAAATAATATGTTCAAGTCTTAACTCCCAGCTCCTGTGATGTGACCTTATTTGAAAATAGGATCTTTATAGATGTAATCAAACTGAGATGGGGTCGTGCTGGATTAGGGTGGGCTCTAATCCAATGATTGGTGCACTTATAAGAAGAGAGATATTTGGAACAGATACACAGGAATGAAGGCCATGTAACAAGCAAGGCAGAGACTGGAGTGGTGCAGTTGTAAGCCAAGGAACGCCAAGGACTGCTGGCAACCACCAGAAGCTAGAGAGAGGTGAGGAAGGATTCTTCCCTAGAGCCTTGTGAGGGAGCATGGCCCTGCCAAAATCTTAATTTTGGACTTCAGCCTCCAGAACGGTAAGAGAATAGATTTCTACTGTTTTAAGTCATCCAGGTTGTGGCAATTTGTTATGACAGCCTTAGGAAACTAATGCAAGTTTGACTGAAGGCTTTAAAAATTGGATTTAGAGGAGTACTGACTCCAATGTATATGAAGAAAAGACACCTGAACAATAAGTGGGTAGATTCCCTTAGTAGAGCCTCAGATAATCTCTAAACTCAGACAACAGAGGCTCAAGTAAATGTGGGACACATCTGAACACTACAAATTACGTTGGGAAGTTGGACCTTGACTCCATCCTTGCCATGAACTGCCATGTCAAGTAAAATGGAGGCATCATCACAGCAGTTTGGTACTAAGGAGAGCTGTGCCATTCAGAGAAGGGGCTGGCTTGGGGGACCACAACAAACATAGAAAAGCATCCCCTAAGTACAATGGGCTAAGCAGGCAAACTTTCTTGCACACGCTTTTTCCTAACTTCTGGGTACAAACTAGACTGCCAATCTTATAAAAATAAAGCCATGAAAATATGAAATTTTCCCTTTCTTCTTTGTCTGAAATGAAACAGTTTGAATAGAGACCTGCACAGTTTCTGATAAGCCACTTTTCAAATCCCCAAACAGGAAAAATGTAGACATTCATTTGTTAACAAATTTTTGTTGAGCACTTACTATGTGCCAGGCATTATGCTAGAATGAGAGCTTCATTCAGAGGTTTTGCATCATATACAAAGATCTGAAGGCAAAACAAAAGAAAACATGGGTAGAAGAAGAGAGGCCAGTCAGAGCAATCCAAGGAAACAGCCCCTCTGAAATGAACTTATTCCAAGAAATCAGAAGAAGAAAAAACTTAGGTGAATCACCAGTTCCCTTTAATATTTCAATATAAGATTAGAGAGGACACTGTATTTATGAAAATGGAACAATCTGAGGCTAGGAAATATTGCCATAAAATCAGCAATATAATCCTTAAAATTCTCAATAAAGGCAGCATAGAGAAAATTGAATCCTGCAGCAAATTGAAATGATGAATTAGATGATTAAGTTGAGAAATTCTCCTAGATCACAGAGGAAAAAATACAAACTTAACCATAATGCATATATATAGGAAACATGTACAGGGAATAAATCCAACAGATCCAACTTAGGTATAATAAAAATACCAAAAGGAGAGAGCAGCTACAGAAATGGTAACAATAAAGAAATAATAGAAAAAAACTAAGCTTATAAAACATTTGCATCTTCAGACTGAAAGGACCTACTAGGAATCAGGTAAACTTAGTGTATAGGCTCCTACACTAAGATAGAGCCCAATGCAGGTCCCTTCCTGCACTCAGGGAAAAACAACAAAGCAAAACAGATTATCTGGAAAAGGGAAAAAAGAGCATCGGCATACTACTTTCCCACCATACTAATTGTTGGACGACAGGGAAAAACATACATAGAATTTTGAAGGAAACATTATTTCCCAAGAATTTCTTATTTGGTTTATGTGAGAGGGCATAGAGAAATCTATTCTCACACATTCAAGAACTAATAAAATATTCCTTTTCCTGAGAAAAATTCCTTGAAGAAGTCCTATCGCAATTCAAGAAAGAAATCAAAATAAATAATTCAAACTGGAGGAAGCCAGAGCATCACAGAAGTTATAGCAAAAAATGAAACCAATAAAATTTAGTATTAGTGTATAAATGATTGCTGTTAATGTCATAAAATATAGCAAAAATATGAAAAATGATAATAATATGATCTAAAAAGGTAGATTATTCAGATAAAAACCTGAGAGTATGGAGGAAAGAGGGAGAAATAGAGGCTCTGTGAGTATATAAGTTTTGTCTGATTTGTTTACTATTTTATCCCCAGGCTTAGAATAGTGCCTGGCATATTGCAGGTGCTTAATGAATGAATAAAAAGTCTGCCAAATCTCTATAATCAATGAGAATTTAAAACTCCCATGAAATAATAATAAAAAGACTGATAGAAAGATTAAGGAAAAATTCAATTTACAGCAATTTGAAGAAAATAAAAGCCAAATGCCCCCTCCCTCCCCCCAAAAGATACTCAATCTAACTAGTAATCAGGAAAATGCAAATTTTATTTAACAAAGACATATTAATTCTTATCCATCGATGTGATTGCCAAAGATTAATATGTCTGACAATACCACATGTTGGTGACCATATGGGGAAACAGAAACTCTCTTAATCTTTTGGTGGACTTTAAATTAGTACTAATACTTTGGAGAATTTGGCAATACGAAGCAAAACTGAAGATGTGTGTACTCAGCTACTTGATTTCTAAGTATACACTTTAAAGAAACTCTTGTAAATGTGCTTCCTCATGAACTCCTCCAATGATGTCCTTGTTTGTAATAGTGAAGAAGTGGAAACAATCTAAATGTCCATCACAAGGGGAATAGATAAATGAACTTTTAATTCACACAATTGAATAATATACATTAGTTAAAATTAGTGAACTACATTTGTGTTTTAACTAAATATCAAAAACATAAAGTTAGTTAAAAAGAAAAAAGAGCAAATTCCA
Organism: Balaenoptera musculus; assembly: GCF_009873245.2. Classification (NCBI taxonomy): domain Eukaryota; kingdom Metazoa; phylum Chordata; class Mammalia; order Artiodactyla; family Balaenopteridae; genus Balaenoptera; species Balaenoptera musculus. Next base: position 140,574,171 of record NC_045786.1, on the reverse strand, counting down.
GAATGGTATGAATACCATGCTAGGATTCATGCACATTTACGAAGCACTCAAAGCCATACCCACTTTACTACGAATTGCCTACAAAGACAGTGATTAACAGTAAGAAACAAGAACTAAGTGGAAACATGCCAAACTCATGATAGTGATTACCCCTGGGGAAGAAGGGTAGGAAAGTTTTGAGACTGTGGTTTGAAATAAAGGACTTCAACTTTATAATATTTTGCTTCTTTTATTCAAAAAAATCTGAAGCAAAGTGACAGAATGTTAACATTTGTTAATTCTGAACAGTGGATACATGGGTGTTTGTTATATTATTCTTGTACTTTTCTTTATTTTTAAAAACTTTCATACTCCCCCGAAAGTGTAATAAATATCTAAACTTATGTCCTTACAACAATAATTTTTTAGGAGATTGATGAGTTCTTAGGGAGGCCGTGGGTCCATGTAACTCTGACATGATATTAAAAAAAACAAAACTTCCTGTGTTTGCTGTGTATACACTGTTTTTTTTGGAAGGGCACAACCTTATCCCTTCCAAAGGCATTTGGAAATGTATGGGGGGAGATTTTTTTTTTTTAACGTCTTTATTGGAGTATAATTGCTTTACAGTGTTGTGTTAGTTTCTGCTGTATAACAAAGTGAATCAGCTATATGCATACGTATATCCCCATATGGGGGGAGATTTTGATTTGCATAATACTTAAATGGTGTTACTGGCATTTAATACCTGGGGCCAGGGATGCAATTTGTAGGACTGCCCCTATAGAAAAAGAATTGACCAGCCCCCAGTGCCAATTGTGTCCTTTTGGGAAATATTGAGTTAGAAATTGCATTCTGCTGAGGATAACAGAAAATCCTACTATTAGTAGTTTAAACAAATAATCATTTTCTTTTCCTTACGTAACAGGATGTCTGGAGGTTGCTGGTGTAGGTTCAAGAGTGGCTCAAGTGTTTCAGGGCTCAGTTCACTGCGTTTCTAGTTGTCTTTTCCTCATAGTCTCACAATGGCTGCTGAAGCTCTAGCCATCAAATCCAGTGTCCAAACAGGAAGAAGAAGGCCTAGGGAAAGAAAGGGTGATATCTTTATTTGGAAAACAAGACTTTTCCAAAAATTCCTGATAGACTTCTATATATGTCTCATTGTATCACATGGCCTTGCTTGCTGAAAGAGAGTTTAGTTTCTGGTTTTGCAGCTTTTGTACTAGAGAAGCCAAGGAAAAGGGGGTTTGGGATTGATGTTAAGTAAGTCAACCCACAGTATTTGCTGTAAAAATGAATAGGTTAAATCTTCGTATTAAAATAAATAGGGTGGGTATATCAAGGTTCACTCAGGAAAACAAAAACCACTCTGAATATTTACCACAGAAGATAAAATAGTGGAAATAACTACTGCAGAGCAGAATAAAGAAAAAAGAATGAAAAGAACTGAGGACAGTCTCAGAGACCTCTGGGACAACATTAAACGCACCAACATTCGAATTATAGGGGTCCCAGAAGGAGAAGAGAAAAAGAAAGGGACTGAGAAAATATTTGTAGAGATTATAGTTGAAAACTTCCCTAATATGGGAAAGGAAATAGTTAATCAAGTCCTGAATATTTACCACAAAGGGAGTTTAATGTAGGATGTCAGTTACACAGGGGATTGAAGGTACAGAAGCTAAATGGGGGACAGTGAGGCAGCCCAGAGATTAGCAACCTCAGGAAACTATTATCCACTCAGTGTTAGAAAGACAAGGGAGAAGGCAGAACAGGATCATTCAGGAGGAGCTGGAGCCAGAGCAGAGCTGCAGCTATTGAAGAAACAACACATAAGAGGTGGGGGGAGAGGAATACCCCTGCTTATTTTTTTCTCTCACAGATTTCTTCTATTGGCCAAACCCAGTGGGAAGCCAGCTGACAGTCTGTAGGGACCCCACTATGATGCAGAGCTAAGTAAGAGAAGCACAAGGAATAAATTGGAGGGAAAACAGATCCAGGACCAAGTACACTTGGTCAAAATACAAGACACACCTCTATGTTAAAGTAGAGAATAGTATGGACAATAAAAGTAAATCAGGGGTGACAATATTAATATCAGATGATGTAGAATTCAAGGCCTGGGCCATTAAATGAGATGAAGAAGCATTTTTCTATTTCTTTCTTCCTTTTTCCATTGCTAATAGGTGCAATCCATAACAAAGATGAAGGAATCATTGAAACTTTAAGTGCTAAATCGTGTACATCAAATATATATATCAAAGCCTCTTAGAAATATGAGCAATCCACAAGAGCCATAATCATAGAGGGGGACTTTAATCCCTGTGCTAGATCAAGCAGACAAAAGTAAATAAGGACATTCAACAAGAGCTCATATTAAGACATATGGCAGCAGCCAAACCTGAAATCAGAGATAGTCACAGCTTTAAGTGCTTTTATTAATACACAAGAAAAATGAAGATAAATGGATTCAATTATGGCTCCAACTCAAGAAGACAAAAAACAAATATAACTTTAGGAAAGCAAGAGAAAGGAATCAATAAAAACAAAAACAGAAATCAATACATTTGAAAGAAATGTGAAATTGATAAATTTACCAAGAGCCTATTTCAAAAAGATCAATAAAAGAGACGAACTCTTGGAAAACCTTATCACAAAAAAGTGAGAAAGGACCCAAATACACAGCATTAAGAATAAGAAAGGTTATATAACCACAGATACAGAGATTAAATACATTGTAAGAGCAATATTGTATATGACTTAATCCTCAGACATTTAAAAATCTCAATGGTAATGATGATTTTATAGGGAAATAAAAATATTACAGAATTAAAAGAGGCCTTATTATGGCTCATGAAGCCCTGCAGTTATACTCTGTCATGGAAATTGGAGTACGACATCTATTAGGATGGAATGCAAACTGAGTTTACTGAACTGTTTTCCCTATTGGACTACAAGCTTCCTGAGGTCAAGGACTACACTTTATTTGATTTTGCATCTCCAGTATGCAGCTAAAGTATACAATGCAGATGTTCAGGGGATGTTTGTTGAAAACATTTCTTCTTTCCTCCCTCCTTTCCTTTCTTTCTCCCTTTGCCCTTACTTCCCTCCCTCCTCCCTTTTCCTTTTTCAACACATCATGGAATAATCAGGAAGCAGGATCCATTTAGTTTAGAATAAAGAGCGCTCTATTTATGTCTCTCTTTAGGTCCTAGCGATGGTCTGTTCTCTATAGATCCCATCACTCTATGAGGCAGGCTCCAGTGTGGGGTCCACAGAGGGTTCCTCTGCAAGCCGCACTGCTTATCAGGAGCTGCCTGGAGCTGGTGACTCACAGAATCGCCCAGCAGGCCCTGGCTGTTGCTAGGAAACCACAGTTCCCTGTGGGACCCAGCACAACACTTGCAAGTTGTCCCTGATAACTTAGAGGAAGACAAGAGCTGTCAGAAAAAGTAGGGGGAAAAAACAAAAAGCTAAAATGAAGGAAGTAGTTTCCCCTGCCCAGCACTAAATGACATGTACCTATGGGGACTAGAGATGAAAATAGTTGGAAGAGAAGTTAGCATCATTAAAACCACTTTTGCTCTTGTTTCTTTTGATGTTTGTAAAAATGTGCTATGAGAAACATGGCCCAGAAGATATATCTGTTCTGTAGACAGTCTTGGCGTTTTCTGGAACTTGGCCACGGGAGAGGCTGGGGGAGTGACAGAAGGGTCTTCTGCAGAATCCCTGACACTCTGCTTTGGACCTCTCCAGCTGCCTGGTCAGCCATCTTTGGCAGGTGAGTGCCTCCTGTGGCCAATAGTCAGCACACTTTCAACCAACTGCAAATCAGTGTTGTCCAGGCACACTGGGAACAGCAGAAGGACAACCGGGAACTCTACAGCAGTGGTTCTCCAATTTGACTGGGTGTCAGAATTTCCTGGAGGGTTTCTTAAACACAGATTGCTGGGCCCTCCTCCCAGAGTTTCTGATTCAGGAGGCCTTGGTGGGGGCTGAGAATGTGCATTTCTGCTAAGTACCTAGGTGGTACTGATGCTGCTCCTCCAGGGACCACACTTTGGGGACCTCGGCCCCAGACTATTAAATCTTGCAAGGAATTGACAAGTCACTGAACTGATAGAGAAACAGAGGTTCAAGGAAGTGCAGTGGACTGCCCAAGGCCACTTAGCTACTGATGGTGGCCTCAGACCAGGTTTCCTGGATTGAACACTAGTGCTTCCTCCACTGCAAAATGCTCTCCAAGCAGTGTCTCTTTAAAAATTCTCCAAAAGACTCCAGATGGCCGCCAATAGGGGTGGTCCTATGAAGTGAATGCCAAGTTGCTAAATCCAACCCTGATAGCAACAGCTTTGAATGTGAAGCCAGAGACGGTTTGCAAAAGACTTTATGTTCTTCGTAGCGTTGTCTCTCATCTTTCTAAATGCTGTAGATAGAAAAGGAAGCATGTTGAGGAGGAGCAGACACAACTAAGCAGGGCTCCAATACGTTTCCAAAGAGGCATGCCTCCAGTGCTACGCTGCCAAACTAGGGCTGCTGGTGGGAAGCCCCATCGGCTTTGGACTCAAATCACAAGGCAGGTCCCCCTTTTGCCTACAGCCCCACTGCTCCTCTTCGGCCTCTGTGTGTGCCGAGATAGCTCCAGAGATACATTTAAAACTTAAAAAAAATGTATACATTCTTGGGGCTTCCCTGGTGGCGCAGCGGTTGAGAGTCTGTCTGCTAATGCAGGGGACCCGGGTTCGAGCCCTAGTCTGGGAGAATTCCACATGCCGCGGAGCAAGTGGGCCCGTGAGCCACAATTACTGAGCCCGCGCGTCTGGAGCCTCTGCTCCGCAACAAGAGAGGCTGCGATAGTGAAAAGCCCGCCCACCGCGATTAAGAGTGGTCCCCGCTTGCCGCAACCAGAGAAAGCCCTCGCACAGAAACGAAGACCCGACAGAGCCATAAAAAAAAAAAAAAAAAAAAAACACATTCTTTTCACTTTTGCTTGCGTATGGGCTTCATCAGCCGTCAAGGCTAATTGTAAGCTGCTGGATACAAAAAGAATGAAAATCAGGCAAACAACATATATTAACAAGGTCTGGCTAAAGCAAAACTAGGGTGAGTATAGACTTTGTCGTTGGTCCTCCTGGTCTCCTCTTTGACCCTCTCGTGACCCTCCAAGGCCCTCCACTCTTCCCTCCTCCTCCTGATTTCTATTCCTGTATGACTTTGCTCTTCTTTTCCTTCAGCTAAACTCTACTCAGGTGTGAGATAGAAGAGATTTAAGGGCTCACAGATCTTCTAATTTTAATAAAGGACTTATGAAGACTAAAAACCCTCCAAAAGTTGAATAAATGAAGCTCCTAATTATGAAATTTGGGGGGTAATTGGAGAATGGGGGAGAATCCCTAAGAAACAGGACCTTATCCAGAATTTTTTATATTGTACCTCATAGGTGGCCACTAATTTGTCTTCTGCTAAGGCTGAGACTTACATTGTGCATTAATAATACTGACAGAGGGTCATACTTTAGGATCCATCACTTGGATTTGCCGTACTTCCATTCTCATAAGAAATTTGTGCCCAGATGACATTCAGTTGGAACTGGTGGACAAATTCTTGTTTCTATAGCATAATGGTGCTAAGAAAAAAATAACTAGAGAGCTCCTCCTTCCTGCCAGGGTCTTAGCTTTGTTCATATTGTCTCTTCTTCATGGGGTGAACTGTATGTTTATGAGTGCTACCAAGTGAATGAAGAAATACTTGACATTGTACTTGTGTGTGGTGCTTTATAGTTTTCAGTGTGCTTCATATACATTATCCCCTTTGAGCTCATTTCTTGAATTTTTGGAAGTTGTAATTTCCATTTTACCTCTGAGGGTACAGAGGTTCATATACATCAGCTAGATAGTAGCAGAGCTAGAACTTGAATCTAAACCTTTTTTTTTTTTTTAAAGAAGTTATCTTTTTTTTTAAAAAATTAATTAATTAATTAATTTTATTTTTGGCTGTGTTGGGTCTTCGTTTCTGTGCCAGGGCTTTCTCTAGTTGCGGCGAGCGGGGTCCACTCTTCATTGCGGTGCGCGGGCCTCTCACTATCGCAGCCTCTCTTGTTGCGGAGCACGGGCTCCAGACGCGCAGGCTCAGTAATTGTGGCTCACGGGCCCAGTTGTTCTGGGGCATGTGGGATCTTCCCAGACCAGGGCTCGAACCCGTGTCCCCTGCATGGCAGGCGGATTCTCAACCACTGCACCACCAGGGAAGCCCGAATCTAAACCTTTTGGATTTCTGATTCCAAATAGACTATATTTCCATCCAAAAACAATAATCAAGGATGTATCATAGAGGAGGCTGACTGAGTGGGTAGAGAGGCTCTTGGAGGACTAACTAGAGCTGGGAAGTGACTCTGGTCAGCCTATGAACATACTGAAAAGGGGAACATTATGGAGCTGGCCCTCCTTCTGGTGATCCCAGCGGATGTCATGATTTGTGTGTCTTAAGTCCAGGGTAGTGGGGTAGCAACAACATGGTGTGGCCTGTGACTCTCAGGAAGTCAGGAGAGTAAGAAAATGTGGGTTGGGCTGGCAGAGAGGAAAGATGGAGCTTAAATGGAGAAGAGGGTTCTTCCTGTTACCTCTACGATTCCATTCATGCAGTGAAGGTAAGTCCTGAGAAGGGGGGGAGGCTCCTTCAAAATCATATTTCACCTGGGAATGCAAAAAATGGGCAAGTAGAAGGGCTTGTGCTGACTGAGGCCCCTCATGAATTATCTGTGTGTTGTCTGCTCACTCAATGCTCTGTATAAGTGTTACACAGTATTGTATTTCATTAATATTGTTTTGTCAGAGAGTACTTGTCCTACATTTCAGATGTTCCCAGGGATGCTGGGAGAAGGAATAATGTCAACCAGCAATATTCCATGCATTTAATTACTCCTGGGAAATTACGATAGCCATAGCGTTGACTAAGGAGTTAAGAGAAGAAGGAAGGCATTTCAGGTGTGTGGATTAGCAGGCACAAAGGTACTAAGACGGGAATGAGCTTAATCTGTGGTGAAGAATAAAATCCCCAGCCTTGTCAAAGTGGAGAATCTGGGAATAATAGAAAGTAAGATTGAACAGGTAACCTGAGACTGGATTATAGGGTCTGGAGTGTCACATTGAAGAGGGCTGCCTTGATTGTGGGCATCACTGAAGGTTTTTAAGCAAGCATCATTTTAGGAAAATTATTCCAGCAATGCGCAGGATGGTTTGGAGTGGGAAGAACCTGGGGGCAGGGAGCAAGGACATAAGGCTACTGGAGAAATTTTATAGGAGGTAATAAAGAGCTGACCTTGTATGGAAATGGAGAGGAAGAGACAGTTATGAAAGACATTAAGATGAGTCTTTTTTAGTTGTCAAGGAGAAAGTCAATTGTTGAACACATTGTCCCCGCTGGGATCTTGTGGGCAAGAAGCAGGGTTTCCTGCTATTCTCTTAACCTACACTCTTGCTGCTTGTTTTCTCAATGTGGTCTCCTGTTGTCTTAATGGAGCAGTGGAGCTCTGCTCATTAAAACTGTGCAGCACATTGCAAGTTTCACTCATTTTAAGTAACTGATTTTATAGCATTTCAAACCTGCCAAGTTGATAAATTAGGCACTGTATTATTTTACAAAATCTGGAGTCTCAAATTTAGGGAATTTTGAAAATTAGCAAATCCTATGGCAAATGGCAGCACCTGCTGGCAAATATGATATTACAGGCTAACTCTAGTAGGCAATGGAATGGCCCAGAAAAAGATGAGCAAAGAGAACAAAGCTGCAGGAACTGGAAAGTTTGAGGAGGGGAATCCATAGGCTAGGGAGAAATTAACATATTCCAGGGAAAGATAGGAAAAGAAATCAGTGGTGGCAGGAAAACCCCAAAGTTGGAGAAATCAATTCAGAGAATTTTTAAAGAACTAATATGTGTCTATCACTATGCTAGGTGCTTGGACAATATAAATGTGATATCAGACAAGGTTCTTGACCTCATAGGTGATTATATATTGTGAATAATAAATTCTAAATGCTGCAAAAACTTCTTTTAGGATAATATTGCAACAGATTGACTACCCTCCCTAAATCTTCTTCAATAATGATTTTTTATTTAATGCGTTTGAGAATTATTTCCTTGGGAATTGTTTTCCCTGTGAAAATACTTTTTAACATTATATTGGAAATTGGTGTGTGTATGGGGGAGGCGGGGAATGGTTTCACTTTACATGCCTTGTTACTAGAATTCATACATTTAGAAAGTCAGATTTTTCAGACTATGTGATTCGCATTCGTGATTCAAAGGAGATGATAAAAGTCTTTATAAGGTCTGGTCCTAGATTTTCAGGGAGACTGGCGTGTAAAAGACTTCATAATTTATTTGCTTATATCCACCTTTTTTTCCCCCCCCGGGAAGAATTTAAGACTAATCTAAGGCAGATAAGATCAGCAACTGTAAAGAACTAATTATGTGCAAACCTCTGTACTAGTTATGGGAAGGGGTAAGATGAGGCATGAGACATAGTGACTACTATGTGGAAAGGTAGGAGCAGGGATAAAAGTTAATGAATAATAAAAGATTAACTATTAGAACATAGTTTTGGAGTTTGACTGCCTGGGTCAAAATCCTGGCTCTGCAGTTGTTTAGCTGGGCAACCTTGGGCAGGTTGTGAGAGCTTTCAGTGTCTGATCTGTAAAAGGGAGAAATAATAATACCTGCCCTCCTAGGTTTATTGTGAGTTTTAAATAGGTTAATGTATATAAAGCACTATATAGAGACAGGAATTAGTAAGCACTATACGTGTTCACTACTATTATAATGGAAAGTGGTAAACGAGTGGCGTAGTCAGTAATCTCTGCAGGAGTTAGCTGTAAATCCTTTTGGGAAACAGTGTTATAAATAAAGAAGTTGTGTTGAGAAGAAAAGAACACAGAAGGGTGAACTGGGGAGGCTTACTGGTGGTGACTCATGTAAGCTCAGTCTTTGAAAAGAAGTAGGATTTTTATGAGAGAAGAGGCAGGCAGAATGGCCTGAATAATAGGGGATGGAAATGATGGAGCCTGTTACAGGGGCGGGAAGAGAGGCTGGTCTGTCTGGGGCCTTGAGAGCTTAGAGAAGTAGTTGAAGCCCTGTGTTGGGATGCTCATGGGGGCCTTGACTACCATGCTGAGGAGTCAGAACTTGACCAAAGACTTGAGAGCCACGGAGGGGGTTTGAATGGGGGAGTGTGGCACATTAGGAAACTTAATCTGTGAAGGATGCTGCAAGGCCAGGAGACTGATTATGGGTTGCAGGGGAGGAAAATAATTTTCCCTCTACCCTTCTGAGTTCTTAGCTGAGATCTCTGTAGTAAAAGACAGATTAACAAGAGAAAACAAATGGAAATTTATTAACATGTAGCCCTCATGTATACATGGGAGATACCCAGGGAAAAATGAGTAACTCTCCAAGGTAGCTAAGAATTCAGGGTAAATACCATCCTAATAGAGAAAGAGGAGGGGTACATAGGCCTCTTAAGAGGAGAGTAAATGGTTTTTAGGAAAGATGAATGGACTTTAGAAGAACAGAGGGGAGGTGTGATAGTTTGTGACAAAGTGTGTCTGGGTGTGGTGTCGACTTCTAGGCTCCTCTCCTGTGATAAGAGTCAATCTCGCCTGGTTGATGAAACTTCTGGGGAGGGGATTTATGACAAGTGAGATCCTTTTGGAGGATCTGACTTTGGGCAGATAAGGGAGTTCAGAGGAAGCCTCTCCCTGCATTTGCTGTTTTTCCAATGCCTACAGTTCAAAATAATTAATTTACCAAAGTAGCCTATTTTGAGGTGGCATGTTCTGCTACCCTCAGGGTCAAGTCAGTGTAGAATCAGAACTGCAATGATGAGAATCTGGACAAGGGGAAGGCAGATGGAAGGATGCTGAAATGGACCTAAGGAAGACTTGATGACATTGAGTGCTGGGGCCAAGGCAGAGGGTGGGGGAGAGCCCGCTGTTGAGGCTGGAGACATTGGGATAGTTGAGGTACCAAGTGAGCTTAGAAGGAGGCTGGGGATACTGCCGATGATATTCTAGACCTATTGAGTTTGCAGTGATAGGAATAAATGAACACTCCTAATGTCTGAGGCAGTTTCCATTAAGGGGCTCAGATAAATGGCCCTGGCAGTTCTAGGGTAGAGGGTCTCCTTGAACACGAAGTACATCTCTAGACAGATATCCAAATGATTTCCTCAACTTTTCATTTTTATATATGTAATGTCATTACAGGACTAGTGATTTCAATGCTTTTAGGCTGAATCAGGGTAGCATTTGTCTGCGCTCCTCAAGAAGCACTTGAGCAATATAAAGTTTTCATCATTATCAGCATTAAGTGTGACCCATCCATCCTGCCTAATTCACATTCAGCCTTTCGTGCTGACTTTCTGCCCGAGGACCCTGATGCCTCTCCTTCCAATTTAGCATTAATACTAATGATGGGTGCTCGAGCAGAAAGTCAGATCAGCAGGCAGAGTCAGATCTGCTCCGTACAGAGTTTCCAGTTTCCCCAAATGCAAATGTCTTCGGGGCAGGGCGGTGGTGGGGGGATTTTTGTCCTTCAGGTGAAGTCAGGTAAGTGATGAGAACTCCTTTTCTCGAGTGAAAGGCTGATGCCATTAGAAATGGTTCGCTCTTTGCAACCTCATTTAGCAGCACACTAAGCAGTGGTTCATTAAGCTGTAAGCAGCTGTGTAGTGGCACCAGAGGCTTCTTAGGGCACTGGGCTGAGATGGTGGCTTCACTGTTTAACTTCTGCATCTGGGACCATGTAGAGCTCTGTAGAAAGAACAGTGAGTGTGGTGAAATTGAACATGGCCAGATTTGCCCTAACATTGAATTAAGGCTATAGGCTCTGAGATCCAGAAATAGTAACAGCATCCTACATAAAACAAGATGGGGTAAATTTTGCAAAGGAGCATTTGTTTTCCCATTTCAAGTGGTCAGGTGTAATAGGGATAGGAAATAAAGTAGAAATAAAAATTGTAATCTATACCTCGGCCCAGATGCCAAATTGTGGTAAGGTGCATTTCAGTATGTCTTAGGTTTTTACCTAAACATTTTCTTTCTATGTGGCATTGTGGATGGGTTCAAAATTATCTTAAGGGTATGGGATTTCTCTGGTGTGTAATCTGTTCACTTAGTTCTCCTTCCACTTGTAAGTCAGCAATGCCCCCAGTGGTAGTGAGCACAAGTAACTCAATATGCTTTGAGTCATACTTTCCATTTTTATCACTTTTGCTTGTTTTATAGTCTAATTTTAGGCCTGACTTATTTTTTCCTCTCTTACTGCTATATTAATAAAATTCACAATGCCTTGAATGTAGCAAAGAGTCAACTGTTCATTGAATGACTTGTTTCATAATTGTAGTAGGCAGTAAAGTGCTCAGAATGTTGCCGGCTTTGGCAATTCTATTGTGCAAGCAGTGTAGGCATAAGAGTAAGGCACACTCGGGTTCTCACTGTAAGTCACCAGAGGCAAGTTGCTTAAACTATCTGTATCCCAGTTTCCTCATCTGCTAAAGGCGAGTGTATGATCTTCACAGAATCATTGTGAAGAATGAACAGAAAACATAAAAAAAGTATACCTAGCAGAATACCTAGCATATTAATACGCCTTTAGAAAGTATTTGCCAAGGAAATGAATAACTCCAAGGCAAGATTTCAGAAGACATAGACAGTCTTCCAAATACAGCAAAGTTTCAGAAGTGTCATGCTGATGACATACCCAGTGTGGCGCTAGCTATGTATTATAATCCTTTCTTTCAGTATACATTTTTTTAACTGCCAGATTTATGGTGAAAGGGAACTTGGATATCTAAAATGTTGTCAAATTTTTCTAAAGGTGAATTGAAAGGGATTTTCTCTCTGCTTTTAATAATGTAAACCAAGAGCAAAAATGGACTCTATAAAGTACATTCCAACTTGCCATGAGAACTTAAGATTGCTTAAAATGATGAATAAACAAAAAAGAAACAGTGTGAAGTGAGCTCTATGAAAACTTCAGTGTCTCAAAAGAGTATTTGGAGAGAATATTGTGATATCATGAACTGAAGATTGGACCACTGCCCCCCTGAGAGCCACCAGGGGTATTCATGTTCTCACGGACTTCCTGTACCGTTTGTGGATACCTCTAACTATCATGAAGAAAGATAGTGTAATGGACCTATTTTTGCATTAGGGCTTAATTAATTTTTCTTCACAATGCAGTGAAGTAAAATTATTTCTGGGAAAGAAGAAGTGGAACTTTGTTGAGAGTACTGTTAGATAATTTGGACTTTTATATCCATTAGCCATAACTCAAGAAATCAGAGCAGAGAGACAGGCTTAGGGTTAATGAACAAACCACTCAAGAAATGGAAAGCCACAGGTTCATTTTTTATCAAATGTTCTCTAAACTTAATGTTGGCTGTGGAAATTGATCACATGGTCCTCCGGGAGACTGACTAGATTGCCTTCAGAGCCACTAGGTGCATCCAAATTGCTCTAACTTAACCCCCTTCCCATTTTTTTTAAAGCCTTGGCTTACTTCTCAGTCACATTTGAAGATTTTTTTGGACCCTAAGTCTTAATTTAATTAGTATTGCCTCTCAAAGGGAGAAATTTACCACTTTATAACATTAAACATATACACCAAAGCTGCCTTACGAGGTAACCGTCTTAAGCTTTTAGGAGGAACTACCTTTATTTTAGCAGTAACCTGGGGTTACTGCTGGTCTGTTTTGTAGCTGCAATTCAGAACTCCTGGAGAGGGTTATAAGGCTGTATCCAACTTACTTGTAACCTTACTCAAATATGACAGTGGTGAACTCCTGAAGATGGCAGCAGCACTTTAAATTTCACCAGCCCAGGAAGGGCCTATGGTTAACACAACCAGAAATCAGATGACGCTGGCAGTCTCCTTACTGTTTTCCCTGTGCCCCCATTTCCAGCCACTATTTCAGATTTCCACTTTACCTCTTTGAGCCCTACACAGAGTAGAGTATAGAAAGAAGGAAGTGAAGCCCCCAAAATGTCTGTCTAATCCTCTTTATCAAAGAAGAAAGGAATTTTTAAACCTTTCAACACCACCAGCCCCTCCATTTCCCTCCTAAATGTGGATTTTCTCTCTACTTGAGGGTGAAACTGAAGGAATAGAAAAGGAGATTGTAGATTATACACTGATTTTTAAAATACTACCCTTCACTAGCTAGTTATACTGTTAAGCAAAGAATGAGCAAACTATCCCTTCTGTTCTCTATTGCCAGAAATGCCCTTTAAAGAAAATTAATGTTTCCTCTGTAATTGCTGAGAACTATAAATTACAATGCCTGTACATAAGAGATCTCCATAAATATAAATCTGAGTCTTTCACATTTGATCTGAAAAGCTATATTATTTTTATAATTTTCTATGTGGAACTGAAGATCTAAAACAAATTTTCTACACTGATTATTACATTTATGTTTATAATTATTTTAACTTAGATTTTTAAATTGCAGAGGCAATACAAGCTTATATAAAAAGTCAAACAATTCAGAAATATATATGGAGAAAGTTAATAATCTGCTCTGCCCATCCTACTTCCTGATGTAACTGTTAAATATGCTCAGAAAAATAGCCCCCAAAGTGGGATTGTACTGTACACATTATTGAAACTTTCTCTGGATCAATAGATATAGATCGAAGTCTTTTAAAATAGCTGCATAATGTTTCATAGTATGGAGGTAACATAATTTATTCAACCATAGCTCCTGTGATGGACATTTGTACTATTTCCAGTTTTGTCATCACCACAAACACTGGTGCAATTTCATGTACAGCCTTATGGACTTATGCTTTTATTTCTGTAGGCCACAGTCCTCAAAGTAGAATGTTACTTAGAGGGTTTTGTGTACTGCAGATTTTAGTGAATACTGCCAGATTGCCTTCTAAACAGGGTGTAACAGTATTTGAGTGTTCATTTGCTTGCATCCTTACCAGCACTTGATGTTACCAATATTTAAAAATTCTTTGCCAATCTGTTGGATGGAAAATGGTATCTTATTTGAATTTACATTTCCTTGGCAAGACTGCATAGTATAGTGTGTAAAAGCATGGACCCACAGCCCACCTGGTTGGCTGTGCTGCTTACTAGCTGTGTGACCCTGGCAAGTTACATAGCTTCTCTGTGACTCAGTTTCATTGTTCCCATTGAAAATGGGAAAAATCATAGTATCTGCAAAATAATATTATTCGGATTAATTATGTTAATGTTTGTAAAGATTTAGAATGGTGCCTAAACACTGCTTAGAGCAGTGCCTGACATAATATGCACTATATGAGTTAAATAAATGCATTCCAGTGATACTGAACATCCTTTTATATATTTATTAACAATTTGCATTTCTTCTGCTAAATATGAATGCCCAAGTGTTTAATGCCTACTGTAAAAAAGTGGATGGATTTTTTTTTTTCACTTTTGAAATCAGATCACTCCCAAGGAAAAGCACAGTAATCCCCGACCCCACTACTCCACTGGTTGGAAATGCCAGACGTGGAGAAGAATTTTGCTGAAATGTTTGAATGAGAAGAAAAATAGAAAGGTTTAAAAAAACAGACAAAGAATTTTCCAAATAAAATAACATTCCAGAATTAATTCCTACTAATACAGATGGGACCTCAGTTTACTTGGATAGAGATGTAAATCCATAAGGGGGAGAGAGAGAGAGAGAGAGAGAGAGAGAGAAAGGCAGCTGGATAATTGCCAAGGGTATAATTTTACAAATGAGAAATTATCATTTGATATCTTGGATTTCAGAATAGCTCATCCTTTCTTGTTGAGATCACTAACCACATACCTCTCTTCTCAATTGGTTATTTTTCACTTGGATTTGTCCTCTACAGGGAATCTTGTATTATTTATCAGTCATATAAATCTAAAAACACCCAGCGTCAGGCTTGCTTAGATGCCAGAGACAACTATTTCTTGTGTTTTTCCTCTCAGCTTCTATCAGCAACATGCTTTTTTTATGTTTTCTCTACATCTTCAGAGCAACAGAAGGATGCTCTTTCATCAGGGGTTGGTTTTAGTCTGTTTCAGTTAAATTCAAATTTGAGCAGTTTTATTCCATTTCAGATTTATGAGGGGGGTGGGTGAAGGGAGGGAGGAAAGGGGATGGGAAGAAGCAGTAAGAAGGGGAGTGGGAAGGGGAGATTTTTCTGAACCACGTTCCTTGGCAGTTGTGCAGTCTTCTTAGGCAATATCAAACTGACTTTTATTGAACCTTAGAAATAATGAGGCAATGAGAATGTTGATGGAAATGCATTCCCTTCAAAATCTCAACTTCAAACGTTTTGATATCCTACCACCACCTACTATCTGTCAGGCTCATTCCCTCCAGTAGCTGGACTCCAACAGCTCTTCTGCCTCACCTCCAATCCTTCGACTCTATCCCCTTTGCACTGATCATTATCTCCCCTTAAGTCTTTACTGCCACCCACTCCAAATTCCCTTGCATGTATCTTCAATTCCCTTGCCCCCGTATTTCTCCATTGCTCTACTCTGAATTAATTACCACAGCCTCACGTGGATCGTGTAGCCAACCAATCTTGCAGCATTTCCCTAGTCAATTCCCTCCATCCCTGCTAGAATATCATCTCATACCTTCTCTCCTCCAGCCTCCAACGTCCCTCCCTACTCCTCATTCTCAGCTCATGACCTAATTTCTTATTTCACTGAGAGGATACAAGCACTCAGAAGAGAAATTCCACATGTTCTCACCACCCAAACTCATAACCTAGCTGCATCTGTACCCACAAACTTGCTCTTGCTGTTGCTGCAGTGGGTGAGCTATTCCTGCACCTATATAGGGCAGTCCTTCCACTTGCGGGCTAGATCCTGCACATCCCCCAACCTTGCTTACTCAAGGGCAACATTTCTGCAATTTTACACTCTCTCCTGCATGATCCTCCTCCTTACTCGATCATCGCCATCCATGCTGCAATAACTCACCTTTTAAAAAATTTCAGTATTGGTGTTAACTATAAGCTAGATAAACAAATCTATGTACAGTCATTTTAATAAGGGAAAATACTATGTGAAAAAGTACAAAACATGAAGCTGGCTCCTCTCCCTGGGTGAAGAGTAAAACATTTTTTCAAAGCTCAAAATTAGTGACACAATAAGTAGACAATCTATAAAATATGCTAAAGCAAACCTTGTTATATTTAAAGCTGGGTAGACTACAATATTAAGCAGAAAGAGGCATTATTACCAGGTTTCTGTGGAAGAATTAAATAACATCAACAATGATGGGCCATAAACTTCTAGTAAACTTAGGAAATCATATAACTTCGGTACAGATAATGTTAGAATAAGTTTAGAAGTGGTATAGCTTAGACTCTCCCACTCCCAAGAAAGTACCAGAAAGATAATATGCACATTCTTTTTTTTTTTTTTAAAGGTAATTTTTTTTTTTTTTAAACTTTGGGTTTATTTATTTATTTATGGCTGTGTTGGGTCTTCGTTTCTGTGCGAGGGCTTTCTCCAGCTGCGGCAAGTGGGGGCCACTCTTCATCGCGGTGCGCGGGCCTCTCATTATCATGGCCTCTCTTGTTGCAGAGCACAGGCTCCAGACGCGCAGGCTCAGCAATTGTGGCTCATGGGCCCAGCTGCTCCGCGGCATGTGGGATCCTCCCAGACCAGGGCTTGAACCCATGTCCCCTGCATTGGCAGGCAGATTCTCAACCACTGCGCCACCAGGGAAGCCCAATATGCACATTCTTAAATGTGAAGAAATGTGAACACATTTGTTTCTCTAAATTCTTTAATTGCATTGCTCAGCACTGATGAGATTCATCACCTGTGAGGATACAGAGGGAAGGTGTAGGGTGCCAGATTGCTCTGTCAGCCAAGTCACTGGACTCATTGGTGCCTCTCATCTATGGTCCCATGAGTCATGGAGACACCTGGCTGCCTTGTAAATGGCTGCCAGCCCCACAGCTGACTGTCTCCTATTGGACCTCGAATCTCCCCCAGCTGCACCCTTCATCTGGGTCACATCCTCTGTTCCAGCACCTGAATACTGCAAGGACATGCCTGAGATCTTGTGTTGCCTCTTCAAAGCCCTAAGCATCTGAGCAGTAGAAATATATGCATTTTCAGTTCCATAATGCCTGTTTCTCTCCAGAAACAAGATCTCTGATTGCTGAAAAGATGACAAACCATTGTTTCAGATCTCTCTGATTTTCCAGCAGTCAGAGGTAGTAGCACCCTAGATACTCAGACATACAACGTCCACCCAAACCTGAAACTCCCAGGGCTAGGGATTTATATGCAGAAGCACTTCCCACCCCAGAGACAGTGGTACTTTCTGGGGATTAAGTTAAACTTGCTGTTACACTGTGCACATTTTAGACACTCCTGGTCTGGGACCCACTGTGGTTCTTCCACTCCAACCTGGATGCCAAAGCTCTGAGTTTGTGTGCAGGAGAGTACCAGCTTCTCTGTGTCAAGTGCATGGCCACTCCGGGGTCAGGATGCCAATTCAGTCCCCTGTCCTGGCTGCTGGCCACTATTTCATCTTATAAAAACACTTCCTTTGACCACAGATCACACTCCAGCTACTGCCCACTTATATATTCCCCATTATAGTAAAACTCAAAAAGTATTGCCTACGTTCTTGTTCTCTTTTCCCATTTTTTTCTTCAATCCACTCCAGTCAGACTTTCCTCCCCCTGTACTATTAGTTGCAACTGACACAGTTGATCACTCCTTCCTTCTTAGAACTCTTTCTTTACTGGGTTTCCTTCTAGACTCTTCGCTGGCTCCCCCTCCCCTTTCTCATCTGTTTACATTGCAATGCCTCAGGGCTCACTCCTTGGGCCGATTCTCTTTCCTCTGTCCACATTAACTTCCTATGTGATCTCAGCCAACCTTACCCACAGGGCTGACATAAAATACAGGATTCCCAGTTAAATTTGAATTTCAGATAGACCACCAATAATTTTTTAGTCCTGTGCTTTTATTTTCTAAATCTGGCAACCTTGCCCATCCAGTCTTTTCCCTGATGACTCCTAAATTTCTATCTCCAGCCTAAATCGATCTCCTGAATATTTTACAGATGGGAAAAAAACCTTGCATATTTTATAGCCTCAGCATCTCCACTTGGATTTCTAACAGAAGCTCAGACTTGCCATGCCCAAAACAAATGTTGATTCTCTTTCCTCTCACCACTTTTATTCCTCCTGTAGGCTTCCCCCCTCTTGAGCAATGGCATCACCATTCTCCCAGTTGACCCCTCTTTCTCACCTGCTGCACACCTAGTCCATTAGCATCCTCCAGAGATGGAATCTTCACAATAAAATCAGAATTCTCACTTCCACCACCTCCACTGCTACCGTGCTAATCTCAGCCATCATCATCTCTCATTTGGGCTGTTGCAGCAGCCTCCAAGTTGTTCTCTCTGCTTCTACCTGTGCTCCTCTCTCCCCCACTCCCTGCATATATTCCACAGAGGAATCTTTTAAAAATATAAATCAGACCATGTCACTCCTCTGCACTAAAACCTATAAATCTTCTCTTATCGCTTTGAATAGAATGCAAAATCCTTACCATGAATTTCAAGACTGCACACCCCCTGTCCCTCTGCCATCTCCCTGACCTCATGGGTCATCCCTGTCCCCTTGCTCTCACTGCTCCAGGCACAGTGACCTCTTGACTCTTCCTAGAACATGCCAAACACCCTCTAGCTTCCAGGATTTCATACTGTTCCTTCTCTTTGGGATATGCTGTCCCCATATATTTGAGTGACTTGCTGCCTTGCTCTCTTTAAGCCTCAGCTGCAGTCTTGCCTAATGAGAAAGGCATAATAACCACCCTGCATAACACCCCCTCCCTCCATCACACTCTGCTCCCTAAGCCTGCTTGATTTTTCTTCCTAGTACTTAGCACCTCCCCCCCCCATGTTTATTTCTTGTCTATTTCCACCAGCTCCCACAACTAGAATGTGAACTTGATGAGAGCAGGGCCTTGGTTTTGTCACTGCTGGATATCTGGGGCCAAGAATAGTGCCTGTGGTCATAATTGCCATCAATATTTGTTGAACAAATGACTGAGCCAATTAATAAATGGAAGAGAAGAGATTTATTATGGAGGTTGTGATTAAAGAAATTACTATCTTTCCTTTTGTTCTGTATCTTAATTCAGTTCATAACCTAGCAATCTCTCTTTTTGTTGGCCTACCTTTTCAGTTCTGTAAAATGTTTGTGTGGGGATAGCTGTTCTCCTCCCCTAATACTCAGTAAAAAACCTTCCATTATTTACAAGGATTCAAGAAGAAGGGAGGAATGCATCTTTCACTAAACTAATTTAGAGGATCAAGGAGGGGGAAACATCAAACCAAAGGTAAGTAAAAAAGTTAGTTGAGCATTTGCCCTTGTAGCCTTTTCAGAAAATATACATGCCCCTTGGAATGATACATTGTCTTAGAATACAAGCATTACTTAGAGTTTACAAAGAGCTTCTGTTTCAAATCACCATCTCCATTTCACAAGTGGGAAACTGAATCTTAGAGAGGTTACAAGGTAAAGTAGAGGTGGAACTATTCCTGGAACCTGGTTATCAGCTTCTGCTCAGCCCAGTCAGACAAGAGGTAAGGCTTGGAAACTGTTATTAGAATCACCTGAGTTGACTGTGAGTCAGGAAAAATGTCTTTCCTATAAAAATTATGGACAGAGCATGCAAAAGTGACACTATCGGAAATAAAGTTGAGAATTTTCATAAAAAGATTGAAAGAACAAATTCAAAGATACTTTTATTTTGGCTGCCATTTTTCTTATCTGCATCTGTTAGATTAGAGTTTTATACATTTTTTCCATATTTTCTGTTCAAGAGTGAACTGTTTTATGGATTTCTCAATCTTTGGTGGCTTTTGAGACTTTGGAAGCCTGAGATCCAGAATATGTTTGTCTTAGTCTGTTTGGGCTGCTATAACAAAAATAGACTAAGTGGTTTAAAAACAGCAGACATTTATTTCTGACACTTCTGGAAGCTGGGAAGTCCAAGATCAAGGCACCAATAGATCTGATGTCTGGTGAGGGGCTGGCTTCTTGGTGCTATGTCCTCACATGGCAGAAGGGGCAGAGACACTCTCTGGGGCCTCTTTTATAAGGGCACCAATCCCATTCGTGAGGGCTCCACACTCATGGCTTAATCATCTCCCAAAGGTCCCACCTACAAACACCTTTACATTGGTGATTAGATTTCAACATATGAATTTTGGGGGATACAGACATTCAGTCTATAGCAATGCTTACATTAATTCTTTAAAGACATAATTGCCATAAAGTCACAAAATTAAAAAAAAATTATAATGAAGTACCTTGTGGATCCTGGAGGATCCTAAGATCTTATTTTCAAAAATACTTATTTACTATTTCCTTCTCATGGTAGAACATAATACATTCTTTATTATAGGATAGGTTGCTTTACAGCCTGTTATTCAATTTTTTATAAGTGGAAAACGACCAGTACTTTGCATGTTGGTATCTGCTCTCCAGTCTTTGCTGTTAGAAAAAAAAATTCATTCCAAAGTCAGTTTTCAAACTGGACCTGCCATGTTTACCATTCCTGGTCACTATCTTCCTCTGGCTCCTTCTCAGGAAACAGCACAAGTAGCAAATGTGATATGAGCACCCTCAGAAACTGGCTGGTCGGAAATGTAAGGTGAAATGAGAATCCACCTCGTCCCAGCTCATTTCTCCACTGGCCTCTGATTCTCCTTCCTCCTACATGATTTTAAATTTCTACCTGCAGGAAATGTTGGGAGAAGTGGGCCTATTTAGGGCTTTTCAGAGAGGGTAAAAAGCCTTAATAGGGATAGTTGAGATCCAGCCTCTAAGTAAGCAACAGGGGTTTGGCTAGAGAAGAATTGAATGGATGTTTCTGCCAAGGAGAAGGAGAGGGGCAGAATGTTTATGCAGATCATATGATGAATGATGCTGAAAGGAAAGTGCTTCTTGGCAATGACCTGTTGCAGTTCTAAGGTATTTACCCTCTGGAGTATTCAGACCGGAGACAGACAAGAAACCTTGCTTTAGTTCTCTTACTAATATTAGCAATCTTATTCCTTCATTGCCCAACAAAATTTTACTTGAATCTGTACCCATTCCAGAGACACTTGTGAGTAGTGTTGGCCAGAGGGATAGGTTAGGAGGTATATGAGTGACAGCTGGATGAATAGAGTCCAGGGGGTGCTTGCACCAGAGAGCTTGGTGGCTGTGGTCCCATCTGTAGCGTGTAAGGAGGGCCAGGGAGTGTCAGGGGCCAAAAGTTGTTCAGAGAGCTGCCTGCCTGTCCAGAGAGAGGCAGCGTATTTTTCAGAAATAGGACATCGGCAAGGTTGTTCAACATTTGCCCTTAATGATGAAAAATATCTTGGACTTGTAGAATGTTTACTATATTCTAGGTTCTACTCCACACACTTTACATGTATTCACTCATTCAATCCTTATGACAGCCTATGGGCGAAGCAATTTTCTCATTCCTAATTTACAGAGGAGGAAGCTGAGACACAGAGAGGTTCAGTAACTTGCCCAAGGTCAAGTAGCGAGAAACTGGCAAAGCTGAGATTTGGACCCAGGCAGTCTGACTCCAGAGTCTGTGGCCCTTTCACCACATGACACAGCCTTACTATCCATGTCTCAGCAGTGGCTGGATGATCAGACAGTTATCCAGTTATTCAGAGTCAGTGACCTGAGATAGATAATTAGGATTGGGGGTAGAGTGGGGGTGGTGTGTAGGTGGGGAAGCAGCAGCATAAGTTAAGAAAATAAATACTTGGAGGTAATGATGGGAATGGGTGTTGTACCAGAAAAGAGGGCATTTGAATGTGATGGTGGTGCTTTTTTGCATGATGTTTATAGGCTATCTGTACAGATATTCATGGGAATAGCACAAAGAAAGAAACCGGAGTTAGCTATTTGCAGCTTATTGTCTAATTTTCTTTAGGTCCAAAGTACACAGTTAGTGCTTGTTTTCATGGTTGCTGCAGAATTTCAGATAGGAAAGCTTTAATGGGTTACAATCTGAGTTCAAAATGTTCACATTTTGTACCTGGCTAAAATCACTGCAAGTTATTGGATGTTCTGATTCTGACAAAGAGCCAGCTGTTTTCAGTGTCCTTTGCTTCCCCCAAAAAACAAGTTAGTCCCAGGTCATTTCCAGCTACATTTTATGACATTCTGAGTCTTTCTGCCATTTGGGAAGTTCCAAGATCAAAGACTAGATAAATGATTGAGATCCTGTCACTCCAGCAAAATATCTATGTTATATGGTCAACTTATCTGCAATCAGAAGCTTAGACTTCCAGACCAGGCCACCATCCCTGTTGTACCACCAGAACTTTTCAAAACCAGTTTAAGATTAGTCAAGGCTGATTGTCTACGTCATTGAGACTAAGGACCAGAAATGACACTTGGTACTTCTCTGTGGAATTGACAACTGTCTCCTCCTCTTTCTCCCCCTCCTCCTCATCATTCCCTTCACCATTATCAACGCCAACAAACATTTGTATTGTGCTTTACAGTTGACAAATCATGGCATGTGATGCTGAGTTTGCTTTTCTGTTTCTTTACTGTTTCTGCTTTCCATTAAAAGCTAACACTAAATCATTGAACGTCGAAATTGTTCCTTTGTCTTTTAAAATTGTGACAGGGACATACACAGTTACCAAGTCTTACTTATCTAAACAAATTAAACAATGGTTAAAATATGTCAACAATAATTAGGTCAGTTGATTTGGACAATTAAGATACAAATATGGCTTTTGAATAGTAAAACAAATAAAACCAGGCTTTGTAAGACTGATGGAAGGATTATTCCAAGTATGTAGGCTTTTTATATTAATGTTATTTCATAACAGAAATTCATCTTAGAAGTGCCTAGAGCTGATTGTAATAGTGAATAAAGACAAAGATACTAGGAATTGAGTAATAAACTGCTATGGATTTGGCCTGAAAATTTTTCTAAAAGAAACAACCTAAATGATTAACAACTGGGTTTGGGAGTATGACGGTTATCTACCTTATTTTTAGTTCTTGTTTCAAAGATATGTACTCAAATATTGTTTCTCGATTTGAGATTCTGCTCAAAACTTGGCCTCTATGTGACTCTTTTGCAAACTGGCATTCTCTGACCTGACCTCTAAAAGAAGGTTACTGCTCAGGGCCAGCTGATAGGAATGCTTATAAAGAACAGCCAAAAGTACAGTGCTATGTAAATGCTAAACACCAACGATAATGATACAGAGTGGGAGGAAAGGTTTGCTGTTTCCTTTGCCGAACTAGGCTGTGTACAGTTTGACCTCCAGGAAAGTCACTTTGTTTGTGGGTGTGTGAGCAAGTGAGCAAGACATTTGAACTATCAGAGAATATAGACGTAATCATTTTCAGGTTGCATTTTAACTTTTATATCAACAATTTTAAGAGTTTTTAGATATCAAGTCAGTAACATATTTAAATTTGTCAAATGAAGGCATTTTTGTGCACCAACTTTCTTTAAGAAAGGAATTTATTTATTGGCTGCATCGGGTCTTAGTTGCGGCACACGGGAACTTTGTTGAGGCATGCGGGATCTTTTTGTTTCGGCCGTGGTCTGCGCAGGTTTCTCTCTAATTGTGGCGCATGGAGTTTTCTCCCTCTAGTTGTGGTGCGTGGGGCTCCAGGGCGCGTGGGGTCTCTTGTTGAGGTGCGCGGGCTCAAAAGTTGTGGTGTGTGGGCTTAATTGCCCCGTGGCATGTAGGATCTTAGTTCCCTGACCAGGGATCGAACCCAGGTCCCCTGCATTAGAAGGCAGATTCTTTACCACTGGACCACCAGAGAAGTTCCTCTGCACTAGCTTTTTTCTCCTTTATCTGAGCTTGGACATATACATAGATGGGAGCACAGAGTTTTTCTCATTGTTAAGCAACTTTAAAGGCAACTTCAGTTAAATAGGCTGTAGCTGAGTGCTCCCAGACCCGTCAGCCTCTCTCTGCTTGAGCGCAGGCAAGAGTAATTCACTCTCAGTGGGAAACAGAAAGGACATGTACTATTTTCCTAAGAAACATAAGTAAAAGCTGTGTGTCTGACAGGCAGTGACATCCTCCACCCCACTCCCAGTGGCTGCTCTGTAGCAAGTCTGCTGAGAGCATTTCCCACAGTTGTCACTGAAGTGTGGGGATTTATTTCCCGGAAGGACTACTCCCTGGAACAGTCTTCCTGTTGAGACTGCCCTCCCAGTAAGACCTCATCCTAATTTTGCATTTAGCTGTTACTTCCTGGAAGAGGGTCAGAGACCATAATGAAGAGAAGTCTACTTGTAGCCATACCCCAAATATTGTAGGAAATGTGATTCCAGTTTCCTCTTGAAAAGACCTCATTTGAGAGAACTCAGTTCTCACTTGAAAACTTAATTGGACTGGATGATTTTTGTTCCCTTCAAATTCTGCAACATTTGGTTTTCTTCTATGAAAACTACAGGAAGCTATACTGTAGAGAAGCATCCCATTTCTCAAATGCTTTTAAAGTTAAGACAAGATTTGTCTGGCAAAGACATCACAGTGTTTGGAAATGTCCAAAACTGACTCCTATTTTTCTGTCCTTATTGGAAGATACATCTGGGCTCATAACCTTTAATCCATAACCTTGAATCATCAACTGTTGTCTCACCAAGATCTTTTAGGGAGAAACATTTCATCCATTGTTGTTTTTCACTTGGTCTTGGGCTTAGAGATCATGTGGAGAAAGTCATGAACTTTAATTGCAGTATCGAGTCTATTATGAATCTGTACCCAACCCAATCCTTCATAGCATGCATTCTGCTTCTCAAGATAATGTGGTGGGGGGAAATCCCCTGGTGGTCCAGCTGTTAAGACTCTGCCCTCCCAAGGCAGGGGGCCCGGGGTTCGATCTCTGGTCAGGGAACTAGATCCCGCATGCTGCAACTAAGAGCCTGCATGCTGCGACTAAAAGATCCCGCATGCCGCAATGAAAATCCCACGTGCTGCAACTAAGACCCGGCACAGCTGAATAAAAAAATAAATAAATATTAAAAAAAAAAAAAAAAAGAAAATGTGGTGGGAAGTTTGTCTGCCAATCATGGCTTTGTCCTTCATCACAGATACATGTAGCCTCTGGCATTTCCTTTCTGCCTATCTGTCTACCATCTGTGACCATGGCAAACCCCCTCAGTTTTCATCTAGCATTCAAAAGTAGCTAAAACAAAGTGCAACTTCTCTTCTTCCAATTCTTGGAGTACCTTCTAGAGACAAGGGGCTGTTTTGGATGCAGAGCTCACCACTCTCCTTCAGCTTGGTGGAGAAAGCAAGAGAACATGTGTAAATACTATGTACATACTTGCTCCTGAGGGCCTTTGTTTCCTTTCTCTCATTTATATCTCAGTGGGAATGTGAGCCCACAGAATAGAGATCGGATCTAACTGTACACTGTGTGATATCATTGCTGGCATTCAGTGTGTTACCTTTTACAAATAGTAAGAAGTATAAACCTATTTTTGGTGCTAGCGAGAGCCTTCCTAAGAAAGGAAAGAAGGAGGTAGAGATTTTCTTAAGAATTTCAAAAGGCCATAAAGCTCTCAGAGACCTTGATTTTCCTGGTATTTATCTTTTTCTCCCCTCTGCATTTTGAGTATCATTGATTTACACCAATAAGCAGGAGTGAAGACTGTCTCCACCTGTGCAGATCCTCCTGGGTCTGGAGCGAGGACATGGTTTCTAATACAGACTGCATGGAATTCCAGCTTTGATGAATAGTTCTTTGATGAGTCCTTTGATCCTGCTCAATTTTTAGGGATCTGTTTCCAGACACCTGACAATAAGCACACTCAGCAGAAACAGCCTTCAGACTTCATTTCCTCCCACCCAGGGAAGCCATCCACCATGCCCTTTCATCTCTTCCACCAAAGCCACATTGTGTCTCTGACTTGAGCTTGCTGAATTGATATTAGAGCTCTAAAGTTCCTCACTCGTTGCCTTTTTACTCAAATGCAGCAGCTGTTGCTGGACTTTTGATGAAATTGATGAAAAGAGACTCAAATTCAATAACTCCTTAGAGGGCTGTGGTGCCTGGGGAGGTGTAAAAGGGGAGGAGTAGGCAAGGTTTCGAACAAAGCCTGGCTCTTATTTCCACCCACTTCTGCATTTTTCCTAGGCTAACAAATCCCAATGCTGAGCACAGCTGAAACACAGAGGGTGATGTGCACAACTAGGACACGGGACTGCAAGGCTGTGATGGTGTGACTAGGATTAATAGCAGGAAAAGAGAAGCAACTAACTCCGGGTGGTCAGGAAATACATGCTTATCCCAAGGTTCAGAAATCGAGTATATGTACATGAAGAGCCTTTCTGGGTTAAATTAAAAAGGAAAAGGAGCAGACTTAAGTATATTAGCATATAGTTATAAACCTCTTACTCAAAATGGTCTTTTTTGAACATCTTACTCATGCTGCTAAGTCATAGGACTTCATGCTGATGGGAGAGTTTAATTAAAAGGATATTTCCTGGAAAAAGAACATACCAGGTCATTGTCAAATAGGTTTTTAAAACAATACATTGGGGAAATTTTTGATGTTGGTGTTAGAAGAAAGGTAATATTTTAGCAGCCCAGAGCATTGGATGACTATCTAAATGATACAGAGAATTCATCCAAAGGTATGATGAGAAAGGAGAGATCAGTGGAAAGGGTTGGTCAGGGAAGGCTTTGTGCGAGAGGTAATGATAATAGCCATCAGGTGCTACGGTGGGCATTTCTTTCTTTATAAACTACTTCATGGACTTCTTGAAAGAGAGGATTTTACAGATTGTGAAACAGAGCCTCAGCGAGGTAATATGTCTAAAGCTTTCCAGTTCATCAGTGGTAGAGCTAGGGCTTGAACTGGGGCAATTGGATCCTTTCCTCTATGCCACACTGTCTTCACTTGGGCTGGACATGATTTAGTTACAAGGTAGAGCAGCTTAGAATGAAGGTTAGGCCTCGAGGAGCAGAGTGGCCAAGGAGAGAGAAAGATGAGTGAGCACAGTTCCTTGTCTTGCCCTTCACCCTGCAGTGATGGAGAACCAAGGGGAGAACAGCCTGACGATGAGTGTCCAGACTAGATTCATCAACGCAAGTCCTCTGACACCAAATAAAATGCTCTTTCCACTACGTTTTAGCAATAAAATATTTTATTCCATAGTTGGAATAAAAGATAATGTCTTAAAGTACAAAAGCATAACATGTTGTAAATGAGTTTGCAAATATAAAAAAACATGGGAGACAAGAGTTTGAAAGTCAGGGACACTTATCTAAGTTCTTGAAGAATGATAGGGAGAAACTGAAGACAATAGCATCTATTCCCTGGTTTTACCCCAGTGTGGTGGTGGTGGTGGTGGTGGTGGTGTGTGTGTCTGTGTCTGTTAGTGTGTATTGGGGCACAACTGGGGGCTCCCAGAGATAATTTCTGCCCTGTTTGACTCGAGTCTACCTGCTCTACAGGGGCAGAACTGTTTCAGCTTCCTCTATCTTGTCATTGGCAAGATTTAGTATTATTTTCTGTTACCCAACTCCTAAACAGCTTACATCTCTCTCTCTCTCGGCTAACCCAGGTTCTATATGGACCCAACTGTAGCAAGACATATTTAAGATGATTCTGGCTGGGGTGAAATTTTGTCACACTCTCCAGGCATTTTGTCCACCAGTTCTGCTCTGAATATCTGATTCCTGAGTTCCTCCTATTCCCCAGCACTTAACTTGCATGCGTGGATTTTCTTTCAGCTTGACATAGCCTCTGGTTCCCAGGAACTTTCCAGGTATAGTTCCTGGAAAGGCACACAATCTGCCCTCTTTGTTCTGTTGTAGAACTGCTGGTCTGGGACCCTGCAGTGGACGTCCACTGTTTCTGCCTGCCCTTCCTTCCCTCCTGGTGGTAAAACTACCCTTCCCACACTGCAAGCAGCTCTTGATGAGACTTCCGCCTGAAGCATGTCCTTTCTTAGTGTGTGCACGTGTGCTTGTCAGAATCTGATGATTCGTCAGATGTTTGGATGAAAGTAATTATGACAGGGAAAGGTGTTTCACTTTTCCAAGTACAAGAAATGTGAGAAATGCTGGAATTCTGTCATGGTCCAGAGAAGACAGAATGGAGTGAAGCCATCTATGCCTATAGCAACAGAAAGAGATGGTATCTTGGGAGCAATGGGAAAGATGCCCTAAGGAATGTTTGCATTAAAATTGTTTATATAACCTAGAAGCTGATGAATACTTTAAATACATTATTACTGTAATCTTTTAAGACCTAACACACACACACACACACACACACACACACACACACACACACACACACACACACCCCCCACATGAAAAGCCAGCCCAATCAGATACTCTCTTCAGGAATTTAAATCTTAAACAGATTGACCCAAGGATGGATTGTTTTTGGAAGAGTGACCTGAAGTGACTGTCCAATAGTCCTGCTATTGAGATTGTCTAAGCTGCCCTTATTTTGGACTGCACTAAAATCTAAGGTTTAGCTTTCCTTTAATTTTTGTGAACTGCCCCATGTACTTCCCAAGGTTTCTTTTTAATTTGTTGTTCAAATTAGCTAGAGTCAGTTCCTGTTGTTTGCAACCAAAAAACCTTAATCAATACAAATCCTTACTTATTTGAAATCACAACTGCCAAGGGCAGGGTGGCGGTCAGTAAGATGACAAAGCCCTTTCTGCTTGGGTCCTAAGATCGCTCACAGAGTGTAGGGATGAAACTGTTCTCTCTGTGCTCACTTGAACCTGATCTGGCAACATTTCCTATGCTCTGCCATGCTGGTTACTTTGACCCGGCTTGGTCTTCTTTGGACATTTCCATTCCCAGGAAGCTTCTTCTGTTCTACCACCTGTTTTAGTACTAAAAGTTTATGCTTTCTGTCTCTGGTAGTTTCTCTAAAAGTCTTCTAGTTTCTCTATAAACTCCATGGCAGGGCTTCCCTGGAGGTGCAGTGGTTAAGAATCCACCTGCCAATGCAGGGGACACAGGTTCAAGCCCTGGTCCGGGAAGATCCCACATGCCGTGGAGCAACTAAGCCCGTGTGCCACAACTACTGAGCCTGCGTGCCACAATTACTGAAGCCTGTGCACCTAGAGCCCGTGCTCCGCAACAAAGAGAAGCCACCTCAATGAGACACCTGTGCACCGCAATGAAGGGTAGCCCCTGCTCGCTGCAGCTAGAGAAAGCCTGCACGCAGTAACAAAGACCCAAAGCAGCCAAAAATAAATAAATTAAAATAAATAAATTAAAAGAAAACAAAAAACAAACAAAAAAACTCCATGGCATGCCCAAGCGGGGTTTCCATTCTCCTTTCCTGGAGAGTCACTGTTTCAGGAACTCCTCCCTCCCAGGTCCATAGCCTCCTGGCAGTAGAGTAGTAACAAAGGAGTGACTCTGGGATTGAGACAGACATGGGTTAGCATCTCACTCTCGCTACTTATGGGTGACTTTACCTAATCTCTCTGAGCCTGTTTTTACAGAAATAAATGCTGTTCATGGTTGCAGAACTTCAGACTGCTCTTAGTGAATCAGTACTGGTGTGTGTTGAAGACAACGGTTTCTGGGCAAAAGAGTGTGGATAACTCAGTGCCAAACCACTATTCTCTTGGGAGAAATGACTCTGCATGGGCTCTAGAGATGATAAATTCACTGGTGTCATCTTTAATATGAAATGTTACAAATAAAAGGCACCCAGAGAAGTTCAGTCAATTGATCACATTCAGCTAATTAGTTACAAAACCATATCTGAGATCCACCCCTCCTAATTCTCTTTGAAAAGCACTGTTGATGCTAAAAGTTGCCCTGAATGCTTTGTCTGCATAGTTTTTTGATATATTAACTCTAGTGCTGTGTTCTGTCACTGGAGAGATTCTTCTACCTGTGATGGGAGTGATGGTAGTGGTCTGCATCTAGAGAGAGAGTAAGCTTTTCCTAACATAAGATATAGGATGGGTCCCTTTGGGTTTAGTTTATTGAATCAGTAAAGCACAAACTCTCTGCAGCTCAGAATCTGAGCATTCTCCAGTGACTTTTCAAGGCAACCCTAGTGTTAGGCCTTCCATATCCAGCCAGCAGGGATAGCTCATAGGATTGGCCTGTGTCTAAGCAGGGAATGGACACCAGCAAGGGTGATCTGGTCACCATGGCCCTGAAAACTGGATTTAGCAGTGAGGTAGACATAGCCCCAGTGAGCCAGTCTTCTTATCATTTACCAGTCCAGGCAGGCTTCCCTGGGCAGGGGGAGGACTGCTGAGTTACATCAGACATAAATGAATCAATACAAACCAATTCCTTCACAAAAGAAAACCTAATTAGTCACACTGCTACCCATATCAACTGTGTGTCTCTCTCTGAGCAGCTGACACATTCCAATTCCTGCAGACAACTGCATTCTAACGCTCCTTAATGAAAAATACATATCTATTTTGTTATTGCCAAGTTTAAGTCTTGCCAAGTTTGTTTTCTAAAACATAACCAATAATGGAAACTTAACTATGGTCTTAGAAGGGTTTTCACAGTTTAGAGAAGAGTCAGGCTTTATGTTAGGAAGTAGAATGAGTTCATAGAGGATGATGATCTAATCAGAGCTTGGTCCATACTTGGCTGCCTTTACAAGAGGGAGATGCAGAGCTGGGGGATGAAAACGAGGGGTGTGACCCCATGGCACCTGCTGGAAGGTGTTGCAGCCCAACTGTAGCCTCTGGGAAGAACATGCACTTCCCACAGGCCTTTCCTACTAATAGATGCTTTGTATCACTGCAGGAACCCCCAAGAAGTCAAAGGCCACCTGCTAAGGGAAACTCAATTTTTCGTTCATTCATCAGTCATCACTCTTCTCAATGACCCTGGCAACCAGAGACAACTGTCTTCTAGAGCCAATGGAGAGCATTCTTTACTACACCGGCAACTTCAGATGCCGTGAGTGTGAATTAACTATCGAAGGTGGTACCATAGATGGTTGAGCATGTGGGCTTATAGTTAAATTCCTGGGTTCAAATCCTGACTCTGCCACTTACTAGCTGTTTGACTTTGGACAAGCTGACTTTATTTCTCCAAGGTCACATTTCTTCACCTGCAAAAATTGGGCTGATACTGTATTTTCTTAGATCTAGGATGCTAACGTTACTTTTTATACAACTAATGAAGAAAAATGACTGCCAATCAAACTATGACACAACATTGATTGTAAAATTCACCTATTTTAGAGATGTTAAAATGTTTTTTAATAAAAGGATATTACAATTGAGGAAGTAGGCTAGCACCTACCTCATGGTATTCATGTGAGGACTAAGATAATTCATACAAATTCTTAGCACTCTGTCAGTCACAGAGTAAGCCCTAATAAGTGATTACTACTATTTTACTACCAGAAGGTGGTAGTTTGGGTAATTTCAGCAAATCATTTAACTCTCTGTGCTTTATTATCTTCATCTTTAAAATGAATGGGTAGCCATATGGTCCTGCCACCCAGAATTGGGAAGAAAAACTAATTAAAAAAACATTTTTAGGTCCTTAGCAGTTCTAACTGTGAAACACTATCAACTCCTTCTGCTGTTCATCTTCTGTGCTTAAAAACTAATAAGGAAATATACTCTGTATATTTTTATGTATGTATTAATTTAGCTGGAATTCCAAGGCCAATTTAAACTTTCAACTTGGAGTATTTATATTTCTATTGTAATTGTTGAAAGAGGACTTTTAATTTTTTATTTATCCTCCTCAATATAACTCTGATTTTTCATGAGTGGTTTTGTTTTTTACTGACAAGGGAAAGTTACCCTAATATAGTATCTCCATTGTTGGCCAAGCCTAAAGAAATAATATCTGATTGCAAAATTTTGCATATCTGTGAACTCCCACAAATTTTAGAAGACTGGTATTAATAAAAATTAATCTCAGTTATACTAGTTGGGTAAGAGAGGAAAATACATTCCCGAGTATTTCAAGTTATAACTAAGTACAAGGGAGATTCAAATACTAGTCCCATAGGGCCTTACTCTTAGATCCCACTTTGAGTAGCAAGGAGCTAGACCAATAAAGGCAGCTGTTGTGTAAGAGAAGTTCAATTTAACTGAACTCTCAGTTATTAAACCTTTAGTATGATGCAGGCATGGTGTTAGGTGATAGAGGTGCAAAGGAATTTAAAACAAAATTCTTGCCCTCCTAGAATTTGTAGTCTGATAAGAAATGCTAACACAGTGTGATAAATACTACAAAAGTGTCATGGGAGTATCAAGGAAGCAGAGACTGGATCTGCCTGGGTAAGCAAAAGAAGGCTTTAAGGATTGTATAGGAGTTTACAAAATGGAGAGTTTGGGAAAGAGTATTGCCTACAAAGAGAATAGTGTTTGCAAAAGCATGGGTATAAAGAAACATGGGTTTCATGTAGCTTAGCATGACTACTGTGCAATGTACTCTGTGTGTGTGTGTGTGTGTTTGTGTTTATGTGTAAGGGGTGGGGTCCCTTGTGGTAATGAGAGACTTGCAAACAAAGTTGAGATAAGATTGTGAAGGACCTTAAGTTGCTACATTAAAGAGTTTGGACATTATCCCAAAGGCAAAAGGTTTAGATTCGAGAAGGGTTTGGTGGTAGATTCAAAGGAACATAATGACAAATTGGCTATAGGCTGCTGAGCATTACAGAGGAACTAGGAATGATTTCACGTGTCTAACATGGACTCCTAGGTGACTGGAGGGGGCAGCATTCACTGATGAGGAACATAGGAAGGGCAGCTACAATGAGAAAAGCACATAATTGAGACTCAGAAGACCTGGAATTTGGTCTGAGTTTTTGAAAAACTACCTTGAAAATAATTAGATCAGGTTATTGTTATATAAATACTAAACCCCTCTGGGCCTCATTTTCCTCATGTTTACGGAAGTAAGATGGAGAAGAAATATACCAAGATGACTTAGGAGTCAGGGTGCATGAATTCACTTCCTAATTCTGACAATTACTAGCTACACGATTTTTGGCCAGCTACTTAACCTAAGTCTCTTCATTTGGAAAATGAGGATAATAATTACACCAGAGGGTTGTTGTAAGTTATGTATCTGGCACATAGTAAGCCCTCAATAAATGTTTGTTCTTACTACTTTTATTATTATCTCTATTATAAAAGGATATATTTGTCCTTTAATTTGAGACAGCACAGCATAGTGGTAAAGAGAATGAACTTGGCACCAGAGTTTATGAAATTTAGGCTGCATTTGCCATTCGCTCCTGTGTGATCTTGGGCAAGTTGGTAAGCTTTCTGAGTCTCACTTCACTTATCTATAAAATAAGGATAATGAGGGAATCTACCTCATAGGGTTGTTGTGAGGATTAGATGAAATGATATATGTGAAGTGCTCTGATGAGTGCCTGGCACAAAGTGCTTATGTGTTTGTTGTTATTATTGTTGTAATTATTATTGTACTAATTTTAATTTTGAGATTGTAAACTGTTTGGGAGTAAGTGCATTCCGCAGAAAATTAGTTACTTTTCCACGTCAGTGACTTTGTTCAGCCAACAGAGCAGGCCCTGAAGAGACAGTCCTGTATTTCGTCAGGTGACACGTGGCGTGGCCTGCAGGCCGGTGAAGCTGAGGACGGTGGAGGGCCTCTGAAACAGCTCCTCTGAATTAAATGGAACGACTTTCTCCTCCAGATTCTGTGTGGGAGGCTTATATATTTGGTTTGGTAATGAGTTTGCTTTCTGAGCCAAAGAAGAGGAGAGAATAAAAGGAGAGAGAAGGCGTGAGAGGCAATCATAGAAACCTGGAGGCTCAGATCCTCCAAAATGGAAAAGGAGCCTGCATTTCTGCAGAAACAAGAGAGAAACAAGCAACAGTCTCGAAGCTCATTATGATTTAACTTTGAGATAGCACCAAATGACAGCGATGTGACTACTGAAGCCTGTTTGAACTATAAGCAGGACAAAGGGGGAAATGGAGTGTATTAGCAGGAGCGTAAAAGATAACCTCCTCGCTTACAGGCTGTGCACACATTAGTGCACGGATGTGCTGTTAAGGGCTATTAAATCTCTCTAAAGTGGCCATTTCCCTTTCTATGGCAAATGATTGAAAAATCTTTGTTGTGTATTTACTTGAACAAAATTCTTAGAATCTTTTAAGACACTTGCCCTCTGTTGTGAGAAGAATGCAAACTTGTGACTGATGGGGTCAACAAGCAGGAAGCAGTGATGAATCCTGAGGGCACGTTGCCTTGCATAGCTCAAAAGAGTAAAGTATGAATTCATTTAATTTTTTTTCCTGTAAAGAAGCATTTCTCTTTGTGTTCGAGTTTTGTAGAAGATTGAAAAAATAGAAGAATCTGAGTGCCCTATTTTCCCACTGATTGACAGTGTCAGTTCCTCTGCTTCTCCACTTGTCTGTTATTACCATGATTATCACTAGGATCATCTTTCTTTGACTTTTCCCATCTGAGAAGAGCAAATTATCCTCAGCATCATATTGTGAGACAGAAGTCTGAATGGGGGTGCAGTGGTTGGGAGACCACCTGCCAATGCAGGGGACACTGGATTGAGCCCTGGTCTGGGAAGATCCCACATGCCGTGGAGTGGCTAAGCCCGTGCACCACAACTACTGAGCCTGCACTCTAGAGCCTGTGAGCCACATCTACTGAGCCTGCGTGCCACAACTACTGAAGCCTGTGTGCCTAGAGCCCGTGCTCCGCAACGAGAGAAGCCACCGCAATGAGAAGCTCATGCACCGCAACAAGGAGTAGCCCCTGCTTGCCGCAGCTAGAGAAAGCCCGCACGCAGCAAAGAAGACCCAATACAACCAAAAAATAAATAAAATAAAATAAATAAGTTAAAAAAAAAAAGAAGTCTGAATGGAATAGCTAGACATTAGTGTTTGTCTACATTAATGGCATAAATTGGGAACTTTGTAATTTGATCTCGGGTATTAGAAGAAGTCAGTGTCCATAACTGTCTAAGGTAAACTTTTTTTTTTGCCAGTGTTTTGGCCATTTAATTTCTATTTAATTTTACATAAAACAAGGAGTTAAAAATGAGCATCACATCTAAGCAATATGGAATCAAAATTAAGCTTGACTTCTGTATTGTAGAGGTGAAGTTTATGTAGAAAGCAAATACCTTTCAAGCATTAACAGGACATTTGAAGGAATTATCTGTAAATACATAGTTTTTCAGCTGTAAACAGTAAAGTATAAAGGAGAGCCAAAGGAAATTTATGGGAAAATTCAGGTTCAGATATTGCTTGCTTTACCATTCTTCTTTTTTTAAAAATTTAGATACAATTGACATATAACATTATATTAGTTTCAGCTGTACAACCTAATGATTCGATTATTTGTATGTACTGTGAAAGGATCACTACAATGAGTCTAGTTAACATCCATCACCACACATAGTTACAACACTTTTTTTCTTGTGATGAAAACTTTTAAGATTTACTTGCTTAGCAATTTCAAATGTGTAATGCAGTATTATTTACTATAGCCCCCATGTTATACATTATATCCCCATGACATTGATTTTATAGCTGGAAGTTTGTACTTTTTAACCCCCTTCACTCATTTTGCATCCCCAAGCCCCCACCTCTGGTAACCAACAATCTCTTCTCTGTATCCATGTGCTTGATTTCCTGTTTGCTTGTTTTGTTTTTAGATTCCACTTATAAGTGAGATCATGTGGTGTCTTTCTCTGTCTGACTTATTTCACTTAGCATAAGGCTCTCAAGGTCCATTCATGTTGTTGCAAATGGCAAGCTTTCCTTCTTTTTATGGCTGAGTAATATTCCATTGTATATATATACTACATCTTCTTTATCTGATCATCTATTGATGGACGCTTAAGTTGTTTCCATAACTTGGCTATTTTAAGTAATGTTGTAATGAACATGAGGGTGCATATATATTTTCCAGTTAGTGTTTTCATTTATTTTTTCAGATAAATACCCAGAAGTGGAATTGCTGAATCATATGATAGTTATATTTTTAATTTTTTGAGTAACCTCTGTATGTTTTCCACAGTGGCTGTACCAATTTACATTCCCAGCAATGGTGTACAAGGGTTCCCTCTTCTCCACATCCTCGCCAACACTTTAACTTAAATACTTTAATATACATCATCCAAAGAGGAGTTTTGCAGAATTTCATTATATCTGAAGAATTTTTTAAAAATGCAAGTCAACTGAATTGACTCATTAAAATGCACTTCAAAATGATATCAAGGGGCAACTGCACAACTGCAAAGCAGAGATGCAGGTCTGTAAATGTCATTAATTCAGTCACATTTGTTGAATTCAAATGAGGGTATATAGTCCCCTGTATAGAAAAATGCAAAAGAAAGAAGATACTCATTTTTTTCGCTTGAGGTGCTTACTCTGGCTTTTGGCATCACAACTTTATATGTACAATAAAGTAGAAGGTGGTATGAGTCGGGTGACCAGGGTCAATGTCCCTTGCTGCCTCTTTATGACCTTGGGCAAGTCTCTTAAAGCCCTGTAGGCTGAAGTTTCTTCATATGAAAAATGAACAGTTTAGAAAATATATTTTCGAATATCTTTTTCAGCTTTAAAAGTGTATGGTTTCAAGTGAATGAAAATTAACATGGTGTGAACAAACTGCTTCGTTCACTTATTCACGGAGAGCATCCTAGGAGCTAAGTACTCTAATGGGGCTGTGTATATAAAAGACAGGAACATTTGGTCCTGCTTTCAAGAGGCTCACAAAGCAAGAGCAAGACTGACCAGCTAGCAATTAAAATGAACTGTACTCAGTGTGCCCCAAATCATGGGGAGTTCAGAGGAGGGCGGGTTTATCTCTGGGGTTAGGTGGGGCAACCATCCAGGCTGTGGCGGTAAGATGTGTGATAGACCCCAAAACATAAGTGGAAGTTTGGCAGGTAGAAAAGAAGGGAGGATGCCTCTGGCAAACAGAGTAGCATTGACAAGACATACACCCTGGGACTTCCCTGGTGGCACAGCGGTTAAGAACTGGCCTGCCAATGCAGGGGGCACGGGTTCGAGACCTGGTCCGGGAAGATCCCACATGACACGGAGCAACTAAGCCCGCTAGCCACGACTACTGAGCTGATGCGCCACAACTACTGAAGCCCACGTGCCCAAAGTCCGTGCTCCTCAACAAGAGAAGCCACCGCGATGAGAAGCCCACGCACCGCAACGATGCTCCCTGCAACTAGAGAAAAGCCTGCACGCATCAACAAAGACCCAACACAGCCAAATAAATAAATAAATTAAAAAAAAAAAAAGACATACACTTTGTGCTTGAAGGGTTAGCAAAAAGTAATAGAGACAGAAGGATTGTTTGAGACTTGATTGTGAAGAGCTTTAAAAGTCATGCTAAGAACTTTTGACTTTATCCCAAAGGCATTGGGGAACCATGAAATTAGGAGACATGATCAAATTTCTTTCAGAAAGTTCACTCAGGTGGCACTTGTGGAGTCCGGATAGAGGGAAGATGGAAGGGAAGCTCTTTGAAGACTATTTGGATGGTCCACGGGAACAATGATGAGAGGCTTACCTGGGGCTATGACAGTGGGAACAGGGAGGAAGGGACACGTTTGAGAGATGGCTCAGAAATAGAATCAACAGGATCTATTTATTCATTCACTCAACAAATTTATTCAGTCTGTGCTATGTGTCAGCCAGTATGAACCATGAAGAGAATATAAGTACTGTTGATGCTGACAGGGGAGTGGTCAGATTAGAGCAGAGGGAGGTGGTACTAGTTTGGATGGGCTTCCTGGAAGAATGCAGTCTGACCTAACTTCCCAAAAAAGGAAAAGAGACATGAATTCATAGAAAGAGGCAGGGGAACATTTTATTGCCCGATTAAGAGCTTGTAAGAATGCAAGAATGAGGAGATGACCAGCAGGTATGCTTGACTAGCAAAGAGAGTCTTTTTTAACCTGGAAAAAATGGAGAGATGGGCGGCATGTGGGAGAGAAGACTGAGAGCAGAAACATTGAAATTTGATGTAGTAACCACGGGATACCCCTGTAGGTTTTTAGAACTACTGTGGGTTTTTAGGAGGAGAGGAGCTGTGTGGTAGAGTAGAAAAAAATGATGGAATTAATGCTTGTAGATCTGGATTATGCTACTAACTAGCTGGGTCATCATTCAAATCATTTAATGTCTCCAAAGCTCATGTTTGTATTGTTAGGATGGGAGCAAAAAGGCATTTAGATGGAAATCCAGCTAAGAGACAACTACAGTAGTCAATTCAAAAATGCATGCGAAGTACAAACCATGGACCAGACACTATATGGACACTGGGGAACAGGAAGAATAAGAAATGGCAGGGAAATGGACTTTCCAGCCTGCTGGGCACCTGGAAGTAAGAATATTGTCCAGGAAAAGCTTGGATACTTGCCTTTATTTTCTTCCCTCCCATCTCACCCCATTTCTACCTCTGGATATGGCCTTGCTGATGCTGGGTTTGACTCAAGAAGCAAAAGGATGATGGTATCCGGAAATATTTCCTATCAAAGGTATGAATTATTTGCATACATTCTTGAATAGTGATGCAAGTCCCAGGTATAAAAGGATTAGATTTGGGCTGCATCATGACCCCCAGCCCCTCAGGTGCTTTGGGCACCAAGGGAAGCTGCTAAAAACAGCTTCATCTGCTTCTGCTCTGGGTGGATGCCCCACCACTTCTCGCGTTCTTGGCCAAAGAAATCAGGCACATAACCTTACAGATTAAGCAAAAGTGGTTTCTCCCTGCCAATTTAAACCTACCTGTATGCTTCATCAGTCTTTGGCTTTCAATGGGATTACAGTCTAATAGGAAGTTAGACATATAAACAAATATATTACAGTACGACAAGTGGTTCTTTTTTCTATAGACTGGCAGTGTGGTGCTGGGGAACTGAAATGGAACAATCTTCTCTGCTCAATTTGGCTTTGCCAACAGATGAACTTCTTTCTGTTTCCTCTTAAAACATCGTGCTGAGTCCTGACAAGTGGAGGTGCCCTGGTTGCCTAGGAGGGAATATTCTCCCAGGGGCTGGGCAGGGACTTGAGACAAGGGAAATGTGGTTCTTCTTGTCCCCTGAAAAAGTAACATTGGATTTTCCGGCCTAGAGGTACATTGCCTAATCTGCCTGCGTGCTTCTCATCTTTCTCTGTCCTGGCCCTTCTTGGGCTGCTTGTCTGAGGGAAGCTGACTGATGAAAATAACCTTTATTTGTCTTCTGTAGACGCTCACCCAAAAATCAGGCACCAAACTGGAGAGGCTCTGCCATTATTTAGAAATGAAAATTAAGGCAAGTCATTCATCCTTTTGGGTGTAATTTGTTCATCAGTTAAAAAAGAGACTCTCTGTCCTTCCTACCCAAAAGGCTAATATGAGGATGAATACAAGTTGGGAAGATATTTTTGCAACATAGAGGATCACTAAATACAATGCACCATTTGATTATCAATCCTCTCCATAGGTTTTTCTAGCCTCCAGCATCTACTAGCCATTTTTAGTTTCATCAGCTGCCTTAAAGCATTCTCCTTAAATTCTTTCAATTTCAGTCAAACTCCTGATAGGCAACCATAATTCACATTCTTGCTGAGGGACACCTGAAGTCAGCTTTCACCCCCTAACCAGGTATCCAAAGCCGGATTTATATTTCTTTTAAAAAAAGGGAAATGAAATCCTCAATAGAAAGGTTGTCTGGCAACCGGATAAAAGAAGAAATTTCTTTCAGGCTTTCCAAGAAGACAGAATAGGAGTCTTGAAATATAAATTACTTTTTATTGGTGTCTTGAAAAGGTATTATTCTCAACCATCTGCCTCTCTTACCCCCGTTACTGCATATGGCCTATGCAAGCAATTAAACCATTGTGTGTCTTTAAATTGAATGGAAGTAGAGATATTTTAGGAGATGGAAGAAACCTTAGAGATTTCCTGGTTTATCCATTTATTTCTTGAAGTAGGGAAGTGGAATTTAGAACAGGTAAAAGATTTCCCCTTGACCTCTAGCTTTTCAGTGCTGATCCAAGATAAAACCCAGGGTTTCTAACTCCCAGTTCAGGGTCCTCACCACTGGGCTAAAGATAAGATACGAGCATGAATAACTATAATGGAGGCAGAGAATGGTATTCTAAGTCTCACACTAGGCCTCAATGTCCAACCTGATGGTAAGTGTGGCAGAAGCAGTCAAAGGCCCTAGGCCAAGGGGACATCATTTCTGCCCATACTGTCAAAGGGCATTTGGGTTGGAGAGCATAAATGACCCTTCAGACGTTTACCTTGGAGGTAAAATATCTACTGTATTAAATTCCAACTGTGCCTGTTTCACAGAGGAAGGACAATTGGTTGGTGTCCTTTCTCCTAGCTCAGAACTGCTCCTGTTATTCTGATCTTTCTGCTCCGGTTTAGGCCCTCCCTCATGGTCTGCCCCACTGGAAAGCTTGGTGGCTTTCCTGGAATGTCAGGTTATGGAGAATAAGAGTACCTAGGAGGGGGGAGAACATACTTCTGGTCAAATTCCATGACAGTGAACTCCCCATGCCTGGGCCAACTCCCTTGGTGTTCATACAAGTCAACCCCACTTGAGTTACGTAGGCCAATAGCTGGGGCTTAGAAATATTTGTTTCACATGATCTCACTGTGATGGAACATTCCTCCCTCCCTGTATCTTTCTCATAGAAGTGAATTTCTGATAGTCCAGAGGGAGTAGAGTTTACCTGAGGTCATGACCTGCCCCTGCCTCTACCTCTGTCTCTCTATTCCAGGCCTGGGTGACACAGCACAGGGCTCTCGGTCCTTTGCAGTACACGATGCACCGTGTAGTAACTTATCTTGCTGCTTCCTAGGGCCTCTCTGGTGAACTTGGTGGCCAGTGGGGACTTCCCTGGAGCCTTGAGGGTTGTGCCTCTGCAGTGGATTTTCAGGGAGTTATTTATAGTTATACAACTGCCAGGTGGAGGATGGGCAGTGACTCCCCAGCTGGGGGAATTGAAGTGTTAAGAAGTTCTATGTATGAGGGATTCTGGGCACACAGAACCATAGAGTCCTAAAGCTGGAAGGGGGTTAGGATTACCTGTGCCACAGGAGATGGCTTTGCTGTGAGACACTTCAGGGTCTGGCTGCAGCACAGGGTCAATGGGGAAGTTCGCAGAGGAAAACACATTTGTTCATGGAGACCTAGCAATTAGGAACTGGGCAAGAAGGCAGGGGAAGAGAGGGAGCTCCCTGCAGCCCTGAGAGATGAAGTGGCTTGGCTAAGGACACATGGGTAGTTCTCTTTCCTGTGCCACCCATCAGGTGGACCTGCTTTCTAGTGGAGCTGATTTGAGGAGGTGAGGAGAACTAACCTTCGTTAAATGAGTCAGAGTGAAGCCAGATGTTTGCAGCTGGAGTTGGGCTATGTGACTCCTGCCACCTCGTACTGCTAATTTGTTCCTGGGTTGACCATCTGATCTTCTGCCCACAAAATGAAGCAGTGAAACACTCCTTCTGCCAACATAGTAAGTGAAAGTGTTCTCCTCCCACTGTTCCATCATGAAAGTAGCATATCTGGTGTCTGTAGGTGTTTGAAGGAGCCAACTATTCATGTCATCTGCTGCCTGGATCCTGGACCAGTTAAAGACTAGGCACAGGAGTCCAAAAGGGCTCAAAGCACCTGCCTTATTCCAATCCAAGAAGAACAGTCTTCCCCATCTGAATTGAACTTATGACCCCATCACAAGCAGGGTGGCTAGATTCCACAGGAGTAAAATGTAGACTTTTAAGGGATGGAAAAGTCTGGAGTGTGGAGACTACCTGAGGCCTGTGGCAGGCTGGATCCAAAAGAGAGCCAATGACAGCTACTCACATGCTTAGGACACCTCCCTCTATTGGAAGATGGGACTTAAAGGGAATGGAGAAGATGGGGGGGGAGAGGGCATAAATTATTCTAAGATCTGGTTCATTACTAGGAGGAGAAAATGGCTCCTCTACATCCATTTTTTTTCTTTCTCAGTGAAACCTACTTCTCTCTGTACCTTCAATCGGTTCTCACCGGCTGTCCTGGAGCTTATCTTCAGCTTATGTTGTGTTTCCCCAGACCACACAGTACTGAACACAGAGTAGGTTTCTCAGCAAATCCATGTTAAGATCTGGGTTTACATCTTGGTGAAATAGGAACAATCCAATTCAGCAGGTGATTGTCCTAGGTTGGGTCTTCCCTGAGACAAGGATCTGGGTGCCTGGAGTTTATTTGGAAATTGATTCCAGGAAACACCAGTAGAGGAAGGGGAAAGTGAGACAGGGAAGGGAGGCAGCCAGGAAAGGGGTGTTATCAAGTGCCCACTTGGGCAACTAGAGTTTATGCCCCTGGGGAACTCTACAGCCAGTGTACAAAAGATGCCTGGAGTTCTCCCAGTTGGAGTGAGGGAGCTGGGTGTTTATTTACCACATTCCGTTGGTCATCCTTTGAGGCTGCTTTTCTAGCACTGCATGTAGCATGCACATGATACACAATTTGTGCTTTTTGGAGAAAACTCATCTAGCAGATAGGTGTGAGCCTCTCACCAGCTGTCGGTGGTTTGTCTCT
This sequence comes from Balaenoptera musculus, assembly GCF_009873245.2. Taxonomy (NCBI): domain Eukaryota; kingdom Metazoa; phylum Chordata; class Mammalia; order Artiodactyla; family Balaenopteridae; genus Balaenoptera; species Balaenoptera musculus. Next base: position 140,531,609 of record NC_045786.1, on the reverse strand, counting down.
GTGTTTTTTGTTGCCTTTGTCACAAGAGGCTGTCTAAGCTCCACTCTTGGCTGGAACGTAATGCGGCAGCCTCCAACAGTTCAATCACTTGTTGTGCTGACAACGCTCCCTCCAAGAACTGTCAACCTCTGACATATAAGAGGAAATGACAGCCTTGTACAAAGCTCCATAACCAACTCCCTAACTGGATGAGGTCTCATAGAAACTGTCAAGACAGAATGGCAGGTACTACAGTCTTTCAGAAGCTCTACAAAATGACTGCTGCTGCTGAATTGCTGCCTTCATTTCAGACATTGACTAGTTGAGAGTGAATTGGCTTCTGACAAGTTTCTTCCTCGCTGAGTTTGGGATGGATCCTGCCTGCTTTCTACTTGACCATTCAAAGTGTTGGCATGGGCACCTGGACTGCCCCTTGGAGCTGGTGCCTGGAACCCACCTGCTAGGATGAACAGGGAAGTGAATCATGAGAAGAGTCCTAGGAAGGCTGCATGTCAAATGGATGCTTCACACGAGCTTCCTGGTTTCTATCCTGCTCCCTGCTCTTAGGCATCTCTGTTCTGCATAGACACCCTGGGCGGCCCCCTTTGCTGGTCTTAGGTATCTCCTCTGGCACCTCTTCAGTGCAAGACTCAGCACATGGTAACTTATTGTGCTGCCTCCTAGGGCTGATTCTCTGGTGAACTCGGTGGCCAGTGGGGTCTTCCTTGAGGAGCTTCCTTGGTAGCCTTGAGGGTCATACCCCTGTAGAGGTGAGGCAGTGGATTTTCAGGGGACTATTTGCAAATTCTGCTAAACTTAGAGACAAGTGTGAGATGTATTCTAGGCTACAGGTCAAGCATTTTCAAGAACAGAACCTTCCATTAGTTTTCCTATTTCTTAATGCAAGTGAAATAGTTTTGGAGATTCAAATTTCAGTCTACATAATTCAGGTGTGCAAAATTAGAACTTTTTTTCTCTTTAACTGAACTTAACACTTGTTGTGGGTTGAATTTTGTCCTTCCGAAAAGATATGTTGGAGTTCTAATCCCCCAGTACCTCAGAATATGACCTTATTTGAAGACAGGGTCTTTACAGAGGGAATCAAGTTGAAATGAGGTCATTAGGATGAGTCCTAATCCAATATGATCCATGTCCTTACCTCAAGGGGAAAATTGGACACTGACATGCACTCAGGGAAAACACCACATGCCGAAGAAGGCAGAGATCAAAGTGGTGCTTCTAAAGCTAAGGAACGCTAAAGATTGCCAGGAAACCAGCAGAAGCTAGGGCAGAGGCATGGAACAGTTTCTCTATTGGCCTTCAGAAGGAAGCAACCATGTTGATACCTTGATCCTGGACTTCTTGCCTCCAGAATTAAGAGAACTGTGAGAGAGTACATTTCTGCCGTTTGAGCCGCCCAGTTTGTTGTGCTTTGTTATGGCAGACCTAGCAAACCAATACAACACTCAGATCTTTTTCAATGATGGTGATAAACTTGATCTTCCCAATTCAAAGCAAATTTGGGAGTCTTCAGGTGAATTCAGTCTCTTTTGAATAAATACTCAAGCAATTCCTATTTTCCTCTTCTTCTCTTCCTTCCTTCCTTTCTCACCAGGCTGCGGCCCTACACGGAGGTATCTGTCCTCTGGATTCTGCTGACATGCCTCTGTTTTTCTTTGTTACATTGGCTCTAAATGCTCCGTGTCTGTTACTTATGTATCCACTCCGCATGCCACCCCTGTATCAGGTCACTGGATCCAACCAGTTTATTCAACTTCAACACCCTCGTCTTAACTGTGAGGTTTAGTCAGGGCCACCAGCTCATTCTCAGCCTCATCTGCACCTGTCTTGAGCAAAGTACGGACAGGATGGGCTCAGCCGGGGGCAGGGGAACCTTTCAGATGTTGTCCTGAACCTGTCTCTGGGGCCATAGGCTACCAGGACAGGAAATGGTGGTCCCAGGACATACCTCTGCCATCCCAGACCTATCCTACCACCACTTTGCCTCTCCTCTGGCCACCCATGTGTCAAGGGACCTTCTGTGAGGCTGAGATGTGTGATCTCTGTGGTATCATTGCAGTAATAACTGGAAACATTCTGAAATCCCATCAGTGGGAGAAGGATTAAATAAGTTAAGAGTATTCATATTGTGGAATACTGTGCAGCTGTTAAAAAGTGTGAGGGATCTCCCTTTATCCTGACATGGAAAGATCTCCAAGACATATTATGTTCTAGAACAATACTATGGTATGGCTCCATTTTTGTGAAAACAAATCTATATACATGAATATGGATGCAAAGGCATAGAAAATCCTGGATGGACACATATCTAAGTGTTAAGAGCATTACCCAGAGGAGACATATGAATTGGGAGAGGGGGGCAGGTACGTGAAAGAGGATGTTCACTTTTTCCTCAGAGTCTTTTTGTCTGATATGAAATATTAACAGAACTGTATTAATGAATTATGAAATTTTGACAAGTTAAAAAAAAATAAGCCAAACCCCTCCAAAATACCATAAACTGTACTGAGAATGGCCTGCCTGTCCTTTTCTCGATAATTAACCTGTTCACTCTTTCTTCAGTCTGAAAAGGCTCAGGCATACTTGTTGGCTTAACTGAACCTCTCTTTCACTCAGATGTTGTTAGCACAAAACTTTAATGAATAAATGAAGGACCAGAGAATACAGCTCCAAGTTGCCCTCTAGACCACAGCCTGTGTTGTCACAGAGGCCTTTGGCAATCCAAAAGGAATAAAGTTGAATCAAGTAACAAGGGGAAATCAATATCTTATTCACGTTAAACCTGCCCTTATACTCTCCATTATGTGACCTGCCACACAGAGAATCGATCTGTTTCTCTTCATGTGGAACACAGGGGCTCTAAAATTTTCATTTATATATATTAATTTTTAAGAAGAGAACTTCACTTCATGGCGCTATTTCCTTTCCCTGTAAAACTGGTGGATTAATAGCAGAAGTAAAAACGGAGCTCCTCGTGTTTGACTCAGCTCCAGTCCTGCATACTAAGTAAACATTCTCAGAGGAATGGTTCTTGGGTCAGGACAAGGATAATAATGGTCATTAATAACCATCACTCATTACATGGTTCATCTTCCCCTGAGCTCTTCTAAGCTACTGTTTATAAATGCTCTTTAATGTGCCAAGTGCCCTGGTGCCCCCGAGGCAGACACACACTTGGAGGGAGGGTAATTGCTGCTGTCATGATGAACCCTGGCCTGTGCACACGGCATTCCCAGATCACTTCTCCCGCCTCTGGGGCAGAGGGTTAATGGTCACTGTCCAAGACCGCTTGGGACAGGGAGTGGTGGAATCTAATTACTGGCTCTTGTGGGTGGACCCATGTGTGTGTCTTGATGAACAGGATGAGCTGAAGTAATCTCCAAATCTGCATGCTAACTACCTTCTGGAAGTTATTGTTATTTTGAAGGCCCTAAGGAAATTATATCTTTATTGTGAGTCTAAACGGTCCTCTATTAACTCTCGCTGTTGCCTTACCTGATTCTTATTGCTCTGAAACCTTGATCCAGCTGCAACTAAATTACCTCCTCATTTTGTCCAAGAGAACCTAGATTATTTCTGTCTGTGGAACCACTGTCCCCAGTGTAGATCCCTGTCCTCATTTGCACCCTGCCTCCCCTCCTCATCAGCCCCCTCCCCGACTGGTAGATCCTATGTGGGAACAAGTACATAATTCTCTCTTTCCAAACAAATTGGATGAGATTTTGTTTTCTGCTTTTTGAAGATGTGACTGGACACCTTAAACTAAAGGTTCTTGCACCTTTATTTTCTCCTTTTTGAGTACGCGACTGAGTCGTCAGAAGTCAGAAAGAATAAGCAGGGTTCATGGTGAAACTTATAATTATGGTTGGAACTTGAAACAGTATTTGCAAGCTATTGTTAATATGATTTTTTTTCTGGTTTGTATATGTGTGTTGCAGTAATATATATTTCCATTTATTTTGCCAGTGGGTAAATTCTATATTCCCTTGAACCCCTGGAAAACATTTCTCTGTTAACACACAGGTGACTATTCTGCACACATACACATCCCCTTGCCATGAATCTTTTTTTTTTTCTTTCACATCTTTATTGGAGTATAATTGCTTTACAATGTTGTGTTAGTTGCTGCTGGATAACAAAGTGAATCACCTATATGTATACATATATCCCCATATCTCCTCCCTCTTGCGTCTCCCTCCCACCCTCCCTATCCCACCCCTTTAGGTGGACACAAAGCACCAAGCTGATCTCCCTGTGCTATGCAGCTGCTTCCCACTAGCTATCTATTTTACATTTGGTAGTGTATATATGTCCATGCCACTCTCTCACTTCGTCCCAGCTTACCCTTCCCCCTCCCTGTGTCCTCAAGTCCATTCTCTACGTCTGCATCTTTATTCCTGTCCTGCCCCTACGTTCTTCAGAACCTTTTTTTAAATTTTAGATCCCATATATATGTGTTAGCATACGGTATTTGTTTTTTTCTTCCTGACTTACTTCACTCTGTATGACAGTCTCTAGGTGCATTCATCTGTCGATGGACACTTAGGTTGCTTCCATGTCCTGGCTATTGTAAATAGAGTTGCAATGCACATTGTGGTACATGACTCCTTTTGAATTATAGTTTTCTCCGGGTATATGCCCCGTAGTGGGATTGCTGGGTCGTATGGTAGTTCTATTTTTAGTTTTTTAAGGAAACCTCATACCGTTTTCTATAGTGGCTGTATCAATTTACATTCCCACCAACAGTGCAAGAGTGTTCCCTTTTCTCCACACCCTCTCCAGCATTTATTGTTTGTAGATTTTTGATGATGGCCATTCTGCCCGGTGTGAGGTGATACCTCATTGTAGTTTTGATTTGCATTTCTCTAATGATTAGTGATGTTGAGCATCCTTTCATGTGTTTGTTGGCAGTCTGTATATCTTCTTTAGAGAAATGGCTATTTAGGTCTTCTGCCCATTTTTGGATTGGGTTGTTTGTTTTTTTGATATTGAGCTGCATGAGGTACTTGTATATTTTGGAGATTAATCCTTCATCAGTTGCTTCGTTTGCAAATATTTTCTCCCATTCTGAGGGTTGTCTTTTCGTCTTGCTTATTGTTCCCTTTGCTGTGCAAAAGCTTTTAAGTTTCATTAGGTCCCATTTGTTTATTTTTGTTTTTATTTCCATTTCTCTAGGAGGTGGGTCAAAAAGGATCTTGTTGTGATTTATGTCATAGAGTGTTCTGCCTATGTTTTCCTCTAAGAGTTTTATAGTGTCTGGCCTTACATTTAGGTCTTTAATCCATTTTGAGCTTATTTTTGTGTATGGTGTTAGGGAGTACTCTAATTTCATTCTTTCACGTGTAGCTGTCCAGTTTTCCCAGCACCACTTACTGAAGAGACTGTCTTTTCTCCATTGTGTATTCTTGCCTCCTTTATCAAAGATAAGGTGACCATATGTGCGTGGGTTTATCTCTGGGCTTTCTATACTGTTCCATTGATCTATATTTCTGTTTTTGTGCCACTACCATACTGTCTTGATTACTGTAGCTTTGTAGTATAGTCTGAAGTCAGGGAGCCTCATTCCTCCAGCTCCGTTTTTCTTTCCAAAGATTGCTTTGGCTATTCGGGGTCTTTTGTGTTTCTATACAAGTTGTGAAGTTTTTTGTTCTAGTTCTGTGAAAAATGCCATGGTAGTTTGATAGGGATTGCATTGAATCTGTAGATTGCTTTGGATCGTATAGTCATTTTCACAATGTTGATTCTTCCAATCTAAGAACATGGTATATCTCTCCATCTGTTTGTATCATCTTTAATTTATTTCATCAGTGTCTTACAGTTTTCTGCATACAGGTCTTTTGTCTCCTTAGGTAGGTTTATTTCTAGGTATTTTATTCTTTATTTTGCAATGATAAATGGGAGTGTTTCCTTAATTTCTCTTTCAGATTTTTCATCATTAATGTATAGGAATGCAAGAGATTTCTGTGCATTAATTTTGTATCCTGCTACTTTGCCAAATTCACTGATTAGCTCTTGTAGTTTTCTGGTAGCATCTTTAGGATTCTCTATGTATAGTATCATGTCATCTGCAAACAGTGACAGTTTTACTTCTTCTTTTCTGATTTGGATTCCTTTTATTTCTTTTTCTTCTCTGATTGCTGTGGCTAACACTTCCAAAACTATGTTGAATAATAGTGGTGAGAGTGGGCAACCTTGTCTTTTTCCTGATCTTAGTGGAAATGGTTTCAGTTTTTCACCATTAAGGACAATGTTGGCTGTGGGTTTGTCATATATGGCCTTTATTATGTTGAGGAAAGTTCCCTCTATGCCTACTTTCTGCAGGGCTTTTATCATACATGGGTGTTGAATTTTGTTGAAAGCTTTCTCTGCATCTATTGAGATGATCATATGGTTTTTCTCCTTCAATTTGTTAATATGATGTATCACGTTGATTGATTTCCATATATTGAAGAATCCTTGCATTCCTGGAATAAACCTCACTTGATCATGGTGTATGATCCTTTTAATGTGCTGTTGGATTCTGTTTGCTAGTATTTTGTTGAGGATTTTTGCATCTATGTTCATCAGTGATATTGGCCTGTAGTTTTCCTTTTTTGTGACATCTTTGTCTGGTTTTGGTATCAGGGTGATGGTGGCCTTGTAGAATGAGTTTGGGAATGTTCCTCCTTCTGCTATATTTTGGAAGAGTTTGAGAGGGATAGGAGTTAGCCCGTCTCTAAATGTTTGATAGAATTCACCTGTGAAGCCATCTGGTCCTGGGCCTTTGTTTGTTGGAAGATTTTTAATCACAGTTTCAATCTCAGTACTTGTGATTGGTCTGTTTATATTTTCTATTTCTCCCTGGTTCAGTCTTGGAAGGTTGTGCTTTTCTAAGAATTTGTCCATTTCTTCCAGGTTGTCCATTTTATTGGCATAGAGTTGCTTGTAGTAATCCCTTATGGTTCTTTGTATTTCTGCAGAGTCAGTTATTACTTCTCCTTTTTCATTTCTAATTCTATTGATTTGAATCTTCTCTGTTTTTTTTTTTGATGAGTATAGCTAATGGTTTATCAATTTTGTTTATCTTCTCAAAGAACCAGCTTTTAGTTTTATTGATCTTTGTTATCATTTCCTTCATTTCTTGTTCATTTATTTCTGATCTGATCTTTATTATTTCTTTCCTTCTGGTAACTTTGGGTTTTTTATGTTCTTCTTTCTCTAATTGCTTTAAGTGTAAGGTTAGGTTGTTTATTTGAGATGTTTCTTGTTTCCTGAGGTAGGATTGTATTGCTATAAACTTCTCTCTTAGAACTGCTTTTGCTGCATCCATACGTTTTGGGTCATTGTATTTTCATTGTCATTTGTTTCTAGGTATTTTTTGATTTCCTCTGATTTTTTCAGTGGTCTCTTGGTTATTTAGTCGTGTATTTTTAGCCTCCATGTGTTTGTATTTTTTACAGATTTTTTCCTGTAATTGATATCTAGCCTCATAGCGTTATGGTCAGAAAAGATCCTTGATACGATTTCAATTTTCTTAAATTTACCAAGGCTTGATTTGTGACCCAAGACATAATCTATCCTGGAGATTGTTCCATGAACACCTGAGAAGAAAGTGTGTTCTGTTGGTTTTGGATGGAATGTCCTATAAATATCAATTAAGTCCATTTTGTTTAATGTATCATTTAAAGCTTGTGTTTCCTTATTTATTTTCATTTTGGATGATCTGTCCATTGGTGAAAGTGGGGTGTTAAAGTCCCCTACTGTTATTGTGTTACTGTTGATTTCCCTTTTTATGGCTGTTAACGTTTGCCTTATGTATTGAGGTGCTCCTATATTGGGTGCATAAATATTTACAATTGTTGTATCTTCTTCTTGGATCATTATGTAGTGTCCTTCTTTGTCTCTTGTAATTGTCTTTATTTTAAAGTCTATTTTGTCTGACATGTGCTACAACAGCTTTCTTTGGATTTCCATTTGCATGGAACATCTTTTTCCATCCCCTCACTTTCAGTCTGTATGTGTCTCTAGGTCTGAAGTGGGTCTCTTGTAGACAGCATATATACCAGTCTTGTTTTTGTATCCATTCAGCCAGTCTATGTGTTTTGGTTGGAGCATTTAATCCATTTACATTTAAGGTAGTTATTGACATGTATGTTCCTATTACCATTTTGTTAATATTTTTGGGTTTGTTACTGTAGGTCTTTTCCTTCTCTTGTGTTTCCTGCCTAGAGAAGTTCCTTTAGCATTTGTTGTAAAGCTGGTTTGGTGGTGCTGAATTCTTTTAGTTTTTGCCTGTCTGTAAAGGTTTTAATTTCTCCGTCGAATCTGAATGAGATCCTTGCTGGGTAGAGTAATCTTGGTTGTAGGTTCTTCCCTTTCATCACTTTAAATATGTCCTGCCCCTCCCTTCTGGCTTGCAGAGTTTCTGCTGAAAGATCAGCTGTTAACCTTATGGGGATTCCCTGTTATGTTATTTGTTGCTTTTCTGTTGCTGCTTTTAATATTTTTTCTTTGTATTTAATTTTTGATAGTTTGATTAATATGTGTCTTGGCATGTTTCTCCTTGGATTTATCCTGTATGGGACTCTCTGCACTTCCTGGACTTGATTGACTATTTCCTTTACCATATTAAGGAAGTTTTCAACTATAATCTCTTCAAATATTTTCTCAGACCCTTTCTTTTTCTCTTCTTCTTCTGGGACCCATATAATTCGAATGTTAATGTATTCAATGTTGTCCCAGAGGTCTCTGAGACTGTCCTCAGTTCTTTTCATTCTTTTTTCTTTATTCTGCTCTGTGGTAGTTATTTCCACTATTTTATCTTCCAGGTTACTTATCCGTTCTTCTGCCTCAGTTATCCTGCTATTGATTCCTTCTAGAGAATTTTTAATTTCATTTATCGTGTTGCTCATCATTGTTTGTTTGCTCTTTCGTTCTTCTAAGTCATTGTTAAACATTTCTTGTATTTCCTCCATTCTAGGTCCAAGATTTTGGATCATCTTTACTATCATTACTCTGAATTCTTTTTCATGTAGACTGCCTATTTCTTCTTCATTTGTTTGGTCTGGTGGGTTTTTACCTTGCTCCTTCATCTGCTGTGTATTTCTCTGTCTTCTCATTTCACTTAACTTACTGTGTTTGGGGTCTCCTTTTCTCAGGGTGCAGGTTCGTAGTTCCCGTTGTTTTTGGTGTCTGCCCCCAGTGGGTAAGGTTGGTTCAGTGGGTTGTGTAGGCTTCCTGGTGGAGGGGACTGCTGCCTGTGTTCTGGTGGATGAGGCTGGATCTTTTCTTTCTGGTGGGCAGGAACACATCCAGTGGTGTGTTTTGGGGTGTCTGTGACCTTATTATGATTTTAGGCAGCCTCTCTGCTAATGGGTGGGGTTGTGTTCCTGTCTTGCTGGTTGTTTGGCATGGGGTGTCCAGCCCTGTAGCTTGCTGGTTGTTGAGTGGAGCTGTGTCTTAGCGTTGAGATGGAGATCTCTGGGAGAGCTTTTGACGTTTGATATTACGTGGGGCCAGCATGAATCTTTTGGGAAGACATTTTTGTTTTTCTATAAAGGCAGGAGCTAAAGCATAAAATTGTGTCACCTGAGAAGTGATTAGGGAATATTTCTTCTTAAACCACATGAATGCCCAGCCAGATCAGCTTCCTAAAGTGAAGTGAGAGCTGCTCAAGCTGTGCCTGGGAATATTAATAAAAGGCAGAGATGCCTCTGCCCACAGCTTGTCATTTCAGTGTCCCCCAGCCCTGTAGGCAGCAAAGACTGGAAGCATCGGAGAGCCTTAAACCTCCGATTTAGGAGGTTGAAGCCTACCATCTAGTGGCTACTCCGTAGAATTAACCAATATTTTGTTAAGTTTAAGCATGGCAACGGTTGGCATATACCAGAGGTGTTACTAGCGTGTACTCACAAGTGCCATCTGAATTTGGGCTGTGGTTATTCTGTAATAATACCAAGAACTCTAAAGCTTGAAAACGACTAGCAGCGCATCTTTGTCTTTAGGAAGCAGACGAGAAGGTGGATGCTGGAGAGGGAGGTATACTGTGCTGTCAGGTTCCTCCCCTAGAATCTGTAATGCTGAAAAGCGGGACCATCTGGAATGCCAGTGACTGCAGCCACCTCCAGTTCTAGACAAATGGGTACTTTCTTAAAGCGCCCTTCTGATGAGCAGACAAACTTCAGGCTTGTTAGCTAAAGTGTCGTTTGTGGGTGCACCTGGAAAGATCATAGCAGGTGATGCAGTAGAGCACCCAATTCACGAGGTTGATCTGTGTATTGGGTGCTCAACACATGAAAAGTCATGATGCCTGATGGCGGCTGGGGGATTTCCCTTCAACCTGGACAATGGGGATGAAAAAAAAATGAGAGCATCTTTAACCATTTCCTGTGGCTTATGATTTTAAGGGTTAGAGAACACCTGAAAGGGTTTGCTTTTAAAAAAAAAACCTATTGGTTGGATTTCAGTGATTTTTATCACAACCTGCTCCTGCTTTCTGCAGGTTGTAGGAGCTGGAAAATGATAGGGGAAGATTGTTGCTATGATATATGCAATCTATCAGAAAGTCAGAGCATGGGAAAAAAAATGGGGAAAATGGGCTTACTGAGATCCCAAGTTCACATAAGAAGTAAGAGCAAGGTTGAAGAGATGAGTAACTTATACATGAGCTGCATAATTCTTTTCAATTTTCCCATCTGTGAGTTGGAAATGAAGGAATGATCAAATTTGCCAACTGATTGTCTTCCCATGATGTTAAGGTGGTGGGACAACCTCTAAGGGTGTTAGAGTAGCAGTTAGATATATACTCTATTTAAAGCGGTGCGCTGACAGATTACATATCAGGGCTTTTCCTTTTTTTTTTTAAAATAGTGCCACCTGATTCAAGTTGGGAACAGAAAATCACCTTGAAGTAAATGTTCCTTGTTCTACAAAGGATGCTTGAGTAGGTTCCCTTGGTTATGTAAATGTCAGACAAGTAGGCCTCCGGTCCCAGGAGAAGGGAGTAACAAGACATCCAGTGCTTTGAATGGTTTAGAAAAGTTTGCCTCACATCTGGTGGGAGGAATGGTTGGCGCAGAACAGCAGCAGGAGGGCTGTGTGCTACGTGCAGTTGTGTGGTCAAGTCAGATGAAAATTAATTAAATACTCTTTGGATTTAGTTGCCCACTCCCTGTTTTCAAAACGCTCGTCTTACCTTGACTTTTGTGCCCAGACTCTCCTGCTTATTTCCCCTGCTTCACTGGCTGCTTTTTTCCTTCCCTCCTTTGTAAGATCATGCTCCTCCACCATCTGCTGGTCTTCCTCAAGGGCTTGGTCCTGCTAAAGCATTTTCAAAAAGGTAAAATCAAGTCTCACATAAATGGGAAAGGAACACATCAAAGATTTTATGTAGCCCATTAATGAATGAAGAAACCAGGAAGGTGTTAAAATCAGGTTCAGGGAGAATTTGAAAAACAGACATATATACTCAGGAATGCTGAAATGAATTTGCTAATAGGTGCAAAATGGTTAATATAGAACAGTAAAACGTAATTCTTGGGGGCATCTTTTCTACAGGGTAAAAATCAATTGTATCTCTATTGGGACAACATTTATCCACCATGCTATGGACAATAATCATTTGCATTACTATCAGTTTTCTACAAATTAACCTCTATCCCTAGAAAGTTGTAAAATAGCCTGGCCAATAGGAAGACAATCAAAGGTGCACAGCTCTACAGAATCAGACAATCCCCAGAGGGTCCACTGGACAATGCCCAGAGCTCAGTAGTCTCTGTGGCCCATTTTTGAGGTTTTGATGATTTTCCCCAACATTCCTGAGCTCTCTAATCATTCTGTGTTCTTTCTGGGCAATCTCACCTAAGCCCTAGCTTCAGTCGCCTCCAACAACAGCTGACTTTCAAGTTTATATCTTTGGTCTAGTACCCTCAGGTCCAAACCCGTGCATCCGTATGCTTACCTGACAACTCCCCTTAGATGTTTTTGAGAAGGTAACTTCCCAAAGTCATTCAGCTTGTTAGAAGAAGAGCTGAGGTTTGAACTTGGGACTATTCGATCTCAGAACTGGAGCTAGAAGCCTGCAACATTAACAGGCGGTGGTTTTGTAGTGCCCAAAGGTAAGGGGCTGGAACCTAGGCAGTCGACCCCTTCTCCTTCTGTCCTATGGTGGTGGTGCTTCAGGGTGGCAGGGGCCCCTCCCAGGGCCTGAGAGTGGGCTCTTGTCTAACACTCAGAAATGAATGGTCCAAGGAGACACACGTACTGACAAAGCAAAAGACCTTATTGTAAAAGGGCGTTGGAGGGGAGAGCAGAGGGGTGAGGGAACCCCAGAGAATTGCTCTGCCTCCTGGCTTGCAGTCTCCGGTTTTATGGTGGTGGGGTTAGCCTTCCGGGTTGTCTGTGGTCCATCATCTTGCTCGTGCCCATATTTGGTCTCGCCAGGGCCCTTCTTGGTGGCACGCGCAACTCTCAGTCAGGATAGTTTCCAGCGCGAGCGTTTCTGGGAGGTTGGCAGGACATATCATGGGCTGGCGTCTCCTCCTTCCTTTTGGCCCCTCCCGAATTCTTCTGGTTGGTTTTGGCGGCAGCTGTCAGTCCCTTGTTCCTTATTGGGACCTCCTACTGTGAGGTAACTCATGCAAGCGGCTATTCTCGTGCCTGGCCAAGGCGGGCAGTTTCCGTCAACAGTTTCCTACTAGTGAGGGGTGTCCTCTGAGGAGGAGAAAGCTGGAGACGTGGACCTCGCTGATTCTCTGGCTGAGCTTCAGATAAGAGACCGTACTGCTGGCTGTCCCTGGTGAGCGTTGCCACTCCCTGGTGAAGAGGCAGGAGCAGGCGATACCTTTTTTCTATGGCTCAGTTTTCAGAGGCTGGTGTTCTAGTGTGGCGCCCTTGATCTAGCTACCTGTTACTTTTTCTCGCGTGAGAAAGAGGCCTCCAGCCTGGGCGGAGGGTAGGAATACAGCGCGTGCGCGTGCGCAGTGGTAGGGTTCCCGTGGATGTTTCCCAGGTATTCTGAGGGTGTTCCGCATCTTCTACCCTCACCCCGCTGACCTTGGTTTCTGCTGACCTCTCCCTTTAACTCTTCCCTGCTTCAGTGTCCACACTTCCCTTCAGGAAGAATGAAGTCTCAAACCCCATCGAGCCCTAACTGGTCTCACAAGGTTAGTAGCAAATTTTGACCCGAGTAGGTGCTCATTTCTTTCTGTGTGGTCTTTTTTTTCTCTTTCTGCCTTCCCAGCCCCAGACCCAGAGACTGTTCAGTCAGTGGCTTATCAGATGAAAACGACTGACACAGAGGTGAGGATAGCCAGTAGCCATGGCCCTCGTTCAATACCTGTGGAAAAAGTGAATTTCTGCCTGGTAGAAAGTATGTGGGAGCTATTCTTAAGCCTGCTTTCAGACACATCTAACTACTTGCCGGCTCTTCATTCTTTTCTCTGCCAGGGAGTCGTCATGTACACAGTGCCTCCCTTATTGGCAAAGACCATCTCAGTGGGGATTTTATTTACTTTATCAGGAAGGCGAGCGGAGGATGGGTCAGGTTGCCTGGCCTTGGTGTTGTCACAGAAACCAGGGAAAATGCATTGTGCTAAACTTGGTGTTCCCTAAGTTGTAAACATTCTTAACACACATTCTGGAAAATAAGTTCTAGTGAAAAGAGAACTGTAAACTGGGGAACTGAGGGACTGAACTGGAAGGGACGCTCATTTTCCCCAGTTGCTCAAGTTACGGACGAACCACGTCACAGGTCACAGAAACGGGCTCTGCCACAGTCTCATCGAGGTACCCGTGTGGTCGGCAGCATCGTGAACTGACCGCAAGTCCCACCACAGGTCCATGGAGGGCAGTGGGGCGGGGGTGGGAGGGCCAGCCTTGTCCGGGTAACTCCTCTTCCCAGACCTTGGGCCTGCCCAGGGCTGTGCCCCCTCCCACTTTGCTGGGGTGACTCCTAGCTGGGGCTGGCTCTCAGGCTCCAAGGACACTCTCAGCGTGCTCTTTCTGAGAACATTCCTAGTCTTATGAGATAAAGGCTTTTCTGCAGCCAGAGAATCCTGCACACAACTCCTTTGAACTCCTGCCACTCTGAAAAGCCAAAAACATCTGCCCACAGCACATCGTTTTGGAAGTCTCTTTTCCCTTTCTTTTCCATCAGAACTGTCTGAAACCACTTTCTTCCTTAGATGAAATTGCTATCTGGTGCAGTACTTGAAGTGTGAATGCCTTAGAAGCCACCTTTAATTCTTTTGAGTTAAAAAAAAGAATACTCTTTTTTTAGGGTCTTTCTCTAGGAATGAGGTGATTTCCTCCCCTACCAACTGTTTCCCTACCTTTTCAGCAGGCTCACCTTCTTTTGGTTATACTTGGTGAAAAGGAGGCTTTTTAAAAATATTATTAAATTGAGGTATAATTCATATATAATTCATGCTTTTAAAGTTGTACCATTTAGTGGTTTTTAGTATATTTCAAAGTTGTGCAACCATCACTGCAATCTAATTCCAGAACATTTTCATCATTCTAAAAAGAAACTTCACACCCATCAGTGGCCTGTCTTCATTATTCCCTCCCCCCAGCTCCTGGCAACCACATTCTACTTTCTGTTTCTATGGGTTTGCCTATTCTGGACATTTCATATAAATGGAATCACACAATATGTGGCCTTTTGTGTCTGGCTTCTTTAATATTTTTAAGGTTCATCCATATTGTAACATGTGTCAGTGTTTTATTCTTTCTCATTGATGAATAATATTCCATTGTTTGGATATACCACATTTTGCTTATCCACTCATTAGCTGATGGGCATTTGAGTTGTTTCTGCTTTTTGGCCAAAAGCAATAATGCTGTGAACATTCGTGTACACATTTTTTTTTTTTTTTTAATATTTTATTTATTTATTTATTTATTTATGGCTGTGTTGGGTCTTCATTTCCGTGTGAGGGCTTTCTCCAGTTGCGGCAAGTGGGGGCCACTCTTCATTGCGGTGCGCGGGCCTCTCACTATCGCGGCCTCTCTTGTTGCGGAGCACAGGTTCCAGACGCGCAGGCTCAGTAATTGTGGCTCACGGGCCCAGTCGCTCCGCGGCATGTGGGATCTTCCCAGACCAGGGCTCGAACCCATGTCCCCTGCATTGGCAGGCAGATTCTCAACCACTGCGCCACCAGGGAAGCCCCTCGTGTACACATTTTTGTGTGGATGTATGTTTTCAGTTCTCTCGGATATCTATCCAGGAGTGAAATTCCAAGATCATATTGTACTTTGTGTTTAACTTTTTGAGGAACTGTCATACTGTTTTCCAAAGGGGCTGCATAATTTTTATATTCCCACCACCAATATGAGAGTTTCAACTTCTCTACATCTTCCCTAGCACTTGTTCATCTTTTTGATTATAGCTATCCTACTATATGAGAATTATATCATCATGGTTTTGATTTTCATTCCCCTAATGACTGATGATATTGGGCATCTTTTCATGTGCGTGTTGGTCATTTGTATATCTTCTTTGGAGAAATAGCAAAATGATTTGACCATTTTTCAATTGGATTGGACTTTTGTTGCTGAGTTATGAGTTCTTTATTCTCTATACAAGTCCCTTGTCAGATACCTGATTTGCAAAATTTTTCTCCCATTCTGTGGGCTTGTCTTTCACTTTCTTGATACTATCATTTGAAACATGAAAGTTTTAAATTTTCATGAAATCCAGTTTATCTATTTTTCCTTTTGTTGCTTGTTCTTTTGGTGTCATGTCTAAGAAACCATTGCCTTACCCCAAATCACGAATATTTATGCGTATGTTTTCTTCAAAGAGCTTTATAGTTTGGGCTATTAAATTTAGGTCTTTATACCATTTTGATTTAACTTTTGTGTATGGTGTGAGATAAGATCCAAATTCATTCTGTTGCATGTCCTAGTACCATTTGTTGAAAAGATTATTCTTCTCCACTGAATTCTCTCCCCTTATTGAAAATCAATTGACCGTAGGCATATGAGATTATTTCTGGTCTCTTAACTCTATTCTCTTGCTCTATATGTCTATCCTTATGTCAGTAGCACACTGTCTCGATTACTGAAGCTTTGTAGTAAGTTTTGAAATCAGGAATTACTAGTCTCCTCCAACTTTGTTGTTTTTTAAAATTGTTTTGGCTATTGTGGGTCCCTGTCATTTCTATGTGAATTTTAGGATCAGCTTGTCAATTTCTGTGAACAAGGCAGGCATTTCTATAGAGATTGCATTGAATCTGTAGATCAATTTGGGAGAAATTTTCATGTTAATAATAATGTCTTCCCATCCATACACATAGGATGTCTTTCCATTTAAGTCTTTAATTTTTTTCAGTGATGATGTGCTTATATACAATGTAATGTGTATATAGGTCTTGCACTTTTTTGTTAAATTTATTCCCAAGTATTTTATTTCTTTTGATGTTATCGTATATGGAACTGTTTCCTTAATTTCATTTTTGGATTGTTCATTGCTAGTGCATAGAAATGCAATTGACCTTTATATATTGATCTTATCTTTTTCAACCTTGTAGAAATTTTTTTATTAGTTCTGATAGTTTTATTGTGGTTTCCTTAGGATTTTCTATGTTCAAGAGCATGTTGTCTATGAATAGAGTTAGATTTACTTCTTCCTTTCCAATCTTGATTATGCCTTTTATTAGGAGACTGTTTTTATAAACAGTCTTGCTCCTACTATCCTCCCCTCCCCCGTCACTGCTCCTGTCTCCTCTGGAGCTGTTGACCTCTCTCAGGATCACATAGCACAGCAAACAACTTTAAACTTGGTATCAGGCATCACTGTCCTAAAGACCATTGACCATCTCCCTACGGGGGATTTCTCCCTGGCCAATTTTCTCTTCTGATGGCCCCAACGCCTGGGCATCTTCTTGAGCCTCTTTCTGTCTTCAGGTTGCCTTCATACCTCTTCCATTTTCAGCCAAGTCCCTTATCTTCTCTCTCTGGGGTGCCCTCAAAATTTTCTTCACCTTACTACGCAGAGCAGTTCAACTCTCATTGTCTCACACACTCCTATCCATTTACACTCAGGTGCCTACAGTAACAGCAAAAATTTTTTTAAATGAACCAAAACCAGGCCCCAAATAAAAACACCCCATTAAGATGCATCAGAGTATTTTTCTAAACTAAAGAATTGTCTCTCTGCAGAGGAATTTTGCTTCTCCCATGGAAATCAGAAGTAGCCACCATCAGTTTTGCTAATGGATAGTAGTCCTCCCCCTCCCACTACAGAGACGTTAAAACCAGCTTTTTCTTTTTTGAGAGGCTCTAGTTTTATAAAAGAACCATTTTCTGGGAAATCAGAATATCCTCAGATCTCCAGGTCTTACACTGGGAGTCTGAAGGTGTCAGTGCTCAAGCAAAGCAGGGTGATGCTGGAAAGTGATGTGAATCTGCAGGGTGTAGAACAAAGAAAGTGCCTGCCACCCAGTTCTACAAGGATCAAGTCATTAGCCACTGCAGTCGCTGACCTTCAGTACACCCTGAAAGGAATTCAGGACAAAAACAGGATGAAGCATTCCATGTTTTGGGTATATGAGCTCCTAGCTAGTTAAAATGCATATCTAAGGAAGAATTTCAATGACCCCAGATTCTTGCATCTTCCCATATATAGATAAGCACTAAAATCATGAACTTGAAATATCTGGTTTTTTTTGTGATTAACAGTAATCTTTTACCAGGATGTATCCTTGACTACATGTAATTCCCAGCCAGGAAAATTCATATACATCCTGGCTCCTCCCCTAACCCTTTGGAGCAGGTCCTCAGAGCTATCTGAGAGGCTGTCTCCTGGGCTATAGTCCTCAGTAAGGTCCTCAAATAAAACTGAAAGTCACAGCTCTCACGTTGTGCATTTTTTGTTTCGGTCAACAACGGCATAACTCAGATCCTCTGCATGTTATGTGATGGGGAATTCAGGGGTGTCCCATGTAGGGGTGTCTCCTCTCATGTCCAGGGCAGAGGAAACTACTGACAAAGTAGTTAGGAGTTTGGACTCTGGAGCCAGACTGCTTGGGTTCAAATCCCAGCTCTGCTACTTAATAAATGTGTGACCTTGGGCAAATTACTAAACCTTTACTATAATTCTACCTCACATGAAGTTCTCTTATTCATACCTAAATTTTTTTATCTGTAAAATGAAGATAATAATAACATCTTTCTCACAGGATTGTTATGAGGATTAAATGAGTTAATATATGTTAAGCTGTCAACACAGTTCTTGGCATGTAACTAAGAAAGTGTTAAAACAAACAACAGTTGCAAGAACAATAATACCCTGATGTGTATGAGGTCTTCTCTGCCAGATTGTGAGTTTCTAGGTAGGGAGAGACTGTGTCTTATGGAATTTTGCATCTAGTATCAGTGCCTAGCACATAACAAAGACCTTCATCAAATGTCTATTCTTGATGGAATGAATGAAATTTTTACATCCACTCAGAGAGTGATTCCTTATTAGGCTACAGATCAAAAGTAGACATTATCAAGCGCCTTTGTGAGCATCCTTGGGGGAAGTGTTCTCAAAGCTGCCAGGGAGTGTGTGGATGAAATGTTACAGAGATTTAAATTTCAGAAGTTAAAGAAGATGCTGTAATTTAGAAAGAATTGTCCAGAGAGAAGAAAAGAAAAACATTAAGCAATGTAAGAATAAAGGTCTTTATTTCAGAGGAAGGAGAGTCTGTAATAGTAAGATGAAAAAATCCCACTAAAATAGGGATTGGCAAACTTTTTCTGTAAAGGGCCAGATAGCAAATATTTTAGGCTTTGTGGGCCATGCAGTCTCTGTTGTCACTACTCACCTCTGCTGTGGTAGAGTGAAGCAGGTAGAGACAACATGTAAACCAGTGGGCCTGGCTGTATTCCTATAAAGCTTTATTTACATAAATAAGAGGTGGGCTGGATTGGTCTTTGGTCTGTAGTTAGTTGACCTCTGCGCTAGAACAATGTTGGGAGTGAATAAAGGAGTATCAGTGGGACTGTGACAGCTGGAGAAGCAGCTTGCACAGAATCCTTTTTGAGAGAAGAGAATGGCCACCGCAGTATCCTGGGGAATCCTTCTGCCGTATGTGTAGCTACAGGGAGCACTTAATACGACCACTTCAGTCTTAAATGTGGTAAATGTGGAGAAGAGTGGACAAAAAACATGCAATGCCATAACTTTTTTTTTGATAAGAAAGGACACTTCAATTGGATTGAAACCCATTTATATTAAAAATAGAGAGAACAGATAATCCAAACTAGAGACTCCATAACTTATTTCTATTTATCTCCAGAATGGATTTTATATCTATGTTAAGGAAGAGACTTATGACCTGGGAATTCACGGAATTTTAAGAACAATAATGAAGCCAAACTTGAAAATGTCTCCAGACTGCCACTTCACATGCCCCTCCGCCCCCCGCACCCACCCCGCCCCGGCTTCCTTCTCCATGCTGTAGGGATGCTTTAACCCCTCCTCAGGCAGGATGGGACTTACTCAAGATGAGAGTGGTTCATTGGACAGCCGAGAAGTACAGCCTGTCTTGGACCACATGTCCATTCAAGAACTCATAATCTATAAACCAATCTGGAAACCATTTTCTTATTCCTGAACAAGGTTTTCTTTCTATGTGACTCCCCACTGGCAAAGAATGGAGGAAGAGAGAATGCAGTATTTTACAGAGGCAAACTATTACTTCCTCACAATTCCATTCTATAGAATGTCCCTACGGCACTTTGAATAAAGAAGCTGAGGATATTTGGTTTTAGCTCTAATAATCAGTTCTGGCATACTAATTTCCTAACCCAGAAGAAATATACCTTCAGCCTGTTGTATAATTATCTCAGGAATTATAAAGGTAATAAATGCATGATTGCTTTTTTTAATTAATGCATTAGAGCAGAGATGCATAATTGGTACTTTAATGATCTAGTGGCAACAAATTAGATAATAATGTGATTACAAAATGACAATTACTTTTGGCAATTAATTGGCATCACCTTTTAGTAGCCCTTTTCACTACATTGCTTGGGACTCTCATTCCAATGAGAAATAGGATTGTTCTAAGCCTGAATGGGAGCTATGGGGAAGAGTTAAGTTAATTACTTAACAAAACAAGTGGTTGATCTTTATATTCTTGATCAATGGGTCTTTGGGGTTTAATAACAGCAACAACACACTATAACTTTTCCCCTGAATAATACCCAAATGATGTATAAACTTTTCGTAATGTAATTACTGCCCATAAATCACTTCATTTCTGAAATATGGTGGCTTCTGATGGGATGAGATTGCTTTTTTCACAATCTCATTAGTTTAAGAAGGAAAGAAAAAAAATCTTGCCTCTAATAGGGAGACAGGTAAAAATGGAAGGTGATTTCATTACATGTTACACGCAAACTGGCTGAGAAAGAAACAAAAATGTCTCATATTTTTCTGAGAAAAAAAAAGACATAATGTTGCAAAACGTTTTTACATACACAATTAAATTTAATCCTCATAGCTGTGTTTTGGTAGTAGTGGGTTTATAAGAATTGTTCTAGAAAAAGTCCCCAAATGTAAATGAAGTGGTTTATATCAACCAGGTGAAATTTCTGTAGCCTTTCTATATTTGATGGGGCATTTGACCTGTGTTTAATAGATTAAAAAGTTTTAATATGCAATATACCAAAAAATATTTTTACAGTGTTTTGTTAAATGGTTATAATTATTGACAGTTAAACTTATTTTGAAATTGGTTATTTCAACATTACACTATCTGTTGTTAACTCGAAGCTATATATTATGTCTCTATTGAATTTCACTACATGCCTCCTGTTCTCTCCCAAAACTGAATAATGAGATTAAGCATCTCTCAATAATGAGAGCAAGACACTGTATTGACGGATTTCTAACTGCTCAGCTCTATCTTTGATTTTTTTTTTTGTATACAACTCAGAGTCTCTAAAAAGTTCTTTCTGCATTTTAATATCTAGCACCAGACACTGTATTATAAGGCGACTGAGAACACTGGCAGAGTGAGAGCTGAAATTGAGGCCACCCCACAGGACCTTCAGATCTTTATTTGAAAAGGCCATTTTGCAGGGCTAGAGAGATGGTGCAAACCTGGGGACACTCATATCTGGAATTCCAGTTCCAGATACCCAGAGTCAATGCATAAAATCAATCCTTTTTGTTTTCAAGTTCTTGGATGCAGGGTGAATATTTACGACTCCGGAGACATACACAGCACTCATTCATTCATGTTTTTGTATATCCGACAATTATTTATTAAATACCTATTATGTTCCAGGCAGTGTGTTAGCTACTGGGCATACAGAAGTGAACAAAGCAGCTTCGGTCTTGACTTTCATAGGGAACACAGCAGAAAGGAGAAGACAATCCCATTATTGTTCTGATTGTAAGTGAACTTTAATCCAGATGGAACTGGTTGGTTTCTCTCTTTCTTCTCTTTCTTTCATGTCTTCCCTTCCCCTCCATTTTATTTCCATCTCAGCCTCCTCCTCCCTTCCTTTCTGTCTCTTACCCATGGGGTTCTGAAAGTTATTCTCAGTGTAGTACAGATTTGATGTCATTTGGTTTCTTAGATAATGTTAATTTGGGGATGTGAGATAACAAAGTCCTGGGGACCAGCTATATTTTATATCTAATTCACATTCCTTTTTTGAGGGGTTTTAGGCTTTCTGGCAGTATTGAACATCCCCAGGAGGAATGTTAGTATTTAAGAATACCTTTGCTAGTTCCCATTCTCCTTTCCTTCATTTATTTTTAACAAAGGAGGAATAGAAAGGCCAATATCTATTCCACTGAATAACTACCATGTTTTGAACTCCTACTGTGTGCCCTGTACTTTCTGTAGGAGACAGCATTGTTATCCTTTTTCTATAGATGAAGACATTGAAGCTGAGTAAGGTTTGGTAACTTGCCTAGGGACATACAATTTGCATGTGAAGGAGCTGGGGTTTGAACTCATCACCATGAGAATATAAAGCCCTTGTTACCCTCACCAGTTGCTGTGGCTTCTAGAGCCCTTAAGTGCCCTTAAGTCTGCAGCTTGATAATTTGGACTCTTCTTGTTTCCTTCGAGTAAGGATACAAATGGGAGATGCCTTTCCTTTTCCCCTGTCTATGAGACTGAGTTAACTACCTTTTTGGAACATATGATCAACCTGGTGATTTTGATTTTGGCTTAATCCTAGAAAGAACTGGTTCCAATCATGGTACAAAGTCTGACCATGTCTTTCAACCTATGAAGAAAAATGAAAATTTTATTTCCTCTCTTTCTGGGATACTGAGGGAGTTGACCCCATCATTAAAGTGTGTTAGGAACACAGGGTCTCTATAGATTCTATTTTCACATAACATTAGCTGCCACCTTTTGCAGGTAGAAAAAAATGAGGTACTAAGGCATAACCAAATTAATTTTACATCACTCTGGAGTTAGTGATTAGTTGCGAGATTATAAAGATTGTATTCCTGGGGTTATCACATAAAGATGAAAATATTTTTAACAGAAAGATGGTGTTGGTTGCACTGATGTCTTTTGAAGTTTTACCATCATTTAGCATTTCTTAGAAGGTAGTCATAGGGCATTTGTAAATAAATATCACTGGCTGCACATATTTTATTTTAGGAACGTTATTTGCTTACCATGAAAATGAAGGTTTTGAAGTCTGCTCAGCTAGAAGACTGTATTTGTAGCTGAATAAAAGCTTTTAACTCTTGATATGTTGCCTTTGGTTGCTTTTATGCCTGTTTGCAATAACTTCCCGTAAGATCCATGCAAAGCCAGCCCTAGTGCCAGTAGATAAGGTTTTTTAGAAGTTAGAATTAATTGCAGAGGTCTAAGTGAGACACAGTGTTCATTTGCTTCAAGGTTTGTCTGGAAGCTCAAGGTTATATGCCTGAAACTGCTTACAGTCAGTTATTAACAATGGTGGCTCAAACTATGCATGCTGGAAGGAATTTCCTGAAAAAACTACACATACTTTTAATATACTTGGAATATAAGAAGAATTCATTCATTCACTTATTCATTCATTCATTTTTCGACAATGATTCATCGAATGCTTATTATGCACTAGGCACTAGGATAGAGATGAAACAGAAGAGAACAAAACAGTCATGATTCTTGCCTTTGTGAAGTTTATAGTATAGTGAAGAAGATAGAAATTTAAGAAGTAAAAGAATAATATAGACTTGCAAATTATGATAAGAATTCTGAAGGGAAAGTATAGGGTTCTAAGAAAGGAAACCATAGGGTGGTCAGGTTGCCCAGTGAGAAGTGAGGAAGCAAACACTGCAAGTAGGGGGAGCAATGCTGAAGCGGAGACTAGCTTGGCAAATGCAAAGAACTGAAAGAGGCCAGCGTGACACAGTGGGTGAGGGGGACAGTGATGCTAGGGTGAGGCATGGAGGCATGTAGACCTTGGTAAGGATTTTGGATGTTTTTCCCAACAACCTTAGGGAGTTGTTAAACAGGCAGTGATGTAATCTGATTGGTGCTTTAAGAATATCACTCTGTTTGCTATGTGGATTTGGATAATAGTTTGGAGGGGGCAAGAATAAAAACAGGGAGACCAGTTGTAAGTCTATGGTCATAATCCTGGTGAGAGATGGTAGTAGCCCAGAGTGGTAATGAAAGAGATGGAAAACAGTGGTAATGAAAGAGATGGAAAACTCTGGAAATATTTGGAAGTAGAATCAATAGACTGATAATGGATTGGGTATGAGGCTCGTAGGAGACAGAGAGACTGAACCCTAAATAATAACTTTCAGATATTTGGCTTTAGCAATTGGATGGATGGAGATGTCATTTTACTGAGATGGAGAAGATTCGAAGAAGAGTGGCTCCAGAGCAGATGATGAAGGACCTAAGTGTTATTTTATGTTTTTGTAGATACTTTTTATCAGATGAAGGATGTTAATTTCTTTTTCTAGTTTGCTACCAGTTTTTTTTTTAATCATGTGTATTGCATTTTATGAACTGCATTTTTCTGCATCTACTGAGATGGTCACAGGATTCATCTCCTTTATTTTATTAATGGAGCAGATTGCATTGAATGATTTTTGAATGTTAAACCAACTTTGCAGTTCTTGCATTTCCAGCTTGGTTGTGATGTATTGATATAATCTTTTTCACACATTGCCATATTTGATTTGCTAGACTTTGTCTAGAATTTTTAAAAAAAATCAATGTCATAAGTGAGCTGGGCCTCTAATGTTCCTTTCTTGAAATGGCCTTGGCCAGTTGTTGTATCAGGATTATTCTGGCCTTAAAAAATGAACTAAATTTATGGGTAAGTCTGGCTAAAGGTTGACTCTTAGAGGAAAACATAGGCAGAACACTCTGACATAAATTGCAGCAAGATCTTTTTCCACCCACCTCCCAGAGTAATGAGAATAAAAACAAAAATAAACAAATGGGACCTAATGAAACTTAAAACCTTTTGCAAAGCAAGGGAAACCATAAACAAGAAGAAAAGACAACCCTCAGAATGGGAGAAAATGTTTGCAAACAAAGCAACTGACAAAGGATTAATCTCCAAAATATACAAACAGCTCATGCAGCTCAATATCAAAAAAACAAACAACCCAATCACAAAATGGGTAGAAGACCTAAATAGACATTTTTCCAAAGAAGACATACAGATGGCCAACAAACACATGAAAAGATGCTCAGCATCACTAATCATTAGAGAAATGCAAATCAAAACTACCATGAGGTATCACCTCACATGGGTCAGAATGGCCATCATAAAAAAAATCTACAAACAATAAACGCTGGAGAGGGTGTGGAGAAAAGGGCACCCTCATGCTTTGCTTGTGGGAGTGTAAATTGATACAGCCACTATGGAGAACAGTATGGAGATTCCTTAAAAACTAAAAATAGAACTACCATATGACCCAGCAAACCCACTCCTAGGCATATACCCAGAGAAAATCATAATTCAAAAAGACACATGCACCCCAATGTTCATTGCAGCATTATATACAATAGCCAGGACACGGAAGCAACCTAAATGTCCATCAACAGAGGAGTGGATAAAGAAGATGTGGTACATATATACAATGGAATATTACACAGTCATAAAAAGGAATGAAATTGGGTCATTTGTAGAGACATGGATGGACCTAGAGACTGTCATACAGAGTGAAGTAAGTCAGAAAGAGAAAAACAAATATTGTATATTAATGCATATACGTGGAATATGAAAAAAATTGATATAGACGATATTATTTACAAAGCAGAAATAGCGACACAGATGTAGAGAACAAACGTGTGGATACCAAGGGGGAAAGGGGGAGGGTGGGAAGAGTTGGGAGATATGGGTTGACATATATACACTATTGATACTATGTATGAAATAGATAACTAACGAGAACCTACTGCATAGCCCAGGGAACTCTACTCAGTGCTCTGTGGTGACCTAAATGAGAAGGAAATCCAAAAAAGAGGGGATATATGTATACGTATAGCTGATTTACTTTGCTGTACAGTATAAACTAACACAATATTGTAAAGCAACTATACTCCAATAAAATTTTTTAAAAATGAACTGAAGAGTGATCTTTCCTTTTCTCTTTTCCAGAAGAATATGTGGAAAAATTGGCATTGTTTCTTCTTGACATATTTTCTAGAATTCACAGCCAAACCATCTAGGCCTATAGGTTTCTCTGGGAAGGTTTTTAAGCAGTGAATTACTTTTTAAATTACTTTTAGTTTTGCTAAGTTCTGTGTGTGTTTTATGGAATATACCATCTAATTCATCTAAATTTTCAAATGTATTGGCATGTAGTTAAAAAAATCTTATTATTATTCTTTCATTGTTTGTAGGATATGCAGTGGTATCCCCTTTTCATTCCTGACATGAATTATTTGTGCCTTTTTTTGAAGGAGTATTACCTAATTAGTTTTTTCAGCAAAACTACTGTTTTCTTGGATCATCTCCTCTACTATTCTATTTTCTTTTTCATTAACATATGTTCTTATCTTTATCGTTTTCTTCTTTCTCATTTCTTTGGGCTGAATTTTCTGCTCTTTTTCTAGCTTTTTGACGTGGATACTTAGTGCACTGATGTTCAGGCTTTCTTCTTTTCTGTTGTATGTCTGTAGGGCTATAAATTTTCATGTAAGTGTGATTTGAATACGTATTTTAAAAAAAAAATCTTTGGGTTAATATTTGTTATATAATTTCCTTTGTGATTTCTTCTTTGGCCCATAGGCATTTAGAAATTTACTTCTTAATTTCCAAATTGAGGGATTTCCTACTTATTTGGCTTAATTCCACTGAAACCAAAGAACATATTCTGATATGATTTTGATTTTGAAATATGTTGAGACTTGCTTTATGACTCTGAATATGGTAATTTTGGCAAATGTTCTGTGTGTCCTTGAACAGAATGTATATTCTGCAGTCATTAGGTACACTGTTCTATAAATATGTCCACCAGGAAAAGTTTGATTGTATTGTTTAGATCTTTGGTGTTCCTACTGAATTTTTTGACTGCTTGCTCTACCTATGAGGTAGGTGTGTTAAACTCTTCCAACATAATTGTGGATTTGCAGACTTATCTTTCTGTATTTTTTTATATGTTTTGAAGCTATGTTCCAAGGAACAAGCAAATGTAGGACTGTTGTATCTTCCTGGTGTATTGACCTCTTTATTATTATGCAATGTTCTTCTTTAGCTCTAATAATGTTTCTTGTTCTAAAGTCTTATTTATCCGATAGCAGTATAGCTATTGTAGTTTCTTTTGGTTAGTATTTTCATGGTATACCGTTTTTATCCTCATGCTTTCGACCTGTCTATATTATATTTAAATGTGTGTCCTTAAGCAGTGTGTGTGTGTGTGTGTGTGTATGTATATACATATATATATATATTTAAGTACATCCTGATAATCTTCCTCTTTTTTTTTTTTTTTAATCTGACAAATAGTGGTTTGTTTATTTATTTATTTATTTATTTATGGCTGTGTTGGGTCTTCGTTTCTGTGCGAGGGCTTTCTCCAGTTGCGGCAAGTGGGGGCCACTCTTCATCGCGGTGCGCGGGCCTCTCACTATCGCGGCCTCTCTTGTTGCGGAGCACAGGCTCTAGTCGCGCAGGCTCAGCAACTGTGGCTCATAGGCCTAGTTGCTCTGCGGCATGTGGGATCTTCCCAGACCAGGGCTCGAACCCATGTCCCCTGCATTGGCAGGCAGATTCTCAACCACTGCGCCACCAGGGAAGCCCCTCTTCCTCTTTTAATTGAAATATTTAGTTCATTTACATTGAAAGTAATCACTGACATATTTGGGCCTAAATCTACCATCTTAGTATTTGCTTTTTATTTGTTTCACCTATTTTATATTCTTTTTTATCTCTCCTTTGTATTTAGATTATTTTCTATTATCCCAAGTTAAACATTATTTTACTATTCTATTGGTTATCCTAGAGATTATATTATATATCCTTGACTTATCGAAGCCTAATATAATGAATACTTTTTCCTAATACCAAATACAGTTGACCATTGAATAACACAGAGGTTAGCAGCAAACAATTCAAGTATAACTTATAGTCAGCCCTCCATATGTGTAGTTCCACATCTGTGGATTCAACCAACTGCTGATCGTGTAGTATTGTTGTACGTATTTACTGAAAAAAATCTGCATATTAGTGGGCCCTCGCAGTTCAAACCCACATTGTCCAATGCTCAACTGTAATGCAACGATCTTAGACTAGTTCTACTCAAAGTGTGGTTCTTAAATCAGCAGTGGTCTGTGGTCTGCGATGGTTGATTTTGTATGTCAACCTGGAGAGGTCTCTGCACCTAGATATTTGGTCAAACACCAGTCTAGCTGTCACTGTAATGGTATTTTTTAGGTAAATTTACATTTCAATCAGTAGACTTTAAGTATAGCAGATTATCTTCTACAGTGTGGGTGGGCCTCGTCCCATCAGTTGAAGGCCTGAAGAGAAAAGACTGAGGTTCCCCAGGGAAGAGGGAATTCTACCTCCAGACTGCCTTCTGACTCATGCTGCATCATCAACTCTTCCCTGTGTCTCCTGCCTGCTGGCCTGCCCTGCAGATTTCAGACTTGCCAGCCCCCATACTTGCATGTCCCAATTCCTTAAAATCTCTCTCTCTCTTTCTCTCTCTCTCTCCATCTTATTGGTTCTGTTTCTCTGGAGAACCCCTGAATAATGCAGGGTCCCAAATCAAGCCCCAAAGCTTGGGAACTTTAAGAGGGTTCCCTTCCTTGGCAGGGCCCAAACTGTCATTTTTTTCTCTTTGCCTTAACAGTTTGTTGAATACTTTGCTCAGTTTCTCTGCCTCTCAGCCATCTCTATGTAATTGGACGATCTCCCCAGGGAAGAAGTAGTCCCCAAAGCTAAGCTCATTTCTCTGGGTTTCTTTCTTTTCTTGGATCTTGGCCTCATGATTATTCACTGCTGTGTTACTGATAGTTCTCTGAGGCCCTCAAACATATATAGAATATTTTCCCTGGCTTTTGTAGCTGTTTTCAGTGAAAGAGTTGGTCTGATTTATCTAGTCCCCCATTACCAGAAGTGATTCTCCTGGAATAGGTGGCTGTCTGTCCTTCTTGATCAAAATCCGTGAGGGAAGTCTCAGATCTTTTTTTTGGGTCAAGACTTCAGTTTTGCTTTTGTTAAATTTGAGGAGCTTTTGAGACATCTCAGGTGAGATAATGGAAAAGTGGTTGGATAAACAAATCTAGACCTCAGGAAGAAGAATCTCCATGGAGAAATTTTTTTGGCACACCAGTATACAGATAACACTTAGAAAGATAAAATGAATGAGATCACCTAGGAGGAAGTCTAGATAGAGAAAAGAATAGGGGCTGGGAATGCGCTTTTAGGAACTCCAGCATTTGAAAGTTAGTTGGAGGAGGAGGTATGAGTGAAATACTGGGAAAAAGTTGTCAAAGGGGTAGAGAAATACCCATGAGAGTATAATGTCATAGATGCAGAGAAAAAGAGAATATAAAGAAGTAGAGTATGATCAAATATGATCTATCTGGTAAAAAGTCTGACAAAGTAAGACCTAAAAAGTTTCTGGGCATTTGAGCCTCACAAATATACCAGAGACACTTGATGGATGGCCGTACTTGGGAAGAAGAGTGGGCGGACAGCCTCAAAAAGAGTGATGCAGGGCTGTGGGAAGCCTGCCCGGCAGCCATCACCCTGGTGGCTTTCAGTCTCTAATCTGATCATGAGCTCTGTGCTATCTTAGCTTGAAAGACTTATTTGAAACCTGTGCTCTGTCCTTTTGGCAAATAACGTGGGTAATACCTGTCAAGAGCAAAAAAGGATGGCGGTATTCATGCCTCCTCCTAATACTCACCAGCTCTTTGGGGAGCAAACCTGTAGTTCTTGTTCTCAGCCAGAGCACAGCTGCACCTCCTGAGGTGAGCTTGCCTTGCTCATCCTGCAGAACTCCCTCTGACGCTGGATGTCTCCCCAGAGCCAGGAGGCAAGAAAATGCTTATTTCTCATCCTAGAGATGTGTGCTTTTTCACAGCAAGCCAGTACTATTTGAACTCTCAGGGTAATTTTCTTTAGTTATTGGTCCAGAGGAAAATTTAGGCTAAAGGAGAACCTGTTATTTCTATTTGCCAATATTTCAGAAAAATGAGAGTTATATACAGCATAAACCTCATTATGGTCTCCTTATAGTCCTAGGAAACATTAAATATTGGTTGCTTCCCTTGGAAGCACGTGGCAATGTGTTTGTATACTTATGCTGAGTTTGATTACCAGATACACTGATGGTTTCTAGACCATAGTGTAAAGGACAACTGTTTAGCAAGGAAAACATTGACCCCAAAACCCATTACCCTTGTGGGATAAGTGTGGAGTAAAATACAAGCCCTCACTCTGAGTGTATTGACTTGGAACCATGGGCAAAGTGAATTTAGTTATTTCTTTATCTGATTCACACCTGATGAGGCAAGCAGAGCCTATGAGTCAGGCATGAAATTACACCAAACTCGTTCACTAAAAGAGAGAGTACTTCAGAGAGAAGCCATCCTGCTGCTTTGGGGAAAAGCAGGACACAGTTGGACACAGTTTAAGGCTCCGTTAAATGTGGTCTTTAATCAATGCAATCCTGGTCAAACTGTCTACCGCTACTCATTTGTTGGGTCTTGATGGCTGTTAAAGAGGGTTTACTCATATATGATAATATCTCAATGAATGAAATTAAATGATTTGCTGAGTGATTGGTAAGATGACACAACCTGAAATCTTTTAATTCTGCGTAACTGAGTCACTTAGTCTTTCTGATTATGATCCCTAAATGTAATGTGAGAATAACAGAATACTTGTCCTGCCTATATCACAAGGTTGTGAAGATCAAACAGGATAATGTATGGAAAGCTCTAGATAAAGATAGAACTTTGTTTGCTGTAATGTAATCACCTCCATTTCAGAAATCGTAAATGTGACTCTACCTCCTGTCAGTCACTGAGTGTTAGGAAGGCTCTTTGTGGTATCACAACACTGCCCCAGTGTATCAGCATCCAGCACGCATAACCACCTAGGACTACCACGAACCCTTAGGAGACTTAACAAAAGAGACTACTATAAACACTGAAGAAAATTGCCAAGAGCTTAAGCCAAAAAAGTCATAGATAATGTCCTGTAATTGATCATTTTACCAGCCCAGAAGGAAAAGTGTATTTTCATTGGCTGGTGATAGCTATAATAGACAATTCTGGCAGCACCAAAGCCATAAAGCATAGGAGAGTGAGAGTAGGAAAAGGCTGGTGTAGAAGGGTTCTCCGGAGAAACAAAACCAGTAGGATATATACACGTATTCTAATAGAAAATTAGATAGATTTATTTATTTATTATAGGAATTGGCTTACATGATTATGGAGGCCAAGAGGCCATCTGTAAGCTGGAGAACCAAGAAAGCTTGTGGTGTAATTCAATTTGAATCCAAAAAGCTGAGAACCAAGGAAGCCAATGGTGTAAGCCCTGGGTGGAATCCAAAGGCCCAAGAACCATGAACACCAACGTCCAAGGGAAGGGGAAGATGGATGTTCCTGTTCAACCAGAGAGCAAATTTATTCCTCCTCAGTCTTTTGGTTCTGTTCAGGGACCCAGTGGGATGATGCCCACTTGCACTGGTGAGGGTAATCCACTTTGCTCAGTTTACCTATTCAAATGCTAATCTCTTCTGGAAACACCCTCACAGATACACCCAGAAACAATGGGCTATCCAGGCATCCCGTAGCCCAGTCAAGTTGACACATTAAATTAACCATCACAGTTGGAGAAGAGGTGAGAGAAAAAAAAAAAAAAGGAAAAAGAAAGAGCAGATAGTTTGGGAAAGAATAGCATAAAGCAGCAGCAATGGTTGAAAGTGATAATAAGGGCAATAATAAGAAGCTCTGGATCAGTGGAGAAAGAAATTGTAAAGTTTTTCGATTGAGTCTGGGGACAGCAAGTACATAGGTCATGTGGGGCAGATTTCCCATCTTGTCCACAGCAGACGTTGTTGATCAATCATTGTATTCTTTCTATTCAGTCAAGGCACCTGAGTGGCAAGGCAGAGTGATCCCAAAGCTGAAGCACTTACTCTGTGGGAATATGAAGAGTCTCGCCTAGAGCCTATTGGAACAGTGTGTGAAAGGGATAGATATAACTCATTAAATTATTTGGAAGTCATGTAATGAGATGAGCAGATCCAGAGGGTCAGGCTCAGAGATGTAGGAATACGGTCCTCATAGAGTGCTCAAGATTGTGCTCTAGGTAGCTGCCACAACTCAGCTAGAACGGGCACAAGAGATACAGTCTATTTGCCAACCAGAATTTTATTCAACCTCATTTGACAGTCAGGAAATTGATGAGATAACTCGTTCAAGTTCACCCAAAGAGTCAACCAGGACTAAAATCCAAATTTATCTTTCCCTAGTTGGAAACTCAAGACCCATCTCAGTTTGGAGCTATTTAGCTGAAGACTGATTCCTGGAGTGGTTGGGCAAAGTAGAGAAAGGAACAATTTTAGATTTTAGAGTTTAAGCCAATGGATCTTGAGCCAGGGCTTTGAAGTTTAGTGTATTAATATGCTTGGCCTGGTGTAACAAAATACCAAGAACAGTTTGGCTTAATTGATTGTCTCACAGTTCTGGAGGTTAGAAGTTTGAACTTAAGGTGCCAGCAAGGTTGTTTTCTTCTGAGGGCTTTGAGAGAAACTGTCCCATACCTCTTCCCTAGCTTCTGGTGGTTTGCTGGCAATTTTTGTTGTTTCTTGGCTTGTAGACACATCATCCTGATCTCTGCCTTCATGTTCACATGGCATTCTTTCTGTGTGCATGTGTGTATCCCTGTGTCCAAACTTCTCCTTTTTATAAGGACACAGTTATATCGGATTAGGGACTACCCTAATGACTTCATTTTAACTTCATCATTTGCAAAAACTCTATTTCCAAATATGGTCACATTCTGAAGTACTAAGGGTTAGGACTTCAGCATATGAATTTGGGGGATACAATTTAACTCATAATGTGAGGTTCAGTTTTCCCTGTGTCAGGTCTCTGGCTATAGGAGCCAGCTTGATTTTAGTGTACAAGCTTTCTTAATGAAGTCACGTTTAACATTAGGGTTGATTCTTCAAGAGGTTGCCAATAATAGACCATGCAGATGAATTCGTAAATCATTATCAGTTCTAGGTTTATTGTATAATAAGGATGTTCAAGGTCATGTTACTGTGGTTAAGAAGGAGAGGGAGTGGCTAGGTGGAGGTGATACCCTGCAGCAGAGAATGAAACTTCAGAGTGAGGTGATGCTATTCTGCTGCTAGTTAGGGGGACGGACCAAGGACCGCTAGAGCTTAGGGAGCTGGCAGATACCCTTGGACAAGGTTCCTCTATACATAAAGATCTAAAGATATAGATATGAATCAGGAGATGTCAGGAAACCACCCTGTTCTCTGCCACTGGACAGAATACAGAGGCACGTGAGGTGGACAAAGCTCTCTGCTGCCTGAGAGCCCTGTTCCCCAAGAAAAGTAGTGAAATTTGTGTTTGGTGCCCATTCTATGCTTCCCATCTTTTCTTCCCAGTTACTCCAGTCTGTGGGGGCACCTCCTTTCCAACTCCCTCAAACATGCAGAACCATGTTCTGTCCCTCTTCCTCCTGTACAAAACTATTCTTAAGGGGAGATCTAAAACATATTAATTCACATTTAGATGTGATTGATAAGTGTTTAAAGTGGGCTCTGTCTTGAGCGATTTGTGATTGTCAAGAACTTAAATTAGAGGAATGAAGCTCTAAGGTTAGAAATACAGGATCATTCAGCTCTAAATGGAACCTCTTTTACTAGCTAATCAGCTCCTAAATTAAAATGCCAGTGTTCATTTATCCTCTAGAATTGTCAGTGATCTAGGAATTTGCTGATTACATTAACAATTTTTCTTTAATTCTAGGAAGATGCAAAATAGAAAGTTATGAAGATATGAACCTACACTTGTTGGCCATATTTAAATCATCTGTATTTTGCTGACAATCTCACCTGACTTATCCAGAATTTGATAGCACAGGACTTTCTCTTCAGTTTTATCACAGCCCCCTCTCTTTTCAGCTGGCTTGAAAGTGTAAAATCCAATCATGTTTGTTCCTTGGCAATCAGACAGGAACTGCTCTTTCCACCATGGTTTCCTTGATGGTGCCAAATAGTGCAGAATCACTTTAAAAGAAAGGCTTCCCCTACTTCTTTCAAGAGTGAATTTCACCAGCCTTCTCTTTCCTTTGTCTCTGCTCAATCTCCCTCAGTTTTTTGTCCAACTCAGTCAAGAGAAAGGGTATAGATATCTTTGTACATGTTAGGTGTGGGTGTAGGTATAGACATAGGTGAGGGGCCTGGCAGAATCTGTGGGAGAGGAGGATGGCCTGGAATGAACATTTCTTGGATCCTGACTTAACTCCCTGCTGTCCCTCAGTGGCTCTGGAGCATGGCTTGGTCAGCCACTGAAGGTGGTCGTTGGCCACCATGGGGTCTCTCTGGCAGAGTCAACACCCTCACCCCTCGGGAGAGTTCACAATACCCTTCCAAGGGACAGGCAGGATTCCTCTCAGGGGGTTGACACAAAACCAGAAAATCCCTGCTCTTGCTCTCTCTCTTACTTCAACAATTGACCTGACAACTTTAGAGGACATATTAGCAAGTGGTGTATACAGGCAACAGAACCAGCAGATAATCAATACTTTGGTAAGATATACATTCCAGAAAACCAAGCTGATGTGACTGGAGATTTCTTAGATAACTAGAACATTTCCAAACACTCATTACATTATATTGTTATCACAAAAGCTAAGTTACTCTGATTTAAGCATTATTTTCTATGAAAAGAATGGCTGGGGAAACTAAAAGTTCTGGGGAGACCAACCTCATAGTTACATTTAAATAGCTTTTCTGGATGGAGCAAATGCATTAAGTTAAGTGCCGGCTCACTGAGTTTCTTTGGCCTTGGGATCCAGTGGGTGCCGTTATGTGCTCTGAGGCTTCACTTTGGCAGAGAATGGAAGGGTGAAGATTCAAGTCTAATTTTTTTAGCAGACACTCCCAAGGCATGATATTCCTGTTTGGTTGGATGAAGTCTTTGAGGGGAAGGTGGAATTGATCTATGGCTTGCTTGACTGCCTGTCACCCACACTTTCTATCCTTTAGTTTCTAATTATTTACATTTATTTGATGTATATAAAATATTCAAACACTCAAAAAACAAGAAACACCCCCCCAAAAACTCAAACTTCAAACACTACCAAAAACTCCCTAAAAAGTAGAGTCTCTTTCCACCCTTGACACACAGTTTCCTAGTTCTGTTCCCTATAGGCAGCTACCATTAGCAGTTTCTTATGTGTCTTTCCAAAGATCTACTAAGTAAATATTAATATATGTGTATTGCTCTCTCTCTTTCACCTATATAATCATACTATATATGTGGAACTACACCTTGCTTTTTTCATTAAACAATATATCTTGGCTATTGTTCTTTCTTTCTATCTATCTATCTATTGAGTGGGCCAAAAATTTCGTTTGGTTTTTTCCGTAAGGTGGCTCTAGTAGCACTTAGTTGTCTAACTTCATTCGAAACAATTTTGTTAGATTGTATGTGACAGCTGTCATATCAGCTTGCATTTAAAAAAAGACTTATCAAAATTGGTGAATTTTTGTGTAGCCATTTTAATATTGAAGATGGAAAAAAAAAGCAACATTTTTGGCATATTATGCTTTATTATTTCAAGAAAGGTAAAAATGCAACTGAAATGCACAAAAAGATTTGTGCAGTGTATGGAGAAGGTGCTGTGACTGATCGAATGTGTCAAAAGTGGTTTGTGACGGGTAGACCGTGGTTCCACGGTCGGGTAGACCAGTTGAAGTTGATAGTGATCAAATCGAAACAATAATTGAGAACAATCAATGTTATACTATGGGGGAGATACCCGACATACTCAAAATATCCAAATCAAGTGCTGAAAATCATTTGCACCAGCTTGGCTATGTGAATTACTTTGATGTTTGGGTTCCACATAAGTTAAGCCAAAAAAACCTTCTTGACCATATTTCCGCATGCGATTCTCTACTGAAACGTAATGAAAACGTTCGTTTTTAAAACAAATTGTGACTGGCAATGAAAAGTGGATACTGTACAACAGTGTGGAATGGAAGAGATCATGGGGCAAGCGAAATGAAGCACCACCAACCACACCAAAGGCCAGTCTTCATCCAAAGAAGGTGATGTTGTGTATATGGTGGGATTGGAAAGGAGTCCTCTATTATGAGCTCCTTCCAGAAAACCAAACGATTAATTCCAACAAGTACTGTTCCCAGTTAGACCAACTGAAAGCTGCACTTGATGAAAAGCGTCCAGAATTAGTCAACAGAAAACGCATAATCTTCCATCAGGATGACACAAGATCGCATGTTTCTTTGATGACCAGGCAAAAACTGTTACAGCTTTGTTGGGAAGTTCTAATTCATCCGCTATATTCACCAGACATGCACCTTTGGATTTCCATTTATTTCAGTCTTTACAAAATTCTCTTAATGGAAAAAATTTCAATTCCCTGGAAGACTGTAAAAGGCACCTGGAACAGTTCTTTGCTCAAAAAGATAAAAAGTTTTGGGAAGATGGAATTAAGAAGTTGCCTGAAAAATGGCAGAAGGTAGTGGAAAAATGGGCGAATACATTGTTCAAAATAAAATTCTTGGTGAAAATGAAAAATGTGTCTTTTATTTTTACTTAAAAAACTGAAGGCACTTTTTGGTCCACCCAATATCTATCTATCTATCTATCTATCTATCTATCTATCTATCTATCTATCTATCTATCTATCATCTATCTATCTATCTATCTATCTGTCTGTCTGTCTGTCTGTCTGTCTGTCTGTCATTGGCCAAATTCTTTGTAATGGATGCATAATATCCCATTTTATGAATGTACCCTAATTTATCTAGTCAGTTCCCTATTGATGTTTGAGGTGTTTTGTCTTTGGTTGGAATGATTTCTAAGGTGGTTTTTGGGCTGGGGTACATGTGCAGAGACTCTAGTCTTTTGTTTTGATATTTTGATATTTTGTTTTGATATTTCCTAGATTGTTGGGACAATTGAAGTGCATTTGTGGAGGTTGGGTGGGAAAAGGAGAGGAGTTACATCAGAGGAAGAGGTCCAGTAGGGGACTGGGTGAAGTCTTACTACATGGAATGTGATTTCATTTTCTCCTCCACCTCCCCCAGGAAATCCTCAGTAAAACTGCCATTACTGGCCAATGTTTTTCGCAGTCATTCATTCATTCAGCAAATATTACTGCATTCCTTCCATGTGTTAGGCACTGCTTTAGGTGCTTTCTCCCCAGCAGAGCAGTGAACAAAACAAAGTCCCTGCTGTCATGATATTTATATCCAGTGGAGAAAAATAAAATCAAAATCAAATAAATATATAACTTCTCTAAAGACAAATAAAGCAGGGCAGGGGCTAGAGAGCAACAGAGGATGTTGGAATTGACTTCCTCAGAGGTGATGCTGTGTGGGTTCAGAGTGGGTGCTGAGGTCTCTGGGCAGTACTACCGCATCTAGGTTGCCTGGAGTGCCCAGTGACCTCCAGCTTCCCACAGGAGCCTGACTCCAGCTGGATGTTGCCAACAGATGCTCCCTCTGTAGCCAGGAATGTAACACCATCTCCTTTCGATGTCTGTGATGGAATTTGTAAGGGAGAGAGAGAGGAAAAGGGAGAGGGAGCTAAAATAAGGGGATGGCAGCCTAGGAAAAAATGTGGATATTCTACCATAGATTTAATTCAACATCACTGAATTACCAAAGGGCTTCTCATCATTCACTGTTTAGCAGGGGGCAGGGAAAATTATTCATTATTCAACGTGAGATGAAGTAAAAACGCCATACTTTGTAAAACATGCAAGGTTACCTACTATGGTAACTGCTTGCAGAGTTTTATTGTGTCTGCAGCAAGGCTAATTAATTTGCTCTGAGCTTCATTGGAATTCCTGTTGGAGATGATTGTCTTGGTAACTGAAAGCACCACAGAGAGCGAGAACATCAGAAATACCATTTGGGGCTGCTGGCACAATCTGAGTCTTTCTTAGGGCTTTCTCAGACATCAGCAAGGACTGTCCTGTGTCCCTGTCTTGTCCCTCTCAGACTGGTAGTGGGGGCAGGGTTTTTCAGAAATTGCATAGCCCGTAGTGTTATATGTGTTTAGAATCCAGGCTCTGAAGTCAGACCAGTCTGGGATTTCACATTTACTGGCAGCCACTTACTGTGCAACCTCAGCATTCAACGACACTGTGTCCTTATTTGTAAAGTTAGAATAATTTTAGTATCTACCTCAGAGAGATGCTATCAAGGTTATAATAGATGTGTTTGTAAAGCACCTGGTCTATCGTAAACTCTCACTAAATAGAGCTATTTTTTACTTCTTCTCATTCTCCTCTTCTCCTTCTTAATCACCACCACCATCATCATCACTATGACCATCATCATCTTTTTTTCTTTTCTGCCTGTGTGTCTAATTCATGTGATGGAATTTGAGGTATTGTGTCCAAACTGGACAAACTATAAAGGGCAGTATTAGCACAACTGAATCCATCTTCTAAAGGCCTCAAGGAAATAAGGAATTTAGTGACCTGAACCCTGGTTGGTCCAGGCTTTGCTGCTGCTACGTGATTTGGACCAATCCCTTCACCTCTCTCTGGGATCCACCCTCCTCTTTGGTAGGACAGAGAGGTAGAAATTAATGATCTCTTAGGTCCAGTCCCACTCCAAGGTGAGTGGTGTCTAATGGACCACACCTAAGTAAGTTAGGGTGTATTTGGCAGCAAGTAGCAAAGTAACCAATTAACAGTGACTTAGACAAATGGCGTAGACTTAAAAAAAACTTCTAAGCAAATTTTAGCAAACCATATTCAGCTATGTGTAAAAAAGATTTTATATATATATATATATATATATATATATATATATATATATATTTTAAATTAATTAATTATTTTATTTTAGGCTGTGTGGGATCTCAGCTGCTGCACGGGCTCTCTCCCGCTGCAGCAAGTGGGGGCCACCCCCCTGCCCACCACAGCACATGAGCTTCTCATTGGGGTGGCTTCTCTTGTTGCGGAGCACAGGCTCCAGGTGTGCGGGCTCAGTAGTTGTGGCTCAGGGCCTAGTTGCTCCGCGGCATGTGGGATCTTCCCAGACCAGGGCTCGAACCTGTGTCCCCTGCATTGGCAGGCGGACTCCCAACCACTGCACCACCAGGGAAGTCCAAAGATTTTGTATTACAACCAAGCTGGAGTAGTTTTCTCTTTGCATCCTCTGAATACAGCTCATTCAATAATTCACTTAACACATGTATATTTTTCTCCTCAACAACGTTGGAGAGCATTGGTGGTATATACCTTTGTACCTCCCAGAGTTCCTAACTTAGTGTTTTGCTAAATAAGTATCTGTTAAATTAAATGAAAAAATCAGAATGAATGCAAAATCCTGGGTAATACCCAGTATCTTACTGCTAGTATCTTACTGCCAGGTACAACTTGGGTCCATCAACAACTTGTAAATTAGTAGATTGTTGAGACTTCCGTTTTTAGTCTAATGGTTTGCATATATAATTTCTTGGGAGCTCTTAATACATCACAAGAATACTCTTAAGCAACAACTAACCTTGTGAACAAAAGAGAAGTCACAAAGATTATTTATTACTTTGCCAGTCTTAATAAAGACCTAATGTGCTAACAGCTTCTCGTGGAGACAACTGCCATCAGTTAAGTAAAAACATCATTAAGTTGTAATCGCAAGTATCAATAGAGGCAGAAGCTACCATTTTCTGATTGCTGACAGGCATTAACTGGTTTATGGGTATCCGTTCCAATAGCTTTCTGCTGTATTGTGTTATTTTACCACTGTCTATTAAACTCATTCACATCTACACACATTTATTGAAAGTTATAGCTGAGAGGCACTTGAAGGACGTCTCACCCAGCATTTTTCAAACTGTGGCCCAAAGATCTCTTAGGGGTTTCTGGAAATCTCTTAAGGGACTTTCTGCGTATTGGAAGGTCAGACAGTGTACAGTTCTATGGGTGAAGCAGGGCATTTTGACATGCTTATCACGATGCAAAATTCATCTTGGCTCAATCATTTTGATACAGACATTGTGGCATGGCATGGCTGCACAAAATGATCCTGTAAAATCATAAAACCCCGGGTCCTTATCATCAATAAAGTGTGCCTGGCTAGCCTTGATTCTTACTCTACCCCAAACCCAACCCCTGTTGTGGTGATTTTCATTTTCTATTTTACTCATTTATCTATTGTTTGAATTTTTATTCGTATTTATTACTTTTACTCAGAAAAAAATGTTAAAGGTATTTCTTAAGAGTCTGATTAAACTGGGATATGTTCTTAGGAGCATCAGGCTTATCTCCCCAAACCAGAGTTACATAGGAATATTATGAAATGAAAACATATATTATCACAAGTTCTGAGAGGACTGCTAGAAATATAATTGGCAATTTCCTGTGCAGTCTGGAGCTGAGAATAAGGGGCTAAATATCAGTATGCACAGTGTCTTTAACTCTGATGGTTGAATGAGAGAATCTGAGACATGGACCAGCCAAGGTATAAGTAAATTCTTAAAGAATTCCTCGGTCTCACTCTGTCTCTGAAACTCATCCACCTTCACCACATCTTTCATCTTGACCTCACCCCTAGTTCTTCATCCTAGAATAGTATTGGCAGTGTGGTAAAGGTAAGGTATAGGGTGGGCTTACTGATGTTTCACATTACCTGGTGTATTAGTTTCCTGGGCTGCTGTAACAAATTACCACACTCTTGATGGCTTAAAACAATGGAAGTTTATTCTCTCACAATTCTGGAGGCAATAATTCCAAAATCAAGGTGATGGCAAGGCTGTGCTTCCTCTGAAGCCTCCAGGAGAGAATCTTTCCTTGTCTCTTCCAGCTTCTGGTGGATCCAGGTGTTCCTTGGCATGTGGCTACGTAAGTCCAGTCTCTGCCTCTGTTTTCACATGGCCTTTTCCTCTGTGCCTGTGTCTTCTCTTCTGTCTCTTATAAAGACACTTCCATTGGATTTAGGGCCCACACAGATAATCCAGAATCATTTCCTCATCTCACAGTCCTTAAGTTCATCTGTAAAGACCCTTTTTCCAAATAAGGTAACATTCAAGCTTTTATCATATAAGGTAATATTCACAAGTTCTGGGGATTAGGATGTGGATATACCTTTTGGGGGCCACCATTCAACCCCCTACATTTGGTAATTTAAAAAGAAAGTTGGTAGTGTTTTTTAAGTTGAAAGTTTAATTGGTTGTATTTTCTCCTGAGTCAAAATGTTCCTTGGTCAAAACATCTGCCAGTATCAAAATGTCACTTTTCTGACTCTGGAGTTCACCTCTACTTCAGCCAGAGCCACTTATGTCTAATACTTTCGGCTGTTCTGTGAGCTTTGACCAGAATAAAACTTACACAACTAAACGTTATTGGAAACTCCTACTTCTTGTCTAATAATTTCATTTTTCTGTGAGGAAATGGAGACCCAGAAGTTAAGAGAACACTGCCTTTGAGTCCTAAGGGCTGCAGACTTCATCCCGTCGTCACCAGTCACTGGGTCTGGGACTGTGGTTATATCACCTGATTTCATTACTTTTGTTTCTTCATTGAAAAAAAAATGATAATAATACTTCTACGTCTAACTTGTTAGAATTGTTATGAGTATAACAATGCTTTGAAAATAGGTATAAAGTTCTCTTTGTGATATTATG
Organism: Balaenoptera musculus; assembly: GCF_009873245.2. Classification (NCBI taxonomy): domain Eukaryota; kingdom Metazoa; phylum Chordata; class Mammalia; order Artiodactyla; family Balaenopteridae; genus Balaenoptera; species Balaenoptera musculus. The sequence continues at coordinate 140,490,330 of NC_045786.1, read as the reverse complement.
ATGGTTTTTCAACATATATTTGAAATGTGTTTATGCCTCTCCGTTAAAAGAGAACAGGAAAAACAGATAATTATGAACTCTGAGCTAGAAGGGATCTACTCCTCCATTATAGCCTGCAGCTACCTAGGGAGCTATTGAGAACACACACAAAAATTATAATTTAAACTTTCAGAAATGGAAGTAAGGAGGCAGCTATGAATAATAGGACCAGTTTAAAGCAGAGTTGGCAGATTCACAAGCTTAAAGAGGCCAGGCAGGTAATATAAACAAAGAAAGCAGGGTAAGATTAAGAAAAATAGTAACAGACATGTAATGGAAAATTGTAATGGATATAATGGTTGGGGGCATGATAAGGAGCAGTGGGGATTGTAGTGAATTGGAGACCAGGGAGCAGTATTTAGTTCAGTCTAAGGAAATTGCTAGTCTTCATCTGCCAGCATGAGATGCAAGCCCAGCAAGCTAGATATTCCAAGGAAGAAATCTGGATTTTTATATGAGATAGTCTTATATCAATAGTTGGTTAGGCTAGCCTATGCTGTGATAACAAACAGCTCCCAAGTCCTAGTGGCTTAACAAACATTTTTCCTCCTTCATGTGAAGTTCTCTGGGAATCTGGGCAAGTCTCCAAGCCATCTTCCCTCCATGCATCAACCCATCAAGCCATCTCTACCGGCTCAACACTAGGTTTCCATATAACCAGTGGCCAAGTGTTGTGGGTTGAATTGCATCTGCCCAGAAAGGTATGTTGCAGGCTTAATCCCCAGTACCTGAGAATGCGACCTTATTTAGAGATAGGGTCTTTACAGAGGTAATCACTTTAAAATGAGGTCATTAGGTGGACCCTATATCAGTATGACTGGTATCTTTCTAAAAAGGGGAAATTTTGGACACTGGGGCATGCACACAGGGAGAATGCCATGTGAAGATTTGCGGTTATGCTGCCACAAGCCGAGGAACTACCAGAAAGGAGGGGAGAGGCCTGTAACAGATCCTTCCCTGCACCTTCAGAGGGAGCATGGCCCTGCCAACACCGTGATCTCAAGCTTCTAGCCTCCAGAACTGTGAATAATTTCTGTTGTTTAAGCCACTCGGTTTGTCACAGCAGCCCTGGGAAAACAATATACTGAGAAACAGAAAGAGTGGAGAACACACACAGGAACTTTTCCCTGACTTTGCCTCAAAGACACACGTCATTTCTGCTCACAGTCCATTGGCCAGAAGCAGTCATGTGACCCCACCTACTACTAAGGGACTGGGAAGTATGTTCAGAAAAGCCTAAGTGGAGGTTGGGGAGCATTAGTAATATCTACTCTCTACTCCTGATTTTTAGTGTTAGCAACTATACAGTTTGGAAGAAAAAAAAAAAAAGAAAAGAAAAGGAAACGAGACTGAACAAGGCTTTGTTCTTTTTTTTTTTTTTTCTTTTCTTGGCCACACCAGGCGGCTTATGGGATCTTAGTTCCCCAACCAGGATCGAACCCAGGCCCCCTGGCAGTAGAACTGTGGAGTCCTAACCACTGGACTGCCAGGGAATTCCCTGAACAAGCCTTCATTGGACGAGCCAAACAAACCCTTCCTTGGTGTGGGTCTCACCAGGCAGTTCCAGTCTGGGACGTGTCCTGAGGACAAGCCCATGGGCAGTGCTGCTCTGTTCATAGGGTAAGATCTGTGCTTCTGAGGGAATGTGTTTGTTGGTCATGGGCAGGGATAAGCACAGTTGGTGCATGAAGTCTTTGGTATCAAGTGGAGGTCTGAGCTTGGAGAAAGGATTCCAGAACCTGAGAAGTAGGGCAACATGATGGTCTTGGGAAGGGGAGGGTGCACAGACCACCACTCTCTAACAGTTTTTAGCTGGGAGCTGATTTTTTTTTTTTCAATTCTATGCTCTCCTATCCTCTTTTTCTTCCCTTCTGAACACAGAGTCCATGCTCCCCAGGAACCAGATCAGTCCCACCAATGCATCTGAGTTATATAGGTGAAGGGTTTTTGGAGATAACTCTGGGAATCTGCTTACCATTCATAGTATTATTTCTGTAAACATACAGTCTAAATTTCAAACAGCCAGCTTAGGAAATAATTTTTACAAAACAGCTCATTGGTGAATTTGGGACCATGTGTGTGTGCAAGTACATATTTACAACCTTGATTTATATTCAACTTAGCAACAGCATTTTAAAATTATTTGTGTGCGATATACTTTACTCATGTGCATATAATTTTAAAATAATATATCTAGATGCTTTCAACTGGATTTCTCTCAGAATATGTATCATATTAACTTGGGTTATGGATCGTGCTCAAAATTATTCTTAAAGAACATGCTTGGTTGGTTTCACTGAGCCAAAATTTTTTGAATATTCTAAAAAGCAAGAGAAAGAAGTGAGACAAATTGTACTGTTCATGTACTGTGGCACAAGCTAGAGAAATATAATTGGGCTTCAGGCCAAATTCTGAAGGCAATTGGAGCTGCCTGTGTCAATGGGGCATAATTATTCCTCAGCTCCTGTTGACAGAAAGAAAAATTGGTAGAGATTCACTTCCCAATGCTGGGGATTCAGAGAGAATATCTGGGCTCCAGATCACGGCAGATGGGTGTGTATAGAAGCCGCCGGTTTGTCATTTGCAGGGAGCAGGGAACCCTCCAGTTTGAGAGTCTTTGTGAATCTGTTGCCTTGGGCCATCTGTTCTATGGCTGAAGGCAGTGCCATACACCAAGTAGAGGTTTGTGGAATGAATAATGAATCTTTCCAAGAGACCTTCCCTGCAAGTGTGCCCACCTTTTCTTTTCATCTGACCACTGTATGGTCCCCTCTTTGGTGATCATGGGAAGGTACGAGGTCTGCACTGAAAAGGCTAAGGTTCCTCTCCTAGATTCATTTATTCAGCAAATATTTATGAAACCTAAGTAGTGCTAGGGACTGTGCTAAGTCCCAGATGTCTAGCTAACCATAGCCCAACCTGGAAAAATGGGTCTTTCCTGAGAAAGAGGGAGATGTCTGAGCAGACGGTGGGGAGGAGAGGTTGGAGCCTGGGCATGCTGATTCTCTGTTCTGATTTCAGGGACGTAATCTGTCCACGCGGAAGATTCTTATGCCCGATGCCATTCCTTCCACCTGGACCCTGGATTGCATCCCCTTGCTTCCCTGGGGTTTTATGCTATCGGTTTCTTTCACTTGGTTATATTTTCAGTCTACTTGTTTACTGGCACATCCCCTCAGCATATAAATGTGCTTAAGTCTTTTACCTAAACAAAACCAAGTCCTTCATTTGCTCTTAAGTTTCCCTTTCGTTTCCATTCTTTCCTTGTCATTTCCTTCACACAGGCAAATTGAAAGGATTGCTTTACTCAGCATCCCCCCTTCCCCACCCGCCTTGGTCAAACCCTCCCAGGGTGGCTTCTGCCTCACATTCTGTGCTAGAACTGTTCCGACGGGGGTCATTTGTGATCTCTTCGAGCTTAGTCCATTTTAAGGTCCACACTGTTAATGTTTTGGTGGCATTTTTGACCCTGCTGATCAGGCCTTTCCCAAAACCCTTTCCTCCCCCGGCTTTCATGACCTCAAATGCTCTTGATTTCTCAATTACCTTCCTGGTTCTTCTTCTCAGGCACCTTCACAAGCAAATCTTATTCCACCTACTCTTTAAATGTTTTTTTTCTTTTGTTCTGTTTCCTGAGGTTTGGCTTTTGGCCATTGGCCATCTCTTCTTTTTACTCTACTTACTTTCCTTGGGTGGTTTCATCCACTCTTATGTCCTTAATCAGCCCCTATCTATGCTGACAATTCCCAAATCTGTATTTCCAGCCTGGATTTCTTTCTGGATCCAGACCACATACTTACTACACGTTTAATTTCTCCACTCGTATGTCCCCCGGGAACCTCAAAACCAAGAGTTAAAACATGAACTCTTCATCTGTCCCCTACCTACTGTTTTCCCTTGTCAACCTTAAACAGAGCGAAGAGCAATTCTATTTAAGCAAAAAAAAAAAAAAAAAAAAAAAGAGTTTATTTGGGAATAGCAGAGGAATTGCAATTTGGTACAAACTATGTGAATCATAGGCAAGCCTGGAGAACAAACAAGGAGAGCATTCTTTCACAGAGGAAAGGAGGAAGTTGGCGGGGTTGTTTTTAACAAAAGTTCATTGGAGGAAAATGAGAGTTCCAAGTGGTGGCAGCTTCTCATTGCCCGCAGGAGATGGCAGTTTACTGTTGTGGCTGAGAGAGGAAAGCTTCCTTCTTCCTACTGCACTAAGCAAGCTGCGCAGGGGCACGTGCATGAGAGCCTGCACTTCATGGCTTCCCGATTCCAATTTTGAGTTAGGTTTCCTTAATACATGTTCACACCCTCCGTCTCAGTACCTGGTATGATTAGTCCCTACTCAGTTGCCTAAGTCATACCACAGTGTATGAGTATCATGTCTCATCAGTCCTACCAACTTTTAATTTTTCAGATACTTCCCTTTTTCTTCATCCCTACTCCCGTTAACTCAATGCAGTGTTTTGCTTGAGCTGCTGCTGCCGCTTTCACCTCTCTAGCTTGCCTGCATCCAAGCTTGCCCACTGTTATGGACTGAATTATATGCCCCCCCCAGATACATATGTTGAAGCCCTAACACCCCCAAATGTGCCTATATTTGGAGATAGGGCCTCTAAGGAGGTATTTAAGGTTAAACGAGGTCATAAGGGAGGGGTCCTAATCTAATATACCTTGTGTCCTCATAAGAAGAGGAAAGGGCACTAGGGATATACAGACCACAGAGAAAATACCACGTGAGGACACAGCAAGTAAGTGGCCACCTGCACGACAAGGAGAGAGGCCTCAGGAGAAACCAGACCTACCACCACCTTGATCTTGGGTTCCAGCCCACAGAACTGTGAGAAAATAAATTTCTGTTGTCTAAGCCACCTAGTCTGTGGTATTTTGTTATGGTAGCCTGAGCAGACTAATGTAACCACTTAAATAGATTCTTTCAGAAACAAACTTGATCATGTCACTGTCCTGTTTGAACTCTTCTTTGTGTAGAAGACCCCTCTGCATCTGCCCCTTCCCCTCCTCAGTGCTCTGGACTTGCTAAATGATGGAATGTACCAAGCTTTCTCTGTACCTTTGCCATATTCTTTCCTTGGCTGGGTTGTTCTCCCTTGTCCAGTCCATCTCCTTCCCTGATAACTTCCATTTGCTTTTTGTGACCTGACTCTTGCCTCCCTGGTCTGTGGGGTGCTATCACAGAGCTTCCATAGACCTCAGCTGCCTCCCCTCCAGACTGTGAACCCTTGAAGACAGAACTGAGGTCTTATTCATTTTTCTATTGGCACCATCTGCATTATGCTTGGAATATAGTAGGTATTCAAAAATGATCTTGGATGAATGAACAAAATCTATTTATTCTTAGGAATACAAAAGAAAATTTGACAAATCACCGTGTTTTCCCAGTGAAAAAAGCCAGTCAGGGTGTAACCTCCTCTTGGGTCTGCTTTATATTATGATCTGTTGAACCTATACATGCCTGTGGTCCAAAGAACCAAAACAATATTATCATTATTGTCATCACTGTAATAACAATAGCAATTTTCATTTATTGAGCCAATATTGTATGCTGTGGGTTATATATAAAGCATCTCATTTAATCCTCACAACCACTCTATGAAGTAAATACTTATTATTATTGTCACTTTACAAGTGAAGAAACTGAGGCTTAGAGAAGTTATATAACTTACCCCAGCTTACAGGTGATAAAGCTGGAATTCAAACTCAGCTAATATTCTATTAGTTCCCCTACATTTCCTAGTTCTCTTGCTGTTATTTCTAGTCTGGATAGGACTATATGACTATTTCTGAGTCATGAGCAAAAGTGACTTGTATCAATTCTGGGCTCAAGCATGATTCTCTAGCATCTCTTTCCCTCCTGAAGTGAACCTTGAAGCCCCATCTTGAGATAGCAGAGTGTCCATCAGCCTTGGCCCCTGAATGACACAGGGAAGAAGAACCCCCAGCTGGCCTGTGTTGGATATGTAGTGTGAGTGAGCAATAAACTCTTGAAGTATTAAAGCAACCAAGATGTTGAGATTGTTGTCACTACAGCATGCTCAATTCTGTCCTGACTATTAAACATCTTTGTCTCCCTCTGCACAGGGCAGCCCTGGGGCCCACTGCAGCAGTCCCATGTCCTTTATAAAGAGAATATGCAAAGCAGAAGGGAGACCTAGTACCTCTCAGAAATCTAATCATCTCTCTCAACACAGGGTAAGACTACTGGATGTCAACTGCTCAACCAGGTCTTACTGGGTTACTAAGTATATATGAAGCATCATCTCCTTGAAGACCTTAAATATCCAAGTTAAAGAGACAAAAAGGGTGAAAGTGTAATCAATAAAAATACATAAAAATATAGGCAGTAATTATGTCAATGCATCGTGGAGGTGGTTAGCCATGGAATGATATTAATTATGATAAATTACTGATATTAATCAAGGATGAGGGATATAAACCTTGAACTGTCACTTCGAAGTTGGAGGAGTTTATTGCAGGGTTTTCCAATCTCATGATCATTAATATTTTGGGCCAAATAATTCTTTGTTGTGCGGGCTGTCTTGTGTATTGTGAGATGTTTAAGATGTTAGCAGCATTCCCGGTTTCTATTTACTAGATGCCAGAAGCATCACCACCCAACTCCAGCGTGACAAACAACAATGTCCCCAGACATTGTCATAAATTCCCTGGGGGCCAAAGTCACCCCTAGGTAAGAACCGCTGGTTTATTAAATGCAGCTGGGGATAATCTCTCATATATTTCTACTTGGATGTAAACAAGTGTAGTTTGGGGTAAATGGCTCTTGCTTACACAGCAGATTTAAGGAGCACCAGGAATGTGGTGCCCACAAATGTTTCTCCTCCCTGAAAGATAAACTCCCTGGAGTCTGGGGACTCCTTGTTGTGGGTTAAAGCAGAGAGGCCCTGCTTTCCCTTTTAATGTCCACTATCCTTGGGAAGGATTACACAGTAGGTGCTAGCCTGGAATTTATACATCAACAAAGGGAGGATCTGAGAATAAATCTGAGCTAAGAGGGAGAAAAAAATATAACAAGACACTTGGCACTGAAAAAGTAGCAAGGCCAAGGAGGGAGAGCTGATAGCAGAAAGGGACAGGGGCTCTAGCCCAGGATGCGAGCCTGTGTGTTTTCATGGCGGAGGAAGGAGGCTAAGAGAATTTTGAAATGCTTGAGGAAAGTGTGCAGTCAGTTGCAAGCTTGGGGGAACTCTGAGGACACTGGGCTCTGGGGTGAGGGGATAAAGAAAAACCAAAGGAGAGAAAATCCTCAGGGCTCTGGCATGTGTACAAGGGCCTGCTGATCTGGCTGTGGCCTCTTCTGTGGTCTTATCTCACTGTACTCCCTCTCATGCTTGGGATCAGCCGTCGTGGCCTTCTTCCAGTTCTTGAAATGCTCTGTGTTTAAACCTTCCTGCTTTCCACATGCTGATCCGCCTTCCTGGAGCCACGTTCCCTACCCCACCAGTTCTTATCTACCTGGCTTCTCTGAGTTAACTGTTCCTCATGTTTCACAGCTTAGTTCAATCTATTACTTCCTCTGGGATGATTCATAGCATCCTGCTCTTCATAGCACATTTCTTAATGTATAACTGGATCTTGATTTGTGGGATTACTTTATTATTGATGATCTCCCTCCCAAACTTAAAGCTCTAATGATGGTAGAAAGTGTGTAAGTTTGGCTCATCATGGTCTCCACAGGACCTAACTTCAGGCCTGGAATGTAGTATGTGCTCAATAAATAATTTTTGAATGAATTTCTAAGGGTTAGGATTTTCCTGCTTCATAAGTGTGCCTCATTGAGTAGGGACAGGATCCAGAGTGGTAGAAAAAATGGTAGGAGGGATAAAGAAAAAAAATCACAACGAAAGACACAAACTCATCACACCAGTAGTCTTACCTTTGTCATTCAAAAATCTTTGTTCTCCTTTTTCAAGTTCTAGGCCACTAAAAAATGGCATTCCTGGCCTATATAATCCAATTTACCCTATAAAGATGCTAATAATTAGGTCATGGGACTGTCTTGGTCAGACCCTGGGTATGTGGGCTCAATGAATCTGACTCTCTGTTGGGCAGGAAGCAGTTTCTGCTTCCAGGTTTATCTTCCAGAACTGAAACAATGGTATAGAAGCAATTCCTGCCCCTCTTAGACTGCTCAGAGGGTGCTGGGTATCCCTGAACATTTCACATTGTAATGATCTCCAAGAGTGGCTGAACAGGGGTTTGAGTCACTGCATTTGGACAGACTGTGTTTAGAGTTAGTTGGTAATACTGAAGTTCCATCTGGCATTCCCTTTCTCTACTTTACATGATCTGGGCCATGAAAGTCGGCTCCGAATTTAGTTCCTTCTAGATGTGTTCTTGTTTAGGGGGTTAACAAATAATAGAAGATAAATGCAAAGAGAATCTTCTGTGAGTTGTTTTGAGTCAAGTCAGCTTTTGTAAGGATCAAGGTTGAGACTTAATTTTTTTTTTTAAGTGCTGACTGTATGCCCAGCATAGTGCTAGGAACTGAGGTGACAGTGTTGCACTGGCCTGACATGGAGTTTGCAGACTAGATTTCTAAAGTAGTGAGATAGACCTGTCTGTCTGTCTGCCTATCTATACTTATCTATCTATCTATCTTCCTACTTAACTTATGCTAACAAGGAGTATACTCAGAAATAAAATAATCAAGGGAAACTCTGATTTAGTGACAGTTTAAGCAAAAGTACTGAACTTCTAACAATAAAAACTCATTAAAAGGAAAGAAAATTTTGCCTGAATACAAGCAGGAGAAAAAAAGTTTTAAAACATTTTCATTATTTTACCTATTCAAGAATGGAGATTATCTTTCTTGACAAGGATTAACAATATAAAATGTCCTCCTTTTAATAGTTGCTTCTATATAAACACACACACACACAGATGTGTATATATGTATACATGATATTCAAGGACTGGGATAAATTTTGTTCTTTTGTACCTGGTATGAGCTTGTTTTCTAAGCTCAAAAAGGTACATGAATTCTAGTGATAGACCGGAATATTTGAATTGGAACAATCTTGGAAACTCGCAGTCATAGAGTAGCCATGCATATCTCTTAGCTCTTACTGTTTGTTCTCTGACTTCCTCCTGTCCATGACTGAAAGCTGTTCTCTCGTTAGATATATGTATATGTGAACCATGGTTCCATTACCTATGTAAGAGGCTTACTCTGCATGGTCTCATAATGACCTCTTATCCCCACCTCCTCCATATCTCCCTCCCCATCCTGTGGACATACTTGGACTTGCAATATTAAAGATCAGCTGTAAGGCTTCTCCCAGCATGACTCATGTGATAGTCCTGGTCCTCCAGAAAGCAGATGCCAAGACAGGATTTTATTAAGGGAAATGCCTGGGAAAATGGGAGGGAGCTGAGAGAGACTGGAAGAGCCATCAGAGCAAATCTGACCTTGAGTGAAGGACAGAGGAAAGTAATGTTGCATGGGAGTACCCTAGATGCTGAGCAGGCTAAGGAAAGTTTGGCAAGGCTCTGGGGGAGTCCTTGAGCCAAAGTCACCCATTAAAGGAGTCCCATTTCTCCCAGGAAAGAGCCTGCCTTAGACTCCTTGCTGTGCTTAGTCATTGCCTGGGAGCAGCTTTTGGGAAGAGTGGCCTTGGTGCCACAGCAGTGATGAATTTCAGTGGGTGTCAGAGCCAGCAGCAGCTTGGGGCCCTTGAGCAGTTACACTCCCTGCAGATGGAAGTTTGTGAGGCCCATTGTCATGACCATCACAGCTTGTGATTCATTCAGAAGTTGGTTTGGAAAACCTGCCTCCTCTATGCAACAGATGGGAAGGTTTTCAAGATTCCAAGGAAATATTTGGCAGGACAGACCCTAGTCTTAATTACTGTAATTTCTTTCCAGAATACTGGCTGTCTTCGATATGGATGGAGTCATAGAAGAAATGATATTTGGGGAATGGGGTGAATTTTTTTCTTCTGTATCTGATGTCATCAAGTTTTACAAACCCAAAAAGATGCATGAGGTCTGATAATAGACCCGAATAGTTGAACTGGAGCATACTAGAAAATCAAGGCCATAGAGTCATTAGGTGTATCTCTTAGCCCTTCCTGTTTCTTCTCTTGTTTCGTCCTCTCTCATGACTAAATCTTTTTTCTCATTAGATTGAAAGAACTTCCTGACAGGGACTGGCTCCTTCAAACTTCACTCCACCCTCTTTCTAGTTTGATATGTTAGGAAGCTATAAAAAACTACATGTCGCATAGAGAACAGACTTGCCAAGGGGGAGGAGGGGCAGGGGAGGGTTGGATTGGGAGTTTGGGACTATCAGATGCAAAATATTATATATAGAATGGATAAACAACAAGGTCGTACTGTATAGCACAGGGAACTATATTCAATATCCTGTAATAAACCATAATGGAAAAGAATAAGAAAAAGAATATATATATATATTCGGTATATATGTATATATCCCTGTGTAGTCACAAGATTTGTAGGTATGAAGGGTAGTTGTAGCCAGGGCCAAAGCAGCAGCTTCCTGATCTGTGGCTTGTCATGGTGAGGTGACCTTGAAATCTATAGGTCTAGTGGCAGCTCTCTGACTGACTGATGCTCCTCCAGTTCTGCCAATGTCTGTGTAAACCCCTATTACCCAATATTAAGCTCTCTGCTTGAATGATCTGGACTAGTTTTCTGTTATCTACACTCAACCCTGATTATATGGTAACTAAACTCCCCCCAGAGAAGATTGTTATTCATTAACTCATTTGTTCATTTGTTCATTCATTAATTCAACAAATACTTGTCCATTTAGTTATTGACTATTGGACTTGTGCCAGGCACTGCAAGGCACAGAGGATTCTTTGGAGAAGACATGGGTTTTTGCTGACAGGCAACATGATCTGGTTGGGCCCCTTCAGGGAGGTGGAGTGGTGGTTTCAAGGGTAAAAGGGCAGTGTTTAAAAAGTTCATCTTTAGAAAAAGAAAGAAATCCCATCTTACTTTCTTAATTTTCTTAAAGGCAATTTTATCTGTTGAAAAGACCTGTGTTTTCTTTTGAACTGGAAGGGAGGAACAAGTAAAATTATGGAACTATTTTTTTTTCCCCTTTCTTAGCCTTTATTACTATAAAGAAGACCCAATTAAAACACGCCATTTCTGATATATCAAATCATGGTACTATGCTATGCAGACATACAATAGAAATGGTTACAAAAATGAGAAAACTACTAACTGCGTGCCCTCATGGAGCTTACAGTCTAAATCCTCAAATTAATTAGCAGAACAGAGTACTGGTAAGTCTTTACATATTACAGAGTAATGACCACTGAATGCATAAGATTTACATTAAATTTTTTATGACAAATGTTAACAAGTATTATTGATTACAAATCTATTTTAAAGGTGTAAAAAACATCAATAATATGACAGAGGTGGATCATTGTTATAAAACAGAATTCTAAATGAAACAACTACTAACAATTAGAAATAAAACTGGTTCTAAAGGAATGATCATAATAAAAAAATACTAAGGATTTTCATGTATTTTTGCATTCTCTGTGGCATACTGACTCTCAAGAAGGTACCAGGGACCTATTCCTTCCTTCGATTTTTAAAGTAGTAAATAGAAAACCTTGAAACAATGACACATCCTCTAAAATTTATGGAACTATTTTATTGTTTATCTTCGTTTTCCTTAATTGTCAGATTCCATCTTAATACTGTTTGTCTCCCAAGACTCTAATGGATGGTTGCCTTCCAAAATTTCTAAATCTCCTTCCTGAAATTTAAGTGGTAAAGAAGCAGATCACTGTTTTATATTTTGTAGTAAACACCTTAACCTTTTCGAAGATTCTAATTATCACAAATGAACTGTATCACTCAAGGTCTCATTTTTTCTCTGTTAAATAAAAATTTAAATGGGTGGAGTTTGGTGGTTTCTTCCAAATAAATTACCTTCGTGGCCCTTGGGATAGAAGGGCCCTTTCCCATCCTGTATGGTATGGCTGCTGAAAAGTTAACGGGATCTGAGACTGAATTAGTCAGCAAGTTGTCTAGTTCAAGGGAAATAAAAGTCCCACTATACTTAGTGAAAGGGAGCTTGGGGTTAAACTTGGGAGTCACACTTTTTGAAAACTACCTACAAACTGGAATTTATAGAGGAAGACAATTGGGGTGGTGAGATGGCTGAAACCTATGTTGTATAAGGAGTGGTGAAGAAACCAGGTTGGGGAAAAAAAGGATATGGAGTGGGAAACAGAAGAGAGGTGAATAAAGCCAGTACTATACTCACCACAGTGTGGAATTAATCTCTTATTTCAGATCTCAGGACATTGAGATGTAACAGTAATACGAAAAGTTCTTTTTCAGATATTTAGTACTTATGCTTAGTGCTTCATTTGTTTGTTTGAATCATAACAACCTCAGAGGTAGGCATTATTATTCTCATTTAACAGATGAGAAAACTGGGGTTCAGAGAAGTTAAGAATCTAGCCCAAAGTCAGGCAGTTAATAAAAGCCAAAGCAGAATTAAAACTCAGGTCCCTCTGACTGTAAGGACAATGCCCTAAAAGGCAGTGCATGTATGCCTCAAAAAGGAGAGGTGGTAAGCAAAACAACTGCTTGGATGTGGAGAAAAACAAACTTCCTTTGTTTTATGCGTGGCTGTGTCTCTGTACCTTCCCACCTGATAGGGTGAGAAACTGCATTACCTCTTATTTCCATGCATTAGCAAGGTGAATGCATCCCACTCATCTCAATTTAAAGAGCAAATGCCATGGCATGGGTTCAATGGACATTTTCTCCCTTGTGTTCCAATCTATGGCTGATGTGACAAGGACAGAATTGTCAGAGCAGCTACTAATTAAATAGTCCAGAGCTTCATTAGGAAGATGTGCTGAATGCAGAACTCACCAGGCAAATGTTGACATCATCGTTGACACTAATTTGTCCCTTGGCTGGCAGCCTCGGCACAACAGAGGGGCTGGACTCTGAGGGGAGGGCAGGGCTCCCAGGCTTGCTGAAACCACTTTCGAGGAAGATTCAGAGATGGTCACTATTGGTCAGGAGTAGAATTCCCATGGGCACCTGGGTTAAGCTTATCACTTTGGCTTTCTCTGCTTCAGAGAGTCAGTGGCCTTCTACACCCAGAGCACGTCTGTCATGGTTGACATGCACACGCACGCATACACACGCACACACACTCACACTCATGTGTGCATGCCCTTAGAGATCGTGCAAGAACATAATAGAGTCGTGGGTGTCTCTGTTACAAAAACGGAACTAACCTATTAATCTACCTCCTTTGGGTATATGATCAGTATTCAGGAGACAAGGCCACCCTAAGAGGCTTTCTGTGTGCAAATAAAAATGAATTCTTGCCCTTGTACCTTAATAGCCAGAACAGGTGAAAAGACGTGTGTACCCACTTGTTCAGTCCCAGCTTCCGTGACGCAAGTTCTCATGGTTATTGTGGGGCCTTCCTGACTCAGGGACTCAGGGATTCAGGGGCTGACATTTTATTTCATGTCCAGGAACATGTAGGCCACTCTGAGACTAGAAACTACTACCACAAACAACAGATCTTCCAAACAGATGAAGAAATCTTTTAAATATCAGAATTCTGGGTCTATCACTGATTTGTCTTTATACTTTGCTCTCTGAGATCCTGCATGAGAAAAACAATACTTTGATCTCACAAAGGACAGTTACTATTTTCTCCATTTTGTAATGATGAAGCTGAGGTTTAGAGAATATGAAGGACTTATGCAAAGTCCTAAAATTGGTAAGAGACAGAACAATGACATGTTTCCATTCTTTGGGCCCTACCTTTAATACTTGCTCTGCTCTGTGACGTCCCCATAACAATTCTTCTCTTTCCCACTTGTTCTCCTGAGATTTCACCATGGTACTCTATACACATTTTTTTTTTTTTTAGAATGTTCTAATTTCATTAAAAAAAAAAAAAGTATTTATTTATTTATTTATTTGGTTGCACCGGGTCTTAGTTGCAGCCAGTGGGCTCCTTAGTTGTGGCATGCAAACTCTTAGTTGTGGCATGCATGTGGAATCTAGTTCCCCAACCAGGGATTGAACCCGGGCTCCATGCATTGAGAATGTGGGGTCTTAACCACTGTGCCACCAGGGAAGTTCCCACTGTACACACTTTCACCATTTCTTTCCTTGTCACCAAGTAACATTGGTCAAGTTCCCCTAGGTGCTTTATATGTTTGATATCATACACATACCCTATATAAACACAAGGTAATTAAAAACAATTGAACAGTGGTTAACCTTATCCCAGATATCATGCCATCCAACTTCCGCTTGAGAGACTTCAAAGAACCTTGTGTTTGCTCTACTTTCCAGTGACCGTGAGTCAATGAAGGAAGGCATTGTGGCTGTCATTTCAACCATCAACCTACAAAGGGTCCAGAATGGATTAGACTTCAGGATTGATGTGTGTCCTGTGGAAAGAGGGATGCATACGGAACATTTGTAAGATTATAGACAGACTGTAGCAGTTCCTTTACAAATTGGTTTTGACCAATTGTTCATCTATAACCTAGTTACTGAGTAATATATTTTTGAAAGTATTTATTTCTTTTTTAATCATGCTGTATATTTTACACTCATACCTGCCTCCCAACCTCAGTGGAATTCCATCAAAGGATAGGAAGGGTTTGGTTTTTTATTTATTTATTTATTTTTGTTGGCACTTGAAGCAATATTTTAAAAGTTTGGAATCATAAGCACTAGTAAAGAAATTTTTTTTATTGTATGAAGCTTTTTGTTCTGTGGACTTACTAAGTTGTTATATTTCTGAAGAGGACCTTGCCACTCTCCCTAAATCTAGTCTGAGTTATTTGAATTCTGGAGTGCCATGTATTCTGGTTTCCTAATCTACTCCAGGCAGCCTAACTCCATTTCCATGAATACTATTTTCTGGAATGACTGTCTTGTCTTTTAGTCACAGGGGCAGCTGGCCTTGTCATGGTTCCTCCTGAAACTCCACAATCTGTTGAGCTGGGACTCTTCCTCCCAGCTGGTTGGCTCAGGGTGTGGTCTCATCCCTGGGGACCTGCCTCAGGACGCACTTCCTCTGCTTTGGACTTGACTGTTTGAGTAAATGAGCACCAACTCGGTGAGATTTCTCTGTCTTCTAACTGAGAGAAGCATCATCAAGTGGATCTGCTTTGAGAAGGAAAAGGACTCACTCCGTGAGTTCGCTGACGGTTAGCACCTTGCCAGCCAGGGACCAGGGGCCTCTGAACTGCAGCCTTCTCCTCGTTTCATTCTCAAGGAAACACCATCTTCATGTCTCAGGTTAAAGCGACTGTGGCTTCTCTAAATGGAACGTTTGGTCTTCCTATTTGGGATGTGCGGCTGCTTTGACATTCAGGAGTGCCATCTGGGATGGGCACATCTTTCCCTAGCCTTCCTGGAGCCCACTGTCCAGCACATAGGCCTGCAGAAATAGCTCTGATCTTCTGCTTTCAATGTGGACGCAGAAGGGCAGTTATAAATGGGAATTTCTAGCTCAAAGAAAGGAAAGGAAAATACATTCTGTTTTTAAAGAAAAGGTAACATACCTTATTGTTTAAATAGCAATTAAATTACTTCAGATTTTTTTGGCTCAAACATAGTTGTTTTTATTCATTTATTTGACAGATATTTAATATGCTCCTCTATTTCTTTAATAATAATAACAAAAATTTATAAAGCCGTTACTTTGGTCTAGGACTGTGCTAAGTATCTTACAAGCAGTATCTTAGTTGGGCCTCTCAAAAACTCTATGAAAAAGGTATTATTATCAATCCTATTTAATAAGTTAGGAAAGAGAATCTTAAGAGGTTAAAAAAAATTAAGGGGAAAGAGCTAGTCACTGTTACGGAGGATATGAAGGAGAGACAATTTTTGTCTTAGAGTCTAGAATGTTTGAATGAGAAGGAAACTTAGAGGTCTCCCATACAACCATGTCATTTTATAGAAAAGCCTTGAGAGCTTCAATCACTTGCCCAAGAACCCACAGTAATTACAGGCAAAGGAGGGCTGGGCCAAGAGCTCCCAACTCTCATCCCAGTGTACTTTTCATTCTATACTGCCTTCCTCCAGGAGTTTAGAATATTATAGAGATAACACCCTTATCCACCAACCCCCAGCATTGTAACAGTGAATGTAGGCATGTACTTAATGTACACGTGGGCCTCCTTAATGCAGACATGAGGGATGCCGCTGAAAAGTTCCACAGGTGCTGAGAGAAGGAGGGGATTTTGGGGGGCTGCTGGTGTTCCAGGAAGGCCTGGTAAAGAAGGGGACACTTTAGCTCAACCCAAAGTGGGTGGAAGATCTGAATATTCAGAGAGAGAAGAGAATAGGCATCCTAAGGACTGGTCTGAACAAAAACTTTGAGTTTCAGGCAGGGATAAAGAAGAGACCTTCCTTGTTGGCAGAGGGTTCATATAAGGGAGTAATGGAGACGAAGGAGACATTATGCTGAGCTTTGCATGCCAGGTACACCAGGGACAGGATGGAGGCAGAGGGAGCTGGTTCTGGAAATAATCTAGATATAAAATGATGAGGTTCTGGGCAAAAGTGGTGGCCATGAGAGGATGGAGAAAGCACATTTTCATGTGTCGACAAGATTTAGCGTATTTCAGGGAGAAAATGTGGTAAACAGGAAGATTCTAGGGGGAGGAGATTGAGGTGGGAGTGAGGAGCTCTTTGACAAGCAGGAGTGATGACTTCAACTTTGGGCTTGGAGCCAGGTGCAAGGCCACAGGGCTGAGTGCAGCCGATTTACACCCTATTGATTTTCCTGAGCAGACCATTTTCACCTCATTGATTTTCTTGGTTGATGGGCTTGTGTTTTCTTGTTGGTTAGAGGTCACTTTGCTCCCTTTAGATTCATTTTTGGCTTCTTGCTACTTCCTCTTGTTAGCGTGTGCTGCTCCAATCATGACTGCCAGCTACTGACCAAATATGACATTTCCAGCTCTGATAGTTTTTCTGTTTGGAGAAAAATTGCAAACGAGAAGTTGAACTTACAGAGGAGTTTGGGCTTAGCTCAGCCATCCTGAGAGAGTTGTCGCCATGGGTAGCACAGAAAGACTGGAATCGCAGGAAGGTGACACTGTCCATGTGTTAAATGCTCGAGTGAACCATTAGGGGGTGGGTGGGAAAGTGACTAGAGTTGCTGGCTCACACTTCTTTCTCACTCCCACAATGACAGCTGAGCCAAGTGTATTGAAGACAGCTATGAAATGACCCTGGACAAAGTTACTTCATTATACTGGGCTCAGTTTTCATCCTCTATGAAGGGAAAAGTTGGTATTGACATGGGATTCCCACAACTGGCTCCTCCCGCTTGTTAAAATCCTATACCCCACCCCAACTGGTTCAGATTCAGTAGGTCCAGGGTGGAGCCTAGGAGTCTGTATGTTTAACAGTCTCTTTAGAAGATTCTAACAAACTGGTCTGAGGGCTGGTGTTTGGAGAACTCTGATCTGCCTGCCCTCCAGGATCCTTTTAGTTTTACTCGTTTGCCTTTTTCTTTGGGTTCAGGTGGTCTTTAGGATGTACTGTCTCCCCTTTTAATGAGGACCTCCCAGTTCCCCACCCTTCATGTAAACAAAGCATCTCCCCACTTATATAAAATCTGCTTTTTTTATCTTAATAGGAATGTATAATAATACACTGTACCACCCATCCCAGCACTATATGTATTTTAAGTCATATTTCTGTTGTGGAATGACAGTGTTTGGTTCCAATTAAAGGAATTCAAGCACCAACAATCAGGTAGGGAAAACAGCTTTGGGGGAATATGAGATGGGACAGGGTCTTCCTGTGAGAGAGTCTGTTTAAGGGCAGCCCAGTATTTTGGCTCCATTTTATTCTCCCTGACCTTCCCAGAGGGGAGATGGGAAACCACAGCAGATTTAATTTCTTCCTACCTATAAATTTTATGCCTCTTGCCAGGTTCCAAATTTAAATAAATAGTCTTTAAACAGTACAAGTGTTTTAGCCTTATGGAGAGCTTCCCAGGAGAGTTTCTTCCCTAGGAATAATAATTATGGATGGTAATGGTGATAACTATCTCTACTGAGGGCTTACTACGGTCTATACACCCTGTACTAAGTGCTTTCATACATCATTTTCATTTAATTCTCACAAAACCAATCTGAGATAGATCCAGTTGCTATGTCCAATAGACAGACGAGCAAATGAAGTTTAGAGAGGTTAAATAATATACCCATAACCACATAGCTGGTGAGCAGGGGAGCACGGATTGAGCTTTGCTCTCTAGGTCCTTAAGGCCTGAGGGCTGAATCATCATACTGTATTGCTTGCACTGTGTGGTCTGACAAACGAAAGGAAAAAGCAGGGCATGATCAGCAGGAGACCCTGGATTTGGATCCCCAGATATCAATCTGTTTTTCACTGACTTTCTCTGCCCAGTTATCCCTTGGTATCTGTGGGGGATTGGTTCCAGGATCCCCGTGGATACGGAAATCCTCAGATGCTCAAACATAAAATGGCATAGATTTACATATAACCTACATACATCCTCCTGTATACTTAAATCATCTCTGGATTACTTATCATACTTAATACAATGTAAATGCTATGTAAATAGTTGTAAATACAATGTAAATGCTATGTAAATAGTTGCCAATGTGCAACAAATTCAAGTTTTGCTTTTTGGAACTCTGGAATTTTTTTAAAAAATACTTTTGATCCGCAGTTCGTTGAATGTGTGGCTACAAAGGGCTGACTGTATATACATCTCAAGTCAAAGCAAATCATAGGCATTTCCTGCTAGATGGGGAGGAATGTGATAACCAAAAATAGTTTTCCTACTATGTGTGTTAGTTTCACAGTAAATTATAAAGCTTTTGCCTGTCTTTATCTGCATGTGCAACACATGCTTTGAGACCAGCATAGTCCTAGAAGACCATTTAGCTCCCTTCCCAACCTGGTGAAACTAAAGTTTCTAGTTAAACCGTCTGTCCCTCTTTTATAAAATTTAGTTTAATTTTGTTCTGGTTAGAGAACATACTTTGTGTGACTTCTATTTCTTTAAATTTGTTAAGGTTTGTTTCCTAGTCCAGAACATGGTCTGTCATACTGACTGGTCTATGTTCATTTGAAAGCAATGTGTTTTCTGCTTTTGTTGGGTGAAGAATCCTGTAAATGCCAATTAGCCTAAGTTGGTGGATAGTGCTGTTCCTTACTGATTTTCTGTCTTTCTGTTCTATCATTGCTGATGGAGGAGTGTTGAAGCCTTCAATCATAATTATGGATTGGTCTATTTCTCCTTTCAGTTCGACTATTTTTTGTGTTATCATTGGTCTTGCTTTATTTATACAACTGAACAATCTCTACATTTTAATTGATGAGTTTAGACCATTTATAATTAGTATGGCTATTGATATGGTTGCTTAAAATCGACCATCTAGATAGTTGTTTTCTATTTTTCCAACTATTTTAAAATTTTTTCCTCTTTCTTTCCCTTGTTGAATTAGTTAAACATATGATTCCATTTTATTACCACCATTTGCTTATTATTTTTACCCTTTCTTTTAAATTTTTTAGTGATTGCCAATCGGTTTGCAATGTACAACTTTATACATCTGTAATTAATTAGAGTCTATCTTCAAATAATATTATACCTCCTTGTGTGTAATGTCAGGACCTTACAACAGTATGTTGCCAATTTTTTCCTTTCATCCTTTGTGCTATTGTTGTTATATAGTTTACTTTTACATATGATATAAATACACAATACGTTGCTACTATTTTTATTTAAACAATCACCTATTTTTTGGAGCCATTAAAAATAAGAAAAAAAAGAATTTTATTTTTACTTTCATTTATTCCATTTTAAGGGCTTGTCATTTCTTTGTGTGAAAACTTGATACCAAGTTTTGTGCTTGGTATCATACTGCTTTTGCCTGATATTTTTCCTCTAATATTTCTCATAGTGCAGGTCTGCCGGCAATGGATTCTCTCTGTTTTTTGTTTGTTTGTTTGTTTTTGAGAAAGTATTTCTTCATTTTTGAAAATTATTTTTGCTGGTTATAGAACTGGTTAATAGTCTTTTTCTTTTAACACTTTAAATCCGTCACTCCACTTCTTCTAGCTTGTTTGGTTTCTGACAAGAAGTCTTCTGTAATTCTCATCTTTGTTCCTATGTATATAATGTATCTTTTTGCCAGCTCTATTAAATATTTTTTAAACATTTTTCTTCTGTTTTCAGCAGTTTTGATAGGATATGCCTAGTTTTTTTGGCTTTATCTCTTGACAGTATTGTTTTCTTCTTCTTCTTAATATGTCTTATAATTTTAAAAAAATCTAGACATCTTATATAGCATAGTAGAGACTGTAAATAGTTTTTGTATGTGGAAATGAGTACACCTTTCCTTCTGCTAGGCTTTTGGTGACCTGAGCTTGGGGTTTGTTGTCGCCATGATTAGCCACAGCCCACTGCAGACTTAAAATTCCTCTGGCATTACCTTGTATTGAGGGTAGGGGCTGGCTTGCAGAGGGTTTTGCTTAATGTCTTCTCCATCCTCAGGTTTCCATCTTCTCATTGAGATTTCCTCAGGGAGAGTTTCTCTCCACACTTTTGTATGTCTCTCAGCAATATTTGATTATTATTTGTTACTTGTTGCTTGTTAGCCTGGTCATAGGAAGTGTTGGGCAGTGGAAAGGCATTCTCTGTCATTCTCATTAGAAGGTGTCAGACAGGGGCTATGTCCCTGGGTCTCAGTGCTTCTGCCCCCTCCAAGAGGTAGTTCTGGTCCAGCAGGTATTACTGCCCCATCCCCAGGACTAGAGGGCTCTTTTTTATTTTCTTCCCTTGGCTGCAGTAGGTTATCTTCTGTGCCCTAAGAGTGATAGTGTGTGTTGTTCTTCTTCCAACAGTTTAAAGCTTTTGTTCTGTTGGTGATATAGTGCAACAGGATCTGGGTAGGGTTTCTCATGTTTCCTGCAGCAGCAGCTGTTTCCTTTCTACAAGCCTGTGGGACAAGGGACACTTTCTCAGAACTCTTGCCAGACTTTTCTGTGAGTGCCCAGTGAGATCCATGAAGAAGAAATTACAAGTGGCTATTGATTCCCCCTCAGGGAAATCCCCCAGGGGTTCTAAACAGTCTACTTGTCCTTTACCAATTTGCTGACAATTTTAGCTAAATTCTTCAATGCCTAACAACATCCATCCCAAGTAAGCAAGAGCACACGTTTCATTTCTCCTTGCAGGTGCCTGTCTTTCCTCAGATTTTGTGTTAATTAGTCATCCTGCCACCTCAACTCTTTGGTGGTTTCAAGAAAAGTTTTGGATGTACTGTTTTCTTTGTAAAATAGTTTTTTTTAGAGTGTAGGACTGATGCTCTTTCTGACTTTCTCCATCTCACGTGCACTTGTAAGCCTCCTGCTTTTGCACATGTTGTTTGCTCTACCTGAGATTCCCTCCCCTTTCCTCCACTTGGCAACTTCCTACTTGTCTCAGCGACCTCATGTTCTCATGTGCTCAGAAGACAGGGGCGTATTTACACAGATATTAAACCATTAAGTTACTTTGTGGATTCATAGACAAATATCAGGGTTTACAGTCTGAAGATGTAGCATTTAAGCCTCATCTTGATCCTCAGTAAATCCCTTGTTGAATTTGAGCCTCATTTTTCTTATTGTAAAGTAAGAATGCTAGTATCTGCCCAGCCTCCTTTGCCAGGTGAGATAATGTGTGTGACAGTATCTGACACACTTTTAAAGCTCAGTTCCAGCCCATCAGCCCAGCAACAGGCCTGTCCCGAAGAAGATCCCACTCTTCCCAAAACTCAAGAGGTTTGCCGCCCAAGGGGTGCCAGCTTGGTCTTGTGTCAGAGTGGAATTTCTAGGGGGACAAACCCTGTCCTCAATCAGCAGCAATGAAGTAGAAAAAGTTGAAGCAAAAGACTGGCTTGGACCCGGAAACTCTATATTTTCTTTTTATTTACAAAACTTACTAAGGAAAAGAAATTGATTTCCATCTTTACTGATGTGTTAAAATTACTGCAACACCTCATATTACCAAATAGATTTACTGTATAAATTGGAACATAATTGATGCTTCAGGCAGGTCACAAATCTATCTTCGCAGGAGCATATCACTCACAGTACATTGATTATAAAAATTAGTTAATTCAAGACAAATGTTGCATTCTCTAATTCCTGGTGCAAATCCCTCCAAATCCTCCATGCATTACTGCTATTGAACTAAGAGATAGATATCCATCAGGTCACTTGATTCTCTGCAGACCTGATTTAGATGGTACTTATGCTACTGCATCCACCAAGAAAAGATAGATCTCATTTATTAAATCTGCCAGGCAGGAACCTAAATGATGGGATTTAGTAATATTGCACTAATCTGTTGCTTTTATTTACTGCTCCCTGTCTTACTGGTGTAAATCTTCTCACAGAGAATGCCTCCTAATTCATTTCATTTGACTCTCCTGGTGAGGAGCAGGGGTGGCTCATTGTCAGGTTCATCATGAGAACTAGCATTTCTGAGAGCTTCTATACAGTGGACAGTGTCGGTGCTCCACCGAGATCCCCTTGAATAACTTTGCAGTGGTGATGGTGATGGTGATTGTTTGTGTGTGTGTGTGTGTGTTGGAGGGGGTGCGGCGCACTGAACCAGACACTGTTAAAGTATGTTATATGTATATTTCATTTAATCTTCACAACTCCATGAGGTAGGTACTATTATTTTTTCTGTTTATAGATGAGGAAGCTGAGGAAACTTGCCCAAGGAACTTGCCAAAGATCATAGTTCTAGGATGTGGTGTTGCCTGGGTGTGGCTCCAGGGCCACTGCTCTTCTGCTCATTTCCTTCTATGCATTTCAGTGGCTGGGAAGATAATGACCATGTAAGATGGCAGGTGACTAGTAGGTGGCCAGCCCTGGTGTGTGTGGTCTTCTCACTCTCCTTTGCAATTGTTTCTGAGTCCTGTCTGACTTGCAGAGTTACCTTCTCTGCACCCCTCTCTAAAAAATCGTGACAGTCCTTTGTTGCTACTTATCTGAGGATCCTGTTCAAGTTACAGTTTAGATCCTCCAGGATGTGATTGCTACTAATTTATACGTTAACACAGGCTTCTTTTTATTTCACACAGAGTTACTTTGCTTGAGCTTTTGCTGTCGGTCAGGATATACCAATATCTCCCAGCAAAGAGGAAAATTGAAAGACAACTGAACGCTACAAGTCCAAGCTTTTCCTCTGAGTTCTGTGTTCAGGGAAAATATCATGAAGTATCTCTTTAGCAAGCTGAGAGCGTGACTTCCTGAATAGGTAAAAAGAGATGCTGCTGGGTATAAAAAAAGAAGGGAAAAATGAATTTGATAATGGCAGGAAAAGACGGCAGTTGGGCACAAAAAAATGAAAGCCAGATACTCAATTTCCCAGGAGAGCCTATACCTGGAGCTAATCGTGTGAACTACTTCTGACTTACAGTGTGATTTTAGGAGAGATGGCAAGACCTGATCCCAGCGCAAAACCTCTCTCACCTCTTGGCTGATACCTGAAATTCCACCTTCATTGCTCATTTCCTTGGTTTGATTTTGTTATGAAGGCCATGTTAGCCAGAAAGAAAAGAAGGAGGAGTTGAGAGATGAAAAGATAAGGCTAAGAGCAATGAGAAGAGCGTATGCTGAGACGATTTTGCCTAACGTTGGCCCAACTTCTGGTCTGTCTGAAGGTCTCATTTAGTAGTGCTTCTCACTTGAGTGATCATCTCTCCTGCCCTCCCTCCCTTCCTTCTTTTCTTTTTACTGTTCTATGTCTTTAAAGACAAGTATAGATTTGTGTAACCACCACTAGCACCATCTTCCCCCCACATCCCTTTGTGCTGTCCTGTTATAGTCACACTCTCTTCCCACACCTGCCCCTGGGAACCATTGATCTGTTCTCCATCACTATTATGTGTTTTTTCAAGAATGACATATAAATGGAGTCATACAGTATGTAACCTTTTAAGACTGGCTTCTTTCACTCAACATAATGCCTTTGAGATCCATCCATGTTGTTGTGTGTCATACCATCTGCTTTTGATCTCTCATTCATTGGATCTGCCCTCACTCAACAACACGATGCTTGCAATGTAGAGACTGGGACATAATACTGTCTGTTTTCAACTCTTATTAAAAGCCTGTGTTTTGGTCAGGCTCTTTATTTGCAAGGAATAAAGACCCACTCAACCTTACTGGAGAAATTGAGAGTTTATTATAAGAATCCAGGGCTTCCCCAGGGATCACCATAGCTAGGTCTGGAAATGGGAGGTGGTTTGGATCCAAGGCAGCTTTGGGGCAGAGTATATGATCACAGTCTCTCTCAAGAGCTGCATGGTCTCTGATTTGCCCTGTTTCCGTCTCTGTGTGTAGATGTGCTCTGTTCTTACTCTTTACCAGCTGTCTTTCCTAATATCACATGGCATCTTCTTCCCTCTTCCTCAACCTCAGTACTTGGCCATCGCAGCTTTTCCCACCTCTGATCTCAGAACCATTCCTGATGCCAACTGGGGCTTTGGATTCAAATTCCTGGGGAATAATCTGCTTAGTTCTGTTCATCTTTCAAGTCAGACCTCAGGAATCTGGCCATCTGATGAAATGGCTGCCCTTCTCTAACCACCTGTGTCCAGTGCAGGTGGGGTCATGGTGGCTTTACCATGGAGTAGATTCCTTAGGGGAGGGAGATTTGGAGAGCGGGGCAGGCCATGATTGACCACTCTAGTATTTTCCACAAAGAAAGTGCTCTTTATAGAGGACTTCTGAAAAGCCCATTAATTTTTTCAGGTATTCTATTCTTCATTCTTTGATCAAGCCAGACCATAGGAAAGATGTGGTCAGGCCATCCTGCTTGGCCTCCAGCAGACTGCTTTCACTGAGCTGTGTTTTGTTACCCTGCTGGTTCACCAAGAAAAACGACAAGTGCACTATTGAAACTGTGACTGCACTTCCTGTTGTTGAAGGCATCGTCCATGCAGTGTCTCTAATATGAAGCTTCATGGGAGAAGTTTATCTTAGGGAAAAATTTAAGGACATGCTTTACTTCCTCTGAGGAGATGGCACAGTTCCTTCCTCTTGAATGAAGAAAGCTGGGAAACTCATCAAACTCCCTCTGTGTTGATACCCAGGAAACTCAATTCTTAGTAAACCCAGGTTCAGCTATTGCAGCTACCCAGCTCCTTTGGTGAACTTCTTGTCTTAGACAGGAAGTTGATTGTCAACGTTGATTTTATCTAATCTAAGTACCTCTTTAGTGCTTTGGTTCTCTCATCTGCAAGTGCTTAACTTATTTGACTATGGCCAGGGCAGGAATGATGCTAAACATCCCCACCCAGTAGAAAGCATAGAAGGATAAATCCTGGTAACTCACTTTTAATGCTAAAGATAAGATTTTACCTGTGGAAATTTGTTGCAGCCACTTTTGGATGTGGGAATAAATGAAGGAAATGTTTGTGTTCTGAAAAAATGTGGGGCTGACCCTGATGGACCATTGGCTTTCCTTGGAGGGATAGAAACTGAGAAGGGGTTGTTACTGAGTAGCTCTGGAGTCACTGCTACTGACCTAATATCCCTGGAGGGGCTCACCCATGCTCCTCTAACAGGAAACTGCTCCTTGTACTATGGGGCAGTTGGGAGACATTAGGTTTAACAGTGCCTTTGTAATCTTCATTATAATCTATCATGGGGCCCATGAAAGATTAGCTAGAGAGACTGCTCCTGAGCTGCAAGGACACAGAACAGGTCAATAGCAGGTCAACTGTTTTATAAAGCCACAGGGGCCACTTAACACAGTAACACTTGACAAGGCATTATTGCCAGGCAGATGTGAAGTGGACACCGTGACTCTATGCACAGAGCTCAGCGCAGGGAGCCAATTAGAACCAGGGGACTGCCCTGTCTCACCTCTACCTGCAGCCCCTTGAAGGAAACACTGGTATTTTTGCCATTGAGAGGCCAAAAGAGAGTATTTATGCAGAACCCATGAGATCACACATTTTACCTCCCTATTAATAGACTGGGCCTGCTGGGAACGAAAGTTTCTCATTATTAATAATTTCCTGGACATTATTCCAAGCCAAGCTGTCTTGAGACCAGGCTGAAAGGAAGAGTTAGGACGCCACATCTCGAGTTTCCAGCCAGATAATTTAGAATAAAAGGTCTCAGTCAAATGTTTTTACCGACCTTCATCTCACTCGTTGAATGACTGAGACTCTGATAGCACAGCAGACTCCATTTTCTAGCCACTGACCGGGACTTCAAACTTTGAATCACACAGGAAGTCAGAGGTTTTGTACCCAAGAGGATCCAGGAAAGGGTAACAATTGGAAATCTCTTGTGGGAGGCTTCAGGGTCATGGAAATATCCAGTCCCATGGAACTACTTGCCTCACCTGCTTAAATTTGAACTGGAGGGGTCAATCTTTTGGGGGAAGAGAGTGGTTTTGAGCAACAGACTGGAAGACCTAGTCCTCAATTTCCTCCCCAAACTTCCATTCCCTATATGAATTTAAACAATTTTCTCTTAGGCTGCCAGCCTTGGGAAAGCAGAAACAATCCCCACTTCTCTCAACATAGGCCCCTTTTGAGAGACCCTTATTTGAAGAGTTGGAACACATTTATGTTAATCACCCTCCTACAAGGAGAAGATGGAAGAGACAGAGATATATTAATTATAGCCCCCCTCCCTCCTAGACCACAACACTATTGTTCAGAATCTCTAGGGCCTTCAGTCTCCTTCCAACTAGACTTTCTTTATCATTTGTGCTTCCCCCTTTCAGGAAACCAGATGTCATGAGCTTTGCAGAACATGCAATGCCATTTAACACCTCATTGCCTTCTCTTCGTTCAGAACTCCTCTTTCTGGAAGCAGCCAGAAACCTCCCCAAAGCAAATGAGAAAGTGAAGGAGGGGATGAGAACTCCTGGTTGGGGGAAAAGATAACAAAAAAGGAAGAGAAAGTCAAACCAGAGCCAAATGAATCACAAAAGCAAAAACAAACAAACAAGAAAACAACACCCCCCCCCAAGCAAGTGTATACGTATTTTTGGAATACAGTAAAACTCTGCTGTAATGTGTCATATGAATCTATAATTTAAACCTGAGTTTCAATCATTTTTGACTGTGTCTTACAGTAAGAAATAAATTTTATATTATGACTCAGTGTACACACCCAGTTTTACAAAACAGTGTTCACCCTTACTTCATGGGATGCATGCTGACATTTTTTCCTATCTTACCCTTCCTTATTCTGTTCAAACCTTTTCTGTTCTGTCACTTAAAAAAAAAAGGTAATGGTGGCTACCCACTAAATTAATTTCATGATCCACTAATTATAACTGGCAATTTAAAAAATACTGTTTTGTTAAACTTGATGGAGGACAGACGTCTGGATTCATGGACTTTCAGAACTGTAGGTCATCCATTTCTAGTGTAACCTCATTTTCCAAGTGAAGACACTGAGGCCCTAAAGAAGTTGTAATTCATCGTTGATCATATAGCTGATGGCGGAAACAGTGTTTTTTTCCCACAAATTCACTTGGTGATGCAAGAGAGAGTGTGGTGTGGGACAAAGAGCCTGGGGTTGGAATCTGTAGACACATTCTGTTTAGAACTCTGTGACTTAGAGCAAATCACTTAAATAATTTGACCCCAGTTTCCTATAAAATGGGTTGTTGGGGGAATGGACTAGGTAAGATATAGGAGAGGCTTTGTAAGTGGTGTAGTCCAAAGGTAAAGAACAGTTCTCCCTTCCTTTCTGCAATAGCCTGTGATGCAGGGGCAGGTGTTATCTGTATCTCTAGACCCCTGGCATTGGGACAGGAGGAAAAAAGTCTGTGCAGTAATTGGTCTCTTTCTCTTCATCATAGATTCCCAATGTCCCTACTTAACTCTCTTCTCTTTTTTGAATGATTTTTTTCTTCTTGATTTTATCTTATCATTTCACATTTCATAATAAAGATCTTCGTCAGTGTGTTTTGATTTTTGAGTCTTCTTGAATTAATCAAGACCAACGAATGGTCAGAGATAAACAGTCCATATAAAGATGACAAACATACTCAAAAGTGTCTGCGCAGGTCTGTAGCAGTCAATAGACCTGCGTCTCTCTCAGTGTGGGAAATAGAAAGGGGCAGACTAGGCATCTGGAAATTCATCTAAGATGTTCCACCTGTGTCGTAAGAGAATGATGACGTTCCACAAACAGGGTCAGTAGGAATGAGAAAGCCACGTGGATCCTGTTGGTTCCAGGGGAGAACCATGTTGGCCCTGGGGCTTACAGATACATGAGATTTTCTCTGACCTGAATGTAAGCAAGTGTGAAGGGTCTCACATGAGGAGAAGCCACTCTTTCATGTGGTGGCTTCAGATGGCATCTGGAGGAGTCTTGTTTACAGGTGGCTTTGTCCAGAGAGAGTTTCAGTTGGCATCACTCACCTGTCAGTGGCTCTGCTTGGACATTCAGGTTCCTCAGGGATGAGCATCTCAGGAAATCAAGGAGGAGGAGGCATGTTTTGTGCTCTCCTAGCAGCTCCTTATACTTGGTTTACTGTGGCAAAAAGGTTTCAGAAGGAGAGTTGAGCTTGATCTGGCCTCTTGGTCACCCTGGGGCCATTTTTCTGCTCCAGATTGGAAAGGGTTCAAGGGACT
This sequence comes from Balaenoptera musculus, assembly GCF_009873245.2. Classification (NCBI taxonomy): domain Eukaryota; kingdom Metazoa; phylum Chordata; class Mammalia; order Artiodactyla; family Balaenopteridae; genus Balaenoptera; species Balaenoptera musculus. The sequence continues at coordinate 140,461,606 of NC_045786.1, read as the reverse complement.
GGAGTTCACTTCCCTCAGGACCTTGATATGTCTTAGAACCACAGGAAAAGTTTGCTGGAAAAGATTTAAATAAATCCATCTGCTTATCCCTCCTGTTTTATATTTGAAAGATACAGCAAGGGTAAAGCTCATTTTGCTTTTTCTCCTATCAACATAAATTCTGCTCAAATATCTGGTTAGGTTTCTTTAGTAATTTATGCATCCTCAGCTCAGTGATTTTCTGCAGAACCAGGCTTTTATGAGAAACTAGAATTTTCCCGGGGAGAAAATTGCCTTCTCTGTCACTGTAGTCTATATTTAGTGCATAACCACCTGTGTGACATGACCTACGTTTCCACATCTAAAATGAAGAAGCTGTACCTAGAGATATCTTTTCGTGGTGGTAAAGAGCGCATATTTGGAAAGCAGACTGCCTGGGTTTGATCCCTACTTTCCACTTATTAGTGGTGTGACCTTGAGAAAATTATTTAACCCATCTGTGTTTCAATTTTTTCACCTATAAATTAGTGATGATAATAATAATATCTATGTCATGAAGATGATATGAGTTAACACAGTGCCCACTTATAGTAACTGCTATATGAGATTTAGCATTTTTCTCACTCAGATGATCTGTAAGTTCCCCTGTCATTTTAAAAGGGGGTGATTAGATTAAAATAATACCATTTTACATTGGAATAGCTATTTTTAGTTTATAAGACTTGCCTTCGTATATTACACTCTGGATGAGGAAATTGAGGATGAAAAGTTAAGGAATTTGTTTAAGGACATACTTTTTAAGCAGAGCAACTTAGTCTTGGGCTGAGCCTTCTGACTTCCAGTTTCTGGCATCTTCCTCACATCATTATATCATTCAGCTGTGTATTGAAATTCCCCTCTTCAATGGTCCTCCTCTTGTTACCCCTCATTATATTAAGACAGTGCCACCATTCTCCAAAGTACTGGATGCCACGAGGGACCCAAAAGCATCCATGGCTTTTCCTGCCCCTTTCCATTTTAATTAAGATAACACTAGCTGCTGTAACAGATAAACTAAACACAATAGCAATTCACATCTCACTCATGTAAAGTAAAATATCAGTGTTCTCAGTTAGTAGGCAGCTGTCCGTGTGGTCACTCAAGGACACAGGCGTCTTCCAAATTGTCTCCAATCTCCTCCAGGACCTTGGAATTCTCTCCTTCTGGGTGACAGATGAGACAAAAAATCATGGGGAGGGGCTTCCCTGGTGGCGCAGTGGTTGAGAATCTGCCTGCCGATGCAGGGGACACGGGTTCGAGCCCTGGTCTGGGAAGATCCCACATGCCGCGGAGCGACTAGGCCCGTGAGCCACAACTGCTGAGCCTGCGCGTCTGGAGCCTGTGCTCCGCAACAAGAGAGGCCACGATAGTGAGAGGCCCGCGCACCGCGATGAAGAGGGGCCCCCACTTGCCGCAACTAGAGAAAGCCCTAGCACAGAAACGAAGACCCAACATAACAATCAATCAATCAATCAATAAATAAATCTTTAAAAAAAAAAAATCATGGGGATTTTTCACCCACTTTTTTTTTTTTAACATCTTTATTGGAGTATAATTGCTTTACAATGGTGTGTTAGTTTCTGCTTTATAACAAAGTGAATCAGCTATACATATACATATATCCCCATATCTCCTCCCTCTTGTTTCTCCCTCCCACCCTCCCTATCCCACCCCTCTAGGTGGTCACAAAGCACGGAGCTGATCTCCCTGTGCTATGCGGCTGCTTCCCACTAGCTATCTATTTTACATTTGGTAGTGTATATATGTCCATGCCACTCTCTCACTTAGTCCCAGCTTACACTTCCCCCTCCCCATATTCCCATATTCTCAAGTCCATTCTCTACATCTGCATCTTTATTCCTGTCCTGCCCCTAGGTTCTTCAGAACCTTTTTTTTTTTTTTTTTTAGATTCCATATATATGTGTTAGCATACGGTATTTGTTTTTCTCTTTCTGACTTACTTCACTCTGTATGACAGACTCTAGGTCCATCCACCTCACTACAAATAACTCAATTTCGTTTCTTTTTATGGCTGAGTATTCCATTGTATATATGTGCCACATCTTCTTCATCCATTCATCTGTCGATGGACACTTAGGTTGATTCCATGTCCTGGCTATTGTAAATAGAGCTGCAATGAACACTGTGGTACATGACTCTTTTTAAATTATGGTTTTCTCAGGGTATATGCCCAGTAGTGGGATTGCTGGGCCGTATGGTAGTTCTATTTTTAGTGTTTTGTTTTGTTTGTTTTTGGATTTTATTTATTTATTTATTTTTAAACATCTTTATTGGAGTATAACTGCTTTACAATGGTGTGCTAGTTTCTGCTTTATAACAAAGTGAATCAGTTATACATATACATATATCCCCATATCTCTTCCCTCTTGCATCTCCCTCCCTCCCACCCTCTCTATCCCACCCCTGTACGTGGTCACAAAGCACCGAACTGATCTCCCTGTGCTATGCGGCTGCTTCCCACTAGCTATCATTTTACGTTTGGTAGTGTATATATGTCCATGCCACTTTCTCACTTTGTCCCTTCTTACCCTTCCCCCTCCCCGTATCCTCAAGTCCATTCTCTAGTAGGTCTGCGTCTTTATTCCCTTCTTGCCCCTAGGTTCTTTATGACCATTTTTCTTTTGTTTTTTAAATTCCATATACATGTGTTAGCATACGGTATTTGTTTTTCTCTTTCTGACTTAATTCACTCTGTATGACAGACTTTAGGTCCATCCACCTCACTACAAATAACTCAATTTAATTTCTTTTTATGGCTGAGTAATATTCCATTGTATATATGTGCCACATCTTGTTTATCCATTCATCTGTTGATGGACACTTAGGTTGCTTCCATGTCCTGGCTATTGTAAATAGAGCTGCAATGAACATTGTGGTACATGACTCTTTTTGAATTATGGTTTTCTCAGGGTATATGCCCATTAGTGGGATTTCTGGGTCTTATGGTAGTTCTATTTTTAGTTTTTTAAGGAACCTCCATACTGTCCTCCATAGTGACTGTATCAATTTACATTCCCACCAACAGTGCAAGAGGGTTCCTTTTTCTCCACACCCTCTCCAGCATTTATTGTTTGTAGATTTTTTGATGATGACCATTCTGACTGGTGTGAGGTGATACCTCATTGTAGTTTTGATTTGCATTTCTCTAATGATTAGTGATGTTGAGCATCCTTTCATGTGTTTGTTGGCAATCTATATCTTCTTTGGAACAATGTCTATTTGGGTCTTCTGCCCATTTTTAGATTGGGTTGCTTGTTTTTTGATATTGAGCTGCAAGAACTGCTTGTAAATTTTGGAGATTAATCCTTTGTCAGTTGCTTCATTTGCAAATATTTTCTCCCATTCTGAGGGTTGTCTTTTCATCTTGTTTATGTTTTCCTTGGCTGTGCAAAAGCCTTTTTTTTAAAAAATAAATTTATTTATTTATTTATTTATTTATTTATTTATTTATTTATTTATTTTTGGCTGTGTTGGGTCTTCGTTTCTGTGCGAGGGCTTTCTCTAGTTGTGGCGAGCGGGGGCCACTCTTCATCGCGGTGTGCAGGCCTCTCACTATCGCAGCCTCTCTTGTTGTGGAGCACAGGCTCCAGACGCGCAGGCTCAGTAGTTGTGGCTCACGGGCCCAGTGGCTCCACGGCATGTGGGATCTTTCCAGACCAGGGCTCGAACCCGTGTCCCCTGCATTGGCAGGCGGATTCTCAACCACTGCACCACCAGGGAAGCCCGCAAAAGCTTTTAAGCTTAATTTAGTCCCATTTGTTTATTTTTGTTTTTATTTCCATTTCTCTAGGAGGTCGGTCCAAAAGGATCTTGCTGTGATATATGTCATAGAGTGTTCTGCCTATGTTTTCCTCTAAGAGTTTTATAGTGTCTGGCCTTACACTTAGGTCTTTAATCCACTTTGAGTTTATTTTTGTGTATGGTGTTAGGGAGAGATCTAATTTCATTCTTTTACATGTAGCTGTCCAGCTTTCCCAGCACCATTTATTGAAGAGGCTGTCGTTTCTCCATTGTATATTCTTGCCTCCTTTATCAAAAATAAGGTAACCATAGGTGCGTGGGTTTATCTCTGGGCTTTCTATCCTGTTCCATTGAACTATATTTCTGTTTTTGTGCCAATACCATACTGTCTTGATTACTGTAGCTTTTTAGTATAGTCTGACGTCAGGGAGTCTGATTCCTCCAGCTACATTTTTCTTTCTCAAGATTGCTTTGGCTATTCGGGGTCTTTTGTATTTCCATACAAATTGTGAAACTTTTTGTTCTAGTCCTGTGAAAAATGCCATAGGTAGTTTGATAGGGATTGCATTGAATCTGTAGATTGCTTTGGGTAGTAGAGTCATTTTCACAATGTTGATTCTTTCAATCTAAGAACATGGTATATCTCTCCATCTATTTGTATCATCTTTCACTTCTTTCATCAGTGTCTTATAGTTTTCTGCATACAGGTCTTTTGTCTCCTTAGGTAGGTTTACTCCTAGGTATTTTATTCTTTTGGTTGCAGTGGTAAATGGGAGTGTTTCCTTAATTTCTCTTCCAGATTTTTCATCATTAGTGTATAGGAATGCAAGAGATTTCTGTACATCAATTTTGTATCCTGCTACTTTACCAAATTCATTGATTAGCTCTAGTAGTTTTCTGGTATCATCTTTAGGATTCTCTATGTATAGTATCATGTCATCTGCAAACAGTGACAGTTTTACTACTTCTTTTCCAATTTGGATTCCTTTTATTTCTTTTTCTTCTCTGATTGCTGTGGCTAGGACTTCCAAAACTATGTTGAATAATAGTGGTGCGAGTAGACAACCTTGTCTTGTTCCTGATCTTAGAGGAAATGGTTTCAGTTTTTCACCGTTGTCTCAACGATGTTGGCTGTGTGTTTGTCATATATAGCCTTTATTATGTTGAGCTAGGTTCCCTCTATGCCTACTTTCTGGAGGGTTTTTATCATAAATTGGAGTTGAATTTTGTTGAAATCTTTTTCTGCATCTATTCAGATGATCATATGGTTTTTCTCCTTCAGCTTGTTAATATGGTGTATCACATTGATTGATTTGCGTATATTGAAGAATCCTTGCATTCCTGGGATAAACCCCACTTCATCATGGTGTATAATCCTTTTAATGTGCTGTTGGATTCTGTTTGCTAGTATTTTGTTGAGGATTTCTGCATCTATGTTCATCAGTGATATTGGCCTGTGGTTTTCTTTCTTTGTGACATCTTTGTGGTTTTGGTATCAGGGTGATGGTGGCCTTGTAGAATGAGTTTGGGAGTGTTCCTCCCTCTGCTATATTTTGGAAGAGTTTGAGAAGGATAGGTGTTAGCCCTTCTCTAAATGTTTAATAGAATTCGCCTGTGAAGCCATGTGGTCTTGGGCTTTTGTTTGTTGGAAGATTTTTAATCACAGTCTCAATTTCAGTGCTTGTGATTGGTCTGTTTATATTTTCTATTTCTTCCTGGTTCAGTCTCGGAAGGTTGTGCTTTTCTAAGAATTTGTCCATTTCTTCCAGGTTGTCCATTTTATTGGCATAGAGTTGCTTGTAGTAATCCCTTATGATTCTTTGTATTTTGCAGAGTCAGTTATTACTTCTCCTTTTTCATTTCTAATTCTATTGATTTGAGTCTTCTCTGTTTTTTTCTTGATGAGTCTGGCTAATGGTTTATCAATTTTGTTTATCTTCTCAAAGAACCAGCTTTTAGTTTTATTGATCTATGCTATCGTTTCTTTCATTTCTTTTTCATTTATTTCTGATCTGATCTTTTTGATTTCTTTCCTTCTGCTAACTTGTGGAGTTTTTTTATTCTTCTTTCTATAATTGCTTTAGGTGTAAGGTTAGGTTGTTTATTTGAGATGTTTCTTGTTTCTTGAGGTAGTATTGCATTGCTATAAACTTCCCTCTTTGAACTGCTTTTGCTGCATCCATAGGTTTTGGGTCATTGTGTTTTTTTTGTTTTTTTTTTTATAAATTTATTTATTTATTTATTTATTTATTTATTTATTTATTTTTGGCTGTGTTGGGTCTTCGTTTCTGTGTGAGGGCTTTCTCTAGTTGTGGCGAGCGGGGGCCACTCTTCATCGCGGTGCGCGGGCCTTTCACTGTCGTGGCCTCTCTTGTTGCGGAGCACAGGCTCCAGACGTGCAGGCTCAGTAATTGTGGCTCACAGGCCTAGTTGCTCCGCGGTATGTGGGATCTTCCCAGACCAGGGCTCGAACCCATGTACCCTGCACCGGCAGGCAGATTCTCAACCACTGCGCCACCAGTGAAGCCCCTGGGTCATTGTGTTTTCATTGTCGTTTGTTTCTAGGTATTTTTTGATTTTCTCTTTGATTTCTTCAGTGATATCTTGGTTATTAAGTAGTGTATTGTTTAGCCTCCATGTGTATGTATTTTTTACAGATTTTTTCCTGTAATTGATATCTAGTCTCATAGCATTGTAGTCGGAAAAGATACTTGATATGATTTCAATTTTCTTAAATTTGCCAAGGCTTGATTTGTGACCCAAGATATGATCTATCCTGGGGAATGTTCCATGAGCACTTGATAAGAAAGTGTATTCTGTTGTTTTTGGATGGAATGTCCTATAAATATCAATTAAGTCCATTTTGTTTAATGTATCATTTAAAGCTTGTGTTTCCTTATTTATTTTCATTTTGGATGATCTGTCCATTGGTGAAAGTGGGGTGTTAAAGTCCCCTGCTATGATTGTGTTACTGTTGATTTCCCTTTTTATGGCTGTTAACATTTGCCTTATGTTTTGAGGTGCTCCTATGTTGGGTGCATAAGTATTTACAATTGTTGTATCTTCTTCTTGGATTGATCCGTTGATCATTATGTAGGGTCCTTCTTTGTCTCTTGTAATTGTCTTTATTTTAAAGTCTATTTTGTCTGATATGAGAATTGCTACTCCAGCTTTCTTTTGATTTCCATTTGCATGGAATATCTTTTTCCATCCCCTCACTTTCAGTCTGTACATATCCTTTGGTCTGAAGTGGGTCTGTTGTAGACTGCATATATATGGCTCTTGTTTTTGTATCCATTCAGCCAGCCTATGTCTTTTGGTTGGAGCATTTAATCCGTTTACATTTAAGGTAGTTATCGATATATATGTTCCTATTACCATTTTCTTAATTGTTTTGGGTTTGTTATTGTAGGTCTTTTCCTTCTCTTGTGTTTCCTGCCTAGAGAAGTTCCTTTAGCATTTGTTATAAAGCTGCTTTGGTGGTGTTGAATTCTCTTAGCTTTTCCTTGTCTGTAAAGTTTTTAATTTCTCCGTTGAATCTGAATAAGATCCTTGCTGGGTAGAGTCATCTTGGTTGTAGGTTTTTCCCTTTCATCACTTTAAATATGTCCTGCCACTCCCTTCTGGCTTGCAGAGTTTCTGCAGAAAGATCAACTGTTAACCTTATGGGGATTCCTTTGTATGTTATTTGTTGTTTTTCCCTTGCTGCTTTTAATATTTTTTCTTTGTATTTAATTTTTGATAGTTTGATTAATATGTGTCTTGGCATGTTTCTCCTTGGATTTATCCTGTATGGGATTCTCTGCTTCCTGGACTTGATTGGCTATTTCCTTTCCCATATTAGGGAAGTTTTCAGCTATAATCTCTTCAGATATTTTCTCAGTCCCTTTCTTTTTCTCTTCTTCTTTTGGGACCCCTATAAGTCAAATGTTGGTGTGTTTAATGTTGTCCCTGAGGTCTCTGAGACTGCCCTCAATTCTTTTCATTCTTTTTTATTTATTCTGCTCTGTGGTAGTTATTTCCACTATTTTATCTTCCAGGTCACTTATTCGTTCTTCTGCCTCAGTTATTCTCCTATTGATTCCTTCTAGAGAATATTTAATTTCATTTATCGTGTTGCTCATCATTGTTTGTTTTCTCTTTAGTTCTTCCAGGTCGTTGTTAAACGTTTCTTGTATTTTCTCCATTCTATTTCCAAGATTTTGGGTCATCTTTACTATCATTACTCTGAATTCTTTGTCAGGTAGACTGCCTATTTCCTCTTCATTTGTTTGATCTGGTGGGTTTTTACCTTGCTCCTTCATCTGCTGTGTGTTTCTCTGTCTTCTCATTTCACTTACCGTACTGTGTTTGGGGTCTCCTTTTCTCAGGGTGCAGATTCGTAGTTCCCGTTGTTTTTGGTGCCTGCCCCCAGTGGGTAAGGTTGGTTCAGTGGGTTGTGTAGGCTTCCTGGTGGAGGAGACTAGTGCCTGTGTTCTGGTGGATGAGGCTGGATCTTGTCTTTCTGGCGGGCACGTCCACGTCTGGTTGTGTGTTTTGGGGTGTCTGTGACCTTATTATGATTTTAGGAAGCCTCTCTGCTAATGGGTGGGCTTGTGTTCCTGTCTTGTTAGTTGTTTGGCATAGGGTGTCCAGCACTGTAGCTTGCTGGTCATTGAGTGGAGCTGGATCTTAGCGTTGAGATGGAGATCTCTGGGAGAGCTTTTGCCATTTGATATTACGTGAAGCCAGGACGTCTCTGGTGGACCTGTGTCCTGAACTCGGCTCTCCCTCCTCAGAGGCACAGGACTGACACGCGGCCGGAGCACCAAGACCCTGTCAGCCACATGGCTGCTGCTGTAAGGGCATTTCTGAAACCAGCCTGGCTCCTGGGAGACGTGGGGTGGCGGCTGGAGAGGGGGCCCAGAGGGCTGAACAGACCTGTGGCGCCGGGCAAGGGCGGCCACCCATGGAGGGGGTTGGGGAGAGGAGAGGGAGGGTGGCCGCTCCAGGGGCAGGTGTGAGGGTGCCAGGACCGTCCCAGGCCAGGGAACCCCCTCTCCCCCTCCAGCGCCCCCTCACTCACTTTTTAACCACTTTGATCTGGAAGCGACACACATTACTTCCTTTCACATGTCAATGGCAAAAGCTAGTTATGTGGCCCCACCTAGGTGCAAGGGGGGTGGGGAGCCCCACCTAGGTGCAAGGGGAGTGGGGAAATGTAGTCCCTGGAGGGGCAGTCACTTCTTGATGATATTCTAGGGAAGCATGAATTTTTGGTCATCAGCTAGTTATCCTGGGCCTGCTCATTCACCCCATGGATTCAATCACTTGTCAACCATGCCTTTTCTCTCCCCAGTTTTCTCTCATGTTGGTCCTTTACTTCCATTCCCGTTGCCACCCGCCTAGTTCAGGCCCTTCTAATCTCACACTAAGATACCGTCATCACTCTTTAAGTGATCCTTTTACTTCTATTCTGCACACTTTCCCAAGTCTCCCTCGTGCCACAGCCAGATTAATCATCCTGAACTGCTCTTTCAAAATGTCTTTTTCATTAGCTCCACTCAGCGACTCAACAAACAGTGTTGGGGCTCCTATCCACACAGTGATAGGTACTGAAAGGGCACAAAAAATGGTCCCTGCATTTAAGCTGCTTATAATGAATTATGGCCCAGGACAGGAGTAAGTGCTAGGATAGAAGTACGAATAAATTGCTATATGTGTATGGAGGAGGGAGATATCAATTTCTCAGAAAGGAAAAGCAATTCTAGTTAAGAATTATTAAGGAAACTGAAGCACGAGACTCGGGAGGAGGTAATAAGAGTGTAGTTTCCGAAACTGAGCTCAACTCACTGAGCCTGGGTGAATTTCATTTCAGGGAGCTGAGAGAGATGTGTTCCAGGAAACTGTCATTGCTCTCACCCTCTTTTAAAAAAATTAATGATTTTGGTGGAAGACTTGATGCTCAAGTTTATGGTTGATGTGAATTTCGGAGCTAAGCTAGTGTCTTTGAAGTAGTGAATTCTTCTTGAAATTCTATGGGTAATTTTCTAAACTTGAGGTTAGAATGAAAAAAGACAAATGAGATATTGTCTTATGTATGATCATTTTCTTCTGTGTATGTATATCCCTTTGGAAAAGATAGAAGCCAAGGAATTTCTAATTATATTTTGTCTCAGAAGTGATCACAAAGTTAACTTTGTACCAGTGAGCACAACTCAGCCAGAAGGATGTTCTTGTTCATTAAATAAAAAAAAAGAAGTAGTCAAATAGAAGTTAGACCCTGCATCCTCTGCCTGAGTTTCAGGAGGAAATAACTCAGTTATTACTGAGTTATAACTCAGTGAGTTGTCTCCTGCATGCCTCCTTTGCTGGTGCTCCCTACTTCTGAAGTAACAGCTTTGGGGAAAAGGATCACTGAGAAGCTGGCTGTGCTCTAATGAACAGAAGTTTGGAAATTCAGCATAAACATCTGAGACCTGGGAACTAACTGGAAGTGCTGTGGTTGGTAGCATCAAGGGATGTCTGAAGGCCCAACTCTGTTTCCCTGGATATCCCAGGATGAAAATCAAGGGGACTGCTAAGCTGAACCATGGTTTAGATGGTTTAAAATCATGACACCACAAGCCAACACCGTTCCAAGGAGAAAGACCCTGGATCATCTTCTACTCTTGGGCCAGGGGTGAAGGAATATGGGGTGGGTCCATGCTCCTAATAAGTGGACTTCTTTTCTTTTGTAAAAGCCTAGAGCTAAAGAATGATTAGTTCAGTTGAATCATGCAAGGGGCTGTCTTCTGAGTCAGCAAGGACCCGTATCTAGAAATGTTGAAACAGAAACCCCCTGGCCCCTTGCTAGTGATGTTGTAGAGGGAGTTCCTCAGGAAGTTCCTCCTGTTGTAGAAGGCAGGAGTCAAGAAGGCTTTGGGAGGAGGGGCCTGTGAACATCCCTTTGAGTACCCAAAATATTCAGACTCCCCAACTTGCCACTGTCTGGTTAAGAGCTTGGACTTAAGGATCAGAAAATCTGGGTTTCAGTTCCAGCCCTGCCACTGACTGTTGAAACACTGAACAAGTTAGTTCACCTTTCTGTGCCTCAGTTTCCTCATCTGTAAAATGGGGATATAATATTAGTATGTCCTCAATATCAGTGGTAATATTAGTAGTTGTCTTCAAAAGACAACTAAAAAAATCTGTTGCTCAAGCACAGCTAAGTTTATTAGACTTACTGCAGTTAAGGAAAGATCATCACTTGGCAAAGAATATAGTGTCTCAGAAGGGGGAAGTCAAGAGAGGGTTTTTATAGGGCTTTAGGTCCTGGGCTGCATGACTTTAAGGCAGGTCTTAAAAGGCAGGAGATGTTGGGATTGGGCAGTTTATAACAGTAGCTTTGGATTGCTGGGTGCCAGGAGGCAAGAGTCTTGACGTGAGCTATTTTATGTGCTTCACAGTCTTATCTTCCAGGAGTAAGTATTTCAGGAACAAATAGCTAAACTATTTTTGCCTGTTCCTAGTATTGTTTCCAGGGATGGGAAAGTGTGTTGGTTTCAGTTAGTAGTTACTCCATAAGGTTGTTATGAAGATCAGATAAAATAATTGACGAAAGTACATAAAGCACATGGCAGGCATTCAGCAAATGTGAGTCAATGTTAACTATTGTCCATTCCTTTACATTTCCTATGTTACTTGTGGCCAAAAGAAATCCCACCTTTATATGTCAATATCTTTGTAAATATCATTGCCTCATCCTGCAGTTTCCTCTTTCAATTTATGCTGTTTTAGAGAAATACAAAACTTGAAAACTGTTCATTGTCCTGCCTTCCTAGACCTCTCCTAGTAGGGAGAGATTTTGTCTTCTGAACTGCATGTCTTAGTTTGGAGCGATCCTTTGTGATACTCATTACATTCTACTCTCTACCTGCGATAGTTACGTGCATCTAGATAATATTTCTCCTGTTAGACTCTAGGATTATGTTTTTCCCCAAACATAGCCCTCCTGAGTGCTCAGCCCAGAGCTTTGTCCATGAGTGGTTCTCCAAATGCTTGACAATTTAATAAACATAATTAATTATAGACCAAATGCAAAATTGAAGACCTTAGGCAAAAACTTCAGCTCAAGGCAAAGCCTGGATCTTTATGCATATTTTACTCACAGTAGGTGAATCCAAAGCGTTGCGGTATCTGTTAATGTGACTGGATGATGGCAGGCACTTTTGTCCAGGTGATAATATGGAAGAGGCTGTGTGTGGGAATAGCAAATAAGCAGTGGAAAATGGTGGTGAGAGACTCCAAAGTAGTTAAGGTCAGAGATATTGGCCAAAAAGACCATTTCAAACATGAATCATTGTCTCTAAGTCATGGCTAAAGATCTAACAGGAAAGACCAACTAGCAAATTCATAAAATGATACTGTTTCCCTTAGGTCATGGTCATTGCTTGTTAGGTTACCACATTTATCAACATTTCCCCTCCTGGGAGCCATCTGACAGGCCCCACATTATTTTTGAAGTTAACCTTGGAAGTAGAGACCTAATTTTTTAAGTTAGAGACTGATTATGTTAATTTAATATGTATTAAAGCTCCGTACATAATTTATTTAACATTTTAATGAAAAGAGCAGCACATTGTTTTATAATAATAGCTACCATTTTATAAATGTGGTGTTTTATTATACATTAACTCATGTAATTCTCACATTGACCCTATGAGGTAATTATTTTTTGCCCCCATTTTCCCTGCAGGGAAACTGAGGTTCAGAGGGGTTGAGTAACTTGCCCAACATCTCTTAGCTACCAAACGGTGGAGCCAAAATGCGAACTTAGGGCAGCTTCACTCTAAAGTCATTTTTTTAACTGTAAGAGTAATTAAATATACATATACATTAGATAAGTTTCTCATCTAAAAGCAAGAGTTTTTACTACATGAAACTGATTGTGAGGGATCAGGGGAGACATCATAGAAGAGTTAGCATATGAGTATTACATGTAAAGTTATATAAGTTTTTCTGAGAAATGTATATAGGTTTAATTATACATACATGTATGCATATAAATAAACTCAACTAATTATAAATATGAATAAAAATACATATTTCTATCAAGTTTGCTCAATTAATCCTTAGCTATGTCAGTTTTACATACTTTTACATACACATTCTTGTTATGAGATACATATTTATTAATAAATTAATATAAATATATATTAATAAATATAAGGGGAAAGACTGATGAACCAGCACTGCTGCTGCCACACAGGATGTGTTGCTCAGGGTTCTGTCCTGCTGTCGGGTCTTCAGTAGATCAACTGAATCAGAGTACGTTCCTCTTGATATCTCCCTGAGAGTTCAGGCAGGAAGCAGAGCTGCTCCTACTATTGCAGGGTAAAACTTTTGCTACCGTTCTTGCTTTCCCAGGTTGTTCATCTCATAGAATTTTAGAACAGGAGGAGAGCTTAGAGATCACCTGGTTTCCATTGTCATTTTATTGATATGGAAATCGATAGGCCTAGCGAATCCAAAGGTGTGGTCCTAGGACCAGAAGCATCAGCCTCCCCTGGGAACCTGTTAGAAAGGCAAATTTGCAGGCTCCATACTATACCCAGGGAACCTGAAACTCTGGGCATGGGGCCCAGCAATCTGCATGTTAACTCTGGGGTGGGGTCCAGCATTTTAACCAGCCCTCCAGAGGATTCTGAATAATTATGCTATAGTTTAACAAACACTGGCTTGAGCCATTTGTCCAAAGTCATGCAGCTGCCAGCAGGACACAAACCCAGGTTTCCTGGCACCCAATTTAGAGTTCCTTCTGCTCCATTGTTTTGCCTCTGCCCCTTCCTGAGCTTACACTCACTGCATTTTCTTCTCTTTGGTATTTTTTTCTCGTTGGCGTTCTTCTGGAAGCTGGTATTTATTCATTTAGTTTTAATGAGGTCCAGTGTAGCTACCTTTTCCCCACTCTCAGTTTGATGAGAGATTTAAGTTCAGGAGCTATTACCTAATTATAATAATTTCATGTCTAGGAACTTTAACAACGATTTCTTCAAAATGAAGTTTTAATTTGACCACGAATCCTTACCCTGCACAGAGGTACCGCTAGTTCTCCTGGTTCATAGATTTTTCTTTGCTCTTCAAGCAAAGTTCAGCAGCTGAGCAGATGCATTTTCTTTCACTCTTCTGAGTAGAAAGGAAAGGCTCCTGCCCTTTCATGAGCAATTTTCTTTTTCTAGTGACAGTTTTTATTCTATTCTGACAAAACCACACTTCAGGATTATATCTCTTTCAATTTCACCCTCAAAGCATCAGCTTCAGTGTCGTGCATTGACTTTCCCACGTTGAAAGAATGAGGCTGTCTGAAGCTTCTGAGGCCCTCCTTTTGCCTCAGCGGATCCCAGGCTGGACAGACACCCTGTCTGACCCTCCTCATTCTTCTTCAGGGGTATCCTCCATGTGGCTGGGCTTCCAAGGGGCGTCCACTTTGTTTAATCTCTATTCCCTCTGCCTGCACTTCCTCTGGGCTTCCATCCTCAGGCTAAAAGCCCTGGATGTTGTGGTCACAGGCCCTGGCTGGAAGCTGTGTGTCTTATGGCTTATTCCTTCCCTGAAAGAAGTTTGCATGAAGGCTGAAAGGCACTTTTGAGCTTGACTAGCCTCCTTGGTGCAAGGCTTAACCTGGGGCCAGGAAACTCTGAGGGCCTTGGAATGATGCTTTGTTTCTTCTCTCCTTCCCAGCAGAGCTCTTTCAAATCTAGATCTTCTCAAGGTGGTTAACCCAGGCCACACCCAATCTGAAGAGCTCTGGGGAGGCTAGAGGAGGATTCCAGGCTGAACTCTGTGGTATGTGTGGAATGAGGTATACTCTGGGGAGACTTTGAACCAACACTCAAACCCATCTTGAATGGGCCCAGAGGGCCTGGACTTGACCTGGCTGCCCAAGGGCCCCCCCACCCACCCCGCCCGGGTGAGGCTGGCCCTGGGAACTGGCCAGAACCTGGTGAGCTACAGGACGAGAGAGGTGAAGATTTTAGGCAATTTCTCCTAGGTGTTTGGATCCATGACGTTTGTCTACTTGAGGTTAGGTTTTCAATGCTGAAGCTGTAAATATTAATATTTATTTGGTGCCTCTGGTCTTGGGTTTAAATGATTACATCTTGGTGATTCTGTTTACAGAAGTTGCTGTGGAGTCCCTCTTGATATATAAAGAATGACAAAGATTAATAACTACTATGGAGTCCATGCTATGGGTTCCAGTAATAGGTACTTTATAGACTTTGCTACTAATTCTTCTATCCAACGTGCCAAGTGGATACTATTAGCCTCATCCAGGTGAGGAGACAGAGACTGAGGTTAACCAATTTGCTTAAAGTAAAACATTTACTAAGTAAGGAAATGTAGTGACAGTTGTCTTTTTTTCCTGTGAGAGTTTGGTGCAGTGGTTAAGTGAATTGACTCTGAAGTCAAACTGCCAAGTTCAAATTCTAGCTCTGCCCCTTAACATTGTGAGACCCGACTATACTCAGTCTCCCAGTACCTCAGTTTTCCCATCTGTAAAATGGGCATAATAATGGCATCTACTTCATAAGGTTGATACAAAGATTTAAAGAATTAGTGTACATTAAGAACTTAACAAGTGCCTGGCATAAAATGCTCACCATATGTATGTTGGTTATTAAGAAAAGGCAAGCTTGAAAAAAAAGCACTGTTTCAAATTATTTGCCAGATGAACTATTTCTTTAAAGTATGTTTTCCACATGTCTAATACTCATTTTCTGGCTCTCTTCAGGACTTGGTAATAAAACAATTCAGTGCTTAGTGAGAAAGTCCAGGAGGGGATATGTAATTTTTACTTGGAACAAATAAACAATTTATCACTCCTCTCACCCCCCTCCTCCTCTCCCACCCCTTCCAGAGTGCTCCCTGGGCGCCCTGATCTTTCTAACTCCTGTGGCTGCAAATCACACAGCAGCCAGTGCTGAATCCCATTTGCAGTACAGAGACTGCCAGGAAGGAGTGGGCTTAATTAGTAAGAGACGTTCAAGGTAAAGTCTTCACAAAAGAGCTAACTGTGCTGTGTTAAAGGGAAGAAATATGATGAAAGCCACTATTACGGGAGCTAGGATGATGTATATATTTTCTTAGCCTTTGCCTGCCAAGTCACATCTGCTTAGATGTTCCAGCTCCAATTTCAGGGGTAGTTCAAAGCTGAGGTTTCTGACTAGGAAACCACAGAACAGTGCAAAACCCTTCAGGCTTATGCCATCAGATTTGTAACAACTCTGGCCAATTAACATGCCTACTGGGGGTAAATGTAAGTGAAGAAAACAGGGACCCATCTCCCAGAGCTTAATGTGAGAAACAGACGTGGAAGTAGCCAATCTCAAATACACTGAGAGATTTCTAAGCTTAAGCCTGAAGATAGAGCACTATGGGGGCATATTAATGAATCTGGATGCTGAGATAGCAACAGCTAAACAGAGGCAGTGACGGCTCAAGAGAGCTGGAACTTGACCAGGTTACCAGGTATAAGGGAAGGATATCACGAACAATGGAATCAGAAGTCTCAGGTCTGATGTTGGCATTATTTTGCCAGTTTCGTGACATTGGTGAGTCTCTACAGCTGTGGGCTGTAGGTTTTTAAGGTCTTATGTATTATTCTTAGTAACCTCCACATAAGCGTTAAGTTGCAACCAAGGATTTTAAGGAAGAGATAGAGAATCTTCTCTAACAAATTGTTAAAGACTCCAGAGAGACTGGTTGGAGATATTTATAGGACTTAAATGGAATCTTTGCTTCCTCTTAATTCACATATCTTACCCAGCAGTCGGTAGGCATCTTAGAATTTGTGGCTATTCCAGAAACAATTTTCAAACCATAATTAGGTGGTTATTAACTATTTCCTGGCTTTATTTATGGTCATTAGTATGGTTTACATCTTGTTTCTAGAACTGATTGTCTCTTTGGGAATTTAGGGAAACTTCTTTGACCAAACTAAATGTGTAGACTCTTCTGAGCCTTCTAATGTTGTTAGGGTTCTTGAGGTTGCATGATACTTAAAATAATACGTAAACTGAGCAAACTTGCTCATTCATTCATTCAGCAAATATTTAATGAGCCCTGACTATGTTCTAGGCATTACAGTAGGTGCTAGGGAGATGGCAGTGACTAAGGAAACCCTGCTATGACACAGTCAAAAATCTGCATGTGTGACAACTAGTTTCATAAGTATTTACAATAGAAAATTATAGATTTCAAGATACAGGAAATGTAGGAAGAATGGCAGAGGCTGTTAGACTCACTCATCTGTCTGCTTTTCTACATTTCTCAGCCCCTTGCATTTGGTAGGGTTGTGTGATTAATTTTGACCAAAGGCATGTGAGTGGAAGCAATGTGTCACCTTCATCTAGGACATACTTTCTCCATACTCACGCTTACCTAGACTTGATGACTTTGGAGACACATGCCAGGGAGCATAGTTACAAATGGAGGAGGGCAGCCCAGGCTGCTTCAGACTATGATGTGAATGAGAAAAAAACTTTTAATGTCAATGTCATAAAAGGCAAAGAAAGACAGTGACAATGTTCCAGATTAAAGAAGGCAACTAAATGCTATATCTGCCCCTAGAATGGATTATGTACAGAAAGGGGAAAAGTGCTTCAAAGGACATAATTGGATCAACTGACAAAATTGGAATGTGAATATTAGGTTAGATTTTTTAAAGTATTGTATTAGATTTTTTAAAGTATTGCATTGTCAACCTGTGAAGATGCCAGTTGTGCTATGGTTATGTAAGAGACCTCTCTATTCTTAAGCAATACACACTGAAGTATTCAGGGGCAAAGGGCCATAATCTATATAACTTACCCTCAAAGACAAAAGCAAATGGGGGTAAAATATTAACAATAGGCAAATCTGGGTAAAGGGTGTATGGATGTTCCTTGTACTGTTTTTAGGTTTGCAACTTTTTGTAAGTTTGAAATTATTTCCAAATTAAATTTTAAAAATTTAAATGTTATTAAGTCACTAAGGCATTGGGGTTTATTGTTGCCACAGCACAGCCTGTACTTTCTTGACTAGTACAGATGCAATTGGGAATACATTACATGGCTACAAGCTAGTTCAGTGGATGAGGGAAGAGTTCTAGAGGAAGATGATCTGAAAAATAAGTAGGAATTAGCCAAGTGAAGAGGGAGGAGTATTCCAAGCAGAGGAACTATGTCTGTGAAAGCCCAGTAGTGGGAGTACAGTGCATTCATGGAGTAGAAAGAATTCAGCATGGCTAGGGCATAGAGTTTGAGGAGGGAAGAGGTGAGAGATGAATCTGGACATGTAGAGAGACCAGTTCCTAAAGGGCCATATGAGTGCTGTTAAGGCATTTGGACTTGGTACTAAGGGCAATAGAAAACCTTGAAGGGTTTCAAGCAAGAGAACGCCATGATACAATTTACAGTTTAAAATGGATTAGAAAGGAAGAAGGCTATTTCAGCAAAGGCCAATGGGACAGTAGTAGTGGCCACAGGTATGGAGATGTGCGGGAGATTTGAGATTTGAGAGCTAGTTAGAAGAGGAAGTCCATTGTCCTGGGTGATTGATGGGTGAGAAATGGGAGGAGTGAATAATAACTCCTCAGTGCTGGCTGGGGGAATCTAGTAGATGGGGCTACCATTTCCCCAAGTAAGAAACCAGGAAGGGGGTCAGGTTTGTTGAGGGAAAATAATGATATCAGTTTGGATGTTTCAGCTGGGACGTCCATTAGATCAGTGGTCAGAAGGCAGTTGGATAAAGGGGCAGGGAGATCATAAAAGAGGTCAAGGCTACAGGTAGAGATGTGGGAGCTCTCAGCACATTTATGGGAGTGGTGAGGGCACCAGGAAGAGGGTAGAGTAGAAAAGAGGGCCCAAGGCAGAAACCATAGAGACTGTAGTAGTATGGATGGTAGAGATCTTGACAATAAGCCTGGGCTCCAGCAGTGCCAGTGTAGATAGGCTATTGCTTCTCTTGTGACTCAGTTTTCCCCCTTGAAAATTAGTCCTATCTCATTGGAATCGTAAAGCTCTGTTAATTGATACTTAGACAAGGTCTTAGATTAGATTTAGAAGCTTCAAAATACATTTACAAGAGATTTCTGTTATGTTTAGTGATTAAAGTATTTTCTATGGTTAGTGATTTGTTGACATCTCATTTTATAGATGGGGTCATGGAGTTCAAGAGGTTTTAAATGCCTTTCCTGTTTCTCAGGGATTTGGCTAACAAGCTAGGAATGGTATGCCAAGATTTTGGCGTTTAGACTTAATGTAATTCCAAATTAATTATTCAGAGGTCAAGACATGTTACATATGCCTTCTTATATTCTTTTCTGGGTTTTAATCCTCAATTCATTCTTTATTCAATTAGCCGGCGCTCTCCTTTTCACTGTTGTGTTTTTTGGAAGGCTGTATGGAAACACAACTTTTCAGTCAACCAGCAGATCACCATCCTTCAACTCCTGACTCCTACTCATGCTCCACCACCAGGTTCAGGTGTGCTCCTGGAAGCATTGCTCACTCTTCCTCCCCAGGCTGGGCTAGGTGCCCGTGGGCAAACTTCCAACATTCTGCTGACAAGGTCTGTTTCCGGTGGCTCTCTCCCACTAGCTTGTGAGCACCTTGAGGACCGGGACTGAGTCTGATTTGTTCGACTTTGACCCTTCGGCACTATTAGCGGGTCTCGTAGAAGATGCTTATATTTAGGATTTGCTCAATTTAGCAGAACTGATTGAAAACAGACTTTCATTACTGAAGGGGCTGAAGGCTCAGATGGCTAGAATAACCATTTCCAAAGTGGGGTGCATACATCTCAGAAGTTGCACAAGATGATTCCATGGAGAAAAAGAGAAATATTAGAATTGCTATTTAAGGATATGACTGTTCTTTATCCCTTCACTTAAATTACTGTGTTTGAGTACGTTTTATAATAGATACAATTATTAGCACACTTACATGTATAAACATGTATTTACATGTGTGTGTGTAATTGTATTTGCATTTATATATGTTGAAGCGTCATGCTCAAAATTTTTCTTTGGAATGTAGATTTAGGTTGTGGGTGTGATTCCTTTGTGGGTCTGTCACTGGCTATTTCAAGGCTGCAGAATGATCTGGCAATCCCACTTCTGGGCATATATCGTAAGGAAATGAAATCGCTATCTTGAAGCGATACCTGCACCCCCATGTTGATTTCAGCATTATTTGCAATAGTCAAGACATGGAAACAACTTAAGTGTCCGTCGATTGAAGAATGAATAAAGAAAATGTGGCGTATATAATTTTTTCAATATTATTCAGCCATAAAGAAGAAGAAAATTCTGCCATTGTTAACATAGATGAAACTCGAGGGCATTAAGCAAAGTAAAATAAGTCAGACAAAGAAAGACAAATACTGTATGATCTCACTTATATATGGAATCTAAAAAAATTTATAGGTTATAGGAGGGTCGGGGATGAGTGAAGATGGTTAAAACGTACAACCTTCCAGTTAAAAAGTGAATATGGGGCTTCCCTGGTGGCGCAGTGGTTGAGAATCTGCCTGCTAATGCAGGAGACACGGGTTTGAGCCCTGGTCTGGGAAGATCCCACATGCCGCGGAGCAACTGGGCCCGTGAGCCACAACTGCTGAGCTTGCACGTCTGGAGCCTGTGCTCCGTGACAAGAGAGGCCACGACAGTGAAAGGCCCGCGCACCGCGATGAAGAGTGGCCCCCGCTTGCCACAACTAGAGAAAGCCCTCGCACGGAAATGAAGACCCAACACAGCCGTAAATAAATAAATAAATAATTAAAAAAAAAAAAGTGAATATGTCCTAGGGATCTAAGGTGAAACATGGTGATAATGGTTAACAATCCTACATTGCATACTTGAAAATTTTTAAGAGAGTAGATCTTAGTTCTCTCCACATCCAAAAAACAAAAAGTGGGGTGATGAGGTTGACTAACCTTACTGTGGTAATCATTTCACAGTATATACATGTATCAAATCATCATGTTGGACCCCTTACATTTATACAATGTTTTATGTCAATTATATTTCAATGAAGCTGGGGGAAAAAAATCTGTGGAGTTATCCCCTTATTACTGCTTAGCCTCCTTTCATGCAATTGTCAGCTTTCAGAGTTACTCACTGAGCCCAAACCCCTCTTCTCTGTTGGTTTCTTTTTTCTGCGCCCTCACCACCCTGTACAGTATTTGGCTTTTGGCACAGAGTAATCTGGCCTTGCTAGGAATTTATTGGCCTTATCTTATAGCACATCTTTTATAAAACTAGCACATAGCAGACACCTAATTAATGATGATGATGATAATAATATATTGATGATTGAACTAGACACTTTCTGTTAGTATTGTATCCTGTAGGGGTTGCTGTCTTCCTTTGTTTGGATCAATGTCTTTGGATTAGTACTTGAAAGATGATTGTGGATGTCATGGAAACGAATATTCAGGTAAGCTAGCAGACCTGATGGGCTTGTATGGGTAGGATGGCTGGAAATTAATACTGCATGAGAAGGTAGGAGGGAGGAAAAGATAGAGGAAGCAAAGGAGGTAGAAATGAGAGATTTGAAGGAATGAGTCTCTTGGAATAATGGCTACTGTTTTTCATTTTATAGGTCATTTAATCCTCAAAATAACCCAAGTATTGTCTTTATTTTTGCAGATGAGATAACTGGTGCCCAGAGAGGTTAAGTGACTTGCCCAAGATCACATACTTAGTAAGTGATAGAGCTAGGATTCAAACCTAGGTTTGAGTGACTGAAAGCCCCCAGGACATAGCAATTCTGAGTAGCTGGCTTGAACACATAGCCAGGAAGCCCTGGAGAGATACCTGTAGGCCTTTCTGCCCACCTGAAATAAGAAAAACTAAAACATGGTGCCCCATGTGACCACCTTGTGACCACTGAAGAGTTAAAGGCAGAGTTGGACCTTTAAGGATTTGCCTGGAGCAGGGAGAGTCTTCTGTAATCACTTCACAGCTGTTCATGGGGTAGCGGCAGCCTGGGCACCCCTCTTTTCTGTCTCCTTTCAGAATGTTCTTTCTTGCTTGGAAATATTTAGTGTGGCTGTATTTGAATTGTTGGAGTAACGGCATCTGGTATTTTGTGTGCATTTTCTCTGAAAGTTAAGAAAATTGTTGTTGTTCTCCCTGCAGCAAAATCTCTGTCTCTCTCCCTGCCTACCCTCCCCCCTTTTTAATTTTAAAGCATTTCTTTGGCATATTCTGCTCTCTTCAGACTGTGTCTGCCTTGATGAAATGCAGGCTTCGAGACTGTCTGCTCTGGTTCCAGTAGGATTTTGAGGACTTTTAAATTTGTGAGCCAGTCCCTTCAAGCAATGGGCTACCCTTTCAATAATTAAAGGAAAAACCCCAAAGCTACTAACAACCTGCCCTTCCTCTCCTTTTTTTCCATACTGGTTCCAGCATTTTTGCTTAATACTACTGCTGGATAAATTAGAAAACAAAATCTCTGTGGGTGACCAGGCAAAACTTATTAATCATATAACCCTAGCACACGGCATAGCCCTAATACAAATATTTGTGCTTCTGTCCCTGGCACTCGTCTTGATCACTGCCAAATAGTGACAGATTTTAAAGACAATCACATTAAGTATTAATCAAGCTTGAAAGATGCAGCCACTCAGAGGCATACTAAACAAGTAGGCATTTCCTGCCTGCTTTCTGCACGAACAGCATCCTGTGCCAGTGTATTATTGAAAATGTCCTTTTCCTTCATAAGGCATTGCTTTCAGCATGCCTAAAAATCTACAATGGCCATTGGCTGGCTGGTGACCTAAAGCCAGTGACACAGCTCCTACTAGTACAAGCCTACTACAGCTCCTATTTAAGCCTGGGCTCCAGGCTTCCCTGACAAGCTCACCTTCCTTATTCTAGCTTCTCTCTTGCTGCTGGGTGTGGGCAAGTGCTAGATGTTAGGTTCGGCAATTAGTGAGAACTCTTGGAGGTTAGAAAGGGAACCAGTTCAGGGAGAAGGCTGCCTGGAGTCAGGGGTGCTCAGGCTGGGCCTGGAAGGAAGGGAGAGAATACTGCAGGGAAAGGACTGGGGTAACGGTAGGAAGATGGCATTGGCCATGTTTGCCTGACTTGGAGAATAGCAGAAAATAACATTTGCTAAGTCGGGTGGGGTTGGCAAAGACAAGAAATTAAGAAAGAAATTCACACTGTTTCATTGAAAACTCCTATTTGCCTGAGGAGGCTCCTCAAAGTCAGAAAACATCAGGGAGGGCAAGAACTGCCAGTCTACACACTCTGGGAAGCTGGTCCCAGAGAGAAAGGAATTAGGTGGAGACTTAAGACTACTCAGGTGGGCACTCCAGAAAGATGGGTCTAGTGATGCTTGGGGGATGTAGAGAGGAGGAATCTGAGCTCCAGTCCTACCACAGATCCTCCTTGTGTTGCTCAGTCCTTACCCACAGCAAGGGGACCCGAGAGGCTCCAGAGCTGCTCAGAGTTCCTGGGTATTAATGCTGAAGAATGAATAGACAGAGTTACCAAGAAAAGAAGTGGGCTGGCATCTCAGTCAGGGCCTCGTGGGACCATGCCCAACTCGGGGTCAGCTTCTAAGCTTTGTGGTTTCAGAAATATGAGATTGTGTCTTCTGAGAAGGTTAGACTCAGGGAAGTGACTCACATTCAGCAAACTCATGTGAACTTGATGTATAAGTGGAAAATCTCAGATATTTATAATGAGAACATAAAATTTTGTGGGTGGAGCAGGGGTGAGTGTGTATTTGTGTGTGTGTGTGTGTGTGTGTGTGTGTAAATATTGAATTGGCTGGTTTGTGCCTTCTCTCTTTGTAGGCAAATCCATAAGTTATAATTTTAAAAGTTGTTTGTTAAGTACAAGCCCATAAATAGGCCATATCATCCTCTAGGCAGTGCTGAAAATGTGACAGCAAATTCTTGTTGTTTGGCCTCTGTCTAGACTCTTTGAAAACCACTTCCTCTCATTCTATTTACACCCAACTTTCTGTACAATTAATTAGGTTCCAAGTTGTTTCTTAGAGATTAAAACTCCTCCAGTTTGGGTTCTCTTAGGGTGGAGGTGGGGAGTTAGGCCCTGCAGGTGGGATACTAGGTAGATAGAATCAGAAGATAATTATCTCTTGGTAACTCTTTGCCAAGCTACCAACCCATTTAAGCTCGCAACATTACTTTCTTCCCTTATTATTGGGAAAAACCATGGGAACATAGAGTTTTAGGAGCTGGAAGAGGCCTTAGAAATAACCTAACCCGGCTTTTTGGCTTGGTATAATAATCTACTCTTTTGGCCACTTGAATTGACTTCTCACTCATAAATCTTCATC
This sequence comes from Balaenoptera musculus, assembly GCF_009873245.2. Taxonomy (NCBI): domain Eukaryota; kingdom Metazoa; phylum Chordata; class Mammalia; order Artiodactyla; family Balaenopteridae; genus Balaenoptera; species Balaenoptera musculus. The sequence goes on along the minus strand of NC_045786.1, from coordinate 140,437,511 downwards.
TTTCCCTTATTCTTTCATCTGAGGAGTAGATGTTCTCCTACCAAGACTAGCTACTCTCCCTCCTATATGCTTGATCACATTTCCTTTATTATGACCATATAATTTATTATCCAAACTGGGACACTATTGTGAGTAAAAGGGGGCATTATTAATAATGAAGCCAGGACAATAGGAAAAGTTGGACATATGGTCGTCACCATTTCTACTGCCTTCAGACCTTGATTCTTCAATAGCCCTTGTTTGTCTCTTTTTCAATCTCTCCTTTTCATCTGTTTAGAAATAAAATCCCTCATCAACATTCATTGTGAACCTTCTTTGTGATAACCTTTAGGGGCTTGGGTTGTGCTTTTGCCCCTTAGGAAGACTTACCTCCTGCCTTGGGAAAGAGGGAGTAAGGGCAGGGAATGAAGGGCAGGAGCTCATTCCCCTGGTGCTCCCCCAAAGGCAGATATTTCTCTGGTAGGAATTCTGAGTAAGAGGGTCAAGGTAAGAGTGCTGAGAGAGAAACCGTTTTGCTATAAGCAATTTTTGCTGCTGCTTCTGCTGCTTCACCAGCCACCCACTCTTGCTTCTTGGCTTCTCCACCTGCTCAAGATCCCTCTGACTCTCTTCATCCCCCCTCTCCTCCTTCACTCGGGGACTTGCCCCTCACGGCCGCCCCTCCTTCTTGAAATGCTTGTCTTTGCCTCCAGTGTCAGTCCGCTGCCCCGAGGGGTACCTATGTGGTGCACCGCTCACCGTTCCCTCCGCACATAGCAGAGCCTAGCATACAGTAACGGCAAGATAAATATCTGTTAATTGGAATGAAAATGTGCAGCTGTAGTGGAGCTTCGGGGTTCTGTTTCTTCAGCTCTGTTTCTTCTTTATTCTTCTCCAGAAAGACTGAATATTTTTGGCATCGTCACATCTCCACCCGGAAGAAGGAAAACTGATGTGCTTGGAGAGTCATTCGTTCACACAGTAGGAGACAAATTTTCATTGACCCACTAAATTCTTCAACTTAGTGTCTCATGAGAGATAGAGGGCAAAGATCCTGGGGTATTGGGGCATCCTGATTTCAGAGACTGATGAAATCAAAAGTTATGTCTAAGCTTCTCTCGTTTTGCAGTCTTGGCTCCTCCTGTCCCTTAAAGGTTAAATGCCCCACACAAAGCTGCTGACAGTATAGTGAGATGTCCTCTGGGGGCTGCCTGATGACCCCTTTGTACGTGTTGGTTAAAGCTGGTTCAGCTTCAGAGGTGTGGTTAGAGACATCTTTACTGAGGATTTGTGAAATTTGTCCCAGGAGTCAACTCTGGGGATTTGTCTATTAACAAGGTTGGAACCATTTCCTGACCCCTTTTCATCTTCTTGCCAGAAATCTACAAATGTTCAAGAAGAATTGAGTTCATTTCCCTTGAATTGCTTCCTGTTCATTATTTTAACGTCAACCTCATCTTGATTTCTCACTCATAGTCTGACTAGCAATGAGGAAGAAAATATTGATCGTTTCCCAAGAAGCTGCTTAAAGAATCTCTCCAGGGCATTGAACATGCAGCTTTTGGGCAGGGTTAATAGTTCAGAAAATCCTTCAGGCTTCTAGATATTTAGTTGCATAGAATTTTCCATTTGTGACCTAAAATAGATGATGCACCTTTTGCCCACTGGCAGATTCAGGTCCAGCCCCTACTGTGTGCCAGGCTCTGTCTACTCTTTACACCTTCTTACCCTCTTGACACCTTTTTACCCTAACTCTTCACTTCTCTCCTGGGTTTGGTGCACTTTTGCTCCCATCAGCTTGCTCCTGCATTTCAGACTGCTCCCAACCACTAGAGTCCTCTGTCTCCACACAGAGTTGTCAGGGCCTGGAGTTCAGGTCCCTGGGGCAGCCCTTAGCCAATGATTGACAGGTGTGGAGTATGAAAGACCAGCTCCCTTGCTTGGGTTGAAACAAACTCAGGCATAATTTATGCTCCCAAGTTGCTCTGTGGGATCAGGCAGAAGTACCTCTCCATAAGGCTTTGTCTGAAATTGCACCCTGGCTTAGTTTCTTTCTCTTCCCATCCTGCTTTCCCACTGCCTTACCTGCTTCTCCTGGAAGCATTTCATACTGAATCACTTGCCCACGAATCTTCATCTCAGGCTCTCCTTCTGGGAAATCTGATCTAGGACAATATAATCTCATTGAATTCTCATAGCCATTCTGTGAGAATTAATGTTTTAAAAATTTACTTTCAATATTCTCATTTATAGGTGAAGAAACTGAGACCCCTGGAATTTAAGTCCAGGACCATACAACTAATAAGTAAGGTGTAGAGTTGGGATTTAAATCCAGAGCTTCTGACTTCAAATCTTGGCTCTGCTTAATTTATTGAGAAGAATTTTGGTTTGAGGGAGGACAAGTTTACATGAAAAAACAAACTCTTTTCTGCCTGAAATTCAGTGGCATTCAGCTGAATGAAATTAAGTTTTAATTTTTTATTTTCTAGCCAGATAAGTTTAATTTTGCAAGCTTCATGTGACCAGGAGCTGTGTTTGTATAGCTTGCTCTCACTGGCTGTCAACAACATGCAAAAATTCTATCTGTACACAGCTTACTGCTCCTTCCACACGCCCCAAGACCTTGGCAAGTCTCCCTGGTGCCAGTCAGCAGCCCCTAGTAGTGTAAAAATCAATGGCAGCTATTGCTTCCCATTGCAGAGTCCCTCATTAAAATCTGTGCTTGGCGGAGCAGCTGGTCCCAGATCACAGATTCCAGCTCGCGGTGGGGAGCATCTAGGATGGAGACAGTGAATGCACACAGCTTGTTAATGATGCTGTCAGAAGATGGGGTTCCTTTCCAGGTATTTCTAGAGAAATCTGGGCCATTTATTACACACACAGACATTTATTCACTCACACCTAAGCTCTCATATTCTTTCTCTGTGGGAGTGTTATTAATAAGCAAAACTTTTCAAAGTTTTTTCTACTTGGTCACTATAAAGAGAGAGGTGCTGGAGTCTGAGCTATCTTTGAATAAACCCAGTTTGGGTGATAGGAGTGATTCCAAGAAGTAAAGACCATCCCCTGTCCTTAAGAGAATCCTTGTGATTTAATTATCATCAGGGGGAATAATGGTGATGACGATGGAAATACTCATTCACAGACTGCTGTTTTATACTTGAAGAAGTATTTTCACCTGTATTAACTCATTCGTCCCTTGGTCCTTTCCTTGGAGTGGAAACTCAGCAGTTTTGCTCCATATTGATTTATCATCAATAAACAGAGACGCTGTCTCTGCTACTGCTGGTGCAATCAAAGGTTCCAGGGCTGTCACCTGTGAATGACCCCAACCTCAGATTATATGGAAAAAAATCTATCGGTATCTGTATCTACCTTTAGACATGTGAGGTTGGAGTCAGTAAAGCCTCAAACAGCTTGTATAGCTATCAATTATCTTAAGGTCTATTTGAATGAAGTTATAGTAGAATAATATTTTTAGCTTCAGAAATGTACACTCATACCCAGAACCTCAAAAATCAGGGATAAAAGATTTTTGCTTAATAGACACTTGATATTGTAAGATAATGATTTTTAAAAAAAATTTGTTGTGGCCTAACTAAATTGTAATATAATAATGATAATGGTCAAGATTTATTGAGTTCCTACTATGTGCTGGGAAGTTTGCTAAGTACTGTGGAGTCCAAGAGGTGTAGGCCCTCAAGCAGCTTATACTCAGTTTGGGAAGACCCACTTAGGCTGAGTGGAAGATGCCTGGTATGGAGAAAAAGCTTAGTAAATGGTCTGGTACAGTCAGAGATGACTTAGAGAGGAGACAGGATGATTTAAAAACCTTAAGTGAAGGATAAAATTTAGATAAGTGGAGGGGCTTGGGAAGAGTGCTGCAGGCAGGGGTAGTAGAAGAAACTATCTTTAGACCTGGGGATGTATGAGTCATATTTAGAAGACAATGAACAGAAGAGTATGACTGGAGTGAAATGCTAATGTAAGAGAGGGCAGCAGAAGCATAAGCCTAGGAATCCAGGTAAAGCTTAACTGCCAAACCAAGAAGTTAGATCACTGGTGATGGCCACCATATACTATATGATAACTAAATATGGTAAATACAATAGTAATGATGATTGGTGCCAGTATTAAATGTCTAATATTTACCTGGTCCTGTAGTAGATACTTGATGTGATTTCTCATTTAATCACTCTTTAAATCGCTAAGTATTTATTGTCCACTATAATTCTTACAACTGTCCAATAAGGTACTTGTTATTACTTCCATTTTAAAGATGAGAAAACTGAGGCCTAATAGGACAAAGGAACTTATGCAAAATCACACAGCTAATGAGTAGCAGAACGAAGATTTTGCCCCAGGTCTCCTGACAAAGCCCGTATTTTGTTGTATGAGGCTACAGTGCAGTTTTCTGAGTCTTTTTAGAGGGGGAACAACGGAAGTTGTTTGGGGAGGTGAGGATGTCAGAGCAGAAAGTGTCTGTAAGTATTATAATAGGTAACTATTATAATAGGCCAAACAGTGAAGTGGTGACTGCAGTGTGAGGAGAAAAATGAGAAAGGCGTTTGTTGTGAAAGTTGAGGTGAGTGGAAGGGAAAAGATGAATTCCAAAGACGCAATGAAGGAATGAGAATGTTCGGGACTTTGTGTTTGAGGGAGGACTCAGAGACATGTCCAGAGTTTCTAGCCTGGGATTGGAATGCGGGATAGAATGACGATAATCAAGACTCCATGACTTCTTAAATGTACTAGAATATGTGCATCTGAAAAATAGGGTCCTTTAAAGTACTTACCTTGGGAGACTTTGGTCTTGTTCTGCCAATGCTGTCATTGCTAAAAACTGTTGGGAACTCTTCCTTCAGGACTGCCTTCAGCCACAAGGGAAGGTCTCCTAACTTTAGCCAAGATGTCGTTTCTCTGCCTGACCACCCACCTGATTTTTCCAAACTTGGTTCCAAATCACTTACTTGATTAAAAAAGTAACTGTAAGGGATTATATTAGTCAGGGCTCTCCAGAGAAACAGAACCAATGGAATACATATATTCTAGGAATATATCCCAGGAAAGCCAGTAGTGTAATTTAGCCTGAGTCTGAAGGCCTGTGAACCAGAGGAGATGATGGTGTAAATCCCAGTTCAGGGGCAGGAGATGATGGATGTCAGGCAGAAAGGGATGGGTTCTCCATTCCTCTGCCTTTTGTTCTAGTTAGTCCCCAGGGTGGACTGGGTGATGTCCATCCACACTGGGGAGGGCAAGCTGCGTTACAGAGTCCACCAATTCAAATGCTGGTCTCATCTGGAAACATCTTCATAAACACACCATGAAATTTATACAGATATCTGGCACTCCATGACCCAGTCAAGTTGACACATAAAATCAGTCATCACAGGAATGAAGTTCTGCCACTTTTTAGGGTATTCTCAGACTCTTCTTATTCCTCGGGAGACAGTTTTCACAACACAGACACCAGGCAATCCTGGGTCTGAACCTGGTCTCAGCCAGTTCCCCAGCCAAGTAATTTAACTCCACTGCATTTCTGGTCCTTCAGCTAGAAATAGGATATTACAGTTCCTTCCCCAGAGTGCTGTAGTTTTAATTAGGATGCTTTCAGCAGCAAATAACAGAAAGGTCAACCCAAATGGACTTAAACAATGTGGAAATGTATTTGCTCACATAGGGAGAAGTCCAGAGGTAAAGAGGGCTCCAGGCAGAATGCAACTGGGGCCCAAGTTATGTTTCCTCCAGTTCTGTTGTCTGTGTCCTCTTCTGATTTTCAGCTTTGTAGTCAGGCTGGCTCCCTTTGCATTTGCAAGAGGGTCAGCAGCAGCAATTGGGGTAACATGCTTTCTCTCTCACGTCTAGTGAAGGAGAGAGCAAAACCTCTGCCCCAGGAGTTGAATGCATGCACTTTTCCTCTGTCTGTTTGGACCCTCTTAGAACACATGCCCACCCATGGACCAATAGCCAGCAGTGAAATGCCATGGATGGATTGGCTGAGCATGGGGTGAACTGGGTGTCAGGGAGGATTTAATTGTATAACCCCTGGGCATTTTCCAGCCCAAGCTAGCCCTCAGTAAAAGTTAGTTCTTTTTCCAAATAATGAAGAGAGTATTATTTGGGTCAATTACACATATACACCTGTATATGGAATGTCCTCTCTCTTTAATGTTTATCTTCAGTCCTTCCTTTGGTCCCGGAGCACAGTCTTACTTCCCATCAGAATGGATGACAAGGCAGTGTACAAGCTGGGATGGTAGCCCTTGTTTAGTGCATGAAAGGTAGCTCCACTGTTACGTACAAAGGCAGAAATTAGGACATTTGACCAGGAAAGGAATGCTGAGTGGGGGCTGGGAAAGAGGAGCAACTGGGAATCGGGAGCAGACACTTCAAAGTGCTATCGACTTTACTTTTGCTCTATTCTGTCCCTGGTGCTGTCTCTGCCTTCACAAGGACTCGTTGAGGCAAGAAATGCAGGGAGGGGCTGTTACAGCAATTAGAGAGATGTTTTAAACAATTCATCCATCCAGGCATACTTAGAACCCCATTTCATCTTTATGTATTTGGCAACTAGCTGGGTAAGACCAGAACTGAGGCTTTCACACCTATTTAGCACCTGGTTAAGCATCACTTGGCACCTGCTAAATGGGTCTCTAGTATTTAGGGGGAATTTGCACTGATTACTGTACTAGTTAAGCAGAAGTCATTGCTACTCACAATCATTAGGCTAAATAGGCTTCTGGGGAAAAGTCTTGATAAGCAGCTGCCCAACTGAAATGGATTTGAAAGCTCCCCCTGCACACAAGTTTGTGCACTGACAGTTGCTCACATGTCATCAGCCAGTGCGAGCTGGACTATTTTGAGCAGGTTCTTGATGATGACTGAACCCAGGGATAGTTGGTGGTCTCAAAGTTAGGTGACATAGGTTGTAGAGTCTTAAAAGGTGAGATGCTCATACTTAATTGAGGTAAATTATACGAAGTACCAAGCTTGAGGGGCAAGTCTTGCACTGAGTAGACATTTCACATGTGCTCTGGCCTGTAACGCTCTTTCCTTTTATTTCCTTGACATAAATGCTTTTGGGGTAAGCAGTTCCCTGCCCCAGTGACTTCCTGTATTGTCCTGCAGGTCACTTAGAACATTTTGTAGACTCATTTTGTGACTAGGATATAGTAGGTTGTCTGAATTATGATTCTTAGGATTTATGTGAACTTGGTGTTTGCTGGACAATTTTTTTGAGAGGAGGGTGTGTGTGTGTGTGTGTGTGTGTGTTTGTGTTGGGAGGGCATATAGCAATGGCCTTGATATGCAACACACTGGGAATGCTTGTGAGTGTCTGAGGACCTTTCCTGTGGGCAACAGATTCTCATAAGAGACCAAGAACTACTCAGATAACATTAGACACTATGGCTGAAGACAAGCACTTTTTTTTTTTTTTAAATTTATTTATTTATTTTTATTTTTGGCTGTGTTGGGTCTTCGCTTCTGCGCTAGGGCCCTCCCCAGTTGCGGCAAGCGGGGGCCACCCCCCATCGCGGTGCGCGGGCCCCTCACTATCGCGGCCCCTCCCGCTGCAGAGCACAGGCTCCAGACGCGCAGGCTCAGCAGTCGCGGCTCACGGGCCCAGCTGCTCCGCGGCACGTGGGATCCTCCCAGACCAGGGCTCGAACCCGTGTCCCCCGCACTAGCAGGCAGACTCCCAACCACCGCGCCACCAGGGAAGCCCAAGACAAGCACTTTTGAATCAAGGCACAAACTACGTCTGAAGACTTGTCCTTCCATTTTTTTTTTTTTTTTTTAATAACAAAGCTACTGCTTTTTATAGAATGTTGTTTTGAAAGTCAGGGAATATTGAACTGAGTGGGCATTGTGAAAAATATAATATGGAGAAGAACCTAACATATATATATTTGGGGACAAAATTTACTACTTTGAGATAGGCTTGGAGACATTGTGTTGTCTACATCTGAGATGCTAATGTGCATATGAGGTCAGTGAATTTTCCTGATATTGTGTATGACTATTTGTCTTCATCAGATTTTCCTGGAACTCTAAGGGAAGTTGTTTCTTTGGGAGGGAGGAGTTAGATAGCTCCATATCGTTAAACATTGTAATGATGTTTTGGGGCAATTGCATCTCACTTTCTAGAAGGTCAGAGAAAGGAATTCAATTTGACGCCAGTGGAAAATTTCAAACATGGGTGGAATCTCATATAGCAAACACCACTGTAATGAAAGTCTCTACATCCCAGTGATTCCCAATGGCCTATTTATATCGGTAGTATTCAGTGAGGGGAGACTTCGTCCTAAATAAAAATGTGGACAATCTTTTGGAGTTTGTTCTAATGGGAAACTATTGGCAAAAACCTTGAGGGAGTGGAGCAGTGAAGGAACACTGACTTAGAGAGGAGCTTCTGGAGGAAACTCTCAAAGATTATTTGAGACTTTGGTGGGGAGGGGAAACCAGGTGGAGAGATGACCATGAGGACATGAGTCCTTTCAAAAACATATAGAAATCTTGGAGTTTACTGGAATGAGGGAGTGATGCTCAATCCATTTTATTTTTCAAATTGAAGAAAAGGGTGACCCAGGAAATCTGGATAATTTGGAATACACAGGTAGCAGACATTTGCGTGACATTTAAATGATATTATGCTAGGATCTCCCATCCATTTAGTGCAGATCCCATCCATTTGGTACCTGCTAGGTGTGTATTAAATAACTGTTGTGCGTATAAAATGAGGATGGACACAAAGGTCCAGGGATGGGGCCCTTTGATGGGAACCTTGCCACAAAGCATGCAGACTGTCTACACTTGGCCTGAATTGTGGGATGGTGAGAGGCCCAGGGGTTACATGTGCTCAGCTGCTTTGCTATTTATGTTTTCCCCCTATAAATCCTATTTTATATCTGAACCACATGATCCCTTTGCTCCATGGGAATTAGGGTCTTTTTCAAAATGAGGTTCTGGCTTTCCAGGCTCCTGGAATGGCAGAGGGACAATCTCCCTGCCATGAGGGATTAGCAAAACAAGAAATCTTTTTCCTGGAGCAGATAGACCATGGCCTGTCAGCAGGAGAAAAGGAAAGAAACAAGAAGATCTTTCTTGATGCTGAAGAGAAGCCGATTTCCAGCCCTTTCCTTTGAAAGGGATGCTGTCGATTGATGCTTTTCTCCCCACTTCCAGAAGCTTCCTAAGGCTGCTGTGGTGTTTGGGACTGGCTGGGTTTCTGCTTGTTGTCAGGGAAAACAGAGATGGTGTTACTGAGGGAAGAAAGGTTCTTTCTGGCTCCGAGTGAGGACAGAATGAGAGACACCCCTGATGGGGAAGCGTGAACCAGTGGAGTGGTTTATTGGTCAGTATGGGAAGACTTGCCCAAGCTGTGGGCATAGAGGCTGGAGTGGGCACAGCTCATCACTGGAGGTGTTTTCCATCCTTCAGCAGCCTCCAGGTTCACTATTTCTTCCAGAAAGTGCCCCAGAGAGCTGGCATGAGGCCCCTGGTCACATGCCCTCGCTGTGCCCTGCTGGGTGAAGCACCCGAGTCTGGGCAGGGGATGCTGCCTTAGCTATTGTCCCTGAAGTCTGGCTAAAGTAACTACAGGAAGGATTGATTTCTTTTACTGCTGAAAGGCAGCCTTCCTGCAGATGGAAGGTGGCAGCTCTTGATCCAAGACATTGCTTTGCTGCAGTCAATCTGCTCAAGTTGTAGAAAAACTCTGCACCATTGGCTAGCTAAGGGAGGCTCAGCCAGGCAGACTCAAGTTGGGATGGGGTCATATGTGGGTGGAGCTGCAGGTCTTCAGTTGCTCAAGTAAAGGGCTCTTTCTTCCCGGACCTTGTTCCAGTCCACACAGCTCTGGGGTTCCAGCCTCAGCGTGGGAGTCAGGCAGCCCTGGCTTCCAATTCCCCTTCCCTCAGGTACTAGCTGTGTGGACTTGGTTGGGTCCTTAACCTCGCCTCATTCATCTTGATATTCACAAAATTTTTTATTGAGCTCTTACTGCACGTGCCAGACACTGTGCTGGGCCCCAGGGGTGAGTGGTGAGCATGACAGTTCACCCCCAGCTATAAAATCCAGCCAACACTAGTACCACTGTCTGGGGTTGCTGCCCAGGGAATGTCAGGCTCAATTCCTGGGGAATCTTTGCATCTTCACACACCTGAGGCAGGTTTGGTTCCTGTTCTGGATATGTGAGAACAGCCAAAGGTACAGATGGGAGGGAGGCGGCCTGGCTTTCCTCACTAGCAGTTTAATTGGGAAAGAAACTTGGACCCAAGGTGGCCCTTCATGTTCTGTGAAAAATGCTATTTTGTCTTTCCTCAAAAGGAGTCTGGAAGCAGCCAGAAACTCTGCTAGGAGAACAGAGGGGCAGCTGTCACCTGAGAGAGGCCCTAGCATAAATCACATGGATGCCAGGAAAGGAGGGCAGGTTTAACTAGAACATTAGGACACTCCGGGTTTTTAGCCGTTGACAGCCTGCCAGGGAACTGGATTATGTTTCCTTTTCCTTTGCCTCCAAATCAGACACTTTCGAGCTGAAAACCCCAGGCCCTGATACTACCCTCTTCAAACAGAAATAAAGGACAACTATGAACCTCTGAAGGTGGTCTTTAAATCTCTCTGTCTGTACCTGCCTTTCCAGGGCAGCCGTTGGCTGAGCTTGTCAGCACTCCAGGCACATCCTCTCCTGGGCTGCCCAATGCCGTGACCGTTTGCTGCTAGCTGTCGGGCATATTCCCAAATCATAGTTCCTTCCAGTTAAACATGGCAGTTTAACCCATGCAATCAGCTCTTCTTCCTCCTGAAACCTCACGAAAGTGACTGCCAAAGGAAAAATAAAATGTGATGAAGCCACAGGATAGAGGAAATGAGGGAAACTAGGAAAGATGTCAACACATTCTCGGAGGATGGAAAGTAAATGAAAGAGTGGCAACTGATTTACCAGAGATGGGGAAGCTACAGCCTCAGTGCCCACAGAGAAGGGCACCGAGGAGAAGCAAGCTGATGGCTCCAGAAGTGCAGCAGGGGGCCTGGGACATGGGCTGAGCCAGGCCGTGGGTTGAAAATCTCTTTGGGTTCAGTTAGAGCCCCAGGTCCCTCCCGACACCTGCAGAGAGGGGACAACCACACTTCTCCCCTCTAACACTCCCAACTTCTCTCTTTAGAAATTGAATCTGGAGAGGCTCGGGCTATGAGGACATCATGAACCACAGATGGTGGAGGTAACACACAGGTAAAATATGGGAATCAATTACATGTCTTCCCTCCAGCTACCCTGCCCTGCCCTGCCCTGCAGATGCTGGCAGCCAGGGCCTAAACCCCTGCAGGAGAGGTGGCTTCTTCTCTGGGGAAATGGAACAGGAAATGTTTAGAGACCCGGAGGTTTGAGGACCCCCCTTAAACCTTGCAAGTTGGTAAGCCTGTCCTAGGCGTTCAGAATGTCTCATAACTTCTATTTTTATTTTTTTTAATTAATTATTTATTTTTAAAAAAATTGCCAGAAAGTTAACTTGTCTGAACTTGAACTGCAAACTGCCCTGTGGTGGGCAGCAGCTGACATTTTTGTTCCAGACTTTAGCCTTAGCTGAGCTGCTTGAAGTCTGCTTGATACACTGTGGTTCAGGGGGCAACCAGAGATGGGGTGGGAGTTTCTACACAGAATTTGGGGTTTCCTTTTTCTGACTCTCTCCTTTTTGGATTGCCCCTCACTTTGTTGCTGCCCAGGAGTTTGATTATTCAAGCCAGCAAGTCTGTGGGTTTCTCGTAGTATTTTGACCTTCATGTAGCACAGACTGGGACTTGTTCTCAGGCTAGAAGCTGTACAGAATGACAAATGACCCAGTGCTTCCTAATGTCAACTCTTCTCCAGTATCTGGCTACTTTTGGTCACTCGGTAGTGCCTTCAGGTGATTGTTTGCTGTATTTTGTTCAGGGTTTACAGTGGTCTTCTGGAGGAGGGTTGGTCTGATAAGAGCTGATAGGAAGTACATTTTGGTAGTTATTACTATTTGGTAATTTTTATTCTGCCATCACTTTTCTCCACCTTACTTTTAAATATGAGTTAACAGCTAAGGATCAGCAGAAGTTTGAAGAAAGCATCCAGCATAAAAGATGGAGAAACAAAATGAAACCAAAAAAAGAGAGGAAAGGTTGGGAAGGCGTTGCTCAGAGGAAACAGAGATACCACCCAGAGCAGAACAAAATGTAAAAATAAATCCTCCACAATAATATTTGTAGAAAGACAAAAATATTTCACCTGCAAAACAAAAGTGGGCTACTGTTTAAAAAAATAATCCAAAAACAAGAAAGATGTAAGAAATTAAAAAATAGAATTACAAAAATATTCAATAGTGGGAAAAATCTCCCATAAAGTAAAACAAAAAGACAGACAATAAGAAAAGACAAGGATATTAGAGAATTAATCTAAGAAAGCCAACATCTGACTAATAGAAGATCTAGAAAGGGAGAAAAGAGAAGATGGAGGGAAGGATTTTATCAAAGAAATAACACAAGAAAATCTCCCTGAACTGAGGGTCATGAGTATCTAAAGTCCAGATCAGGGGCTGGCAAACAGCCCGTGGGTCAAATTCATGCTGTTGTTACCTTTTTGTAAATAGAGTTTTACTGGAACACAGCCATGCTCATTTATTTACATATTTGTCCACAGCTGCTTTGCTACAATGATACAGTTGAGAAGTTGTGACAAAAACTGTATGGCTCACAAAGCCTAAAATATTTGCCATCTCATATTTTACAGAAAAAGTTCGCTGATTCCTGGTCTGGATGAAAAGATCCTTGCATTGGCCAACACAATGAATATAAAAAGACCTAGATCAAGGACATTACTGTGAATTTTCAGAACACCAGGGATAAAGAGAAAATCCTAAGAGACTCCAAAGAGAAAAGAAGGTCACGTACAGAGGATCAGAAATCAGAATGGGATTGAATTTCTCAAAAGCAACAGTGAAGGTTACAAGAAGGTGGAGTGATGCCTTCAAGATACTGCAAGAGAAACAACTTTCAATCTGGAATTCAATCCAGTGTAAGGATAGGATAAGGTGTTTTCAGACAGCCATGACTCAAAAATTGTACTTTTTGTCTTCTGTGGAGCTTTTGCTTCAGCACAGTCAGGGAGTAAACCAAGGAAGAGAAAGCTATGGAGGTCTCCCTTATGGGACATACTGGCATGACAGCTATATTCCAGCCCCCTGCTCCCCCCTCCACAGCAGCCAGCCTAGGCAGGAGCAGGGAGGCTGGGGGCTGGGGGAGCGGGGGTGGCGGGAGAGTCTCCAGGGAAAGTACAGGGAACGAATGGCTTATCTATGTAGGGGGAGAAAACTTCCTTCTGCCCTCTAGGTTCTGTGGCTGGCCTAAGAATGAAACTGACATAAGACAGTTTAACAGGAGAAAAACATACAAATTTATTTAATATTTTTATGTGTACATGGTAGTCTTCAAAAGGAAAATGAAGACCCAAAGAAGCCAATAGGCCATAAAGCTTATATACTTTTTTTATACAAAGAAGGATAAATTGTGGGGATGTGACAAGACAGAGGGGCTTGGGCTTGGGATGGTCAGTTGTGGGACAGTGACCGGGGTATATGGGTGAGGGGGAGGAACTAATGAAAGATAAGGATTATTTTACTAGTTTTGTTTGCATGGGTCCATTCTGGTGGTGAGATTGTTCTTTTCTTCCTGCTATAGGAAGGGCAGCTTTTCTCATGGGAACTTTTACGACCTGCTTTTAGGTAGAAAGGGGAGCTGAGAGAACCCTTTCCTGCCTCTGTTATTCTCAAGTACCTTCAGCTCAAAATAATCAATATGCCAAGCAGCAGATCCTGGGGTGGCATGTTCTGAATCACTCCATCTGTGTGTTGGACCAAACGGAGGAGAGCATTGAGAGTTTCACAGACTGTTTGGGAACACTTGGCACTAGTTATTCAGTAAACTAAGCATATCACAAAAAAATGCAATTATTTCAGGAAAAACAAAAAAAAAATTGTATGAGAAACAAAATGTAATTACAGTACTGACTCGCAGTTAATATATTAACATAATCTGCCAGGTGGCCCCAGTAGTTCCCCCTCCTGTCAAGCAGCCCGGAACACCTCCTTCTCCTGGTCCCTCCAGCCTGGGGGAGGCAGGAGCTGGAGTTACTGATCTCTGTTGCTCTTTCAGCAACTCTAACAGTTTCTAACTAATATCCTATATTAAATTTCCTCTATTAAATTATCTGGCATAAGTTTTATGGAGCTGGTACAGAAGTCAATTAATAATGTCTAAATTGATAAAGCAAGAAATAGCAGTGTAAGCATCATGTTAAAAGATATGGAAGTAAAAACCAGAAAAAAAAAAAAAGGAAGCAAAAGAGTTGAAGTGTTTACCCAGTGAACTTGGGTGAGGGGGATGGGTAAGGGTTAAGTGGGGTATATTAGGGGAGATGAAGAATTGGGGGTGATTATTTTTAGAAACAGGTTAATGACCTTTTTGGTTCTGAAAGACAAGGTTTTGGTATAGTTTGAAAGAGAGAGATTCTGACAAAAGGGGTTTACCTGCTATGCTGAAGCAGAATTATTGAGCCCCTCCATCCGCTCTGCCATCCTCAGTCTGTCAGGCGATAAAAACGGCAGTTTCTCCAAGGAGAGAGGAGATGGGGGAACCAGCCCCAAGCACCTGATGGTCCACCAGCATGTAACCGTAGAACCAGGTCAAACAGGCCCTATACTGTTTCTAACAAGACACTGAGTTGTTTTTTAGAGACAGAACAGTCACGCAGGCGAAGCGTGCACAGAGGAGAAAATTTTGACCTCAAAAAACAACCGGAACCAAAGTTTCCCACCCCGCCTGCCACACGGAACCAAAGGACCAGGACACGACCGGAACCTGAAAGCCAAACCCTTTCAGAAGCACAGGGGCCGACGTTCCGAAAGATCTTTTGCTGAAGACCCCTTTACCGTATCTTACCATAAATGGCCACGTTCCAAAGCCCTCCAATGGAAATCTGCCCCACCAGTTCTTCTGCACACCAGCCCTCCTCCTCTAAGTCATAAATGTTTGACGGAACCCCAGATCAGAGAGACAGATTTGAGTCCTGTCTCCTGTCTCCTTGCCAGTAGACCTGGAGATAAAGCTTCTTTTCTCAAAAGCCGGTGCCATAGTATTGGCTTCTGTGCCCCTGGGGCAGTGAGCCCTTGTAAGGAGAGCGAGGGAGAGAGCTGGTTTAAAATGGGTCTCCTGTGGCAGAAACGGTCAGAGGCTCGAGGAACAGTAATGTTCATCCGACTTCCAAGGGGCATGTTTTTCTGAACTGTGCTGTGATCCTCACGTGCTGTCGAGAAAAGGTGAGCTTCGCACACCAGCCTTGTATTAGAGATGTTAGGGGGATGGAAAGAGAAAGCGGCCGGGGTTCATGCGTCCACACCTGGTGAACAAGACTCAAGAGAGAGGAGCGGATGTGCCTGGAGTGGAGCTCAGAGGGAGCTCACGACAACCACCTTGAAAACCGAAGCACCCACCTCCCCTTGAAGCTCAGAAGTACTGAGGAGGGAGCTGGACCTCCTGCTGGACTCAACAAGTACCTATTGATGCCTTCTATGTGCCAGGCCCTGTCTGGAGACACAGGGTAAGTAGGACAAAGTCCGTGCCCTCATTTTATTTCTCACAAACTGATTCCAGTACCTTTGGTCTTACTACCCTCTCTTTAAAAGGTTGTCTTTCATCTAATTAACCTCACTGGCTAACTCCAGGTCACAAGCCCTCAAAGGTAAGGTCATATAAGCCAGATAGACTTCTATCAATAATGACCATTTACTGGTGCTATGTGCCAAGCATCCTGTCAGGCTCCCCATGTTATCTAAGTTAATGTAATAACCTGGGTCTATCTGACTCCACAGCCCTGTCCTGGACCATTTACCATCACTCTCAGATACTAGCATCTTTTTATTTTTCTTTAATTTTATTTATTTTTTTATACGGCAGATTCTTATTAGTTATCCATTTAATACATATTAGTGATACTAGCATCTGAAAAGCGTAATTTACTTTCCAAAAAAAGTACTTCAGGTCCAGCCAGTAGAGGATTACTTCAGAATCCACATCTCTAAAGGAAGGACAGTTTTTAAGCGTTCTTTCTCCCAGGGGAGTTTTTTGGTTATCCTTTAGATCAAGTATGGCTTAAATAGCATTACTGTTAAAATATTCTCTTTCAAATGTTAAGATATTCCCTTTCAAACTCTGGTCCCTTGTTTACCCAGGTCTCTAGAAAGTGCTTTTCGGGCTGGCATTAACCTTTAACATGTTAATACACAAGAGAGTACATCTTCAAACACAGACAATGGAATTCAATTCTTCACAGAGCCTCTGGGAGGTCAGATGAGGGTGGGGGTTACGTTGAATATGACAAGGTCTAATAGTCTCATGCAAAATGTCCCCATGTTTATTAGGATAGAACTTAGCCCATCTCCTGGAACTGTTGCAGAGATATCCCTGGGAGAAAAAAAAATGCTAATATCTTATTCCAATTGCCAGTAGGTTCTTTAATTCAAATAAAATGCCCCCAGTGTGCTGGATGCTTTATGAGATCCATCACAGAGATTTGCTCCAGCCCTCAAGGGATTTCCATCAAGGAAAGATAAGACACATTCGGGGGCCATAGAGTGTCAGACAAATAATACAAAGGAGAAGGAGAAGGGCACTTGAACTTGTTTCCCTATGTCAGAGACCAAAGAGACTGAACCCTGAACGTCTCTTCTTTTTTACAGAGTCTCTTGCTGTGGGTAGAGAAAGAGAGTGGATGGAGCAGGAGTGATGCTTCCTTTCTCTTCGTGCACATGCTCATCTCAAACTCAAACCTTCAATTGTCAGCACTGACAAGGGAAGTAAAACCCACACAGGCTCTTCCAGACTTTCTTATAGCCAGTTTCCTCTTCTGCCAAAATATCTCAGGAATTTGTAAGCGAAGTCAGCTCTTTTTGAGACTGTCCCTGCTCATTCTCTGCTTTGGAGGATGTTGACTAGGAAGATGGCCTTGTGTGGTAAGTCTGGATGACACTGGTTTGATCAGAGTCTGCTAGAATGAGTTGTTTTTCCTGCTTTGCTTTTCTGTATTGGAGGTGGTGGCTTCAGCTCTCATCTGGGTACCGGTTTACTTGGATATGTAGTCATGCTAGGTATGTGTGTCAGTTAAGATTACTTTAGTAAGACTGCAAGTAATAGAGGACCCTTGTTAAAGAATATATCTTTTTTAAAAAGGTAAAGTTATGATATCCATACAAATATAGGATGAACACATGCCAGTGATTTTATTTAACTCATTAATTAAAGAGGGAACCAGTAAGATATTACAACCAATTCAAAGGGTAATCTAGAGAACAGAGACATATATAAGCAATCAGGAATACTGAACTGAATTGGCTTAGTAGAGCAAAACTGTGGGAGATCAGTTGCACCTCTACCAGACAAAATTCATTTGCATGTTTATGGACAAGAATCATTTGCCTTGCTGTCAGTTCCATATAATTTACAGAGTTGTAAAATAGTTCAACAACATTGAAGATTGCAGAGACCCCATAGAATCAGACAACCTGGAAGAGTGCATTCGTCAATGCCTAACTTTCCTTTGAAGACAAGTGGTCCATTTTAAAGTCTTTCAGACTTTTTCCTTTACCCAACAGTGGCTTAAATCAGCAAGGCCTTTATTCTTCTCATGTCCCAAGAAGCCTGGAGATAAGGCAGCCTAGGCTAGTGCAGTGTTTTTTAAGGGCAATACACCAGTCTCCTTCTATCTCCTGCTTTCCATTCTTAGTTTCATCCATGTGGTTTCAAGATGGATGCTATGCCTCCAGGCAGCTCTTTCTGAATTCCAGGCAGGAAGAAGGGGGAAGAGCCCTAATCCTTCTCCTTTTGAGACTTTCTCTTCATATTTGGAAAGGGAACACCTCCTCAGGGATCATATGGCTACCCCTAACTGTAAGGGAGACTGGGGAGGTAAGTGCTCTGGCTTTTGCACTCTGTAGCTGAGGAAAACAAGGGAAAAGGGGTACCCAGTGGTTTGGGGGCAGCCAGTCTATATCTGCCGTACTATACCTAATCCTTTATCCATAGTTTCAAATGGGGATCCTGAAAAGAGTTTCTTCACTTAATACTATACATAAACTTTTACTTAAGACTTTCAAGACATTTAATTAGTTATATGCAGCTAATTACAAATGTAATGGTAAGACTGCAAAACATTGAGCTTAAATATAAAAACTCAACCTGCTACTGGGAGGATTATGAACCAAAGTTCCAAGTTCAAAAAATTCCTCAGGCATGCAGAGTTGTTCAGAAAGAAAGGCCCAAGAAGTTGAGCTGATACATGGAAGGAATTCTTTTCCTTCATTCTTATTTTCTTTCGGAGTGAACATTGAATTTGAAAATCTGACAGAGGCTTTTGTGATGTAGGTGGCATTCGTAGCAATGGAATATTTGAAGTGTTGTGTTTGATCCAGGAGGGTTATTCTTTTACGCTTTTTCTCTTAGATTTTCTATTCTTTTCGAGAGGGAAACAGGCTCAGACGTGTGAGGCATGTAGGTAGTGCTCTGGAAGGCCTTACCTATCATCTGAAGTACTTTGTCCTCCACTTTGGGAACATAAGAACTCAATCCCATTGACATGTGTCTCTGCAACCTTCTACATCCAAATTTCTATTCTATAATCCTGCCTCTGCCAACTATGAGTGGGTCAGGGGTACAGAGAGTTAGATCCTCCTTGGGAACTGGTTTCAGTAGCATTAGCCTAATGTCCCCAAAATGTCCCAAATGACATTTGACATTTAGATGGGATTTTAACTATGATTTACTGAGTGTTATTATTTCAATATCTAGATATCTAACCCCACGTCTTGCAGCGTCCATTCCCACCTCACTTGGGGAAGTAGTAAGAATTGTCAAACCATGGAAGTCTAGATGTGCAGCTCCTTTCTGTCTTTAAGGCTGGACCACCATCCCTGGTTGGTGTGACCTATAGGAGAAGAAAAATTCTTTTTCTCTCTATCCATCTGTCTCAGTTCATTCAGGCTGCTATAACAGAATACCATAGACTGGGTGGATTATAAACAACAGAAATTTATTTCTCACAGTTCTAGAAGCTGGGAAGTCCAAGACTGGGGCACCAGAAGATTCAATGTCTGGTGATGGTCATCTTTTTGCTGTGTCCTCACTTGGCAGAGGAGGTGGGGGAATCTTTCTAGGATCTCTTTTATCAGGGCATTAATCCCATTCATGAGTGCTCTATTCTCATGTTCTAATCACCTCCCCAAGGCCCCACCTCCTAATACTATCACAATGGGGGCTAGATTTCAACATATGAATTTTGTGGGGACACAAACATTGTCTATAGCACCATGTTAGGGTCATTGACTGGGGCCTTATAAATTAGACTGACAAAAGACTGATTAACAAGAGGAAACAAACAGTAGTTTACTAGCATCTGAACTGATTGAGTACAAGTGAACACTTAGCAATGAGTAAACTCAAAGGGGTCGTTAGAACTTGGGTTTATATAGTATCTTAACAAAAGAACAGTAAAGTTTTAGTAAAGTGACAAGGCAAAGGAAAAGGACTTTGAGTTTGTAGGGTGGCAAATTGTGGGAAGGCAAATATGTGGAGAAACTAATGGAAGATAAGGGCTAGTATTAGCATGGTTTGTGTGTAGATTCCTCTGGTGATTGTGTGTAGATTGTGTGTATATTGTCTCTGGTGATTAACTTTTGTCCCTCCTGGCTGGGACGGGGTTGAGGGGGCACCTTTACAAATTCATGTCTTGTTTTTAGACAAATAGGGGGAGGACAGAGAGCTTTTCTTGTATCTGCTTCTTCTCAACGGCCTTCACTCAAGATGATCCTTATGCCGAAGTGGCATATTTAGGGGTGGCATGTTCTGCTATACTTCAGACCCATTGTGTTAGAGACCAGTGGTCTCTTCTATGGAAGATCCGTCATCTTTGTCCTTGATGCCCTTTCTGCTATGTGAGCCTCACCAGCTCCCACTTTTACTTTTCAGCTTTCTCATTTCTTCCTGATTTTATATGGCTGTTTTCCTCGTCTCCTTTCTCCTGTGCCTTTTCTTGGCTTAGTATCAATGTCTCAGTTTTGTTTTGTTTTATAGCCCCTCTGCCTTTTCTGGTCCTTCCCCTCAGTCTCAGTGAGAGAGCCCCTTCATTTCCTCACAGACTGCGATCAGGAGGGCAGTCTCCTCAGGAAGCAGACCCCCCATTCCTGGGAATTCCAGCTTTTTAGCTGCAAAACCAGGGAGCTTTCTTCACTTCAAAACATCTATAGCCACAGCAGGTGGCAGAGGCCTGCAGGGGTCCAAATGCTGCAGTTCAAAGGCTGTCTGCTGATCAGCACCCTGAAGAGACCAGGGAAAATAAACCTCAGGGCTTTTAACCTTTCTTGTAGGAGTCAAAAATACAGATTTCCATTTCCATTTGGACAAATAATGTGGGGCTAGGGAACTGTGGCTCTCTGGAAAATGTCAGCACCAGTGTAGCAGTGGGAAAACAGGAGCTGCAGGAAGTCGCTGGGCAGCTCTCAGCGCCACAGAGCTGGGGCGGACAGTGATGGCCAAGGGTTACCTCCGAGGTGCCCAGGAGCAAACTGGGAATAAACGCGTGTTTGGGGAAAATAGGAAATCCTGACCATTCTCTATCTGAATGGGGGTAATGGAAAGAGCCCTGAACCCAAACTAAGGAGATTTGGTTCTAGTCTTGGCTTTGCCTCTGATAAGACATATGATCTTATTTTCTATGATCTCTCTGGGCCTTACTTTTTAAAAACTACTAAATCTGCAGTCTCCCAGATCGTTTCCAGATTCCAAAACATGATTCTATAATATCCTAGGGGTTTCTGTTCTCAGGGAACTATAACAACAGAACCCCGCTGAAGAGCAAGGATATGCTTTTTAAGACTGGTGCTCAAAAGGTTTGTTTAACAGGACAGGCATTGAAAATGCAGTGCAAGCATCACATTAAGGAGTAGCAGTGCTTGTAGCTGGCCTCAAAAAAGTTCTTTATTGTTAAGCCAGACTAGAATATCCCATATTGTTTCTCACGTGTCCTTGGAGAGAGAGAGTCAAAGAGTTTAAATGACTTCAGAAAAGAAACTTCAAAAGACATAAGACAGTATAAGGGGCTTCATCTCCTACCTTTTATTCCCCACCCCACCCCCAAATTTAAAAGCAGAAGCTCATCTCTCAGATAGCAAACTCGTGGCTGAAACAAAAATCATGAACCATCAAGAGTAGACACTTCCACATTAGGGAAAGTTCAGGGGACAAAAAGAGAGAGAGACCCTGACATTATGACTGTGGATTGTTAAAGCAGAGAATAGATGAAAATATGGCTTTAAACCACAAGATAAGCAACAAGTTACTCTCTTTAATCCAAACATGCTACAGTTCCTGCTAACACTAGCAATAATAATTATAATTACTAGCCAAGATTTATTGAGAGCTGGTGGCCAGATAGAACATTTAAGCGCTTTCCTCATTTGACCTTCACAGTTGCCCTCTCAGGTAGGTAATATTATTATAAATGAGGAAGCCAAGGCTCAGAGAAGTTATTTGCTCCATTGAGTAAGTCAAGGCATCTGTATTTGCATTCAGATCTGTAGGTGGCATTTGTAGCAATGGAATATTGGAAGCTGTGTCTGATCCAGCAGGGTTATTCTCCTCAACTGCTCTCAGCTGCTTTGCTCGGGTGTCTAATTCTTGTCGGATGCTTTGGCCTCACTCAGCACAACTGCTGCCATTGCTGTTTTAACTGATAGCGCAGCATTTCACAAACGTTTCTTCTAGAGCCCTGGGGTTCCACAGAAATGCACTGGGGTTCTGTGAGGGGGCACTTTGCCACTGGAGGTAGCTTCTAGGTGCCTTTGTGAAGTCACTGGTTTCTCCCAACCCCCATTTTAAGTTTGTGAATAGTTTATTTTTTTCCCTTTGAGTTCAAATCTTTTTTTCTTTCCCTCTCCAAATTACATTCCCATCTTTCTGATGCAGTTAGTGTCTGTTCCAGAAAGCTAAATCTGGAAGTGTTTCTGGCTAAAGCAGAAAATTTATTATATTTGTTTAATTGTAACCCAGATAGAAAACAACATGAGGATGAGATTTTTGATACGATTCCCATCCAGCCTACATCTCTAATCCCATTGTCCTAGTTTTCTGCTTAACACTGTGTGGTTGTGCAGAGCTCCCTCAGGAGGGGCAGGGCAGGGTGGGACGAAGGTCTAGGATGATTGTCTGGGCAGGATGTGGGTATTCCTGGGTTGTTGTTTACGGCTCCATCAAAATATTCTCCCCAGTTCCTGGAAATTGAGGATTTCAACAGCGTCTCTGTGGTTTTCTCCATTTTGAATGGAAATGTTTTTAGCAACAAAGGAGGAAGAAACATGCTCCTCTCACGTGTATTCCCTGAGTTACGTTTTGCATTTGAGTGTGCAAGTAGATGTGGTGTGTACTAGCCAGACTCTCAAGGGCAAACGTTTCAAACTCAAGTGTTCATAAGAAACAATTAGGGGACATCGCCGAGCAGAAGTACCCTGGGCCGGGGAAGCTATAGGGATGGGTGAGAACTGTGGAGGGCACACGGCCCTTCTTAGGCGCAGTCCCTACTCCGCCCCAGGTGATAATTGTCTCCTGAAATTACAGGTTCAACATAATCATATCCTTCAGTTTTTAAAGAGGAGTCAGAAATACAGAAATTTACATGAAACCTCTCAATTTTTTTATGTTGGCAGTTAATTTTACAAATTAAAAAAACACTATGTAGAGGAAAATCACTACAAAGGATAAACAAAACACAGATTTGTCCCTGTAAGCTGCCATTTTGCAGTCTCTACTCTAGAATTTTATTGAGTGAAGGTAGAACCAGGATTTGGGTAAGGAGAAGAGAAAAGCATTAGACCTTTTAAAGCTTTAGCGGGCACTGGGCGACGTTCTGCAGCACCAGCCTTCTTCCAAGGTCAGAGCTACAAGGGTGGATTGAATGTCCATAGTTCTTGAGCAGAGGCTGGCGGGCCATGCCCTGGGATGTTGTAGATAGGCTTCCACTTGAATGCGCTGACCTTTTTCTTTCTTTCAGCTTCAAAGGTCCATGATTTTATGTAACCAAGAATTAGGTGCTATGAGAGTTAAATGGAGGGACAGGTGACTTCTGTTGTCGAAATCAAGGATCATCGTTGTTGGCGCAATTGCTTCTTAAAATATCTTTAAAAAGAAGTTAAGGGAGGATTGCTGGAGACTCACCAGCCTGGAGCTCAGGTTTCTGAGAAGGAACTAATCAGAGCAAAAGAAACACAACCCAGTTGACCTAAAGATATGGCATTTAAACTGGAACTTAAGGAATAGGAAGGGTTTGGACAAAAAAAGCATGGATAGGAAAAACAGTAATCTTGGAGGAAGCAGCAGGGATGGAATATGAATACTAAGTCCAAGCAGCCTCCCGTAGTTAGATTTGATGACTTCTTTTCTTTTCTTTATATAACATACTAGTATAGCTTCTAAGGGCTTTATCAATAATAACCCCTTTAATTCTTGTGACATTGCTGTGAGGTAGTTACAACCATTAATAATAATTATACTCATTTTACAGATGAGGAAACTGAGTTTTCTTATTTTAACATTTGTTAGGTTCAGATAATGGCAGGATACAAGACCGTGATCCGTGAATAGATGGAAGGCAGAACGTTTTATTACTCACAGCTCCCAAAGAGAAAAGGCTGACACACAGAGCCACAAGAGCAACAAGGGGTTACTCCAGGGGAAAGAGTGACAGCTGGAACTGTAGGAGATGGCTAATGTGTATGACAAGCAGGTGGGGTTAGCTAGGTTTCCCAGGCTTCTTGTGGATTGGATATTTTTTCATGATTCTGCAAGTGCAAGGAAGAAGGGGCCGTCCTTTGAAGTTTGGTGTCAGGCCTGTGGCAGTTGGGGTATGTATGTTATAGCCCAGGAATGTTAGAGCCCCATAAGGGAAACAGTTGGAGTGTGGGTTTAGCAAAATGCTGCAAAAGGGGATTGAGAGCTTTTTTAGCCATGATCTCAAAACTGGGTCAAGACAGCACTTGTGAAATATTATATTATCCTGAGGCACAGAAACCCCACTAACTTCCCAAGGTCACCACTAGTAAGTAGCAGATGCAAGATTTAGCACCAGGCAGTGTGCTTCCAGAGTCCATGTGAGAAAAGGCTAGAAAAGTCAGTGCAGGATCTGCCCAAGGAGGCACTTGAAAACCAAACAAAGGTGCTTGGGCTTTCCTTGGTCAGATGACCACAACATCAGTGATAGAGGGACACAGTGAGAGGACAAGGACAAGCTTATAGAAGAATATACAGTGTGAAGAAGGGACCTTGGCTGTCATCCTTGCCAAACTGTCATCTTTTATCTCCAAACAAGTCTTTTTAACCTCTTTCTTTGGGTGGTCCCTTCTTCCACTAAGATGTGCGTGGCCTTTAGTGGTCCTTTGGGGAGAGGCTGTGGCAATGTGGATGCGATTTTTGTAGGCAAGGAGTAAAGGATCTTTACTAATTTGTCAGTATCCAATATTTAAAATTCCTGTTGAGAACATCTTGAGCACATATCTGGGCAAAGACCAATTACTGGAGGGTTGGACCTCTCCTTCTGTTTTCTTTCGTGGTCTTTCTCCCTCACTGTTTTTGAACTCAAATTGTATCCATCCACTGGAAGACTACAAATGCAAGCCTCTTTAATTCCCTCTGTCTATGCTAAACTCCCATATTCATGTTGAACAAATAAAGCATTGGGTGTTAAGGAATCATCTGTCTGTTTGGTCTTTATCTTTAAAAAACTAGCTAAGAGCTGTGAGGGAGGGAGCCGTGGAGCTGAGAGAATTCCCAGAGCAGCTCTGCTTAGGGAAGCAGTTTTATGCCTTCTGTTTCCTCATCACCCTGGCGTGCTGGTTAAGCATTGGAAAGCAGAGCACTCCTTGGGCCCTGAAGGACTGCTTTCTGGCTCATTGCTCTTTCAGGTGTCTTTAAAAAGAAAGGGGAGGTGGGGGGTGGACTGCGGAAGATTCACCTGCTTAGTGCTCAGGTTTCTGAGGGGAAGCTAACCTGGGCTAGGGGAGCACAACCCAATTGACTCACGATCCCTGAGAGCACTTGTGACATTTGTTGTAATCGCTCTCCATGATGTGAATTATACATGAAATCTGTTTCTGTCAGGCGGGTGGCAGCTTAGATGAGCACAAACTCTGAAGCCTCTCAAAGACAACCTGGGGTCCTTGCTTTCCCTCCAGCCATAGCTGATCGGGGCCAGCCCCACCTGAATCCTGGATGGAGTGACAATTTCTCCAGAGGTTCACAAACATTTTCTTTCTACAATAATAATAACTCCAAAGATTTGCTTAAGGCTTTTTAGTTCACCAAGCCTTTTGCATACTTAGTGTCATTGGAAGCTCTAATGACTTTCTAGGCAGACCCCACTCCCCACACTGAGGCTGCTCCCTCCTGCCTGTTATTCTATTGGACCTGCCTCTAGACTTCAGCTGGCCTATTCCTCCATTCCCGGTGCCCAGCAAACACAATCTCAAGCATTTGTTTGGACTATTGTGAATTGAATCCAGCCTCAAAATTCTCTCCCAGTTGTCTGCCTAGTTTAATTCATTAGAGGTAAGGCAGCCATGAGTGAAACCACGCTGATTTGTTGCTTCTGTCAGGGCTACTGGCCTTCTTGCATTTTATTATTAATAAAGATCTCAAACAACAGGCCATTAAAAAACGCATGTTTCTGTGATGGTAGAGTTTGAGGATAGCTGCACTGGGGAATTATTTGTATGTATGTTAAGGGGAAAACAATCTTCCAGCTGCCACTGAAGTTCATATAACCATGAGATTACCCTCTACCTTCCACCAGACACTTATTGAAGGCCTTCTGCAGTTTAGGAACTGTGTTAGACCCTGGGAATTTAAGATGAAGATAAGGATGCTCAGTGCCAAGTCTGGAGCAGGGTGGGCTAGGGGTGTCTAAGGAAGAGACCAAAAGGGAACCAGCCAATGGCAAGTGAGAGCAGGAGAACAAGTGAGGAGGGAGTCACAGAAAGGGGAATATAGATAGTAGTTAACTATATATGAATCAGACCCTTCCAGTGCCCAGAAATATATTACTATGGTAGGAAAATAATAAAGCTACTGCCAGCCCTGTATCAATATGGAATAACACAGAAAAATTGTCCCCAGTTTGAGATATAATGTCATGTAACATTGTGTAAGTTTAAGGTGTACATGATGATAAGATATACATATATATTGCAAAATGATTACTACAATAAGGCTAGTTAACACATCCATCACCTTATATGGTTACTCTTTTGTGTGTGTGTGTGTGTGTGTGTGTGTGTGTGTATAAAGTAACTTTTTAAATTAACTCTCTTAGCAACTTGCAAGTATACAATACTGTATTGTTAACTATAGTCATCATGCTGTACATTAGATCCCCAAAACTTATTCCTCTTATAACTGGAAATTTGTACTCTTTGACCACCTTCACTCATCCCCCACCCTCCTCCTATAAACACCAATCTACTCTCTGTGTCTATGAGTTTTGCTTTTTTAGATTCCATATGTAAGTGAGATCATACAGTATTTGCCTTTCTCCATACGACTTATTTCATTTAGCATAGTGCATTCAGAGTTTATCCATGTTGCTGCAAATGGTGGAATTTCCTTAATTTTTATGGCTGAATAATATTCCATTGTGTGTGTGTGTGTGTGTGTGTGTGTGTGTGTGTGTATTTATATCTCACAACTTTTTTATCCATTCACCTGTGACAAACGGTTAGGTTGTTTCCATGTCCTGACTATTGTAAATAATGCTGCAAAGAACATGGAAGTACAGCTATGTCTCTGAGATAATGATTTCATTTTCTTTGGATATATACCCAAAGGTGAGATTGCTGGACCATATGTAGTTCTATTTTTAATTTTTTTGAGGAACCTCCTTACTATTTTCCATAGTGGCTGTACCAATTACATTTCCACCAACAGTGCACAAGTGTTCCTTTTTCACCAGCACTTATCTCTTGTCTTTTTGATAATAGCCATTCTAACAGATGTGAGTTGATATCCCATTGTGGTTTTGATTTGCATTTCCCCAGTGATTAGTAATGTTGAGCACCTTTTCATGTACTTGCTGGCCATTTGTATTTCTTCTTTGGAAATTGCCTATTTGGATCCTTTGCCCATTTTTAATTGGGTTATTTATATATATATATATATTTTTTGCTTGAGTTGCATGAGTTCATTACATATTTTGGATATTAATCCCTTATCAGATATATGGTTTGCAGATATTTTCTCCCATTCTGTAGGTTGCCTTTTCGTTTTGCTAATCATTTCATTTGCTGTGCAGAAGATTTTTAGTTTGATGTAGCTCTTTTGTTTATTTTTGCTTTTATTGCTTGTGCCTTTGGTGTTGTACCCAAAAAAATCATTGCCAAGACCAGTGTCAAGGTCACCCCCTTGTTTTCTTCTAGGAGTTTTACAGTTTCAGGTCTTACATATTAGTCTTTAATCTATTTTAAGTTAATTTTTGTGAGTGATGTAAGACAGAGATCTAGTTTCATTCTTTTGCATGTGGATATTCAGTTTTCTCAATACTACTTATTGAAGAGATGGTATTTTCCCCATTGAGTAGTCTTGGCTCCATTGTCAAATATTAGTCAAACGTATATGTGTGAGTTTATTTCAGGGCTCTTTTTTGAAATGCCATTTATACTGTTTTGATTACTATGGCTTTGTAGTATAGTTTGAAATCAAGGAGTGTGATGCCTCCAGCTTTGTTCTTCTTTCTCAAGATTGCTTTGGTTATTTGCAGTCTTTTGTGGGTCCATAAAAATTTTATTACTGTTTTTTCTATTTATGTAAAAACTGCTATTGAAATTTTGGTGGGGATTGCATTGACTCTTTAGGTGGCTTTGGGTAGTACAGACATGTTAGCAATATTAATTTTTCTGATCCATGATCATGGGATATGTTTTCATTCATTTATACTGTCTTCAATTTTTTTTTATCAGTGTCTTATAGTTTTTAGTGAATAGCTCTTTCCCCTCGGTTAAATTTATTTCTAAGTATTTTATTGTTTTTGGTGCTATTGTGAATGGGATCATTTTCTTTCTTTCTTTTTCAGATGGTTAATTTTTAGTATATGGAAACACAACTGATTTTTGGATGTTGATTTTGTATCCTGAAACTTTAATGAATTTGTTTGTTAGTTTGAACAGTTTTTTGGTGGAGTCTTTAGGGTTTTCTATAGATAATATATCATCTGCAAACAGACAATTTGGATGGTTTTTTTTATTATTATTTTTTTCTTGCCTGATTGCTCTGGCTAGGACTCTAGCCCTATGTTGAACAGGAATGGTGAGAGTCAGCACCTTTGTCTTATTCCTGATCCTAGAGGAAAAGCTTCCAACATTTCACCCTTGAATATGATGTTAGCTGTGGGCTTGTCATGTATAACTTTTATTATGTTGCGGTGGTGGTTTTTTCTTTTTTTTATCATGAATAGTTGTTGATTTTTCAAATACTTTTTTCTGCATCTATTGAGATGATCATGTCATTTTTATTTTTCTTTCTATTAATGTGATATATTACATTTGTTGATTTGAATGTGTTGAACCATCCTTGTACTCCAGGGAAAACTTCCACTTGATGGTGCATGATCATTTTAGTGAACTGTTGAATTTGGTTTGCTAGTATTTTGTTGAGAATTTTTGCATCTATATTCACCAAGGATATTGGCCTGTAGTTTTCTTATAGTGTCATCTGGCTTTGGTAATGCTGGCTTCATAAAATTAGTTTGGGTGTACTCCCCTCTTTAATTTTTGGAAGAGTTTGAGAAGGATTGGCATAATTTTTTTTTTTTTTTTTTTTTAATGTTTGGTAGAATTCACCAGTGAAACCATCTGGTCCTGGGCTTTTCTTTGTTGGGAGATTTTTTTTTTTTTTTTTTTTATAACTGATTTTTTTTTAAAATAATTAATTAAGTATTTTTTTTTTTTTTTTTTTTGGCTGTGTTGGGTCCTCATTTCTGTGCAAGGGCCTCTCTCCAGTTGCGGCAAGCGGGGGCCACTCTTCATCGCGGTGCGCGGGGCCTCTCACTATCACGGCCTCTCCTTTGTGGAGCACAGGCTCCAGACGCACAGGCTCAGCAATTGTGGGCTCACGGGCCCAGCCGCTCCGCGGCATGTGGGATCTTCCCAGACCAGGGCTCGAACCCGTGTCGCCTGCATTAGCAGGCAGATTCTCAACCACTGCGCCACCAGGGAAGCCCTGTTGGGAGATTTTAAATTACTGATTCAATCTCCTTACTTGTTATTATCTGTTCTTATTTCTATTTCTCAGAATTTAGTTTGTAGGTTATATGTATTAGGAATTTATCCTTTTTTTATTCTAGGTTGTCCAATTTGTTGGCCTATGATTGTTCATAGTAGTCATTTGTGATTCTTTGTGTTTCTGTCTTATCTGTTGTAATATCTCCTCTTTCATTTATAATTTTATTTACTGGAGTCCTCTCTCCTTTTCTTGGTTAGTCCAGCTAGAGGATTTCAATTTTGTTTATCTTTTCAAGAACCAACTTTTAGTTTTGTTAACCTATTCTATTGTTTTCATATTCTCTGTTTCATTTATTTCTGCTCTAATCTTTATTTTCTTCCTTCCTGCTAATTGGGCTTAGTTTGTTCTTCTTTTTCTAGTTCCTTGAGGCATAATTTGAGATATTTCTTTTTTCTTTGTAGATATTATCAGTATAAACTTCCCTCTTAGAACTGCTTTCGCTGCTTCCCATTAAGTTTTGGTATACTCTGTTCCATTTTTCTGAAGATATATATTGTAAAAATTTCCCTTCTGATTTAATTGTTCAGGAGTGTGGTTGTTTACTTTCCATATACTCTCCCTTTATATAAATTGAAGGCTGAAACTTGCATTCCAGAAAATACAAGACAGGGCTCAGTGTGATCGATGCCAGTTCAGAACCTTGCTAGTTTGACTATTAGGATTTCCCAGAGCTGTGGAATCAAAAGGAAAGGAGACTATGCTTATTCTATGATATAAGCATAGTATTTCTGTAGAGAATTAAAGTTTTGGGCTATTTATCTGCACTGACATCTTCCTCATGCAGTAGATGTTCCTTGGTTTCAGTGTGTGTCATTATAAATGCATTAGGAAGAACTGTTCTGATTTCAGGATGATCTGGACCTAGTGGGAGGATATGCTGAGACCATAACCAAGGTCAAATTGCAGTAGCTTTTCGAGTTAATATTGTTAGAAATGGATTTTTTCTAACTAAAATATGGCTTAATAATTTTCTAGAGGGGTACATGAATGGTTTCTTGATATGATACCATTTTCTGTCTCTTAATCTCATTCTTTCTCTTAAAAAAATTTTGTCTTTTTCCTGCTCTAATATAAATATTTGTTTTATATAAAAAATTTGGAAAATACAGAAAACTAGAAAGAAAAATTCTCTATGATTCTTATACCTAGAATATATCTTGGCATATTTCCTTTTTTTAAAAAAAATTACAAGATGCTCATTCCTTTATTGTTGTTTGTTTATTTATTTATTTTATTTTTGGCCACATTGGGTCTTTGTTGCTGCGTGCAGGCTTTCTCTAGTTGTAGCGAGTGGGGGCTACTCTTCGTTGCGGTGCACGGGCTTCTTATTGTGGTGGCTTTTCTTGTTGTGGTGCATGGGCTCTAGGTGCGCAGGCTTCAGTAATTGTGGCACGCGGGCTCAGTAGTTATGGCTCGCAGGCTCTAGAGTGCAGGCTCAGTAGTTGTGGTGCACAGGCTTAGTTGCTCCACAGCATGTGGGATCTTCCTGGACCAGGGCTCGAACCCATGTCCCCTGCATTGGCAGGTGGATTCTTAACCACTGTGCCACCAGGGAAGTCCCTGGCATATTTCCTTTTAATCTTTTTTGGATGTATTTTCTTCAGTGTTGCTCTGATCATATGTCATATCCAAAATGGTATATACCTCTTTGGGGAAAATATCTGATTTTAAAATCATAAAAGTAAAACATGTTCTTTGTAGAAAAATTGAAAATACAAAAAAATATAAAAAGTTTCAGATTCTGGTAACATGGCAGAGTAGATGTTCAGAGAAACCCTTACCAGTGCAGAGATAAGAGAGGGGTTTGAACAGATGGAAGGTCAAAGAACACTCCCTCTCAATAAACCTGAGACTCCCTGGAAGGCAGTATACTTCGGGTAGAGGCAAAGCTGTGGAATCAAAACCTGTTGGTGGGCCAGGTTGAAGGGCAAAGAAAAAACTCTCCCTATGAATTCCTAAGCCATAGCTTATACTTGAAAAGATTTGGGGCTGGAATTCATGCTATTGTTTGGCCTACAAAACCCCAATTTGAAAATTTAACTTAGAGTGGTTCTGGATTCGTTGTGTCCTCACATACTTGGCAGCAGCAAATGTAAATTATCTTAGACAAGACTTGCTTTACACTCAGACCTCAGTGAATTCCACAGATGAAGTTCCAAGGAATATGAGCTTACAGGTATAAATCACTGAACCCATGACAAAACAAGATGCGAAGGAGAGTCAGCAGAAACCAACAACCATCAAATTAGACCATCAAATGTTGCATACGTTAAAATTATCAGTGATAGAATATTTTTTAAAAAGCATGTTCAATGTTTAAAGAAATTAAAGAGAGGTCACTGAAAGTATATGAAGGAGCAATATATTCTCAGATCTGTAAAAGAAACAAACAGAATTTCTAGAAATAAAAAATATAATGATGAAAATTGGAAAACTAATGGATTGATTAAATAGCAGATTTGATACAGTTGAGGAGAGATTTAGCAAGTTGGAAGATAGATTTAAATAAATTTCCTAGAATTTCTTGTAGGGAGACATGAAGATGGCAAATATAAGAAAATTAAGGGGCATGGATAATAGAAAGAGAAGCTCCAATATATGTTTAATCAGAGCCCCAGAAGGAAGATAAGAATTTAGTTTGAAACCCCTCCATAGATATGAAAGAATGATAGGAGGAGGGACAACATTAGAAAGTATATTAATACAATAAACTTCCATAAATTGAACTCTTTATTCAAAAGACAAAGCTTGTCACACTGAATTAAAAAAAAAAAAATCCACCCAACAACTGTTTACATGAAACACACCTAAAACATAAGAACACAGAATGGTTGATAGTAAAGGCATGAGAAAAAAATGTAGGCAGACAGATAGTCACCAAAAGAAAATTGGCATAGCTATGCATATTATTGTCAGATAAAATAAGCTTTAAGGCAAAAGGGCTTTACTAGAGATGAAGAAGGGTCTAAGTATTAGTTAAAGTTTAAGAGGAAGATACAACAATTTTAATCTGGAATGCACCTAATTATAGATTGGTGATAAAACACCAAGGAGAAATAGACAGAGCTGTAATCAAAGTAGGAGATTTTAATACACCTCTCAATATTTGATCAAGCAGATAAAAAAAGAAATCAATATAAACACAGAGGATTTGAACAATACAGACAGCAAGCCTGTTCTAATGGGCACATAAAGCACTTCACCCAACAAACAGCAAATATATATTTGTATTAAATTCTCATGGAACATTTATAAAAATTGATTCTAGGTAGTTAAGCAAGCAACTCTTTACAAATTTAATGATTGGGTATTATTCAGATCATATTTAATGACTGCAATGCTAACAAGTTCGGAAATTAAACGCCAAAAAGATAACTTAAGAAAACTCACGTTTGTATACTGTAACACTTATTTCTAAATAATCCAAATGTCAGAAATAATGGGTATTGAAAAATATGTGCTAAAGCAAAAAGCAGTAACTATATTGAGCGCTAGCCAAATTGTTATTAAAGACTTGCATACATGAACAGATGTACAGATGTATACCTGAGATACAATCAGGAAAATGACTTCCCAAGGATATGTAGTAAAGAATTTTTATTCATGATGGGAGAAAGTAATTAGGTTGTTTACCAAATTAGTGGATTGGCAACTTCACAGGGTGTGTGGTCTTAGCCTGTTTGGCCAGTCTTTGTATTTAGATCTTAAAGACAGAGTTTATACTCAGATTAGTACTTATATATAATACTATTAGTGCTATTTAGTACTGCATGGCTTCTTGTTTGGGAATTATTGGAAAATTTAGATCAGGAATAGACTGTGACAGATTGTGTTTGTTGTAAACTGCTAACAATATACAGATTGTAGGTATTGCTTACGGGACTGTTTTGCACTTCGACCTGAACAACAAAGAAATAAATACTAAGTATTAAGACGTGTGGTAGTTAGTGGTACTCAGAGGGAAATTTATAGTCTAGAATGTATGTGGTACTTAAAGGGAAATTTATAGCTTATTATGCTTGTATTAGAAAAGAACACTGAAAATAAATAAGCTTAGCATCCAAATTATGAAGTTAAAAAGAATAGAATAAACTTCCAAAAACATAGAAGAAAATAATCAACAAGAGACAAAAATTAATGACCTAGGGAAAAAAGTTACAGTACAGGTATCAAAACTAAAAGGTTTTTTTTTTTTTAAAGCATTAGGAAACTGACAAATCTCTAGCAGAATTACTTAAGGGAAAAAAAGGCAGAAGCCACAAAGAAATAATGTCAAGAATGAAGCAGAGGAGAAAACTACTGATGCAGGCAAATTTAAGAATATTACAAAGGAATATTACAAATAGCTTAATGGCAGTGAACCCAAAAGTATGAGAAACGTTCAAATTCATAGAAATTGTAAATTATTATAAAGTATAAAATAGAGGTAAAGCAGCCAAAATTCTACCACCCTTTCTTGCCTGTCTTACCCATTGCTCCATTCTTCTCATATAATAGTATTTGTTTAAATGAAAAATTAAATTCACATATAGTAATTGTTAACATTTTGGGATATTTATTTATATATATATATTTAAAATATAATTCACTTGTATATTGGTTTTAAGTGTCAATTACACAGATAC
Organism: Balaenoptera musculus; assembly: GCF_009873245.2. Lineage (NCBI taxonomy): Eukaryota > Metazoa > Chordata > Mammalia > Artiodactyla > Balaenopteridae > Balaenoptera > Balaenoptera musculus. The sequence goes on along the minus strand of NC_045786.1, from coordinate 140,403,516 downwards.
CTTCATAGATACTAGATGAAAAATGATAAAAGAAAAAGTGTAATGACAGACAGCATCTGGCTTGTTATTCTTTACCACTTAAAAAAGCTATATGAGTTTTAAAGCAGCTAATCTTATCTCAATTTCCTTGGTAATGAAATGAACAATATGTTCTTCCTATAGCTAAGCTTTTGTGGAGAAAAGAGAACAGAGATTTTTCTAGCAGTTCTCCTGGGGCAGCATCCTATCCACATGGAGTTTGATCATTATTAGCAAGGACTGAAACAACATTATTATTATTTTATGATGTTATTAGACAAAATTAGCAATCACTGGGGAGTAAGGAATATGGCTCAATACCCAATTTCCTGAAACTAGAAGGTGTGGAAACAGAAAGGGAAAAATAATGAGAAACGTGGTAAAGAAAGCTGTCCTCTGACCATAGACCTCATCTGAAAACATACAGTACAACTCTTTAGTCTAAACTGTGTGAAGATGAATCCTTTGTTATCACACTTTTTATCTTCTCTTGGATGAAATAATTTTTCAAAAGTTTTTTTTAAAGGATACATGGGTGGTATATTTTTTTAGTGCTTGTGTATCTGGAAATGTCTTTTTGTTGTCTTCCCAAGTAAAAGACATCCTATCCAAGTTGAAAATTCTTGAGGACCTTACCCTCATTCTCATAAACTAGTATTAAGTATTTTTCTGGGTACATGTGTATATATGTAAAAGTATAGAGAAAATTCTGAAAGAGTACGTACCACATTTTCAATAGTAGTTATCTCTTAAGTAAGGAATAGGTATTTTGAGTGTGTGCGCATGCGTGTGTGTGTGCTTGTTCGAGTGTGTGTGTGTGTGTGTGTGTGTGTATGTGTGTGTGGTGTTGGGGGTGGGTAGTGGTCAAAGACTCTGTTAATGTCAACTGTAGGATTTTAATTTTTTTAAGCAAGGAGGGTGTGAAGCATTCCAAGTAAAATGAAAACTTAAAGCAATCTCTTGGATCATAACATTTTTTCCTTCAAGATTCTGTAGACATTGTTTTATTGCCTCTAGCACTTAATTCAATAAATTTCTTCAACAATTTTTGAATGCCAACTATGCATCATTGTACAGGAGACACTTTAATGAGCAAAAACGGACTTCATGGAGCTTACAGCAAACTGGAAGAGAGAGACACTAATCAAATAATCATACAAACAAACAGAAACTAACTGTGGTAAGGACTGTGAAAGGGAGACACATGATCTTTATGAGAGCATGTAACAGGGCAGCTTACCTGGTCAGGAGGTCAGAGAGGAGCCCCTGAAGTAGTGACTGTGAAGCAGAGAGAGAAGAGCACTTCAGGGAGAGGGAGCTGGGCATGTAAAATTCCTGTGGTGGGAGCTAAGCACAGCGCCTGTGAGGAGCCTAGGAAAGTTGATGTGTCTGGAGAGGAGCAAGTGGACCTGGAGAGGTAGGTAGGAACCAGTCCATGGACCGCCTTATAAACCAAGCCAAGGATTTGGCTTTTGTCCTGAGAGCCATGGGAAGCAACTGAAGGGCATAAATATGGGAGTGATCTATCAGATCTGTACTACAGAGAGGTCACTCTGGCTACTCTGTGGAGAATTGAATGCAGAGAAGCTAGGGTGAAAATAGGAAGACCAAAGAGGAGTCAATGGCAGTAGCTTGGGATCCAGATAACGACTGCACGGACTAGAGAGAGTGTCTGTAGAGATGGCAAGGAGGGTATATTTGAAAGACATTTGGGAGGTAACATCTACAGGATCCCATGATCAATTGGATATCAGGGGTGAGGGAGAGTAATATGTCAAAGACAACTCCTAGTTTCTGGCTAAAGTGACTGGCACATCCATGGAGATTTCATAGGAAGAGAACCAGGTTTGGAAAGACTATCATAAGTTTCATTTTTGATGGGTTGAATTCAATAATCATTTGAAATGTTTAAGTGGAGATGTTGAGTAGACAGTGGTTCTGCAGACTCAAGACCAAGGAGAGGTCCAAACTGTAGATTTGATTCTGTGAGTCAGGCTACAGAATCCTGGGTTTAGTGGAAAGTGAGACCCCAGTACTTCCTAGAGCATAAGGCTCTGTACTTAGACTAGACTGGAGACAGATAGGACCCAGAAATCAGAAAAGCCTCCTACACGTAGTGTGTCTACCCTGCTGTTTCTACCAAGAATGTCCCCTTGTCTGCTTTTGATGTATCCTCAGCCAGAAAACCCCTCTTCATGTTCTGTTAGGGAAGCAACCCAGGCCCATCTAGAGAGAACCAATCCTTGGGCCATTAACTAACTTCACTCTGTTCCTTTATCATCATCTCCACTGCTCACATCATTTTGGAAATGCTTCACTTTTGCTATAGATGGGGCTGACCAAGAGAATAGGGAGGACCACCTGAATTACTCAGTCTGGGAGGCCAGGGAAGGTGATTTGAGCAAGGCCTGTGATAGGGTGGCTGCATTACAAGACCAAGCTGACCAGACTTGCAGCTAAGTTGCTGACCCAGATCCTTTACTTCACGTGGGTGTGGTAGCCTTGGATTCCTCAGGGAGGAAACCACATCTCTGGGAAGAGAGTAAAATATGAGTTCATGACTTATCATCTGGGTTGATGTCTCTCGTGCCCAGGAGACAGCCATTTTGTAGTGTGACATTGGGCAGTCCCCCTGTGTATCCTGTGGGCCAGGACCAGCTCACTTGAGTGGCTGTAACACTGGATCTGTGGTTGGTGAAGGGGAAGCTGCCTGGAAGTGCCTATTACTGCCTCTGTCTCCAGTGCCATCTTGATTAGCACCAAGAAGTGCTCTCTTTTAGGGGGATTAGAGAATCCATACTGAATGAACTGTTAGAAACATAAGACGTGGGGTCTGGACATTAATAAATGCTGACATGAATCAACACTTATATTTCTTATCTCAGATCCTCACTCTTCTTTGCAATCCAGCTACCCCAGCTGCTGGCAGTGTTGTCATTAACTGGAGGCTGACAGCACCCCTGGAACTGAACTTATTAAGAATAAATGAACCCTAGGTTCAGACCCCTTAGGGGTTTGGCTTTCTGAAGCTAGGCACAAATAAAAACTCAGCTGCTTAGGCTTTGCGTTATTACATTTTCTGGGTTATGTTGGTCTCTAGGGAATCTGCTTGATGCATTTCTAAGTTGTTTGTTTTGTTTTTAACGGAGAAGATCAGATTTTAAACAACCTTCAATTAACAGAGATGCCCCCTTTAAAATAGGAGTTCTGGGAAGCAAGATAACTATTTTTAAATGCCCCTTTCTCAGTCAGGGCTCTCCAAGCCTTGCCCTTCCTGGCTGCTGACTTAAGCGTGCAGCCACAACTTCTTGCTCCGGTTAGCATTTGTGGGGTCCAGCACCGCTATAGGCTAGGAAATGGTTTCTAATTTTCCTGCTGCCTCATCAGCAAAATTGACAGCTAAATTCCAATTGCTGAGGCTTTATTACTTTTGAAGATGTGAGAGGCAGAAAAGAGCACAGCTGGGTCTCCCATCCCAGGTGGAGCATTTAGGACTGGCAGATAGAGGCAGCTTTTGACTGTTAACTGAGGACAATTTAATCTGGAGGCAATTGCCAGGAGATGAAATTTGAAACCCCCTGATGTTGGTTTCTGTGAATAACTGCCCTTCCAGGAGTACACATCAGGGTTCAGCACTTCCTCAGTTAAGTGTGATCTAAAAGCCCCAGGGAAAAAGAGTTTTAAGCAGCTCAGCTGTTGAGGTGAGGCAGATGACTGGCTTGTTGAGGGTTGGACAATTCATCCACCCATGTATTTGCATATCTCCCACTTTCTTGGAAATGCCACATCCAAGAGGCATTAGAGCTCAGCCTGAGAAAAGGGTGGCTTAGGTGGAATGAATTGTGTGAGTTTTCGTTATGTGTAGCTGTGAGGGCAGAGTAGGCCAGCTAAAGGCTTTCTAGGCTGGGGTCTTTGTTGAATTCTTGGGTAATTATTTTGTGGCCACATGTTCACATGTTTCTATTTTCTAAAATAAATGTTTACTTCCAAAAAGATTCCTATTACAGTACAACAGCACTTTCCCAGGAAGCACTTGCCTAACAGTCCTTTCCTTTCCACATGGATCTTTGCTCAAGATGGTAATTTACCAAAAGAGTGTAATTATGCAATTGAAAAGTCTTTAAATGCAATTGTGAGGGAAATGCCATGGAGCGTTTCAAAATAGGCCAGGTGTGAGTGTAAGTTAATGAGACTGATGTTTACATTTCTATAAAGGTGTACAAAACAAAAGCAAGATTCTGAATTCTGACTTCCATCTTCCCCAAGTTAGCTTAGGGTAATTAAGGTAGAACCCTGGACAGCTGTTGCTAGAGCATTGTTCTTTCTGTTCTGTGTTGCAGACTCTCATCAAGGGTCCCCATTGCTTCTTGTTGATTTGTTTATCATCTAAGGAGGAGAGATCTCTCCTCATCTGAGGCTTGTTGATGGAGAGGACAGAAGTTTTCTTCTTGGATCCTCTCACTGAGTATGTGGTTGCTTTTAGAATCCTCTCAGCTCCTGAACTGAAGTGTTAGTTAGGGTACAAAATTTCCTAACTAAATTTTGCAGGTTTTTGTTCTTGTATTTTCCTAAGTATTTCCCAAGAAAAGGGTGGATAAGGTTACCAACTTTCTGCTATTTTATCCAGAAACATTTCCTCCATTCTTCTAACAGCAATTCTTTCTCTCATCCTGTGGCTGCTTTGAAAAAGGAGCTAGTATGGGCCTAAAAATCATCTAAGTTTCTTACTAGCATCTTAGGCATTAGAAGTTGACATGGGCATTTGACAACACTGGCATTTCTGACATGTGGGTTAAACTAGAATGTATACATTTCAGATGACTGTTACTTATTTTTCTTCAAACCAGTAACTTTAGGACTCCACAAACTTATTCCAACAGTGATGCCATTGCTCAAAATGTCCATACATCCCCTTTTCTGGAATTGTCCCCCAAACAGGCTGGCAAATCATATAACATACAGTATCACCTTTTTTAAAAAAATCAAAACCAGTATTGCATAGCTAGGTCACCTCCACTCACCTTTATCTATCAAATTGGATTACAAACAACTTCTGTTTCTCAAAATCAAATCCATAAAGGGGATGAATATTTATCAGCCACTATTAATGGAATTCTAAAGAAAATGCCATCGGCTAAGAAAACAATTCCTAAAATGAAGCTCCGTGAATTTTTAAAATGGCAGTAGTATCTGACTAGTATAGAAACTCCAAGAAGACTTCTTTGGAACAAATAATTCTTGTTATGTTCGAGTTCTGATAAGTTGGTTAAAAGGAGAATCTCATTTGGTCTGGGAAGCGTGATGAGTTGGTTTAAAAAGATTGTCTCATTTGATTTGGAATATGAGATAAATGGGTCCCAGCCTTGCCAGTAAACGTGGGCAAAGGGCTTAGCATCTCTAGATTTCTGATTCTTCACATTTAAAATGAAGGATTTAGATTAGAAAATCTCCAAGGACTCTTTTAGCTTCAATATTGTACAACCCATTCTTCAAACATTTATTGGGAACTACTGTAAGTGTTAGATACTGTTCTAGAAAAAATGATACAAAATCGTTGTCCTAAAAGATGTCAAAATCTAGCTAAGAATATAGATGATATGCAATTTTTATGTCATCAATATCATCATATGATATGCTCTGTTATATATTATATTTTACAACTTAATATGATATTTGTTGCTGGCTACTTGTTCAGCAAGTATTTTTATTTTGTTCCTGGCAACTCTTTTCTCAGACTCCCTTGTAATTAGATGTGGCCAAGTGACTGGAGTTTGACTAGTCAGATGTGAGCAGATGTGACATATGCCACTTCTAGGCCTGGTCGATGAAACCCTCCCATGTGCGAGCCTTCTCTCTCTTTCTGCATTTATCGTCTGAATAGAGAGAATGCCACAGAGCCAGAGGAGTATGGAGCCTCAAGACGGAAAGGGCCTGGATCCCTGAATGACTGTGTGAAACATAGGGCTCCCCCATACTTCCTGCCAACCTGCATTGGACTGTGACATGAGGGAGAAATAGCATTTATTGTGTTAATCTACTCTGATTTTGGGATACGTGGTTACAATGGTTAGGTTACCATGCCCAATGTATTTACCATATGAAGGAAGAGGCCTCAAGTCCTTAGCTGATTGTGGTGAAGGCATATATATATACATACATATATATGTGTGTGTGTGTGTGTGTGTGTGTGTGTGTGTGTGTGTTACCTATACCTTAGGGATATTTATCCTTAGGCCTTTACAAATAATAATTTATTTAGTTTTCTCATAATAACTTGTGGTTGTAGGTACTATCATCTCCCTTTTACAGGTGAGAAAACGGAAGTGATTTGCCCGAAGTTATTTGCCTAGGAGGCAGCAGAGTAGTATTCGAGGTCAGATCTGGCTACTCGAAAGTGAATGCTGTTATCCACTATGATACAGGGAGTTCACCGACTTGAATTAAACCTTTAAAACTCTGATTTTTATAACTTATTTTCATCTTACATAAATATTTAATCAAAATTGCCTTCTTGCTGCTATATGCTTAAGTGAATCTCCTAAATTAATTTAAAAAACTGAGATGATAATGTTCAACTTCCACTGATGGCAAACTAGCTTGTGGCAGAGAAAACATGGATTAAAAACAGAACAAAACTTGGTTTCAGAAGCATTGGAGAGCTTCAAAGCAGCTGGGACAGGAGGGCCACAATCCTGGAGAGAAGGGAAACTCTTTGAGGAAAGCCCGACAATCTGTGCTATTTTCCAAATGAGACATTTGCCAATTTATAAGTGGCCTGGGAAGAGGGGCAGAAAGTAAGAGAAAAGACACCTGCTAAGAAGGAAAGAAGCTGAGCAGAGTTTTCAGCAGTGCTATGGTGCTTAGGAGATGATAATTGGTCTTCAAGACTACTGAGTAAGCTTGGACTTGAAGGTGCTACTGCAAAGGGAAGTGCAGAGACATGAGCCTAACAGTCTGAGTTGCTTCTCTTTGATGTGTTTGCAAAGTAGTAAGTGGCACTGGCCCAGAAAGAAGCAAATCAGGAAACAGCAGCCAAGGGCAAGACTAAATGGGCTCCAACTGGACCTCACCATCCCACAGGTAACAACAGCAATCTTTTAGGAGGGCAAATCTGGAGGGGAGATAAAACCTGCAAGAAGGGACCAATAAGGGGGAGATCCCTATTTTTATGACTTAGTCTGAGGGTAGGCCAAAGTTTGGTACTATCTGAGGTGACAAAAACTCTGGTAAAAGATCTTTAGGACCTGTCTTTCTGTCCTAAAGAATCAGAGGACAGATTACCACAGTGACTGGAAAGTGAAATTATAATCCTGGAAAGGAGAGAGTCAGAGCCCCAAATTCTCTGTATAAACTCTGCCCAAGTTTCTGGCTGACCCCTGAACCATACACGCCTGGGACATACTCCAAGTACCTTGAGGAAGGCCAGAAGATCAGAAGTGAGATTTGAGCTGTTATGCAAGAGACAGAGTTTACAATTTGAGCAAGTCAAATTAACTGACCACTAAAACAAAGCATCACCATTCTTTGGAGGGATGTAAATAAATCTTGTCTCTACAACACAGCATTGATAAGATCCACGATTCAATTCAACTTGACATATGAAAACCAAGAAAATGTGCCCCAGTCTTAAGAGAAAAGACAGTAAACTTAGACCAACACTGAGAAATTTAGGAGCAACCCATGGAATTAGCTCACAAGATTTAAAGATAGACATTATGAGTATGCTCAGTGAAGGAAAATAAGCTTGTAATAAATTAAAAGAGAGGAATCTCAACAGAGAAATACTATAGAAAACAAACTACAAAATTCTAGAATTGAAAAGTACAGTATCTGAAGTTAAAAATTCACTGAATGGGCTTCACTGAAAACATGGAAATGAGAGAGAAAAGAGTCAGTGAATGTGAGGATATATCAATAGAAGTTATTCAATATGAAGAAGAGAGAGAAAAAAGTTTGAAAAATATAAACAGAATCACAGACAACTAAGGGACAGTAACAAAAATGGTAACATCTAAATGAGTAGAATCCCAAAGAGAGAAGAGACTTAGGCATAAAAAGTATTTAAGGATAGAATGGCTGAATATTTCCCAAATTTATTGAAAGACATAAATTGAGAGACTCAAGAATCTCAGTGAACACCACACAAAATAAATGCCAAAAAGCTTTGCCTATGTGCATCAAAGGCAAATCGCTGACACCAAAGCTAAAGAGAAAATATTGAAAGCAGCCAGAGAAAAATGACCTGTTACATCAGAAAAAAAATGATTTGAATTATCATTCACTTCTCATCAGAAATGTTAGAGGCCAAAAGATAGTGGAATAATATCTTTTTAAAAGCTTTTTATTTTAAAGTAACTTTAGAAAATACAGAAAAGTCACAAAAATAGTACAGAGAATTTCTGTCCACGTTTCACCCAGCTTCCCCTAATGTTATCAGTGTACATAAGCATTGATAATTATCAAAGCCTAGAAATTAACATTGGTACAATTCTATTAACTAAATTACAGACCTTACTAAAATTTCACCAGTTTTTCTACTAATGTCCTTTTTTTTTCTGTTGCAGGATCCAACTGAGAATCCCACATTGTATTTATTTGTTATGTTTCCTCTCCAACATCTGTGACAATTCTTTGGTCTCTCCTTGTCTTTTATTACCTGCATACTTTTGAAGGTTATTTGTCAGATATTTTGTGGAATGTCTCTTAGTTTGGGTTTGTCTGAAGCTTTCTGGTGATTAGAATTAGTATTTTTGGTAAGAATATCACAGAAGTGATGTTGTATTCTTCTCAGTGCATCGTATCAGGGAGTTCATGATGGTAAATGTCTCATTCCTGGTGATGTTAATTTTGATCAGTTGGGTAAGGTCACGTTTCTTCACTGGAAAGTTATTATTTTTCCCTTTGTAATTAAAAATGTCTTGTAGGAAGTGTTTTGAGACTATACAGCTATCCTGTTTCACTTCAGTCTTTCACTAGTATCTGTCTATGGATCTTGTCTGTGAAAATTTTTACTGTGGTTTTTGCCTAATGGTGATTTCTGGAATAATATCTTTAAGTGCTTAAACAAACAAACAAACAAACAAAAAAACCAACCTTTTGACCAGAATTTTATACCCAGTGAAAATATAAGAACAAAGGTATACAACCGAATAATAAAAAGACAACCCAATTAAAAATGGGCAAAGGATATTTCTTCAAAGAAGATATACGAATGAAAAGATGTTCAGCATTTATTAGCCATTAAGGATATTCAAATCAAAGCCACAATGAGATAACACTATATACCCACTAAGATAGCTATGATTAAAAAAAAGACAGCTAATAACAAATGTTGACAAGACTGTGGAGAATTTGGAAGCCTCATACATTGTTGGTGGGAATGTAAAATGATGCAAACAGATGCTTTGAAAAACAGTCTAGAAGTTTTTCAAAAAGTTAAACATAGAATAACCATAAGACCCAGAAATTCCTCTTCTAGGTATATACTCAAGAGAAATGAAAACATATGTCCACACAAAAACATGTACACAAATGTTTATAACAGCATTACTCATAATATCCAAAAGTGAAAACAGTTGAATATCCATCATCTGGTGAATGGATAAATAAGATATGGCACATTCATACAATGGAATATTATTTGGCCATAAAAAGGAATAAAATACTGCTGCATGCTACAACATGGATAAACCTTGAAAACATTGTGCTTGGTGAAAGAAGTCAGTCGCTAAAGACCATATATTACGTATATTATGTAATTCCATTTTTACGAAATAGGCAAATATATAGAGAAAGAAAGTAGATTAGTGGTTTCCTAGGGCTGGAAGAAGATTGTGGAGGAGAAAGGAGGAGTGACTGCTCCTTTGAGGTTTGTTGTGGGAGAGTGATGAAAATGTTCTAAAATTGATTGTGGCAATGGTTTCACAACTCTGTGAATATATTAAAAACCATTAAATTATATACTTTTAATGAATTGTGAATTGTGTAGTATATGAATTATATATCAAAAAAACATTTTTAGGGGACTTCCCTGGTGGCACAGTGGTTAAGAATCCGCCTGCCAATGCAGGGGACATGGGCTCGAGCCCTGGTCCAGGACCATCCCACATGCCATGGGGCAACTAAGCCCAAGCACCACAACTACAGAGCCTGCACTCTAGATCTCGCGAGCCACGTGCCACAACTACTGAAGCCCACGTGCCTAGAGCCTGTGCTCCACAACAAGAGAAGCCACCACAATGAGAAGCCCACACACTGCAACAAAGAGTAGCCCCCGCTCGCTGCAACTAGAGAAAGCCCGTGCACAGCAACAGAGACCCAACGCAGCCATAAATAAATAAATAAATAAATAAATAAATAAATATTAAAAAATTATTTAAAAAAAATTTTTATAAAGGAACAAAGGTGAAATAAGAACATTTTCTGATAAAAGAAAACTAAGAGAATTTACTGTTAGAAAACTTGCACTACAAATGCTGCAGGAATTTCTCCAGATTGAAAATAAATTATACCATGTGGAAACTTGGATCTTTAGAAAGAAATGAAGAACATTTGGAATAGTTAGTATTTAGGTGAATATAGAAGATGATTTTTATTTTAAAATACAAAGAACTATTTAAAGAAAAAATAATAGCTTTGTCTTATGATATTTATAATATTCTATAATAGGTCTTAGTGCAACAAAGCAGGAGAAAAAAATTAAAGATATAAGGATTCTGTAGTTTTTACTAGAAAATACAGAAGAATCATGATTAATAATGAATTTAGTAATGTTACTGATACAAAGTCACATGTAAAAATCAATTGTGTTTTCATGTACCAGCAACAAACAAGTAGAAATTGAAGTTTAATAAACAATACCCTTGGGACTTCCCTGGTGGTCCAGTGGGTAAGACTCTGCACTCCCAATACAAGGGGCCCAGGTTCGATCCCTGGTCAGGGAACTAGATCCAGCACGCATGCTGCAACTGAGTTTGCATGCTGCAACTAAGAGTCCGCGTGCACAACTGAGAGTCTGCATGCCGCAACTAAGAAGCCTGCGTGCTGCAACTAAGACACAACACAGCCAAAATAAATAAATAAATATTTAAAATAAAGAGTACCGCACATGGAACAATATACTATTTTTTAAAAACGCCCTTAATAATAGCATTATCAGTTGGATCCTCTGGGAAGTAGACAGTGAGACAGATTGAGGAGTGCAAGATGTTTGTTGTGGGGTCACATCCATGAAAGATAAAAGAAGAAGGAAGCACAATTGGGAAAGGATAGCCTCAGACCATGATATTGATCTCACAAAGTCTTGACCAGCACAGTGCGGAGCACTGAAGCAAAAATTGTCTGTTAAAGGGGTCCCATATTGGGCCGATATGGCCAGAGCCAAGTATCCTTACTGTATTCAGTCATTGTCTGGGGATTTCTCAGGAATAGCCTGTTCTTAACCTCTAAAGATGAAGCATATCCTAAAGGTACTAACAGCTGGAGACTGTCAGCTATCAGAACTTCTTGCAGCTCAATAGCAAGTTCTTTTTTAAAGGGAGACCCAAGCGGTATAGCTCAATGACTGCCACAGGCATTAAAACACATCATATAACTAGGAATAAATATAGTGAAAGATGTGTAAGACCTGTACAAAGAAAACTATACAATAAAATTGAAAGAAATTAGAGAAGACTTAAATAAATGGAAGGACAAACAATGTTCATAGTTTGGAAGGTTCAATATTGTAATATCAACTTGACATCACTGATCTATAGATTCGAGACGTCCCAGTGGGTACTATTTTTTGTGGAAGTTGACAAATTGCTTCTAGAATTCATATAAAAATTCAAAGACCCCAAAATTGTCAAGACATTCCTGAAAAAGAAGAACAAAGCCAGAGTTCTTATACTCTCAGTAACTAAGATATATGGTGTTGGCAAAATCTTCTAAACAAGTGACCAATTGAACATAATAGTAAGTCTTAAAAAAACCCACACACACATAAATGTTCACCTAATTTGTAACAAATTGTTACTGAAAATAGTGGGAAAAGGATTGCTTTTCAATAAGTGATACTGGTCAAATTGGATATTTATGTGGAAACAAAATTTTTTTCCCCATATCAACACCATACAGATAAATTCCAGATGGATTGTAGTTTTCAATAAGTAAAATAAAACAACAAGGCTTCTGGAAAATAATGGAGGATAATATCTTCATGACCTTGGAGTAGGCAAATTTTTTTTTTTTTTTTTTTTTTTTTTTTTTTTTTTTTTAGAAATTCACGTTCTTATTTATTGATTGATTTATTGATTGCTGTGTTGGGTCTTCGTTTCTGTGCGAGGGCTTTCTCTAATTGCGGCGAGCGGGGACCCCTCTTCATCGCGTTGCGCGGGCCTCTCACTATCGCGGCCTCTCTCGTTGCGGAGCACAGGCTCCAGACGCGCAGGCTCAGTAATTTGTGGCTCACGGGCCCAGTTGCTCCGCGGCATGCGGGATCTTCCCAGACCAGGACTCGAACCCGTGTCCCCTGCATTGGCAGGCAGATTCTCGACCACTGCGCCACCAGGGAAGCCCCAGGCAAATATTTTTTAAGCAAAAGTATTAACCATGAAGAAAAAGATTGATAAATTGAACTACATAAAAATTAAGAACTTCTATTCATCACAAGACAGCACTAAGATAGTGAAAAGGAAATAGAATGGGAAAAGATATTTGTAATACACATAGCCGACCAAATTCTCACATCCAGAATATAGGAAGAATTCCTGTAAATCAATAAGAGAAAGACAACCAATACAGTATTGTAAATCAACTATGCTCCAATAAAAATTTAAAAATAAAATAAAAAGCAACAAAAGAGAAAGACAGACAATTCAATACAAAAATGGGCAAAAGACTTGAATGGCTACAAAAGAGTATCTCCAAATGCCCATTAATCATATGAAAAAGTACTTGCATTAACCATGTCTTTTTATTTTCTGTATTCTGGTGTTTTGACATCTTGGGGCCTTGCTGACTCTGGAGGATCTGCCCTTCTAAAACTTAGCTAATTCCTAGAAATAGTAAACAAACCAACCAATCCAGAGTCCACACTCCCAGCCACCGTTATCAGTGTCTCACATTCGAGGTCACCATACCTGTGCCCTAACCATCGCAGGGCCTGGGAACAACTGACAAAACCACCATAGAGGCTCTTGCTTATGTTCTCCCCAGTTCCCTCTGCCACCTGAGCAACCCTGGTGCCTCCCTGTGTGGCCTCCCTATGTGGCATGCCATGCCATGCCTGCTGTTTCTAGGGAGCTGTGAGTATAGAAACTTTTTTCATGACTCTCATTTCTTGTTTATGTATCTTACCTGATTAAACCAACTCCCAGTTACTTTTAAAACAATGCTAACCTCATTAGAGGTAAAATCTCATTAGAGGTAAATTACCTCATTAGAGGTAAAATAAAAATCATAACAAGATTCTACAATGTCCAGAATGGCTAGAATAAAAATGATTGAAAATACCAAGTATTTATAAGAATATGGAACAATGAGAATGTTCATATCCTGCAGATACTGCTGGTGGATGTACAAATTGGTATTAACTATTTTAGAAAATAACTTGGCACCATCTACTAAAATGGAAGCTGTACATACTCTGTGACCCACTGTTTGTGTTCTTAGATATATACTCAACAGAAATGCATAATATGGGTACCAAAATACATGTATGAGAATCATCACAACAACATTATTTGTAATAACCAAAAATTAGAAACAATTTCAATGTCTATCAAGAGTAGACTGGGTAAGTATCGATATATCATGGTATATTCATACAATGAAATGCCATGAGGCAGTGAAAATGAATGTACTACAACCATACACAATGAATCTCACAAACAGTGTTGAGCAAAAGATGCTGGACACAAAAGAATGTCTAATGTATGACTCCATTTATATGAAGTTAAAAAACAAGCAAAACTATCTGTGGTGATAGAAGTTCGGAGAATAGTTTACTGTTTGATATATTGGGGGAGAAGGGGGGATATTTGTCTGTTAATGATATTCAGTTTCCTGATCAGTGATGGTTGTTAGATGTGTGTTTACTTTATGCAAATACAAAGTTGTACAGTTAGGTTTTGTTCACTTTCTGTGTGAGTGTGCACAAAAACGTTGAAAAAATTCAATGAGAATTCTTTTTTTAAGAAATTTATTTATTTATTTATTTATTTTTGGCTGCATTGGGTCTTCGTTGCTGCGCGTGGGCTTTCTCTAGTTGCGGCAAGCAGGGGCTACTCTTCGTTGCCGTGCGTCGGCTTCTCGTTGCAGTGGCTTCTCTTGTTGTGGAGCACGGGCTCTAGGCGCACGGGCTTCAGTAGTTGTGGCACGTGGGCTCAGTAGTTGTGGTTTGCAGGCTCTAGAGTGCAGGCTCAGTAGTTGCAGCACACGGGCTTCGTTGCTCCGCGGCATGTGGATCTTCCCGGACCAGGGCTCAAACCCGTGTCCCCTGCATTGGCAGGCAGATTCTTAACCACTGTGCCACCAGGGAAGTCCTCAATGAGAATTCTTGCACAAAGAATGATTATTACAAGGATGTAAATTGTTTTGTTATAAATACTTACAATCATTTATGAAACAATGCTTGCTCTGGCATAGGATCACACTGCTGACACCCATGTGAAGTGGGCTTACAAGCTAAATTTCATTTTATGAGACTGTGTCCAGTGTTTTCCTGGCTGATTGTTGGTCATGAAACTATTTTGAAACTGGATGAAATTATGTTTCGGGGGTTCCCATCTTGAGGTTTAGTGGCTTACTTAGAGTTGTGTTTTACTCTGTCCCCTTGGCCAAGCACCACTGACTGCTGTTACTTAGTCTTGCCAAGTCTTATTTCCTTATCAGCAAGATGGGGACAATAGTAATTGCCTTATAGGGTTGTTGGGAAGAACCAATAAAATAGTGTATGTGAAGGGGTCAACATGGTGCCTGGCACTCAGTAAGTACTCAGTAAATATTAGCTATTATTATTTTCATTGTGCTTATGTTCTGACATGTTTTCAGATTATCATTTAGTTGTGTTTCTGTGACATGGACAGGAAATAGAGGACAGATGTCATAAAGAGGAGTTTGGGTACAACATAACCAGCCCCACTACCACTCCAGGTTAACCCACTGGACCTGAGAGATTTGATGAGGGTTCTGTCCTGGGTCAGACTAAGTTTAGTAATAGTGCTTGGGGGATGCTTCTTTGAGTAGAGGGGTCTTGGTGTTGCAATGAGAATAAGAGATGCTATTTCTGCTTGAGATTTTTGGTCTAAGCCTGCTCAAAAGATGGTCAGCACCATAGCCAAAGGGCTCAAGACCACAGCTGAATGTTAACTCAAATTAACATAGTTTGGGCACAGGACTGGACACTCCTGTATTTATTTGCTTGTCTGAAAAATACACTGCTTCTTCAAAAGATAACTGTGAGTTTAGGGAAGATACCCTAGAGCTGGGGTCAGAGCTACACTAGCATATGGATGTGGGGGTACTTGGTGTTGGCAAAGCACAGTAGGAGATCAAATAAATGTGTGAATGTTCTTACAAAGGTTAAAGACTGTCTAAGAAAACAGGTGGGCTTCTGAGTTATCCCAGAGCCTCCCATCTTTGAACCTCTCATTTTTAGCTCATCACTCTAAGCACTTCTGTTAGCTGGGCTCTGTTCCTGGCCTCTCATATTCCACCACAGTGCCCTAGGGATTTGCCAGCAGCCAACCTCATAAGCCAGGAGTTATTACAAGCTTCTTTATGAGATGTGCAAAGGATAGCTGTGAGTTTGTTTCGCTTAACTCAGAAAAGGTTAATGGAATCACAGACATGAAATTTCTAGGTAACAGGTGAAATCTCTAAATAACACATGAAATTCTTCACTCCACATATACAGCCATAACCTGAGATGAGGAGGTAGAGGGGGAGGCAGTATTACTGCAGTTTTATGTTGGAGTCTCTGCTAAAGTGGCCACTGCAAGCTCCAATTCTCTCATTTCTTACATGTTAACAGGAGATGAATGTTAAAGTTCAGGGAAGAACCAACTCAGCAAAGCCGGACCATGGAAATTTATACCCAAAGCAGGGATAGATTTTTCTGACTCTCTACACCATTACCAAAGGATTTGTTTATATTAAAAAGAAAAATGTCTTTCCAATATGCTTCTGGAGATAAACTGCAAGCAAATTTTAAAACCTATAAAAGAAAAGTGTGGCTTTTTGGTTTTCCTAAAAATCTTGTTAACTGGGCATCTAGAGAAAGGAAGACCTAAAAACCTCTTCTACCATGTCACTTCTTTCTTAATACATTTTGATTCCTTCAGGCTGATTTTGCATAAAATTGGAAAAGGACCAAAAGCATCTTGTACTTTTTTGAGAGCTTACTGGGAAAGGCAGAGATCTGAAGTCAGGAGGACCTCCATTTCAGTTTCTTCTCTGTCACTTATTGCCTTCTGTTTTCATCTATGAAATGAAGGTAAGAAAATAGATACACAGACCAGAGGTCTTTGAGGCTCTCTCCTAGGCCCTGCTCTCTGGGCGAACTCAGCCATGTCCCCACCTTTCATTCCCACCACCGTTCAAATGCAGCTGCCTACTTGACAGCTCTCCCTAGATGTCTCAAAGGGAACTTAAACACAACAAATCCAAAATCAAACTCTTGATTCCCCTCAACTTGGTCTTCTTTCTGTCTTCCCTATCTGACAGAAGGTCCCCACTATCTACCCAGTTGTGCAAACCAGAAACCTAGGAGTCCGGTGTGATTCCTCCCATTCCCACTCGTCACCCTCCTCTCCCATTTCCACTCTATTCCAAGCACTGTAAGTATTAACACCCGAGTGGCTCTTAAATCCATCCACTGCTATCCAGGCCCACTGCCACCACTCTGCTGCACTTTACATGACAGCTTCGTATCTAGTTATTCTGGATCCTCTACAGTCTCTCTTCTGCCCTGCAACCAGAGTGAGCTTTTCAAAAATGCTAATCTGGTTATGTCATTTCCTCTCCATGCCTTTCAGTGGCTTCCCATTGCTTTAGGATAAAGACCAACATCTCAACATGATTTTCAAGGACAGCATGGTTTGGCCTTTCTCTACGAGTTCAGCTTCATCCTGCCTCCCACTTTCCTTTGTTTATTGATTTCCACTCATAGGAGTCATCTTTCACGTATTTTTGTTGTTTTAACCTTTTATCTTGAAATAATTTTAGACTTATACAAAGATTACAAAAATAGTACAAAGAATTCTTGTCTACACTTCACTCATATTCCTCAAATGTTAAATTTTACTGCATGTATCATTCACTATATTTTTCTGAATTTTTTGAGAGCATCAAAATAAATTAATATGAATGTAGTACTGTTTTCTAATTTATGAACCTTTCTCAAATTTCACTAATTATCCCATTAATGTCTTTTATAGCAAAAGAAAAAAAATGTTTTCTGCTTCAGGATCCAGGATCACACATTCCACTTAGTTTCCATGTCTCTTTCAACTCCCTAATCTGGAATAGTCCCTCGGTGTTTCTTTGTCTTTTATGACACTGACATTTTTGAAGAATCCTGCCAGTTATTTTGTGGAATGTCTCTCATTTTGGGTTGTCTGATGTTTTGTCATGATTAGATACAGGTTATACGTTTTGGGCAGGAATATCACGGAAGCAATGTTGTGTTCTTAGTGCATCATAGCAGGAGGAACATGATATCAACTATCCCATTACTGTTGATGTGATGTTAATTTTGATCACTTAGTTAAAGTGATGTCTGTCAGGTTTAGCCATTGTGATACTTCCCTTTATAATTAAAAAATATCTTGTGGGGAGATACTCTGAGACTATCTAGAGTCTTGTTCCTTATCAAACTTTCATCTTCAAATATTAGAATTCATTGATGATTCTTGCCTAAAATAATTATACTATGGTGGTTGCCAAATGGTGATTCTTTCACATATTTAAAACTGTAGTGCTGGGGCTTCCCTGGTGGCCCAGTGGTTAAGACTGCACTCCCAATGCAGGGGGCCTGGGTTCGATCCCTGGTCAGGGAACTAGATCCTGCATACCACAACTAAGAGCCCTCACGCGGCAACGAAGATCCCGTGTGCCACAACTAAGACCTGGCGGAACCAAATAAATAAATAAATATTTTAAAACTGTAGTGCTTTCTCTACCCAGGGCCTTTGCACAGATATGTCTTTTACTTGGAATACTCCTCCCCTTCCTTTTCAGCTGGTTAACTCTCATTATTTCTTTAGATCTCAGATCAAATGTCATTTTCTTGCCTTCCCTCATCCTCCCCTTATACTAGCTCAGATTTCCTCATTTTTGCATTCTTATGGCATCATATAGCACTTTGTAGAACTTGTAATTTTAACTTTACACTCATTCATGTGATCATTTAATTGTCTGTTTTCCTACACTAGTTTGTAAACACAATGAGTGTTTGTCTTCATACACCGTTGTTCTCCCCATGCCTAGCACAGTTCCAAGTATACATAGGCTATTCATTAAATTTAGTGGGTTGATGGAATTAATGAATAAATCTCATGGAGTTCTTGTGAGGATGAATCAAAATAAGATATCTCAAATTCCTAACATGTAGTAGAATCGTAGTAAGTATGGGTTTCCTCCACACCCTCCTTCCCTCACCTTGAGTTAGACATTACGTAACAGGCAAGATGTCTTGTACCAAACAAAAGTTCGTCCCTGGAGGTGGCCTTCTATGTTTTAAAGGTTAATCTTCATTTGAACTGCACTAACACTTCTATGGAAGAAAATTTTTAAAGGACAAAAAGAATATAATATAAGATTACCCTTCTTTTCTTATCCCAGTGTATGTTGAAATGAGCTTTTGCTTGCCTACTTTTAGAGATTAACCCCCTCTTTTCTACCCTCTTTAAAGTGGCCCCCAGTTACTTATGAGAGCTCTGCAGACAAATGACTGGCTCATACAATTGACTCACAATCGTTTCTCAAGGTCTCCTACTTGGGCTTCTTTTCTCTGCTGCCACACAGCCTTTGTGGCTCGTGACTCTTATGAGGCAGCCATCCTGCTGGGCACAACTGTCCTCCACAGGCCACCACCATTGATGTCCTCTCTCTGGCCCTGGGGGAGGAGAAACACTGCTCTCCTCTTGTCTAAACACCCCAAAACATGTGTTGGGGGGCTGCTAATTCAAGATTCAAAACCTGTTCACTCATCGACTCCCTTTACCCCCTGAAACCCAGTTGAAATTTCAGGACTTAGAGAAACACAAAACGGAATAAGCATATAATGGCAAAAAGTTTGGAAAGAGAGATCATTGGTGAGTAAGTGATTTCAGGAAATTTTCAGAAGAGGGAAAATGAAAATGTGTTGATTCGTGAGCAAAGCAGAGGAAGCCACAGGGCAAGTGGGGCTTGCAGGAGAGGTGGAAGCTGATCTTACCTGTGAAACGGTTAAGAGGTTTTGGACTCTGAGTCAATAGGTGTAGAGAGTAGTAGTGAGAGGCAACTGAAAAGAAAAGGATTGATTGAAGATAAGAGCTGCAGAAGTCAGCCCCATACTCCCCTTCTCCTTGGCCTCCCTTTGTAAAACAATTAGTAGCTTGAATTTACTCCAAGACTAAAAAACGAATAAGTAAAAGCCAAAACCAAAAAGCAAAACAAACCCAAACTGAAAAATGTTCTCTAGAAAGAGAACAAGCAATCTGTAGAGAGCTAAGATTCTTAGTGAGTATTGCTGTCCCAGAATAAAGCATTTTTTTCTTCTGAAATTTGAGCAGTTTGTTTCTCACTGATCACCCTAAAACAAAGCCTGCCATTAAATATATCCCATCCAGATATGCAAAAGTTACAATCAGTCTTACAATTTAGGGCAGAAGTCTGTTAGGGAAATAATCATACAGTCCTATAAAGTAGCAGAAGGAAATCTTCTAGGTAAAGTATCTACCTGGAATAATCAGCCTTGTCTATTTCTCTTGAATATGAATGAACAATATATGAAGAAGAAGAGCAGTATGTAAAAGAAGGAGCAAAACAAATATAACTGATCCTGGAGAAGCTATTTCAGGAAACAAAAGATAACTTTAAAAAGCTGAATATGTCCTCACAGAAAATTGAGAAGACATTGTATTCAAGACAAGAACAGAATGATATAATAAACAAATAGTCAAAGAATTAACTTTTGTAAAAAATAAAATTGTTAAAAAATTTTAAATCAATAGCAAATTTTGATAGTAAAGTCAAAGCCATCTTCCTAGCTACAATGCAAAAAGATAGATGAAAAACATGAGAAAAAAAGAACATGAAAGAATGATCAATCCAGGTTCAACATATGACTAATGGTAGTTCCAGAATTTAGACTATATAATATAGGGTTGATTTTTTAAATTGTGAGTAAATTTACAAGAGTTGATGAAAGGTACAAGTCTTCAATTTGACACAGCTCTTCAAGTGTAGAGCAGAATGAAAAAATAAAAGGATCCACACATAAGAGTCATCTCATCATACTTAGAAAGATCAGAATAAAGAGAAGACCCTAAAAGCTTTCAGAGTAAAACAAACTGACAAATCAAGTAGCCTGCATTGTAACAAAAATCAGCTGGCGTCAGCAACACTGGATGATAGAAGTCATGGAGCAGTGCCACAAAGTTCTTAGGGAAAATTATTTTGAACTAGATTTAGTTTGATCTAGAATTCTGTATCCTGCCAAACTGCCAATCAAGTGGGAGGGTAAAATACATTTTTAGACATTACAGGAATTCAGAATATTTACTTGGCAAAATAAGAGAGTTATTCTAGCAAAAACGGGGAAAGAAAGCCATGATTAAGGAAAGAGTGGTTCTAACCCAATAGTGTGGTGAAGGAAAGTCCCAGCATAGCAAGTGGTGCATCAGGCCTGGAGAATGATTGGCCCACCAGGAGGGAAGGTCCTTGAAGGTGGTCCCTGGGTAAAATGGGGATTCCATGCCCTCCTACAACTGAGTGGAAGAAACCCAATTAGAAATCTTGGGAAAAACCAAATCATTTTATAATAAAGTCATGGGTCACATAGAAAGTTTAATATATTGTGAGATGATTGGAGCATTGGTTGAGTGTCAGGACAGATAATCTATTTGACCTTGACACTAATGACGTTCTTCTCCAGATGTCCCAGGGGTTATGATATTTTACCTGTAGAGAAGGAAAAGTAATTATATGATACCATTTGCCTCTGTGGTGAATAATATTTGCATAGTAATTATAACAAAAAAGGTATTTATTGGCTTGTTAGTTTTTAGACTCAACCTATAAACAAAGGGTGGAAGACATAATTAAGGTTATGGAATAGTATTTAAATGTTATTGTCATTAATTATGTGAAAGAAAATATACAACAGAAATATGGATAAGAATAGAAGAGAGATAGGGACAGTGAGTTAGGAGTAGTCCTTACTATTCCTCACCTTATAGTGATAGGTGTTGGTCAAGAAATACTACCAAAAATTGATGGAACAAAAAAAATAGATGTTTATGTCTATAATTTAAAATCACACTGGCTACAATAGATATTGTGAATAGTTGAGTGCTATTATTTATTCCTGATAGAAAACAGAAGGTGGTAGAAGAAAGATTGTTGTTATAGCTTCAGCTTATCACTAAGCAGTAAATAATCATGTTAATTGCTAAGAATATTGACTGGGGAATATTTTAAAATTAATGAGTACAGAAATACAGTGCCTTTTAATTACTAAACATTTTCTCTAAAGGGGAGGGACCCTCTAGAGCACTGACTTAATGTTTTTGGTGCTTGAGGCCCAAACAGAGGAAAGGGTACAAATATTCCAGGTTTCCAACTGCCCTGATTGTCTTTGGTAATCATAAAACTGCTGGAGAAATGTCCTGTTAAAAGCCAAAGAAGGCCAGTTTCCAGATGCACCACTGAGCACAAGTGCGCTCGTTCTGCCAGCCGTCTGATTGCAGCAACCTCTCCGTGCTCAACTCAAGTGGCACTTGGTGGGGACAGAGGGTTAGAGGCATCAGCTCCCATCCCCAGACCCCAGGAGGCCACAGAGGCACCGTGTAGGCCTCTGGTGACCAAACTGACTTTCTCTCCTGGGCCATCACCTTAGATTCCGATGCCAGAGGATGTTTGCTTGGGGCACGGGTCTTGTACACGGCATGCGACAGCTTCAGACCCAGGTCAGTGCTCTGTTTGCTGACTGAGGAGACAGTGGAACTAAATGAGTGGCAAGGCTGGTCCTTCTTAGGCAGGTTTTCTTCTGAACTGTCCTAGAAACACGAGCCTTTGGTTATGGAGAAAAAGGTATTTCCCCACTCAGGAGGATTGCTGTGCCCTCCTGCTGACATTGAGAAACTCGCTGTAGGAGGCTTCTTAAACTGGGACTCTTGTCAAGCATCTAAGGCCACTTTTCTGCTCAGTGATATCTTCCACTTTAAAGTGGAAATTGGATCTAATATCTATGGTTATCTTCTTTCTTGAAATGGAGAGGATGAGCTCCTGTAAAATAGGGGTTTAAAAATTATTTATTAAACACAATGCAAGAGATATGCAAAAGTATGCTCAGCTAATTGAGCATGATCTCTCACTTCCTGATTGTTCCAAATAGGCTAAAAGTCTGCTATGACCACAGCCTCATGCGAAGGGATTCCCATGCACTGCTTTCTAATTATGGAAGTAGTGGCTAAGTTCTCTATATAGGGGAACCTCACTGCCACAGCTTGAACCGATTAGACTGGTAGCAAGTATCTGATGTATAGATTAGGAAATCTGTAGGCTGGCAAATGGCAGCCTATGATGTCACATGGCATGAAAGCTCTTCTAAGCAAGGACATCATGAGTCTTCCTTAGAAATTTGAACTAGAATTAGAGAGGGTTGATTAGTTTGTAGGAGGAACAGAAATGGGACAACACACTGAGAGAAGGTAGGATACAGATATCATGCTATAGAAGAGTCCGGGATAATAACCGTGTAATAACCATTAGCATGCAAGTTAGGAGGTAGCTAAGAGTCACTAGAGTAGAGGCTGACTTGGTTCATGGAGAAGCAGAAACAGAGATGGAGAGGACCTGCATTAGTGTTAATGGTGGAGTTCTGAGTGAAGACTGATGAAATTCTTCAGGAAAGAACATGTCTGAACTAGGCTTCTGTATTCCCTCCAGCTAGTATGCAGCTGTTTCTGGGCTTTATGGAACCCCTTGTTTTCATGCATATCCTTATGACAGACTCCCATAATGTGAACTAACTTGAATGGGTCTCTGTTCTTGCAGCCCAAAGATCCTGGCTAAACATGCCAACCCATTTATACTGCCTTGCTAGTTGGACACGCTCTTCTGAGATAGCTTTCCGGGGGTAGCGATGAAGTAATTGAGACAGTGAAAAGATGGCCTGAAGCAAAGCAAGTCAGCATTGCCTTCTAAAGCCTAAGAGCAGAGCACCATGGCTGGTTCTTTCATGGGGATGCAGGAACCGGAAGGGAAGGGCAGTGAGGAGAAAGTGCCGTGTGCTTGAGGATTATGGCAGACTTGATTTTCAATGTCTTCACCGCCAAGAAACCCCCATACCCCAACCACTTTGAGTTTTCTCCATGGACACTGAATTTTGAAAAGATTTACTTTAGCAAACCAACTGTATTCATTTGGTAATAAATCATTTTCCCATTGGAATAGATATGAATCTTATCCATAAACTCAGAGTGCTTAAATCTTACTTTTATAATCTCTAACTTACCTACTTTGACCCTGAGTTCCCATTTCACTGAGCTGGGAGAAAGTTTAACCTGTCATTCTTGAAGCTCTCTGTCCCAAGTTGGGTAGAGTGTCGGGGACGGCACTGGTCATCTCTGCACATGATCAGCCAATTCTGAGATCTCCATGGTCCCTTCAGTCCCATCTTCCCCACCTCCCACAGTATGCTGGGGCATCAGAATCTTCACTGTGGCTGGAAGGCCAGGACCAGGGCCTCTTTTCCTGAGTGTGGCATGCAGATAGATGTCCCCTCTGAGGTCTGGCCCTTGCCTGGAGACATTGTCTTAGAAAAGAGCAGTGGTCCAAGGTCTTTCTCTTCCTCTCCTGGGCCAGTGGGGAAATCTTTGATTTGTAACTGGGGATAGCCTTCCCCTGTAAAATTCATCTAGACGATAGACTGAACAGGAAGCCCAGTACCTGTAGGAAATTTATAACTGTAACTTGAGCATTCAGACACACACACACGCACAAATGTGTATTGCATACATGCGTGTGTGTGCTCATGTGGATTAAAGTCATCTCTAAAATAGTGCTTTTTCTCTCAGAATGGAATAATAATATGTTGATTGAGCACACACTGTGTCTGAGGCGATGTGGTAAGTGTGAATAAGCCAGTGGGATATCGGGAGTTTCCCTTGGTTGAGTCCCAAAGCGAAGAGGAGCCATGTGGATTAGAGACACATAAAATAAATTCTGCAAAGCAAGTCAATGAACTGTCAGCTCAGTCTCATTAACTTTAGGGAGACCCCAGATGAGGCTTTATTTTTTTTTTTTTTTTTAATTTTATTTATTTATTTGTTTATTTATGGCTGTGTTGGGTCTTCGTTTCTGTGCGAGGGCTTTCTCTAGTTGTGGCAAGTGGGGGTCACTCTTCATCGCGGTGCGCGGGCCTCTCACTATCGCGGCCTCTCTTGTTGCGGAGCACATGCTCCAGATGCGCAGGCTCAGTAATCGTGGCTCACGGGCCCAGTTGCTCCGCAGCATGTGGGATCTTCCCAGACCAGGGCTCGAACCCGTGTCCCCTGCATTGGCAGGCAGATTCAGGCTTTATTTTTAACATATCTCGTTGCAGGAAAAGTAAAAACTGCCAGTGTCTCCTTAAAGCCTCTTGTTGCCCCTAACTTGCTACCCACTTAATTCTGACTCAGGGCCTCTGCAGAAGCAGCTGAGTTACCTAGACTTGGGGATAAGTTTTCTGTCTGGGATCCTGGGTTTCTCTTTAGTGCCCTCCTGTCTGTCTTCCAGAGTGCATGGATGTAGCTTCCTTTTTCTGTGTTTCTCTTTGTGATTGTGCTAACAGCCTTGAAATTGTAGGCCTCTCCCCTCTGGTTGGAAGGTGCTGGCTCACCAAGTCCAGCGTTTTCTAAAATATGCCTTTTGTGCCCTGTGGTGGGAGAGAGGGAAAGGCAGAGTAGAAATACCTTTCCTTTGTCCAGTGCTTCAAGTTTACTGTATCCAGAAATTTCATGCACATTGTTTCATCTGACCTCACACAGCCCTGGGGAGTGGTGGTGTCCTTATTTACAAATGTGAAAATGGGGCTCAGAGAGGTGGAGGGACTTGCTCCTGGTCACAGAGCAGAGCTGGGACTGGAAGCCAACTCCTCCGTTTCACACTCCTGTGCTCTTGGCCTGGTATCCCAGCTGCTTCCCAATGACAACTAGGCATATGATAAGCCTTTAATATGAACCCCTTCAGACCCTGCGGAAATGACAAGAAAAGTATCAGACACATCCTTTGCCCTCAAGTCGCATATGGTTTAGTTGAGTGTTCACGTCTGTCTGCTTAGGTCAAGCAAAAACACGGTGCTTGGCCTTAGGAACTTACAGACTAAAAGGAAGTCAGTCTCAGCATCTTCTCCCTTGTAAGGTTCAGAGAACCCAGTCGGAGGCTGTTCTCCTTTGCTCACTAGCTCTAAGCAAACAGACCCAGGGAGACCCCAACTCCTCACAGAGCTTAAAGAGGGTGGTGAGATGTTCTTCACCAACCATCGTCTTTTCCCGTTTTCTTCTTTGCATTTTCTCACCCTGTCAGGTGCCTGCAGCCAATCCACCCTTGGATGGCTGGGAGGGGATGGACTAAGCCGTTTGTGGCTGCTCTGGGGCACAGACATTTTTGTCACGCAGAGCACCTCAACTTCTTCTCCAGCTGTTGGCAACCTTGATTTAAATGGAGAGAAAGGAGAGGTTTGGATTGGGAGCAGGTATGAGAAAGGAAGAGGGAGAAGTGGTGGAAATGGTGCAGCGTCCACTCCTTGTCCATCCCTTTGAGCTGGGCTTGACTCCCCTGAGGTTGAAAGTTGACAACACTGTGGCAGACTGGGGCAGGGGGGAGGCAAGGGCCTCACAGAAGGATTCAGGAAACACTGACGCTCTGGCCCCCACAGCTGGAAACGAAATGTGTCCCAGGTTGGGAAGTAAGATGTTCTCCCTGACTCTGCACAGGACCCTGCACCAACTGGCTACCCAAGGCCAGGCAGAGAAGTCAGTCATTGGCCCAGACAGGGCATCCTGTGATGAACACAGGCAGCAGAGGCTGTGGAGGAGAAACACGGCTTAGTTATGGCTATGAACAGGGGGGCATAGGAACCCGAAAAGAACAAGGCATAAGCCAGAGATTCTGATGTTGACAGGCTGCTCTGTGGGCAACTATGTTTATCCCGTAGTAAAAATAGTGATGGTAGCCAAGTTTCAGTATGAGTGAGGCCTTGGAACCATTGTGATGTGATCCAGGTCACATCTGGAGCACAAACACCAAAAGGCTTTGTTATAGTGAGTGAGTTTTCTGAGCAGAAACCTTATAAAGTATGTTCAGGTATAAAATCTTGTCTCTATTAGAATTTTCTAGCTTTTTGTTCCTAGCTTTATTTTATTTATTTATTTATTTATTTATTACATACCTTATCCTAGTTAATATATGTTGACTCTTACCTCCTCTGTTCACAAAGATCTTTTTCTTCCTGATTTTTCTCAGCTCTGTCCACCATGCAGGCCTGACTTTCTCCAGGCAGTTTCCAATCATTCTAAGCAGGAATCACCCTCTGGACTGAGAAAACCAATTCATCAAAGCCTCTAAATAGTTCTCTCTCTGAAGTTGGTCTCAAAGACCTGCCATCTGACTCTGAACCTACTGATGGATGACCAGAGACAAGTTACTTAACCTCTGTCTTTGCCTGTGAAACACGACTGAGACTCCCGTGAGGCAACAAAGCGGCATCTCTGTAAAGTGTCTGGTGCTGTGTACGTGTTCCGGTGGTTACAGTTTTTTTCACGGACACATCCACACCCTCCTGACCCGTGTTCCAACCTGCTGACCTCTGCCCTTGTTCATTCTGCCTCCTTCCCCAGGCCCTGGATCCCTGTTCTGGCGTTTCCCTCCTGCAGGAATCCCCACTGTCTGCTAGGTCATTCCCATTAACATCAAACACATGCTGTAATAGCTCCCAGCTTAGGAAAAATTACCTTCTCTTGACCCTGCATTTTTCTCCTGCTGTAACCTCATTTCTCTGCTTCTCTTTGCAGAAAAATGATTCAACGAGAGGTGTCTGTACTCACTGTCTCCACTTCTTCCAATCCTCTTGAGATCACCCAACCACTCCACAAAAACAGTCTTGTTGAGGCCACCAGTGCCCTCCCTGCTGCAAATCCAGTGAATCACTCTCAGTCCTAGTCTCCTGGTCCACCCCCTGCTCCTTGCAACCTTTGGCTCTGGGACACCACCCTTCTGTTTTTCCTAATACCTCATTCGCTTGCTCTGCCTCTTTCAGATCTCTGAATATTGCCTGCTGCAGAGTGAAGTCCTTGTTTCTAATTACATTCACTCCCCAGGAAATCTCCTCCAGTCTTGCAGCTTTAAATAGCATCTATCAAAAAAAAAAAAAAAAAATAGCATCTATCTGCCGTCAGTTCCTTGTATAAGTTTCCAAACTTGTGCATCTAACCACCTACTCAAATCTCTACATCTCACCTTCTCTTACTCCTCATCCACTCCATCAGCAAATCCTGTTGGTTGTATCTTCAAAATATATTCAATATTCAACTTTTCCTCACCTGCCTTTACCAACTGGTCCCAGCCATAATGATCCCTCTCCTTGTCTACTGCAGCAGATTCCTAACTGTTCCTGCATCTACACTTGCAT
Organism: Balaenoptera musculus; assembly: GCF_009873245.2. Taxonomy (NCBI): domain Eukaryota; kingdom Metazoa; phylum Chordata; class Mammalia; order Artiodactyla; family Balaenopteridae; genus Balaenoptera; species Balaenoptera musculus. Next base: position 140,375,639 of record NC_045786.1, on the reverse strand, counting down.
CCTTGTAGTGAATTACTGTGTGACAGCAAGAGGTACCCTTTTACAATCCTTTTAAAGTTTAAAACTTATTACATCATTTTCCTGCTCAAAACTCTCCAATAACTTCCTGTAGAATTTTAAGGTCCCACATAGTAGACCTCTAACTGCATCTCTGACCTCATCTCCGACCACTCTCCATCTCCATCACCCTGCTCCTACCCCACTGGCCAACTTGCTATTCTTAGAATATTCTGAGTGTGCTTCTAGCTCAGGACTGTTACCCTGCTGTTCTCTGTGCTGGACCCCCTTCTCCCAGAGAGTAGATGGCCCATTGTAATAGTTCTCTATTGGTGCAGCAGTAACAAATTACTACAAATTTAGCAGCCTAGAATAGCCTTTGCTCATTATCTCAGTTCTATAGGTCAGAAGTCTGGTGTGGTGTGGCTGGGTTCTCTGTTCAGGGTCTCCCAAAGTTGAAATCAAGGTGTCAGCTACCAGGATCTGACACAGTAGGCTGTGGGAAAGAATTTGCTTCCATGCTCATTCAGGTTGATGGCAGAATTCAGTTGCTTGTGGTTGTGGGACTGAGGTTCCCTTTTCTTTGCCTCTTAGTTCCTAGAGGCAGCCCACAGTCCTCATGTGGCCCCTCCATCTCCAAGCCAGCAACAGTGTATGTCAGGTCCTCACACTTCCTTTTCTGCTCCAGCTTTCTGCTTTGAAGGATTCATGTGATGAGTCCATATTCCTGGATAATATTCCTATTTTAAGGTCAACTGATTAGCAACCTTAATTTGTACCCGTTGTCATGTAATGCAACATAGTAATGTATTCATAAGAGTGACACCAGGAAATGGAGATAACAGGGACCAAATTTCTGCCCACTACACCCGCTCTGTCACTTCAGCCATTCAGTCAATGTCACCTAAGTATCTGGCTCCCCGATCTGTGCCCCACCACCCCATTCTGCCCTCACTCTCTCCTTCCTCTCTCTGCTCAGTTTTCCTCATAGCACTTATGGATGCCTGTATTTGGTTAGTTTACTATCTGTTTCTCTTTATGAGATTGTCAGCTATATGATGACTGGGACTTTATCTGTTTTATTTACTGCTATACATACAACACCTAGAATTGTGACTAGAACACAGTAGGTGCTCAATGAATACTTGTTGAATAAATGTAAATTAATGAATGATACTTCTCCTCCTCAACAATCCAGATTGGCTATCTTAAGTAACTAACTAGTTCTCTGTGTCTTAAAAATACCTTTCTAGAAGTTTATTCGTTATCAGCAGGTATCTGAACACCTTTTATAAACCCCACCCTGTTCTGGGCATCCCCTGGGCTATGCTGAATCTTGTGTTTGAGGAACTTTCAGTCTTTGGTGGACCCTTGAAACGTTTTAAGGATAAAATGAGACAGATAAGGGAGTGTGGCTCTAACCCCACAACTCTGATGAAATGTCACGTTCCTTTATTTTCCCTGATCAACTTCAATCTGTTTTGAGACTTCATGTTCCTAGCTGGTAGGAAATATCAGGTCTTTATTGTTTACAGATAATTCAAAAATGAAACAGACACTGATGCCAAAAACTCGGCCTCTGTGCATCAGTGCTGAATCAAATCTCAGAGACAGAGTTTTGGGTGAAGTAGAAAAGAATAGCTTTATTGCTTTGCCAGGCAAAGGGGGACACAGCGGGCTCCTGTCCCGAAAAACTGTGTGTCCCAACCTGGGAGGACTTGGTGAGGAGTTTTATAGCAATAGTTCAAGGGTGGGGTTGCTGATAAGATTAGGGTGTGTGCAGGGCCTGTACTTCTTTAATCTAATCACAGGTAATCTCTTGATGAGCTTCCCTGTTTCCTTTAATCTGGCCTCAAGTGGTCTTCTCTGGAATGAAGAATGCTGACATCTTCCATTTGTTGAGGGTTTTAGTTCTATAAAGAGCTTAAAGATATTGTTATGTGTATCCCTTGAGGCAGAACCAGGACCCTGTCCCAAGTCTGCACTATTGTTTCTTGGCTGCTCCTCCCTTGTTTCTGCATCCCCTCCCTTCTTTGATTAGCAACTATTAGAATCTGCCCTTTGGAACTCAGGGAAGGTCATGGAGGCTGGAGTCTGTTCCCAAAAACAAGAAATGGGGGACACGAAAAGGCTTCCATGGTCAGGAGCCCCACAGGGTCCTGCTCAGTTTCAATACTTTCCACAGGGAACTTATTGTTTAGTAAGTTTGATTAGATGTATTAATAATAATCATTTTTACATGTCTTCAGTATACAAATGTGTTAAATGAGAAATACTGGAAACTATGCTTTTGGAGTATATGGTGGAGAGGGGAGGTGAGCATAGAAATTAATTCTGGGGACTGGGCACTGGGGTTGGGATTGCATATAAGCTATATCTTGATGGATGGATAGAGCCTAAAGAGCTGGTGATAGGAAAGGCAGGCAAAGCTGGGGAGGAAGGTGTGAACAGAAGTGTGCAGAATGAAAGAAAAGGCTCCATGTAGGGAACTGAAAGGGGGGAGAAGAGCATTATGGGGCAAAAAAGGGAAAAAGAAAAAAAGAAACAGCCCCATCACACACCCAATCCCCAAATAAATTCCAGGCTGTAGGTTGTAGATCTAAATGTCAATAGCAAAAAATAAAACTTCTACAAGATAATATAGGACCTCTGGATAGGAAAAGGCTTTTAAAACAGGACAGTAAAAATGTAATCAAAGGAAAAGTGACAAATTGTATTTCATTAGAATTAAAAACTGTTCATCAAGAGAGGTCGTTAAGAGAGTTAAAAGGCAGGCAATACAGTGAGAGAAGATATTTGCAACATATAACAAAAAAAACCCCTGCATCCAGAATATATAAATGACTTCTATAAACCATTAAGAAAATAAGAGACAACACCATGGAAAAATGGGCAAGAGATTTGAATAGGTACTTCAGAAAAGTGAATATTAAAATAAGCAATAAACATATAGAAGTTTAATAAGTCATGGGAAGTACAAATTAAAACCACAATGAAATAAAGCCTCATATTCACTAGAACAGGCTAAAACCTGAGACTGATAATACCAAGTTTTGGCAAGGATATGGAGCAATCCGAATTCTCACACATTGCTGGTGGGAGTGGAAATTAGCACAAACACTTTAGAAAATAATTAGACATTATCTACTAAGGTTAAAAGTACACATACCATATGATCCAGCAATTTCACTCCTAGCTATATATCCAACAGAATTACATACACATGAGCACCAAAAAAATGTGTACAAGAGTGTTCAGAGCAGCATTATTTATGATAACCTCAAATCGGCAAGAACCCTAACTAATATCCATCAACAGTAGAATGGATAAATAAATGATGTATATTCATGTGACACAATGCTAAACAATCAAGAAAATGAATGAAATATAGACACACACACACCAACATGGATGAATGGAAACAATATAATGTTGAGTGAAAAAAAGTCAATACAGTTGACCCTTGAACAATATGGGTTTGAACTAGGCAGGTCGATTTATATGCAGATTTTTTCAATAAATATACGTACCCCACCATTTTCTATAAGGGACTTGAGCATCCACGGATTTTGTTATCTGCAGGGGCTGCTGGAACCAATCCCTCATGGTATACCCTTGGACGATTGTATATGTTTCCATCTAAGTTAGCTCAAAGCAAACTGTAACTGTGATATTCAGGGATAATGTTTTTGTGACAAAACTATAAATAAACAAAAAGAATGATTACAGAAAAGTCAAGATGGTGGTTTCCTTTGTGGAGGGAAGGGAAAGGGACTGAGAGGGGATTCTAAGGGTTCTCTTAATTTAGGTGGCAGTCACATAGACTTCACTTTGGGGGAAATCATTGAGCCACACAGTTTTGATTTTTGTGCTTCCTATATATATTATTGTTCACAGCCATAAAGGAAAAAGAAGTAAGCCTAGAAATACAGGTTTAGAAGTGATTGTTCAGTGTCTGGAATGCTAGGTTGGATCTGGATTTTATTCCATAGGATAGGGAGCCAGTGAAGTGCTCATTTGTTCGGTAGAAAGGTGATCTTTTCACTTGCACTATAATACTAACAGAAATCCAAATAAAAGGAAAATTTTTCTAAAATACTATCATTTTCACTTTTAAGTATTTTTTAACCCTCCTGCTAGCAAAGTGGATAAAACAAGATACAGTTTTAATTTTCAATACTTTTTAAAAAGAAATAGGTCACAAGAATGTTCCCTGTAACTAACAAGTTTTTATAATTATTGATTTTATAGTCATTTGAGTGGATTTACCTTAATTTACTTAACCATTCTCTTATTATTGCTTTAAATTCATTCTGACATTTCATTATTACAGCCAATACTTTATAAAAATCATTTCCCCATTGAATGATTGCATTAGAATATATTCTCAGAAATATTATTTTAAGGTCAAAGATTATGAATATTTTAATGAATATTGATATTTGAAAATTGCTTTCCAGAAGAATTTTTAATAGTTCATATTGCCAGCCACTGTATATGAGCAGGTTCATTCATTTAGTCATTCAGCAAATATTTAATGAGCACCTACTATATGCAGGCACCATCTCTGCTATTGGAGAGTTTAATGTCAAATGTGAAAGACACAAAAATTGACTACAATTAGGGGGCTGGGGAAGGTCGCCCAGAAGACCAGCTCTATACAGAAGATTAGGCATTAAATGTGTTGTGACTGTGTTTTAAGAGATGTGAAAATTTGTTGGTGGTTTTTGAGCAGTGGTTGATGTGAATAGAGAACCACTTTAGAAAGACTAATTTGGCTTTCAGTTGTAAGAGAGATTGACTGGGGGATTGACTGGTGCCAGGGAGAACTGTGTGAAGCTTTGGGGTAAAAAGCAATGAGGGTTCCTGAACCAGGGAGGAACTAGGGAAAGGAGAGATGTGACTATGACGCTATTTAACAAGTTGGGAGCTAATGCATAAGCCATGTAAAATGTCATACACGAATACAAAGTGTAATCAGACCATTAGCGCTGACAATTCCACACTGCAGATGGTTGATTGACTTTAGGGTCTAATTGTGACAGTCGTTCGCCCTGCTCGATGCCATACACAACCTGATGGTTAGCTAATCTTGTGGCCCAATTAGTGTGACTATGGGAACCTTAATATCTATATTCCTAACTTCCCGTGTATTTGAAAATATGCCCTAAATGATACTTGAAGGTAGCTTTTCGCATCCCATATATATTGTGATTTTCCCAGGATGCTACTGGCCTTACACGATAATAGACTCTGACTGTCTGATACATTTGCTTTTGCAACACCATTACAATTTATTGATGAAAATGAGCACAAGTGTCATCAAAATGCTCCCCAACAGCTTTTACCAGCTCTCCTAATAAATCAAGGACATCATAAATCAGGCAGCTGTTAAACATTCTAGTTGAAGCTGCATCTCTAGGATTGAGTCCAGAGTCTGGGCTGGCACTGATGTGTGGCTGGGAACTGTTTATGCTCATCTTCCCTGCCAGAGCATATGGGACAGCACTAACCAAGAATTACAGACTCGGGATCCCGAAATCCAACAAAATTAATGAACTGTAAAGTTTTTACAGAGATGTGGGAAATGGAAGAAGTATAATTTAGGAAAATGGCTTGGTTTAGCAACTCTTAAGCTACTGTCTGTTCTGCTTCTTTTTATGTACAGTGGGTGCTGAGGTCAACATTCAGGCAAATGCTGTTCCAGCACTTGTACATCTCTGTAGGGCTTGCACATGTCAGTGCTAAAAGCTTCCAGACACATGCATGAGATTTTGAATGTTCAAAAGACTTTGGCTCAACTTTAATAATTTAACGTCTTGTAAAACCAGGAGCAAGTCCTGAGAAACTGAAATCTACATAAGTGAAACTTAGCTGTCCTATTTTCCTCTCTTCCTGTTGGCACCTGTTAATTTCTCTGATCTCTTTTTCACCTATCTTTACATAATTGATGATTTCCCTGCCCTCCTCAGTGTGTTCTATCTACTCTAAAAAGCCAACATTTATTCTCTCTCTGGTGTGCCTCTTGGAACAACGCAAACTTTGTCAAAATCTTCTAGAACAGTACACCTATCATTCATTGAGAACTTACTGTGTTCCAGGCATTGTGCTGGTTCTTTATATATATTATTTCTAAAAGGTTGTCACCATCTTTAACCTGAGACAGTAGAGACTCGGGCTGCTTAAATAGTGTCCAAGGTCACAAATTGGTAGTGGCTTTTCTGGTATCAGACTATATCTGACTGACTCTAAAACTTTTCTTTCCATGTTGGTTTTCTACCTTTGCTCTAAAACTCAGCAAAATAACCTGAACCCAATTTTGCCCCCTCCAGAATTTGGAAAGTTTGATGATTTATCAAATTTATGTGTACATCTGTTCCTCTCATTACAGCTTCTGCCCCCAGGAGTGGTTAATGCCTTGCTGGGCTTCAAGCTGCAACTCTCCTGGTCTCTGAGATCTGGCTGAGGGTTTTCAGAGACTAAGGAAAATTTTCTTTGCTTCAGGCTGCAGACTTTGAGCAGCTTTGCTGCTGAGTCTGGGGCCTGTCCTAGAGCTAAAAAGATCACTAACCACGTCCCCATCTGGCAGATAAATCTTGCTGTCATCATGCCTGTCGCCGACCACATCTCATATACCCAGGGCTGTGCCCTGAAGAAGGATTGCCTCTCCAGGTGACTGCTTAGGCCTGAGTCACTGCTGCATACATCACCCAGGCAAATCAGATCAAGCCAAGAATGAATTCATTGCACATGCTGAAGAGTGATTTCACCAGATGAAATACATAAAGTGTCACAGTTGATCTAGCACTCACCAGAGCGACCTCGCTGAAAGTGGTCTGGTTGCTTATTAGAAAAAAGGAAGGGCTTGGGAGAGGTGTCAGGGAACCACTAGGCAGTTACCGGCAAGTCTACTCTAAGGAGAGATCCTTACACAATGATGCATTAAAAAGTTCTCATCTCTTTATGATAACTTTCAAATACACCCCAAAGTAGAGAAAATAGTAAAATAAAGCTTCATATACCCATAAGTCAAATTCAACAATTATTAAGGTATTGCACCATGAAAAACTTACAATAATACCCCAAACCTCAGGGATCAAATCACAAAAAAATGAAGACATAATTACTAGGTTGTATGTCTTATACTATGGATTATACTTAACTGAAAGTTCATTTTCACATTTGTATTTCCTTCCTTTCATTGAAATACAGTTAAAAGTATTCCCCAATCACCTGTTATTGTTCCAGATATTTTCATATAAAAACAAGCATATATATGTATATTCAAAAAGATTTTGTTACATTTGCTTTATTTATTCCTAAAAACCCACTTTTGGGGGTCAGAAGTAGGATATCTGTTTATAGGCCTCATGTCTACCAGAGAAGAGAAGTAACAAGAGTTAAATTCAAACTCCCTATGACTGTTTGTCAACAAACAGATACCTACACTTTTGTTTAGAAATGCTTATTGAGGGCTTCCCTGGTGGCACAGTGGTTGAGAGTCTGCCTGCCAATGCAGGGGACAAGGGTTCGAGCCCTGGTCTGGGAAGATCCCACGTGCCGCGGAGCAACTCGGCCCGTGAGCCACAACTACTGAGCCTGCGCGGCTGGAGCCTGTGCTCCGCAACAAGAGAGGCCGCGATAGTGAGAGGCCCGCGCACCGTGATGAAGAGCGGCCCCCGCTTGCCGCAACTAGAGAAAGCCCTCGCGCAGAAACAAAGACCCAACACAGCCATAAATAAATAAATTAATTAATTAAAATGCTTATTGAGCTCCTGCTATATGTCAGACTCTGCTAGGCATAGGGAATAAAAAAGGAAAAAAGGAAAAAGGCAGCATGGTTTTGGAAAGATCGTCGGCTCTTCCACAAACTAGGTGTCCAACGAATGGCCATGAACAGTATTCATAACAATAAAACTATAATTATTATACACTATCATGATAAGGTCCTGCCCTTAAGAAGGTTTCAACCTCATGGGGTTAGACAGATTCAAAATAATAGGTGCAGCAAGGTTATAAATACAGGGGTAGAATTATCTATGGGGGTGCAGTGGGGAAAATAAAGAGGGAATTAATTGTATCTAGGATGGGTGATAATTGCACTGGTGCAGTACACACACAGTAGGTGCCCTTCTAGGTAGGGGTTTGAGGTGCTGGCAGTGGTGCTGGAATGGCAGTGCAGTGGGGGGAAGAGCCTGAGTAAAGGCACAGAGATGCAAAAGTACAGAGAGTTTATGGCACTCCAGATAGGCACCATGAGTGAACTGGTGGCTAGACAGGAAACCACATTGTAAACATTTTGTGCCTTTGTACTCTATCCTGTCAACAGTGGGGAGCCAGTGAAGAACTGCAAACAAAGGAGTCACAGGACTCAATCTGGGAGCTGTGGGTGATGTGGGTATTCACAGTGCCTAGAATGGCAGAAACTAGTCATTGTTGAAAAAAAATTGCTAGACAAATACCGCATCTTTATAACGCTCAGAGAAACCTGTTGTAAACGCTGAAATATGATGGTAATGAGAATCATAAGGAACATGCATCATCATTGTGTGTGATCAAGTGCTTTCTAATCTATCTTGCCTATAACCAGAGTTCAGTACTTTCTCCCCTTCTGAATTCCTTATATCCATGAAGTCTGTCATGACCTACTACCCCAGACACCAAAGCTGGACCCCCTAGAGTCAGCCTGCACTCCTCCCTCTTCTTCAGAGTACCTCTGGCCCCCTGTCCCATCAAAGATTTAGTAAATCACTAAGTCCTATTGATTTTATCACCTAAATGTTCCTCATACCTAGTTCCTTTCTTTGTTTCCACCCGCTACTGCCTTAGCACAGTCCTTATCGTCTCTCACCAGGACTAACACCGACTAAGTGGTTTCCCGGCCTCCAGTTCTAACTTCCCATCACCCCAGCTCCCAGATTGAATCCTGTGACTCCTTTGTTTGCAATTCTTCACTGGCTCCCCACTGTTGACGGGATACAATTCAAAGGCATAAATGTTTACGATGTGGCTTCCCGTCTAACCACCATTTCACTCATGGTGCCTATTTGGAGTGCCATGAACTCTCTGTAAGGTTTAAGCCTCTATGTGGACACCAGTATGGATACTAATGTAACCTCAGTAAAGCGGGGGCCCCCATGATCCAGTCTCATTACATGATCATGATCAAAAAACATAGTCCATCAACTAAAAAGACATTTCCAAATATCTAAGTTTTTAAAAAATTGCATTCTTGAACATTTTAAAGGGACTCATGGTCCTATGAAACATTCCTCTTTTTACAACCCTTTATCTTCCATCCAGTTTTCTCACATACTGTAAATGTTCCCCACCTCTGTTCAGAGTCACCCCTGCTTAGCCCTCCCTGAGCCCTTGCTCTGGTCCTTCTATTCCTCCCTCTTCTCTAGATTCTGTGCTACAAAAGGCCAAAGGACCAGAGGGCCAGAGCAGGCAGCAATTGATCAGACGGACAAAGCCAGACACCTCTTTAGTGAGCAGAGAGAGACAACAGGCTGGAACTACATACAATTACAGTTTGGGTTCCATTATACAAAGATGAATAAGCCATCTGTGATGATAGACACCTCACTCCCGAGTGATGTGTATATCATAATCATTTCATGTTTATTTTTGTGGTGGGCAACTTTCATCTTGTGGATGGCAATGCCAACATTATAACGAGCCAGGAAAGCTTGCTTACTGGAAGAAGACTTAAGGGCAGCTTGTGTTAGGGGAACTGCCTCTGCCAGGAAACTGGGGCTGTCCTCCTTCTCTGAATTCACACTTCAGGCTGTTTTTGGCTGGCATCACCTGCGGCATTTTAGGGAGGTGTTTTAGGATGGATCTCATGCGGGTAAGGAGCAGTAGGCAGCTGGGGCTGAGCCAGCAGACTGCCTCCGCACCGGGCACTCCTTACTGTGGGTCATGTGTCACTGTTTCCGGGCCTGCTGGCCACGCATGGGCAGCCCCTCCGGCATTGCCAATGTCTGAGTTTGCCTGGCCTTTGCCTAACCACATGCCCCAGGAGCTCCAGGGCCTTCCAGTGTTTATGTCATCTTGAGTTCAGATGCTGGTTGCATATCTGGCCTCCAACCCCACACTGCCACTCCTATCCCTGTGCTCTGAAGGGTGCTACTCCCTTGCGACCTGCTGCCCCTGCTTCTGGACTGACTGCTTAGGAGCCAAGAGATGATGAGCCAGTTAAAGACATGCTGAGGGAAGGAATTAAATTGACAACATTGGGCTGAAGAGAAGGCAACTTAGGAGAAACTGAATAGAGTGTGGTCTTTGACATTGGTGGCCCATTGGAGTTACCTAGAAAGCTAAGAAAAAAAATGCTTGGGCCCCAATTCAGTTAAATTGAAATCGTTGGGCTGGGGCCTGTGGAGGCCACCCTCCAGGGTGGCCCCCAAAGATCCTTCCCCTGGGTATTCACACCCTTTTATAATTCCCTCCCATTGAGTATGGGCAGGACTTAGTGTCTTGCTTCTAATGAATAGAATAAGGTAGAAGTGAAAGTATGTGACTTGTAGATAATGTCATAAAAGCATTGTGGCATTGCTTGACTCTCTCAGGTCACTTGCTTTGGGGAAGGCCAAACGTCATGTCATCAGCAGCCTCATGGAAAGGCCCACTGATGAGGAACTCTGGCTGGTAGCCATGTGAGTGAGCTTGGAGGTATATCTTCCCACCCAAGGCAAGCTTCAGGTGACTGCAGCCCCAGTTTACCCCTTGATTGCAGCATCATGAGAAATGCTAAATCAGAACCATCTGGCTAAGCTGCTTCTAGATTCCTGGCCCAAGAAAACTGTGAGATAATAAATGTATGTTTTTTAAGCCACTAAGCTGGGGCATGATTTGTTACACAGCAATGGATAAGTAATACAGGGCTGAAGAAGCTGTATTTTTTACAAGTTTCCCAGGTGATTCTAAAGTGTAGCCACTGGTATCAAGGACTGAATGAATGGAGGAGACTGGGAGCTGTGGAAGGGAACAGATACTGTGTATCAGTAACTGTGCTACACACTTACATCTGGTACCTTGCTGACTTCACAATATTCTCCAGGAGTTACATAGTATCATCCCTACTTTACAAATGAGAAAACTGAGGTTTACCAAAACAAACTTGCCCAAGATAGGAAGACTTAAAACCTAGCCTAATTTAGAAGCCTGTGTTCCCTCTGCTGTGTGATGCAGCAACCCTGATCCCCCAAGAGAGAGCTTAGAATGAGAGAGATCTGGTTCCTGGAATTTTGCTACCTGTCAGTTGTTTGTACCTGGATTTGCCTTCTGGCCCAGTGGCCGCTAAGTGCTCACCAGAAGGAGTGCTGATAACATGCTCACCAGGGGTGTTATGGGCATCAGCATCTAGCAGTCAATGAATATTTGCTGGGGAAGCCTGAGGCAAGAGCAGTTTGGGAGGGAAGAGGCCGGTCCAGGCTGTGTAGCCCTACCTGCCAGGGTGGCCCAAGCGGGCCCTCTTCCTTCATCCCTTGGGGATTTGTGGGCCTGGGATCCTGGGCTATTCTCTCTGACCATTTAATGCCACCATTTAACCATGATTATTAAACCTGAAGCCCTTTCCCGTTAACACCCACAATGTACCAAGCGTGATTCCCCAGGGGCCATAGGTATAACTGGGCTCCAAGACAAACACATGCTGCCTGACTCTGTCCATCTCTAACCCTGGGGAGAAAATCTGCCCTAAATTAAAGATGGTTCTGGAATGAAGTTTGGAGAGCAACTAGCCATAGAAAAATGAGAGAGCACGTCTCCTCCAGTTGGAATTTTACAGGAGAGTTTCTAAAATCCTTATTGTCACCCAAGCTGCCTAGTGTTCATCAGGCTTCAGCTACAAAGACCATTCCTAAATGAAACACATTATCATAACTGAATAATCTTTAATTACTGATTCCAAAATGAAAAAACAGCAAAACAAAACCCAAACCCAGCTCTCAATTTATATTCAGTGAGGATTACGTAAAGTTAATGTCTTGTGGAAATAGCTCAGTAAATTTACTCAGCAGTGGTGTCCTATAAATCTGGAAGTAAGTAGCTAAGTCAGCTGCTCCAGCCTGGCTCACATCACCTTCACCTTCTATGGTGGCTCCTGGGTGAGTGTCTTTAGTGACCTGAAGCTGTCTTGTCATAATGCTCAAGCACACAGAGACCTCCTAGGGCTTTGAAAGGTAGTGACAATCATAGGGAGATGTCATGCTCCTTTAATAACCATCCATCACTTAGGTCAGAGAGAGCAATGAAGCAAAGTGCAGCCACGCAAACAGAGGCTGGGGGCTCGATGAGAAGTGGAAATCAATGTGGTGCAAACAATATGCCTGTGAGGTCAAGGCAACATTTGCTCTCTGCTCCCACTTTGTCTCTGCCCTGCAGTCTTGATATCATTTAAAAATGTTTATTTGCAGTGAGGATATTAGTATGACATTTACAAAGTAAAAACAAAATTTTTTTAATATGGAAAAGTGTGAAGAAAAAATATAAATCACCTTTAATCCCTCTACCCATACATAACTACTTTTAATGTTTTGGAAATATTCTAATCTGTTAACAGACATACACATTTTTAAATTCTGCAAAATTTCCTTTCTTGCTTTTTAATTTAGAAACATGTCATGAACACTTCGTCCTGTCATTGAAAAGTCTTTTAATGGATGGTGGATGGTTACTATTCTATTGTAAGGCTGAGTCACAAGTTAATTAACCAGTTTTCTATTATTGGACATACAGGTTGTTTTCAATTTTTCACTATATAAATACTACATCTGTGTGCTTTACTTTACAAAAATCTTTGTCCGTTTACTGATAATTTTCTTAAGATAGATTACAAGAACAGAATTTTCTGGGACAGAGAACTGCACATTTTAAAGTCCCTTTAGGTGTGCTATTAAAATCACTATGCCTGTAGATACAGGACCGCCATGTTTGGTTGTGCAGTTTGAACACTGCACAAAGGTGCCTAGATGAGAGGATGAGTTGGGGCTGAAATCCAGTCTGCATTTCCCTTGCCCAGCCTTGCACCCTGCAAGTGGGGGACCACACAGAGAGAAAGAAATGCTTTTTACCTTGCCCCAAAGCTCCCCCTGATTGCTCTACAATTTACCTACAGAGGCTCTACCTGCTCAGAGGGGATTTGTCTTTTCACCTTGTCTGACTACATAGGTGTCTTTTTGTAAATCCTACATAGGTGCTGTGTGTGCTAGGTGGGGGCTGACTAAACAGTATGATTTTTTAAAATTGATAAATTGATATCTTATTCGAATTTACATTAAATGTCTCTTTCAGTGGTTTGGATTGCCGAAAGGCTCCTTTCAAACCACCCCCACTATCTGTTCACATCTTCTTATCAAAGTGCCTTCAAATAATTGTTCTCTGGATCACAAAGTTTTCCAAATTGGGCTTTCAGTCTTATCTCAGCCACTGTGATTCTAATGCTAAGGAGGTGTGTGTTTCTTAGCAACCTCCCCTCTGGGTCTGATATCCGCTTGGGCAGAGATGGATTTGCTGTGAGGCTAATGTAGCTGAAGCTTCAGGGCCACTGGACCAAAGCTCCAAAGCCCTGGACCTAATTTGGTATGAGCAAAATTTTTTTATGGAGGGACACCCAAATTGTATAACTTTCAGAGCCTGCAAAATATGGACTCACCCCTTCTAGGAGCTATCACTTTCAGTTACCCCAGCCCCAGATTTCATCTGAGTGTCTGTTAGAACTAACTGGGATCTTTGGAAGCCATGGATATAGGAAACTGCTATTTTAAATATTTTCTTCAGACTGGTCTGTCGTTTTAGTACCTACTCTATGCTTTCTCCAGTTATTGCCTTAAGATTATAATCATCTCTTCTATCCATCATGGTTTTTAAAATACATATAATTTTAAAACATATATTTAAATAACTTTTGACTTATCTGTCCTTTGACTGCCAGTTCAACTCCAGTAATCCTTAGCCGTACCTTCCCAGTCCTGCACATCTTACTTTTTTCCAGGATCACCAAACCATCTCTGGTTAACAAAGTTGTCAGTGCTTCCTAATTATATTCATGCTGACTATGAGCCTCTTGGGAACCACAGGTAACCCCTGGGCCTACCTAAGTATGTGCACATTGCCAGACTAATTTTTTGTGGGACATCTGTTCACATTTCAGTGGTGCTGCATTTTCCAACTTTGCTTTGTAACTACAACCTGGGATATTGAATCTGAAGGTGTTTAGTCAAGCTGCCTGATATTACATTTGGTCTTAGCCCCTCCGTAGCTTAGGTAAATTACTTAAGTAGATTTTTTTTGGTTCAGTTTTTACATTTGTAAAATGGGGATAATAATAATACCTACCTCACTAAGTCTTCTGAGAAATAATGAGTAATGCATATAAAATATTTAAAACAGAGCCTGTAACTTATGTAGTTATTATAATAATTACTATCATTTCTAAAAAAGCAACAATAGTTAGAATTGCTATTTTGGAAGAGAATAAATTAAGATGAGGTCTGTTTTGTTCATTGCTATATCCTTGATGCTCAGAATAGTGCCTGGCACTTAACAGATGCTCAATAAATGTTAGTGCTGAAATGAGTGAAAGATCGATGTATGTAGATCCAGAAGTTGCTGCATTGGAATTGAAGTGCCCCAAAGAGATTGAAGTTTCATTCAAGAGACTGAAGCAGCAGATAGATGACTGATGCAGCAATTTATGATTTAATCAGGGATTCTCAAAACTTCAAGTGGAAAAAATCAATAACTAGGACATGTTTTGCTTAAAGGAATTTGGCTGTTTCCCCTATACCCAGGAAACAACTACTGAGTGGTCCATGGTGCCAGTTCAACTGGCAAGCAATCTTGTGCTGAAACCTAGCCAGCTGGGGAAGGTGGGAAGGAGTTGGGGAGGGGGGGTAATCTTCCAGGGTAGTGCTCTCAGAGGGCATTAGCACCAGAGCACCTGCCTTGAAACAGGGCTTCTGAATCTTGATTCCCCAGAATCTGGGTCCACAGACTCTGGGTAGAGGTGAGTGTTGTCTGTGAACCTCCCTTAAAATTATATGCAGGATTTGGGAAACATCTGAATATGGGCATATATATATTATTCTCAGGATCTCAGCACTTTTGGCAGTTCTCAATTCCAAGACCCAGAAAGGGTTAAGAATCATTTGAATTTCTGCTTAAAATCAGAAAGCTAGAAGGAGAAGATGGAGGGTCCAGGGGTAGCACTTGCCATGAGTAGAAGAGGGAGAAGCAGTATTTTGTGTGACATTGCCCATCACCTCTCCCCCTCAGGTACGGAGAAAAAGGCTGGTTTTTTCAGACCAAACTCTGCCATTCTCTCCAGATTGACACCTTTGGGTGGTTACCAAACATTAGCGAGTCTTACTATTTTTCCTGAGCCCTCAGCTTGATTCTTGGCTTCTCCGGGAATTTAGACAACATCCATGCCCTAAAAGTACCTAGCCAGCAGACAAAGAAGAATGTCCAGAATAAGCAACTGGGACCAGATGAAAAGAATAGATATATATTTATGTTTATCTTGTGTCATAGCAGGAAATGCCTACATTCTTCTTTCCCTTAGTTGTTTCACCATAGGAGATCTGGGAGGAAAAGCTTCATGCAAAGACATTGAATTTTAGGAAGAGGTTTACCAGCTGGACAGCTGTTGACTTTGATCTGAGAGTTATGAAACTCTCCCCTGGTCAACAGGCTGGAATTTGATAGCAATGAAACAGTCACTTTAGGGCCAACAGATATCATTCAGCTTTAAATTTAAGCCATAAATAGAAAAATGGTCCTTACAGAACAAGCTCCTGTAGCTCTAGCCTAACTATAGGGTCCTTTGCAACCTATAGGCTCGTCCTTTTGTGTTGTCTGAGAATCTGTGGTTTGTTGGTGTGGCAGCCCAGCCACACCAGCCAGAGTGGAGCCCAGCAGCTGGCCAGGGACTTCAGCTCCCATGACCAGTCCACCATGACTGTCTACCACCGCCTATGAGGTCACCACCTTCACCTTGCCCCCTGAAGTGTAGGGAGGTGGGTGCTTACTCTGAGATTGAAAGAGAACAAACACTCCTTTGATTTTGAGAGCTTTGGAATACTTCATGAAATAACTGCTCTTTTCTTTTCCACTAATACTTTTTAAAAGTTATTTTTAAAAGAAAAATAAAACTATCAGACATGACTAGCTGAAGATTTCATAGGGTTAAGTGTCCTACGTATCAGGGGGTCATGCACATTCCCATCTTGGTTGTTTTATTTAAATTCCACCCCGCCGTCCAAATGCACACATTGTTAAGGTCAGGGACTTTAGACTATGTGGCCTGTTTGCTGCTATCCTGCTCCAAATAGTAGACCTTGTCTCTCAATAAAAAACATAATTCAAATTATCCTTGGTAGTGTTGATTTCTTATGCTGTGAGGATGAAAATATGGGAAGAAGGGACACTCAGACCTGGTTCTATTTTTTTTTAATTAATTAATTAATTTATTTATTTTTGGCTGCATTGGGTCTTCATTGCTGCAAGCGGGCTTTCTCTAGTTGCAGAGAGCCGGGGTTACTCTTCTTTGCGGTGCACGGACTTCTCATTGCGATGGCTTCTCTTGGTGCAGAGCACGGGCTCTAGGTGCACCGGCTTCAGTAGTTGTGGCACACAGGCTAAGTAGTTGTGGCGCACAGGCTTAGTTGCTCTGTGGCATGTGGGATCTTCCTGGACCAGGGCTTGAACCCATGTCCCCTGCATTGGCAGGTGGATTCTTAACCACTGCACCACCAGGGAAGTCCCCTGGTTCTGTTTTTTAATGCTGTACATGTACAACTTAAGATGTAATAGAAGCTCAAACTTATCATTATTAAGTTTTGGCTCCCATTGTCTCTCTAAATTCACCCCCTGCTCCCAGAAGAAAAAAATTGGCAGATAATAGATGGTCCTATGGTCATTTTGACTCCCAACACCCTCTCAATTCAGTAACTAGAATAAATCCAGTCCATGATATTAATCAGTGCCTCTGTCATCATCATGCAGAGGTAAGACATCCCCTCATCTTTCCTTGGCAGCTGCCTGACTTTAAGGAAGGGACTGTGATTGGCTTCTACTCTTTCTCCCACTCACCTTCTCACAGACTCCCAGACTGCTATTTTATATCCTACAAGGGACGAAGGGCCAGAGAGGAGGGAACAGATAAGGGGAAGCGAAAGCTCTGACTCCGCTCAGTGACTTATGCTCTCTGCCTGGAAGGTGATCAAACTCATTCTTTCTCCTGGGTTCTGCAGACACACTCATCACAGGGGACCTCTCACGTGCAAGTCTTGCACTGCGGGGATGCCCATTCCCTCGGCAAGATGCTTCCTGGTAGGCCTTGGCTCACCTGTGGTCCATGCAGGGGTGTGCTGGAGCTGGCTTACACGGCCTCACGAAAGCCGATTGGGCACATCCATTCCCGACTGTACATTCAGGAACTTCAGACTGGTAGCTGGAAATTGGTCATGATAGGAGGATTTACACTCAGGAAATTGGCAAAATGCAAAAAAAAAAAATAAAAATCAGAGCTTATTGTTTTTTTCCCTAGAGAGTTGGATCTTAAACATTTATCAGCACACCACTGGGTCCATCTAACCCAGGCCCCTGCTACTGGAGTTCCCTTACTCTCTCCCAGGCAGTCTTCTTGAGTAGGATTTAATCAGCTCTAGTCCAGCTCTCTCCTGTGTCTATAGGTAATCCTTATCATATTTTGTCCTACCAAACTGAAAGGATTTCAGGAAGATCATAAGGTAGCAGTCAGAGCCAATTTCTCCAAAGACTCTGTTCATCACACCCTCTCCCCTCTTCATACTTTGATTCCTTTTTATAGGCTTCATCTTGCTGAGGGGGTGCAAAAATCATAGAACCAGTTCAATTAATCATTTCCTTTGTAAAAACTCTGAATCTGGGGAGGCAGTCCCAGATTCATTTTTGTATTTGATATTTCTGAGTTCTATTTAAATTCCTCTTCTTCATCCATGTGTCACCATTCTGGACTGGGTTATCATTCTAGGGCTTGCTAAATGCTGAGGAAGCGAACATAGTCCCATGTCATGAGCATTTAGAATTTGTGCTGTCCAATATAGTAGTTACTACTCTCATGTGGCTTAATTTAAATTCATTAAAAGTAAATAAAATTTAGTTCCTCCGTTGCACTAGCTACATTTTAAATGGCTTCTTTATTGGACAAAACATTTCCATCACTGCAAAAGTTGTACTGGACAATGATGATTTGGATGGACATTGCCATGGAAGTTTAAACTGGTAGGGATAAGATATGAAAATGAAGAAGAACCCTAATTCAAAATAAATGCCAGTGTATATTAAACTAAAAGCTTGAAGTTTTGTTTGTACAGGCTACACAACATTTCACAATTAAGATGTCATCATCAGGCCCTAAAGAGGGACAAGAGATAAAATTGTATCATCGTGTAGCCTTTGGATACAGTGACACTGAAAATGGACAGATTTCTAGGCAAACGTTATGTACATTTGCAGGTTTTGATGTGTATACTATCGACTTTGTCACTTGCTTTTAAATCATCGCTGTGTTTTTGATGCTGTCATCCATCAGCTTTTGCTAATCTGGCTGGAGGTGGAAGTTGGGATGTGGGGCTGACGAGAGGAAGCTGAGGGGGCTCAGAAGGCAGCCTGTAGGCCAAGAGCCATTGAAATCTGGTAGTGTAAATAGAGATCGAATTTTATGGGCTCCAGGAAAAAAGTCTTCCCCACAGGCTCCAGAAATTTTTCTTGTTATATGGGAATTTGGAGGATTATTAGACTTGATTTGGGGACCTTGACTTTATACCCTCTTATCAGTTTATCCATAAGCCAAGAGAGTGAATTCTTATACTGTAGACTGTGGATTTTCCCCAGTCATGAGTAAGGAAAAATTGATATTCATGTTTCAGTGTACATGTATGAATGAATATGTGTTTTGAAGTATGCCAAACTATATCTGATCTCCAGTTTTGACATCTGAGCTATGGGCCATGCCTGGGTGGTACCTCATGGCTATCACCATCAGCATTACTGTGCAGTATTTTGAGGCCCCCATTGACAGAGTTCTTGAGTGAAAAATGACTTTGGTCTTAGAAATGGCCTTCTGAGCACAACCCGTCAAATCCAGGGCTTGAGGGGCCTTTGTGCGCTCTGACATATCTTTATAACCTGGAGTGGAGACATCAGTGAGGCAGTTTTGCTGATGTATGTAGGTTAATGGTCTCAATATTGTCATTCTGAGTTATGAGGCTTTTCCAAGGCTGATGATGATGCAATGCCTAATGGCAGAAGAGGAAGTCGAGGTAGGGAAATGTGAGGCACTCTAGTGGTAAATCTGGGAGACCACCCCAGACATGGGAGAGCAGGGCTTGGCCTGGGAAGGCATGTTTTCCCCTGGTACACAGAGAAGCCTTTCAAGAAATATCATTAAACCACTGAGAGCAAGAAGGGAATGGCCCAAGGATCACTTGGAAGTTGATGGATGAATGGAAGATAGTTGTATTTTTTTTCTGGGATGCAAATGTGGAATGACCAAGTTGACTGGATTTCTAGATACCACCCAACAGCAGTTGCCCCTTCCTTCTATGTTTATGTTTTGGAAGCTCAATACTTTTCTCTGCCTTTGTTTTAGAAATATAGACAGAGAACATGGCTGCTCTTGGAGAAGACTGAAAATAAATCAGATTATATGCCTTGAAGGTTTTTTTTCTCTTGTTTAGTTTTTAAGAGAGAACATATGTCAGTATCTGCCTGGGGTGATCTTTGGACATAACTCTTCAGTCAGGTGCCTCCACGTTCCTGCTTCACCTGGGGATCAGACCAGAATTGATGCCTGTCTCTATAGCTACCACATAAAAACAGAGCCTGAGTCAGAAGACCTGATTCTGTTATAAACTCTGTCTTACCACTGGTCTCTGATTATTGAACGTATTGTCCTGGTTCCTTTTTGGGATCTTTTGCCCACTCTTTTCTCATTTTTACTGATCATCTGCTTCCAGAACTATTAGGAAAAGGACACTGCATTTGCTATGGACACAAACTTAGGCTTGATCTCCTCAGGCTAGTATTTTGGAAGTACCAAAGGGAAGAAAAATGGCCTTACCCCAAATGTTACTTTAGTTCTTAGTTACAAATATTTCTTGACACTAATTGTGGGCATTAACCTATGAAGAATATGAAAATATACAAGGCTCAATTCTATTCTTAAATAGCTTAAACTTTTAGTTAGATATATAAAACCAGAGCATATGAAAAGTTAAATGATGCAAGTATTAATAACTTCAATGTATTAAATGCCTACTGTGTGCCAGGTGATTTACATGTTTTATTTTACTTTTCAAAATTACCCTAAAAAATTTTATTATTTGCATTTAACAAATGAGAACCCTGTCTTAGAGAAGATACAGAACTTTCCATAGTTCACTCAGTTAACAAGTGGTGGTGCCAGGGCCTGTCTCAAAGCCAGAGCTCTTTCCTCTGAACTATATTTCCTTTATATTTGTTGATTTTAATCAGGATAGAGATTGTAGCCATGTACAATATTGATAATTAGTAAAAAGAGTTACAAGGAATTCTGAGGAAGGAAAGTGTACTGTGGCTTGGAATGGTTAGAGAATTTGGATAGAGGTGCACTGATTTTTATCTAAGATCTAAAGAATGAGTAGGATGAGTTAGAAAGAGGAAAGAGGGACCAGCCTACCTGCAGGGGGACTGGCTTGAACTCCAGCATCCTGGTGCACTTGCAGGTATAGCTTAGTTTCACCTGAATTCTAACCGAGAGGCTCCCCAAGGCTGGAGAAGTTCTGGAGGTAGGATAGATTTATGACTGTTATCCCCATGGTTGGGTTACTAAACAATGCCCAGGTCTGCTTCTGGAAGGATCTTTCTAGTTTGTTGTTCTCCGTGGCCATACTCTAGGTGAGCACTGGGAAAACGAAGTTTTTGGTGTCAGTGTTGGTAGCCTATTTCCTGTTGGTGCAAGTTCTGGGACCTGAGAATTGCCTTAGGGTTTGAATAATTGCTAGGTTTACAGTTTCTTTGGCTTTATAGTTACCTTAAAAACATTTTAGACTTTTGGTCTACCTATATGCCTCTGATCCAGAGCCAGAGACCTTAGCTATACAAAGATATTAAGCATAAGAATTGCTGCTTTGCAGCCAAGGCCTGTGCTCTGATGTCTCCCAGGTTGTTTTGGGGGCACTACCTGTAATCCTAGCCCATAATCCAATCTTGCCCACTTTAATCTTCACAACCGCCTCAAGAAGCAAGTACTGTTATTATCTCAATTTCACAGATTGTGAAACTGATTCTTACAGAAGGTAAGACACCAAAGAGAAAGAAGCAGAGGTTATCAGGATACGCCTTCCTCTCTTGACTGGACCAGAACCTGGCATACAAGTTCTCTAGGGCTTCCCCAGGTACACTCCACATAGCCCCTGTCATTCTTTCTCTGCAAATCTTTTGCCTGTGAACCTTCTCTTATGGCATCCCTCTTTCTCTGATCTGAGAAACCACAGAAGCCCAGACAGTGGGTGTCAGGGAGCCAACTCACAGATCCTTCTTTTTGGAAGTGGTCAATAGTGTGTGAAGCTGCACAGAGAGCACCTGGCGCCCTGTGCCTGTCTGAACCACCAAAAATAAATCCACTCTCAGCCCAGCAGTAATCAGCTCACGCCTTGAAGCATGAAATTTGATTAGCACTTTTATCTCCGCTGCATCACTTGGACTGTTACAACAGGTCATAAAATTACTGAGTACTACCCTGTCCACCCCTAGTCAGTGTGACCCAGCTGTAGGACTCGGTGACCTCCAGGGAATGGAAACAGGGCTGGCTGCTTACAAAGTAAGGAGCTTTGTTCTTTTTCATTTCCGTGAACTTGCATATACAGACCAAGGTAATGCTGCCAGAAAAGAGAGTTCCTTTCTCAGGGAAGGCTAAGGGTTACAGAGGTTGGTTTTTGCACCTTTAGTATATCACTTAAGTGGGGGTGGGAGATGGTATAGGTATGTATCATAACATGTGACTTATTGTATTTGCAAGGCAAATTCTGTCCCAAATTATAGAAAGAGCTGCATTTACACAGTAGGAACTAGTTAAGAGTCTGTATCTGGAAATAGTAGCCTATAGTGATTTCCCAAACTGATTTGCAAATTAGAATATTCTAGGGAGATGTTAAAAACACATATTCTCAGGCCCTATCTCCTACTATTTCCACGTAAATCTATATTTCTGAGAATTCAGCCCAAGGGTGTGTACTGATCAGGTTGGACCAGTGTTCTGGGAAGCACTGATGTAAGGGGAGCCTGACTGGATCTGCCTGCATTGGAATTCCCCAAGTTTCAGACATATTAGGGCTTGTATGCCCCAATATGAGGATGTCTTTTCAGTGAACACAGAGTCACTGAAGCTTCAGTAAAGAGGGTCTATTTTAAGGATTCAACAGGGCATCCAGGGCCAGGAGAAGGAGTCCTGCTGGGCCATCTGGGGACAGGGAGTGTAAGTGGAAATAGAGTCAGGACAGAGGTCACCCTCTTGTTCCTCAAAGGCCAAGGCCCTCCTCCTTCACTTCTTCTTGCCTGACTGCTACGTGTACTTCACTCCCTGCTTGTGCAGGACCCAACCTATTCAGGTACGGCATCCACCACGCTGACTGGTTTCTGTGTTTCGTGGTCTAAATTCTTGAGAGATGAAAGGTGATTGGTCAGATTTGTCACTGGCCTGTGTCCTGGGTTTACTCTCCATCAAACTGAGTGGAGCTGAGGAAGCCAGATCAGTCAGGCTCTGTTCTGGTCAGAATATGTCCCCCCAAATCCATATGTTGAAATCTTACCCCCCAAGGAGATGGTATTAGGAGGTGGGGCTTTGGGAGGTGATTAGGTCATGAGGGTGGAGCCCTCATACATGGGATTAGTGCCCTCATAAAAGAGACTCAAGAGAGCTCCCTGGCTTCTTCTGCCATGTGAGGACACAACAAGAAGGCTGTGACCCAGAAGAGGGCCCTCACCAACCATGCTGCTACCCTGATCTTGGATTTTCAGCCTCCAGAACTATGAAAAATAAATTGTTTATAAGCCATCCAGCCTGTGGTATTTTGTTATAGCAGCGTGAACTAAGACAAGCTCCTAGATCTCCCCCTTTCAGGGTCCTGAAGATCTTCTCCATTAAGATATACAGGAAGGTGAGAATAACAGGCACATTGCCTAACATGTTTGTTATACCATCAAAGATTGACATACGCCATTTTAACAACAACAACAAAATGACTTTTATATGGACCAGAAGCAATTATGGTAGCATGACCAGCACATTCTCTTCCCGTAGTCAGGATGCTTGGGAGGTCAAGTCAGAATCAGTCTTTCTATTGCATTATTGTTCATTTGTTGATTTATTAAATGAGTACTTATTGAGCACATATTATGTTCCAGGTACTTTTTTGGGGAACTTGGTACTGTTTTATGTGCTTCTGATACTTTGGTAAACAAAACAGACAAAGATACTTGTTTTTGAGGAGCTTGCGTTTTAGGGCAAAAGTAAGAGGAACACAGACAATAAGCAATAAACATAATAAGTAAATGAATTATATAGTACATTAGAAAGTTATTAGTTCCATGGGGGAAAAGGGGGAAATATGTCAGGGTAAAGGGGATCTGGAACACCAGGGAAATGGACTACAGCTTTAAATATGGTGGTCAGTATGGTTCAATTGAGAAGATGACGTTCCAGCAAAGATTGAAGGAGGTATAGGTAAGTGGAAGAAGAGCATTCTAGGCAGAGAGAAGAGTCTAAGCAAAGACCCTAAGGAGAGGGAATGCCAATGTCACTGGAATGCGTGAGGACAGAGAGCAGTAACAGAGGCCATAAGAACACAGCATGTGGAGCCTTGTAGCCATTGTATAGACTTAGCATTTTACTCTGAATAAGATGGAAAGCAAGGCAAGAATGTAAGCCCAGGAACGACATGATCTGCCTTATTTTTTAAATTAATCTTTGGTTTGTTTTAAACTTTTTATTATGGAAATTTTAAACAAACAAAAGCGGATAGAATACAATTACAATTACTGACTTGTTGTCAGTCTTTTATATCTATACCCCCATTCACTTTTCCTCCTCTCTGAATTCCAGATATAATATAATATCTTTAACCAGTAGACATTTCAGTTATATAATGTCTTTTTGAGGTATAATTTATAGTAAGGTACAGCTTCACGAGTATATATATATATATATATATATATATATATACCATTGTGACCACCATCCAGATGAATATATAAAATATTTCCAGCACCCCAGATTCCCTTGTCAATTTCTAATCCATAATCCCACCACCAACCAAGGTAACCACTATTCTGACTTCTATCATCACAGATTTATTTTGCCTGTTCTTGAATTTTTTATAGAAGATATCACACAAAATGTAGTCTTTCATGTTTGGCTATTTTAGCTCACCATTTTGTTTGCAAAATTCCTTAATTGATGTAAAGTATTTCATTGTTTGGATACACCACAATTTATCAATTCTCCTGTTTTTTTATATATAATTTTTTAAATTAATTAATTAATTTATTTATTTTTGGCTGTGTTGGGTCTTCGTTGCAGTGTGTGGGCTTCTCATTGCAGTGGCTTGTCTTGTTGCGGAGCATGGGCTCCAGGCGCGCGGGCTTCAGTAGTTGTGGCATGCAGGCTCAATACTTGTGGCTCATGGGCTCTAGAGTGCAGGCTCAGTAGTTGTGGTGCATGGGCTTAGTTGCTCTGTGGCATGTGGGATCTTCCCGGACCAGGGCTTGAACCCGCGTCCCCTGCGTTGGCAGGCAGATTCCTAAGCACTGCGCCACCAGGGAAGCACTCAATTCTCCTGTTGACATTTGAGTTGTTTTCAATTTTTGGCTACTATGAACATTCTTGTGCATGTTTTAAGTGGACATACGCACTAATTTCTCTTGGATATATACCCAGGAGTATTTCATACAGGAATATAATCACTAAGGCATGGAATAGGCAGGTATATTTAGCTTTAATAGACATTTCCAGTATGGTTGACCTGATTTCACTCCTTTCTGTAACGTATGAGAGTTCCAATTTCTCCACATCCTCACCAAAACTTGTATTGTCAGTTTTTAAATTTTAACCATTCTGGTGGGTATGAGAATTTGCACTTTCCCAGTGAGTAATATTACTGAGCGCCTTTTCATATGCTTATTGGACATTTGAGTTCATCTTTTATAAGGTGCCTGTTTGAGCATTTTTCTCATTTAAAAAAAAAGGTTTGCTTATTTTCTCATTATTTTGTAGAAGTTCTTTATATATTTTGGAAATAAGATCTTTGTCAGATATTTGTATTGTCAGTATCTCCTTTCAGTCTGTAGCTTGCCAATTAACTTTCTTAATTATGTGATTTACCCAACAGACATTCTTAATTTTAGTAAAATATAGTTTATTATGTTTTTTCTTTTTTGCTTATGGCCTAGCTTTTACATTTAGGCATATAATCTACCTTGAATTATTATATGTATATAGTGTGGGGTAGAAGTCAAGGTTAATTTTTCTCATAGGGTATCTGGTTACTTCAGCATCATTTTTTTGGAAAGACAATTCTTTCTCCACTGAATTACAGTGGCTTTTTGTAAATCAAATGATCACACATATGTGGGTCTATTCTGATCTCTCTATTCTTTCCATTGATTTATTTGTCTACATTACACCCATACCACACTGCCATAACTGCTGTAGCTTTATAAGTCTTGAAATCTGATAGTGTGCAGTCTTCCAACTTGGTTACTCTTCTTCAACATTGTCTTGGTTATTCTGTGTTCTTTGCATTTTCATAAATTTTAGAATCACCTTGTCAATTTAAATGATCTTGCTGTGATTTTGATTGGGAATGAACTGAACCTATAGATCGATTTGGCAAAAATTGGCATCTTAATATTTAATCTTCCATTTAACGCACATGTAATATTTATCCCCTTATTTGGATCTTTAATTTCTCTCAATATTTTGTAGGTTTTAGTGTAGAGGTTTTACACATCTTTTGTTAGATTTTTATTAGGTATTTGATTATTTTGGTTGCCATTGTAAATGGTGTTTTTCATTTAGCTTTCCAACTGTTTTTTGGCCAGTATATAGAAATACAGTTAATTTTTTTGATATGTTCACTTTATATGTAGTGACCTTGTTCAATTCACTTATTAATTCTAATAATTTGAATATTCTTTAAGAATTTCAATATATACTATTGTGTCATCTGTGAATAGGAGAGTTTTACTTATTCCTTTCCAATCTTTAAGCCTTGTGTTTCTTATTCTTGCCTCACTGCACTGGCTAAGATCTTCAGTACTATGTGGAAAAGAAATGGTGTTGATGGACATCCTTATCTTATTCCTGGCCTTGGGGGAGAAATATTTCAATGTATCACCACTGAGTATGAAGTTGCAGTTTTTGGGGTTTTTTTTTGTTTTTGAAGATACTCTTTGTCTTGTAGATATTTTAAGAACACTCCTTTCTACTCCTCGTTTAGTGGGAATTTTTTTTTTTTTAAATCAAGAATTGGTTTTGAATTTTATAAAATGATTTTTTGGCATTTATTGAAAAGGTTATGTGGTTTTTCTCATTATTCTGTTAAACCAATGAATTACACTGGTGGAATTTCAAATATTAAACCAGTTTCTCCCTTTTAAAAAAGGATTACTCTTGTTTTCTTTCTTTAAAAAAAAAAAAGGATTACTCTATTATGTTGAAAATAGATTAGAAGCAAGGTGGAAGCAAGGAGAGCTGTTAGAGCATTGTTACAGTCTTTCAGGAGAGAGGGGATGTCAGTTCAGACCAGTGTGTTAGCAGTGGAGGTAGTAAGGAGTGGTCAGATTCTAGATATACTTCGAAATATAGGATTTCCAGACATATTATATGTGGAGAGTATAAGAAAAACACTGGAGTCGATAAAGAAGTCAAGGATTTTGGGTGGGACAACTGCAAAAATAGAGCTGCCATCAACTGAGATGGGAAAGAATGCGCGTGAAATAGCTTTCGGGCACAGATCAGGAATTAAGTTTTGTACATACTAAGTGAAAATATAAAGATTTCCTGTGGGCAGTTGCATATAATATGGGTCTAGAGTTGAGAAGAAAGGTCTGTGCTGAAGATTAAGTTCGGGAGTCACCAGAGAATAGATGGGATTTAAAACAATGATGAGAGTGGATCAAATCATCAAGGGAGTGAGTGTAGATAGATAAAAGATCCACTCTAACATTAACAGGTTGGGGGAAAAAGAAAGAAGAACAGAGAAAGTTAAAAATGGAACCACGGAGGTGAGAGGAGAAGCAGAGAGGGTATTTCCCAGGAAGCCAGTGGGCAGTGAATCCATCAGGAAAGCATGGCAAATCATGCCAAATGCAGCTGGTAGATCACGTTAGACAGGAACTAAAAATCATTAGACTTAGGAATATGTGGATAACTGGTAACCTTTATAAGAGCAATTTGGGGAGCAAGAAGCTGATTGGAGTGTTTAAGAGAGAATGGGAGGAAAGTGCTTGACTAGTATACATAACACTTTTGAGGAGTTTGATACAAAAGAGAGCAAAGAGATGGGGTTGAAGCTAGTGGGGAAAGTAGGGCTAAAAGAATGTTTGTTTGTTTGTTTTAAAGATGGAGAAATAATGGCATGCTCATATGCTCATGATAATGACCCAATAGGAACAGAAAAACTGCTGATGTAAGAGAAGGAAGAGAATTGCTGGAGCGAAATCTTTGGGTAAGTGAAAGGATTGGAATCTAGTCACAAGTAGTCACATGTAGAGGGATTGGCTTTAAAAGGGGAAAAGAAATCAACAAAGACAAAAGAAATCAATGCCTTACAGAATGAAAATATTTGTGGTGGGTAAGATTGGTAAACATATATATCCTAGGTATCTCTGGCTTTGTGAGCTTGAGAATAAAGATGTAATCTCAATAAGATCCAAATCTTTGGGACTTCCCTGGTGGTCCAATGGTAAAGAATCCGCCTTCCAATGCAAAGGATGCAGGTTCGATCCCTGGTCAGGAAACTAATATCCCACATGCCACAGAACAACTAAGCCCGCGTACGCCACAACTACTGAGCTCGTGCGCCTCAACAAGAGAGCCTGCGTGCCTCAAACTACAGAGCCCATGTGCCCTGGAGCCCACTCGCCACAACTACAGAGCCCACGTGCCCTGGAGCCCACACACCACAACTAGAGAGAGGAGAAAACAAAAAACAAAAAACCCGCACACCACAACTAGAGAGAAGCCTGCGCAACACTATAGAGAGAAGCCAGCGCGATGCAACAAAGAGCCCTCGCACTGCAGTGAAAGATCCCGCCTGCCTCAGTGAAGATCCAGCATGCTGCAACTAAGACCTGACACAGCCAAAAAATAAAAAATAAAAATTAAATTAAAAATAAATTAAATATTTAAAAAAAAAAGATCCAAATCTTCATGGCTCTGAGCCTTTCTGTTTGCTGCTGGAATCTCAGCCTTTTCTAAATTTATTTTCCCCAAATAGATTTAGAAACCCAGAGGTGCTTTTTATATTTGTACACATACAAGTCCTATGTATTAATAGCTATCCCAGCTAGATGAACGTAATATCACACACGCAAACTCTGACAGTTCTACAGAACCCAAGGCCAAAGATCCTTTATCCCCGCTTTGAAGAAATATTTCTTCTTAGTTATGCAGAGTCTCCAGAACAAGACTGCTTGTGCAACCTCTCCCTCATAAGGCATGCACACGATTCAGGACAGATTCTAGTGTCAATTGCTGCACATCACCAAGAACCACACTAACCCTTTCTGACATCAAGCCCTATTCATAGCTCAAGGCTTTTCCCCTTATGGTCAGTTAGCTCTCAACATCCCCATGATTGCCTCCTTTAAGTGGGTTTTACTAGTTCCCCTGCTCCCCACCAAACGGCAAAGAAATAGCAAGGGGCAGGGGAAGACCTTTGTCTCCAGGCACCAGCCTATGTGGGCACCAGCCTATGTGGGCACCAGAAACTCACTAACAGCAAACTTCAGTGATATGGCAGCAGATAATAGGGAGGGAGGGCACAAACACATTACATTGTCCTTGGCATCTTTTTTTTTTTCTTTTGGCCACAGGTGGAAAAGGCTCTATTTATTTACTTATTTTAATTGAATAAATTTGACATA
Source organism: Balaenoptera musculus (assembly GCF_009873245.2). NCBI lineage: Eukaryota > Metazoa > Chordata > Mammalia > Artiodactyla > Balaenopteridae > Balaenoptera > Balaenoptera musculus. Next base: position 140,346,464 of record NC_045786.1, on the reverse strand, counting down.
TAACATTGTGTAAATTTAAGGTTTATGTGTTACTTTGATATAATTATATATTATAATATGATTACCACTGCAGCAATATTTATCACATTACATAATTACAGTACAATATTGTCTATATTCATTATATTGTTCAGTAGATCGCTATGTCTTATTTACTACTTGTTGCAAGTTTGTATCCTTAAACAGCATCAGTCTTATCCCCCCAGCCCCATGCCCTGGTAACCACCATTTTACTCTCTGTTTTTTATGAGTTTGACTTTTTTAGATTCCACGTGTAAGTGATATCATATAGTACTTGTCTTTCTCTATCTGACACCTCACGTAGCATAATGTGCTCAAAGTCCATTCATGTTGTCACAAATGGCAGGATACCCTCCTTTTCCTTGGCAGAATAATATTCCATTTTGTATATATGCCACATCTTTTTTATCCATTCATCCACCGATAGGCATTTACATTGTTTTCATATCTTGGCTGTTGTGAATAATGCTACAATAAACAAGGGAGTGCACATATCTCTTCAAAATACTGTTTTCATTCCCTTTGGGTACATACCCAGAAATGGAATTGTTGGATCATATGGTAGATCTATTGTGGAATATTAATTAGTCCAACCAATATGTAAAACAATATGGAGGTATCCATGGGCATCTTATACCCTCCTCTTGTACCAAGCCCCATCTTCTGCTAAGTCCACTACCTGTGTTTTTATAACTGAACCCCAGGATATGAGACTTCAGCCCAGTGACTTCTTAATCTTCATGTCAATCATGGAATACATGGATATAGCAGGGGAGGTTGTGGCATAAAGTAACTCCTCCAACTCAGTCGATATATATAGGATCAGAACAGGAAACATTTTACTGTGTGTAATGGTGTGAGGCTAAGATGGCTCTAACAGTCTTTTGACAAGGGCATATGGACCATTTAAGTCTCCCTCTTTCCAGGACACTGCTTTTGGGGACATTGCCAATGGTTGCCATTATGACTTTTTTTCTAAGTGTCATGGTTGACCAGCCCACATTTGGATGGGCATACATTTTCTTTATTCATGGTAATTAAATCAAAGGCATGATGACAAAATTGTGTTGGCCAAGGTGCCAGAATTTTAGAAAGGATTTAACTTCTTGAATTCTAGAAGCTTTATGTTAATAACCCAAATGGAAGTGTTCAGTTAGACAGAAATTGATGAGGCTTGTAAAAATCAGCAGGGGAGAGGACTCAGTGTTCCTTGACACCCCTGTCTGTCTCTTGGATGATTCATGAGTCTATCAGTGAAATCCAATTGATTTGCTCTAAATGAAGTTATCAATCTCCCTTTCTCTGGCCCCAAGCATATTCATATATTATAAGTGAAATTACAGGGTTGCAAAATCATAGCACTGTTGTTATTTTTCAGGGATGACCTTGAGCATAATTCTTATGGATCTGGCCTTACAGGCAACACATCTTCAGCCCCATGCCTCTGTTTTGGTTCTGCTGGTTTGTTAAATTGTTCTAACCCGGTTGACTCCTGGAGAGGCTGGCTTCACAGAGATGCTCTATCTCTGTTCGGGCTGTTGGGGCAGCTCGGTTCCAAGAAGCCACAGACTGGAACGTCAATTGTGATTGCTTCTTTTGGTCAGGAGTCCCCCTCCTTTGTACTCTGTGTCCAGATTCTACTGGCTCAGCCTAGATAGTACCTCTTCAGCAGAGGGATTGCAGGTCACTGTGACAGCCATTTACCTAGCATTACCCAAACATGAGATTCACACAGGAGATGTCTTCCTCTGACATCCACATCCCTGGGATAGATGGTCTGAGTAGTGCACACAACTTCCTGCTATCCATAGTAGGATCATCATTTCCAAATACACCTCCATTTGCATGGTGTGCTAGCAAAAGGCTTTGGATTAAACCAAAGTGGATGCAAATCCCAGTTTTGCCATTTACCCTGTGGCACTGGGACGATTACTTTATTCTCAATGAGCTTTAACATCCTCATCAGTAAAAACGAGATAATGATACCTTCCTCACAGTCCTGAATGAACCTGAGCAGAATCTGGCACGTGGTACAGACTCAACAAATGTTCATTTCCTGTCCTCTGAGAGATTTTAAAGGCTAAGTTTATAGTCCCTGTGAAATTCTAATGTCAAATAACCACACATGGCAATATACCCAGATGGGACCTTGCAACTCAGTTTTTGTCTTTCCTGGGAATTGTGAACATGAAGGGCTAATTTGTCTGGTCCTGGGCATGGGTGATGATGGAGCAATGACCACCCCTGCCAACCATAGGGCCTTGAGGTAGAGGCTGCCCCTGATCCATCCCTATGTCTCTAGAGGGCACAGCCTGGTGCCTAACATGAAGGGGGTCTTCTCCTCTGTGAATATAAGTTCAGAATCATCTGGGTTCAAAATCTTAGACTCTAATGTGACAATGTTTCAATTCAAATTTACTTGTCCACACAAAGGCACAATCACAATGGTGAAATAGTCCTCTGGGTGTTTAAAATGATACCTCTTTACATGGTAATGGTGGTTTACAGTTAAAGAAGATTCACAAACACAACTCCGTTAATCCCCACCACAATCATGAGAGGCTGCTCACGATAACCTGATTCTACCAACAAGGAAAGGTAGCCTGGGCAAGGGGAAGAGATAGGACCAAGGTCTCCTGTTTAGGGTAGTGAAATGGGGCCTTGTCCCAGGTTTTATGGAGAGAAGCCATTTAAAAATGTCATGTTCTTTTATTCTTTCCATTATAGTGAGTTCTCGTTGGGTGTTGTTCCTGAAATGCTGATGGACTAGTGGTTCTCAACTGGGGTGATTTTGCCCCCCATTTGGCAACACCCAGAGATATTTATGGTTGTCAGAACTGCAGGGTGAAGTGTTCCTGGCATCTAGTGGGTGGAGATACAGGATGCGGCTAAACATCCTACAGTGCACAGGACAGCATCCACAACAAAGAATTATCTGGCCAAAATGTCAATAGTGCCAAAGCTGAGAAACACTGCAATAAACCCAAATATGACTTTGTCAAAGGCGAGTGAGAAATGTCTTACTTTCTGAGTTTCTTTGAAGAGAGTTGTATTCTAAGCATGCACTAATCTACTGAAAGACAAGAATGTTCCTCTTGGCAGAAGTGTTGTTTGCTTCTATAGCCTTGGGAAACTTCTTGCTTTTATGTTTTGTCTTCTTTTTGTTCATGAATTCTTGTGGGAACAAAAATCAAGACTTCAATTATTTTTGTATCTCCCCACAACACTTTACACATGGCTGTATACTCTATAGGGACCCAGTAAATATAGGTCTTTGGATAATTAAAACCTCATTATTATTATTATTATTGATAATCATAAAATAATTTATTGAACACTTACCATGTGCAGTTTTCTAAGCATTTTGTATTTATTGCCTGATTGAATCCTTCAACTGCCCTATGAGGTATGTACTATGACTGTATTTACTTTACGGATGTGGGAACTGAGGCATTGGGGATCTAAGTAGCTTGCTCACAGCTGGAATTAGTAAGTGGTGGCACTGAGATTTGTAGCCAGGCAGTCTAGCTCAGGAGCCTGAGTGTGTAACCATTCAGTCATATGATTTCATAGGCTTAGACAACCTTCGAGGTTGTAGTCACCTTGAAAACCCTGTAGAGAAGAGAAAGGGACACGCCCCAGTGGCCTCATTTCTGGTTTGCTTTAGGCTTTTCTGAAGGGCAAGAGTGAAGCAGACAGAGATAAAGGGTAAAGATGTCCTTGGTCACAGAGTACAGTTGGGGAGAGGCCAGAGAAGAGGTAGGGCAGGTAAGTAGGGATGAATTCATACGCTGTGATGAGGAATTTAGGATACGTTCTGTAGGGGATTTCAAGTCATTGATTGATTCTGATTGCGCGAGACATGATGCCATGTTAAGATCACCCTGGCAGCAGTGGGATGATAGATGGGAAGAATAGAAATGGAAGCTAGGAAGCTACAAGGCACTGGCAAGAAACAATGAGTGTACTAAGGCATTGGCAAATGCAAGGAGGGAGACAACCTATATGGGGGATTTGATTTGATTTTAATTTATTTCATTATTGTAGTATAGTTAAGTTACAATGTTATGTTAGTTTCATGTGTACAGCAAAGTGATTCAGTTATTTTATATATATATTCTTTTTCAGATCCTTTTCCATTATAGGTTATCACAAGATATTGAATATAGTTCCCTGTGCTATATAGTAGGTCCTTGTTGTTTATCTGTTTTACATAAAGTAATGTGTATATGTGAATCCCAAACTCCTAATTTATCCCTCTACCCCCCACCCTTTCCCCTTTGGTAACCATAAGTTTGTTTCCTATGTCTGTGAGTCTATTTCTGTTTTATAAGTGAGTTCATTTGTATCTGTTTTTTTAGATTCCATATATAAGTGATATCATATGATGTTTATCTTTTTCTGTCTGACTTCACTTAATATGATAATCCCTAGTTCCATCCATATTGCTCCAAATGGCATTATTTCATTCTTTTTTATGGCTGAGTAATATTCCATTGTATATATGTACCACATCTTCTTTATCCACTCCTCTGTCGATGGACATTTAGGTTGCTTCCATGTCTTGGCTATTGTAAATAGTGTTGCAATGAACATTGGGGTGCATGTGTCTTTTCGAATTCGAGTTTTCTCCAGATTATGTGAGAATTTTAGAAGTCAGAACTAATAAGAGCTAGTCACAATCAGATGTGAGGGTCGAGAGAGAAGGAATCTTGAAAGACTCCCAACAACAAGGTAGGTGGGAGTGACGCCCTTCCTAAGATGGGGACGCGAGAGGAGGAGCATGTTTTGTGTGTGACGATGAGTGAGGTGGGTGTCAAGGTGAAGGTGCTCAGTGGGGCAGGTGGGAGTTGAATCCACTGGTGGAGTCAGATTGCTCAGGAGAACATAGAGGAAGGAGATGCAAAGACTGAGCTCCAGGGACACATTTCAAAAGCAAGAAAGTAGCCCCCAATGTCAATACCACAGATAAGTTGTGACGTGGGGCCCAAAAGATTCTTGTTAGATTTGTCAGCAGATGGTGTTTATAACCTTGGTGAGAGATTTAGGTGGTGAGATCCGTGGCCACACTGCAGTGGGTGACAAGGTGAGACAGGGCAAGAACACTTTTTAAAAGTCTGATTGTAAGGAGAAATTACTGGTTTTTGAAACATATTCTTAAAAGATATCTGTAAATCCAAGGTTCCCAACAGGGAAATCTCTGGAATAGCTTGCTGTGATGGAGAACAGAATACTAACAAGTAGGAAACTCTCAGGTAGACAATTTCAAAAATGAACCTATATTAAGTTAGGGCAATTTTATAAAGGGTAAGACTATTTTAGAGGTGGTTTGTATGTTTCATAAGCTCTAACCACTGGAGTGCTCTACCACACATTAGTAAAATTTCTGGGAATTTATTTGTATATTTTTGTGGGCTAAACATTCAATGAATGTATTTGTCAGTCGCTACTATAGTTTATGGAGGTCTGGCAGCAAAATTTCCAAATTTCAAATGAGTATCCCTTGTATTATCAGATCCTCACATATTTTATATGTTGTTCTGAGATTCACAGATTCAGATAAATTTGCTTCCCTGAGTTCATGAGAGTAAGGCTCATACTATTTTGCATAGCATAATCACAGTTTTCTTTCAATCCTAAATTCTTATAACAATCCAAAAACCAATATTTTCTTTAGACCCAGAGCGTGTGTTAATTTTTCTGGCTGGTGTTGGGTGAAATCATTTTCTAGAAGTGGTGGAGAATATCATAGAGACAAGTAGAGAAATTTCATTCTTGAAAGCTAGTTAAATCAGCTTGATTCCAACACTAAATTCTAATACCAATGATGGCAATCATTTCCCACTCTGGTGGCCATAGGAGTCTCCATTAGGAAAGCTGTTTTTGAAGTGACATTTGAAGAATGACTGTAATTTTGATGGGAGAAAGAACAACCCAAATGGTGGGAACATGAGACTAGTGATGGGAAAAGCCCAGTGGCTGCAATGTAAAAAACTAGTTGAAGGACATTATTTTATAGTGTTTTGAAGGAAGTATTTATGAAGAAAAGTAGTGGAGATAAAACCAGAGAGAGTGATTGAGATCAGAATTTTCAGAACAAGGATTAAGACTTTGGGAATTTGGGGAGCCAGAATCATGTAACTATTTTAGTAGTGTGGGAATAAGTTTCCTTAAAACTCTTTTTACGGGGCTTCCCTGGTGGTGCAGTGGTTGAGAATCTGCCTGCCAATGCAGGGGACACGGGTTCGAGCCCTGGTCTGGGAGGATCCCGCATGCCGCGGAGCACCTAGGCCCGTGAGCCACAGTTGCTGAGCCTGCGCGTCTGGAGCCTGTGCTCCGCAACAAGAGAGGCCGCGATGATGAGAGGCCTGCGCACCGCGATGAAGAGTGGCCCCCGCTTGCCGCTGCTAGAGGAAGCCTTCCCACAGAAACGAAGACCCAACACAGCCAAAAATAAATAAATAAATTAAAAAAACAAAAAAAAAAACCTCTTTTTACAAGTCTCAGCCAAATTATGAAATCTAAGTTCCCACAGCCTGGTGAAGCAGAAGCCAAAAGCAGAATGCAAAGGGGTAGTTAAGTCCTGGTTAATAGGTGATGGGAAGAAGGATAGGACAAGGGAGCTACAGTCTGTGCTGGAGTCAGAGTGCTCAGTGGAGGTGGTGGGACCACCCAGGTAGATGTAGTCAAGCTGGGCTGCATGAGGTACATGTTCGCATTGGATCGGTTGGGGTGGGACGGTGACAGCAGCTTTCACCCTGAGCCCTGCCTGACTCTGCTATGATTTCACAGTGTTGACCAACCTTTCCTCCACTTGACCTGAATGTCCCTGGAGGAAGTGAGCTTTCCTGCTTGCATTCATCACCTCTGACTTGAACTTGGCTCCTTCTCTGGAAGCAGAATGCTGACAGATTTTGGAGCATTCTCTGGGTCTCTCTTCATTCTTCTGTCTGTGTTATATATGACTATAGGTAAATCCTCTTTTCCACTTTTATGGGGTCAGAAGAAACTGTTAAGAGGTTAAGTGTAAGTTGAGGAAAACCAATGCATTGAATTTTGAGGTAGGTATGTATTATTTTATCTGCCTGGTTTCCCTTCCACCCTCTTTCTGGTACTCCCTTTCCTTAGGGAAATGTCCATTTTTCTATACTATGTTGCTCTGGTGGGTCTGCTACTTATGGTACTGTGGTCCACTAAGCCACAGCTATGGGCATGTGGCCAGAATCTGGACAATCGTAGTGCCCCATCCTTCAGGTCCCAGTGATTGGACATGTGTGAGCATGTGACTGAAACAGGACCAATCAGTGTCCTTCTCTGGAAGGATCTGCTGGGATGATGATTAGAATTTTCTGCAACCAAGATCTTTCTTCAGTCAGAGAGATTGAGGCTACCACACTGCAAAAAACAGAGCAGAGAGGGAGAGAGAGATGATAGCTTCCCTTTGAGTTCCTGGACTTGGGTATGTTGAAACTCACTCCACTGTCCGCTCTCCACACATTTTTGTGATTGAGTTATTTTGAGTTGTGTTTTTCTCACTTCAGTTGAAAAACTAGTTTCAATTGATATAAAAAATTTTTTTTGGTCATTTGCTTTATTATTGGCTTCACCTTTGTGAGTGTTTTTGTCTCAGACAACCAACAAACCTTTCTAAGAGTAGAACCCTGCCCCCCACCCCCTAGTGTTCATTTCAACTTATACCCAGAGGTATCCTTATAGACGTGACACCTTTTCAGCATCTCATAGGTCTGTATGCTCAATTCTGTGGAGTTATGCATCTCTAAAGAAATCTCAAAATACTTGTTAACAACGTAGACAGGGATCCCTGCTCTTTGGGTTTAGTTTCACAACAAGGAAAATGGATTTTGAAGGGTATTTCCAAAAAACAGATGAAAATTGTGGTAATAACGTACATTAAATACTAAAAAGAAAAGTGGTTCAGAGCAAAGGCATTATTTCTGAGAGTATCATTAAAGTGTTTCATTATATAGCAAACAAGATGCAGTTTCACACCCTGTCAACTTAGGTTTAAGGTATGGCATGTGTGTATGTGTAACTTTGCTATAGAAAATGGGGTAATTTAAAACCATTACAAAGACTTGGATCTTTATATTAGAAAAAAGTTTCACTTATCTCTATCTGTATCTTGTAATATATACACATATATATATTCACTTCCTGGTCAGAAGTGTTGCTGCTCTCCAAATCCACGCATGCTCAGCCATGAGTCAGGCTGGGAGTCAGTGGGGGCAGATGGAGGGAAAAGCGAGGAAAAAGTCCCTGAAATGAGACCATCTGGTTCCAGCCTTGCCACTCAGCATGACTCTGAGGGGCGAGGTGTGGCATCAGGAGTAGCCAGGTACCTGGGATGGTACTTGGAGTCTGCAGTGGCAGCCTTGTGGTTCTAAGAGGTTCCTCTCTTTGGAGCATGACACCAGGTGGCAGCTGGGGGTACTGAAGAGCAGAGGACAGGTATGGTTTCCCCATGCAGCTAAGGGAGCTGGGGCTCAGGGCAGGGCTCTGGTTCCAGCAGAGCAACTAGGAACAAGCCCAGACTACAGAGGCGGCAGCTCAGGGGCACCTGGGACTCATCCCTGAGCCACAGGCTCAGGGCAGCAAGCGAATCCAGCCCCAAGAGCAGGGTAGGCATGGAGCCTGTGCACCGTGTGACGTAGGAGCAACGGGGCTAAATCTGCAGGGCTGGGGTCAGTGCCAGAGCTGAGCCGACCCAGGGAAGGCAGGGACTGACCCGCCCCAGGGAGGGATTGGGCTTGGAGCCTCAGAGGGATCCTGAGGGGACGCTGAGGCTGCACCGACTCCGCATGCCCTCCCACACAAGCCTGCCATGGATGGAGACTCATGGTGTAGGGAAAGGAGTTGAGTCAGCAGAGGTAAGACTCACTATGGGGAATTTTCTCAGAATCATTTACACTAAGACATCGTGTCTCCCCTACAAGACTGTGTGCTCTATTAAGACAGGGAATCTGTTCCCTGCTGTGCTTAGAACAGAGCCCAGCACCTGGTAGGTGCTTAATAAATATTTGTTGGATAAATACTCTTCAAGGAACACTGCATTAATATCTTTGGAGTAGTGCACTGAGCTGTTGGCAGGAGTGACTGCTTTTTCCTTGTGTCACTGACCCTGAGCCACCCTCCTCTGTACCCTTGTGGGAGCCCTCACACAGGCAGAGGGAAGCCACAGAGAGGGATAGTTATCCCTGCCTGTGCTCAGGAGTGTCCCTGCAGTTCCCATTCTGCTCCTATTTCAGCCTGGCTCCTAATCCCTGACTCAGTCTCCTGTTTATGACTCTGCTCCCACCCCCAGAAACTGGCCTGGTCTCCCAAGCTTGGCTTTTATTTCTCCCTGAAGGAGGTGGCTCAGCCCACCTACATCTATGTCCTGGCCCTTCAGACCACCTTCCAAGAGGATGCCTTTCCCCGGAAGTGTCCTTGGCTCTGCTGCTTTCCCCAAGGTGTCCTTGGCTCCCTTCTGCAGCAGAGATGCTCTGAGACATGGCTGTGGAATCTGGGCAGTTGGGTGGCGAGGTGGTGAGAGGTCTGGATTGTAACGTGTTCTCTGTAATTGTAACAGTTTTCCCTCCCCACTCACATCCCTCACTGGCCTCTCCTTCCCACTTTAAACTCGATGTTGCCTCTCTGACCCAGAAACTGACCTGGGAATTTGATTAGTCTGGGAATATGGAGCATCTCTCCTCTTCTCTGACCTTTCTCCTTAATGGTTTTTGCTGGCTCTATTTACCTCTATATCTCCCTTTGTGGCTCTCTTCTCTGTCTCGTCCTCCCCTACCAAGTGTGTGTCTTAGTCTGGGTTTTCCTCAGAGGAGAGCTGAGCCAAGAGCTTGGGTGCAGGCAGCTGATTTGGGGAAGTGATTCCTGGGGAACAGGAGTGGGGACTGGAAAGTATGTGACAGGCCAAGCCAGAAGGCCACTACAGTGGGTATTGTTGAGTGAGTCACTCTTGCAGGCCACTGGGGCTCAACCCCACTGGGATGCTCTGAGGAGTCACACAGAATGTGCTCAGAAATGTCCACCTAAGTGACAGAAGGGAAGGAGCTACATCAAGTAGCTTCAGGACTGCACTTTCTTGGAGATCCAGCTGGCTCCATGCTGTTGTAGCCAAGAAACCCTGAGGCATGTGCAACTGAGGCAGGATGCTCTCAGCTTACCCCTGTGCAAAGGTGGTCACCACGGCAACAGCAGGATGGAAAGTGGGCCAGGAAGGAGTGAGGCAAGATGCAAGACCCAGTGCTCCCGTGCACTGCGCAGATCTAGTGATGTCTCCGTTAAGTGCAACTTGTCACAGAGACTGCAAGGTGTTGGCCAACTGCCATCTCTGCAAAAGCCTTAGGGCAGGAGGTTAGTGGAACATGCCATGGTTTGTGATCTTACAACTGGTCCCAAGGCCTCCATGAAGATTCGTTATCCACTTTCCCCACCACATCTTCTATATTTCCTTCATCTCAGCAAACACTTTGGTGGGTCAAAGCAGCTAGTTTGTTGGGATGGCCCAGATCTTCCTTTCCAAGGGCTCTGAGCCTTTCCATGGTTGTACAAATGGCCCCATTAACAGTGATCATTGGGCACAGGAAGCTCTGAGAGATATCCCATGAGATCCCCTGGGTTCCAGACACACTTCTTCCTGCCTCCCACTGTAGAGCAGCAGCCCAGATCCTCGTGGTCGTCAGGGCCAGCTGCCTGCCCCCCACCCCCACGCCCTCACCCCCACCGCTGCCAACGTCATAACGTCTTTTCTTTCCTGTTCGTGAATTGGCATGAGAAATCTATAATGCATAGATGGCAATCATGGCTTCTAGTAGAACTCCAACTATGTCCCCCCCCTTGGGACTTGGGGCCTTTAATCTAACAGAGCCTAAGGTCATGAGACAGGAGCACAAATTCCACAGCAGACCACTGAGAGTGATGGTGGAGAGGGAACTATTTCACCTCCACCCAGGTTACACCTTTGCAAAGCTGAGCGCCAAGGCACTGTGAGATGGAGCATGAAAGTTGTTGGATACACTCAGACTCTCGCTCCCTCTGTGGTTTTGATTCTCTGTCTCCTTCCATTTCTCTTCCTCCTTCTCTATGTCCATCTCTGTCTTTCTCCCTGATCTCTGCCTCTCTCTGTCCCTGGACAGTCTGGCCTCCCTGTGAGAGGACAGATGCTGTGGCTGCTGAGGTCACTTCTGTACCCCCAGGGTCTCCCCAGCTTTGCCTCACCTGGGCTGCTCCTTCCTCGGAGTGCTGGGGGTCTCTGAAAAGTGAGGGGCAGAGGGAAGCCTGTGGGTAGGGGCTGCTTATGAAGGTGGTGCCCAGAAAGAGGAAAACTTCTAAAACAGAAGGCTCCACTTAGAAACTTTCCAAGGTTTAGTACTGTTTGAATTGAACTGGAAGAGCATCCCATTCTAGGCTAAACACCATTTCTGTCCTTCCTGCCCCGCCCATGGGGAAGTCATGGGAACAGATGCTGAGGGAATTGATGGGAGCAGATGGGAGATGCTCCCCGCTCCTCTTCCAGGGCTGCTCTTCCTGTACTCAGTCATGGACTTCTTCCTCCCTGTAGCAGGAGCACCATACATCATCTGGACAGCCTTCCCCCTGCATGCACCGGCCCAGCAGAGCCTGAGATAGGAGCCCCGAGGTTCCATCAGCTTACCCCTTCCCGTTCTCTCCTGCTCCAGCCCCTCACCAGCCAGTGACTTGTGCGTATTTTCACTTCTGTGCCATTGTTATGTAGATCTCGCCTCTAGGATGGCCTTTCCAATGCTTTTCCATTCTCCTTAAACCCTTACTCAATTTTTTAAAGGCTCAGTCTAAGTATCATTTCCTTCATGAAGGTCCTGGTGGAATTATTCTCCGGTATCTTATGCTCTTTTAACACTATCTCTACAATAACACTGAATTGCTTTGTATATTATAACTCATTTAATTCTCATCACAGCCTTTGAGGTAGACTCTATTACTCTACCCATTTACAGATGAGACAACCGAGGCACAGGGAGATTAAATAACTTGTCCAAGATCACATAGCAAGTAACGTTAGTTCCAAGATGATGTCTTGTCTTCATACTGGCAACACGTAGCATCATGCAATATATAGCAGGCCATGGATATGCCACTAATTGAATGATTTGAATGCTGGTACTTGCTTAGAAGAGCCAAATAAAGCCTAATTTGAGCATAAACCAAGTGGCTGGCACTTTATAACACTGAAACAGGTTCTCTTGTTTGTGAACTCTCAGGGCCTTTCAATCTTCTCTCCACCTCTTCTCTTTCTGGTCTTTTTCCAGTTTATTTTTTTCTCTTCTGGATGAAGAGCATCAAACAAAATTACCAAGAGGAAGAGTTTTGCTTGGGGAAGGGAGTTGAGGTCTTTACTAGGTTAAGTGTTTGGTGAATCCATTGGATTCGTGTTCTTCATTAGGGTTGAATAAATGAGAATTGGCTTCAGGCAGGGGTGGGAGAGGGAAGCTATCCGAGTACCTAGTGAGAAATTGAGTTCAGAGAGAGGGAATGAAGTGAAATATATTCCTTTCAGTCCCATTGATCTTTCTTTCCATCAAAGAATCTCCTGAAGGCTTCAGTTAAAGATATAGAATTATAGGAATTAGATATGTTACCCTATCTACAATGATGGCAGGATCATTTGTCAATGAAAAAAATTCAATTGTAGAGTTTCTGGAACACTACTTATGCCTGACTTGTTTCTGAGATCTTTGTCATTGGATTTGAGTCTTTTGTTTTGTTTCTTTGGACAAAGTCATTAACCCATGTTCCACTGGGCTGAAAGAAGAAAGGAAAGGCAGTTTGACTGTCAGGGAACCCTGAGCTAAATGTAAGAGTCAGAATCCATGCCTGCCTTGTGCAGTGTTAAGTGCCATACCTGCTCCCTCCTCATTTGCCTCAGCACTGCTCTGGGGAGGGGGAGATGTGGTCTGCTATGGCCCTCATTCTCAGTTTTCTAGGAAATGCATCAAAATCAAGGGCTAGGTCATAGGAGTTGGGAACGTGCTGATCTGATGACATAGGCACAAAGTAGAGGAAAAAGGTCTGTTCTCTAGTTCTGACTGTTACTAACCTAAGAGTTGGGAGAAGTCAGTGCATTAGTACTGAAAATGTTTCCTTGCTTATGAAGGAGAGGGAATGAATCAAAAGGGTTCAGGTCTCAGGACTGGGTTGCAGTGTAGATGCTGGGTCTGCAATCCAGTGCAGGCACACATTTTTCCTTACGTGTCATTTTCTCTTCAACGACTCCTTTAGTCTTTAATCCATTCCCTTTAATCCATTTAGTCTTTCTACTCTAAATTGTGTCCTCAGAATTTGGGATAGATGAAAATAATAATGATCAAGATGATGACAATACTAACCTATTAATAATCTAATTAATTGAATTAATTTAATTAAAGAGTATGAGCTACTCTTTATCAAGTACTTAGTATGTACTAGGCACTCAAGAGTATTATTTCATTTAATGCTCAAAATAATCTTAAGAAATAGGTACAATTATCCCTATTTTAGACATTGGAAAACTGAGCCCCAAAGAGGGAGAGTGATTTGTACGGGGTCATAGCAAGTAATGGTTGAGTCATTGTGGGCTCCCAGAATTTTTTTAACTGCAAGCCTATGCTCTTAACCAGTATCTTACACTTAATAGGAAGAGAAAGTTGGTTAGCAATGATCCCCAGATGCAGAATGCACTGGACTTTTCCATCATAATCCTCAGCCTCTCAGATAGTGCTCATGTTTGATCATCATTATCTATCTTAGAACGCTATCCTCGGTCTCCTTAAAGACATGGCTTCATCTTCTATAATCATTAATTTTATGTGTCAACTTGGCTGGGCCCATATATTTGGTCAAACATTATTCTGGATGTTTCTATAAGGGTTTTTTTTTTTTTAGGGTGTTTTAAAAATTAGATTAACATTTAAGTTGGTGGACATTGAGTAAAGCAGATTGCCCTCCATAATATGGGTGGGCCTCATCCAATCAGTTAAAGGCCTTAAGAGAACAAAGTGAGGTCCCTGAGCAAGAAGGAATTCTGCCATGAGATGGCCTTTGAACTTGAACTGCAGCATTGGCTCTTCCCTAGGTCTCTAGCCTGCAGCTTACTCTGCAGATTTTAGACTTGCCAGCCTTCATAATCATGTGAGCCATTTCCTTAAAATGAATCTCTCTCCCTATAGGTACACATCCTGTTGGTTCTGTTTCTCTGAAAATCCCTAATACTTCTTCCTTCTTGGACTTTCCCTTCTCTGTCTCCTTCTAGTCCTCATTCCTCCTTCTGCCCTGACTAGAGGTTTCTTCAATGTTGGATGGCAATTTCTCATTCTTTTCTCTTTATGTTCTTTCCCTCAGAGAACACACCCATTCTCACAACTTCACAAAGTATGTGAGTTACTGCAGAATCTGAGTTCTCAACTCTGACTGTTTTCTTCACCCCAAGTTTGCTGCTGACTGGATCTTTATAGGAGGATGTCATCAAACCCAGCAGCTTATCATTCAACTTTATCACTGGGCCTTCCTCCTAATCACAGATTCTTTTAACCACCCAAATTTTAAACCTTGGGCTTTCTTAAATCTTCCTTCTCCCCCTGCTTCACATCCAGCTGGCCAACCAGTATTTCAGATTGCTTTTCCTTGGGACCTTCTTTCATCTTTCTATGGTCTGAATGTTTGTGTCCCCACAAAATTCATATGTTAAAATCCTAACCCCCAAAGGTGATGGTATTAGTAGATGGGGGCCTTTGGGAGGTGATTAGGTCATGAGGGTGGGATCCTCAGTAATGGGATTTATGTTCTTACAAAAGAGATCCCACAGAGCTTCCAAATCCCTTCTGCCATGTGAGGATGCAATGAGAAGGCCGAGACCTGGAAGACACCCCCTCATTAGAATCCAACCATGCTGTCACCATGATCTCATGTTTCCGGCCTCCAGAACAGTAAGCAATCAATGTTTGCTGTTCATAAACCACCCAGTCTGTGGTATTTTGTTACAGCAGACCACCCAGTCTGTGGTATTTTGTTACAGAGTGGATTAAGACATATCTATCCTTTCTTTTCATTTTTACTGTTGGCACCACCTGGTCCAGGCCCATTTTTCTCCCTTCTGGACCATCTCCCTGTCTTCAGATCCAGTCTTTCTACCTTACACACAAATGGCATTTTTGGTCTCCTAAGCACTATTTTCTTCATCTTGTTTCTTCCTAGTTTGGTAGGACAGGGAGGCCAGCCCTGTCTGGAACTAGTGCTAAAGCCAGATCTGAATTGATCCTTTACTTGAGAATAAGGCCCAGCCCAGCTTCTCACCACATGCCCCCAAACTCCTGGAAGCCAAGGCCACAAGGAGCCTTATACTCAGTCAGAACCTCCTTTGTGGCCAACTGTCTCTTTTCAAAAACTGCAAACAGCCAGCAGTACTGAGGGGAACTTAGATGGGATTGGACTTGGCATCCTAGGGAGGGATATACCATGATCCAGGACTGAAACCCCACGTGATTCTTCCCACACATGAGGGCTATTTCTAGCTGTCGGCTCTTGGCCAGGTCAGACTAAGCTTGTTTACCTGGAGGCTAAACTCAGATGAAGATGTCAGAGAGGGAACAGAATTGGAGAAGCAAGTCCAGAGAAAAGATAAATCTTCTTTATTTCTGAATGTTACTGTTACTTCAAGAAGCTTCATTGGGCTCATAAAGACCAACAACCTCTGGGAAAATAGTTTACTGAAATAACTTGCCTACAAGTATCAGTACTGGAAGGGAAGCCATTATTTGGTGTGCAGGGGACATGTGATTTTTTTATTGCCTTTTAAGGATGATACAAGCACTCTTACAGCACCTTGAGATATGAAGACATTTTACCAAATTGGGCCACGGTTATGTAATAATAATAATAGCCCATATTTTTATTATTAGTAATAATAGCCCATGTAATAATAATAATAGCCCATATTATATTATTATATAATAATAATAATCCATAATAGCCCATTAAGTACTGAGTACTTAATGATGTACTGTGCTAAGCATTTTGCATATGTTAACTCATTTGCTCCTCACAATAATCCCATGAATTATGACCATTATTATTTCTGTCTTACAGATATGGAAACTGAGGCATAGAGAGGTTTGTCCAAGGTGACAGCTAATAAGTAGCAGAGTCAAGATCTGAACAAGCAGTCTGGCTCCATTGCTCATAGGCCTAGGGAAGGAAGGAGATCTGATTGATTCCTATATTTGGTAGTTGAGAAGTCGCTCTAGTTAGTGCCTAATTAGACACTGGTCCAATTGGAAGAGTTTTATCATAACTAATGAAGGAATAATTTCTCTACAATGGGAATCTAACCTTGAGACTTTTGATAGGTGACTCAGGACTTCCTAAGGTACCAAAAGGCTCTCAAATTTGGAATGGAATTAGGTCAAGACCAACTTTAATATATATCCCTGATGGCTGGTGGGGTGTGTGGGAGTGTGGGCCTCAAGGCTGCTCTCGGTCAGGTCACAGGGCAAAATAATTGAGGATGGATGGAAATTTTAAAAATCCACTTGCTGGAATTGGGAAGGATTTCTCTTTCCTTTCAATGATACTGATTGTTTGAGGGCAGATAGAGCAGAGGCATCATGAATGCTGTTTAAATTTTCTTGGTGTACAGATAACTTTAATGGATGTTCTTCAGAATCACATTAATGAGGAGAAGACCTGGAGCTGTCCAAAGGGAGTGACACCTTGTTGACAAATCTCATGTACTTCCCATGGCCCTGGGGAGCTGCTGGGGTGTGACTCGTAGGATTTCCATCTCGGTGGGACTGATCTGGCTAGAGCCTTCTCCATCATAACCTGTGCTTCCTCAGGCCACGCTAACTTTAAGAAGCACATTCGAAAGGGTAACAATTAGAAGGATAACAGAAACCACATTTGACAGTGAGTTCTCAGACAGTGGAACTGCTAAGACCCAAGTTTCTCTCTTCCCTGGCATAGCCTCTGGTGGCATCTGAGTTCTACTTGGCACCATTCAAGTTCTCCTGCAGCCACCAATGCACAGCTCAGCTCTGGACAGCTGTGAGGGTCACATTCCAGTCTCTAGGGAAGGCAAAGTCTCCACTGCCAGCCCCAAACCCCAGGCTGTGATAAGCTGTGCTAAGATGGGTTTTGGCAGCCTCTTGCTTGGAAGGAGGCCACCCTGCTCGTGTACTGCAAGCAGGGATGAAAATGGAACAGAGGAAGAGGAAAGTATGGAGGGACAGGTTTGGACCAGCTGTTCGAGGCTCAAGGGAGAAATGCCCTCTTTTCCTGTGTCTCTCTGTGCTGCTTCTCACCAACAGAGCAGCCAGAATTCGAGGCCTCAGGCAGGTTGTAAGCCTTGGGGAAGAAGCCAGCAGGGCCACTTGACCTGCTTCCAGCCCAGCTCACCAGCTGAGGAGCAGGTTAGGCTAAATGCCAAGGGCTACCCTGTATGTTTGGCATTCTGTGCATTGGAGGCATAAAGGTACTGGGCTGAGGGAGCAAAAACTGGGGACTGGAATCCAGTACGTGTCGTTAGGTTGATTCTGATTCTCTTCCTTTATGTGTGTGACAGAGACTCTCAGTAGCTTCCTTTATCTGGGAATGTATGGATTTGGGGAATTGATTCTAGGAGACTCTAGGACAGCAAGGCTTATGTTGTTCCATTCCTGGAGAAAGCCTAGGCAAATGAGGGATAGAATCAGACAGGGATGAGTGGGGGACTTTATTCTTCCTGTTGTACATTATGTCATGACAGCTTTTGTGTGATCAATACATTGTAGAATCTCTGTTAGAAAATAGAAGTCCTCCACCTCTTGGAGCCCCACATTACAAAGAAAAAGTTATACTTGGATGGCATCCCTGTAAAACATCTTTGAGTATAAATGAAAGAGGCAGGTCACCTCCAGAAGAGCAGCAGTGAGTAGCTGGTGTCCACACACCTTATCCTTGGAACTTTATCCGTTATATCTCTTATATCCCATGTAAAGATATACGGATAGCCTTATTCTTATCCTCTTTCATGCAGCCTTCCCAGGACAAGTGGCAGGTGGGTCTCAAATCTCTGCTCTGACATTTGACACCATTCAAGAAGCAATCTCATTAAAGAAAAAGGCTGAGAAACTAGTTTGAGCATTTTCTGATTATAATTTAACATTATCTTGAGTAGAAATGGCAGGACTTTGTTGAAAAAACCCCTTTTGACTGATGTGTGTCTTTTCTAGCTCTGAACATTTCAGTCACTGTCTTATAAAAATGAATTTTATTGATTTGAGGCTGGGCAAAGAGAAATGATCTCCTCTTCAGTCAAAAATTGCCTCATAAAGAGTATGTGACTTTTTTTTTTCCTTTCCAGGGGTTCTTTGTATTAAAAAAAAACCTTTTCTCTCATGATTTCTCTCTTTTGATTAATTAATTAGCTATTTCAAATCTTAAAGCAAATCCAAACTTAGAGAAGGGTTGCAGATATAGTAAGAACTTTTTTCCCTAAACCATTTGAAAGCAAGTTTTGGACATGAAAATGCCATAATAACCAAATGCTTTAGTGTATGTTTCCCAGAAACAAGGACATCCTCCTACATAACTACAATATAGCCATCAAAATCAGAAAATTCACATCGATATATTATTATCCTCTAATTCTCAGACCCCAATCAAGTTTTTACATTTTCCTTAATAAAGTCCTTTATAGCAAAAGATCCAGTTCAGAATCATGTGTTGCCTTTAGTGATTTCTCTTTAGTCTCCTTCAATCTAGGACTTCTCAGTCTTTCCTTTGTGATCTTGATACTTCGGAAAAATACACGTCAGTTATTTTGTAGACTTTCCCTGAACTTGGGTTTGTCTGATGTTTCCTCTTGATTAGGTTCAGGTCATGCATCCTTGGTGGGCCTATCACAGAAGGGCTGCTGTGTGCTTCTCATTGTATCCTATCAGGAGTGCATGACTTTGACTTGTCCTAATACTGGCAATGTTCTCTGTGATCATTTGATTAAGAAGGTATCTGCCAGGCTTCTTCTGTGTAAAGTTTTACTTTTTGCCTTTGTAATTAGTAAGTATTTTACGGGTAGGAATTTTGAACCTATGTAGATATCCCATAAGCTATGTAAATAGTATGAATAGAAGCCATGAAGAAAGATGGCTATTAAGAAGAAACCCTGGACAGCTTGCTCAAGTTACTAATCTATTTCCACATGTTTGTTCCCTGTAAAAGTATATCAAAGAGCTTTTATAACGTCATGGAATTGAGGGGGCTGAGGAGTTGAGCTGTTGTTGTATTATGCTTCTCCAGCTCTTCCTCTTTTAAGCAGAATTTAGTAAACGTCAATCTTAATCTAAAATTTGAGTTGCTATTTTTGAAACAACCATAGGATACAGATGTGTGTATGCGTATGTGTGTCCATACGTTTATTTTCTAGCTTTGTCCCTGAAAGTGTCTAGGCAGAATGTACCCCAACAGCAGTAAGCATGCCTAGTGCCAATCCTAATTTTTAAATATCATTCTCTAGTAAAAGCAGCCAATCCTCTTTGGAGAAATGCTCCTTCTGGGCTAGGTTAGAAAAAGTACAGGATAACCCTGGAATATCTTACACTGCCAGAAAGTAAGAAAGTACTCAAAAAAGACAAGTTAAAAGGACAGAGGAGACAGCTTAAAAAAATTTTCAGTGGCCAATTAGAACAACAAAATAAATAATGAGAGTAGAATAAGATAAATATCCACGGGTCCATACTGATGTAACTAAATACTTTTATAAATAAAAAAAATAATTGGAGAAGAGAAAGCTCCGACTAGAATTTCAATTAAAAATGTAGAAGGAATGCTGGAAATTTTTAGAAATCATCATCTGGCAAACACCACAGTAATAACTGTTACAAGGAAAAGCATCAATGGATGCTAAACTTGGTGGGTCAAAATGTGTTGGGAGACAGAATACTTTGTTCCACACAATATAGTTATTAATCACACAGATTAACATTAGAGTGGAGAAGCCCGACAGACACCACCTTAACCAAATGATCAAAGTTTACATCACCAGTAACAAGTCATATTGACATCGTATGCTTCCTGATATGATGTGCTGAGAAGAAATATTCTACAAGGTAGCTGACCGGTGCTCTTTAAAAGTGTCAAAGTCATTCAAGACAAAAAAGTAATGAGCACCTGTCCTAAATTGCAGGAGTCTAAAGAGACATGACAACTAAGTGTAGTGTGTGGTCTTGGATTAGGTCCTAGATCAGAGAAGAAAAATTCGGTTAAGTTTGAATAAGGTCTATGTATTAATAGTATGGTATCAATGTTAATTTCCTGTTTTTCATAAGTGTGCTACAGTTATGTAAAATTTTAACATTTGGGAAAGATAGATGAAGAGTCTATGGTAAATCTACATACTATATTTGCAACATTTTTGGTAAGCCAAATTATTTCAAAATGAGAAGCTTACATTTTTTTAACAAAATAATTAAGTCAGAAGTGGTGCCTTTCTGTTAAGCTGCCCTGAAATGTCATCATAGGTAAGTCTTTGTCTGATGTTGTTCATTTTCTCCAAAACACCTGTCTGTAAGCCTGGGAGGGGGTGGAGACAGGGCTTGGAGTCTCATTATTCAGTATATAGACTTTCATGAATTACCCATTTTCATTTAGTACTTTGCCCTCTGTTGAACCTTGTCTCTCCAAACCTGAGAACTTTTTGGCTCAGTTCCTCCAAGGGATATATGTCTTGTCTCCTGTAGTAGGTAGAGGAGGGCTGACCATCTGATGGAGTAGGGTATGGGAAAGGACAGGGCTGCGGGATAAATGCTTCTCATGAAGACTTTTGTCCATCAGCTTGTTTCCAGCCATACTCCTCATCCCTACCTTCAAACCCAAAGCCTTTTAGGGGCTCCATAGTGCAAATCAGCTTATTTCTCACAGGCCATCTCTCTGAAGGCAGTTCGGTTTCAACTTCCTCTGGTTTGCAGTTATCACTCATCCATTCACTTTCCATCATCTTGCCTTCTGTTGTCTCCTCTCCCATTCTCGGTATCCATATGGTTTATTCCTTTATATTTCTGTACTGTCA
This sequence comes from Balaenoptera musculus, assembly GCF_009873245.2. NCBI lineage: Eukaryota > Metazoa > Chordata > Mammalia > Artiodactyla > Balaenopteridae > Balaenoptera > Balaenoptera musculus. The sequence continues at coordinate 140,325,367 of NC_045786.1, read as the reverse complement.
TTTTAGAGATGTTGGGAAGCAAAGGTAAATACATGCTTTAAATTTCCAGGCTTTACTGGAAGTCCTCAAAATGTTTTGGGCCAGTTTCTGAACCTATTTATCTGATCCTCATGCAAAATGGATTTGGGCTGACACTGTAACTTTAAGAATTCCTGAGATGTGTATGAAGATTAGGTGCCTCTTTTGGACCCCTGCAACCCTGAGACGCTGGTATTTTAAAAGGCCCTCTATTCATGTGATATAGCCCAATGCAGGCTTTCACTGCAGCAAATAGTGTCTAAAATATTCAGGCAATAGATCTCAAGGTGTGTTGTAGGGGTCATTTTCTTCTGAGGGTTTGACATATGTTCTTCTTGAGGTGCAGCCACTCTGGGCAAGGAGGGGGTAGGAAGTAGAGAAGGAAGATAACATGATGAAGAGCATGTGCTTTGGAGCCAGGACAATCTGGGTTCAAAACCCCCCTCAGCCATTTGCTTGCTACATATTCTTGAGTAAGTTATTTATCCCTTAACATCTTCAAGTTATTCACATATAAAATGGATGTAATAATACTTCATTGGTTCATTGTGAGGATTTAATATTATAATGTATGTAAAACATAAACGGTACTTAATATTATTACTATAGCCTATTAAAATGGTTTATCTATTGGGCTTCCAAGGATGACAGAAGAAGATAGTAGGAAAAAAAATAGTCTGTGCTCATTCAAAAGCTGGGCTATGATTATCTCGCCACTTAGAACTGAGCAGAAAGCATGGACCTGATGCTGCACTTCCACAAATACTCTGATTTAGTTTTGATGTCTGAACCATTCAAGCTGCAGGAGTCACCTTACCCTCTGTGTTCTCACCTGCCAGTGATGCTGCTGTCTCCTTAGCAAACCAGAGACCTGTCAAGTCAGGCTTCTTGCTAAAAAGCTCCATTTTTGTTCTCCTTTGGAGTTTGTTCAGCAAAGAGGATCCTTGCCTTGTTCCTTTGGAAGTTAAACCCATGCACATCTTTGGTGCAAAGTGCTGATGTCTGACCAAAGGCCTTCCTGATACTCCAGGTGGGAAGTCATGCCTGAAGGAAGCAGCTGAATGTCTAGCCTGGGCAGCTGCCTCTGAGTGGGACCATTAGATAAAGAGAAAAGTTGTCCAAGGTCTCCGAGAACTCTCTTTCTCTCCTTGTCATTTCCTTCTTGTGTTTTTCATAGAAGGAGGGGCTCATGAGCCCCATCCTGCACAGGGCTCTTCTGCATCACTCAGAGGTCAGGGATTGGTGGGAATCTGCTTTGAACTTTAGTGGATTCCATCCAGGGAAGTTATAAGAGCCCATCTCAGTGCTGCCAAGAGTTGCTGTTATAACAATAAGAAAGAACAGCTGTTGCCTCCAGGACTATTGTTCCAGAAACTCATAACAGCATGAGCTTTGATTTTAATATTCTTCTATAGAGAGGCTTGGAGAAGACATTTTATAGCTGGCAAATGTTTTTAATCATAACAGGGTGTGTGTTCACCAAGAAGCCCTGCAGAAACCGAGGAGAATGCTGAATATGACCAGAAGCCTTGCAATTTCTTTGTGATAGAAAACATTTGACAGAGAGGAGAGGGCAAAGTGGGGAAGAAGTGATGGTTGTTGTCTAAGAAGGCAGAAAAGAGTACAAATAACTTTTTAAAGAACATATACTGAGAAATAAGATTGTTTTTACTCATATATAAACCATATTTTAAAGCACACTTTCTTCTCTCTATCCCATAGATGAAACTTCTTCAGGGAAACTGGGGCCTGCTCACTGCACATGGGTGACTACCACAAGTTTGTCTCTTGTGAGTGTTACTTTTTAAATTATAAGTGAAAAAATTTGCAGTCCATTAAGTAGTGCTGTTTTCAGGTCATAGAAGGTTATTTCCATACAAATGGATGTAAAGTCTGTGTGTGCAGCATAAGTAAAGGATGTGGGCTTTGGGCTTTGTGGTCTAAACACATCTTGTCACGGTTCTTTCGCTGATACCCAACCTATGCGTAGGGGTCACCAAGTGGTTCAATGCATATAAGAAAGAATCCAACCCTGCTGCTCTTAGATGAATTTGAAAAATCAAACACAATTAGAGAAAGATCTTGGTAAGTCAGATGAATCCATCTTCACTGACTGTAACATTAGCCAGTCCCAAAAGGAGATGAATCTAAGAGGCATCTTAAGTAAATAGATAGCCTTGTAGAATTAAAGATGTAAGATGTTATTTTAAAAATCAAGATCCAGATTAGTGTGAGGAAGCATTAATGAAGCCAGCTGGCTGCCCAAGCAGGCTTCATGGAGTAGCCCCTAGTGAGGACAGTTTAGTCCAGCATCTGAGTCCTCAGCCTTGGGGTTTGGGAACCCACTTGTGTCAGTATACGCAGGTGCTCTAGTTACAGAGTATGGAGGGACATTTTCCAAAATTATAAGACACTGGTTTATAAACATATTAATGCAGGACTTCTAGTAATCGGATACTTCTTACGTCTGCTTATCTGGATCACCTCCTTCCCAGTGTATTCCCTGGAGATCTAAGTTTCCTTGGAGAACTCACAATCAAAGAAAGGGTTACCTACTCTCACAGGACCAGCCCCTGGTAGAACCTGAGAAGTTGCCCTAGTTGTCCCAGGGAAAGATACTTTTCTAGCAGCTAGAAGCCACAAATTGGTCAGACTACTGGTTAGACCTATTTTTAAAACACTGACCAGGACTTTTCTGTTTCTCTCTTGTCTCTAGATTCCATGTAGAGCTTTCCATTGCATTTTTCATTAGCATGTCACAATTTTCCAAACTGTAGCTTATCTCAATAAGCTAAAGTCCATTTGAAGTTAGTAGTTTCCCGTGGAAATACAGAAGAGTCCTGGGGCCCTTGACGAGATTTGGGAGACACTCCAGTCTTACCTGTAAGATGTTTTCCGAACATCTCTGAGAGTGAATGACTTACAGGGGTTGAATACCTGGGGGACTAATTCCATTCATTGCATATTGATTTTTGCCATTTCTAGCTTTCAAAGATGTCATTTTCTTACTTGTTTCTGAATCCTAGTGCTAACTTTAGGGACCTCTCTGACTATTCAGAAGAATTATTTTGTAGTGCATTTCCTGGGTCATCAGGAACACCAACTTGCTATAATTCTACTTCGTCAAGTTGCATACATACAAAATCAGTAAGAAGGAATAAAACAATTCCATGGTTTGCCCCCTTTAGCTTCTTGATTCATAGAAGTGCAGCCTTTCAAGATCCTTCTTTTTTGACTTAAATTGGCCTCCAGGGGAATCTTTGGAATGTCTCATAAACCAGTCTATGACAGACTGGATATCATCATGGCGAAGCATCTAACCATCCCAGTGTATCAGGGGCCTGAAGGTATGTGATCACCAATATTTGGCCACTGCCTGTGTGCTTCTGTCTGGAGACTCCACGGCCTCTCTGAAAAGCTCCAATGGGTCTGTTCCGAGGGCAGACAGTGACCTGAGAAGTGAACTACTGAGATGGACCAGGGCCTGATGAAAATATTGCAAGTGTACCTGGACACAGTTGGCTTTGCCATGTCACAAAGGCTGTGCTGAGACGCACACACTTAACCTACAAGTATGTGTATTAAGGAAAACATTGACATCCCAGAAAAGGAAGCCTCAACCTTCTTGAGCCCCCTCCCTTCAGTCAGGGCTGTGTCTGCCTCTAATATATTTAGGAAAATTGTTCTGTTTCCTAGAGAAAGCCCAAGAACTTTGACCTTAAACCCCATGTAAGAATTTGATCCAGGATATTGGAAAACTTTTAAGGAAAAGCTTAAAAGCTTTTTAATTGTAAGTCTTTTACTGCTTTTCTGTATTGTGAAGGTTGAGATCAAAATTCACTTTGATTCTTGTTTAGGGAAAAACTGTTCTGTGGGAACTTAAAAAAACAACCTTTTTTAAAGAACAGTTTTAGATTTACCTGTCTCTTAGGTTCATCTTGGCTGTGACAGTTTGATAGCCTCTCCTTGTTTTTTGGTGACTGTGGCATTTTTGAGGAACACTGGCCAGGCTTTTTTTTTTTTTTTTTTTTTATGTCTACCTTTTTTTCAATTTAATTTTTTTTTAAATTAATTAATTTATTTATTTTTGACTGTGTTGGGTCTTCGTTTCTGTGCGAGGGGTTTCTCTAGTTGTGGCGAGCGTGGGCCACTCTTCATCGCGGTGCGTGGGCCTCTAACTATCACGGCCTCTCTTGTTGCGGAGCACAGGCTCCAGACGCGCAGGCTCAGTAGTTGTGGCTCACGGGCCCAGTTGCTCCGCGGCATGTGGGATCTTCCAGGCCAGGGCTCGAACCCGTGTCCCCTGCATTGGCAGGCAGATTCTCAACCACTGCGCCACCAGGGAAGCCCCTCAATTTAATTTTTTTTTATTTGAAGTCTAGTTGATTTACAATGCTGTGACAATCTCTGCTGTACAGCAGAGTGACTCAGTTCTACACATAGAGACATTCTTTTTTAATATATTCTTTTCCATTATGGCTTATCACAAGGTACTGAATATAGTTCCCTGTGCTGTACAGTGGGACCTTGTTGTTCATCCATCCTATATGTAATAGTTTGTAGGGTGCCCCTCTAATGGAATTTGTCTGATGTTTTTCTCAAGATGAGACTGGGGTTGTGAATTTTGAGGAGGAAGATCATAGAGGCAAAGCGTCATTTTTTTTTTTCACATCATATCAGGGTTACGTACTATCAACATGATTTATGACTGTTGATGTTGACCTTGATCACAGGACTGAGACAAGTTTGTCAGGTTTATCCACTGTGAAGCTGCTCTTTTTTTCCTCTCTTTCGACACTGTCCTCTTTGGAAGGAAATCACAGCATAGCCACACTTCAGGAGTGGAGAGTTATGCTTCTCTTTGAGGGCAGAATATCTACATAAATTATTTAGAATTCTTCTGCATGAGAGATTTAACTTGTCTCCTTCCCCCATTTATTAATTTATTCAATAATTTATTTGTATTAGTATGGACTCATAGATATTTATTTTATATTTGGATTATAATCTAATAATACTTATTTTATATTTTGCTTAAATTGTTCCAGTATTAGCCATTTGGGATTTCTATCAGTTGGCTCATATGCTCCTTTGACATACCCATCAGTGTAGGTGATTTTATTTTATTTTACTTTATTAGTGCTTTCTTACTTACTGACACTACAAGATGCTTCAGCTCATTGTGTATATTTCTTGCCCTAGTCTTCAAATCAGTCACTTCTTCAAGAATCCCTGATTCCTTTTATTGGAGACTAGTATTAGAAGTAAACATCTAGACACTATATGTGCTCCTTGCTACTGGCGTGTCATTTCTTCTAGATCCTCTTAGTTGACAGAAATAGATATGTGTGTATATACATATGCATAAATATTTTTATATGTAACCATCTATATCTATATTAAGCTAAACATGAGTTCATACTGATGCTGCAAACTCTAATCCATTACCGTATGGATTACTTTAGCTTCCTCCCCTTACTTATCTGTAACTTCCCACTCCAACAGTGAGATACCTGGCTCTGCAGGAAGTTTTTATGCAGAGAAATCAAGGCTAACATTTTGGTGAAAATTTTTCAGACATCTCTGTCTTTGTCTCTGTCCATGTTCTTGCCTTTCTGCTATATTTGTGTGTGTGTGTGTGTATTACTATATGTGTGTGTATGTGTGTGTATATATGTATTTTCCCATAAGTGGTACATATTTTACATGTTGCTTCATGTGCTTTTTGCTTACATGTCAGCCACATCTTTTCATGCTAGTAAATTCTGATGTACAACTTTGTTTTTAAATGTATGTGTTCCATAAATTACTAGCCCCTTATTCATGAATGCTTTGGTTGTTTCCAAATTGGTCACTGTTACAAACAATGCTATAATACAAAATCCTTCTGCACATTACCTCTGTAGGAAATATTCCTACAAGTGCAATTTATCCCATGGGGACAGGAATCTTTAAATTCTTCAAAGCTCTTCTAGGAATATATAATTTCGTTTAGACTGAACTTCCAGGAGTCAACCCCGCCCAATCTGATGGTTTATTTGGGGGCTTGGTGAGCACAGAGGGACTGCAGTGGGGACTCGGATCTGTTTTCGCCTTCGCAGTAGAAACAATGCCTTCTCTCCTGCTGGCTGCCTCGGACATCATTGCCCTTCAGTCAGCACCTGGGTCTGCGGCATTGAACTTGATTGTCCTCTAGCCTGGTCTGGCCTTACCCAGGAGCTAACTACTGAAATCTCTTGTAGGCTGTGGTCTCCCCTCTCCCACACATTCCTCTACCCCAGCATTTCTGTACATTCCACCACCCGGTCCTAATTGAGCACTGGAAGCCCTGAGTGTGTCAGCCCCTGCTTTATCCCCAGAGGGCCATTAACACATTTCTCTAAGTATCTGGGATGGGCGAGCCAATTTGCAGATCAAGCAAGAAACAAGAGAAATTAGATTAAATCTTTACTCGAAACTTAGAACTAAACCCAGGGCAAGGCCTACTAGAAAGTGCCAGGGAGAGGCTGTGTCTGACACCCCGGTGTGCTGATGCTACTAATCTCTGACCCCTACCAACTGCTAAGCTGCTTGCTGAAAAGGGTGTAGAGACCTTTCTTAGAGGTATTTTCATTAAAGAAACTCTTAAGGATTAGAAGACTCTGAGGAAACAGTGAAATGACAGGGAGTGGGGCTGGGGACCCCTCCTGAACTCATTTATCATTTGTTGTGAGGATTGGAGAAGATAATGTAGAGCATTGGCATATAGTAGATATTCAGTAAATAATAACAGCTAAAACTGGCTAATATTTATTGAGGACTTATTACGCACCAGGCACTAGTCTAGGTATTTTACATATGCTAACTGATTTTATCCCTGTGACAACGCTGTGAATAGGATGTTATTTTTTCCTCAGTTTTATAGATGAGGAAAATGAGGCATGAAAAGATAAAGCAATTGGCCCAAGGTCACAACAGATAGTAAGGGGAAGGACAGGATTCAAGGTTAGGCATCCATCTCCAGAGCTTGGATCTCCATTCCAGGGCTGGTTCTCAGGAAATAGTGTTTCCTAGTGAAATGAAGGCTGACTTTGGAATCTATAGCAGACACTGCTAAATGCCTCCTCAATATCCATTCTCTCCTTTTTCTTACTTATTGAACCCCAATATTTTTTGCAGAGTCGTGATAGCCCAATTAAAAATAAACACCGTTCCAGACTCCCTTGCAGGTAGGGTGGACATGTGATACAGTTCTGGCCACTGAGATGTAAGGCAATGGGACAGACGTAGCTGGCACTCACCTTCCCATCTTTTCCCCTCCCCTATTTAGTGTGATGCCTGGAATTTCAGGAGCCTTCTTGTGAGCAAAAGGATGAAAGCCATATTCCAAGAAGAAAGACAGAGGGAGCCTGGGATGTTGATAGCATTGTGAAACCACCCAGCAGTCCTGGAGTGCTTACATCTGACCCTTCAGGGAAAATCATCCCCTTTTTAGTGAAGCCACTCTAAGTCTAGTTTCTGTTATCTGCAGCCAAAAGCAATCATAATTGATACAAAATCCCAGCTTTACTAGTAGTTCCCTCGGATGAGGGTTGTGTGTACGATAGACCTCATTAAGCTCAGAGCCTCAGTTTACTTATTTACTCTTATTTCTCATGTTCCACAATATCTGGTAAGGCAGCTGCATAGCCCATTACCAGCAAGAAAGAAAGGAAGAGGAAGTAAGGAAGGGGGGAAGAAGAGAGAGAGGGAGGGAAAGAGGAAGGAAGGGAAGAACAGAGGAAGGAGGGAGGAAGGGAGGAGGGAGACAGGAGAGGCGTTACTACCAGCTGGTCATGAGCACCCATAGTGCAGACGGTGGTACAGAATAGGACTTGTCTCTTTTCCCATCAGGCCACACAGAGTCAGCCTCCATGGATGCCTGGGAGTTTTGTGTTCCCCTGGCCTTGTCTCCATTCCTTTTTTTCTAGTCCTTTTCCCTCTCCCAGTTTCTGTTTTATCTTGCTGGTACTCCCTGTGGTCAAGCAAGGAGACCCTCAATTCTGATTCTATCCTACAGAGCAAAAGGGGGATTCCTCTCCAGTTCTCTGTGTGGGGTCAGCTCAGTGGGTTCTGAGACTGCTAAAATTGACAGTAGTAAGAGCATGGATATAAGACCTAGACTGAATGGGTTCAAACCCCACTCTATCACTCACCAGCTGTGTGACCCTGGAGAAGTTACTTAGCCTCTCTGTACCACAGATTACTCATCTCTAAAATGAAGGTAATAACAGGACCTATTTCATAGAGTTTTTGTGAGTTTATTTGTAAAACATTTAGAATAGCAGTTCTCAACTGGGGACACTTTTGTCCCCTAAGAGCAATGTCTGGAGATGTTTTTGGTTGTCACAACTAGAAGAGGAGTGCTACTGGTGTTTATCTCATGGGTAGAGGTCAGGGAAGCTGCTAAACATCCTACAATGCGCAGGATAGACCCACAACACAGGATTATCCAGCCCCAGATGTCAATAGTGATATGGTTGAGAAACCCTGATTTAAAACAATGCCTTGCTCTCCCCAGGCCCTCCGACAGCATCTGAGGGAGAATGATTCCTAGAAGCAATCTGCTTGAACTGAGATCTGGAGAATAAGTCGGAGTTTTCTAGAGACTGGAATATTCAGGGAGCTGAAAACGTATGCACGTGATGGGGGTAAGTTGAGGGTGCAGACTGTGTTCAGGGACCTAGCAGTCAGTGTTGCTTTTATTGCTGAGATGTGGTCTGGGAAGGGGTGGTGGTGCGCTAGGAGGTGGACCCACCTCTGGGGCCCGCCAGCACCCTGCCTTGTTCTCACCTGTAGCCCACAGGCGCCGTCTGCCCCTCACACTCATGCCTCGAGGCTGTGCTGTGACTGGTGCTTTCAGACCTCCCACCTGCCTAGACTTCTGTGTAGCCAAAGCTGCTCTGTGCCTGCCTGGCAGCCAGCCAGCCTGAGCCCTGTTGCTGGTCCACCCGCCCCACCGCAGAGGATGCCCCAGTGTTCTGGCTTCTACAGGAAAAAAACTAATTTCTGTTGAATGGTTCCCTGGATCTGGCCTGTTTCCTCTCCTTCCTACTTGCCAGTGAGATCTAGACTCACCTCTTCTCCTCATCCGATTTGTAAGTGGGGGACAGTGGAGATGACTTACCTAATAGGTCTAGGAGACAGGTCATATGACATCCTTGTGATTCTGAGCTGCACAGAACTCGAGTGACGGCTGCAGGGAGCCAATCTTGGGAGATGGGTGAGTGGAGGTATCAGCGATCAGCTCAGATCCAGCCTGAAGCTCTTCCCCCATTTCAGATTTTAGGTTCCGACTGTCACTATCCAATTGGTTGTATTCTTGCAGGGTCTACAGGAAAGGCCCCGGTATTAGGAATTCAACATCTAAGATCTTTAAAAAGTGAGTGAATTGGAAGCCTTATACATTGCTGGTGGGAATGTAAAATGGTACATCTGCTGAGGAAAGCATATTGGCAGTTCCTCAAAAAATGTTAAACATTTGACAAATCAATTTCACTCCAAGCTGTATACCCAAGAGAGATGAAAACATATGTTCACACAAGCACTTGTACACAAATGTTCATGGCAGCCAAATATTCATAATAGATTAAAAGGGGAAACAATCTAAATGTTCATCAACTGATGAATGGATAAAACACGTGTGATATGTCCATGCAATGGAATATTATTCAGCTACAAAAAGTAATGCAGAACTGATATATCCTAGAATGTGGATGAACCTTGAAAACATCACGCTAAGTGAATGAAGCCAGATGCAAAAGATATATTATGTGATTCCATTTATATGAAATAGTCAGAACAGGCAAATCCATAGACAGTAAGTAGATTAGTGGCTGCCAGTGGTTGGGAGAAGGGAGGGATGGGAGTGACTGCTTAGTGGGTACACAGTTTCCTTTGGGGCAATGAACAGTTTCCGGAATTAGATAGTGGTGATGGTTATAAAACATTGTGAATGTACTAAAAGCCACTAAGTTGTACACTTTAAAAATGGTTAGAATGGTGCATTTCACAATATATGAATTTTACCTCAAAAAAAAAGTGAGTGAAGTCAGCTTTCAACTTCCTGGTGAAGCACTGATGTTTCTTTTTTTTTTATTGAGGTGTAACATTATGCTCGTTTTAAGTACACAACATATTGATTTGATATTTTTATATAATGCAAAATGATCACCACGATAAGTCTAGTTAACATCCATCACCATACATAATTATAAAAAAATTGTTTTTCTTGTAGAGTGATGTTTCTGATGTCCTTATATCCTGGCACTTGTAGACCCTGAAGCCTGGTTGGCCTTGGTCCAGTTTAGAACACTCCTCCAGGAGAGGACAAAATGCAGGTCTCCAATCTTAGGAGCAGGCAGTAATTTCTCTCTCATGATATTTTTTTAAATATTTATATTTTTATATTGCGTCTGCTATTCTAATGGATTTCAGTGTCTGTGCACCATTTGCCCCCTTGACTGGGAAGCCCAGGACTTGTCCCAGGCAGGGTTCCAGGTCCCTGGGGGGGAGAAGCATCTTTCCTCTCTCACACCACCACGTTCCCCGAGCTGTCCAGTCTCTCTCCACAGCCTCTCCTGGCCCCAGAGAGGACCGTCCCATGGACATTTGTTCAGACTTTTGTATCAGGTTCCATCCTGTTTCTGAGTAGCCAAAGGTGAACAAAGCAGAGTCCCTTCTCTCAAGGAGCTGGTGGAGGAGGCAGAGGGTGACCGAGCAAGTGCAACACCGATGTGATGGAGGAGATGCGTGAGGCAACAGATGGAGGGCTGAATGGGAGATGTGTGAGCTGGGTCTGGAGGGACGAATAAGAGTTCATCAGGAAGACCAAGCAAAGAGACAGGCTTTTCAAAGTCATGAGTGTGTGAAAGCCTGAAGTCTTGAGGGAAAGATTTGAAAATGGGGCAGGCGGGGAGGTGTGGGTGTTGGTGAGTAGGTGAGCAGATCAAGTTGGACAGCTGGGGGCAAGGCTTGGACTGCCTTGTTCGACAGCCCGAGTTTGGAATTTATCCTGACACCAGAAAATACTCAAGGATTTTAAGAAGGGAATTTCCATCATCAGATTTGCATTTGGAGGGGGGGATCATACTGGGAGCAAAATAGAAGCTGGATTAGAAAGAGAGTTTCAGGGGAGGTTGGCCAGGAGGCTACTGCAACAGTCCATGCAAGAGACGATGGAGCCAGATGAAGGCCATTGTCAGTGGTGATGGAAGAAGCAGGGGCAGAATGGACTGGGCTAAGATGCTGGGTAGCTGTGTCTGGTGCAGTAGGGTGCGGGTATTAGGAAGAGAGAGCAGTCCTGGGAGCTCCCAGATCTCTGGCTTGGGTAGGAGTCATTATGTGGGAAGGGACCTAGAAGAGGAGCAGATTTGGAAGAAAGATGACAAGCTGAGTTTGGAGCAGGAGAGCCTGAGAGCCTGAGGCATGTCCAAGTGGAAAGGTCACGTAGGCCATAGGGTGGGGTGGCGCTCAGGGTAGAAGGCTAGGGGGCTTCTCCCTGTGTGTCCCTGCTCGTGTGTCCGTTTCTCCCCAGGAGTTCAGTTTGGGGACCCGTGACCTGGAAGCTGCTGGTGACTGCTCCTGTCAAGGTTATTCTGGTTTAAACTCTTTCTCCTGGTTAACATGTGATTTCATGCTTTTCACTTCTCCCTTTAAATGGAAATGCAGAAAATGATCTTCGCCTTCTGGTGGGGATTGAGATTTTTTTTCCCTCTCTCAGCTCTGACACCTGCTACTGTTTCACTTGCTATTAAAGATCTGTGTGACCGAGTGGCATGCTTCAGGCAGTGCTAAATGGGTGTGTGGGAGGGGCTGGAGCAATGTCAGGAGAGGTGTTAGAATGAGACTCACAGCCACAGGGAACAGAGACCCGCAGGCTGGGGTGAGGGAGACAGAGTGATGGTTTCTGAGTAAGCACCCATGGTATATGCCCCAGAATAAAGGTGCCACCCCTATTGCTGCTTTATAAGGCTCCGAGGCTCTTGCCAGGCCTCCTTCCTACTTCTCACCTACTCCAGGACAACTGCTGGGCGTGTCTTATTCCACCTTGCCTAAGATCACAGAGTTCATACACAGTGGAACCAGAATGCAAAGTTGGGTGGCAGATGGCAGAGTCTGTGCCCTTTGTCTCTCCACTACAGTGCCTCTGCCACCACGAGGAATGGTCTTATCATGGTGAGGACAAAAGGCAAACTACCTGCTGACCCAACCCGACCCTACCGGGCTCCATCCATGAGTGACTCCAGCCACCAGGAGAGAGCTATTGGGATGGGGGCGTTCTGGGCGACCCCTTGCCCTGCCTCCCCTGGGGACCTGCCCCCTCCTGGGATTTCCTCTTCAACCCTGCTCAGGCCAGTGAGGGGAGAGCCACCTTCTATTCCCAGACTGTTTGCCAATTTCTTCTCTTGCAAAGAAATCCCACCTTGTGGTATTGTTGCTGTAATGGGAAAGAGGCTCATCTATTCCCGATTCTGCAATGTGGGCAGACTTTTAAAGGGTCTGTCTGTTTTCGGTTCACATATTAATCTGCTTCCTGCCACAGCTCCAAATACCTTCTGCTCCTAAATGTGGGCCATTTTACTTGAGGGGTGGAGAGTGGCAGGAAGGTAATATTTCACTTGTTACATTTTCAAATGGGGCAACGTTAACGAGACTTGTCCTATCTCGAGACAATACCTTGAAGGGATTTGGACAAGATAAAAATCCAAATCCTTTACCCTTGAAAATTCTTTGCTCGACAGAGCTGATAAGAAGCATATGTATTTGTGTGTGTGCTTGAGCGCGTGCATGCCTGCATGCTAAAGCTGTAGAGATCTCAAGCTACCCTCCTTGAGGCAGCAGTACTTCCTTGCTGGAGAGATAAGTAGTCTCAGTGATGCTTGCGGCTTCCTTTTTATCTGGGGACACCACAGGTCTTCAAAGGACCAAATCAGGTAGTAGGAGATCTTTCCCGTGCTCTTGAGGCTGGTCGGGGGGCACATTTTTCAACATCTTCCTGTTTCCCCCAAAGAGCTCTAGGATAAGACCCTGCTGTTAATAATCCTACATCACAAGGCTTTGGCTGACATTTAATCTCCCTAGTCTGTATAATGCTGTGGTGTTATCTCATGTTTAACAAATGGAAAAACCTATCTTGGCCTCAGTGGGCAGACCAGAGTTCAGCTGTTGGGAGCCAGGAGTGGAATCCCGGAATGGACCCAGGAGTGGAATCCCGGAATGGACCCAGGAGTGGAATCCCGGAATGGACCCAGGAGTGGAATCCCGGAATGGACCCAGGAGTGGAATCCCGGAATGGACCCAGGAGTGGAATCCCGGAATGGACCCAGGAGTGGAATCCCGGAATGGACCCAGGAGTGGAATCCCGGAATGGACCCAGGAGTGGAATCCCGGAATGGACCCAGGAGTTCAGCAGCCTCCCGCCCCACCCCTTATCTGCTGCCCTAACCATTGTCCCTCTTTTTCAATCCCTACTGAGTTTGAGAAGTTGAAGTTCCAACCCAGAAAGAAAGATTTAAATGTCCTTAATTCCCTGCCCTGAAACATTGTTCATTAAAACCCTAATGTTCTAATCTTTTTTTAGATTGTGTTTCTTAATTGATCTCCTCCCTCCTCAAATGGGAACCTAGTGACTTTCAATTGCCATTATCTGAGAGGAGATGTGTTTGTGTACATAGCCAGGGGCTTGGATGTGCTTATTATTTGCAGATTGTTTTTTTGTGCTCTTCCAGGTTTTTCCTTGCCTACGTGATGCTACTTAAAATCCACTGTGTAATCTTCACACTCTGGGTCTCATTTGCTTTCAGACTTCTGGGCCTTCAGATCCATGTGTGGCCTGCCCATCTATGTATTATTCATAGACACACCTGTTCTCAAATAAGAAACCAAAAGAAAGTAATTCATTTTTTTTTTATTTGGGAGAGAAGGAATCACAGCTCTGATTTGTAAACTTGCTGCCCCCTCTACTCATAAGTTATTCTGGAAACATCCCTCAAAAGCCCTCTTCTCTGCAGCAGGAGGAGGCCTGCCTCCTCTCCAAAGGGGACCCTAAGGGCCCTCTCGGGGGCTCTGCCTGGAGACATAGCTCTGTAGTCCCTGATGGTGCTCAGTTGTGTTCTCTGTGCCTGGAAGGAATGATTCAGCAGTGAGAGCAGGCCTGCATCAGTGGGAGGCATTTCATGTCGATATAAGAAATTTCTAGAATTTGGAAAATGGAGCACATCGTGTCCTATGAGAGTCTTACAAGGCTTGCATTATTCTCAGACTTTCACCTTTCCTATTATTGATTAGTTTTGTTCCTAAAATTAACTTTGAACATGCTTGGAAGTAGTCTTCTGGGTTGAGGATGATTCCTAATCTCTTAATTGCTTCTTTAGTGTGTATTTGTCTTCAGGCTTCTTAGTTGTACTGGCTTGAGTAGCGCCTCATCCTATGGTATATTTTTCTCCCAGAATGAACCAGCTGCCATTCTGATTCAGAGCAACGTGGCAAATGGGTATGGCCTGAGTGGCAGAGAAACCTAGGAAAGCTCCTGACAGGAAGTTGATATTCTCTTTTTTTTAAAATATTTATTTATTTATTTATTTGGCCGCGTCGGGTCTTAGTTGCGGCACGCAGGATCTTTGTTGAGGCACGCGGGCTCTTCGTTGAGGCGTGCGGGTGTTTCTCTCTCTGGTTGTGGCACACGGGCTCCAGAGCGTGTGGACTCTGTAGTTTGCGGCATGCATACTCTCTCGTTGAGGCACACGAGCTCAGGAGTTGTGGCACACAGGCTTAGTTGCCCTGTGGCATGTGGGATCTTAGTTACGCCCCCGCCCCTGCCCCCCTCACCAGGAATCAAACCTGCGTCCCCTGCATTGGAAGGTGGATTCTTTACCACTGGACCGCCAAGGAAGTCCCAGAAGTTGATATTCTGAAGTTAACAAACCTACCAAGATGTTTATGATTTTGTAATACAGTTTAAATGGTTGAAAGTATGGCTTCTGGGGTTAGGACAAACTCTACCACATGTTGGTTAACTGACTTTGGACAGGTTATATAATATCTCTAAAGCTAAGCAACCTCATCCGGAGAGAGGGAGAGAGATGGGAGGTCGGGCGCTCAGACAAAGAGAGAGAGAGGGAGAGAATAAAAGATTAAATAAGATGTTACATTGTAACATCCAATACCCTCCATAAGTGTTAAGGATTGTATTATTACTACTGAGTTTGTGAACCAAGATTTAAAAGCATGACACTGAACGGGGAGATGGTCTGACATGTAGATGGATGCACAGGATAGTTTGTGTTGAAGGCAGCCATCTCCATGACAACCACAGTGCCCTCTACTTCACAGGTGCCCTGATAAATCACCCATTTTGCTTACGGTTCAATGATTCCTTGGCCTTCCAGGTGCTTTATAAATAAAGATTAAGGTTAGTTTCATTCCTTTTAAATAAGAATAGTTTTTATTAGTTTTAATTATATAAGTAATACATGAATACATTTTCTTTATAAAAAATTAAACATTACAGATAAGGTCTTCTTTGACCACCATCTCCAATCTTCATCTCCACCCCAGAGGTAACTCTCACCATCAGTTTGATGTGTCTTCTTCTACACATTTACCATGCATTAAAAAACCCATAGTATCTAGACCCATAGAGAAAAAATTATATTGGATAATGTGCCCAGGTGTTTTCATACATGTTATCATACTGCATGTCATTCTGCAGCTTGATTGTTTTTCACTTAACAATAGGTCTTGAAGAGTTTTCCGTGTCAGTACATATAGTCCTTTTTAAAAACTCTGCTGTTATGTATACGTGTATGTGTGGTATGGATGAACCACATTTTATTTAGCCAATCCCATTTTTTTTTAAACATCTTTATTGGAGTATAATTGCTTTACAATGGTGTGTTAGTTTCTGCTTTATAACAAAGTGAATCAGCTATACATATACATATATCCCCATATCTCCTCCCTCTTGTGTCTCCCTCCCACCCTCCCTATCCCACCCCTGTAGGTGGTCACAAAGCGCTGAGCTGATCTCCCTGTGCTATGCGGCTGCTTCCCACTAGCTATCTATTTTACATTTGGTAGTGTATATATGTCCATGCCACTCTCTCACTTTGTCGCAGCTTACCCTTCCCTCTCCCCGCATCCTCAAGTCCATTCTCTACGTCTGCATCTTTATTCCTATTCTGCCCCTAGGTTCTTCAGAACCTTTTTTTTTTTTTTTAGATTCCATATATATGTGTTAACATACAGTATTTGTTTTTCTCTTTCTGACTTACTTCACTCTGTATGACAGACTCTAGGTCCATCCACCTCGCTACAAATAACTCAATTTCGTTTCTTTTTATGGCTGAGTAATATTCCATTGTATATATGTGCCACATCTTCTTTATCCATTCATCTGTTGATGGACACTTAGGTTGCTTCCATGTCCTGGCTACTGTAAATAGAGCTGCAATGAACATAGCCAATCCCACTTTGATGGTCATTTAAATTATTTCTGACTTGTTGCTATTGCAAACAAAGCTGCCACAAACATCCTTGGACCTGCCTTCTGAGCACATGAGTAAGTGTTTCTCTGGGGGAGATATGGATAAATAGAATCATTGGATCATAGTGTATGAACATTTTACACTGTAATAGATATTGCCAAATTATTCTGCAAAGTGTGATCATACCAGTTTACAATCTTATCTGTAGTGTATGGAAACATCTTTTCTCTTATATTCTTTTTAATTTTTTTCTAATTTATTAGGAACAAAAACCTGCCTCATGTTTGAATTTCCATTTTCCTGATTACTAGTAAAACTGAGGTTTTTGTCATGCATTTTGGGGGCCATTTATATTTTCTTTTTATTTATATCTCACATTTTTTGCTTTATAAAAATTTTTGCATTTATATTTATGTGAATTAGCATTTTATACCTTTAGAATATTTTTCTATTGAACTGTTTTTCACTTTATTTTTGATTGTAGAAGTTCTTTATATATTCTATATATTGATCCTTTGTTGCAAGTATTTTCTCCTTTTGCCCTTTAACTTTGTTTATGGTGTCTTCTTTCATACAGAAGTTTTTGTTTTTGAGGCAAATTTATCAGTCTTTTATAAGTTTTGGTTTTTGCGCCTTGTTTAGAAACAAGTTTCTATATAAACTCATGAAAAAAATCTTCCTGCATCATATTCTAATGTTTTTTCACATCTGGGTTGTTAATGAGAGGTTTTCTAAGTAAGTAATGCCGTGTATCTACAGCCTAGTAAGGGTGAGGCCCTCACTGCTCAGCACTGGCGCACAGCCCTCACTGAGGACTTGAGCAGTACCAACAGTTTCCAGCAGAGGGCAGTGTCAGAGCGGGTCTGTCTCTGTTGGGGCCCTCGGGGGTTCCCTGCCTCACCAAAGGGAATCTTTAAACTGCTCTGAAATTAGCAAATTCCAGTGAGGGGAGAATAAGTCCAGTGAAAGGAAAGAGCAGCAGCAAGGTCTGCTGCAGAGTGGGCTGCCCAGTGGGAAATAAACCAGGGCAAAGGGGAAAGTGTCCTGATAGACTCTGTGTGTTATGACTGCAGAGCAGGAGAGAACAGATCAGAGTTATCCGGGATCACAGAGGGTTTTCTCCAAGGGAAGCTTCGGTGTCTGCTTAAGTATGGTCCACATGCTTGAGATGAAAGCTCAAGTTTTACAGAGGAAATGTTATTTACTGGGCAAACAACAGGCAGGATGGAAACATGCAATTCCCAAACTTATCCTTTTGATTTCATCAATAATTCCAGACCTGTCTCCTTTTGGGAAAAAAAAAGAAAAAAGAAAGAAAGAAAGAAATCCAGTGGCCAGAGGCACAGCTGACTTCAGAGGGGAAACCGAGGAAATGACAGTGCTGTTGGGTACAGTTTTCTCCCTACCTCACCCCAGACACATCCTGGGCTAGCAGGTCTGTTTTCCATGGTTGCTTTGTGCAATACCATCCATGTGGGATTAACCATATCATTATGAAACCAGAAGAGCACTGGCAGTGAAATCCACAGAGCCGCATAAATATATTGATCCACATACGTTTGCACATCTGAATCAGTCTCTCAGCTCCTGCGCTGGGTTCTCTCGGCTTGTCCCTACTCATTGATCCTCCACCTTTTTCCACCCTGCTTTGTGCCAGGGAGGCTGCCTGTGTGAACTGAGGCCACGTGCTCCCTTGCTCATTGGTTTCTGGCTTGGATGGACCCATGAGGAGTATGTACAAGAAGAGAGGGCTGAGTATTTCTTCCCCAGGCTCCGTCCCTGCTGGGCTGTAGTTGGCAGTGGCTTCATTCCTCTGCAGATTCCAGGTCGTCCTACAGCTACGGGAATAACTAACCACTCTCTCTTCTTCCGCTTTCATGCCTTGGGAGGTTAGAGATTTCTGGATAGCCTGGATACTTCACTATCCCATATTGGCTTCCTTTAACACTGCTCACACCCTTGGAAATAGTCTCTTCATTAATTTATCTTCAATTATCTCTTCTGAGTGTACTGTTTGATCCCTGTCCTGATCCTAATACAGAAACCTGAATCTATCTGGATTCTTCATCCTGAAATAGAGAAAGTATACAATTAAAATTTTATTGTAGTTTTGGACTCCCTTTTCCATGCAAATAATCTCCAAGCCCAGTGGTGGTTGCTGCCTGCATGACTTCCCAAGAGACAGAGCAACCGGTCATTGTAAACCTGCCTAAAAGAGCTCACTGGCCGGTTCATTTTCTGCAGTTCTCTAGGGTTTACTTATCACAGACCCCTCCCTGCAGGCTCACAAAAACATCCCATTGCTATTAATACCCTTCAGTTCTATTCTAGACTTTAAAGGCAAACAACCTGGAAGATGAAAGGATCTCAGTAACCAATTTGGATGCCTTGATGGTTTGACTGATTCATTAAGGGAGGGTTGTAGAATGTTGCTGGAGATGTAAATTGCATTTATATGCAGCCCTCCCCTTCAGGGAGAGGATTGCTGTCCTAAGCTAAATAGTCACAATGAGCTGGCACTCCAAGTAGGTGAGGCCATTTGGGTTTCATCTCCCCACCAGATGTACATGACTAAGTGGCCTGGTCCGCCACCCCGACCCTTTACCTTCTCCCACCTGCTGGCAAAGGCAAGAATGAACAAAGCACAGAGATTGCAACAAGAGCAACGGGACTCGAATCAACATGTTAGATCACCATGAACGACTGAGAGCTGTTTGGACACCTACTTTAATTAAACACTGAGTGAGTCTTATTCACTGCAGACTGTCCTAGTTTCATCACTTGTCCTTTCTGAGTACACCTCTTCTATACTTGTAGCTAATCTACTCTTTCTCTTTCTCAATCCAGCCCTCACCCCCTTTTCAGCCCTTGTCCAGTGACCTAAGAGATGCCTTTGGTGCCTGTTCTCCTCTTGGCCGACATATCCAATCCATACCTGAGATCTGTGGACTTCATCTAAGTCTCTCTCGCTCTAGTCTGCGTTCTTTTCCCCACCTCCACTACTAGCACTTGGTCAGAATCCCCTGGACCACTCACCTAGCTTCACAGCTGGCTTATCCTTCTGCCATCTGCACTCCCCTGTCCATAACGCAGCCAGAGTGAGCTTTACAACATGTGAACCTGTCCCGATACCCTTCGGCTGAAAACCCTTCGAAGGCTTCCCATTGCTTTTAGGATGAAGACCCAAAAAAGCTTTATCAACCTACATGGCCTGGTCTCTGCCCTCCACTCCCGTGTCATCTGATGCCACACCTCCGTCTGCCATGGTCTGGGTCCCTTCCTTGGTTCTTCTTTCTGATCCTTAAACTTGCCAACCTCTATCTCATGACTCACGTCCTTTCCCTTTGCTGTAGTGTTCTCACCACCATCAATACCTGCCTTTGCCTAGTTAACTCCTTAAGATCCAGACTCAAACAACCACCTTCCCCAGGGGAGCCTTCCTTGGCCTGAGACTAGGCCAGTTTCCCTGTTACAGTCTCCCCTGCCATGTTCACAGGCTGTAAGAAAACACTTAGTTGAGAGACTGATGCCTGTCTCTTCCACTAGAATGTACACCCTATGAGGTTGGAAGTAGCATCTGTCCCTGTGCTCATGATGTTGTGTCTGGCATATAAGACAATCTCAAAAAAGACTTACTGAAGACATGAATGGACACTATCATGCTTTTTCTTTTAATATCAGTGACTGGTGTTGGCACCTCCCCATACTGAATAAATGGAGGTCCTGGGTCTGGAGAGATGTAGGCACGATACTGACCAGGGTTGGGGGATGGGCTAGATTGTTTTCTGACAGCCAGCTACTCTTGGATTTGGAGAATATTCATATCCTTATTCTGTCTGTGTAGACACTCCCAATCTGCATCTGTCTTGTACCAGGGTTGTTTTGCCCATGCCTATCCCTACCCCCAGACTGTGACCACCAGAGTCCCTCTTCCTGGTGGCTGGTGGCCCTGTTTATTCTTATGCTGGGAAAACTGGGCCTTCCATTCCAAGGCATGCTTCTGAGCAATAAAGCACTTAAAAGCCAGTAGGTCTCCTGGAACTCCTTTCTTCCTGCTATTATTGACAATGCGAATGAAGGATTAACTTACAGCAAGAGAAGTTTTGTTCAGAAGTTTGAGTTTTCAGAACCATCCCCAGGGTAATAAAATAGGGGAAAACTGAGCACAAGAGACCTTCCTTCTCTTTTCCCAAGTGTTGGCCAAGATTGTATCCTAACTGATATATCAGAAGTAAGGGACCCAGGGCTTGGAGAGGTAATCGTCTGTACCAGTGGTTCTCAAACTTAGCATGCATCAGGATCACTTGGAAGGCTTATTAAACCCAGTTGGCTGGGTCCCACCCCCAGAGTTTCTGATTCAGTTGGTCTAGGGTGTGGCCCAAGAATTCTCATTACTAACAAGTTCCCAAACTATGCTGATGCTTTTGGTCTCTGGGAACCACACTTGGAGAACCACTGGGCTACACTGTACTCCTTCCCCATGTACTCAAACTTTAACATGTATTCCAATCATCTGGGATCTTACTGAAGCACAGACTCTGATTGAGTAGGTTGGAGTGGAGCTTGGTGCCCATTCTGTTGCAGTGAGGACCACATGCTCAGAAATTAGCCATTGCCTTCTTGAGCCCTGGTCCTCTTTGATAGAGGTCTCTTCCTTCCTTTATGCCTTCCTGGGATATCAGGGGATATTTTGGATGACCTTAGAAAGAGGTAGGTGCCAGGGAATATCACTCTAAGCTAAGTTTTCAGTCTCATTGGCCTGGCCAACAGGAATCCAACATCTATATGCTGGAGGCAGCTTTTGAAGGAAACATGGCCTTCCTTTATCCCCCTTTGCTGATAGGTGTGAAGAGGAAATACAGTGGAAGAAATATACTCACAGAATTATGCTGCCAGGTCACACAGATGGAAAGTGCATCTCTACTGGGAGTTGGGTCTCACTGAGGCTGTAAAAGGACGGGGAGTCAATGTGGAAAAATAAAGCTTTCCCCTTTATAACAGAACTGTGTGTTATAGCATATTATTGTGAAAACGTGAGCTCTGGGCTTAGATGTGGACCCAAAGCTTCAAATAAAATAGCATTCATAAACTGGTTGCCACAGTGCTTGGCATTAAGTGAGTGCTTAATGAATTACAGCTATTGTTATTTTTTTAATGGGAAGTATTAATTTAGTCGAATCAGAATCAATATCAAGCGGAAGATGGGCAGCTTGAAAGACTATAATATAAAACAGTAGAGTGTTTGGCCACTGAGATTTCCTATTATCCACCTTGTTCAGTGCCTGGCCCATGAAGCACCTATTTGCTGAACGGAAGGAAGTAATTATACAAGTCTAGGTAAATTAGTAGATGGGAAGACTTGAGCTTATGCAAATTGTCCAAAGGAAAAGAATAATGGAAACACGTGCATTGTTGAATGTGAGGACTTTCAGGTCTTGGGTAACTTTTGTTCATCTTCTTCTGCTTATAAAATTGGTCACTACCACTACGTTACAGGGTTATTATGGGAAACATTTGACAATGTATATGAAAGTGCTTGGTTAAGAGTAAAGGATAAATTGAGTATTAGCTACTTTAATAAAGTGGAGTGACTGCCTAACAGACCCTTTGGGTTGTGACAACTTCAATGCTGAGGCTGAGAGTGCAAGTTTCTAGCCCTTGGGTTTTGACATATTGGCTTTGCCTTTTTGGTTGGCTCTTGTGTGCTAAAAAATCTCTGAACTTCTTCATATTACTTGCTAAATGAAATCTGAGCCTCTTCAGAAGGCCTGAGTACAGGTGGGAGAGCAGGTAAAGCCAACTGAGAAGGGCTCACCTTGTTTGATAAGGAGCCTGTGAGCCTGGCTGGCAAGGAACAGCACTCAGATCTCCCTCCCTGGCTCTCCACAGTCTAATGCATCTCATTTATTGTTAATGCTGTTTCCACTGGCTCATTCGCAAATAGCCTGAATAAAACATCAGAGCAGGAAGGGAGGGGCAGTGCTCTCTGTCTTCCATTACTGCCTCTGCCACATTCCTTCCCTCCTTCCCTTTCCTCTGGTCCCTTCTCCCTCCATTACTCTGATTAACAATCTTTATCTAATTGGCTTGTCATGAAGCAGCCAAATAGGACTCCTGGGCTCTTGCACGGATGGCGAGGAAAATGACTCAGACAGGCCCAGCATTTGTTTTTGGGTTTTGTTTTCCTGGATGGATGGAGGAAAAAAATGAACAGGGAATTTACAATCTTAGGAGATGTGGGAATAAAATAGCGGCTCTGCTCCTCCCAGGGAACTGCCTCAGCCCACAGGAGGATGGCAAAGAGTCAGCCTGGAGAAAACCATCCAAGCCCTGTGGGGTGTGAGTCCTCAGGGCCACTACTGCTACCGCAGGGGATACAAATCTGCTGGAGGCAAGCCTATGCATAACCCCGAGACGAGGCAGGTTAGGAAAAGCAGGGCCATAAAGGCACGTGGTGGGGATGACTCTCAGTCCTCACACACAGTTGCACAGGCAACACAGTTTCGGTTATTTTCTCTGGTTTAACTTAATTCCCGGCTACCCTGATTCTTAGAGCAGCCACTGCCTTGTGTTTCTTTGTAGCTTTATCACTAAAAAGTACATTCCTTAAAACATCATAATTTAGCCTTGTCAATTTTTTAAAAAATTTTATTTATTTATTTATGGCTGTGTTGGGTCTTCGTTACTGTGCGAGGGCTTTCTCTAGTTGTGGCAAGCGGGGGCCACTCTTCATCGCAGTGCGCGGGCCTCTCACTATCGTGGCCTCTCCTGTTGCGGAGCACAGGCTCCAGACGCGCAGGCTCAGTAGTTGTGGCTCACGGGCCTAGTTGCTCCGCGGCATGTGGGATCTTCCCAAACCAGGGCTCGAACCCATGTCCCCTGCATTGGCAGGCGGATTCTCAACCACTGTGCCACCAGGGAAGCCCCTAGCTTTGTCAATTTTTAAAAATTTGGGATGTCTTTTAAATCATTTTTAAGGTATAAATTCCACCTAGACTCCCTCTTAATTTTATAAATTTTCTTTTTAAGAACCTGAGCCTTTTACCCTGTAATGTTTCCCACAGTCTGGATCTTGCTGATTGCATATTCAAGGAACGGTTCAGTGTGTTCCTCTGAGCTCTGTGTTTCCTGCAAATTGATAGCTGGATCCAAAGGCTTGATTAGACTTAAGTTTGATCCCTTTGGCAAGACTATAGATAGTGGCATGTTTTTCATCAGGAGGCACATAATGTCTGCACGTCTCCCTTTTTGTGATGTGAGCAGCTGTTGACATTCAATGCCTGGATCTGTTAATTCACTGGGGGTTGCAAATGGTGATGTTCTCATTCTAACGTTTCTTTTTTCATTTATTAGTTGGAATACTTCCATAAAGAGATGTTTCCTCGCGTCTACGATTTGGTTACCCAGTGGTATAGTTCCTGAAGGAAAGGCAGGATGGATGCTTGATTCTTTGTCGTATTTATCAGTCTTCAAGATCACAAATAGGTGCCTTTTCTCCTCTAATAATGACCAATTAGTTTTTTCAAATAGCATTAGAAATCCATAGATTTAAACATATTTGATGAATTTAAATGTATTTGTACAATTATTATCCTTATTGAAATACAAATTGTTCCATCTTGGGCAGTGGGAGTTTCCTCAATTTGTTCTGAGTCCTGCTGGCATGACACTAGTGGTCCTTGATACCATTCCCTGCTATCTGGTATGACAAGATATTCCAGGCTCACCTTATATATCTCCTGCCCCAGACCTGAAATCAGTCATTCATCCAAGCATCCCTGACTTCTTTTAGTGTCATCTTTTAGAGATGCTCATTGCTACTTTACTACAACATTAGTCATTGTTTTAGTCCTTTTAGTGGACAGAGTTGAGGAATTAATGGGGGGAAAATCTATATACAGTTAATTCTGCTATAATACTTATTTTGAAAATGCAGATTTGTTCAAATACGATTGGTATGTTAAGGAACAATGTGAATCTAACACAAATTTTGCATTTGGCTGTGGGTGATTTTATACAGAAGAAATATTAGGTGAAGGCAGAAAACTTCACCCAGCTGAACCAAGCTGTATAAGAATATATGAAACAGCAAAGAAAAAAAAAAAAGATCAGGAATAATCTTTTCCACAATCAAAGAGAAAGCACAATCTGTATACAAAGACTAAACAGAAATCGCCAAATCCTGCAGAAGTGGCACCTTTTATTGCTATGGGAGGCTGGTTTGGTGGTTTCAAACATCACTACAATTTCCAGAGTTTTCAGCTGTCAAGCAAGGCTGCAACTGCAGATGAGAAAGAAGCAAAAGCATTTCCAGCAGTGACACAGAACTTAACCAGAGAAGAATGCTGTACATTGGATAATACTGAGTTGGCCAAAAAGTTTGTTCTGTTAGTGAATACGTTGTTCAATAAAGTTCTTGGTGAAAATGAAAACTGTCTTTTATTTTTACTTAAAACCAAACGAACTTTTTGGCCAATCCAATATTTTCAGTCATGATGAAATAGCTGTATATTATAAATGCGTGCCTTAAAGGGCCTCCATCTCAAAGACAGAAAAACATGACCCAGGATTTAAGGCTGCAAAAGGCTGTAACTCAGGTGTTCAGCACCAATACCCAACAGAGGACAATGAGCCAGCCACCCACATCTGATACAACTTACCATCCAGTTTCAGGTAAGCCTCCTTCCACCACTTCACAGTAACTAACAAGCCTTTCAACGCCCACTTCCACAAGCAAACTTCAGGTCTTTTTCAAGGCAAAGTGCCATATTTATAGTAGTATTTATACTATGTATTTCTGAACCATTTGACCTGTATAGAACTGAGCTACCATTTTTGCTAAATTTCTATCCTTTTAAAAAATTTGTCACTAATGAAATTTTTGAGTCTTACGCCCTTACCACCATTTTTACCATAAGCCCTGTGGTTATTATTGCCCATTGTGGTGATTTTTAGGAACACATATGTCATACTGTAGCAGAACTGAACACATACATGCACCCACCTCAGGTATTCATACTGGTACTTCCAATTCAATTGCAAGACTATAAGGTTTTTACTTACTTATACTCACTTAACCTCATCTATAGTGTAACTGTACTCCTTTCTTTCATGCCAAAAATCCTGGTTCTCAAGGAATTAGAAAAAAAAAATCAGGAATAATCTTTTCCACAATCAAAGAGAAATGATAGATGACAGAATATTCCATAATTACTTATTTGCTTCATTGCATCTTATACACACAACAGAATAACAGTACAAAAACTACTACAACCTGTAAAATTACGGAGAACTCTCCCATAGGGGAACGCTGGACGGCAGGATAAAGACTGCTCTGGCAGCACTCACCAGCCCGAGAGGCTTGTCTGCTCACCCGCCAGGACGGGCGGGGTCTGGGAGCTGAGGCTCGGGCTTCGGTCGGATCGCAGCGAGAGGACTGGGGTTGGCGGCATGAACACAGCCTGAAGGGGCTAGTGCGCCACAGCTAGCCGGGAGGGAGTCCGGGAAAAGGACTGGAGCTGCCGAAGAGGCAAGAGACTTTTTCTTTCCTCTTTGTTTCCTGGTGCACGAGGAGAGGGGATTCAGAGCGCCACCTAAACGAGCTCCAGAGACGGGCGCGAGCCGTGGCTATCAGCGTGGACCCCAGAGACGGGCATGAGACGCTAAGGCTGCTGCTGCCGCCACCAAGAAGCCTGTGTGCGAGCACAGGTCACTATCCACACCGCCCCTCCCGGGAGCCTGTGCAGCCCGCCACGGCCAGGGTCCCGTGATCCAGGGACAACTTTCCCAGGAGAACGCACGGCGCGCCTCAGGCTGGTGCAACGTCACGCCGGCCTATGCCACCGCAGCATCCCCGAGCACTCCGTACCCCTCCCTCCCCCAA
This sequence comes from Balaenoptera musculus, assembly GCF_009873245.2. Lineage (NCBI taxonomy): Eukaryota > Metazoa > Chordata > Mammalia > Artiodactyla > Balaenopteridae > Balaenoptera > Balaenoptera musculus. Next base: position 140,298,961 of record NC_045786.1, on the reverse strand, counting down.
GCCTGAGTGAGCCAGAGCCCCCGAAGCAGCTGCTCCTTTAACCCCGTCCTGTCTGGGTGGGAACAGACGCCCTCAGGCGACCTACATGCAGAGGCGGGTCCAAATCCAAAGCTGAACCCCAGGAGCTGTGCGAACAAAGAAGAGAAAGGGAAATTTCTCCCAGCAGCCTCAGAAGCAGCGGATTAAAGCTCCACAAACAACTTGATGTACCTGCATCTGTTGAATACCTGATTAGACAACGAATCATCCCAAATTCAGGAGGTGGACTTTGGCAGCAAGATATACTATTTTTTCCCCTTTTCCTCTTTTTGTGAGTGTATATGTGTATGCTTCTGTGTGAGATTTTGTCTGTATAGCTTTGCTTTCACAATTTGTCCTAGGGTTTGGTCTGTCCGTTTTTTTTTTTTACTTAAAAAATTTTTTCTTAATAATTTTTTCTTCTTATTTTAAAAAATTAAAAAATTTTTTTCTTAATAAACTTTTTTAAATAATTTTTTTCTTATTTTTTATTTTAAAAAATTAAAAAATTTATTTTAAAAAATTAAAAAAAATTTTTTTCTTAATAATTTTTTCTTATTTTTTATTATAATAGATTTATTTTATTTTATCTTACTTTATTTTATTTTATTTTATCCTCTTTCTTTCTTTTTTTCTTTCTATTTTTTCTCCCTTTTATTCTCAGCCGTGTGGATGAAAGGCTCTTGGTGCTCCAGCCAGGCATCAGGGCTGTGCCTCTGAGGTGGGAGAGCCAACTTCAGGACACTGGTCCACAAGAGACCTCCCAGCTCCATGTAATACAAAACGGTGAAAATCTCTCAGAGATCTCCATCTCAACACCAAGACCCAGCTTCACTCAACGACCAGCAAGCTACAGTGCTGGACACCCTATGCCAAACAACTAGCAAGACAGGAACACAGCCCCATCCATTAGCAGAGAGGCTGCCTAAAATCATAATAAGGCCACAGACACCCCAAAACACACAACCAGACGTGGATGTGCCCACCAGAAAGACAAGATCCATCCTCATCCACCAGAACACAGGCACTAGTCCCCTCCACCAGGAAGCCTACACAACCCACTGAACCAACCTTAGCCAATGGGGACAGATACCAAAAACAACGGGAACTACGAACCTGCAGCCTGTGAAAAGGAGACCCCAAACACAGTAAGATAAGCAAAATGAGAAGACAGAAAAACACACAGCAGATGAAGGAGCAAGGTAAAAACACACCAGACCTAACAAATGAAGAGGAAATAGGCAGTCTACCTGAAAAAGAATTCAGAATAATGATAGTAAAGATGATCCAAAATCTTGGAAATAGAATAGACAAAATGCAAGAAACATTTAACAAGAACGTAGAAGAAATAAAGAGGAACCAAGCAATGATGAAAAACACAATAAATGAAATTAAAAATACTCTAGAAAGGATCAATAGCAGAATAAATGAGGCAGAAGAATGGGTAAGTGACCTGGAAGATAAAATAGTGGAAATAACTACTGCAGAGCAGAATAAAGAAAAAAGAATGAAAAGAATTGAGGACAGTCTCAGAGACCTCTGGGACAACATTAAACACACCAACATTCGAACTATAGGGGTCCCAGAAGAAGAAGAGAAAAAGAAAGGGACTGAGAAAATATTTGAAGAGATTATAGTCGAAAACTTCCCTAATATGGGAAAGGAAATGGTCAATCAAGTCCAGGAAGCACAGAGAGTCCCATACAGGATAAATCCAAGGAGAAACACGCCAAGACACATATTAATCAAACTATCAAAAATTAAATATAAAGAAAACATATTAAAAGCAGCAAGGGAAAAACAACAAATAACACACAAGGGAATCCCCATAAGGTTAACAGCTGATCTTTCAGCAGAAACTCTGCAAGCCAGAAGTGAGTGGCAGGATATACCTAAAGTGATGAAGGAGAAAAACCTACAACCAAGATTACTCTACCCAGCAAGGATTTCATTCAGATTTGATAGAGAAATTAAAACCTTTACAGACAAGCAAAAGCTGAGAGAGTTCAGCACCACCAAACCAGCTTTACAACAAATGCTAAAGGAACTTCTCTAGGCAAGAAACACAAGAGAAGGAAAACACTTACAATAACAAACCCAAAACATTTAAGAAAATGGGAATAGGAACATACATATCGATAATTACCTTAAATGTAAATGGATTAAATGCTCCCACCAAAAGACACAGACTGGCTGAATGGATACAAAAACAAGACCCGTATATATGCTGTCTACAAGAGACCCACTTCAGACCTAGGGATACATACAGACTGAAAGTGAGGGTATGGAAAAAGATATTCCATGCAAATGGAAATCAAAAGAAAGCTGGAGTAGCAATTCTCATATCAGACAAAATAGACTTTAAAATAAAGACGATTACAAGAGACAAAGAAGGACACTATATAATGATCAAGGGATCGATCCAAGAAGAAGGTATAACAACTGTAAATATTTACGCACCCAACATAGGAGCACCTCAATACATAAGGCAAATGCAAATAGCCATAAAAGGGGAAATCGACAGTAACACAATCATAGTAGGGGACTTTAATACCCCACTTTCACCAATGGAAAGATCATCCAAAATGAAAATAAATAAGAAAACACAAGCTTTAAATGATACATTAAACAAGATGGACTTAATTGATATTTATAGGACATTCCACCCAAAAACAACAGAATACACATTTTTCTCAAGTGTTCATGGAACATTCTCCAGGATAGATCATATCTTGGGTCACAAATCAAGCCTTGGTAAATTTAAGAAAATTGAAATCGTATCAAGTATCTTTTCCGACCACAACACTATGAGACTAGATATCAATTACAGGAAAAGATCTGTAAAAAATACAAACACATGGAGGCTACACAATACACTACTTAATAACGAAGTGATCACTGAAGAAATCAAAGGGGAAATCAAAAAATACCTAGAAACAAATGACAATGGAGACACAATGACCCAAAACCTATGGGATGCAGCAAAAGCAGTTCTAAGAGGGAAGTTTATAGCAATACAAGCCTACCTCAAGAAACAGGAAACATCTCGAATAAACAACCTAACCTTGCACCTAAAGCAATTAGAGAAAGAAAAACAAAAAAACCCCAAAGATAGCAGAAGGAAAGAAATCATAAAGATCAGATCAGAAATAAATGAAAAAGAAATGAAGGAAACAATAGCAAAGATCAATAAAACTAAAAGTTGGTTCTTTGAGAAGATAAGCAAAATTGATAAACCATTAGCCAGACTCATCAAGAAAAGAAGGGAGAAGACTCAAATCAATAGAATTAGAAATGAAAAAGGAAAAGTAACAACTGACACTGCAGAAATACAAACGATCATGAGAGATTACTACAAGCAACTCTATGCCAATAAAATGGACAACCTGGAAGAAATGGACAAATTCTTAGAAATGCACAACCTGCCGAGACTGAACCAGGAAGAAATAGAAAATATGAACAGACCAATCACAAGCACTGAAATTGAAACTGTGATTAAAAATCTTCCAACAAACAAAAGCCCAGGGCCAGATGGCTTCACAGGTGAATTCTATCAAACATTTAGAGAAGAGCTAACACCTATCCTTCTCAAACTCTTCCAAAGTATTGCAGAGGGAGGAACACTCCCCAACTCATTCTACGAGGCCACCATCACCCTGATACCAAAACCAGACAAAGATGTCACAAAGAAAGAAAACTACAGGCCAATGTCACTGATGAACATAGATGCAAAAATCCTCAACAAAATACTAGCAAACAGAATCCAACAGCACATTAAAAGGATCATACACCATGATCAAGTGGGGTTTATTCCAGGAATGCAAGGATTCTTCAATATATGGAAATCAATCAACGTGATACACCATATTAACAAATTGAAGGAGAAAAACCATATCATCATCTCAATAGATGCAGAGAAAGCTTTCGACAAAATTCAACACCCATTTATGATAAAAGCCCTGCAGAAAGTAAGCATAGAGGGAATTTTCCTCAACATAATAAAGGCCATATATGACAAACCCACAGCCAACATTGTCCTCAATGGTGAAAAACTGAAACCATTTCCACTAAGATCAGGAGCAAGACAAGGTTGCCCACTCTCACCACTATTCAACATAGTTTTGGAAGTGTTAGCCACAGCAATCAGAGAAGAAAAAGAAATAAAAGGAATCCAAATTGGGAAAGAAGAAGTAAAGCTGTCACTGTTTGCAGATGACATGATACTATACATAGAGAATCCTGAAGATGCTACCAGAAAACTCCTAGAGCTAATCAATGAATTTGGTAAAGTAGCAGGATACAAAATTAATGCACAGAAATCTCTTGCATTTCTATACACTAATGACAAAAAATCTGAAAGTGAAATTAAGAAAACACTCCCGTTTACCATTGCAACAAAAAGAATAAAATATCTAGGAATAAACCTATCTAAGGAGACAAAAGACCTGTATGCAGAAAATTATAGGACACTGATGAAAGAAATTAAAGATGATACAAATAGCTGGAGAGATATACCATGTTCTTGGATTGGAAGAATCAACATTGTGAAAATGACTCTACTACCCAAAGCAATCTACAGATTCAATGCAATCCCTATCAAACTACCACTGGCATTTTTCACAGAACTAGAACAAAAAATTTCACAATTTGTATGGAGACACAAAAGACCCCGAATAGCCAAAGCAATCTTGAGAACGAAAAATGGAGCTGGGGGAATCAGGCTCCCTGACTTCAGACTATATTACAAAGCTACAGTAATCAAGACAGTTTGGTACTGGCACAAAAACAGAAATATAGATCAATGGAACAGGATAGAAAGCCCAGAGATAAACCCACGCACATATGGTCACCTTATCTTTGATAAAGGAGGCAAGCATATACAGTGGAGAAAAGACAGCCTCTTCAATAAGTGGTGCTGGGAAAATTGGACAGATACATGTAAAAGTATGAAATTAGAACACTCCCTGACACCATGCACAAAAATAAACTCAAAATGGATTAAAGACCTAAGTGTAAGGCCAGACACTATCAAACTCTTAGAGGAAAACATAGGAAAAACACTCTATGACATACATCACAGCAAGATTCTTTTTGACCCAGCTCCCAGAGAAATGGAAATAAGAACACAAATAAACAAATGGGACCTAATGAAACTTAAAAGCTTTTGCACAGCAAAGGAAACCATAAACAAGACCAAAAGACAACCATCAGAATGGGAGAAAGTATTTGCAAATGAAGCAACTGACAAAGGATTAATCTCCAAGATTTACAAGCAGCTCATGCAGCTCAATAACAAAAAAACGAACAACCCAATCCAAAAATGGGCAGAAGACCTAAACAGACATTTCTCCAAAGAAGATATACAGATTGCCAACAGACACATGAAAGAATGCTCAACATCATTAATCATTAGAGAAATGCAAATCAAAACTACAATGAGATATCATCTCACACCGGTCAGAATGGCCATCATCAAAAAATCTAGAAATAAATGCTGGAGAGGGTGTGGAGAAAAGGGAACACTCTTGCACTGTTGGTGGGAATGTAAATTGATACAGCCACTATGGAGAACAGTATGGAGGTTCCTTAAAAAACTAAAAATAGAACTACCATACTACCCAGCAATCCCAGTACTGGGCATATACCCTGAGAAAACCATAATTCAAAAAGAGTCATGTACCAAAATGTTCATTGCAGCTCTATTTACAATAGCCAGGACATGGAAGCAACCTAAGTGTCCATCATCGGATGAATGGATAAAGAAGATGTGGCACATATATACAATGGAATATTACTCAGCCATAAAAAGAAACGAAATGGAGTTATTTGTAGTGAGGTGGATGGAGTTAGAGTCTGTCATACAGAGTGAAGTAAGTCAGAAAGAGACAAACAAATACAGTATGCTAACACATATATATGGAATCTAAGGAAACAAAAAAAAAGGTCATGAAGAACCTAGTGGCAAGACGGGAATAAAGACACAGACCTACTAAAGAATGTACTTGAGGATATGGGGAGGGGGAAGGGTAAGATGTGACAAAGTGAGAGAGTCGCATGGACATATATACACTACCAAATGTAAAATAGATAGCTAGTGGGAAGCAACCGCATAGCACAGGGAGATCAGCTCTGTGCTTTGTGACCACCTAGAGGTGTGGGATAGGGAGGGTGGGAGGGAGGGAGATGCAAGAGGGAAGAGATATGGGAACATATGTATATGTATAACTGATTCACTTTGTTATAAAGCAGAAACTAACACACCATTGTAAAGCAATTATACTCCAATAAAGATGTTAAAAAAAAAAAAAAAAAGACTGCTCTGGGGCCCCTTAAGACCTCCTCACGGAGCTTCTTGTACTCATTCGCCACTATTGGATTGGGCAAAACCCCTCCTAGGTTTATCTGCTGTCCTCAAGTCAGCCTGCCACACTGTCAGATCGCCCCCCCTCCCCAGCTTCCTCTGCTACACATGCTGGTACTTTGAAGATCTTGAAGCTATTGGTGGTCTGACCCACCTGCTTCTATGTTGGGATTTGGAGGATACCTCTTCACTTAACCTTGTTGTAAATGTTGTTGATGGATTTTTAATTTTTTGCTATCTAGCTACTCTATTTTTATGTGGAAATTCTGGGAGATTTAAAAACCATGCTGCTGTCACTGTTATCTTCCCACAATCCCTCCCTGGTAACCATTTTCTCATAGTTTGTCTTTGAATATGAACACTTTAAATATACAGATGTTTTCAATTTTTATTTAGTCAAATCTGTTTGATCTTCACCCATTGTTTTCAACGCTTAAAAAGTCCTTTGCCATGTAGATGTTAAATAAAAATATCTTTACAATTTCTTATGAGATTTTAAGTTTCATTTTGTATATATACCTGTCTTACCCATATCATCTATTTGAAAATTATTTTGTAATATCCTACTTATTAACTTAATATCTAAGTTAATTATTTTTCTCCTCCAAATCCATTTATTCAATTTGTAATTCTTCCTTTATTATAGCTCAATTGTAAATATCAAGCTCTATATCTAAGTTATTTCTTCTTGATATGTTATTTCTGTGATCATACCAAAATGCTTATTTATTTCAGATTAATATTATATTTTAATGTCTAGGCCATGTCCCTCCTCACTATTTTTTTATTAAAAAAATAGTTTAGCTGTTTTTATCCATATTTTTTCCTAATGAATTCCAGCAGAGGGAAAGTCCAAAGTCAATGTTGGGGGTAGTAGCCCTTTGGTTCCCTGATAAGTTTCTTTTTAAAAAGTAGCCATGTTTCCTTGTTTGACCTCTTCCAAATGTTGTGTAGTATCCCAAGAGGTGTTATCTGTGATTGTATCTCAGGACAGGTTAACAAGGCTCATGACACCTTACTCAAGGTGGGTCAAATGAATTTGGGGGAAGGCATAGGCCTGACATTAGAACTGTTCAGTAGGATGATGGGACAGCCATTGAGCTGGAGAATACCATCTGAAAGTCAAAATTCAACCAAGCAGACAAGACTTCTTGTGCCAAGAAACTTAACCTTTCCAGCCGTGATTCAGGAAAGGGCTCAGCATTGGTTGGTCCAAGATGGAGAAAAGGGGGCATCCACAGGTAACAAGAATCCAGCACTAAGCTTCAGTTCAGAGCAAACGCTTCTTACAACCAGCAACAAATATTTGCATATAGCTGGGTAGAGCCAGGACTGTGATATGAAGCCATGGAACTGAACAAAGTTAATGGAATTATAAGAAATGCTAATCCATGATCTTGATCTCCCAAGGTTGCTGAAACCAACTGACCTGCACAACCACAAGCTGGCAGTAGCAATACAACATATTTGCATTCTGGAGTTGATTTTTTTCCTACATGGGGCTTTCAGCCCTGACCTTGTGAGGTGAGAACTGACAGCTTATAAGAGAGCTTTTGTCTCTCTTGCTAAGAAGAAAACAAAAACAAAATTAATATGCCCAATAAATGGAATGTAAAGACTCCCATCTTATAAATATACTTGGAAAAATACTCTGGAATATCTCATATAAGACCTCAGCCTAGAGCCTCAGCTGAGGTTCAGTAGATTTTATTTTATGTGCAGCCTGCTATTTAAAGGGATAGAAGGAGTCAAATAGTAAAACTCAGCCTTCAGGAAGATGCAGAGATACTAAACAGGAACAGATAGCTCATGTTTGTTGCCTGTGAATCCTTGAGTGACACTGGTCCATTAATTTTTTTGTGTTTTTTTCTCTTTCCAGCAGTCAGAGCCTTCACTGCACCTGCAAGAAAAAGCATAGTCACTGATTCTGTTAACTCATTCAGTTTAGAGCCCTGAGAACTTGTAAGGATGACCACTTCCCTCTCCCTCATTTTACAGGCCTAGAGAGGAAGCCCACAGGCCTGGAGAGGTGGAGGGACTTTCCCCTGCAACTTGTCAGACCCAAACCTGCTGGGTCATTGCTGCAGAATGGCAGCTGCATTCACAGGTTTGCCTCTTCTCATTTCACAGTTAGGTCAAGTAAAGCCAAAAACACGGGAACTGTGTGGACAGATTACTAAGGGATGTTCTGGGAATTCTCCTGGTAAGAAAAGTATCAGGCTGGCTCCTTAGAAGGACCAGATCTTACATGTGGTCGCTTTTGCCTAAACTGCCCATAAAGCCCTCCCAGAAGGTTCAGTCCTATCAATATCCACAAATAGAACAAATAAGCAGTGCATTTTAATTATCTAAAGAAAACAGTAAGGGATTATTTTAAGCTAGGAGGGCTGCCATAACACCCTAAGTAAAGTCAATACATTGCTTAGTACAAGAATTAATTAGTGTTTAAATAATAGAAATGACTATCAATTACCAAACATTATCACACATTACTTGCTGTGCAAACAACTTTTTTTGCTAGTATTAATAATTCCAGGTACTGGTTTTCTGTAATTATAAGCCACAATTTTCCTTTGGATGAATAGCCAAGCAGAGTTACAGTGCAAAGTCAAGTCCCTACTCAAACCAGTAATAGTCACCTGGTGCTGTCCCCTTCTGCTGACCCTTTCTTGCTTCTCAGTCTCCATTCTTTGCTGTCAGAGAAACCTAAGAGAATCAATCGCTTAGTATTTGCTCGTTATGGTCAGAACTAGCTTTGATATTAAAATCAAACATCCAAGAAAACATCTAAGGTGACATTTTCTGTTTCTGAGCATGGCTTACTTGATGAAATCATTCCACCTGTGTGAGCAGGTTTTGCTGGGTACCAGATGACAGGGGGCAACGTGACTGATTAGGAGGCCTGGGCCTGTAGTTTAGAAGATCAGAGTTCAGACCCCTACCCTTTAATAATCTCAATGCGGGATTTCAGACAAGTTAAGCACCTTGAGATTTCATTCTCCCAGTTAGGAAGGGTAGACTGTGCTCCTAGCCATTTATTTCACAAGGGAATAAGTGAGGATGATAATAAGACATGTGATAGATGAAGAAAAACTTTGCTCTCCTTTGCTCATTTAAAATAAGTTGTCAGTTAACTCTCAGGCTGATTATGACTGGGTCAGCCCTCTATTCTGCATGAACAGGGCCCGAGGAACAAAGGTACAGGCCCTGGCTGTTCCTCACCCTCCTTGTCGCCTCTGAAATTCACAAAGTCAGGGCCTGCCCCATTAACAGAGCTGCACTAAGCGCCCGTGTGCAGGCACCATCTTCAAATGATGCATGGATTTTCTCATTGTATCCTCTCAGCAAGCTTATGAGGGAAGCCATTTTTGCCCCCTTTTTACAAATAAAGAAACAGAGACACAAAAAGGTTAAGGCCAGAGAGCTAGCAAATGACAGAGCCTGGATATCAAGTGGGAGGACTCTTCACGCCCTGCTAACGGTCAAAAGCACAGCTGTCACTCTTGGAGTGGGCTTCTGCCCCGCAACCTGCCTCCCTTCTTGTTTCAGGATCCCGGGTCTAACCACTTAGAAGGCAATTATCTCGCATCAAAGGGCCTTCCAAGCAGAAGCCTCCGCTTCCTCCAGGAAGCTCTCCATAGTGCTCCCCCGCACCTGGGCCCACCCGTCCTGGCTCTCAGCTCAGTGACCCCACAGGACTAGGAGCTTCTGGAGGACAGGGACAATTTATTGGTGAGCTCCTAGGCCCTTACCTAGGGTCTACCTCTAGTAGGAAAATGTTTATATAACAAATCTCTCTTTCTGTCTCATCCACACACCCAACACACTCACACAAGGACTGATGGCTGTCAGTCACCTGAAGTCCCAGAAGACCTCTCCAGAAGTCTGGGGTTATAATCTCTTCCCTCTGACCAAAGACCCTCTCTATACCTGCCCCAAAGGTGGCTGCAGGGGGCGGAGGAGGAGAGAACGGCTGCCCCACTCGAGTTCTTCTGGGTTTACCTCCAGCATGGTGGGGGGGTTTCTGGTACCTCCTAACTCATCCCCTTCTGCACCTTCCTCCCAAGACACTTGATATCTTTCTCCAGACCCTTCCTCCAGGGGGCTGGGTAGAGTAGGCAGCAGATGGAGTCCATGAGAGTGAGAGGACGCCTCTCTCTACTCAGTTCCACTCTTTCCCGCTGCCTGTGAGCCACCTGCACCCCGCTAACCACACCACCCTATCTTAAAAGGTGACTGCAATAAAACAGGAAATAAAAAGCAGAAAGCCCATATTCTTCGGCTGATCAGTCTTTGTAATAACTGCTACAAGGTGGAACAGAAATAAATTTATGAACTATCTGAGCTGCAATTTCTGGATTTCAAAGTAATCCAGTCTTGGGGAAATGTCAGTTTCAATTGAACAGGAAAACAAACTTCAAGTAGCTGGCATTCCCCAAACTGAGCAATCGCCGAGGCCATAAATGTGGTAATTGCTCCTCCAGAGCTTGCAAGTCCTGTGCTGGGCTGGGTGGCCGCGTGTGTTTGTGCTAGCATCCCATTCCTCTACAGACTCACGTCTCACGCCCTCTCCAGCGCCTCTCCTGGAACACCGTGGAAGGGGTATCGATATTTCAGCCAGCAGCTGGTCTACGGAACTCAGAACACAGGGGAAGAGAGCCGGCTGTGCTGTTGAAAGCAGGAGCCATCCTGGATCCCAGCAGAAGCCAGGCTGGATCCATAAGAGGCCTCCAGGGAACTCAGAAAGTTCACCTGGGTCAATGGGAAATGAGTCAGAGGGGCTTGGCCGGCCCTGGCACTGACAGACGCTGCTTCTCACGGACTTATCAGGGTTGCCAGGGCCTCTGGGTGGAGTGGTCTGGATGACACAGTAATCTGCTGCTGGTAAGGCAAGGTTCTGCTCAAAGGCACCCACTCACCCAGAGGGACCGGGAAAAACAATGACTCAAAAGGCCCTGGATCGTGCTTTTGCTCGTTTTCTGAACATCTCAGTGAGTCTCAGCATCTGTTCTTGTGGTTAGGGCTTTATTGACTCATCTACTGTGGGACTGTCTGAAATTTCTTGGGCAAAAATCTCTTTCCTTTCTTTGTTTGTAAATTAGGTAAATCTTTATGGTTCCTTATAAACTCTTTGCCTCTTCCCTCACCAGTTTTCTGCACAATTGACCACACCCTCCTTTGTAGAGCCCTCTCATTCTTTGCTCCCAGGACACTACCCTCCCCTGGATGTTTCTCCTTCTCTTGGCTGCTTTTCTCTGAGGACTCTTGTTCATTTGTCCTCGAATGCTGGCCTCTTCGAAGTTCTACCCTTCACATTCTTCTTGCTCTATACTCTCCCCCTAGGGTCCCTATCCAGACCCACGTATGTGTGCATTATGGCCCAGCTGAGACCTCACTCAAGTTCTAGACCCCATGTTTACTGGACCACTCCCCTTGGACATCTCACAGGTGCCTCAAATTCAGTGTAACTAAGCACATCATCTTCCCCCTATATTCCCATCTCAGTGAATAGTTACCCAAGGAAGAACCACAGGAGACATTCTAAACTAATTCCTCTCTCTAAGCTACTGTGTCATGGCATTCTGTTTTCTAAGTCTCTTTTGAATCTCTCTGTTCTTCTCCATCTCCTCCCTCATCATCTTGGTTCCAGTGACCATAAGCCTTCACCTGACAGCTACAATAGTCTCCTAATACATCACTCTGCTTCTAGTGTGACTCTCTCAGCAATAGTCACAATAATACTGCATACTGAAAACTTCAACATCTCGTAAAAACAAAGAGTTATTTCTCTCATGAGTTTGTGGGGCAGCTGGGCTGGCTGTGCTTCAGGCTGCAGCAGCTGGGTTGGCTCTGCTCCATTTGTCTCCCATCTTCCTCCTGGGCCCTATGGGCCTGGGCAAAGACAGAGGTACAAGAGGACAAGTGGAAACACCCAAGGCTTCTTAATGCCTAGGCTTAGAAATGGCACATGGTTACTTCTACAACGTGCTACTGGTCAAAACAGATCATATGGCCTGGCCCAAAGTCAAGAGGTGGAGAAGCACACTCAGTTCACTGGGAGGCAATGGCAAGGGTGTGGATGCAGGAGGAAGTAAGCCCTGGGGCCAATAATGCAAACTACCACTGATCCTCTCTAATCCATTTTCCACCTGGTACCTGGATTTCTAACATGCAAATCTGATTATGTTACTCCCCATTGTCCTTGAGATAGAGTCTAAATTCATGATGTGACCCCAGCCTATCCCTCTTCTCACACCACCAATCACACTCTGCTCCTGCCATAGTGAATTATATTTATTTTCAAAATTTTCTTGAGTGCTCTTACCTCCAGGTCTTTGCACAGCTGATTCCTCTGCCTGGAGCACTCCCTCATCCTCTTCTCAGCCCATAGCCTAGTCCGCATCCCATGCATCATCTGACTACTCCATTTGTCCTTCAGATCTCTTTAAATGTCACATCTTCCAAAACTCTCCCTAACGCCAAGATAGGGCTCTCCCTAGACACATGCCCTGGTCTCATGTACTTGTACCTGTAATAACACGTAACCATCCTAATTATAATCACCCGAGAAGAGGAACTATATCTTAGTCCTGGTGCTTAGCCACTGTGCCAGGGATATGGTAGGTACTCAATAAATAACTTTTTAATGGATGATTACTCCATGGGAATTTGTCCATGAATACAAAGTTTAATGCCCCTCTTTTAACATAAAATCAGATAAATTTAGAGTAACTCTGTATATTTGAACTAAAATTGTTCTGATCCAGTTGATGAGAGGATTAGTCTGATAAATATCTCAGATCTGAGCATAAAGCTTGCCATATTTTGAATGGAGATCTATCTATTTATACATTAACATGTTAAAAATACAACCACTGGGGGAAAAAAAAAATACAACCACTGTGGAAAACAATATGGAGGTTCCTTAAAAACTAAAACAGAACTACCATATGACCCAGCAACCCCACTACTGGGCATATGCCCTGAGAAAACCATAATTCAATAAGAGACATGTACCACAATGTTCACTGCAGCACTATTTACAATAGCCTGGACATGGAACCAACCTAAATGTCCATCGACAGATGAATGGATAAAGAAGATGCGGCACATATATACAATGGAATATTACTCAGCCATAAAAAGAAATGAAATTGAGTTATTTGTAGTGAGGTGGATGAAACTAGAGTCTGTCATACAGAGTGAAGTAATTCAGAAAGAGAAAAACAAATATCATATGCTAACACATATATATGGAATCTGAAAAAAGTTTGTACTGATGATCCATTCCTGCAGGGCAGGAATAAAGATGTAGACATAGAGAATGGACTTGAGGACATGGGGTGGGAGGGGGAAGCTGGGGCGAAGTGAGAGTAACATCGACATATATACACTATGGAATGTAAAATAGCTAGTGGGAAGCAGCAGCATAGCACAAGGAGATTAGCTCAGTGCTTTGTGATGACCTAGAGGGGTGGGATAAGGAGTATGGGAGGGAGGCTCAAGAGGGAGGGGATATGGGGACATATGTATGCATATGGCTGATTCACTTTGTTGTTCAACAGAAACTAACACAGTATTGTGAAGCAGTTATACTCCAGTAAAGATCTATTTAAAAAAATAGATAACACTTAATGTTTATATGGCAGACACTGTTGATTGCCTACCCAATAGCCATTCCACTTCTTCTCTTTTAGCAGAGCCCCAACTCTACTTGAAGTGTCAATATTCCCACACACACACACACACAGAGGACAACTTCTGATTGATCTATGCTAATCATAGAATCCCATTCCTCTTTGCCAGGGAATACCAGTGACCTGAATGGCCAGTGAAGTCCTGGGAAATGTTTCCTGTCTGATAAAAGAGAGAGTAGCAAGAGGAGAAACAGTCCTCCTCCACATGCTTGCCCTTTGTGCTTGGGATGGCATTTTGGGAAGACATGATTCTTGGAATGTGGCAGCCATCTTACCACCATGAGGGGAGACATTACTGATCTACTAAGAAAGGCAGAGCAGAAAGATGGACAGACCCTAGGTCCTTGCTGACCCTCAGTTGCTGCCCCCATGTTGGACCCACCTACTCTAAGCTTCTGTTACATGAAATAATTAAATGTCTTTATTGCTTAAGCCACTGGTATGTGGTTATTCTTTATTTGCAGCTGAAACAATTCCTGACACAAATGTCTTTGAAATGTACCTCTGAGTACCCCAAATTTGTTGTTAACAAATACCAGAGACTTCACATTACTCCAATCTGGTATTTAACATAGCTTTCTCAGGGCCTGAAGTGTTTTCACAGGTGGCTTTTATTGACAGCAGTGGCTGACATGTTGGAGAACGGGATTCATTGCCATTAGGATTCTGCCACTCCTTTTGGTTTTTTTTAAAAATTTTTTTGTTTTGTTTTGTTTTTATTTTTACTGGGCTATAGGGGATGGGTTGGGAAATACCTCTGTAAGTTATGCCCTACTAGGGAAATGTCCATTCTAATTTTCCTGGAATAGCTTTCGGAGCTTTTCTTTTTCTTGGAGCTGCTGCTCTTGCTGGCAGCAGCCTCTTCAGGTCCTCTGCTGAGTGGCTCCTCCTTGGAAGAGAATTTCCTCTTTTTCTTGGGGACCCTCTTGTTTCCTGACTCTTCAGGGTCATTATCTGGTTCCACTTTGGGGAAAGATTCCTTCCTCTTGGGAAGACTTCCACTGCCAGCTGTCTCTTCAAGATCACTACTGACCAGCTCCTCCTTGGAAAAAGATTTCTTTTTTTTGGGTTTGGAGGAGACAGATGGGTCTTCCATTCCATTCTCCTGAGGAGCCTCCTGGGGCTTTTGCTTTTTCTTCTTTTTGGGTCTTTCACTTGTCTCCTCACATTCCTCCGGGGTACTACTGCTGTTTTCTGAAGACGCCAGGGCAATCGCAGCCAGCCTTTTCTTTTCCTTCTTCAAGCGTTTCTTCTCCTGTTTCTCCAGCTTCCTAGTAATCTCAGCAGCCGCTTCCTCTGCCTGAACCATTGCCTCCTTCATGACATCCAGATTCTTTCGTGGAATCTCTCCAGTCTCATAGAAGGACAGCCGCTCCTCAACTTGTTCTCGAAGCTTCTCCCCAAATACACTGGTAGGTACCTCAGAGAAGCAATCAATTCATGAGGCAATACTGCATTTGTTTGCCAGGTATTGGGAGATGCAGCCTTTGTTCTTGGCAGCTGCTCGGCCAATGAAGGTAGAGTGGAAAATGAGTCCATATTTTGGGATGTTACCCCTTGTCTTCAGGGCTCTGGAAAGTTGGTCCCTGTGCTGGGCCCAGGGAATCACTCAGACACCAGGACTGGCCATCACCCCCATAGCAGAGGCCTGTACAGGTCAGGAAGCCCTGGTCAACCATCACCGTGATCCTTTTGTTTTTTAATCAGTGTTCCAATCCTCAGTTCTTTCTTATTATATTCCCTGCCTCTTCAAAGGAACTGGCAGGGTGGAGCTACAAACTCTTTATCTGTTTCTTGAGACTGGGAAAAATTTACCAGTATGGTAGGGAGAATCTTTCCAAAGATATCCACCTTCTAATCCTCAGAACTTATGATGATTTTACTTTACGTGGTAAAAGTGACTTTACAGATGTGATTAATTTAAGGACCTGCAATAGGGAGATTATCCTGGGTTATATGGGTGGGTCCAATATGATCACAAGGGTCCTTAAAAGTAAAAGGGGGAAACGGAAGAAGAGCATGAGAGGGATAGGTGATCGTGGAAGAATGCGCCGAGAGATGCAATGTTGCTGACTTTGAAGATGGAGGAAGGAGGCATGAACCCAGGGATGCAGACAGCCTCTAAAAAGGGGAAAAGGCAAGGAAAGGGATTCGCCCCTAGAGCTTCCAGAAAGAAATACAGCTCTGCCAACACTTTGCTTTTAGCTCGGTGAGACTCATTTTAGATGTCTGACCTCCAGAGGTATAAGGTAGTAAATTTATATTTAATTTGGGGAACTTTGTTACAGTATCCATAGGAAATGAAAACAACTAGTTGACTTTATTGACTGCAAAAGCACCCCTGGTTCAGACAAGTGTCTGGGTGCTGTCTGCTTGAAGGAGCAAACTGTAAATCATAAACTCGCCAAAGCCAGCGGGGCTTTGGAGCAGTCCTAGTTTGGGGAGTGTCAGGAGTACACAGTTCTCCTCAGGGGAGAAGAAAACCCCCATGAGATGAAAGACGCAGCACAAGCCCACACTGGCTTGGAGTTCTAACTTCTTGTTTAACACTTTGGGAACAAGGACTTTGTATTCTGTTGACTTTTCATTGAGCTTCCCTCTCCCAACTCTCTTTTTCTTGCTAATGCTGGTGGCAGAGACCAGAGTGTATCACTTACATCCTGTGAGCAGCCCTGCTGTTAGTAAGACCCTCAGCCCAGGCTGCAGGGCGGAGAGTGTGCTCAGACTCTGGCCCGCTGGAAAGACGTAGCCTTTTCTTTTATCAACAGCAGCAAACAATTGGTCATTCATTCAGCAAACATGAATTAAGTGCCAATTCACTGCACGATGTGAAATGCTGGGGATACCATGCTGTACAAAATAGATACGGCCCCATAGACTAACGGCAAACATTTATTTCTCACAGTTCTGGAGGCTGGAAGTCCAAGATCAGTGTGCTGGCGTGGTCAGGTTCTGGTGAGGACCCTCTTCCTGACCTGCATACAACTACCTTTTCTCTGTGTCCTTATGCAGCAGAGGGAAAGCCCTGGTCTCTTCATTCCTTATAGGGACACCAATTCCATCATGGTGTCCCTATTACATCATGGATATAGGGCTCCATCCCCATGACCTCACCCAAAACTAATTACCTCCCAAAGATCCCACTTCCAAATGCCATCACATTGGGGATTCGGGCTTCAACATAAGAATTTGAGGGGGGACACAAACATTCAGTCCACAGTATCCCCCTAAGTTCCTCTGGGGAAGATAGATGTTAAACCAAAAGACAACAAATAAATATATAGTGTCACTTATGATAAGTGTGGTAAAGGAGGCTACTAGGATACTAAAAAAGAGAATAAAAGAGGGAACTGATTTAGATCAGGGGGCCACGAGAGGTATTTCTTAGGAAATGATATATAAACCAAGACCCAAAATATAAGTAGGAATTTATCAGGGAAGAGAGATCCAGGCTCAAAGAGCACCATGTGCAAAGGCCCTGAGGCAAGAAGGGAGGGGGCAAGCTGCTGTGGCAGTTGTATAGTATATAAAAGAGAGCGGGGCACAAGAGGAGCTGGTGCCTTTTAAATGCCTTGATGGTTTCAGACTAAGTTTTGGTTTCCTTTGTCAAGCTTTCTGAGGGCATTAACTATGAATGCTCATTTACCGAAGAAAAGACAGTATAGAACAAGTCTCAGGTCCCCAAGCCCCATGAAGCCAACCAGCCTGCAACCTGTCTCTCTCTAGAGGATGCAGGGCGGGGCAGGGGTGAGGGGAGGCAGCACCGCTTCTTCTCCTTCCGTCCATCTTTCTTTCTGGCCCAGCTTCTTTGCCGTAACCTCTGGAGACTTTCAAAATTAGAATCATTACCTAAATAGGGAACCTGCAATGCAAATCAAATGAGAGGCTGCAGCAGGCTAATGAAGGCCAGTGACCTGGCGAGCTAATGAAGATGAAGGGTTCTGTTACAGGTTAAGGACACCACCGCATCACCTGCTTGGAGCAGGAAGAGGTAAATTCAGGATTTTTACTGCTCAGGACAAAGTCAAGTAAAAATGAAATATATATCTCTATTTCTGCTTATATCTATTTACCTATAGCTACATCTATATCTCTATGTCTCTATATCTGTATCTATCTATATATATCCGTGTGGCAAGGGGAGCAAAATAATATTTAGTTGCCTTGACAGGAAAAGGACTCTTCTTAAGTGGTCCAGGAATGGAGTTTCCCCCATTCTCATTCAAGCTTCAGGTGATGAGGTCAATAAAGGTCAGAAGATGAGACTCGAAAAGCAGTATGGAAGAATATACTTTGGAATGGCTGAGCAGGTGTGTACATTCAAACTGAGGTGAAGAATTAACAGACAAATAATACAAAATAAAATATTTTGTCTTTTTATGTGTAATGAAATGTAAACATATTATGTGTATGCGCTTAAAAACTTTGATAGCTGTATAAAAATGTAAAGCTAATTTACTCATTAAGAATCACTTATTGGACACCTGATATTTGCCAGGGATTATTCTATGAATAGATCTGGTTTTTCTCCATCTTGAATGTTTGAAAAACATAAGTAGTTTCCTAATTTCACTTGATTACAAATTTGTGACAGTTTTGGAAAGTGCTTGCCTAGCATTGGTAGACTATCAACCCATCCTTTAATGGGTTTTCAGTTTAGAAACTCAGTGAGATCCAGGCTAGTAGGCTCTGTTTATGTGTTTCCCCATTAATGCAGTGAGGTTATATTATCTTGGTTTTCTGGAATTTCATTCATTCGAGGAATGTTAATGTGTGACGATGGGGTGTCTGAACAGCATGGTGAAGATGGCAATCAAGGTCAAAGCTCTCAGTGAGCTCTCCCAAATCAAGGAAATGTGGGGATCAATTTTCTCTATTAAACAATTTCAAGAAAGTCTTGGATGCCCAGAACTGGGAAAGATTCCTTTGAAAACCACTTATTCAGGGTAAGTCAATTAAGCTTGTATTTTCTCAGCTCATCCAGTTTTGCTGGTAGCTTTTGTTGGTTCATTTTCAGGAAAATTCAGCCCCGACTTTTATTGTCAATAATTTAATAGATTTTATTTTTATATCCTTTTATCCTGGCACATCATTCTTTGTGTTCATAGATCAGTATTAGGGGGAATTTCTTTGCCAAGTAATGACACATGTAGTCATAATAAAAGGGAAAATTTTCAAAGGTTTTTCAGAGCCAGAAAGAATTATTGCAGATACAAGTGGGTCTATAACTGTGTTGTCCAAATATCCCACCAAATTTATTAGCCATTTCCAGCTCTTTCATAATTGAGAGTAAACCTCTTGGTAATTGAAGCCAGAAAATAATCTGTTGAGTGTTAGACCTAGAAGGCATCTTGGATACCGTATAATCCAATTCATGCACTTTGAAATGAGGAGACTGAGGCCAAGCTTATTGACAACTTCCTGTCCATTCAAAATCTTCTAGGTCACGATCATTGGTTTCATAAATTACAAGCAGGATTCTTGACCCTTTCCATCAGTCTAAAATTGCTTCTTGAGAAAGGCTGAAAGAAGTTCATTTGCTTCAGACGATGCAGTCATGGTAGAATTAAGCCTAGAATTCAAGTCTCACTAGCATTCAATGAAGGATAATTTCTTATAGCCAAAAAAAATCTGTAAAATGGGGATAACAGTACTTCCCCCACTGCACTGTTATGAGGGTTAAACAGAATCGAGTATGTGAAATCATTATATTTACCTAGAGTTCATTTTTCAGTAGGTAACTTGCCTAATCAAAAAGGTAGATTTCTCAAATCACCTGAGGGTGAGTTTGCAGCTGGACTTCATAAAAGGGCTATAATCAAGGGCTGGAACCATTAACGCTCTCTCTCCACCTCCCCTCAGACCCTCCCTTCACATCTGTTTGATTCTTCTTTATCTGCAGACAAATCTTTTCTGCATTTCTGATCCACAGATCATGGTCACCCAATTTATGTGTGGGAGAGACTGAATCTCTCGGTTTGCATTGGGTGTCTCAGGGAAGGGACTTTATTTGGTCATAGTCACGTGCAGACCAAGTAACTGGGTGTGTTGGGGTGTGGGTGTGGAGTGGAGACAGCAGTAGGGTTACCATAAATTTGGGAAGTGTCAAGGTGTAGGTAGTTCTCCTTAAGGGAGAAGGAAACCTTCATGAGATGAAAGACGCAGCCCAAGCCCACACTGGCTGGAGTTTTAAAGCTTCCTTTAACACTTTGGAAATCAGGACGTTGTACTCTACGGACTTTTCATCCTGCTTCCCCCTTCCCACCTCTTTTTTTTCCTTGTAAGTGCAGTGCCCAGTGTATTATCACTTATATCCTGTGAGTAGTCCTCTGTGTAGTTACTAAAAACTTGTCTTAGTCAGCTCGGGTTGCTATAACAAAATACCACAAACAACGTAGCTTATATAACAACAAAGTTCATTTCTCACAGTTCTGGAAGCTGGAAGTTGGAGATCAGAGTGCCTGCTCAGTTGGATTCTGGTGAGGGCCCTCTTCTGGGTTGCAGACTGACGTCTTCTCACTGTGTCCTCACCAGGCAGTAAGGAGTGAGGGGAATCTCTGGAGTTTCCTTTATGAGGGCACAAATCCCATTCATGAGGGCTCCACTCTCATGACCTAATCATTTCCCAAAGGCACACCTCCTCATACTATTGCCTTTGGGGTTAGGATTTCAACAAATGAATTTTGAAGGAATACAAACATTCAGTCCATAACAGAACCTCAGTCCAAGTTGCAGAGTGGAGAGTGTGCTTGGACTCTGACCCACTGCAAAGATGTCAGCCCTTTCTTTTACCAGTAGCAACAAATGACAGCCGTTCATTCAACGAATGTTAACTAAGTGCCAATTCACTGCACAGTTTGTGATGTTGGGGATACAGTGTTGTACAAAATAGATATGGTCTTCATGTTCTTCCCCTAAATTCTTCTGGAGAAGACAGACATTAAACCAAAAGACAACAAATAAAAATATAACAACACATGATAAATATGATGAAGGAGAAAGACTACTAAGGGAGGATAATAGAGGGGACTAATTTACATTGGAGGGCACAGGAAGGTACCTCTTAGGAAATGATATGTAAACTGAGATCTGAGAGATAAATAGGAATGAATAAGGGAAAGAGCTGGAGGAAGAGAGATCTAGGTCCAGGAAACAGCAAATGTTTGGGGCCCATGTGCAAATGTCCTGAGGCAAGAAAGGGGTAGCTTTGGGCCCTCCTTGAGCTCCTATCACACAGGAAGTGATTCCTAGAAGTGGGGAGGAATAGTACTCAGAAGAAGAGGACTGACCAAATAGCCCTGCATGTGTTCCCTGTTACTGTAAAATATTGTACACATGAGGGTTTTATTAGAATTTCTACCCTTACATAGGCAGATTCATTATATAATTAACAACCTGACATGGGGACTTTTTGGAAGCTATTATACAATAAGTACTATGCAAGCAGACAGGGGCATTGTGTGGGCTTCTGCGGTAGTGGGAGAGGATGGCAGGACCCTTTAGATTCCAGGACCCAGCTCTGGACTCACCATTGGCCCTATGGGACAGAGGTGAATGGTTGCCAATTTGTTCACCAAGTGAGTCAACAACAATTTGGTGTTTGGTCTTTCTCCTCTTTTCCCTTCATGAATGTACAGTAATTTATTTCTAGATAGAAAATATTCTCTATAGAGCATATATTTGTGAACTTCTGTTATTAGGCTGGGATGTGAGGCGAATGCTTTTGGGGTTAGGGGTAGGGAAATGAAGTGATCCAGGTCCTTTGTCTCAGTTTTTCCCTCACTCAGTTTAACTTTAGAGTTCTCATACAGGGCTCAAGAGTGGAAGAGATTGCTGACAGAGCTATCCCAGGGGTGGGCAAACTACAGCCCATGGGCCAAATCTGGCCTGCTACCTGTTTTGTAAATGAAGTTTTATTGGAGCACAGTCATGCCCATTGGTTTACCTATTGTCTATTGCTGCTTTTTCACTTGACCAAATGGCCCACAAAGTCTAAATTATCTGGCCCTTTACAGGAAAAGTTCACCGAACCCTGGACTATACCACAGATTATCCATAAATTACTATGTGAATGATAATTTCACCCTAAAAAGCTAGGAACAAGAACCAAGGAAAAGTGTAAGGCCAGTGAAATTATTTTCTTTTCTTGAGAAAATAGTTCCATATTGAAAGGAAGGAAGAAAAAAGGAAGGAAGGAAGGGGAATAGAAGAGAAGAGAGAAGAAAAGAAAGGAAAGGAAAAGAAAAAAGAAAAGGCACTGATTTAGTCTGATCGAATTCTCTTATTTTACACATGAGAACATGAGGCTCAGAGAGGTAACAGGTCCTGCCCAAGATCCGAGGGCTAGTGGCCCACTCCCAGCATCACGACTACTTCCCCTACTCAGTGAGGCCCTGTTACATGAGGTTGCTACCGTCCTTTGCTCCATTTTAGATACTCATAAAGAATTATATATTTTCCTCACTTGGGAGGTACAGGAATTAATAGCACACAAACCTTGGATAGTCCAAGAGTTGCCTGAATCACTAAGACCCAGGCCCCTTTCACTCTTCCACAATTAGGAAGAGGAGGCGGAAGTACGTTCAGAACTGCCTGGGGCGGGGAGGCAGTGCATGGGCTGGGCAAGTGTGAGCCCTGACACATCTGCTCTGTGGCTTCTCACATGTGTCTGCTGACACTAGTCAGGCTTCCCAAACAGGGCTGATGGATCTAAATAAATAATTTCAAGTACCCTGAACACCAGCCATCTGAATACAGTCTAGTAGAGCGCTATCGGAGCTTGCATTCAGCACATGCCACTCATCCGTTTTTATCTGCCACTGTCAGCAGCATGTCAGCAGCTGGAGGTGCTTAATCCACATTCTTCAGTCTCCCCCATTTCCTCTCGGTTCTGGGAAGGGTTAGACAAACCCCCAATAGGGCTGGCCAACTTGCACGAGGCTAGGCCACTTGGCAGAGTGTCTGTTCTCTGAAGAGCAAGTTACGAGATGAGGTCTGGGAGCTGGGCTAATTCCCTTCTGGTCAGAAGGCTAGTGACCCAGCTGTGGGGCAGCCGCAACCCAGGTGAGTCACGTGACTCACCGCCGTTGTCTCTGTTCCACTGCACTGCTCGTGCTGTCCTCCGTGGGGGAGACGACGGCTCTGAATATTCATCCCAGCCCCTAAATGGTCACAGCCCTTTCGAGCTCCCAGAGTTGGCTTGGCCCTTTCGGTTCATGGTCCTTTCTGTCAGGTGATTTAGAAGGAAGCCCCCAGCGCTGGGTCAGAGGGCATTTGAGGCTAAGCAGCCATCCTGGTCTATACCCGAAGTCATCTGCCGAGGAAGGCCACAGCATGTGCTCTCTTTGACCTCGGGTGAGTCTGTGGCCTCATTTCGTTTTAGGGCTGCTCCTTTTCTGCCCACACCCCCAACGTCTGAGATCAGAGCAGCCCTTTGTTTAAAGGCTCCAGGTGCCATTCTAGCCCCAAGCTCTCTTCACAGTATTTCCCACCAGACTTTAAAGCTTCATGCAAAAAGGATTTGTAGGGACTTCCCTGATGGTCCAGTGGTTAAGTCTCCGCACTCCCAATGCAGCGGGCCCAGGTTTGATCCTTGGTCAGGGAACTAGATCCCGCATGCTGCAACTAAAAGATACTGCATGCTGCAATGAAGATCCCACACATGGCAACAAAGATCCCACATGCCGCAACTAAGACCCGGTGCAGCCAAATAAGTAAATAAATAATAAATATTAAAACAAACAAACAAACAAAAAAGGTCAAAAAAAAAAAAAAAGAAGAAGAAGACTTGTAAAATAGGCCATACCAAGTCTAATTAATGGCCTAACACTGTGCCTTCCCTAAGGCCTCATGTTCCATCATCCTCAATGAAGATGTGGCTGCAGGATTTGGTAATATTAGGGTTCTCCAGACCCCAAATCCATTAACAAAGATCCATACAGAGCACACCCACTAGGAGCGAGGCCACCCCCACCCCATACACTCCTTATTCTCCTAAATGACTCTCAAACTCCCTACACCTCCTTCCCCATCCTTGCTCTCGACAGATGATGTCTCTGAGAAAGTGAAGTAATCAGAGGAGAATTTCCACAGATCCCCACTACTGCATCTGCCCCCACCAGCATCTCACACATACTCTGCCTCTATGTACATTAGCTCAGATGTATATCCATCTATCTCCTTTTGTCTTTCCAAGGACACCCTTCTAGCAATCTATCTTTCTCTCTCCTACATCATCAATGTTCCCTCTCTACTGAGTCGTTCCCGTGAGTAGAGAGCCATGCAGCTATTGCTCCCATATAAAAATTAAAAAGTAAAAAACACAAACAAAACCTCACCTTTTTCTTGACTTTTCTTTCCCCCACCAGCTACCATCCCATTTCTCTGCCGCAAAATTCCTTGGAGAGATGTAGGTACTAGCTGTCTTCAATTCCTCTCCTCCCATCTCTCCTAAACTCACTCCATCACACTCTTCTTGTCAAGATCACAAACGACCTCCAACTGGCTAAATCCAAAGAAAAACCAGAGTTCTCACTTTACTTGACCTATGAGCATCATTTGACGTGAGTGAACCCTTTCTCTCCTTGATATGTTCTCTTCACTAAGCTTCCAGGACCTCATGCTCTCTTGATTTTCTTCCTGTCTCAATGAACCCTTCTCAGTCTCTTCTGATTCATCCTCTTCTCCCTGCCTTTTCAGGGCTAGAATGCCCTGGGGCTCCAGCCTCTTCTCTTTTCTCTCTGACTTCATTTCCTTGATGATCTCATCATGTCTTTTGGCTTTAAATACCATCTATAGATCTCCAACCCCGACCTCACTCCTGAACTCCAGACTAGCATATGCAACTGCCTGCTTGGCATCTCTACCTCAAACTTAACTTGTCCAAAATGTACTATCATTCTTCTCCTTCGAACCTGCTCCTCTGCCAGCCCTAACCTTCTCAGTCAATGGCAACTCCATTTTTCTAGTTACTCAGGCCCCAAACTTTGAAGTCACCTTTGACTCCTGTCTTTCTTTTACACCCCATATCTAATTTTTTAGTGGATTCTCTTGGTTCTACTTTCAAAATATAGTCACAAACTGATCATTTCTTACCATCCCCACTGCTAACACCCTGAGCTAAGCCACTATCATCCCACCTGGACTCTAATAGCCTCCCTGCTGTTATATTCTTCCTGCTTCTATACTGTCCCCCACTACCAAAGGGATCCTTTCATCTCTGTAAAAGGTAAATCAGATTAGGTTTGCTCAAAACCCCACAATGGTCCCTGTGGTCCCCCAAAGAATATCCATGTCCTCATCTCTGGAACCTGTGAGAGTCGCCTTATATGGCCAAAAAAGGTGGGCCTTTCTTGATATAATTAAGGATCTTGAGGTGGAGAGAACATCCTGGATTATTTGGGTGGGCCCTAAATACAATCACACGTGTGATTCAGGGGAGGCAGAAGGAGATTTGCCAACAAACAAAAGAGAAGGCAATGTGGCCACAAGGCAGAGATTGGAGTGATGCAGCACCTGGGGCTGGAAGAGGCAAGGAACACATGATCCCCTAGAGCTCTGTGGAGCACAGCTATGCTGACGGCTTGACTTCAGCCTGGCAAACTGAATTTTTCCTTCTGATCCCTGGAACCATGAGCAAATAAATTTCTGGTGTTTTCAGTTATCAAGTTTGTGGTAATTTGCTATACTGCAGCCACAGGAGATGAATACATCCCCCATCTCTTTCAGAATGAAAGCCTATAAAATCCTTCACAATCCAGCCCCTATTAACTTCCTGGCTCCACTCCCCCCACTGTCCCTACACTTACCAACTCTGGGCACATTGGCCTTCTCCCTGTCCTTGTGTTTAAACAAACACAGCACCACCCCAGAACCCAAGGCCATCCATCTAGTTATTCCCTCAACCTGATGCTTGGGAACCTTCCTCACTTCCTTCAGTCTTTACTCAGATGAGGTCTTTCCAGACCACATCATTTAATACCTCTACCTTCTCTGCCCTTCACCTCCCACTCCTGATCCTCTGTATCCTGATCTGCTTTTTTCTTTTTCTAAGCACTCATGTCTTTCTAACCTGTAATGTAATTTACTTGTTTATTATTTACTTATCACTTATTATCCTCTTCCTCTGCTAGAATATAAGATTCACAAGGGCAGAGCTGATTGCCTATTTTGTTCTCTGCTGTGTCTCAAGCACCTGGAATAGTGCTTGACACAGGCAAGCATTTAAATAATATGTGTTGAAAGCATGAGTGGATGTCCTCAGAGTTCCTTTGGTAATCATTAGGGACACCCTTTTTTCTCCCCATCACCCACCTCCTTCCCTCCATGGCCCTCTCTATATTGGCAAAGCAAATAAACATGGTAAGACACAGAATATTCAGTTCAAGATGGCGGAGAACAACTGGCTAGGTTAGTGAAAGCAAAATGTCAACTTTCTCCTCTGACACTTGTGGCCTTTTAGTCACATTAATATGCAACACTCATGACCTAACAACATTTTGATGATTAGCCTAGAAAATTGTTTATGCAGCAGGTAAAATAATTTTAGGCCATACATCTCAGATGTCCAAAACATAATTTTAAAATTTCTCTTTAACTGTCTTGAGTTCCATTCTACATGGCATCAGAAAACACAATCTCACCAATTCAGGATCAACTCAGTTACTTCAGGGTTATTTCCTTCCCCCACTTTCCTTGGCATGGGCTCTATGCCTAGGGGGCTAACATAATTTTGAGGCATCAGGAGCTGCGCTGTGGAGGTGCCTAGCCAAGCTGTTATTTCCTAAAATGTCCACCTTCTTTCTTGGTTCTCAGCGATTACAGTTCATACTAAATCTATCAAGGGCATCTTGTCCCAGTTAAGAGGCCAGATCCAAGTATCACACCTGTGCTACTCTTAACCACAAGAGAGAACAACAGGCTGCCTCAGCTCTGCTGCCTGAGCACCTCGGTGATGTGAAAATACTCATGGAGCATCAACATAACCCAGGTACTGAGAGGGCAGTGCCCAAGTCTGAGAGTCCTGCCTTGAGAGATTATATTCTAGAAAGGGGAGCCAGGTCATAGACATGAAAACAAAATAAATGAAAAGGGGCGATGTGGGGTACTGTGGAGGGAGCCAGAGGTGGGGAAGGTCTTTCTAAGGCATGGAATTTGAGTTGGAACAGAATGATGAGAAGGAAGCAACCATGCAAAATTTTGGAGGAATGGATTTTCGATAGGAAGAAACAAAAGCACAAAGTCTCCAAACTAGGGATGAGTTTGGCCTTTGCGGTGGACTGAAAGAGGCTAGCATATCTAGAGTGTAGAGAAGGAAGAGAGATTGGAGAGAGTCGCAGGAGAGAGGTGGGCGTCACCAGATCAGATAAGCTATGATAAGGAGTTGACGTTTTATTCTAAGTGTAAAGAGATCCTATGAAGCCATTTCTATACCATCTCGGCATCTCTCCAACTATGGCCTATGAGAAAATGTTGGTGGACCTTGTCTCCTAACAGAGAACCAAAGGGAATCCTGGCATATATGCTGTTGACCCCCCAGGCCCCCAAATCTTCTGGTGTTTATGTTGCCCCACCCTTGGCTTAGTTGGGAGTAGGGGCAGGACACAGAGTTCCCACTTAGGGACCTCCATCACATCTAACCATCTTGTCAGGAAAAACTGTGGAAGACTTTGCAAATAGACAAAATTGATTGCTGGGTGTCCTGTTTATACCACCCTTCTGATTCATCTTTCTTTGTCTAAAGCTATTTTACAACTCTGTCAAGATGTGGAATACTGGTAGTAAGTAATGCAAGTGATTCTTGCCCACAGAAATGCAAACTCTGTCCAGCAGAGAGGCAGTTGATTGCTGCCCTGTAGATATTGACCAGTTTGTATCTTTCTGTATTTATTTCAGCATTCCTTTTTTCTTTTTATTGAAATATAGATGATTTACAATGTTATGTTAGTTTCAAGTGTACAGTAAAGTGATTCAGTTATATTTCAGCATTCTTGATGGTCTATATATGCGTGCTTTTTGGAGTCCTCCTCTGAACAGTTGTAACATCTTACTAGTTTCATCATTAATAATGATATATGTTCATTTTATATTTGTATAAGGGTCATTTTACCTTTTATAAAAAAATATCCTTTGGAAAACTTCACCCCTGTATTCTTCTTCCTCTGACCACTCTCTTGTTCTCTTGTTCTGAACAATCACAGGTAAGACAGAAGTAGCTGGCACTCCCTTCTGTGTACAGAGGGAACAACTGGGGCTTGGAGAAAAGAAGACTTACCTTTGGTTTCCTGACTCCTGTTCTGGTGCTCCATGTAGGAAGGAGTACCACCTCTATGAGTTCTTTAGAAAATGCATTGAAGTATTTTGGGCAAAGAGAAGAGATCTATTCCCAGAGATGTAAATGTCCTGCAATGCACAAAACAGTCCTCTAAAATGAAGATATCCTGCCCCAAATGTCAGGAGCGCCCTGAGGGAGAAACATATAGGATGTTGCTCATGGATATGGGGGTCTTAATGACTGCCCCCCAAGAATCCTTCTGGGACCCATCTATTCATTTACCAAATCACTGAACTAGAGCTAGTTTAATGGTAATATTTCCCCTCTGGCATGCAAAAATGTTTATGGCCTTCAATAAAGACCTCTCTTTAAATATATTGTTTTAAACTTCAGAATCCTCCAGTAAGAATTATGTTCTCATTTTGATTAAGATTCACATTTTAATGTGGCAATAAAAACAAGTGAGATTGTCTCATTGAAAAGGATCCTATTTAGTTAATTATCAGGCCCCATGCCACAAATCACTGCGTTGGGTTTCCTGTATCCAAAGAAGTTTGCTATTTCTCCCTCTCCTCACATGAGTCACATGAGCCTGTATTGACGAGTAGAGCTGGGGCTAGAGGTGGTGGGGAAGGGAGAGTAGGAAAGAGTTACCTTCCCTATAATGTGCAGCCCCCCCAAAAGCCCAGCCGTGTACGCGTCTATTCAGGAGACAGTGGTGTGAATGGGCAGTGTCCAGATTCTAGGGTCAAATCTTGAATCCCAGCTCTGCCATCTACCAGCTCTGTGACCTCAGGCATGTTATTTAATGTTTCTAAATCTCCAGTCCCCTCCCACCCACCCCCATACAGGTTATAAGGATGCTATATCAACCTTCTGGCTTTGTTTCGAAAATTAAATTAGGTAATGGATTTGAAGAAGCTGGCACCAAAAAAGCAGGCAATAAATGTTGGCTCTTTCCCCAGTAAAGGCTGACAACCTTGAGAAGCATCCAGCATGATGTGCCTGATGCTTCCAGAGGTCATCAGAACTACAGGCAAAATATCCAGGTGACTGGGAACAGACAAGCAGGCATCAGAGGGTTAGGGATTCAGGCAAGATTCTGAGCAGCAAGGAGCAAGGTCTCAGAAGCCAAATGAGGTCAGAAGCTACACAGAGAATGAGTTATTGACACACAAGTGAAGAACAAGAGTGGGGCTTGTTATTAACCTGCTTAACTTCTGGAGGAGTGGGGGTGGGTTCTGGACCAAGACCAGGAAGGCTAGAGACTGCAGGGTTTCTTTGCCTGAGAAGGAAAGTGGGGTGGGTGGGGTCAAGGACTGCCAGGCAGAGGCAAACCAAATAAGAAGTCCCTCTGCAGGGCCCTTTGGCAGAAAGCATGGTCTGCCCTTAAGTAGACTTTGCTTTCCCAGCCTTTTCCACCCACAGTGTAAACTGGTAGCGCTGAGGGCAGTCCTGACTATCTATGATGGCAGCTGTGATGAATCAATGATTCAAATGTCAGTTCAGGGGGAGCCTTTATGCCCTGGCAATTATGTGGATAGCTTTGGAGATTTCAAATGGATTTTATCTCCGGCGTCAACTCTGAACAATTGGTAGTGGCTGCCTGGAACATTGTCTTGAGAAATATTTCGAAGGTCATATTTGGGAAGAATGCTGTGATTGATTATTTATGTCTGCCAAGGGCTTAGAAATGATGAGTATAAGTATACTTGCTATCTTTTAGCTGAAAGTAATGCAGCCAATTCCTCCTAGCAGCTGGAGCATGCCTATGAGATGTTGGTGGAGGATTTTATTCATTCATGTATTCATTTATTCAGCATTCCCAGAATAGCCACCATGAGCAGCACTCCCGCACTGGAGAAAGAGAGGATGTGTATAGGAAGAAGTTCCAGAGACTCGCAGAGCTATTTTGCAGGCTCAAGAATGCCTTGGCTCCTCATTTAGATTCAACATCAGCAAATAACCCCTGGAAAGTAGAAATTATTATTATCATCCCAATTTTGCTGGCTAGAAAACTGAGGTTCATCTCAGTTTGGGAGGCAACTGGTTTAATAATTTCTACTGTAATAATGGTTATGTCCTCAAATATACAGTCTTTTGCATCTTTCACTGAAGATCTGAAAAAGGACAAGATCATGTGCATACGAAGCCTTTTGCCCTCTGTGTTATTTAAGAGCAGTCTTCCTGACACATTGGCCAGCCCTCTGCCAAGCTCTGAGCATTACCTAAACTCAGGGAATGTGTATTCGGTGAATTGGCCCATATTTTATCTCCCTACAAAATGGCTATTTAAATATCCCTTGAGTATGCACTTTCTGAATCATTAAGGCCTCAGGGTGCATCAATTACACTAATTTGGGAAAGTGATCAAATTCATGCAGGACTGTTATTTTTAAAGAAAAGACATTTCAGTGTATTGATGGGGAATTGGTGTCCGGAGTATATAGATTCCCAGTTATCTCCTGTCATGGCAGGAATCCATTGGTTTCCTTTAAGAGATGGAGAACACATTATGCCTGGTATTAACAAAGATCAATTTCAGTAAAGGAAGACATTCAGAACAAGGGAATTGAACTGAGCTGGGAATAAATGACGTAATGTTTGAAGCGATAAGGGATAAGTCATGCTGGGACTCCAAGTTCTCGTATAAATGATGATTAAATGGCATTTTTGTCCCTGCCTTTTGCTAAAGGTGATATTTCTTTACTGTAAAGTATAACATATATATTTTGGCATTGTCAGTGAAGTATGCAGTTAATAATTGGGCTTCTTAAGGATTTCAGAACTCTTTGGTTTTAATGTGAAGGGAAGGCCTTATCTTTGCTGCCAACTCATTTCTACTCTTCAAACCGAAGCAATAGTCTTTTATAAGAATTTGGCTTTGGGTGTTATCTTTCAAGAAAACGTATTCCAAACTTCAATACAGTGAATAGAGTTACAAAACCACCATAAGGATAATATGGAAGATTTGGGAAATAGAGTAAAGATAAGCTCTCTGCTAAGATGTGAGATGCAAGGAAAGAAAAAAAAAAAAAAGATGAGGTGAAGAGGAACAACACTGGTGCAGGATTTCTATCAGTGTCTCTAAGGAAAAAAATCAAGCTATACCAGACCTTTTCTTTTTCCCTGTGAACAAAGTTCTTTGGGGTCCATAAAAGCTAGTTAGTTATTTAAACAGATGAGAAAATGAAAGCCCAGGGAGGTAGTGTGACTCACAGTGTCCCTTCCTTTTGGCTTTTAGGTGTGTCTTGGTAGCTAAATTTTCACTTTAAGAGGATATTTAGGAAATTTTCATTTTTAAAAGAAACACTGGGGGCTTCCCTGGTGGTGCAGTGGTTGAGAGTTCGTCTGCCGGTGCAGGGGACACGGGTTCGAGCCCTGGTCTGGGAGGATCCCACATGCCGCGGAGCAGCTGGGCCCGTGAGCCACAATTACTGAGCCTGCACGTCTGGAGCCTGTGCTCCGCAGCAAGGGAGGCCGTGATAGTGAGAGGCCCGCGCACCGCGATGAAGAGTGGCCCCCGCTCGCCACAACTGGAGAGAGCCCTTGCACAGAAATGAAGACCCAACACAGCCAAAAATAAATAAATAAATAAATAAATTTATTTTTTAAAAAATAAAAATAAATAAAAGAAACACTGTTCCAATTCTTTCCAGTGTGTGTGTGTGTGTGTGTGTGTGTGTGTGTGTGTGATGGTGGTAATTGACTTTTGAATATGTACCAAAATTGGACACCAAAAGTTCTAACTTGGAGCTAAATTGGATGCTTAGTTTCTGATCCCATGTTGCTTGGGGATAGTATGGCAAGGATGCAAAAAGCACATTTTCACATAGAATCGTTCAGAGGCCAGACAAGGACGAGAGAAACAGTTACATAAGAATATTAGTTTTGATTCATCAAGTAATAGCTCTTCCCTTCCCAGAACCCTCCCTAGACAGAGAAGACCAGGAGGTGAAAAGAGAGAAGAGTTGATCTACCTGAGCGCTGGCACTTACGACATCTCCAGCTCAGACACAGAGTTTTAGAGGAGCCAAGACCTAAATCAGGAGAAAATAACCGAGAACCTCACCTTTTTTTGGTATTTTTGTCCATTTCATCTTTTTTTCCATGCTAACCTCTAGGTAGGTACTTTTAAGGACTTATGCCAGTCTGAAGAGGTTGATTGGGAGCCAGGATTCTCAATCCCAGGGTTTTCCTTAGCAGGGAAGGGGCTGTCATCCTGACACCTGGAATTAGAGATCTAAGTGAGGCTTCATGAAGCTTTCTTCGTTGTGAGATGTTTCCAGCATGGTGGTTACCAGGAGGGGTAGGCAGTGCTTATTAATGGAGAATACACAAAAAAATGGTAGTCCAGAGGCCTGGGCTCTGATTATAGCACTGCTTTAGCAGCTCCATGTTCTCTGGCAAAATCTGTTTCCTGACATTAGGCTAATTGACCTCAAAGTCCACAAGGACAGGTCATCTAACAGCTCAGTCCAGACCCCTCACTCCTCTCTTCCCCTCTACCTTGTCCAATAACTGCCATGGCCACACCCTGAACCAGGCCACCCCCTCCCTCTCCCTCCATCCTGCCTTAAATTTGGAATTTCCACTCTTGGCCATTTCTCTACTTCTCCCGCATATCACCAGTCCCACCAGACATGCCCTTCCATCCTTCAAGATCTCCAGTTCCTGACTCTTCTGGGCATCCCAGGCCATCAGTGCTTTCAGGCTTTCCCTCCTTTGCTACCATTATGTTTTTCATTGGTAGTCACTTCACTAAGGCTCTTCCCAATACCCTCCGTTGCCTCCTGAGCTGTCACCCCTCCACTGATAATCAGCACCCTGACAATCCCAACTCTGGGTAAATCCAACCACCCACTTCTTCAAGTCCTGCTACTTAGTGGTGCCAATGAAAGCCCAACGTGGTGTCATCCTTATGAGTTAAAGACACCAACCCCTTAGTGCCTGAAACTTTTTGGTCTGGTTCCATAATGACTCATTTAAATATTACCACTCTCCTCAATCGCTCTACCCCATCACTATTCCTAGTTTCCATCCCCTCATTTGTAGCAGATGTCTTGGCTTTCTGTTTCCTGAGAAGAACATCAGTAGGGCAGTTCCTAAACTATCCTAAAGTTTCCTGGAGTCTGAATGACCTGAACTGTGAGACCAGAGGGCAGTTCAGATGAGTATAGCAAGAGCTAGAAGGAAGATAGGCCGAGCCATAGCAGAAGATGGGAAACCAACTGGATAGTCAAGGTGGGTTCCCATGCAAGATGTCCTGAGGCTGGGGCAGCAGGATTTGTTTAGATCCCCTTCAAGAGGATTATATCTGTGCCTCATTGAACCTCTAGTTCTTTCAAGTCTCAACCAAAGACTTTAGTGTCTTCTCTGGATGAAATTCTTCAGCTGTCCAAATCACAAATAATTTTGCTCTGAAAGGCATTTTTGGATATAGAGCGAAAGATGCTGCATAATAAAGTTGTATTCTTTATACTGAGTTAAGCTGAGAAAGCCCATCTCCGATATTTTGTAACTCAGAGCTCTCACCCAATTATCTTCCCTTTTGTTTTCATCATCTGACTTCCCAGCAGGTATAGAATTTTAGCCTGGAGAAAGATTTTTGGTCAGGTGTTCTGCTCAAGGCATGGAACTGTGAAGAGACTGACAGATTGGGGTATGCAGCGTTGAGTGGCCCTTTTATGGTTAGCTTTGCTGCCCCACCCTTACTTTGTTTTTACACTGCTTATCTTTGGTGGTTTACAGAATCCCTAAGCAGGGTGAAGAAAGTAATCACCCAGAGCAAAGAGCATCTGCTCATTTTACTTCTCTTGGTCATAAGATTTTGATGTCTTTTGGCTCTTCTCTAATGCAGGAAGATAATCAATAGCAAGTTATGTTTTAGGCACAGTTCTTGGGAATCAATTTCTTATTATGGAAAAAGCTTGATGCACAAACGGGCCCCAGTGTCCCCATGGCCAACGAGAAGGGCTTTGTTCTGCATAAAATTCCTAGGCGAGATACAGTTGTTGAGTCTTTCTCTAGGCAGTGGCAAGGGCATGTGTAGTGAGAGAAAGATTATGAAGTGGATAAAAGAAAGTTTATAAACAAGTGAGTCAAAGCTTCTATCCAACCTTTAACTCAATCAGCAACCTGAAACTCCAGTTGGATCACTGGGCCTCCTTTCTTAAAGGCCGAATAAGAGCTAAGATGGGGAACAGATAATGGGGTAGTGGTCAGTGGGCAAATGGACCCATCACTAAAGGCAAGAGCTATTGGTCAGTGGGAGAGCTGCGGGCCAGGGCTTCTCTTAAGATATATTTATCTAACCATTGATTTAAGTTTCAAAAACAACAAAAAAAAGACACAACCTTCTTTAATTGAGTTTATATTCTTTAATAAGCCAAAATGTTTGTTGTTTACAGAAGCCTGTACAAATTATTCTGGGATAAAGTTTACCAGATTTTGTTTTGTTGGTAAATATCTTTATCTGTTAGGTTAGTTGATTTATAAGAGGTACCTTCACCTACTTCCAAAAGAGGGTTTAAGGGAAAACAACAAAAAGGTATGTGCAGTGGCATTTTCCACCTCCTACCCCCTTGGGTTTTTTTGAAGTAGAGCTGAGTTCCTTGTTCAGAGTGACCCCAAGTGACCCTTTGTCCATGGCAAGCCTAGAGGTAGGAACGGCTTCTGGGTGCCTCAGCGTGCCTGCTGTTTCCCTTGACCCTGTCCGTACCTTTAAGAAGGCTCTTTATCAGCATGTCCTCATTGAATTCTGTTTCTTGCTGAGACTCTCGTTGCTATACTCTCCAACATGCTGGTAAAATTACAATACTTAACAGCTATTCTTGGACCATATACCATCAACTTATTTAAACAAACAAACGAACAAACCTAGCTCTGGTATGGTGCTTTGCACTTACTTGATGTGACATTTGTTGAATCTTTCATGCATGCTGCATCCCTGGGTGGTGTAGACATCATCTATCCCATCTCACAGGAAAGGAAATGGAGTCACTGGGAGTTCAGGAATTTCTTCAAGGTCCATGACTAACTGGGGTTAGGGTGGTCAAGATCTCAGGCCTCCAGCACTCTCTTCTGGCCCAGATTGTTCTGACCCGCCAGCAGCCAAAGGGAAGTGGATCCTTTGGTTTATTATTCACTCTTCATCAGTTTCTAAAGACTTGAGAGAAATGTTCCTGCCCAAGGGCCATCCTTAGCATCACTTCCAACTTCAAAATAACAGGCTTCCTTTCAAGACCACGTGGTGATCTCCTTCCCCTTTATCTCCCCATGGAAATCCCTGCTGCTTTTACAAATCATCAACCTTTTACATTAGGTTCTGTTTCAAAGATCTTTCAGAAATCCTGACTGGAAAGGGCAGCCTGGGTTTAGCAAAGGAAAAGAGTTTCTCATTTAATCATTTCAAGTATGTTTCTCTCTTTCTCTGTCTTGCTCTCTACCTGTTTCCTTGTTTCTGTGTCCCTTTCTCTTTCCTCCTTTCTTCATGCCTTCCTTTCATAAGAGGCCTTGTGGGACAGTCCTTGCGTGTTGAGGCTCCCAGAAACCACTAACAGTGGGAAGCCATTGCCAGCTCTAGGCCTGTGACCAGAGTCCAGTGAGAGCTGTGGTCATGGAGGCATGACAGCTTGGCCCCTGCCGGAACTGTGGTACTGATGCAGGGAGAGAACAGGGAAGAAATACTCCAGTCTCTCTCTCTCCTCTCACCTTCTGATCTCCTGCTGGTGCTCCCCATTGACCAAGACCAACTGTAGGCCAGAGGGCAAGGGAGCCTGGGTGATGCAACCTGAGGGGTAGCCTTTGGGCAAACGGCAGGGTAGAGATGGGCAGAGAGTGGATGGAAGCAATGTTGGGGGGCTGGGTGGGAACAAATAGAAAATAGCCAACATAGGAATGACCCTACCTATTGACAGCAGTGAGACTGGTTAGTGGGGTGAGTGAAAGGTATTTTAGTTCATTACTTTAGCCCTCCCACTGCCGCCTCCAAAATAGTGTTGATTCCTTTCTTGATGAGTTTTAGGAGCAAGACCCTATGTGTCACTCTCAGGACATTTCTGTTTTCTTCACTCTCTCTGCACCTTTGCCTTGTGCCCTGTTGGCTGGAGCAATCTATGGATGACTTGACTTTTCTCTTTAGTGAAGTGGAATTGAGAGTTGCCTCTCCTTCTTTCTCCTACATTCTTCTCCTTTGCTGAGTGGTAAAGAGGAAGACCAATTTCCATGAATAGGCCCCCAAACAAGCCATGGCAGAAGACTACTCAAAAGGCAACCCTTGCTTCCATACATCTGTCAGTCACCTGATATAAGATCACTCTTAACATGAAACTAATAAAAGTTAATCATCCGTACCCACCTTCCAACACACATAGGTCCCCCATGAGGGCCTAGACATTTCATATTCATAATGTTGTATTCTTTTTCTTAAAGAGGGCCCTCATAATTGTATAAACTTTAAGACCCACAAGCCTGGACCTGTCCCTTCCTCTGTATCTTTGTCACTGAAGATACCTTTTCTACCCATGACTGGCCTGGCAGTGTTTGCAGAATCCAAAGCAGAGGTAATTAATATACGATAGATCTACTGACAGAGACTCCTAAGACAATATGGGCCAGTCAATGGGCCTAAACAAAGGAGCAATTACAAGGTGTCACTGCATCCTAATAAAGCTGTGGCAGCGACACAGTGACACGGATGACAAAGGCAGGCTGCTGGGGACCGACCAGTCACAGGCAAAGCCCTGGTGCTCTGCAGTTTAATAAACCTCATGTGTGACAGCGGCAGGGCAGTCACCTCTTCTGCTGGCTGGCCAACTCGCGCACCTGCTTCCTGGGGAGGTGTGGTGAGGAGAGCACGGGCAGGCCTGCTCTGCTAGCCTTTCCAGGACATAACCTGGTCCAGGCTGCAGGGAAGCCAGCAGGGGCTCTGCACCTGGGCATATTTGTGGATGCCAGCCCAGGACACTGTGCCCCGGGTTGGGTCACACAGATGGAGCTGTGGTTCATTAGTTCCGTCCCTGGCTGACACTGCCAAGCCCTGGGTTAAGTCCCGACCAGCCTGCAATGCCTCGTGCTGTTGGCTTCAAGATGCAGATGCCTTAATGCTGATCTTTCCCTCCTCAGAAAAACCAGCCAAAGACCCATTCTAGATGAAGAACCAGCAGTAGGTATTAAAGAAAAAGCCATTAACGTTTTTTTTTGTATTGATTTATCATTTCAGTACTTACTGGGCCCTTATTTAGAGACAGAAGGAAAGAGAGAGCAGAGGGATGGAGGAGAAAGGAAGGGGGAGTGAAAAAATACGGTGTGTATAAAAAGGATTAAGAACAAAGGCTCTGGAGGGTTTGATCCCAGCCACTCTACCAGCCCAATGACCTTGGGCAAGAAAAATCCTCTCTGGGCCTTTAGTGTTCTAATTTTGTAGAACAGGAATAAAAATAGTACCTACTCCCTGGGGCGACTGTGAGGATTAGATGGGTTAACACGTGTAAACCCTTAGAGCTGTTCCTAGCACACAGGAAGAGCTCAGTTAACACTGACTAATGCTGTTGTATGTGTACTGGCATAACATCTCAGGCTAGGAGCACCACCTTTGTCGGATAAAGCTCTGACTTTGCATACAAAAGACTAGGGCCCTGAGCTTACCAGCCACAGGGCCTTGGTCCCTTGACTTCTCCCCTCAGCGTCCTCCATTTATAAAGTAAGGATGCTGGTAATCTCTGCCTCACCAAGTTAGTTCTAAGAATCAAATGAGCTGGGCATCACGCCTGAGCTTTTATTCTCTGCTTAGGACAATGGAATGGTGGTATTATGAGGAAATCATAAAATCACTCAGACACTTCAGGTTTGCTTGCCTTATTGGCTTCTGCATGAGCCTCCGTCAGCGCCCTTGTTCCATCTCCTGAGGTCAGTGTTGCCTTCATGGACAGTCAAAGCCCCTGAGAAAAGCCAGTCCTCTCTCCACAGCCCGAGGGATTCCATCCAGGAGTGAGGTCCCTTCGGCACCACCACTCCTCCCGGGGCGGGTGCTGAGGACCAGCCAGAGTTCTGGCTTCATGAGGCACTTAACACACTGGCACGGCTGGTCCATGGGCTGCCCAGGCAGCTGGGCCGTGAGGAGGGCCGGGAGTGGCATCTGTGCTCACGGCCTCGAGGACGAGGACAAGCCCGCCCTGGCACATGCTCTGCCTGCTCCTTTCCAGCCCGCAGCTCTGCTTCATGAGCTGCACTCAGAGCCACAGAGAACGGGCTTTGATGGGCAGAGGTATTAGCACTCCATTTTAATTATGCCTCCTAGCGTTTCCCCTACTGCTTCCCTTTCTCTTTACCTGTCAGTGCTATTAGGGTCGCCCAAATACCAAATGGTGACGAGCAAATTGAACTACTGTGAATGGGGATGAATATCGGGCTGATTGGAAAACAAAGGCCATTAGTCTTCTCTTTCTTGTGTCAGCTGAGCAGGACTTTCTGCCCTCGCCTTGTTGGGAGCCCAGGCAGTGCCTCGGATCTGAGATTTGCTGATGTCTGGACGAAATCTAATTTCTAACATCTGGTGCAGAGAGCCCATTCGGGAAAGGCAAAGAACAACTTGTCAGGAGCTCCACTGTGAGTTCAGCAATGTGAGAAGAGAAGGGAGAGAAGAAAGGCACCCAACCGGTCCAGGTAGCTCTGAGCACATGGGAACCAGCAGGAGATGGGTCGTGTGAGGGGAGGAGGTGGGAGGAGACCATCTTCTGTAGAAATCACTCCTGATGCATCTCAGGACCAGTGTTGTGACGCAGAACTGTTCTCTGAGAATGAGGAGGGATCTCTCAGGGACAAGAGAAGATTCTTTAAGAAGGTTCTGTTGGTGGTGATCTCTCCTGACATTTGTCTGAAAGTGTTTTTTCTTTTCCTGTATTCTCAAAAGATGTTTTCACAGGGTAGACTGTTCTCGATTCTCAGCCTTTTGGACCTAGCATCTCTCCTCTTTCTGGCTCCTGTTGTTGCTGCTGAGGGGCTAAAATGTCCATCAGCTGTGGTTCCTAGGATCTGAGTTTCCTCTCTGGCTGTTTTTAAGACCTGCTGTTTGCCTTTGGTATGAAAGCAATTTCACTACAGCGGTGTGTCAATATGTGGATTTCTTTTTATTATCCTGCTTGGGGTTTGTTGCAATTCCAAATCTGGAAAATTCTCAGCCTTTATTCTTCAAATATTGCCTCTTTCCATTTTCTGTGTTATCTCTCTCAGGAGCGCCTCTTAAATCTATATTTGGCCTTCTCTCTCCTCCACACCCTCCTGTTCTCAGGCCCTTATCTATGAACATCCTAGGAGACTGGGGTTGAAGTATGTTCCTCTAGAGAAAACTTGTACTTGCTTCTGCCGTCTGCCGGGGGTGCTTTCAACATTGGACCGCTTTGAACTAATTTCTCATTAATCAATCTCAGCACTTTTCGGTATTTACGGATAGTGTGAATTCCAGCCGCAAACCTGCATGAGAACAGGCCAGTGGATACACATATTTAGGAGAGATTTTTCTTTTTCCAAGGGCCAAGGCAGAGACAGACAAGTTTGCGACCTTGTGAAGCAGAATTTCTTCCTCCTGTATCCTTTTGCTGAGGGTGTAGCATGTAGGGGGTCCCTGCCCTTCCAACTCTCCACCTCCCCAACATGGCCAGGAAACTCAAGGTGCTAGAATGGATGATGGGGTCAAAACCCTTGAGGGCAGTTGCTGTCTTCCATGGCCACTTTATTTTTACATTGTGAGTCTTTCACCACTGCCCTAAGGGTTCTGAATTTTTGAAACATTTTATTCAGCCTTTTACTTTGTTGCTATGTGTTTGTTTATTTGGGAGTGGAAAGGATTTCAGGATTTCTTGTCTAGTGTATCTCCAGAAATGGAAGTCCACATCTCCGTATTCATAAATCCCCTCTCTGAAGAATTTACCAGCTTCTCCGTCTCTTGATCCTCCTGTTCTCTGTAGGCCTGCGTGTGAGTAGTTGAAGTGATCTTTCCTCTTGGTTGGGACACACGCTCACCACAACAGGAGGCAGAGAGGCAATCTCCTATAGTGTGGGAAGAAAATACTGTTAGAACCTCTGCTTGTATATTTATCTCATACATTGCTTAGCTTCTATGTTTTGTATATGCTTTACCATGTGCACATTATATTAGTAGATGAGCACATGCTTACAATGTATTAATAAATATATACACGTTTTTTAACTGAGAGGGGTGTGTAATCATGAGAGTTTGGAGACTCCACTACCTTTTTAAAGCCATGGGAAGCCATTGTCTGCATTCTTAGGACTTTTATAGCCGGAGAGAAAACATCCAGAACTTTGCACACATTTGAACTCTACTTCTTCAGACCAAAAACAAATGGTCTGGCATAGGTTATGAAAACAGACCGGATATCCCAGGGCACTGGGGGAGGTAATGTGCTTGCTAGGCCCACGGCTGGAAGACTGTGGCTGACTGTCGAATGGACCCATTACTAAGTCTCATTTCTGTTCTTCTGCTATAGTCCATATTTTCTCATTTCAGCATTTCTCTCTACTGCATAATATGATTTTCCATAGTTTTTGAATCACCTTATGGACACCACAAAAGTTTAGTTTCTCTGTTTAAAGAAAAAAAATAGAATTGACATAAAAATATATATATATATCTCACCACCTACAAAAGCAATTGACACTTCATAGCCCCCAATCACCACTGCGAGCTCTCCTCCAAGTACCTTGCCGGGGGCTGTGTTTGCACTGAGCTCCCACTGCCCTTCCAGCTCCCCACGCTGCATGTTCCTCTGCCTGTCTGTCTGCTTTCCTTGTCTGTGTTATGTTCTCAGGCCTCTGAGAATACATTTCATCCTGGCAGTGGACACAAGTGATCAGGGTTCAAGGAAACCACCTGGCTGAATGACCCCCTACATGCAACCCCCTCAGTAAAAGGAGAGAGGAGGAAAAAATTCTGTTTCACAAGGACACAAACAAGGTCATTTGTAGTCTACAAACAGGAGTTAGAGAGTCAGACCTTTCTTCCCCATTTTGAAACTGGGTTCCAGCCTTGAAGTACTTTTCTGATGATGATTCCAGGACCCTCAATTCACAACATGACCCCAAATGAGTCCTGTCGCAGGAAAGTGCTCAGTCTGGGGCTATTTACTATTTACAGTCATAGAAGATGTAGAAGGCTTAGACGATAAATATTATAAAACGTGTGTGTGTGTGTAGATTGGTATAATCCACGGATTTCATACAGTCATAGGGAAGCTTTTAGACACAGAATTGTGATACTCTGGTTTACTAATTTGGAGGAACCATGGCGCAAACGAACAAGAAATTTTGTGTTATAATGCTGTGTAACACACCATCGCCGCCATCACACAGACACACAAATTGTGCACATGTCATAGCTGGGTCACTCCCCAAGTCATGCAAAGCTGAAACTGGTGCCATTGTTTCTCAGAATCTTTGAGAACTCTGGGTCCATTAGTGTGGATGGAAATAGGTTTAGACTGCACTGTGCCATCGGGCATTATTACCTCCTGTGCGGTCAAGTGAAACAAACTGGGTCTCCAAATAAGCCTGTGTTTTCCAAACTAACAGCCCTCCCTGGTTTATATTTTCTCCTTGAGGAAGATATTTTTTAAAAGCCTATTTCACAGAATCAATTTTAGTGGGCCCTTTAAAATGAGAGGTGAGCTGGAGGAAGTTCAGTTTGTTTTAACAATAACTCCAGCTTATTGAAGCAAGCATTAGCGTATCATGTCCCCATAAGGCAGTCATTAGAGGCAGGGGAAACTGGAGAAGATTATTGCTCTGAGACAGCTAGTAAAAGAAATTGCAGACATCTTTATGGGACCTAAAGATAGTGTCAATAGGGCTTCCCTGGTGGTGCAGTGGTTAAGAATCCGCCTGCCAATGCAGGGGACACAGGCTCGAGCCCTGGTCCAGGAAGATCCCACAGGCCACAGAGCAACTAAGCCCGTGAGCCACAACTACTGAACCCATGTGCCACAACTACTGAGCCTGCACTCTGGAGCCTGTGAGCCACAACTACTGGAGCCTGCGCGGCTAGAGCCCGTGCTCCGCAACAAGAGAAACCACCGCAACGAGAAGCCCGCGCACTGCAAGGAAGAGTAGCCCCCACTCGCCGCAACTAGAGAAAGCCCACGCGCAGCAACGAAGACCCAACACAGCCAAATATAAATTAATTAATTAAATAAATTTATTTTAAAAAATAGTGCCAATAAAATAAGGACAAAAGGCATTTGTAGATGGTAGGCAAGAGGAGGAAATCTTTGAGGAACTAAAAGCTTCACTCCACAAGGTGGAGAAGCTTTCAGGTAAGACGTCTATGATTCATGTGCACATTAGTTTATTTTCTCAGTTGCTCAGTCAACCAACATTAATTGAGCACCTCCTAGGTTCCCAAATGTGGTGGGTTCTGGGGATGGTGTGCTGCACAAGACACAATCCCTGCCTCAAGGCCCTTACATATGTATGGTAGCCTAGGAAAGAGGCCTCAGTGTGCAAGGGGACGGGCTGAGTGGTAGAGAGAAACTAAGGACAGTGCTGAGGATTCTGGCATTTGTTACTGGGTGGGAGAGATGGTACTATTCACCGAGACAGTGAATACCGGGGAAAGAGGGAGTTTAAAGAGGACAGCACTGAGTTAAATTTTAGACATTTCATGTTTGCCTACGGGCTATCCAATAGACTCTTAGATGTATGTATCTGGAGCTCAGTACAAGGAGCTGGGAAGACTTAGAAATCTGCGAGTTATCAGACTATTGTTGGCAATAGAGACAATGAGAT
This sequence comes from Balaenoptera musculus, assembly GCF_009873245.2. Lineage (NCBI taxonomy): Eukaryota > Metazoa > Chordata > Mammalia > Artiodactyla > Balaenopteridae > Balaenoptera > Balaenoptera musculus. Next base: position 140,255,811 of record NC_045786.1, on the reverse strand, counting down.
ATGGATGAAATGATCCCAGGTAAAGGGTGAAGATATCCTAGAATAGAGCCCAAGGGAACCAACCAATGTCAAAGGGGTGGAATGAGCATGAAAAGCCCAGAAGCAGCGTAAGGGTGAGCAGTGAAGTAGGAGACCGAGGAGAGCACGGTGCTAGAGGGACTGTGAAAGCAGAAGGATGAGGATGTGGATAGGATGTAGGTGACGAGGAGGAGGGAAAGTATACATTAGATTCAATAACAAGCAGGTCATTGGTGGCCTGGGTAAGCGCAGTTTCAGTGTTGTGATGGGAGAGGGAGAGTGGGTTGAGAGTGAAATGGGGGGTGGAAAAGTGGAAACCAGGAATAGGCATAACCCTTCTCTTTCAAGATGCTACCTGTGAAGGAAAAGGGGAAATGAGATGATGAGTGGATGAGAGAGTAATAGGACGAAACGCAATTATTTAGGAACGCAGTGATAGGAGGGACTTGAGAAGATTCAAATGCTGATGAGAAACAGCCAATGAGGAAGAAAACGTTCAAGAAATAGGTGTCAGAGGAGGTGATCATTAGAGAGGGTCCCTGACAAGGGGGCATGCCCGGGTCCAGAGCACAGAGGGAGGGACAGGCCTTAGAGAGGACGGACCTAGTGCTGGTTGACAAATAACCATGAAAACCCAGGCACATATACCACTGTTTATGCTCCCACTTTGGGAATCAACTGGGGGTCAGCTAAGTGGCTCCCCCGACCTTGGTTGGACTCACCTGTCCAACTCACCTGAGACTCCAGGGCTGTCAGATCATCTGGATGAGTCTGTGGTGACCGGGGTGACTGAGCTCTGCTCCACATGACCCTTGGCCTCCTCCTGGGACCTGTGGGCTAGCCTCAGCTTGCCTTTCTCACGCAGAAAGCAGAGAAGCAAGGGAGCAAGCTCTGATGCCCACACCCCTTTGCAGCCTCTGTCTGTCAGGTCTTCTAATACTCCTCTGGCCAAAGTGTGCCCCGTGTCTGAGCCCAGGGTCAAGTCACCCCACCCATGTGGCAAAATTGAATGGTAGAGGGCATGGGTTCAGGTCAGAATGAAGAATTTCTCAGCACAGATAAAGAGAAATACGGTTTTGACATTTTGTCAAACACAAGAAGAAAAAGAAGTTTGCATGTATCGAAGGGAGAAAAACATAGTAAAGCCCTGGCCATTTCCTGTCTTCCATTCAGGCCAAGGTGCTGCTGTATTATTTATGTCTGGAAAGGTTAACACTCGACTATGGTTAATGAGTAAAGCAGTCCGGAGGAGAACACTTCATGACAGGGTCAGCATTACCTTATAAAACTTAGTGACAGCAAAGTCAGCTTTGTTGCTTTTGTAGAGGGAAACGCCCTCCACCACCTCAACAGAGGAGGTAGAGTCTGCTCCTGGGTGAAAGAAAAAATATCCTCTCCAAATCTTGTTTATGAGAGAAGCGTATTGGGCTGTGAAGGAGTTTAATTTCAGAGTGTGTATGGGGAGACAGGAATGTTTGCGAAAGGGAGGGCAAGACAGCTGTGGGATACGTCCATATTATACCTAGACAGGCAAGACAGGAGCTCCTGGATGGACGAAGTCTGGCTTCCCAGGGCCACACTGACGGGGATTCCAGGGAGCAAGAAAGTGAGTCTGCGATAGGGGGCGCTCTTGCCATCTGCTTCAAATGTCCCCAAGGTAATCATCACCTGTCCTTCTCCTCCTCTCTACTTGCAGTCAGAACCATTCTACAAACACCTCCCTCTGCTTCAGAAGTAGGACTGAAGCACGCTGCTGTGAGTCTTATAAACAGCTGGCCGAGGCATACACGGTTATCACCCATGGAGCTTGCACTTCCATAAATCAGGGGTCTACACGTGGCACCCCCTCTTCTTTCATTTCAGTGTAGTGTGAAGTGTTCCCTGGTAGGTGCATTGAGGAAATAGAGTATCTAATTTTAACTAAACTAATTCTCAGAAAACAGACACAGGGCTTTAAAAGTTTCCTGCAAAGAAATAGCAGTAGAAAGATTTGCACAGACAGAGAATGCAGAAATGGCCGAGCTGACCATTAGCCCATCACAAGGATGAGCTCTGAGTCAGTCACACTGCGAGGTGAAAAGAGGTGATCTGATTTCTTCTGGTGAAAAGCCAGTCAAATTTTAAAAATGGAAATGATGAAGATTATTTATAATACATATTTACATCCACTATCATTAACTATCATTAATTTGCCCCAGGTGTGTTTTTTACCTGATGTTATATGGAATGTGAGTAGGAAGGCATCGTGAGTAGTAGAGTATCCAAAAGTTAAGCATTCAGAACATAATACAACCTCTCCAATAGCCTTATCAATATTTTAGGTCAGGTGATACACAATCCAATATTTTTTAAAATGTTACATGCAATAAAGAAGCATCTTTAAGGGTTTCTTAGAAGAAGCAAAAGACCACACATCTTCTTTCTATGTTCTTCCTTCTGTGGTAAAAATGGTTGAAACAGATGTGGAAAAGAGCATGGAGCAAACTGAAATGGATTCCTTTATCAGCAAATAAAAGATGCATAGAAGACATTGTTGAAAGTTATAAGAAATGAGTATGGAACAAATCACACCGATCAGAAGGTCTGTTATGCTTCGGGGTGAAAATACAGATGTTGTCTAAGTTAATGGTACAACTAAGGTCCTTTTTTAATAATTGTGTAGAGAACTACAGTATTTTTTTTGTGAGTCACTAAGGGGAAGAGACACTAAAGAAAATGCATTCCCCACAGAAAATGACTTCTTGAAAATTGAGTGAATGTCACCACCAAAGGAGCAGGTGGTTTGATTGGGGGAAAAAAAAGAATTTGGAAGTCAGGCCACAGACTTGCCCCATGTGTGAAATTCATTCGCTTCATTTTTCCTAAACAAGCTACTGAAGCAAAAAATTAGAAGCCAGAATTTCACAGGGTAGTGCTCTCAAGGCTGAAAGTGCGCACGAGAGTCACCTGGGGTCTTGTTAAAATGCAGATTCTGATTCAGTAGGTCTGTCCTGTCCGGAGAGTCTTCATTTCTAAAAGCTCCCAGGCGATGCTGGTGCTGCTGGTCAGTGAACCACTCTTTGAGTTGTGAGACCATAAAGAAATAGAAAATGTTAGAGGTGGTATTCGTTTATAAAAATAGGATCATTTACAATATAGGGAAAGCTTTAGATTACTTTGTGATGACATGTGGAGTGATCATGCAAATCATTTGTGCCGCAGCGAGGTTTGCTGGTTATCTTGTGGCAAAGTCCTTAAGAGTTGTCATACGTGAGGATGTGCTGCTGATTGTGCGTTTGCAAAACTGCAAATTTCTGACCTTTTAAATAATGCCAAATACTCACACGCTTACAGTCAATTAACCTTTGACAAAGGAGGCAAGAATATACAATGGAGAAAAGACAATCTCTTCAGCAAGTAGCGTTAGGGAAAATTGGACAGCCACATGTAAATCAATGAAGTTAGAACACTCCCTCATAGCATACATGAAAATAAACTCAAAATGGCTTAAAGATGTAAATGTAAGACATGACACCATAAAACTCCTAGAAGAGAACATAGGCAAAACATTCTCTGACATAAATCGTAGCAATTTTTTTCTTATGTTAGTCTCCCAAGGCAATAGAAATAAAAGCAAAAATAAACAAATGGGACCTAATCAAATTTATAAGCTTTTGCACAACAAAGGAAACCATAAACAAGACAAAAGGCAGCCTACAGACTGGGAGAAAGTATTTGCAAATGATGTGACCAACAAGGGCTTAATTTCCAAAATATACAAAGAGCTCATACAACTCAATAACAAGAAAACAAACAACCCAATCAAAAAATGGGCAGAAGACCTCAATGGACATTTCTCCAAATAATACATACAAATGGCCAATAGGTACATGTAAAGATACTCAACATCGCTAATTATTAGAGAAATGCAAATCAAAACTACAATGAGGTATCACCTCAACCAGTCAGAATGGCCATCATCAAAAAGTCTACAAATGATAAATGCCGGAGAGGGTCTGGAGAAAAGGGAACCCTCCTACCCTGTTGGTGGGAATGTAAATTAGTGCAGCCATTATGGAAAACGGTATGGAGGTTCCTTAAAAAAACTAAAAATGGAGTTACCATGTGATCCAACAGTCCCACTCCTGGGTATATATCCAGAAAAAACTCTAATTCAGAAAGGTACATGCACCCCAATGTTCATTGCAGCACTGTTTACAATAACCAAGACATGGAAGCAACCTAAATGTCCATTGACAGATGAATGGATAAAGAAGATGTGGTAGTATATATGCAATGGAATATTACCCAGCCATAAAAAAGAATAAAATAATGCCATTTGCAGCAACATGAATGGACCTAGAGGATATCATACTGAGTGAAGTAAGTCAGACAAAGACAAATATATGATATCACTTATATGTGGAATCTAAAAAATGATACAAATGAACTTATTTACAAGACAGAAACAGCCTCACAGACATAGGAAACAAAATCGTGGTTACCAAAGAGGAAAGGCAGGTGAGGAGGGATAAATTAGGAGTTTAGGGTTAGCAGATACAAACTACTATATATAAAATAAACAACAAGGTCCTACTCTATAGCACAGGGAACTATATTCAGTATCTTCTAATAAACTATAATGGAAAAGAATATGAAAAGAATATATGTACATACGTATAACTGAATCGCTTTGCTGTACACCGGAAACTAACACAACATTGTAAAGCAACTATACTTCAATTAAATAAGTAAATAAATAAATAAACAAACAATGAAAATAGCTATTAACAGAATTCTACCTAACAGGTATTAAATACATACATACATACATACACACCTACAAACACGCATACACCTAATCTGCCCCTTAGGGTGAAAGTGTCAACTTACCAATGAGTGAGAGAGTAACTGCTCCTCAAAAGAAACTTGTGCTATGGAGAGAGCACTGGTTTCATCATTATGTGATTTTGCTGTTGAAAATGGCATTGTACCACCTATAAAAACTTCCATCTTTTCACACTAAGAAACTGAATTTTCTAGCATTTAAAAATCATTCACATAGTCAGTTTTGAACATATTTTATAAAAATATAAGAACATAGCCATATTCCACCAATGCCTCTTCTGATTCATTTGTAAGAAAATGAGGTTGATATCAGAGAATACAAAAAGGTATTAGCTGAATTTCCACAAAAACCTTTGCATATTTGGTGAATATGATTGAATAATGAATACTGTGATTCAGTAAGAGAGGCCAATGTTACAAACCTTCTATTTGGATCAATGAAGTAGCTTTTTTATCCTCTGACAGCAATTAAAACCAAGTAAGAAAACAAATCAAACTTAGAACTCGACCATTGAATGATTACATCACAAAGTCCTAAACCAAAATTTTAAAACATAAAACATATTCAGTTGCATTGTTCTCACCAAGAATATGAGTAATGTGTAAAATAGTTTGGTGAGAATAAAATTTTTACCAATAATAAATAAAATAATTACTTAAAAGCTTTGTTTCTTTTTTATCTTACCCTTTTAAGAGTTTATAATTCTGTGTATATTTTCATGTACATAAAGCATTGGTACAGTAGTACATTTGAATAGCTTTAAATAATATACATTTTGAGAGTTGTTTATTTTTTTTTAACTAATGGGATATGAAATCCAAAAGTATCAAAGAACACTGATGTAAATTAACATATTTATAGACTATGAACTCAGAATGTTCATTTTCCTTCATTCATTCAATGAACATTCATTACACATAAACGTTGTCTTAATGAGTTCTGATTTTATATACTAAAAGACATTTAACCTCAGAGTGATCAGATTTTGTTCACAATATGCAAAAATATGAATGGGTCATTTCCACAGAAAGAAGAAAAATGTTATCCTTTACGTTGGATTAAGCATCTGTAATGTGGATGCCCTGAGTCTGGATCATCCCTGAAGAATATTCAGTAAGCATTTATTACATCCCTAGCATGCCTGGTGAAGAAATGTGAACCAAGGAGAGGATGTGGTCCTAGAGATCTTAATATGACTCACAGTGGGATCCCTGCAACTGACTCACGAGGTCCAGCCTTTGGGTCTGGCACCCTTCAGAGGATCTGTGCAGAAAAGCTTAAATGCCCAATCAGGAACTTTGTCAAAATGTTGCTTCATTTTTCTGCTTAAGAGCTCTATCTCTTTAGGAAAAGAGTTTCTAAAGAACTCTTATCACAAAAACAGTTTATATAAACTGCCTCTTGCAAGATCATTGCTCTGGCTTCACTAAGATACGTTCTATTGCACATAATCACTAGTTTAAAGAACTCCCAATGAGAAAACTGAATGAAGGGAGATATTTGACTCTTGTTTAAGGACAATTACTTTCTTTGTATTGGAAAGAATCTGGGGCAGAATCATGTGTCCAAGATAAAGGAATAGGTGTTCTTTTCTCTCTCTTCCTAATTCTGATACAGGGAAGAGAAATAAAAGAGCTAGTGTTGAGAAAAGGGGAGTTGAAAGACATAGGGAACTAAGTCAACAGCAGGCTTTAAATGAGGGTAGAGCTAGCAGCTGAGAGAAGCCACAAAGCTTTGCAATGTAAATCTAGCCTGAAGGCCCAGCTCCACAGGTCAGCCTTGAGGCACAATGACTCTATGGTGGAATTCATGTCAAAGTTAAAAAAAAACAAAACATTTAAATCAGAATATAGCTGTGGGAAAAGAATAGATTTAATGACAATATATTCACGAGAAAAAAGTGTTTCTCTAAGAATAAACAGCTTTACTGTTTGTTATTGTTTCAAGTCAGCAATTTTTAAAAAGTATTCTAAATAATGAATAACATAAAGCAGAAAATAAGTGACTATAAATCTGTTACTTTGGACTTGGTCAAACACAATTTGAATCTAAGGAAAAGAACTTGCCCAGTAGATTGACAAAATGATTAAAGCACTTACTGCCACTTGGTGAGAATGTACCCTAATTACAGGAAAAGAGCCTACAGATTTCTTTTTTTAATTTTAACTTTGAGATTCACTTTTCCACCCACATTTGTCCTGTCTTCTAAGGTGATACGCATTTTCAAAGCTATAAAGGTTAATTGCTTCAACAAATCATTATTGAACATCTACTTGGTATTAGCACCATTCTAGGCACTGGGGATACAGAGGTCAAATAGAGAACTAATGGCTATGCTCTCATGGTCTTTAAATTCTGGTGAGAAGATAGATAGTAAGTGAATGAATAAGATAATTTTTGACATTGCTAAGTACCGTATGAAAATAAAACAGAGGAATGTGGTCAGGAGTGACTGGGAGAAGTGCTCAGGGAATGCATCTTTGAAGAGCTGACATTTGAACATAAAGACAAAATGGAATTCAGCCTTGCAAAGATCTGACCCAAGAGTGTTCCAGACACAGGGAACAGCAAATAAGCCCTAAAGTGAGAGCAACTCTTTGTAGTGAGCCAAAGAGAAATTGGCAATAGGTTATTTCAGAGAGAGAGGCAGGACCTAGATTATGCAAGGCCATAAACAGGTAATTTGAATGTTATACAAAGTGCAATAGGAAGTTGTGAGAAACTGAAAAATAAGAGGACAAGTTTTGCTGATCTTCTCTTCAAAAGTTGGAGTATCTCTTCCCCTCTTTGAAACCTGGACTGGCCTTGTGACTCACTTTGACCCCAGAGTGTAGCAGAAGTGATGTGGTATTGGGTTGGCCAAAAAGTTCCTTCAATTTTTTTTTTTTTTGATTAGTCATTTTGCTACGTTTAGCTTTTTGCTCTTTTTTTAAAGAAATTCACGTTCTTTTATTTATTTATTTATTTATGACTGTGTTGAGTCTTCGTTTCTGTGCGAGGGCTTTCTCTAGTTGCGGCAAGTGGGGACCACTCTTCATCGCGGTGCACCGGCCTCTCACCATCGCGGCCTCTCTTGTTGCGGAGCACAGGCTCCAGACGCGCAGGCTCAGTAATTGTGGCTCACAGGCCCAGCTGCTCCGTGGCATGTGGGATCTTCCCAGACCAGGGCTCGAACCCGTGTCCCCTGCATTGGCAGGCAGATTCTCAACCACTGCGCCACCAGGGAAGCCCCCTTCAATTTTTAAGTAAAAATAAAAGACACATTTTTCATTTTCACCAAGAACTTTATTGAACAACGTATTCACTGTTTTGTTCCACTACCTTCTGCCATTTTTCAGGCAATTTCATAATTCCATCTTCCCAAAACTTTTTATCATTTTGAGAAAAGAACTGTTCCAGGTGCCTTTTACAGTCCTCCAGGGAATTGAAATTTTTTCCATTAAGAGAATTTTGTAAAGACCAAAATCAATGGAAATCTGAAGGTGCAATGTCTGGTGAATACAACTGATGAATCAGAACTTCCCAGCCAAGCTGTAACAGTTTTTGCCTGGTCATCAAAGAAACATGCGGTCTTGCATTATCCTGATGGAAGATCATGTGTTTTCTGTTGACTAATTCCGGACACTTTTCATCAAGTGATGCTTTCAGTTGGTCTAACTGAGAGCAGTACTTGTTGGAATCAATCATTTGGCTTTCGGAAGGAGCTCATAATAGAGGACTCCCTTCCAATCCCACCATGTACACAACATCACCTTCTTTGGATGAAGACTGGCCTTTGATGTGGTTGGTGATGGTTCATTTCACTTGCCCCATGACAGTATCCACTTTTCATCACCCGTGACAATTTGTTTTAAAAACGGAATGTTTTCATTACGTTTCAGTAGAGAATCACATGCAGAAATACCGTCAAGAAGGTTTTTTTTTGCTTAACTTATGTGGAACACAAACATCAAAGCGATTCACATAACCAAACTGGTGCAAATGATTTTCAGTGCTTGATTTGGATATTTTGAGTATGTCGGCTATCTCCCGCGTGGTATAACGTTGATTGTTCTCAATTAATGTCTTGATCTGATCGCTATTAACTTCAACTGGTCTACCTGACCATGGAGCATCGTCCAGTGAGAAATCTCCAGCACGAAACTTTGCAAACCACTTTTGACATGTTCAATCAGTCACAGCACCTTCTCCATACACTGCACAAATCTTTTTTTTGCATTTCAGTTGCATTTTTACCTTTCTTGAAATAAGAAAGCATAATATGCCAAAAATGTTGCTTTTTTTCTTCCATCATCAATATTAAAATGGCTACACAAAAATTCGCCCATTTTGATGGTTTTTTTTAAATGCATGCTGATATGACAGCTGTCACAATACAGTCTAACAAAATTGTTTTGAATGAAGTTAAAGACAACTAAGCACTACGTGAGCCACCATATGGAGAAAACCGAACGAACATTTTGGCCAAACCAATATTTCTAAAGGCTCAGCCTCAAGAGGTCTAATGGCTTCCACTTTCATCTTCTTGGAACACTTCTGCCACCACGTACAAAACCCAGACTAGATTATTAAGTGGTAAATGACCATAGGGAGAACAAGGTTTGGCCAATAACCCAGATGTGTGAATAAGGGGGGATTGAGACTTATGGAGTTGCCAGGCAATTCTAACAGAAGAACTGCCCAGTTTAAAAAAAAAAGACATAAATGGACACTTCACAAAGAAAAGTATCCAACAGCAACATGAAAAAGTGTTCAACATTCTTAGTCATCAAGGCAATACAAATGAAAAACCCAATGAGATTTCCACCAGAATGGCTAAAATTAAGAAGACTGACCACTCAAAATGATGGTGAAGATTTGGAGCAACTGAACTCTCAAACATCATTGGTGGGAGTTCAAAATGGTTCAATCACTTGGAAAACTGTTTCATAGTTTCCAATTATACACCTATCCTATGACACAGAAATTCTACTATGTATTTACCCAAGAGAAATTAAAACATATGTCTACAAAAAGATTTGTATAAGAATGTCCATACAACTTTATTCACAACAGCTCCAAATTGGCAACCCAAATGTCCATCAACAGGAGAATGGATAAACAAACTATAGATTATTCATACAATAATATATTCTGTAATAAAAAGAGAGAAACTACTGATTCATCAACAACATGGATGATCTCAAAGGCATTATGCTGAGAGGAGGGGATTCTGGACTCTCCACTTAAGCATTCGGGGGAATTAAACAATGTGACCCTTGACACCTTGAATTACCTCATCTCTTGAATTAGCGTATCTCTGAATTACCAGTGATAAGCTGCACATTGCTTGTGGTAGAACATTTATCTTTACCCTAGGTGATATTCAGAGTCTTCAGAAACCAAGGTACTAATAAGCTGAACCAACAGTACTGGATGTTGGAGAAGAACCCACAAACCATGTTATCTGGAACAGCCCAGATTCTTCCACGTTTGTTTGAAGATGGCCATGAACTGACCAGGGAACCTTGTTAGCAGACATCTCTGAGAACAGAATGAGGGTCTCGACAGCAGGCTGACTCATCCCATCTTTCCTGGTAAGGTCCCCCTTCCCTGCCACACCACATGGGGGATGTATCTGGAGGCAGCTGAACTGGAGGAACTTTGCCTCTTCTTCCATAAACCTCGTTCACAGAATGTCCTTTCTGGAGTGAGATGGGAAACTCCCATATCCTCCCTCCTTTGGTATGACAGGCACCATTCCCTTCACAGATCCCACCTAACATTCCACAAGTTTCCTCCTAAAACTTGGGTTCATTTGAAGTTACCTCAGCAACCTAGAGTCACAACTGCTGAAAAGCAGAGTCCTGACATCATTAATAATTACAACCTGCTCCCCAGCCATTCAATTCAACCCAACCCGAAACCTCTCTTGCCTGTGCCCTGGGCTACATCTTCTGTGCTTGGGGTGGAATCTGTCCACTGTGTGTTCCCTCTGCCCCTGCCCCCGACGATGCCCCCTGAATTATCTCTGGTGGTATCCTGCAGTGACCTCACAACTCCTCCCTATAACGGCCTTCTCTTCTCCACCTGTGTGGAAAACGTTAGGAATAGGTTCCACGCAAGGGCTGGCCTTGGGGACTCTGGGTCTGAAACTGACATCTCTTTCTTCTGTCTCTATTCTGTTGTCTCTGGATCTGATTCCACTTGAACGGTTTCCAGCCTCCTCCTTGGCAGTGTGGTTTATATTTAGGTTTGGCTGCAAATGGGCAGACAGATGTGCAGAACCACCTCTCCCCTGGGGGGTGGGCCCTGCTTTATCTTCCTGACATTCCCTCTAGGTAGGAGGCGGGTGGGTGCTCTCCCAGAGGAAAGTGTCATCTTAGGGGCCAGGAAGCAAGAGAATCACGGTGAGAGGTCAGGGGAGTGATTGGTAGCTAAAGGAAAGGGTAGAGAGCCTAGAAAAAGGGAAAGTAGGAGAAGCATTAGGGACTGCCTGAGCACAGCTGCTGATCTAAGAAAAAAGGAAAAAATTTCTTGTGTCTTTGGAACTTGGGTTGTCATACAGATTCAATCAATCAATCATTTTAACTTAACCAAATATCCACTATGTATCTAGCATAGTCCTTGCCAATAGAGAAAATACGTCCAGTAAGGAAAACACATTTAAATAAAAAATTATGAAACAGGAAAGAATAGTAGTTGAGTAAACTTCTCTGGAAGCTCAGAGCCAGCCTGAAGGGGGAAAAGGGAAGGTACCCCAGAAACTGACGCTAGAGCTGGGTCCAGGGGTCAGCGTATGAAAAGCACTGTGTGCCGTATCAAGGGGGTTAGACTTTACCTCATAGGGAAAAAGGCATGAAGTAAAAGTTTGTAAGCAAAGGAGTGACATGAACAGATGTGCATTAGAAAGATGAGTCTTTGACAGTATGGCTTGGAGGACAAGAGAAGTTCAAGGCAGGGAACTATTTAAGATACTCCAGCATGACACAGAGGAAAGCACCTGTTTTAGACTAAGACGGGGCAGTGAGCTGGGACTGGAGGGAATAGATTCTTGAGGTTCAGTTTGGAGCGCGAATCAACATGACTTGTCCAACCGGGCATGTGAGTTGTAGGTGAGGGAGAAGAAAGGATAATTTCCAAGGTTCCACCCTTGGGTACTCCTGTAGACCCTTGTGCCACCGATTAACATCAGAAATACAGGAAGAGGAAGTGGTTGGGGACATTACAAATTCACCTTTCCCATGAGAAAATAGTTCAGGAATTCCAGAGTTATAAAGCACCCCATTTTTGATGGAGGAACATGCCATATCCCACCCCCATTTCTGTCCCACTTTTCTATTAGCCCCACCCCAAGAGCAAACTGAAGAACAGGCAAATGTGAATGTTCTTTTTATCTAAAGAATTCATTCACTTAGCAGCTGAGGGGAAATACATATTCAAAGTCTCACAAGCCTTTCAAGTCATCAGTGGCCCCTTTGCCACAAGAATACCGTCCTTTTCTTTTTCCTCTCCTCCAATCTGCCACATCCCCGCCCCACTGAAATCAGGGATTACAAAAGGAAAGGAAAGGAGGAATATATTGCTCAGCCCTCACGTGAGAGTGGTCAGGAACTGTGTCTGCAAAATAGGGAGCAGGGTCTCTGTCTGGAGTCTTGTTTCTCTTGGAGCAGTCAGCAGGGATGAAGCAAGCATTCATTAAACTCAAGGTATGCATCTCAGGAAGGAATTCTCCTTTCTAGAGCCTTAGGGACTGTGCTCCAAAGAAATAGTCTCCCCATCTGTACCCTGATGTTGGGGAGAAGTCACTTTCTCTCTTGGAGTCATTCCTCCTCACTCCTATGGGGTCTTTTGACCTGAACAGGCTCCCTTAGGGCCTAAGCCAGGGCCCAGGAGGTAAGAATCCAGACATGGAGAAGTCTTTTCCTCCAGACTGAGGCCTCAGTATGGTTCACGCTGACTTGTGCTAACAGCAGGGTCTCCCTACTTCCACTCCTCTCCTCACTCACACCAACACCTAACAAGGGCGTATGATAGTGCCTGGGATCAAGGAAAGAATGGATTTAGTTTTATAAATTTAATAAATATAATACTTTTGAAACATGAACTGATGATCTTTCCCCCATCTCCTCTCATCCAATGGATCCTAACCCATCCTACACTGAGACAGCCAGGCCGTTCTGCATTTTCTTGGGAAAGAGATGTAATAGCAGAAAGCAGAAAGGGGAACAAGCAAGGACTCTTTCAGACTTTTGAAATGTAAAAGCCTGAGCCCCAGGAAACAAGATGGGATTCATGTCATAGGTGAAAAATTGGGGAGAATATATTAGCCAGTTAAATAATTCCTGGGCTGGTGAGGATGGAGGGATGGGTAAGGATAAGAAAGGTTAAGGAGGTTGTGAATTATGGGAGCATATTCATTGGTGGGTTCCTAAGAAAGGGGGAAGAGGGAGAAAACTTAGTTGAAATCTGGTTGTTCAGAGAAATGAGGGCTTTTCCCAGAACACTGAACTTTAGAGAAAGCAAAAATATGAGATAGAGATGCTTGAAGATTTCTACCAGCTTCAAGCTTCCCTTCCATTCTCAGCAAATGGACCCCACCCCCTTGACCTCTCTGGTCTGAGATCAGCTTATTTTTTGCCTGACTTTCCTCTTGCCAACCCCACCACCCAGGCAAAATAGATGATCGAAGCAGGAGGCCCAAAGTAAGAAGGAGACAGAGCTCTCTGCACCTCAGAGCTGTGTCCTTTCCCTCCCCTTCTTTCCTCACGGTCAGTTATCTCTGCGGATTGCAGGGCATATCCAGTGCTGCCTGCCCACATTGCTATTTATGACTCAAATTTCATTATTCCCATGGGTGTCCTCTCCAAAACTGACCCAGAAAATGAACTAACCATGCTGGGATGGGTGTTGCTTCTCCCCAGTGGAGCACCTGACCCTAAGTGCAGCTTCCCAGGACACCAAGGAAGGGCTTCCTTGCACCAGAAGGGGGTCTGTGACATCCCAAGAGCCCCAGGTTTTCAGGTTTTGGGCAGTTGGATTCCTAGACAACTTCTGTAAACAAATCCAAACCCAGACTGCCTGGTGCTGCACTGCCTGTTTGTTCTCCAATTAACAAGGTCATTTCTCATCTATGATCTATGAAAAGGCAGAAACAGCAGAAGAGCAGGGTCCCCTGGTACCAGCAGATCTCAGGTGGATTAATGGTTGATGGAAGCTTGTTTTTTTTCTCTTCTTCTGTTTGCCTGGAGCTCTTTCCTTTTCTACAAAAAGCTATCCCTTACCACATGTCAAGATGCTGAGTAATTTGTCCCAAACTTGTTGCACAGCAGGTAGTGAACCAGATGGCACCCAATTGGCAGGATGGTGCACTTAAGAAATTAAGAAGTCATAAAATGTGGATGATATTGCACAGGTTTTGACCAGAGATTTCCATGCTAGCTCTACTTTTAATTAACAGTCTAGTATTAGGCAAATTTATTTCCCAGCCTCCATTTCTACATGTATAAAATGGGCAAAATTAATATCAAATTCAATAGGATGTGGTGAAGATCACATGAGAGAATGCTCCCAGTGTGCGTGGTCCTGTAATGTCCTCACAATTAAGAAGTTGACACGGGGGAAGCATTCTTCAGTCCAGGCATGGTCCTCTCCTCTCCTGGGGAGTCATGCAGTTTCTCTGGACTGATCGGTTTCAACCATGTTATTTGTTTGAACCATGTAACTGTCCTCCTGCTGATCCAATTGACCCCTCTGTGAAATGGCACACTTTGAGGAGCTGTCAGGCATCATACACAATCACTTATCTGGGGGTGTGATTTCTTACCTGATAACCTTTCCCAACAAGACCCCAACCCCAGCTGCTCTAGAAGACAGTGACAAGGGCCTATTAGCAGCTATAGTAGTGTTCCAAGGTCCAATCATCACAGCTCACAGGTTGGGAGCAAAAGTTCCCAGGGTTTGGAAGAAAAAGTCCCTGCTTTGAAGGCAGAGGTGAATTTAAATCCGATTTCTACCAGGTAGCTGTGTGATCTTGGAAAAGTTGCTCACCTTCTTTGAGGCTCAATTTCTTAAATTTAAATCTTGGTAAAAGGATGTGGTAAGGATTAGAGATAATGTTCCCAGCCCATTGAAGCTCCTTATAACCAGGACTATTACTATTTCAGTAAGGTCGGCCTCCTCCAGCCCTTGTTCATTCTAATGGTCAGTAACACAGCTGCACAACTGTGAATAAGTTTGCATCTCTGACGACCCAACCAGCAGGTTCAAGCAACTAGGAGAAAGTAGCCAGATGGCAGTGTTCTCAGCCCTGGCTGCATATGAGAATCACCTGGGGAGTTCTTAAACCCCCAGTGGCCTCACCACACCCCAGACCCATCACATCAAAGATCACATCAAAAATCATGATTTTTGTGAGAACAGAGGACACAGTCTAATTCTGTCTCCATTCATAGAGACATCTACTTTCCCCTGGGCACTCCTCACTCCTTTTCTACTTTTCTGTTTCCCTTTTTTTAATCATCAAAAAATAAAATCCTTTTACTTCCTCCTAATCATTTTTTCTTAAACCCCCAGTGGCCTCACCACACCCCAGACCAATCACGTCAAAAATCAGCATCAATATTTTAATGTTTCCCAGATAACACCAACGTGCAAGCTAAAGTTAAGAATCGTTGGGCTGCTTCTCCAATGTTAATGTGCAGGTTTAGCACCTGGGGAACTTACTAAAATGCAGAACCCAATGGAGAAGACCTGGGGTGGGGCCTGATTCTGAATCACTAGTAGTTCCCAGGTGATTCTGATGCTACTGAGTAACAAGGGCTAGAGGAAGATTTGCTCTCATCATCAAGCTGAGAGCCGAATTTGATGGGAAAAGACAAGATAGAGTCTTGGGCTCCAAATGCAGAGTGGCCTGGGACTGCTTAAAACAGAGGCACACAACTTAGTAGTAGTCCCTATGAGTATTATTATATTACTTATTAGTAGTCCCTATACTTATACTTGCTAGTAGTTCCTAGGAGTATTATTAAATTGTAACAAAGCCCAAGTTGATGGTCATAACTATGACCCCAAATCTCTGAGAAAAAGTTACATTGTGTGTAGGAGCATTTGTTTAGGAGGACCAGGAAATGATTCACGAATTTTGGAGAATCTGGGAAGAAAAATATGTCTTCAATTGTCACAGGTGAACTTTAGACAAATCTTCCAATGAGAAATAATGAATGTCTTATTGATGCCAATTACTGGGCTTACCAGTAGGTTGTCACTCAAAAGGCACCTGACTGCTCAACCCTAGTTGTGAACTGAGATAGACTATGATTGTTCCCAATTATTCACTCTCCTCTCCCTATACAAGGATATAGTTTCTCACTCCATTGACATAGTGATTGGCCAAATGACTTTTTGGCCAATGGAGTGTGAGCATTTGCAATGTGCCACACGCCACTTACAAGCAGAAGTTTCAAGAGCCATCACATAGTTCCTTTCCGTCTGCCATAAGACTCTATTAGGGGATGCTCCTTCATCCTGGCTCCCAGAATGAAGAAAAACATAAGCTTGCAGCTGGCATGTACAGGAGTGAAAAATAAGCATTGGTTGTTATATGACATTGAGATATTAGGGATATTTGTTACCACAGCATAACCTGGTGATAACTGACTAATATGTGAGCAATGGAGAGAGGGCTGCAGAACACAGAAATGATGTCACTCTTGCCCACATGGGGGGTGGGGGGTTATAGTACAAAATAGAATGTGAGTGTGCCCAGGAGTGAATG
Source organism: Balaenoptera musculus (assembly GCF_009873245.2). NCBI lineage: Eukaryota > Metazoa > Chordata > Mammalia > Artiodactyla > Balaenopteridae > Balaenoptera > Balaenoptera musculus. Next base: position 140,239,210 of record NC_045786.1, on the reverse strand, counting down.
TGGCTCAACATATGTAGATCCTGAAGGGATATATAATTGTCAGGACAAGGAGAGGACAGATACCTCCTGGTAGATGTGGGGAGGTTTCTTAGAGAAAACACTCTCTCTGGAATGAAGGGAAGACATAGCAGGACAAGGGAGCATAGCGGTAGGTCCAGAAGCAATTATTATAGTGAGAGGGCTTGGGTTAAATGTTAGATTTGAAGCCCAAATTTAGAGTTAGATTGAGGGATGGGACAGAGGGGGACAAGAAGTGGCTGAGGGCTTCGAGGAAAAGAGTGACAAGTTTTTTCTCTTAAGGGGCACCAAGCCTTGGGACTTCCCTTGTGGCGCAGTGGTTAAGAATTTGCCTGCCAATGCAGGGGACATGGGTTCGAGCCCTGGTCTGGGAAGATCGCACATGCCATGGAGCAATGAAGCCCGTGCGCCATAACTACTGAGCCTGCGCTCTAGAGCCCGAGAGCCACAACTACTGAGCCCACGTGCCACAACTACTGAAGCCCGTGTGCCTAGAGCGCATGCTCTGCAACAAGAGAAGCCACCGCAATGAGAAGCCCGCGCACCGCAACGAAGAGTAGCCCCCGCTCACCGCAACTAGAGAAAAGCCCACATGTGGCAATGAAGACCCAACACAGCCAAAAATAAATTTTAAAAATTAAAAAAAAAAAGGGACACTAAGCCTTCAAGATGCTTCTTTATGGTCTTCAGCTGGAAGGTATATAGGACCACTTTCAACTCCTCCTCTTTACTCCCTGCCGAGAAGCACATGGGCCTGGTTGGCCAGAGTCCAGGGCATTGATTTGGCTGTTTCTTGCTCTTTCTCTGGTTTCATGTTCTCTGTTGCTGTTGGGTATGGTTTGGAGGATAATGAAGTCATTTAATTCTCTAGCCTGGGACAAAGGAGGTACCCCAGGACCTAATCCAGCTCCCTTAAGTTCAGTCTGGGGTCCTAGATTAACAGCCCCAGCTGTCATGAAGTATCTGCTTGGCCAGCCATTGTCCTGTTCGTATATTTCCCTTGCAGACCTCGCCTGCGGGGAGGAGTAATTAACGTGGGCAGGCTTCAAGTATTCCTGGGTGCTCTGGCCAAAACTCCATCTTTAGCACCACTTTAATAACAAACGCCTCTCTGACCTCTAAGACTACCTATCTCACTCATGCCTGCTGTCCTGTGACTATCACCTGATGCCAGAGAGATATTTTTAGCCAGAGTCAAGTTTTAGATAATTTTGTGTGTGTGTGGTGTGTCTTTTAAGAGCACCATGACATGTTGTAATTATGCCAACAGAGGGCTTATTTCCTAAACCTTCCTCACCAGTTTATCAGAATCCATTGGGGAACATAAAATCTGAAAACAGGTGAACTCAGCTCAGCTATTCTGGACATAAAAATAGGGAAACCGAAAAAGACATGAAGGAAAAAGTTAAACCCCACAGAAGTATAAATGGTGACAGGAAAAGGACAAGTACAAAGAAAAGAGAAAGTCTTAAAATGAGAAAATCAGCTAGGGACTTGATGACTTCAGCGTCTCCCCCTACTTCTTTCACCTCATTTGACGAAGCAGCCAATATTAGCTGGTGAGATGCTCAGGGTGAGGAGACCATGTCTTTGTGTCGCAAGCCAACAGAGAAGAGTCTCCCAAGATCATTTGCATTCCCTTCTCTGCATGTAAAATCTATTCTAAAGCTTGAGGCCATCTCTCTACTCTAGAGAAAAGGAAAGTATTTACAAAGAAGGCAGAAGAATGTCTTCACGCATGTACACAAAACAGAATGCCAATTAAAGCCCTCAGTAGGGGAGAGTTTTCTAAGCTTGTTTCTGTCAGGGAGGAAAAAAAAAAAACCTGGCCATCGACCAGCTTCCTTTAGACAAAGAACCAAATCAGAGTGCTAGGCATAAGAGACCTGAAGAGCCAGCGGTTGGAATTTAACAGCCCTGGCTTTTCCTCCACCCTGTTCCTCCAGGCTTCATCATGGGTGCGTCAGATAGAATGGTCCATGGGAAGCAGAACTCTCCTGGGGCAACAGAGACCTTTGATCATTCAGGGCAGTGAGAACAGAGGACACAGTCTAATTCTGTCTCCATTCATAGAGACATCTACTTTCCCCTGGGCACTCCTCACTCCTTTTCTACTTTTCTGTTTCCCTTTTTTTTAATCATCAAAAAATAAAATCCTTTTACTTCCTCCTAATCATGGACCCTTTGTGATCAGTGGGAAGGGCTCTCCCCCAGTTAACTACTGTCTGTAAAGTGGAGTCAGTATGGGCACCATGCTGGTCGTGCATTAGGAGGAGGGATGGGGCAGGACCCAGGCTGGGAGGAAGGGAAGCATAAGGGCGGAGCTGAAGTTGGGGAGAAGACCACACAAGGAGGAATGACTTGCTGGGGAGCAGTGGGGCACTAGGGTGGGAAGTCAAGAAACATGAGTCAACACTTTAAAGGCAGAAAGCTGGGCCGCCATCTCATACCAGTGGAGAGGCCATTGTCATGGCAAAGGAATATGTAATGAGGACTCTGACCCCAATTTTTGATGTTTGGCTGCTGATAGCTTTTAAGCCTTACCCCTCCCTCTTCCCCTCATGCCCACAGCAGCTGATAAGCAAACCTGGGTACTCCCTCCTTTGGCGAGGGTGGAGATTCAAGCCCAGCCAGCTGTGCCTGCCGGGGAACACTCATCTTGGCCCTACCTCCCGACCACAACAAAAACCCTGAGCTATCTCCTTTCCTTGCTCTCAGCTATTTCAGACCTTCCTGGGTGGCCTGCCCTGCTCCCCTCAGAGACCTCAACTGTGTAATCCAAACCTTCTCATTCCTCTTGGTATGCGAGGCCACTGTCAGTCTCCACATCTGACCAAATTTTGGGTGGTCGTACATCTGCTTCTGCAGGTAGCCAGAGAAGAGTAGATCTAGGAAATAATGTACTCTCATCATCCATGGTGATATCCGGTACTGATATAGTCAGGTAAAATTATTACCAAAAAAACCCCCCAAAAAACCAACTTCAGAAAAGCTGGGCCAAGTTGACAAGGAGAAAGGCAAGGCCAGAGGTTGATATAGCTTACAGGGGATAGAGATGCAGTGGGTTTGAGTATTTTTAATTTCAGCTTGTTGAACAGAGTCTGTCAGCTGGGCCACTTCCACAAATCTGAGCTGTCTACAAAATCACATCCTACAAGCACATAAAACATGAGCTGGTTGCATTGCTATGGTTCTAGGACAACTCCAAACCTGCATTTATCTCATGTGTTCTGACCCTCTTTGTTCTCTCTGTGTTTTCAGTCTCCATCTGGTTCTCTCTCTGCCTCCAATTTTTATTTTATGTGCTCATGATTTGATTACTTGTTTTGGATATGGTAGTGTGAGTTGAGCTGGTATTCCCCCTAAGATTTCATCGAGAATTTGACTTTTGCTACCACACATTAGGATTTTAGGTAAACAGTATCTCTACAAACACACACATACACACTCACAAACACATATCAGGACTGGATAGCTGGCTAGTGAGAACAGAGAGCTATTGAGATACCTTCAGAATCCAAGCTTCTCAGATACCTTCCACAGATCCTGGGTACACTGTGCAACCCTGGTGAATTTCTTTGCACCCCCTCCTTGCAGAATGAGTCCAGTTTGCAGGAGAAGAAAAAGAGGGTTGGAGCAGATTCACCTGCAGCCTGGGGCTACCACAGCTGGGTCATAGATTACAAAGGAGTCCTCCCTCCAAGTCCTAGAATAAATCTTGCTGTTTGCTGCCTTCATAATCTGAACAAATTTGGCTCCACAAGGCATTAAAGGACCCAGGAGATATGGAGAGGAAAGGAAGAAAAATGGAGTGGTCTTGCAGGTAGCAGTTCTGGTTTTCTTTAGGCTGAGAGTTCAGCCATCTTTGCAACTTCCAAAAGATCCACTGGGGAATATTTTCAAAGGGTAGCCTTCCCTTTGCTTTACTGAATGGCTATCTAGAAAAATAGCTGTCTCACTAGGCAACACTCAACTAATCTAGATGACTCCATGTGTAGCTGCTCTTGGGGAAGTCACTTTAATAAAGCAGGGGAGAAATTCTCAGATGCTGGGCCACTGAATGGCGTTCACTGAGGCAGGAGACTCCTGTGCTCTCCTTTCCCCACATCCCCCTGCCCTATCCCTATCTCCATTGTTCAGAAGGTTCCCCAATCCATTAAAAGCATAGCTGCGGTGGGAAGACTCAGCTGGGTCCAAAGCCTGAGGTTAAGTCATGTCTAACTCATGGAGTGGGCTTATTAAGTCTATTAAGAAGTGTCCTAGGAGAGCATCCATTCTAGGGAACACAAGAGACAGGAACAACTAGCTTAATCCTGTAGGAAAACCTTAGTGGCTGAGGCTCTGGCTTCATCTTAGAGCTGACTGCATGATTTTATTTCCCAACCAGCCCTCTTGAACTTATGTCAGTCTGATAATATGATTAGGAACCATTTGATGACCAAGTTATGTGTCGGTCACTATACCAGGTGCATTTTTGTATATGAATATGAGCTCATTCTTAATAACATACCAAGAATGCAATTAAAAATTGTCAAAAAGTCAAAGGTGGATATTTTTGAACTAAAATGAGCAATTTATGGAGTTTCCTGAGTTCTTTAGTCCAGGAGACCACCAGGAGTCTGGCTGCTGCCACATGTACTCAGGAACATGGGCAAAGCTCAGACTGTGCCTGTGGATAAGCAGGGAGCTCGGTTCCTGAAATTTGCGGGAAGTCTGAGTTATCAATATGGCCTCATTGTTGTCTTGAGTGGGTCATAATTTTCAATTGCTGATCTTGAATTAATTAAGAAATCTGCAGTCTCATATTTGTTAATCATTTGGTTTAACTCATGCAGTAGTGCATTCTGGTTATCAGTATGTTCTTCTCCAATGCCTTCTTATCACCCAGTTCTTTTTCCACCTGAAAGTGGGACCAAGTCAGACAGGTGGTCTTGTCCCCATTTCAGGGGCTGGCTCCAGAGATAAAGAAATCCCAACTACAAATACCTGTGTAAACATCCAGGTGATCTGGTTTGACGAGAAAAGTTGTTTGAAGCAAAATGGGAACCAATTTTTGGCCACTAAGATCCTGAGTAAAGAGGCTCTGCTGTCAAGACTCGCAGCCCTGCCAGGCAGCACACGTTGCTGGGGAAGGACCACTGAGTCATGGAATGAAAGTTGGTGGCATGAAACCAAAACCTTCCTCAGAACACACGGCCATCCCCTGTACCTGCAGAAAAGGAAAAATCACACATAGAAGAGACATCTGAACAGATGCCCCTCACAACTCCGCCTCACTTTCTACTCATTGCCACACATTTTGTTTTCCCTCTACCCTTCACTCATTATCCTCCTGACATCTGGAGGACTCCATCCTCACTTTTTGAGCCAAATAGCCTTCTCACAAACCTTACCAGCCACCTCCTAACTGCTAAACCCAACAGTCTGTGTTTGGTCCTTGTTTGGGGTTGAATTATGTCCACCCCAAATATACGTTGAAGCCCTAATCTCTAATACCTCAGTATGTGGCCTTATCTGCAGATAAAATTAGTTAAGATGAGGTCATACTGGAGTAGGGTGGCCCTTAATCCAATATGACTGGTGTCCTTATAAGAGAACAACATGAAGACACAGAGACACACAGGGAGAAGACTCCCATCTCTCATATGATGATGGGGCAGAGACAGAGATGTCCAAGGAATACCTGGGCCACCAGGAGCTGGAAGAGACAAGGAAGGATCCTCTCCTAGAGGCTTCAGAGGGAGCATGGCTCTGCCCACATTTTGATTTTGGACTTCTAATTTCAGAACTGTGAGAGAGTAAATTTCTTTTTTAAGCCACCCAGCTCATGGTACTTTGCTATGGCAGCTGCTACAATCCCCCTCTTGCATCTTCAACCTGTTCTATTGACCACTCCTCTATCTCAAAACTCTCCTTTGTCTTGACCTTGTTCACCCAGCATTGCCTTCCTTCTCTATTGCTCTGCTCTTTTCTCCTCACTGGCTCATGTCCCTAGATGTCTCATCCCTAAATGTGCATGCAGGTTCCTTGTAGTTCTGCCCGCAAACTCTGTTCTTCTTGTGAGAAGCCTCTCCTTAGGTTTCAGCTATCACACTCATGGAGATCACTCTCCAATTGAGATCATTCATTTATTGAGCGCCTACTGTGTGTTAAGCATAGAGTTAGGTATTACAGATATAGAAGAAAATAACACCGCTATAGGACTAGTGAAATAGTCTTAATTTCCTGTCCTCTAGCTCCATATTACCTACATCTCTATCTAGCACCTCAACCCTGATTCAGTCTCCCCAAACTGTTCCTGCACTTGGTTTACTATTTTGGTTAATTGCTCCATCAATCTTCTAGTTCCCCAGGCTGGTGACCTTGGCTTCATCTTTGCTCCTTTTCCCATAACAATCAATCAATTATCATGTCCCCTAGATTCTGCCATTACCTTGTCCCCCTATATCCACCCTTGTTTAAACCCACATTAATCCTCATCTAGAATAGTCTGGCAACTTCCTCTCCAGGCTCCCTACCCATCTCTCTCACTTCTGAGTCATTTTATGAGAATAATTACTCTTCCTCAAGCACAGCCGTGATTAGACATCATTTTACCAAACCCTCAATGGCTCCCCACTTACAGACTAAGTACAAATTGCTCACCCTTGCTTCTAAGGTCTTTTATGGCAAAGCCCTGATCTACCTTAACCCCCAACTCTTCCCTACTGTACCTTACACATCAATCAAATTAGATCACTCCTGGTACATTTCCATTTTCATTTTTCTGCTCACGTTATTCCCTTTACCTAAAAGTTCTAGAAAGCTTTTCCCCCCATGTCTCTAGCTCTACCTGATGAAATCTTATCCATCATCCTTCAAAGGGCTACCTTGAACATCACTACCTTCACATGGCCCTTCCACCAGGTGGGTTCCCTACCCTCTCTGACTTCCTGTTACCCATGGTTTGTACCTCTCTTGAGTTTGATGGTTGAATCATTTGCATCTTTGCCTTGTCCCCACAGCTGGACTCTGTCCTACCCACCATGATAGGTACAGTCCTCAGATATATGGAGAATGTACCAGGAATGGACAGTATGAGTTTATTGAATTGGTGACACTCTAGGAGTGATAACACCCTGGGACACAATGATATCCCTAAAATATTTTCATTAAAACATGGAAAAGGACTTGACATGGATCTGAGATGCCATAGTGACCTGTCCTTTGAGATTTAGCGGAATATGAAAGGAAAGGGAAATGAAATTAAAAAAAAAAATGTGTGTCCCATAGGAGACTGACATCTTCACAGCATAAAATCCTAAAAATAATAGCCAATATTTACATATTGCTTACTATGAGCCAGACACTGTTCTACACATTCTGCATATGTGTATTCATTTAATCATCACAAAACCTACTTTATTTTATTTTATTTTTTTAAACATCTTTATTGGAGTATACTTGCTTTACATTGTTGTGTTAGTTTCTGCTATATAACAAAGTGAATCAGCTATAAATATACATATATCCCCATATCTCCTCCCTCTTGTGTCTCCCTCCCACCCTCCCTATCCCACCCCTCTAGGTGGTCACAAAGCACCGAGCTGATCTCCCTGTGCTATGCGGCTGCTTCCCACTAGCTATCTATTTTACATTTGGTAGTGTATATATGTCCATGCCACTCTCTCACTTTGTCCCAGCTTACCCTTCCCCCTCCCCGTGTCCTCAAGTCCATTCTCTATGTCTGCATCTTTATTCCTGCCCTGCCCCTAGGTTCTTCAAACCTTTTTTATTTTTAGATTCCATATATATGTGTTAACATATGGTATTTGTTTTTCTCTTTCTGACTTACTTCACTCTGTATGACAGACTCTAGGTCCATCCACCTCACTACAAATAACTCAATTTCATTTCTTTTTATGACTGAGTGACATTCCATTGTATATGTGCCACATCTTCTTTATCCATTCATCTGTCGATGGACACTTAGGTTGCTTCCATGTCTTGGCAATTGTAAATAGAGCTACAATGAACATTGCGGTACATGACTCTTTTTGAATTATGGTTTTCTCAGGGTATATGCCCAGTAGTGGGATTGCTGGGTCATATGGTAGTCCTATTTTTAGTTTTTTAAGGAACCTCCATACTGTTCTTCATAGTGGTTGTATCAATTTACATTCCCACCAACAGTGCAAGAGGGTTCCCTTTTCTCCACACCCTCTCCAGCAATTACTGTTTGTAGATTTTTTGATGATGGCCATTCTGACTGGTGTGAGGTGATATCTCATTGTAGTTTTGATTTGCATTTCTCTAATGATTAGTCATGTTGAGCATCCTTTCATGCGTTTGTTGGCAATCTGTATATCTTCTCTGGAGAAATATCTATTTAGATCTTCTGCCCACTTTTTGATATTGAGCTGCATGAGCTGCTTGTGTATTTTGGAGATTAATTCTTTGTCAGTTGCTTCATTTGCAAATACTTTCTTCCATTGAGGGTTGTCTTTTCATCTTGTTTATGGTTTCCTTTGCTGTGCAAAAGCTTTTAAGTTTCATTAGGTCCCATTTGTTTATTTTTGCTTTTATTTCCATTTCTCTAGGAGGTGGGTCAAAAAGGATCTTGCTGTGACTTATGTCAAAGAGTGTTCTTCCTACGTTTTCCTCTAAGAGTTTCATAGTGTCTCGCCTTATTTTTAGGTCTTTAATCCATTTTGAGTTTACTTTTGTGTATGGTGTGAGGAAGTGTTCTAATTTCATTCCTTTACATGTAGCTGTCCAGTTTTCCCAGCACCACTTATTGAAGAGGCTCTCTTTTCTCCATTGTATATTCTTGCCTCCTTTTTCAAAGATAAGGTGACCATATGTGCATGGGTTTATCTCTGGGCTTTCTGTCCTGTTCCATTGATCTATCTTTCTGTTTTTGTGCCAGTACCATACTGTCTTGATTACTGTAGCTTTGTAGTACAGTCTGATGTCAGGGAGCCTGATTCCTCCAGTTCCGTTTTTCTTTCTCAAGATTGCTTTGGCTATTCAGGGTCTTTTGTGTTTCCATACAAATTGTGAAATTTTTTGTTCTAATTCTGTGAAAAATGCCATTGGTAGTTTGATAGGGATTGCATTGAGTCTGTAGATTGCTTTGGCTAGTATAGTCATTTTCACAATGTTGATTCTTCCAATCCAAGAACAAGGTATATCTCTCCATCTGTTTGTATCATCTTTTTGTTGCAATGGTAAATGGGAGTGTTTCCTTAATTTCTCTTTCAGATTTTTCATCATTAATGTATAGGTATGCAGGAGATTTCTGTGCATTAACTTTGTATCCTGCAACTTTACCAAATTCATTGATTAGCTCTAGTAGTTTTCTGGTGGCATCTTTAGGATTCTCTATGTATAGTATCATGTCATCTGCAAACAGTGACAGTTTTACTTCTTCTTTTCCAATTTGGATTCCTTTTATTTCTTTTTCTTCTCTGATTGCCATGGCTAGGACTTCCAAATCTATGTTGAATAATAGTGTTGAGAGTGGACATCCTTGTCTTGTTCCTGATCTTAGAGGAAATGCTTTCAGTTCTTCACCATTGAGAACGATGTCTGCTGTGGGTTTTTCATATATGGCATTTATTATGTTGAGGTAAGCTCCCTCTATGCCCACCTTCTGGAGAGTTTTTATCATAAATGGGTGTTGAATTTTGTCAAAAGCTTTTTCTGCATCTATTGAGATGATCATATGGTTTTTCTTCTTCAATTTATTAATATGGTGTATCACATTGATTGATTTGCATGTATTGAAGAATCCTTGCATTCCTGGGGTAAACCCCACTTGATCATGGTGTATGATCCTTTTAATGTGCTGTTGGATTCTGTTTGCTAGTATTTTGTTAAGGATTTTTGCATCTGTGTTCATCAGTGATATTGGTCTGTAGTTTTCTTTTTTTGTGACATGTTTGTCTGGTTTTGGTATCAGAGTGATGGTGGCCTTGTAGAATGAGTTTGGGAGTGTTCCTCCCTCTGCTATATTTTGGAAGAGTTTGAGAAGGGTAGGTATTAGCTTTTCTCTAAATGTTTGATAGAATTCGCCTGTGAAGCCATTTGGTCCTGGGCTTTTGTTTGTTGGAAGATTTTTAATCACAGTTTCTATTTCAGTGCTTGTGATTGGTCTGTTTATATTTTCTATTTCTTCCTGGTTCAGTCTTGGAAGGTTGTGCTTTTCTAAGAATTTGTCCATTTCTTTGTGGTTGTCCATTTTATTGGCATAGAGTTGCTTGTAGTAATCCCTTATGATTCTTTGTATTTCTGCAGAGTCAGTTATTACTTTTCCTTTTTCATTTATAATTCTATTGAATTGAGTCTTCTTCCTTTTTTTCTTGATGAGTCTGGCTAGTGGTTTATCAATTTTGTTTATCTTCTCAAAGAACCAGCTTTTAGTTTTATTGATCTTTGCTATCATTTCCTTCATTTCCTTTTCATTTATTTCTGATCTGATCTTTACGATTTTGTTCTTTCTGCTAACTTTGGGGTTTTTTGTTCTTCTTTCTCTAATTGCTTTAGGTGTAAGGTTAGGTTGTTTATTTGAGGTTTTTCTTGTTTCTTGATGTAGGATTGTATTGCTATAAACTTCCTTCTTAGAACTGCTTTTGCTGCATCCCATAGGTTTTTGGGTCATCGTGTTTTCATTGTCATTTGTTTCTAGGCATTTTTTGATTTCCTCCTTGATTTCTTCAGTGATCTCTTGGTTATTTAGTAGCGTATTGTTTAGCCTCCATGTGCTTGTATTTTTTTACAGATTTTTTCCTGTAATTGATATCTAGTCTCATAGCATTGTGGTTGGAAAAGATACTTGATGTGATTTCAACTTTATTAAATTTACCAAGGGTTGATCTATCCTGCAGAATGTTCCATGAGCACTTGAGAAGAAAGTGTATTCTGTTGTTTTTGGATGGAATGTCCTATAAATATCAATTAAGTCCATCTTGTTTAATGTGTCATTTAAAGCTTGTGTTTCCTTATTTATTTTCATTTTGGATGATCTGTCCATTGGTGAAAGTGGGGTGTTAAAGTTCCCTACTATGATTGTGTTACTGTCGATTTCCTGTTTTATGGCTGTTAGCATTTGCCTTATGTATTGAGGTGCTCCTATGTTGGGTGCATAAATGTTTACAATTGCTATATTTTCTTCTTAGATTGATCCCTTGATCATTATGTAGTGTCCTTCTTTGTCTCTTGTAATCGTCTTTATTTTAAAGTCTATTTTGTCTGAAATGAGAATTGCTGCTCCAGCTTTCTTTTGATTTCCATTTGCATGGAATATCTTTTTCCATCCCCTCACTTTCAGTCTGTATGTGTCCCTAGGTCTGAAGTGGGTCTCTTGTAGACAGCATATATATGGGTCTTGTTTTGGTATCCATTCAGCCAGTCTATGTCTTTTGGTAGGAGCATTTAATCCATTTACCTTTAAGGTAATTATCAATATGTATGTTCCTATTACCATTTTATTAATTGTTTTGGGTTAGTTTTTGTAGGTCTTTTCCTTCACTTGTGTTTCCTGCCTAGAGAAGTTCCTTTAGCATTTGTTGTAGAGCTGGTTTGGTGGTGCTGAATTCTCTTAACTTTTGCTTGTCTGTAAAGATTTTAGTTTCTCCGTTGAATCTGAATGAGATCCTTGCTGGGTAGAGTAATCTTGGTTGTAGGTTCTTCCCTTTCATCACTTTAGGTATATCCTGCCACTCCCTTCTGGCTTGCAGAGTTTCTGCTGAAAGATCAGCTGTTAACCTTATGGGGGTTCCCTTGTATGTTATTTGTTGTTTTTCCCTTGTTGCTTTTAATATTTTTTTCTTTGTATTTAATTTTTGATAGCTTGATTAATATGTGTCTTGGCGTGTTTCTCCTTGGATTTATCCTGTATGGGACTCTCTGCACTTCCTGGACTTGACTATTTCCTTTCCCATTTTAGGGGAGTTTTCAACTATAATATCTTCAAATATTTTCCCAGTCCCTTTCTTTTTCTCTTCTTCTTCTGGGACCCCTATAATTCGAATGTTGGTGCGTTTAATGTTGTCCCAGAGGTCTCTGAGACTGTCCTCAATTCTTTTCATTCTTTTTTCTTTATTCTGCTCTGCGGTAGTTATTTCCACTATTTTATCTTCCAGGTCACTTATCCGTTCTTCTGCCTCAGTTATTCTGCTATTGATTCCTTCTAGAGAATTTTTAATTTCGTATACTGTGTTCATCACTGTTTGTTTGCTCTTTAGTTCTTCTAGTTTAGTTCTTCCTTGTTAAACGTTTCTTGTATTTTCTCCATTCTATTTCCAATATTTTGGATCATCTTTAGTATCATTATTCTGAATTCTTTTTCAGGTAGACTGCCTATTTCCTCTTCGTTTGTTTGGTCTGGTGGGTTTTTACCTTGCTCCTTCATCTGCTGCATATTTCTCTGTCTTTTTATTTTGCTTAACTTACTGTGTTTGGGGTCTCCATTTCACAGGCTGCCGGTTTGTAGCTCCCGTTGTTTTTGGTGTCTGCCCCCCGTGGCTAAGGTAGGTTCAGTGGGTTGTATAGGCTTCCTGGTGGAGGGGACTGGTGCCTGTGTTATGGTGGGTGGGGCTGGATCTTGTCTTTCTCATGGGCAGGGCTGTGTCTGGTGGTGTGTTTTGGGGTATCTGTGAACTTTTAGTATGATTTTAGGTAGCCTCTCTGCTAATGGGTGCAGTTGTGTTCCTGCCTTACTAGTTGTTTGGCATGGGGCGTCCAGCACTGGAGCTTGCTGGCCATTGGGTGGAGCTGGGTCTTAGCATTGGGACAGAGATCTCTGGGAGAGCTCTCGCCGATTGATATTTCATGGGACCAGGAGGTCTCTGGTGGTCCAATGTCCTGAACTCTGCTCTCCCACCTTGGAGGGTCAGGCCTGATAGCAGGCTGGAGCACCAGGAGCCTGTCAGCCACACGGCTCAGGCAGCCGTCCTGTATGAAGTCACCTGAGGGTTGGGCATCCTGTCGGGGGCTCCCCTCCTTGGGTCCCAGAGACCCCTGAGGGGCAGCCTCCTTTCAGGGGCTTCCTGGTCAGGTGCAGTCGCCTGAGGGCCGGGCGTTGGGTCTGAGTCATGCAGGGCGCTCGGCGCTCGCCTTCTCTGCTCCAGAGCGCAGCGTCAGGGGGTTTGGCTGGCGTCTGAGGCCTAGGTTGCAGCTTCCACCCAGGTTTACATCTGGGCCCCAGGTTTACATCTGGGCCCCAGGTTTACGACTTCAAGATTCTCCAAACAGCTGTGTGATTGAGCCATCTAATCTCAGTCAGCGTGCCCCAAGTGAAGAAGAGATGAGCCTTCCTTACCACACCTTTTTTTCTTTTCCTCTGTTCTCAGTCTAGTTCCACTTGCTCATAGGGGGCCACGTTCATAGACCTCACCCCCTGCACTTCAGACCAGAGTTTAAAACTATTTTATTGATGAGGAAACTAAGCACAAAAAGGTTAAGCATCTTGCCCAAGCTCACAGCTAATTAGTGATAGAGTTGAACCCAAGCAGACTGGCTTCCCAGTGTATGCTTGATGGGCTATATCGATACAACCCCACATGTAAACCAGTGTCCCTGGAGTCTCCTGGGAGCCATACATCACACCCAGCAACCCTGGAGTGTCACTCCCCATGCGTGGGGATGCTGCATGGGCCTCTCTAAACCTGGAAATTGTGCCACAGTCTCTGACCAGAGAATGGATGACAGTAGGAATGGCCATTCAGGTAGTATGTGAAGGGCGTGGGGCTTATGCTCTGAAGAAATATGCTCCACCATGTCTTGAAGTTAAGGTGGCTGCCTTAGCTGGCTCTATCTCCCCCAATACCACCTGGCCCTCCCCTTCCCAGCCCCTACTCTGGGGGCACAATGAGTGCTGGGATGTGACATTGTGCTGAAGCCATACACCTAGATCTCTGGCCCGGCACCGACTCTGGTTCTGCACCTGTTGTCTCCTCTCCTTAGAAGGTCCATGCTAGAAGATGACTGATGGGACGGCAGAGTGTACAGATGCCAAGGCTAGGCAGGCAGTTTGGCAGTAGGAAGCAGGCCTGCTCTACTCCCTGCTGGAATCACGCAGGCTAGTGTGGGTTGAGCTCCCATTTTGTGCCAGGCACTATTCTACAGACCTTTTATGTATTAACTTATTACTCTTCATAACTACTGTTCATTTTTTTCCCTCATTTTACATATGAGAAGCCTAGGGCACAGGAAGGTATGGTCATTTTTGCGAGGTCACACAGCTAGTTACTGGAAGACCCAGGTTTTCAGTACTTCCAGAGCCCTTTTCCTTAACCACTAACCTTCACTGAATGCCTCATACCCCGCAACCAAAACAGAAAAAAAAAAGGGGGGGGATGTGGTTGGGGACGGCCCCTTAGAGTCAGTTAAGGAGCTTTCCAAAACACCAGGGACTGAGCACCATCCCGCAGAAATTCTGATCTCCTTGTTCCAGTGTTGTATCTGAAAACCAATATTTTTTTACAGCTCCCCCACTGGATTCTAATGCTTTTGATTTGGGGAGGCTTCAGCATCCATGTAAAATGCATTCATTCTTTATTTCCACCATCCAGTCATCAAATGTCATATATGCCAACATATTAGAAAACCTCCAAGCATACAGCTGAAAGGAATCCTGCCAAATTTTGACCAGCTTGGACACATGAGCTTTTAGACATATAGATAATATAATCAAAACATCCATTTATATTTAACTTATGAATTTAGTCACATATATATGTACATTTAAGATGATGCATTTCACAGAGTAGGAAATTAATTTAGAAACCTTGCTTTTTCCATTCTCATATCCCACCAAACAACTTTATTTGAACTTCTTACATGCATCTACAGCATTTTTGTCTTCACATCTTGGAAGTCACATTTGGTGGCATTTGTACAGGTTTCTGGTACACATCACCTGCATGGCTGTGTGCTGATTGTAATATACCAATTTTTCAATACGGGTATCACATGGTCGCTGGAAACTTTATCTCATGCCACCAAAAAATGCTTTACCACAACATCAGGACATGAGGTTGAGCATATGTGTTGTGGGTAAGGCTGGTAGTCAGCTGGTAGACAAGGCTTACCCCTCACTCCATTCTGACTGATCTGTACCTCACGCTGAACAATTATTAGATATTTCAAATATTACTCCTCCTTGATTTTTACAACCTACCAACCCCTTGCCATATTATCCCTGAAAGTGAGTCTTAGAAAGACTTATTTAAAAGGACAACCACACTTGCAACTGTGAGGTTATACACTCAGCAATAATAAATGGAACTTAGACTTATAAATATTAGCTCAATAATAATGGAGCTAAAATTGTGAGATTACATGCTCAGCAATTTAAAGCTTAAGCGCCATTATATTTTCTGCTTCTTGTTTCTTTTTCCTAACTGATCAGAGGTGACCTCTACGATGTTAGTTGGGCAATTTCTCAGTGTTTTAGTTTCAAAATAAGGTAACCGATGACTGTGTGGTCTGATGTGAAACATTCTGTAAGGGTTCCGTTACAAGGTGACTGACTCTCTTCCAAAAGGTACTTCAGAGGGAGGGGGCATCTCACTTCTTCTCCAAGCACAGACAGTTTCTATTGAACACCAAATGACAAGTCAGGCACTGTTACTTGTATTTCTACACCCATTGGGTCCAGCAATGTCGCTCCTTGAATGGTTTCAAGTTTCTTTTCTCTCTTTCAATGTCCATAAACTCAGGTGACAGAGGCAGGAGAGCTCTCCTCTTCCTCCCTCACACCTCCTCCTGCCGCCTCCCCACCCGGGCACCCACCTCTCTGACAGCTCCCAGGCCTCAGCGGGACTGTGGTGCAGCCCAGCAGCATCTGGAAGGCACCTGTGTTTGAACAGGGATGAGACAGACCTCCTTAAGCTACTTATTCTAAGTTGGGGATTCTTCCTCCTAGTCAATTGATACTGAAAATAATTACTTCTTAGAATCTTTGAAAACCAAATGTGTAAAGAGAAATTAAAATCTAATTAAATGGATATAGGCAATTCTGTCTGAGCTGACAACCCTTAAGCCACTGCAGTTTGTCAAAGGTTACATTATCTCCCTGTCCCTGGGCGCTTCAGGCTCTGCTTGGCTCTGCGCCTGGCACTTCCTCTCCAATACCCTTTCGTCTGCCCTGTCTTGGGCCCTGGCATCCTCTTTGTTCTCAGGCAGAGACGCTGGCTAAAGAGTCCATCTGTCAGCGGGGTTGTTGAAGAGCCTCTTGCAGAGGACGGGGTCTCCCAGATCTTAAAGCTCCAAACCACTGTTTCTCAACAGGGGTGCTTCTGGCTTTGTGGCAGGACAGTTCCTTACTGTGCCTCTCTGGCAGGGCTGGGGGTGCAATATCACCCCCAGTTGAGACCCACCACTTGAGCCAACTCTATTCAGCCACCAGCGATCAGCTGGCAGCCGGAAACCATAAGCCTTTGACCCTCCCAGCTCCTCTATAACAATCTCTTAGACCAGTGTTACCCCAATCTGTGCACACGTTACCAGTCTGCAGTGAAGTCCCTGAGTTAAGAGACTAGAAGTTTTTATAGCAATCTGACATTACCACAACATTTTTATTGCATTTTACAGATTGGAAAATCAGTTTGCAGTGGGTTGGAGGGGAAAAAAGTGGGCCATCACCACTCATGACTTGGGAAGTTCTGTCTTCGACCCTTCTTGCCTATTCTGGACCCTGTTCCCATCAGATCCAACTTCTCCACGCTTGAGACCAGGGGCTTTGCCTTCATGCTTGAATGTAGTTTTTCTGACTTTCTTTGAAACGTGGTTCTTTCATGGAGAACATGCCACATTCTTCCATGGAGGCCTTTTGGGTTGCAAGAAACAGAGGCTCATTCGCATCACCTGGAGAAAATACAGGGTGGAGTGGTCACTGCAAAGCTTCTCACACACAGAGAGAGGCTGGATTGTATCTGCAAGGATTGGTAGGATCCGAGGGAGATGAGATCCAGGCTGCTCTCTCAGCCTTCCTCCGAGGTCACCTGATTCCTCCCGGTGTCTCTCCGCTCTGTCCTCTCTCTCTCTCCCCACACCCCCCCCCCAACTGCTGCTACCCCATCTGGGTGCTCACGGCTTCTTCTCCTTCTCCACTCTGCCCTGCACTGGCCCATCATGGCCTTTTCCAACCTCATGACTCACTGTACCTGCCTACAGCCCGGGCTCAGTCATCCTCTAGTTTGAGGTAACATGAGAGGGAATCTGATGGGCTCCGGTCACCTTTTCCTGCCAGGCCAGTCTGAGCAGCCTCATGGAGTGGTTGTGCTTAGGTCAATGCCCTCTTTCAGGCCTGTTGGTTTCCTCCTAAGAGGGAGGAGAACAGAGTCACTTGGTCAAAAGCAGACCCTCTAAGCAGCAGGGGCTGTGGAAGGAGCAGTTTCCCTAGGAGGTATCCTGGGTTCTGTCTGTCCAAAACACTCTTGCTTCTTCTTCTATTACCCAAACCGGGTGATACCAGACAGTCTGGCTGACTCCTGACCAGCCTCGGTCCTTGTGAGGGCACCTGCTGGTGGGTACTGGATGACTGCAAGGTTATCACCTATAAGAGTGTGTGGCCCCATGAAATGCACATTCGTGGACATTTCTCCCTTGGAATCATCCCAGCTCCAGTACGAGCTGGTGGAAGGAGAGTGTTGGAGATCGCTGGAGGCACTTCCCACTACCCAGCTCCGTGCAGCAGAGAGCTCCGCGGGAGTTCATTGGTTTTTGGCTGTTGAAATCACAGCAGAGTCATTCATTGTCAAAGCTCTTTGACAGCATAACTGTTATTACTCCCTGGACGCCTCCCCATTCCCTTCTGAGCCATTTCATTTTCTCAGTCTTGTCGGAAATGAGTATTTGCATCAACATGTCAGTGCCCCCTTGTCATAAGGGCATAATGTTATTGTTCTCACACCACTGTGAGGAGGGCGTGCTGCAGAAGCTGCCACGCACGCACACCAGTTCGCTGGCTGAACCCCCTGGAGGGCTCAAGGGCCTCATTTAGCGGGATACCTGGCTGGAGAGGCTGTTCTGCCCCCCAAGGGCCCTCTCCAGGGGTCAGGAGCAGTACCCAGTGTGGGTGCTCCTGTCCCGATGACCAGGCATGACCAGGATGAGGTTAGACCTCATCCCTTGCCCTTCTCTGAGTCAGGGACAAAACTCCAGTGGTGGGCAGGACACTAGTTAACAAGCCCGGGGTCTCCTCCACACTGTTAAGGCTCATTCCGGCCCCCAGGGGGTGCTCAACGGCTCCCTCACTCCCTTTCCAGTGGAGAGGGCAAGGCTGCTTCTAGCCCCTAGCGATAAGACTGAGGATCAAGATTGGACTTGGAGCGTAGAGGTAAAAGAAGGACCCTTGTCCTGTGTTTGGTCTGGGCTCCAGGGACCTGCAGAAGCTTTGTGTACTGCACAAGTGTTCTTTGGGGTGACCTCGGTGGCCTTATCCTCCGTGCATAGACCCAGAGGTCCTATCTTAGGGACCTCAAGGGCAGGCATGCCTCGTCCTCTCTTTCTCGGTATCTTTACACCTTAGAAACAGTGAGTAGCCGCTTCTTGGCCCACTTCCCCTCGCCTGGCTTAGAACAAGTCGAAAACTAGATTACTTTTGCCATCTCTTGGACCAGTACCTTTCATTCTAGCCCTTCCCCTTCTAGAAGGAAGCTAGTCCCGGGACCATCTGTTACCATCCCCCCAAATCGCCTCCTAATGCAATTCAGTGCCTGACCTTCAAATAATGCCCTACACTTTCCCTGATTATCTTTACACAGCAGTAAAATGAGTACCAAAACATGGCTGGAGAGAATGCTTTTGCTATATATTGTCAACTCAGAATGAGGCCATCTAGGTAGATTCTCTAAAATTGCAAGGAGGAGAGAAGTAAGGGGCCTGTGGACCCAGGGGGCCCTATTACGTGACATTTAATCTTAGTGTCAAAACCATGGGGTGTACACTGGAGGCCTCACACAGCTCTCCTGAGGGCTTAGTAAAGCATCTGGGGTCAAGAGCTGGTGACTGAAAGCAGTGGCTCTGTAGTACTGTTTCCTAGCCCAAACAGCTGCTATTTAGCATCAGACTAACAGAGATAGGAAGGTCATAGTTCTCTGCAAGGGAACTACCCCCAAGGACAGGATCTAGTCAAGGACACTAGGGCCAGGTAATCTGTTACCCCTTGGCAGCATATAGCAGTGACTAATTACCCCTATGGTTATGAATGCATTTATAAATCTGATATTAACACCCAATACATTATTTATGACCCCAAATATGAATAATTCAGTGTGTCCACATTTAGCAGGTTTCTGCTTAAAAACCAGCTTTGCCCTGGGTCTTGGCTCTTGACATTGACACCGGAAGGAGTGGGAGGGAAGCAGCTCAGCTCTTGCTCCGAGCCCAGGGGAGCTCGGCTGCTCACTGTGGGGAGTGTTTCAGCCCAGGCCGCACCCCCGACCCGGGGCACTCGCTCAGCACCCTCTTTCGGTTTACTCACCCACGTAATGAAGATAGATGGGCTCAAAGATCTCTAAGGCTCATTCCAGACCTGAGATTGTGAGAAAGAGAAAAAGAACTAAAGAAAGTGGTAGGAACAGATGTAGTATTCATGATCCAGAACGGTTGCACTTGACTGCTCTAATCCTAGAGTGAGCTGTGCCCAGGTTATTGGTTCTAGCTAGGACTTGCCAGGGTCCCAGGCACAGAGCTGGGGCTGCTTGATGTCTTACTTAGTTCCCTAGGTGTGTCCATGCTTGCACGGTGCAGCTCTTTGTCCCTCCTGTCCGAAAGCTACTTAAGGTCAGAGACTTATTTATCTTTATCTATTGCAGCACTGAGCAGAGTGCCCAGCATGTAGGGGGATCCTTCTATGTGAATGTTAAATGAAAGAATTAATAAGGCAGGGATGTAGATTTGCACCAACTCCTTTGCCAATTTAGTCCATCTCCATGGCGAGGAAGGAGAAATTTGCCTTGGGTTTTTCCAGAAGTTCAGACCTCTGTCCTTTGCTCCAATAGAGGCATTCTATCCCTTTTACTCTTTCAAGCCAGGGAGAAATATGGAAAAAAAGAATAACCCTGCCCATCTGCAAAACTCTTTCATCTTTTGCCTGTGGTTGGAGTCAAGCTGATTTCCATTCTGCCTAAGACTTGCCTTAGCTATTGAAATAGGAGGCAGGGAGTAGCTTAGGCAGCAGCAGGAAACTGCCAGCATCTTGGCCTTGGGCAGGTCGGTTCCCCAAGCCCGTTTGTTTATCTCCACAATGAAAGGGTCAGACTCAAAGATTTGTCAGGCCATTTTCAACCCAAAGTTCTTTATGAAAAATGGGAGAGGAGAGAGGCAGTGGACCTGCCTCAAGGAACCCTGGGTTTAGTGGCACTCACTGTGAAAAGTGAAGTTGTTCATGATGGATTAGATGGTGAAAGAATAATGCCACAAGCCCCGGACCCTGTGAGTCAATTCCTCTGCCCCATGGCCAGAGCCGCAGCCATAAACCTCAGGTTTGGGCTGATGTCTGCAACCCGAGCAAGTTGCTGCTATATCACACCTGCTTGGGTACAAATAACCCAATGGGCATTTCTGTGGGGAGGGGGAGGGGGCTGAGGGTGCCCCAGTGCACGACCTGTAAGCTCTGGACAAGGGACAGCATTTAAGAGTGGTGGGAGTTAGAGCCGGAAGTCGCCCATTTTAGCCCAATGTCCCTAAGCTCACCTGTTCTTAGATCACGTAGGGGAGACTGGGAATCATCCTGTTTTCAAAGATATGAGCCAGTAGAGGCTCAGTGACCTCTTTTGAGAGCCTGTTCTGGCTTTTGATCATGGGCACAGTTTTCTTCTAATTGAAATCTTACTCAACGAGGCCCATTTCTTCTTCTTTAATCTTCAGAGTTGACGGCAAAGTCCTGCCCATGGTTAGAAACCAGCCTTCCTAATGGGGTCTCCTCTTTCTCCAGGAGAAAACACCCTTATAACTTTAGGGTTAGAGAAGCTGTTCTCCTATTTTTCATGTCTCTTCTGCACCATTTTCAATTGCTGCACCTTCTTTTCAAAATGCAGTGATCCAAGATTCAAGGTAGTGGCCCCTCCCATAGACATAGGTGTGTTTTCTGTTACCCTGCCCCCAAACTGCATGTTTGCTTTTAAGTAACAACAATTTCTAACTTAATTCAGTTGCTGCTCATTGCGATTCTCCCCAGAAATGCCTGTTTTTACTGTATGGTGCTCAGCTCATTTACATATGGGCTGAGTACCATACAATACAGCACACATCATCATATCTAATGATGCTGAGAAAGAGCAGACAACAATGATCGGGGTGATCATAATGAAAATGAAAAAGGAATGAAGATGACCTAGCGTTGGTGGCAGTGAGTGGGATTCCTGGGATGCCCGAATGCCTGCAGAGCAGCCCCTCAGCCTGAATGCTCTAGTCCCACGAAGCTTTAGATGGTTTTAGGCAATTTCCAGCACTCAGCATCGTCCTGTGACAATTTGTTTGGTCACAATTATCTCTAATCTCCTGGGGCGTTAATGCTTATTGTTAAGCCTTAACACATTCTGATCTTATTCAAACACTTAGGACTTTCTTGCTGGTCTCAGATGCAGAGAGAAAAGCCAGAGAGGATGAGAGTGGGTGGAAACCTCACTGAGGGCTCTGCTGTCCACGAGAAGGAGACCTCTGCAGCGGGAGCTGCCCCTGAAAGGGCTTCCAGGGCTCGTGGCTGGCTTTATGCGGGGTGGACCTGAGTGCGTTAACTGTGGCAGTCAAGGAAGCCCACACCCAAGACTCAGCCCGCCCGGGCCCCTCTCCAGGCCTTAGTCTCCCCACGTGTGAAAAGGAGAAGACTGTCCCTGCCCCACAAGTTTCTCCTCCGTGGGTGGTTGGGCGTGTGGGCCGCTGGTGGCTTTTGTGAAAGATATTTTTGACGTCTTCTGGCGTCTCTTTCCCTTTAATTCAGTAAATGTTTACTGACCACCAGCCAGGCACTTTGCAAGGCACCAGGGGGAACCCAAAGACAAAGTTTCACCCCAAGGCACTGACAGATTGTGGGGAAGGAGGGAGTGGAAGGTAAGAGCACAGAGAAACACAAAGAAGAAGGACTCTGTTGTGAGTCCAGAACAAAGAAAGCTGCGCGGTAACAGGAGAAGGTTGGCTTTGATTCGACTGAGGTGGCATTTAAATTGCACCTTAAAGCAGAACTTCTTTTTTTATTATAGATGTTTTCAAACATACACGAAAGCAGAGAGAAAAGTATAATGGATTCCCATGGGCACATCACCCTGCCTCAAACCGCGAACATGCTTTCACGGAAGACCCCACCCACTTCCCAGGACAACTCCCACTGGATCATTTCCATTCAGATCCCAGAAAGCGTGTTATTTCATAGGAATGTACATCAATAAAGACTCTTTATTTTAACACAAGCCCAATACAGTTATTATATTCAAAACAATTTCCTTAATATCATCAAATATTCAATCAGTACCCAATTGTCTCATAAAGATTTTTACAGTTGGTTTGTTCAAATCAGGATACATGCTAGTTTGATAGGTCTCTTAAGTGTTCTCTCTTTTTTTCTTGCAATTGGGTGTTGTTGTGGAAGAAGCTAGATCATTTGTCCTACAGAATTTCCCAAAGTCTGGATTTTGCTGATTGCATTTCTAGAACATTTAATGTTCTTCTGCCCCCTGTACGTTGTATAAATTGGCAGTTCAATCTAGAGCTTCACCTGACTTGGGTTCAATGTTTTTGGCAAGAATTCTTTTTAAATGAGGTTGGGCACTTCCATCAGGAGGGTCATAAAGCCTGATGAGCTCTTTCTGTGATGTCAGCAGATGCTAACAATCGTCACCTAGACACAACGGCCCCATGTGGGTGATAGTGATGGTGATTGACACAGATGGTTGCTTTGTAATTATTTTATAACCTGAGCAAGTGTCTCATGAATTTCTAGTGTGTGTGTTCTATGGCATTAGAAAAAAAGAATATGGGCATTTTCATAGGCAGTAGGGCTTTGTGAAGGGCAAGTGACCGGTCAAATACACGGGATAAAGCAGAGTGCCTAGCAGATTGAAGCTGGGCCTTAACAGCTAAAATCTTAGTTTCTAAGTACGTGGTGGTATAATTGAGGCCCACACCCATGAGCCTACCCTTTGGGGCACTTACTGTTGTAGAGTAGAGGCTTCAACCTCCCACCAGGGTCATTTTAGAGGATGCAAGCAGCCCTAGTCAGGAGATATGTGAGAGAGCCCTTACTGCCTATGTTTATAACACATGAGAGTTTTTCTTAGCGTGGAGGTTTCCAGCAGTTAATTAGGTGGGAGTGAACCTCAGCCAGGGAAGTCTGCACATTTTGTCCAGTTAATATGTGGTCCTGGTGAGACTCCCAAATATAAGAGAGGGAGGGGTTTTGTGGCGTCATCTACCTAAATTCAAATCCTAGAGTCACCTCTTACAAGCTGCGACACTGTAGGCAAATTACTTCACCTTTTCAAGCCTCAGTTTCCTCAACTGTGAAATGGGGGTAATAGTAGTACCTAACTCCTAGTGTTGTTTTGATGATGAAATGGGTTGATGTTTGCAAATCAGCAGGCACATAATAAGGAACCCGTAAATGTTGGCTGTGATTATCATGCAGTACATGATTCCTCTGACATTTGCTTCCTGAGCCTCAGAATAACAAGTCTTGTGTGGAGTCTTAATAAATATTAATTGATGAAGCTAGCATTAGAAATTGCTGGTTTCTTAGATTTCTGAAAGGACTTGGCTATGACATCAATGTGGGTCAAATGGTTTCTTTTTTTTTCTTCCCCCTTTCATTTTTTCTAGTAAGGAGACTTTGTATATTCGGGAAACTGGTGAACTTTCTGAGAGTCTGAGCAGGAAATAAATTATGGTGATCACACTGATTGCCAGCCTGCTCCTTGGACCCTTTGCCAGACCCTGCCAATGCTCCCATGGGAATTGTAAAGTCATTAGAAACAAAGATATAATTAACATCCAAAATAGGCAGGGATACAAATTATCAAACTTTGTGATCTACAAATGACCAAGAGGCTAAAATCACTGAAGAGAAAATTAAAACAGCAAAAGCCAAATTTTTCCAACTCAGCCTTTACTTTGGTTTAATGAAAGCCTGGCTTGAAGTTCGCTGATGAGGATGGGGGCATGATGGGCTTAGAGCATCTCTAAAATGAGGTCTCTCTTTCAGTTTAGATATGATTTCCAAATGAGACATTTTCCAGGAGTCTCTTAACATCGCTGTGTAGTCAGTGGTCCATCAAGAAATATGTACTGAGCACCTAGACTTACATTCTAATGGTAGAGACAAATAAATGAGCAATTGTAATAGGAGGAGAGACGATATAACTTAAAGAGAGCTCAGCCTAATTAATAATGTTCAAAAGGCAGTCCATGGGTTACTAATCAGGGATTTAATAAGGACCAAAAATGGGTACCATTTCTACCCCTGCTGCCATTGCTGTAGTCTAGTTTCTCACCACTTTGTGCCTAGACTCTTATAAGGGTCTCCCAACTCTGCACAAATAGCAGATTCCCCTTTCCAGAAAACCACTTTTATCAAGTCGCATCCCTACTCAAAAACTTTCTGGAACTTTCCACACTGACAAGGTAAAGTTTGAATTCTTTAACCCTGGATCTTGAAACTTAAGTACAAATTCGCGAGTAGATAAGGAAGGCGGGGGTGGGGGAGTGGCTTCATTGCACAGGTTTGTTGCAGGGAGTGGTTGGGGAAGAAACAACACCAAATGAGACAGATGGGCTCAGTGACCTTCTTTCTTGTTCTGTCCTCTCCTGGTGAGCTCTTGGCATCCTCTGAGCTTATGCACCTGCCCCTGAGAGCCTGCAGGGACCTGAGCTGTACTAGATGTCCCAGTGCTGAGGCTGGCCAGATTCTCTTTCATGTCAGCACTCACAGATCAGATGAATATCAAAATGACACGGAGCCTACATATCAGTTACAAGCAATCATGTGACCCCAGTTAATGAATGTCATCCAGGGATTGAAATGACCACTGATCCTAAAGAACCAAAGGAAAGAAATTTTAACCCAAGTAGGTTGAATTTGTCCTAAGCAAGAAGTACATTACAACTCCTCAATTCCAATGGTTTTTCCACATTTTATGTCAGCTCTCCAAACATAAATATTGACTATTAGAGCACTTATCACATTGCATTTTAATTACCTGTTTCCTTGCCACCTTCCTGCACAAGACTGTGGAGTCTTCTTTAGGAATCATCTTTTATACAAAACACCTGGCGTAAAATATGGTACACAATAGGCACTCAATAAAATGATAAGTGAATTCTGTCCCATTGTCTTACAAAGCCATTTCTGAGAACCTTAGGTCATGGCAGTTTGTCTTTTCTCTGAAGTCTCAGGGCATGATCTGTCCTATTTATGTATTTTTTCATTTTTACAACTTTTAAATGAGTTCTAAAAATTCATTGGAATATTCTCTGTTCACAGAAAAAATATTATAAATGTCACTGCATAAGCTAGTCCACAAATCCTATTTTTGAACCATCAAATTCAACTCAGCAAACATTTATTGAACACTTGCTCTGGGCAGGGCTCTGGGATAGGCACTGAAAAAACAGAGAGTAGGCTTTGTCTTCAAGAAGCTTATGGTCCAAGACAACAAATTAATGATGATAGCACAGTGTGGCAAATACGGCCGTACTTACTCTGGTGGTAGGCATGAAGGCTTCACAGAGGCGAGGGCCAGGCAGAAGGCCGTTGCATAGCCCAGGTGAGGAACAGAGAAGATTGGACACGAGACAGCCCCAGCTTCTCTGAGTTTTTCTGTTTACTTCAATTGCCTTTTCCTCCACTTCTGTGCTTCCATATTTTCCAAAAGAAGGGACAGTGGACCATGGGGTCCAGTGATGTGAGGGTGTCCATATTGGGGTGTAGACACAGACATTTGCAAGTCTGCCGTTTATTAGTGGAGACCCTTCCAGTGTGTCTTATCTCCTGCTAACACTCTTAGCCACTTGAGGGTAAATGCTGCATCTTATGCGTCTCTGTACCACTCTCCCACCCTAGCACAGTGCTCTGCATGTGTCCAAACCAATGAGGATTCATGAATTCAGATGCGTTGATTAATCCATATATTTTGCCTAGAATATACACTTTTGTGGGGAGGATCAGTGTCAAGCTCACTGCTGACATGTTGTATAAACACAAACATTAATTAAAACTACACAGTATTAACAATTCTAGTCTAACAGATGACATGGCATGAAAACAGGACACAGAGTACAGCCTAGACTGGGGCCTGAGCCTCACCTTGGCCCTGATACAATCCTGCTGCCCAGAGTGGGCTTAGTTAATTTCTTTAAGATTCAGAGTAGGCTTCTGGCTCCCCTCTACCCGAGTAACAGCTCCGTGAACCTTCAGAGTAACAAAAAGGCAACTGTCAAGTTCACTGATCACACATGGCTAATGACCACAGTGTTTTTCCGTTTTTAAATTCAGTGAGAAGAGAATTCCCTAATATACTACACGGGATTCATAATCGCCAGAGATTTCAAAGATGGCAAGTCGAACTGAAAATCATTGACTCTTTGAGGATTTAGGAAGCACTTTGGGATCCTGCCCACCCCAGGGCCCCCATTAAGAATCCAGTTTTCATTGTTTTGTGGGAGGGTGTGGCATAGCTGCCCCCCCTAGAGAATCCTGCAACTGAAACCTCTGTGATGGGGGTGTGTACTGGGTGATGCGGGTGTGTACTGGGTGTTGGAATGAACCAGTACATCTGCAGTAAACTGGTAAATCTTGCAGTTATTCATTTAACCAACATTTATTGACCAACAATGCGTTTTAGGCACGAAGGTGCAAATCAAAGAAATAATGGGGACTTCCCCGGAGGTTCAGTGGTTAAGACTCCACGCTTCCACTGAAGGGGGCACAGGTTCCATCCTGGTTGGGGAACTGAGATCCCGCATTCCGCGTGGCTAATGAATGAATGAATGAACGAATAAATAAAGAGTCAAACAACCCTGGATTGATTCTAGGTCCCCCTTTGTAACCAGGGGTAAGTTGCTTAATCTTTTTGAGCCTCAGTTACTTCTCCGTAAAATGGGGACAGTAGAACACCCCCTGTGGGTTGTGATTAGGATTAATGAAGGGCCTCACCCAGCTCACGGGTGTTCAGAAGGTGAGTTCGCTTCCTCTTCCTTGCAGGGATCTTAAAATCCACATGCAAATACAAACATCAAATAACTAGAGAACCACCTAACAGCAGAGTAGAATGCTGCATTAATTTATAGCAAACTGCTCAGCATCAAACAAGGGAGCCTGCAGCTGTCTAGAGAGGAACTGCTCAAGGTAATTTTTCAAAAATCCATTCTAAACAAGTGTTGACATAAACTCATCTTTAGCCGAGCTTTAGCTTTGTGGCACTTAAAAAATCCGTAATATTAAAAGTAAATTGGTTATAAAGCAAAAACTAACATACCATTGTAAAGCAATTATACTCCAATAAAGATGTTAAAAAATAAAAATAAAAAATAAAAGTAAATGAAATACTACGTATGACTAGGCATTGGAGGTGTTTAGGGAGCAATTTCACAGTTGACGATTCAAGCCTTCCTGTCTGATGAAAATTCACATTTCCCCGGGGTTGGAGGAGGAGACGAGGACACAGGCAACGGGACCAGAATCGGGAAGGTGAGGAGTTGGACGAGGGGCTCAGAGATGCACCTGCCACTGCAGGAAGATGGATGTCATTTTCTGAGGCTGTAATTGGCGAAGTGAACAGACACTCTTGGTTACAGAATCCGGGTCAAGAAATGTGGATTATCCTCCCACATTTGCAGTCCTGCTGGTAACTCAGATCTGGAGGTGCAAAGTGGTCGTGTGGCTCTCCAGGATTTGGGGGTCTCCCACTTGTGCCCCCACCCCCTGCCATGTTGCAGCCCCCTTTCCTACCACCACTGGTTCCCATCGCCTCCCCTTTGGTGTCTTTTGGGATCATTATTAAATGTGTGGGATGCTTTGGCAAATACGTCAGAAGATGGAGCTGCTGATTATCAGCAGGAGATGAACGTGGAGCTACTTCTCCAGCAGCAGGGAGGAATTCAGGCCAAGCTTTCCACATGCTCTGGTCTATCCATCTATGGGATGGGACTTGGCAGAAACAAGAGTCCAGGGCCATTCTGGGTTATCAGGGGGACATTGGACACTGGACTTGGTCCTCATCCAAGGGACAGAGTTGAGCTGGGCTGTGTGTCAGCCATTCTGAGGAGAGAGCCAGAAACCCGAAGTCTGGGGCAGAGTAGATCAGATACCAGAAGGGCCTGGCTTGGAGCCAGAGAAGGACAGAACCAAACTGTATGAACGAAGCCAAGTTGGTAATGAGCAGGGGCCTGATCACACAGGGGACTTCAGGCTAGAAGAGCTTTGACAAATCTCACAAATTGCTGTTGACCAGCTGCAGGAACTTTCCCTCTAATGGTGTCTTAAAGGCAGTGAGCAGCTCTCAGCCCTGCAGGAGGCACGGGCTCAGAGCAATCCCACACAGCCCTTAGGACTGAACAGTCTTCGAGGGCTTAGGGCTTTAGAATTCACAAAGCATTTCATATATACTGTAGTATCCCAGCCTTATGAAAACCCATTATTAGCCCCTACTTTACAGCTGGGGGATAATGAAGGTGAGAGGCTTGCCCAAGGTCACCCAGACTTTCAGCTATGGAGCCTGGTCTTGGACCTACCCCTTCCTTCATATCCCATCTTGAGTCTATGACTTTGGCTGAATCCTCACCATGTTCCTTTCAATCTGTGTGGAAAGCTGGAACTACTTATTCCTCTTGGTTCCCAGGCTGAGTGACAGCCTTATTGAGTGGTGGCCCATTAATTAGCCATTACCCTATTTCTGTCCCATCCAGATCTGAGAGCCCACAGCGTCCATGAAGACACAATATAACCCATTTTGGCCACTCACCATCCACCAAGGCTGTGACAACTGCAGGTGGTAACCTCATCGTGCCTCTCCACATATCCAAACCTCATTTTCTTTACTCTATTCGACTGTTCTTTAGAATAGCTGTTCATTTTCTGTGTAAAATCATGTAGCTCTTCAAGAAATCATGGCACGAGTTTTAATAACTCTCCTATTATTCAATAATCACCTGTATGAATCTCAACAAATATAGGTAGCAAGCAATCTTCAATTAATTAATATAAAGCAACCAGTCCCATTAAATTCAAATGTTGCAATGGACATGGTTGGTTAGCTAAATAGCAGTTCCATTTATAAGTACATTCTTCCTGGGATTGTCCTGGACTTGAAAATATTTTTTATTAACTAGCTGGTATTTAACAGAAATTCACTGTTTGCTATGCATCATCAATTTCATCCCCTAGGAGTAAGACCTAGAGCTGCCTTGGAACAGCTGTGTGCGTGGGTGGAGAAGTTTTCTGGGTAGTTCTCTGAGACACACCACGTTCTCTCCCCTTACTCCCTAATTCTCATCTCACTTCTACATCCCCCTACCTAGCATTTTAATGAGGTTTCTTCTAATCGAGCTGTAGTTTTGCAAGCTGTTCCTTAATTTCTGTCTTTGGAGTTGGCTCTTATTCCAAAATATTTCATTATTTGCTGATACCCAACCGGGCACAGGTACTAACATAGTGAGAGAATTGGAATCATGAGAGAAGTGGAGGAGTAAAGGAGTGGAATGACTCTGAACGAGGCTGTTCTTCTTGCACCTTCATTGTTAGAATGATAAAAACACTTGCCAGCAACCTGTCCCATCTGTATTAGTCAGGAGTTCTTTAACTGAAGTGACAGAAACTCACTCAAAAAATAATTGAAGCAGATAAATAACATTTATTGCCTCATATCAGTGAGTCCAAGGGAATTCAGGCATGGCTGGATCCAGGTATTTAAACAATATCATCAGGACTCTTTCTCTCTCTATGTATATCTCTGTATTAGTTTCTGAGGGCTGCTCTAATAAAGTACCACAAACTTGGTGGCTTAAAACAACAGAAATCTTTGCACAACAATGTGAATGTACTTAATGTTATTTCTAAATGGTTAGAATAACAAATTTTGTGTTATGCATACTTTACCACAGTTAAAAACAAACAAAATTTTAAAACTCAGAGATTTATGCTGTCACAGTTCTAGAGGCTAGAAGTTCAAAATCAAGGTACCACCAGCACACAGGAGGTGCTTGATAGAGGGAGCAGGAAGGGAATGAGTATACCATGCCTTCCTCCTCAGGTCGCTACCTTTGAGGGGAAGAGAAGAGATGAGAATTAAGTCAGAGAGAGATGAGATTAAATCTCTAACCAGACTGGACTAAGTCATGATGAATTGAAATGACCAGGACACAAGGAGAGCTCCCTAAGTGATAGGAAAGGGGAAGTCTGCAAAACTTGACAGCGTGACTGGGGCCTCAGTATCACTCAGGGTCCCAGCGGGAAGCAGATGGTTAAAAACAAACAAACAAACAAACAACAACAACAACAAAAATCGAGTTGCCAGCAGAGCCATGCTCTGTCTGAAGGATTTAGGGGAGGATCCTACCTTGCCTCTTCCAGCTTGTGGTGGGTGCCAGCAGTCCCTGGCCTTCCTTGCCTTGTAGATGCATCACTTCTATCTCTTTTTCTATTGTCACATGGCATCTTCTTATCTTTGAAAAAGAAAAAGGAACACCAGTCACTGGGACCCACTCTGATCAAGCGTGACCCTGTCTTAACTAATTACGTCTACAGTGACTCTATTTCCAAATAAGACTGTTCCAGGTGGACATGAATTTTACTATTCAACCAGCACTATCTCTTAGCTCCATTTGATTGTTTTCTTCATTTGCATTCAGGCTCCCAAGCAGTAGCAATATAACTGGAGGAAACCCCAATAACCCCAGAAAAAGGGAGACGTCTCCACCCACCCCCAGCATTTGATTGGCTCCTCTTGGATCAGGTGCTCAACCCTGGACCAATCACGTTAAGACAATGGGAGATTCAGACCACTCCTGAGGCGGGCAGGCAGGGCCATGTGACTGACACATAGTCTTTCCAGAATCTTATGGAGACACAGGACAGACACAAAGAGCAGATGTCCCCTACATTATTTCTCTTCTTATACAATTTTCTATAAACAATTAAGTTTCTATTACTAAAGAAAAGAACCTATATCATTTTAAACTACTATTTCCATCTGCAGAACTTGATCAACTGAACATGATGGCTTTGATTTAGAAGCCATTAAATTAGGAGTTTCTTGAAAGCTAGGAATGGAGACACATATATTCAACCAAGATTTATAGCAAGACTATAATTTATGAAAATCCTCAACTCCTTTTCATTCATGAAATTGAGTCAGAAATTTGGAGGAAGGGACCCTTAAATGGCCCAAAAATGTGGCTTGTGGCATTCAGATACTTTTAGAACTATGGGGTATTCTGAGCATGAGTCATTTGTTAAATAAAGACCTAAAGTGGATTTCAAAATCCCTCCCTCCACTCACACCTGGCTGAATTCCATTTTGTAGCTTTTCTATTGTCATTAAGAGGTCATAGCAGATTCATTGACGGAAGTACCACCTTCAACCTGAACTTGCCAGAACAAACTCACAGTCACAGCTGGATCTGCCCAACTTCTTCTCCATACACTTCCCTCCCTCTTATCTGTGACATGTAAGTAGAAGATCACCCATTACTCCCCTTGACCTGAAGGGCAAGGTCAAAGGCTTTACTAGAAGAGAGTCTGTCATCCAGGGTGGGGAGAGTAAAATAGATTTCATCCCCTCTAGGGTATAAAATTTGCGGCACAAGGCTAGCAATGTTTTCTGGCAACTTGCACCTTGAATGACTTTTCTAAATGCTTGCTTATCTCAATGAGAAAGATTTACCCAGACAGACGTGACAGCTGTCACTTCATTAATTTGCTTAGTCAGCACATGGGTAGCACAAACCCATCGGTTACATCTGGCAGAATTTGAGCGTCTCTGTGGAGCCTCCATTTGCCTGGCCCTGCTTATGCAGCAGTTAACAACCTGCTTTTCCAGAACCCTGACATGTGAATGATGGTTTGGACTTAAGCACCACACAAACACTTAAAGTCTCCATTCCCTGCCCCTGCCTCACCTCACACAGTAGGGAAGAGGGTTATGAAATAGCCTTTTCTTGCCACATCTGAGCTGACAATGGTGTTGACAGTCCCCAAACTAATTTAGGGGCAAGATCCTCAGCAATAGCAAAGCAGCCAACAGAGGGTGTCAAACTATGGTGCCTGAAATACCTGGAGAGACCGGGCAGTCCCATGAACAGAGGTCTGAAAGCAAGGGAAGGAGAAAAGGAGACTGAAGGATCAGGGAATAAATAAAGATCATTAATATCACCAAGGGAGTGAAGGAAAGACAAACTGCCACTGGCAGTGTAGGTAACTGGGTGACTAACTCATCCTGGTTTGCCTGGCACTTTCCCAGTTTTAAAACTAAAAGTCTCATATCCTGGGAACAACCTCATTCCTGGGAAAACCAGGATGGTTGGTCACCCTCAGCAGATATAACATGGACTTTAATTATGTAGAGCAGGTGGGGGAAGAGCCTGAAATGAACTCTGGTATCACTTTGGGGCCAAGTAGATTTAAAATGTGAAAACTGCCACTTTGACTCTGCAGCTGCAGTCCCAGGAGGCAGATCCCACAGCATGCCATGGGTGTGACCAGACTTCTCAATCTTGAAGGGCAGCATCTGTGGTGAATGTCACTCTTCCTACTTCTCTGAAGTCCCATTAAAAGGCCATCGACATTTTATTCTCAGGACTTCCCTGGTGGTCCAATGGTTAAGGCTCCACCTTTCCAGTGCAGGAGGCGTGGGTTTGATCCCTGGTTGGGGAATTAAGATCCCATATGCTATGTGGCATGGCCAAAAAAATTTTTTTAATTAAAAAAAAAAACAAAAAGCAAAAACCATTTTGTTCTCAACACATCAAGCTCCCAGCACACTCCAAGTACATATTGGGTGGCCAATATATATTGCCGACTGGTTGGACCAGTATTTTTTATGGCATATCTACCCGGCTTTTTCATTCTTTACTTAGATTTTCATAAAAAATCTAGTTGACAAAGGGGTACCCCTAAGTGAGAGAGGCTATAAGGCTAAAGCTAAAAGCAAGTCCCAAAATAATGGTAGGAGTTGGAATCAGAATGCTTCCCCTCGAGTCAGACCCACATGCCTGCAAAGGGAGGGTCTGGCCTTCAAAGGTTCCTCAGGAACAGACAGCCACATCCCCAGGAAGTTGGCCCACACTTCCCACAGCCCAGGTCTGGCTTCCACATCTTCTCGTTCCTTGCTCTGCTGTGTTGCAGACCTCAGACTGCCCTGCAGCTGGTCTCGGCATGGCCTGCTTGGACCAGGCATCTCACATTACCACAGCTCCTTCCACCCTCTGCTGCTGCAGGACTCGGCTCAGACGTTGCCATCCCTCCTACCCACTGGTCCTTGATGTTGGCCTTCTGGCCAGGCGCTGACAGCTTCCCTTGGCCCAGCAACACTCAGCCCAGAGCACACACAGGGTGACTGCTTTGCCAACAGAGAGGCTCTCCTGTGGCTCCCACGCTCCCGGCTGCCCATCTTACAAATGTGGAATGAGACCATATGTCAAGATACACTTTCAGGAGCAAAAGGCAACACATAGGTCCGAGTTTTCCTACTGTGCCCATCTCTCAATGTCACATAGATTCACACACTCATTAACTTATTTTTTAAAATATTAATGAGAAATCAGCACATGTCAGGCACTAATGCAGACACTAGGAATACAGCAGAGAAGACAAGCAAGGCTTTTGCTCATGGAGCTTATGTCCTAGAGAGGGAGAGAAAGATAATAAATGAGAATGTAAACAAATGAACAATGACATTTCAGAAAGTAATAAGCACTGTGAAGACAATAAAAAAAAAGGGGTGTAACCTTCCTAGGAAGGGGGCTTGGCTCACTTTACCTTTAGGGACCTTCCCACAGGAAGGGTACAGTCTAACAATGCCTCAAAGAGCCCCGCACTGCCCCCTGGTGGCCAGCATCAGCAGGGCATGCCAGGCTTTCCTGGGGTTGCTTTGGTTTCTCCACTAGTAGCTGTGTCTGTTTTCCCTGCCACCCCCTCCCCTGGCCATTTGCGTAAGAGCAGTCTTAGTACTGTTCAAGAGGATGGGGGCTCTAGGAACAGAGCTTCTCTTGGTGAGTCCCCTCTTGAGGTGTTCCCTGTCAATACAGGTCTCTGGAGGCCATATAGCCTGCAGCTTGGAGTGTGGGCTTTGGCGTCAGCCAACCTGCATTCCCTTCCTTTGTCCCCATCTGTCTGGCCAACTGGCACTGATCCTTCAATACCCGACTCAAGTGTCTGCCCTGGAAAGCCTTTCCTGGCCCCTGCAACGTGAGTCCCCAGCAGCACGAGCCTGTGAATGTCATATGGGCATAGTCAAGTCTCATTAATTTGATACTGAGCAGAGTGTCTGAGGCACAGATGGGACTCAATACACTTTATTGAGTACATGCTTGAATAAACGAATGAATCTGGAGTTCGGCTGGCAAGCCTGGATCTGATAAAGTTGGTTCTCCAGCTCATTGCAGAACCCAGAAGTCCACAATGAAAAGCAAAATAAACATATTTTCCCACAAATCGCATCATGCACAATCAAAAAGTTGGAAAAGCATCTCTCGGGTGGTTCATAGGGGTTCTCCCAGAGGCAAGAAGCACAACTGTTTTCATCAGAGCCACACAAGCACCCGCTTGGTGGACTGCTTTGAAGCATCTATTGATCTTTAAGAAAAGTATAACTTTAAGAAAAATGCTGCTTCCAGCTCCTTGTCTCGTTCCCTGAATTCCCTCCACGTATTTCCAGCTGTGATGTGAAACTCAACTGTGTGCTCAGCCCCAGTGATTGTAACTCCCTAGCTCACCACTGGGTTGGCTGGAGAAAGCTGTCTTCACAGTTCTCTCTGGACAAGATGTTAATCTCTGACAGATTGGAATTAAAGGTTGTCCAAGCAGCTCAGACCTCCCTGGGTTGGCTGGAGTAGAGGCATGATGAAGGTTCACCCCAAGCCCTGACTCAAGGCCAAGGCTTGGGGCATCTCCTGTGGGCTGCTGCCTGTTGTTTGAGGAATAATGGAAATGGCAGAGCAGCATCAACTCTTGCTAAATGCTCTTTGTTGTGGATAATAAGAAACCGTCTCAAAGCTCTGGTATTGAAGGATGATAATAGTCTTTCAGAAAACTTCTCTCTCTTATCTTGGCCTGGGAACCCTAAGAGAAAGTCATTATCGAGGTTACAGTGTGCTGAAATGTAACCTCTCTATTCCCTTCAAGGTTAAGGAAATTGATTTTCTGCTCAAACCCCATTCCGATTAATAGCAAGATGCCTCTAATATGATGATAAGAGCTCTTGACCTGCTGAACAGGCTGGGGCAAGTCATGGACATTGAGTCTTCATTTTCTAGTTGGAATAATCCTCCCACTCATTAGCCTCTCACTGATTTTCTAGTTGGAATAACCTTCCCCTATAAAAACTGACAACCCTGTACAACCCCGTACCCTGGTGCCTCTCGCCTTCCAAGATGACCCACACTCTGTCTGTGGAGCGTGTTTCTCCCTGAACAAAACTTCTTTCACTTAAAAAAAAAAAAAAGAGTCCACACTTTCAGTGGAACCCACAGCATGGTTGTGAGGTTCAGCTATGAAGTCATATGTGAACACGATCTGTAAACTGTAAAACACTACAAATATGAGAAATTATTATAATGGGCCACCTGTAAATAACCAATTTTGAAGAAAATTATACTGAATATCATTTAATATCTCTTTAATGTCTCATAAAACATTTTAGAACCTCTCGATGGTTCAGTGATATAATTTTGAATTTTGCTTGTTATAGTCATAGGCAGAATTCCTAAACCCCTGAGCACAGAAGACGCTCAGGACAGCTTGCAAGTGGTAATAGTAGATCTCACCACAAGATGGCACTATTGATGACAGTTCTTGGCCTTAATTAATACAGACCTGACATTTGAGGGGCCCAGGTCAAGAGCATAGAGGAGGCCTGCATGCCACATGTTTTAATTATTTAAAAGTTAAATCAATGTAATACCCAAAGTAAATAAAATGTTTCCTGTTTTTAAAAACATATCTTCCCAATGAAATGGAAGGCCAAGTGCAAATTTAGAATTCTGAGATCCTCCACGTTCTGGGGAGAAACAGCATATGGTTCAGGGAAGGTGGGCATCCAGGCTCCCTCCCTCAGCTCCATCCTGCACTTGAAGACCCTGCACACTCATCCACACCCCTGTGCCCCCCACCCTCGGAGGCCAGACCGGAGGAGAGGCCTCTGCCAGCTCTGGAAAGAAGCTCAGAATTGTTGGGAAGACACTTACGAGGCCCTGGGGACTCACAGCCTGTCTGGAACAGAGGTCAGCTGACTTGCCCGTATAGGGTCACTTAGTAAATATTTTAGGCTTTGTGGGCCATACAGTCTCTGTCACAACTGTTCAACTTTGCCACTGTATCACAAAAGCAGGTGTAGACAATGCAAAAATGAATGGGTGCGGTTCTGTGCCAATAAAACTTAATTGACAAAAATAGGTAGCAAGTTGAATTTGTCCACAAGGCATAGGTTAAAGACCCCTGGTCTAGAAGCTGGGGCTGGGGTGGCCAAATAAAACACAGGACATCATGTACCACAATGTTCATTGCAGCTCTGTTTACAATCGCCAGGACATGGAAGCAACCTAAGTGTCCATCGACAGATGAATGGATAAAGAAGATGTGGCACATACATACAATGGAATATTACTCAGCCATAAAAAGAAACGAAACTGAGTTATTTGTAATGAGGTAGACGGACCTAGAGACTGTCATACAGAGTGAAGTAAGTCAGAAAGAGAAAAACAAATATTGTATGCTAACACATATATATGGAATCTAAAAAAAAAAAAAAAGGTTCTGAAGAACCTAGGGGCAGGACAGAAATAAAGACGCAGATGTGGAGAATGGACTTGAGGACACGGGGAGGGGGAAGGGTAAGCTGGGACAAAGTGAGAGAGTGGCATGGACATATATACACTACCAAACGTAAAATAGATAACTAGTGGGAAGCAGCCGCATAGCACAGGGAGATCAGCTCAGTGCTTTGTGACCACCTAGAGGGGTGGGATAGGGAGAGTGGGAGGGAGACGCAAGAGGGAGGGGATATGGGGATATATGTATATGTATAGTTGATTCACTTTACGATACAGCAGAAACTAACACACCATTGAAAAGCAATTATACTCCAATAAAGATGTTAAAAAAAAAAACAAAAAAACACAGGACATCCAGTCAAACATGAATTCCAGATAAACAACGAGTAATTTTTTTTAGTGCATGTCCCAAATATTGCATGGGACATATTTATACTAAAAAAATGAATAGATGTTTATCTGAAATTCAAATTTAACTGTGAATCATATATTTTTATTTGCTAAATCTGGCCACCCTAGCTGGGACAGGAGCTCTGGGCAGGACTGTCGCATTGGGCCCAGGGACTCCTTACCCCACAGGGAGGGCCACAGCTAGAGGGGGGCCAGACTGTAGCCTCTAAAGCACAGGTCTCAGGCCACTCTTTCCTGGGTGGGAAGTACTGGTTTCTTAAGTGACAATTTTTACGCTCTCAAAGAATAGATAGAATGTGTATATTTTGCAATTTAAATAGCTGATTTTGTATAGTTTGGACATTTAAGTTTTTTTTTTTTTAAACATCTTTATTGAAGTATAATTGCTTCACAATGGTGTGTTAGTTTCTGCTTTATAACAAAGTGAATCAGCTACAGATATACACACGTTCCCATATCTCCTCCCTCCCACATCTCCCTCCCTCCCACCCTCCCCATCCCACCCCCCCAGGCGGTCACAAAGCACCGTGCTGATCTCCCTGTGCTATGCGGCTGCTTCCCACTAGCTATCTATTTTACATTTGGTAGTGTATATATGGACATTTAAGTTTTAAACAAGTATTTATTGAGTTCCTGCTCTATGCTAGGCACTGAGGGAAAGCCTAATCCCTGCCTTCATGGGGCTTATACAGGAAGCAGACATCATACCAATTCACATATAAATAAATGGATAATTACAAATCGGAAGGGCTATGGAAATGAGGATAACAAGGGAGATAAATAAATTGGGAGGCAAAGCAGGGCCCATCTGAGGAGTGACGTTGGGTCTGAGATATAAAGGGGGAGAAGTGGGGTGCCGGAGTGGAAACCCTGAGCTGGTACCTGAGTGAGGCCAGAGGAGTGAGGTGAGGAGAGTGGGAGGGGTGGGGCCGGAGGGAGCAGGCTTTGCTGCCAGGGCCCTACGAGCAGCTTGCATTTACTTACAGTGTAGCAGGAAGCCCCCACAGGCTTTCACTCTTGCTGTTTCGTTTTAAGCTCACTCTTGCTGTTTCTTCCTGCAGAGAGGATGAGGGAAAGAGGAAGATCGGGGAGGCTTAGCTTGGGGCTGCAGTGGTTCTGGAAAGAGGATGGTGAGAACTGCACAGCTTTGAGAAGGTGGTGGATGGGGAAGGGAGGAGAGAGGGGAATGTCAAGACCGTCTCCTCCTGGGTTTCTGGTTTTGCCGAGATGAGGAAAAGTGGAGGAGATGCAGGAGTGGGAAGAAGATGGACATCACTATCGTTGGCATACAAAGTCAGGGATGCTTTTGATCCTTCCAGGTGGACAAATCAAGTGAGAAGGTAGATATACTTGTCTGCAGCTCAGAAGAGAGGTCAGGCTAGAAATGGAAGGGGTTGGTCGGCGGCCCGTGGAAGGAATTTATAGCCAAGAGAATAGCTGGGACATTCTTGGTAAAAAGAGAAAGGGGCCTGGGACAGATCTCTGAGGCACTTCAATGTTTGGAGGAAGATAGACAGCAAAGGAGAGAAACAAAAAGAGGGTGAGGCCATAGAAGCCAAACGAAGGGAAGTTACAAAAAGTTCTCTTTCTGACAATTACCAAAAGCATCGTTTCTCCTTTAGCACTTGTGGGGCCCCCTCCTTATCATGTCCTCTCTTACTTCATCTTTTTGCTACATTTATGATGATAGAAAGATGAAGTAGATGAAACACATACATAAACAACTATATACAGTCACTCCCATTGGTATTTGCACAGTAGGTGCTCACCATTGAAGGAGTGAGTAAAAAGATGAATGGGTGACTTTAAATGAGTGAAGAAATATTGTCATCCCCCTCCCTTATGATTAGGAAATAGATTTTGAACCTGCCAGAATTTTCCTTAACGCAATGGCAACCAGTGAAGGAAGAGGCTCTCTGAACAAATCCAACGTGCGATGGCATTTCCCAGCCTGGGGTGGTTGTCCACCCATCAGACCTTGGTCAAACACACTGGGCCCGGGAGACTGGGTAAGTCAGTGTCTGTGCTAAGTCACCAGGGTGAGGGGCGCTGTGCATTGTTCAGAATCCCTGCAGGGAAACCATGGGGTTTCCACAGTTCATATTAGTGACATTTCTCATTCCTAGTTAATAACCTTATGTTTTGACCTGTAACAATGTGAAATGCTAACAAAGTCATGAGGAAATTAAAATCCCTTGATGTGGCTTGGAGGCTGCCTGCGTGGATCCTGCCCAGGTGACAAAAGGTCTGCTAGACCCTGGAAAGAAAGAAAGGAAGGAAAATGTCACAGAGGAAGTAGCCATGTGGTGAAATGCCAACGTACAAGAGTTTATCTAGACCAAAGAAGTACCCTTTACATCAAAGAATTCCAAGCCAAGGGTCACTAACAGGGCTGAGCACCAGCTAATACAAGTAAAATGGAAATGGATGATTAAAAGAAGACCTGGGCTCCGATTGCTATATTGGAACAAAATTCGGTGTGTGGTAGGACTTTACCTTTATTTAGCACTTGACATTTTTCAAAATGTTTTTTCATATATATCACCTTATTTGAATTTTCCAGAAACCTGGCAAGGTAGGCATGGCAGGGACTAATATTCCCATCTGGCAGATGAACAGGGGGGAGAAAGGCTCAGAGAAATTAAGCAACTTGCCTAAGATCACACAGTAACCAGGCCAGGTGGTGGTCAGGACCCAGGTCTCCTGAGTATGGTTCATTGATCACTGTAGGACAGTGTCCTTCAGAACAATATCAGGCTGCAAAATGAGATCTATACAAAGCCTCAGTGAATCCATAAAAAGTTTTCCATCCAACAGTTAGCAGACTCCTGTGGCTGACGCACGTCTGTGTCCTGCAACGTTAGGAGTCTGCAGAAATAGAAGCCATCAGTTAAGACATGGCAATAGAATTCTAAAATAGGTGTCATATGGAAAGTTCACATCAGATGACTATTCCTGGAAGGCATGAAGTAAGGCAGCATCAATATCAATTTGTTGCTCCTGACTGTTGCCGTCCATTCCTGAGACGCCAGTCTGCTCCGCAGTGCGGCTCCCTCGTTGCTTGTGAAGTGGCACGGAGTCAATAATGCCTCACTTGCTTCTAATCATTTGCTCCTGTCTCCCTGTTTCTTTTTCTTTTTTAAAATAAATTTATTTATTTATTTCATTTATTTTTGACTGCGTTGGGTCTTCGTTGCTGCGCGCGGGCTTTCTCTAGTTGCGGCGAGCGGGGGCTACTCTTCGTTGCGGTGCGCGGGCTTCTCATTGCGGTGGCTTCTCTTGTTGTGGAG
Organism: Balaenoptera musculus; assembly: GCF_009873245.2. NCBI lineage: Eukaryota > Metazoa > Chordata > Mammalia > Artiodactyla > Balaenopteridae > Balaenoptera > Balaenoptera musculus. The sequence continues at coordinate 140,198,528 of NC_045786.1, read as the reverse complement.
CACGGGCTCTAGGTGCGCGGGCTTCAGTAGTTGTGGCTCGCGGGCTTCAGTATTGTGGCACACAGGCTTAGTTGCTCCACGGCGCGTGGGATCTTCCTGGACCAGGGCTCGAACCCGTGTCCCCTGCATTGGCAGATGGATTCTTAACCACTGCTCCACCAAGGAAGCCCCCTCCCTGTTTCTTTTATGGAAACCTGCAGAAGAGTTAACCAGTGAGCTTCAGAAAGTCAACCTGACTCAAGCCTCACAGGGCCAAGCTTTGGTGTAGACAGGATGGGAGAAAGAGGAAGAGACCAAGGCCCGGCTAAGAATTCTGGCCGGCACAGGGCCCTGAGGTCTAGATTCCAAGATCCTCCAAGACAAGGATTCACTCTCGAGGGCAAAGAGTGAGCTTGGACCTCACTCTTCTGTGTATCCCCTGCACCTGACATAGTCATACTGACGGCACACATTACAGCGAAATTGAATTCCTCTGAATGGATTTAAAAGGGACAAAGCGGGGAATGCACTTACTCAGAAAGACACAGCTTCTCCTACAAACCCATAAGGAACAGACAGACAAGTCATGGAAAACAGGCAAAATAACTGAACAGGCACTTCACAAAACGAATATCTAAATGACCAGTAAGTCTATGAATAGGCGCTCAACATGGTAGTATCAGGGAAATGCTAATTAAAACCCCCTGAGCTGCCACCACAGGCCTATTGGAGTGGCTAACATGAAGGGGACTGACCACACCAGAGCATGTGGGGTCACCAGGAGTCTCACACTCTATTAACTGGTTTAATTCATGCACGTTGGAAAACCATTTTACAGCACCTACTAGAGCTGAACATATCCAGCTCCCATGGCCCAGGGTAGATGCTAATCAGCAGAATGTCATACATGTGTGTTCACCAAAAGACGTGACCCAGAATGCTCATAACAGCATTTTTATAATAACCCCAAGCTGGAAATTACCCAAATACCCATCAGCAGTGGGCCAGAGGAAGAACGGTGTATTTGCATAATTGAATATTATACAGCAAGGAGAAAGAACCGACTGCAAGGACATGGTTGAATCTTACCAACACAGTGTTTAGCAAACAAAGCTGGCCACCAAAGGGTGCATTCTGGAGGCTTACATTTACATAAATTTCGAAAATGGGCAAAAGTGCTCTAGAGTGTTCGTGGCCAGTCTGGTCGGCCTGGCAAGGGTAGTACCTGTGAAGAGGGCTCCGGGGGCGCTGGTCAGGTTCTGTTTCTCCTTCTGGGTGCCACTGACATGAGCGTGTTCAGTTTGTGAACATTCTGTGAGCTGTACACTTATGATTTATGCATGATTCTGAATATCTTTTATATTTCCATAAAAGCATGTTTAAGCCAAAGGAGAAAAAACTAAAGGAAAAAAGGAGCACACTTCACCAGCATTCCTAATTCTGCTTCTTCTGCGGCTGCTGTCATCCAACGTAGTGCAGAAAAATGTTCTCTCCCTCTGTTATGTCCCATTGCACAGCCTTTCTTGGTAGGTTGTCTCTTTCTCCTTCTCCTTTATTTACTTTTCAACTTAGATTTTAGCTCTTTAGGGAGACCCGGTGAGAGGCAATTTTCCAGACTGGCATGGTGTTAGGAACCTGGGTCCATGGAGGAAGACAGGGTCACCCTGCACTCTTTGGTGGTAGATTGAATCATAGGAGCGAGAGGCAGGGTTAAATCCCGGAGGCCTTGCATGGGATGCTGCATAAGAGCTGCCAGCACCAGGCACTGTCAAATTTACATCTTAGACAGGTATCTGGACCAGTAGCTGTGTGGAGGTGAAGAGGGACAGAAGTAGAGCCAGAGAGGTAGGTTAGGAGCCAGGGAGGTAGGTTAGGTTCAAGCAAGAAATAATATATGTGTTGAAAACAAAGCTTCATTGTTTCCTCCCATTCTCTCCGCCTTATCTGCATATAGATCATAATAATATAGTGGCAGATGCAACTGCCAGGAAACGATGGAGATGAGGATGGAGGCAAGTGGCTGGGGTCAGATGGGAAGAGGATGTAGCCAAGGGGAAGAGAGGAATGCAGACATCAGTAATTAACCGGGGCCGGGGATTTAACCTAGCAAGGCATCCAGTTAAAAGCTTCAAAGAGTTTTGTTCCTTCTGTGATTACTAAAGCCAGCTTTGATAATTTCAAAATCACATTTTGTTTTTCTGGAGAAGTTTGGTCTTTATTCTTTAAGCAAACATTGATTTATTTCCTCTTTTCTGGGCAAAGATTCCTCTAGTTTAACAGCTCTGGCTAAAACAACCCTTTTTGTGCTCCCAAGCCTCAGTAGCCTGTCTGTGGGAAGATAAAATGTTAGTCTCCTGCAGCTGCAAAGACAGGTAAATAGGAGGTACAGAATAAACTGCCACACCCACCGGCAGGTTGGGAGCCATCAGAAACCGGAGCTGGGACTTTTTTTTTTTTTTAACATCTTTATTGGAGTATAATTGCTTTACAATGGCGTGTTAGTTTCTGCTTTATAACAAAGTGAATCAGTTATACATATACATATGTTCCCATATCTCTTTCCTCTTGCATCTCCCTCCCTCCCACCCTCCCTATCCCACCCCTCTAGGTCGTCACAAAGCACCGAGCTGATCTCCCTGTGCTATGCGGTTGCTTCCCACTAGCTATCTATTTTACGTTTGGTGGTGTATATATGTCCATGCCACTCTCTCACTTTGTCCCAGCTTACCCTTCCCCCTCCCCATATCCTCAAGTCCATTCTCTAGTAGGTCTGTGTCTTTATTCCCGTCTTGCCACTAGGTTCTTCATGACCTTTTTTTTTTTTTTTCTCCTTAGATTCCATATATATGTGTTAGCATATGGTATTTGTTTTTCTCTTTCTGACTTACTTCACTCTGTATGACAGACTCTAACTCCATCCACCTCACTACAAATAGCTCAATTTCGTTTCTTTTTATGGCTGAGTAATATTCCATTGTATATATGTGCCATCTTCATAAATAGTCCGAGGCAGGAGCAGGAACATCGCACTCAGAAGAACCACTCCACCCCTACAGTCTTTAGAAATCCTTGTTTGGATAACCTGAGTTCATACATCAAGGTCAAAACCCAGACCTTGAGGATGTGGCAGAAGCAAATGGCCTTTATCTGCTACTGCAAACAGTAGGACTCCTTAGTGCGGGAGGTCGGGAGAGTGCTTTCTTGGGGCTTGAGATCCCAGTTTGGGGAAACTCTTGTGAGAAAAGGGAAAAGGAGGGCGGAGCTGAGGGGGTCCCTTGGGCTGATTACGGAGGAGTGCAGCTGACTTCTCCGCTTCCTCCAAGCAGGGCTGGCCTGGAGGCTGTGAGTAAATCCCCTCTTGGAGGCTGGTGAACCTGCCAGAGAGGCCCAGGCTGCCCCTGGAATGGGGACAGCATCTCAATCACGTATTGTCCTTCATGTGTTTTAAAGATATTCCTTCCCCCGGGCTTCTGGCTTGGATGTATATTTGGCAGCAAAGGCATGTTTGATTAGCACTGGAGGAAGGGCCCTGCTGCCTCATGGGATGGGTCCCTGCTGCTCTCCGGCAGCGAGTGGAAGCGGGGCTGGGACTCCCCACTCTAGCCACCAGGATTCTGCAGAAGGGAGCCACAGGGGTCCTAGGGAGTCCCCTCGCTGTCAGAATTCGAGCAGCTTCTCTCTCCCTGTTGACTAGAGTCCCTGCTGTGTGCTGGGCACTGTGATAGGCTCCAGGGGACAAACATGATTAAGATCCTCTCTTGCTTTTGCCTTCACAGAACTCGTGGGGCAGACAGACAGACACATCAAAAGCACATTCTAACATGATGGGGTAAGCACATTAATGGAGGTATTGCAAGGTATATGGAAAATACATATTTGTACAGAATACAAATGCAGGCTGTGTTCATCCTACTGGGAGAAGGAGGGCTGGGCAGGGCAGCAGGGAAAGCCTCTCATGAACTCTTTATTTGTTGAATTAATACACTGATTAATTTCAAATTAAGAGGTAACATTTGAGCTAGGTCTTGAACTATAGGTAGGAGTTCTCCAGCTCAAGAAGGGATGGCACCCCAAGCAGGAGAAAACCTGAGCAAAAGGACACAGCTAAGGTATAAGGCAGTGCCTCCCATATGGGATGCCCACATGCTCGGACACCTACTGCTGTAGGTCAAGACACACTCAAAGCCCCAGAATAAGCATGGTGCATCTTCCAATGAGGTTTATTTTGCTTAAATATTGGGTAGATTAAGATATATAAGAAGAGATTAAAGTCATTTTTAAATGAATATTATTCAATAGAAGGTAAAATTGGCATCAATTTTTAAGATGAAGCATTAACCCTCCAAGAAATATTGTGTGTGGGGTTCTCTCTTCTGCTACAGATGCAGATCCTGGGGTTTTGGTCTCTCTCATCTGTCGTTCAGGATACACTGGAGTGAAGGAGGGGAAGCCTGGGGTACACACAAGCGGGGGCTGGGGTGTGGTGTGAGGGGGGATGGCAGAGGACAGCAGGGTGCATCGCTGAGAGCTTCACAGAACACGCAAGTGGTTTGGGCCGTCCTCGTAGGTAGTGGAGAGCCCCTGGCAGCCTGCCTGGAAGGGGTGGATACGCTGTTGAGGCTGCACCGTGACCCTTACTCCGCAGCCATGCATCTGGGCAGCACAGCTAACACACAGTGCCCACCTACTGCTCATTCCCCTGCCCAGAACCTTCTGGGGCTCCTCGTGGCTGCTGGGTCATTTCCAAGCTGCGTGCAAACCCCTGCTGCAACATGGAAAAGGGATCGCAAGGCGCCAGGCTGGAGGCGGGAGAGGGTGAGGGCCCTGGTGCGTTGTCGGGGGCCACACTCAGGAAGCACGGGGTAGCCGATGGTGTCTGAGATCCTCCGTATTCTCTAACCTGCCGCGGCGACCTCCATCGCTCTCGCACCTCTGCCTACCTCTCCATCAAGCTGAATGACTCACATTCCTCACGCTTTCCTGCAAAGACAGTTTTTGCTCCTTCCATTCCTTCCTCTAGGAATGTCCCCTGACCCATCTCCTGCTGCTGGAGGGGTGCTTTTCGCTCAAGTAATGCAGGGGGGCCTTACCCTGAGGGTCACTGCGGGCCAGGACCTGCGGTTGTGCTTTACATAATGTCTACCCTCTGTCCCTGTGAGGAGTAGTAGCTCCTTTTTTGCAGATGAGGGAACTGAGCATCACAAGGGAGCCTGGACCCCCGGGTGAGTGGACCAGGATGGCCTGAGGGGGCACCTTGCCTGGAGCTTGCAGAGGAAGTGGCGCCGATCCGTCTCCTCTGCACTCCTCCGCCCCACGGCCTCCGTCCACAGGTCACCAGGCCTTGTGGGTCCTACCCCTACCCTCCTGTCCCCACCCCACTGCCATCCGCGGTCAGGACCCCCGTCAGTTCCCTGCCTCCCACCCCCAGCACTGCTGTCCAGAAACCCATCCTCTGCAGTGCGATCCGGGCAGTGATTCTAAAACAGAGAACTCAACAGGTCGTGTCTCTGCTTACGGTCTGTCTGTGCTTACCGCTTATTCAACCCCAAAAACGAACTGAGCATCCACTCTGTGCTGCAGGGGATGCAGCAGTGAGCAAAACAAAGCCGCCCTCATGGAGTTCAGCCCCTTCTAGTGCCGCCTAAGAGGTCTGCCAGCGTCAGGGCCCACCTTATTTTGCCCACCCCGCCCCCCGGCCATTGCCCACCTCCGTCACGCCGAACCACCTATGGTCTCACAGACACAGCTGGCTCCTTCTCGCCTCCAGGCCTCTCTGCATGCCCTTCCCCTGAATGGGACATCCTTTCCCCACCCATCATCCCGCCACTTGGCTGCTGGCTCCTTTTCTTCCTCCCAGTCTCAGCCTCAAGGTCACCTCCTCCAGAGAGCCTTCCTTCACTGCCAAAGGTATGAGGGGCCCCTACTATGTGCATCTACAGTCCCTTGTGTTTTCTTGACTCTCCTCCAAGGCAGAGACCATGCTTTATTTTCTGTAACTCTGTAACTCTGCTCAAGGCACAGCACAGTATCTGGGGCCTCTGTACTGCTTGTTGGTTACGTGAATATCGAAGCAGCCAGTCCCGTCTGCCACGTCACGTGTGGTGAGACCTCCCCAGGTGTGAACACCCTTAGGGAGCCTGTCCTGGGCATCGAAGCTTCTTAGGGGCCAGTGGGGGAAAGAAAACGGAGCAGAGAGGACCGTGAAAACGGATGCTAGGCTGTCCTCCTGCCTTCTCCTGATTCTCGTCTCCCCCCGGTCTCCAAACCGCAGTGTGAATCCAAATTCATCGTGAATCCAACCAGGAGCCGCCTGGCTCATTTCGGCATCTGGGTGATGGGAATGGAGGTTTTTTTACTTGCCGGGCCATTAGGACTCATCCTTTCTATCAGCTTTTTATGGAGTTCTCACAGGAATTTGTATCCTGGGGGAAAGTTTCTGGGGTCTCTGTGCCTGAAGATGGGCTCTAGGAGATGGATGGGAATGAGAGAGGGCGGGGCTGCACGGAGTCAGGTTGGGAGGCCAGTGCCCTTCAGTCTTTTCATCCTGCTAAACATTTTTCAGGTCTGCTGGGTTTGGACACCATCAGCAAGGCTATTTTAAAGCACATAAAACCTGAAAGTAATAGAGTTGGGCTGGGGGACAGAGGAAGCCAGGTTTGGCAAGGACTGGTCCTCACAAGTTAACGTTACAGTTGTCACTGTTGGGCCCTGCAGCTGGGAGGGCACTGTGGAAAGTCAAGGGTGGGGTGGAGTCATGGCCACACCCTCATTCTCCTCCCTCCTCGCTGGAGGGGATGCTCAGATTACACACCCAGGGACCTTCTCCTGGTTCTTCCTGGAATCTGCAAGACAGGGGTGCAGGGAGAAGAGCCCTAGGAAGCAGCTAATTTCAGTGTAAGGGGGAGATGCTAACACCCGACTTACCCCCAGCCCCGCTCCAACCCAGAGCCCTACCAGCACCTGCAAACAGATGGCCTCTCCCTAACCCAGCTGGCCAACACCCAGTAGTAGGAAGCTCCTGGCCCTCTGCCTCATTCTCAGCCCACACCCTGAGCCACTCTTCCCCACCTGTCCTGAAGTCCTGTTCCTGGTCATCCTGGAACCTGACCTCTGACCTCACACCCTGTATCTGGCTCTGCTCTTGTCCTGTATATCTGACCTTTGATACCGCACATCTGGTCCTGGCCTTTTCTCCCCTCACTGAAGATACTTTGCATTAGTGTCCCACACCATATGCTTTAGAAGGCAAGGAATACACCTCAGACACCTGGGAGAGCAGGCGTCTGGCCAGCCGCCCTGTAAATCCCTGGCTCCGCTGTGGCCAGATTACCATGGTGAGTTCCTGAGCCTCCCCAAGCCTTGGCTTTTTTTTTTTTTTTTTTAAGCATAGTTGATTTACACCTTGGCTTCTTTGTTTGTAAAATGGGGAACGTAATAAGATTGCTGAGAGAATCACTGAGCTAATTTACATGTAAGTGCTTAGCAGAGCACTCACACACGTTTAGATAAATAACTTCAGCTCCCACAACCCTACTGCCCTTCATCAGTGAGAAATGGTTGCTTACCACACATAACACCCCAAAATACAAACTAAAAATGTTTAGAATAATGGTGCCTTTCTCTGACCTGAGCACCTGGTTCAGAAAAGGGAACCAGAGCTCCAAGGGAGTCCGTGGATTGAGCTAACACAGGGTGGCTGAGGGGTAGGCAGGGGTTCAGGAGCAGGAGTTCCTAGCGGGAGAGGTTTCAGAGTGGGTGTCTGTAGGCAGGGGTCCTGGGGCAGGGGCCCAAGGGGTAGGTCCATAGCTTCCCAGAGGAACCCAGCACACAGGAGAGTGTAGAATCAGCTACGGTTTGCGCCCCTCAACGCATCAGGGCTGCAAAGGCTGCAGGTGGGCCAGGAGCCGAAGGACCACTGCATACCTGACGAAGCCTGTGAGCATCATTTAGGGCTAAGCGAACAGCACTTTTCGGGTGTGAAAGGTGTCCTGCTTGTGAAGCATGTCCTGGCAAACCCAGGGGAGGTAGGAGGGCATTTTCAGTGGCACTTGCCAGGGTGAAGCAGGCCCAGGTACTGTTCTCTTCCCTTTTACTGAAGTTCGGGCTTGTTCTAGGGCAGCGAATGCCTCTTCTATAGGTCCATGACCTCCCTGCTCCTTTCTGAGACTCCTGTCTTCCCCTTGACCACCAAGCTCAGCAATGATGGAAATGCCAGGACCCTCCATAGGTCTCCAGGGAGGACAGGCCCCACTCATCCCAGAGAGGCAAATCGTTAGTGTCATCTCATTAAACTGAAAAACTGCTGCTGACTCAGGCTGGCGCTTCGAAGGAAGGCTGCGTCTCTCCTCTGTGTGACCTCCCCTGGGAGCTCCACGAGGTGGATGAAACGCTCAGGCAGCAAAGGGGACTGAGATGAGGGCGTCGGTTGGGATAAAATTTTGACTGCTCCCACAGAGACACCAAGTACAGTGGTTTAAGCAAGGTAGAAATATTTCTCTTGCCCTCAAGACTCTGGGGCCAGAGTGGAGGCTCCACCGTCTGGGGGGCCCAGCCTCCTCTCTCCTATTGCTCCACTATTCCTAGGGTGCTGCACTCATCCCCCTGGCCGAAGAGGACTTCCCACTTGGCCAGTGGGTTGCAGGGCTGGGAAGTACAGCTGCACCCATCATGGTGTGGGTATCCCTTTGGCCAGGATTTAGTCACGTGATCCTTCAAAAAAAGGCTGGAAAACCTTGTTTTATCGAAGGCAGCCACGAGCTCAGCTAAAATTTGGAGGCTCCCTGCAGGAGAAAACAGATGTGACAGTCTCTTTGACAATGACCAATTCAGAGCCCTGCCCACGGGACTGCACAGGTACAAAGACAGAGCCATACAAAGCAATGCACAACAAAGCAAACACCATCCAAACATTTACTCAAGGAACATTTGTTGGGGAGTTACAGGCATTGAGGAAACAGAGGTAAAAGCACCGGCTTTTCCCCCAGGGGGCTCACAGACATAGTGAAGAAAAAAAATCATCTAATGTACTTCCTGCTATAAAGGAAACATTTGTTAATGCGTTAACACATACTTCTCATGCCCTTGCACCAATTCTAGAGACAGCACAATAAAGACTCAGGCTCTGCCCTCAAGCTGCTGACTCTTTAGAAGGGGAGACAGACCCCTAGTGGGAAAACTGCAATGTGGGTGTCAGGGCTGTGACTGTGATTAAGAGGAGGGAGCCCCCAACACGGCCAGGAGGTCTCAGCAGGACCAAAGAGCCTTGGCAAGGCTTTGGCACCAGACGAGCCCCCAGAACCTTGGCCCAGCCCTGGGGAACAGCCCCTAAACGACTGCAACTGAGTTTCTCACAAGCTCAGTGAAAGGATGATCAGAGTTGGATTTAAGCTGATGTTTTAAAGAACACAGAAACAAGCTATTTCTGGCACCCTGGGTTATGCACTAAGCTCTGTCTCCACCAAAGTTTAGCTCCAGGAAGCTACAAGGTCTGGAGGCAGAGCCTGGGAAGATGCCCAGGGGCAGAGGTGGATTCGGAGTATCCTGAGGGCTAACAGCAATTCCTTCGCCTCCCATGCCTTCCAGCACCCTCCTTCTTATTCCAATCAGCCGAGATTTTTATGGCTGTTGGGCAGTGGTGAAGTCAACCCTGGGTAGCCTGAGCTGCTCACTCCTTTTTGAAACTCCCCCAAGGACAGAGTCCACAGTGCCCCAGATAACTTGTCCTGGGTTTTGTTATCTCAATGGCCAACCCAAATCACTGTTCCTTGAATTAAAATTCATTTTCTTTTACTTGGGCTTTGAAGGGCTAGGACAACAATGGTTCATCAGCCTAAATCGTGAGAAGATGCTTTCTAAGCTGTGAAGACCCATAAAAATAGGAAGTGGTTTTACTTTTATCGTATGTAAGATCACATAGCAGGTGCAGTGGAAGTTAAATTTTACTGAATAACCAGTCTGTGTCAGGAACAGTGCAAAGCACATTACATGTGTTACCTCCCTGTAAAGCGACCACTATTCTTCCAGGTAAGCATTATTTTTCTCATTTTACAGGTGAGACATTGAAGCACAGAGAGGTCCAGTAACTCCCATGGTCACACAGCTAGTCTGTGGCCGAGCCAGGACAGGAACTCAAGTCTGTGTGACCCTTTCTTCTCTTCTACAATCCTAGAAGATTGTAATTAGGTCATCCATGACCTTTTCCTCTCTGGGTTAAACTCCAATTTATTTAAATTTTTATTCCTTTTATGATGGGCACTTCATCTTACAGAGTATTCGACAGGTTTTGAAGATCAAGAGCTGTTGTTGATGGCTACAAAGAGATGGAGTTGTTTTAGGGGCTTAGTGTTTTGTAACCTCTGAGCAGAGTTTTATCTTGAGATCCCACTAGTACTGGGGTCTTACAACAATTGTATCCAGTTTAAGCTGGTAGGGTCACATGAGAGGCACTTAAAACAAGAGTGAAGACACATACTGTGAATTTTATTGTGTCATAATAAGAAGTGGTTGAATGTCCTTTGAAAGACTTAAAATGACATTAACATAGAGTTACATGACGATAGTAGAGATGGTGGCAGCGGAGAAAAAATTGTATCCATCCGTCACTCTGTTCATTCATCCAGATGTCAGATTATCACTGTGTTGGAGACTGGAGCTAGACACGTCAGAAGACACAAAGTATATGTGTGTGTGTGCGTGTGCGTGTGTGTGTGTTTATGTTATGCTTGGGGAAGAGGGAATTATTGCATATATTTGTTATAGTTAATTTTTTTTTTTTTTTTTTTCCCACGCTCTGCAGCCTGCGGGATCCTTGTTCCCTGACCAGGGACCGAACCTGGGCCCTCAGCAGTGAGAGCACAGAGTTCCAACCACTGGACCACCAGGGAGTTCCCTGTTATGGTTAATTTCTCCTCCTCACCTTCATTAGGCCAACTTTATCCTGTGTTTCTTATTTGTCTAATCATGAGAAAAACATCAGACAAATTCCAATAAAGGAGCTCCTACAATATATCTGACCACTACTCCTCAAAACTATCAAGGCTGTCAAAAACAAAGGAAGTCTGAGAAACTACCACAGTCAAGAGGAGCCTAGGAGACGTGATAACTAAATGTAACATGGCATCCTGGATAGATCCTAGAAGAGAAAAAGGACATTGGGTAATAACTAAGGCAATCTGAATAAACTATGGACTTCAGTTAATAATAATGTTCTTTTTCTAAATCACTCCTCAGTTCCAGTTAGGTAATATTGTCATTCCTCATCAAGGGTGGGCCCCAAAAGTTGAGATAAAGAGAGCTTCTGAGGTCACAGGTGGTTAGCAAATGTGCATGAACCCACAGAGGAGGCCTCGGCCCTGCTTGGCCTCCAACTGTTATTTCAGCCTTAGACCCAGCATCTCTCAGAGTAGCAGGGCATGAACCTTCGGGCAAGTGAGAATCTAGGGTGCTTCACCAGACTAGGATTTCCCACAGGACCCAAGCCCATCCCAGACCAATTGTTTTAGGCCATTTCTTAAGACAAGTCCTTCACCTCTCATTAGCCACCTCTCAAATGGCCATAGATTTTACTTGGCAAGATTTAAAAACAATCTCCTTCACCTTGTTAAACTCTCCCCTTAATTAGCAGAGGGAGAAATGCCGTTATTGGAAGCAACCTCTCTGCAGCACACTTCCCTCTGTTTGGCAAATTAAAAGCATTTGGATGAAACTCTTTTGTGGTCCCAATCAATAGCTCAAACCATAATTATTCAGTGGTGCTTGCAGTTTTCTCTGCTGACAGCCGGCTCGGTGTGCTGATCTGTAATTGTTTCATATGCTTATGCAGCTTTCTCTTCCCATGAGTGGGGTCTGCAGCAGATTAATCGAAAGCATCTTTGGAGAAACTGGAGGATGGACTTGCCCGCATCTGAACCCTCTCCATGTCTTTAGGAGTCAGGTGGGCCTTTTTGTTTTCTTGTTGTTACCTACCTGATGCAAAGCCAAGCAGAACTTTTGGGAGACCAAAAAAACTCCCACTTTATAGGATAATCATGTAGTATCAGGCTTTAGATTGTGGATAATGGTTATGTGCCGCGGGACAGTAAAATAATCAAATGTTATTAGATTTCACTAATTTCAGAATTACTGATAATTTGGATGGGATGTTGATTAATGCTCAAGCAGATCTTTTCCTAAAGGAAAATGTAAACAAAACGGCAGGGGTCGATGTTTAAGATATTTCAGAGGATTAATTCTTTTCAACATCACCTGTCTTTTAAAAGTGTGCAGTCACATGCAAACAGCCGATTTATTCATTCCAAATCCTTCCGGAGTCTACTAGTTGAGACACTAAACTCCAACCCTGTATCTCTGTATTTCTCTAGACAGTTTACTTAGCTTTCTTTCTTAGTTGTTTTTGTTTTGTTTTGTTTTTCTGTAAAGTAGAAATATGACTTAACTTCACAGGGGTACCATAAAAATAAATGAAATAAGAGATATGACAATGACTTTTAAGTATAAAAAAATGCCATGGTCAGTTAATTATTTCACACATTAAAAAGAGTATTTTAAATACTGAGGTTACTTTCTTTTTTAATGTTTTGACTATTTAGGCTTACTCCATGTTCTTGAAAGTGATCAAATCAATTCTTTTAAGACAGTACAGACTAGATTTGGCTGTATTCCAACTCATGAACAGTTACATCTAAAAAGACTGTCTTTTTACGTGAAAGGGAACATAAAACCAATGGTCTCTATGTGAACCCAAGCCTAGGTACCTCTCACCAGTTAGACTGATTATTAAGTGTTATAAGACACTGCCTTAGACCAAAGGCATTGAGACTCTTCTAGAACATCCTAAGAGTGATGTCATGCATGACTGCCCATTGGGTTCAGTGCTGAGAAGCATCCAAACTAATGGGTGCACCTCTTAGGAGGCTGAGCTTTCAGAGGATCCAGTCATTTTTCTGTAGGAGAAAATGTCCTGAAGACTGAGCAGGGCCCTGGGCCCATTAAGCCATGGAACCTCTTTCGAAGCCTTTTGAAAGTGTCTGGGGTTCACCTCAGTTATCAACACCCTCACCTGGTTTTTAATAAATGCTCACATGCTTGTGGTCCCGTAAAAAATTAAGCCGCCAGGAACCTAAACTGATCCTACCCATGGGTGACGTCCCTGCATGCTGATCTGAGCCCCCTCTAAGTGCTGAACGTGCACTTCACCAACCCTTGGAAGAGCCACATCAGTACACCTTGACATCATCCGTTGGTTTCCTCAAGAACTGAAGCACCTTGACTGGGGTTCAGGAAGAACCTGCCTTATACCAAATCCCAGAGGCATTCCAGCCTCTGTGCAGGAAGACCTATCTGAGTCTACAGAGATCATTCATAATCATCCTTACTGTGTTTTCATTTTCTCACGTTCAACCTCCGTCCACCACCACCCATTCATCACATTTAAAAAAATTCAATGTGAACAATATTGAATATCTTCTCTGAGTCACTCTCTCCTTATGTCACATGAGAAATTAAAGCAAACCCGTCAAAAGTCTCTGGAAACATAGACTGGGTTGGTAATAACTGTCTCTTTAAATGAAAGAGAACACTGAAAGCTGATGGTTCCAGTCTGAGCACGAGCAATACTTTATCCTGGAAGAATTATTAGAAAGAAAGGGACATATATTTCTGTTGACACTGTATATTAAGTGAACTTTCTAAACCCTCTTTTGTCTGTATTAAATAAATATGCTCAGAGTTTCCTACCATGTCCTTTATTTCTTCTGGTTTTAAATAAAAGGGATTAAGACTCCTAATTAAGACACTGGAGCAAGGCCTGATCAGTTTTGCCAGTGCAAATTAGTTCAGAGGCCCAGAACTGCTCCTTTCTGTTTGCTGGTATGGGAGGGTTTGTTTGATTTAACATGATTGCGGAAATGAAATATCCCTAAGACAAAGAACCAGTATTGCATTTCTGGAGAGTGGCTGGAGGGAAATTGGAAACTAATGCACATTAGCAGTGGATCCAAACTACAACCAGAAGGAGACATGTTATTTAGAAGGAAAGTGATGTGACTAGACTAATCCTTTGACGTAGACTGTACTTTCTTCTTCCTTTATTTTTTTAAAGGAACATAAATGAAATAGAATCTAATTTTCTAACAAGGTCCCATGAGCTTGGGACGTTATCTTTCCTTCCTTGAGTACAGGCCAGTTTCTATATGCATTAATTATTACTATTCACAACATCTCTATGAAATAGTTATTATTACCCCTGTTGTACAGATAAGGAATCTCATTTTCCAAAGGCAGATACTGACCTAAAGCCAAATAGTCTTGAGACTCTTGGTTATTGTTTCTGGTTCCATCAACTCCGAGCCATTTGGTAAGCTTGAAGAGAAGAAAGGTCTCAGTCATGGAAAGTAACAGCTTGTCCAATCCTAGTGTTGCATTGGGTTGGGTTCCTATTCAGTGGATCTGGTCAGGCCAGAATAATTCCCCAAGGGCAATGGAAAAGTGGGCAAGAGGCAAAGCTATAAAGGGTCATCAGTTGAAGTCAAACAGCAGAAATGGCCCCAAATGGCCTTCTCTTGTCTCAGTTTGGTCTTGCCTTCTGTATCAGAGCTTATTTTCTCCTCCTCCCTCTCTCCTGGTGTGCACGATTCTGCACTTACCTACTCAAGACTTTCTGCTCAACTTCTATTCTCAACAGTTTCAGTAGTTTGTTTTTTATCTACATATTTAATAAAAATTCAAATTCTTGTGTTTTCTGAGGGAAGGGGAGATGAGGTCTTCTCTGTGGTTGTCTGCTGCATGTGTGGGGTACTAGCACCTGTGTCATGGGATTGTCTCTTATCCCTCAAGAGTTGATCCCATTTTATGTCTGAGATGGCCAATCAGACTTTGAGAAGGAAGAGGACGAAAGATGGATTGCTTTAATTTTTGTCAAGCTAGGCATTGTAATGCAGAGCAAACCCAAATCACCCAGTTCCTACTACCTGGGACCTCTATGACTGATGAGCCAAAAATGCAATACACACATTTGTGTGTGTGTGTGTGTGTGTGTGTGTGTGTGTGTGTGTGTGTTTATATGGCATATGAGACACCAGGAACGTTAAGGCTTAGGTATCCATAGGTAACTCATAATGGAGTAGAAATGGGTGGTGGCTACGAGAGGGCAAAGTGGTTTTGAAAAATCCATCCATAACTGTGGGGTCCAGGAGTCCTGGAGGAAACACTCACAGAATCATAGATGCACTGATTTCTTTGATTATCTTGTGATGTCTGGCAAAGTATCAGGCCAGGGTTGATAGTCTTCCAGGTATGAATTGTTTTAAGAGTACCCAGGGTTTGCTTTAATCAGGTGTAGTGAGACACACAAACATGGAAATGACTGTCATGGAGGAAGAAGTTCTTCTTACTCACAGATCCCTAGAAGTGGGAAGTGTGGTATGCCATGCAGGAGGGCCACATGGGGAAGCACCAGGGTTGGTCAGGAGGAGTAAGGGAAAAACATGGCAAGGGCCTCTATGTGGTTCCTCTAGAAGGAATGGGTGAGGCAGAGTAAGCAGGCTTATGGTTGCCTAGTCTGAATAATTTCTCTAGGCTTTGGGGTGTTGAGGCTGTCTCTAGTTCGGTGGTACCTGGCCCTGGGGTGATTAGGGCAGGACAATAGTGGCCCTGAGTGTGAGAGCTGAACAAAGATGGTGGTTCAGGGTATGGGCTCTGGATTGATTGGTTTGCATATGAAAGGTGCACTCACAGGTGAGTTGCTCACTATCTCTAGAAACTGGCTAGTCCTGGGAGGGACAGTCCCTCCTGGGTCAGCAAGACCCCAAGATGTCCAAGCACCAAAATACAAGAAAAATAAAAAACACAGTAATATAATACATGCATGTAGAGTTGTACCTCCTGCAATTATGAAAGGCAGAGGAAGGGCTACAGGGGTATTTGTCTCATGTATGTTGGGGGGACCTTGACAATAATTCTTCATTGTCCAAAAAGGTTAATGGCAGAGGGGAAAATGCTACTTTGTTGTTTATTTTTTTGTAAGAGTACAATTCAGTAGTTTTTAGTATATCCACAATTTGTGTAACCATCACCAATATCTAATTCAAGAATATTTTCATCACCCCCCCAAAAGGAACACCTTAAGTAAGCTGGGGAAAGAGTAGGAAACAAATGATGAACTCTTTAGGGCACTTGTAATTATGAGAAGAGAAATTATTCTTATTTGTCTTTAGGATTTAGAGATACACAGACAGCCACCATCTTGGCTCTGTCATCTCCAAACTTTTTGATTATTCATCCCACCTATAAAAATGTTTAAGCCTACATCCCCAATATGTTATATGTGATATGCATGCCCTACCATACTCATTTGTTATGTACATTTTACAATATACAGAAGAAATTGAAATTAACATAGAATCAGATAGAAATCAATAGACATAGCTGTTATAATATTTTCTTCCTTCATCTCAAAGGATCATCTAGGTACATACCATTTTGGAGACTTTTGCTGTAAATGTCACAGAGTCTGTATTGCTTTGCTAGGGCTGCCCTGGCAAGATACCACAGACTTGTTGGCTTAATCAACAGAAATTTGTTTTCTCACAGTTCTGATGGCTGAAAGTCCAAGGTCAAGGTGTCAGCAGGTGATTTCCTCTGAGGCCTCTCTCCTTGGCCTGCAGATGGCCGCCTTCTTGCTGCCTCTTCACATGGTGGGCCCTCTGTGCACGCACATCCCTGCTGCCTTTCTGTGTGTCCAAATTCCCTCTTTTTATAAGGATGATGCCAGTCAGATTGGATTAGGGCCCACCCTAAAAGCCTCATTTTAGCTTAGTCACCTGTTTAAAGGTCCTAGCTCCAAATACAGCCACATTCTCAGGCACTGGGGTTAGGGCTTCACATATGAATTTTGGCAGGACACAACTCAACTCATAACAGAGTCTCTTCCAGATAATAGTCCAGTGGCCTCCACAGGAAAAAGGAAAGCATGATGTCTGACACTGGGACCGAGGGGAGGGCTCTTGGGGGCTGTTCTCAAGCCATTAGCTAACCACTTGCCTCCTGGCCCCCTAGGGATAATGTTGCCCCTGTGGTATAACTGTAGGACCACCTTTCCCAGATACCAAGGTTGGTCCCTCTAATATCAGGTAGTGTCAGGCCATTGGCTGACTTCCCAGAAGTGACAGATCACTTGCTCCCCAACCTCACAAAGGGGAAATGCAAGGGAACCCTCAAGAGTTTTGAACAGGGCTGGACTGTCCTCCCGCAGACTCTACCAGCTGTGGAAGCACTAGCCAGGACACTGGAGAGTCTGATATTGGAGATCCAGTGATGAGTTAGTCCACAAAACTCCTTCCAACATGGTGAGAGGGTAGGGGTCATATGCAGGGCTGGTCCTTGGCAATACTTTCAAGGAGTGTCCTTTTATGTACTCTCTTCCCTCTTTGAACATCCTCTGCCCTCACATCTTTCAGGGCTATCACTATAGCTCATGGAACTCCCCAGTTCATATCCCTAAGTTTATTCCTATTTTTTTAAGAGGTGAAAGTGGAGTGGGGAAAAACCAATCCAAAGCGATGAATCTCTAATGTTAGGATTTTGGACATTGGAATTGTAGGTTAGGAAATATTTGAGGACAGCAGAAACTTTCTCTTTTTTTTATAAATTTATTTATTTATTTTTGGCTGTGTTGGGTCTTCGTTTCTGTGCGAGGGCTTTCTCTAGTTGCGGCGAGCAGGGGCCACTCTTCATCACGGTGTGCGGGCCTCTCACTATCACGGCCTCTCTTGCTGCGGAGCACAGGCTCCAGACGCGCAGGCTCAGTAGTTGTGGCGCACGGGCTTAGTTGTTCCGTGGCATGTGGGATCTTCCCAGACCAGGGCTCGAACCCGTGTCCCCTGCATTGGCAGGCAGATTCTCAACCACTGCACCACCAGGGAAGCCCAGCAGAAACTTTCTTGACCTTTCAAATCACCCCTTGGTGAGAGATATTGATTCTGGCTGTTCCTATCATTAAAAAGCTACTGTTTCCTCTGTGCAATAGCTCTTGTCCATTGCTTCCAAAAGGGACTTCAGTGAGAAGGGTTAGAACCTGACTCCAGATGGTACTGATTCCAAGCTAGGAAGCAAGTTGGAGCAGTGACCTCCTGGATGGGAGGGGATGGATGGGGGAGTCACAAGGGAACAGATAAAGGGATGATAGGGCTTAACGGGAGGTTAAGACAAAGCATCTGGGATTCTACCACTTGGGTCTGCTGCTTCCTACTGGCTATTTACGCTATGCCTCAGTTTCCTCATTTTAAAATTGAGATAATTCTAGTGTCTGAAATGAGAGAATACCAGTAAAGTGCTTACCACAGTGCCTGACATATAAGTACCAACAAACGGCAGCTGCTCCCATTAATATGCTTTTGCCAAATCAGAAGACCTAAAATAAGGCAAATACACAGCAAGCTCATCCCTCTTCAAAAGTGATGGGACCCGTGGGATGAAGGACCTCTGGTAACGATTTTTTCCTACCACAGAATATAAATATGTGAGGTTAGGATTTTGAATTATCTACTGCAGGGTAGCAGAGGCTTTTCAGGGCAAGATGGGAGCAAGAGTTAACAGGCAAATGCTTATTTTTAATTCCTAGCACTACTGTGAAGAGATGAGGTGAACTCTGTCCAAGGACTTTAGCACTGGGACGTGATGGTGATAATGAGAGGGAAAATTGGCCAGAAAAAATTTTAACCTTGAAATCAAAGCCCAGACCCACAAGCCTTAAGCTTTTGAGGATCATAAACCCCTCAGAGACTCTGAAAGCTAGGTGTGCTCTTCCCAGAAAAACCTCACCGGCAATAAAACTCTACGTAGAATTCCAGAGTGACCCTGGACCCCTTGAAGCCCATCCATGGATCCTGAGGGAGTCTGACCCCAGCTTAAGGATCTCTTGTAGGAGAAAGAAAAGCCTGCAGACTGACAGAGCTGATGTCAGGAAAGATCTGGAAACAAATGCATCAGGGTCAGATGCTGAGTCAGGCCACCAGATTCCTGAGGAAGCCCTCTGGGGAGCTGCCAGGCCCTGCCATGAAGTTTGCATTCAAAAGTGATCCCCTCTGTGGGTACAGAGTTACATGAACACTTAAACCAATGGTGTGTACAGGGCCCTGAGGACCAAGGCGGGCAGTGGGCTGTAGACAGGAAGGAGGGGACAACAGGGAAAGGGCTGAGCAGGACATGGCATCCATCCCCCTTTGGTGGAAAAATCTTCTTCTGTGACCCCAGGAGGGCAGGAGAAGGGGGGACAGAGCAAACATGAGCGGTGACAGGAGCAGACCTTACAGAGCCTCCCTCCTCAGCCCCACTGCTGTCACTGCTCTGTACAGATGTGGGGTTCCCAAGAATCACCCTGGATCGCTTTCTCTCTCCCACCCTACTTCCTGGTTACCTCTCAAGTCCATCTCCTTTGTGCCTCTGAACGACGCCACAGCCCTCATGACTCACCGCCATCGCTCTACCAGACTCCTAGGGTCTCCCTGCCACCCCCCCACCGCCCTGTCCTCTTTTCTTTACGCCCCACACTGCAGCCGGCATGCTCTTCCTCAAGGGAAAATCTGATTGTGCCCTCAGAATAACACGCCGCCTCCTGAATACAGCCTTCTGCATACAGCCGTGATGGCCTGGTCCCCATCCACCCACAGGCGCCTGTGTCTGAGCACCTTATGGTCCAGCCTCTCCTCAGACCTCCCAGGACCTGAGCCATGTCCCCCAAACCCCCATGCCTGCCTCGCCAGCTCCCACTCGGCCTTCAGGTCTCCGGGGGACATCCCTCGTTTCCTCCTTTAGGAAGTCTTCCTACCCTACCCTCCTCCCCCGACATCTCTCACCACAACCTCAGACTCCAACCAGCAGAACTATTGATCTTGTGGTCCCCTCACAGTGGCTCCAGGCCACCTCCTCCTCCTGCCTCAGTGGCTGGTGATGGGCCCAGACAGAGCTGCTTCCAATGTCTTCCCTAGCCTCCGGGAGCTGGTCAGGCCCTCCACGTGCCCTCAGCCCCTGGATCTCTCCCAGCAGAGGTCTTGCCTCACCTCCTACATGCTCTTTCTGGGCTGGGCCTGTGCCTTGGGCTGTCTTGTATAGTCCCGGGTTCCTGCAAGGATGAATGCATTCATGTACTGATACACTTAAAACAGTGCCTGGAAAACAGTAAGCACAAGGATTGGTTATTATTATTGCTTCTGATGTTATCATCATGCTCATCATTATGATCATTTACAGCTATAGTCTCAGCACCTGACATGTGGTAGCATCCAACAAATTTTTGTTAAGGGAATGAATGGACGATAAAACTGTGTAAGTGGGACTTCCCTGGTGGCACAGTGGTTAAGAATCCGCCTGCCAATGCAGGGTACACGGGTTCGAGCCCTGGGCCGGGAAGATCCCACATGCCACAGAGCAGCTAAGCCCGTGTGCCACAACTACTGAGCCCACGTGCCACAACTACTGAAGCCCACGTGCCTAGAGCCCGTGCTCCACAACAAGAGAAGCCACCGCAATGAGAAGCCCACACACTGCAACAAAGAGTAGCCCCTGCTCGCCACAACTAGAGAAAGCCCACGCACAGCAACGAAGACACAACGCAGCCAAAAATAAATAAATAAACAAATTTTAAAAAAAAACAAAAAACTGTGTAAGTGTATCATTGCAGTCATCTTTGTGCTTTTTATTTTTGTTTCGATGCTTTTTTGAAGAACCACTTTATGCTCTTCAAAATACACTAGGATAAGGAATCTGGACCTGGCAAACCTTGAAACTGAAGTACAGAGAGGCTGGTCCATAGTTACACAAAAACTGCCAGCTGAGTCTGGGGACAGAACACAATGGATCCAGGTCCTTGCTGCCCTCTCCCCCTTCAGAACTAACTTTCTAGGAGAGTTTGGGGGGGTGGCCCACCTTCCAGAACTCCTCCTCTCCTGACCCTGCTGTCTCCAGCTCGGGCTGCTGCACAGAGAGGAAGGGGGAGGGGGTGGAGCACATACAATCGGTTGAGATTTCATTTACTTGCGTTCATTTGCATCACTTAGTTATTGCGGTCTTGGGCCGTTTCTAATAAATGTGTTTTCCTAACCCACAGCCTCTGGGCTATCCTTCTCACCATATCTATTATGACTGAATGGCTTCTTGGGAACAGAGCGACCTTCTCCTCCTAGCTGAGAGCTAAGTAGGGCACACCTCCTGCCATCCGCAAGAGGGATGTGGTGTGCAAGTCCCCTGTGCTCTGGTGACCAAGGCTTGTCATTTCACTGGCTGTCACCTGCCGGAACAATGGGCCTGGGGGCTTATACAACAGTGCACCCAGCTGCAGCCCAGCGAGGAGTCAAACCACAGCCTCAGGAAGGAGCAGGAGCCTGCTTATGGCTTTAAATATTCAAGCAGCTGGAAAAGCTCATCCATCTTGATCTGTTGGCTTCTCCAGGGGAATGTGAAGGCGCCGAGATTACATTAAGCAAAACAGCCCCACCCCGGAGACAATTTAGATCCTAGGTGTTTTGCACCAACATTCCTATTCAAAGAGAATTCAGTGCCTGTACAGGGTTTTACTTCCCTCTGCTCAATACTTTGAGTTAAAATTCTTCTTTTCTTTCCTGCCCTCCAAAATAGATCACACTGGGCAGCAGAAGCTGGGTATTTAATTGCAAACTCCACAAACAAATGAGCAGCTGCCTCTGTACTGACAAATGCATGTCTTTTGTCTTTCCAGACGCTTCAAAAAAAAATGCACAGTGAACAGAGAACTGTATGCTTTTTGGGAAACAGATTTACCTTCTTAATTATATTTTTACTTGCCCTCGGATTAAAATTAGTTTGCCTTGCCTGAGCTGACACCAGCTTGAGTGGAGAGAGATGGTTGGAGAGAGACCTAGGGAGGGAAAACGAATCTGATAGGAAACATCTGCTGCTGGGATTCTGTGAGGAGGGCGTCTCTGAGGACCTGCCTCAAAGAGCTGAGAGTTACCCGAGGTCACCACCACTCCCCCACTCACACAAAAGGTACTTCCAGGGTAGGTAGCAAAGATGTCACTCATCAGTTTTCAGGGGGAATTGTCCTGGCTCCCTGGGGACAGGTGTCTCTCCAAACTCACACATCCTCAGGATTAGTCTGTCAGTGGAGAAATGGAAATCTGGGCCCTGGTCTCCATGCTTGGACAAGGATAGAGACTCGACATTCTGCTCTAAATAAGAAACAGACACCGAGGTTGGTGCTGGCTTCACAAGCCCTCCCATCCCTGGTGCTGCAAAAGAGGAAAACTGTGGGTCAAAGACAGACCTCGTCACAACAAGCCCCAAAATCCTCACGCAGCAGACATACACTCAGCAAAGAGAGGTGCGGTGCGCTACCTCCAGCATGTCACTTTCCAACCTGTGGGCTGATTTTAGAAGCTCTAGCAGGGGGGCTTCCCTGGTGGGTGCAGTGGTTAAGAATCCACCTGCCAATGCAGGGGACATGGATTTGAGTCCTGGTCTGGGAAGATCCCACATGCCGCGGTGCGACTAAGCCCGTGCACCACAACTACTGAGACTGCGCTCTAGAGCCCGTGAGCCACAACTACTGAGCCGGCACGCCTAGAGCCCGTGCTCCGCAACAAGGGGAAGCCACCGCAATGAGAAGCCCACGCACCGCAACGAAGACCAATGTAGCCAAAAATAAATAAATAAATTAATTAATTAATTTTTAAAAAAAGAAGCTCTAGCAGGTAGAGACACTATAGGTGTTTCTGGGTCTGCAAAATTCAACATGGGAAGCTTCTTATGAAATCTGAGTGAGAAATAACTTCCATTGCATTAAACCACTGATATTTTGGGGTCTGTCTTTTACAGTAGCTAGCTGTAACTTAAATAATGCATCTTCATATTTATGAGGTGACAGTGACAGATTTTCCTCGGTTACAGTTTCCTCCTCCCTTCCAATGACCCATATTGTGAATCCAAAAAGATACCTTCTTAGTAAATAGAAATTAGTTCACTGGTTTTGGAAAACAGACAAGATACTGAAAGAGAAGGTTATTCCTTCCAAGAATATGCTGAGAAAAGGAAGGCAGGTAAAAAGAATCTTGAAAGAGATTTTAAGCCTCTTAGTTGGTAAGTAAGAGTGATCCTATAGGGCTTCCCTGGTGGCTCAGTGGTTAGGAATCTGCCTGCCAATGCAGGGGACACGGGTTCGAGACTTGGTCCAGGAAGATCCCACACGCCGTGAAGCAACTAAGCCCGTGCACCACAACTACTGAGCCTGTGCTCTAGAGCCCGCGAGCCACAACTACTGAGCCCATGTACCACAACTACTGAGCCTGTGCTGTAGAGCCTGCAAGCCACAAGTACTGAGCCCGTGCTCTGCAACAAGAGAAGCCACCACAACGAGAAATCCGCGCACCGCAGCAAAGAGTAGCCCCCGCTCGCCTCAACTAGAGAAAGCCCGCGTACAATGAAGACCCAATGCAGCCAAAAATAAATAAATAAATAAATAAAAATTTTTTTTAAAAAAGAGTGATTTTATAAACCATTTCTTTATGATGCTCCCAGTATACTTGGAAGGTGATGAGTGGTGGGAAGTGACATTCCCATGTTATAAAGGAGAAAGTGAATGCTTAACTTTGCTGAGAAATCCATCAAATCAAGGCTGCTGGTTTCGTGACTCCCATTCCACTGGTGAATGAGCTTTTGCAAATAAGACTAGTGATATTACCATATCAAAGGAGGTGGATACAAGGCTCTCCTCCACTGTGATCACACAAGGAGAAAGCTCACACTAGAATCACCACTTTCCCCACAATCCTTTCCCAATTTACATTCTAATTAGATAAATTCCAGTGTAGGTGAGATAACAGAGAATGAAGCCTCAGCTCCACGCCAGAAGAATCATCAGAGACGTTGTAAAGAAATGGGGTGAGGGGAATAGAAAAGGAAGAAAAGAGGTAGACAGAAAGAATGCTTCTTTCTCTTGCACAAACCATCCCTTGAGAGATCATCACGAGGTCCAGGGGCACTGGACGCTCAGCTCTCTGCGCAAACGAGTCTTTAGTGGGTACCTTCCTTCCCTATATCTGCTGAGATTCAGATGGGGTGCAAGTAGTGAGTTGGGAGGGTACACGCCTGGCTGTTTGTTGGCATATTTTACCTACATTATCCTACCCAATCTCTGCTGTGCCCCTCACAGCCAGTCACAGCACTGCCCAATAGAGTTTACACAATGATGGCAACGCTCTTTAATTCTGTCCAGTATGGTAGCCATTAGCCATATATGACTATTGAACACTTGAAATGTGACTAGTGCAACTAAGGAATGACATTTTTAATTTTGCTTAATTTTAGTTAATTTAAGATTAAATCACCACATGTGGCTAGTGGCTACCATACTGGACAGCAATGTGGATTAAGGTGTTGTGAGGGTACCAGTGGCACTATAGCTCACGAGGAGGAAGGCCAAGCCCATCAATGGGAACTGCAAATATTCTTGGTAAAACTCATCTAAAACACATTGTTGGAAAATAAAGTTTCTGGAGGAAAGCTCAACTCACAAGGAAATTCTACAGACAATTCTTGTGTCCCTCTCTGTTTCTCTCATTGGTCCATCTTGGATTGCTAAGAAACAGCGGGTCTGGGAAAGTATGCAAACATGGATCTTGAGCCCTACAGGCTGGCACAGGAATTAGCATTATTTAATCTTTACCAACAACCCTATGAGGTAGCTACTATCTCTATTTTTCAGATGAGCAAACTGGAGAGTTTGAAAAATTTGCCAAAGACACTCAGCTAGTATGTGGCAGAGCAGAGATTTTTACCCAGATCTATCTGTTTCCAGCATATTCTCAACCATATGCATAAATGTTCCATAATTCAAGCCACAAATGTGCTTTTCTCCTCCAGTTTCTTGCACACAAAACATCTGGCCCCCTGATTGTTTTCTTTCATTTCCCCTTCATCACTGGTTTGATGCTAAGTAAAAGAAGTTTCTGGCACCACTGAATATTAATACCCAGCATTTGCATTGCACTTTACAGTTTATAAAACATCCTGACATTCATTATTTCATGTGATCTCCCCATGAGACATATGAGAAATTATTATCATTTCCTTTGTTACAGGGGGAAAATGGAAGCTCAGAGAAGCTAAGTGACCCCACAGCTAGACAGAGGTGAACTCAGGGCTAGGCTCCAGCCCTTCAGACTGGGAGGTCCCAGCTCTGCCCCTGCTCAAAGCTGTGCCTCAGGCCCAAGTATGCGTCAGAGAGACTCTGGGGTAGGCGGTCTTAACCTTCACAGAATAATAATGACCCCTTCACAGAATAATGTTTTTAAATACATAAAATCAAATACACGAGGTTTCAAAGGAAACCAATTTTATTGAAATAGAAAAATGTTTTTAATCATGTGTGTGATACCGTGGTATACATGTGCTTCTTTATTAACCAGTTCTAGTAGCTGGTCTAATAACTTTTACAATTTCAAAGCAGTAATTGATATAAATGATATTTTAAAGTATGTGCAACAACAGTGATATCATATGAAAATATCTTTGATTTCTGAGAGTAATGACACAGATACTGCTTATGCCATTGAGGGTTTGTTGCTCACATTTATCATTGAAGAAAATAACTTTAAAGATTAGTGACAACAAAGATTAATTTTTTTCCATCTCAGTACACAGAATCTTTTAATTCTATCCATGAATTCTCTGAGACCACACACTTAGGACTTATCAATGTGGGAATTCAAAATCCTCAGACTGGATCCTCCTTTCCAATGTAGACAAATGGTCCACCTGTAGGATGCATCGAATCATATCCCTAACCTCCCTCCTATAAGATCAAGGAGGAAATCTGAGATTGCTGGCTTGGATTAAGCAAGGAGAATCACAAACATTTTAGTTGCCATGATGGTCAACTTGGGAACTCAACTTCAGTATGTTCTTACTATATACTAGTACCTGGGAGTCAGAGTTTTCTATGTGCTCCATGATAATGACCATGAGCATCCCAAACATCCATCTTATATCCATGTGGCATCTTCCTGCCCATGGCTCAAGGAAGTATGTCCAAGTATATCCTCAGATAGTCAGAGGCTCATGGTTTCTTCTTTTATTTTCATTTTAAGCCTTCACTTCCATAACTGATTCTTACAATCTCATTTTGATAGTTCGGAGAATAGTATGAATACCTCTCCTTTATAAATGGAAGAAATGAGATACAAAATGATTGAGTGACTGATCACATAGTTTCACTGCAGGACTCCCAACTCTCAAAATGCTATTCACTCTTAGAAATTCGAGGTGGAGAGGGCAGACACATGGGAAATGAGGCCAGGTAAATCAGGCCGGCTGGTGTGCATTTCACAAGAATGTGCTCCAAGTTCCCAGAGTAAACACTTGAAAGCGAGAAAAGAGAGAAAGGTGACCCTGAAGATTCGTCATCTCAAATTTCAAAAATCACACTGCAGATGGTGGCGTGCCCAGACCTTGCAGCGGCTCTTGGCTAAAAGGCGATGTTGGAAGTCACTAAGCTCTCCCGGACAAATTTATAGTCATGTCTTGATGTACTCAAGCAGAGTGACTTGTTGTCCCAAAACATTCCAGAAATCACATAGAAGAACAAATAGGGAAATGGCATTTATATGAACTCACCTTTGAGTAAATCACTTGATTATTTTTCTAAAATATCATATAATGGATGAGAAAATCACTGAAAGCCTGTTTTACCTTTCATCGTTAGTCTTAGCCCATTAACTGAATGATAAACAAGGATTTAATTAAAAGCCAGTGTCAGATTTAAAACTCATGACACACACCAGAAATAAGCTCAGTAGTTGAAAGGATCACAGTATAGAGTAGCAGGGGGAATTCTGAGAGAGTTATTAAACTGGAAACTCATTCGCAACAGTGGAGAAACCCCCAATACTTGATTTTAACCTGTCAAGGATCCTTACTTTGCTTTTCATCTAGTGAGGGATTTGGAGGTTCTCAAGTATTTGAAGCAATCTATCACGCCCTGTCCTTTTACTTCTCTCTCTGGGCATTTAGTAAAGAAAGTCTGGAGCTAAAATATAGACATATATTTTGTATGTGATGTAAATAAAAACCAAAATGTCTTTTCCAAGCTTGGTATACAACTGTTACTAGTGTCACTTCTGAAATTTCTTCAGGATTAAAGTGACATAGGGGTTTTCAACAGGAGATATACCTGTTTCCAAGCTTTAACCACAACAAAAGTAATACTTCGTACCCACAAGAGGTGCAAGGGAGGTGGGATGGGAGAAATACCGAGGATTTACTCAGTGGCCTGGAAGATACTTGTCATACTTGCCAAAGTGCAGAAGGGACAAAACTGTATGGAAATTCTTCCTCCTGGGCTAGTGGGAACAGAGGTGGACACTTGTGCCACATGGATGTAAGATGGCTGGTTAAGATGCTCATGGTCATTATCATGGGGCATGTAGAAAACTCAATGACTCCCAGGTACTAGCATGTAGTAAGAATATACTGAAGTTGAGTTCCCAAGTTGACCATCATGGCCATTAAAACGTTTCTGATTCTCCCTGCTTAATCTAAGCCAGCAATCTCTTCCTGGGTGAGAGGTTTAGAGAAGTGAGTAGAGAAAGTGGAAATGGAGCTGGTTATGAAAGTCCATCCTATAGTTTGCGCATGTCGAATACGCGAGGGCGACCACCACTAACCCCCAGCCCCCCCCCAGAGCAGACATCAGACACAGCCCCAAATCCCCTCTACACACAGCCTCCACCAGTCAGAATTGGTGTAAGAGATAGAATCCCACATACTGTTTCAGCCTTTGCCCATCTGGTTGCATTTTTTTTATTGTTGTTCTTGCTGTTTCTCATTTTCAGTCTCCTATGTGGTAAATGGTGAAGTACCCATTGGATTACACTCCACGCTCTCTGGTGGTCTAGTGGTTAGGATTCAGTGCTGTCTCCCAATCCACAATGGATTACACTCACATTCATCATCATATACTTAGTATAGTGGTTATAACTCGACCATGCTCACTCCCATGCAGGAAAGCACATCCAAATACAGGTAAATGTCAGGGACAATATTCTAAAAATAACATGGAAACATCTAATTTTTTTAAAGGAAACAATCAGCAAATTTCCTTTAAGTATTATAAGTAAGCGATTTCTTGCCATACTCCTTCACAGCTGTGGGTCTTTCTATCTCCATGAATCACTGCCAAAGACATGGGGAAGCAGCTTCAGGTCCAGGATAAGATACTGCAGCCCTTATCCTGCAAAGCTGATGGTGCTGGTGAAAGTCAGCCTCACATCCAGCCCACAGCTTAGCAGTGTTCCTCTGTCCCTTTTGACCTGTTACCTGTAGGCAAACCTTGAGATCCTGTGGCTGAGAGGCACTGAAGGACGTAGGGGGCAGCTTTGTCTGCCAATGCTTCCTCATGACATGCTTCAAAGGGTCCTGGGATTATAATAAAGAGAAGCCGGGACCTGCCAACCTCTCCCAGCCTGCATGCCCTCCCTGGAACACACACACACACACACACACACACACACACACAAACACACTGTCCACCCCGAATCCCCACAGCCCACACTGGGGCCCATTAGCACTGGGCACAAAGAAGTCTCCAGTGAAAGCCAAAGAGACAGCAAAGAGAAGTTTGAAATCATTGGATGGCTTTACAGCTCAGTGTATAACCACAGCCTCTTCCAGGCAGGCAACTCCCTTCCCTCATTTGCTGTTTATCCTGAGGAATCTGAAGTTTAATGAGCTTCAGGCAAGAAAGTCTCATAAAACCACAGCTGCCCAGTGAATCCTCTATGCTGGGTGGGTGGGCAGGGCCAGGAGCTTAATCACAGGCATCACCAGAGCCCCTGCAAAGGGGGAGGCTATATAAGATGAACCCAGCATCCCCATTGGTCTTTGTTTCCTTTCAGTGATTCCCGATGGCCTCCTCAGTTTCCTCTGCAGGTGAGCAGGGAAGCTTCCTGACTATTTCAGCTCATCTCCAAACTCAGTCATCAGTAAAGTCAGTTCTGGGATCACAGCATTTCAGGGCGGTGTTCACACAGTGAGGTCAGCTGCACTCTAGCCAGAACTTGAAGGAGCATCCCAGAGGAAGAGCCCTAGAAGCTGAGAAGGAATATTCATTAATTAGAAATGCAGGAATAGGATTTTCACCTTCCTAGCAGGCCACACGGGGCTGCAGCCCTTACAGGATAATTGAAGAAATCTTGTTTCAACAGCTCCCTGGGAAAGAGGCCTGGCCTTGGCGAGACACTGGGCCTCAGTCTTCTCCTTCAGCCCAGCGGTGAGAGGAATTAATGCCCGCGTTGATGCCATACTTGGGGCCCACCCAGGTGTGTCACTGCGTGGTTTATTTCCTGGTGAAACGGACGCCAAGTAAAACCGGAGATGGTAAATACAGCGGTGCATTCGGCTGGTTGAATCGGGGGTTCAGACCCTGCTGACCGGGCAGTGCCCCAGCTCAGGTAGCTGTCAGAGTTCATTTCGTGCTTGTCTGGGAGTTGAGGGCTTTGTTGTTGTTGTTGTTCCTAGAAAAAGGGAGAAGTTGGGGGCCAGGAGATTAAAGGGAAAGGAAGCCGAAGGGAAGGCTTGATACCCATTCCTGCTGAGTCTTTGTACTTAGAACATAAGGCAAACCTGGCAGACCAAGGGACACTTGGGATTATGAGAGTCATTTTATTTTTTTTTGCAAGAAAAATAAAATAAGGAGAGCAGGGAGAGCCAGAGTGGGCCCTGTGGTGCAGCTGCAGAGCTGAAGGAAGTCCGGGCTCTTGCCCACCCACAGGCCGGGAGTAACGCCTCCACCGCCCCCCGCAGATGACTCACACTGCCCTCTCAAAATCCATCTTCCAAAACACTTGTTTTCATAATGCTGACAAAGTACATTGGAGACCCAGCTAAAAAAGAAACTTTAATGTCTACGACTAATCTTTGATAATGACTGTGATATGAATATTTATTGAAAATACAATTAAAAGAAAAACCTGGCAAGCTATTAAATGCAATTCCCTCAAATGGCACCTTTTAAGAGAGGCTGATACACATCCGTGACCAGCAGCTTCCGGCTCCATCACTCAAGTGGGCGTCAGGGCTGACTACGGGAAACTCTACCAGCTTTCCAGTCCTGGGATCTACTGAACTGTCACATCGGCTGACACTGGTACCCACGTCCCATCCCAGTATAGTCCCCCAAAGACATCAACCTCATTTTTCTTAATATTCCAAGAATTTCTATGACTGGCTTTAGAATGAGTGGAGCATTAAAGGCAATAGTAAACTTTTCCCTGCTACATCTATTTCGTTCTTGGCGTAAACTGGTCTGCATCTGATCCCTTCATGACCACTCCCACCACTACCTTTTTTCTCCAGATCACCTTGACTGTCTCTTTCCCTTCTCAGCCACCTGTCACTTCTCTTCTTACTCTCCACTAACTCCTTAAACTGTTCTTATTTTGGCCACTACCTGGATGAGATTATACCTTGGCAGAGAGAACATCATGGCCTGATGTGTTTGTTTCACAATTCCAGAGCCAAAGCACGTGGTTTCTTGTGTCTAAAATGATGAAGCGCCAATGTTATTATGGGTCGAATCTAAAAAGTGCTTTGGGCACATTATTCATTTGACAAATTCGGTGTCCAAGTAAAAGGCACTTGACCCTGGAGATTCTAGGAACCGCAAGATGATAGTTACGTCTCATGGATGCCCCAGTCAAAGGATGCCCTTGCTCTGTCCTGTTGGTTAGAGTAAAACATTAAGGAGGAAAATACAGACTGTATCATTTTTGAGTACTAATAAGTAAGTGCTTGTCCTTGGCCAAGTGCAGAAAGCAGAAATTAGCATAATGCTGACCTCTGGACTTTTAGCTACCAAAAAGTTTTAAAAAGCTAACAGGTCAAAGAGATGAGCCAGAACATTCTTTGCAAAACTGGCGATAACAATGGGAAAGACTTAACAGAGGGTAACAAGAGATTTGCAGAAGACTAGTAAATAGACAATGTTTTTATTGAAACTGTCACGGTGGAGAAATAAGTGAAAGATATGGAGAAGAAAAGGAGGATGTGTGGTGGGAAAAGGAGACCACTGAGGACCAAAAAAGAAGCTTACACTGGAACCAGGGGCAAAGGAGAAGGAGTAGCTGGAGAGAAAAGAGAAGCAGAATTGTCGAGGTAAAAAAACAGGGAGCCCGTATTTGAGCCCAGCTCTCCTCCCAATGCCACCCTTCCTCTCCCCCTCTTCTGCCTTTAGAATCACTCAGGTTCCCAGACGCTGGTGCTGATTCACAGCTCTAAGCTTTGCTCACACTCCAGGTCTGCAACGCCCCTTTCCTCTGTCTGCCTGGAGAACTCCTACACATCCTTTGAAGACTCACCACTCTGCCACTTTCTCTGATCGGCACTCTCTAAACAACCAGCCATCACAGAAAAGTTACGGTAATATCCCTTCTTTATAGCGAGAACATGCACCATCTATAAGCCATGTCACTTTGCACTGGGTATTTGGTTACATGGGTTTATGTTACCAGATCATAATCTTCTTCAGGATGAGAACTGTGTCCAATTACTCTTTACATTCCAGATACTTAGTGCAGTTTCTAACATATGATCCGTCTCAATAAATATTTATAGAACAGTTAAGAACCCATTACTGAGTATTAGAAATCATAGGCCTCAAGAGACTGATTTTTAAAACATTTGTATGTCTTCATTGATGGATAGAATTTGGATAAATTTAGAGTAGGGATCAGCAAGCTATGGCCTATAAAGCAAATCTGGCCAACCACCTGGATTTTTTAACAGTTATTTTGATGTATAATTCACATACTATACAATGCACCTATTTCAAGTGTACGATTCAATGGTTTCTAGTATATTCACAAGGTTGTGCAACCATCACCACAATTTAATTTTAGAACATTTTCATCCTGCATTGAAGAAATTTCATTATCTGCCAATCCCCTTTCCCTTACCTTATCCACCCCCGCCCCCAGCCCAACCTAAGCAACCACTGATCTACTTTCTAATTTGCCTATCCTGGACATTTCATGTAACTGGAATCTACAATTTATAGCTTTTTACGCCTAGCTTCTTTCACTTAATATGTTTTGAATGTCCATCCATATTATAGCATTTATCAGTATTTAATTCCTTTATATGGCCAAATAATATTCCACTGTATGGATATGTCACATTTTGTTTATTCATTCAATTGAAGGATATTTGGGTTTTCCACCTCTTGACTATTAAGAATAATGCTGCTCTGAATATTTGTGTACAAGTGTTTGTGGGATATATGTTTTTATTCCTTTTGAGTGTATACCTAAAAGTGAAATTGCTGGGTCATGTGTAACTCCATGTTTAATTATTTGGGATACTGACAGACTCTTCCAAAGTGGCTACCTTATTTTACTTTTTTACCAGCAATGGACGAGGATTACAATTTCTCCACATCCTCATCATTTCTTGTTATTACCTGACTTTTGATTCTAGCCCTCTTATTGGATATGAATTGGTATGTCATTGTGCTTTTGATTTGTATTTCCCTAATGCCTAATGATGTTGATCATCTTTTCACAAGCTTATTGGCTATTTGTATAACTTCTTTGGAGAAATGTTTATCAAATCCTTTGCCCATTTTTTAATTGGATTACTCTCTTTTTGTTGTTGAGTTGGAAGAGATCTTTATACAGTTGACCCTTGAACAACATGAGTTTGAACTGTGCAGGACCACTTATACACGGATATTTTTTCACTAAATACATACCGTGGTACTAGACAATCTGTGGTTGGTTGAATCCACAGATACAGTACTGTGGAAACGAGGACTAACTAAAGTTATACGTGGATTTTCGACTGCGAGGAGGGTCGTTACCCTTAATCCTTGCACTGTTCAAGGGTCAAGTGTATATCCCAGATACAAGTCCCTTATCAGTTAGGTGATTTGCAAATATATTCTCCCATTCAGTGGGTTTTCTTTTCAGATTCTTGATAGTATCCTTTGAAGCATGAAGCTTTTAATTTTGATAATGTCTAATTTATCTATTTTTTCTTTTGTTGCTCTTGCTTTTAGTGTCATATCTAAGAATCTATTGCCAAATCTGAGGTCATAGATTTACTCTTATGTTTTCTTCTAAGAGCTTTGTAGTCTTAGCTCTTACATTTAGGCTTTGACCCATTTTGAGTTAATTTTTATATATGGTATGAGATAAGGGTACAGCTTCCCCCTTTTGCAGGTAGCTATCCAGTTGTCCCAGCATCATTTGTTTAAGACACTTCTTTCCCCATTGGATGGTCTTGGCACCTTTGTAGAAAATCAGTTGCCCCTCAATTCTATTCCATTGATCTATTTGTCTATCCTTATGCCAGCAGAACACTGTCTTGATTATTGTAGCTTTGTAGTAAGTTTTTAAATCAGAAAGTGTGAGTCTACTTCTCCAGCTTAGTTCTTTTTCCTCAAGATTGTTTTGACTCCTCTGGGTCCCTTGCATTTTCGTATGAATTTTAAGATCAGCCTGTCAATTTCTGAAAAAAAAAAAAAAAGCCAGCTGGGTTTTGATAGATTGCGTTGAATCTGTAGATCAGTTTGAGGAGTATAACCATCTTAATAATATTTAGTCTTTCAGTTCATGAATATGGAACGTCTTTTTATTTAGATCTTCTTAAAAATTTCTAACAATATTTTGTAACTTTCAGCATACAAGACTTACACTTCTTTATTAAGTGTATTCCTAAGTATTTTTTGATGTTGTTGCAAATGAAATTGCTTTCAAAATATCATTGCTAGTGTATATAAATACAATTTATTTTTGTATATTGATCTTTTAGCCTACAGTATTCATTTATTCATTCTAATAGCTTTTAATGGATTTTTAAGATAGTCTATATGCAAATATCATATGTCTGTTTATAATATATCACTTGAAAATAGAGCTAGTTTTACTTCTTCCTTTTCAATCTGGATGTCTTTTATGTAATTTTTCTTGCTTAACTGTCCTGGCTGAACCCTACAGTATGATACTGAATAGATGGTCAGTGCAGATTTCCTACTCTTATTCCTGATCTTAAGGGGAAGGCATTCTGTCTTTCACCATTAAGTATGATATTAGCTGTGGGTATTTTGAAGATGCCCTTTATCAGATTAAGGAAGTTCCCTTCTGCTCTTAGTTTGTTGGGCATTTTTATCCCCGCCCCCTGTTTTCGTAAATAAGGTTTTTTTGGAACCTTTTTTTTGGAACCTTCATTCACTTATACATTTTCTTTGGCTGCTTTTGCCCTGTTAGTAATAGAGTTCAGCAGTTGTGACAGAAACCATATGACCCACAAAGCCTAAAATATTTACTATCTAGTCTTTTATAGAAAAACTTTAGTGACCACTGATTTAGAAGAAAAAAAGCAGGGGATGGGGAAGCATGTCTGCTGGGGAAAGGGCATTAGTAAATGTTGCAGAGGATATAAAATGGAAGAGAAAGAGGGGGGTCAGATTATGGAGGCTGAGAAAGCCTGGCACAAAAGAGAGAAATAAATGAGCCACTACAGGACATTCAGAAGACCTTAGCCTTGAAGGGAGTGATATTAGGAAAATGTAAAGCAAGGGGAAGCTTGAAGAAAAGGGCAGCCCAGGAGGATGTGGAAATAATCCAGGTGGAAGTGACTGGGGCCTGGACTGGAAAGGGAACAGGAGACTGAGTGACCTTTTAAGAGCCCTGCAGGTGGTGCTGGGAAAGAGTGCCAGGGGAGGTGTCGATACTTCTAGTTTTGAGTCTTGACCTCAGGCCCCCTCTCGGGCAGGTCCTTTCATCAACTTGACCTCAACTTCATCATGAAGAAAAATGAGGGGGTTGAATTCCATAACTATGAAGGTCTCTCCACCTTTACTTTCCACAATTTTATGCTTTAATTTCAAGGAAAATGAGGAAGTGTTTCCTACTTCTCCCTTTTATCTTACCCTGGAAGGCAGGCTTGATATTTTCCCTCACATCTTCATTTTAAGGCTAGTGCACACTACACAGTCCCTTTCAGCTACTTTGTAAGTTTGATTGTAAAGGCTGTGCCTGTGCTGACACATGGTTCTCAAACTTCATCGTAGATCAGAAGCCCCTGGAAAGCTTGTGAAAACACAGGTTGCTGAGCCCCACCCCCAGAGTCTCGGAATTAGTAGGTCTGGGGTGGGACCCAGGAATGTGCATTTCTAACAAGTCCCCAGGTGCTTGCTGTTGTTGAGACCACTCTCTAAGACCACTGGGCGAAGGCAAACATGCTTCCTCCTTATCCAACCCATTGTCAAAATATGAGAGTCAAAAATTCTCTCTTTTTCTCGGCCTTTTGCTATCCAGCCACATCTTCCCTCACCAACACACTGTTCCATGTATGTAGGATTCCTGGAACTCTTCTTGATGTCCACCCAGGCCAAGTAATCTGCAGAGAACCCCAGAGCTATGGCACTTCCTGAGACCTATTTCCTATATAATAGGTCACTTACTGGGGGAGTCACTTACCCTCCATTGACTGTTTGGGAAATGAAGGTAATTCAACATCACAGAACACCATAAGAATTGACCATCAAGAGTTTGCCAAGTGCTCTAGAGGGTACCTGATGAAAGATGGCACTAAGAATGGCAGCGTACCGAACGTGAAAGAACCCTGATTGAAGACTGTGCACCGAGTGAGGAAATAGGCTCATAAAATCCCTCCTGACAAACATGTAAGGTACAAAAGTTGACATTTACAGATATCTGGGAACAAGGATTGCATACTTCTGCTCTGAGGCATTAGCAATATATATTTCAAGACATCGTTTAAAAACCTTTTTACATTTTCCAATAATGGACTGAAAAGAAGTCTGTTCTTCTTTTGGGACTGGCTTCTTTTCCCAGCTGCTGGCGGGGTTCACACCCCAAGGCTTCTAATTTCAACTTCTTTAGAGCACATCACAACCAACAGGCACATCCCAGCTCGTAACTCCTCACCCTGCTGAGCTCTGGCCTCCCGCCACCAGCGTCTCTGATTGTGGCACTCCTGTCTTATTCTGTCCAACAGATGCCTGCAGAAAGGAGAGGCAAAGTTGACTGTATACTTACTGAGAATGAAAGACCAGGCTAAGTACTTGATGTGCATTATCTCATCCAGTCCTTAAAACCTTAATAGGTGGGCATAGATCCTATGTTATCCCCATTTTATAGAAGAGGAAACCAAAACTTAGGGTAGGTAGCAATGTGTCCTTAGACATATAACTAGTGAGGCAGGAACACTGGAAATCTGACACTCCGGAGCCTGGGTTCTTAACCACCCACTCTACCACGCTGGTGGGAAAGATAGATACAAGATAGACAGATGTGAGAAAGAGAGAGAGAGAGAGCGAGAGATGATTGACTTTAAACTCCATTGTTACAGAGTCGGAAATTCAACATCCAGTAAGAAACTCATGCAGAGCCTACCACCCTTGCTGTATTTCCTGTCATGGGCAACACCTTTCATCAGCTACTAAATGGTTACTCCACGAGGGCAGTGATCATGTCTTCTTGTGTCCCCACAGTCTAGTTCCATGTTGGGCACACAGTAAGAGCAAGAAAATATTTAGTGACTGACAGAGAAGCCAAAACACCCTATCAGAAGGAAATACTTTCCCAGCCCCTTGTCTGATTGTGTGTAAAGACCTATATAGGCTCATGGGTCAGTTAGAGGTTAGAACCCACCAACTGTTTATTAACAGAAATTATTTATTCAGAATAAATTTAATATAAGGAGTTGTTAACTAGGTAGAAAGTTGTTATCTAGGCATCTGAAAGAACGAGAGAATTCTATGAGGTAGCCACTGCAGAGAGCACCCCACCCCCAAACCCACCCCAGCCCAGGTGCCTCACTGGCTGGAATGACCTTGATAGGAACGAGAAACCAGCAGGAAGTATGTAAGACGCACGTCCCTTCTGCCTCATCCAGCATTGCAGTCTCCCTATAGCACCCCCTATTGGAAAGCCTAACAAAGAGCTGTCTGGCAAAGCAGAAATATTCTTTGCAGAGTCCCAGCTCCAGGAAATATTATACAGAAGGGTGGGTTAGGAGTGAGAGACAGTAGCTTAATAGCTGGAACAGCTCGTGAGAGTGGTGGTTAGGGAATGTATACTTGTAACATTTGCTAAAACAAGAAGTTAATTGGGATATTTCTCTTAGCTTATAATTGTTAGCTTATGCCTTTGCATTTCCCTTCAGCATCTCTTCCCAGTGGTGACTCAGAACCAACTATTCTGTAATGTTTGCCAGACAAACCCTACAGAGATTGGCTGTTTCCATCCAGACTTGACGCAAATTCCAGGAGCTGCCAAAGGGAAGACGTGGAGCCTTGAGTTATGAATAAACTCTTTTTCAGGAACAGCTAACAGAGAGATTTAAGCACTCTCCTCCGAACTGAAGTTGTTTTTTGTTTGTTTGTTTGTTTTTTCCTACAACATCATAACTCTTTAGTAAAACAACCATATTGGGTATTTAACTTCTGTACCCACTAACAAAAAATACTATTTGATTCTTCTGTTGAGGACTCTTAGAACAGGCAAAATGTGTGAACAGGTAAATTCCAGGCGCTTCTTAAATTGAGCTTGCCCTCTTCCTGTATGAGATACAAGTCTTATCTAGAGGTTTCTTGAAACCTGAATCCCTGAGTGCAGGTTTTTGTGCATGTAGATTCTTCATCCCATTCTCCAAAATGTTTCTGGTTTTTTTTGCTAGTTTATCCCTGCCCCTTTCCTCAGTCAAACTCAACAGTGGAAATCAATGTGTCTTTTATATCAGGTCCTACTTTTGTTTAAAAGTAAACTATATCTCAAGCCCTGAAAAACACAGTTCTCTTGCTACTTGTTCTTTGCTTCATTCCATGTATTCTTTTTTTTTTATTTCTGTCTCCAGCGTTTTTTGGTGGGATCACACATGTTTTTCACCACATCCCCCCCTATGGTGGGTGTCCAGCCTACGCTTTCTACAAGCTTTCCTTCCACAGAGTATTGCACACCAGGCTATAAATACCATCATTTGCATAGGCTACATCTGGGCTGACACTCTGCAGAGTCAAAAATCCAAAAAGAAAATATACCTTGGAGAGCTTTTCATCACTGAAAGGGAAGCCCTGACCCAGTGAAACCTGGATTCCTCTAGAATAGTAATATGTATACAAGATGCTGTTTGCATAAAACATTTTGTAAAAATAATCAAGACGGATTATGGGAGCTATCCTTTGCTGTAGTGCAAAGCCAATTTAAGCAATAAAATACATGGTGTGGTCACATGGAGGCATACACTCTGCATGTCATGATTGCAGACTTTATGCTTCTAGGGTCTGATCTGAATGATTATGAAATAGGAGAAGAACTGCTCCCCAAAAGGATGCTGGGGAGAACAAAACAATGTGTTCACTTTGCAACAGGAAAGGATTGTTTTAAAGATGAAACTTAATGTTGTTGAGGATATGGTAGGATATGTACTGACTGGCGTATAATCTCACAGTGGTTCTGATAAACAATTTGGAACTATATATCAAGAGACTTAAAAGTGTTAACATACTTTGTCCCAGTGATTCCAATTTCATGAATCTATCCTAAGAAACAATCAGCAATGTTATTAAAGGTTTATGTAAAGGAATGTTCATGAAAATTTACTTAAAATAGTAAAAAAATTATAAGTAGCCTAAATAAAGAAAAGGTCAAATAAACCATGGCACATTCATATGTTGGAATATTATTTAGTCCTTAAAAGTCATGTTATTGAGGAAAATTTAGTAACATAAAAAGGTGCTCGCGATGTAATAATATATTTAAAAAGCAGCAGAACACAGAACTGTATATGTATATGTGTATATGTATATGTGGCTTGAACCTGATGTTGCGAGAAATGAATATGATATACATGTGAGTGTGTGCATCTCCCAAATATTTGGTGGATTTTACTCTCTTGTTAGGCTCTACTGTAATTTCACAATTATTTTTTAAATGAGAAAAAGGTTGTTTTAGAAGTGTATCTAAATTACCTGATTATAGAAAATGATACTAGCATATTTATCATATTCTTTAAAAATATGACCTTAGTTGAGTTAGCAAGAACAATTGTCACAGTCAGCTTTCCATTTCTTTCCTTACGCATAAAGTCCACTGAGTTGT
Source organism: Balaenoptera musculus (assembly GCF_009873245.2). Classification (NCBI taxonomy): domain Eukaryota; kingdom Metazoa; phylum Chordata; class Mammalia; order Artiodactyla; family Balaenopteridae; genus Balaenoptera; species Balaenoptera musculus. Next base: position 140,159,403 of record NC_045786.1, on the reverse strand, counting down.
GAACTTTAAAAACATCCCTAGGGACTTCCCTGGTGGTCCAGTGGGTTAAACTCCGCACTCCCAATGCAGGGGTCTGGGTTCGATCCCTGGTTGGGGAACTACATCCTGCATGCATGCTGCAACTAAGAGTCTGCATGCCGCAACTAAAAAGTCCCGAGTGCCACAACTAAGACCCGGTGCAGCCAAAATAAATGAATAAATAAATATTTTTTTAAATAAATTAATTAATTAATTTAAAAATCTCCATTTTTCTTGTTTTCCAAGGCTGATAGATTATGACTAGATAAAGTTCCAGTGTCAGCAGCTAGGACAGCCTGCTGGGAGTTGGCTGTAAATAGGCTGTCCTGAGACACACCTCAGAAATGTTTGAAAACTATGAGAAAGAATTGGTTTAATTTTTTTTAATTGAAAGATGAAATTATGTGTGGTAAAACACATTCCTTTCGAAGAAAGTTACTAAAAAAACCAAAGCTGTTATGTTTTCTCTCAAACCTTTCAGAGTAAATTGGCTGTTTGAAAAGAAACCTTCTCTGGTGGGGAAGAAGGAATTATTTTCTAATAAGTTGCTTAAATGTTTTAGTAACTATGGTGTGGGTACTTTATTTTTCCAGAGTTCTTCTATATATGTCTTCTGATCATCAAGATCATCAATCCAATGAGGTAGCCAGAACAGGTATTATAATTCCAAATTGTGGAAATTAAGTCAGAAGGATGATGACATTTGCCCAAAGAATACAAAGATTGCCTCTGAAGACATTTAGCCTGTTGTTGCCGAAGGCTTCTGCTCAGTTCCCAGGCCAATCAGAACCTAGTATTACGTTCAGAGCCCGCTCCCCAGAAAGGACTCAGTTTAAGACCCAGTATGCCTGAGGTGCGTGTCCAAGGAGCTGGAGCCTTTTCCCTGACCCACATCAAAAACCACCCCCATCACCATGTTCTCCACTGGGCTGGATCTCAACTGGGACTTGAACCCTACCTTCCCTGGGACACTTGCTGCCTACCTACCCTAGACTGGCCCCCTTCCCTGAGGACTGAACTGCACACCATTTGGCTTGGAGTTTCCTGGCTCTGACCCCTCCCTACCTCACACACACACACAATCACCACCATCACTGCCTCCACCATTCAGACTGTCTTATTTGGAAGCTGAGTCCCGACAGCTTGTCACCAGGTCACAAATCCATTTAGTTGCCAGAGCTATAACAGAATCAAGATATTTGTCCAGATTCCTTTGGTCTTGTTCCTTCCTCTCTCCCTCCCTCTTTGCTTCCTTCTTTTTGATTGTTATTTTGTTGTCCTTGAACCTCACGTGCCTCCCTTCAAGGCACATTTTCATTATTTGTCCATTTTATTGTCCATTGTCTAGTTTATTGATGGATTCAGACTTATTCCCGAAGTCACCCTCTTTGTCCTCCCCCACAAGGCAATTATGATATGTTTAATGTATTTCTTCTTGATTATAAGGGGTATAACAAGATGTAAATTGTTGATTTGTAGGCATATATTTTAATTGACGTAAACAGTTTGGCATTATAGACCTCATTCCATTCACTTTTTTTCACACAGTTTGTTTTTATGATCCATTCATGTAGCTAGGTGTTCATCAAATCCAGTGCTTCTAGCTGCTGCACCCACGGTTATAAACCCATGACATTTATCCGTCCTCTCCCACGTTCACCACTATCTAACTGCCAAGAAAAGCAGATGCGCACAGAACCCACTCTGCCTTACTCACTGCTGAACCCCATCATCCTGCTGGTGTGTACTGCTGTAAGCCTGAGCTTGTCTAAAAAAAGTGCATGCTAAAGTATGTCAAGTTTAGGTCCTAGACCACCAGACTACGTGGCCCTAAATTTCTCCTGTCTCCCAGTCCTTACTAAGACAAGCTTAGTTCTGGACATGTCTCCAGATGGCATGTTAGACTCTGTAAGTTTATAACAGGGATCAGCAAACTTTTCATAAAAGGACAAAGAATAAATATTTCAGGCTTTTGCAACTATTCAACTATGCTATCTTAGCATGAAAGCAGCCATAGACAATATACAAATAAATAGATGAGGCTGTTTCAATAAGACTTTATTTACAAAAAGAGACAGTGAGCTAGATTTGACCTTGAGATGGATTTGGCCGTGAGTCGGCTTTGGCCATGGGCTGTAGTTGGCCAATCCTGTTTTATAGCCACTGGTCTCATGGAAGAGAAATGCAATTGGTTAATTCTGGGAATGCTGGTTGTTTTGCTGCCATATTACTTGCCTCAAATTACTAGATTGTCTACTGGTGAGAGGTTGTAGACGTGCCGTAATTTATTCAACCACTCTTCTCTTTATAGGCACTTAGTTGTTTCCAATATTTTGCAAATGTAAACAATGCTGCAATAAATAAACTTGTACATAGGCATTTTTGTATCATTGGAGGTATATCTTCAGGGGAGGTTCCTAGAAGTAGGATTGCTGACCCCAAAATAAGTGCTTATATTGTTTCATTAGGTATTGCCAAATTTCCCTCCAGAAGGGTTAGTATATTTTTTTTAATATTCTGTGTGACAAAATAGGAAGTATACATAAATCACTTTTGCTGCATGCCAAAGTATAATGGCAGCCTTGAGAAAAGCACTTGTGCAAATATTTAAGTTGTGAGCTAAACTATCTACATATTTCATGAAATACCAGTTTTTATTTGAAAAAATCGACTGACATAGCAAAAATGTTTATTCAGACTTGGGAATTTGGCAGATATTTCCTCAAACATTAACAAATTGAGCCTGGGGGGGGAAAATGACAGTATGTGTTGCCAATGATAAAGTCTGAGGTTTCAAGCAAAAATTAGAATTTTTAAAAGCTTGTACCCACCACTGTGAGTTTCCCAACACTTAAAGAATCTTGGGATGATATTTACTAATGTGATTTTTTGATATTGCTTAATGAAATATGTCAATATTTGTAAAATCTGCATAACAGTGAACCAACATATTCTAAATACCCAGTGCATGATGCTATAAAATCACACACAGGTAATAAAACCACTCAAAGAGCAAGGCAGAACAAAGGATATAGTTTCACATCCCACATGGCAAACAGCCTTTAAGAAACTACCACTTGTCAAGTTCTGGTGTAATATTGAGGAAGAATATCCACAATTATTTGCAAAAGCTATTAAACAATACCTCCTTTTTCCAACTACATTTTTATGTGAAGCCAGATTTTCTTCATACACGTCAGCCAAACCAAAATATCACAACAGATTGAATGAAGAAGCAGATAGGAGAAATCAACTGTCTTCTTGTAAGCCAGGCATTAAAAACATGTAAAATAATGCCACTCTCCTCATTATTTTTTTTTATTTTGTAAGTATAGGGGTTTTTTTTTTATAAATTTATTTATTTATTTTTTGGCTGCATTGGGTCTTCGTTGCGCGCGGGCTTGCTCTAGTTGCGGCGAGCGGGGGCTACTCTTGGTTGCAGTGCAGGGGCTTCTAACTGCAGCGGCTTCTCGTTGCAGAGCACGGGCTCTAGGCGTGTGGGCTTCAGTAGCTGTGGCACGCAGTCTCAGTAGTTGTGGCGCGTGGGCTCAGTAGTTGTGGCGCACAGGCTTAGCTGCTCTGCGGCATGTGGGATCTTCCCGGCCCAGGGCTCGAACCCGTGTCCCCTGCACTGGCAGGCAGGTTCTTAACTACTGCGTCACCAGGGAAGCCCTAGGTTTTCTTTTGAGAATGTATTTTACTTACATTAACATGGAATGCTTTTATTATCATTACTTTTGTTTGTTTTATTGTGCTGAAATATGGATAACAAAATTTGCCATTTTAACAATTTTTAGGCATGCAATTCAGTGGCACCAGTTACATCACCCCAAATAGAAACTCTGTACCCATTAAATAATAACTCTCCATTCCCCACTTCCCCCAGACGCTGGTAACCTGTAAACTGCTTTCTGTCTCTACAAATTTGCCTATTTTAGATGTTTCATATAGTAGAATTATACAATATTATACTTACTGTGTCTGGCTTATTTCACTTAACATAATGGTTTCCAGGTTCATCCATCTTGTAGAGTATATCAGAACTTCATTGCTTTTTATGGTTGAATAATATTCCTTTGTTTGTACATATCACATTTTGTTTATCCATTCACTTGTTGATGGATATTTGGGTTGTTTTCATCTTTTGGTTATTGTGAAAAGTTCTGCAATGAACTTTAGTGTATAAGTATCTGTTTGAATCCTTGCTTTCAATTCTTTTGCGTATATACCTAGGAGTGGAATTGCTGGGTCATATGGTAATTCTAAGTTTAGTTTTTGAGGTATTATTGTTATTTTTAATGAATCAAAAAACAACTTTTTTATTTCCACTTTAATTTCTAATGCAATAAACATTGTTAGATATAACCCACATAAACCAAGGTATTTGGGGTCCTCAATAATTTTTACTGGTGTAAAGAGATCCTGAGACCAAGAAGTTTTGAGAAGCACTGCTACACAGCAATGAAAGTTAGCAGATTACAGTTTTGCCAGCAACATGGATGAATCTCACTAATATAATATTGAGTGAAGTGCTTGTAATAAAGCTCAAACAGCCAAAACAAAACTGTATCATTTCCAGATGCATACATAAATGGTAAAACCGTGAAGAAAAGGCTACATGGGACTAAACAAAATCAGGACAGTGATTGCATCTGGCAGTAAGGGAGGGGTGCAGTCAGGCAAAGACATATGGAAGGATTTGGGGCTCCTAATAATATTTTATTTTATTACCTGGGTGATGATTATATGGATGTTCGTGTTACCAAAAGCTATTCTTAACATTTTTTTTTAAGACCAGAGGTCTTTTTTAAAAAAAATATTTATTTTATTTATTTGGTTGCACCGGGTTGCGGCATACCAACTCTTAGTTGTGGCATGCATGTGGGATCTAGTTTCCTGACCAGGGATTGAACCCAGGCCCCCTGTATTGGGAGCGCAGAGTGTTAACCACTGCGCCACCAGGGAAGTCCATATTCTTAACTTTTTTGGTTTTGTGTATTTTTTATTGTGGGTGTGTTCACAATTTAAAATAGGTTAATAAAAAGAAAATGATTTGGAGAATGGCAACACTTGAGGTAGGCAACAACCCAGAAGAAAGATAATAGTGCCTGAAGTAGGGTCATTTCCATGGTAATGGAGAGAAAGTCATGGGGAATAGAATTATCATGACTGGCTTTGACCATTGCCTGGGATTGGGGGCAGGGCCCATCTTCCCTACGCACCTTAAGACTCTATACCTGATTAAAAATTGAGGAGCTGATCCCAAGAAAGAGATGGAGATGTGGCAATTAAGTCAGCAACCAATAATGTCTGCCGTACTACCAGAATTAATTAGTCACATTCTCTCTGCACCATCCTCTCTTACTGAACTCAATTTATTTCCTTGATTGCATGTCAATATCTAAAGTTAACTAACGTTTATTTACTTGGTTTTTGTACATGTGATGGAATGCAAGTTCCTTGACGGCTTGGTCTATGTCTCCCTTCTTCTCAATGAACCCTCCACACTTACACAGTGCTAGCACCCAATCAACACCAAGGAGACCTTCAGAGATCCTAAGCACTTTGACTTTTGGAGATCCCATTCCACTCCACATCAAATCAAATGTGTTAAAGTGTACATATTAACCACATTTAATGCAACTGGTGGGTTTTTTTTGAAGATTTGTGTGATCTTCACAGTTTTTACACTTTTGAACTTTGTTTGTAAAAGACTTTGAAGTGGACCATAAAAAAAAAAGAGATTATGGTATATCTTCAGTGGAAATCTATATGTTATCTAATGCACATCCTTCCACATTATCTGATTTATAGGGTTTGTACCTCTCATCGTCTTTGAACTATTTTACAACTCTGTAAATTACAGACAACTGATAGCAATGCAAATCATTGTCTATAAACATGAAAATATATTTTGTCCAGTAGAGGGACAATTGATTTTCCTTCCCCCTCTCACTATGGAAAAAGCCAGTTTTGCATTTATTTGTAAATTCAAGTAAATGTCTAGATGAGTCTCTTTGTAATCTCTTTTGAATCAGATATAATATCTTACTGGATCTCTTATTAATTAATGAGTTAAATAACATTATTGACATGTGTTCATTTTATATTTGTATGAGAATCATGTTTTTACCTTTTTAAAAAAATTATTCTTTATCAGCTTTAGAGATCTTCCATCAATGTGCCCAATGGATTCACCTGACAGAGCAAGAAAAATTGTACTGCCAGAGACATGCATCCCATGGGCAACTGAAACCCTGGTATGTCAATTCCTGACACAGTGATGAACCTGATGTATAATAGAACCTTATTGACTCTCAGTTTCTCTGTTGTTTTTTTCTTCCTCTCTACCAATTTTGTGTTTTGTTTTGCTTTGCTTCATTTGTTTGTTTTATTTATAGCTGAGAAGTTATTCCCCAGTGGTGGTAGCAATGATTGGGAATTTGGTTTTGTAGTCTGATCATTTAATGATCTCTGTAAATGAATTAATGAATTATAGAAATCTATTTTCTATTAAGAAAAAGGGTGACAGAGAATCTGGTTGGTTAGTCTTATTTGTTTTTCTATTTGTCTATTTTGAGCTCAAAGAATTTTGTGCCCACCAGGAAGGAGAGCAGCTCTTTGATATCTGGATCAGTAGTGAATTTTTATGTTTTTTGTCTCTCATATCTCTTAACCTGTAGCTAAAATTGTAGAATTGAAGTTTTAAGCTCTCTTTGTCTCTGTATATCTCTGTGTCTGTAACTCAGGCCTTTACTTCTTATAGTATAAAGTGTGAAATGTTTTCCTACCTTGAGAGGGTATTAATAAATTAGATTATCAAGTATCTTAAAGAAGCTCTATTCTAATTGACTTCAAGAGATAAATAAGTGCCTATATAAATCAAATATTCCTAAAACTTTAATAAAATGAGATTTAATTTCTAATGCTTTAAATGTGCTACACTAAAAATAATTCTTCAGAAACTCAGAAACATTTTAAGAATCCAAGTTACATAATTAAGATAAATCTTTGGCAAATATGACTGGTTTGATATGTTTGGTCTAATAGAACAGTTATGTCTTCTCTGATATAGCAGAGTTGAGTATAATAGAAACATACATTTTATTTTACTTAGGTTTACTTTTTCCTATAGTTATACAAGTTACCGATCAAATAAACTAACATTACTCTTACATAATGTAAATTGGTGTTCAAGATAGTCATAACTTCAATTCAAGAATAATTATGTTTGTAGCATGCCAGCTTAAAGATAATTTCCAGGATTCCTAGGTGGCTTAAAACTTTGAACTGGCATTAGATTCAGTTAATTAATAGATATTCATTGAATATCTAGATAATTTCTAAGATAGAATATTGAAACACAATTAATATGCTCTGGAGGGGATATGTCTATGGATCATGTTAATGAATATGTTCATTTTTGCTACTTCAAGAACATATAAGAGAGAAGGCTTCTATGTATGGTTATAGAAAAGTGTATTCATGAGCTTTTCTAGTCTGCTGTAATGCTGGTCAATGGTAAAGTTCTCAATTACCCACCCACTCACCTAATTTTCTCTATGAATGAAAAGTTAGTTGTTTTGGTTAAAGGTTATAGTTAATATAAGTGGTCGCAATTACCCTTAGGAGCAATAATAACAGAGAAACCCAACTACATGTATGTTTTGATTTTTTTCAAAGAAAAAGAGTGGTTTTATCCTAAAGCAGTAGTCCTCAATTTTGTTGGTCTCCAGATCATTTTACACTTGGGACTTGTTCAGGACCTCAAAGGGCTTCTGTGCATGTAGCTTATAACTATTAATATCGTATTAGAAATTAAAACTGAGAATTTTTAAAATACTAGTCTATTATTAAATTTGAGGATAGCAGTAATAAACAAATTGCATGTTTACATAAATAGCATCTCAGAATTATAAGAAAATTTGTTTTAATCTTGTGGACCCTCTGAAATCTGTTGTAATGCAAAGTGTCAGTTTGTCTCAGAATATGAAAGAGGATGATAAAAGAAAAAACTCAGAATATGAATTCTATTTGCCTTTGTTGATAAAAACTGAGTCTGAAAAAGAAGTTACGAAATGTGTTAAAATCTCAGCAAAGTTCAGTCTATTTTGATGGGTTTGCTTCCCTGGTTTACTGCTGAGTGTCTTTGTTTACAATATAAATGATGATCCTTTACTTTTTGTGTAAATTGCTTAGAGAGAAAAGATCCTGTGTCTTACCAGAATAATTTCCTGTGTTTTATTTGGACTTTATTACGTCCTTGATTATTTAAAGAAGCAAAAGAACAAAGATTCCTCATTTATAAAAAAAAAGTAAGGTTCTTTCCAGTTGCATTGCTGTCGATGTGTAGTTTTAAATATTTTATTATCATTTTGATTAACTAGGTAATCAAATATTGTTTCTCAGGCATCCATGAGCCTATCTTAATGATAGGCTGTCTGAACTCCTTTGAAAACTTATTTTAATTGTTCCCTCCCAGAATGGGAAAAAAACCAAAACTGTCAGGATATTTTTTATACCTAAAACCATCTTTAAGTTTCCCAGAGAGCCCCTGGAAAAACTCACAAAGTTATTTTTTCTTTTACTTTATAAAAAGAGAAGTACTAGAAATAATTAGGTTTGTTTGATGTGTGACTATTGTAAGAGTTTCATGGGAAGCACTGTCAACAGAGATACAGCCTGCCATAGGTTAAATTTGTGTTAAGTGAAATGGTATTCATACAATACACTTGAGAAAGTGTATACTTTATGGGAAGTCCCTGGAAATTTGTCAGTATTCGTGCTTTCTATAATATGCTTTCACCTTAGGGGAAACACTGATTAAAACTCTTAAGAAATAGTTCCTTTCAAGTTTTCCTATACTTTATTACTGTCCCGGAGATGCTTTACCTGATCATATTAAGCCACAGCAGTATGGTATTATCAGTCATAAATTCAGTTATTATTTGAAATACTTAGCCAAAACTTTACTTCTTTAATTTGAATCTAGAGGCTTCTAGGACAATGGTTCTCAGTCAAAAATATACATCAGACTTACCCATGGAATATGGGTGTATAAATGGGAATATAAATACCCATTTATATATTTTATAAAAATTTTTTTTAAAATCCAGACTTATTTACTCTCTTTACTTGATATGCTTGGTATACTGTGTATATGTCTCAGAAGTGTTAATTATATGTTATATCTCAAGATTTTTTTCTTTAAAGAAATCATATTCATACATTTCTATAAACCAAAAGTAGTATTTACTGACTTCTTTGGGGATAAGTTTAATCAATATCCTTAGCAATGCTTTGTCTAAATTTTTAAAGTTACTTAATTATCTTTGTTTTGCATGTCTTCAGACATTTTAAGTTTCAAAATTATCAGTAAAAAATTAAAGACAGCCATTCTCAGTCTTTGTTATCTACAGATGGTTTTCATTTTACTCTGATGCTTCCCTGAAGTGATGCTATAGGATGCAGGCCAAAATTCATACATCGAGTAACGAAGGACAGTGTCAGAATCTTATTGAAAAGGACTTTACCAGGTACTTCAAACTACTGACATTTCAAAGAATAGACTCTTGGGCGCAGTCTTCTGAGGTGACATCCCTTAGACAACTCTCAGATGGTTCTAGTGGGCTAAGATTTCCACAACTCTTTTCCAGTTGAGAAGCAGACAGCTTCATGCAACTGCTAACCCAAGATCCAGCAGAACAAGAATTAATTATAGTACTGAATAAACTGATAAGGGAAAATTTATTGGCTATCTGAAATATTGTTGATTTTTTTAAATTGTTCCATTTTCTTGATCTATAAGAAAGCCATTTCTCTTTCTTCTTACACTTCTGTAACCCACAACAATTTAGTAAACTCTGCCTTTGTAAACTGAAATGAAACATATTTTAAATGATATCTGATTCTCACTGGGTCTGCAGAACTCAGAAACTCTTAATCTCCTCACTTTTCATAGCAATATAGTTATTTCACAGTTTCCATAAGAATCAGTCCTCCTTTTTACCAGAATATAATTGGACAAATTGATTGTGCAATAAAGGCCTTATCTGAAGTGCTGTATTGGAGAATGGTGTTCATTTAATCAGACATGACCGCCACTTTTTTTTTAGGAAACAAATGTTGGCTGTATTCATAGAATTAACACTTACAAAACCCTCCCAGGAAAGCTGATTCGGTTCCTGGCTGACAGGGTCCCAGCCTTTCAGGTGATTAGTAAGGTTACCTCCTAGCAGATCAAGAACTGTAGAATATTTGGGGGCCTTAAGAAGAGAGGAATTCACTTAAATTCTTAGGACCTGTGGATAAACTCTGGTGGAGAGAGTTTCTTAGGATTGGTTTCCTAGTCTCAAGATAGTAAATAATAGACGCTTTTAAATCTGTCTGAGATTCCTCATGAAAACTCCCAGAGAGTAGTTAATTTTGTGGCATTTGTTCAAGACTGTATGGCTCAAGATTTGCAAAGCAGACTTAAGGAAGCCTATATGTTAAGTGACCACGCTTACTGCATTTATGTAAACAATCAGGTCAAACCTAATTAAGGTCAGCCTTATTTTGTGATCAAGAATAATCTTTCTTTAAAATTCTACAATCACAAGGGAAGGGAGAGAGACTGTCAGAAAAAATTGTGAAAGACTTTGAAATGTACCAAAAAGTACCCCCAAAATGATTGCATGTACTTGTAGGCAATTTATATGTTATCTAGAGCACATCATTTTGGCTTATCTGATTCTATGGGATTTAAAACTTTCATTATCTTTGAGCTATTTTACAATTTTGTAAGTTATTTTTAAAAATGATAGCAATGCAAATAATTATTGTCTGTAAACATGCAAATTAATTCTGTCTGTGGGAGGAACAACTGATCCCTTCCTTTCCTCCATTATGGAAAAAGCCAGTTTTGCATTTATTTGTAAATTCATTTCATGACACACTTATGTCTCTGCTCTTTGAATTCTCCTTTGAACCAGTTATAGCATCTTACTGATTTCCTCATTAATTAATAAGTTAAATAAAATACTTGATGCATATTCCCTTTGTATATTTATATGACAGTCACGATTTTATCTTTAAAAAAATTATCCTTTAACATGTTAAATTCTTCCCGTTGTTCTTGTGGTGTAAACTCTATTAAATTTATTATTTATACATAACTATGAAAGAGTTGAATTGTTAACAGTTGACTGATATAATGTTAGTTTAGTAGACACTTAATTAGGCATTTATTAATTTTGAATTTACAGGAAGTTACTTCCTATCTTGGAACTAATAATTTTATTATTTTAGGTGTTAAGTATTCTTGTAGACATTTGAAAAGCTCTTAAGCCCTAAGCACTGTGCTTATGGGGTAAAAATCAATAAAATGATTGTGTAGTCACTCAATAAATATTTGTTCAATGAATAAATGAGTGAATTGCAATAATATCTACCATTTTGGTGGCACTTCTCACGTGTCATATATTCATACCTATCCTAGAAATAGGGAATACAACATGAGAAACGAATTAGGCAGGGAGAGTTGTTGGAAATAATAATAATAATGGTTATTATTATTATTAATATTTCCACTTGATAGGTAAGGAATGGGCTAACTGAGAGTGAATAACTTGCCTGCGGCTGCACAGTTCTAAGCACCAAGAGCAATACTGAACCTGGGTCTCTGATTTCAAAGTCCATGCCTTTTCTAAATCCCAGGGTACGGTGCTGGGTCTTCTGCCTATTCTCCTGAAGGAATCCGGTCAAGGTGATTCAAAGCTTCCCTTTTTGGTTCATCTACCCCCGAGCCCCATATCCTTGAACTTGGCTAAGGAGACATCTTACTGGAAAGCACAGTGCTGCTGGGCATTGGATTTCAGTTCTGCAAACAAGGGACAACCCTGGCCCTGCCGGAAGCTGTGTACTCTCAAGCAAGTTACTCAATCTCTCTGTTAAAATAAGAATATTAATAATATCTAACCCTAAGAGTTGTTGTGAAGGAACATGAGATAATGCATACAGTGGTCTTGACACAGTTCCTGGCACAGAGTAAGTGCCCAATAAGCGGTAGTCATGGCAACATCTTCCTCGATTTCTCCTCCTCAGTGGATCAGGCATTCTCTGAACCGCAGCAATCAGAGTGGTGCAGCATTGGGAAGGAGGAATTGGTGGTGGGAAGATACAATTTGCATAAGCATTTACATATTAAGAAAACTCTTTTATTCCACAATGGAACGAGTCTTTTGAAGCAAAGCTGTACAATCTAGTGACAATTTAAACAAATTCAAATCGGAAAGTTACAAGGAAGATTACAGAAGGAAATAGGAGGAGTCCAGCCTCAATGGGTCTCAATCCCAGAGGCCCTGAGCCAAGCAGGCTCCAAAATGAGCCTTAACTCCTGCCTGTGCTGAGGGGGAATCCTTCCCCAGGCTCAGCAGTAACTGAAACGAGGCAGGAGCGGAGATCACAGGGCATGGGGGCCGGACCTACACCAAGCCCCAAACTCCAGTCTGGGTCCCAGTCTCTGTTCCTGAAGAAGTTATCTGTCAGCAAATGGAGTGAAACTGTAAGGGGCTTGTGTTGGTGAAAAAATGATCCTGTCTCTAGTGTGGCCAAGTCCTGAAATAAAGCTCAACTGACTTCGGTTGCTTTTGTCCGTCCCTTCGGTCTTAGTTGCTGTGTCTGCATCCAGGGCAGCTCTGGGTTAGTGCTGACCTCCTAAGGTGGGAAAGGACCCTTCACTCACTGCTGAGGGAGTGGGATCCTGACCAGGGGTATCATCGAGCTGGCCTTGCTATACTTAGTAATTGTGTCTGAAAAGAGTTTGAGGCTGTGCAGGGAGAGCTGGGGAGACAGAGAGCTGCCATCCCACAGGTACAGAGCAGGACGACCTATCACAACCACACCGCAGCTGCAGCGTGGCCTGGAGGAGGCGCCTGGGCTTTGTTTGCTGTCAGTAGAACGGGGTTCACACCCAGCTCTGTTCTTGCCCAGCAGAGTGACTTAATTTACTTAAGATCTCTAAACCTGTTTCTTCATCTCTAAATTAAGGGTAATTATAAATATCCCATAAGGTTGTTGTAGGGATTAAATGAGGTAAGTAAATGGAGATTAAACACACTTGACTCCCAGAGTGTTTTGATATGAAATGAGATAATGTATGAAAACCCCAGGCACTAACTGGAAGCTGGGTTAGTCTGAGGGAGGGCAATAAATCACCCACTCTCCCCTGCATGATCTGAGCCAACTGACATCTAGAAATAGATGTCAGAAAAATGGAGATCAAAACTTTAGCTTTGCAGCCATTTACACCTGCAGCCAAATGGGCTTCATAACATTTTACCTGTGGTTCAGCAGAGGCAGGAAGTGTCACTCAGGGTTGTTTCCTTAAGGAAGCATGAGGATGGGGAGTTAAGTTCTTCTGACAATCATACATGGTACTAAAGTGTGGACTTTCCTAATCCAAACCCTAACCTTTCAACTTGTGGTCCTGAAACATTTCCATCACTCACCTATAAACTAACATCTTAGAGAGGGAAGTCTTCACAGATCAGCTTTCAGAAAAGCACAGTGCTCTGAGCCAAGGATTCCTGAGTGATCAATTTCTCTTCCCCAAAATTAAACCACAGCCAGACTTTCTATTTTCATCTGCAATCCTGTAAACATCACAGCCATGTTTGAAGTACACCCTTAGCTTTTCTCTCCTCATCTATCATCACTGAGGACCAAGTGTGATACAAAGGGAAAGATGAAAAGCACACACTCAAGAAGACCCAGCCTCCTTGATTCTCTTCAGTGGGTACTGAAGTCCCATCCCCAAGCCTGGCAATGGACCAGGACTAGGCTCCTTCTGGTGCAGAAGACAAAACTCCTGTCAATTAGAACTTTTTATTTAATACTAAGTTATTTCAAATCTTCTAGGCTTTCCTTGAAATGCTGATGAGCATATGAGCTCACACACACATACACACTCACACTCACGGTTCACTCTCAGCAGGTTACTTTCTTATGAAGTCTCCTACTTCATGTAGACAATATCGTTTGGAAAGTTCCTTCAGCATCACACATTTAAAGTTACAACCCACACACACCTGCATGCATCTTCTTTGCCTTTCCCTCTGCTTTAACAAAGGAGTTCCTCCTCCAATTTAAGTCAAGGTCTTCCACTATTCTTCAGATGCCATCATCTCCCTCCTTCGCAGAAATCTTTACTCTCAGTGACCCTTCTCTCTTTTGTACATGCAGTCTCTATATTTCAATTGGTTTTTTCCCCCCATAAGTGCTCTCCCATTAAAAAGCAAACTCCCATAGGGAACTCTACTCAACACTCTGTAATGGCCTAAATGGGAAAAGAATCTAAAAAAGAGTGGATATACGTGTATGTATTACTGATTCACTTTGCTGTACACCTGAAACTAACATAACATTGTAAATCAACTATACTCACCAATAAAAATGTTTTAAAAATAAAAAAGCAAACTCTCACTCAACCCCACCTTCCTCCTCCAGCTAACACCCCACCTCTGTCCCCCCACCCCTGCCAACACAGTCAAGCTTCTCAGAAGAGCTGTCTACTCTCATTGGCTGCATCTGTTCACCTCTCACTCACTCCTCTCCACCACAATCTGGCTCTCTGCTCCCCCGCCAAACAACTCACACAAAGGCTGCCAATGATCTCCAATTGTTAAATTCAGTGGGTGGTTTTCAATCCTCATCTCATTTAAGCTCTGAGTAGCATTTCATACTTTCAAGACTCCCTCGGATGTCTCAAGGCAACTGACTTCTCAGCCTAGCGTCTAGACTGGTCCTGATCTGGTAGTCTCAAGCTCAGAGTGGTAGCATCTAACCAGCTGCACCCGCCAAAATTAATCAGGAGTCATCCACAACTCCTCTTTCTTTCCTGCCCTTTATATCTAATCCATCGACCAGTACTGCTGATTTTACCTATTGCAAGCACACACCTTCCCACTCCAAAATCAGGAAAATCTCTTGCTGCTTCTCACCACACCCCTTCCTCAGCCTGAGAAAATTCCCAAATGCCAGTCAGAATCATTGCCCCTGGTAATCTACAAACCCACACACAAAAAGACGCCTTGCCTGTTTCCCATAAATTATTTGCCATTTATGAATATGCAATTGTGAAAATGTGAAGTCATCATTTTCAATTATGCTCTTTTAATTTGCAGCAATGGCAAGGGGAATGGTCTTCCGTGACCCCGATACTTGCTCCCCGCTAATCGATTACTATCTTTTATCCCTGTAATCTTGACATAATATCTATAAGGCAGAAGTGTTCTCTTCTTTTTCTTCTTTTGTTTTTCCTCCCTGTGGTTCATCTTTCCTGTGGATTTCCAGTGTCTCCTCCTGGCTAAAGTCATTGTGGATTTCCTCTCTTCTCCAAACAGATGGCTCAGTACCATTAACTTCATAGTTCTGTCTTTGAAAGATCCAATCTTTGTATTCCCTTCTCTCCTTTCCTTTTTTAATAACAGAGGCATGTCAGGACAGAAATTGCTTCTGGTCTGGTACAGGCTGTGCTGTCGATGGCACGTATATTACTGAGGCGGGGGTGGCTTCACTCTGACTTGACACAAACCCAATCAGGATATGAAACTCTGAAGATATTCGTCTTTATCTGCAGCCTCACAGTTGTTAGGAAAGTAGGAATGATATTGATGCATATATATCTCCTTGTAGTCCACACCAAAGAGCCCGAGAGAGAGAGGAACCTCTGACATTTATCTCTTAAAAAAGACATGTGAGCAGCCAAATGCCGTTTGACAGGACAAATTTTTACTGTGCCTGCAAACAGCCCTGAATGTTGGTGCAGAGAACACTAAGGCTGATCAACGTTCAACGGAGATACCAGGTCCCAAGAGCTGGGGATTAAGGGCATCATTTAATACTGAACTATGGACAAGATTTGTCTCGTTGGCCCTGTATCCAAACGGGGCATTTTATTTTCATTTCCTGGATTCTCCATGGGCTCATGTTCTTCAGGGTGAGTGGCTGTGAGCCCTTTTCATTCCCCTAAACTCTGATCTCCAGGCTGACTTTTCACACAGCAGTCAGCTGGGTTATAGAGTTGCAGAGTTCTTGTGAAGATTAGCTAGTTCTCCTCCAAAAAGAAAATTGGACTCCTGAAGACCCACAGGAACATCACTGCTAATAGCAAACAACGAGAAGAGAGACCTGTCTAGAGACCTTGGTGAGAAAAAGCACTCCAAGGCGTTTTTGCAGCAGCAAACCACATGGGGAGTGGTGGGGGCAGGGGAATTTCCGCTAACATGCTTGACAGTTATTCTGTAACTTGTAGAGAAGCCCTGCTTACTTCAGCAGCATTATTTTTTTAGATAGAAGTGTCTGATTAAGAACCTCGTAGAGTGATGCTGTTTAATTGACACTGGCCACAAAGGCATCTGAGAAGCTTTATCTCCTGCCTTAAGCTCTTTACCCATCTGCCCTCCTGGGGTCCTAGTAAACCTTCTTTTTTCCAGGGAAGGAGTCAGCAGCTGGAGTCAGGCTGCTTGCTTCCCTCGCTTCCTGGTTTGGATACATTTTAACCTCTCATGCCTCAGTTTCCTCAACCATCGAACCATTTTCTATCTATCTTTTGTGGCAAGCCTTCATGAAATGTTAGCTCTCATGATTATCATTTTTACAAATGCCATAGCAGTGCTGTGCTGAGGAGTTATCCTGTCTTGGTTGGGATAAAAGATGCTGGATACAGACTTTCAGTTTTACAAGATGAAAAGAGTTAAGATGGATGGTGGTGATGGTTGGACAACACTATGAATGTATTTAATACCACTGAACTGTATACTTGAAGATGGTTAAGACAGTCAATTTTATGTATGTGTATTTTACACAATAAGAAAAATAAGTAAAAAGAATGAAAAAAAAAATTTTTTTTTTAAAAGAGTTGGTATGGCAGATAGAATCCTGGTTCCCCTAAAAGGTCATCATCCTGATCCCCAGAACCTGTGAATGTTACTTTACATAATAAAAGGGATTTCACAGTAGTGATTCTGTTAAGAACCTGGAGGAGGGGGGGATTATCCCAGATTACCCAGGTGAATCCAGGCACAGTGGTCCTTATAAGAGAGAGGCAGGAGGGTCGGAGTCAGAGAAGAAGATGTGATGACAAAAGCAGAGGTCAGAGAGGAGAAAAACCTCTGATGCCGGCTCCGCAGATGGAGGAAGAGGGTCAGGAGCCGTGAATGCAGGGGGCCTCTGGAAGCTGGAAAAAGCAAAGAAACAGGTTCTCCCCTGGGACTCCAGCAGGAACCCAGCCCTGCAGACACCACGATTTTTAGACCAGTGAGACTTCTTCCCTCCAGAATTGTAAGATAATCAATTCATTTTATTTTAAGTTGGTGGTGATTTGTTCCAGCAGCCCTAGGAAACAAATGCACTGGGCAGTGGTGGGTGGAGACGTGGGTCCGATCAGAAGAGGAGCACAGAGGAACCTCGGCGGTGGCAGTCCCGGGCATCGTTCCATCCGGCAGAGGGCGCCTTGTGGAGGCCTCAGCCTGCAGGGAAGAGCAGCTACTCTTCATTCCCATGAAGTCTTGCTGTCAATGGAGGCACAAGCTCAAGGCCAGAGCAGGTTGAGGGCTTGGGGGCCATCCCCAGATGGAAGATGGTACGTGAGAACTGAAAGTCCTTTGACTGCGGCCTTCTCTCCCCTCAGAAAACCTCAGAGGAAGGGCCCGACGCGAGGCTGTGGCTACAGCAGCTGGTTTAGAGTTTCCACATCCTGCTCGCAAGCTCCTGCAATAAAGCAGAGACAGCTTGCATACATGGCTTATGAGATGGTCTCCTCTTTCTAGAGTCTCTGTACTTTCTTCATTTGCCCCACAAGCCAGTTCTCCAAAATACTTAATGAATAAACAAACGAATGAACAACTAGACAAAAACAACCTGTGATCACAAAATATCGCTGTTTTTCTTAGCTTGGGGGTGTGGGGCTGGAGTGAGACAGAGACCAGGGGAAGATCCTTTTTCCTTTTCATCTCCCTAGAAAGGGCCTAACTGAGCTGTCCCCTCCCACATTCACACACCCGCAGGTGTCCTTGGGCCCAGGACAAGGAAGGTGTTTCAGAGCCCTGCGCTGCTGCTGTAGTTGGTGTGGCCACAAAAGCTCCCAGAACATTCGAAATCCAAGGGAGCAGTTGCTAATAACCCATCATCAGTGTTGCCTTTGCCAACGGCCAAAGGAAAACAAACCTTTAATTGAGCAAGATCTGGCATCAATCAGTGATGTGACTTTAGTCAGGCAAAAACGGCAGATTCCTGAGTCGGACATCCAGCTGTGAGAATTGTTCTCTTCTGGGGCAGAGAATGCAAAATGTGGATATATGGCATCTCTTACCCAGCCCAGGACCATAACTCATTGTGAAAAACTCCTCTCTGTCTGTTTTTAAATCTTCCTGAGTTTAAGTTGTATTCTAGCAAGGCTTAACTAACTTATTTTGTAACTCTAAACCCCTTCACAGAAGTGTTGTGATTTATTATACATTGATGATAGTTTGTTTCTAAGAGACAGTTGGAGATGCTTTAATTAGCAGAGAGAAAGAGGAGTCTGAAGTTAACAGTAGCAGGTCGGAGAATTCTGGCAAGATGGTGGTGGTGTGGAAGCACAGGTTTGGGACCTTCTTGAATCCCCACAGAAAAACAAACAGAGCCACTAAGTAGCAAAACCAACAAACCTGGCCATGAACAACATTTATGACAAAACTAGCTGACGAGCTATTCCCATAAACCCCAAATGCAAGCAAGCTGGGATAAACCCCAACAGTAGCAAGCCCCGGGCGCTCTCAGCACCTGTGCGAAAGCAGAGGGAAGCCACGAGGCATCTGCAGGCCTAGAACAGGAAAACCCCACATAGCTGACAGGTGGGACCACTTGCGGGCCTGTGGGGAACAGCCGGTGCTGGGAGGGGCTTTGCCCAATCCAGCTGGGGGTTGCGGAGCACGAGGGATCTGCAGCCAGGTCTGAACTATGACCTTTCCAAGCTGACTAGCCAGGGCTCTCTCTTAGGATGAGATCTCACATCAAGGAAATTGCTGGGAGTGGAATCGAAACTGAGCAGGATGGTGCTTTAGACTGCCTGCCCACAAAAGCAGGTAAAAATCCATCTGTAGACATTTATGCCCATGACCCTCCCTCCCTCCTTCTTAGGCTAGCAGGCTGGTTCCGCTGCTCTGGGGTCACTGTTTTGTTGCCCTATCTGCATACAATTCTGCACTTGTCACTCTTTCAGACAGCTTTGCCACCACCCTCTGGCTTCATGCATAATTTCAATCAATTAGTCCTACTACTGCACTCTGGAGCCATCAAGTCTCCTCCTTCCTCCATGTGACAGGTTTTGCATAGTTGGCAACAGCTCTCACAAGCCCTCTAAAAGCATCTCTCTTTGAGGCCAGGCATTTCCAGTTTCTTCAAAAGCACCTTCTGGAATGTGGCTTCCAGAATCCTCAGTCCTGGCCCCTGCCTCTGGGCTTCTTGCAGTTCAGTTCATGGTATGGCAGGAAAAACACCAGTCCTATAGCCAAAGAGCTTGTATTTAAGTTCTGGAACCCCTGCCTCCTGGCTAGCCTATTATCCCCTCTGGAGCTCAGTTTTCTCATCTGCAATATGAGGATAATGTTAAATCATAGACTTATTTTGAGGCACAGTGAGATAATAAAACAGAGTTACTTGGAGAACTCTAGCACATAGACGAAATATACAGAAATGCTTAGGCATTATTTCTCCAAGTTGGTAATCGTTGGCACCCCAAGTTGTGTTCCAGAAAGAGATCATTCCAGAAGTGATCTGTTTAGAAGAGGATGCGATGGGACTGTCTTCTCCCTCACTCTAGTCTCCAGGCTTCTCTTAACGCAGTTTAAGACCTGGCACACTGTTGGTCCTCATGGAGCTGGCAGTGAGCTCAATGAGAGCCCCTCCCCTGATGTGAAGTTTCGTATCATCCGTCATATTACACAGCACCCTGATGAGGAGAGTTGCTGTCAACCCACACAGAGGGCCTTCTATGTGGAATTAGATCAGTCCATCATTCTGTCCCCAACTTGATTCCAAGGAATATTTTTTCTGGGGGAGGGAATGTGTAATAGGGAAGAAACTTTGTATTCTATTACAAGTTAATAACCAAAGGCATGTTGCCTATAAGCTTAAATTATGCATAATGGCCCATCTCTGGGAATCAGGTAATGAGCATTAAGCTCAAATACCTTTGTTTAACTCAGAGGAAACATCCCAACCAGGCCCAAGTGTGAATGAGGGCAGGAAGGAAGAAATTAACACATCCCCTCTGGAGGCTGAACAAAGCCAGGAAATGTTTGACCTTACTCCCTCCCCTTTTAGTATAAAAGAAACCTGAATTCTAACTCAGGCAAGATGATTCTTTAGGACACAAGTCCACCGTCTTCTCTGCTGACTTTTTATATGAAGTCACTATTCCTTTCCCCAACAACTTGTCTCTTGATTTATTGGCCTGTCGTGTGGCGAGCAGTACAAGCTTTGACTTGATAACAAATGTCCAGAAATCTCTGCAACTTTCTTATTTAGAAACATTACAGTCCTATATGTCCAATCTTCATCTTCCTCAGTATCCTTCTATCAATCTTTAACCCAAGAACCAATCTAAAATTTTAAGTTCTTTTTATCTTCTGCCTATCTCCTCTGGATAACAAACTCCACATGCCAAATGTGGGATATATACATCCTTTTTCTTGATTTAGCTTTGCCTTTTAAGTTTCATGGGGTATCCCCTACCAACATGTCAAGGTTTGTTACACAAGTCCACCATGTGGCCCATGGATTAAGGATTGTTTCGTTAATCACTGCTCCAAAATTCAGCCATCTTTAAAAGTTGGCAATAAAGTTTTAGAAAATGCATGGGAGTCACTGTTTTAATGAAAGGGTACTTAAAAAAACAAGTTTGGTTAAATAAACAGAACCTCCTGGGAGCCTGGCTACTTGGCTTCCAAGGCCAGAATCGACGGGCCAAGTCCCATGTGGTGCCAGGTACCTTGAATTGCCAGCCAGGAACAAAGAACAGATGAACAGTCACATGAGGACTAGTGTGGAAAATCAAAACATTTACAGTCTACTGGGTCCATTTATCCTTTCACATATACATATATCCAGATATATGATTGTCCTTATACCCAACAAGTGCACTAACCTCACACACCTTCTTGGTAAAAGGGTGACAATTTATTGGTGTGGAAAAATACCATCCAATCACAGTAAGGCAAGGAATAGGATCTCACCACATAAGGCTTCAAAAAGAAAAGAAGATGGTGACTAATGTTGAGCTCTTGGTTAACAGTCTCATTGGTGAAAGTCCCCAAGTGATATTGATGGAACATCTATCAAACCACCATTGGTATTTGAGCAGCTAAGCAGATCAGAGACCCTTGTGTGATACTTACATCCATGTGGCTAGATCCTGAACTTAACTGGGTGTATCTTAACACAGAATGCGTTTATGAAATGTCCCAGACAAGATGGATGGAGTTTCACTGTCTCAGTCCCTCCCCTCCTTGGTGTCCCTTATGCTGTTGGTACTTTGTAGTTTATGATTTCAGGGAACTGCCTTTCAACTGCTTGATCTGCAGCTTATCACCAAATGAGGTTGCAAACTCTGTGAATTCAAGAACCAGGTCTTCAGATTTCTTTCTTTCTCTCCCCACTCAGCTCTTAATCCTATGCCTTTCATAAAGCAAACACCCAATAGACATTTCCTAACTAAATGGCCTAAGGTGGCCTTGGAGATATTGGCATGGTGTCAGTCCTGAATTGCATGGCACTGCATGAAAAGAACTGTTAAGAGGGGCTGGGGTTTGGACTCTTTCCTATAAAACCATCTCTCCCTGCACTTATTGCAGACCCTGTGGTTTATTCATCCTTTTTTCTACCTTGGCTGGTTTTTTTTAAAATCATGCCATTAGGATTTTGTTACTCATTCAGGTAGTAAGTTGAAGGAAAAAACCTTTCTAAATTGCTAACATTCCGGTCGTGGGTCTGAGGCCCAAAATTGCTCCTGTGCAAGAAAATGTCGAGTGTGGTTGCTAACCCGAGAAGCAGAGCAGGGAAGCCATTCGCCCCCAATCAGAGATGGTCCCACGAAGTGCAGAGAAGGCTGCTTTTGGTCTGTGGCAGCCTACAACCTGGTCATTGCCTGAGGTCTGAGTCTTGATATTTTTCCCCCATTTTCCAAGTGTCTGCTTATTTAAATTTCATAATTATCTGGTTATAAACTCCTAGAGATTTCAAGGAAGAAAACAGCACGTCAGCTTGAAGTTAAAGAAGATAAATGAACATAGGCCAGGGGAATAAGAGCCAATTCCCACTGAAGACTCAGCTAGCCTTATGTCATGGGGACACCAGACTGATTGCATGAGGTAGCTGGCTCTATACCAAAATTGGACACATCTGGAAATGATCATTTTGCAGTTTGCTTGGCCTCTTCCCAATGGCGAGACCTCATTGTCCTGTCTTATGCAAACCATAAACTCACACATTTCTGGCCAAAGGGGACAATTTACTTGGCCTGGCACGTCCCTGAGGATGACATGACTTGCTGTTAGCTGGTCACCAAGCATATAAACAGACCTCAAACACACAAGGAACATGCTAGAGGGGGAGACAGGGTCATCACCCACAGTCACTATCCCTTAGTGTGCCTTTGGCCAAATACAGTAGGACAACAGAGATATTGCCTCACCCCGAGTCCCTCTTAAGGCTGGCTAGCAGCTCCCCAATGGTCCATATCAGGACTATCTCTACACAGTTAACAGACAGCGGTCATTGGTTGAGTCGACCAGGGCTTGACCTCAAAGATCCCAAGTCTAGAGCCTGGAACAAGGATGTGAGTGATGTTTCTGTTCTTCCTCCCTGTCATATGCAGGGAATTTGGAAGGTCACTTTCATCAGATCCACAGTGCCAACCATCCCCTTAGTGGAGACTGAGTCCAATGGGCTCCTGGCACACACCCTGGCAGACAGATTTGTTAAAAATATGAGAAAACAAACAGGCAAAAGAAATCAAACCAAATAAACAAAACAAAAAGGACAGACCTCTTTTCCAGCTGACTGGGCATTCCCCAGGCCTGCGTCCAGGTAGTGCTCTCCTCCACCAAAGCCTGGCCCCGAGCCTGAGCACAGTCCTTGCTGGAGGACTGTCCATGTCCCAACCCACCTCTGTCATGAAATATATCACTTCTCTCTACTCTAAACCACCTCCTGGTAAAAGCAAGAAAATCAAGGGGTACAATTAGTACCCAATCCAATTAGGACGATGATCCAAACACCACTGAGTGGGCAAACCCAAGACAGAGGAAAGAACATTGGTCTCAAGGTTTCAAGACACCGGCAATGTGAGCTGCCCTAGTGGGTAGAGCACAGATGAAAGGCCTTCAGGTGAAGTCCCACTTCGTTCCTGTTGAACTTGATTGTGGTTCTAGCTCAGAAACGTTCTGCCTGGTAGAGTGGTGGTCATCTGACATTTCAGGGTTTGGGGGATAGTCATAGTCAAGGCAGTGACATGGTTTCTGTGATTTTCCTTTGGGGAAGGAAATGCTGTAAGGGAATGGACCAGAGAAGAATCATTTGGCTGCATAGAAACCATTCGTGCAAATTTAAATAAAGGGACATTTACTCAAAAGATTCAGACTAAGTGGAATCCAAGAAGAAGGTGATCAACTAGACACTGGAGCCAGGACCATTCTGAGGGCATCTGCAGGAGTGCCTAGACCTTCACCTCAGTGCCTGTCCATTGACAACATTCTGCTCCCTGATCCCTCCCTCTTCATTTTCCAAGAAAGGGAATCTCATTGGCTTCTGACCAACCTTTTTTTTTATTGAAGTATAGTTGATTTACAATGTTTCCGGTGTACAACAAAGTGATTCAGTTATATATATATATATATATATATATATATATATATATATATATATATATATATATATATAGTCTTTTTCAGATTCTTTTCAGTTATAAGTTATTACAAGATATTAGTAGAGTTCCCTGCACTATACACTGGGTCCTTGTTGTTTATCTATTTTATATATAGTAGTGTGTATACTTTAATCCCAAAATCCTAATTTATCCCTCCCCCCTTCTTTCCCCTGTGGTAACCATACATTTGTTTTCTACGTCTGTGAATCTATTTCTGTTTTTAAAATAAGTTTATTTGTATCATTTTTTTTAGATTCCACATATAAGTGATATTATATGATATTTGTCTTTTTCTGTCTGATTTACTTCACTTAGTATGATAATCTCTAGGTCCATCCATGTTGCTGCAAATGGCATTATTTCATTCTTTTTTATGGCTGAGTAATATTCCATTGTATGTATGTACCACATCTTCTTTATCCATTCATCTGTCAGTGGACATTTATGTTGCTTCCATGTCTTGGCTGTTGTGAATAGTGCTGCTATGAACATTGGACTGACCAAGCTTCTTAGTCAACTGCCATCAGGGCAGGAGGGAAGATACAGAGTAGAAGGACTTGGCTGGGTGGGGGTCATGTATTCCTTTAAGAAGGGGTTGTAGAGGCAGGAGAGGACTGATGAACAATTCTGCTGCAGAAGACCCCCTATTTACCTCTTTAGTGATAAGAAAAGATTCTTATTTGCATCACATCAATCTGAACCAGAAGAGTAGACCTGGAGCAGGGGAATCCCTCCCAACCTGGTCATCAAAGCAGATTGAAGTAAGACCAGGTGCCTTCAGGTCAATAAGTACGTAGAACATCTGGGAAAGCTGGAATGGGGACTAGAGGAAAAGGGCAAGAAGACATGCACATTGCAGATTAATTAAATGTCTTTAAAGAACAGACTTCCTTGCCCTCCCTCAGACCCTGTCTCAACTGTGTTCCCACCCAGAGGAATGGTTAATTGGCGGGAGATCAGTGCATTTACATAGACTCACTCTAATTTACCGGAGAGGCAGGAAGAGCCAGGCAGAAGTGGCTGGTTGACACACTATTATGCAATCATCTGGAAATCTAATTTGTGGAACCAGGAGCCATCTGTTTCACGGGTAATGTGCCAAGGTACATGCCAACATCAGAACAAGCTTTCTGCTGTTGGTAACTAATTGCATCTATGGGACCAGCACAGCTTGAGATTCAACTTACGTAACGTGATCTTCTACCAAATTATTATTGCTGCTTGGGTTTTTCTCTGAGTCGGTAAACGTAGTACAAGTTTTCTGACACAGCAGCAGAATGATGGAGAGGCTGGGGTAGCCCTGTGCCCCCAAAATGTGGTAGGTCAGCAGGTATGAGGGGGAACCCCATTCTTGGAGCCGTGCAGGGGACTGTGGTTCTGCTATGGCCCGTTTTCCCTCCTGAGAAACAGGGAAGCCTGACTCAGGATGAAGCTGGGAAATGAGGTCAGAGCCTAGAAGGGCTTACAGGTTGCTATCAGTGGTTCCTTTTACACCTTCTGAATATATTTTCTCTTTTAGAGACTAGAGGGATTAGAATACGCAGCGGGTATGAAATCTATGTCTTCACCCCTGCCACTGCAGATGACATGGTGGCCAACAGTTCAGATGGCGAGCTCCTCTGCTGTAATAAACTCCTCACAGGGAAAGACCTCTTGTTCCCTGGTATCACCCACAACAGCCAGCACGCAAAAGGAAGCAAGCTGATAGTAAGTGGGTCTCCACCCTCTCCTGCAACTCCTATCCCTCAATCCCTGTCCACCCGTAGGCAAGTTGTTCCCACAGAGCCTAGACAGACTAGATCCTAGGTTTTTGTAATGTTTAATAAATTATCATGGGATGGATGGATGGATAGATATCTAGTCTGCCTAAAGAGACTTACTCTCAAAGCCCAAGTGATGGTACTTTTTTCATTGCTATTTTTTTTTAGACTGTATCAGCATCATCAAAAATGTGCCAAGAACACTGGGCATTGTACAGGCCTCTCAGTACCAGCTAATTCTGGCCTTCCAATGGGACTGGGGACAGATCTCTCCTCCTGGAGAGATCTCCTGACTCCTGGGCTCCTTCTAACCTCTCATTAAATCCCTATCATGCTGGATTGGCTCTGAGCTTTAGTGATAAATAAATAAATGAATAAATAAATAAGACACCTCCTATTTTCCTGTCAGACCAGTACCTAGCCCGCTGCCCATATGTGATGAATATTTAGCAATGATCTAGTGCAAACAAGAGGAAAAAAACAAGGGATTTAACCAGCAGGAGGGAGTATGCTTAGCACGAAAGGAGCTAAGCTGTTAATAAAAAGCATGAATCAAAGGCACTTCGGACTCTCTGGTCGTCTGGGGATCAGCGAAGGGGTGTTGCATTAAAGCGGCTGCAGAAGGGAGCCCCCCAACAGGCAGAACGGTCATTAGGCTGGGGCCATTGTGAAAGGTAAATGAGGAATATTGGAGAAGATTGACTTGGCTTTCCAGAGATGTCTCCATTATCTATGGGAACGGAGGTTTCTAGCGATGTGGGTAATCCCACAAAACAAAATATTATAGCTAACACTTAATTATGGAATGGATTCTATGAGGCTTTTGGGGTTTTTTGTTTTTAATTTTTTAATTTTTGAAAAAGTGGTTATAGACTACCTTGCTGATTGTATTTTGCTTGGATGACTAGGAAGATGAATTCTATGCCCCAGGTGCCATAAGCCACGCATAAGCTGGGTAACACATGGCAGTGGAAGGAACGTTGGCTTAGGATTCATGGTTCACTGTGATGACAGAGGTGTCATCTGCCCAGGGGTGTGCTGGTAATAACAACTGGCTCTACAATAAAAGCCCTGGTCTTTAGTGTTTGCCACTTTTAGTGATGAAAACCCTCTCCCCACGGCTGATTCCAAGGCACCAGCGTATCACTGAATGTGAAGCTGGGAAGAGAACCTGCCCCAGCATACCACTGGGTCCTCCAGAACAGGCTGGATTCAGGGGACAGAAGCCAGAAGGCCCACCAGCATTGCTGGGGGCTGGAATCTTACATTTTTGTATATCTGGTATCACGATTACATTTAAAACTTACTTTTAATAAAAATTGGTATATAAAAAAAATGATGTTAAGGAATACCTAAAGTGTATGACTTAGTCCACCACCTTGAAAAAATATTTGTCAGTAAAGTTCTCAGATTGGCATAGCATTGATTTCTAAAGGATTTTAATGGCATTTAATATGTAATAGAAATTACAGGGCTGAACTATTTACAGTAGCCAAGACATGGAAACAAACTAAATGTCCATTGATGAATGGATAAAGAAGATGTGGTATATATGTACAATGGAATATTACTCAGCCATAAAAAAATGAAATAATGCCACTTGCAGCAACATGGATGGACCTAGAGATTATCACACTAAGTGAAGTAAGTCAGAAACAGAAAGACAAATACCATATCACTTACATGTGGAATCTAAAATACAACACAAATGAACATATCTACGAAACAGAGACAGACTCACAGACATAGAGAACAGACTTGTGGTTGCCAAGGGGGAGGGAGTGTTGGGGAGGGAAGGATTGGGAGTTTGGGATTAGCAGATGCAAACTAGAGAATGGATAACAACAAGGTCCTACTCTACAGCATAGGGAACTATATTCAGTATCCTGTGATAAACCATAATGGAAAAGAATACGAAAAAGAATATTTACATATTAAAAAAAAGAAATTACAGTGTTGAAAAATTGCACTAAAGAGATCTATCATTAATTCTAAATTTATCTTAAAAGCTTAGGAGATTTTAAGAACAATAAGAATTTTTTCAGAATCTCTTAATTTATATTTTATTCTCAATTTTATCAAGTTTTTTTTAAAAAACTATGCCTTTTCTTATAGATGTCTCTGAGAGTCCCTGATATTATTTGTTTTTGTACAAATGGGAAAGGTAAAGAGGCATTTTCCCCTCCAGAAGTCAGGTACAAGTAAAACTCTAAACAACAAAGCAGAATTGTCCATGCCTTTATACTGATGACAAATTGGAATTATAATGGAGTGATCACAGTTCAGGCATATAAAATTGGAGTTGGGTGACCACTGAGGATCTGGTCTCAGACATGTCTCTGCATGAACCTGAACTTTCTTTGAACTGTACCAGACCCAAGGACACCACCAGCCATCTTCAGAACACCTTCCAGCTGCAACCTTATTGTCTCAAGGTCTCCCCTTGTAACTATGCAACCATTCTGGACCTCAACCAATCCTGACTTAACAAGTACCCTTACTTCTTGCAAGCTCCAATTATAATTCTTGATAAACAACTCATGTAACTAACCGTAACCTTGCAGTTTTTACTTTTATAAGCCTCCCCCATTTTGTAGTTGAGCAGACCACAGTTCAGGTGCTTCTTGAATCTGTGTCTCCAGGGCTGCAGTCCTAACAAACCCCAAATAAACACCTTTTTATTTCAATCAGGTCTCCTTTTCTGAAATTTTGCTTAATGCTCTTCTATAACTATTCTATATTTTTGATCTGGAAAGGTTTCTTCTAGCTCTAGAATTCTGTGAGTCTCCATTTCTATTTAAAGGCCCTAGAAATGTCCTTTTGATGGGGTCCTAGCTGAATGAGTTTACTTTGGAGACCCTGTCCTTCAGCGATGAGTGGATTTTCTCCAGCGAGTTCTGCTGGGGGCTGTGGTAACAAGTGCATAGTGAGCTCAAGATATAGCAACAAGCCCCTGGCGGACCTTCTCCCTGGGAACACCCGAAAGCTTTTCCCTCTTCCAACCAGACAGTCATCTTGTGAGGTGGAAAGAAGTGGTAAGAGAAATGGAAATGAACTATCAGGCTAATGCTCTTTTTCCTACGCCAGGGAATATAGATGCAAGTCTCCGGGAGCTAATCTCCGGGACAAAGTAGAATCTGGCAAAGTGAGGCAAGTCTCCAGGGTCAATGCCCTGATGACTCATCTCCCCACTTCTGAGCTATAAGAA
Organism: Balaenoptera musculus; assembly: GCF_009873245.2. Classification (NCBI taxonomy): domain Eukaryota; kingdom Metazoa; phylum Chordata; class Mammalia; order Artiodactyla; family Balaenopteridae; genus Balaenoptera; species Balaenoptera musculus. The sequence goes on along the minus strand of NC_045786.1, from coordinate 140,130,470 downwards.
CTGTAAAACTTCCTGGGCCAGGTGTGGCTGGGAAATTGCTCTCAAGTGTGGGTTCCATTGCCCCTCTCTCTCTCCCTGACTCTGTCTTTTGTCTGTTCACTCATCACTGTCCAACCACAACTCCTAGGAAAAGTCAGATGCTCAAGTCCCTAAAATCTGGTGCCACTTGCATTTCCACACATCCACCTTTATTAGGTTCTGGGAAAGGAAACCGCTTTAGATCTTTGTTCAGAAGTCATATGTTTCCAATATAGTTTTATGTAGTGAAATTTTACCTTAAGCTGGTATTTATCTAACTCATTTTTTCTAAAGGAGCAAAGTCTGCTGCAAAAAAGCAGAGTTAGCTGATTCTCATCTAGTGATGGTTGCTAGGAAACCAAACTAGAATCACTTAAGCTCTGACTTCCCTGTCTTGGGAACTCCTGGAGAATTAATGTAGGCACAATTCATTCAATGATGAATCAGCACTACCCAGTGATATCTTTTCTCTCTTACTGTTAAATTGTTATTTAAATAATTAACTTTTATCTACAGTTTGTCTTAGCTTCCCAGTTAGTCTTTAAACTCTCAGAAAATAAGTCTCCTTGCATGTATACCTTTGAATCCCTTCTCCCAAGTGCTAGTAACCAGAGCTTAACCAATATGCACTGATTGTATTTTGAAGTGAGGTGATCACATGGGAGAAATGACCCTGGTTGGAAAAAGAAGTCTGAGGTAAGTTCCACTGATCATTAAATGCATTCTTACAGCAATTTTCTTACTTTGGCTTATATTTCTGCTTTTTGCTCTTAAATTTGAGGCCACAGAAGGGAAAACTTGCTGGAATATTCAAGAATTGTTATGGAAATTGGTGCAATTTCTTTGCAGAATAATTTGGCAAGATCTGTCAAAGCTGCAGATGCACACACGCTATAACCCATGAGTCCATTGCTAGATGTATAAAATCCTCACACAGCAGAAGAAATTCACCAAAAAAAAGTTCACCTCAACATTGTCCGTAATAGTTTAAAAAATGAAAAAAACTTAAATGTCCATTGGAAAAAAAAAGATAAAACTGGGGCTACATTCATACAACAACATCGTATTAATGCTCTACTAGTAATACTATACTACCATTCGCTACGACACAACGCTCTATCACACTGCGCCACACTACATGACAGTTAAATGAGCCGGAGTCACATATGTCAACATGGTAAATCATTGAGCAAAATAAATCTATTTGCAGAGAAATGCATACCATACAATACCATATACATAAAGTTTAAAATATGTCAAACCAAATTGTATATGAATACATTATACAGTAATATACAAATATTTATAGGAATAAAATCACTAAATTCAGTACTGTGGTTACCTTTCGGAAGGGGGAAAGAAGGATGGGTCAGAAAAGTCTACCCAATTTTTTTCTGGAATGTTTTATTTATGAAAATATATGTTTGAAGAAAGCATAGCAAAATTTATGACTGGGTGAAGCTGAGAGGTAAGAGCCTGGAGGGTTATCCTCCAACCTACTTTTAATATTTGATATATTGCATTTTGTTTTCAGACACTTGTTTTAGGATGATGAAAGACCTAAGATTCCTTTGCTGGGGCAAGTCAGCATTGCACAAAGCTGGGGCAAGAGAAGGTACTAAGGTGTTTTCAGTTTAGGGAATTACAGTTTCATTCCAAGTTCTATGTACACATTAGAAAGTTCACATGAGTTAGGTCTTTTAAATACTGGCAATAAAGCAAAGGAAGGTCAGACAATGAGGCATGATTTTTTTTTTTATATGTAGCAAATAATAAATCTTTGTTTTACTTTGTTTGAAGAATAGTTAATTATAAAAGCAGTACAGGATGGTGGTGTGCTGAATTGGGCGATCGGGATTGACATGTATACACTAATGTGTATAAAATTGATGACTGATTAAAAAAAAAAAAGCAGTACATCACTTTGACAGCTAGCAATGCCTAGAGCAACAGTTCTGAAGCTGTAATGAGCATAATAATGCAGATTCCCAAGTCTCACCCCTCACCCCACCGATGCTACTTCAGTATCCCAGGTCTGAAGCCTGTCATTTCCACTTGTATCAATCCCTCCAGCTGGTCAGTGAACAGGGCGACCACAGAGTAAACTGGAACTCTCCCAGGCAGGCTGTCCCACCCCCTGAACCAGAGAACATCAGTGATTCTGATCATAACAACATGTTGCAAGCATTGCAGGGTCATAGTAATATTAGCAAATAAATTGCTCCTTGAAAATCCAAATCTCTAAAATTATCACATCCAGCATTCATTCATTCACCAGATATTTGTTGAACGTCTGTATGTGCACAGTACTTTTTTGTCTTCCTTACTTGTACTCTATGTTAATTTCTTGACATATATATATGTAAATTTTTACATAAGTGCATAAATGTGGTTGGCTGGTTCATCATCTTTGCTTTCTGGTTGTTTTTTTTTCCCAAAGTTGAACTGATGTACAAGGAATGTCTTCTTTTTTTAAGTGGAGTCTTTTTTTGTCCTTTTTTTTGTTTAACTACCCCTCCCATTCTTCTTTTTTTCCATCCATATCAGCCACCCCTCACCCAGATAATCCATGTTAACAACTTAATATGTACCTCTCCATATGCCGCTTTATGCCCATATGATCTTATACAGACATATAAGATCTATGTTTAGACATACACCTAAACATAGCCCATCAACAGGCATGGATGTCTCAGCGCAGTAAAAGATACAGTCCCCCTCCACCAGGAGCTTATCATCTTTGGGGGAGACAATGCACATACATGAAAATATCAAGAGAGAAGAGTGGTACAGTACAATGAAAAATAGATAGAAAAGGTCTATCATCTCATATGTTGTAGGCTTATGAGAGGCAAAAAACAGAAAGTGTAAGCACTCACTGTCATTGCCACCATGTCATGGACCACTCGGATCAGAATTAGCTTAATATTTGGATTCTGTGTGTGCAAGAGACGTATTCTCCCAGGTCAAGAAGGAAATGTCTCACCTTCAGAGGACAGAGCTGAGGGGAGAGTCCCTCCCCAAGGTGGAGCTCCCAGACCCAGGAACATCTTGGGGCGGGAACAAGGTGAAGGTCAGGCAAGCAAAAGCATGTGTTTAACTTAGCAAATGCCATGGTGATATTTGCAGGCACAACCATGCAAATGTTATTTGCTGTGAGAAATGCATTTCCAAAGCAGATGCTTCCCACCATCTCTCCACTTGCCTGCCTCGAAATGAAGCAATTCCTTTCTCAGCCTCCCAGGAGGGTGTAGTATGTCGGGGACCTGGGATTGAGACTTGGCAGCCAACATAAAGGAACAGCTAAAATCCTCCTCTTGGCTGTTGAGGTGGGCTTCTGCCCTGGGGGTGGCAGAGCTTGAACTTGCAGGCTTCAGAGGACACGAGTCAAACCCCACCTTCCAGGTCAGCCCTGTGTCCTCACTGAGAAGGGAAGTGAGGCTTTGGGGTGAAGCTGACCACCTTAGTGAACCCAGAATTAGAGCCTAAGGTGAGCATGCGGGGAACAAAAAGCCTAGAAAATAAATGACACAAACCAACAAACTAGGAAAAAGCAGCTGGGATGGATGAGACAAAAGAAGACTGCTTCTATTTGAGGATCTTCAGTTCTCCCTGTTTACCGGGCAGCGTCACTTACCCAGATGGTTAGAATTTTTTTCAGTCCTCTTGACAGAACAGGAATGGTGGGTCCCAGGGCTTCCCAGTCCTTGACTGGTCCAGTATCAGATGGAAAAATAAAGAAATCGGCTAAGCAAAGAAACCTACAGCACAACATTTACTGCTACCAAGGTTAGCCCCATATCCACTCAACAGGGATTCTAGGAACTCACTCAAATCCTCTGAGAAGTACTTCTTGCAATAGTATCCAGTAAGGTGATATAATTTACAAGCCGCTGCACTTGGAATTGAATATCTAGAAAGAAGGCATACAGTACGGTGGAATGAAAATGAGACATTTTCAGTGGCTCATGTTCCAGATCCTCCACTTGCCCATGGGGTGACCCTGGGTCACCTTAACCTCCCTGAGCCTCTGTTTCTTCATCTGTAGAATGAAGACGTTAACATCTTCCCACTTCCTTCACCTGACTGACGTGATGATCATGCGTGGTGATGACCGCTAAAGCATTTTGAAATAGTAAAGGTTATAGAATGATAAGGTCCTTATGGCACTGTATCAAATCTTCTGCTACTGAAGATTTGAGAGAAGCCTGCGCAGCCTCAGGAGAGATGTATAACAGGGGAACATTTAGTGAAGACACCAAGGCAGCGCCTAATTACCTGCTAAACAGGGCGCAGAAGAAAGAGCCTTCATCATTCAGAGAAGCAAGTGATGACTCTGGTCTACAAGATACAGTTTTAAGAGAGAGGTTGAGAGTTAAGTCAGTCCTCGAGACTTTAAATAACTGGGCAGTTCAAGAACCCAGGTGATCATAAAGCATACAGATGACTTTATCAGAGAGTAGGAAAAAGTCATCTGCACCCCCAAGTTGGAGGGTGTCTGTGAAGCTGAACCCAAGTATCCCCCTTACTGAGGGGCCTCTAGGTGTACTCTACTGATTCTCAGCCACGACCTACCTTTGAGATAAGAGACAAGGCCAACAGAGAGCCCTCACCCCTTCATTTTCTCACATGACTTTCACTAGATTTTTCCTATGCAGGCCCAATGTTATGAAAGATATTTTATAATTTTAAAAAATCAAGCAGTCATTCATCTACCTCCAATCTGCTGTGTAACAGGACAAGGTGTAAATGACAAAGAAGCAAGTGTAATTATTTTTCCCTGCTCATTATTCATTCATAATATAAATGTCTGCCAATCAACTTTTCCTATTAGCATGAGATAACCAGTGTTACCGTGCCAAGCTAATAATATAATTCGAGCCAAAAGGCAAAGGAAATGAACATTTTGTTAGCATACGCATTATTATCTGTATAAATGTACAATTTCCTGAAGACTTTATGAAATATTGAAAATAGTTCAAATATCTCTAATGAGACCTGGAAATCCAGATCTCTAGGTCGGCAATCACTTTTCTGGAATGTAGTTTATAATATCAACCTATCAACAATAGGAAGGTTAGAAAAAATTGCCTTGACTCCCTTAGAGCATGATGCTTGAACACTCAGCTGTAGGGAGTTCTTCACTCAAAGTGGTCCAGAAAGTGTGCCCCTTGGTTGTGCGGAACTGTCTAATCTCCCTTCCTGGTCATTATCCTGACCCCTCCTTTCTCCCATACTCTCCAGCCAGGAGTGTTAATTGTCTCTCCATCCCAGCCTCAGGCAGGGGTACATGCTAAGCTTCTTCCAGACCAAGAAGTACAAGGCATGGGCTAAACCGTCTCTAGTCTACTTATTCAGTGGGCTGACTCGCCCAGGACCACACAGCTAGCAGGGAGCTGAGCTGAGCCTGGCATCCAGCTTCCTGCCTCCTAATCCATTTCTCTTTCCAGTACTCTGGAAGGCAGAAATGTTAATATCTTGGTGTAAAATAAACCTAAACCTCAGAAATGCTACCATGACTTTCTTAAAGCAGTGTTGTGATAACAGACGTTTCAGGGGCCTAAGGAGGAATATTGGAAAAGAAAATTTAGAGAGAGTGTATTGAAACATCACCAATAAAGATCAAGAATGAAGGCACTCTGACTTCCAAAGACTAGTACCAATGCACCAGGCAGGAAGACCCTTAGAAAAGAGAATAATTATTCAGTGGTGGAAATGTCCCTTGAGCAATGTTCGGATCTGCTGGGTGGTCTCTGAGCAGACTGTCCGCTGGGAGGGATTACCATACAGATGGCGGGTATGGGTCACCCTGGATACTAACATCTGGTTTCCAGTGTCCTGATTCTTCTTTGAGATCAGTAGGAATTCTTTGCCCCAGGCCCACCCCCTCCAACCCCTGCAAAAAACTGATAACAGACCTTCTGAATCCACAGCGCCAAGACCCAGACCTGGGACTGAAGGTCCCCCTGAGGTACAAACCCAGCCCGAGGCTGGGCCCAGAGCAGCCTCCCAGCTGCTGCCCTTGGGTCCCCTTATCTGCACTGGGGGGGTCCTTAGCACCAAGGACTCTGGAGAGAGCAGAGGATAGGGATGTGAGCTTTGACATCAGAACCTGGTACTGCTGTGTAACTGGGGCAAGGAGTTCAGCCTCTCTTAGTGTCATTTTCCTCATCTAAGTGTTGGCAGTGGTAATAATAATAAGACCTTCTTCAGAGGGTCACCGTGAGGATTAAATGGTGCTTAACACAGCAGCTGGCACACTGTAAGTGCTCCATAAATGTTACCTGTTGCTATTAATAGCCAGCATGCTTCCACCGTGTTGCTTTGGCAAGGACACTGCCTTGTGCTTTGCACGATTCAAAGACAGTTTTCCCCTCTTAACAATCTGTCCTTCAGCACCCTGGCCAGAGACTCCAGGGTCCCCCGTGATGCTGTTTTACTAGACTTTACCAGATGGGATCAGAGGACACCCTGCCTGCGCCGTGGTCTTCAGCCCACATCACCAGCCCGTGGGTTTGCCTGTCTCTCAGAACAAGTGCACCCTCTGTCTCTGTGATTCTTCCAAAAAAAGGAAACCTTTGATGGCCAATGGGGAGCCCTTGATTCTAACCTCTGTTCTGGCCAAATCCCAGGGTGGTGGAGAACTGTCTGCTTAAATCAGTGGGGACACAAGTTCTAACCAGAGGAGAAGTGTGATTGAGGACTGCCCCAGCCTCTCAAGTCTCTTCCCTCACCTCTCCCAAAGAAAATTCAAGTTGGAAAGCATTGGTTTAGTATCACAAAGCTGGCTTAATGAAGGCTCTTGAAGACAACTGAGGTAGTTGTGACTTCTGATAGGAAGGGGAATTGAAAAAAATCCCCCCTGCGCATTATTCCAAGTTGTGTTCTTGAAGTTTCCAGAGCAGTCAAGCAATTATTTCTTTGTAAAATGCAGGAAAAGCTAGAGAGATACCACTCCCTGGGAAAACAGGACTCATTTACAGAAAAGCAGGGATGAGATGAGCCAAAAGCATAAAGATTACAATTGGAAGGGAGATTATAGCTGATGTGTATTTTATAGACGAGGAAACTAAGACTTAGAAAGTCGAGGTACATTTCCCCAGATCACAACAGTCAGAGGACAGACGTGAAATAATAACAGAAATAATATGGCCGCTAGTGCTTATTATAGAGCTTCCCATGTTTCAGGCTTTAGTGGACTTTGAGCTTGTGATTCAGCCTCTCTGAGCCTCAGTTTCCCCATCTGTGAAATGGGGATAGTTATAGTGCCTACCTCAACTTTATAGGGTTATTTTAAGGATTAAATGAGTTCTCCTTGTAAAGATCTCAGAACAGTACCAAGCACACAGTAAGCACCGTCTGTGTAAGTCCTGACTACTACTATTATCACAAAAATGATTGTCATTGTTAACTTTTTAGGCTGATATCAGGGAGAAGTGAAGATGTTGCCTCTCACAAGAAGGGCAAATCCCGTGGCTGATTCAAAGACAAAGGCAATGCCTTCATCAGCCAAAATAAGTGTGGTTAACACCTCTGGCAAGAAAGCAGCTGTGACTCTCCACACGAGGGCAGGAATGTCACCTGCCAAGAAAACAGGGGCTCCAGCCAAGCCATGGCCACCCCACAGCCAATCCAGGCAGAGCAGAAGTCCCACCCAGCAGAAGGGGCGGCAGCCAAGGAGATGACGAACATGAGGAAGGCCAACACAGAGCCTGTGAAGAGGAGAACGAGGAGGAGGAAAGGTATGACAGCGACTCGGGGGAGGGTGGGCAGTGAGCAGAGAGCTGCAGCTGCAGCAGGAGCAACAGAGACGAGATCTCCCGCTGGGAAAGCTGCCCATAGGACAGAGGACTGGAGGGGTCTGGAGGGTGAGGGGTCCAACAAAGATGGCCAAGAAAATGAGCTCCAGAGAAAATTCAGGCAATCGATATGAGAGTTTACCTATGTCCGTGAATTTCTATGGAGTTACCTCATTTATTAAAGCATGGGTTTTTTGTTTGTTTGTTTTGTTTTGTTTCCCAGCAGACACCTCTGCAGAACTTTTTCTTGGTATCTGCTTCAGCAGCCTGGTTTGGGACCCATTGAAGTGTTTAAACTGGTTAAATACTGGGTGGGGGTTAAGGGGTCCCTGAGCACATGCAGCATTCTGTATCTGAGGCTTGGGGAGCCCTCAGGTATCAGGGTTGGGCCTGGCTGGGTACCTCCTTTTCAGTCTTCAAGCCAAAGAGGATGCTCTCATAAGGTAGGTCAGCAAGCCCCTTGTGTCAAAGTTCTGTCCTAGACCCTCTCCTCTGATCCCTCAAAGCCACCTGGTCACCTGGCAGGGACCGCAGTCAACCACTTCCCTACCGAACGCAGAGGCTGTGACCTTGAAGCGGGGCTGGGCTGGCCCAGGGACACCCTCCCTGCTCTTCATCCAGACCGCAGGGCCAGCTAGGTGGCATTTGTAGGCAAAAAGCATCGGGCTCCTGAATATAGGAAGGTTCCCTTAACACCTCTCCATAAAGGTTTACGTGTCTGGTGTCTGCATAGCCACAAAACCCCGTGTCCACAGGGACCAGCCATTGACATCTATCAACTGGTGTCTGGATCTTAGGTCTTTTCCTGAACCTGACTGATTGGGAATGGTGTGGGGAGGCTGTATTTATTTACCAAGGGGCTTTTAGTACGTGAAAGCGGATCTTTTCAAATAGGCTGGAAACAATTAGACTTAGGGGGATAAATGCAAGCACAGTTTGTTCTGTAGTAGCTTCAACACACAGGCTGCTATTGTCTTCTGCCTTCTCCCCTTGGCTCCCCTCCTCCTTCGGTTTCCTCTCCGTTCGTTCCCTTGATGATCCCATCAACTCCTGTACCTGCAACCATCACCTGCAGACACACGATGCCAAATGCACAGTCTAGCTCCTCTTTTCCCCTGACCTCGGTTCCATGCTTCTGAACTTCTCCTGAAGTGCTGCCAGCTTCTCAAACTCAATAATTCAGAACCAAATTCACCTTCTGCGCCTCTGAAGCCTGCTACTCCTTCTGAGCCCCTTCCTCATACGCTATCTCTCTATCTCTATCAGACTCTGAGCTGTGAAATTGGAGTCCTCTGGTCTCTCCCTCCCCAGCCCCCAATATTCAGTGAGCTTCCAAATTCTGCCACTTCTACTCTCCTCTCCTTTCTGCTCCCCTCATCACTGCCACTTCTCTGTGATTTTCACTTCTTCTTACTAAACTACTGCAACAGCCTTCTCACTGGTCTCCCAGCCTCAGCTACTCCTTGCCTCCACCCCAGTCCTTTCCAGACTCTGTTGTTGGATTAATCATCCAAAACATCGTGTTTGTTTATATCACCCCTTCAACTGGGAGAGGGGAGAGAGGAGGGGAGGAAAGATTGTTTCCTCCAGTCATTTTCTCCAGAATAAAATGCTAATTCCTTGACCTTCAAAAAGACAAAGAAGGGTGTGGAATGAGATTTTCCTCATGAGGCAACTCCACCTGATCCTGGCTGACTGAGCGGAGCACAGAGTGGAAAAGGACCCGAAGGCTGTATGCTGAGTTAACGGAAAAGACGCCCAGGATCAGTTGGTCGCGTCTTTCATGAGCACTGGAATCAGGCAATGGGACACCCATGCCTTCTAAGGGCCACCCCACTTCTAGGCCTCCCATCCTTTGGCCCACCATCATGTTTTTAACATTAGAGCTCTCCAATCTCTTACTAAAAAAAAAAAAAAAACAAACAGGACGCAGCACTGTTCCCCAAACCTACTGTCTAGGCACCTACTCCTATGCTTTATTCACGCTGTCATTCCTCCTCCCTGTCGCCATTAAACTACACTTCTGTAAATCCAACCTATTTCGCAAGGCCCTACTCAAATCCCATCTCCTCCCTAAAAACATCCTTACCTTCCGCTGAACAATATCTCCCTTAAACTCTTCCATTTGTAGCTCCTCTCTGATGTCACACCTTCCTTTCTATAAGCAGCTTGACAGTGGGAGTCATATGGCTTGTCCAGTATTTTGCACGTGATAGACAAATATTTGTCAGTTGAATGAATGGATATTCACATGCAATATGTGTCTCTAATAAGGACGCTGTCCACCAGTTATTTTTCAATTAGGTTAATAATGCAAGTGTCACAATTGACTCATTGGCTAATTATTAGCAATCAAAGCTATAACAGAGATGCAAGCTGAGTTCCGACTCACCTGCCCTTCCCTTTATTCAAAGCCCTGGGAACTTTATTATTGAACACTCCAGTCTTTTCTCTTGCCAGGCTTCCTAAGAGCACATGTGTGGAAGATAATTGAACCTCTCCAGGGCCCGTGTTCTACTGAGGCAGACAGCGAAGGCTTGGAGAGTGTCTTGGCAGCGTGATGCCATTTGGGGAAAGTATGCAGATAGCCTGCTGTTCAGTTTACCCCCTGCAAGTTCACATTCACTGTTCTCCGTCTGGCTTTCACAGGCTCAAAAATTAGTTGCCTCAGAGCGCCCCCAAATTAAAAGTAAAAAAGTACATACCCTAAGTACACTAAAAAGACAGTGGTGGATAGTGATCCTTGAGCCCTGATTTAAGAATGGGTCACCTGTTTGGTGTCACCTGTGTGGGACCCAGAGTGGGTAAAGCCCAGTGGTCCCCTAACCTGATTGAGCATCAAAATCCACTGGGGAGATCTTTTTTTCTAAAAATACATGGAGATTACTGGGCCCCATCCTATGAGTCCTATGAGTTTCTGATTTAGCTTGGTCCAGGATGAGAGTTTGAAATACATATTTTAGAAAAATCTTCCCAGGCAATTCTGATGTGCAGATATGTTTGGAAGCCAGTGGTATGGAGGGGGGGAATGTGTAGAAAACAGGGTCCTTGTAAAGACTGAGGGAGCACCACGCTTGCCCACCTGGCCTTGGAGCCTGTGCATGAGGTGCCTCCTGGTCCAGCAGGGCTGGGGAGGGTCTCTTCCAGGCAGGTTCTCACCAGGAGACATTGCTAAACAAGTAGATTTCCAGGCCCAGGCCCCCTCATTCTGAGGTAGATCCAGGAATTTAATCTAACAAGCCCTCCACGGAAACCTGATGCACATGGGGGAGGGGGCTTCCCTGCCTTTACAGACTTGGGTCCAAGCCTAGCTTTGGGGTTGCCCCCTACCAGCATTGTGAGCCTTTAGGGATGTCCCCAAGTGCCCCCTCCCCCTGCTTCAGCACAGAGAATAGCCTTCCTAACTGACCCACCACGATCTGCAGAAACGGCTACGGTGTCTTGGTTTTTGACACCCACAGCTACAGGGAGAGTCTTCTGTTCTGAAATGTACAAGAACTTCCTTGCCTAAAGGGAGAAAAACTTGGACCAGCAGCAAGTCTCTCTCACTCTCATCAACAACTACCAGCCCACAGGCGTCAAGACCACCAAGGTGGTGAGGATAAGATTGCAAAGGATAAATGGCTCTTCCTCCTCTGTCTCAAAGGCCAGATCAATGCTCCACCTCTATGGCCTTCTCTCTGTAAGGTCTCTCCTTACTCTGAACTTCTTGAGAATGATCTGTCTTCTTTTTAGAGACTTTGCATTACCCTTAATAATGGCGAGGATTCAGCCACGTAGAGCTCCACTTTAGGCAAAACCAGGCCTATTTTGCCTGATATGCCCAGCCCCTCCGCCATGCCTCACCCTGACCCAGGCCTGCTGTGGACCCGCAGTCACGGGGTCCTCCCCACTGTGAGCAACAAATATTCCATAAGCCCCCATCTCAAGAGGCTCACAGGGGAGTCACAGGAGGCAAGAAAGTCACCAATGGGGTTGCAGTGGGCCATCTGGTAGAAGGAGGTATGCACAGTGTCGTGCAAGTTGAGGGATCACATGGGTCAAAATTGCCCTGTGCTCCCACCCCCAGCCCTGGGCAACTGAGAGGTCCTGGGCCCCATCTCCTCTCCTTCCAAGTGACACTGACTTAAAGCCCTTGATACAACTCTGGGCTCCCACTCCCTCCTGGTTTGCCTTCAAACCAGGCAAACTGGGTTCAAATCCCAGCTCTGGCACCTAGGAACGGCATGACTTTCTGCCAAAGTGGGAACGTTAGCACCTGTGTCACATGTGTGGGGAAAATACAAATGAGATAATGCATGCATGATGACCATTCTGAAAGGCCGACTTATGACTCTAACGGTGAGAATTCCAGGCTTGGGGGAGAGAAGAGCAGGGCTTTGGCAGGCTTTTGAGAAAGCAGAAACCCTATGGCTCACCTTACATCCCAAATTGTCAAGGGCTCTGACTCCTTTCTGCCTAGGCATGTGTTGGCGCATTAGTCTCAGCAGCAGGAGTAAGCCACCCCCCTCAGTGAGGGCCACGTGGTGCTCCCCGTGGTGCTTTCCTGAGCCCCTTCACCAATCAAGAGCCATGATAAGCTCCTGTGCAAAAGCAGGAGCCCCCCCAACTGTAGCTCCAGGTCCTTTGGGCAGTCCTCCTGGTCCTGAAGCACTGGAGACCCAAGCTCCTCTCCACCAGCATCTATGAACCCTCCTCCTAGGTGGCTGCCAGGCCCAGGTCTGCAGACCACAGAGATGGACAGGGAGGGGATGGGGCGGGGAGACTGCCAACAGGACTGAGGGCGTGTCTGATGGATACCTGGCCAGCAAAGAGTATTAGGCAGCATAATACAGGTGTGTCAGTTGTCACAGCAACTCCTTACCCCTTCTAATAGTCTGGCCACAGTGGGAACCAGCCCCGTTTTAGCTATCCGAAGTGGACTGGTTTCTCAGGAGTCATACCACAACTTCCTTTCCATCCCATGTCCCTGGCTGATGGACATCCTTGAAATTCCTAGTAACAATAAATTCTTCCAGGGTTGGTGGACAGATTCTGCCTTGTCTACTCATTGCTAAGAATGCATTTGGCACGACTGCTGTGTAACGAACCATCCTGAAACCTCATGGCTCAAAACAGTACGCACTGATTATTGGTTACAAGCCTACGGGTCGGCAGGGAAGTCTCCCGGCCTCGGCTGGGCTCGTTCATGCACCGACAGTCACCTCAAGGCGGGGTAGGCAGCACTCCTTATCTTGGCTGGATTTTCACATGTGTCTGGGGGTCAGCAGGTTGAAAGATGATCTATGATGTCCTCAAGCCGGGACAAATGGCACTTCATTCCTCCATGTGGCCTCTATTCTTCTGCCAGAGAATAGCACCATCCTGGGCTGGTCTCCAAGGTGGCAGCGTTCTGAAAGGGAGAGCAGAATCATCCAGGGATTCTTGAGGCCAGGCTCTGAACTGGCATTATCATTTCTGCCACATTCTACCAGTCAAAGGAAGTTGCAGGACCAGTCCAGATTCAAGGGTAGGAAAAAATAGATTCCTTCTATTCAAGGAGAAAGATGCAAAGCCACATTTAAAACTATATATGGATGTAAGGAGGGGGAGAATTGGGGTCATTTTTGCCTACAATTTACCACAACGTGGGAAGAGTCAATGCTGTGAAACAATTTTCCTTAAAAGCCATATGCACTCACTTTGCAATACATTACCACTATTAGAACAAATTTCTAATTAGGTTAATGCTTGATGAGTGAGTGAGTGAAGGAGAGAATGAATGAATGAATTTTAGCCCCTCAGATGTGAATTAAGCTCCCCCTCCCCCTGCATCCCCGCCCTTGCATAGTTCAGGATTCCAGTCCCACGTGGCCAGAGCTCCACTCCTCCCTCTGGGAATCCCATCACCGGAAGGTCCCGTGATTCATGACTCAGGGTTTTCCCAAGGCCAGCAGGGTGAAGTCAGGTCATCAGGAATGCGGTCCAGGCATCGTAACCCAATGCCAGGGAGATGCCTCAAGCCACTCGGAACTCGGCAACTTCAGGGCTCCTCCCTGGGGCTCAGCAGCCCCAGAAGTTGCTGAGCCTGGAGAATGAGCACACAATGGTGTCCTTTCTTAAAAACAAGTGGCACCAGTGAGGCCAAAAAGGGAACGTAGAACATAAATATGATTTGTCCCTGGGAACACTATGCTAATGTCTGCCCCAGGGGAGAAGCTGTCCGAGTTGCCAGCAGGTGGGGAACAGGGAGGCCTGGGGGGCACCCTAGAGCTTTCTGCACTCTCTGCCTCTCCCCCTGAGCCACAGAATCACAGACTCCACAGCTGTGTGGTTTCTTTTTTTTTTTAAATTAATTTTTATTGGAGTATAATTGCTTTACAGTGTTGTGTTAGTTTCTGCTGTATAGCAAAGGAATCAGTTATATGTATACATATATCCCCCTTTTTTAGATTTCCTTCCCATTTAGGTCACCACAGAGCATTGCATAGAATTCCCTGTGCTATATAGCAGGTTCTCATTAGTTATCTATTTTATACATATTAGTGTATATATGCCAATCCCAATCTCCCAATTCATCCCCCCACCTGCTTTCCCCCCTTGGTGTCCATAAGTTTGTTCTCTACATCTGTGTCTCTATTTCTGCTTTGCAAATAAGTTCATCTGTACCATTATCTTAGATACCACATATAAGCAATATCATACAATAGTTGTTTTTCTCTTTCTGACTTACTTCACTCTGTATGACGATCTCTAGGTCTATCCACGTCTCTGCAAATGGCACTATTTTGTATACCCGGAGAAAATCATAATTCAAAAAGACACATGCACTCCAGTGTGCATTGCAGCACTATTTACAATAGGCAGGACATGGAAGCAACCTAAACGTCCATCAATAGAGGAATGGATAAAGAAGATGTGGTACATATATACAACGGAATATTACTCAGCCCTCTTCCATGTCTCACTGTTGAATGGTTGTCTCCATATTCCAGACTGGGACGTAAATTGTCCCATGTTCCCCACGTGGATGTAGGTTGTTGATCTTGGGAGCTCAGGGAGGCCCCATCTAAAAGATAGGACCCCTCAGTGCACTAAACCAGGGGTTCCCACCCCACAGGCCACGGAACAGTACCAGTCCGGACCAGTACCAGTCCGCGGCCTGTTAGGAAACGGGCCGCACAGCAGGAGGTGAGCAACGAGCCAGCAAAGCTTCATCTGCGGCTCCCCATCGCTCGCATTAGCGCCTGAACCGTCACTCCCCGCCATCCCCCGCCACGGGTCCATAGAAAAACTGTCTTCCACCAAACCAGTCACTGGTGCCCAAAAGCTTGGGGACGCTGCACTAAAAGGCAGGCCCAGGGAGCCTGCAGCCAACCACAGCCCCTCATGTTTGGGAGATGCCACCTCCTCACCCACTGTGCCCATCCTGGTGCCTAAGGGAACCCGACAAACGGCGAACTTCTCTTGGTTTTGTATTTCACTGGTACCCTAACAGGATCCTTAGGATTTGCAAAGCTCTGAGCAGAGGCAGCTTCCCTCTTTCCTTTCTTAAAAGCCAGCAGGGGGAGCAGCAAAGCCCTGGGACCTTGTTTTAGTTTTATTTTTGACGCTGGCTCTTGCATACATTATACATAATCCCCTCATGCCCCACATTACTGTGATCAATTTGTTCTTTTTGGAAACAAGACTGTAAAAAAAAAAAAAAAAGAACAACTAAATAATTAACTCAAGGACATCTTCCAAGAAAAATACAAGAATTCAAAAGAGTAATCTTCCACTTGAATGATTTGGGCCTCTATTAATTATAACTTCCTATTCATTGTGATTAATGATTGCCAGGATGACATTTAGAACAGAAAGCTGGGAAAGAATAACAAAGGGAAAGTTGTCTTTGTGATAAGATCTAACCATGGAATCTTCTCTCCCAGGGGAAGTGGCAGGACTTCATTTCAGGATGCTTTTAGAGCTAGTCCTAGCAAAGCCTGGCAGAACATGTTGGAAGGAGCAATTGTCCTCTAGAGAGACGTAAGAAATGCCCTCAACAGTTACTTACATCTGGGCTTTCCGAAGTGACTGACAGCTGTGATAACGGTGGTGACAACAGCAATAGCAAAAACAGACAATACAAATTAGGAGAGAAGTTTATTTTTTAAATAAATTATTGCAACCAGCTTAACGACTTGATAGAAGGGAACCATCTATGAGCAGTTAATGCTCAGGAATTTCAGGTTCAGAAACTTTCCTCCATGATTTTTATTTGATCTATTTTCTTTTTCTTCAAGGGCTCAATTAACACATAATTTGGATCACCCACTAAGCCCGTTACCAAATGTGGCACATATTTCAGATGGCAGCCTATAATTTAGGAGGAAATCCTCTGCAGATACAATCATCAAGATCTTTAGGACATGCCACAGTTCCCTGGTGCCTTCTCCAGGGTGGTGAAGACCTGTGGGTAACACAGTGCCACTGAGAATGAGATGAACCTGATCTATGTGGTATTTGGTGGTAAGTGTTGCAAATAAGCAGCAGTCTGAGAGCCTCGAAGCTCAGTAGCCCTGACCTCCACCCAATTTCCTAGAAGGAGCCAGTCTTTGCCTGGTTTCTGGGGTCCCTCAGCTTACTACAGCCTGCTGGGGAGCCAAGGCCCCAGAGGGGCCCCTGAAGGCTGCACCCCCTAGCACTGCCCCGCCAGCTTCCCCACCCACCCACCCCGAGGGCTTCAGTGCCTCAGGCGCCCCACCCCGTCCAGCACGGGTAGCGGAGACAGGAACGGTGTTCAGGATCAGCGCGCGCTCAGACACGATTCACCCACTGCACCGTGGGCTGCGCACGACACTACTCAAGGCTCAGGGTGAGTTCCCATCAGGTGCTGCCCCTCCTACTCACACCGCAGCGGCCATGTTACCTGGTACACACCCTGCTCACTGAACCAACCCGCTCCAACCTGTCAGATGTGGAGAGGGTTTCCCTTCACCACAGGCTACTTAACATATATTTTGGGCCACCTGCTAAACCTATCGTAGAACATTCCACAATTCAAAGACCCAGCCAGGAGAGGCACCACCCCCTCCCTCAGTGGATTTCCGCTAAGGGGCCCGTGGTCATTTCCTGGTTGAAGAAAACTGTCAGACCTGGCTTTCTATCATTGCACTTCCGTGTGTGTGTGTGTGTGTGTGTGTTAGTGGTGACCGTGATGATGGTAAGGGGGCAAGAACAATAAGGTGTCTCTCAGGACCGTGATCTCTTCCTTCCCAAGCATCTCCGCCCCTATATAACCGGGTAGATGCAGACAGAGGCAGTTCTACCAAGCATCAAATGCAAATGGGTATGTGCTGAATAACCTACTGAGAGATTAATTTGCGTTGGTTTTGCTTCAGTGGGAGTCAAAAATGAGGGACATTTTCCCCTCTCCCATCCGAGTCCTTGGTGTTGAACAGTTGGGCTCCCTAGTCTCGAGGGAGTTTCCCTGGCATTTGCCACTGAGCACTATGGCCAGCAGCTGTAACTGCCCAGGAGAGAGCCACGCATGCACACGCGCACATTTCCTACCTTCCCCCGTCTACAAAACACCCCCATGCAGAAGCACTTGGCTGGGAAGACTGGGACGATTAAGCGTGGCTGGTGAAGGAGATGAAATGCTGGGAACAGCCTTTTCCAGAAAGAGAAATGGGTGGTTTCTTCAAAGCTGAAGTGTAGGAAAGGACAACAATACCACAAGAGGTGGGGACTGGAGCCCCTCCACACACACAGCTCCCAGAGATGGTGGGATCTCTCTCTGAAGAGGTGCCATTATGTGGATGCCCAGGAGATGGCCATTAGGCCTGGCAACTTGGGGGCCTCAGTCAAGAGCCTACTTGGCCCAGAAGCGGTGGGCCACTCCGTCCTTTCCTCAGCAGTGACCCTAAGACCGTGGTGACCAGAGACCCTGCCCCAGAAGATCATGCTCTGCCTGAATCTCCTAAGGTTCCCACAAGACTCCAAGGGAGGGGCGGGGCTAACCCTTAACCCATCTTGACTTCTTACCACCTGTAAGTGGGAGCTCAGAGGCAGATGCCATTTTCTTCAGAACAAATCATGGGGTGTGACAGCCCTTATCCCCAAATGTGGTGGAGAAACTAGGAGAGATGTGATATTTAACTTCACTGCCCCCCATGGAGACCTGAGAACAGCCAACATGTCCTGTCCCACAGTGACACAGGACCAGCTCCATGTCCTAATTTATTTCCCAGTCCTAGGCAGCAAGTGAAAAGCAGACTCTACCTTCTTGAACCCTCTGCCTTCCCTCCCCCCCTCCTTGTTGCCCACTCAGGTGGGCCTCCCCTGGGCCTGGGGGGAGGCAGCTGGAGCAGTACGGGAATCACAGGGACAAGGAAGCATTTGGGCTTTAACTCCTTTCTCTCATCCTTCCTGCCAAGTCCCGCCCGGAGTGGGTTCTCAGTGGGTCCTGTGAGTGATGAATTAGCCAATTTTTTTCTCTCCATCTTTAAAACCTAAGACAAGCTCCTTCCTCACCCTCCAGAGGCCCCACCACAGTGAGCCCCGCTTCTCTTCCCTGCAGCTCCTCTTCCCACCCCAAGTCCTTCTCTGGACTGTCTGGATTGCATTATTTATAGTTTCTCTTATGCCAGTTAATAGGAACACTGGTAGATATTTTTGATGGGGCTTGCTTGTGATTTGTTAGTTGACCATATGCTCGCGCAGGGCAAGACCACGCCTTCTACTTCACTGACCCCTCCAGCTGATACAAGTTTAAACGCATGCCTCCATCTCTAAAGCCCCCAGCCACCCACGTACACTGTGCCCTGCCCCACCCCAAGAAGATGGTGTCTGGGACCTGCAACTAAATCCTTGCTGCCTGCCCCCCTCATTCCCTTTGCCTTTTCTACTTAAGCCAAGGTTACACCACCTCCTCATCCAGGTTTGAGAGGGGTTTGGGAAATCAAAAGTGCCTTAAATCAATATTTTGTGAACAGAACCAAATTCAAGAATGGAAGCAGCCAACCAGCTTTAGACTATTAAGGCCTGACTTGCTTGGTTTGGTGCTAGAAGTAAACATTTTTCTCAGCTGGGATGGATTTATGGCCCTGCCAAGAACTTGCATGGGAAACTCGACACACCTCTGAATCTCTTTCTGCTTTTGGTTCCCCCCAGGGGCCTATGCCTTCATGTGAAGGAGATGAGGTTATCTACTTTGCCCCCAACTCAGCACTCTCTTCTGAAGCCAGGCGTCCCCTTTCCCTTTGGCTCCGTTCTCAGCTGGGAATTTCTTGCCAACCCTTTTCTCTGAACTCCAAGTGCTGAGGGGAGGGGAAGGCGACCCCAGCTTCCGGACACGCCGGCTCGCCAAAGATGGTTTTAGGGCACTTCAGATGCAGCCAGGGAAGACACCGGCTGACCAGGGATTTCAGTAATTTGATGTCCTGGAACTGACTAGCACCTCCCATGCTGAATAGCTCAGGGCCCACCCAGTATATTCTCAGATCATCAGCATTCATTCACAGCCATTTTTTACACCTGATCCATTCATGGCAATAAATTCCGGGTGACACCTTGAAGCCACCACACAGCCGTGTCTTTTTAAAAGGACCCCGGGCTCCCAGCAAAGGTGTCTGCTTTCTATAGCTAATTCAACCCTCCTCCCTCCTCACGCTGCTCAAGCCAAAGGGAGATAGAAGCTGTCAATTAAACAAAAAAGAGAGAAAACCAGGTGAGGGAGGAAAGTACCCACAGGCAGGTTTCCCGTCCGTCCACTGGATGCCCCAGGCTGAGCCCTGTGTGTGCAGGGTCGTTGGCTGATGCTCTTGCACCGTCCTCCCCTTTGCCTCCTCGCAGACGGCCCTGCTTGGTGAGCACTGCTTGGCCAGGCCGCCCACTTGGCCTGACTCCCTTCAGGAGACTGCTCCTCACCTGAGACGTGCATTGCTTGGGTGTCTTTGCGAGTTCGCAGCGGGCCCTCGGGGGCCAGCCTTACCAGGTGGAGCCAGAGGACTTCCCTCCACCTGGTCGGCTGCCTGAATGTTATCTCCCGGTCACATCTGCTACCACTTCATAGGTGCTCATCTGCATTTGCTGTTCCTTGTTTTCTGGTCTCAATCTGTTACAGCCATATTCCCACCACATCTGTGTAAATCATAGCATTTGGTCTACCAAAGGGAGAGGGGGACCATCCCTCTCCCAGTTCTATGGTAATGACCCTGTCTGTGCCGTTAGCAGGTGGTCCAGCTCACCTACTCCCTGCCTCTGGGTCAGGCAGAGATCAGCTCTGACCAGTTAGAGGGCCTGTTCCTCTGGATGCAGTGATTGGTTCACTTCAGGGATAATCTGGGTGTTGGGAGAAGAAGGGTCCTTCTCCTTCTGCATCGTGAGAACTAAAGACCTTCCTTGCAAGTCTAAGGCTCCTAAGTGGGGCAGGGTGTGTGGTGGGGGAGATTTGCCACCCCGCAGAGAGCCGCACTGAGAATAAAACCTGGACTGAGCAAGGCAGAGCAGAGGGTTGGAGGAAAAGTGGGATCCTGAAGATGCCATTTGAGCATCTAAAACAAGAGCCTTTCCTGGGCACGCTGGTTGCACGAGCCAATACATTGCTTTTACACTGAAGCTAACAGAAGATGGAATTTCATCACTCACATCCGCTGCCTTGCTAATGTGTCTTCAGACCCTGGAGTCGTTTCTGTATTATTCAACGGTCCTTCAGTTACAAGTAACAGAAATTCAGTTCAAGTTAATTTATGCCAAAAAGGGAGGAAAATAGTAAACGCCTGGAGAGGATTTGGGAATAGACAACCAACAAGGACCTACTGTATAGCACAGGGAACTATATTCAATATCTTAGAATAACCTATAATGGAAAAGAATCTGAAAAAGAATATATAGGTATATATATAACTGAATCACTTTACATCTGAAACTAGCACAATATTGTAAATTAATTCTACTTCAATTTTAAATGGTTAAAAAATAATACAATCGTAAACGAGACCAAAAAAAGAAAGAAAGGATTTGGGTACAACTGGCCTGGGGGACAAGAGCACTGGGACATTCTTAGATGCCATCTCTGCTTCTCTCTGCAAATCCCCACAAGGCAGATTCTGTGGCCGCCCCACTTTTGAACTTCGGCCCTCACAGCCCTGTGAAGAGAGAACAGTCTCAGGGAAGGACTCTGATTGTCCTGTCCTGTGTGTCCCTGGACCCGTCCTGGCAGCTGGGGATGAGGGGCTGTGATGGGTCTATCCTGGGTCACAGGCTCACCCCCACCACAGGCAGAGAGGACGTCTGTCACTAGAAGAAGGTACAGGGAAGGAAGAGGCAGTGAAAACAAAGCCACCTTGACGTCCTCCTGCAGGAGGACCCCTGATAAATCACACTCAGATACCTCGCACCTGGCAGTTGCCTCGGCCCTGCACTGTGGGCTCAAACGGGTCATTTCATTAACCTGGCAATAAAGCACCCCTACCACTTATGTGATGGAACTTTCTGGACCACACTTGAGTGGTAAAGTAGGATTTACTCTGTGCTTTAAAGCCATGAAAATGTTTATCTGCGGGTGAATTTTCTTCTCTCTGTTATTTGACAGTTTCTCTTACAGAGGAGATGAGGAAATGAGAGCGTGTCTCCAGACGTCTGTCTACTGCTGAGCCACACGGGAAACCAGCAAGCATGGTGATCTACAGCCCGGACACACCTCTCCTCTAAGACCTGGCTCCGCCCATCCACCTGGATGATTTCCTGCCTTTCAGCTTTCAGAATGCTGGTGTGCCCATGAGTGCACGTGGGTGCCTGGTGCCGTGTGTGTTCCCAGACGAGGAGGGGTGTGGAAGGACAGTGAAGTGCTGGCAGATCAAGGCAGGCAGCAGGAGAAAGGCACACAAAACCGCTTCTCCTCTCTATGTACGTTGACCCATTTGTCACACACTGAGAAGAGCTGGGAACACGGTGGAAGGCTCTTATTTGTAAATATCACTCATATTTTAGATGGATTTTATAATGTCAGGAAGCGGGGGCCCAAAACCTACCAGATAATCTCCTTCCAATGAGTTGTGGGTGATCTTGCTGGCTAGAATACTGAAACACTGGACATGCTTCTTTCAAGGGAACACAGAAATCATGATGGATGAGGGCTGAAATATATATATGTCAGAGAGGGCAACACAAAAATTATTTATAATTACTATATGGTTTAGTGAATTAATATATTAATAGTACCAAAATAAAATTTCAATTCCTTAAGTCATTTACAATAATATTTAGTAATTGTCAGTGTTCCAAGTAAAGTAGTTATTAATTCTTTTGCTGAATCATGTGGTAGTTAACTTTAATTGGCCTTAAAAAAATTTATATCTCCTTGTAACTTAAACATTCCAATTAGTTACAAGAATTTTTTTTTGTGATTCAAGTCTATTAAAAGCAATTTAATAATCAGACTTTAAATATGTTCTTATTCTAATCCCATAACTATTGTAAATACTTTTCTTAACAATATCCAAGTCTTTATATTAACCGGTTATTCTTGTTGATATGAAAAACATTCCAGTTTGCTCTTGATAACAGCTGCTGATATCAAAAAAATAGGCCAGATAATGTTAATAAATAATACATAAATATTTGTAAAGTATAGCGATCTGTTGGCATACATGCAATAACTAAAGGCGGACACTAGAGGGAGGTAGACAGAGAGGGTAAGAAGGAAGGAGAAAGATGGGATATAAAGATGTTGTACTTGAATGAAGAGTTTGACCCCTTTGGTGCTCATTTCCTAGAGGCCTTGTCCAGGAACCTAATTAGAAATGTGATGTGTGATTCATGTAACACGAATTTACTTTATTTGGAAAGAGGCCCGAGCAAGTCAGGCTTGTCTCAGAAGAAAGAAATCTCATTATCACGCTCCCTCTCATTCCACTCCCCACCCAATACCTGCATAATGCATTCCAGTTTTCAAAATGATTTCATATACATTATCTTATTTGGGAGGCAATGTGGTGTAGCAGAAAGAAAATTAGACTTGAGTCAGGGAACCTAAATTGTAGTCTGGTCCCTTCCCCTAGATGCCGGTGACCTTGGATAAGGTACTTAACCTGTCTGGGCAGAAGCTTCCTCATATGTAACATGCCAGTGTTAACACAGATGACCTCTAAGATCCTTTCAATTCTAAAACTCTATCATTTTACGACAGCCTGTTTAAGAAAGAGAGAGCGTATGTGTATGTGTGTGTTTGTGTGTGTGTGTATACCTAAGAATGTGTGTGTCCCACATCAAATGTGAATTTTTTCAAATAAAATACTATTCTGCCTTCACTGAAAGCATTTTCTCCTTTTGCCTTGGAGGAATAATGCAAATATCAGGGAACTCCCAAGTAGTGAAACAGCCCCTCCGGGATTCAGCAAGCACCAAGGTTGGGTTACAAAACCTAATGTGTATATGAAATGTTTCCATCAACTTATAAAATAGAATCCCAATAAAAGCAGTGGCTTTTTATTATTATTTAGATTTAGATCATCCCCTGCAGTGCTGAAAACCCAAAGGCAACCTCCTGAGTATAGTAAGATCTTGGAATGAAATGGAAACTGAAAGTAGCAAGGGAAATAGATGCATTAGACATCATCATCCAACCTAAAGGGCAATTTTTGTTCTTTGTTTTCTTGTGTTTCTTTAAGCCCCGCAAACAGCACAAATGCTGAAAGCTCATTAGAATTTTAAAGAATTCTTAACTTGCTAATCAATTCTAACTATTAGAATTTCTGAATTATTTTTTTGGCTTAACTCTGGCTCTTCTGTGTCATTTTCATTAAGTTAGCGCAAAGCAATTGTCATCCCCAGCCTGGAAGAAATCCTTTAACTCTCTTGTCTGAGAGTGGATGAATGCATGTCCTGCTTCTCATCTGTGTCTCTCAGTTCCCAAACTTCTGGCTCAAGGGGGAAAAAAAAATGGAGACTATAGGAGAGTTAGGAATGTGCATCCAGGAGTCTGGCTCAGGGATGAGAGGGTTTCTGTTTCATGGACTATCAGGTCGAGACTTGGGAAGGAGACCAGGAAGCTCAGAGAGCACAGGCTGGGAGAGACCATTCCATGGTTCCCCAGAACAAGGGTGTAAGCTGGCCAAGGTGAGCTCCAAAGGCAGCTCCCTGGGTCAGTGTAACCCAATCTGGGAAGCACAGAAAGCCAGCAAGGTTGCACAGAGGGCCTCTGGATTCTCAGGCAATGTGCCTATACAAGGAATAAATTGAAAGCATCGGCACATCCTCCTTTCCTGAAAGGAGGACTAGCAGGTACAAACATGAGAAGCACTGGAAAGCATTTCAATCCGATCCCTGAGCCTCTTCCTCCAGACCAGTTCCAACGTAAGGGAAATATTTCATTCAACAGTATTTATTAAGCTCCTACTGTCACAGATCTAGGCACTAGGGATCAGTGAACAAGTCTGACAAAAATCTCTGCTCTTATGAGCTTATGTCCTTATGAGGGGAAAGAATCTAAATATATGAAATAAATACATGATCTAGTAGGTTAGATGCTGGTGGCAGCTGTTACGGAAAAAAATAAAGTAAGGTAAGGAGGATAAGAAGTATTGGGAATCAGGGAAGAACTGTTTACAATTTGAAGAGTAGTCAGGGGAGCCTCACTAAAAAGATGACATTTCAGCAAATATTCTAAAAAGGTGAGGGAGCCTTGCAGGTATGTAGAGGAAGAGAAGACATTCCAGGCAGACAGCCAGTGCAAAGGTCCTGAGGCAGCAGCAGTATGTTCCAGGGATAGAAATGCAGCTGAACCAAAGTGAATGAGGGGTAGGTATAAGGAGGTGAGGTCAGAGAAGTAATCATCTCCAAAAGGGCATTTGATGCCATTGTGGGGACTTTGCTTTTTACTTTGCATGAAATAAGGAACGATTGCAGGGTTTTGAGCAGAGGAGTGATGTAATCTGATATATATAATATTTTAATAGGATTGCTTTGCATTGAGGTTAGCCTGAAAGACACATATAATTCAATGTTAAATGTGACTTTCCATCTGAATGCCCTCCCAAATGGGGCGACCTCCTAAAATCCCTCATGCTAATGTTACAGCTGCACCTACAACATCCTGCTCTCAGAGGGGTCCTCTGTGCCGAGGTGATCCCGCCACGAGGTGAAGGGGGTCGGCTCCGTTCCTCCTTGGCTGGAGCCACTGCGAGATGGTGTAGAAGCACCCGTGGTCCCTTCCCAGACACGTCCCACCTAAACAACCTTCTCCGGGTCAAGGCCAGAGCAGACAGCAGTCTCACAGAGCAGCAGGCCGTGGGAAAGCAGAGGTGGGTACTTGAACTTACAGAGGAGAACCTCCACAAACTTGATACTTCACGAAGGCCCCTTTCCCCAGACCCGGGTCTCTCTTCCCTTCTCCATCCCCATCCCATCCACGCAGCCCTCTCCTTTGGGGTCCCCAGTCCAGTCTCCTCCTCCTCTTCACAGTGGAGACTCCAGCCTCCCCACAAGAGAAGGAGCTGTTCCCCCAGATCCTTCCCATGCCCTTCAGACTGTACACCTCAGCCTCCAGCAAGATGCCCTCTCATTAGGGGTGGGGGAACTGGGGGTGGGAGGGGCATTTGGGTCAGTCACAAAGGCTGGGCAAACTCTCTGCATTTAGTGCCTCCAGGCCAGGAATGCTAATCATCTAGCAGTGGTCGTTTGAGATGGAACATCTCAAATGCCAATAATCCCAATAAGAATCACTCAAGCACTTGAGACAAGGGCCAGACCCCAGGCTGTTCCCCCCAGTGGGAGTCAAAGCTGACTCTCTCACTGGTTTGCCCGACAAGCAAGTGTGTTTGTTCAACATGAACTTTAGTTGAATATTCATTTTTCTTATGAAAACACAGTCTAGTCTCATGTGAGGAAGGCTTATTCCTCCTGACAGCACGCATGCCTTTCACCTTGTCCCCACTGGCAGTAACCCCCAGCATCACGGCACTGGACCACATCTTGTATAGCACAGGTTCTGGAGCTGAGCTGCCTGGTATGAATCCTGACCCTACCATTGATTACTAGTGTTACCTGAGTAAGCAGGTTACTTGACTCAGTTTTGTCATCTGTAAAGTGGGGAGAATAACAGCACCCACCTCGTGTGGATGTGGAAAGAGAATACATGTCAGGGCTGAGCCGGGTAGTGCTAGAGAAACTACATTCCCTCCTTGGAAAGGGCGCGGGGGCACTCCTGCTCATCCCGTCCCCCAAAGATCATAATATGTAACACAAAGTACTCCTGTACACTGAGTGTGTATATCTTTCACATTGCCGGGTTAGTGACTGCTGCCCCAAACCGTAATTCAATGTGAATCTAGACACGTTGCTATTTTGTCAAAGCTCACGGGGCTTGACAAGAGCAGATGGCTGTCAGTCGTGACACACCCCCAGAGCTGTTCCATAATCACATGACAACATTCGAGGCATTCTGGAGAATATAACGCTCTCCACAATTTTAAGGTGACGTCACTGTTGTGGTTCTTATTTCTTCTGGGGAATCATTTGAGTAAAACAAGGAGCCAATTTCACTTACTTGTGAAAGGAGGCAATCATCACCCCAAATCCTTACTTTTTAAGGCAATTTTTCGACGTGCTGTTCCCCAAGACGTTTTTGCTGAACTATTACCAACTAGAAGATGTGATGGGTTTTTTATTAGTTTTTTGAACTTCTTCTCTGAATTGTGACTTTGCTCTTTCCCTCCATTTACTTCCTTGAACCTCTCAGGTAGAGTGGTGAAATGGCATCCTTTTCTCTCAGTGAAATCAAAATGGCCATCAAGTTCAAATTCAGCAGAGATTTTCTCCATTTTACCAGGTCAGCTGAGTGAATAGGAAACCACCTACAAAATGTGGTATGTGTGTGTGTGTGTGTGTGTGTGTTGGAGGGGTGAATGACATGGGGAGGGGCATATGTATATGTGTACGTGGAATATGAGGGATGTATGTATGTTTTTGGCATGTTTTGTTTGTGGTGTGGGTATGTATGTGTGTTGTGTTGTGTGTGCGTGGTGTATATGGTGTGTGTGTGTGTTGCGTGTATGTGGTCTGTACGGTGTGGGTAGATGCAGGTGTAGTGTGGGGGGAGCGTATGTGTGTGGAGAGGGTGTGTCTGTGTTTCTGTGTGTCTGTGTGTTGGGTAAGGCAGACAGCCAGGAATGGAAAGTGCTCTAAGTCAGGCCCTGACCTGGCCTTGGTCAGAGTAGTGCCCGATAATGTATTTACATACATTATCTCTAAACTGCACAAGGACTCCACAGGAGTTGTTTTCAAATGAGGACAGTGAGTGTCGGAGAGGTTAAGGGTAGGTAACTTGCCCAAGGTCACACAGCCAGTAAGTGGAGTCACTGGGACCCAAATAGGCCTGGCTAAGCCCAAAAGCGCACACTCTTGTCATGATCTCAGGTAGTACATCATATAACAGTTCAGGGGAAATTAAGTCATCAATGGATTTCATCAGTATTTCCTTGCCTTTTGTGGTTCCTTTGCCCCAAAGTTCTTTCTACCCATTGAATTTGTTCCAGTGTCAGGATTTATCTGTGTGAGTGGCTTTAAGAGGAGGAAAGCAGAGCTGAGTCTTACAATCCTGGTAACTCTGGAGCCAGTAAACAATCTTAATTCTCTACTCTGGACCTCAAGAGTGAGTGCGAGATGACAAAAGGGAAATAGAAGAGACGGCTCAGAATGACCACATTCAAGGAATTGGTTGGAGGAGAGATTGGGCACAGGGCAATTACGCTTGGTCATATTTATTTGTAAACCAGTGTCATGAAACACTAGCCCCAAACAGCATGGAACGGTGAATTTATGGGAAAGAATCGGGAGGGAAAGAGGCTCAAGCTGTGATGAGTGGACTGGAGACAGAATGGCTGTCAAGACAAAGAGGGATTCACTGAGGCCATTAGGCCCAGAGTCTCTCACAGGTGAAAAGCCAGAGATATCCTGGCCCCATTAACTCACTTCAAACTCAAGCTCTGAGGACTGGTTCCTAGTGGGGCCTTGAAAGAGTTGCAACTAGTGAGGGCAGAGCACTTACCAACTGCAGCTACTCCCCAGTCTATTCTCTCTGCCACAGGGTTGCCATCTGGTCCCACAGACCCTGGAACCATGCTGACCGTGGGGAGACAGGCCCAGGGACAGGCATTCTGACACATGTGAGCAGACATTGGTAGAACTTGAAATATCTAGGAAGAAAGGAAAAATAGGCATTAGATACAGCTTCAGGTCCTAAGAGACATGAGGCATTGTGATCTGTTACTACTGAATGAAAGAACGAAACCAAGAAAGTGTTGAAAAGTATTTTGAGCTTGGTATAAATGCAAGGTTCCATTATTTTCCCCAAAGAGATCCACGGGAGGTTGGTTCAGTTCGTTTATTCATCCCACAACTGTGCACGGGTGCCTACTTGCTAAGTGTGCTTTCGGGGCTGGACACGCAATGGCAAACAAGGACTGGCCTCTGCCCCTTTGTAACTGATATGTTAGTTGGAAGAAACAGAATACAAGTAAACATATATATGAGATAATTCCAGCTTGCGGTAAGTGCTATGAAAGCAGAGTGATGTGCAGCAGAGCCCCCGGAGGTGGAGAAGGCGAGCTCCTTCCGGTGGGCTCTGCAGTCACTCAATGGTGGGGTCAAACCCCAGTTCCACCACTTACTAGCATCATGGCCTTTGGCAAGTTACTCCTCCTTGCTCAACAAGGGCTAATGCCTGCTTTGCAGAGTGCTTGTGAGAGGGATAGGGTTCAGTATGTGAAGCACCAGCCACATGGCAAAAACTGAGAGTGATGATGGGGTTCCTGGTCACAAACAACATAATTCACTCCAGTGAGTTTAAGCAGCCAAGGAGTTTAATAAAAGATAGCTCAGAAAATATGTAAGAGGGCCAGAGAATTAAGCTTGCGTTCTGGAACAGTGCACAATTGCACCTAGACTGCTCCTGTGGAAACCCTATCTCAGCAGCTCTCCTGGTTGCCCTTGGCAGTAGAATGCTACCTACCATTGGGAGCTCAACCCTGTGGCCTCCAAAAGCAGGATGTCTCTCTACCCTTTCACCAGACTAGATTCCACACAGCACCTCCTTCCTTACATTCCAAATTTGTCTCCTGTGGATATGTCTGATCGACAGATCATAGCTTTGTCTAAAATCTGTTTCCTTGGGAGGGTAGTGACGTGTGCTTATGGTTTCAACCTAGGGAAGTGGGACTCATAAAATGGGAAACTCTTCAAGCATAGAAGGGTGATCAGCAGTGCTGGGTGCTATGTGTCTCAAGTGTCCACGTACAGAGCAAAAAACCACGTGGCCGGTTTAATATAACCCATGCCCCATACTACTCCTTCTCACTCCTAAGAGAACAAACCAGCACACAGAGAGATCGTCTTTGCAGGTGTAGCATCTCATCTTCTGAGGTTATTAAAGAAAGGGGGAAAGGGAAGGAGGAAAACAACGCCCTACCCTTTTACACCATCATATCAGCAAAATGTACAAGTCTGATGATACCGTGCATTGATGAACACGTGGAGAGAAGAAAATTCTCACATGTGGCTAATAGGAGTGTGGATTGATGCAACCATTTTAGCATGGAATTCAGAAACAACCAATGAAATTGAAGAGGTTCATGCTCTATGACCTAGAAATTCACCCCTAGAGAAATTCTCAAATGTATACAGGGAGACACAGGTAAGGATGTTCATTGCAGCACTGTTTGTAATACTGGAAAATTGGAAATAACCAGAATGCACATCAACCAGAAAATGGATAAGTAAATTGTAGTTTATCAAATAATAAAATACTATTCAGCAGTTACAATAAATGAGCTATAACTACTTACGGCAACATAAATAGATAAGACATGGAAATTGAGTAAAAAAAACAAGGCACAAAAGGAAAAAAGAAAAGCAAATCACAGTCTGATATCAATGAAATAAAACTTAAAAATGCAAAACAGTGCAATCACATGTTCATGGAAACAGTGATGGGGAGTGTTGAAGTCACGCACGGGGTGTATTGTATACCAGTCGGGATGATGTACCTTTCTGCGGGAGAAAGAGAAGGAAATTGGTTTCTTTGCTTGCACTAGCAAAAAATGAAAATTGTACAAGATATTTCCACCACTATTTAAATGCCAAATTTAATCAAGCAACAGTAAAAACAAAATAGCATAATACTACAGCCTTCTGTTTAAAATAATAACACTGTTCTGACTCTTTTCCAATTACGTATTAAATATGATGTCTACATATATATGCTTCTGTGTATGATTAAAATGTTTCGCAACTTGAAAAAGCTAAAAAACAGTGAGATTTGGAACCACTCAACTCTGAGTAAAAACTCTGACTCTTCCACTTACTAGAAAAAAATTGTAAACCTCTCTGAGTCTCATTTTCTTCATCTGGAAAATGAGGTTAATAATACTTATTAGGTTGAACCTTATGAAATTGTCTCTTTTTCAGGACAAAAGCAGTTGCATATCAGCGGTGTCACAGGTTCCATCCAGCTTTATCCAGTAGAGCCGTGGTGCAGCCTGAGGGAGCGCGCATGCGTAAAGGGCCGCTGGTTCCGCACTCAGT
The DNA here is from genome assembly GCF_009873245.2 of Balaenoptera musculus. Taxonomy (NCBI): domain Eukaryota; kingdom Metazoa; phylum Chordata; class Mammalia; order Artiodactyla; family Balaenopteridae; genus Balaenoptera; species Balaenoptera musculus. The sequence goes on along the minus strand of NC_045786.1, from coordinate 140,100,108 downwards.
GAACCGCTGCGCTTACGGAAAGGAGAGACATTTTGCTGGAAGGTTTGGGTGTGTCCCTCCCTAGAAGCAAAGGAGTCGCTAGATGATCCCTTGAGGTGTCCTACCTAATCCCAGGGAGGCAGGATTCTATCATGTGGGCCCAGAGTTACCCAAACCAGAGGAATACTTGCCAGTATCAACTCGTGGAGCACAGAATTTCCAGCATCTTTTCCAAAAAGAGTGTGGATTGAGGGAGGCCTTGCAAAGACAAATGAGGCTTTCTCTGGCTGGTGTCAGATGGAGAGGCCTGCAGAGACACATCTGTTTGGCTCAAGTACAGGGACCAGACTGTGATATCAAAGCCAATCAGCTTGGCCAACCTGCACAGAGGGCCCTGAATAAGCCTTCTTCCAACCTTGAACAGAGCAGCCTGGCACCTTTTCCATAGAACCAGCCTCCAAAGTGCTGAATGCATATCTTCATTACACTCAAGACTGAACAAATTGCCTAGTGAATGTTCTCAGTGGTGCCAGAAATGGCAGTGCATGGGGGTGTTTTTTTTTGAAGGGTGGCAGGAGGGCAGGAAAGAGCTGAAGATGATTAATGATCAAAGCCTAGAGGAAAAGACACACTAGCCAATTTGTGCCGATTTTCTTCTGTCTGAAAATGGGGAAAACCCATGGATTATTCAAGCTTAACTGATGTTTTTGCAGCAAAGGAAATGAAAGGGGCTTAATTCACACACACACTCTCAGAGGTCCATTACCAAGCTGTCACCTGCACCAGCCAGGCCAGTAGGCTTTCCCTGGGCCCTCCTGTCTGTGGGCACATAAATCTGCTCCCAGCTGTATGTCAATGCCTGGGCAACCGGCTGGCTGGGTTGTTTAGGAGGAGAAAGTAGACTTGAGAAAGAGTTGAAAAAAATAATCTGGACAGAAAATCAACATTTTTGGTCTTTGCAATTTAACAATTAAACAATTTAATTTGTTCTCCCCAAGTTGCAATTTTTCTGACCCTAGCCCTGAAATAGTATTTAAGAACTTACCCAAATTTACAGCAACTTTGGTGATCGAATTTGAAATTCTTGGGCAGATCCTTAACCTCTCTGAGTCCCAGTTTCTTCATCCATCTACCAGGGACATCTATAAAATGAGGACAATACTTTTCTCAAAGAGTCATGGTGAGGATTATGAATCATGGAAGATGCGTGAGTGACACAGACTGGACGGTCCATAAATGTTATTCTTTTCTCCCTGGCATTTATGAGAACAGGTGATTCTCGCATATATGACCCATAGCACTTAATGAGTTCAGGGGGAGGAAAGAGGTAGGAGAAAATGTGTAGCATGCAATAGTAACTGGGTTTTTTTAACTACCTAATTTTTCCTACTCCCAAATGAATGTAAGTGCATACTCAGAAACCAGAGAGTGTGCCCAATAAGATCAGCACACAAAGGAACTACAAAATTTTACACAAATGAGGTAGCCCTTCAAATCACATGTGAACTGTCCAAGTGGACAGCACAAAACAAGTAAGCCTCAGAACCCCTTCAAGACCACACTTTCTGGTAAGTGAATGCCTTTTAATTCCAGCTGTTATTACTAAAAGAACGTTTGAAAGGGAGGGACAAAAAAACAACTATGGCGGAAGGATGTTTGCACAGTGAGAAAGGTTGTCCAGGCAGCACTCAGCTGTGAATGCTTGTTTCCCCAGAAGTCCTTTCACCAGCAAAGGCTGCACAGAATGAATTTGCATTCAAAGAGAACTGCCCCTCCAGCGTCTCCCAAATTGGCCAGATGGGCATTCACAGGGAATGCAAATTTACAATAAAAGCTCTAGAAAATCAATTGAGTTCTACCATGGGCATGTATTTCTTTTGTAATCAGAAGACAGTCGATCTCATAAAAAAGAAATAAAGAAAGCCAAATTGATTAAGGCTATACAATTGAGGCAGAAGTCTGTGTATATTAAAGCCTGATTTTTACAAACAGTTGTGGACAGAGAGAGTACACAGCAATCCTTCTACAAGCTCTGATGCAGGGGAGCAACCAGCATAGTGTTGACCAGCAGGGACCAGCAAGGGACATGGGTGAGTATGGGACACTCACAAACCACAGAGCTAAAGAGAAGACAAATGAAGAAGATGTTTGGACCCAGAACAAAACCACCTTAACACTGTTAATAAACCTAGAGAACAGGGGAGATTAGCAGTTGTCAACAGAACTGCCATAAAGGGACAACACTTATAAGCCAAAACTATCCTCTAGGTCCTACCCTCGGCAAGGTCACTTTAATAGTTTGTAGTTTGTCCTCTAGATCAATATCACCCACCCACCAAGTTGCATGATCTCAGTCCTCTGCCTTTTTGTATCTCCTTAAGAATCTCCAAAGGGAGGGAGGACCTTTAGAAGGGATATTTGCATTTATAATCTGCCTCTCTTCCCTGTTCTAGCCTATGTCCACTCCTCCACTCCACTGGCCACTGTCACTCTGCTGGCCCTAATTAGTGACATATGCCTGGTGCACCTCAATCTACCTGGCTGCCGACCTGGATATTCTTCAAGTCCATGGCCACTGCCAGTTGTCTCTGCTCTGCTCTGTGTCATTGCAGATGACCTGCCACACTTCAAGACCACTGATGCTCCTCACACCATGCCCAGCCTACTCACCCCAAAGTCCAGATCTCCTCTGACCTTCAAACACCCTCAGAGTCCACCCCACCAGGCACTGGTCCTGAGCTTTACCCTCACAACTGCACTGCTTGCCTGTGTCCCCAGCCAGTAAGGGAATAAACGCCCCTGTTTCCTTCCTCTGCACTTGCAGAGGGATTCCCAAAACAGAGTTTCTTGGACTCCCAGTCATATGGTTCTTTCAGTTTTGTCACATATTCTTCTTGCAGGAGTGTCTCCTACAGAGATTTTATGGAGACAAAGATGAAAAAATAAATGAACCGGACACTAGCGAAGCCCACAGTGCAGTGGAAGGAACAGACACTTACACAACTGACAATGGTACAAAATAAGTGTCCATTGTAGCATAAACAAAGTTGACACATCCGTACTTAAAATAAATTAATAAACAAAGAAATAAATAAACAAAACCTCAGTGCCATCCTTCAATTTTCACTTGGGATCCAGTATATAATCATATCCTGTCTTGTCAGCCTGTATTCTTATCCAGGCCACCATCAGCTCCCAACTGGTCCCCTGCTTCTGCCGCAGCCTCTTTAACCCATCCTCAGCATGGCAGCCGGAGGGATCCCACCCAAATATGAGTCGGATCCTGTCACTGCTCTGCTCAGAGCCCTCGAATGCTCCCACCTCACACACCCTCACTCTGACTCCCACATGCCCACGTGCCCTGGGCTTCCTTCTCTTTAACTTCATCTCCTGTTGCTCAGCCCTCACCCACCTGCCAGGTCAGCTACAGCCTTGACCCTTGGCATGGGCTGCTTCCTTTTCTGGGCACTCGTATCAGATGACTGCTCAGCTACTTCCCTCACTCTCTTTAGGTCTTTGTTCAGAAGTGCTGCTCTGATCACGCTATCTAAAACATCCCAGTCTCCCCAAACAGTTACTACTATCTATATTGAGTATTTGTCTTGTTTATTGTCTGTCTCTCCTATTAGAATGTAAGCCCAATAAGAGCAAGGGTTTTTATCAGTTTTTTCACTATGTGTACCCAAGTGCTTGGTAAATTATCATTGAATGAATGAGAAAAGAGGAGGAGAAGACATTGCATATGGTTCTTGAAGAATGAAGAGATAAAAGGGTTTTGATACTCACACAGCTACACATTAAATCAGGTTGTTCTCCAAGGGAAAAGGCCCAGAGGCTGTATTTACTACTCTGGTCAATTTTCCACAATCCAGAATCTGACCCTCAATCTTTTAAGTCAGAAACTCAACTTGCACCTTCTCTAAGGAATCAGGCTCAGGGTGACCAAATTATAAAAGCAGAAAAACACATTTACTTCCTTACAATTTTAAGAAAACTGTTATTTAGATGAGAAAAGTCTATGAACATATGTAGTTAGAACATACGCTCCCCCTGGGAAGACCCTCTTAAAAAATCAACGATAATCAGAAGGCAGCTTGGTAATAACGAAATGAAATCAAGGAAAGTGAGAAGAAACAAATGTGTAATTGCCATCAAGCTTAGATGATTTGATGTGCAAGTGGCCATTAGAATTCTTATGGCTGCGAGTGACAGAAAACCCAACCCAGTTGGCTTAAGTGAAAAGGGGATCTAATGGTTCATACAACAGCAAAATCCAGAAGGAGAGCTGACCTCAGGCAGGACTTAATGCAAGAGCTCAAAGGGATTCAGTTTCTCTCTCTACATCTCTTGTCCCTCCTTCCTCTTGGGTGACTCGTTTCTCAGACAAATGCTTTCCACATGGTGGCAAAGTGGCTGCCTTTGGCGCCAGCCTCACATGCACAACTCCAAAACTAGGTAAGGATACAGCCTCTTTTCTAGGTTTTCTAGGAGTTCTTCCAAAGTCCTGAGACCCAAACACTGTAATCAGGGAAATGAAGCATGCTGACCAGCGTAGGCTCATCCCATACTCTATGGTCTCACTTGGGGGTAGGACCCTGCCTAAAATATGTGGCCTTAGAATGAGGTGAATCTCAAACACTAATTGAGAAACAAACACTATCAATGAAAATGAGATGAGCAGATACTAGGAGGAAAAATTTTAAATTTCCCCTGCAGCCTACAACTTAATAGTATACTCTTGCCAATGGTGTGGGGGTGCTCACAGTGGGCTGGGAATGCCTCCTGCACCCAGTCTTCACATTACGCATGCTTTTGTCAGCAGGTCTAGACGTCTACCGGCCAAGACTTCCCCTTCTGTGGTTAGTGCATGGGAGTACACTCCTTTTCCTGGGGCTCCACTGCTAGCCAACCCCAGCTAACACATTCAGTCAATTACAACCAAGGCCTGCTGGTTGGGAACCCTTCATTCTATCTCCTACAGATGACTTTGCATGTCTATGCTCTAATCCAAGGTAACTCAAGTCCTTTATGGAAAGAACACATTTGTACCTCATTGATAACTGGGGGCATAGTCTAAGTCAGCTTCTGCAGACACATTTTCTTTAGTCTTAAATTCCACTTAATTTTTAATATAGATTTTGTACTCTATTCTATGCTATTTTACTTGCCTTCCAGTAAAAATAGAATCTCCAGGAATATGTACCATGCCCACACACTAAGCTCTAGTAACCTGAGTCATTTTATAGACTTGGATGAAATGCCATCCCATGAAGCACGCAATCTGGCTCACAAATGTAGACGAAACAATGAGTTAGGTCTGGGATGTTTGGGATATGAGGTTCATGTGGGACATGCAAGTGAACCTGTCTAGTAGGCAATTGGAGAAATGGGCAGGTAACTCAGGAGAGAGGTGAGGACTGGAGATAGAAAATTAGGTATCATCAGCATGATGGGATGGTGGAGCCAAGACGGTGGGTGGGATTGCTCATGGACCACGAGGAGCGAAGAGAAAGGCCTGCAGCCCACACAGTTGAATGATGAAGAAGGAAATGGGACCAGGAGGATAGAATCAAGAATATCTGCCAAAGGCAAAGAAAATCTCAAAGACTCCAAGCAATTGCCCAAGAGAAGCAAATCAAGCTTCGACGTTGGCTATTTTGAGGGCTCCTGAGCCAGTGCAAAGCACTACCCGATGCGGGGACTATCCTAACAAACCAGGATTGAGGGCCTGCTCTGCACAGAACTGGCAGCACTTACTCCGGTCACCATGGGGCTCTCGGCTGGCAGGGCTACTTGGCATCACCTCCAGTCCCAGTGATGCAACTGCTCTGCCACAGAGGGACCACCTAAGCTTGCACAGGTGGGCAGAGCCCCTTATGGGAGGCAGGTCCCTGAGGGTCCTGTCTGCTGACCTCACACCATTTGTCATGTGCTCCTCACTTGCCCTGGCCGGAAGCCCAGAAGGGAGGAAGAGAAGGTCAGAGTAGGCTGCTGTCTGCATGACAGTTTGCTAGAGGGCTTGAGCTATCTCTTCAAGGAAATCTATCTGCTTGTGAATTGCTGGACTGGACAGGTGACTTAAGGCTATTTTAATTCTTATATCCTCTCCAGAGGTGAAAGTCACCAGAGTGTTTATAATGGAATCTTTTGCTAACAAGGCTTCAAGCTTTCCTGATGACCTAGCTTTGCACCGCTAGAAGAGGAAGAACAAACATGGATTCCACTCGCGCCAAGAGCCGGCCCCATATCAGACACTCCACGCGCAGCTTCATCTCCAGAATGACCCTGCACAGCAGGCACTGTTATTATCTCGGTTTTACAGACGAGGAAACAGGGCTCAGAGAACCAGTCAGGGGAGATCTACGTCAGACAGCGTTTTCCAGTTTTCAAGAACACCTTTAGAGTTGACAAAACTCTTCCATATAGAATATTTCCTTTTGACTTCAGACGCTCACACTGACGGCAAGAATTAACCCATTTTGCAAGTAAGAAAACTGAGACCCTGAGAGTTTAGTGATTTATCCGAGATTTGAAGGTTGAGCCGTCAGACCTCTGAATTCAGTGTTCTTTTCACAACAGTTCTTATCCATTCCAGGAGAAAGCCTGGAAGATCCAAATAGGTGATTTTCCCATAATTGACAAACAATTTCCTAAACCAGAGGCCCTCTCTCTTGAAAGACTTAGTAGAAGATCTCAAAATCTGCCAAGTCCCAGAGTGAATTCTGTGAAGTAGAAGTTACAAGGGGGCATCGGTATTACAGGGGCAATGAGTCCTCTGGGTTTAACAAAGCCCATGTGACCTCCCTTTCTCATCAGCCACCTGGACCTCTGGATCTGGGGGACCCAGCAAGGTTGCCATCTCGGCTGCTTGCTGTCTGTTCTTAAACATCAAGCTTCATGAACTTGGCTCCCAGCAACACTTCTGTTCCCACCCTCACAGACCACTCTCTGCCAGCCATTCACCAACTAGCCATGGAATGCCCTGCAAGTCCCATGGGCTTTTCATTATATTCTCATTTAACTTACTTTTATTACGTGCTTCATGCTCGGATGTCCTGCTTCACCAGCAGGAGTGCAAGTGATCTTATCTTGCTCTTTGCTGTAACCCTGCATGAGTTCACACTTAGAGGATGTATTTTTTAATTGATCTAGCCAAAAGCCAAATTAATTTTTTTTTTTACTATAATACCCATTCTTTACCAAAAATATTCTTTTTGCTGTTAAAACCAGTTGCAATAATTTGTCAGGGGGAGATGCTGGCAATTTCCTTTACGATTCGCTTTGCCGTGGAAGTCTCCTTTCCATGCAGGCTTCTTGGCATTGTTCCACAGAGAAACACCTGGCCGGTGGTCAGTTCTGAGCTGCCTTGCTCCCTCTGGCTAAGCACTGACCAATGGAGAATAGCAGGGTGTTTAGAACCTTAGTAATATCTTTAGCTGACCGACTGGAATAACAACAACAATAATGATACCAAGTATTTGTATCATAATTTTTCATTTTTTGAAATAGCTATTGGATTTGGGAGCTGGAAAAGTCCTAGAGACTGAACCCAGTTCTCTCATTTACAGATGAGGAAACACATGAAGCTCAGAGCACCTAAAATCCTGGGTGACCCTCACAACACTCCTCAGGGGTCTGCCAGCCCCCATTTCACAGATGAGGAAACAGACACAGACAGCGGCTTGTCCCAAGTGACTCAGCCGACTCAAGGCAGAGCTGGGCCCAGACTTCCAGTTTCCTGGTCCCTGGTCTGGTGCTCTTTCCCCTTAGCTGCAGGCTCTCTCCCTTAGCCAAGGAACCATTGGAAGAGATACCAAAGAACCTGGGTCATCCGTGATATTGGTATCTGACCTTGGCCCATCCCAGCCTGAAATGTTGCTTGCAAAGGCCTCCCTGATCTGAGCGGTTGTCTCTGCTCCCTTGCCTTCCCTGTCTGCCTTGAGTCATGAAGTGTGAAAACCCTGAATACCCTAATCATCTGTTAGAGACAACTTTGAGCTGAGGGCTGAGTAGCTTCCCGTCACTTTAATTAATGACAAGTATGTGTCTGCAGCTCCCTATAGCAGCAATTCCCATATGTCGGAAGACGTTTTAGCTCTAAGTCAGGGGAAATGCTATGCAGCCGTGCATGGCCCTGTCTGGCTGGAGGAGGTGGTGAGGATCAGGGACTGATCAGGGTGTGGACCAGGCTAAGCCCCCAGCAACAGCTGCCCCATCAGCAGGACGGTGTGGGCGCCCCCTGGTGGAAAGGTACAAGGTGCTTCCTGTTCCTGGGGCACAAAGGGAGAGGCAGTGAGAGACAAAGCAAGTTGGACTTCAGGGACAATTCGCCATCTTCTTCTCAGACAAGCCAGTGTTGATAGCTGTTTCCCAGGTGCCTCCACACTGCAGCTGAAGAGCTGGGCTGATTCCTCAGCAAGTGTTAATGGTGAGCCCCACTTGCCATGGAATCAAGACAAATCCATGGTTCAGGTTTCCAACTCAGGGAACTCACGTCTTGTTGAGAGCTCAAGACATAAAACTCTGCTCCCGGTTTTGCCTGCCTGGCTTGCAGGTCCCTGTCTTCTATCACAGCGCCCTGATTTCCCTCAAGGGCCCCCCTCACTCAGTCCATGTGGTTCCTCTGCCATCGGGGAGGGATCTCCAACCTAGACCACCCGAGAAGCGCCTTCTGGGTCCTTTAAAACTCAGAGGAACGATCTCCTTCCTCTTCTAGAAAGCCTCTCTTGACCCTCAGAAGTAGGTGTCCACTTTCTCCTGTGACATCCTCACCTCCACCTCCACATACTTTGTACCACAACTGCGTGTTTAAGTGTCAGTCTTCCCCTCCAAACTCTGGGCTTTTAAGAGCTGGGGTGTCTTTAATTATTTTTACATCAGCAGCTTCTAGCACAGTGCCTGGCACATAGTAGGTGCTCAATAAATGTTGGATGAGGAGTGAGGGACAAGACTCACATCAAAACTGTAAATAATTGTGTAAGTACAAGGTGGGCAGATCAGATCCTACAGGCTTGTGGACATCTTATCAACCTCAAGCACTGCAAACCACAACATGCAGAGGCATTATTGCATTTGTTGGTGAGGCAAGATAAACCCCATCTGACAAGTCCCCCTACTCATATACCAGCCAGATGGTGCACAATTAAATAAGCAGCCCTGTCACACACTCCAGCGACCCCAAGGCCATGCTGTATCTGACAGTAAGAGGCTGGCGAGAGAGCTTTCACCCCTGGATCAGGAAGGGGCTGGGGGAAGGGAGCCTGCAGAGGAAGAGTGTTACACATCTCCCCTTAATTTTCTCAGTTTCTCGTTTAGAAAAACAAAATACGTGCCTGAGGTAATTGAAGACCACCAAACTATGTGGAGCTGATGCTTAAAAACAACATACTTACCTGTAAGAAACAGTTACACATTAAAACAGATTCGGAGCAATCCAGGGCATTTCTGCCCTTGTAAAATGCATGAACTCAATCAATAAACATTCTCCACAGCTTAGCAGCCCCAGGACAACCTTGCCTCAATGGAGGAATTTCACCTTCGGTGGAAAGGAAGTAAACTCAGCCATGTTCTCAAGCAAATTCCAACTGAGATACAGTTTTTCTTCTCCTTTTGTGTCCCCCCTCTAGTTTAGAGGAACTAGTGTATGGGCTGGTTCTCCGAGTTAGGATTCAGAGGAAGCTAAAGTAAGAGTTATTTCTTCATTGAGCCTCAATATTCCTCTAAATCCACTTTCTGTTGGCGCCAAGCCAAAGTCAGTTATCTTCAGATAGAAAGAAATTGTTTCGGTGTTAATATGATTTGTATCTGGCAAACCCAGGCACCCTGCTGATTATCATCATATCCCTGCCCTTTAGTTCTTTTCAAATGACGGTCTATTGATCCAGCCATCTCCCAGGTTTTCAAGTTCATGGAAAAGGACGTCTCCACTGTACGGTTCATTCCCACTGTTCCTTGCGTTGCAGGGGAGAAGTGTTGCCTTTCATATTTCATGTACTTCCCCTGCCCCTTCAAATGAAGACCAGGAATCTTTTGATGCCTACCAGGCACAATTCCAAGCCCAGGGCTGGCCCTCAGAGATTGCTGAGCAGAATGGAGCTGAGTGTACCTGTCTCTCCCACCCTCCATTGAGACTTTGCCCTTTAAATTCATAACTGATAGCTTGGTGGCTTCTTTCTGCAGAGGAAGCGGCATAGCAGGTCATCCTGCATTCCCGATGCCTTCTCTGTTTTGTTTGAGCCTTACAACCACCCCGTGGGGCTGGGTGAGAACTGAGCTTGTTTTGAGGAGCTCTGGGAGTGACCAGAGCTGGGATTCGGCCCTGGGTGTTCTGGCTCCAAGCCCAGTACTCTTTCCTCTCTACCTTATCCTCACATCCCTCACTGCAGGCAGCGTACCCCCAGCAGCGCTTACACAGCATCTTGGCCCTGCCGTTCAGGTGCTGTGGGACCTTGAGCAGGTTTTATCTGAGCCTCAGTTTCTTTATCTGATAACTGGAGCTAAGATGGCCCCAGTTAGCATTTCTCAGGGCCACGGCACGAGTTAAACAAGATGCTGCAGATGAAGCTTCTAACACAGCGGTTATCCCTGAGTTACTGCCCAATGGCTGTTACTGTTATGATTGTTGATACTATTGTTACTCGGCTGAAACTGTTCTATTTCTGAGCCAAAACAAGTCACTCAAATAGTAGGTCTTTCCTCAGTCTTGGTCTTGATGTCATCATCATTCCTGCATCCACCTTCCTTTCTTATTCTATAAACTAAAGAACCTGTCTTTTCAGACTGAAGGATTTGTAAATATTACCTGAGTTTCTAAGATATTTGGAAAGCCTCTTCCAGGGAGAATCCTTAGAGACAGAGTGAAGAGAGAAGGATTTAGGCCAGACATCTGTCCCATGAGGAGGCCAGGCCTCTGGCCAACCAACCCTTCCCTCATGTCCCCTTGTGGAGCAGAAACTTCACTAGGGACCACTGTGTCGGGCTGGCACCCTGGTCTGGATGTGGTCCTGAAATGGCACTGCTCAGCTGCTCTCCATCCCCTCCCCATCCATCTGGGTACCATGTCCTGCTGACTCTGCCCCCCTGACTCATTTGGGCTCTCATGTCACACCCACTGCCACTACCCCAGGCCATGCACCTCTTGCATGGATAATTAACTAGCCTCTAACTAGTCCTCTTGCCTTCAGGCTCTTAAGGAACCTAGCATTCTGAACCAGACTGACCTTCCTGGAGCCTGGCTTCATTGGTGAGTCTTCTCAGCTGACTCCCATTTTATAAAGCAAACTTCGAAGCCTGGAGCCCAGGCCATGCAGAAGCTGGCCACACCCTGCCTCGCGTTACCATCCTACATTATGGTTCCACATTACGTCCCGCAATAATGCTTCCCAAACCCCCGTCCAAGGGGCAGACTCACCCAGGTGCTTTGAAAAATGGGTGTTCCCAGGCCTGACCCCAACTTACTTAGACTTACTGGGGGTGGATCCCAGGAATCTGTATTTGTAAAAGGTGTTCTAGGCAACTGAAGCTCTGCCAGGTGTAGGAAGCACTGCCCTACACAGCTGCCAGGGAGATCTGAGCCCAGGCCCACGTTCACCACACACCCTCACTCTCTCTGCTGACTGCCCGGGCTCTGCCTGCTAAATTCTCCCCACCCTTCAAGGCCCACGTCCAATACCCACTCCTCCAGGAAGTTTCTCCAGATTCTTCCAGCCAGAAGTATGCTCCCCCTCCTCTGAATGCCCATAACATCTTGTCCCTCCCTCTCTGCCATTTTCTAGTCATTCCTTAATGTCAGCCTCCATTGCTTCATCTCCTGGCCCCGAGACAAACTCGAGACATAGCCATACCTGGCTGCTCTCCATGCCCGCTCCATCCATTTGCGGATAATAGTATTTATGTCATAGGATCGTTTTAAGGATTGAGTTGCCATGTAGAGTACTTCAAATTGTGCCAAGAAATGTTAGCTCTCATAATCATCACTGCCATCATGTCATCTTCATTCATGTTCTTATGGTTATTTGTGTGCCTGCGTTTCCTCCCTCGAGTTCCTGTTGAGGGCAAGACCATATCCTCCTGTTCATCTTCCTGCCTCCCCCTCACCCCTCTGTTTTCTCCCCACCTATCCCTACTACTGAGATTTGCCCTCAAAGAACTTATCACTATCAGAATTTGTAATTATATATTTACTTTTTGCAATTATTTATTATCTGACATTTTCACCAGGCTCTAAGTTCCTTGAAGGCAGGGATTTTATTTTCAATTAATTCATTAGCAAACCCTAATTAATCCAAAATTGATTCATTAACCTACCAATGGACCTTTTTTTTTTAGTTCTCTTAATTATACTAATAGATTGGGTTCTGAATACTAGAACAGTTATAGTAAATGAGTCCTACTAGTAGCTAGAACTATTCAGTGACCACATGAGTCTAGATCAATGAGTAGTTAATTGGGTTATCGACTGGAGTACAAGGTAGGCGTTCAGAGTGTGGGCTCTGAAGTCAGGTGGGCTAGTTTGGGACACTCTCTCTTATTACCTGTGTGACCTATAAACAAGGGAGTGACTTTACTCTTCTCATCTGTAAAATGGAGATAAAGAGTAGATCAACCTCATAGGGTTACCAGGCATGTGAAATCCTTACTCAGAAAGTTAGTTATTATGATGATAATAATGTTGGCTTCCAAATAACCTGAGACTAGCCTAATTAAATTTTTATGGGTTAGATCCTGTGCTTCAATTTTCTTATCTATGAAATAGTGCACTGGAGTTCTTATTTTATAATAAAAATGACGATCTGTTTACAAGGGAACAATAATAATGGAAATTTAGGGCCCATCCATGTACATCCTAACCCCTGACCAGAAATATACTCACTTTATAGAAAATAAACTCATCAAAGGTTTTACTTCCTTAAGAAAGTTTAAGCAGATTTAAATTCTTCCTCATGGAAAAACTAAAATAAGTAATTCTAGAACCAGAACAAAGAAAAGAAGGGAATGGGTCAATTCAACCACATTCATCTGCCTGTCCTTCTAGCTGCAGGACACTTGCCTTCCAGAACTTTGATGACAAACACAAAACATCATTGTGACCCTAGTAAAATCCAGAGCTCTACACAAGCAGTCTACATACAAAGTCACATTCAAAATCACACAATGCAGGGTCGCATGTAATTAAAAGGGAACTGCTAATCTTCACTTGTGTCTCGAAAAGTACAGTAGGCTTTCTGTATCCGCAGGTTTCACATCTGAAATTTCAATCCGCGGTTGGTCGGATCTGCAGTTGTGAAAACCCGCAGCTATGAGTGCCGGCTGTATTCATTGCACTCCATCATTTTATGTAAGGGACTTGGGCATCCACGGATTTGGGGGCTCCTGGAATCAATTCCCCCATGAACACTGAGGGACAACTGTACAATAAAAGTGATTCAATTCATAACTCACCACAACATATCTCAGAAGCACCTCCCCTCTGCCCTAAGAGATGCTATTTTGGAGACACTTCAAACCCCGAATTCTTCCTCAAGCTCCAGCACCTGGCAAGGCATGCAGACCTTTCTCCTCCCGCCTCCCTACTCACTCCCTCTATTGATAGACCTAATCCCTCTACACCACCACCCTCCAACCCTTCCCACCCATCCCCCCTTTCCACATCACAGAAGATCTTGGACTGGGGCTGGCAAAAACTCTCCTTTCCTGGAGGATTGCATGGGGCTGGGTAGTCAGGTTAGAGGATGAGCATTCTCTTCCCAGCTCCCCCTCTTTTAGTAACTGAAAATTCTGTTTTCCTTTTCTGATTGCAGGTCACTTTAGTGGGACTGTCAACTAGGCCCTGACCAGTACATGACTCAGGTTAGGTCACCAGACCCTCCCCCTTCATCCTGGCAGCCATGCCCCAGTGCTGCCTCTGATTGGTTCCTGCCTTCTTGACCCCTCTAGCTACCCAGACCACTGCCATTGTCCAAGCCCCGTTCTTCAGTCTTCCGTAGACCCTGTGAGCTGTCTGAAATCTTTCCAACAAATGTGTCTGCTTAACTTATCCAAGTTGATTTCTGTTGTTTGCAACCAAAGAACACTAGCTAGTACCTAAAACTCACATACTAATAAACCTTGTCACCATCTCTGTTTGTGAGATTATGGCTGCAGCCCTGGACAAATGAACCTAAACTTAACTGAAGTAACTGATTGCAACTCATGGTCAAAATTAGCCTCCATTAAATTTGCTTTCTACTACCTTTGCTCATTCCCCAACAAAATCATTTGGACCTACCTAAAATTCTTGATGAAGAAAGGAATAATGGTTACTCAAACATTTTGTAAAGCCTATGTTCAAAAAAAAAAAAATCTGTAAGACATCTACATTTACATTAGAAGCATTATTAAAAGGATAACGACCTATTATCCCTCTGCACTAACTTTTCCAATTATAAAAGTAATATAGGGGCTTCCCTGGTGGCGCAGTGGTTGAGAGTCTGCCTGCCAAAATATATGAAGAATAAAATTTAAATGACCCATTAAAAAATTAAATAAATAAAATAAAACCTATGTTCACCTTCTAGCGGCTACTTGTAGTAATAAAAACAACATGTAGCAAAAAGTCAAAATATTTAGCCTCTTTCATTTACTGACTGTGTGTCTTCAACTCAATCACCCAATCTCCCTGAACCTCATTTACCTTGTGTACAAAAATACATATAAATATACCAGCTCTTTCTACTTCTCAAGGTTGTTGTGAGACCAAAATCAAAAATCAAAAAACAACAAACAAACAAACAATGCCTTGAGAATCACTAAATTTGTGGCCCAGGCAAAAATTAAAGCCACTCGTGGGCACTATCTTCTCCTAACTGGTTCTTCCTCCTCTTAAAATCCCTGATTTAGCGAATCTTCCCACTTCTTTCTCCTCCCTCCCAGCTGCTACCATCCAGGTAAGGAAGATTGTCCTTTCTCAGCTACCATTACAGGGCTGGATAAAATGCACCCTATGGATATACAAGTATCAGTGGCGTCATTCTTTTAAACTGTGAATTCCTAGTTAGTCTGTACCCATCCCCATTTTTTTCTTTGTGAATTTGTGTACAGTATCCAACCTAGGACTGCGGCACACGGGCACGCACTCAAATGCAACCAGGAAGGAAGGCGATGGGCCCACTCATAGTGGATTCCTTGGGTTAGTGAGAACTGAAATTGCCTCAGCTCTTCGCTTTTTCTTTTTTCCTATTAGAAGTGAAGCTGGAGGCAAATTTTCTTCACTCTGCACTCTTGAAAGTAAAGAATCATTACTCCAGTGGAACTTGATTAGCTAGGGCTCCTGCCCAAAATCTGTAACTATAAATGATTGCTACTCAAATTTCTGTTAAAAAAATTTTAAACTATAGTAAGAAGATCAGGGAAGTGCCTGGAGGAGAGCGGCGCTGTGGTGGAAATGTGAACGATGCGGAAAGCAGAGGGGCGCAGGAGGCGTGGGCTCGGGGATGGGGCAGAATGGGCGCTCGCTCAGGAACTTGTGTTCAGAGCAAGCCCCCAGCTCCACCGCTTTTTCTCCTTCCCACTGACAAACTACTCAATGAGAGAGATGGAGCTTTTCCTCAGTGCGACCAGCAAACTGCCTTCCAGGGCAATGCAGCCTGTTAATAATAGTAATAGCTATCATTTAGAGGCTCTCCCTATGTGCCAAGATGCAGCACTGAGTGCTTTTGAAGCCCTTGGTGGTAGGTACTGGGGTAGATGATATTGTTGTTCAGACAGTAACTGCCCTTCCCCAGGGTGGGGGGATTATACTCTCCCCTGCCATTCACTGGGGCGGTGATCAGTGATACCCTCTCTCTCTCTTTCTCCCTCTGGCAGGGGCCCCTCTGTCACTCTGGCCCACAGTGAACACCCCATGGAGCAGCTGAAACCGATCCGCAGTGAACATGGAACATGAAAAAGAATAAGCTTTTGTGGCGATGGTTTAATACAGCATAACTTAGTTTCAGAAGCGGAGGCTCGGAGGGTAATTGCCCAAGATGACACCGTCAGCAGGTGGCAGCATCCCCTCTAACTGCAGAGCCCTCACTTTTCACCCCCATCCCAATGGCCTTGGCTCTCCATCGCAGCCTGACCCTGGGCAGCAAGGTCCCTGGGGCAACTGCAAAGGCAGCCTCCCACTTCTCCCCTTTGCCGGCTTCTCCATGGCACGGGTCCTGTTTGCCACCTTCCCATTCTTCAGATGTTGCTTTGGGGACTTCCAGGACCTTGCATTTCTCTTTATCCCCCAGGCACCCTGACTTGGCAGTTACAGCCCAGCCTTTACAGTCAGACAGGATCTCAAAGGTGAAACCTAGGCTCTTCCTTACCAGCTGTGTGGTCGTAGGGAAGTGACTCATCCTCTCCGAGCCCTAGTTTTTTAAGTGGAAGACTGGAATAACAACACCTCGTCATTAAATGAGTTGGCCTGAGTAAAGGAAACAGGCCAACTGCACGGCCACCTGCCCCTTATCTGAGGATCTTTCCTCGCTTGCTTGCTTGAAGAGCTGCTTGGTACCACTTGCCCCTACCCTCCTCCCTCTCTGGTCGGCCCATCCAAAGCCTCCCCTGGGCCCATAGGGGTCTCTCTCTCAACAAATTGATCTAAAATATCCAGAAACAAGTCAGTTAGATCCATTAGCAATTATCCAACCTTCAAACTTATCCAGAATCTGCCCTCTTCTCATTACCTCCCCAGCTTCCACCCTAATCCAGATCACCGTCATCCTTCATGGGATCACTGCATCGGCCTCCTAACTGCCCCCCCGGCCCCCCTCACTCGATAGTCTGTCTCCACACAGCTCCTGCAGCAGCCTGTCACGTGGAAGGCACACCACGTCCCTCCTCTACTCCCAGCCTCCCAAAGACCTGTCTCATGTCTCGCAATGGCCTGTAGGCTTGGCATGAACTGGTCACTTGCTGTGATCTCGCCTCCCCCACTCCACACAAGCCACACTTGTCTCTCAATGCCCCGTCTCAGGGTCTTTACCCCTATTTTCCCCTCGGCTGGAAACGCTCTTGCCTCAGATATCTGCGTGCATTACTCACTCACTTTCTTCAAGGCTCTGCTCCAATGTGACTGGATCAGAGAGAGGCCTTTTCAGACAGCAGTTATTAAAAAAAAAAACAACACTCCAGCCCACCATCCCAAAGGCACTTTCCAGATCCTCACTCAGCTTTATTTTTCTTCACAGCATTATTGCCATATAATAATATATCCGAAATACTATATCTCTGTTTGTTTAATATGTCTCCTCTACTGGAACGGAAGAGACTTTACTGTGATATCTGCTGTATGCCCAGTGACTAAAAATACTGACTGACACATAGTAGGTATTCAATAAATTTCATTGAATGAATGATTGGATGGATAATATTGGACTCAAACTAAAAAGTCACAGTGAGGCCATGGGAAGCAATAGTCAGCGGAGAGAAGCAGGAAAATGGAACAGACACACAGAGAAAAACAGATGAGAGACCATGTGTCCCAAGAGAGATGGAAGGAGAGGCAGCCGTACATGACTTCCAAGGCCATGTCCTGGGAGGTCCAGCTGTTTCCTGCCTTGGGGTATAATAACACACACACATACATCATACACACACACATACACACACCACACATCACACACACATACCTACACACACACACATACATACACACACACACATACTTTACTGAAATGACCCTGAGTGAGTTTCTGAGTCTTGCTGCCTAATGACCCCACACAATGCCAGTGTATAAATACCCAACACAGAACCAGGCACACAGGTGTTCATTCACGTGGGTTCCCTTCCTCTCACCTGAAGCCCTAGCTATGAGCAGTTCCCGAGGTTGAGAACTTGCCCCCATCTTCCGTTCCCTAGAGTTTTTTTCCTGTAGAGTTACCCCTCTCACAGCCTCTGCACACCCCCCTCACCAGACTTCACCCACCTGCCTCCCCACCTTGCACAACATGTCCAGTCCCCTGCTCTGTCCTCTGGGCTGTCATGTTCTGCGCTGCTTCCCCTGTGAAATGGACTCCCCATCCCAACCACCCTGACAAGAGCACCTCTGATTTTCAGTTATTCCTATTTGAAACTTAGTCATCTTTTAACACCCCTGTCCTTCCCCCCTGCATCTGTCCACCAGCTTGTTCATTCTTCCCAAACACTTCCTAGAGTAACCTTTCTTTTCCATTCTCACAATGGATCTTATAGCCCTTCATCTGGAAATCCTCCTCTGACCCCAGAACAAATCAGGTCCCCATTTATGCTCTAATAGCCCCTGTATTTTGCTTTGCATTGATCATGGTTTACAACTGCATGTGTGTGATAGCACTGGATTACTGTCTCTCTCCCCCACTGACTTTACACTCCACAGGGGCAGCTCTCAATAAATGCTGTTAGATGGATGAATTGAGCTACTTTTTCTCTCTTTCTTTGTCCTCATCCCTAGCTATCATGGAAGCTTCCCGAAGGACAGAGCTGTGTTTATCACTGCCTGTATCCCCCCTCTCCCGCCCGACCCCAGCCCCAACGCTTAGCACAAAATCAAGAGCACACTAGGTGCTCCCTAAATAAGGGCGTATTGACTGGGGTGTCCCCGCCAATCATTCAGAAGTCGAGTTTGGAGAAAAGTAAATCCTCACTTCCAAGTGACCAGTCAGGCAACCAGGCCCTGCCGCCCCAGGAATCCAATAACAGGGACCGTCTGTTTCCACAGCAGCCCACCAGGCTGGCAGCGCTTCTTTCCTTGCCTCCTGATTCTGCAGTAATTAGAAACAGCAGTCATCACTATGTCGCGTTCCCCGGAGCACCCTGCTGGATGCGCAGAACACATGTAGCTGCGAGACCACCTGCCGGGAAGAGAATAGAAGAATCATTTGCTGAACATGGCAGGGGTGATGGCCAAGGGGATGAGTCGCTGCATAGCAAATAGCCGCCCCATCTTCCCCAAAGCCCTAAATAATTTCTCCACTTGAAAAAAAAGAAGAAAATGCACGATTAATTTTTCATGTAGATCATCTCACTTAGAAGCTTAGGGAAGGGCTGCGCATGCTAAGAGCCAAACTTGAGATGCCACGTCGCTGGCTTACACACAGTCAGGGAGAGGGAGGAAAGGAGAAAACCCGCGGCGTTTACTTGTGGCGCTTGGTGGGCAGGGAGGGACAGAAAGGAGGGCGTCTGCTTGTTCTTTCTCTTTAAGGTCCTGCTACGGTCCCTGGCGTGGTCACTTTCACTGTCACATTCGCCACAATAACACTGAGGGTCGTCGGACTTGTCCTCCTCTTCTACACGAGTAAACCGAAGAAACTGGGGAAATGGGACACCTCGGCCAAGGTCACCCGGCCAAGAGGAGGCCGAGCAGGATTCCGAGCCCAGCGCGCACCCGCCTCCCGCAGACCCGCCAGCCGTGCGGACTCCTGGCAGGTGTTTAGGGAACCGCTGGGTGACCATCTGTCGAATAGTGTGGCGGGCTTGCCTTCACTGCCTCCGAGTTGTCTGATCCAGATTTCCCTGCCCACGCGTTCACTGTTTACCGTCTGCCTGAGCCCCGACCAACGTGAGGCAGAGCGGACAGGAATGGAGGAAAGGCGGCTCAGACTCTCTCGCTGCACATCCCTGAATCTGATTAGGGTCCCTTCCAATGCAAAACCCAGCACAGCTGCGGAATGTGTTACCGCAGAGAAGGAGGCTCAGAGCATCAGCTCTGAAACAAGCCCGGGCTTACATTTCCTCCACACTAGCTGTGTGCCCCTGGGCAAATGGCTTAACCTCTGTGTACTCATTTCCTAGGGCTGCCAGAACAAAGTGCTGCAAACAGGGTGGCTTAAAACAACAGAACTGTGTTGGCTTACATTCCTGGGGACTAGAAGTCCAAAGCAAGGTGTCTGCAGGGTTGGTACCTTCTGAGGGCCCTGAGGAAGAATCTATTCCAGCCTCTCCTCAAACTTCTGGGGGTTGTCTGATATCCTTGGTGTTCCTTGACTTGTAGATGCATCACTCCAATCTCTGCCTCCATCTTCAGGTGGCCTTCTCCTGTGTGTCTCTCTTCTCTTCCTGTAAGGACAGCAGTCGTATTGGATTAAGGGCCAACCCTCCTCTAGTATGACCTCATTTTAACTAATCATATCTGCATCAAACCTATTTCCAAATGAGGTCACATTCTGAGCGACTGGGAGGTTAGGACTTCAACATATCTTTTTGAGGGGGACACAATTCACCCCATAACTATCTCTGTGCCTCTGTTTCCCCTAAAGAAAGGGATTAATAGCATACACCTCATAGGGCAATTGTGAAGACTGGATAAATTAGTACATGGAAAGGGCTCAGAACAGTGCCTGCTTTATTGTAAGAGTAGCACAAATGTTACTTGTGATTAACAGTGTTGTCATTTTTAAACGGAATTGGTTTTTTTAAAATATTGAGTTGCGTGACTTCTTCATATATTTTGGATATTAACCCCTTATTGGATATATCATTTGCAAATATCTTCTCCCATTCAGTAGGTTGCTTTTTCATTTTGTTGATGGTTTCCTTCGTTGTGCAAAAGCTTTTTAGTTTGATGTAGTCCCATTTGCTTATTGTGCTTTTTTTGTCCTTGCCTGAGGAGATTTTTCGTATTTCCTGAGGTAGTCCTGTATTGCTATAAACTTCCCTCTTAGAATTGATTTTGCTGCATCCATAGATTTTGGAATGTTGTGTTCCAATTTTCGTTTGTCTCAAGGTATTTTTTAAATTTCCTCTTTGATTTCATCATTGACCCATTGGTTGTTTATGAGCATGCTGTTTAGCCTTCACGTGTTTGTGTTTGTTCTAAGTTTTTTTTCTTGTAATGTGTTTCCATTTTCATACCATTGTGATCAGAGAAGATGCTTGGTGTGATTTCAGTCTTCCATGTGCACTTGAAAAAAATGTGCATTCTACTGTTTTGGGGTGGAATGTTCTATATATATCTATTAAGTCAATATGATCTAATGTGTCATTTAAAGCCAACATTTCCTTATGGATTTTCTGTCTGGATAATATACCCATTGATTTAAGTCTGATGTTAAAGTCCCCTACTATAATTGTATTACTGTCAATTTCTCCTTTTATGTCTGTTAATATTTGCTTTATGTATTTAGGTGCTCCTACACTGGGTGCATAAATATTGACAAGTGTTATTTCTTGTTAATCCCTTTATGATTATGTAATGCCTTTCTTTTTTTTTTTAAACTGGTAATTCTACCAAACCTTTATTTTTTTTAGTTTTAATTTTAATTTTTAATTTTTTTGGCCATGCCATGCAGCATGTGGGATCTTAGTTCCCTGACCAGGGACTGAACCCATGCGCCCTGCAGTGGAAGCACAGAGTCTTAACCACTGGACTGCCAGGGAAGTCCTGTAATGCCTTTCTTTATTTCTTGTTACAATCTTTGTTTTAAAGTCATTTTCTCTGATACAAGTATTGCTACCCCAGCTTTCTCTTTGTTTCCATTTGGAAATATCTGGAATATGGGTCATGAAGTATCTTTTTCTATCTCTTCACTTTCAGTTCATGTGTGTCTTTAGGTCTGAAGTGAGTCTTCTGTAGGCAGCATATATATGGGTCTTGCACATATATGGGTCTTGTTTTTTTATCTATCAATCAGCCATCCTATGTCTTCTGATTGGTGTTGTAGTCCATTTACCTTTAAAGTAAGTATTGATAGGTATGTACTTATTGCCATTTTATTATTGTTTTCTGGTGGTTTTGTAGTTCTCTTTTCCTTTCTTCTCTTGTTCTCTTCCCTTGTGGTTTGATGACTTTCTTTAGTGTTATATTTGTATTCATTTACATATTTTTTGTGTGTATCTGTTATAGGTTTTTGGCTTGTGATTACCATGAGGTTCATATATTAAACCTATGTATAGAGGAGTCTAGTTTAGGTTGATGGTCACTTAAGTTCAAGCACATTCTAAAAGCACTAAATTTTTACCCCTCCCCCCAATTTGGTATCATATGTTACATCTTTTTATTTTGTGTGTTGCTTAACTAATTATTTTAGATATAGATGATTTTACTACTTTTGCCTTTTAATCTTCATAATAGCTTAATAGGTGGTTGATCCACTACTTTACTGTATGCTTGCCTTTACCAGTGAGTTTTTTTTTTCTTTCATAATTTTATTGTTTCTAGTTATGACCTTTCCTTTTCTGATTAAAGAAGTCCTTTTAACTTTTGTTGTAAGGTCAGTTTAATGGTGATGAGTTCCTTTAGGTTTTGCTTGTCTGGGAAACTCTTTCTCTCTCCTTCAAATCTGAAAGATAACCTTGCTGGGTAGAGTATTCTTGGTTGTAATTTTTTTCCTTTCAGCACTTTGAATATATTGTGCCAGTCCCTTCTGGCCTGTAAGGTTTCTGCTGAAAAGTCAGCTGATAATCTTAAGGGGGTTTCCTTTTATGTACCTAGTTGTTTTTCTCTCCCTGCTTTTAAGATTCTCTCTTTATCTTTAACTGTGGACATTTTAATTATAATGTCTTGGTGTGTGTCTCTTTGGGTTCATGTGGAAGGAGAGTAAAAAAAAAAATGGTGCCCTCTGGTACTTCCACCCTCAAAGAGAGAAAGTTGCATCAGATCCCTGCTCCTCCAGCACATGCCCTATAATTAGTCAATTAACCTCCTTCTCCTATGATCCAGGTGCTTTTCAAGCTGTTGCCAATGTGCGGGGACTGTGAGTGAGTGAGTTTGTGTGCGACTCCTTCAAGAACATTCTTGGATTCCCACAGCCCTCCAGCTCTCCTGGACGTAAGCCCCTGTTGGTTTTCAAAGCCAGATGTTATGGGTGCTCATCTTTTCAGTGCACATCCCAATGTGGAAACCTCTCGCTCCTCATGGGAAACCTCCACAGTTGTGATATCCCTCCCATTTGTGGGTGGCTACACTGGGGCTGTGGGTTCTGACTAGACTGTGTCTCTGTCCCTCCTACCCATCTTGATGTGCCTTTTCTCTATGTCTTTAGTTGTAGAAAATCTGTTCTGTTCTGCTAGTTTTCAGGCCATTCTCAGAGACAGTTGTTCAATATGTAGTTGTAGTTTTGGTGTGTCCTTGGGAGGAGATAAGCTCAGGATCTTCTACTCTGCCATCTTGATCTGGACCTTCTGTCTGTTTCTTAAGCACAGCAAGCTTGTGGCCTTCCCAAGACCTCTGCATGTACTGATACCTGATGCCTAGAATGTCTTTCCCCAAGGCTTCCACATGACCATATCTTTCTCATTATTCAGATCTCTGCTCAAATGCCACTTGCCTCCCTAGAAAGACCTCCCTTGACCTCCTTATCTAATGGCTGTGCCTACACCACCCCCAGTCACATTCTATCCCATCACCCAGTTGTCATCTCTTCACAGAGATTATCCAGTTTTATCTTGTCTGTTTATGGGTTTACTTGCTTATTTTCAATCTATTCTTCACAGAACATAAGCCTCATGATAGCAAAGACCTTATTTGTCTTATTTACCCTGATGTCCCCCATGCCCAGAGCAAAGCCTGATATATCATAGATACTAATAAATATTGGTAGAAGGAATAAATCTATGAATAAACCAATTCTGAACCTAGTATCACATGAGTGGTAGAGTCAGAAGTTTCTCTTTGCTTTGAATAATGCCACTAGTTATCCTTTCTAATCTTGTACCACCCGCTCCAGCTTGCCAACAAGACATTGTCAGGTTCTGCTGTACTATTAGCTTCTCAGATCCTCTTCTCAGATAAAGCTTATGTCGTTTGTAAATTTTATATCAGGCTTTTATTTTTCTATCACCCTGGTTTTACTTGTTTTACCCAATTGGCAGTAGTAGAGTTCTTCAGTTGCAATTTTAAACATCATTCATAACATTTATGAGGCTCAAAGCCAAGCTAGCCTTTTCTCCTTTTTCAGTCCTGTGCAATCACACAAATTCTCCATTTCTACAGCTTATTGTCTAATTTTATTATCACCCAAGGATGCAAGATGATTTATTTGTTTACATAGGTTCAGATTATTCAAATATTCCTTTATCTGCTCTGGAATAGCCATTCTTTTTCTATTGCCTTAATTGTACCATATTAGACATCTTGATTTTATTTTATGCTATGTGGCCTTCAGATATCCTTATGTGTTTAAACAGTCTCACACATACTTTAATATATTGTAAGTCATTTAAACTCATAACTTGTCTATGAGCTAAGAAAGCATCATGGATTACTCTCTTGGGAAGAAAAATGGAGCTAAGTGAATTTTTCCTGCATCCTAAAATGAAGACACCCAGGCTTTGGAATGCCCTCTTCCTGCTTTTCTTTCCATGTTGGGCCAATCCTAGCACTCTTCAAGAGAAAGGGAAGAGAAAGTGGAAACCCCCTCAACTATCAAAGAAGTTCTGAGCAGCACAGCAGCCTGAAGTATCCAAGCACTCTCAGAAAGGATTTTGCAAAATCTTCTGATTACAAACATTAATTGGTCTCTGATCCTCACAGCACACAGAAAAGAAAAGCAGTCTAAGGAATTACACTTCCCCAGTCTCACTGTAGCTTGCTTTCCTTAGCTGTTTTTTTTTTTTTTTCCAGTTTGGTTTCTGTGGGTTTGTTTAACGTTACCTCTCTGTGATCCACAAGTTGCTGAATAATCCATCTGTAAAATTAGGGAACTGAGCTAAGGTTGGATTACTATTAGAAAGAAATAGTCTCCCACCGAAGTCATGAAGATCTCTAGGACCCTCTGTTGGGCTCCTTTTATGGGTCTCTAGGAGCTGTCTTGTTCTATGAATTCCTCTTCAGTCCCTGTACCTCTCTATAGCTGACAGATATGGCTATGTGGGTCTTAATCCAGAGAGCCTGGGATCTCTGAGACCTTATCAGGATGCGGAAATGGATGAGTGCCCTGAGCAGCCACCTCATTTCAGTAGAGAAGACCTGAGGCAGCTTAGTCTGACCTGAAATTAATTCCCGTTTTTAATGAATTGCCCAGGGAATTCCTTTTCCAATTTTCCTTCTGGTTTTATAGTTTTCTTTAGATTTCCTTCCCTTCGTTGTTCTCTCCATCCCTCCTGGGTCTGGAACTGGGAAAATTGTTTCTTCTCGGGCTGAACCCTCACGGTGTATGGTCATTGGTACTGAAACTTCCCTGTGGCCCCTGAATTCCCCACTCATTTCCTTCCCAATATGAAGCAGCAGGTTTAAAGTGGTTGCGTTGTCTTCTTTCGATGTCATAAAATTTTCTTCCATGTGATTTAAGAACCTCTAGGATGCCGCATGGGTCTCCCAGTGGACAACAGTGGTTAAACCCCAGCAAGCATACTGCTATTGTTAGATTCTGGGTTTATGATGACGTGTGACCCCAGCAGCCAAGCCATCACCAGCTGGCTTGGTGAAATTTTCAAAGCACTTAAAAAAATCCAGCTCTCCCTACACACCACTGAGGTGTTGATTAATATGACTAACTTTAATGTAGTTGATTAAGGCCATAAAATCCATGAAGGTCTGTGTGGCTGACCCAGGCCCCTTCATTTAGCCCAAAGACAGACCATTTTTGCTGTATTGCAAGCCCTGCAGGAGGAAACAAGAAACACTTTATTCTCTGTGTCCTTGTGCCATTTGGAGGCTGCTCCCTTTGCTCCTTTCCTTCCCACTACCCCCACCTACCCCCACACCCGCCTAGAATATAAAGAATGGAAAGCATAACTTTCCTAACACTAAAGAGAAAAGTAGATATGGATGCAGTGTCTTTCATTTGAAAAGTGCCCTTCCTTGATGAATGCAAAGCCTTTTACAAAACTGCCATTTCCTAACATAGAAGAAGAGAACATTTATAAAGATGGAAGAACCTAAGCACAGAGAGAGACAAGATGGTCCAAGGTCACCTTTGGGAGCTGGGGGTAGAATAAGAAAAGGTTGTTGGACTTGCCCAGAACTGCACAGTGTGGGGCACAAGCTACCGTGATGATGGTCTCTGAACACTCACTGCTGAGCAGGCAGTGGTTGGGGGAGAGCAGTCACTGAGAGCTGGCCTCAGACCCTTCTTTGCTTTGCATTTTCTCAGGACTCTTAGGGCTGACAGGATCTTTCCCTGATCCAGGTCCACACTGTCAGTTTCCAAGAATTAGTCAGAGGCTCCTGTGTGTTAAATGAACTGCCAAGTCATCACCAAGCCTTGGCTCACAACACTGAAATCATAATTACACCAACACAGGTGACCACAGGGGTCCCAAACTAGGATGCTTGACATTTACAGATAGCAATAGCATGACTGCTTATGTAAATTATATCACAAAATGCAAAGGAATTTAATTATTTTCTGTTGCTTTGGCAGCAACACAAAATGATTTTAAACAAAATATATAAAAAGGATTTTTTTTTTCATGTTGAGTCCTGAGAGATTTACATTCTGGAGTAGCTATCCATTCATAAACAGTTAAAAGAGAGTTTATGTAAATATAACCTAATATTCATAATTAAAATTGAGTAAAATGTTGATTTTAAAAACTGCCTTTTTGGTATGTGTAACCAATGTGTGGTGGTGTATGTGAAATAGCTTCCGTGCTCCATTTTGTTAAAACTTTTCATCACAGTACTGTAATGAATGGTGTAAGGTGAAGGCAGTCAGTGTAGTGGTGCAAATCCAGGCTTTGGAATCAGTCTCCTGGGGGCAAGTCCCAATTCTGTCACTTACCAGTTATGGGACCCTGGGCAGTAATGTGGCCTCTTTGAACCTCAGTTTTGTCTTATGTAAAATGACAATAATCATCCTCTAATCTGTGGAGGGGAGGCTTAAATGAATAAATTGTGTGAATCTCTTAGTTCCATGCCTGCTACATAATAAGCACTTGAGAAACAGAAGTGGTTATTATGAAGAGGAATGTGACAAATTTCAAATATGTCAATGCAAAGCAAGATGGAGGGGGAGGGTGGAGGAGGAAGAATCTGGAGGGTGAAGAATCACTCACTATACTAGGCTACTACAGCTGGAGAAAGGGATATTTCACTTACAAAATGTGGACAATGCAAGAGAAAGATGGGTATTGACTCAGAAGAAAGTACCCTTCAGTAGCGTTAGAGAGACAGGCTGCTGGATTCTTTGAAGGACATAACCACAAGACCTATGGAGAAGACTCTATTGTGTAAAAGTGAGAGAGAGAAAGAAAACGTGAACAGTTGCTCAGACCACTCTAGCCTTTCACTGGTGTCACAATATTTGTGTGGCACCTTGGCTAAAGCAAAGATATGTGGGGACAGACTTTTCCACTTAGAGCTATAGGCCCCTCTGTCCTCTGGAGCTCATCCTGGAAGCCTGCTACCTGCACAAAATCACCCCGTCTTGTATGGCTGGAGCTGGATGTCTGCAGATCCTCATGTCAGAGGATTTTCTGGGATGGAACAGCATCTATTGTCCCCTCGTCTATAAGTGAGGCAGGGCAATGCACTATGGAGAAACTGAGGTGCTTGTAGGAGGTTCAGACCTCACTGGTTTGAGCAGGTCATGGAATGCTAAATTTCCATGAGGTGGGTCCATATGTCTCAAAGGTGCCTTGATTGTTCAGTTCTTACTCCAAAAAGAACATAACTAACCTTGGCCAGAATCAACCTTTTGCATTCCCTTCCATAATAGGAACAACTTTGGCAGTGGGACCAGAATATTAGTTCATCAGCCAAGGTCATCTTGACTGAGGCAAAGCCCTCTGTGCTTCTCCCTAAGAAAGAATGGGGGCTCTCCTGGGGCATGTGGATGGCCTAACAGATCCATGACACAAGCTAGTCCTGGTCCTTAAGGACACCCTTGGTGTTAGGCTCAGCAGATGAACATGTCCCCTTGGCAGGAACAATAGCCCAGGAACCAAGTCTGTTATGTGGAACACTCTACCTATGTTTTAATTTTCCCACCTATATACAATGAGGATAATCCTAGCATATACTTCCTAGAATTATTTCAAGGATGAGCTAGTATACCTGAAGTGCTTAGAACAGTGTCTAGCATATTCAATAAGTGTCAGTAAATAAAAATGTCACTCAATAAATAGCTCTCAATAAATGTCAGTGATAATGGTGATGAAGAAGAAGGGGAGGAGGAGGAGGAAGGCTATGTCACCCAATGTCAACTAAATCCAAATTCCCCCAGAGAATTGTCTTAGAACTTAGTAGGAGAAAAATTGTTTTCTCCAAGAGAAACCAATAAGAATATAAATTTTTTTGTCCCTGTGTTTAGGATTCTCAAAGTTAAATTTTAATCCTCAGTTACCACCATGTTAACCCTCGTGGTTAGAATATTTGCTTTTTGTTCTTTCTTCAGTCCTGATTTTCTATTTTATTAGTCTAGTCTTTTATGTCCTTGATAGTAAGCTGTCTAGAATTCCAGTTACAAGAGTTGAGATATAAAAGATAAAATAAAAATAAAGAGAAGACACTCCATAAAATTTTGCTGAATTTATTGAATTGTTGAATCTTTCCACATAAACCAGACTGTTTCTGAAAAAACAAGTAACCACAAGAGAGAGTAGTAACAGAAAAACGTACTTATTTTCTTGTTTATATATCAAAATTCTACCTATGAGAGCAATCCCATTTCTCTTATTTCCTGTAGCCATAATGCAAATCCCCCCCTTCCTTGTGAGAGGGTCTGAGAATCTGTGTGAGGGCAGATGCTTCAAGAGGCTGATGGTACAAGTTACACACCATCTGTTCACCCTCTGCCTTGAGGCACGTGCCATTTCTTGTTGGAGTGGGCAACTTTAACAGCTAATTTCAGCTCTATCTCTTGTTATCCTTTCACCACTGCCCTGCCCTGCCTCATGGAGGGAGAAAAGAAGAAAAGAGAAGAAAAGAAAAGGAAAAGAGAAGAGAAGCACATCTGCATCCTCGAAGATCAAAGAGATCTCATTTGGAGCCATTCTTGAGGTTGCTATGGTGATGGACAATTCTGACCATCAGGGTGCAGGAGCCACTGGTGCTGAGGAAAGCACTGAGCTGCAGAGTTATGGACACACAGGTGCAGAGAGAGCAGCAGAGTGCCTCCTGGTTTGAGAAAATGACTGGCTTGTTCAGCCTACTCTCCACACTCCTGCAAAGCCTTTCTGATGGAAAGTCAGCCTCTTCACATTCAGCTGAAACATTATCTGTCCCTTCTCACAACTCTCAGCATGCTCTGGGGCTCTGGTGAGTCCTTTTTCCATCATGCTCTAATGGGCCCTCCAACGAACAATTTGAAGGAGTGAACAATTTGCCTCTGAGTCTTCTGAGTTCAGCTAATTCCAAGAGGAGACCAATTTCCCCTCTGATAGGTCCTTAGGGGACTGCCTTTCCTACTGCACCCCCAAAGCTATAATCTTTTGACTCTATTTCATACCAGGACTGGCTTTCACCTGTTTGGAGAGTGACAATAGGGTGTTTTAGGCAGACATGGTTCAAAGTCTAACCATTCAGAGGACATCCTCCTCCAAAGCTTTTTCTCTGTGTGCTTGCCCAGCCTTCTTTGCACGCCTCTGTTCCCTATACAATTGTGTGCTTTTCTCATTTTGAGAAATGTTTGTTAAATCCATTAGATAAAATTCACAGGGTCTAAAAACTGAGCCGACTGGTTTGTGCTAACTAAAGCGAATTGGCAAGGACAACAGTGAAGCACAAACAGCGGACAGAGACTGTCTCACACCCAAGGCTGTGGGCCTCCATGGAAAACAAGATTGGTAGAACCAACAAACATTCCCAGCCTCGTTCTCCTGACTGGCTCTCCCACAAAGTTGGGAAGGCTGAAGTCCCTTTTTCCCAGCCTCCCTTGAAGGTAGCATTGGCCATGTGACATCATCCTGGCCAATGATGTCTGCTAGGAACTTCTAAAAGGTTACTGTTTTTCCCAATAAAAAAGTACCACCTTTCTTTTCCTCCTGCCTTCTTCCTTTCTTGCATGAAGACACGATGGCTTGAGTAGCCATGTGACAACCATGAGAGAAGTGCCAAGGGATCCCTGTGGCCTTAGCCCTGGCACCATCAAACCTCTGAACCAACACCAGCAACAGCTTAGCTCCAGATTTCTTGTTCTAGAGAAAAATAATCCCAATTTTTTAAAAACCATTGCAGTCAGATTTTTCTTTTACTGTCAGCTGAATGCTTTCCTCATTGATATAGGCCCTCTCATTTCTACATTCTGACTCTTTCTCAGAATGTGTAGGGAGAAGCAGATGCCAAGGCCAATGAAGGGCTAGTTCTTGGAAATTTTAAACTCAGAGTTATCTCATTCAAATCATTTGACAATGCCTAGTGGTGTTCTGTGCATCATTTCTGTTGTTTATAAAAGTTGATTAGGTTAGGATTTTCTGAGAGCTTCAGAAATTCTGCTGTATGCTATGACAAATGGAGCAGTATCCAAATTTCTTCCAATCAAACCATTTTGAAATGGAGGAGGGGAAGAGAGATGGGAAAGATAGCACAGCCGAATGGTAAAGTTACTTAGCAGTATAATTTTCTGCAGGCATAGATGAAAGGCCCCTTCAGTAAGAAAAAATTCCTAAATGGCACAATATTGAAGAGAGAAATGGAACCTTAATTTCCTTTTTATTTTTTGTATAACAAGCCTCAATCCCCAAAACTCAATCTTGGGTCCCTTTGAGAAATTGTCCACAAAGAAGAAAATGGAAGAGGGAACAAGGATAAATCCAACCCCCAAACATGACAATGGAAGATTACAAGACACTTTTCCAAACCACTTTTATTGCATTATATTCCCCAGTGATGCTGGCAAATGTTTGGAACTCTTCGTTCCACCTCCTAGACCCTGGACCTGTAGTTCATTCGAAGGTAGATGTCATTTCCTCCAAAGTGGCATAGAAAACAGGCCATCCAAGCACTTCCTACTTCCTTAACATTGCTTCTCCACCACATCCCCAGACTATACAAGAACAAAGTGAATCAAACTCCAATCCCCCAGGCTTCTCATCACTTTCATGCTTCTCCAAAGCTCTTCTTCAACTTTCAAGGGACTTTTTCTCTTTGAAGTTGTATAGGTTCATCAGGAAACTTTTTTTTTTTTTTTCCAGATTTGCTACCCCATATCTGATCCAAGTTTCTGAGAGAAATCAGGGAAGACATAGACCACCTGCCCAAAGAGCTTAGAATGGTGCCTGGCACATAGTAGACACACAATAAAATATTTATGAAATTCATCTGGGAAAGTCATTTTGTATC
Source organism: Balaenoptera musculus (assembly GCF_009873245.2). Taxonomy (NCBI): domain Eukaryota; kingdom Metazoa; phylum Chordata; class Mammalia; order Artiodactyla; family Balaenopteridae; genus Balaenoptera; species Balaenoptera musculus. Next base: position 140,068,982 of record NC_045786.1, on the reverse strand, counting down.
AGAAGAAGATTCTACTACAAATGTTGAGTTTAGCTTTAAATTCTCGAAAGATTTTTATTTCATCATTTTCTAATTGCTTGAACGACATTAGTATTTCACAATGGCACGATTAATTGACCAATTCTAGACCTTTGCTTAGAGGGCAAATGTGGCTTAATCACAGGAGAAGATCAGTATCTGAGCAGGGAAAATGCCCGCAGTCAGTGGGGTGCTCCCCAGCTGCCTGCCAGGGTCCGGGGGTCCTATCCCACTGGGAAATGGGGAATCGGTATGATGAGGCCCTGTTGATTTGCCAGCCAACTGTTCTAGTTAAAAAAAATAGCAATTTTCTTCTAAATGCAAATCATAGGCCCATTCACTAAATGAGTTAATTTGAATGACAATACGGTAGCAAAGAAATGCGGACTCTGCTATTTCATCCCAGACTAGACTTCTATTTCTTAAAGAAAAAGCAAGGAGGAAGGGGAGGAAAGAAGAGTGTCAAGGCAGGCAGGATCCCTGATGATGATTTGATGGCTCTCAGCTCCCAGAAATTACAATAAAAGGACAGAAAATTACAGCACCAATTTCTTCAAAATGGTCCTGTACTTCTTCAGGGACAGTCTGAGACACTGGCGTATTCATGTATACAGTCTTTGAACTGGAAAAGATATTTGAGATCTCAGCCCTCCCTCTGTTAAAAGCCATCAGGTGACTCCCAGTCCCCGTGCACCTGAATTGAAATTCAAAGTGAAAAAGGTTTCTACCACCCCCTGGATCTGGCCCTGCTCCCATTTGGGGGAGGAAGCCTCACATCTGTCACATTCCCAACCACCTCAAGAGCACTCTGCCTGGGGGATATGCAGGAGGGTTCTGGGACTCTGACTTCTGTGTCTATGACAAATGATGCTCTTTCTACTCTGTGACACCCTTCAGGTGACACCCACCTACATTCTCAGAGAAAAAGGATGCCATTTCAGATATTGTACAGAAGAGAAGAATTTTAAATGGAGCGCCTACAGGTATTTTATTATCATTCTACTTGTTAATTAATGGATTCAAGATTTTTTCATATTACTAAGCCTTGGTCTCATTCTCCCATTTCAGAGCTCAGACTAGGCTGAGTCATAGGGGGACAGCCTCAAGCATTTATTTTGAATAATGAGACTGTTCAGTGAGGGAAAGGAGAAAATTAGAGACCACAAGAGGGCAAGAGGAAGTTCTGAAGGCAGAAGTTTGGGCAGCTGTGAAGTCAGGAGAATTTGCAGACATCTAGGCAGGGAAAGCTCTCATCCCCACTCCTACCCTCCACCCCTCCTTCCCTAGTATGTCAGGGTCTCCAAGACCACCCCAGGTTCAGTGTTTTGCCAGGAAGACTCAAGAGATTCAGTATTCAGTCACACTCATGGCTAAGATTTATTACAGTGAAAGGATACAAAGCAAAATCAGCAGAAGGAAACAGGCACAAGCTTCCAAAAGCCCTATCTCGGTAGTCATACAGGACACACTTAATTCCCCGGAAGCAAATCGTGACAACACGGTTGGTACCATGCTACCCAGTGAAGCTTGATAGAGAGTCAGGGACCCAGTTTTATTGGGAGCTGGTCATGTAGGCACCCTCTGCCTACCATAGCCACAAATTCCAGACTCCCAGAAGGAAAGCAGCTGTTGAGCATGAATCTCATTGTTTGCACAAACAGTTTAGGTGCAGGGAGCCACTCTCACCAGTCAGGGTGGTGGGAACCCTCCTGAGAGCCAAGTTCCCAGAGCCAAGCTTGTGAGCAGGCCTTTCAAAGACAGTAGTCGTGGGCCTGCTGTGTTAGCTCTGTCCACACACCCTCCCAGGTCTGCTCTGTGTCCCCTGTGGCACTATCCCCATCAAGAGGCCCACTCAGGGGGCAGAGGCCACTGCAGGACCCCTCAGAAAAGGCCAGACAAATCTGTTCACATACATACATTTCAAGTGACCTTCTCTTCCTGGGGTGTCAGAGCTTCTGACGAGATCTCTTTGCCACACTTCACCGGCCCCAGCTTCTCCCTGCTCACCCCACTCCTCCACTCCTGAAGTCAGCCTCATTGGCTGGGTGGGTTTCATGGTCTGCCTGGCCTTTGGGGGTGAGTGTGGAAGCCCCCTGGCTACTCCCCTCTCCAGAGGAGGTAGAATTCATTCATCAGGTATTTGCTGGGCATCTCAGGACACATAAATGGGCCACAGAAATCACAGAGAGTGGGGTTGGATACTGCAAATAGCTCCAGCAGGCAGGACCCTGATTTGAGGGTAAATCACTCTGGAAATCTCACCCAGAAGCATAAGTCAGGGATGACGGAGAGAGTCCGGGGTCTGGGTTCAGATTCTGGCTCTGCTCCTTGCTAATTGTGGGGTCCCAAACTCTATGTTTGCAAAGTGGGGGTGATAAGCTCCACCTCATGTTTTTTGGGAGGATTAAATGAGATCAACATAAGTGCTAGTTCTCTTGCTTTTCATTTTTTCTTTTCTAAAGGGCTCCAAACCTTTCCTGGTTCTCTCAATAGCTAAATTCCAACATTAAAGGCATTAGAAGTCAGCTTTGTAGTATAAACAATAACCTTGCCTCACCCTCCCAGCAAGGATTACTGACCCAGACAAGGTCTGTTTGCTCAGCAGGAAAAGACTCTGAATAGAAAGTCTCCCACAGAAATCCCAGAGCACCAGAAAGCTGGGCTGAAAGAGAAAAAGTTTAAATAAGTTGAAGGTGAGAGTTGATCATAGTCAACAAATAGTTATTATAGCCCTAGTCCTGAGATGGGTACAGTGGGGACTAAAAGAGAAGTAGGGGATGAGAGCTAGTGGTCTTTGCCCCAGGGAATCAGAGTTCTATTAAGAAGAGAAGCCTCAGACACTTGGGGTAATAAGACAGCTGTACAGAATAGAATAAAATCAAAAGCTTGGTTATAGGGAAAACTGACACTAGAATATGCTTAAGGAATAGTTGGGAAAGGGGTGAGATGTTGGCTGGGCCTTGGAAGCAGGCAGCCTCTAAGATGGCCCCAATATCCCCCTCTCCGGGTATTCAAACCCTCGGTCATCCCCTCCCATGTGTGCTGGGCTTAATGACTTGGCTCTAATAAGCATAAGTACTGGGATGTCATTTCCGACATTAGGTTATAAAAAGACTGTACCTTCCATCTTGGGTGTTCACTCTTGACTGCTCTTTCATTTGCTCACTTGCCCACAGGGAAACCAGTTGCCATGTTATAAGATGCCCTAAGGAGAGGCTCACATGACAAGGAACTGAGGTAGGCCTCTTGCCAGTGGCCAAGAAGGACCTGAACACTGCCAGTGACGATGTGAGTGAGCGTGGACATGGTCCCAACTAGTCAAGATGAGACTGCAGCCCTGGCTGATGGTTTTCAACCTTATGAGAGACCTTGAGCCAGAGGCATGTACCTAAGCCACACCTTGACTTCTGACTTACAGGAACTGAGCTAATAAATGTTGGTCATTTTAAGCCACTAAGTTTTGGGGCAATTTGTTATGCAGCAATAGATAGCTCATACAGTTGAGAAAGATGAGTAGGCTTGCAGGGGTTGGTGCCTGTGGGGGAAAAAGGAGGTAGAGGGGGAGAGGGGGAGAGACAGGCAGACACGGGGGTGCAGAATGAATATAAGTGAATTTCAAGTGAAGCCTTTAGTGAGAAAAACTATTGAGGAGTCCAGTTCCTGGTTCAAAACCTATGTGTGATTGCATGACTTTTTAGGCCCAACCATAGTCAATTTCAAAGGCTTTGCCTGGCAGGCCTGTGGGGAGCTGCCCTCCCCACTGCAGCCCTGGTGCACAGCCCATGTCATCACAGTCTCTGGAGGGAGGTGCAGTCAAGGACTCAGGTCCCCCATCCTCACCCCACCCCTGTAGGTCATGCTCTTCGTATATTTATATTCCTGGCTCAGAGGCACCTTCATTCCTAGGTCTCTCAATCTGAGGTCTTGGGTGGAGGTCCTCTTCAGGTGCCTGACTCTGCTGAGACCTCCTTATGGGGGGGGTGGGGGGATGGCGAAGGAAGGGAAAACCCCGTCTGACTCGGGACCCAGTACTTTTCCACTCTTAGTCCTTCCCCCACTTCCCCAACCTCAGGATCCACAAAACTGAAATCTTTTGTGCTTGGAGCTCCCCTCAACAGCTACGCTGATCCACTTGACGCTGGGCTCGTGTGCCTTTCCATGGGGGAAAAGGGAGCAGGAAGAGTTGGCATCTTTTCCAGCTTTAGACTCTTGCTTATACCATTGCAGTAAGTGATTAACAGCTTCACTCTTTCATTTTTGACTTGTTGCTTTAATCAGCTACTCGGACACGTGGCAGCTCAGCGCTCTCTCTCCCAGCTCACTTGAGCTCCTGACCACTATCACAAAGGTATAGAGGGGGCAATGTTTGTGGCTGAGGCTGGACTCCAGCTGGAGAAAATGAGAAATAAGAGCTCTAGAAAAGCTCAGCTCATCACCCAAGAAGATGATTCAGAGAAGGGGACCAAAGCTCCATATAGCAATGATGAAGACAAAGTATGTTCCTTGTCATCGAATTGTCACCTTCAAGTAAGTGTCCACTTGTTTCTTAGGGCATCATCCAGTTAAGGACAAGTGCAACGTTGGCTCTCTAGGACCCTGCTGTACTGATGACTTTGCTATGCAAAATATGCTCCTTGGACCAGCAGCATTAGCATCACCTCGGAGCTTGTTAGAAATGCAGAATCTCAGGCTCCAAGCAGACCTGCTGCGTCAGGAGCCATGTGCTCACAGATTCCTAGGCACATTAAAGTTTCAGCAGCACTGGCCTAAAACAGGCTGACAGACTCACACACTGAAACACAAACAAACAAAAATAAAATCCTAAGATTACTCCGTTAATAAGGGAAAGTTGAGAATTGGGCTTAACTAATTAATTTAATCACTTATTCAATTATTTATTTAAAAGAAATCATTTATTGAGCATCTGCACTGGACATACAAAGCTGAAAAAATATATGGCCTTGCCCCAAAAGAATCTACCGCTGGAAGGAGTGTCAGACATGTAAACAACCAAAGAAAAAGAGGTGTAAACAGCCAAAGAAAAAGAGGTGTTACAAGTACTACTATGGATGTATTTACAGGCACAGAGGGGGCACAAAGGAGGGGACATTCCCTCCACAAAATGCATGAAGGGTCAAGAAAAGCTTGAGCTGGGTCTTGCAATATGGGTAAGTTTTTTTTTTTTTTTGGCTGCGTTTGGTCTTCGTTGCTGCACGTGGGCTTTCTCTAGTTGTGGCGAGCGGGGGCTACTCTTCGTTGTGGTGCGCAGGCTTCTCATTGCCGTGGCTTCTCTTGTTGTGGAGCACAGGCTCTAGGGATGCGGGCTTCAGTAGTTGTGGCACGCAGGCTTCAGTAGTTGTGGCACACGGGCTCAGTAGTTGTGGCGCACAGGCTTCGTTGCTCCGCAGCATGTGGGATCCTCCTGGACCAGGGCTCGAACCTGTGTCCCCTGCATTGGCAGGCGGATTCTCAACCACTGCGCCACCAGGGAAGCCCTGGGTGAGTTTTAACCAGGGTAGGGAAAGACATTCTAGGCTCAGGTTTATAACAGCTTGGGCCACTTGGCAAATAGTTTGGTGTGGCTGGGGAATGGAAATGGAAGGTGGGTTTGGCAAAAAATGATGCTGGAGCAGGATACAGGGCACACTTGTGAAGGCCTTATGTACCCATGTTAAGGAATTTGGACTTTCTCTTGTAAGGATCCGTAGACAACGTCTCAGGTTGCTTTTGCCAGCAAGTAACAAAAGAAGGCCCATCTAAATGTGGCTTAAATGATAAGAAAATTTAATTTTCTCATATAATAAAAAGTCCAGCAGTAGAAAGTTTCAGGAACTCATCAAGGTATGACTCTGGGTCAGCTTCCATCTGTGATCACATCCAGGTCCTAGCATCACGGCTTCAACACACGAAATCCCAAAGCAAGACAAAAGGGAGTTTCTCTCACTTGTGTCTTTTCTATTAAGGAGGAACATACTTCTCAGAAACCCTCGGAAGGACCAGTTGATCAGAAGTGGGTCATATCCCTGTGCCCTAGTTGCAAGGGAATCTGGGAGGATGGATATTTGGCATTTTTGCATCCTTCCCAGGAGGTCAGCTCTGCCAGCAAAAGAGAAAGGTGTTGGGAATGGCTGACAAATGGCAACTATTAGCACACCCCACAAATGGGCGTTGAGCAGGAGAACCATGTGATAAGACGAGCACTTGGAAGGTGGCTCTGGTGGCAGCATGGCAGAAGGACTAGATGGGGAGATAGAAAGTAATAGAAGTGCAGGTTGAAGACAGATCGGTGGGAGATGGGCTGGTGGACCGTTAGTGGCCTCTGGAAGAGCAAATTTCTCCATGTACCCAAGTGAGATATCTCCTGAAACCCACAAAAATAGAAGAGGGGCACTTTCAGGGGCTGAGGTGCTACATGAGCTAGTGACTTCTGTGTTATTACAATCTCTGTAATCCCATCTCAACCTGCCAGATGAAGAGGCCTGGGGAAATTAGGACTACATAACACGCACTGGAATTCATTTCCTTTAAAACTATAATGACAGTTAATATTGAGCAGCTTTATGTTGGAAGGCTCAAAAAGGCTTCCTAGGTGCCAATTGATGTAAATATTTAAAAGGGTTTATAGAACTGGATTCCCAAAAAGCCTTTCAGCCCAACCTTTCACCAGCTGTCACATGTACAAGTTACCTCGAAAGGGTTTTCAAAAGCCTAAGACATAAAGCTCTGGCCTTTGAGAGCTTGTTCCTGGTTTGAGGAACAAGACTTACACATGCGTATGGTACAAGATAATGCTCTGATTAAGGATGCTGTGGTTGGAAGGGACTAAAGCCAACACAAATAAAGGACAGAGGATAGGAGATTGTGAAAATTCATGCCAGCCAAGGGTAGGAAATGAAGTAAAGCAGAGCCCCATGACATCACAAATCACCAAGAGCTGAGGCCCTTCTTTCCTTCTCTCAGTGGATCATGGGTGCTTATACCCATGTGTCTCTGTATTGATTCCATTCTCCTGCTTCTTTAAAAAACAAAACCAATAAAAACTAGCCTTTTCTGCTTACTGTTTCTGCACAAGGCCCAGTATGGCCACCTGGATCTGTGTGGCCTTCCAAGTCCATCGCCTACTGCCAACTAACCACAATTTCAATATTTGGAACCAGGCCATGTCGTTAGCAGATGGTCAGCCTATGAATGGGGCTGTCCAGGGTCAGGTGTCTCTCTCTTGGTTCCAGTCAGCTGTACCTGGGGTCTCAGTAAAGGTGGGAGAGAAGGGGCGAGGCCAGATGTGCCTAGTATGGTCAGCCAGGATCTGGTGCATGTCGACACGGACACCCAGAAGGCCTAAGGCACTGGAACCAGGGGTGGAGAGTCCGTGGAGCCGGTGAGGAGACTCTGAGGTGGAGGTGGTCCCCTCTTTCTCCCATCGTCTCTATTTTGTGGATGTCCTTCCAAGATGACAGAGTCAGACCCCAGAAGTAGGAACAGGAAAAGCATGTAACTCTTCCCAGGCCACAGAGAAAAGGGAGCAGGGTCACTGGGAACCACATCACTAAGGTCATATTTTCTGAGAATTCAAGTCACTTCACCCTCTGAACCACATTCCCTCATCTTGCAAATTAGAGGTTGCACTGAATGATTTCTGAGGGTCCTTCCAGCCATGTCATTCTAGGACTGTGGGCTTTTTTCTTAAAGAGAGGGGTCAGAAAAATAAAGAAGTGAGGAGAAAATCTTCCCATCATAGAAGGAGGGCATCATTACTCATCTGTTGCAGTACGATGTTTTGTCAGCATTATCACCTCTCATTTTAGAGAATAATGTGACCTGGGAGGAATTAAGACCTTAACTCTGAGGTGTAATTAAACAAAACAAAAACAAATGACCCAGAAGGAGACCTCTGTTCCCTACTGCAGTCTGTTCTAATGGTAACGGAAGAAAAGATGCTGGAAAATCCTCTGTATGTAACATCTGAAATGATAACCTTCCATGTCACTAGGCAGAAAAAGCTGAGGGTGGCTCCAGGGTCTGAAGCCTGAGAGAACTGAGGGGCTGAGTTGCTCCCAAGTGACTCTGGAGGTTAAGGAAAGCACGAGGACTGGAAATGACGGGCTTGCATTAAACTGATAATCAGGAGGGTTTATGGAGGGGCAGTTACTACCATGGGCCTCAGAACTTTCACTTGGACTCAATCCCTCATCCTGAAGCAGCCAGGGCCCCTGGCCGCTTCCCCTAGAAGAGGTATTGCAACCACCTGACATCTGTCACAACCCAGCTGCCATTCGTGACAAACGCACTGGACTCTATCACATGGGAGCAAATTAACTTGACCTTTGGGAGAAAAGGGAGATATGTCACCTTCCTAACACAGGCAAATAGGCAGATGGCCCCTGTTATGAAGAATAATCTCACTGTACAGCTTTTCAAGCAGGTAGAGAAAGGCCCTAAAAAAGAGCTGGGAATGAAACACTGAGATCAGAGCAAGGGCACATGGCACAAAGTTGAACTCTCCTCAGCTTTCCACAGTGTTCTCACAAGTACCATTTTCTCGGAGTCTGATTTCTCTCCTTTCCTTCTAACCTTTCCTGGACATCTGATTAGCTTAGAAAGAGAGCCAGGGTCTTTTGTGTCATGAGACTGGATTTGGCAGGGAGGTCAGCAGTGCCATTTTAGGGCATGGGATGTAAAGGGATAGGTTTCTTTCTAAGCAGGTGTCCAGGACAGCTTCCTTGGTGGTCCTTCGTGGGAAGGATATAAGAAGGGGGGATGTGAGATCCAGATACACTCCCCCTACAGCCCTACTCATGAATGACCATCTTCCTTGGCAGAGAACAGTGGGATCCAACCCTGGTCAGGAGCCTCAGTCTTATTTCAAGACAATCTGTCCTGTCTAGGGCACTTTGTTCCCATCGACCTGGGCAGTGCTTAGCTGGCAAGAGACACATGGAAAGCAATCTCTCTGACTAGAGAGGAGCCTGCCCCAGGTGGCCTCGAGGTAGGTGCCATTTCAGTCAGCTTACACCTAGGCTTGAGGCTTTGCTGGTTCCCTTGGTGAGCTGTATGACATCTTGGAGTGAGAAGGTGGGCTGAGGCTCCTTGGAGAGAAATTCTTCTGGCCTGATGAATGGAGAAAGGTTGCCAGCTGTCAGAACGGGGGTTAAAGGCCATGGGAACAGGAAGAGAACATCCTTCCTTCTGTCTACACAAACTCATCCAGGCTCACCTCTTCTGTGAGACCTTCTCTGACCACTTCAACCCCCATTGACCTGCCCCTTGTTTGAACTCCTAATAGAATCACTGTCTGAACACTTAAGGGATCACAGAGCTGGGAGGATGTTTCTTAGGGATCATCCAGCACATTGAGGGTTGGGATGAGAGCATTTTACAGATGAGGAAACTGAAGCTTAGCAAGGTGAAGTGACTTACCTAAGGCTTACCAGCTAGTTAGTGGCAGAAGTGGAACTAGAACTGAGCTTTCCTGATCAAGCAAGTCCCTCTTTGTCACATAGCATATATTCCCATGGATTATCAGTGATCTTTTCATGTGTGTTTCATCTCCTGTTTTATGTCTTGTATGAGGGTCTTTGAAGGGGAAAAGGAAGGCCTTATTGGCCTGAGTGGAAAGGCTTATGTAATGAGTTCCCCAATCTCAGCATGGAGCTGAAGGGAATGCCAGTGACTCAAAGCCTCCTGAATGTCTCCAAGGAAGACCAACGTGTGGCAGCCTTACTCACTGATGCCCCAAGAAGCCTCAGATAAAATGGCCACAACTTCCCTCTTCACCCAGGCCTTCCCACGGGCTCCCATCTCAACATGGCTGCCTGGGGTCCCTCCTGGTCCTTATGCCAGGCTCATGTTTGGATCCAGAGTCTTGGAAAGCATGGGTTCCCCCCACACCTCATCTCCCAGTTGTGGGATGGGGAAAAACTCTCACCCTCAACATCTGGTTTATCTCCTTTCCTGGATTTTGTGGGTTATCTCTCCCCACTAAAGAAGAAAAATCTGCCCCAGCCTTCTTTTCTAGAAGAAAAGGAATTTACTAGTTTAATCCAAAGGGTGCAATAATAACAGCTAATCCTTATTGAGTACCTACAGTGTGCCAAGCACTACTGTAAGACTTGACATGTATTAACTCACTTTATCCTCCAACAACCCTGTGAGGGGGATAACACCATCATCATCTCACTTTGCAGGCAATGAAACTGAAGCTCAAGAATGTGAACTTGCCCGAGGTCACACAGCTGGTAAATGGCAGAGCTGAGATTTACATCCAGGCTGTCTGGTTCCAGAGTCCAGTGGCTTAACCATGATTCGATACTGCCATGAAACCCAATGTACAATATAATGCAATAGTGATAGTAATAATAATAATAATAATAATAATAATAATAATAATATATTCAATACATATCTGTATGGCAGAGACCCAAATCGCTTATTCCTTCATCCCAAAAGTCTATTGGGATATTTTAGTACTTTTCTGGAATAAGGTCCTAAAGAGCCCCCCGGGGCCTCTGAGTACTTCTGAATCTGGCATCCAGGATCAGGTGAAGAGTTTGTTCTTACCTGGGTGAGATGACAACAGCTAACATTTTCTGAGCACTTGCTATATGCCAGACACTATGCTTAGCACTTTACAGAAAGTGTCTTATTTCCTCTTTATCACACAACTTTATTGTATGTAATCCCCTCATTTTATGGATGGGGAAAGTGATTCTTGGAGAAGTTAAATAACTTGGCCGGGAGTGCATGGGGAGTAAACGGCAGCGCCCCTGCTCTAAGCCCTGCCGCTGTATCCACCTCATCCAGAGTGGCAAGCTGAGCAGTAGCAGAACTGGACAGCCCTGAAAAGTGTTACACCCTGTAGCTTCAGGACTTCCTGTCCCTCACCAGTTCATTGATTTGCCCCATCCACCTTCTTGGCTGCTTACCCAGCGGGGCGGGCAGTGAAGTTCAGCATTGACTGTAGCTCTGACTGCAGCAGGGATCAGCCACCTGATTCCAGCTATTGATTCTAGCTATGACTGTGACCTTGGACAGGACCACAAGCCACGAAGAGAGAACTGATTCACTGGGGATGGGTGTGGTCCAAGAGTAATTCTGTTCTGGCCATGATTCATTGCAGGTGGGCAAAGGGAAAGCAGGGATACAGGGAAGCAGTACAATGTAATGGTTGAGTGTGAGGATTCTGGAGCCAGACTCTTTGGGTTCTAAATCACAGATCTGCTACTTAGTAGCTACGTGATTTTGAGAAAATTATTTAATCTCTCTGTGCTCTAGTGTCCTCATTCACAAAATGGAAATGATAATAGTATCTACCTCATGAGATTGTTATGAGGATAAAATTATGCACTATTTGTAAAGCTCTTAAAATAGTATACGGCATATAGCAAGTGCCACATCATGTTTGTTAAGTAAGGATGAACAGCAGAGCACACCTTAACTTAAAACTTTATACCTTATCTTTGTTGCTGTTGGGATGGAGGTGAGATCCTGTCGTCGAGGTGCAGAGTGGGGCTTATGCTGTGTGGCCATAAAGGGGAAGAGTTTAGGAAGGCCAAGCTTTCCTTAACTGATTCATCCCTCAAGTCATATTCCAAGCACCTAGGAAGCAAGATTTGTGTTTCTCATGCGTTTTCATCACCCACAGTGACTGACAGATGGAGAACAGATACATAATAAATACACGTTGAATGATTCTCTCCAATATTCCTTACACTCCTATAGCTCCTCTCCTAGTTTAGTCCCACATTAAGGCTTACCTAGATGACTGCCGGTCTTTTAATCGGCTTCCTTACCTCCATCTCCTGCTGTGTCTGACAGGTGCTGAACACAGCTTCTCAACTAACCTTCCCAGGGCACACGCCACCCCAGTTGCTCAGAAACCTCTGACGACCTCTCTCTGTTCTCATCACAAGCCTCTTGGCCTAGACTTCGGGCTCTGCACGATCTGTTCTCTGGTGACATTTCTAAAACTGTTTCCTCCAACTCCACTTTAGGCAGCTGTGTTCCAGCCAGACTATTAGCCACCATTTCCCCACGGGTCTCTTCCACTTTCCCATGTCTGACCCTCCCCTCATCTCCATATGTTCAAATCCTGCCCTACTTTCAAGATTTACTCAAATGCTCCCTGATCCCTCCAGCCAGAAGGGGTTTTCACTTTCTCTGAATTCCATAGCACTTTAAACTGGCCTTCTATGCTTATCATAACCTGGTCTGTCTTATAGTTATTTATGAAGATAAATTATCTTCTCTTCTGCAAGAATTTAAGCTCTTCAGGGCAGGATGTGTCTAATGCATCTTTGTATCTACTAGAAGTGTCTCTCACACATGCTAAGCATCTACTATAGGGCCTAGAAGTGTCTCTCACACATGCTAAGCATCTACTATAGGGCCTAGAAGTGTCTCTCACACATGCTAAGCATCTACTATAGGGCCTAGAAGTGTCTCTCACACATGCTAAGCACTGAACAATTATTTTTTAGATAGATGGATAGATGGATAGATGGATGGATGGATGGATGGATGGATGGATGAGCAGATAAGCTCTCTTGATGCTGAAAAAATTTCCGTGGGGATTCCTTTCTCTTTACTTTTTCAGAAGACACTTTAGCCCTAGGATCCACACTCACTTAAGAGTCCTTCACTGGAACTCTAAAGTCTCAATTTTGCTTGATCTGACACGTGTGTTAGGTGGCCCTCAAATTTCAAGATGGGGCCCTGAAGGGCATAGAAGTGAGAGAGTTAATGCCTAAATCCAAGACATAAAGGAAATCCCTCTTTACTAGTCAATATTCAAACCATTTACCAGGATACTCAGGATAATTGTCCTGTGTCATTAGAGACTAGGAAATAGATGCCCCCAAAGTTGAAATTATTTATCAGTCACCGGAGGTACTGAGTTTAGAATTTACAGCTGGGGGAGGAAAAAGAGGGACACTTATTGAGTACCAACTATGTCTTATAAAAAGAAATCATCTGGGGCTTCCCTGGTGGCGCAGTGGTTAAGAATCCGCCTGCCAATGCAGGGGACACGGGTTCGAGCCCTGGTCTGGGAAGATCCCACATGCCGTGGAGCAGCTGGGCCCGTGAGCCACAATTACTGAGCCTGCGCATCTGGAGCCTGTGCTCCGCAACAAGAGAGGCCGCGATAGTGAGAGGCCCGCGCACTGCGATGAAGAGTGGCCCCCACTTGCCACACCTGGAGAAAGCCCTCGCACAGAAACGAAGACCCAACACAGCCATAAATAAATAAATAAAAAATTTAAAAGAGATAAGCAAAAACATTCTCTCTATAAATTAAAAAAAAAAAAAAAAAAAGAAATCATCTATCCACAAAACAACCTTGTGAGATAAGCACTATTTTCCCCATTTTACAGATAAGAAAACTTAAAAAGGTAACTTGCCCAAGATCACACAGCTGGAAGTGGTGAAGCCTGGATTCAAACGCAACTCTGACAACCATCCATCCTGGTTCTTTTCACAAAGCAATAATATTACATCCTTTGTTAGCCCTCATTGTGGTCTCACCCAAGTTAGAAAAGTATATGCTTCCTTGTATTTATGCCTTGAACACTCCATTGCTCTAGGTAGCCTCTTCATTTCACACCTCCACTGGACTAGTCAAGGTAATTCACTTTAATGGTGGGAACAAACCACTCTTAAAATCTCAGTGGTACAACATAATAAAGGCTAATTTCTCACTCATATTTAGTTGAGTTCAGTTGGGCAATTCTCCTCCAAGCAATCACTCAGGGATCCAAATTTCTTGCAGCTTGAGACACTGTAACCTTAACACGTAGCTTCCAATATTACTTTGGAAGAGGAAGAGGATGGGGACAGTTGCACAGGGGGTTTTATAGCCAGGCTTGGAAGTGTCATACATGATCCCATTGAACAGAACCCAGTTGCATAGCCTCAACCTAAATCTAAGCGAGAAGGGAAAATGTAGTCTTCCTATGTGTCCAGGAAAAGGAAATGGAATTGGTAGACATTAGTCAGTCTCTGACACACCCACTGTATCAATCAGGGTTTTTGCAGAAAACAGATGGCACACCTAGCTGGGACTTTGAATTTAACAAAGGTACTATTTACAGAGGTGTGAATGGGGTTCAGGGAATCTATAAGGGGTTTTGAAGCAGCCAGGAACTGGCAGAAACAGGAATTTTATATCTCCCCTGTCCATGAAGTTTATAGTCCAAGGGCAAGGAGAGGAAAACATGTTATTAGAGCCCCAAAGAGCTGGAGCCATGGAAGGAGGGCTTCCTGATAGAAGCTATGGTTGTAGAGGGATGCAACCACTGCCAGAACTGCAGGAAATACCCGGACCCCCTCTCTCCTCCTACCCTCAGGTCTCCTGTCAAAGCCAATTGGGAGCCAGAGGGCAAGAGAGGCTAGGTGATGCAGTCCACAGGGGTCATGCTTCCAGGGTGCAGAGAATAGCAGACAATAGATCTTGAGGATAGGGAGTCACAAGAATAACCAGCATGCTAACCACTCCACCTGAGTATCTCCCCTCCCTAGGAAGTAACACTGTCCCTCAGACCCTCCCCTGTGTGCTCTCTCCCCATAGTTCTGCCTTTCCAGATTCATCTACCCCAGCTGGGCACCCTGTATCACATGCCCCGCACCCTCCCCTGTCCCCGCCACACCCTCACAAATGGGATGGGGGAGAATGCCAGATTGCCAAGAATCCTTAGTTTTTTCCAATTTGACGTGTAGAACCCAATACAGGGCTTTATGGTAAGTTATATTTCACTCTATAAGTCAGCCACCCTCTGTGAGGAGAAAGGAGAGGGTCAGGGCAGAGAGAACCCCGATTCTTTTTTTCTTTTTTTGGCTGCGTTGGGTCTTTGTTGCTGCGGGGGCTACTCTTCGTTGCGGTGCACGGGCTTCTCATTGCGGTGGCTTCTCTTGTTGCGGAGCACAGGCTCCAGGCGCGCGGGCTTCAGTAGTTGCAGCCTGTGGGCTCAGTAGTTGCGGCACGCGGGCCCTAGAGTGCAGGGGCTTCAGTAGTTGTGACACGTGGGCTCAGTAGTTGCGGCGTGCGGGCTTCAGTAGTTGTGGCACACGGGCTTAGTTGCTCCACGGCGTGTGGGATCTTCCTGGACCAGGGATCGAACCCGTGTCCCCTGCATTGGCAGGCGGATTCTTAACCTCTGGTGCCACCAGGGAAGTCCCGAGAACCCCGATTCTGAGAGACTTGACCCTCTAGGCCCTGAATGACTCAGTCCTTCACTGCTTCCCATGGTCACTCCCTCCTCCCCCACCCTGTCCCTGTCCTTTTCCACCTTCAGTAACCATCCCCCGCTCTGGCCCCCCAAACCTGCATCAGACCTGGCTCAGTGCTGATTGCGATGAACTGTGCAGATACGTTCACAGGAACTTGGCACTCTGGCAGGGCCTGGAGAAGCAGCTGCAGTAATTACAGTGGATTTCTGGAATGGAAACTAATGATGCAAGTTCAGATCTAAGATGCTTTTGATCCTCTTCATCATTAAAAGGCCATTAAAGGTACAACACATATATTATTGGACATCAAATCTACATTGATGTAAAAAGAAATTAGGCTGATAATTGTTCCCAAGGCCATTATCTCCAGTGAGTGGGAGCACATTGTACCCTGTGTGGTTCCACAGAAAGGTTTTCATTGACCCTGATCAGTTCAGTTGAGACAACACTGATTAAGCACATTCTATGTGCCATCTTAATCAGAGGTCTACTTCTGTGACTGCCCTGATTTAAACTGTGACTTTCAGGGACTTACACTCTGCTTTAAAAACTGAGCCCCAGGGGAAAAATAAACTTATAGGCCTTGAAAGACCACAGAAGTTCATGGCAACAGCACTGAAAGGGACTGCATGACCTAGCAGCTCCAGTGAGAGAGGCAAAACCACAACGTGTAAAATGATAAAGAGACTACAGAACCATCTAATAGAGTGCATTGCACGTAATAGATATTCAGTCAATATTGGCTTAATTAAGAAATTAACCAATGACCTAAAAGATCTTTCTTTATAGACTTCACGTAAGGATGGGGATTAGGCCATTCTTATTGGCTTAGATCCTCACCACTTCCCCTGAACTACCACCGAAGAAATTCTCATCCAGAAGCCTTACCACAGGCCAAGCCCTCCTCACTGAACCCCATTCCACGTTCCTAATTACCTGGCAGGGCCCCGCAGATTCAGCGACCACCCCCTTGTGTCACCATGGCACTCCTGGCCTGGCTCCTCATTGTCACTACCCTCCATTTGTCACCCAGGGTGTGAGGTTAGGTGACAACACTACAGTCTGATTTCCAGGCTCTCTAAGATAATAGAGAGGATGAGGAAAAGTATTAAGGTGGGAGAGTGGACCACTGACTTCTCCAGAGATAAGACTGAGGGTGGGAGACAGTGCAGAAGTAAACAGTGGTACAGAGAGTCTCAGAGAGAGAACGGGTTGTTAAATATTGGGTTGGCCAAAATGTTTGTTTGGGTTTTTCCACACGATGTTATGGAAAAACCCCAAGGCACTTTTTGGCCAGCCCAATGCATGGCACACGGCTCCTCATTTCTTAGCTCCTGGACAAGAATATCTTCAGAACCATGACGGACCCAGTCACTGCCAAAAAAAGAAATAGGCAAAAAGGCTGTAACCAGTACAGGTGTGAGCTGTGACCAGTACAGAACAGGGTCTCTTGGAGCCCCTCAGCCTCAGAAGTTGGGACCGAGATATGACAGTAATCTAGGGAGAAGGTGATGACTGCAAGCCCAGATGAGACCAGGGGCAGGAAGTTCATTCTTAAGGTGCAGGCTGTTCTTCCATCCAAGGCCACCTTCAGAAGATATCACCAGGGTTTAATGTTCACCAACAGGGGACTGGTTAAATAAATGATAGTACAGCTACCAATTATTGTACTGTCTATATATATTGACATGGAAAGATCACCAATAAAAGGAATACAAAATAAAAACACCAAGGGTCATAAAGGTAGTACAATATACTACTGTTTGTATAAAAAAAAGGAGTGAAAAGAATGCATAAGAAACCAAATAACATTGGTTTCCTGTAGGAAAAGGAAGTGAGTGGCTGGACGTCTGAGGAAGGAGGGAGAATTTTCATTTTCATATTTGGATGTGACTATTATTTATTCAAAATGTAAAATAAAGCAAAACCATTTTTAAGTGAATGGGGAAGGGAACTATCATTTATTGAAAGTATATCAGGAGCTTTGCATATATTGTCTAAGTTACTTCTCTCACTCCTATTGAAACCTACTTTTTATTTTTATATGTATTTTTGATTTATAAAAGTAATACAAAGTCAAGGCAGAAAATTTGAGAAACTTTAACACATATGAGAAACAAACATACAAACAAACAAAAAATCCCTAGCTGTAATCCCAACTACCTTCAGAGATAACTACTGTTAAAATTTTGGTGTAAAGCCTTTCAGTTGCATAGTTGTTTTTATAAAAATGGAATCCCAGTGTTCGTACTGTTTTGTAACTTGCTTTTCTCACTTCTCACCATAACATGAATATTTTCCCATGTCAACATTATTCTTCTATAAGATAATTTTAAGTGGATGCATGATACTGTTTAGTATGGGGATATCATTATTTAACAAATTCTCTACAAATACTGTTATAAACATTCTTTTATATGTATTTTATTTATAGCTCTGATTATTTTATAATCCTCATTTTTTTTCCCCAGAAGAGTTAAATAACTCCTTGAATTCACATGGGTAATAAAAAGTACATCTGAGATTAGCATTCATTATGTCTGCCTCCAAAACTGGAGTTCTTTCTGCCACCTGCCACTGCCTGCGTCTGCTTACTAAACAGCAGATTTTTATAATTTGGTTGTATGGAAATGTTGTAAGTATTGTACTGCTCCAGCAGGAATACGTTTGAACCGAACATGACAGCTTCCTAGAGGTACGGAAAGTAAAACTAGATGTTACCAGAGCTATGCAAGCCTCAGTTCTCAAAGATGAGACTTGGGGAAGTCATCTGTGCCGTTCTGTCTGTTGTCAATGCAGCAGTCACTGCCTTCTCCTAAAATCTCCTCAGCATTGCAGGAGGGAAGTCTGGAACTACATTTCTGAGGATCTTTCTTCCTTCGTGGTTCTGGGTTATATGCTGCCAATGAGAAGCACTTATGAGAGATTAAGAGAAGTACTTTTTCTCTGGTGGCAACTGGGGGCAAATATATAGGCAGATGGCAGAACCAAGGTTTGCACTGATTTCTGGGCAAGCTTCTGCAAATCACCTGCTTGGATAGTGCAAGCAGCTGAGATTGGAAGTGGCTTGAGATTCCAGCACGTTTTGATTTCGTAACCTTTAGCAGCGTCTTCCCCAGCCTTCACTCCTCCAGCTAATCCAATGTTTGTCTAAGTCTCTAATTCCCTGTATTAAACCCTTCCTACTTGGAATAGCAAAGTAGTTTCTGTCTCCTGACCATACATTAGCAAGACTTTAGATGAGAAACATGGTCTTTCTGAAAATCAGGAAAAAATCTTTTTTTTGGACTCCCTGTCCTCCCCTAAAAGACTTATAAAGCTAGTGGGCTTGTGTGATTTTTCATTTGCCACTGTTCAGGTCACTTTTTAAAGATATGCTGCATTTTTTTCCTGACAAACATTAAAAGAGCAGCTACCATGTGTCAGGTTCCCTGGATGGTGCCAGGGATCAGAGATATATACATAGCCTGGTGGAAAAGGCAGTCAGAACAATCAATAATACAAGTCATGGTCAGTTTGGTAAGAGCCAATTGAACTAAAAGTCTCTTCTGTGCCCTATGAAAAGTATATGGTGTCCAGGTGTCACCTCTCTGTGGGAGCCTCCCTACCTCTATAAGCAGAATTAAGTGTATCTTCCATGGTTCTTCCAAGGTAATGCGCATGCATGTACCTCCAGCATAGCTCTTAGATATAAAAGCCAATTACAGCAATTTGGTCTGTCTCTACAAGACTAATTTCCTTGAAATAAGAGTGTGGCCTACTTACAGCATACTTATCTGGGTGCCTGTATATAGGCTCACTTAATAAAAGTTTGCTGAGTGCGTAAGCGAGTGAATCTCTGCCTCCCACAGCTAATTCAGGATTATAGGTTTTTTCATCTTAAAGTGGGAATTCTGTGCTCTGTATAAATGCGGGGGTGTAAATGGTGTTGAGCACATTAATTTCCTTAATGTTTGACCAATGAACACTTGCAAGAGTCATGAAGCGCCCCATACTTCCCTTTTTAAAAAATATAAAGCTATGTTAATGCAATTATCATAATTATTTAAAAATCATGCATGCATAAAGATAAGGACTGAAGAGACTAGATAAAAATAAAAATAGTTTATTACATAGGGATTTTTATATGTTAGATTATGAGTGAACTTGTTCTTTAATTTTGATTTCCGTTAACGTTAAACTGTTTAGCAACAAGTACTCTAAAAATTGCTTGTAACAATGGCGGCCTCAGCTGTGCAGTTTCCTCATCTGTATGTGAGGGTGGTGGATTAGACTCCCCTCTCTTTGTGGGACTCTCTTTGAGTCCCACACACTCAATCTGTCAGCAAATTCTGTTGCCTCCACCTTCAAAGCATTCCCCAGATATGACCATTTTTCTTCCACTATGACCACTCTGGCCTGATCCACTATCATCTCTCACTCAGAAAATATTAATAACAACAATAACATCAAATATAGAAGCAGCATTTGCTATGGGCTGTTACAAATATTTTAACTTATTTAATCCTCACAACAACCCTATGTTCTAAGAGTTTCATATTTATTAACTCACTTAATCCTTACAAAAACCCTATGAGGTAGGTACAATGTTTATCCCCACTGTATAGATGAGGAAACTGAGATACAGAGAGATTATGTAGTTTGCCTGAGGTCATGCAGCTAGTAGGTGGCATAGCTGGGATTTGAACCCAGGCAGTCTGGTTCCAGAGACTCTGCTCTTAATACCTAAACTCGATCACCCTTCTAGATGTATCTCCTAACTGGTCTCTGCTACTACCTCTATCCCCACAGGATATTCTCAAGGAAGCTACCAGACAGATCACTTTTTTTTTTAACTGAAGCCAGATCACGTCATTCCACTGCTCAAAACCATTCAATAACTTTCCATGTCATTTAGGCTAAGCCCTTATGCTGGTCTGCAATGTCCTTAGTCCACCGGGTCTCCCACGACCTCTTTCACCTCTTCCTGCCACGCTCCTCTCCAGTCACACTAGCCTCCCTGCTATTCTTTGAACAGGCCAGGCATGCTGCTGCCTCAGACCCTTTGCATTTGCTGTTCCCTCTACATGGAATGCTCTTTCCTTAGTTAGCCACATTCCTCACTCTCATCTCCTTCAGCTCTTTGCTCTAATGTTACCTCCTAAGTGAGGCCTCCTCTAACTGCCCCCTCCCCGCCGTCCCCCATTTAAAATGTTAACCCTCCACCTCCACTGTAGCGCTCTTCATACCCCTCCTCTGCTTTGTCCCTTTCATAATTCTTATGATTCATGTACGGTCGTCCCTCAGTAGCTGGTGGTGGGGAATGGTACCCGGAGCCCCCGCGTATACCAGAATCTGCAGGTGCTCAAGTCCCATAGTTGGCCTTCCATGCCCGCCGAGTCTCCTATTTGAAGATTCTTGGTGGAAGTTTCAATCTGCTGATGCGGTAACCCCCAAATGGGGAGAGCCAACTGTATATTCACTGAAAAACATCTGCCTGTAAGTGGACATGCGCAGTTCAAACACTTGTTGTTCAAGGGTCAACTGTATTTATTGTCTGCCTCCCTACTTGAGGATAAGAATCTTTTTTTGTATTCTGCTCTGTCTCTAAGGCTTAGAACAGTGTTTGACACATAGTATGCACTTAATAAATATTGGTTCAATGAATAGTTTCCAAGGTCCTTCCAACTGCCGCCATGTTCCTGCTCGCATTTAAAGAAACCAGTGAGCGCTGCTTTGCTGCTCACTGGGCATACACGCTGGCCGTGGGAATTGCCAACCACCGCCTTTTTGTGTGTGAGAATAAGGGGAACGAGGAAGAGGAGGATAGGGAAGGTGAGGTGAGATGTGAGGAGCTCTGGGCCATCAAGCACAGCGAGTCTCCACTAGAGCTACTAAGACCTGCCTTATTAATACTTAGCCCGGCATTATAAATCACATCAGTGTCTTAAGAATATATTTTAAGAATGAAAAAAAACCCCAATTGTTCCAACAAAGCTTATTACTTTTTTGTTGGTGGCTGCTTCCACAAAAATGCTTGGGATTGGCTTTTCTGGGCTACTTGGTATAGTCCAAGTCTGTGAATTGGAGGAGTGCTGGGTTCTAGGGGACCTCTGGTGGGTAGGACAAACTCCAGGGTAACTAATAGAATCTCAGATAGCCTGGTTTTCTTAAGAATTGTTTTTGTGTCATGACTCAGAGGAAATTGTCTTGGAATACTTGTTGGAGGGGCTCCAAATGGGCTTGGAAGGCTTGAGCCCAGGAAGCCATAAGATTGGAATAAGGGACTTAGTTAAAAAGTTGGGGAAGAGTCACCAGAAAAGAACAGTCTTGGGGCAGAATAATCAATCAACTGGGCAGGCATCTTTTCAGGGGGGCTCTTGAGGTATCCATTGGGAATGTAAAGTACCTTGGTCCAGGAAGTATGAAGCATGATGGGCTGTAGAGGATAAAGTCCTCCTGGTCCCTGGACAGCTTCTTCCAGTTTTGCAGCCGCCTTGGAAAGCCAGGAAGAAATCAGATCATCAGCCTTTGAAGCTTAGAAATCCTTCTTCGCCAGGTAGGCCATGAGGTGAGCTGATGGGGGTATTCAGCTGCTCTATGCCAGCTCACCTGGGCATATGCCCAAACAGGAGCAGCTTTGAGAGGCCAACTCTGATGGTCAATTGCCCCTCACCCCAACTTCTCTTCCTTAATTTTTAGGTCTTTCTGGTCTTTTTCCTTATTCTGCCACTGCTAGCTATATGAGTTTGAACAAGTTACTTACATTCTGTGAGCTGTAGCTTCCTCATCTATATAATAGAGTCTATTAATACCTAGCTCATGGGATTGTTGTGTGGATCAAGTGAGATGTGTGTACAGCACACAGTAGCTACTCAATAAATGAGTGGTGGCTAATGGCGATGGTGATACCAGGCACAGAAATAAGATAGAAGGGGGCTGTTTGGCAGAAATGACCTTAGGGTCTTTCTGGAGGCTCCCAGCCTCAGGCCACGAGCAGGTCACTTTGAGTTTAGGCTGAGTACGCGGAGGGAGAAATGCCTGTTTGTGCCATCATCACGATGCCCGCCCCCTTCCTCCTCTACCATGTGCATGCTATGCACTGCCCTGTCTCACATCCTTTCCTCTCTACCCCATTTCCCTGTGAAAGCAGCTGAAGGTGCACATATTATGGGCCCTCTGAGCTCTGTCTAATTGCCAAGCTCATAAGTGCTCAGCACCGTGCTGGCAAACGAGGCAGTGGGGATGCATAATGCTTAAGCTCCGGTTATATTAATAAGGAGACATGGCCAAGTGATAAATAAGCCAACTCAAGAAGAAAAATAATGTTAGGGAGGATAATATGAAAGAATAAAGAAAAGACTGAGGTAGAGAGGAGAGGGTGGAGTAGAGTTGGGTAGTAGGGGGTGGGATAAGGTGCAGAGCTCGGCTTGCTTCAGTGGGAGCCTGCAAGGACAGTGATAAGAGCACAAGCTTAGGAGTCAGACCCAGGTTTGCATTCTGCCTCAGACACATCAGCTATGTGACCCTGGAAAAGCTGCTTAAATTCAGTTTCCTCACCTAGGAAAATGGGACTAACAAGAACATACCTCCACTAAACGGCTGTGGGAATTAAGTGTTGTAAAGAGCCCTGCAGGTTCAAGGAACACGGTAGGTGCTCAGCAAATGTTATTTTCCTCTGCATGCTCAGAATTCCCATAGCCTCACAGCCAAGCCCAGAAGAGGTGCCCTGGACCTAGCCCAGACTCTTCACCTCATCCTCATCTTGGAGCAAAGAAAGGACCTGAGCCTCTGGGCAAGGAGGCAGGTAGGAAAGCTAGGAGCAATGGTCAGGGTTACTCCCGAGTCCAGACAAAGCCAAGACTTCTCACCCTTTCAACCAAACTGCAGTGAGCACTTACTGTACACCCAGCCCTTGGGATACAAAGATGGATAAAATGTAGACTATATCCCAAAGTAGCCAGAGGTTGGAAGGGAGAGACAGACATGATAGCTAAGGAGGGAGTAAGGGCTTCACTCATTTATGTATCCTGATTTCAAAGAATCTGCTTTATTTTCCCTACCGTCTAATTTGATTCGGAGTTTGGAAAAAAATCCTGACAGTTTCCCCAGAGATCTGAGCAAAGTGCTGCGAAAGTGCAGAGAATAATGAATTCTGCTCAGGAGAGTCAGGAGGCATTTGATCAAGGTAATGACAATGATGAGAGTTAATGTTTATCAGTGTTCACTGAGCACTAACATTTCGGGCGCCAAGTGCTTTACGCATACTCATTCAATCCTCATAACAGCTTTATGAGGGAAATACTATTCCTATTTTACAAGGATAAAATCACACAGTTTGAAAGTGGCAGGATTTGAAGCCAGAGGATCTTATTCTAGATCCCGCATTCCTAATGTCTATGCCAAATTGCCTCTCTGAATCTTGAGGAATAAATATCGTGACCATTCTGAGATCAAGGCCAGTTTCCCATCCTCCCCAACCCCGACTGGTACTACACCCAGACCAATAGAGATCAACCATTCATCTATTCATTTTATGTTCATTTAGCACCTACTCTATGTAAGGCTACGTAAGACTCAGAACTGTGGGACTTGTAGGGGGAGCAGCAACCTATGGCCCCTTTCTCCACCCATGAGCTCTGTTTTGCTGTAATTTTCCGTGGCTCCAGAGCCTAGAGAGTAGAATTGGGACAGTCAACTGGGCTTCCTTCCCACCTCTGCCCCTGGTGGGCAGGAATGGTGGGACCTGAGAGGCTCAAGACGTGAATAAGGACTCAAAGGTTTGGAGACTCAAAGGAGCTTCCAAAGCAAGGGTTTCTTCTCTATTTCAAGAGTAGACTAATTCTCTAAATGCAATCTTACATGAAGCAGATAAAGTGGAACTGCTGTGATAGAAGTGAGCTGGGGGTTTTAGATCCCCGCTCATTTAACATTCTTTATATCTTCTCCCATCTTCTCAGGTGACTCCTGAAGCCTCTCCATGGAATGCAGTTTGAAACCCCTGTCCTAGGTAGAGCACTGGCAAAAGCTTGATGGTGCCCCCTCCTCAGCTCTGCTGGCTGTTGACGATTGGCAGCATCTGCAGCAAGCAAATGAGGTCAGGAAGCAAGGGAGTTATCAATTACTACTGTCATTTGGAGGTTTAATGACTATTTACATGATTCTCTGCCTTACCATGTGCTCTGAATAGCCTACAACAGAGACGTAGGTTCTGGGTTGGGATCAAGGAGAGAGGGGGTCACAAAGGGTGGGCCAGGTGGGGCTGTGGGCAAGTGGGACTTGTGAGTGGAGGAGATGACAGATATTTTCTTCTTGTGGCAAATATAGGAGAGGTCAAGGTTGAGAGGAGATGGAAAAGAATTAAATCAGAGAGCCATTCAGAGTGAATGAAACCCTCACACTTGGTTTTATCACAGATGATCAAGGACACCATCATTAAATTCTGATCACAAGGACACCATTTACAAGGGCAGGGGCAGAGCAGATTTTGGTTCCTTTCTGTTCTGTGTACTCTTCCCCAGAATGGGGGCCCAGCACTGCTTCTATAGGTGATACATCATGCTGCCTAGAAATTACTTCATGCTGCCTAGAAATTACTTCATGCCACTATTCATTTCCCATGGGGAAGTCCGAAATATTTAGGCAGTATTACAGGCTGGTGCAGAGACAGAGCTTGAGAGTCAGAGGTGAATTTGAGTCTAGGCTTTGTCACTTATAATTTGTTTGACTTGGGCAAGTTACTTATTCTTTCAGTTCCCTCCTCTGCAAAATGGGAAGAATACTAGTTTCTCTCTCATAGGGTTGTTGTAGGAATAAAGGAGTTAATACATACAAAGCACTTAAAACAATACCTGGCATATAGTGGTTACTCAATAAACGTTAGTTATTATCATCAAAGCTAAAAGGCCAAGTAACTACTAAGAGCCTCCTCTCATGTCAAAAATAGCTAGGGTCAAAACCTGGTTTGCCAGATTAAGGGCAATTCAAAACTGTATTTGTTTTTTAAACATGATAAAGGCATATCTCTCAGTCACATCCAAGTCTACTGCAGGTTCATCAGCAGAGTGTGGGAGGTGGTTTTGTTCCATGAAGTAATTCAGAAGTTCAGGCTCATTCACCTAGGCTCCATCCTTGCTTAGGAGTTGGGTTTTTTACTAATTTGCATGCAGCCTGCAGGCAAGGGATGGAAGAAAGCTTAGAGGATTGTGCAGGCTTAGACTCACACTTGGAAGAGCCTTACATTCTACTGGCCAGAACCTAAGTCACATGGCCTGACTACAAAGTGCAATCTAGCTATGTGCCTTGGAAAAAGACGAGACTGTTAGGAGAGCATTGGGCCAGTCTTTGCTGCATCTTTCAACTTTTTTTTTATACTTAATTCAGATATGCATAAAAAGTTTTCATATGGAAAACACTGAACAAAACTAGAGAGAATAGTGTAACAAACCCCCATGACCTATCACTCAGCTTAAACAGTTTTCATCTCATGGCCAATCTTGTTTCATCTATACTCCCACCCAATTCTCCCTTCCTCTTGTATTACTTTAAAGCAAATCCACGATAGTGCATCATTAAATCTATAATAATTTCAGCACACTACATTTTCAAGCACTTACTATGTGCCAGTCACTGTGTATGTAGTAGGAATACAATGATGAATAAGATACAATTTTTGCCTTTAAGGAGCTGCAGCTGAGTGAGAAGCTTATTGACTAAAGCTTATTGAGATAAGCTAGACTGAATCACAATGAGAAGAGAAAACAGAACTCTCTAACTTGGGAGGATATATCCTCCAAAAAAATCACCCTTGAAACAGGCAAAGTGACCACAATAATTAATAAACTTATTTCCCCTGACCTCCCGGCCTCACCAGTGGTTTTCCACAAGCATCTTCCCTCTTCCTTGGGAAGCTGCTCCTCCGAGAGCCACTGTAGCATAGGAGCTCTGTAAATCACAGGGCATGAGCTCACCTGTTGGTAGAGGAGCCTGATAATGGAGTGGCTGCTGAGAGAGGCTAAAAGAGGCCCTTTCTGGCCAAGTAAGCTCCTGGGGCTTCCACTAAGCAATGACCTCAGGCTTTAACTCTGTCTTTTCTTGGAGGTGGGAAGGATAAGTGGCCTCCAGGGGTTAAGAGGCAGAATCTTAATCAAAAAGAAACTGAGTGTTGACAGCTCTGCTGGCTCCAAGCTCTCTCTAATCGGAGCTCAGGACACCTTCATGGGTCACTAACCTTGCCCCAGATGTCCTGCCCTAGATCATCGCCTGCACGTCGGTCACTCAGCATGCCAGGCCAAGCCAGGAAGAAAACACCACCCGTACCTTCCACCTCCTTCAGGTCCCCCACCGTGCAGAAGGCTGGAGTAGGAAATTCAAATGCAAGTAGGCTTGGAAATTAGACAAACCATCATTAGGTAAAACATACATGCTTATCAAACTTCATATTAAAACAATGTTTCCATATATAAAATTCCAACATCAACTTCAGCCACAGAATATTCATCTGCATGAGACTGTGAAGCACACCTGGGAAAACTGTTTCTGCTCAGAGGTGCAGCACAGAAGGCAAACAGAGTACAGAAGGCAAACCGAGTCACATCTAGAGTTATTCCTGTGTGGAGGGGCTGGGTGATAGCTCAAATAGCCTTATATTATAATCCAGCATCTCCGTGTGAGCACAGCAGGCCGAGCTGGGAACAGACACTCTGCTAGGACTCACCTTCCACAGGAAGCAGGCAAGCAGAGGCCCAAAGTGAGAGTGAGCCCAAGCAGGCATCTCCAGAGCACAGGGTTGGTCTGCTGCCTATCACCTCACAGAATCTTCACTTGTCTCACTTGCCCATCTATTTCCTCCTGTTTTGGAAATGGGTAGAGAGTGAACAGAAAGAAGTATGGAATGCTAGTTCTAAAATTGTCGGGGAGAACTGGGTAGGGGAACAAGGTTAATTGAAGACCACGGTTAATAACGTTTCCCCTTAGTGTGAGCCTGGACGATCAAACTTCAAATAATCAAACATGCTAAGGATAAATGGGGTCTGGGTCACATAGTTTGGCTCTTCACGGCAGAAGGGCAACGTTACAGAGAGGCTAGAAGAACAGGCTGAAGAGTCACCGCCCTGGATTCAAGTCTTGGTTCTGCTCAGCCACCCATCAGCCATTTGCTTTGTAAATAATTTATCTCAGAGCTTGCCAAAGACCAACAGGTTGTAGATGCACCACAAATGCTGTCAACTGCAAATTTTCATATAATTATAAAATACTTAAAGCAATTCTTTTAACTATTCAACATTTTATAACAGTTGAAGTTATACCTGAACACTATTCGTATGGCTCCTTGTGAGATTTCTTGAATACGGTAATTGTTATTTTGCTGCGTACTACTTTATACCTAGTACCCATTGCCAGAGAGCAACGAGTGACTCCATCATGTACACCTTTCCTGATCCTCCACTGAATATCTTTGTCAAATTTTTAATATAGATGTACTGAATTTTTTACCTAGCCCCATGTAGATGCTCCAAATCCCCTCAAATTTACCCCAGAATGCCAAACAAATATTTTTCTATGTGTGCCATCTTGTGAAAAAGACTGGAAAGCAGTGATTTAATCTCTGAATAAATTTCCTTACATGAAAAATGGGAATAATAATAGTACATATAGGGTACTGTGAGGATGAAATAAAATATACAAAGCACTTAGAATAGTGTCTGGAACACAGTAAATGAATAATAAATGCCAGTTATTATTTTTCCTTAGCTTTAGAGATGGGGATAATAATACCATCTGCACATGGCTGACGTGAATATTATGCATGTGAGATAAAGCATGTTAAGGGCTCAGTACACTGGCACATAGTAGGAGGTCAGTAAACACAAGGTCAGTAAGTTACTTGTGCTCTAATTATTCAAATGTACATAGCTTTTTATGTTAAATTGTAACTTTCCAGTGCAGTTCATATGTGTACAACGTTCTGGTTAGACTGTAAGCTCTTTAAACTGATTTCGTTCTCTTCAGGACCTACTACAGTCCTAGAACCATAGAAGCTGCCCAAAACATGACTGGAGATTGATTCTGCAGAGCTGTAAGGCTTTACAAAGCAATTTTATGCCTACTCTTCTTACTTAATTTCTCAAAGCAACAACTAAGAGCTATCTATATTTTAAAGGTAAGAAAACTGAGGTCGAGACAAATTATGCAGCTTGCCTAAGATATCAGCAGGATAGTTTCTGAGCTACAAGCAGTACCCAGGTCTGTTGACTCCAAGTAGAGTGTCCTTTTTACCAGATCCCATTACTGTACTGGGACTGCTGTATACAGCTGTACAGGGGAGTGCAATATTGTAGACACTGCAGATTTGTATACTTAAGTAATTTTCCTGGCAGATAGCGGTAAGAGTTTTGTTATACTAAGTATATTACAATAATTGTCTAAAGGAGTACCTTCATCAAATTTGCACAATTAGGCACCTTATAGATTAGTGGAGGGCCTAATGTACTACTACCACAACTAGATTTTCCTCTGATGATTCAAATAATATTTTAGGATATTAAGCCCTTTGGATTATCAATTTGAACCTAAAAGATACTTAGAGCAGGGGTCAACAAACTTTTTCTATAAAAGGTCAGACAGTAAATATTTTAGGCCTTGGGGGCCACACAATCAGTCTTTGTCACAACTACTAAACTTTGTTGTTGTAGCCTTTGAAAGCAGCCATAAACAATATGTAAATGAACAGGCAGGGCTGCGTTACAATAAAACTCTGCTTAACAAAAAAAGGGCCTTAGGCTATAGCTTGCCAATTACTGACTTACAGAACTCTGGCTATTTGAATTCTCAGTGAGAATTTCTTGAAAGAGCATTACCTCAGTTAGATCGAACTTGTTGATCCTCAACAGGTATGAAGCCAGAATCTGAAACTAGAGCTATCTGATTTCAACCCCCTTCTTCTGTAACTTGAACACATGTATGTTCTCACTCTTGGTGTGGTGACCCGCCAGTATGCAGTGATCAATTGTGAGGTATGTTTGCAAACAATTTCCAGTGTTTATGGATATTACTTTAAAAATAATGGAATAGGTCAGAAGGGACTCACACTTGTTTTGAACTTTTGAATGGAAAGAACAATCAGATCTAGTCCAGAGTGGGATGTCACCGCCACTCTTGGCTTCCAAGGAAACTCTGACTCCTCAGTTCTTTTGGCCTTTGTCTCTACAAATTCCTCTTCCCTTGGCTTAGATGAAAATAAAGCTGTGTTCTATGAAAGAAGCTTTAGAAGGAAACAAAGGTAGGAAAGAAAACAAACAAAAGAGGAGTTTCCAAATTTAAACAGGTAGATTTACAAAGCCTGTTATGTTATGTAATGTAAGAAATTAAGTTTCTTGATTGTAACTGAGATAAAGAAAAAGACCCAGTCAGCTGGTCTAGCAAACAGATAGGGCCTTGTTCCTCTTTGTTACCAGATTAAGCTGTCTAGGCTTCTAACCCAGGCAGCTTCAGGTTGGCACCACTTATTTCCTGGATGGAATTTCAGTCTCTACAATGTGACCATAAATCCATGACCATTTTAGAAATTTAGGGCCAGAAGGAACTTGGAGGTTAACTAACCCCTGCTACATGCTTGAGGTTCCCCTTGGCATCCAATTCTGCTTGGACATCCCTTCAAGGGCAGGGAACTGTCATCTAAATTAGCTTGTGTCATGATCAACAACACAATTTATTAGGAAGTTCTTTCGTGTGTTGAGTTAAACTTACTCTAATTGTTGCTGCTTCTGCACACTGCAGTCACATGAAACAGCGCTACCTGCTTCTTCACATAGCAGCCTCACCAATATCTAAAGATGTTACCATGGAGTGTACCAAGCACAGGATTCAAGAATCCAATACTTTCCGTCTGGAGACTTCTGTTTTTGAGAGGTAGGGTAGAATGGGAGGGGGTGTCATAGCACTCTATTGGCAATACTGAGTTTATGGGCAACTAAATTCTCTAAGTCTTTAGTTACATCTCCAACAGGCTGAACTGAGACACAACTGACCTTCTGAATCTAAGAATAAACTACGTTTGTAAGCTGTACAGTATGTTAAGTGCTCTGGTATTCATTATCCAATGCAGCGATTCTAAGCCCTGAGTATATGCTAGATTTACCCTTTCATTTCAATTTTTAAGCAACTTTTAGGGACCCTAATTCTCTCAAACAATATAATTTACTATTATCTCAGCTTTTAGTCACTAAAACTTTTGATTAACAATACAAAAAGAATAGTGATAACAGCTCACATTTGTTGAGCTTTGTGCCAGGCACTGGGCTAAGAGATTTTCATATGTTAACTTATTTAACACTCACAAAAACCTTATGAAGTAGTTATGTATTAGTATTATTTTCATTTAATTGATGGTTTAGTGAAGGTACAGAAAAGTTACTTGCTCAAGGTCACAGTGCCAACAGGTAGAGGACCCAGGATTTGAACCCAAGTAGACTGACAAGAGAACTCATCCTTTAAACTACTATATCATATGGTTCCCATCACTGTCCTTTTTTAAAGCATTAATAAACTATGTGAACAAGTCGGGATAGAGCTCTATGGCAAACCAGCAGAGACTTGAGTTAATCAAACCTTTTGAATGAACAGCTGATTCTTAATACAACTACCTATGCTCATGCAGCCTCAGCTGCTCTATCTTTTCCACAATAGCAGTTACTGCCATGCTGAAATCCTAGAGACAGTATGCAGAGACACAGTGTACCATGAGTGGTTAAAAGCCAGGCAGTCTGCATTTGTATCCTGGCTCTACCACCCTCTAACTTTATCACCACAGGCAAATTACTTAAGACTTCTGATCTTCAGTTTCCCAGTCAATAAAATGATAGTACCAACCTTATTATTATGGTGATTATAAATTAACTCAGGTAAAGTATTTAGAAAAATTCCAGGTACATAGAAATTGCTCAATAAATGTTAGCTGTTACTGTAATGCTCTTTACTCTAAAGCCAGAAATACGATTAGTCTGGTATGTCTGGTTCTAACACAGTTATTACAGTTAACTTTTTAATAATCTAGTCTAAAACCTTACTTATAACTTATCAAATTTATCAGTCTACATGTTGGTACTCTATCTTCTTCTTATTTTTAAAAATAGAAATATCTGCTCATTTTCAATCATTCAGGACCTCCTAGTTCACCATGCTTTCTTAAAGACTACCAAGAATCCTGATCTCTCTCTACACTGAGAACCACAGACTTGAAGTATACTCTGATATCTTGACATTTGGATGTAATGGAGAAAAACGGCAGGAACTCCCTAAGGTGTCATCTCAGTTTATGGCCTGTAGAGTCATCACCAGTCTGTGAACCTGACTGTAAGAAATCAAGATTGGTGGTCAGGACAGTTGAAACAGAGCCACTTTCGATCCTCAAGGCCAAGTCTGAGAGGGGCCCAGGATATGAGCTATCACAGCACAGCTGTCCTTTAGCACATTAAGTTACTTCTGAGCCCAGGATGAGAGCCAGCTGAGTAGACACTGCCCAAGAATCAGGACATATGCAGCATATGAACCTG
Source organism: Balaenoptera musculus (assembly GCF_009873245.2). Taxonomy (NCBI): domain Eukaryota; kingdom Metazoa; phylum Chordata; class Mammalia; order Artiodactyla; family Balaenopteridae; genus Balaenoptera; species Balaenoptera musculus. The sequence goes on along the minus strand of NC_045786.1, from coordinate 140,037,210 downwards.
AAAGCACTGCACAGCTGTTACCCATCTTCCCAATCCTTTCCAGAGACAGAACCTTGAAGTTAGAGAACTTTCTAGATCTAGTCCAGAGGTTGTAAGCTAACGGACCATGGACCAAAAGTAGCCACAGATGTCTTATTTGCCCTGCTTAGTGTCATATATTTTTTGAATTAGCTGCCAGTATTTAAAAATTTGAAATTTTGCATAAAAATAGATTTGGCTCATCTTGAAAAACATAGATCTGGCCACATTATGTCCTTAGCACAATAATCAGCTGAGCCTGAGTAGTAGCTACCCAGTTTAGACATGTGGAACCCAAACAGACAACGACATTTGAAAACTCTGATTAAATCTAAACAATTCATTTCACAGGTGAAGAAAATTGAGCTCTAAAACGATCTGACCTGTCCACATTAAATGGCAGAGTCAAAATTGAAGGCCAGGTGTTCTCAACCCCAGTCCGTGATTTTCAGTAAGTACTGTTGATCTTTCCTCTAGGGAATGTGAGGTACAGGGACTTACCGGCTTGTATGAACAATGACAAGGAGAAACAAAACTGAGAACTAGGTCTTCTGCTTTTGCATCCACTACCTTTCATTTCCTATGCTGGACCAGAAAATTCTTAGGGGCTGCAATCCACAAGGGAAGTTAAGTCTAGCCAGAAACTCCAAGTCCCAGCATTCCTCAGACTGCTGACTACACCCACAGTTCAAACTATCTGTGCTCTCTGTACAAAGCACTGCACATTCCCAGCCTCCACCAGATGCTCTCATGCCCAGCTGGGTTATGAACAAACATGCTGCTTTCCCTTTGTTAATGGCCTTTTCTCTACCCACACAGGTAGTTAGGGAACAATGGCCTCCATGGGACACTGATGCTGGAGGAGAGGTTACAGTTACAGATGATAGGAGGTCAGTAGGAGCTCTGAACTCTCTTTCTGGCTCTCTTCCCAAAACACCAAATGGCTATGCCATGGCCTTCAATACATCGCTTTTAAAAAAAAGTGCAGGTTCTGTCCTGATTGACAAAGGATGCCCTAGCCACATTCCCCTTGAGTATAAAGACATTGATTTGTGAGAATATTTGAAATCTTTAGCTTAAAAGGCCCTGAATACACAGTATCATAGCATCATTATACTTCAGAGACAGGAATATATTACCTAAAACTGTCCAAGGGGATATCTAGTTTCCTTTTTATCTTGGAGATGCCAATGACAAAACTATAGTCTGTGTAAGTAATTAGGATAGGAACTGCAGGAAGAATGGAATAGTTAACAAAGGAACCATTCACAAGAGATCATTTTCTGTAGAAATACAAAATCAAGATTGTCTTTTATAAGAATAAGGAGAGAGTGAAGCCACCATTAAAATCCAAAAGGAGGGGTTTCAGACAGCTTCCAGGTTGGTGAAGCAGAATGCCTCCATGTGCCACTGTGCTGGGTTCCAAACTCCAAGAGGACTGAAGTTTCTTTGTTCTCGACCTCACCCTATGAATCTCTTCATCTGGCTGTTGGTTCCTGTGCTTTAATACCCTTGGTAATAAACCACTCATCTGCTGTGTGGCTGACAGGGTCTTGGTATTCCAGCCTGGTGTCAGGCCTGAGCCTTTGAAGTGGGAGAGCCGAGTTCAGGACATTGGACCACCAGAGACCTCCAGGCCCCATGTAATATCAATCGGCGAGAACTCTCCCAGAGATCTCCGTCTCAATGCTAAGACCCAGCTCCACCCAACGGTCAGCAAGTTCCAGCGCTGGACGTCCCATGCCAAACAACTAGCAAGAGAGGAACACAACCCCACCCATTAGCAGAGAGGCTGCCTAAAATCATACTAAGTTCACAGACACCCCAAAACACACCACTGGACACGGCCCGGCCCACAAGAAAGACAAGATCCAGCCCCACACACCAGAACACAGGCACCAGTCCCCTCCACGAGGAAGCCTACACAAGCCACTGAACCAACCTTACCCTCTGGGGGCAGACATCAAAAACAATGGGAACTACGAACCTGCAGGCTGTGAAAAGGAGACCCCAAACACAGTAAGTTAAGCAAAATGGGAAGACAGAGAAATATGCAGCAGATGAAGGAGCAAGGTATAAACCCAACCAGACCAAACAAATGAAGAGGAAGTAGGCAGTCTACCTGAAAAAGAATTCAGAGTAATGATAGCAAAGATGACCCAAAATCTTGGAAATAGAATGGAGAAAATACAAGAAATGTTTAACAAGGACCTAGAAGAACTAAAAAGCAAACAAAAAATGATGAACAACACAATAAATGAAATTAAAAATTCTCGAGAAGGAATCAATAGCAGAATAACTGAGGCAGAAGAACGGATAAGTGACCTGGAAGATAAAATAGTGGAAACAACTACTGCAAAGCAGAATAAAGAAAAAAGAATGAAAAGAATTGAGGACAGTCTCAGAGACCTCTGGGACAACAGTAAGCGCATCAACATGTGAATTATAGGGGTCCCAGAAGAAGAAGAGAAAAAGAAAGGGTCTGAGAAAATATTTGAAGAGATTATAATTGAAAACGTCCCTAACATGGGAAAGGAAATGGTCAATTAAGTCCAGGAAGCGCAGAGAGTCCCATACAGGATAAATCCAAGGAGAAACACACCAAGACACATATTAATCAAACTATCAAAAACTAAATACAAAGAAAAAATATTAAAAGCAGCAGGGAAAAGCAACAAATAACATACAAGGGAATCCCCATAAGGTTAACAGCTGATCTTTCAGCAGAAACGCTACAAGCCAGAAGGGAGTGGCAGGACATATTTAAAGTGATGAAAAGGAAGAACCTACAACCAAGATTACTCTACTCAGCAAGGATCTCATTCAGATTCAACAGAGAAATCAAAAGCTTTACAGACAAGCAAAAGTTAAGAGAATTCAGCACCACCAAACCAGCTTTACAACAAATGCTAAAGGAACTTCTCTAAGCAGGAAACACAAGTGAAGGAAAGGACTACAAAAAAAAACCCAAAACAATTAAGAAAATGGCAATAGGAACATACATATCGATAATTACCTTAAATGTAAATGGATTAAATGCTCCCACCAAAAGACACAGACTGGCTGAATGGATACAAAAACAAGGCCCTTATATATGCTGTCTACAAGAGACCCATTTCAGACCTAGGGACACATACAGACTGAAAGTGAGGGGATGGAAAAAGATATTCCATGCAAATGGAAATCAAAAGAAAGCTGGAGTAGCAATTCTCATATCAGACAAAATAGACTTTAAAATAAAGACTATTATAAGAGACAAAGAAGGACACTACATAATGATCAAGGCATCAATCCAAGAAGAAGATATAACAATTGTAAATATTTATGCACCCAACATAGGAGCACCTCAATACATAAGGCAAATGCAAATAGCCATAAAAGGGGAAATCGACAGTAACACAATCATAGTAGGGGACTTTAACACCCCACTTTCACCAATGAACAGATCATCCAAAATGAAAATAAATAAGGAAACACAAGCTTTAAATGACACATTAAACAAGATGGACTTAATTGATATTTATAGGACATTCCATCCAAAAACAACAGAATACGCTTTCTTCTCAAGTGCTCATGGAACATTCTCCAGGATACATCATATCTTGGGTCACAAGTCAAGCCTTGGTAAATTTAAGAAAATTGAAATCGTATCAAGTATCTTTTCCGACCACAAAGCTATGAGACTAGATATCAATTACAGGAAAAAAACTGTAAAAAAATACAAAGACGGAGGCTAAATAATACGCTACTAAATAACCAAGAGATCACTGAAGAAATCAAGGAGGAAATAAAAAAATGCCTAGAAACAAATGACAATGAAAACACGATGACCCAAAACCTATGGGATGCAGCAAAAGCAGTTCTAAGAGGGAAGTTTATAGCAATACAATCCTGCCTCAAGAAACAAGAAACATATCAAATAAACAAAAAAAAAAAAGACCAGAAATAAATAAAGGAAACAACAGTAAAGATCAGTAAAACTAAAAGCTGGTTCTTTGAGAAGATAAATAAAATTGATAAACCTTTAGCCAGACTCATCAAGAAAAAAAGGGAGAAGACTCAAATCAACAGAATTAGAAAAAGGAGAAGTAACACCTGACCCTGCAGAAATACAAAGAATCATGAGGGATTACTGCAAGCAACTATATGCCAATAAAATGGACAACCTGGAAGAAATGGACAAATTCTTAGAAAAGCACAACCTTCTGAGACTGAATCAGGAAGAAATAGAAAATATAAACAGACCAATCACAAGACTGAAATTGAAACTGTGATTAAAAATCTTCCAACAAACAAAAGCCCAGGACCAGATGGCTTCACAGGCGAATTCTATCAAACATTTAGAGAAGAGCTAACACCTACCCTTCTCAAACTCTTCCAAAATATAGCAGAGGGAGGAACACTCCCAAACTCATTCTACGAGGCCACCATCACCGATATCAAAACCAGACAAAGATGTCACAAAAAAAGAAAACTACAGACCAACATCACTGATGAACATAGATGCAAAAATCCTCAACAAAATACTAGTAAACAAAATCCAACAGCACATTATAAGGATCATACACCATGATCAAGTGGGGTTTATCCCAGGAATGCAAGGATTCTTCAATATACGCAAATCAATCATTGTGATACACCATATTAACAAACTGAAGGATAAAAACCATATAATCATCTCAATAGATGCAGAGAAAGCTTTCAACAAAATTCAATACCCATTTATGATAAAAACTCTCCAGAAAGCATGCATAGAGGGAACTTATCTCAACATAATAAGGGCCATATATGACAAACCTGCAGCCAACATCGTTCTCAATGGTGAAAAAATGAAAGCATTTCCTCTAATATCAGGAACAAGACAAGGATGCCCACTCTCATCACTATTATTCAACATAGTTTTGGATGTTTTAGCCACAGCAATTAGAGAAGAAAAAGAAATAAAAGGAATCCAAATCGGAAAAGAAGAAGTAAAGCTGTCAGTGTTTGCAGATGACATGATACTGTACATAGAGAATCCTAAAGATGCTGCCAGAAAACTACTAGAGCTAATCAATGAATTTGGTAAAATAGCAGGATATAAAATTAATGCACAGAAATCTCTTGCATTCCTATACACTAATGATGAAAAATCTGAAAGGGAAATTAAGGAAACACTGCCATTTACCATTGCAACAAAAAGAATAAAATACCTAGGAATAAACCTACATAAGGAGACAAAAGACCTGTATGCAGAAAACTATAAGACACCGATGAAAGAAATTAAAGATGATACCAACAGATGGAGAGATATACCATGTTCTTGGATTGGAAGAATCAACATTCTGAAAATGACTATACTACCCAAAGTAATCTACAGATTCAATGCAATCCCTATCAAACTACCAATGGCATTTTTCACAGAATTAGAACAAAAAATTTCACAATTTGTATGGAAACACAAAAGACCCCGAATAGCCAAAGCAATCTTGAGAAAGAAAAACGGAACTGGAGGAATCAGGCTCCCTGACATCAGACTGTACTACAAAGCTACAGTAATCAAGACAGTATGGTACTGGCACAAAAACAGAAAGATAGATCAATGGAACAGGACAGAAAGCCCAGAGATAAACCCATGCACATATGGTCACCTTATCTTTGATAAAGGATTCAAGAATATACAATGGAGAAAAGACAGCCTTTTCAATAAGTGGTGCTGGGAAAACTGGACAGCTACATGTAAAAGAATGAAATTACAACACTTCCTAACACCATACACGAAAATAAACTCAAAATGGATTAAAGACCTAAATGTAAGGCCAGACAGTATAAAACTTAGAGGAATACATAGGAAGAACACTCTTTGACATAAATCACAGCAAGGTTCTTTTTGACCCACTTCCTAGAGAAATGGAAATAAAAACAAAAATAAACAAATGGGACCTAATGAAACTTAAAAGCTTTTGCACAGAAAAGGAAACCATAAACAAGACAAAAAGACAACCCTCAGAATGGGAGAAAATATCTGCAAACGAAGCAACTGACAAAGGATTAATCTCCAAAATATACAAGCAGCTCACACAGCTCAATATCAAAAAAAGAAACAACCCAATCCAAAAATGGGCAGAAGATCTAAATAGACATTTCTCCAAAGAAGATATACAGATTGACAACAAACACATGAAAGGATGCTCAACATCACTAATCATCAGAGAAATGAAAATCAAAACTACAGTGAGGTATCACCTCACAGTGGTCAGAATGGCCACCATCAAAAAATCTACAGACAATAAATGCTAGAGAGGGTGTGGAGAAAAGGGAACCCTCTTGCACTGTTGGTGGGAATGTAAATTGATACAGCCACTATGGAGAACAGTACGGAGGTTCCTTAAACAACTAAAAATAGAACTACCATATGACCCAGCAATCCCACTACTGGGGGTATTCCCTGAGAAAACCATAATTCAAAAAGAATCATGCACCACAATGTTCACTGCAGCTCTATTTACAGTAGCCAGGACATGGAAGCAACCTAGGTGTCCATTGCCAGATGAATGGGTAAAGAAGATGTGGCACATATATACAATGGAATATTACTCAGCCATAAAAAGAAATGAAATTGAGTTATTTGTAGTGAAGTGGATGGACCTAGAGTCTGTCATACAGAGTGAAGTAAGTCAGAAAGAGAAAAACAAATACCGTATGCTAACACATATATATGGAATCTAAAAAAAAAAAAATAAAATGGTTCTCATGAACCTAGTGGCAGGACAGGAATAAAGATGCAGACGTAGAGAATGGACTTGAGGACACAGGGATGGGGATGGGAAAGGGTAAGCTGGGACGAAATGAGAGAGCAGCATTGACATATATACACTACCAAATGTAAAACAGATAGCTAGTGGGAAGCAGCCGCATAGCACAAGGAGATCAGCTTGGTGCTTTGTGACCACCTAGAGGGGTGGGATAGGGAGGGTGGGAGGGAGACACAAGAGGGAGGGGATATGGGGATATATGTATACATATAGCTGATTTACTTTGTTATACAGCAGAAACTAACACAACATTGTAAAGCAATTATACTCTAATAAAGATGTTAAAAAATATGTAATATTAAAAAAAAAAAAAGAAGAATAAGGAGAGGAGAAAGCAGGTGGCAACTGAACTGGACTGCAGATGCCAAGGTTGAACAGCTGAGCAAGTACTCAGAGTCAGAGCTTCTGACTTGTATAAAGAACCAAAAGTGAATGCACTGTCGAGGGGCAAGTGCTGAAACATGCATAGTATCAATGAAAGTTGAAGCCAAAGATCTTGCCACGGCCTGCCTCTGCCCTTCCAAGGATCCTGGAACAGCTCCCTCCATGTTTCCAAAAGGGAGACTGCCATCAGGAACCAGTAAGTATAGAGGCAAATTCTCCTTTGTGCTTCCTTCTGGGCACGGCACTTAAAAAATTCCCTAGAGTCTGTATCTGGCATAAATTAGGGTGTTAAAGCCCAGTCCCCAAATTCGTCAACCCCTAAGCCACACATCTATTCTATATGAGACTACTGATCCTGGCTATTGCACAGCCTCCCAGGAGCACAAATGAAAAATCAGGTGGTTGGTTATGGTCAAAGAGGACATGTCTATTGCACCTTAAGTAAGAGAGATTTATTCTCATTGAGGCAGAGGAGATTCTTCTAGAGGCACCATTTAGACTCCAGTACTTTTCCTGCTTACTGAATATACAGTGATTACAGTCTCTCTAGCTAAAGATGATGACAATCACTCTATGAGATAGTTTTTTAGGTGTGCTTTTTCTTTTTTAACTATCAAGCCCCTCGGAAGCTGAGGCCATTCATGTTCTCAACTTTCTAAAGAGGGAACCCAGGAAACAGGTTAGGCTCTATATGATAGAAAAAAAATAAAGCTCAGAGAGGGAAGCAACTAGTCTCATTCACCTGGGACACAAAGAAACCCTGGATTAGGGCTGCGAGCCCTTTGACAACAGGCATGAACTCTTTAAGTTCAGCTCAGCACTAAATCAGACTTGAGTGATAGGACCAGAAAGAACTTTTGTAACTGTTTTGTCATTAGTGTGCACGATGCTGGTATCCACATCCAATGAGCCCAGGCTAATAACTTTGCTTCCTAGGTAAGGCTCTTTCACAAATGGGTCTTGTAACAAGGAAAAGACCCAAATCTTCCTAATCTAGCACTGGTCACACAATTCAAAACCATGTAGAGTTTTACACGCAATTCAAAACCATGTAGGGTGTTAAAGTACCAGGCCCTCATGGTGAAAGTATAACAGTGGTGAAGAAATGTCAGTCCTCCCAACAAGGCAGCCTGTATAGCATGTACCTGACGATTTGCAAAAAAGTGGCTCAGAAAAGCTTTTCAGAAGGAAATGGTCAGCAGTATTCATTAGCCCTTCACACCTGCAGGTTTAACAATTTGGTTAGTTCTTCATTTTTCCTTCCTGCTTAAAGCCACTGGCTGCTTAGCTATTAAGGTCAGAATCTAAACAGAGACCCCTCCCTCCCCCACCATACTTTTTCATTTTAACTCTCTGCTTCAGAGTTTCACTTCCTGTATGACAGAGTTTAAGCACCTACTGAACAGATCTTCCAATGGATAACAATGATCAACTTTTGACAAAGTACAAAAAAGCTACCCAAAGCCATTGGATACTGAACAAAAAAAGCAGGCGAATTCTGGAAAGAGGCTGAAACTTAGAAGGGAAGGGTACAAGGTGAGTTTCCCATTTTTATGGCTTTTAGGCTGATAGAAAACTGCTGTCTTTCTGGTTGAAGAAACAGAGGACACCACAGAATCAGAGCAACCACAGTGCTGGAAAGTGAAGATGGAAATCTCAGAAGATAGAAAGGCAAAGAAAGAGAGCTCCAAATTCTGTGTGTAAAATCTACCCAAATCTCTAGCTGACTCCTGAACCATATATGTGTGGGGCAGGCTCCAGCTAAAGATAAAATAATTGGGATTTGCACTGTTGCCCAAGATGCAGCTTACAGTTTGAGTTCAATGAAGTTAAACGCCTGCTAACACAGACAAAAACATCAGCACTCTTCAGAGGAATGTAACAGAATCCACGTTAACATTTATAACATGCAGGATACAATCTAAATTTACTCAACATTTGAATAACCAGAAAAATGTGATTCTTTTTCTAGAGAAGAAACAAATAGAGACCACCTGTGAGATGATTCAGATATTAGATTTAGCAGAAAAGGATTTTAAAGCATTTATTATAATGATGTTCAAAAAAGTAAAGGAAAACATGCTTGTAATGAATAAAAACAGGAAATCTCAGCAGAGGAAATAAAAACCCATGGTTACTGATGTTCTGATGACAAGTGAGATGAGAATTAGAAAATAACTCATATTCAAAAGTACCTCTGCTTAGTTGGAGATTTTTGTTTCAAACGACTTGTTTGTACCAAAACTAAATTGAAAATTACTTACTGACACTAGATGGTTAGTTCTGGGAGACCTGAATGGAGAGGTAGAAAGAATATAGGGAAGTTTGGTGGGGATATTTCACATACAGGTATTTTCATTTAGAGATGATGTGAAGGACAGGGCTTTTCTGTCTAGGATTCCTGATATTTAATACCAGGCCTGCTACTGGTTCCTACATGGATCAAATTTTTCTTTCAGAAGGTAAAACAATGCTATGAAATACTCCTACCAGGCATCTAAAAGAGGCAGGCTACAGAAAAGAGGAAGTGTTCTTATAAGGAGAAAAGTGATGTTTAGAGAGAAAGCAGAGAGAGCATCAAAATCTTGTCTTCCAAAGTGATTCTGATGTGGAATTACTAAAAGGAAGTATTTGGAAGAGTTAATCCCAAGTCCATTTTGGGTCTCATACTGGTTCCTCTCTCCTTTGTTCACCAAACTCTATGTAGTATGAGATGCATACTTCAGAAACAGAGCCAGGGACCTCCCTCATGGCGCAGTGGTTAAGAATCCACCTGCCAGTGCAGGGGACATGGGTTCGAGCCCTGGTCTGGGAAGATCCCACATGCCAGGAAGCAACTAAGCCCGTGCACCACAACAACTGAGCCTGTGCTCTAGAGCCCTTGAGCCACAACTACTGAGCCTGCGCGCCACAACTACTGAAGCCCATGCACCTGGAGCCTGTGCTCCGCAACAAGAGAAGCCACTGCAATGAGAAGCCTGTGTACTGCAACAAAGAGTAGCCCCCGCTCGCCACAAATAGAGACAGCCTGTGTGCAGCAATGAAGACCCAATGCTGCCAAAAGTAAATAAATAAATAAATAAATAAATAAATTTTTTTAAAAAAGGAAACAGAGCCAGTTTCCCAACCCCACAGATTCCTGGTACTCTCAAAAGCAGGACATGATAGGAAAGGGCACAAATCATTTCCTGGATAAAACAACAGGTCTCAACTCACAAAAAGTGACAATAGCCACAAGAAGAAAGAACAAGCCTGAAATTGTTAGCTTGGAAGTGGAGGGGATAGTTCCTCTGGCAGTGAGGAGTATGATTATTTGATTCAATTAAATCAAATAAACAATGTCCAAAATAATAAAATAAAATTTCCCTAAGATTGTTCTGAGCAACTCTGTAATGTGCACCAACTAAACTCAGTTTTCAGTGTTAAAATGGACCAATGACTCTCTGAGCTAAGCCACTCAATCTGAAACAGAAAAAAAAATAAAAAAAGTAAAGCAGAAGAACTATAAAACTCTTCTTTTTATCAACATTTTCCACTATAAAGCTGGCCGCATCATCATCTAATGATATAAAATTCTAGAAACTTTACAAAATTCCTGTTTTTAAAATTTATTTTTTGTTATCAAAGAGAATGTCCGGAAACATTGAGTACTAAAGAAGCTGTTCATGGTATTGTTTTACAAAAGTTCCTAATGGAGTATGAATATTTTATTTTCTGTTGTATCCTTCACTTATTAATGATGAGGTGGATGAACTGGTACAATTACTCAAAAAAAAATTCCAGACAAAAACATCCATTCTCATTCTGAATCTGTTGATTGGAGTGAATTCAGTGGTTACAATACCACCACTGGCTAAGAATCAAGCTCCCCACAGGAGGGAGCTACTTGAGTCATCTCATTAGGTCACATAGGTCTCTCAGATATAGGCACCATGTTTGAAGTCTCACACAAAATGTCTGTGTCACATAAATTACACAATGTGGCAGTGTTTGTTTCATGGGGACATAATCTTGAAAGAACGGGTAAAGTAGAAAACAACCTGTTTGTATGTTATACGTGAGTACATTATCGGACTGTGCATGGTTTTGAGGGCACGGTAGCCCTTGTTAAAGAGGAATTCCACCAATGAAGCATCTGTCAGATCCCAGCTGCTCCTGGCGACGAGGGTGTTGACTCATTTAACCATGAGTTGTTAGGTTGGGGCCTTCTTCATCTACTGTTTGGCTCAAACGGTTTGAACTGAGTTTGGTTGTCTTTCTCGTCCATCTAAGCTTTATTTCTCAGCCTCAGGATATGTGGGGTACTTGACTGTTTCTATCTTCTCTCGAACTTTGTAGGAGGGATATAGGCCCGTCCTTCCCAGTTTTCTGTTGACACCTTTAGAATAGCCATCCCAATGATTTCCAGCCACACCAATGATATCTCCAGGTTCCATGGGGATTTCATCTGCAGTTCGAGGTTGGTGAGGATAAATGGCAATCTGGTTGTGGGCATTTTGGCCTCCAAAATAGTAGATGTCATCCAAAGAATGGAAGTTTGCAGAGGCATCGGGATGCAGTGTTTGCATGATTTCATAAGCAACTCGACAGACCTTGGGAAAGTATGAAAAAAAATTGGTTAGCATGTGTAAGGTCTCCTTCATAGCAATCCGAAAGCTCTTGGCCAAAGAGACCAGGACTAGACTAGGACCAGGACTGAGAGAACGAGAAGCAGTGGATTCTAGTCACAGGTTTTCAGTCCATTTGCTCTCAGATGATGGTACAAGTCATTCTTCATTTCTGTGCTTGTATCATTTTTTTTTAACATAAAAGATAATTACAATTAAGAGCTCTCAGAGAAAAAAGTATGTGTATATATAGTGCAAAGTATTTTATGAATATGAATTTTAATAATATAAAATTTTAATTTTAATAAAAATTTATTAAGAGCCACAGAGTGTTCCATGTTGGGCACTAGTGGTACAATAATGAGTAAGACACAGTCTATGCCCTTGGTGAATTCAAGGTTCAGGATTAGAATCAGGATTATAAACACTTTACACAAATGCTGCTGCTCCCTTTCCTTCATTCAGTGTTAATAAATCACATACTCTTTTCTGCTAATTTGGACTTGGTCTCAGAACTCTTCTCAACCGAAATTCATGTAATTACTGACAATCAACTATTGCCAAATGAGCTAAAATATATCTGCCACTTCTGTTCTAAAGTGTGATGTGTGTGATGTGTAGACAGTAGCATCTAGACTGAAATAAGATGAACTAGCCTTTGGGGACGAGGCATCTACCTGATGCACTTAAGGCTACTTAAAAGATTCCTCTGTCCAAAAAATACCTACCATTCCCACTGGATGGCAGCTGGAATTCCACAATCTGAGCTTCATTCCTTGAGCTTCATACTTGGTGATAGTTAAACTATAACTATCTTAATGGAGGTATAACATTTTAAGCAATTAACAAATATATTCATTATAGAGTAAATGGGTTTCAGAAACTTTTCTAAGAATAGGTGAAGACCAAAGAGAGAATATTATCATTTTGCTTAGAAAATTCTTCCATTATACACTGTGAACACAGGACTCAACTCAGGTCAAATTTTCCTACATCTCCAGTGGTAGTTACCTCCGTTAATGAAGTTTTATTGTCCCTACACCAATACTTTTGCACATATTTAAAATGATACTAATAGTAATTGTTAATCTGCTCAGTGGAGCAATTTAGGATCACCCAGCAGTTCTTTAAAATTTTGGCATTCATGATATCAAAAACTGAATTCTTAAATGTTATGAGCAAATGGAATCTGATTAGGTTAATCATCAACTTAACTCCTTAAAAAGTCTGAATTTTAGGAACCCGAGGGGCGGTTTTCACATGCTATATGTAATTTGTAAATGAAACTAAGTTTAGATAGTATTTTTAATTTTGCAGATAGGGACTAAAATACAAGGAGATCTGCCCAAATTCTAGTGCTAGAATTTCAACTAGACATGGAACCAAGAAAAATAACTTTTCTTTCAAATTTGCTACTTCATCAACAAACTAATTTTATATTGGTACGATTGAGATCACTGGTAGAATACTGAAACTATAACAAAATGAGGCTAAAAAAGATTTGGAACTTGAACTTCAAATTCAGCCAAAGGCCCACACAGCACAAGCAAAATCAAGTTAAACCTTTGGAAAGAAACTAAATAATTAAAACAAAGCAGCTCCAATAATAGCAAAGTACCATAACAATGATAGAGGCTAATATTTACTGAGTTTTTTCTGTCAGATGTTGTTTCTAGGTCTAATTTAATTGTCAGTAGCCCCATAAAATTTTATCATGCTCGTTTTATGGATGTCAAAGGTCAGTTAAGGAATATGCTCAAGGTTACACTACTATTAAGTGGCATATTCAGGTTTTGAACCCAGGCAGTCTGTGTATGCTTGTTAACTGCTAAGCATATTTTTTCTTGCAGATCCTATCCTCCATGTTCACATTTTAATAGCGGAAAGATATAACTTAAGGCCAAGTCTGGCCTTGGGAAAACCTGAGAGTCTTATATTCAGGGCCCCCCCACCCACTTTTCAATTATCCCTAGCCAGGGATGCAAGACCTTGTACTGTCTTTCGGATGACCACAATGCCCACCGTGGCAATGAACCCTAATGTGTTTCCTCCTTTCATTAATAAACTTCTCCCTCTCATAAAAACAACACTGCCCTCAGTCCCACACCCTTAGGGACGTGCTTTCTTTTGGGGTAATCCTAATAATCAGTTTATGTTTTGGTATCAAAGTTGTTGATGTATTAGGCCACTGGATAACACATGTCCTTTCTTAAGCCAAAGAAATTACAAATGGTAGAACTTTCAGACACAGAGTGGACCAATATAAGACCCTTTCTCCTTCTCATAATAATGGCAATAATGAGAGCAGCTGAGCTTACTGAGCACTGTTCTAATAGCTGCGCTTGCACACATGCTTCCTCTCAACTCATTTAACTCTCACAACAACCCTATGAGTTGGTTACTGTTATTATTTATATTTTACAGCTGAAGAAACTATGCCAAAGAAAGATTAATTTCCAAAAAATAAAAAATGAATAAAGGAGCTAGTAAATGACAGAAATGTAATTAGAACTCTCTGTCTCTACACCATACACTGAACTGCCTTAGGTTGTAAGGATAAGTACCTAGAACAGTGCCTGCCACAGAGCAGCCGCTCAGTAAGTACCTTCTGCATGAATACTGCTCCATGCATAATACCAGTCCAGCAGTGGAGATGCAAGTCCACTGGTGATATTTAATCCTTAAGATCCATATATAACATTCTGAGTAATTAAAAATTTTTCTCTATATTAACCATGGGGCAATTTACTGCAAAGGGCTAGAAAGATTACTATAGTGTCAACGTTTGCATTTAATCACCCTAGGCTTCCTCTCTGGGCTTAACAAATCCAAATCACGTGACAGGTAAATGAGGTCTTTCAGTTGATGTCAATACTCAGGTTTGATACCTGACAGGTAGCATGATTGAGAGGGGTAGTCTATGGTTTGCAAAGCAGTGCCTGGCCACACATATGTTTTATTTCATTTGCTGTTGATGTGGCACTATATCATTTTTGGAACACTACTAAGCACACGGTAATGAGTAAGAGCAAAAATCCTGCCAAAGGATAAAACATAGATATGACTGTATTTAAAAAAAAAAAAAAATTGAAAAGCGGAGGAAGGTCCATTAGTTTGAATTTTATCCCTGAGTAACAACCAGCTGAGCTTTGCATGAGCCTCCAAGGCTTTCTCAGAGCAGATGGGATCTTGGTTTTTTTGTCAAAATTGACAGGGCCAGAAGGATCTCCTAGTGTGAGAAGTTGGAAGTGGGCTCTTGTCTCACTGCGTGAGGCTGGGATATCTGTGCACTTTTACTGTAAACTGCTTTGTTTTGCTATTCAATGAGAGAACAGTATCCACTGTTGTTTCATGAACCATACCTCAGTGGAAATTCCTATCGAGAGTCATCTGTCTAGAATAAGATGAATGTAGTATCTGGTTTCTCCCTCTGGGCTTTCCAAAATCTGATTCAAAACGTGATGAGGCCAGTTGTGTTGTGTGTGGATTTGGAATGAAACAACAGAGAATGCCAGGAGAATGTCATATTAAGTGCCACAAGGGGAAGTGTCTCAGGGGGAAAAAAAAGAAATTTTGTCCTATGGTGATTTTAATGATTGAGAAACTACTGAACAATGTTGACTGTTCCTTAAAAAATGTTGATTACCCATAGTCTTTAAAGTGGACATCTACAAACCATTTTTGTAAATCAGATTCCAGAGTTATAAAACCTGATTCTAAAACTTGATAAACAATATTTTAAAAAAGAAAACCTTTCTGATATTTTGCCCATCTACAACTGAGTGAGCTGTCAACTGCTGGAATTGGAACTCCAATTCCTTTGTTTCAGATTTTAGATGGTTTCATTAAATATGAAAGTAACATAAATGACATAGTAGATGCTTAGGGCATAGGCAGCTTCCAGTAACACAGAACAAGATTAGAGTATTTGGTAGAATAGTTTGGAATGCGATGCACAGCATAGCTTTCAAAACTTACTTGATGCTGTTGAAAAGTGTTAATATTGCCTCTAATTTTCAGACTAAATCCTGAAGATTGTTTTCTTCAATTTATGAGGCTTTTAGGACAAACTAGGCTATGAGAAACAGCTCTGATGAAGGAATTCAGAAAACTGAGTGCAACAATAGTAACAAAATTAGAGAGTAGAGTCATATTCTTGGCTTTTAAAAACTTTTCACTTAAGGAGAGAGAATTCCCAGACCTCACTTGTGGATATAAAACCAAGAATGATTAGAAGCCCTAAGACTGAGAAGAATGGGTCCAAAACCTTATAAAGAATCCTGATTAAGATGTCATGACATTTGTGCCTACAGTTTCTCAAACATCAATCAGGCCTTGCAATTTCCTTCTAACAATACATTTCATTCTTCCAGTATTGTCTACAATAGCACATGGTCAACAGATAAACTCTTTCTCACTATTGTCATATAGCATAAAAGTCCTCAAAGGGTAGTATACAGGAGACAGAAAGTTTACATGACTGAAACTTCAGGATTGTCAAAACATTATGAAGAAGATACTAAACTTTTATCCCTTCTAACCATCTCTTGAAATGAGATTATCATCAAGCAAAGTTTGAAAGTTGGTTGTCCATGTTTTATTCTGGGCTGAGATTTGGTTCTCATTGTTTTATTCTCTTATCACCCTTCTGGATGTAAGGCTTTAGTCTTCTTCTGTTTTCTGCAGGAAAGTCTGCAGATTAATTTCCCTAAAGTCAAAACATACACAAGTTTACCTGCATTTGCTAAAGCAAATACTATTACTTATCACTCACCCTTTGCGAATGAAGAGCTTTTGTTTCTGAAAATTCATATTATATGGTGACACTCTCTTTCAATAAGCTACATAAAATAGAGTTAAGGTGGTACCTTGGCACAGGAATTAATATGCCGAATGTTACTGGTTATTATTCTTTATGAAGAATTGTTACACGCATCCAATGCACACAATGACTATGTGGAACCTAAGCATCACCCATGACCATAAGCAGAGGTAATGGAGTCCTTGAACAGCATATTTCATGTTCCTTCTAAAACGTGAGATCATATAGTCTGAAATGGGGCCATGTGATAAAAAGCTGTTAAAATAAATACTGTAGAGTCTAACAGGCAAAGATATACCTATACCTATTCCTTTATAAATAATAATAGCAGCTAACATTGCTTTTAACATATTGCTGAGTACTATTCTCAGTGCTTTACATATAATAACTCTTTAATCCTCACAAAAACTTTATGCAGTAGGTATTATCGTTATTACCATTTTTACAAGGAGGGGGGAAAAGTCAGTGATAGGCTAAGTAATTTGTTCAAACGCCACAGAGTCACTAGGTGGTTAAAGTTGGATTTAAACCCAGGTAGTCTGACTCCAGAGCCCACAATGCCTCATTCTTGTTCTCTGTCTCGTGAAGTCAATGGCTTGATACTTTGATGTCATCAGTGACGTTTTCTCAAACTCCACTGCTACTGCTGATGAGACATTTTGGGGGCATTCTTCAAACGATTCTGATTTTGGTTTATGGCAATTTTGGTTTGGTTTATGCTACAAGCCACCAACCAACTCGTTCACACCACAAAAATATTAAACTGTACCAAATGCCTTTTTACTAAAAATATTTTCAAAAAATAGTGGGGTGCGGGACTTCCCTGGTGGCGCAGTGGTTAAGAATCTGCCTGCCAATGCAGGGGACACGGGTTCGAGCCCTGGTCCGGGAAGATCTTATATGCCGTGGAGCAACTAAGCCCGTGTACCACAACTACTGAGCCCACGTGCCACAGCTACTGAAGCCTGTGTGCCTAGAGCCCATGCTCTGCAACTAGAGAAGCCACCGCAATGAGAAGCCCGTGCACTGCAACAAAGAGTAGACCCTGCTCGTCGCAACTAGAGAAAGTCCGCACGCAGCAATGAAGACCCAACGCAGCCAAAAAAAACCAAGAAAACAAAAAAACAAAAAAAACTGGGGTGCAAGGAAGCCCAAAGATTAATCAGTGAATGTGGAATTATTCCACAGTCTCAAATGCTACAGCTGTTAGTCACCAATAAAGGAGGTGATCACACTTAGCAAACTGCTACTCACTATATAAATGTAAGGTATTTTTTACTGTTAAACTTTTATTCTGAGCCCTAACATGTTTTGAGGTATTCAAGTCTATTTTGGGACACAAAATATTGGCTTAAATGATCAGAGTTATTTTGGATGAACTTTGACTTGCCAAGAGTTTTTAGGAACAATATAATATATAATCACAAATCTTATTCCTTTGGACACAACCAGACCTCTCAGTACTACGCTTTCTTCATATAAACTGTTTCTCTGGATCTGAGGTCTGAAGAAGACACAGAGGTTGATATTATGCATAAAATGAACAAAGTAGTATGAACAATATGCTCTTCAAACCTGGACAGGTTTCCAGTATCATGAAGTGACAGAGGTCCTGATTTCTGAGTCAAAACTAGACTTATGAGGCTATGAGGATCAAAAATTCTACAGCACATCCTTGAAAAGGGGGAAAAAAAAAAGATTTTCTTTCCAGAATGAGCCTAATGGTATTATTAAGGAGAGCTGGACAAAGGAAAGCAAAACATAGAGGACGTCCTTATAAGTCTCAGTGTCTACCTCCATGTAAGGCTGGTAAATGTTTAGACATGTATATATTTATTTACTTTTAGAGCTTTATAACTAGAGCAATGGTTCTCACAAGGGTGATTTTGCCCTCCCACTCCCCCCACCCAGGACATGTGGTAATGTCTGGAGACGCTGTTGGCTGTCACAACTTGAGGTGAGGGTCTACTGGCCACGGACGCTGCTAAGCATCCTATAATGACCAAGACAGCACCTCACAACAACTTATCCAGCCCCAAATGCCAACGGTGCCAGGTTGAGAAACCCTGGACTAAAGGAATAGACTTTAGGAAGGCCTAAAATCTAGGCCTACAGAGGAGGTGGTACATCTGGGAAAGTGACTCTTGATTCAATCATTCTAAAAATAAGCATTCGAAAATGTGTTATTTGCACCTGTTGATCTCGTAGGCACATAGCCAGATTCTCAAAAGCAGTTGAGAGGGACTAGGTAGTTACAACTCCTCCCCCCATCCCACCCCCTTCTCAAAGATAGGATCCTCACCCCAATTAGGGAGGACATCAGCTATAATGCCTTCATGTTTTCCCTCTGATGAGGACTGCTGCCATGTGACTCCTGTTCTGTGTAGCTGTCTTTGCGTCTTAAGTTGTATTCTTATGCCACATTGAAGGAACTCATACAGGCTTTGCTGGGATAAGTATCTTTCCAACAATCATAGCACCATACCATTGTGACAGTGTGCATTGTCACATAATAAAAAACTGTCCATTTCTTTATACTCTCTGTAGTATATTCCCATGTAAATGATGTGGCTTTCCTTTTCACACTTTCTTTTCTCTGCTTCTTCTAAGCTTTCAGGCATATTTTTATCTTACATGGTTTATATTTCTTTGTAATTATTCTCTGGTTATTTCATGTGGATATTTTGCTCACTAGATTCTAGACCAGGGTAAGAGCTGTATCTTCGATCTCCTTTGAAATTCCATCTACACCTAGTATAGGTCTGAGCACAAACAATCATTTAACAGCTTGTTGAAAAAACTAACCAATAATATGCACATAAATGAGACAGTTGAATACAATCCACAATAAATCTTTCTATGCTCATATTCCACTGGGCATATAAGGCTGATTGGAGCACTCATAAAAACACACACACCAAACCAACAACATATTAATTATCTATAACAGTAAACTCAAAGAATGATTATAATATGGTATTGCTTAAATATAATGTACAGTTTTGTTAAAAGGACTTGAAAGAGGGATTACATTTACTCTTTCTTATTTCTATAAAGCAATCAAGTGAGGCAAAATGCTGAGCATTTAAGCCTCTCAGTATCAGTGCACTGATGTGTAGAAATGGATGGACCCTGGTTACATACTGAATGTATGCAAAATCAGAAAGTATTAAGTAAACTTAATTACTGCTGTTTCTGTAAATGCTGTGAATAAGGCCAAGTACTTTAAACAACCCCAGTAGCTGGCTTCAGTAGAGATGTATTCAACAATTGCTTGCAAACAATTAAATATTCAGTGCACTCAAAGAGCTATGTTTTCTGGAATCTTCTCATTCTTTCACAAAAGGGATCATTCCCCAATATTAAAAAAATTGTACCTGAGTCATGAAAACTAACATTTTTTAAAAATCCAAGAACTTCCTGACCCAATATAACCAAAGAGCATTGATCACTTAAAAATGCTTACCTGGGATGAAAAAGTACACACTAGGAAGTCTGCCTGGGAGAGAAAGTGTATATCCAGGATCACACCTCGAAGTGAATTTTCTGTGTATCGATTATGTAGTCCAGCTGACCAAGAGATAGAGTTATCACTAATAAATTCATAACTGGGGTACCTGAAAAA
Source organism: Balaenoptera musculus (assembly GCF_009873245.2). Taxonomy (NCBI): domain Eukaryota; kingdom Metazoa; phylum Chordata; class Mammalia; order Artiodactyla; family Balaenopteridae; genus Balaenoptera; species Balaenoptera musculus. The sequence continues at coordinate 140,016,960 of NC_045786.1, read as the reverse complement.
AGAAATAAATTTATACAAACTCACTGAAATCATAGAATTCTGTCAGGAAATAGTATCCTATCAGCAGGAGGTAGCCAGGTCCTTTAACCCAGAGTCCCCCTCTTTCTGACAGTAAGGAAAGCTTTAATTCTGGCATTCAATAGAGTAGCTGACAAAGCATCTTTGAATCCATTGATGGGGCAGAAACCATTCTGGGGTGTCCTGTATGTTAACAGTTATTGGCATGTCATATAAAATACACGTATGCACCAGAATGTCCCTTTCAATTCATGAAAGAATTGAAAACAGAAAGCTCTCTATTTTCATTGTAATAAGTGACCTTGAAGAGGTTTTTCAACCTGCTTTCATATTTTTTTCACACAGACACATTTTCATTTTATGCATTCCTTTCCCACGTTTGTCCTTAAGCATATATCTTTTAAAAATATAATTTATACATTGTTTTTTCTTCTTCCAGTTTTATTGAGATACAATTTTTTAAAAGATCTATTACTTTGTTTGTTTTTGGTTGCATCGGGTCTTAGTTGCAGCATGCGGGATCTTCGTTGAGGCATGCGGGATCTTCGTCAAGGCATATGGGATCTTTCGTTGCGGTGCGCAGATTTCTCTCTAGTTGTGGCCTACAGGCTCCAGAGCGTGTGGGCTCTGTAGTTGTGGCATGTGGGTTCCACAGCATGTGGGCTCTGTAGTTTGCAGCACGTGGGCTCTCTAGCTGAGGCACATGAGCTCAGTAGTTGTGGCGTGCAGGCCTAGTTGCCCCGTGTCATGTGGGATCCCGGTTCCCTGACCAGGGATTGAACCCGCGTCCCCTGCATTGTAAGGTGGATTCTTTACCACTGGACCACCAGAGAAGTCCCGATTGAGATATAATTGACATATAGCACTGTATAAGTTTAAGGCACAATGACCTGACTTACACACATCATGAAATGGTTACAATAAGTTTAGTGAACTTCCATCATCTCATATACAGACAAAATTTTTAAAAAAGGAAAAAAAATTTTCCTTGTGATGAAAACTCAGGATTTAGTCTCTTAACAACTTTTGGTTGCTGTGGCTAGGACTTTCAATACCATGTTGAATAAAAGTGGTGAGACTGGGCATCTTTGTCTTCTTCCTGATCTTAGAGGAAAAGCTTTCAGCTTTTCACGGTTGAGTATTATGTTAGCTGTTGGTCTGTGATATCTTATGGCCTTTGTTATGTTGAGGTATGTCTCCTCTACACCCACTTAGTTGAGAGTTTTATTATAAATGAATATAGAATTTTGTCAAAAGCTTTTTCTGCAACTATTGAGATGATCATATGATTTTTATCCTTTGTTTTGTTAATGTGGTGTATCACATTGATTGATTTGCAAATATTGAACTATCCTCGCATCTACTTGATCATGGTATATGATCCTTTTAATGTACTGTTGGATTCGGTTTGCTAATATTTTGTTAAGGATTTTTGTATCTCATCAATGATATCGGCCTGTAAGTTTCTCTTTCTGTGGCGTCTTTGTCTGGTTTTGGAATTGGGGTGATGTTGGCCTTGTAGAATGAGTTCAGAATTGTTCCTTCTTCAATTTTTTGGAATAGTTTGAGAAGCACAGGCATTAACTCTTCTTTAAATATTTTATAAGATTCACCTGTGAAGCCATCTGTTCCTGGACTTTTGTTTGTTGGAAGTTTTTTGATCAATCTTGATTCAACTCCATTACTGGTAATTGGTTTATTAATACTTTCTATTTCTTCCTAATTTAGTCTTGGGAGACTGAAATTTTCTAGAAATTTATCCATTTCTTCTAGGTTGTCCATTTACTCACATATAGTTGTTTGCAGTAATCCCTTTTGATCCTTTGATTTCTGTTGTGTTGGCTGTAATATCTCTTTTTTCATTTCTGATTTTATTCATTTGGGTCCTCTCTCTTTTTTCTTGATGAGTCTGGCTAAATGTTTATCAATTTGTTTATCTTTTCAAAGAAACAGCTCTTAGTTTCATTGATCTTTTCTATTGTTTTAAGTGTCTATTTTACTTATTTCTGCTCTGATGTTTATCATTTCTTTCCTTCTACTAATTTTGGGCTTTGTTCTTCTTTTTCTAGTTCCTATAGGTGTAAGGGTGGGTTGTGTGTGTGTGTATAATTAAGTTGATCTCAAGTTTGAACACATTCTAACAACTCCACAGTTTTTATTCCTGCCTTCCCCTGCCCACATTTAATGTTTTTTGATATCATATTTTACATCTTTTTGTTTTGTGTATTCCTTAACCACGTATTGTGGATATAGATAATTTACTACTTGTCTTTCAAGTTTCCTACCAGCTTTACAAGTGGTTGATCTACTACCTTTACTGTATGTTTGCTTTTACCAATGAGATTTTTCCTTTCATAATTTTCATATTTCTAGTTGTGGTCTTTTCTTTTATGCTTAGGGAAGTCCCTGTAACATTTGTTGTAAAGCCTGTTTAGTGGTGCTGAACAATTTTAGCTTTTGCTTGCCTGTAAAACTCTTGCTCTCTCTTTCAAATTCGAATGGTAGCCTTGTGGGGTAAAGTATTCTTGGTTGTAGGTTTTTTCCTTTCATCACTTTGAATATATCATGCCACTCTCTTCTGTCCTGCAAAGTTTCTGCTGAAAAGTCAACTGACAATCTTATGGGAGTTCCCTTGTACATAACTAGTTGCTTTTCTCTTGCTGCTTTTAAGATTCTCTCTTTATCTTTATTTTTTGTCATTTTAATTACAATGTGTCTTGGTGTAGACCTCTCTGGGTTGATCTTGTTCAGAACTTTCTGTGCTTCCTGGACCTGGATGTCTGTTTCCTTTCCCAGGTTAGGGAAATTTTTGGCTATTCTTGTTTTAAATAAGTTCCCTGCCCCTTTCTCTCTCTCTTTTCCCTATGAGATCCCTATAATGTAAATGTTGGTATGCTATTGTTGTCCCAGAGGTCTCTTAAACTGTCCTCACTTTTTAAATTCTTCTCTTTTTTTTTGTTCAGCTTGGGTGATTTCCACTACTCTGTCTTCCAGTTTGTTGATCTGTTCTTCTGTATCACTTAATCTACTGTTGATTCCTTCTAGTGTATTTTTTACTTCACTTATTGCATTCTTCAGCTCTGTGTGGTTCTTCTTTACCCTTTCTAACTCTTTGTTAAGTCTGCCACTGTGTTCATCAATTCTTCTCCTGAGTTCATTCAGCATCTTTATGATCATTACCTTGAACTCTTTATTGGGTAGATTGCTCATCTCCACTTTGCTTAGCTCTTCTTCTGGGGTTTGTTCCTTCATTTGAAACACGTTCCTTTGTCACCTCATTTTGCCTAATTCTCTGTGTTTATTTGTATATATTAGGCAAGTCAGTTATGTTTCTCGTTCTTGGAGAAGTGACCTTATGTAGGAGATGTCCTATGGGGCCCAGCTACATACTCCCCTCTGGTCACCAGAGCTATATAATCTAAGGGTGCCTTGTATGTGGGCTGAGTGGGTACTTCTGTTGTGGTGGGGTCAGCTGTTGTGGGCATGCTGGTAGGTAGGGCTAGTTCCCAGCCTGGTTGGCTGCCAGGCCCTGCCTCATGTGGAGGCTGCTAGCTGCTGGTAGGTGGGTCTGGGTCCTGACACAGCTGGCTACACGGCCTGGGAAGTCCCAGGGCTGGTGCCAGCCCACTGGTGGCTTGGGCTGGGTCCTGGTGTGCCTGGTTGCAGGCCCGCAAGTCCTAAGGTTGGTCTTGTGTTGCTGGTGGGCAGTGCTGGGTCCTAGCATGGCTGGCTGTGGGGGTTGGGGATCCCAGTACTGGTGCTGATCAACTAGTGGGCATGTAAGCCCCTGGTTCTAATAGGCTAGAAGGAGGACTCCAAAATGTTGTTTGCCAGCACCAGGGTCCCTGTGGTAGAATGAGCTCCCCACTGGCTGCTGCCAGTATATGTGTCCCCAGGGGGAGTCCCAGTTGCCTCCTGCCTCTCTAGGAGGCTCCAACCTGCTTTCAAATTTGGTCACTGAGCTTTTCCTTTAGAATATAAACATCATGATTAAACTTCATTTAAATTTTTAGTTTAGAATTTGTGATAACTGAGACTTGTCTCCCTTAACCCCCATAAGCACCATCTTAACAAATAACGGTGACAGAAAACCATTGTAATAAATTTATGAAAGCAAATTCCTTGTAGATGTCTACCAACTAATATTGTGGCAGTCCTGAGAAGATATGTGTTAAAAAATATTAAAACAGGATGTCTTTAAAAAGTCTACTATATGTTCAAATGATTCTACTCTGAATTAGAGGTTTAATTATACTCTAGTATAGAGTGAATAAATTTTCTCAGTGCATGAGACAGATCAGAGTTAAGTTGTAAACTTTCAGAAGTTACATGCAAAGGGGATAGTCATTGTACCTACTTTATATAATTTTTAAAGAATTAAATAAATTAAGCAATGTAAAGTGCTTAGAAGAGTATCTGACACGTAGTAAATGCTCAATAAATCATTAGTTGTGATTGTTAAACATTCTTTCCCCAGATATTCCCCTGGTTTTATCTCTTACTTCCCTCTTAGATCTCTGCTCAAATGCTGCCTTATTAGTGAGGAGTTTGGCAATCCCTATCCCTTTTACTTGCTTAATTTTTCTCCATGGCTCTTACTATCACTGAACATAATATATACTTACTGTTTATTTACTGTCTGCATTCATTCCCCACCTCCATCATCCCTAACTAGAATGTAAGCTCTATAAAGAGAGGTATTTCATCTGCTTTGTTCACTCTATTATTCTCAGCACCTAGAAGAGAATCTGGAATATAATACAAGGTCAATAAATATTTGTTGAAAGAATAATAGTTCCTATTTATAAGCCCTGAGGCAGCAGGAGTCAGCTTACATGTCTTCTTCCCACACAGTATTTCCCAAAGGTTAGGACTATGCCTTATTTTCCTTTGCATCACAGCATCTAGCACTCCACACAATGCTATGTGGATGAATACATGAACAAGTGAGTGCTACCTATGTCTGGGACGTTTTCCTAATTCCCTAACAGCTGCTCAGATTTCTCTTCATTCCACAACCTCCAAGGCGTTTTTCTCTCATAGCCTCTCGTAATGACTGTGAAGAAAAAGTCTCTGAGCACTGTTTCAGTGACTGGTATTCAGTGTTCAGATCCATTTGGCCTCATTATTTTTGACATTTTGCCCTTCTCAACTTTGAATCAGGGAGATGAAGGAAATGTTACATTTGTTCTGAAAAGAAAACCACCAAAAAAACTTTAATGTGATTCCTGTGAAGATGCAAGATCCAGTCATGGGGCAGAAACAGAAACAAATAAATATGAAAAGGCTGGAGGGTGGAGGAGGGGGGAAATCGTTAAAACACACCAGTACAGGTTTTATCCTAGAATAAAGACTAATTCTGTCAGCAAGGTTTGGGTGCTCAGTGAAACAAACACAAGAGGGATCCTTTTACTGAGAAGTGACATGAACATTATGCCCTTCCTAACTTAAAGGCCTTTTCCTTGGACCAAACCAAAAGGTCACCTAAGTTCCTCAGGCCTTATCTCTATATGCAAAAGATAGCTTGATGAAGGATACTGAGTGTTGAAAAACAGAAACAAAGTGAATAATGAGGGAAGGAGATTTTGTACTTCCAATAATGAGCATGAAACTTTCCACACAAACATGCTTCTTTCTTGTCTTATGCCTACAAGTATGCCAGCAGAAGTCTTCCACTGTGAGGTTGCAGAGATTGGCAATGATTAAAAAATATATATTTTTCTTCTTCCATCTTGCAAAAATTTATTTTTATATCACCCACAAAGGTGTAACTTGAAATTATAAACTAACATCAAATTTTCTTTTGTGAGGTCTTTCTCCAGACTGAGGGGGATACTCCTCTTCTTGACTTCACTACCTAGTATACAACTCCTTCAGGACAATTATATAATGACACTGATTATTTGTTACCCGTATATGGCCTACCAGTTGGATACGCCCTGAGATAAGGAGCCACATATTATCTTTTATTTCTTTGTGTATTCCTAATGCCCTGTAACTGTCTAGCATATTAGATGTAGTTCAAAAAAACAGTGAAGAACTTTACCACTATTGCTGATTCTTCATTTCACATGGCAATCAAATGCTTTACAACAACTTTTAAACAAATTGCTCTTACCTCTATTCATTTAAATGAACCTAATTTTAGGAAGAGCTTGTCCAGCATTTTTGATAAAGAGCAAACTAAATATGTAAATATTTAATCTGAGAGATTTTTAATGGCTTGTTTTTTCTCCTGTTTCACTCCTAACCCCAGTCTCCACATCTTAGAATACAATGCTGGATAGACAACTTTAATAGTTCTTACTTCTTTGACTGCCAAAGATTCTGTGATTTAAACACTCTAACAGTGAATTACCTAAGAGAGAGATCTCCACATTATCAGCAGCGGTCACAGTCACTAGGATGCTGGTGCTAAAATCTCATGAATGAACTCAGTCTTAATCTAGAGAGACCTGAGGTGTAATACTAAGCAACAAAGCATTAACTACTGGAGCCACATATATAAGCTAATCTTGACCCCTTTTACAAAGAATAAGCTAGTCAGAAAAATGGTTTCTTCTCTAACTGTACGAATACTATGCCTCATTTAAGTTTAATTCTCCATCTCTTCACCCTCTTGAAGCAGAAAAGTCTTATAATCACCTTGGATTCTATATACCTTGTTGAAAAATTAATTCATGCTTTGGTCTCCTAAAACAATAACAGAAGTTTTATGATTTGCTTAGGTATCAAAACCAATCCTGAGAGGTCAAAAGCAGAATTAATTCAGAGTGGAAAAAACATTTAAGTAAAATAATGAAGGAGAGAAACGGTATTTAAATTCCCGAGAAAATCCTTAAAATGACTTAGAAAACCAAAGAATTTCCAAAGAGGAAAAAAATATGCACAAAATGCTATTGCTACATTTATAACAGAATATGGAGAAAAATGCTGCCTGGACTACTATGGGGAGAGGAGTTACTAGCTTCTGACCACACACACACACACACACACACACACAAAAGAAAAAATCAAGTTTTACTATTCCCACAATCCAAGTAGATACTACTGCCATCTGTACTATAAGGGTTGCTTGGTGTAAAAATATCATGCTGTGCTATGGATCACAGCTGTAAAATATTCATATCCTTTTACCTAAATACTTCCAAGTCCAGAAATCTAGATTAAGGAAATAATATGGATAATTTTCAGGCACACCTCATAGCACTGGAAATTGGAAATAACCTGTCAAATATTAAGAGAATGGTCAAGCAAGCAATGGCATTTCCATTCAGTGGATACGTAGTCACTAAAAAAAGAGATTTACGATGACTTTTTTTAGCAACCTGGGAAAAGGGATCTAGTGCTATATTAAGTAAAAAAAGAGTTCAAATTATATAGAATATGATCAACTACAAAAATGTGTAACTACATAAATGACTGAAGGGAATATGTTGATATTTAAATAGTTGTTGCCACTGAGCAATGAGACTGTGGGTAATATTTTTTCCTTGCTTGTATACTTACTAACTCCATATTTTCTAATGAGCATGAATTATTTTGCCAATCAAGGGAAAAACTTATGATGCATTCAAGAACAAGTAAAAGAGTAAATAAAGTAATACTTTAACACTTTTTCAACTAAGCTACAAATTCAGTCTGATATTTTAAAATGAAGGACTAAGATGAACTATTTCTACTTTGTTTCTCTCTAATAGGTCTGTATATCAAATTAGAAAAATATCTGTGAAAATTTTTTCTTGTTTTATGTCCAAATGTTCATTTAATCCCTAACTCTTATACTTAAACAAGAATTATAACTATATAACTTGGCTTATATTTGGCTGATGAATTTCTTGGTCTTCTGTTTGTTTGTCTGTGCACACGCACGCCTGCATGTGTGTGTGTGTGTGTGTGTGTGTGTGTGTGTGAGAGAGAGTGTCTGTGTGTATAATCAATAGAGGGAGCCTTAAAGAAAAAGCAATTTATATCAGGTTAATTTAGATTCTTACGAGGTAGAAATAAGGTTTAAATGATTATCCAATGATATGGATAAATACCTGCATTATAGTATTCATTCCAGATTTGTTTTTCTTCCCAACCCCCATTTGTGACATAAAAGAGGGATTGAGAAATAAATTAATTAAAAGTCGAAAAGGTCAAATGATAATTGCTAACAAAATGTTTTCAAACAGATAGGACTGAAATGAACATAATTCAATACTTACTGGGCACTTACTAGAACTAGGTATAGTTTCTAAAGTGCTTATAACTTAGTGAGGGAGACAGAAGTATGCAAGTGCTAAATACTAAGAGGAATGTACAGAGGAGGACCACTTAGTCAAGGATTCAGGGATGATTTCTGGAGTAGATGGTATTACTCTATAGTAGCACTACTCATACTGTATTGTAACTGTCCATTCCCCTACTAGATTGGGAATTCCTTGAGAGCAGAGAGTGTCTTGCTTATCATGGAATCCCCACCACCTAGCACAGTGCCTGAAATACAGGCAGGCGGGCTCAATACAGCTCAGTACAAGCTGGCAGTCCTTATTATTTCACTTACAAAACTCATCTTTTGATTCTTTGCCTTTTTAAAAAACATAATTTCCAAATTCCAGAAATTTTTATAAGATGAAAACTTATATCTTACACATGGTTTCAGTTGCCTGTGATTGTTGGTGAAGATAGTAAGAGCAAAAGGGCAAGCACCTGGTATGTTTTATTGCTAACAGTCTTGGGAGTTGGTTAGTATTATGGACTAAATGTTTGTGTCCCCCCAGAATTCATATGTTTAAGCCCTAACCCTCAATGTGATAATATTTGGAGGTGGGGCCTTTGGGAGGTACTTAGGGTTAAATAAGGTCATGAGGGTAGGACCCTCATGATGGAATTAGTGCCCTTCCTTATAAGAAGAGACACCAGAAAGCTTGCTCTCTCCCTTCCAAGCACACAAAGGTCATGTGAGTATATAATGAGATGACTGCTGCCTACAAGTCAAGAGAAGGGGTTTCAGAATGACATCTGCACCTTGCTGGCACCTCACATATGCTTTGATCATAATAGCAGTTGCACAAGTACACAGTTGTTTGAATTTAAAACCCCCAACTATCAGTAATAACATTCATTGTGACAAGAATCACAAGTCATGGGAATTAAGGATTCCTTTCAACTGAAAAGAGATGGTTCACTCTAGAATCATTAGTTCATCTAACTTACTTTGTTTTTGCCTCCTTTAATAAAGAAGGGTCATCTGTGGCCAAATATACTCTTTTTTTATCCACTTGCATTCTGCGAGCAAGAAGCTGAAAATGTTCTTCAACGTGTACCATGTATTCCTCAATGGGGTGGAAGGCTGCTTCTGTTCCCACTTTGTCTGTGCGTCTGACATGGACTCTGCGGGGGCAGAGGGAGAAAGTCAGATTCTGTTGATAATGTTCTGATCCACTGAGTACTTTTAGGGTACTCAGCTTTATACCCCTATTCATGGTGGTGTTATGGACATTTTAAACCAATTTTTCTTTCATTTTCACCATTAGAAAAAATAAAACCAATATTTTAAAAAATTCAAACACATATATTCTAAATATATTTGCATATTAATACAAGGGGAATTAGAAAAAATAAGTTAAGTCTTTGAAGAATGCTTTCTTATAAAGAGAAAGTAATTGGCATAATCAGGAATAAATGGGAGATTCCAGAATTAGACTGCATATAAGGCAGCAAATACCAACTAGCCTTCCAGAAAAAACTGGATATAATTTTTAATATATTTGACAATAAAGGATGCCAAGATTCACAGTTGTTATTACAGAACATTAAATATATCATTTGTAATGTTTTGGTGCCAAGTTTTCTTTTTCTTCATTTTATCCTGTATTGTCACTGTAATGCCAGCTTGTTGAATTTAAAGTTGTGCAAGGAAAACACAGACCTGTATGGATTCTTCCTATAGCACAATCAAGGCAAGGCAAACCTTTTAAGAGTTCGTACTATTTTAAGTTCATGGAGCCATGCCAGCCTTTTTGTTGTAGGCACAATGAATTTCCTTTCCCTGCTTTTTACTCTATCAAACACAAGCAGATACTGATCTCATCTGTCCTATTTAAGAAAAGCTCCAAAACTGTAAAATTGGGGACACAGATTTACATTGCCCTGCACTGAATAAGGCATTGACTTCCAACAGTATTTTAATGAAAACAGGAATAATAGTCAGAGTTTGTTTTCATAAGTTAAAACACTCCTTAAATTTGCCCTTCCCACATCTCCCCTCTTCCCAAATTACTAAACCACTATTCATATGTTGGAAAAGAAAAAAGGTAGATTTGTTTCCTTTAGGTCACAATATGTGGGCATGTCTTAAGTCAAGCCTAGGACCAGCTTTTTATTATGAATCTGGAGTGAGGATTTAACTTCACTGTAGTTACTCTGACATCTTCGTGGCTGTTCTTTCCTTTGCATTTCAGGTGATAGTCCAGATGTGAATACTATCGTATGAACACCTATCATATCATTTTTTCCTTCCCACGTTCTTCTTAGTCACTGGTTCTCTCAGGAAATTTGGAATTGTTCACTGTGCTCTATGGAGATGAGATGGGGCAGAAAGAACAATTCCACTGAATTTCAATGAAAAGTTTCATGAGAAGAAACAGTATTTAAAACTCTGATTTTACCGTGTTCTTGTTTTAGCTCTACTACTTAGAACAGGGGTCAGTAACTTCTATACATATGAAGACTAAGACACAGGGAAGAAATGGGGTGGGAGATACGAAAATAAAGATAAAAACAAAGGAGAGCTATAACAAGAAGGAAAAAATCAAAGGAAGAGGAACATTTGACATAGTGGCAGAGTACTACTAAGCAATTTTGTCAATTTTCCAAGTATTCCTGAAATTAGGCCTGGACCAATAATTTGAGAGGACCTTAATGGAATTTTTATGGAAGAATCAGAATGTTAGACCTGTGAAGGATATTAGAAGTCATTTGATTTAATGTAACTCTTTCATCTGACAGTTAAAGAAACTGATGTCTCTGAAGACATTTCAGGGAACAAAATGACAATATAAGGCAAAGGGAGGCTGGTTTCTTTCACATACATTTTAACCCAGTCTTTACAAAAGTAAAAGTTATTTGTGTACTTGCCTGATTTTCACTATCTATCAAAGCTCCTCCAGGGCAAGGAATCTGATTTTATTTATTCCCAATTGCACCAAACACAACAAATGAATGAATGAATAAATGAATGGATGATGGGTAGACACAAAAATCTAACTGTTTAGTATTGTGTAAGTAGAAACCTTAGATACTACTATCTAACCTAGCATTTTCTTTTGTTTTGTTTTAATAAATGAAAAAAGAGTGACAATTAATGAAGGCCCAGAGTGACCAAGTAAGTTGTCCAACGTCACATAACTTGTTAGTGGTGGAAGCTAGATTGGACCCCCAGATTCTTGAACTCTAATGCACCCCTCTTTCATTACAGCACACTACCTAAGTGTGCAAACAACTTAGCTGTCTGCGGTACTTCAAGTTTCTATATTTGGCCAATTCTCAATGCGGTGGATACTCCATGAAAAATTAATAAGGGTAGCTTTCTGGTATGTAAAACTATAGGAAATCCAAACAAAGTTAAGCAGGTGTAAGTCCTGGTTTTGCCTTTATAAACTCTGGAACTTTGGGGAGAGATTTTCTTTCCTTAGTTTCCTCACTTGTAAAATGGTTATCTCTGCCCACATCACAGGCTTGTGTTACAGGATCAATGAGATAATGCAGTTGAAGTTATTTTGGTAATGTAACTACTATAGTGTATCGTTCTCCATCTTCCAAGATCCTGTTCAAACACTGCAGCTATGAAGCCTTTCTTGGTCCTTTCTTGGGAAATGGAAGTACATTTCCCCTCCCTCGACCTCATAAAACTTTTTATGCTTTCTCTCAGGGCATTTATCACATTCTACTCATATAATGCTAGTTGTGTAAGTCTCTTTTCCCATGGACTGTGATGAGTTAGAAGGAGCCATTAAAAAAAATTTAACCTCTGTCCCCCACAGTAGCAAGTATTCAATAAATATTCTGCAGATAAGTGAATGAATCAACACATGTATCAATATTAATCAACAGCTGACTTTATTACAAACAATAGAAGCTGCAGAACGCCATAGTCTAGCCTACAAATCTATTTTCAGGAATTACTTAAGCATCATCAGTCTCTCTGAAAGGTAATAATATTTTACAGTGCATTTTTTCCCACAGAACTAAAATCCTTTTTCATCCTTATATTATCACATCATCATTTTTAGGGCAGGTATTGCCTTCCCTATTTTACAGATGGAAAAAAAATCAAAGCTCAATAATACTATTATTAAGTAACGTGGCCCAGAATTAGGGAAAAGCCAGGAATATTACTGAGGTCACTTAACTCTCAGTCTAGTATTCTTTCCATTAGGCAAAGAACATTTCCCATCGTGTGAAATCTGGCATCAGGACCCAGGAAAACTCCTTACTCCATAACTTTTTATGTATGGGTATAGGAGCACATGCTTGTGAACAAAGATGCTCTTTTGCATTTTTTTTTTTGCTTCCAGGATTTCCTGATATATCTCCCTTAACATAAGCATGAGACTGTACATATATACATGATAACTCCCAAGTGGGCCAAGAGATAACTTTAAACAATAATTTTAACATTATCTTACATTACTAATGATATCTTTATTCTCAAAGTAGCTTTCAAAACAAAAAAGAAAACAGAACATCAAAAATGCAAAATAATCACCAGTGGCAATTAATGAAATCTAAGAATAAGGTGCAGTAGAGAAGCTATAAATATGAGAGCTTCATCTCGTAGCCCTGTTAGAGTAAGGCAGGAGTCATGTATAGCATCTAAAATACTCCCAACAAAATAAGATTTTGCTGGTTTCCCCAGGAGAGACTGTTAATTTCAGAAATATGGTTTTATATATTTGTTGAATGAATAAATGAACAAATGATTAAGGGTGACTAAATTATGATGACTCAGCTGTTCTAAATGAACAAAGGAAGAATAATCTCCCTGTGGCCTAAGGTGAACTCTGGAACCTCTGTTTTTGGGTGGGGCTATGAAAATTACACTATATCTTGTAAAGTTCACACTGTATTGTAAAGGTATGTATCCCTGCTACGACATAGCACTTTTAGGAGGAACAAATCAGGTTCTTACCCAATAACTGGATGTTTGAAGCCTAGCTTCTTGGTGGCCTCTTCTATTTCTTTTTCCAGCCAAGGTTGTGGGCGGATCAAGTATTTGACAAACTGGGACACCCACCACACTGCAGGATCACCATGGACTCGTACAAGTCGATCTGCAAGGTCTTCTGGTACAGCCAGGGGTAAATATGGAGGACGAGGATGAAGACTGTCTACAATGGGGAGCTCAACCACCTGAACATTTTTGTCCTTTACTTCACCTGAGGGAATATCAAAGCGTATCATCACCACATTGTATTCCTTGTACAACTACCATTTGACAAGAACTCACTCTGGGTGCTTTTATCTTCACAGAAACTCTAAAGAAGTATTATAATTTTCATTTTACAGAGGAAGTTAAGTAACTTGCCCTAGATACCAGAGTAAAAGTGACAGAGCTGAATTTCACATTCAGGTTGGTCTGCCCCTCAAGTTCATGGCCTTTTCTTTTCTATCATAATGTGCTGCCATATCAACACCTCATACCCCAGATAAGAATGGTATCCATTTTTCTAGATTCCATATATATACGTTAATATATGGTGCTCTTTTTTTCTCTTTCTGACTTACTTCACTCTGTAGGACAGACTCTAGGTCCATCCACATCACTACAAATGACTCAATTTCGTTCCTTTTTATGGCTGAGTAATAGAGGGGTGGGATGGGGAGGGTGGGAGGGAGGCTCAAGAGGGAGGGGATATATGTATACATATAGCTGATTCACTTTGTTGTACAGCAGAAACTAATACCACATTGTAAAGCAATTATAATCCAATAAAGATTAAAAAAAAAGAATGGTATCCAGCACTCAAAGCATCTAATCAGAGAATAACCATATCGCCAGTGGACATGGCTCCCTAGGCAAAGGTTCTGTTTTTTATAATTGTTTTTTAAAAATTTTTATTGGAGTACAGTTGATTTACAATGTTGTGTTACTTCTGCTGTTCAGAGAAGGACAAATATTGTATGATATCACTTATATGTAGAACCTATAATTGTTGTTTTTGAATTAGACATAGTGTTCTCAAAACTTCCAGCTTGCCGTTATAGTAAGTGGCTCTTGCATACTTTCATGACAGACCACAATGACTCTAGAGATATCTAAAGATAACAATTTTAAGACAAGCATCTCTCTCTTTTGAAGAAAAAAATTTGATAGTTCTAAAGTCTTTTTTTTTTTCTTGGCCAAAATTAGACCTATTATATTCTCAATGATGATGATAGAATCTGTGTTGATTGTTTACCTAGATATTTTAAGTTTAAAGTTAGAACAGAGATAGAGAATTTCTGTAGATGACGATTGGTTTAAAAACCCAACTTCTATATACCATTAATGTTACTGCTGTTCTATCAATTTTATAATGCAATGAGAACAAACCAAAATGTGATAGCCAGCATCCTTAGAGTTTACGTCACATACTAAAGACCACATAGTAATAACTAGAAAACACAAAGATACCAGGCAGAAAGATTTCACAAATATAAAACGTACTGACTTAAATTTTCAATAACAAAAAGTATTAACCTGAACATACAAAATAACTCCAGTTAAGATGTTGTCATTGTGCAAAATAAATTAGAATCACAGTTAATCACTGGACTGTCAAAGAAAGAATGTACTTGTAGAGAACAGACCTAGAATACGTTTAAAATGTATTCACCAGAATGAAACACAGTCCTTAAACTCTGTTTTTCTACATATATGAAAAGTATTTTTAAATAAATTACATGATCTGGGTATGTGATCACTCAAACCAATTGCATAGTTATTAGAAAGTCAGTTGGTATAACTAAGAATTAAAAACTTCTGGTTAATATTCTCTCTGTCTCTGATATGTAAAACTCATTTCAGGAGTCTTAGAACAAAGCCCTTGAAACATGACATTTGTTGAGGGAATAAATGGGAATAAACAAATTTACCGCCAGTATTTCAGTTCGTCTAGCATGCCAGTTAAGAAAGAGTTGGGCCCCTTTATCAGATGAGAAACTGTAATTAAGAGTGTGTGGGGAAAGAATGAGCTGCATTTTAAATTAAGCTCTAATGGTCTCCCTAAGGCAAGGAAAATTGGGGTGCTTTCCCTGATGTGGAGATGATAAGTAGTACATGTATGAGAGAGAAAAAAATAAGGAAGAAAGGTAGCTCTTTTTTTATAAAAAACAAAGAGGGAAAGAAAGAAAGATCCTAGCTTCTCATATATGACCATAAACAAAAGCAAAATTAGTACAGCTACCTTCTTTTTGTGATTACTTCCTGAAAAGGTTATTCTAAATGTTCCATGTAACTAGCTCCAAACTTCACTCATGTGAAAGTATTACCTTCTAATTGTCCCAAGACCTCAAACTTCTGTACAGCTAGCCCTATTGACTATTTCATTTCAGAAATGAAAACTATGCTTGTACCTTCAAGACACAGAACTCAGTTTATTTTTATTGACTCTTTTATTCATTCATTCATTTGTTCAAATATCTACTGAATACTACTATGTCAAACTCTGTACTAGGCAGAGTATAGAGTGATGACATGGTTCCTGCCTTTCAAGATTTCCAGTTCAAAAACCTCACCCAGAACTAGACTGCTTTTGGTGAAAGAACAACAAACAAAATAAAACAAACCATCATCACCAACAAACATGCTATCCAAAACATATCAATACTCAGCTGCCTAGTAAATTATTAAGAAAGGGGTATTCATATTTATAAATGAAAAAAACTGTCATAGCATGAAAGTTTAGCCTCCTCAGTAATGATACATTTCAAAATGAAAGAAAATTACATAGTACACGCTATGTTAGAAGGTCTTTTCTTTTATTTGGTTTACCACATAACATTTTTTATTCTATTGGAATACACATTCAAAAGAATTTAAATCTGGAAGAGATCCTAGAGATAATCTTATTCAGTGTTTTCTAAACTTCAGTCATTTAAGTACCACCTTTGTAATTCTCCCCATATCCATACACCATCTGTACTATTTAATGTTTTAAAAATTCACTTTTTAAAACTTAAATTGATTTATTTTATAGATGGTAACTAAAAATATAACTTCACTAAAAACAAACCATGTTGTTAAACTCTATACAGATACTATTGCTTATAAAGGGCTCTGAGCTCAAGTCAGATTTATATTAAAAAAGATTATTAGTGAGGTTTTAAGGGGTGATAATTGCCTCTCCCTTTACATCTCCTATGAGTTTGAAACCAAATGAAAAGCAGAGAGAGGAATAAAAAGGCAATCAAAATATCAGCTTGATTACCAATAAAGATGAATTGGAGAACGCACTGTTGTGTTCTGGATTGATGGTCTCACGGGTTTCCTAACAGTTCCCACCCAGTCCTAAGCAGAGTTTGTCAACAAAGGCCTTCTATGCACGTGGTGGAGGAGGAGCGTGTCTTCTGAGAACGGGCCGCACCACCACGAGAGGAGCCAGAAAGGGCTTTACCTCACATGTTTGGTTCTTCCTGTTAACTCACCAGTTGCATAACACAGGACTTTCCTTCCAAGTAGAGGTGAAATGAGGTAGACAGAGCAAAAAAGCACTTCTGTACTTTTCCCTTCTAAGGAATGGAATTAACTTCACTTCTATAGAGATTTTTGAGGAATAAATGATCCACAGTATCTGCCCCCGCCTACCTCCATCCCCAAACAACTATCCAGTGTTAAAGAACTATTAAAGATATCTTGATATCAAATTGAGACTGATATAATCAGAAAGGCTGAACAAGGAATAACTCTCTCAGGTATGAGATTCAATGTTCATTTTAATGTTTTATCAGAAAACCACCTGACATTATCACATATGCCACCTAAAGTCACCTCTAGTAATCTGTGGTAGGTTTCAGAATTTGGGAAACACAGATTTATTTAAACTGCCTCATTTTCCAGAAGAAACAGACTAAGAGAGGTTAAGAGAACTTCTCAACGGTAATACAGCTAATGATCAGATTCTAGTGTTTACTCTACTACTTGTATTACCTTCTGCTTTCTGGAACATAAATTTTTTAAAAGCATTTAAGTATGGCCCTGTTGACCAATCAAAAGTGCCCTGCCACTCTAAGAGGACTTTAGTGTTGGTTTAAAAAAAAAAAAAAAAAAAAAAAAGGCACTGCATCAACCTTCTAGCAAAAGAATGTTTCAAATGTACAAACCATACATAAGTCAGCACTATTCATCTGTAAAGAACCAGTGCAAACTAGCCTGGGCATTACACAACTGACTGCCCAGTTCAACTTGAATTGATTCGGTCATTATTAATTATCTCATATTCAAGACTACCTCTCTTGTGGATAATCCTCTTTTATCAGGTCATTTGCTGAGGGCAGCTCTGGCAGGAGCACAGGTAGCTCTTTGAAAGGGATGATCTCCATAGCTACAGGCCAGTACCTTTAGAAGAGCCCTCTTCCCTGCTAGTCAATTCATGAGAGCCCCATTTAAAAGCACTACTCTGTCATCATTTCATGTAACATTAAGTCAGAGACACCAGCCCTGCAGCTAGTCAATTAGAATTATTAGTCTTCCACAGACTCAATAGAAAGGGCTTGAGAAGCTTAATATCCACCATAAATGAATGGGTTCTGCTATAATGAAAAATGTTTCAAGGATAGAAAGATTTTGGTTCCCAGTCCATAAGATTTCTTCTGTATTTACTGTCTTGTTGTGAGAGAAGCAGCACTCAGGAGGGGGAACTCTCCTAAAAACAGAATTCATAGAGCTCAGAATTGTCAAGGCAGAGAGGTTTGGAATAGGGTTGCCAGTTGAGAAAAATCTTCAATAAGACATCACTATCTAGAACTTAAATTCACTTGGTGGGAGGAGGGGGTTATTAGTAACTTTTTGGTGATTCTGAACCAGAAAAGCTGTCTATTTTTTGGACTCAGGACTCTTAAGATTTCCCTCAGTACCCACATAGGTCCTGGCTTCCTCCAAATAAGTACAGAGCAGTAGAATGAGGTTTTAATTCTCTACTAAGGGTTGCCTTGAATGGTTATAGCTGCTAGGTGCCATCACATCCAATAGCCATTCCAAAGACTGTGTCAACTGCTGGGATTCATGGCCCTATTTGAGGCTGGAGCAGGGAGAGACATCAAACAAAACAAAGTAAGGCAAATGCTTATTCATACAGTACCTTGACTGTAGTGCACAGTGATTAAGAGTATGGGCTTTGGAATTATAAAAATTGGAGTTCAAATCCTCTATCACTTAACAGTTGTGTGACCTTGGATAAGTTATATTTAACTTCATCCCTGTTTCTTCATCTGGAAAATGGCATTGATAATAGCACATTTCTCATCTGTAAAATGGGGTTAATAATAGTATCTTACTCATCAAGTTATTCTGAGGATGAGATATTGCATGGAGAAAGCTGAGCACAATGCCTGACACACAGCAATTCTCAAAAAACGCTAGTTTTGTATCCCGGGATCAGTTCTGCTGAACAGTTCCCAAGAATCTGGCTATTGTTTAGTCCAGGAAGAGATTACTTGCCAAAATATCATATTCTCTGAAAAATATATCAAAATGCCCTATTTCAGTGAGCCAAAGATATACTCCCAAATATACCAGATAAGGAGATATAAGATACATACCCAAAGCAAATCTTATTCATACTGTTTACCATAGGCAATAAAAGAGTGAACAGCAACTCTGATTATCTGAAAGTTCTGACATTCTATCATCACTAACTTGACCAAAATTCTGTGCTATACTGAAAGTACAGAATAGCAGTACGTTGGCTAACCTAGTAATACTTCCTGCTCATATTACAGCAAGGAATTTCTATGATTAAATTATATCCACAAAGACTATCTGGACTTTTGGGATTTACATTTTCTTTGCCACTGTGTGGCCAAATATGACTGACTAAATTCTCACTCAACTCTCTGAGACTTGTTAGAGAAGGCAAGAGTAAAAGACCAAAAGTTCACTAGCTGTGGTGAGACCTCTAGAGGCACGGGGGAGCTTTCTTGATTTTACTTGATTTATAGATGGCCGTTAAAAAAAAAAAAAAAATCACATAAATGTGTGAGCTCTGTTCTTTTGGATTTTAACATGACGACATTAATATTTATATCCTCATTTAATGACTGAGCTCTGTTCTCATTTAAAATATGAAGGCAAGATATACTATTAAAAAGTGAACATCTGGGCTACTTTCCTTTTGTTTTTCAACCACTGCGGCTGATACAGATCTCTTCCTGAACTTGAATGAACAACTGTCGCCTGCCATATGAATTCCATCACTGCTCTACTTAAGCAAGGACTCAAAAGACTGTTATTACTGCCAGTTCGAAGCCTTGAACCAATTGAGTGAAAAGTTCTAAATTCAATCATATGAAACACACTGCAGTGTTAGCAACATTCTTAAGAATTAGCATATCACACTGTGGAAACGACTGTGCAGCATTCTTATGAGGTGCTTCCTTCTTTTACTAGCAACAGAAATGCCTTGCAAAAGCAACCAGACTCATGGTTCACTGACCTCAACGATATTCTGACAGACTTGACTCTGGATTGAGGACTAAAAGAATAGCTAATGGAAAATATGTAATAACTTAAGTGAATTATGCAGTTCAGGATAAAGTAGGCAGGACAGTGTCAAAAGAAAAAAGACCAAAGATATTTGTTTGCTTTGTACCACTAAACAGAAGGTTTCCTGCAGTCATTCTTAATGTTTCTGAAACAAATTTAGTCATTTAACTTTTATATACATATATGTTACTTTGTTACAAGAGGTTCCAGACAGTCCACAGACAGCTTGCTCATAAAGGAGACGCTGCCAATAGCTTCTATGATCATTCAGATTACACAGGCCCTGTAACTCCATGGCTAGAGATTTTAGGGGAGTTTTTTGTTTGTTTTTTAGTAATACTTTCTCCTAACTTAGAACCTCCTACTAACCCAAAGGATCCCAAGGAATCCTTGAACAGCTTTTCTCATTGGTAAGAAACAAGAGAATGGAGGAATGGAAAGCAGTAGAAACAAAGACAAGGCTTAATTTCACCAAATTTAGTAAAGAGCCAAACCCCAACCTTTCTTTCCCCCATTCTTGTAAAAAAAAAAAAAATCACAATTCCACTCTCATATTCCTCTTATTCTTTCATCACATGTCATGTCTCCTTGAAAGAAATAGCCAGGAGGAAGGACCTCATGGTAATACCAGCCTTTCATTCCTTGAGAATCCCTGCAAGAGGTGACGGAGTGAGCAGGTGTGCTGTCAGGATCTCACTGGATAGAGCTGTCAGTTGGCATGCTGCATTTCCTTTTGCTTTGGGGGAATTTTATAGTTGCCTCTGTGGTTAGCACGTACTTGGAGAGTTAGGAATGTGATATTTCATGTTGGATTTACAGCTACTTGTAATTTTTATGCTGTTATCTTCCAATTATGTTAATCAGGAAGGCCTAATTAGGGTTCCTTGATGATAGGGTAAAGGTCCATGCTAATACCCTAAGATACAAGAATTACAACAAGAAATTCTGAATATTCCATGAGAGAAGAAAATGAAAATACAGTCATTTTGGAAGAAGGAACTAATAACAAAATAGTTAAGACTTTTGTGGGATGTGAGGAGAGAAGACAACTTAAGTGTGGCACCATGCTAAAGCACTGATAAAACAGACAAATACCTTGGCCTACTAAAATAGGGACTGGAACAACAAATCTCCCTCATACTGTATGCTAGACCGATCCATAAAGTACCAGCAGCTCCAAGAGTCACCCTGCCATCATGCCCATCTTTAGCTCTTGCTGCCACCTCAGACTGCAGAGTACGTCTTCTTTCCCAGCTGCCTCCTCCTCCACTGTGGAAGAAAAAAGATGGGCAATGGGGTACGGCTTTCCATGACAAGCCACAGCTCCTGCTATCACTGCGGCTCCAATCTGGTATAAGTCACCTGTCCCTCCCTCGTTTCTCCTCTTCTGGGTTGTATTATATCTCTAGAAAGAGAGCTAGTACTTTACAATCTACAGCCTCTGGTGGCAGAGCTGAGAAAAATATTATAAAGACATTATTCAAAAAATGGCTATATTTTACCCATTCTGGTTTAAATGGAGGAAGAGCAGGGGATACCCATAAGGAAAGAAAAAGAACTATGAGGCAAAAGGCATGAAACCTTAATTAATGGAGCATGGAAAGGAGAGGGAGGAGGAAGATAAACATAGCAAACAGGGTAAAGAGGAGAAGTCTGAGATGGAGAGTAGTCTTTTGATTATTACTGCTTAAAAAAGATAATACTTTGTACAGATTTGATACTTCACACGATGGCTCCCAAGACACTTTTCATTTATGCTTAAAACAGGGACCGCACAACCACAACCTTCTTTAGAACCTACACTAGAATTTGCAAAGGAATATGTCTATCACTCCCTTGCCAAGAAGATTCCTACTATTTCTGCAACATATTTTTCAACCTGTAGATAGTTATCTATCAATAAGCCACAAAGTCTTACCTGGTAGATCTCTAAATCAGAGGCCACCATTTATCATAATCCTATCTTCATCTCAACTGATAAGGATTCTGGCAGGGAGACGGGTCCAGAGTCTGTTCTTTCCATATGCTTTACTCCTTGTCAATCACCCATGCTATAAGCCACTTCTAACACAGCTCCTGCGTCCACCCTCTCCCCACCTCACCTCTCTATCAGCATCTTGAATTAAGAGCTAACATTTGCTGAACACCAACTATATGTTAGGTACTACACTAAACATTTTCCATACATTATCCTAATTAGTCTACAAAGTCTTTATGAGGTGAGTGCTCATTTTACAGACGAAGTTAACTCAGTCTGTTCAAGGCCACCCAGCTAGCATTCAGAAATAGCAGCTGAACTTAGACATTCTGATTCCAGAGTTTAAAGTCTTACTCCAACCCTACTCCATTACCTTAAAGTTTCAGAGGAAGCCAGAGTGACTCCTCCTGTAATGAAAAAGAGAGGCGGGAGGGGGCCAGGCTCCAAGTGTGAGTTTAAATAGCCAAAGGAAGAGGTAACGGAACTCCCATGTGTAAGGTACAGATCTCTCTCTACAGAGTGCACTGGATCTAGAAATTAATACTAAGTAAAGGATATAAAAACTTCAAACAGTTATCATGTGTAACCCATATAAAGCTATTAGAAGCCATGAATTATGGCTTAACAAAACAATTTCATTCATTGTCATTTTGGGTTCACACTTGGATCCCATAAGAAACAAAAATAATAGCTAGACAGCTGACCTCAAATTTAAATTATTTGTATGAAATAATTAAGGTGCTTTTTAGTCAATTTAAAGCTCATGGTTAAGAGTTAACAATACCTTCACAATTTGATTGTAAAGAGAAAATATGAATTAGACAACCTATGACAGTCTTATTTCCTAATAATGATATAACAAGCTTTCCATGAAGAAGAAATAGCCTACTTCAGAACAAAGAATCAGGAAGCAAGGTTATTATAAAGAGATTTATTAAACTTGTAAACCATTCTTCCTATTATTTACTTACATACTTATTTTCAACTATTAAACATTAAAGCAAAACATATTCTGTAATCTAAAACACTTCTGTCCTTAAAAAATACTTTCACCTTTAATTTCTTAAGTGGTATATTTAGGGATAAATAAAAATAAACAAATTTCAATTTATTCATAAAGACCTTATAAAACCAACTGAAGTATCTACTCCTGTTGATATGATCCAAAATTCAGGGTATAATAACTGATGGCATCCAAAATAAACCACAAAATAAATACAAGTATTTTGTATTTTCAGAAAAAATTTCAGCCTTGATTATTGTAATAATTAACTTTATTCATGTCAGAAGAATTTCTGAAAGATTAAAAAATATCAGAGAAATAACTTTTAGAGGGGATACAAAGTAATTTTTAAGTCAATTCAATAGTTTACTAAGTTGAACATACATAAAAGGGGAAATCACAATTGTATTTATATATAAATAAACTTGTGCAGTTCAACTACTAACTCCCAAGAATAAAAAGAAATAGTGTTTTTTAAGAGGATGGAGATCTTCCAAATGACAAGAGGATGATTCTCTTCTATCTGAAAAGATGAAAGCTGAGAGGGGATATGTTCAAAGCCCATAAAAATCATGACAGATTTAGATAATGTGTTCAAGCTGTATCCACCAAATCTCAGAATTAGGAACCTTTCATTGGTGCTTGAAAAAAGTACTTTGAGAATAAATAAAATAAAGCCCATTTTACACAATAGGTAGAATTCTTACAGAACTCAATATCCCAAGAGAAGATAAAAGCCAAAAATGATATGTTTGGGGAAAAATGTAAATGTTCAGACCTTGACATCATGGATGGCAACTATATCTCCCATAAAATGTCACTGAGGACTACTGTTAAATCAGAGTTCTGAACTGGATGAATCAACGATATGACCCAAAATGTCCTTCTTAGGCTTCAATGCACAGGAAACAATATATACAATATAATAAGACTATGTTACATTTTGGCTCTAAAGGATGCTTTTTCTTTGTGTACTAACAAACTATTATTTCTTTTCCTTGCAGTATGGACATAAGAGGCAGATACACCACTGAAACAAGAAAAGGATACAAGGAAGAAGAATAGAATATTACTTATGCCTGCTGATATTGCTTACTTGGTTAGAATAGATTATAAAATTCATAAAATAAAGGATACTGGAGTTCTCACATTGGTACCTCATAGTTAGGTTTTGTAGAACAAAACTTGTACATGACTATTTGCTCTCACCAGTATCAAACAACCAAAAAAGGATTTACTGAGAACTGTTTTAGTCAAGGTCACTTGTTGCAAGGACTAGAAACCTGGTCAAATTAGCTCAAGTGAAAAGGACATTACTGAAAGTATATAAGGGAATTGCCAAGAAACAAAGAACAAGAAGTGCAACTGTATCTTATAGAAAATGGGAAGCCTGCAATTCTTACTACCTCTCTGTGGCCCCATGGTCTGGGCAGGTCAGCTACACTCTCTGCTAGCTGACTTCTCTCTTGCTCAGGGCCCATCTTGTAGCCATCAGCTTTAGTCTACAAGATTTTGCACCTTAGTCTCACCCTCAGATAAGCTAGAGTCTCTGTCTTGTAATGATACTAACATTTACTGAGACCATGTGCCGAATACTGTGCTAAATGCTTATGAATATTATTTCTCTTAATTAACAAAACTACCCTACAGGGCAAGTACACTTATAGATGACCAGTGAAGGAGTTAGAATCCAGACCCATCGGACTCCAGAGCTGGAGGGCTCAACTATAACATTAGATTACCTGTCAACAGGTATCTAATTGGCACAGCCCAGCCTAAAGGATTAGTTTCTTAGGATCAGGTAATCACCTTGGCCTGTAGAGCTGTAAATACTTGTGTGTGCATGCATGTATGTGCATGTGTGTGTGTAGGAGGGGAGGAGTGGTTACATGATATACACAAGGCAGCAAGGACTGTATTGCCCAAATAGATGTTATTAGATGAAGTGTGAGGAGTTAATAACTGATGTATAGTAAACCTTTGGCTTTTAGGAATTTAAAATTTTAGGAATTTCACTCTCAGAACATAGGGTAATTTTAAGAACCATCCATGTACATATCTCTATCATTGCATTTAACAAGTTGTATTATAATTATGTTTTTGTATCTGTCTCCCGCACAAGTCTGGAATGAAGACATAAACCTTAACATATTCATCCTATTGCCTCATCAACTACCACTATCCCAGGCATACAAAAGGCACAAAATTAAGTTCTTAACTGAACGACTGAACTTAATCTATAAAGCACTATAATCAACATGAATCCCACAGTCTGCTGTAGGAAATAATCACTTAGTAAGTGAGACGACCATTCAGCAACACAATCTCAACACTATAGGTAAATTTTGAGATTTGAGAATATCACCAGTTTCACTGCTTTAAGATGCCAAATAGTCAAAACTACTCAGGTACTGCCTTTATTTAAGAACTTTATCTGTCTCTTAGATAACAAATACATGAAAAGTGGTATATAAATACTTGTTAAGCTATATTTATATAACATCCCTATTCTTCTTGTTGCTTGCACAGTACTTCAGAAATATATAGGCATTCTTCCTTGGATCTACCAACCATTTTTAAAATATATACTACCTAAATAGGATAGAACAGGAAAGAAGATAATACTCTTGCTTTTGTGATTTTGTTATGATTTCACTGTACACTTTTCGAGGGAGTTGAACCTAAGTTCCTGGACCCAAAGAATTGTCTTTGAGAGTGACAAACACTATAGAATCTGTATTTCAGTTATAAAATAATATCAGAATTTGTAGTTAATTTTTACATGATGTACAGAGCTTGACAGAACTGGAAATTATGCTAGACATGTTTTAGGTATGTTTCATTGCTAGAACAAAGTCTGTTCCTTCATTCAGAATTTGTAAGTTTCACACTTTGTATTAACTGGAAGTAGATAATTAAATTAATTTAAAAGAGTTTCACTTAGACTGTTTCTACACATCATAACCAAAAGTACAAAAATAAATTGAATCTTACATTTAAAACTAAGATTTTCATGTCCCTTGTTATCGCTGCTTGTGACCATTACTATCATTATAATAAAACATATTGTACTTTTATTTTCAGTTTCAGAGAATTTTCACATATTAGTTCAGCTTATTTGCAACAGAGCTCCTTATTCTCCTTAACAAGACCTACCTTCAAGAGAAACTATCTACCAGAGCCTAACCTACTGAAGTTTTACTGAAGCCTAAGCAACCTGAGGGGAGGGAAATATCCATCTCAAGTTCACTAGAAGACAGACCTAATCATAGGACTATAGAATACTTCCTTTCCCCCATGCCACATTACTACATCAATAGAGCTGCTGAATAATAACAAAGGATTACAGCTGAAAGAACTGCCTATTAAAGGAGTCTCTAAGAAAACCTAAAAAAAAAACAAGGGAGATGAAAAAATGAGGACACTAGAGGAAAATTTAGCATCTGACACCACAGCTACAGCTAATAGTAAACACAGCCTAACTCCTAGCCAGATAAACATAAAACCTCACACTAAAGGCCTATCTATTTCAGTTCAGTTTTTACCTAATACATCATGTCCAGTTTTCAACAAAAAATTGTAAGATATGCTAAAAGGCAAAAAAAGAAAATACAGACTGAAGGAACAAAGCAACCACCAGATCCAGACTCATATATGGCAGACATTTTAGAATTATCAGACCAGGAACTTAAAATAACTATGATTAATATGCTAAGGATTCTAATGAAAAAAGTGGACGAGCTTCAAGAAGAGATGAGTAATATAAGCAAAGAAATGGAAACTCTAAGAAAGAATCAAAAGAAAATGCTAGAAATAAAAAACACTGTAACAGAAATGAAGAATGCCTTTGATGGGCTCATCAGTAGGCTGGACATGACCAATGAAAGAATCAATGAGCTTGAACATATGACAACATAAACTTACAAAACTGATTGGAAAGAGAACAAAAATAAAAAGGATGAAACAGAATATCCAGGAACTATGACACAATTACAAAAGGGGAACATATATGTAATGGGAATGCTAGAGGAGAAGAAAGAGAGAAAGGAAGAGAAGAAGTATTTGAAGTAATAATGCCAGAGAAATTCCCAAAATTAATGACAGACACCAATCCACAGATGTAGGAAGCTCAGAGATAAATACCAAAAAAATAAATCTATACCATGAATGCTATACTCAAACTATAGAAAATGAAAGACAAAATCTTGAAAGAAGTCAAGGAGGTAGGGGGAAACCTTATCAATAAAGGAACAAGAATAAGAATTACATAGGCCTTCTATTCAGAAACCATGCAAGCAAGAAGGGGGTGGAATAAAATACTTAAGTTTTGAAAGAATGAAAACCCAGCTACTTAGAATTCTGTATTCAGTAAAATTGCCTTCAAAAGTCAAAAGGAATGAAGACTTTCTCAGACAAACAAAAATTGAGGGAATTTGTCACTAGCTTCAGAGAGAAGGAAAATGATATGTCGGAAACTCATATATTCATACACATGTATACAGAAACGAGTATTAGAGAAGGAATAAATGAAAGTAAAATTAAATCTTTTCTTTTCCATATTCTTTATTAATCCAAGAGATAACAGTTTATTCAAAGTAATAACAGCAACAAAATATTTGGTGGTCAAAGCTTATAGAAAAGTGAAATAAATGATAACAATGCTTTAACGGATGAGAGGAAGGAATTGGGAATACTCTGTTATAAGGTATTTGAAGCGCCCATGAAGTGGTGGTATACTGTTATTTGAAAGTAG
The DNA here is from genome assembly GCF_009873245.2 of Balaenoptera musculus. Taxonomy (NCBI): domain Eukaryota; kingdom Metazoa; phylum Chordata; class Mammalia; order Artiodactyla; family Balaenopteridae; genus Balaenoptera; species Balaenoptera musculus. The sequence continues at coordinate 139,989,479 of NC_045786.1, read as the reverse complement.
ACTTGTAGTAGTTATAAATGTGTATTACAATCTTTAGGGCAACTACTTAAAAGAGAAGCTGTAATTTATATGCTAAGACAGGAGAGAAAATGGGGTCATATATAATGATCAGTTAAAGCCAAAGAAGGCAGATGAATAGAGGAAGATAATAAAGAAACAAGGTCAACACATAGAAAAGTCACAAGTATGGTTTACATTAATCCAACTTTATCAATAATCGCTTTAAATGTAAGTGGCCTAAATCATCTGATTAAAAGACAAGGACTCTCAGTGGATTAAAAAGCAAGACCCAACTATACGTTGTCTACTACTTTAAGTATGAAGACACAGAGACATTAGAAGTGCTAATTAATTAATTAATGCTAACATTAATCAAAAGAAAGCTGGAGTAGCTCTATGAATTTCGGACAAAGCAACAAAAATTACCAGTGGTAGAGAGAGGCATTATATAACGAGAGGGTCAATTCTCCAAGAAGACATCACTATCCTTAAAATGTATGTGCCTAATAAAAAGGTGTAAGATTATATGAGGTAAAACCTGTTAGAATTGGAAGAATAAATTCACTATTTATTTTAATTCAAGGATTATTCACAAATTCACTATTAGTTAGAGACATCAACACCACTCAATCAGTAATTGCCAGAACCAGCAGGCAGAAAACCAGTACAGATATAATTGAACAGGATAGTATCATCAATCAACTGGGTCTAATTGACATTTATGGAATACTTCATCCAATAACAGCAGAATGCACAGTCTTCTTAAGCTCACAGGGAACGTTCACCAAGTTAGATCATATTCTGGGCCATAAAACACACCTTAACAAATTTAAAAGAACAGATATCATATGAAGTATGCTCTCAGACCACAATGAAATTAAATGAGAGATCATTAACAGAAAGATAGCTAGAAAATCCTAAGATATTTGCAGATTAAACAACACACTTATAAATAACACAAAAGTCAAAGAAGAAGTCTCAGGAAATTAAAAAACTTTTTGAACTAAATGAAAATGAAAATAAAACATCAAAATTTGTGGGGTGCAGCAAGAGCAGTACTTAGAGGGAAATGTGTAGCATTAAATGCACAAATTAAAAAAGAAGAGCCAAAATCCATTATCCAACTTAGGAAACTGGAAAAAGAAGAGTAAATTAAGTCCAAAGTAAGAAGAAAAAATATCAATAAAATTGAAAGTAGGAAAAAATAGAGAAAAATTAACAAAACTAAAATAAAAGCTTATTCTTTGAAAAGATCAATGAAATGGATGAACCTCTAGTCAGGGTAACCAAGAAAAAAGGAGAGAAGACACAAATTACTAAGATCAGTAATGAAAGAGGGACCATGGCTACTGAACCTGTGGACATTCAAAGGATAATAAAGGAATATTGTGGGCAACTCTATGTCCACAAATTCAATGACTTAGATAAAATGGAGCAATTCCTTGAAAGACGCAGTCTACCAAAATTCATACAAGGAGAAATAAGTCATTTAAATAGGCCTATATTGACCAAAGAAATTGAATAAACAATTAATAACTTTCTAAAACAGAAAGCACCAAACACAGATAGTTTCACTGGTGAATAATACCAAATATTTAAGGAACAAATGATACCAATTCTTTACAATCTGTTCCAGAAAATAGAAGCAGAGTGAGCACTTCCCAACTCATTTTATGCGGATATCATTATACTAACACCAAAACTGCACAAAGACATTATAAGAAAAGAAACAGGCCAATATTTCTCATTAACATAGATTAAAAATTCTCAAGAAAACATTAGCAAATTAAATCTAACAATGTATAAAAAGAATTATACACCATGACTAAGTGGGATATACTCCAGGTTATTCAAGGTTCAACATCTGAAAATCAATTAATGTAATCCATCACATCAACATACTAAAAAAGAAAAATCATATAATATCAATAGATGCAGAAAAAGTATTCCACAAAATCCAACATCCATTCATGATTCATGATCCAACTCAATCTTTAGATTTAGCACAATCCTAATAAAAATCCCAGCAAATTACTTTCTGGATATCAACAGTGACTCTATAGTTTATATGGAAAGACAAAAGACTCAGAATATCCATCACTATTGAAGAAAAAGGCCAAAGAGGACTGATATTACCTGACTTCTAGACTAACTAAAAAGTGACAGTAATCAAGACAGTGAAAGAATAGACAAATAGATCAATGGAACACAACAAAGAGCCCATAAACAGACCCACACAAATAAAATCAACTGATCTTTGACAAAGGAGCAGAGGCAATCCAATAGAGAAAGGACAGTCTTTTCAACAAATGGTGCTGGAACAAATGGATATCCCCAGGCAAAAAAAAAAAAAAAAATCTAGACACTAACCTTATACCTTTCACAAAAATTAACTCAACAAAGATCATAGACCTAAATGTAAAATGCAAAACAATAACACTTTCAGAAGATAAACATGGGAAAAAATCTAGGTGGCCTTTGGTTTGGCAATGAGTTTTCAGATACAACACCAAAAGTACCATCCATAAACGAAAAAACTGAAAAGCTGGACTTCATTAAAATTAAAAACTTCGACTCTGTGAAAGACATTGTTAAAAGAATAAAATGAAAAGCCACAAATGGGAGAAAATATCTGATAAAGGACTTACATCCAAAAATTTAAAAGAGCTCTTAAAACTCAACAATAAGAAAACAACCCTATTATAAAATGGGTGAAAGAGCTGAACAGAGACCTCACCAAAGAAGATATATAGATGGTGAATTAGCATATGAAATGATGTTCAACATTACAGGTCATTAGTACATTGCAAATCGAAACAGGATACCAGTACATGTCTATTCGAACGGCTAAAATATAAAACAGTGACACCACTAATGCTGGGGAGGATGTGAAGCAACAGGAACTCTCATTCATTCCTGGTGGGAATACAAAACGGTAGCGCTACTGTTACGGACTCAATGTTTGTGTCCTCCCAAAACTGATACACTGAAGCTCTAACTTCCGATGTGATGGTATTAGGAAGTAGGGCCTTTGGGAGGTAATTATGTTTAAATGAGGTAATGAGAGAGGGCCCCAATGTTGGGATTATTGCCCTTACGAAGAAGAGGAAGAGACACCAGAGCTTCCTCGCTCTATCATGTGAGGATACAGCAAGAAGGCAGCTGCCTACAAGCCAGGAAGAGGCCCCCTTAAGAAGAACCAAATTTGCTGGCACTCTCATTTTGGACTTCCCAGCCTCCAGAACTGTGAAAAATAGTGTCCTGTTTAAGCCACTCAGTCTGTGGTATTTTGTTATAGCAGCCCAAGCAGACTAAGACAGCCACTTTGGAAGACAATTTGGCAGTTTCTTACAAAGCTAAACATAGTCTTACCATACAACTCAGCAATCCCTCTCTTAGGTCTTTACCCAAATTAGTTGAAAACTTATGCCCACACAAAAACCTGCACGTGAATGTTTATACTTGCTTTATTCATTACTGCCAAAAATTGAAAGCAACAAAGATGTCCCTCAATAGGTGAATGGATAATGTTTATCCATACAATTCAATAATATTAGCAATAAAAACAAATGTGCTGTCAAGCCACAAAAAGACATAGAGGAACCGTTTTTAAAAAAAGCAGTCAGAAAAGACTTCATAACATATGATTCCAACTATATGACATTCTAGAAAAAGCAAATTTATAAAGACAAAAATCAGTGATTGACAGAGATGGTGAGTAGGGAGAAGAGTGAATAGGTGGAACACGGGATTTTGAGGGCAATGAAACTATTCTGTATGATTATGTAATGGTAGATGCACGACATTATGCATTTAGCAAAACCCACAGAACTATACTACACAAAAACTGAACCCCAATGTAAACTACAGACTTTAGTTAATAATAATGAATCAACATTGGTTCATCAATTGTAACAAATGTACCACATCAATGCAAATGTTAACAATAGGGGAACTGGACCACGGAAGGAGAACGGGGAAGGAAAAAAGAGGGAACTCTGTACTTTCTAACAAATATTTTTGTAAACCTAAAACTGCTCTAAGAAATAAAGTCTATTAATTAAAAAATACAGGCATTCAAAAAAGACTAAAAGAATACACATACACACACATATATTTAAGTCGTATTTTTATTTTCTTTTTATATTTTCTAAACTTTATGGGTTTTTCAACAATAGGTATTCATTGCTTTATATTTAAAAAAATTACTTTAAAATAATTATGCCAAATAGAAGGAATATATTTAGCATTAAGCAAACAACAATATGATCCAGATGAAACTAAATCCAGAAAATTCTGATCTCTGACACTTTATCCAATTAACACAATCTCTAATCCTTCTTTTTCTTGTTTTATATTAATTAAAAATCATGCTACCTTCCCTTGGGATTGTTTTCTGGAGAGAACAAATGAGGAAAATGCTTTAAAAATTAAAAACAAAGATACCACAGAAACTGTTAAAAATTATTAATGTTGAGAAAAAAATAAAGTGTTTCCTTTGACTGAAGAGGGAGCTAGGTCTGGGACGGTTTCAATGAAACCTCTAACCAACTAATAAAGGCTAAACTTACCACAAATTACAAGCACAAAGAGAGTGTTCTATGAAATCAAAGGCTTTTTCAGTTGAACTGGAAGGCTACGTGGAGAAACAGCTTAAATTCAATAAAGTATGAGTCATAAGTTACCTGAAACCTCTCCCCTGGAAAGAAACTTGTTCTATCTCGAAGTATTTAATTTCTACTTCAGGGCAGATGCTTTCAAGTTCACAACCTTAAGGATTTTCTGGTCAATACTGATACAAAGGCTATAATTTGATATAAGTGGAAATACAGCTTTCTCAAAGTCCTCTTTCTTCTATGGCAAACAGAGACATAAAATTTGCCCTTATATATAACACTTTCTTACTCTTTGCTAATTGATAGAATTTTAAGGCTTAAAAGAAATCAAAGAGATAATCAAGCCCTTTTCTCTATTTATTATCTCCAGACTGTTGTTAACAAAACAACTCTTAAAATTAACAACATTAATACTTTATTGAAATGCCTTTCATGTAATAATATGTCATATCCATTAACAGACCTCAACCATTCACTTAAGCCCATCTAAGTAGCTTGATCAGGTTCCATTAAGATAATGTACGGTTTCTTTCATTCCAGCATGCCATAGCTAAAGATTTATTTCATATTGAACTTTCTAAAAAAATGGATTCAAGAACAGGTGTCTCAGGCTAGATTCGGGACTGCATAAATAAGCTTTGTGTTAGGGGATGATAAGAATACATTTAAAATTTTAATTGAAGAATGCCAGGCACCAGAAGCAAAAAGCATGCAACTCTAAAAAAATGCTAAATAAAGCCAGCTGCCAAAAAGGGCAAGCTCACTGGTGGTTACAGCTGTTCACCATGATGCAACAATAACACAAAAGTTCTCTATTTCTTGAGGTATGTCTTATCCACTTGGTGGACTATGGCCTCTGCACATCATTTTTCTATACCCTGGGGTTAAGGTACCAAAGTGAAGGAAAAGTTACTTTTTGCATATCTACTATTTAATATTACCTACAATTACATCTCTTCTAATTAATTTAGGAGAGAGTTGACTGCATGATTCTTACTGTTCTATTTAATGGCCTCTGAGAGAATGTCAATTCTTCCATTTCGTGCCAAGAGGGAAAAATGTGTTCAAATCTCTGTTTTGAATTAGGAAATTGGGTATCGGATTGCAAATATGTGTTGTCTCTCATTCCAATGACAAAAGGGACTGTAAAATGACAAGTTAGGGAGAAAAAAAAGAGCCTGAGCTTTCACCTTCTTCTTATTTCTGGTAGTCACTAACCTAAACATAGAAAGGAGGAAAGACAGGAGAGAGCAATGGACTTTTTAAAAAAATCCACAAACTGAAGTCTTTTTCTGTATCTCTTACCTGTGGTCCCTGTTACAAAATAGCATTTGATTAATTTAAATTAAACTAATTAAACATGGAGCTGAATAACAGCATATTATGTTTGACACTAAAAAAGCGATAGTTTTAAAATGCTAGTTTGCCCTTGACAAGAGATAATTTTGTCAAAATATAGCTTGCAGAACCATTTATTTCCCTGTTATTTTAAAGAATGGCATGGCTAGATAGAGGGTTCAGACTATTTTTTAGCCACAATGCAAACACTTCATTCAAACTTTCTCCAAATGATTCTTTTTTCCCCTTTTCCTTTAATCTGCTCAGCACACTAAAGACACAGGTAATTCATTTCAATGAGAGAGAACTGCAAGGCAGTCTATAAGAAATGGTATGGCAAATGCACAAATTTACAGAAGTGTTTTCTTATGCATCTGTGGCCACTCCTGATTTTACTCAATTACACAGGTAATTCCACTACTAAAATAGAGAGAAATATGTTTAAATAAATAGTTAAGGGCATATTACATTTGTTATAGTAAAATATGCATTAGTCTTTTTGTTAAACTGAAAATGCCACTGAACACACATTTTTTACATAAAATCAATTCCAAACAAAATATCTATATCAACATAAAAGATAGAAACCACAATTGCTATTTATCACTAATGTATATGTCTTTTCAGGCTAAGAAAAATGTTCAAAGAAGAAATTTCATTTAATCAAATAAGAAACATTTAATTTAAATGATCCACAGCAGACCAGGGAACAGTGATTTGTCCATATATACATTAATTACTTCAATACTAACATATTAATATTAATGATTCAGAAAAAGAAGTAGCTTAAAGCTATTATCAGATTTTTTTAATGTCACAAATATAGACATAACACTTATTATTCATACAATGGATACCAGTCTGCACAAACTACAAAATTAGGGAATCTTTATGCCTCCCCTGCCTTTATTTTTGGTGTTTGGAATATTGTTCAACTGACATGGAGTAATTTATCCTTTTCTCTCTTTGAGAGAAATCCCTCCATATCCAACCATTTGATTAATAATTTAACCGTCATATTCTAAATTATGTTAGCAGAAAATGCATCTCCTGATGTAGTTTAATACTTTCCTGCGTGCTTAACTTAGAAAGTACGAATCTTTCAGGGTGACATTCATTGTTTACATCCTTGCCACTATTTACAACAAAGGGTTGAGTAATAATAACAATGCCAATCCTATGTCATATCCTCAATTTAATTAAAACATTCTTAACAAGCAATTCTACATTAACTTGACTACTTTTGCCGATGTTCTTCAAAAGCATGGTTACATTTATTAATTGTTTTTCACAAATCATTGCTAATGTGTTATAAAATTATGTGTTGAATTCCTATAACTACAAAACCTATCACAAAAATTGCAATTACTCTGAATGTAAACACTGATTTTCAGTTTTACCTATTCAATGACAGTTAAGAATGAATGCAAAATGCAAGGTTTATTTAACTAAAGCTCTAATATTTTCATACTTGTACAGCTGAAAATATACCTGCACCTTCTATCAGATTTGTTTTGGAGTCCCTTGAGAAATGTAACATAATTAGCTATCAGACTGATTTTTCAGTCACATTCTACTAAAGGATGACTGAGAAGCAGATGGTTTAATCCTCTTTTCCACATAACTCAGCAAATCAGGGGCAGAAGGAAAAACAATGCCCAGGAGTTCTGATACTTTGGCACTACTCTAAGTAAGATGTTAACAGGCACATAAACATTTTTTATCACCATTCATCAAGCACTCCAAGTGTGCAGAATTCTATATCTAAGATTTCTGGTCATTTTACAACTTCTCCAAGACCAGTTCAAATGCCATTTCTTTTCATTCTTTTGGCTGGAATGACTGTACCTCCCAACCTTGGGAGGGTTTATATCTTTGGTCTCTTGTTTATATCTTTATAACATCACTAACCACGTGTTGCCTCATGAAACAGATTTTTTTAAATGTTTGTGTTAATCTGCTATTTAGACTGGGAGCTTCTTGAGAACAGGAACTCTGTCTTAACCATCTACACTGAGACTGGCAAACTTGTCCTGTAAAGGGCCAGATAGTAAATATTTTATGCTTTGTAGTCCACATACATCTCTGTCACATATTCTCCTTTTTCTAAAAACAACCCTTTAAAAATGTAGCCGGCCTTATAAAACCAGGCTTTGGGGGCTATGGCTTGCTGATTCTGAGCATTAATGTTTAAAGATCAGTTTCTGAAGTCAGACTGGGGATTTATTACCTTTGGCAAATTATTGACCTATATAAAATGTGAATAATGATAGCACCTACAATATAGGTTTATTGTGAATATTAAATAAGATAACATATGCAAAGTGCTTAAGCACTGTTACCTGGTAAGGTTCACTAAATGTTAGCTATTGCTGTACATAATATTACTTTCATAATACCTGAGCTGGGAAAGTATTCAATAAATGTTTACTAAATCAAAGATATCCAAAGACACAGACATACACACATATAGCTGAGATTTTGTATAGGAAAATGCTTTAGTCCATAAAGTACTTTTAAACTTAGCTATTTTTCAACATAGTATTTTTCAGTATAACAATAAGGCCATCATATTTTTAAAACATTTTCCAAACATTTCCATGCCTACGATCTCATGTGCACTGCATCAGAAATCTGTGAATCACATAGATTAGGCTGTATTTCCTTTAGTTGATAGATTTGGAAACGGAGAGTAAAATTTTTCAAGGATCATTTTGCTTAGAGGCAATTTAATTAAAAACAAAACAAAAAAACCAAGATTTCACACTAACTGAGTGACAGTTATTGGCCCGTACTATTAGGCAAAAAGGAGACAAAATAAATCAGACAAGAATCTCAAAAAAGTCACTATAAATATAGTTAAAGAGACATGTAAACAAACTATTTAAATACAGTATATTCATAAGTGAGAACATGAGGTCAACTGGAGAGAAATATCACAAAGGAAGAGATACTAAAAGATAAACAGGAATTCATGGGGTGAAATGGAGGAAAGACATTCTAGAAAGAAGAAATATGTTCCCAGTATAAAAATAAAAGTGCACAGAATTTTCAAGGAATAAATCTGTAGTTGAACTGGTGAGATCAGGAATCCAGGGCACATTTTGAGACGTGGGCAGTAGCAGAAGGGGCTTATTTATTGTATTCTAAGTAAGGAGTTAATATGTTTCTCTCTAGACAGTGAGCAGCCATGGAAGTTTTTGAGAAACAAAGTCATATTTGATTTTGGAGATATCATTCTTCTGGCAGTGTGGAGAATGGATTAAAAGGGGATAAATTCTGAAAGCAGAGGGGATAGTTAGGAGACTATTAAACTAATTTTCCCATAGAGGGATTAAGCATATGAAGACAACTTAAAGATAAATATACTTCACTATGACCTAGCAACACCACTTCTAAGCACAGGTCCAGCTTTCTAATTAACATGACAAAATATTTGATGGAGGGGCTTCCCTGGTGGCGCAGTGGTTGAGAATCTGCCTGCCAATGCAGGGCACACGGGTTCGAGCCCTGGTCTGGGAAGATCCTACATGCCGCGGAGCGACTGGGCCCGTGAGCCACAATTACTGAGCCTGCGCGTCTGGAGCCTGTGCTCCGCAGCAAGAGAGGCCGCGATAGTGAGAGGCCCACGCACCGCGATGAAGAGTGGCCCCCGCTTGCCACAACTAGAGAAAGCCCTCGCACAGAAACGAAGACCCAACACAGCCATAAATAAAATAAATAAATTAATTAATTAAAAAAAATAATTAAGCTGCCCCATGCAAATTTCCTATTAAAAAAATATTTAATGGAAGATAAAAACTTGAGGTGTAAGGATAGACATAAAAAGAGCAGTAGAACAGGAGAGAACAGAAATAGATCCATACATTGTCAATCAACTTTTGACAAAGGCACCAAGACAATTTGATAGTGAAAGGCCAGTTTTTCAACATGTAAGTCTGGAACAACTGGATAAACATTTAGAAAACAATAAACCTCAACCCTTACCTCACACTACACACAAAAATTAATACGAGAGGGATCATAGACATAAATATAAAAGCTAAAAGTATAAGGCTTCTGGAAGAAAACGTAACACAGTATCTTTGCAACCTTAGGATAGGCAAAGATTTCTTAGGACACAAAAAGCACTAACTTTTATAGTTACAGAAAAAATCAATTAACTGGACTTTAATAAAGTTAAAAATTTTGATCTTCAAAAGATACTGTTAAGAAAATGAAAAGGCAAGCCACAGACTGAGAGAAAATATTTGTAAATCATGTTTCTGATAAAGAATCTGTACCTAGAATACACACATACACCCCTCTTATAAATTAAAAATAAAAAGACAAATAACCCAATTTTAAAAATTAGAAAAGACTTGAACAGACAAGGGTATTGGTTACATTATCAAAACTCATTGAATTATACATTTAAGATCTGTTTATTTCACCATAAATTAATTTTATCTCAAATTAATAAGTTCATGAAAAAGACCAAACAAATTTAAAAAAACTATTCACAAAGTTACAATGGTTGAAACTATATTAGTTTGTTAATTATTATTTTAGAGTAGGAGTCAGCAAACTTTTTTTGTAAAAAGCTAGATAGTAAACATTTTAGGCTTTGCAGGCCAGATGGTCTCTACTGCAACTATTCAACTCTGCCACCGTAGTATGAAAGTGGTCATAAACAATATGTTAACAACTGGATGTGGCTGTGTTCTAGTAAAACTTTATTTACAAAAACAGGTGGAGGGCTGAGTTTGGCTGAGGACCACTGTTTGCCAGCTCCCTTTTTAGAGCATAAGATTTTATTTGTAACACGCCGCCATAGAGATCTCTGTAGCTTTGCCATATACCATCACCTCCCAGGTGATAATATGGGCAGTAAAAATATCTTTTACATATGGTATGATGTGGAAAAGTTTGATAAGCACTGCCCTAGAGAAACTAACACATATGAACAAGGAGACACACATAAAGATACTCAAAGATATATCTTTGTTTATAATGGCAAAAACATGAAATAATTTAAACGTCCATCGATGAGGGAATCATGATACAAATGTATAATAAAATACAACAGGTGAATGAACTAAATGTCCACTTATTAACACATATATGATACAAATGGGTGCCTCTAAGATGGTCATTCATGACAAGCCATAAGATAATAATCTTTCCTCTGAAATAGAGATATCGCCTCACTTTTAAAATGTAGATATCATATTCTTAAAAGACTATCTAACCTTCTGAAGTCATTCCAGATACTAATAGCTAGACATTTCCAAAGGATGCATATGGATGCTCTATATATTCTAAAATCTCAATTTGGGTGGCCCTATGGTTGGGACTGAATATAATCTAGAAAAAAAGGGACACAGAGTGTAATGTCTACTTTTGCCAATCCTATTATTGGGTATTCTCAACTGCATGGATCAAGACTGGCTAGAGATGGCAGCAGAAGCAGCTAATAAACCAGCCTACTCCCCAATTCCTACTGTCCAATTTCAGTGGACACAGCAAGATGGGCAGTGACAGCAGAGAAAAGAAAATACTGGTGATTTACCCTTTTTTCAACCGCTTTTTCCATTATGCCTTAAAATCCCATTGGAGTGTTCCAGGCTAGTTTATTCTTGGCCACAACCTAGACATACTACACAAATAGCTTCAAATATAATATTTAATACCCAAAAACTGGAGAGGAGAGGCGCATGCTTCAGTGCTTCAATACTATGTTCTGGGTTGCTTAACTAAACATAATCTCTGCTGGTCTGAAAAACGTAGTTCCATCTAGTCAACAGACAGGTACCAGACGGATGGTCAGTCAAAGACCTTCACTTTTATGTATTTCTAATATTGAAATCTTCCATTGTTAGTGTTCGGAAAAAACTTCAATGAAGCCTGTCTCCACTTTTAGGCAAGTTACTTGGAAATCAGCACCTTGGGTATGCTCAGATTCCTAAGCATTAATTTTGACACAGCTCAAATGGAGCAGAACCTTCACAGGAATTAATTCTTGATTCTTTTAGTATCACCTACATATTAGAGCTCCAAGACACCATGTTTTATTCCAAATCCCACTTCTCCCTCCCCAAATCATCATTTATCAGCTTGGAGAGCTAAAGAACTAACAGAAGACTGACGTTTTGTAAGGAAGGTTCTCTGATTGGGGTCAGTGATGGCTTTAGCTAAGAAGGCAACCCAGTCCCCCAAAATAAAGGGAAATAGGCCAAGTTTCCTTGACAGGAGCATAGTCTAGTCCCCAATTAGCCTAGATGCTGTGATTTTACTGGACAAACTAAATAAAACCCAAGAGAAGAAGGGGATGATCTTCAGTTGGACTGGGATTGCTGGGGAGCTAAAGCTGGCTCTCAGTGAAAGGATGAGCAAAGGGGATGGCTGTCTTCACCTTGCTCCTCCATCATAATTTCCCTCTTCTCTTTTCATTTATATTTCTGAATGAGTTTCACAAAAAGCCATCAAGTACTTCTAAGTTTCATTAAAGTTTCTTAAAAGAAGCCCTGCTGAAATCCCATGACCCAATTATGCTATTTTTGTTATTTCACTTTGTTCCCATACAACTAAAGTGGTAATAACAACATATAGGGTGATTTAGAACATATAAAGCACTGTCAAATACAGTATCACTTTGAATCCTCATAACAACCCTGTAAGGTACATAGAACAGGTATTATGAAAGGTTGTGGGATACTAGTTAAAGTCACACAACTAATACCTTCTGATTTCATGTCAATGACATCGATCTGTCCTTGTAGACTATGCCTTTCCTCATTCTTTAAAGGCCCAGCTTATGCTCCCAATGATGCCTTTAATACCTTCAGCCAGAAACAGTTCCTCTATCTTCTGATGACCCACAAAATTCTATACCTCTCTTATGACACTTAACATATCCTATCTTTGTTACAATTATAGATCTGTGTGTCTTAATACACTCAGTGTAAGTTCCTGAAGGGCAGGGACTGGGTCTTATTTATCTTTCTATCCCCCACAGCATCTAGAAACACTCAAATTTTTACATGATGACTAGTGCACTTCCCTGCTTATGTGGGTGATCCACACATGTATAATTCCACCAAAGACCATGGCCTATTATTACTTCCTATTCCATAGAATTAGCCTATAATTTATATAAACCTGAGGAAGAGAGATAAGGAAATTCTAGATTTATATCATACCCAGAGCTCTGGCATATAAAACCAACCAAAAGGGCTAGGAGGCATTCTTAACTTTCTTTAGCATTTCAACAATTATCTTAATTATAGAATCATCCTAAACTTGAATGTGATCTACAGATTATAAACAAGTAAGACTCTTATCACAATGCAACCAAATGACTGCATTTTGAAGAGAATATGAGAGAGAGAGAGAGAGAGAGAGGGGGCGGGGGGGGGGGGGGAGATCAATGAACCAGGAGACTACTAGCTCATATTAGAATAAAAGATTCTTTACTTTATGAAAGGATTTCCTTTGGAATTCTTTTTTTATTCTTATCTCTATTTTTATTAAATAGATGCAGTGAAATTGAGATCATAGGTAAGAGGGATTTGCACATTATAAAATACTGTCAAATGTTATACAGTTTGCATAATGACAATCTATGCACAACTATTAATAATGTCAATAATATTATCCGACATTTATTGAGTACTCGATTTATGTCAGGTACTCTTCTATGTGTCTGACATGCATTTATCTCATTTAATACTCCCAGTAAGTCTATGAAGGAAGTACTATTATTATTCCCATTTTACTTTTTTTAAAAAATTTTTTATTGGAGTATAGTTGATTTACAATGTTGTGTTAGTTTCAGGTGTACAGCAAAGTGAATCAGTTATACATATACATATATCCACTCTTTTTTTTTAGATTCTTTTCCCATATAGGCCATTACAGAGTATTGAGTAGAGTTCCCTGTGCTATACAGCAGGTTCTTATTAGTTATCTATTTCATATATAGTAGTGTGTATATGTCAGCCCCAATCTCCCAATTTATCCCTCCCCCACCGCCATCCCTTGGTAACTATAAGTTTGTTTTCTACATCCGTGACTCTATTTCTGTTTTGTAAATAAGTTCATTTGTACTCTTTTTTTTTGAATTCTTTACATCAGGGGTCCCCAGACCGATACCAGTCCGGGATGTGTTGGGAACTGGGCTGCACAGCAGGAGGTGAGCAGTGGATGAGTGAGTGAAGCTTCATCTGTATTTACAGCCGCTCCCCATCACTCGCATTACCACCTGAGCTCTGCCTCCTGTCAGATCAGCGGCAGCACTAGATTCTCATAGGAGCACGAAGCCTACTGTGAACTGCGCATGCAAGGGATCTAGGTTGTGCGCTCCTTATGAGAATCTAATGCCTGATGATCCGAGGTGGAGCTGAGGCGGTGATGCTAGTGCTGGGAAGCGGCTGCAAATACAGATTATCATTAGCAGAGAGGTTTGACTGCACAGAGGCCATAATAAATCAACTGCTTGCAGACTCATATCAAAACCCTATCAGTGGGCTTCCCTGGTGGCGCAGTGGTTGAGAGTCTGCCTGCCAATGCAGGGGACACGGGTTCAAGCCCTGGTCTGGGAAGATCCCACATGCCACGGAGTGGCTGGGCCCGTGAGCCACAATTACTGAGCCTGCACATCTGGAGCCTGTGCTCCGCAACGAGAGAGGCCGCGATAGTGAGAGGCCCGCGCACCGCGATGAAGAGTGGTCCCCACTTGCCGCAACCAGAGAAAGCCCTCGCACAGAAACGAAGACCCAGCACAGCCAAAATAAATAAATAAATTAATTAATATTAAAAAAAAAAACAAAAAAAAAACCCTATCAGTGAGTGGCAAGTGAAAACAAGCTCAGGGCTCCCACTGATTCTGCATTATGGTGAGTTGTATAATTATTTCATTATATATTACAATGTAATAATAATAGAAATAAAGTGCACAATAAATGTAATGCGCTTGAATCATCCTGAAACCATCCCCCTCACCACCCAGTCCGTGGAAAAACTGTCTTCCACGAAACTGGTCCCTGGTGCCAAACAGGCTGGGGACCACTGCTTTACAGAGTTCCACTAGAATGTTTAAAACATGGCTTAATTTATAATAATTCAATTTACAGCAAATCTTTAAGAACACATTTATAACATAAAAGGTGTATCAGTACTTGCAAAAACACTGGTAATTTCTGAGACAGGTATCAAGGTCATGTGGCCCAGACATTCCCACAGGAAATCCAGAGCACCTGGATTCTATTTCTAGCAACCTTGGATAGGTTCTAAATAGACTTAAGAGGATTTTTCAAAAACTTTTCCAATGAAACTATTTTCACTTCACAATGACTTTGATGCTAATTATGTATTGCTACTTCCTAAATCGTATCTCTTTTTAATCTCTGAACTCATTCTGCCAGATCTTTGTCTAAAAAGAGCAAGATATATTGCTAAAAAAAATTCATTCTTATTGATAGACTATTTTCTTAAAAAAACAAAATCTACAATTTAGTAAAAGTGCCTCACACAGATTGCAGGGTAATAATTTCAGATTTGGACCTGGATGCAGGAGAGGTGGGTTTTATTTCTTTCTTTTATTACATTTATTGTGCTCTGGTCAAGTGTTTGACATTGTGTAAATAACCCAGAAGACCTAGGTCCTGCTACCATCTGGAGTCTCCTTCAAGATAAAATAAATAGCTAAAAATTCGAACATAGAATAGTACTTCTTAAAGTTTTCCTCCAAAATGCTCCCAACAGCAGAGGAGGGTAAACTTAGACTCCTGAGGATATGAAGGCTGGACTAAACCTATGGGTTGAAGTCTGATGTTTCATCAAAATTTTCATTTTACACCATTATATATCCTGTTTGTTTTATTATCTGAAAATGATTTAGCTTACATATCAGCAAATAAAACTGATAGTCCAGAAGAATGTACCATGTTTATCCTGGCAGTTTGCAAACCTCTGACTCACTGTCCCCAGGTTTACTCATAACTCGATAGGAAAAGCATTTGTAGGATAAATACAGAAATAAACATCTATGGTTGTGTTTAAGATGTGTGGGTACTCCGGGCAAAACTGTTGTGTGGATGAAGCTTCAGCTCCCTATTCCCATACTGTGTAACTATAACTGAGATACCATAGATATCTTTCTCTCTCCTGAAGTGGGAAGCTGAAGATAAAGGAGATATCATAGTGAAAGGTAGTTTGAGTTCTTCTGAGATACACATATATTCTAACTGGTATTTTACATTCCTGAAACAAAAATCTTCCTTTCTTTTATGGACCATGAACAGCAAAACCAGTCTTATATAGGCTGAAATAAAAGTCTTTACGTACCTGCAATGATACATGTTTAGGTCAGTAATTCTCAAAAGAGTAGGGTGTAGGGCAGAGAGACCTATTAGAATCTTGAAGCAGGGATAGCGAGCTTTTCATCTACGCATGGTACCAATGCAGTCTTCAGATCTTCTCCCTGAACCACCACCCCTTCCCCGCAAACACAGCCAGTTTTAAAATCACTAACTATAGTGAGCTACTGTTACAGGTGGGAGTATACCTTCTATCTCAGGTGTGTTGGTATAGAAAAAAAAATTAAGGTAGCTGCAGAGAGACTCTGACTGGCGCAGAATTTTACTATGATTAAACGGTGGGTTTATTAAGCACAGAGATATTTTAGCACTTAGAGGTTATTCTCAGAAGTTATTTAATTTTACTATGATTAAATGGTAGGTTTATTAAGCACAGAGATATTTTAGCGCTTAGAGGTTATTCTCAGAAGTTATTTCTCCTCTCTGGATCTCTTTCAATTTTTCCATGTAACTTTATAATTTTAAAAGGGAAAACTGTCTATGACGCTCTTATAAAGGCCTAGTTTTCATCTTAGAGAAAAAGGATAACTTTTCTATTGTTGCAGATTATAATCGAATAATGTATTCTATTATTATGTTTTTGTTTTAAAATTTGGGGACCAAACATAGACAGTGAAAATAAACTGTATGTGAAAATCATCTTAATACCTTTTATAGCTCTTAATCATTTTCCCTTGTGATTATAGCCCTATAAAAGTGGATAGGGAGATAGGTACTGAGTATCATGAGCTTTCTTAGCATGAAGCTGAGGTTCAGAAGCTATATTTAACTGCTGAAGTTCAGAAAGCTAAAAACAACAGAACTAAGGTCAGACATGGCTAAACTCAGAGACCAGTATCCCTTCCTCTTCCTCATATTACCTAAACAGAGAAATAAAGATATTTTTGCAGCACAAGAAATCTAAAATATTATATGCACCTATTTCATGTTTCTATTAATCAATCACCAAAGGCTGAAAATATTATTACTGTAAAAAATACTACATAGAAGTGTGTCCATAGCCTATCCTAATAGGTATGTCTATAGATTATCAACCATATTATTAGTTTATCAATCAGTCCATCTGAGATCAGCCATTATTAAGGATACAAGCTTGTTAGATTATTTAGATGACTCCAATAGACATCTGAGTAGTTTTGTAAATGTTACAAATACTAGTTTCACAGGAAAAAGTTAAAGTATAATTTAATTTGTGTTCAGCTTGCTGAAGATTTTCCTTTTGACCTTAGTGAGATATTTGCTTAAACGATAGAACTAACATATGATCCAGCAATCCCATCTCTGAGTAATATATCCAAAGGAAATGAAATCACTATCTTGAAGAGATATCTGCACCCCCATGTTCACTGCAGCATATTTACAATAACCCAGACATGGAAACAACTCAAGCATCCACTGATGGATGAAAGGGTAAAGAAAATATTATATATATACATATATGTATATATACACACATAATGCAATATTATTCAGCCATGAGAAAGAAAGAAATCCTGCCATTTGCAACCACATGGCTAGGTCTTGAGGATATTACACAAAGTGAAGTAAGTCAGTCAGAGAAACACATGCACTGTATGATCTCCCTTGTATGTGGAATCTAAAAAAACAAACTCATAGGAACAGAGAACAGACTGGTGGTTGCCAAAGGTGAAAAGAGGTGGGGTGGGGGTGGGGGTGGGGAAGGTTGGGGGGAAAAGGGTGACGGTGGTCAAAAGGTACAGGCTTCCAATAAAAGGACATATAAGCCCTGAGGATGTAACATACAGCATGGTGACTATAGTTAACGATACTGTATTGTATATTTGAAGGTGACTAAGAGAGTAAATCTTAAAAGTTCTCATTACAAGAAAAAAGTTTGTAAGCATGTGAGGTGATGGATGTTAACTAAACTTATGACAGTAATCTTTTTGCAGCATATACATACCAAATCATTATGCTGTATACCTTAAACTAATACAATGTTTATATGTCAATTATATCTCAATAAAATTGGAAAAAAATTGCTCAACCAAGGTAGAAGACTAAATTACCTTCCTATTCTCTCTATAAAAAATGGTAATGCAAAATTGTTATCATACGGAGATTATCCAAATTTTAAATAAAATGCAGGAAAAACAGCATTACAGAAGTGCTTTAGGCAGTTAATAAAAATATAATGTTTTTTTCTGGAGTATATGAGTTTGTGGTATTTGTCAGCTTTCAAAACTTTACTGAGTGAACGCTAAAAAATATTAAAAATGAAATTTTTAATTAAGGAGTTTAATGGCTCCTAGATGACACCAAGAGCCAGCTGAAAGCAATCTGGCTTCTAACTTTGCCCAATCTCCGAAGCAAAAACAAAACAAAGAGCTCTGACACTTGAATTAAAACCTGGGTTTTAGGGAGGAACACAATCATACAACCATCTAAACGTAAACCCTATAAGTAACACGTGTTTTCAAAATGAAACATAAGTCTCTCAGTATTCAAACTTTGCAATGAACTATTTCTAGTTTCCCCAATGACTTGATGTTCTCTTGCCTCTTTTCACATGTTGTGCCCAATGACAGAAAATTCTTCTACCATATCTCTACCTGGCTGACTCCCACTCTTACTTTGGGTCTCAGCTTAAAAATCACTTCCTCCAGAAGAATCCCAAATACATGTTAGATATGTGCTTTAGAGTACTATGGACTTACCCATATCACGATAAATTTTAATTGTTCATTCAAGTTGTCTGCCTTTCCCCCTAGGCTGCCCCTGACAGCATGTAGTCCAGCATGGTGCCTAGCACATAGCAAGTGCTTTTATTAAATTAATTCTAGTTTAAGGTTGCCTCCATGTAAGGATGCCAACTAAAACTCTTTGACCAAAACCTTTTTTTCAAATGAGGTATGGAGAGAAGGTAACCATCCAATTTAGGTAATTAAATACAGCAAGTGGCAATCTACTTAAACATGCACTTAAATCAGACACCTCTAGGGCATTAAATTTTATCATATTTACAAACAGTTTCTTACTAGTCGTCATTTTCATTTAAAAGAAAGCTTTTCAATTAGATCTATCAAATTAAGTAATTCAGTTCAATTTATGACAATCAAATACAAGAGGAGGAAATGTAAAACACCCAAATGGTTGAACTGCTAATCTGAATAAATGTGCAATTTTTAGAATGGAAAAAATTGTGGAGAAATGAGTTTAAATGGCTGAGGTTCCCTATTGCTAAATCATTTATTCAAGAGTATTTCTAGCAACTAGAAAAGCATCTTGGAAGCTGGTCGCCATATATAGCCTAAAACAGTCAAAATACTTTTAAAAACAAATGAATTTTTGTTGAAAGATACTTCAAACTATTAAATACCAAGATTCCCATTCTGAATTATCATAAGGAATGTAGTTGGAAGAATCAGGTCTACGAACATGTAGTTAGTTCAGGTTTAGGAAACATTTTGCGATACAGAAGAATAACTGACCATTTTATCAACAACTTTAGAACAGACAGGACATCTATAGGTGACAGGGAAACGTTATTATTAACTGGAAGCATAATTTTTAATATTTTGCTTCACTAAACCAAATTATACTACAAAGGATACGGTTTCATACACAAATATAAAAAAAATGAAGGAGAAAAAAAGCACTCAACTTACACCAAGGCATGATTTGGCTATTCAAATGATCAAATGTGCATACTAATTCCTGTACTGGTGACAGATCTGAACAGAAATCACTAAATTCCACCTGCAAGCACATCATGTCAAGTGTGTATGAACAATAATAATCTCATGGCAGTGGTGCCAAGGGAAATATCCCAAGGTTCTTTGTACAAGTCAGAACAATAACAGATTTAGTTGATTTATGGCTAACTGAAGGATTAATGTTATTAAATTTCATTCTGATTCCTCTGATTCTAGAAATAGGTTAGTTTCTCCAAAAGGTACATATATAGATAATATATACAAACAGATACGGAAGTGGATGGCAACCATACTTCTCATAAAAATGAAAGTATTCTAAGTTCAAACATAAACTTCTTCCTTCTTTTAGATATAAGATTAGCATCTAAATTATTTTGTTATAATGAGTTCTGCAAGAATATTGAAAATAACTGCTAGTTTAATTAATTAAAGGTGTCCAATAGGCACAGTTTAATTCATTAGCATGGAGAAAAATATATGATTTTATATAATACCTGCAGTTATAAAGGAAGTATCTATTTAATTAAAATTATAATTCTATGCTACCATGATAAAATGATTTCTTTGATCAGGGATGGCAAATGACTAAGGAGAAAATACCATTGGTAACTCTTCAGTGCCTAAAATTATATGAAAGATTTGGAAAAAGTTACAGAATAGGGGGAGGAAAGAGGACAGAGATATTAAATTCGTCATCTTATTTAGTTCCCAAACATTCAGGACAGTTTCTAATCATTATTCTGCTAAGTAAGGTGTTTGACATGAGCTTACTAGGAAGGACTTAAACTGGATGTAGGTAGAGTGAATGTACTAACCAGAATTCTGTCATTTGTAAGCTGTGTGATCCTGGAAAAGCCACTTAGTATCTACCAGGCCTCAGATTCCACATAAATAAAGGAAGGATAATTTCTAGAACCTGTTTAATTGTAATGTCAAGAAATTCTGAATGTTTCAAATTCAAGCCATTGTTAATCTTCATGTTCTGTAGTTGCCACTACAGACTACAAGATGTATGAGGAAGGCTTACAATCAAACAAACCAAGTAACTAGTTGTAACATATAGGCATGGCCAACCTACACACTGAATTTGACGAGTCTAGTGAGGCTAACCTTTTACTTTTTTATTAACTGACTGCTACTCAGAAAGCTGCCTCTCCCTAGAAACAGTGAAACATAAGAACTTTGTCCTACGCCAGCTATATGCTTCCACAATCAAAGAAACTTGAAACTGAACTAAGTTCACAAAATGAAAAAGTTAGCCACAGTGAGACTGACAGAGTTGCTTTTCCTGTATCTTCCTAACCTTGACATCTAATCTGTACCAGCTATAAACTACAGACCAGTCAATGGAAGAGGTAACCTCAAAACTAAAACTCAGGTAGGTTCTAGATGAAGAGGTTCACTTTAAAATTTGAAGTGAGTTACAAAGAAAAAAATATGCTGATATACCAAATAAGGTTCCTAAATAATCCTACGGAAAACAAAACTCACGTCACAAGATAATACTTTAAATCCATATAGCACATTTTACAGAGCAACTTAAAGCATTTTATAGAAATTACCCAATTGACTTTCTTGACACTTCTGTGAAGTCAAGTATTACCTGTATTTTCCAAAGAAGGCAAAAAGAAACAAAGGAACTAAAGTTATTTACTTTGCCAATGACATAGCTCTCTATTGCACATCTAGGGTTTTAACTTGTGAAAAAAGGTGCTCAGCTCCATAAGAAATTACATTAACTGAAATGCCTCAGCATTTTGAAAAATACTGGAGTTCTCACAAGATGTGAATGCAGAGATAGTGTACTGACTTACTTCGCATTTCACCTGGTCACTTAGTTCAATATCTGCCACACTGTCGGTACTCAATGAATAAGGGCTATTAAAGATAGCTAACAATTACTAGAGCTCATATATCAGGTACTGTGCTAAGTGCACTATACATATTAGTTCATTTAATCCCACCAACAACTCAAAGAGGTAAGTGAATTATTACTTTTCATTTTACTGATGAGGAAATGAAGGCCTAGGTTAAGTAACTTGCCCAAGATTACAAAATGATACAGCAAAGATTTTACAAAGGTAGCCCAACTTGGGACCTTGTTTAAAGATCGTCGTTGTAGAAAGAATAAGAGACTAGCAGTAAGAAACTCTATCTATACTCTATTCCCTCTATCACCAAGTCCTTGGAGAGAAGAGAAATTTCTTGCTGATCTTTGTATCTCTTCTCAGGCTTAGCATGGTACCTTAATCACATTATTCCTCATTAAATGTTTCCTGAATAAAATTAAAATCACATAAACAAATTAGGCTTCATTGTCCTCAACTGTAAAATGGAGATAAAGGTACCTGCACTGTCTGCCTAAGTCGTTCTCATAGTGTGGTCCCTGGACCTGGAAACTTCGTCAGAAATGCAAGTATCAGGCCCTACCCCAGGCCTACTGAATCAGAAAATAGTATTTTCTGATTCAAGGTGATTCTCACACATGCTGAAGTTTGAGAACCACCAGTCTACCTTAAAGGATAATTTGGAGGATCAAATGAGTACAATAATGTGAAAGCACCCAAAAAAGTGAAGTATATCATCATCATAATCATTAAAAGAGTAAATTATGTTCCTTGAAAAAACTTAGTGATTTTGCTAGATCCGGATAAAAATGAACATCAGAAATGAAATTATCATGAGGGAATTCCCTGGTGGTCCAGTGGTTAGGACTCTGCACTTTCACTGCAGGGGGCACGGGTTTGATCCCTGGTCGGGGAACTAAAATCCCCGCATGCTGCGTGGCACAGCAAAAAAAAAAAAAAAAAAAAAAAAAAAAAGGAAGAAATTGATCATGAAACATTTTGTGAATAAAATATTATTATTCCAGACTTTATCTGGATAATGTATAGCATTCACGGATGCAGAGAAAAAGACGACTATGAGCCATAAGGTTGTACGTAGAAATCTGATAACTTGGTTATGCAGTGGTTCAACACAGAGAGATGACAAACTACACAGGCTTCTTACCTGACCAGTGTCCAGTGGAGATGCCAGATCTGTCTGTGCAGGTCTCACTTACAGGTCTAAACACAGTTTCCCATCCTCCAGTAGCATAGCGCCAATTGTGAGATTCCAAGATGAGTGTTCGCTGGGTGCCATATGCAATCATGAAGCAGTAGACCACATGATGGAGCTGACAGCCATAGCCACAGCCTTTGTTGATATTACACACTAGCTTCTTGGCTTTGCTGCAGTCCTTGGGATTCTGTCAGTAAGGAAGAGAAACAAAGGTGAAGATAAGCTGTACTGAGAGGTTAACTTCTCTTTATAGGTGACAAATGTCAAAAATCATATAATAAGCCAGGACTAATCCAGTATATCTTATTAATTAAGCAAGGAATTCAGCTTTGAGATTATATTTCAAAGAATCCACTGAAAATTTTATGTGCATACTTATGGAGGTAGCAGTGAAAAAGACCAGTTACTTTGGAAACATCACTAAACAAACATGAAATTAAGCAGTTACGTTTTAAAAAATACTCTTTCACTTCTCTATCACTCAGAACATGCAAGTATGATCTTCTCTGAACTCAAAGTTGCACACACTGAAATCTTTATGAAAGAAGCAAAATAGTTCGCTTATTCCATGTGCAGTTCAGCATTCTGAGATTATTACCTTCACTGATGAAACAAATCATCTTAAAAGAAAAACCATAATTTAACTAATAATTCCATCTATTCCAGAATTCGAGATGTCACCAACAAAATGTACTTTTTCATTATGGAAGTAAAGCCACTGAGTAAAAGGATATCTGAGTTCAACAATTAAAAAATATCAGTCATGGGACTTTTTCAAAAAACCAGTATTGATGATACAAGTAATTTTTAAAATAAAATGTAGAGCATGTTTTATATTGGATGTATTGAGAATGTGCTATGCCAATTTTTAATCAGGAGATCCATTTTTAATATTTACATGTTTTGCTATAAGATGAATAGCAAGTGGTTAAAACATTTAATATTATCTAACAGTGGGTGCAATGGGGTTAAGCAAACGTGAAAAATTCTTTTTTCCCATCCTATAGTTTCAATTCCACTGTAATTTGTATGGGCTGTTGCTAAATATCCCTAGGCATCTTAGTTCTTCAAATAAAAATTTGTTTCGACAAGGACTCCTTAGCCTGAGAAATTTTTCAAGCTGTTCTGTCTGCAAGGGAAGAGAAAGGATGGGTACCTTCAGGAACAGAATCTTTTCTTCCACATAGCAAGAAGCAAGGTAATCAGTTCTCAATTTATATGAGCCTTTAATAAAGCAGTTGCCAAACCACAAATCTACAACTATTTTCTAGGGATATCATCTGCTCTGTAAAGTAGAGTCCTAGAAACAAAAGCTAGGATGGTAAGGCTATAAAATGATTCTGAAAGAAACGCTGAAAAAGGAAAATGCCACACACCGTTACTTTCAGAAGAAGTATCTTTCATACTCAGGTGTGCCACTGCAGGCTGGTCCTTTCAGATCAAAGCAGAACCTATACCATCAAGGGCCTTCTGAAGAGTTAGAGCCCTTATGAACCCAAGAGAGCCCAGATAAAATTCAGCAAGATGTGGTCAATACTGTTTCCTCAATCAAGTACTAGAGTTGCTGAATTCTCTTCACTTGAGACTTTGAACTCATGGCAGACTCCTAAGGCAATAAAGATCCCCACTCCAGGTGCTACAGCCACAAGAGTTAAGAAGAACAGAGGGGGTGTGATGTTGGGAGACCAATTTATCATTTACTTTCTTCTAATATTATACAAGGATCTGGGAATAAAGAATATTCAAAGCTTTATTATTAATTCAATAGTTAAGAGAGCAAAGAATATCGACATTTGTCAGATTTTTCATGAACTGTAAGAAATACGCACTTTGAATATCTCTAAAATTCATATGAATGAAAATGTCCTTCATATATTTTTCAATAAACATTTTCTTTTACAACTGCTTTTAGATGTACAGAATTATTGCAGAGTTAGTACAGAGATCCCATATACCTCACAACCAGCTTCCCATATTATTATATCTTATATTAGTCTTCACATTTTTTAAAGGAAAAAAGAGTAAAGGAACATAATAATTGAAACAGATGACCTTTAGTTTTCAAACTGTAGATTTTTTACTTAAAAGAAGACACATCTGCATTAAAAAATACACATCTACTGTGTTTCTTAAGAGTTTAATTAGAACCCAGTGTTTCGAGCACAAGAACTGAGGCCTAAGAGAAAGAAGAGGGTAATTTATGAAATGAAGCGTAATTCAAGAGTCTTAATGTGTCTCAAAGTAAGCTGAAGAGAGAATATATTAAATCTTTCTGTTATGTATTGATAACACAGAGAAAGGGAAAAAAATCTATTATGTATGGTTCTGGAATGAGAAAGGTCTACATATACAAGGTAACCAATGGAAGACTCTAAGGCAGGAAGTGATAAGAGAAAATGAATGGCTGTTTGGAATGATAACAGTTAAACAAAACACTGAAAAAGCTCAGCGCCACAGCCCGATTTCTTACCAAAATAATATTTAAAAGTCTGCAAAATTCAAAGGATCTTGCTCATAAAAGACTCAGAAATAGGAGAGAGACAGCGAGAAACAGAAAAAGTATATGTGTTTCTAACACAAGATTAGGGTCATCAGAACAAAGATCTAGAAAAAACAAGCAGATAATATAAAAGGTAAACAAAGCAACAACTCAGATGGATAGGGATTTACTCTGATGGAAAGGAACCTCACAGAAAACCCCTTATCTGAGCTAACTTTTTGTTATCTGCCACTGTTATGAAGTAGCAACAAATAAGAGATTTATGGGAGTCTATAAAAGGGAAACAGAGCCATTGTTATACATACATACATGCATATATATAATCTCCAAATTTCTTACCAAATAGACTTTGTCAATTACCACTGATCCTGATTTTATACTTTTCTGTTGATGTCTACAAAAAGCTTGAAGGTTTGTCTCATCCATAAGCAATAATATAGAGAAGGGCCTCATTACTAAAAGAAGCTTTACTTTAATCATGTTATCACTTTAACAGGGTAGCTATTTCTGATGATAAAATCTGTTTTTCATTTGCTTCCTGTGTACCTAAGCACTCTCTTGTATATTTCTCTACCAGTAACGCCAAAATGCAGGCAGATAGTTTTGTTCTATGTTATAATGCTTTATCTCTTTCCCCTCCCTCCCGTCTTAAGGTACTCCCTCCACTCACCTCAATCTTTCTCTCTCTCTCTCTCTCAGACACACACACACACACACACACACACTTGGAATATGATACACTCCAAGCAGATGTAGGCTCACTAGGAAGCACTTCTTATTCGTGAGTGGGAGATGGGGAAATACAGATTGAAAATGCTACCCCGTAATGCTCTCCCCTGGGAGAGCATCCTACTTCTCCCTCCTTCTGCCTTGAGTATCACTCACTGATCAAGTATAGGCGAACCTTTGTTCATTTAATAAATATTTATTAAGCACTTAACTTATACAAGGAAACTTGGGAGATGACAATCCAATAGAAAAAGAAATTATATACATAAATAACTACAATAGACAATTTAAATGTTTTAAGACCATGGTAAACAAGGAATTAAGGAATGGAAGAGGAAAAAAAAGTCACTTTCAGCTGGACTGGAAAGGGCTATGAATAAAACTGCATTTAAAATAAATCTTTAAGATATAATTTATTGTGTTTATGAAATGCTAAGTAAATGTACTTTTTCCATTATTCAATGGAGGCCTATATTGCAAAGAATAATTGTGAAGGGCAAGGTAAAATTACTTTATAAACTCTACGTATTATATTTATAACGTAGGATTTTTGTATACAGGGCCTTCTTAAAGTCAGACTCATCAATAGGCACATGCATTCTTGCTTCTTTCGATGATGATGTTATTTAAGCTTTAGAATAGGAGGCAAATTTGTCAAAATTACTTAAGACAACGTGTTCTAGTTGAAGAACTGCAGAGGTTTAATATTTTTTCTAATTCAAGCTCTGTTATGAATTCAATTGTGTGATTTTGCTTCAATTTGGTAATTTAAAATTGAGATAAAAATTACCTCCCTCCATAACCTCTTCCTGCTCACCCATCCTTCCATCTCAGAGACACTATGAGGCTAAAATACATGCTATGTGCTCAAAACTAATTCAAACATACTTCTCATTTATTCTCATAATCTCAAGAGAAC
This sequence comes from Balaenoptera musculus, assembly GCF_009873245.2. Taxonomy (NCBI): domain Eukaryota; kingdom Metazoa; phylum Chordata; class Mammalia; order Artiodactyla; family Balaenopteridae; genus Balaenoptera; species Balaenoptera musculus. The sequence goes on along the minus strand of NC_045786.1, from coordinate 139,962,279 downwards.
ATTACTTCACACTGGATAAATGAAATACTTTTTTGCATTTAGTGCTACAAGGTGGCCCAATCATGGGCCCTTGTAAGCTGACAATGTTACGTAACATTTTTACAGTTATAATTCTGCAGCAAAGCTGTCACCATAGGACATATAAGAAACGAGGACTTAAGATAAAATGGGGTTCTTCTGTATTGTTTCCTTTTGTTCAGCTCTTTTAAAAAATTTTAACACTATCTGAGGCATTTCTTATGATGCTGTTAGCTTCCAAGAATGACCCTATCTCAACCGAACTGAAAACTATATTTGCTCTCACTGTCCTGTAAATCAACATTGGGAAGCATATTTAAATCAATATTCCTCTAACTAACACAGTATATTAAAGGAAGCAGCAACTCTTAAACCTAAATGATTACTAATTCGCTAAAGGCACCATCAAAATGCTAAAATATCTATTTTACTTTGGTTACAAATATGAAAATAGTCACTCTTGGATATATTTCAAATAAGGAAGCCAGTTTAATTTCTACTTTGCTAAAAAAGAATTATTTGGAATCAACTAGTAAACCACAAGCATTATTATAGTACTTAGGCACTGCTAGGATTTAGAGGTTTCTACTTCCTTCACTTAGTAAATTAGTAGTAATTGTGAATTAATGATATAATATTACAAAATATAGTACTGATTCCATGGCTTTTAAATTAAATCACAGATAAAGCCTTTTGCCAGGACTGTTTAGATTTTCCATACAAATTAAAGCCTCTTCAGAGGAAAATTTTCCAGCCACAATGTAATTTCCCTCACTTATCTGCCCAGTTACTACAGACCAAAACACTGCAGAAAAAGCCTAAATCAACAACAAACAGAAAGCATTTAGTCAATATAAACTGGATATAATATCTCCAGGCATCTCTTGCAAAGAAAAAATGCTCAATAACTATTAGTTCAGAAGAACTGCATGTACAGAGACAAAGGTGATGTCAAATCCATTGTCACAAAAATACACTAATTGGTGGCAAGCCAAAATTTAGAATTCAGGTCTCTTAATCCATCGCCCAGTGCTCTTATCCGTCCCCCCGCCCCATGATGTCTTCAATACAAGATGCAGCAAGAAACAGAGACTCAGAGCACTTACCGGGTCATTGTTTCCCCAGATTTATGGATGTATACTTGACAAATAAAAATTGATTATATTTAAGGTGTACGGCACGATGTTTAAAAATATGTAAACACTGAAATGATCACCACCATGGAGCTAATTAACGTATCTATCACCTCACACAGTTACGTTTTATTTTTTGGTGGGGAGAACAGTTAAGATCAACTCTCTCAGCAAATTTCAAGTATACAATACAGTATTATTAACTACAGTCACCATTCTGCACATTAGTTCTCTAGAACTTAGTCAACCCACATAACTGAACCTTCGTACAATTTGATCAACATCTCCCCCTTTCCCCCACCTTCCTGACCCTGATAACTACTGTTCTACTCTCTGCTTTTATGAATTTTTTAGATTGCACATATAAGTGAGATCATGCAGTATTTTTCTTTTTTGTGTCTTATTTCATTTACCATAATGTCCTCCAGGCTCATCCATGTTGTTGTAAATAGCAGGATTTTCTCTTTTGTTATGGCTGAATAACATTCCATTGCTGTTTGTACACACACACACACACACACACACACACATTTTCCTTATCCATTCATCCACTGATAGAACCATAAGCTGTTTCCATATCTTGGCTATTCTGAATAATGCTGCAATGAACATGCGGGTGCAGATATCTCTTTGAGATACTGATTTCATTTCCTTCAGATAATATACTCAAAAGTGGGATTGCTGGAATCATATGGTAGTTCTATTTTTAATTTTTTGAGGAACCTCTATATTGTTTTCCATAATGGCCATACCAATTTACATTTCCACCAACAGGAATGGGGACAAAGGTTTCCCTTTTTCCACATCCTCCACAACACTTATTAACTTTTGCCTTTTTTGATAATAGCCATTCTAACAATTATAAGGTGATATGACTCTTTGTAGTTTTGATTTGCATTTCCCTAATGATTAGTGATGTTGAGCACCTTTGCATATACTTGTTGACCCTCCTGTATGTCTCTTTTGAGAAACGTCAGTTTAGGTTTTCAGTCCATAATATGATCAGGTTATTTGGTTTTTTGCTATTGAGTTGAATTCCTTACATATTTCGGATGTTAACCCCTTAGTAGATATCTAGTTTACAAATATTTTCTCCCATTCTATAGATTGCCTTTCGATTTTGTTGTTTCGTTTGCCGTACAGAAGCTTTTCAGTTTGATCTAGTTCCACTTGTTGATTTTTTATTGTTGTTGTTGTTGCTTGTGCTTTTGGTGTCATATCTAAAAAAATCAAATGTCAAGGAGCTTTCCCCCTTTGTTTTCTTCTAGTAGTTTCAGAGTTTTAGGTCTTACATTTAAGGATTAAGAATCAGAACCCTGGGGATCCTTCCAGCTCCTCTCTAATAACATTCCTTCTATAGGGAGGAGTTAAACCACAAATAGCTCCTATTTCCGATAAAGAAAGGTCACTAAAGGAATGAGCCAGGTAAGTTAAATTTTATTCTGCTCTTTGCTCTAATCATAAGACTAAACAGTTTTTAATTTGCTTGTTTAAAAAGATTTGCAACATCTAGCTTTGTGTTGGTAATGAAGAAAAGATTCATTAATAGCGTGGTGAAAGCACTTCATTGTATTGGAAACGATTTTATTTCTCTAAAATTATTTTCAAAACGAAAGCAGAAAACGTAATGAAGCAAACAAAAGAATTGAAGTACTACACAGTGGTAATTAAAATAAAGACTCTGGGCATAGTTAACCATGAAAGAGAAAGTTAAAAAGCATTCTCATTTTTAAAAGCGAAGACCGGAAATCATTGTCTCTTAACATATTAAACAAGAATATTTTCATAGCAAAGTTAAAGGTAGTTTCAAGGTGTGCTTTCCACCCCTCTGGCAGAGAACAATCTGTTTTAAGTAGAAAGAACAACACAATAGCTGACCAAAAAGTAGGCCACCCAGTGCTTCAGGAAATCAATTTCCCTGTGGGTATTTTATAAAACTTCAAGAGTATAAACTTAATGGAGAAAAGATATCAAGATACATAGTTTACAGGCTATTATCCTGACGAATTGAAGCAAAAGGTAGATAGTTATTATACAGTTATAGAAGAGGAAAGCTCTTCTTGGTAAGTAAAGCCAATTAATTGGCTTACTTTAAATGCATTTTTTAAACTTCTGCTCTTTGCCTAGAAGTCTCTATTGAATGTCTGGAAGCCATTTTTTAAAAGATGGAAATTCTACAGATCCAGTAGAAAGCAACAAACAAATGTGGGGAATTTCTTCTACTAATGGTCTTTGAGACAGTATTCTGTCATCTCTGGGTATTCCAGGTAGTCTCTAAAAAAACCTCTATCTCAGGTTCAAGTACATCAGAGCAACCTTGGTAATACTGTCTGCTTCCATAAGGGCCACAAAGGGAAGGCAGAGAAAGAATGAGATGCATCCAAGTTTAGTTCTCTCATTCAAAATCTAATGTAAACACAACTCCCTCCAAGGCTAGAGAAGAAAAGTTAAGTTACCTGCGGAGCCAGATTCTGCCAATCTTACATAAATGCATAGAAGACGTATCTCCTCAAGCACCTTCAATATTTCTCCCTAAGTTTATAGCCTGATTCCCAGGTCTCAGAACCAGCTGAACTGGTCCGGTTAAAAACAGCATGCTTACAAAATTAAGGTTGAATTTCAGAAAGGCCCTCCACCCACCATCATTTTACTTAACAGGATTCATGGGGTTCTCTCCTCAAAATCAAAATACAGGCATGCTATGGCAGGCAGACACTCTCTTAAAAAAAAAGAGGGAGAGAGGAAAAGGGGGGAGGAAGTAGTAGAATGGGAAAGAGGGAGGAGGAAAGGAGAAGAAGGGAGGGAAAGCTGGAAGAGAGAAGAGAGAGAGAGGAAAGAGGGAAGAGGGAAGAGGAGGAGGGGGGTGGGGGGGTGGGCAGCGGAAGAAGAGGGGAGAAGGAGAAAGAAGGAGAAAAGTAAAAGCAAGCTCCAGAATGGTTAACTCTGACTTATACAGGATTCAAAAATAAAGTAGATAGCAGACACAAAAGAGAAACGCTGGCTGGAACTTTGTTCTTGTGCAAAGGCTGCTGCAGGTGGTTTGTTTTTTGCTTTAAATAAAAGTCAAAATAACTTACACTGTTTTGCCAGCTCTTCCATTCTGCAAAATGCCATTCTTCAAGGTAGAAATGGTACTTATAGCACTTGTCTACTCGCTGGCTTTTAAATCAAACCATCAACAATAATTAACCCAGATGTCAAATCTTGCTACTTTTTCTCCTGGGGAGAGGCTTTGCTCCACTTCTCCATGCAGCTAGCCATGCACTGAGAATCCACTATTAGCAGAGCAGAAATTTCTTTGGAATCCCTGGTTATTATTATTATTATTATTTCGATTAAAAAAAACCCAACCTGTTAAGATCACTTTTCTCACCGCCTCAGTTTAACACTGCTCTAACCAATTCATGTTATTTTCTTTACTTTTGAAAATCTTAGACTCTGCATTTTTTTGCTGTTTATTTGTAAATAACTTAAGACCCTTAATAAATTGCAAACACAGTAGAGTTACTGTGTACCTTCCACACAGCTTTCCCCAATGAGAACATCTTACATAACCACAGTACATTATCAACATCAGGAAATGGACATTACACAACATTATTAACTATAATATAGACCTTATTTGGATTCACCAGTTTTTACATGCACTCATTTTTTTTTTTTTTTTTTGGTATAGTACTATCAAAACATGTAGAGACTCATGTAACCACTACCATAATCAGGATATAAACTGCTGCACCAAAACAAAGAAATTCTCATACACTATCCCCTTTAGAGTCACACCCTTCCCCAAACCTTAATCCCAGGGAACCAGTGATCTCTGTTCTCCAGAACCAATGGTCTCTTTTATCACTTGGCATAATGCTCTTAAGACCCATCCAAGTTATTGTGTGTATCAATAGTTCATTCCTTTTTATTGCTGGGTAGTATTCTGCTATGTGGAATGTACCACAGTTAATTCACCCATTGAAGGACATTTGGGTTGTTTTCAGGTTTTGATTATTACAAATTAAGTTGTCATGTATGTGAGTGTACAGATTTTTGTGTGGACATGAGTTTTCATTTCTCTAGGATGAGAATACAGCAGTATAACTGCTGAATCACACAGTAAGGACATGTTTAACTTTATAGCAAACTGCCAAACTATTTACCAGAATGGCTGTACCATTTTATATTCCCATGAAGAATCTATGAGAGAGCTGGTTGCTCAGCATTACTTTAGCCATTCTGATAGGTGTGTAGTGGTATCTCATTATGTTTTTAAGTTGCATTCCCCTAACAGTTTATGATTTTGAACATCTTTTCGTGTGCTTATTTGTTATCCATATTTACCCTTTGGTAAAGTTGTCTATTCAAAACTTTTACCCATTTTTTGACTGGATTGTTTCTTCCTGTTGAGATTAAAGAGTTCTTAATACATTCTGGATACAGGACCTTACTTGGATGTGTGATTTGCAAAGACTTTCTCCCAGTCTATGGCCTGTCTTTTCATCTTCTTTAACAGGGTAACATTCTCAGATCAAAAAGTTTTTAATTTTGATAAAAGTCCAATTTACTTTTTTTTCTTTTATGAACCATTCTTTTGGTGTCACGTTTAAGAACTTTTAGCCTAAGTCACAAAGATTTATTCCAAAGATTTTCTTTATAGTTTTACAGTTTTACATATAGAAAGCTTTATAGTTTTACATGTCACATTTATTTTATCTGTCAGATTTACTATCCATTTTGAGTTAAATTTTAAGTAAAGTGTGAGGTTTAGGTCAAGGTTCATTTTTTGCTTATGAGATGTCCAATGATTCCAACATCATTTATTGAAAAGACTATGCTTCCTCCATTGGATTGCTTTTGTACCTCTCTTAAAAATCAATTGCCCACTCATAGGTGTATACTCAAAAGAACTGAAAACTGATACTCAAACAAATACATGTACAGGTATATCATAGCAGTACTCAAATAGCAAAAGGCAGAAACAGCCCAAATGTCCATCAGTGAATGAATGGACAAATATTGGTATATCCATACAATGGAATGTTATTTAGCCATAAAAAGGAATGAAGTACTAACACAAGCTACAACATGTATGAAACTTGAAAATATTATGCCAAGTGAAAGAAGCCAGACAGAAAAGGTCGCATGTTGTATGATTCCATTTACGTGAAATATTCAGAATAGGGAAATCCATAGAGAATGCATATTGGTGGTTTCCAGGGGCTGGGGGAAGGGGAAAATGGGGGAATGGAGAACAAATGCTTAATGGGTATGGAGTTTTCTTTTGAGCTGATGAAATATTTGGGGACTGGATAGAGGCGGCGCTTGCACAACCTTGTGAATGCACTAAGTGCCACTGAATTGTTCACTTTAAGATGGTTAATTTGATGTTATGTAAATTTCACCTCAATGGAAAAAAAGCAAGTTAGCGAACCTATGTGGGTTTATTTTAGACTCTGTTCTTTCACTGATCTACATGTCTACCCCTCCTCCAACACCATACACTATCTTGATTATTTTAGCTCTATTTGTAAGTCTTAAAGGTAGAAAGTGTGATTCCTCTAACTTTATTCTTCTTTCTCAAAATTGCTTTAGCTATTTTAGTTATTTTGCCTTTCTATTTAAATTTTGAAATCAATTTGTCTATACATACAAGAAGAAAAAGACTTGCTAGAGTTCTGATGGGAATTGTGTTAAGCCTATGGATCAAATTGGGAAGAACTGGCAGCTTTTCTAGGCTGAGTCTTCCAACCCATGAACACAATATGTCCACTCATTCATTTAGGTCTTCCTTGATCAGCATTACACAAGTATTTTAAGTATTGCTTTTTCACTTTTACGAATAAGTGTAAATGGCATGATGGCATAAAATTTTGGTTTCTAATTGTTTCTTGCTGAGATGTAGAAGTATGATTAATTTTTGTGTGCTGATCATATATCCCGTGACTTTGCTAAATTCACTTAAATGTTCTACGAGTTTTATTATCGTGTGGTTGTTGTTTTTTGGTAGATTATTTGGGACTTTTCTATGCAGACAATCATGTCACTTGCAAATACAGACAATTTTCTTTCTTCCTAGTATGTATGCCATTTATTTCTTTGTCTTGCCTTACTGCCCTGCACAGAACTTCCATTACTATGTTGAACAGGAGTGGTGAGAGCACACACCCTTGCCTCATTCCCAATTTTAGGGGAAAAGCCTATGGAAATAGTCTCTCACCATTAAGTGTGATATTACCCGTAGGTTGTTACCTGAAGATGCTTTTTTAACAGATTGAAGAACGTCCCTTCTATTCCTAGTCTGCTGAGTGTTTCATCATGAATGGATGTTGGATTTTGTCAACATTTTTTATCATATGTCAACATATTTTTTATCATTTTAATATATATATCATGACCGAGTAGGGTTATTCCAGAAAAGCAAAACTGGTTAAGTATTCAAAATTCATTCAATGTAACCACATTAACAGTTTAAAGAAGAACTACATGATCACACCAATTAATAAGGAAAAAACTTTTGACAAAATCCAACACCTATTCCTGCTTTCCTGTGCATGATTTGAACTTCATCTAGTATTCAATTTTGGTTCGTCTATAGTGTTTATTTTTGTAAAGTACATATCGTCATAGAGTATTTTAAATGGCTGCTCTGGGGATTACAATTTATATACACATAGTTTATTACAATTACTCATACCAACATTTTACTGTTTCAAGTGGAATGTAGAAACCTTGCTATAACTTTTAGGTCTGTTTACTCTCTCCCCTTTTGTCTTAAAAATTAGCTTTATATCTCAGGGAAAACTGAGAATGAAAAAAAATTACACTGAAAACTATACAGACAATATTATAAATTTTGCTTTTTACCATCAAACCATTTTAAAAACTTAAGGGGAGGAAACTAGTCAGTTACCCTGTATCTACTCTTTCATTTGTACTTTTTTCATTCCTGATAGTCCATGTTTCCTTCTGTCATCACTTTCTGTCTGTCTGAAGAATTTCCTTTTTTACAGCAAGTCTGCTGGCAAAAAACTCTCTTAGTTTTCCTTCATCTGAAAATGTCTTCATTTCATCTCATATTTTCACTGGAAGAAGGATTCTGGATTGATAGTTCTTTACTTTTGGCACTTTAAATATGTCTTACTACTTCTTTCTGGCCTCCATGTTTTCTGATTCAGATGCATTGTAGGTAATGAACTGCTTTGCTCTGGCTGCTTTAAAGAATTTTTTCTTTGTCTTTAGTTTTCAGCAAATCACTTATAAAGTGTCTGGGAATGGATTACTTTGGGTTTTTCCCTTTAGAAGTTTGCTCAACTTCCTAAATATGTTGGTTTGCCAAATTTAGGAAGTTTTCAATCACTTTGTCAATCCTTCACTCTTAATTCTCTCCGAGACTCCAAAGATACAAACATAAAAAAAATAAATAAATAAAAATTAAAAAATTGTTATTGCCCCACAGATCCCTGAGGCCCTGTTTACTTTTTAAAAAATCTTTATTCTCTCTGTTGCTGGAGTGGATAATTTCAATTGATCTAACTTCAAGTGCAGTGATTCTTTCTTCTGTTATAGCTATTCTACTATGAGCCAGTTTTTTTTACTTAGGTTATTATATTTTTTCAGTTCTAAAATTTCTATTTGGTTTTTCCATGTATCATCTATTTCTTTACTGAGGCTTTCTATTTTTTTACTTGTTTCAAGTCTGTAATTGCTTATTGGAGCATTTTCATTATTATAGCTTCTTTAAAATCCTTGTCAGGTTATTCCAACATCTGTGTCATCTGAGTGTGGTGTCTGCTGATTATCTTTTGTCATTTGAATTACGATTTTCCTGGTTCTTGGTATGATGATGAATATTATGTTATGAGACTCTGCTTTCTATTTAAATTATCTATTTTAGTAGGCAGTCAAACTGTTTGGACTCCTAGCTCACGTTTATAAGCTGTGGCTCAAATGTCAATTTAATTGTTAATGCCTTTTCAGTGCTCTTTTGTCCTGTTCCACTTGTGGACTACCCAGAGGCCAGTCTGAAGCCTGGGTGGTATATCATACCTAAGTTCAGTTCTCAAACCTTTTTCTATATTGATTCTGATCAGTTTCATGCATGGGACATTCAGAGGTCTGCCCAGGGTTTCAAACATAGATTCTAAAAGTCCCTTTATCTAGCTCCCTCCTCTTCACAACCCTCCCTCCACTCTAGTGGAGGGAAATGGGAACTGCCTCATTACTGCAGTGTGGCGATGGTGAACAAGGCTTTGCCCAAAGTCTCTGCAGTTGTAACACCAGTTGGGAAAGGTAGGGGTGCCCTTTTTAATTGCAGGGCAGGTATGGAGGACATGGCTATCTGCTCATTCTCTACAACTGTGACACCTGAGGGGAGCAGTGGTGAAACATTTTTCATTATGTTCACTTGGAATAGGGTAGATATAATAAAAATGGGGCTTTTTCCAGCTCCGTCCACTGATATTTCTAGTTTGGAGGGTTCTCCAGCACCCCCACCCAGAATATACAGGAGGCAAAACAAACAAGCAAACAAACAAAACACAAGAAAATTACCGTGTACAGGAATTTTTTTTTTTCAGTTGCAATTAACAGGAAGAATAGGGTATAATGTATTTACTATATCTTATCCAGAAACAGAAGGCTGTATTTTAAGGCCAAGATATTCTCAAACATTTAATGCATATTTAACTCATATCTATAATGCTACTTACTTACTGGCAAATGGATGACTTTGTGTTTCCAGAGGCATTTGATTGTATAAGTTCCTCTTAAAAATGGTAAGCTGGGGCTTCTCTGGTGGCGCAGTGGTTAAGAATCTGCCTGCCAATGCAGGAGACACGGGTTCGAGCTCTGGTCTGGGAAGATCCCACATGCCATGGAGCAACTAAGCCTGTGCGCCACAACTACTGAGCCTGAGCTCTAGAGCCCACGCGCCACAACTACTGAGCCTGTGCACCTCAACTACTGAAGCCCGCGTGCCTAGAGCCCATGCTCCGCAACAAGAGAAGCCACCACAATGAGAAGCCCGCGCACCGCAACGAAGAGTAGCCCCCGCTCCCCGCAGCTAGAGAAAGCCAGTGTGCAGCAACAAAGACCCAACGCAGCCATCAATCAATCAATAAAACAATGGTAAACTAATGTTTTTCAACAAGTTTAAACTTGAAAATAATATGGCACTGTATCGTCTTGTGTAAAAGGAAAACATAACATTTGTTTGAATTAAAGAACTCTAGTCGTGAACGCAAAGAGATCATTCAAAGCCTCTATAGGATGTAGGCTTTAAACACAGGAAGGATTCCTTATACATAAAAGCTTTCTCTTAGGGTTCAGCTTTATTTCCTTTTTCATGAATTATATAAATAGAAAAGGCAGGGCACTAGGTCTTTGGTTGCAAAGCCAAACATAGTATCTATCCTGCCCCTAACCCTTTACATATAATCAATCCTCTCACATGGCATACTATAACAACCCCTCCTTATTTCTGATGATACTTGCAGCTTCAAGATATGGTCTCCTCTGCTAGCCCTGATACTTCTAAACCCAGTAAGTCCAGCCACCTTTAATCACTCCAGGCAGAGAGGATTCAGACCAAAATTCAAAATAAAGCACATAAACAAACCAAAAAAACCTCCGAACAAGCAAACAGACAAAAACCCACCAACCTCAGGTAGATCTGAGCAAGAGAAGTGTCCAAAGCCGTGGGACTATTTTATTGTCAGAAGGTTAACTAGAATTCTTCCAAGAATCCTAGATAGCCTCTGATATGCATCAGCTTGGTAGAAGAAATCACAGTGTGAAGATATATAAAAATACTGAATTTGTATAGGTGATGTATTTTGTTTAATAATGAACAGTGGTTATGCCAATAAAAAGAGAATGCAGTAAAAGTGCAATTGTTATGGGAAAGACATGAAATAGTTGAGAGAAAACAGTAACAAACAATGGTGAAAATAATGACCTGTCTTTATCCGTTCAGATATAGTCAGTGACCCCCCACTTCTCCATATTGAAATCTCTAGATGCTTCTTTTTCTATCTGCATCTTAATCTTTTTGGCTATTAGAGCCTCTTGTGATAGCATGACAACAATAGCCCAAATATACCAGCAGAGCATTAATATAGAGTAAAACAGAAGAAAATTATGAACTAAAGGAAAACTGTTACTAACCCTCATTCCCTCTCTACCTCCAACATGCAAGAAATTGAAGATAAAGTACAATGAAAACTGATTTCATTAGCACAGATGCTTCAAATCCCCTCTTATAGATCCTGATATTATTCAGAATAAATCAAGATTTTGTTCCAGTATTTAAGAAGGCATCATTTTGCATTTGAAAGCTTCGCCATCATTAATGTTATTCCTTACTATGTCTTAAGAGGATCATGGTGCTCTTAATAATGATTTTAAGTGAACAGATAGTGCCCAAAGTTTGTGACAAAGCAGAGAGTATATATTCCTGTGTCCTTACATACCGTTCATATCTAGTCCCATGGTCTAATGAATGGGAAAAATAACTAATTGTTTGGGACAGGAGCTTCAGCAGGTGGCTGACAATGGGATATGCCCAGAGAGCTGACATCTCAAATACAGACAAGAGCTCATATATAATTGAAGGAATCAGAGGAAGAAATAAAGGAAAATAGAAGGCAAACATATTTAAGAATTACTTCTATCACTGTCTAGGCCACAGTTGGCAAGCTTTTCCTGTAAAGGACCACACAGTAAATATCTTTGGCTTTGCAGGCCACATTTTCTCTGGCACAATTATTTAACTTTGCCACTGTAGCCTGAAAGCAGTCATAGATGATATATAAACAAATGTGCATGACTATGTTCCAATAAAACTTTATTTACAAAAGCAGTTGATGTGGTTTCGGCTGGAGAGCAGTAATTTGCTGACCTCTGGTTTAAGCCAGTAAAATCTGTAAAAATAGTGTGGCAAAAGGAAAACCAACATCAGATAAGATGGGTAGGAATACATGCTCCCTAAGGATATACGAAATTATATCTTGCTCTATTCTGTACTCTACTGTAACAGGGAAGAGCCAATTTTGACTCCATGTTGGATCTGTTTCTTTGACTTTAGCCTTTGCTTTTCGTTGCTTTTATTATTATAATCATACATAATGGCCTGCCTCAGGGAACCCTGCCCACCTGTGAAAGGCTGCAAGAAAGAAGAAATTAACACATCCCAGCCAGAGACTGGCCATTCCAGGAGATGTTTTGCAAGACTGGTGGCCCTTTTTACTTTACTTCCTCCCTGCCTCTCCCTCTCTATTCTGCCTTTTTTACTTTACTTCCTTCTCTGATTCTATAAAAGAAACTGGCATCCAGACCCCTATAAGATGGTTTTTTGGGGGACCCTAGTCCACCATCTTCTCGGTCTTCTGGCTTTCCGAATAAAGTCGTATTCCTCGCCTCAACACCTCGTCTCCCGATTTATTGGTCTGTCATGCGGCAGGCAGAGTGAGCTTGGACTCAGTAACACTACTTTGATAAAACTTCTGAGACCTTTTATCATTTGTGAGTCACATAGATTTAGTCCCTCAATAAACCTAAGGAGATTCTCCAATGCCCACATTACTTTCTATTTACACAAGCAGCATTATTTTCCTGATGTGTGAGCTACTAAAATCTAGACTCATCTTTCTGACGGCTAGTTTTACCTGGTGAAACTGAGTCCCCTTAAAACCAAGTTCCCCTGCCAAATGTATGATTAACTTCTCTATCCAAAACTGTATTCCTTTTTTGTCCTGCCCATGTTCCCCCTCAGGATTGAGGAGTATCAAAGAAAAGGGGAATTGAAACTGAGCAGGACCCTGTGGGGCCCTCCCCGGTCCTAATTCCCCTCTTTGTCCCCCATTTCTTGTTTGTATAAGAAGGTTTTAGTCTCCTAGGCCTTCTGAGTTCCAAAGAGCAGACTCAAAACAGTTACTAATTAGGGAAGTGAGGGAAAGCAGAAACAAAGCAGCAAGAAAAGTAATGATTGTAAAACAGAGCCATAGTTCCTCCTCAAGGGATATATACATAACAATCTGATGCATATCTTTGAGTTGTTCTGCAAAAACTAAGACCCTCACCCAGGTGGTGGATGGTGACCACAAGCACACAGACTCCAGACTAGTTGGAACCAGGAAGACTGACTAAGATTCCTGAAACCTCACCTCCGACCAATCACAAGAAAGTCCACAAGCTGCAACCATCACCCCAAATGTTGCCTTTAAAAACCCTCCCCAGAAAGCCATTGGAGGGTTCAGGTTTTTTGAGCATGAGCTACCCATTCACACACTGCTTGGCACCCTGCAATAAACGCTGTACTTTCTTTCACCACAACCCAGCGTCACTAGTTTGGCTTTTCTGCGTGTCAGGTGAGCAGATCCAAGTTTGGTTTGGCAACACTAGTCCATAAATATACTTGGAATATTAAAGGATTTGTTCTGCTACATATAGAACAAAACTGAAAACTGGATGGGAACAACTGATATTCATTTTTTACCAGCTGGAAAGAAAGATGCATGATAGATATAATGGGCAGGTCAGGATATGTTTAACATTTCTTCTGTGAAAAAATCAGGCTTTCTACTCACACCTCTGAGTTTTAATCTACTTAGCACATAATTCTATATTCTACCACAACTGAGTTAAACTTTTTATAATCCAGAGAGAAAATCACCTCTCATGACAACTGTTACGATTAAAGACAATAATGACTTTTAGAACACACTTTCCATAGGACTTCCATATTACCAACCTCCTATTTTCTTCAGATTTGTTCATTCCTGAAAAAAGAAATTTATATTCTCTACTGACTTTTGCAAATTGCAAATTTCTGTGTATTTGAACAACTGGTAATCTCTTATAATGATAATGACGAAGAAAATCATCTTAAGAAGTGGAAAACACACACACACACACACACACACACACACACACACACACACACAGGCAGAAGTTTCCATGTCTGGAAACTTCACATTTTATGGTCCTACTCATTTAGCTATTTAAAAGTTATACCTCACTTTCCTCTATTTTAATGTAAACCCTGACAGCTTTTCTTTTCATAAAAGGCAAGTACCTGTCTAAGCTTTGACTGCCAAAGCATCCAATTCAAAGAGGGGTATTTCCAATTAACACACTGCAGCCCCAGGACTAGCTAAAGACCCACAGTGCCTCCCCCCCCCCCCCCCCCCCCCCCGCCACCCCACCCCGACTGAGGCTCCTTTGTTTTAGAGATCTTGATTGATTTCAGTAACTGACCATTTGGGCCACTTGTTTTTTCCCTTCCCTTGGTTTAAATTCCTGCTCTTTTGTTTTAAATTCACCAATAAAGAGTGAACCCCTGAAGCCCCTAAAAATCGGAACCCCAAGCCCACACGTTCTCTCTCCACACACACACACACACACACACGCAACCTGGCTGTGTGGCTCCAGGTGTGCTATCTAATTCCCAGGTCGTGTAAGTAATAAACCTTTATTTATTTCAGTTTCTTGATGATTATTGCTAACGGGTGTCTTGCAATCATAATAAGAACCACAAGGGCCAGTCCAACCACAACACTTCTTTCTAATAGGCTGAGACCAGCACAAAACAATTATTAACTAAGTACATGAAAAATCTAATCGTTCAAGGTTTCCATAGCAAGGTCCCATTTGCTAGTGATGGGTAAATGCAAAAGAGGATGTGGCTTCACCAGCCAGTATTACAAGCAGCACTGAAGCTTATACCCCGTCAGTCACCTTCAACAAACCACCAAGAAAAAACAAACAAACACTGGCTCTTCAAACTACTTCTTCTTCTTCTTTTTTAAAAAAAATATTTATTTATTGATTTATTGATTGATGGCTGTGTTGGGTCTTCGTTTCTGTGCGAGGGCTTTCTCTAGTTGCGGCAAGTGGGGGCCACTCTTCATCGCAGTGCGCGGGCCTCTCATGTTGCGGAGCACAGGCTCCAGACACGCAGGCTCAGCAATTGTGGCTCACGGGCCTAGTCGCTCCGCGGCATGTGGGATCTTCCCAGACCAGGGCTCGAACCCGTGTTCCCTGCACTGGCAGGCAGATTCTCAACCACTGCACCACCAGGGAAGCCCCAAACTACTTCTTAAATGGTGAATATAAAGACTTGGAGTTAAGACTCTTCCTTTTCCCTCTGCCACTTACTAGGCAAGTTATACAAACCTCTCTAATCCTCAAATTATTCTCCTGCTTACTGAGTATAACAACACCTGCCTCATGAGAGTTACTTTGCATAATACCTAGCAATACAGAAAGTGATTAGAAATGGCAGCTTGCAAATATTCTTCATCCTCATAACTTCCTTTAATGCACCAGAAGAACAAGAAGAAATAACTGCTCCCTTTCACCTTCCCAATTTAAGGTCTTTAATGAGACCTTGAGATATCTGGATGTTTCACCATCTATTTTCAAAATGACTGACCCAAACCTTGAGCCCAGTATAACACCAATGTAATGACTTGAATGCCTCAATTTTCCATAGAGAAACAAGAATCAGTGCAAACCTTTCTCAGATGGGTTTCTGAAGTGATGTGAGCTATGCAAGTCACATACACCACCCCCTGATATTTATCACAACTGGCATTTTTGGTTTAGCAAGGTCAGATTTATGATCGCATTCCACATAAAACATCCAAGCACTCAGACATCCAAGCTCTTTTAGAAAGGCTACCACAGTACCATAATGGATGTGTGAGAACTATCATGCCCATTTCCTAGGGTCAGAGCATATCTATATATATTATAATTAATTGCACAGACATGTAGTTGTATGCTTTTATGACATCACTGAGCCCTATTTATGACTTATTTGATCTTAGATTCTTAGTCAATACTCTATCCTGAGCTAAGCAATTATGGGGAGGGAGCAGGAGAAGAAGGTGTAGTGAGGCTTACTGAACAGACAGAAAAAGTCAGGGCATAGGCCACTCAGTATTGGTCTACAGTAACCAGGACTCACACCTACAGCATAGCTGCCTTTCACAAAGGTTGTAGGCGGTAAGTTAACAGAGGCTGATAATAATAAGATGATCAATTTGAGAAAGTGCTGCATACTCCAGGGAGTGCTGGAGAGTGAAAGTCCTAGTCAGAGGTTAGCACTCTTTAATGGAAAGCTGCTGTTCCAATATCAAATTAAAGCAAAATTTTAATTGGAGGCAACGTAGTCTTTATTGTATCTATGTACTTGAGACGGAACCCACCCAATCGTAACAGTCAGCATCTATCACTTTTCATCTAATTTTGCAATGTCTTTCTCTATTTCAGGCTTCTTAACGTTAGTGTTCTTGGGTAACCTTATGTCTTTGGAGAAGGACTGAGAACCCCCTAAAGGGACTTCAGGTTCCCTCCTACTTCAATGAGAAGAGCTTTCTTGTGGGCGGAGTGGATTTACTGAGATGTACTGTAACAGGGAAGAGCTAAATGGACTCCACGTTGGATCTGTTTCTTTGACTTTAACCTTTCTTTTCATTGCTTTTGGTATTACAATCATACATAATGGCCTGCCTCAGGGAACACTGCCCCTCTGCTGTTCAACTCACAGGGAGACAATCTGACCCTGTCCACCTGCAAATGGCTGCAAGAAAGACGAAACTAACACATCCCCTCACCGAGGCTGGTCAGGAGATGTTTTGCAAGACAAATGGCCCTTTTAGTTTACTTCCTCACCGCATCTCCCCCTCTGATTCTATAAAAGAAACTGGCAACCAGACCCCCTAAGATGGTTTTTCGGAGACACTAGTCTGCCATCTTCTCGGTCTGCTGGCTTTCCGAATAAAGTCGTATTCCTTGTCTCTGGCTCACTGGCCTGTCGTGCAGTGAGCAGAGCGAGCTTGGACTCGGTAACAGTATGCTTCAGGGACCCTCATGTACACAGGTCCCTTCAAAGGCCCTGGGAGGAGGGGGACTTGTGTAGTGTGTTCACCTGGTCAAAATTTGCAAAATTTGCCTACACTGAGTTAAGATAGATGTCTCTTTCCACTTGAAACTCCCTCCCATCCACTTCACTTCCCCAGTGTTGGTGTCGGTATTGGGTGAAAATGAAGTGGCCTTCAACATTTCTGGGGTCCTCTTATGGGAAAATTAAGCTGGGGATTCACTTACTTTAGATTTAGAGGGATACATGTATGTGGTTCATGGTTGCTTTTGTGCACAGTTATTTTTGTGACATAAATATAGGTACAGGGCAAGAGGTCGCACTGTGATGTGAACGTGCCTCATGGTGCCCAGGATGAGAAGTATCAGGTAATAAGAGAAGTGGAGTCAGTTCTCAGTGATGCCTAGTCAACACAAAAGTTTTCTTCTATCATTAATAACCTAAAAAATGTAGCATATACAATTTAAAATGCAGCATAAAACAATTATATGTGGCATTTTTTTTTTTGATGAGAATCACATGAAACAGAATTTATATGAATTCCTTTGTATGCAGGGCACAAGCTTATAGCAGTACTATAAACACAACGTATGTATGTATGTGAAGTTGCAAATGTTATGTATCACAAATATTAATAATTAAAAAAACTTTTTGGATCAACCATGCTAGAGAAAAATCTGATTTAACCTTCCTTTTTTCTTTATAAAAAATATTACAAAATCACTGTCAATTCACCTTAAAGAAAATATTACAAATTGTAATCAAAGAGTATGCAGCCAAGAAATGTGGGGAAACAATATTATAAAGAGTGTCAGGCAGTTAATAAAAATTTTTATTCTTCTGGAGTTTTGTGTTTGTGGTATTTGTCAACTTCATAAAATCTATAATTTGTTGGGATTTTTTTCATTAAAAATAGTTGATTCTCACTATCCACAGATTCCAAAATTGCCTACTAGCTACAATTTATTTGTAACCTCAAAATCAATACTTGAGGTGCTTTCAGGTCACTTGTGGACAGGTGCAATACAGTGAAAACTGGGAGCCTCCTGAAGCACAAGTTCTCAGCTGAGGTCAAACAAGGTGCCACTTTACCTGCTTGTTTCAGCTCTCATATATGAACAAGTATCCTTTTTGTGGTCTATTTAGACTTAACAGTATTTCATGTTCACTTTAGGGTTGAAGAACTTTTCAGATAAACATATAAAAGATTAAGACCTTAAGAGAATTACTTGGTCCATTCTACTTGAGCCTAATAGTATACCTGGGGTTGTCTTCAATAAGATTATTATAATCTTTTAGTCAGTTTAGTCTTTTTATACCATGCCATAGGGCCTTTAACTCTAAAGAGAAAATAATCTTAATTAAGACAACCACAGAACTTTGTCCCACTCAAGTCCAGTTGCCCTAGTTCCTTTTTATTTTCCAGTATCTTGTGAAATTGCTTCTCCCAAGTAAAACCAAGGTATATGATAATAAATGAATGGAAATCTAAAATTGAGACCAAACTTAACTGTACTATATGATTGTAAGTCAAGCAGGATTTTCATGAGACATAATGATATTTGCTCAATTCAAAGGACTGGATAACTGCAGAAAGAAAGGCTTAGATTTAAAGTGACGCCTATTGTGGATTAGGACAAGGTTGTTTTTTTTTTTCCCCCACTTCTGGAAATCAAGCTTCTTTTTTAAAAATTTAATTAATTAATTAATTAATTTTTATATAGCAGGTGACAAGGGTTTAATCTAGGCTTTTTTCTTTGTACTAGGTCTTGCATTATACCTTAAACAAATCAGCGTTTTTAAAAAATGCTTGTTGGTGATAATGAGAAGTGACAATAAGTTTCATGAGAATAAGTAAAAATCTAGTAAAACTGAAAATGTTTTCAACTATACAAACCAATTGAAAGTAAATTATAAAATTATCTGAATTATTTATCAAGAATACAATAAGGTATTTAAATGACTAAAATCTCCCAAAGAGATTAAAAATGTTAAAAATATTTGCTTTTATTATATCTTTTCCCTATTATTTTCTACTTAGATACAAATTATTATCATCTTTATATAACAGCTGGCTGATGGCTAAATAAGGAGAGCCTTCTAAAATCTCCATCAATAAGTTATATGAAGTGCTTATTTTTATTTTGAATATAGGTACCAAGAGTCAAAGATTTTTTCCTTTATCCCCCTTTTTAGCTTTATTTCCTAGTATACTATTTATTTTCTAAGCCCCGTTGAAGTCTTTCAGAATCTAAGTTGTTTAAATAGTCTTTTTACAGTAGTATTTCACTTAAAGTAAAGGTATGGAAACACCAATAGATTTGAATATCAAGAAAACATGTAACGGAAAAACGTAATCACTCTAAAAAAATCTGTATAAATAGCTCAACTCTTCTGATTAAACTCTCTAATCCATTTAGTTAAACCAGTGACAAATCATTCTTTTTAAAGGAATAAAAATTCAAGTCAGAAAGCATTCCTTACAAATACGTATTTTTAATTTTGTTGGAATGTATCACATTCCCTTATTCACCTCCATCCAGAGAAGTTGAAGAGTGAGTGACTGGCATCTTTAATCTCTGAAAAATCATACGTTACAAATACAGTTCTTAACTTCAAAAATGGAAAAAATGATTGTAAATACATTGAATATTTAAAGAAAAATATTTTTCTAAAATATGGCTTTTCCTATTGAGATTTTCCCCATCTCCTTTAATATTAAAAATTGCATTTTCTTTTCCAATTAAAAAAAAGCATGAAAGTAAGAATTTCTTAAATAATTAATATTTGAAACTGAAGTTAAGGTCCATGTGAAATGATGCTTTACTATAAGTCTGAAAGATTTAAAAAGCCAATATAGTTTTAAATCATTAGCATGATTTACAAGTGAAATTCTCTAAAACAGAACAACAGAAATCAGCACATAGAAGATGAAATTCACACTACTGGTGAAAACACTTGGCCACTCAAAAACCAAGAGGAAAAAAGAAACTAAAGCAAGTGGCAGGTACTTGTTACTGACGGGTTGGGGGTGGTGCTAAACTATGGCCAAATCATAGTTTAAATATAACTTTTGTGGTGTGAAAATTTAATGAATATGTGGAAATGGAAGAAACTCAGAAACCAGAGTTATTTCCATTTCAAATGAGGATGATAGTTCTGAGCCACCAGCTGTTTACAGTTCATTGAATGAGGTTCTAGTTGATAGGAGATAATTACCTCTTCCCTGCAGGAGGCAACTGTTTCTCATTCTACAGACACCTCTGATGAATGGCCATGGGGGTATGAGACCAAGAGAGCATGC
Source organism: Balaenoptera musculus (assembly GCF_009873245.2). NCBI lineage: Eukaryota > Metazoa > Chordata > Mammalia > Artiodactyla > Balaenopteridae > Balaenoptera > Balaenoptera musculus. The sequence goes on along the minus strand of NC_045786.1, from coordinate 139,941,950 downwards.
CAAGATCAGTTTCGTTTTTAACGATCTCTTGAAACACCTGATTTTCTGCTTTTTCCTATTTAAGTATAGGAAAATGTGCATCTTAAAATATACAGAATAAAGTTGCTGGCTATTATTTTGCTTTTATAAGGCACCTTAACCTTAAAAGGAAAACAGAGTGATTATACACAGATAGTATATATACCATCAATAGTACGAGAAAAGGATGAGCGTGATCATTTCAACTTCAAGCATTTGGAGTGTTAAATTCTATTTACTAATACATTGTTTTCCCCTGATTTAAGTTTCTTTCCTGTTAATGACACATTACCCCATTCATTCCAGCTCCTTCGGCTACTTGGAAACGCCTATCAATTCGATCTTCCCAAACTCTCTCAAATTTGTCTCTTCACTTCCAATGCAAACTGCCACACACCTCAGTATTTCTCAGCTTCAGTACGGTCCTCATATCCTAAACGATCTCCTTGCTTCTAGTCTCTTACAATGAGTCCAGTTCAAGCAAAATACTACTTTTCAGATTAATATCACTAAAGCAGCACTCTCATCATGCCACTCTTATGTATAAAATTCTTTCAAAAGCAGGTTGTGACTCCAAAATAGAAAAAAGCTTACGGCATATTAAGCAAAAACCAAAATTCAAAAGTAAATCAATTCTATCCTTACAAATATGTAACACTGGGTAAGCATATTAATAAGAGCTAGAAGAGAACACACACAAAAAATGAAGAGAATATATTTTAAAGGTCCTGGGACTTGGAGTTTACCCTTGATTTATATTTCCCGTTTGTTGTTATAATGATGTTTATACAATAAATAAAATCGTTCAGCAACCATTTACTGCTTATGCACTATAAAGCTTAACCTGTACCCAAGGACCTCTGCAATCTGGCTCCCAAACCTACCTTTTCCAACCCTCCTTTTCGCACAACCAAAACTCCAGACAAACTAAAATATTCTATTTCTCATTGGGTTCCTGTACTGTTCTTTCCCAGGTATGGACCATTACTTACATCATATGCTCCAGCCAGTATGCTCTTCTCCATTTCTGGCTGTCTAAATCCTACCTAATTATCCTTTACAGCTCAGTTCAAATAATACCTTTTCCACATAGCTATCCCTGACATGTTCCTCCAATGAGCATTTCATCTAATCTCTCACATAAATGCAGCACTTCCTATTTTGCACTGTAGTTTTTGTATGTCCGTGTGTCAGAAGTAGCCCCCTTTAGGGCAGGGACCTTCTTTTAGCTATCTTTGTATTCCACTCAAGGTATAACATAGAGTCTTTTTGAATAAATATGTAAAATGAGTGAACAAACACTTTCAAAAAGTGAGGGCTAGGAAGACTAAAAACCAACAGCAACTCTTACTTTTAGTTTTATTATGATTCTCCTTTTTTTCACTCAAGTTTATTTCTTAACCTAACCTTCTTACCTGAAGATACGTTATTCTCCGCTGGACCAGCTCTGTCAGATCTTTGGCCTCTTTTTCCCGCCAATCACCTGCTCCATCTGTTTGACTGAGGTAGTATAAATCCGTCATTATAGACCTATAAAAATCAAACAACATTGTGGGTCTAACTTATTTGTATTTCATCACAGGATTACACAAAGTCATAAGAAGAGAGTCAAATTCTTCATAAAAATTGATGCCCACACTGATGCTGGTACCCATTTTTTATTTTCTATCAAGACTGTGAAATTCAACAGTGTAGTCTCTAGCAGCCGAGATTCATTCCTATAGGAAACCTTTACTGTTGAGAAGAACCTACTCCCCAGCCCTGGCCCCCTGCCCCAGGCCAATTATGTGCACTTATATCCCAACACAGAGCACATCAGAGATCAGGGGAAAGTGGATACCCATAGCAAAGAAATACGTAGACTAACATAAGGGACAGAAATACATTGGTGACAGCATTTGAATATTACCTTTTTGTTCTCTCTACTGTCACCTCCTGTCCCCTCTTAAATTTCTTCTTCATACTTGGAAAAAGATCAGAGGAAAATTTTGGCACAACTGTTACACAACGGTCGAAACCAAGGGTCAGCAAACTTTTTTCAGTAAATGGCCAGACAGTAAATATTCTAGGCTTTGTGGGCCTCTGTTGCTTTTGTAGCAGGAAAGTTGCCATAGACAATAGGTAAAAAAAAAAAAAAAAAAAAAAATGTGTGTGTCTTCCGATAAAACTTTATTCACAAAACCAGGCTATGAGCCAGATTTGGCCCTGGGGCTATAATTTGACAATTCCTGCTCTAAATTAATAAAATGATTGTTAAGATACTTTCCCATCCTGCATAGTAATTTCAATTACCACATGCTGAATTTCCTGCAAAGTAAACTAAAATACCCAGTATACTAGGGAAGAGAAACTTGACGGCTGGTGCAGATGGTTTCATTTATAATACATTAAACAAAAGCTATGACTTGCATTTACCAATAAAGAAAAGTAAAAAGCAAGACTCCTCTCTTTCTCTGACACTCCCTACCAACCTATCAGCAAAACGTTTCGCCTAGTTCTGAACAAGTATCAACACTGGCATTGCTACCAACTGAGCCACCACTTTTCTCACCTGAATTGTTACAGTAACCTCTGAACAGGTCTCCCTGCTTCCACCCTTGCCAACCTCTACAGTCTATTCTCAATGTAGCAGCTACATCCTGTCAAAATATCAGTCAAATGATGTTACTCCTTTGCTCTTACTGAACTGGCTCTTCATCTCAATCAGTCAAGCCCAAAGTTACTAATTTGACCTACAAGGCCCCAGACAATATGGCCTCCCTTACCTCTTTTTTTTTTTTTAAATGGATTTATTTATTTATTTTGATTTTTCATTTTTTTTTAACATCTTTATTGGAGTATAATTGCTTTACAATGGTGTGTTAGTTTCTGCCTTATAACAAAGTGAATCAGTTATACATATACATATATCCACATATCTCTTCCCTCTTGCGTCTCCATACCTCCCACCCTCCTTATCCCACCCCTCTAGGTGGTCACAAAGCACCAAGCCGATCTCCCTGTGCTATGTGGCTGCTTCCCACTAGCTATCTATTTCACATTTCGTAGTGTATATATGTCCATGCCACTCTCTCACTTTGTCCCAGCTTACCCTTCCCCCTCCCCATATCCTCAAGTCCTTTCTCTAGTAGGTCTGTGTCTTTATTCCCGTCTTGCTCCTAGGTTCTTCATGACCTTTTTTTTTCTTTATTAGATTCCATATATATGTGTTAGCAAACGGTATTTGCTTTTCTTTTTGACTTACTTCACTCTAGGTCCATCCACCTCACTACAAATAACTCAATTTCGCTTCTTTTTATGGATGAGTAATATTCCATTGTACATATGTGCCACATCTTCTTTATCCATTCATCTGTTGATGGACACTTAGGTTGCTTCCATGTTCTGGCTATTGTAAACAGAGCTGCAATGAACATTGTGGTACATGACTCTTTTTGAATTATGGTTTTCTCAGGGTATATGCCCAGTAGTGGGATTGCTGGATCGTATGGTAGTTCTATTTTTAGTTGTTTAAGGAACCTCCATACTGTTCTCCATAGTGGCTGTATCAATTTACATTCCCACCAACAGTGCAAGAGGGTTCCCTTTTCTCCACACCCTCTCCAGCATTTATTGTTTCTAGATTTTTTGATGATGGCCATTCTGACCGGTGTGAGATGATATCTCATTGTAGTTTTGATTTGCATTTCTCTAATGATTAATGATGTTGAGCATTCTTTCATGTGTTTGTTGGCAACCTGTATATCTTCTTTGGAGAAATGTCTTTTTCGGTCTTCTGCCCATTTTTGGATTGGGTTGTTTGTTTTTTTGATATTGACCTGCATGAGCTGCTTGTAAATATTGGAGATTAATCCTTTGTCAGTTGCTTCATTTGCAAATATTTTCTCCCATTCTGAGGGTTATCTTTTCATGTTCTTTATGGTTTCCTTTGCTGTGCAAAAGCTTTTTAAGTTTCATTAGGTCCCATTTGTTTATTTTTGTTTTTATTTCTCTAGGAGGTGGGTCAAAAAGGATCTTGCGGGCTTCCCTGGTAGCGCAGTGGTTGAGAATCTGCCTGCCAATGCAGAGGACACGGGTTTGAGCCCTGGTCTGGGAAGATCCCACATGCCGCGGAGCAACTAAGCCCGTGAGCCACAACTACTGAGCCTGCGCGTCTGGAGCCTGTGCTCCGCAACAGGAGAGGCTGCGACATAGTGAGAGGCCCGCGCACCGCGATGAAGAGTGGCCCCTGCTCGCCGCAACTAGAGAAAGCCCTCGCACAAAAACGAAGACCCAACACAGCCAAAAAATAAAAATATAAAAATAAATAAATTAAAAAAAAAAAAAGGATCTTGCTGTGATTTATGTCATGGAGTGTTTTGCCTATGTTTTCCTCTAAGAGTTTAATAGTGTCTGGCCTTACATTTAGGTCTTTAATCCATTTTGAGTTTATCTTTGTGTATGGTATTAGGGAGTGGTCTAATTTCATTCTTTTACATGTAGCTGTCCAGTTTTCCCAGCACCACTTATTGAAGAGGCTGTCCTTTCTCCACTGTATATTCTTGCCTCCTTTATCAAAGATAAGGTGACCATATGTGGGTGGGTTTATCTCTGGGCTTTCTATCCTGTTCCATTGATCCATATTTCTGTTTTTGTGCCAGTATCATACTGTCTTGATGACTGTAGCTTTGTAGTATAGTCTGAAGTCAGGGAGCCTGATTCCTCCAGCTCTGTTTTTCTTTCTCAAGATTGCTTTGGCTATTCAGGGTCTTTTGTGTTTCCATACAAATTGTGAAATTTTTTGTTCTAGTTCTGTGAAAAATGCCAGTGGTAGTTTGATAGGGATTGCACTGAATCTGTAGATTGCTTTAGGTAGTAGAGTCATTTTCACAATGTTGATTCTTCCAATCTAAGAACATGGTATATCTCTCCATCTATTTGTATCATCTTTAATTTCTTTCATCAGTGTCTTATAATTTTCTGCATACAGGTCTTTTGTCTCCTTAGGTAGGTTTATTCCTAGATATTTTATTCTTTTTGTTGCAATGGTAAATGGGAGTGTTTTCTTAATTTCACTTCCAGATTTTTCATCATTAGTGTATAGGAATGCAAGAGATTTCTGTGCATTAATTTTGTTTCCTACTACTTTACCAAATTCATTGATTAGCTGTAGTAGTTTTCTGGTAGCATCTTTAGGATTCTCTATGTATAGTATCATGTCATCTGCAAACAGTGACAGCTTTACTTCTTTTCCGTTTGGATTCCCTTTATTTCTTTTTCTTCTCTGATTGCTGTGGCTAAAACTTTCAAAGCTATGTTGAGTAATAGTGGTGAGACTAAGCAACCTTGTCTTGTTCCTGATCTTAGTGGAAATGGTTTCACTTTTTCACCATTGAGGACGACATTGGCTGTGGGTTTGTCACATATGGCCTTTATTATGTTGAGGTAAGTTTCCTCTGTGCCTACTTTCTGGAGGGTTTTTATCATAAATGGGTGTTGAATTTTGTCGAAAGCTTTCTCTGCATCTATTGAGATGATCATATAGTTTTTCTCCTTCAATTTGTTAATATGGTGTATCACATTGTTTGATTTGCGTATATTGAAGAATCCTTGCATTCCTGGGATATATCCCACTTGATCATGGTGTATGTTCCTTTTAATGTGTTGTCGGATTCTGTGTGCTAGTATTTTGTTGAGGATTTTTGCATCTATGTTCATCAGTGATATTGGTCTGTAGTTTTCTTTTTTTGTGACATCTTTCTGGTTTTGGTATCAGGGTGATGGTGGTCTCGTAGAATGAGTTTGGGAGTGTTCCTCCCTCTGCTTTATTTTGGAAGTTTGAGAAGGACAGGTGTTAGCTCTTCTCTAAATGTTTGATAGCATTTGCCTGTGAAGCCATCTGGTCCTGGACTTTTGTTTGTTGGAAGATTTTTAATCACAGTTTCAATTTCAGTGCTTGTGATTGGTCTGTTCATATTTTCTATTTCTTCCTGGTTCAGTCTCGGAAGCTTGCGCATTTCTAAGAATTTGTCCATTTCTTCCAGGTTGTCCATTTTATTGGCATAGAGTTGCTTGTAGTAATCTCTCATGATCTTTTGTATTTCTGCAGTGTCAGTTGTTACTTCTCCTTTTTCATTTCTAATTCTACTGATTTGAGTCTTCCCCTTTTTTTCTTGATAAGTCAGGCTAATGGTTCATCAATTTTGTTTATCTTCCCAAAGAAATAGCTTTTAGTTTTATTGTTCTTTGCTATAGTTTCCTTCATTTCTTTTTCATTTATTTCTGATCTGATCTTTATGATTTCTTTCCTTCTGCTAACTTTGGGTTTTTTTGTTCTTCTTTCTCTAATTGCTTTAGGTGTAAGGTTAGGTTATTTGAGATGTTTCTTGTTTCTTTTTTTTGTTTGTTTTTTTTGTTTTTTGTTTTTTGTTTTTGGTTTGTGATTCTTTTTTTTAAAGATTATTTATGGCTGTGTTTGGTCTTCGTTTCTGTGCGAGGGCTTTCTCTAGTTGCGGCAAGCGGGGGCCACTCTTCCTCGCTGTGCGCGGGCCTCTCACTATCGTGGCCTCTCTTGTTGCGAGGCACAGGCTCCAGACGCGCAGGCTCAGTAGCTGTGGCTCATGGACCTAGTTGCTCCGCGGCATGTGGGATCTTCCCAGACCAGGGCTCGAACCCGTGTCCCCTGCATTGGCAGGCAGATTCTCAACCACTGCGCCACCAGGGAAGCCCTCTTGTTTCTTAAGTAGGATTGTATTGCTATAAACTTCCCTCTTAGAACTGCTTTTGCTGCATCCCATAGCTTTTGGGTCGTCGTGTTTTCATTGTCATTTGTTTCTAGGCATTTTAAAATTTCCTCTTTGATTTCTTCAGTGATTTCTTGGTTATTAAGTAGTGTATTGTCTAGCCTCCATGTGTTTGTATTTTTTACAGATTTTTTCCTGCAATTGATATCTAGCCTCATAGCGTTGTGGTTGGAAAAGATACTTGATACGATTTCAATTTTCTTAAATTTACCAAGGCTTGATTTGTGACCCAAGATATGATCTATTCTGGAGAAAATTCCATGAGCACTTGAGAAGAAAGTGTACTGTGTTATTTTTGGATGGAATGTCCTATAAATATCAATTAAGTCCATCTTGTTTAATGTGTCATTTAAAGTTTGTGTTTCCTTATTTACTTTCATTTTGGATGATCTGTCCATTGGTGAAAGTGGGGTGTTAAAGTCCCCTACGATGATTGCGTTACTGTTGATTTCCCCTTTTATGGCTGTTAGCATTTGCCTTATGTATTGAGGTGTTCCTATGTTGGGTGCATATTTACAATTGTTATATCTTCTTCTTGGATTGATCCCTTGATCATTATGTAGTGTCCTTCTTTGTCTCTTATAATAGTCTTTCTTTTAAAGTCTATTTTGTCTGGTATGAGAATTACTACTCCACTTTCTTTTGATTTCCATTTGCATGGAATATCTTTTTCCATCCCCTCACTTTCAGTCAGTATGTGTCCCTAGGTCTGAAGTGGGTCTCTTGTAGACAGCATATATACGGGTCTTGTTTTGGATCCATTCAGCCAGTCTATGTCTTTTGGTTGGAGCATTTAATCCATTTACATTTAAGGTAATTATCAATATGTATGTTCCTATTGCCATTTTCTTAATTGTTTTGGGTTTGTTACTGTAGGTCTTTTCCTTCTCTTGTGTTTCTTGCCTAGAGAAGTTCCTTTAGCATTTGTTGTAAAGCTGGTTGGTGGTGCTGAATTCTCTCAGCTTTTGCTTGTCTGTAAAGGTTTTAATTTCTCCATCGAATCTGAATGAGATCCTTGCTGGGTAGAGTAATCTTGGTTGTAGGTTCTTCCTCTTCATCACTTTAAATATGTCCTGCCACTCCCTTCTGGCTTGCAGAGTTTCTGCTGAAAGATCAGATGTTAACCTTATGGGGATTCCCTTGTGAGTTATTTGTTGTTTTTCCCTTGCTGCTTTTAATATTTTTTCTTTGTATTTAATTTTTGATAGTTTGATTAATATGTGTCTTGACATGTTTCTCCTTGAATTTATCCTGTATGGGACTCTCTGTGCTTCCTGGACTTGATTAACTATTTCCTTTCCCATATTAGGGAAGTTTTCAACTATAATCTCTACAAATATTTTCTCAGTCCCTTTCTTTTTCTCTTCTTCTTCTTCTGGGACCCCTATAATTCGAATGTTGGTACGTTTAATGTTGTCCCAGAGGTCTCTGAGACGGTCCTCAATTCTTTTCATTTTTTTTTCTTTATTCTGCTCTGCAGTAGTTATTTCCACTCTTTTATCTTCCAGGTAACTTATCCGTTCTTCTCCCTCAGTTATTGTGCTATTGACCCCTTCTAGAGAATTTTTAATTTCATTTATTGTGTTGTTTATCACTGTTTGTTTGCTGTTTAGTTCTTCTAGGTCCTTGTTAAACGTTTCTTGTATTTTCTCCATTCTATTTCCAAGATTTTGGATCATCTTTACTATCATTATTCTGAATTCTTTTTTAGGTAGACTGCCTATTTCCTCTTCATTTGTTAGGTCTGGTGGGTTTTTACCTTGCGCCTTCATCTGCTGTGTGTTTCTCTGTCTTCTCATTTTGCTTAACTTACTGTGTTTGGGGTCTCCTTTTCACAGGCTGCAGGTTCGTAGTTCCCGTTGTTTTTGGTGTCTGTCCCCAGTGGCTAAGGTTGGTTCAGTGAGTTGTGTAGGTTTCCTGGTGGATGGGACTAGTGCCTGTGTTGTGGTGGATGAGGCTGGATCTTGTCTTTCTGGTGGGCAGGTCCACATCTGGTGGTGTGTTTTGGGGTGTTTGTGGCCTTATGATGATTTTAGGCAGCCTCTCTGCTAATGGGTGGGGTTGTGTTCCTGTCCTGCTAGTTGTTTGGCATAGGGTGTGCAGCACTGGAGCTTGCTGGTCATTGAGTGGAGCTGGGTCTTGGCGTTGAGACGGAGATCTCTGGGAGAGCTTTCGCCGTTTGATATTATGTGGAGCTGGGAGGTCTCTTGTGGACCAACGTCCTGAACTTGGCTCTCCCACCTCAGAGGCACAGCCCTGACACTGGCTGGAGCACCAAGAGCCTGTCATCCACGTGACTCAGAATAAAAGGGAGAAGAAAAAGAAGGAAAGAAAGAAAGAAGAAGATAAAATACAACAAAATTAAAAAGTTATTAAAATAAAAAATAAAAAAAATGTTTTAAATAAAAAATTTAAAAAAAAAAGAAGGAAAGAAAGAAGAGAGCAACCAAACCAAAAAAACAAATCCACCAATGATAACAAGTGCTAAAAACTATACTAAAAGAAAGAAAAAAAACCAACAGACAGAACCCTAGGACAAATGGTAAAAGAAAGCTATAGAGACAAAATCACACACAGAAGCATACACATACACACTCACAAAACGAGAAAAAGGGAAAAAAATATATATATCGTTGCTCCCAAAGTCCACCTCCTCAATTTGGGATGATTCATTGTCTATTCAGGTATTCCACAGATGCAGGTTACATCAAGTTCATTGTGGGGATTTAATCCGCTGCTCCTGAGGCTGCTAGGAGAGATTTCCCTTTCTCCTCTTTGTTCGCACAGCTCCTGGGGTTCAGCTTTGGATTTGGCCCTGCCTCTGTGTGTAGGTCGCCCGAGGGCATCTGTTCTTTGCTCAGACAGGACGGGGTTAAAGGAGCAGATGATTCGGGGTCTCTGGCTCACTGAGGCCAGGGGAGGGAGGTGTACGGAACGTGGGGCGAGCCTGCGGCGGCATAGGCTGGTATGACGTTGCACCAGCCTGAGGTGCGCCGTGTGTTCTCCCGGGGAAGTTGTCCCTGGATCACGGGATCCTGGCAGTGGTGGGCTGCACAGGCTCCCAGGAGGGGAGGCGTGGATAGTGACTTGTGGTTGCACACAGGCTTCTTGGTGGCTGCAGCAGCAGCCTTAGTGTCTCATGCCCGTCCCTGGTGTCCTCGCTGATAGCCGTGGCTCGCGCCCGTTTCTGGAGCTCCTTTAAGCGGCGCTCTTAATCCCCTCTCCTCGCGCATCAGGAAACAAAGAGGAAAGAAAAAGTCTCTTGCCTCTTAGGCAGGTCTATACTTTTTCCTGGACTCCCTCCCGGCTAGCTGTGGCGCACTAGTCCCCTTCAGGCTGTGTTCACACCGCCAACCCCAGTCCTCTCCCTGGGATCCGACCTCCGAAGTCCGAGCCTCAGCTCCCAGCCCCCGCCCGCCCCGGTGGGTGAGCAGACAAGCCTCTCAGGCTGGTGAGTGTTGCTCGGCACCGATCCTCTGTGCGGGAATCTCTCCGCTTTGCCCTCCACACCCCTGTGGCTGCGCTCTCCTCCATGGCTCCGCAGCTCCCCGCCCTCCGCCACCCACGAAGGGGCTTCCTAGTGTGTGGAAACCTTTCCTCCTTCACAGCTCCCTCCCACTGGTGCAGGTCCCATCCCTATTCTTTTGTCTCTGCTTTTTCTGTTTTCTTTTGCCCTACCCTGGTACGTGGGGAGTTTCTTGCCTTTTGGGAGGTCTGAGTTCTTCTGCCAGCGTTTAGTAGGTGTTCTGTAGGAGTTGTTCCACATGTAGATGTATCTCTGATGTATCTGTGGGGAGGAAGGTGATCTCCACGTCTTAGTCTTCCACCATCTTGAAGCTCCTCCTCCTCCCTTACCTCTTTGATCTCATCTTCTACTACTGTCCTCCTTGTATACTCTATTTCAGCCACATAGTCTTGTTACTAACCCTTGAACATGTCAGCCATGTTCCTACTTTAGGACCTTTGCATTTGCTCCTCCTTCCCCTGGAATGCTGGTTTCCGAGATACCCATCCACATGGCTCACCCAAATATCCTTCAAAATTTTGCTCATATGTCACCTTCCCCAAAAGTCTATCCAGACTATCTCACTTAAAAATTCAACACCCAGTCACCATCACATCTCTTGCTTTTCCTTCTCCTCTTTCCCTGCTTTATTTTTCTCCAAGCAATTATCATCTTCTAATATATATCATTTACTTCTTTATTTTATTATCTTTCTCTCCCTACTAGAATTTAAGCTCCATGGCAGCAGGGTATTTTTCAAACTCCCCTCCCTGCTCCCAAACCAGCATTTAGAACAGTTCTGATCACATAGAAAACGTTCAACATATATCTTTGAATAGATAACTGAATGAAAAAGTGGCAAAAAATTTTCAAGAATTTTAGATGAGATAATATTGAGAATTTTTACCTTTCACAAATCCAATTTTGTGCTAGAGAATTTCTGGGAATAATCCTTAACTAGTAATAACTCCAGCTTTACCCCTTCTCTGCACTTTATATTAACTCTTCTGTTCAGGGAATGCTTATAAGTCTGTGTTATTTGCTTGTGAAAATTATAAAGTTAGAAATTTATTTCTATTTATCAGAAAGTATACAGCTGTCCCTTGAACAACTCAGGGGTTAGGGGTGCCGAACCCCCCACACAGTCGAAAATCTGCATATCACTTTTGAATCCCCAAAAACTTAACTACTAATAGCCTACTGTTGACCGGAAACCTTACTGATAACATAAACAGAATTAACACATATTTTGTATGTTATACGTACAACAATCAAAATGTTATGCACTAACAAATATCAAAGTAAGGGGTCTGGAGTACAAAAATGTGGACTCTGTTCATTGTAAATATGCAAAATTAGAAAGATTTTGAATCAGAGGAAAAAGAGCTTTGAGAGCCAGACAGATCTACCCCTCAGTTTGGGATCTAACTCTTACCAGCTTTGTGTCCTAGGAAAGTTATTTTCACATCTCTGAGACATAGTTTCTTCACTTTAAAATGAGGATTATAAAACCTTCCACACAGTTTTTAAAAAAGGATTAGTGATAATACAAACAAAGTAGTATATGTGGTGGCTGCTTGCTACAGACTGAACATCTGTGTCTCCCCCAAACGCATCCATTGAAACTTAATGCCCAGTGTGATGGTATTCAAATGTGGGGCGTGTGGGAAGTGCTTAAGTCATGAGGGTGGAGCCTTATGAATGAGATTAGTGCTCTTGTAAAACAGACCCCACAGAGCTTCTAGCCCCTTCTACCGTACGAGGGCACAGTGAGAAAGCACTGTCTATGGAGCAGAAAGAGGGCACTCATCAGACACCAAATCTGCCAGCACCTTGATCTTGAACTTCTCACCTTCCAGAATTGTGAGAAGTAAATTTCTGTTGTTTACAAGCCATGCAGTCTATGATATTTTTTTGTCATAGTAGCCCAAACAGACTAAGACATTGCTATTTATGCTAGAATGCCTCAGAGAGTTGCTTCAGAACTTTTACCTTGTGTCTGAAGAATACCTGCTAATAATTCCACAGCTAAGAGGAAAGATCCGTTGGGTATGAGGGTGACAGTAATATGTGGGACTGATAGCCAGTCAGAAAAATGACCCAATACTCAGTGCCTCATAGCACCCTGAAGAAAGGGATTGATCAGTGAGGACTCATTTAACAGATGATGAAACCAGCCCTCAACAACTGTGATTTATCTAGGAGTACATGACATAGTCTCAGTTCTCTTCTATTCCTGGTTCTTAACTAGATGATAAACCATTCAGGAGCAAAGCAATGGAAGCCCACTGGAAAAATAATTGAAGTCTTATTTACTATCATAGAAAATCATCAGAACTACAAATGATTAACAGAGAATACCTGATAATAGCCCCTTTGAATAAAACAAAACTATTAATAATATACAAATAAAAATTCAAAATCATAGCCACAGTTTAGAATATTCACCCAACTAATAGTGGAACAGCTTTATACAATGCTTTGGGATAACAGGGTCGTCTGTGAAGCATTTCAGGCATTTGTTCAATGTGTCATCATTATCCATGCACAGGACACTTCACAGCTTGACTATTTCCATATTTATCCTTTTAAAATAGGACAAGAGTCTAATATGTGATGCTTTACCTGTTTTTATATGTATTATTCCCACCTAAGATTCAAAACATTTCTTTCATGAAAAAGAGTAATTTTAGTTGGAAAAACCATATCTACAACTTACTGCCTCCTTAAGAAACTAACTTACAGTCTTACACACTGAACAGAGGTTCAAGTTTTTTTCAGATTATGAAACTGAGGCCCCTATGGGCTATTATGTAGCCTATGGTATTATTTTATAGTTGCTGGGGGAAAAGTTACCACTCATGAAATTGTGTGAGTTGATCATGGAAACACAGGAGATGTCTTTCCTTATAATGGTGTTACAGGGCTAAGCTGAAGTTTATTTAAATTATTTTCTCAGTTTTATAGGCCTCTTTTCCATTACTCTCATCACACCCATTATTTTTCACATTTCATAGGTTTCATCATATCCAAACATGGTCATTTGCTTTTTCCTACCCACCAGATAGGAGTGATCACAAAACTTGTTTAAAATCTCAAATTTAAATAGCAGTATTGTTTCTGGAGATGTAGTACAGTGGGATAAGTAACCAGTCTATCAGCAAATGCCTGTTGAAGGAATAAAGGAAATTCAATATGCTCTGCATGGCGTTACATTAAATTAAAGATACACACACACACAGACAAATAGCACTACATTCCATGACAATCAGTATATAGCCCCAAGCAGGTAAAAAACTACATTAGGTGTAATTTAGAGGGGAAAATTCTCTGAAATATATAAATTGGCATGGTTTATGCTTTCATGTCATAGTAATCAAGCCATCACTTTACCACTGGGAATGAAAGCTGATCTCTGTATATTTTAATAAATTAGAAAACATAAAAGTGAATGTTTTTACCAAGTTACATCACTACTAAGTCTTAGCAATCAATTATTTCTATTTATCCCAATATCTGTCAAGAAAGTGGAATAACCAGTCTTATAACTAGAAGACCAAAGACCAAAAAAAGTACACTAATTTTTTATGATAATGCAGTCAGAGTCACAGTATAAGTCACTCTATCCCAATGGTCAACTAAAATTAAGCTTCCTTTGTAAAACTTTTTTTCTTGGCCTCCCCACTGGAGACCATGTAAGGAAGACAAGCCCAGGAAATGACTTTAAATTCAACCTACAGTTGACCCTTGAACAACACCGTGTGAACTGTGCGAGTCCAGTTATACACAAATTTTTTCAATAAATATCGGAAAAATTTTTTGAGATTTGACACAATTTAAAAAAACTCACAGATGAACTGCATAGTCTAGAAATATTGAAAAAATTAAGAAAAAGTTAGGTATATCATGAATGTATAAAATATGTGTAAACAAATGGGACCTAATGAAACTTAAAAGCTTTTGCACAGCAAAGGAAACCAAAAACAAGACAAAAAGACAACCCTCTGAATGGGAGAAAATATTTGCAAATGAAGCAACTGACAAAGGATTCATCTCCAATATTTACAAGCAGCTCATGCAGGTCAATAACAAAAAAGCAAACAACCCAATCCAAAAATGGGCAGAAGACCTAAATAGACATTTCTCCAAAGAAGATATACAGGTTGCCAACAAACACATGAAAGAATGCTCAACATCATTAATCATTAGAGAAATGCAAATCAAAACTACAATGAGATATCATCTCACACCGGTCAGAATGGCCATCATCAAAAAATCTAGAAACAATAAATGCTGGAGAGGGTGTGGAGGAAAGGGAACTCTCTTGCACTGTTGGTGGGAATGTAAATTGATACAGCCACTATGGAGAACAGTATGGAGGTTCCTTAAAAAACTACAAATAGAACTACCATACGATCCAGCAATCCCACTACTGGGCATATACCCTGAGAAAACCATAGTTCAAAAAGAGTCATGTACCACAATGTTCATTGCAGCTCTATTTACAATAGCCAGGACATGGAAGCAACCTAAATGTCCATCGACAGATGAATGGATAAAGAAGATGTGGCACATATATACAATGGAATATTACTCAGCCATAAAAAGAAATGAAATGGAGGTATTTGTAATGAGGTGGATGGAGTTAGAGTCTGTCATACAGAGTGAAGTAAGGCAGAAAGAGAAAAACAAATACAGTATGCTAACACATATATACGGAATCTAAGGAAAAGAAAAAGCCATGAAGAACCTAGTGGCAAGACGGGAATAAAGACACAGACCTACTAGAGAATGGACTTGAGGATATGGGGAGGGGGTGGGGTGAGATGTGACAGGGTGAGAGAGTGTCATGGACTTATATACACTACCAAACGTAAAATAGATGGCTAGTGGGAAGCAGCCGCATAGCACAGGGAGATCAGCTCGGTGCTTTGTGACCACCTAGAGGGGTGGGATGGGGAGGGTGGGAGGGAGGGAGATGCAAGAGGGAAGAGATATGGGAACATATTGTATATGTATAACTGATTAACTCTGTTATAAAGCAGAAGCTAACACACCATTGTAAGGCAATTATACTTCAATAAAGATGTTTTAAAAATAAATAAATAAATAAATAAACAAACTAAAAAAAAAAAAAAAAAAAATCATGTACCACAATGTTCACTGCAGCTCTATTTACAATAGCCAGGACATGGAAGCAACCTAAGTGTCCATCATCAGATGAATGGATAAAGAAGATGTGGCACATATATACAATGGAATATTACTCAGCCATAAAAAGAAACGAAACTGAGTTATTTGTAGTGAGGTGGATGGAGTTAGAGTCTGTCATACATAGTGAAGTAAGTCAGAAAGAGAAAAACAAATACAGTATGTTAGCACATATATATGGAATCTAAGGGGAAAAAAAAAGGTCATGAAGAACCTAGTGGCAAGACAGGAATAAAGACACAGACCCACTAGAGAATGGACTTGAGGATATGGGGAGGGGGAAGGGTAAGATGTGACAGAGAGAGTGGCATGGACATATATACACTACCAAACGTAAAATAGATAGCTAGTGGGAAGCAACCGCATAGCACAGGGAGATCAGCTCTGTGCTTTGTGACCACCTAGAGGTGTGGGATAGGGAGGGCGGGAGGGAGGGAGATGCAAGAGGGAAGAGATATGGGAACATATGTACATGTATAACTGATTCACTTTGTTATAAAGCAGAAACTAAACACACCATTGTAAAGCAATTATACTCCAATAAAGATGTTAAAGAAAAATATGTGTAGATACTAGTCTATCCTTACATAGGCATAAAGGCATTAAATTCTATAATTTAATATAAAATTAATAATGTGTTAGTTTTCTTACTATTTTATAACTTTGCTTGCAAAGAATTACATTACCATACAGTATGCCTTCCTCATAACTGGAGAAACTGCATATCAGCCGATCATCCGCTGATAGGTAAGTGTTTTTTTAAATTTACAATGTTTCCAATACTGTATTATGAATATGACTGTAAAACTGTATGCCATAGAAATTTTAAAACAATTCATTTATTAGTGTATAGGCTAGGCTACCATGAAGCAATCATATTGATTACAGTACCTCCTTTAAAGCAATCATTGCTGTTACAGGTATAATGCATGTATTGTTACAGCTGCACATGAATGAATTTTTTTTCATGTTATCTTTTCATTTTTGCTTTCTAATGTTAGTAATACATATAATACCTTCAGTGTTTTGTATCATATAAGACAGTATAGATGTAGGTACTAACAGACAATTCATCTTGTAAACAGAGGACATAAACTTCCAGTATAATAAAGATAGCACAGTGCTGTAAATGTATTTCCTCTTTTTTATGATTTCCTTAATAACATTTCCTTTTCTCTAGCTTATTTTAAGACTACAGTATATAATACATATAACATACAAAATATGTGTTAATCGACTGTTTATGTTATCAGTAAGGTTTCTGGTTAACAGTAGGCTACTAGTAGTCAAGTTTGTGCGAAGACAAAAGTTATACGTGGATTTTTTACTGTGCAGTGGATTGGTGCCCCTAACCCCTGCATTTTTCAAGGGTCAGCTGTAGTTCTTTGCTAATCCAATAATGTTTAGACATTACCATCCTGCAAAATTTGTCACCTTTTAGCCAAAGACATGAGGATAATCAAACAGAAAGTTTCAGTTGTGGCCCATTACTGGGAAACATGGTGCCTGAAAACCATTCTACAGAAATTCTGGATTTTCAGTGACTCCATTCTCAGATCAGATCTCCTAGAGGTATCCCTCAAGCTGGTAATCTGGATGTCTTGGTTTTGACCATGAAGATACCAAAAAATCTAGGACGTGGGTGGTCAATCTAAAGGCCTGAGGTATTAAAGCCTGGGAAATACAAACCCAGGCTAAGTACCAGCAGAATAGTGCTAGTCATTTGAGGGTAGAATACACATGCCTGAAGATAAGTGATAGACTAGACCAACATCTATGACTCTAAGAGAAAGCCAGCTATGACAGGCATCAAAACCTCTTCTTCAAAAACTGGGCTACATTTATGTTCTTTGCATTTTCTGTTAATTTTCCTATTTTTATACCTTAATATTCACAGAACTTTTTTTACATGTTCTAGTCTGTCTCAATTACGCCAATGAAGAACCACAAGGAGAGTATTTTGCTTATACCTGATTCAAAATGTTGAAGAGGGAAGTTCCCCCTGAGGGCCAGCACAGAGCAGATATAATTCAAGGAAGAAAAGCCCAAGGTGAAGGAACTGACATTTATTAAAGTAAATGTGATTAAGGGAGGCTACACCACAGAGCCTAATCCATAGGTAAATATGGATCAAGGGCAATACTTCAGTTTGCTCCTGGGGCAGAAGTAAGCAGTGCAAAGGATAAAAATGTGACCAGGAGACAGATAGGCAGACAATGCTCCCACTGCCTCCCATGTTGTCTCAGGGGGAATTTTAGAATACCACCATTCTGACAGCTCACATGGGTGGAGAGGAGTCCAGAAGGGCAACAACAAAAACAGCTCATACCACCACATAAGGCAATAATTATGCTATTTGGTGGGTGATGTCCACTAGGCTTATGTTTAGGCTCCAGATCTTCCTATTGAGCACTGTGACAATCTCCCCTTACCTGTGCCTTCCTTGGAGGATCTAAGAATTTTCTATTTGTATCCTCCTACAGGACTTTCCTTGCGCAGGTCTGACTAGAGTCTACCAGAACCTACAATGTGTCAGTGACTGTGGAAAGTGTTTTATATATTTTCCCACATTTAATCATCACAATGCTGTAATACAGCAATTATATCTCCACGTGTAGAAGAGAAAAATAAAGCTCAGAGAAGTATTTAGCAATTAAGAGAAAGGATTTTAGAATAGAACAGCTCTGCCACTTACTTGCGTAAGCTATCTAAATTCTCTAGGCCTGAGTATAACTTTATTTATAAAATGAGGAGGCTATCAATATTACTATGTTGACAAAATAAGATAATGAATGGAGAGCCTTTATCACAGTGACTGGCATGTAGGAAATCCTTAGTAAGTAGTTATTTTTAATGTCAAAATAATTCTTGAGTTTGGAAACCACACCCAAGGAGATGTAAGGTGGGGGCAGGCAAAACAGAACTAGGGCCACAAGATGAGACACACTTTTGCACCTGCAGGTTCTCCTCCCAATGCAAATTTTATTTTAGGGGAGAATGTTCCTTTACACAAGATGGAGAATCACAATCTGGCTGATAGAGACTAAGTAATAAGAAGAATAAGGACCACTTCATATGACAGTGTCTCCCTTTGTCCAAGGATATTAAGAGAAATGTTCTAGTACCACTTAAAAATAAGCCTGGATTCCTTAGTAGAAAAACAATCATACAAAAACATTTTGTCCAAAGGAATTAAAAGCTGGAGAATGAGTATCTACATTCCAGCTTAATGTAAGAATCAATTAAATCACACATCAAAGAAATTAAGTGTGTATGTAATGAAACGAAAAACAAAGAATAATAGATGTGAAGGTTCACAAAACTATTCAAGAGTGAAAATTTCAATTCTTCGACCTTTCAAAGACAGTTGAGTAGAGGCTACCTTATAAAGAGAGTGAAAACACAAGCTACTGGACCACAATGGTTATGACCAGCAATTCTGATCAAATAGATCCATAAGCTATTAACCTACCAATCTTGCCCTATAACCAGTCAGATATTGTACCCCTTATCTGATTTGAAGTGCTTTTGTTACATAGTCCCCTACACACAGCAGCAAAAAGCCAATCAGCTTAATTAGCCATAAGTATCATTCATCATTTTGGAAACACAGCTGATCTCAGTCTTAGCAAAGCTGCTTTACATATTACTGATAATGAGATGATGCAAACCAGGCAGGAGTGATGAGATTGCTACTTTACTAGATTGTTTCTCAATAGTTTCAGTCAACTTAATTGAGAAATAGCTCATCAGTCCTGTGAGCCCTCCTGTCCTTTAATAATTAATATAATTTAAAATAAGAAAGAAGCAACTCCAGTAACTATTTCATAAACTGGTGTTTGACACCATAAAGATGACAAAAAGAGCCAAAGCGACAATGATTAAGTTAAATGTATCTCTGGACAACCAAAAAGCGTGATAAGACAAACTTTCCATGATACCCTCAGAGGTTGAGGGTCAAATCTATGAGGCTGTAAATCCAAGCACTGAGCCTACAACTACTACATAAATAATAAAACCATAATGACAAAAATAATCACTCTCAATTGCTGATTTCCCTCTTGCTATTTCAAAGAGACAGGCCAGGGTCAATTCATTATCAATGATATCAAAAGCACCAGGTAAATGTGACTGTATTACTAAGAAGTATGGTCACATACAATCATTAGAATGAAATCATCAACTGAAAAATCAAATAATACTAATGCTTGAGATCAATACAGCAGGTAATAATAATATGCTACTCTGTATTTATTTATTATACCATCAGCCCCTCTAAATTCTTAAAAATCCTTCTAAAAGACAGAATATTACTAATTAACTAGCAGTTGATCACCCAACTGTAGCAGCAGGCAGGGATCAAGCTCTACTACATACTAGCTCTCAAGTAATAGGCTAATCAGGTCAATAGCATTTTGCTAAAAATCTCAGGTGAGCTGAATCCCATATCAAGTATGATATTTGGCATCCAAGCTGCATTAATGACAGGTATTTTGAGTAATGAACAGTGGGAGCCACATTCTAGAAAAGAAACATGGTCCCTTCACTAAAAGGAACAGCATCAAGTGAGGAGCAAAAGAAGAGTCTTTCCCCACAGTTTACAGATAGGTCCACTAATCTATAGAGAAATGTGATTTTTTCCAAGAAACCTAGACAACCTCTATCAGTGGTGAACGCATAAAGAGAACCAGGGATTCTGTAGAGCCTTAGTTCTCAAAGACCAGCAACTTCAACATCACTTACGAATGTGTTAGAAATGGAAATTCTCGGGCCTCACTCAGACCTACTGAATCAGGAACTCTGAGGATGGGATTTAGCAACCTGTGTTTTAAGAAGCTCTCCAGGCGCTCTTGATGCCTTGCTGAAGTTTGAAAACCACTACAGTAACAACAATGACACACAAAATTTCTCAACAATTTTGGCTTCCCTACTTTCTAATTTACCTATGTGTTGAGAAGAGGCTGTTGTGAGATATGCCTCTATTTATCAGATGATAAGTATTGAATTTCAAATATCTTCAATAATATCTATGACCACAACTTTACAAGTTAAAATGTTTGGAAACTAAATTTTTCTACTTAGTATGACAATTGAGGACATTAGCAATATTTGTGATTTACTCAACATTTAGTTTTTTATATTAGGGTTCTAGGAAATTTATTTAGAAAATAAATAAGAGTTCTGCTCCTAAAATTGACTTAGTTAAAATATACCTTCCATAATAACAGTGCAATAAACCATTCATATTGTTCACACATATAAAAAGAAATCTAATATACACTAATAAACATATATAAAAGGATTTCTGATTTATATACTTTAAATATGGTGTATTACCTTTTGAAGAATTAAGATGAAAGATGTGCAATTTTACTTACCACATTAAGCTATAAAGGTCTAAGAGGCAATAAAAGCTGAGTATGAAAGATGTGTAAAAAGTAAGGATACATTTTTTTTCCTTTTCAATATTAAACTGAAGTCCCAGTTTTGTCGGTAAAGCAAGTAGATAGATTGATTCCAAGAGCTCAGGGTCATCAAAAGAAAATAATATTCCGAATTCACTTTACTCTTTCTCCTCTCCTTGCAAGGAGAGTAGCACCATGGAATACGACATAAGATCTAAACCAGTTCTCTGACTCTAACAACCTTAATAAGTTTATGATTAGGTGACGTGGGGTTTTTTCCCTCAATTTTAACAAATTTTTAGATGCATTTAAGAAACTACGGAGAAAAACAGTCCACAAAATGTAAACAAACGATTAGATGTATTTGGTAAGCAACACTATTTTTTATCATTCACATTCAATTAAAAGAAAGTCCATACTTCATTGCTTAGAATCAGAATTACACTCCAAATCAGAAACATTATGATAGTTTTATTTTTAGTGATTCATGTATAACTGAAGTCTCAAGACTACTTTTAGATACAGGAATCACTTAAATCCTCCAAAGCAAATCAAACATGAAGTCAAGGGCACTGAGTACAAAAATCCTTCTATGTCAGGTTTTCTTCCAGTCCCACCATGCTTCCTATCAGCCCATTTCCTTCCCTATATATCCTTGACTTCTAACAGATACTCTCTGTTTTGCAGAACCCACTGTTAAAATTAACTGGAGCTTCCAGTTTTATTCAGAGGTAAATGACTTTACTCCTATAACTTGCCCTTCATACCTTTTGGGATTCTCAATTACAGGAGAATATTTTTACCTCAATTATTTAATTTTCTTTAGTTGCATAATATTCACAAATCTTTCAATGGAACAGGATTTTGTTTTCACAAAGAGGTACAAAGTAGAGTGTGAAATAATAAAGAATGCACATACATGCCTCCCCAGCAAATAAAAAAGACATAACTTACTGAACGCTAACTAAATAATGAGTGCTTAGTACTGCAGGGTAGAGAAGAAACTGAAGTTAGAGTTCCAGTCCTCAGGAGATTACACTTTGTCAGTGAAAAAAGCCAAATTACTACAAAAGAAACAATGATGTCCATTTATGAAAGCTGTCCTCCCAGGAAAATACAAGTCCTCAATTACTTTTGAGTCCCCCCATCTCCCTACATTGGATCAGTTACCAAGTCCTGCAGCTCCTATTTTGCATGCATTTATCCCTTCCTACTCCTACTACCAACTACCCAGGTCCAGAAGCTCATTATCACTTATTTGGACTTCTGTAAAGTCTTTCTCATTTCCTGACAACAGACTTTCCTTCACACAGCTCTCAGAATGAGCTTTCTAAAATGCACCAGTAAGGCTTGTATCCAGAATAAATGAAGAATGCTTATAGCTCAATAAAAAGAAAAAAAATTCCCCCAAAATTAAGCATGTGATTTGGAAAAGACACTTTACCAAGGATGATATATGGATGGCAATTAAGTACTTTAAAAGATGCTCAATATCATTAGTAAGGAATTGCAAATTAAAACCATAATGATATACCACTACACTCCTGTTAGAATGGTAGGAGGAAAATGTAACAATTGACAATACCAAGTGCAACAAGGATACAGAGCAACTGGAAATCTTACACACTGCTGATGAGAATACAAAATAATACTACCCTTTGGGAAACAGTTTGGCGATGTCTTACAGAATTAAACATTCACTCCATACATCAGCAGTCCCCAACTTTTTTGGCACCAGGGACCGGTTTCATGGAAGACAATTTGTCCACAGACAGGGTCAGGGGGAGGAGGGTTCAGGCGGTAATGCAAGTGATGGGGAGAGGCAGATGAAGCTTCGCTTGCTCGCCCGCTGCTCACCTTCTGCTGTGCGGCCCAGTTCCTAAGGAACTGCCATACATGACCCATCAAACCCACTCCTACGTGTTAATCCAAAAGAAGTGAAAACATGTTTCCACAAAAACGTGTATGTTAACATCTATAGTAGCTTTATGTATACATAATCGCCAAAAAACGGAAAACCCAAATGTGCTTCTACTGGTGAATGGATAAACTAACTGTGGTAGGTCCATACGATGGAATATTACTTAGCAATAAAAAGGAATGAACTACCCCATACACAAAACAACATGGGTGAATCTCAAATGCATTATACCAAGTAAAAGAAAACACACTCAAAAAACTACATAGTGTGATTGCATTTACATACAATTCTGGAAAAGGTAAAATTATTGGGGCAGGAGACAGATTGGGTGACTGCAAGGGACTGGTGTGGGGGTGGGGTGGTGCTGACAATAAAGAGGCAGAAGGAATTTTCTTGGGGTGGTAGCAGTGTTCTGCATCTGGATTGCAGTGGTGGTTACAAAACTATGAGCATGTGTCAAAACTCACAGAACTACAGACTAAATTATGTATATTTTACTGTAAATAAATTATGCCACAATAAAGTTGATAAAGAAAGGAAAAAAATGAGGATCAGTGTTTCTATCAGAACAAAGTTCTAAGATAGAAAGAAACCCCTTCTGAAGAAACAAAAGCCCATAAATTACTTCTCTATAACGGATGTTCTACTAAACCAAAAAATGATGAGTGATTCAAAGGGAAATCTGAATAAGAAAATTGACAGACTCAACCTCTAACTGATTCTTCAGAGAATACAGACTTTCAGTCCAGAGACAACTTGTACACTATGATTTGGGCAAGTGTAAAAAGAAAATGGGGAATTTTGTGTACTGTAAAAATCACCAGAGACAAACAAAAGTCTGTTTTAGTTTTAATTCGTACACTTATCTCGGAAATTACCAGTAAGACAGCATATTCTACATACATACAAATCCTCTCTATTTGTACATTCATTACTTTAAAGGTTATTTCTCTAATGTTTGGTTGTCCTTTGCTCATTATTTGTATCACTGCATTCTAATCTGGCTGCCTGGAGTTAAATTACTACCCTGCAAAGTTGTATCCCAAGTTCATTATAATTTCTGCTTAAGACAGCAAAAGAAATCAACTTGGATATTTTGGGTACCTTTCCTTTTTTGTTTTCAGTGAAATATTATTATTTAACATTTACTAAAAGGTAGTGTCAAGAAACATTATGTATTTAAACCGGAATTCAACTCACAAAAAACTTAACATTGATTTACATCAACTTTTCAGGGCCCAACATTTTTCATTTGTACATGTTTTCCAATTTCTACATATAGTCACAAAATATATGCACAAAATAATTTATAAATAATTATTTTAATTTGGAAGAGACCAAACAATGAAATACTCAAGTAATTAAATCACTCAAACTTTAAAATTGAACATTCTATCAGTAGTCAAGAGCCAAAATTATCCTTTAAATACCATATAGTCTGCCCAACTCAAATCCTCTTCAGATCTACACTTTCCTATAAAACTGCAATAAGCAAAGCACACAAGCACACGGTTCCAAATAACATAACTTTGGTGCCTAGAATCAGCTTAGGGTAGAGAAGCATTAAGGACAGAATTAGTATTTGGTCTAGTGGTCTAAGTATGGCTTGATTGCAAGCTAAGCTAAAAATTTCAAAGGGACTGCCAAATCTGTGGCCTAATAAGTCAATGCCCCTTGAAATTTATGCTATCTTATTGCTGTACATTCACTAATGCTAAAATGATTCCAATAAACTGACAGATTTTATTTGTAATTTCACTTAAAACAGCAGAGCAATATTTCAAAATCACTACAATATTGCTGCTGATGTTTATATATATGAATCTGTTGGTTGTGGGTAATTCTTTTCTTCTTCACAGTGGTAGGTTGTGTTAATACAACAAGTTTTCTTCTATTGTTCACTAATGAGATAGTAATTGCCATCAGAATCCTACTGGGAATACAGACTTGCATAAATAACAGGCCTAAGGACAGGTTTTACATATCTATAATGATTCTCAGATACATTTTGTTCTGCATGAACACACCGGCACCGAAATGTGTCCTTTCCTATGGAGGATAAACTCCATATTTTCAGAAATGTGCAAACAAGAGAAACAAATTTAACTAGGCAGATTTCAGGTTCTTCTTTCTAGCAACTAAATGGAAGAGCAATTAACAGAATGCTCCTTTTTATCAAAAACTTATTACCCTTTCACTAGAAACCCTAAAAAGTTGCTATTTTAAAGTTTTCAATGCTTCAGTTAGAAACATAACTGGCAGCCTTAGTATGAGTTCCAATGAATGTACTGTAATGTAAAACTGTACACATCACTTCAAATATTGGTTGTATAATAAGGAAGTTTAAAGAAGATATTTTAATGCAGTGTTGGCTGACACCACTATCTTCTGAGTTTATTTAGGGTATAAAGATTTCTAGAAATTCATTTAAAATAATACTTTCTGCTGATGAACTACATTTGGCAATTATTGTCCACTGAGCCCTCAGGTACTCTACTGCTTCTAAACATGGTAGGTATCATTTACCATTCAGCAGGGAAATTAACAAAAGTTCCCATTTCCCATTCTTAGATTATAATCTTTACTAAACCCCAAAAGAAATGTAAATGTAGTACCTTTCATGATGTCCCAAATCTGACAGAAATTCATCTGCATGTCTTTGGAGTTCATTTCCTTCTAAATTCTTTAATTTCTTCAACTCACTTTGTAGAAAAAACCAGAGCTCTTTAGCTCCATTTTCAATCCTCCTCCTTAGGATTTCATGATCCTTCCCTAGACCTGCAGTCAAAGAATAGAGAGCATCAGCATTTCCAACATTTTGATGAAAGGAAATTTTCAATTATTTGTGCTAATGTCAATATATTGAAGAGGAAAAACAATGTATCATTACCTACCATTTCTAGTTTGTTTCTTATAATTTTCAATCTGTTCTTTGGCCTTCACAAGCTGCTCTTCTAAAGCACGAACCCTTCCTGAAGCTGGGCCCTGATCAATGGGGCCTTCTGGTATTCTGTAGTTCAAGGAAGAAAATGTAAACATTTAGCTTATAAATTATGCAACAAAATACATATTTACTTTGCAAAAACATTATTTATTGGTAACTCTAGAAGTCACTGGACCATATCATATATTAGAAGTACCAAATGAAATTTTCTCTCCAAAGCTATAGGGTAAGATGTAAACACTGGAATGAAACTGAACAAACACAGAAAAAAATAATCTAGCTCATAGATGTATGATCTTCTAGGAATTAAGGAACCTTTAGAACTCTCTCCTAAAAACTTTCATCATACAACTTAGAATAACACCATCAGTGGCAAAGTGATCAATTCTTCATTAGTGCTGAGAATAACAAAGTTGAAGGAGAGGGTGACAAAAAGGCTTAAAAGGAGTAAGAAAGCACATAACTGAACCTGTGTCTATGTTCAAATATCAAATGCAAATTATTTCTAAGTTAATTATAATATCAGATATAAATCTGTGTTCCGATTCATGAACTCATGACCTTAGATTACTAAGCATGGGTTTTATAAAGAAGGGAAAGACAGGAATAGAAGATGAAGTATACCAGAAAAAACACCTGAAGATTAACGTTCTGTTTACGTCAAGAATGAAAAATATCAGTCAATAATACAAAATGTTGGAATATAGCAGAGGAACTCCAGGATCTCTTGCTTGTATTATCAACCTGTACAGCTTCTTTCCAAACTGTACTTGTTTCTAACATATTTTGTTTTTATGTGACTTTTGGAAGTATTCTGTACACCATTATGGCCATAAAAGATATCCACATCCTAATCCTGTAACCTGTAATGCTACCTTAGGTAACAAAAGAATCCTTATATGTGTGATTAAGTTAAGGAGCCTGAGATAGGGAGACAGCCCTGGATTACCCAGGTGGGCCATAATTGTAACCACAGTGTTCTTATAAGAGGGGAGTAGAAGGAAATTTTATTACAAAAGAGGAGAAGGTGATGTGGTTAATTAGTTTTGAAGATGGAGGAAGGGGTCATGAGCAAAAAATGCAAGGAAGGCATCTTTAGAAGCTGGAAAAGGCAAAGAAACAGATTCTCCCCTAGAGCTTCTCTAGTGAATGTGGCCTCACTGACACCTTGGTTTTGGCCCAATGAAACTTATTTCAGATGTCTGCCCTCCCAAACTGTAATAGAATAAATTTCCATTTATTCTGTTTTAAGCCACAGAGTTTATTGTATGTGTTACAGCAGCAATAGGAAACTAATACACATACATATATTTACATACATACATACATATACATATATACTTTTGAAAAAATATTAAGAAGATTAAATAATGGCTGATTTTTCTTCCAAAATCTATTTAAATGAGAAACTGCCTCTTAAAGTACGAAGCACAGTGTCTGTCAATAAAGCTTAACAGGACTATTGTATCTGGGGTCAGTCATTCTACAGATGAGCTGTAATATCAAAATGCCTGGGATATCTATTCTTACCATCACAATCATTTTTGGGAAACAATTTCTAAATTATACTTGGCACAACTTAAACTTAGCTATCAACCTGAGGAGAAATCTAATACGAAGAGGGCAGACAGCAGAAGCAAGAAGAACTACAATCCTGCAGACTGTGGAACGAAAACCACATTCCCAGAAAGATAGACAAAATAAAAAGGCAGAGGGATATGTACCCAATGAAGGAACAAGATAAAACCCCAGGAAAACAATTAAATGAAGTGGAGATAGGCAACCTTCCAGAAAAAGAATTCAGAATAGTGATAGGGAAGAAGATCCAGGACCTCTGAAAAAGAATGGAGGCAAAGATCGAGAAGATGCAAGAAATGTTTAACGAAGACCTAGAAGAATTAAAGAACAAACACCTAGAAGAATTAAAGAACCAACAAACAGAGATGAAAAATACAATAACTGAAATGAAAAATACAATAGAGGGAATCAATAGCAGAATAACTGAAGCAGAAGAACGGATGAGTGACCTGGAAGACAGAATGGTAGAATTCACTGCCATGGACCAGAATAAAGAAAAACGAATGAAAAGAAATGAAGACAGCCTAAGAGACCTCTGGGACAATACTAAACAAACAAACATTCGTATTATAGGGGTCCCAAAAGGAGAAGAGAGAGGAAAAGGACCTGAGAAAATATTTGAAGAGATTATAGACGAAAACTTCCCTAACATGGGAAAGGAAATAGCCACCCAAGTCCAGGAAGTGCAGAGAGTCCCAGGCAGGATAAACCCAAGGAGAAACATGCCAAGACACATAGTAATCAAACTGACAAAAATTAAAGACAAAGAAATATTATTAAAAGCAACAAGGGAAAAATGACAAATAACATAAAAGGGAACTCCCATAAGGTTAAGAGCTGATTTCTCAGCAGAAACTCTACAAGCCAGAAGGGAGTGGCACAATATATTAAAAGTGATGAAAGGGAAGAATCTACAACCAAGATTAATCTACCTAGCAAGGATCTCATTCAGATTCGATGGAGAAATCAAAAGCTTTACAGACAAGCAAGAGCTAAGAGAATTCAGCACCACCAAACCAGCTCTGAAGCAAATGCTAAAGGAACTTCTCTAAGTGGGAAACACAAGAGAAGAAAAGGACCTACAAAAGGAAATCGAAAACAATTAAGAAAATGGTAATAGGAACATATATATCGATAATTACCTTAAATGTGAATGGATTCAATGCTCTAACCAAAAGACACAGGTTTGCTGAATGGATACAAAAACAAGACCTGTATATATGCTGTCTACAAGAGACCCACTTCAGACCTAGGGACACATACAGACTGAAAGTGAGGGGATGGAACAAGATATTCCATGCAAATGGAAATCAAAAGAAAGCTGGAGTGGCAATGCTCATATCAGATAAAACAGACTTTAAATAAAGAATGTTAGAAGAGACAAGGAAGGACACTACATAATGATCAAGGGAATCAATCCAAGAAGAAGATATAACAATTATAAATATATATGCACCCAACATAGGAGCACCTCAATACATAAGGCAAATGCTAACAGCTATAAAAGAGGAAATAGACAGTAACACCGTAATAGTGGGGGACTTTAACACCTCACTTACACCAATGGAAGATCAACCAGACAGAAAATTAATAAGGAAGCACAAGCTTTAAATGACACAACAGACCAAATACATTGCATTGATATTTACAGGACATTCTATCCGAAAACAGCAGATTACACTTTCTTCTCAAATGCACATGGAACACTCTTCAGGAAAGATCACATCTTGGGTCACAATTCAAGCCTCAGTAGAGTTAAGAAACCTGAAATCACATCAAGCATCTTTTCTGACCACAACGCTATGAGATTAGAAATCAATTACAGGGGAAAAAACATAAAAAACACAAACACGTGGAGGCTAAAGAATACGTTACTAAATAACCAAGAGATCACGGAAGGAATCAAAGAGAAAATCAAAAAATACCTAGAGACAAATGACAACAAAAACACGACAATCAAAACCTGTGGGATGCAGTAAAAGCAGTTCTAAGAGGGAAGTCTATAGCAATACAATGCTACCTCAAGAAACAATAAAAATCTCTAATAAACAATCTAATCTTACACCTAAAGGAGCTAGAGAAAGAAGAACAAACAAAACCCAAAGTTAGTAGAAGGAAAGAAATCATAAAGATCAGAGGAGAAATAAATGAAATATAAATGAAGAAAACAATAGCAAAGATCAATAACACTAAAAGCTGGTTCTTTAAGAAGATAAACAAAATTGATAAACCGTTAGACTCATCAAGGAAAAGAGGGAGAGGACTCAAATCAATAAAATTAGAAATGAAAATGGAGACGTTACAACAGACACTGCAGAAAAACGAAAGATCATAAGAGACTACTACAAGCAACTCTATGCCAAAGACAACCTTGAAAATGGTAGTCATGAAAATGGACAACCTGGAAGAAATGGACAAATTCTTAGAAAGGTATAACTTTCCAAAACTGAACCAGGAAGAAATAGAAAATATGAACAGACCAATCACAAGTAATGAAATTGAAACTGTGATTAAAAATCTTCCAACAAACAAAAGTCCAGGACCAGATGGCTTCACAGGTGAATACTATCAAACATTTAGAGAAGAGCTAACACCCATCCTTCTCAAACTCTTCCAAAATATTGCAGAGGAAGGAACACTCCCAAACTCATTCTACGAGGCCACCATCACCCTGATACCAAAACCAGACAGGGATATTGCAAAAAAGAAAATTAGAGAACAATATCACTGATGAATATAGATGCAAAAATCCTCAACAAAATACTAGCAAATAGAATCCAACAACACATTAAAAGGGTCATACACCACGATCAAGTGAGATTTATCCGAGGGATGCAAGGATTCCTCAAGATACGCAAATCAATGAATGTGATACACCATGTTAACAAATTAAAGAATGAAAACAATATGATCATCTGAATAGATGCAGAAAAAGCTTTTGATAAAATTCCACACACATTTATGATAAAAACCCTCCAGGAAGTGGGCATAGAGGGAACCTACCTCAACATCATAAAGGTCATATACGACAAACCCACAGCAAACACCATTCTCAATGGTGAAAAACTGAAAGCATTTCCTCTAAGATCAAGAAGAAGACAAGGATGTCCACTCTCGCCACTATTATTCAACATAGTTTTGGAAGTCCTAGCCACAGCAGTCAGAGAAGAAAAAGAAATAAATGGAATACAAATTGGAAAAGAAGTAAAACTGTCACTGTTTGCAGATGACATGATACTTATACATAGATAATCCTAAAGATACCACCAGAAAACTACTAGAGCTCATCAATGAATTTGGTAAAGTTACAGGATACAAAATTAATGCACAGAAATCTCTTGCATTCCTATACACTAAGAACAAAAGATCAGAAAGAGAAATTAAGGAAACAATCCCATTTACCATTGCAACAAAAAGAATAAAATACCTAGGAGTAAACCTACCTAAGGAGGTAAAAGACCTGTACTCAGAAAACTATAAGATACTGATGAAAGAAATCAACAATGACACAAACAGATGGAGATATATACCATATTCTTGGATTGGAAGAATCAATATTGTGAAAATGACTATACTACCCAAAGCAATCTATAGATTCAATGCAATCCCTATCAAATTATCAATGGCATTTTTTACAGAACTAGAAAAAAAAAATCTTAATATTTGTATGGAGACACAAAAGACCCTGAATAGCCAAAGCAATCTTGAGGGAAAAAAACGGAGCTGGAGGAATCAGACTCCCTGACTTCAGACTACCCTACAAAGCCACAGTAATCAAGACAATATGGTACTGGCACAAAGACAGAAATATAGATCAATGGAACAGGATAGAAAGCCCAGAGATAAACCCACGCACCTATGGTCAACTAATCTATGACAAAGGAGGCAAGGATATACAATGGAGAAAAGACAGTCTCCTCAATAAGTGGTCCTGGGAAAACTGGACAGCTACCTGTAAAAGAATGAAATTAGAACACTCCCTAACACCATACACAAAAATAAACTCAAAATGGATTAAAGACCTAAATGTAAGACCAGATACTCTAAAACTCTTAGAGCAAAACATAGGAAGAACATTCTTTGACATAAATCACAGCAAGATCTTTTTTGACCCACCTCCTAGACTAATGGAAATAAAAACAAAAATAAACAAATGGGACCTAACGAAACTTCAAAGCTTTTGCACAGCAACGGAAACTATAAACAAGACAAAAAGACAACCCTCAGAATGGGAGATAATATATGCAAATGAATCCATGGACAAAGGATTAATCTCCAAAATATACAAGCAGCTCATGCAGCTCAGTATCAAAAAAGAAACAACCCAATCAAAAAATGGGCAGGAGACCTAAATAGACATTTCTCCAAAGAAGACACACAGATGGCCAAGAGGCACATGAAAAGCTGCTCAACATCACCAATTATTAGAGAAATGCAAATCAAAACTACAATGAGGTATCACCTCATACTGGTTAGAATGAGCATCATCAGAAAATCTACAAACAACAAATGTTGGAGCGGCTGGAGAAGAGGGAACCTTCTTGCACCGTTTGTTGGCATGTAAGTTGATACAGCCACTACGGAGAACAGTATGGACATTCCGCAAAAAACTAAAAATAGAATTTCCATATGACCCAGCAGTCCCACTACTGGGCATATACCCAGATAAAACCATAAATTCAAAAAGATACATGGACCCCAATGTTCAATGCAGCACTATTTACAATAGCCAGGTCACGGAAGCAACCTAAATGCCCATCGACAGACGAATGGATAAAGAAGATGTGGTACATGTATACAATGGAATATTACTCAGCTATAACAAGGAACGAAATTCGGTCATTTGTAGAGACATGGATGGACCTAGAGACTGTCATACAGAGTAAGTCAGAAAGAGAAAAACAAATATCATATATTAACACATATATGTGGAATCTCGAAAAATGGTACAGGTGAACCAGTTTGCAAGGCAGAAATAGAGACACAGACGTAGAGAACAAACGTATGGACCCCAAGGGGGGAAAGTGAGGGTGGGGGTGGGAGGATGTGGTGGTGGTGGTGGTGGGATGAACTGGGAGATTGGGAGTGACATATATACACTAATATGTATAAAACAGACAACTAATAAGAACCTGCTGTATAAAAAAATAAAATAAAATTCAAAAAGAAGACATGAAATTTTTAATACCTTTTCTAGCATTTTTATATAACAGATGAAGCCAAATTAACTGTTAATTACTTGACCACTTCAGAATGCATGTTTAGTAAAGAAGCTCCTGTTACAGTTATATCAGAGTAAATAAGGTATTCTATAATTTCACATGAACTTGTATGCACTAACACTGAACGGAAGCAGGAAAGATAGCCATCCTCTAAGCATGAGTTTTCCAGGCTACAGAATTTGAAGTAAAAAAGCCTTCATTTGTATACAAACAACAGAATAATGATAAAATGAAGAGAGTTGTTAGGTGCATAATTACCCAATTTATGAGCACAAATATGTATACATTCATAAATGAGGCATTTCCTCATATATAGTTTGTAGAACCTGGCTCTTACTTTCTGAATTAGATGGCTGGGTTTTACGAAATAATTTCAAACAAAATAAAAGTACCACACCTTGTAATTTATTCAATATTTTAGCAGCAAGATACCATAGGATAAGCATTTCCTTTTCCGGAATATACTTTAGTGATACAAAATTTCAGACAATAGAAAGATATGTCTAGGTCCTCCTTTTCATCTCATTTCTTCATACGTTGATGGAATAAAGTTAGGGGAAAACAGGCATGAAGAAATAGCATAAGGTCTTTTCAGCAGAGTTCCATTAAGTACTAAAGCCAATCTAATTCTAATAAAATAGAAATGAATTAGTGATTTCTAATAATTCATTAGATTATTAGTGATGCAATAATCTAATCCAACTGTGGATAAACTATAGGTAAAGAAAAGTAATAGAGAAGTCAATGCAAAAAATGTACAGAATAAGGACTACTGGAAAGGACTATTCTTTCCAAACCCCATAAAGAAAAAAGTCAATCTACAAGAACAGTCTCTTTATCTGAATATTTAGGTAATTGAATGTTTTATTATATTCACTGTGCAAAAAGATATATAGAATGTCTTCTGGCCAAGACGAAGTAACAGAGGTCAGATTTACCATTAAGCCTGAAACAACTGAAAACCCAGATAAAGCGTATGAAACAATGGTTTAATAAAACTGGAATCAGGAGGAAGATGGATGGCAAAATATGTGGCTCCTGACTTCAGTCCCCCTCAGGGAAAGGGAAACTAGCAACTATCCATAGACAAGATACCTTTCTGAAGATCCCAGAACAAAGGGGTGAGTCTGAAGCATCTCTTTTGACCACAAAATCTGAGAAAAACAGCATGAGAAGGGTAAGAGAAGTGTTTTTACTTTGACCACAGCCCCCCAACCAAGGTCAGTTCAGTGCTGCACTGAGGGGATCCCCTGGGCCTAAAGTTTCTCCTGTGGGAAAAGGGGAGCGCAAGAGGACATGAAGCTTCCCCAGCATTCCAGATACTTCCTGGGAGTGATACCGAGCAGGGTCCTGTGGAGCTCCTGGACACAAAGCTTTTCTGTGCCCCCCATTTCTTTGATGACAATCAATAGCCTTCATCAGCCTTCATGACATTCCTTGAGTTCCGACAGGCAGATTCAGGCAGTTGTTAACTAGGGATGGGAGGGGATACAAGACCAGGGATAAACAGACAGCCAAGAGAAACAACAGTGCAACCTTGGGGGCAAGGTCCTGGTTCCCTATCAAGGGATACACAAAACAATGTCTTTGAGCTGTTTTGCAGATACTGAAACCCCCTCCAGGTGGGAGAAGTTAAGATTAACAATGGTATGCTGTCCACAAGCATGCAGACCCTAGACCAGCTGGAACCTGAAGGTTGATGATGCTGACTCCTACTTACCTCACCACCAACCCATCAGAAGAATGTCCACGCGCTGATCATGCCCTCTTTAAACCATTACTATATAACTTCTCAGTATCCTCTTCAAGTTGGGCCACATAGTTTTTTAAAGCAGGAACCTGCTGTGTCCCCCTGTGCCTGGCAAAGTGATAAAGCTATCCTTTTCTACTTCATCCAAAACTCTGTCTCCAAGATTCGATTTGGCACCAGTGTACAGAGAAGCTGAGCTTTTGGCAACAGGAGGCCCACTTAAGCACTGCCTCACAGGGATTATCACGGGAATCAGTTAGAGACAGAGAAGGGGAAAGGGGCTCACAGCAATGAGTGTGCGAATCCTGGCAGACTTCATTCCTGCTAGTGGTCGGGCCTGAGCGGAGATCCCAATCAGCGACTCTGACCATTTGCAGAGCTGAGCCCGTGACCCCAGCTGGTCAGGGAATCTGGTTGGCATTTCTGCCTTATTGGGTCCCCAGCCAGAGTGCTATCTTGGTGGAGGACCAAATTCTAGTGCTCTCCCTATACAGGGAAGCAAGTCAGCGGCCCCACCCAACTGCTGGGCATAGCCTCCAACCCCACTTGAGCAGGAAGCCTGGCCTGAGATGCTAGGCAGTCACCCAGCACATCCTACAGTCCACCCAAGCAAGGAAGCAAGTCACTGGTCACACCCAACTGCTGAGCATAGCCTCCAACTCCACCCAACAGTGAAGACCGGCCAAAGATGCCAGGCAGTTGCGGGTAGCCATGCAGTACATCCTACAGCCTTCTTAGGAGGAAAGCAAGTCGGTAGCCCCACCCAACTGCCAAGCCTAGCCAACCTGACCAGGAAGTCTGGCCAGGGATTTAAGGCAGACACAGAGCCCATTCTACAGGCTTGCTCGAACAGGGAGCCGAGCCAGAAGCATACTGTTGAACATAGTCTCCAGCCTCACCAGGTTGCTCAGCCAGAGACCCTGGTCAGCTCTCGAGTCCATTCTACAAGCCTGTTCAGGCAGAGAGCCAAACCAGCAGCCTTGCCCAACTGCAGAGCATGACCACTGGTTCTGTCTGACTGAGGAAGCCCAAACAGTGACCCTCAGCAACTTTGAAGCCTGGCCTCTGGTACTGACTATGTGGAGCCCAGCCTACAGTGCTGTACAGCAGCACAGCGTAGCCTACAGCCCACCCAGTTGCTAAGCATAGCCTGCAGACTCACCCAGGTTGAATGCCCAGCCAGCCACCTCACCTAATCACAAAGCATAGCCTGTGGCTCCACCCAACCAGTGAGCCCAGAAACCATGGAGCATAGCCTCTAGCCCCACCCAACAGTGAGATATAGCTGGCAGTCCTACCTGGCCAAGAAGCCCAGCAAGAGACTTTGTCAAACAGTGGAGCACAGCCAGTTGCCTTCTCAATTGCAAAACCCAGCCTGCAGGCCCACCCAATTCTGGGGCAGAGCCTGTGGTCCCAATCTGATCAAGGAGTATGGCCTGAGTTCCCATCTGATCACAAAGTCCTGTGTATGGCTTTGACTGAATGTAGAGTCCAGCCAATGGCAACATCAAACCAGGGGGGCACAGCTTGAGGCTCTACCCAACCATGGATGAATGTGGAGCCCAGCGTGCGGCCCTGCCCATTCCCAGAATGCAACCAGCAGCACTCCCTGAACACCAGGCCAGAGAACATGGCCTGAAACCCTGCCTGAGCAGGTGACTGCAGAGCCCAGCAAATACCCCTGCCTGAACACAGATCCCAGCCAGCAGTTCTGTTTGAATGTGAAGCCCAGCCATGAGGCCTACCCAAATTCAGAAAAATGACAGCCCTCTGGCTCCCCAACCTCAGAGCACGTGCAGTAGGCAGTAGTCCCATCCAACTAGAGACCCTGAGAGTGAGCATGCCTTGCCCAAGGCTGCTACCAGCTGCCCACCCAGAACCCCAAGCTGAGCTGACTGGTAAAGGCCTTTCCCTGCTGAAGAAAATCCGTAAAGGCTGTAAAAGAGATCACTTTCTCAAAGGAGCAGATATCCACACAAGGATAGAAGGATCATGAGGAATCAGGTAAACATAACACGATCAAAGGAAACTAATAAAGCTACAATAACTATACCTAAGGAAATGGAGATCTATCAACTGTTTAACGAAGAATTTAGAATGGCCCTCTTAAAGAAATTCAGAGAACTATGAGAAAACATAGATACACAGCCAATAAAAATTAGGAAAACAATGCATGTAACAAAATTGTAAATTCAACAAACAAATAGAAACCATAACAAAACAGAAACAGAAACAACAGGAATCCTAGACCTGAAAAATACAATGACTAAACTAAAGAATTCAACAAAAAGCTTCAATAGCAGACCTGACCAAGGAGAAGAAAGAATTAGTGAACCTGAATACAGCTCATTTGAAATTATCCAGTCAGAGGAGCAAAAAGAAAACAGAAAGAAAAAGAGTGAAGAAAGACTAAGGGAATTTATGAAATTCCACAAGCAAAACATTCTATGATTATTGAAGCCCTAGAAGGAAAAGAAAAGGAGAAAGGAGCTGAAGGCTTATTTTAAAAATAATTCCCAACTCTGGTGAGTGATCTGAACATCTAAATTCATGAAGCTTGCAAGTCCCCAAGTAGAAAATCTGATGGAGTTTTAAAAGCCTGCAGAATACAAAATCAACATATAAAATTCAATGTATTTCTACATTCTAGGAAAAAACAATGGGAAACTGACATGTCAAAACACATTATTACCTAACCATAGCATAAAAACCATGAAAAATTAAATATGACTCAGTAAAAGAGTATAAAACCTGCAAACTGAAAATTATAAACTTTGCTTAGAAATTGACAGGCCAATTCAAAAATTCATATGGAAATGCAAACACCTAAAGCAGTCAAAACAAATCTGAAAAAGACTAAGAAAACTGAAAGACTAACATCATCTGATATCAAGACCTACAGTAAAGTTACAATAATCAAGACAGTGAGCTACTGGCATAAAGATAAACAAAGAGATCAATGAAACAAAATAGAGTCCAGGAATAGGAACCATACATATATGTAAAACTGATTTTTACAAAGTCACAAAGGTAATTCAGTGGAGAAAGGATAGCTTTTACAACAATAAAACTTCTGGAAGAAAACAAGAAATATACCTTTATGATCATCAGTTAGGCAAAGTTTTCTTACATATGACACCAAAAGCATGATACATAAAAGAAAGACACTCTTAAGACAATGGAAAGACATGACAAAGACTAGAAGAAAATATCTGCAAATCCTATATCTGTTAAAGGATTTGTGTCTAAACTATATAAAGGATCCAATCATCAGAACACAACCCAAGCAAAACAAAAACAAAACTAAAAACAAAAATGGACAAAGAGATTTGAATAGATACTCCACATACAAAAAAAAAAAAAAAAGAATAGCAAATAAGCACATTAAAAGATGTTAAACATCATTAGTCATCAGGGAAATGCAAGAAAAGTATATACTGTGTGGCTGGCCTGGTTCATTGCTTATATTTAATGTCATGGAATATGAAACAGGGTTTCTTGTAGATAATCCTCATTCCCTATTAAAAATGACTACATGTTCAGTTTTTCTGACATGATGTACATTTTAAAAATTATCAAATTCTCCTGAAAAAGACATTTCAAGAAAATCTTCATTCAAATATGAAGTTGCCCTTCTAATACACAAACATAAGCCCCACTCTTCAGGGAATTCAGCAGATCTGTCCAAAAATATGAAAACCAGTAAATTCCTGCTTTGCAGCCAGAATATGAAAAAACAGTGAATTTGTAGCCTAAGTGTAGTGATTATACAGCTCTCTCAGAGAAATTAAACTTTTGTCATCAGAAATATATTTAATAGTTCATTTAAAACAGGTTGCCTTTCTTAAATATCAATACTTTCAATGATTTTGCCATGAATGTTGGAACAGTAAAGATATTAATTTAAGAAAAATAACCTAGGCACAAATAAACAATATTAGGAATCAAAAGAGAATCAAAAGCACAGGTAAAGAATTTTAAAACTCATCACAAAATACTATGAATATTTTCAGGC
The DNA here is from genome assembly GCF_009873245.2 of Balaenoptera musculus. Taxonomy (NCBI): domain Eukaryota; kingdom Metazoa; phylum Chordata; class Mammalia; order Artiodactyla; family Balaenopteridae; genus Balaenoptera; species Balaenoptera musculus. The sequence continues at coordinate 139,903,599 of NC_045786.1, read as the reverse complement.
ACTTAATTTTAAAATATGGAAAAAATAAATAACTTCAGAGGCAATTGAATTACCAAAATAGATTCAAGAAGAAACAGAAATTGAATCAGTAATCAAAAACCTATTTAATTTAAAAAACTCTAGGATCAGGCATTTTTATACATGAGTTTCACAAATGCTCATAAGACAGCTATCTGAATTTTTTCCTAGGGAATATAAAGAAATGAAGTTCCAAAATTCCATTCCTGAAATTAGTATAAGACTGATAGAAAAATAGTGTAAAGGTCAAGAAAAGGAAAATTAAAGGCCAATTCAATTAAAAACGTATTTTTAAAATCCTAAGTGAGGGGCTTCCCTGGTGGCGCAGTGGTTGAGAATCTGCCTGCCAATGCAGGGGACACGGGTTCAAGCCCTGGTCTGGGAAGATCCCACATGCCGCGGAGCAACTGAGCCCATGTGCCACAATTACTGAGCCTGCGCATCTGGAGCCTGTGCTCCGCAACAAGAGAGGCCGTGATAGTGAGAGGCCCGCGCACCGCGATGAAGAGTGGCCCCCGCTTGCCACAACTAGAGAAAGCCCTCGCAGAGAAACGAAGACCCAACACAGCCATAAATAAATAAAAAATAAATAATAAATTTCCATATCTTTAAAAAAAAATCCTAAGTGATATATTAATAAAGATAGCAATGTTTTAAAAAATACATGATGACTAGACTTTATCCCAAGAATACCTAGTTGATAAGGAGTATATAGCAAAAAATCCCTAGTAAAAATCACATTTCATGGATCAAATAATTAGAAGTATTCCTTTTAAAGTTAAGAACAACAGAAGAAATGTCTGCCGTCACTGCTCTGTTCACCACTGTGCTGGAAGTCTTAGCCAAGGCAGTAAGAGAAAGTAAGACTTACAAACAAAGGAAAGGAAGAAACAACTATTGTTATTCACATATGATATGGTCTTTACTGTAGAAAATCCAATATAATCCACAAACTAATTGCATTAAGAGTTCAGGGAAATTTCTAGATACAGTATTAAGATATATAAAAATTAGTTTAACGTTCCTAAACAACAAGAACCACAAATTACAAAACGTACCTTTTTAAAAAATCATTTAAAATAGCAATAACAAAATGATAAAGTACTAAGGAGTAAATCTAAACAAATAACAAGATTTGTATGAGAAAAATCATACATTTTTTGAAGAATTAACCCCAAGAATTAATTCCCCAAATTGACTGGATATAATTCTTACAAAAGGATTTTTTAATTGAATGACAAGGTGATCCTAAGATTCAAATGAAAGACCAAAATCCTCAAATAGACTAGAAAATTTGCAAAATAATAAGCAGGAGGGAGGATTTGCCCAATCAGATAACTAAACATAACATTAGTGTGGTACTGGCATAAGGTCAGATAAATTAATGGAATCAAAGAATAAAGCACCCAGAAACAGATCCCAAAATATATGATGGAGGTATCATTCTAAATTATTAGGGAAAGATAAAGTAGTCAATAAGTGCTTGCTTAGACACCTGGCTTCCTTCTTGGCAAATGTGAAAATTAAATAATCAGACAATCAAAAATTTTAAATTTTAGAAGAAATTTTATATTCTTCATGACCTTGGAAAAGAGGTGAATTTCTTAAACAAGATTTTAAAAGCCCAAACTATAAAAAGAGAGGTTGATAAATCTAACTGCCTTAAATAGGAACAGGAATTTGTATGCAATAAAGTTTATAGGCAACTCACCAATGGAGAGAGGATAATGGAAAGTATCTAAATTATTACCTAGATTACATAAAGAACTCCTTCAAATCTATAAGAAAAAGACAATCTAATAGAAAAATGTACAAAATATATGAACTAGCAATTCACAGATGAGAACTTTAATGATTAATAATCCTGAGAAGTGATCAACTTTAAAATTTTAGTTGCCAGGATATTCAAATTAAAACAGAGATAGATACCATTTCTTAGCTATTAGAATGATAATAATTAAAAGTAAGACATAGGGGACTTCCCTGGTGGCCCAGTGTTAAAGAATCTGCCTTCCAATGTGGGGGACATGGGTTCAATCCCTGTTCAGGAAACTAAGATCCCACATGCTGTGGGGCAACTAAGCCTGCATGCCACAACTACTGAGCTCATGCGCCTCAACGAGAGAGCCTGCGTGCCACAAACTACAGAGCCCACACACCCTGGAGCCCGTGCGCCACAACTAGAGAGAGAAAAAAACCCACATGCCACAACTAGCGAGAAGTCCGGGCCACAGCAAAGAGCCCATGCCCCAACAAAAAGATCCCACACGCCTCAACAAAGACCCCGCATGCCGCAACTAAGACTTGATGCAGCCAAAAATAAAACTTAAAAAATAAATAGATAAATAAATAAAATAAACAAATATAAAAAAAAAAAAGACATTGAATGTTGGTGAAGATATAGAGAAATTGGAACTCTCATATGCTGTATTAGTTTGTTAGGGTTGCCATAACAAAATACCGTAAGCTGGTAGCTTAAACAAAATAAAATTATATTTCCATAGTTATGAAGGCTAAAAATCCAAAGTCAAGGTGTTGACAGGCCTGGTTTCTTCTGAGGCCCCTCTCGTTGGCTTGCAGATGGCCAACAGGCAAATGAAAAGATACTCATCACAACTAATTATTAGAGAACTGCAAATCAAAACCACAATGAGGTATCACCTCACACAGGTCAGAATGGCCACAAATGTCTACAAATAATAAATGCTGGAGGGTGTGGAGAAAAGGGAATCCTCTTGCACTGTCGGTGGGAATGTAAATTGATACAGCCACTATGGAGAATAGTATGGAGGTTCCTTAAAAAACTAAAAATAGAATTACCATATGACCCAGCAATCCCACTACTGGGCATATACCCAGAGAAAACCATAATTCAAAAAGACACGTGCACCCCAATGTTCATTGCAGCACTATTTACAATAGCCAGGTCATGGAAGCAACCTAAATGTCCACTGACAGATGAATAGATAAGGAAGATGTGGTACATATATACAAGGGAATATTACTCACCCATAAAAAGAATGAAATAATGCCATTTGCAGCAACATGGATGGACCTAGAGATTCTCATATTAAGTGAAGTAAGTCAGACAGAAAAAGACAAATATATGATATCACGTATACATGGAATCTAAAAACATTATATAAATGAACTTATTTACGAAACAGAAATAGACTCACAGACATAGAAAACAAACTTATGGTTCCCAAAGGGAAGGTGTGGGGGAGGGGGAGGGGGAGATAAATTGGGAGGTTGGGATTAACATATACACACTACTATATATAAAATAGATAAACAACAAGGACCTACTGTATAGCACAAGGAACTGTATTCAAAATCTTGTAGTAACATATAATGTAAAAGAATCTGAAAAAGAATATATATATGTAAATATGTGTGTGTGTATATATATATATATATACACACGTGTATAAAACTAAATCTCTTTGCTGTATACTTGAAACTAACACAATTTTGAAAATCAACTATACTATATTATATATATAATTAAATTTTTTAAAAGTAAAAGAAGAATATTGCTATAAAAATATCAAGTAAAATATCTTTTATTTAGAAGAGATTAATCAACATGGCTGTTCATCATCTACCTAAACTTTTAGTCATTACTATAGAGGACTAGAACAGATAAGATCATTTCACCCAATAAAAACAATTTTTTTAAAAAGCAATCTATAAAGAGACTGTATATTATTGACATCCTGCCAATAAACTACTAAGACTACCATAAATTTGGACCATTTATAAATATTAACTAAACTGGCTGAAAATTGGCATTACACTCAGTAACTAAGAGATGCTCATTCTTTGTTTTTTTTTTTCAGTTAGAATTTTAAGTGGCCACTCATGGAACTAAAATATTCCCAGCAAAAGCACAAAAAGTAATTACATTTATTCAAGTGTCAAGCTTTGCCAAGAGCTTTGTCAAATTAGACAGATGGAAGAGACCTATCAAGAGAAAATATCATTTTATGCAAATGAACTGCTTCTTGTGGTTATACTTATTCATTTTAGCTAGTGTGTAAAAATTCGAAATGGAACCCAAGAAGGAGTAGAAGGGTCAAGCAACAACATCAGTTTTAACAGAATAATCACATGGGAAAATCTGTATTGAAATTCAGCTCTAAGGTACTATGATATCAACACAAAATAGGTCTCAGGCTCAATTCTCCAAGGAAACCTGTGACCATGTTTATTTTGACAAGTGAAATAGAAAGTGCAAACCAGACCATTCTTTCATCATCCAGCAGCCAAAAACAGAACAATCTAGAGTGACAGTTGTTCTTGCTCACTTCAAATGTGACAACAGCATCCCTGTTAATGTAATTGCTTATTTATTTGCATATTCAGTGTACTGCTGATTTTCTTTAAATTTTATTTACTTAGAGTTTCACTGAAAATACATGAATAGAGTTTTGTGTTTTTTTTAATACAGAGGTTCTTGTTTTTTTGTTTTAATTTTTTATTATTTATTTATTTATTGTGGCTGTGCTGGGTCTTCGCTGCGGCATGCGGGCTCTTGTTGTGGCGTGTGGGCTCTTTGTTGTGGCATGCGGGCTCAGTAGTTGCGGTGCATGGGCTCAGTAGTTGCGGCGCATGGGCTTAGTAGTTGTGGTATATGGGATCTTAGTTCCCCGACCAGGTATCAAACCCAGGCCCCCTGCACTGGGAGCGTGGAGTCTTAACTGCTGGACCACCAGGGAAGTCCCTAGAGGTTTATTTCTTTCTTAAGGTACAACATTGTATACAATGAATAAGTCCAGTCCCCATGGACCCTCAATAGAGGCAAACACTGTTGACAGTGTCTTATGCACTTTTCTAGAAATGTAATGTATATACCTATTTATTAATAGCTACAAAATATTCACTTCATGGAGACATCATAATCTATTTAACCCTTTCCCTACTGATGGTGATTTAGGTTGTTTTTATAACCACTTATTTGATGCAAGTGCTTGTCTCTCCTCTCTGCTACGTTAAATCTGTGAGGGCACTGTTGTATATCTAGCACCTAACACATTCTCTGACACACAGTAGTTGCTTCATAAACGCTTTTGAATAAATGAACTAACAAACAAACCACTGGCTACCATAGCCAAGGGGAAAAAGAAGAATGAGGTGGGAAAGACAAGGAAAAAAAACAAAGCTCTTGTCAAGTAGTCAGCTAAAGATCAGAGAGAAGTGAAAAATAAAGCATTCGTAAAACTGAAATATGAGTAAATGGAAAATCCAATTACTTTGTCAAAAATCTAATTGACACACTTTTTTTTAAACTCATGCTTTGCATTAAGAAATGAATACCTTTAAAGGAAGAAAATGCCCAAGATACAGGTTGTAGCAGGAAATTTAAGCATATTTTTCTAGGTTTTCTGGGTTGAAATATTATCAAGCTATTCTACTTTTAACACTTATTGGGTTTTGGAGAAATTTCTACATTTCAACAACATTTCTCAATAGTAAGAGCTAATTTTCTTCATATTCTCAAAAGGGCAAGAGTCTGGTGAGAATATCTTCTGGGCATTGGATTTACAGCAGATTACTGAATTTCTGCAGAGCTTATGTACCAAGTAGACCCCTTAAAATAAACTATTATTGCAGGGCTTCCCGGTAGTCCAGTGGTTGGGAGTCTGCCTTGCAGTGTGGGGGATGCGGGTTTGATCCCTGGTAGGGGAACTAAGATCCCACATGCCGCGGGGCAGCTGGGCCCGCACGCCGCAACTGCTGAGCCCTCGCACCTCAACTAGAGAGCCCGCCTGCCGCAGACTACAGAGCCCATGCGCTCTGGAGCCCTTGCGCCACAACAAAGAGCCCGCCTGCTGCAACTGAGACCCGACGCAGCAAAAAACCCCACAAAAAACAGAAAAACAAACAAACAAACAACTATTATTGGAAAGCTCTTCTTACAAATTAAGAAAGCAGTGAATGACTTTATTAAGAAATGGAAATACCTGGATGGTCTGCCAGTTCACACTACTGCAAATCTTTTAGATTTGCAAGGTTCAAAGGATAAAATGATAACACTGCAATTACTAGTTCAAAACGTGAAGCAGAACCCTTACAACAAAACCTTGCAAAGCACAGAGTTATCTCTGGATGTCTGGCCCAGGAACGTAGTCTCAAATTCTTCTAAGCAGATGCTTCCTGTAACACAGTGGTAAGGCCTTTATATGACACAGGCCCAAACTTGAATAGCTTGCTTATAACCCTATACCAGCCATTTCCTAGCGTGAGCAAAAATTTAGAACATCTCAGAAAATACTCATATCAAACTAAGAATATATTAAAATAAATAAAATTAATTTTTTGAAAATACATTTCCCAAAGAGTACTTTTGTCTCCTTTCAAATATACCTTCGATTTTTAAGAAACGCTTCAAGAAAAGGCAGAGTTGAACCACTTAAAAGTATGTGTGGAAAGGAGGAGAAAAATACAAGTAATTCTCAATGAGTTTAGGTTGTTCTCTTTTCTCCTCTCCTCCTCCAACTTTTCAGAAAAATGATTATCTTATTTATATTCCTGATATAGAGTGGATACCATATTCTGAAAACATATTTTTTTCTGTTTTTGCTGATGACTGGTTCTGTTTTTGCTTATTACACATTTATAAGGTGGGAAACTGGGCTCAGGCAAAAATTAAGTTCTTATGTTCAAAGGTTTGTTTTAAAAACATTTTAAAATTTATTAAAATATCTGTAAATTTTTACTAAAATTCTGAATAAACGATGTCTTCAAACAATATTTCAGTCTTTGGAATAGATAAGTGTACTATTATGGAAACATAACATTATTTTCCTCCACAATTCAATGATGAAAATAAACTAAGTTGAACTAGAGAAATAAGCATAAGACCCCTAACCAAACACTCAATGCTAAATTAGTCTAGATTTAAATAGATGCATACATATACTCTTTTCTCCAAAAAAAAAAAATATATATATATACACATACACATATATATAGACACATCTAAAAGTAGAAACATGTATACTTATAATAGAACTCCTTCTATTTTATTTTTTTTAAATATTTATTTATTTATTTAGGCTGCGCCGGGTCTTAGTTGTGGCATGTGGACTCTTAGTTGCAGCATTGTGGACTCTTAGTTGTGGCATGCGGACTTCTTAGTTGCAGCATGTGAAATCTTAAGTTGAGGCATGCATGTGGGATCTAGTTCCCCGACCAGGGGTTGAACCCAGGCCCCCGGCACTGAAAGCATGGAGTCTTACCCACTGGGCCACCAGGGAAGTCCCTAGAACTCTTTTAAGTTAAATAAATTGACAGATTGCTAGGACTGTAACATTTTTGGGGGTTTTTTTGTTTGAGCAGAGAAAGGCTTATTGCAAGTACCAAGCAAGAAGAACAGGTGGCTTGTACTCAAAAACCCTGAACTCCAGGATTATGTTTTTAAAGTAAGGGTAGTTCTCATTAGTCCATCGGAATGCTTATCACCAAACTGCTGGTTTCCAAAGGGCTCAATTTTGCAAAGCAAGTTTTGTTGTTGCTGTTTTTTTAAATTTATTCCCTACTCTTGTTGTTCTACATAAATAATGAAAATGATAATAGTACAGTAATAATAGCTATTATCATATATGGTACTCTCATTATCTTCAAGGTACTATGTTTAGCATTTAAGATAACTATTTCATTTACAACTCAGAACAATCATGAAAAAAGAGGTATCCTTATAGATATGGAAATGGATGTCCAGAGAGGTTAAGCACCTTTGTTCAAGGTTCCAAAACTAATAAGTGGTGTAGCCAGAACTGGAATCCAGGCTTTTTATTATTCTTCCCTCCTGTTAGTTAACAGAATAAATTAAAATACATTAAGAACAAATTCACTGCGAGATGGCATAAGCTGTAAATACCCACCTCAATGTTACCAGGATTTATTTGTCCATATTGGGCAGTGATGCTAGAGCGAATTATCCTCAGCTATTTTAAGATATGTGTAAAAAGTTTCCAGGCCTCCAAAGAAAACTTTTGCCCTTTACTCCAAGCCAAGCCACTCTGGGATATATAACATTCTAATAAGTGTGAATAAATCAGATTAATTCACCACCATCACTGTAACTGTTAGTTAGGGCAGCAGTATAGAGGTTAGAACCACAGGTTTTAGAGGAAGTCAGACCTTGATCAGGGTCCTACTAGCTGTGTGGTTCTAAACAAGTTATTTAACTTTTCTAAGCTCCTGTTTCCCTATCTGTACTATGAAAATAACAATAGCACCACAAAGACTCACACTGAAGAAGAAATGCTTCAAAATAGTGGGGGCTCAATAAATGTTACCTATTAACACTTTCACTGTGTTCTATTGTGGAACAGCACAGACTACTATGGAATATCTTTATGGTACATCCCTAAAATTTTATAAAGATTATAAAGAATATGATGATAGCTTTGCCTTATGATTTAAGGTCCTGAGATAACTAGGATGACTGATCTTTTAAAAATGTAATAAAATTCTACGTATCAAAGTAAGTGTTTATACAGGACCATGCTCGGAAAACTCAATATACTAGAATATAGAAAGTCCTATGAGAAATTTTCACAAATTTTAAGCTACGATTTATTTTTTAAAAAGAATCTCTTAAGTCATCAAAGAATCGTGTAGTTTCTTATCTGGTTTCTTATTATGCTATCTTGGAGATGTTAGTTGAAAACTATTAAAAGGATAAATAAGATTTAGTAACTTCCCTAGCTATTCTGCACATCCCCACTGTAGTCTCCTAGGAAAATCTGAAGGAAAATGAAAATGAAAGAAGGGTGGCTTTTAAAAATTTCAGTCACATTAAAGTAGCTTATCATATAAAGAAAGGAATACAATCCTTCTCCAGAAACCAGTCTTCATAGCTGCTGTAAATGAATTAAAATCTTTGGAAAGAATTCTATATAAATTATACGCCAATACCGAGAATTCTAATTGAACACTGCTGTTGTCAAAGCAATGATTAATAAGTACATTTAATCTTTATGCATACTCACAACCAAGTAAAAACTGTGGTTTTTATTATATAGTAGATCTATAGCTAAAATCATACTACATCCAGTTTGCATGTGCATTTGCATGGGATCATCTCTGTGTACATTTATTTAACTCAGTTAAAGAAATAATCATTCCAAAAGGGCAAAAAAAAAAAGTCAACAGAATCTAAATGGGACACAAATTAATTTCAATTCTACTGACAAATATTAGATTCCAGATCAGCAATTAGTCAATTCATTTTACAAACTTCTTTTCCATTGTTATTAGGTAAGTTTATATTTTCTAGCCCAGATGATATTACAGTACACTGATACTTCAAGAAACATAGAAGGGCAAAGTAATTACGTTGTTTGAAAAACAAAAAGCACTTTACAAACAATAACCATCTTATCATTGCTAAAGAATTTCTGGAAGACTCAGTGAAGATATGCTACAGTATCATGTGAAAGGTAATATAACTAAATATTATCTGTTGCTTTGAAAGAAAAAGGAAGGGAGGTGGAGAATACCCAATACATCCACAAATAATAATTCTCCACTCAGAGAGCAGCTACTATGTCATATTCAATTCCATGAACACAGCATGGCCCAGCCCAAGTGCTGACATATAGTAAATGCTCAAGAAATACCTATCAAATGAATGATGCATTAAAGAATGACTAGAGATAGTTTCCCAACAAGTAAAAGAGGGGAATATTTTCCACAAAAGATAGAAATACATGAAATGCATTATTCCCAATGCTGATAAACCCACTCAGGTTCAAACAAAATTGCAGTAAATCATTGGATAGCAGATCCACAAGGATTATTTTAGGGGAAACGGTGATCAAGCATGCCTGCAAATTTTTAAGGTTGTATCCTGGAGGATATACTGTCCTATAACAAATTGCAATGTCCATTAGTATCATTATTAGATAGAACTAAGCTATCTGCATGAAAGAATGATATTCCTTAAACGCAAGTCCATCCTCTGGTAGAGTCCTCTTTTGCTTTCCACCAAAGGTTGAAGTTTGAAGGACCCTTTATGTCTTTGATAATTAAGGAAGACCTCACCACTTGTGTATTCATTCTCTAAGAGAACACAATCACATCGCCTATAAGAAGCCATTGCTAAAATAAATGGGAAAAAAAAAATAGGTCATAGGTCACACCCCTCCCCCACCAAACCTGATCGTTCTTTTGTCCATAAATTATAAATGCATACTTTATTTCAAGTCACACTCATACAATCATTTTTTGTGAACTACTTTCCAGCAGAGAAACAATGTTGACACAAAACCAAAGTGAAAAATCTCCATATGTATCCAAAGGCATTCAGTGCCTGTTTTAAAAATGGAGCTGGCAAAAAACCAATTGCACATACGGCTGCAAATGCACAAAGCTGCAGAAAAGCTTTCATAATTAATCCCTTAGTTAATAAGCAACTGGGAACTTCCTGAAGAACTAGGAGGTGAGATCTAGAAGCAATGACCTTTGTTTATTCCCAGTTAAAAAAATTTTTTTTATTGTCTTGCAATAGATTTTACACCTTTTTAGTCACAACCAAGTCATGCAAAGAATTGTTTTAATCAATCTGTGACTTGCTTGCACTGTTAACCGTATCTGTAAAGTGCAATGCTACTAGATTATACATCACACACACACATACCACAAAAGCCTGCTTTAAAAATACACATTTTTCTTGGTTACATTCCAGAATAGTTTAAGAGAAAGGCAACAACTAATTTTCAGCTGAGATATTAAAGGTGGGGCCCACTTCATAAAGCGTTCTAGCCTCAAACTACACTACCTGAGAGATCAAGACCAAGGTAGCGATTCTCCTCAGCTTTCCCTCTTGTCACCAATGAAAAAATGATCACTGGTTTGCAACAACACAATCATAACAGCACTACCAAACCTTTACTAACTTAACCGTCTTTCATCCAGCAGTATCAGGCTGCTTTGCCAATGCTAAGGAAATGATACAAAACCCCAGTGAGGTAGACATTACCAACAACTGAGGGATAATCCTTTCAAAGAAAGACGGGCTTTTCTTATATACCATCTTGCCTTGTCAAGGAACAAGGAAGTTAAAGTTAAAAGATATAATGTATTTTAAGGTTTCAGGAGTAGAATCTTACCCACTTTCATGTTCTAAAATTACTTCAGTCTAACCCTGAACTAAATATCAACATTTTCTATTTGCCTTTCATCAAAGATGGTGACAAGTGATAGACCACAGACTATTAATATCAAGTTCAAAGATAAATTTGAATTTCTTCATACTGAAATGGGAAAATCTTAAACTAATGCCACACTCATTTAAGTAACAAATGTATTCACACAACTATTCTCATGAGGGAACAATTCATCATATGCCCCAAAGACTAGGCTTTGTTTCCAAAGTATCAACAAAGTACTTCCTGTTTTCCTCCATTATTGTACAAAACTATGTGTTAAATACGTGTGTGTTAACAAAACATAGATAAAATAACCCAAGCTTGTAGGATATAACATTTTCCTAAGTCAAGACAGAAATGCTTTTGTTTGTTTTTCCCCTCCAATGAAATTACAAATGTGTAAAATTCCCAAAATATAGCACTAACACCACTTCTCCCCACAGAGATTTTTATCAAAGCAGATGGAGTGGCAGAAGGAGGTGAAAGATTACTATCCTTTGCCCTCAGGCATATAATTCCAGCCTGAAGTATGAGATCTATTTCCAAAGAACACCAGGAGGCTAGGAAAACAATGTCTCAAGTAGGATTTCACTGAGGTACTGAACCCATGTAACTATACATGGTGGTGTCTTGAAACCTTTTGTCCGGAGTAAAAATTATAGGTTTTTACTATAAAACCGACTTCACAAAAGGACTGTAGTTCTCCCATATGCCTAATATATTCTGAACACTAATCTACATTTAGGAAATAGACAAGTGACACACTGAGTGCCATCATGCTGCCATCTAGGCATCTTTTCCGTTATTAGTATTCCCCATTGTTTGCTAAAGAGGAGAGAGAGAGAGACATTCCAAGGGATTTTCCCAGTGGTATCTATTTTTTGGCCCCAAGATGCAAAGATATAAGAACAATTCTATGGTTAAGTCAAGGTGTTCAGATTTCAGCAAAAGCACAAACTCTGCCCCTTTCCTGTCTCTTTATATCCCATGTGACAAATGAACTGGCTTTGTTGGGTTGAAAACAGACTCACTGCAAAGTCATTTCAAATTCCAGAGTCTTAGAATTAATGTTTTTCATGGTTTAAGTGACTATATTAAAATAACAAATTTTCTGCCCATGAACTCATGGTCAACAAGTGATTTTTATTTTTATACAATCATAAAGGAAAAAATGTGAACTTACAGGGACAAAATCAAGTAGGCAGAGCTCTCAAACACCAAACACACAGCTAAAGCAGATTAATCCGACCAGTGAGGTAATCCACTGGTGTGTCATGTATTTGTTTCTTTCCTCACAGAGAGGGGGGATATCTCTGAATGGATGCACAAGAAAGTGCAAGAGGCAACTGCCTATGGGAAGGGGAACTGAGAGGTTGGAGGGTGGGTTGGTGCAGGAAATAATTTGTCACTGTATACCCCTTTGTAGTATTTGAATGTTTTACCATGTCTATGAATCATCTTTTAAAAAACTGGAATCTCGTGTCAAAAATTATTAAAGTAAGTTACATATACCTTTATTACTGTGAGAAGAAGAGAAAGAAGTGAGAGGAAAGGTCTTCATACTGAATGACTGACGGTGAACAACTCTGAGTCAATACATTTAACAAGGTCCTTGACAAACAAAGGGTGAGTATCAAAGCAAAGATCTGGGAAGTGCCATGGTGTTCTCTGTAGAATTTAAAGTCTCTGTGCCAAATTCTTATTTTCAAGCTTGTATAGACTCATCATTCCTTGTTTCTTCTATGTGCATACAGTTATATAATGCTATTAATAGACTTTGATATTGCAAGAAGAAGTTTCTAATGAAATCAGGACTCTTTTTCTAAACGATGTTCCACCATAAATAAACTCACCCAGATAATCTGTAAGAGCAAGGAAGTAGTAACCATCGGTAGATTTTACGACCCTTTTTCCCTGGCAAACACTCACTACTTAAAATTGCCTGTCTTCTGCATATCATTGAAGAAAAAAACCAAAACTGAGAAGGAGGGAGGAGGGGAAAAAGGAAAACAGTAAAAGAGGGGTTGGAGAAAGAAAAGAGGAGGGAAAGAAAGGAGAGAAGGAAGAAAATCTGATAATACGATCTCTGCAGGACTAAGAATCACTGTTTCAGTCAAAAGACAATTGTTAGTGCTTCTTACATGCCAGGTACTTAAGGACACAAACATGAATCAGAAACATCTACTGTCCTCAAGGAGTTCACAACCTGGTGGAAGAGTCAGACACAAATGCTGAAATATGAATTACATTACACAATAACAGTTATGACTTTGTATTTAAGAGTTTGGACTAGAGCAAGAAGAGACAACGTCTGGTGTAGCTAAGGACTTAAAAAGGGCATCCTGAAAATTAAGGAAGAGTTTGTTGGATGATGAAGGAAGGGAAAGCTATCTCAAGCAGAAGGAAGAGCATGAGGAAATGAACGGCAGTATGAAAGAGCACACTGTATTCAGGAAATGTGGATATAATTTTATATGGCTGGAGCGTATGGCACATAGGAGAATAGAAAGTAAAAGTGAAAAGGAAGGTTTTATGGTAGAAAAAGGAACAGTGGGAAATTAAGCTAAATGAGCTACTAGGGTCAGTTTTCTTAAACTATAGAAGAATATTTGTTTTAAAAGTAAATTAATTGTATAAATATTCACTAGGGCAAAGGTTGGTGTTAGTATTTTAAAGAAAAAAAAACAATTCTTTTTAGAACACAAATACAGTAATTATTGATGTATAAATGGATGGTACTATATATCAGGTCCAGTGGGCTCTCTAATTAGAAATAGTTTGTTAGACTTATTTTGGTTTACATGAATTCAAAAGCAGTACAGCTGTATTTATCTTCAAATGTTATATAACTCACAGTTGTCATTAATTCAGATTGATTACTTTCCCCTCAAACAAGCAAATCAGTAATGTTACCACACAACTAATACATGGGTACATTTGCTTTTATAAATTCAGGCATGCATACACAAAGTAATTGTGCAAATCTAAGCCCCAGTAATGTTTATATTTAGCAATATTTTAACAGTCCAAGAATGCATGAGATTCAATGTTAGGACTGTACTGTCATCTCTTATGCCTAATTTGTAAAAGCTTCTAAATGTTACTTAAACTATATAATTTTATTCACAAAATAGTAATAGCACATGTACTAAAATAGGTAAGTTTGCCTAAATAAATAATTTCAGCCTATTATGTACAGACACATACACACACACAGATGTGCAATGCACACACACAGGGCCTATTATTTGTTCTCTTTGTGATACAGTGTGGCTCTATACACCATTACCCTAAAAATATGTCAATTCCATCTATTATTACTTTTATGAGAGAGGGAAAAGAGCAGTAGACAAAGAATCAGAAGACTCGGACTCTTGTCCTAGTTATAAAACAAACTAAATATTTGACTTACATCATTTCTGGGCCTCACTTTTTTTTTTAATCTGTTAGTCATAACTTTTTCCTAAATAAATATTTACTTTAATAATTTTTGTAAAAGTTAGTACATACTCTTTGAAAGGATTAAAGTGACTTAAAAGGAAGTATGAAGAGAGAAACCTCAAATAAATACTACCACATAGAAAGTTAAAATAAGCTAACTTTCACATTAAGATAATTCTAGCCATTTTCATGCCTATATCAATAGATTTGAAAGCTTTTATAAAAGTTGGATTATACTGTTTGTGCTTTTAAAATATAATACACTTAATCTTACCTGAATTTAATAGAAACATGTCAGTGAAAATTCATGAATTTCTCAATTTCAAATGGATATTTTCTAAAAGATCTAAGGTTAAAAAAATGTGAAAATATTAATAGACTGGAGTAGTGTCTTTATAAGTACATTTAAAAATTTAGATGTTATTAACTAAAACACGAGAATACTCTTATGTCCCCTCAACTCAAAATTTTGTTGGCATGTTATTTTTCACACTGTCAAACTTTATAACAAATATATCAGATTCCATAATCATAAATTGTAGAAATATCTTGTATTTCATATTAAATGGAGTCACTGCCAATTTTGTTACCGATTTGTTTTACCTTTTAATTGGCTGCATTTCATAATTAAGTGATTTTTTTTTTTTTCAAGAAGGACTCATGGGTACTTGGGAATGTCTGCCTGCTGCATTTATACTTACTTGAATGGTATCTTGGCTAGGAACAATATTTCTTGATCACAGTTTCTTTATTTCAGAAGTATATAGCTATTGTTAAACTGATCTCCAGCACTGACTGTTCCTGAGAAGACATTTACTAAGAGCTTCATTCAACCTTCCTCCTTTGATAGTCTTTCTGAAAACCTGGAGAAATATCAAAGTTCTATCATTTAACCTAGATATGTCAAGCAATCAAAATCACTAGGACTCAAAATATTATTTTGACTTGAGGACTCAATTGTTAACTCTTTTCAAGAAAACTTTATTATATCTTTGAATAATTTTTCTCTTCTACATTTTCCATTCTCTACTTCATGCAAGTATCTTAATGCTGGATCTTTGCTGGTCCTCCATATCTATTACATTGTTTTAATTTCTTGCTTTTTCATCTTCATTCTCTGTAATATGTCAAGCTTTTCTTCAATGTCAGTAATTTAATATTTAGCTACTATTTCTATCCCTTGCTATTTCCACTTTATTGTTTCAGTAATTATGTTTTAAGATACCATATAGCATGTATCTTTCTGAGGCAAGGCAGTCTGACTTCCATATGCTGAGTCCTGCTAGCTCTGAGGAAATCAGAAGCCATTATTTCCGAAGGAAACTATGATAACTAGACATGCCACGCCTCAGCCTTCATTGTTACATAACAACTTTAAAAAATCTCTTTAATAATATTTACTCTCTTTTTTTTTTGCTCCTCGTATCAAGTTTTAATAAAAAATACAAGTAATCATACCTGGGTCAAAAGGGGAACAGCTTAAAATATCCATATTTTTATAAATGCATGTTAATGTTATTTCCTGTTATTTCCTATTATATACAGCTAGAACCTAACCCTGGCTATCATTTCAAATCAATCATTATTCAGGTTAGGAAGCCATAAAATTGAGAAAGAGAGAAGGAAAAAGATAGAGAGAATATCCTAAGAGTTGATGTGGGAGGGAAATGAGATAGAAGTGTTTTAAAATAAAGTAAATAAGAAAAATATGAACAAGTAGGAATATTTATTAAAATAATTAAATATTTAGTTTACATATATCCTCAAATTGTAATACATTACTACAGCCAACGGTGACATTATACGGTCTAAAAGAACAAAGTTGTCTTGAAGCTCAGAAGCTTGGGTTCTAGTCTGGGTGCAGTCATACACCTTGGGGGAAATATTCAGTAAGCCAACCAATATTCCATCTCTTCAGCTGTAAAAATGAAAGAGTTAAGAGAGATAACCTTTAAAGTCCTTTTCAGTTCTCAAATTCTATGAACAAGTAAGTAATGTATGGTACAAGGTATGGTAGCCATCCTACAAAATGGCCCCAATGAGCGTCACCTCCTGGTGTGCACTCTCTTGTATAGTAGAGTCATTTATAAAGTAAAAAAAGCAGTCATCAACTGGAAGTACAGACCATGGTCTTATAAAGTTTTTAAACATCATTAATAACCTTAGCAGTTAAAGTCAAAGAAACATCTCCAGGCCTACTCTTTCCTAGTGATGGAATATTTGGAGAGGAGAAGGGTAGAATTCAGTAAAGAGAAGAGAGGGAAAATGGCAACCTATATGGCATGCACTTTAAACACCCATCTTCCTACAGCTACCATCAATTCTTGCCAATTTTTACACTTTGACGTAAAGATACATATATATATTTTTCTAAAAGTCCAAATACCATTTACAGAAAATGTCAGGGTGCTTCCCAAATAAATTAATCTCAAGAATTTTACCTTGAAGCAGTTTGGATTCAACAAAAGAAAAATAAAGAACAGGCAGAACAATCAGTGAAGAAGAAAAAGGAAACATATTAATCCTTACAGTGAATTTCTCTGGAATATTTTGGTATTAGAATTCTAAATAAATGCATTCCTAAGAACATATTGAAAAGTTACTCTGAAGGAGGCACTAGGTTTAATACTACAGGGTATAGAAAGATGAATGAAACAGCCCCTGCTTTCAAGGTAGTTACAAAGGAACAAAGGGGTTAAGATAAAACAAATCCATAAATGTTTTTAATACAATGTCTAGTAAAATACTATGAGAGATAATATGAGACTGATTTTATGCTAGAAGGAACTGAGGAAAAGCTTTGGAGGAAGGTGACTGGACAAGAGCCTTGAAAAGTGGACAGGATTTCAGTGGACAGAAAGTATTCTCAGGGCAGCGGAGAAGAGTATGAATGTATGGACATTTAGACATGCATAGATGCATTTAATATATACAGAAACTGCATTCTCTTGAGGTTTGAACCTTGAAAGCAAAATGCACCTTTTAATTTGCTTGGTTCTCTAAATAGAGAAGTTTAAAATATTTAAATTAAGTCTGTTATATCTTTGCACATTAATATAACCCATAATTCAATTCAGCATATGCTTGCTTGTTTTCACTTACTAGACTAGTAATAATTGTTCATCTAACTTAAGATTTCTTACCTGACTACAGATAATCACTTTACAGATGACTGCCCTACAGGTGTAACATTGTAGACTATAGTTGAGATAAGTGGTCATTAAAAGAACCATTTATATAATTTATGATTTCTACAAAACTTTTTATTTCCTTTAAATGAGTAGACCAGGCAAATACACGACATCTGATCTAAAGTAGAAGTTCTATGTATACAAATGTTATTAGAAACAAAGTAAGATAAAAACCATAACTTACCATACAGGACTATCAATAATATTAGATTAGTCAGTCTCTATACAACTGTGCTATAATGTCAGTAAAATATTTTAAAATATCGTACCACGTGGTATATGTGGTATATGTGTTTGTGTATACTGGTGTAAGTGTGTTCTAACCTACACTTTAGGAATAGTAAAATACTTTATTAGGGAATAAATACTTAAAGATGTGCTTATATTTTGTTGCTGAGAATTTTTGCACATTCATCAGAGATAGTGGTCAGTAGTGTTTTGTTTTGTTTTTGTAGAGTCCTTATCTGGCTTTGATATCAGGGTAATGCTGACCTCACAAAATGAGTTTGGGAGTATATCTTCTTCTTCAACATTTTGGCCCATATAATTAATAAGCTGGCATTAGTAAATCCTTACATATCAATAATTGTTCTATTTGTAAATATACTGAATTCTCCAATCAAAAGACATAAAATGACTAGATACATGTTTTTAAGCCGGCTAACATCTATTCCACAGTCCATGGATCAGGGAGTAATTCTGATTTTCAAGTCTTATTCTTTAAGAAATACATTTTGTAAGGCTATAGCTGCCATACGTAGTGATTCCTCTGATGGATCTGGGCAAAGTCAACTGAAAACCTTCTGGAAAGGATTCACCATTCTAGACATCATTAAGAACATTCGTGATTCATGGGAAGAGGTCAAAATATCAATATTCACAGGAGTTTGGAAAAAGTTGATTCCAACCTTAATGGTAGACTTTGAGGGGTTCAGCACTTCAATGGAGGAAGTCCCTACAATGCGGTGGAAATAGCAGAAGAATTAGAATTAGAAGTGGAGCCTGAAGATGTGACTGAATTGCTGCTATCTCATGATAAAACTTGAACAGATGAGGAGTTGCTTCTTATGGATGAGCAAAGAAAGTGGTTTTTTGAGATGGAATCTACTCCTGGTGAAGATGCTATGAAGATTGTTGAGATGACAAAAAAGGATTTTGAATATTACATAAGCTCAGTTGATAAAACAGTGGCAGAGTTTGAAAGAACTGACTCCAATTATGAAAGAAGTTCTACTGTGGGTAAAATGCTATCAAGCAGCATTGCATGCTACAGAGAAAACGTATGTGAAAGAAGAGTCAATGAATGCAGCAAACTTCACTGTTGTCTTATTTTAAGAAATTGTCAGAGACCCCAATCTTCAGCAACCACCACCCTGATCAGTCAGCAACCATCAATATCGAGCAAAGGCCTTCCACAGCAAAAAGATTATACCTTGCTGAAGGCTCAGATGATGGTTAGCATTTTTTTAGCAATAAAGTACTTTTTAATTAAGTATAATTAAGTAATTTAATTATATACATATTTTTAGATATAATGCTATTGCATACTTAATGGACTACAGTATAGTATAAACTTTATATGCACTGGGAAACCAAACAATTTGTGTGACTCATTTTATTGCAATATTTGCTTTATTGTGGTGGTCTGGAATTGAACCTGCAATTCTCTGAGGTATGCCTATATATGCTGCCTAAAAGAGACTCATTTCAGTTTTAAGGACACACAAAGGCTCAAAGTGAAGGGATGGAAAAGGATATTACATCTAAAGATTTGATGCAATCCCCATCAAAATTCCAATGACATTTCCCACAGAAATAGAAAAAACAATCCTAAAAGTCATATGGAACCACAAGAGATCCTGAACAGCCAAAGCTATCCTCAGAAAGAAGAACAAAGTTGGAGGCATCACACTTAATGATTTCAAACTATAAGCTATAGTTATCAAAACAGTATGGTACTTGCATTAAAAACAGACACATAGATCAACGGAAAAGAATCAAGAGCCCAGAAATAAACCCTTGAATATGTCAACTAACATTTAATAAGGGAGCCAAGAATACTCAATGAGGAAAGGATAGTCTCTTCAATAAATGGTGTTGGGAAAACTGGATACCCATTGCAGAAGAATGAAACCAAACCCCTATCTTACACCACTCACAAATACTAACTCAAAATGGACTAAAGACTTAAGAATTAAAACCATAAAACTCCTGATAAAAACAGGGGAGAAAGATCATTGACATTGGTCTTGGCAATAACTTTTTGGATATGACACCAAAAACACACGTGACAAAAGCAAAAATTAACAAGTGAGACTACATCAAACTAAAATGCTCTGCACAACAGAAATAATCAACAGAATGAAAAGGCAATCTATGGAATGGGAGAAAATACTTGCAAATCATATATCTGATAAGGGATTAATAGCCAAAAATAATATAAGGGATTAATAGCCAAAAATTAATAGCCAAAAATAAACTCATGCAACTCAAGAGCAAAAAAAAAAATCTGATTTAAAAATGGGCAGAGGAACTGAATAGACATTTTTCCAAAGAATACATAAAAGTTCCCAACAGGTACATGAAAAACTGCTCAACATCACTAATTATCATATCAAAGAAATGAAATCAGTATCTCCAAGAGATAGCTGCACTCCCATGTTCACAATACCCAAGACATGGAACCAACCTAAGTGTCTGTCAACAGATGAATGAATAAAGAGTATGTGGTGTATATACATACAGTCAAATATTATTTAGCCATGAAAAAAGATGGAAATCCTGCCATTTATGACAACATGGATGAGCCTTGAAGGCATTATCCTAAGTCAAATAAATCAGAGGGAGAAAGAAAAATACTGTATGATCTCACTTATATATAGAATCTAAAAAAGCTGAACTCATAGTTCTGGTGGTTCCCAGAATCAGGGGTAGGGGGGATGAGGGTTGGGTCATGGATGAAGGTGGTCAAAGGGAACAAACTGACCAAATTATAAGATTAATAAGTTCTGGGGATCTAATGTACAACATGCTGACTGTGATTAACAATATTGTACTGTATACTTGAAAGTTGCTAATAGAGTAGGTCTTAAAAATCTCACCACACACACACACACACACACACACACACACACACACACAAAAGGTAACTATGTGAGGTGATGAATGTGTAACTAACCTTATTATGGTAAAAATTTCATAATATATACATATATCAAATCATCACGTTGCACACCTTAACACAATGTTATTTGTCAACTGTATGTCTGTAAAGCTGGGGAAAAGCTCATATCCCAAAGGCAACAGCAATATTAAGTTCTTTAGCCAACTATATTTCCAATCAAAGGTAGTTTGTTATTAGCTAGGTAGATACTAGAAATATTATTTCACTGGTAAAATTAATTCAACATATATGAAAATGGGAACCAAGAAATGTTGTAGAAGCACTTTGTGAACAATTCTGTAAACAACATGTACGAATGTAGTAAATCCAGTAGACCACAATCTCTGGAATGACACCTTAGGCCTAGGTTTCAAACCCATATGGTGTCCAGGGGCTCATTCAGACATTCTCTGACACCTGAACAGAAGGTAGACCAAAACCTGTTATTAGAATAATGTCACAGCTGCCTCAAGAGAAGCTTTCACAAAAGATACTTCAAGAACAACTAAAAAGACTGAAAGCACGGACTTTGACAAAGTTACACAACAGACTGTGTGACTGTTTTTGCACCCACTTACTAACATTTGTGTGTGGCAGAATTCAATCAGAGTCTTGCCTTCACTGTAACATATTAAATGTTAGCAAAATTATGGGGGAGAGGCCTATCTTCCTCACTGACCTCTAGTTTTTGGAAGCTACCAATAACTATCAAAAAAATCAAATAATAATGACTTGGTTGGTTTGCAACAATCTCCTGTGTGCACGTGCACCCATGCATATGCATAGTACACAGTACCATCAATATTGTGGAGAAATGTACTCTTCAAAATGCTAGGAAGCCAGAGGCATATTTATTATTGAGATACACTGAAAAGACTTTTGCTTTCTTCTCAAGGATCAGCATAATGTTTTACTGATGTTAGGTTTGGCTCAAGAACTAATAGATCCCACAGTTTGTACACATCCCCTTAAACGGACATGCACATATTGTTTTTGTACACTCTTCCAAATAGGTGACGCTGGGCCCAAATATAAAAGGATTATTATGGCATAGTAAGAAATGAACACAGATCTGTCAAGATATTACCTTGTGTGGACAACTGAACAAGCAGTTTATGACTCCATCGGGGACTCTAAAGGGCCATAGGAAGCTACATTTAGATGTATTACATCTATTTCTACTCCATATGGTCACACCACTTCCAAGAAATTTATGTATGGTTGACCAAATAAATTTAGAACTTAAACTTACAGTATGTGATTTCTTCCCACAGATTCTATGACCTACATGAAACACTGCAGTACTGATCATAGTAAACTGCTGTGTCAAATGTGCTACTTGTATTTATTTATACAGATTATAAGCTAATACTGCAGTTAAGCTCAATAAATATGAAACATAGTCCCTATAGCTTACACAGGTGCATCTATATAACTTAAAGATGTAATGATTCAAGTGGCCATTTCTCATACTGATATGTGGAAACCTCTGATCACATTTAACAGTTACCAAGGGTAACTGTAATAATAACTAGGATAGTTTGTCATTATCTGTAGGCTAGTAAAACATATTGTCCTGAGATAATATTTAACAGAAGAGGAACTTGAGAAGGTATAAAAAAATGACAGCATAGGCAGTGTACTGAAAATTAGATACAACTTCATAATTCCTCAGAAGATTCTATTTTTAACTTCTGCCATTGACTTACAGAAAAATCACTAAATCGTTTTAGCTTTTGTACATATCATACGGTAAGAGATAATATTTTTGAAGTGCTACTGAATATAAATGAGAATTAACATTAAACTATACTTTTGAGTGTCCCTTTTGTCTCTATTTGCAGATACAGTATTCCATATTTATTACTCCAAACATCATACTCTCTTATGCATTTCTGATGTAAAATATCTCTTCCAAGCAACAGCTTTTGCATACATTTTAAAAGAACAAAAGGATTGTATTAAAATCAAACTTATTTTATTTGAACCAGCAACAAGAAAAGCACAGTGTGCTACTTTATACTATACCTCCTTCTAGCCATTGTAATTCATAAGCTAACTCTAATTTACTGAGTTAGAGTCTTTTTATATTTATATTGAGTCTTTTTATATTTATTTGCTTTCAGACAGCTTTGTCTAGAATACTGATCAAGCTAAACAACCACTGTTTCATGATTTTACCTAAATGAATTATAAATGTCAATATGACATCTCAAAAATATTTAAAAAACAAACAAAAAATCTTCCCAGTGAAATAAAAGTTCACCTAAAAGAAATGTGAGAAATAGCCCAGTGAAGTTTTTTTTTTTTTTGTACACAGTAATAGCAGATTATGTGTCATCTGTAAATCAAGTGACACTGAAATTGATGAATCACTATGGCCATATTTCCTGTTACTATTTATCTTCCATTATTAATAAGTGTCTGGAACAATAGTCAGCTCAGTAATACTAGAATAAAAGAATAAAGAATAAATGGTAAAAAATGTTTAATCAAGCCCCTAAACTCAAATATTCACACATTATAAAATATTTAATGCATACTCACTTTGCCTATATGACATTTATATGTGGAAGAGAAAATTCAAACACAGAGTTTAAAGTTTTTCAATTTAGTTATTTAAGATTTTAATATTTTTATTCATGTGACACCTTTCTTAAAGAATGGTGCATTCTTCCCTAGAGGCCTTTCTGAGTAGTTAAAATGAATAATTAAAATTCCTATATTTTAAATAAAGTTCACGATGGGCAACTATAATCCCCATATATAAAAGCACCAATTGATTAAGAAAAAAATCATATAATTCAGTCATGAGAGCCAAAATTCTAAGTAACAAAGCCTATTCTATACTCCTTTATAACCTAGTATATTATTCAACTATTTTGTCTCTATAAAGACTTACAAATTTATTGAATGTGATCATCTATCCCTATCAACTTTTTCTAGTTTCGGATGCTAGTCCCAAAGAGGTTAATTGATTTTTTTCGGGGTAAATGGTCACTCTGAAGAATATGTACATTTCATGAAATCTAATCTGTTGTGCTAAATATTTGATATAAGATAATTTTTTCTATTAAAAAAATAAAATTGTCAACTACCATTAGCTAAAAAGCTATTTATTGATGAACTACTAATAGATAGGAGTTCTTCTAGATATGCTTTTAAATATCATTTAAAACTTAACAACACTGCAAAATAGAGATTATTATTACCATTTTACAGGTGAAAAAACTGAGGGTCAGAAAGATTAAGTGACTTTTTAAAGATCATTAAGTTAGTAAGTGGTAGACTTGGGATCCAAACCCAAATCTGAGAAACCCACGCCCCTTTCATCACACCTAGTTGAGCCTTGAGATGAAACCCCAGACCTAACCAACACCTTCTGCAGCCTTGTGACAGACCCCAAATCAGAGATACCAGCTAAGCTGCGCATGGACTCCTGATCCAGAGAAGCTGTGAGATAGGTGTGTATTGTTTTTTACCACTGTCTGTTGTACTACAATTGATAATATACCTGTTTAACAGGTTAGATATAAATAATTCGATGCATTTTGTTTTAAAATTAGTTCTAAGGAACCTAAAATAAACTAAAGAACAAATCATCAGACATGACTCCCCTTTTTACTCCACAATTTATCCAGTGCCTTTCACTAAGCTTTGCCATTTCCTTCCTGTTTATAATATTAGTGGCCTACATTTTTTGATTTAAGAACTACAAAAATTCTACTTGACTCCATTTGCTCTTCAAAATCATGTAAACAGCTCCAGAAATCTTACGCTGTATTTTTTTTCCAAATACTGAAAGTTAATTTACTCTAATTTTCTCTGCTCGGTGGTGATTCTGACATTATATATGAGTGTACCGATGCAAATGAGGAAAGCGATTATAATTCCTAAGCAGAAAGCATGATCTTACCTATATTCCACAAAGCTGGCTTTTATTAAACCATCTTTGTTGGAAATAAGAAGTGGGCAGAGCTTAGAATGAAGAGGAAAAGGAATTTTTCTCTACAGAATAGACTTCCAGCTGACTCTATAAATAAGAAAAAAGGTCCATAGTCCAATCCTCTTCCCTGTCCCCTCTCTAAATACACAGACTTCCCTGTTCAATATGTCAAGACAAGCTACAGGAAATTATAAAGGAAACACTCCTATCCAAGCAGAGAGCACATCAGAATAGGAGGGTTTTCAATGGTAGATGTGTATTCTGTTGTTTTTGAATATTCTATAAATGTCAATTAGGTTAAATTGATTGAGAAAATGCTGTTCAGGTCAGTTACAGCCTTACTGATTTTCTGCCTGCTTGATCTATCTATCACTGAAAGAGGGATGTTAAAGTCTCTAGCTAAAATAGTGGATTTATATATTTGTCCTTGCCTTACATATTTTGCCTCATGTATTTGATGCTCTGCTGTTAGGTGCATACATGCTACAAATTGGTTGTCTTCTTGGAGAACTCCTTTATCATTATGAAATGCTTCTTCTTTATCTTTGATAATTTTCCTTATTCTGAAGTCAGTTCAATGGTTAATGGGGAGGAAAGGAATCTGACAGAAGTATTATGGTCTATGTTCTAGTCTTCTGGACCCCCCCCCCCACACACACAACAAGCAAAGAATATTAGGACAAAAAGGATTGTGGCACTTTTATTCTGACATAGCAGTTACTTTTACAGGCACCATAGTAATGTGATTACAAATTTGGATTATGGAGGGATAAATTAGGAGTTTGGGATTAAAATATGCACACTACTATATGTAAAATAGATAACCAACAAGGACCTACTACATAGCACAGGGAACTATATTCAATATCTTGTAATAACCTATAATGGAAGAGAATGTAAAAAAAGAATATATATATTTGTATATATATATATATATATATATGTGTATAACTGAATCACTTTGCTGTACACCTGAAACTAATGTAACATTGTAAATCAACTATATTTCAATTAAAATTTTTTAAAAAAAGAAATTAAAAAAAAAAGAATTTGGATTAGGGAGTCAGTGTCTGGATCTGAACTCCAGATCTACCTTTTACAGTTATATAAATTTCAGCAAACTACTGAACTGTGCTTCACTGTCTACATCTATAAAATGAGGATAATATGAGTATTTAAGTCATAAGCCTGTTGTAAGGGTTGAGATAAACTGCTTAAAATATGGCCTAATACACAGTAACAGTTATTATTATTTTGCTGTCTTGCTGTTCCTGCTACTAATGTTGTTGTTGTTAGAACAATCAAGAAGCTGGGAGTAAAAGCAGAAGCTAACATCTTGGCTCTGAATCATTTCCCACTGCAATTAAACAGCCAATGAAATACACATAAAACCCTGGGTATGAAGAAGAAAATTAAGAGAACATAATAAATGTTGATGAAAACAGCGTGACATCTTCAATATGCTATTCTTCTACTAATGTTCTGTCCCCATAAAAGCTAGTAATGATAATCGTGTGGACAAATATATGTGGTCCTATGGTTCTGTGCCACATAGCCAATTGCTACACTCATGAAACAGGTGCAGTGGTTGAAAAATTTCTTGTCATGTGAGATTGTTGCTGACTCTACAAATAAGAGTATGTTAATGCTATTCCCACACTTCCTCCTCTCCAAACCCATGATTACTGTGGGTCACCTGAAATGAATGGAGGAACTTTTACCTTGTGCAACACATTTTCTGGCAATTACTTCCATATAGATGATTCCCAAAGGTATCTTTCTCTCTCATCCTGGCTTTTTCCCTGATTTCTAGATTAACTTTCTAACGTTCTACTGGATAGGTTCAGCAAGCACATCAAGCTCAATCTGTCTAGATCGCATCTTGATCTCTTTCTCCTAAGAGATTCACTATATTGGTCAATGAAGCAGAGATTACTCTGATAGTTAAAAACTTCCAATCCACCCAAACTCCTCCTTTCCTTTACCACACACCCAGGGATACAATGGGAGAGAAAGTTAAAAACAAATCCAAGGAAAACCTGAAGAACCAGGTCTTAAAATGGGCAAGAACCAGAACAGCTCCAGGGACGTAGGTACAGGAACTAATGGGAATCTCTTTACAGCAGCAGTATTGGGATAACTCAAACCATTTTCAATCCAGGTAGTTTTGGTTTCAGGTAGAATGTAGCATGTAATAGCAAACCCTACTCTTGCTGTAATAATGACAACAATCAAAAAAAAAAAAGAAAATAACTTGAAAATATAACCTATTTTAAAGCCATTAGAGAGGTATATTAAGTGCAGGATTAATCAAAAGTCCAGAGGACAGCATTCTATAACTAGCCATGTTCTTACTTAGGGAGCACTTCCTGATTCTAGGTAAGATGTGAGGCACAGGCTCACATCTTGAAAATTTGGAAACTACAGGGGCACTAAACACATAACCAGTTTTATCCATGGTATATTAGCTTAATTCTGGGGCTCCAAGGGAGACTAGAGAGCAATTTTAAGACAGACTAAAATTTCTCAGTCTTTGTGATATTACAAGACAAAGTTCTGTTTGAGACTTACGTTAAACTCATAGCTAGTGTTTTTATGCACTGTTTGCCATATTTAGATGCTACATAGTGTTAAGAGGCCAAAGAGCAAAGCCTAAAACACCTAAAAGGCAGACTAAATTTCCCACAGTATTTTAAGTCTTCAAAGAAATCCACCAAGTTCTTAATCAAAAGCATGGAAGATTTACGCCTGAGGAACAGGGAAGAAACAGAAGTGGGCTAAGTTTTACTAAAACCATAATGCAGCCATGACCCAGCTCAATCCCTGATTGCACTGAATGAGATAATAAGCCCAGAGATAATATATCCCTAACACAGGGAAACCTCTACACTACTTTTATATAATATTTTGTCACAATATCTGACAAAAATAAAAATTACTAGACATGGAAAGAGTCAAAAAATGTGACCAATAATCAAAAGAAAAATAAAAGTTGATCAAAAGATGATCCAGATATCATCCAGGTATTAGCAGACAATATACTGGTTATATCAGAATAACTACTTAAAGAAATTATAAAAAACATGGACAAAGTAGATGAAAAATAAAGAATTTACAAAGAAATTTGAAATTATCCAAAAAAATGGACTAGATATTCCAGAATCAAAATATATAAAAATTAGTATTGGGTGTGTTTAACATCAGAATGAATGTAGAAGAAGATAGATTAAATACATTGGAATACAGTTCAAAAGAAAATACATAAAATGAAGTACAAAGACAAATCAGATTGCGACAGACACATAAAAGGCACGTGAGACACCATAAAAGGAAATCTGCTAATATATGTAAGTGGAGTTCCAGGAGAAAAGAGAAAGAGTAGTCCAGAAGCAGTATTTAAAGAGATAATGGCTAAGGATTTTCTAAAACTGATAAAAGACATCAAATCTCAGAATTAAGCTCAGTGAATTTCAAACTGGATAAAAACAAATAAAGTCACATCTGCGCATCATGGTCAACTTGTATAAAACCAAAGACAAAAATTAAAATGCAAAGTAGCCAAAGAAAAAGATACACTTCAATTAAAATTGCTGACTTCTCAACAAAAACCATGAAAGCTAGAAAACAACAGAATGACACATTTAAAGTGTGGTAAAAAATTACTGCCAAACTAAATTCTATGCTAGCAAAAATATCTCTCAAAACTAAATGTTTTTAAAGTCTTCAGAAAAAGAAAATCTAAAAGAGTTTATTGCCATCAAATTTGGACTACCAAAAATACTACAGGATATTCTTCAGGCTGAATGGAAATGATCAGCATGGAAGAATTAAACTGCAGGAAGGAATAAACAACATTAAAAAGAATAAATATGTAGTTAATTATAAAGGAATATGACAATTTAAATCAAAATTATAATAACATAATGTGCAGTTTATAACAGACATGGGGTTAAATATATGACAATAAAAAGACCAAAAGTGGATGTGGGGGAGGGGTGTTAAAGATTTAAGTAGGACAAAATTCTTGCACTGCTCTTGAAATGATAAAAATATTACTTTAAGATAGACTGCAATTAAAAGGGTATATCTGATAGTATCTAGGGTAACCATTAAAAGAATATAAATGTATAACTAAAACTATTATAATTGAGAAAACAGAATAACAATTAAAAAAACTGTTTAATCCAAAAGGAAACAGCAAAGAAAAAAATAAGAGATGAGACAAAAAGGGAGGAAAAAAATAGCAATATGGTAGACTTATACTCAGTAATTATCTTAAATGTAAATGGATAAAACAAGTGAATAAAAAGACAGAGATTAACAGACTGAACCAAAAAAATAACAAAATCCAATCCTATTCTTATAAGAAACACTTCAAATAATTAAATCTGTTTAAATATATTTAATAAAAAACACATGAAGGTTAAAATTAAAAAGATGAAAGAAATGTCATGCAGACACTAACACAAAGAAAGTTAGTGTAGCAATACTGATACCAAATAAATTAGACTTTATAGCTAAAAAAGTATTATTAAAGACAAATGAGGTCATTAGAAAATAAGATATTCCTGAATTTGCATTCACCAAATGAAACAGCTTTAGATGTATCAAAGAAAAGTTGACAGAGGTGAAAAGAAATAGATCTATAACCACTGTTGGAGATTTTTAACATGGCTTTCTCGTTAGCTGATAGAACAAGCAGACTAAAAAAATAATTCTATATAAATTTAGAAAATATTAATAACACAGTTAACCAACCTAACTTAAATGACATGTGTAGAAGAGCATATCCAACAAGAGCAGAATACACATTTCTCTTAAAACATTCACCAACGTAAGTCATTTGCTGAGCCACTTAAAATTTCAAAGAACTTAAATGATACAGAATATAATTCTATCTGGTTGAAGAACACATTAGAAATCAAAGCCAAAAAGATAACAGAATAGTCCCACTTAGAAATTAAGCAACACACTCCTTTAACTGTGAGTTAAAGAACAACAAAAAAAAAATCACAAAAGAAATTTGAAGTTTTAATTGAATAACAATTAAAATAGGTCACTGTCAGAACTTGCAAGATGCAACTGTGCTCTCTAAACCTGTGCTTAGAGAGAAATTTACAGCTCTCCAGGCATATGTTAGAAAAAAAGCAATGCTTAAAATCAATAATATAAAATTCTTTCTGAAAAAGCTTTAAAAAGAACAGAGAAACCCAGAGACTATAAGAAAAAAAATTATAAAACTAAGAGTAGAAATCAATAAAATAGAAACAGACATACAACAGGAGAAAAAAACAACAACCAGAGATTCTTTGAAAAAGTAAATAAAATCAATAAACACTTAGCAAGATAAAAGGAGAAAACACAAACAAATAAACAATATCAAGAATGAAAAATGAAACAGTACTACAGATATTACAGGTCTGAAGAAGGAAAGTAAAAAGGAATTATGAACAACTTTATGCAACTTTTGAAAATCTTGATAAAATGGACACATTTCTTGAAAAACACATTTTACCAAAACTGACATAGGAAAAAACAGAAAATGTGAATGGTCCAATTTCTACTAAGAAGATCAAATCTAGAATTTAAAGCCTTCCCACACATCTCCTGTCCCTACCCAAACCAAGCTCTGCCCACCCACAGCCAAAAAAAAAAAGACTGCAGGCCCAGACAGCATCACTGAAATTCTAACAAAGATTTAAAATAGAACGAATACCAATTTTATACAAACCCTTCCAGGGAAAAAAATTTTCCTGCATAAACTTAATACCAAAACCCAAAAGACATTATAAGAAGGAAATATTACAGGTAAACATGTCTTGTTAACATGGAAAAAGATCCACTAGCAAATCTAATACAGCAATATATGAAAAGGTTAATACAAATTCCAGGGAGAAAGCATCTGATTGTCAGACTGAGAAGGCTAGGAATCTTGACTAAAAATCTCACTAAGATATTCTAACATAGGGAAGGAGTATTTTCCATAAGGAAAAATAAAATATTCTTTTTTTAAAAATAAATTTATTTATTTATTATTTATTTTCTGGCTGCATTGGGTCTTTTGTTGCTGTGCAGGGCCCTCTCTCTACTTGCGGCGAGCGGGGGCTACTCTTCATTGCAGTGCACGGGCTTCTCATTGCGGTGGCTTCTCTTGTTGTGAAGCTAGGGCTCTAGGCGCGCGGCCTTCAGTAGTTGTGGCTCACGGGCTATAGAGCACAGGCTCAGTAGTTGTGGCGCACGGGTTTAGTTGCTCCGCGGCATGCGGCATCTTCCCGGACCATGGCTCGAACCCATGTCCCCTGCATTGGCAGGTGGATTCTTAACCACTGCGCCACCAGGGAAGCCCATATATTCTTGATAGCATAAGGAATAATGGATGCAGGGCTGCAAAACTAAAAGTAAAAAAAAATGGAAGGTTACAGCTAGATGCTCTACACACTCCAACCCATTCACTTGCTGCAGGAATACAAGCAGTACACTCTTTATAAGCGAGATGAGCAATTATGGAGAAGACTGCCTACAGCAAATCCTCCAACCAACTAACAGGAACAAACAAATCTCCAATTTCTAATACCAGCTTCTCAAAAAAGAAGAAGTAAGGTATGACCTGTGAAAGACCCTATCAGTCTCCTTTCTACGCATGTCAGTGTTTCATAATTTTGTTGCCTGAGACAAATTTTTCCACCAGAAGATTCTTGCTTCGGCTCTAATCCAACTGAGGAGACTAGTACATAGCTCAGAAAAACAGATAATCGTAAGCTAATCATACCTCCTTTGTGGTCTGTAAAATTTACAGTTTATAGCTAACATCTAATTTCCAGAAGAAATTTTTTCTTTCCTGGACCAAACAAACAAACCAACCTTATTAAAAGGCTACAAAGTCACATTTGAATTTTTTAAAATTATGCTCCCCAAAATAAATGGAACTACAATAAGGAATTAAGAGGAAAGCTGTCAATTAAGCACTCTTTAAATGTTACAAGTTGTGCCCAGTTCTGACTTCTGTCACTGAGGTTCACTGCTCAAGGGGTTTCTGAACAAGGTTCAATAATTTTCCAGGTGTTTTCTGCTAAATTTCAACTCTGAGAGGCAGATTGGCAGGTTCAAATCCTAAAAAGAAAAGATTCTGTGAACTGATAGCAATTTCACATTACTAAAGGTTGAGACAAAACAAACATGAAAGATGAAAGGCATTCCTGTAGGGTGGCAGGCTTAAAAAGTGATGATTTCTAAGTTTTTAAAAGAAAGACTACTACATGTATACTCAATGTTCTGGCAATCAACAAATAAGAAAGGGATGTTTGGGGAAAGTCAAATAAAAGCATGAAGGAAACATGGGAAAATAAGCAGATGTACCTTGGTACCAAAGCCAACAGACTAAATCATTAATTTAGGTCAGCATCACCTCGTGTCTAGATTAATACTATATTTCCCAGTTAATTTCACTCCAGTCAAGCGCATGGCCCAAATCCACCTGAAAATCTAAATCTTCCTCAACCATTTTCACTACATCATTCCTCTGCTGAAAACCCAATTATGGTTCCCTATTATCTATCAACCAAGCCTACACTAAACTCTGGCTGTTCAAGACCGCCATGATTTGACCTAATCTATTCAACATTACTTCTAGAGATGAGGAGAGTGGGTTAAATATGGCTACAAATTCTTTGCAGCTCCTACTTCCATTCCCTGAATATGGAGTGTCCCTTTGACTTGCAAAGACTAACAGAATGTGGCAGAAGTGACACTGTGCAACTTCTCATGCTTGGCCTCAAGAGGACTTGCAGTTTCTGCTCTTGCCCTCTTGGAACACTACAACGTAAGAAACCTGGGCTATCCTGCTAGAGAAGCCAGATAGAAGGGAACCAGCTGATGGCCCCCGCTAACCACTGAACATGTGTTAGGTCATCTGGACTGACCAACCACAATGGAGCCACCAGATGGCTGCAGCCACATGAGTGACCCCATACGTAATTAGGAAAACAGCCCAGCTAAGGCCAACTGAAATTGAATAATCAGGAGCAAATAAATGTTTATTGGTTTAAGCCGCTATGTTTTTATTTTATATATATGCATATATATAAAACATTTTATGTTATATATAAAACCCCAATTTCTTAAAAAAATTCAGTAAGAAAACAAATAACTTAATTTTTAAAATAAGCAACAAATTTGAATAGATACTTCACCAAAGAAGATATATGAATAGCAAATAAGCACATGAAAAAAATGCTCATCCTCGTTAATCATCACGTAAATGCAAACTGAAACTATGAGATAATACTACATATCTATTAAAACATAAAGTAAAAATACCTGACAACAGCATGTGCTAGCAAAGATGAGAGCTATAACTCTCAAGCACTGTGGGTGGGAATGCAAAATGGTACAGGTACTCTGGAAAACATTTTGCACAGCTTCTTACATAAAGTTAAAATGCACTTTACATATGACCCAGCAATTCCACTCCTAGGTATTTACCCAAGAGAAATAAAAACTCACTTACACACAAAAACTTACAGGGCAAATGTTTGTAACAGCTTTGTTCATAATTGCCAAAAAAATGGAAACACTAATAACATCTTTCAACTGGTGAATGCATTTAAAAACAAACAAGACTGATACATGCATACTGTGGAATACTGCTCATCATTAAAAAAAATTTTTTTTAATAAAATGAACTACCAATACACAAAGTAGCACTGATGAATCACAAGTATATTATGCTAAATGAAAAAAGCCAGACTCAAAAGGCTACCTACTGCATGATTCTATTTATATAAC
The DNA here is from genome assembly GCF_009873245.2 of Balaenoptera musculus. NCBI lineage: Eukaryota > Metazoa > Chordata > Mammalia > Artiodactyla > Balaenopteridae > Balaenoptera > Balaenoptera musculus. The sequence goes on along the minus strand of NC_045786.1, from coordinate 139,869,894 downwards.
ATTCTGGAACAGGAAACAAACATAAGACAGAAAACAGATCAGTGGATGCCAGGGACAGAAGGTTAAAAGAGAATTTAACTACAAAAGGGCACAACAGAATTCTGGGGGGAGAAAGAATTCTTCTATAATTTGATGGTGGTACTGGTTACATGACTATAAGGATTTGCCAAAATTCATAGACATGTATGCTAAAAGAAGTGTATTTTACCATACAGAAATTATTCATCAATAAGGCAGAATTAAATATACATACAGATACACACGTACACACAGAGATGCACGCAGCAACCTCCCATACATCGTACTAAAACGTTTGCATCCCTCAGAGTAATGATTTTCAAATTATTTTCCTAAATTTGTAGTAGTATCAACAAAATTAGCAAACACTGGCTAGAGGGTTGGGTAACTGCTTTTAAAAATTATTGTCCTGAATCTTAAAAATTGTAGTTTCAGGCTTCTGGGTTACTTTCCAATTCTAATCCACACACCATATCTCAAAGAAATGACCTAGTTTTACAGACATCTGAATTAATCCTTTATAGTCTACCTTCTGAACATACTTTCTTATAAGAAAAAGACATAGAAAACTGAGTATGAAATATTACAATAAGGGGAAAAAAGAACACCAATGTCACTAGCGCCTCCACTGCTCTTCCTTTTATGCCAGGGGCTCTAAAATAATAATCTCTTTGAATAAAACACAAATGGCCCTACCAATAAAGTTGATGGAAAGGCCTGAAGAGGTTTTCTTCCCTAATTATTTACATATTTTCCTGAAATTATATGTGTGTGTGTGCGTGTCTGCGTGTGTGTGTGTGTGTGTGTATGGGCTCATTTTCTCCATCTGTACTTTCAGATTGTATTTATGATGTTACAGAATGACATATTAAATGTCTCAGCTCTTAGAAGTTGTCTCTACATTTGTAGTAGTTGAGAATTTAATTTTTTGCCAACATGAAAGATTATAAAGAAAGTGACTTCAGAGATCCAAAGATTATTTTGCAGAAGGAACAACTCATATTAAAGGCAAGCTTTCCTTCATGCAATAGAAGCAAATACTTGGCAGTCAGACAAGCCAAGTGAACTATCAATATTTAAGTTGAAATTAGGAAAAAAGTGAGCAATTTTTTATTAGCCTAAATTGTTAAGAGGCAATATGTTTTCAAGTAGTAAAATTCTCATAACGTAGAACAAGATCTTACTACAAATCATACTCCAAAATCAACTACTCTTGCTTATCTCCTACATGAGATGTTTAGTTGAGATTTCTGAATCATTTACTTCTCTCTGGTTTCTATTCAGAGAGGCAAAACCGTTCATCAGACCCCTGGCTTTCCACTCATACTGCTATGATTCAAAGTAAGCTCCATCATTTGTGAGAAGTGTGACCTAGGGAAAAATTAAATCACTTAATATCCCATTGATTCCTCATCTGTAAAATGGTTATGAAAACAGAATCAGCATCCCATAAGGAGGCTGTGGAATTCAATGAGATAATCCACGCAAAGTCCTTGGCACAGTACCTGGCACATAACAAACTCTCAATAAATGATAGCTATGATTACTAACCTCCAAATTATCAGTCTTTGGTTCCCATAACAAATGATTAAGACTCTACTGAAAGACCACCCTCTCCATGATCCTTCCTCCCTGGCTCTCCCCAAAAAGAAAATAAAATGATACACAAATTCAAGAAGTTAGCCGTCCACTTTCTAATTCCTGCGTACTTTGTATTTTGCTGAATGGTACTATTACTCGTACAAATGACAGGGCTGATGTTTCATTCACTGAAACAGTAAACTCTTAATACCTAGCACAGCCTTCCACAGAACATAAAGAGATCAAAATGATATCATGGTGAAGAAAAGTTATGGAAGTAAACAAAAGGAAAGAACTGAGTTCTAAATAAAGAGTGAAAGGCAGTGAGGGAAGGGAGGCTCCAAGGGTGTGTGACACTGCCAACTACATTCTTTCGTCACAGAACGCTCCTCGGCCTCCACAAAATAGCTCTCTCCCCTTCTCCTTCTCCAACTACTCTGAAAGTTCTATGCACAACAGAACGTTTCCACTTTCGACTCCTCAATGTATTTGTTTCTCAAAAAGAAATGAATTTGTGCTCTTTTTTTCTACACTACTTCCCTTAGAGTCAATTACCACCTCTAGACAACTCTCACCTCTTCATCTTCTCAAATCTTCGACCTCTGTTTTGAGAGACAGCAAGCACTAAGTATACAGTCACCTTCATATTTAAATATGAGGAATTAGAAGATACTAGATAACTTCTAAATTCAATAACTTTGAAAACCATTTTTTAATAGACTGGCAGTAGCAATTATAATAATTCTCTAGATTCCAGATACAGTTGTTTTATTTAAGAATGAATGTTTTCATTTAATAAGTTAGAGTTAGACTAACTCAGCCTCTCAATTATTATGTGTTTGTTATAGTCCATGATGAAAATTTTAATATGTACTACTTTAAATCATACAAAGTTTATATTTATCAAAATTATCAAAATGCTGAAGATAATTTTAAACAAAATATAAGTATATTAAATGGCATAGTTTTTCTATATTAAAATTCACATGCAAAATAAGATTTGCCATTATAGAGTAACTCTCTATGTTAAATACATAGAGATAACATTAGCGTAAAAAGTACCTTACTAAGATATTTAAATTTTTGCAAAAATAGCAGTTTACAGAAATCATTAAGTATTTTTTAATAGCTGACTGAAGCCCTGCACCTAAAAACAAAGTACAATGTTTCACCGTTCTTCCCTCAGTTTTTTAGAACCTACCGGAGAGATTCAGCCATTCGTCTCAAGTCTTCATTTTGCTGTTTTAAGCGTTCAAGCTTTGCCAAAATCTTGGACAGTTCTCGGCTAGAGTGATCAGGGTGGTCATTATCTCGTACCAAGTGACCACCTATATAAAATAGCAAGGTCCCCCAGGCAAAAAGAATGAGCATAATCCAACGCCAGGAACCAGTCCATGGCCGCATTTTCAGAGTTTCAGCTCACTCTCCTGGGTTCCTGGAACTCAAGGAATTGAAAACATCGTCACTCTGTTTCTAGCGAGTGTTCTTTCAACACATGATGCTTCAGACAAATTAGTCTCTCTGGTAGTCCTGTGGTGACTCTTTCCAAGAGATCCTCCTGGTGGTATGAGTAGGAAGCTTTATTGTCCTGTGCTTCATGGACTCTACATGCTGTGGAAAGAATAACAAATGTATTTAAATTATTTAGGATATGTAAAATAGCATATGCTGAGATTCATGGAATTAAAAGAAACATATTGGTGTTGACTAGCCAGCAGGCTGGCAAATAATGTAATTGCCTAAAGTAAGTAAAAAGCAAAAGCTTTTAGGTCTGCATATTATATCAATGTTGTACCAGATACCTTAATTAGCTCTAAGCCTGAAAGTCCTCCAAATGCCATCATCACTTTTCCTTCTAACAACACTGTGCAACAGCACATATACAGACATTAAAAGATTCTATCTTTGAAGAACCACTCAAAACCAAACAAAATGTACTCAACTACATATTCTGGGCTAATGTTTCCATTACCTCAAACTGAAACATGTTCTCTGCATGAGTGAATTCATTCTTACAAAATCTCAACTCCACCCCCCTCCATCTTACTGCTCAGCTGCCATTACACCACTTAACTCTGCAGGTGACAGGCATATTGTCACTTTTAGGAAAAGTTCTAAAAGTGTCATGTATATTAGCCAAGCAAAGGTTATCGCAGCCATTAAGCGGCTGGCAACCACTCCAAACATCACAAGCAAAGGTTCATATGGATTATGGTAGATTATTCCTTTCTCAAATGTATTTAAAAATACCAACAATTGCAATAGAAGTCTAATACCAGTTAAATCTTAGTTATGGAGCATCTTAAACTACAAAATGGATATGCTTTCTCAGGCTTGGTTATTGGTTTCATTTGTCACTTCTCCATCATTAGGCTTAGAATTTCCTTTGCAAACAATTTTCTCGCCAAGGAGAAAATTTGTAGGCAAAGATATAACTTTAATACCATTTGGTAATTCCAGAGCTAGATAAGAAAAGTCTTATCTCCAGGCACAGAGTTCCTTATAAAAGAGAAGAAAAGAAATAGTTTCTATATACAAAACTGAATGTGATGGGTACTTAACCACTAATTAACCAGTTATGAAAGACTAGATAGAAAAGTTGGAGAAGAGGTTTCAAAAATTAGAGCACAGGACTACTATTATCCTCCTTTTGAACCTCAAATCTCAAATGCTTTTAAATGGCCAAGTATTCAAAGAAAAGAAAATCTCTTCAAAGGAGTGTCCCAGAAATTCTACTTCCTTCCCATTTATTCCTACACTATTTTCCTCATTGTTTCTGGTTTACACTGACTAAACAAAGAATGAAAAAAATTGTACTCACTGAGAATGTTAGAAAGCCAAATAAAGTAATAATCCAAAGAAAACTTGGTGTTTTGTCTTTTGTTTTAATATCTATTCTTAAGTCTAATGAGAACATTCTTTTTATTGACTCCACTGTTCATTCTGTCTCTTTCTTAAAATCCTTTCTCAAAACCCTATTCCTCTAATTTCAGGTAACCCCATCTATTCACTAAACATAAGAATAATTAAAGTCTATTCAATATCTCAGGTATTCAACATCTCACAAGATCCAGTCATGTGAGGTCTACTTTTTATATTATATAGAAAAAATGCAGACATTCAGGGATTCTTGGTTAAAAAACAAATTAAAAAATCCACTCTGATGGTCTACGGGATGGATTTAATTCCGTAAGTCAACAAAAGAAGTATTAACATTTGAGTTAATAATACTGTTTGTGACAACACATGCAACCCTGTAAAATGCTGTCATACCATATGCTGAACCTATAAGGTATCCTAGTCGATTCTAAGCTACACCAGTAAGATATTAGAAATGTTTAATCTTTCCCTTCACAGAAAAAGTTAACTTGGACAAGTGTGAAAAAAAAAAGACAAGTGTGATAAACAAAAGTACAGAGAGTTTTCTAAACAAGAGTCATTTCAACAACAAATAAGAAAAAGTCTTCTGTAACATTTTACTTGGAATTATAACAAAAAAATTATCATTAATATTCAAAGCCAGCAAAAGTATAATATAATTAGAACAGAAACAAGTTTAGAGAAACATAAATTTTGTTATACCAAGTGCTTTGGGTTTTTATAAACCACCATCAAAAGTATCCAAGATATTAAATTACTATATTTTGCAGCAATATTGATAATGCATGAGTTATAAAGCAAGAAATTATTGTAGGAGCAAAACATGGTCATTTTCTTAATTAATAGCATCATTTTAACTCTGTTTTTAGAGAGAATATTTCCCCAAATTTTGTTGTTCTTAAAACAATATTTTTAAAGGGATCAACAAAAATAAGCCAAGCTGAAAACCAAGTAGTTTTCTATGTAATTTTCCTTAGCATGGTTTAAAAGAGCAGGTATAGAATTTCTTCCTTATCCATAATGAATGCCTGCTTACTTACTTACCTATCATGTTTACTGTTTATTTTTGAACCATGCCTGCTAAAATGTAAACTTCATGATTTTTGTCCATTTTGTTCACTGACGTATCCAAAGTACTTAGAGCAGTATTTACAACTTAGTAATAAATATTTTTTAATAAATAAGTGAATGAGTTGAGTGAAAGATGTCAATAATGGCATATGACATATGACACAGAATCTGAGAACTTATCAGCTGCAACTGCATTTTATGCCCCACTTAAGAAAGCAAATACAAATGTAGAATGTGAGACAGTGCTATTATAAGGAAAATAAAATCATTCAAAACTTTAGGATTTATTATTATCAACATATATTTTACAAGACAGCCTCAAATTATTAAAATAAACTGGTCTAAAAGGCCAATAAGATCAGCAATCTTACAGTTACCCTTCAGCCATGAGAAAATAATTCTCTATGTCGTATTTTCCTCATCTAGAAGATTCACTTCGCAAAAACAATGGGATAACTGAAGGAAGTACGTACAGCCTTTGATATGAAAGCCACTCAATTTATTTGTGAATGAATTTATTAGTGAAAGTACTTCAAATTTATTAGTAAAAATATTTCAACATTAACTACATGAGCTAATTTCTGACTAAAATTTATATAGTAGTATTTGCTAAGATTTCTTCTGAGTGGGTTGTTTTCTTTTCAAGTATTTACAAATTCATTCCTGTTTGAGATTCACATACTACCCTTCATCTGCAGAACAGTAAATGGATTGAAATGTGTCAGGTTTCCTTCTGCAAATTTATTTAATTAGGAATACCACTTTTTTAAAGTAATAGGTATTTAAATGATTCTTTTCTTTTGGTATTTACAGAGATTCTTTGGGTTATATTGTTTAATGTCTCTGAAACAAAAAATATATGTCAAAAATATATGTAATTTTTCAAAGTAATTTCTTGAATCTGGAATCTAAAGTACATCATCAGTAAGATCAGGAGCTTTAATGGAGTTATTATGAGGCTTACATGAATAAAGCATTTACAAGGCTTGGCACATAAGAGGTGCCCAATAAAAGGTAATTCCATTTTAATGCTGACAAAATATGTAGATTAAAAATATGGGTGCTAGAATCGGCAAAGTCTGAACTAGAGTCTTGGTTCTGCTATTATCATAGTTAGGTAACCTCACTGAGCTTCAATTTCCTTATCTGTAAAATGGATATATTACATACTACCTCTCCCACCAAATACTGGGAGAGGCTTAAATAAAATAATCTGTGGGAAGCACTTAGCACACCAGTGGCAAACTGTTATTATGTCATACATATTAATCCTGTAACATTATTTTAAGACACAATTATAATATTTTATATAATTTATATACCATATGTTATTATAGGCAGTTTCTAAAATGGCTGTCAATGATCCCTGTGTCCCATATTCGTGCTGTTGTGTAATCTCCTCCTCCAAGTGTGGGCTGGACCTAGTGACTTACTTCTTATATACAATAGAATACAGCGAAAATGATAGGATTTCACTTCTGAGATAAGGTTACAAGAGATATAAGCTACCACACTGTGAGCTGCCCTATGAAGAGGCCCGTGTGGAAAGGAACTGATTCCTGCCAACAACCATGTGAGTGGACTTGGAAATGGATCCTCCACCAGTCAAGCCTGCACCACGCCACTGTAGCTTGGTCCACATTTTAATTTCAGGTTTTTGAAAAACCCTGAGCCAGAAGATCCAGCTAAGTCATGGCCCGATTCCAGACCAAGAGATAATAAATGTTTTTTAAGCCACTTAGTCTTAGGGTAATTTGTTATGCAGCAATAGATAATACACATGTCTAGTTCCCTAATAGGCTGAGTACCTGGTCTTCAATTCATGTATTATTCTGTCTGTCCCCAGCAAGCTGTACAAAGTCTGGGGCACAGACTAGGCATCCAAGATGCAGGACAGAAATTAATCTTAATTACAGTTTCTTAATATCCTGCTAATATCTCTTACAAATACTATAAAAACTAAACTCAATTTATAGCAAATAAGAGATTTGATAAAAGTATAATTATTAGTTATATATTATACCAAAAGTCTGAAAGCATTTCTATTAATGTTTACTAAACAGACTTCCACTTCTAACCATGAAAGAATAACTGGTATTAGATTTGTCCTCACATATAAACAACTAGAAAACTCACATATTCTTTGTTTTTTTCTTGTTTCTTTACAACCCTTTAAAAATGTAAAATCCATTCTTAGCTCAAGGGCTGTAGCCCAGATCTGCTCATGAGACCAGTCTAATGACTCCCGCCACAGAATAAAGGCTATGCTAACAAGATCCATAACAAAACTTAAAAACAAGCTACAAAAATAAGCTAAAGGTGATCCAAAAGTAAATTAATGCCTATCAAAATAAACTCAACAGTCTTTAAAGAAAAACAATAAAATATAGATACTCAACAATATAAAGTTCACACTGTCCAGCAACTAATCAAAACTTACAAAGAACATGGAAAGAGATCATCCAGTGACGCAAGCACCCAAAAACCTGCTAAAGGCTAAGGATGGACTAGAATACAGAGCAAACACTCCACTCCAAGCCCCAAACCAAGCATAAGGCAGCAGTAGTCCACTACCTCAGGAGTTTTAAGTTTCTGCAAAAACAAGACAGACAAAATTTCTGCCCTCAAGAGGTAATATTCTAGTGGATTCTAATCACAAAGGGAAGTCACTAAAACAAGCCCCAGAAAAGCCTCTTCTTGCAACAACTAACATTCTGAGTAATTCAGTAGAAACCGAATATAAACTATATCACCTAATTACTTTCTTAGAAATAGTGTAATCATTCCATTAGAAGCAACAACAATAACAAAATGCAGTACCATTTACAACACTATCAAACTGACTTTTCTTATACCTAACATATAAGAAAATGACCAATAGCTACTTCTTTTAGCATCTGACTATGCGAAAATGATATTTCCAAGAATCACATTCAAGTGGCTTCACTTTAATGCTAAGGCCAAAAGATGGAATCTGTGACAACGTGCTACAGAACAAATGACTAAAAGCCTGGTGTGTTCTGCTGTGAACCATGTTCATTAGAAGATTGTCCTCTAAACTTAAAACTAATTCAGTACTTATTTAAGTAATATAAATATGTATACCCTATGCAAAGGGAAATATAGCATTATATGTCAAATATCTGCATAAACATGCCCTTTGATGAGAAACTCCACTAGCAGGAATTTATACTAAGATGCATTTTAAAACGTGAACAAAACATATCACAAGGGTATTCATTACAACGCTGTTTGCAATAGTTCCAAACTGGAAAAAACATAATTGCCCATCAATAGAAACATGGTTGAAGAAATTATGAATTACTTTTCCAGAAATATGTATTTTTTAACTATGATGCCAACAAGTAGGAAAATGTGGCCCATAACTAAGAAGAAAATCAGTCAATTTAAAACAGACCCAGAAGACAGAGATGATGATAACAGCAGATAAGGACAGTAAAACAATTACTATAAATATGTGTTAGGATTTAAAATTTAAAAAATGAATACATTGATTAAAAGAAATAAAAACTAACAAAAAGGCAACATCTATAATTTTTTTTAAAATCTAAAAATTAAGAAATTCTCTGGAAATGATTAAGAGCAAATTAGATACTGCAGAGGAAAAGTTAAGTGAATTTGAAGACAAACAGAAAATATCTTAATCACAAGAAAAAAATTACAACTATATATGGTGACATGTGTTAACTAGATTTATTATAGTGATAATTTAACTATATATATATATATGAAATCATTGTGTTGTACACCTGAAACTAATATATGTCAACTTAGAAAAATTACCAAAAAAGAAAATTATCTAGAAAAAAAAAAATCTGAAGGAGGTTTGAAAAAAAGTAAATTTTTAAAGCAACCACTGTTTACAGCACTTCAGATATTATGGTGTTCGACAGCTTTCAGCACAGTCACAGCACATTACAGTAACTATCATCGTGAACTAAAAACTGTTCAGGAGCTAAAAGTCTAATAAAATTCACCCATCAACATTAGCAAGAAAACAATTTACATTAATCAGCTTTGGAAATGTACCGGCATTCCCCATTTTAGCATTCAGCTTGAAAAAGGACTTCTCAGAACAAAACCTGTCTCAAATCTGAAGTAATGTACATTGAACACTAGCTTAGTCACGGGCATATAAAGAATTTCTAATGTATTTTTAAATACAAATAAAACCATAATTTGGAGGAGAAGATTAGTCACGGCAGGGTGGGGGGTGGAATACATAGGTGTTAAAAAGAGTTTCAGGGGGCTTCTTATTGGAAAAAAATACAAGCTAGTGGGCAATGGAACAACATCTTTAAAAGTGCTGAAATTTAAAAAAAATGGAAAAACTACACTTTGTTATCCATTGAAAATACCTTCAAAAACAAGAGCAGGTTTCTGTAAGTTTTCATTTAACTTGGGTAAATACCTAGGATTGGGATTGCTGGGTCATATGGAAAACATACACTTATAATAAGAAAAGGCCAAACAGTATTCCAAAGCAGCTGCATCATCCTGAATTGTTACCAGGAACAAATGAGTGTTCCTGTCGCTCCACAATTTCTCCAGCATTTGGTATTTTCAATTTTTTTAAAAGCAATTCTGATAGTTGTGTAGTGGTATCTCAATGTGGTTTCCATTTGCATTCAATTTCTCTAATAACAAATGACATTAAGCATGTGATCATCTATTCATGTGCTTATCTGCCAACCATATAGCTTCTTTGGTGAAATGTCTATTGAGATGTTTTGTCCATTTCTATATTACATTGTTTACTTTTGAGATTTAAGAGTTCTTTATATATTCTTGACACATGTCTATAATCAGATGTGTGACTTTTCAAATATTTTTTCCCACTCTGTGACTTGCCTTTGCATTCTCTTAACAGTGTCTTGCATGCAGCAAAAAAAATTAATTTTTTGACAGAATATAAAAAAATTATAATTTTTTTAATAGATTGTGGTTTGAGTATTATATCTAAAAATTCAATGTCAATCCAAGGTCACATATATTTTCTCCTACATTTGCCTTAAGAAGTTTTAGTTTCAGGTTTCAAAGTTAAAAATACACTTGCCCAGGATTCCTGCTCCTACCTAGGTATCACCTCAAGAAAAATGAAAGCTCATGTTCCCACAAAAACTGATACACAAATGTTTATAGCAGCTTTATATATAGACAAAAATTGGAGGAAAAATCAACATGGTCTTCAACAGGTGAATGAAAACATTCATTTATCAAAACAAATGATCGTGTATCAAAAACAAATGACTACTACTCAGCAATACAAAGGAACGAGCTATTGGCCCACTCAACAAAATAGGTGAATCTTATAAAGAGCCCAGAGATAAATCCACACACATATGGTCACCTTATCTTTGAGAAAAGAGGCAAGAATATACAATGGAGAAAAGAAAGCCTCTTCAATAAGTGGTGCTAGGACAGCTACACGTAAAAGAATGAAATTAGAACACTCCCTAACACCATACACAAAAATAAACTCAAAATGAATTAAAGACCTAAATGTAAGGCCAGACACTATTAAACTCTTAGAGGAAAACATAAGCAGAACACTCTATGACACAAATTACAGCAAGATACTTTTTGACCCACCTCCTAAAGTAATGGAAATAAAAACAAAAATAAACAAATGGGACCTAATGAAACTTAAAAGCTTTTGGACAGCAAAAGAAACCATAAACAAGACGAAAAAACAACTCTCAGAATGGGAGAAAATATTTGCAAATGAAGCAACTGACAAAGGATTAATCTCCAAAATATACAAGCAGCTCATGCAGCTCAATATCAAAAAAACAAACAACTCAATCCAAGAAAGGGCAGAAGACCTAAATAGACATTTCTCCAAAGAAGATATACAGATTGCCAACAAACACATGAAAGGATGCTCAACATCATTAATCATTAGAGAAGTGCAAATCAAAACTACAATGAGGTATCACCTCACACCGGTTAGAATGGCCATCATCAAAAAATCCACAAACAATAAATGCTGGAGAGGGTGTGGAGAAAAGGGAACCCTCTTGCACTGTTGGTGGGAATGTAAATTGATACAGCCACTATGGAGAATAGTATGGAGGTTCCTTAAAAACTAAAAATAGAACTACCATATGACCCAGCAATCCCACTACTGGGCATATACCCTGAGAAAACCATAATTCAAAAAGAATCATGTACCACAATGTTCACTGCAGCTCTATTTACAATAGCCAGAACATGGAAGCAACCTAAGTGTCCATTGACAGATGAACGGATAAAGAAGATGTGGCACATATATACAATGGAATATTACTCAGCCATAAAAAAGAACGAAACTGAGTTATTTGTAGTGAGGTGGATGGACCTAGAGACTGTCATACAGAGTGAAGTGAGTCAGAAAGAGAGAAACAAATACCGTATGCTAACATATATATATGGAATCTAAAAAAAAAAAAAATGGTTCTGAGGAACCTAGGGGCAGGACTGGAATAAAGATGCAGACTCAGAGAATGGACTTGAGGACACGGGGAGAGGGAAGGGCAAGCTGGGACGAAGTGAGAGAGTGGCAAGGACATACATACGCTACCAAATGTAAAACAGATAGCTAGTGGGAAGCAGCCGCATAGCACAGGGAGATCAGCTTGGTGCTCTGTGTCCACCTAGAGGGGTGGGATAGGGAGGATGGGAGGGAGACGCAAGAGGGCGGAGATATGGGGATACATGTATATGTATAGCTGATTCACTTTGTTATAAAGCAGAAGCTAACACACCATTGTAAAGCAATTATACTCCAAAAAAGATGTTAAAAAAATAAATAAATAAAATAAAAGTAAAAATAGAACTACCATACTACCCCGCAATCCCACTACTTGGCATATACCCTGAGAAAACCATAATTCAAAAAGAGTCATGCACCACAATGTTCACTGCAGCACTATTTACAATAGCCAGGACATGGAAGCAACCTAGGTGTCCATCGACAGATGAATGGATAAAGAAGATGTGGCACATATATACAATGGAATATTACTCAGCCATAAAAAGAAATGAAATTGAGGTATTTGTAGTGAGGTGGATGGACCTAGAGACTGTCACACAGAGTGAAGTGAGTCAGAAAGAGAAAAACAAATACCGTATGCTAACACATATATATATGGAATCTAAAAAAAAAAAAATTTTTTTCTGAAGAACCTAGGGGCAGGACAGGAATAAAGATGCAGACGTAGAGAATGGACATGAGGACACGGGGAGGGGGAAGGGTAAGCTGAGACAAAGTCAGGGAGTGGCACTGACATATATATACTACCAAATGTAAAATAGCTAGCTAGTGAGAAGCAGTCGCATAGCACAGGGAGATCAGCTTGGTACTTTGTGACCACCCAGAGGGGTGGGATAGGGAGAGTGGGAGGGAGACGCAAGAGGGAGGGGATATAGGAATATATGTATACGTATAGCTGATTCACTTTGTTATACAGCAGAAACTAACACAATATTGTAAAGCAATTATACTCCAATGAAGATGTTAAAAAAAAAAAAAAGGGTCAATCTTAAATGCATTTTGCTAGGTGAAGAAAGCTAGAACCAAAAGATACATATTGTGTAATTCATTTATCTGACATTATGGCAAAAGGAAAACTACAGGGTGAAAAAAAATAGATCAGCAGTTGCCAAGGATTGAAGCTGTAAGGAAGGGCTGATTAACCAAGGGGCTCCAGGGAAAATTTTTACACTGATGAAACAACTCTAAATGGTACTGAAGAAGGGCACATTAACTCTGTGGTATTCAACCCACAAACCCGTAATTCCAGTCTAATAATGAGAAAAATACCAAAAAAATCCCAAACTGAGGGTCATCCAACAAAATACCTGACCCAAATATACTCTTCAAAACTATCAAGGTCATAAAAAACATGAAACAACTAAGAAACTGTCACAGATTAGAGAAGACTAAGGAGACATGGTATCTAGGATTAGATCTTGGAAGAGAAAAGGGACACTGTGGAGAAACTGGTGAAATCCAAATACAGTGTGTAGTTTAGTAAATAATATTGCACCCTGTTAATTTATTACTTTTGACAAATGTACCAGGCTATGTAAGATGTTAACATTAGGAGAACCTGGGCAAAAAGTATATGAAAACTCTCTGTACTTTCTTTACAAAGTTTCTGTAATTCTAAAATTATTCCAAAATAAAAAGCTTTTAAAAGATAAAGGCAAAATAAATACATTTTCAGAAAACAAATGTTGAAAGAACTTGTTGCCAACAGATACACACTACAAGATATATTTAAAGGGATGCTTTTCAGGCTTAAAGAAAATAATTGTGTGGGACTTCCCTGGCGGTACAGTGGTTAAGAATCCACCTGCCAAGGCAGGGGACACGGGTTCGAGCCCTGGTCTGGGAAGATCCCACATGCCACAGAGCAACTAAGTCCGTGCGCCATAACTACGGAGCCTGCGCCCTAGAGCCTGTGGGCCACAACTACTGAGCCTACGGGCCACAACTACTGAGCCCACGGGCCACAACTACTGAAGCCCACACGCCTAGAGCCCATGCTCCACAACAAGAGAAGCCACCGCAATGAAAAGCCCACACACCACAATGAAGAGGGGCCCCCCGCTCCCTACAACTTGAGAAAGCCTGTGCACAGCAATGAAGACCCAATGCAGCCAAAAATAAATAAGTAAAATAAAAATAAATAAATTAAAAAAAAAAAAGAAAATAATTGTGGATGGAAAGTTGAATGTAAACAATGAACAAATGTATGAGCAGGTATAAGTAAAACTTTTTCTCATTTTTAATTTCTTTTAAAATAAATTTGATTTGAAAAACAAAATACATTTGATTATTTAAAACTAAAATAACAAATACTATAGGGTTTGTAACAACGTCATAAGATGTATGACAGGCAGAAAAAAGGATATGTTTTTTTATTTTTTAATTTTTAAACAATTTTTAAAAATTGATTTCTTTATTTTTGGCTGCGTTGGGTCTTCATTGCTGCGTGTGCGCTTTCTCTAGCTGCGGCGCGTGGGCTTCTCATTGCGGTGGCTTCTCTTGTTGTGGAGTACGGGCTGTAGGTGCGTGGGCTTCAGTAGCTGTGGCACACGGGCTCAGTAGTTGTGGCTCGTGGGCTCTAGAGCACAGGCTCAGTAGTTGTGGCACACAGGCCTAGTTACTCTGTGGCATATGGGATCTCCCAGGACCAGGGATCGAACCCATGTCCCCTGCATTGGCAGGCAGATTCTTAACCACTGCACCACCAGGGAAGTCCCAAGAATATGGTTTTAAAGTCCCTACGTTATACCTCAAGAAGTGTGAAAGTATTTGAAAGTTTGGCGAAATAGGTAAAAGCTTCACATCGTAAATACTATCAATGAAATATAAAAGAGATAAACAATAGAGGGAAAAAAATCAATGAAACCAAAAACAAATTCCTTGAAAAGATCAATAAAATTGATAATATTCTAGATGAACTAAAGGGAAAAAAAGAAGACAAAAGCTGCCAATATAAGGAATGAAAGAGGAAGCATCACCATAGATGCTACAAAAGGATAATAAGGAAATATTATGAACAACTTTGGGTCACTAAATATGAAACCAGACCTGAAATGGATAAATTTCTTAAAATAAACTGCCAATGCTCAATCAAGAAGGAATCAATAACCTGAATAGCCATAAAGCCTTATATCTATTAAAGATGATGAATGTGTATTAATAAACCTTCCTACAAAGAAAACTCTAGGCCCACCTGGCTTTATGTGTGAATTCCACCAAATATTTATAGAAGACACAACAGCCACTTTATTAATGAATCAAAAATTTGAAAAAATCCAAGTGTCTAACCAACAGCTAAATGGATAAATAAACGTAACACATTCATATAAATGGAATATTATTCAGTAGGAAACAGGAACAAACTACTGATTTACACAACATGGATGAATCTCTAAAACATGCCTGGCAAAAGATGTCAGGGACAAAAAAGGAATACACATTTCTATGAAGCTCTAGAACAGAGAAACTAACATATAGTGACTAAAATCAGACCACTGATTGCCAGGGAACAAGCAGACAACTGATTAAAAAGGGGAATGACAGTTATAAGAAGGTATAGATTTAAGAAAAATCATCTAAGTGTACACTTAATATATGTACATTTTATTGATGTAAGTTATGCTTCAGTAAAGTTGAAAAATCATAATAGAAAATTTAAACTATCTCCATTTTGTGAATATAATTGAAAATGTCAATAATTGAAGGATGCTAATTCATTAAATGGCTAAATTATGTGCTTGCATTTTGAGTTTCAATGAGACAGATTTTCTTCAGCAAAATCATCATTGTACATTCCTACTTTTAAAGAAAAAATCAGAAGTAATTATTCTACACATATGATCAACTTCAATCCAAATGTTAATGTGAAAATTTTATTTTTTATACATTTCAAAGGCAGTGAGAATCAACTAAAATAACTAGTAATATAATTAACAAACTATACTGAGACTGTTCTGAATCTTCTTCGTAGCCTAACTTTTTCTCAAAGCAAAAGAAAGCATCATAAATATTCAAGTAATGATTCCTTAGATTATAATAAATATCTACTATAGTTTAGAGAGTTATCATCTTTAGAAGAATTTTTTAACAACTGGAAAGAATAAAAAGCAAATCACTGTTAGAGTGCTTCTTAAAGTAATTCAAGGTAACAGAATAAACTGAAAATTTCAACAGAAAAATAAAATCATTTATTCAGCAAATTTAATGAATGACTACTATAATGTAGCAAAGGTTAAGCATGACTGTTATATTTTAAAGGCATCAGGTTGATAAAGAGAAATATAAATGAAACTTTTAGAGAAAAGCTATTTATCAATTACAAAGTACAAATATTTAAAGAGCCCTATGCATATATAATTCAAGTCAATTATAAATTAATATAGGTCCAAGACTATATATTTAAATATCTTCTCAACTGATCTCAGTTCATTTTCAAATTAAGTACCGTTAAAGAACTTATTTAAAATCTTTCTTACTGTCCAGCCTCCATATATAGGAAAAGGGCAGTAATAAAACTGTGTTTATTAATTTAAGAAAGAAGTAGGAAAAAGCAAGTAAAAATAGTATCATAAATTAAGATGGTCCTTTCATGCTAGTTGAAATCAACTTATTTATATAAAAGCAACTGGCGAAATAACTAAACTGATATGTGGAATGAAGGGAGTAAGGCAGGGGAGGAAGGAAAGAGAGAAAGCGAGGGAAGGGAAAAGCATGGAAGGGAAAAAGAGGGAAGGGCAGGAGAGGAAAGAAAAGGAAATTTTCATATAGCCCCTACCAAGATTATAAAATTCAATTTTCATTCATGACTTACAGAGTCATCTATCATACTCTCATAGTATGCTTATCACAGTAAGGTCACAGTATATACACATATGAATTTAAAATGCCAGGTATCCTGACTACATGAACACAAAATATTAATTCACTGAAACCAGCCAATATCTTAGAAATTAATCTTCCTAGTTATGAAGTACAAACACATAACCACATTTATGAGGTTTCTATCAGGAGCATCTCACTCACCTTAACTCAAGATAACACACCAGGTTGTGTTTACTGATGCAATTAATTTATACTATTCAAATGGATCCAGAAATCTGGCCTTTGCATCTGTACCTTCCACCTTAAATAAATCAATACGGCTGAAAAGTGGGAACACTAACAAATTCAAATAAAATGTATATCTTACAATTTCATCTGGTTATCAAGTATATACATAATATACACTCGACTGGCAACATGATATAGTAGAAAGAGCAACCAAATCAATCACTGGCTATAAATATATGGGCAGTTTACCAAACTACAAAATGGTCACTTCACTTAATTGTGAAGATCACATTAAATAATATAAGTAAAAGCGGTTTAGAAACTGTAACACAATTTATAAACATTGTTACTATTATCTTTCCCTTGCCATCAGAAACTAGGTATACCAGCCTTCTGCCAGTTTTTAGAATACGTCAAGTTCTTAACCTATCATGGGGCCTTCATTCTTGCTGTTCCTTCTACCTGAGCTGAAATCCCTTTGGCTTATTCTTATAATTCAAACCTCTACTTAAATGTCACCTCTTTTCAGGGACAGTCCATGACAACATGTATCAATTATGACATGCTAGGACACACATAAGAGAAAATCCAACTCAAAATGGCTTTAAAAATAAGGAAATCAATTTCTCAATTGACAAAAAGTTAGTTAATTCAATTGCTCCATGAAATAGTCAAAAAATTCTTTTCATCTTTCTATTCTACCTGCTTGGCATGACAGCCTCTGTCCTCGTCCTAGCTCTCTTCATGGTAACAAGTTAGCTGCCTCAATTCCAGCCACAAGTAATTATGTGTAAAAGAACAATTGGTAATCTCTTCTAGTCAGTCTCATTTTAAAGGAAACTACTGAAAGAAGTCTCCCTCAAATTTGCATATCCTATTAACAAGAGTGAGTCACCTCATCCTTTGCAAAATCAATCACTGGTAAGTGAAATGGGATTACCATTATGGCTTAGACTAATCAGGATTTATCCCTAAGGGTAGGCGCCAAAACAAAATCGGTACCCTGAAAGCAAGAATGAATGACTATAAAACCCTACAAGAATGCTACAATATCTTGTCTTTAAAAAAAAAAAAAAAAGCACTCACCACCCCCCATTATTCTCTATCACAATACTTATTGGTTTATTTATTTCCTATAATAAAAGATATGTACCAACAGAGCAGGGATTTAGAGCACAGTGCCTAAAACAGAACAAGCCTTGTATTAATATTTGTAGAACAAAAAAGTGAATGCATGACTATTACACAATGTGCATATATTTATTTAATATCTATAGTCAAAATCCTAGGCAAAATAAAAATAAAGTTTTTGAAGAATTAGAACTAAGATTCAAAGTCATTTTCATGTTTATTCATTTATATTTACATGCAGAAAATGTCAAAAGTAGATGCTCAGAAAGAAATATATCCAAATATAATTTCAAATCAAAGACATTCAAGCCAACTCTTGATAGCCTGCAGAGTCCTCCAATACTACATTTAACAGTTAATAAGGGCCGACAGATGTATAGGAAAAATTCCAAGTCTCATACAACAAATAATGAATAAAGAGGCACAATCTTTCTAGAGAACTCTTTCTAAATAACAATAGAGATTTAAAAATTCAGATTCAAAGAGATTTAAAAGAGTTTCTACAGAACAACAGAGATTCAAAAGTGTAATAAAAATATTATGCTACTGAAAATTTTAGTGGGATATACATTTTTTAAAAACACATTTCAATCCTCATATAAGAGGCATGATGCCCTTTAAAGGCTAATCTTTACTACTGCATGTATAAAGAATAATATACTGATATTATTGGCTAGCATTCGATTCATTAATACATGAACCAGATGGGCAGCATAGAGACAATTTATATATCCTAAAATAAGAGAAGTTTAGATAAATTATAGTGCAATCATTGGTGAGACGTTATAGCTCGGTTTAAAATGTAAAGTATGAAGACAAATACACACAATATAATGTTAGGTGAAAATGCAGGATGCAGAGGGATTTGATGATGTTGATGCACAGCATCATACCTTGGAAAAGTATATGCTGTAAGGTCAGACAGCTCTGGGTGTATATCTTAATAATACCTAAATAGAATTGGGCCAGAAAAGAATCGGCAAGGCATCTTACTTTCTCTGAGCCTGAATTTTCTATCCTTGAAATGACTGTAATAATTCCTATCATATGGGCCTATCATTCTAAGTATAATGATGATAACAGCTACATTTATATAGTGCTTCCTGAATGCAAGGTACTTTTCTCTTTACTTCACAATTATAATACTATTTAATCTTCTCAACAATCTTATAAGTACTATTATCCCCATTTTACAGTGGAGGAAATTAAGGCACATTGAGATTAAATAAAGTCATAAAGTCAGTAAGTGGCAGAACCAAAATCAATGATACCTATTTTTTTTATTATTGTTATTAAGAACCTGCTCACTTCAAGAATTGCAAGGGAAGCTAGAAAATCTCCTTCACACGTACTTTTTAACCCAAGGATAAGCAACTATATCACTAGGATATGTCGAGTCTAACTCAATCCAGAGATTTAAGGGCCTCAAGCTTTTCCTCCCAAATAGCACACTATTAGGAAAACTAGATAAAACAACTCCAGCTGACCTAATTTTTTTTACATTTAAAGTATAGTGAAGCAACTTTCAGTTCCAGACCAAGATGGAAAAGATGTACTTCTCCCCATCCCTCCCACTATGAACAGCTAAAAAACCCTGGCCACTTTTTTTTTTTTAACACTTAATGGTTTATTAATGTTTCTTTTATAAAAGCAACCTGTTTCCTCGCTGGGTTACTTACACATTTCTTTACTCTTGACCACCAATAATTCTCAGGATTCTCAAAAGCTTTTACAATAAACATGTAGTTTTTTGTTCCCCATTTATAGTAAATATTGTTGACTGCAAAATTCTAAAGAAGTAAGTTGTCATCCGTCAAACAATTCGCCTGAGGTAGACAGATTTGGGATATTTCTCCTTAAGAGTCGGCCACTGAACAATGAAGTAAACAGAGAGGTGAAACAAGATGACTGTGTAAGGTGGAAAGCAAAGGCAGACCTGCTAGGGATCTAGGGACTAATGGAACAACAACACGGCAGTAAGTTCTCTGAGTTTTCTTTTTGCTTCATAAATCCAAGAAGGAAGAAAGAGAACAAGAAATAGCAAAAACATGGGTAAATATAATATAGTTAACCTTCTGTTCTTGAGTTTTCTACATTATGTTTGACAGGTGAAGCAAAAAGTATACCACTGTTGTAGTTCTAAATATATGTGGAGGAAATATTTAAGACCATTATATAAATGACAGAGGGTAATGGAACTTTAGAGGTAAACTTTCTACACTTCACTCAAATTGGTAAAACATCAATACACCAGTAGAGTGTAACAAGTTATGTATTTTTAATGCAATACTTAAAGAAACTAGTAAAACATCTACACAGAGATACACTCAATAACATTTAGCAATGTAATCATTGGAGGCTTAATAGAGAGTGAGTTTCAGAGTCAACTAGAACAGTGTTTGCCCATTTCCTCCACTTTCTAGCTGTGTGACTGTGGCCAAATTATTTAACCTCTCTGTAAATTAGGTAATAACATTCATTATGGACCAATTAGAGTTAAAACACAATAACTACAATTATTATAGCTATTATTATTATATTTTGGTTGAGTTAGGCTATTAACTCTGTCTCTTTAATTTATTTACTTCTGCTAGTTTAAATGAATATTTAAAGTAGTCTTAAACTGAGATATATATGGAAAGTGCTAGTCATGGTGACTAGCATGTAGTATGGGCTTGATAAATAAAAGCTATGATTAATTATCAGTAAATAAAGGAGTTATGGTTAGCCTTTCCTTAATTCCATTGACTTTGCACCATAAAATTATAACGCCTCCTTGACATCAGTCTTGGCAGTGATTTTTTTAATTTGACATCAAAAGCAAAAAAGGCAACAGAAGCAAAAATAAACAAGTGGGACTACATCAAGCTAAAAAGCTTCTGCATAGAAAAGGAAACCATCAACAAAATGAAAAGGCAACCTATAAAATATTTGGAAGGCATATATCTGATAAGGGATTAGTATCCAAAATATATTGAGAACTCATACAACTCAACAGAAAAAATAAACAATCCATTTTAAAAATGGACAGAGGATCTAAATAGACATCTCTCCAAAGACAACATACAAATGGCCAACAGGTACATGAAGAGGTGCTCAACACCACAAATCATCAGCAAAATGCAAATCAAAACCACAATGAGATATCACCTCACACATATTTTTATCAAAAAGACAAGAAATAACAAGTGCTCGTGAGGATGTGGAGAAAAGGTAACCCTTGTGTATTGTTAGCGGGAGTGCAAATTGGTGCAGCCACTATGGAAAATAGTATGGCAGTTCCTCAAAAAATTAAAAACAGAACTACCATATGATCAGCAATGCCACTTCTGGGTGTTTATCCAAAGGAACAAAATCAGTATTTCAAAAAGATATCTGCAGCTCCATGTTCACTAGAACATTATATTGTTCACTAGAACAACAGCCAAGATATGGAAACAATTTAAGTGTCTATCAAGGGAGAATGGATAAAGAAAATGGGATATAATATATATAATGGAATAGTGTGCAACATAAAAAAAGAAGAAAATCCTTCCACTTGCAACAATATGGATGAACGTTGACAGCATTATGGTGAGTAAAATAAAACAGAAAGAAAAAGACAAATACTGTATTATCTCACTTATATGTGGAATCTAAAAAAAACCCAAACTCATAGATACAGAGAACAGATTAGTGGTTGCTAGAGGCTGGGAGTGTGGGAGGTAAGTAAACTGAGTGAAAGTGGTTAAAAATACAAACTTCCAGTTATGAGATAAAAAGTCCAAGGGAAAAAAAATATCTCATAACAATAAAATATTCCTGTATTTTTAAAAAAGTGAAGACAAAGTATTCTATTATTTTATATCTGGGTAGTGCCATATAATTTATGATTTCAATTTATTCCTCAAAAAAACTATAATTATGATTTGCCATCCCTTTACAGATGAGGAACTGTAGCTCACACTAATTAAGTAATTTGCTCAAAGCATTTACAAAGCTAGTATAAGCTAAGGTCAGCGTAGAGGTCTTTTGTCTGTATATGAAATGCCCTTTCATGACACTATGCTGCCAATCAATCACAAAAACATATTCAAGGTCACATAATTAGTAACTAGAAGACACAGGATTCAAAACCAAGTAAGTTAAGCCCTCGTGCCTAAGACTTTATTATGCGGTTGATACAAATGATTAAAATATAGATAAACAGATGGATGTTCAAGTTCATTACTAAGTAAAGATACATTAAAACACATCAAATTAGACACATTAGATACACCAAATTAGCAAAGATTTATATTAAAGACTGAAAAATGAATAATATTATAATGGAATATTATACTGCCATCACCAAAAGGAATTTATTCTTGAAGAAGATATTCTATCACATAGAATGGATAGCTAGAGATTTAAGAGTATGCGGTATTTCCACACCACTCAAGTTATATGTACTGTCCAGGAAAATCTATAAAATAAAGAAGAAAAGGAAATAAGGTGATAAAAAATGATGAGTAAAGTATGTACAGTACTTAATTGTTACTAGCCTTTAAATAAACAAAATTTAAATAAGAGATATATGGAAAGGAATGAATAGATCCACAAGGAAAAACAAAGATAAAAACTATATAGGAACCACATTTGATAAACTACAATGAAATATATGACCTCCTGAAGTCTTTCTAGGCCTATAATTCCACACTACCCAAATAAAACCAAATCATAAATTAGGCAACATGATTAAAGAGACTGTAACATTCTCAGCTCAGGCATCTAAACCTTTGTCTATCCAAAGCTACTGAATTAAATATGTCAAGTCAATTATTCTGGTGTCACACAAACCATTTAAAAGTGAGGGCCCAGGTATCAATACATAATCAATTTTTTAGAATAAGCTTTATGTAAAAGAGTGAAATAATCTCAACCATTTGCTGTATAGGCTTCAAAATAATCTTTTCTCAACCTCTTCTACAGAAAATAGCTAATCCAATGTTTTCTAAATTTTTTTCCATATTTGCCAATCCAAAATTTTTAGAGGAGACACCTGAAGTATCATTAATAAGAATATATTTACCAGAAAAAAACTACAAAGTTATGAGTACTTCATTTAACAATGGCATAACAACCTAACAATAGCAATCTATGAAAAATTGTTAATATTCTAATGACAAAAATGATTTATGCTCCACCATCAATTTTGCCAGCTCCTCTAACCACCCCCAATATCCAACAAAATGTAATTTAATAACTAATTGTACAAACGTTACTGTATTAAATATTTTTCCCATAAAATAGTTTCATATTTCCCATTAATTTAATAAAATTTCACCAGTATAATCAAAGTAGATCCACAATCTTCTCAATCCCTGAGTCATTTATGCTACTCCCCTTCAATTCTCATTTATCTTAAGTTCCCCCCCACACCCCACTCTGTACACCAGCCATTAAATCTCAGTGGTGCTTTATTACTTATACTCCTTCCCCTCAGGAATATATTCTACACATTACAGAATACCCAAACACAGCAGTAACTTGGCTTAAACAAGATTGAGGTTTATTTTTTCCTTTTGTAAAAGTTGTCTAGAGATAGGTGATGTAGGAGACGGTGGTTGCAAGTATCCTCAGGGACCAAAGCTTCTAACTTTTCCACCGTTCTAGGTACCTGGCTTCCATCATCAAGATCACCTCATGGCCCAAAATGTTCGCCGAAGTTCCAGTTACCATGTCTTCAATACAGGTCAAAAAGAAGAAGAGAAACTGAACAGCAAAATGGGGTCTCTTACAGCTGAATCAGTGCAAGCACACACGTAATGCTTCTACTTTTATTTCTTTTGCCAGAACTTAGTCACATAGCTGGGAAATATAGTCTTTTCTTCCAGGCATCAATGTGCCTAAGCTAAAAAAAATATCAGGGTTCTATTATATTACTACAGAAGGGGAAAACAGATTTTAGAGTTGGGTAGAATCATAGGAGCCTGCATCATGACTCGCTATCCATTTTTCAAAACTTCTAAATAACCCTTCATATTGAGAAAAGTTTTATATCGTATCTTTAATACGGCTGATGTAAAAGATTTTCCCAATAAATGCTTTTACTTCCTTGGCCAGCTGTGGAGTGTGGCCAATCCCAAACTGTATTACAATAGGTAAACCAAGATTGCAATTCTGAAATCTTATTGGATAGAATTTTTCATCTACCACATCTTGTGCACCAGCTAGGATAGAAAAGTTGATTTGTTCTGTATAAGTGGGTGACCTAACAGAATGTTGGAACACACTGTGTTGTCCTGACCAATTAGCAACGGAGCTCCAGTATGGTCTCTTCAGTTACAAATCCTGGATCTACGCTTACTTCACAGGCACATCTGCTGCATCATCATAATATTAATCCCCTTATAGGACCATCATTTACTGAACATTTATTAAGTCTCTGTGCAAAGTGTTTTATTTATTTATTCATTCAGGCCTCATAACATCTTTCTTATGTTATTTCTGTCCTCGTTTTATAGAAGATAATACTAGCAAACATGTATGAGTGCTCACTACACGCCAGGTAGGTATAAAACACTCCCAAGTGTTTTATAGATAGGTACTATAATTATCTCTAATTTGCAGATGAGAAAGAGGAAGCAGAAAAGTTAGTAACCTGCCCAAAGTCACACAGCTTATAACTAGCACAACCAGGATTCAAATCCTCACAAACTGGCTCCAGTGTTCACTCATTTAATTAGTAAACTATACTAATATCAAATATACCAGCAGAGCTTAAGTAATTCACCTAAGGTCACAAAGCCAGAAGGAACCAAGATTCATAGCCAGATCTATTTCATTATGGAGTCCTGTTCTCAACTTCAAATGAATCAAAGCAATATGGCTTGGCTGACCAAAACCATTATTATTGAGGGATTATTACTCTTTAGTAGCAAAGTAACAAGGGAACACGCAACCAAAATAACAAACCTAATCCATGAATTTCAATGGTAAACAATTTAGAAGGATGAAATGCAGTGCATCCATGTCACCTAGGTAACACTATGGGTAGACCCATCTCTTTCAGCAATAACAGACCAAAACAAAAAGCAGGTTTGGCAAATGGATCTAGTGACTGTCATCTATCAGTTTAAATTTTCTCACAAGTGAATAGTCATTAGTATCTAAAAGATTTTGAAAAATTAGGTATCTGCATTTTGTATCTGCTATCAAAAAAATTAAAGAGTAAACAATCTTTTGCTATACCAAACCTAATAGCTGTATCTAGAAGTAGTAATTTTTACAGGTATCATTAAACAGTTTTTAAGAAATAATAAAAGTAACAAAAATTCAGACATTTTGGTGCCATCTGTTAGAGTTAGTGCATTTATAGTTCTCTCATCTATAATTATAACCCTGACCCTTATCCCTTGAGAGATATGTAAATCATGGCTATAAATTCCTTCAGAATTTTTTCTTAAGATTTACTTATATGCAATTCTGATGCTAGAGACAAAAATGCCTTCTTTAAGCCTGAGCACACAACATTCAAATCACAATGCTACTACTGACTCATTTTCAAACATTCCCCTAAGAATTTCAAGTCTCTCGACTAAGAACACCATAGGAAAAAAATGACTACCAGATAGGGCACCCTGTACCTAGTATAGTAACTGAAACACTAATGATGAAGAATGAACCTCATGTTGCAAACCGAATCAACCATAAGCATGAGAGTCTTTAACTCTTTCATGAGCACCTCAGATCCTTCAAAAAAAACAAAAACAAAAACACTTTAGGCTCACTGTATTGTTCTTCACCAAATAAATCCTTTTTTTAAATTCCAAACTTAATGAGACATTCTCAACTTCACACCAGTTTATGTCTACATTCTACTTCCAATTACCAATGCTTTTAAACTAATTGGAAGAATTTTAACAAAATAATGAGCAGTACTAAATTTATACTATTTCACTGTATATCAACAGATGGAATATAAAACAGATTTTTTTTATTAGTAAAAAGTTTCTATACTAAGTAAGAGTTATGTTAACGTTTCTGTTTTTGTTTTTTTAGCTATATTGAATCATGTTTAATAGAAAAAAAGTACCATAAAACAACCAGTGCTCTTCAGTGAGGCATAAAAGTACCCAAGAGAATCAGCTTATTATAAATCATTAAGGTTACACCAACTTTAATTTAATGCATCAGTTAACTAGTAACTAGTATTAGATGAAAAGCAGCCAAAGCAGGTTTTATTTACAGGATGGGCAGGATGTATCACTTGCTAAGAATATCATTCTTCAATCTAAAAGTGTTAAGAGATCTCTACTTTCACCCATCAGGGAGTAATATAATCCAGAATTAATTTCAATATGCAAGCAACTAGAAAACTGGACAAACTACATATATGACATTGGACAACAGGTAGCTCAAAAGTGATTCCAAAAAAAAGGGAAACAAAAAAGGTGAGCCCTATAATTACCTAGCATGTCTTTCTGAAAGCACTTTTGGGACTGCAGGATGCTGGAGCAGAAACCCAAATAGAAGTCAGTACATTGCTGAGTTGAAAAGACAGGTGAGGATAAGCCTCTTAGATAGACTCATCCACCAGAAGACAGACAGCAGAAGCAAGAAGAACTACAATCCTGCAGCCTGCGGAACATAAACCACATTCACAGGAAGACAGACAAAATGAAAAGGCAGAGGACTATGAACGAACGAGATAAGACCCCAGAAAAACAACTAAATGAAGTGGAGATAGGCAACTTCCAGAAAAAGAATTCAGAATAATGATAGTGAAGATGATCCAGGACCTCGGAAAAAGAATGGAGGCAAAGATCAAGAGGATGCAAGAAATGTTTAACAAAGACCTAGAAGAATTAAACAACAAACAAACAGATGAACAATACAACAACTGAAATGAAAACTACACTAGAATGAATCAATAGCAGAATAACTGAGGCAGAAGAACAGATGAGTGACCTGGAAGACAGAATGGTGGAATTCACTGCTGCAGAACAGAATAAAGAAAAAAGAATGAAATGAAGACAGCCTGAGAGACCTCTGGGACAACGTTAAATACACCAACATTTGCATTATAGGGGTCCCAAAACGAAAAGAGAGAGGGTAAGGACCCAAGAAAATATTTGAAGAGATTATGGTTGAAAACTTCCCTAACATGGAAAGGAAATAGCCACCCAAGTCCAGGAAGCGCAGAGAGTCCCAGGCAGGATAACCCCAAGGAAAAACATGCCGAGACACATAGTAATCAAACGGACAAAAATTAAAAACAAAGAAAAATTATTAAAAGCAACAAGGGAAACACGACAAATAACATATAAGGGAACTCCCATAAGGTTAACAGCTGATTTCTCAGCAGAAATGCTACAAGCCAGAAGGGAGTAGCTCAATATATTTAAACTGATGAAAGGGAAGAACCTACAACCAAGATTACTCTACCCGGCAAGGATCTCATTCAGATTCAATGGAGAAATCAAAAGCTTTACAGACAAGAAAAAGCTAAGAGAATTCAGCACCACCAAACCAGCTCTACAACAAATGCTAAAGGAAATTCTCTAAACGGGAAACACAAGAGAAGGAAAGGACCTACAAAAACAAACCCAAAACAATTAAGAAAATGGTCATAGGAACATACATATTGATAATTACCTTAAACGTGAATGGATTAAACACTCCAATCAAAAGACACAGGCTTGCTGAATGGATACAAAAACAAGACTCATATATATGCTGGCTACAAGAGACCCACTTCAGACGTAGGGACATGTACAGACTGAAAGTGAGGGGATGGAAAAAGATATTCCATGCAAATGGAAATCAAAACAAAGCTGGAGTAGCAAAAGTCGTATCAGATAAAATAGACTTTAAAATAATGTTACAAGAGACAAGGAAACACACTACCTAATGATCAAGGGATCAATCCAAGAGGAATATATAACAATTATAAATATATATGCACCCAACACAGGAGCACCTCAATACATAAGGCAAATGGTAACAGCCGTAAAAAAGGAAATCGACAGTAACACAATAATAGTGAGGGACTTTAACACCTCACTTACACCAATGAACAGATCATCCAGACAGAAAATTAATAAGGAAACACAAGCTTTAAATGACACAATAGACCAGATATATTTCATTGATATTTACAGGACATTCCATCCGAAAACAGCAGATTGCACTTTCTTCTCAAGTGCTCATGGAACATTCTCCAGGATAGATCACATCTTGGGTCACAAATCAAGCCTCGGTAAATTTAAGAAAATTGAAATCATATCAAGCATCTTTTCCAACCACAAAACTATGAGAATAGGAATAAATTACAGGGAAAAAAACGTAAAAAACACAAACACATGGAGGCCAAACAGTGCGCTATTAAATAACCAAGAAATCACTGAAGAAATCAAAGAGGAAATCAAAAAATACGTAGAGACAAATGACAACGAAAACATGATGATCCAAAACCTATGCAATGCAGCAAAAGCAGTTCTAAGAGGGAAGTTTATAGCAATACAAGCCTACCTCAAGAAATAAGAAAAATCTCAAAAAAACAATCTAACCTTACACCTAAAGGAACTACAGAAAGAAGAACAAAGAAAACCCAAAGTTAGTAGAAGCAAAGAAATCATAAAGATCAGAGCAGAAATAAATGAAACAGAAAGAAAGAAAACAATAGCAAATATCAATAAAACTAAAAGCTGGTTCTTTAAGAAGATAAATAAAATTGATAAACCTTTAGCCAGACTCATCAGGAAAAAGAGGGACAGGACTCAAATCAATAAAATTAGAAATGAAAAAGGAGAAGTTACAATGGACACCACAGAAATACAAAGCATCCTAAGAGACTACTACAAGCAACTCTATGCCAATAAAATGGACAACCTGGAAGAAATGGACAAATTCTTAGAGGTATAACCTTCTAAGACTGAACCAGGAAGAAATAGAAAACATGAACAGATCAATCACAAGTAACGAAATTGAAACTGTGATTAAAAATCTTCCAACAAACAAAAGTCCAGAACCAGATGGCTTCAGAAGTGAATTCTATCTAACATTTAGAGAAGAGCTAACACCCATCCTTCTCAAACTCTTCCAAAAAATTGCAGGGAAGGAACACTCCCAAACTCATTCTATGAGGCCACCATCACCCTGATACCAAAACCAGACAAAGATACTACAAAAAAGAAAATTATAGACTAATATCACTGATGAATATAGATGCAAAAAGCCTCAACAAAATACTAGCAAATACAATCCAATAACACTTTAAAAGGATCATACACCATGATCAAATGGGATTTATCCCAGGGATGAAAGGATTCCCCAATCTACACAAAACAATCAATGTGATACACCATATTAACAAAATGAAGAAAACCATATGATCATCTCAATAGATGCAGAAAAAGCTTTTCACAAAATCAACACCCGTTTATGATAAAAATCTCCAGAAAGCGGGCATAGAGGGAACCTACCTCAACCTCATAAAGGCCATATACGACAAACCCACAGCAAACGCCATTCTCAATGGTGAAACACTGAAAGCATTTCCTCTAAGATCAGGAACAAGACAAGGATGTCCACTCTCGCCACTATTATTTAACATAGTTTTGGAAGTCCTAACCACAGCAATCAGAGAAGAAAAAGAAATAAAAGGAATACAAATTGGAAAAGAAGGAGAAAACTATCACTGTTTGCAGATGACATGATACTATACATAGATAATCCTAAAGATGCCACCAGAAAACAACTAGAGCTCATCAATGAATTTGGTAAAGTTACAGGATACAAAATTAATGCACAGAAATCTCTTGCATTCCTATACACTAAGAACAAAAGATCAGAAAGAGAAATTAAGGAAACAATCCCATTCACCACTGCAACAAAAACAATAAAATACCTAGGAATAAACCTACCTAGGGAGACAAAAGACCTGTACTCAGAAAACTATAAGACACTGATGAAAGAAATCAAAGATGACACAAACAGATGGAGAGATATACCATGTTCTTGGATTGGAAGAATCAATATTGTGAAAATGACTATACTACCCAAAGCAATCTACAGATTCAGTGCAATCCCTATCAGATTACCAGTGGCATTTTTTACAGAATGAGAACAAAAAAATCTTAAAATTTGTATGGAGACACAAATGACCCCAAACAGCCAAAGCAATCTTGAGGGAAAAAAAAAACAGAGCTAGAGGAATCAGACTCCCTGACTTCAGACTATCTTACAAAGCTACAGTAATCAAGACAATATGGTACTGGCACAAAAACAGAAATATAGATCAATGGACAGGATAGAAAGCCCAGCGATAAACCCACGCACATATGGTCAACTAATCTACGACAAAGGAGGCAAGGATATACAATGGAGAAAAGACAGTCTCTTCAATAAGTGGTCCTGGGGAAACTGGACAGCTAATGTAAAGGAATGAAATTAGAACACTTCCTAACACCATACACAAAAGTAAATCAAAATGGATTAAACACCTAAATGTAAGGCCAGACACTACAAAACTCTTAGAGGAAAACATAGGAAGAACACTCTTTGACATAAATCACAACAAGATCCTTTTTGACCCACTTCCTAGAGTAATGGAAATAAAAACAAAAATAAACAAATGGGACCTAATGAAACTTCAAAGCTTTTGCACAGCAAAGGAAACTATAAACAAGATGAAAAGACAACCCTCAGAATGGGAGAAAATATTTGCAAACAAATCAACGGACTAAGGACTAGTCTCCAAAATATACAAACAGCTTATAAAGCTCAATATTAAAAAGACAAACAACCCAATCAAAAAATGGGCAGAAGACCTAAATAGACATTTCTCCAGATAAGACATACAGATGGCCAAGAGACATATGAAAAACTGCTCAACATCACTAATTATTAGAGAAATGCAAACCAAAACTACAATGAGGTATCACCTCACACCAGTTAGAATGGGCATCATCAGAAAATCTACAAACAATAAATGCTGGAAAGGGTGTGGAGAAACGGGAACCCTCTTGCACTGTTGGTGGGAATGTAAATTGATGCAGCCACTATGAAGAACAGTACAGACGTTCCTTAAAAAACTAAAAATAGAATTACCATATGACCCCACAATCCCACTACTGGGCGTATACCCTGAGAAAACCGTAATTCAAAAAGACACATGCACCCCAATATTCACTGCAGCACTATTTACAATAGCCAGGTCGTGGAATCAACCTAAATGCCTATCGACAGACGAATGGATGAAGAAGATGTGGTACATACATACAATGGAATATTACTCAGCCATAAAAAGGAACGAATTTCGGTCATTTGTAGAGACGTGGACGGATCTAGAGACTGTCATACAGAATGAGGTAAGTCAGAAAGAGAAAAACAAATATCGTATATTAACGCATATATGTGGAATCTAGAAAAATGGTACAGACAAACCGGTCTGCAAGGCAGAAATAGAGACACAGATGTAGAGAACAAACATATGGACCCCAATGGGGGAAAGCAGGAGGGGTTGGTGGTGGTGGTTGTGAGATGAATTGGGAGATTGGGACTGACATATAGACACTAATATGTATAAAATAAATAACTAATAAGAACCTGCTGTGTAAAAAATAAAATTCAAAAAAAAAATTTGCAGTCCTCATCTTAATTACCTGAAATATTTGAACTGATTTATATCTTCCTCCTTCATATCTCCCCTCTTTTCTTTTAATTGGCATCTATGGCCCACTCTCTCCCAGTGTTCCTCCACCTGATTCCCCACCTTTGCTTATCTCCCCTCAACTCTCTGATCTCTGAACTCTGGAGTGTGTTCTACGTAGACTCATCTCTAAGTTGAATTCACTCTCACAGCTTTCAATACCATCATATACTGATGCATCATATATTTATGATGCCAGTCTCAGCCATAAATTCCAAATAAAAAGAAAAAAAAGAAAAGACAGGTGAGGTCAGAGCACAGAAAGGCCAAAGTAGCAATTATTTGGTGGGGGGCGGGGCGGGGGGAGGGAAATCCTGAAGTCAGAGAGCAATGCAAAGACCAATTTTTTTAAGGGGGGCGGGGGGTAATTTCCACTTAAATTTTACCTGAATACCAATTTGCATATGCAAGTTAAGGTTGAGCAAAAACAACTTCTGGGAAAGAATAATTGCCAGGTAATAAAAGGTGAATAATTCCCAGCTTACACAGGGCCAGGAATCATCCAAGTTCTCACAAACAAGATAAAAAGTCCTCATTGAATACTTGAGTCATTCAGTAAAGACAAAAGCACAGAGGTCCACCTTAGTAATAAGGCTAAGAAAGCATAAGAGTGAAGATCACTCTATACCTGCCCCAGAAAACCTTAAGAATATTAACATACACAGAAAGGGAAGAGGCAAGAAAAGAATTTTGATGCTGCTAAGTATGTCTTAGAAAAGCTCAGTCTCAAAACTGTCCCACACACGTGGTTCCATATTACCACGTGCTACTTTGTTCCGTGTGCCACTCAAAGGAGCAGCCGCCACTGCCACCACAGGAAAGGAATTTGGGATGCTGGGAAGCATTGCCATGCCCAAGAATAAAGGTAAAGAAGGTAAAAACAGGTGCAAGGGTAAGAAAGAAAATGAATCCAAAAAAGGTTGGTGTGTAAAGCGTATGAATAAGAGTATGCTCAGGTAATCAGAATGTTGGGAAATGAATGAGCAGAAGCAATGTGCTTTGATGTGTAAAGAGGCTATGCCAAATCAAAGGAAAAATGAGGAAAATGGTTTAAATAAATACCTCAGATATTTTATTGGTTGGTCTGCCTGACTATCAGGATAACAAAGCTGATGTAATTTCAAAATACAATGCAGATAAAGCTGTAAGTCTGAAGGCATATGGCAAGCTTCCAAAACATGCTAAAATCAATGAAAAAGATATATTTGGTGCTGGAGATGATGACACAATCCAGTTTGCTGATACTGGAGATGATGATAAAGACCATGATGATATATAAATTGAACTCACTGTTTCACATTCCAAGTTTCCAAGGTGATATGGCTTCCTTTTCCTTCAGAAAGTTAATGAGACTTCTGTGTAGCTTTGCAATTTTATCTTGGCATCCCTTTCCTAAATGAATACATGAACTCCTGATGCTCAGATACTCTTAGTAGCAGTTCTTTGGTCTTCCTGATTGTTCCCTCATTAGTTAGATAAAACTCTGACACATGTTAACAAATAACTTTAAAAAGTGAGCTTTTATAGAACCCAAGTATGTCTGATTCCAAAGTCCTATTTTCTTAAATGTAACTTCCTTAAAAAAAAAAAAAAAAAAAAAAAAAGTCTACATGAGTGGTATATTAGAAGATTAATGAGAAAAATCCCAATATGCAAGGGAAAATGTTTAAGAGAATACTGCAATTGAAATAACAGCATCTGTCTTACAGATAAGAAAACCAGGGCAATTAAAAGGAAATAAAGGGGGAGGGTCACACAGCGAGCAAGTGTCAAACAGGAATTTCAACCCAGTTATTTGAGTCCAGATTCTACTGCAAGGAGGTCTTCCACAGCAAGTATCTTCCCATGTCCAGACCATTCATCTAAACAAAGGATCCCCTATCAATAGCTAGAATAAGAGAGAAAAATCATTGCCATCACAAGAATGCTACCATAATGAACAGTGACCTTTAGAAGAATCATTCTTCCTCAAGAGCTCTCGTTTTCCACCTAAGAAGACCTTTGAAGCTCTAAATATCTTAGCAGTATGAGCTTAATTTTAAAAAAATAAGGATTCCTCCAAAATTTCCCCTCATCATTCATGAATTCAACCATAGTTATTCACTGGCCCACTGCCTACCATGTGTTTGGCACTATACTGAGTACCAAGGATACAATGATGAGCAAGACAGAGACGGCCTTTCCCCACTGTTTTAGTGGACCTTAGAATCTACTGGGAAAGAAAAAATTACACAATTAATTTTTTAGGTTTCTAAATATGCTGAGCCTGTACCCAACACAGGGCTTTTGAACTTGTTGTCTGAAACACACTTGCCCAAATATCCACCATAGTTCTTCCCTCATCAAATTCAGTGTCACCCTCTCAGTGAAACCTTCCCTGACCATTCTATATAAAAATGGTACACTCCCCACTCTGACATTCCCTATTACCTTACTTGATGTAGTAACCTTTCTCTAGAACATTTATCACCATCTGACATACATATTTGTTTAGTTTCTTTCTCTCCACAAGTGTATAAGCTCCATGAGATCAATAATTTCTATTTTGTTGACTGGTATCACTCAGAATCTAGAACAGTGTCTATAATATAGCAGACACTTAATAAATATTGCTGAATAATAAATAAATGAGTACAATAAAGGAAAGTACAAGTATTATGAGAAGCCATCCATTTCATTTAGACTAACGTACACAATGTTTTTATCCAAATACATGTCTTTTGTAACAAAATACCAATTATAAATTCTATCTATCATTCATGTATATGGTATTAATTTAGGCATTGTTTCAGTTTTTCTATAATTCCTTTTTTATAAATTACTTTTAAACATTTTAAAGTATTTACAATAGAATGACTTACTGCTAAAAAGATTAATATTTTTATACTAGAAGGGAGTCAACATGTAACAAAATGATTTATTCTCCATTCTATAAACTAGCTCACCTTAAAAAATGAAGACAAGATGAAATGTACCATTCTACCTGTATTTGATATTACCACATTCACTAAACTGGAACAGGCATCTTACTTTTCAGAAATAAAAAGTAAAAAAAAAAAAAAAGAGAGAGAAAGAGAGAAACGATCTAAAAAATCACCTTCTAAAGTTTATAGTTTGATGTCTTTGCTTTGTATGCTCAGTGTGTGAAGATTTTATACAATTATGGCACATAGCTAAATATCTAGGGAAAAAAACTGTTTCAAATTTAGCATATCACAGTCCAAGGGACTTTGTGGCCTGACAAAAACTTTTATTTTGAAGGAATAATACTTTCATTTATACCTAAATAATGTTAACCCAAATGTTAACCTTTAAAGGTTAACATGATCATTTAAACAATTATTTAACAATATCATTTAAAAAAGATAAACAGACCCTGAGACAAGTTTTCATATTCAATCACATATCATTTGGAACTCCAATAACTAGAGTCAACATGATCCTCCAAAGGATTAAAAAAAAGTAAAGTTGCTACAGTATTTCTAATAAAATGAGTTTGTTACAAACAATCTATGTGTAGAATGGAACATTTTTCACGAGTCCATTAATTTCTCCTGATACAAACACAAGTTATTGCAAGAAATTAAGAAAACAGTCATGACGTAACAATATGATCTGCACGATTATACTTTGAAAACCTAAGAATATTGACCAGATGTAATCAGGACTCCCCAAATCCATATGTTCTCTCCCCTAATTAAGAAACTTAGAAGTCATACTAAGCAAAGGAGAGGGCAAAAACAAATCGTCAGATATAAAATGCAGTTCAATATAATATCTATTAATAACTACATCCAGACTAAGTTTTCATATACATAAAAAA
The DNA here is from genome assembly GCF_009873245.2 of Balaenoptera musculus. Lineage (NCBI taxonomy): Eukaryota > Metazoa > Chordata > Mammalia > Artiodactyla > Balaenopteridae > Balaenoptera > Balaenoptera musculus. The sequence goes on along the minus strand of NC_045786.1, from coordinate 139,834,110 downwards.
CCTAAGAATTTTCTCAGTTCTCCACCATCTAATTATGTAGACATTCCTCAAAGTATCTACAAAACAAAATTAAAATTACTACTAAATATTTTTCAACCATTACATACATTAAAGAAACATTATTGTTCATTTTAAAACTATACCTTCTGAGTGTTAACAGTAAATGTTAAATGTAATCATTTCCTTCTGGTTAATTATATTCTTCCAGAAACAAAATGCAGAATTCCTTAGATAGATTTTTTACATTTACAGGACAACGGACCATCGACCAGTAACATGTTTACTGATACAGATATTAAGTTTAAAAACATTTTTTTAAAAATCAATTTATCCCCCTCTCCCCACATGCTGCCCCCGTTCAGAATAATTCCCAGGAGAAGCAAAGACTCAAGGTCACCTTTAAAGTAGCAGTTAATAAATGAGGCCCAAACCCTCACATGCAGGACTGGGTTATGTTTGTTTTGCCTTAGTCAGCTTGTGAAGTAATTATAAATTCAGAAGAAATGCCTGGTGTAGAATGGGCTAAGTCAGTCCCAAGTTGCATCGGAGGTAGCTTAGCGTCTGGGATTAGGACTGTTAACACATGTTATATTGAACCAGGAAGCACTGTTTGTCCTCTTACTTTGGAATTAGGTTCCTGGATGACTCAGGATGCATGAACCAAACTTTGTTTTTCAATTTGAATTAAGATGGGCTGAGATGGAGCTTGCAACACTGTACATGAGCTGAGCATCCATAAGCAATGAATCAGGGGTTTAATAAAGATGTTGGGGAAGAATTGAGAACTGCCTTATAATTTTTTTACATGTTCTGAGTAATGAATGATGATAGATTTGCCTGACTAAAGCCACTACAAAAATACAGAGTCTGGCTGTTCAGATAAGAGTTGAGATTTGCTTTATGGAAAGACTCATTCTCTTGGATCTATTCCTCTGTAGTAAATGTTGTATGTGGGGTTGTGTTTGTTGTGGAGGATTCCCTGGTAATCTTGAGTCGCTCGAAGCAACGCATTCTGTGAACTATTGACTGTAGTGCCAAAAGATAAGTAATAAAGCTTGATTTAAAAAAAAAAATCAATTTATCCCAAAACATTTAAAATTAGCTTATTTTTAAATAGTCACTACAAAACAAAAGACAGAAATACATAAAAGATAAAGGGAAGATCACAGGAAACTTACCTCCTAGAAAGAATAATTCCTTATTACCATTTCTCCACCATCTCTCAAGATATTTTACACAAATGTAAATAATCTTAGATTAAAGGAATCGTTCATACATCCTATTCTACAGCCTACTTTGCTTAATTTGACATTAGGTAAAGAATATCTTTTATGTTAGCCAACATACATCTATATATGTCATTATTTTTAAGGGCTCCAGTGTATTACATTCTATGTATTACCATAACTATATCATTTTTCCCATTAATAGATATTTTACTTGTTTCCATTTTTTAAATGAAATATCTCAAATACAATGAACAGGACACTCCACACTTCTTCACTAAAATGCCCCTTACCCCCAAATTCTTCTCCACAATACAGAAATTCATTTATTCAAATTATTTTTAAGACCCTATTATGTTCTACTCACTGTTCCAGGCAATCTAAGTTCCATGAGTGTAGGTACTGATCCTATTTTATTCATTGCTTTGTTTCCAGTGTTTAGTGGAGTGTCTGGTACATAGTAGACTTTCATATATGCGCTGAATGAATGGATGATCATCCTTGTTCATTCATCCTTCCTCACTTCTACAATTATCTCCTTTTTTTTAAGTTTTAACTTTGAAATTAGTTCTTTCATTTTTTTTTTGCCCTAGAAAGTAATGAGCCTATAAACGTCTTCACCACTCAGCATTCAGGATCTCTACTGGGAGTCAAGAAAATAAATATGGAGGAAAAAAAGTAGTGTTACAATGTTACCTCTTGGAAACTCTGCTCAGCTGTGTTTAAAATTCTCAAAGTTCCTTTTTTGAACTTCAAAACATCATCCAAAGGAAACGTGAATCTAACAGCTGGTTGTAGGTCTTCCTTTGGTCTTTCTAACATTTCAGTGGAAAAAGAGTAGTATCCAAAAGGTCCAGCTGGTGCACCCAGAAAAACCTTAAAAATCCAACTAAACTGAAAAATTATGACTGAATTCACAAAAGATTAATTTTGCTTTTCCAGAAAAAATACTCCGAGAGAGGGAAAAATACCACTGAAACATCAAAACACACCAAAATGTTTTTATTCCAATCAGATTTTGGTCTTTTAAATTATTATGAAATAGATCTGTTGAGAAATCGCTAGACATGCTAATTCTGTTTTCTATCATCTGGAAATCCAGGTACTATAGGGATTAAATTAGAATCATAAGCCTCGAAAGAACCTTGAGACACATATAGAGTTCATCCTTCTGCATTTTACTCACTTACACTTAAGCCTTTTTACATGCATAAGAAATATATCCACAACAAAAATTTATCCAACTCAAGGTAGAGGTGGAGATAGGAGATTAAGTCAGAGTTAAGGTAGGAGTTTGGACAAAAAGATATAAGTCATTCGAAGGATGTTGTTATTGGAAAAGGCTGTTTTGGAGAGTGTCATGATCCAACTTCCATTTTAGTATGATCACTCCAAAATTTATGCTTGAATGTTAAATTCATGTATTAAATACACGTGTTTGAATGGAACATGCTTGTCGATTATGGCCATGTATTTTGCCTCTTAACTGGTTAGGATGACATGCAAAAATCTTAGCGTGAGAGGATGCTGGTTTGGATCAGATTGTGAACATCTCTTCAGCTTCAAAAAGTATATGCTACCAGGTTGTTGTGTTTTCATAAACACACCCTATTATTCTCATCAGATTGTAAGTTCTTCAGAAATAGTATCATGGTTTTATTACTCTTTATATCCCCAATACACAGTAAGTATTCAATAAATACTCTCTTTATATCCCTTAGAATACACAACAAGTATTCAATAAATATTCACTGATACCAGTGAAAATACAGATATTCATGTAGTCCATTCAAAGAGAATTTCATTACCTCAAATATCTTTAAATGTTAAAATATATATAAAAATACATGACCACAGTTGAACAGACATTTGCACACCAATGTTCATAGCAACATTATTCACAACTGCCAAAAGGTAGAAACAACCCAAATGTCCATTGATGGATAAATGGATAAACAAAATGTGGTACATGCATAAAACAGAATATTAGTCTTAAAAAGAATGAAATTCTGATACATGGTACAACATGGATGAACCTTGAAGACACTACGCTAAGTGAAAGAAGTCAATCACAAAAGGACAAATATTGTATGATTCAACTCACATAAGGAACCTAGAGTAGTCAAATTCAGAGACAGAATAGTGGTTAAAGGGCCTAGGGTCAGGGAGAATGTGGAGTTAAGTGGTTTTTTTTTTTTTTTTTTTTCATTATTTTGATTTTTTTTTACTGAGGTTTAGTTGATGTACAATACTATATAAGTTTCAGGTGTATAACACAGTGATTCACAATTTTTAAAGATTATACTCCATTTATAGTTATTATAAAATATCAGCTATATTCCCTGTGCTGTTCAATACATCCATATAGCTTATTTTATACATAGTAGTTTGTACCTCTTAATCCCCTAGACCCTATATTGCCCCTCCCTTCCACCGTCCCTCTCCCACTAGTAACCACTAGTTTGCTCTCTATATCTGGGAGTCTGTTTCTTTTTGTTATATTCACTCGTTTATTTTTTAGATTCCACATATAAGTGACAACATTCAGTATTTGTCTTTCTCTGATTTATTTCACTTACCATAATATCCTCCAACTCCATCCATGTTGTTGCAAATGACAAAATTTCATTCTTTTTTATGGCTGAGTAGCATTCCATTGTGTGTGTGTGTGTGTGTGTGTGTGTGTGTGTCTGTGTGTCTGTGTGCACGCGCACACGCATACTGTATCTTCTTTATCCATTCTTCTGTTGATGAACACTAAGGCTGCTTCCATATCTTAGCAATTGTAAATTATGCTGCCATGAACATTGCAGTGCATGTATCTTTTCAAATTAGTGTTTTCGTTTTTTTTGGATATGTACCTAGGAGTAGAATTGCTGGGTCATATGGTAGTTCTATTTTTAGTTTTTTGAGAAACCTCCATACTCTTTTTCACAGTGGCTGCACCAATTTATAATTCCCACCAACAATGTACGAGGGTTCTCTTTTCTCCACATCCTCACCAATATTTATTTGTATTCTTTTTGATGATAGCCATTCTGACAGGTTTGAGGTGATATTTCATTGAAGTTTTGATTTGCATTTCTCTGATAATTAACAATGTTGGGCATCTTTTCATGTGTCTGTTAGCCATCTATATGTCTTCTTTGGAAAAATATCTATTCAGATCATCTGCCCATTTTTTATTGGGTTGTTTGTATTTTTGATGTTGAGCTGTATGAGCTATTTATATATTTTGGATAGCAACCCCATGTTACAGGGGCTGGGGGTCAGGAAGAATGGGAAGTTAGTATTTAATAGGTACAGAGTTTTATTCAGAATGATGAAAAAGTTCTAGAGATGGATAGTGGTGATGTTTACACAACAATGTGAATGTACTTAACACTACTGAATTATATACTTTAAATGGTTAAATGGTAAATTTTGTTATGTATATTTTACCATAATAAAAAAGGAGAAAAATATATAAATCATATTACTTTATGAATGACTTGTCCAAATAATACCTTGTAAATGTACAATTACAGAATTCTAATTGTTCTAAATTATTAAGAAAAATGTAGTTTAAATTATTACCCAGTTTTATACTGAAGTATCTGGCTTTTTAAAAAACAAACACAATACCCCCCACAAAAAAAAACCCCAAAAAACAAAAACAAAAAAATCCTTGAAGAAAATAAAGTTATTTTGATCTCAGCCATACCCATAATGCATTTAATCTAACTCTGTAAATCCTTTGCTTTACAACAAAAATACTAAACGTGGCCATAATCAACATATCCATATATCCCTAACATTCACACATAAATTCATATCCATTTTCTCAGCAGAAGCTTGTCTTCACTCAGTGTTTTTGCAATTCAGTTTTTATTGTATTTTCTTCTATTCTTTTTCTTGCAGGTAAAGACTATGCATGCAAAGACTATTCTCTACTTTGTGCAACATTTTCAGGGTTGTCAATAAGCATCTAATAAGGAGCTACATAACGTCAAATAAAATGATAAACTGGGAATTCTTAAAAGTAATTAACACTCTGTATGCTAATTATTTCCTAAATTTTGGGAAATGTGTAAGAAAATAAGTTAAAGTTTACATTTACATTCATCTGATTACATACAAAAGCTGACTCAACTGCTACAGAATATAAAAGCAATAATATTTTGCTGCTGGTTTTTATAAAAGTGATTCATATTCCAATAAACCTAACTGAAATTCATGGAATTATAACACCGCTAAAATACAAACTTCCCAGTTCATCAATCTACAACCCTTCAATACAATATACCACATATACATCAATTCCTATTCTGTGATTATGTCAAAGAAATTATACTGATTTAACACATAGCTAAGTTCACCAATAATACTGATCTAATTCATAACTCATTTAACATGATTCATTTATGAGTCTTGACCTTAATTTACCAACTAAAATTTAGTATTAAATTTTAATACTGGTTTATTATTCTTTCTCTGATAATTATCAAACCAGAAAATTTTCAGTACTGAATAATTTTCCAAGATCTGCCCATAAAACCATTACTGTACACTGAAGTCTCATCTTAAAATAAAGTCACCTAAGATAAAAAGAACAAAAGCAAAGAAATAGGTACATTCAAGTGTTTGGACTCCCTAACATAGTGCTCTATGTATATTCTTTCTAGAAGCAGCTATTGGGCTGGCCATAAAGTGCCTTTGGTTTTTAAGTAAAAATAAAAGATACGCTTTCATTTTCACCAAGAACTTCACTGACCAACATATTCACCCTTTTGTTCCACTGCCTTCTGCCATTTTTCAGGCAACTTCATAATTCCATCTTCCCAAAACTTTTTATCTTTTTGAGCAAAGAACTGTTCCAGGTGCCTTTTACAGTCTTCCAGGGAATTGAAACTTTCTCCATTAAGAGAACTTTGTAAAGACCAAAATAAATTGAAATCCGAAGGTGTAATATCTGGTGAATACGGTGGATGAATCACAGCTTCCCAGCCAAGCTCTAACAGTTTTTGCCTGGATATCAAAGAAACATGCGGGCTTGCATTATCCTGATGGAAGATTATATGTTTTCTGTTGACTAATTCTGGACGCTTTTCGTAGAGTGCTGCTTTCAGTTGGTCTAATTGGGAGCAGTACTTGTTGGAATTAATCGTTTGGCTTTCCACAAGAAGCTCATAATAGAGGACTCCCTTCCAATCTCACCATATACACAATATCACCTTCTTTGGATGGAGACCGGCCTTTGGTGTGGTTGGTGGTGGTTCATTTCACTTGACTCACGATCTCTTCCATTCCACATTATTGCACAGTACCCACTTTCATCGGCCGTCACAATTTGTTTTAAAAACAGAACATCTTCATTACGTTTCAGTAGAGAATCACATGCAGAAATAGTCAAGAAGGTTTTTTTTGCTTAACTTATGTGGAACCCAAACATCAAAGTGATTCACATAACTAAGCTGGTGCAAATGATTTTCAGTGCTTGATTTGGATATTTTGCGTATGTTGGCTATCTCCTGCATGGTATAATGTTGACTGTTCTCAATTAATGTCTCAATTTGATCGCTATCAACTTCAACTGGTCTACTCGACCGTGGAGCGCCGTCCAGCGAGAAATCTCCAGCACGAAATGTCACAAATCACTTTTGACATGTTCGATCAGTCACAGCACCTTCTCCATACACTGCACAAATCTATTTATTGCGTTTCAGTTGTGTTTTTACCTTAATTGAAATAATAGAGCATAATATGCCGAAAATGTTGCTTTTTTTCTTCCATTTTCAATATTAAAATGGCTACACAAAAATTCACCAATTTTGATAAGTCTTTTTTTAAATGCACACTGATATGACAGCTGTCATATACAATCTAACAAAATTGTTTCGAATGAAGTTAAAGACAACTAAGCAATAATAGAGCCAGCCTATGGAAAAAAACCGAACAAACCTTTCGGTCAACCCAATATTTCAAGCGAAAATAAATTCTTCAATCCATAATTTCCCTACTTTCCCAATGAATTATATTAAGCAAAAATTAAGTAAGCTAGTGTAGAGAGTCCTTCCATTAAAAAAAAAAAAACCTAGAGATTTACTTTTCCTTATTACATTCCTCCTACTATATATTCCTTAAAAAATACTCTGGATTTAGTGTCCAAAAGATCTAACCAGTAAAACTCACATATTTATATAAGTTTTTAGCAGTTTAACATTCAGATTTAGATTCAACAGAGACCTCCTAGACTATATGAGGAAATGAATTACAACCACAACTTTACAACATGAGTATTAATGATCTTATGTCAAAGGAAAATTAGACTCGGAGAGACAAAATAATTTGATTTTACAATGATCTCATGACGAGTAACTAGTGAATTCAAAGACTGGAACCAGATATTACTACTGATGCTGAAAGGAACTAGGAGGAGAAGTAACACTGGTGCATGCCAAATATGAGCCGGGCACTTTGCATGCATTTCCTCAATTAATTCTTACCAGTGCTTTGTAAGGCAGGCACTATCTTCATTTTGAAGATGAGGAAACTGAGGTAAGAAATGATTTGACTTGATCAAGGTTTGTACAGCTAGTCAGCAGCTAAGACAGGACAGAAACCATGAGATTACACACTGATAGATTCTGTCCTCAAACCACTACTTGTGATCCAAGGAGGAAAGTTCATTTGATGTACTGTATTTTTGTGTTTGGTTTGGTTTGATTTGGTTTGGTTTTTAATTCTACAGAGAGGGGAACAATTTCACTGAATCCATTTTAACAAGATTTCTAAATCCTGTCTATGTTATTAATCCCTGTAGTGTCGCTATCATAAGTCTGCCAGACAGACAAATGATAACAATGAATATTCTCTCCCTTTACAAATTCTGTCCTTTCTCATCTGCTTCTGCTCTTCCTCTAGATCAGGGGTCCCCAACCCCCGGGTCACGGACTGGTACCGGTCTGTCAGTGGAAAAACTGTCTTCCATGAAACCAGTCCCTGGTGCCAAAAAGTTTGGGGACCATTGCTCTAGATCACTCAAAAGAATCTGGATACCTAGAGGTCTATTATTCAGGAGCAAAGGTCAATAATTATCAAATACTGGCCAGGGCATGAGGGATTCATATTTCACAGTTTTCAAATTTTGCTACATGGAACCAAAGTGTTGTAGGAGGTATTCCTTCCTAATACCAGTAAATGAAAAAGTGCCAGGTAGGTTTCATTTGTAAAAGTAACCCCCATAACTCTTTCATTCATTATACCAAGCTTGAGGTAAGAAAAATGTTTAAGTATTTTAAAAAATCAAAGTTTTAAAATTCTTACTCTAAAATATGTAAGAGGTAGAGGCGAGGTAGGTGACAGTTTGTTGTATTTTTTAAAATGAGTTCCTCATCTTTTTTCTTTCTGATCACTTTTTTATGATGTGAATCCTACTAAAAAAAATTTAAAACTAAAAAGAACTCGCATAGTCCCTGTTGTTGCTGGATTATAGATGTCAATCATATCCAGTTGATTGATGCTGCTGCTGAGTTCAGATATGTCCTTACTGATTTTCTGCTACATCTGTCCATTTCTGACACAGGAGAGTTGAGGTATCACCTACTACAACTGTGGACTGATCTATTTCTTTTTGCAATTCTGTCGGTTTTTGCATCACATAATTTGACGACCTGTTGTTAGGTGCATATACATTAAGGATTGTTATGTCTTCTTAAAGAATTATTATTATATAATGCTCCTGTTTATCCTTGAAAATCTTCCTTGCTCTGCAGTCTGCTCTGTCTGAAACTAATATAGTTACATCAGCTTCCTTTTGATTAGTGTTAGCATGGTATATCTTTCTCCATCCCTTTAATTTTAATCTATATGTGTCTTCATATTTAAAGAGAGTTTCTGTACACAACATATAGTTGGGTCTTGACTTTTGATCCAGTCTGACAGTCTGTCTTTTAGTGTATTTAAACCACTGCTATTTAAAGCAACTATTGATATACTTGGGTTAATATCTACCATATTTGTTACTGTTTTCTACTCATTGCTTTTGTTCTTTGTTCCTGTTTCTGTCTTCAACTCTTTTTCTGTCTTTTGTGGTTTTAATTAAGCATTTTATGATTCCATTGTGTCTCTTTTCTTAGTATGTCAATTATACTTTTTTTTTTTTTTACTTTTTTTTAATGGTTGCCCTAGAGTTTTCATTATACATTTCCAAATAATCCAAGTCCACTTTCAAATAACACTATACCGCTTCATATGTAGTGCAAGTACCTTATAAAAGAATATTCCTAAATTCTTCCTCCCAACCCTTGTATCATTGTCATCATTCATTTCACTTATATATGAGCTATAATCACTGAATACATTGTTGCTACTCTTATTTCGAACAAATTATCTTATCTGTTAGATCTATTAAGAATAAGAAAAATAAAAGTTTTTATTCTAGCTTCACTTATTCTTTCTCTAATCTTCTTCTTTTTTAAGGTAGATACAAGTTTCTGGCCTATATAATTTCCCTTCTCTGAAGAACTTTGTTTAACATATCTTGCAAAGCAGGTCCACTAGCAACAAATTCTCTAAATTTTTGTTTGCCTGAAAAAGTCTTTACTCTCCTTCATTTTTGAAGGATAATTTTACAGGATACAGAATTCTAGATTGTTGGTTTTTCCTCTCAACACTTTAAATATTCACCCCACTCTTCCTGTTTTCATAGTTTCTGAAGAGAAGACCTCTGTACCTAAGGTGGTTCTTTTTCCTTTGGTTTCTTTCAAGATTATTTTCTGTATCTTTGATTTTCTGCAATTTGAATATATGCCTAGATAAAGCTTTTTGGGCACTTATCTTGCCTGGCAGTCTCTGAACCTCCTAGATCTGTGGTTTAGAGTCTGACATTAATTTGGGGAAATTCTCTGTCATTATTCTTGTTTCTTTTTCTCCTTCTGGTATTTTCATTATGCGTACGTTGCACCTTTTGTAGTTGTCCTACAGTCCTTGGATATTTTTTCTTTTTTTCTTTTTTCCAGTCTTTTTTCTCTTTGCTCTTCAGTTTTAGAAGTTTCTACTGACATATCCTTAAGCTCAGAGATATTCTTTCCTCAGCCATGTCCAGTCTAATAATGAACCCATCAAAGCCATCCTTCATTTCTGTTATAGCTTTTTATCTCAAGCACTTTTTTATCCTTTATTAGATTTTCTATCTCTCTACTTACATTATTCATCTGTTCTTGCATGTTGTCTACTTTTTCCATTAGTGCTCTTGGCATATTAATCATAGTTGTTCTAAGTTCCTGGTCTCATAATTCCAATATTCCTGACACACCTGAGTCTGATCCTGATGCTTGCTCTGTCTCTTTAAACTGTGGTCTTTGCTTTTTAGTATAGTATGCCTTGTAATTTTTTTGTTGGAAGTCAGACATGATGCACTGGGTAAAAGGAACTGCAACAAATAGGAATTTACTAATGTGGTTAAGGTGTGGAGGGGAGTAGAAGCATTCTACAGTGCCATGGTTAGGCCTGCGCCCCCCGAGCTGTGAACTTCACAAGTTCTTTTCAGTCCTATGCTCCCCTCCTAGGTGGAACAGGATGGCTACAGGGGACTGGAATGGGATATTTCTCTCCCCACCATGTGGAAGGCTACAGTTGGGTATTTCCCTTCCTCCAGGTCAGTTAGTCTCTGATAACACCTTAATAGATTAGGCCCTGGTAAAATACTTTCTCTTGATAGCAGATCTTGTTAAGAAAAACAAGATACCTTGGCATATTTCAAAATGGTTACTCTTCCCTCCCCCTGCAGGAAGCACCAGGGGCTTCTTCTCAGATATTCACTGTGAGGACCTGGTAGAGCTCCTAGAAGCAAAATCATGAAAGTGTGGGGGGCTCCTTATGACTGGGTCCCCCTGGAGTTTTTACCTCAGGCTTGTCCACATGGAGTCTACCCTAATTTGTTAATCACACTTTAGATTTTCCTACCCAGTAGTGGTTCCCTTGGAGGTTTTTGCTAGGGTAAGTTGTCATTCTCTATATTTGCCTGTCTGTCTCTCTAATTTGAGAGCAGTGGTTTGCCCTGTGACCTCACTTCTCTGATGGATCTAAGAAGAGTTGTTGACTTTTCAGTTTGTTCGGTTTTTTACTTGTGGTTAGGATGGAGTGATGATTTCTAAGCTCCTTACATGCCAGATCAGAAACAAAACAAAACAAAACAAAACAAAATCCATTTTCAATTTTTACCTTTTAACTAACTGATAGAGTGATATATAACACTCTTATGATATTAGGGAGAGAAGAAACAAATGGAGGTCTAAATTTGTCTCAATGGCACACGAATTACCTAAAATACGATTATTCATAGTGTTTCCCTATAAATAATACCAAAATGCAAATTATTAAACAATACACTTCATCATTTCTTTCTGAAACAATGAAAACACATAGATGAATATCGTAGGTTATCGTTTAGATCCCACATCATTATTACAAACTAAAATATTTCCTAAATAAACACTTGATTAAATTTCCATAAGAGCTTTTAAAAAAATCTATCAATAAGTACTGCAATGCACTGGTCATCCCTACTGTTCAACTGCAGAAAAATAAAGCCTGTTTCTTATTCCTAAAGTAGCATTATAATGTCTTCTAAATAAATTTAAGTTTTAAGATTCTTCCTCTGAGGGAAAAGAAAAATCAGTAGAAAGCTACGATTTGTATGAGAAATTTGACATTTGGATGCCAATTCCCAACATTTTCTATTGCCATGAAATTAACCTTTATCAAAATTACTTTACTTAGAAAATCTTAGTCAACTGTGCTATCTGCTGTTCTTATAAGCAAGAAATACAGCTAATTTTTTTTTTTCCAAATCACACTGTAAAACAGCTCATTACTTTTTATATCACCGACTTAAATTGTATTCAACTTGAGTTTTAACATACTTAATAAGCCTCCAAATGCAGCAAGAATATCAGAATGGCCAAACCCAAGGGAACATGTTAGCAGTATCTTTGCTTTACATAAATGTAAATTTTATTTTATTATTATTTCCACATCTGTGATGCATTAGGTACAACAGACATTTCTGAGCCCTTTGTACAGTGAACAGATGGTGAACCATTACAAAATTAGGAGCAAGCATAACATCTTAAGGAATTATTAATAATGTTATTTATATTAATAATTATTAATAATGTTATTATTAATTACAAAATTAGGAGTGAGCATAACATCTTAAGGAATTATTAATAATGTTATTATCCTTCATTCAGAGGATAACTACAGAGTTGGACATATAATTTTCCTAGGAGGATCATGAGGAATTACAGTGAGATATATGGAAAATGGTAATAGGGATAGCCACAAAAAGAACTGGGAAAAGAGACCACACAGTAACAAGTGAAAGATTATATAAACACTCCTATAAAAAAGAAAATCTACCCAAAAAAGGATTGTCAAATGAGAATGAAGATGGATGCTTGTGAAAAATGGAAAAGAATGCTCTAAAAGTCTCACTTTTAATTTGCTGAATATAAAATATATTCCTGAGACCCCCACATTCCTGAAACCCCAAAACAAAGTCAATGTCTAAGTAAAACTGAGACTTAGTACTTGACACAGTTTCTAGCTAAAGTAACAATCAACAAAATGGATCCAATTATGGCAGTTTACAAGAGATAAAGAAATGAAAACATCAAAAGCAAAAAACAAACAAAAAATATTAAGACTATCCAGTCATGTCAGGTGGCTATATATGTAAAAATAAACTATTCAGCTGAGAATGGCTATGTAAAAGGGACAAGACAGCCTAGCAGACAGAGCACAGAACGTAGTCCTGCTCCAAAAAACTGCTGTATGATTTTTTGAAAGTCATCGTATCATCTCTAGAGCTGAAATAATGTAGACTCAGTGGAATCTTTTGAGGAATAACGATATGACATAAATAAATAATACAGTGTTTTCTGGGTGAGAAAACACTACCTAAAGAGAAAAGGGTTTTCTAACCTTTTAAAAGAGAAAATTTTGATTTATTTACAAAGTTACTTAAATATTAAGCGTAAAAAATGGCTTACCTTTCTTCCCCTAGAACATAAGAAGATGAAGAAATCACATATTTCCAATGGAAGATATTACTGCTTGAATCTGGGTCACTAAAATTACCAACTGTTTAAAATGAGACAAAAGAAAGCAGTAACATTAATTATCTACAACTATACATTTTCTTTGTTGTTAACATGAAACTTTACTTACAGGAAACCTCAAGGCCCCTCAGGCCTTGAAGAGATATATGTCTCTAGGTTTGAACTCTCCAGGGAAATCTTTGAAGCAAAGATTGGACAAATAGTTAAAACTATTTAAACAATTCCTGTTCACGAAATGTAAATGGTTTTCTTAACTAAAAAAAAATTTTTAGTATTTACTGTTATCACCTTACTTTAATCCTTTTTCCCTAAAAAGGAAAACATTAAAGTCCAGCTAATATAAAAAGGCCTCACTGCTTTTTTTTTTAAAAGAAAAAAGGGGGGGAGAGGAATATTCAAACAGCTTCAAGGACAAAAAGCATGTTCTAGACCAGCTCATATTTACAGTTCCTCATCTAGAATTCAACTAACATCCAACTGCAGCAATCAGCCAAGCTTGGCAAATTAAAATAACAGTAATTTTGACAGATTATCTTCTATAAATATTCAAATATGGACGTTTGTGTGCATGCAAGGGTCTCTATATGCCAATCAAAATGCTTTGTTTAGGATCCTAAAATTGAGTATTTTTTCACCCCTCATTTCTGTAGGGGTGCCCTGAATCCTTAACTTTCATTTTAACTCTTTCACCTCAACTGATAAAGAGGCCAATTATTTCAATTCCGTGACCTGAATTGTATTATCTACAGCCTGAATTTAAAAAATTTAAGAGTAACATTCATAAAAAGAACCAAAAGACAGAAACAAAGAACCTAGGATCTTAAAAATCCAGGTCTGTAAAGACAAAAGGAAAGATCCAGGAATTGGGGGCAGTGGGGATGAGGGAGGTAGGCAGAGGATCTTGAAGGATGGCAACTGAATAACTTTTTAGTCATGTGATCAGGTATGCCTTGGTAAAGTAAAATCCAAATGTGAAGAGCAATTAACAACTTCATAAATGTGGGCTGTATGCAAAGTTCAATTAAGGTAGACTACCATTTATTTGGCTCAAGGAAAGAAGATCCTGTGCTTTGATGACAACCTGAAGTACATCAAAGTGTCAAAAGTGGAAAAATGCATTTAGTATGAAATTCAAACCAAATTTTTGAAATCCATAGATAGCCCTATTTAATCAAGAATAATGGCTTTAATGAGCACAAGCTATCTGATGCATGAATTTTCTAATTGTCCTCCTATCCTATCTCCCATTAGTTTCCCTTAAACATATACACAATTACTAAAAAGCCTCAGATGTTCTAGGAAAACTACAAATGATTGGCATGCCTCTGCGTCTAGAGCAGCATCAAAATTATAGAAGAAAAGTCAACCTATTCTGAGGCACTGCCCATCTAGTGCCACCTGGAAAGAAACAGCTATAAATACCTCTACTAAAATTGCTCAAAATATTTCTAGAAAGTGGGCTTGCAAGAAACTCTTACTTAATGATCCACTCCATTCAACCACCCAAAACCAGGTCCAACAATGGACCCAAGCCAGACCAGTGGTTTGTTCTCAAAGCAGGAAAGAGAGAAGAAAGTTTGGTCTAGGGACCAGTAGCTTCGGCCTCCACTGGGAGTTTCTTAGAGATGCAGAATCTCAGGCCCTAACCAGTGACATACTGAATCAGAATCTGCATTTTAACAAGATTCCCAAATAATTCACATACATATTAAACTTTGAGAAGCTCTGCAGGAAGAAGAATATTAGAATGAGAGAGAAGGTATAATCTTCTGTTCAAAGGTTAGTTCCCACTGTGGGCCACTGTTTGGCCAATAAGCAACCAATTTTTAACCTCTGGTTTATCATTACTCCTACAATTTCTGTATTTTGAATAAGGGATCTTGAAAAACAGAAATCCCTTTAGAGTCAAAGGAATGAGTAATCGACTCTCAGTTCCCAAGAAAGGCTGGAACAGTTATCTTAGAGCACGTAGTCCTGTCTCATGCCCCCAAATCACATTAGCTAGACAAGTAATTTAAAAATAATAATAACTCCTTTCATTCTAAATTCTAGACACTAAGAGCATGCGGGATCCCTGTAGCTAAGAAAGAGACCAAGAGAAGAGGAGAAGGCTATATGTGCTGGTTATTCAGCTACAGTCTCTCCGCAGTAAATCCACCCTTTAATACTCAGCTCAGTAACGCTGAAAATAGAACTCTGGAAACTACTCTTCTCTTTTGCCAGTTAGCCTCCTCATACTGCCAATAAGAACACTAAAAGGAGAAACTTGCTTTTTCCACTCAGCATTGCCCTAGCACAGGCCCTCCACCCCAGCAGCAGCAGTTGGTGACCGCCAGAAGTTTTCTCTGGCACTCTCAGAAGTACCAGCAACAGCCAGACAGTACCCCCTGCAGAAGTTCTGAGCCCCAGCCCTCTGGATGATTGATGCTTTCTGCAATTTTTGACTCTGTGTTACTCCAGTGTTCCCCTTTTGCCTTTTCAGCCTCCGACACCTGTATAACCCACTCTCTGTATTAAATTTTCTTGGTAGAAATATCTAGTGTAGATTGTTTCCCTGTCCAGATTCTAACTGATATATCATGACTAGATGGAATAAAATTTCAGCAAGATTTGATCAGTTTGGAAAACTACTTTCCCAAAACATGATAATCCATGAGAAAATATTTACTGCCTCTCCTCAAAAATATGTACAAGAAGGGAAACAGAGGCAAGAAGTACAGTTGAGAAAGAAAAAAGAGGGAATATAACCTAAGAAAGTAATGTACTAAAACAAATATCATGGTAGAAAACACACTTTAGCTCCCAAAAGCATAAAGAAAGGGCCAATAAAAAGTCTGAAACAAATATAAGTTTTCCACCTTAATAAAAATCACAGAATTTAAGAAGTGGAAGGAACTTTATTCTTCTGCCTCTGCCGCTGTTCAGTTTTGTTAAAGCAATTTTATATTGAGGTTGAATTACTATACTTTCAGGAAGCTGTTGAGAAATTAGGGAGAATCCAAAGAAGATTACAAAAATGATGAAAGCAATAGGAAATAGAAGCCATGAAGAAGGTTTCAAGGAGTCAAACTTTTTAGTCCAGTATAGTGTGAAGATAACTTCAAGCCAAAATTATTAGCTGCCTCCTAGTTAAAGAGTTCTAACCAGCTATGCTTCATCATCCCTACAGATGCTTAAAGGGATAGAAGATAACAGTAAATGAAGACATAAAATGGAGCTGCTTAGCTTACTGACTCTCCTTCACATCACTAAAGTAGTAGTTCTTAATGCTATTCACACACAGAATGACCTAGAATATTTTTTTACAAAAAAGAAAAAAATGATAATGATGATGATAATGTCCAGAACACTAATGCCAGAGATCTGATTTAACTAGTCTGAGGTAGAGCCTAGGCATGTTTTTTAAAAAACAAAAACAAAAAACACCCACGTGTTTATAAAGTACTGACAGAAGGATTCAGAACCACTAGTAGGACATTCTATAACTTTAATACTCAAGGCATGATCTAAAGACTAACTACATCCAGATTACCTGTGGAGCTTGTTAGAATGGGAGCATCTCAGGACTACTCCAAAGCTAGTAGGAATCTACATGTTACCAAGATCCCCAAGTAACCTGTATGCACACTGAAGTTTGAAAAACATTGTTCTATAACAGTTTGAAAAGGGTGTGCGAGAGAGAGGATGAGTGTGTGTGTGTGTGCGCGCGCGCACGCACGCATGTGCACAATATTCCAGCCTAAAAATAACTTTCTAAATTAAGCTTTTCTAAAGTTTTAAAATATTAATTTTGTTAACTTTTAAAGTCTACTAGCATCTAGTGAGACTACTATTTTAGTGAGTGAATAATAACTAATACATATTCAGCCTGTACTATTTGCAGGCATTGTTCTTTACTAAATGATTTAATCCCCAACACGTGTAAAAAGTAGATAATTTTATAATCCCTGTCTTACAGATAAAACTGAGGCAAGAGTTATATAAAATAAATAACCTGCCCCAGGTCACACAACTAGTAAGTGGTAAAGCTGAGAACTGAACCCAGATAGTCTTGTTTAAGAGTTTATACTCTTAACCACAAAAAATAATACTATGTTTACCAATACCATACCAAAACATTTTGAAATAATTCAGAAGGAAAGTATAATTATTGGAAATAAAAATGCTATAAGAGTAAAGGGAAAAAAATCAGTGTGCTTTTCTCTGATTTAAAAGGAAAAATATCAACAGTTATAATAGTAATATAATCACATCAATACTGTTATGGGTTTGTGGCCCACACTTAAAGCAGAGAGGAACATGACAGAAAAGACAGTAACTCAGATTACCTGTAACGCCACCACTGTCAATATTTTGGGGTGAGTGAAAAACATGCCAATACTGCACATGGGCCTCCTATGAAAGAAAAATGTCTGGAGACAACCACTTTGCTCTCTGTATTTGGGAAATAACTGAAACCCCATGTTAGGAGACATTCTCTGTGATGCCTCCTTAATTCACCCTTCACTCTTACCGCCACCGCCCCCTCCTCAGAAAAGGACATAAGGCTATGATTATTTTTCACAATGAAACAGGCATGATATAAAATGTAGTCTGATTTTTCTCCTCTTCTGTACCTCACCGCTCCTAACTTCTAAAAAAGTTCACTCTCTGCTTCTGTCACAACAGAAGCAAAATCTCCAGTCCCAGGAAGACCCAAATGATTCTTCTGAAAATGCTGAAGACTACTTTTAAAGAAGAGGTCAGACAATAGGCTCAATAAAAGACCTACTAGAAAGGTTTAATAATTCATGTGAATTCTAAATAGCACAACAGAATATAGCCAAAGTTCCCAGAGATAAATAATATTATTGTATTGGCAAACAGATTGAGTTTAAAATATGCAAAATTATATCCTATGAGTATTTAAAGCAGAGCAACAATGTCTATGATGTTTTAGCTTCATTCAGTCCAAGGACACTCCCAAAAAGTAAAGTGTACAATAATACCTTTTTCATTAACAATGACAAAGCCCTGGTGACCTCATTTCTGAGAATGAACAAAACTACAGATATTAAAAATGGAGTTCCTTAACCCACAGAGTTATTAAAGTGGATGCTGGAGCCAGAAAGATTTGGGGGCTAAAGATACCAATGCAAAGACTCACTGAAATGGAGTCTTCTAAAGACCTAAGTGTAAAATCATGACTTGAAGCCAATTCATTGGCTCCTTTAGGTAAGGTTTTACATGAAGAATCTAAGAAAGCTGAGGTTCATGTGAAGCACTGTAGGGATGAAACCTGATTTCCCAAACTGTGGATTTGGAGTAGGACTTCCCAGGAAGCCAACATACACAAAACCCAGAAGAAGAGTGTGCTTAGGAGGGAACACAACCGTCAAAAAACACAGAAGCTGAGCATTCCTGATATGACTCTTTCATTAACTAATATGACTAATAAAGTGACCCATACCAAAACTCCTTGAAAATTTCCATCAGGTTTTAATTATTCATATTAGTTATGTAAATTATTTATAGTTATATTTTCCTTTCTAGTTACCACCAGAAAACCACTCTCTTCACCTCTCTACCTATCTTCATAATAGTATGTTCTCAATCTGCCTTACTTTCCTACCCTATTCAAAAAGACTACATTATTTGAATAATAAAGTAAAATATGCTATATTTATGAAAAAATTAAAATATACCTCAAAGAAGTGATATTTACTAAATAATAGTTGAATGAACAAATATCACTACCCTCCTACCCTCATAACATGGAAAAAATTTAATGGAAAAAATTTACCAGCTCCATCACCAAGAAAATAGAAAGCTTATTATATCAAAGAAACACAACTATTTAAAAACCACTAGAATCATTTTTTAATCATCAGAAGAATAAATTGAAAAAGATGATTCTCAAAATTCATGGTGAATCAGAATTATTTATTAAGCTCGTAAAACTGCAGAATCCAAGCTCCGTGACCAGAGATTCTGATTCATAAAGTCTGAGTTTCTAAAGATGAACCCAAAACTCTACATTTTAACAAGCTTCCTAAGTGATTGCCATGCAGATTATCCTTGAACTACACTTTAATATATACTTCACCTTCAATCCACTGTCAACTCCTCAATAAGTCTTTGAAGTCTGGTCAGAATGCCCACTCCTGAGTCTTATCTTAACAGCCTCAACTTCTACTTAAACTACGTGCTTGTAACTAACACAGAGAAAAAAATTATAGCAACCAGTTATTGGACATATATTACTATGGGCTATAAAACTTCGCATGATCTATTATATATACATAAGAATTAAATGATATTTTGCATGTGAAGTACATAGTACAGTGTCTGGCTAAAACAAATAAATGCTCAATAGAAGTAGCTGCTAGTTGAAAACTAATGTCCACCCAAAAGCCTACACATGGTTGTTTATAGTAGCTTTATTCATAATTGCCAAAACTTGGAAGCAACCAAAATGTCCTTCAGTAGGTGAATGGATAAGTAAACTATGGTACATCCAGACAGTGAAATACTTACTATTCAGTGCTAAAAAGGAATGAGCTATCAAGTCATGAAAAGACATGGGGGAACCTTAAAGTGAATGAAGTCAATCTGAGAAGGCTACATAGTGTATGATTCCAACTAATATGCCATTCTGGAAAAGGAAAAACTATGGAGACAGTAAAAAGATGAGGAATTATCCAGGGCTGGAAGTTGGGGAGAAGGGATGAAAAAGCACAGAGGATTTGGGGGCTGCAGTGAATGTACTCTTTATGACTTTATAATGATAAATACACATCATTATGTATTTGTCCAAACCCACAGAATGTACAACATAAAGAGTGAATCCTAAGGTAAACTGTGGACTTTTGATTATGATGTGTCAATGCAGATTCATCAATTGTAACAAATGTACCACTCTGGTGGGGAATGTGGACAATGGAGGAGGCTAGGCATGTGTAGGGGCAAAGCATACACAGGAAACCTCTGTACCTCCCTTTCAGTTTTGCTGTGAACTTAAAACTGCTCTAAAAAAAACTGTCTTTATTAAAAAAACAAACAGTAAACTGTCATTATCCCTAACAGCGGAGATATTATTTTGCAGGGGTCCTCCTAACAACCCTAAGAGGTGGTTGCTATTATTTCCAAATTGCAGTTAAGGAAACTAAGATTTAATAACTTGCCTGGGCAAGTAACTTGCGCAGAGATAGTTAAGGAGCAGAGACAGGATTCAAGAGAAACCAAGTAACTCCAATACCTGAACCCTTTAACCTAACTTCCTGAAGCAGCCAGGCAACAACAGCCACTACAAAACCACTCCAACAGTCATAACCACCCTTTACAAGAATTTTCCTGAGTCATCTCCAGGTCAGTCATGACCTAAGCACACTCTTCACAACGTTCCTATACGTCTAAGAATTTAAAAAGGACAGGCATAGGACTCTGATGGATGGCTGAGGACAGTTAATTGTAATAACCAACCAATATTAAGTATGGGTTATTGAATGTTCGAACTACTTTGCACTAAGGAATGTTCTAATAAATATAATACTTAATGAGTGTTTAATGTTTTCACAGCACTTTAGAATTATAAGTTACTAATAACTCCATGACAAGGGTCAATATGACTGTTAACCTTCCAGCAGAAAATATGAACAGACAGGTTAATAAAATCTAGTCTAAAGTTAAACAGCTAACACTAAATAACTTTAGATTTCATTAACCTGTCAAACTCAGTCTTGGGACTCTCCACAGATAAGGACTATGATCCTTAGTTAAGAGTCTAAGAAGCCACAGGGGGGGTCAATTCAAAATAACTAAGACTTCTATATTTCATCCACACAAAATATGAACATAGTAAGTATGAAATTCAAAGTTCTCTAACATGATGTTTCCTACTCAAATTTCATAAAATTTTATTATGTTCCTAATGATTAAGTTTTGTATATGAATCATTTATTTTTTGAAACACTGTAACTTTTCTCAAAACATCTGTTTTTCCCCTCATCTCAAATTGCTCCCAGGTGGCTATTGCTTTCTTTCTTCCAAGTATATTTCTAGCTTGCTTCTTCCCACAACCCATCCCCAAAATGGTAAGCACTGGTTTCCACAAACCTCCCTTACCCCCACCTGAACCACAACTGCATTCACAACAGATAAAACACAATTAGTCATGGCAAAAAAGATTTATATACTGATAACATCAGCATAGCACTAAAACTACAAACTCAGAAAATGAAAATTACTGGTAAAAATGCATTCTATTCTGTTAAACTGTACAGAGCAGAACTTGTATTTTAACCCAGTATCTCTTAAGTTAACACAAGCCTTACAGTTGTTACTTAGTTTTATAAATCTTACAGTTTTACAGATAACTCTCTAAGAAGATTTTTAATGAAATGCATTAAAATTAGGCTCTTAGCCAAACAAAATATGATACATAATACAGGACAATATACATATATGACTCAGCCAGAGAGAACACATACCTCTCATTTGTTCACTGTCTTCTTAAAGGAAATAAAATCTTCACTACCTGTCGCACACAGAGAGTGTCCCATTCGCTGGAGTGCTACTGCCCAAGGAACCCCAGTACTGCAGGAGGAAGCCAGAGACTGAACACTTCCTTCTACTGGAGATCTGCTCGTTAAACACGTAAAAGTAGGTATCTCCATTATCTAAATTTTTACACAGAACACATATTACACTTTAATAGTTAGAAAAGATTTAGCCATTTTTTTATGGGGTAAGTTTATTTTGTTGAGGTTTTTCTTTTTCTCTTCTTTTTTTTTTTAAGGAAAAAGCAGATTTTAGAAATCCCTGCCTGAAGAATGATGTAACCTTAAACATATTAAATCCCATAAAAGCAAATCAGTGAAATCAGTGAGGTTGTGAAGGGTTCCAGACAGAGGCACAGAGTCCCTGAACCAACAGACACCACATTTCATGAGCAAGAACTGTGTGCTTCTCTTCCAGAGCTGTCTACAGAAAAAGCACTATGCTCTTTATATAAAACCAGGGTCCAGAACTTATATAGAGACCACAGAAGTTATTTGGAATGCCCTAGAAGTCCCTCTAACTATAACCCACAGTACCTCAAACGACAGGTAGCCTAAAAGACAGGAAGCCTAAACATTTGGTAAATCCTTCCCTACCTCTTCTTACTAAGTATAAAAAATGTTCCCCCTCCTAAGCAGATTCTCTGGACACAACTGAATAGTGATGCCTTTCCGCCCCAGATTGCCCTCCACTCCTCCACAGAGGGTGAATAAGCCATCTAGTTGTAATTCAGTCAGAAAATTTTTAAGAACATACCTTTTAATGGTATAAAAATGCACTGTCCATTAAGGTAGTCAGTAGCCAAATGTGGCCACTGAGCATGTGAAATATGGCTAGTTTAAACTGAGAAATGCTGTAAGTGTAAAATACACACTGATTTCAAAGACTTAGTAGGAATAAAAGAATGTAAAATATTTCATTAGTTTTTTATTAGTTTAAATAATATTTTGATATATTAGGTTAAATAAAATATATTATTAAAACTAATTTAACCTGTTTCTTTTTACCTTATTTAATGTGGCTACCAGAAAATTTTAAATTACATGCATGGTTCACATTATATTTCTATTGTACAGTGCTGATCTATATAAACTAGTGATCATAAGCCCTTACTAAATTTCCTATATCAAGTCTTCATGCTTATATAGCATCATAAAATCTAGTCCTTACAAGAGCCTCACCAAAATTCCCTTTCCCCCTGATTTGCACAGTAGATTATATTCAGGTTCCTTCCTTTCTGATACCATCATTCAATCTTAAAATGTTGAATAAATTCTATATTTCACCTCCTCCACCACCACCACCTAAACCAAGTTATTACCAGCCTTAAAATGTTCATCTTTTATCTCTAATGGCTATCACACTTAGAGAAGGAAAGGCAGAGAAGTTTTCCCAGAGGGGCCTCCAAGTTATCTTTAAGAAGCAATATGTGGTAGCATTAAGGGTTTGGTCTCTAGAACCAAAAAGCATGAACCCTGCCTTCTACTGTGCAAAGCTCAACTCCCTCATCTGTAACAAGGGTAAATACTATTAAGTTATCACAGTGTTAAATTAATATTTCATTTAACTAATTTCAATATTAAAATATCAATACCATAGGTTGTTGTAAGATAAAATAAGAAAAGCATTTAGGACAGCATCTCGGACTTTAGTGCTAATAAGTGTTAGCTATTATTGTTATCATTATTTCCTTTTTTGTCCTGCTTCCTGAACCTATCATTCTCTTTCTACTCCTGGCTGTTCCATCAATAGGTTCTCTCTTCAGTCAAGCCTGCAGCATATCCAACAAAATGTAAAGTATACACAACAGCAGATGGAGAGGGAGGTCATTTGGGGCCGACAAAAACAAAGAACGCCAAACACAAGAGCCCATAAGAAAAGTGTACTGCATCGCATAACAGAAAGATTCTTCGGTATGAGGAAAGCTAATTCTGGGACCCTGTAAAAGGTATCTTCAAGGGGGTTGAAATAGATGTTCCTAAAGTCCCCTTTTAATCAAACTCTATGCCCCTGTCAAAGTATCCAACCCAGATGTTAAAATCTGGAACCTATTCTATTGATAATACTCAACAAGACTAAAAACTGTACGTTCTTTGTGACACTTTGACTCAGCTACTGACTCATATCCGTACACCTAAAAATTAACAAGCTCCTATCTGCATCTATTGGAGAGCCTAAGTTTAGACCTCCATCACATGGCAACCCATGTTAAAAATCTGTCCACTCTTACCTAAAAGCTCAAAAAGCAGAATATATATATATATATATATATATATGAAAAGGTCAAAATGCTCACTTTGTCACTTGTGGTGTACTGAGTCTCATGGACCTAGAGCAGATTCAGGTGAGTAGCTCTTTAACTTAAGCCAAAATTTAGTTCAGCTTAACATCCCATTATCCTTTCATATTCTGTCACATATTGTAGACATTTGCATTATATATTTTATTTCCTACTTCCCCAAATTAGACATAAAGTATATCTTAAAGGCAAGGACTATATCTTCCTTAATTCAAAACTCTACAACCTTAATTCTGGCATATTGGATACACAAATATTTGTGATGCTAGATTGAATCTATAGTTATAGTATAAAACAATATTATTTACCTTTGTGAAATCTTCGGTTTTTAAAACAATTTCACGTGATTTCATTTGATTATTCCAGTAATCCTATAGTCACATCAAAGATATAGTCTCATTTTTTATGAAGTACCTGAATCTCAAAAGTCTGATTAACTAATTAAAAATTATTCACTTTAGTATGTCTTAATAAGCAAGCTTTTAGTCCCAGACCATGCTGGTCATAAGTGACAAAAGCCAGAAATGCACTGCACTGTATCACACCACGCTAGAGCCTTTCTCAGAGAGAACCCGTAAGAGAAGGAAAGAAATGAAAGAAGACAGTGACAACAAGTTTTGATAATGAGATAAATGTATGGCCAATCCTTAAATAAAACTGAATTGCTTTTCACATTTCATTTTTCCTATCTTATTAAAGACTCAAAGTTTTATTTTCCTTCCTAAGAGTTTCTTTCTGTTAAGTTTCTTCCTTTATCCTCACAGGATTAGTTGTACCTTCATCAACAAATTATATTCCATCTCAAATTTTACCTGCTATCTGCCCTCATACGTATAAGCCAAACTATGTTTTAAAAGTTATGGGGCTTCCCTGGTGGCGCAGTGGTTGGGAATCTGCCTGCCAATGCAGGGGACACGGGTTCAAGCCCTGGTCTGGGAAGATCCCACATGCCGCAGAGCGGCTGGGCCCGTGAGCCACAATTACTGAGCCTGCGCGTCTGGAGCCTGTGCTCCACAACAAGAGAGGCCGCGATAGTGAGAGGCCCACGCACCGCGATGAAGAGTGGCCCCCGCTTGCCACAACTAGAGAAAGCCCTCGCACAGAAACGAAGACCCAACACAGCCATGAATAGATAAATAAATAATAAATAATAATTAAAAAAAAAAAAAAAGTTATGCGGTTTAAAAGTTTCCTTATTCTGCTTTAATGAATGTTTTACTATTCACTTGAATTCACCAGTATTCTCTGAAATGGCTTTTGTTCAAAGCTACCCTCTCTAAAAATAACCTACTATATAAGTTCACATTCTGCTGATATATCCACTAGACTTATGTGAGAAAAGAATTGGCAGCTTCTCTATAAAAGTACCTACAATGAACAATCAACATTAGCTGACACTAAGATAATAAAAGCAAGTTAACTTGCTAGCTATTGTCACTACTGAGTTCATATTTAGAACGTCCTATAAACCTCCCATTTAATCAATGACTTAATGTAATTCACTTGACTTCTCTGAATCTGTTTCCTTACGTGCAATAATAAGAAAGTTGCTCTAGATCTTTGGAATTTCTTCTAAGTTCTAAAGAGTTCCTGAGCCTGGGGATTTAAATCCAAGTTTATTTACCCTCTAAAAGTTGATTTATTATTTTAATGAACATATTTGCACCTTTTCTATCTACTGTACTTGAAGGTAAGGACTATATATCTTTGTATCCTTATCCCTTTGAACGTGGTGCTGTGCACATACAGGCATGTTTCAGCTGCCTTTCTACCTTAAGAGTTAAATTGTTAGCTTTGGCAGAAGACTCTTCCAATTCCCTATGTGTGATTCAATGGCAAATCACTACAATTTCTGAGAAGATAACACTGTAAAATTAGGTTAAAATCCAAGTTATGTTATTATAGCCCAGGATCGATATTCAGCATGACTAGCATCCACAAAAGAGACGGTAATTAACTGGGACAGGGAGACTGGCCCTAAACCTTGCTCTTAGTCACAATTCTTCATAACCCTTATATCCGTTTCCCAACTGATGAATTGAAAACCAGACCTTAGAATGACATTCACATCCCTAGATCATAAAACTATAGGAAGGAAGAGTGAGGGAAACATTAACATGGATGTGTATTTTACTTCTGATTCAATCTAATAGAACTTGCTCCAAAAATTAAGAAATTTACCAAATTTGTTCTTAGATAAGGTGAAAGGCAATTTCCTATTACAGTAAAATTTGAAGAAATATTTTTTTAAAAACATAGACATAAGGTTTTTTTTAGGTATTTCCAGTCAACTTGTAATAATGTCAACATTAGCTTAAATTTAGATTGAAAGCCTATTATCCCTCTAAGTATTTTTAGTAGATGCCTAGGCCTTGATAAAAATCACTAAACTGTGTTTGGAATACTCATACATCTATAAAATTCAATGCAGAAACAAGCAGACGACACTCGTTTAACTGTGCATGGAGCAGCAGGAAAACAAAAGTTTCTGGGAACCTTAATAAAGAGTCACATATAATCATTACATCTGCATGCAGTTAAACACATGGCACTCCGCTTTCGGGAATCCTGAGCTTACCAAAACTTTTACAACTAAATTTGGGTTACTTGGGGTGAGGGAAAGAGATGCGAAAGGGGAGTGAGGAGCCTTTAAAAACCCCTATTTTGACTAATCTGCAGCTGTTCTGAAGCTTTTCTTGGAACTGCCCAATTACATTTTTTTAAAATAATAATAACCAAAAGTAGTTTTAATGAACTGAAGAATTTGATAGGAGGACTTCTTCATAGTTAAAGGCTATTTCTGTTGTTTTTGCTCTGCAACTAATAGATAAGGATCGTTACATAAATGCAAGAAGCTTTCTCAGCTTCCTTGAACGTTGGAGTTTTAACATAAAAAAATACATTAGAAAATGCACTGCACTTCCTTCCTTTAGCACTTTTGCAGAAACTCACATTTTATATTTCTCCTCCCTCGCCATGCCATCTATTTGGCATACCTATGAAACAAGTCTATGACCCAAAGCAGAAATATGTATGATATCAATAAACAACACATTGAATCTGTAACAGAGAAGAGCCAATTTTGACTCCATGTTGGATCTATTTCTTTGACTTTAGCCTTTGCTTTTCATTGCTTTTGTTATTATAATCATACATAATGGCCTGCCTCAGGGAACCCTGCCCACCTGTGGATGGCTGCAAGAAAGAAGAAATTAACACATCCCCTCCCCGAGGCTGGCCATTCCAGGAGATGTTTTGCAAGACTGATGGCCCTTTTTACTTTACCTCCTCCCTGCCTCTCCCTCTCTATTTCTGCTTTTTTACTTTACTTCCCTCTCTAGTCCACCTTTTTTACTTTACTTCCCTCTCTATTCCGCCTTTTTTACTTTACTTCCCTCTCTGATTCTATAAAAGAAACTGGCATCCAGACCCCTATAAGATGGTTTTTCTAGGGACCCTAGTCCACCGTCTTATCTTCTCAGTCTGCCGGCTTTCCGAATAAAGTCGTATTCCTTGCCTCAACACCTTGTCTCCCAATTTATTGGCCTGTCGTGCAGCGAGCAGAGCGAGCTTGGACTCGGTAACAAATCCTTTTGATATCATTCCAAATATACTCTCTAATAGTGTATTTACATTTTTAAAAAAGTTTACATCATACACCAGCACAAATGAAGTTATACAAATTGTAGACTCATTTTTGTATTATATTTTAGATATGATCAGCATCTCGGTTCTCTCGATAATTATTCATTCAAAGGGACAAATATTTAAAAATCACAAATGTCATTCCGGTCCAAGATGGCAACATAAGAGGCTCCCAAACTCACTGCCTCCCACAGACACAATGAATCTACAGCCAAACACACAACAAGTTCCTCTGAAGGAAATTCAAGAACTAGTGGAGTGACTACTACACATACAGTGAAATGAGAAAAAACCTACATCGAATAGGTGGAAAGCCTGAGACATTCGTTTCGTAAACCCCACTCTCAGCACAGCAACATACAGTTGGGAGGGAATTCACAGCTACTAGCTGCTCCCTAAAGAATGAAGAGTTTAGACCCAACATCTAGCACCCCAACTTTTAAGACTTCCATCTGAGGGATGGGCCCCCAAAACACCTAGCTCTGAAAGCCAATGGAGCTTGCATCCAGGAGACCCAGAAGCTATAGCAAACAAAGAAACAGTTCTCGGTGGGCTCTCTAGGGCTCTGTGGCTATCCCCCCAGGGTTCAGTGCAGAGGCAGCAGACAGAAGCAGCCTGAAGGTCAGGTTTCTAATTTAACACATATCTAAGGTCCAACTGCAATCCTCTCCAGAGATCAGGGAGGCCATCAATGTTCTCCCTCTGCCCCACTCCGGGTCGCCAGTGCACACATCTGGTGCCTGGATTTTGCAGCAGCTGCCCAAAGGACACACCCCTTGATAGACTGGCTCTGGTACCCATCAGGGCTTGTGTTCACAGGTTCAACAGGATTGTACCAAAGAAAGAAATAGTTCGTAACTGGCTATCTCCCTTCCCCAGGGCCTAACACAGAGGAAGGAGACAAAACACCCATCTCCCAATCATTTCCTGAAAGAGACCTAATTACCTACTTTAAAAGCCGTTGCCTGAGCGTCAGGCTTCTAGTTTAGCATGTATCTAAGAGACATCAATCCTCCCTGAAGACCAGAAGCAAGCAGACTATCTTGCATTCTCCCTGTAGATCACTCCAAATCATGAATATCTCCATGAAAGGAACTTGTACACACCTGGCACCCTCACTATTGTGGCTGCTACCCAGGGGTTGCACCCCTTGATTGCCCAGTTCTGGTACCAAGTCAGACTTATGTCCACAGGCCCCACAGACATTAGTAAACAAATAAATGGTTCTTAAGTGGCTAATCCCCAGGGCTCAACTTAGAGGGAAAAGACAGAAGATCCCAGTCTTTCCCTGAAAGACATCTACTTGCATACTTTAAAAGCTGCCACTTTAGGGTCTAGCTTCCAATTAGCCTGCACAGAGGTGCTAACTGGTCTTCCCTTCTGGGACACTTGACAGGTCTTGTCATACGTCCAACTACAGGAAGCCATGAAGAAGGTGCCTTGGACAAATCACAAAGGTTTGAGAGACAACCAAGAGCTACAGTTGAACTGAATGAAAAGACTCATCATGTATAATACATGAGGCCATTCCATCAAGTCTAGAAGAAGTGGCTATTTACCTAATGCACAGAAACCAACACAGAAAGTCAAGGAAAATAAGGAAAAAGAGGAATATGTTCCAAACAAAAGAACAAGACAAAACTCCAGAAACAAAGCTTATTAAAATGGAGATAAGTGATTAACCTGATAAAGAGTTAAAAATAATTGTCATAAAGATGCTCACCATAGATGAGAATAACACATGAACAAAGTGAGAATTCCAACAAAGAGATAAAAAATATAAGAGAGTACCAAACAGAAATCACACAGCTGAACAACACAATAAGTGAATGGAAAAACTCAATAGAGGGGTTCCACAGCAGATTAAATCAAGCTAAAGAAAAGACCAGCAAACTTGAAAACAGGGCAGTGAACTTCATCCAATCAGAGAAGGAAAGAGAAAAAAACAATGAAAAAGAATGAGTATAGTTTAAGGGAATTATGGGATATTGTCAAGCTGATCAATACACACATTATAGGAGTCCCAGGAGAAGAAAAAGAGGCAGAAAGCTTCTTTGAAGAAAAAATGGCTGAAAACTTCCCTAACCTAGGGAAAGAAACAGACACTCAGATACAGGAAGTCTACAGTGTTTTAAATAAGATGAATCTAAACTGAGATACATTATAATTAAATTACCAAAAGGTAAAGACAAGGACAGAATCGTAAGAGCAGCAACAGAAAAATCACATGCTAAGGAAAAGAAAACCTCAATAGGATATTCAGCAGGTTTTTTCAGCAAAATCTGAAAATTTTTTAAAGGACAGAAGGAAGTGGAATATATTCAAAGTGCTGAAAGAAAAAAACTACCAACCAAGAATACTCTCCCCAGCAAAGCTGTCCTTCAAAGGTGAACAAGAGATAAAGGGTTTTCCAGGTAAGTAAAAGCTGAATGAGTTCGGGGAGAGTTCCCAAGAGGGTGGAGTAGAAAGACCCCAAGTTTACCTCCTCTCATGGGCACACCAAAATTATAACTATTTATAGAACACTGAAAAAGACCAGAACTACCAGAAAAGATCTTCTACAAGTAAAGAGATAAAGAAGGAACCACAACAAGATAAGTAGGAGGGGGTGATGTCATGGTACAGTCAAGACCCATACCCACAGGTGGGTGGCCCAGAAACAGGAGAAAAATTACAATTGTGGAGGTTCTCCCCAAGAAGCAAGGGGTCTAAGCCCCACTTCAGGATCCCCAGCCCAGGGGTCCTGTGTCGGGATATGAGACTCCAGAATGTTTGGTTTTGAAGGCCAGCAGGGCTTACTTTCAGGAGACCCAGAGGGCTGCGGGAAGAAGAGACTCTTAAAGGGCACATACAAAATCCCACATGCTCAGGGACCCAGGGCAGCCAGGGCAGAAGCAGTAATTTGAAAGGAGTCTGCATCAAACCTTCCTGTTGTTGATCTTGGAGAGTCTCCCAAAAAGGAAGGAGGCAACTGGAGCAGACACTGGGGACACAGACACTGGAGACAGACATTTTGGGGAGCTCCTTCTACCATGTGGACACTGGTACTGGCAAGCAACATTTTGGAATCCTCCCTCTAGCTTATCAGCCTCAGGACCCAGCCCTGCCCCTGCCGACCAGCCTGTAGGCACCAGTATTGGGACACCTCAGGCCAAGCAACTAATTGGGAGTAAACACATTCCCATCCACCAGCAGGCAGGCTGCCTTAAGATCCCTGAGCCCTGGATAAGACCCTGCCCACCAGAGGGCTTAGGACCTGACCGCACATGCCAGTGCACAGGCACAGACCTGGGACAACCCCCATCCCCCCCATCCCCCTCCCAGGACCTTTAGCCATAAACCCCAGGACTCAGCTCTGCCTACCAGTGGGTAGGCACCAGCCCCACAATGCCCTGTGCTCTAGCCTCGGGACTAGCCTTACCAACAAGCAGATGGACACTAGCCCCAAAACAACCACAGCACCATAGCCTGCTGTGCCAGGACTCTGCCCACCTACCAGCAGGCCAGAACCAGTCCTGGGACCAGACTAGGGGGGGCAACCAAGCCTACCAGACTACTTACTAGTCAGACCATCACAACAGAAGGACCCATGCAACCCACATAGGGACGCCCCTAGAGCATATAGCTCTGGTGACAGATATCACCTCATACCTGGTAGAAAGGCTATTATCAAAAAGACAAGTGATACCAAGTGTTGGTGAGGATGTGGAGAAAAGGGAACTCTTGTTCACTGCTGGCAGCATTGTAATTGCAGCTACTATCAAAAACAGTATGGACGTTCCACAAAATATTAAAAATAGAACTACCATATGATCCAGCAACCCCACTTCTAAGCATATAGCCAGAAGAAATGAAAACAGAGCCTCCAAGAGATAATCTAAACCCTCGTGTTCATTGCAGCACTATTCACAATAGCCAAGATATAGAAACAACCTAAGTGTCCATCCTCAGATGAATGAATAATGAAGATGTGGTGTATATATACACAGTGCAATATTATTCAGTCATGAGAAAGAAAGAAATCCTGCCATTTGCAACAACATGGATGGGCCCTAAGGGCATTATACTAAGTGAAATAAGTCACAGAGAAAGGCAAATACCGCATGGTATCACTTTTATGTGGAATCTAAAAAAAAAAAAAAAAAAAGTCAAACTCATAAAAACAAAGAGTAGAAAAGTGCTTGTGAGGGACTGGGAAATGGGGGAAAGGTGGGTAGAGAGAGGTTGGTACAAGGGTATGAACTTTCAACTGTAAGATAAAGTCTGAGGATCTAATGTAAAACATGGTTACTATCATTGATAACACTGTATTGTATAACTGTAATTTGCTAAGAGAGAACTTAAATGTTCTCACACACACACACAAAAAAAGATGATCTCACACACACACACAAAAAGATGAATAGATAAATAGGTGATGTGATAGATGTGTGAATTAACTAGATGGTGGGAATCCTTTCATAATGTATACACAGATCAACTCACCACGATGTACGCTTTAAATATCTTACGATTTTATTTGCCCATTATACCTAAATAAAGCTGGGGGGAAAGTAATAAAAAAAAAATCAGAAATCTATGGAACTTTCTAAATAACTGATTTGTTAATTTTAAAAATGTCCTAAGCAGCTGAGATTTTACATAGCATGTTTTTATTTCTGTCTGTGGGTAACAGGAATTTCTAGAAAAACATCAAGAGTAAATGAAGATACTTTCTTGAGAAGAAATAAAAAAGGATGTCTTTCAGAGTTCCCAACATTTAAAGATAGGGAGACTAAAAAAGATACTTCCCAGAAAATCAAAGAAAGCTAAAGTAGTGAACATTTGCTTTATATTGATATTATCAAATGTTACAAGTGGAGGAGAATGTCGTTTAAGGAGCAAAGTAATATATTACGAAGGAAAGGTTTTTGCCAGTGACTTACTATTTAGATGTAGATAAATCTGTTCTCTAACTTCCTCTGAATATCAAAAAGAGAAAGCCACATTACTGAAATTTTTGTCATCTTGTGCAGAACAAAAAAAAAATAACTTTCTCATAAGTTATGGAAAAGTACTTAAGTACACATGGTCATACTAAAATACTGATTACATCTGACACATTTACCCTGAGAGCTTCACAGTATATCAAATATATTTTCCATAGTTATGGTAAGCATATCCACATAGAAATAGCAGATATACTAATCTTCGTATTTTTTTTTCATTCAAGCTGGTTTGAAAAGTACAAGATCTGTGGTGAGCTTGATCAGGAAAGAATAGGAAACTCACTTCTCTTTCTATATTCTGAAAAGTTAGGAAGAAATGCCCCAATAATCCTAAATATGATGGCTAAATAATGATATTTTCCTAAAGTCTAAAGAGGCCAATGTCTTCCATGGATACTTGTACTTAAACTGAAAGGTAAGCAAGCATTACAGGAAGAACACAGGGAGCCACAAAGCAAGAGGCAAACTCACAGATAATAAGAGGATTTGTGTATTCAAAGAGGACAAGGATAATTTAATTTAATTTCAAAGCATAGATTATATTTATAAGAGACTGTATACACTTGTAGTCAAAAAGTACCTCATAAAGGCAAAGAAATCACATGAAGCAGACAAGTCACCAAACTCAAAAATGAACAGTGTTAAGTATCAGCTCCTAGAAACCAGTAATGCATTAAAAAGATAAAAGAGAATAGCTAATCCATTCAGTCACAAGCTGAGCTCCCTGAAATGCACAGGTAGGCTTTGAAAGGTTGCTTGCACCTACTAAAGTTTGCAAACTAGCTATTAAAAATGATCTCATTTGACTTCTATTAGAATCATTACAGAAGGATAAGGCAAAAATTTTTTAAATCAATTGCAATTTAAGTTGAAGATGTGTCATCAACTAAAACAGCTGCTGCAAAACCCTATTCAAATCTCCCTTCCAGCCATATGTCTACTTTGAAGCTTTTCATTATCAGACATTATTGTTTGCTCTACTGCAAAGC
The DNA here is from genome assembly GCF_009873245.2 of Balaenoptera musculus. Lineage (NCBI taxonomy): Eukaryota > Metazoa > Chordata > Mammalia > Artiodactyla > Balaenopteridae > Balaenoptera > Balaenoptera musculus. The sequence continues at coordinate 139,800,321 of NC_045786.1, read as the reverse complement.
ACCTACATAACAGGATCCAAAACACAGTGCAAAGAATACAGGAAGCAAAGCCTGAGAGAACTTTTCAGCACTACAAAATACTTAATTCCTTGTTCTTTGAAGTTTCATAAAGATATTTCCTTCTGAGATCAAGAGCTAGAAGGGGTCTCAAATCATGAGGGTAAAGGGCCCTCATACGTGGGTCTTGAGGGGAGAGGGGTTGCGGGGTTGGGAAAAGACTGCAAGAACCAATGATAGAAAAATGTACTGTGAAGACACTAAAAATCTGGGAATTTTCCATTGGCCCTCTCATGTCCCCAGTAGCTGCTTCTCCCCAACCTTGCTGATAAAATCCAAATTGCCCAATGGCTGCTAATCTACAAGGTCAATTCTCTGAGAGCTATCCTTAACCAACTGTTCCCCAAATTAGTTGTACTATGCCTGGCCCTGTCCTGCTAAAGCACTATAAAAAAGTTCTACCATCCTTCCCCAAGTCAGAATGCTTTCCAAGCCTTCTGATCCCGGCATTTTCTAACAGAGTCTTATGCTGATGATGCTCTGGTTAATTTTCTTTCAAACTGTGAAAAGTTCCAGAAGCAGGAATTTGCTTCATTTTTATTTTCTTGATGGGTTCCAAGATAACTGAGGGCCCTACTTCTGTGTCCATGTATAATCACCAGGGACACAGGTTATAGAAAAGTAAAGCTTTCCACTAGTCATTTAAAAAAAATACAGACAAAGAAAAACATTTATTAAGTACCTAACTATACTGCTATGCACTTTTATATAATTGATTCTATTTAATCCTCATTATAACCCTTGGGATGAATATTCTTATATTCATTAGACAGATGAGAAATCAGAAACTTAGTTTAAGAAACTTACCCAGTTAGCAAGTGGTAAATACAAAATTTAAACCCAACTATCCCAGGGCAGCTGATTCACCAAAAAGGCTTAGGTGTCCCATAGCTATCTCCCATCAGTAATGCCAAACAGAACTACAGTTAAAACACTGTACTCAATAACCACTTCATCAGTATATATGTGTTTCTAAACACTTCTTAGTATTTCTCTATTTTTCCACACCATAGTTCAAAAATTAGTTTATATTTTAACCAATTAGAAATGATATTTGAGAGGAGAAACCAAGATAGCGGAGTAGAAGGACATGCTCTCACTCCCTCTTGCGAGAACATCAGAATCACAACTAGCTGCTGGACAATCATCAACAGGAAGACACTGGAACTCACCAAAAAAGATACCCCACATGCAAAGACAAAGGAGAAGCCACAGTGAGATGGCAGGCGGGGTGCAATCACAGTAAAATCAAATCCCATAACTGGTGGGTGGGTGACTCACAAACTGGAGAACACTTATACCACAGAAGTCCAACCACTGGAGTGAAGGTTCTGAGCCCCACGTCAGGCTTCCCAACCTGGGGGTCTGGCAACGGGAGAAAGAATTCCTAGAGAATCAGACTTTGAAGCCTACTGGGAATTGATTGCAGGACTTCGACAGGACTGGGGGAAACAGAGACTCCACTCTTGGGGGGCACACACAAAGTAGTAGGGACAACATTAAACACAACAACATTTGCATTACAGGGGTCCCAGAAGGAGAAGAGAGAGAGGAAGGACCCGACAAAATATTTGAAGACATTACAGTTGAAAACTTCCCTAACATGGGAAAGGAAATAGCCACCCAAGTCCAGAAAGTGCAGCGAGTCCCATACAGGATAAACCCAAGGAGAAACACGCCAAGACACATAGTAATCAAATTGGCAAAAATTAAAGACAAAGAAAAATTACTGAAAGCAGCAAGGAAAAAACGACAAACAACATACAAGGGAACTCCCATAAGGTTAACAGCTGATTTCTCAGCAGAAACTCTACAAGCCAGAAGGGAGTGGCCTGATATACTTAAAGTGATGAAAGGAAAGAACCTACAACCAAGATTACTCTACCCGGCAAGGATCTCACTCAGATTCAATGGAGAAATCAAAAGCTTTACAGACAAGCAAAAGCTAAGAGAATTCAGCACCACCAAACCAGCTCTACAACAAATGCTGAAGGAACTTCTCTAAGTGGGAAACACAAGAGAAGAAAAGGACTTACAAAAACAAACCCAAAACAATTAAGAAAATGGTCATAGGAACATACATACCGATAATTACCTTAAATGTGAATGGATTAAACGCTCCAACCAAAAGACACAGGCTTGCTGAATGGATACAAAAACAAGACCCATATATATGCTCTCTACGAGAGACCCACTTCAGACTTAGGGACACATACAGACTGAAAGTGAGGGGATGCAAAAAGATATTCCATGCAAATGGAAATCAAAAGAAAGCTGGAGTAGCTATACTCATATCAGATAAAATGGACTTTAAAATAAAGAATGTTACAAGAGACAAGGAAGGACACTACGTAATGATCAAGGGATCAATCCAAGAAGAAGATATAACAATTATAAATATATATGCACCCAACATAGGAGCACCTCAATACATAAGGCAACTGCTAACAGCTATAAAAGAGGAAATCGACAGTAACACAATAATAGTCGGGGACTTTAACACCTCACTCACACCAATGGACAGATCATCCAAAATGAAAATAAATAAGGAAACAGAAGCTTTAAATGACACAAGAGACCAGATAGATTTAATTGATATTTATAGGACATGCCATCCAAAAACAGTAGATTACACTTTCTTCTCAAGTGCGCATGGAATATTCTCCAGGATAGATCACATCTTGGGTCACAAATCAAGCCTCAGTAACTTTAAGAAAATTGAAATCATATCAAACATCTTTTCTGACCACAATGCTATGAGATTAGAAATGAATTACAGGGAAAAAAACATAAAAAACACAAACACATGGAGGCTAAACAATACGTTATTAAATAACGAAGAGATCACTGAAGAAATCAAAGAGGAAATCAAAAGATACCTAGAGACAAATGACAATGAAAACACAACGATCCAAAACCTATGGGATGCAGCAAAAGTGGTTCCAAGAGGGAAGTTTATAGCAATACAAGCCTACCTCAAGAAACAAGAAAAATCTCAAATAAACAATCTAACCTTACACCTAAAGGAACTAGAGAAAGAAGAACAAAGAAAACCCAAAGTTAGTAGAAGCAAAGAAATCATAAAGATCAGAGCAGAAATAAATGAAATAGAAACAAAGAAAACAATAGCAAAGATCAATAAAACTAAAAGCTGGTTCTTTAAGAAGATCAACAAAATTGATAAACCATTAGCCACACTCATCAAGAAAAAGAGGGAGAGGACTCAAATCAATAAAATTAGAAATGAAAAAGGAGAAGTTACAACAGACACTGCAGAAATACAAAGCATCCTAAGAAACTACTACAAGCAACTCTATGCCAATAAAATGGACAACCTGGAAGAAATGGACAAATTCTTAGAAAGGCATAACCTTCCAAGACTGAACCAGGAAGAAACAGAAAATATGATCAGACCAATCACAAGTAATGAAATTGAAACTGTGATTAAAAATCTTCCAACAAACAAAAGTCCAGGACCAAATGGCTTCACAGGTGAATTCTATCAAACATTTAGAGAAGAGCTAACACCCATCCTTCTCAAACTCTTCCAAAAAATTGCAGAGGAAGGAACACTCCCAAACTCATTCTATGAGGCCACCATCACCCCGATACCAAAACCAGACAAAGATACTACAAAAAAAGAAAATTACAGACCAATATCACTGATGAATATAGATGCAAAAATCCTCAACAAAATACTAGCAAACAGAATCCAACAACACATTAAAAGGATCATACACCATGATCAAGTGGGATTTATCCCAGGGATGCAAGGATTCTTCAATATACACAAATCAATCAATGGGATACAAAATATTAACATATTGAAGAATAAAAACCATATGATCAACTCAATAGATGCAGAAAAAGCTTTTGACAAAATTCAACACCCATTTATGATAAAAACTCTCCAGAAAGTGGGCATAGAGGGAACCTACCTCAATATCATAAAGGCCATATACGACAAACCCACAGCAAACATCATTCTCAATAGTGAAAAACTGAAAGCATTTCCTCTAAGATCAGGAACAAGACAAGGATGTCCACTCTCACCACTATTATTCAACATAGTTTTGGAAGTCTTAGCCACGGCCATCAGAGAAGAAAAAGAAATAAAAGGAATACAAATTGGAAAAGAAAAAGTAAAACTGTCACTGTTTGCAGATGACATGATACTATACATAGAGAATCCTAAAAATGCCACCAGAAAACTACTAGAGGTAATCAATGCATTTGGTAAAGTTGCAGGATACAAAATTAATGCACAGAAACCTCTCGCATTCCTATATACTAATGATGAAAAATCTGAAAGAGAAATTATGGAAACACTCCCATTTACCATTGCAACAAAAAGAATAAAATACCTAGGAATAAACCTACCTAGGGAGACAAAAGACCTATATGCAGAAAACTATAAGACACTGATGAAAGAAATTAAAGATGATACCAACAGATGGAGAGATATACCATGTTCTTGGACTGGAAGAATCAATATTGTGAAAATGACTATACTACCTAAACCAATCTACAGATTCAAGGCAATCCCTATCAAATTACCACTGGCATTTTTCACAGAACTAGAACAAATCATCTTAAAATTTGTATGGAGACAGAGAAGACCCCGAATAGCCAAAGTAGTCTTGAGGGAAAAAAACGGAGCTGGAGGAATCAAGAGTCCCTGACTTCAGACTATCCTACAAAGCTACAGTAACAAAGACAATATGGTACTGGCACAAGAACAGAAACATAGATCAATGGAACAAGATAGAAGGCCCAGAGTTAAACCCACGCACCTATGGTCAACTTATCTATGACAAAGGAGGCAAAGATATACAATGGAGAAAAGACAGTCTCTTCATAAGTGGTGCTGGGAAAACTGGACAGCTACATGTAAAAGAATGAAATTAGAACACTCCCTAATACCATACACAAAAATAAACTCAAAATGGATTAGAGACCTAAATGTAAGACCGGACACTATAAAACTCTTAGAGGAAAACATAGGAAGAACACTCTATGACATAAATCACAGCAAGATCTTTTTTGATCCACCTCCTAGAGTAATGGAAATAAAAACAAAAATAAACAAATGGGACCTAATGAAACTTCAAAGCTTTTGCGTAGCAAAGGAAACCATAAACAAGATGAAAAGACAACTCTCAGAATGGGAGAAAATATTTGCCAATGAATCAACAGACAAAGGATTAATCTCCAAAATGTATAAACAGCTCATGCAGCTCAATATTACAGAAACAAACAACCCAATCCAAAAATGGGCAGAAGAGCTAAATAGACATTTCTCCAAAGAAGACATACAGATGGCCAAGAAGCACATGAAAAGCTGCTCAACATCACTAATTATTAGAGAAATGCAAATCAAAACTACAATGAGGTATCACCTCACACCAGTTAGAATGGGCATCATCAGAAAATCTACAAACAACAAATGCTGGAGGGGGTGTGGAGAAAAGGGAACCCTCTTGCACTGTTGGTGGGAATGTAAATTGATACAGCCACTATGGAGAACAGTATGGAGGTTCCTTAAAAAACTAAAAATAGAATTACCATATGATCCAGCAATCCCACTACTGGGCATATACCCAGAGAAAACCATAATTCAAAAAGACACATGCACCCCAATGTTCATTGCAGCACTATTTACAATAGCCAGGTCATGGAAGCAACCTAAATGCCCATCGACAGACCAATGGATAAAGAAGTTGTGGTACATATATATATATAATGGAATATTACTCAGCCATAAAAGGAATGAAATTGAGTCATTTATTGAGACGTGGATGGATCTAGAGACTGTCATACAGAGTGAAGTAAGTCAGAAAGAGAAAAACAAATGTCGTATGTTAACGCATGTATGTGGAACCTTGAAAAATGGTACAGATGAACCGGTTTGCAGGGCAGAAGTTGAGACACAGATGTAGAGAACAAACGTATGGACACCAAGGGGGGAAAACCGCGGTGGGGTGGGGATGGTGGTGTGCTGAATTGGGCGATTGGGTTTGACATGTATACACTGATGTGTATAAAATTCATGACTAATAAGAACCTGCAGTATAAACAAACAAACCAACAACTAATACTAAATGTTGTTTGGGTTATTTGTATGGAAATATGTTAATATAAATGTTTCAGACATTACATGAAATTTCTAAAAATCTTATATGTTCTGGTATAATGTTATAAGTCATAATTCTAGTTATTACTTTAAAATGTATATCTCAGAAATAACTACATTTCCTTGTCAGTTCCATTATTATGAACTTTCATCAAATCTTTAACTGTGGTCATTTTTAAGTCTTTTCTCATTTACAGACAGTTCTGGGTGTACTCTGATGCTTCTGCAAATATGTTCCTATAAAAGGGTTTCATCTTCAAGGAATTCATGGAAAAGACTCTGACAAGTATAGGTTTCTGGTAACTGACTATACTGCTGAACTGAATGAATAAGCATTTTCAGAACTCTAATAGAAAACTGATGAATTCATAAAAGTGCTAACAAAAGATCAAGATAAAAAAAATTAATTACATGGGACTGAGTGAACTTATGAGGATGATTATAATTTTTGTGACTTTGTTTGAATAAAAAAAAAGAAGAAAGAAATGATATTTGAAAATAAAATACTTTTTAAAACCCAGGCATTACACATGCAAAATAATTACTTTTACAAAGGAGGTGTTTTTTGGGGAAAAAATTGTCAATACAAAATTGTGCATGACGACAGACACATACATGCATTAGCTAGGGTTGGAACATAAATAGATGGTAATTCTCATCTCAACAAACACACAAAAAAATGCATTTGACAAAATCCAACATCCATTCCTGATTTGAAATCTCTGCAAACTAGGAATAGAAAGGAAATTAATCAATCTAATAAGGGGTCTAGGAAAAATCTGTAAGTAACATCATACTTAATTGTGAAAGAAAAGATACTTTCCCCCTAAGATTAGAAGCAAGACCAGGATGACCATTCTCACCAGTTCCATTCAACATTATACTAGAGAGTCCAGCCAGTGAAGTCAGCCAAAAAAAAAAAATGGAAAGAAATAAAAGGCATCCATATTGGAATGAAAGAAATGAAACTCTTTATTCACAGAAGATATGACTGTCTATGTAGAAAATCCAATGGAATCTACGAAAAAAATACTAGAACTGAAAAATTAACAAGGTTGCAGAATTCAAGGCCAATATACAAAAATAAATTGCACTTTTATATGTTAGCAATGAACAAATGGAATTGGAATTTTTAAAAAATACCGTTTATAAACGCAGAAAAAATATAACATACTTAGGAATAAATCTGGCAAAATATTGAAAAGATGTGTACACTGAAACCACAAAACATTGCTGAAAGAAATTAAAAATCTAAATAAATGGAGATAGGCTCATTCATGGGTTAAAAGACTCAACACTGTTAAGGTTTCAATTCTGCCGAAATTTATCTATCGATTCAATAAAAAATCCCAGTAGGCTTTTTAAAATAGACATTTACAAATTGCTTCTAAAATTCATATGGAAATGTAAAGGACCTAGAAGAGTTGCGTCACTCTGGCTCCAATCAGGAGAGAAGCCACACAGAAATTTGAAAAGCAAAAGTTAAGTATACAGAATCATTAACTATAACAGGAGATTGAAATAACAACAGTTAACTAGTGAGAAGTAAAGAGAATCTAAAGAATACAAGACAGCCAATACCTCCTAGGTCTGAGACAGAGTGCCGGAGCAAGAACCTCTCCCTACTGCTCCCCAGTCATTCCTGGGCTGACATCCAGACCTTGCTGGAGAGGGCACAGGCCTAGCTCACTGAATGGTAGAGAAGTTGCTCTGGTGCCATGCCAGCAGAACTTGTTCCATCTGCCTATGGAACTTGCCAGAATTCCAGCCGTCAGGGAGCTATGAAAAGCTGTTCACCTGGAAGTGTCCCACCAAGGCACTGTGCTACAAACCACATGAGGGAGAGATACAAAGAGAAGCTCCTAGCTCTGGGCTGCCGGCTGCTAAGTTCACTGCCCTCTGTGCACTGCAGGAGCCTAGCAGTGCTGGTAAAGCCACACATGCTCAGGGGATGTACAATGGGAAAGCTCCGCGGGCTGACACTAGAGAAGATGAACATGCTGCTGGAGTCCAAGACGCAAGCACACAGGAAGCAAGAAGCAAAACTCTTTCCTTCTGCAATGTCTCTCCAGCACTCTCTATTGACAAAGCTTAACACTGTGCCAGTTGGCAAAAGAAAAATATTTAAAGGACCTGATACATTTTCACAGAGCAGGCAAAAAGGATAAATCTGGAGCTGAGAGCCAATAAATTGACAACCAGCACAATGGCCAATATTTTGGCTGAAAAAGAAGAACAAAGTTAGATGGGTAGCATGACCTGGCTTCATAACTTCTTATAAAGCCACAGCAATCAAAACAGTACTGGCACCGAGACAGACAAAGAGATCAGTTGAAAAAATCAAGTAGTCTGAAATAAACTCACACATACATGATGAACTAATTTTTGACAAATATCAAAAGGACAGCCTTTTCAACAAATGGTGCTAGAAACAACTGGATATCACTATGCAAAAACATAAACCTCCATCCAGTTTTTGTTCTATATTTTAAAAAACAATTCAAAATGCATCATAGAACTAAACACAAAACCTAAAACCATAAAACTTCCAGAAGATAACCTTGCAGAAAACCTTTATAACCTTGGATTAGGCAAATATATCTTAGATACAAAAACAAAATCATAATCCATATAAGAATAAGCTGATTGCCTGGACTTCATCAAAATTAAAAATGTGTGTTCCTCAAAAGATACTGTTAAGAGAATGAAAAGAAAGACAAGCCACAATCCAGGATAAAGCTTCTGCAAAGCATAGAATCAAGACTATATAAAGAGTGCTCAAAACTCAACAATGAGAAAACAACCCAATTAAAATAATGGGTAAAAGATTTGAACATTTTACCAAAGAAAATCTACAAATGGTAAATAAACACATGAACTGATGTTCAATATCATTAGTCATTAGAGAAATGCAAATTAAAACGATAAGGAGAAACCACCACACACCAGTTAGAATGGCTAAACTTTAAAAGAATGACTATACCAAATGTTGGTAAGATACAGAGGAACTCTAATACACTGCCAGCAAAAAAAACAAAAAACAAAAAAATGGTAAACCTACTTTGGAAAACTATTTGTCAATTTCCTAAAAAGTTATACACACACCTACTGTACGATCTAGTCATTTCACACTTAGGTGTTTACCTAAGAAAAATGAAAATATGTGTCCATACAAAAACTTGTATATTAATGTTCATGGCAGCTTTACTTGTAAGAGCCAGTAACTAGAAAGAACCCAAAATGTCCATCAACAGATGAATGGATAGACAAACTGTGATATATCCATATGTGTCACTTATCAATTTATTGCCACCTCAGCTCTGAATGCATCCATCAATATATGCTGTATGATAAACAAGAAAATTCCTTTCAGTATTCCTCTTTCAACATGCCCCATGTTCAGCTCTCTCAGTAGAGGGCACTCAAGAGACACTGAAGTAAAAGAGGCTCTCCAGCAGTTTACTGAAAGGACTTGAGGGGGAAGAAATGTTAGGTGTGGGTATGAAGGCTTCCAGTAGAGTGTTATCCCAGCCACCTGCAGAGTAAACAATCCTTCTGTGACCTTGAAGCCTCAGCCTGGCATAATAAGGTGTCAACATCCCTCTTGACAAGGAAACCAGAGCCCCTAAGCACTCTGAAGGTCTCTTGCCAGCACCATACTCCCTCTACAAACCCGCATTGAGACTGAACATAGTTGTCTGTGGCCCAGATGGATACACACCAAACTGTCTCTCCTGTAAGCCCCCAAGGCAGTGCACACACTCCAAAAGTTTCCTGCCCCTGCTGGCACCTGGACTCCCACTACACACTCATTCTGCCAGTTGCTGATCCCCTGCTCTCCTCCTGCACTCCAACGAGTTGCCTATTGCTCATCTGGCAACTTTGGACCACCTCTGGCCTATAAAAACATGAACTTATCTCCTATCCAGTAGACTGAACCACATCTTCTCCACTGAGGTCTTAACCTCTTCCAAATTTGTCCTCCTTGGGTACCCTTCCAAAGCTCTACAGTACCGTATAAAGCTTCCTCATATCTTATAGTTAACTCTTTTGTCATAGTTAATAATTCTTGATATTAAACTTTCCCTACTTAACCTACTATACGGTTTCCGTCTCCTGACTGGACCCAGATTGCTACACCATTCCAGAGTATACCAATCAGCAATAAAAAAGAATGAAATAAGGATACATGCAACAACACGGATGAATCTCAAAATAATTATGCTGAGTGAAAAAAGCCAGCCCCCTCCCAAAAGTACATACTACAGATTCCATTTTTTAACACTTTAGAAAATATACTAATTTATAGTGACAGAAAGCATATCAGTATTTGTCTGAAAAAGGGGAAGGTCAGGAGGGGGTGAGGGAAGGAATTACAAAGGGACAGGAAGAAATTTGGGGAGGTGATGGATATGTTCACTATCTTAATTGTGGCAATGGGTTCACAGACGTATACATATGTCAAAACTTACCACGTTGCATATTTCAAATATACTCAGTGTTTTGTATGTCAATCATACGTCAATAAATCTGTTTTTAGAAAAATAAAACCACACTCCCTCATCACCCCCTAAAATATACAATATTGAAGTCTAACAGGAAAATGAAATATATGCTACAGAATTATAAATTAACTATTATTGTTTAATTAATCTGGGAATTAATATCCAGATAAAGAGAATTAGATTAATATCCAATATGTAGAGAATTCCTAAAACACAACAACCACCCAAAAAAAAAAAAGCCCAATTCAAAAATGGGCAAAGGACTTGAACAGACATTTCTCCAAAGAAGATACACAAATGGCCAATAAGTACATGAAAATATGCTCAATATCACTAATCATTATGGAAATGAAAATAAAAACCATAAAGAGATACTACTGCACACTCATTAAGATGGCTATTAGCAAAAAAACAAAATAAGTGTTGGCAAGGATGTAGAGAAATTAGAACCCTGTGCACTGCTAGTAAAAATATTAAATGGGGCGGCCAATATGAAAAACACTATGGTGGTTCCTCAAAAAGTTAAAAACAGAATTACAATATGACTCAACAATTCCACTTCTCGGTTTATACCCAAAAGAATTAAATACAGGGTCTCGAAGATATTATTCATGATAGCCAAAAGGTGGAAGCAACCCAAGCGTCAACTGACAGATGAACTGATAAACAGAATATAGTATATACGCACATTGAAATATTATTCAGCCTTAAATGGGAAGGAAATTCTGACACGTCACACAACATGGATGAACCCTGAAGACACTATACTAAGTGAAATAAGCCACTCATAAAAGGATAGATACTGTATGGCAGTATACTCTGTTAGGCAGAGTAGTCAAATTCAGAAACAGAAAGCAGAATGGTGGTTAACAAGGGTTAAGGGCAGGGGACTGGGAAGTTACTATCTAACGGGAATAGCTTTGCAAATGAAAAAAGTTCTATGGATGGATGGTGGTGATGGTTGCATTAACGATGTGAATGTACTTAATGCCACTGAACTGTACACTTAAAAATGGTTAAAATGGTAGATTTTAAGTTATATGTATATTTTATCATGATTTTTAAATTTTAAATAAATAATTTTAAAAGAAAAAAACAGAGTTCGCATTTCTATACTTTGTTATAGTTTTATTAGTCCCCAAATGCAGATGTTACTGTAATAGTGGGGTAGAAAAAGCAGATTCAGATAAAAAAGCAATCATAGTCAACAAGTATTCTAAACCCCCCAAACATGGTGTGAGACATAATACAAAGTACATATTTATAGGACTCTACCTCTGATTCCTGACATAGAGCTCTAAAACCCTTGTAACTTCCTGAGTGACAGGGGTGCCAGGAGTATCTTTTGTTCTGATATTTGGTCTTTGACCCTAGTTCCTGACACAGAGTTCCCAAAGCCCTAGTAACTACCTGAGTGAGGGGGTGGCAGAAGATCTTACACAGAGCTCCTAAATCCCTTGGAATTTCTTGATGGAAGCGTCTTTTGTTCTAATGAGGCTACTCTTGGTGGAGCTTCAGGGTGGAGGCTGGTCACCAGAAAGACCAAGCCATGATTAGAAGCTTGGAACTTTCAGCTCCACCTCCTATCCTCCAGGGAGGAGAGAGGGGCTGGACACTGAGTTAATAACCCATCACATCTACATAATGACGCCTCCATAAAAATCCCTGAACTACAGGTTTGGAGAGCTTCCAAATTGGTGAAATAATCCATTTACCGGGAGGGTGGCACACCCCAACCCCACAAGAACTGAAGTTCCTGTGGTCATGATCATTCTGGACCTGGTCCTATGTACTTCATCATCCAGCTGTTCATCTTTATCTTTTACTATAGCCTTTAAAATAAACTCGTAAACATGTTTCCCTGAGTTCTGTGAACGATGATAGCAAATTATCATACCTGAGGAGACTGCGGGAGCCCCCCACACCCCCAATTTGTAGCCAAGTCAGACAAAAGTGTGGGTAACCTGGGCACCCACTACTTGCAATTGATGTCTGAAGTGACCAGTAGTCTTGCGGGACTGAGCCCTTAATCTGTGGACTCTGTGCTAACACTCAGTTGGTGTTCTCAGAGAATTAGAGAATTGCTTGGTGTGGAAAACCCACACACCTGGTGTCAGAAGTATAGTGAGTAGAGTAAATGAGTTTTCTTTTAAAGGGCCAGATACTATGAGCCACTAGGGACACAAAGATAAGCAGTCCCCATAATTAAGGGGTTTCTGTTGTAATCATATTTACACATAGGCAAGAAAGCAAAACAAACGGTTTCATTAGATGGCATTATTAACGGCATTATTTGAAACTGATTCCAATACCACCCAGAACCAACTGTAATGATCAGTTTTCAAACGACAGTAGCAAAATATCTGGTTTCTTCATACTAGAAAATTTTAATCCAATTCCCCCACTCTCATACTGAAAAGGATCACTCCTGAAACATACCATTTATGACAGAATAGATGGAAATATGTAAAAGAATCTTGCAGATTTGTGACAGACTTAACATCTAACATCATGGCCATATCTGCAGAGTAATCAAAATCACTCCACCCTCTGGACAACAATTCTTGTTTTTAGGCATTGCCTTCTAGCCTTATCATTCAACTTACTACTGCTGATAAAAACTAAGAACTTTAGGTATGTGAGAGAACCCACGTTAAAAACAGACAATTCACCCCCCCCCCCAAAAAAAGGAAGAAGGAAGAAGCAAAAAGAAATGCATATCAAAAAAGTACGAAAAATGTTGAATCTCACTCATAAACAAAGAAATACAAACTAAAATAAGAGATCCTTTTTATCAACTGAGAAATCTTAAAAGTTCAATAATACCCAATGTAGAGAAAATATGAGGAAAAGTTTGTAAATTGGTACAACCTTTCTGAAGGGGATTTGTTTCTGTGAATCAAGAAACTCAAATAATTAAATCTTTTGAGCCAACAATTCTCTCTCAACGAGTTCATGCTAAGGAAAAATTAGGCAAAATCCTTCTGTACACTAATAGGCTATATTTATAATACATATGCCATATGCCATGGATACCTGTATTTTTAAAAAGCTCCTCAGGGAATTCTTATGATCACCTGGTTTGGGAACCATGACCCAGTGAATGAATGTATTAAAAGAACTAACACCTAATCAGCAACTTTTGTGAGCCTGGCACTATACTGAGAAATACATTATCATGTTTAACCAAAAGAGCTAGAGGGGATGTTTTAAAAGCCCCATATTCCAAAAATACTGATAATAAAAGCCCTAAAAGGAATTTTCACTGTTCTATTTATTACCTCACTTAACAGAATTCATGATTTTTGTTAACTGTAAGGACAATTTCTAGTTACCATCTCAAATTTTCCCATTAATTTATATTACAAAATGGGAGCTATTCTCAAAATTAGATAAAAATGACATTTAAAAACACAAAATAACAAACAAAAATTAGTGGAGTATCTATGATATAACTGAATAATCAAAATAAATTTCACAGTACAAATATCATACCGAAAAATCCTAAGAATCTTATCTTAAAAATTGTAATTAACTGGATCATTAAAATCTTTGAGAAAATATCTATATCAGCTATATCTACAATGAGGAAATACTCTATATATACACTATTTGGTAGCCACTAGCTATAGTGGCCGTAGAGCACTTGAAATATGGCAACACTGAAGGATTAAATTTTTAACTTTTAAAATTTAAATAGCCAAATGTGGCTATTGGCTACCATATTAGACAGCACTTATCTATATAATAATCTCTGGTTCCTTGCAATTAACAGCTCAGGCAACCCTCTGTTGCCTGTTGCTCTGTTCCTTCCCCCACATTCTCTGAAATCCCCAAGCTAATAAACTAGCAGTTACTATCATTCATTATGTACTGACTACCTCCTATGGGCCAAACACTGTGCAGAACCCGCATAATCCGCTCATAGAACTCACAGCCGGGACCTATCAACCAATCCCACCACCACTGGTGATATCTTAGCCTTAACTTATTTATTTATTTTTTAAAATAAATTTATTTATTTTATTTATTTATTTTTGGCTGTGTTGGGTCTTCGTTGATGCGCACAGGCTTTCTCTAGTTGCGGCTAGCAGGGGCTACTCTTCGTTGCGGTGCGCGGGCTTCTCATTGCGGTGGCTTCTCCCGTTGTGGAGCACGGGCTCTAGGCGCATGGACTTCAGTAGTTGCGGCATGCAGGCTCAGTTGTCGTGGCACACGGGCTTAGTTGCTCCGCAGCATGTGGGATCTTCCCAGACCAGGGATCGAACCCGTGTCCCCTGCATTGGCAGGTGGATTCTCAACCACTGTGCCACCACGGAAGTCCCTTAGCCTTAACTTATATTTATTCTTTTTATTCTTCTTAAAACAGTTTCATCTAGTAGTTACTATATCTCTTACTAATAAATATACTTTGGATTTACTTAGAACAGGCATTGATAACAGGATTAATCTTTTATTTATTCTTTTTTTTTCTGTGAAAGATTTAAATTATTTTTTAATTTTTTTTTATTGGTGTATAGTCGTTTTACAATGTTGTGTTATTTTCTACTGTACAGTGAAGTAGAGTTCCCTGTGCTATATAGCATGTTCTTGTTACTTAACTATTTTATACATATTAGTGTATATATGTCAATCCCAATCTCCCAATTCATCCCACCCTCTCACCCCGACTTTCTCCCCTTGGCGTCCATACGTTTGTTCTCTACATCTATGTCTCTATTTCTGCCTTGCAAACTGGTTCATCTATACCATTTTTCTGGATTCCACATATATGCGTTAATATACGATATTTGGTTTTCTCTTTCTGACTTACTTAACTCTGTATGACAGTCTCTAGGTCCATCCACATCTCTACAAATGACCCAATTTAGTTCCTTTTATACTTGAGTAATATTCCATTGTATATATGTACCACATATTTGTCTACTTTACCCATTGGTCCGTTGATGGACATTTAGGTTGCTTCCTTGACCTGGCTGTTATAAATAGTGCTGCAGTGAAAATTAGGGTGCATGTGTCTTTTTGAATTATGTTTTCCTCTGGGTATATGCCCAGTTGAGGGATTGCTGGGTCATATGGTAATTCTACCTTTAGTTGTTTAAGGAACTTCTACACTGTTCTCCATAGTGGCTGTATCGATTTACATTCCCACCAACAGTGCAAGAGGGTTCCCTTTTCTCCACACCCTCTCCAGCATTTATTGTTTGTGGATTTTTTGATGATGGCCATTCTAACGGGTGTGAGGTGATACCTCACTGTAGTTTTGATTTGCATTTCTCTAATAATTAGTGATGTTGAGCAGCTTTTCATGTGCCTCTTGGCCATCTGTATGTCTTCTTTGGAGAAAGGTCTATTTAGGTCTTCTGCTCTTTTTTGATGGGGTTGTTTTTTTGATACTGAGCTGCATGAGCTACTTGTATATCTTGGAGATTAATCCTTTGTCCGTTGATTCATTTGCAAATATGTTCTCCCATTCTGAGAGTTGTCTTTTCATCTTGCTTATGGTTTCCTTTGCTGTGCAAAAGCTTTTAAGTGTCATTAGGTCCCATTTGTTTATTTTTGTTTTTATTTCCATTACTCTAGGAGGTGGGTCAAAAAAGATCTTGCTGTGATTTATGTCAAAGAGTGTTCTTCCTATGTTATCCTCTAAGACTTTTGTAGTGTCTGGTCTTACATTTAGGTCTTTAATCCATATTGAGTTTATTTTTGTGTATGCTGTTAGGGAGTGTTCTAATTTCATTCTTTTATATGTAGCTGTCCAGTTTTCCCAGCACCATTTATTGAAGAGACTGTTTTTTCTCCATTGTATATACTTGCCTCCTTTGTCATAGATTAGTTATACATAGGTGCATGGGTTTATCTCTGGGATTTCTATCCTGTTCCATTGATCTATATTTCTGTTTTTGTACTAGTACCATACTGTCTTGATTACTGTAGCTTTGTAGGATAGTCCGAAGTCAGGGAGTCTGACTCCTCCAGCACCATTTTTTTTTTTTTCCTCAAGATTGCTTTGGCTATTCAGGGTCTTTTGTGTCTCCATACAAATTTTAAGATTTTTTGTTCTAGTTCTGTAAAAAATGCCATTGGTAATTTGATAGGGATTGCATCGAATCTCTGGATTGCTTTGGGTAGTACAGTCATTTTCACAAAATTGATTCTTCTAATCCAAGAACATGGTATATCTCTCCATCTCTTTGTATCATCTTTGATTTATTTCATCAGTGTTTTATAGTTTTCTGAGTGCAGGTCTTTTACCTCCTTAGGGAGGTTTATTCCTAGGTATTTTATTCTTTTTGTTGCAATGGTGAATGGGATTGTTTCCTTAATTTCTCTTTCTGATCTTTCGTTGTTAGTTTATAGGAATGCCAGAGATTTCTGTGCATTAATTTTGTATCCTGCAACTTTACCAAATTCACTGATGAGCTCTAGTAGTTTTCTGGTGGCATCTTTAGAATTATCTGTATATAGTATCATGTCATCTGCAAACAGTGACAGTTTTACTTCTTCTTTTCCCATTTGTATTCCTTTTATTTCTTTTTCTTCTCTGATTGCTGTGGCTAGGACTTCCAAAACTATGTTGAATAATAGTGGCGAGAGTGGACATCCTTCTCTTGTTCCTGATCTTAAAGGGAATGCTATCAGTTTTTCACCATTGAGAATGATGTTGACTGTGGGTTTGTCATATATGGCCAGTATTATGTTGGGCAGGTTCCCTCTATGCCCACTTTCTGGAGAGTTTTTATCATAAATGTGTGTTGAATTTTGTCAAAAGCTTGTTCTGCATCTATTGAGATGATAATATGGTTTTTATTCTTCAGTTTGTTAATATGGTACATCACATTGATTGATTTGCATATACTGAAGAATCCTTGCATACCTGGGAAAAATCCCACTTGATCATGGTGTATGATCCTTTTAATGTGTTGTTGGATTCCATTTGCTAGTGTTTTGTTTAGGATTTTTGCATCTATATTCATCAGTGATAATTGTCTGTAATTTTCTTTTTTTGTCGTATCTGTGTCTAGTTTCGGTATCAGGGTGATGGGTGCAGAGGAGTGTTCCTTCCTCTGCAACTTTTTGGAAGAGTTTGAGAAGGATGGGTATTAGCTCTTCACTAAATGTTTAATAGAATTCACCTGTGAAGCCACCTGGTCCTGGAACTTTTGGTCGTTGGAAGATTTTTAATCACAATTTCAATTTCATTACTTGTGATTGGTCTGTTCATATTTTCTATTTCTTCCTGGTTCAGTCTTGGAAGGTTATACCTTTCTAAGAATTTCTCCATTTCTTCCAGGTTGTCCATTTTTTGGCACAGAGTTGCTTGTAGTAGTCTCTTATAATGCTTTGTATTTCTGTGATGTCTGGTGTAACTTCTCCTTTTTCATTTCTAATTTTATTGATTTGAGTCCTCTCCCTCTTTTTCTTGATGAGTCTGGCTAAAGGTTTATCAATTTTCTTTTTCTTCTCAAAGAACCAACTTTTAGTTTGTTTGTTTGTTTTTTAATTTTTATTTATTTATTTTTATTTTTGGCTGTGTTGGGTCTTCGTTTCTGTGCGAGGGCTGTCTCTAGTTGCGGCACATGGGGGCCACTCTTCATCGCGGTGCGCAGGCCTCTCACTGTTGCAGCCTCTCTTGTTGCGGACCACAGGCTCCAGACGCACAGGCTCAGTAGTTGTGGCTCACGGGCCTAGTTGCTCCGCGGCATGTGAGATCTTCCCAGACCAGGGCTCGAACCTGTGTCCCCTGCATTGGCAGGCAGATTCTCAACCACTGTGCCACCAGGGAAGCCCCCCAACTTTTAGTTTTATTGATCTTTGCTATTTGTTTTCTTTGTTTCTATTTCATTTATTTCTGCTCTGATCTTTCTGATTTCTTTCCTTCCACTGACTTTGGGTTTTGTTTGTTCTTCTTTCTCCAGTCCCTTTAGGTGTAAGGTTAGATTGTTTATTTGAGATTTTTCTTGTTTCTTGAGGTAGGATTGTATTGCTATAAACTTCCCTCTTAGAACCACTTTTGCTGCATCGCATAGGTTTCGGATCATCATGTTTTCATTGTCATTTGTCTCCAGGTATTTTTTGATTTCCTCTTTGATTTCTTCAGTGATCTCTTGGTTACTCGGTAGCGTATTGTTTAGCCTCCATATGTTTGTGTTTTTCATGTTTTCTTTCCTGTAATTAATTTCCAATCTCATAGCACTGTTGTCAGAAAAGATGCTTGATGTGATTTCAATTTTCTTACATTTATCAAGGCTTGATTTGTGACCAAAGATGTGATCTATCCTGGAGAATGTTCTGTGTGCACTTGAGAAGAAAGTGTAAACTGCTGTTAACCTTATGGGAGTTCCCTTGTATGTTCTTTGTTGTTTTTCCCTTGTTGCTTTCTATAATTCTTCTTTGTCTTTAATTTTTGTCACTATGTGATTACTATGTGTCTCGGTGTGTTTCTCCTTGAATTTATCCTGCCTGGCACCCTCTGTGCGTCCTGGACTTGGGTGGCTATTTCCTTTCCCATGTTAGGGAAGTTTTCAACTATAATCTCTTCAAATATTTTCTCGGGTCGTTTCTCTCTCTCTTCTCCTTCTAGGACTCACAGAATGTGAATGTTGGTGGGTTTAATGTTGTCCCAGAGGTCTCAGGCTGTCTTCATTTCTTTTCAGTCATTTTTCTTTATTCTGTTCCACAGCAGTGACTTCCACCATTCTGTCTTCCAGGACACTTATCCGTTCTTCTGCCTCAGTTATTCTGCTACTGATTCCTTCTAGTGTAGTTTTCATTTCAGTTATTGTATTGTTCATCTCTGTTTGTTTGTTCTTTAATTCTTCTAGGTCTTTGTTAAACATGTCTTGCATCTTCTCAATCTTTGCCTCCATTCTTTTTCTGAGGTCCTGGATCATCTTCACTATCATTATTCTGAATTCTTTTTCTGGAAGGTTGCCTATCTCCTCTTCATTTAGCTATTTTTCTGGGGTTTTACCTTGTTCCTTCATCTGGGACATAGTCCTCTGCCTTTTCATTTTGTCTATCTTTCTGTGATTGTGGTTTTCTTTCCACAGGCTGTAGTTCTTGCTTCTGCTGTCTGCCCTTTGGTGGATGAGGCTGTCTAAAAGGCTTATACAAGCTTCCTGATGGGAAGGACTGGTAGAGCTGGGTGTTGCTCTGGTGGGCAGAGCTCAGTAAAACTTTAATCCGCTTGTCTGCTGATGGGTGGGACTGGCTTCCCTCCCTGTTGGTTGCTTGGCCTGAGGCGACCCAGCACTGGAGCCTACAGGCTCTTTGGTGGGGCTAATGGCAGACTCCAGTAGGGCTCATGTCAAGGAGTACTTCTCAGAACTTCTGCTGCCAGTGTCCTTGTTCCCGCAGTGAGCCACAGCCACCCCCCACCTCTGCAGGAGACCCTCCAACATTAGCAGGTAGGTCTGGTTCAGTCTGCTATAGGGTCACTGCTCCTTCCCCCTGGGCCCTGCTACACGCACTACTTCGTGTGTGCCCTCCAAGAGTGGAGTCTCTGTTTCCCCCAGTCCTGTCGAAGTCCTGCAGTCAAATCCCACTGGCCTTCAAAGTCTGATTCTCTGGGGATTCCTCCTCCCGTTGCCAGACCCCAGGCTGGGAAGCCTGACGTGGGGCTCAGAACCATCACTCCAGTGGGTGGACTTCTGTGGTATAAGTTTTCTCCAGTCTGTGAGTCACCCACCCAGCAGTTATGGGATTTGATTTTATTGTGATTGTGCCCCTCCTACCATCTCATTGTGGCTTCTCCCTTGTCTTTGGATGTGGGGTATCTTTTCTGGTGAGTTCCAGTGTCTTGCCGTTGATGACTGTTCAGCAGTTAGTTGTGATTCTGGTGCTCTGGCAAGAGGGAGTGAGCGCACATCCTTCTACTCCGCCATCTTGAACCAATCTCCTATTTATTCTTTCATAAGCATAATCACTGTGTGGTAAATTTCAACCCCCTCTCCCCTCAGGGAAGATTGTTTTAGTTTACATAACATTAAACTATTAATATTATGTCATATTCTTCATTAAAAGCACCATCATTGATTTAATATAGCTTTTTGGGGAGAGGGGCACACTAACATATTAACCGTACTCATCAATTTTTAGGATGTATTAAAATAAGGTGAGTATATCTTTGAAAAGAAAAAAAAACTGTAAATGAAATAGAAGCCTAGAAGAAAATCTAGACTAGTTCTTTTCTTATTTACATTGGTAAAAGGGCAACTTAATCAAACTCTTTCACTCCGTGAAGACACACGCAATAGCAATTCCATGAGTTTCTTCAAGTCCATTAAGGACTAAATGATTTTTCATTGCTACCAATGCAAAAAAAAGTTTGAAATCAATAACTGCAAGAGAAAAGCTTTGATGACTCTTTCCTCGTCCCTTTAGGCAATCCTCGTAACTTTACATAACTAAGTAATACAGATTTCTTTAGCAGGGCAATTAAACCCTTTGGAACTTTATTTAAGGTAACACTGTTAAGAAAATAAATACAAAACTTTCTACCATGGTATTAGTGCACTGGTCAAAGACTCAAACTTTGGCTACCAGAACTCAAAAAACTAGAGAGGCTTGCACTCTATCTTTCATGAAAATAAGGGTCCAGCTATAGATAAGAACAAAGCAGAAAACAATTTAAAGCATATTACAGTTGACCCTTGAACAACATGGGTGCACTTACACATGGATTTTTTTAAATAAATATATTGGAAAAGTTTTTGGAGATTTGCGACAATTTGAAAAAAACTCACAGATGAACTAGGCAGCCGAGAAATACCAAAAATAATTAAGAAAAAAATAGATATGAATGCATAAAATATATGTAGATACTAATCTATTTTGTCATTTACTACTATAAAATATACACAAATCCATTATAAAACGTTAAAATTTATCAAAGTTTAGGCACACAAACACAGACAGTACATGGTGCCATTCGCAGTTGAGGAAAATGTAAACAAATGTAAAGACGCAGTATTAAAGCATAACTGCATAAAATTAACTGTAGTACATACTGTATTACTACGATAATTTCGTAGCCACATCCCATTGCTATTGTGGTGAGTTCAAGTGTTGTGAGTATCCACTTAAAATGCCGTGTGACGCCAATCATCTCTGCATGAACAGTTTCTCTCTCCAGTAAATTACATATTGCAGTAAAAAGTGATCTCTCTTGTTTCTGCGTATTTTTCATAATGTTCAGTGCAGTACCATAAACCTTGAATAACACCATGGGACCCATACGAAGTGCCACTAGTGATGCTGGAAGTGCTCCCAAGAAGCAGAGAAAAGTCATGACATTACAAGAAAATGTTGAATTGCTTGATATGCATCATAGATTGAGGTCTGCAACTACCAAGGCCCGCCATTTCAAGATAAACGAATCCACTGTAAGAACCATTGTAAAAAAGAAAAGAAAATTCATGAAGTCATCGCTGCAATGAAACCAGAAGGCACAAAAACCTTGCACTTTTTGCAAAATACCTTTTTTTTATCACATATTGAAAATTCAGCTTTTATGTGGGTGCAGGATTGCTATACCTATACCTATAGAGTCTAATATGATTTGAGAAAAATCAAAACCATTATATGACAACTTCAAGCAAAAGGAAGGTGAAGGACCTAAAGCTGGAAATTTTAATGCCAACAAAGGATGGTTTGACAATTTTAGAAAGAAGTTTGGCTTAAAAAAATGTCAAGACAACAGGAGAAGCAGCTTCCATCAACCAAGAGGTAGCAGACGAGTTCCCAGACACCATTAACAAAATCACTAAGGAGAAAGAATATCTGTCTGAACAGGTTTTAATGCAAATGAAAGAACTCTATTCTGGGGGGGGTGGGGGGTGAAAAGCCACAAAGAACACTTACTAGTAAGGAAGAGAAGTAAGCACCTGTGATCAGGACTGCCCTTATCTATAAAGGTGCTAAACCCCTAACCTTGAAGGGAAAAAATAAACACAAGCTGCCACTCTTTTGATTGCACAACAAGAAGGCCTGGACGATGAGAACCCTTTTTCTGGACTAGTTCCATTGATGCTTCGTCCCTTAAGTCAAGGAGTGCCTTGCCAGTAAGTGATTGACTTCTAAAGTTCTTTTGATATTAGACAATGCCCATGGTCACCCAGAACCCCATGAGTTCAACACCAAAGGCGTCAAAGTAGTCCACTTGCCCCCAAACACATCTCTAATAAGGACCCTTAAGGCTCATTACACACAGTCCTCTATGGAAAGGACTATCAACACGATGGAAGAGAACCCAACACATCATGAAAGTCTGAAAGGAT
The DNA here is from genome assembly GCF_009873245.2 of Balaenoptera musculus. Lineage (NCBI taxonomy): Eukaryota > Metazoa > Chordata > Mammalia > Artiodactyla > Balaenopteridae > Balaenoptera > Balaenoptera musculus. The sequence continues at coordinate 139,777,345 of NC_045786.1, read as the reverse complement.
TACACCACTGAAAATACTATCACTGTTACAGAAAAAGCCGTGAAAGCCAACAAACCCAAAACAACAAGTTCCTGCTGGAGAAAATGGTGTCCAGATGTTGTGCATGACTTCACAGGATTTATGACAAAGCCAATCAAGGAATCACGAAAGCGACTGTAAGAGATCATGAAAGAGATGGCAAAAGAAAGTTGGGGGTGGGGGGGGGGTGGGTAACGAGTTTCAAGATATGGATCTTGGAGAAATTCAACAGCTAACAGACACCACACCAAGGAATTAACAGAAGATGACTTGATGGGAGATAAGAGCTTCCAAACCAGTGCCAGACAATGAGAAAGAAGACAAAGAAGGAGTGCCAGAATACTACCCAAAGCAATCTACAAATTTAATGCAATCACTATCAAATTGCCCATGACATTTTTCACAGAACTAGAACAAATAATCCTAAAACTTATATGGAACCATAAAAGACCCAGAATTGTCAAAGCAACCCTGAGAAAAAAGAACAACACTGAAGGCATAACCCTCCCAAGACTTCAGACAATCCTACAAAGCTACAGTAATCAAAACGCCATGGTACGGGCACAAAAAAACAGATATATGGATCAATGGACAGGCTAGAGAGCCCCCAAATAAACCCACACACCTATGGACAATTAATCTTCAACAAAGGAGGCAAGAATATACAACGGAGAAAAGACAGTCTCTTCATCAAATGGTTTCGGGAAAGCTGGACAGCCACATTGAAATCAATGAAGTTAGAACACTCCCTCACACCATGCACAAAAATAAACTCAAAATGGCTTAAAGACTTAAATACAAGACATGGCACCATAAAATCCTAGAAGAAAACATAGGCAAAACATTCTCTGACATAAATCATAATAATATTTTCTTAGGTCAGTCTCCAAGTCAACAGAAATAAAAGCAAAAAATAAACAAATGGGACACAATCAAACTTATAAGTTTTTGCACAGCAAAGAAAACCATAAACAAAATGAAAGGACAACCTATGAACTGGGGAAAAATATTTGCAAAAGATGTGACCAACAAGGGCTTGATTTCTAAAATATACAAACAGCTCATACAACTCAATAACAACAACAAAAACAAAAAACAACCCAATCAAAAACCAGGCAGAAGACCTAAAGAGATACTTCTCCAAAGAAGACATACAGATGACCAATAGATATATGAAAAAATGCTCAAGATCGCTAATTATTAGAGAAATGCAAATCAAAACTACAATGAGGTATCACCTCACATCAGTCAGAATGGCCATCATCGAAAAGTCTACAGACTTTGCTGGAGAGGGTGTGAAGAAAAGGGAACCCCTCCTACACAGTTGGTGGGACTGAAAATTGGTAGAGCCACTGTGGAAAACAGTATGGAGGTTCCTCAGAAAACTAAAAATAGAATTGCCACATGATCCAGCAATCCCACTTCTGGGCATATATCCAGAGAAAACTAATTTGAAAAGATACATGCACCTCAATGTTCATAGCAGCACTGTTTACAATAGCCAAGACATGGAAGCAACCTAAATGTCCATCAACAGATGAATGAATAAAGGAGATGTGGTATATATATACACAATGGAATACCACTCAGCTGTAAGAAAGAATGAAATACTGCCATTTGCAGCAACATGGATGGACCTAGAGATTATCATACTAAGTGAAGTAAGTCAGACAAAAAGACAAATATCATATGGTATCACTTATATGTGAAATACAAAATATGATACAAATGAACTTATTACAAAACAGAAACAGACTCAGACATAGAAAACAAACTTATGATTACCAAAGAGGAATGGGGGGGGGGACAAATTAGTAGTCTGAGATTAGCAGATACAAACAATTATATATAAAATAGATAAACAACAAGGTCCTACTGTATAGCACAGGGAACTACATTCAATACTTGTAATAATCTATAATGGAAAAGAATATAAAAAAGAAAACTCATCTAAGGTGTATGTGTGGTCTTCCTGTGGAAAACTTAATAACTGTACAGCAAGAACTGTATGAGATTTTTTGTATCATTATCATCAACATCACCCAAGTATTCATTGTGTAGAACATCGTGCAAAACTTGTACTGAAGTGCATAGCCTATCCTTACATAGGCATAAGGTGAGTGGTATTTAAAATAAAATTAATAATGTGTTCATTTTCTTACCGTTTTGTAACTTTGCTTTCAAAGAATTACATTACCATACACCATGCCACTCTCTCATAATTGGAGAAACTGCTTATCTCCACAGGTAAGTGGGGTGTTTTTAATGTAACAATGTTTCTAATATTGTATTATGAATATGACTGAAACACTGTATGCCATAAAAATTTTATAATGATTCATTCATTAGTGTATAGGTTAGGCTACTGTGAAGCAATCATATCAATTACACTAGGCTACCATAAAGCAATCATACTGCTGTCTCTTTGTTATCAATGCATGAACTGTTATAAGCTGTAAATAAATATGAAAATGAGGGTAATTTTATTAAGTTTTTGTGAAATAGTCACTTTTTTCTCTTGAAAATCGTGCCTAAAACTTGATCTAATCTCCCATCTTAAATCTGTAAGGAATATAAAGTTGTCCCCGGAAAAAACAAGTATCATCTAGTAAAAGTAGCAGCAGCAGCAGCAGTAGTAGTAGAAGGAACAGGAGGAGTAGAAGTAATAGCGTTAGAAATAGCATTGTACTAACAACACAGTAGTAATAGTAATGGAAGAGGTAGATGCAGTAGCAGTAGTATAGTAGTTATAGTAATATTACTAGTAAGCATAATATGCCAAGAAAAATATAATTTTGCTTTGTTGATCCTGAACATGTAAAATATCAGGGTCCTTGTTAGAAGCAATAATTCTTTTTCTACAGATCCATAACTGAATGCTATGGCACACTGTAACTTAACCAGAGAAGTCTAGAGTTGAAGAAACTTTGGAGAACAGGTACTTGAATTTTAGGTTTAAAAATATGTCTGCAATCAACTCAACGGTCATCTCCTTCAAGTGCCATTCTCAAACTCCTTAATCTTCCACTCTGGGGATATCATTACTCCCTCCCTATGTTCTCAAAGCATATTTTATATGAGCACAGTTCCCTATTTGTCATAATTGTAGAGATTTCTGTCTTTCCTTTGGACTTTTGCCTCCTCAAGACTTTAATTCATATCTTATCCATGTGGTTGTCTCGGGCACTCAACAGAGTACCTGAATCACAATAAAAGTTCAATTAACAATTGTCCCATTTAAAAAACATTCAATTATCTAGTGTATAATTTACAATGAAAATTAACTAATGGTTGCTGAGAAGCTGCTGAAGATTGTGCATAAAGAATTAGGTGGGTTCAGAATCATCAGACTCAGTAGAAGTTTCTATAAGTTTCTGTTAATACTGACTTTCCATTCAAATGACTAGACTCAATTCAACTCTAAACACAAAGTGACAGGACAGAGGAAAAGTCAGAAGACTACAGAGAAATCTAATAAGGAATCCTGACAAAGATGTCAAATTAAACCCACAAACAGGTAAGAAAAAATCCAATTTGTAAGTACAACATAAAATATTAAATTATTTGAGTAAAGACAATTTACAGCCTAAGGGTAAGAGTCTAGAATAACCAAGTTTGACATATCTAAGAGATCATTTTTATCACCTAGTTACAAATTTTCAATTTTTTCGACTAGAACTGTGTGAATCACTTTGGCAGTATAAGTCCTAAAGCATTGTTTTTTAATCATATGAGAAAAAAATCCATTTTTCAAGATCCAGTAAAAGTTAATTAGCCCTGTGGGAGAGAACATGAAATACATAAAATACTCCTTAAAAGAAAGACAGAGAAACTAAAAGAAAGAGAGACTGAGACCTCTGAAAATCCAGGCAAGGAAACAGCACAGAGAAAAGCTAAACCAAAAGACATGGAAAAGCTAGGGCTTCCCTGATGGTGCAGTGGTTAAGAATCTGCCTGCTAATGCAGGGGACATGGGTTCGAGCCCTGCTCCTGGAAGATCCCACATGCTGCAGAGCAACTAAGCCCGTGCATCACAACTACTGAGCCTGCACTCTGGAGCCCGAGTGCCACAGCTACTGAAGCCCACGCGCCTAGAGCCCCTGCTCTGCAACAAGAGAAGCCACCCAGTGAGAAGCCCCGGCACCGCAAGGAAGAGTAGCCCCTGCTCGCCGCTTAGCCCGTGCACAGCAACAAAGACCCAACGCAGCCAAAAATAAAAAATAAATAAATAAATTTATTAAAAAAAAAAAAAAAGACATGGAAAAGCTAAATGCACACACAGTTCATCACAGTGATAGGTCAGATCAACCTAATAATACCTTTCTCAATGAAAAATATTACTATTAAAAACACAATGATGGGGGGCTTCCCTGGTGGCGCAGTGGTTGAGAATCTGCCTGCTAATGCAGGGGACACGGGTTCGAGCCCTGGTCTGGGAGGATCCCACATGCTGTGGAGCAACTGGGCCCGTGAACCACAACTGCTGAGCCTGCGCGTCTGGAGCCTGTGCTCCGCAACAAGAGAGGCCGCGATAGTGAGAGGCCCGTGCACCGCGATGAAGAGTGGCCCCCACTTGCCGCAGCTAGAGAAAGCCCTAGCACAGAAACGAAGACCCAACATAGCAATCAATCAATCAATCAATCTTTAAAAAAAAAAAACAAAAAACACAATGATGCAGAATGAGAAAATGCACTACTAATTGCAAAAAGAAAAGCATACATTTAAAAATAAGTTATGATCACAACTATGTAAAATAATCTATACAAAAAAGGACTAGAAAGCACATACACCCACATGGTAACTATAGTCATGTTACACTGGTGGAATTAAGGGTGATTCTCTTATTTTAAGAAAAAGTTGTCTAAATTTTCTGTAACACAGTAATTTTTTAATATGAATGTTGTGCAAAAGAAAATAAAGAAAACTACATTTTATGTATAATTTAGACCAATTTCTCTTTTTATGTCTCAATTTCTGCCAAGATATCTAATACTCATGATGTGCATTAAGTTTTTTACCACATCACAGAAAATTTAAGGATTAACATTACCCTATTTACTCATAAAAATAATTAGTGAGCAATGTACTAATTAAGTGAAGACACCCAGTCTAAATAGGTCATCCAATTAATTGGTTCCATAAATACAAAGTATCAGCACAAGATTTTAATAACCACTCTTAGCATCATCAGTATATTTATCAGAGTGCAAATTAGTGTAATTTGACATGACCCTATTCCCAAACAGGCTGTAAAAATCTGGTATTTTTTGTAAGGTATACACGTATAAAAATGAAACTTTGACTATCAACGTAGGAAACAAAGGTGGCTGTCACCCCCAAATACACTTGCCAACAGAATAACAGTAAATGGGCTAAGAACGAGCCATCTCACCAATAACGAAAGTCAGTCCTAGTATCAACTTCCCTCTGGAAAAGTTCTTTACTCGTTCTTGCAAATTACAATGCATGACCTCAAAATGTACAAACCTGATGCCAGAAGTAAATCACATTCCAAATGAGTAATACTGCCAAATCAGACAAACGGTTTTGTACCAAGTCTTTACCATTACGAAACTGTGGAAAAGATTCAAAACTAATCTTCAATCAGGTCCAGCATGTAAAGAACTTGGAATTCATCAACCTTGTCCTTACAACAATAAAAAAGCTGAAAAGAAAAAAAGATAATCAACCACTTTTCTTAAATCTGTCAGGGAATTGAAGCCCTAGAGCAAACCTCTACCTTGAAAACTAGAGAGAGAGACAGGTAGATACAGAGAATAGCAGGGTGCAAGAAGCAAAAGCCCAGGAAGATAAACCCTCAGATAGAGCCAGTACTAGTAGGAACACTTTAAACAGTAAATGACGAATTGTTGGAGACTCAGTGTAGCCTAGCTTAGAAGGAAAACCTGTGAGGGGACTCAGTCTTTGAAAGGTCCCAACAGTTTCTTGAGTTTTACCTCCAGGAGCCCTACCACATACAGTGTCTAGCCAACCTGGGATAAAGAAAGTACCTAATTCCAGCTCCCTCTACCCTTCAAACAGGGGAAGAGATACCCAAATCAGGCTTAAAAAACTGAGACCTAATCACAGTACTACAGAACTCCCACCACCTTACCTCCACATCAATACAACTCCTGTACAATAACAGAGGATTACAGGTAAAGGAACTTCAAGTTTGAGACCCTATTTAAGGATTCTCTATGTAACCCAAAGACAACACAGCAGACCAAAACAAGGACACTACAAGAAATATTAGCCTCTGATACCACAGCTACAGCAAATAGTAAATGCAGCCTAACTCCTAGTCAGATAAACATAAAACCTCACACTAAAGGCCTATTTACCTCCTCTTTTTTATCTAATATATCATGTCTGGATATCAACAAAAAAATTACAAAGCACTGTAAAGGCAAAAAACACAATCTGAAGAAACAAAGCATGCCTCAAAACCAGACTCATATACAGCAGAGGTTTTAGAATTATCACTGGGTTAAAAATAGCTATGGTAAATATGCGAAGGGCTCTAATGGAAAAAGTGAACAACATGTAAGAACAAATGGGTAATACAAGCAGAGATATGGAAACTCTAAGAAAAGATCAAAAAGAAATGTTACAAATCAACAACACTATAACAGAAAAAGAATCTCTTTGGTAATATGACACCAAACCAGATGCAGGAAGCTCAGGGTACATCAAGCAGGATAAATACTAAAATACTTACACCCAGGCATATCATAATAAAACTACAGAAGAATAGATGAGAAAATCTGAAAACAATCAAGAAAAAAAAACAGAGAGAAGGAAAAATAAACCTACCTAGAGAGGAGCAAAATAAGAATTACATTGAACTTCTCTTCAGAAACCATGCAAGCAAAATGAGTAGAGTGAAATACTGAGTGTTAAAAGAAAAAACCACCAACCTGGAATTCTGTATTCAGCAAAATTATCCTTCAAAAGTGAAAAAGAAATACTTTCTCTGACAAACAAAAATTGAGAGAACTGAAAACCTACTGACCTGCCTTGCAAGAAATGTTAAAAGAAGTTCTTCAGACAGAAAGAAAATTACATAGGTCAGAAACATGGATTACATAAAGAAATGACAAGCATAAGAGAAGGAATATATAAAGGTAAAATTAAATCTCTTATTTTTCTTATTCTTAATCTAACAGACAATGTGTTCAAAGCAATATATTTTGTGATCACAGCTTACAGATAAATTAAATGAATGACAGCAATGCTATAAGGCATGTGAGAGAGGAATTGGGAATACTCTGTTATAAGGTACTTGTAGTATCCATGAAGCAGTGCAGTGTTATTTGAAAATGAACTTGGATTAGCTATAAATGTATAATTGCAAACTCTGAGCAACCACTAAAAAAAAAGTTTTTTAAGAAATATAATGATATACTAAGATAGGATAGAAAATGGAACAATATAAAATGCTCAATTAAAATGAGAGAAAGCAGAAACAGACTGGAAGACCAAAATAAAAAAGAAACCAAAAACCCAAGAACAAGAGCAAGGAATAGAAAACAGTTAAAAATATGGTAAATATTAATTCAAGTATATCAATAATTACTTTAAATGTCAGTGATCTAAATATACCAATTAGAGTGAAGCAAAAGACAAGACCTAACTATAGGCTGTCTGCAAGAAACCCACTTATAAAGGCATAGATATATTAAAGGGAAAGGGATGACGTAAGATACACTATGCTAACACTAATCAAAAGAAAACTAGAGTAGCTATATTAATTTCAGAAAGAGCTGACTTCAAAGCAAGGAAAATTTCCAGCAATAAGGAGGAACAGTATATAATGATAGAGGGTCAATTCTCCAAAAAGATATAACTATCCTTATACACATGCAGCTAACAACAGAACAAAATACTCGAGGTAAAAACTAGTAGGACTGCAAAAAGAAATATATAAATTCACTATTATATTTGGAGATTTCAATACCCCTCTATGAGTAACTGACAGAACCAATAGGCCGAAAATCAGTAAGAATATCATAGAACTGAATAGCACCATCAATCAACTGGATCTAATTGACATCTATAGACTACTTCATCCAACAACAGCAGAATACACATTCTTCTCAAGGTCAAAGGGAACATTCACCAAGACAGACTACATTCTGGACCAGGAAACACATCTTAACAAATTTAAAATAACACATTATATGAACTATGCTCTCAGACCACAATAAGATTAAACTAGAAAATAATAACAGAAGATAGCCAGAAAATCCCCAAATATTTGGAGATTAACAACATACACAAATAATACAAGAGTCAAACAAAGTGCTGAGGAATTTTTAAAAATTTTTTTTAACTAAATAAAAATGAAAACAAATCATCAAAATTTGTGGGATACAGCAAATGCCATACTACATTTTCTGTCTGAGAGAGAAACATATAACACTGGATGCATATATTTAAATAGAAGAAAGCTAAAGTCAATCACCCAAGTTTCTGCCTTAGGAAACTAGAAAAAGAAGAACAAATTAAGTTCAATATAAGCAGCAGAAAAGAAATAATAAAAATCAGAGCAGAAATCGGTGAAATTGGAAACAGGTAAACAGTAGAGAAAATCAACAAAACTAAAAGCTGATTCTTTGAAAAGATCAACAAAATGAATAAACCCCTAGCCAAGCTTCCCAAGGAGAAAAGGAAAAAAGAAGCAAATTACTAATATCAGATATGAAAGAGGGGCCATCACTAGCAATCCTACAAACATTAAAATGATAATAAAGAAATATTATGAATAGCTCTATGCCCACAAATTTGCTAACTTAGAAGAAATGGACCAATTCTTTGAAAGACACAATCTACCAAAGCACACACAGGGAGAAATAGATCATCTGAATAGGCCTGTACTGATCAAAGAAACCAAATAAACAATCATCTTCCTATAGAATACTGTAAGTCGATTATACTTCAAGAAAAAATAAAGAAAAGAAAAAAAAGGAAAAAATGTGTTCAACATGGTTTTTCCTTCCTTCCTTCCTTTTTTTCTATGGAGCTGCACGAGTAGCTGGGGAGGAGGGGAAGGGATTCCTCTAGGTTCTCAAGCATCTATAAATCAAAAAAATAAACACTACATAGAAAGTGAAGACTGTGAACCATAAAAGAAATCAAGTACATCCATACCCTACATCATGCTCACTTCAGAAAAGGTTATTTCATTTTCTGAACTCAGCTGAGACAGTGCAGCAACACATTCTTCTAACTTTAAATGAATTAACTGACCTGAAGAATGTCTCCCTTCTAAATACAATATTCAAACTGAAAAATAAAATATGTAAGTCAGAGAGATGGGCTAATTCCATGTTTACCTAATATCTTCATTAATGATCTTCACCCAAGTAAACAAAGCATAAATTAAGTCAGAATACATTCACAAGTCAGAATCTATCAGATCAGCACTTAAAGCATTCTATTTCTTTTTTCAATTCTTTCACTCCAACAAAATGAATACCAATATGGTATATAGCAGACACTCAACAATTACAGAACTTTAGAATCTGAGAGCTAGAAAGGCCCTCAGAGATCCATTCCTCTTCTCTTCTTCCAGACCTCCCATTTTACCCATTGAGAAACTAATAGCTGAAAAAGACAGTAACTTTCCCAAGCTAGTTAACAGCAGGACAGAAACTAGAACCAAGGCACCTTGATTTCCACTTTGGTATTCTTTTCACTACACATCATGCTGTTGTCAAGAACTCTGAGGAGCCTGAGATTCCTACATGCAAGCTAAGCAATCGGCCATGACAGTTTCATGGATACTGAGAACCAAAACCATCTAGCCACACACAGATTGAACACTGAGGAACACTGAGGATCGAAACCATATACTCCTTGTACTGCACTGAATACTGTCCCCCCAAAATTTATAAACACTGGAACATGTGAATTTGACCTTATTTGGACATAGGGTGTTTGCAGATGTAATCAAGGTAACATGAGGTCATACTGGATTAGGGTGGGCCCTAATCCAATGACTGGCATCCTTATAAAAAGAGGGAAATTTGGACACAGATACAGAGGGAAGATCACCATGTGAAGATGGAAGTAGAGATTAAAGTTATGCTGCCACAAGTCAAGAAACACCAAGGCCTGCTTAAAAATACCAGAAGCTAACAGAGAGATGAAAGAATTCTTCCCCTAGAGGCTATTATTTTAAGCCACTAATTGTGTGGTAATTTGTTATAGCATCCCTAGGAAACTCATACACCTACACACACACACATCTTTCTGTGTACATTAGCCTGACTTTACTAGTCCAATGCCTTCATTAGCATACTCTACTATCCAGGAGATTCTTGCAGGGACATAACTTGATTGTTCATTACAGAAGCTTCAGGAAAGACTCATCAACTCTTCAACAGAAAGCATCAACAGTTTTTAAAATCCTTGCATTGCTGTTTTGACCAATTCTACTGTAAATTGTTATATCATGATACTTTTTCAATCTTAATCAAGCCCGATCACCACCACTGCAAACTCAAATTAAATCAAACTTCAAATTCTAAAATTTTTACCTTGACTTTGCCCCCTAAGGCACTACCAAAGTTCTGTCAAGGTGGTGTTCTCCTTTACTGCAGTAAGCAATAAACTCAGCTTTGTTTTATCAGTAAGTTGTGTTAATGATATTTGGTGAGCCAGCATCAGATAATCCTGGCAGAAAATATGACACTCCTGGGTCACAGACAAAGAAAAGTTTACTACTCAAAACAATAGCAGTAGCCAGTGTATCATCTTTTGCATCGGTTCCCAAAGCTCTAATCCCTAAAGGGCAATACAAGGAGAGCCAGGTGATGCCTGCACACACAGTGAGTTACATTACAGGAGAAGAAAGCTGAAGCTTATGAAACACCAATATTTTAAAGGAGTTGCAAGCAAATGTACCCCACCTACTCCCCAGAGGGATTATCTTGACTATCCTGGACAGCAAGGAAATCTGCCCTCTGTCCTTATGGTAATACTATTTCTATCTTCCCAGGCTATTTGCTATGCAAATTTCCTTGAGAAGATTGCCCTCAACAAAAGCTGCCAATGCCTCTGCTCAGAAGATGTGCTGAAGCACAAGAGACTCATGGCGAATCATCTCCCAATAGGTGTCTCCTCTGTCCTAAGGGGCTAAAGATACTAACCTCAGGATGAAGTTAGTGTAATACAATGAGTAGAAAATGTTCCAGGAAGAAAAAAAAATTAGAGCAAAGAGGTATACTTCCTGTATAACTTAAAACTACTTTGAGTCTCTTAAACATGGCTTTAACTCTCTTAACATGGCTTTACATCAAATATCCAAAAGTAAATAATTATACGTTTGATTCCTATTTTTATTTTAAATTATTCCATTTCTAAAACATAGAATGAGTTTTTGAACTTGTATATTGAACAAGTTTTTTTCTGTTAATTTTCTAGGCTTAGTAGTGCTCATGAAAAAAAAAAAGAAAACTGTTTGGTATTTCTGAACTTCACCAATTATACCTGTAAATATGATTATTAAATGAAATCCTCCAGAGCCGAATATAATTCACATTTTAGGGTCCTTAGATTTTAAACAAGAAATCTAAGGTCCATATCTATCTAAAGTTTGTAAAAATTTGGGTCTTATTTAAATATTATACATTTTAAATTAAGCCAAATAAAAATTTTTGAGGCTGTTGAAAATAAAAAATAATTTCTTAGATTTTTCTAGCTATATATTCAATATTAGCATATTTTTTGCATCTGTTTGAAAATTAAGATCATATCTCATACCATTTCAATAGTAACCTGTTTTAACTTAAAATCAATTGAAAAAGAAATTAAAACTGAGTTTTGTAAATCAACAATTTTAAATTGAGCAATTTAACTTTATTCCAACCCTAAGATCAAGCAATGATCCCATGAGGAAGAGAGGCAGGATGATGAGTAAAATGAGCACTACATAACATGTCTCCAGCTATCTGTGTGACTAAAAGCATATCACCTCACCTCTCTAGGTCTCCATTTTCCTATTTACAAAAGAACAAAAGGCATTAGACTAAATGTTCAAGGTCAATTTTGCTTAAGAGTTCTATAAAGAGTACAGCTCTCACAGTTCTGATTCTATTTTCTCATGATTTCAGAAAACTGACTTCCTACTTCTTGCCCTGACAATCTTGCAGAATCCATGGATGAAATGTGCTCTAGTGAACTCAAAGTAGCCCACTAATGGGTGGGACTAAGTCATTCATTGCTGTAGGAATATTTACTTCAGAAAGCACCAAAATCTAAAATGATCCTCGCCATCAAGAAGTTCAATCTTCTATTTGAGAACTCAGAAGTATGTATGTACATGAAATTCTAATAAACTTTAGGAAATATATGATATTTGTCTTAAAAATTTATGCCATGCTCTTTGGCAAAAGGAATCTGTATTGCCAGATGCTAGTTATTCATCCCTTTTCTAATATTTGGCCTTCAGTAATATTTTTGATGTTGTATTATAAAGTTACGCCAATTGACTTTTCACACCCAACCTCTGTCCTCTTTACGTACATTTTTAAAATTCTTATAAATACTTGTCTTTTCTAAACAGGTGACTCTCGGAGCTACCTGTATTGTGAGGGTTAACTATATAAAAACCTGTAGATTTCTGATCTAACTGTATACTCAAGAAAGCTACCTGATTTTTCAATAATCAGGAAACACCGTAAGTTTCAATATACCCCTGTCTAATAATTTTGCATCACCTCTCTTTCTTTACTCAAAATGAACATAAATTTTAGGTATCTTCCCCTACCCTCAAGATCTGTTAAATTTTTTCTAGCTTACTTTTAATGACATTTTTAAAAAGAAGTGCAACCCCAACCCAAAAAGGCAACAAATCATCATGGTCTCTTAATAACAACAACAAAAAGTAACATTCTTTTAATAAAGAATATACAATCAGGGCTTCCCTGGTGGCGCAGTGGTTAAGAATCCGCCTGTCAATGCAGGGGACATGGGTTCAAGCACTGGTCTGGGAAGATCCCAAACGCCACAGAGCAACTAAGCCCGTGCGTCACAACTACTGAAAGCCGCGTGCTCTAGGGCCCACGTGCTGCAACTACTGGGCCCACGTGCCACAACCACTGAGCCCACGTGTCACAACTACTGAAGCCCACATGCCTAGAGCCTGTGCTCTGCAACAAGAAAAGCCACCGCAATGAGAAGCCTGCACACGGCAACAAAGAGTAGCCCTCACTTGCCGCAACTAGAGGAAGCCCACGCATAGCAATGAAGACCCAACGCACCCAAAAATAAATAAAATTAAATTTAAAAAAAATTAAAAAAAAAAGAATATATAATCACATTTTTATTTTAAAATTTATGGCTCCATAGTAAACAGTGGAACTTATTCCTGAATTGTAAGGAGAGTATAACATACAAAAATTAATGTATTGGGTTGGCCAGAAAGTTCATTCAAGTTTAACTAAAAATAAAAGAAACATTTTTCATTTTCACCAAGAACTTTATTGAACAACATATTCATTAACCAAGCAAACTCTGGCCAACCCAATAATATGCCACATCAACAAAATAAAGGAAAAACTCACACGATCATCTTGATGCATAAAAAGCTTTTGACAAAATACAACATCCTTTCATGATAAAAACACTCAACTAAATAGGAATAGAAGGAAACTACCTTAAAATAATAAAAGCCATGTATGAAAAACCCACAGCAAACATCATACTCAATGGTCAAAGACTGAAAGCTCTTCCTCTAAGATCAGGAACAAGGTAAGGATGCCCACTTTCACCACTTCTATTCGATATAGTACTGAAAGCTCTAGCCAGAGCAATTAGGTAAAAAAAAAGAATACAAGGCATTCAAACTGAAAAGGACAAAGTAAAATTATCTCTGTTTGCAGATAATGTGATCTTATATGTAGAAAACCCTAAAGACTCCACCAAAAACAGCTGTTAGAACTGATAAATGAATTCAGTAAAGTAGAAGGATACAAAGCCAAAGACAAAACTCAGTTGCATTTCTATACACAATGAACAATCTGAAAAGGAAATTACAAGAATAATTCTATCTACAGTAGCATAAAAAAGAATAAAATACTTAGGAAATAACTTAACCAAGGAGGTGAGAGATTTGTACAATGAAAACTACAAAATATTGCTGGAAGAAATTAAAGAAGACATAAATAAATGGAAACACATCTATGGTCATATACTGAAAGACTTAATATTGCTAAAATGTCAATACTACCCAGAGCAATCTACAGATTCAATGCAATGCTTATATCGAAATCCCAGTGACTTTTGTACAAATAGAGAAAAACCTATCCTAAAATTCACATGGAATCTCAAGGGACCCTGAATAGCCAAGACAATCTTGAAAAAGAATAGAAAAACTGGAGGATTCACACTTCCTGATTTCCAAATTTTACTACAAAGCTATAGAAAACAAAATAGTGTGGCAATGGCATAAAGACAAAAACAGAGAGCTTAGAAGTAAACTCTCATACATATGGTCAAATGATTTTTGATAAGGGTGTTAAGACCATTCAATGAGAAAAAAGAACAGTCTTTTGAACAAATGGTGCTGGGAAAACTGGATATCCACATACCTAATATCATATACAAAAATTAACTCAAAATGGATAAGTACCTAAATGTAAGACCTAAAACAATAAAACTCTTAGAAGAAACAAAAGGGCAAAAGCATCATGACACTGAATTTAGCAATAATTTCTTGGATGGGGGACACCAAAGACACACATAAAAAAAGTGAAAAACAAATTTGATTTCATGAAAATTAAAAATTTGGGGCATCATAAGATACTACCCACAGAGTAAAAAGGCAACTCACAGAATAGGAGAAAATACTTGCAAGTCATATATCTGATAAGAGATTATTAACCAGAATATGTAAGAACTCCTAAAAATCAACACAACAGCAAAAAACCAGCACGACTCAAAACTGGAAAAAGGACTTGAAAAGACATTTCTCCAAAGAAGATATATAAATTACCAATATGAAATGCCATGAAAAGATGCTCAATGTCACCAATCATTAGGGAAATGCAAATGAAAACTATAGTGTGATACCACCTATTAAGATGGCTACTTTAAAAAATAAATAAATAATAAATAGAGAGATAAATAAATAAACAAACAAACAGAAAATAATAAGCACTGGCAAGGATGTGGAGAAGTTGGAACCCCTGTGTATTACTAGTGGAAATGTAAAATAGTACAGCTCCTGTGGAAAACAGTATGGTGGTTTCTCAAAAAATTAAAAACAGAATTATCATATGATGCAGCAATTTCACTTCTGAGTATATACACAAAAAGAAATGAAAGCAGGGTCTTGAAGAGATCTTTGTACACTCATGTTCACAGTCGCATTATTCACAGTAGCTAAAACATGGAAGCAACTCAGCTATCCATCAACTGATGAGTGGATAAAAAAATGTGGTATATACATATAATGAAATATCATTTAACCTTAAAAAGGAAAGAAATTCTGCAATATGCTACAAACGGGTGAACCTTGAGCACATTATGCTAAGTGAAATAAGTCAGTCACAAAAAGACAAATACTATATAATTCCACTCATATAAAGTACTTAGAGTAGTCAAAACAATAAAGTATCATGGTGGTTGCCAGGGGTTAGGGGGAGCAGAGAATGGAGAGTTACTATTTAATGGGTATAGAGTTTCAGTTTTACAAGATGAAAAGTTATGGGGATGGATGGTGGTGATGGCTGTACAACAATGTGAATGTATTTAACACCACTGAACTGTACATTTAAAAATGGTTAAGAAGGTACATTTTACGTGCATTTTATCAAAGGGAAAAAAAAAGAAAAAATAGTATGACTGCAATAATCACCAAAAACTAGAAACTCCCCAATGTCCATCAGACGGTGAATGGATAAACTAACAGCAGTATATCCATACAATAGAACACTACTCAGCAATAAAAAAGAATGAACTACTGGTACACACAACAAGGGTGAATCCAAATGCATTATGCTAAGTGAAAGAAGCCAGATTTTAAAAGCTACACACTAAATGATTTCACTTAAATGATATACTGGGAAAAGTAAACAACAAGGACAAAAAACAGATCTGTGATTGCTAGGGATTGAGGTGGAGAGAGAGGTTAAATACAAAAAGGCAACATGAGTGAATCTAAAAGATTATGGTAAAGAATATACATTTGTCAAAACTCACAGACTGAACAAAAAAACAAATAAAAATTTGAGTGTATAAATGAAATACGAACAAGAATGAAACTTTTAAAAGCTACTAAAAATTTCAAAAAATTTTAAGATGAGTTGTTTATTTCAGCACCAAATATGCCACACAACGATGCCAAAAGTACAGTGTACCATATTCAGCCACAACTTGTTTTATCTAGCCCTTACTTTAAAGTAAAAAACTATCAAATAGGAAATAAAATATTTTTCCATTTTATACACTGCAGATTGTACATAGTAGGTAGCATAGTAGGTACATAATTCAATAGAGTTTAGATTGACTTGGCCCTTCTACTTCACTGGTACATACATATGTAGCTTTAAATACAAAATTATCCATTTCTCAAAATATTAACATATAATTGGAACAAAGAAGTACTGCCCACAAAATCTACTAACCTGAATTTGATCAGCTAATCAATGAAGGCAATAGAGCCCTTTATTGTGAATGGAAACACCATCAGGGTCATGGGTGCTCTCTTAGCAAAAGCAGCAACCTAGAACAAATAAACAAACAAACAAAATATATATATATATACATGAACTTCAGCCCCACTCAAACTTCAGTTACCATTATTAATACTTTTTTTTAAAGTCCCTTTTTTTTCCCCTTATGTAGCCAGTCATAACATGTAAAAATTTTACATATTCACTTATTCTGAGAGCTGTGCCTTTCAAATCCCAATAAGGAACAGGTTTTCATTTTGCAAATTATATTCAAACACAGTAACACTCAGTGTCTTAATTTGCTTCATAGTTCATCTTAAAATAAGTCAGCACCTATAAAACTTGCCTTGTGAACACAATGTTCTTTAATTTTGTCTACTTCTTAATATACAGGTCAATCAGAAACATCTCTCTTTTCGGACCAATGCTCAAAATTTTCTACATCCGCACACCTCAGTTAGCTCTACAACCTAATTTCTGACTATATTCTATACAAACTTCCATTCGAGCCAATTTAATTTGCTTGCTTTCCACAGAACAATTTTGTCATTCTCAGCTGTCACCCTGTAACACACCATTCCTTCCTTTTAGAAGATGGACTTTTTCTCCCTTATCCTCTTTGTCAATCAATGGACATCCATCAACTTTCTCAAAATCCAGCCCCCATTCCTCCCAGAGAGATGATATAATCATTCTGTACTCCATCAATCTCTGCAAGAATATTTTGCTGCCTTTTATATGTCATCTCATGTAGTATTCTGATTAGCAACACTATCTCCTACTTCTTTTGTCACTGCTTTTCCATCATCTAGTACCATGTTTGACATATAGAAAGTAATCACTATGACCAACAAGTGAAATGGTCTTAATGAAGGTTCACACATCATATGTTCACTGAGTATGTACATGTGTGCAACTCACCAAGTAGAAAAACTCAAAAATAACATAAAAACACAATACACTCTATAGAAACATGTGTTTCTGCCAGTTAATTTACTGTTGTTACAACATGAAATTATTCTCAGATTGACATTATTATTAATTGTGAGAAGCAGTCTTTCTCCGATGACATCAAAGCCTACTGAAACCAATTTCTGGTGATTAGAAGTAATATAAAAGTATCATCACCAGCTCCATCTCCTCAGAAGTAATCCAACTATTTTCATTTTAAATTCCAAGAGTCAAAAATTAATCCTGAGACAGAAGAGTCTATAAAAACATTTAATAAGTAATTCCAAACCAAAAATAAGCACATTTGTATATTGACTTACTATTTGGGAGGGCGCCTGCCAGACACTGGTGGGGGACCCTGATACCCAAGGAGACGGGAAGAACCCACAAGCGAACCAGTAGGACCTGGGGGGACTGAGGGGGGAGGAGAAATGGAGGCCCACAGGACCAGCACCCCTGAGGGGTGGCTAAGATGGGGGAAGGGTTCCCATGCCTGGAGGGACCCTTGGGGGCTCCAATCAGGGGGGAGCAGGCACAGCGTTTCCCCTTCCCAATCAGCTGGGAAAGTCTGCCTGGCTCTGAGGGCCCCACACCCTCAGAGGTCCCCTCTGGGCCGGGTTGGTCCTGGGGGCGAAGGAGGGAGAGAACAGGAGAGGCAGGTGGGAGGGCCCCTCCAGGACCAGAGGAGCAAAGGAAAGGAGTGGAGGGTGTTTGCCCCACCCACTCAGGCTCAGGGAGCCTGCTGGGCAGTCCCCCACCTTCCAAAGCAACCTCCAGGCAGCGTGGGCCCTGGGGACATAGGAGGAGGGCAGGGAGATCAGGAGAGGCAGGTGGGAGGGGACCTCCAGGACGAGAGAAGCAGAAGAGGAGTGGA
This sequence comes from Balaenoptera musculus, assembly GCF_009873245.2. Taxonomy (NCBI): domain Eukaryota; kingdom Metazoa; phylum Chordata; class Mammalia; order Artiodactyla; family Balaenopteridae; genus Balaenoptera; species Balaenoptera musculus. The sequence continues at coordinate 139,758,820 of NC_045786.1, read as the reverse complement.
GGGCGTTTGCCAGGAAGCCTGCTAAGGTGGGGTCGCCCACCCTCTGAAACCAGAAGAGGTGTGAGGCTCGCCTGGGCCTCTTCTACTCTGTTGAGCCTAAGCCCCACCCCCCACACCCCCCAGGGCGTTTTCCAGCCCTGTGGGTCCTAAGCATTGGCCCCGCTCACTGCCCAAACCTCACCCCTGCTTAGGTCCCACCCTCCACAGCCAAGTCCTTTTCCAACTTTTTTTTTCTCCTCCTCTTTTTTACTATGTGGTTCTGTTTTACCTTCTGATTGTTGTTTCATCTATATTTTTATTTTTATTTTTTTTCTAACATATCTGTTAGTTCCCTAGTCTAACTTTATTGTTTACATTGTTATTGTTCTCCCTTTTTTTTTTTTTTGGCCACCCCACGCGGCTTGCAGGATCTTGGTTCACAAACTGGGGATTGGGCTGAAACTCCTGCAGTGGGAGCTCAGAGTCCAAACCACTGGACTAACAGAGAACCTCAGACCCCAGGGAATATTCATCAGAATGAGGTCTCCCAGAGGTCCTCATCTCAGCACCAAGACCCAGCTCTACCCAACAGCCTAGAAACTCCAGTGTTGGAAGCCTCAGGCCAAACAACCAGTAAGACAGGAACACAATCCCACTCATAAAAAAAAAGGAAAAAAAAAAACGAGACAGCAAAATAATATGTCACAGATGAAGGAGCAAGATAAAAACCTACAAGACCAAATAAATAAAGAGGAAATAGGCAATCTACCTGAAAAATAATTCAGAGTAATGATAGTAAAGATGATCCAGAATCTCAGAAATAGAATGGAGGCACAAATTGAGAAAATACAAGAAATGTTTAAAAGAGATCTAGAAGAACTAAAGAAAAACACAGATGAATGACACAATAACTGAAATGAAGGGATCAATAACAGAATAACTGAGGCAGAACAACAAATAAGTGAGCTGGAAGACAAAACGGTGGAAATACCTGCCGAGGGGCAGAATAAAAAAAAAGGATGAAAAGAATTGAAGACAACCTCAGAGACCTCTGGGACAACTCTAAACACACCAATATTCGAATTATAGGGGTCCTAGAAGAAGAAGAGAAAAAGAAAGGGTCTGAGAAAATATTTGAAGAGATTATAGTGGAAAACTTCCCTAACATGGGAAAGGAAATAGCCACCCAAGACCAGGAAGCACAGAGAGCCCCATAAAGGATAAACCCTAGAAGAAACACACCAAGACACATATTAATCAAACTAACAAAAATTAAGTTCAAAGAAAAAATATTAAAAGCAGCAAAGAAAAAATAAAAAACAACATACAAAGGAATCCCCATAAGGTTACGAGCTGATTTTTCAGCAGAAACTCTGCAGGCCAGAAGGGAGTGAGAGAATATACTTAAAGTGATGAAGAGAAAAATCTTCAACCAAGATTACTCTAACCCAGCAAGGATCTCATTCAGATTCCACTGAGAAACCAAAAGCATTTCAGACAAGCAAAAGCTAAGAGAATTCAGCACCACCAAACCAGCTCTACAACAAATGCTAAAGGAACTTCTCTAGGCAGGAAACACAAGAGAAGAAAAGGACCTACAAAAACAAACCCAAAACAATTGAGAAATCGTAATAGGAACATACATATGGATAATTACCTTAAATGTGAATGGATTAAATGTGCCAACCAAAAGACACAGACTGGCTGAATGGATACAAAAACAAGACCTGTATATATGCTGTCTACAAGAGACCCACTTCAGATGTAGGGACACATACAGAGTGAAAGTGAGGGGATGGAAAAAGATATTCCATGCAAATGGAAATCAAAAGAAAGCTGGAGTAGCAATACTCATATCAGATAAAGTAGACTTTTAAAATAAAGAATGTTACAAGAGACAAGGAAGGACACTACATAATGATCAAGGGATCAATCCAAGAGGAATATATAACAATTATAAATATATATGCACCCAACATAGTAGTACCTCAATACATAAAGCAAATGCTAACAGCCATAAAAGAGAAAATCGACAGTAACACAATAATAGTGGGGGACTTTTAACACTTCACTTACACCAATGGACAGATCATCCAGAAAGAAAATTAATAAAGAAACGCAAGCTTTTAATGACACAACAGACCAAATAGATTTAATTGATGTTTATAGGACATTGCATCCGAAAACAGCAGATTACACTTTTCTTCTCAAGTGCACACACAACATTCTCCAGGATAGACCATATCTTCGGTCACAAATCAAGCCTTGATAAAGTTAAGAAAACTGAAATCATATCAAGCATCTTTACTGACCAAACTGTGAGACTGGAAATTATTTGCAGGAAAAAGAACATGAAAAACACAAACACATGGAGGCTAAACAATATGCTACTAAATAACCAAGAGATCACTGAAGAAATCAAAGAGGAAATCAAAAAATACCTAGAGACAAATGACAACGAAAACACGATGATCCAAAACCTATCCAATACAGCAAAAGCAGTTCTAAGAGGGAAGTTTACAGCATTCAATCTCACCTCAAGAAACAAGAAAAACCTCAAATAAACAATCTAACCCTACACCTAAAGCAAGCAGAGAAAGAAGAACAAAGAAAACCCAAAGTCAGTAGAAGGAAAAAAATCACAAATATCAAAGCAGAAATAAATGAAATAGAAACGAAGAAAACAGTAGCAAAGATCAATAAAACTAAAAGCTAATTCTTTGAGAAGATAAACAAAATTGATAAACCCTCAGCCAGACTCATCAAGAAAATAAGCGAGAGGATGCAAATCAATAAAATTAGAAATGCAAAAGGAGAAATCACAAGTGACACGGCAGAAATACAAAGGATTATAAGAGACTACTACAAACAACTATATGCCAATAAAATGAACAACCATGAAGAAATGGACAAATCCTTGGAAAGGTACAGTTTTCCAAGACTGAACCAGGAAAAATTAGAAAATATAAACAGACCTATCACAAGTAATGAAATTGAAACTGTAATTAAAAATCTTCCAACAAACAAAAGTCCAGGACCAAATGGCTTCACAGGCAAATTCTATCAAACATTTAGAGAAGAGCTAACACCTATCCTTCATCAAACTCTTCCAAAAAGTGCTGAAGGAGGAACACTCCAAAATTCGTTCTATGAAGCCACCATCACCCTGATACCAAAACCAGAAAAAGATATCACAAAAAAATTATAGACCAATATCACTGATGCAAAAATCCTCAACAAAATACTAGCAAATACAATCCAACAACATATTAAAAGGATCATACACCATGATCAAGTGGGATTTATCTCAGGAATGCAAGGATTCTTCATATATGCCAATCACAATGTGAAATACCACATTAACAAATTAAGGAATAAAAACAATATGATCATCTCAATAGATGTAGAAAAAGCTTTTGACAAAATTCAACACCTATTTATGATAAAAACTCTATAGAAAATGGGCATAGAGGGAAACTACCTCAACATGATACAGGCCATATATGACAAACTCACAGCCAACATCACTCTCAATGGTGAAAAACTGAAAGCATTTCCTCTAAGATCAGGAACAAGACAAGGATGTCCACTCTCGCCACTATTATTCAACATAGTTTTGGAAGTCCTAGCCGCGGAAATCAGAAGGAAAAGAAATAAAAGGAGTACAAATTGGAAAAGAAGAAGTAAAACTTTCACTGTTCGCAAATAACATGATACTATACATAGAAAATCCTAAAGATGCCACCAGAAAACTACTAGAACTAATCAATGAATTTGGTAAGTTGCAGGATACAAAATTAATGCACAGAAATCTCTGGCATTCCTATACACTAACAACGAAAAATCAGAAAGAGAAATTAAGGAAACAATCCCATTTACCATTGCAACAAAAAGAATAAAATACCTAGGAATAAACCTACCTAAGGAGGTGAAAGACTTGTACTCAGAATAAAACACTGATGAAAGAAATCAAAGATGACATAAACAGATGGAGAAATATACCATGTTCTCAGATTGGAAGAATCAATATTGTGAAAATGACTATACTACCCAAAGCAATCTACAGGTTCAATGCAATCCCTATCAAACCACCAATGGCATTCTTCACAAAACTAGAACAAAAAATTTTACAATTCATATGGAAACACAAAAGACCCCAAATAGCCAAAGCATTCTTGAGAAAGGAAAACGGAGCTGGAGGAATCAGATTCCCTGACTTCAGACTATACTACAAAGCTACAGTCATCAAGACAGTATGGTACTGGCACAAAAACAGAAATATAGATCAATGGTACAGGATAGAAAGCCCAGAGATAAACCCACGCACATATGGTCACCTAATTTATGACAAAGGAGGCAAGAACATACAATAGAGAAAAAACTGTCTCTTCAGTAAGTGGTGCTGGGAAAACTCGACAGCTACATGTAAAAGAATGAAATTAGAACACTCCCTAACATCATACACAAAAATAAACTCAAAGGGACTTCCCTGGTGGCACAGTGGCTAAGAATCCGCCTGCCAATGCAGGGGACACAGGTTCAAGCCCTGGTCAGGGAAGATCCCACATGCCAAGGAGCAACTAAGCCCGTGCGCACAACTACTGAGCCTGCACTCTAGAGCCTGCGAGCCACAACTACTGAAGCCCGCGCACCTAGAGCCCATGCTCTGCAACAAGAGAAGCCACTGCAATGAGAAGCCTGCCTGCCGCAACGAAGAGTAGCCCCTGTTCACTGCAACTAGAGAAAGCCCGTGCGCAAGGATGAAGACCCAACACAGCCAAAAATAAATTTAAAAAATAAATAAATTAAAAAAAAAAAAAGAACTCAAAATGGATTAAAGACCTAAATGTAAGACCAGACACTATAAAACTCTCAGAGAAAAACACTCTTTGACCTAAACCACAGCGATATCTTTTTTGACCCACCTCCTAGAGTAATGGAAATAAAAACAAAATTAAACAAATGGGACCTAATGAAACTTAAAAGCTTTTGCACAGCAAAGGAAACCATAAACAAGATGAAAAGACAACCCTCAGAAGGGGAGAAAATATTTGCAAATGAAGCAATTTACAAAGGATTAATCTCCAAAATATACAAGCAGCTCATGCAGCTCAATATCAAAAAAACAAACAACCTAATCCAAAAATGGGCAGAAGACCTAAATAGACATTTCTCCAAAGAAGATATACAGATTGCCAACAAACACATGAAAGGATGCTTAACATCACTAATCATTAGAGAAATGCAAATCAAAACTACAATGAGGTATCACCTCACACCAGGCAGAATGGCCATCATCAAAAAATCTACAAACAATAAATGCTGGAGAGGGTGTGGAGAAAAGGGAACCCTCTTGCACTGTTGGTGGGAATGTAAACTGATACAGCCACTATGGAGAGCAGTATAGAGGTTCCTTACAAAACTAAAAACAGAAATACCATATGACCCAGTAATCCCACTACTGAGCATATACCCTGAGAAAAACGTAATTCAAAAAGAGTCATGTACCACAATTTTCACTGCAGCTCTATTTACAATAGCCAGGACATGAAAGCAACCTAAGTGTCCATTGACAGATGATGGATAAAGGAGGTGTGGCACATATATACAATGGAATATTACTCAGCCATAAAAAGAAACAAAATTGAGTTACTTATAGTGAGGTGGATGGATCTAGAGACTGTCATACAGAGTGAAGTAAGTCAGAAAGAGAAAAACAAATACCATATGCTAACACATATATATGGAATCTAAAAAAAAAAAATGGTTCTTAAGAACCTAGGGGCAGGACAGGAATAAAGACACAGACGTAGAGAACAGACTTAAGGACACGGGGAGGGGGAAGGGTAAGCTGGGACGAAGTGAGAGAGTGGCATGGACATATATACACTACCGAATGTAAAATAGATAGCTAGTGGGAAGCAGCCGCATAGCACAGGGAGATCAGCTCGGTGCTTTGTGACCACCTAGAGGGGTGGGATAGGGAGGGTGGGAGGGAGAGAGATGCAAGAGGGAGGCGATATGGGGATATATATACGTATAGCTGATTCACTTTGTTATACAGCAGCAACTAACGCAACACTGTAAAGCAATTATACTCCAATAAAGATGTTAAAAAAAACAAAAAAAAAAGAAAATAATAAGACTGGTTACCAACAAGGGGTGTGTATTAGTTTACTGTGGCTGCTGTAACAAATTACCACCAACCTGGTGGCTTAAAACAACATAAATCTATTCTCTCACAGCTTTGAAGGTCAGAAGTATGAAATCAGTTTCGCTGAGCTGAAATTAAGGTGTGATAGGGCCTCACTCCCTTAGGAGGCTCTAAGAAGGAATTTGTTCCTTGTCTCATATAACATCTGGTGGCTGCCACCATTCCTTGGCTTGTGGTTACAACACTCCAATCTCTGCCTCTATGATCACATTGCCTTCTCCTCTCCTATGTCAAGTCTCCTTCTGCTTCCCTCATAAGAATATCTGTGATTGCGTTTAGGGCCCACCCAGGATAAACTATCTTGAGTCTTAGTTTAATCACATCTGGAAAGATGCTGTTTTCAAATTAACAAATTTCAGAGATTAGCACTTGCATGCCGTCCATGGGGCCACTTTTCAGCCTATCGGGAGTATATGAAAATGGAGTGGAAGAGATGGGCAAATGACACTTTTGAATATACCTTTCTGACTCCTGTTATGAGCTCCTATAGTTCTGAACCATATCAATGTTTCACATCCTCAAAAAATAAATAAAATCAACAAGGATAGAGGAGGGCTAACCCCTAAAGCAGTATATAGACAGAAAGAACTAGACCTGAAAGTATTTCAAATAATTAACATATCCACACTGAAAGGGGGGTAGGGCCACTAGGAAGAACTAACTGAAGTAACTTTTGAACACTGTATTTTGTCTATATACGCTCAAGCTGAAAACAAAAAGAACACTAGTTAATTTTTACCACTGGTGTGGGCTAGCGATTTTGAGACTATCTTCTATGCATACTAGGATTGACTAAATAAGTAAATGTATTATAAATAATCAGAGCCAGGTGTATCACCATCAGCAGAGGGAATTAGAAATACTGAAGATGTCAGATTAGAATGAATCTTGTGGTGCTGGATTGAAATTGGAGGTATCAACTTGAACTAAATATGTAGATATACACACACAGAAATAAGAGAGAGATATGGGGCTTCCCTGGTGGTGCAGTGGTTGAGAATCTGCCTGCCAATGCAGGGGACACGGGTTCGAGCCCTGGTCTGGGAAGACCCCACATGCCGCGGAGCAACTAAGCCCGTGAGCCACAACTACTGAGCCTGCGCGTCTGAAGCCTGTGCTCCGCAACAAGAGAGGCCGTGACAGTGAGAGGCCCGCGCACCGCGATGAAGAGTGGCCCCCGCTTGCCACAACTAGAGAAAGCCCTAGCACAGAAACGAAGACCCAACACAGCCAAAAATAAATAAATAAATAAATAAATAAATAAATAAATTTATAAAAAAAAAAAAAAGAGAGATATGAACGTGTGTGTGTGTCTCCTAACTCTATCAATTGAGAGGGCTTAGAAGCAATGACACCCCACTAACAATGGGCAAGACAACTAGCACCCAGACCTTTTATCTAAATACTATTCTCTACTAAAAGGAATTGAGACTTCTTGGAAAAACAGCTCATTCCACTTCAGGGGCTGGAATAGTACAAGATGGACCCAGAACATCTTGTGCCAGAAACTAAGGAAATGTTCAAAGAATGATGGAAACTTGTCTTAAGAAGACAGGAGTCAGTTTGAAGGGACCAGATCTGGGACAATCTGAGAATCAAAATAAGTGATAGTAATTTGATAGTACTAAGTAAAATAAGAATCCATGTGTATGTACATGTTAGAATGTCAGCTAATTAAAGGAGAAATTCACCATTTGGCAACTACCGTATTAATAATATTGGTTCAATCAAAACTCCTCAAAGGGATGCAAAAGTAGTTAATGAAATTCTGATGAGGAACAGGATATTCACATAGTCTCAAGTATTTCCTCATAATATACTTATTAATTACAAAGGAAAAACATAGCATCTTTATAGTGAAAAGAACTGGCAGGTGATCAAAGCCGACACCACTAATAATGGGACAAATCAACATCATGTGGCTCCAGATAAAACAACCTGAGAGGGACACAACATCAGTACTAAGTAGCCCTGCAAAAAATGCATAATCAGATTCTACTAAGATGAAACATTAGACAAACCCAAACTGAGGGACACTCTACAAAATAACTGGCCTATGCAATTTTAAAAAGTCAGTGTCATAAAAGACAGAAACTTTCCCAAATTAAAGAAAATGAAAGCAACTCAAGATCCTGAATCTGACCCTGGGTGAGAGAAAAATATTTTTTATTTTGCTGTATTATTTGGTCAATTGAAAAAATTTAAATTCATAGACAGACTAAATAAGATTTAATACATATAGATATATTAAATGAATAAGGCTTACAGATAGATTAATGTCCTTTGGTTACTTCACAAGACTGTCCTGCATTTCACAAAATATAAAATACACATTGAGTTTCAGAGGATCATGTCTGTAACTTTCAAATAGCTCAGAAAAAAAGAATGATAGAAATATAAAGAAAATGTGATAAAATATTAACATTTGGAAAACTAGACAAGGGATACAGAAGAATTCTTTACACTATTCTTGTTCCATTCATTTTTGTGAGTCTGAAATTATTTTTAAAATACAAAACTTTAAAGGTCACTGGGGTAATAATTTTGAGACTGGAAAACCGATGTAGGGAACCTGACCCAGGACCAGCTGAAGTATGGAGAAGACTCTGCTAGACTGTAAAGTCCAAAATTGCGTAGTATCCAAGGGTAGGGAACAGAACTATGTCTGTCAATGTCTGCCTTCTGTCCTAACTCCTTCCCATATACAGCCGGTGCCTGCCACATAGTGTATACTGTAATAAACATGTGTTAAATGGATGAACCCATATGTAAATATCAACCAGCAATGATAATCTGCATAAGAAAATGAACTAAGCTATTCAGAAGTAAGTCCTAAAGATAAACATGAAGTTTCTAAACATATTTTAGCCACAGAATACTTTTTCCTACTAAAATCCTAAACAGAACCTCAACACAGAAAAAAAATTAAAGTGCAGTGGCTCTAGTTTCAGTGTGGATCTAATAAAGGTTTGGAACCCCTCAACTTCTATTCCCCCAGCACCAAAACCCCAACACCAATTTCTCAAGATTCAAGAGCTCTGAGAACATAATATAAAGATGAAAGGACAGTTTTATTTTGAAGCTCTTGTACCAGCTTCCACTGATAAAAACTTTTCCTTGCTTTTCTCTAAACCTTGGTCCAGAGAACCATTCAAAACCAAGGCGAAATTATTTCCTTTTCACTGTTCTAAATCTTTGGAACTGTTAAATAATTAATATTCAAGACTGGTTCCTCTCAAGAACCTTCTATCACCTGGATTCCTTAAAAATGTACAGTAGTTCAAAGCTATGAAATTTGTCTCAAGACAGAAAATTGAACAGGAAAATTCAGGTTAAAAAAAAAATCAGTAAATAACTATCCTCTAATAACAAAGATACATCCACAAATTGGCCTACTGCATACAAAGTATGATCCACGAATCATTTGGGATCCACAAGGGATCCACAAGGAGAAAACTATTTTCATAATAACACTGAGATTGTAACTGCCTTTATCACAGAGTTACCATTTGCACGCACAATGCAAAAACAAAGATGGATAAAAATGATGGTGCCTTAGAATGAATCAAGGCCCTGGCATCAAACTATATTAGTAGTCAGCGTATGCTTCACTGACACACACTGGTGGGGAGTTAGGGGAAAGGTGGAGGGAAGTTAGTTTTACTTAAGAATATCCTTGATAAAGAGTAAAAAATTTGGGAATCCCTGGTGGCGCAGTGGTTAAAAATTCGCCTGCCAATGCAGGGGACACGGGTTCTGGCCCTGGTCCAGGAAGATCCCACATACTGCGGAGCAACTAAGCCCGTGTGCCACAACTACTGAGCCTGCGCTCTAGAGTCCGTGAGCCACAACTACTGAGACCATGTGCCACAACTACTGAAGCCCGCGAGCCTAGAGCCCGTGCTCCACAACAAGAGAAGCCACTGCAATGAGAAGTCCGCGCACTGCAACAAAGAGTAGCCCCCGCTCGCAGCAGCTAGAGAAAGCCCAAGTGCAGCAACAAAGACCCAACACAGGCAAAAATAAATTAAAAATAAATTTTTTTTAAAAAGAGTAAAAAATTATTTTTATTTTTTAAAATCTCAAACCTTCAGAACAGGTCTTAAGTCTGTGTATTGAAATGGAGGTATTCAATAAAGCATTTCTGTGTATACTGAAGGACAAATGTCTTGAGGAAAGCCACCTGTGAGATTGAGTAGCAAGCTGAAAGAGCCAATTTCCATGGAACACTGTTTTTACTTGAAAGAATTATGGTTGTTAGACCTGCATATCTGGTAGACATTTTCTTGAAAATGAACAAAGTAAGCCTATCTCTTAAGTGACAGTTGCTAATGATAAAATTTAAACTTTCAAGTGAAAATCACAAGTCGGGGAAACATGTATTCATCACCACGGGCTTAACGTCTTCCCTTGAGATGGGTGGTGCTATCAACAAGTGATATTTTGATGTTATATAATGAAACGTGTCAACATTTGGAAGATTTGCATAACTCAATGAACCAGTATTTTCCAGATGACCCAAGTTTAATGTTATAAAACCATATATGGGTTACAGATCCATTCAAAGTACACAGCATAGCCATGGATTTTAATGTAATAAAGTAAAAAGGTTCACTGATATAGTTTCAGATTTCACAGTTTAGAAAACTACCATTTGTCAAGTTTTGATATAGAATCAAAAAAAGATCACAATCATCTAAAAAGCTAAAATTACTTCTTCCTTTTCCAACTATATTTGAGGCCACATTTTCTTCATATACTTCAGCCAAAACAATATTCATAATATAATAAATGCAGAAGCAAATATAAAAATCCAGACATCTTCTATTAAGCCAGACATTAAAGAGTTTTGCAAAAATGTAAAACAATGCCACCCTTATTAAGATTTTTTGTCTTGGAAATTAGTTATTTTTAATTAAAATGTTATTTATATAAACATGTAATGAGTTTATTGTTATTTTTAATGAATTAATAATTATATTAAATTTGTTTTAATCTAATGTGGTATCAATATAATCCCCCAGAAAGTTTCTTGTAGTCTCCCTCAATAATTTTTAAGAATGTAAAATGGGTCTTAAGAACAAAAGTTTGAGAAATACTACTATAGAGCAAAAAGCTGATTTGTCAGAAAACTTCCTCTAATCTCTACAGAATTAGAAATAAGAAAAAAAAAACTGACTGTCATTATTATCACCATAGCTCCATTCAATTCAGTACAAGTAAAAACAAGTGTTCTTCAAGTAAAACAAAACATTGTTATTAATCTTAAATTATTTTCCCTCATTAAGTAATCACACTTATTTTTTTCAAATATAAAAGAAGGAAATTTTAGAACCCCTAAATATTTTCTCATTCTAAATTTCTCTATTCCTATTGTATCATTAATGTTGAAAAATGGTCAATGGTTTCGGATGGAATGGAATACATTTAAAAGCTCAAAGAAGAAAATAAAATTGTCAGCTCTTCCTGCTTATACTGACATTCAATGCATAAGAGTATCACTAATTAGTACTGCTGAGAATAGGAGTAATTCTAAAATTCCAAACTATTTACTTAGCAGCTCTTATCACCATCCTTTCAGATCTATATAAAACTATGACAAGTGAACAAAGTTTATGAGATTTTTAGGGATAAGAGGCAGCTATGAAAATAAAATACCATCGAAAATACATGGTTTTAAAGTAAAACTTTTAAAGTAAAACTCAGCACTGCTTAATTTTCACTGATAATATTATAATTATTGTCTACCATTAAGTTTATATTAATACCTCCCTTTTTAAAAAGTCAATAAATTTGGAAGTACTAAAAGAAATTAAAAAAAAATAATAATGAGATTGTTTGCATCCTTAAGTTATAATTTGGAAGACATTTCATACCAGTAGATATTGCTGATGTGTAAAAGAAGTCACTTGGTTTTTGCCAAATTAAGATAGAGTCTACAGAAGACTCAAGTAGCCAGGTACAGTGTTTAGGTTATTTGGTAATAATAACAACAATTTTTTTTTTTAGTACTTACTATGTTCCAGGCATTGTTCTAAGTGCTTTTTTCTTACATGAGATAACTCATTGAATTCTCACAACCCTCTAAGTTCTAAGTTCACCTCTACTTTATAGAAGAGGAAACTGAAACAACACGACTTGCTCAATGACACAGATTGATTAAGTGGAAAAACGGGATTTGAACCCAGGCAGTCTGCCTCTAGAACCTGGGCTTTAAATGACTATATGACACTGCCTCCCTAGTGATGTGTGCTAAGATGAAAACTAATGCTTTCAGTGACTGCCCAGTTTATCAATGACCATGGATTGCTTTCAATTTTTACTGAAACTCTCATTATCCCTGATAGTGTGGATGACTCTTCTTCAAACACTCCAGTCTTGACACCTGTTTTTGTTGTTCTTCTCTCAATATATGTTAGTTCTCCTTTGCTGATCATTTTAACAAGTATTTGCTGGACACCTAATAAGACCCAGGCATTACACAAAGTGCTGAAGATACTGCAACTAACAAAAGTTAAGGATCCCTGCTCTTTTGCCTGTCTTTTTTAAAAAATAAGAGCTAAACTATATACTGCAAAAAAATTAACATCTGCTTAATCTCAGTGGTGGATACTGTCTGCTATATGATATACTATACTTTTTTAATATGTCTGAAATGTTTCACAGGTTAAAAAAAAAAATCTCAGTAAAGACTATTGGAGGAAAGGGAAACAGGGAAAGAATAGGGGGAAAAAAGGGAGGAAGAGAAGTGGAAAGAAAAGAGGAGGGATGAGGAGAAGAGGGCAAGGAGAAGGGAGTGAGGAGAAGGGAGTGAGGAGAAGGGGAAATAAGAGGAGAGGAGAAGCATGAATGACCTGCTAACTCTACCTTCCACAAAGCTGGCTGGAGATTTTAAGTATATGATACCCATAAACAAATTTTCTCTAGGTATCTCATATTTACTATGGCCCAGGCAAATAACATTGCTTAAATGAAGCACTTGTTATCTGAGACAAACTTTCTTACAAACCATTTTCAATGTTCAAGGCCAAAAATATTATTCTTTTTGTTTAATTGTGCTTAGCTTGTTAACCTGAAACTGAACTGTAAACATTATTACATTAACTAAACTTGTATATTTTTATCATCAGGTTCATATAAGAACAATTATCAAATTCATTTACATTAGAAGGTTTCTATGTCACTTTCACTGAAATAGCTTTATAAGTCAGTACTGGCTACTGATAAACGAATTTGCATTTCAGAGGCATATATGCATTTCAAAAGTTTACTATTTCAAAACAGGAAATAAAAATTCACCCACTCTCCCTATAAAATAAGACTTCCTGCAGAAGCAAACATTACTGTATGAAATAATAATTGGAAGAAAATACAGCACACTATTTTATTCATTGCTTTTACTTGCCACTTGAGCGTTCCTTAATAGATAAGTACTTAATAAATGCTGTTTATGAGCATTATAAAAATGTGAAAAATTAAAAAGCTGTCTTTAATTAACATAGCCAAAGAGATATCAACATGTACTATCACACCTATCTATTATTATGCCTTTTAAAACATAATTCTATGCTGTAGCTCAGTAAAATGCTCGCTTTTATGCATGTCTTTACGCTAAAGAACTAAATGTGAGGAATTAAGGATCTAATGGTATGCTGAGTGTTTAATGTGTACCAAGTGCTTTGACTAAGCACTTTATATGGGCTACTGCTAAATTATTTAAAATCTCATAACCATTCTGTAATTATCATCTCCATTTTACAGTTGAGGAAACAAATACAGTTAGTAAATAGTCAGGTTAAAATTTGAACTCAGATCTGACTCTAAAACCATAGTGTTTTCCACTCTACCAAGTTACACAGATTAAAAATTACAGTCTTCAATCATTCATTAACAAAATATCAGCAATACTATCATTCAGTCTCAATTACACAAAAATGTAAATTATCTGTAGTACATGGCTTAACCCCAAACTGAGATATATAATCCCTAATGATTACAAACTCGTAAATGTACCAAACATTCCATGCTTGGCCCCTGGCAAGCAAAAAGGTACTCATATATAAAGTAAAATAGGCCATCATGGGGGCTTCCCTGGTGGCGCAGTGGTTGAGACTCTGCCTGGCAATGCAGGGAACAGGGGTTCGAGCCCTGGTCTGGGAAGATCCCACATGCCGTGGAGCAACTGGGCCCGTGAGCCACAACTACTGAGCCTGCGCGTCTGGAGCCTGTGCTCCGCAACGGGAGAGGCCGCGACAGTGAGAGGCCCGCGCACCGCGATGAAGAGTGGCCCCCACTTGCCGCAACTGGAGAAGGCCCTCGCATAGAAACGAAGACCCAACACAGCCATAAATAAATAAATTTAAAAAAAAAAAAAAAATAGGCCATCATGAATGAACTGGTTATTCCAAAACCTATTCAGAACTTAGAATGCACTTTCCTTTTATATGGAAACATGCTAAAAATGGTAACTCTATTCCCAGGCCAAGCTATATTTAAATAGTAATTTATGAACTATACCTAGCTACCATTTATAAATATAGGGAAATATACATGTCGGGGGGCAGGGCGGGCAGTGTGGGTGTATTAATATTCTGAGTTCCAAGTTGTGATCTCAACAATTCACTTGCCTCCCTGTTTGTCAGTGAGAGCAGAGACGTCCCTGACACCCAAGGCACCATGGCAGCCTTGCAGAGAGGCAAGGATTCAGCAGCAGAATCTGGGGTCAAAGAGAAGACTAATTAATAGTGCCTGCTGGAAAATCTGAACAATCACATAAAAGACAGCATTCCTCTACAGAGAGATCACTCACTTCCCCAGGCAATTTCTATTCTATAGAGCACTTAAATCTAGAGTGTGCGTGTAAGTCAAAGACTAACTGTACTACAAGTTAATTTGGTGTACTACAGAAAACACATCTTTACTTTCCTTTTTGTCTATTTTTACTTGAGCAGCATAAAACTATAAATACAATGCTTAATAGCCAATTTGGCAAACATTTTAGTTTAAATTATTAATACATCAACCATTATATCTACATTCATTTGCGAAAGGAAATCTATACTGCCAAGTTAATTTTTGTTACCCAGGCTGCTGTTGGGCTGCTTTCACCCACCAATTAGTATATATATCCCATGTATTTAGTATTTTACTTTGATATTAAATAAAATATAATTAAATTATTAGCTGAAGAAAATACATAAACCCAATAACAACAGGAATACTAATTACAGCTAAGTTCTATTAAGCATCTATCATGTAACAGCCACTATGTTGATTATTAAAATTATTGATTGGCATTAAATTACTTCAATTAAACTTCTAATAACAATGCTATGAGCTAGTTGTTAACCCATTTAACAGACAGAGAAATAGAAATTTGGTAAATTTACTTCTCTCTTCAAGATCATACAATTAATATTTGGTGGAATGAGGTCTGCTGTCAAAGGCCATGATCTTATTCATTATTCCCTTCACTACATTGACTGAGCACCTCTGAGCCAGGCACTGTGAGGGAAAAAAAGGTACAAAATCACAGAGGTAAAGATATTCACATCCTAATATCCATTCAACAAATATTTCTTGAGTTCCTATTATGTTCCAGGAACATAATGTTTTATGCTGAATCAAAGTTGTTTTTACTGGTGGCTCTTAGTTGAGGCTCTCCTCAACTAGTATTAACTCTATTATATAATCATCTCCATCGCCAGGGAATTTTGGAGAAATGTCTGATTTCACAGAATCAGCAGAAAATTACAAAATAAGCCTGGAACAACTTTTCATACCAGCAGCAAGAAAGCAATAAAAGACAACTAGGGACATACAAAAGGATTCAGAAACCTCTTAAAGAGGCTCCCACTAGTCAAAGATGGCACAATTTGACTTCATTAACCATATTAATTGCAATGGATTAAAATCTAAATATGTCTAAATCCACGAGCTCATAATGATCCTTAAATAAACTAAAACACCTTCAGAGGTTTTTAGAGCACAAATTCACTACCTTGAAAACTGGTAACTAAAAATAAAGAATTAAGCATTTATCCTGCCTTTCCTTGTAAATTGTACTATTTAACAACAAAATAGCAGTTGAAGAGAATATTCTATGTAAGTACCTTAAATCATAAATAAAAGAGAAATAATTTAGAATATCACCATTCTGCAACCCCCAATGAATTACTGGATCTAGGCATTAAATACCAATGGCTGCTAACATCACAGAAAAAGACTCATCCAGATATCAAGTGCCTCCTGATGAATAAAACACCTCATATAGTCTTGCTAGGATCATACCTGATTCTGATCAAGTCTCTAGATCCCATGGAAAATCTGCAGGACACATAAATAAGAGAAAAACATGCTGAATTACACCATTAGTATGCAATCAGCAGAACCAAACTGTGGGAAACCCTACAAGTCATTCAGGGTTCAGGAGCTAAACTGTATGGAAAAGAAAGAGATGAGAGGGAAACCTACAGATTAAAAGGCTCAAAAGACGTATCAAATTCAAAAATAAAATAGGTAAGATTAAAGTGTACTATCTAGTAGTACACACTTGGGTGATGAAACTATGGATTAGCTGGCTGAAATTCCAGCTCTATCACATTCTTGTTGTGTGATCCTGGCAAGACATCTAATACCTCTATGCTTCAGCTTCCTCATGAGTCAAACAGAAAATAATAACCATAATAATGAGGAAAATATAGTTAAAATGTTTAGCAAAGTGCTCACTGGACAGTATTATGATTTCAATAAATAACAATTATTACCTATTCAAAAATGTGACATTGTACTTCTAGGTCAAATTCTTTGCACAGAATGATTATAGTACTAATTCTTTTAACATAAAAAATTTTCTGTATATCAGTCACTTTCTGTACAAATCCTTCAAAGTTAAAAAAATCTAATAGAGAAAACATCAAACAATACTGAACAAAAGTTTATTTAGCCAGTACTTAGACCAAATGCCTTATAAAGCAGACATGTATTTAATTTGAGAGAACATAAATTCATTCCTCTTGGGCAAATACCTAGTGGTGAGATTTCTGGGTCACATGCTAAGCGTATGTTTAATTTTATAAGAAACTGCCAAACTATTATCCAAAGTGGCTGTACAATTTTGCATTCCCATCAGCAATGTATGAGAGTTCCAGTTGCTCCACGTCCTTGCCAGCTTGGTATTTGTCAAAGTTTTGTTTCTATTCTAAAAAGTATGCAGTGGTATCTCTTTGTGGTTTTAATTTGCATTTCCCTAATGGCTAATAATGTTGATATACTCAGGGGTTTTATTAATATGACATTTAATTCTTCTTGTTTAAGGACTATTTTTAATATTTAGCACTCAGTCTGTTAATGGAATGAAATAGTTTTATAAACTAAACGAAGCTTGATGCAGAATCATTTACAATACTGCTAATTTCAAATTGGCCTCATAAGCAATAACAGAAAGTTTATGCAAACATTTTCAATTCATTCGGTATAAAATGTATTCAAATAAAATCAACTCAAATAAATTTTTGGCAGCTTTTTTAATAAAAATTGAGAAAATTAAGTAGCTTCTTTTTCAACTCCTGCTTCTCATCTTTACAGAAGCTCCTTCCACAAAATAACCTAACTCTAACAGTGTCACACAGCATTTACTGAGTACTTATTTTGTGCTAGGCACTATGCTAAGCCTTAAGTATACAAATATGAATAAGTCAAATGACCCTGTCCTCAAGCAGTTAATATTATTCATATATTTTTAAAACTAACTACTTTCTCATTTTTTTAAAATAGCCTTTCTCTTTTAGAACAGTTTTAGATTTAAAGAAAAATTCACAAGATAGTAGAGTTTCCATATACTGCCCTCCCATTCAGTTTCCCCTAATAGTAACATCTCACATTAGTATAGGACATTTGTTAAAATTAATAAATTCTGATACATTATTACTCACTAAAGCCCATAGCTTATTCAGATTACCTAAAGCCCTATTTCTGTTCTAGGATCCTATCCAGGATACCAAATTATATTTAGTTGTCATGTCTCTTTAGGCTCCTCCTGGCTGTGACAGTTTTTCAGACCTTCCTTGTTTTTAATGACTTGACAGTTCTGAGGTATTCTGTAGGATGCCCCTCTGTGCCATACTCAGTTTTAAACTTAAAAAATTTTACTCATTAAACAAATCTCATTGTGAACCAAAGCTTGGTTCAAATTTTTAAATTACTAATAACACATGTATATTTTTCTACAAATACATGAAAATATTCTAAGGTACAGTACTATAAACCGTAATCAAACTGACATCAATGTTTCAACAAACCTGATCTCTAACTCCATCACCATAGTGTATAACAGGTCTCCATATATGAAATAAGGAAGGAAATAAATTCCCAAAATTATAATGAAAATTAGTTACCTGTCAATGTATTGTCTCTGTAAAAAATATCTTGCCACTTATCCAAGATACCATCTTAATAAGAAATTAACCACTTAAAATGTGTGAAAATACATTTCCTTCTGTATAAACTGCTTATTACATTTATTCATTTTTTCCTCTTTTACTTAAGCGACAGATGTGGTTTTGATTATGAAATGTAGTTCTGGGACTTCCCTGGTGGTCAAGTGGTAAAGAATCTGCCTTCCAACGCAGGGGACATGGGTTCGATCCGTGGTCAGGGAACTAAGATCCCACGTGCCGCTGGGCAACTAAGCCCATGTGCCACAACTACTGAGCTCACACGCCTCAACTAGAGTCCGGGTGCCGCAAAGTACAGAGCCCACGCACTCTGGACCCTGCGCACCACAACTAGAGAAGAGAAAACCCACACACCACAACTAGAGAGATGGTGCACGCCGCAACAAAAGATCCGCATGCCTCAACGAAGATCCCGCGTGCACAGCTAAGACCCGACGCAGCCAAAAATAAATAAAATAAATGAATAATAAATTTTAAAAAATCTTTAAAAAAGAAATGTAGTTCTAATTCTGTTACCTTGGGTCTAAAATAATGACTACAAGATTCAGCTGTTATAAACTACTGCACAGGTAAGGAAGTTTCTCCTCAATCTCATTTAGGTCAAGGGTACTTCTCATCTACAACAAAAGAGATAACTGGACTATGTTAAAATGTTCCCCTAATTCTTACTATGGTATCTCACTTCTTGCCTTTATTGGTTCTTCTTTATTTATTGCCCTAATAAACTCTAATGCTTGTAACTTACATACTAGCCACAAATGTCATAAAAATCTAAAATTTTTTAAAAAGAAGGCCTTAAATCACCAGAGAAGTTAAGTCTTTCCCAGCAAGAAGGACTCTGGATGGATGCAGAGTTCACAGAATGCACTTAAGACACAGAAGTCACTTTCTGCAACTAACTGACAACCTGGAAAACTAGGTTTTATCAAGAGGAAGTAATACAAATAAAATGTGTTGCAGCAAGTGCTAATTATTCCAAATCTAACTAAATTCTATCAGAACAAAACCACCAAAATAAAACTTTATTTTTTTCAACAAGTCAACAGCATAGGGAAAAAAAAGAGAGGAGGCAGGCTCTCTAATTTAAAAGAAACAAAACACATTACACAACCAATTATAGTAAGTAGACCTTTTTAAAAGAAACTTAAAACAGATGTTACATAACCAATTATAGTGAGTAGACTTTTTGGAATCCTGACTCAAACAAACCAAATGCAAAATGACTTTTTGTACATAATTGGGGAGTATTAATTAATTTTAAGGAATTACAGTTAGTTGTTTTTAGGTATGATAACAGCACTGTAGTTACACCACAAAAAAAATTTCAAGTTTCATCCTAAAGTATTTATGGATAAAACGGCATGATTTCTGGAATTTTCATGAAGATACATCAACAAAAAAGTGTTGAGGGAAGAGACAACAGGACCAAAATGGAGTCACTTGTGCTAAGCCCCATGTCCACAAACCAAGACTTAATACCTAACTTAATTGCAATTTCAATCTCTCACAGGAATGTAATCTTAAACAAGTCAACCTGGAATTTCCTGGTCAGCAGTAGTGAGTTAATCTGCCTGACAGACCCCTTCAATTCCCCCAAAGAAAGATGAGGTAATCTGCTTTTTCCTTGTCCCTGTCCCCTTCTGCCTATAAAAGTCTCCCATTTTGTTCAGCTCTTCAGAGCTCCTTTCTATTTGCTAGATGGAATGCTGCCCAATTCATGAAATCACTGAATAAAGCCAATTAAATCTTCAAATTTATTCAGCTGAATTTTGTTTTCTAACAGAGGGTAGAGGTTGAAGTCAGGTGATGTTTCATGGGAATTCGATATAATCTCTGTTTTTGTTTTTGAAGTTCAAAATTACAAACAGAATGAAAAAATAGGTAAAACTTTAGTACCTAGAGATTAAAGTATCTTCCCTTCGAGCAATTTAGTTTCCGTTGACATAACTGGGACCTAATACAGTGTCTGTCATATAGTACTTTCTCAATAAACAAACATTTGCTGAACAAATTATTGAACTGCCTAATCAAAGAGGAAAACAGACCTCTGAGACAATAAAAGTGTCCCTATTCAAAAGAGGTGACAAAAATTTCTAAGAAAATGTGCCTCTCTGTCAATTCTGGGCAGCAGTACTGACGAGTTTAGGAAACCACCCAGTACAGGAGCAGGAATTTCACAGACAAAAGAAAAGCTATCTAATAACATTCTCATTAAAGGTTCAGAAGTACAGGGAAAGGTTGCCCAGAGACAGCAGGAAAGAAAATTTGTGTCAGGAGGGGGAAATTGGGATATTTTGAAAGCTAGTTCATTCTCAGGGGTAACATATCCTTAGGGTGATACCTAGTAAGATAACTTCTCTCTGACGCATTGCCTTCTCCTTTACCTGTATTGCAATCTAGGTACTTCTTCATCCATTTATATTAAAACCAGTGTGGCATTACTAAAAGTATTCTGATCACTCTTTACAAATTTTCTTTCAATTACCTCTCTATTGTTCTATCAAAAACAAAGACTTTAGGAAAAATCTCTAGTTCTAATTTAGAAGAGCGAAGTATATGATACTGCTTAAGAAACCACAGATGATTCTGCCATAAAATAAATATTGGGTTGGCCAAAAAGTTCCTTCAGCTTTAAAGTAAAAATAAAAGACATTTTTCATTTTCACCAAGAACTTTATTGAACAACATATTCACCGTTTTGTTCCACTACCTTCTGCCATTTTTCAGGCAACTTCTTAATTCAATCGTCCCAAAACTTTTTATCTTTTTGAGCAAAGAACTGTTCCAGGTGCCTTTTACAGTTTTCCAGGGAATTGAAACTTTCTCCATTAAAAGAATTTTGTAAAGACCAAAATAAATCGAAATCCGAAGGTGCAATGTCTGGTGAATACAGCAAATGAATCAGAGCTTCCCAGCCAAGCTCTAACAGTTTTTGCCTGGTCATCAAAGAAACATGCGGTCTTGCATTATCCTGATGGAAGATTATATGTTTTCTGTTGACTAATTCCGGATGCTTTTCCTCGAGTGCTGCTTTCAGTTGGTCTAATTGGGAGCAGTACTTGCTGGAATTAATTGTTTGGTTTTCTGGAAGAAGCTCGTAATAGAGGACTCCCTTCCAATCCCACCATATACACAACATCACCTTCTCTGGATGAAGACCTGCCTTTGGTGTGGTCGGTGGTGGTTCATTTCGCTTGCCCCATGATCTCTTCTTCCATTTCACATTATTGTGCAGTACCCACTTTTCAGCACCCGATACAATTTGTTTTAAAAACGGAACATTTCATTATGTTTCAGTAGAGAATCGCATGTGGAAATATGGTCAAGAAGGTTTTTTTCGCTTAACTTGTGTGGAACGCAAACATCAAAGAGATTCACATAGCCAAGCTGGTGCAAATGATTTTCAGTGCTTGATTTGGATATTTTGAGTACGTCGGCTATCTCCCACGTGGTATAACGTTGATTGTTCTCAATTAATGTCTCGATTTGATCGCTATCAACTTCAACCAGTCTACCCAACCGTGAAGCATCATCCAGCAAGAAATCTCCAGCACGAAACCTCGCAAACCACTTTTGACGCGTTCAATGAGTCACAGCACCTTCTCCATACACTTCACAAATCTTTTTTTGCATTTCAGTTGTGTTTTTATCTTTCTTGAAGTAATAAAGCATAATATGCTGCAAATGTTGCTTTTTTTCTTCCATCTTCAATATTAAAATGGCTACACAAAAATTCACCAATTTTGATAAGTTTTTTTTAAAATGCACACTGATACGACAGCTGTCACAAGACAATCTAACAAAACTGTTTTGAATGACGTTAAAGACAACTAAGCACTACTAGAGCCATCTTACAGAAAAAAACCAAACGAATATTTTGGTCAACCCAATACTTTTTGCATTATAAAAGAGACATAGGGAACTTCCCTGGCAGTCCAGTGGTTAAGACTCCACACTTCCATTGCAGGGGGCATGGGTTTGATCCCTGGTTGGGGAACTAAGATCCCACAAGCCTCACGGCCAAAAAAAAAAAAAAAAGAAAAGTGACATAAACATTAAATGGGGCTTCCCTGGTGGCGCAGTGGTTGAGAGTCCGCCTGCCAATGCAGGGGACACGGGTTCGAGCCCTGGTCTGGGAAGACCCCACATGCCGCGGAGCAACTAGGCCCGTGAGCCACAACTACTGAGCCTGCGCGTCTGGAGCCTGTGCTCCGCAACAAGAGAGGCCGCGATAGTGAGAGGCCCGCGCACCGCGATGAAGTGTGGCCCCCGCTCGCCGCAACTGGAGAAAGCCCTCACGCAGAGACGAAGACCCAACACAGCCAAATAAATAAATAAAAATTACATTTAAAAAAAAAAAATTAAATGAACTACAAAGGACAATATTATTTTCAATAGTAGGGATAAAAAGTAATTCTGATCAGATCCTACTATTTACCATCCCACACTTCAGAGGACCAGTAGAGTCACTGGTTCATAACTTTCCCATACAGTATTCCTAACGTAAAAACAAGATCATTTTCTCTTTATAAAGAGGCCCAAGAGAAGGACTAGAGGGCTCAGTACTTAAATGATGGTTTCTCAGCACTAGGAGGTTTCTGTGCATATTTTATTATTGCTAATGTTGTTTAGAGGGACGTGGGCTTTTTTCCTTTAAAAATTCTCTGCATCCATAAAGAAAAACTTGTAGTTTCTTTTCTTCTCCATGAAACATTATAGTTTATCGAATGAGTAATTTGCTTGAATAACTGAGACAGCACAAATTTTGTACTAGGCAAGAACTTTCTTCAAAATGACAAAGAATATAGCTTCTACCATCCTTTTAAATTTTTTTAAAATATATTTATTTAGGATGTCCCTGGTGGCGCAGTGGTTAAGAATCTGCCTGCCAATGCAGGGGATGTGGGTTCGATCCCTGGTCCAGAAGATCCCACACGCCGCGAAGCAACTAAGCCCATGCACCACAACTACTGAGCCTGCACTCTAGAGCCCACGAGCCACAACTGCTGAGCCCATGTGCTGCAACTACTGAAGCCCGTGTGCTCTAGGGCCCACATGCCGCAACTACTGAGCCCACGTGCTGCAACTACTGAAGCCCACACACCTAGAGCCCGTGCTCCACAACAAGAGAAGCCACCACAATGAGAAGACTGCGCACTGCAACAAAAAGTAGCCCCCGCTTGCCGCAACTAGAGAAAAGCCCACATGCAGCAATGAAGACCCAACGCAGCCAAAAATATATATATTTATTTATATTTAGGAATATAGCTTTAAAGAAACTTCTGTACCTTGACTTGACCCTCCAGTTCAAGTGCCCAACACAGTCTGACTTGAAATTATATCTCAGTTGCAAATTATCAGAAGTTACTAGAAAAGAAACTTTATTTAGCCCAGATGATGTACACTATCCATTTTCTGAGAAAAAGACTGGATTGTTTCCTTCCAGCTCTATTTCTGCTTCTAAGTATTAGTATGATTCTCCTAAACCAGCTTTTCCAGATCCTTACAGCCTCTTTCCCTGCTAGGTGCAATTCCAAAAACCCAGAACAGAGCTAGTATTTGCTCATCTCACACAACCATCCATAAACTATGAGGTAATAAGCTTCCATGTGGACCATGTGACTAGAGTAGGGGTAGGATGAGTTCTCCAAAAGAGGCAGGTAAGAATGAGGGTTTTAGTGATTTAGACATAATCACTGGAGGAGTTGCTGGTGGCTAATTAACCAAACTAATCTATGTCTACCACCACTGGGGGGCAGGGGAGAGGAGGTGGTGGTGGTACTTAATGGCTACACATTATTTTTTGGAAATTATATCTTTTTCAATAGAAAATAAAATACCAGCAACTACACTTACAAATTCTTTTATACTCCAGTCTAAAAATTTTCTTTAATTAAAATTTCAGAAACCATATAACTAGCATTTACAACTGCTTCTAATTGTAATTCCGTGTCTGTGAAAAAATATAGCTGAAAATGTTGGAAGTAGAGACTTTGGGGATTTAAGAAGTGGGAAAGTGAAATGGTACCAAGAGTTCAACCACAGACCAGGAAGCAGGAAAAGGGGAGGTGCCTTAGGATGGAGGTCGGGGTGGGTAGTAGATTCAACTATAAGTAACAAAACAAAACAAATTAACTGTACCTTAAACAAACCAAAAGTTTATTTCTCTCTGACATAAAATAATCTGAAAAAAGGCAATCTAGGGCTGTTCTACCACGTCATCAACATACGGTATCCTTCCACTCTCCAGTCCGCCATCCCTAAAGTACAGTCCGTCCTCATGGTCTAAGTTGGCAGCTGCAGAGAAGAAGATAAAGGTACACCTCTCCCTTTAAATAAAACTTTGGGAAGTATCACATACTTCCACTTACCATTTATCAGAACTTCTTCACAAGGTTATAAACCTATCTGTAAAAGAACCTCAGAAACTTAGTCTTTCAGCAACTAGAGATAGTGCTCACTAAATAGCTAGGTTTTGTTAACTTGAGAAAAAGACAATCTGACATGGTAGATCAAAGGCAAGAAAAGACAGATGAAATAGGAGATGTGAATGCAAGTCTTCCTTCTCTAATCTAAGCTACAAAATGACTGGAATGAAATATTACTTACCTGAGAAAGAAGAAATGGAGAAAGAGGAGAAGGATCTTTAATTCTATTTCTTAGGCTATTTCTTACTCCTCCTCATACTGCTATCAAAAAAACTCACTTGAGAAGTAACAAAAGTGTGAGCCAAAATAATTTGACTCAAAGTTGTAAAACCTCCTTACTATACAGAAGTAGAAACCAACTTGTTTAACAAACAGAAAACACCAAGGTAAAGAGATAGTTTAAAACCAAACCAAAAATCAAAATCACACTATCACTCTTCTACAGTTAAGACTTTTAAGTTACTTCCCAGGTCCAGAAGCTCAACCCAAACTCCTCTTCATACCCACTCCATTGTTTGGTAAACCTCTCTCTTCGTATCCATAGAGCAGATCTAATATAATCTCCCTGGTTCTCTTGCCTTGCTGTTTTAAGGATTTTACTGTAGCTACCATAGAATCACAAGAAGAAATTACAAAGTTTAGAAAAATCTTATAAAATTATCTGGGATCTCAAATATTCTCACTTCACTGGACAGAACTAATGATGTCAACTAGTATTCAGTCACATATCTTCTTGTCTCAAACAAACAAAGTGTATTTCTAAGTCCATAAACAGTTAATATATTTCAAAGAATCTTTCTTTAATACAGGCATGATACAGAGGTGGCAGTGGTGACAGTGGCAGTGGTAGAACCAAATTAAGACCTTTAGAGGCTCCAAGTACAGAAAATATAATAATATAATCCTCTACCTCCTCCCTACGAAATTCTAAACTAAGATTAAATTAGTCCAATAAATTCTTATTTTTTCCCGATTACTACTTCCAAAATTTTTTTTAATATTAAGTGCTTTTAAATTTTTTTCAGATTATTTTTCCTTTGCTTTGTTGGTACCCTAAACATTTGTTGGATATGCCTTTTGGGTAATCAGCATAAGCAGTGGTAAGAAATAGAAGTAAAAGCCGCTGCAACTTGAGGAGGTGTACTCTGTGTCAGGTATTTTACAGGCATTATTGATAATTCTTACCACATCATCTACAAAAGGGAGATATTATCAACCCTGTTTTGGTGATAAAGAAATGGCTTCAGAGAAGCTAGATAAGATGCCCAAGGTCATTCAGGCAGTAAATGGAGGAGCAGAGTATTTGAAACAGGACTTTCTGTCTCCTAAGTCTGATCCATTAGACATATTTCCTGTAGGGTATTGCTTCAGAACCTGCTCCTGGACAAAATTTCATTTCAGGGAAGCAATGAAGAATGATTTTTAAATGCATCATTTGATAGTACTCAAATTTTCCGTGGAACCTCATCACTGATAATAGTAGATGATGGCTATAAACACATAGCCAGGACTGCTGCATTGCACAACTCCATAGAGCTTTTTTTTTTTAGTATGAATGGTGTCCTCTGGATTGTGCGACGTAGCAGCTATAACCCAAATGCTTATCAAAGGCCTT
This sequence comes from Balaenoptera musculus, assembly GCF_009873245.2. Lineage (NCBI taxonomy): Eukaryota > Metazoa > Chordata > Mammalia > Artiodactyla > Balaenopteridae > Balaenoptera > Balaenoptera musculus. The sequence continues at coordinate 139,732,129 of NC_045786.1, read as the reverse complement.
GTCAAGGCCATTTACTGTACTGTTCTGGAAAAAAAATGCAATCATTTTTTAAGAAGCAAATACACACCCTCAGAGTGTTAAAGAAAAGTATTTTAAAGCACAAGAAAATATACTCAGCATCATGAGTCATTAGGAAAATGTAAATTAAAACCACAATGATAAAAATCTCCTAAAAGAGCTAAAATCAAAAAAAAAAAAAAAAACTGACAATACCAAGTGCTAGGACAAAGATCAACTGGAACTCACGTACATTGTTGGTGGGAATACAAAATGGTACAGTCACTTTGGAAAATAGCTTGGCAGTTTCTCATAAAATTAAACATACACTTACCATATGATTCGGCAATCCCGCTCCTAGGTATTTACCCAAGTGAAATGAAAACTTACGTTCATACAAAAAGTTATTCTCAAATGTTTATAGAAGCTTTATTCATAATTGCCAAAAATTAGAAACAACCCAAACATCTCTCAACAGATGACGGGATAAACAATGTACATCCATACTTAGCAATGAAAAGGAACTATTAATACATGCAACAACATGAATCAATCTCAAAAACATTTTCTAAGTGAAAGAGGCTGACTCAAAAGTCTACATAACTATGATTCCATCTATATGACATTCTGAAAAAAGCAAAACACTGACCATAAAGAACACATCAGTGTTCACCACGGGGTTGGAGGCAGAGGGAAGAGGCTAACTACAAAGGGGCAACAGGAGCTCTTGTGGTGGATACATATTCTATGCATTTATCAAAACCCAAATTGCATTATCACAGTGTGAGTTTTAGTGCATGTTAATTTTTTAAGACTTCTACTTTTTAACACATGGAAAAATACAGGAACTATGCCAAATGAAGAAAAGAATAAAAAAGAAAGAAAAGGTTTTCAAAAGCGACTATTCTAGAAATGGTTATCCTCTGGAGATAATATAGCTGCCTCCACTGAGGTGTGGAGATAAAATGTAAGATGCTTAACCCAAGGCTTACCACATAGTAAATTCTCAACTAATACTAGTTCCTTTCCCTTTCCCTGCTTCCCTCTCCTATGTATGCATTTCTCTTTCCCTGTGTCTCGTACTCCCTTCCTTTCCTCCTCCTCTCTAATGACTATAGACAGTTTTTGCCTACTTCACATTCCTTCTCCCATTCCTCTGGTTTATATTATTCCCATCCTTTGGGGAACTAACCCCCCCCCCATTTTATGTGGTTCTGATGACAATGCCAATGACAATTCTCCACAGTGATTAACCCAAGGATGGGCCCCATTAGAGGCCTTCCTTCAGAAACTTAAGTTCTCAGTGGTCTGAGTCCACACATCTCTGCTATGAAAGAAGCCTTCTAACATAAGCAGATAATAAGACCAACACAAAGAAAGACGTAAAGTCAGGAAATGGAGAGTCTCCTGAAGACATCATTTAAATTTCTGGATCCGGTTGTTCCTGGACTGCTCCACCTCTGTTCTTCCTACTTACAAAGCCAGAAAGTCATCTTGTTTTAACCATTTTAGAATTGTTGTTGTTTTTAATCCTTCCCATTTGAAAAGAACAGAACATTTTGTTTCCCTAAGGGAACAGAAATAGTAAATCATCTCTTTACTTGCTGTGGCCTTCAGTTAATTTACTTTTAGTATTAGTGGCTATTAATATAAAGATATTACCAAGCCCAATAAAAATACCATTCTGAGCAAAAAGTGTGACTATAAAGCATGAAACAAATTTTTTAGGGCAATCAAACATGTGTGGAAAGAGGCAAAAATAAAAGATAAAGCCAGGACTTCCTTGGTGGAGCAGTGGTTAAGAATCCGCCTGCCAATGCAGGGGACACAGGTTCAAGCCCTGGTCTGGGAAGATCCCACATGCCACGGAGCAACTAAGCCCGTGCGCCACAACTACTGAGCCCGCACTCTAGAGCCCGCGAGCCACAACTACTGAGCCCACGTGCCACAACTACTGAAGCCCGCGCGCCTAGACCCCATGCTCGGCAAAAAAGAGAGGCCACTGCAATGAGAAGCCCATGCACCACAACGAAGAGTAGCCCTCGCTCACTGCAACTAGAGAAAGCCCGTGCACAGCAATGAGGACCCAATGCAGACAAAAATAAATTAATTAATTCATTTATTTAAAATTAAAAAAAGATAAAGCCATATATAAGTACAGCTGACCCTTGAACGACGTGCATGGGTTAATCCAAGTATAATTTATAGTCAGCCCTCCGTATCTGCGGTTCCTCCACATTCACAGATTCAATCAACCACAGACCTTATAGTACTGTAGTATTTACTACTGGAAAATATACAGGTATAAGTGGACCTGGACAGTTCCAACCTGAGTTGTTCAAGGGTCAACGGTGGACTGAAAACAGCTACCCATTAAAGATTTACATTCCAAGTGTCAGGAACATTAAAGACAGCCTTTAATGTAAATTTTAGTCTTTAGATTTTAAGTCTTCAATGCAAATGGTGCTCACTTTTCACCCCTTCACATTTTTACCACACTACTCACTCAAAGTGAGGTAATACAGATACATGTTATTTTGTGTCACTCTGGTTTTAGATTGTTCGAATATTTGAAAAAAGCAATAGCACATGCCAATAGGAAAAACACCCACATGCAGTAAGGATTAAAGCAAAAGTCTTATGAGTTGACAACATATAATAACCTTCTAGCAAGTCTTTCCTCAGTTTGCCTGCCTGGAATGTCCCTACTTATTCTTTGATGCTAAGCTTAAATGTCACTTCCTTTCAATACAGCCTTCCCCACCTATCACACCCTAGTAGAACCACCTCTTCCTCCTCTCCCTCTATTATAGCAATTACAAAATTATAATTATTTATATGTTAGTAGTAATGAGAACCTAAACCTCTGTGGTTAAAAAAAAAAAAGAAATAGAAAAGAGCAGATAAAGTAGGGAAACACTATAGTATTCACAGCTTGACAACTGAATGGATCTGATCGGGAATTCAAAGATAACTTAGAATTCAAGTTTGGAAAATGGGAGGGATAAGCCAACAATAAAGGAAGGAAAGTTAGAAAGAATAATACATTTTAGATGAAAGAAAATGAGCACATTGAGCTTGACTGAATAACAAACAAGTGGAGCTCTCAAGCTGGAAACTGAAGTTCAACATTTACTGTATGGGTGGGAGTTGTCTGAAAGAGGTACTCACTGAAGCCAAAAAAACAGATAACATTACAAGGAAAAAAGTCTAGATTAAGAAAAATGTATAAGGCAAATACTTAATAAAGAAGTTGACCTTGTAAATGAAAAGAAAAGTTGCTAGAATATATAGGAGAACCAGGAGGACTACAAAGTTATAAGGAAAAGCAAGGAGGAAAAGGGATTCACAGTGTCAAATCTGAAGAATTAAAAAGCAAAAACTAATACTAAAAAAAGTCTCCATTTGACAGTTCAGAAGGTCACTGGTAACAACAGAGAGAATGATTTTACTGAAAAAGAAGGTAGAAAAATTGAAATAGGCATATTGCTTTTTCTTTGGGCTGTGGGTAATACCAAAAAAGGCCGGGGATGGGAAGGGCAGGAGGTGACAGAAAGAATAAGGAAAGGTGGTTTGGGGTTTGCTTTTTTGTTTTTTAGGCCAGTAAAGATGTTGTTAGGGGAGACTGAAATTAAAATGATAAAGGAGTGAACTAATGAACCTTATATTCTAAAGGGTAGCAGGGATAAAAGTAGTCATGAAAGCCTAACGGACACATCCCTGACACCAAATGGTACAGAGGAGGGGAAATTACACAATTTACAGATTAAAAAAAAGCAAAGCTGAGGAAGCCTCTGTTTGATGGTCTTAACCTTCTTACACTTTTCAAAAAAAAAAAAAAGTAAGTGAAATAACCTGCGAAGTCTGAGAGCAGTATGCTGTTGGGGGCTAGGAAAGAGGTAGAAAAGGGCTGAAATAGCCCCTGTAGGAAGTCAAGCAGAAAAGAATTGCTAACAAATATAAGTAAGTATTTTGGAGCACCCTTTAAAAGTTTTCTAAAACTTTTAAATTAATCATTTTTACTGCTTTAATGCGGTTCTACTCTTGTTCTGATACTTTGCTTAAATATCAAATTAGTATTTCATTACTCAAGAAATCCCTAGTATCTATTTTCTTAAGAACAAGTATTTGAGAGAACTACATAAAGAACGAGAATTCTGGGGCTTCCCTGGTGGCGCAGTGGGTGAGAATCCGCCTGCCAATGCAGGGGACACGGGTTCGAGCCCTGGTCTGGGAAGATCCCACATGCCGCGGAGCAACTAGGCCCGTGAGCCACAATTACTGAGCCTGCGCGTCTGGAGCCTGTGCTCCGCAACAGGAGGGGCCGCGATAGTGAGAGGCCTGCGCACCGCGATGAAGAGTGGCCCCCGCTTGCCGCAACTAGAGAAAGCTCTCGCACAGAAACGAAGACCCAACACAGCCATAAATTAAAAAAAAAAAAAAAAAAAAAGAACAAGAATTCTAAACCTAGAAATGGCTATACCTTCTGACAGTTGCTCACTTATTATTATTATTAAAAATTAAAATTCCCTGGGAAGATACAAATGATGATCATCTTTAATATTTTGGAGCTTCAGAAGTTACAGAAAGAAGTGTCTCTTTCCTTTACACTGAAATTTTTCCAATTACATAATTCATATTTAGGTATTTTATATATAGTACAACTACAGTGGGACATTTAAAAATATACGGTATAGGGCTTCCCTGGTGGCGCAGTGGTTGAGAATCTGCCTGCCAATGCAGGGGATACGGGTTCGAGCCCTGGTCTGGGAAGATCCCACATGCCGTGGAGCGACTAGGCCCGTGAGCCACAATTGCTGAGCCTGCACGTCTGGAGCCTGTGCTCCCCAACAAGAGAGGCCGCGATAGTGAGAGGCCCGCGCACCGCGATGAAGAGTGGACCCCACTTGCCACAACTAGAGGAAGCCCTCGCACAGAAACGAAGACCCAACACAACCATAAATTAATTAATTAATTAATTTTTTTAAAAAAAGAGAATAAAGAGACTTTATTAAAAAAATATATATATATACGGTATAGCATATATTCAAAAGAATATTGTTGCCATAAAAACAGTCACCTTAGAAAGTTTTATACTTATTCCTAGAATGCTGCCATTGCATAAAAAGCTTTGGGATTCAACTTTTGGAACTCCTTATAAGTCTTAACACAATCTTCATAATACTGTCAAAAGTGACAAATCTTCATTCATTTAATATAGGTTTGCTTTGGGGATATTTTTGGTGATAATTAGATGACTTATGGTATTTATTAAAAATACCATTCTGAGCAAAAAGTGTGACTATAAAGCATGAAACAAATTTTCTTATGCTGCTTATGATGACACCATCAGTAAAATATATTTATAGCTACATTCCCCTCCTCCACAGTGCCTGCTCTGTGGGTTACCACTCATATGTTCTAGTATGTTGGGTAAAAGTAAAAGTTCAATCATTTTATAGCCATACTTCCTACTATTATAGATGATACAAAAAGCTCTGATAGTTTCTAAGAGTCAAAATTATTGAATATTTGAAAGTAGTCACAGTACTCTTATTTTTAAATTTAGCTAGTTGTTATTCAATGCCCTATCTTTTACTATACTATACTGAAAATGCACATTACCCCCTTGGAATATACCTGATACCAGCCTACTCAGTCAGTTGTCTATACCTGCTACACATACATAAACACATGCACAACCTTTTTTTTTTTTTTTTTTCAGATATTTCCCAAGTGCTTACATTCACACTTGCTGTATCTTGTATGGAAGTATTTGTATGTAATGGATATCCTGTATTTTATTTTTTATTTTTTATTATTATTTTTAACATCTTTATTGGAGTATAATTGCTTTACAATGGTGTGTTAGTTTCTGCTTTATAACAAAGTGAATCAGTTATACATATACATATGTTCCCATATCTCGTCCCTCTTGCATCTCCCTCCCTCCCACCCTCCCTATCCCACCCCTCTAGGTGGTCACAAAGCACAGAGCTGATCTCCCTGTGCTATGCGACAACCATATTTTTTTTAATTTAAATTCCTCTACTTTTTTTTTTCTTTAAATTTATTTATTTATTATTTATGGGTGTGTTGGGTTTTCGTTTCTGTGCAAGGGCTTTCTCTAGTTGCGGCAAGTGGGGGCAACTCTTCATCGCGGTGCGCGGGCCTCTCATTATCGTGGCCTCTCTTGTTGCGGAGCACAGGCTCCAGACGCGCAGGCTCAGTAATTGTGGCTCACGGGCCTAGTTGCTCTGCGGCATATGGGATCTTCCCGGACCGGGGCTCGAACCTGTGTCCCCTGCATTGGCAGGCAGATTCTCAACCACTACGCCACCAGGGAAGCCCGACAACCATATTTTTTAATTCCCTGTATACATATTTTTTTCCTAATTTGTCACCTGAATATTATGTCAGCTTTGCCTCCAGATGAGCCCTAGGACAGTCTTCCCAACAGTAGCCATACACTTCCTTCAGTTCTTCTTTGAAAAACAGTCTAATCCCACTGGGCTGCCTTGAGCCCGACTTGGCTCAAACTTAACTAAAATTGCTCCACCCCACCTTCTACTTCCAAAACAAAAGAAATAACTAAAAAGCATAATTTTTTCCTATGTTCATAAGAAGCTTCGATCACTTTTAAAGCTCTACCTCTGACAATTATTCAACTTTGCCTTTATTCTCTTCAAAAGTCTCAATTATTAACTCAGCAATTAAGACTATCCCTATTCTAAAAGTTGTACACATGAACTAAGAAATGCCCAAGAAAAAGTTTAATCAGCCATCTTGATTTTTCAAGGCAATCTCAAATTTGCCATTGCTGAGTCACCTCTTTGACCATAAGCCTTGTTTTTGATTCAGAAAAAACATATGTTGACATAAAGTGTTTACACTTAAGGGGAAGAGTTAAGGTACATTCTAGGGAAAGGTCAGTGAATGTCTACCCAGGTGTGAAAACTGGAATAGAAGAAAATCAAAATAATTCATTTTATGGAGAAAGAAGCAGAGGCCCAAAGAGGACAAATGGCCTACCCAAGTTTACACATCTGAGTGGCAGAACCAACACCAGTATCCAAGTCTCCTGATTCCAAGTTCAAAGCTTTTCTACTTTATCCATTCTTTCAAATTACTAAACAGGGCTATACTAAGTGAAAAGAGCCAGACACAAAAAATTACATATTGTATGATTCCATTAATGTCAAATTTCTAGAAACGGCAAAACTATAGAGACAAAATACAGACGAGGGGTTGCCTGGAGCTGGGGGTAGGAACACGGGTTGGGCAAACGGGCAAAAGGGAGCTTTCTGTAAGGTGAAAGTGTTCTAAAATTGGATTGTGATAACTGTAGTACAGCTGTATAAATTTATAAAAACTTGTGAATTTTATGGTATATAAATTATACTTCAATAAAGCTATCCAAAAAATTACTATGAAATAAGTCAGATTTTAGCTTTACATCTGTGGAGTTCTCAAAAAATTTTATGTCAAATAGCATCAGTAAAACACGAGGAAAACAGCCTTTTTTCCAAACTTCAGATCCTTTCCCTTCAGAATTTCCAAAAGTTAGGTACCATACTTTCTAACCTTACATTTGCCATAGAAAGAGAAAGTGACAAGTACTATGCAAATATACACAGAAGAAATGTGCACAATTCTTGTGAAAATACTTTAGTTATTGATCACTATTTCCTTTTAGGTAGGATTCTGAATGGCTCTAAGTGAACCTCTGTAGACAGTTATAGAATAGAGGATGTGCTCTTTTATCTGTTATCTGACAAACTGCTCCAGAACAGAATTCTTTGGTGATTTCATTTTCACCATTATAATTTGTGCCATTATAAGCACTAATAAGAGTCCTTTCATTAAGAGGAACCATTCCTAATTGCATATTAGCAAGTTTCTTTAGTTTATTATTTGTACATCCTTATTAGGTATACATCTCTTCAGCCTACTCAGCACAACGAGCATAGTCTTCATTTACTTACAAGTTAAAAATAACATTACATCACTCATTCTATGAATGCTTTACACCTATAAGTATCAAGCTGATACTTCTACTGTTTGGACCTTAAAAATAAACAGTTTTAATTAGTGAAGGCCCAGATGTCTGTAATCACGTCAGAGGAAGCAGTCAGGATTACTCAGTAAACCTACATTTCTCATGGCTGAGGGTCATTTTACCAATGCTAAGGAAAGACCTTTTGGCCTGAAAGCTTCAACTACCACCCTCCTAAACCCTAGAGTTTCACTAAACTTTCTAAAAGAGAAAGAAAGGGGGTTACAGTCAAGATGGCAGCGGAGGAGGACTCAGAGTTTGCATCTCCCCACAACTAGGGCACCTGCCAGATGCTGGTGGGGGACCTCAACACCCAAGGAGATGGGACAAACCCCCAAGCGACCGGGTAGGACATGGGGGGACCGAGGGGGGAGGAAAAGTGTGGGCCGGACAGGACCGGTGCCCCTGAGGGGTGGCTGGGAGGGAGGAGGGGTTCTAACACCTAGAAGGACCCTCAGGGGCTTGGAGGATCAGGGTGAGCGTGCCTATCATTTCCCCCTTCCAGTCAGCCCCAGGAAGCCTGCGGGGCTCCCAGGCCGGGTCCTCCGCCCTCCAAGGCCCCCCTCTGGGCCACGTTGGTCCTAGGGGTGTAGGAGGGAGGCAGGGGAAGAAGAGGAGAGGCGGATTAGGGAGGGGACCTCCGGGATCAGAGGATCAGGGGAGGTGTGGACGGCATTTCCCCTGCCCACTCGGGCCCCAAGAAGCCTGCTGGGCTCTGGGGCCTTGCCCCCTCCATACTCTGGGGCCCCCTCTGGCCTCGTGGGTTCTAGGGGCATGGGTGGGAGGGAGGAAGGGGGAAGAGTAGGAGAGGCGGACAGGGGGACCCTCGAGGGCCGGGGGATCAGGGGAAGTGCTGCAGGCATTCCCCCCAGCCGCTCAGCCCCAGGAAGCCTGTTGGGCTTCTGGGTCTGGTCCCCTGCCTCTCAGGACCCCTCCGGCCACATGGGTCTTAGGAGCATAGGAGGAAGGGAGGGGGGGAAGAAGAAGAGAGGCCAACGGGGGGTGCCCTCCAGATTGGAGGATCAGGGGGGAACACACCTAGCATTTCCCCACCCACTTGGGCCCAGTGAGCTGCTGGGGTCCTGGACCTGGTCCTCTGCCCTCCAAGGCCAAAGGCACTCCTGGGTCCCTCCTGCTGCCTTGAGCCTTAGCCCCATCCCCCACAACCCCCAGAGCCTTTTTGGGCCCTGTGGGTCCTAAGCATAGACCCCACCCACTGCCTAAACCTCACCCCTGCCTAAGCCCCACCACCCACAGTCAAGGCCTTTTCTGGCTTTTTTTTTTTTCTCCTCTTTTTTACTATTATGGCTCTGTTTTACCTTCCAGTTATTGGTTCATCTATATTTTTACTTTTTCATTCTTTCTAACATATCTGTTACTTTTCTAACCTTATTTTATTTTTTACTCTTTGTTATTGTTCTGCTCCTTTTTTTTCAATCCTTTCTTCTTTTTTTTTTTTTTTTTGCCACCCCACGCGGCTTGCGGGATCTTGGTTCATGAGCCAGGGGTCAGGCTGGAGCTCCTCCGATGGGAGCTCCGAGACCGAACCACTGGACTAACAGAGAACCTCAGACCCTAGGGAATAGTCATCGGAGTGAGGTCTCCCAGAGGTCCTCACCTCAGCACCAAGACCCAGCTCCACCCAACAGCCTAGGAACTCCAGTGCTGGAAGCCTCAGGCCAAACAACCAGTAAAACAGGAACACAACCCCACCCACCAAAAAATTTTTTTAAAAAATGAGACAGCAAAATAACGGAGCAAGGTAAAAACCTACAAGACCAAATAAGTGAAGAGGAAATAGGCAATCTACCTGAAAAAGAATTCAGAGTAATGATAGTAAAGATGATCCAGAATCTCGGAAATAGAATGGAGGCACAGATTGAGAAAATACAAGAAATGTTTAACAAAGATCTAGAAGAACTAAAGAACAAACAAACAGAGATGAACAACACAATAACGGAAATGAAAAATACACGAGAAGGAATCAATAACAGAATAACTGAGGCAGAAAACGAGTAAGTGAGCTGGAAGACAGAATGGTGGAAATAACTGCTGAGGAGCAGAATAAAGAAAAAAGAATGAAAAGAATTGAAGACAATCTCAGAGACCTCTGAGACAACACTAAACGCACCAACATTCGAATTATACGGGTCCCAGAAAAAGAGAAAAAGAAAGGATCTGAGAAAATATTTGAAGAGATTATAGTGGAAAACTTCCCCTAACATGGGAAAGGAAACAGTCACCCAAGTCCAGGAAACGCAGAGAGTCCCACACAGGATAAACCCTAGGAGAAACACACCAAGACACATATTAATCAAACTAAGAAAAATTAAGTTCAAAGAAAAAATATTAAAAGCAGCAAGGGAAAAGCAAAAAATAACATAGAAAGGAATCCCCATAGGGTGATCAGCTGATTTTTCAGCAAAAACTCTGCAGGCCAGAAGGGAGTGGGAGGATATACTTAAAGGGATGAAAGAGAAAACCCACAAGCAAGATTACTCTACCCAGCAAGGATCTCATTCAGATTCAACAGAGAAATCAAAAGCTTTACAGACAAGCAAAAGTTAAGAGAATTCAGCACCAAACCAGCTTTCAGCAAATGCTAAAGGAACTTCTTTAGGCAGGAAACACAAGAGAAGAAAAAGACCCACAAAAACAAACCCAAAACAATTTTAAAAATGGTAATAGGAATATACATATCAATAATAACCTTGAATGTAAATGGATTAAATGCTCCAACCAAAAGACACAGACTGGCTGAATGGATACAAAAACAAGACCCATATATATGCTATCTACAAGAGACCCACTTCAGACCTAGGGACACATACAGAATGAAAGTGAAGGGATGGAGAAAGATATTCCATGCAAATGGAAATCAAAAGAAAGCTGGAGTAGCTTTCTTTTACTCGTATCAGATAAAATAGACTTTAAAATAAAGACTGTTACAAGAGATAAGGAAGGACACTGCAAAATGATCGAGGAATCAATCCAAGAAGATGTAACAATTATAAATATTTATGCACCCAACACAGGAGTACCTCGATACATAAGGCAAATGCTAACAACCATAAAAGGGGAAATCAACAGTAACACAATAATAGTAGGGGACTTTAATACCCCACTTATACCAATGGACAGATCATCCAAACAGAAAATAAATAAGGAAACACAAGCTTTAAATGACACAATAGACCAAACAGATTTAATATTTATAGAACATTCCACCCAAAAGTCACAGAATACACTTTCTTCTCAAGTGCACACAGAACATTCTCCAGGATAGATCACATCTTGGGTCACAAATCAAGCCTCAGAAAATTTAAGAAAATTGAAATCGTATCAAGCATCTTTTCTGAACACAACGCTATGAGACTGGAAATCAATTACAGGAAAAAAAACTGTAAAAAACAAATACACGGAGGCTAAATAGTGCACTACTAAATAGCCAAGAGATCACTGAAGAAATCACAGAAGAAATAAAACAATGCATACAAACAACGACAATGAAAACACAATGACCCAAAACCTGTGGGACACAGCAAAAGCAGTTCTAAGAGGGAAGTTTATGGCAATTCAATCTCACCTCAAGAAACAAGAAAAATCTCAAATAAACAATCTAACCTTACACCTAAAGCAACTAGAGAAAGAAGAACAAAGAAAACCCAAGTCAGTAGAAGGAAAGAAATCATAAAGATCAGAGCAGAAATAAATGAAATAGAAACGAAGAAAACAATAGCAAAGATCAATAAAACTAAAAGTTGGTTCTTTGAGAAGATACACAAAACTCATAAACATTTAGCCAGACTCATCAAGAAAAAAAGGGAGAGGACGCAAATCAATAAAAACAGACATGAAAAAGGAGAAATCACAAGTGACACCGCAGAAGTACAAAGGATTATAAGAGACTACTACAAACAACTATGCGCCAATAAAATGGACAACCACAAAGAAACGGACAAATTCTTGGAAAGGTACAATTTTCCAAGACTGAACCAGGAAGAATTAGAAAATATAAACAGACCTATCAAAAGTAATGAAATTGAAACTGTAATTAAAAATCTTCCAACAAACAAAAGTCCAGGACCAAATGGCTTCACAGGCAAATTCTATCAAACATTTAGAGACGAGCTAACACCTATCCTTCTCAAACTCTTCCAAAAAAGTGCAGAGGGAGGAACTCTCCAAAATTCTTTCTATGAAGCCATCATCACCATGATACCAAAACCAGAAAAAGATATCACAAAAAAAGAAAATTATAGACAAATATCACTCATGAACGTAGATGCAAAAATCCTGAACAAAATACTAGCAAACAGAATCCGACAACATATTAAAAGGATCATACACCATGATCAAGTGGGATTTATCCCAGGAACGCAAGGATTCATCAATATACACAAATCAATCAATGTGAAACACCATATTAACAAATTAAGGAATAAAAACCATATGATCATCTCAATAGACTCACAAAAAGCTTTTGACAAAATTCAACACCCATTTATGATAAAAACTCTCCAGAAAATGGGCATAGAGGGAACTTACCTCAATATAATAAAGGCCATATATGACAAACCCACAGGAAACATCATACTCAATGGTGAAAAACTGAAAGCACTTCCTCTAAGATCAGAAACAAGACAAGGATGTCCACTCTCGCCACTATTAGTCAACATAGTTTTGGAAATCCTAGCCACAGCAATCAGAGAAGAAAAAGAAATAAAAGGAACAAAATTGGAAAAGAAGAAGTAAAACTGTCACTGTTTGCAGATGATATGATACTACACATAGAAAATCCTAAAGATGCCACCAGAAAACTACCAGAATTAATCAATGAATTTGGTAAGGTTGCAGGATACAAAATTAATGCACAGAAATCTCTGGCATTCCTATACACTAACAATGAAAAATCAGAAGAAGAAATTAAGGAAACAATCCCATTTACCATCACAAAAAAAGAATAAAATACCTAGGAATAAACCTACCTAAGGAGGCAAAAGACTTGTACTCAGAAAACTATAAAACACTGATGAAAGAAATCAAAGATGACATAAACCGATGGAGAAATATACCATGTTCTTGGACTGGAAGAATCAGTATTGTGAAAAAGACTATACTACCCAAAGCAATCTACAGGTTCAATGCAATCCCCATCAAATTACCAATGGCAGTTTGTACAGATTTAGAACAAAAAATGTTACAATTTGTATGGAAACACAAAAGACCCTGAATAGCCAAAGCATTCTTGAGAAAGAAAAATGGAGCTGGAGGAATCAGGGTCTCCGACTTCAAACTATACTACAAAGCTACAGTAATCAACACAGTATGGTGCTGGCACAAAAACAGAAATATAGATCAATGGTACAGGATAGAAAGCCCAGAGATAAATCCAAGCACATATGGTTACCTAATTTATGACAAAGGAGGCAAGAACATACAGTGGAGAAAAGACAGCCACTTCAATAAGTGGTGCTGGGAAAACTAGACAGCTACATGTAAAAGAATGAAATTAGAACACTCCCTAACACCATACACAAAAATAAACTCAAAATGGATTAAAGACCTAAATGTAAGACCGGACACTATAAATCTCTCAGAGGAAAAACACTCTTTGACATAAATCACTGCAAGATCTTTTTTGACCCACCTCGTACAGTAATGGAAGTAAAAACAAAAATAAACAAATGGGACCTAATGAAACTTAAAAGCTTTTGCACAGCAAAGGAAATCATAAACAAGACAAAAAGACAACCCTCAGAATGGGAGAAAATGTTTGCAAACAAAGCAACAGACAAAGAATTTATCTCCAAAATATACAAATAGCTCATGCAGCTCAATATCAAAAAAACAAAAAACCCAATTAAAAAATGGGCAGAAGACCTAAATAGACATTTCTCCAAAGAAGACATACAGATGGCCAAGATGCATATGAAAAGAAGCTCAACTTCACTAATTATTAGAGAAATGTAAATCAAAACTACAATGAGGTATCACCTCACACCAGGTAGAATGGCCATCATCAAAAAATCTACAAACAATAAATGCTGGAGAGGGTGTGGAGAAAAGGGAACCCTTTTGCATTGTTGGTGGGACTGTAAATTGATACAGCCACTATGGAGAACAGTATGGAGGTTCCTTAAAAAACTAAAAATAGACCATATGACCCAGCAATCCCAATATTTGGTATATACCCTGAGAAAACCATAATTCAAAAGGACACATGCACCCCAGTGTTCACTGCAGCACTATTTACAATAGCCGGAACATGGAGACAGCCTAAATGTCCAATGATAGATGAATGGATAAAGAAGATGTGGTACATATATATACAATGGAATATTACTCAGCCATAAAAAGAAACAAAATTGGGTCATTTTAGAGATGTGGTTGGACTTAGAGTCTGTCATACATAGTGAAGTAAGCCAGAAAGAGAAAAACAAATATCGTATATTAACACATATACGTGGAATCTTGAAAAATGGTACAGATGAACCTATTTGTAGGGCAGGAATAGAGCAGTAGAGAACGGACATGTGGACACAGGGTGGGCAAGGGGAGGGTGGGACGAATTGGGAAATTAGGTTTGACATAAATACACTACCATGTGTAAAACAGATAGCTAGTGGGAACCTGCTTGTATAGCACAGGGAGCTCAGCTCAGTGCTGTGACGACCTAGGTGGGTGGGATGGGGGGGATGGGAAGGAGGTCCAAGAGGGAGGGGATATAGGTATACAAATAGCTGATTCACTTCATTGTACAACAGAAACTAACACAACCTTTTAAAGCAATTTTACTCCAATAAAAAAACAAAAAATATATATATACACACACACATATACAATAAATAAATAAATAAGAAAGAAATATCTGAAACTTATAAAAAGAAAACAAAATATTTTGCCTGGCTTAAGCTGTAATTTTAAAGAACAGATTTTCTCAAAATTACAATCTTTTGCCATTTGGTAACTGACTGAATTAAATAGTTATTCACAAAACTCAAGACACACAAAAAATAACAATCTCTACTGAATACATCTCTTTCAGGTATAAGTACAATTCCATGTGTTAAAGAAATCGAATCAGTCAGATCTCTAATGATTAGAGTCCTAATTATCAAACATACACTTTCTCCTTGTGAACTTTCCACAATAACTGGCTTAAATCTGCTAAAACTACTGCCATGAATGGAGAACACTGCTGTTCATTTTAGTTTCAGAGCTGGTTCTCTTCAGTGGACACAGGTTTTTATTGTTTGTGACTTTTTTTTTTTTTTTTTTTCATTATGTTTTTGCAATGAGGGACACGAAGAAGGTGAAGAGATATTCTAAAAACAATTCCTTGTATTCAGAAACTCCATAGATGAAGACTCCATAGATGAAGACAGAAATAACAGAGGAGGCATGAGACTGCATTCCAAGAACCTGGAAGAAGGGATTACCATATACGAAACAGTAAGTAGAACAATAATGTGACTGATACAGGACCCTTAACAATGAACCAACATCTCCCATACCCCTTTTTATACGGAGTTACAAAATCATTTTTAATAAATAATATTGAACCCCACATCAACTGAATTTCTTCAAGTCTCTTGCCTACTGCTGCAAAAGAAAATGAAATCATTATAATAAACTTAATTGTAACATAAAAGCTAATGTTGTACTGGGAAACGTTCTATGAACTCTAAGGAAAAAAAACCCTACAAAGATGGTAAACTCCCACATTTTCCACCACTGTTGGGAGAGGAAAGACAACAAACAGGGAGAAGAAGGAAGTGGACGGAGAGGAAAAAACTGAAGAAGAAATCTCCCTCAGCTCCAAATAAGGCAGGCTCATCAACCAGTACACCCCCTCTCTCAACCCCCCTCCCTTCACTGACTGTCCCAAAGCTACAAACTATATTTTTCCACCTTTACTACTTTATCAAGATATTACAACAAATTATATTTTAAAAATTATACAAGTGATTTTAGAAACTAGATTATGGAATGTTAAGTTATTTAATAACATTGGTATGCTTTTACAGTTTGATGGTTTGTAAATATCATTTTTTTTTACTACAGGCAAATTTACTCTGGCTCTAGGTATTAATGGCATATTAAATGGCATTTATCTCATCTAAGGGATATAATGTAAATAACCAGCCATAAATTACTATAAATTTAAAACTCATTCATGGTTCATTAACAGTCTTAAATGAATATTTACAGACACAAAACAGGTTCATTTTAGTTGTATATTTGAGGTAAATCAAATAGAACAATCTCCCATTTTCACTTTACTTTTGTTCATTTATAATCAGAAAGTTACAGCATTTAAAGTTCATATCATGTAATGCTTCTCATAACTCAGACTGTAAAATAAACATGAGCTTAATTTCCCATTTACATCTAAGATTAGTATCAACACTTTATTATTTATTTTGTAATGTGAACTTTATTTACACTAACCAGTCACAGAGGCTGTGACAAGTAGAAATGCTAAGTCTGATCTTCTTAACATAAATGTTAAGTCACGTTTACTCAGTTTATCCCTGAATCAGTTTAATTAAAAAAAAAATCCAAGTTCTAAGATATAACAAATATAGGGAGCATTTCAGTAGTGATCTCCAAAGTTTTATTCCAGTGCTTTAATGAAGAGGTTATACTACAGACCAGTGCAAAAGAGAACGACGGCAAAGGCAAGTTTGAACTACATCTGTACTAGCCTTATATTGATATAATTTGTCAATTTTTTAAAAAACTTAAAATTCAAAACACATTTCCCCTTCGCATGTCATTTTCTCACAAAAAAACTATCACAAAAGATATTTTTTAAATGTAGTAAATGAGTGTGGTATTGGGTTTTAGCAAATAAAAGTCTATTTTTTTAAAAACGTAAATGAAATTAACCCTATAGCTCTACTTTCTGTAAAGAGTATGAATAACTCTTAGATTGAAATACATGGCATAAACCCCTTGGGCCCTTATGTGCTCTTCTTCCATTAAAAAGAAAATCTACAGTATTGTATAGTCTAAGCTATATGTTTAGAATATTGTACAGATTGATATAAAGCCATTTAATCAAAGAAGAAAAAGCTATGCCAAGTGAATGATATGATTCATTTTATTGGTTTGATTCCTAATTATTCCAAGGAGAAAACTGTGGGATGATGGAGGGTGGCTGGAGAAGGGGAGATGTAGGCAGAAGAGTAGAATGTAGAGAGAAAGGAAGGTTGAGACTTGAGACTAATCTGTTTATATATATATATATACCTATATATATATATACACATATATATACCTATATATATATATATACACATATATATACCTATGTATATATATACATATATATATATCTTAAATGCATACACATCCCCCTATAACATTCTTCTGTTCGGAATTTTAAAAGGGTTTTTTTAAAAAAATCAGTTGTAAACATCTCTTACTTTTAAACATGTTTTTCTCATTATAACAAACTACAATTTAATAACAATTCAAACTGCAAAACCATATACTATTTGGTACAGAAATATAAGCCAGAGAATCATCAAGAGGAGAACAAAGGGAAGTCTTGTAGCAGTCCTCTAAATCCTACACCTACTATACTACTGTTGACTGCAGAAGACTGGAAGTTGATGTTTCATCTGAAAAGCACCAATAGGACCAGTACTGAAGCAGAGTAGAAAATTACTATAAAAGCAATACTTCTGGTTTCAGAGTTGTTTAGAATCTTAGTTTTGTTTTATTTTTAAGTAAAGAAACTTATTTACATGTTTATTTTTATATTTACTCTTATGATTATGAAATGAAAACACTTTTCTTTTGCTTTTATAAATGTGCTATAATATGAAATGGGTGTGTTCACCATTTAATTAAACCAAGAGATTTACTAAAATGTACTTTATAGTAAATCAAAAATAATCATTAAAGAAATGAAAAAAGATATATAAAAATATTCTAGAATGTCTTATAAAACTGATTAATTTACAGCATTAACCCCTTAAATATAGTAAACACCTCACTATTCCGTATCTTACAGATATTTTAATTTTTTTCAAAGAATCTATTTTTTATTTTAGCAGCACTGAAATTCTATTTACACAATGAAGAGCAATGGCGAACAACCAACCAAACCACTACCCTCAGAAAACGAAATATTCCATTGATTTTAATATACACACTATCAATTCTACCCTTGAATTTGAAGAATATGTGAACTGTGAGAAGTAAAATCAAAATCAAACTGATTACAGTTCAAAAACCTAAATAAAGTGCCATAGATCAAAAAATAACTGCTTCATATTCAAAGGCACAAGTTCAACTTCACAGATCCTCTGGACTCACTGCATTATACTGCAGGAGAGAGAGGTTAAGAAGTGACCTTGGGATCCTGCTCTCCAGATGTCTGAAGGACCCATTTCTTTATTAAAAATATCTCTACTTTTGATAAATACCTAGCTTACTACACACTTGATGTCTTGGCTCTTATAAGACTCTACTTGAAGCTCTTTTGAAATTTTAGGACTGTAGATATTATAAAGAAAAAATTTAAGAAGATGCAACATGCACAAAGGGTCAACATATACTCCTTCCTTTCTGATGCAATGCACAAGAAGGTTAAGAAACTACTATCATACACCCTTAAGCTTGGGGGCATATTTTCAGAGATTTTAGATGAGAAATTCAATAAACGTTACACATTTACTTCCCATTATTTCAGATCATGAAAGAAATTTTTAACTAATTTGTAATATAATATATATATATATATGCTCCACAAATAACTATCTACAGATATACATCCATATAAAAATTCCCTTATTCTTTTAACTAAAAATTAAGTTTATGTTTCTTCTGGTCATAAAAATCCAGTTTGGGGTGTTTTAAAAGTTCAAACATATATTAAGCCATGCTTTGCTTTGGCACTAGCTCCCCCTCCAGACCAACCTACTAATATAACTGCACTTAAAAAAATAAACAAGTAAGAAACACAAGTTTTTCCAAGCCACTAGCAATTTCAAAATTCACCACTTTTAAAGACACTCCAATTCCTTAAAATAACTAGTTAAAATTCGTAACCAAACACTGTAGAATGTAATCAGAGGAACTGTTTTTTCAATTCCATATGTCTCAAATAAAACTGACTTGTAGGAAAACAACTTCAAGTGACTTTCAATTTAAGAACATCCTAAAATACAATCTATATAATGCTATATTTTATGGAAATTATTTTGAATCACTAGCCTAATAAACCACAACATACTCTTCATGTTAACTCAGTACTTGATCAAAGACACATTTTGCATGTTTCTGCAATCTATGCAACTTTCATTCCAGCTGTTCAGCAATTCAAGAATTCTCAGTTTATAAAGCAGGAAAAGGAAAATTCATGCCTCCAAACCATCCTTCTATGTTCCTTAAATCCTATTCATTTCTAAGTCCCTGCATTTTTACATACTAAGCTGTAAAATCACAATTTCAAATGTTTGAATTCCCACCCTATCCCTACTATTGTAGTAGTTATAAATCAAGTAATTAAGACTCTCTATATACATTTTATGGTATATTTCACAAGGTTAGCAATGTATGCAGCCTTATTATACGGCATAGGATTTTAGGTTAATTTTAAGTTATTTTGAAGAAGAGAGAATACAGCTTATACTTCAGTAAAACTCTATAGTGCTGCAAATTTCTCTCCTAAAATGTTTCTTATATGATGCACCCTTTAAAAGAAGTATGCATAAAGACAAAATTTAATCAAGAAAATAAATATGCACTTAACCCCAAGAATAACAGGGGGAAAAGAAACTATAATTAAACCTTGCCTGCAGTTTCTAAAGAGAGCCAAGCCAAAGTTCAATCAGTTACTTGTGATGAGTTTAATTGTAAACTGATAGAAAACTTTTGTAGAAATTTGGTCTGCGTTCCCTTGAGGTTTGGGGTTTCTTTAGGAGATTCTGGCTTTCCCAGGTCCACTTTCTTTAGTTGGCTTAAGTCAACTGTAAATTAATTCAAACATGGCAAGAAGAAACAACACCTCTCCCTGCCTCTATCCAAGGCCTCAATCAAAAGTCTAATATACAGCAAAACGCTAAAGCTCACCAGGGATAAATGTTAACCATGACACTGCCATTTAACTTAAGAAATACACTGCGTCTCCGACGTTCTGTGTGGCTGAGGATTGCAAACCCCGCTGTGAGAGAAAAACAGGTGCTGCACACGACAGCCCACTCACTCTTGCAGGACAAACCTTTAACTAACAGGGACTCATTTAACCTTCCCAAATAAGTTTAGATACTCTAAAGCCGCAAACTCATCATTTCCACATCAAACGGGGGTGCAGCGGCACTCACACCGTGCAGTGCCCTGGCACTGGCCCCTCGCCTGAAGCGGATCTTTGCACGGGTCCACTCCCCGATTTCCAGCCGAAGAACCCCTCACGAAAGCCCCTAACGCACAGGCATGCTCTTCCCCACTGTCTGTGACAACATGGAGCGAGTTGCTGGCGAAAGGGTAGGCAGGTGTAGAGGAGAGAAGAGGGGACACCTCCCACCCCCGCCCCCATCCCTTCTCCTCTCCTCGGCTTCGGCCCCTTCCCTAACCAAGGATGCTTGACGCCGAGGGCAGCCGCCGCGCCGCTCCACGTCCCGGCCGGGGCGGCAGGCGCCCCTAGCCCCCTGCCCGCGCCCCCCGGGCAGCGCAAAGGGACCCACCAGAGGGTCCCGGGGTCTCCCTCCCCACTTTCCCCGGAGCCGCTGGATAAGCAGCAGCAGTGGCAGCAACAGGCCCGGGGGTTGCCTGGGGAAAAAGAGCAGCGACGGCCGTCAGGCACCTCCCCGGAGCCTCCTGAGATCCCGCGCTTGCCCAGCCCCAGACCCCGAGACGTGCGGGGCCCGGCTCCCAAACGCCCCCTTACCCGAGGCGGGAGCAGAGGCGGTCTCCGCCGTTCCCCAGTCGCCGCCGCCGCCGCCGCTACAGCCCTCAGCCGCAGCTGCCCCGCGTTGGGGTAGTGGGAGGGGTGGCTGGGTGGAGGATGCTATTCCCGACTGAAGGGAGAGGAAGAAACGGAAACAGGAACCGCCGCCGCCGCCGCTGCTTAACGGAGCCTTCGGCGCCACTGACTGAGGGAGAGCGCGAGGCGGCGCGAGCCAAGCAGTCGCTGACAGCGCGAGACCGAGCGCGAGCCGGGTCCCGGGTGCGCGACCCCGAGCAACGCCGGCCCCATTCCGCAAGGAAAGGAAGGGGACGGGTCGGCCGGGGGCTGGGAGGGGGCGGCGGTGGGCGGGGGCCTGGAGCGTAGGGAAGCCGGCTACTCCGGTCGGCCGGAGATAACACGCGCACGCGCCGGAGCGGCTCTGACAACGAGCGCAGGCGGGGAAGCCTCGGCTACAGCAAGCGTGCGCGCGCGAATGGGGGCGCGCGCCCCTCAGCGTTCCAGGCTTCTAGGAGAAGGCGCGCATGCGCTGGCCGCTGCCACCTACGGGGACCCCGGCATGTGCCAGGGCTTCTCTCTGCCCCCTTCTCGCCGCGCCCGTTGATAACGTAGCCGCAGCATCCACCGCCCGGCTGAGTTGCGGGCTACAGCGGGACCCGGAGACTTCCAGCAGGGCAGCAGCTGTGCGCGCGGGCGCCGGCTCCGACACGAGCGTAGGCCGCCCTCTACCGCCTGAAGGCCGGAGGCTAAAGGGGGCGCGAGTGCAGCCGGGCTCTCCACTCCCGGGAGCGCCACCTCCGGGGAATGCCGTATTCTCTACCGCCGGGAAACGGACCGGCCCGTGCCAGTTCTGCCCGCGGCCCTAAGGAGCACTGGTATTGGAGATGTGGAACAGGCTCCTTGCTACTTTTCAGGAGTGATCGCTGCTGCTCAGCCCCTGCAGCCCAGGTCTGGCCGCTCCGCTGCAGCTTGCAGCACGATCATAGAATGGCATCGCAGCCACATGCGACTAGCGAAGCCCTGTTTTATCTTGTGAGAGCTGGTCTTCCACATTCGCCCCGACAGAAAGATCCACCCCCCCCCCCCGCCACGAGGGCCCGAGTTCGGTGCCTGGCCTCTCCCCCGACCCACGGCTGCAACAGCCCCTCCGAAGCGGAAGTTTATTCAGTACGGGAAAGAGAACATGGGGCGGGGGTGGGGGAGAGGGTTTTTCCCTAGGATGCTTCCTACCCGCTCGGACTCGGGAAATTCCTGGCGCCCGCGATGCAGAGCAGTGGGCCGAAGAGCTAGACCAGTCAAGCCCAGACGGCGAGCTGAGCCGGGGGACCTGAGCGCGCAGCCCAGGCACACAAAGTAGTCGCGGGCCGAGGCGGGGGTGCCATGGAGGCCAATCAGAGACGCGAGCACGTGAGTGGAGTGCGAGCCGGCCAATCAGAGGGTGGGAGGATGAGCTTCCCGTACCGAACTCTTCCCTGTAGCCTGCGGACCCAGATCCCAAGCCTGGGGTGCAATACCTCGGGAAAGGAAATGGTGCTCTAAAGACAAAAAAATTATTTCTCTAGACTTGGGTATTTTTAAGTAAATGCCTTAGGTACTTATCCCAGAGCAAAGAGTGGCAGCCTTTTGCATGCCGCGTATGAAAGGATCACAGAAAAGAGACTTAAGAGGCAGTGGTCTGCCAAGATTGCAGTCTGCCTAAAAACACTAATAAATTTACGTTTATTGACACCTTTTTATAGGCCAGGAACGGTATTACAGAAATACAAATAAGATGCTGCTGATTCAAAGAAGAAAAAAGTTCCCTGTCCTCAAGAAGTTCAGTTTCCTCTGAAAGAGGTTTGCTGGACCTTATGACTGGTATTTATCCTCAGACCTTTAAACAAAAAGCTCTCAGCGAAGTGGTAGTTTCCAGTCATTTTTATGATTGTTATCTCCCTGTAAGAAGAGAAATTTGAGAGAAAAGTAGAGTGACTTATCTAAGGTCACACGAAAATATACAGGCAGAGCCAGAATGATACTCTAGCTCAGAGTTTAGACACCATCATTCAACCATCATTTATCTAACCCATGGTTGCTATCCTCCACTGAAGAGGTTTCTGCTCTAAGCTTATAAATTGAGCAAAATTCTGCTATAAGAGCCACATACTTTAGTTTTTGGAACTTATCAGAAATTTTAGGCTTATGCCATAGTAAGATAGATTAAGGCCAAAGTCTTGTCAGTCAAACTCTAGGTAATTTTTAGAAGTCAGAGATGAGGTGGATATTTACTTTTTAATTTAAACAGCACTTTAAAAAAATATTTTAGCAAGCATGTTTAACTTTATAGCTTACCTTGTATAATATTTTAAGATCTCCAACTTCAAAGCTTTAATTTACATTTGCCTCAAAACATCTGGGTTTTTTAATCTGGGCTTCATTTTTCCTCTCCAAAAACCTAGGAATTGAAATATTTATATTCTCTACCTCCTTCTGCTAAAAAAAAATTAAAAATAAAAAATTGTGTCCAAGGAATGTTCGTCTAGGATTTAGTGCACTTTAATAGGGTGGCATAATATATATTGAAACACCAAATAACTTTGGTGTCTCTAAAATATACTCAGAAACTAGTTCTTCAGCAATTCGGATTGTGTTCTGTTGAGTCAGTGTGCGGCACAGCCTCTGACAGAACACTGTTATCAAAGCCCTTTGCAGGACATGCCCAGCATGTAGATGCCACCTCAGAACTGGAAGTATCAGTTAAACAACTGATGTGTGAGAACCAATCTTTACACATTGAGGTCCAGGCCAATAATGAATTTCCAGAAAATTGCCAACAATTCCAGCTTTTAAAAAACACATTTCTTTTACTCTCACAAGAGAGATAATTACTGAAACTCTGCCTTCTTCTTGCTAGGTTAAATTTCTGACAGAGAAAATATCCCCAAAAGATTCTAAACATCTCTGGCCACCAGAAGACATCTCTGTCAAAGGCTGTTTTCTCCATAAGCTCCAGCCTCCCCCTCTGCTTCTAGGCCCTCTAGCTCTTCTTACCCCAGCTGCCTGCCTCTGCCTCTCATCATTCCTGTTTCTTATATTTGCCTGAGCAAGCAGAATTGCTCCACCACTTCCTCCACGGCTCCCTCACCAACTAGGTTTTACGCCTATCTCTGCTTATCTGAAAACTTACAGGCAAGTTCTGCTCAACAAAACATTGTACAGAACATTCTTCATGACATGTTGTACTGAGAACTAATAGAACCTTGTCAGTACATTATATTCTTTTTCATAAGCCTGCGTGAAATTCTTAGTCATCAACCAGAGCTGTGGAGTCTTGCGGATGGGGTGAGAAGGAATCAATCATTAGACAATGGAAAAGATCAACATGAAAGTTAGTGAGTACATGAGTGGCCATTTTATTGAGAGATTAGCTAGATCAAAGTTAATGAACTTGAATACTATCACATTTCCAAAATTTTGAACATTCATGTAGGAACTAGTTTGAAATTGACTACCATTTCATTAATGACTATAATAAAAATAATAGATGAGGTGTAATATTGCTGAGTGCCAGGCCCCATGATAAGCTCTTTACCTCCATTATTTAACTCTCAAATCAACCCTTTGAGGTAGGTCCCTTATTACAATGGTTGGGGGGGACCAGAGAGAAAGGTTGAAGAGGCTCTCAGGAGGTTCAGCAGCAGCTACTTACCAAATAGTTTAGAAAATTCTCCATCTCTGTCATTGTGGACCAACTGAATATCAGCCCTAGAAACATTCTTTTTTTTTTTTTTTTTTTTTTTTTATTTTATTTTTGGCTGCATTGGGTCTTCGTTGCTGCACACGGGCTTTTCTCTGCTTGTGGCGAGCGGGGGCTACTCTTTGTTGCGGTGCGCGGGCTTCTCATTGCGGTGGCTTCTCTTGTTGGGAGCACCGGCTCTAGGCGCACGGGCTTCAGTAGTTGTGGCACACAGGCTCAGTAGTTGTGGCTCACGGGCTCTAGAGCGCAGGCTCAGTAGTCGTGGCGCACGGGCTTAGTTGCTCCACGGCATGTGGGATCTTCCCAGACCAGGGCTCAAACCCATGTCTCCTGCATTGGCAGGCGGATTCTTAACCACTGCACCACCAGGGAAGCCCGCCCTAGAAACATTCTTAATAAATTTTAATTGCTCTTGTTTTCTAATTGTTGCTCTAGCTACGTTTTACTTAGAGGATTCCTTTTTGCAGCAAATCATCCAAAGGACAGCACTGTTATTACTACATGCAAAAAGGTGTGACCTTGAGATAATCATTTTAGCAATTTGGGCCTTAGTTTTCTCATCTGCAAAATAAAAGAGTTGGACTAGATAAACTTTAGTTGTTTGCCAGTTCTAAAACAATAAATCTAGCTAGTTTGATACACCATTGGCAGTAACTACAACAATGAAATATGGAAAAACCATCCATACTTTCAAATCCAATAAATATTTTAAGTCACTTTTGAGCCAACTCCTTAAATAGAAACTCTGTCTAACTACACCCACTCGTTAAAGAGCCAAAGCCAGTCTTTCCAATCAGAAGGTTAAATAAAGTGACTGATGTAAAGACTGATGAAACTGGCCAAACTATCCCTCCTTGTGACTTGCCTGCATGGCTGAAATTACTGTCTTCTCCATTTAGGATAAAGTATCAGATAGTTCACACTGTTGATTTCTTATTCAACATCTACTCCTGTTCCTTCCTTATTAACAGAGTTCCTTGTTTTTATTTTTATTTGTTTGTTTTTTAGGTAACCATCCAACCTCCAGCTACAGAAGGGCAACTCAATTAGTCTGAGTCAATCAGTAAATGAATTCCCTTGTATGGTAGAGACTCGTAAGGCTTACCCTGTCTTTCCAGGCACATACAGAGATTACATCCCTGCCACCCACCCCAACACTTGTAGTTCGGTGAACCATGTGACTAGTTATAGTCACTAGTCTATAGTGGGTTGTGGATAAAAGTGGTATGTGTCACTTCCAGATAAAACACCTAATTGCAAGTATAAGTCCATCTAGAGTTACTCTTCCCCAGTCTCAAGACCAGCATTGTTGAAGATGATACAGCCTCTGTCAACCTAGGTCCCCAAGAAAGAACAATGTGGAACAGCCCACCTCCCACCCTTATCAAGTCAGAATGGATATATAGTTTGAGTAAAAACTACACCTTTGTTGTTTAAGCTACTGAGATTTGGGGGGTTTTTTGTGTTTTGTTTTTATTGCTGTGTGACCTAGAATCTAAGTTATGCCAGGTCCTAGACTACCCTAATTATTACACCTGAAAACCACTGTAGTCCTGGGGTAAACTGGCCCCATCAACTGAAGGGAAGGATTTTGGGCCCATGCTTTGGGGAGAAGATTCTCTCTTTCCTACCATGTATGAACAGGTCAGCCTATAACCCAGATTGCCACTGGCAGCAATCTAACAACCACAAGAGGAACTAAACTTAGAATGAAGTCAACACACTAAGGATGGCAAACAGAGAGAAGAACACTTGAAGATATGATTGAGCGGAAGGTTATATCACTCCTGAAGGCTAATCTTCTGTGGACTTCTAAATCTGCAAAATAATTATTCTGCTTGTTTGTTTCTCCAAAACGCTGTAAGCAGAAAATACACCTTGAATATCGTTAATTTCATCACAGTTCCTAACACAGATCTAGCTCAAGAAGCA
The DNA here is from genome assembly GCF_009873245.2 of Balaenoptera musculus. NCBI lineage: Eukaryota > Metazoa > Chordata > Mammalia > Artiodactyla > Balaenopteridae > Balaenoptera > Balaenoptera musculus. Next base: position 139,705,486 of record NC_045786.1, on the reverse strand, counting down.
GTCAAAAATATTGGATGAATTAAAATTTTTTAAAATATAATAGCTCATACTCTTGCCTTCAGAAATAAAATATTACTTGCATTAACAAGGGGGAAAAGTAATTTGATTCAACTCAGTCTTTTTACAGGTGAAGAGAAGACCCAGGTACGTTACAAAATTTATGAAGTTCACAAAGCATTGTTACGGCAGAACTGAAGGGGAAAAAAAAACCTAATAATTGCTTCATCAGAAATGACCGTAGTCTGGGCATATACCCAGAGAAAACCGTAATTCAAAAAGACACATGCACCCCAATGTTCATTGCAGCACTATTTATAATAGTGAGGTCATGGAAGCAACCTAAATGCCCATTGACAGACAAATGGATAAAGAAGATGTTGTACACATGTACGATGGAATATTACTCAGCCATAAAAAGTAATGAAATTGCATCATTTGTAGAGACGTGAATGGACCTAGAGACTGTCATACAGAATGAAGCAAGTCAGAAAGAGAAAAACAAATATTGTATATTAATGCATATATGTGGAATCTAGAAAAATGGTGCAGATGAACCAGTTTGCAGGGCAGAAATAGAGGCACAGATGTAGAGAACAAACATATGGACACCAAAGGGGGAAGCGGGGTGAGGGGGGAGCATGGGATGAATTGGGAGATTGGGATTGACATATGTACACTAATTTGTATAAAATAGATAACTAATAAGAACCTGCTGTATAAAAAAAATTAAATTTTTAAAAAATGAACATAGTTTCCAACTCAAGATGGAGAAGTAATGAGACAGTAGTAGACCCTGGTAGTTAAAAACTTTGAAGTTAAGACAAAAGTAGCTTACTTATTAGCTATATGATCTTGGAAAAGGTACTTAACCTCCCTGAGCCCTGGTTTTTCCATCTGTAAAAGAGGATAACAATCTCTAACTCATAGAGTTGTGAGGAATAAGTGACTCAACATATAAAAAGCACTTAGCAGGCTTCCCTGGTGACACAGTGGTTAAGAATCCACCTGCCAATGCAGGGGACACGGGTTTGAGCCCTGGCACAGGAAGATCCCACATGCCACGGAGCAACTAAGCCCAGGCGCCACAACTACTGAGCCTGACCTCTAGAGCCCGCGAGCCACAACTACTGAAGCCCACGTGCCTAGAGCCCGTGCTCCACAACAAGAGAAGCCACTGCAATGAGAAGCCCGTGCACCACAACGAAGAGTAGCCCCCGCTCGCCGCAACTAGAGAAAAGACGGTGCGCAGCAACAAAGACCCAATGCAGCCAAAAATAAAATAAATAAATTTATATAAAAAATAAAAAGCACTTAGCAAAATGCCTGACACATAGTAAACATTCTATATATTGCAGCCATATCAAAGGATGTTTATTCATAGCTAAATCAACTTTTTTTTTCATTAAGATAGATCCTGTTCTCCTTTATCATTTATTTAATTCAGACCGCTGACCTAAGTTTTTCCATAATATATAATTATAGTGTAGTCTATACAATTGTGTAGCCAGTATACACCTTTCCTATAAAAACGCTCCTCCCATTTCACAATTCTATCATATGATGGCAGCTAGAGAAGTCATATTACTGCTGACTGTCCCCTTGACCACAGCTAATTGGTCAAGAGGTGGATATCAGACCCAAGATGAACCAAGGAAGCCATTCCTCCAAGATTTTTAGACTTTGGAAGAGAGGTCATGCCAAGCCTCACCTAGATATAAAATCTGGGAAATGTCACTGGACATGTTTTTTTGCCAAGTGGAAAAAACACATTCTGTATTGAGAAAATACAGTCAATGGACAGGAAGCAGAGAGGATGCAGAGAATGTCTGTTACACTGGAATTCCCAGTTCCAGGTTTTCTTGATCATTGGCAGAATCTCTGCCTTTCCTTCTGCTTAGGTTTGCCTCTTCCAAGGGTTTCCCCCATATTCTTCCTATATATTTCCCATTTTGCATAAGCAAATTCCAGGTGAGTTTATTTTAGATGCAGTTAATGTAATGATATGCCATATGTTATCATAAAATAAAAAGGGAAAATCTTAGATTCATTATCTTTATTGACAACCTGAATGATACCTCTAAGAATATGATTGTCAAGTTTATAAAAATGAATCAATAAATTTTTATCAAATGCCAACTATAGGAAAAGTACCTGTGGCAGAGATTTCAAATTACCCCCTCTCATCTATTCTCTCATTCCTTCATGGTCCTATTGCCAATCAACTAAAATCTTACATTTCCCAGTCTCCTTTGCAGTGGGTGTGGCCACATTACTAAATTCTGGCTGTTGAGATCTAAGCGTTATATGGGACTTCTATTCTTTTTTAAAAGAAGTCATAAAAAGAAAGGAGTTATACTCTTCTTCAGCCTACTCTCCATCCTATTACCTGGGACATGATATGATGACTGGAGCCCTTTCAGCCATCTTGGACCATGAAGGGGATAGCCATAGGTATAGAATAATAGTGAGTAGGAAAGAGCCTGGCTCCCTGACAAATTTGTGAACCTTCCATGCCAATCCTGGAGTGCTTATCTCCAAAATTCTTTCATGCAAAAAAGAAATAAGCTTCTATCTTATTTAAGCCACTATCATCTAGGTTTTTCTGTTACATGCCACTGAACCTAATCCTGATACAATGCCATAGTAGTTTGATAAATTACATTGAGTTAAGTTGGATTGTTCATGCTTTGCAAAAAGAGAAACAAATCCCAAAATGTTTGAAAACATTTGAAAGAAATGTAACAAAGACAAGTACATGCTACTACTATATTTTAAAATTTTAAACCAAAATTAAAACTACAGTCTGGGGAAGGATGGGATAGGTGAAAGAGAAAGAATTTTTTCAGAGACAAAAATTCCAGCCAAAAAAATAATTACCCCTGTCAAAATGTTATAAATACTTGCTCCAGTAAGAGTGAGCTTCACTGAAGTCACCAAAGTTCCAATGTTCCACTTTACAGGGGCAACAACTCTATGACTTCACCGGAGGAAACATTGGGTTCTGAGGGGAAAAACTAACTCTAACCAAACTGACAAAAGATTGAAATACCAGAAGGCCCCTTGAGGGCAGAGATCCTGCCTGTCTGTCTTGATCACCCCTATGTAGCATATTTGTTGAATGAGTTCATTCATTTTCATTGCTATAGACCTGCCAAGGGGAAAATCAAGAAAGTAATAACCTCTGGTTAGTCAGGATCTTCTACAGTTTCCATGGGAACAAGGCAGTATAGAGTTGTGGTTCAGAACGTAGATTCTGACTATATTTGAATCCTTGCTCTGCCACTTAATAGTGATGAGACCTTGGGAAAGTTTTTAAACCTCTGTCTTATTTTTTCATTCATGTAAAATGGGAATGATAATGTTATCTACCTCATCCATCGGGTTGTTGTGACTGTATAATGAGTTATTACTTATAAGGCACTTAAGAAGAGTGCCTGGGGCTTCCCTGGTGGCGCAGTGGTTGAGAATCTGCCTGTCAATGCAGGGGACACGGGTTCGAGCCCTGGTCTGAGAGGATCCCACATGCCGCGGAGCAACTGGGCCCGTGAGCCACAATTACCGAGCCTGCACGTCTGGAGCCTGTGCTCCGCAACAAGAGAGGCTGCAATAGTGAGGGGCCCGCGCACCGCGATGAAGAGTGGCCCCCGCTTGCCACAACTAGAGAAAGCCCTCGCGCAGAAACGAAGACCCAACACAGCCATAAATTAAATAAATAAATAAAATTAAAAAAAAAAAAAAAAAAAGAACAGTGCCTGGCACAGAGTAAGCACACAATAAATGTTAGCCATTTATAGCTCTACAAAAACCCTGAGCTAAAGCAAGCCTTTGTGAACACTACTGTCATTATCTGATCTAAATCCAAAGCCAAGATAACATGAAAACAGAATCTCAGGAAGAAAAAAAAAAAATGATTGACAAGATTTCCTGGACCAAAGGCTGAATGTCATTTCAGTTCTGCAGTACATGCTACAACACAACTGTTGGTATTTAAAACAAAGAGTAAAGATTCTAAAAACAACCCCCTATAAATTGTGCTGGCATGATTTACAAGTAGACTTGTAAACTCACACAGATAGGGTCAAGTGGGGCTAACTTATATGTATTTCAAGGTTGATCATTTAGGTTTAAAATACATTCCCAGTCTTCTGGGCTCTTACACTCACATATCAAACAGCTGAGAAGTCCATCCAACTTCCAGAGAGGGAAATCTTGTTGGGTCTTCACGTCTTTCTTTACTCAGTCACATCATAGGTCTTCTGGCCTTCAGTCAGGTATTACTTCTGGTCCAAACTACTGTGCCAAGGTCGTGGAGGTTGCCCCTTCAGCAGGGGGTATGGGCATGAGCATGGCAGACCCTTTAGTAGAGGCAGGAGGCGGGCAGACAAGAATTGACATCTCTGGTACCCAGCTGTACTCCTTTCCCTTGCTTTCTCCTTCAATTTTTTACAACTCTACTAATCCCTCTAATGTTCACATGTAGCTCTTACAACTCTATCCTTCTACTTAGCAATTCAACTCAATCTCAGCCTTCATATTGGCCTATGAAAATTCCCCAGTCCAGTAAATTTGTTTCTAGTAAATGTCAGTCTTGATTTTGTTTATGAAGTCAGGTGGGCTGTGTTGGAGTTTGTCTCCACGTGGACCATCGAGCTTCCCACCAACTAAATAACTTGCCTGCCTTACAATGGTCTGACCACAAGGTGAGCTCTGGTCACAAGCAGAAATCATAATCTGTGTAAATGCGACACCTGGCTCCTTTTAAAAACAGCAAAAAGGTAAAAGCCCTACGATAATGGGACGAAACTGTCTTCACATAGGAAACACATTTTAAAAGCTAATCTCTAGACAAGTTTTATTAAAAGCTAATGCTATCATGTGTTGAAACAAAGAGTTTACGAATGTCTAGTATATAAATAGTAGCAATAGAAGTCATATAGCTCTGAATTAACAACAAGGGAGACTGGAACTAATGTCTCTGCCACACGCAGCAAATGACCTACACAATCATATGTGGCATGGCTCTGGATGCAATAATTTAAGAAATAACCAAGAGATGAAATGGATAGCAGGAGGTGAATTTCAGAAATTATAAAAGACATGATAACTGGTTAGGTGAAAAAGTGACCAAAGATAAGTGAGATCTGAGGCTTGAGTGAATCATTATTTGATACCATTAATATAATTCATGGTTGAGTATAACCACAATTAGAATTCAGGTCTTCTGATCCCAAACCAAATATTCTTTTCATTCTGTCAGGCTCAATATTTCATTTACAAAAAAGCAAAATGATAACAATCACTGAATCAGATGGATTTATCATTATTATCCCCAGCGTCTGGAATAGTGCCTGGCCTCTTGGATGTACTCAATGAATAGTAATTGACTGAATGGATGAGTGAATGAATGAAGAAAGTGGTATTTATTTCCACAGAAAGGATCTGACTAAATAAAAGAAGTTTTGTCTTTACATGTTGCTAGATCTTACAAATGGTTTCCAATGAATTTCTAATAGCTTTTAATAGCTATTTTTAAAGGATCGTAGGAAACCTTATATATACTTATGTCCACATTCCTAAATAATAGAAGAAATCCAATTAACTTTGTCCTTCCTTTTATAGGACTATTCTTCATTTTAAAAATAAGTGCCTAGGGCTTCCCTGGTGGCGCAGTGGTTGAGAATCTGCCTGCCAATGCAGGGGACACAGGTTCGAGCCCTGGTCTGGGAGGATCCCACATGCTGCGGAGCAACTAGGCCCGTGAGCCACAATCACTGAGCCTGCGCGTCTGGAGCCTGTGCTCCGCAACAAGAGAGGCCGTGATAGTGAGAGGCCCGCGCACCGCGATGAAGAGTGGCCCCCACTTGCCACACCTGGAGAAAGCCCTCGCACAGAAACGAAGACCCAACACAGCCATAAGTAATTAATTAATTAATTAATTATTTTTAAAAAGTGCCTAATAAAATAATCTATGCAGTCCTTTCGCTTTTAACATTCTGTGTGCCTCTAAGAGAAAATGTGCTTGATTAGTTCTCCTCCACAACTTACAGTGAATGGATATACCAACTCCTCCCAGATAGATATGGCTGTGGTGGCCATATTTTTTTCACCAAGCGGAGTGAGACTAAATCTAACAACTAAACCTAATACTTAAATATGAATTTTCCTGAAAAGTCTAAAACATATGGACACGATAGGGATAAGTCTGAAATATGTATTTAAAGTCTGCATTATAGTTATGCTTCCTCACAACCATGCCCTAAAAGTGTCCTTGGCTGTATATCAGGGCTGATGTTGGCCAATACTGTAAAATTCTGATTAGTCAGGAGCCTATTTTAATTGTCTGAGCCCATGTAATAGTATTTTGAATATTCAAGGAATATATTTGTCATCTGTGAGCTTAACTTAGTAGCAGGGAGGCTAAGTGAAGCTCTGGTAAACAGGATTGCACACAAATAACTTTGATTTTGTGGTAGGAGAGTTTTTATCCTTCCTTCACTCTCTCCCAATTACTACTTCCCACTTTGCTCATCAAAGGACCTGGGATAAATTTTACATTCATCACATCAAATCTAGAACTCCACTATCAGCTGCAGATGAAGACAACTTTTTAAAAAATTTTTATTGGGTTATAGTTGATTTACAATGTTGTATTATTTTCTGCTGTACAGCAAAGTGAATCAGTTATACATATACACATATCCACTCTTTTTTAGATTCTTTTCCCATATAGGTCATTACAGAGTATTAAGTAGAGTTCCCTGTGCTATACAGTAGGTCCTTACTAGTTATCTATTTTATGTATAGTAGTATGTATATGTCAATCCCAATCTCCCAGTTTATCCCTCCCCCCGCTTTCCCCCTGGTAATCATGTTTGTTTTCTACATCTGTGACTCTATTTCTGTTTTGTAAATAAGTTCATTTGTATCATTTTTTTAGATTCTACATATAAATCATATCATATGATATTTGTGAACTAAGACCAATTTTTACAGGTAGAAACTAACCTGAATAGTTTTGATTTTGGGGGGTTTTGTTTGGTTTGGTTTTTTGGTTTTAGGCTTAAGTCAGTCATGCTCTGACAGTATCATGGACCATGTAATATCTGGAGATTCCTCCTGTATTCATGACTCATAATTTTCCACTTATATAGTTCTAGAAAAACCAAACTGCTGGGTATGGATACTCATTAAATTGCTTTGCACAAAAGAAAGGATAGTGCTCTTTTTATTACAGTCAAAATGAAAACTGAATAAAGTGTATCAGATTTCCCCTAATATCCCTACAATCTTCTCCAACTGCTAGAATCATCTTCCAAAGCTTTCTACACTCAAGAGCACCTCAGGTTATTGTCCTCCTTCATGTTTCCCAACCGCTTTGGTAGTCAGGTTGGAGCCATGTTCTAGCCACTAGGATGTGGACAGAACTTATTTAAGTCACGTCCAAGTCTGGTCATAAATGCCCCTGTGAGAATCTCCAGCTCTTTCTGCCCCTGCCTCGGTGATCTTGGAGCCTGCATATTCCACATGATCTCACGCTAAGATAAAGGGAGGCATCCCAGATCCCTGAGTGTCCACTAGGAGGAAAACCACCCTGCAGGCATTGGACGGTGACATGAGCACGGAATAAACCTTTATTGCTTTAAGCCACTAGTGTTAATTAACCAACAACCATACTGGCTGAGAGGATAATGGGGAGCTGAAATCCACCTCCTGTCTTAATTACCAAACCACATGCCTTGACACAGTCTTTTACCAAAATGAGTGAGCTTGTCTGCATCTCATCCTCTTCTGATTCATATACGGATGCCATAGGACTAGCATGGCCCTGACTGAATCCCCACTCAATTGATCATCCTGCCTCCACTTTGCAATCCCTCTATAAGAGGCTGCCAGATTAATGCTTCTAAAGCACAACTCTGGTCATGCCATTTCCTGCTCAGAAACCCCTAGAGGAGCCCCACTGCTTCATGAATTAAGGCCCCAATCCTTAACATGGTCTCCAAGACCCTCCACAATTCATTGAACAAATCCACCTATGCATCCTAGTTACTACCTTTGTCTTCTCACCACCCCCCCCGCCCCCACCATGTTCTCTGGCTCTGGAAGCCTGCATGGCATGAAGCCAGGAGCTCCCTCAGCCTGACTCCACAGAACAGGCATTCATTTTCCTAGCTTATGGAACCTCCACCTTCACTAACTCCGAGAATTTCCATAGTATAGAATTTCTTCAAGGCTTCCAAGCCTTCTGGAGTCACCTTTTCCTTTAATATCCAGATTCAAAAGCTCAACTTTCATCCTGTGTATTATAAGGGCACCTCCATCTGCTTATTTGTGGGGGGAGGGGGAATCTGTCTCACAGTTGCTCTTGAGTTCTTAATTCACTTTACAGCCTGCTCCTCCATTTTGGCTCTGCAGCATAACAAGAAATCAGCTGTATTCTCACCCCTGGTTGGACCCTACTTGTGAGCAGTGTGTCACTAGCAACTCTTCTTACCATGAGGGAACCAAGAGGTGAGGGAAAGACAACAACATATAATACAGCTACTCCTACTCTGTGTAGCAGCTAGGATTCGCAGATGAGATACAGGATGTCTAATTAAATTTGACTTTGAGATAAACAGCAAATCATTTTTTTAGTATAAGCACATCCCAAGTATTGCATAACATACTTATGCTAAAAACTTATTTGTTTACCTGAAATTCAAATTTAACTGAGCATTCTGCATTTTTATTTGCTAAACCTGGCACCCCCAATAGAGGCCTCCCTTTCATTAAATTCTTGAGCTTTGGTTCAGACTAGGGGTGGGGACGGGTGGAAGCAGGACTCTTCCGGCCAATGCATAATCCACCAAAAACACTGCCATTTTAAATAACATTTCCCCCCTCAACGAGTGTTTTTCTCCCTGTTATTCATGTGTTATAGTAATTTCTACACAGTAATATCCCACATATGACAAAAATGAGCCTCGTGAAGTCAGGAACATTATTCTTCCTATTCTTTCATTGGCTGGCTGGACCTCGGAGCCATCTTTCTGGCACTGACTATCTACTTGCTACATTAGCGTTTCAAGAATTCAAAACCAGCAATAGCACCAGAAATTTTAAAGCAGATAACAGAGTCATAAGAAAATGCCTTGGGCATCCTAGCACTTTTTCTGACTTACATTACAAGCCATGGATTTTTAATTTTGGATTTGCACATGTTTCCAAATATCTCCCCACATCTTCCAGGAAATATTTGGCTGGGTTTTACCTGAGGTGCATCAGACACTCACAGGAACACAGGTTATGCCTAGAAGTCATTCTTTTAAGATAGCTTGCCAGAGATGTAACTCTCTCCCTCAAACATAAAAGGTAGCACCTCCACTTGGTGGGTGTTATTTCATTCTCTTCTAAACACAAGTGTGTTTTCCCACACGTTACCTGCAGCCTTGGAATGGAGCAAACGGGCCACGAGTTGACATCTTGTGAATCTCACAGCCTCGCTGTCCAGCTCCTGAACCCTGTGCTTTCTTGGTTGCTCATCTGGAAGCCAGAAAGATGGGTGGGTTAGATTATAATGGCTAATTAAATACTGTAAAATGTATATAGGATCATTAGAAACAAATGGCCTTGTTCTTTCTCTCAAGCACCCATATTCAAGCAGGCATTAGGCTCCACAGTCATTAGGTATCTAGCACGATGATTCTTTTCATAAGGAATGGGAAATTAATCACAGCCATGGAGGTACCCTGTACATTCCTAGAGTAATAGTAGAAAGAGTAGGTGTGGTCTGGTTCCTTTAAACACATAATCTACAGATGGGGAAATTTCCCAGACTGCTTTATGGAAATCTAACCCTTTTAGAGAATTTCAGTTACTTCACTAAAAAAATATGTGTACATATATATCCAGTAGCAAAATTTTTTAAACTAGATAACATATATACATCATAAAAAAAATTCAAAGGATATGTAAAAGGACATAAAAAATTTCAAAGGATATGGAAAAGTCCCTCTTCCATACTGTCTCCTAATCTTCCTCCCCTGAGGTATCAGTGTCACCAGTTTGTATATCTTTCTAGGTGTATTCTCTGAATATACAAGCATGTATGTATATGTTGCCTTCAAACAGATTTAATTCCTTTTAAAATCTTCTTTATTGTAAGAGTATAAAATATATATAGTGATCTTGGGGTTTTTTTTTAACTGAATAATATTATCTTTGGAAGCATTCCATATTAGTGCATGGCACTCTGCCTCAGTATTTTTGACTATTGTATAATATTTCATTACATGAATGTACCACTAACCAATCCCAATATTGATCGACTTTTTGTTTGTTTCCAACTTTTGCTATAATAAAAGCTTTTCAATTACTTCTCCCTGTTAGGAAAATGGCTTCAAGTACTACTGAGCTATTCAACAGATATTTATTGAACACCCGTCCAATACACAGCACCAGGCCCTGTAAACAATAATGAAACTAAGAATATTCCTACACATTTCCCCTTCTTCAAATTGTTTGGTCACTTTACATGTGTGTGCTCTGGAATTTGTAATCATCCCTCCCAGGTCTGTAACTAAAGACTCCTTCTTCATCTATTAAAACACTAATCTTCTCTTCTAAATTTACTTTACTGTGGCAAAGTGGGAGTTCCATAACTACAAATCTTTTAACTATCACATCAGACACTATATATCAATTCTCTCTGCAAAGATACACCTGTGCTTAATTTAGAATTACAGAATTTAAGAGACAGGGAAAAACCTAATGATCACACAAACCAACCTCTTTATTTTCTAGATGAGAAAAGTAAAGCTAAGAAAAGGAGAAATGGCTGGGCCATGGCCAAACTCTAGCTTATTTTTCTGATACAAATTGGTTCAATCTACTCCCCCATCTTCCATTTAAAAATCAAAACTGATTTTCACTTGTGGCCATGATGGAGTAACAGGGACCTGATTTACCCTCTATCTTAAACAAATGGAAACCAGACTAAATATATATAAAAAACTGTTTTCAGATATTAGACAACATGCAGCATAAGACAGTCATCTCTGAACAAGAAAAACACATGACGTGAAACTATAATTGCCCCAGCTTACTGCCTAGAGAGATTCCAGGCTACAGCACAGGCAAGGGGACCCCACCAAGCCTGGCAGCTTCCCTGAAGTTAAGAATTCAGATTGGCTAAGGTAGCTAGAGTTTGTAGGGTAGGAAAGCTGCACAGAGAGAGACAGAGAAGAGAGTTCTGGAGCTCCGCAGGGCCTGCCGCTTGAGTCTTGAGCTGAATACTGATCAGCACACATGTGTGAGGAAACTACCTGGGGACAGGAGAGAAACACCTGAAAGGAGCAATTACTGGCATTCACACAGGGCTGGAAATAATCCACGTTCCCAACAGCCTGAATGGAAAAACCTTCTAACACATTGGGTGTCGTGCTGAGTACTCAGAAAGGTATTGCCTCATTAGCAGGCCAAGTGAGCCCTATATTAAAGGCGGCTCTGCTTCTGCCCATCAGAGTTTAAATGCAAGCCTCAAAAAGATCAAACTGTTTCCAAGTAATTTCACTCTGTCCCAGAACATAATTCAAAAATTATAAAGGAATAAACCCCCTCCCCCCAAAAAAGTCCAGCCTCAAACAATGTGAAATTCACAATGCCTGTGATTCAATTTTTTATCGGTACTTCTTCTTTAACCAGGCATTCAAAATGAAGCAGGAAACCCCAGAATGAGGAAAACAAATAAATCCTTCAGTAGAAACAGAGCCAGATATGGCACAGGTGATAAAATTAGTAGGCAAAGACATTAAAACAGCTGTTATCAACAGCTCTTATAACTGTGCTCCATATGTTTAAGAAAGTAGAGGAAGGAATGAGCTTGTTAAGGAGATAGAAGGAAGATTTTTTTTTTAATGAAGTTCTATTCTTTTTTTAAATTTTATTTATTTATTTATTTGATTTTTGGCTGTGTTGGGTCTTCGTTGCTGCACACGGGCTTTCTCTAGTTGTGGCGAGCAGGGGCTACTCTTTATTGCAGTGGCTTCTCTTGTTGCGGAGCACGGACTCTAGGCGTGCAGGCTTCAGTAGTTGTGGCATGCAGGCTCAGTAGTTGTGGCTTGCGGGCTCTAGAGTGCGGGCTCAGTAGTTGTGGCTCAAGGGCTCTAGAGTGCGGGCTCAGTAGTTGTGGCACACGGGTTTAGTTGCTCCACGGCATGTGGCATCTTCCCAGACCAAGGCTCAAACCCGTGTCCCCTACATTGGCAGGTGGATTCTTAACCACTGCACCACCAGGAAAGTCCCAGAGAAGGAAGATATTTAAAAAGACCAAAGTCGAGCTTCCTAAGATGGAAAATTCAATATTTTAGATGAAAACTCTGAACTGCTATGGGAATTATAATTTTTGCCATTATTTCCATCTTATCAACACCATAATGAAAATAATATTTTCACTGGGTCTAAAAATACTCCTTTTCATATAAAAATCTCAATGTGTATCAAAACCATCAATGTAGAGTAGTGTTTGCACAGTAAAAATATGTTAGCTGCACTCACTATTGGTATTTATAAAGAACAGAGCAGCACACAGCCTTTTCTATATGTAAAACATGTTAAGCCAAGCATAACTTCTATTCAGAAGTGTTTAAAGTCCAATGAAGAACAAAAAATTGGGTTCTGTGACTTCATTTTTAAGCTTGGTACATGTGTAAATTAAAGAAAAACGTTTTATATGTACCACTTAGGACATAAAATAAAGCTAGAGATTTTTAGACCCTTGCCAGGATCAGTGATGTCAGTATTCCCAACAATTTGTTGATGAGCTGCAGTCTAAAGTACCTAACCTAAGAAATAGAGATAAGAAGAAGGAGAAAATCAAGCAAGAAGCACAAGTAGGACCAAAAAAAGGAACTCTTATGTGAAGTGGGAACAAATGTGAGGACTGTGGCTTACAAATGTATATGAATCTCCCTAACAGAGGCTGAGAAGGAGATAACATGAAAATGCAATTAAATTTAACCAACAGTTATTGAGTGCCTGTTATCTGCAATACACTGTACCAAATGAAGTACTATCCCTTTCTTCCAGCAGCACAAAATATGATGCAAGAGATGGATGCAGATACATAAAAAATCGTATCATAAGTCAGATTGATAGCTGCAATAACGTAGACGTAACAACAGCTAAGGGGGACCAGAGGAATGAAATAACTGGTTCTTGGGGTCGGAAAATAAGGGAAAACTTCACATAATAGGTGACATTTGAACTGTGTGCTAAAAGACACAAGGGATTTTACTATATATAAATGGGGATGATGTGGTTATCCTCCATTTAATTTCCCCCTCCCTCATACCACCATATATTCTCTGCCTCTCTCTGCCCCACTTTTTAATCAATAGACTGCATCATCTGCCCATTCTTGGTGGTTGGCTGGCTCCTAGTTGACTTTGGCCAATTAAAGACACCTACCAGAGATTAGCGGGAGGAGGAGAGTTTGGGGTGTTTATTCACTGTCCCCTCTCTGCTTCGGCACTGTGGTTTGGCAGTGGCTCTAACCCTCCCTGCCTACAGTTCCTACTGATGGCCCTCTCTCCAAGGCTTCAGCTCTCACTGAGATGTGGTAATGGTATTTCACCCCCTTGGCCTTTGAGCCTACAGAAAATAAGAGCATCCCACTCTGTTACTCTATGGATGTCTCAGCCACTCTTGTAGCTTCCCTTTACCTTGACTGTATCTCTGTGAGTCGTCCCTTTGAACCGTCTGAGCTGAATGCAGTCCTAGACAGAGAGAATAGTATAAGCAAAGGCAAGAAGGAATATATGTCATGATTCAGGAACCATGACTGCATTACAGGGAACCTCATGGGGTGGGAATCTAGGCTAGAAGAGAGTGGTTTTAGAGAATTGGGGTCAGATTGTGAGGGCCTCACTAAAGAATTTGGGCTTTATTCTTGGGTAAGCGTAATCCAATGGTGGTTTTTATTCCCCCCAGTGGTGGTTACTGAGTGGATACAATCAGGTCTGTGTTCCAGGAAGATCTTTCTACTAGCACGTGGAGGATGGAATGAAGAGGAAAGAGACTGCAGGCAAAGATGCCAAGTAAGAAGTTATTGCAACAAGGTCCTAAAATGGGGCATAGGATGGTGGTAGGGAGAATGGATTTGAAATTGGTCAGTATTAAAATCTACAAGGCATGGCAAATAAGTGAATTGAGCGGCAAAGCCAAAGAAATTTTTAAGGTTGACTTCTAGGTCTCCAGCTTGGGATAATGTGAGAATGGTAGCCCTATAAACATAGAGACAGAGATTCTTCGAATGGGGAACATGAGTTTGATTCGGATCACCCAGAAAGTGAAGTGCTGTGGAGCATTCAGTCTGAGATGCTCAGCAAAGAGCTGGAAATTTGGGTCTATGTATCAGGAGAATGTAAAAACTAAAGATAAAAATAGATATTCTAGAGCTATGGTTCTCAGTCCTGGCTGTACTTGAGAATCATCTAAGGAGCATTTTAAAAATAGATGTCAGGACTTCCCTGGTGGCACAGTGGTTAAGAATCCGCCTGCCAGTGCAGGAGACACGGGTTTGAGCCCTTGTCCGGGAAGATCCCACATGCCGCAGAGTAACTAACCCCGTGCGCCACAACTACTGAGCCTGTGCTCTAGAGCCTGCAAGCCACAACTACTGAGCCCACGTGCCATAACTACTGAAGCCTGTGTGCCTAGAGCCCATGCTCCACAACAAAGAAAAGCCACCGCAATGAGAAGCCCGCGCACCGCAACAAAGAGTAGCCCCCGCTCGCCACGGGCAGCAACAAAGAACCAACGCAGCCAAAAATAAATAAATAAATATTTTTTAAAAAGCATCTGTTTAAAAAAAAGATAGATGCCAGGGTTCAACCCCAGATCAATCAAATCCAATTTCTTGGTGGTATCAGAAATCAGATTTAATTGGTATGGATTTAATCAGGCTTGATTGGATTTAATCTGGGTTTGCACTTTAAAAGAGCTCCCAGGTAATTCTTATGTGCATCCAGATTGAGAAACACTAATCGAACAAAGTAGGAGCAACTAAGAATGGGTACTTGAGGACAGCAGCATTTAAGCTACTGACACGGGAAACGATAGAGTGGCAGATAAAGATAAAGGCAGTCAAAAGAATTTAATCAGGAGAGTAGCTAAGCACATCACATGCCATGAACAGGTGGAAGAGGAATGAGAAGTCATTACTGATCTCTGGGAAAGCAGTCTCAGTCGCTGCAGAAGCCAGCTTGCAAGAGGCAAGGGGCAGATTTTAGATGAGGAATTGGAGGGAGGGAGGGTAGACTACTCTTTCAAGGTTGGCTATGTAGGAGAAGATAACTGCTAACTTAAGGAGCAAAAGCATTGAGAGAAAGTATTTTTGGACTTTAAGAAGGAATGCAGGGCTTCCCTGGCAGCGCAGTGCTCAAGAATCCGCCTGCCAATGCAGGGAACACAGGTTCAATCACTGGTCCTGGAAGATCCCACATGCCGTGGAGCAACTAAGCCTGTGCACTACAACTACTGAGCCTGTGCTCTAGAGCCCACGAGCCACAACTAGTGAAGCCCGCACGCTTACAGCCCATGCTCCGCAACAAGAGAAGCCACTGCAATGAGAAGCCCGCGCACCGCAACGGAGAGTAGGCCCCGCTTGCTGCAACTAGAGAAAGCCCGCGCACAGCAATGAAGACCCAACGCAGCCCAAAATAAATAAATAAATAAAATTTATTTTTAAAAAAAAAGGAATGCATTAGTTGATGAAGGTAATGAAGATACACCGTAGAGAAGGGGTTACTGGAGGAGCACGGTTGCAGAGGAGCCTGGAGGGGGTGGCATCAAGGTTATCAGGGGAGTCAGACCAGGAAAGGCATACCAAAGAGACAGGTTTCATTTGAGAACAGTTGAAGGAGTTCAAGCCATTTTTTTCATAATGAGTTGGAAGACATGGGTGACTGCAGAGAGCAAAGAAGGCAGAAGGAAGAGGGAAACAGGGCAGAGAAGAGTTATTGAGAGCTTCCCACATGCCGGGGACTATGTCGAAATTCTACCAAGTTACCCCATTCGGTAATTAAATGTGCTTTTGAAGGACAAATGTTGTCAGATGGGGTAAGAAGCAAAAAATTAGGCTTGTTCTGCCCAATTTCAGCCATCTAGTCACCTTGCTCCTCTGGTACCATTACTAATTAATGGCCCTTTAAAGCTTGGCCTGCAATTAGTTTTAAGTTAAATGCTCATTTCTAGCTGAATAGGGAAAGATTTCAGTTATGATAATATTTCCTTAGTTTAGTTTAAAGGGAAAAGCCATGGAATAACATTTAAGAAAGAGAAAAGGCCAATTATTGGGAAAGTTTCATTAGTGAGTGCAAAGAGAAATGGAGTTTCAAAAAGTTAGTGTTTAATGGTCTGAATTAATGGCAGTAAATATTTAGGAAGTAGAATTAACCTGCGTATTTTTAATTTCCTCTTTTAAATGTAAAAATGTAACTTGAGTTTACAAGTCCATCAAGGGACTTGTGCTACCTCCTTCTACAATGCCTGAGCAATGGTGTGGACTCAGTGGGTAACAACTGAGGACTGAGCCATAGTACTTTGCCAGACCCTCCCATTATTATCCATGCCTTGTGGTACAGGCAAGCAGGCCAGCAAGCTAGATGACTTCCAATTTTCCAAATGCAAATGGAGCCTCTAGATGGGAAACTTGTGACATTGGCTGTCCTATTCTCTTAGAAACACTTTCCAAAGTTGGGATCAGGACCTTTAGTAGTAGCTGCCAAGGGTTTCCTTCGCCGACATCCAGCAAACCAAACTGGGGAGTGGGCATAGCTGCAAGGAAAGGCAGAAGACTTGACCAACCTATTGGAATGAGCCTTGGGGAACCCCAGAAGGATGATCTCTCAGCTTCCAGAAGTTCAGTGGGAGTGGAGGTGGGGATACGGTTGCAGGAAGGCTGGGAAAGGCTGGGATGAACTCAGGGTAGCACCCCTATTTGCCTCTCCACAGCTTAAATACTGAACCACTATAAATTATTTCCAAAGCCATTCTTGGACCCCTTGCCATAGGCTGCTGAGCCTTGCCTTAAAAGACTATAGTGCCTGGCATGTAAGGAGGTTGGTGCTCACTAGATAGTTATTGAATGTTTGAACCTTTCTCACATGATTCTGCTTTCTAGTGTTCCTACATATTATTTGTATTTGTTTAAAATTCTCCTTGTAAAGTTTTAAGTATTACTATATTTTTTCATAATTCTTTACATTAAATAGTCAAAGAAAAATTTTGATGCTATAAGGAATAGTCACTACGTAGACAGGCAGACGTTTTCCTAATCGTCCTGTGGACTTATTTTGCCTATAGTCCTGAAAGTTTTTTAACATAGGTGTACTGAGGGAGTATTAATTTGAAACTCCAGGGTGTTCTGTCCTCTGTTTCTGAAATTAATAGCTTTAAAGTGAAATTGTTGTGGCTAGAAGACCTTCAAGGGTTACATCACCTGACACTTAGTTAATGCATTCCTTAAGAGAACCCGTTATTTCTCTCCCAGAGGCTAGTTCTTCTCTATTACATCCTGGGCAGGTAGATACAAGACAAACATTTTCATTTCATCGCCATTCTAAAAGGTCAAAAGGACGACAAAATCAGAACCAGAACCCACACCTTTGGCTTTATTGCAGATTTCATCCTATTTAACTTTTATCCACAGGCCTCCTGTTCCCGGTGGCTGGGATTATAGACAAACTGGCTTAAAACAAACCTCAGTTTTCTCTCAGCCTTTTCCTTAGCAGCTCATCTTCTTAATTCATGACCACACCAGCTTGGTCAAGTAACTCCTAAACTATAATAACAAGAACAGTAAACTTAATTTTATATAGGATCTTTCATACAGCTCCATTGCAAAGTGGTTTGCCAAGTTAAGAGTTATAGAATTACAGAGCAGCATTACTGAATTGAATAATAAGTAACCGCTGGTACTAATAATTAATTTATGGTCTAGCAGAACCGTCACAACTGAGGCAGCTCTCCCTCCGCCCCTGTTTCGTCTTTCCTTCCCCCTCCTTCCTCCTTCGGCAACAGCACCCAAACCAAGTGCTGAGATTGTTACATTAGTCACCATAAAGTCAAGTCATTTCTTTACTCTGTATCTTTATGACCTTATGCTATTAAGAATTTCTAACCTTTTTGGAGTTGCATTACCCCATCATGTTTAATTTCACAGCTGCTTCTCCTGATGTCATGCATTTGGTGGGAGAGTCTCACTAGGAGAGATTGAAATCTCTCAGGAATTTGCAACAACCTCAGAAAGGCTCTTGCTTTTTGCCAAGTCAAGGTTGACAAGTACTGTTCTACCTGGTAACCTTGTAAAGAGGTTTCACTTAAATCAAGGGACTAAAACTCAGACACAACAGCAAGGTCATACTGGAGTCACATGGCAGAAATTGGGAATGGTTCTGTCTTTCCAGTGTCTGTGCATGGCAGCTTTCCATGGACAC
Organism: Balaenoptera musculus; assembly: GCF_009873245.2. NCBI lineage: Eukaryota > Metazoa > Chordata > Mammalia > Artiodactyla > Balaenopteridae > Balaenoptera > Balaenoptera musculus. The sequence continues at coordinate 139,687,007 of NC_045786.1, read as the reverse complement.
TCTGATCTCCGTGGTAGTTGGAAAGAATGCAAGAATGTTCTTATATAAACCTGAGTTAAACACCCATGTAGCTTAGATTTAACACGGAATGCCCATTTTATCACATTTACTAATCACTTACCTCCCTATCTACTGACACCTAGGCTCTAAGTTCTAAAGCAGGAATATGGGCTTTCCCTTCAATCAAAATAATGAAACTTGGTGACCAAACTCTCCAGGGCCACCAAAGCTGCTCCTTCTGTAAGATATGTTCTTGGGGCCAAAGGGAATTAGAACTTGGAGGCTTTTTACATTGTCTGCAGCAGCATGAGGGATAATTGTCAGTGTCCTCTAACTCTGATAAAATTGCCAACTTATCTGAATGAAATGTATCTCAATAACACTCCATGCTGGGGAGGGAGCCCCGAGCAGGAAGCAGCACTAACGTTTTATGTACCTTTTATTATTGTGTAAAATGATTAACTGACAATTTATTACTAGGTTAAGATACCAAAACAATTAAAATGAACATAAAAATCTAACATTGCCAGACTCTTCCAGACTACATGAGAGTAACTGACATATGCATCTTTCTCCTTCTCACATGAAACTCTTCACAGGAACTCAGCTGTCTCTCTCTAACACCTCCCTACCTAGAGGTGACAGGCAGCCCCAGGTCTGGGTCCCATCAAGCTTGGAGTTGTTTTTGTGCCAGGGCAAGAGGTCTCTTGGTTTTCCTGAAGATGAGCTTATCCACTATAAAATAAATCAGTGCTGTTTAACTGTGGACTGAACCAAGAGAGATTCCCAGTTCTTGCCATACATTCTTCCTGATTTTGTTTGGCTGATATTACCACCCAAACAGAAGACTTCCCGACAACTGTCCGCCAAATCCCACTGCCCTGCAATATCTGCTAGAGAAATAATCCATTGTGGAAAACTCTGTCTGCCAAATAGAACAGGAAATTTCCTTCTACAGAAAGTTCTTCAGTTTTACCCTTTGCTTTCCCAGAATGAATACAGACCTTTTAGATTCTTAAATTCAGAGGGTCTAAATCCCTCTCTAAGAGTCAGCGTCAGACAGACTTGATTTTAATACCAGTGGCACCAGTTACTTGTTATAAGGCTCTCTGAGCCTATTTCATCATCTGTAAAATGGGGCCAAGTCTAGTGAGAGCTCATGGTACCCCTGCCCCATTCCTGCTATTCCCTTCCATTCCTTGACTATGGTGATTGTCACCCTGAATTTTACTGCCTACAATACTTGCCATGTGTAGCAACTAGTCTAATTATGATAATATGAGTTGGTAGAAAATAAATTTTTGAAAGTGATCAGACTAATTTTGCAATTTCCTGGGCTCATTTCAGAGGGTGGTCCAAGGAACTAGGCAAAGACCAAGGTTCTCAGTCCTCACTGAGCCTTGGGAACCCCCCTCACCTTCCAACTTAACAAATGACCCTGGATGTTTATTTATTAGAGACTGAAGAGCTTTTGTAAACCAATTACCATGAGCAAACAGCACTTACTGTAAAGCAATAACTAACAGTAAACCCTACCCATATCTAAATTCATTGCTGTAAGCCACAGATTGTAGGGAATGGTTAGGTTTAAAACTCACAGTTGGTTAAGATTGAAGATTTATAGGCACTCTAGTCCAGCTCTCCTTGGGGAGCCAACAGTGCCAAAGTACCAGGTCTAGAAGGCCAAATAACCTGTATCAGTGTCACCTTTGGTGTTTCATTGAGGACAGGGGAGAAAAGGGAGAAGAAGAAAAAATCCTGGGTTTATCCAAACACCTTTTTCCCAGGACATTTGAGTATGTAACACATTACAGGTATACTGACTAATAAAATAAATAGAAAAACCGTTGTTGTCCAGTTAAACATGGCAGATTAAACACTCACATTTATCTTTATTCTCACAAAACAAATTCAGCAAAGGAATTTTCCAGTGACATAAACCCACAAAGACTAAAGTACACTAGATAAAGACACAGCAGATGAGAGAAACAATAGTCAAAGAAAGCAGAAAACTAAACTTACAGGAGAAACAATTAGTCTCAGAATTCCAGAAAGACTCTGGGGCAATGGATACCTCCAAAGGTCGGAGTGCTGGACAGGCCTAAAAACAGGAGGATTGGTTGAAAGTTTGTATAAAACCCATTCAGATCACTTCTAGTTCCCCTCCCTGAACCCTCCCTTCCAGGCAGCTGCCCCTCCCACACTCCTCCAGGATTTTATTTGGGAGAGGGACACTAGACACAGTTTGAAGAGGGGTGGATGGTGACACTGAAGACAGTCTGAACACCGCTCCCTTCCCACACTTGGTTTGTGGCACATTAGTCGCTGGGTTTATAGCCCAAAAGTCAAACTGTGGGATTTTTCTCTGAGAAAACTGAGAGGCCCAAGAAAAATTGGGATCCCAGTGATTAACTCAGAGCCCACCTAGATTGGCCAAATTTAGCATATAAAAATACAGCATACCCAGGTAAACTGAATTTCAGATAAACAACAGATAATTTCTTAGTATAAATATGTCTCATGCAATATATGGAACATACTTATGTTAAAAGGTTATTTCTTGCTTATCTGAAATTCAAATTGAACTGGGCATCCTGTATTTCATCTGGCATCTCTATCTTCCACCCCAAATTCCAGTTGGCTTCTTAGTGCCTCATTCTTATACAAAAACAAAAGCTAAGAACATCGGATGTGTGAGAAAAGACTCTGAAAGGAAAGACAGGGGCCCAAACCAACTAACGGTACAAAGGAACTCAGAAGAAATGGAAACACTGAAGGAAACAGAAGAGAACTAAATGTCCTAGAATGAATGTCATCAGAGAGATCAGAGAAAAAATGCTCATGAAACAAGAACAGCATTCTATTTAAAAAAAAGAAGAAAGGGAGAAAGGGGAAGAAGGAAGAAAGTTCAGAAAATGAGAACATTCTTGGAAATTAAAACTTTACTATAAGGTTGGAAGATAAGCAGAGGAAGTCTGGTGTGGGGTGTTGGAGCCCAAGGCAGGTAGGAAGTTATCTGTGGGGAAACGCCCCAGCACAAGGCAGGAGAAGTACAAGGTAAACCTGAAAGAATACATCATGCTGGAAAGCAAAAACCTGCTTAAAGAATGATGGGGATATGTCAAAAGGACATGACAGGCAGCTTGAAAGGACTCCTATTGACTAAACTGGGGGCAATCCAAGCATCAAAAGACATACCGAATAAATTAAACATTTGATGAGTAATGGGATATTTGTATAGTTCTGTGGGGGGCGGGAGGGTGAAAGTAATTAATAGCAATTTATTGACGTTCTGTTTTGTTTTGTTTTTTCACCGCGCTGCGCAGCTTGCAGGATCTTAGTTCCCCGATCAGGGATTGAACCCAGGCCCACGGCAGTGAAAGCGCTGAGTCCTAACCACTGGACCGCCAGGGATCGCCCATATTTGTATATTTTAAATTAACTCCCCACTAAATACTTCTTAATTACAAAATAACTGGCCTGTAATTTTCAAAAGCATCACAATCATGTAAGTCAAAGAGACTAAGGAATCTAGACTGAAGGAAACTAAAGACATAACTGAGACAACTATTAAAACTTGAATGGGACCTAAGTTATTGTATAGTAATACATCCATGTTAACTTCCTAATTTTCATAACTGTATTGTGGTTTTGTAGGTTATGTCATAGGAAATACACACTAAAACTTGGGGGATGACAGGGCATCAAATCAATAATCTACTCTCAGTGGTTCAAGGAAAAAAGTTCTGTACACTGTACTTGCAACTTTTCTGTAAGTGATTGTTTCAAAACAACCAAAAAATATATATACCATGCAGTTGTCAGGATGATTGAATGGGCTAATGTATATAAAAGACTATGGGTGCTATAAAACAGTGGTTTCCTGACATTTGGACTTCATGGTCTGGGAGCACTAGTTACCATCTTTTTATTTCACTACAGGATGACGTTAAGAAGAATAAAACTACCATCAATTATTACTATCATTTCATAAATAATTATTTCTGTGAGGGGCATCTTACTTTGGCAGGGATACAATCTCTTTAAAATTGAATGCGTTTGCCTCTAAGTGAAACTCAGCACATTGTCCCTCTTCTTGTAATTTTGCTATTGCACCAACTTGTGAAAACATCTTCATGAACCAGGCTATGTTGCCAGATTTGGGACCCAATTTTTCCTCTCCCCCTGCCCATTCACCTACCCTAAAAGGCTGCACTGTCCAATAAGGTCACTAGCCACGTGTGGCTATTAAGCTCTTGAAATGTGGTCAGTCCATTTTAAAACATGCTGTAAGTGAAAAATACGCACTAGATTTCAAGAACATAGTATGAAAATAAAAGATCTCTCCTGAATAATTTTTATATTGTTTTCATGTTGAAATAATAGTATTTTGGACATATTGAGTTAAACATAATATATTATTAAAGTTAATTTCACCTGTTTCTTTTTTACTTTTTAAAACATGGCTACTAGAAAATTTTAAATTACATATGTGGTTTATTTATTTTCCCTGAACAGCACTGTTCTAAGGTCAAACCTGTCTTTTCCAAATCAGTTTACAGGCTTTTGTTATGCTGAGTTGGAAGATGAAGAGAAATGGGATTGGAGAGGAGGGAGGAAAGGGAAGGGGGGAATGAAGAGGGGGAATGAGCATGTGGCCTGGGTACAGGGGACAGTTTGAGGGGTCCCGTGAGTAAAAGTCTCTGTCCGGTGCAGATTAAGGAGAGAAAAAGGAATTTAAGAAGTATTCCTGGGTTACAAATCAGATTCCCTTTAGTGTTCTTTTAGAGTTTTGCATCTCTACAGATTGTAATGCAAGTTTAATTTCTTCTTGGCTCCTGGTTTACCTTCTTTGGTTATGGTTCTGGGAAACTGAGCTTCCTGAGGGCTTCATGATTTATTCGGGTTACTTTATTATTCTAAATATTCATTGAATTAGCCCAGATAGCTTTTTAGGACTTTTCTTTCCATCCGTTTTCCCCACTCTTTTCACCCTTCCAACTGGGGCCCAGAGTATGAGAGTAGGTTGCTCAGTGCTGGAACGACCCCTCCAGATTCCCACCCCACCCCATCCACCCCATCTCCTGCCCCGTTAGACCTCACACAGCATTCCTGTGGGGTTGACAGGTGATAGTACTAATGGAGGTCTCATCCCATTGAGGCCTGTCTTACCCACTAGGCTCCTTTTTAAAAATGAAGAATCATTTGCTTAATGACATGTCACTTTCCTACCATCCCTGGGCATTAATTATTAGGCACTTTACACTTCCTCTGAGGCATACGGTTCCAGATACACACTGCTCCCTCTCATGGGGAAATCCACCTTCTGAAATGTAGGAACAAGTCTTCAGAATGGGGGCACAAGAGACAGACAGCAGCCATAGCCAGTTCCTGTGACCAACTCCAAGTGTGCCCGACTGCCTCAGGCTCTGGAGAGGTCTAGAGAAGCTGCAGTCCCGTCCCTAGGGACTAAGTAAATTGCTCAAGGACACACAGCCTTTCCACCTTTCCATTTCCCATTTCTTCAACTCTTCCCTCTCCCCCAACTTGCCTTTTCTAGTTCTCTCTTGCCCTCCCTCTTCCCCTTCCAGAAAGAGTCTGTATCTTCTGTAGAACCATAGTGTGTATGCAGGGCCAGTTTGCTACTTCTCCTGATGGTATTGCATTTTAAGCCTTTTAACTGGCTACAGAATGAAAAACTGGTTAGAAAGACTTTCAATCTCCAGGATATAGTTGGAAACTCTCGGATATTTTGAGGTATGGGAGCCCTTTCCCAGCGCTCTGAAAGCATAACACTTTAGTAAACTGCTTAATTTAGTTGGGTGAAGTAGATCTTTTCAGGAGTCTATTCTGAGGGATCCTATAGCTCATTTGCCACTACTGACCAAAGTGATGCTTTGAAAAGGGCACAGAGCTTTGGCAGGGCATACGCTGAGTACTTGATCTGGTGTGCTGTTGTGTATTAATAGCAATAATTTATAATGTCATTGTGATCAGAGTGTTAGACTTTCTAAGGATTTTTCGTTGCAAAATACCAGAGAAGCCATCAGAATAAAAACTTGTGTAACAGCTTTCCAGGGCCCAATCTTTCCAAGGTTGGTTCATTCAAGTCTTACCTCAAATGTCACCTCCTCAGAGATGTCTTTCCTGACTACTTAGTCTACGGTAGTAATTCCCCAGCCCCATTCACTCTGCATAACACGACAGTGTATCACTTTCTCCATAATATTTACCACTAGCTTAAATTTTCTTGCTCACTCATTAACTGGCTGTCTTCCCCATTAGAACATAAATGCCACAAGAGAAGGATTATTGTCTGTCTCGTGCTGTGTCTCCAATGCTTGGCACATCTTAGGTGCTCAATGATTTTTTGCTGAATGAACAAGTGAATGAATGAGAGAGTGAGCAAAGGGAAGAATTTATCAGGCATTAGGAGAGGAATCATGCCCGTCTTTGCTCTTTAGGGGGCCAGGGTAATTGCAAACACTCAGCCAGTCATCGGAAATTGCAGAATATTTAAATGAAGCCACAAACAGTCGAGGGTCTTGCTGGTAGGCTGCCCAATATATCTGAAAGAGAAAGCCAGTGTGCTTTAACTGGAAGTGATACTCCCCAAGATAAATGTAGCCCAAAAGGGTAGAATACCCTGGAAAAGTTCTTGTCAAAGAGATTAGAATAGAGTGAGGGAGAAAAGATTAACGTGAAGTTGATCACTCGGAACTTCAAAAGGTACATACTGTACCTGGGAACACGGCCAAAGCACGAGGGGTGGGTGTGGACTGCAAACCCTCAGGTGCAAGCCCTGGCCCAAAGAGAAGGCATGTATGGCCCAGGAAGGATGTGACATTGTAGAAAATGAAATCAATAGGATCATTAATGATACAGATGTAACTAGATTTCAAGAAGGACTTGGGCCTATGAGGAGGGTCATCCCAGATCCCTTTTGGCAAGATTTCAGACAAAAATATGTGTGGTCCTATAGCACTCTATTGGGAAAGGCATAAACCTAGGTGAGCCTGTCTGGACCAAGTGGACAAAGGCAGGTCAGTGGAACTTCCCTCCCTTCAAATGAATACCTGCCAGCGCCTAGTGGGGTAGGGGCAGGATGCTGTCAGCTGGGGTCTCTCCCTTGAGGCAAGAGGATGCTTGCACTGGTATGAGCTCTTCACTTTTCAAACTGGTTTCATGTCTGTTACCTCATTTTACTCCCACTTCAAACCCATGAGGTTGGGAGGGCAGTTGCTGTTTTCATGGCCATGTATAAACATGGAGACTGAGCACAGTGTTTGTGGCTTGTCTAGAATCAACTTGCTTAAAACAGTAGGAGAAACAGTGCTCTCTCCACAAGTTTCTAAAAATGTGGAATCCTGCATCAGAACCACCTGAGAAACGGGGCTTCCCTGGTGGCGCAGTGGTTAAGAATCCGCCTGCCAATGCAGGGAACACTGGTTTGAGCCCCGGTCCGGGAAGATCCCACATGCCGCAGAGCAATTAAGCCCATGTGCCACAACTACTGAGCCTGCCCTCTAGAGCCTGTGAGCCACAACTACTGAAGCCCGCGCACCTAGAGCCCGTGCTCCACAACAAGAGAAGCCACCGCTATGAGAAACCCGTGCACTGCAACGAAGAGTAGGCCCCACGTGCTGCAACTAGAGAAAGCCCACACGCAACAACAAAGACCCAACGCGGCCAAAAATAAATAAATAAATAAATTTATATTAAAAAAAAAAGAACCACCTGAGGAGCATATTCTAAATGACCCACCTCAGAAATCCTTAATCAGAGGACCCCTGGGGTCAGGGTCCAGAAATCTGTGCTTTTATTTTGAATTCCAGGTAATTCTTATGCATACGAATCATTTAGCCTGGCATACCATCCTCAACTCTAAAACAGTTTGTAATCCCTGGAGCTCTTGGCTCAGTTCTGAGCTCATCTGTTCCCGTGTTCTTTTTCTCAAATACTTCCTCTTTGAACTGGAAACACAGGGAGTTCCTTAGAAGAGAGGGTTGTGTGGTTATTAAGAGAAGGGTGAACAAACGTTGATAGGGGCTATTTGAAGCTCCCGCGAGGAACACTTGTTAAACAATCATTATTAAACTGCGGTTGTAAAACACAGCAAAGCCTGGGAAGCTGCTTGCTCTTCAGGGATTAAAGCAACATGCAACCCAACTAGCTGATCAAGTGTTCCAGGACTCAGAAGAATTGACGAAGGGCTTTAGAGTCATCACAGCCGGCAAAACCAAAGCTCCACTGGCAGGCTGGAGGGTTGTTAAAACAAGATATGTTGCAACAAGTTCTGGAGCAAAATAAAGCAAGCACTTTCAAACACTGTTGAAAGTTTACAAAGTAAGGATGAGGGGAGGATCTACCACAATATCCACGGCAATTTAAGGAAATAGCCAGGACCAATAGAGAATGGATTCTTAGGAGGGGGGGAGCAGGATTGAGAATCTATTTTTGATGTAAAATGTTGTTAAGTTTATAAAAGTGAGTCACAAAGAGTAGTGTCCTTACTTCTATAGTAAATACCTTACATTTGTACAGCTCTTTATGGCTTAAAATCCTCCATGTAACAACTCTCATGGGATCCTATAGCACCTTAAAATTACAAAGCCCTTCCACCATACTTCATTACTTATAATCTTTATCACTGCTCTGCAATATTTATCATCTCCATTTTGCAAGTTAGAAAAGTTAGACTCATAAAATTAAGGGATCTGCTGAAGATCACCCAACTAATTTGCAGAAAAGCTGGAACTCAACTTCAGGGCTTTCCCATTTCTTCAACTGCCTCCCTATTGTTGATTTCTGCAAATAAATAAAATGTAGCTCCGGCTATCGTAACATTTGAGGGCTATCAGCCAACTTCCCATTTGACAGATGAGAAAACTGAAACACTTAAAGTGGAGGCTTTTGCCCCAGGTCACATGGTTATGAAAAGAGCTCAGATGCTGGATGCCCATCTTCTGATCATCCAGTTCAGAGTTTGTTCTTTGTCTTGCTTCCTCTTGTGGTTTGTTGGCAGCTAGATATAAATCACACATGTTAATCTGGAACTTGGAATAAATACCTTTAATAAGACAGCCCCCTAAAGTATGGGAGCCTAACAGGTTCCCATTAAAAATTTTTAAATTCATTAAATAGGTTTAAAAGGGCATCTCTGACCTTTTACATTTAGTGGCTTTAAAAGCTTGGAGCTTTCAGCTTCTCACACCTTGATATTATTATAATCAATATACTTGCCACATTAAGAAGCATAGAAATATTTGCTTCGAGTAGTGTCCAGATTTTTCTTGCAGATGGCTGTAAGCTTCAGATAATGGCAAAACTGAAGGAGTAGTTTTATGTTAGACTTTAGTAAAAGGGAGAAAATGATGGAAAAGAAAATTGGATTTAAAACATGTTTTCTAAAGTTACCAGTTACTGGAGGCGACATGAGGGCTAGCTCCAAGACAAAAGGTAAAAGTGAGTGTGCCTTGCAGGGTGTGAACAGATATTTATTCACCCATGTTCATAGCAGCATTATTCACAATAACCAAAAGATGAAAACAACCCAGGTGTCCACCAACAGACGAATGGACAAGCAGAATATGGTATATCCATACAATGGAATGATATGCAGCCTTTAAAAGGAAGGAAATTTTGACACGTTGCAACATGGATGAACCTTGAAGACATCATGCTAAGTGAAATAAGCCAATCACAAAAGGACAAACATTGTAAGATTCCTCTTATATGATGTTCTTAATAGTGAAATTCATAGAAAGTAGCATGGTGGTTGCTAGGGGCTAGAGTGAGGGGAGAATGGGAGGTTAGTGTTTAATAGGTTTAGAGTTTCAAAAAAATGAGTGTGCCTTGTTTTTTGGTCTCCTCCCTCATTTCCTATGGGCAGTAGAATTATATGTCCTTGGGAGAGCCCAGGGACCCTAGATTCAAGCTCCAGATTTTTTCATCCTTTTTCAAAATTCCCGCTGCAAACAGCACTGCAAGGAGACAATAAGGCAAATCCAGAATGTGGGACATTTTATCAGACAGATGGCCTGGCCTCTTCAAAAGTTAGTGGCCCTATAAAAGAAAGATGGGAAGATTATTCTAGATTTAAAGAAACATAACCAAACACAATGCATGCATGTATGATTGGTTCCTAGTTGGAAAAAACACTCTAAAAGATATATTGGGAACAACAGAAAAACTGTGAATGTTGGCTCAGCATTCGAAAATATTTAAAAATCTTTGTCAATTGTTTTAGATTTAGTAACGGTAATGAGGAGAATCTCATTTGGAGTAGCTACATGCTGAAGTAGCAATACTTAGGAGTGAAGTGTCATGATGCCTGCAACTTACAAATGACTGAGGGGAAAAATACATATGCACACGATAGCAAAATAACCACACAAAATCATGAATAACAGCAAAAATGGCAAAGTCAAAGATAAAACAATTATTGAATCTAAATGGTGAGTATAAAGGTGTTCACTGTATTACTTTTTCAACATTTCTGTATACTTAATGTTTATTATAAAATGTTTAAAAATCAAATATTTGTGGATTAATAAATATTAAATCACTAATTGATGGCTTCTCTAGCTAAAACCACCATCACCACCAATTACTGAGCGTTGAGGGTTTACCAGGTACTTTGCTAAACCTTCACTCATACTATTTCATTTAATTCCCAAACACTCTATAAAGAGGGTACTTTCATTAGTCTTACTTTTATAGATGAGCAAACTGAGATGCAGAAATTAAGTAACTTCTTCAAGATTCTCAGCTAGTGAGTACAGAATCCAGACCCACACAATCTGGCTGCAGACTGGGTCACCTCTTCAGGACTCCTGGAAGCACTGGAGACAACTTTATGCTTTGAGGCAAGCCCGTGACAGAGGTGTGTTGGAACCGGAAAGCCTTGCAAAGCCCCTCAAACCGTGGCTATTAAAGGGGTATTTTACCACCTAGGGGTAGTGTCTATTTAACCTGCAGAATCCCAAGTAAGAGCCTTTGTTACCTGGATTGTGGTGGCAAATCCAGGTATTTTGCCCTTCCCAGGGAGACTCCAAGAGTGTTTAACAGCTATTATTTCATCTGTAACCTTAGGCAGGCCAGGAGCAAGTGTAAATAATTGTTTCTAGTTGCAGCTCCACAGGCTTGCCTGAGGCTCCTGGTTCTGTGATCCACCTGGCTTTAAACAGCAACAACAATAACTACAACAGTTACCATTCATGTAACACTTGCTATGTGCCAGGCACTCTTCTAAGTGCTTTAAATATACTAACAAATCCCCATAACACCCCCATAGAGTAGGTATGTTATTATCCCCACTTTAGGGAGGGGAAAACTGAGGCACAGAACGTAAGTGCCAAGGTTGCACTGATTCCAACAAGAGTCTGCTTGTAGCTTCTGTTAATCCCGATGGGACCCAGGAGCTGCCTAGTGGTTCTTGGCAGTCCTGGGGAGACCTTATCCCAGTGCTTGCCCCTGACCCTGTGAGTTTAGTGAAGTCACCGCCAATCCCCACCGTAGTGGCACTAAATGAGGCCTCTGCCCTCAGTGCCTTGCCAGATACTATGTGAACCTATGTTCTGATTCACTCCTCATTCTGAACTTGGCCTTGTCGTTCTTTGTTACTTTTTTTTTAAAATTAATTAATTAATTTATTTATTTATTTTTGGCTGTGTTAGGTCTTCGTTTCTGTGCGAGGGCTTTCTCTAGTTGCGGCAAGCGGGGGCCACTCTTCATCGCAGTGCGCGGGCCTCTCACTATCGTGGCCTCTTTTGTTGCAGAGCACAGGCTCCAGACGCGCAGGCTCAGTAGTTGTGGCTCACGGGCCTAGCTGCTCCGAGGCATGTGGGATCTTCCCAGACCAGGGCTCGAACCCATGTCCCCTGCATTGGCAGGCGGATTCTTAACCACTGCACCACCAGGGTACTCCAGTGCTTGTAATACTTTTTTAAGTTTGCCAAAGGGACATCTTAGGATCCCTTGGAGACAGCAATATCCCACATGAAGCACTGACTCTCTGGTGACAGAATTTCAGCCGTGATAATCAAATGAGGCTTATCTTCCTTTCTTCTATAGGGTAGAAAGAAAGAAAAACAAATGAACAATTTCTGTTCCTCTTCACTGGCTCTACAAATCAGCCAAGGCTTTATGTTCAGTGGTCTCGGCTCCTGATTTTGTCTTGGGGGATGACAGCAGTTAGCTAATGAGCTAATGGCTTTTCCACAATTCAAGGGTCAGGCCCAAGAAAGAATTAAGCTGGAGGTGCCCCAGAGGATGGAGTGGGGATGGGTGGAGAGAAGCTGGAGCTTCCTGAATGAGGGAGAGAGTTGAATTCTATAAGCCTGGGGGGACATTAATGGGGAGGCATCCTCAAATGGTGGAGATCCTGCCTCCTCTGTGCAGGGCTCTGGAGGTTGTAGGGCTCTCGGAGACCAGTTGGTGCCTGGCAGTTAAGCCTCCAAAATGTCTCTGTAGGAGGGTCTCAGTGGCAGCAATCGGGGGAGAAGAGGAGGACGCTCTCAGCTGTTTATATGGCTATATACATGGAAATGAGCAATTATATTACTTATAGCAAAGAATGGGGAAACTGACCCAGATTATGGGCGGAAGATCTAAAGTTTCCTTAAAGCTCCTTCAACCCTCCCTCTACCCCAAACTTGGCATAAAACTATTGCCTCAGGGACAATCTCTAATTTATGACCTTGAAAACATGGTCAAGGGCCCTCTTATGGCAGAGTCTGCAGTAAAGTAGACACTATGATTAGAAATCTTTTAGTCCAATAGCTGCATCTCATAATAAAAGAAGCAATATTAATAATGGTGGCTTTTTTATAGACTATCTCAGACCCTTATCCCACTTTCCTGTTACCAAGCAGATGCCTGGATTCTAGTACTGCCCAGTGCAAGGGAAGAGGGAATTTCAATAATAATTAACACTGGTGGGCTGAGGATCCCACCAGCCAGGCCAAGAATGGACTCAGAGCTTCATTTCAGTTGATTTGGAAAAATAAAGAGCTGTGCATTTCCTTGCTCCTTGATGAAGTGGAGCAAGTTCATATCAGCTATTTAGGCATGGGTGGGAGGGCAGTGGTGGAGGAGGGGGGTGGTGAGAGTGATCCTCAAATCACCAGGCAGCTGGAGAAGCTGCCAGGCTCTGCCTCCCTCCATTTGCCTTTAGTTGGCAAAAGACAAATTAACCCAGCACCTCCTGAGCCAGAGTTTGCAATGCAGAGTCTGCAAGAATGTTTGCTCGGGGAGCCACACTGTTCTTTATCTCAGCAGGTGTAATTCCATCACATGATTCTTTTTTGTATCTGCTTTTCCCTGCTCCAGCCCAAGCTTGCCAACTCAGACAAGCATTGCTGAGAAATAAAGAGTCCTCCTCTGTGTCAGCCCAGAAAGTATCGGGGGTCCCTTTACACAGAATATAATGAGCATTTCCTAACTTCTGGGGTTAGAGAAGGCCTCTCTCTCTGCCCTGAGGCCTACAGTTGAATTTCCTCTTTGCAGGCAACTCACTGGCTTCTTGGGGGAAGCTAGGCTGACCCTGCAGCTTCCCCTGCCCTGTTCCAAGCTTCACAGGTCATTAGCAGTCCAGTCAAAGAAAGAAGACTTCAAGGAGAGGCAAAAAGCCCAGCCCAGGGCCTCCACAGGGACACAGCCACAAGAGCTGTGCTGCCTTGGAAACTTCCAGAACAACCTTGCTGTCTCTAGCCCCAAGGGTATTTCCCTTGTGCTTAACGTTACCTTGGGCAGATAACTTTCACCACCTGGGAACCGCTGACAAGGAAACCATTAGAAGGAAACTCCCCAGCCCAAGTACCAAAGGTTCAGCCACTCACCCCAGGAGAAGGGGAAGGTAAGAGTTGTCCATGGAGGGTGCCTGCCCGTTGGTACCTAAAAGGCTTGTGGGGTCCTGTGAAGCCAGGTCCGGGTCTGACCTTCCTCTTTCAAGCCACAGATGTTCCCTCTGCATGTCTGTTTAGGACTGAGCTGGCTTGGGAGACTGGGATTCTGAGCAGCTCTGACAGGGACCAAGAGAACTTAAGTTCCCGGCTGGGGTCCTGGGACTCCTCGGGAGGGGGCTCAGACCCTTGTGGTGACCTAATGTTTCACCTGCCCCAAGTTCTCTGGGTGTTTTTAGTTTGATGGGCTCTTACATGAACATTATCATGGGAAAAAAAGTTTTAAAACTCTGAACACCCTTACTAACCAACCTGCTCTCCCGCCTCCCCTTATCTATGTGCATACATACTTCGTGTAGAGTTGTTTTCTCAACGTAGATAACTGTTACCACTTTCCTAACAACATAACTGCTACAGCCCAGCCTTTCATTTTGTAGCTCCATGATTCTAAAAGTTGCGTGTGCGTCATTTGGAGTGCTTGTTTAAAGCTCAGATTTCTGGGCCCTTTCCAGGGTGAGACTTGATTCTATACGTCTGGGAGTGGGGCACAGGATTCTGCTCCCCTCCCCAGATATAAGACCATAACACTTAAGGATAATACATTTCTTATAAACATACTACAGGGTAATATAAACAAGATGGTAGAAAGGAAATCTTACTGTTTTCTTCAGTGCTTGTTAAGATACACGATAGCCACTCCTGTCACTTAGACGCCTCTGATGGATGTTGGCTTTTCTCCATTTGTCCCTCAGGATCCATTCTCTCCCCTTGTCCGCCTGCTCTTTGCCCCCAGACACTGAGCCACGGGGACTGCATCCATGGGCTCCCTTTGCTCTCTAGCCTCTGGAAGGGTTGGCCAATGAGGTTGGCATATTTATTTCCCTGGTTCCTTCCTGCCAGGCGGCCCTCTCCATCTGCTTTCTTTCTAGGTTCCCTTAACTGGATCAGGGCTCCCTTGCCCTTTCAGGTCTAGTGGTGGTAATGGCTCCTGCACCTATGAGTCTAAGAGTTGTGTATCATCCCTTTTTCTTTATCTCAGCCCAACACGTTTCTTGCAAATAGTGCCTTTATTACAATATTCTCTAATGACTCAATACCAGGCTTTTTTTGAGAGGGGAAGAGGGGTCAGGACCCTGACTGATGTAACCTTTAGAACATTTTGCTTTTATTAATATTTCTAAGTTAATAGGGGGAAATTTTTAACTTGATTTTGCCCTTTCCCAAGTTTCTGCAAGTGAGATTTGATTTTCCCTTAGAAAAAAATTTCCCTAGTAAAGCTAAAGTAGCTTTCTAAAAATTTTAAATATAGAAAATAATTTTTGGTCTATTGTGAGAAATGAAATCCTTACTATAGTTGCTTTCAAGAGATTATTTTGGATAAACAAGAAAAAAAATTCTTATAAATTCTGCATATTGAACAAGCACTGCCAGGTGGTTCTGATGCATGCTGGTTTAAGAAGCACTGGGTAAGTGGACTCTTTAAGCTCCTCACAAGGCAGCCCTCTTAAGACATCAGCAGTCCTTCCAAAGTGGCAGGATGTCCCTCCACTAGGGCCCTTATCAGTGAATTTGAACAAAAACAAGTTTATGTAAAAAAACAGCCTGGGACTATGCTGGTGGCGCAGTGGTTAAGAACCCGCCTGCCAATGCAGGGGACACGGGTTCGAGGCCTGGTCTGGGAAGATCCCACATGCCATGGAGCAACTAAGCCAGTGCACCACAACTCTAGGGCCCACGTGCTGCAACTACCGAAGCCCGTGAGCCTAGAGCCCGTGCTCCACAACAAGAGAAGCCACCGCAATGATAAGCCCACGCACCGCAACGAAGAGTAGCCCCCACTCGCCGTAACTAGAGAAAGCCCACGCGCAGCAACGAAGACCCAAACGCAGCCAAAAATAAATAAATAAATAAAGTACGAGTAGTACTTTTTTTAAAATTTAAACTCAAGGCTTTCCCTAGCATATGCATTTCTTCATGTTCCCTATTTTTAAAGTTACCTATTTGTCTCCCAAGTTCACAACAGCTTTTCTGTGAAGCTCTTTATCCTTGCACATCTGTAATGAGAACATTACAAGTTGCACTGCTTTGGCAGATGGAGCTGTGCCCAACAGAAGCCTAAGCCTGGATTCAGTCCTATATCTTCTTTCCCAGCATGAGCACCTGACTCAACTTCAGAAGTAGGAGAAAGTTCTGGAACATCATCTTGCCTTAGTCTACCTTCTTCAACTTCAGTCCTACCCACTTATCCTTTTCCTGGTCTCAATGGATATCCAAATTCAATCCCTTTAAAGATGTTCAATAGGAGATTGATTATAAACACAGTATGCTCATTATTGTTCTGAGTTGCTCATTGGAAGCTGTTGCTGAGTACTGCTAACTACTAAGCTTTGTTTCCATGGTCCACTCCCACCCCCTGGAAGGGTTGTACATGGGTTAGGCTAGGACAAGTTCTGGCACATGGGAACTATAGGAAAATCTGGAACGGAGGCCAAAAGTGACCCAGGAATCAACTCTCCTTTACCTTGGTGTGTGCCCTGCTCTCCTCAACAACTTCAGACTGGCCACTTCTTGACAGCTTACCTTAGACTTGCCTTTGATTTTCTGACACTTGTCTGCATCAACTTACACCATCTTTGCTTGAGGCTCCAATTGCTAGTTGTCAGGCTGCCATGTCTTCTGTTCTCTGAGCTTCCCCTGTGAGCTCTGAGCAGCAAGCTGCTCCCTTGCAGACTCGAGCCTGGCCTGACCCTTTTTCTGATGAAAGGCAGGTCCCACTTGATTGTCAGTTTTATCTGACACAGAATAATGAACAACCAGAGCCACTTACTCCCCAGCAAGCAGGAGTAGTCATCATCAAAGCTTCGAGGCAGGTGATGACATAATCAGAGTCTTGTTTAGGGAATATATATTTTTTTAAAACTGGTCATAGTGAAATGCAGACTTGCCCCCTAAGGTCTGCGCAGCCCAGGGAATAAGTACAAATGGAGGCCCACATGCCACATGTCTAAAAGTTATAAATCAAACCAACAAACTATTAAGTAAAATATATTCCATCCTCCTATACTGACAAATAAACCTTCATAACAATGTGAAAGCCCAGGTTCAAATACAGAGTTCTTGAATTTCTCAGAGTTCCATGCTGGGACAAGGTAGAATGAGGGAAAGTTGGCCCCAGGCCCCTGGCCCCTGGCCACCCTCATTTCTCAACTCGGGCTCCATCCCACATGACAAGGAGCCTTGAGTACATTCAGTGGACACGTCCAAGCTCTGTTCACATTCCTGCTCCCACCTTACCATACCTTTCTCCAACAGACAACTATCCCTTGGGCACCTTTTAAGCCTAGGAGTAAATACAACTGTGTGGTCTTCCCTCAGGAGAATGCACCTGGAGGAAAAGGCTGGCCCAGGCCCAGGAAATAGGCTCTAGAAAGGGAATGGTGGCTTTGAGTAGAAACATTCACTGGCTCTGTGGATTCCTCTCCTCCTAGAAAGTTATAGCCAAAGTGGGCCAGAGGGGGTTCCTCTAAAGCATGGGACCCAAGGCAGAGGGCAGACTGGTGAAATAAGACCAACAGTAGCGAAATCACTAAAGAGGTCATGAAGGCCTCAGGTAAGATGGTAGTCCAGAAAAGGAGGGAGAAGTTAAAGAGACATCTAGGAACAGAACGTGAGCAGACATGCAAAGAGGCAGAGACCAGTTCCTCAGCAAACTGCCTGGCTTCCTGGGTGCCTACTAAGTCCTGGGTTCAGCCCCTGCTGAAACTCACCCTCACTTTTCCACTGGGCTCTGTAGACACCTTATAATGTAAACCCTCCTTTTGCCTAAACTAGTTACTGTTACTTGAAAAAAAAAGTCTCAACTAAAATACTACCAAAGGAAATCAAAGTTTTCCCAGACAGAGGAAGAGTAGAGAAAGAAAAGGGCTAAAGACAGAAGCTTGTGGGAGTTACAAACTAAGGATGCAGAAAAAAGGAAAAAGAGCCAGAGGAAGAGCTGTCAAGGAAGCAGGGGAGAGAGTTAGCTCACTAGGGGAGCATTTAAGAAAGGGGCTGGTCAGTTGGAAGATGAGACCTGAGAAAGGCCACTGGATTTGGTGACTTAAAGGTCACTGGTGACCTTTAAGAAAGCACAACTAGAGACAAACATTGGCAAATGGACACCCCCCGCTGTGCTGGGGAGATTGTCGGAGCTGCAGCTGTCCACACACGGCTGAAGCCTTTCTCGTTCCCTGTATTGGCAGTGGGGATGACTGCCCTTGCCCATGGTTCCCTACGCCTTCCACTGGGCATTCTGGGGAACACTGGCACCCCCGGGGCCAAGGCTGGTTTGAAATGTATCAGAGAATAGAGACTGAGACGTCAAGATCCTGGATGGGATTTCTTAAGGACAGAATCTCTGGAAAGAAACAAAGAAACAAACAAAGAAGCACCAGGTTTTTGGAGATCCCCGGTCTTCACCTAAAACTCTTGGAATTCCCTCTTTCTCTGTCTCAACAATTCAGGGGTAACAACAAATGAGTAAAAATAACGTTTTATTTAAAGAAGCGCATCCCCGTCTTCCTGTTAATATATCTGATGACAGAAGGACCCAGGATGTGAAGGCTGCAGAGAGTTTTCCAGGGAGAAAAGGAACAGGCAGGACAGCCTGTGCCCAACTTGTCCACTGTGACTGTTGCTCAGAGACAGTCGCAGAAGAGAGAACTTCAGAGTGTGAGGAATGAGCCTCAAGACGTAACAAGCACTCAGATTAGCTTCTCCTTTGAGTCCCCACCCCTGACCCCATCCCACTCCTCCCACCTCAGCCCTCAACCACAATGTCCACCCTGAGTGACCTCCAGGCTGGGCGACCCCTCCACACCTCCTGCAAGGGGTGAAGGGAGGACAGAGTCCAATGTCTAGTCCTTCTTCCGAAGTTTATGCAAAAGGAACACTGTCAGCATCTCTCCCCTCCAGACGCAGCAGTGTGCACTGGCCGCGCCTCCAGACACCCCCTGACCGCCTGCTCCGTGGAGAAATAAAAAATAACTGCTCATTGGAGAAATGGGAGAGCCCTGAGCTTTTCCCATTGATTTCTCCCATTTTTTGATTCAAACATCTGCAGCCCCTGGGTGTTCAGAGCCCCCTCTTAACTTTGTCTGCAGGGCTATTCCTTGAGGTCTTTCCTCCTCAGGAGACAGAACTTTTTCAACCAGGAGCTGAGTTTGCTTTTCTCCGCTGAGGAACAGGAAGGAGTTTACTAAACCACACCATATTTTCACATATCTATCTCCTTAATTGCCTTGTGGGACAGGTATCGTTATCTCCACGAGAGAGAAATAGATATTCTGAAAGGTCCAGTGACTTGCCTAAGGCTGCTGAGATCCTAAATGCTGGAGCCTCGGACTGAACTTCTGCCTCTGACTCTAAAATCTGTGCCAGGCTGATGGAATCTAAGACTAGGGGCCTGGCTCGGGGCGGGAGTGTGGTGTGCGAGATAGAATCTCAAGGCCCTGTCTTTCCCTGTTTCTGGGGGCCCAGACTTTAGAAGTACAAGAACACACGCTTCAAAGAGAAAGAGGAAAGAAAATATATTACCCTTAGGGCAATGGCTTTAAACCTTTTTTTTTTTTCAAACACATAGACTTTTTTAAATTTATTTTTTTATACAGCAGGTTCTTATTAGTCATCCATTGTATACACAGCAGTGTATACATGTCAATCCCAATCTCCCAATTCATCACACCACTCCCCCCAACCCCCTGTCGCTTTCCCCCCTTGGTGTCCATACATTTGTTCTCTACATCTGTCTCAACTTCTGCCCTGCAAACCGGTTCATCTGTACCATTTTTCTAGGTTCCACAGATATGCGTTAATATACAATATTTGTTTCTCTCTTTCTGACTTACTTCATTCTGTATGACACTCTCTACATCCATCCATGTCTCTACTAATGACTCAATTTCATTACTTTTTATGGCTGAGTAATATTCCATTGTATATATGTACCACATCTTCTTTATCCATTCATCTGTCCATGGGCATTTAGGTTGCTTCCATGACCTGGCTATTGTAAATAGTGCCGCAATGAAAATTGGGGTGCATGTGTCTTTTTGAATTATGGTTTTCTCTGGGTATATGCCCAGTAGTGGGATTGCTGGGTCATATGGTAATTCTATTTTTAGTTTTTTAAGGAACCTCCATACTGTTCTCCATAGTGGCTGTATCAATTTACATTCCCACCAACAGTACAAGAGGGTTCCCTTTTCTCCACACCCCCTCCAGCATTCGTTGTTTGTAGATTTTCTGATGATGCCCATTCTAACTGGTGTGAGGTGATACCTCATTGTAGTTTTGATTTGCATTTCTCTAATAATTAGTGATGTTGAGGAGCTTTTCATGTGCTTCTTGGCCATCTGTATGTCTTCTTTGGAGAAATGTCTATTTAGGTCTTCTGCCCAATTTTTGATTGGGCTGTTTGTTTTTTAATATTGAGCTGCATGAGCTGTTTATATATTTTGGAAATTAATCCTTTGTCCATTGATTCATTTGCAGATGTTTTCTCCCATTTTGAGGGTTGTCTTTTCATCTTGTTTATAGTTTCTTTTGCTTTGCAAAAGCTTTTAAGTTTCATTAGGTCCCATTTGTTTACTTTTATTTTTATTTCCATTACTCTAGGAGGTGGATCAAAAAATATCTTGCTGTGATTTATGTCAAAGAGTGTTTTTCCTATGTTTTCCTCTAAGAGTTTTATAGTGTCCAGTCTTACATTTAGGTCTTTAATCCATTTTGAGTTTATTTTTGTATATGGTGTTAGGGAGTGTTCTAATTTCATTCCTTTACATGTAGCTGTCCAGCTTTCCCAGCACCACTTATTGAAGAGACTGTCTTTTCTCCATTGTATAGCCTTGCCTCCTTTGTCATAGATTAGTTGACCATAGGTGCGTGGGTTTATCTCTGGGCTTCCTATCCTGCACCATTGATCTATATTTCTGTTTTTGCGCCAGTAGCATACTGTCTTGATTACTCTAGCTTTGTAGTACAGTCTGAAGTTGGGGAGCCTGATTCTTCCAGATCCATTTTTTCCCCTAAAGACTGCTTTGGCTATTTGGGGTCTTTTTTGTCTCCATACAAATTTTAAGATTTTTTGTTCTAGTTCTGTAAAAAATGCCATTGGTAATTTGATAGGGATTGCATTGAATCTGTAGATTGCTTTGGGTAGTATAATCATTTTCACAATATTGATTCTTCCAATCCAAGAACATGGTATATCTCTCCAGCTGTTTGTATCATCTTTAATTTCTTTCATCAGTGTCTTATAGTTTTCTGCATATAGGTCTTTTTTCTCCCTAGGTAGGTTTATTCCTAGGTATTTTATTCTTTCTGTTGCAATGGTGAATGGGAGTGTTTCCTTAATTTCTCTTTCAGATTTTTCATCATTAGTGTATAGGAATGCAAGAGATGTCTGTGCATTAATTTGTATCCTGCAACTTTACCAAATTCATTGATGAGCTCTAGAAGTTTTCTGGTGGCATCTTTAGGATTCTGTATGTATAGTATCATGTCATCTGCAAACAGTGACAGTTTTACTTCTTCTTTTCCAATTTGTATTCCTTTTATTTCTTTTTCTTCTCTGATTGCCAGGGCTAGGACTTCCAAAACTATGTTGAATAATAGTGACAAGAGTAGACATCCTTGTCGTGTTCCTGATCTTACAGGAAATACTTTCAGTTTTTCACCATTGAGGATGATGTTTGCTGTGGGTTTGTCATATATGGCCTTTATTATGTTGGGGTAGGTTCCCTCTATGCCCACTTTCTGGAGAGTTTTTATCATAAATGGGTGTTGGATTTTGTCAAAAGCTTTTTCTGCATCTACTGAGATGATCATATGGTTTTTCTTCTTCAGTTTCTTAATATGGTGTATCACATTGATTGATTTGCGTATATTGAAGAATACTTGCATCCCTGGGGTAAATCTCACTTGATCATGGTGTATGATCCTTTAATGTGTTGTTGCATTCTGTTTGCTAGTATTTTGTTGAGGATTTTTGCATCTATATTCATCAGTAATATTGGTCTCTAATTTTCTTTTTTTGTAGTATCTTTGTCTGGTTTTGGTATCAGGGTGATGGTGGCCTCATAGAGTTTGGGAGTGTTCCTTCCTCTGCAATTTTTTGGAAGAGTCTGAGAAGGATGGGTGTTAGCTCTTCTCTAAATGTTTGATAGAATTCACCTGTGAAGCCATCTGGTCCTGGACTTTTGTTTGTTGGAAGATTTTTAATCACAGTTTCAATTTCATTACTTGTGATTGGTCTGTTCATGTTTTCTATTTCTTCCTGGTTCAGTCTTGGAAGGTTATACCTTTCTAAGAATTTGTCCGTTTCTTCCAGGTTGTCCATTTTATTGGCATAGATTTGTTTGTAGTAGTCTCTTAGGATGCTTTGTATTTCTGCAGTGTCTGTTTTAACTTCTCCGTTTTCATTTCTAATTTTATTGATTTGAGTCCTCTCCCTCTTTTTCTTGATGAGTCTGGCTAATGGTTTATCAATTTTGTTTATCTTCTCAAAGAACCAACTTTTAGTTTTATTGATCTTTGCTATTGTTTTCTTTGTTTCTATTTCATTTATTTCCGCTCTGATCTTTATGATTTCTTTCCATCTACTAACTTTGAGTTTTGTTTGTTCTTCTTTCTCTAGTTCCTTTAGGTGTAAGGTTAGATTGTTTATTTGAGATTTTTCTTGTTTCTTGAGGTAGGCTTGTATTGCTATAAACTTCCCTCTTAGAACTGCTTTTGCTGCATCCCATAGGTTTTGGACTGTCGTGTTTTCATTGTCATTTGTCTCTAGGTATTTTTTGATTTCCTCTTTGATTTCTTCAGTGATCTCTTGGTTATTTAGTAATGTATTGTTTAGCCTCCATGTGTTTGTGTTTTTTATGTTTTTTTCCCTGTAATTGATTTCTAACCGCATAGCGTTGTGGTCAGAAAAGATGCTTGATATGATTTCAATTTTCTTAAATTTACTGAGGCTTCATTTATGACCCAAGACGTGATCTATCCTGGAGAATGTTCCATGTGCACTTGAGAAGAAATTGTAATCTGCTGGTTTTGGATGAAATGTCCTATAAATATCAATTAAATGTATCTGGTCTATTGTGTCATTTAAAGTTTGTGTTTCCTTATTTTCTGTCTGGATGATCTGTCCATTGGTGTAAGTGAGGTGTTAAAGTCCCCCAGTATTATTGTGCTGCTGTCAATTTCTTCTTTTATAGCTATTAGCAGTTGCCTTATGTATTGAGCTGCTCCTATGTTGGGTGCATATATATTTATAATTGTTATATCTTCTTCTTGGATTGATTCCCTTGATCATTATGTAGTGTCCTTCCTTGTCTCTTCTAACATTCTTTATTTAAAGTCTATTTTATCTGATATGAGTATTGTTACTCTAGATTTCTTTTGATTTCCATTTGCATGGAATATCTTTTTCCATCCCCTCACTTTCAGTCTCTATGTGTCCCTAGGTCTGAAGTGGGTCTCTTGTAGCTAGCATATATATGAGTCTTGTTTTTGAATCCATTATGCGAGGCTGTGTCTTTTGGTTGGAGCATTTAATCCATTCACGTTTAAGGTAATTATCGATATGTATGTTCCTATGACCATTTTCTTAATTGTTTTGGGTTTGTTTTTGTAGGTCCTTTTCTTCTCTTGTGTTTCCCACTTAGAGAAGTTCCTTCAGCATTTGTTGTAGAGCTGGTTTGGTGGTGCTGAATTCTCTTAGCTTTTGCTTGTCTGTAAAGCTTTTGATTTCTCTTTGAATCTGAATGAGATCCTTGCCGGGTGGAGTAATCTTGGTTATAGGTTCTTCCCTTCCATCACTTAAAATATATCATGCCACTCCCTTCTGGCTTGTAGAGTTTCTGCTGAGAAATCAGCTGTTAACTTTATGGGAGTTCCCTCTTATGTTTTTTGTCGTTTTTCCCTTGTTGCTTTCAATAATTCTTCTTTGTCTTTAATTTTTGTCAATTTCATTACTATGTGTCTCGGTGTGTTTCTCCTTGGGTTTATCTTGCCTGGGACTCTCTGCACTTCCTGGACTTGGGTGGATATTTCCTTTCCGATGTTTGGGAAGTTTTTGACTATAATCTCTTCAAATACTTTCTCGGGTCCTTCCTCTCTCTCTTCTCCTTCTGGGACCCCTATAATGCGAAAGTTGTTGTGTTTAATGTTGTCCCAGTGGTCTCTTAGGCTGTCTTCATTTCTTTTCATTCTTTTTTCTTTATTCTGTTCGCAGCAGTGAATTCCACCATTCTGTCTTCCAGGTCACTTATCCGTTCTTCTGTCTCAGTTATTCTGCTATTGATTCCTTCTAGTGTCTCTCTTAAACATTTCTTGCATCTTCTCGATCTTTGCCTCCATTCTTTTTCCGAGGTCCTGGATCATCTTCACTATCATTCTGAATTCTTTTTCTGGAAGGTTGCCTATCTCCACTTCATTTAGTTGTTTTTCTGGGGTCTTATCTTGTTCCTTCATCTGGTACATAGCTCTCTGCCTTTTCATCTTGTCTATCTTTCTGTGAATGTGGTTTTTGTTCCACGGGCTGCAGGATTGTAGTTCTTCTTGCTTCTGCTGTCTGCCCTCTGGTGGATGAGGCTATCTAAGAGGCTTGTGCAAGTTTCCTGATGGGAGGGACGGGTGGTGCGTAGAGCTGGTTGTTGCTCTGGTGGGCAGAGCTCAGTAAAACTTTAATCTGTTTGTCTGATGATGGGTGGGGCTGGGTTCCCTCCCTGTTGGTTGTTTGGCCGGAGGCGACCCAACACTGGAGCCTACCCGGCTCTTTGGTGGGGCTAATGGCGGACTCTGGGAGGGCTTACGCTAAGGAGTACTTCCCAGAACTTCTGCTGCCAGTGTCCTTGTCCCCATGGTGAGCCACAGCCACCCCCCACCTCTGCAGGAGACCCTCCAACACTAGCAGGTAGGTCTGGTTCAGTCTCCTATGGGGTCACTGCTCCTTCCCCTGAGTCCTGATGCGCACACTACTTTGTGTGTGCCCTCCAAGAGTGGAGTCTCTGTTTCCCCCAGTCCTGTTGAAGTCCTGCAATCAAATCCCGCTAGCCTTCAAAGTCTGATTCTCTAGGAATTCCTCCTCCCATTGCCAGACCCCCAGGTTGGGAAGCCTGACATGGGGCTCAGAACCTTCACTCCAGTGGGTGGACTTCTGTGGTATAAGTGTTCTCCAGTTTGTGAGTCACCCACCCAGCAGTTGTGGGATTTGATTTTATTGTGATTGTGCCCCTCCTACCATCTCATTGTGGCTTCTCCTTTGTCTTTGGATGTGGGGTATCTTTTTTGGTGAGTTCCAGTGTCTTCCTGTCGATGATTGTTCAGCAGTTAGTTGTGATTCTGGTGCTCTCACAAGAGGGAGTGAGCGCACATCCTTCTACTCTGCCATTTTGAACCAATCTCTCTGGCTTTAAACTTTTTTGACCATCACCCATAGTAAAAGACACATTTTATTATCTTGACCCAGGACATCATATAAATATAAATATAAACATAAATGTAAATATAAACCAAAAGTTTTACCAAGAGGATGCACTCGGATATATTTTATTCTAATCTTTTTTTCATTTTAATAATGGTTTTGACCCACAAAATTGATTTCATTGCCCAGAAAGAGACCTTGACCTGCAGTTTGAAAAATGCTGCCTTAAAGCGTAAACTCACATTCAAAGACAAGCCCTCATACTACTCTTGTATAAAGAGCCAACTGGGACAGTGCCCAACATATAATACGTGTTCAGGAAATATTTGTTGAACTTCTGGACTTTTAAGGAACCAATAATCCACAAGTTAAACAATTTGTTCTGTAAACTCTCCAGTTTGCTGTATGTGGAAAAGATAATCCTAATTCCAAATTTCAACAAGCAAATCATTCACAAACACAAAACTCTAAGTTGATTTCTGTTGTGAATCTAGACTTGAAACTCTAAATAAAATACTAGCAGACACATCATTCAACAAGCATGAGTTAAGTGTCTGTTCTGTACTGTGCAATGTCCTAGGGGCCAGAGATACAGAAACAAATCAGACCCAGCCCCTGCCCTCACAGACCTGGGATGTGGTGGGAGATTGGGAGGCAAAGGCAGCTTTAGAATGCAGTGTGAAGAGGGTGGCACAGGCTGCATGGGAATGGAGGAAACAAAGTCAGTTTCCTAGAGGAAACAAAGTCAGTTTCCTCGGAGCCAACCCCAAGCCTATACTGGAAAGATGAATAGTTAGATGGGAGGGTAAATAAAGGAGTGCTGTATCAGGCAAAGAGAATAACATGTGCAGAGCTGTGGCAGCCACAGTCGATTGTCCCCCTACAGCCGATCCACATGTTTCTTGTTGGTCATGCCCCAGTTACTTTTGGAGGGCAGGGGAGTGTCCCCTGCTACTCCATATAATTCAGGGAAAAATCCTGACTAACATGAACCAGTTGTGATGGTCCCATTCTCCGTGCCAGTTATTGGTTTAGGAATGGGCATAAAACTCAGATCTGGCTAATGAGATTCAAGGGCATATCTTCTGAAAGGGGACTTGAGGAAAAGTTTCCTTGTTCTTAAAAAGAGACTCATGGTAAGAAACATCCCTCATCTTCTACTGGTTGCTGCATTGTCTCTATGGGATGCCTGACTGTAATGCAGCCATGTAGGGACCACGAATAGGGTGGCAATCAGAAGGACAGAAAGACCAGGGACCTCGGTGACCTTGGTGAGTAGCTGAACTAACCAATACTAAAGCTACTCTATCCCAGGACATGATGTCATGTAAGATAAAAGATTTCCCTTATTGTTAAAGTCAGTTGAGTCAGGGTTTTATGTTACTTGCAGTCAAAATGAACCTAAACTGATGCAAAAGCTGTGGAGATATAAAAGACATGTTCTGGGTTCTGCAAGGCAGGATTTGGGATGCAAAGGCCAGATCATACTATGCTACAAACTTCAGCTTCAAAATGAAACACAAGTGACTGTTAAACATATGAAAAACTCAACCTCACTTTTAAAGAGAAATGCACTTTAAAGCTACAATGAGATGTCATTTTTCATCTCCCTATTGACAAAGATCAAAAAGCTTGATAATATCCAATATTGCCAAGGGGAAACCAGCACACCCATTTGTTGCTGATTATAAACAGTATAAATCTATGGAAGGCAATTTGGCCATAACTGTCAAAACTAAAAATGCACTTGACCCAACAACTCTACTTCTAGGCATTCATCCTATAGACACACTTCCATGTGAGCAAAATAACATGCACAATGATACTAGTTACAGCATTGTTTGTAAATGCAAATTGGCTGAAAACTAGCCAGTTGACCAGCAGTAGGAAACCAATTAATAAATCACATTACATTCATATTGAATTATATGCAGCCATTAAAAAGAAGGAAACAATTGTGTATGTACTGACATGAAAATACATCAAATAAATATTGATAAGTGAGAAAAGCAATATGCAGGATAGAGTAATACAGAATGGTACATTACTATTTGTGTGTGTGTGTGTGTGTGTGTGTGTGTGTGTGTGTGTGTTGGATATTTGAAAATGCAAAAACCATGTCTGGAATGATAAACAAGAAACTGATAACATCAGTTGCCCTCAAGAGGGAAGTTAAGTGGCTAGAAGTCAGAGGAGGAAAGAAGACTACTTTCATTATATAGCTTTTTGTACCTTCTGAATTTTATGCCATGTGTATATATTAGCTTTTCAAAATGATTCATTAATAAAAGGAGGGGTCAATCTCAATGATAAAAAATACCTTAATTGAAGAATATCATAAGATATTAAACTAGAAAATTTTAAATTATTTTTATAAATGCAAAAGGGTATTTAATTTTCCATATTCATTCATGTTAAAATGTTAATAGAGGAATTCCCTGGTGGTCCAGTGGCTAGGACTGTGCACTTCCACCACACGGGGCACGGGTTCGATCCCTGGTCAGGGAACTAAGATCCTGCATGCCACGTGGTATGGCCAAAAAAAAAAAAAAAAATGTTACTAGAGATAGAATCGTCTTCTTCACATAAGAAAGAGTGCCTAATATTGGACATCATATTCAATGGTGATTTTGTAGAAGCTGTTGTCAGTTCTTAAAGATCACAACAAGATGTTACCCAAGAATCTGGAAATAAAGTTGATTTCAATATTAAATTGGTAAGATTTCCACCATCACAAACGTGACTGGTTATATACAGAGGTAAATCTAGAGGTTGTAAATTTGTGACTGAAAGGTTGAGAAGAGCCAGCATTCCAGCCCAGATGCTCCGGGAGTAATTTCAGGGGAGCACGGAAAAGAATGCAACAGTAGTGCAGAACACAGAACCTTACACATAAGTTGAAAAAAGATCCAGTACATACAAGGGAATTAGTCAGCCAAGCAAGCACACCAGTTCCCCCTAAACACAGCTAAGGGGAAGGAATCTCTTTACTAAGCAGACTCCCACATACACTTCCAGCCATAGAGGGCTGTGATCTGACTTAGCTGAGAAACACTTGAGATCAGCTCCTTCCTTGGTCTGATTTCATGCTTCCTAAGCACTGCCTGATAATCTGGCTGCCCCTGAGGCCAATCTAAGGAGACAAAATATGATCGTCAGGCTGACTTGAGCAAGCCTTCTGATCCACTCAAAAATTTCATTAAGACTTTAGCTGATAACAGAACAAAGATCTGTAACAAAACAATTCACAAAAGAATAAATATGTAAAAAAATATTCAATTTTACTAGTTATCAAAGAGAAGCAGATTAAAAGAAGCATGGTATTTCTTTCACTAAATTAAATTTAAACTTAACCACCCCCCCTCAAATTAAAATGCAAATTTCTAAATCAGGAGCTGGTGATATTGGCACCTGTATTCATGGTGGATAGTATCATAAATAGATGTACTCAATTAGGAAAATAATCAAGAGTCCTAAAAATGTTCATGTCCTTTGACCTAATACATCTCTTTTCAAGAATGGATCCAGAACAGAGCAGCAGAATCATGAAGCCATTGCCAAAGTCCAGGGTTCCATCCTGACATGGTCTCCCTGTACGGAGCCTTCCCAGGCCATATTCCTATGCCTGTGCTTTTCAGTACAGTAATCACTAGCCACATGTGGTTACTGAGCACTTGAAATGTTGCTAGTCCAAATTGCCAGTGCTATAAGTGTAAAATACACACCAAGTTTCAGACTTAGGGGGAAGAAAAAAAAGAGAGAAAAATAGATCACTAATAATTTTTATATTGATTATATATTGAAATGATAATGTTTGGATATTTGGCTTAAATAAAATATACTATTAAAATTAATTTCTTATCTTTACTTTCTTTTACTTTTTTAATATGGCTAAGAGAAAATGTTAAACTACCTATGTGGCTCACATGCTATTTCTTTTAGACAGCACTGTCCTAGTATTTCTGTAACGTAATGTGACCAGCATCTTAGGTAATCACCTCTATTTCTAATAAACATGGTTCTTTGTATCTAGTGCTGTGGCAAGGCTGACTTGTTTTCTAGAAAAAGGAAGAGGAAGGATAAATGGATGGCCCAGCAGAGGAAAGGGCCTCTGCCATAAT
The DNA here is from genome assembly GCF_009873245.2 of Balaenoptera musculus. Lineage (NCBI taxonomy): Eukaryota > Metazoa > Chordata > Mammalia > Artiodactyla > Balaenopteridae > Balaenoptera > Balaenoptera musculus. The sequence continues at coordinate 139,657,524 of NC_045786.1, read as the reverse complement.
TTTTGCCCCAATGTCCTTGCTCCCATGCCTGAAATTCTCCATTGAGCCACAATGTTGGGTTGGGTTGTTGAAATGGAAGGAAGCTACCTGGCAGTGACTGCTTTCCCAGACTTATATCTCTCTGTCTCCCACATCCCTCCACTTGGGTCCATCCATGATGTCACCAGAAAGATCTATAAAGATAAAAAGGTCATATCACGCCCCTGCTAAACATCCTCCAGCTACTTCCCTTGTGAGTTAGAATAAAATTTGCATGCCTGCCTTGGCCCCAAAACCAAAGGACCTGGCCTTGCTTCCCTCTCTGGCCTCTTCCTTCTCCTTTCTCTCCCTAGGCTCCAGCCACACCAGCCTCATTTCACTTTGTCAACCTGACTGACTCCTTTCCCTCTTTAAGTCTCCTGAATGTACCATTCCCAACCTCAGGAAGCCTCTCTAGTCCCTTTCTAGCACATCAGTGTATCTTATTTCCTTTATCATACTTAGAATTTCCTGAAATTATTCGTATTGTGTTTCCTTTGTTACCACCTGTCTTTCCTTCACAAGGTAATAAACTCCATGAGAAGAGGGATCCTGTCTATCCTGTTCACTGCAGCATCCCCCATCTTAGAACAGCATCTGGTGCATAGTAGGGGCTCCACAAATATTTGTTGAACAAGTCTATGAATGAATGCCAAATTACTCCACCTACCCCTTCCAAAATGTGCTTTGATTTCTCTTGTCTCAAAGGAAATCTTGCCTCAAAGTATCTTTGCTTTTGCTATGTCTTCCTACCTAAAGTCTTTATTCCTCATCTAAAATGATTTACTTTCCGCTTCAAGCAAAAACTACCCAACTCAAAAGCATTTGATGAGGGACTTCCCTGGTGGTCCAGTGGTAAAGAATCGCCTTCCAATGCAGGGGACGCGGGTTCAATCCCTGGTCGGGGAACTAAGATCCCACATGCCGTGGGGCAACTAAGCCCACGCGTCACAACTACTGAGCTTGCGTGCTGCAAACTACAGAGCCCACGCACCCTGGAGCCCGCACACCACAGCTAGAGAGAAGCCTGCGCCGCAACGAAAAAAAAAAGATCCCGCGTGCCTCAATGAAGATCCCACGTGCCACAACTAAGACCCGATGCAGCCAAAAAATAAATAAATAAAATAAATAAATATTTTTTAAAAAGCATTTGATGATAAGGAGGGTATTTTTGTTTTTTGTTTTTTTAATCTCACATAATAAGAAGTCCAGAAGTGGTGCAATTCCAAGGTTGGGTAACTCAGTGACTCAACGATGTCCTCAAAGAACCATGCTTTTTCCAACCTTTTTCCTCTGCCACCCTCAAAATGTGGCTGTTGACCTCATCTTCCCCCTTTATGTTTGCAAGATGACAACGGCAGCTTGAGTACCATGTCCTTACACGACAACATCTCAAATCCAGAGCATCTCAGACTCAGAAAATTTCCCAGAAGTCCCTTCTTCAGAGTTCCCTTTTATGTTCCATTGCCCAGAATTGTAGGGCACGCCCATTCCTAAACCAGCCCATTTCTAAACCAGTTACTGGCAAGAGCAAGGAATTTCCATGACTGGCTTAAAGAATCAAGATCTGCCTCTCTTGGGCTGGGTGAGTCCCTTGTCTCCTGTAGTAGAGGTACTAAAATTTAACAAAGGAGTGGGTTTGGGGTGGTGTGATGGAGTCTAGGAAGAAAAAATGGTCTCAGAATAAGCCACTGAGAATTTCTACAAGCCACAAAACCCTACTAGTTTTTTCAAGTGCAACTCAAATCTTAGGTCTTTCATTAATCCTACTCCGATTAGCTGAGCCAGAAGCAGTCACTCTCTCCTATGAATGTAAAACCTTCAGTTCAGGTCAAAAACTTTGGTATCATTCCTAATTTCTCTGTTTATAACCCCATACCTTAGCTATTTTGTCTACCTTCAAAATATATTCAGAATTAAACCTCATATCACCAACCTCAGTCCCATCACTTCGGCACAAGCCATCATCATTTCACCCCTGGATTAGGCCTCTACCCTCACACAGAATGATCCTTTCAATGTATAACTCAGATCATGTCACTGCTCTGCTCAAAACCCTCTAATGGCTTCAGAATAAAATCCAAAATTCTTCCCACGGCCTCCAGAACATTGGTGATCTACGCTTGTCCCTTCTCTAACCTTATATCTTGCCCATCCCCTCTCACTCACTGCCCTCCAGCCACACTGGCCTACTTGTCCTTCTTAGAACCCACCAAGCACACTCCTGCCTCAGGGCCTTTGCACCTGCTATTCAGCTTGCTTGGAAAATTCTTCCAGATATGCTGATGTCTTGCTCTCCCTCTTTCTTCAGGTTTTGACTCAAATGGCACCTTATCTGGGAGGCATTCCCTGACCTCCTATCTAAAAAAATTCACCTTACTCTGCTTCACTTTCCTTTGAAGCACTTGTTACAAGTTGATGTATTATATATTTATTTGTTAACACTCTGTCTTGTCTCATTAGAATCTAAGATCCACGAAGCCAGGGGTTTTATCTGTTTTTTCACTGGTTTAGCATGTAACATAGCATATAATAAGCACTCAATATATATTTATTGAATAATTGCATAATCCTTTAAGCTTTGTTATCTGTTTGATTCACCTGACATGGTCCGAAGCTATTACCTTTGCATGTGCACATGTCCTGTCTCTTCAAGCTTCTTAAGGGCCAGAGCTGAGTCTTAAAGCACAATGTCTGGTATAAAGAGGGCATTCCAAAGTTTACGCTGTTGACAGATTTGGAGAAAAAATATATTAGGATAATGAGAGTTATCATTTTTCTAACCTGGTCTTGGCAGGATGATGAGAAGATGAAGTACGGGATAGGACAGCACATTTAGGAGAGGGCTTGGGGTTTGCCCTTGGAACAGGGTCCAAATTAAGTCCTTGAGGAAGAGGAGAGAAGCATCTCTCTGAAACTGAAAGGAGAATACAGGAGCACATTTCCTACTCCACAGTGCCCCCTGGAACTGGTCTTTCCAAGTTTGTTCACATTCTAACAGTACAGGTATATGTTAGAGATATTGTGGGTTCAGTTCCAGACCACTGCAGTAAAGCAAGACACAAATGTTTTGGTTTCCCAGTACATATAAAAGTTATATTTACACCATACTGCAGTCTAATAAGTGTGCAATAGCATTACATCTAAAAAAACAACGTACATACTTTAATTAAAATACACTTTATTGCTAAAAAATACTAACCATCATCTGAACCTTCAGTGAGTTGTAATCGTTTTGCTGGTGAAGGATCTTGACTCAATGTTGATGGCCACTGACTGATCAGAGTGGTGGTCGCTGAAGCTTGGGGTGGCTGTGGCTATTTCCTAAAATAAGACAACGATGAAGTCTGCCACATAATTTGGCTCTTTCTTAAATGAGCAATTTCTCTGTAGCATGCAATGCTGCTTGGTAGCATTGAACCAACAGTAGAACTTCTTTCAAAATTAGTCAGTCTTCTCAAAACCTGCCTCTGCTTTATGAGCTAAGTTTATGTAATATTCTAAATCCTTTGTTGTCATTTCCACAATCTTCACAGCATCTTCACCAGGAGTAGATTCCATCTCAAGAAACCACTTTCTTTTCTCATCAATAAGAAGCAACTCCTCATCCGTTCAAGTTTTATCATGAGATTGCAGCAATTCAGTCACATCTTCAGGCTCCACTTCTAATTCTAGTTCTCCTGCTATTTCCACCACATCTGCAGGGACTTCCTCCACTGAAGTCTTGGACTGCTCAAAGGCATCCATGAGGGTTGGAATCAATTTCTTCCAAACTCCTGTTAATGTTGGTATTTTGACCTCTTCCCATGCATGATGAATCTTGTTAACGGCCTCTAGAAAGGTGAATCATTTACAGAAGGTTTTCAATTTACTTTGCCCAGATCCATCAGAGGAATCACTGTCTATGGCAGCTATAGCCTTATGAAATTTATTTCTTAAATAATAAGACTTGAAAATCAAAATGACTCCTTGATCCATGGGCTGCACAATGGATGTTGTGTTAGGAGGCATGAAAACAACGTTCATCTCATTGTACATCTCCATCAGAGCTCTTAGGTGACCAGGTATATTGTCAATAAGTGGTAATATTTTGAAAAGAATCTTTTCTCTAAGCAATAGATCTCAACAGTGGGCTTAAAATATCCAGTAAACCATGTTACAAACAGACATGCTGTCATCCAGGCTTTTTTGTTCTTACAGAGCACAGGCAGAGTAGATTTAGCGTAATTCTTAAGGGCCCTAAGATTTTTGGAATGTTAAATGAGCCCTGGCTTCAACTGAAAGTCCCCAGCTGCATTAGCCCCTCACAAGACAGTCAGCCTGTCCTTTGAAGCTTTGAAGCCAGGCATTGACTTCTCCTCTTCAGCTACGAAGTCCTAGGTGGCATCTTCTTCCAAGACAAGGCTGTCTTGTCTACATTGAAAATCTGTGTTTAGTGTAGCCACATTTATTAATGATCTTAGCTAGATCTCCTGGATAATTTGCTGCAGCTTCTACATCAGCACGCACTGCTTCACTTTGTACTTTTATGTTATGGTAACGGCTTCTTTACTTAAACCTCATGACCCAACCTCTGCTAGCTTCACACTTTTCTTCTGTAGCTTCCTTCTCTCAGCCTTACTAGAATTGAAGAGAGTTAGGGCCTTGCTCTGGATTAGGCTTTGGCTTAAGGGAATGACGTGGCTGGTTTGATCTTCTCTCCAGACCACTAAAACTTTCTCCATATCAGGAATAAGGCTGTTTTGCTTTCTTATCATTCATGTGTTTACTGGAGTAGCACTTTTCATTTCCTGCAAGAACTTTTCCTTTGCACTCACACGTCGGCTGACTGTTGGGCGCAAGAGGGCTAGCTTTCAGCCTATCTCGGCTTTCAACATGCCTTCCTCACTAAGCTTAATCATTTCCAGCTTTGATTTAAATTGAGAGACGTAGGACTCTTCCTTTCACCTGAACACTTAGATGCCATTGTAGGGTTATTGACTGGGCTAATTTCAATACTGTTGTGTCTCAGGGAATAGGGAAGCCCGAGGAGACGGAGAGAGATGGGGAAAGGCTGGTTGGTGGAGCAGTCACAACACACACAACATTTATTAAGTTCACCATCGTATATGGGCACAGTTCATAGCACCACAAAACAATTACAGTAGTAACATCAAAGATCACAGATCACCAAAACAACTATAATAATAATGAAAAGGTTGAAATATTGTGAGAATTACCATAATGTGACACAGAAACACGATGTGAGCAAGTGCTGTTGGGAAAATGGCACCGATAGACCTGCTGGATATGGGGTTGCCACAAACCTTCAATTTGTAAAAAAAAAAAAAAAAAGCAGTATCTTGGAAGTGAAATAAAGCAAAGTGCAGTAAAATAAGGTATGCAACTGAATAGGGCCTCACTCTCATGAATTGATGGCAAAGGTCTCCTTAAGAGAAGCTAAACAGAAGACAGCAAAGCCACAAGTGGTTTAAGGTCACATGGAGTCACTGCTCAAATTTAGGAAGGAAATTCAGACTTACTCCAGGTCCCACCCCAACCCCCCCCCGGTACTCCAACCTCCCAAGTACGCTGGGGAGGTCCCAAGAGGGGCGTTGGAGCCCCGGGAGAGCAGGTCCTGTTAGCCCAGCTCTCACTTCTGCCCACGGTTCTCACACTAATTCTAGCAGCAGGGCCATTTACCAGACTCCAGGGAACCAGGCCACTTTCAATTGTCAATAGCATTACACTTGCCAGAGGAGAAAGGGACAAAGGAGGAGACTGAAGACAGTGCTTTAAACAGAGGAAGAAAAAGATATCATTGGCTGTGCCCTAAGCCAAAAAAGCAAATGCCAGGAATAACTGTGAGAGTTGTGTGAAGCCAAGTCTGCGCAGACCAGACGGTCCCCGGGTGGAGGAGGAGGCAGGGGCTGAGGTGGTCTGAGGACGCAGAGCTAGCGCCCCAGGGGCAGGGCAGGAGGAGAGGGACATATCGTAAGCAACCTTAAAAGACTCGTTTTAGCATTCCGCAGGAAATGAGAAGCAGATGGGTTGGTGTGGAACTTGTTTACGTGTTACTGGTCTCCGCGAAGCTTCCAGGGCAGAGTTAGGATTGGAAAAAAGGGGTATTTTAGGCAAATATTGACATGGTCTCCATTCTGAGAAAGTGGGGCCTCTTTTAATTGGATCATCTTCCCCTTGAGATACAGGCATTTAGTTTGAAGGACCCTCATTGCCCCATACTAGGGCAGGCCTGGCTAGGGCAGTACTGACCTGCTTGCACCTTCTTAAGGGAACTGAGTTACATCTTCTCTCTTGCTTTTACGTCACACCCTACTGGACAGAGAAGCGGAAACAGAGACCTGGACATGCAGAGGATAATGAAATGGTTCACATCAAAGGTCCTGAGGTTTGCAGGAGGCTTATTAGAACACAGATTACTGGGTCCCACCACCTGAGTTTCTACTCAGTAGAGCTAGGGTGGGGCCCAATGGCCACACATTGGATCACCTGGAGATTAAAATATACTGATGGCTGGGCCCTATTCCCAAAGATTCTGATATTAACTGATCTAGGATATGACTTGAGTATTGTCTAAAGCTCTCTCTGTATTTCTAAGTTACAACCGAGGTCAAGATTCATAGATCTATTTCTCTTTGACCTGCCATCGTCATTACATCCGTGGCTTAATTTCAACTTACCTTCAAAATATGGCCTCCAGATGGTTAGGAAGACAGGAGACCATGGGATCCAAATTTGGCATAAACTGAGATTTGGGAAAAGAGGCTAAAAAAAAAAAAATCACTTTCTGAGACACAAACTATTAAAAATCTATGTAAATGCAGGCAATTACTCTTTTATGTAATCTGTTCAGGAAATAGAGCTCCTAAAAAATGTTTTGTAAGTAAGTTGCTGCCAAGAGGCAGCGAAAGTAATCATCTTTAATGCTTATCAATCACTTACTATGTGCCATGCAGTCTTCCTAGTGCTTTTATTTTAAACTCATTTAATTCCCACAGTAACTCAAAGGTAGGGGGTATCATCATCCCCAATTTAACAAATGAGGAAACTGAGGCCCTGGGAGGTGAAGTAATTTGTCCCAAATCACACAGTTAACAAGTGACACAGCCGGCTCTCAAACTTGGTGTGCGTCTGAATTACCTACAGAGACAGTTCAAAATACGACAACCAGGCCCCATCGCAGATCAATTGGATCAGGATCTCCTGCGCTGGGTCTTTATCAAAATTGTTTTTAACAAACTCCTGGAGAGTCAGTGGTTCACCAAGGTAAAGAGACCATTGTTAGGATTTTAAACGAAGGCTTTGAAATTAGATTACCCTAAGTTCAATTCTTTCTCCATCACTTATAACTGGAATCTTTGAACAAGTTACATATCCTCTCTTCGACCTTTCCTTTCTTCATCTGGAAGTGAGAATGATTATAGTTTGGGGGATTGTTCTGAGGATTACGTGGGTCTAAGGCACAGAGCGCAGTGACAGGTCCACTGCCAGTGCAGCAGAAGGGCATTCTGAGACATTAACTAGGTCTTCCTTGCACCCATCAACACTGCACACTTCACTGTTCTCTCCCGCTGTGCCATCCAAGGCATGCCCTGTGCTAGGGAAAAGTGATGCTGCTACAGCTGGAATGCCAAGAAAGTCAGTGCTTAGCTTTTGATATTCAAGTTAGAGTACTGAACACAAGACTTAGACTTGGGAGAAAGGACTTTCTGAGCTTTCAACAACTATTTGAGCCTAACCAGTAGACAAATAATACTGATCCAAAAAACCGTCCAAGATAACCAGCCCTCAGGCAGTCCAGTAGGGTTACCTGGACAGTAGGGATGCGTGGTCTCCAAGAGAGGCCCCAGCCCCCTGTCATCTTCCCAGGGTGAATCCCCTCAGAAGAGAGAGAAATGTGGTTGGGGGTAGAACACCAGATGAGCTTTGAGGAAACTGAGAATGGAGGAGGCTTGTGTCTACTTCCTATCTAGGGAGGGCAGCTAACCCCAAAGATGTGCTTATGCCACACTGATATGGGGTCAACAGAGAAGAGGTGACTTTACAGGTGATAGAGGAAGAGAACTCAGTGACAGCCTTGTTTCCTGTGGCCCCAAAGAGGTGTGGGAGAGGAGCTGAACCCTACTCATATTCTGAGAAGTTAGCTGAGAGTGACAGCCAGCAGCCCGAAGGAGTCACACCATGGAGGAACAACCATGGATGGCAGAATGAGCTGAGCAAACCAGATGGCCATGCAGCCACCTTTGAGGATAACTCTGGACGCCAGTGAGGAGGATCCCATGATCAAAGACAAGATGGGGCAGCTACTCATCTTGGGAGGTACCAACACAGAGCACATGGTGTTACATGGTCCCCCCTCTCTCACTCCAATCCCCCTGAGATTTCATCTAAAGTAGAGCAAGGGAGAGAATGTGAGTGTGAATTAATCTCCTTGGTAGTTACTAGATTAATTTTTCTGCATCGCACAGAATGGGAGTCTGAGATGAAAACTATTCTGTTTTAGAAGATCAAAGACACATATGTATGCACCTGAAACTATCTAGTAAAATTAACATCTACTAGTTAAGACTATCAAGTTTCCTAAACCGCAAAAGACATCTAGTATGACTCCCTCAAAATATAAATTGATTTAATCAGCAGAATCAGCAGATATCTTGGAAATGGCAGCATGTCTATGATGAGGAGTAAGATTTTGGTGACTTGTAAAAAATTTTTGAAAAATAAATATTGAGAAAGGAGAGTTTAAGCCCAACATTATTGCAACACTGCTGGGGGGAGAGAGAGACACTGCGTCTGACTGGATTGCTATTCCAGGTTCTGGGTGGTGTCCCTGTAGTCAAACACCCAGGGTTCCCATGTTCTACTGCAGCCTGGATGCATAGCCCATGAGCCTGCTTTACCGCTTTACTACAAGGTGGGATCCACCAACCATGACAAACTTGGTTTTCCAAACACCTAAAGGACAGTGGTACAGATAGTAGGCGCAAGGACTCTGATACGTGGAAAGGTGTACCCTGCCCTGAAAATCCACACACTGGCATTCTGACTTATAAAATAAGTCTCTGGTGAGTTAATCAATGGAAGCCTCCTAGATTGGGTGGCCAGATTTGGCAAATAAATATACAAATATTGCAGGGGACATACTTATACTAAAAAAATATTCATTGTTATCTATCAAATTTAACTGAGTGCCCTGTATTTTTTCTGTCAACCCTACTAGAGCCTGCTCACTTCCAAGTGGACTGATAAAATGGAGGTCCTGCATACACACGACTGAGAGCCAGTGCTGCCTCTGAGACCACCTTCACCAACACTAAGCTTCTCAAGTCTTTTACTACCTGTTCATTCCAAGACCAAATTTACAACTTGGACAATAAATGCATAAAATTGAAAGCCACTTCTTGGTGGCTTCCAAGGAGGTAATTAACATTATCAACAACATCTATTATGTTGTAAGATTAGTTTCTTCCCTGCAGTTGCTAGTTAAATATGAAGTTTTATTAATCTTTCCACGAAGAAGTTTTCTGTCCCTTGACCTGAGTTTTATCTTTTCCCTGATTTTTGACTCGACCACAACCCTAGTCTTTATCATCCTTTGCATGCTGGGATCCCCAGCCTTCAGATCACCTTATAGAAAACTCGGACGCCAGTGGGGAGGACCCCATGATCAAAGACAAGATGGGGCAGCTACTTGATGGATCTCTGTAGTGCCATTTCATTTGTGCCTAGGGAAAAATTAAAGTAGGAGGAGCACCACAGAACAAGCAGAGGAGCAGATTTGGTTTACGGTTCAGTGAGCAAGAGAAGATCTTTCTCTTTATCCAAGCCAGCTCTCCTTCTCGGCACTAACATATCACAGGATATCAGTGTCTTACACTTGACTGCGTCTTCCCTTTGTCATCTTCTAAAGAGGTCTCTGCCCATAGAGAGACAATATTGATTTGTTATCCCCAGACCAGTTGGAGCTAAGTTCATGCTACTTGACTCAAGCCATCATCAAGCTCCTCCATTCTAGATATAAACTGCAATTTTTGCTAAGGAACTTGAAGAGTGTCTCGGGTGAAGTAGGATTTAGGTCATTCCTCTGGAATTCTGGTTTTAATTCATTGCTGGCATTTCTGAAGTAGTTTAGGGTGAACATCTGAGATAAATGAGTCATCTCAGTCCTTCTATTTCTTCTATTTCCTATTATTTTCTAACTTAAACATTTCAGAACTAAGAATTAATATATCTTCCCAATGCTGGAAACAGGCAAGTCATTCTGTAAAATATATTGAGAAATTAATGGACTTCCATCTGGGGAGAAGTAAACAAAAGTAGATTATATATATGCCTGTTTATCTATAGACCTACAGTATTGGGAGCTGAAGAATGGTTGAGCAGTTCTAAGCCAGGCTTGTCATTAGGTTAAAAAAAACCCAACCAGCCAACCACCAATTTGGTTTTTCTCCAACTGTCAGCTGGAAGCAGGGAGAAGTGAAATGTTAAACTGAACCAAAAAGGGATGTGGAGTTTTTTGAGGGGTGTTTTAAAGAGCTGAAAGGTGCCCCTTGTTCTCCACCAAGTCAACTGTCCTCAGATTCTGGGCTCCCAGGAGAGGTTGGAAGAAATCCCTGCTCCCATTGTGGCTGTCACCTTGTTTGGTGAAATAGATGTGATTAGGAAACTTCTTCAGATCCATCACCCAGGTGGTTTGGGGGACAGAGGTGACCAGAAGCAAGGCACAGAGGGGGCTAAAAACTCCTTCCATGGTGAGCACTTGACAGCAGGCAGGACCAACTACATTATCAACCTCAGCGTCTGCTCTTCTCCCAGTCCAAAGTGCAAACATTCTCCCCTAGCTACGGCACAAGAACACTATGAGAGGCATCCAATCCATTCCTGTATAAATGTATCTTCACACCACATATGGTATTTTGATAACTAATATGAGTACAGCACCCTACATTTGTAAAGTGCTCTCAGATACATGATATTATTTGATCCGGTTATATACAGGCCTTATCAAGATGAGCAACTACCAGGAGCAATCAGGAAACAGTGGGGGCACTGACATTCCCCACAACCACCGGGTCAGAGAAACCCATCAGTATGATCTGACAAAGAAATTCAGTTGATTTGATAACTGAAAAAAAGAAAACTGCAGGATAGTTTGTACATCGTGAGCCCATTCATGCAAAAGAAATATGGTTATGGCTATATATGTACATACACAGATAGCTTTATTTGTTGTATCTATACTCACATATGCAAATATATATAGATACATGTATATGAGTATATATTCAAATGTTTATATATACAATTTTACAATGAATATTATTATTTTATGTTGTTAATTTTATATATATATTTTCCATAACAGCTTATGGAAAAAACCCAAACGAATTTTTTGGCCAAACCAACATATTTATAATATTTATAATATATGATATTTTATAATTATAACAAGGTATGTTTAAGAAAAAAGCTAATTGGTGTTAGCATTTCTTTTTCCCACCCTCACGATTAAGGGAAGAGAAGTGGTTGTTGTTAAAGGTGTAGATTGTACTGTATTTGGAAAACAGGCCTTAAAAGGGAGGACTCTGATAAGGCCAGGACCCCACACCAGTAGTTTTGTCCCCTTGGCCCTATACAAACCCCATGTTGCAGAGGGCTAGCATGACAGCTGTGTTGTTGAAGGACACCTTCTGTTTCTGAGAACAACTCAAACTCATCCATGGGTGGTTCAGTCCATGCTTGAGTCAGAGGATCAAAAATATAAGGCTGTACATACCCTCTCTCTGATCAACTAATCATACAGCCGTAGATGTGCACATATTAGGGTTAAAAGAGAAAACTATGGCAAGTCCTGCACCAACTTCCAGGAAGGTAAACAGGTGGAGTGGGAAAAATAGGGGATACGGATCGAGCACTTGTGAGTTTCAACCCCAGCTCTGCTGCTTACTTACTTGTGTCCACAGGCATGATCTTAGGCTCTCTGGGCTTCAGTTTCCCTCTGTGTTAAATGCGCCCAATAACACCTATATCACAGGATTATTTCACATACACATCTCAAGTGACACTCTCTAGAAAGGATGCTGAAAGCTTGGTTGTCAGAGCACACCAGGCGACCAATCAGATTTTGCTGATATCCCACATTCACTGCATCAGATAGAATTTCTGCTTCTTTGTGTACATTGTAGGGTTACTCCCATGCATTCGTCACAAGTGTGAACAAATTGGGTGTGTTTTGTTTGCCAGGAAGTAACACTGTCACTCCTTCTACAAACAAACCAACACTAGAGGTTGCAGTTCTGCAAATAAACCCCACATCCTTCTAAAATGAAGGAAGCTTTGAGAGACCATCAGGGGAAGGAAAGAGACTCCCCCAGTCCGCTCCCTTCCCTTTTCTAACGTAATCTTCATTAGAAGTCAGCCACCTATCCCACCCTTACACTTCCAAACACCAAGAATACCATACCTAGGGAAACGGACCCTGAAAAACATGACAGGTCTTCCTAGCCATCTGGGAAATTCTCTAGAAAAAGGAGGTTTGGGTGCAAGGAGATTCAATTTGCAAGAAGTTATACAATCTCTTTAGTCCTCAATTTCCTCAGCTGTGAAAGAAAGAACTAATGATTCCTAAATTCTCTTTGAGTCCTAACATGTTATGACTATAATCCTCTCTCTCAATCCTCTCTGCTCTGTTCCCATTGCTCCACCCTGGTTTGTGCAATCAGCTCTTCCCTGGGTTGTCGCAACTGCCTCTAGCCTTGCTCGTCCAAAATCATGCTTCACATAGCTTGCAAGATGATCTCTCTAAAATGCACATCTGCCTCAGGTACTTTTGTGACTCTCCATTACCTCCAAAATAAATTCCAGTTTCTCAGCACAAGCCTCAAAGACGTGTCTACCTTCCCAGCATCATCTGTCACATCGCTTCTCCTGTAACTGAGCAAGCAGAACTCCTTAGAGCTCCTCTCTCACCTCCACGCATTGCTATTCCCTTTGAATGGGATGTCCCTCCCCACATCTGCCCAGCCAACTCTTCTTTCAAAGTTAGCTCAAGTAGCACATTCTCCAAAAGGCGATTAGATGCCTCTCCTCTGCACCCCAACAGGACCATGTGAAATCATTGCATCAAAGTGTAATATTTTCATCCAGCATTTAGAGTTGTTGTTTCTGAGTAGAGGCTGGCTTTCTGCTCTGGCAAAGGACGCAGTGCTAGCAGCATCCCTGGTGCAGGTGACACTCATAAAAGGGGCAGGTACGCAGCCCCTCTGTTCTCTCTGGATCCTGCAGAGAGGCAGGGTCGGGGGGGTGTGGCTGCATGTGCTGTGGAGCAGCACTCCTAAGGAGGAATCACTTGTTGCTCTCCCTTTTCATAGGTCAGCTTGAGAGGGGCTGTGCTGGGGGGGTAAATATCTTGGGGTTCAGACACTAAGCAGTGTGAGCTTAGGGGCCCACTGCTTAGGGAAGTGCTTGAAATGCCCAGCTTGAGGTCTCCTGGTCCCACAGGAAGTTGAGATTGGGTACAGCCGGTCCCCCTGTTGGAGGAAGAGGGAGCTAGCCCACTGCCCGGCAACCCAAGGAAAATCTCCTGGGATAATACATTGGTCAGTCCTACTGGTCAAACCACACTTCCTACACATATGCCCCCAACCTACGATATAAGGTACCTAGTACCTAGTATTTTAGAAGTGCTCAATAAATAATTACAGATGCCACTTATTGAGGGCCTATTACATGCCAGTAACTTGATATATTTTATTCCTAGTTCTCACAATGACTATACAAGATAGGTATTATTAGTTCCATTTTATAGATGAGGAAACTGAAGCTTGAGAAGGCTAATCGACTTGCCTAAGATCATATGGCTAGTAAATGGTGGAGCTGGAATGTGAACTGACATCTTGATCACTCCAAAACCAGTGCTCTTTCCCCCCAAGCTATGTAGCCTCTCAGTATGATGTTCTCTCCCTCTCTCTGCAGGGACTCGTCACTTATTTTGCTCAAATCCATGCCTTGAGTGCCCTCCTACTGAAATGTGTTCCTCCAGTGAGGCCTCTGGACTCTTCTGCCTCATTATCAGCTGACCTGCAGTTTTTTCCTTACCTTCACCCAGTCTGATCTGCTCTCTACCCTCCAAACCCAGTGCGTACTTGAACTCGTCTGCTGTTAGTAGAAGTTCCAAGTAAGTATATGCTATGAAAAGTCAGGAGCAGGAACAACAAGGCGTCTTGGAGACAGGAACCAAACATGATTCTTTGGCAGGGCCCTTGGAGACAGAATGACCCCCGTTTAGCCATGTCTGGGCCCTGAAGTGGGAAAGGCCTCTGGCCTTTTCACTCAGCATGATGTCCAGAGAACGACCCAGAACATGATGACTCTGGCAGAGGTAGCTGCTCTATTCCCCAGGCACTTGTAAACCCGAACAATCACCATCTTCCTCCCCCATTCCTCATCAAAAGCTTTTATTAAATAGCCTAATTATTAAACAAGGCAGGTGGAAGAGAAAGGTAGGAAATTGGAGGGTTGAACTGAGCTTTTTCAAAAGCCAGAAAAATGACTCAGCGTGTGTAACACCTCATTTGGAGAACAGAGTGGATGTTCCTGATCCAGCCGGGTGCATTGTTAAACCTGTGGAGAGAGATAGGGAACAGACCATTTTTTTTCTCTCTCAGTCACACATAACTGCGAGCTCAGAGCCGAACTGGTGAGCTTCTAGAATAAATCCAGAAGATTTATTTTCCCAACAAGGGCCAAAGAACTGACAGAATCACAGGAAAGAAAAATATATACTATCTGTTCAAGTCAGTGTTTAGAATACTCTAAGTGGGAGGACATTTTATTAGCAAATCCACTAGACTATAAGCTCCTTGAGGTAAGAAATTGTGCTCTATTTATTCTTGATTCTAGGATGGAGTCCAGTGCCTGGCACATAGTGGGTGCTCAATAAATGTTCACTAGAATAAAGCTGAAGGCAGGAGCTGAATCTTGTACAACTTTGCATCCCTCTCAGTGCCTAGCACTTAATGAATGAATGACAGGGGCATTAATGAATGACAAATGACGTTTTAGACTTGCCTTTGAAGAAAAGCATATGCCTCTGCAAACAGAGGTATCATCTCCTGAATTATTCAAGAAGTCTGTGTTCACTTCCTAATTACATCTTGATTTTTACCTCCTCAGAAGGCAGAACTTTTGCTAAAATAATCTGGCTGCTAATAAGAAACAGCTCTGCTGGCTTTTTTTCATCCTCATGAAAAGCCAATCAGTCCTGAACTTCTGGAGCCACCAAGGCACAGGCCAGGCTCCTTGGATTCTCCTGGGAGCTGGTCTAATTTGCCTCTAGCTTTTCCAGTTCCCTCCCTTCTACTCTCTCCTGTCCTCCTTGTTCTGGGTCTCATGCCAGCTGAGTTTTGACTCCCTTTGTCAAGCAGCTCCGCTTCTGCCAATCCAGTAAACCTCACTTCTCTCAGTTTAGCTTATGTACAGAGACAGTACACCAGAAACATATGGATAGTCAAGAAAGCACATAATGTGTAGGAAACTGAGGCAGGAGCAGGGAGAGGCAAGAGCTCTTCCTCACAAGTATCCTGAGCAAGGGCTTGAGGGCCATGCTGGTTTTCTTTCCCTCTCACAGAGACAGGTGCAAGTCACTGATGGGGCTTCGTGTGGGAGCTGAGTCTTATACAGCTTTGCATTCCTCTCAGTACCCAGCACTAAATGAATGAATAATGTATTAGCTCCCCTCACAAATACATAAAACCTCTCTATTTCACAGCTGAGGGATGGAAACTCAGAGAGCTTAGTAGATCAGCCCCTCCAGGCTGAGCTAGGTTCCCCTTCTCCGGGCACCCTTCGTGGGACCTTACCTTAGCATTTATCACAATGGGATATCGTTATTCGTTTATATATCATTTTCTACTCAATTTTCTGTGTGCTCCCTGAGGGCAGAAACTGTGTCTTTCATCTTTGCACTTCTCAAGAATAAAGCCCTCAATAAAAGTTTGCTGAATGAATGACTTGCTCAGGGTCACCCAGCTAATACAAGGCTGAGCTGGGACCAGAACCAAGCCCTCTGTCCCCCCAAATCCTATATCCTTGCTGTCCTAGCAGGACACTTTCTGGAAGAAAGTGGGAAGTGGACCTATCAAGAAGCTAATTAAGCATTTGGCAGGTTTATGAACTATGTTGAGAGGTTTTCTTTTTAACTTTCCTTTCCTTCCTTCTTGATATTGGTGGGAATTCTAGGCAGCTACTCTGAGCTGAGCCAGGGTCACATCTATATTCTTGCTCCTGAAATAGCTGAATTCATCACCTCTTCAGAGGAGGAAGTCTCCACAGATGGCTTTGAAGCTCCCTCTCCTTCAAATTACTCTTTGAAGTAATTTGGAGATGACTGGGAGAAAATGTCAAAGGTTTTGATCCATGTTTCTTGAAATATTGGAGAGTTTTCTGTTCTTGTTGGTCCTGAACAACTAGGCTGGAAATTTCATGAGAAAAGGTTTGTTTCTGCCCTCACCTGGTCACACATGTTGATCGTGGAGGACCTACTCCGGCCACCCACAAGCAAGATGCCAGTACCTGACTTTGATGAAATGAAGGTGGACACGGTGAAGAAAGAGGTACTCAAGGCTGCACTGCTGTTGAGAGTGGAAGGGACTTCCTGGCTCCAGAGGAAAGCCCAGAATAGAAAGGCAGCAGGCACAAAGGGTCCTAAGGAGTGTATTTGGAGTGCTCAAGAGTTCGGGCTCTGGGACTAGATATGCCTAGGTTCCAGGCCTAGTTCTACCACCTACTGATCCTCTTACCCTGGGCAAATTATGTAACATCTCTATGCATCAGTCCTCATGTACCAAAAATCAATGAGCTAATCTATGAGGGTTTATTGCTCTCCATAATAAACCCTTCCAGTTGCATTCTCCACCCCTTTCTTCATCCCTGCTCTGTGCCCTAGAGACTGACCTCTAAGACTGTACCACCAAGTGTCCTTTGCCCTCTGGCTTCTGGTTGGATTCAGCCAAAGGGGAGATACTAGTAGAAGAATAGCTACTCAGAGGAATAAGAACCCATGGCATTTACTCCCCTGGCCTTCACAGTGGTGGGCCACCACTTCAATAGAGGCTGTATACCTCTACCTCCACCCCCAGCTCCTGTCAGGCAGCCCTGTCCTGTAGCTAAGCTCTCTAAACGTTCCATTAACTCTGCTTTCTCCCCTCAGACCTTCACACCTAGAGATGCTCATGGCCTCAGCATCCCTTGTTGGGCACCCTAACCCTATGCATACTTCTGTATATAGTCCTTTTGTTAGATTCTCCCTATTTTACCACTTGAGTGTCCCATTTATCTCCTTTCAGGACCATGACTAATGTGCCTGACATATGATAAGTGACTAGTAAATGTTTCGTGCTTCTCCTCCTCCCCCTCCCCTCATTCCTTCATTATCCTCACCATCCTCTTTATTATCTCAGTATAAAGCAGAAGAGCTAGAGGGAGATTGTATTGGTGGTCTACTGTTGTGTAACAAGTTATCACAAAATCAGCAGCTTACAACAACACACGGTTGTTATTTCACAGTCTCTGTGGGTCAGGAGTCCAGGGCTGGCTTAGCTGGGTTCTCTGCTTTAGGGTCTCACCAGGCTGAAATCTGGGTGTTGGTGGGGGCTACAGTCCATCAAAAGCTTGACTGGGGCAAGATCCACTTCCAAGCTCCCTCAGGTTGTTGGTAGAATTTATCTCATTGCAGCTCTAGGACTGGGGCCCCTGTTTCCTTGATGACTACTGTCGGCTCCTAGAGGCCACCTTCAGTTCTTTGCAGTGAGATCCTCTCCAGTGGCCCTCTCACCACACGGCAGCTTACTTCTTCAAAGCCAGCAATAGAGAGAAAGTTTCTTGATTTCAGGGAGGGCCCAGGTCCTCTTTAAAGGACTTCTACCTGATTGAATCAGACACACCGAGGATAATCTCCCTTTGTATTAACTCAAAAATCAACTGACTTTGGACCTTAATTACATTAAGAATCCCTCCACTTTGCCGTATAATGTAAACTAATCAAGGGAGTGACATCCCATGACCTTTGCAAGTCACAGGCTCTCCCTGTGGTTCAAGCACAGGGGATTACACAAAGGTGGGGACACAGGAGACTGAAAATCATTGCAGGTCACCTTACAATGACACAGAGATCTCATCAGGAGGTAGAACAATATTCATTCACCAGCTACTTTTATACAGTTTTTCACTAAGGTTAGGATAGGTGCAGGGGGAGACAGGTCTTGCCAGTGGGGAAGGACAGAAGCTAACACTAATGCAACACTTGCTCTGTGCTCTGCACTGTGCTCTCCACTTTCTACCTCTGGTCCTCTACCATCCCTATAATTGTCTACTATTATTCCACCTTTCAAATGAGAAAGCTGGAAACAAAGAGTTTGAAGCAATTCACCCTAAGTCACAGTGATACCACCTCTTCAATGGTTCTCAAGGCTTTAGACAAGAAGTAACAATAGTTATGGAGGTCAATGTTTGGGAGCTAAAAGGGGCCCTCTATGTACATTCTTCTTTTTCATAGAGTCGGTATATATGATTTCAGGGAAAGGAGATTCAGTCTTTTTTTTTTTTCCCCCAGAAAAGACTTTGCTAACCCCAATAGCATAACCACTTATCACAAGAGTCATGTATCCAGAAAAAACATTTAAAATTCTCAGGTAGGTGAAAGAGCCACCATCCTGTGTATTTGTCAATGAACACTTCACTTCTGTTCAGGATACACATGAAAAAAAATCACAATTTGTTGGGTTTTGGCTAACCCAATACTATGCATTAGTGTTTTTTAACTTTTAAAAGCATATCCACATGTATTCCAAAGCTCTGTGCTTTCCCTTTTTAAAAAGGACCAACTTTAGAAATCCCTCAAAAGCATGAATATTTAGCTTCAGAAGCTTTGGGAATGGGATGGATTCTTCAAGGAAAAAAAATAACACTTTCCACCAATGCCAGGAACTCATGAGAGGTTCTTGGATCAGCAAGGTTAGTACATCAGTTGGCAAAGTCTTTACTGGCCACTTTAGCCAGTATCTAATCTAGTATGCAGCCTGCTGCATAGAAGGCATTTGATAAAAATATGTTGAGTGACTGAATTAGTGAATGTATTTTTTGGTCCTAACTATATACTCTTTTTCAGTTTCTTCATCTTTTCCTTGTTACGTCATGAATGTGTTTCCTCATTTTTCCCTTATTTCTTAATTTTAAAAGATTCTATAGGCTTGTTGTAAAACAAACAAATGGCAGAAAGGTATAAAATAAAATTTTAAAAATCCATCCTTTCCTTTACTCTGTTCTCTTTAGAGGTAACCACTGTGGACTATGTGATGTGTATTTTTATTACAAAAGTGAGAGCATACGATATATTTATTTGCTCCTTGGTTTGCCTCTTCTTTTTAATGGCCTCTTTGCATTTGTTAGCATATGTAGCAGACACTGTCCATGATCCACTCATATCCCTTTGGAAACCCTTATCATTTCCATACATTACAGGCTGACTGCCAATGGCCAGTACCTCCTTCTTTGTTGGGTAGCTCCCTCCAGCCACTGAAACCAATTTGCCAATGGATGGTTGAGCGGAAGTACTTGAGAATTAATGTCCCTCTGGGAGACAGCTTTAACAATGACTAAAAGTTGTAGGAGTATAAATACCCCAGCTCCCTGGCCCATTGGCTAGGATAATTCCAAGTCATGTGCTCTGCACTACCTTCAGAGTTTTCCTGAAAGATTAAACTTTAGTCACTCACTGGCTTAATAACACACCCTTTACTGGCCATCTGCCCTTCCCTGCATCACTTCCCCAGTTCCCTACTTACACTCCCCAAACATCTTGCACTTGAATCCTAGTAACAAGATCTGCTTCCAGAAGAACATAAACTAAGCATGGACGTGCTCCCGTTTATTTAATCATTTTCTTATTAATGCCATTTATTGCTTCTAATTTTCAATAAAAATAATACTTCAATAAAATCTTTATCCATGTGGCTTAAACATATGCACATATTCCTGAATTACAATTGCTAAGTCAATGGGAAAACTACATTTGGTATTTAAGAGACGATGCCAAACTGGCCCCCAAATGGTTTATTAATAACATCCTTACTGGGATTTCCCTGGTGGTCCAGTGGGTAAGCCTCTGTGCTCCCAATGCAGTGGGCCAGGGTTTGATCCCTGGATGGGGAACTAGATCCCACTTGCATGCCGCAACTAAGAAGTCTGCACGACACAACTACGAGCCCGTGTGCCACAACTAAAAAATATCCTGCATGCTGCAACTAAGACCCGGTGCAGCCTAAATAAATAAATAAATATTTAAAATAACATCCTTACCAACAGTTTGTTGGAGTTTACTTTACCTCACTTCTTGCCAGCACTGGATATTATGGGTATTTTCATTTGTTCTGTTCATTTAGACAAAAATAGATGTATCATATTTTGAACTAAATTTCTTATATTAATTAGAATAAACATTGCAGCATTTCAGGTATTTACCAGTTGTTGGGAAGGGAACACACAAAACACACACACACCCAATGTAGAAAAAAAATTAAAGTCTGGATTTAATTGGCCAGTGATATACAACCTTATCGGCAGTGGGGTGGCCACATGGAGCAAAGGTGGATGTCTCAGTGCATCTTTCCCTGGCCCCAGGCCTCGGGGTGGGGCACACCACACCTACAAGGGGAGTCAAGCCAGATGTAGAAAAATTCAAGTCTGACTATGCCTTAAACTTTCCATACTCAGAGTTTTTGTCCCCTTTATACACACAGCCATATTTCTGTCCAAGGAAAGGTTTATCCAACTTGAACTCTTCTGGTTCTTGAAACAAATTTAAGGTCGGGTTTCCCTGAATAATAGCTCTGCCTATACCTTTTCAGTTTTCTGGAAAGCCCATTTCCCTGAAGACCATCCCTTGCCTATGATTTAATACTCTTGCCTAGATGGTTCTGAAACCAAGTGCAGTCTGAAAACCACAATTAAAATCTATTTCCCTAAAACCATCTGTTCATATGCTCCATGACAATTTTTTTTTCCTCCATGACAATTTGTATTTCTTATGTGATTGGCCAGTTCATGTCCTTTGTCCATTTTCCTACTGAATTATTGTTATTTTTTGTATTTATTTGTTGAAAAGTTTTATATATTGTGGATATTAACCTTTTGCTTGTAATATATGTTGCAAGTATTTCCTCTTAATCTGTTGCTTCTTATTTGCCTTGGTTTACAGTGATTTTTAAATTTTATTCAATCACATCTGTACATCTTTTCTCTTATGATTTTTGATTGTGTCTTGCTTAGGAAGGTCATTCATTCTACCCAAATATCATAAAAATATTCACCTATCTGTTCTTCTAGAACTTTTATCAACTTGCTTTTTTCTTTACATTTAGATCTTTAATCCATCTAGAATTTATTTTTGTGGATGAAATGAAGGAGAAATCTAACTAGAGAATTTTATCATTTTTCTACTACTATAAGTGAGATATTTTTCCCATTGCATTTTCTGAATGTTATTGCTAGTATATGCACACATGCTTGCTCTGAAGATTCAATTTCATCATCTCCCACTGTCTCATCTCAGTAGGGACTAGATCTTTGTGTTAAAGGAAGATCCTCTCAGACTGGTCAGCATGCCTGCTATGTAGCTATTAAGTTATCTCTCTTGGCCTTTGTTTCCTCATCTGTTAAAATGGGGAACTTGGACCAAATGCTCTTTGTAGTCCTTTCCTGCATTAATAATAATAAGGCTTTAAATAACTTTTTCCTTCTGGTCAAAATGCAGTTCAATTTCAAAGGGGAGAAAACAATCCTGTAGTTCTAGTTGCTAAAGGGTGTTGAACTTCTTTACATCTGAAACTGATACCAAAGGTGGTAAAGCTTAGCATTCTCTTGCTCTTGGGTTCAATGTCTTGGCTATTTTTAGCTAGATCTGGCACCTTTGGGAATAGGACACTTGAAATACAGAGCTAAGAGCAAGGTAAGGCAGCCACTCAGCATTTATCTGCTTTCCGTGAAATAATATGCTTCTTTCCAAAGAAAGGGCAAGGGGATGCAGCAGTGGTCTCCTGCTTTTAGGATACTCTTCTTCTAATGACCTGGCATTATAGAGTTTGCCAAACCTGCCCTGGAGGCTGTCTACCCATGACCAAGGGATTCATAGGATGTGAGCCCATATACCTGTTGCTATCTCCCAAATGGTTTCAACCGTAAATTCAAGGAGAACTTTGATGTTCAGCTACTCAAGAGAAGCACAAGTATTCACTAAGTGCCAGATAACCTACAATTCCTACCAAACTTCTGGGTCAGCCTTGATTTATGTTATATTGCTGTCATTTAATTTAAAATATTTCAGCATAGTTAACATGACAAATGTGTCACCTACACTGTTGGAGCAGTTATTAACATTTGGAGTCCCCTGAAAGAGATGTACTCTTCAGAGATGAATAGCATCTGAGAAAAAGACTCTAAGCAGAACTCTAAGCAAAAAAGACTCTAACAAGAGAGGGATACCACAACAACTTCAACTACCTTTATCTATAATAACACCGGAGGGCTTGTTAGTTAGCATAGTATGTGTTAGATATTAGTTTTCACTGGTAAAATGAGTTGTGTTCAAGATAGGTGCATTGGCTAAAAATATAGTATAGGTATTTTACGTTGCCCAAACAGTTCAATAACTGATGTCCTTCAGGATGGCCTAAGCCAAGGATTCAATCTGATCCAGTGAAAGCCACCTAACAAATGATTCTATTACCTAATCCCAACTAGAAGTTTAGTTTAATCCTGCCAGGTTCTAGTGGCAGATCTAACAGTTACTGTAGCTTTGAAGCAGTGATGAGCATAAAAAAGATTTTAAGATAACAGGAACAACAGCAAAGTGATAAGAAAGTATCTGTGATTTTTATTGGTAACAAAGTCATAAGTTCTGTTAAGACTATTGCAGTTTATTGCCTACATCATTATTGAAGGAAATGCTATATTTCATTTAGAAATTAGTAAAAATTTTTTAAAAATGTTTTTCATTCAAGTACATAGAGTCTCTGAATTCTACTCACAGACCTCTTAGGGGGCATAGACTCAGGGTAAGAACTCCAGTGCCTAGTGTATTGAATGTTTGATACTAGAGAAGCCCCTCAAAAAAGCCTTATTGCTAATGGTGTCCATCAGGGGATGCCAATGTCCTCGCCAAGGGGGTCTCTCCTGGAGATGCCAGAGCAACCTGTATGGCTGGGCCCCTAGCAGAATCTCCCCAACTCTGTGTTGCTTGTGCCCAGGGTACCAATAAAACCCTTGCAAGAGCAGGCCCATCATCTACGGTGAGCTATGCAAAAACATAAGCAAGCTTCAATGGGGCATCAGCCTGGCATAGGCCAAATTCTAACTCAGCAAATTCAGTTTTTCCTAAGAAAGCATAGCTGAGACCTGTATCAGACTCCAACAACAAATACACTCATTCACTTTACCGCCCAGAGAACTTTTCTCTTCCAGCCACTGTATCCCCACATTTGCATAATTAAATGGGCAATTACATTGGTTTTCCCAGAACTAAGTAACCATCTGCCCTAAAGCTGTATCCAAGTCTTGCATCTTGCAAAACCCAAGGCTCATTTATGGACTCTTTAAAATCTGGGTTTACTGTGATGTGCCATATGTGTCTTCTATTCTCTTCACGAAGATTTCAAAGGTTTTCAGGCCAAAACTCAGTCCCAGTTCATACATCCTGTGCTCCCCTCTCCCTGTGCAGTCTCTGAAGCACATGGCCCAGCCCTGCAACCATGACACTGAGATCTCCTTCCCCGTCTGTGTCACTGATCACCATTGCTCCCACACCACCCAGTGCCCTGAGGCTGGTTTTGTTAAGGGAACCACTGACTGAAACTGCCCGCCCTGGCCAGGCAAGATAGTAACCACTTGCATGAGCTCTCTTACAACAGGAGGTCCTGGTAAGGAACGCAGAACTAACAAGCTACCACCAACCAGAAGAATTCAGGAAAGGTCAAAAGGAGAGAGAAGACACCAGTCCGTATGTCCTACCACCCTCCCAGAATCCTTCTCTCTGGAATCCATCTTGGCTGAGTGATGCACGTGCCACCAGGAAGGACCCTGAGTCAGAAAGATTGGCCAGAGACAACCCAGAAACTAACCCTATTACTATAAAACCTGAGACTGCGAGCCACGTGGCAGAGCAGTTCTCCTGGGTTCCCTTACCCTCCTGCTCTCTGCCCAGGCGTCCCTTCCCAATAAAGCTCTTGCTCTGTGAGCATGTGTGTCCCCTCGGACAATTCATTTCCAGGTGTTAGACAAGAGTCCATTCTTGGGCCCTGGAAGGGGTCCCCCTTCCTGCAACAGTTTCACAGCAAGAGTCACTAACCAACATGACGCTGCCATTCATGGGGCATGACCTGTGAAGAAAGGCAGAAGAATGGCTTTCTCCACTTCCAGCTCCTTGTTCTCTCTTGTTCCCAGGCCAGGAGGCAGTTTAGTACCCTGAATGAATTAGTCAGCAGGAGACAAAGCACAGGAACAATCTAAATGCATGAGCTGTGATTTATGTCATAGAGTGTTCTGCCTATGTTTTCCTCTAAGAGTTTGATGGTGTCTGGCCTTACATTTCGGTCTTTAATCCATTTTGAGTTTATTTTTGTGTATGGTATTAGGGAGTGTTCTAATTTCATTCTTTTACACGTAGCTGTCCAGTTTTCCCAGCACCACTTATTGAAGAGGCTGTCTTTTCTCCACTGTATATTCTTGCCTCCTTTATCAAACATAAGGTGACCATATGTGCGTGGGTTTATCTCTGGGTTTTCTATCCTGTTCCATTGATCTATATTTCTGTTTTTGTGCCAGTACCATACTGTCTTGATTACTGTAGCTTTGTAGTATAGTCTGAAGTCAGGGAGCCTGATTCCTCCAGCTCCATTTTTCTTTCTCAAGATTGCTTTGGCTATTTGGGGTCTTTTGTGTCTCCATACAAATTTTAAGATTTTTTGTTCTAGTTCTGTGAAAAATGCCAGTGGTAGTTTGATAGAGATTGCAATCCTTTTTGACCCACCTCCTAGAGAAATGGAAATAAAAACAAAAATAAACAGATGGGACCTACTGAAATTTAAAAGCTTTTGCACAGCAAAGGAAACCATAAATAAGACAAAAAGACAACCCTCAGAATGGGAGAAAATATTTGCAAATGAAGCAACTGACAAAGGATTAATCTCCAAAACATACAAGCAACTCATGCAGCTCAATATCAAAAAAACAAACAACCTAATCCAAAAATGGGCAGAAGACCTAAATAGACATTTCTCCAAAGAAGATATACAGATTGCCAACAAACACATGAAAGAATGCTCAACATCATTAATCATTAGAGAAATGCAAATCAAAACTACAATGAGATATCATCTCACACCTGTCAGAATGGCCATCATCAAAAAATCTACAAACAATAAATGCTGGAGAGGGTGTGGAGAAAAGAGAACCCTCTTGCACTGTTGGTGGGAATGTAAATTGATACAGCCACTATGGAGAACAGTATGGAGGTTCCTTAAAAAACTAAAAACAGAACTACCATACGACCCAGCAATCCCACTACTGGGCATATACCCTGAGAAAACCATAATTCAAAAAGAGTCATGTACCAAGATGTTCATTGCAGCTCTATTTACAATAGCCAGGACATGGAAGCAACCTAAGTGTCCATCGACAGTTGAATGGATAAAGAAGATGTGGCACATATATACAATGGAATATTACTCAGCCATAAAAAGAAACGAAATTGAGTTATTTGTAGTGAGGTGGATGGAGTTAGAGTCTGTCATACAGAGTGAAGTCAGTCAGAAAGAGAAAAACAAATACCGTATGCTAACACATATATATGGAATCTAAGAAAAAAGAAAAAAGAAAAAAAAAGGTCATGAAGAACCTCTTAGCAAGACAGGAATAAAGATGCAGACATACTAGAGAATGGACTTGAGGATACGGGGAGGGGGAAGGGTAAGCTGGGACAAAGTGAGAGAGTGGCATGGACATATATACACTACCAAACGTAAAACAGATAGCTAGTGGGAAGCAGCCGCATAGCACAGGGAGATCAGCTCGGTGCTTTGTGACCACCTAGAGGGGTGGGATAGGGAGGGTGGGAGGGAGGGAGGGAGACACAAGAGGGAAGAGATATGGGGACATATGTATATGTATAACTGATTAATTTTGTTATAAAGCAGAAACTGACACACCATTGTAAAGCAATTATACTCCAATAAAGATGTTAAAAAAAATAAAATAAAATAAAAAATAAAAATAAATGCACGAGCTGTCTCTGCCGCACCTCCCTGTGGGAAAGGCCGTTTGAGGTGTGAGGAGCTGGTGGGTGGAGGTTGTGCAGAGGCAGTGGGGGAGGGAAAGGACAGCGGGGAGCAAATGGGCAGGGCCTCTGTCTTCCCAGCCTCCAGGAGGCACTCAGTCACCACGGTGGAGGGTCGTGGTACTGGGGTCAGGAGGGGCAGAGACAAAGGCCTGCCCCTCCATGGGCACCTCTGCACTCAGCCAGTACCCGTGGCCTCTGTGCACAGGCTGCCTGCCAGTCTGGGCATTCCTACCCTGGTTGGTTGAGGGTTGGCAGGGGGTATTTATTAGCACGGGGTCTTGTTACCTAATTGTAGCATGGAAAAGAGAAGAAGAGAAACTCCTTGCAGGAAAACATCCCTTCTCTCCCAGCTCCACAGGCCCCTTACCCCTCTGACTTGATCCCTTAATTTCTCCAGATTCATGATCTTTCTTATAAGTGGTCCCCTCTGGGGTTCTGACAGTAGTCATCCCTCCAGGGACTCCTAATTACGGCCCAAGAGAGCATTAAAGTGTTAGCCTCCACACCCCAGGTTACAAGCAAAAAGAAGCCACGATTAACCTCTATTCAAACAAAGGATTCCATCTATAGAAGCTCATTTGTTTCCCCCTCTGCAGCTGGCTGGGCTGGTGGCTGGGAGTGGGAGACTTCTGGGTCACTTTTTTCTTAAACCTTTCTTTTACATCCAGGAAGTGACCAGTTCTACAGTTAAAGTGTGTGTTAGGGGCCATCCCGGCAACCAGCTAACTCCTTGTATTTCCTGCTTTTCTTTTCCCATTAAAATAGCAGAGGAGTTGTTTCACTTAGGCACTCCCTTTCTGGATCTTGAAGAGAACCCAGAGGCTATTTTCAGCCAGGGACCTCCCTGTGAGTGGTGTAAACCCCACCCCATGGCTGCCTTAAACTCACCACCCTCCCTCAGTACCAGGAAGCTTAAGGCAAGCACCTCGGGCTCTGGTAAGAGCTGGATATCCTACCACCACCCTACCACCTCCATTCCCCAGTCCCCTGCCACCAAAGTTACCCAGTGTAGAGTTAATGCACTAAGAAGAGCCCTGCTGTCTACCTTCCTAGCTGCGTATTCAAGGATTAAGTTAGTTAAACTCTCTGAGCCTCAGAAGAAGGATAATGATAATGATAATACCGACTTGGAAGGTTTGCAGAGATTAAACCAAGTGGGTTTTGTAAATGGTGCTTAATAGACTTTAGAAGCCTATTCAAATGTTAGCCACACCATTTCTCAGAATGTGGGGCTAGCGAGGAGCTCTTCAGAATTCTCCGTGGAGCCCAAAATATCAGCACCTACAATGGCTCTGATAATACCCCTAGAGAAGGAGCCCTGAGAAGATAAAGTGGGGCTTTTGTCCTGTGTCCTCCAAGGACAACCATAAAGGAACCTCAGTGCTAGACACACAGCAGGCTGTCAGGAAACATTTGTCAGTTTCCCAATGGTTCGGGAGAACTGGCCAAGAGGCTTAAGAAAGTATGTAGAACACCTACACCTGCCTCAGATGATCTGAGGTGACAGCGTCACCCACAGCCCCCAAAGTTGTGGTTGCCCAGGGATAACAGTAGAGAAAGCCACCCCAGTTTCAGTCTGACTGAATCTCATGCCTGGTCGCTCCCATCCCATGCCCTTTTTGCCCTCTCTTTAGCAGAAGTGGTGATGAGCCAGTCTTTCCACAAAGGGTTAACCTTCAGGCTGTCATCCAGGTGACGCCTTAACTGGAGTCCAGACTCCTATTTACTGCCACATAATTCTTTGCTTTGACAATTGTGCCTGAGTGTTTTAATGCCTGGCCAGCCCTGCTGTAGTTTGTTTGACCATGTTTTGAAAAGTGACTTTGGTGCATGTCGTGGTAATTAGCACAGCACCATGGGCTGGCGACGTGGCAACGTGATGGACTGGGGCAATCTGAACTGAGCAGCTGATTTATTTTCTGTGGCTTCCTTCCGCTGCTGCTGTGTCCCCGCAGGCACCAAGTAGCCAAGAAAGACACTGGGCCAAGGACCTTCTGTCTGATAGGTGTGCATGGGGTGTGGAGCTGTTTTTCTCTTAGATGTCCTTCTAGACATCTTATCCTTGATCACACAGCTAGGAAGGTAGACAGCAGGGCTCTTCTTACTGCATTAACTCCACACTGGGTACTTTTGGTGGCAGGATGCTGGGGACTGGAGATGGTGGGGTGGTGGTAGGATATCCAGCTCTCATTAGAGCCTGAGACACTTGCCCTAAGCTTCCTGGTACTGCGGAGGGTGGTAGGTTTAAGGCAGCCATGGGGTGGGGTTTACACCACTCACAGGGAGGCCCCTGGCTGAAAATAGCCTCTGGGTTCTCTAGCCGGTATTTTCCAATGGCTCATGGTGGAAAAAACTCTGATGCAGTATTTTTGCCTGTGACATTCCTTTGGGGTCAGTGTCCACCAAGTTAATTCAAGGGGAATGTGGGCAAAAAGGAAGACCACCCAGATGAGAACAAGCAGAGACTGTTATTGCCGAGCTTGCTATAGCAATGGACTCAGCCACGATCACTTGCTTTTGGCAGAGACTCAAAGACAGGTAGTGGAGTGGGAAAACCTCATGGTGAAAAACAGGGAAGGCTTCAAGGCTTCAAGGCTCTGATTGGAGGTGTTTGGCATGAGGCTACCTGCAAGCAGAACACCCTATGTGATTGTTCTGGAAAGCATATTTGACTGTCTCTGGTTGGTCCTGACTTGCATGCAGGGGCAAAATGTAGGGAAGTTGGCGATTATGGGCTGATGGCTACAGAGGCGGTAATTTGGCTTCCTGGGCGGTTGTTGCAGAGCTTGTGGGTCAGAGTTCGATTTTCATATATGGTCTGGCCATTGTTCATCTGTATAGTCAGGCTCTCAACAGAGACTAACTTTGAGACTGCTAGTTAGTCTAGATTACCTAACTTCATTTTGGGACGGTTATGAGACGGGCTGGGCTTGGGACACTCTGCTGCAGCGCTTGCACCTGGACAAACATCTCCTCAAACAACAAAATACAAAGAAACTATAAGGGACTAAAAATAACTGCGTGCATGCGCAGTTGGGGCAGATTATGGACAAAAGATACAAAAAGACCAAAAAAAATCCAACTGCCAAATCTGAAGAGCTGGGAGCAAAAATAGGGTGTCAGGAGCAAAAGCGGGGTACTGTGTATGCCCCTGCACTAACACCACCAAAGGGGTGGGCAAAACACCTAAGCCACCCCTCCGACCCGACCCCTGGACACACCCCTACCCTGACCCAATATAAGGAACCCGCTTGCCCCATCTTGAGGAGTGAGCCAGGGAAACTGTTACTTGTTTTCACTCCCTCCTGCAGCTGCAGGAGCCCCAGTAAAGCCTTGCCTGTCCTCTAGTCAATTCCTATTGATTGGGGAAGGCCAAGACCCCTGGTTGGTATCAGACAAACTGCTGCTCAGTAAAAAATTATTTACAAACAAAAACAAGGCTGGAAACAGCCAGAATGCTCAATTTTATAGAGTTAAGAAAATTAAGGTACACCCATATTGTGCAAAAAAATTTTAAATATGTCTCCAAAGAGATTTTAATGACATTGGAAATGTTTATAAATGGGATGCAAAATGACAAACAATTCAAAAATCATACAAACCATGTGGCTACAGGTATAAATAAGCAGAGGTCAGTCAGAGGGTCTTCCTGGCCCTTAACTTTTAGCTAAGATGTGCTCAGACACCCATCACACAGGTACAGACAGTCCCATGTGCTCCCTGGGAAAACTTGCTGGGGATGTGAATGGTCTCTCTGTGAGCTCCTGCTTCCCCAAGGTTATCTGAATTCTGGAATAGTGTCTCATCATCCCCACACACTGCCTCGGAACTGTGCCATGTCAATCTAGCTGTGGAGCTCAGCTTTTTCCTTAATTTCAATGAAAACTCACTCATCTAAGGCCTTTTCATAGTGCACAGAGGGATTTACAGCCAGCCAAGCATACCAAAAAATGAGTATCATCTCTCTCGGTCTCTCATTCCTCAGGCGTTTTCCACGGCTTTCAGACCTCCTCTTGTTTCTCTTCTGCCTGTTTTCATCTCTGCTGCCATCCTCAAGAGGAAAAACAGATTCTTCCTATGATCTTATGCGAGCAATTCATCTCTCTCCAGTCCCTACTTGCAAATGCTGCTTTCCCTTAACATGTCCAAGGACTCTGTCAAAGCTTTAAAGTTACCCACTGTACTTTTTGAGGGTCCCAGATTACACTCACTCTGAGAGGCAAGGCTCTTTTCCTCCCAAGCCTCATCTAGTGAGCATGGGAGGGAGTGGATGTGGTTTTTGTGAAAAAACCTCACTGGTTTTTTCCAGTAACACAGGGTTGAAGATTAGAGATAGTGTCTGAAAAGCTCCTAGCACAGCCCCTAGCACTGTGATAGCCCTTGTTTCGTCAAACACCCCCAAAGGGTACCTCCTCTAGTTCTTCTGAGTTTCCCAGCTCCATCAGCTTTTGCAGATCACTGACGCCAGATGTGCAGGTAACTTCCTTGTTACTGATTTTGGTGCAATTTCGCCCATCTGTTAAAGGTTAGGACTTTTTACCAAATCATCTCAATCAGTGCCCCCTCTGTTTTTCTAATGTTTATCCAAGAAGTCCTTATTTTGAAATCTCAGTATTAACTTTCTGTTGATCAGCTCTGATAGTCCCAAGAAAGTTATATTTTAACCTTTACTGTCTATTTTTCCCCTTTTAAAAGTGGCGAGGATCTGGGCTGGAGACAGCCATATTTATTCTGGGGCTCAGACATGTCAGGGCTGGTCTAGAGAGCCAGTGGGGAGGCCTGTCAGGAACCTATTTGTATGAGGGACCCAGGAACCATCAAGGAAGGACGCTTTCTAAGAGAGAAAGAAACTGGTAGACACGAGCTGCCACAGATGACTTGTGGGGGAAGGACTGCTTTTGATTAACAGCTGGTGTATGCCGCTCAGATTGTTCCCCATCCAGCAGGCTATGGATGTGACTAAGTCCTAGGATGGGGCTGGGGTGGTGGAGAACTGAGGTAGGCACAGTCACAGAAAATTTCTGTGAGATATTGGGGTACACAAACAACACAATGGGGACATGTGGAAAGGAGTGTGGAACAGGAATACTCCTCAATCTGCAGAGAGCCATTTGGGACCAGGGTAATAGGAAGAGCCTAAGAATGCTTCCTGCTTCAGCAGGGGGATTCTTGTCCTTGGAAGCAACAGCCCAGTGAGGTGGCCTAGCAGAGAAGCACACGGTGACTTTAATGGGCAATGCTGGTGCCTTTGGTGAAAGCTTCAGGGGGTGGCAGCAGCAGCAGTGGCCTCAGTGCTGTTGACTCAGTGTTGACATCATTGGCTTCCAGTAGGAGGCAGTGTATCAGCTCAGATATTAGCACCCTACATGGTGGGCACTGCAAAATGGCAGTGGAGAACTCAGCATCAGACAAGACCAAAAGAAACCAGAGCAGAGGAGGAGGAAGCTGATGGGGAACCCAAGAGAAGAGTGAGATTTTGTAGCCAAGAAGACTTACTTGTGAACGTACCTAAGGTACCCCTGAAGACTCAGAAATGTTTGAGGGGAACATTGAGGAACAGCTGGATTTCCAGGAATTTTTCTGGTAAGGACAGAAGCCATACCTAGCTACAGTGTATTGAGTATTTGACATGAATTAACACATTTAATTATCATAGCTATCTAAGAGGTAGGTAATGTTAGCCTCATTTATCAATGAGGAAGGATGAAGTTAGGGAGAATAAATAACTTACAAGGGGTCACATAGCTTGTAAGATTTGAACCCAAGTCTATTTGATTCTAAAGTCAGTGCTCTCCCAGTACACCAGTGTCTCCAAAGAGGATCAGAATTTAGTCAACAAATTCACTCAACAAACATTTATTGAATGTCTATTATATGCCAGGTACTGCTCTAGATGCTCACCATATGGCAGTGAACAAAACAAACAAAATTCCATCTCATATTAGGTTTAAAATGTGGACGTAATTGAAATTATAGCCCTAATGTTGCTTCCAGGCTGGTCTAACCTTGGACACGTGGGTTACATAAGCAAACGTAAGTCTGAGGCTTGAGATAACTTGGATTCCTAGTACACCATTACTCAGCCATGCTCAGGGCCAGTTGCCAGTGTCTCCCCCACCACTTGTCTGTACATAAGCTGCTCCATTACATTCATTTAGAAGAAAAATATAGTTCACTTAACCTCTGTTCTACAAAGAATGAAAAGAACTTATGCTGGAGAGCAGTTAAGAACAGGGGAACAAGAATGCCTCACCCAAGGACAGAAATAGAGGACACAATGCTTTTGACAATTGCTGATGCCTGTGCAAGAATGTGTTGCATTTAGAAACAGCATCTACCCATACAGTTTATACACAATTAAGTTCTCAGCCACATCCCTTAGAACAGATAGAATGCCAAGATAGGCAGGTCAAGAACATTGTGAATATATTTATACTACTGATGCTATGGCAATACTGGCAAGGGGGCCTGGTGAAAGTCAAGCTTATCACTATTGCTAGAAGCTTTCTATACCCCAACGTGAGAGGTTCAGAGCACATGGGGCCATGATTTGACTCCCAATTTAACTAAATCAATGACAAAGGTAGTATAGCATAATGGTTAAGAGTGTGAACTCTGGAGAAAAACTACTTGAGTTTGAAACTCTATTGTGCTAACTTACTAGCTGTGGGATCTTGAGTAAGTGACTTAACTCCTCTTTCCTTCACTTCCCTCATCTTTAAAATGGAGATAATAATAAAAGCTACCTCACAGGATTATTATAAGGATTAGCAAAATATAAGTGTTAGCTATTATCAATAGAGTAAGATTCTTTACATCATAGGTCATGATGAATATAATGCAGCGTGTTTACTAAATCCTATTTCACTTTTACTCTTTCAGGGCACAAAGGAAGTTGATATATCCCATTGTTCCTTTCGCTTATGGTTGGGTTTTCACCAACTGCGTGTTGGTAGAAGTGATATAAGCCACCTACAGACTTGGGTCTTTTAAACATCTTGCGTGATACTGCAGATTTCTTTCCCCTGCTACAGCAACCCTGGAAGCCATATGATAAGATGGTAACATTCCAAGACGGTGAATCTCCATCAGCCTGGGTCCCTGGGAGATTATATGGAATAGAGCTCACCCCACCCCACTGTTATCTATATTGGACATGTAACATGAGCAAGAAATAAACGTTTATTGTATCAAGACACTGAGATTTAGAGGTTCATTGTTACCATAGCATAACCTCTCCTATCCTGATGAATTTATAAAGCTATATCGACCAGTTGCTAGTGCTTCTTCCCAGCACAGTGGGCTTTCATATTCCAGAAAGACCTGGCATTTTAAATGCCTAAGTGCCAGGTTATCTGCTCAAGTCCTAGGGTATGGAGGTATCTTCATTTAAGCACTTTAACTTCTTAAGAGCCATGGGCTTTTTTTATACTACTGAAAGCTATCCATATTTTTAAAGGAATGATGAAGCATTTCCCCCTTCCTTCTCAAGCTAGATCTCAGCAGAAAGTCTTGTCACTGTTCTTCCAACTGCCATACTTATTCATTTTACTATACCCTGACTCACCAAGTTTCCTTCTCTCTTGACAGGCTGTCCAGTTCATGGCCTAGCCTCCATGAAATATAAAGTCTGCTTAAAATATTAATGTTTCCCTTTTCTAGAATTTTTTCACACTTACAACTAACATTGGCACAATAACACGGGACCTCATTTGGGGGACTTTTTTGGAGTTTTTCACTCCAGTGGGATTAAGGGCAGGGACCTTCTTTTAGATCCCCAAAGGGCCCAATGTAGCATTAGGCTTCAAGAAGATGGTCTATAAACACTTATTCAATTAAATTTCTAGGCAATGTATTTAAACTCAGGCTTGCCACATTCCTGACCCTTTCTTCCCAGAACAGGTCTGTGGGTAAAGAAAGATGGCTGGATATACGGCCGCAGTCTGGCCTTTTCTCCATGCTCATTGGGAAGGTGGATGTGTACGTTGTAGGGAGCTGGGAAGGGGTGAGAGAGTCAGGGAGTTGACACAACATTTATTTCTACTTCCTTAAATATCAGTTAGTAAATATAGTTAAGTTCTTATCATGAGCTTGGAATACGTCCTGACTCTATAGGTAAGCCATAGCATTCTCTGAGGACAGGGGCCATGTTTTCTACAGATCACATATTGACAGTTCTTTTATTTCAAATGAGACCTAGTGATAAGACCTTGTATTTGTGTAATTATTTAAAATAATTATACACTTTTAATTATGGAATTAAATTACACCGCTTGAGGTACTTTATAATTTATTGTCTCATCTGCTCTTTAGAATAACCAAGATTCCAAATAATTAGTTCAGGACTTATTCCAAGAACTACCGAGTTCAGAAAGAGGTTTGAAAATGTCCCTTAGGATTTTTTTTTAATTTCTATCTACCCAGCAATCATTTCCCTCACTTGAAAGTTAGTCCTGGGTTCAACTCAGTGCCCATTGCTAAGAGCTAGCACCTTACAAGTGCTGCTAATCTTGGCTGGTGTTGTTTACAAGAGAAGAGGCAGCTTCCTGTTTCTTTAGCCCCAGTGGCTAGGCAAATGCAGAGTTGTTTACCCTCTTAAACTCTACTTTGGGACAAGCAGAAAATGATCACTGACTGAGAACCCCTTATCCAGGGTATCACTTAAGATCCCAGACTCCAGAGTTTAAAGCTTCACTCTTGCTCCAGTTGGTCTGGGGCCCCGGCCCTGGAACTAAACCAACTGCCAGGCTTCCCAGGAAGCCATCAACTGCTGCTGGGAGGTGGGGTCGGGGGAAGCTCAGAGGTAACTCAGCCTTCCTGGGCTCAGAAAGTTAGAACCAAACCGGTCTTGGGGGAGGAGAGAAAGGAGGGGAGACATGTCCTTATCAGAGCCCTCCCCTTCCTTGGGTTCTGTCAGGAAGCTCCAGGGTGCTTTTCCTCTGCCTTTTCCAACCAGTCCTCCCCCTCCTTCTACCTCAGTGGAAGGGCCTTCTTAGGCCCTCCTCAGTTTGCCTGACACTCAGGGGGTTCCCAAGCTAGACTTCCAGTTTTTAACCCAGGAAAGTGCTGGGCACCCTAGGACTAGTTGGTCACCGTAGGCTTTCCCTAGGGCTCTAACCCAGGTCTGGTCTCTTACCATGGTCTCCTCAGGAATTTCACTGATGCCAGAGCTTCCACCAGCCTTTAATGCTTAATTCCCAGAGTGCCAGACCGATCAGCACTTGGGCCACCAGCCTGATAGCGCTGTTTGCACATCTAAACTTAAATCCCACGGGCTCGGAACTAACTCACCACCTCACTCCTCCACTCCACCAACCCTGGCCCCACTCCTCTCCCAGTGTTTCTGTTTCTGTCAATGCCACATCACTGTCCCAGTTGTTCAAGATTTCTTTACTCGTATTTGTTGAGTACCTACTTTGTGCCAGATTCTGTTCTAGGTTCTGGGGACTTGGCAGTGAACAAAAGTCACTGCCTTCGTGGAGCTTGCATTCTAGTCAAGAAAGACAGAAAAGATATATATATATACATAGTCAATGAGGGGCTGAATACTATGGAGAAAAATTACGCAGGTATAAGGAGTGCTAGGATGGGGGTTGTAAAAATAAACAGCTTGAGGGGGAGTTCAGGGAAGCCTTTCTGATGTACTGCCAGCTGCACAGAGGCCTTGAAGAAGTGAAGAAATGAACCAAGATCTATCTGGGGTAAGAGTGTCCTGGGCAGAGGGCACAGTGAGCACAAAGGCTAGTGTAGCTGGGCAGACAGGGCAAGAGAAAGAGTGCTATGAGATAAGTCAAGTACAAAACAGGGCGGTCAGGCCTTGTAGATGAAAACATTTTATTTTGACTCTTCTACCCTCTAACATATTGCAAACCCATGACAATTCCACCTCTGCAGGCTCTCTCCTTTCCATTTCTGTGGCTACCACCTCATGAAGATCCTTATCACTTCTCATTTGAATCATTAGATTGGCCTCCTGGGTAGACTTTTTGCTTCTTGTCTCTCCCTACTCTAATCTTACTCATGACTGCTATAATCTTCTTGGAGCGCAGATCTGATTGTCATCATCGTAAAATCATTAGCATACATTTATGTAGCTCTGAATAAAAGTGTACTCAAAAAGGAGGGGGACGGACACAGGGGATGTGTTCCCACAACTTTCCAGCATGTCCTTGTCAGAAATAGATAGAACTGTCAAAAGTATGTTGTCAAACATGTCAGAGTTCTCTTTTTATTTCATAATGTAAAAATTGCAAATTTTTCATCAAAATAAAAGCAAATAGAAAGATGAATTAGTCAGAACCCCTTTGGTTGCCATTAACAAAAACCCAGTTCAAGCTGTCTTTTCAAAGGTAATATGTTAGCTCATGTAATTTAAAACTTGACAGCTTCAGGAATGGCTAGTTTCAGGTGCTCAGCAAGGGCAACAAGAACTCTATGTGACTTCGTCTCTTGGATCTGCCTTCTCCCTCTGCTGTCTTTATTCTCAGGTAGACTCTGCCCATGCAGTGGCAAAGGTGGCCACCACTGGCTTTGGCTTACGTCTTCTCAGCTTAGCAACTCCAGTGCAAAAAGAGTGCCTCTTTCAGCAAAAGTCCCAGCACTGACTCTCATTGACCCTCCCTGGACAAAGGACTTACTCCTCAACCAATCACTGTGACTGTGGTTGGCCAAGTCTGGGTCATATACCTGCCCTAGAAGCAGAGTGGGCGTGGTGGGGGTGAGGTCATCCCCACCTGAACTACATGGAAAGAGTGGAAGACGGGTGGTTCCCAAAGGACACTTTGGTATTGAGGAAGGGGGAGGGAATGGTGTGTAGGCAAAAACAAGTTTCCACAAACAAAGGCTAGGAGCTCTGCTGCTGGTGAGCCCTAACCTCAAACACCTCTGAGTAATCAGTAGGCCTCCACCCTCAAATAACAGTAGTCCTATTGTGCCTATATTTGATTATTTCAATAATGCTCTTCCTCCAGTATCTTAAATGGCTCTCCCCTGCCCCCCCTTGCCAGTCAGCAATCTTCCTGCTGGGTCTACTTCACTTGCTTGACAAAAGGGCCAAGGATGAATAGGGTTTCTATCTATACATGATCAGGCTCGCAATAAACTGTAGCTGTTGTTAGAGAGCTATGGTCATGGGCACAGGCAGTATTATTGATCCCTCAAATATCATAAGTAGGTGTCTACTGAGACTGTGGAAAGGAAGAGCCACTTGTGTAGACTGAGAACAATCCCCCACCTCTCTGACATGAAAGGTCACATTACTCTTTCCTGTCCTGCCTTTGCATTATATGTGTACATTATATATATAAATTCATTTAATAGACAACAACCCATGAAGCAGGCAGGATTATCCTCATTTCACATACGGGGAAGGTGAGGCACAGAAATGTTGAGCACCTTGCCTCCTGTTTCACACAGCTAATAAATAGAGGACCCAGGATTTGAACCCAGGGCTCTCCGACCCTAAGCCCTGTTGTAAACCCACACATCATCCGGTTTCTATGAAGGGGAGGGAAATGACTCCTCACATAAAGCCACCCACAGCTCTCAAAGCACTGGAAACTCACCAGCGGCCATGACTGCCTCCCAGGCAAGTAGGTGGCCAGATTTCACCTCATTCTACTCCTTTAAGGGGCACAAAAATGCAGCAGAACCAGGATTAGTGGCTTGACAACAGTATACTCAGAAAGGCAGAGGAAGTGGTGGTGCTCAGGCCCCCTGCCACACTCTCACCTCAAAGATCCTTCCACCAGATAGATACCGCCCAAGTCCGAAAGCTGTCAGTTGCGGTTGGAACAGTGTCTGTGTAAAAAGAGCCCGGCCCATCGTACTCCACGCTGCACCCTGCTCTGTCTGAAGACTGTCTGCAGTCCCAGTTTACTTGGTGCCTCAGCTGTTTCCACCTGCCTCGGGCTGATGGAGGTGTCTCAGCCACAGACAGGTTCCTCGGCACCTCGCAAACAGAGCCTACTGCCCCTCAGACCTCGGGCTGGGAGCTGAGCTTGCAGCCCCACCAAGGCCCCAGAGGGCCAACTGCATAGCCCCTCAGCAGAGAACTTTCAACCCCCAGTGGCCTCCAGCTCAGAGGCCCCTGCTCCTACCTACACTCCGACTGACCCCTGGTGGACTCGGGTGATAACTCCTAGCCGACGTCGTGAGGGGGTCCTGCCTAAACCCCAGAAAGCTCAGGGCCTTGCGAGGACCAGGTGGGCCTGAAAGTCAGTCTCAGCAGAGGCAGCAGGGGAGCACGAGCACCACGGAGGCCTAGAGCAACCTGAGCAGGTGGCCAAGTGAAGCAGCAGGTGCAGGATATGGGTGTAGGTGTGGTGCGTGTTTAAAGGGAGTGTGCTGGCCTGGGGCTGTCACGGCACAAGGCTTCTGCAGTCAGCCAGAGGCTAATGGGCTGGACTCTCTGAGGGATGGGCAAGGCAGCAAGGCCCTAATGAATCCGGCTCTAAACACACCTGCTCTGGGCTAGAGCTTAAGGACTAGGGGAGGAGGTCCACAGCGCAGAGCTGGGAGGCAGGCCTCAGGAGTTAGGTCACCGGGTAAGAGAAGTAGGCCCAAGAGGAGCCCCTGGATAAAAGCAGCAGGGTGGAGCTGAGCTAGCATGTGGGAGAGAGCGCTGGGGAGGGAGGGCCCCCTGCCCACAGTCAGATCTGGAACCCAGAGCCTTGGATTTGAATGGTCACGTAGGAGACATGAGACAAAAATCTGTGACGAACAAAGGTAAATATTTACCATATTAAATCCAATATATTCAGATTTTATTGTAAGAAAATATTTTAAAATATTGAGTCCACCATTTGATAGAAAGAGAAGTCTAAATAGACTCAATTTTTTAAAATATATTTTAAACTTTTTACTGTGGAACACTTTACCCACACCATCACCTAGATTATTTGGAAGCAAAACCCAAACACCCAATCACCTCACCCATAAATATTTCAGTAAATATCTCTCAATTTTATGGTAGTAGTTCTCAACCCAGTGCCATTTGCCCCCCACCCCGCCCCGGGGACATCTGGCCATGTGTGGAGACAATTACTGATTGTCACAACTTAGGGGGGGCGGGGTGCCACTGGCATTTAGTGGGTAAAATCCAAAGACGCTGGCAAACATCCTACGACATACAAGAGAACACCCCACCACAAAGAACTGTCTGGCTCAAAATAACAATGGCGCTGAAGCTGAGCGCGCTGTTTCAGAGTCTAAAAGATAAGGACATTTTTAATCCATAACTACAATATTATTAGCATACAGAAAAATTAACAGTATTCCTTAATATCAAGTATCCAATTAATATTAAAATTCCCTCAATTATCTAAAAAAATTTTTTTAATTTTTTTTGTTTAAATCAAGATCCAAATAAGGGTCACACATTGTAATTGGTTGGTGTATTTCTTGGTCTCTTTTATCTATAGGTTCTCATCCCTCTTTTTTTCCTTATAATTTATTATAAAAGAAATTTATTTTTAATTACGAAAGAATACATGAATATATTCTTGATATAAAAATTAAGACATTACAGATAAAGCTAAAATTCCCCTACCACTGATACCTAATCCTAGTCCTCTCTCCGAAGAGTAACTAATTTATCAAAATTGTGTGTATAAGTTAAGATTATGCTCAGCTATGGTTAAAAAACAAACAAACAAAACAATAACAACAAAATTTCAGGTTTATTCACTTTTCAGGAAAATAAGCCCAAAGGTAGGCAGTCCAGGGCTAGTCTGGTAGCTCCATGAAGTTTTTAGGGTCCCAGGCTGCTAGCTCTCTGCTCTACCATCTGTGAATGTGGTTCTCATTCTCAAGGCCAAGATGACTAACGCAGGTTCTGCCCTCTTATCTGCATTCCAGGCAGCAGAATGGAAAAGTGGTGAAGAAGGGAATATCTCTCTGTATTAGTTTGCTAGGGCTGCTGTAACAAAGTACCACAAACTGAGTGGCTTACACCACAGAAATCTATTTATTAACTCATAGTTCTGGAACCTAAAAGTCCGAAATCAATGTGTCAGCAGGGTTGGTTCCTTCTGAGAGCTGTAAGAAAAAAACCTATTACATGCTTCTCCCCTTTCTTCTGGTAATTTGCTGGCAATCTTTGTTGTTCCTGGCCTTTGGAAGCATCACTGCATTCTCTGCCTTGATCTTCACATGGCATTCTCCCAGTGTGTGTGTGTGTCTGTGTTAAAATTTTCCATTTCTATAAGGACACCATTCATATTGAATTACAACCCACCCTAGTGAACTCATCTCAATTAATTATATCTGCAAGGACCCTATTTCCAAATAAGGTCATATTCTGAGATACTGGGGATTAAGACTTCAGCATATGAATTTGCAGGGGTCCACAATTCAACTCATGACACTCTCCCGTAAGAAGATTTTATAGAAGTCTCTTACACCTCTTTGCTTAGACTTCTTTGGCCAGAACTTAGTCTCATAACTACACCCTGCTGCAAGAGATACTTGGGAAGCTAGGCTTTAGCTGAGCACATGGCCATCCCCCCAAAAGTCAGTTTTCTGTTATCGAAAAGAAAGGGAAAATGGCTACCAAGGCAACAACTAGCAATGTGCCACGGAATGTATCCTACCAGACACTCTTCTACGCATTGCAAACGTATCTACGTACCTTTCAGGAGACACTTAGTGTTCAAGTCTTTATCCAGACAGCTTTACCTCTCACATAGCACCCACTAGAAGCCAGGCACTGCGTAGGGCTTCATGTTTTTTTCTATAATCCTCAGAACACCCTGTGAGCAGAGGCAGGCTTAGTTTAAGCCTCAGAGTCCCTCACTAACACAAGGCCCTTTCAAGGCCCCACTCCTAATTGAAACTTTGGATTCTTTTTTTTGAAAGGGTCCCTTAACTTACGCATGCCTCAGATCCTGGATCCGTTCCTGCCTACAAGGTAGGCATTATTTTCCTCATTTTATACATGAGGAACTTGAAGCACAAAGAGGGCAAGTAGTTTGTCTAGAGGCACAGAGCCAATAGTGAAGTTGAGTTTTAAACCAAGGTCTATTTCCAAAATTCAGGCCATTTCCCCTATGCCTTGCCCACCAATGGTTGCTGAAAATACCCCAGGATGCTTTCTCCCATGCAGATGCTTAGCCACAGCCCCAGATAGGGGTTTGGACTTTCTGAGAGTTGGCTGCTGACCAGGCCATCTGAGGCTGTTCTCAGACAGATCTTCTCATAGAGGGAGGAAACATCTCCTGTGGAAGAACCTGAGCTGGGGTCCATCCCCAGGGAGCACACTTGTAGTAGCTTCCTGGAGCTTCTGTAACAAAACTAGGTGGCTTAAAACAACAGAATTTATTCTCTCACAGTTCTGGAGGCCAGAAGTCTGAAATCAAAGTGTCGGCTAGGCCACACACCCTCCAAAGGCTCTAGTGGATAATACTGTCTTTCCTGTCTCTGCTTCCAGTGGCCTGAGAAGCCCTTGGCTCGTGGCCACATCACTCTGCTTCCATCTTCACATAGACTTCTCCTCCATGTCTGTATCTTCTCCTCTTGTCTCTCATAAGGACACTTTGCACCAGAGATTTAGGGCCCACCCAGGTAATCCAGGATGATCTCATCTCAAGATCCTTCATTTAATTACATCTACACAGACCCTTTTTTCAAGTAAGGTCGCATTCATACGTTCCAAGATGTGGACGTATTTGGTGGGGGCGGGGGGGGGGGGGGTTGGGTACCATCCAACCCACTACACACTTTGTCCCAGAACAACAGATTTCATTTCCAGGACCAGGGGAAGGGGTAGGAAAATACGGTTATACACACTGTCCTTCTGGTCCATTTTAATTAGCAATGGCAAAAGGGACCATGGTAGAACTGCAGGGAGAGTGCTACTCATTTTGGAAAAGCTTTAAGTAGACACAATTACCCAGAGCCTTAAAGTCAGAGAAACTCTGAAGGTTCTGCCAAGAATAGGCATGTGGATGCCAAGTTTTTCATTAGAATGGTGAGCTATGCCGGCACGTTTTTCTATGTTTGCTATCCACTTTAGAGAGGTCCCTGTGAAGTGAATTTTAAACCTGGAAGCCAAATCAGGAGGGGCACAGGAAGACAGAAGGATGAGAGAAACATTTCCAATTTATCAAGCTATGAGTTCCATGGCCTCACTTCTTACCTAAGAGCAAGGTGTTGGCTAAGGATAATGATGGAAAGTTCCTGATGCCAGATTTTGGAGGTGGGAGAAAGAAATCGTTTCAGTCCTATACCTGTCGCCGCCATGTCCTTTAACTGATTCGAATTCAGTGTTAGCAATGTATACTCGTTTACTGAGAGCACATCACGCAGGCTTATTTTCTTAGGTATTATTACTTCCTCCACTTTCCAGATGAGATGTTGAGATTCAGAGAGATTAAGGGACTTGCCCAAGATCACGTAGCTGTAAATGGTTGAAACAGGAGCTTAGAAAGTGTCTTCTGGTTCCTAACTCGGTGCTCTTTCCACCACAGCACAAGACACGAACATTCCTTCACACTTGCTGGCTCCCATACTGGTGAGGAGATAGAGATGGGAGCAGGCCTGTCTCCTACCCACCAGATTTTGCTGCTCCCTCCCATTTGAAGAGCATGCTGGAGCAGGAGGCATGCAATCAGTGTCTCTGTAGGTCTCCAGTAGGAGCACAAGAAACAGCCTAATTAAGGTCTGCAGCATGCCCCTAAGCCTCCGCAGCCACTGGAGTTGATTCCCGTGTGTTCTCAGCACCTGTTTTTGTGGTGCGATGCACTGTGCTCTATGAGCATGAAGTATTAGTGAGCAATTTCTCCATCCACACAGCTCCTGAGCAACCGGAAGCCATCCCTGTTCTAATTTATGAGGGACCAGCATGTGCAATCAATAGGTGTCCCACAGGTTATTAAAGGAGAGAAGGATGGCCCCGGTGGCCCTGTTTACTAACAGGGAAATGGTCTTCTGGCAGCTTCTGGCACATGGCCTGTGAAAGATTTACATTTCCTTTTCAGTCCACAAACAGAGCCCTTTCCTTTTCATCTCAGCCCTGAGCCTGAAGACAGCGAGCTGGTGGAGGCTCGATGTGAGAGAACCCTTCCCTGCACTGTCATCCCAGAGGGGGCACAAGAAAGGAGGGGCCTGGGGGTGAGTGTCAGCCCAAAGCTTTTTTTTTTTAATTTTATTTATTTATTTATTTATTTATTTGGCTGTGTTGGGTCTTCATTTCTGTGCAAGGGTTTTCTCTAGTTGCAGCGAGCAGGGGCCACTCTTCGTCGCGGTGCGCGGGCCTCTCACTGTCGTGGCCTCTCGTTGCGGAGCACAGGCTCCAGATGCGCAGGCTCAGTAGTTGTGGCTCACGGGCCCAGTCGCTCCACGGCATGTGGGATCCTCCCAGACCAGGGCTCGAACCCGTGTCCCCTGCACCAGCAGGCAGACTCCCAACCACTGCGCCACCAGGGAAGCCCAGCCCAAAACCTTAATAAGGCCATTTATGTTTTAAGGCCCCAGAGAACAGTAGCGTTCCAGGACAGGGCTGAGACTTAAGGGGTGGGAGAGGGTGGATGGATGTTAAGATTAGTCCAATGAAGCAAAAAGAAATAGGCGGGGCTTCCCTGGTGGCGCAGTAGTTAAGAATCCGCCTGCCAATGCAGCGGACATGGGTTCGAGCCCTGGTCCGGGAAGATCTCACATGCCGCGGAGCAACTAAGCCGTGCGCTACAACTACTGAGCCTGTGCTCTAGAGCCTGTGAGCCACAACTACTGAAGCCCGCACACCTAGAGCCCGTGCTCCGCAACAAGAGAAGCCACCGCAATGAGAAGCCGGTGCTCCGCAACGAACAGCAGCCCCTGCTTGCCGCATCTAGAGAAAGCCCGCATGCAGCAAGGAAGACACAACGCAGCCAAAAATTAATTAATTAATTAATTAAAAAATAAAAAGAAATAGGCAACTCCTGCCAGGCTGCCAGAGGGGAGGTGGTCCTTGGTCAGCCTTTCAGGCTTTGGAGAAACTCCTTTATTCACTCTTTTGCCTTCTCTCATTGTTTTGGGTCCTTTGGTTTCAGGTATTTGCAGCACTTTTGCCGTTTACTTTTTAACAGTTTTGGAGGAAGAGGGCATGTTGGATTTAAAAATAAAACAGCAATAGCATTGATTTATTTGGGTAAAGGGGAAGGAAGTACATCCTCCAGCCCACTTTCTGGAAGGCAGCATGGTGAAATGTAGTGGCTCTCAAACCTTTTAGTCTCAGGACCCTTTTACTCTTAAAATTTTATGTAGGTTTTAT
Source organism: Balaenoptera musculus (assembly GCF_009873245.2). Lineage (NCBI taxonomy): Eukaryota > Metazoa > Chordata > Mammalia > Artiodactyla > Balaenopteridae > Balaenoptera > Balaenoptera musculus. Next base: position 139,612,873 of record NC_045786.1, on the reverse strand, counting down.
CTATTGGTAGAAAATCTAAAATATTTATTAATTAACTTAAAATAACAATAAACCCATTACATGTTAACATAAATTACATATTTTCATTTAAAAAAATTTCAAAACAAAGAAAATTAGAAAAGGACATTGTTTTACATTTTTGCAAATTTTTTAAAGGTCTGGATTAATAGACAGTGTTGCAATATGTTGTTTTGGTTGAAGTATGTGAAGAAAATCTGGCTTTACACAGATATGTAGCTGGAAAAACAGAGTATTCAATAGTCTTTTTAGATAATTGTGGATATTCTTTTTTGATACTGCACCAAAACGTAACAAGTTTCTCAAAGATTAGTTGCAATGTGGAATCTGAAAGCATATCAATGAACTTCTAGTGTTCTGTTACATTAAAATCCATTTGGTTTATTGTGCGCCTTCAACAAATCTTTTACCCACGTATGGTTTTGTAATACCATGCATAGGTCATTGTAAAATATTGCTTCACTGAGTTATAGAGATGTTCTAAATGTTGACCCATTTCATCATATAATATCAAAGAATCACATCCATAAGTATCACCATTGATCTCTTTGGAAAAATCCTTAAGTTTGGGGAAGCTGTCAAGCTCCACAGTGGTGAATACAAGTTTTCCAAAATTCTAATTTTTGCTTGTGAGCTCAAATTTTATCATTGGCAATAAATACTATCAGTTGTTTTCCTTGAAGTGACAGGCCCCCTTTGTTCATTTTGAGAAAATATCTGCCAAATACCCAGCCTGAAAAAGCATTCTTTGTCATTTAGTCTTTCAAGCAAGGAAAAAAAAAAAAAAGAAAAGATGTTCCATGAAAAAAATCGCTATTTCTACTCACAAACTCACAGTTCCATTGCCTAAGTGTTTTCCCTAGAGATAACCATCACACTTTGGAATGCAATAAAAGTACTTTTTGCATACTGCCAACTTTTATTACACAGAATGTTTTGAAGAGTGTCAATATTTAATAAGATTAATCATTTTTACTGCTTCATCAAGGACATTCTTAAATGAAACTGGCATTTGTTTTTACTGCAAGTGTGTGGCAATGAAGACTACTACAACTTGGTGCCGGCTTGATTCATGCTCAGATGGTAGGAATTTTACCCACCATTGCTTTCGCACCTTCAGTGCGAATGTCAATAAGGTGAAAAGGGCAACAAATGTTGTAATCTTATTACGAAGATAGTTTTAACTTCATGAACACCTAGGAAGTGTCACAGGGATTCCTCAGAGGTCTATGGACCACACTTTGAGAACAGCAGGTATAGGAGATGCAACAAATGACTAAAGGTCAGTGAATTCTTACCCCAGCTTTGCCTCAGGCTAGCTCTGTCTACTGCCAAGTCATTTCACTCAAGTGTCTCTGTATTTGCCGCATAAACAAGTTGGATTAAATAATCTCCATCGTCTCACTGTCAATTTAGGAGCACTGTGGGACACTGAACAACCTTTATCATTGACTTATCAGTATTATTGCCTGTTTGTTTCTGATATGGCTTGCTCTTTCTGGTGTGCTGCTGTCAGTATATACGTTATGGGCACATATTCTCTTCCTATCCCTTTACAAACGGGAGGGCAACTGGCTCTCCCATAGAGCAGGTGTTCTATTATAGAGGATGGACTGAATACACCACCTCTACTCATGGGGACAAACTTGCACATCAGAGATATGCTATTTGAACACAGTACCACATGTCCTGAATGATCCTGGAAGGGGCATTTTCAGTAAAGGGGGCGCTCTTTTTTTTTTTTTTTTTTAATGGCTATATTTTACACATTATAAATTATAAAATCCATTAAAGAGGGCGCTCTTTTTCATGAAATGCAGGCCAGGAAAATCAGGGTCAAGTCATAATAATAAAATAAATATAAATTTCTTATGAAAAATAAAGAAGACAAGACTGGGTTATTTTCTGAAGAAATCTGCATTTTGGGGGTGGTGATTTACATTTGCCTCCGGATGGAAAGAAGCTAGTCTTCCCCTTCTTCTACTCTCTTACCCTCCTCTGGTACCAATCATGTACCAGAGTTCACCTCTTCCCCCCTACAGAGCCTGCAGAAGCCTGAGCTAATAAGGGAAAATGCAGTGATACTCACTTGGTGCCTGAGAGACAGGACCTGTAAGGCACAAGAAAAGATTGGCACTGGGGCTGCATTATCCTGAGGGAAGAAGTGGTATCTGAGGAAGGGGCTGGGGCTCCTGACTGGGGAGATACATAAGGGAGGATTGTGGAGAAAAGAACATTTCACATATCATGAGATATCACACAAAAGGCAACACAGAGGCATATTTTCCCCTTTAGAAATTTTATTAAAAAACAAAAACAAAACACAAAGCAAAACCTAGCTAAACAAAAGTACAAATCCTGGTCTCCCCCACCTTTGTAAAGCTTTGGAATAAGTACTTGAGCCCTTCAATAAAAGAGTTGCATAAGCTACTCTCAAAGTTCAACATGCATACGGTCTGGGGAAGATAGTGAATCAGTGTGGCAGAAGCTCTTAAAACTGACCTCCACCTGACAAGTCACCAGGTTAACGGATGCCGTTCCCTCTATAAGCCCACAAGTGTCCACGGCGTTCCAGATACTCAGGTATTAGAGGTCCTCTCAGGGACTTCTGGTGCCATAAATTGAGCCGCGTGCTCACCAGGGTCAGTGCTATCTGTTCCCAAACCCATTTCTGCCTGTTGTTCTTGAAACTCTGATTATATAATTTCATTATTATGAAAACCAATGAAATGCGAGTGCAAAAAGAGGTTTTGTTCCTGTGACAACTGACGCCGTATACTTTGGAAAGGCTTTACAAGGACAGGTCACACACACAAAATTGCTGTTGAAGTGGTATGGGAACGACATGTGGAAAAGGCTGGGAAAAAATCATAAACATCTTAGGATAAGTCTGTACTCAGATTGCCTTGTGTCTTTAAGTTCTCACTCTAATTTAAAGAAACCCGAAATGGAACTTACAGAAGATTCTAGTAGAATGTAAGCTCTGTGATTATGGAGACCTTGTGTTGTTCACTGAGGTATCCCCAGTACCTAGAATGTGCCTGGCATGTAGTAGGCATATTCTACAAATAGATTTATTACTGAGATATTTAGAGATATTAGTCTGGTAGACAGAGACGGGATGGAGAAGCCATTCCTTTGAACTTCTCTGACCTAGTAGGCTATAGTGAGGCCGTGTGATGGTAACAAAGGCCTCCCCCAGTTCAGGCTACGTTGACATTCTTTGGATTTGGGTTCAGAGGATCTGGGTTCAAACTTCTGTATATTAACTTTGTGGCCTTGAACACTAGCACACTTCTCTAAGCTAGAACTTCCCAACTGGTGGGCAGGGACTGGGGTTATAGGTGTGCTGAGATTTTGATCTTCTCAATGCTTGGAGTGGCCAGGTAAGGCCCAGGGCAACCAGAATCTCTGGGCTCATCACCTCCAGCACCAGCAACTGCATTCCTTTTCCATAGTGAGATATGTACATATACACACATATGTATGTATATACAAGTATGTGTGTGTATGTATATATGTATGCACATGTATACACATTTTTTGCAATGTCCTATATGTATCATAATATGGAAAAGGTTGGAAGCACTAAGAGTTGCAGCGTTAGCTCCTCAGCTAACAAATTCTGTCCTGCCTTTGTCAACAGGTTGTTGTGAGGACCACATGAGATATAGGATGAAATGCTTTCAAAACTGCTGATGGTTATACAACAGGAGGCATCGTGACAGACCACATGCCTGGTGTCAGTCAGTAGCACAAGGAGAGTTTGATTCCATGTCTCCAGTCCTAGTTTCCTCACCAGATTCCCAAATCAACAAAGAAATAAGAACTAAAAAAAGAAAAAAATGGCATATAGAGGTCCAAACATTACCCTATTTCTGATAAGTCTGTATTAGCAAGTACAGCTGTAGGCAAGTGAGCTTCCTAACTCTGAACTTCAACATTAGGCCAATTCACCCAGCCAGTCACAGGCAACTCTGGACCATACTTCTCTCCCATAAGGGAAAGCTTGTCCCTGGAACTGCAGAGGGGAAAACATACTCCCTGTAGGCAACTTCCTCCCAAAAGAAAGAGAAGGGAGGACTGGTTCATGCATGTCAAGTTTCTTCTTCCAAATCTACCAATCAGATACGTCACTCCACCTCTCCTGGGAAGGGGTGTGTGAAGGGATGGAGGGAGCGCAGGAGGGTTGCACTAGCAGAGCTCCTCCACGTGGAAGAATGCACATCAGATGCACCTTCTTAAGATGTAAGAGGAGAGTGTGGTCTGTTTCACCTGCTGTTTCCTGGCAAACATGGTCATGGAGGACTGGACCAAAACTGGACTTTTGTTCTACCATCAGCAGAAGTCCCAGTGTCCCGTCACCAGCTTCCTGGGTACAGAGAAGCAGGAAGTGGGGCATCCATTTTTGCCCAGGCAGACCAAGCAGGGACAGTCTGGCCCTGGAAGTGGTTTCCTGATCCCTAAATATGGGTAAAGGGTATAGTTCTGGAGCTACACTTGCTGTGGTGCCTTCCTGATTCCCCCAGCTTCCCCACTGTGACACAGGTAGCAGCCACCTAGCCGACGTTTCTGCAGGGCTCTGCAGGTTACTGTTGGAGGTATAGCCTAGGAACTTCTCCTCTGGCCCATCCATAGATTTTTAAGCACCTAATTTTCGAAATTACATCCTTTTCTGCTTAGAGTGTTCAAGTGGTGTCTGTTATCTGAAACATAACAATGATTGAAGAACATTTTATCAGTATTAGCCTTTCCCAGAAACCTTCCTCCCTCTCCCCTTCCTGTCCTCCTGCATTGGTTCTTTTCATTTCTTCTTGACCAGCACTGGGTCACATACCTATGACCTAGAACTATCACTAGCCAAGGGAATACAAGTGCATGTTTGGATTATACTAATCATCGAATCACCAGTGTGGGATGATGAGCATTCCGCTTTTCTAGACCCGTATTTTCCCATCTAGCAGCCCAGCTCTACTTATTCTTTGTCTTGGGGTCCAGTGTGTAGAACTAAAAGAGAAATTGTCAACATACAAAGGCCAGCTTTCTTCTAAGCTACCCCTCCAGATTCCTAGGTTCTTCTCTCCTTATAATCTAGGCTGTTTGAGAGTTCTCTTGTCTTAAACTACACAATAAATATCTGTTGAATTGAATTGATTTAATTTCTGAGTCTGGCAGTTTCATAGGCAGCCCTTGGTTACCCACAAATAAGCTACTACTTATAGAGAGCAGACCACAGAGCAATTACACTGAAGTTATAGGCTATTCAAGTCCACACCTTAGAATGGTAGCAGGAAATTCAGGTGGAATTTACTGCCAACCCCTCCTCTCCAACTCACTGCTTGAAGAACACAGGCCTCTAGTGCCCTTGAAGTAAGAAGAGTGCCGACCTTCTCATAGTCACTTGGGTTTTTTTCCTGGGGTAATCAGGCCTTTCTTCCTTCCTTAGTCTGAGAGAGTGATGACATTTTTGAGTATTCTAGTGCTTTTGGTTAAACTATCTTTCCTCTTGGAGATTCAGATCAAATCAGTGAGTATATATATTGAGTATTCACTTCATGCAGAGAACACTTGGGGCTGCAGAGTACAAACCTCAGTTCTTATCCTCAGATGATTTATAATCCAATGGGGCAGGGGGCAAGAAATGCATAGATAATGATTTTTCTTGTTTATTTTTCACTACCTAGGTCACTAAAGGGATACCTAAAATTCATACTTCTGAATCATTTGAATGTGTGTGTACGGGGAAACAGGAAGTAGTTTTACTTCCGCTCATAAAAAGTCTACAGAAACATTTAAGTCTTTTTCTGGAGATTGAATGAAACCACTATTCCAGGTCCAAGAGAATTGCTGGTCATGATCCCTTCAGGGTCCTCTCTGCTTGAAATGCAAGAACTGTGTCTATTTGAACCATTTTCTTTAATAGTTAGCACAGTTGAACTGTAAACTCATGCTGGCAGGAACTTGATGACATTACTCACCTGTCTATCTGCAGTTGCCCAGCCCATTTTAGATGCCTGACAAATATCACAGGATTCAGGAAAGAATGAAGGAACGGGTGACACAGCACAAGAGAAAGTACTAATACATGTTTTAGAAGGGGATGACTTGACATTCACCTGCCCTGTCTACCTTGACCAGTGATCTCTCCTTGCTACGACTGGTCAAGTTCAGCCAGTGCACCTGTTTCCACATCAGCAGCTTCTGCTAGTACTGAAAGTCCCTTGAGGACATCCCACCTGGGAAAATAAATTCCTGGTGAAAACAAAACAAGAGAGCATTTGAAGGAGCGATGAAACTTTCAAAAATCTTTAAGTCAACATGAGACTTTTTTGTAAAGGCATGTCGCCTGATGAGCTCTCAGCCCAAGGCATGGCAGTCAATTTGTGTAGATGATAAAACCTCTCAGTGTCAATGAGGGGGCACTGTTAATATCCAAGTATGTGATCTGGGTCCTATGCATATATATTGGATAAACAGTGCCTACACATTTGTTATACGCTGAATTGTGTGCCCCAGAATTCATATATTAAAGTCCCAACCTCAAAATATGAATTATCTCAGACATCTGAGTTACCTCACAATGTAACAGCATTTGGAGATAAGTTTTTAGAGAGGATATCAAGTTAAAATGAGTCCGTTAGCAAGGGCCCTAATCCAATCCAATCCAATCCTTTTAAGAAGAGGAAATTTGGACACACAGAGACATCAGATGTGTGCACTCACAGAGGAAGGACCATGTGAGCACACAACAAGAAGGTGCCCACCTGCAAGACAAGGAGCGAAGACCTCAGAGGAAACCAAACCTGCCCACACCTTGATCTTAAACTTCAGCCGCCGGAACTGTGAGAAAATGTCTGTTGCTTAAGCCACCCACTCTGTGCTTTTTCATTATGGCAGCCCTAGCAAACTAATACCACATATATTACAGAATTCCTCACTGAGGTGTTACCACAAAGATGTGTTTGTGCAACACATTCATGTACTCACTGGTTCTGGGTAATTGGGATTACAAAATAAAGCACAACTGACTGATAGCACAAGAGATCAGGTTTTGCTAGAGGGAAGCAATGGGCAACACTTTCTACAGTCTCAGGAAATTGTATATCCCTTGGCACCCATAGCTAAATTTTCTTACCACTAAAAATGATTCTTTTAAATGTTCCTTTTTATCTCTTCACTCCATACCCTCTTCTCTTCCCACTTTGCCACCCTTCTACTCTTCCCTAAACTGCACCCCCTACACCACCATATCCACTTGCCCTCCAGCAAGCCCTGACATCCGTTTCTAGCTTTGCTTAATAAAAAACAAAATAGCTGTTTTGTTTCGTTTGTTTTTAAGGCTTTAAGCAGATCTCCCCAACCAAAAGTCAGGAGCAAGTTTTAAAACCTTTTTGTGAGGGTAAGATTTTCAACTTGGCCTCACATCAGTTGGGAAGATGGGCTCAGAAAAGCAGAAAGTCATCCTGAGGTACCAGGAGGGGTTTCATTATGGGAGAAAAACACCTGAAGGCTCAGCTGGAGGTCCACTCCATCTCCAGGGCAAAGGGGCACGGTGGACGCAGCTCTAGGGAGGACACCTATCTGAGCAGAGCAGTGAGCGTCTCTGAGGCTGGGGGCCGAGGGAAGCCCCTGCTGGTGTCTGCAGGAGGCTGTCTCCCCCTGTGGGTGCCATGGTGTCATCTTCCTCATATAAAGCAGTGGACTAGGCTCTGGGAGACCTAGAGAAAGTCACTTCACTCTTCTGGCTCTGAACTATAAAGAGTTCCACTTCCTGACCATAATGTAAGATTAGACCAGATTAGTCACTTTCCATTGCTTTTAATGAACTTTGTTAAAAGAACTGTGAAAAGAGCTTTAATGTGAAAAGAACTGTCCTCACACAAAGTCTTACACATAAGTTCATATTAAAAACAAGCAAACATGTTGCTGGCCTAGCTCGGGGCAGAGCCCCACATACTCTCACCTTGCCCAGCACCACCTCCTTCTCCTTCAGGCAGCAACCAAGCACTCTCAGCGCATCCTGTCACCTGAAACAAGGTGAGAATCACCAGATCTGATTATCTCTAGGGCCGGGGTGCTGAGAAATGTTTAACAGCAAGCTTGGTCGGGGATGGGGGTGCTGATTTGTACTGTTTGCTGACTTCTATGGTGTAGATACTACCACCATGGCTACTTTCAAGCTACTGATGTCACATCACTGAACTGAAAAACAGCACAGAACTAAAAATAGGTGGCCAGCCAGTGAATGATACAACGACCCAATGAGGCAATGACACAACTCACACTCAATAGGCTGTGTACTTTGAGTGATTTGTTCAATCATTTGTGGGGATTTATACCCATCCAACCACATTCTGTCATCTAGCCTTCCATGTGGTAGGAGGTACCAACTGTGGCCACAAGTTATCAGCAATGTACTAAGTTAGTGGGGTCTCCTTAGATAACCTACAACAGGGACTTCATAGATGGCCCAAGCTAATTATGAGTGAAAACTCAGGCATGCCAAGAGGCCTACACAGGCTCTACCTAGACCTCCAGGCAGCCATGATCACACTGCCCTGGTTGGCTATGATCTTATTGTGTCTTAGCACTCCTCCTGGTTACTATCTCCTACAGGTAGGATCAGTGTTTAATACATACTTTTGTCCTTCCATTTTCCCCGGAGTCTTTGAAAATAGCAAGGGCGTTCAATAGCCAAGTAGCTTGGATTCTGAACCAGATTCCTTGGATCCAAAAATTTTAGTTTTGTCACTTATTAGTTGTGTGACCTTGGGCAAACTGCTTAACTTCTCTGTATCTCAATTTCATCCTCGATAAAATGTGCATAATAATAGTACCTACTTCACAGCATATTTGGGAGGATTAACAATGGTTGGCACATAGAGTATGCAATTTAAATGTTAGCTATTATAATATTATTATTACGTTAGTATATATGTATTATCTGTTACCATTATGTGATAGATGAATGCATGCAGGCGAACAAATATGGGAAAGAAGGGCCTGAATGGATGCGCAATGGGATTCTTCTGCAAAACAAATACCAGGTTTGAGTTTATAATAATAATTATAATAATATCTGTAACCTTGGCTAGCATTTATTAGATGTTTCAAGTGCATTTTACAAACATTATTTCATTAACTCCTCATAAAAATCCTAACAGGAAGGAACTACCACTAGCTGGATTACACAGATAAGAAAACCCAGGCCTGTGGAGGGTAAGTAACTATCCCAAGATCACATAGTTAGTGAATGACTCAAATACAAGCCTTTGGACCACAGAGCTTAAGCTCTTAACCACTAGTCTTTACTGCTATTAGCCAGCTCCTATCCTCCCACCCACTGCCTTCTCTCCTCTGTACTGCACCTCGCCCCCTGCCTTTCTTCCCACCCCTATCTCTCCATCTCTTCACCTATCCCTTTGGGTCCATCAAAGACCGCCTTTCTGAAGACTTCCCAGACTGTTCCCCTTAGTATGACACTCTCAGCACTTCCATGTACTGTGTGTCCCTCACTCTCTCCCACCTACGGCTATGCTACCTGAGACTCTCTCTGTGTCACACAAGTAGCAGTCTGGAGGTTTTGCAAGATCTAGGTTAAATCCATGCTCAGGTGAAGACACTGCCCCAAGCCCCATGACGCAGTCAGTCCCTGCTGAAAGCTACCCTGTATATCCATCAGGGTTCCCCAGAAACCACCCTCTGCTGCTAGCCCTGATGTCAGGGAGGGTGAAACGGGAACAATGGGAAGTTCCGCTGGGTAGAACCAAGCCCTGCTTAACCAAGCACTCTTGACTTTCAGTCACCTAGGCTCAGTGGTACAGAAGAGGGTGTAGAGCCAAAATCATCTAAGAAACATTCAAGCTATTTCTACAGAAAATAGAAATTTTCTGTAGAAAATTTCTTCTACCGAAGAGATGATACAGCCTCTACACTCAAGGTGTCTACTGCCTGCTCATGGATGCTGAAGCCCTTTAAGAACATCTACAGAGCGACTCACAAGTGAATGCAAATACAGTACAGAGCACAGAGAAGAGAGATGCTGAGGGGGCGGGAAGTTAAAAGGAGTGCTCAGAATGCAGCAGAACCCTTCAGGGAAAGTTTCCTAGAGGTAGTGAGTAGATCTCATAAAAATTAAAAATAATATTTTTTTGGTACAAATTCTATACATGCCCATGACAAACAAATCAGAAAATGCAGACAAGCAAAGAAAGGAAATTTTAAAAATACACCTACAATCTCACCCACCCAAAGACAACTTCTGTTAAGTTGTCTTTAAGTCTCTCAACACCTTGACAACCAGATTTTGCAGGAGGCAAGGAGCCAAGCTGGAGCACAGGTTGTGTGTGTGTGGTTGAGGAGTATGCGGAGGGAGGAAGGAGGTAGTCCTGGCATTTTAATCTACGCCGGGAGTAAGTAATAAGAAATCTATTTGATGGGATGGAGAGATAGAGAGTTGAAGAGGAAGACTAACAGAAGATCTCTCAGACCAGGCAGAGATGAGAAACAGGAAGTAGTACCAAGGAGCCTAGCTGAACAGTGACATGATTCATAACAGCAATAATAGCGAACATTTGTTGAGAACTTACCGTGTGTATGACATTATGCTAAGCACTTTACATTCCATCATCTCATCATCTTATTTAATTCTCATTATCACCCTATGAAGCTTTTGCCCAATCTCACCAATTGATACTTCTTTCTTTTTTTTGGCCGCGCCGCACGGCTTGCAGGATCTTAGTTCCCCCGCCAGAGCTCTAACCACTGGACACCAGGGAATTCCCAATGTTTCTTACAGGGTACTCTATAGGCTACCTGTATCAGAATGCCCCAAGGTTTTTTGTTAGATCTGTTCGCCCCATGGTTAGATTGCAGGTCATCTCCAGACTGAAATGCTTCAGGTCAGAGTCACAAATGAGCTTGCCCAGAAAATAACTGTAAAATGGGGAATGCCCATGGCTGCCTTCTGAGTAACCCACAGTCCCATTTCCTTCCAAAAATGATCTAAGGATGACAGAGACTGAGCAAGAGCCCAGCCTAAGATATGAGGCCTGTGGGCTCTATATGCCATCATTGTCCTTGGGTTAATCATTCCATAACCCAACAACCTAGAGAGACCCTTTAGCAGGAGGTGTGCTGGCCTTAGACGCAACAAGAAGATAGTGCAGGTCAAACATTCAAAAGCACCTGAGGATCCAGGGACAGAACCAAGACTGGGAGAACAGGGTGATAAGGGAAGGTTGGGAGAAAAGAGCCCGCACCCTGGTGTTATTCCCTTATAAATTCACATGACCTGAGCCAAGTCCCCTGGCTGGCCTCTCTGGGCCCTTATCTGTAAATTAGGGAGTTGGCCTTAATGATCTCAAAGGTCCTTTCAGCTATGGGTGGGAAGATACTATCTAAATCCAAGAGGCATATACTGCTGCTCTTGTTTACCTCTGAGGCAAGCCCAGGAGTCCCAGCGCCACCTGGAGGACTGGGGCAGGTACAGGCTGACAGGGACCTCCATGGCCACAAGACGGATGACCTCCACAGAGGGGGTGGGGAAGACCAGGAGCCTCCCAACTCCAAAAACTCAAAGGTCTTTCACTTACATTATCTCACTGGATCCTTCCCACTCCCTAGTGAAGTTAGTATTTATAGTAGCCCCAGGTGTGACCATAAGGCAGAGATGGAGAGGATGCTTATGGAAATGGAAATGTATTTTTAAGAACACCCGGGAACCCAAGGTAGGAAACAAGCAACCTGCTTCCCAGGATCTCAATTCCAGGCTGTGAGGCAGGTTTCCCATGCTACCTGGAAAGTTTCTCTGGCAGTATTGAGGACCCGCCTTCTTTCTCTTTGACTCACTCTCATTGGCTGGCTGGCTGCCACTCACCATGGGGTCAGCCCTCCTATTGGGCTGAGTTTACCCATGTCGCCTCTGAGGTACCTGTGACAAGATAACTGCGATGTTAATTCACTTGCTGTATTTTTCCATTGCCTCCTTCTCTTTCCAGGCAGGCACTGCTAATCAGGCTTTTTGTTTTTTCTTGCCTTAGGAATTCTTGCAGGACAGAAAGCAAAAGCTCCTTGAAGCTAATTGATCTTCCTGTCTGGGTAGAAGCCCTGGCTCATTGAGGAGATGATGCAGATACTCAGAGGGAGAGGGGGGAGTTGGGATAAGGGAGAGGAGGGCTTTGAAGGACGAGGAAAGGGCAAGGAGAGCCATCAGAGACCAGAAAGATAGAAAAAGGTAAACAAACAAACAAAAACAAATGCTGATTATGAGAACCCATTCCAGGGTCCTGGGTAACGGCCAGATCTCAAGAGGACGTGAGGCCTTAGGCATTGAATTTCCAGTCTCACCAAAGATCCTGGGCCCCAAGTATGACTCGGAAACAACAAAATCACCAAACTAGAAGAGACCTGAGGCATCAGAGGAAAACTCAGAGTGGACTATATAGGCTGATGAGTGGATTGGACACCTCTACACTTTCACCCAATTACACACAATCTTTCAGGGGCTTGAGCCCCCGAAGTGACAGATTAATCGGCCCACTGAACAGGACTGGGGGCTCAGAATCAGTAAGCTCAGAATCTTTTGATTAAAGAGAAAAAAAAAGAAAAAGCAGAGGAATACAATATCCCTAGCTCAGCTGGGTTGTAAAGTAAGAGTCACATCCTGACATGCATAGCTGCATGAATGACCCCACTGTCCTGGCAAAGATACCAGTTACATCACCTTAATACCCAAATCTTATTAGCTCTAAGCTCCCATCAGCTAAGGGAGAAATTCCAGTCCCATGCTCTGTTGGCTAGGATGCTCTAGTTGCAAATAATAGGATGCTTTTGCCACAAGTAATACAAAATCCAGATTCAAACATATAAGGAAATACATTAGAAGTATTTCTATGTATTTAGTAGTGGATTCCAGGTGTAGTACAAGGTGTGCTCAAGGTGTAAAGGACTCAAGTTGTCTTCATCTCTGTTTTGCTGTCCTCAAGATGTTGGCTTTGTCCTCCAGCTGGCTCCCTAGGTGGTAACGAGACGTCTTCATCAGACACAGTAACATCCTGAGGAAGCAAAGCATACTCTTCCTAAGTCTGCTTCTTAGAAGCATGGGAACTTTTTCCAAAAGTCCCCTGTAGAATTCCTTTCATGCCTCATTAGCCAGAATTGGGTACATTCCTATTCTTTTTTTTTTTTTAATAAATTAATTTATTTTTGGCTGCGTTGGGTCCTGGTTGCTGCGCACCGGTTTTCTCTAGTTGCGGCGAGCGGGGGCTACTCTTCGTTGCGGTGCGCAGGTTTCTCATTGCGGTGGCTTCTCTTGTTGCGGAGCACGGGCTCTAGGTGTGCGGGCTTCAGTAGTTGTGGCTCATGGGCTCTAGAGCACAGGCTCAGTAGTTGTGACGCAGGGGCTTAGTTGCTCCGCGGCATGTGGGATCGTCCAGGACCAGGGCTCGAACCTGTGTCCCCTGCACTGGCAGGCAGATTCTTAACCACTGCACCACCAGGGAAGCCCCCCTACATTCCTATTCTTAAACCAATCTCTGGCAAGGGGAATGAGATCATTGTGGTTGGCTTGAAGGGAAGGAGTCAACCACAAAGGACACTAATAAAGTACTTTCCACCTCCCAAATGCAGCCTTGCCCACTGTGAAATCAGACAGATATAGTCGAGCTTGGATCATGCTTAATTTATGTTAAATGCTTTCCTGGGGACCCTAGCATCCCCTTCTATAGCCTGGAAGGCTCTCAGATTTTCTTATCCATTTCTGAATCCCACATGCGAATGCTGCTCGTTTCCTTTCCCACGAGATTCTTCAGCAGAAACAGCTCCTTAGAGAAATATATGCCTCGGGAGAGGGATGGCTCATACTCTCTGTATGCCAGCTAAATCTAACTTCAGCTCTGGCTTAGCCAAGACCTCCAGCTTGTACCCTAGACCGTATCCTATCTTCTGCCTCCAGGAGAGAAAAGTTGGGCCACCAGCAACTTTTCATAAGCCATGGCAGCCACACTGAGAAGAGACTAGTTGCGTTGTTTTTCTCAGGAGGCTGTGTATTTGGTATCATGGTTTCCCCTTTAGGTTATTCAGTACATTGATATTAACCCCATTTCACATAAGAGGAAACTGAGGTGCAGAGTGGTTAAGTCGTATGCGTAAGGTCACTCAGCTAATTAAGTGGCAGAGCCAGAACATTCTTATATGAGTCTTTTTGTGGACATATGTTTTTATTTCTCTTGGGTAAATGCCTAGAAATTTAATTGCTGGTTTAGGGTATGTGCATATCTTACTATGAGAAATTGCCAAGCTGTTTTCCAAAATAGTGTATGAGTTCTCCAGTTGTTCCACACCCTCATCAACGTTTGGTGTTGTCAGTATTTTAATTTAGCCATTCAGTAGGTGTGTATTTGTTTTAATTTACATTTCCCCATTGACTAGTGATGTTAAGCACTTTTTGATGTGCTTACCAGCCATCTGTATATCTTCTTTTGTGAAGTGTCTGCCCATATTTTTTAAATTGGGTTACTTTCTTTCTTATTATTCAGTTGTAGGAAAGCTTTATATTTTATTAATAACATTTTTTGTTTTGCAAATACTTTCTCCCAGTCTGTTTTGCCTATGCATTTTCTTAAGGGTGCAGAAATTTTTAATTTTGATGCAATCTAATAGATTGCTTTTTTTTTCTTTTATGGTTATTGTTTTCTGTAACCTGTCTAAAAAAAAAAATCCTTTGACTACTCCAAGGTTGTGAAGATATTCTCTCGTGTTCTCTTCTACAAGCTTTATAGTTTAGCTTTTACATTTAGGTCTATGATCTATCTCAAATTAATGCTTGTGTATGGTGTGAAGTAAGGATCAAGTTCATTTTTTAAATATGGAAATTCAGTGTTCAAGCACCATTTGTTGAAAAGACTATCATTTTCCCATTGAAGTGAGTTGGCAACGTTGCCAAAAAACTACTTAGCCATATTAATGTAGGTCTTTTTCTGGACTCTTTTCGATTTTGATCTATATGACTATTCTTATTCCAATACCCTACTCTCTTGATTACTGTAGCTTTATAGTAAGTTTTTAACTCAGCTAGCTAGAGATCTCCATCTCTGTTCTTTTTCAGAATTGTTTTAGTTATTCTAGATCCTTTGCTTTCCCATATATTTTAGAATTTGTCAATTTCTACCAAAAAAAAAAAAAAAAAAAACAACTCTGCTAGGACTTTGGGATTTCATTGAGGTAGGTAAGTGTAAAAGGAAAAACCTACAGTTTTTTCCTTCCTATGTAGAGAAAACCCCAGTTCTTGCCTACTGCGTCTTTCTTCTCTGAGTCTCCGGTACTACTCACACAGAACGATTCACTTCTGACACTTCTAGAAGTCACCAAATACTTGTGGGATTTCCCCACAACAACAATCAAGTCTCAGACACAAGCTGGGTGTCCTACAATTTACCTTAATTCTGACACTGTCTACCTGGAGATAGTGTCAGATCTCACAGGTAAGGGCTCAGTCCACAAGACTGTCCCCCACCCCCGACTTCAGATACCAGTCGCAAGCTCAGGTTTTCACCTCTGCTTCTCACCCACCAAAAATAGCTCAGAGGTTCCAACAACCTTCTCCTCAGGTTCAATTAATTTGCTACAGCAGCTCACAGAACCCAAGGAAACACGTTTACCAGTTTATTAAAGAATATGACAAAGGATACAAATGAACAACCAGATAAAGAGATACACAGGGCAAGGTCTGGGAGGGTCCTTAGATCAGGAGCTTCTGTCCTCATGGAGTTGGGGTGTGTCACCTTCCCAGTGTGGATGTGTATGCCAGCCTGGAAGCTCTTCGAAGGCCCCACTGTTGGGATTTTATAGGCACTTCCTCATGCAGGCATGATCAATTGTTAACTCCATTTGTAGCCCCTCTCCCCTCTCTAGAGAATGGGGAGCAGGGCTGAAAACTCCAAGCTTCCAATCATGGCTTGGTCTTTCTGGTGACCAGACCCCATCCAGGAGCCATCCAGGAGTCTACCCAGAGTTATCTCATTAGAACAAAAGATCTCTTAGTGTTCCTACCACTTAAGAATTATAAAGGTCTTAGGAGCCAGAAACTGGGGACAAAGACAGATATATATATATATATTACAGTATCTCACAGTAGGATTTTGACAGAGATAAAGGCAAGGTGCTCCAATCTGAGGAAGCAACATCAGCCCAATTGAAACGGTTTTATGTATAGAGGAGAAGTAGGGCATGAAGCTGCAAGGGTCAAGTGAGGCCAGATAGGGAAGGGTCTTGAATCCTAAACTAAATACTTGGGACTTCTTTCCATAGATGGAGAAATGCTAAAGGGTTTTTGAGCAGGGGAGTGACGCTGGGGAGAAAAGGTGATCTCTTGGGAAGTTCTTGGTTAGGGTGGAGTTTTCACCACATGTTTTCTGAGGTCCCTTCCAGCCCAGATCTTTCGTAATTCTTCTGTCTAAAAAGGGGATATTGAGGCAGAAGCGACTGTTAGGCTCAGGGCAGAGACTACCACATCCTTAGTCCAAGGTTTTGACCCAACCAGTGGGTCAGCTTTCTAGGGGAGGGGTGGTCATCAAATGCCCAGTAGCCTGTGAAGTAGAGGTTTGAGGAAGATGGAGTAAAAGTTCGTCCTCTTTCCTCATGGATAATCTGTGTAGAAATAACAATTTTCCCAGAATTTTGAGTTTATACCTCCAAGGATTCTGCACTCAATCCCAATATGTGTAGGGTGTTCCCATAAAAGAAATTGTCTGTGACACCAGGTGGGTGTCCTACAATTCAACTCAGTTCTACTATCTACCTGCAGATAGGATCAGATTTCACAGGTTCAGGGCTCAGCCCTACAAGACTACATCCCTCTTTCCCTCCACCTCATCCGCCAGGTTGAAGGTTGTTCAGGTAATCACCTGTGCTTCTGACCAACTGGCTTAGATTGGAGACAATAGATTCTTAGAAAGATTATCTTAGTTAGATTGGAGGTTCCAATGACCTCCTCCCTGGTTTTGATTAATTTGCTAGAGTGGCTCATTGAACTCAGAGAAACATTCCACTCACTCAATTATCAGTTTATTACTAAAGGACATAACAACCAGATGCAAGAGATGCATAAGGCAAAGACCACACCCTCTGAGCTAGCCACTCTCCCCTATTCTCCATGCATTCACCAACCCAGAAGTTCTCCAAACCCCACCCTTGAGGTTTTATGGGGGCTTCATTACAAAGGCTTGCTTGATTAAAGCGTTGGAGATTGAACTCAATCCTCAGCCCTTCTCCCCTCCCTGGGGGTCAGGGGGAAGGACTGAAAGTGCCAACCCTGTAATCACTAGGTTGGTTCCCCTGGCAAGCAGCCCCCATCCTATGGTTACCTAGGGGCTTTCCAAAAGTCAACTCATTAACATAACAAAGACACCTTTATTGCCCTCTTCACAAAAATTTCCAAGGGTTTTAGGAGCTGTGCCAGGAACCTGGACAAAGACTGACCAAACATATATTTCTTACGAATATTTCTCTGTTTGTGTACCAATCCTCTCCAACTTCTTCCCTGTCACAAAAGAGAAGGATCCCTCCACATTTTAAGGGCCAAATTCTCCACCAAACTTCTGATCCCATCTCAGTCTGGCTCCTCTGTTCTTTCTCCAACATTTCAAACCCTCTTTCTCCAGTGGCTCCTGCCATGTCTTCAAACCCTGCATTTTTTTAAAAAATCCTGAATTAAGTTCAAGTGACCCTTAGCATCCATTCCACTCCTGCCTTCCCCTTCCAGGATTCTCTTCAGTTATGTATAACTGCTGCCTTGCCTTCGCACACATCTGCTCATTCCTTACATCCTTCCAGTTAGAAGGTCCACCCTCTATCACTTTCTAGAACTTCTTAAATATTATGAATAATCTCCAACTTACCAGACCAGTGCCTCATCAGTCCTCAGGTTCTCCTTTCTGTGGTGCTGTGCCCAGGAGGCTTTCTCTGTCTCCCTCGTGGACCCCTCTCTTCTCGTGACTCCCCTTGCCCTGCTCTGTTGCTTCTTCTTCCTTTATAACCGTTTCCACCATTGCTTGGTGGTCACAGACAGATTACAGGCCACCAGACAAACACCCCCAACTTACCATCTGCAAATCTGAAAGTTCATCATTTCTCTGATTAAAAAGGAACATCTGTAGGGACTTTCCTGGTGGTCCAGTGGTTGGGACTTTGTCTTCCAATGCAGGGGGTGCGGATTTGACCCCTGGTCAGGGAGTTAAGATCCCACATGCCCGGTGGCCAAAAAACCAAAACATAAAACAGAAGCAATATTGTAACAAATGCAATAAAGACTTTAAAAATGGTCCACATAAAAAAAAAATCTTTAAAATAAATAAATAAATAAAAATAAAAAGGAACATTTGTCTCTTCCCTGACCTGCAGCAGGTCCTCCATCTAGAAGGGAATCCCATCCCTTCCCACCTCCTCAGGGACCTTTCTCGAACAATTAGCCTCTCTTGTTCTTAAACTTCTTGCTCTCTTCTTTCTCAACATCAAGAAAACGTCACCATCTCTCTCCTTTTTTCAAAATTGTCTTATTTTTACTTCCTTTTATACCTACTTCACTGTCAAACTTCCTAAAAGAGTTGTGTGTTCCCACTGTCTCCCCTTATACCCTTTCTGGTCACTCCTCAGCCCTCTGAAATGTGGCTTTTGTTTCCAATGTGTCAGTAAAACTAACCTCACCAAGGTTACCAATGACCTCCTTGAGCCCACAGTCTTTGGTTCCATGTAGCCCCCTTGACCTATTCTTGACAGCACTGACATTATTCACCCCCTCCTCCCTCCCCATGACCACCTCCCCCCTCCCCATAACCACCTCCCCCCTCCCCATGACCACCTCCCCCCCTCCCTCTGACTGCTTCCCTTCTGCCTCTTGACACACATCTCTCTTCCCATGCAGTGGTGGCACTCCTCAGGATTCCATCCTGGGCCTCATTCTTTTCTCACTGTCCCTGAGTGATCTTACCTACTCCTTCACTCCACAAATATTTATTGAGCACCTACTGTAACTCAGATCAAGTACTGATTTAAGCCCTAAGGTTATAACAAGTTCCTATTCTCATGGATTTAACATTTGCCAATGGTGTTAATTCCATCTGGATACTGCTGACACATAAATCTGCCTCCAGCCCAGACCTCTCTCTTTTGCCTACTTGCTCTGCTTGGCTATTCCACATACACCTCAAACGCAGTATTTCCAAAACTGAATTTTTCATCCTTAGCCCACCTCCAGCTTCTCCTCCTGTCTCAGCTACACAAGCCAGAAAGTGCTCATCATCTTTGTTCATCACTGCCTTTGATTCTTCACTTTCCTTCGCCTCCTAAATCTAATCTGTAAAGAAGTCCTGTCGATTATACCTTCTAATCTTCTGAAATCCATCCACTGTTCTCCATGCCAAACACCATTACTCTAATTTAGGCCAACATTTGCCCTTCCTTGATTCCTAACAGGTCCCTCTAGTCTTGATCACTTCCATGCCCCATCCCACCTTCAATACATTGTCCACACTGTGGCCACAGTCATTTTCTAATGTAACTCTGATCACATGACCTCCTTGCTTAAAACTCCTCATTGCCTTTAAAATAAAAGCCAACCCCTTTAACAAGGCCCAGAGAGCTCCTGTTTACCTGTTAATCTCATCTCTCCCCACCACCCTCACCACTCTTAACTCTTCTGTCACATAAACTTTTTCTTTCAGTGACCTGGATGTGCCATGCTTTCTCATGCCTCCAAGCCTCCCTTAGCCTGAAAACACTTCCCCATTCCTGACCGCCCCCCCCTTCTCCTGGTTAACTCCTATTACCTCAGCTTAAATGTTACTTCTGGAACACTTGCCTTAAAATCTGTAGTCTGTGATAGTTCCCCTCCTCTGTACTTCATGTGCCACCCTGTCCTATTTCCCTATTATGATTTTCTGATTTCTTTTGTTATTCTCCATGTCCTTCTTTCCATTAGACTCTAAGCCACAAGAAGGAAGGGGCAAGGTCTATGTCACTCATGTGTTGATTGGTAAGTCCCAACGTTTAGAAAGTACCAATCAATGCATATTTGTCAAATGAATGAATAATTTCTTGCCCCTCCTCCTCCTGCATCTAAATACAGACATTGCTTAAGAATCATGTTTCTCTTTGTTATAAAGCAGAAACTAACACACCATTGTAAAAGCAATTATACTCCAATAAAGATGTTAAAAAAAAAGAATCATGTTTCTGAGTTTGCCTCAATTTCCTTCTTTATATCTATGATTTCAGTGATCAGGCCAGTGTGAAGAAGTCTCCAGTCTACCTACCAGTCTACCTACAGGCTGGTATCTCTCAGCTCCATGCCCGCATTTCCAACATTATGCTAGACATTTATGCTTGTAGGTTTTTTTAATCATCTCAGATAAAGGATAAAGGATATACAACATTAAAAGCATGCAAAGATATGTATTCAAGGATGTGAAATGCATCATTGTCTATAATATTGAAAAACTGGAAACAACCCAAATGCCTATCAAAAGAGAATTGGTAAACAAATTACAACTGCAGAGCCTTAGAAAGACTAAAAAGATTTATATATTAATGTGAAAAGTATACTTGATACATTGTTAAGTAAAAAAGAAGGTTTCAGAATGATAAATATGGTTTAGTCACATCTTATTCAATTATTCAACATGTATTTATTGAGCAGCTGCTATGTTCCAGTTTCTGTCCCAAGTGCTGGGGATGCTCAGAGAACAAGACAGTCCTTCTTCTCACAGAGCTTTCTAGACAAACAATAAACGTGTGTGTGTGTCTGTGTGTCTGTGTGTATACATGTCAGATAATGATAAGTGCTACAAAGAAAGTGATAAGTGCTATGCGATGTGCTATCTTAGGTAGGGTGATCAGGGAAGGCCCCTCTAAAATGGTAACATTTGAGCAGACACCTGAATAAAATGAGGGCAGGAATCTTGTGAATATTTGAGGAAAGGACATTCCAATCAGGAGGATCAGCCATCCTCCTGGTAGTAGTGGCAAGTGTAACTGGCTCTTGAAGCAGCTGGGAGACCCCTGCAGCTGGAGCAAAGTAAACAGGAAGGGAGAGTAGTGGGACATGGGGCCACAGAGGCCAGGCCATGGGGCCAGGCCATGGCAAAAGCTCTGGAATCCATTCTAAGTGTGATGGAAAGTCAGTCTTTGGAGGTGTGTCTGTTACAACATGTTAGTGTTTCAATGAAAAGAGTTTAAAAATATATATACCAAACTGTTAACAGAAAATATTTCCAGGACATGGGATTACAGGAGACTTTCATTTTCAAAACCTTACCCTTATGTTGTGCTTTACAGTGTGTTTTATAGTGAGTGTGTATTAATTTGGTAATCAGAAAAAGAAATGATTATTTTAAAAATTTGTGTATACACTTTGACTCATCAACTCCCTTTCAAGAAACACATCCTTTAAAAAAAAACTGGAGAGGGCAGAAAGCAGAAGCAAGAAGAACTACAATCCTGCAGCCTGTGGAACAAAAACCACATTCACAGAGAGACAAGATGAAAATTCAGAGGGATATGTCCCAGATGAAGGAACAAGATAAAACCCCAGAAAAACACTAAATGAAGTGGAGACAGGCAACATTCCAGAAAAAGAATTCAGAATAATTATAGTGAAGATGATCCAGGACCTCGGAAAAAGAACGGAGGCAAACATCGATAAGATGCAAGAAATGTTTTAACAAAGACCTAGAAGAATTAACGAACAAAACAAACAGAGATGAACAATACAATAACTGAAATGAAACTACACTAGAAGCAATCAATAATAGAATAACTGAGGCAGAAGACGGATAAGTGAACTGGAAGACAGAATGGTGGAATTCACTGCTGCGGAACAGAATAAAGAAAAAAAGGATGAAAGAAATGAAGACAGCCTAAGAGACCACTGGGACAACATGAAACGCAACAACATTCGGCATTATAGGGGTCCCAGAAGGAGAAGAGAGAGAAAGGACCAGAGAAAATATCTGAAGAGATTATAGTGGAAAACTTCCCTAACATGGGAAAGGAAATAGCCATCCAAGTCCAGGAAGCACAGACTCCCAGGCAGGATAAACCCAAGGAGAAACACGCCAAGACACACAGTAATCAAACTGGCAAAAATTAAAGACAAAGAAAAATTATTGATAGTAGCAAGGGAAAAACAACAAATAACATACAAGGGAACTCCCATAAGGTAAACAGCTGATTTCTCAGCAGAAACTCTACAAGCCAGAAGGAAGTGGCATGATATACTTAAAGTGATGAAAGGGAAGAACCTACAATCAAGATTACTCCACCCGGCAAGGACCTTATTCAGATTCAACAGAGCAATCAAAAGCTTTACAGACAAGCAAAAGCTAAGAGAATTCAGCACCACCAAACCAGCTCTACAACAAATGCTGAAGGAACTTCTCTAAGTGGGAAACACAAGAGAAGAAAAGGACCTACAAAAACAAACCCAAAACAATTAAGAAAATGGTCATAGGAACATACATAACGATAATTACCTTAAACGTGAATGGATTAAATGCTCCAACCAAAAGACACAGGCTTGCTGAATGGATACAAAAACAAGACCCATATATATGCTCTCTACAAGAGACCCACTTCAGACCTAGGGACACATTCAGACTGAAAGTGAGGGGATGGAAAAAAGATATTCCATGCAAATGGAAATAGAAAGAAAGCTGGAGTAGCAATACCCATATCAGATAAAATAGACTTTAAAATAAAGAACGTTACAAGAGACAAGGAAGGACACTACGTAATGATCAAGGGATCAACCCAAGAAAAAGATATAACAATTATAAATATACATGCACCCAACATAGGAGCACCTCAATACATAAGGCAAACTAAACAGCTATAAAAGAGGAAATCGACAATAACACAATAATAGTGGGGGACGTTAACACCTCACTTACACCAATGGACAGATCATCCAAAATGAAAATAAATAAGGAAACAGAAGTTTTAAATGACACAACAGATCAGATAGATTTAATTGGTATTTATAGGACATTCCATCCAAAAACAGCAGATTACACTTTCTTCACAAGTGTGCACAGAACATTCTCCAGGATAGATCACATCTTGGGTCACAAATCAAGCCTCAGTAAATTTAAGAAAATTGAAATCATATCAAGCATCGTTTCTGACCACAACACTATGAGATTAGAAATCAATTACAGGGAAAAAAACATAAAAAACACACATACATGGAGGCTAAACAATACGTTATTAAATAACGAAGAGATCATTGAAGAAATCAAAGAGGAAATCAAAAAATACCTAGAGACAAATGACAATGAAAACACGACAATCCAAAACCTATGGGATGCAGCAAAAGCAGTTCTAAGAGGGAAGTTTATAGCTATACAAGCCTACCTCAAGAAACAAAAAAAATCTCAAATAAACAATCTAATGTTACACCTAAAGGAACTAGAGAAAGAAGAACAAACAAAACCCAAAGTTAGCAGAAGGAAAGACATCATAAAGATCACAGCAGAAATAAATGAAATAGAAACAAAGAAAACAACAGCAAAGATCAATAAAACTAAAAGCTGGTTCTTTGAGAAGATAAACAAAATTGATAAACCACTAGCCAGACTCATCAAGAAAAAAAGGGAGAAGATTCAAATCAACAGAATTATAAATGAAAAAGGAGAAGTAATAACTGACTCTGCAGAAATACAGAGAATCATAAGGGATTACTACAAGCAACTCTATGCCAATAAAATGGACAACATGGAAGAAATGGACAAATTCTTAGAAAGGTATAACCTTCCAAGACTGAACCAGGAAGAAATACAAAATATGAACAGACCAATCACAAGTAATGAAATTGAAACTGTGATTAAAAATCTTCCAACAAACAGAAGTCCAGGACCAGATGGCTTCACAGGTGAATTCTATCAAACATTTAGAGAAGAGCTAACACCCATCCTTCTCAAACTCTTCCAAAAAATTGCAGAGGCAGGAACACTCCCAAACTCATTCTATGAGGCCACCATCACCCCGATACCAAAACCAGACAAAGATACTACAAAAAAAGAAAATTACAGACCAATATCACTGATGAATACAGATGCAAAAATCCTCAACAAAATACTAGCAAACAGAATCCAACAACACATTAAAAGGATCATACACCATGATCAAGTGGGATTTATCCCAGGGATGCAAGGATTCTTCAATATACACAAATCAATCAATGGGATACACCATATTAACATATTGAAGAATAAAAACCATATGATCAACTCAATAGATGCAGAAAAAGCTTCTGACAAAATTCAACACCCATTTATGATAAAAACTCTCCAGAAAGTGGACATAGAGGGAACCTACCTCAACATAATAAAGGCCATATATGACAAACCCACAGCAAACATCATTCTCAACGGTGAAAAACTGAAAGCATTTCCTCTAAGATCAGGAACAAGACAAGGATGTCCACTCTCGCCACTATTATTCAACATAGTTTTGGAAATCCTAGCCACAGCAATCAGAGAAGAAAAAGAAATAAAAGGAATACAAATTGGAAAAGAAGAAGTAAAACTGCCACTGTTTGCAGATGACATGATACTATACATAGAGAATCCTAAAACTGCCACCAGAAAACTACTAGAGCTCATCAATGAATCTGGTAAAATTGCAGGATACAAAATTAATGCACAAAAATCTCTTGCATTCCTATACACTAATGACGAAAAATCTGAAAGAGAAATTAAGAAAACACTCCCATTCACCATTGCAACAAAAAGAATAAAATACCTAGGAATAAACCTACCTAGGGAGACAAAAGACCTGTATGCAGAAAACTATAAGACACTGATGAAAGAAATTAAAGATGATACCAACAGATGGAGAGATATACCATGTTCTTGGATTGGAAGAATCAATATTGCAAAAATGACTATACTACCTAAAGCAATCTACAGATTCAAGGCAATCCCTATCAAATTACCAATGGCATTTTTTACGGAACTAGAACAAAAAGTCTTAAAATTTGTATGGAGACACAAAAGACCCTGAATAGCCAAAGCAGTCTTGAGGGAAAAAAACAGAGCTGGAGGAATCAGACTACCTGACTTCAGACTATACTACAAAGCTACAGTAATCAAGACAATATGGTACTGGCACAAAAACAGAAACATAGCTCGATGGAACAAGATAGAAAGCCCAGAGATAAACCCACACATCTATGGCCAACTAATCTATGACAAAGGAGGCAAGGATATACAATGGAGAAAAGACAGTCTCTTCAATAAGTGGTGCTGGGAAAACTGGACAGCTACATGTAAAAGAATGAAATTAGAACACTCCCTAACACCATACACAAAAATAAACTCAAAATGGATTAGAGACCTAAATGTAAGACTGGACACTATAAAACTCTTAGAGGAAAACATAGGAAGAACACTCTTTGACATAAATCACAACAAAATTTTTTTTTTTTTTTAATTAATTAATTTATTTATTTATGGCTGTGTTGGGTCTTCGTTTCTGTGCGAGGGCTTTCTCTAGTTGTGGCAAGCGGGGGCCACTCTTCATCACGGTGCGCGGGCCTCTCACTATCGCGGCCTCTCTTGTTGCGGAGCACAGGCTCCAGACGCGCAAGCTCAGTAATTGTGGCTCACGGGCCTAGCTGTTCTGCGGCATGTGGGATCTTCCCAGACCAGGGCTCGAACCCGTGTCCCCTGCGTTGGCAGGCAGATTCTCAACCACTGCGCCACCAGGGAAGCCCCAAAATATTTTTTGATCCACCTCCTAGAGTAATGGAAGTAAAAACAAAAATAAACAAATGGGACCTAATGAAACTTCAAAGCTTTTGCACAGCAAAGGAAACCATAAACAAGATGAAAAGGCAACCCTCAGAATGGGAGAAAATATTTGCAAACGAATCAACAGACAAAGGATTAATCTCCAAAATATATAAACAGCTCATGCAGCTCAATATTAAAAAAGCAAACAACCCAATCCAAAAATGGGCAGAAGACCTAAATAGACATTTCTCCAAAGAAGACATACAGATGGCCAAGAAGCACATGAAAAGCTGCTCAACATCACTAATCATTAGAGAAATGCAAATCAAAACTACAATGAGGTATCACCTCACACCAGTTAGAATGGGCATCATCAGAAAATCTACAAACAACAAATGCTGGAGAGGGTGTGGAGAAAAGGGGACCCTCTTGCACTGTTGGTAGGAATGTAAATTGATACAGCCACTATGGAGAACAGTATGGAGGTTCCTTAAAAACTAAAAGTAGAATTACCATATGATCCAGCAATCCCACTACTGGGCATATACCCAGAGAAAACCATAATTCAAAAAGACACATGCACCCCAATGTTCATTGCAGCACTATTTACAATAGCCAGGTCATGGAAGCAAACTAAATGTCCATTGACAGACGAATGGATAAAGAAGATGTGGCACATATATACAATGGAATATTACTCAGCCATAAAAAGGAATGAAATTGGGTCATTTGTAGAGATGTGGATGGATCTGGAGACTGTCATACAGAGTGAAGTAAGTCAGAAAGAGAAAAACAAATATTGTATATTAACGCATGTATGTGGAACCTAGAAAAATGGTACAGATGAACTGGTTTGCAGGGCAGAAATTGAGACACAGATGTAGAGAACAAACGTATGGACACAAAGCAGGGAAAGCGGCGGGGTGGTGGGGGTGGTGGGGTGATGAATTGGGCGATTGGGATTGACATGTATACACTGATGTGTATAAAATTGATGACTAATAAGAAAAAAAAAACTGGTTAAGTTCGTAAAAATGTGTGTGTAAGGATGTTCATTATAGTGTTACTTATAATACCAAAAAATTGGAAATAAATGTTTGACCATAGGGAACTGATTAAGTAAATTATGGTAAAATTATACGATGAAATCATAGGAGCCCTGACAAATTATGTCACAGAATATCACCCCAGCTTAGTTCAATTCCCAACTCTATGAAACGTTTTCTGGCACCCCTGCCTAAAATGATCTCTTCTTCCTTGAAACCTGTTTGTGCATGTAGTCTCCAGCACTCTTGTGGCCCTTACTACATACTGTTCCATTATGGGACAACAACTTTGGTTCACACTTGGCTCGCCACGAGCTATGGAAGGAGAACAGGGCAGAACAATTCCAAACAATAGATGATTCATTCCTTTGTAAATGCATCACAGCATTTATTTTGCAGTGGATTCACCTTCCTGACTAGCTTTCCTTATGTTAATATTGAAAGCAATGAGCATTTCCAAGCACACACACAGGTAGCAGAGGCAAGAGACCCAGAAGACTGAAGTTCCCCTGGGTAACCCCCAGCGTGGATGAAGCAGTGGGGTCCAGAGAGTTGTCAGGGCCCTTCCCCCGCACAATCACCTTCTCCCTTTTCACGGAGAAATTGGAACAGTCCCTCTTCTCAGGCTTCTATGCCTACTGCCCTCAGCTTGCAAGGCTGGGCTCCCTGAGCTTGGTTCTGAGCCCCTGTGTGCACGCATTTCTCCTCCCAGCGCTCACACTGTCTTGGGGCAGTGAAACAGCTGCTGATGAGTCATGCAGGGCCTTCTTCCTCTAGGTCCGTGGCTGACTCAGCTGCTCCCACAGAGGCCAAGGCACATTCCTTCCACCCACACCACAGTGGCCTCCTTTGGAAGGGGCACTGGGGAGAGAGAGGCCACGTGAACACAGCCATCGTAAACCGAGCTTCCTTTGCTTACACGGAGGCTCACTGTGGACACCTCTTCCTTCCAGCAGCCCTGAGAGGCAGGCAGGGTTTCCTACCATGTGAGACATTTGAGGGGGCTGGAAAGAAATACCCCTCTTCCCCACCAAGTCCCCTGCCAGCTGAGGACTTATGAGTTACAAATGAGTTAACAAATGGAGGCCATATTTATTACTGATAAGTGCTGATACTGGTGAATATGTTTCTGTCTAAGTGCCACCTAATTCCGAAGCCCAGAAGTACTCTCTGCCTAGACGGTCAGTCTCTTAAAAGTTTCCTTACTGATCCCAAAGTGGACATTTGGGTGTCCCAGTTCAGCTCCCTTTGCAGTAGCTTAGCAACTCTTATTAGGAAAAAAAGAAAGAGAGAAAAGAAAGAGAAAGACAGAGAGAGAGACAGAGAAAGAGAGGATATTGGGTTTTGTGGGGCGGGGGGAGTGTTGTCTTTGAAAATTCCTGAGGGGAAGAAAATCTATTGTTAAAAATCCATCTTTTTTTTCCTTTGCTCCTCTCTCTAACCCCTTTCTTTCCTTCCTCCTATCCCTACCTCTCTTTCCCCACTTCCCAGTTCAGCCCATCAGTCCTCTCCCTCCTCTCTTAGATTCCTATCTCACTCCTTACCCCAGACAGGAGCTGGGAGTGGTTCTAAAAGGAGATAAGATGCTACAAGGTCTTGCAGATGCTGCAGATGTCCTGCAGCTCTCAGACAGACCCAGAGAACAAGCACACTTACCTCTTGTCACCCCGCTTTGGCACCATCCCGTGGTCCCAACAGCCTCAGAATAGAATTCTGATTTCTTTTAAAATCCTTCGAAGGCAGCATCCATAGCCCCACTGGTTAAAGTGCTCATGATCAGTCCTTTCCATGAGCAAGATGATGCCTTTCAAAGTGGGATCTGGGACTCCAGAGCTTAAAAAAACAAACAAAACAACAACAACAACAAAAATCTCTCACTCCAGAGTCCCCTTGTTTAGCTAAACAAAGATTTAGGTGCCAGGTGCTATTCCTGGGCATAAACCCAAAGGTGGGGAGGCCCTCATCCCTGCTCTTGGGGAGTTCCCAGCCTGGCTTCTCACAGCTAAACTTTTCTGGAAGACACCTAGTTATTGGCCAGCAGAGTGAAGCCACCTGTTGGAGGTGGTCCCCTTCCTGACTCAGCCTCTAAGAAATGTGGCAATTCTGCTTCCTCTCAGAGTCATAAAGGTTCTGAATGTGAAGGGTCCTTTGGCTCCTCTTTTTCAGAGATGGAAACGGAGGCCCAGAAAGGAGAACTGTCCTGAGCAGGTCACACCACTGGGGCTGTGCTGGGCCTGTTTCCTGTTCCCCCACATCACCCTGCCTCCCGGGCACTCCCTTGAGCTAATGAGCCAGGCAGAATCCATGACCGCTGGCTGCTTCTGAGCTTGTCCTGATTGTTCCTTCCTCCTGGGAGTTGCCCAGACAAACTTCGCCAGCATGCTGAGAGGCTCTCCTCCCAAGTTGGAAGGACAGGAGTTCTCCATAAGGATCAGAGCCAAAGAAACTCAGTCAGGTTAGCACTGATACCTTCATGCTCTCCGCACATGTTATTAATACAATTGTCTCCTGCCCTGTGGCCAGAGCCCTCCACGTGCCCAAGGGTCTGATATGTGCTTAAGAACATGAATTCTTGGCCCTTAAAAATCATCCAGTCCAGGGTTCTCAAGCTAGTGGTCCCAACCCATTAGTTGGGTGACAAAAATCTAATTTTTTAAAGGAAAGAAAAAAATAGAAAATATCAGAGTCCATCATATTTGTGGTAGGCAGAATTCTCAGATCACCTCCCCAATAACCTTACGTGATCCCCTCCCCTTGAGTGTAGGCAGGACCTGTGAATATGATGGGATATCATTCCCAAGATTATGATAGTTATATAGAAAAGGAAAGGATTTTGCAGAATAATTAAGGTTCATAATGCAGGCCAAAACATGTTGCCTGCCATTTCACTAAACAATGAATGTTGCCCACCATCAGTACTGCAGCCTTCCCACGGAAAGGAAAAAAATGGATACTGGCCCTAGATAGTTAAGATACATATCAAAGGAATAATTTCAACGATCCCAGTCTCTTGTATCTTCCCACACATAAAAAAGAACTAAAATCATTAACTTGAGATTTCTGTCTTTTGTGATTAGCGGTAATCTTTTCATCTTCAACTACATGTTTTGTTTTGTTTTTTTCAGCAAAAACTCCTATACATCCTGTCTCCTCCCTTACCTCTTCAGAACAGTTCCTCAGAGCTATCTGAGAGTCTACGTCCCATGCTATAGTCCTCAATAAGATCCCCGAATAAAACATAACTCACAACTTTTAGTTGTACATTTTTCTTCAGTCACCAATAATTAGTTGACTTTGAGATGATCAAAAGGGAGATTATTCTGGATGGGCCTGACCTAATTGTCATCCCTTTAAAAGAGAGGTTCTCCTGTTGGCCCTGAAAAAAAAGCAGGCTGCCATGAATTCTACAGCTGCAAGGAGATAAATTCTGCCAACAACCATATGCGCTTGGAAGAGGACCCCAAGCTACAGGTAAGACGGCAGCCCCAGCCAACACCTTAACTGCAGCCTTGTGAGACCTTGAGCAGAGCATCCAGCTAAGCTATGCCTGAACTCTGACCCATGAAAACTGAGATAATAAGTGTATGTTGTTTTAACCATTGCGTTGGTGGTAATGGTTTAATGTTTTAAACCATTGCATTGGTGGTAATTTGTTGCACAACAATATAAAACTAACATAATACCCCGATAGTAAGGATAAGTACTATACTATGCAACTTTTCTTCAGTTATATATATATATACATAACTATTAGACCATGGTGTAAAATGTATATTTTGTTTTCAGAGGTGATCAAAACTTTGAAAGCCACTGATCTATTTATAGAGTAATTTATCCAAGGTCAAGCAGCCATTCACAGACAAATCAAAACTAGAACCCAAGTCTCCCCGGTCAATACTTTCTCCATCAGGGAATTCCCTGGTGGTGCAGTGGTTAAGAATCCACCTGCCAATGCGGGGACATGGGTTCTACCCTTGGTCCGGGAAGATCCCACATGACGCAGAGCAATTAAGTCCGTGAGCCACAACTACTGAGCCTGCGTGCCACAACTACTGAGCCTGCATGCTGCAACTACTGAAGCCCATGCACCTAGAGGCTGTGCTCTGCAACAAGAGAAGCCACTGCAATGAGAAGCCCATGCACCGCAATGACGAGTAGCCCCTGTTCGCCACAACTAGAGAAAGCCGGTGCGCAGCAATGAAGACCCAATGCAGGGGCTTCCCTGGTGGCGCAATGGTTAAGAATCCGCCTGCCAATGCAGGGGACACGGGTTTGAGCCCTGGTCCAGGAAGATCCCACATGCCACAGAGCAACTAAGTAACTAAGCCCATGCGCCACAATTATTGAGCCTGCATTCTAGAGCCTGTGAGCCACAACTACTGAGCCCATGCACCACAACTATTGAAGCCCGCATGCCTAGAGCCTATGCTCCACAAAAGAGAAGCCACTGCAGTGAGAAGCCCGCACACCACAATGATGAGTAGCCCCCACTCACCGCAACTAGAGAAAGCCCACGCGCAGCAATGAAGACCCAACGTGGGGGCCTCCCTGGTGGCGCAGTGGTTAAGAACCCGCCTGCCAATGCAGGGGACATGGGTTTGAGCCCTGGTCCGGGAAGATCCCACATGCTGCAGAGCAACTAAGCCTGTGTGCTACAACTACTGAGCCTGTGCTCTAGAGCCCACAAGCCACAACTACTGAGACTGCATGCTGCAACTACTGAAGCCTGCGAGCCTAGAGCCCATGCTCTGCAACAAGAGAAGCCACCACAGTGAGAAGCCCGCGCACCACAACAAAGAGTAGCCCCCGCTCGCCACAACCAGAGAAAGCCCGCGCGCAGCAACGAAGACCCAATGCAGCCAAAAATAAATAAATAAAATAAATTTATATTAAAAAAAAGACCCAATGCAGCCAGTAAATAAATAAATGAAAACGAAAAAATACTTTCTCCATCATACCACACTGCTTAATGTTGTTAGGAAATGAAACAGAGCAGTGTGGGGCCCTCCTGAGTACAAAAACATTTTTGTGCCCCCATTTCTTGTTTGTAGGAAAAGACTTCAGCCTCCCAGACCATCCCTGAGTTCCAAAGGGCAGATTCAAGCAGTTACTACTTAGGGAAGTGAGGGCATGGAGAAACCAAGGAAAAGCAGGCAAGAAACAATAGTGCAGAGATAAAATAGAGTCCTAGTTCCTCCTCAAGGGATGTACATAACAATCTGATACATATCTTTGGGTTGTTCTGCAGGAACTAAGGCCCCCACCCAGGAGGAGGATGGTAACTACATGCTGAGACTCCAGACTGGTTGGAACCAGAAGGCTGATGATCGAGATTCCTGGAACACAGCCCTGTTACCTCACCACCAACCAATCAGAAGAAAGTCACACACCCTGCAGCCCTCACCCCAAATGTTGCCTTTAAAAACCCTTCCCTGAAAACCATAGGGGAGTTTGGGTCTTCTGAGCACAAGCTGCTCATTCTCCTTGTTTGGCCCTTGCAATAAAACTTTCTCTGCAACGAACTCTGATGTTTCAGTTTACTTGGCCTCACTGTGTGTTAGGCACATGAACTTGGGTTCAACAACAGTATATATCCAAGGGAAATCAAAACATATGTCCACACAAAAACTTGCACAAAGATCTTCATAGAAGCATTATTCATAATAACCCAAAAGTGGAAACAACTGTTGCAGGAAAGAAAGTGGGGCCGGAGAGGATGGTCACATCCCAGGTCACATCCGAGTCCCTGAGACGGCTGCCAAGTGTGGGTTCTTGGCTTCACACAGGAAAGAATTCAAGAGCGAGCCACAGTAAAATGAAAGAAGGTTTATTCAGGGAGACACACACTCCACAGACAGAGTGTGAGCCATCTAAGAAGGTAAGAAGCACCAGGATAAGGGGTTGTCAGTTTTCATAGGAGTGGGTAATTTCATAGGCTAATGAGTGGGAGGATTATTCCAACTATTTTGGGGAAGGGGCAGGATTTCCAGGAATTGAGGCACTACCCACTTTTTGGCCTTTTATGGTTGGCCTTGGAACTGTCATGGCTCTGGTGGGTGTGTCATTTAGCATATGCTAATGCATTACAATGAGTGTATACTGAGGCTCAAGGTCTAGTGGAAGTCGATCATCTGCCATCTTGGAGCTAGTTGGTTCTAACCAGTTTATGTCGTGTCCTCAATGACTATGTCATTCTTTTAAAGGCTGCACCCTGCCCCCTTCCTGTCTCACAACCTAAATGTCCACAAATGGATGACTGGATAGCCACAAAAATGTGTTATCTCCATACAATGGATTATTATTCCTATGTAAAAATGAATGAAGTTCTGATTCAGGCTACAACATAGATGAACCTTGAAGACATTAGGCTAAGTGAAAGAAGCTAGTCAAAAAAGACTATGTATTGTATGACCGCATTTATCTGAAATATCCAGAATAGGCAAATTCACAGAAACAGAAAGTTGATTCGTGGTTGCCCGAGGCTGGTGCAGGGATGAGGGCTGCAGCAGGAATGGGGAATGACTGCTAATGAGTACCGACCTTCTTTTGGGGGTGTTAAAAATACTCTAAAATTAGATTGTGGTGATGGTTGTACAACTCTGTGAGTCTACTAAAAACCACTGAACTGTACATTTTAAATAGATGAATTTTACGGTATGTAAAATCTGTCACAATAAAACTGTATAAAAAAGAAAAAGAAAAAAAAAAAAAAGAAAGAGAAAAAGAAGCAGTCCAGCTACCCTCCCAGAAAGACCATATGGAGAGGCCACATGGAGAGAAGAGCCCCGGAACTATGTGGGGGAGGGAGAGGCTCTGCTGTCCCATCATCTAAATCAAGCCTTTCAACAACTCCAGCCCCAGCCACCAGATACTGCAGCTGTACTAGGGAACCCAAGCACAATCAGCAGCAGAACTGCACAGCTGAGCCCAATCTACACATAGCACTGTGCAAGACAATGACATGGATCTTGTTTCAAGCCACTAAGCTTTCGAATAGTTTGTAATACAGCAATAAAGAACCAAAGCAGCCATTTGGGAAAAGATACCATAGACTCCAAATGGATCAAAGATCTAAATGCAAAAACTGAAAACAGCACAAGTATTGGAAGAAAATATGGGTAAATCCCTCTACAACCTGAGTATGGGGAAATTCTAATTAAGTCTCAAAATGAAAATGCAATAAAAGATTGATAAATGTAATTACTTTTAAAAAACTAAGCTTTCGCAGGGCAAAAACTCCATAAACAAAGTCAAAAAACAAACAACAAATTTAGAGAAGATATTTGCAATATATATCACAGATAAAGGACCAAAATTTCTAATACATAAATAATGTTTTAAAGTTGAGGGGAAAAGAACAAAAATCCCCTATAAAAATGGACAAAAGACATGAATAGAAAATTAACAACAAAAAAGATGTAAAACTCATCTTTAAATATGAAGAGATGTATATCACTTATAATAAGATAAATGCATATTAAACCATATAGATACAGCATTTCTCACTCAACAGGTTGGCAAAAATTCAAAATCTTGACAATATACTCTGCTAGTGAAACTGGAGAAATAGGCACGTATATATTGCCAGTAGGAACAAAAAGTGAAGAGGAATTTGGCAGTATCTACAAAACCATGGCTACATTCACCTTTTGACCCAGTAGTCTCACTTCTAGGAATGTACCTTGAAGATACACCTCCAACAATTTAATAGTATTCATGCATTAGGTTGTTCATGCAATGTTATTTGTAATTTCAAAAATTATTAATATCTTAAGTAGCCAAACACAGAAGATTGGTTAAATAAATGATAGAGTTTGGTTTAAGGATTATGAAGAACTATAAAAAAGACTGTGATTTCCAGAATATAGTAAATGAAAAATGCAAAGTGCAAATAATTATATATAATACACTTTTGTCTAAAAGACAAAAGGGAATAAGAAAACATATGTATCTACTTAATTTTGAAACACACACACATGAAGAATAAATGAGAAAACAATGAAGTAGGGGTACAGGTTGAAGGGATAGGCAAGTGAGGACACTTCCCTGGGTACATTTTTATGTATATTTTTTATTCTTTTGAAACATATTAACGTTCTATATATTCAAAAATAAAATTTAATAAATAAGGATGGGAGAAAATCTAAACGTTAATGCAAACAAGAGCAAATAAACCCAAACATGCCTACTATTGTCTCTCAGTTCCAAGCCCATCCTTTTGTACTCTGCTTTGTGAGGTTGGAGAAAAGGCTCTGCAAACCACATTTCCACTTTGCCTGCTGCCTCTCTACTGGGCTCTGCCTATCAGAGCCAAGAGGGGACTGCAAGGTTGGAGGAGGGAGAAAGGGCTTATTCCATTTTGCTTTCCTTTCTGGTGGCAATTCCTTTGAGTCTCACTCCAGCAACGCCTTCACCTTGGCAGCAGTAGTTCCTTCTCATAGCAGCAGTGAAATGCAGCTTACAGTTATTCCAACACTTACAAAAGCAGTCTCATTACACCACGTCAGAGACACCAGCACCACCCAGCAGGCACCTGCTTCTCAAGCTCTAAGTTTCCAACCCTAAGGGCCCCTTCCCGGGAACTCATAGAAGCCAGCGCCAGCCAAGTGTCCCCTTTCCCTCAGAGGAGGTCTGAGTTTCAACTCCACAAGTCCCTTCTAAGTTTCTAAGTTTTAAAAATTCAGCTTCCTCTTCTTATTCTCTCAACACTAGAGGTGGTAACTATTTCCTGTTATTGCTACTCAAAGAGCTTAGAGCAGCAGTTCTTAAAGTGTGTTTTTTGTGGATCCCTGTGGAGGGTCCTTGAGGCCTTTCAGGGGATCCATGAGGTCAAAAATATTTTCATAATAATAATAAGACATTCTTTTCCTTTTTCTGTGTTGACATTTGCACTGATGGTGCAAAAGGAATGGTGAATAAGACTGTTGGCCCTTTAGCATAAATACAGGCAGTGCCACACTAGCAGTCACTGTATTTTTCACCACCATGTACTTACAGGGAAAAAAAATCCAGTTCTACTTAAGAATCACTCTTGATGAAGCAGTAAAATTAGTAACTTTATTAAATCATAATACTTATGTTCAGATCACTTCAATATTCTTATGATAAATGAAACACTTGTGCTGTAGAGTGAAATGTGATGGTTGTCTTAAGGAATAGCACTTGTGCAATTGTTTGAGTTGTTAGCTGAACTAGCCACTTTTTTCAATGAACACCATTTTTACTTGCAGGAACAATGGACAAACTATGGTTATTCAGACTTGGGCATTTAGCAGACATTTTCTCGAAAATGAACAAAGTAAACCTTTCACTTCAAGGAAAACCACTGACAGTGTTTGTTGCCGATGATAAAATTTGAGCTTCCATGCTAAATTTAGAAATTTGGAAAATATGCATCTGCCATTGTGAGCTTGACAGTTTCCAATACTTAAAAACTTTTCTGATGAGATTGGTGGTGATATTAACAAATGTGAATTTTTAAAAAAATGAATAATGAAATATGTCAACATTTGAAATATCTGCATCACTCAGTCAACTGATATTTTCCAATGAGCAATGCATGGGATTACAAAATCATGCATGGGTAAAAGATCCGTCCAAATGGTAAGAAAGACCAATGGATTTTAATATAACAGATTAACAAAATGTTTTTTAGATATAGTTTCAGATTCTACATTGCAATCAATCTTTAAGAAACTACTATTTGTTCAGTTTTGGTGTAATATCAAAAAATATAATCATAATTATCTGAAAAGTCTATTAAAATATTCCTCCCTTTTCTAACTACATATCTGTGTGAGGCTGGATTTTCTTCACATATTTTGACCACAACAACATATCACAATAGACTGAATGCAGAACCAGATGAGTATCCAGCTGACTTCTATTAAGCCAGATATTAAAAAGATTTGCAAAAGTGTTAAATAATGCCACTCTCCCCACTAAATTTTTTATATAGTTGTTTCTCATAAAAATATTTTATTTATGTTAACATGCAATGAGTTTGATGTTTTTATTTTCAGCTTTATTGAGATATAATTGACATATAATGTAAGCTTAAGAGGTACAACATGGTGATTTGATATACATATATATTGCAACATGATTGCACAATAAGATTAGTTAACAAATCATCACCTCACGTACTTACCATTTTGTGTGTGTGTGTGTGTGGGGTGAGAACTTTTAAGATCTACTGTCTTAGCAGCTTTCAAGTATACAAAACAGCATTGTTAACTGTAGTCACTATGCTGTACATTAGATCCCTAGAACATATTCATCTTATAACTGGAAATTTGTACCCTACGACCATCTTTTCCCCTACCCATTTCCCCCACCCATTTCCCCCACCCATTTCCCCCACCTACCTTGCCTGCTATTTTTTAATGAATTAAAAAATAAATATTGTAAAAAAGTTCTCAGTTTTAATTTCTAACATTGGTGATAAATACTACTGGCTTTAGCCAACATATAAGCTCCTTGAGGTCCTCAGTGAACTCCTGAAACTGAACAGTTTGGGAACTGCTGCCTTAGAGTTTTTTTTAATCTGTTTAGGTACCTACTTAAGAACTTAATACCTAATTAACAAATATTTATATTAAATTCTCTCTGTTAAAATAAATTTTATGGTTTCTGCCCCCTGAGTGGACCCTGACAGATACACAAATATATTTTAAATGTGTAATATAATCATACTGAAGTGAGGGGGAAAAGAACTAATCCAAATAATTTTTGAGCACAACATTTTGATTATATACATTCAATCTAGTGGAAAAAAATCTTGAACTTTTCTTAATAAGTTTATTTTTTATAGTAGTATAGTCTCTAGCAGTATAGCAGCAATTCTGAAACTATTAGGCAAATGAATATATATGTCGATGTTGTTGGGAGCCAGGGTTCTTACCATGGAGAAGTGTTCTTACCATGGAGATACAATTATGGGATGGGTTGGATTGGAATTGAATGTGTTAATATGAACTCATGACTTCTAAAATCCAAACATACACACTTCCACAACCACCACCATCACCATTGCTGTCAAGGTACAAAACACTTTATCACCCCAAAAAATCCTTCTTGTGTTCCTTTGCAGTTAATCCCCCTATACCACTCCTGGCTCCAGGGAACCTCTGATTTGCTTTCTGTGTCTTTTTTCTCTGGCTATTAAAGAATTCTCTGTATCATTGGTTTTTAGCAATTTGATTATGATATACCTTGGTGTGATTTTCTTTATGGGTATACTGCTTGGGAATGGTTGAATTTCTTGAATCTGTGAGTCAAAATTGGAAAATTTTTCAGCCATTATTTTTTCAGAATTTTTTCTACTTCTCCCCTTGTTTTATTACTACCATCATAGGTGTGTCAGACTTTGTGATATTTTTCCATGGGTCATTGAAACTTTGTTCATTTTTGTTCATTCTTTTTTTTTTTTTTTTTTTTTTTTTTTTTTTTTTTTTTAATTGATTGATTGCTATGTTGGGTCTTTGTTTCTGTGCTAGGGCTTTCTCTAGTTGCGGCAAGTGGGGGCCAATCTTCATCGCAGTGCGCGGGCCTCTCACTATCGCGGCCTCTCTTGTTGTGGAGCACAGGCTCCAGACGCGCAGGCTCAGCAGTTGTGGCTCACGGGCCCAGTTGCTCCGCGGCATGTGGGATCTTCCCAGACCAGGGCTCGAACCCGTGTCCCCTGCATTAGCAGGCAGACTCTCAACCACTGCACCACCAGGGAAGCCCTGTTCATTCTTTTTTCTTTGTGTGTTTCAGTTTGAATAGCTTCTATTGCTGTGTCTTTAATTTCACTGATATTTTCCTTTGCAGTGCCTAATTCTTCATTTCAGATGTTGCATTTTTTAGTTTTAAAAGTTCCATTTGGTTCCTTTTTATAGTTTCTATTTCTCTCTTCATTATGGTTATGTTTTCCTTTAAATCCTTGAGCATATTTATAATATCTGTTTTAAGGGTCTTACCTGCTAATTGCATCATATCTCTCATTTTTTGACTTTTCTCCCCTTTTTTTTTTTTGTATGTCAAGTAACTTTTTAACAGATGCTGGACATTATAAATGTTATACTGTTGAGGGACCAATTTTTTTTTTTTTTTGTCTTCCTTCAAAGAGTTTTGAATTTTGTTTTGGTGGTTTGTTTAAGCCTTTTATGGATCATTATGATACTTTTGAGTTTGCAAGCTTTGTTAGGGCTGATCTAGAGTAACCTTTACTCTAGAGCTATTTTGGTCTCACTCTTAAGGTCTTTCTTTTCTGGGGTCTTTACTGAATATTCCAGATGTTCAGTGAGGTCTCTTTATTCTAGCTGGTTACAGCTCAATAACTCCAACTATGTACCAGTTTCTGGAGGTGTTCAGTATGCAGCTCCCCAGTACTTGTTCTTTCCCCCATAGTTGCTCTTTGTCCAAACTCACAGAGCCTATGCATGTGTCCTAGTATTCAGCCAAATCCTTATGAGATCTCCTGTAAAGCTTTCTAGAAGCCTTCCTCTATGTAGTTCTCGCCTCCCTGGGTCTCTGTCTGG
This sequence comes from Balaenoptera musculus, assembly GCF_009873245.2. Lineage (NCBI taxonomy): Eukaryota > Metazoa > Chordata > Mammalia > Artiodactyla > Balaenopteridae > Balaenoptera > Balaenoptera musculus. The sequence goes on along the minus strand of NC_045786.1, from coordinate 139,573,498 downwards.
CAAATTCCAATTGCCGAAGCCTCCCCTGGTCTTTGTCTCCTCAACTCAGTAGGACTCCCGTGTTCTGCTTGTTTCCCATCCCTGGGCTGTGGTCTGGAATGTGCTTCTAGACAAAAAACTGAGGCAATCTAGGGATCACCTTATTCGTTTCCGTTCTCTCAGCAAATGTCTGAAATTTGTGAAAACAGTTATTTCATATACTTTGTCTAGTTTTCTAAATGTTTACCACTGGAGAGCTGGTCCAATATTTGCCTGTTTGGTTTTTGATTGTGTGAATTGACATGTACACTTTCCCTACTTCTAGGCACTTCCACCTGATCCTCCTTCTCTATATGCACATAAATGAAACTAAATGCTTAAAACCAAAGGTCCTGGATTTTAGTCCTTTAGGACTAAATCCTGCTCATCTGTGAGCCCTGTTCTATCTTAGCCCCATAAAACTAACTCTCCGAGGATTACTGGAGAGCTAATCACAAACCCCAGTGCTAAAGGATATATCCTTCAGACCCTTCCAAAAGATCAGATAGCACCACTGTACTTTTTAATGAAAAAAAATTTTTCATAAATAGGTATAAATTAGCACAGAAAAAGAAAGCTAGAAGAAGATACACCAAAAGGTTAACAATAATTATCTTACAGAAATGAAATTTTGAGTGTTTCTTCTTTTTTCTTTTCTAGAGTTTCTAAATTTTTAAATAATGAACATGTGCTACCTTTTTAACAAGAATAAGAATGATGCCCTATATCTGTGTACCCCTCCCATATGATAACATTTCACTGTGTGTTAGTACAAATGTAGAGGCCGTGGGTGTAACTGATGGTTGATGATACTAAACTCACCTGGGTGAGCCAAGTTCTGCCCCTACTCAACAGAAGAACAGGCCTATTGAATTCTGACACCCTTCTTACCTTCTTTTCACCAAACAAAAGATTATGTGAAGAGCTTCCTTGTTCTCTAAGCAAATGATATCAACTCCAAATAACATTTTTCTCAGAAGCTTTTCCAGAACATTCCAATAAAGCCAAATCTCCTACAGGTGTAGAATCAAGGAGCCAGGAGAAAGAGGAGATGCTGCCGGGTTCCGCATGGGCACCAGCACGGACTGTGCCCTATGTTCCAGGGCATTCTCTCTCTTTCAGCACAGCTAAGGGCAGAGGAGAGGACAGCGTTTCTGCCAGTGGGACTCACAGCTGTCTGCATCCCAACTCCTACGTCCCCTTAAAAACAAAACAAAACAAAAAATCTGCTCCTCAGAATCCAGACCAGGAACTCTGGAGACATTAGCATATTCTGGCAAGCAGCCTGACGGCTAATAGATAACAGGTTATCCAGGAAATAATTAGAAGCCTGCGCCCACACGGATCAGTTGCAAACACTGACCTCTGTCATTCAGGATATGGCCCTGAAAGTAAAGAACCCTTTCTTCTTTCACTTTCAGGGGTTGGGGAAATGTCAGACCTCTCTCCCTTCTTTCATGCCGTGACAAGTTAACAAGTGCTGAGTCTCCAACAGGCACTTATGTCCCCCTAAGCTTGGAGTCAGGAGACCCAGCAGGTCCACTCCCATGAGGCGCTGGGGCCGGGGAGGAGGGAATCAATCCCTCAGGCGCCAGCCACAAGGTAGGAGGTCCACGCCAGCTTTCTTTTTCACCATTTCCTGCCCATGTCTCCAGTCTTCTTGCCCTCCTTGACTACACTTCTGCCCCTGCCCTGCTCCTTTCAAAGTCCATGCCTGGCTTTGGAGGGAGATATTTCTAACCCTGCTTTCTCTTTCCCAAGTCAGTACATTGCATTCCCCTAGCTCACCTCCTTCCCTACACACACACACACACACACACATGCACACACACACACACACTTTGTTTGATTTGGGCGGAGGGGTGGAGGGAAGGAGCAAGATTCAGAAAGAAAAGCTTTTGTTTACGTTTAAGGCATACATGTGCGCTAACTGTTATAGATTTTATCTTTTGTGTTACATCACTGTTTCTTTCAATAATGGCTTTCAAAAGAGAAAAACAAATACCGTATGCTAACACACATATATGGAATATTAAAAAAAAAAAAGTTCTGAAGCACCTAGGGGCAAGATGGGAATAAAGACACAGACCTACTAGAGAATGGACTTGAGGATACGGGGAGGGGGAAGTGTAAGCTGGGACAAAGTGAGAGAGTGGCATGGACATATATACGCTACCAAACATAAAACAGATAGCTAGCGGGAAGCAGCTGCATAGCACAGGGAGATCAGCTCAGTGCTTTGTGACCACCTAGAGGGGTCGGATAGGGAGGGTGGGAGGGAGGGAGACGCAAGAGGGAAGAGATATGGGGACATATGTATACATATAACTGATTCACTTTGTTATAAAGCAGAAACTAACACACCATTGTAAAGCAATTATACTCCAATAAAGATGTTAAAAAAATAAAATAAAATAATTAATCATATTAAAAATAATAATAATAATAATGGCTTTCAAAACTATTTTCTCTTCAAACCTTCTTTATCCTTTTCTCTAGCAAGATGTACAGAATTCATATGTAAACAGGAATGCAATGACAGATTGAGGCTTTTTCACTTTCTCTTAAGTAGATGGATACCTCTAATAATTCTTTTCTTATATAGCATGTAAAATCAGTCAGACAGACAGACTTTTCCTGTCTGTACATGGGGCTCATATTTTTCTCTCATAAAATAGTAACAACAGTAGGTACCATGTTTTGCACACTAAGATGTGCTGGACTGTGCTAAGCACTTTGTGTGCATTGCCTTATTTAATCCTTTCCACAGTCCGGTTTTATTGTCCCCATTTTACAGATGAAAAAATAGAGGCCTGGACAGATTAGATAACTGCTCAGAGTTTTTTTTTTAAAAAAAAGGTAGAAACAGCAAAGACTCTGACATTCAAATCCCTGTCTATCAGATTCCAAAGTTCCATCCTCTATCACCTACATACTAACTCCTTTAAGGAAGCAGCAGGTGAGAGTAGAGTCCTGGCTCCTAGGAGGTGGGCTAAAAGGGATAGTGATCTGCAGAGGAGGAAGCTGGGAGCCTGTGGCTGATGTCGTAGCATCCAAAACTGTCCATCATGCTTGGAGTTTGCCCAGTGCTCCACAAGCATCATCTCATTTGAAGCTCACCGTAGCCCCATGAGTCAGGCATTATTTTTCACCAACCTCTGCCACCCCATGTTACACATAAGATTTAAACTGAGGGTCAGAGGAGAAGTGATTTGTTCAAGGTCACAAAGCTGGTAAGTGGAGGTGGAATGTGGGTTTGAATTTAGGCTTCCAATTCTCAAACCTACACTTATCTTACTATATCCTCTGTCTTTCAGCAACCCTTGAGTTAGGCCTCTTAAAACAGTGTGAGGAATGGGGCCAGGCTCTTTGGCTCTTTGTTTACTCAGTGGTCAACAGTTTGAAAAGTACAGTGAATAGATAAAAGTGTGGGCTCTAGAATCAAATTGCCAGAGTCAGAATCCCAGCTCTTTCACTTACAGGTTATGCGACCTTCGCAAGTCACTGTGCCTCAGTTTCCTCATCTATAACATAGGGGATAATAAGAGTACCCACTTCTAAGGTCACTATGAATGAGGTATCTGAAAAGTGCTTAGGATCATGCTTGGCATGAAGGAAGCTATCAATAAATAGAAGTTATTACTGCTACTTAGCAATTTCGGCTAGCACCCAATAGCTGGATTTACAGAGAAACTTTCATTTCCGTTAATATAAGTTACATTCTCCTGTCAAAGACAAGCCCTCCAGACTTCTCTGCCTTGGCTTGAGTCCTCCCCAAAAGCAGACTCCAGGACAAAGATTCAAGTTGCAAGTAGTTGATGGGGGTGGTGATTCCAGAAAGCTCTTTGAGAGAATGGGGAAAGCGAGACAGGAAGGGAAGCAAGTCAATAAACGGTGTTAGCGAGCAGCTTACCACTGGTGGGAGGGGTGCTCTATCGTACTGGGATCCCTGAGGACCCTGGCACACAGACACCACGGGCATTCGGTCCCTGTCGACCTCAAGCATGCTCCAGGGGCCAGGGCACACCTGCAGGCAACAAGAAGCAGGCAGCTGTTGGTACAACAGGAACATGTTGCAGGTGACCCTGGGGCAGGCCAAGGACCTATGGGTGGGCCCTGCTTGCCAGCTACACAGTAATCTCTCAGTGTTGCTAACACTCTAGGTGTTTTTTTGTTTTTTGTTTTTTCCTCAGAAACACTTGCCAAACAGTCCTATTGTTTGCTCTGGATCTAGTTTTAAAGAGCAAAGTTTCCTCTTAGAACTGCAAGTGCTTAGAAATGTCTTTAGAAATTCTGGATAATCAAGGTCCCCTTAAAGTATCCATAATCATGACAGTCTGGTTCATGCCTGTGCATTGTGCCTTCTAGTTTACAAAATACTTTTGCATGTACGATCTCATTTAATCCTCATGGTAAACCAGTGAGGTGAATGACAGTCCTCCGAAGCAATCCCAGTTTTCAATCCTGCTACAAGGGGTTAGAAACAGGTTAGTGATTTCAGTTGAGAGATGATTCCAAGGCCCTGAGGGAAGCTTCACAGCATCTCTCCTCTATCTGAAAAGTCCCTAATGGACCTGAAAGGAATCATTCTGGCCATTTTCCTCCAGTTTGAAAGCTTTAAGCATATTTATGCTTTTGAAATAGTAAAGTAACCCAGTTACTTTATTCATTTTTCTGAGTACACATGTAACAAGATGTTAGAAGTTTTGAAGGCAATAGAGATCACATTCTAAGAAGAGGTACCAGACCACGGTGCAGGCTTTGGAAGAAAGGAAGGCAGAGAAAACCAGTTTCCTGACTCTTGTACCCCTCATGCATAGTGACAAAACAGCCAGGAGTTTGGAGATGAGAAAAGAGGATTTCTGGACAAAGTTTTTGTTGTGTTGTGAGTCCACTCCCACCCCTGGGGGAGAGAAGGGAGTACAGCCTAGGAAGCCTAGGAAAGGGGGGTTCCACTTGTCCACTGAGAGAGCTTAACATGTGCCCCTTGTAGCTAACGGGGCCCAGTGCACAGGTATAGAAAAATCTGAAGGACAAGTGATGGGCTGACTATGGCTTTGATTACGGAGTAGAGGGAAGGTCAAGGGGGAGGAAGCTATGACAGCTTGTGCTTCAAACCTAGCCTTCTGTGCTCAGCCTTGTGATCTGGAGCTGGGACTCTGCAAATCATATTTCGGCTTTGCCAGCTGGCTCCAGATTAGCTCTTCCAGTGGGAGGCACTAGAGGGAGACAGCATGGCTGGTGGCGAAACAAGGGGTTTGTTTCTTCCTGTCTGGGTTTCCTGTTCCTACCCATGTCACCTTAGTCTCCCCTCTTCACCTTGGCAGTGGCAGCTCCCTCCTGTAGCAGGATTTGTATGCAGTTCGCCATTTTTCCAACACTGACAGCACCAGCCTCATCATACTCCCCCCTCCCAGGAGACACCAGGTGCCCCCCACACCCCCCCCCCAGGCCCCTCTGCAGCTCAGAGATGCCAGCTCAGCTGAGCAGAGCCTCCTCCTCAAAGTCTTTCAGGTTTCTAAACTTTAACACTTTCCACCTCTTCCCACACCTGGTCCTAGGGCTGGGGGCTGCTCCTGCAGTTGCTACCTCGGTGATACCTTAGTGCACTCTTTTTGCCTTTTCAGTTACCTAGTTAACAAGTTTACACTTAGTTCACAATCATTAGATGACCCTCTCTGTTCAAATAACTGATGTTTCTGGCTCTTGGCCAGTCCCTGACGGATACCCGTTTTAATGAAAACTGGAGAACTGGAGTATCTCAGGGGACAGGTTGGGGTGAAGAATCTTTGAGGCCTCTGGAGGAAAGGCTGGAAAATGCTTAGAGTAGTTTCTTAATCTTTCTTGAATCATGGAGCTCTCTGCAAGACTGATGAAAACAATGGACTTTCTCTCTAGAAACTGTAAGTATCTGCCAGCACAGTCCCCACCTCCAGCCCTCACACACAGCCTTGTTGTAGTGCTTGGTGGACCCCAAATCTCAGGTTAATAACTCCTGCGGTAGAATGCTTGCTAGGTTGAGTCGCCCTCTTGGAGAAAATCTGGTTGGCTCTCAGAGGCTGTTGCCTGAGCCTAAGAAAAGTCTAACAAAAGGACCGTCAGTGCTGGGTTGCCAGGGAGCTGTCCTAGATTTTCAAACCCTCTGAATTTGAGATAAATATCCTGACTGTGGACCTGCCAACCGTCCTGGATTTGCAGTTGCTTTTGCATCTGAAGCCTTAAAATTGTATCTTTTTCAGCAACAACTATTTTACTTATGGGGGTCCAGCCAACAAGAATGAGGCATTCTGAGGCAGAGCCTTGTTTGGGGGACTCTCCTCCCTAGAGGCCCTGGCTCACCCAGCCAGCTGACCTGGCCGGGTCCCAGTAGCTCTCTGCCCTTCAGTGACCACCGAGAGTGCAGCCCTCCTGGAGAGAAAGGTGAGTCGCCATCTCCTGGCCGGCGCTATTACTGCATGCCAATTTTCCGGAAAGCAATTGGTGGTGTCCAATTTCTAAGGATAACAACTTCCCTTTTACTGTGAGTTAGTTATCTGGATGTGTTTTGTGGATAATTATGCCCTAGGCCATTAAAGGGGAGAACACAGAGTTTGGAAAAAGTTAGTACCTTTGGGCCTCAGTTTTCCATCTCTGAGTCAAGGCTGGCTGTTATCCTAACGCTGAGAAGTCTATCGCTGGTTTTCCTTTCTCCATGAAACTGCCCTATTGCGCTTTCCACGTTCGAAGGCAGCACCATAGAACAGAAGAGAATTCTTCCCTTACACAGTTAGATAGCCACCATATGTCTCTGCAAAGCTGTCTTATGCTTCTTAGTTGAATGTTATCTTTTAAGTTATTTAAACACTGCTCAAAATGTAGACCGATTTTTTTCTCTGTAGATTAAAAAAGGCTTTTTTGTTTTATTCATTCATTCTGCGAAATGATTCATTCATTCAACAAATTTTTATTGAATGACTACTATGTGTCTGGCACTTTCCAGGCACTAGGTATACAACCATAAACAAACAGACACAAATCTTTCCCTTGTGGAGATTCTTACCTAATGGAGGAGACAGACAACAAATAAAATACGTAGTGTGTCAACTGAAAGAGGATGTGGGCTAAGAGCACTTGTTTGTTTGTTTTGCTTTGCTTTTTAAGACAGGAGAAATTACAGTATGTTTGTCTGCTGACGGGAATGATCCTGTTAATAGGGGGATGATAATGATACAGAAGAGAGGAAGGAGAATTAGTGGAACGATGTCCTTGAGTAGATGAGAGAGGATGGGATCCAGTGCAGAAGTAGAGAGGATGAGTCAAAAATTTATTGAACCCCTGCCAAGTATCAGAACCTGGGCTGGTGCTGGAGACAGAGCAGTGACGAAAACAGACAACATCCCTGCCTTCCTGGAGATTTCATTCTAATTAGGACAACGAGCAATACAAAAAGCAAACTAATGAATGGATCCATGGTACCCATGGACTGGGATACGTGCCATGAGAGAAACACAGTGGTCATGGAAGTCCTCTTTGAGAAGTGACAGTTAAGCTGAGTCCTAAAGCATGACAGACCGACCTCCACGTGAAGAGCCTGAGCGAAGAGGATTCCAAACAGAAAGAAGAGCAAGTACAAGACCCTGAGGGGGGAAGAGTTCGGCCCATTCGCGCACTTGTAGGAGGTGAGGCTGCAGAAGGGTAGTTACCAAGAATGAAGCCTGAGATGAGGTTACAGAGGTTGGTTGTTGATGGCTTTTTTTGAACAGCCAATAAATTTTATGAACAAATTTGTAGATGACTCAAGGCTAGGAAGGAGAGCAAACACTGTTAAATGACAAAATCAGAAATAAAAAACATTTCAATAGATGGCATGTGACAAATCTCCATGTCAGGTCTTGCATTTAGGTTCCAAAAACCAAGTGCAAGAAAACAGTAAAAAGATCAAGTGTACCACTAGCTCCCATACAAAGGGTTTTGGGTTTTGCAAAGAGCAGATCCTGAAACAGAGGCCTAAGTGTAAGCTCTTCCCTGGGGAATGTGATGGAAGGAGCAGAAGTGAGGAAGGAGGGGATTGAAAGAGAAGAAGAAAGAGCCAAGACAGAGCTATGTCTGGAGCTGGCCATGCCTCCAGGCTACTGCTTGTATAATACAATCCCAGGAGACCATGGAATTACTGTCGGAAAGGTGTCTCAGCAACAACCAAAAGGGGGGAAGGGGGAGGGGCAGCAGCTCTCTATGGCCCCCAGACCACTGGGCGAAGGTTCTCCCCGTGTACATCTATGTTGCCCGTGTGTGAGTGCCAAGCACGTTACCATGTGGCCCCACAGACAACATTACTCAGAGGCCTGAAGGCAGAAAGTGAGGCCACAGAGTGGACCTGAGGTGGGTCATGGTCATCTGCACCTGGGGGAGCTGGCTGGCACCCCACAGAACAGGGCACAGCAGGAATAAGGGACAGGTGAGATCCAAACCTCTGAAGTGATTCATAAGTGGTGTCCCATACACACACATTGGCGAGGAAGGACAGTTCCCTCCTTTTACCATTTTATCTGTCTTTTTAGGCTTTTCGTGAAGTTACATGTGTATAACTAAATCTCATTGGCAATACTTTCGTGATATTTAGGCCCTTATAGGTAAAAAGGTCCCCCAAAATACTGTTCCAGAAGCCATAATAATCCCTTCTTTAAATCTAATTCAACAAAGGAATCTTTATTAAATATTAACCTAAGATTTCTAAATCTTTATAAGATGCTGCAATATAAACTACTTACTTCTGCTAATCCAAGGGCTATGAGGGAGGGGAGTATTGTGTTGGGGATACCACTTATCCCATTTATCCCAAGAGTTAAGATTTTGATTCAGAGTTAAGATTTTGATTCATCTCCAAATGAGGTTATACATACAGTCTCAGAGCTACACTGCAACAACACTGAAAGAAGATGCTGTTCGTCATACAACTGAAACACATGTCCCCATTATCCAAATCAGACTGCCTGTAATACATTACAAATTAATATATTTTAGAAGTCCTATAATTATCTTGTGAATAACTCAGTGCCTTTGGTGCTAGATTATACCAATTTATTAAATGCAAGGTTTTAAAAAAATCACAATTTTTGTGATTCTGCTTTGATATTTCTTTTTTTAATATACCAGGAGCCTTAAAATATGAAAGTGGCCCATGTATTTCTTGATCTCTGAGAGCTCCTGCCTTATCCCTACCAACTTGCTGAAAGTACTGCTGATGGAAGTTCCATTTTCCCCCATTCTGAGGGCTCATTAGTCCTGCAACTTTTGTCTGCACAGGGAAAAGCAAAGGAGAACTAACTAGAGGGTAAGTGAGGAACCCTTGGCTCCTTTTCCCAGCTCTGAAGGTGTTGTAAATACCACCCAAGGCAGTCTGGTATTGCACTGGAGATTGGTTTATTTTTCATCTCACAAAGGGTTAGGAGTCCCTTTATGTAATTGTTGCTGTGGAGAGCCAGTGCTTCTAGATATGCCTCTGTTGGATCCCCAAAGGACTGTCTTCTCTTAGAGTTTCTTCAACCTATTTATTCTCTAGGTTTCTTCAAGTTCAAAACTCAATGCTGCATACTCTCCTCATTACAGCCCTGCCCAATCTCTGGCAGTGCCTTTCAGGGAGGCCCTGCAGGAGTTGGGGGTCATTTATCTCTGCCCTGCAGACCCTAAACTGGCTGGCTGCTGGCTGCACTACACCACTGTGCACCTCCTCAGTGGGCTCCTGGCCGCTTGTCCTTGCCCTTCGGGTTCTAGGTAAGGGCCACACATATCATTCAAAAAGGACAGCGTGGGCTTGCAGAAATATCTACTGTATATGGAGCAATCACCATGACATTTGGGCCAAAGTGCCTCTCCTGAAAGAAGCAGAGACTTAGGCCAACCTCAGTTTTATCATTTCTAATATGACTGGCTGTCCTCGGCCTACGTGTACCTGTCCTTGCATGATGTTTAAGATGACTTATTGCTGATGTAGGTGCTCCCCATTTAGTTTTCCTCTCTTTTAATGGTCCAGAAGCCTCTCTCTCATCACCCAGCCATGTTATCTCCATGTTAATCTTCCCTCTAAGCCTAACCCTGTGGGTTAGAGAATAAAACAGGGATGAGAGGAACAGAAATGGTTCCAATAATCTGCTTCTCAGACAGGAGACTACTGAAAAATAAGATTCAAAAAGTGACTTTGGGGGGATTCCCAGCCCTGAAGGAAAGCCACAAGAAATGCAAGGGAGTGGTCTCACTCCTCACCCTCCCAGCACAGACCCCAATCTGTCTCAGCTGTCAGGTTCAACTGGGACGCAGATCTCTCCACTGGAAACTTATCAAGACCTATCTGGCACTAGAGTGTCCACCTCTCTGGGAACTTCTCTTCCAGTCCAGAGAAGCCAGATATTAGATCTAAGTCTGGGCCCGGAGCAGAGGCAGCTGCTTCCCTTCCGGTCATTCACAGAAGCCCAGCCTGGCCAGTGGCACCGTTCCCACCCAGTGGGACTCCTCACCAGTGAGGCTCCGGCAGCCTGAGAAGTTCACAGAGGTCCAGAGCAGAACCCCACAGTGTGCCTGGGTTCCAGGAATTGAGCATGAGGCTTGGTGAAAAGGAATGGGGGTGGGTTGGGAGAGAGAGCACAGAAACATCAATCTGGGCAGAGAAGAAAGTTTGTAGCCTCAACGAGATTCAATAATTCTTCTAAGGTTTGTGGAGCAAGCACTCTGCTCAGTTTCTACTTTTGAGACACATGCACCTTATTGGGGAAATGCAACACAGCCACAAAAGAGACTCAACAGAACAGGAGTCGGCCCTCTGACTTCATGCCCTTGGAGAGGCAAGGGCAGTAAGGGAAAGAGAGCCTGATGGCCAGAGCTGTAAGGGAAGCCTTCGTGAGGAGGGGAGCTTGAATGGGCTCTGGATGGGAGGGACAGTTGGCCAGGGAGGACATTCTGGGCCCAAGAAGGTAAAGAAATAACTTCACGGAACTCCATGGAAGTTCTTTCCATTGGGTGAGTGCAAGTTCAAACTTTGAATATGGTTCCCTATGTGATTTCCCTCAGGACAGAGAGAGAATCTCTTCTTGCCCTTTATTCATTCCTCCAAGTAGGCTATAAGGAACCAGAGCACTCCAGAACCTGGTGGTAATCTGAATACTGTTATTACCACCACTAATAATAATAACAGTGCTCATGACTGTCATTTACTGAATGTTTTCTCTGCTCCAGGCACTGTGTTAAGTGCTTTACACACATTAGTCTCATTTAATCTTTACAACTACTTTACCATATAAGTACTATTATTATCCCCATTTTATAGGTGAGGAAACTAAGACTTGTAGATGCTAGATTATTTGCCCCTATGAATAATAATTGCTAAAGCCCAGGCTGGAACTGAAACTTTAACTCCAGAGCGCTAACATTTAACCACTATGCATATTATCCCACAGTCCTCAAGTATTTCTTTGCCCAATTAGACAATGGATGCCATGTTTCTAGAAGATGGATTTATCCAACTCCCCTCTGCTCTTCTTGAATTAGGGAGGCCTAGTTCAAGTCTCATCATATCTCTGAGACCCTCCCCAACCCCTCCAGCCCTCACAGAGCACCCCTTTTCCTAAATTCCCATAGCACTTAAAGCATGAGTCACTGATGGCAGTTCATCATCCAAGGTCTCAGGTCATTATCTCATTCAAGGAACATCTTGTCTCTCCAACAAGGCTGCAAACAACCTCAGGTAAGGACATGTCTTACTTCTCAAGGCAAGAGAAATACTTGCTGAATTGGATGAATAACTCCTCCTCCAAGTTGGCACAAAGGCAAGCCTGCAGCGTGCCCTCCAAAGGGCCCTGCTCCAGACTTCAAGGTAGGGGTGCTGGCCACTGGTTTATCTTGGCTGGTTGCCCCTCTCCATACACCTCTCCTTCCTTGCCCTGTATCAATATCCCCACTCACTTGCCCATTCTTACCTGGCAAACAGAAATCTGGCAGCTTTCTACCGCCTTCCTGATGGGCTGCCTAGCTCTTTCCTGCCCAGAGAGGTCACAGCAGCCTATTCCCAGAGAACTCCTGGCCCTCCCCCAGGACTCTCACCTGGGCGAGAAGTGGCTTCCCTGGTGTGCTTCCCTGGAATGTCATTGTGCAGCATCTACGTCCTGACCCCCTCAGTACTTTCTCCATAAACTTCCGAGGAGGAATTACTCAACGCTGTAATCACTGGGGGGTGGAGGAGGCTGGGAACTGATTGAGGGGTCTAGTTGTTTTATTGTTAGCCAGTGTAAGTTAAGTAAGTCCAATCAATAAATTTTATAGGTCTCCCCAGATTGCTCCAGAGGTGAGACCCAGCAGCTTTCACTTCAATAGATTTAGACCCCTGCCTAAATAAAAAGCAATACTCACCAAGAGAAGCAGTTTGATTTCCTTTCAAGAGACTCTCTTATTGTCCTTGAGCCTGTCCTGACTTAAATCAATAACCTTAACAGCTTCCAAGAAGAAATCAGTTGCCTTTGGAGTGTCTCTGTGCCACCACCTGCTCTCCCCGGCACATGACAATTTTAGATTCCTGGATTGAACCAGGCAAAGCAGTGAGGACTAATACCTCTGCCTGTCCTGTCCCTGGGCACCAGGCCCTCCTCCCAGCCCTGGCAGGCCAGACCTCTCCCCTCCTTTTACGTTTTCTTTGTCCTGTCCCACTGTCCCAGATCTCTCCCCAACCAAGACTCCCCATAAACCCACCCCTGCTCTGCATCCCTGGCTTCCAGAACCCTGTGTGACCAGGCTGATTACCAAGGAGCTGGTCTTCCTTGTCACTTTCAGGGTGGATGTGATGGTCCCTCCATGTGGCACTTTTGTGTCTTTACAAGAGTATCTAGGAAGCAGAGTGAAAATGGCAGTAGTAGTAATAGCCAAAGTAGTAAGACCTCAGTGGAGTGACTGCAATGGTGAGACTTTCAGGCCGTGGGTTGGGGAGTCTAGCTTGGGCCAGTAACCTTTCAAGTTATTCCTCAGAGAGAGTTACCATCTCTGCACACTTAGGGCCCAGCCTGGCCCTATCTGCCAGGACTGGTTTAGGGGTCAGCCTCATTGCCTTAACTCTGTCCCTTCATCAGGCTGGTGAGTCTCCATTTCCCTGTTCTGCAGGGGCAACCACAATGGAGCCAGCCGTGAAATGGTCTGTCCAGGGGCCAGGAGCCAGCAGGAGAGTAAAGGCACCTCCATACCTCTACCCAATGTCAGGGCATTATGCCTGTGAAAACCCCCAAGCCACCCATCTGGGATGGTGGCTGGAAAGGCTCCCACACTATTTTCATTCTTAAGTGGGAACAAGACCCACCACTCCTCAGCCATGGGATCAAACTTTTATTTTATTTTATATTTATTTATTTATTTATTTTTGGCTCATGCCAGGTCTTTAGTAGTGGCATGCATGCAGGATCTAGTTCCCTGACCAGGAATCAAACCCGGTCCCCCTGCGTTAAGAGCGCAGTCTTACCCACTGGACCACCAGGGAAGTCCCCGGGATCAAACTTTTAAATACTGGTATTTCCATGGTTGCTCCAAAACCCATTCTGTGCTGCCAAGACAGATTCTCCAACCAGGCCATTAAATGGTCAAGATCAGGTTGTGTTAAAGCAATTCCTATGTTGGAAAAACCTTCAAATAAAATGTCGAGTCTCTGTCCTAAAGAGACCCAGGAGTTCCTGCAGCCCAGAGGCCATCTCCACCTGAGAGGCTAAGCAGACCTCAGAGCAGTGGCGAGTTAGCACCACGGGCAGATCATTTTTAACATCTTCCTCCTCCATGTGACAACTCTGAGCAATAATCAGGAAATGAAACAAATGATAATAATGGCCAGAAAAGGACAGGTTTGTCAGAGATTCATAAAAATCCCATTTCACAATTAATTTCAGAAGTTGTAATGCTGTCCATATATTTGTGTGTTTGGGATCCATTTTAGCTGTTTTCAAATGGTCTCCACAGTCAAAAACAATTCAGCTAAAATATCTTCATCAGAAAATTCACCATAGGGCTTCCCTGGTGGTGCAGTGGTTGAGAGTCCGCCTGCCAATGCAGGGGACACAGGTTCAGGCCCTGGTCTGGGAAGATCCCACATGCCGCGGAGCAACTGGGCCCGTGAGCCACAACTACTGAACCTGAGCGTCTGGAGCCTGTGCTCTACAACAAGAGAGGCCATGATAGTGAGAGGCCCGCACACCACGATGAAGAGTGGCCCCCGCTCGCCGCAAGTAGAGAAAGCCCTTGCACAGAAACGAAGACCCAACACAGCCAAAAATAAATAAATAAATAAATAAATTTATAAAAAAAGAAAATTCACCATAAATTTCTATTATAGTTGGTAAACTTCTGAAGTTTTTCTTCTGTAAAAAAATCAGAGAAGGGCTTCCCTGGTGGCACAGTGGTTACGAGTCCGCCTGCCAATGCAGGGGACACGGGTCCGAGGCCTGGTCCGGAAGATCCCACATGCCGCGGAGCAACTCAGCCTGTGCGCCACAACTACTGAGCCCACGTGCTGCAACTACTGAAGCCTGCGCGCCTAGAGCCCATGCTCCACAACAAGAGAAGCCACCGCAATGAGAAGCCTGCGCACCGCAACAAAGAGTAGCCCCCTCTCGTCGAAACTAGAGAAAGCCCACACACAGCAAAGAAGACCCAACGCAGCCAAAAATAAATAAATAAAATAAATAAATTTATTTTTTTTAAAAAATCAGAGAAAATGGCTGAATGACAGTAAATATTGGAATTACTTGACATGTTGCTTTAGAATGAGCATCCAGCTCTTGATGAAAACAATCAAGTCATTTAGACATTGTTCTTTTGAGTTCTTCTGGCATGGTCATGTGGACAACAAAATGGAACTATCTCGTATTCTGTTTCTGCATGTTTACAATCATTTGCTATCACTGTTTTTTTTTTTTTTAAATTTATTTTATTTATGGCTGTGTTGGGTCTTCGTTTCTGTGCGAGGGCTTTCTCCAGTTGTGGCAAGCGGGGGCCACTCTTCATCGCGGTGCGCGGGCCTCTCACTATCGCGGCCTCTCTTGTTGCGGAGCACAGGCTCCAGACGTGCAGGCTCAGTAGTTGTGGCTCACGGGCCCAGCTGCTCCGCGGCATGTGGGATCTTCCCAGACCAGGGCTCGAACCCGTGTCGAACCCGTGTCCCCTGCATTGGCAGGCGGATTCTCAACCACTGCGCCACCAGGGAAGCCCTATCACTGTTATTTTGACTCTACTGTTTACACACAGGAATATGTAGTTCTACAGAGTTTGGAACTGAAGGGTTTCCAAATCATTAGGTACTTATTCTGGAAACAAATGTTTGTGGGTGAATCCACTTGACTTAGGGGCTAATTCTCAAAATAACGTCCATGTAGAACACAATATTCATTAATAGATAAGTTATTTAAATGTGTTAATTTAAAGCATATATAGATCTATTTAGATATAGATACAGATACAGATATATTTAAAACTCAACAAGAACCATAGCAATTATTTAGAACTTAGACCAACAAAAGATTTTTTTTCAAGGAGGGTATTTTTATCACTGACATTGTTCAGGATTGCCAACACATGTTGATAATAAAAGGTAGACTGAATTTTAGTTTGTTTTACTGTGGTTTTAAAATTTGCTACAATGTATCGCTTATTGGCTGCACATGGGATGGACAGGTCCCACTGTCTGCTCCACCCCTGGGGCCCCACTGCTCAGATGAGCGGCAGGGATAATTGCAGCCCCTGGCCATTAGCGAGTCAACCTATGAGTGTTGCATTCAAAACCTTGCAAGGGGGACTTCCCTGGTGGTCCAGTGGTAAAGACTTCACCTTCCAATGCAGGGGGTGTGAGTTTGATCCATGGTTGGGGAGCTAAGATCCCACATGCCTCCAGGCCAAAAACCCAAAACTAAAAAACAGAGGCAATATTGTAACGAATTCAATAAAGACTTTAAAAATGGTCCACATAAAAAAATCTTGAAAAAAAAGAAAAAACCCTTGCAAGGAAAGTCTGGGTGAGAGAACTCACAAAGTAGAGGCCTGCATCTAGGTCACAAACCTATTTTGGGGGGCCCGTAATATTAAAAAAAAATAAAAAATATAAACCCCAACAGACAGTACCTCAGTGTCTTCTGGCAGGGCACGCGCTGTAATTTACCACAGTCTCTACCACTCCCCATTTCTACGTTGTCTGATTTGCCCACTTGAGTCAGCTGCCTGGCCCTTGTAGGCATCTGAGTCTGTGACCCCTACTTCATGACTGTTTCTAGCGCTGTCCTGATAGTAACCTAAATGTTTTCCAGTTATTTCGTTTTATGGGGTTTGCTCTGTTCTTCTTTGCCCTCACTGACCAGAGCTCATGGGCCCCTTCTGAACCCTTCAGCTCCACACTTCAGAGACCCTCTTCCCTCTTGTTCAACCTGGTGGTTCTCTTCCCTTACATCTCATGTCACCAGTGCCACTCTGCTTCAGGAAGGAGCACTCGGGCAGCCACTGAATGCTCCTTCCTGAGCATGAGTCAGGCAACTGACTCCCTCTGAGTGGGAACCTTGGACTTCAGCTTCATCTGTGACCCCCCAGAGAGGCCAGCAAGGTGTGGCGAGCATGCACTCAGCCTCCCGCACTCTGAGTCCAGCAAACAGCTGTCTTCCCTGGTTGGCAGGTGGGGAAACAGAGGGGGAAAAACCACTTTCAAGCCCTGAATATACATGCTGAGTCCCACGCATGGCTGGCTTAACTGAGCATCATGCAAGACACATTCCTGGCCAAACTGGTCCACACCGACTTGAACAATTACTTTCAGCCAGTGGTGTGTGGGAGCTGGCTTGTGCCAATTCCTGAGAAGCAACTGTTAAGCAATCTGGAATTTTACCAGCGAGTAGGTACCTTGAAATCAGCCCAGGTAGAAGTATTTACACCAAGGAAATTGACACATGTTATAAAACAGGGCTTTATAACGGGGAAGAGGGGGAGGCAGTTTACCAGCATACCACTGCTTTTAGCCCAATCCAACCTTTCCTTTGAACCCAATGACTAGAAACTCTCACTCATGCTTTAAGAGAGACTGTACAGTGCAGTTAAGAGGTGGGCTCTGGAAACACACCACCTGGGTTCAAGTCTACCTCCTACCTGTGGGACCCTGAGCACAATGTGAAATCTCTGTGCTTCACTGTTCCCATCTCTAAGGTCGAGGTAGTCATAGCACCTTCTCACAAGACTTCCATGGGTTTAAACGAGTTGATACATGTAAAGTACCCAGAGCAGTGCCTGCACATAAAAGGCACTGCACAAACATTAGCTATTACTATTCTAAAACTGAAATATCCTTTAGTTCTCTTATTTCAGTTATGTAGTTAGAAGATGCAAATATCTAGTAACCAATTTAAACCCTGCATGGCTTGCTGAATATAAATATCACTAATATACCACTCTTTCAGATGAGTGTATATCAAGTCAACTCATGTCCTCTTCCTGTCAAAAAAAATAGCAATGACACATGGTAAAAAGCTTATTAATACAATTATTCCAAAATATGGGTATTGGTTTTGCATCTTAATCCCAGAATTAGAAAAAGTCTCCTCTTGTTAGTTTTTTGTTATAAATTCTGCTTTTTTTTTTCTTCATTTTTAAAATGCAATGTATTTTTTACATGTTAACAGCCATGGAATCAGGATGGGTGTTTGAACTGATGTGTACATATGACGTGACCATGTTTCTTTCTCCCGCGCTAAAAGCAGTTATTAAATAGATGATGGATCTTACAATCAATGGTGTCTGAGAATCTGGGAAAGGCAGTAATAACAGTCAAGGGCAAAGTCAGGACAGGACCCAGGACTCCAGCCTCCATGTCTAGTGTTGTGTCCCCAAAGTCACAATGTTCCAGGGATGAGGTTTTGTCACGTGTGGGACTGCTGAGGCCACTTGTCCCTACCCTTAGGCTGCTGTTGGTGGGGGCTTGGCCCCAGCTTGGACTTTTTTTAAATGTGCAAAGATTCGTCCTCATTCTTCAATTAAAAGCACAGTGCACCACCCCAGGGGCTGGGATCTGACCACCAGAAAGGAAAGCAATAAGATAACGTGAAAGCAAAGGGGAAGTAGGAACTAGGCTTCAGAGCAAGGGACAAGCGCAGCTGTACCAGGCAGAAAACACACACACCGCGCCGGTATTTGGTTCAGTCACCCCCTTCCCAGTTTCACATGCTTGGTCTACGCACCACACTTTCTCTATAATCTCAGTTTCCCCCACCTGGTTTCTTCCCCAAGCAACTTGTGGAGTTTAAGAAGGAGAAATCAACAGAAGACTCAAAGGGCCCCTCCCCAGCTGCCTCCAGAGCACACGCTTCCCTCAGTCAGTCGCTCTGGGCACCTTTAGCTCCCACCGTGGGAGACCCTGAGCCACAGACCCTAGGGGGCACCTGTGTGAGGCTGAGGCGCAGCTACTGGGATCCCAAGAGAGCTACAACCAGAGCAGAAGCCACAGGAGAGACCACGCACAGAAGCAAGTCTATCATCCACACGCCAACGTCTTTTGTTCTTGTTTTGTTCTTACTCTGTGTCCTGTGCCCCAGATCCCCGACAACACAGCAGCGGGAGGGGAACACGCAGAACACGCAGTCCAGGGCCTGGCCCACGTGGATAGGGCAGTGTTGGCAGCCCTGCCCTACCCCTTTTCCTCTTTGCAGGAGCCAGGAGACCAGGAAGAGGAGGAAGAGACACAGTCGTCTCCGGCACAGAAGGCCTGCAGTGCTTCGCAGCAGGAAGGCGGAGGCCAGCTCCACCCCGCCCCCCACCCCCCACTGCCCCTTCCCGGCTCCGGAGGCACGCACATGGCAGCCATAAAATGTGCCACTCAGCCTTCCTGCTACAGGGAGCAGGCCTGGCTGGAGGTCCCCGCTGCTGCCCCCCAGGATCCACCCCCAGATTCACACTGAGACTACACTCCCCAGGCCTACTCCCAGCTGATGCTGAGCATGGGGGTGGGGGAGGACTCTCCCCCAGGTCCCCAGGAGTCCTTACACAGGCAGCTTTGGCTCGAGCACTCCCCGTCCACCTGCCTGAACCTTTCTCAGAGCTGCGCTACTGTCTGAGACTCTTCCTACCTGTACAGTGAAGACTCTAACCTTGCCCCCAAAGTGGTCTGGCCTTTGCCCTTGGCTCCCAGGAGATAATCTGTTTGCCTGGGGCCTTGGGCTGGCCAGAGGGTAACAGTGTGACTTATGGTGGGGACTGGCCACACCAGAAAGACCAACAGTTTAATTTAGGGTGGGGCTTAGGGTCATGCAGTATCAGTCAACCTGGTGACTGAGATCAACTACATGGGCAATCAATCGATCATGCCTACATGACGGAGCCCCAGTAGGAGCTCTGAATACCAGGGCTCAGGTGAGTTTCCCTGGTTTGTAATACTCCGTGCATACTGTTACACATCAGTGCCAGGAAAGTAACACATCTGGACTCCACAGGGAGGAGACCATGGAAGTTCAGAGTCTGGTACTTCCCTGGACTCTATCCTACGTACTTGTTCCCTGCTGATTTTAATCTGTATCCTTTCCCTGCAATAAACTGTAACCACAAGTAAAATAGCTTTCAGTGAGTTCCATGAGTCATTCTAGCAAATTATTGAAACTTGAGGGTGGTCTTGGGGGCCTCTGAACCTGCAACTGTCTGAAATGAGGGCAGTCTTGTGGCAACTGCTCCCTCTAAATTTTGCAGTTGCCCATCTCTCTCCTTCCCAGCCCCTGCACTGGGGCTCAAGCTCACCCCCTTCCTGGGCTCCCACCCTTTCATCCTCCACAGACATTCCCCCCCCCCCCAAATTTCTTTTGTGTTCAATCCCATCTTGGTGTCTCATTCTCAGTGGACCTGAATGAACATAGGTGGTCTGTGAGCCACCAGCACTGGAAATACAGAATCCTGAGCTCCACCTCAGGCCCGCTGAGCCAGACTCTCAGAGGTAGGGCTGGGGATCCACCCTGAGGATGACCTGCCCACATGATGCAGATGCCACTGGCCTGGAAGATTGACAGTTCCTGAGCAGCTGCTGCAGTGAAGACTCAGAGAAAAGGCTGCCACCTGTGGGAAGTGAGCTTCTGAAGCACCACCGGGCTGCTGCCCTTGGTGTAACACTAAGTTCTCGGTGGCAGGATAGGATGAGTCCCATGGTAACCTGAGGGGTGGGGTGAGTGCAATGACTGTAGCAGCTGGTCCCGCACATTAGGCCAGGTGCTTCCTGCCCCTGGCACCCCCACTCCTTATCTGAGGCATCAGTCCATCATCCTCACACTCAGCCTACTCTCTGGGAACCCATGCTTCAGAACATCTCCCTGCAGCATCTCCCACTGTATTCTTTTTTCCACCAGGATACTGGGGCCCCAATTCCTTTCTAGGGCTTCTTGTAGGCCAACATCACAAAAACTCAATCATTCCAAAGCCTCACAAACACAGGCCACTTCCTCTTTGCATTTCCTCATACAGATTTCCATTTTTTACAATACTTCCATTTATTCAACAAATATTATAGAATACTTAGTACATACCAAATACATACTAGAGTAATTGAACCATAACCCCTGAGTGGAATCAGCCCAGACACAAGGGACCAAAGAACCACAGATCTTGAGACCACAAAGGTATCTGATCTCATAACAAGAAAAATAAGGTGGCCAGATTAGTCACCTAGAGATTGTCCTAGAAATAAACTACCATGAAATCCAACATGTGAATGCACTGCTAATGTGATTAGGGTGCCTCCAAAACTCCCCTGGGAGCTTGGTTGATATGAATCAGTGCTCCTGACCTTGATGACCACATCTCCCATCCTTTCCTCCAAGACCTGAACCTAGATGGCTGAGGACAATAACCTAGACAAACAGCTCTTAACATCTTTTGGATTAGGGACCTCTTTGAGAATATGATGAAAGTTATGGACCCCTTTCTCCACAAATAGCATCATACATGTAAAACTGTGTATACATTCCAAAGAGTTCCATCCCCAGCTCACAGATTTAGCTTCAAGGATGTTTATCACAGCATTACTAATATTAGCAATTAAAAGAGAAAACTCTCTCTGCTCACACTTCTGACTCCAAATGTTTGTAAAGACCAAATATATATATTTTATTATGTCACAGTAATAAAAACATTATAAATGACCTAAATGTCTAATAATGGAATTAAGTATAGAATGTCCATATAGTAATGTATTCAGAAGCCATTAATATATTTTTAAAATAGCCTTGCTGACATGATAAGAGCTAACACATACTGCTTATCCTATGACAGACAAGATTTAAGTTCTTTAATTATATTAACTCATGTGATTCACACCAATACCCTATCAGGTATATTTTAATTTTACCCTTATTTTACAGATAAGGAAGCTGAGGTAGAGAAGTTAAGAAACTTACTCAAGATTATAGCATTATTAAGTGAATCCATTACTAAGTGGATTCATTATTGAATCCAGGAGATCTGAGTTTATAAACACACAAAGGTAGAACACAAAGCCACATGTATAATAAGATCCCATTTTGGTTAAAAAAACAAAAAACAAAAAACAAAAAACTGACTGGAGATCCCCTGTAGTGTTTTTAATATACATCCACAAGTTCTTTGATTCTTTTTATTTCAAGAGTTGGAAGTTAAATCCTCTCCCCTCGAGTGTGGACTTGACTTAGTGATTTTCTTCTAACAGAGTGTGGCAGAAGGGACAGGGTGTGACTTCCAAGAAGGTCATAAAAGGTATTGCAGCCTCCTCTTTGCTCCTTCTCTTGGATCACTTGGTCTGGCAGAAGCCAGCTGCCATACTGTGAAGACACTCAAGCAATCCTGCAGGAAGTCCACATGGTGGGGAACTAAGGCCTCCAGCCAACAGCCTTGTGAGTAAGTCACCTTGGAATCAGATCCTCTAGCCCCACGCAAACCATTCATATGGTTCCAAACCTATGAGAGATTCTGAGCCAGAACCACCCAACTAAGCTGCTCCTGAATTCCTGACCCATAAAAACTGCAAGATAATAAATGTCTTTTGTTTTGAACCACTAAGTTTTGGGGTAATCTATTATGCAGCAATAGATGAGTAATACATCCCTAAAATGTTAGCCACAGTGAGATTATGGGAATTTTCATTTTTAATTGTTTTGTCTTATCTGTATCTTCAAATTTTTCAATAAACCTATATTATTGTATATCCAAACAAGCACACGTAAAGTAATATATTAAAAAGACTAAAAAGAATAAAGAAAAGGACAGTCACTCACCATTCTGGGTTATGGACATCCCGTCAATTACAACTACTTTGTGAGACGTTTCACTTGAAACATCTGAATCATTTTTTGCAATGTATGTTCTATTAACCTCACTGGGGATGAAGCTGTGAAAGGAGACGTTGTGGCTCTGAAGGCAAAACGGCTGAGCAGAGCAGGTCAACCTGGACTCCTTCCTGATTCCTGATGGAGTAGGGCAGGGTGGAAACAGCCCTGAGTCTGTGCCCAAGAGAACTAAAATCTCAGCATGTATGTGGCCTCAGGCAAGTCACAAGGTCAGCAGGCCCATTTTCTCATCTGTCAAATGAGCATTACTTCTGCAGAATTCATTAAATTAGATATTGCCAAATATATACCATCTTAGTCCGTTCAGGTTGCTGTAACAAAATAGCACAGCCTCGGTGGCTTAAACAACAGGAATTTCTTTCTCACTGTTCTGGAAGCTGGAAATCCAAGATCAGGGTGCCAGCATGGTCACGTTCTGGTGAGAGCCCACTTCTAGGTTCATAGCTGGTATCTTCTCACTATGTCCTCACACAGTGGGAGGGGCCAAGGATGTCTCTGGAGTCTCTAATAAGGGCACTAATCCCATTCATGAGAGTTCCATCCTCATGATTAAGCACTTTCCCAAAGCCCCTCCTCCTCATACCATCATTTTGGGGGTTAAGGATTTCAATATATGAATCTTGGGGGGACAAAAACATTCAGATCATAGCATTTATATTTATGATTATATGCAATATAAAATAGAAACATTACTTCCCTGCAAGAATGATTCCTGAAACATATGGTTTTGTGAATGTAATACCATGAGCTAACAACTCTTGTTTTTAAGCTTGCTTAGTTAATGCTGAAGTATTTTAAAATAAATTATAGATATCATGATATTTCACCCCTAAATACCCTCTCTAAAAAGTAAGAACAGGGCTTCCTAGGTGGCGCAGTGGTTGAGAATCTGCCTGCCAATGCAGGGGACACGGGTTCGAGCCCTGGTCTGGGAGGATCCCACATGCCGCGGAGCAACTAGGCCCATAAGCCACAATTAATGAGCCTGCGCGTCTGGAGCCTGTGCTCCGCAACAAGAGAGGCCGCGACAGTGAGAGGCCCGCGCACCGCGATGAAGAGCGGTCCCCGCTTGCGGCAACCAGAGAAAGCCCTCGCACAGAAACGAAGACCCAATACAGCCAAAAATAAATAAATAAATAAATAAACTTGAAAAAAGGCCACAAGCAAAATTATTAAAAAAAAAAAAAAAAAAGTAAGAACACTTTCCTACCTAATTGCCTGACATTTTGGCCAATCAAACAGCAAGAAAATTCAGCCAATCAGAATTCAGGAATTACTGCATTACCCTCACAAATACCTTGCTTATAAGCCTAGGTTATCTGGACCCTGTAATTTAATGGCAGTAACAGTTGATTGGTTGGCCCTTTGTAAATGAACTGAAATGGACCAGCTGAAATGGAGAAATATTCATACCTAGCAACTTACAATAGAATAGGTTTTACCCATCTACAATGTGAGGTAGGATGCAGCCTGGAGAGGTTACACAAGAAACAGAAGGGAGCCAGAAAGAGACTTCCAGTCCCTGCCAAGTTGGCAGATCAGGAGGGCTGCTGGCTCCCTTTCCCAAATCCAGGCTAGAGAAACTACAGAGGAAAACAGGGATTCCAGGAATCAACAACAATAGCAACAAGGCGTGAGAAGCCCCCGGGGAGATGGCTCAGAGAAGGGCCTGGCCTTGAGCAATTTCCTGTATACATCACCAGACAAGCAGCTGGTGCTCCCAGAGGATATGTGCCCCCAACAGGGCACTGTCACTCCTTCAGAAGAAAAACAGCAAACTACACACGCTGCTATCTGAAGAAGAAGGATTAGAACATGAACAAACAGACCAATATCTAACACAAGACTCAAGTAAAACGAAACAGATAAGACAGAAGTGATATTAAACAAAAAATTTAAAGAACAAGTAGAAATGTTAAGTATGAAAACTCTAATACTGAATAATGGGCATAGGTCCAGGTGGGGTTGAAACAAGACCTAAGGACCAAGCCAGAGAGATAACAAAGTAGACCTGGACAGAGAGACCGCAGAGCTGATTCACCACCTCCCATCCTTCCCCGACCCCAGTCTGGGGTTTGCCTTGAGAGCTTTCTCATTAAAGGGGTTGACAGAGAAGCTGGCATCCCTAATCTCTGGCGCACTTGCTCTGCTGTGCTTGCTGTCATTGGACCTGCACCTTGGAGGTCCCTCTCCCTTCCCACCTGGCCTTTTGGCCCAGTGACTTCAGGTGAAATTTCTCCCTTCTGATGCCCTACAGGAGGGACTGGCTACATAATATGTGGGTCCCAGTGCGAAATAAAAATGCAAGGCCCCTCATTAAAAAAATTATTAAGGGGCTTCCCTGGTGGCACAGTGGTTGAGAATCTGCCTGCCAATGCAGGGGACACGGGTTCGAGCCCTGGTCTGGGAGGATCCCACATGCCACGGAGCAACTAGGCCCGTGAGCCACAACTACTGAGCCTGCGCGTCTGGAGCCTGTGCTCCGCAACAAGAGAGGCCGCGACAGTGAGAGGCCCGCGCACTGCGATGAAGAGTGGCCCCCGCTCACCGCAGCTGGAGAAAGCCCTCGCACAGAAACAAAGACCCAACACAGCCATAAATAAATAAATTAATTTTTAAAAAAATGATTAAGAATTTCAAGATGGCAACAACAGAGCATTAAACCAGTGGTGCGGCCCTTCTGAGGGTGGGTCCCTGTGCGACTGCTCAGATTGCGAGTCCACAAAGCCTACTCGGCCCACAAGGTTTGGGGGCTCCAGGGCCTGCCCATCCCCACCGTTGCAGCTGGGAATGCGTGGATTCCACTTTTGTCAAAATCCACCCCAGGCCATCTCTCCTTGCAGCATTCCAGCCAAATCTTACCAGAAAGTTTTGTCTTTTCTCACCAGAGTCTTCCCGTCAGATGAATAACCTCAGAGCAGCAGTTTCTTTGGGAACCTCTTGAGGCCCTGAATTGCTCCCAGGCAAGCACTCCCACCCACTCAACCTCCAGCCTCCAGCAACAGGGGTAGGCGGCTGCCAGCAGCCATTCTGGGGCTGGGGGGGATGGGGGGGGTGTCATTACTAAAAAAGAAAAAAGAGAAAAAATTAGGACTCATCCCTTCCCTAGGGCCATCAGTTCATAAAACTGCATTATCAAAAAAGCCACCAGACTTAGAAAAATTTTGAGTCAGGCTAGGAAATTTTGTTTATCTGCTGACTAAAAAAAAAAGTGGAAGGACGGTGAGGTAGTTCAGAGTCATTAAACCCCATGGTAAAAACCTAAGGGTTCTGGCATTTTTCATCCTTTCAGTGGGTTCTGATTGGGGCAGATGGGAAAGCCTGTGTGCTGAGGGGGAAGGGAGGGTAAAACATATATAACATAAAGTCTAACCATTTTAACCATTTTTTAAGTGTACACTCAGTGGCATTAAGTACATTCACACTTAGTGGTGCAACATCTCCCCTATCCATTTCCAGAACTTTGTCATCATCCCAAAATGAAATTCTGTACCCGTTAAACAATAACTCCCCATTCCCTCTTCTCCCAGCCCTTGGGCCTCTCTATTCTACTTTCGGTCTCTGTGAATTTGTCTATTCTAGGTATCTCATATAAGTAGAATCATACAATATTTGCCCTTTTGTGTCAGGCTTATTTCATTTAACATAATGTTTTCACTTACTATACATGCTGCAGCATGTGTCAGAATTTCATTCCTCTTTATGAGTGAATAATATTTCATTGTATGTATATATCACACTTTGTTTATTCACTCATCTGTTGATGGACATGTAGATTGTTTCTACCTTTTGGCTATTGTGAATAATGCTGATATGAACATTAGTACACAAGGATATGTTCAAGTCCTCGCTTTCAATTCTTTTGGGTATATACCTAGAAGTGGAATTGCTGGATCATACAGTAATTTTGTGTTTAACTTTTTAAGGAATCACCAAATTATTTTCCACAGCATCTCCATAAGTTTTCATTCCCACCAGCACAAAGGCTCCAATTTCTCCACATCCTTACTAACACTTGTTACCTTCCAAGTTTTTTGTTTTGTGTTTTGTTTGTTTTTATAACAGATGTCCTAATGAGTGTGAAGCAGTATCACATTGTGGTTTTGATTTGCAATTCTCTACTGACATTAACCATCTTTTCATGTGCTTATTGGCCATTTGTGTATCTCCTCTGGAGAAATATCCAAGTCCTTTGCCCATTTTTGAGTTGCATTTTTGTTGTTGTTGCATTTCGGAGTTCTTTATATATTCTGGATATTAATCCCTTATCAAATACATGATTTGAAGATATCTTCTTCCATTTTGTGGGCTTGCTTTTCACTCTCTTGATAGTGTCCTTGATGTACATAGTGGGGAGGCTTTTGAAGAAATAATATTAACATGGCAGACTACTGACGCCTAAAAAGGGTGCAAGATATTTTTTATTGGTCCCCCCCAACCCAGATCCACTCTCCAGCCTTTCCCACCCTGCTTCCGTCACTAGGTGGCTGGCTTCTAGGTACAGCAATGTAGGGGTCCCTTGCCCCCTGCTTCCCAACTGGGTTAAGTCAAGAGGAGACATCATCAGGAGACCTGCAGGGCCACAGGTTGCCTGTACCTCTACCAAAGATGACAGTTCCTGTCAGGTGGCTCCATGATTTCCAGGTCTGGTAACTGGCTCACCCTCGTGCACCTTAAGGCCTTTCACATTTAGGTGCAATAATGGCTCCCTGCTATCCCTAGCCCACAGATACTGCACCATGCATGTCTGTTTCCCTTAACCCTGAGTAGGGGAAGGAAACCTCACCTAGGACCCTCTTAGGGTCCCTGGCTGGGTCTGAAAATTAAATGGACAAAGACAGATTAACAGGAAAAAGCATACACATTTTATTAAGTTTTTACATGTACATGCGAGCCTTCACAAGAGACTGAAGACATGAAGAAGTGGATAGATCAGGAAGCTTTTATACCTTTTAGACAAAGAAACAGTAAATTTGTCAAGATTTGAGAAAACAAAGGGGTAGGGGTTTGGGCTTGGGGTAGTCAATAGTGAAGAAGTATCTAGGAAGATAAGGACTAGATTAACAATATTTGTTTGTACAGATTTCTCTGCCCCAAATTCCCATCTCTAGTGGTAAGAATGTTCCTCCTGGTACAGGGAGGGTACCTTTCACATGGGAGTTCAAAATGCCAAGGTGCCATATTTTAGGGTAGCTTGTCCTGAACCCCATCACCTGCCTACACCTTTGTAAGCATCTCCTTTCTTAAACTCTCCTCAATTACTCCACTTGAGCATTTCCTGCTGGAACACTGACTGATACAAATGGAAACACTTTAGAGGCAGGAAGACCACAGTTCAAGTCTTGGCTTTACCACTCAATAACCACTCAACCACTTAACCACTCAACCTCCAACAGGTTCATCTCTCTGAGCCTCCTCGTCTCCAACTAGCAGGTGGAGAAAATGACACTTACCAAATAGGGTTGTTGGGAGGATGGAAAGAAAGAGCAAACGTGAATACCCAGCATGCAGTATATGCTCAATAAGTTCTAATTCCCTTTCCTTTGCTGGACAAAGCTGGTCTTTGGCCCCTCTCCCAGCCTCCTTTTACTGCCCTGTTCTGCTGTTCTTACGTAGAGCTCCCTATCTTGGTGCTTCACCACTGGTCTGGTCAAGTCCTCACAATCTAGATCTCTTCTTTGCCACCTAAGCAGCCCCCTAAACATCCTCACAGACCCCCGTCTAAACCAGCACACTCAATTGTCCCATTCCTTTAGAAGTCTTCCTGCCTAATGAAGTGGGTGAAAATATGTTTTCCCAATGAGCTCATCCCACCCCTTTACTCATGCAAACATGATAGTCCCAGGTAAGAAACATGCATAACTCAATTAAAATTCCCAACTCCTTGAAGTTTATGTAAAGCTGAGAAGAAATGCTCAGGACACTTGGCTAGAAATTCTCCCACAGTCTGGCCCATTACAACTTCTGAAATCCTGCCAGACGTGTACTGGGATGGTTGGAGGCAGCCCAGCAAAAAGCCAAGACTGAGAATGTGGCCTCTGGAGTTGGTCTGCCTGGGTTTAAATGCCAGCACCCCCACTCACTAGCTGTGTGACTTAGGCAAAGACCCAAACCACTCTGATCCTTAGTTTCCTCACCTATGAAATCAGGGTATATTCATGGCAACTTCATAGGACGAGGGTGCTGATTACATAAAACAATCAACTGTAATAACAAAGTGCTGAGCACGGTTCTGGGTACATGATTCACACTCAATAAAATTTAGTTATTATTTCAATTCTACTCCACACTAATGTACTTAGAAGGATCCACAGGGCACAGTGGAGGCAGGCACTACAGGCAAATGTTTTATCATATTGTTTTTAAAATGTTTCTTTTTTGTTGTAAAAGTAATGACTATTCATTGTGTAAAGTTCGGAAACTATGAAATCATATAAAGAAAAAAGTAAGTCACCTGTAATCTCACATACAAATACAACCACTTTTCAGTGACTTTCCTTCAGGATCAATATACATTTATTTTCTTTCATGTGTATTTGTATTTACAGTTGGGTAGCTTTTATAAACCAAGAATTTTTATACTGATTTATCACTGCCACGACCTTTCCCCCATGTCACTGGTCTTCTAAAACATGATTTTTAACTTAAACCATATATTGGGTTAGTTGCACATACATCTTTAAAATCACGTACTGTATAAAATAACACACTAAAGTAGAAATACAACTTTCTTCCACTCTCACATTTCATGACATAATGTATTCAAAGTCTTCCCATGTCTCTTTCACATTAGTGTCTCTGTCATCCCCAGAGCCACTTTTTGAGTCATCTCACAGTTTTCTATAGTACATTACCTTCTCTTCCATCTCAATTGTTTCGAGTTATAGCACTTTTTGAATCTACTTGCTGTTACTGGAAATTTTATGCTAAACCACAAGTAGAACAGTTAGTTCTACCTAAAACAGTTCTGTTTTTCTTTTTAAATACAATGTTAAATAATAGAAGGTAGATTTTTCATGTGCCATGTGATCTCTACAACGTAATTATTTATAGTTTTTTTTTCAAATGTTACCCTTCTAACATTTGAAAAAAAAACAACTATTTGTATTATAAATACAAATAAGTATTATATGGACATGATACAATAGTCAAAAGAAAAGGTGATTTTTCACTGATTCATAATTTTCCTTCTTAAGATAGAATGTACTTAATCTGTCCCCTATTAATGGATATTTAGATTGTTTTCCATCTTTCATGGAGTTTATTTTTGAAATGGCTTGGAGAAGAGCTGGGAGAGAAAAAAAAAATCAAGATCCAGGGGCTTCCCTGATGGTGCAGTGGTTGAGAGTCTGCCTGCCGATGCAGGGGACACGGGTTCGAGCCCTGGTCTGGGAAGATCCCACATGCCGCGGAGCGGCTGGGCCCGTGAGCCACAACTGCTGAGCCTGCGCGTCTGGAGCCTGCGCTCCCAACAAGAGAGGCCGCGACAGTGAGAGGCCCGCGCACCGCGATGAAGAATGGCCCCCACTTGCTACAACTAGAGAAAGCCCTCGCACAGAAACGAAGACCCAACCCAGCCATAAATAAATAAATTAAAAAAAAAAAAAAATCAAGATCCACTTCAAGCGATAACCTCTATTTTTGACTGTTCTTAGCAGCATCCTGCTGACCTCCTCCTACCATCTTCAGAACTGATGTTCATTGACTGCCACTGGTACTCAGGGGGCTGAAGCCCCAGGTCCAGGCATAGTTCAAGGTCAGAAAAGGAGCAGGTGGAGGGCAGGGCAATAATTTTGTCAACCAGCTCTGTTTGCCCCCTGCTAAACTCCAGATGCCCCGGGAGCTGCCAGCCCTAGGGATACAGCCCAGCAGGGGATCTGGGCATCAGGCAGATGCCCAAGCCTACACATCCCTGAGTTCCTGCAGGCCAGTGTCCCACCCCTTTGCCAGTTCCTCATTTTATATAAATCAAGATCTCAGGCCTCCAGGGAGTCATCAACTGAAGACAAGTCAGGACTGAAAAAGGAAAGAGAATTAGAACAGGGATAGTCAAGCAGAGGCCTCTGGCCCAACAATGTGACATCTAGGATTGGAATATCCCAACAGACAAATACACCATTGACAGGGGACTATCAGGGACACTGACAGTTGATACTTTGGAGCCTGTCTAGTGGTGTATAGAAGGAAACAGAGCATTTCTCTCCTGAAAATTCCCCCCAGTTGCCACTTTGGAGCCTGTCTAGTGGTGTATAGAAGGAAACAGAGCATTTCTCTCCTGAAAATTCCCCCCAGTTGCCTAATACCTCCAGAATCTACGCAGTTCGCTTTGCCAAAATCATCCAAACTGAGTGGCAGGATGAGTTTTTCGTGGCGATTGAGCATTTAGAATGTTCAGAACCAAGTGAGAGTCCAGAAGCAGCTGAGGAAGTTGGGTTCTGCCCAAAGGTGTGCTGGTAAAGGTTTAACAACAGGCTCTCATATGTGTGGGGTTGGGGGAGCAGGAGCCCCAGTAGTAGCATTTGCCAATTTCTATGGTGTGAATACTCCCATCACGGCCAATTTCAAGCTACGAATATGATGTCACTAAATGCAGAGTTGTAAAGAGATGTGCATTATATAATATTTCCACCATACAGATACAATAGATAGAAATAACCTCAAGAGCATGGATAATAGTATAACAGAGTAAAATAGTTAAGATGTGATAAGTTTTATGTATTTATTACCTTTCATTTTAATATAATTTATTTAATTGTAAGCTTACATAATTTAATTTTTAATAATAGGTGTCTGATGGCTTGCAAAATTTCTGAAAATCAATCAGCTTTCATGAGCTGGTACAAGACAGCACACCATTTTGCCTTTCACCCTCCCCTGTCACTGGCATATCTTTAGTCCCCACTTCACTGTAGAGTCAGGACAGCAACCTTGGGCAGAGTGAAAAAGCCATGTTGAATCTGAATGGCATTTGGACTGTTTCCTCATTTCCCTACTTCTCTGATGACACAACCTGTATTAGTCAGGATTCTCCAGAGAAACAGAAACAATGGGATATAGATAGATGGTAGGCAGACAGATAGATAGAAAGATGAGAGAGAGAGAGAGAGAGATAAGAGGAGATTTATTATAAGAATTGGCTCACATGGTTATGGAGACTAAGAAATCCCACAACCTACTGTCTGCAAGCGGGAGAACCAGGAAAGCCAGTGGTGTAAGGCAGTCTGAGTCCAAAGGCTTGAGAACCAGGGCAGCCAATGGTATAATTCCCAGTCCCAGGCTGAAGGTTTGAGAACCAGAGGAACACTGTTGAAAGTTCCAGAGTACAAAGACCCAAGAACCTGGAGCTTCAATGTCAACGGCAGGAGAAGATGGACATCCCAGGTCAAGAAGACAGAGATAGAATTTGCCCTTCCTTGGCCTTCTTATTCCATTCAGTTCCTCAACAGATTGGATGATGCCTGCCCACATAGGTGCAGGCAGGTCCTCTTCACTCAGTCTACTCAATCAAATGCTAATCTCTCCAAGAAACACCCTCACAGACACATAGAAATAATGTTTTACCAGCTATCTGGGCATCCCTTCACCCAGTCAAATTGACACACAAAACTGACTGTCATACAACCCAAAACCCCTCTTTAAAATTTGTTTCAGGGCTTCCCTGGTGACACAGTGGTTAAGAATCCTCCTGCCAATGCAGGGGACACAGGTTCGAGCCCTGGTCCGGGAAGATCCCACATGCCGTGGAGCAACTAAGCCCGTGCGCCACAACTACTGAGCCTGCGCTCTAGAGCCCACGAGCCACAACTACTGAAGCCCGTGCGTCTAGAGCCCGTGCTCCGTAACAAGAGAAGCCACCGCAATGAGAAGCCCACACATGGCAACGAAGAGCAGCCCCCACTCGCCGCAACTAGAAGAAAGCCCACGCACAGCAATGAAGACCCAACGCAGCCAAAAATAAATAAATTAAATAAAATAAAGATTTTTAAAAATTTGTTTCAATTATAAAATTCGGCAGATGCGCACATAAAAAATGCACAGACAATAATATAATGAGAATTTGTGATTTACCCAGTTTAGAAAAATAAAATATGGCAAGCTCACCTGAAGTTTTCTGTGTATCCTCCTCGTCACATCCCCTTCCCTCCTCCTCAGAGGGGACCACTGTCCTGAATTTGATGATTACCATTCCCACATTTATCTTCATAATTTTAGTACACAGTATATATATTACATAGTATATATGTATGTATGTATATACGTGTGTGTACATATGTTTCTAGTCTCTTTTTACAGATAGGAAAACACAGAACTAGCTCAGAGTCAACGTTGCTTGAATAAAAATCTCTTTTATTAACTTTTTCCTTAAGTGTCTGAAGAAAAGAGCTCACCCAAAACAGTCTTGGTAGTGAAACTGGCCCCTTTATTTCTAGCCTAAGGACAATTTAGAAGGGTGGGTGCACAACCGCCCATTTCAAGACTGGAATAAATGCTAACGAGCCAAGGGGAGTCTTTTCTAAGACTTCCAGATGATGGCCTGTCTTCTGTTTCCCTGTGAAAGCCAGCAGCAGCAGACCATGGTTGTCACTAAAGATACCATCTTCTGGCTTTTCACAGTCTTTCTTTATAAATGCCGCTATGAAGACATCTTATTCCATCATATTATTATGGAATCCTTTACTAACAGTAATTTCCGTCTAAGAGGTAAGAGTTTACATAGCATTTCTATCTTATCCTTTTTTAAAATGACAAATATTGACAAATATCAAGCATGAAGATGTTATTAACGAAGATTGTTGTAAGCTAAAAATTACAAGATGAAGATTTGTGATTCTACATCGAACTTGATTATAAAAGTTTTTATCAAACACTGTCAGAGGCTTCCCTGGTGCCGCAGTGGTTGAGAATCGGCCTGCCAATGCAGGGGACACGGGTTCAAGCCCTGGTCTGGGAAGATCCCACATGCCGCGGAGCAGCTGGGCCCGTGAGCCACAACTACTGAGCCTGCACGTCTGGAGCCTGTGCTCCGCAACAAGAGAGGCCGCGATAGTGAGAGGCCGGCGCACCGCGATGAAGAGTGGCCCCCGCTCGCCGCAACTAGAGAAAGCCCTCGCACAGAAACGAAGACCCAACACAGCCAAAAATAAATAAATAAATAAATAAATAAATTTATTTTAAAAAAACGCTGTCAGATTCGTAAGCTGGGGAGAGACTGCAGCTTTATA
Source organism: Balaenoptera musculus (assembly GCF_009873245.2). Classification (NCBI taxonomy): domain Eukaryota; kingdom Metazoa; phylum Chordata; class Mammalia; order Artiodactyla; family Balaenopteridae; genus Balaenoptera; species Balaenoptera musculus. Next base: position 139,539,939 of record NC_045786.1, on the reverse strand, counting down.
ACTTGAACCTAAATGTGCAAGAGCAGATATAAAATCTTAGAATTTAATATCAGCTTTGAAAATGTTAAATTGGGAGTTTGAGCCTTTTTCACTTTATGAACTGGCACACTGTAGAAAGCAAGGGCTGTATTGATTTCTGACAGAAGAGGCCGTCTCTCAAATGGATTTGAGCCTTTTCATATTCCATTTCACTCTAAAGACACATTTTAAGTGATGTCCTCTTCATTTCCATTTAATGTGTGTGACTTAATTGAAGAAGAAAGAGAACAGCTTTACAGATAAGGAACTCTTCCTGAGAGCCTGTTGGGGTCACTGCAGGGGTGGAGAATATAACCAAGAAAATCTGCTCACTGACATGAAGTTCATGTTGTGGATTTTTTTCCCCCAAGTGTTCTAGTTCAAAGCAGATTCAAAGCCCTTTCCTTGGGCTATTTTTGCAATAGCCCAAGAAGAAAGTTGCCCTTTGTGTCACTCTTTAATTTTTTCACCAACCATCCCTGCCTGGAGAGGCCTCCTCGCCACCTCTGCCTGCCCTCTCACTTGCCTTTCTGGGAATGCAGTGCTCTCACCTCATGGTCTTGGGGATGGGAGGGCCCCAAATAACCCCAGCCTGGTAAGCAGTGAAGGACAACTTCTGGGAACCTGCTTATCTGGGCAGAAACTCACTTTAGCATCAGTTGTGCATGTTACGAGACAGATAACCAGGGTGGCTTTTATGCTCAGGATTCCAATCCATTGGTGTCTGTGTAGAGACCCAACATTGGTTGGCAAAAAGGCTAAGCAGGTCTTAGCGTAGCCTGTGATCAAAGGATGTTGGAAAGGAGCCTCTACCCCAAAGATATCCTCTGTGTTAGTTTTCTACGTGTAATTCTGTTACAAATTATACAAACTTAGTGACTCAAAACAGCACAAATTTATTATCTTAACAGTTCTGGAGGTCAGAAGTCCGAAATGGGTGTTATGGGGCTAAAAAGGTAGTGTTCCTTCTGGAAGCTGTAGGCAAGAATCCTTGCCTTTTCTAGATTCTAGAGGCCTCCTGAATTTCTTGGCTTGTGGACCCTTCACTTCCATCTTCAAAGTGCATTGATACAACCTCTGCTTCTGGCATCACATCTCACCTCTCAGCTTCTGACCCTCCTGCATCCTTTACATAAGGACCCTTGTGATTCCATTGACACTAATCCAGATTATTCTGATAATCCAGAATAATCCCCATAGCTCATGAGCCTTAATTTAATCAATCTGCAAAGTCCCCTTTCCCATAAAAGGCAACATATTCTGGGGATTGGAATGTGCACATCTTTGGGAGGCCATTTTCAGCCCACCACACCTCCCTATTACTAACCTGAAATTATGCCATTTGAGAGACATTCCTTTGGGTCTTAAATTTCATTTGTTTAAGAATCCCTTTTAAAATGCAAACACTCTGCTAACTTCCCTGGTGGTGCAGTGGTTAAGAATCCGCCTGCCAATGCAGGGGACACGGGTTTGAGCCCTGGCACAGGAAGATCCCACATGCCGCGGAGCAACTAAGTCCATGCGCCACAACTACTGAGCCTGTGTGCCACAACTACTGAAGCCTGTGCGCCTAGAGCCCGTGCTCCGCAACAAGAGAAGTCACCGCAATGAGAAGCCCGCGTACCTCAACGAAGAGTAGCCCCTGCTCGCTGCAACTAGAGAAAGCCCACGTGCAGCAACAAAAACCCAACGCAGCCAAAAATAAATAAATAAATTTATAAAAAAATAAAAAATAAAATAAATAAAATGCAAACACTCCTGGTAAAGGTGATGCCAAGTATATCTGAGAAAGACCTGGCCTGCTCTTGAGTTCCCTCAGCCCTTAATTCTGCTATCCAATGAGGCTGAATTATGTTGGTTTATGGAAGCCACCACCCTGGCCCTAAAAACCATGAGACAATGAGGAAAATAAGATGATAAGATTATATAGGTGAATTCATCCCTTAACTGATCAGACAGAGATGGCCAGAGTCACCTTAAAGAAAGGAAATGAGCAGGAAGATCCCTGTGTAACCAGATCAAAGGAATTATTCTGGAATGCCTCAAGCAGAAGCAAAGTGATCTGACAAGGAAGCATGGGAAAGAAGAGGCACAATACTCACAGGCCCACGTGCCCAGGCTCTCTGTCTGCCTGTCCAGATCCACTCTCTGCCTTCTCTGCCTCACTCTGTGATCTGAGAGGCTGGCCTCTCTCAAGCTTTTCATCTTCCAGTTGTGTTCAGCTTGCGGAGGCCACAAGCAGGATCAGGGGACAGTAGGAGAGTCAGGCCAGAGTATTTCCTCCCCCCATTCCCTCCCTGCTATACTGTTTTGGCAATGGCCGTATTCCTCCACCAAAGGCCGTGGATCCTGTGGAAATGCTCTCCCTTAGAGCTGCAGTTACAGCTCTCTCCAGGTTCTGGTACTGCTTCTTTTTTCACCCTGGAGGTGGTAATTACTCCCAGAGTTGCCAGACTGGAGATAGACTGGGGGTGATTCAACATCCCCTGTTGGTTTTGAGATATGTTTGAAAAGAATCCCTTCTTTAAACTCTCTGCAATTACTATTCCCTTTTGAGTGTGCAGTTTTTTTTTCTTCCTGGGCCTAGTCTGATACCTGCCGTGTCCTAGCACTGCCCCGTTTGACGGGAGCATGCGCCTAGCCATTGTGGCCCCAGACTTTCATGCTCAATGCCATTAAACTCTGGTCTTTACCTAACTCCCCCTGTGCCAATTCCGGGAGCCCTGAACAACCAGCTGATACCTTGATTCTTCATGTAGCTTCTCACCCCACGAGAGAGAAGGCACCCGTTGGGCTAAAGTCAGCTTAGCAGGTTTGTGTCTTATTATACATTAATAAATTGGCTATTTTGGGTTTATATTTCTCTTTGAGCCACGTTACTGTAGGTCATCATTGTTGCATCCAATCAAACTTGGGGCATGAGAAGACAGAGTGTCTGGACTGGCAAGGCTGGAAACAGACCAGACACCGGACCACAGGAAATGCCTGAAGGTCAATGCCACCTTGCAAGGTTTCCTGGTAGCCAGGCCTTCTGGTGTCTCCTGTGATGTCTGTCTCGGCACACACTTGCTTTTAGACTTGCACAGCCTTTAATATCCTTCACTGGGCTAACACTGTATGATCCTCCCACAGACTGTTATCAGCTAACACCTTGCAGGGATTATGACAGCTGGCTCAGAGCAAGAACATGTAGAAATGGGACATGGCTCAATGCCCGGAGGGGGGAAGGAGGTAGGAGGGGGAGAGGTGGGGTGAACTTGAAGCAGGACGAGGCTGACAATAAAGGGGCGGTCAACTCGACTTGTGTTACTTTTTTGCAGCTGTTCCCTGGAGCTCCCAATCCCTGTCCCCTCTGAGTCCAACTGCTAATCTTGGCTCTGCCACTAACCACCTGTGCAAACCTTACCTTCTTCAGATAATGATTTCTTCAACTGAAAAAGGAATGCTAAAGATCCATGAGTCTATTCTACATGCATTTAGTATGTTACATTCAAGTATTTTTTTTTAAAGTATATCAGAGTAGCATCTAGTTGGGAAGTAGGGATTCAGTTTAACATGGGTTATTTAGACTTCAGGTTTAGAGCACAGGAGGTTGAATGAATTCAGGCTCGGAACGCAGCTCCACTACTTACTGGTGACCCTGAGCAAGTCATTTAACCTCTCTGAGCCTAAGTTCCTCATCTGTAAAGCAAGAAAATGCTTCCCAGCTTGCACAATTGTAAGGATGATATGAGATAATGTCTATGTACCCCGGACGTAAGCCAGGATCTCATATCCCCCAGGCTCTGCACAGAGTTACAGCTGAAGAAGACAATTCTAAAACCAAATGGAATTTATAAAGTTTTCTAATCATACCAGCAGCGCTCAAAGAACATAAAAGGGGATCCAATTCACTTGAAGAACATAAAAGGGGATCCAATTTATAAACCACAGCAACATTTCTTAAAATAATCTTTTCCTCTTCTGCCCAATTCCCCTACCTCTCACCCACCTACTACGTCAGAATCTCAACTCTAGAAATCTCACAAAACTCTCCCCAACACTAGACTTGCCAGATTTAGCAAAACAAAACAAAACAAACAAGAGAAAGGATGCCCAGTTAAATGTGAATTTCAGATACACAACAAATCCCTTTTTTTTAGTATAAAAATTTCCCATGCAATATATGGGAGCCTACTTATACTCAGAGATTATTTGTTATTTATCTGAAATTCAAATGTAACTGGTGTCCTGTATTTTATCTGGCAACCCCAACTAACACCCAACCCACAAAGGTTTTTTTCTGCTTTTCATTCTTCCCCATCCCATGTTTGTTATGTAGGTTTGTCACAGCAAAGCCCATTAACAATTCCTGGGAAATAAAAACAGAAACTGGGTAATAATGCCTAACCTTTCTTTTTTTTCTTTTCCTTGGTGCTTCGTCTTGCTCATAGGGTGCCATTTGAAGAGGCCTCGCACTCCGCACTTCAGACCAGAGCTCCCAGTGCGACACGCCTGCACCACCACCTCAGAGGGGCGAGGCTGAGCGCAGAAGCGCTGAGCACGACGTTCAATTCAAGATGGCGGCAGCGGGCCGAGCGCAGAGACGCTGCACCCGGCACTGCGAGCTGCAGCCTGAGCAGCCCAGCTGTAACAGATCTCGCGAGAACTCGGTTCCCTCCCTGCTGATGAGATCCCTATAAAGCAGCCCCACCGGGGCCTTTGGGGAGAGGTTGTGGTCTAGAGCAGCGGTCGCTAACCTTTTGGGCATCAGGGACGGGTTTCATGGAGGACACTTTTTCCACGGACGGGGGTGGGGGGATGGTTCAGGCAGTAATGCGAGCGATGGGGAGAAGCAGATGAAGCGTCACCCGCTCACCTCCTGCTGGGCGGCCCGGTTCCTAACAGGCCATGGACCGGTACCCGTCCGCGGCCCGAGGGTTGGGGACCGGTGGTCTAGAGCACAAGCTTGTGCTTCTCCATTCTTGGATCCAAGAATAAGGCTTTCCTTTGCTTCTGAACCAAACTCAGTCTATTCTATTGGCTCCAGCGATACTGGGCGGGGGTTGGGGGGGGGCGGGGGTTGGGGGGGGCGGGGATCCTTATTCGGTCCCAATTTGAAAAGGTCAGTAACAGGTTGACTTAACTAAGTTTATCTCCCTTCATTTTTTTTTTTTTCCTTCTACACTTTTCCCAGTACCAGCCTTCTCCACAGTAAAGGAAAGCTTTGGAGCTGTCCCAGCAAGAAGAATCCTTTCCCTTCCCTCCTGCCTCTCCAGTCCTGCCTCTCCATACCCTGATTCTATATCTTCCAAAGCTCAGTAGCCAGGAAAACTCTGAGAAGGCAGGAGAGAGGAGGAAGCTAACAGGCAAAGACTAAATTTTTGTCGGGGTTAGGGAGTGAAGGCATCACTCTCACACATTCATAAATAAGGTGCTTAGCCCGGGGTCTGGAATATAGTAAACACAGAAGGAACACCTGCTCTTCCTCGTTACTATTACTAGGGAGACATCCTTTCCCACCCACCCAGCCCAAATCTGCGGCCTCGTTCTTTATAGAACACTCCAGAGGCCTGCCCATCCCACTGCTCCCACACAGATACTGTGGTGGTCCTAAGTCCCCTGGGACTGGATCCACACCAACTCACAGTCTCCCCATTCCAGGAACAGTCTCTGCTCCGCTGCTTAGAAGCCCCAGGTAATCATAGCGTCACTCTGTTTGCAGGGTCACATGACCCACTGTGCTGGCCACCCAGGAAGTTCAAGATTTCCAAAGCACCCCATGAGCCAGGGGCGCCTTCCAGGACAGTGGCCTTGGTTCTTGTTCCAGATGCTGCAGCCCCACTGCTGCTGAAGACAGTAATACTCCTCCATTCGGGGCCACCTGAGGGAGTTAAATTCCCATTACAAAGACAAAGCCCACTGAACTGGAAGAGAGTTGGTCCTGAGTGCCAGCAAGAGCCTTGCCTCAGTCCCAAAGGGGTGCCAGGTCCATTAAAGCTTTTCACAGCTGATTGCTCACCTGTTCTTCATTTTCCACTTCACTCGGTGCACTAAACAGTGTCCTGGAGAGAAGGACCCAGCAGAACAAACCAATAAAATTGAACATTTCCCCCTCAATGCTCTTTGAGGCAGACCCTCCAGGCTGACTTCCCTTTTTTCCTTCTAAGAATGGGAATCCAATCTGGGACAGGTCAGACCCAGGGCTTTAAAAAAAAAAAAAAAAATGCCACCACATTCATTTCCCCTTATAACTACCAAGGGGTTTCTCTACTGTTCTTTCTTCTGTATCATTGCTACTTCCCAAAAAGCATCACATAAAAAACAGGAAAAGAAAAAAAAAAAAAAACTAAAAAACAGCTGAGCTGCACGGGACACTTTCTAATTTCAATTCATTTCAACAAACATATGCTCTGAGGAACCAACCCAACTTGGGGGATACAAACTAGGATAAAGCCAGCACCCATCCTCCTGATGCCCACAGTTTTGTGAGAGACTCAGATGTAAGCAGCACAAAGCAGGCCTGCCATCACAGTGAGGAGCTGTGTGCACGGGGAGGGGGGTGGGGACAGGGCAGGGATGAGAGCTGGATTTAAAAAGAGGAGCAGTGTTATTGTGTGTCTGCTTTGTTATTGTTGTGTAGTTTTGTTCTGTTGTTTTGGTTTTTTTACTTTCTTTCATTTTCTATTCCCCCACTCTTTCTGTCATCAAGCCCATCCCCCAGGTTACGAGATGGCCGAGCTTGAATTTCATAATCCTCCAAACCCCTCAACATTTCCCCCACCTCTGACTCTAGAAAACAGACCATTTTATCTGGCTGTTCCTATAGGTCGTTCTGTCCATAAGAGGTACAGTATGCAATATATATTTTTTTTAACTGAGCATTTACTATGGCAAGCACTGAGAAAATGGCTCTGGAAAACAGCCGTGAGCAAAACACATAGACCCCTCCTTCATGGAGTTTACAGAGCAGCGTTGAGCATAGAGTTAGGGTTTTAAATGCACACACTTTGGAGTTGAAAAGAGCTGAGTTGTCTTACTATGCATGAGACTGTAGGCCAATTAAATTCTCTGTGACTCATTTTGCTGATGTGTAAAATGGGGACAGTAATACCCAACTCAATGGTTTGTTATGAGGTTTAAATGAGATGTGCGTAAGTGCTGGGTGTGTGTCAGCATCTACTATTAGTGTTTGTGGTGGTATTATTGTAACACATATTTCGGCACCAAAAACGATAATGCTGACATTACTGTGCTTTGCTGTTTTCAAATTGTTTCACTTGTGTCTGTTTCATTTCATCAACAATATCATAAGCCTCTTGAGGGCATGACAGCACTAAGCATATGGTAAGTATTCAACAAATAGCTGTTGATTTTAGGTTGCAGGAGAATGTGTAATTTTTCTGTAAAACCACTGAGGTTTCCATTTTAGGCAAGAGCAAAGGGGTGTCAGAGAATCTCCATGACTGAAATGCCGAATGCACCCGTTTGCTCAGCGAATAAGGCAGAGGGAAGGATCAAGTGAATTCCAATTGGGCTGTGACAGCCTCCTGTGACAGATAGCCTGCGGAGCAGAGGAGAACACAGCTGAATAAACCCAGGCATAGAGAGAAATGAGTGCAGCCATGGGGACGCCCGGTGGGATGAAAGATAGTGGGCCAGTGTGAGACTGGAGAGGAAACCTCATTACTTCCCAGAGAGAGACAGGGGCTGCTCTTCAGGTGGAGTGGTGCTCAGGAAATTCCAGAACATAGTTGCATGAGAATCCAATGGAACAGCTACTGACGCAACCACCAACTCAGAGGGTGGGGAGGTAAGTGATCAATAAATGCATAATTGAGTGGAAGGATGCTTCTTTTCAACACCCACCCTCACCCCCTGCCATCCTCCACCTTAGAAAGCCAGGTTCCACTGGAGAGAAACCTATGTGATACGGAGAGATTGGGAAATGTTTGTTTTCCTGGGAGATCCCACAGGTGCCTGGCAGATAGAAGGTGGCCAATAGATATTTACGCATGATTATTTGAATTCTAAGAATCAGAAATCTATAATGCAGTGCTATAAGGGGATTATCTAGGCCTGTCTCTTTGCTTTATTGGGTGGAAAACTAGTCCAGAGAAGTCAAGTGACCTGCCTAAGGCCCCACAGGTCCTGAAGTAGCTGGGAATCATAGATCAGATTGCCCACATCTGGGCTCATTGCTTGTTCTTTAGGCAAACCTGTGCGCAGTTAGCAGCGTCTCTGTGTCTCGTGGCTGGAGCCTCAGCAGCACCTCGACCTTCATTCAAGCTAAGGTGGCTTCACCATGGTGCTTTCCTTTTCCCAAATTCTCCTCCAACCTGGATTACATAGCTGCTTTGCCTTGTTTCCTCCCCGCTCTGGTTCTAACCACACGTCTTTCAAAGTGTGAGAAACCTTAGTGATGAGCCAACATTCCTTCCTTCACCGAGCAGAAGCCTCGGTCCAGCTTAGCTCTTGTTATTAACACTGTCATTATCATTATTATTATTTGGGCACCAACTACTAGCTAGGCCCAGGCAGTGACAGGCCAACGACTGAGCTGGTCCCCCCTGCCCGGCACTTAGAGGCCCTCTGTCCCCTGGCAGACACTGCAGGCCTCCTGCAAGCCTCCCACAGCCAGGAACAGGAAGAAAATAAACGAGTTGATGCTGGCCTGAGCTGAGTCATAAAGACTCAGACCGCAGAGTCTGAAGGAAGGTGACTGGATCGTCTGGGCTTTGTGAGCAAACAACTCAGAGGCTGTAGGAAGATCACTCCTGGCCCCTCCTGGTGACAGAGTCCCTGCGGGTGATCTGCAGGGCCCAGGGTGAGCTGGGGCTCCTCAAACCGGCATTTTATTGCTGATTTTTAAAAACTGCCAGTCATTGCCAATCCCTGTTTTATATCTTTTAATTGTTTTTAAATTGTGTGTTCTTTGCCCTGAGGTGATTGGAACACCAAGGGCAGCACTTTATAAAATAAATAGATAATGTATTTGCTTTATTTGCTTCCCTGCAGGGTGGAGATGAAGCAAGCAGGAATGGGTGGGAGGAGACACAGAAGGAAGCCTTCTGAGGGTTTGCAGGGTGCAAGGCCTCCCTCTTGGCAGGACCTTCCTTACCTTGTTCCCCCTAGAGCGCTACACTGGGCTTCTGAGTGCCAGCAGGAGCCAGAAAATTGGAAGTTGTCTGGAGTCATTTGGAAACGTCTATGGGCTTTGCTGCTGCCCACCAGCCAGACAGAGCCACCGTGAGAAGACGGAACGAAAGGGACTGTGTCCTTGTGGAGCCCCAGAGAACATAGGAGGGGAGAAGTAGGATTAAAAAGGAAAATCTAGACCAGCAATTCCACTCCTGGGTATAGATCTGGAAAAAACAAAAACACTGATTCAAAAAGATACACGGACCCCCATGTTCATAGCAACACTATTTACAATAGCTGAGCTATAGAAGCAAACTAAATGCCCATCAACAAACAAACGAATAAAGAAGATGTGGTATATATATGTACAATAGAATATTAGCCATAAAAAGAATGAAATTCTGCCATTTGCAGCAAAGTAGATGGACTTAGAGAATATTATGCTTAGTGAAATAAGTCAGAGAAAGACCTTATGATATTACATATGTGGAATCTAAAAAATCTTGATAATACAAACAAATGAACATAGCAAAACAGAAGCAGACTCAGAGATATAGAAAAAAAACTAGTGGTTACCAGAGGGGAGAGAAAAGGGGAGAGGGACAAATTAGGGGTATGGGATTAAGAGAAACAAACTGCTACGTATGAAATAGATACATAGATAGCAACGAGGATGTATTGTATAGCACAGGGAATTATAGCCATTAGCTTGTAATAACTTTTAATGGAGTATAATCTGTAAAAAATACTGAATCACTATGCTGTACACCTGAAACTAATATTGTAAATCAACTGTACTTCAATTTTTTAAAAAGAAAGAAAAAAAGAATAATCTAGAACATCTTCCCCAACTCCAACTGAAAGGCCAAAAGGCCAACCAGGAGTTGCTGACAGCCTCACTGTATTCCTTGCAAAGTGGCCAATTCAGCCTGGTGATTAAGAGGGAGAAAAAGGGCTTCCCTGGTGGCGCAGTGGTTGAGAATCTGCCTGCCAATGCAGGGCACACGGGTTCTAGCCCTGGTCTGGGAAGATCCCACATGCCGCGGAGCAACTAAGCCTGTGCGCTACAACTACTGAGCCTGCACTCTAGAGCCTGCAAGCCACAACTACTGATGCCCGCACGCCTAGAGCCTGTGCTCCGCAACAAGAGAAGCCACCACAGTGAGAAGCCTGCTTGCCGCAACTAGAGAAAGCCCGCTTGCAGCAACGAAGACCCAAAACAGCCAAAAATAAAATAAATAAATTTATTTTAAAAAGAAAGAAAAAAAAAAGGGTTCTTTGGTATCAGATCTGGATTCCAGTCCCCTGCTCTGTCTGCCACTTACTTGATGTGTCACTTTGGGCAAGTGGCTTCACTCTTCAGAGTTTTAGTTTATTCATCTTAGTTAATTAAATGGTGATAAAGAAGGCAAAAATACCTTACTCATGTAAATGTTGGGAAAAGCAAAAGGAGATGGATAATCCAAGTAAAGTGCTTACTTTGCCCAATGCTGGGCACATGGCAAACAGTAAATATTAGTTATTATTGTTATTATGTATTTAGTGCTGTATTACACAATCATGGGAGAGGCAAAAAGAGCAGAAATAGTCACTGTCACTGAGAAATACGTTCTCCAACATCCCACCCTGTCTCTTCTCTGCCCACCAAATCTGATTTATGTTCAGAAGCTCCTCCAGGGAGTGAAAAGAGCCTGGATTTGTGCCCCAGCTCTGCTGCTCCCCAGCCCTATGCCTCTGCATACATCATCTAGCTTCCCTGAACCTCAGTTTCCTCTTCTGTAAAATGGAAATAGTGATAAAGATTCTGCCTACTTCATAAGGTTACCATGAGGTTCAAATGTGATTATGTGTGAATATGCCTCAAAAGTTGTAAAGTTCTGCAAAAATTAAAAGTTATGATCCTACCCAATCCTATAGGTTTCACTCAAGCCCCACCTTCTCCCACCTTTTCTATGAGTGAAATCCAACTCAAACTGTCTTAAGTGGGAAAAAAAGGATTTCCTTAGCTCTTGCAACTAAAAGCTTCTGAAGTAGCTGGCTCCAGGTTTCCAAAAGACAAGCTTTTCAGAAATCTGGTTCTCTCCTTTTCTCAGCTCTGCTTTCCTCTATGTTGCCTTTACTCTCAGGCAAGCTCTTCCTGTGAGGTGGCAAAGACAGCCACAAGCTGCTCTGGGCTTGCAACTTATCAGCTCAGCAACCCAAATAGAAACCATACACCCCTTTCTTGAAAGTCCCAGCAAAAGTCCCAGAACTGAGTCTCAGGGGCCTGACCCAGGTCCTGTGCCTGTTTATGGCCCTTTCACCTGTGGCCAGGAGAATGGAATATGCTAACTGGCCAAGCCTGGGCCATGTGCCAGGAGATGAAGTCATTCCACCCCCAGCCACGTAAACAGAATGGGAGGAGGTGGTTCCTTAGAAGCAAGGCAGGGTGATGGTTCTAACAGAAGGGAGAAGGAGATTCTGGAAACACATGTCCACCACACACAGATTTTACTCTTGTATTTTCTGGTACGACGTAGGAAAAAGAAGTAAGAGCCAAACAAAAAATCACAGAGAGCAACCAAACACTTGCTTGGTAGTATGTGGTTGAATCAGCAGTTTCTTTCCCTGGAAAACTCTGCCTAGTAATATGACTTCAGGGAAATGAAGGTCCCAGCCCATTTCAGGAAGAGAACCCTCCTCTTGCTGAGAAACACAATGGTGAACGATAAAAGGAAAGAGAAACCTATTTCCTGACTCATTAAAGCAAGAGAGTGTTTAATAAATAGTATTTGATGATAAAGTTCTGACAAGGCCACTCACTTAATAACCGTGATTCTGACTCTGATTCCTATTTCACTTAAGAATCTGCATGACCCCAGATTTCCGGCTGCTATTAATAGAGGTCATGTTGTGGGCAGGCTGCCTGAAGCAGGTTCTGTGCACAGGAGGGCCAAATACTGGGCGGGGGCCCCATGAAACCACAGTTATTTCAGTCTAAGTCACAACATCATTTCAGCCCAATTCCACTTCCCTTAGGGGCCTGGCAGACCCTGCCATCCTATCACTACTTCCGCCTCCTAAATAACACTTATTTTACTGTTTTATCATATTAGAAAAGCTACATTACTTTTTTTTGAGTTTCCTGAAAAAAAGCTACATACTTATTTCAGGAAACTCAAATAAAAGCGTCAAGTCCCCATATCCTACTCAGTCTTGTTGCAAATCCTCACATCTTTTTCCAGGCATATATAAATACAGTACCTAAGATTTTTAAGTGAGATCATATTGTTTCATAACATATACTGGGAATACTTCTCTATGCTTATGATACCCTCCTATAGCATCAATTTTTATAAATTCAAGTTTTTTTATTATATGAATGTACCACAAATTATTTATGCAGGCCCCTATTGTTGGACAGCTAGACTGTTTCCAAATGTTACTATTATGGTATTCTCTGGAGACATTAAAAAGTAAAATGAATGCACGCCTAGATAATGGAGTTATAGTAGGGAGATATAATGGCCAAACAGCTAGGGTAGGAAATGCAGGGCTCAGTACAGAAAAGGAACTATGAGAAAAAAGAGGTGTTCTCAGAAAAATATTATTCCTGTCTGACATCATGTAGACCACAGCTGGAATCATGGAGTTTTTCTGGGCTCTGCTCCCAGCTCAGTGGAATTTTTGCTATTTGAATGACATAAAGAAGCTTTATCCATCTGGGTCCTCTTATCTCCATCTGGTAATAATGGATGGGTCACTAATTCCATGAGCTTTGATTGTATATGTTTTAGTTAACTAACTAGACAATAAATCACCCCAAAACTTACTGGCTTAAATCAACCATCTTATTTGCTTATGATTCTGTGGGTCAGCAAACAGGGCTCTGTTGGGTGGTTATCCTGCTCTATATGCCACTGGTTGGGGTCACTCATTTGGCTTCATTTACTTGGTGGCTGAGCAGGTAGGTCTAAGAAGATTACTCACATGTGTGGCACCTCAGCACTTCACCACATGGCCTTTCTCTCTCCACGTGGTTAGCTTGGGCTTCCTCACAGCATGGAAGTCTCAGGGTAGCCAGACTTCTTACATGGCAGCTGCTTCCAAGGAGGACAATATTGGAAGTTGCCGATGTCTTTAAGCCCAGCCTTAGAAGTTACACAGTATTATTTCTAGTGCACTCTGTCAAAGCCAGTCTTAGGATCAGTCTAGATTCAAAGAAAGAGGACATAGACACTACCTCTTGGTGAGAGGAGAGGCAAAGAATTTGCATCCATCTTTATCCTACCACAGTAAATATGATGAGGACAAATGGTTATAGGTTTCATCTGTAATGAAGAAAAATGGAACATTATCATGTTGCAAATCACTAAGTCCCAAGTATGGACTCAACCAGCTAAAAGAGTTTGCCCAATTCTGAGCAATTAACCGAAAGAGACTTTTACCAGGGTGGCATGTGGGAAATGGAATCCCTGGCAGAACTCACAGTCAGGAGACAACAGTAACACTCATCCTGACCCACTGTCCCCGCCCACAGTGCTGGAGAAGGGTACTGGGCCATGGGCATCTCTCCCAACTCCTCCCTCTGCCGTGGAGCTTACTTGTCCCTGGGCTCCAGCAAGGCATCTGCTTCTCCTTTTGCAGATTCCTTCCTCACTCCTTAAATATAGCAGTTCCTTCCCAAGTCTATGTTATATGAGTTTTGAGATCTTAGTAAGAACTTTTTTTGTTGAAATTACAAATATTGGTTCTGAAAGTGTTGATATGCTTCCTCAGACTGGTGAAATAAAAGAAGGTATAAGTTGCCCCATGAAAATAATGAATTTCCTATGTAATAATAATAATATTTTAAAATAATATTTTTCCATATGGGAGCCTTGAAAAAAAAAACTAAAATCCCTCTCATGTCATTGGGCCCTAGAGGTCTGATGGAAGGACCCTGACTATCCCCGTCACTGTTATTGTGATGGCACGGGGAGTTTCTTGGTCACTCCCACTTCTATCTGAGAGCTAGTTTTATAGTTTCTTACAGGTTTGTCCCAGTGCTGAGCATGGTCTAAATTTTATATCAAGTCATTTATTGCCTGATTCCCACTTGATTGATAAAAAAAAATGCTGCTACCTGGTGTATAGTAACTCTGAAACAAAGCCATGTGGGGGTAGTATGTGGGCAAATGGGCCACATGATGGCAGGCAGTTGGACCCTCTATAATCTATGCACAACTTCAGGCCCAGCCATGGAGGTCTACCTTCTCTGCAGAAACATACAGACTGTGGCCTCTTTAAAAAGGGCTTGCACTTAGTGTCTTTACTTTTCACTCTAAACTGATCAGATTAGAGCTGACCAGCTCTTAAATATTTAAAGTTTGTTTTTCACGGTCCAGCCTGAAGCCTTGTGCCTATTTGATGTGTATACCTCATATCTAGCTGATGGTAGATTGAGACAAATATCATCTTTTCAGAACTGAAAATGACTCCACTTTTTTCCTTCCCTGTGCCTCCCTCCAACCACAAGGCAGTGTTCTAAAAGCTGAGGGTGGAACAGATGCCCACTTCCAGGGGCGAGGGGAGCTCTACCCCACCCATCCCTTAGGCTTCTCTTGTTATTGTCCCTAGACCACTGGGAAGAAATCAAGACATTATTTCATTTGATCAGGATCACTTAGAAATAGCAGAACCATTTTCTGCTTCACTGCAGCTCACAATATTGAGATGAATGAATTAAAGTAAGTGCCTACTAGAGAAAGCAGTGGAGTGAATTTTAATGCAGCACATGGAAGACCTTCCTCTGGAATCTTTTCATGTCATGACCATTGTGTAGACACTGGGGCATGTGCTTTGGGACTTGTATACCAGGTTCTTGGCCCTGGATACAAGCTCTGGACAGGCTGAACCAAATGTAGGAAGATAGGGCACTGGGCCTCACATGGTCCTCCCATCCACCTTGCCACCTTCTAAGCCTGAAGTTAGCAGGTTTCCACATACTGAGCTTCCTTCCGTGCTCCCAGAGGAAGAAAGCGCCCCCTTTTGTGGAGAGACGTTCTGTCCCTGATAGAAAGGGCTCGTTCACCAGGTACCAGAGTGTTTGGAAAGATTCTAGGAAATAAGAGGAAAGAGGTGTGTGTGTGTGTGTGTGTGTGTGTGTGTGAAGGGGCGGGGGGGGGCGTGAAAGAGAGAGAGAGAAAGAATGAGGGTTCATTCCCCGGCTTTCTCACACCGTAGGCTGGCTCTCAGCTCTCACTGAGCTGGGTCAGTACATCCCACCCAGGTCACGCCCTCGCCTTCCCTCAGAAACCTGAAAGGAGTCACCAAGGGGCCTTTGACTTCATTTCCCGGTCTGATCTGGGCATTGTAACAAATGACTTTATCCTGGCTTTATGTTTGGCCTTTGGTGACACCCTGAGGTGCTGCGTCTTCCTCACACACACAGGCACACATAAATGTACACCCTCCTCACACTCCCCCATTATGGCAGGATTTTCCTGCTTTGTGCAGGAGCTGTGAGGACCTAAACACTACAGTGTAGCATCAGTGTGCAGGAAAGAAAAGAATGGAAGGAAATTTCACTTAAAAGGACTTTGAGTCTGAAGATGGGCTATTTTTTAATCTTTATTTTGAAATCATTTCAGACTTATAGAAAAGTACTTTTTACAGAAAAATACAAAAGTACAAAGAATTCCTGTACATGCTTCACCTCATTTGCTTATCATTTTTTATCTGTCTATCTGTCTATCTATCTACCTATCTATCCTGTATACTTTTTTCCTAAACTGGTTTAAAGTTAAGTTACAGATATGATGCCCTTTTATCCCTAAATACTTAAAAAATGGTCATTCCCTCTTATGACCCCAATACAGTATCAAAATCAGGAAATCATTTTGATTCAATAATAGTATCTAAACTACACATCTTTTTCAAATTTCGTCAGTTTTCCTAACAATGTTCTTTATAGCAATAGACAAAAAAAATTTGATCCAGAATCCGATCCAAGATCACCATTATCAGATCTCTTTAGGTTTTTTTCAATTAGGGTAGTTCCTCAGTTTTTGTCTTTCATGACATTGACTTTCTGGAAGAATATAAGCCACTTATTGAATAGCCTGTCCCTTATTTTTGGATCTTCTGATGTTTCTTCACAATTAGAGTCAGGGTGTGCGTTTTTGGCAGGAATACCGCAGAGGTGATATTGTGTCCTTCTTAGCATTATCACATCCGGAGAGACATGATACTGATTTGTCCCATTTGTCCCTTGTGGTGCTAACTTTGATCACTTGGCTCAGGTGGGGTCTGTCAAGCCTCTCCACTGCAAAGTTATTATTTTTCTCTTTGAAATCAATAAATATTTTATGAGGAGGTATGTTGAGATTGTATAAAAATACTGAGTCTCATCAAACTTTTACCCACTGGTTTACACATCCATTGACAGTTCTTGCCTGAAGGCTGCCAAATGGTGATTTTCTAATCCTATCCTTTCTTCTACACTTATTGGTTGAAATTTTACTGTAAGGAAGGGCTTTTTCTATTCCTCCATTTATTTGTTTGTTTATATCAGTATGAACCTATATTTTCTTATTTTATTCAGTGGATTACAAACCACTACTATCTTTTTTGTTTTTGTTTTTGAAGTTCAGATTGTCCCAGATTTGGCCAGTGGGAGCTCCTTCCAGCCATCTCCTTTGTCCTTTTGACAGGTCCAGGCAGGGCTATTTTTTTTTTTTTAAATATTTATTTATTTATTTATGGCTGTGTTGGGTCTTCGTTTCTGTGCGAGGGCTTTCTCTAGTTGCGGCGAGTGGGGGCCACTCTTCATCGCGGTGCGCGGGCCTCTCACTATCGCGGCCTCTCTTGTTGCGGAGCACAGGCTCCAGACGCGCAGGCTCAGTGGCTGTGGCTCACGGGCCTAGTCGCTCCACGGCATGTGGGATCTTCCCAGACCAGGGCTCGAACCCGTGTCCCCTGCATTAGCAGGCAGATTCTCAACCACTGCGCCACCAGGGAAGCCCCAGGGCTATTTTTGAGAGAGGATGCTCCAGAACTGGTCCAGAATATTTCTCCAAACTAGGAAAATTTCAATAGCAATCAGGAATCTCATTTTTAACATTATGACAAAACAAACATTACACACCAAGGAATTTTAGAGTGCCAATGGAATAACAAAATGTTTATTTAAATACATTTTATTGTCTCTCTATGTACCAGACTCATGTTTTAAGTCAAGGCTTGACTCTTTCTCCCATCTCCTGGCAAGTCCATGTCATAGCGGACCTACTGAGGAAATAGCAGGGGAGAGAGAAGAGTCAGGGAAGTGAGGGAAGGAGAGAGTGAGGTAGAGAGGGAAAGGAAAGGAAAAGAAAGAAGGAAAGAGGGGGACTCCTCTCCTCTCCTCATTCATTCAGACCAGCCTGGCACCTACAGCCTCCTAACATCCCACATCCACACTGACCCCTCCAGGAAGTCAGCCCTCTGCTGCCATGAGCATTCGTTCGGCAGAATGCAGGATATTTTGTCAGAGGTTAGAAACAGTCACCTCCACCTCACAAAAGGCGCTGGGAGACAATCTGGGTTGTATGGAAGGAACTCGGGTTTCTTCACTCCAGAAACACTACCGGAAGGGAGGGAGGAGAGAAGACACTGGGTTTGTGATGTCCCTATCTCTCTCCTCACTGAGACTCACATCACAGGCTGGAGGCGCTTCTGGCAGAATTGAGTGCTGGGGAAAGCCGGCAATAAATCAGCTCTGTCTTTACTAGCCGGGGGTTGCTATGGCGATAGGAATACACTGTAGGGTTTAAGAGATGTAATTTTCTGTGATTCACTGTATATTTTTAGCCATTTTTCTTCCTGTGTTATCTCCCTGTGGCAATTGCCTATTAATGCTGGTCCACACCTAGACTGGACTAAACGGTCCCTTCTCAGAAGTGATGAAAACCCTGGAGACCAGTAAGTACAAGAGGGTTATGGCCCATGAACCAAGGTAACCTGGGAGAACAGCCAGACTGGTTCAGGACATGGGTCACTTGGCGTGGGTCATGCCACATGTAAGGAAGAATAGTGGAGAATGAAAGGCCCTAGCAATGTGGCACTGGGTTGCTTGGAATGGGAAACTGAATCACAGTACTCAATGCAGTCAGGGGGCTCACATGGTGTCAAGGGCAAACCCCATGAGTCAGTAACAAACACCCTGAAGAGGGAAGCTAGGACCCAGGTTTCTGGACAAGGAACTATGAAAGCATACTAACCTTCTGTCAGTCTAGCTCAAGTTTTACTACTGTGTGTTATTCTTTCCATTTCTTCCTTTCTTCTTTCCTTCCTTTAACTTTGCTCTTTTTTTTTTCACCATAAAATATGGAGGAGGGACTGAGAAGAAATAGAAAATTCAATCAGTCTGCTTGGCTATTTGTTAATAGTTGTATCAGTTGTCTTTTCATTTCAGGCAACAGAAAACCCAACCTAAACTGTTAAAGCAGAAAGAGAACTTACTATCTCTTATAACTGAAAAGTCCAGGGCTTTGGGCTAGCCTTAGGCACTACTGTCTTCAGGGGCCAGATGACATCATCAATATCTGGGCCCTCTGTCACACTAAGTTCTACTGATGTTTTGGTGTTTTGGCTGTAATAACATAAAACTCAGCTAATAGAGGCTTCAAGGAAGTGAGGTTTCTTTTTCTCACATAAGAAATCTGGAGATAGGTTTCTTTTTCTCATATAGTAAGTAGCCCAGAATAGGCATAGATGACACTACCATGCAGCAGCTCGGTGATGTTATCAAGAACTCAGCCTCTGGGGCTTCCCTAGTGGCGCAGTGGTTAAGAATCCACCTGCCAATGCAGGGGACACGGGTTCGATCCCTGGTCCGGGAAGATCCCACATGCCACGGAGCAACTAAGCCTGTGCGCCACAACTACTGAGCCGTGCTCTAGAGCCCGCGAGCCACAACTACTGAGCCCATGTGCCACAATTACTGAAGCCTGCGCGCCTAGAGCCCGTGCTCCGCAACAAGCCAAGCCACCGCAACGAGAAACCCGCGCACCGCAACAAAGAGTATGCACCACTCGCCACAACTAGAGAAAGCCCGCGTGCAGCAATGAAGACCCAGTGCAGCCAAAAATTAATTAATTAAATTAATTAATTTAAAAAAAAAAGAACTCAGCCTCTTTCTTCATTTCAGCTCCACCATCTTTAGAGTCATAGGAGGACGGCTCCAGTTCCAGGCATTCAAGGCAAAAAGAAGAGGCCAGCTGCATCTGATTCTTTTATCCAGAAAAGGAAATCCTTCCCCAAAGCCCCTAGTTGTTTCCAATTGATTGAACACATAAGTGTCACATGCCACATGGCCACCTAGCCACTAAGGAGGCTAGGAAAGCATGGTCTTGGGTTTGTCTGGTTCCTACAGCAGAGGCAGGGTTTGTCATTGTCGTTGTGTTTTTTGTTTTGCTTCGGCTAATAGTCAAAGAAAAGCCATACCCAGTATTGTGGAATGGTTCTGCCTCTTCATTACAGGGTCTGATTGGTTCCTCCATTGTTGTCGTTTCCCAGCCAGGAAGGGAGAAAGTAGAAGAGAAGGGCAAGAAGATTCCTTTTAAGGATGTGATGCCGGAGTTGCACTGATTACTTTTCTTCTGCTTGTATCCCACTGGCCAGAATTTAGTCACATGATCAGAACCAGCTGCAAGGGAATCTGGGAAATGTAGAATTTGCGTAGCCATGTGCCCACCTAAAACTTGAAGAGTTCTGTTACTAACACAAAGAAAGGGAGAGGTATTGGGGGACAATCAGCAATCTCCTCCAGAGCAGTTATAGAAGAAAGGGTTTGAATGGGTATTGGATTAGCCAGCCAACCATTTCTGCCTCTGTCTTATTCTCAGAGCGGCTTACCTTTGAGGAATTAAGACAGCTTCAGCATCACCATCCTGACACCCTCTCTGGTCCAAGCTCATTTGTAAAAGAGCCCAATCTCTTTGCAGCTACCCTGGCCATTCTCATTACATCTCCTTGGTTCTGATGGGTCCCCCACCTATTCCTGAACCAAGGGGATGCAATACAGTGCTCTGATTGGTCATACCTGAGTCACCTGCTCTGCCAAATCACCAAGACCTTTATGTGCCTCAATTTGTTCTTCTGTAAGATAGACATAATAGTAGAATCTACCTCACAGGGTTGGTGGAATAGTGCTGCTGGTGGCCATTTTCCATAAATGCATCCTCACTTGACCTACTGACCAGACTCACCCTAACGATGTCATCTTAGAAGACAAGACCTCTAAAAATCAAAGTAAAAAAAAAAAAGTTGTACAGCTGCCTATATTTCATCTCACAGTACATTCCAAAGTAAACATATTTATTCAGCACTTGCTTCAGGCACCTGGCACTCTGTTAAGCACTCTACATACATTCTATCATCATTGTCACAGTAACTCCAGGGGAGAGATGCTTTCACTGTTTTCACTGAACAGATAAGGAAATTCAGCTCCTGGCCCTAAGGTCACAGCCAGCGCAGCAATGGAGCCACCAACCTAGGAGTAACTTTGAACCGCCACACTCCACTCCCTTTTGCTGGGTAAAAGTAAGTCAGCCAAACACTTGTGGAATCATGGAACTCTTCTTGCTGATTGGGGCAGTCACAGGAGAGTACCACTCAGATCTCCCTTAGGGAGGGAACCTGCTGCAAGGGATGTAGCGGGCTAGCCGCCTCCAGCCATGGCACCTTTGGGACCCTGCAGCTCGCACACTGAGCACAGCAGGGGAACCTCAGCCGGGCCAGGACACTCCTCAGCTCTTGGGCTTCCGATCAGCCTAGGCAAGACTTTCTCAGCTTTGCTGAGCTCCAGTCTAAGGTTCTTCCTACCCAACCCTCTTTCCTGTCCTCTCTCCTTTGGCAAGTCTCAGACCTGCATTGTTGCCTGAAGGCTCTTCTCACTGACCTCTGCTCCCCTGCCCTTTATCCTTCATAGATATTCATTTTTTGCATACCTAACTCCATCCTGGTGTCTGTTTCTCAGAGGACCCAAAATGACATGCTTCTTGTACCTGCTTTGACTCACTGCATGGACTACACCACAGATATGCATGTTTCCAAAGATTCTTGAGTGTTAAAAAACAAGCAAGCAATGAAAAGAATAATTCAAAATTGGGGGTGGGGCGGATCTAATGTAGACCAATGAGGAGGCTCTTGGCCTGACACTCAAAAAGTGGAGGCTCCTTCTCTGAGCAAGTTTCTAAATAGAGAACAACAGCCATTGCTGATTTTTTTTTTTTTTAAATACGTCTCAAAACAGATTTTTTAATATAAATGTATTTATTTTATTTATTTATTTTTGGCTGCGTTGGGTCTTCGTTGCTGTGCGCGGGCTTTCTCTAGTTGCGGTGAGTGGGGGCTACTCTGTGTTTTGGTGCGCGGGCTTCTCATTGCGGTGGCCTGTTGCAGACCACGGGCTCTAGGCACGCAGACTTCAGCAGTTGTGGCACCTGGGCTCAGTAGTTGAGGCTCGCAGGCTCTAGGCGCACAGGCTTCAGTAGTTGTGGCTCATGGGCTTAGCTGGTCCGTGGCATGTGGGATCTTCCCAGACCAGGGATCGAACCCGTGTCCCCTGCAATGGCAGACGGATTCTTACCCACTGCGCCACCAGGGAAGTCCAAGATTTTTTTAATTATACAAGTTTCAGATGTACAACATTATAATCCAACAACTGTAAAAATAAACAAATTTCAATGAGTACAACATTGGTATTGCCAAAATAATTTTAAGAATGGTAATATCAAACAATTCCAGGGTGCTTAAACTGCTGTATATTCTTTAGACACAATGACTGATTTAATCCTCATAACACCTTGAGGAGGTAGGTACTAAGTCACTCTCATTCTAAAGTACAGAGGTTAAGTCATTTGTCAAAGGTCACACAGTTACAGTCTGGTGGAGTCAGATTCACACTCAGGCATTTTGGTTTCAAAGTGTATGCTTCAATCCTCTTAGTTATATGTCTCATACTCAGCCCACACTGGCACTTTTTGGTAGACTCATTTTGAACTTTCATAACTAATCTGCCTCTTAGCTTGCTGTTGAATCTGTTGAAAAGAAAAACCAGTACATAGAATGAAAACTGGTATTTTTAGAAGAGGTTTAATTAAGCTATATTTTGTAGTCTATCCTAATTTAAACTTGAAGTGATTTTTTTTTTTTACTTTACACATTGTTATCTTATTTTTTTTTAACTTTTTATTTTATATTGTTTTTTGGTTTGTTTGTTTGTCTTTTTTTAAAATGTGGTTGCACCGGGTCTTAGTTGCGGTATGTGGGCTCCCTTTTAGTTGCGGCACGTAGGCTCCTTAGTTGCAGCTCGCCGGCTCCTTAGTTGCGGCATGCGAACTCTTAGTTGTGGCACGCATGTGGGATCTAGTTCCCTGACCAGGGATCGAACCCAGGCCGCCTGCATTGAGAGCGCAGAGTCTTAACCACTGTGCCACCCAGGAAGTCCCCTTATTTTATAGTGCTGTGGAGTTGATTAACAACGTTGTGATAGTTTCAGGTGTACAGTAAAGTGATTCAGTTATACATACACATGTATCTGTTCTTTTTCAAATTCTTTTCCCATTTAGACTGTTACATAATATTGAGCAGAGTTCCCTGTGTTATACAGTAGGTCCTTGTTGGTTATCCATTTTAAATATAGCAGTGTGTACATGTCAAAAAAATCCGAAACATCGCTGATCTTAAAAGGGTGGAAACCCAGCTGCATCAGGTGTGTGGGAGGGAGTGGGGGAGAGGTCTGAAACTTGCCTGGAGTCACACCGCAGGGTTGCAGATCGATTCCAGTTAGTCTAACTCTCATCCAGATGTTTCCCACACTACTCAGGCAAGGAATTGATTCTTTACAGAAAGAGCAAAGACTTAACTCAGCCAAAGGGAGAAAATGATCAATTAAGCAAAATATCAGTACACTGGCTTTTGACAAGGCTCTCCAAACTGCCGTGGGATTGCCCTTGCTGCCCCTGGAAGCATGCGTCACAACTACCCCACCGCACCTTAAGGCTTATCCAGTGATTGCTAACTGGTAGCGCAGGTGGATGCAGCCTACAACCATGCTTGACTTGCTCCCCGCAGTGATTTTTATAAAACTTAAAATTAGTTGACAAGATTTATCAACTGGGATATTTCACATGAACATCTGGAGTCCTTGCTTCTGTTGAAAATCAGATGATCTGGCCATACTCATTCTGCACATCCACTTCCTGCTTCACACAGGGCCAGAATCCCCACTACTGCTATCTTACTACACCTGCTGGCCCTGAAGTCTTTTTTGAGTTCATGACGCCAGGGTTATACTGCTCAGGACAGTAAACCTCCCTGATTTTGAGCACTCAGGTTCAGATCATGAGGCCTGGAGAGCACTGGGCTGAAGTTAGCTGTGAGCTCCTTAAGAAAAATGAGCTACTAAGCAAATTAATTTGGGATTAAGGATTTCAAGAGGGAATTTTTTTAAAGTACTTTTCAAGCATTCCAGCAGGAATGATGAGCATTATTAGCACAGCTGGGAGGTCTGTCAGCAGTGACAGTTTGGGGATGGGTGATGACCAGAGGCAGAGACCTTGTATTAGGAGAGGTGGGACTTCTGTCCTGGCTTTGCCCTTACCCATGATACGACCTTGAGGGTTTCCTTCACACTCAGATCAGGTGCCTGGTGTTGTAACAAGAATAATAAGAGCTAACGTCTGCTGAGTGCTTATTACCTGCAAAGCAGTTTGTTAAGTGCTTTGCGAGCCTCCTCCCATTTCACACCAAGCCTCCAAGTCAAGTACCAGTGTTACCTCCAAAGCACAGGAAGGCTTCGTGACCTGTCCAAAGTCAGAGAGTCCATAATTGACACAGCCAGGATTTGAAGCCCAGACACTGACTCCAGAGCCCACACATGTATCTACTACACTGTGACGCTTCCACCTGCTTCACGGGGTTGTCCTGAGAATTATACAAGATGATGTAGGTCAAGTGCTTTTATAAACTATAAAGTGCTATAGCAATGTTCACTATTATCTATCACTTGAGCACTGCAATTTTTTTCAAAATTGGTGCTTTACCTAAAAATTACCAAGTCAGTTTGGTTCGTTTCTGTTTCTTTCAAATTAATGATTTTTTTTTTTTTTTTAAGATAATCGGAGGGAGCCATAACTCAAACATCATTAGTCCTGTAGTGCCCTCTGCTGACAACACAGTCAGGAAAATTATGAAATTATAATAGGTGAGAGTGATTCCCTCGGCCCCCCTGAACAACTATTTCTGGAGCACGTACTTTGTCCCGGGCATTGTACCAGCTGTCACATGGCCTAGAGGACACAGGAGGTCCCTTTCCAGCCCAGCCTGCCCCCTGTGATTTAGGTATAGGAAAGTGAAAGCCACAGGGCAAAGGTGACCCCACTTCCCATCCTGACATCACAGAGAGGAGCCCAAAGCCAGACAGCGTTGTCATTATCTCCCTTAAAAGGCCAAAGTGAGCCCCAAACCATGAGGTAAAGGGTACTCCTGCCCAGGGATATGCAGGTAAATGTTTAACAGTCAATTCTCTGGCAGGGAGAAGCTCTGATTTGTGGCGTTTGTCCATTTCGATGGTGGAAATACTCCCACTATGACCAGTTTCAAGCTACCAACATGACGATACACAAGATGCTTAAAATTTTAACAATTGGCCTCTCGAAAGCTGGCAGGAGCTGGCTCCAACACACCACTTCTTTTATCTCTCAAAAAAAACAGACCTTCTCATCTTCCTCCCCAATCAACTGGACTCGAGAATTCTTCCAGCTGGTCCACACTAATGATCAGGGACAGATCAGCCTCACCCCAGCAAGGCTGACATCTAACAGAGAAGGGCGGACTGCCAGCTGGAGTGTTCCCTGAGCATCCACTGGTGGCTCTAGCCAATGGTCCACTTCACCTTCCCTCTTTCCAGCTCTGAAAGGGAACCTCCTTCACGCTCCACCTCCCTGTCTTCATCTCCAGATTCCCTGCCTCAGCCCAGAAGCCTCCACTCCAGCAGAGGGCACCTCTTGGCTCCTGGAGGAGCCCGGGACCAGGGTGTAAGCAGGCACGCCAACACTGGACCGTATGCCTCTCGCTCTGTCCAACACAAGGAAGAAGCCCTGCCTTGGGCCCAGGAAAGAAGGAGGAAAGTATGGTGCCATGGGTGACCTGGGGAAGCAGTTCCCCATTGTATCCAACTAGAGAGGTGAGCCAGGCAGAGCAAAACCCAGCTGCTGGGAGCTCCAGAGGACCAATATCCTGAGAGCAAGCTTTCTATTCAGCCCAGAAATCATCCCTGGGACCCACCAAATAAAACCAGAAGAATGACGACCACAGTTCTCCAAACAGTAGCTGCCAACCTCCACCTCTCATGAGGTTACCATTGCCCCTTGCTTCCTCCCCCGACCTGCCCTCAGATTTCCTTCCGCAGCCTCAGTCCCCTCATCCCAAGATTCTGGCATCCTAACGGATGAGGAAACCTACAGTGAGAAGACTGAGTTCCACTCTGGCTTGCGTGGGTCCTTGAGAAAGTTTCTAAACCTCCTGAGGCTTGTGCTCTGAAGCCAAAATAGAAATAGTCATCAGAGAGTGCTGTTGAGAGGATCCAATTAGAATGTATGTGAGAAGGACTTTACAAACCAGAGTGTTCCATAAATGTTTGTTATTTTTCTACCTGAGAGAGGTATTTATTTATTTATTTATTTTTGAATTTTATTTTTTCTATACAGCAGGTTATTAGTTATCTATTTTATACATATTAGTGTATATATGTCCATCCCAATCTCCCCATTCATCACACCACTCCCCCCCCCCCAACTTTCCCCCCTTGGTGTCCATACGTTTGTTCTCTACATCTGTGTCTCTACTGAGAGAGGTATTTATGTGGGGTGTTTTTTTTTTTTTTTTTCTCTTATTAAAGGAACACATATTCTTTGTGGAAATTTTGAAAAATACATTTGAGAATTAAAAGAAAAAAAATTCAAATCACCTACAGTGAGCCACCACGCACATCTGGTATTTCCCCCAGTCTTTTTTTCTATGTGGATATAGATATACCTTTGTTAAAAGAAAGGATGAGGATATTTATGACTCAGGGGTAGTGGTGTTTCCCTTCTCCAGCCTGCAGGCCTGACAACAGTGTTTCTCTCCATCCCCGCAGTAGGAAAGAGGACAGTTAGTCTCTCACTAGAAACAAGGCCTGCTGGGATCCCAAATAAAGAGACCTTGGAGGGCTTCCCTGATGGCGCAGTGGTTGAGAGTCTGCCTGCCAATGCAGGGGACACGGGTTCGAGCCCTGGTCTGGGAAGATCCCACATGCCGCGGAGCAACTGGGCCCGTGAGCCACAACTACTGAGCCTGCGCGTCTAGAGCCTGTGCTCCGCAACAAGAGAGGCCGCGATAGTGAGAGGCCGGCGCACCGCGATGAAGAGTGGCCCCCGCTTGCCGCAACTAGAGGAAGCCCTCGCACAGAAACGAAGACCCAACACAGCCAAATAAATAAATAAATAAATAATAATTAAAGGTGCTAATAATTAAAAAAAAAAAAGAGACCTTGGAAATCGAAACTGTTCTTCCTGATAGAGGCCTTCAAACTTTTTGTTCTGCAAGCCAGTTTGGAAAGACCACATGGCCTTAGGGATCTCCTTGCCTGCCTATCCTGATTTGTAAAATCAATTTTTAAAAATTAAAATTGGGAAGCTTTTCAACTAGTAAAGCATATATTGCTGCAGTCGTGTTGTTCAAATGCTCATTCTCGGGCACTTTTCAATGTGGAACTGAATTTGCTGTAGGAAATACTTTTGAAAACCTCACACCTTTTTCTGTGGCTGGCCCACGAGTCACCAGAGGAACCCATGTAGAACATCAATGCAAATCTGTTCCGCTGGGTTCTCTCTCGGTATCTGACAAAATATCATCTTTTCATCGACATTACCAAGATCCTATCCCTCACTTCCGCCCTAAAACAGGTGTTTCTTTGGCTGTCAGAAACGACCTGGGTCTCTCTTCCTCTATAATGATAATGGCTGGGCCCCCCTGCCTGAGTCCACCTCACCCTGACTTCTCCAATATTCCAATCCAACTCGGAGTAGGAAGTGACTCCAGGTCTCCAAACCCTTGGGAGGGGCCTGGGATGCTCACATGACTTAAGTGCATTGATGGGAGAATGTGTCCAAAGAGCCATGTCCCGAATGTCACTTCTGTGTGGCTGCATGTACTAGAAGAGCTTGTGACTAAGTATTTCCCGTCCAGATGTTTCAGGCTAGATAGTGCAAAAACCAGAACAGGCACTCTTCCCTTAAATGCCTAGGACAAGGCCAGCAGCTTCTTGCCACTGCTTCTCTCCAGACACACATAGTAAATGCAAAGAGCAAAGGACACCACCTCCATTGGTCCTCTCTGCTGCTGCCAGAACAAAAGTCTCAGTGACTTCTGTCTCCTAAGAGAATGTTTAGCCCACCCAGAGGACAGGCCCTGTCATATTCCTTCAGGGTCCCTTACTGTGTGTGAGAGGTCACCTAGTATCTATGGTAAAAACCTGAGCTTTGGACTCAGCCTGACCTCGGCTTGAATGCTGGCTCCACCTCTTCCCGGGAAGTTTGGCCCCAGGCGAGTGTCTCTACCTTGTGAGCTTGAAGAAGGGGCTGTGAGTGTGTCCAGAGGTCACTTGTGAAAGAACGCTTTGCAGGTGCTCAGGGAATGGTGATGAGGGATAAGGGGCTCCTTCCTGAAACAGGCCGCTCAACACTTCGCTCTCAAGCAGAGCTGCAGCAGGACAAGCTAGCTAGCTGGGCTCAGCAAGGGTCGTCTCACTGCTCTCACAGCCCTGTTGGCAGCTGTCTCTTTTCACTGAACTTCCACAGTCTCCTTGCAGCCCTTCCAAAGTCAGCACCTACCAGTCAGGACTCTTCTCTTTGGCTGAGCTGTGCTTCTGAGTGGCCAACCCTGAGGCCTTTCCCACCTCTCAACCAGGACGTCCCCTGTCAGCAGGGAAAGGTAAAGGTAAAGGTGTTGGGCCATCACCAGCACATCACCTTTTTATGATCTCCCCTTTGTAGGCTCACTTCCCAGCACCCAAAAACAGCAGTCCAAGGTTCCAGAACCTACTTCAAAGTGGGACAAGACCTCTCCGGCTCCTGCCCACCCACCAGCATGCATGCAGCCTCCCTTTCCAGGGGCAGAAGTCAATGTAGAGGCAGGAGCTCCAAGCCCTAAGACCATCCAGATAACTTAATTACGTCTTCAGCCCTCACCACCAGAACCCAGGACATCCAGTTCATCCCTTATCCCTGACTCTCTTCTTCATAAGGCTCAGATGTCACCTGTCAGTGAGGCCACGCCTGAAAAAGCACACACCCCTCACCATCCCCTGTCCCCAATTCCCTATTAAATGCAAAGTCTAATTTTCCACGTAGAAAAGTTTTAGAAAAGCACTTCTCTTCCCAAATTCTCTTGAGATGTGACTCAGACAATGTCGCCCTGCCAACTTCTTAGAGTCCTTCGTAACTCTCAGGAAGCCAGCCTTCCGGCCCCTCCCGCAGCCCTGGGAGCAGCCGGAGCCCTGTGGGCTCAGTCGGATCCCTCTGGGAAGCAGCCATCACATCTCTCGTGGGTTCACACCTTTCGGGGCCAGCACGGCAGTTATGGCAAGGCACTTTCCCAACATCCTGATCTGACAAACGGGGAGCCCCTTGGGCCGGGGAACAGCCATGGGGCTAAAACCCTTGCTGGTTTCCCCACCCTAAACAGTCTCCTTCCGCTGATACAGGGGGCCCCCCCCCCAGGCCTGCTGAGAGGAAAGCTGCAGAACCGAGAGAAGCAGCTTCTGACTGGGAAAGTGAAAGGAACCAAAGCAAAAAGGCTCAGATTACTTGTAGCTGGTCTGGGAGGCCACGGCCAAGCTTTCAGCTCAGAGGAGACAATGAAGAGAGTGTGGAGACCAGGAAAGTGAAACTGAACCTGCCATGGCCGCTGCTGATCTACTCGCCACCCAAGGAAGAAGTCACTGCTGCATCTGCTTCCAGCACTGCCAAGACCCGGAATCACAGAGCGTGGCCACAGCTTCCACCAGGCCTGCCTCACCTGCTGCTGGAAGCGGGCCTCACCCGCCCTCCTGCCCCCCTGCCTCCAGTGCCACCAGAGCCTTCAGGCCAAGAGCTTCAAACGCAACAGGTAGCTGGGAACTGTGGATGTCACCAGCCTGCTGCTGGAGCAGGAGGCAGGGCCCTTGCATCTCTGGTCTGTCAGAAGCACCTGGGGGAGACTTCCCTGCTGGTGCAGTGGTTAAGAATCCGCCTGCCAGGGCTTCCCTGGTGGTGCAGTGGTTAAGAATCCGCCTGCCAATGCAGGGGACACGGGTTCGAGCCCTGGTCCGGGAAGATCCCACATGCAGCGGACCAACTAAGTAACTAAGCCCATGCGCCACAACTACTGAGCCTGTGAGCCACAACTACTGAGCCTGAGCTCTGGAGCCCGCGAGCCACAACTATTGAAGCCCGCACGCCTAGAGCCCGTGCTCTACAACGAGAAGCTACCGCAATGAGAAGCCCACACACTGCAACAAAGACCCAACACAGCCAAAAATAAATGAATAAATAAATTAAAAAAAAAAAAAAAAAAGCACCTGGAGGACTAAAGCCATTGGTGCGGAGGACCAGGAGGCCCACCCTCTGCGGGGTTTGCCTGGACAGCTGAGCAGGGTGAGGATTCCCACTCACACAGGCTGGCAGGGTTTAAGGGAGAGGGATGAGAAGGGGGTTTAACCTGGAGACATCAGAGAAAGGGAAGGGAAGTGGGGGAGAGATGGAGTAGGGATGGGGAAGAGAAGGGAAGAGAGGGGAGGGGACCTGGCAGGCAATGCCTAGTTTTAGTGGAGTGGAATATTTTCCCAGTATAAGCCACCAGACAGCTGCCCATCATGTTCATAGAATTATTCTTAAAAGCTTTACAGGAGAAAGTCATTTTTCCAAGTGGCCTGGTGGTTAAGAGTTAGGGATCTAGAGTTAGTCATATAGATTCAAATCCATGCTCTGCTTCTTCCCCCAGGGGTTGCCTTGGATAAATGTCTTTCTAACTTCTCTAAACCTCCATTTCCTCATCTATAAAATGAGGACAGTAGTTCCTACCTTTAGGGTTCCTGTAAGAATTAAGTGAGGTAATGTTTATAAAGTACTTAGCACAGTGCCTGGCACATAGTAAACTCTCCATTGCTACTCTTTTTATTATTATTGTCACGAGTGGTAGATAAGCATCTGAATGAACAAGGTTTTCCACAGCTAAACTTTATGGAAGATACATGTCCAGCCCTAGGACAACAAAGATCCAGAAAAACAAATTTCAAAATAGCCAGTGTTAGAGTGCTAATGGCTCCATCTATAGTGTTCAGTGGATACGGCTTGATCTACGAAGCATATAGCCAGACTCACTGCAAACATGCTCCATTGACAAAAGCAGACAATTTGATCTCCCTATTTCTTGGTTCTTTTTCTTATAATAAATTTTCTCTGCCTCCCTCCAAGATTGGATCTGCAAGGCCTGAGGATCTTATTAATTCACAGGAAGGGCCAACAGAAGCGGGGAGAGCACTGACACATCATGGCCCAGTTCCCCAGACCTGCTCATGGCTGTAACTTGGGCTACGAGCCTTCCTGTTCCTCCCCTGAAAGCACACGGAAGGTGTGGAGATGCCATGTCACACTCCACCTCTCAGGACTTAACCCACGGTATCAGGAGGTGGACTCATCGTGGCCACCTTGAGGCCCACCCTATAAGCTCAGTTTTCTCAAGGTCACCTTTATATCTTCAAATCAGAGAGGATCGCAGGTGCTTGAGCTCTCCAGGTATGATCCTAGCTCCATGGCACGAGCTCAGAGGTGCTGCAAACCACGCCCCCCAAATCTCCCTTCCAAACCCCTGTCCCAACACCTGATATCTAGACCAAGAAGGTCACTCCTTGTGTCACAGAGATGACAAATAGGTTTCATTGCAAGTGCCAACTCCAAATTATTGAGATTAGATTTTGTTTCAGAAAGATTCTCAGACCTTTTCTGGTCTCAGCAGCATGTTCGCAATCAATTAGCAGTGTCTGCAATGGAGACTGGAAAAGAAGTGCCAATGGTTTTGCACAGAATTGTCATCCTTAAAAAAATTCTTTGGGGGGCTTCCCTGGTGGCGCAGTGGTTGGGAATCTGCCTGCTAATGCAGGGGACATGGGTTCGAGCCCTGGTCTGGGAAGATCCCACATGCCACGGAGCAGCTGGGCCCGTGAGCCACAACTACTGAGCCTGCGCGTCTGGAGCCTGTGCCCCGTAACGGGAGGGGCCGCGATAGTGAAAGGCCCGCGCACCGTGATGAAGAGGGGTCCCCGCACCGCGATGAAGAGTGGCCCCCGCTTGCCGCAACTAGAGAAAGCCCTCGCACGAACCGAAGACCCAACACAGCCAAAAATAAATAATAAATAAATAAATAAAGTAGCTATAAAATTAAAAAAAAAAAAATTCTTTGGGGCTTTCCTGGTGGCGCAGTGGTTGAGAATCTGCCTGCCAATGCAGGGGACACGGGTTCGAGCCCTGGTCTGGGAAGATCCCACATGCCGCGGAGCGACTAGGCCCGTGAGCCACAACTGCTGAGCCTGCGCGTCTGGAGCCTGTGCTCCGCAACAAGAGAGGCTGCGATAGTGAGAGGCCCGCGCACTGCGATGAAGAGTGGCCCCCACTCACCGCAACTAGAGAAAGCCCTCGCACAGAAACGAAGACCCAACACAGCCAAAAATAAATAAATAAATAAATAATTTTTTTTTAAAAAAATTCTTTTTACATTTACAGTGCAACTATACGGCCAGTCGAGAACACATGAACTTGTGATGCCTAACAACCATTATCAGTAGGGCCCTGAGGTCACAGGAGTCAGAACAGGGACTTTCTGATAAGGGGATTTGAGAATGGCATGCTGCCTGAGACCTGGTGTTGGTGGTTGAGGAGGACCAGCCCAGATGGGGGCGCAGATGGGAAGCTTGGGTGCCTTTGGAGCAGCCCCAGGCCTTGGGTTTCCTGGGAAGGGACCAAAAGGAAGGTAGCTGCCTCCAAATGGGTCACCAAAGCAAATTCTGGTGCAACCTTTTGAGCCCTACCCTGCTGCTAGTCTGGGGCACTCCCGTGCCCTCTGCCCAGAGGGAAGCATACAAAATTCTGACCGCACTGTAAGTGGCAGCCATCACGTACCTTCTTCACTCCAGCTCCAAGCTTGGTACCTTCACACATACTGTACACATCTAACCCACTCCCATGTGGTAGGATTTTCCAAATTCTCCAATATTATATGTTATTGATCTATTTATTATAATTATCCTGTGCTCATAGTTTTTAAAAAAAAATCAAATAGTACAGAAGGGTCTCAGATGAAGAGTAAGCCCCAGCCCCACTTTGCAGAGATAACTACTCTTCAAAGTCTCTCATAGGACACCCATGTCTGTAGTAGCATTATTCGCAATAGCCAACAGGTGGAAGCAACCCAAGTGTTCATCAACAGATTCATGGTTAAGCAAAATGTGGCATGTATGTACAATGGAATATTATTTCGCCAAAAAAGGAGTGAAATGCTGACATATGCCACAGCATGGATCAACCTTGAGGACATTATGCTAAGTGAAATAAACCAGACACAAAAGGACAAATATTGTATGATTCCACTTA
This sequence comes from Balaenoptera musculus, assembly GCF_009873245.2. Lineage (NCBI taxonomy): Eukaryota > Metazoa > Chordata > Mammalia > Artiodactyla > Balaenopteridae > Balaenoptera > Balaenoptera musculus. The sequence goes on along the minus strand of NC_045786.1, from coordinate 139,507,126 downwards.
CATAAGGTTATCTAGAATAGGCAAAACCATAGAGAGAGAAAGTAGAAAGGTGGTTGCCAAGGCAAGGGGGAGAAGGGAATGGGGAGTTACTGTTTAATAGGCACAGACCTGTTTATGACGGTGAAAACATTCTGGAGATGATGGTTGTCCAACACTGTGAGAGCACTTCATGTTACTAAACTGCACACTTAAAACCAGTTAAAATGGTAACTCATGTATATTTTACCACAATTTAAAACAACAACAACAATAAAGCTGTTCTGTACTCTTCCATGAGGAAGTAGAGGTAATCTCACTTTGCACAGCAGTGCAGGACCCTAAACATGACTGTGCAAGCTGACACCATTCAAACTGACCTAAATAGTCAATGGGAAAAATGATGATTGTTCTATGACCTTTAAATGTTTTGTCAAAACATTAAAAACGCTCTTACTGTCCATTATAAATGTAGAGGGAAAAAATAGTAACTCTATATAATACACTGTTATTTAAAACATTAGGAATTTTGAGAGTTAATGTGTTCTATTTCTTGGTAAAAAACTTATCAAGAGTAGTTTGAACAGTGCTTGCCTTCTTTTTCTCTTCACATAATTTACAATACAGAGCAAGCATCATTTGCATGCCTTCATGAATTTTCATGCTCCTTTGGATCTTTCCAACATTTTACCCATTGAACATTCAATGTGGTGAAATAGATCTAAGGGGTTCTTTAGTGTCAAATGTTTATTTATTTAGTTATTCTATTTTTTGGCTGCATTGGGTCTTTGTCGCTGCGCGCAGGCTCTCTCCAGTTGCAGTGAGCGGGGGCCACTCCACACTGCGGTGCGCGTGCCCCTCGTTGCAGTGGCTTCTCTTGCTGCAGAGCACGGGCTCTAGCCACGCGGGCCTCAGCAGTTGTGGCTTGCGGGCTCCAGAGCGCAGTCTCAGCAGTTGTGATGCACGGGCTTAGTTGCTCCGCGGCATATGGGATCTGCCTGGACCAGGGCTCGAACCCGTGTCCCCTGTATTGGCAGGCAGACTCTTAACCAGTGTGCCACCAGGGAAGTCTTCAAATGTTTTTTGATGTCACTTTTTCTGAGACTTCATCATTTTTGTCACCACTACTTTCCTCATTTATACTAACATGCCCACCTTCACTAGGTTCCTCTGCCTGCACATCTAGAATCTCTGTAATGGCAGCAGTGTCAACATTCCTATGGCCATCTATTTTTTTTTTTCTAACTTCATTTACATTAGACTCAAATCCTGCAAAGTTATTTGCACAGTGGAGTAAAAGTTACTGCCACACTGCACGGAATCCAAAGTAGAAATAAATGCTCCATTTCAACCATAGCAGCTTTCTGTTCCTAGTACAATTTAAACTACAAGATGTTGCTACCAAATGTAAAATAGATAGCTAGTGGGAAGCAGCTGCATAGCACAGGGAGATCAGCTCAGTGCTTTGTGACCACCGAGAGGGGTGGGATAGGGAGGGTGGGAGGGAGACGCAAGAGGGAGGAGATATGGGGATATATGTATATGTATAGCTGATTCACTTTGTTATACAGCAGAAACTAACACACCATTGTAAAGCAATTATACTCCAATAAAGACGTTAAAAAATAATAATAAAATAAACTACAAGATGTTGAAGGGACCTGAGCTTGCTTTTATATTCATTGGACTTTTTCAATATAATTTGCACTGTAGCTTTGTGCAGGTTTAGATCCCATCCTACCTTTGCTCTGACGTTGCCATTTTCAGATTTTTTGGTGACATACAGTTTTACTTCCGGTGTTATCCCTTTTCATTTATTTGCTGCACTTCCATCTTTGTTGGCCGATTCTCTTTTTTGATTAACTATCTCCGTAAAATGGCATGTGGGTTTATGACCGGAAGACAAGGAAGCAACGCAACCAAGTGCTTTGCTGTCTGCGCATGAACTGAATAACAGATGTGCGTGAACTGAATAAATAGATTGGTTTACTAACCAATAGGCTTTAAAATAAGTGACATGACTGGTCACTGATCATGATGTGCATCTGTTGTTTATGTAGTGATCTGTGGACTGAAGAGCTAGCGGCGAAGTTTGTACTTTATGCAATTACATTTAATATACAATGGTAACTGAAATTGGACACATGTTATTGGGGGACTGGTGTTCCTTAAAATGTGGTAACTTAAGTTTGTACATACTGGAACTATGCAAAGCAAGGACTGCCTGTAATAATAATGGATGTTTGACTATGTGTTATATACCAGGCCTTATTCTAAGTGCTTTAACCTATAATCCTCTCAACCTCCACTATTAGTTCCCATTTTACAAATGAGGAAACTGAGTCACAAAGAGCTAATAGGCCCAAGGTCACACAGCTGGCTGGCAGTGGTGGAGCTGAGTCTGTGTTTTAAATTTATATGCTGTACTTCCTTTGGTAGAGATGAGAAAGAGTGATTTTTTTGGGGGGGAGGGTGCCATGTGGCTCATAAAAGTGGCAGCGTGTGTGCCAGTCCACCACAGCTGCCTCTCCCTCCCCACCTACCTAGGAAGATTATCATTCCAACAAGAGTAGTGATCACCACTTTCCCTGCTCCCAGAGGAAGAGGCGTGCAGCCTCAAACACCACCTTTGTTTCTTACTTTTTTTCCATTTCTCTTGGACTAGGTAATACATTCACATAAGCTAAAATTCAAAAGGTACAATGGACTACATCATCCTCTCCTACACTCTCCTCCAGCCATGATTCTCCTCCCCAGAGGCAACCAAGGGTACCAGTTTCTTCTCCCTCTACTCCGAAGTTGTCCCAGAATGTCTCATACCACCTGCCCCTCCTTTCATGTATCTACTAAGACTAAAGTTTGAACAGGGTCAGAATCCTGGGTTATAGAAAATTTTGGAGTACAAGAAATAATAAAAGCACAAAATTCTTTAAAAATTATCTTGGGTTTGTTTGTTTCCAGGGACTTGAGAACCACTTGGATACCATGAGGAAAAGGAGTTTGCTTTGGAATTTGAGGAGGGAGGAGCAATGAAGAACCAAGAACTCCTGGTAAGATGAATGGGCCAACAGGCGTGCTCAGAGAGGGCCCTGACTCCCAAGGGGAGGGGAGGGGAGGTCCGCAGCGCCCTATCCCACCTCGTAGTCTGCCAGTCACTCACGTTCAGAGAGGGCTCTGTATGCAGGCTCTGAATCTCATACTATCTATTTTTTAAAGGACTTAAAGGGCAAAGAAAAAAATATCTTCATCTACCATGCTGGCTTTTTCAGGACAATATTGATTTCAAATATTCTATCCTGCTGTCCCCTTGAGCTATCACAAATGTTTTAGAAATCCCAACGTTGCAGTATCCAAACCACATCTTCAAAAGGGCCTCTCTCCTCTAAACCTCTTATCTTCTGCAGCACAAAATCCTTTCTTTGAACACGGATCTCAGATAATAAGGTAATCATAGAATACGTGAACAGAAGGAACTGGCAATTTAAAGGAAAAGGGAGGAACAGTCAATGTAAGAACACACCCTAGCCCATCTTTATTGAGAGGCCGTTTAGTGTAGTGCTGATGGGCATGGATGCTGGAGCCAGTCTGCCTGGGTTCAAATCCCAGCTTTGATGCTTACTAGCTGTGTGTCCTGGACACAGGGGTTAACCTCTCTGTGCTTCAGTTTCCTCATCTAGTAAAATGAGGGGATGGGTACCTGGTTCTGAGGGGCTTTGTGAGGATTAAGTATGTTAATACAGGACAGTGCCTGGGGCAGAGTGGCGCTCTGTATGGAGCTGGTCTAGCCGCTGGGCCCTCACCCTGTGTTGGCTGCTAATCTCTCTACACACACACACACACACACACACACACACACACACACACACACACGAATTCATCTAACCTCCACAGTGGCCCTCACTACTTCCACTTGGCATCTGAGGAAACTGAGACCCACAGAAGCTAAGTGACTTGCCCAAGTCACCCACACGAAGTAGAGGAGCCAGAATTCGATCCCAGCCCCCAGACGCGTGCATTTGCCACCACCCTGCACAGTGCGAACACACTCAGGGGCACAGTGAGAGAGCTGTTTTTAAGCTGACCAAGTCCTCGTTTCTCTGCAGCCTTGCACTTCACCGTCTGCTCACCTGGTGTTGCTCAAAACCACTTTGGTTGCCTCGATCCAACGGCTTCTCAATATCAGCCGCTGATTAGTCCACGTCCACCTGACTCCAGTGAAACTGTCATCACGTGCGAGAGTCAGAGGAAGGCCTTCTGACGGGAACAACATCCTCCAGCCACATGAGGTATGGGAGGAATGAGCTTCTGGGGCCATTCTGCTCTCCAGCACCATTGCCGGGAAAGACTACAACAAAGTATATCCGCATCCGCTTCCAGGAGAACTAGGGCAATGTGGAAGGAAGAAAAGGTTGCGGGAATATATGATAGCTTGGTACACACTTTGAAGTCTTTGGAAATTATTACTGTCACTGTTTGGGCCACCTTTCACCAATTAATCAATATGTCTGATTAGCTGGGATCAAATTTAGGTTAGCGAGTTATTAAAACACGAATATAAAGTTCTCACAGAGGCACATGATGACTATCGATAAGAATAGTCATTGGACAATAATGTAAACAGGGTAACATAAAGACCATCAGATCTGGAGTGGCCCAAATGAAACTAATTAACGGGCTGCATGTGGCTATACTGACTGCTAGGGGCTGGGTGACTTTCAGCGAGCCATGTAACATCTCTGTACCTCAGTTCCTCATTGGAAAGGAAAGGGTTTGACTGGGCCATCTCTTTCAACTCAGCACCAATCCAGGCAACAGTTCTGAATGTCTCTTACATGCCTGTCAGATAATGCTCCTCAAAGCACCCTATTTTTCCTCCATGACGCTTCTCACAATGTATAATTATGCACTTGTTTTCATGTTTAATAACTGTCTACCCAGCCAGACAAAGCAAGGACCACACCTGACTCAATCACAACATGTAGCACGGTGCCTGGCACATGTGCATGAATTGGTTCATGAATGAAATGCAGGAAACGTGTTAGACACACACTATTCACTAGGACATAATGTGGTATTTACTAGACCAAGTATGTGAAGAGTCTGAACTTGCAGAGAGCAGTGATTAAATCTAAGAGAGGGAAGGACTGAGAAAGAATTCCTGGAGTTTTGTTTTATCTGCTCTGGGACCCAGAAGATCCCCAGGCAGATATATATGTGTTTGTGGTGCGGGGGAGGATTAAAAACTGGGAGGAGGGAAAAGAGGAATCTTCTGTATTAAGACTATCAAGGAAAGGCTGAAAATACATGTTTGGGGGGAACTTCGAGCCATCTGATATTTCTGGAGCATAGAGTGTGAGGCAAGAATAACCTGGAATAAAGAGACAGCAGCACCATTGATGGGTCAAGGTACCAGAGGAGGCCAGGGAGTGAGGATCTGTAATGTGGGGCTTGGCAAGCACAGGGCCACATCCTGTTCTGAAGCAGGTGGAGAGGAGGAAAAGATGGGAGAAGGCGTATCTGAGCTCTGAGGGGGAAGGAGTCTATTCCTGTGTTCCTTTGACACAGAGGTCAGCAAACTTCTTCTGTAAAGGTCCAGATAGTAAATCTTTTTGGCTTTGTTGACCACATGGTCTCTGTTGCAACTTCTCGAGTGTGCATGTGTGAGGCCAAAGCAGCTACATACAATACTTAAATAAATGACGTGTCTGTGTCCCAATGAAATTTTACGTATGGACATGGAAATCTGAATTTTACATAATTTTTACATGTCACAAAATAGTATTCTGCTTTTGATTTCTCTCTAACCATTTAAAAATGTAAAAACTCTTCTTAGCTCACGGGCTATACAAAAACTGTAGTTTGCCAGCCCCTGCTTTGAAGGATATTTATTGAGTTTCTACTACGTGCCAGGCACTAAGCCAGGTTTTTAGGATACAAGATCACTTCCTGCAGGACTCACAGAGTGGCACAGGAATAGGACATAGAAACAAAAGACTACAGTTATATGCAAGCCAAACCCAGTGCCTCATGAATAAATCAATGTCTTCAATAAAAGTATTGCATCAAAATAGCAACATGTATATCAGTTTGGACTTTGACCACCGTGAGGGCTGCATATACCATGCACTGCAGAAATCCAGAAGGTGCCATTCACATAGGCTCCAGTGTAAATGGTGCCCCATGGAGTTGTGTGAGGGCCCTGGTGGGAGCCCAGAGGAGAAATACGAATTCATCCTAAAGTTGTACAGGAAGGCCTCACAGAGGAAAAGGAATTTGAGCTGAATCTTGTAAGCTGAGTAGGAACCTTGCCAGGCAAATAAAGCAGGATAGGGCATTCCAGGAGAAGAAACGGCATGAAAGAACACAGTATGTGCATATAGAAAAAAGCAAGCAGTTCAGTTGGAGCTCAGAGTGTGGAGTGGTGAGCCATAGAAAATGAGGATAGGAAAAGGGCAAAGGGGCAAACCGATGAGGGCCTTGTGGGCCACACTAAGTAACTTGTGTGTCGTCCCACAACTATGCTGTCTGAACAGCAGCCATTAGTCACATATGGGTATTTAAATTACTTAAAATTAACTAAAATGAAAAACTCAGTCCACACTCACTAGCCACATTTCAAGTACTCAACATACAGTTAGTGGCTGCCATACTGGACACTGCCACTGTCGCAGAAAGTTCTTTTGGGTATGCTGCTCTAGGAGCCTTGAAGGATTTTCAGCAGAGGGGAGGCAGCACCTCCTTTTCATTTTAGAAATAACACACCCAAGTGTGCAGAGTGCACTGGAGCATGGGGACTAATGCAACAGTTCAATGAGAAATCTGACTTTGTGAAAACAGGCAGTGTCAGTGGGAAAGGGAAGAAAGGAACAGATTCGATAGATACTTAGATGATAGATCCTGATGACAGGTGCACGTGGAACTTGAAGGAGAAGACAAACCCCAAGTTTCTAGACTGAGAGTGAATGGCTTCTGTAACCTCAGTGAAATAGCAGGCGAGTCAGCTGCAGAGATTTGGGTAGGAGAGTTGGACTGGCCATTTGTCCCCTCTGGAGCTGTTACAGTGCTACACAACGAAGAGGGTGGGTAGATAACTTTTTAAAAAAATGTTTACTCTTTCATTTCAAGTCACTTTTACTCTGTTATTCCCTGTCCTAAAACAGCTGTTTATCATACTAGCTACCAAAAAGTTTCAAGAAGATGAACAACAATCTTAAGATTCTTCTCAAAGCATTATGTTCTCCAGCATTTATTGAGCGACTGCTATGTGTAAGACATTGAGGATAAAATGAGGCATGAGAGATACGACCTCAGTCCTCAATCTTTGAGATAAAACATTTTAAATCAAACAAATAACATTAGATACCAATGCCATCAATCCCCTCTACTATTATTTTATGTCTGGTTTTGGAAAAGTGGTTTATCTCAGGTTACTACAATTAACAAAATATCTGAGCAGCTTCAGGACCTTCTGGATATGTACATTTAAGAAAGAGTAAAAGGAGTTTCACCTCTCAGCAAAAGCCAGTAGAAGCTCACTTTCTTAGATATGACTGAATAGGTTGGGCTTAGCAAGCAGACAGACCTGGGTTTGAATCAGGGTTCTGGCACTTATGGCTGCATGACTGTATACAAGTGTAACCTCTCTGAGCCTCAGTTTTCTCATCTGTAATACAGGGGATAATTACCTGGTAGAATCAATTAAGTGAGATAGTACATGAGAATGGCTTGGCAGAATGCCTGATACTTGGAAAGTGTTCAATAAATAGTGGCTTATATCAGTCATTCATTACTGATTTACACAATGCTGTCAGCTGGGCAAGTGAGCTAGCTACGGTTACTGCCTCTCTTCCCCCATATTCTCCATCATTCAATTCTGATCAAAGCCAGGTTGATTGGGCAGAAGCAGTTCTGCTCCCCCTTGTCTTGGAATTTTTTCTGGAAAAGATGCATTGTGTATTCTTTACTTGCAAAGAGTGCCTCTTGGCCTATGGCCAGTTTCTCCCCCAAGTCACATGAGAGTTGAGGTATGAAGTAGGAACCAGAACTTGAGCTAAGATCTATCACCATCATTTTCCGCTGATTCCTGTCACCAGTGATTAATAGTGACAAATTCAGGGAGCACAAGACCACAGTTAGATTTACTTCTAGCATAGGGAAATGAACACAGTAAAAATGGACTATTAAATATCCTCAGATGATTTTTACATATTTTCAACACGTTCCCCATAAAACATCAGTCATACTATGGGAAGCCCAAGAGTGGGCCATCTGTCTGTTTCCAAGCCTTCCAGCTGGCTCTGGTCACTTGCATGGTTGGAAACCAAAAATGTCCGCATGCTCCTAGTGGGACTGTGTTCTCATGGCCACCTCTGATCCAATTTCTTGTTCATGCTGAAATCTGAGTTTCCTTCTAGCCCTGCCTCCTTACTACTGTTTTGTTCCCTTTGCTGGCATGGACCCAAAGAAGGAAATCAGTCCCTTTTGCATTTAATTTGCCAAGGCAACTGATGACCCAACACTTTTTACCAAGGGTGTGGAGTAATTTCTTTTCAGAAAGTAGACGTGATTACGCAGCACCAGACCTGGCTTCACACGTGTGTAACTAATGCCATCCCACAAGCACCGGTGCTCAGAGGGGCCTGCACTTAGGGTTTCATGCTTTGTGGTCACTTGTCTTTGAAAATCTTTCAAAATTCTTGAAATTTTATCTCTGAATTTGTGCTCTTGTAAGTGAAGTCTGATGGATCAACAGAGCATGCGTCTGGGACTCACTCGCAGTCCTCCCGCCAGCTCCTTGCCTTCCTGGGGCAGGTTCTCAGCTGCACCCCTACTCCAATCCCCATCCCCTGCAACCACCTCCCACCTCTGCATGGTGCCCCAGGCCCCCCTTCCCACCCTCACCCTGTGACCTAACCCCAGCCTCTCACCTGTCCACGGCGGGGTGGGATGGTGGGCACGTGGAAACTGGAGAAGCTTGGTCTGACTTCCTGGTCCAAGCCAGGTCCGGAGCGGGGAGCTTACAGAGGGTGGGCGGCATGCGCATGCGCCGAGTCGCAGCCGGAATCCGGGTGCCCACAAGGATCTGCACTTGTGGAGTTCCCTACGCATGAGGGAACACGGGTTAAATAGCAAATTAAAACCAGAGAGAGACTGCAGTTGAAAGAAAAAAGGCTTTATATTTTAGTACCTCTAACGTAACCTTTTGCTGCATTTTGAACATTTTCATTTTGCAACGGGCTCCACAAACTCTACAGTCGGTCCCGGCTGTCGTTCAGGGCGTTTCTCACCGTCAACATTTCTCGCCACGTTTCTTTGATTCTTCTTGACTCCCATGGAGCCTGCTCATCTCCGTCTTTTCCTGTTCACCTCTCAATCCTTCCTCCGTGCCCGGCCCCAAACCCCAAGTTGTCCTCACTGTGCTATGCAGAGTTATTTAACACTCTTTGTTTCCATTTTCCACCTTCCAGATCCAATTCCTGGAACCTAACTTTTCATGACCAAATGACCTAGAAAATGTTTTGTGAAACAAAAAACAGGTTTCCCTCTGAGAGAAATTCTACCATCAGTTTTTTTGGTTTTTTTGGCTGCATTGGGTCTTTGTTGCTTCTGCGGGCTTTCTTTGTTTACCGTGAGCAGGGGCTACTCTTCCTTGCGGTGCGCAGGCTTCTCATTGCAGTGTCTTCTCTTGTTGCGGGGCATGGGCTCTAGGTGCTGGGGCTTCAGTAGTTGTGGCGCACGGGCTCAGTAGTTGTGGCACACGGGTTAGTTGCTCCACGGCATGTGGGATCTTCCCAGAGCAGGGCTCGAACCCGTGTCTCCTGCATTGGCAAGCGGATTCTTAACCACTACGCCACCAGGGAAGCCCTACCATCAGTTTTTCAAGTAGCAGGATTTTTTTCCTTGATTGTGTGTGTATAAATCACCAATTACTTTTCATCAATATTTACCAAGTCATATTCCCTGGAACATTAGTCCCACAGAAGAGCCCATTTGAAAAAGAGAAAGAAAACAATTCCAGGGACAATAAGTTTGGGAAACACCAAATACTCTGCTTCCCTCCTCCCAACTTTTTTTTTTTTTTTTGTAGATGTCCTTGTGGCATTACTTTATTACAGAAACTGGTTTTGGGACTTCCCTGGTGGTCCAGTGGCTAAGACTCCACGCTTCCACTGTAGGGGGCGCTGGCTGGATCCCTGGTCTGGGAAATAAGTTTCCACATGCCCAGCGTTGCGGCAGAAAAAAAAAGAAAGAAACTGGTTTGATTTTATTTAAAATAGCATTTCCCAGTTTATTTGTCAATGGAACTCATTTCTTGGGGAACAGCTACTAACTGCCCACTTTGCAAGAATTGCCTGAGAGCTGGCAAACTTTTTTCTGAACATGGCCCACTAATAAATATTTTAAGCTTTGAGGGCCGTTTAGTGTCTGTGGAACTACTGACCTCTGCAACCACACACAATACATTACTGAGCATGGCTGTGTGCCAATAAAACTTTATTTATGGACACTGAGCTTTGAACTTCCTATCATTTTCACATGTTACAAAATACTCTTCTGATTTTTTTCAACCATTAAAAAATGTAAAAACCATTCTTAGCTCAAGGGCCAAACATAAACAGGTGGTGTGGGTGGTTCTTGGCCAGCAGGCAGTAGTTTGCCAATTCTTGACTTAGAAGACCAAGAAAAAAAGTTACTTGTAAACACAAGTTGAGTACCGTTTCTCTACCTTAACGGTTACTGATTCTGAATTTTTTCTAATTGAGTGTTTTGTATTTGGGCTATTTTTAAAAACTGTTATTACCACTTGTGATTCAAATGGTTCCTGCTCCCAATACATCAGCTCTTGGTGATAAATAATTATCTCATGTCTGCTACTAATTATCTAATTATCTACTAATTACCTCTCAGCACACGCCCTCCTGATCCAAGCAGGTTAGCTCTCCAAAGCACCTGCCCTCTGCCTTTTGTATTCCCTCTTCATTCTCCATTCTTCAGTTACTCTGATACTTGTCAAGGATAGAGTCTGGATGCAGTAGAACCAGTCATGTTCCTTGAACTCTTTCCATTTTCACGTTTTAAGATACATATACTTCCCTAGAGCCCAACTCCAGAGCCAAGGAACTGAACCACAAAGCAGACACCCACATGCTTTACAGAATAACTTACTCATTCCCAGTCTTTTCATAATTACACCCACAGACACATGTTCTTGACTTCATGACATGTCCCATTCTCCCTTAGAAATACATGGGCGCATCTATTTTTGAACTAAGATGAATTAAAATTAATTTTCTGAGAAGTTATTAAGATTATCGCTTAAGATCACTGAAGGTAGCCTTGGAGTTGCAAAAACTCAGTTTGAAATTACATTGCATGACATACACTCTAAAGGTCTAAATATATTTGTGTTTTGTCTCCCTTTCAAAATTCCTTTACAGTGGGTATGTGATGGGAACAGAATCAAACAAAGAAGAAATTATAGAGCAGCATCTGTGGGAAATGATGAAAAGGAAAGATGCATGTGATTACTTCAGTGTTCATGTGACCACTTGTCTCTATCTAATTTAGAAACAGAAATTGAATGACAGAAAGTCACCTGTGAGCTTGAGAAACTCTATCAGTTCCTAGAGGATAAGGGAAAAAGTCTTCTGTCCCAACTGAGGGACTTCAACAAAGCCATTTTAAGAAACAAACATGAAAATATAAACAATGTCTTAAATGAGAAGTTACTCCACAACTACCCACACTCGGTCAATAAAGTTTTGAAGATGGGATGTATTGGAGGACTGAGCATCAGGATGGTGGCAGTGGGTGGGTAGGTGGCTGGTGACATTCATCCTTAGGCAACTCCAGCCATATGGTTTGGAAGATATATGAGGGAAGCCATCAAAGCAATATTCCAGGAGGAAAGCCATTGGTATTGTTCATGTTTAAAAGCTCCCTAAAGACTCAGGCCTCATTCTAAGGAAGGGGAAGTTGATTACCTGATTCCCTGATTACTTTTGACATAACACTCTTAGAATATTTACCCCTGCAGCACAGCCAGAGCCAGTGGCTGGGGCATCAGGTGGCGAGTCAGAAGATACAGACTGTCTTCTTAGCTGTGCCACTGACTTGCTGGGTGAGCTTGAAATTCCCTCTCCAAGTTCTGTTTCTGCCACCATCGTTACCAGATGCTGAGAAGCACATCAAGGCCTTAGAGTCCAGTGGTTGAGAACATGGGCCCTGAAGCCAGACTGCATTCAAATCCTGTCTTTCACCTGCAAGCTGGGAGACCTCCTTGACGTTCCTTAGCACCTGTCTCTGTGTTGAGTTTCCTCTTTTTGACAAATGTCACTGGATGAATGTTAGTCATTACTGGTAAGATTAAGAAATGCCCTTATCCCCTCCTAGCCCTGCCTCAGGGGTAGAGAGGGAACCAGGTCTAGCCCAGGTGGCAGTGAGGATCTAGGGATTTGAGGGACAATAGCAGAGAATCCTCATCTGATGCAATGAGACACTGACAACAAGGAGAAGACAACATGCTTATTGAGGGCTGATGACGTTCCTTTGCGTGTGGTACTATGTGCACATAACAACTCTGTGAAGGCTGTTATTTTGATTCTAATTAGCTCCATTTTGCAGATGAGTAACCAAGACTTAAAGAGATCAGGCAAGTTGTTAAACATCCCAGAGCTAGTAAGGGGCAGGGCAAATATTTGAAGTCAGGTTCCTTGGCTCTAAGGCACATAAACACTGCACAAGCTAAGGATAAAAATTCCAGGAGATGGGAAGTTATTGCTTAATGGGTACGGAGTTTCTGTTAGGGGTGATAAAAAGTTCTGGAAATAGTGGTGGTGGTTACACAACATTGTGAAGGTAGTGAAGGCCACTGAACTGTACACTTTAAAATGTTCAAAATGGTAAATTATGCATTATGTAGATTTTACATACACAAGCACCAAAAAAATGCCAGGAGAGAGTTTGGAAGAGCCCCAAAACTCCCTGAGGTCAAAGACAGATATGGAAATCAGGGACCAACCTAGGAGTCAGCAATTGAGAAAAACAAAAACTAGAATGTACTCTTGTCCCTCCCTTGCAAAGAAGACAGTTTGTAAAACTCTGGAGCAATAACAAACTTGAGTTTATTCCTTGAAGAAAGCATTTTGCACCCTTGGAAGCCCACAAACTCAAACACACCAATTTTATGAGCCATTGCTAGTGCTTCACAGAGAAAATGTATTTTAAAAGCTGGAGAACTACCAAGGGGGAGAAACCCCACCTTTTAAATGAACAAAGCCGTAATAAGTACACTGACAGCTGTGTCTGTTGGACAATATTTCTTTCTTATATGATTAAGATTTAGAATACAAAATGTTCTTGCCAAGTAATAAATGAAGTTAAATAAATGTGTGAAAGAGTCAGGAAAATAGAACAGACAACACCTGTGTAAATCCCACAAGGGAGATTTACAATAAGCAGGTTCTTTCCAGTCATAAAACAGCCTATAAAACAAAAGCGCACGATGAATGCTGGTCCACTTCGTTAAGGAAGCTGTGGATTATCTAGGAAAAGTCATGGAGTCTCATTCAGGACTTGGGCTGGCATATGGGGAGTACCTGAGCCCTCTTTGTTTTCTTTACAGAATAGCAGGAACATCTTAAACTGGTATGTGAAGGGACATGGGCCAAGGGGGAAAAACAGTGGTGTCATCAGATGTCTTGCTTTTGCTTCTTTATCCAGAGAGTAAAATGGTCCAAACATGAACAATTAGCCTGGCAGGCTTTGACATAATTAACAACACTCCCTCTACCCTTGTCTCCTTTCCATACAAGGCATTTGGCTGGATCCCATAGAACCTGGGAATGGCCATTTTTTCCATTGGGTTAGGGGCTCCAATCAAATGCATTAGTCATGAGCAGTCGCTGGAGGCCTGGCAGTTGATAAGAAGGTGGTTCACTGAATTCCTTGTAGACTTGGGTCCATGTAGCATAGAACTAGGGCCACTTTCTCCCTACTGGCCTCTTCCCTGGTGATCCAGAGCACATGTGAGGGCAAGGTCTTGGAGAAGACTGTGTCTCCATAGAAGAGGAAGGTCCTGGTAGGGGGGCTGTTTATTCCCGGTAGTACTGCCCTTGCACCTGGGCAAGAGGCACCGCTGCCTTAGGCCCTATTAAAAGTCCCCTCTCTGGCCCTCCACTGGGAGCTGCCCTCCCTCAGGACCAAAGTGATATTTTCACATACACACACACAACCAAGCCCCAGCCCCCTCTTCTAGACAACAGTCCCCAAATTTCCTGTCCAAACAGCCCTGAGCTTACTTCCAGGGACTGCATTGTCTTCTTCTCTGGTTAATGCTCCCAAAACCCAAGGTTGGCCAAGGGCAACATATGAATGGAGCTCAGACATGCAGACTGGTGTGTCCACATGTGTGTGCACAGGCCCCTCTCAGTGCAGAGCAAAGCCACAACGGGAAGAGAAGGTGGGTGGGAACGGCTGGGCAGGCACTCCCTGGACTGCCATGTCCCTGGGCAGAAGTCCAAGAAGTCAAGAATTCTCAATTTGAACTTGACCTTCTAGGTTACTATGAAAGTATACGTGTCAAAGTAGGAGGATACAACTTATTTTATTAAGCAGTTCCCTGGCTTGATCTATAACTTTTGAAGATGTAGACATGTGGTGTGTGGGCCTCCATTTGTCCTTTCCCCCCAGGCCTTGCAAATGTGAGGGGAGGGCTTGTTCCTAGGTTGCATCCTTCTCCTCCAGATGCCACTTCTGGGGAGCAGAATGTGCAGATCGCCCTCCTGCTTATACCTAAGAAGTAAATCAACTCATCCTTGTTTTGCAAAAAAGTCTGTGTTTATTCCTAGAGGTGAAAACATTAAAGCTAAACCATTAGTCTCCACGTTAACTGAACTGGGCAAGAGAACCAACACTTTCTCCAGGAGAGGTGAACAACTCAGTGATATCCCACAGGAGCTAAAAGGTGATGAAAAGTCCTGCTTCCCCCTGGGGCGGTCACTATTGGTCTAGGAACAGAGGAGGGAGGCAGGCTTCTCCCTGCAGCTGGAAAGCAGCCCTGGCTTTTTCTTAGTGTGAAGAGAAGATACATGTGGAAAGCACCTGTTGGCTGGGAGCTCAAAGCATTTTCCTTTTTCTGTCCCTAAAGAACCTGTCGACTGCCCTGGAGGAGACGGGAGATAAATTGCTCAGAATAACAAGCCCAGTGAGGCATCTAAATGGGCACCAGCCCGTGTTACTTATGGAAGGGAGAAGGGATAATATGCCTGGCAAACCCTGGAGACTGAGACAGGTTTGTCAGCAGTCAGCTGACCTGAGTGTGCAGAGAGGGTGCCAGGCAGGGCCCCTTATCACATTCCTTGTCATCCGAAAGTGTTTCAACACACTTAAGGAAAGCACCTGGGTAGGGTTATTGACATGCACGTGGAGAGAGAGGAATCAGGCCCCCGGAGGAGGAAGAAGTGAGGGGTGAGCAATGAGCAGTGGGTCTGGGTGAGCTGATAGGCTGAGCTTGGCCAGCGGCCTCGGGATGGCAGTAAAGCTTAAGCCTAAGAAAGGCTGGCTCCTGACCACTCAGCCCAGTGCTGGGAGAAGGGCCAGAACTCAGGGAAGGGGGCACTTGCCCGACCCTAAGAGCAAGCGCCTCCTTAAACTCTATACCTTTGGCACCTTGTTTGCCCTGCCCTCACCAGGCGCAGCAGGTGGTTCTGAGGCACATGCTGAACTGGGCCACACATGGGTCCCCCAGGTTTTCCCTGTCTTGAGAGAGGAAAAGTGAGGCCTGCTGCAGATACGCGGTCCTCTAATGGCTAGCGGGCTCGCCCAGGGCAGGCAGGCGCCCCTTCCCTGGCAGAGATGTGGAGGGCACCGCCCCAGCCACAGCCTTCTTTGGACTCAAGGCTGCTCTCCCAAACTGACCTCATCCCTGCCCTCAGCCGCCCACCCAGCACTCCCTCTGGTCGCCTCTCCCCAGACAATGTGATCCTGGACCCAGAAACTGCCAGTGCTTACCTCCAAGCAGTAGGTGACGTGAGCAGACTAAACACAGGCAAAACTATCTGTGCCTTCCAACCTAGAGAGGTTCTCCTTTCTCTGTGTGCTGGGCACTGTGGGATTTTGTCAGGCAGGCACTACTGGGACATGGAGGTGGCCTTTAATGGCTAGTGGGGGCTTGGCGTTATCAAAGAATCTGGGAAAAGGAAAGAGTGGTTTAAACTAAAACCTGAAAAATGCTGTAGGGATCTACCAGAGTCTCACCCAGCTCTGCAGCGACATCTCTTAAAAGACAGACCCAGGAAGATGCCAGTGTCTTTGGACTATGAAGGGGGTCATGTGTCATTCCACAATGTGGTGATTTGACTCCCATTTTACCTTCTCTTCCATGTTTACTAAGAAGATCTTTCCTTTTTTCTGGTTGCCCTCAAAATGGACCAGTGCAACCCTTTGCCCCTAATAGGAAGCCCCTTCTGAACATATGTTTTCCCAAGAAACTCAGGGTGTGGGTCAGAAGCAATCAGGAGCTGCTGCTTTAGCCATCTTTGCTGATGGCAGGAGAGCATGGGACTTGTCGCTTATGGGACAGTTTGTGTGGTCGACAACATAAGCAGAAATAAAAGGAACTGGATATCCCTAACCATGTACCTGATCCTATTTTAGTGCAGTAGTCAGACTTTTCAGAGCTCATTCTTTTCTTCTTTTGATACTTGTGTCTTCATCAAATGCCTTTAAAGCTCTACTTCAATCTCTCAAATAAAACTCAACTCACCTGCTCTAAAAATTCCTCCGCTCAGTAGCGAGGAGAACAGGTGAAGATAATTGTGTAGCCATAGAAAAACCTTTATGACAAAGGCACTATCAATAATCATATTTAATACATACATGTTATTTCCATAGTAAGATGTAATGGGAGGGCAAAAATTATGACTCTAAACGTTCTGAATAGTATCTAAAGTGTACTCCAGACAGACTGTGCGGCATGAGTATACCACCTCATAATAAAGACTTTTCTAAGTTTCAGCTGATAGGTTCAGCGTGGCTTTCTTAAGGACTGGCAAAATTAGAGACACTACTTCTCCATCTGGTCCAGATGGTACTTCCATTTCCATTTATAGCAATAAGGTAATTATAGAGCCTTAAAGACGAAGACTGACCAAAATAATTTTACTTTCCCTTCATTTCCTATTAAATGCAGCCCCAAGCAATATCCACACTGTTCCCTATCCTCTGCCTGAGGGTGGTATTCTTCCATTATCTGAATGATCCCTGGCCCCCAAACTGGGCAGCTCACTGGGACTGGGGGTGGAGTACAGAGGGGGCAGCCCATACCCGTAGTGGGGCATCTGTCGATGAGGGAAGACGGTCTGCCTCTTGTTTACCACTTTCCTCAGAGCAGAAATGGTCCTCCCACGGCACTATCCTGTCACGGGGGGACACATTGAGACCTGAGAGGATGTGCGTCCCTATTCTAACATAAAAAGCATGTGTGATTTCTAAACAAAGACCTACTTTAACAGGAAATATGTAGACATTGTTTGTTCTCTTCCTTTATTGCAACTGTCAGCCTATCTTCTGGGAAGGGTGTTCAGATCTTGGAATTCCACTGCTTAATCCTAGTAGGTAAGCACCACAACACGATGTGTAAAGAACATCGACTCTGAAGTCTGACTGTACTGATAGGTTCAAATCCTGACTCTGCCACTTAATAGCAGTGAGATTTGAGGTATATCCCTCAACTGCTCTGTGCCTCGGCTTTACTGGACTAATGAGAGTCTTGCCTCAGAGGGCTGTTAGAAGGCTTACACGGGTTACTACTCATGCAATACTAAGCACTTAGTAAGTAAAAGAGTTTGTGAAGTAAATGATAAAGTCTATTCATCTTATATGCCTCCCACAAGGACATAAATCGTTTTCTTGGTGGTGTTAGAAGGTCTCAGGCCCCATAAGGTATTTCCCAAGGGTCTTGCATAACAGAAGCTCAAAAACTTATCATGAGCTGAGGTTACACCTGTTGTAGACCCTAGTCTTAGAAAAATCTTTACAAAAACCACACTGAAATAAGCCAAGTACAAAATGAACTTCCCCCCTGAAACTATTACAAACAGAATTACTTTAACCAAAGGAATTTAATCTACTTATATTTTGAGGTGGGTTTTATAGCTATCCCTCTGTTGAGTTGGATACAGACACAATTTTTTAAAACAATTTATTGAGGTGGAATTCACTTAATTTTTTAAAAATCTTTAAACCACCTAGTTGAGAGAATAGCTGGAAAGAGGATCTCCGGCTTTTACCTGCTTGCAAAGCTACTCCCAAGCCTCCCCAACATGTGCCCTCCAGGCAAGATTTTACCACCTCACTTGGTAAATGAGAAGGACCTTCCTCGTGCTGTAAATGTACTAATTCATACTATATGAACGGTATGTTTACTATGTGGTTATTATCAGGTTGTGAAGCTATAATGGGCAGATTTTACAAGACCCTTCCTTTTGTGTAGGGACTCATTTGAGTGAATCATCACAGAATGTTTCTAAAGTAGGTAGAGCCAAAGACTTTTAAGTAGGAAGGGCTTAAAGATGTCCATCCGTACTGCCTGAAAGCTCAGCTGTGAACTAGGTGTGCCCTTATACTAACTTGTACTAGGAGAAAATGAGAGGCTTCTAGAGATTCCAGCAGGTTGAATTTTAATGAAGCTGGTGTTTGCCCCTGCGTGGAGCAAGATGTATTTGTTGGACCAGCTTCCCTGCACTAGGAAACAAGATGGCACCCAGAGAACACATGACTAAGAGGCAGGCAGAGGAACTGGGAGGATAGGAAAACAGACCAGGTGCCTGCAAAGTTATGCTAGGCCTGTAAGAGTTAGCGTGAAATTATTTCAAGAGCAGGGAAACTTAGGGCTATGTACAGGTCTTAGATATTTTCACAGAATTTTTTAGAATAAGAAACCAGACATAGGTGGCTTAATTGTTTTTACGTTGTATTATCAGACATTATTTTCCTTATATATTCCTTTGATTTTTCATAAAATAACTTTTGTTCCCATTAACTCTTTCAACTCTAGTATGGGAATTTTGTCCATGCTTTCCTTGGAGTGAATAGGGGGTACGTTTTACCCCTAGGGCCCTGAGCAGTGGGGAAGGAGGAATCAAAAATGAGAGAAGATAAAGGAAAGACAAAAAATCAGGAAGAAAACTGCCTCTCATGCCAGCTAAGCATCTCCCTCTAGCCCCTCACCCTGGCTCAAATCTCTGAACCAGGCATGCACTTCCCCACTCTCAGAAAACAGCCTTCCCTCTGCCTCCCATGACCCTCTTTCCTTCAAAATCCATCACATAGCCAAGACCTTTCCAGTTGTGCCCCATTTGTTCAGTCTGTCCAAGTCCGCCAGTATCAGTCTTTCTTCTTTCCTTCTTTATAAAATTTAATTTAATTTTATTTAATTTTATTTTGGCTGCACTGGGTCTTCGTTGCAGCGCATGGGCTTCTCTGGTTGTGGCGCGTGGGCTTCTCTCTAGTTGTGGTGCATGGGCTTAGTTGCCCCGCAGTATGTGGGGTCTTAGTTCCCCAACCAGGGATGGAACCTGTGTCCCCTGCATTGGAAGGCGGGTTCTTGACCACTGGACCACCAAGGAAGTCCAGTCTTCCTTCTTTCTTATGTCCTCATTCTTTTTTTTTTTTTTTAAATTAATTAATCAATTTATTTTTGGCTGTGTTGGGTCTTCGTTTCTGTGCAAGGGCTTCCTCTAGTTGCGGCGAGCGGGGGCCTCTCTTCATCGCGGTGCGCGGGCCTCTCACTGTCGCGGCCTCTTTTGTTGCGGAGCACAGGCTCCAGACGCGCAGGCTCAGCAGATGTGGCTCACGGGCCCAGTCGCTCCGCGGCACGCGGGATCCTCCCAGACCAGGGCTCGAACCCGCGTCCCCCGCACTGGCAGGCAGACTCCCAACCACTGCGCCACCAGGGAAGCCCCACTCATTCTTTTTTATAGCTGCAGTTTGCCTGTAAATTTGTGTTCCCTCTTGTTATTATAAGTATTCTGTACCATATACATAATTTTTACATTGTCCTATTAGCTTTGAAGTTCCTTGAAGGTGAATAGCTTCTATCTCCTTTTTAAGTCTCTACCGTATCATTTATATTAAATGATTCTTCAAAAGTAAAATATCTTTATTGTGTTTTTAAATTTTTCTTAATTTTTAATTTAATTTATTTTATTTTTGGCTGCATTGGGTCTTCGTTGCTGCACGCGGGCTTTCTCTAGTTGCGGCAAGGGGGGGCTACTCTTTGTTGTGGTGCGCGGGCTTCTCATTGTGGAGGCTTCTCTTGTTGCGTAGCACGGGCTCTAGGCGCGCGGGCTTCAGTAGCTGTGGCCCGGACCAGGGCTCAAACCCGTGTCCCCTGCATTGGCAGGCGGATTCTTAACCACTGCGCCACCAGGGAAGTCCCTATTGTGTTTTTTTAAATGCATCACACTAAAAAAATCCAAATAGTAAAGAAGAAAATTCATAATTTCATCCCAAAGAGATAATATTTTTAACATTTTGGAATATCCTTCACCACGCTTGGTCTTTGCAGGTATAAAAATTGACAAGATTGGGGATCTTCTATTCTATTTCACAACTTTCTCCTTTTATTTTTATGTTGCACAGATGTACTTCATTCCTCTGAATAAAAATATAATATTCCAAGGCATAGATGTTTCAAAATATTATTGGTCTATCAGTAGGTATTTAGGTTGTTCCAAATGGACTTTTAGGTTATAAGAAAGATGTCAAGAATGACTCCTTTATTACAAGCTTGTATTTCTGGGTAGATGGTGGTAACACCAATTAAGATGGAGAATACCAGAGAAGTAGCAGGTCTTGGGTAGATAAATAGTTGTTTCTTTTCCCTGATTATTTCTCTTTACAGTAATCTAACCATCAAAATCAGGAACCAACATCAATACATTACTGTTATTGAATCCTCGTGTTCCACTCAAGTTTCACTAATTGTCCCAATATCATCCTTTATAGCAAAAGGATTCAATCCAGGATCATGCATAGCATTTTATTGTCATATGTCTGCAACTCGCTTCAGTCTGAAATAGTTCCCCAGTCATTCCTGGTCTTCAATGGCCTTGAAACATTTCAAGATCATAGGGCAGTTGTTTTCAAGACCTTTCTTTTTTGGGGTTTGTCTGTTGTTTCCTCATGATTAAATTTAGTTTATGCATTTTTGTCAGGCATATCACAGAAAAGATGGTAGCTCGATCAAGCACTCAAGAGGTGCTCGATGTTGATTTGTCCCATTGCTTGTGATGTTAACCTTGATCACTTGATTAGGTGGTATCTGCCCGTTTTTCCCACCATAGTTACACTATTTTTTTGTAATCATCAAATATTTGTTGGGAGGTACTTTGAAGTTATGTAAATATCCATTCCTCATTCGACTTTCATCCATTACTTAAACATCCTTTCATGCTTTTTTTTTTTTTTTTTTAATGTTTTGGCCGCGCCGTGCAGCATGTGGGGTCCTAGTTCCCCGACCAGGGATTGAACCCCTGCCGCCTGCATTGGAAGTGAGGAGTTCTAACCACTGGACCACCAGGGAAGTCCCCGCTTCGTGCTTTTTGGCTGAATTTTTATTATTATTTTGGTTGCCAAAGTGATTTTCTAATTCTACCTTTATTTCATATTCATTAGTTGGCATTTCATGGTTAAAAAAAAAAGCTTTCTCCTCTCTCCATTTATTATTCATTTATTTCAGTATAGACTCATCGATTCTCATTTTATTAAGTGGGTTATAATCTATAACTATTGTTATTTACCTTGATACTCAAATTATCCCAGATTTGGGAAGTTGGGGTCCCTCAAACTGGCTTCTCTGTTCTTTTGACATATCTCCATTCTTCTTCTAGATCTTCCTTAATTTCTCACACAAAAAGAATTCTAGGCTCATCTTGTACTTTCCTTGCCCCAGCCCTGAAATCAGCCATTTCTTTAAAGAGTTCTTTTAGTGGAGAATGATATTTAGAAGATGAGATCTGGGTACTGGTATGTCCATTGCTATTACAGTGCTGCCCCTCCCTGAATTTCTCAGAGTATAGAGCTAAGGAGATCTATATTTCTATATCTATATCTATATAGATATAGATATATAGATATATCATAACTTCTCTCTCTGATATGGCGACATCTGTCCTTCATTATTCTTGATACATTTATTTGATCAAGACCCCTGTATATAACCAATCTTCTGTTGCCATCACAACCCTTCACAAATGCCCTCATCACCTCACCTGGCCCCCTTCTCCCGTATGCTGGCATAGAGGCCCTTCTCACTCAACTCAGATCCTGACAACCCTGTTGGGCAATCACTATCCCCTATTCATAGATGATGCCTCAGTCCATTTGGGTTCCTCTACCTGTGACAGTCCACTGAAACTACCACTACCCACTCTCCATTGGTGTATACTTTGTTTTGGCCCAAGCTAATAGGACAAAATTATTCAGAAGGAAGGAGGGAGATAAGGAAAATATGTCCCTGATTATTTTTCAATTAAAAAATTAATGCAAATATCATTGAAGTTAAAGACTGAGGAAATTTTTTTTAGAATAGAGATTGAGGGGACATGACAACAAAATGCAGTGTGGAATCCTGGATCAGAAAAAGGCCATTATTTGGCAAGTGATGAAATTTGAATAAGATCTATAGATTCATTCGTAACTTTATATCAATGTTAATTTCCTAGTTTTGATCATTGTACTATGACTATGTAAGATACTAACACTGGGGAATCTGGGTGAAAGGTATGTGGGAACCTTCTGTATTATTATTGTACTATTTTCTATAAGTATGATATTATTTCAATATAGAAATTTTTTTAAGTACAGTTGACCCTTGAACAACTCGGTGTGAATCCACGTGTAACTTATAGTTGGCCCTCTGTATCCATAGTTCCTCCAGTTCTGTGGAGTCAACCAACCACGGACTATGTAGTACTGTAGTATTTACTATTGAAAAATATTTACATGTAAATGGATCAAGGCAGTTCACACCCACGTGTTCAACGGTCAAATGTATTATATTCTCTTTAGAAAAAATTTAAATAATATAGAAGTATTCAAACTAGAAAATAAGAAATAGTACCAATTTTACACAAACTCACCAAGAAAATAGAACCAATATTGGACCAATATCCTTATGAATCTAAATGTGACAATTCTTAACAAAATATTAGCAAATCAAATCCAGCAATATGTAAAAAGCATAATACATCATGACCAAGTAGAGTTGATCCCTGGAGTGCAAAGTTGGTTCAACTTTTAAAGAAATCAACAGTGTAATTCCCCATATCAGCAAACTAAAAAGAAAAACTATGTGATCACCTCAACAGATGCAAAAAAAAAAAAAAGGCAAAAAATATTTGCCAAAATCCAACATCTTTTCATGATAAAAACACTCAGGTAACTAGGAACAGAAGAGAACTTTCAAACTGATAAAGAACATTATACTTAATGGTGAAAAACTGAATATCTTCCCCCTGAAATTGGGAACATGGCAAGATGTTTCTTCTCACTCCTTCTATACAACACTGAACTGGTGCTCATTGCCAGTGCAATAAGGCAAGAAATAGAAGGCATACATTTGGGAAAAAATAAAAATACTATCATCTACGTAGAAAATCCCAAAGAATCCATAAAACAGCAAAGAGAACTAATGAGTGAATTTAGTAAAGTCACAGAATACAAGGTCCACACACAAAATTCATATCTCAATATACTAACAGTAAACAATTACAAATTGAAATTTTAAAAATAACATTCACATTAGCATAAAAAACATGAAATTCTTAGGAATAAATCTAATAAAACATATGCAAGATTTAATGCTGAAAACTGTAAAATATGGCTGAGAAAAATTAAAGAAGACATAAATTAATGGAGAGATATGCCATGTTCATGAATCAGAAGACTCAATATTGTTAAAATGTCAGTTCTCCTTAAATTAACCTGAAGGTTCAAAGCAATCCCCATCAAAATTCCAGCAGGCTTTTTTTTTTTGGAAGCTGACAAGCTGACAAGCTAATTCTAAGACTTATAGAAATGCAAAGGACACAGATAGTCAAAAGTATTTTGAAAAAGAAGAACAAAGTTGGAGGACTCACATTACCATATTTCAATTTTTTTATGGATCTATTGTAATCAAGACAGGGTGATTTTGACATCTGGATAGCATGTAGATCAATGGAAAAGAATAAAGAGTTCAGAAATAGACTCACACATGTAAGTCAATTGATTATGGACAAAGCTGACAGAGTAGTTCAGTGGAGAAAAGATAGTCTTGTCAACAGTGATGCTGTAACAGTTGGACATACATGTACAAAAAATGAACTTTAAATGAAAAATGAACCTTACATTTATCATATATAAAAATTAACTCAATAGGCAAATCTGTAGAGACAGAAAGTAGATTAGTGGTTGCCTAGAGCTGAGGGGATGGGAGGGGTAAATATGAAGTCACTACTGGTAGGTATGAGGTTTCTTTTCGGTTTGATTAAAATGTTTAAAATTAGATTGTGGCAATGATTGCACAATTTTAAATATACTAAAAACCACTGACTTGTACACTTTAAATAGATTAAATGCGTAGCATGTGAATTTTATCTCAAGCTGTTAAAAAATTAACTCAAAATGAATCATAGACCTAAATGTAAGAGATAGAACCATAGAGTTCTAAAAGAAATGTGGAAAAAATCTTTGTTACCTTGGCTTAGGCAAAGGTTTCCTAAATATGACACAAAAAAGGAAAAACTACATTAAAAAAAATAAGTTACATTTCATCAAAATGAAGATGTTTTACTGTTCAAAAGACACTATTCAGAAAATGAAAAGATGAGTCACACACTGCGAGAAAAATATTTCAAAAACACATCTCTGATAAAGAATTTATATCCAGAATATGTTAGAACTCTTACAGTTCAATATAGAAAGAAAACTCAAATTTTTAAGTGGACAAAAAACATGTCACCAAAAATAATATACAGATGGCCAATAAGTACATGAAATATTATTAGTTCAATATTATTAGTCATTAGGGAAATGCAAATTAAAACATAATGAGATAACACTACCCCCTATTAGAATGACTCAGACCCAAAGCTGCCCATATCTAAAAAGGCTGATGAAGATGTGGAGCAGTTGGGATACGCATGGCGGGAATGCAAAATGGTACAGCCACTTTGGAAAACAGTTTGGCAGTTTCTTATAAAAATTAATCACATACTTAACATACGATCCAACAATCTCACTCCTAGGTATTTACCCAAAAGAAAATTTATGTCTACACAATGACTACACAAAAATGTATATAGCAGCTTTATTTGTAATTGCCAAAAGCAGTAAACAAGCCACATTGGCAAATGGACAAACTATAGTACAGTGGATACTACTCAGCAATGAACGGAACAAACTACTACAAGCAACAACATGGACGAATCTCAAAAGCATTATGCTGGATGAAAGAAGCCAGGCATAAAAAACTAGGTGTTTACTGTATGAGTCTATTTATTCAGATTCTAGAAAAGGCTAAACAGTAGGGATAGAAATCAGAGCAGTGGTCACTTGGTCTGGGGGAAGGGCAGGAGATTGGCTGCAAAGGACAGAAGAGAATCTCTGGGTGTGGTGGAAATGGTGTATATCTTGATTGTGGTGATGTTTACATGACTGTGTACATTTTTCAAAACTCATTTAGCCACACACTTTTAAAAAGAGTGATTTTACTATAGTATATGTATAATTACTATATAATGATATATAAATTTTACTTCAATAAACCTGACTTTAAACAATGATATGGTAATAAATACCAGAGAATATTGGAGGAGGGAAACAATGCATTCTCTTTAGAAAAATTCGAATAATATCAAAGTATACATAATAAAAAATGAAAATCCCCTCTCTGCCTTCTTCCATCCTGCTTCTATTAAGAGCTTGTGTATATTCTTTCAAATACTTTTATGCATACTCACTTACATTTTTAAAAATACGGAAATGTGATACCATGTTATGCCTTGTTTTGTAACCTGCTTCATGCATGTCACTTTTCATTGCTCTTTATCAGTACATAAAAATCTCTCTCATCTCCCATCTCAGCATGCCTCGCTGTCAAGGATGCAGTGGGCTTTCCATAACTGTTGTTGACCATTTCCTCTTGCCATTAGTCAACTGGCCAGAGACGGTCGGCCTGACCATCAAGAGGAACAGACTTATACCAGCAGCTGTCAGCATCCAGAGGACACTGTGTTCCTTGGACCTATTACCAAACCAGCCAGGTCAGTTTCTCCTCCTATTTCAAAGCAAATTTCCTCTCATACTTCTTGAATGACCACAGCATTTGGCCTGTAATTGCGCTGCAGGGGTGGGGGGAGAGGGGAGTGTGGCCCCGCAAGAAAATTTTCCTATGAACACAGACAGCATCGTTCCTAATTATTTATTTATTTAAATCAATATGCTTAGAGCTTAAACAAGTCAACTGATCCCTGAGAGACTTGTTCAAGGTCAAACAAGCCACTGGCAGGGATGGGGAGGAAGGGGGTGAGGTGGCTGTGCTGACTTCAGCTTGCAGAAAGGCTGTGCCAGGAGCCGCCATCCCTACCAAACCCAGAGGGAAATGCCAGAGGCTTGGGTTTCGGTGTTGGCAGTTGGAAGAGACGGTTAGATTTTGGAAAGGTAAAGGACAGTTCCGGCAGCGTTTTCCCTATTTGCCCTAAAAAAGAGCAACTGAGTGCTCTAGACACATAACCGTCTACTTCACAGCCTGAGCATGTCGGACTGCTGCCTTTCATTGCCCGGACACCCTTGACCTCCTGTCTCAGTCAAGTGTGTGGCAACTTCAGACTGTGCTGATCACAGAAGGGTCCCACGTAAGGAATTTGCAAGCCGGGGTTCTCCAACTCA
Organism: Balaenoptera musculus; assembly: GCF_009873245.2. Lineage (NCBI taxonomy): Eukaryota > Metazoa > Chordata > Mammalia > Artiodactyla > Balaenopteridae > Balaenoptera > Balaenoptera musculus. Next base: position 139,480,216 of record NC_045786.1, on the reverse strand, counting down.
CTACGCTACCAACTGGAGCGCGCAGGGAGCTTATGTAACTTGCTAGAGGTGGCAACAACTATGCTGAGCTCGATTAAAAGGAGTGGTTTGGGGCTTCCCTGGTGGCGCAGTGGTTGAGAGTCTGCCTGCTAATGCAGGGCACACGGGTTCGAGCCCTGGTCTGGGAGGATCCCACGTGCCGCGGAGCAACTGGGCCCATGAGCCACAACTGCTGAGCCTGCGCGTCTGGAGCCTGTGCTCCGCGACGGGAGAGGCCGCGATGGTGAGAGGCCCACGCACCGCGATGAAGAGTGGCCCCCGCTTGCCGCAATTGGGGGAAGCCCTTGCTCAGAAACGAAGACCCAACACAGCCTAAATAAATAAATAAACTTATAAAAAGAAAAAAAAAAAAAAAAAGGAGTGGTTTGGGATCATATGACTAGGTCATTTCCAAAGTTCCCTTCCATTCTAAAGTTCTCTATTATGTTCCCAGCCAAGGCAGCAGTGCTGTGGTTAAAATCACGTATTTCGGCATCAGAGAGGCTTGAGTTCAGATCCTGATTCAGCCATCTACCAGCTAAGTAATGTTGGGCAAGTGACCTTGACCTGCGCAACTTCAGTTTCTTCATCTTCAATGGGCTGTGATGATGCAGGACTTAGCACAACACCTGGCACAGCAAAAATGCTCAGTACTGTGCTACCATTATTATTATTATTATTATTATTATTAAGAAATGTCTCTTTCTGGGAAAACACGCAAAGTTTTTCTAGACACCAGGATCCTTCCTTCTGAAACTGTTACTGAGTAGAATAAACGAGGATGTGACAATCTGAAGGAGAGGACTGGTCAGACGGTTCTTTTTATTTGTTTTTACTTTAAAAGGTCAGAGTGATAACCATAAGGTATGGTTCTCAGAGGTAATTACTGAAGAAAAGTGAGAGGTGAGGTTAAATGACTGTTCAAGGTCACAAAGCTAATTAATTTGCCAATCTGTTCCTAACCTCAAATTTCTCCTGTGTCCCAGTCAAGCATCCTGCTTGCGGCACCACGCTGCCTACCTAACTCTGTGCTCTGAGATACCTTGGTATTAGAAGTGTCACTCAGAGTCTCTGGGTTGTATTAATATTAAGCTATCATTTATTAAGCACTTGCGATTTGCCTGGCACTGTGCTCGAATCATTGTTCATTCAGTCCATAAAACACCCTGTGTGTAAGTATCACTTCCCTATTTTCTGGCAGAGAAACTTAGGCACAGAGAGGTTAATCACGTTGCCTAAGGTCACACAGCCAGTAAGTGGTAGAGTCAGAATTCTGGTAGCAATTTAATTCAGTGGGCCCAAGGGGGTCAGAATGTGACGGGGTCCCTGTCAGCTCTAAATCATGGCTGTATGGGATCTGAGGATTTAGGATTCTAAGGTACTCTGAGGCACCCAACATTTGGAGCACAAGATGATCCCCCTAAAAACTCTGCCTCCTTGTGCTTCCGTGTGTTGGTGGGAATGACTCACATCAAAGCAAGAGCTAGACAGGAAGAACCTGATCTTTGCTTGTCAGCAGACTCTCAGCCTGACCTTCTCAAACTGGAAGAGAAATGTCATTCCATTGGACTTCCCCACATTCAATGGCAAGAGGCTTTCTTCCTAGAATATTCTCCAAATCGCCAAAGACGTGATGTGCGACTTACAGCATGATTCAGAGGAAGCCAGTAAGGCTGAGAGTTGAGAGCTGAGCCTGGCAGGAAAGACCTGTAGGTTTGGGCTGAAGGAGCAGCAGCAGAGAAGTTCAGGGCTACCTGGCAGAAAGCTTTATATCTGCCCATGTTCTCGCCTGGTTTCTGTGTGCAAAGAAGAGCAGAAGGTACAATCTGAGGAGCATTAATAACTAGTAGTAATTGTTAGTAGCTTAGAGGCTAGCATAGGGGAGCAGTTATAAGGGTACAGTGTCTGGAATCCAGCACACTTGGATTTTATTTCCTGTCAGGTCTATTATGAGCTGGGTTGCAATTGGTATGTCATTACCCTCTCTGGGCCTCGTGCCCTCACCTGTAAGGTGGGAAAATAACAACAGTCACTGTGAAGAGGCATGTAAAGCAGGAAGCCCAATGCCCAGGGCATGGAAAGTGCTCAACAAATGTCTGCCAGTATTAACTGTGATCCTAAATAAACACTCTCCTTTGCAGCATTGCTCCAAATACTCAGTAAACATTCTCAGCTGATTTCTGTGCCCTCTGTTCGCTAGTTTAGCACACAAATTTAGAGTTGTCTCTGAGTTGCCCTTCCCAATCCTGGGAAAGTTACTTTCTACCTGCTTTTATAAGTGATGTGTAGAAATGTTTTATTTTTCAAATATTGTCATACATACTCATATACTGCCGGTGGGGATGCAAAATAGTACCGCCACTTTGAAAAACAGCCTGGGAAGTCTCTTATAAGGTTAAGCATTAACTTACCATACGACCCAGCAATCCCACTCTTAGGTACTTATCCAAGAGAAATGAAAACTTATGTTCACACAAAAACCTGGATGCAATGTTATAGCAGCTCTATTCATAATTGCCAAAAAGAAACAACCCACATGTCCTTCAGCTGGTGAATGGATAAACAAACTAGTATATCCATCAATGGAATACTACCTGGCAATAACAAGAATGGACTGGTGACATATGCAACAACTTGGATGAATCCCAAATGCAAAGTGAAAGAAGCTAGACTCAAAAGGCTATATACTGTATGATGCCATTTCTGTGATATTCTAGAACAGGTAAAATTATGACTATAGAAAATAGGTCAGTCATGGTTTTCAGGGACTGGGGGCGGTGGGAGGGGTTGACTAGAAAGCGGCACAGGAGAATTTTAGAGGGTGGTAGAACTGTTCTATAGCTTGATTGTGGTGCTAGGTTGCATGACTGTCAGAAATGTATGCTTAAAAGGGTGAATTTTACTTTATGTAAGTTATACCTCAATTCTTAAAAAAAAAAAAAAGGAAATACTGGCACATGCATATATCATTTATCTGCATAGCTCCATCACCTAGGGCGGGTTCTCTCCTGTTTGCTCTGGGAAGGTGAGGCTTGTAGAGGACGTGGAGCTCCAGTAGAATCAAGACAAGCCCCCTTACTTAGAGCTACATCTACTCTGATTGTGAGGTACTCCAAGATTATAGACCCCTGCAGTCACTTCTCTCTTCCATCTTTCCTTCCCATAAATGTCTAATTTTTTTTTTTTTTTTTTAAGATGTGTGCAGGGCCTGCATCCTTTAATCTATGGCCTCAGATAATCTCTTTTTTTTTTTTTTAATTTATTATTTATTTTTGGCTGTGTTGGGTCTTCGTTTTTGTGCGAGGGCTTCTCCAGTTGTGGCGAGCAGGGGGCCACTCTTCATCGCGGTGCGCGGGCCTGTCACCACCGCGGCCTCTCTTGTTGCGGAGCACAGGCTCCAGACACGCAGGCTCAGCAGCTGTGGCTCACGGGCCCAGTCGCTTCGCGGCATGTGGGATCTTCCCAGACCAGGGCTCGAACCCGGTCCTCTGCATTGCAGGCAGACTCTCAACCACTGGTGCCACCAGGGAAGCCCTGTCTAATGTTTTTGAGCCATCTGTTTAAATAACACCAAGAATTAATCAATTAATTTGTTAATTAAATGTTTTAGTGGTGGGTATCTGAATTCCACAAAGCTTCAGAGAGCCATATTCCTTCCAAGGTCCCCAGTTTTGTCACAGGGAGGAGACAAAGGACACTTCTTTGAAGAAACCACGTGCCCTGGGGCATACATGTGGAACTTGGGGTTGGTAGGCAAAATATTCTCGGCTGGTAATAAGCAAGAAGACAGATCAAAGCTGCAGAATCTGGCACACTTAGCAGTGGACTTCCAAACTGCCTTGAGGAATGCATTTTGCTTTTGGAGAGCCTCACAATGAAGACTCTGATTGCATTATTATTTTAAATAAAAGCTATTGTCCCCATTCACCTCAAACATCTCCAATTAAAGATCTGTGATTTTTGCATGTTTACTCTTTTTAAATTGAGCTTTGATCATATGATCAAACATGAGAAATATTATTCCATTATATTAAATTTCTCCTACCTAATATAAACTATTGTATATCACTAACAGTAGCCAAAGTGATCAGTGGAACAACCTCCATCAACAAACTTCCAATGTCTATAAGGAAACTAACCCTATCAAACAAACATCTTATGCTGGCCCTTTCTTAAGAAAGCCGTGAACAGATGCTTTCGTTTCTGACAAAGGAGTCAAATCAGTTCAAAAGACTACAAGTAAGGCATGGCTAAACACAGATTGGCCCTTGACATAATCTCCTCCTCTCCACGCTGACCCCTAAGTCCTCAGAATTGTTGAAACACTTTTTGAGAAGAATTCAGAGCCAGGCATTATTAGCAGGGACTGCCCTGCCAAGCACAACGCGTGGAGCAAAACCCAAACAAATAGACTCATCGTTTTCTATCAACCCTGGGTGTTCAGGTCAGGTAGGGAAGTGCTACTCAGCTCTCTGGCAAAGGTGAAACCATTTTCGTGTTTTTTCTCCAGGTACTTTTAAGAATGAATGAACATTTATCTATGCAGTCTATAAAGTATGATGGCATGGAAATAAACAATTGCAAGGTTCAGTCCCACACTGTTTATTGTGTACCCACCACATGCTAGCTATCGTGCTGGGTGCCAGGGATATGATTAGGAGCAAAATGGGCATGGTCCCTGACCTCACAGAGCTTACGGTCTAGTGGGGTGATTGTCCATAAATAAGTAAATAAACACCAAATAAAAACAGATGGCGATTGTCTTAGTTGATTTGTGCTGCTATAACAAAATACCACAGACTGGATGGTTTATAACCACAGAAATCTATTGCTTACAGTTCTGGAGGCTGAAAGTTCAAGGCACTGAACAGTCTACTCTTCAGGGAGAAAAAAATATAGTAGGAATACTCTGGTTCTCTGCTCCCTCCTTTATTACCCAATGGAGGAGGAGTGACTCATCAGCCTGGAGAACAAGAGGAGAAACCGATTGCCCATGGCTCACCCCATTCCCACTAACCCAGCTTTGGAGAATCCAGGAGGACTTCCCAGAGGAGGTGATGGCTAATCCCCAAAGGATGAAAATAAAAGGGAAGTAAGAGGGAGTAGTTTGGGGAGGTGCCAGAATGTGGAAATTCCTGGAGGCAAAAGAAAACATGGTCCTTTGGGGGAAAGGCAAGAAATTCCGTACAGCTGGAGTATAGAGGGTGAGAGATCAGCAGCTGAAAGATGAAGCTAGCGAAGGAGCCAGATCATGAAGGGCCTTATGTGCCAAACTATGGCGTCTAGGCTTTATCCCAAGGGCACTGAGAGGGATAGTAAGGTTTAATGAAGAGAGTGAAGATATATTATTCCTGCTAGATCAATCTGGCTGCAGGGTAGAGAAAAGAAGAAGGATTGGAAGTTCCCAGCCCTCTCTGAAAATGTGATAAAAGGAGGAAAGGGTCCTTTGCTGTGCTAGAGATCTTCCTTTTGGCCCTCCAGGTTGAATTGTCCTGGGCCCCGGGTCTGAGCTCCTGTCAGAGGGCCCTCTCCATACAGCCCCCCTCCCAGCTCTAATAACCACTCATTCCCTCTCCCCTACAGGCCGAGGGGCGGGCACAGAGTCCCAATGGTAGTGTGCAATCCCTTGTAGTTTCTTTACACCCTGCCCACATATTTATAAACAACTTTGTTATTTAAAACTCCTCAAATGATCCTAATTTGAGTATGCCAGATGGTTCCTGCTGGTATCCTTGTGGTTACATCCCCCCTGCCCCCCTCAAAAAAAGAGAAAGCAAGTATAAGTGACATGGGGAAAGGATGGGACATCTTCCTCAGGATTATGGCTGGAGAAGTTTGCTGCTTAAGAAAGATAATGGTCTTACTGAGATAGTGGTTGTCTTTTTTTTAAATAAATTAATTTATTTATTTTTGGCTGCGTCGGGTCTTCGTTGCTGCGTGCCAGCTTTCTCTAGTTGTGGTGAGCGGGGGCTGCTCTTCGTTGCGGTGCGCGGGCTTCTCACTGCGGTGGCTTCTCTTGTTGTGGAGCACAGGCTCTAGGTGTGTGGGCTTCAGTAGTTGTGGCACGCGGGCTCAGCACTTGTGGCTCGCGGGCTCTAGAGCGCAGGCTCAGTAGTTGTGGTGCACGGGCCTAGTCGCTCCGCGGCATGTGAGATCTTTCAGGCCCAGGGCTCAAACTCGTGTCCCCTGCACTGGCAGGCAGACTCCCAACCACTGCACCATCAGCGAAGCCCTGTGGTTGTCTTTTAATAGCCCTACTGTTTTGGTGAGAATGATGTTGCTCACTTAAAAAGGAAAGAAAAAGAAAAATCTTTGGAGATATCACCTCCCAGAGACAAAAGCTGTTAACATTTTTGCTGAATATTTTTCTACACATTTCTCTATACATATATACTCATACAGATACATTAGACTTCATATGAATGAATCATACTCCAAATGCTGAATCAAACCTACTTTTTCTCATCCATAAGCCTCAAGTTTTGAGTTGCCTGTGGACTAATCCAAGTAGACCTGTCAGGAAACAAACTGAATGTAGTCATCTAGAGTTCAAGTCTTGAGGTCGCCATCAGAGGGTAGAGGGATAGTCATGAAAGCCTCACAAGGCAGAGGATCCCATCAGGCAGAGGGTGGGAGGGGAAGAGGTGAGGGCCACCACAGAGCCACTGGAACTCAAACACTGACAGTTCAAGAAGAACCAGAGGAGACAGAGAAGGAACAGTTAAGGAAGTAAGAGAAAGGAGAGTTCTTGGCCTTTGAGAAAGAGGCGTGGCCCACGGTGAAGAAGGCCACTGTCAGGTCAAGGAGGTAAGGGCTTTGGATTTAGCAGTAAAAAGGTAGCTGGTAGCCTGGATAAGAGTGATTTTAGTTGGGAATTCCCTGGTGGCCCAGCGGTTAGGACTTGGCGCTTTCACTGCTGGGGGCCTGTGTTCAATCCCTGGTTGGGGACCTGAGATCCTACAAGCCACTTGGCATGGCCAAAAAAAACAGTGATTTTAGTCAAGTGGTAGAGTGGAAGCCAAATTGTAAAAGAGCTGAGGAGAAAATGGAGGTAGTCTGCCCCCCAATTTGCTGTCCCCCTTCTCCCTCATCAGAGCTTTTTCAAACTCTAATGTGTGTATGAAACACCTGAGCATATTGTTACAGTGCAGATCTGATTTAGTAGGTCTGGGGTGGGCTCTGTATTTCTAGCAAGCTCCCTGGTGATGTGGACACCACTGAACCAAAGTTGAAGCAGCAAGGGGTTAGATTGGGCTGCCCAGTGCCAAGGCCCGGTCTTGATAAGTACTTTACCAAAGACACTCAAGTGTACAGATATAAAAATGAATTCTTGGGGTCTTAGATTATTATTCACATCAGAAAAGTACTAAAAAGGAAAACTAGAGGAAATTTCTTCACTCATATGTCTAGTTCTGTCCTACGTATGTGCCTTCCTCATGAAAGTCCCTTCACTTGGGTCACTTAAAACTTATTAGGAGGGCTTCCCTGGTGGCGCAGTGGTTGAGAATCTGCCTGCCAATGCAGGGGACACGGGTTCGAGCCCTGGTCTGGGAAGATCCCACATGCCGCGGAGCAACTGGGCCCGTGAGCCACAACTACTGAGCCTGCGTGTCTGGAGCCTGTGCTCCGCAACAAGAGAGGCCGCGATAGTGAGAGCCCCGCGCACCGCGATGAAGAGAGGCCCCCGCTTGCCGCAACTAGAGAAAGCCCTCGCACAGAAACGAAGATCCAACACAGCCAAAAAAATATATAGATAAATAAATTTAAAAAAAACAAAACACTTATTAGGATTTTCTAGTTATCTTTTAGTTATTATTTCTACTTTAATTGCATTAGGCCCAAGAACATGCTAAGATCACAGTCCTTTGAAATTTGTTAATATTTGCTTTATGGCTCAAAGCATGGTCAGTTTTTGTAAATGTTCCATGAGTGCTTGACAAGAACATATTCTACAATTGGGTGCTTATTAACTGGATTGACAGGTCTTCATATTTTATCAATTACTAAGAAGAGATGTGTTAAAATCACCAGTCTCTCTACCTGGAAAGCCTTTCCTCCTCACCTCTCCTACTTGCCCAGTCTTCCATCCAACAACTGAGGACTCACGGTGACCAAAATCTGACCCAGTCTCTGCAGATCCAGTCCTTCCGCTCGTGGAGCTGACAGTCTAAGAAGATTTACCGGGTCACCAACACCTCCCCACCTCACCTCAGACCTGGAAATAATTCTCCCTCCTCTGAGCTCTTACATCATTCACTGCCTGTGTAGCTAATTTAACACTCAGATAGTCTGTCTTTGTTGCAATTATTTGTGTTCATAATTTACTCCAGCTTTTAGACTCCACATGAGCAAAGATTATCCTATTTTCTATATAACTGCTTTATTAAAATTATTGACAAACCATAAAATTCACTCTTGTAAAGTGTACGATTCAGTGGAAGACTATCTTATTTATCTTGGCATCCTCTGTAGCAGGGGTCCTCCATCTTGGTTGCACATTGGAATCACCTGTAGAGCTTTAAAAAAAAATACTGCTACCTGGTTCTCACCCCCAGAGGTTCTGACTTAACTGGTTTGGGGTGTGGCCTGGGCATCAGAATTTGTAAAACCCCCAGAGGGATTTTAACTTGTAGCCTGGGTTGCCTTATAGTGCTTTGCACATAACTGCCACTCAATAATTGTTGTAATCATGAATTAGCCCTAGGTTCCACCTAATTAACTCACTCAAGAACTACCTTCCCTGTCTCCCTTCTAGCCCAGCAGCTTCTATAATGATCTGCTTATGTCTGTCTCCCCCACTTAGTGTACAAAGGAAGACTGAGACAAAAGCATTTAGGAAAGATAAGTTTACTTGCAAAGACTGCTGACTTTCAGTAGGATTGGACCACTGAATAAGAAATACAACAGATATTTAAAGGAAAAATGTAAAGATTACCATGTTTACATTTATCTCTTCAGCATAGATAGTATACTCACATGGGAAGATATGTCACAAATGACATATTCCCAAGTTTCTGTATTCAAAAGTCAGGGATAAAATGGTTTTCATTAGGGAATCAGTAACTGATGGGAAAAGCTCAAGATTTCATTCATTTTAGACAGCAGATGTAAAAGAGCAGTTCGGATACTTTGTCTTAAGGCTGAAAGTATCTTATTATCAGCAGTATTTTTCCTCCTGTGGGACTTGATGTACACTCTTAAAATGGCAGCAGGGCAGTCTCACTTTTGTTTCCACAACCGTGAGCTTCATGAAGACAGGGTCCGTTCCAGTCTTAGATATTACGGCATTCCCGTGCTGGCACATGTTGGACGTTCAATATATATTAGTGAAATGGATACGATCACACCTCATGCCACAGTACTTAAATAAGATTTTAACTGGATAGGGAGCTGCACCAGTTTTCCATTTTGATACTTTTCACAATTCTTAATTATGGTACTCTGAACTGGGACACTCCTCAAACTGCTTAGGCTACAACAAATTCAGAAGGAGCTTTTATTTCCACGTAAACGATTGTTGAGGGGCGGGTGTCTGTGAATGGACGACCCTCACGTGAGTAACAAGATGGTCACTCCCGGATGAATGAAGACACGATTCTCGTGGCTGGGAGTGATCCCTCAGCGAGGCCGGTCATCTCGCCTATCCTGTAATACCATTTAACACCTACTATTGACACCTCCCCACAGCCAGATCCTAGGGGTACGCGTGGGCATCCGGAGCCGCGCCCCCAAGTTCGCCGCAGCAGCATCCCCCCAGCAGGGGCGTTACGCCCCAGGGCGCAAGGCAGAGCGACTCACATATCTAGAAGACAGAGTAAAACCAGTCGCACCAAGGAGAGGCAGCGTTATTTAGGCAGGCGGCTACTCCTCCAGAGCTTCCACCCTGTCCCCTGGGCCCGGCGCCCGGCGCTCAGCCTGTGCCCGGCTCCAGGAGCCCCAGCTCCCTCCACGTGTCCTGTCTTCCCAGCAGCCACCTCTGCTGCCTCGGGAGGAAAATCTCCTGACAACTCGCGGTCTGCGGACTACGACTCCCAGCAGGCACCGCGCCGCTTCTCTCTCCGCCCCCCCTCCACGGGGCACGCAGGCGCTCTGGGCTCCGTCAACAAGCCGGGCTGGCGACGACTGTTTACAGTTCCTTATGGGATTTGTAGTTTTTCTGGAGCTAGCTGGGCCGTCAGTCAAAGGGACAAGAACTACAAGTCTCGGCGGCCCCAGCGTGACGAGCCTGGTCACGTGGGAGGGGGCCGACCGGGCGTGCGTGCCGCCGTTGATCCGGTGCTGCAGTGAGGAGGTGGTTCTCGCCCGTGTTGTGTGTGTGTGTGTGTGTGTGAGTGAGAGAGCGAGTGAGTGAGTGAGTGAGTGTGTGTGTGGGGGGACTCGGCTTGTTGTTGTCGGTGACTTCCCCCTCCCCTCCACCCCTCCCCCTTCCCCGCCGCCGCTGCAGTGGCCGCTCCCTGGGCCGTAGGAAATGAGCGATAACGATGACATCGAGGTGGAGAGCGACGTGAGTCCTGGGGCTTCTTCCTTCCCTTGCGGGTTGTCAGGCGGGGACAGCGGCCGGGGTTCTCAGCAGGGCGACGGCGGCAGGGGGCCGGGCAGCCGCCGCCTCCTTCCCCTTCCTCACCCTGGGCCGGGACCGCCTCCGTCGCGCTCCCGGCTCGCTCTCCTCCGGGCTCTTGGCCGGAGCGGCCTTCTGGGACTGGAGGTGGGGAGGAGACACGCGGCCTCTGGGACCCCCACCTCCCCCGGTGGAGGAAGGTGCTGCGGCCTCCCGTTCCCACCCTATCCAGTTCAGGATCCGGGGGACAGGGACGGGGTGCGCCCGGGATCCCATTGTCCGGATCCTGGGGAAGGGCACCGCGCTTAGGACCTGCTCCCTTGGCCCGCGACCCCCTCCTCCCGTGACCCGCGGCGGATCCTGGCGGGTGAAGGAGGGCGGAGAGGGCTTGGGACTGCCCAGACGCCCTGAGCTGGGTGCGAGGAGAGGAGACAGTGCTCTGGACCCCCTCTGTCCCGGGTCGGATCCCGGAAGGAGGGGCGGCGCTCGGGACCCCCCTGCCCCGCTACCGGATCCCGCTAGGGGGGATGGGGGCGTGGGATGGGGAGGGGGGGGGTAGGGCTGACTCCCCACCCGCCGCTTCCTCTGCCGCCGGCATTTTCTTTCTTATTATTGAATGTGAAGTGTAAAAATAACTTCTATATTTTCTATTTTTTTTTCTCTCTTATTCCAGGAAGAGCAACCGAGGTTTCAATCTGCGGTACGTCTCCTACTCTCCGTTTCATTTTCATTTCCGTTCAATTCTAGTCCTTTTTGGGGTCAGAGAGAAAAAGAGATCGTTCTATTACTTTTAATATTGTAGTAAACTCTCCTGTTAACCGCTAAGGTGAGGTGGGGCCTTGTTCTGGGGTTCTAGGTGGGGGGGGAGGGGTTTGCAAACCTCGTAATTCTAGGTTCTCAGGTGGTGAGGTTCAGTGACTGTAGGTGAGTGAGAATTTGTATGCAAGGAAATGAATCCTTCTGTAGGTTTCCGCTGGGGGCTCTAGCTGTCACTATAGAAGTGGGGAATGAGAAACACATCATGCTGAAGTAAATTGTAGTATTATTTCAGGGAAAAGTGGCCAGATTGACTTAGGAACAAGTAGGTTCTAAACCGTGTCTGCATAGTTGTGTGAAGTTGAAGCCACATGCAGTAATCACCTTTAACCAAAAGTCATGTGACTTCTGTAGACCTATGGAATGTAGCACAACCTGGTATTATTCTAATGCAGAAATTGGAAATGTAGAGGGGCCAAAGGTTGAATGTGAACGTGTCACATTCAGCCGCTTATTGTGGTCTGACTATATTTGAGTTGAAGGAGCAGTATAAAGACAATAAAAGAACTGTTGAAATAAAGTGGCACTGTAGAGAGAGGTTTGCTAACAGGTGATGGTTGAGACCATACCGTGTCGTCAATAATTTCTCAGAGTTTGGATGTTAATGTTCTCAGTGAGTGTATGGTTCTGTGGATTAAGACAGACACAAATCTCATGTCCTTGGAGTGTGAGATAGTACTATGGGTGTTCCATGAATAGATTAGAGGGAGAAAAAAGAATAGAGACAAAATAAATCAGAATCAGAGGAGAAGAGAAATGAGTAAACCATAGCATCTAACATTTGACAGATGGGAGCAGTAGGAAGTGTAGAGAATGAGGGTCCAAAATGTAGATGTCTCTGGGGGGCCCAGGCAGTGAGATGGTCAGGAATAAAGTAGAGAGCAGAGGTGAGGACTGGGGTACTAGAGTGCACATGCCTCTTCTAAAAAGGCAGCCACTAAAGTCCAGTGGGTTGCTGTTATGTGGGAAAGAGGGCTTAGTGTTGTCTTACCTTCCTATTTTAAAAGAAAGATTACAAATCCAGACTTTCATGTTATTTTTCTGATTTTTAAAATTATGAGACAATCAAGTTGTTTAGGGGCTTGTTAGAATTTGCAAGATGCCACTTTGAGACCTCTGGTCTAATAATTTCATTATCACAGGATAAAAGCAAGCCCTCTTAATTGTACCTGCTCTTCATTAGAGCACAGATTCTAAGGTTGTCGAAGGAGTTAGGCATTTAGAAAAACTTTACTTATGGAAAGCTGATATTTCCATAAAATCCAAGAATGCAGTTGTTCCAGGGGTTTTAAAATTATCCCTGGGTACTAGTCACTAAAAAAGAATTTGTTTTGTTTTATTTTTCCTTGAAGTATTTGAAGACAATACTTTGAATATTTGAAGTATTGTCAGATACTTAATATTTATACATACGTTTGAAAATTAAATTCCTTTTTTTCAGTTACTATTATCCTTAATAATGTAAACATGGAATTTCATGTTTGGAACACAGTCTACTTAAAACATTTTTTTTCTCCAAGTCTCCGGTTGTAAAATCTGCCCTAGGGCTTGATCAGGATTGGAGGGTAGGGATTGTTTAGGCTTCCTTTGAAGAATCATTATTTAAATTGGAATTATATTGGCTTTCCAGTGAGATAAGGATTTTCTTTGTGAAATTTTGGCTTCCAGTTCTTGAGCGCTTTCTGCTTTTCAGAATGCCCGTCCACATGACTGTTGATGTAAATCGTTTTATTAAATTATGAAAATGTCCCCACTCTCCTAGAGTGCTCATCTCATTGTCTGGTCTGGAGGTTTTCAGTTCGCTGTTAAGGTGCTTAGGATTTTTCCCTTTGATTTTGGAGGGTGGGCACAGGGAGTGGTTCTGACCCTTTGTTTTTAATTTGACACATCTACTTGCTGAGATATTTAAATATTATCTGTTACAAGATAATCACAATGGCATAGAGAGAAGAAGCAATAGACAAATTTCGTAGCATATCAAGCAATTATTGTGAACACATAGGGTAAAAAGGATTTTTTTTTTCTGTGTGACTATGTTTATTTCCTGACATTTAGTATAGATAAATATATATTTTTTTAATTTTGGGGAAACGGTTCTTAAGCTTTGCCTTAGTTCAGAAAAGGGTGTGGACTGTGAACAACCAAATATTTAGGACTGCAGAAGAACTTTTAAAAAGTTATTTTGAAACAGTCCTGTGGGTCCTAATATAAAAAGAGGTATTCATTCATGTTTTATAATGTCACTGCCATAGCTACAGCCTTACTACAGAAGAAATGTAGGATACTCAGCAATAACAGAGTTAGGAAGTCAGGCGAACAGTAACAGAAAGTGAAACTGATTTGACGAGTATTTTTTTCTGTTGCCTCAGTGCGAACAGAAAACAACTTCTCCGGTGACCAGTAAGCTTTGTTAAAGGAAGTAATCCCAAACAATAATTTTTATTATTAAATTCAATATGTCTCAGAATCCCACTGATATTATCTTATTTTTATTATTTTTTTGGAGGGAAAAAGTTGCATTTCAAAGACAGTTTTCTGGGGCAGGTATATTTCATGCAAGGTGATCTTTGTTCTGTTTCTGCTTGGGGTTTTTTTTTTTTTTAAAGAATGAATGTATACAAGAAACGTAGGGTTAGTGTGTTAGTCGGAAACCTAAGACCTTTTTCAGCTTATCCTTCATGACAGCTGCACGTGTTTCAGTTACAGTATATCTTTTGGGGGGGTTAGAAACAGATTTGTACAATTCTGTTTCTGGACCTTTCTGGTATGAAATATTTCTAACTTGTCAGAGCTCTTTGTTTCTTTAGAAATTGCAATGTATTCAGAAGGGAATGAGCTTGGTCACCTTTGAGATTGGAATTTACTCAGGAAAGTACTGTCTTTTACCCGGAATTAGTTGCATGGCAGAAGTGCTACGTGATACATGTACTTGGTGTCTGCTTCAAGTGTTGACAGTGATGTGGATGCCAGGTTTGGTTCCTAAAAATACCTGTTGAAGGGTGTTCTTATATTTAAAAGTCTTCTTTCAAGATTCCAGTAATGGTAAAATAGTTGATCAAGGAAAATGGGTATAGTATGATGGCATATTTGGATGATAGCGTTCCCAAGTTTTTTTAGGCACGAAGTGATTTTTTTGAATAGCCTGGAAAACACATGTATGTATTGGATATTAAAAATGTATACCAGGCAGTCGACTTCAAGCAGGAGAGGTGTTGGGAAGTTGCAATTTATATCTCCTATTAAGGACCTTTGTGAATTTCTCATCCTAGCTGCCCATAATTTCATGTTGCAATTTTCATGTTGATTAAAGTGAATTAAGTTGCTTAGAAATTCAGTTTTATTTATCCTATTTGCTTCCCATCAGAAGTAGTAAATAGATCTTTTCTGATGAGAATTTTGAGCCTGTATATTTCCAGTTTTAGTGTTTAATAAGAGTAGCTTATTAAGTAATCATAAGCAACACTATCTTCTTTCTAAAATATAGCCTTTAAATTTCTTAAAGGCAGTAAGTGTTTACTGGGCAACTCTAATTCAATATATGGTGGGAATTTTCTATATTGGAATTGAGAAGATTCCCCTTATAGATGGGGTTAGGTGTCACGTGACCTGCAAGAGAGGACATTGCTCTGGAGAACCTTGGTCATACTTGAATAATGGATCATTCATGTCCCCTTGTGATTTGCCTACCTAGAACTTGCAGGAAATAATGCTGCTGACTGATGTAATGCCTTGAAGGAAGATGTATTCTCTATGCAGTAAGTTGGAAGGAAATAATTTAAAGAGATTTCTTCAGTTTTGAACAGCCCTCCTTAGCTTGAATGACCTACTGCCAGTTTAGCAACTTCTTGGCTAACAAAATAACATTTGCCTTCAACATTTAACAACACTTAAGATAACATGTGCTTGTTAGTGTCAGAGATGGACAAATTGTAGGTGAAGATTTTTATTCTGGCTGCCAGTATGGAAAGTTTGGTGGAAATAATACTGAGAGGCTGAATAAAAACCTTGGCAGAGATGTCAAAGCTGGAATTGATTTGGTGTCGGAGTTCCTGTTGAGCATCTGTGGGCCACTCTTAAGATCACACGGCTCTTTAGTATTTCTGTTAGCCTAGGATGCCCTGAAGGAAGGGTTGTCTGCTGGAAACTGCAAATCCAGCGTACTTAAAGAGTGACAGCATCCAGCCACTGCTCCTGTAGGATGTATAGGGGAGGTATTTGTGGGCCTGCTGTACAACCCAAGAATGTTTCTGTTGTCTCCTAGAATTTGTTTGGTATCACCCGTTTTCATTATCAAACATCTTTCTCAGTATAGTTGAGAGAAAGCTGACTCATCTGAGTTGAGCTTTATTTGTTCAAGACACACAATTGTTTGGCCCTTCCCCACCTGTTTTTTTTTTTTTTTAAACTACTTTTGAGTTTGTGGGAGGATCTCAGGTGCCTTACACTGGGAGTCTTCAAATCTTGTCCCTTTCAAAAAGGGTTGCCCGCAAGCGAAGATAGTTAACAAAGCAGTGATAAGCCTGGCAACTGGCCCTCCATTTGGATGAGTTGCGGGGGAAGGGAATTCATCCGGCTGGACATTTGGAAATGTTTCCCAAACAGAATTCTCAGTCTTGTGTAAAGGTTTTTCATATGTGTAAAGGTCCTTCAAGCCACTAGAGGTATTATTTAGTTCAGAGTTGCCTGGAATTAGGCATGTTAGTTCTGCATGTTTTTAACTTGCTCTTTCAAGTGAGGCTGGAGAAGAAGAAAAATACATCATTGCCATTGTCTCTGAGAGCTTTAAAATGGACTCTGGTTAAGTGTAGCAGCTTGGGGATGGACATGGCAGCAGGGATTGGTCTAAGATTCCACTCTTCTGCTGGTTAAATTGGGCCTGGAACCACCACAGAAATTCCATCCACTACTTTGAGAACAACAGTCCCCAGCCCAGGCTTTCTACCAGGCAGTGGACTGCTGCCTTTCCTTGTTGAGCCAACTTCTCAAACTTGGCTGGCTTCCCAGATGAGAAGCCAAGATTTCTGCTGATGGTCCACAGCCAAGTTCACTTACAATCCTCTAACCGAAAGACTTGTCCATTTGAGTCCTTTCAGGGCTCAGTGAATGGGAAGGGGGTAGTGCATTGTGGGGATGATTTTGGTGTTAGATTATACTTAGCTCCACCCTTCTAGTGCAGGCCTGAGTGAAACCAAGTCCAACTTGATTTTAGCCATTTGAGATTTGCAGGACTCTCCCAGAAAGAAAACAGACAATTAGAATTTTATTTGTATCAACAAGAGGGATTGTGGGTAACTGGTGTCACTGCTTCTGTGCACAGCTCTTAAGCTGGGAGGAGGGCCAGGAATCAGGGTGATTTAGTAGACAGGAGTATCTTGGGCTGCTGCTGGATACCAAAGCTGGGCGATTATTTTGCATGTAAATAAACCCTCCTAGGGAGTGTGTAGCAAACACAGGAGAGACAGATAGATGCCAAATGCCATCTCTCAGCCCTCTAAGTCTTTAGTCTAAGACCCAGCCAACTTACCTATGTATCAACAGATGACTAGAGGGAATGGTAAGTTAGAAAAGGACTAGGTACTTAAATATGTTTAATTCTTTCAGGCTATTCATACTGCTGATAGAAGGCACCTGCACTTTTCTTGCTCTAATGCTGTATGATACCTTCCTCTAGCCTCAGGTTATCTGATCATTCCCTCCGTTTCCCTGTAAATTCCACATATCCCTGGAGTTCAGCAGACACTCATTTTTACAGAGAATCCAGGCGTAAGATTAGGAGAGCTTTAGAAGTGTTCCAGGCGTCTGTCCTGAAAATAAGTGCTATGCCATGGAGAACCATGGCTGTGATGGGAACCATGTGTCCAGTTCAACAGAGCTATAGGTGAGGTGTGCTCGAGAGACCAGGAAGTGACTAAAATTACCACAGCTGCTCGCAGCCTCTTCTTCCTCTGTAATGACTCAGACTTTTAGGATTAGATACTAGAATTTCAAGTCCTTTCATTCCTATAACTCTTGTCTCTATAGACTTTTGTCCGAACATCTTGTCTAGTATAAAGATTCATTTGAGGCATTCTTGTGCTAAGCCAAGTTATTTACTCCTGTTGCTTCATTTTTAAAATTCCTGGTGCTGTGTCTGGGTAGATTAAAGCTACCTGAACTTCCTCTGTACAGACTTCCTCTTTAGGTTAGCCCAGTGCAACCTTGTGTATTGGGGGTAAATTCTCAGAGTATAGTATTTCCCATAATTCCCGGAGCGCAGATGTGAAGTTCTTGCTTCGGGTTAAGTGAGCGTTTGTGCTTCGTTGGAGGGACCGCCCCTTTAATGGGGACCTGCCAAAGCTCTCTTGCAGTGTTCTCCAGCACTGTCTCTTCCACCTGAAGCCAGTGTATTTTGCCACTGATTACTTGGCAGTCTCTGTTCCTCTCCAGCTGATTGTTCTTTGTGATTCTAAGCAGGACAGGATAAGGAGTTTGGTCTGTGGGTATTTAGATACCGCCAAATAAGCATGACACGCCACAGGTGCCTGAGGAGATGTATTGAGAATATGTGAGTGTCAGAGGTTTACTGTCTGAAAACCGCCTTTCTGGCAGCCTGTGTGAGGGAAGCCCTTGGCTGAATAGCACCTTAGATGCACTTTAAAAAGTAGGAGCTCAGAATGCAGTTGGCGTCTATATCAACTCTGTCATAATGATCGCAGATTCATGCATCTGGGTTTTCTAGAGGTTTTCGTTTCTATTGTATGATTTGGCAAGAAGGTCTTAAAACTAGTACCTCTTAGCGAGCTGGAGACCAGAGCAGACTCATGGTGATGGTTTCACATGGAAAGAAACACTGCACCAGTGACCTAACTCCTTTCCTGGGTACCCACCATGGGGAATCTCTTACAGTGGGGGTGATCACGTCTTATGAAGGGGCCCACTGCAGCTTTTCCCTGGTCACCTCCCAGCCGTGGACTGGCGGCTGTTGTGTCACATAAGTAAGTTGTGGGAGAAAACTGATGCTGCAGGAGAGTCACACTTTGTCCCCATGAATAACTTTTATTTTACTTATGCATGAACTGGATGCATCGAGCTACTTTGGATGTTCCTGTCGAAAGCCTTGCTCACCCCTTTCTCCCCCTTTAGCAGAGCCTAATTCTGGAGACTCCTAACTGCCCACCTCGACAAGTCCTTCCCAGTCCAGTCACCTGGGACAGCGCTGACAGCATATACTTCCAGGCTGTACCCACTCACCTGTACCAAGCAGAAGGACTGACATCACTAATGTGCTCTTCCTCCCATTCTTCCAGGCTGACAAACGGGCTCATCATAATGCACTGGAACGAAAACGTAGGGACCACATCAAAGACAGCTTTCACAGTTTGCGGGACTCGGTCCCATCACTCCAAGGAGAGAAGGTGAGTTTATTGAGAAAGCTGATTAGCTTAACCACCACTAACTTGGAACTCACTGTGAGGTTTAACAGGGCACTCACCCTTCTGGAAAGAAATGGAGTCAGGGATATTTGGGTGACATGGTTTCCTTAATCTTTGATTCTTCGGGGAGTCATCACACACCTTACCTACTGTAGTTCATCCTTAGCAAACGATGTCAGATGTAATGGAGCTGCTTGTTAAGACATCAGTAGGAGCTCTCTTTTAAAATTAGTATTATGTATAATAAATTACTCATTCGAGAAATTATTATAACTATACAGTGTAATATAGAGAGTAGCATACAGTAGTTTGGGATAATGCTAAGGATTCCTGAGGTCAGTGATTCTCTGGACCTCCATGAGAATTCCTTTTATATGGTTCGAAGTGAGTACTTATTTTAAATGAAACCTCCCAGGAATGTATGTGAACCAATCTGGACACCAGTGATCTCCCAGTCCAACAGTTATTACTTCAAAGGCATGTAAAGAGCATTTTAAATGTGGGGCTTGAGTAAAGAGACATGTTCTTACGAAATGGAAGAAAAAAATAACTACTCTTCTTCCACCATCCCCCTACCCCACTGGTGGCCTTCCAGAAACTGTTTTCCCTGGAGAGGTAGGCACCAGCTGTTTCTACATTTGAAAAACAAAGTCCGAAGCTTTGAGTAAAAAGTCTGTGGGTTAGGGTCACTCCTTGGAATTTGGAGAAAATATGTGTTTGCAGAGTTAGTTCCGTCCTTGACACACAATATAACTGGCTACTCTCTGCAGCTATTCAGTGTGTAAGTGGCAAACTTGGAAGAAGACCTGTGTGTTTTTGGTTTTTGGTTCAATAATGCAGTGTTAAAGAAGCAACCGGAAAAAAAAGCAACCGTTTTAAGAAAAATTGTTGCTTTCAGGTGGGCTTTGAATGGCTTTCCAGATTTAGCTCTGTGGTAGGAGTACTGGTTTTGTTTGGTTATCCAGAATTAAACTTGGGACCATTATGGTTTCATTTTATTTATATTGCCAGTCTGGTAAGCCACGTGCTTTATACCTTATCTGAGGTGTGGCTGTGTGGCTAAAGGATGGGGTAGGTCTGACCTTTATGAAAAACATAAGACAGGCCATGTAAATACCTAGCATTGCAAAACCAGAATTTGCCCTGGGTTAGGCCTACTTAGTATGCACTTGGCTTAATGGCCTTGGACCAAGGTGCTTACCTGGAATAACAGCATTCCTGGGTACAACACGGTTAAGCACCACAGGAAATCTTTATGATGGGGAGAGAGGCTCACCCTTTTAGTCAGAGTACACATGTACAAAGGATTATCTCTTGTGTTTGTCTGAACTATTGACAGTAGGTGCTTATTCATATGCCATGGTATCAATTAAAGTGGCTTCGGTGAAGTAAATGGACAAGAGCTGCCTTTTTCTAAGTCTCACATCTAATCAGGAGTGGCGCCGGGGCAACGTATCCCAAGAAATGGCCTGTGGATCACCCCCATCAGAATCACTACTGAATCTGTCTTTCAGGAGGCAGGCCTAGAGATCTGTATTTATAACCAGCAGTCAGGTGATTCTTAGGCTTTCTTAAGTTCAAGAACATTTTGGGAGAGGTCAGTCTTAAGAGCTCAACTATACCTTTTTCTTTATCCAGTCTATTTTACATCGTCATAACATTCTTCCTTAAGTCCTTAAAATCACATTACCCTAAATCCTGTTGTCTCCTTTCTTCAAGGAAGATGACAGTTTGAATTTGGTAACCTTACAAACCAAACAGTTGTCATTCTTTGTGGCCTATTCATTTATTCACTTACTCCATTCAGCAGATACTTACTGGGGGTGTGCTGCATACCAGTCATTGTCCTAGATGTGGGGAATACGGCAGTGAACAAAGTAGACAAAAGCAGAAACTCTTAGTGTGGTGAGGAAAAGATAGAAAATGAACTAATAATTAAATATATATATCAGATAAGTGCTATGGAGAAAAACAGGGAAGGAAGGGTTGCAGTTTTCATTAGGGCAGACAAAAAAAACACACTGGCAAGGCAACATCTGAGCAAAGACTTGAAGGAAGTGAAGGAAAGAACCATGCATCTATCTGGTGATTAGCATTCCAGGCCAGGGAAGGCAAGTGGAATAGTCCAGGGGCAGGAACCTGGGAGCATTCCTGGGCCTGTCAAGGAGACAGAGGCCAGAGTGGCTGGAGTAGAGTGAGTGAAGGGACTGTGGCAGGAGATGAGGTCAGAGAAGTAGCAAGACTAGGGGAAAGGAGTGGTCGAGGGGCCAGGTTTCTTCTAGCTGATCAAAGCCCCAGTGGAAGTTTACCAGGTGCCTTTCTGATTTCAGAATGCTTTTGTGTGTTCCAGTCCAAATGTTCATGTTGAGCATGAATAAAGGAAGTAAGTGGCTGTTAGCTCTGGTTGAACCCCAGCCCCTTCCCACTAAGTTCCACAATCTTCATTATTTTCCTTCCCCGCCAACACTGTTTCACAGGTGCTGCAGTGAGTCTAACAGAATACTTTGGTCTCTCAGACTTCCTAGTTCTCCCTAAATGTTGCAGTTTTTTTTTAAGTGGTATTTGAACCAAAGGGAATTGGGTAACTCTTGATTTGGATTGCAGTAATTAAGGTTCTGACATTATGTAAATAATCGTGAAATGATCATTTTGCCCTGTGAGTTTTGGGGATGCTCAGATCAGTTTCTTGAAGTGAAGGCCCCCAGTCTCCTTTGACTTGTTCACCTTTATGTTCCAGGTGACTTCTCACTTAGTATTTGGATTATCTGTCCTATGTGTTCTAATAAGCCTTTTGTTTTTTAAAAAGAAACTAATACTGATTGAATTGGATCCTAACCAAGAATGGGGGATACTTGTACTAAAACAAAAAAAAACAAAAAAAAAACCTTTAAATGTGAGACCCAAACTCTATTTATCCTTTGTTTCCTATATTTCTACTATAAAATGGTCACCCTTTACTTAAGTAAAAAATTCAGTATTACCTAATATCTGTATTGCAATGTAAAATGAAAGCTGCACAGCAGTTCTCTGAGGTGAGTACTACACTATTATAATTGGGCGATTACTACTGCTAGGGTTCCTGCCATCCTTAATGTATCAGAGATGAGGAAACAGGCTCAAGATCAGTCTGTAGCTGGACAGAGACTAGAACTCAGCACTGCTGGTTGCCAAGTTCACTCTTTCTGCCCCACCATAGGGGTAAACAATTTAAGGATATTTTAAAGAAATCTTGCTTAAATTCTTATATCTTGTCTTTATATTGGGAGCTTCCCCTGGATAGGGTCAGTAATCCTGGCAGTATGTCATACTAGGGTTGCTACTAAAATATTACCCCCTGAAGTAGCATATGTAGACAACACCGAAGTGCAGAGTTAAGGGTCACTGAAAGTTTATAAATTTGTCTGAGTCCACATAGCTGCTCTGAGAAATAGATCATTATAGTTGGCAGTCCAGCTGGGTTTTGCCATAGGTCACACTGTTCACAAGTAGACTCTTGAACTCTTTGTTGCCTGAGTCTTTTGTTTCCCATAGTTTTTCAGCTGGACATGGAGCCCACAGGAAAGACGGAATGGCATTAGAACCATCAGCCAGTCAACCAGAGTAAGGGAGCAAGGGCAAGAACGACTGTGGTCCCACTTTTCAAAGGAAGACATTACTGTTGTTGAACAGAATTATTCCTTGTTTTGAGGGTCCTCGGTTGGGTGCTAGGGAGTGTTGCCCAATGGCTTGCTGGCACTGCGCTCACGCTGTTATGTGGAGGGCAAACCTGGTGGCGAGCCCATCAGTCTGCCTTTGCGTGGGGCTGTAATTCTGTGCCCACCCCTGGTGAGTTGGCCCCAGCACCTGCACCAGAGTGACTGTATCCAATCACTGTCTCCTTAGCATGGCTGACTTTAGTGAAAGAAGGTTCTGTTTCAGTAGTGCCATATGTAGCTGAACAGTGGTTTATAGTGATTTTTCATCTTCTGAGTCTCTTCCTAAATGCCTATTTATCATACTTCACTGCTCGCTCAGGCAGTTGTGCTCTGGGTTTCTCCTTTCTGGATAGAGCTATGTTATGTTAAAAAGAGATTATAACCTAAGATGAAAATAAAGAAGAAAAGTGTCTCTTCTAGTCAGCAAGTAAGAGTTCTTAGAATCAGTGAGTCAGAGTCCCTTTGCTTTAGGTGAGACTCTGAAGGCACTGCCTTTGCCGGCTCCTGTCACAGACGCCGGCTTCTGTCACAGACTCCGGCTCATGGTAGGTTCCCAGAAAGGAGCTGAGGAGTGAGAGCGCCATAGGAAACGGTGGGCTTGCTCAGCTCCTGGACGAAAACCGCCACAGCCCGCATGGTTGTGCTCACGTTTTTAAACGTGAGCACCGTAGAGGTTTAAGAGGTTTAATGCATGGTGTCTACTCTTGAGGATCTTGCTCTCTTGTTGGGGGAGAGGATTATACCTAACAATTAACAATAATAACATGCTGAGCATCAAGTAAGAGGTTAAAACACGGAGCTAATTTGTTTCATCTTCATTAAAGCCCAGTGTCCTTAACAGGTAGATGCTGAAACCAAATAGCCCCTTATACCAGGGAACATAGTAGTTCTTACTGCTGAAGGTCAGTCTCCCTGTTAAACTCACTCAGCACTGTGACCCGGGCTTATCCCAGGTGTAACTGTATACATATTTGTGTGGCTACTTGATGACTGTCTACCCGTCTCCCATACTACACTGTAGTAAGTACTGAAGGCAGGGAGAACATCTTTGGTCATATTTCTTCCCTTGGTGCCTGGCACACAGTAGGGAGCAGAGCGAGTGTTTATTGACTGAAGGAAGGAAGCCCTCTCTCCACCTGGCCTTGTTACACTGGGAGGAGCTCACTCTAGTGGACACCCTTTAAGGCAGGCAGTTCATTCAGCAGTAGTGTTTCTACATCATATCTGGGCTGCTAAAGGGGTTGTCTTTTAAATGAAATGTAAACTACAGCCCTACCCATTTCACCCTACTACTCAACAGGGTTATTACCTGGCCAGACTCCAACTTGGGCAGTTCTTTTATTCTTAAATTTTCTACATCTTAAGTTGTTGTCCATAGTTGTCCAGGTCTCCCTTAAGCTCCAGGCTCAGCAACTGTAAATGTACTGATTCACTGAATTCTTTGTTAACTGTATTTTTGCACTGCCAAAGCCTCCAAGGGCTTTTCAGTGCCCATCAAGGTAAGGACTGGCATTCCTTGTTCTCTGAATAAGGTACCCAACTTGCCCTCCTGCTTTTTCTGCTCCTTCCCTTATTGTGAAGCAGTGTACACCCTCCTCTGTTTCCCCAGGAATGTCATCTTCAGGTTTATCTGAGTTCTTTCCTTCCACCAAGGTCCCAACTCCAGCTTCACCACCCAGATGACATAGGGGTTTCACAATGGAGAGACCCACTTACAAGGGCTCCTCAGCTCCCCATGTTTCCTGCCCATGTGCCTTCCTGTGTTTCTCCCCAGTGAGGCCTCCCCTGCCAGTCAGTCTCCACCTGCCCATTTTCAAGGGCCGTATCAAATGCCTCAGCACCCTGAGAACCCTGGGGTATCACTCTCCCTGACACCCCACTGGCCCTTTATGGGGCCTCTCCTATGTCTTCCTTTTTTCTGTGACAGTTCTTATCACCTAACTGAAGGGTGCACTCCTTGAGGGCAGAAGCTTTGTCCATCCTTCTGGAAGTCTCTGCACTACAGAGTAGGGGAGGGCTCACTCCCATAGAGAAGACTAGAGAGTCAGGAAACTCACCGCTTTTCCATCTGGAGATTTGAAAGAAGAGAAATTGGTTACTGGGCCTTCCCTCTAGCATTTCTCTTTTTTTTCCCCCTCTAACAAAATTGCAGAAACTTTGGAAAAATGGGAAGAAGAAAAACAGTCCTTCCATTCCTCTAACACAACTACAACCTTTCCTTTATTCTAAGATTCTAAGACAAGTGGTGTCCAGTGGAATTTTAATGTGAGCCACAAATAGCAGGTAAAATTAATTTTAATAATATATTTTATTTAACCTAATATACAAAAGTAAGTATGACTTCCATATATAATCAGTATAGTAAAAATTATTAGTGGGATATTTTATATTATTTCTTGCACTGTTTTGATAATCCAATGTGTGTTTTATACTTAACAGCACATCTCAATTCAGACTAGTCACATTTCTTTTCTTTTTTTTAATTAGTTTTTATTGGAGTATAGTTGCTTCAGAATGTTGTGTTAGCTTCTACCGCACAGCAAAACGAATCAGCCATACATATACATATATCCCCTCCCTTTTGGATTTCCCTCCCATTTAGGATACCACAGTGCGTTACAGACTAGTCACATTTCAGTACTTATTAGCCACCTGTGGCTGGTGGCTATTGTGCTGGACAGTGTGGTTCAAAGATGCACTCTCCCCATCCCACACCCCATTTTAACATGACTGAAACTGGGTGCCATCTTAAAGTGGATGTTAAACAAAGCTCGCCCCTTTTTTTTCCTCCCCCAGCAAAGGCTGCTCTTAAATCCATGTGTTTATTGATGGAGTCTAAGAAACAAGAGAATAATGGTGTTATCAATCTGTGTATTCCCCTCTGGTTTCTTCATACGCATGCTTTACATGGGTAAAGGCTATATAGCTTGATGCTTTCACATAACATGCCCTTTCCCCAAGTGATAGAGTGTTCATATTTAGCCATTAGGCATGTTTCTTTTAACCATTTAGGTTGCCTCCAGTCTTTTAACTTTATAAATCATGTAGAGATGAACATCTTGGTGCATGTGGCTGTTTCCATAAAACAGATTCCCAGAAGTTGGATTGCTGGGTCTAGTGGTAAGAACATCTGATTTTTTTGCTGTATGTTGCCAAAATGCTTTCCAGGAGGATTGTTTTCATGTCTTCTTTTTTTTCTTTCTTTTTCAAGCAAATACTAAAGATTAGTCTTTTGGTATTGTTTTGAGAGTACCAATTTTACCACCACTGGAATTTTTTTTTTTGGAGGGGGTGACTAATTTAGTAGGCAAAAGGTAGTAATTAATTTTGTATTTTGTTTATTGCCTGTGAGATTAAATCCTTTTCCGCATGTTTATTTACTAGTTGTATTTCCTCTTTGGGGAAACCCTGTGCTCCCGTCCCTTGTGGTCAGAGTTTGATGGGGAAATGTCACACCTTCATTTCAGACTACCAAGGGCTCAAGATAAAAGAATACAAAGTTTGAAACATGATTTGTGTTGACCCTTAAACAAATGTCTGGCTCCCAGCTTTAAGCCCTTAATGGGGCATGATAGCTTTGCCTTCCCCTAGTAATCAAGAAAATGGTCCTTTGGGCTTGGAAGGGCCAGGCACAAGAAGCCTTTGAGGGGCCACATGGCTGTGCTGGCTCTGAGCCCACAGCCTTCCAGCCTCCCTTGTTGGCATTGATGGTGGTTCCATTTTGGAATGAACTAGTTTAATACAGACCTGAATTTATTGTGCTTTGATTTTTGTTTCCAGAACATGGCTTATTCAATTGAAAATGTACACCAGCTTTGCCCTAGGCCTCCCTTTACCTTACTATGCATAGAAGTTTGTGCAGGTTTCAGAAAATAATGGTTTTATTTTCTTTAAAATAACAAAACATGTCAGCTGGTGAGTCAGGCAGTAGTTCTTTTTTCATTCCCCAGGATGTGGCGTTTTGGTTCTTGGTGGAGCAGGGCAGCTGTAGCATCAGCCTGGTAGGATCTGATTTTGACAGGAGGAAAAAATGATAAATACAGCAAAGATGACTGTTTCTCAGGTCAGCATTAGGACCCTAGGGAAGAGCAATGGTGTCCCTAATGTTAACAAGCTAGTACGACTCTTCTCTTCCTCACCTCTCCCCACCTGCTTTCTAAACAACTTGGATTTTTGTCTAAATAAACACAAAGATTTACAGCTCCAGAAATGTGTGGGACTCTTGCCCTATATGAAAAATTTTGAGAACCACTGCCTTAAATGGGATTTAATGACCTTGGATGTCATCCTAAACATCAATGTTAACTACTTCAAGAATCATTTGGGACCTTTAAAAGGTACTAATTAGAATCAAACTCTTGGCTTTGGGGCCTCTCGTGAAATAGGTAGTTGATGCTTGCTGCAGCACACGAGGTGAGTACACTCTTTGCCCAAGCAGAGTTCTGTTTAAGTGGGTGCCTCTGGAGGCTGGGGTGGCCCTTTTCTCCATCTCCTTGCTGCTCTGGGCAGGGATGCAAACAGGCCAGCACCTGCGTCCGAGCAGGAGAGGTGGCACAGGAACCGCTGGGCCCCTCTGCCACGCTGGGTCTTCTCCGCTGTCCATTTTGGGTTTCCCCTTCTTAGGTAATGAAGCCAGAGCAGTGTGGGGGGCCAGCGTTTCCCCTCGCCCAGGCCCAGGTTCAGTCAGTTCTTTCAAGCTAACTTGCATCTTCTGGCTTTTCCTCTGTATTTGCTTCTTCTCTGCTAGGGGTCACTTTGAGTTTCACCTGCCTTTAAAAGAAAAAGAAAAACAATCTTCCTTCAATGCTGCTGTTATTACACGCTACTTTTTTTCCATTTCTTACTTTTTCAGCCTCATTCTAAAAACCAGTCTTCATCTTTGCTTCAGCTTCAGCTCACTCCTGCACCCATTACCTGTGTGAAGATGATTTACCTAAAATCACTCCTTCAAGGAAATCACCCTCACCAGGCTCTTCATTGACATCCTTATAGACAAATTGGGTGACTCTTTCGTAGTCCTTTTCTTCCTGCTCAGACTCTCCAAATTCCATTGATCTTCTTCATTAGTTCCACAGCCTCTCCTCTGTGGTCCCAAAACAGGGTGTCCTGGAGACCTGGGTTCAAATCTTGACTCACTGTTACCCACTGGTTATGTAATATCAGGCAAGTTACAGCTCTGTGCCTCAGTTTCCTCATTTATAAAATAGGGGAAATAACACATCAGAATATTGCCTGAGGGTGCCTGGCATTTAGTAAGTAACTCAGCTGCTGCCATTATCATCATCATTTGTATCGCTGTGTGCAGCCATGGCTCTGGAACGCGATTGGGCAAGGGCGTCTAATGTCCTTTTGCGTGGCTCCCAGAGGGAAAGAGAAGCCTGACTGCCGCTGTGCATTAAACTACTACCCAGAAGGCCCAATGCCTTTTCGGTGCCCTTGGCCATAGGCCATCCTGTGTCCAAACCATTAAAGAGATATGTTTCTGCTTAGAAAGGCAGAATGAGAATTGGTACCTTCGAATTGTAAAAACTAGCAGGAAAGAAATTATTCAGGTCCTTACTGGGTACCCAAAGGCAACAGTCAGTCTGTGGACATGTTGACCTACCAAGTGTTATCTGCTCAGGGACACTCACACGAAGATTGCTGACTTAGCCGACTGGGCACGGTTTAGAAAACAGAAACCGAAAGCCCAGGGCCACTCCATAGTCCAGGCCATAAAGCCCAGGGTTCTTGCTGGCTTCGTGTCAGCTGTTCACGGTATAAACTCATAAAGGCAAGGGCCTGCGCACACCTTAACCCTGTGGCAGGTCACATGATCTTGCATGGTTTGTAAAACTGGAAGAGAGGGGATTTTAGTTGCGTCTAGCATTTTCTACCTTCAACCTTTTGCTTTTTCTTCCCTGGACTAGATGCACATGTAAATTTGGGGGAGTTCTGTATTTTGTACTTTAAATTTTTTCTTGTGGGACTTTACTTCTTGTTGAGTACCCTGGAGGGGGCAAAATAAAGTTAATTGAACCATGCTTTTGGACTTAGTAAGTGGGGGTCAGGGATACCCCAAGTGGCCTAGGTGCTTCTACTTAGGCACGGGGGAGTGTGTGGAGGAAGGGCGGTGCTTATTAGCATTCTGGAGGCTTCGTGCTGGGTTTATTCCAATCTGGCCTTCTATGGAGACCTCTTGATCCCAAGACACTGTTTTCTGAGCATCTATGAATTTTATCTTCATCCGAAAACTGCCTTGAGGTGGAAAAACTTCCATCTCTCATGGCATCTTTCTCTTTGGTTTGTTGTGCTGTGCGTGCTTCTCCGTTTTCACTTCGTGGTTTCATGTATAAATATGTGAAGAAGAAACTGGGAGCACTCAGGCTGCTACTCAGTGTGGTCATTTGTTAAAAAGTATCTCTGAACATTTGCAAGCGCCACCAGGGAAGTCCGCAAGTGCTCTCTTGTTCAGAGATTTTGCTTTTTTCCCTTGTGGCAGATGCAAGTGAGGAGTTAAATAAGGGTTAATGTTGCTTTCTGGGAACAACAGTTAGTTGAAAACATAGGCAAATTTAAAGAGAGACTGCGATGTAAATATGCATAACAATTAGATCAGTGATGGAGTGCATAGAATTTGGAAGGCTAGGTGGAGTCTGAGAGAATTTCTCATCAGATAAGGAGTAGCCACGGAGAGAAATACTGTGTCTGCAGTCACAGAGCCCATTAACGACAGGACCTAGGAGGTACCCGTCTCCTGGATTCCTAAACTCTTCTCCCCAGTCTGCCACCCTGCCACCTGTCCTACAATACTTGTTTTTAATCCCATCTCTAGCATCCAGAGAGGCAGGGTATTTTAATTAGTCCCTTCTAAATATGTGCCCCCCTTTTTTTTTTCATTTTATCACCCAGTAATTAACCCTAATAAGTCCCCTTTGGCAGAAATGGGAAACAGCTTCTGAAGCGGCCTTGTAGCCAGAGTTGCAAGCCCCCGTTGGTAGGTGCTCTCATTCTTTTCTGCATAAGCTGACTTACTCAACTAAAGAAATAGGCCTGGTCCTGTCCCCACCCTCATGCCCTTGCTTGTGCTATTCTCCCTGCCCAGAGCTACCCTTTCCCACAGATTCCACCTCAGTCTAACCCAGGGTTCACTGGTTCAGATAGGAGCCTGTGTGTGCAGAGCTGAGGCTAATGCCTGGCACTCAGAAGGTGACCACCCCAGCCAGAAGCCATCTTTCCCATGGCCTTTCTAATCTGTACTACTCAAGTTACACTTGTTGGTACTGCCCTGTGATTTGTCTGTATATAAATATATTTATCTCCTCAACTAGATAGTAAGTTAGCTTCTGGGCAGAAGAAGCCGTGACTAATACATTCTGTTTCCCCACAGTGTCTGCTCCGTGCCTTGTACGTAATTTGCACCAGATAAAAATGGTTGAATATGAACAATTTCCTTTTGAGGAAGTTGCCTTAAGGATGCTATAAGAGGAAAGCCTGGAAACTCTAGTACTTGTGAGGACTGGTGAATAAACCCAGGCCTTCCAAACCTCTCTGATACCCAGCCCTGCTGAAGTCTATGAGTTGAGATTGTCAGAATATACTACAGGTGGATTTAGTTTTGCTCGCCTGAGTGTGGCTGTTTTCTTTGCCATTTAAGAAGCTTTGCTCCAGTTCAGGTGCCTGAGGTGCCTCACCACCATACTTCGGCTACTAGACTACCCTGCCTTGGGCTTCAGTTCTCTTGGCTTTGTACCATTCCACCAGTTCAGCTGGTTGGCTGCCTGGCCGTGAGTAACTCTGGCCATGTTTGCAACCTGGAGGGAATCTTCCGGGTACTTTTGACCTCCAGGGGCCGAGTAACCTGACATCCATTTTATTAGCTCATTAACTTGTTCCTCTGACAGGGCAGTGCCTAGGCTACCCACAGCCATGGTAAAGGTGTGGTTGCTTCCTGAAATGGCTCAATCCCATGCCCTTCCTGTGTTGACATCAATCTCTGACAGCTTTCACAAAATTCTCTTTAGCCAGAGAGGCTGAAATCATGACAAAGCAGCATGGCTCAATTGGAACTAGTTAACAACGGTCTGAAAGCTTGTCTGAAATCTAGGACCTTGATGAACAACGTTGTACCCATTCCCATCCTGACAGCATTGTACCCCTTCCCATCCTGAGCCACCTCCAGCTGAGATCTTGATCTTGTCTTTCTGGACCAGCTGCCTATAGCCAGGCCCTAGCAGAGAGTGAATGGCCTAAGGTCTCAGTTAAGTAGCATTTTAATGTTTTCAGAATAGCCTGGCTGAAGACATGAAAGCAACCTAAAGAACCAAAGGGGGTGGGCAGGGTACAAGTTCAGGAGTAAGATGGACCTGCGTTTGAATCCAGGCTCTACACTCTTTTATTTTGAATAAACCAGTAAACTTCTCTGAGCCTTGGGTTCCTGGTGGAGCTCCATCTCTTCAGAGAGAGCCAGTGAGGTAAGCTATGTAAAGCAACTGGTGCCTTGACTGGTATAAACAAGATTCCCGATAGCACTTATGCCGTTTCCTCAGCCTTGTGCCCCCTCACCCTCCTGCTTCCATTCCCTCGTGCCGTCTTTGCTGAAAGGCATGGTTTCTTCACTGCGTGGACTAGGTCTTTATTTTGTCCCCTTTGCTTTTTCTCATATTGCAACAGGCATCCCGGGCCCAAATCCTAGACAAAGCCACAGAGTATATCCAGTATATGCGAAGGAAAAACCACACACACCAGCAAGATATTGATGACCTCAAGCGGCAGAATGCTCTTCTGGAGCAGCAAGGTGAGCAGCAGAGCTTGTGGGGCATCTGGCCCTGCTGTGCTCCAGCCAGGTCAGGGCTTCGCACCCAGGCCTGCTGAGTCAGAACCAGTTACAGAGCGTGTGCTCCTAAGCAGCTGTGGCCCTGCTTCTTGGGCCTGAGTAGTCGAGTGTAGAGCCATCCTGAGGAAGGACCTGAGCCCTCAGTGAGGGAACAGTGGAGTATAGGGGTTAGACACTGCAGACTCTTTTCTGACCTGCTCTCTCTCCCCTTCTTGGGGCTCAGGTGCTCTGCTTGTCGTAGGGGTCACACCTGGCGTCAGGTGTCTCAAAAGAGCTATGAGGTCCCTGAATTGGAGTGTGCTGTGTAAGCGCCACAGAGACTCCAGGTGTTCAGGGACAGTGAGCGCTCCCCGTTGTCAACGGTAGTCCAATCAGGGCAGCCTATGGGCCAGGCCCATGCTGTTCTCCAATGCTCACATCCGCCTTTTCCTACAACCACAGGGGAAAGCGAGAGCTGATCAAGTTCTTTGTTCCTGGGGAATTCACTTCTCTTCCTCCCTCATGGAAGATGCAAGTAAAAGGAAATGCAAGTAACCACCTGGGTTAGAACACCTCAAATAAACTAAACTAAAATAAATGGGTTGACCTTCCAGGCTCAAGATGAGCTGAAACGAGGGATGGGCAGCGGGAGGCGGCAGCGGGTTGGTTACCGGGCCGAGCAGCCTGCATGTAGGGGCTATGTGTCGGAAAGCCCAGGTATTCTGTGTGTATTGGTGACTTGCTTCCAAGTGTCCAGCTTGTCTTTCCAAGTGGATCTTGTACCTGAGAGCTAAGCCAAAACTTTTCTTTGGCTGATACATCTTCTGTCATCCTTTCCTGCTGATGTGTGGCCTTCACACCCTTGTGGAGCCTGGCGTTGCCAGGCCAGCTTCGCTGTTATTGCACCACTGGGTCCCACGGGGAGCTCGTGCTCCTGTCTCTGTACTGGGCTTCCACAGCAGGACAGTGACATCACAAGCCTTCTCTTTAGGGTTGGGTGGCATTGCAGAGTGGCTGGCCACATCCACTGAGCGCTCAGCTCTGGCTGGGAAAGGCGGAGGGAAATGAAGTGTGCAGGTGGAACAGCCACCATAAGGGAGTTACTTATGAGCCACCCTGAGCCTCGGGGGCCAGCAAGCCCTTCGGAAGAACAGGCTGGACCCTGACCTGAGACTCGGTTACTCCCCCAGTCTCCAGAAGGCTGTAACCCGCTCGCTTGGTTGCCTTTCAGTCCGTGCACTGGAGAAGGCGAGGTCGAGTGCCCAACTGCAGACCAACTACCCCTCCTCAGACAACAGCCTCTACACCAACGCCAAGGGCAGCACCATCTCTGCCTTCGATGGGGGCTCAGACTCCAGCTCGGAGTCGGAGCCCGAAGAGCCCCAAAGCAGGAAGAAGCTCCGGATGGAGGCCAGCTAAGCTCCACGGGGCAGGCCAGCAATAAAAACTGTCTGTCTCCTCCATCGTCTTATCCTCCTTTCAGTTCATCTTTAAAACCCTCAGAACCATTTAAGAGACTCTTTATTTTTTTCTCCTTCTTTTTTTTTTATTTTATTTTTTTTTAATTTTATTTTTACGTAGAAGCTCTTGGACAACAGCTCTCGTTCTCCTTCCCCATTTCCACTATTTTTTTTTTTTTAACGTTTCCCTTCAGGGATTCCCTGTCCCCACCAGGAATATTCAAACCAAAACACCCCAACTTGGCAGCTTTTTCTGTGGAGGACAGACGGCCGGCCAGACCTCTGAGCACATGGTGTCCTGACCACCCACCAGCTCCTCCAGCCCTGCCGGGCGCATGTGCCCGGGGGACTCCTGCCCCTCCCAGGCCTCTCCTCCCGGGCCACCCTCACCGCTGTTTGATAGACTTTGTGAATCTGTGGACTGCTCTACTTTAAGAAGATGACCAGTTTGGAGTAATCAGAATTATTCCCCCTTCTTTTTAAGGATTTTTTTTTTCCCCTAAAAGGCTATTTATCGCTCGTGTTGAAAGACCAGATCCTTGAAGAAGTTTGTGGTATAAAAGGAAGTGGGGACAGATTTGCAGCGCAGAGTCTTTGGCCTGTTTCACTCCTGCTTCTCTCAGCCAGCCTTAGGGAGGGCCGCGTGACACTCGTGTGGTTTGTGGGGGGCAGCAGCAGTGAAGCGGTAGCCGCCAGGGGGTGGGAGGGGGCGGGACAAGGAGGGAGGGTCGGGTGGGGTAGAGGTTTTGTATTGAGGGCCAGTGATGTTTTGATATTTATTTCCTGCTACTGAAATTTGAATCTGAGTGAATTGTCCCTATTTCTGATGATGTCGGTATTGCAAAACGACAGATTCATAAAGTAATGATCAAATCTTCCTTTCTTTCCGTGTGTATTTCTAAGAAATAGAGCCAACTGATTTTCTATGTAAATACCAAGAGCGGTTCACCTCATACTAAACCCACACCCCAGTGCAGACCCCTCCCCACCCTCGTCCCCCTCCCCTTCCAGCTGTCCTGGAACCTGTCCCCATTATGTGATCCAGCCCTGGTTCTGGCTGCGGTCCGCAGATCCCAGTGAAGGGTTTTGTGTGTTTAGGCCTCATTTCTTTGTCTTTTTCCTACTCTGTTCCTGGCATTTGCTGATTTCTAGTGTATACTCTGTAGTCTCAGTCTGTGTTTGATTCCATTCCATGGAGATAAAAAGTATGTTGTACATACTGCTGAAGAATTGTCTTGCAAGTTAAGGCTTCCCCTTTACTATAAGACTATAAATAAAAACTTATTTTATCCTTCTTGGTGGTGGTGTCTTCTTGCCCCGGCAGAGGCCAAGATACCTTGGTAGAGGGAAGAGCCCCCTGGAGGCCTGGGGGCCTGTGTGGGAGCCTGAGGGAGGAGCCTGCAGGCTGGGCGCGACCGGAAGCCAGAGTGGTTCCCTTTGTGTTCTAAGGGCTCAGTCCAGCCTGGGCAGGGGAGGGTGGCTAACCCAGTGGGGGTGACTTTGCTCATTGGATAGAAGCTTTTAAGGTTGCAACAGGGATGGGGTTATCCAGGGCAACATTTCTGGATCCAGTTCCTGCTAAATAAATGACCCTTGGGGAATTGGTAGCCCGGAGCTGTGAGTTTGGGTTTCTCCTGGTAACGAAACGTCCAGTCCAGGGGTGACTGGTATGCTGTAGGACTTTTCAGTTTCTAGAGAGTTCCGACATGGTAATAGGAGGCAGCAGTGCTGCCACGGGCTGGAAGTCAAGGAGGCTTCAACAGCATCCAGTTAGCTCTACTTGGGCTAGGGACCAACACCGGCCTGAACTCATTTGACCTTGAAAGAAAGGATTTATGGCCAGAATACAGCTCAGCTTTGGTTTTCCTGTCTGGCTGACAGGAAATACTGCTGTTCCTAGTCCAAGGGAGGGAGAGAAGTCAAATCAGTTCTTTGATTTGTCACTCTTTAGAGAGGTGGTGCTGGGGCTCCTATCAATTGGTTGTCAAATCCATGGTATCTCGTTTTGGTTAATGGGAGTTGACAGGTGGTGGTGGATCATGTTTCCATAAGAGGCATTTTTTAAAAATATATTTTATTGAAGTATAATTGAATTACAGTGTGTTAGTTTCTGCTGTACAGCAAAGTGACTCAGTTATATATATATATTCTTTTTCATGTTTATAAGAGGCATTTTGTAACGTGATCAAACCAACCCCCCAAAACTATGATCGCGATAAGGAAAACGATGCTGGGAGAGAGCAGTATCCCATTTATTAAAGTCATTCTTTTTAAGACGGAAAGAGACACGAATAAGGGGGAAAAAAATGGGAATGAGAGGTCGGGTGATTTCCTAAGCCTTCAAAGTTAGTATGATTTCCTCCCCTTTCATTGCGCTTTACTACATCCCTTTGTATATCTGGACTTAATTGTAGATTCCATATTACACACAGTTGGCTTGGTCAGGCTGGGCCTCAGAACCAAGCTGCAGCTGCGGCCGTGTTGGTGAGGAGATGCAGTGTGAAGCAAACAGTCGAGCCAGCCCTGGGGTAGGGGACGTCCCCAAGAGCCAGTCCCTGGCTCCAGGATATTGGCCGGACAAGGGGTTGAGTTTTAGGCTTCTCAAAATTTCAGTAAACCAGTTGGAAGAAAAGGGCCACAACAGGATAGCTGATTCACCTGGGAAAATCCAAACCACCTGACTGACAAGTGGTGGAGAGGAGGCGGTGCCACTGGGAGCAGCTGCCTGGAAAGGAGAACCAGGTAAGAGCAGCCGGGCTGGAGGTTGTGCTTGCTGAAGGGGACAGATGAAAGCCACAGCTAAGTTCCTTCTGGTAGGCATGTCTAGGAAGCCAGTGTATGTCCTCCACGTCACCAAAGTTTGACCACGGTTCACTCAGTGAGGTTATTCTCTGTGGCTGTTTCTCGGCACTGCGCTCTGGACCGCCCTGGTGAGTTGCTTGGTCCTGTGAAAAGCCACCTCTTTTTCTTGCAGAGGTGAGCTTGATATTTTCGTTCCTTTACAGTTGCCCCAAGGGCAAGGGTATTAATGGCCCAGTTTTTTAAATTCTTGATATGCTAATCCCATCTGTAGAGTAGCTACCACTTCAGCAAAGAACTATGTCAGCTCACAGAGCTATCAACTCGGAAAGGTTTAAAAAACAAGACTAGAGTAGATGAGAGCCCTGAACTAGGACTGAAGAGAGCCGAATTCGATTTCTAATAATAGAGTGTAGTAGATTATGCTTGGGCTCTGAAGTCAGGTTGCCTGAGTTCAAAATGCCGGCTCTGTCAGTAGCTGGTAATCTCGGGCGAGTTACTTCTCTCAGCCTCGGTGTCCTCATCTATAAAATGAGGATAATAGTAGCTTTAACCACATGATGTGGCTGTGAGGACTAAAGGAAATAATGCTTATAATGCACTTGACCTCAGGACCAAGGGAGCACTCAGGTGCCAGCTGTCGTCATCTACATAGAGCATGTGACCAGGGCTGAATCTGCAAGACGGAAAAATCCGGCTCCTGCGGCCGTCTCCGGACTGCATGAGGGTGGACTTCTCGGTATCTCACAGATGCTTCCCACCCCTGAGATGTGCCCTCCCTGTACAAGGCAGGGTGAATAAAGAGACGGCAGGGGACCGACCCCAGAACTGGAGTGACACACTCCAGGGTTCAAAACCGGAGAATGTACCTTAGATCTGTTGTCAGCCGGAGTGAGACTGTGTCATCCCCTCCCTCTGCTACTCAGTGGCATCTCTAAACTTTGGACACTTGGTGCTTTGCCTGGCAGAATTGTTCAGAAGCCTCCACGGTGGTGTTACTTAAAGTGGATCCTTGGCCGTGCCCTGGGGGTGCTTGTTAAGAGGATTCCTGGGCTCCTGCTCCTCTGACCTGCAGCATACCATGGCCCACCAGCCAGAGTCGGGCTGTTTAACAAGCTCTCCCAGGTGGGTCTCATGCACTCAGCAAAGTAACTCCCAACAGCAAAGTAACCCAGGGAACAAAAGGAAGCTGTTGGGAAAGTGAGTCACAGCTGAATTAGCCAGCTGGGTCTGAGACCGGGCTCTTTAAGGCTGCACTTGGAGAAAGGGGGCATAGAGGGGCTTTTTAAACAGTCCTATTAATAGCACTGCCTTGAGGGTGTTTCCCTTCTCCCCGTGGGGCTCCAACACTAGTGAGGGCTGCCCTGCCACCTGTTTTTGAAGCCCCAAGCAAGGGTGATACCATGGGGCAGCAGCCATTTTTATGCCACACACTGGCTGTCCTCTGTCACTAGGCAGGTTTATAAGCCAGCCAGAGCAAGGCTATCTCTCAGGCCTGTTTGCCAGGCTCCGTTCTGGACAGCCTCCGGGAACATAAAACTAGAGCTTTTCTTTGCTCAAAACAGTTTCTCTAGCCTGAGGAGGAAACCCAGGTAGGGAAAAGGAGTTTACCAGCCTCTACATTTGGATGCACAGTGGAAAAACCATGGTAGGAACTAGGACCCTTCTGAAGCACTGCTGGATCATGAATGGGCAAAGACAGTGTCCTTCAGTTGTGGGGTTCGATAGTTTGGGGTTTACTAAGGCATGGGCTTACTTAATACAGCCCCACACTTGCCGCGAGAAGGGGGTAAACAAAAATATTTTCTAGTTCATTTCTCAGGTAGAGAATCAAATTGGCCAAATACTCATTCCCGGACCAGGTTTGAGAAGCAGGCTTAGCTGTACGCAGGACTAATGGCATCAGGCCCCTGCTCGAGTTCTGGAGGCTCTCCCAGCAAACATCACCCAGCTGGTAAGTGTTGTCATTGCTCCGTTAGGGTCAAGGTGGGGACAGGAAGCCTGAACGCTTCAGAACCAGTGCCTGGGTGGGCCAGGCTCTGAGCCCACCTATCTGGACTGGCTCTGGGTGAAACTGCCGTGGTTTCCTGAGGCATCAGGACAGCAGTAGCACAAAGTGCCATTGTGAGGTGTGAAGGCATAAGTTGGAAAGCCTGGCACTTTGGAAGGACTCACATGTAACAATTCTTGGGTCTATCTGCCGGCATGGGTCCTGGCCACGCAAACATTTGAGTTTCGTTGAAATATGGAGTGAATAAACCCTATCCTTCAGTGTGTTCAAATCCTCACAAGAAAGGGGCAGTAAATATATGTTGAATACCAAAGGCTGTGGTAACAAACAGGCTTTGCTTGACTTCTGAAGGGATTCCAGCAAGACATAATCTGTTACCATTTGAAAATATCTCAACTTAGGAAATGAAATACATGGAGTCATCAATGGCTTGGAGCCGGGGCTAAAGGACAGTGGCCAGCGGCTTTGGACCAAAAGGCCACACAGCAAGGCCAGCCAGCTGAGAGGAGGAATGTCAGTCACATCCATAGCAGGCTGGTGGGAGACTTCCGGTAGGGGAACTCTGGTTCAAATGACTTGACTGTTTCCCAACCAGGTAGTGAGTCCAGGGCCCTCTCCTTTGCAGCGAGCTGCCATGAACGGTTCGGCAGGCCTTTCCATCTGGGAGCTCCCATGAGGCCAGGTGTGATCTTCGTGCTTGCTACTGCACCCCAAGCACAGTGCCTGGCCTGTCACAGGCACCACACACAGACACAAGCATGTGTGTATGTTCATCTCTGAGCACTGTTAGGTCAGTCCTGAGGGTGCGTCTGCATGAGTTCAATCCATGGGTATTTGACTGGCACGTATTCTCAGCCCAGCCCTGTGCCAGGCACTGGGGAGATTCAGGGCACCTAATGAAGCCTAGGCCCTGCCGCCAAGAAGCTTAGAGGAGTTGGAGACCAGACTCATGCATGTGGCACAAGTGTGCATGTCCGGGCTACAATGCCAGAGGAGTTCAGAGGCTGGGGCCCTTGATGAGAGAGGGCTGGCAGGTGGGAGGGGCAGGGAACAGGGCCAGGTCATCGCTTCTCAAGCTCTTGCTGCGCTCTCCTTCCTGCCCGAACAGAACCAGCCCCGGGCTTCCGGTGCAGCCGGCAGAGAAGCTGGGTGGAGGCTATGGGTGAAAGGAAGGTGGGCCAGAACCTGCCCCCTGCACGGGCTGGCTAACCATTCACATCCCACCATGTAGACTGGCCACCGTGGGATCCAGGCCCAAGGCAGCCACTGCTCTCGAGACAGAGGGGAGGGACTCGAGGGGTGGAGACCAGTGAAGCATTCGCCTTCCTTGGGAGCATGGTGCAGGTCTCCAGGGTACTCATGTCATCACCCCCGTCATCATCCCCCTCACAGAGGGGCCACTGCAGGGCACTCACCACGCTCCTGCCAGGCACTGGTCAGCACGCCTGGACAGCAGAGTCCCTGCAGCCCCAGGGTGCACCCAGCCTTCCCCTTGAGAGAGCTGTGCCACTGAGCCTGCTCTGACTCTGGTAGCTGAAGTCCCAGGCTCCTGTCACCCGCTTTGTCTCATCGGCCCAGGCCATCACAGGTACAGCAGATGGCAACATGAGGTCCCGCATCCAAGATAACAAAACTGCAATACCTTTTATTATGGAAAGAATTTAATGTGACCAAAGGTTGTGAGAGTAGAATACTAAACCCTAATGTAGGGACTTCCCTGGTGGCGCAGTGGTTAAGAATCCGCCTGCCAATGCAGGGGACACGGGTTCGAGCCCTGGTCTGGGAAGATCCCACATGCCGCGGAGCAACTAAGCCCGCGCACCACAACTACTGAGCCTGCGGTCTAGAGCCCGTGGGCCACAACTACTGAGCCCACGTGCCACAACAACTGAAGCCCGTGCACCTCGAGCCCATGTTCCGCAACAAGAGAAGCCACTGCAATGAGAAGGCTGTGCACCACAACAAAAGAGTAGCCCCCGCTCACTGCAACTAGAGAAAGCCCACACTCAGCAACAAAGACCCAACACCGCCCAAAAAAAAAAAAAAACCCTAATGTACCCATTACCCAATGTCAACGATTACCAACATGCAATACTTCTTGAAAGAAAAGGGATGGAAAATGCATTATTATTAAAAGTAAGAAAGTGTGGGTATGGCAAAGGGACACGGAGCCAACTGAAAGAGCTCCTGATGGCCAAAGCTGGAACAATTTGAGCATTAAAATAAACATAGTATTGGAACACTGATACATAACCCAAAGTATAAAATAAATATTCATGAGTGCATACTGATATAAATGATTGAATAAATAAATGGAGCATAGACAAACCTCCCAAACAAAAGAATTCCAAATAATTGATGTAGCTACTCTACCCTCAAGG
The DNA here is from genome assembly GCF_009873245.2 of Balaenoptera musculus. NCBI lineage: Eukaryota > Metazoa > Chordata > Mammalia > Artiodactyla > Balaenopteridae > Balaenoptera > Balaenoptera musculus. Next base: position 139,440,272 of record NC_045786.1, on the reverse strand, counting down.
ATGTGGGGCATAACTCCCCATCCCTTAAGTGCGGGCTGTGCACACGGACTTCCTTCTAAAGGGAACAGCAGGGGAAGGGGAAGAAAGAGGAACCTTATGGTGGGGAAACCTGACAAACCTCAGCCAGGTGGCCAGGGTTAACAGCATTAGTGATGAGCCATGTTGATAGCATGTACCATTGATAGGATGTGATCAGAGGGCACTTGACCTCTGTGGTGTTCCTCCCCCCAAATCCAGTCTAATCAGAAAAAATTGACACAAATCCGTTGGTGGACATTCTGCAAAATACTTAACGAGTCCTCAAAACTGTCAAGGTCACTCAAAGCAAGGAAAGTCTAAGGATGTCACAGCCAAGAGCAGCCTAAGGAGACATAATGACTAAATGTAATGAGGTATCTTGGATGGGATCCTGGGGCAGAGAAAGGACATCAGGTAAAAACTAAGGATTCTGAACAAAGTATGCACTTTAGTTAATATATTAATATTGCCCATTAGTTATAGGATGAATGTATCATATTTATATGAGATGCTAACAAGAGGGGAAACTGACTCAGGGGTATATGGGAACTCAGTGAAAGTTTATTTTTTTAAATGCATTATTGTCATTGTTGTTGTTTTCCCACATCTGTGTTTCTGCAGGGGGCAGAGAAAGCTTCCCACTAAGCTGGGCTGGCGGTGAGCACTCTGCCCGCCCGCCTGGTCTCCTTGGATGTGCCCGGGAAGTAGGAGGGAGGATCGTCAGCCGCCTGGCCCCGTCCTCTGAACCTGCTGCACCAGCTGGTAAAAAGCAGAGGCAAGGAGGCTATTGCGAGGAAGTGAAAGAGGATGTCCAGGAACCAGTCAGGCATGCCGGGCTGGAGTGGAGAAGGCTGGCTGTGGTCAGCTCCCGGGAAGACTGACTCACCGGGGCCTTGCTTGTGACTCACGCAGCGTCACACTCTGCACTGGGGTGGCACGCATTTGGTGCAGGGGGCATTGCTCTATGCCAGGGACCTGACAGACAGTGGGCAGCGGGTTAGAAGGGTGAGGTGAGCCTGCCGCTGCTGTTCGCTGTCACCGTCCTTGTCCTGGTGAAGATGGGGGCAGGCATTCAGGGCCTTGGTCGTCCACCCCTGGAGCTAACTCATGCAGGTTTAGCTACTGCTCCCCACCCCCGAGACCACCCATTTCAGAGACGTGGGGTGGTGGAAGCACATGGGCTTTGGAGGCAGCAGGTCTGGGTTCAGGTTCAGACTCCACTACTTGATAGCTAGGAAACCTTGGGTGAGTCACTTAAGCTCTCTGACCTGCTTCTCCAGTTGTAAAATGCAGACACACACCTGCCTCACCCGCCTCATGCGGTTGAGTCAAGGATCAAATGAGGAGAGACGGTGACCAGGAGGCTGTCTCAGGGGTTGTTTGGATGGAGGTGAGAAGAGCGATCAGCGTTCTCCAGGCAGCAGGTAAGGAGTTCATGGCTCTGGGGCTAATCCGCAACAGAGTTTTGTATGTATCAGGATGCTTTGGGTGGCAAGAAATAGTAAATCCAACTCACACTGGCTTACACAGCTGAAAAATGCAGAGGCAGATCCAGGCTGCAGGCGTCGTGTGACAGGGTTCTGGCCGTCTTTCTCGGTAAGTGTCTCAGGGAGTCTGTGTGGACTGGCCTCTAAGGCTGGCTTCCTTCTAGGTAGGAAAATGGTTGTCGGAGTCCCAGGCCACACATTCCACCATCCCTAATAGGAGAGAACTGCTTTTCCCCTGTCATCAAATGTCCAGGGCTTCTCTCTCTTTGGTCTATTTTAGGCCACATCCTTGGCTCTGAATCAGTCACTGAGGCTAGGACAAACCATGCTGATTGGCTTGGGCCTGGGTTATTATTAAACCTGAACAAATTACTCAAGCAGAGGGATGGATTAAAATGATTGACTTAGGCCAATCAGGGCCCAGCCTGGAGGTAGGAGGGGGGACACACCCACACAAGTCTTTTGGCTGCCACAGCTGGGGAGGGGAGGAATGGATGCCACAGTGTCCACTACAGGTTTCTAGAATCCACCATTGGAGAGATTGGAGAGAACGTGGTGATTTTGCCTCTCTAGCATCCATCTCCCCCTTTTGGCTACAACCCTAATTTGCACTGGGGCTTCATTCCTTCCCCATTCTTGGACTATGTGCTTCTGATGGAGCCCCATTTCCCACTCATGGGAGAAGCATTTGATCAATCAGTGCACTGTAATCTCCTGGCCACAGGACTGCATCTCAGAAAGGCACTTGACTTGATCAAAGTCAGTGAAATGCAATGATACTCACTGGGAAGAAAGTGCCAGCTGCTCTTGTCTGCTGAACTTGACCCTAAGAGGATGTAAGGTCTGGAGCTATTGCTACTGCCATTTTAGAACCACATGCAGAGAGCCTGAGACTGGAGCCGATATAGAAAGATGGAAGGAAAGCCACTGAAGCCACTCAGAAAGCCAAGCTAATTCCTGGACGATTCAGTTTATGAATCAACACATCTCCTCTTTGCTTTAAGCCTGTTTGGGTCAGGTTTTCTGTCAGTTGCAACAATTCCTTAAATCATACAATTCTCCTTCCTGTTCAAGGGCAATGAATGCCCTGAGCAGTGCATGTGGGTGGCTAAAATGTTTGGGCCGAACTTTACCAAGTACATTTTGTCATTTAACACTAATATTATGTACATGGAAAGCATCCCAGCCATGAAAAGATGTAGAAGAATGCTAAATGAATATGGATGGGATTTAGGCTAGATCAGAGGTAGGCAAACTACAGCCCATGGACCAAATCTGGCCTACCATGTTTTCATAAAGTTTTACTGGAACACAGCCATGCTTTGTCTGCAGCTGTAAAGCAGAGTTGAGTAGTTGCTTGCAAAGCCTAAAATATTTAGTAATTTGGCCCTTTACAGAGAAAGTCTGCTGCCCCCTGGTGTAAATCGTGGAAGAATAAAATATTAGCAAAATACTTCCCCAAAATGAATACCTGAATCCCCAAATGAAAGCAACACTGAACAGCCGTCCATCATAGACCTCTGTATCCTTGTATTAATATCAAGCCCTATTATCAGCATTAGGAGAGCAGACTTTCATTGCACCGAACTTATCCCAGACGGTGAACGAGACATCCTATGTCTTTGTTAAGATTTGGTCTCTGCAGTGCCTGTATCTTAGTAGCCCTGGCCACAGAGGGTCTAGGAAGCCTGCAGGCCTAAGAACAGTCATTTCCCACCCCAGCCATTACCCTTTCCTCTGACTCGGGATGCTGAAGCTGCTGGCTATTTCCTGCACGTAGTCTAGTGACCCTCTTCCATAGGGAGGTGGGATCAATGTAAACATGGTGGGAAGAAGAGACAAGTTCTTCAGCTTTCATAACGGAATGTCAGCATTGTTATCTGTACATCTCTGACTTCTGATGCCAATGGATTCCACTTCTACCAACAATATAGTGCACTCAAGAAGCTCCATGTTCAGTTCCCGGCTATCAGGCTCCTGCCAGAAGCACAGCATAATTAATACTGGTGAAATAGCCAAGGTCATGTAAGCAACCACCCTGCCAGGGGTTTCTAAACTCCATCTCTCTGCTAAGTTAAATCACCAGGAGGCAACATACCAAGATCTAAGGCTAGTCCTCCATAGTAGGACATCGTGGAACTGTTATTTAATATTATGGCCTCTGCTTTTGTGTGAGGTCTTCCTGAGAAGTGGCTTCATCAAGGACACTCCTGCATTGTCACAACACAGTGGCCAGAATCTAACTAGTGGCTTCTAACTCAGAAACGATACCACAAACAGAGGGCAGTTTAGGAATATTGTTGACTGGTATTGTTCTCTCAGGCAAGTTCACACTGGCTTATCCAAGAGGTCCCGCTTCTGCTCACCGTAGGGTCTGGAAGGCTTCCCAACTTACACAGCATTCAAGGTGGGTCTGAGATAGTTCCAAGGGGGACGGTGGGGCCCATCTGGATATAGAGATCTGTAGTCGGCTTATATTTCTTTATTGATAGGGGAAATATTTATTTGGGGCAACCTACCTTGAATCCTGTGTAAGTGCCTCCAACTTAAGGATCCACATGATAAATATGAGAATCTACCTGCAGGACCCACTTTGAATGCTCTTTAAGTTGGGAAACCCTGCAGACCCAAATGGGAGCAGAGAGAAGTCTCATGGATATGCCAGTGTAAACTCCCCTACCCTTTGGGGCCCACCTCAAATCCTCCCTCCTTGGTATAAAGCCAGTTCAGACTGAAGCAATCCCTTCTGTCTCAACCACACCAATTATCACTGCAATTAATCTCGTAATACCTTGAGGCTAGTGGTGTTAGAGGGTCTAGCCTTTTGTTGTAGTGATGGGAAGGGTGCATTTCAATATGTTGCTTTGTAGCCTGAACTTTTGTTATCCCAGCAAAAAACAGCATGGGGGCAGGAATTACATTCCAGGACGTGGCTCTGGCTTATGCTCTACCTCCGAGGGTACCCTCTCCTTTCCTGTCAAGGAGGGGCAGGCCACAGAGCACCCGCCTTCTCGGCTTCCCCCTGGGAGAGGGTCTCTGCCCAGACGAGGGACGCCAGGTGACACAGGATTACGCCCTGCCCCTGGCCAGGATGTCACCCACCCCACCCGCTGCTGAGTGCCTGCGTGAGGGCTCGGGAGCGCAGACCCTGCTCGTAGCCAGCTGGAGGAGACAGACTCCCAGACCGTGAAACTGTGTGGAGTGCTGGGACAAACTGAAGTGCTCCGGGGGGCTTTTCCCCTCCTTGTCCTCGACTGGAGAAGGGATGTGAGGGAGGAAGACAAGTCAGACCTCTTTGTAACTACTGACTCGCCCGGCCTGCAGTCACACACGGGAGGAGACTGGCGACCCACGAGCAAGCTGCAGAACTCTGAACACTGGGCACTTGGAAGGAATTTTCTTGGTACCAGTCACAAATGAGAGACATCATAGAAAAGGTTATTCTTTTACTATCTCAAGGAGGTAATACATAGCCCAATACACCAAAGCACTAGGGAATTAGAGGCAGCAGATGGCCAGAGTTTTTGAGAAGAGCCTTATGCTGCATCTCCAGGCCCCCATCTGCCCACAGCCCATGGCTGCTTAGAGAAAGGCCAGACCAGCGACATGGAGCTCGCTGTGACCGCAGCAGTGGACAAGTGAGCCAACTCCTCAACACCCCACTGACTGAGAAAGGGTTCTTCTGTGAGGGCAGCAGAGGCCCTGCCAGGCTGAACATGCCAGGCAGCGCTCAGCCCTGCCCCGGCCAGGTTTACGTGGCTACTGCCTCAGCAGCACCCAGCTTATCTAGCGCTTGGTTTTATTTCTCTGAGCCTGGAGTGGGCAGGATGTGAATAAATCCTGAGTCAGAAATTAAGTTGAAAGTCTTTCTTAGTAGTGTTAATACTTGGGGCAAGAGAAGACAACACCGTCTTTGAGGAGGGTGGGCTGGGAGTCGGTGGAAGACAGATGGAAACAGACTGGCCACGGGCTGAAGGTGCTGCCTTGCGGTCCTCAGAGGGCCTTTTCAGGGCACCTGGGGGAGGGGGTGGGCTGAGTCAGGGGGCTCTGGGGCTGCTTCCTCTGGCACAGAGTTGAACTAGAGGTTCATTTTCCACTCATAATTGGCTTCCCGGGTCTAAGTCACCACAAGTGGGGCTGAAGCAAATCCTGCCCATGCACCTGCCCAAGCCGGCCCTGGAGATGTGTGGTCAGTGCCCAGTGTGGACAGGGAGGGACTCACACCTCCTGAGACCTTTCTCCTCCCACCCCAGCTCCTTCCCCTTGCAAGTAACCAGGCTGGGAGGTGAGCGCCTCGGGCACCTCTGAGTGAAGTGCCACCATGTTTTTTTCCTGGAGAATTCATTTTGGTGGGACCCAAAGCCCCTGCCTAGGCATGGAGCAGACTTATTTCCGCCCACGGAGGCCACCTTCCTGGTGACTTAACGGTGGCACAAGGAGGAATCGCAGCAGCAACTCCGGATGCCGTAACACTCACAAACATCATTCGCTGCGATGCGACGGTCGCACTGGAGAGCTGCACTGTTCCCCAGCCAACCCTGGCCAGGCCAGAGCGGGTTCAGATGCCGCGTGGCTGAAGACTTTTTGGTTGGACAGGAGTGGAAAGAATTTTTTAAAAACCACACCACTGTGTTCTCTAAACACAGAGCCATCAGTTTTGTTTTAACAAGAAAGGACAGAGGACCAAGCTTCACAGCGGCCAAGGCTTGTGCAGCACAGAATGCAGTATGTATCGAAATGTATAAACCTTGGTCTGAGTGGGGAGGTGGGTGAACACAGAGCTGCGGCACACCGTGTCCTCTAGTCAGTGGCAGGCTCTGCTGTTGCCTCATCCTCATGCTCCTCGAAGCCTGGAACTGGCTTCTGCAGAAAGTGCATGGTGGCCTGGATCACCTTATCTGGTCCAATATTGTACACAGGGTGAGTGGGCTGCTGCAAAGAGAAGAACAGATGCCAGTTAATCACCCCAGTGGTCCTTGGAAATGTGCACAGCCTTTGCCCATTAAATGCACTTGTAAAAATGTAACATAAGGAATCATCAGAGATGCGCTAGGATCTCACAAGGCCCTAATGTTCAACAACAGGGTATTGGTAAAAACATGTTACAGTATGTGGGACACAAAGGAATATTATAGAGCCATTAAAAAACATGCTTTCAAATATTTGATGATATTGGCAAATACTTATATTAAGTGAGGAAATCAGTATGCGTGATATTATCCCAAACTTACTTTTTAAAGTGTTGATAGATGTGATTTATATAAATAGGCAAAAAATGGACATATGCCAAAATAGGAACCGTGACATGACTGTTTTAAATTTTCTTATTTATACTTTTATATATATTCCAATTATTAAAACAATGAACATGCATCTATATTTATAATCAAGAAAATGGACCACAACCCTGTTACACTTCAGTAAAGGTGTCAGGCCATATATAAATTATTTTATATTATCCCACTGCACCACAGAAACCCAAAATAAACTTTGGTCTGAGACAGGGCACAATCCTAGGCCAGTATTCAGGACTCTTCCACCCTGGGACAATGAAGAAGGGGACATAATTGCAAGAGATTTAAAAAATTTTAAGAAAATACTATGAGCAACTTCATGCGAAAACATATAAAAATTCAGATAAACTGAATAGTTTTATAGAACAATACGAATTTTCAAAATTGCTCAAGAAGAAATTCTTTAAAACCTATATGAATAAGTTAAATCAATAACAATTGTTTTTTCTGCTACCACCATTCCCCCCCAAAAATACCAGGCCTACATGGTTTCTCAAGCAAGTGTTAGCTTACAAGATAATCTCTAACTTATACAAACTTTTCCAAAGAAAAAGTAGAGTCGGAAGACACCGTCTAATTTTATGAGGCTATATTATCCTGAAACACAAACTGGAAAAGAATACAGTAAAACAAAATATCAGATCAGTCTTTCTCATGAACACACATGCAAAAAATCCTAAATAAAAATACTAGCCAAAAATACCAGCAGAGTGAATCTAGCAGGTGTTAGAACAGCACATACACCCCCCACACTCTATCTCACCAAGCAGGGCTTATCCTGTAACGTCAAGGTCACATCAGAATATGCATTAACAAAACACAACATCAGATTAAAGGAGAAAAGCCAGATGAGAAAAAAGCATTCAATAAAATTTAACACTAGATTATGACTGAAATAAAACAAAAAAACAACCCAGTAGACCAGGAACAGAGGGGAACATCCTGAACCTGATATGAAATGTTTACCAAAACCTCACAGTAAGCATCCTCCTTAATGATGGAATTACAGAAACCTTCCCATTACAATCAGAACACTTTCTATTACCACCTCCAGTCAACACTCCATGGGGGTTTTAGCCAACATTACAAGGCAAGAAAAGAAATAAAATTCTTAAGAATCAGGAAGGAAAAAGCAAAACTCCTTACTTGAAGATGACATTATGTTCTAAATAAGAAATCCAAGAGATTCTATAGACAAACTATTACAACTATCAAGAGAATTCAGAGGGAATTCCCTGGCGGTCCAGTGGTTAGGACTCCACACTTCCACTGCAGGGGGCCGGGTTCAATCCCTGGTCAGGGAACTAAGATCCCGCAAGCTACGTGGAGCAGCCAAAAAGAAAAGAATTCAGCAAGGCTGCTGGGTGCAAAGTTAAACTATAATTATCAATAGCATTTCTATACATTAGTAACAACCACTTACAAAATAAAATGGAGAAAAATATTCCAGTCACAATAGACACAAAAACTATAAATTTCTTAGACAGAAGTCTAACAAAAGATGTGCTGGTCCTTTATGGAGAAAATGATAAAAGACCATTAAAAGAAATGTAAAAAATCTGAAGAATTGTGCTTATAAATGGGAAGCCTTAATGTTAAAGTCAGTTCCCTCCCATTAATCTTACATTCAATGTAATTCTAATAAAAATTCCACTAGTTTTTTTTTGTGTGTGTGTAACTTGATAAGCTGATCCTAAAATGCACAGGAAATCCTAAAATGCAGAAGGCAAAGAATATCCAAAGCAGTTTTGAAGAAAAAGAATGAGGTGGGTAGGTGAGACTTGCTTACCTGCATTTAAGATTTGCTTAAGACAGCGAAGATAACAAACAGACCAACAGAATAGTGTGTCCAGAAACAGTCACCTCATATACAGAAACTTGAGTGTGAGACACACGTGTCATACACATCAATAGGAAAGGTTGTAAACTTCAATAAATGGTGCTGGTCAATTGGTTAACCAAAATGGGAAAAAGATAAAATTATATCCCACCCTCACTATAGATGGAAATCAATTCCAAGAGAATTAAAAAATTAGATGGGATAAGCAAAACTTTAAATTGTTTAGAAGAAAATATATTTATGACCTCAGGGTAGGAAAAGATTTCTTAAGTAATGCCCCCCCTAAAAAAAAAACCCTCAAAAACCGAAAAGGCAAATAAAATTATTCACTTTAGAGTTAAAATCTTCTATTCAACAAAAACATTAAAAACAAAGTGAAAAGACACGTCACAAACTGGAAGAGATTCACCACACACACACCACTGACACAGGATTAGTATCAAGAACACACAAAGAACTCCTACAAATACATAAGAAAAGAGCAAACAAAATTACAAATCAATACGAAAATGAGCAAAGGATAGGAGCTGGCTGGCAATTCACAGAAGACATAACACAAATGGCCAACAAACATTTGAAAAGATGCTCAGCTTCACCAGTAATCAGGGAAATGCAAAACAAAACTGAGACACCATTTCACATCTGTCAAGTTGGCAGAAAGGAAAAGTCTGACTATGGAGCAACTTATCTTGGTGCCGCGTGAGCGTTAAATAACCCAAGCACACAGGGGCGAGGTTCAGGGCCATCTGGTGAGGATGAAGGTGTATCTCTCTCAGAAACTGTAACTCGAGAATGTTCACTGCAACACCTTGTGTAACAGCACAATCTGAAACCATCTCAGTGTTAACCAACAGGAGACTAGAAAATTAAACTGGGGTACACTTAGGCAAGGGAATACCATACAGGAGTTAAGATGAATAAACTAGAGCAACACATATGAAGACGACTAAGCCTCAAAAGGGTAATGGTCAGTGAGAAAAGGGATGCAGAATAAATGGTGGGGTAGATACTGTTATAAAACATTCGAAAACATACAAAATAACTCTATATAGTTCGTGGATACATACCTATGTAGTAATAGCACAAAAACATTTGCAGGCATGATAAATGTCAAATTTAGGATGGGGTTACGCTGAGGAAGGAGGGAGGGAAAAGAACGGAAGAGGGTTGCATAGGAGGCAAATACTTGAAACAGCTGAAGGGTTGTTACTTGGATTTTCTCAGTTACTAGTGAGGCTGAGCATCTTTTCATCCACCTACTGGCCATTTGTGTTTCTTCTGTTGGAATATTTCATGACAATCTGCACAGGCCCCATCATCTGACAGCCGTAGACAGTCTTAGCCGGAGTTGAGTCTCAGGATCATGGCTAGGCTCACAAGCATCTCCTGCGGCCAGGCTGGCCTGGGGCTGGATGCAGGGGTGAACAGCTCGCCCGCACGGGGCTGACAGTTTTTGAGGGAAGCAGATAAAACCCAGTTAAACACACGCATGACAAATCGTGCTGGTGCTATGAAGGGCACAAACCAGGCTCTGGCAGTGTTTCGGGGCATCTCATTTACAGAAGGTGGTCTGAGAGGGCTTCTCCGGAGGGATGGCCGCAAGCTGAGAGCTCCAGAAGACAGTCAGCCACATGGGGAGGGCTGCTGGCTGCAGATGCAGACACTCGCTACCTCTGAGCCAGCTTCCTGGGAGATGGGAACTAATGACAAGTGGTCTGGGTCCTAGGCTGTGGGACAAAGGCACAAAACCTCTGTCACAGGTTGGACCCTCGCCTGGAACCTCGAGTTTGCCAGCCAGATGCTCATGAATGGAGAACGAGCTGCAGACAGAGGGTGGGGACAGTGAGTTCACTAGCCTGTCCGTGTCCTCGTGCAGCCGGTTCTGCAGGCCAAGAGCGGGTGCTCTGCTCTCCTGCCAGCCCCATCCTGGGGGCCCTGTGGAGAAGCAGTGGTAAGCCCCCCATCCCACCTTACCAGGGCGTTTTCGGGCACACCCAGGACCACATCGTGCAACATGGCTCCACTGCCGAAGTGCTGGGCTATAGACAGGCCGCTCAGGCAGTAGCAGGTGTGGTAGAAGTCCCGGGACCTGGAAGGACGGGGCGAAGCTGAGCAGGCGTCCTCTGCTCCCCATCTGGCCCCAGCACAGCCTCTGACAACAAGGCCACCGCACAGACGCAGAGGCCCGGGGAGCACTCACGCGTCCCATCCCACCCTCCACGCACCTCGAAGCCTGGCTTCCCCCAGCAGCATTTTTCAGAGCCCCATCCTTCCGCCCTGCTTCATAGCAGGAACTGTAACCTTAGTCAGTCCTGTCAGCTGTCTTCTGGAAAGGGCTCTCCAGGGTAGCGCTGGCTAAATTAATATAGTTTTAAAAAAAAATCCCACATCAAAATTTCTAGGAATGGGCCAAATTCTTCCTGATAAATTGCTGGGGACTGGCCTTCAGCTGGACCAGGATGCAGAGGCAGCAGGGTGTGTGTGTGCTGGGGGAGTGGGGAGTGAGCAGCAAAGGGAACAGGATTTGACTGGTTTCCTTTTTTCTTTTAGTATGGCACCTAAAGGTATTGAATCTACTCGGTAATAGTTGCCTTGATTGTAATCTCTGTTTATGACACTCAGGAGTTTTAAAATCCTGTATCCTCTTCTATTTAAATCAGTTTGGTTAAATAAGAGGAGGGGCTTCCCTGGTGGCGCAGTGGTTAAGAATCTGCCTGCCAATGCAGGGAACACGGGTTTGAGCCCTGGTCCAGGAAGATCCCACATGCCGTGGAGCAACTAAGCCTGTGCGCCACAACTACTGAGCCTGTGCTCTAGAGCCTGTGAGCCACAACTACTGAGCCTGTGCTCTAGAGCCCACGAGCCACAACTACTGAGCCTGTGCTCTAGAGCCCGCGAGCCACAACTACTGAGCCTGCGTGCCACAAGTACTGAGCCTGTGCTCTAGAGCCCGCAAGCCACAACTACTGAGCCTGTGCTCTAGAGCCCACGAGCCACAACTACTGAGCCTGTGTGCCACAACTACTGAGCCTGTACTCCAGAGCCCGCGAGCCACAACTACTGAAGCCCACGCGCCTAGAGCCCGTGCTCCGCAACAAGAGAAGCCACCACAATGAGAAGCCCGCGCACCACAACGAAGAGTAGCCCCCGCTCACAGCAACTAGAGAAAGCCCGCGCGCAGCAACGAAGACCCAACGCAGCCAAAGATAAATAAATAAAATAAATAAATTTATAAAAAAATAAATAAAAATAAAAAAGAGGAAAGAAAAGCTACCACCACAGCAATCTGTTTACCTAACTGGAGAGGGGGTGCAAGTAAGCTGGGGAAAGGAGAGCACTGGAGGGGCCAGGATGGATGGATGGCACTGGATGGTGGTGCTCCCAGCTGGGCTGCTTCCTCCCATGCCACACGTGCACTAAGCAGCAGCCCGGAAAGGCCCACCCCGTCTGGCTCTGAGTAGGCCTCAGGTGCTCACCCCTCTCTCCCCGCCCCGTCCCTCCCTCCCCAGAGGCAAGGCACTCACTTGCCAGGTTTATCCAGAAGCCCCCCGGTGGGGCACTGGCAGCACATAAGAATGTACTCCTGCAGGGCCTGCTGATGAAACATCCAGCGGCTCATGCTGAGGGCAGGGTCACCTGCAGAAGACAAAGGATCAGTGTGGGCTGGAGCCTAGGAGAAGTCCAGCAAAGGATCAATGACTTCTTTGTATTTTAGGATCCATTAGGAACTGTCAGGGTTTCCCTCTATTCTCCTTGGACTAATCTTGAAAACTACATTCTTGGGACACTTGATTTCTTCACCCAAGTCCCGAGACACGTCCCTTCTCCTGAATCTTGAAGAGTCAAAGAGCAGCAGGTCAGAGCGGCACTGGCTTTACTTGAAGTGTCCCCTTACCCTGGATGACCACCCTAAACCATGTCCCTTGCAGGCATGGACAAACTGTTTAGCTCAGCTTACCAGACTGACCTCTGCTACTGCTCCTGACTTGGTTCACAATTCCTTTCCCTGGGCTTCTTAAGACATTTCCTCCAGTGCATCTCTGAAAGTTGCTAACCAGACTCTAATTAGCCAAGTGAACTCTAATGGGGTAATAATGTCTGTTTCTTCTATTGATACTTGTCTTAGCCTGGATTTAGTCTATCTGTAAAGGGAATTCTCCAACTAGTTTTTTGGCTCAAAAAATTTCCCTAAGAAGCATTCTAATAACCACCCTCCTGCATCATATAATATGATAGCCCAAGCAGAAATTGGCAATTCTGGTGATAATATTAAAGTACTGCCAATCAGCAGTACTTTAATCAGCAGTCAGAGACTCCTGTGGACCACACGGTTATCAAGGGTGGAGGAGGGACAAATAATCAATAGATAGATGTGCACGGAAACATTTATGTGGGAATACACATATAGAATGTGCATTAAGTCTCTGGTTAATTTTATACTTTGATACCTGGGCTACAAAGGTAGCAAACAATCTGTAAACGACAACCGAAAGCTAATTTTTCTTCCAGTCTTTTTGTGTTTCTATGCATTTTCCTATACAGGTTATGATAATTTTGTATCTTACGTTTTTCATTTAACTCTACAGGCATACATTTTTCTGTTCTGCTACATAATCTTCATAACCATCATTCTAAAGAGCCATATAGCATTTCATTAAGTGGAAGCATAAGGTAATGGCATCAATATAGGCTCTGGATCCAAACTCTCATATATATGAGTAGAGAATCTTCTGTGGTAAAAATTCATCAAAGTTTATAGTAAATGTGGTACATAAAGAGAATATGTAGGCAAAATAGTTAATTTTGGCATATTTATATACATAGAATACTATAGAAAATAATCATTTTTAGATTTCTTAAATGAGAGATGGGAGGAGAGATGGGAAGAGAGATGGGTGCAGTCGGAAAGTGATCACCGTCTCCTGGGTTGAGCACTGGATGAGGTGCACGGTCAGCTGATGTTTGGGGGCCACGTGCAAAAACCACTCATCTTCACCACCCGAGTCCCACCCTGCCCCTGAGATGCTCACACTAGAAGAGGCAGATGGGAACTGAGCCAAAGGAAGGAGGAGCACTTTCAGGTCCCCCCTCTCATGCTCAGCCTGGCACACAGGCTTACGGAAGGAAGCGTTCACACTATTTTAATTACTTTCCTCTTTGTTCTTTCTCCACCTGTGAGCACAGGGGACTCTGTAGGAGATACATACATATATGATGGGACTTCACTCTATCTTGTTTCCAAGGTTGTTTCCAGTTCCTTGCAATCATAAAAAATGCTGCAATAAACATCTTTGTGAATCTTCTCTATGTCTAGGATTATTTTCTTCAAGTAGATTCACAGGAGTGGAATGATTCAGTTAAAGGGAATAAACATTTTTAAGGCTTTTAATAGATACTGATAAACTGCTTTAAGACTTTATATAGCTGCCAGCAAAATTTAAGATTTTCCTGTACTACCTCTAGCACTGGTTACTGTGGAAAAAAAAGTTCTCAGCAATTAAAATGTTAAAAAGAAACAGTACCTGATCATTTGTTTTGATGCGCATGCCTTTAGTTACTAATTAGGCTGAACTGTTCCCATAACTTTTGCTTATTAGTTCTATTTCCTTTTGAGAGTGTCTGTCCTTTGTCTTCTGAGATCCAAGAGTCAATTTTATTAATCTAGCTTTTTACTATATTTACTCTTTATCTGTATCATATGGTATACCTATTTCTCCCTTTTGGCTCTACTTTTTTGGTTATATGGGGTTTTTTAATTGCATAAATATAGTTTACACATATGCTGTAATCACAGTGTTGATTTTTTCCTTTGTGATTTCTTCTTTTAAGAAGCGCATTTAATGGGTACAGGGATTTGGGGGGGCGGTGATGAAAACTCTAAAGCTGATTATAGTGATGGTTGCACAACTCTGAATACACTAAAAACTACTGAACTGTACACTTTAAATGGGTAAATTGTTCAGTATGTGAATTACATCTCAACAAAGCTATAATTTTTAAAAGCATATTTACTAAACTTTAGGATAACTGCATTAACATCTGTACAAAATATACCTTTACTTCATATCCTATAAGAAATAAAAGACTGTTACCTTAAGGTAAATGATAACCTATCGCTAAAATTGGAATCTGAAAAGAAAATGCTATGTTTATTATTAAAAAGATTACAGAGTGTTTCAGTTACCCCCTACATTATTGAAGTCTAAAGGCTCAAAGTTCATAAACTCGACAAGGAACTTCCTGAGATCTTGAATTTGCACATCAACACACATAATTACGGTGAGATGAAGGGAGATATGATTACAGGGTGGTAACTGTGCACTGGAGTCGGCCTTTTAAATCCCTTACATCTCTCCCTTAAAACACAGATCCCCATTATAATGTCATTCTGCATTTCAAAGGTTCCTTTTATCTGAGAAATCAAAAGTTTTTCAAACAGTAACTGACAGGTACAGCCACAGGTAGCTCAATTTCACAGGTGGACAAATAAAGCCTGGGGTACCTCCCAAAGAACATGGCAGCAACTAGTAACTATCAATCCAAACAGAAACTCACAGGCCTGCTGCTACCCTACTGCTCCACAAAAACAAAGTGACTCACTAATTTAGTCAGCATTTGATATTTTAAAGATATTAATAGCAATTTGTTCTTGTACTCAAATACTGTCTTCTATACGTAAGGCAGTCACCGTATGGGCTACGGAAGAGATAGGGATTGGCCTGGGTTCATGTGCTACAGTGTGCCGGTCCCATGTCATCTTTTTAGTTATCAGTATGATCATCATCATCACCTTTTAAAAATGTATTTGTTCACTTACTAAAATAAAAGTAGTAACACACATGGTAAAAAAAAAAAAAAGAAAAAAAAAAAAAGCAGCCTACAGTACAATAGGAAAAGTACATTTCCCTCCCTCCATCTCCTACCCTCTCCCAAAGGTACCCATTGTTAAAGGGGAGTTGTGTATACTTCCAGAAAAGCTGAGTGGATGCCAGCCTGTGTGCACACAGATAGACTGTTCCGGCCTGGCCTTTGACACTTTCCGTTGTGTCCTGGAGAGCTTTCCACGTGAGCCCATTGTAATGCAGCTACTGTATGAAGAGATCATAATTTATTTAACTGTTAGCCTTTTGATGGGCAGTTGGGTTGTTTGCTATTAAAACTCCACTTCAACACACATCCTCTGCAATGTCTCTGCAAGTAAATTCCTGCCAGTGCCCTCACTGGGTTTTAAATAATTTAAACTGGTATCTCCAACTACCCTCCAAAAATGACACACCTATTACACCCCCTCTAACAGTGAAAAGTGCCTGTTTTCCCACACTTCCCCAACATAGGGTATCAAATTTTCTAATCTCTGCTAATCTGATAGTAAAAACAAATAGGGTCCCACTGTTTTTATTTGCATTTCTTTAACTATCACCTTTTTGTCTGATTAATGGCCATCTACAGATGGCAGGGCTCTGATACCATGATAGCTGGCAATCAGGTATTATAAAGCAAGTCACTTACCCATGCTGTACTTTGTTTCCTCACCTGTAAAATGGGAATAATGATAGAACCTGTTTCTTTTTCTTTTTCTTTTTTTTGGCCATGCAGCTTGTGGTACGTCAGTTCCCCGACCAGGGATTGAACCTGGGCCACAGCAGTGAAACCCCGGAATCCTAACTACTAGGCCACCAGGGAACTCCCGGATAGTATTTGTTTCATAGGGCTGTTTGGAGGATCAAATGAGAAAATATATGTGCAATACTCAGTTCTGCCCCTGGCTTGCAGTGAGCACATGGTAAGTCTTAGTAGTTGTAGCAGCTGTAGTAGAAGTTATAATAATATCAGTTCTTCTTTTTCTGTCTGTTCTGAACCTGTCTGTTCAGATCCTCTGCCTGTTTTTCAATTGGGTTGTTCATGTTTCTTACTGCTTGGTATGACTTTCTCAAATGAAATTAAGCTCCTCATCATTTATCCAAATATTTTCCCCACCTTGCTACTAGTTTTGTTTATAGAATTTCTCTTTTGTAAAATAACTTTTGTTGTTTTCCTTTATGTAAGAAAGATATATTAATTGTAGAAAAATTAGAAAATAGAAGTAAAAAAGAAAGAAAACAAACATCACCTGTCATTTCACAACCCAGATACCTTCCATTTAATTTTCTGGAGTCAACTCTTCACTGAAAATGGAATTACATACATACTGCTTTGAAACCTAACTTTGATCACAGTATATTGTGAATATCGTTCTACGTCGCATTTCCTTTTGACTCCCAACGTCAGCATTTTGCCCGCCACTCAAAACACTCCTGTCTTCCGGACCCCTGCCTAGTCCAGGTCCACTGTTTGCTGAGACGTGAGCTTCGGGCCTAACATGGGCCTCCTTCCAGGCAGTGAAAAAAGCTGGAAGTACCAAGATTCACAGGCAACTAACTTTTCCCACAGGCAGAGCTTTGAATATGACTAGTCCTCCAGAACTTGCACTACGATAAACAAAATGTGAACCAGGGCCCCCTTGAAGACTTTGGCAGGTAGCCCTCCTGTTACGCCCTCACTAGATTTTCCTGGCAGCTGCAGAATGACTGCATCTTAATCCTGCCAGGGACAGGTTTGTGAAAGGCTGACGGTGTGACCCAGAGGCCTGACCTCACCAGTTCCAAATAAAGAGATCACTAAAACCCCAAGTTATTTCTGTTTTGAAATGCCAGACTCTCGGGGGACTTCCGACTTCCCTACTATAGTGTTCAGCCAGAGACCGTGCAGGTTCCAGAGTCAGGGGACGTATCTCAGCTGAGACATATCTCAGCACCCTGAAACTGAAAGCCCGGGGGCTCCAGGCCAAGGACTCTCAGGACAGACCACGATGGGGAGGATGGGGCGATGGGGAGACAGGACAGAGGCTCTGCTGACTTCAATTCGGTACCCAAAGTGGCCACAACTTAAATGAAATTAAGAAACGAAAGAAAGGGGCTCAGAAAAAAACAGCCAAACAAGAAGAAAACGTGTGTGGGGCAGGGCGGGGGATGGGGGCAGTAGAAAAGAATCTCATATTCTACATTTGAGCAATGAATAATCCAACTACTAAGTCCAAAGAAAAGCTTCCCTCTGGGCCAAGGGATCTCATTCCAAGACCAGATCCGTGCCCAGCAGGGCCTCCAGACCTCCCCTCTCCCACTGGTTTCCTCAAGACACCCTGTTCTCACATAAAATAAATGAAAAAGATGATTCCGGAGGCAGCCAATGGGCTGAGATGTGTAGAGGTAACAAGGGAAGGCTCCCAGAAGTTTGCTCTCTGTCTCACTGCTTGGATCTGCATTCCCATCTGAGGCTCCACACAGGTGAACCCAGGTCTCTCCGCTCCAGTGGTGCGGGGCGGGGGGGGACAAACCCGCATCCAGGATTCTTCAGTGAATCTAAAATACGACACTTCTAATGGCGGGAACCACACAGCCAGCCAGGCACGGTGGGTCTTTGCCCCAGGGGTTCTGGCTCTCTGCCCGCTTACGCAACTGCCTTTCTGTCACTGCTGTGACCATGTGCGTAGTGTGGGTTTTCAGTTCTGACGTGACACATAGAGAGTTCTGCATCGGAAACTTCATATGGCTTCACACGGAGTCGAGGTGCTGGGCACCGCGGAGGCAGGCACCTGCCTCCCCCGCTAGCCACAGCCAGAGTGAAGCAGCAGTGGCCCCTAAACCACTGGGACGGAATCCTAGCCTGAGGCGGGAAGGGCCACGCTGGGCACCTCAAAACCGAGGACAGACAGCCTATTTCAACCCCTCTAACGAAGCGCCCTGGCCTCCGACGCGGCCAGCAGCTGGCGGGAGCCACCCAGCCCTGCCTACAGCCGCCGGGCTCACCTTGGGCGTGCAGCGCACGGTGCAGCAGGGGCAGGAGCCCCGCCTGCCAGAAGGAGTAGCAGCCGTCCACCAGCTTGTTGCAGCGGCCCTGAAATCCACCTTCAAACCGCATCTGCCGGCTTGTCACCCATTGCTGAGCGTGAGACAGAGAAGGGAGAGGCAGCGGTAGGTTAAAAGAGACACCAAATCCAGCAAGCCCAGATCCCCAGAGGCCAATCTGGGAGGGAGGGGTCCCGTCCCTTGGCTTCCTGGCACCCGAGTTCTGGTGCTCTGGCCTCGGACTTCCTCACCCTCACTGCCACAGACTACACTACAGTGCAACATCTAGTCTAACCCTCACGAGGCAACCAGCGTGAATCTCTGCTCAGGGCCTAACAGACAACTAACCACCTTTTCCCGGGTTCCAGGTGGGTTCTGGTGCTGAGAGAACAAGTGTGCCAAGCTGGCCTGAAAGGAAACCTGCAAGCCTCTCTTAAAAAATAAGGTGTAACTAGGAAGTTTAAGGCCAGCCCTGCTCGGGGAAGTTTATTAAAAGCAGATAAATGGAATTTTGTGCTACAAGTCATCAGATGATCTCAAACTACTCTTGACTTTTACTTGGCACCTGAGGAAATTCATCCAAGATTTCTTTTTTTTTTTTTAAAGATGACATTTTTAAAAAATATATATTTATTATTTTTATTTTTGGCTGTGTTGGGTCTTCGTTTCTGTGCGAGGGCTTTCTCTAGTTGCGGCAAGCGGGGGCCACTCTTCATCGCGGTGCGCCGGCCTCTCACTATCGCGGCCTCTCTTGTTGCGGAGCACAGGCTCCAGACACGCGGGCTCAGTAGTTGTGGCTCACGGGCCTAGTTGCTCCACGGCATGTGGGATCTTCCCAGACCAGGGCTCAAACCCGTGTCCCCTGCATTGGCAGGCAGAATCTCAACCACTTCACCACCAGGGAAGCCCCATCCAAGATTTCTTAGCATGGCCCTTGTCTCTCCCAGGACTGGGGGCAGAAGCCGTTAGCCCTGGTGAACGAGGATGGCTCTGTGTGGTCTAACCTCTCTGCTATCCCAGGGGAAACTGGCTGGCTGACAGAAGAAAAGAGTTTACTCTGAACCTGTAAAATGGCTCTTGGTGTCACTCTGTGGTCACACATGATGCATTCCTCACTTATCTCCAAGTTTTCTAAACACACTCTACTATGAATATGGAGATAGTGAAGGGTTTGGCCTCGAGGAATGAGTAACCAACTGGCCGGGCAGATAATATCTCCACTTCCCTCCCAGCCCCCCAAGGCAGTTCCAGCCACCTGCCAGTGACTCACGGAGCTGCCTCACCAAACTGAAAGGTACAGAGTACGGTATTTCCCCTGTACCTACGTTCTTACTAGACTGAGTTCCTGAAAGGAGTCACTAAGGACTCTCTTCAGAAGGAGGAGTCCAGCCCTCCTTTAATTACTAATTGTAGACTTTAGATTATATCCCTGTTCAAAGTAACACCCACCCATAGAGAGTCACAATCCAAAATTCTTAAAAAGACACAGAAAAACTGCACTGCAGGTGCAGGCACTAATATATCCCCAGTCAGTCTTGAATGAACCAGCGCTTTAGGATTGATGCCATTTAATGCAAGCAGGCGAAGCATTACTCAAGGAAACAGGCACTACAGCAGGGAGTCCATGCTTCACTTTTACTTGCCCCACAGATTGTTTCTAACCTAGACTAATTAATTTTTTCCAGTGCCTGAGTCCATGGATTTATTCTGTTTCCCTTGGCTATATGAATTCATAAAATCCTTCAAATATGGGTCTTAGTTCTCCCAGAGCAAACAGAGGGGAGGGAGCAGTTTGGATAAGAAGGTCGCACCTATTATGTACCAGGCTGTTTACACATGTTCTCTCCTTTGACCTTCAAAGAACTGTTACTTCTACCTTACAGAGGAAAAAAATTGAAGTTAAAACAGATTAGACCATTTTCCCAAGGTCATATGGCTGTGAAGTGGTGCAGACAGGGTTCAAATCCAGAACACTGTTACTGTAACTGAGGCATCTGCTTATTCCTTATTTCTGCCTGGGAGATGGAGCTTTTATGTTTCACGCCTTGCTGGTGATCAGTTTTCAAAATGTCTGATAAAGTCTGTGCACAAAGTTGGCCATGTTGGCATAAACCTTCAAGGCTGTAAGAACCTTCAAGAAGAGTATGCTATAGGAGGCTTCCTAAAGGTGAGGACAAAATGTTGCTGGTCATATCTGTATAGAGTATAATAGAAACTGTCTTGGAAGCTCAAGATGGGTCTCACAATCGTTCCTATGATGGGAACCTGACATCTGAACTTGGGGAGAGGAGATGAATATCAGTTGCAGCTGGTTTGCTTTGAGGTCATGGTGAGGGAATAAATGCTTCCCCAAAGATAGCTCCTTCGTGGCTCTGTGTGTGTGTGTTTGTGTACTAGGCCTCCAATGATAATTTAGCTATAATCTAACAAGTCCCTGAAGCTGACTGCGCTCTGAGTTCATTCTGAATTTTGGGCAGGAGCTTGGAGTCGGGACATAAATGCCTGGGCCACCTGCTCTGTGCATTACCGGGCTGTGCCTAGATCATGTAAAGGTAGTTACTAAACGTTCACATAGTGCAGCAGGTAATAAAAGCTTGGCTTCAAAGTGCCTCAAAGCTCTTCTCATAACTTCTTCTCCCAGGAGAATCTTTCTAAGGCACATGATAACCTCTAGTTTTAAGAGGCTGAAGCTATACTTCTCTTTGAAGTAGGAGGAAGGTACTCTGGCTCATACCAGATGTCTGAGGGATTCAAGAAGCCTCTGGAATTGGCCTAACACACTGTACAGAAAGTTCAGAGCAGGAAGATGGAAAAGCAGGAAGAAGGGAACTGAAACCGAGCACAGATGTTCACCCCTGCACTTTCTTGGTACAGTGCTGAGCACTCCAGCAACTGCATCTGAAGCTTCATTACAGGACTGTTAGTTCACAGCTCAAGGCAGGAACTGTTAGCCCTTCCCACAGCCAACCGTCCCTTAAGCCGGCATGCCTGAGCAGTCACATCTCGGGGGCCTGGGGCCTGAGAGGAAGACGGATCACCAAGTACTTACTAATAAGCTCTTCAAGTTTAAGAAGCGTTCCTTCTTGAGGATGACCAGTGCGGCCAGGCCACAGAAAGTATAGCCGCCGTGGGCTTCCATCCCAGGCACCCCGCCAATTCCACCTTCCCAATTCTGACACCTGGAAGGAGATTGAGAAAAGCAGATTGAGTGTCAACCAATGAGCACAAGTGCAGGACCACCTGGATGGCAAAGGATGAGTTTGCTTAGTTTAATGCAACTATATTCAATAGCTGTAACTATATTCAGTAGCTGTAACTATATTCAATATCTTGTAATAAACTATAATGGAAAAGAATATGAAAAAGAATATATATATAAAACTGAATCACTCTGTTGTACACCAGAAACTAACACAACATTATAAATCAACTATACTTCTATTAAAAAAACAAACAACACTGCAACTATGAATGGAAAGATGCTAATTAACTTTTAGAAATGCCTTTTCCTCAAAAAAAAAGGAAACTCAGACATAGTTTACTAATGTAACAAACATAGTACCTCAAATCATTACTTTTTGGAAAAAGTTATAAAATCATACGTATAGTGTGATAACCATCAGGTTAAAATAAAATTGAAAAATAATTGCTAATTCTGGTTATCTTTTAGTACAGGTCTATTGCTGATATTTTTCCTCTTTATTTTTCTGTATTTTCAAAAAGTTCCTATAGTAAAAATATATACCTTTATAACTATTCAAAGTAAACTTATTTTTTAAAATCACAATTTCCTACATTTTCAAATTACTTTATTATCATAATAATTATTATTTGGGATTAGACTATATATTAAGAGTGTATTTTCTAGTCATAAAAACATGAGTAATCTTTGGCTCAGCAATATAGGGTCATTTCTAGGAATTAATCCTATAAAGTAAGCAAGAAATGTGTTCAAAAATCAGATTGTAAGAATGTTTACTGTATTCCCATTTATTACAGTGAAATATTAGAAACAACTCAGAAGCTCAACAGTAAGGGACTCGTTATATAAATTATGGTATTACCGTATAACAGAATACTACACGGTCATTTAAAATAATGCTACATAAGTATACTTAAAAATGTTCCAAATACATTACATGAAAAAGTTATAAAATGATAATATACTGCATGATTTTTCTGGAATTCTGGAAACATATACAGCAAATGAGTGGTTAGTGGTGGATTATAAGCGGTTAGATTTATCT
The DNA here is from genome assembly GCF_009873245.2 of Balaenoptera musculus. Classification (NCBI taxonomy): domain Eukaryota; kingdom Metazoa; phylum Chordata; class Mammalia; order Artiodactyla; family Balaenopteridae; genus Balaenoptera; species Balaenoptera musculus. The sequence continues at coordinate 139,417,502 of NC_045786.1, read as the reverse complement.
GTGAAATAAGAGATTTTCTTTTCAGTATGTTTTCATATAACATAGAACTTTACTTCCAATGATCTACAGGTATGTACATAGAGTCACACTCCCTACAGGTGTGTCTGCCTCACAAATCCTGACAGGTGCACAGGTGGATGAGCACTTAATCCAACTTCCGGGTGGAAGAGAAAGGAACCTGTAATACCTCCCGTCTTCCAGGTACCTCTCGTTAAAGGAGAGGCCTTGGGAACTCAGAGGACCTTTTCAGAGAGGCCCAAGGCCCAGGGAGATCACAGCACAGAGTGCAGAGTCAAGAACTGGCTACCATCCCCTGAACAGATTCTTCAGCATCCTCTATCCCCTAACCCCACCACCACCCAAAGACACACAATCCAAGTTTTCTTTCCAGTGCATTTGGCTTCACGGAGCATAGGAACAGCTCAAGTTTGAGGGGTGTGATGAGTGAAGAACATGCAAGGGACCTCTGAATTTTTTTTTTCTTAACTTACCTTTAAAAATGTTTTTTGAGTTAAAAAAATAAAAATAAAACAGTATAAAAGAATAAACAATAAAAAGTTACGACTCCTGCTGAGCCTGGCCTCCTAGTTCCTCTCACCAGCTGAGTTTCTATGTCTCAGTCTCTCTTTCTCTCCACACATACACGCATGCACACACACACACAATATACATTTATTTACATATTGTACTTTCCATCCCTTTGTTTTTACATGCATGAGAGCAATTTAGAAAAATTCTTTGGGAGTATCTTCTAGTTAAATATAACTGATTGAACACAAGAGTCCAGTAAAATGAAAGTAAAGGAATTTTAAAAAATGATAAACCCACAAGGGTAAAGAGAATAGGAGAGGATATGAATACAGGAGATAACAAAATTGTGAAAGCTGGAAAAGGAGAGAGATAAGACATAACTGACTTAACAGAACCGAGAAACCTACACCAGCCCTGGGAGGAAAAGAGGGAAAAAGAAATAGAAAGCAAGGTGATATGTTCCGATGACAAACTGGGGAACACCAGGTACCCCTAAAGTGGAATGAGTTTGAACCAAGTTGACTGGTGGTACATTTATAAGAGAATCAGCTATACCTCCAGGTACCCAGCAGGAGATGGGAGGTTTCAGGGGCTGAATGAAGAGGGACTGAATTCCAGGATTTCCAGCACGGCTGAGAGCAGGCGTAGCACTGTACTGAGCGGGGATTAAGTGAGTCTAAGATCTGAGCACAGGCACCCTCAGCCCCTTTCCCTATGAGTGTTTCACAAAGCTGGCTGCTAACTTCATACCTCAACCAGGAATCTGGAAGATTCTTCTCTAGGGAAATGGATAAGCCCAAGGGAAAAACCCTACAGATATTGATATATGAGAATTCCCCCGTGAATGGCTGCATCCCAGCCCACCCTGGCACACACAGTTTTTTTAGCACCTGACACTTAAATATGAACACCAGACATTTGAGCAAAGTCTCTTTCATGGAAGAGACTTTTATATAAAAAAAACAAAAATAAGACAAATAAACAAAAATAAATTGGAGGAAATAATGTAGGGAGCAGAAGTAAACTTTAAGTTATATCTTTAGATAAAATATTATATACAAAATAAAAACACTGCAAGGAGAAATATCCCTGAAACAAGAACAGGAGAGAATATAAAAAGGAAGTATTCTTTATAAATGGGGATTAAAAGTTAAAATAGAACGGCAGAAATAAAAACTCAACAGAGGGATTAGAAGATAAAAGGTAAGGGAATCTCTTAGAAAGCACAATAAGAAAGATTAAGAGATGAAAGATAGGCAAAAAATTTTTGAAAAATTAGAAGACCAATTCCACTTATTGGATGTTATAAAAAGAGCAAACAAAGAAAATGGAGGGGAAGAAGTTATCAAAGAAATAATAAAGTTTCTTGGAAGTAAAGTACATGCAATTCTAGACTGAAGATAACTGCTGAGTGCCCAGCACAATGAATGGAAAAAGAAATCCATATCATGGTTCATCATCATGAATTTTTCAAACAGCAAGAATAAGAGAAACAAAACAAAAACAAACAATGGATTGGGAATACAGTAGATTGGGAGGCAGTAAAGCACAGTGGTTACCCTAACAGGTTTTGGTCGCTTAATTTCTTTGTATTTTAGCTTAATGTCAAATGCAATATCCCATCATTTGCTATATATGGAAACTATGACATGGAGAAGTTAAACAATTTATCCAAGGCACAAAGCTAATAAATGACAAAACTGGGCTTCAAACCCAGGCAGTCAGAATTTCACATCTAGTTAAGTGCCTAACAAACCAATCCTGCAAATAACTATATACTCTGGACAAAACACACTAAAACAACTTCCCGAGGGCTAAGCAAACTGAAAAAAGCTGGAGATTTGAAAGTTGGAGCAGTCAGTCCCTCCCCTCCCCCACCTTATTTTTTTTCTTCCTGATTTGCCCTGAGGATGGTTACAGTCACCTAACAGTGGCAGCAGCAGGTCAGGGGAAGGCAGCTGAAGCTAACAGAAGGCCCACCATGTTTCTGGCAAGAAGAACCAGGCTGACAGTAATTGAGGAGGAATCCCAGAAAGAGGAGAGCCAGAGAAGGAAAACCCAAATTCCATGTTTAAACTTTGCTTAAAATTTTACCTGACCCTGAATCACACATGGCATTGGGCAAACTGAAAGCAGCTTCTGACCAAGAACGGATCCAAGACCTGAGCCCCTGCCCACTGCAGGTGTGTCTAACCAAGTTGATTGCCTGCTAAAGGAAAAATATCAACACTCTTTAAAGCAATCTAACAGAATCCAATCTCTACAATATAACATCACAATGTCCAGGGTACAGTCCAAATATTACTTGACATAGACACTCAGGCAAGTGAGACATGTCAACTCCGAGACAGCCAGATGTTAAAATGACCAGGCAAGAATTTTAAAGTAGATATTATAATTTTATATTTACCTCAGTGAAGTGAAGAAAAATACACTTGTAATGAATGAAAAGATGGGAAATCTCAACTGAGAAAAACAGAAAGTATAAAAAAGAACCAAACCCAGGTAGTCCAGATCAAAAGGCTATATACTCTCAATCTTTAAACTATCGCTCCCTTACTATTGAGTATTACATACCAAATCCTCAGTAAATGCTGGTTACCATTATTATCAGCCTTTTTAACAATGACACTGGTAGCCAGAAGATAATGGAGCAATGCTTAAAAATTCTGAAGGAATACAATTTATCCAGTTTCCAATTTAGAAGTCTCTAACCAAATAAACTATAAATCAAGTGTGAGACTAGAATAAAAATACATGCAAAATCTTTAAAATGCACCTCCAAAGTTCTCTTTCTGGGGATCTGTTGGAATACGATATGTGATTCATTAAAATGAGTGAGTAAACCAAGAAAAAGGAGGACGGGGCTTTAACAAAGCAGAGAAGTGAAGTGAATTTCATGCTGAAAGGAAGCTTCTGGATGCCTGCTGTGCGGCAAGCTGAGAGCAATCTGTCCAGTCTGAAGCAGGAGGGCAGAGGCCGCAGGAGGGATAACTCAAAACGCACTTGCACACACACATACACACACACACACACACACAAAAGAGAACTGATACATTACCTGAAGTGTTTAACTGTATTGAGAATAATTTTATAGATCTGGTAGAAAATTCGGGAATTAAGAGGTAATAATTAATTCCAGGAAAGTAAAAGTTATACAAAAAAGTAAATATGATCATAGTATCTCATTTGGTTTAGCTGAAAATTGTATTTTCATAGTAGTAAGTACTACTTTGATAAAAATTAAAATGTAAAAAATAAAATACAGCTTAGATATAATTCCTCAATAGTACGTATAAATCTACTATACCTTTTTTTAAAATTATGAAATAATTTGAAGGACCCAGGAAAGTATAGCAAATAATATATAGAACATACATGTACCTAACACCTAGCTTTGATTTAGCCATATGCATTTCAGGTTTTTTTATTTTAAACAAACAATTACAGATACACTTGAAGTCTCCTGAGTAGAAGTACAGACCTCCCTTAATCTCATTTTCTTTACTTTCTCCCCCGAAGTAACCACCATCCTGAATTTGGTGTTTATCGTTCCCAGCATGTTTTTATATTACTACATGTGATTCGTCCCATAAACAGTATAGAATTGTTTTGCATGTTTTCAAATTTTAAGCAAATGTGATCTGCATGTTTTCTTTAACATCCTCTTTTTTCCTCAACAGTGTTTTTGAGATTCACCCATATTGATACGTGTAGCTCTAGTTCATTCATTTTAATTGCTATATTATATTTCAGTATGACTACACCACAACTCACTTATCTATCTTGTGCCTGTGAACATTTAATCTGTTTCCAGCGTTTTACTATTATAAACAAGTCCTATGTTTGTCTCTCTCATGCATGTGGTGTGAGTTTCTGGAGAGGTGGAATTTTGGGGTCATCAGCAAGGGCATCTTTGAGATATTTCCAAATTGCTCTCCAAACTGGTTTAAATCCATTTAGGCTCTGACCAATACTGATTACCCAAGGTTTTGATCCTTGCCAATCACATTAAAGAAAGTTTGGAAAAAAAGAAAACTTTTAGGGCTTCCCTGGTGGCGCAGTGGTTAAGAATCCGCCTGCCAATGCAGGGGACACAGGTTCGTGCCCTGGTCCGGGAAGATCCCACATGCCGCGGAGCAACTAAGCCCGTGCGCCACAACTACTGAGCCTGCACTCTAGAGCTTGTGAGCCACAACTACTGAGCCCGTGTGCCACAACTACTGAAGCCCGCATGCCTAGAGCTCGTGCTCTGCAAGAGAAGCCACTGCAATGAGAAGCCCGCACACCACAACCAAGAGTAGCCCCCGCTCACCGCAACTAGAGAAAGCCCGCAAGCAGCAACAAAGACCCAACACAGCCAAAAATAAATAAATAAATTTATAAAAAAAAAAAAAAAAAAAAAAGAAAACTTTTAAAGTATTTTTGAAATGCACAATCTTTCAACCCAGACATCTCTTGTAATTTTATATTCCCTTCTCTGGTCCTTCTGCACTTTATTTTTCAGAAGTCTTGACCGCCTGCTGTCTAAGAGGCAGGACAAATCCCAGCTTCTCTCACCTTGCGATCCATTCAGCAGTGCCCTCAAACAGGTCTGGAGTGATGATGTTGGTCAGAGAAGCTACCGAGGCGGCACAGTATGCACTTCTGGAAGGACAGAAATAGAGGGGAAAGTGTTAAGCTTTAAGGAGGAGCTTGAACAAGGCTCACTGAACTTTTTGGATGGATTGCTCTCTGCCTCGTAAGCTGCAATCTCTGCCTGTCCTCACTCTAAGCCCACTGTCAGTCCTCCTGGGTCTCCAACCAGGAGCTCTGACATTCTATTTCGATAGAGTTGCTCATGGCACAGCCTCAGTGAAAGAACATGACATTCTATTCTCCCTACCTCCACATGGTCAAATCTACACCAGACGAAATAACAGCCATAACAATTCCTGTTGACAGTGAATTCAGCTCTTCTTTCAAAGACCTACAATGGCTCCCAAAATTCCATGCTGTCATTCAGGTATTTCTGACATGCTCATTCAGTTGTCAGTACTGTTTTTAGATCCAGGACTTGTCTGTTTACGGCATGGACAAGTTAAAGGTTAACTGTATCTTTTCCAAATAGACACAACTCCAAAGCAGGCCGCCAGACCACACTGGCTGCTTAGACCAGGCAAGAGGGACCAGAATATGAGCCCACTCAGATCCATTCCTTAGGCTTCTAGAGCAAAGAAAAGGGTTTGATTTCAAGCATCCCACCAGTACACACACACACACACACACACACACACACACACACACACACACACTCTTTAAAGAGAAAAGAAAGAACATGTCTTTTTTCTTTTCCCCCCATGTTATCCTAAATGATTTGGAATAATTTGTCATTCCATCCTGCCAGCCCTAATTCTTCTCAGGACACCTTTTATTTCAGCTGATCCCTCATTAGGAACACGTCTACAAACTGCTTTTCTTCCCTTCCAGGTCTTTTCAAACATCCAACATCTCAGCTCTGTTTTATGTTGCAGACAAAACCAGTTTGTTCTAATTCTGTTACAGATCCTTTTTCTAAGGGCTCCTAAGAATATAAAGGGAGGAGAGAGAAGGGTCCAGCTTCCGTATTGTTCAATATGGACATAACACTAAGCCAAGTGCACTGAGGCTTTCCAGTGAGCCACAGGCATTATTCTCCTCCCAGCATTTTTATCAGCCTGCTCAGCCGGCCAAAGGCACAGCAGAGGCTGAGTTATACCAGCGGGCATCAGAAGCATGAAGGGTCTTTTCTGCCAAATGTTACTATCTACCGTAAGCGAACTTCGAAAGTCTGACCTGACTGCTCTCAGGTCTCAAGCCTCTCAAAGGGTTTTCAAAAGGTATTGCTCTTGAATCCGAACATAACCTCTGAGGTAGGGAGGCGGCGAATACATGCGGTCGCCTCATAAATGGAAGACCTGAGACCTGCTGCCAGATCTCACACTGAACGGGGATGGGAGCGAACAAAAACACACTTTTTCGAGCATCTTCTTCCTCTCTCCCTCTATCCAGACGTCACATCTCTCAGATCTGTCCACTACCTCCATCCTCTCTGCTGTTACCCAAATCCAAGTCACCATTAACCTGGGTCGTCTCCCTCTAGCCCTGAAACCAGAGGATTTCACTAAAACACTACAGTCTATTCACTGCAACTGCAGAACTTTTTTTTTTTTTTTTTTTTTTTTTTTTAAATTTATTTATTTTATTTTATTATTTTATTTTTGGCTGCGTTGGGTCGTTGCTGCTGCACGCAGGCTTTCTCTTGTTGCGGCGAGCAGGGTTATCTTTGTTGCGGTGGTGGGCTTCTCATTGTGGTGGCTTCTCTTGTTGCGGAGCACAGGCTCTAGGCGTGCAGGCTTCAGTAGTTGCAGCACACGGGCTCAGTAGTTGTGGCTCGCAGGCTCTAGAGTGCAGGCTCAGTAGTTGTGGCACACGGGCTTAGTTGCTCCGTGGCATGTGGGATCTTCCCGGATCAGGGCTCAAACCCGTGTCCCCTGCATTGGCAGGCGGATTCTTAACCACTGCGCCACCAGGGAAGCCCAGAACTTCTAATAAAATACAAACCAGATTGTGTCACTCCCTACTTAAAACTTGTCAGTGGCTTCCCACTACCCTTAAAATAAACTCCAGCCTTCTCAAGGAGACTTCGGGGCCCCGCTGGCTATTCCCAACCTGGCCGTCCAGCTTCATTTCTCCCCCTGCCCACCAGGCCTCTGCACTTTAGCAACACTGAACTTCTCCTTTCCTGAACACACTCTATGCTCTGTCGCCAAAACTTTTGCAAATGCTGGGTCCCTATCTCCCCCTACCCGCCCAGAATGCTCCCGGTTATATAACCTAGATTAGGAGGTCAGGAGTACATAACTGTTCCTTTCTTAAGAACTGAGAAAAAAATGGTGCTTGCTATGAGTTCATTCCAACTGGATTAGTGGCAGTCCACAGGAGCTGTGAATGCCTGAATAAGCTCATATCAGAAACTGGAAGGAGTTGTGACAGACCTGAAAGATCAAGAGACCAGTTCTGCCTAACCCAGAATGAGACAAGCTAGCCTCCAGATGCCAAACTGTCCCCATCAACTGCTGCTTCTCTTGAGGTCAAATCCACTCAACAGCACTCACGAGTAACGGCTGATGCTTCCAGGCAAAGACAATTAAAGGAAGACAAAGTGAAAAGTGATGGAACTGGGGCACTAGAAACCACGCAAAGCAGGGAAACTGCATGAGACCTGCTAGGTTTCATCCATCATTCACATCTTTAATCCTCTGTAAATGAAAAGCATGGCTCGAATGGCAGAACATTACCAGAGGAGCTCGGGTAGAGGAATATGGCTACAGTGCTCTTCAGTGAAACAAACCTATTTTATTGGAGGGGCTTCCTAGCATTTGTCTAGCAGATACAAATAAGAAAACAGAAGGAGAGAAAGATAGACAAGATGAAAAGGCAGAGGGCTATGTACCAGATGAAGGAACAAGATAAAACCCCAGAAAACAACTAAATGAAATGGAGATAGGCAATCTTCCAGAAAAATAATTCGGAATAATGATAGTGAAGATGATCCAGGACCTCGGAAAAAGAACGGAGGCAAAGATCGAGAAGATGCAAGAACTGTTTAACAACGATCTAGAAGAAAAAGAACAAAAAAACAGAGATGAACAATACAATAACTGAAATGAAAACTACACTAGAAGGAATCAATAGCAGAATAACTGAGGCAGAAGAATGGATAAGTGACCTGGAAGACAGAATGGTGGAATTCACTGCTGCAGAACAGAATAAAGAAAAAAGAATGAAAAGAAATGAAGACAGCCTAAGAGACCTCTGGGACAACATTAAACGTAACAACATTCACATTATAGGGGCCCCAGAAGGAGAAGAGAGAGAGAAAGGACCAGAGAAAATATCTGAAGAGATTATAGTCGAAAACTTCCCTAACATGGGAAAGGAAATAGCCACCCAAGTCCAGGAAGTGCAGAGACTCCCATACAGGATAAACCCAAGAAGAAACACGCCAAGACACATAGTAATCAAAGTGGCAAAAATTAAAGACAAAGAAAAATTATTGAGAGTAGCAAGGGAAAAATGACAATAACATACAAGGGAACTCCCATAAGGTTAACAGCTGATTTCTCAGCAGTAACTCTACAAGCCAGAAGGGAGTGGCATGATATACTTAAAGTGATGAAAGGGAAGAACCTACAACCAAGATTACTCTACCTGGCAAGGATCTCATTCAGATTCGATGGAGAAATCAAAAGCTTTACAGACAAGCAAAAGCTAAGAGAATTCAGCACCACCAAACCAGCTCTACAACAAATGCTGAAGGAACTTCTCTAAGTGGGAAACACAAGAGAAGAAAAGGACCTACAAAAACAAACCCAAAACAATTAAGAAAATGGTCATAGGAACATACATATCAATAATTACCTTAAATGTGAATGGATTAAATGCTCCAACCAAAAGACACAGGCTTGCTGAATGGATACAAAAACAAGACCCATATATATGCTGTCTACAAGAGACCCACTTCAGACATAGGGACACATACAGACTGAAAGTAAGGGATGGAAAAAGATATTCCATGCCAATGGAAATCAAAAGAAAGCTGGAGTAGCAATACTCGTATCAGATAAAATAAACTTTAAAATAAAGAATGTTACAAGAGACAAGGAAGGACACTACGTAATGATCAAGGGATCAATCCAAGAAGAAGATATAACAATTATAAATATATATGCACCCAACATAGGAGCACCTCAATACATAACGCAACTGCTAACAGCTATAAAAGAGGAAATTGACAACAGACAGTAATTGTGGGGGACTTTAAACACCTCACTTACACCAATGGACAGATCATCCAAACAGAAAATTAATAAGGAAACACAAGCTTTAAATGACACAATAGACCAGATAGATTTAATTGATATTTATAGGACATTCCATCCAAAAACAGCAGATTACACTTTCTTCTCAAGTGCGCACAGAACATTCTCCAGGATAGATCACATCTTGGGTCACAAATCAAGGCCTCAGTAAATTTAAGAAAACTGAAATCATATCAAGCATCTTTTCTAACCACAATGCTATGAGATTAGAAATCAATTACAGGGAAAAAAACATAAAAAACACAAACTCATGGAAGCTAAACAGTATGTTATTAAATAACCAAGAGATCACTAGAGAAATCAAAGAGGAAATCAAAAAATACCTAGAGACAAATGACAATGAAAACACGACAATCCAAAACCTATGGGATGCAGCAAAAGCAGTTCTAAGAGGGAAGTTTATAGCTATACAAGCCTACCTCAAGAAACAAGAAAAATCTCAAATAAACAATCTAACCTTACAACTAAAGGAACTAGAGAAAGAAGAACAAACAAAACACAAAGTTAGCAGAAGGAAAGAAATCATAAAGATCAGATCAGAAATAAATGAAAAAGAAACAAAGAAACCAATAGCAAAGATCAATAAAACTAAAAGCTGGTTCTTTGAGAAGATAAACAAAATTGATAAACCATTAGCCAGACTCATCAAGAAAAAGAGGGAGAGGACTCAAATCAATAAAATCAGAAATGAAAAGGAGAAGTTACAACAGACACTGCAGAATACAAAGCACTTAAGAGACTACTACAGAGCAAATCTATGCCAATAAAACGACAACCTGGAAGAAATGGACAAATTCTTAGAAAGGTATAACCTTCCAAGACTGAACCAGGAAGAAATACAAAATATGAACAGACCAATCACAAGTACATGAAATTGAAACTGTGATTAAAAATCATTCCCAACAAACAAAAGTCCAGGACCAGATGGCTTCACAGGTGAATTCTATCAAACATTTAGAGAAGAGGCTAACACCCATCCTTCTCAAACTCTTCCAAAAATTGCAGAGGAAGGAAAACTCCCAAACTCATTCTATGAGGCCACCAACACCCTGATTACCAAACCAGAAAAAGATACTACAAAAAAAGAAAATTACAGACCAATAATCACTGATGAATACAGACGCAAAAATCCTCACAAAATACTAGCAAACAGAATCCAACAACACATTAAAAGGATCATACACCATGATCAAGTGGGATTCATCCCAGAGATGCAAGGATTCTTCAATATACGCAAATCAATCAATGTGATACACCATATTAACAAATTGAAGAATAAAAACCATATGATCATCTCAATAGATGCAGAAAGTTTCTGACAAAATTCAACACCCATTTATGAAAAAAACTCTCCAGAAAGTGAGCATAGAGGGAACCTACTTCAACATAATAAAGGCCATATATGACAAACCCACAGCAAACATCATTCTCAATGGTGAAAAACTGAAAGCATTTCCTTAAGATCAGGAACAAGACAAGGATGTCCAATCTCACCACTATTATTCAACATAGTTTTGGAAGTCCTAGTCATGGCAATTAGAGAAGAAAAAAGAAATAAAAGGAATACAAATTGGAAAAGAAGAAGTAAAACTGTCACTGTTTGCAGATGACATGATACTATACATAGAGAATCCTAAAGATGCCACCAGAAAACTACTAGAGCTAATCAATGATTTGGTAAAGTTGCAGGATACAAAATTAATGCACAGAATCTCTTGCATTCCTATACACTAATGATGAAAAATCTGAAAGAGAAATTAAGGAAACACTCCCATTTACCATTGCAACAAAAAAGAAAATACCTAGGAATAAACCTACCTAGGGAGACAAAAGACCTATATGCAGAAAACTATAAGACACTGATGAAAGAAATTAAAGATGATACCAACAGCTGGAGAGATATACCATGTTCTTGGATTGGAAGAATCAATATTGTGAAAATGACTATACTACCCAAAGCAATCTACAGATTCAATGCAATCCCTATCAAATTACCAATGGCATTTTTTACGGAACTAGAACAAAAAATCTTAAAATTTGTATGGAGACACAAAAGACTCCGAATAGCCAAAGCAGTCTTGAGGGAAAAAAATGGAGCTGGAGGAATCAGACTCCCTGACTTCAGACTATACTACAAAGCTACAGTAATCAACACAACATGGTACTGGCACAAAAACAGAAATATAGATCAATGGAACAGGATAGAAAGCCCAGAGATAAACCCACGCACCTATGGTCAACTAATCTATGACAAAGGAGACAAGGATATACAATGGAGAAAAGACAGTCTCTTCAATAAGTGGTGCTGGGAAAACGGGACAGCTACATGTAAAGGAATGAAATTAGAACACTCCCTAACATCATACACAAAAATAAACCCAAAATGGATTAGAGACCTAAATGTAAGACCAGGCACTATAAAACTCTTAGAGGAAAACACAGGAAGAATACTCTTTGACATAAATCACAGCAAAATATTTTTTGATTCACCTCCTAGAGTAATGAAATAAATACAAAATAAACAAATGGGACCTAATGAAACCTAAAAGCTTTTGCACAGCAAAGGAAACCATAAACAAGACGGAAAGACAACCCTCAGAATGGGAGGAAATATTTGCAAATGAATCATCGGACAAAGGATTAATCTCCAAAATATATAAACAGCTCATGCAGCTCAATATTAAAAAACAAACAACCCAATCCAAAATGGGCAGAAGACCCAAATAGAAATTTCTCCAATGAAGACATACAGATGGCCAAGAAGCACATGAAAAGCTGCTCAACATCACTAATTATTAGAGAAATGCAAATCAAAACTACAGTGAGGTATCACCTCACACCAGTTAGAATGGGCATCATCAGAAAATCTACAAACAACAAATGCTGGAGAGGGTGTGGAGAAAAGGGAACCCTTTTGCACTGTTGGTGGGAATGTAAATTGATACAGCCACTGTGGAGAACAGTAGGAGGTTCCTTAAAGAACTAAAAATAGAATTACCATATGACCCAGCAATCCCACTACTGGGCATATACCCAGAGAAACCATAACTCAAAAAGACACATGCAGGCTTCCCTGGTGGCACAGTGGTTAAGAATCCGCCTGCCAATGCAGGGGACAACGGGTTCGAGCCCTGGTCCGGGAAGGTCCCACATGCCACGGAGCAACTAAGCCCGTGCACCACAACTACTGAGCCTGAGCTCTAGAGCCCGCAAGCCACAACTACTGAGCCCACGTGCCACTACCACTGAAGCCTGCACGCCTAGAGCCCGTGCTCTGCAACAAGAGAAGCCATGACAATGAGAAGCCCGTGCACAGCAACTAAGAGTAGCCCCTGCTCACCAACGAAGAGCAGCCCCGCTCACTGCAACTAGAGAAAGCCCACACACAGCAACGAAGACCCAACACAGCCAAAAATAAATAAATAAATGTATTTATTTATTTATTAAAAAAAAAAAAAAAAGACACATGCACCCGAATGTTCATTGCAGCACTATTTACAATAGCCAGGACATGGAAGCAACCTAAATGCCCATCAACAGACGAATGGATAAAGAAGATGTGGTACATATATAGAATGGAATATTACTCAGCCATAAAAAGGAACAAAATTGGGTCATTTGTAGAGACGTGGATGGATCTAGAGACTGTCATACAGAGTGAAGTAAGTCAGAAAGAGAAAAACAAATATTGTATATTAACGCATATATGTGGAACCTAGAAAATGGTACAGATGAACCAGTTTGCAGAGCAGAAATTGAGACACATATGTAGAGAACAAATGTTATGGACACCAAGGGGGGAAAGCGGCGGGGGTGGTCGTGGTGGTGGTGTGATGAATTGGGCAATTGTGATTGACATGTATACATTGATCTGTATAAAATGGATAACTAATAAGAAAAATAAATAAATAAAAAATAAACATACACAGGTTATTTGTGAGTAAAAAAACAAAAAAACAATTATTGGGTCTCTTTGAACTCCAGAATTCAATGGACACCTCTTATAGAAAAAAGAAAGAAAACAGAAGGAAACCGGCGCCAGAACGAATAAGTTAGAGAGTAATCATATCTGAAAAAGGTATGTGATAAAATGCCAAAGCAATCTTGCCAGGGTTTGTTTGCTTTCACCTACAATCTCAGGAAACTTTAAAAAGCTAAATTTGGAGTACCTGTAGAACAGGATGAAAATGTAGAGACCAAGAGGGGGAAAACATTTTTTAACTTTTTTCTTAAGATGTCAACACAATACTGCTTTTCCTCAATAGTTACATTGGCTTCACTGGCATACACAGTGTAAAAACAAGACCACAGGCCCAAAAGGGAGTCCCTTATGCTAAACTCCACATTGCCAAACCGTGACTTCATTATGGTTTCTGCCCTCCCAGAAATGGAATCTTAAACCTGTCAATCAGGACTCACCTGATCAGCACCAGTGAGGTGATCTGCCTGGTGGACGTAGCCAACCCGCTTTTTTGTCTGGTTTAACTTCCTTGTCCCTGCTCCCTTCTGCCCATAAGAGTTTCTCATTTTGTACAGCTCCTCAGGGCTCCTTTCTATCTGCTAGATGGGATGCTGCCTCATTCAAATCAATTTTTGCTCAAATAAATTCATAGAATTGTTAATAGGCCTCCATTTATCTTTTAACAACAGATACCGGGATATTGTGATATAAGAAGAAATATGTATTTGGTCTTCTCCTCAGCACAGAGCTCATAAAACCCGTGGAATTTCCTGACTGATGGGCGATAGGAGAGTCTTGTTATTCATAACATGTGCCCTTCGACCACACCTGAGTTTATGCTAATGAGGTGACTCCTGGAGGATGAGGGCTGGTTGCCAGAGGCACCAACCATGGAATTCGAGGGTTGGAACTTTCAGGCCCACTCCCCAGAAGACTGAGTTAATCGCCAATGGTCGATGAGTTCATCAATCATGCCTACATAGTGGAGCCTCCATAAAAACCCTAGGTGAAGGAATCTGGGGAGCTTCTGGGTTGTGGACGCACCCCTGTGCCTGCTGGGAGGGCGGCACATCCCAACGTCACGGGGACATAAGTCCCTACGCTTGGACGTTTCCAGCCCTCACCCTATATACCCCTTCATGTGGCTGTTCATCTGTATCCTTTATGACATACTTTATAATAAACTAGTTAAACAGTAAAAAATTCTCCTGAGTACTCTGAGCTCTCCTAGCAAATTATTGAAATGAGGAGGGGGTCGTAGGAACCCCTGATTTGTAGCCAAGTCAGGCAGAAGTGTGGGTAACTTGGGAACCCACTGCTTGTGACCACTGTCTGAGATGGGGGCAGTCTCGTGGGACTGAGCCCTTAACCTGTGATGTCTGTGCTAACTCTGGGTAGTTAGGGTCGGAACTGTTTAATATGAGGAAAAAACACCCCGACATTTCATGTCAGAAGTGTTGTGAGTAGAGAGACAGTTCTCCAGGTACCTAGGTTTCCAGATACCTAGTCTACTTTTATGGTTTGAACAGACAGGTTACAGACAGAAGAATATCCTTCACTGAAGGTCTTTGCAGCCTGGTTACCTACTTTTATCTGCAACGTGTTTGTGCCCCACAACTTTCATGTTTTTTTCTTCCCTTATACTTTCAAACCAATAGTTAAGCCAGAATATTAATCAACTTGTGTAGAGGAAAATACATTTACAAATAGGCAATAAGATGGCTTTGATATAGAAACCTCATAAAAAATGTATTTATCAGACCAAAGAATAATAATCTGGTATAAAATCTCAATGAACCACTGCCTTTGAGTAATGACTAATTCAGTAACTTCCCTATATGCTTCATAGGCAACCTCCTGCCAGGTGAGTAAACTACTTGCTAGGTACTTGTGATTCTTTTTTTTTTTTTTTTTTTTAAATTAATTAATTTATTTTTTGGCTGTGTTGGGTCTTCGTTTCTGTGCGAGGGCTTTCTCTAGTTGCGGCGAGCGGGGGCCCCTCTTCATTGCGGTGCGCGGGCCTCTCACTATCGCGGCCTCTCTTGTTGTGGAGCACAGGCTCCAGACGCGCAGGCTCAGTAGTTATGGCTCACGGGCTTAGCTGCTCCGCGGCATGTGGGATCTTCCCAGACCAGGGCTTGAACCCGTGTGCCCTGCATTGGCAGGCGGATTCTTAACCACTGCGCCACCAGGGAAGCCCCCGGTACTTGTGATTCTTGAGAAAAATGATCATTTTGAGCCAGCTGGTTCCAATCAGTTCATGCAACTGTTTTTCATACACCTTACTGGCCCCTAAGGGTTTCTGCACCACCCAAAGCAATTCTCACACAGTTGTTAAACATTCTCATGATTTCATCACATTCATTCAGAAAATATCTCCCATTCCCATGTCAGAGAGATGAAAGATTATATTACACTATACAGTTACATCTTACAGTATATCCTTTCATACCAAACAAATGTATTTTTCACTTTTAAAACAAAGCATTTGATTATGTTTCTGTGTTACTTATATTTTGGCGTTTACATAAAAGAAGTCAAGTGACAGTGACCCCTGAGGACATCTGTATCGTATTTGCGGTGATTATGAACTGTGTCACTGACACTTTACTCTGCATGTCATTCGGTGAGACAAGGCAGCAGCTTCCCTGTGTTGTTCCCCAGGCTTGGCATCTCTGATGGCAGATAAACCCGAGAATCTGCTGACGCAGCAGCCTGAGAAAAACCCCACTCACCTCACGTCCACCTCACCTCCAACATGCATGAGAAAAGAGCCATCGGGTTGCTTCAGCGAGTACAAATACTGGAGAAGCTTCTCTCTGAGAAACGAACAGGAGAGAGGCAGGAGATGGCGATGGTCGGTGAACTGTCAGCAGGCGGGAGCCCAGCTGGGTGTCCAGCCCTGCCGGCTTTGACTGTACCTGTTAATGACATCATAGGCCTCTTCGGTGCCAATGATGCACAGCGCGTTGACTGCTGCGTACGTGGGCGCAAGGTGTGGGTACTGGCCAGGGCCCCCTCCAAAGCCACCTTCTGGGCTTTGACACAGCTCCAGGAACTGACACACGCTAGGTACACAGCCAAAGGGAAAGACAAGGTCAGACAGCATTAATTTCAAAACACCGAATTCCACCAGTCCATGCCTTTCCAAGCCTCCGCCCTCTTCAAAAGGGAAGAAACCTCCCCTCCCCACCTAGTGAATATATACTGAATACAGTTAACACCTGTAAAGGGCCTAATTCTCTAATGATAGCCTGATTCTCTATCATCAGCTTTGTGTGCCCTCCTTTCTGAGTTTTGTATTTAAGCATTTGCCTAGTCGTGAAGCAAGGAACATAAGGCCGGGCAGAAACACACAGCCTTTCTTAGAACTGGGAGTAAGTCTCATACTTCTTGACCCAATCTTTCCCATACTTTTCTCTCAATTTGCCACCCTGGATCTACGGAACCAGCCCATTCTCCTTGCCTCTAGGGTATCTCCCAGGCTTTGGATTTTGCCTAAATCGTGGTCATACTCAATTGCTGGTCTAGAGCCATCACCTAGGCCTACCAGGAATATTTAAAGAGGTGCCTTCTGACTCCCATTGCCGTGTAAGCCCCAGTGGGCTACTGATTTTTACTCCGCTCACCGACAAGAAACAAGCTTCCAATGGAGTCTGCCTCCATGGTTAGGAGAATAAGAAAGAGGTGGGCTTCTGCTTGCTCAGCTCACTGTGGCAAACTTAAGCACTGCTGACTCCTATCACAGGAATGCATCCCAGGCTGTAGGCTTTTGGAGAGTTTCTCACAGAGGCTCCAGCTCCTTCACTGAGGGAAACTGTTTATTGAGGGTTGGCCTCCAAGCCCTTGCTTCCAAGCATGGCATCAGTCTGCCCAGAAGTTATCTTCTTGCTTTAAGTGAAACCAAGAGAGCCCCTCTTTGTCTAAGGTCCTCTAAAGTTTATCGGAAAGGGGTGCCCCCGGAGAGTCCTGGTTCTCAAGCTGTTTCCGCACAACGTAGCAGGATCACAGCTTCCTACTAGGACAAGTCCTCAGTCAAGAGAACCAGCTGCAAATCTGTGTCCTTCTAGTGCTCAGACAGCCTTCTTTTCCTGGGCTCTTTTGTCTCATTTTTTCTTATCTACTGCTGCCAGAGAGATCGCACAGAGTCTACTTAATCTCCACTAAGACACAAGTTGATTGCGCCTCTCCCACGTCATATTTGATGACTTTTGATTTCAGACCTGCCATTATCTGGGCAGGGACAGCCATAGAAAATGCTGCTGACTTCCTAGTAAAGCCCTGAAATCATCACAGGTTAAAAGCAATCCACACTCACTTCATGTTCCACCCACAATTTTACTGTAGGAAACACAAGGATTGAAACTGAAGTTGATAATCAGAGAAGGAAGACAGTTCTGTGACATGTTTTTAATAGCAATTAATTTTTGCAGAGAAAAATGAGTTTTTTACTAACATGTTTCCCAAACCTTCATCAATTCTTATCCTATTTCCCAGAAACAAATAGCTAGTAAACTCATGGTCTAACAAAAGTTGGCTGCATTAGCATACAAAAAGTTTTCTGATCACAAAAATAAAGTTTTTTGGTTGACATAAAACTTAACAGCACATTTTAAAAAAGAAAACGGAAAAGAGTCATCTAGCTATCCATTCCCTTCCCCAGCTCCCATGACAGAATTATGGCAAATGCAATACTCCTGACCCTGTAGCCTAAAGTCTGGAATGGGCCGGGATCTGAATGTACCAGAGACACCATTAAATCACCCCTCCACACCAACTGCCCCCAGCTGACAGGCTGCATCTGACTGACTGAGGGCTATGTGGGGAACAGGGGTTGGGCTCTTCTTGAGTCTGAGACACTTCCGTACTATAGAACATTCTGATCCAGAGTCTTTCCAACTTGTACCTTAAGGACCTGGCAAACTGACAGTGAAGCTACCAGCTGTCGTGAACAGAACTCCTAGCAATTCTGAAAAGCCAAATGTGAATGATACTTCTAACGATCCAAAGGGAAAGAAAAACTTGTCTTAGAGACCAGAAATTCACTAACTAATTTTAAAAATCACATGTGGGAAACACTGAGCAAACACCAAGAGTGGCACACTTTGTGAAAAACAAGTATGCATAAATCACTCATTTAGTCATATGACTGAAAGATCTAGTAGATCAATTTTCTTTCAAGTCAGCAAAGGCATTTCATTCTCGCTTACATGACGATTTCCAGCAAAGTGGGAAACTATCTTCCAGATCAGGGATTAAAAACCCCAAATGTGTAGATCAGAATCACTGGAGGGCTAGTAAAGAACACAGACCCAGACTTGCTGAAGCAGGAAAGAGCTGGGCCTCTGTATTTTTACCAAATTCCCAGGTGATGTGGATACACACGAAGTTTGAATACCACAAGTCTTTGCTGTATAATTAGAATCACTTTGGGGATGTTTAAAAAAAAAAAAAAAATCCCACGCCCAGGCCACACCTAATACGAATTAAATCAGAGTCGCTGAGGGTGGGCCCAAGTGGCAAGAGTTTTAAAAATTCCCCATGTGACTCCAATGTACAGCCAAGTATCAGTGCTTCTCAAACTCGAGTGTGCGTGGAAGTCACCTGAGGATCTTGTCAAACTGCAGATCTAATTCAGTAGAACTAAAGGGACCCGAGATTCTGCATTTCTAGCAAGCTCCCAGGTGATGGTAATGCTGCTGGTCTGGGGACCACATTTTGGGTAGCAATGTGATATATCTGCACTGTCCAATAGGTAGCCACTAGCCACATGAGGCTTTTAAAATTTCAATTTAAATTAATTAAATTTAAAATTAAGCTCCTCGGTCAACAAGCCACATTGCAACTGCTCAATAGCTACATGTGGCTAGTGGCTGCAATAAATTATAGAACATTTCCATTACCTTGTTAAGTTCTATTGGACACCACTGCTTTATCATCCAACTATTAAAAAGTGTGTAAAACCTGTCAGAGGATTAAGTTCAAAGCAAGATTATCGATGGTTTACTTGGACTTTCAGGGGATGGTTGAGGACTGCCTTAAAGTGGTTGATTCTGGACATCACTGTCACCAGTGTGGATGGAGGACTCAAAAGCATGCATAGTATATAAGCAAATAATACATAACGAGCAGGGAAACCCTCCAAGGAGAGAAAGTCCAGAATAATATAAAACAAATCAGAAGCCAATAAGAATAAAACAAACGAAACAGGTGTAAGTAGCAAGTGATATACTTAGAGATGGCAGGAGTAGGGGGATCAATAAAGCATATAAATATGAGAAATAACTAGGAACATAGCAGAAAAAGGACCAGAGGTTAGGGTCCATGACTTGTAAACAATAAAGAAAATGCTTTTTCAAAGCATCATAAACACAGTATTGGTCAAAACTATATCTGGCTCAAGCCTCCATTTTCCAACTCAAAGGAATTTCAGAATAGAGTTGTAAAAATGGCTAAGTATAAAAGTGATTAAAAGGCTTACCATTAGAGAAAACCACAGTGCGGAAGCTACTCAGCAAAATACCTCAAGCATACAGAGGGTAATTATGCAAACTTTCTAGTAAAGAAACAAAAATTGAAGCTAATCTGCAGCAAGAAGAATTTAGGTTAGATTTAAGAAAAACTTCAGCACCAGACAGGTTACCACAGATAGACTTAAGGCCTAGAATAAGTTAGAAAGATGATAGCTTTGGAAATAGGCACAGTCATCCTTGAGCAGATGACTTAGGAGCAGATGCGAATGCAGGATGGATGAGTTGACATCGGGCTAAGACATCTATGCTAAGTCTTCCGATTTTCATACTGTAAGACAGCTTCAGCTGATACAAGGGAGAGGAAAACTCCTTCCCTGGCAGAGGAGAGCAATGAACAGGGGAAAGACAGGCAGTCTCTCCTGTTGATTCCAGGAGGCCAGTGTCGCCCTGGGGAGGACGGCAGGTTATCTGATTTCATCAAGAGCTGGCGATGCCTGGTGTGCTGCTGTTTTGGAAGTGCGGTCAAGTCTGAAGTTGGTTATTTTAGAGCAGGGTTTCTCCACTGTGGCACTAGTGACATTCTGGACTGGATAATTCTTGGTTGTGGGGACTGTCCTGGGGAGGATATTTCACAGCTTCCCCGACCTCCACCTACTAGATGCCAGCAGCACCTGGCCAAAAAAACGCCCAGAAGACAAATGACCACGTAAGGTATCTTCACTGAAAGATAAGGAAACAAATTAAATTTAAAAGGAAAGATATTTCAGGAGCTATCCAGGGGACAAGCAACTAATAACCTTTCGAAAGGGAAATAATAAAACACTGACACATGAAAATTTAAATTTAATCTTTAGAAAAACTTTACAAGTGGAAAAGTCCTAAAACAATTTTTAAGTTAAAGATACTTTTCAGATCTTACAGAAGCTAAAAGATCTAACAGTACAGTAGTTTCCCTGTGGTTTTCATTTTACTCTGTGTGTTTCATTAACGTAGCGTTCAATAACAACGCATGGGATTCTCATTAAAAGATGCTTCCTTTAGTTCCAAAATCATTAACTAAGCAAATTCACTTAGTCTGGTTCCAAAATATTAATTTACTTTAGGTAAACACATGTATAAATTTGTGGATACAATCTCTTAAGAGAGGCACACTAAATTCCTCCCTATGAATATATTAGTCTTGAAAGGTCTGATACCAGCAGTAAAAGCCTGGCCTTGCTGGCTTTGGTCAGCAATCACAGTAGCTGACAAAAGTGGTTTTGTCCACTAGAGGGAACTCAGCTTGTCATATTGTTCCCAGAACAAACAGAAGTACAACAGTGAACAAAATAGGAAAGAGAGAGAAACTTGCGAGGGTGTGTGTGTGTGTGAGTGAGTGTGTTGCACACTAGGCTGGGGAGGGGCAAGAGAGGACAGCAGAAAAATAATTAAACTCCAGATCTAAACTCAACCTCTAGGTCACCTTAATATTTGCATAAAGAAGAAGGAAACAAAAAAAAAAAACCTAATCACATTTTCAAAGCATTTCTTTTCCCTGTGCAAAATAAATAAAAAGGCAATATCCAAAATCAGGTAGTCTTTTAAAAAAAAAAAAATCCCCATATTTTTATAGAAGTCATTAAGATTTCTCTGTTTCTTACTAAAAAGAGTTTATTCCCTTATAAGCCAGAGCTACTAGGCTCTGTTCATTACAAATATTATCTGCACCTAGAATTAACTGCCTGCTAGGCACAGAACAAAGTACATTATTGGGAAGTATAAGTAATTCTTTAAAAGTCTGTTAAATCAATGCTCAGAAGAACCATAGGTAAAGCTTTTAAGTTGGCTGTGAAACAGAAAATTTCGGTCATTAACTATCAAGTGGTTCTTGCAATCAGGACAAATCAGCTTTTTAGTTTTAAAACATGCTTTTAATTACAAAACAATAGTTTCATTGTAGAAATTTTAGAAAATGCAAATCAGCTTAAAAAAGAAAAGAAAAAAATCACCTTCAACCCCACCATCCGCACAAATAACTACTACCATGTGTGTATATATCCTTGTTTTTTTCTATGCATAGAACCAACTTTATTTTTAATCTATAAAAAATGAATCTTTACCTTTTTCCATTTAAATATCTTTCTACATAAATACATACATTTTTATATACAAATATACACATTTATATATATATATAAATTTTTAATTGAGGTATAATTGACATGTAACATTATATTAGGTTCAGATGATTTAACAACATTATGATTTGACATTTGTATATACTGGAAAATGATCACCACAATAAGTCTATTTAACACCTGTTAACTTTTAAATTTTTACGTGGCTGCATAGTATTTCATTGTATGTATCATGACATAGGTACTTTACCTAAACTTTACACTTACAGCATTCCCAACTGTTGATATTTAGGTTGTCTCCAATCGTTCAGTGTGAAAAGACCTCTAAGGGGGTCCTCTCTTCCTATCTGATGTTGCCACAAAAGTTGCTCTGACACTTATTCCCTCAGAAAAGCCTTACATATAAAACACCAAGTATACAACCTAGACAAAACTCAAAATCGATGCTGACCCGAGTTTTTCCACGTCAGGAAGCCCCTTATCACCATCTTCCCACTTCAGACCGGTCTACGTCCACCTCTAGGGGGCATCCTTCCTGCTCCAAACCACTGCTCCTTTAGGGGGTATCTGCACTTCACTCACAAAATCCTCCCATGTCTTTTGTCTCCTCTCACATATGACTTTCCCATTCCCATTCCCCCAGCGTGCATCCTGATTGTGTATGTGGAGGACGGGGGGAAACTTCCCAAACAATCCACAACCCCCAACTGGTATTTCAAAAACACACAGGCCTTTATTTTGACAATTAAATTCCTGTTACTGCAGAAACTGTGTCCAACTCTACATCCAGAGCTAGAAGCAACTAGGCTTGCAGCAGCTCTGTGATGTGGAAGACAATGCATATTTTTCCTCTCCCTCTGAAAGCATCGTACACATCACAAGGGTTAATGGCCTAATTCTTTATTATCTTCCCTATCCACATCCATCACAAGACACCCTGCCCAGGAAGGCAAGAATGAGAGGTTATTGTTAAGACGGAATGAATGAGACAATGTGCGGCTCTGTTCTTCTGACCTGCCAGTGTGACCCAGGCAGGGGGACTGCGCCAGGGAGGGGTATGTGCTGGCCTCCACGCATCCCCGCACAGCTGCCCCTGGGTGCTCCGGGCAGAGGAACCTGGCTCAGGGGCCTCCCACCGACTCTCTCCCTCCAGAGCAGCAGCGGGAGAGACGAGGTCGAGGTGCTGCTGAGGGGACGCGATCTCTCTCAGTGAGAACTGGAGCATTAGATCCAATTCCTGGCGGCCCTCCGCTACCTCAGGTACCCCTCAGACTAGAGTGATGTTCGGTTTCGTCTTTAAAATACAAACTATGATGAGCGTCTAAGGATGAGAAGCCACACTGAGGACACCATCTGCACCAGCACTTTGGGAAGAATCCTAGTTGCTTAGATCTTTAACCATAAATCAGAAGCTTAGGAAAATGATGTCATGACATTTGTACACCAAGACGGTAACACATCCACTGCCATCAAGAGCCATACTGTCCCCCCCAGGCATTGGTGAGGAGGGACTTCTATGGAGGTATTTACGGAAAGCAAAGGCATTTCTGTCCATTGGGTTGCCACGTGTTTCCCCACAGAAGCTATTCAAATGCATACTGTACTTTCTGGCAAAATCATATTTCTCCAGAGTTGATGATGAAGACTTTTCTCAAAGACCAGAGCAAGAGCCAAAAGAAAAGGCCACAGAAGAAACAGAATCCTTCTCTTGGGAGTTCAAAGTCTTATTCTACCCATGAGCATACAATGGGCTTCTGAAGTGGAAGAGTTTCAGGAAGTTACTGGAGGTCAAGAGAAGGGCAACGGTTTCTTTGTAGTGCTCTGTGTTTTTCATTCAAAATAAATAAAACAGAAACAAAACAAAAAGAACCCCAAAGTCAAAATACAATTTCGGAGAACACCCCAGGTTCCCCAAAGCCAGACTCACTCTGTCGCCACCATCTGGGGAATGGGCTCATCTAGGAGTTCCAAGCTGTGCAGGATCCAGTAGCAGAGCCATGGGCGGCTGGCATCCAGACACTGCAAAAGGAACAGGGCAGAAAACACACCCTTATTCAGAATCATTCCAAGACCCTGCTGAAAAGGCAGCAGGGTCTCCAACTGTTCAGTGTGAAAAGGGAGACATCTGTCTCCCTCCTGGCAGCCTGGCAAGGAGGAGGAGGACAACCTATGAACAATCAGTGAATGAAGGACACTTTGCCTGGTGGCCTTAGCCAGGAGCTGAAATGACCACATGTGAGAAAAGGACAATGGGACAAAGGAGTTTAACCTGAACCCAATGGGTCCTTCCCTGACAGGCATCCAAAGAAGCCGAGCAGAGGACTTCTCACACGCCAGAAAGTTAAGTGCTACTATTTTCTCAGTGCAGACCCAAGAAGATACACAACCTCAGGAAGGGATTTCCTGGAGTAACTCATTCAGTAAGTATCTCCTCAAGCCAAGCTCTGGGGGCACAGTAATGAGTAAAATTCAGTTCCTACTCTTAAGATACTTTGTTTAGGATGTGTGTGGTTTTCTGTAGAGGAAGAGGGCAATTAGACAGACATGTAAGTACAAGTGTCTTTCTGGAACAAGGCAGAACAAAACAAATGCATACATATACCTGGATAAACGCTATAATGGGCACGTGGAAGAAACTGACTACCTCTGCCTGGGGAGCTGGGAAAGGTTTCCAAAGGTGACATGTGAGCAGGTCTTGATCCTAACTCAAGCCGTAAATATTCAAGCATTCAAGGCTAGGCGGGCAGGCAGTATTACTGCCCCAGTTTTACGAATCCAAAGTGTATAAATGAGATCCAGAGAGATGAACTTTTTCCAGATTACAGACAGTAAACGTCAGAGATAAGACAAGACCGCCGGTTTCTAGACTCTCAGTCCAGTGCTCCTTCCATTGGCCCAAACTGCCCTCTTCATACATGTGCACGTAAATGTGCTAGCTCCCCACCTGGGGGCAGCTGGTGTGGTGACAGAAGACAGTGCTGTGGGTTTCAGTGCCAGCTCCTCCTCTCACTAGCTATGTGCCTTTGAGCAAATACTTAATCTTGCTATGCCTATTCCCTTATCTATAAAGAAATAAAGACTTACCTACCCCCTGGAGTAGCTGTGAGGATTAAATGAGACAAGGAACAGCAAGCTTTTAGCGCACTCTTCAGTGAATTGTTAGCTGTCATGGTATTAATTGTATCAGGGTTGCCTGGACCCTAATCATTGAGGATTGAATACTGCAAGTCCACAGGCCAAACATAACCCAAGGATGTGTCCTGCTTGTTCCCTGTAGTGTTTTGTTTGTTTCATTAGAATTGGTTGTAACATTTACATGTTGAGAGATCCACAGAGAAATCTGAATTTCTGGCTTCATTTGAAAAAACCAGAAGAGATCCGGCAACCCTGGGTCTGCAACTGCTGTTTGGCAGCAACTGGCAGGAACAGAGTAAAAGCACGGGTCCTCTGCTTTGCCTCAGTTCCACCCCGCGCACCCTCCCCCAACCAAGCCCGCACCTCTCGTTTATGCTACCCGCTTGGGTCTATAGGCCCAAATTCCTGCTGTAAATAATCAAACGTAGAACCCCCAAATAAAAGCAAATTAAAAGCAGAGCTGCTCTATGTAAAGTGGGGCAGGGAAACTGGCGGCCTCTGGTTCACATTTACCCTCTGGCTGCTACTCAGCCCCTATTCCCAACACCCCTCCCCTCCACCTCCGCTGCCCTCCCCTGAGCCCCTCCGCGGACCCCTAGGGCTCTAAGGTATACTGATTTAAAATCCACTCCACGTTTGGGCATTTTTACAGTGTTAAACCGCAGGACTACTCTCTGGACTTATATACTGGTCCTTTGGCCAGTAGAGAAATTAGATCAGCTTACAGGGCCAAGGGGTGGGGATGAACAGGTATCTAGACCACCTTTTAGCAGTCAAGGGGTGTCTAGAAGAACACCACGTGAACCCCCCTCAGCCACGATGGGGGTGAAAGCCCCACCCCATCTGGGGCCTCCACTAGCTCTGAGGGAGGACGAGACTATAGAGATCGGGTTCTGTCCTTTCAGAAGTAGGAGTCCCGGCTCTGTGGGGCAGAGCTGCTGCGGACCCGGTTCCCGCTAGAGCCACACGGGATGGTGAGTGAATCTGCGACAGGGCAAGCCCATAGTGTCTTTTTTTTTTTTTGCAGTGAAAATTGATTTGTATATTTTTTTACATCCAAACAGTAAAAAAGGAGAAAGATCTGACTGATAATTTGACAGAGAAAGCTCCTGGGCAAGGTGTTTACCTCATAGGCATCTGTCAGCTGTCGGAGGCCTCTCTTCAGGTAATGGAAGTGTTTCTCCCTCTGCAAAATAAGCCTGGAACGATAAAGAGCTTTGTAAACCTACTCTAACAGCCTCGGCTTCCCCCACTACAGAACACGGGTATGCACACGCACACACTCACTCACACCTTCTGGTCATCCCCCCCCCAGTCAATGAGTAGAAAACAGCAACTTCTTTAGCTCCCCAGGGCGGCTAAACCAGAGAAAGGAGGCCAGCCTCTGAACGTCCCTAATGTGTCTGGAAATGGCGCTGGCAAATGTTTGGAGCGGGGCTTCCCTGGTGGCGCAGTGGTAAAGAATCCGCCTTCCAATACAGGGGACACGGGTTCGAGCCCTGGTCGGGGAGCTAGGATCCCACATGCCGCGGGGCAACTAAGCACGTGCGCCACAACTACTGAGCTCGCGCGCCTCAATGAGAGAGAGCCTGCGTGCTGCCAGCTGCGGAGCCCATGCGCTCTGGACCCCACTGGCCACAACTAGAGAAAAGCCCGTGCATGGCAACAAAGAGCCCGTGCGCTGCAACGAAAGATCCTGCATGCCTCAACGACGATCCTGCGTGCCGCAACGAACACACGGCGCAGCCAATAAATAAATAAATACAATGTTAAAAAAAAAAATTCGTGCAGCCAAAAAATAAGTAAATAAATAAAATGTTAAAAACAAACTCTCCTTCGTGGCTGGTAGCTTTGGGCTAGAAATGCCACCGTGAGCACACTTAGGCAGTAACAAACTACCCAGAAAGTTCCTCCAGGGTCTAGCTGAGAACAGATACCTTGCGGCTCCCCATCCTGTAAGCAATTTAAATCTGAGTCTCACCACTTCCCTGATTTGGTTAGCCTCTGTCGTTCTGGTCATTTCTTCTGGGGTCACTTCTCTGAAGTCTGTGGTTTGTACCCTGCCTGCCCCTCACTCATCCGTCTAGTAGTCCCTCCCCGAAATTCCACCTCCCACGTGCTGACCCACAGCCCTGGCCTGAGGATCATGTCTGTATTCTACAGCCAGTCGCTCTCCTCGGCCCTGATGTCAGCAACACGGGCTCTAAGATGGACTGTGCCGACCACGGCCACCTGCACAGGCAGGCAGAGGACAGGGGCTGCACCTCTCGCTGGGTCTTACAGAAGGGGTCTGTGTGATTACGGAAGGAAAGAAAAAAGTACAGAATTTAAGACATTCACTGTGCTTGCTGATTCCAGAAATGAAATGAAAGAAGAACCACTCTCTTTCCTAGGTATTCAATTCAACAATTGTTTATTGAACTCCCACTGTACTGTGCCCAGAAGTAGTCTTTACTTCAAAAAGTCTTCTAATTCAGTACTGGAAATGAGATAAGGACATAAGCGGCTACAATATGAGGAAAACTGGGGAGGTTTCATAAAGGGAAAACAGATAAAATACTAGAGGCTCTAAAGGGTTTGGGGGAGGGCATCTCATTCAGAAAAGAACGATCAGGGAAGGTTGTGTGAACAGGTGGAATTTGAGGTGGGGACTTGGAAGAAGGAGAATATTTTAACAGGCAGAGGAGGTGAGGAGTTGGTGGGACGACAGTTTAGCCAGAAGGAACAAAAACAAAAGGAACCGACCAGGGCCGTCCAAGAGAACTTCCAGGGATGATGGAAGTGTCTTTGTCTGTGCTGTCCAATAGGTAGCCACGAGCCACATGTGCGTACTGAGCCCTTGAAATGTGGCTAGTGTGACTGAGCAACTGAATTTTAAACTATTTAATTTTAATTAATTTACGTTTAAACAGGTGCAAGTGGCTAACGGCTACTATATCATGCAGACAGGTATAAAGCGTGCAGGGGGAGTGCAGGTCAGGGATTTGGCCTGGCTATTAGGAATGAAAGAGGAATGGTCAAGAAGGCAGCTGAGGCCCTTTTTATAGGGATCTGGGATGCCAGCTGAGGAATTTAACTCAATTTAATACGCAAAGGGAATTTGCGACAACATGGATGGAACTTGAGGACGTTATGCTACGTGAAATAAGTCAGATAGAAAAAGATAAATACTGCACGATCTCACTCATATGTGGTACTCTAGGGCTTCCACCAAAAAAAACAAAAAACAAACAAAAGCCCTGAGCTTGTGGATACAGAAAACAGATTGGCGGTTGCCTGAAGTGAGAAGTGGAGGGGGAGGGCAGTGAAATGGGTGAAGGGGGTCAAAAGGTACAAACCTCCAGTTATAAAATAAATAAGTCATGAAAATGTAATGTACAGCACAGTGATATATTTAATAATACTATACTGCATATTTAAAAGTAGCTAGAAGAGTGGATCTCAAAAGTGCTCAACACAAGAAAAAGAATTTATAACTATATATGGTGCTGAATGTTAACTGGACTTACTGTGGTGACCATTTTGCAATATATACAAATATTGAGTCATTATGTTGCACACCTGAAATGAATATAATGTTATGTCAGTTATACCTCAATTTAAAAAAATAGGCAAAGGAAAACCCTGAGGGTTTTCAGTTGAGAAAAAATGACCAGAATTGTGCTTTAGAAAAATTATCTGACCGCAGTAGGTATTCAATATGTGTTTACAAACTGTACTGATGAAAGCACTAAGTGGGGAGAGAGATGAGGTGGGAAGACAGGGCAAGATGCTGTTAAGAGTCAACCAGGTGGGAAGAACTTAGGGTTCTGAGGGCTCCACCTAGCACGGTGCCCAAGACAAGCTGACTGTGGACAGGTGGACTTTAAAGCGCTGGAAGTGTATTCAGGTGGGGATGTCAGTCACATCGCTGGAAACACATGTGAGACCCTGGAGAGGGATCCAGGTGACACAGACGAACTGGGAATCATTTATCTGCAAGCAGGTGACAGGTGAAGCTGCAGGAGTAGAGGACAGAGCAGAGAGAAAACTTTGAAGGCAGAACTGAGGGAAGACCCATCTTTAAGGGCTTGGAGGACCAGGAGCCAGAGGAGAGAAGGAAAGAGCAGTACACAAGCAGAGGAAGGACAAAGGCAGTGTCGCCTTACAGGCCGAGCAGTAGGAGAGAATCTCACGGAGGTTTTTAACAGCGGCCAACAGTGCAGTAAGAGTGAGGAAAAAGAGGACAAACTACAAAGTGGCTGGTGCCCCTCAAGAGAGTTCAGGGAGTGAGGAGAGCAGATTCCAGATCATAAAGAAGAGACGGCCAGACTCAATTTCTCTCTCAAGGAGGTCCAGGGCTCAGGGCTCAATGAGCACAGGGACAGGTGGGCTTTAAGCACTGGAGGTGTATTCAGGTGAGGGCATCAGGAGGAGGGGTGAGTCTGAAAATAATGAATGAGTCTACATTCTCAGAGACAGAAACAATGGGAGAGTGTGAAGTTAGACAAACAGAGGACTCTGAAGTGGGGAAGAGGGAAACCAAGGAAACGGGGGACGGCCTCAGTTTTCTCAGGAATTAGGAGGCAAGACCTGGGAGAGTGTGGGTTGGCCATCGTGGGGAATATGTTAGGAAATCTACACAACATGAATGAAGGATGATACACCGGAGTGAAGGCCCAGCTGAAGCTGAGGAGTATAAACTTTTGATGAAGCCATTCAGAAGGCACTGTTGTATGATTTCTTTTCTTGGCAATCTTGCTAGGACCCTTTAGCAGAAGCAGCGACATGGGTGCTGTGGTTAGGGCTCGTAAGACGGGAAGAGCAGAAAGGTAGAGGTGTGAGGGAACGGAATGAGATCAGCGGACAGCTGAAGAGAGCACACCGCGTGGCCTGGCCCTGGCTGGGCAGGCTGAGTGTGGCCAGCATAGGTGTGATGGGCGAGAAAAACCAGGAGGGCACAGGAGACCGTTAACAGGGCAGGCAGGGACCCACTCAAGAAGTGAGAGGAGGCTGAGAAACCCAATCCAGGTGAGGGCAAGCACAGAATTTGGAGGCGGGAACTCCTGACTTCTAACTATGAAAGGATCAAGTCAGAGAGGGTTTTCTACAGGTCAGTTCTTTTCAGTCTGAAAAATAGTCAGAGGAATTTGAATATGCCAAATACCCTGGGATGCTAAGCCACAGAGGAGAGAAGGGAAAATACTCTGTTCCAATAAAGAGAACACTTTCCACCTCATTTAAAATGTCGGGCAAGACGGCATGAAAGGTTTCTTGTGAATAAAATTTTGTGATCCTAAGTGTAATGCTGGGGAAAGGGACCGGGTATTGACTGGAATTCGCTGTTGGGTCTGCCTGCCTACTGCATACCCTATAACCCCGTGAAGGGAGATTGCATCTAGCTTCAGCACCTGGGCCCAGCACAGAGCAGGCTCTCAACATTTACTGTCGAATGAACAAGAGAAAGAATAGAGGAATGGTAACGTCAGTTTCTGACTAACCAAAAGAGACTTCTCCCTGGGTACGTGTCCTGTCAATTAAAAAGAATGACATGGCCTTCCCTGGTGGCGCAGTGGTTACGAATCCGCCTGCCAACGCAGGGGACACGGGTTCGAGCCCTGGTCCAGGAAGATCCCACATGCCGTGGAGCAACTAAGCCCGTGCGCCACAACTACTGAGCCTGCGCTCTAGAGCCCGCGAGCCACAACTACTGAGCCCGCGTGCCACAACTACTGAAGCCCACGCACCCTAGAGCCCGTGCTCCATAATAAGAGAAGCCACCGCAATGAGAAGCCTGCGCACCGCAACAAAGAGTAGCCCCCGCTCACCGCAACTAGAGAAAGCCCGCGCACAGCAATGAAGACCCAACACAGCCAAAAATAAAATAAAATAAAAAATAAAATAAAATAAATTAAAAAAAAAAAAAAGAATGACAAACCTCAAAGGGAAAGTTAAAATGCGAGCAAGCAGAGAGGACAAGGAGGGGGTGGTTAGATTGCAGATGGCATCCGCTCTGACTCAGGGGTACTTCCTATCAGTCTCTCGCGTGGTCACACATGCCGCACTGCAGGAGACCTGTCAGCCAGGGGTTAAACTTCCCTGGAGGACTCGGTATTTCTAGAGAGCTGAATTAAGCCACAAAGAAATCCTTCCCCTTATTGTGGGGAAAAGAAAAAACCAGCCCTGGAGAACAACCCTTTCCCTTGTCTTCTCACTCCTATCATTTGACAAGGGGCTTGTCAGTCCTAGGAAATGAAAGACCTCAGAGGCAAAGGCTTTTCTACGTGTAGGGAGGAAGAGACTCTGGCTACTCCTCGGGATCCTGAAGTGACAAGAAGCTACCTGAAGCCTCACCTGACCAGAAACATCTAACTGAAAGAAGCTTCAGGCACCTTTCCTGCAGCTCTGAGTCGGTCCCTAGGGGTGGGACCTGAGGCAGCCCCAAAGGGGGCTCCCCAATAGCTCTCCTCCCACCCTGAACCCCACTCACAGATAGCCAGGCCCTGGAAGCCCTGCTGAGAGGGAACTAGTGAATTCCTTTAGCTGGTTTCATCTGAAGACCAACTTTAGCCACAAGCAGGGGAAGAGAAATTTCTTTCAGTGACTCTTTCCACAAGGGAAACTGTCCTTTCACTTTCATCCACTTAATCACAAACACACATACACATGCACGCAAGCACACACACAAAAATGCTAATATGTAAATGTTATTCTAAAATCTCGGGAAATGTTTGTTTATCTAGAGCTTCAAGGGCCACAATGCTGATTGAATTTTAACTTCTTCTTTGAGGTTTATGATTCTTTTAAATTGAAGGGACATATATCCAGTTTCTTTTGGTCAGCCAGAGACTGTACTAAGAGCCTTACTGTTACGGACTAAACTGTGTCTCCCCCACATCCCCAAATTTCATATGTTGAAGCCCTAACCCCCAGGGTGACTGCATTTGAAGATAGGACCTTTAAAGAGGTATTTAAGGTTAAATGGGAGCTGGTGATCCTATAAAAAGAGTAAGTGGGCTTCCCTGGTGGCGCAGTGGTTGAGAATCCGCCTGCCAATGCAGGGGACACGGGTTCGAGCCCTGGTCTGCGAAGATCCCACATGCCGTGGAGCAACTGGGCCCGTGAGCCACAACTACTGAGCCTGCGCGTCTGGAGCCTGTGCTCCGCAACAAGAGAGGCCGCGATAGTGAGAGGCCCGCGCACCGCGATGAAGAGTGGCCCCCACTTGCCACAACTAGAGAAAGCCCTCACACAGAAGTGAAGACCCAACACAGTCAAAAATAAATATAAATTAATTAATTAATTAAAAAAAAAAAGAGTAAGTGACACTGGGGAGGAGTCCACACAGAGAAAAGGCCATGTGAACACACAGTGAGAAGGCGGCCTCTGCAAGCCAAGGAGAGAGACCTCAGGAGAAACCAACCCTGCCAGCACCCTGATCTTGGAATTCCAGCCTCCCAAACTGTGAGAAAACAAATTTCTGTTGTTTAAGCCACCCCATCAGTGGTATTTGATTATAGCAGCCCTAGCAAACTAATACTCTTACCATTCTTTTATTCTAAAGTCACCTCTAGATCTAAAACTCTTTTCTGTGTAGGGTGTTAGAAAAGAAAAGCTAGAGCTCTTTCCCTTTCCTTTCTGAATAATTTAGCCCCAAAGCCATTCAATTAGGTGGAGCAGAACAAGCCAGGCTCTGCGCAGGAGTGGGGTGGCAGGGCGCACTGCAGGGCATGAGTGCTCAACTGGCTGAGGAGGGCATCTGTGTGGCTGTGGAGAGAGGGGTGGGAGATTGGGACACACAGGAATGACCAAATAAATACATATATTTGGGATATTGGCAGTCTGGTTCCACTGTTGGAGAAGTAACTTAGAAATACTTGTGTAGGCCTTCTCTGGTGGTGCAGTGGATAAGAATCTGCCTGCCAATGCAGGGGACACGGGTTTGAGCCCTGGTCCAGGAAGATCCCACATGCCGCGGAGCAACTAAGCCTGTGCGCCACAACTACTGAGCCTGCGGTCTGGAGCCCGCGAGCCACAACTACTGAGCCTGCGTGCCACATCTACTGAAGCCCGTGTGCCTAGAGCCCCTGCTCCGCAACAAGAGAAGCCACCGCAATGAGAAGCCCACGCACCGCAACACAGAGTAGCCCCCGCTCGCCGCAACTAGAGAAAGCCTGTGCGCAGCAATGAAGACCCAACGCAGCCAAAATAAATAAATAAAATAAATAAATTTATTTTTAAAAAGAGAGAGAGAGAGACAGTCACTCCCTTGGTAACTATGTTCTTTGAACTCATTTGTTTAATAACTACCTTGCCCATGAGACTGAGAGCCCAGCAGGAGCAGGACCTGGGTCAGCCTTGCTCGCCCTGTTCCCAGAGCCCAGCAGTGCCTGATCGCCTAGATACCGTTGCCAAATGGGTGAAGGAATGAATGACTTTAAATGAACACAGCAGACCGAATGACAGCAAACACACTCCCTCCCCCAAACGTGGACCATCCCTGAGACTCATGCCTTTGTTTGTGACAGAAGAGAGAACAGGGATTCAGTCCATTGTTGGCTGCTGGGAGGGTTTTAAACCCACTAAAGCCAGGGGCTTCTCCAGTCAAAAAGTAAGCCTCTGGCGCATAAGCAGTAAGTCACTTGAGAGAGGATGGGAGGGAAGATGAACTTACTTGTATGAACCTTGGAAAGAACAACAGTATGAAGGACCACATCTTTTAACTGCTCAGGAGTTGGAAAATGCTAAAGTATCATCACATACAGAAATGGCAGAAAACATGGAAGCTGAGCAGGTGCCCGTATGAAAACTGCTTTGAGAGCTTAACTCAGAGCATTTTGGCTTCAGAGCAACTGCCAACACTTAACCTTTAGTGCTCTATTAGCATTATCAATATTTCCCCCTTCCAAGGAGCACCAGGCTACTTTTTCCCAAGAAAAAAACAATGTTTTGTTTGTTTGTTTTTTGGCCACGCTGCACAGCTTGAGGGATCTCAGTTCCCAGACCAGGGACCGAACCTGGGTTACGGCAGCGAAAACCTGGAATCCTAACCACTAGGTCACCAGGGAACTCCCCAACAATTTAAACATTTTATTTGAGTGTGTGTGTGTGTGTGTGTGGTTTATGCATTTCAGGTGTCTTACTAAAGCTAATATAATACATGGAAAAGGGTAAATTCATAAGCATGTGAAACTGTCAGAATGACTAACCACGGGGAAAGAGAAATTAACTTTTATGGGAAAGCAGGATACTGATAAACAAAACTGTTCAAAGCATGGTCCAAAAGCTCCTTGGGAGGGACCACCTCACTCCAGGAGAGAATGCATGTTTCACAGTCTGAGAGTGAGGAAAATCATTTCTGGGATGGGGAATAAACTGTAGAATGTAACAACATTCAGCTTCAGCCTTGAATTTCAGCCCCATCTTCTATTTGGCAGTGGCTCTGAAAGGCTGAATAGATGGATGCCTCGCTCAGCACCATTCCTGGCATCCCTGGACCTGGGCATGGTCAGTGATCCTGGGAGTGTGTGTGATTCTGCCACATCTCATCAGCAGCATGACCTCAGAAACACAAACAAGCCATGTCACCTAGATTAATTGCTCTATCTGAATATTCACTTTAGCTAACAAGGAAGTTTTGTCCCTGCCATATAATACTAGATTTTTAAAATTTGACTACTAAAATGTTAAATATTGTAATTGTGATAGTAATTTAAAATGCTGATAAATTTTCATATTTATTCTTAAACCCCAGAAGTTCATTCTATGGTGAAGATGTTTGGCTCCAGCCTTATATTGATAAGTTGATTTACATTCTCAGCCATGTGGCCACAGTGTGTAATATCTCTAATATTAATTAGCATGCTGTGACATAAGATGCTAATTAGCATCCTTTAAAACACTCATTTTCATAGGCAACAATGACAAAATGGGAAATGTCAGATTCCTGACATAAACCCAGAGCCTTGGTATATTCTATTTCCACAAAGGATCCAAACCCAACAGAAACATTTTTGTTTTCCACCCACACCTGACCTAAGACCTATGAATCAGGGGATTTTACTCCTTTACTGTCCTCTACCACCACTCCCAAAACACAGCTTCTTCCCAGATTATAACCTCCCATTCTCCCTCCCATCTCAGTAAGAATAAAAGGAAAAGTCCAAGGGCTCTATTCTGATGGTGGGTGAAAAAGGAATGTCAAATGACCAAAGGTCCCTTTGGAAATACAGAGCATATGTGTCCAGAGCTGGAGACAGGGCACAGTGACTCAGAACACAATCAGGCGAGTCATCGCGATGCAACTCTAACCACAAACCCCTCCTGAAGCCACCATGCCCCTCACCATCACCAAGTCCTACCACCTCTGGGGAAACAGCCTATACCGGGCAGAGAGCTCCTTCTCCCCAAGCTGTTTACACAAATGGTGTCATTTGCTAAGCTCCAACTGTGGCTCACGACAAGAGCAATAATTCATTTATTGAGGTCTGGGCTATGGGTTAAAGTAGAGATTTAGGTTAGCAGTTTGGAAGAAGACTCCTCTGGTTAGTTGATGCTTTCCTTTTCTTCTCCAGGGAAGAAAGATGAAGAGGACTTTTCCACCTGTCTTTCCATTTTTCCAACTGTTTTCTGCCTTGGCTAATCAGAATATTTTAACTAAATTTCTTCTCATGGAGATAAGGGCAAAATGGAATGGTGGCAAAAAAAAGACACAAAGTTAACTCAGGCTAGAAGTATCTGTAATGCTCCAGTAAGCAGAAGTACCCAGAGACTGACTTGCCAGGAGTTAGTGTGTTAGGAGGCCTCAGGAAATTGGGAGACATGATAAAGGAGGTCAGGCTGGACCTCAGACCCTTCAGCTTCCCATCCAGAGAGAATCAACCAGCGGCCCAACTAGACTACGTCCAGAGACCGTCAAGGAAAAGTGCTATAACATTAAGACAAAACAATGACCAAACACAATTTGGACTACTGATCAGGAAAGATAACACAGGACAGTTTCAGAGAAGCAATCTGTGATTAGAAGAGAAATGCTAATAAATGAAATAACCTTATGAAATTCTAGTGTGATACATTATAAAATTGGGGGAAAAAAAGAGAAAATGAAAGTTCAAATTAATAAGTTTCTGCTTATAATCCTCCTTTTGGAATTTCTGACATCAAAGAGCTCAGAAGGCTTCAACTTACTAAGCACCAAGGAAAACAAAAGACATTTTATTTCTCACTTGAAATGTCGCCCTTGGGAATCTGCTGCACAATCACCAGTAAGGGCCAGGCTGGGAGAAGCTCAAACTTCTCACATTTTCCCAGTCAAGTCATAATATACATCAAAGGAATCCATCCTTTGCCATCCCCCTGGACTCTACATCTGTTTCAAAGTGCTATATGAAAACCTTGAGAGTTCTGAACACCAGCGCAGCAGGTCAGAACTAAGCTTCAAGGTCATGAACTTCCTCTCTCCACCTTCAGAGCTCAGAGTTCAGGCCCTGAGGGCATCCCCATGTAACACCTGATGGCTCAGTTCAAGTGAGCAGCTCCTCTAGACAGTATTCTAATAGTGGCAGGAGCTGGGGTCAGGAGCGTCTCCAGGGAGCCACAAGGTCAGGGAACACCAGCCTCACAGCGGACTCATCCCCTGAGGTTCGACAAGCTCAAGGAGGAAAGAAGAAAGGCTCCCATGGGAGATGGTATTTCCCGGGTCCCCTCAAACACTTAACCACACCTTACCTTGGTACAAGGTGGTTGAACTTGTAAGAACTGAAGACCTCTTGGATCTTTTCTTCTACTTTTGCCTGGTAAGGATGCAGAAGATGGGAGAGAGAAAACAAATACAGATGAGAACTTTATCAACTGTATGTTCCTATTGCCACAAATGCCTACTGGCTAGAGTTCCTTGGTGTGACTTTGTACCTCACAGCATAACAAGACTGCATTCAGGGGCTCTGCAGGATGACAGGCTTGGGACAAGGACAGAGAGAAAAAGAATGCCCTGTACCACATTAGCATCACAACCGACTTCTCCAGTAAACTAATCCATGATATGCAAACTAATGGCGATTCTGGAGTTTGGCACCCTGGCACCAGTTACTCAGGGAGCAGGTGAAGATGGACCCCTTTTGCTTGAAAGACCTGTTCTTGCCTGCCCTATGAAGTTGTTTAGGTGTTAGGTAACTGGCCATTCTCAAATATGTAACTAATTTCTGCCAAGGGTCCTACTTCTTATTGTCAAATTTAATGGTTTAAATATAGATTGAACAGTATTAAAATCCCCAAAGGGATTTACAAGAACATCAATCATGGAAACACCAAAGACATAGCACATCTGGTCATTGGACCTGTGTCACACACCGGACTCCACAGTCCCATAAAACAAAGGATCTCGGAAAGTCAGGTCACAAAAGGAATGAGATGACCTGTCTCCTCTGAAGATCACACCATGATGTGGTCACACAGCACAGCTTCTGTAAGGAAAGGGTACAGCAGTGCAGGAGGGGGCTGGTCAACGGGATACAGGGTTTCACCTTCACGGCCATCCCTGCTTTGTGGTGAGGCAAGTCCTTGCTGAGATTTCAAGATATATAATAATGTCCTCTCTGGGAAATATCAAAAATGCATTATTTGTTTCTGAAACACCTGAGTTGGAGCTTCCAGTCCCTTTGGCAAGTGTGCAAGAATCACGATGAGGGGAGCAGTGATGTGAATCAGCT
Organism: Balaenoptera musculus; assembly: GCF_009873245.2. Classification (NCBI taxonomy): domain Eukaryota; kingdom Metazoa; phylum Chordata; class Mammalia; order Artiodactyla; family Balaenopteridae; genus Balaenoptera; species Balaenoptera musculus. The sequence continues at coordinate 139,379,696 of NC_045786.1, read as the reverse complement.
AAAATGGCAGCCCGTCTAAAATTCATTTATATTTGGTTTTAGGATATGCTTTGGTATTTGCCTTTGAACATGAGTTTCAGGGATTATCTGGCCAAGAATTTATAATACTTCAAAAAACAGACCGAAGTCACTGTGAGAATTCGACTCAGAAGAAGTAAGAAAGTTCTCCCAGACCCCTCACGATGCTTTCTCCATGCCAGATTGATGTGGGACTAATACAAAGCACCAGCTTAAATGAAACACAGACTGCATTTTTCAGTCGTGCCTTCCTTGGCTATACGTTGAAAGGGATGAGAAAAAAAAAAAAATACGAGAAACATATGTCAGGAAGATCATTAAATAAAAAAATTTGCCTACCAGGTTTGGACACACAGTTTTTCTGGGCAGGAGCCTGCTGTGTCCCCCTTTGCCTGTCAAAGCAGTAAAGCTATTCTTTTCTACTTCACCCGAAACTATCTTCAAGATTCGATTCAGCCCCAGTACACAGAGGTCGAGTTTTTGGCATCGCTAGGAGTGGAACTGCTGGATCATTATGATAACTTTATGTTTAATCATTTGAGGAACTGCCAGATGTTTTCCAGAGCACTTGTACCATTTTATATTCCCATCAGCAGTATATGAGAGCTCCAATTTCTTCACATCCTCAGCAACACATTATTATCTATGTTTCTGATCATAGCCATCCTAGTCTGTGTCAAGTAGTATCTCACAAGTTTTTGTTTTTTTTTAAACTGATGTCTTTTTTTTAAGCTTTTTTTTTTCCAATCACTAGGATTCTCTTCCTTCCCTTTTTTTTTTTTAATAGTAATCTTTTATTTATTTATTTATTATATTTATTTTTGGCTGTGTTGGGTCTTCATTTCTGTGCGAGGGCTTCCTCTAGTTGCGGCAAGTGGGGGCCACTCTTCATCGCGGTGCGCGGGCCTCTTCACTATTGCGGCCTCTCTTGTTGCGGAGCACAGGCTCCAGACGCGCAGGCTCAGTAGTTGTGGCTCACGGGCCTAGTTGCTCCGTGGCATGTGGGATCTTCCCAGACCAGGGCTCGAACCCGTGTCCCCTGCATTAGCAGGCAGATTCTAAACCACTGCGCCATCAGGGAAGCCCAGTTGTTTTTTTTTTAATAAATTTATTTATTTTATTTATTTATTTTTGGCTGCGTTGGGTCTTCATTGCTGCTCATGGGCTTCTCCCTAGTTGCGGCGAGTGGGGGCTACTCTTTGTTGCGGTGCACGGGCTTCTCACTGCAGTGGCTTCTCGTTGCGGAACACGGGCTCTAGGCGCGCAGGCTTCAGTAGTTGCAGCACATGGGCTCAGTAGTTGTGGCTCGTGGGCTCTAGAGTGCAGGCTCAGTAGTTGTGGTACACGGGTTTAGCTGCTCCGTGGCATGTGGGATTTTCCCGGACCAGGGCTCGAACCCGTGTCCCCTGCATTGGCAGGTGGATTCTTAACCACTGCGCCACCAGGGAAGCCCTCACTATAGTTTTGATTGCCTTTCCCTGATGACTAATTATGTTGAGCATCTTTTTACAAGCTTATTGGCCATTTGTAGATATTCTTTGGAGAAATGTCTATTCAGATCTTTGTTCATTTTTTAAATTGGGTTGTCTTTTTATTAATGAATTGTAGTAAGTCCTTATATATTCTATCAATAGATACAAGTTCCTTGTCATATTCCCATTCTGTGGGTTGTTTTTAGGAACTAGTGTATTTTTTAATAGAAAAAGATCACTTCAGAGCACAAAGTATGATTTTTAGAGTACAACTTTTAAAATAATACTAGCAATATGCCTGTAATTTTTTTGACAAATAGTAATGGATTAATATAGAAATTAAAAAATAGTCATCTGAGGATAAGAAAATGAAAGTAATCCCCAAAATATGCAACATCCTTTTTTGCCTCTCCTTCTCCACATACAGTCTGCTAGTGTGATATAAATCGTAGTAATTTTGTCACTGGGAAGATGTAAGCATTCTTTGAATGTTCTGATTTGCATAGCGGAAGGAAAGGAAGAAAGCTAGTTGTATACAAACGAGTTAACATAGCAGGCCTGAGACTACTATCCTTAGAAAGGCCTACTTGAAAGGTAGACCCTGGCTGGAGTCTGGGAGCCTGGATCTCGGGAGGGCTCTCACCATTCCCAGGACTGATAAGAGAGGCTCACTGAGCCTAAACTGTATAAACAACGTCGTTTATGGTGAACAGCTATTTTCCTTCTGGGAGTCTGGAATTACGCTAGAAAGAGGGTGCCTATGTGACCAGCCCCAGTAAAAACCATGAGCACCAAGTCTCTAATGAGCTTCCCTGGTAGTTCTGCATGTGCAGTCACAATTCAATGCTGGAGAAATTCAACACGTCCTCTGTGACTCCACTGGGAGAGGACTCTTGGAAGCTTGTGCCTCGTTTCCTGCAGACTTCACCCCATGAGCCTTTTCCCTTGGCTGATTTTGTTCTGTAGCCTGTTGTTGTAATAAATCATAACCATGAGTACAGCTATATGCTGAGTTCTCTGAATCTTTGTGTAAGCAGATAAGGTAGAGGGTCCCCGGAGAAAGAAAACCAGGCATGGCTTTCCTGACATAAGAGAGGCCATTTTGGCCTAAGCCATTCTGGGATCTAAGCCTGGCCACAATGCTTGCCCTTGAATAGGTCTTAGAAATCAATGATCTTAAGAGAAGAAAGAATGCAGACGTTGACTGTTATCAGGCAAGAGAAATAACAATAGCAAAGATAATATATTAGTTATAAAGACTCCCAGTTCTCTTTCAGTGGTAAAGAGTAGCCTGAAGCCTCAACCACCAGATGTACTGGAACCTAAGGGCTGATGATGTTGACCTTTTCTGAACTTCTGACTTCAATCAACTAAAGCTTGGACTCTGTTGACCACCCAAGCCCCATCATGAATATGCATGTACCCTTAGCTTAAAACTTCCCCAATTTTGCTGTTGGGAGAGACACTGCTTTGGGAAAGATCCCCGGTGTTCTCCTTACTTGCTGCAAGTAATAAATCCTTCCTTCTCCCGATCCTTGGCTCGGTTGTGTCTTTTGGCTCAACACCCACCAAGAGGCAAACCAGTTTTCAGGTAACACTAGTAGTGAATCAGTGAACCTAGGAGTGGTCTTGGGGACCTCCAAAACATTAGTAGAATTAGAAATTTAGCCTTTGGGACAGAATTAAGAGAAGCAGTCACAACAACTGCATAATGTCTATGAAGCAAGATCTATAATTAAATTCTTTTTTAAAATTTTATCGAAATTCTCACTTTAACTACAGGAGAACTGAGGGTAACTATTAAAAAACAAAGTTACCTAAGTCATGAAGAACTCTAACACTACACAGCTCTCAAATCAGAATTAGGAAGGGAGGGAGGGAGGGAGGGAAGGAAGGAAGGAAGGAAGGGAGGGAGGGAGGAAGGAAGGAAGAAAGGAAGGAAGGAAGGAAGGAAGGAAGGAAGGAAGGAAGGAAGGAAGGAAGGAAGGAGGGAGGGATTGGCTTCAACATAGGGATACTAAAGCATGTCTGCTTTCTCTGGCCTTTCATTTTATCTTGAATTTCCATGTTTCCTTTCCATCCCAAAGGAAGGGACTATTCTATTTTAGTTAATTTCTCTTTTCTGCACGAGAGCTCCCACAGTCAAGGCAGCTACCAACTGAGTACAATACAAAGGGTTATTAACAGCCCTACAATAGCAGATAATTTTCTCTTGCATAAACAGCAAAAAGCCCATAGGTTCATTTCCCTTGGGCACAAAGCACACAGTTTGTGACCATGTTAATGAAAGTGATATGGCTCTCTTGGGAGGAGGATGACATCCTAAAGCATCTGTTTGGTTTCAGAAACATTGCTACATGAAATGTTATAAGAAATGCCATCAGGACTAGTCACCAAAAAACTCAGTCCCAAGGTATTAGCTCTTCAAAAATTTTAAACAGCCTGAAATAAAGGAAACTTGATTGGCTCCTGATTCAAAACACACACCAAAAAGATATAAAAAGAATCTTGAGACAATTGGGGAAATTTAAAAATAAATTGGAGGGAATTCCCTGGTGGTCCAGTGGTTAGGACTCCGTGCTTTCACTGCGGAGGGCCAGAGTTCAATCCCTGGTCGGGGAACTAAGATCTCACAAGCCACATGGCTTTGCCAAAAAACAAAACAAAACAAAAAATAAATAAAACATAAAAAATTAAAAATAAATTGGATATTAGATGATATTATAGAATTACTTTTAATTTCCTCAGGTGTGATATTATTGCCCTATGTAGAAGAACATTATTCTTAAGAGATGCATACTTTATTATTCAGGGGTAAAGTGTCATAATATCTTCATCTTACTTTCAAAGATTCGGGGGAAAAAAAAACAGTCATATACATATATACATGTGTGTATACACACACACACACCCAAAGGAAAAGTTGTGTCCATCATTGTGAAACAGGAGGGAAGGGGGCAGGGCACTACCCTTGAAAGAATGACATAGCCCGAGGACATGACATAAACTGATTAGAACCAAATGGGTCCAAGATGGCAGACAAGTCAACTTCCACTAGACCTTGAGCCTCAGTATACACTCGCTGTAACACATCTGCAAGCTAAATGACACACCCACAGGCACCAAGACAGTTCCAAGACCAACCATAAGGATCAAAAAGTGGCGGTGGCCCAATTCCTGGAAATCCCCGCCCCTTTCCAAAATAGCTGAAATACTTCTCCCACTCATTAGCCTATGAAATTACCCACCCCTATAAAAAATGAACCCCATACCCTGGTGCCTTTCTCACCTTCTGAGATGGCCCACACTCTGTCTGTAGAGTGTGTTTCTCTCTAAATAAATTCACTTCTTTTTTTTTAAAATAAATTTATTTATTTATTTATTTATTTATTTATTTATTTATTTATTTATTATTTTTTGGCTGCCTTGGGTCTTCATTGCTGTGCCCGGGGCTTTCTCTAGTTGTGGTAAGCAGGGGCTACTCTTTGTTGTGGTGTGCAGGCTTCTCATTGCGGTGGCTTCTCTTTGTCGCGGAGCACAGGCTCTAGGCACCACGGGCTGCAGTAGTTGTGGCACGTGGGCTCGGTAACTGTGGCTCGCTGGCTCTAGAGCACAGGCTCAGTAGTTGTGGCGCACAGGCTTAGCTGCTCCATGGCATATGGGATCTTCGCGGACCAGGGCTCCAACCTGTGTCTCCTACATTGGCAGGCGCATTCTTAACCACTGCGCCACCAGGAAAGTCCCTAAATCCACTTCTTACCTATCACTTTGTCTCTCACTGAATTCTTTCTGTGATGAGACATCAAGAACCTGAGCTTCATTAAGTCCTAAAACCAGGTGTGTGATCTCAGTTGGAAAATTGTGGGTTTTGGCCAGGTTCAAGTCCCAGCCTCGTGGGTTCAAGTCCCAATCAGGGTTTTGGCTGGGTTCGAGTCCTGCCACGTGGGTTCAAGGCCCAATCTGAGGTGCATGGTTTCAGCTGGCGACCACGAAGGGATGGTGATAAGGTAAGAATGTTGAGAGTTAGGTCTTGGTCCTAAAGAGGCCCATGCGATGCTGCGAGCCAGGTGTACTGGGGAGGACGCTCTGCCAATGTCTGCTCATTTTTGACCGGCAGGTCAATCCTGTTGCTCATGCACATGCAACGGCAGATCCAGGACAGAACTGTTAATCTCTATACTCATCTCCCTGACTCTGAGGTTTTTCTCCTACATTCTTGCATTCTTGTTCATTCCTGCTCTATTTCTTTCTTTCTTCCTTCTGTTAACCCCAGAAAACCTGTGTGACCACCAAGGTGTACTTTTTATTGCTCTTACTCCCCTCCCTCTGACCCTTACAAGTGCTGACCCTTTATTCCCAACTTACAGCTAGATCAACTCTCGCTCATCGTCAACACCATTGGGGATGTCTTCTATGCTGTTTCTTTGTGACAACTTTTTGGGCACTAACACCTGGTTAGGAGACTACCCTGGAAGGGAGAGCATCTAAAATCATAAGTGCAAAGCTTCACCAAATTGCACGGTGGATTTTGACCTAAGAGTGGATAGCTCAGGGCCTTGTCTAAAATGGGTCAGGCTGCATCAATCCCAACCAATAGTTCTCTGGGCCATATACTCTGGGACTGGGAAAGATTTGGACAACAGGAATGAAAAGGAAAAAACTTAGTAGGTTATGTAATCAGGTTTGGCCACAATATGAGTTAGGAAATTTAAAATTGAGTGAAGTACCCTATGTTCAAATTTCCATGGCCTTGTATCTAGGCGATGGAACCCAAAAGGAATTTAAGGCATGTGTAGCTTGGAGGGATAGCTCTAGGAAGTACACTGAGTACATTTTAACTGACCCACCCTACAGGGCCATGGATCCTGAACGAACGTGGATCCCTCCTCCCCCGAGGTACAGGCCCTTTTGGCTACTCATTTCATAGCCCAGTCTGCCCCAGACATCAGGAGCAAAATTCAGAAGACAACTGCTGGTCCTCAGACTCTGATGAACAATTTGTTCCAACTGGCTTATTTGGTTTTCAGTAATAGGGATATGGTCGAAAAGGCTGAACGCACCCAGAGAAATATGCAAAAGGCTCAAATGACGGCAATGGCTTTGTCTACTCAGAGACCACCAAAGGGGAAGCTGGCTTTTCTGGGCCAACCTGGCCCTGGCAGACCACAAAGCCCATGGGTAGCCATACAAGGCCAGTGTACCCTGTGTGGATACAACGGACTGGAGGGAGGATTGTGATTGATGTGCCCTTTGCAAACAGCCAGGGCATTGGAAGAGGGAATGCCCCATACGCCAGAGGGTGACGGGGGCCCCTCAGCCATTGATGGTTTTGCAATCAGAAGACTGAAGGGGCCCAAGGCCGAAAGTGGCTCTGCCTAGAGATACCATCCACATAACTAATGTTGAGCCTTGGGTGGTCATTGATGTAGTGGGCCACTTGACAGAATTTCTTAAAGACACTGGTGCAACCTTGGTCTTAACCCAAAGGATTGGAAACCTTAGCAATCATAAGGAATACGTAATGGGGTTGTTAGGGAAGAGACAGGGGCACACCTTCCTGGAACCCCTTTTGTGCAAGATCAATGGCCAGCTGTTTTTACATTCCTTCCTGTTTGTGCCTGACTGTCCCATCCCTTTAATGGGAAGACATTTATTAACTAAGTTAGGGGCCACTCTGTTTCTTGAGGGGCAAGGGAACCACCCTCATCACCAAATTGTTCTAACAAAAAGCAAAAAGGAACAGATAATCTGAAGCTAAAATAAAAGACTTAGTAGACCCTGGAATGTGCAATATCGAGGTTCTGGGCTTGGCCAAAGGTATCCAGCCAGTGGTTACTAAGTAAAAAGGGTTATATAGTGTCTAAATATAAGGTACATATTTCTTTTTTTTTTTTTTTAATTAATTAATTATTTATTTATTTTTATGGCTGTGTTGGGTCTTCGTTTCCGCGCGAGGGCTTTCTCTAGTTGCGGCGAGCGGGGGCCACTCTTCATCGCCGTGCGCGGGCCTCTCACTATCGCGGCCTCTCCCGTTGGCGAAGCACAGGCTCCAGACGCGCAGGCTCAGCAATTGTGGCTCACGGGCCCAGTCGCTCCGCGGCATGTGGGATCCTCCCAGACCAGAGCTCGAACCCGTGTCCCCTGCATTGGCAGGCAGACTCCCAACCACTGCGCCACCAGGGAAGCCCAGGTACATATTTCTTAAACCTAGGGAAGATCCTCAAAAATGTTTGTAAATAGATTACCAAAACAGGAGGCCACTGGTCTGACTAAACTAACCACAGCTGATATTCAGAGCCTGATAGGAATTTTGGAAGAGGCCTTCTCCCCTAAGCTAAAGGAGGAAAAGTAAAACTTTCCAATTTAAATGAATGGGTAGGTCAGTCCTTCAATATCATTGAGGTAACCACCCAATTCTTTGAAAAAGAAAACAAAACTGTCCTTGTTTTACAAATGTAGTTTTTACAGGACCAGAGGTGTGGCTCCAAAAATAATCCAAAACCCACCAATCCTTTTACCACTCCCCAAATCTTCCCTATTTATCTTGAGACTTATAAGTATTAAACAAAGGGGAAACAGTCATCCTAGGAGGAACTTGCCCGTATCTTTGAGATGCAAGTGTCCCATCTGGTCTTCTCAGGAACCCTTACCTCTGCCACCTTTTTAAATGCAAATTTTAAAAAAGAGGGTAAAGTAATTTATAACTTGACTTGTCAAGGATAAATAGAAATCCTAAGTGTCTTTTCTGTAAACACTAGTAAAAAGGGTTTAGCCATCTAGATAGGTGACCTTGATTTGTTCCATCTTCCAGAAGCCCAATTTGAATCCAACCCCTTGTAACTGATAGGTTTTATGTTGTACCTGACTCAGGACTGAAATTTTGGAATGGGAACTATGAGGCCTCTGTGTTTGTTTGTGTGTTCATATGTATCTATATGTGTGTTGTAGGCGTGTGATATTGCCAAAAATGAATTCGTAAAAGAGCTCTACTTAATTGGCTGGAAAAAAATTAAGTGCTTATATATACTCAGAAACAGAAAATAATCTGGCCAGAATGCATTTCAGGTTCATGTCATCTGAAAAATATTCAGTACTAAACTGATATCTGGTATTGAAGGTGGCTTAAGCTTGTTGGTTTGATTAACACAGACATGTTAGAGTCATCAATGATCAATGTCAAGTATAATCCTTCTGGTGTACCTAGGTTTATTAGAGGTCAAATAAGACCTTTTTCTGTTACAAATTTGTCAACAAGAAAAGTAACTCAATGTGAAAAAAACTTCTAAGAAATGTAAGATATGTGTTTTTAGTAAAAGAAGGTGTGAAGAATGAATACTGAAAAGAGTTATACATGATCAGGATTTTCTAAGACTGGATTAAATTTAGTTGGGTAAATGGATTTTGCTGGGAATGGGCTGGGACAAGATTGGATTTGGTATAAGTTTCTTTGCCTTTTAAGTGATCTGTATTTGTTTTTGAGATCTTCTGTAACTTTAGTTAAGGAATAAGTATTGTCTCACAGTGACCTATGATCTTATTTGACCAAGTGTTTTGAAACTTCTTGACAAGCTTCCCAAATGTCAAATTTTAATTAAGTTTCTTTTGATTCCCAGCTAACTTTGGGGTACTTTAGAGGGCCCCTGAGGTATCTTAAAGAGAAATATTTAACTAGGATTATTTGGTATGTTAAGTTAAATGTAATCATTCGTGGGGCTTCCCTGGTGGCGCAGTGGTTGAGAATCTGCCTGCCAATGCAGGGGACACGGGTTCGAGCCCTGGTCTGGGAAGATACCACATGCCGCGGAGCAACTAGGCCCGTGAGCCACAATTACTGAGCCTGCGCGTCTGGAGCCTCTGCTCCGCAACAGGAGAGGCCGCAATAATGAAAGGCCCGCGCACCGCGATGAAGAGTGGTCCCCACTTGCCGCAACTGGAGAAAGCCCTCGCACAGAAACGAAGACCCAACACAGCCATAAATAAATAAATAAAAATTGTATAACTTAAAAACAAAAAAACAAAAAAACATTTATTTTAAAATAAAAATGTAATCATTCGTAATTCTGGTTATTATAACCAAGTTTCTTTATCGATTACACTGTTATCAGATGTTTAACCATGCTTTTTAAGTCTTTTTGTCATTTACAGATATTTTTGTACTCTGATGCTGTTACAAAAAGTGCTTCATCATCAAGGAGATTCATAGAAAGGCCTTGGAAGCAGTTACAACAGTTCCACACCAAGATGATGGTTATGCGAGGATTCCAGCCCATACTGACTTAGAACAAGGAGCTGTCTTGCCCCTGTGGCCCCTAGATCAGGCATCCAGAGATTTTTACTCCCTGACAGGCAGGGTCGACGCCCCTACTGAAGCAGTTACAGAAGACGGACCATCGCCCTTCTGCTTCCCATAAGAATATGGGATAAAATCTCTGAGGGGGGAATGAAACAGGAGGGAAGGGGGCAAGGCACTACCCTTGAAAGAATGACATAGCCCGAGGACATGACATAAACTGATTAGAACCACATGGGTCCAAGATGGCAGACAAGTCAACTTCCACTAGACCTTGAGCCTCAGTATACACTCATTGTAACACATCAGGAAGCTAAATGACACACCCACAGGCACCAAGACAGTTCTAAGACCGACCATAAGGATCCAAAAGTGGGCAGTGGCCCAATTCCTGGAAATCCCCGCCCCTTCCCAAAATAGCTGAAATACTCCTCCCACTCATTAGCCTATGAAATTACCCACCCCTATAAAAACTGACAACCCCTTACCCTGGTGCCTTTCTCACCTTCTGAGATGGCCCACACTCTGTCTGTGAAGTGTGTTTCTCTCTAAATAAATCCATTTCTTATCTATCACTTTGTCTCTCACTGAATTCTTTCTGCGATGAGACATCAAGAACCTGAGCTTCATTAAGTTCTGAAACCAGGTGTGTGATCTCAGTTGGAAGACTGTGGGTTTTGGCCAGGTTCAAGTCCCAGCCTCATGGGTTCAAGTCCCAATCCAGATTTTGGCTGGGTTCAAGTCCCGGCCTCGTGGGTTCAAGTCCCAATCTGAGTTTTGGCTGGGTTTGAGTCCCAATCTGAGGTGCATGGTTTCAACTGGGTTATCTCCACCTTTGTCCTTTTTTGGGGAGGGGGGGCCAAGCTGCACAGCATGTGAGATCTTAGTTCCCCTGACCAGGGATGGAACCCATGCCCCCTGTGGCGGAAGCAAGAAGTCTTTAACCACTGGACCGCCAGGGAAGTCCCTCCACCTTTGTCCTTGACAAGACTATCTCACAATTCTGTAGAGGTAGAATTTGCAGAAAACTGATAGTAATGCAAACAATTTCTGTCCAGAGAAATACAAATTGTATCTAGTAAAATGCAAGTAATTGTAACCCTATGAATATTGCCCAGTTTTGCATCCATTTGCAAATTTACTTCAGCATCCCTATCTGACTGTAAAGGTGGTATGTTGAGTTCCTGTCTGAACTAGTTGTAATATCTTACTGGGTCCATGAGTCAAATAAAATCTTGGACATGTGTTCATTTTATATTTGTGTGAGTCATGATTTTATCTTCTTTTAAAATTTATCCTTGAACAGTTTATATAGCCGGCGGGGGGGGGGGGGGGGGGGTGGGGATTAGGTGGAGGACAAACAGATACTGTCAATTTTTCTGTATATTTGACATTTTTTGTAATAAAAAGTTGGAGGAACCAAGATTCCATCACAACTACTTTACCTAGGTATAAGAAAGATTTTTGAAAAGTCAAATACATCTGCACACACACACACCAGTACATTTATATGTATAGTAGCTAAATAAATGTTTAAACCAATTAGAGAGTGTTTCTGTCCATTTAAAAGCAAATACTCTACAGTGTGACACCAGCAGAGACTTTCCTTGACCAAACTTTCGTCAGGCTCCTCTGAATCCTCCTCCCAACTAGGCCTTGACTTTTATACTTCTGTGTCCATCATCGTATCACCTATTTTTAGCAAGAATCCTGCTAAGTTGGTTTAGCCAGAATCCCCCGTCCCCACTGTCTGATCAGGTTCCTCATCCTCCACCATCCCCCAGTGATGTCTGACCACCTTGGCCTGCCTTCACGAGGAATCCTTTTAAGTCAGTTTAGCCAGAATCCCCACCTACCCTTGATGATTCCTCTTACTAATTTACCATCCACCAATCCCCCCACCTTGCTCCTTGGCTATAAATTCCCACCTTTCCTTGCTGTTTTCAGACTTGAGCCCAATCTCTCTCCCCTACTGCAAAACCCCATCATAGCAGTCCTCCTTGAATAAAGTCTTCCTTTAACAAGTGTCATGAATAATTTTTTCTTTAACAATACCTCTCCACACCCACCAGCAGAATGACTAAAGTTGAAAAGAGGGAAAACACCAAATGTTGGCAAGGATGTAGAGGAACCAGAGCCCTCACACATTGCTGATGAGAGTGTGACATGTCTGATCACTCTGGAAAAGGCCAGCAGTTTCGTTTAAAACTAAACATACACCTACCCTGTGATCCAACAATTCCACATGTAGGTTTTTACCCATGAAAACACATGATCATAAAAAGACTTCTACGAGAATGTTTATAGCAGCATTATTCATTATATCCAAAATCTGGCAACAGCTCAGTTGTCCATCAATAGGAGAATGGATTAAAAAACCAGCAACAGCAACCATTAGATCAAGTAGCTCAGAGGTAGTTTACCTGCAACCAAGCTGATCTTGTTAAAAATGTAAACTCTCAGGTCATAGATGTATAGAATCAGAAACTACTGGGATGGGGCCCACCCAGAGGATTCTTTTTAACAAGTCCTCCAGAGGATTCTGATGTATGCTGATTTTGATAGATCAAAGGTTTTTTTTTTTAGTAGTGGTAACAATCACTGGATTTCAGCTCAGAGGCTGATGCTTGAGTTTGACTTCAAATAGGACTTTCTTAACTTATAATTATTGCTGGGATTTTTTTAACCTGCTCACCACACTTTTCTTCTTCTTAATTAGCAAAGGATAAATGAAGGTGAGAAGGTAAAACATTCCTCTGAACAAATATCCTAATACTTTGAGTACAAAATTCAGAGGGAGGTCAGAGTTGACCTAGTCTCCTTAACCAGCTGGCATTCCTCTCTATCAAGGCTGAGATCCTTTATGAACCATGGGTTCTCAACCCTGGCTGCATATTAGAATTACCTGAGGAGCTTAAAAAATACTGATGCCTGGGTCCCACCCTCAAAGGTTCTGTTTTAACTGGTCTAGGGTACAACCCGGGGTGGTGGGGAAGACCAAAAGCTCCCCAGGTGATTCTAATGGTCAGCCAGGTTTGAGACCCACTGCCCTCACTGCCAATTCCCTTAAAAAAACCTTGTTTTAACATCAGGTATTCCAGAAGTAACGAAGGAAAACTAAGTTTAAATCCTAAACCAAAATGAACACTAGAAAAAAGTTCCCAATGGCCTACAGATCCACAGGCTATGTTATCAGCAGTAACCTGCCTCATTCAAAGGACAGGTACTTATCATCACTATGCTATAATATTCAATAATCCTCCTCTAACAGCATTTTTCATTAAAGAATTCCTAAAAGCCCATGCATATATGAAAACTTGGTTTAAGGCAGAGATGGGAAAATCCAATATCAAAGGAAAAAACATGGACAGTAAGTGTTGCTGGTATAAAAATTACTTCCTACCTCTCATCCTAAAAATAAATAAATAAATTCCAGGTTGATTAAATTTGAACATGAAAAACTTGAGTCAAGTCATTAAAACAGCATATAGGAGAATATCTTTATATTCTTGGGATAGAGAAAGATTTCTTCAAAAACCCAAACTATAAGGAAAAAGACAAAGAAGAACATAAATATAAGCAAGGTTAAAGGCAAACAAGGGCCTAAGGGAAGATATTTGGAACATATGTAAAAGATACTCTTTTTCCCAAATTAAGACCGCTGACCACTAACAATATCAAGTCTTAGAGAGGATGTGGACAAAATAGATCTCCAGTACACCACTAACTAGTGCTTAAATTACTAGAGTCACTATGGAGGGCAACATGGTAGCAGGTAATAACACTGAAAAGGCACAGACCCTACAACCCAGCAATTCTAACTCTCCAGTAGAGACATACCTAGAAAAACCCTTGCCTGCCCTCCCAAGCCTCTTTATAACATAACTAAGTCCTAACAGTACATCTCTCACTTTTCCAGTCATGAGGCACTTGATCACTTAGGATATGGCGAAAGGGGAACACAAGAGTTCAGAGGTAAGTCTACTAGCTTGTCAGAAGTTTACCCCTGCTCCTGACGGGGCACTGGCTAGGTGTTGCTAAGTACAGAATGGTTTTACATTTGCTGAAGTTAAGACTATACATATTGAGGAGTCCTAGAATATGCCATCCCAAAATATGCCTCGTTGGCATATGGATTATTTTGAGCTAAAGGCCATTGATAACCAGGAGGTGAAGGAAAAGCTCTAAAAACAGGGCATTAAGTTTCCTTTTGTAAAGATGTCTCCCTCTCCACAACAGGAAGTGGAGGACTCCTAACAACTCTTATCTATGGAGTAGGCACGGACTTAAATCCGAATAACAAACCTTACTAAACAACTCTTGTTTACCATACTTTTCCTGGACTTAGGGGAAACATAAGTTGTCTCCCCAACCCAGAAGCCCCAAACCCTTTTCTTTGTTTTAGCCTAAAATGGCATATAAACTCAAGTTCTAACTACCCCTTTGGGTGACTCATCGATAGGTGCTCCCGTGTGTACACAACAATGCACATGTTAATAAATTTCTGTTTATTTTTCTCTTGTTAATCTGTCTTTGGTCAGTCTAATTTACAGGGCCCCAGCTAGAGAACCTAAGCTGGGTAGAGGAAAAGGTTTTTTCCTCCCCTACTATATATTTATATGGATGTATATGCACATGTATCTTTACATAATATAAACTAATAAATATATATTTGTGTGTGTGTGTATAGTCTGTGTACATGATATAAACTAGTATGTATATTACTTTGTGGTTTTCAACGATGGAGAGATTGTGTGAGAATCTAGGGGTCAGAGATGAAGTGACTGCACCCACGTCCCCAAGACTTAGGTGCCATGGCAACATAGATGCAGATCTAACCATCTGCCTGCATTCTTGACAGCTCTGTTTAAAAGATAGCTCCTGGAATTCTTCTAGAAATCCAATCGGAAGCACAGAATAATTTCCATTCATAGCTGAGTGGTAAAAAACAACAAATGCATTTGGAATTTTCTCTTTCACAGCTTCTATCTAAAGCAAATCTCATGATGCACCAACTTTCGTATCATAGACCTTCGCTTCTCCCTACATCTCCCCCTCTCTCCCAGAGGAGGACCCTTCCAGAAAGCAGATTTGCTGCCTGAGACTCATGCTAATGCTGAAGATGTGGGAAAAGAATCATTAATAGATTAACTATAAGAAAAGGATTCTTCCTAAAAAAAAATTATCCCTCAGAAAAAACAAGTCACCTTATAAGAAATCCTTACAAAGTAACCCTTGCTGTGGGGAGTTCTTTCAATTCCTTATTTTGAATACAAAGTGTGAGTTGGGGTTGACACATCATCCTGAAACAACCTCAGTCAAGGTCTGATGTTGGCTGCCTACAGAAGTCAGCTGATGGTATCAATGAAAGGAGACAAATTAAACACAGATTTAATTCCTGGGGATATGAACTCACACTTGCATGTGCAAACTGCCACTGTAAACCCTTTTAAAGATCACTTTAAAAGTTAATAAAGTGTTTAAGTTGCGATGATCAAAGATATGCACCAACTGGACACACTGTAAAAGAATTATAATTGTAACTTGTGATAAAATATTCAATATCTTCCCCATATTTAAAAGGGATGTATCTCAAAAAACTGAAAGTGTGGTCTGCAAAAACATATTCACTGATCCAAAGTATAGCTCCAGTGATGATAAAAACACAAAGGTCAAAGATGGATGTGAAGAGTTTGAAGACAAATGTTTTATGAATATGAGGAGGAGAAAGAACAGTATTTCTAAATTAGTGTGATTTTATAAAGTATGTGATTTTAAATAGGCATAGGTACCTAAATTTAAAATGCAAATTTTGTAAACAAGCATTTGGTTTGTTTACCTACATACCTAATAGTATGTGTATTCTTGAGTTGACCAAAAAACACTTTAGGGGACTTTTTAATAGGGAAAATGGGGAAATTTTGATATTTGCACTTTCTTATAGTTGGGCAACATGGTATATGCTGAATTTCAATAAGATAAAATTGATTCACATAGCTAGCCTACTGACCACTTAACAAGCAGGGCTCTGGTCCCGTCTATCAGAAGCATAAAAATCTAGTTAGTGTGACTATATTTAGGGACTTGCTCCACCTCTGTTTAATAATCTTTCAGATACTAGAACCTGAAACAAGTCAACAGCAGGAGTTCGGGATTCATTCCTGGATCCCTAATGTTCCCTCCTTCAGGATCTGCAGTGGTGCAATGCCCGTCACTTGCAGCCAGCTCGTTAGCCTGGCTCTTCATCCAGTCCCCACCCGCCACCAGCACTCATTCATCACCAGGTCAGCCCCACCCATCCAGCTGACCTAATTCCCTACCACAGCCAACCAGGTCTTTCCCTCGTAACAGCTCCTCCCACTGGCATGGCTGCCGCCCCAAGTCCATCCTTTACAGCCTAACCCCAGTCCCACATCCTCCATGAAGTCGTCCTGACCGCCTCACCCCACGACAGATCGGCTTCCACTCCCTGAAATCCTCATGCAATGCAGTCATAATTTAGCACTTCATTACATGCTCTGCTGAGTCATTCTGTGATTGCTTCCAGCATATTCTTTTTTTTTTTTTTTTCCCTCTAAGAGAAAAGAATTTTGACTGAGACAAATAATTCTTCTAGATTCCCCTCAGAGTTGACTGGCACTTGACTGAATGTTGTCTAATGACATCATGCCATTTCAAATGGAGACTGTTTCTGCCCCTGTTCAAGGGCAGTCTAAAGGGAAAACAAAAGTAGTACCTTCAGTAACAACTGTTGTTGGCAAACCTGCTACCTCTGAGATTGTACCAGTATTACCCTACCGGCCTGAATCACAGAGCATTTGCAATGGGGTGACTGCAGGTGGCACAAAAAAGGAAGACAATCACTAATAATACAACCACATCTTGCTTTCTGGAGTCATAAAAGGTTCTCCGAGCATCAAATTCATCAGCTTGTCAAGGAATAAAACAGCCTGTCACAACAGAGACCTTCAAAAGATACCCAGAATCTCACCACTGCTCATTACCTCTACTACCACAGCCCTGAGGCGAAGCTGCCATCACGTGTCACCTGCAGTACTGCAACAGCCACTAACTGGTTTCCCTGCACCCACGCTCGTCTCCTCACAATCTACTCTCAACAGTGACCTAAATGAGCCTGCTGAAATGCTCAACAGACTGTGTCAAAACCCTCCAGTCATAGATCAGTCTGACTCCTGGGAGGAAGCAGATGGCACATTCAAAGTGGGTGATTTGAGGAGAGTTCATATCATAACACAGGGGCTAGCAACACAAGGGTACTTCATCCCCTTCTAGACCTGAAATGTGAAGAGAAGGGGTAGAGAGGGAGACAGAGAGCTCCATGGAGAAGGCACCTAATTGGAGATGTGACCTTAAGTCTAGAGACACTCCAGCCCACACAATCCTGCGGGAAGGGAATATATACGCCAGTCTCATCCTTCTCCCTCACTCTCATCCCCTATCAATACTCCCCATGGCCAAATGCAAACAGAAGGCAGAAAGCAAGGTTGCCTGTCAGTGCAGGTCCACCTCCTGGGGCACATCTACAGAGCAGGGTAGAAAAGGGTAGAGTGAATCTGGGGAGGTAAATGGAAGCTATTCAGCCAAATGGCTTCCCATCTCAATCAGGGTATCTGAAAGTACGAGATCCAACCTTATCTCCTGTTCTGTTTGCTAACCTCTCTACTCAGTGGCTCTCCGCTCACCAGGCACACCCCTGCTTCAGGTCCTTTGTACTTGCTGCCTTCTCTGCCCAGAATGCTTTTCCCCCAGATACACACATGGCTTGTCCCCTCACCTACTTCAGCTCTCAGCTAAAACATTACATCAGCAGAGGTTTCCTTTACCACCTTATATAAAAACCTCCCTTGCTCCTATCCCACCCATGCCTGGCACATCTATCTCCCTTATCTTGCTTTATTTTTCTCCACAGCACTTCTCTCTAACATTAGATAGATAGATGGATAGATTTTTTTTTTCTCCTTTTTAATTGACTGCCTCTCTGGCCTAGAACAAAAATTTCATAAAGGCGTCCACTTGGCCTCTTTTGTTCACTCCCTTATGCCCAGTGTCTAGAACAGTGCCTGGCACAAAGAAGGCACTCACGTATTTGTTGGATGAATGAAAATGAATGAATGGAACAGAAGGACCCATAGCTAAGGACTCTTTCCACTGTTCAGAGGTTTAACTCCTATTATCAAATCATTGTTAAGCAAATAAACAGGCTCCTGATAATCAGATAGGAAGCAGGTGACAAGCATTTTTTATTGGCAATGGCACAAAATTGGCTGTCAGTAAACCCCTAAGAATAAATGGAATCTTCAGTCAGAACCAAAGGAATAACAGCAGTGTCTTCTGTAAACAACTCCTAGCAAGGTTGTTTTTTCTTATGACTATATCATCATTAACCTACCAACCTAGTCCTTCTCTAAGACTCAGTCTTCTCATCTGTAAAATGTGTAAGGATTGAATGATACAATGTATGGAGAGCATTTATTGGGTATGGAACCCAATAAATGGACACTATAATCATTATTAAAACATTGAGGACGCCACGAGAATGAGATACTATGTTATCTTCCTATGATCTGGAACTGTTTATCCTAGACTTTTAAAATGTGAGCTGGAATAATGACATGGAAAAGAAGTATAAGATGCTTTACTATCCACCACACAGTTGGGCCTAGATCTGAAAGACATCCTACAGTACCAGTGCTCCATATCAGAACCTAGTTTCCACACGTGGCCCAGACCTTGGTCAACCCTTTTGCAGGCCAGTACCTTGTTGCATCCATTTCTGCATCGCTCATTATATCTAAGCACTTAGAACATAAGTGCTGGTTCTTCCCTCATAGGAACTAAGCAGGGCATGTGACTGAAAAAATAAGTGTAAGCAAAAGAGAAAGAGCAGATCAGTAAAGCTCCTGGTGATGCTCCCGTTTTTGACTTACCCCTCTAACCATGGAAGTCTCTGTTCTGGTCCGTAAATTAGACCAAATTCTGATTCCCTTTTCTCCACTAACATTTTATCTATCCATAGCCTTATCTGCTGGGTCAATTCAGTTAACTACGCAAAAGGTGACCCCATAGTCTTAGGTCAGATAAAAAGAAAAAGGCTTGACCTGAATCCACTCAACAATCCATCACTTAGGAATACTGCAAAGATCCTGTAGTAGCTTTTTCATTGATGGGAGATTTCTTTGCAATTATTTGCAGAAGATTTCTGTAGAAGGACACACTGGTGGGCTAACTAACCTGGGAAGCTAGATTCAAAAGGTAAGTTTCCCTTCTACCCTAAAACCCATGAAACTTAAATCTCCAGTTAAAATATTCCCTCTGCTACTATGTATATACGTGTGTATTCAAGCCCTTGTTTTTGTTATTTTAGTCATAAATATATAATATAATAATTATCATTACTAATTTTTGCCAAAATTGAGGCTTCCAACCTCAGGCATGAAAATCAAAGCAGGTCCCTCTAAGATTAAGCCTAGGGATTGATCTTACTAAGATCTTATTTTAGTAAGCAGCCTGATGCTTACTTGTTAGTGCTAAAAAAAAATCATTCTGATCACTTCTCCTAGTGACAGATGGGTAACCATTTCCATAATAACTAACTTGGGACCAATTCCAATTGAGGAACGAGAAGAAAAACAAAACTATAATTCACTACTCATCCTGCAAACACGTTTCAAAGTGATAGGTCCCATCTACTTCGAGGCCTCAGTGAATGGCAAGTAGTACAAAATTCACACTCTTATTACAGCACTTCCCAAACTGTGCTGTTTTCCTCTCTGTCTTCCCCAACCAGGCTGTGCCATGCTCCTGATCAGGGGCTGTTTTATTTCTTTGCATTTCCAGAGTTCGACATTGTGACCAACACACTGCTGGTGCTCAAATGATTGAATGGCTACTAAAATGTCCCCCCACGAGGCAGGCGTCAAACCTGGCACTGTGGGTCATAAATTAAACATCACGGAATGGCATGACCGCAGTCTGGCCACTTCTTTTCCCCTCTATGTCCCAAAACTATGAGCAGGGTGGGGAAAGTGCATTATCCATACGAGAACCTCCCGATGGCTGGCAAAATGGAGTGAGTGGGCTGTCCGACCCACCCGGGCTGCTTCAGTCCTCCAGGCACAGAACAAGATTCTCTCCGCTCCCTAAGGCAGAGGGGACCCAGGTACTGTCCTCTCCCTCCAACCTTGACAACGACCCCTCCCCAACCCGGCCCCACAAGCATTCCACTCTCCAGCCCAAGCCTGGGCGCCGGGAGCTTCCCAGAGAGGGGGGACGCCGCGGTGCACTGTGGGAGCTGTAGTTCCCCGGTGGGTTCCGCACACCGGCGGCCCTGAGGACCAGACTCCCGCTCCCAGAAGCCCCCGCGCGGGCGCCTCGCCCAGTCAAGCCAGCTCACCTGTTCCATGGACGTGACTGTTTCTACCGAGTCGTCCTGCAACCGCTCCCGCGCGTGCTCGGGCCTCAGACTGTACAGCGGCTCTGACCAGACAGGGGAGGAAGATGGAGGGCAACAGTAGGTGAAGGAACTCGGAGAAGCCATGCTCTGGAAAGCAGCAGGCGGTGTATAGGACTCAGCTTCGTCAAAGAACAACGCGCCTTGAAACTCTAGCGGGCTAAGGCGCTACGGAGAGCGGGTAGAGTCAAAAGATTTTGAACGCGAATCGCTCCTGCCGCCTACACAACCTCAGGGAGTGAGTTGCTGGAATGCTGCCGCCCCCCATTGGGCAGAGGCGCTGCTGCAAGAGGCTCAGTTAGTTTCCTGGCGCGCAAGGAAGGACGTGTACATCTGAATTTCATTTCCCACACACACACCTTTTCAACATTCTGCTCATTCTCACTTACTTATGTCAGTAGTTCACAGTTTCGGGTGCCCAAGAACCCAATGAGGGTAACTTTTAAAGGCATTTCTGACAGCTCTCCTGATTGCCTCAGTCATACTATTGTGAACAGAATTATTGAGCACCTTTGGGTACATGACAACCGCCCAGGAGAAGCCAGCAGCTTCTCCACAAAGGAATTGCCATCTCAGTAGTCAGTGATGGAGGGAAGTGGCACTGCAATTCTCTCTTATCAATTTGGGGGTTACAGTGCAGTAGCAGGAACTAAAACTCAGTACAAGGGACAAGTGTAAATGAAACAGCCAAGAAAGTATTCACTCATTTATTCAGCAATTTTTTTATAGAGCACCTACTACATGTCAGGCACCCGTGCTAGGCTTCAAGAATACAAAAGTGAACAAAACAAACAAGGCCCCCTCCCCTTGAGAACCTTACAGCCTAATGGAATTGACAGAATTAAGTGAACGAACACAAAAAAATCTGTGAACACTTGTGATGAATTGTATAAAGAAAAATAACAGGGTCTATGAGAGAAAGTAAAGGAGGAGGGAACTAATTAGATTGGGTGGTCTGGCCAAGCCTCTCTGAGTAAGTGACATGTAAGCCGAGACCTGAAGGATGACAAGGAGCCGTCCGTGTGAACAACATGGGGAAGAGCCTCATGAGGGAAGGACCAGCAAGCTTGACAGAACACGCCATAAATATACTCATGTGTGTTTGTATTCATGCTGATGTTTAATCTGAAGGTGTTCTGAATAAAAGAAATTCCTATTGAGTGGGGTTAATCATCATATATGCCTCCATTAAATGTTCAAGTAGTGATTTTAGGAAAACCCTGCTACCTTTGGACAAGCAATAGAAGAGGACCTCTTTCAGGGCCCACAACAAAAAGACTGCACCAAAATTATTATAACACCAAGAAGTTAAACTATTTAGAGTGGGGGTGAAGGTTTTGGGGGTGGGAGAAGATAAGATAATAACAGACTTTCCAGATAGACACAAACCCAACTTCCTGCTCAGAGCATTTTACTCTGTTCCCACTAAATTCCAAGCCACACGTCTAGGACCCAGGGAACCGTGGTGCGATCCTTCACAGCCCGCCATTCCCCTGTTCTCAGTCTCTGGTGTCTAAGGATGAGGCTGGGATGGCCTAAGGGCCTCAGGTAGGTAAACACTAGCACCCTGTCCATTTTAGAGATACCGTTGCTGAGTTAAGTCCTGGAGATGCCGGAATATTTCTAAATCTGGGAATAAGTAGGCCTGTGTCTGTTAGGGTCACAGATATGGCTGTACAACGTGAAATAGTCTCATTATTATTTCCTCTGCATTGGCATCTTATTGTCTTTCCCTTAGTTCTATTTAGGAAAAAATGATCTGTTAAGGTCTGGGTCATATCTAAGGATTCTGCCTTCTTTGTAAAGCGTTGCTTTGCCAGCTAGAAATTTAAACTGAGCTACTGAAAGAGTAGCTGGAACAGTTTTGTAACAGATTATTACATCTGTTACTGGTACACCTAAAGCAATTGCCAATTGTATTCAGGAAATAGAATTCTATTTCTGAAATACAATCTCCTCCACAGTGGGATCTGAACCATGTTAATGGGGGCGTGGCAAGAGCCTCCTGCAGGATAGTGTCTGTTCATGCGCTGGGCACTGAACTAAGTGCTGAGGAGAGAGTGGTGAACAAGCCACACACATTCTCAGCCCTTACGGGTCTCGTGATTTACCAGAAGAAACAGACATTAAACAATCATTACAGAATTGACTGTTTTATTGCAGTTGAGGGAAATGGCATGAGGGAGAAAGAAGCACAGCCCACTGTGAGATTGCATAGCATGGGAGACTGAAGGTAGTCTGGAAGATCATGAGGAAATGAGTTAACTCACCCAGGTTGAGAGAACATACCAGGCAGAAGAAACCCAATGACAACAAAATCAAGTGAAACAAGGAATGGAAAATATGAGGAGTTTATACTCTTCGTAGCATCAAGAAGATTTTTCAGCCTTGGATCAGCAGCGGCCCACCAGTCGTCCTTCCTCTGAGTTTAATAAAATGACTCATTCAAGAAGCAGAATGTACATAAATACTGGCGGTATGGCAGAGAGAATGATGTATTTACAAGAGAAAGCCTTAGCAATGATAATTAATTAATAGTCACTCCAGCTTGGACTGCAGATGGTTTGGGTTTATTTTACCCAATGCATGATATTTTTCTAAATTAAACTGTGAACTGTAATTGTTTTTTAAAAAAATAAAATGTGGATAGTGTTATTTTGCACTTCTATCTAGAGCAAGAAAATAAGAAAAAAAAGTAAAGGTCTAAATGAACCACTAGAGGGCACTTCTGACCCTAGAGTAGCTTCTAGAGTAAGCTTTAAAACTGTTCTCACTGCATTACTCACACAAGTCCATATGTCAGCAAGGATTGTTTCCTTTAATATCTTGCAAATCTATGTAATAATACATATTTTGGAGAGTTTGGAAAATGGAGAGAACTCATCCATTATCCTGTTAGGTAGTTAATTTTTCTCCCCCGCAATTACTTCTCTACCTGCATCTGTGGTCTCCTACTCTGCCTTCCCAGTCCGTCCCTCCTGTCTCCTGGATACAAGTGTTACCCAGCTCTTACCTAGGGCCAATCCCTCCCTCCCCCTCATGCCCATTCCCCCTTGACTCTCTTAAGACATCAAATTGTTCCTGTACTTGATCATGCCCATCACCCACAGACAGGCTACTTCTCCATTCATGGGGAAAAAAAAGACATTTTTAACCCTCTTGATTCCACTCCTTCTTCAGCTACCTCCCCATTTCCCATTCCCTCTCTACCAGTAGCTCCAATTCCTCTCCTCCCACTCTCTTGAACCCATTCCAAACTGGCTTCCCCATTGGCTCGTGTCAAGTCCCCGTTAAACTTCTAATTGCTAAATCCAAAGGCCAGTCTCAGCCTTTGTCTCATCTTTCTACCTGACCTCCTAGCAGCATGTGACAGGGTTGATCATTCCCTTCCCCTTGAAATACCTTCTTCTTGTAGTGTCTAGTACCGGCCTTCGCTATTTCCTCGTCTCCCTCACGCTGTAACTTTGGAGTCCCTCAGGGTTCTCTGTCTACAATCACTCACCTGTAGCTCAGACAGTCCCAGTATTTCAAATACCACCAGTAGATTGAAAACCCCCTCATTTATATCTCCAAACTGGATCTCTCTTCTGAACTCGAGATCATCTCTCATATACTATTTGCATTTCCACTTAGATATCTAATACAATCAGTCCCCCACATACGAACGAGTTCCGTTCTGAGTGCATGTTCGTAAGTCCAACAAAATTAGCCTAGGTACCCAAGTAACACAATCGGCTATATAGTACTATACTGTAAAAGGTTTATAATACTTTTCACACAAATAATACATGAAAAACAAACAAACACAAAAAATAAAGAAAACACTTTTAATCTTACAGTACAGTCCCTTGGAAAGTACAGTAGTACAGTACAACAGCTGGCATCCAGGGGCTGGCATCGAGTGAACAGGCAAGAAGAGTTACTGACTGGAGGAGGGAGAGGAGGTGGGAGATGGTAGAGCTGAAGGATTGTCAGCAATAGGAGACGGAGGGCAAGCTGCGTGTGACAGTGTACACCAGACACATGAACTAATACGTGATTGGACATGCGAATGCACATTCGCGTCTTTGAAAGTTCACAACTTGAATGTTCGTATGTAGGGGTCTTAGTGTGGTAGGTGTGTCCACAACAGAGCTGCTGGTATCTCTTCCAAACCCGTGCCCTCAGCCTTCTCCCCTCAGTTAACTCCATCCTCCCACTTTCCTCCAAATACCTTGGAGCCATCCTTGATGGTTCTCTTCCTCTCGCTCCCCATAAATCTTGGTGAAAATAACATCCAGAATTTAACCCCTGCTTACCAATTCCACTGCTGAGGTCCTGGTCCAAGCCACCACCGTCTGTCACTTGTTTTCTTACACTCCTCTCTTAACTATGCTCCCTATTTCCACTCTTGTCCTCCTATAGCCTAATACAAACTCAAAAGCCAGACTGAACTTCTTCAATGTAAGCAAATGAACCCCTCACTTGAAGCCCTCTTATCATCTCAGAGTCAACCTCAAGGTCCTTACCCTGGCCTAGAAGGCCCCATGACCTGGCCCTTTCTCCTTGCACTTGCCAGCTTGTTCACTCTGTCCACCACACTGGCCTCCCGCTGTCCTGTGTCCACCCTAGGCATGTGCCAGCCTCAGAGCGGTCACGCTTGCTGTCCCCTCCCCAGCAATGCTCTGCCCGCTCCCCAGGTAGACAGGGCCTGCCCTCTCACTTCTTGAAGTCTTTACTCAGATTTTAATACTCTGTCCCACTCCCCTCCTTTCTTTTTCTCCACAGCACTTACCACCAGCTGACAGACTTTATACCTTATGTATTTATTTTGTTTACTGTCTGTCTTCCTCCCACTAGACTGTAAGCTCTCAGGGAAGGCTGTATTTTGTATTGTTCATCACTTATTCTCTGGCACATAATAGGCACTGAACAAGTTAAATGACTCAAATGATTTCCAGTCACTGTAGTAAACATTTGAGTGCTTGTTTGTGTAACATACTGTAGAAGATGATGACCATGAACATAATACTAGCCTTACCCTTCAGGAGCTTACTAGCTAATAAATACAGAAACTGTATAAATATAAATAAACATACAAAATATAAATATAAAATAATAAATAGATATAGACATAAAATAAGACATAATACACACACAAAATGTAGTGAGAGAAAATAGGAAAGGAATAATTCATTCTAATCTATTAATGAAGATGGCTTTTTTTTTTTTTTTTGGCAGCACTGTGGCTTGTGGGATCTTAGTTCCCTGACCAGGGATCGAACCCGGGTCCCCTGCAGTGGAAGCCCGGAGTCCTAACCACTGGACCACCAGGGAATTCCCAAAGATGGTCTTTTAATATATAACACTTGTGTTTAGTAATAGCTTCAATAGAGTAAATATTCTCCGGTAAAGATTTTTAAATAATTACATTAGAATGTGGAAATTGTGAAATTCTATTTTCATTCTTATTTCCTGTAGCACACACAATGTATACAAATACTGAATCATTTTGTTGTGCACCTGAAACCAATATAATGTTATATGTCAATTACACTTCAATTAAAAAAGGAAGGAAGGGAGGGCGGGAGGAGGGGATCATCCTGTTCACAGCATCCTACCTCTTGCTTCCTTCAATTAATGATGATTACAGTCACCATTCCATGGCAGCCCACCTCCTTCCTCCTTGTTCTCTCTAACCTCTGTCTGGTCTCTATGCCATCCTAGATTTTCCATCCGTATCAGCAACGTCACCCCAGCAGATGCCTGCACCTACTACTCTGTGAAATTTCGGAAGGGGAGCCCTGAGGGAAAAAAAGTTTCAAATCACTCCAAAAAGGAACAATGATTTTATGGCACAGAGAACAACTATGAGCTTCTCAGAAAGCAATGTATCATCAATTACACGTACCTGCATTATTTTATTGTGTCAAATATTGATATAAAATTAATTACATTATATATTACTAATCATTACATAGACTCTACTACTGAAAACCTGCACAAAAGTATTGACTTTTAGTCCTGCTTGGGATTTACTGTGGTGAAAACTATTTTACCAGCACATACAAAATTGAAGCCAATTAAAAAGCATTGTTCACATTGAGAAATTGGAGAGATGATTTTTTTTTCTTTTAATTAATTAATTTATTTGTTTTTATTTTTGGCTGTGTTGGGTCTTCGTTGCTGTGCACGGGCTTTCTCTAGTTGTGGCGAGCGGGGGCTACTCTTTGTTGCGGTGCACGGGCTTCTCATTGCGGTGGCTTCTCTTGCTGCGGAGCATGGGATCTAGGCACATGGCCTTCAGTAGTTGTGTCACGCGGGCTCTAGGCGCACGGGCTCAGTAGCTGTGGCACACGGGCTCAGCAGTTGTGCCTCACGGGCTCTAGAGCACAGGCTCCGTAGTTGATGGCACATGGGCTTAGCTGCTCCGCGGCACGTGGGATCTTCCCAGGCCAGGGATCAAAACCATGTCCCCTGCATTGGCAGGCGGGTTCTTAACCACTGCGCCACCAGGGAAGCCCAGGAGAAATGATTTTTAAAACTGTTGAGAGGCAATGCTAGACGTGTACACTCCAGAGCCAACCAGTGACTCTCAAACTAGTCTGTGCCTTTAAAAATACAGATTCTCCTGGGTGTCAGTGCAGGCCTACCCAATCAGAATCTCTGGGGCTGGATCCCAGGCACGTGTATTTTTTAAAGCTGTGATGGTGATACACAGTCAGGGTTGGAAGCCACCCCAGCCTTCTTTTTATGTGGCAGAAATGCTGGCTGTTCACTAGAAGTCTGATCCCTTTCCATAGGGGGCATTGCAGCTGGGAAGTGACAGCCCATCAGTCCCCCTTGCATGTAGGCAAGGCCTCCTGACTGAGTTCTGGCCAATGTAACGTGGGCAAAAGTGATGTCCACCACATGCAGGCCTGGCCCTCTGCAACCTTCTACTCACCCTCTATTTCCTCTCTTCCCCTCCCTGCCAGCAGGCGGTTGATGCCTAGGGCAGCCCTCCCTAGGCTGTAGAAATTGAGATTTTTAACTTTTTAGGTCCTCCCTAGAAAGTTAAAAGTCTCAATTAACATAGAGATCTTCAGTGTTTTACTCCACTGGACAAATGGTAAAATAGATTCAAAACGATTTTCTGGACAAATGTTTCAACATCTTCCAAATGTGTATTATTACCACTCTTTCCAAACAGTATTTTTGAAGTTTGCTAACTTATCACTACAGGGTCAACTTTCCCCACCCCTGCTGAGTGTCCCAAAGTTTCATCTTCCCTACCCCAGTGTCACAGAGCCCCTCCTTCCCTGCTGTCTACAAGGCAACCTCAGAGGGGGTATAGGTGTATATGCACTTGGCTCAAAAGCTTGCCCTCTCCCCTCTTTCCTCGTCATTTCAGAGTCTCTTCCTTTATTTATCAGAGATAGAAAAGAAAAAGGATGTGAATGGAAGACAATACTGTATTGACATAATCAGGGCATGCGGGGTTCCATCTGTTTCTCCTAATCCTGAGATAAGGAAGAAATCCTTCTGCTAGGTGAGCACAGTACTTACAGTCACCCAGAGTTGGAAACCCAAGTGAGAGTCTGGAAGAAGCATAGCGTTTTGCTAATGAGGAGTCCCACGGTCCAACTGTGCTGAGTCTTGGCAGTGGGCTGCCTGTTGGCGCATTTCTCCAGTTAATTTAGCTGTTGTTACAGTAGATCCCACAGTTGTGCCCTTGCTGGCTGTTTAAACAGGGAGCATGCTCAGTGTGGCTAGGCTGTGGGTGGCAGGGAGCAGGGCAGGCACTTGTCTCCCTGGTAAAAGAATCAGTATAACATACTGGAGAGACTGATTCTTGGAGCCTTCTTGTGGGAGAGACATCCAGCAACCATTCCTCGGATGGCTCCCAGCTCTACTAAAGACTGCCCCAGTCCAAGCTGACCTCCACTGGGGAGGATGCCAAAATGTCCCACTGAGTGAGTAAGGTAAGGGGACGAAATTAAGTATTTCCTTTACAGAGACGCTGGTTAAAGCAAACTCTGTTGTCTCCACTAGTTTATGTGGTTCTTTTGCTAACATTGTCCCCAAATCTCTGCTTCTCAGGGGCACGCGCACACACACACACACACACACACACACACACACACACACACACACGGAAAAGGAAAGAGAGAATATCTCCCTATGATGGCTCTGAAAGTAGCCAAGCCAGGATGAAAAAACTAGAAGCTTGGGCTTCTAGACTATTTCGTTTTTGCTTTTGTTTTGGTTTTTTAAGCAATGTAAGCTACTGAATTTGAAGTCTAGTATGATGAAATCTCTTCCATTTTTTATACGTCTGAGCACTCATTTCCCTGGATTTGTTCAGGAAACCGCACTCCCTTTCCTGTCTTACCTAGGGAAAGTCATTTCCTTTAAAGCGAAGTTCCTTCTTGGACTAGGAACTTACCTCAGGTTGCATCTTCTTTCCTGTTCCCCTGACAGAAGCAAGCAGAGAGCCACTAATGGTCCCAGTAAGGAGGCCTGTGGAGAGTATTGACCATTACAGTGCTGACCGATGGTAAAGCAGCTGCAGTGCCCAAAGCGGGGCAGGCTGAGCTGAACCTGCACCCTGGCCAGCCGTGTATGGAGGTGTGGATGAAAATCACAGCAGGACGGCGGGAGTCCCTTGAAAACACCCCTGACCATCTGTGGGAAATACTTACCACCCACATACGCATAGGGAAATCACTGTGGGGTGATTTCTGTCCCTCAGCACTGAGTACTGGGGCTCAGTAACATGCTCAAGACTGCACAGCTGGTGAGTGGAGGAGCTGGGACTGGAACCCAAGTGGGCCTGACTCCAGAGCCTGCGGCATGCACCTGAAACCCAGTGTAAAGCCGTGAGCAGAAACACACCTGGAAATCTTAGTGGAATCCACAGGATCGTTTTCCTTGGCTTTTAATGCCATCAAAGTAACTATCAGGTTCAGGATTTTCCCCTCTTTATTATAAATTTATACACTTTGCCTGAAATATAGCTCTTCAAGCAAAGTAAATGGACTTACTGCTTTCCTTGACCTACTACTGAAAAATACATTCTCCATCAAATACTCAGCCTGAAAACAAACACACACACTTTTTCATCACTTTTTAAAGATTTAATGGGCTAGACTTGTTCTCCCTTAAAACTTATTCTCAGGAATAGGCAATTTTCTAGACTCCAGAGAGCATTTATTTGCCTCTCTCTTGTGCTAACACGTTCAGTGATAGTAAATTAGGTCTTGAAAGAGGCCCATTCATTGTTTGGTGCCACTGGTGTGCACCAGCAGAAATACTCAGTGGGCTGAAATAATGTATTGGCATCCTGAGCACCAATCCTAAGCAGCTTAGATCCAAAACAGAGACTTGCTTGCACAACACTTCCAAAGGATTGTGCATCTGGAAACGTTTTTATGATCAGCTATCTTTTCAGCCTGGTGAAGGAGGTTAGTAGACATTTTCCCTGTTTAAATGGGATGGGGGGGGGCGCGGTTGGAGGGAGGCCACAGTCACACAAGGTTATGGAGAAGCCAGATGGCAGAGACGGATAATTCTAGCAATAACTCCTCAGGGTTCCTGGAGACCGCGACTTCCAGAGTAGACCGGTGCTTGAATCGCGATTCAGATCAAGGCCTTCCGACCCAGGGGTGAGCCTAGGTGAGGACCAACCACTGCCCCCTCCCCCGCCCAGTAGGCTTCCTCAGGGGCGGGGTGCTCCGCTGGGTTGGAGCTGGCAGGGCCAGGTTCGGCATGCGATTTGGAGAGAAGGGACGAGACCCGAAAGCCGAGTTTGGTAGAGGTGAGCTGGGTGGGAGCTCATCCCAACTCCCCCATTCAGAAGGTCTGCAGGTAAACAAAAACGTTCCCCACCCCCCTCACCGCTCTGTCCCGGGTCCCGGCGTAAAGAGGGCGGGTCCCGGGGCGGGTCCCTGTCCGGGCTGCGCACCCTGGGGGCGGGGAGCGCGCACCGCCCTCGCCCCACCCCGGCCGAGGGGTCTCCTCCCCAGCGCGCGCTCCCCGCCCCCTCTCCGGGCGGCGGCGACGGCGGCGCAGGGGAAGGGGCGGTCGGGGGCCGGCTCTCTCCTCCCACCGCGCTCCCGCCGCACACGCTTCCCGGCACCGAGCGAGCGGCGGCGAGGCGGCGCGGGCCGGCCCCGCTTCCTTCTCGCCGCCGGCGCAGTTCTCGGGCGGGCGCGCGCCGCGATGGCCCGGGCCGAGCGGGGCTGAGCCCGCCGCCCGCCCGCCCGCCCGCCGGCCCGCCGGCCCGCCGGCCCAGCCATGGCGAAGCAGTACGATGTGCTGTTCCGGCTGCTGCTGATCGGGGACTCCGGGGTAGGCAAGACCTGCCTGCTGTGCCGCTTCACCGACAACGAGTTCCACTCCTCGCACATCTCCACCATCGGTAAGGGGCGGTGGCCGGGGGCGCCCCGGGCGCCCCACCCTCCCCGCCGCCGCCCCTTGTCGGGGCGGCCCCTGCCCCTTCCCCAGCCCGGGAACAAGGGTCCGCCCCTCCGCCTAGAGGCGGTGTCGTGGGAGGCGAGAACGAGGGGATGAGTCCCGGGGTGAGGGGCCACCGGCTGGGGATTTAAGCCTGGGTTCCTGGAGGTGACAGGCTCCCTGCTGCTGTCCGTGACTATGGAAGCCGCTCGGGCCTCACGCTGGGGAGCCTCCCCGTGGAAGCCGAGACAACAGGGTGGCGTAGGCCTGGGTACCCCAAGCTGGGGCAGTGAGAATCAAAGCCACCGATATGACATCCCCCCACCCTCAGGTGCAGAGGGGGAGGGGAAAAAAAAGCTTGTGCTCGGGGAGAGGGGTTCGCTGTGTGGGGAGCCGAGTTACTGAGTCACTGGGTACCCTCAGTCCAGGGGCGACCCAGTGTGGAGCCAGGAGGGGGAAGAGAGGAGGAAGGGAGGAGCCAAAGGGATTGAGTTGACAGGGCACAGTTGTGGAGGGAAGCCACAAGGTGGGACACCTGGGAGGAGGGCATGGCTAAGGTGAGAGCCAATGTGCCGGTGAAGGGGGCCTTTACTAGCCAGCTTCAGAAAAGCAGTCAGCTGAAGCATCTGTTTTGAAGGCGGATGAGGACCAGGAGGATTACTTGCCAGGCAAGGGGGTCAGAAGGCAGGCAGGACTCACCTTAGAATAGATCTCTTTGCTCTGGCAATGCTGGAGCCTGTGCTTATAGGGACGAGGCCTTGTGGCATCCCGGACAGGACTGTTATGGGCTCACTCGTTCTGGGAAGGAGTGGGTGGCCTCCCCTCTGAGAGTCCCCTCTTGGACCCTGAGTGGCCTCCTCCTCTGAGAGGTCTGAGTGGAGGGCATTCCACTCACATCTAACGGGTTCCCTGAGTGATGTCCTGGAGTGGCTTCAGCACCGCCCAGGTCCCCTCTCCTGTCAGGAAGGGCCCCAGACTAGGCTTCCACTTGAGACTTCCGCCCTCCCCCCCCCCCACAGACTCCTTGCCAAGAGGAAAGAGGGAGCAGGTAGAGCCAGGAGGACCAGAGCCTCATGGTTCAGAGGCAGGCTTTGTTGTCAGACAGACCTGGAAACCTCACTTTGGGGCAGCGTGACCTTGAATATCACTTAAGCTTCCGAGCTTTAGTTTCTCATCTGTAGAATGGGAATGATAACAGTTCCTACCTGCCCAGCTGTTGTAAGGATTAAATGAGATAATGTTTGTAAAACACTGCTGCTATTACCGTTGTCATCATCACTGAGCTCCTAGGGTCTCATTCTCTTTTTGCTTCACTATCTTCAAGGGGCTCAGGATCAGGGGACAGATAGATGCATTCATCTTCCTCAGGGGAGCTGGAAAGCTAGCTCCTAGGAGGCTCTGGAGCTTGGGCTGAGCTGCTGTTTGAATGAGACACATCTCAGGGATGGGACAGGTCTGGAGACCAAGGGAGGGCTGCGGGCCTCTGGAGAAGGCTCAGGGAAGAGGAGATGTTGGGGAAACGCCTGGGAATGGCTGAGGAACCAGATGGGATATGAGGACAGGTTGCAGGCTTGAGGACAAAGGGCAGCAGGTTAGCACTTTCTCTGCACTGATGGCTGGGTCCACCTTTCCCCAGGATAGAGAGGACTTTTTAGGAGTTTAGATTCCATGGAAGAGAGAGAAACCTGCCTTTCTTCACAACAGCCTTTTAAAATCTGCCCCACTGGGTTTCTTAAATGCTTTCCAGTTTAAAGCTTTCCACAGCACTTGTGACTCTGCCTTGTCTTAGGCGTGTTTTTTGGCTGCAACTAAGACTTAGGAGAAGAGTTGGATGGTCAAGAAAAGCTTTCCCTTCTGGGATACAAAAAGTTCCCCAGGGAGATGGAAGGGGCAGCCAGGAGACAAATCAAGGAGCCAGGAAAATGGGTACTACCAAGTCCTATTCATTAATTTATCTATTCCAAAAAAAAAAAAAAGTATGTCCTGTATCTGGGCTTGCGACCTGAAGATTCCCAGAAGAATAAAACCCAGGGTCACCTCTCCCAAGCTGCTCCTTATCTGAGACACATTCTTTTACCATCATGGACATCGATCTCTGCACCTTTCCCAGAGCTGCTTCTGTGGAATAGGGAAAACAGGGCAATTCACCAGTTACTACCAAGACAGAGCTCAGATTCTTGGATCATGTCAATTTGTGATTCACTGTTTAGGCCACTTACTGTAAGAGCATGTGACATTCCAGAAATGGGCCTGCAGGGGGCAGTGAGGAGACCTCCCAGGTAGGTGGAGGCACTGACCGCCCCTCTTCTTTCTGGTCAGCAGGTGGGCAGGTGGCCCTGAGCTGGGTCCGTGCCACCGGCATTTATTTCCCATGCAGCTGTGCTGACCCTGAAGGGGCCCATGCAGAGGCGGGCAGTCAGCGCTGTGATGTTTTCTGCTGTTTCTTCAGCTGTTAAGCCAATTAATTAAGCATTCACTACAAAGTACCGTGCCAGGCATGTTAGAGACAGATTGCAGTCCACCTTTTCCTGCCCACAGAAGCCTGTGATCTAGTTGGGGAAGCAACACAGGCGAAAAAGAGCCTTGGCCACAATGAGAGAATCTCTTTGCGAGCACTTTGTGAAGCACTCTTCAAATGTAGGGGATGGATGATGATCCTTAGTGTTCCTAGTAATGAAGGTATTACATTCGGTATCAGCAGCTAAATAACCACGCAAGACTGGTCTGAGGCAGCCCGTGAGTGGTGAGGGGCCCGTGCACGTGTGCTAACGCTACACAAAGCGCTAGATGGGGGAGGTCGCAGAAGGAGAGGGGCCCTGTGGCCGGAAGCGGCAGGGAGGCTCAGCGAGGAGGGCAGGCTGGAGAGAGGGCTTGCAGTGTGGGCTGCATCTCAGTTCCTGTAGGGGAAGGAGCAGATGGAGCGACGGGAGCAGAGCCGACAGAGGTGGGAATTCAGTGGGTGTTCATGGAACTCTGGGCAGTCTGGCTGGAACAGAAGGGAGTTTTTAGGGGAGGAGAACATTCCTCTGTTTATCTCTCTGTCTCCCAAACTATACTTCACGTGCCTTGAGGGTCAGACCAAACCTCATTCCTCTTTGTTTTCATAGTCCTAGAACAGGGCCGGGCATGCTCTCCATAAATGTTAAACTAATGAACAAATGAAGGCAGAGGGCACTGAGGGCCTGGCTGAGGAGCTGGAACTCCAGCCTTCGCAATGGTGTCAAGGGTTTCTTGAGCAGGGGGATGAAGATGGCACTTAGGATGTTGGCTGGGAGAGGGGCTTAGGCCTTGGGGCAGGGAGACCAGTCAGGGGAGACCAGTGGTAGTATGTGGGCACGTAGGACCCACTCAGCTCGTCCCTTCTCTATCTTCCACCCCTCGCCCTCCTGTGACACCAACACCAAACTCCACGCAATCACCTGTTCTGGTTTCCCTCCAGAAGCAGCGAGTAGTTCAAATCTGAGAGGGCCTCACGTGGCTGGCGCTGCCTGCCCAGCAGGGAGATGATGTCCCATCCTAGTGGACATCTACGTGCAGGGGACCTTTGATTTCCTTTCTGTGTGGCGACCACGTGTCAGCCGTTCATGCAAGCTGTAGGGACTGCCCGTGAGTTGGTTTTCTCCCCCCAGTCCTTGGTCTTCCCTGAGACCCTGTCATCTCTGTCCCTGTTCTGGGGACCTTTTTGTCTTAAAGGCCACCTTCTGGGCTTCTAGGAGGCTTCGGCCTATAATTTTCTGGCTTGACTGGTTGAACGGCTGTGGCTTCAGGCTTGGTTCCTCAGGCTGGGTTTGCTGCTGCAGTAGCATCTTTCTCAGGAAGTTCTGTTTGAACTGGCTCTCCTTGCCTGGGGAAAGGGCTTGTGAGTAACTGAAGATGGGGGAGTGGGCTGGGGAAGGACCAGCGGGGAGAGATCAATAGCCTGCAATCAAGTGGCCTAACAAACATGGGGGCCAATGCTTGGGCACCGTGGTCCTGAGGTCTGCGGGCCCCCAGACCGTAAGGCACTGTGTATACATGCTGTGTACCCTGCGGGAGGGTCAGGTGGGTCTGTGTTCCCCACCGTGTTGGGAGGCCTGCAGAAAGGAAGGGGAGGTGAGAAGCTGAGTAGAATAGAAGGAGCGCAGACCACAGGCCTAAGATTCGCCGTGGCCTTACAGACACTTAACGTCTCTGCCCTTAATTTCCACATCTGTAAATGGAAGATAGTAACAGAATCTTCCTTAATGGTCTTTGTGAAGATTACAGAGGCTAACAGATACAAAGCACTTGGCAGAGCTCTCAAAAGAAAAAAAGGCAGCTGCTCTCATTGTATTATGATTATCCCTAGCTCATAAGAAAGCTGGAGATGAACAAACTGTCGATATGTGCTTTGAGGTCATCCCGACCATCACTCGTGCATTCGGTCGTTGGGGCACTCTGCAGAGCACCCGCCGCTCTGAGCCGGGCAAGGAGCTGGGGGGACAGCAGTGAACAACATGGGAACCGGGGTGCCAGCTGCCCTTCCTGGGGAGCACATGAGTAGACTCTGGGTTTCATTTCCGCTTTGGTGCTATTCCCCCCCCTTGCCCTGACAGTGCGGGGGCTGAGAAGGAAGAGTGAGTTGGCGAGGCTGTGCAGAGGCGGAGGAGTGGGGAGAGACGTGACCCCCCGAGAGGACAGCTCTGCCTCAAGGCTCCGACCTCAGCCAGGTGTCACTCTGCCTCCAGCCCTGCTGAGCACATCCCCCCCCCCCCCGCACCGAGGACATGATCCCTGAGAATGGCTCAGAAGCCCTCATTTCAGCTGCTCTGTGCACCTGTGCCACCTGCACAACTGCAGATTCACCCACAGCTTCGAGCGCCCTGGTTCCTGCTTCTTCCTCCTCCTCTTCTCCTCCTCCCTGCTTCCCAGACAGCTTGGTGATGAGCTTTATAACAAGAAAGTCGATATTTGGCTATTACTCTTCTACCCTGATTGCCACCTCTTCTCAGAGTGCCTTTTTCTGTAATCTAATATTTGCGCCTGTTTCCCTGTACAAGTGCCAATTTTCTGCACAGGCCTCTGACCTCTCCTTGGCTATTCTGCCCTGGGTAATGTGCTTTGTCAAAGGGACCACAGAGTTTCCTGGACATTTAATCCCTCCCACTGAGGAGGAAAGAACTAATCATTGGCCCTATTTTATAACTAGGAAAACTGAGGCCCGAGGGAAGTGATGCTCACGTCTTGCACACAGGTGACCCCAACTTGAACTATCTCCTCTCCTCCACTTTCCCCAACTGCATTGGGCATGCCCTTGCTCACCCCAGAAGGCCCATCCAAGGCTGCCAAGCAGAACCTCTCTCCTGGGAGCCAAAGCAGAGAGGACGTGTGCCTCCCTCACCCCATCTGAGGGCTCTGGGCTGGAGGGACAGTTGCACCACTGCTGTTGGCTGAGTCTGCTTCCTTGACATGACCCTCTGGGGGACAGTCTGGGGTCGTGATTGAGGAGTCTGGCCGGGGCACCTTTGAGGATGAGATCTGAGTGTTGCCCGCATGTTACTATTTTGATAACATATTTACGGAGAACTCTGTGACTGGGGCCCCATGTTCCAAAGAGAGAGCCGACAGTTGGCTTCAAAATATGGGTCATTCTCTGATCCCTCTTCTCTGATTACAATTTTCTCTCCACTGATCTTTTCTCCTGGAATGTACTGACTTCATTCATTCACTCATTTATTCCCTCACACACCTACTCATTCATTTTTTTTCTTTCATTGATTCAGTTTTGTTGAATAATATACACTGAGTATCTGCCTTCTGCCAGGTAATGAGACTACGAAGTGAGCAAGATGCTGTTGTGCCCTCACAGAGCTGTTGAGGAGTCAGGCATCCAAACAGACAAGCAGAATTTATGCAGAAGCCATGTCAGAATGCTTTGGAATCACACAGGAGTGATAAATTCCTCCTGCATCGGTTGGTGAAGGCTTCACGGAGGAAGTGACATTTGAGTGAGGCCTTGAAGACTAAGCAGGGTGCCCCAGGGGACGGGGCTGGGGGCGGGGTGTGTGGAAAAAGCGCCTCACGACTCGGGGCT
The DNA here is from genome assembly GCF_009873245.2 of Balaenoptera musculus. Taxonomy (NCBI): domain Eukaryota; kingdom Metazoa; phylum Chordata; class Mammalia; order Artiodactyla; family Balaenopteridae; genus Balaenoptera; species Balaenoptera musculus. The sequence continues at coordinate 139,342,977 of NC_045786.1, read as the reverse complement.
GCTACTCTTATGCCTGGCCGTGGTCGCACCAGCTTAAGTTCAGCTGGAGCCTTGCTGGGAGTTTGTTCTGTGGGCTCCGTGTGAGGGCAGACGCATCGAGAGGGCCTGTTCCCTCCAAGATGTTTGCTCCTGAGGCTCCGGGCTCCAGTCTCTTCCTCCTGGAACCTTCTGCCGCCTGTCAACACGGCCCAGCCCAGAAGAGGCTCTGCGGAGGGCGGAGGAGTGAGTGGTCAGAAGCCTGGCGGGTCTCGGCTGCCTCAGCGGTACCCATGGACCACTCAGCAGCCGGCTGAGGGAGCAAGGCCCAGGTCAAGGGTCTGCTGGAGGGGAGCAGGACGGGGTTAGCTGGAGCGCGTGGCACACGGCCCGGAGGCCCTGTGGAGGTCTGTGCATGCAGCAGTGGGAAGGGCAAGGGGACCGATGTTTCCCGAACACCTACTCTGCACAGGGATGGTGTGCTTTACACACGTGAGCCAGTCTCTGTAGAGACCTCATCGTAAAGTGGGGGGCGAGGAGTCTCCAAGTTGGCCTTGCAAGTGTTTGAGAAGTTTCTTGGCACATTCTTCAGTTAGAGCCTCCAGACAAGTTTCTGTGTCCATGAATGTGTGTTTCTATGTCCATGAATGTGTACGCACACGTGCGTGATACTGGTGGGTCCCCAGGAGAGCCCAGAGAAGGGCAGGGCCTTGCTGAGCTTTCCCTCTTTTATCATAGAGGAAAGAATAATGTGGCCCCTCTTTTTTTTCTCTTCTGAGGAACTGCAAGTTTGACTGAAATGTGTTCCTGCCTGGGGCCCTGATCCTTCAGATCTTCCCCCTGCTGGTAGCTTCTTGTCATTTAGTCCTCAGCTCAGATGTCACCTCCTTTAAAAGATCTTCTCTGACCAGCCATTCTAAAGCAGCTTGTGCCCGGGCGCCCTCATCCTCTACTCCATTATTCTGCTTTTGCCTCAACACTTATCACTCTCTGAAATTACTAGTTTACTTATTTATTATCTGTCTTCCGCACTAGAATAGAAGCTCTCTGAAGACAAGGATCTTTCTGTATTATTTGCAGCTGTGTCTTCAAGTACCTAGCTTAGTTCCTGGCACATGGTAGGCATTCAATAATAGTTTGTTATGAATGAATGGATGAATGCATGCGTACATTTCCTAGAGAACTTTTGCTCTTCCCTGAGGGAAGTTGCAAGTAGTATTGGTTTCTTGGGACTCACAGACAATGAGAAACTCATTATGTACTCATGTACAGTTTGGAACTGTGTGAAGAGGGGAGAAGAAGGGGAGCATTTTGTAAAGGGTGAACAGTTTCCAGTAGCTTTTACCTTTTCTGCTCAGATACATGCTATAGGAGAAGCTCAGACATAGCAAGGAGCAAGAAAGTGGCTCCCGTGATCCCTGTGCAAGTGGGGTCCTCTTTGGTGAATGCAGAGATGACAGGTCAGTGTCTTACACTAAGGTCAATATTGCCTGTTGCTCAGGGTCACTGCTGGTGTCAGATGATGCCCATCAGCTCAGCCAGGCTGCTGGAGTGACCCTCCAGGACTCTGGAGTAGGAGATCCTAGGGCTCAGGCACTGGGGCATGCATTCCTCTCCGCATCACAGGGAGTCCATGTTTGACTGGGAAACCCTTCTGCGTGATAATAGCCCCGGGGTTCCTGGGTCCAGGGTCTCCAAAGACTCTCCCTTCAAGAGAGAGCCTGGGGGCATCTTTTCCCCTGAACGAGGCCAGCATGAGGGACAGTCATTCCGGAGCTAGGTAAGAGGAAGTCAGTGGCATGCAGCCCCACAGACAGTGAGGCTAAGAGTTCCCAGACAGAAGGGAGGAAGGGTGATGCATTAAGTGGCAGGCTTGGGGCAAAGACACTCTCCCCCGCCCCTCACCTGACTGGTGTGAGGCACACTTGTGCCTGGAATCTTCTCTTAAGCTTTGTCTCTTAGCTCTCCTTCTGTCTTCTTCCTCTCCCTGTTCTTCCCCTCCCTTGTCCCTCAGCTGGCAGGGAAATGGTTTCCTCTCTTGCTGAGGGCAAGGGATTACGCTGGTGCCTTGTTTGGGGTGGCAAAGTCAGGCAGCCACCTCCCCGCAGGGTCTGCCTTCCCCGACAGTTTGTTTTGGGATTTCTCGGGGTGACCTCCTGCCACATCCCACGTGAGCTCCACACATCCTGTCCCTTACATCCTGGTTTCCTGCAGGGGGAGGGGCTGGGGTCCTTCCTGGGACTTGAGCTTGGTAACCAGAGCCAACATGGCTCCAGGGATTGGGTATCTGCCTTGGGTTTCAGATGTATTAAGTTGTTCCTGTGGTGGCGTCTCATTGCTGATGAAAAGGCTCAGGTCACACTGGCTGCCGGGCCTCTGGGCTGCGGTTGATCACGGTGATAACATTTGGCACCCAGAAGAGTCCTGTTTCCACTTGAAGCATGTGGCACTGGGCGGGCAGGCAAGCTGGCACCTGACATTAACCCATGAGGTGCTGGCTCACCAACAGGCACACCTAGCTTTGCCAGAATTTAGGGTGTAGCCAGACTCTGGGGGCCATGGGGCTCCCAAGGTGGGTGGCATTTTCACTTTTTGTTGAAACACTCCAGCTTAGTGTGGCTGTCTCCCCTCTCTGCACCACTCTGCTTCCTCTTCCTGACATGAGCTCCCTCCTACTTTCTAGAGCTCTTTCTATTCCCTAAGCCATGACCCTAATCTCATCCCCCCCATAGGAGATAGCTTTTTCAGCTAAGATTTAATGAAGCTCTTTGTGCCAGGCTCTGTGTTATGGGTTTTGTAGCTTATCTCATAATCCTCACAAAAATTCTCTGACATCAGGGATTGCCATCCCCATTTTACAAGTGAGGAAACTAAGGCAAAGAGAAGTTAAGTAGCTTTCCCAAGACCACACAGGCAATTAGTGGTAAAGGCAGGATTGGAACCAAACTCTGACCTCACAATTGTGTTGTTAATGACCTCGCCACTCTGTTTCTTCTTTTTTTTTTTAAACATCCTTATTGGAGTATAACTGCTCTACAATGGTGCGCTAGCTTCTGCTGTATAACAAAGTGAATCAGCCATATGTATACACATGTCCCCATATCCCCTCCCTCTTGCGTCTCTCTCCCACCCTCCCTATCCCACCCCTCTAGGTGGTCACAAAGCACGGAGCTGATCTCCCTGTGCTATGCAGCTGCTTCCTACCACCCATCCATTCTACATTTGGTAGTGTATATATGGCCGTGCCACTCTCTCACCTTGTCCCAGCCCACCCCTCCCCCACCCCCTCCCCGTGTCCTCAAGCCACTCTGTTTCTTGAGCTGCACTCCCTCCATGCTTTCCAGGGTTTTCTTTGGAGGCAGACAGTGATGGGAAGCAGTGCCGTTCCCCTGGATGTGCCCTGTTCCCTTCTTTCCATGGTCTTCACAGGCCCTCCACTGTGGACTGGGGCAGTAGCTAGGAGCTGAGGGAGTGCCAGTGCCGTCTCCCCTGCCCTGTCCCTCTGTCCCCAGCCCCAGTACCTAAGGCCTCGTCTTCTTGACTTTCTGCTCCCGGGGCTCTAAGGTCTCCAAGAACCTCTACCGGAGCAATGTGGAGGTAGCTGCTTGTTCCTTCACACCTGGGTGTCCCCTGTGCCTGGGAAAAGAAGCCGGTCCTCCTGAAGGGATGCTGACGTGGCGCTGTGCAAGGCGATGCATCTGGGCTTAGTGAAATCATGAGCTCTCAGGGAGCAAGGGGCTCCCTGATAATAGGTTATGGTGGGCTTGCTCCATGTGTACCCACTACTAGACGCCTTGTTATACCAGAACAGGGGTGGGGAAGGCAGGGGCGGGACACAAAAGGCAGTAAGAGTCTGCAGCCTCGGAGGGTTGGGAAGCCACTGATCAAGTGAGGTGCCCTGGGTAGGTTTTAAGAAACCTGTTTGCAGTTCTGGCTGAGCCATAGGGTGTGGGAAGGGAGTAAGTTACTTGGCTTCTCTGTACCTCACGGTAATAATCCCTGCCCCTACCTCCTTCATAGGGCTGGCATGAGAACCAAGGGCTCTGGATCCCCTAGCCAGGGCGTGTGCTATAATGCTTAGCAGTATCATGAGCCATGCGTGTGTTCTACCTAGAGATGGGCTAGACAGTGATTTTCAAACGTTAGTGTGCCTTAGATGTAGTAGGTCTGGGTGGGCCCATTTGAATTTTCTAACAGGCTCCCCGGTGACGTGGATGCTGCCGGTCTCCGGATGAGCAAGGGTAGTAGAGTAGCAAGGGACTAGACTGTGCAATCCTTCCCACATCAAGGGTGCTCTGGGTTTGTTTTCCTGGCTCCTCCCCAGGGAGCCTTTATTTAGCAAAGGGAAGGTAGGAGTGAGAGGACTATCTTCTACCTATGAGGAGCTGCACATATATTATCTAATTTATATCCCACACCAACCCTTAGGAGGCCACTGGTATTCTCATTCTATGGACAAGCAAACTGAGGCTCAGAGAAGTTGAGAGTTCCCCAAAGCCACACAGCAAGTACCAGAATCAGGATTCAGACCCGGGTCTTTCTGACTCCAGTGCCAATGGATAGCTCTTCCACTAAATTAAACCCTCAAACTTTCCTCTATCTAAAAAATCACCCGTGGTCCTGTTAAAAATACAGGTTTCAGGGCCTCACTCTCAAATTCTGATTCATTAGGTCTAGAAAGTAGAAAGTCAAAGTAGTATCTTTTTTTTTTTTTTTTTAAATCACCCCAGGTGATTCTAAAGCTGAGCATCTGCCAAGTACACCTTGAGAATCGGAGAACTCCCATGCTGCCTCACTTGACACTTCACATGCAAAGTCTCAGTCCAGATGGAACTCCCAAACTTCGGCATGTACTAGAATCACCTGGAGAACTTGTTAAAATACAGATTCCTAGCCACCTCCACCCCCACCCCTGCCCAGAGTTTTGGATTCTGTAGATCTGAGGCGAGGCCCAATAATTGGCATTTCTAACAAGCCCTGACTGATGCCGGTGCTGATGCTGCAGGTCCGGGGACCACACTTTGAGAACCACTGTCCTTAGAAGCCTGCTGTCAAAAGTGTGATCCAGGGACCAGTAATATCAGCCTCACCCAGAGGCTTGTGCAGCATCTTAGGCCGCATCTCACACTGACTCAATCAGAATCTGCATTTTAACATGGTCCCCACATGATTTGCATCCACTTTAAAGTTTGAGAAGTGCTGCCTTAGAGGAGCCAGGATGAGAACACACCAGGGGTGGAGACAGATGAAGAATCTCTCTTCTCCCTGAAGAGTCTGAAGGTGCAACAGAGAGGGGCGAAACTATTAGGATAGGATGTACACCTAGAGGGGGCTGATGACAGCTGAGAGGTGAGACTTGGAAAGGATAGAGGACTCTGCCCCGGGGAAGGTGGAGACGACAGGACGTTCTGAGGAAATGAGGTGGGCCTCACAGCAAGGCTTCATCAGGCAGCTGTCACTTTGCCCTTAAGACAGTGGGCAGGGTGTTCTCTTTCAGTGGTAGTGGTAGGGAGAGGGTGGACCGGGACTGAGCCCTTCAGCAGGGAAGACAGTGGCTGTGAGGAACGTGGTGGGTGAACCACCTGGAATAAACAGTTTCTGAGCAGCGGTGAGGGCCGGCAGAGGTGAGAAAGCATGTCTCTAGGCGACTAAACAAGGCCAGTCTTTTGACTTTGCCCTGCAGTGCTCAGCAGTGGAAAAAAACCAACAGCCACGCAGGGACAGGGAAGGGGCCACGGATGGGCACAGGTCACGGCAGGCCAGGGCTGACTGGTAGATGGACACCGTGGAAGGTGCAGGGTGTATGGGAGCAGAGTAGAGCAATAGATTCAACTAGAAGATCTTTGGGCTGTTAATCTTTCAATTTAAAAAGGAGGGGAGGGCTTCCCTGGTGGCACAGTGGTTGAGAATCTGCCTGCCAATGCAGGGGACACGGGTTCGAGCCCTGGTCTGGGAAGATCCCACATGCCGCGGAGCAACTAGGCCCGTGAGCCACAACTACTGAGCCTGCGCGTCTGGAGCCCGTGCTCTGCAACAAGAGAGGCCGTGACAGTGAGAGGCCCGCGCACCGCGATGAAGAGTGGCCCCCGCTTGCCGCAACTAGAGAAAGCCCTCGCACAGAAACGAAGACCCAACACAGCCAAAAATAAATAAATAAATTAATTAATTAAAAAAAAAAAAAAAAAAGGAGGGGAGTGGGTGGGAGAGGAAGATCCCTCAGAAGGCATAGACTTTCTATGTTTCTTCCTTAGTGCCGGTGAAGAGCCAATACTGATGCATTTTATTTCTCAGAGATGTTACAACAAATTTTATCGGTGGTCAGGAGGGTCTAGGTTGCAAGACGGTGGTGGGGAGGTGCCATGAGCTGCCAGAATTCCCCAGCCTTGGTCCCTGGCCACACAGCTAAGAAGCAAGGGAAGAGGGGAGAAGGAATCCAAGCCCAGCGCTCACTCCCAGGGCGGCTCCCTGTCTTCTTGTCAGCCCTGCCTCTCCTAAGACCTGCCTTCATTGTCAGGGAAAGCTCCCTGGTGTTGGGGGCTCCTCCCCCAGCTGAGCCCTTCTCCAGAGAGAAACAGAAAAGCGTAGGTAAGGCCTCTCTGCCTGGTTAACACACTATTCTCCTGTCATTCCCCCAAGAAACAGTGCAAGGGCTCTGCCATCAAACAGGCCTCTGCTACTTGCTGTGCCAACCTTGGGCTAGTTATCTTACCTCCCTGGGCCTTTGTTTCCTGTCTAATAAGCTCTGTAAGGGCAAGGACCATCTGTTTTTTTGGCCACTTAGTCTGCATCTAGCACTGTGCAGGGCACAAAGTAAGTTCCCATAGAAGTTTGTGGAATAAAGGATATAGATTCCTCTCTCTCACCAGCTCCCCACCCTTGTGACCACTTTGCACAAGGTGCTGTCCTTTGACTGGGCTTGCTGGGCTGGTACGAGGATGAGCTGGCTTTATTATAAAATGAACAGAATCACTGATTCTCCTGGGAAGAAGGCACTGTACCAGGAAAGAACAAAGGTTTCTTGATTCCCTTCTATGCTGGGTGTTGGGGAGAAGCAAATTTTTTTTTTTAATATTTATTTATTTAGGCTGCACCAAGTCTTAGTTGTGGCATGCGGGATCTTTAGTTGTGGCATGCGAACTCTTAGCTTTGGCGTGCGGGATCTAGTTCCCTAACCAGGGATCGAACCCAGGCCCCCTGCATTGGGAGCGTGGAGTCTTACCCACCGGGCCACCAGGGAAGTCCCGAGAAGCAAATTCTTGACAACTGCTTGTCTAGGGAGGGGGTGAGCACGCTACTGCCCCCCACCAAGGCCAGGGGCCCCTCTCCTTCTTTCTCCCTCCTCTTTTTTTTACTTTCTTGGCACCCTCGGTAGAATGGCTGCCAGACGTTACCCATTTGGAAAAGTACAGCTCAATAGATATGAATCAGCTTGGGCAGGTGAAAAATGATTCACTTCCAAGCAAGTTGATTTAGTTCAGGTTGTCCCATCTGAATCTTTTTCTCCCTTTTAATTAAATGATGATTGGTCTCAGTGGTGAGAGGGAAGAGCCTGAATTTAATGTCTGTGTTTGTGGAAAGCTGGGGACAATGTGGATAAGGGGGGAAGTATTCCTGTTGGCAAAGAACTAATGCCGGCGTGGAATGGCAGGGGCGCTGGGGATTCTGGCACCTTTGGGGCTGTGCTGTGCAGCCTGGGGACTACGGGCCAGAACTCTGCCTTCACCCTGTTTCTCACCTGAACACTGGTTAATGGTGCCCATTCCTGACTTGTCTCCAGGGAGTGCACGAGGACTGCAGCTTAATTAACTTCCTAGACACAGCTCTTGAATCACTGGGCACAGTGCCTGGCACAGTTAGGGCTGGGGAGAGGTGCCTCATCACTGCTGTCACTCAGATTCAAGCCTGCATGCTGCTGGTGGTGCTGACTTCTGCTGCAAAATTCCCCAGATACGTTTCTGCACTGGACTGGTTTGCCAAATCCCTTACGTTTCCTGTGTCTTGTGGCAGCTTAGCTCCTCAAGCCCCTGGGCAGATGAGCCTGAGAACCCTGATTGTCTACCCTCCCTCCCCCAACGACATGCTGTGCCACTGCCTCTTCATGTGGTCACTGGCAGTGACCCAGGAGCACCCATGTAGACCAGGGCTGTACTTGGTATAGTGATAGCTGCGACCGACTGAATGTCCACCAGGTGCCAGGCACTGTGTCTCATTTGGTTTTCTCAGTGACCCACTGAAATGATTGGTAATGTCCCCATTTTACTGATGAGAAAATGGAGGCTCAGAGAAGCCAGGTGCCCAAGGTCATAGCTATGAGTTAAGTGGCCAGAGTTAGGATTCAAGCACAGGCCTGACATCGAAGCCCATGCTCCTTCTAGTAAACAACAATGCCTCCTCTGGTAAAAGGGCCTAGTCAGCAACAGATGCACTAGGCCGTCTCCTTGGTGGGCCTTTGCTAGGTGCCGAGGGCTTAATACACACTGTGGGGCTGAAACAGTCCTCCTCTCTCGCCAGGGTCTCTGTGCCTTCCCCACATTCACGACGGCACCATAACCCCCCTCCTGGTTGCTAATAAGGCAGAGAGAGAATAAACCCAGGCAAATGAGGTGGACTGCTATTCCTAGGGATTAGAGTTCCAGGAGGGATAAATACAAGTGGTTCTCTGCAGAAGTATAAATAAGGAAGACTTTACATGGGAGTAGAGTGAGACACGTTTTGGGGCTAAGTAAGGCAGCAACTGAGCGGATTCCCCCATATTCACTTCCCGTGTGCCACAGGCCCTTTACTCCTGGCAACTTGCAGCTCAAGGAGGAAGGGAAGTCCCATTCAAAGCCCTGGACACTCCCTGAGGGTCAGTTTTTGGTTCAAGAAGGCCTTTACCTTGTGCCATCTTTCTGCCAAATTAAACCAAAAGGAGACCCTCAGGTATGAGTGCCCTGGGCCATACTTCAGTTCTCAGCGGGTATCTTTCCTTTCTTTTTTTTAAAATTTATTTATTTTATTTTTTGTTGCTGAGCACGGGCTTTCTCTAGTTGTGGCGAGCGGGGGCTACTCTTCGTTGCGGTGCACGGGCTTCTCATTGCGGTGGCTTCTCTTGTTGCGAAGCACGGGCTCTAGGCGCGTGGGCTTCAGTAGTTGTGGCATGCGGGCTCGGTAGTTGTGGCTCACGGGCTCTAGAGCGCAGGCTCAGTAGTTGTGCCGCACGGGCTTAGTTGCTCTGCGGCATGTGGTATCTTCCTGGGCCAGGGCTCGAACCCGTGTCCCCTGCATTAGCAGGCGGATTCTTAACCACTGTGCCACCAGGGAAGCCCCCTTCCTAACTTTCTTGCTCACTTCCTTTCCCCAGGTGTTGACTTTAAGATGAAGACCATAGAGGTAGATGGCATCAAAGTGCGGATACAGATTTGGTGAGTTGGGTAGGAGGAGAGGACCTGGGGCTCTCCCTAGCTGCCACTGCCATGTGTAAAATCCCAAGGCTTCATCTGGAGTAACTGGCCACCTCTTCAAAGGAGAGAAGCAGAAGTCTCAAAGCCCACCTCCTGCTCCCATGAGCCTTAATCTCTCATCTCTGCGGCTCTCGAGATCTTAGTTCCCCGACCAGGGATTAAATCCAGGCCCTTGGCACTGAAAGCGCGGAGTCCTAACCACCGAACCGCCAGGGAGTTCCCTCTCATCTCTTTCTTAAGAAACTTATGGGACTGACTGCAAGTCACCAAAAAGCAAGAATTAGAAGGAATTGGCAAACTAAGCACTGCGGGTTTGTCCTCGAATAAAACTTTTCCCTTGGGCCGTGCTGCCCTGCATAGCACTGAGGTAGGATTCCAAGGAGGGAGGGCTACGCCCCATCATTACGGTGGGAGTTCCTGGTCGGAGTTCCTCACTACAGCACAGTGCAGTTCCCATAAGTAGCCACAGGGGGCCGCTATGGCTCTCTGGCCTGTTGCTCCTGGAAGCATTGCCTTTCCAGCATTTGGAGCGGCCTCCCAATTTCAGAGTGGTATGGGCATTGCCTGCAGAGGTCCCAGAGGGACTGGAGATGGAGCAGTCCCACCAGTCTGGCCACAATGGCCAAATCCTAGAGACAGTTATCCAAGACCCAGTTATGGTTGTGGCAGATACAGTTGACAAGGACCCACAAGCCCTGTCAGCACCTATGACCAGCCCTCTCTGCTGCAGAGTCAGATACGTTTGGATGCCCTTGGGAACCAAAGCTCCACTGATTTTTCACCCTGCAGCTCTCCAGTTTCTCCTGCAAAGGCACAGGGTCTCCCAGCTCCCGTTCCTCCCCTCCCCACCTGCTTCCATGGTCCCTGCTCTTCTGAAGGGCTGGCTTTCTATTGCAGGGACACAGCGGGGCAGGAGAGATATCAGACCATCACAAAGCAGTACTATCGACGGGCCCAGGTGAGCCGCTATTTTCAGGGTTTAGAGGTGGGATGCTGCCACCCACACTCCTGGCTCTGGGCGTTTGAGATATTTGTGCCACTCATCCCCAAATGGGCCCTCGGATTGCCTGCTGGGGAGTGAGGGGGGTGGGCTCAGGGCGGTCTTTCAGTCGTTCGCTGATCATTCATTCATCAGCTACTCTCTGAGCACTCACTACTGGCAGTTCCCCACCCTCACCCTCAACTTCCACCCTCCTCCCCGGGCCAAAGACCACATCAAAGTCTTGGTGCCTTTCTGCCTCAGAGAGCTCTGTGATGAGCCTAGGAAGCAACAGCTTTGGGGGTCTGAGAGAGAAGGAGACTTTTCTGGGTGCTGAGGGATCTTCATTGTGCTAAGCAGGAGAAGGGAGATTGGGACCCAGCATTTAAGGTACCACACCCAATTCTGACCCCATGACTGTGCACTGTCTCTGTGTGCATGTACCTGCCCCATCTCTCTCTCCTTCTCTCTCTCAGGGAATATTTTTAGTCTACGACATTAGCAGCGAGCACTCTTACCAGCACATCATGAAGTGGGTCAGTGATGTGGATGAGGTAGGATGTGCTGCCTCACTCTTGGGGGTGGGGAAGGGCACCTCAGGGGGGAAAGCAAAGTGAAGGCCACATGGGAAGGGCTGAAGCTGTCAGGGTTGGCGAGCAAACACTACCAGAAACCCTTGCCTTCTACAGCCCCGGATCAAGACCTCTGGGTAAGACATGAGGAAGAAGCCCAAGCAGCCATGCCCTCCATGCTCTGTACCCTGCCAGGCCTCCATGGCTGTGTCTTCCCCTGAAATGAATTAGGACAGAGCCTACGCTGGGAACAGCTTCCTTCCTGAAATGTCAGGACCAGGTGGAATTGCGAGACTGGAGTTCCAGTCCTGGCTTTGCCACCACAGTTGTGGAGCCCTGGGCAAGCCATTTGAACTCTGAGTCCCCAGTTCTTCATCTGTGGAGTGAGGGGCTGGACTTAAGTCCAATGTCCTTTCCAGTTGCCCAACCCGAGGAAGCATCAGTGTCTTCTACCCTAAACAGTCCCCGTGACATCCCTCTGGGACCCCTGGGGTCAGCCATGGTACTTGGGGAAGCCTGGCACCTGCACCCAGTCAGCCCACTCTGTCCCTAGGGCTCTTAACTTTGCTGCTGGTGTGGAAGCCAGTGTAGGCTATATGGGTGGGGAGATTGGGGGAAAGGCAGCACTCACTGGCAGTTCTGTCTGTCCTTTGTCCCTAGTATGCACCAGAAGGTGTCCAGAAGATCCTTATAGGGAATAAGGCTGATGAAGAGCAGAAACGGCAGGTGGGAAGAGAGCAAGGGCAGCAGGTAAGTGGGAGTGAGCTGGCTGAATCCATCCCTTGGGTTTTTGGCTGGCTTCCTGGGCCAGGCCTGAGAACTGGGACCCAGGGTTCTATCACCATCATCAGACACCCCCCTACCTCCACAGTAGCCTAAGGCACTGGCTGAATTGCCATCCTTGAGAGTTTGTTTTCTGTCCTTTAGGACAGTGAGTTGGGGTCCATCCTGAAACAAAGACCTCTCCCAGCTCCAAGGCCCCCAAAGCAGGATTACCTCTGCCTAAGAGCCCACCCTGGTTAGTGCGGAGGAGGGACTTCAAGTCGCTCCCTTCTCCTCTAGCAGTATCCAGGCATAGCTTCTGTCCTACAGTCATCCCACCCCTCCATACCCACCCCCTGTCCTCCTTACACTTGAAAAGAGGTAGGAAGGGAAATGAAGGCATGAAGGGCCCACATTCGGAGAAGCCATGGCGGCAGAGAGGGTAGGAGGATGGTTTTGAGGGAATGTCCAAGCACACAGGGAGACCGTCCTCCCAGAGAACAGAAAGAAAGATGGGTACCACTGAGGCCAGAGTCACCCACTTACTCTGAAGGCCTCAAGAGTTTTTCTCTCCCTCTTCAGTCAATAGCATCCCATTAGCACTTGAAATAAAATTGTTTTTTAGTATAAAAAATAATACATGGTCATTGAAAATTTTGAAAATAGAGGCCAACTCCTACTAGAATATTCGTATTTGTTGAGTACTGTATGTGTGGCCCTGTGCTAAGCAAGTGCTTACAGATGCATGACCCCATTTAACCCTTCCACAGCCTTGGTTGATAGATGCTGTCATCCCCTTTGAACAGATGACGAAGCTGGGGCTTAGAGGGAAGAAGTAACTTGTCTAAGGTCATACGCTCTTAAGTGACAGCACTGGTATTCCAGCCTGGGTCTGTTTGACCTCAAAGCCCATGTTTTTCATTAGTTTGTCACAATAATTTTGTGTCTCTGGCTCCTGACACGTGATGTGTGTGTGTTGGGTGTATATGTGTGCCTGTGTGTAGGTGGGGAGGGGTGGTGCATTTGTGGAGCATCTTCTCCCATTCTCTGCTAGCCTGTGTCTTAGGAAGTCCTAGTCTCATCTGAGAAGTTGTCTACTCTGAGAAACTGTCACGACACAGCACGGGCCCTGAGTGCAGTGGCAGGAAGGATGCACCAGGTGCTGCGGGCACCTCCCTTCCCTTAGCGACTCCCTTTCAGGAATGTTCTTCTCTTGCAGCTGGCTAAAGAGTATGGCATGGACTTCTATGAAACAAGTGCCTGCACCAACCTCAACATTAAAGAGGTGAGTCCCGTCTCTTGAGCTGAGTCCAGCGAGGCAGGGAGGCGAGAGGACGAGGCAGCAGAGCAGCTGACAGCAGATGAGCCCCACCCAGGGCGGGCAGCCACAGGGGTGCCGGGAAGAGGGGAGACCTGGACTAACTGCGCTCCTTGCTCTCCCAGTCCTTCACGCGCCTGACCGAGCTGGTGCTGCAGGCCCACAGGAAGGAGCTGGAAGGTCTGCGGACACCCGCCAGCAATGAGCTGGCCCTGGCGGAGCTGGAGGAGGATGAGGGCAAACCTGAGGGCCCGGAGAACTCTTCGAAAACCTGCTGGTGCTGAGCATCTTGCGTGGAGCGCCCCCGCCCCGCACAGTCCCCTCTCCCCGCAGGAGGGCTGCGGGCACACAGGGAGCCTGGGCTTTGCCCCGCTTCTCTTCTCCTTTGGGTGACCCTGTGGAATCTCGGCCGCTGCTCCTCCCCCTGCCTGGCTCCAGGGAGCAGCTCCTCTGTCCTGTCCGAGCAGCCTCGCCCCCCTTCTCCCGCCCTCCCCACCGGGATGGCCCCCTCCAGCCTGTTTCCCCAGCCACAGGCCTGCCTCGAGCCCCTGATGTGCTACGAGCACCGCCTCACTACCCTGAGGTCCCAGACGATGGCCCAGTCTGGAGTCAAGGCCACTGGAGGTTCCTTCTCTCTCAGTGCATCTGGTCTCCTCTCCGCTTCTCCTCGCTTCTTCCCACCTCTCTTTCTGTCCCTTCCCCTCAGCTGTGTTCCTATCAGAGCCCTCCCCCCACCCCCCACGTGTCCCGTGTGGCTGCTGGTACAGCACCTTTCAATTCCTCCCTCTTTGCCGGGCCGAGGGAGTGGACTCAGGCTCAGGGGCATGTTCCCTGCTCTGCTCCGGGAGAAGCCCCACCCCGCTTTGTGGGAAATCCTCCCCGTCCTCTCCTCCCCACCGCCCCTTCTTGTGCCATGGGCCTGCCTCCCCGGTGACCGGGGAAAGAGGAATGGCAAGAGAGGAAGGAAGGCCCAAACTGGTGGTCCCCACGACTGGGGCTGTCCTTCCCCCCGTCCCCAGCTTCCGCTGCACTTGGCTGCCTGCCCTCCTGCCTCTTGGGGGAACTGAGCTTCAGAGAAGAAAAAAAAATGATGAGGGGTGGCAGGGATAAAAAGCCACCTCCATTCTCTACCTGCCGTGCAGCGTGTGCACTATTTCTCCCTGCCCCCGGGCTTCCGAATTTAAAGATGTGGACCAAGGCCTGAGGGCACTGCAGGGCAAGGAGAGCCCTGGGGCCAACCACACACTCTGGGAAGGGGAGTGTTTGGAAGTGAAGGACCAGCTCCTATATATCAGGTTAAGAGCCGGGACAGCAGTTTGCAAACCAGAGGGGAATTCGGCAGCAGCAGGGATTCCTGGGCCCCATCTTCCATTTCTTATGTAAGATGGGCATCTCTCCACCACCCTGGCAGGAGAGAGGTGACAGAACCACGATGGTGGTCTTTCACCGAGCCCAGCCTTCCGCTCTCAAGGTTTTCCCGAGACCCAAAGTTTGTGGGAGAAGGGCAGGGAGCTCATGAGCAAAAAGCAGGCAAGCCCTGGGTAGGAACGCTCGGTGCTGTTCCCTTCAGCCTTCAAGACCAAGTGCTCATCTTGTTCCTCTAGCTCCTGACTCAGAGGCTTGAGGGTTTGCCAACGGCACTGTGGCTACAGGTGGAGGGAATCGGACTCCCTCCTCCAGGGCCCTTTGTTTCAGGAAGAAGTTTCTTTAACCCCATATGGTCCAAGAGTCGTTTGCAGGAGGCCCTTTAAGGAGGAAACAAGTCAGTTACCAGCCCTAGTAGGGTTCCTCCCCACCTTCCCAAGATGGGAGAAGCCTAGGGAGGAAGATCGGTCTTAAGCTGCGTTGCATGGCTGGCACTGGAGTGAAAACAAAACTGGGCATCGAACATTCACTAATTAAGGACTAAAATCCAGGACACACACACGTGAAGGATTAAGAACCCCACTTCCTTACTCCTCTGAAAAAATGGGTGGGGGATGAAATCGCCAAACCTTTCCTCTGACTCTTATCAAATCAGGAGAGGGCGGGAGAGGGTAGCTCAGGATGAAGGAATGGGGGATGGGTTATCATAGTGGAAGGAAAAGGAAGGCAGGAATAGTTATAAATCGTCGGCTAATGAGAAATGTAAAGAGCTGACTCTTTAGGACGAAGTCACGACCACAGCTGAGGATGTTTCCTTGAGGACTAACTCCTCAGGTGTTAAAACATGCAGCATCACTCTGGGGTGGGGAGGTCAGCAGTGCCAACCCTCGGTGTGCCCTTAGCCAGGGACTCGAGGGAGGGGAAGTTATACTGGCCATTGGCTCCAACCTGTGGTCAGTGTTGCTGCTTTCCCTGAAGATCTGGCCGAGCACCATTGCCTTTCTCTCCTAGCCCCCTTGGGGAAGAGGGACTATATTTTTACTGTACCCTAGGGGTTCTGGAAGGGAAAACTTGGGATTAGGATTCTATGGCCTGAGAAGCCCCATCCATAAGGGCCACAGCTGGGGAGAGGTATGGGGCAGGAGGGGGGGTTGGGATTTTAGGGTGCAGCTATGCTCATGAGGTACCAGAATCAGCCTCTCACCCCTAAACTTCTCCAGTCCCGGAGGTAGCCTGGGACCTGGCCTTAGACTGTTGAGCAGGTGCGCCTGCCTGTTGGCTCCTCACCACCTTTGCACCTGTCGTCTTGAGGCTCGGCACAGCCCCAGGCTCTCCACCTGCTCCTGAGCCCCACCATCTCCCTGTGACGGGTAAACTTCGTGTGCTGTGTCTCGGGTCCAGGATATGAATTGTGAGCAGGGTTCATCTATTTTAAACACAGATGTTTACAAAATAAAGAATATTTCAAGTCACAGGTGTGACTGCCTGTGTGAATCCCTGGGAGTAGATCTCACTGGGACCCTGGCAGTTCAGGGGGAGGGAGAGAGGCAGTGCTGGTAGAAGAGGTTACAGAATCCTAAAGCAACAGCAGAAGAATGACAATGGAAACAGCAAACGTCTTCCGTTTGGTGCCCCTCCTAATGCCACCTGCAGGGGAGCCCCAAGCAAAGCCCCCATTGTTCGGCAGTGGGCTCCCATTGCGGAAATAAGATTGAGTAGAGTCATTGGGGAGATGCTGAATATCTATGTCTGAGGGTGTCTTTAAAACCAAGAAGGTTCTCATCTGCTTGGAACGTAACAGAAACAGGTCTTCCTGAAGGCATGAGGTGGGATTAAGTAATCTTTCAGAAGTTCATCCTAGCCCTGTGCTTGGATACCCCAAGGGAACAAGGCAGTCTAGAATCTTGGGGTCTGGGGACTGTTGAATACTATACTCTGGGGTCCGGAGTTGATGGAAGAGGCAGAGAATGTTTGGAAGTAAAGATAAAATGAAGAAGGAAGGAGTAAAACAAGGCAGGGCAACGGTAGCCTAAGATCTTAACCTGCATTTTCCAATTTACAGAGAACTTGTAATGCTTTATCTCCTTTATTGGAACAATCAGACAATCACGGCTGTGTGAGATAAGGAGGGTGATTATCTTTATCCAAGTTCGACAGATAAGGAAACAGGTGCCTAGGGGCCCCAAGGAACAGTGGCAGAGTCAAGGCTTAAAAGGAACAACCAGAATTGAAATCTCCAGAAGGGAAAGCTTGGCATCTCTATTTAGAAAAATCTCTACATGCAATTCTCATTTGCAGCCAGAATTGAGAACCATTGACCTAGGCTTTCTGGCTACTAAGCCAGTGAAGTTTCCAGAACATCTACTGTCCCTGTGGAAAGCCATGTTAGTGCATGTACAAAGTTACAAGCTTCTGGAAAGTAGGCCAGTTTGAGGTAAAGCTGGAAACAGGTATTTTAGGAGAGCTTCATCAATTGTATTCAATCGTGAAAGGGGAGAAGCTGGGTGACTCAAGGTGTCCTAGGTTGCCCCTGGAGAAAAGGGATGTTGTGTACCTAAGGAAGACGGCACCTCCACTCCTCAGTTCAGGAACTTCCATGGTTTTCCTGGAGAGGGGTCCCAGAGGGCAGCCAGTAAGAGGCATCTGGAAGCCCAGAGAGTACTAGGGACGTTGTAGGCATGCAGGTGAATCTGGCAAGTTCATGTTAAGAGTTTAGCCCATTATCAAGGCCAAGTTCTTGACTCAGTGGCTTAGGAGGCGTTTATTTGCTTTTTCTAGCAACTCCACCCAGCCTCAGCAGGGGACACACTTCTCTCTGCGTTTCCTGCCACCTCTTCTAGTGGCAAAAGATTCCATTCCCACTTAGGTAATGGAGGCTTTTTTGTAGGGAACAGCCAGTTAAGATGTATGGATTCCCGTGTTGCTATAAACAGCCATGAACAGGCTACAGAACAGAAAACCTGGGTACTTCCTGGAAAGTACTTCCTCCACCTCCTCAACAAATCAGATTCTCAAGACCAGCTGCTCCCCAACCTGGCTCATTCTTTGTTCTAGGAGACAGTTCCCAATGGACACATACCTGTGAAAACCTCTCTAGTAAACAACTGCATTGTTATTGAAATTTCGCTCTAAAATCCCAAAGCCAGGTAAAGCCTGATAGCCAGCTTTAATGATGGAGAAATCCAGGCATTAAAAACAAAAAACAAAAAAAACAAAGAAAACCCCCCTGATTTCTTGCATTGGTGGGTGTTTGGAAGAATGAAGTGAAGCATTAGGTCTTTTTAGTTTCTGTGGGCTTCCAGTGCTGTGCTCCCATGATAGCTCTTAGCAGGTCCCCAGATGTCCTGCAACACACTGCATGCTGGTGTTGAAAACATCGCGAGTGGCCTAGCTGGGTCTAGAACCGTAGCAGCTTTGACCCCCTGCACACTTCCTTCTGTGGGGAACGACCAGCGCGAGCCCCCCTGAGGAGCCTCTGGGACTCAGTCTTCGTCTGATGAGAGGTAGGGGCATCCATCCCCTCTGAGTTTACCCACCTGCTCTGTGACTCCGCTCTGTTATCCCAGCCACAACCAACGGCATCCTCATGCCCCTGTGGAGGTGGGGGGTGGGCTATTAGAGGAGATGGTACAGCACAGCGGCAAGGGCAGATGTGCTCTCCAGGACAAGTACCATCACCCACTGAGAGACTTTTCAAGACAAACACAGCTTCCCCTCTTCAGACTGGTGCAAGCTGAGGCACTGAAAGCCATTATTTTAGAAAACCACACACCGTCCTCCTAACGGTCCCTTTGATTTTGTGCTTGTGGAAAGTAACAGCCAAAGAGAGAAATGTGAACAGTAACATGTATATTTTAGTTGTAGTCTGAGTCAAGGGGACATGCGCCCAATCCTCTTCCTCATCCTTCAGCCCTCGGCAGACCCTGACCTCTCAATTGCACAATTCAGAGCTCGGCACTCAGCAGGCACTCAATAACTGTCTGTGCCAAGTGAGAACAATTTCCTGGGGCAAGTAGGAGTCAATCTTGCATCCCTCCCTGCCTTTTTTCCTCCCCGTCCAACCTTTGGGGCTCTGGTTTCCTGCAAGCAGTGAATTATTAATGTCTGCTCAGAGATATCACATTGGCCCTTCCTAGGTTGCCAACCGGGTGGAGCAGGGAGGTGGCTTTGTTCAGAGTCTGTAAATAGGAGCGACCTTCTTGTTCAAACAGCACTTACAGGTAGGTGACTGTTTTTGCTAAGTCATCCTGGGGATGCTCAAAGTCCCACTGTGATATCCTTCCTGGCTCCTCCTTCCTCCCCGCCCCTTTAATAGACCCTTAAGTGGGCTCACACTGCTCTGCCGCTCACTCTGCACTCCCACCATGGCTTACATTGCCAAGTCCTTCTACGACCTCAGTGCTATCAGCCTGGATGGGGAGAAGGTAGATTTCAATACATTCCGAGGCAGGGCAGTGCTGATTGAGAACGTGGCCTCGCTCTGAGGCACAACCACCCGGGACTTCACCCAACTCAACGAGCTGCAATGCCGCTTTCCCAGACGCCTGGTGGTTCTTGGCTTCCCTTGCAACCAATTTGGACATCAGGTGAGACGTCCCTGGTATTGTACCCAAGGAGTTGGGTTGCTGCAGCTCCAGTGGGCTAAAGAGAGGGGGAGGACGACTCTGTGTGTTGGAGTGTCTTGAATCATGGGGTATGTTTTGTTAATCTAGGTTTTTAGGTGCATGCGAGTACCAGGGAGAAGTCAGTATGATTCTGTCTGTGATAGAACACCAAACGTATGGATTTTTATGGTTTCTTGTCTTCCCACTACACTCCATGAGGGCTGGTACCAGGTCTGTTTTTCTCTCCATTGTGTCCTCAGTGCCTGGGTATAGAAGGCACTCATTAAATGTTTGTTGAATGAATGACTGGAGGAAATAGAAGATCAAGAATCAAACTAGGATTGAACTGACTCAGGAGACCTTCATTTTCACTAGATTTGATTCTGCTATCTAATACCTCTGTGCCCCAGGAAGAGTCACTCAATTTTTCTGTTTTGGTTTCCTCTTCTATAAACTAGGGATAATACCACTTATCTGATAGGATTATTATGAGGTTGTGGGGATAAGAGCTACAAAAGTAACTTGAAAAGTATAGAGTAATATGCAAATGCAAGCAACTTTACTATTTAGATTGAAAGGTTTTGTTTGTTTGTTTAAAATCAGCCAAGTGGAGAGTGAATTTGGGGGAAGGCAAAAGGGTTTGCAAAGTGTACGTGTCTCCTCTGGGCATCACACGTACCTCTCTGTCCCTGATTAATGGGTCAAGTTGTTATAGATCTTCAGCCCGCACACCTCAAGTTATCTTTTAGGGATTCTTATATTTTCACTTAGGATTTTAATAGCACAAGCAGGCAGAATGTCCTCCAATTATAATCCCTTGGGTTCAGTTCACAGCGGCATGAAGGCAAGGAAGAGATTATCAGAGATATAGGCAGGAAGGCTAAAATGTTTTTGGCTGTGACAAACCTGAGCCCAAACCATGAGTGCTCTCACTGTTCCTTCCCTGCCTCAGTTCTGTTTCTAGGCTTGGCCAGGGCAAGAGAGACAGAAAGGGTAAAACTTCTTCAGAGGTGTCTCTCTGGCCCTAGAGATGCCTCCTTCCATCACTTCAGGCCAGCCAGTTGCTGGAGGGAATCTGTAACCTACCAGTAGCCAGCAGGCCTTTTGATTAGGAGATAAGATGTCTAATAGCCATCAACCCTGGGCTCAAGATGTCTTGATGGCCTGGAACTGACTGTACTAATTGGTTCTAGTAGGTCAGAGGCACGAACTTCTTCCCCTGAGGGAGATATATGACTCTTAGACTTGGCGGATGGGGGTGGAAAATAAGGGTTTCCATGGGTCTTTGCGGGCTGTCAGGGGTGGGGAATGCTAAGTGGGGATAGGACAGTGCTGGCAGCGGGGAGGAAAGACAGGCAACAGGTTGAGATCTAAAGCATCCTAGCTGAGTACAGCAAGTGAGCGTGAGGTGCAGGAAGCTAAGTGAAAGGAACGATAATTACACATTCACAACTTTTGGTCCTTAAGCACTTATTTCCGTAACTTCCCCTTCCCCTGGCCTATTCCAGAACACTAAACCTTCAATCCTATTTAATTCATGCCTGTTGGTCACGAAGTAATTCCGTTTACAGTATGTTCATTGTTGTCTCTAACCTACTTTGCCTTTATGGCACCTGAAAACTAGTCTTCCTTGGATGGGGTTTTCCTTCATCAAAGCTTCCTCCTACTTGTACTGCAGATCTAGGACAAGATGAAAGGAAGAAGCTATAAATCCCATTCTTCTAGACCTCAATTTCACCTTTAGTTTGAGGAGCTGAGGAGGGCAGAGGCCAAGGCTAGATTCAACACTCAGAGGTAATTAGAAGAAAGACAGGCAAGACCAGGGCAAAAGGAAAGGGAAGGTGGTGGCAGGGTGTGTGTGTGTGTGTGTGTGTGTGTGTGTATGTGGGTGTGTGTGGTGTGTGTGTGTGTGTGTGTGTAGGCATGTATGTGTGGGTGCGTAAGTGGAAGGAGGGTTCTAGGCAGTATGACCTGAGCCTCCTTTCCCTTTCTTTCTACTGCCCAGAACTCGTTTCCTTGAAGCTTCAGACAGATACCCTAAGCATTGCTCAGGGTAGATCGGGGAGAGAAGTGACAGCTCAAAAGTGCTAAATCTTTCAGTACAAGAACAGCCAAGCTAGGGTCTGTGAGAACTTTCAGAAATGGCCTAGCAATAGAAATGGCCATCAGACAATAGCTGTGAGAGGGAAAACTCCGAGTCAAGAGTAGGGCAAAGCGAATGAAGAAGGAAAGAGAAGCAAGCTGGGGGTGGGGGTACGCGGGGCGGATATACATAATAGAAAGAATGATCCTGGGGAGTACAGGAGGGTGACTTTGTAGATCCTTCATCTCTTGCGTTTCCCAAGCTCTTTGTCTCTTTCCTCCCCCAGGAGAACTGTCAGAATGAGGAGATCCTGAACAGCCTCAAGTACGTCCGCCCTGGGGGTGGTTTCCAGCCCACCTTTACCCTTATCCAAAAGTGTGACGTGAATGGTCAGAATGAGCATCCTGTCTTCACCTACCTGAAGGATAAGCTCCCCTACCCTTACGATGACCCGTTTTCCCTCATGACCGATCCCAAGTTCATCATTTGGAGCCCTGTGCACCGCTCAGACGTGTCTTGGAACTTTGAGAAGTTCCTCATCGGGCCAGAGGGGGAACCCTTTCGGCGCTACAGCCGCACCTTCCCAACCATCAACATCGAGCCCGACATCAAGCGCCTCCTCAAAGTTGCCATATAAACACCAGCAGATCTCCTACTTCCTCCTGCCCCTGAGTGTCTTTCCTGAGCATTCAGTGTGCCCTCAGGAGACTCTGCTGGGCCCAGGCTTTCCCTTCAGATCAGTTCCCTTCATTGAATAGCCTTGCCTTTCTGGTCTGCCTGTTTCCTTTCCTTCCCCCCAAACTTCTGGTTGGTGATTCAACCTGGGGCTCCAAGACGGGTGGGCTCTGAGCTTTCACAGAATGATGGCACCTTCCTAAATCTGTATGGGAGGTGTCTGAGAAGTGTGAGGGTCCGGAGCCAGCCTGCTGGCTGAGTCCAATAAAGGGCGGGTGTGGAAACGGCCAGACTCTCTGTGTCTCTTCCTTGACCGAGGTGGGAGGGACGGCATAAAACTGCAGGTGGGACTGAGGGGCTGGCAGCACACAAAGGCTGAGGAGAGGGAGGCTCTGATCGAGGGGACACTCCAATTACTGTCTGGAAAGCAGGCTCAGGTCAAGGTCTGGGTGGCAGGCGGAGTTTTGGGAAATGTGAATTGTATTATTACTTTATGGCTCTTCTTCAGAACTGGGGAAAGGAGGTGATAACGAGGAGAAAGGGGAAGAAAAGTGGAGGAAGCACTGGGAAGTTAGTTAGAGGATTCCAGTCAGGAAGATGTCACTCTCACTGTGGGTACTGGGCTGACTAAATGTTACCTGCACCTTGAGAAGCTGAATTTGGTCCACTTTAATGACAGCAAGGGCGTAGAGGATACAGTTAATGGGAACACAAAGAGTACTTTACCCATTTCCTGATCACCTTGTGGAGTAACGTTTGTTTTGGATCCTTTGTTAGACTGACTCTCCCTCTTTTTTAAAGTTCACATTCCACCCTTGTCTTTCTCACACTCACAAATTCACAAATGCAGGAACAAGACAGACAAGTTTAGGCATGAATGACTGGTTTCACTTCTTTTTCCATGAGGGTGGGGATGTGAGAGGGCCTCCCTTCAGACAGTCAGACTGTTTATAACCCGCCAACACGACAGATGTTCTCTGTGAGAACAGAGTTCTGCCGAATGGCTTTGAAGGACGGTGCCCCAGAATCCTCACCTAGTACAGGCATACTCAAAAGCACCACCAAGACAAGGTCCTATCATGCTCTAGAAAAGACACCAGCTGACAGGCCACTGCCCTTTGACTTTGTCCCACAAACCTCTTCCTGGAAACTTCTCATTTTGCCCTTCCTTCTTTGACCACTAGATGGAATATTTTACTTCTCTTCATTGAAGCCCTGAAGGGACAGTTCTCCAAACTGGACACACAGCTTGACAACCCCAATGCTGAGGGGAAAATGCTGAGGGATGTTCCCCGTAACTGTTTTCTAAGCACTTGCATCATTTGAGAAGTAAATGTGGAACAGAGGTTAAGGGTCCCTACTGTCTGACCGTCTACTAAAGCTATGTCATCAGTGGTGCTTTATTTCAAAACGGTAACCTGAGTGGTATAGTGGGAATCCCCTGGCATCCTTCTGCAGACTCTCTGCTAAATTAAGGTCATCCTTAATTTGACTCTTGAGAACTCAAACCCTTCAAGATTCCTACTGTCAGAGCCAAGAGCTGGGGTATGGGTTTGTGGGCAGGACCAAGCATTGATTTTAGAGCAATAACTGCAGAGACAAACTGCTTCCCTGAAGAAATAAAATCAGAATTCATGTGGGATGCTAGCATGATTTGTTCATCATCTTTACAGTGCTATTGCCTGTTATGATGTCTAACAGCAGTGCCAGCTATCCTGGATGCTGGTATTATGGCACAGGCAACTTAGGGCCTGATATGCCAGAACAATGTGTTGGGTCTTCCCCATGAGGCTCAAGTTGAGAGAATTATTTAGAGACTCCCAAAGGAATGGGAATTACAGTATAAGTGACTCTGCAGAGAGAGTCAGAAAGGGCCTTAATGCTAGGAAGAGGGCTCGTCACTTGGTCAGGGAAATGCTGTTTGCTTCAGAAATGAGAAATTGTTTCCTTTTCTTTATTCCTCATCTTGTTGGTCCCCTTTACCTCCTCAGAAATATCAGCTTATGGTCATAAACAGACAAGGCAAAGCTTCATATAATCACCTACTTTCCTAGATAAACAATCTTTTAATCAAATTTCCCTAGGGGCACTCAGGAAGTAAGGAGAAGTCCCATAAACAAGCTTTCCCAGAAGTGCTGAGATAATGCTACTCGATTTAGAGGAGGGACAGAAGGAATCATTCCTCTGAGGGCTCTTACAAAAAATATGGCTTGGAGTAAGTGATTTAGGGGGCCAAGATACAAACAAGACTGAAACTGATGATTATTTCCATGACTATGTTCCCACCGTTGCATCTCCTTAGTTTAAGGAACACTGAGCCAAACCCTTATTGGTGATTTCAAATCTGGTGATTTCTTATAATCACCATTACAACCATCATCCAAATTACCATATACTATACGCCCACACTGCATTAAGTACTTTCTATATGCTAGGTTATTTAATCCTCATACTGACCCTGAGGAATTTTCATCTCTATTTAAAGAGAAGGTAATTGAGCAAGACACTTTTCAGGGACAAAGGGCTAGTGAGGGGCAGAGTTGAAAGTTAAACCCAGGTCAGTCTGACTCCAAAGCTTCTACTATTAACCACAACACAATAGTGCTTCCTTCTGTCTCAGAGTTTCTGCATTAAGACCGCTGACAGCTGCCTGTCCACAGCACTGTATGACCTAATGACATTTTCACTTACATTTTATCATTTGATTTTAAAACTCCGTGAAGGAGGCATGATTATGTCTGTTTTTCCATTGAAGAAAACAAGGTACTGATAGAATGACTTGCCCAATGTCCCACCATGAGAAGGTGGCAAAGCTAATTTCAGACCCAGGTCTCTTGATTTCCTTTCTACCCAACCATAGCATATCTCACAATAGAGACTTGTACTACAGTCAAGAAACATACATTTTAAAACTAAGAGCCTCAAATTCAGTCAAGTAACTTAGCTTTGCTCAGGAAACAGAAGAATGAAACCGAAAGGATTCTTGTTACACTGAAATAAAGAACAGTGAATGTATACTTCTTACTGATGACTTATAAGTAACAAACCATATCTGGCTCTTCCTAGACTATATCATATGTCAATTAATTAGTACTGGGAGAACCCAAGATCATTTGAGGAAGACAGAGCTAGCTAAAACAACACAACAGCAAACAGGCTGAGCTTTGAACTCCAAGAGCCTAACCAGGTCGACCCCAGACCTGCACATCATGGAGCAGGTAGAGAAAGAATGAGGTGCTAGGACAAGTTCACGTTCCCCACTACACCTACAGGTGATTTCTTCTTGTATCTCAGAAAGGGAAGCAAAGAAGACCAATGCCTTTGCCTGGTTCCCCTTTACTTAAACAGAGAAATATAGATGCAGTAGAACTGAGTTCAAGAGGTCTTTATTCTATTAGATCCATAAAAGAATTCTAGAAGATGATAAAGTATCGCAAAACACAGTACAATGCTGGTTTAATAATAATGAAATATATGGATAGGACCTTATGTTTAAAATTTTTGTAATATATTGTCTAAAACAGATAATTACACATACTGCAAGAGATGAGGATATCAGGAGGGGCATATAAAATCATACTCTTGAGCTCCAAATGACTAAGTTGGAAGCATTAGCAAACTCCATGAAGGGACAATTCAGAAGCTATAATGGGCTTAGTGCTGCTATTTAAAGTAATGAAACATTTTCTCTGCTTTCTGGATTCATTTCACCAAACGATTTCCTCAGCAGGTCAGATATAGATTTGCAGAAAGTGGAAAGCATTTTCCAGGAATAAAACAACTGATGCTTAAGGAACAGCTGCCTTAACTTTTCTGAATAATAAATCTTGGTCTGACATGCCTAGATTCCTCAGAGTGCTGTCACTGATATCCTCAACCTCTTCCTAACCTTGCTAGACTCTGATACTTCATGTGTACTGAACACTATTACTGAGGGCATCACTGTACTAACTACGTAACCTGGACTAAGTTACTTAACTTCTTTGTGCCTCAGTTTCTCTGGCTCTAAAACTGGGATAACAATAGTACCTACCCTCATGGAATTGTTAATGAGGATTAAACAACTGCTTAAAAAGGCCTTGGCACATAGTAAGTACTCAATAAACCTCAGCTATTATCATTATTCCTGTTACAAAACAAAGCTTTTCCCTGATGTCAACAACTTTGCTCACTCAGTTCAGAATGTCTGAGATATGAATAGGAAAAAATTCTGTTTTAATGCCTGACCCTTAAGTTTTGATTTCATAATGAGAAGAACTAACTGAAACCATCTCGTTCTGTCTAGAACTTTATATGCCTTCCAAAGCATTTTATATTCATTGTTCATTTGGATCTAATAATACTGTGAAAGAAGTATAACATCAATTTATACTAGTCCAGTTTTATAGAAAGGGGACAATAAAGTCCAGAATGACACTTTGCTTAATGGTTATACTGCTACCAAATGGCAGAGGCCTACATGCCAGGTTTTATGACACCCAAGCCAGAATTCTTTCAACTATGCAAGGTAAGATATTCTAAGATCCCTTTGGAGCAATTGAAACCATTCTATTTATATTAACTAAAGTCCACACTTTATTCAGATTTCCCTAGTTTTACCAAATGTTCTCTTTCTGGTGCAGGATCTCATTCAGGATACCACATTACATTTAATAGTCATGCTCTTTTTTGGCTGTGAGAGTTCCTCAGACTTCCTTGTCTGTGATGACCTTGACAGTTTTGAGGAGTATTGGTCAGGTATTTTCCTCCACTGGGATTCCTCTCTCAACTGGGATTTGTCTGAAGTTTTTCTCATGATTAGACTGGGGTTACGGGTTTTGGGGAGGAAGACCACAAAGGCAAAGTGTCATTCTCATCACATCATATCAAGAGTAATGCTATCAACGTGGCTCATCATCAATGATGATAATCTTGATCACCAGGCTAGTGTTTGTCAGGTTTCTCAGTGAACTAAAAGTTAAAGTTACTTTTCCCCCTTTCCATACTACACTCTTTGGAAGGAAGTCACTATGCAAACCCATACTTAAGGAGTGAGGAGTATCTACATACATTATTTGAAATTTTTCTGTGTGGGGGATTTGTCTATTCTCTCCAGTATATGTATTTATTTATTCAGTCATTCATTTATATCAGTATGGACTCATGAATGTTTATAGTTTGGTTTATAATCCAATACTACTTTATGTTGTTGCTCAAACTGTTCCAACTTTGGTCTCTGGGAGCTCCTTCAGCTGGCTCTTCTGTCCCTTTGACATACTCCCAATCATTGTGATTTTTCGTTTCAGCACTTCGCTTTTTTGTGGCTCAAGATGCTCCAAGCTCACCCTGTGTATTTACTGCCCCAGTCCTAGACTCAGTCATTTCCCCAAGGAGTCCTAATTCCTTTTATTGGAACCAAGATCTGGGCACTAGATGTGCTTTCCATCCTAGTTATTTTTCAGCCACATAGCTGCTAACAAAGATGCTTCATTCTGGCTGCACTGATGTGCACTGGGAACTTTAGCAGAAGAGCTCAGCTCTAGAGAACAGCAATCCCCTAAATTACTTTTTCTTTCTTACTTTTTTTTTTTTTTTTGGCTGTGCCACTCGATTAATGGGATCTTAGTTTCCGGACCAGGGATTGAACCTGGGCCATGGCAGTGAAAGCGCCAAGTCCTAACCGCTGGACCGCCAGGGAAGTCCCACTTTTTCTTTCAGAGAATAGGTAAGCCTAAGCAGAAAAAAATAATATGCAAATAACTTCCATTATAAACTAAGTCAGACAAACCATCAGGCTTGCTGTATTGTAAACCAACACAACATTGTGATTACAGAGCTGCAGAAGGATCCTTAGAATAACAGAGTCATTTGTCGGGGGTCGTCAGGGAGAATACTGATCGTATCTTCAGCTTTACCACATAACAGACACAGCATGGTATACTCCTAGAACAAGATAAAGTGCACAATTACCTTGAGGAACTGGGAGAAAGATGCTTCATAACTTTCTCTGGTAAAACTGTTCTCTGTAAATTGTCATGGATATGGTGTCTGTACATTAGATCAAGTTCTTCAACACCTATAAGCAATATCTTAGGTTTAGTCTGTGTATCCCAGAGCCTTTTGTTTATATAAATTGAATACATGCTGACGCTCTATTTACTATGTATACAAGAATGTCATCTTGGAAATGCATGGCTATTTCCTGGACTTAGAAAACACACATACTGGGCTTACTTAGTGCTGCTATTTAAAGTAATGAAGCAATTTGACTGTGGGCCCCTGAGGACAAATTCCTGTTCTTAGAGCTGTTCCTTTCTAGAATATTCAACACTAATAAGCAACAGAAATGATTTTTAAAACAACAAAAAAGGAAAAAAATTTCCAAACCCAAAAAGCTATTTTTATCTACCCCAGAAAAAATAAACAATTATGTTAAATCCATTAGTATGTCATGTCTCATATTTAGATAGCTAGTTGTCTAGAATTTGATCTATTTAAGGAGTTTTTTGTTTCTTGGGTTTAACAAATGTCCAGACTGGTGACAGAAGTTATTTTGTTTTAGGCAAAAATCCTTAGCGCAAAGTCCTGTTCTTACAGCTGTTCCTTTCTAGAATATTTAATATGGTCATAAACTACAGAAACATATTTCTTTCAAAACTTTTACTCTAAAACTTTTTATCTTCTTTAGGAAAACAAGCATCTATACTAAATCTATTAGCATTTCCACATCTGACTTTGAGATTGTTGGCTGCCTGGAAATTGATCAGTCAAGGCAGTTTGTGTTTCATGGGTCTCTCACTAGAGAGAGGGTCACAGAGATAAACAGTGACTACAGTACAAAGACTCAGAACCAGGCAACTGCCTTTCCATTTCCTACTAGAGAGTTCAGCAGGGAGACCTAGTTGTAGGAGTGGAAAGACTGTTTCTTAAAGACCACATTTAATTTTAAAGTCTATTCTACACACACAGTAGAAACAAAGGCTAGAGCTCAGCAAACAAATATGAGTCTCATGAATCAAAAACAAAATTAAATCTACTCTCTCCAAGGTTTTACTGCTTTCAAATCTTACTTTCACCTACCAGACATTACTAGTAGGATGTCAACCTTTCACTGGAAATGAAGAAAAAAGTAATAAAGTCAAAATGGGAAAATGTGTCAAGCTAGACAACTATTTGAGTTTTCAACCAATCTATCCATTGACAAGTTTTTATTAAGTGCCTAAAGGCTCTGCAATGTGCCAGGTGCACCGGTAGACATGAGAGAAGGCAAGGACAAAGTCTGACCTTGCAAAACTTACAGTCTAACTTGGGAGAAAGGAAAAACCTAATACATGGTATAATCTGGAAAGGCTGCTAAATCAGTAAGACTGATTACACCTGTAATCTTTAATTTATAGGCAGTCTGGAATCCAAATTTCATTGTAGGTCAATTATTTGGAATTCAGAAGCAGTTTCCCACAGAAGTAACATTGCACATGGCAGTTAGGTTCCCAGGGAAATCCAGGGAGTCTTTTAAATTTATACTGCACAAGTACTATAGAATCTAACCACATATAGCAGAGCTTCTGTGGGAAAATATGTCTAGAATTCTCTCTTGGGATGCCAGGAACACATTCTCACTTGGGATGCCAGGAATATGGTTGGATCAGGACACCCTTCACCCAAACTGGCCAAGTTAGGAGAATCAGAATTCCCCCCAGTCATTCATGGAGACCTTCAAAGGCTCCACCTGGGCAAAGCCTGAGGGTAGAGATTTGGAAGGAAAGGTGGAGTGGGTGGAATCACCTTTGGGCAAGATCAGATCCTTGTTTTATGCTGAGGGTCCCATGGGCCTTTTCCCTCTATTATTACCTGCTAATTCTGACCCTTAGTCCTCTCCTTCCCTGGTCCACAGAGGAACAGAGTGCAGTCTCACAGTTTCCCTCTTGTTTCCTGAGGCAAATATATAGTCCTTTTAATGGATTTTAGGGTGATATAAAAAATACCGGATACCTGTAATCATTTATAATTTATTTTCTGTTTAAACTCTGTACTTATGTCTCTATTTCCCCTCTACTCTTGCCATCAGAAAATCTTACTTTGTTTAACAATGGTTTTGTTAAAAATGAATTTGTTTAAAAACAGAATCCTTATCTTTTAGAGATTCATATTGAAATATTTACAGAAGTAGTAATATGCTTGGGATTTACTTCAAAGTAATCCTGTGGGGAGATGTGGAAATAGTGGTACAAATAAAGCAAACTGAAGCTGGGGACTGGAGATGAGTACACTATTCTGCCTACTTTTGATTATGTTTAAATTTCCCATAAGACATTTAAAACAAAACAAAATATTACCAATGGTGGGAATCCCATCTTGAACCTGAACGGCTGCTGGGATAAGATGGGGGCTGGAGTGGGGTGGGGCTGAGGAAAGTAAGTCACAGCAGCTGAGCATGAAGAGTTCTTGGGGTCATCAGACTAAGATGGAAGTTACCAGCAGGCCAGTCACAGGAGTCGGGGCCTCCTGTGGGTACAAGAAGAGCTCAGAAAAGCGAGAAAGCAGTATGGGCTGAACTATTAAGAATAAGGAGGAGATAGAATTTAAGTTCAGCTTGAAAGAGGTAAGATTTAGTTGGCTTGAAGGTAGCGAAAGGGACACGTTAAGTCAAGGAAAAAGCACGAATAAAGACAGTGATATGGAACAGAGCAAGCACATCGCGTATGGAGTAGCAGAGGAGTGACAGGATGATGTGTTTCCAGAAGATTAATTTGAGGGCAGTGCGCACAACTATACTGTGGGGACTGCTGCAGTAATTTAGGTTTCAGCAGTGTGGTCCCTGACACGGGGTGGGTGGCAGTGGAGACAGACAAAAGCAAGAGAAACTAAGGAAGAAAGGAGGGCAGGGAGGGCATTAGGGTTAAAGAAGGAGATCCGGGAGATATCCGATAGGTTTCATCAGACACTGAGGGTGTGTGTGCTCAATGTCTGAGGGAGTACAGAGAAGGTTCCTAGACCAGAGACCAAAGCTCAGGGGAAAAGCAGTTAGGGAGAAACAGGAGAGGAAACCAGAGAGTAAGCAAAGGAACAGTCAAAATGATTTAAAAAGAAAGAAAAAAGTCTAGATCTATGGACCCCAGGGGAAGAAATGCTTCAAAAAGACAATGGTTATCAAAACCAGATCCAGAAGAGATGTTAAGAGAGATGAGAACTGAGGCAAGGTCACAGGATTTGGCCACCTTATAGGAAATCTATGAGAGAACAGTTTTAGTAAAGTGAAAATGAAAACCAGTTTGTAGGTTGTTAGGAGGAGCACAGGGAAATAAGGAAAATAGGGTAAAGAGCTATTCAAGTAAAGAAGCAAAAGGAGAGATGATCAGAGGATGAATCAAAGAGGGAGCTGAGTGAAACAAAAGGATTTTATTTTTAACAAATAAAGAAGAACTAAATATATTTAATGTAAAAATGCTTTAAATCTCACGGAGAAAAGAGGATGCTAGGAAGAGAGAAGATAACATGAGATTCCTGAGGAAATGCAGCAGGGTAGCCATAGAGAGGAGGAAATAAAAATCTCTACTACAGGAGGGAAGGAAGAGAGTCTAAAGTTGGGGCAATGCTATGAATGGTGTGCAAAAGGAGAGTAGTGAGAAATGAGGGAAAGGGAGGCTGGCCAGCCCAGCAAGAACCTTGGGATGGGGAGCTTGGATATTATACTGTAGCTGAAGGTGAGCTACGGAAAGGCCAATGAGGTAGTCTGAAAGCATTATTTTAAGAAAAATATGCTGGTGGCAGAATATAGAATATGGGGGAGGTGGGGAGTGGATGTGGGGAGAGAAAGGACTGGCGGTGGAGAGTCTAGTTTAAGAGTTTTTTCCAAGAGAATTCCACACTATCTAGGGGTTGTGACTATAGCCATCTTCCTTTACCTTCTTTCTACCCCAAAGGAACTTCTGGGGAGCTTTGAAAATGGCTGTGCTCAGTCATAAAGGAAAATCAGCTAGACTTTGGTCTCAAGGCAGTGACACACAATGGCTCAATTAGGATATAAACAGGCAATCTCAATATCCACTTACAGACTCTAAAAAGCTCACAGAAGCTTCAGGAACTGCTGCAAAATAGCTATAAGCACTCTTTTCCTCCCGTGAATGGACAGAGCTGCTTCTTTAAGCCCCCGACATGTTCATTCCCCTATTTGGCCACTATTCATTCACTGAGATCTCGATTTTGCCCTAAGTGATATCTATCATATAAGTATCTTTGAGGCATAATTTTTGGATCCTGGGGAGACGTGGTCAGGATGTTAAGATAGACCACAAGATATTAGACCAGATTCTGACAGGTGACTAAGTACCTTCTTCCACACTGAAATAAGAATGAATGAAAGTGGTTATACTATTTTATAAGATTCTGCTGTAGAAGATTTTTTTCCCCTAATTATATAGTACCACCCAAATTTAAAGGATTAAAAAAAATTCCCTTGCCTGTTAAAACTCTTACCTCACATTCATATCCTCTGGATGAACATGTAGTTCACACTAAATAAGTAACTCAATCTGAGGGCTTGAAAGCGGAGGCAGTGAGGGGCAGATACAGGTAAGTGTGTCCTCATGCTTTCCAGTTTGTCCTTGGCTCTCCCTCACTGTCCAGCTTTTCTTCCTGACCATTAGACCTGTGAATCTTCAGCAACTTCAGGCCTACACCAGCCTGCAGAATTCTGTAGAATTCTTCACATGCTCTCACAATTGTATAAGGACTAATCCTTATACTACATCCCTATTCTCTATCCTTATATGATTCAGCTTCTCTCTTCCAACCATGATACACCTATCTTGTCATTTTACTTATCAAATAATATTAAAATATCGCAATTGAGACTACAGAGTTGCTTGACTCTACATGCCTATAAGGGAAACAAAGATAATTTCGTTAGCATGATTTCCATGCTCAGCAAGTATGGTGGCAGTGGGCAGGCCAACACTTAAAGCCAAGAATTGTGCAATCATGTAACTGGGTAGAGAAAAAAGAGGCACAATAGTAACCTCATATGAAGCCATAATGTGCTGTTCTTTATAAGCAAAATGACAGGACTGAGATATCATTTGTAAGGCATGTGTTTTGCTTTGTGACTGTTGTGAAGACAGGTTTGAACAGATCCACCCACATCTGAAGTGTCTCTCAACTTACACAAGTGGAAGAGAGGGTCTCCTCTAAGATTCACTAGTACTTCATTTATGAAGACTATACCTAGATTCTTCAAGGGTACTCTTATTGTTCCCCTCCCCCGCAATAACATACCGACATTTATACATTTACCTGAAATTCATCCATGATACTGAACGTATACTCATGCCTGGCTATTACGTGATGACAATTCTTACAAAGATCTGCTGAAACAGAGAGAGACTTAATTAAGTCTTAGAAGGTATCCTAAGACAGTAAAATTTCTAGTCTTAGCATGGTATTGCTTTGAAAGAATCTTAACTCTGTCATATTTAACATAGCAGGAAACCCATTATAATATCTACCTTGATAAAAAATCCAGACTCTGTCACACAGCAACACTATATAATTAAGAGCCTGCACTCAGAGATTTAATGTGCATATATTCATTCCTATTGAAAGCTCTCTAAGGTAATCAATTAATGGATATGTAAGTGTGTTTTTGAAACTAGCTGGACCTGTCTAACTATGTAGGAGCTTTTATTCTCAGGAATGAAAGAAATTGTGCTACTAACCAATCATAAACAAAAAGCTAACACTAGACTTTAAAGTGAATTTAGCAGTAACAAAAGGCTCTAGTAAAAACAATATAGTAATAATAACTATGATACATTGAGTGCTTAATGTGTGC
Source organism: Balaenoptera musculus (assembly GCF_009873245.2). Taxonomy (NCBI): domain Eukaryota; kingdom Metazoa; phylum Chordata; class Mammalia; order Artiodactyla; family Balaenopteridae; genus Balaenoptera; species Balaenoptera musculus. Next base: position 139,309,391 of record NC_045786.1, on the reverse strand, counting down.
CAGATACTGTTTTAAATACTTTGTATCTGTTTTTCACTTAATCTTCTCAAAAACCCAATGAGGTAGATAACTATTGTTATCATGTTTGTAGGGATAAGGAAACAAAGGCACACTATGGATAAGAACTAGGAAGACCACAGCTGAGCTAGGAAGTGTTGGAACCAGAATTCAAACCCAAGCTTTCTTGCTCCAGAGCCCTTGCTTTTGACCACTATCCTCTATTACCTGGAAAAAAATAGAGTTTAAAGGGGTACATGCTACAAAGAAAGAAAAAGATTCTTCTAATTTAGAACATTTTTCCATAGTCTGACTCTATTCTAAAGGCTTAGTGTCTTTTGCACCTTTCTTTCAAAATATCATTATTTGCACATTTAATCCTCATATAGTCAGAACATACCAAAAAATCAGGAGACAAGCAAAAAGGAAATGTGAACAATTTAAATAGTTGCCATAATATCTGGGCACGAAAGTGCACATATACTTAATTTATTTGTAGAGATTCTTAATGCCAACCTCAGAACTTATTTATTTTTATTATAGTTATTTATTTGATTTCCCAGTATCAAGGATGAGGAATAGCATATGAAAGTAGCATACTTACAGTAGCAAAAGAAACTATAAACTGACAGTAACAAAAGAGACAAAAGCTATAAAAGCAGAAACAAGACTAAAAAAACCACAGCATCCCAGAGCCATTTAGTATAAGGGCAAACAGCCCTAAACACTTTAATAGCTGTTGGAGTGCATCACTGTATTATATTATAGTAGAAAGTGAAAATTCACATGGATGACCCTAAGTTAAAAAAAAAAAGTCCCTGTATCTTGTTTCAGAAGACACAGTCTTTAAAGATAAACAAAAGAAAATTGGTGCCTGAATCATAAGCTTCAGTTGTCTGCAAAAGTCATTTATGTGGAATATCTGATGATGCTACATAAATGAGATGTTACCAACATTTTCCTCTTCAAAAACTAACTAGTGATTTTGTGTTGCAATACGATAGTGAAATAGGCCTCATAAGACTGCGCAACCTAACTCCCAAAAGCTGATACCTGCTAACGGACTCAGATGGAAAAAAAGTCTACTTACGATCATAGGTAACTATTTCTTCTCCATCTTCCTCTTTCAAAGATTTGTTTGTGATCAGCATAAAATCCCGCTTACTGCACACTGCACAGCCTATAAAGTTCAGCAAGAAAGATCCATTCTCCAGGCAGATGTTACCCTAAAATAAGAAAAACAGGAATTTAATTTTCTTTTTTGAGGGGATTTTAATTTTCTTATATTTCAAAATCCTTGGTGAAAATGATTAATAGACTTAAAGTCTCTAAAGGCAAAAAACATGGCCAGAATTTACTTGCTTGAAGTGTACACCAAGTAATTTTTGAAATTACTAGCTTTCCTCTAGAAGTATTATTCATAGTAAATAAAACTGAAGAAGTGTTAGAGCTTAGGACTGCAACTGTGTTTAAGAGGACTAAATGCAAATGGATATTTAGAAACAGCTTAATGAAGTCTTAATATAACATGTGGAAAGGAAAAATCAGAAAAATCTAATAGCCAACACTATTAAATGAGGTATCATATTATAAAGCTAGAATGAAAATTCAATCAAAATGGAAACACTGAGCCAATGATAAAAATGATCTTATCCACTGTGATGCTCAGTTGACTGCTGAAACAGCATTTTTTCAAGCCTTAAAAATACCACAAAATAAACAAAGAGAAATAAACTCTCAGCTCTATAGATGTCAGTCCCTAGGACATGTGTGATTCAGGCAGAAAAGGTAAGTTCTGCAATTCATCAGATTGACACCATGGCATTTAAAAGAGAAAGGGTTTTACTTGTCATTAAGAAACTGTAAACAACATATGCTCCTGGCTCAAGGGAGGTCTTTGCTAAAGGCTTACTAATAATTGTTCAGAACTTAAAGTCACTTCATAAACTACCTAGTTCTACTCATTTTTTAAAAAATTTTTATACTGGCGTATAGTTGATTAACAATGTTGTGTTAGTTTCAGGTGTACAGCAAAGTGATTCAGTTATACATGTATCTATTCTTTTTCAAGTTCTTTTCCCATTTAAGTTATTACAGAATGTTATTTCTTTTTTTAAAATTAAAGTATAGTTGACTTAAAATATTATAATTAGTTTCAGGCATGCAACATACTGATTCAATATTTTTATAGATTACACTCCATATGAAGTTATTATATAATATGGGTTATATTCCTTCTGCTGTACATTACATCTTTGTAACTTATTCATTTTATACCTAGTAGTTTGTACCTCTTAATCTCCTTTACATCCTCCCACCCCTCGCCCCTCTGGTAACCACTAGTTTGTTCCATGAATCTGTGAGTTTGTTTCTGTTTTGTTTTGTTCATTCGTTTGAATAAACAAATTTATTTATTTATTTTTAGATTATTTCAATAGAACAAATTTATTTATCTATTTTAATATTTATTTATTTATTTAAATAGTTATTAATTTATTTTGGTTGCACTGGGTCTTAGTTGAGGCACATGGGATCTGCGTTGCAGCATGTGGGATCTTTAGTTGTGGCATGTGGGCTTCTCAGCGGTAGCATGCGGACTCTTAGTTGCGGCATGCATGTGCGATCGCCAACCAGGGATGGAGCCTGGGCCCCCTGTATTGGCAGTGCGGAGTCTTAGCCACTGGGCCACCAGGGAAGCCCCTGCTTGATTTTTTAGATTCCACATATAAGTGAAAACATACAGTATCTGTCCTTCTCGGACTTATTTTGCTAAGCATAGTACTCTCCAGGTCCATCCATGTTGTCGCAAATGGCAAAATTTCATTCTTTTTTATGGATGAGCAATATATATTGTATATATATACTACATCTTCTTTATCCATTCATCTGTGATGGACACTTAGGTTGCTTTCACATCTTGGTTATTGTAAATAATGCTGCTATGAATACTGGGGTGTATATATCTTTTTGAATTAGTGTTTTCATTTTCTTCAGATATATACCCAGGAGTGGACCTGCTGGATCATACTGTAGTTGTATTTTTAATTTTTTGAGGAACCTCCACACTGTTTTCCATAGTGGCTGTACCAATTTACATTCTCACCAACAGTGTACTGGGGTTTCCTTTTCTTCACATCCTGGCCAACACTTTATTTTTTAAGTGGCATGGGTCACATCTGGGCTTCCACCATGCTTCTATCAGCCAGACTTACATTTAATTTAATTAATTAATTTATTGGCCGCACCACACGGCATGTGGGATCTTAGTTCCCCGACCAGGGATTGAACCCATGCCCCCTGCAGTGGAAGCATGGAGTCTTAAGCACTGGACCGCCAGGGAAGTCCCACCAACACTTATTATTTGTTGTCTTTTTGATAATAGCCATTCTGACAGGTGTGATGCGATATCTCGTGGTTTTGATTTGCATTTCCCTGATGATTAGTGATGCTGAGCATCTTTTCATGTGCCTGTTGGCCATGTCTGCTTTGGAAAAATGCCTATTCGGGTCCTCTACCAATTTTTTAATTGGGTTATTTTTTTTTGATAGTAGTTCAACCTCATTTCTGACCAACAAAAAAACTGAGGTATTTTTAATAGTTAATGTGACTAAAAACCATTCAAACTAACGCATTTCTCCAATGCAGCTATGTGCCTGATACTGTGCAAAGCATGGCAGAGGATTCCGAGGACTCCAGGATGAGTCACATACGTTTCTACCTTCAAGGAGCTTATGAAGTATGAGGGAGTTAAGACCCATCTTAACCAATGCCACAGTGAAGCCTTCCTGGATTCCCAGCACCACCATTAACTAAGTGCCTTCGTAGTGCTATGTATTAAGAGGTTAACTCTGGTGGGGGGAAATCAAATTAACTATGCAGTTTGGAGATACTAAAACATAGGCACATCAACATAACTACTAAAGGGGAAAAAAAGCCTTGGGATTAAAGTATAAATTTCCAGCTATTAAGAACAAGTGCTTTGATTTTTTAAAAAAATAAACTTTACTGAGGTATAATTTACATACAATAAAATCCACACATTGTAAGGGTATACATGAAAGAATTTTAACAAATGTATATACCAATGTAATCACTACCCCAATCAAGATACAAAAATTTCTGTCTTCCCAGGAACTCCTTCCTGCTTTGCAGTCTATCTCCAACCCCTATCTCACCTCAGGCACCCACTGACCTGATTTCTATCTCCAGAGATTACTTTTGCCTGTTCTAAAGTTTTACATAAATAGAATCATACAGTATACTCTTTTACACCCAGCTTCTTTTGCCTAAAATGATGTCCATGTTAATTATCTATGTTGTTGTATGTATTGGTAGTTCATTGCTTTTTTAATGCCAAGTAGTATCCCATTGCATGGATCTATATGTTGATAAGACATTTGGGTTCTTCCCAGTTTTTGGTTGTTATGAATAAAGTAGCTATAAAGATTCGTGTATAAGTCTTGTGTAGACATATGCCTTTCTCTTGAGTAAATATCTAGAAGTGGAATTGCTGAGTCATACAGTAAAAATATGGTATATATATATAAACTTTATAAGAAACTGCCAATTAGTTTCCATTTTCTATTCCCACCAGCAATGTGTGAGTTCCAGATTTCCCACATTCTCATCAACACTAGGTATTATGTCTTCTTTATTTTAGCCATTCTAATGATGTAAAGTGTTGTATCATTGTAGTTTTAATTCATATTTCCCTGATGACTAGTGATGTTGAGCATCTTTTCATGGTGCTTATTAATATATCTTATTTTGTGAAATATCTAGTCAAGTCTTTTGCCCATTTTTTGAAAAGTTAAATTGTTTATCCTCTTATTGAGTTATAAAAGTTCTTTATGTATCTTAGGTAGAAACCCTTTGTCAGATATATGTATTACAAATATTTCTGTCTTTGGTTTGTCATTTTTTAAATGGTGTCTCTTGAAGAGCAAACAGTTTTGATTTCTATGAAGTCCAGTTTATTAAATTTCTTTCATTGTTTGTGCTTTTCTTCTAAAACATCTTGCCTACCCCAAGGTTGCAAAGATTTTCTTTGTTTTCTTCTAGAAATTTTATAGTTTTAGCTGGTAGGTTTAGGTTTATGATCCATTTTGAAATAACTTTTATATATGGTCTGAGGTAAGGACCAAGTTTCATTTATTTCTATATGAATATCCAGTTGTTCCATCAACATTTGTTGAAAAGACTATCCTTTCCCCACTGCATTACATTGGCAACTTTGTGGAAAACTCAAATCATCCTATAAATGTGGGTCTACTTTTGACTATTCTCTTCCCTTGATTTATATGTCTATCTTTTGCACTAATCTCACACTCTTTTGATTTTTGTAGCTCTATAGTAGTTTTTAAATTAGGTAGTTTACATCCTATAATTTGGCTAGTCTAGGTTCTTTTCATTTCCATATAAATTTTAGAATCAGCTTATAAACTTTTACAAAAAAGCCTGCTGGGTTTGTTTTTTGTTTTTTTAAAATTTATTTATTTGTCTATTTTTGGCTGCACTGGGTCTTTGTTGCTGTGCGTGGGTTACTCTTCGTTGTGGCGCGCGGGCTTTTCACTGCGGTGACTTCTCTTGTTGCGGAGCACGGGCTCTAGGCACGCAGGCTTCAGTAGTTGTGGCACGCAGGCTCAGTAGTTGTGGCTCACAGGCTCTAGAGCACAGGCTCAGTAGTTGTGGCGCACGGGCTTAGTTGCTCCGTGGCATGTGGGATCTCCCCGGACCAGGGCTTGAACCCGTGTCCCCTCCATTGCCAGGAGGATTCTTAACCACTGCGCCACCAGGGAAGCCCCTCCTGCTGGGGTTTGAACTGGGACTGCCTTGAATCTATAAAAGCTGACTGCCAAAGACTCCAAGATATTAAGTAATTTTTAAAAAAGTCTTACAAGAATAAAGATCTAAATACCATTTTCAAATAAACAGAACTCTCAACAGAACTGCACACATAAACACAGGCACCTTATACAATATGCTCTAACCTCTGTAATCTGACCATATAAGCAGGCAGAATGTAAACTCTAAACACTGAGGGAAGAGAAAAGGGATCTATGTTATCAGTTGTGAGGTAGGGAAATAAATTCTTGAAATGGCAAATGCAAGTACAGTAAATAAGAAACTGATGGGGCTTCCTCTAAGGGACTTGGTCATTTGAAAGTGAGGATAACCTTCATCAGTGAGGCATGATTCTTTTATTAGATGAAACAAGATTATTAATGTCCAAATTTGGGAAAGTAAATTAAAGCACACAATATTCAGAGAAGCTTTTGAGGCTCTCACAATGGGAGGAAAAAGAAGAATAAAATCTAAATCAATTCCACAGTAATAACAGTAAACTATAACAGTTTCGAGAAGACAGGAAAAAAGGCAAACATTAAATATCCTTAGAAAATGTGATTCAGCTAAATCCTGGTTGAGGATCTATAAAGGTATACAAATGTGCAAGAAGAAATGGTTGAGGGACTTCCTTGGTGATTCAGTGGTTAAGAATCTGCCTGACAATGCAGGGGACACGGGTTCGAGCCCTGGTCCGGGAAGATCCCACATGCTGTGGAGCAACTAAGCCCGTGAGCCACAACTACTGAGCCGGCACTCTAGAGCCCGTGAGCCACAACTACTGAAGCCTGCGTGCCTAGAGCCCGTTCTCCACAACGAGAAGTCACCGCAATGAGAAGCCTGCGCACCGCAACGAAGAGTAGCCCCCGCTCGCTGCAACTAGAGAAAGCCCGCGCACAGCAACGAAGATCCAATGCAGTCAAAAATAAATAAATAAATTTATTTAAAAAAAAAAAAGAATAGTTGAATACTATGATGATAATTAGTATGAAAGTATATTATGATAAACTCTTACAAATTTGAGAAATCCGCAACTATACTGACAATGATTGGGCCAATTTGCTTCTTCCAAAAAACTATTATTTCAGATGGTATAACTTAACAGTGCATATATTTTGTCAGGGAGTACTTAAAATTGAAAATAGAAAATACAGTTTTTAAAGAACCAAATTCTAGTTTTGCTGATTTTCTCTATTGTTTTTCTATTTCCTAGTTCATAATTTCTACTCTAGTCTTTATTATTTCCTTTCTTCTGCTCGCTTTGGGTTTACTCTGCTCTTGTTTTTTTCACTGTCTTAAAGTGGAAAGTTAGGTTATTGATTCCAGATTGTTTTTTTTTAATATAGGCATTTTAAAATGCATCATTTTAAAGCATCCATTTCCATACAATTGTTTTACCAATTATATATCAGACCCAGCATTTAATTAAATATGGTTTAATGCTAAGCAACAATTTGAGTACGTGAACTTTTACAGTTTAATTTTAAGTGAGGTATATAAAACATAATTTCTAATTTAAACATATAACTAATTTACACTCATTACTTCCTTCTGATTAACCTAAGTTTAAGCTATATTTCTGTATTGCTGCTGAATTACTAAGAATTTTAGAGCTGAAACTTGAACTATATGAAATATAGCCTTCATTTCCAGTTTGATGTGGAAATGTTTTATTACAATTTTGGGCCTGATCAGTTATTTTAGAAAATGCAGTAGAGTTCTAGTTCCAACTGGTTTGCTAAATGCTTTTCTGAATGAAAAAAAATAGTTTGGTTCACAGTTGAGTAAAAAAATTTGAGTTCAGAAAATTATTATGGTTCATTTCCAATCTGATTCATGCTTGAGTTCAAGTTCTTGGCATAATTTTACAAGCAAGTGGGCCAGAGCTCTGTTAGAAATTTTCCAGCCTGTGGAAAACATCCACCACAAAACTCCAGAAATTTTATGAAACCAAAGATAAATAATCAAACATTTATTACCTCCTCATTCTGCACTTAGACCTACCCAACATGCTAATCCATTATTTTCCTCTGCCAAACTTTCTGAATGAGTGAACTATACTTGCTACCACCACCTGAGTACCTTTTCCTTTGCTAGGCTCAAGCAGAGTGGCTTCTGCTCTTACCGCCCTTAAAAATATCTCATGACTTAAAAAAATCCCAGAGTTGGAAGGATCCTTGAGATTTCAAGTAGTCACTTAGTCTCTACAGAACAACAGGAAGAGAGTTCAATTCCTCTAAGGTTACCCATTCTATTAAAAAAAAAAAAATCTGTTAGAAAATTCTTTTTTCTGATTCAAAGCCTACAACCCCCTAACATCCACCCACTAATTATTTCTAAATCTGCCTTCTGAAATTTCAAAGAAAAGCTCAGTTCCTCCTTATGACAGCCCTTTATTTATTTGAGAACAGAATAAAATCAGAGAAAACTGCTTCAGGTACTTTCCTGGTTTTCCAGTCACCTCAGTGCTTTTCTCTACTCTTCTTCCTATACTTTTATTTTCACTTCCTAAATTAATTTATTCCCTGAAGCTCAGTTCTTGATTCTGGTTGATTCTCTACATTTTTTTCCTAAGAGAACAAATTATTTCTATTTTGACTCCTTTATTTGGCTGACTCATCTGTTTGAATCTCTTACCCAAACTGCCATCCTATATTTTCACTTGACTCCTGGCATGTTACATTCTCAACCTCGGATGAAACATGATTAAAAAAAAATCTGATCATTTGCTCCCCCAATTTTGGTTCTCCCTCCCTCCCAGATGGCTCCAATTTCTGTAATACTTCCAAATTTCCCAGCTGCCTAGATTGAGAACCCTTAGATCATCGACAGCTCTTCTCTTCTTCCTTCCTACATTAAATTGGTTGAGTCCTGTTAATTCTTTCTTTGAAATGAGGACTGGTACTTCCCTGGTGGTGCAGTGGTTAAGAATCCACCTGCCAATGCAGGGGACACAGGTTCAAGCCCTGGTCCGGGAAGATTCCACATGCCGTGGAGCAACTAAGCCCCTATGCCACAACTACTGAGCCTGCGCTCTAGAGCCCTCGAGCCACAGCTACTGAGCCGGCGTGCTGCAACTACTGAAGCCCACGCTCCTAGAGCCCGTGCTCCGCAACACAAGCCACCGTAATGAGAAGCCCGCATACCGCAAGGAAGAGTAGTCCCCGCTCGACGCAAGACGCAACTAGATAAAGTCCCCGCAGAGCAACGAAAACCCAACGCAGCAATCAATCAATCAATCAATCAATCAATAAATGAGGTCTTCATTATCTCATGCCTATACTACTGTTGCCATTGGGTTCCCCAAATGCTCCGTAGGGCTGTCCTTTTACATTTTCCCCCATCCCATAATCTCAACATACAACCATAAGATTAATTTTCCTAAATAGAAGATTTCAGAATCATTTCCCTATTCAATTTTTTTTTAATTTTTTTTTAAATTTTTTATTATTTTTTTTAATGCTATTCTTGTCTGCTTACATTCTTTTTATGTATGTATGTATGTATGGCTGTGTTGGGTCTTCGTTTCTGTGCGAGGGCTTTCTCCAGTTGCGGCAAGCGGGGGCCACTCTTCATCGCGGTGCGCGGGCCTCTCACCATCACGGCCTCTCGTTGCTGAGCACAGGCTCCAGACGCGCAGGCTCAGCAATTGTGGCTCACGGGCCGAGTTGCTCCGCGGCATGTGGGATCTTCCCAGACCAGGGCTCGAACCCGCGTCTCCTGCATTGGCAGGCAGATTCTCAACCACTGCGCCACCAGGGAAGCCCTCAATTTTTTTTTATAGTTGCCCAATGCCTAAACTTCTCAATATAATTTTTGTCTTTTGATTAGCTCAACTCTTAAAAATCCAACCTAATATCCTTTTTTTTTTTTTTGCCACACCGCAGCATGTGGGATCTTAGTTCCCCGACCTGGGATCAAACCTGTTTCCCCAGCAGTGGAAGCATGGAGCCAGGGAATTCCCCAACCTAATATCTTTAACACTATCCACGGCAAACATCTGCCTCATGGTGCCTATAATGTGCAGTTTTCGTTATTGGATTCACAAAGATCTCTTTTTAAACTTAAAAAAAAAAAAGTATGAAGTAGAACACAACACAGAAATGTGAAACGTAAAGGTACAGCATAATGCCTCTACCTATTAAATATCAGTAGTACCCCAGTGTGACAACCAAAAATGTCTCCAGATATTGTCAAATGTCCCTTGGGAGGCAAAATCACTCCCAGTTGAGAGCCACTGCTCCATTCACTTTCATTACTCATTCACTCATGGTGTTCCATGCTATGGCTATATCACATTTTTCCAGTCTACTACCAGAAACAATGCTGTTATGAACATTCTTATACCAGTCTCCAGGAACACACTAGGCGCATGCATTTATCTGTCTAAAATGGGAACTGCTGGGTCATTCAGCAGGCATACCTTTAACTTTTTTTTTTCTTCTGATAATGCTAGACCTTTTTCAAAGAGGTTGTACCATATGAGTGCTCATGTTGTTATAAAACCTTCCCAAAAGACTAAGTATTATTCAAAATATTAAGAGACAGAACCAACTATAAAGATTTTCTACCTCCCAACCAATATGAGAATCCTTGTTCTTGTTATTTTCCCCCAGCCTCAGCTCCTCCTTTCCTTTTCTACCCTAGTCACAACTATCCTTCAAGTCCTAACTGAAGTCCACCTTTCTGTTGGGAGAACAGCGCTGTCCCCTATTGCTCTCCCCTTTCTCTAAACCGGAATAGCATTTATGGACCGTACTAGTCATTTTTTGTTAATAACCTGCTCCCGTAAAATGTAAGCTCTTTGGCAGCACGGAAGCTGCCTTTTATTTCTTCTTGGGTATCCCTTTCTGGCCTAGCAAAGTAATCTAGTTACACGCATACAAACGTTCAGTAAGTATACCTTGAATGAATGAGAGTAAACAAACTTCTCAATCTCCTGAGCTTTAAAGGAACTGAGATTTAAAAGAAAGTAACAGCCAGGAAACCTGAGTTCTAGTCTTGGCTCTCACACAAACTAGAATGTGAACTTCGCCAAGTGTTTTCTCCCCCTCTAGGCATTAGTTTCATCTGCAAAATTGGGTTAGAACAGATGACCTAAGAGGTCCCTTCCAGCGCTAGAATTCAGGAAGAGCACTGAACGTTATCAAATGAAGCTTGAGGATGAGACCAGGGTAGAGATGGGGGTGTCCCTCTGTTGTCGACTGGGTTGCTGGTGGTGGTAGGGTTTCACTTGTTTTCCCCTTGGAGCTCAAGAGAAATGGGGTGACGGCTGATATCAGTCGCCAGGACGGGGATCAGCAGGAACCGATGGCTGCAGGCCATCCCCGCTGTCAGGTGCCTACATACAGCTGCCGCATCACTGGATGGGGCGGAGCGGCTGAGTCCGCCCCGCGCCCGGCCTCCCAGAGAAGGCCGGCCGGGGATATGAGAAGCCTCAGGGGCGGCCATGGGCCAAGGGAGAGGGAAGTTCTCGACGCCCACTCGCTCACCCGGTTGGGATATTCCTTCTCCACACAGTCCCCACACATCGCGACGCAGTTAACGGGGAAGTCCCTCCGCTGCTTCCGGCAAGAGGAAACCTCGCGAGAGCTCAGAGAAAGTCGCCGCATGCGTCCAGAGACTCACCTTGGAGTGTTGGGTCTTGGGAACTAATTCCAAGTCTCCGCCCCTTAGCAACTATTGTTAGGGTAGGGTCTGGTCTCCCAGACAACAACCGACAGCAAAGGGAGGACTTTAGAAACCTTCCGAGAGAGAGGAAGGAACCATATGGCAGGAAGGGGAAAGGGATCTTGGACCGAGCAAAGTTCCAATAGGCGCCTTCCTGAGGCTAGGCTGACAGAAAGCCAAGTCACAATACACAAGAAAGGGAATTGTTTTTTGCTGATTCAGCTTACTCCGTATATAAAGCTGAAATTACAATTTGGGTACCTTTCCATACCATTTCTTAGGGCAGTGAGAGTGATAGTTCACATCTTGGCAGGGGAATAAGCAATAAATGAAGTGTTTGGGAAGAGGCACTTATAGTTCTGCAGACAATCTCCTGAAAACACAAAATGTTAATAATAAATGACCATTCCAGAGGCCTCTGGAGGACAAAGCAATGGGAAACGTGTTTCTATCTCTCTGTGTGTCTTCCTTTTCAGATGAGGAAACCAAGGAAACAGTGGTTAAAGGTCTTGTCTAGGGTAACAAAATTACTCAGTAGTCAGCCAGGACTAGACTCGGTTCCTACCCTGGGCTCAGCACCTTTTTAATACAGTAGCCAGTAGCCACGTGTGGCTATGAAGCACTTTTAATGTGGCAGATTGAACTGAGATGTGTTGTAAGTACATCCTACACACTAGATTTGGAGGAGTTAGTATAAACAAGGTAAACTATTTCATCAGTAATTTTTATATTGATACATGTTGAAATAATTGGGCTAAAATATATTATTAAAGTGAATTTCACCTGTTCCCTTTCATTAATCTGGCTACCAGAAAATTGAAAATTACACAAATTATATTTCTACTGGATGGGGCTGGTCTATGCAGTTCTCTCTTGATCCACTTTTAAATGTGTCATCTGTTTTTTTAAAATTATTCCATCAATTTTATTTAATTTTAATTTTAATTTATTTTTGGCTGCGTTGGGTCTTTGTTGCTGCGTGCGGTTTTTTTCTAGTTGCGGCGAGCGGGGCCTACTCTTCGTTGCGGTGCGTGGGCTTCTCATTGCAGTGGCTTCTCTTGTTGCGGAGCACGGGCTCTAGGTGCACAGGCTTCAGTAGTTGTGGTGCACAGGCTCAGTAGTTGTGGCGCACGGGCTTAGTTGCTCTGCATGTGGGATCCTCCCAGACCAGGGATCGAACCCACATCCCCTGCATTGGCAGGCGGACTCCCAACCACTACGCCACCAAGGAAGTCCTGTGTCATCTGTTTCTAAAGCCTAATGCAGACTTAATTTTACTAACCACTGTATCTGTTTTATTCAGTTCTATAGACATTTGTTGAGTGCCTTCACTGTGCAAGGAACGGTGGGAACAACAGAAAGATGAGAAAGACTTTGTCCTTTCCTACTCTCCAGATCTTCACAATAGAGTCTGAGAGATAAAATGAGCACAAATACCTATAATTACTGGCAGATTGTGTTATAAGAGCACAAAATGGAAAGACTACTTCCAGGTGGGGGATTGGGAAAGAGGAATTTGGGGCTTGAAGAATGTGTAGGATTTCAAAAAGCAGAGAGTTTTAGTATACGAATTCCAGGTGGACAAATGCAAGGAGTTTGGATTTTACTCTGCATGTAACAGGGAGCCACTGAGAGTTTGAGCAGGAGAGTAATAACAGAACTGTGGTTTAGGAAGATTATTTTAGCAGCATTTTATTGGGATTGATTGGAACTGGAAGAAATTGGACATGGAAAGGCAGACCCTAACAGGAACCACAAGGGGGAGATGTATAGCTTTCTGCCTCATCACTAATAGAAAACATGCATAATTTAAAAAATTAAACAAATAGAAAATTACGCTGCAGTCAAAGATCTCAAAGAGTAGGTTTTTGGCATGAACTGATTTAATTTTCTGAGGCATGAAAGACAATCTACATATTTACCAGCATCGTTTTTACCTTCCCAGAGTGATATAGTATCTTGTTACTAAAATGAGCAAGTGAATAAAAAGGTCATCTTATTCATAGGCACAAAAATTCAAGAGCTAATGGCTATCCACCCAGTGAAGTTCTCTGGGTATGTGTCATTCCCAGAAGCGAATGGTATATGTCATTCCTTCCATTGTCTCGAGGGAAGTGTGAAGTAGGAGTGGTGTCTTTACCTGGCCTCACCTGCCTGGGGTGAATGAATTAGCAGCAATCCTGGGTTGACCCTGTGAGCCCATGTGAGCCTGGCTGAAAGCAGGTACAACAGAGCTTCTGAAAGTTCAGGGCTGGCCTTTTTTTTTTTTTCAGTTCAGTACCAAGTTGGACTTTCTTCCCTTTATGGTTCTCATAGCTATTCAGGTTATAAACCCCGGCTTCTAAACACATGGCATTAAAAAGCAAGGGAGGGACTTCCCTGGTGGCACAGTGGTTAAGAATCCACCTGCCAATGCAGGGGACACAGGTTTGAGCCCTGGTCTGGGAAGATCCCACATGCCACCGAGCAACTAAGCCTGTGCGCCACAACTACTGAATCCTGGGCTCCTAGAGCCCAGGCTCTGCAACAAGAGAAGCCACGGCAATAAGAAGCCCGCGCACCGCAACGAAGAGTAGCCTCCGCTGGCGGCAACTAGAGAAAGCCTGCGCGCAACAACGAAGACCCAACGCAGCCAAAAATAAATAAATAAATAAATAAAATTAAAAAAAAAAAAAAAGGGAATAGGATGAAGTGAGAGAGTAGCATTGACATATATACACTACCAAATGTAAAATAGATAGCTAGTGGGAAGCAGCTGCATTGCACAGGGAGATCAGCTCTGTGCTGTGTGACCACCTAGAGGGGTGAGAGGGAGATGCAAGAGGGAGGGGATATGGAGATATATGTATAAATATAGCTGATTCACTTTGTTATACAGCAGAAACTAACACAACACTGTGAAGCAATTATACTCCAATAGAGATGTTAAAAAAACAAAGCAACAGAATAGCTACTGTTTACTTTATTGTTTTCTTCAGCTCTCCTCACTTTCTTTTCACATACAAATGATCATTTCCATATGTAATTTTAATGATTTATGTCAAAATCTCTGATGTAGTAGCCTTTGGGGAAATATTATCCCTCAAATCTTACATGGTTTGGGATGGATTTAATAATCAAAATGTAAGAGGGTTTTAGATATGCTTTTATCTTATTCTATTTCTAATGTGTGCCCCAAGGATATAGTAAGACTCAGAGCAGACTTTTGTTCTCTCCTACCTATGTCGACTCTGAGAGGTGAAGGAGTTTGGAATTTTCAGAGAAGCCGAGGGAGTGAGGAAAGGGAAGTCAAGAGACTTCTGTTTTGTCCTGGAGAATGGCCAGCAGAGGGAGGGTTTGCTTCAAGGAAATTCAGGCACAAAATCCACAGGAGTCAAGAAGCTTGGGTAATTTTGACTTGGAATGGAGAAGGGGTACATAGACGCTGCATGGTATACTTGGGAAATAACATGATAATATAAAGTTAAAATTTTAGGGACTTCCTTGGTGGTCGAGTGGTTAAGACCTTGCCTTCCAATGCAGGGGGTGCGGTTCGATCCCTGGTTGGGGAGCTAAGATCCCACATGCCTCGCAGCCAAAAACCCAAAACATAAAACAGAAGTAATACTGTAACAAATTCAATAAAGACTTTTTTTAAAAGGCCCACATTAAAAAAAATCTTTAAAAAAATCAAAATAAATAAAGTTAAAATGTTAGATTCCAGTCCTAATTGTATCTTTTTTTTTTTTTTTTAGTTTTATTTATTTATTTATTTATGGCTGTGTTGGGTCTTCGTTTCTGTGCGAGGGCTTTCTCTAGTTGCGGCAAGTGGGGGCCACTCTTCATCGCGGTGCGCAGGCCTCTCACTATCGCGACCTCTCTTGTTGCAGAGCACAGGCTCCAGACGCGCAGGCTCAGCAATTGTGGCTCACGGGCCTAGTCGCTCCATGGCATGTGGGATCTTCCCAGACCAGGGCTCGAACCCGTGTTCCCTGCATTGGCAGGCAGATTCTCAACCACTGCGCCACCAGGGAAGCCCCTAATTGTATCTTAATAAAAGTAGGACCATAAGCAAGTCCACTTATTGGCTGGGCTTCAATGTTCTCATCTGTAAAATAATGACAATAATGAATATAACCACCTTACAGGGTTACTTTATAAAATGATACACAAATGTTTTAGATATATGAGTATATACATATGACTCAAGGGTGCTAAGAAAAAGAACTCTGGCCATAAGCACGAGGTTGTAGAAGAGAGGATATTAAATTAGGAAGAGGGGATTGGTAATGACTAATAGCCTGCCCAATGTGTGAATCTGTGTCTAGCTGAATCAGGTAATATGAGACTGTGTACTTTGACTAATTTGTACAAGGTGGTTTGTGTGCACTTGAAAAGACTGAGGGAACATGTTGGAGAGGACACCATGGGGGAAGAATTGTGCTAGGGAGGGAGGGAAACCACAGGAGATGGGGAGAGAGCAAAAAGGCTCTTCCAGGAAGTTAGAAAGAGCTAGAAAGGCTCCTCCAGTCTTAGAAAGTTACCTAAAGGCACAAAGAGGCAGGAGCCTTCTGTGTAAGTGCTACTTTGTGTTCATACCTAATCAACAATTTCCAACCCTATTGCTGGTTCCTTGTACTTTTTTCTCTTGACAAAATCTTCTTTGAGAATTAATGAGAAAGTGTATACCAAGGTCTGAGAGAACTGAGGCATATATTTTTTTTAAATTTATTTATTTTTGGCTGCACTGGGTCTTCATTGCTGAGCGCAGGCTTTTTCTAGTTGTGGGGAGCGGAGGCTACTCTTCACTGCGGTGGCTTTTCTTGTTGCAGAGCACTGGCTCTAGGCACACGGGCTCAGTAGTTGTGGCGCGTGGGCTCTAGAGTGCAGGCTCAGTAGTTGTGGCACACAGGCTTAGTTGCTCCGCGGCATATGAGATCTTCCCAGACCAGGGCTCGAACCCGTGTCCCCTGAATTGGCAGGCGGATTCTTAACCACTGCACCACGAGGCAAGTCCCTTGAGGCATATTATTAAACAACTATGTAAGACAGTGCCAAGAATGTAACAGTTAGAATCAATCTCATGTCACTTTAAAAGCTCTGAGATTCCCTATTGCCTTCAGGATAAAGACCAAGTTCCTTACTACAACATTCAAAACCTTTTAAAATTTGGTCCCAGTCTGCTTCTCTCACTTCATGTCCTGCTACTTCCCACATCTCCTTTTGCTGTCCATTCTTTGTTGTCACACATTTCCTAATTGTATCCTCCCCCAATTTTTTTTTTTTTTTTTTTGCACTTGTGGGATCCTGACCAGGGATCTAACGCGGGGCCCCACAATTGGAAGCTCAGAGTCCTAACCACTGGACCACCAAGGAATTCCCTCCCCAAACTTCTCATGGCCCTACCGTACCAAATTCTTCCAAGTCTCCTTTCGAGCTTTTTGTATACTGCTCCCTCTGCCCAGAATGGCCCTTTCTCTGCCTGTTGAAGTTATATTCAGTCTCTCAGACATGGTTCAAACATCACCTCTTCCAAGACTGGCTATTAGTTTCCTATAATCACACTTAATTCATTCTTCTATTATAGAAGGCACAGTCACCACTTGACTCTGAACTTCTTGAGAATGATGCCTGTTTCCCAGCTCCTAGCATTGTGCCTGACAGATAGTAGGTACTCAGTAATGTTTTTTGATTGGTTGCAAAAGCTGAACACACAGTTTCACCCAAGCTACCTTACCCCCAATTTCATGGCCCAAAGCAGCCACCATTTCACCTGTCTCATTTAGACTTCACTCTGTTCACTCCAGGTCATTTGCTTTCAAAGATTTTAAAAAGTGAGAAGGAAAACAAATTTTTTTTAGGAGAAGGAGCTTTGGTTTAAAAAAAAATTAAATCCAATATCCTCTTCTTCAATTACTCACCAAGAATTTATTGCTAAGTCATATGTTCATGCTGTGCCCACCAAAAGGAAGATTCCGCCTAAGGAGCAGATGCCTCAACAAAGAGAGCAAACTGCCCTAATATCATTCAATTTAACACCTCATTGTTCTCTAGGAAATGATCTGTAAACTTAGAGTTCGGTTTGTCACCTCATTCCTAGAGGTTTAACAATGTCTTTTCTGACTTCAGTTGATTCTATATACTACTTTTTCTGTTATAGGTAATTTGATCCATAATGGTTCGTTGATTTAGGTTGAAGGGAGTAGGTGACTCTTCTACCAGTGTGGTTTCTTTGTCCTTTCTCACTAATTCAGTTAATACTTGAGATGTTTACATCAAAGAATCTTCCATCACAAAATTTTAAATGGTGTTCAAAATGTAAATACACCTGGAAGAAGTAATATTATAACATTAAAGCTCAGGGATTCAATTTGATTCAATTCATATAATGTTTGGCGTACCCGTTCCTACCTGCCTTCAAGCAGCTTACAATCTGGGGGGAAAGAAATCCCAATTATCACAATATAGTGTAATAATTGCTCTTAGGGATGCTATTGGGGCCCAGAGAAAGGGCAAGCATTTCAACATGGGAGAGGTTGGAGAGAGAAGGGACACAGTGTCAGCAAAGATTTTCCAGAAGAGTTGATATTTCATCAGACTTAAGCATTGGTGGACATTAGTGGCTGTTGGGCAGGGTGTTCTCTAGACAGGGGGAAAAACATGTGCAAAGATACAGAGGAATGGGAAAACAAGTTTGGAAGGCTGGTGTATAAAGTAGGTAGCATTCAAGTGAAGGATAAAGTTTTAACCCTTAAGTCAGGGACGGCTGACTTTATAATTATGCATAACACAGCCCTGGTGGAAGTTAACATGTAATAAAAAAAATTTTTTTTCTTATTTCTTGGCCGTGTTCCGCGACATGCGGGATCTTAGTTCCCCGACCATGGATCAAACCCTCGCCCCCTGCAGTGGAAGTGTGGAGTCTTAACCACTGGCCCGCCAGGGAAGTCCCTGTAGTGAATTTTTAAATTGCTTACCATTTTTCCTAATATATATCAGCATCACGTTTTCCACCAATGTGGTTGTGTGAAGACATACAGATGTGGATTCACATCCTAGCTCTGGCCCTTATTAGTTGTGACACATTGAGCAAGGTACTTAACTTCTCTTTGCCTTTTTCCTCATCTGCAAACTGGGAATACATCTACCTCATCTAGTTGCTGAGTGAATTAAAGGAGATAATCTACTTAGCACAGGGTCTGATATATGTACTAAGTATTCAATACATGTTAGCTATATTGATGAAAATGAGTCCAGAGAATCTAATAAAGATATAAGAACAAGTGGGTGGTAATCAAGGTATCGTAATTAACTGAAGCCCCAGAGAACCCCAGAGGTAGAAGGACTCTCAAGAAGTTATCTAATATAGAACTCTGCATCTAAGAAGATCAATGCTTAAATCAACAGTATTGGGCCCTGCCTGGTATCAAAGGCCCTAAATATACTTGAGGAAAGATGGGGTGGGAGAATAGAATAAATAAAACCTCAAGCAGAAAGAGGGGAATGAGTGAGAAAGGGAAAAGGAAGCCAAATGATTGGACAAAGGGGATGGGAAATACATTTCAGTAGCACATCTGCCATTAGCTGCCTATTTCTGGCTTAAATTTTCCGAAAACGGTGACTCTATTTGAGATAATGAAATGAAAGGTTTGGGAACTCTAAGAGGTAATATATTCAATACTCCCAGAGAGGTCTAGGTATAAAAATATCCTAAGTAGAAGGAAGAAGGGCATCTCTGGGAATGTTTGGGAGTCATCTTTTCCAAGGAGCTCTTCCTCAAACTCTGGAGAACATTTAGAGACTCCCTAGATAAATTACTATGTTTAGTAAGACCGCTGATGTCAGGAGGGGCTGAGAGATTGCTACCTGATAGAAGGGGAAATGCTAGGACAAAGATGTACAGATGAAATCTGCCTGAGAACCAAATTTTAGAAAAGTAATCCAGGGCAAACTTCCTTCCATTATTCCATGTAAAAACAGATAAATGCTGCCTGACGCTGGTCACCTACTTGGCAGGAGGCATTTTAGTAAGCCCCAAACCATCAGTAGTTTGAATGAAATGGTTTTCCTTCCAGGAACTTTTCAATATGCCCCCATACCCCCATGTGATTTTGACTTGATGCTCTTTGGTAATATGACTCTTCATTACATATTTACTCCTGAGAGATGATTCTGTCCTAATTATTTCTTTCCCACATGTCTTTCATTTTTCAGTTTGTGTTTTAGTTTATTTTTGGAGCCTAAGCTATCATGACTGCCTGCTGCCTTTTTCTGTTCTTAGCCCTTCTTCCTTTTCCTCCTTTGGTTATTGGTAGTTTAGCAGGGATGATACTAAACAGGAGGCAGATGTTAATTAAGCAAAGCAAGTCAAGCAAATCAAAACTTCCAAATATTTTGTTTCAGGTTAGTTAGTCCCAGCAGCATCTTCTTAGATGTGGTTTTACTTTGATGTGTGTTATATAAAGCCTCTGGTTGGAGCTGTCAGCTTTCTTCTGTGTGGCCTCACGACAGAACAATGGAAAGAGGATGCAGTCAAGATAGAGGGCAAGGACATTCCTAAGTAACAGGCAACAAGGCAGAATCGTATGCCAGAGGCCACGACCTAACCCTCACCAAAACCTTGAGGAAATTTTTTGATGTAAATATCTCTTTCTAGGGTCACAGAGAATTTTGTCTTCCTGCCAGAATCATAATTGGATGAATTTATAGCTTTTGTCAGTTCACTCCTAGCCCAAGTTTCACTGCTAAATAACAGTGAAGACATCATCATGATGAACAAACAATTTTTAGAGTATATTGTATGTAAGACACTGGCCAGGCACCAGGTGAACAAAGAGGGAGAATACATGATTTTTACTCAGAGGATTTACTGTCTTGAGGAGATAAGGCATGTACACTTAAATACATACATTCACTTTAACAAACAAAGCAACAAAACCTTCCAGACAATACATACTGAGTGCCGACTGAGTAATATATAAGTAGCTGATCATATGCCTCAGTTTGTCCCAGTTTATGCCTGTTGTTCCAGAGTAATTGTGTCCCCTGTAACTCTCAAACATCACAGTTTAGATGGTAAATTAAACTGTGTATAGACCAGTGGTCTAAGAACTAAGGGGAGGGAGTCATTATATCTATGGCTAAGGAACTTGGTGGGGAGTTCATGGAACTGGCAGAACCCGAGCTGGGCCTTGAAGGAAGAGTTAGGGCAGAGGCAAGAAGAGAGCGTTCTACAGGATAATATCAAGAACAAAGGTACCACCATGGATGTGGGAATAAAGACAGCCATGGCCCAGATTCCGGGGATACCATTCACATTATGTTTCTGTGAATGGTGCCCTCTGGGTTGTGCAAGTGTTGGCTCTAAGGATATGTCTTATTTGGGGAGCAATTGGAAGATTGCTGTAGTTGGAGAAGAGAATTTGCATAGAGGATTTGTGTGAGGTAAGAATAGAAGCAAACAAAAAACAGAGTGTGGAGAATATTAAATGCTAGATCAAGAAATTTAAGTTTTATCCTGTGGTGGGTTGGAATTTAACTGAAGAGTTTTGAGCAGGAAATAATACCTACAACAAAATGGTTTTGGAAGATTAATATTCCCAAGTAAAATGTTCAGTGTACTGAAAGGAGAAGAAAGAAGGAGAAGGACTTGTTTCAGAAGTGTTGGAAACACCCAAGAGAGACGTGATAAGAGTATATAGTGGTGGCAGTAGAAAGGAATATGAGGAGACGGATTTGAGAGAGTTTGCAAAGACAGGATTGATAGTGTGTTGGTAACTGGGTAATGATGCAAGGAGAGGGAACAATCAAGAGTGACTCAAGATTTAGAACCTGAGTACTGAGAAAATGATAGGATCATTGATGAATGTGGCAGAGTTGAGAGAAGTTAGCTTTTTGGGGAGCTTTTTGGGGGGATAGAGGAGCTCTCCTCCAGACATGATGAGTTTGAGATATCCATTTGGAAGTGTCCAACAGGAAGTATTAAATTGGAGCTGAGATAGGTAGTGATGGCTAGAGATATGGATTTAGGAACTCTGTGGAGTATTGAATAATTGAATGAAAAAGTTTTCTCCTTCAAGATCAGAAATAGCAGACAGCCCAAATTATCACTTGGGTTGCAATTATATTTTGTAGAGTAGGAAGGAATACAACTTGCCAAGATTGCAGAATAGAGATCCCAGAGGTGGAAGGAAACAGAACAGTGTGTAGTCAAGAGGACCAAAGGAAAAGAAAGTTTCAAGCTTGAGAGGTTGATTTACAGAACCAAACGTTGGTCAAGGAGGAGGTCAAGGAGGACTAAGACTGAGAAAATTCATAGTTTTTGGTGGTGAGGATTAAATGGTTCTTTGGAGTTTATGATTTTATTGTAATTGTGGAAATGGGCTCCATGTTATAAGGGTTAAGGCATGAGAGATGATGATTCAAGGGACATAATAAATGAAGGTTGATCTTGTGAGAAATTTGGCAGTAAAGGGAGGAAAAAAATATGACGAAAGTTCAAGGATAAGCCAGGATTAAGGAAGGATTTTTTTAAAAGAATACGATAAGGAATTTATGTTCTGTGTTAGACTGTAGATAGCACTTTATTTGCTTAGAATAAATTCTGATTTTTTAAAACTGCTCATAGTACCTTTCTTCCTCTGAATTCCAAGCAAGAAGCTTACTAGAGCAAGGGAGGAAGAAAATATAGGTAGGAAGATAACTAGTAAGAATTCAAGTTAGTCATCAACAGGTGATGAAAATGGACCTAATCTCTTCCACATAGACGGGGCCCCTTTCTGTTCAGGCAGAAACTATATGTATCTGTAGCGGGGGCAGACATTTAAGTTAGGAGAGGATAGCTCTAAAATACCAAGGAGGTTTTGTTTTGTTTTGTTTTGTTTTTTTGAGGGTTCTCTAAATCCCCCAGTCAACCCCCAGTTAAAAACCTTCAGTGGCCTACAAATTTCACAGCCTGACATCCATCCTGCTTTCTACTTCCTCGGCCACCATCCTAGTTCAGGTCCACAATACTTCTCACCTTGACTGCTATAATAACCTGTCTTCTGTCTCTCCACTCCAGCTTTCCTAAGCACCGCTGCCAGATTAATTTCCTAAAGCACAGTTCTGATCTTATCTGTGCCTTGCTTAAAAGCCTTCAACAAATTCCCATTGTCAACTGCATTAGGTATAGGCTCCTCACCCTGGCTTTTAAAGCCAGCCACAGTATGGCGTTGGCTTCCCTTTTCTGTCTTAATATTCACAATTTCCTTATATTCAAACTGATTTACAGCCATGAAAAAGAGGGAGTCACTTTGTCTTTCTATCTGGAGTGGCCACGTGAAATTTCTCTGTGAAAACAACAGGGGCTTCCCACAGAAAGGAAGGTACAAGAAGGTGTGGGGTCATTTTCCATGTCCTGTTCAATGTGATCTTGCTATCTGAACCCTTCCCCAAAATATTTTGTTTGTAATTTGTATAGGGCATTTACCAGAGTCTGCATTACATTAGAGTCATTTGTGTGCTTTTCCTATCTCCACCCTACAAGAGTGAACGCAGTCCTAGGACAAAAATCATATGTCCTCATCTTTGATCCTCTCCAGGGTCTAGTACTATGCCTTGCACTTGGGGCATTCAATATATTAAAAAAAAAATTCCCTGACTGTATTGAAAAGAGGTCATGGACCCTTAAATAACTCTGCCTTTGCCCACCACCTCTCAGCATGTCCTTACCTGACCCATGAAGATGCAAATGTTTTTATTTTTCATGAAGCAACTGCATGTCCTTTACATGGCTATCATGACATTAAATGTTGAATTATAAATAAATTATAAAGATTATAATTATAAAGACAGAAACTTTCTATTGTTTAACCTAGTGTGTACGTCATGTACAAATTAAGGATTTATGTACATAGTTCTTGATAAATGTTTTAAAATAATAATTTTAATGATAAATACATTTGCAGAGGGTTGTTTTACAAATCATGTTCTTGTTTAAAATTGAGGTATAATTGACATATAGCATTCTATCAGTTTCAGGTGTATAACAATGTTTGCATATCACATATACATATATACAAATATATATATTGGTATATATTTGTATAACAATATTTGTATATATTGTGAAATGATCACCACAATAAGTCTAGTTAAAATCTGTCACCTTATATAGTTACCAAATTTTTTATTTATTATTTTTTTAACATCTTTATTGGAGTATAATTGCTTTACAATGGTATGTTAGTTTCTGCTTTATAACAAAGTGAATCAGCTATACATATACATATATCCCCATATCTCCTCCCTCTTGCATCTCCCTCCCACCCTCCCTATCCCACCCCTCTAGGTGGTCACAAAGAACCGAGCTGATCTCCCTGTGCTATGTGGCTTCTTCCCACTAGCTATCTATTTTACATTTGGTAGTGTATATATGTCCTTGCCACTCTCTCTCTTTGTCCCAGCTTGCCCTTCCCCCTCCCCATGTCCTCAAGTCCATTCTCTATGTCTGCGTCTTTATTCCTGTCCTGCCCTTAGGTTCTTCAGAACCATTTTTTTTTTTTTTAAGATTCCATATATATGTGTTAGCATACAGTATTTGTTTTTCTCTTTCTGACTTACTTCACTCTGTATGACAGACTCTAGGTCCATCCACCTCACTACAAATAACTCAATTTCGCTTCTTTTTATGGCTGAGTAATATTCCATTGTACATATGTGCCACATCTTCTTTATCCATTCATCTGTCGATGGACACTTAGGTTGCTTCCATGTCCTGGCTATTGTAAATAGAGCTGCAATGAACATTGTGGTACATGACTCTTTTTTTTTTTTATTAATTTATTAATTAATTTATTTATTTTTGGCTGTGTGGGGTCTTCGTTTCTGTGCGAGGGCTTTCTCTAGTCGCAGCGAGTGGGGGCCAGTCTTCATCGCGGTGCACAGGCCTCTCACTGCTGCAGCCTCTCTTGTTGCGGAGCACAGGCTCCAGACGCGCAGGCTCATTAGTTGTGGCTCACGGGCCTAGTAGCTCCGCAGCATGTGGGATCTTCCCAGACCAGGGCTCGAACCCGTGTCCCCTGCACTGGCAGGCAGATTCTTTTTTTTTTTTTTTTTTTTTTTTTATTCACACACACACACACTGTATTTTATTTTTACAAGACATAAATAGACTGACACCAAGCATTGTACATGGATGACCACAACAAAAGCAACAATGATTGCAATTACCAAACATGAAACACACTCATACTATGTCATAATATTGACATTCAGTCCAGTAATCCTCCACTGTAACAGCTCCTTTACTTTGCAGTGAAAATTGATTTGTATATTCTTTGCCTCTGAGTCCTTGTGGGATTTTTTTTTTTTTTAAATTCAGACAGAAAGTCACAAAAATTATACTCATCCTCATCAGTTCACTCAGTCCCATGTAATTAATTTTTTTTTTCATCTTGATCTTTTGTTAGCACTTTTATGAGTTCATCAGTTTTTCATTAGAGTTCTGAAAATGCTTATTCATTCAGTTCAGCAGTACAGTCAGTTACCAGAAACCTGTACTTGTCAGAGTCTTTTCCATGAATTTCTTGAAGATGAAACCCTTTTATAGGAACATATTTGCAAAATCATCAGAGTACACCCAGAACTGTCTGTAAATGACAAAAGACTTAAAAATGACCACGGTTAAAGATTTGATGAAAGTTCATAATAATGCAGTTGACAAGAAAATTAGTTATTTCTGAGATATACATTTTAAAGTAATAACTAGGATTATTACTTATAACATTATACCAGAACATATAAGATTTTTAGAAATTTCATGTAATGTCTGAAACATTTATATTAACATATTTCCATACATATTTCCATACAAATACAAATATAAGATTTTTAGAAATTTCATGTAATGTCTGAAACATTTATATTAACATATTTCCATACATATTTCCATACAAATACAAATATAAGATTTTTAGAAATTTCATGTAATGTCTGAAACATTTATATTAACATATTTCCATACAAATAACCCAATGAAAGTTTAGTATTAGTTGTTTTGTTTGTTTTTTTATACTGCAGGTTCTTATTAGGCATCAGTTTTATACACATCAGTGTATACATGTCAATCCCAATTGCCCAATCCAGCACACCACCATCCCCACCTCACCGCAGTTTTCCCCCCTTGGTGTCCATATGACCTTTCTCTACATTTGTGTCTCAACTTCTGCCCTGCAAACTGGCTCATCTGTACCATTTTTCTAGGTTCCGCATACATGCATTAATATACGATATTTGTTTTTCTCTTTCTGACTTACTTCACTCTGTATGACAGTCTCTAGATCCATCCATGTCTCAACAAATGACTCAATTTCGTTCCTTTTTATGGCTGAGTAATATTCCATTGTATATATGTACCACATCTTCTTTATCCATTCGTCTGTTGATGGGCATTTAGGTTGCTTCCATGACCTGGCTATTGTAAATAGTGCTGCAATGAACATTCGGGTGCATGTGTCTTTTTGAGTTACGGTTTTCTCTGGGTATATGCCCAGTAGTGGGATTGCTGGGTCATATGGTAATTCTATTTTTAGTTTTTTAAGGAACCTCCATATTGTTCTCCATAGTGGCTGTATCAATTTACATTCCCACCAACAGTGCAAGAGGGTTCCCTTTTCTCCACACCCTCTCCAGCATTTGTTGTTTGTAGATTTTCTGATGATGCCCATTCTAACAGGAGTGAGGTGATACCTCATTGTAGTTTTGATTTGCATTTCTCTAATAATTAGTGATGTTGAGCATCTTTTCATGTGCTTCGTGGCCGTCTGTATGTCTTCTTTGGAGAAATGTCTATTTAGGTCTTCTGCCCATTTTTGGATTGGGGTGTTTGTTTCTTTGATATTGAGCTGAATGAGCTGTTTATATATTTTGGAGATTAATCCTTTGTCCGTTGATTCATTTGCAAATATTTTCTCCCATTCTGAGGGTTGTCTTTTCGTCTTGTTTATGGTTTCCTTTGCTGTGCAAAAGCTTTGAAGTTTCATTAGGTCCCATTTGTTTATTTTTGTTTTTATTTCCATTACTCTAGGAGGTGGATCAAAAAAGATCTTGCTGTGATTTATGTCAAAGAGTGTTCTTCCTATGTTTTCCTCTAAGAGTTTTATAGTGTCCAGTCTTATATTTAGGTCTCTAATCCATTTTGAGTTTATTTTTGTGTATGGTGTTAGGGAGTATTCTAATTTCATTCTTTTACATGTAGCTGTCCAGTTTTCCCAGCACCACTTATTGAAGAGACTGTCTTTTCTCCATTGTATATCTTTGCCTCCTTTGTCATAGATTAGTTGACCATAGGTGCGTGGGTTAATCTCTGGGCTTTCTATCTTGTTCCATTGATCTATGTTTCTGTTTTTGTGCCAGTACCATACTGTCTTGATTACTGTAGCTTTGTAGTATAGTCTGAAGTCAGGGAGTCTGATTCCTCCAGCTCCATTTTTTTCCCTCAAGACTGCTTTGGCTATTCGGGGTCTTTTGTGTCTCCATACAAATTTTAAGATGATTTGTTCTAGCTCCGTAAAAATGCCATTGGTAATTTGATAGGGACTGCATTGAATCTGTAGATTGCTTTGGGTAGTATACTCATTTTCACAATGTTGATTCTTCCAATCCAAGAACATGGTATATCTCTCCATCTGTTGGTATCATCTTTAATTTCTTTCATCAGTGTCTCATAGTTTTCTGCATACAGGTCTTTCGTCTCCCTAGGTAGGTTTATTCCTAGGTATTTTATTCTTTTTGTTGCAATGGTAAATGGGAGTGTTTCCATAATTTCTCTTTCAGATTTTTCATCATTAGTGTATAGGAATGCAAGAGATTTCTGTGCATTAATTTTGTATCCTGCAACTTTACCATATTCATTAATTAGCTCTAGCAGTTTTCTGGTGGCAGTTTTAGGATTCTCTATGTATAGTATCATGTCATCCGCAAACAGTGACAGTTTTACTTCTTCTTTTCCAATTTGTATTCCTTTTATTTCTTTTTCTTCTCTGATTGCCGTGGCTAGGACTTCCAGAACTATGTTGAATAATAGTGGTGAGAGTGGACATCCTTGTCTCGTTCCTGATCTTAGAGGAAATGCTTTCAGTTTTTCACCATTGAGAATGATGTTTGCTGTGGGTTTGTCATATATGGCCTTTATTATGTTGAGGTAGGTTCCCTCTATGCCCACTTTCTGGAGAGTTTTTATCAGAAATGGGTGTTGAATTTTGTCAAAAGCTTTTTCTGCATCTATTGAGATGATCATATGGTTTTTATTCTTCAATTTGTTAATATGGTGTATCCCATTGATTGATTTGCGTATATTGAAGAATCCTTGCATCCCTGGGATAAATCCCACTTGATCGTGGTGTATGATCCTTTTAATGTGTTGCTGGATTCTGTTTGCTAGTATTTTGTTGAGGATTTTTGCATCTATATTCATCAGTGATATTGGTCTGTAATTTTCTTTTTTTGTAGTGTCTTTGTCTGGTTTTGGTATCAGGGTGATGGTGGCCTCATAGAATGAGTTTGGGAGTGTTCCTTCCTCTGCAATTTTTTGGAAGAGTTTGAGAAGGATGGGTGTTAGCTCTTCTCTAAATGTTTGATAGAATTCACCTGTGAAGCCATCTGGTCCTGGACTTTTGTTTGTTGGAAGATTTTTAATCACAGTTTCAATTTCATTACTTGTGATTGGTCTGTTCATATTTTCTGTTTCTTCCTGATTCAGTCTGGGAAGGTTATACCTTTCTAAGAATTTGTCCATTTCTTCCAGGTTGTCCATTTTATTGGCATAAAGTTGCTTGTAGTAGTCTCTTAGGATGCTTTGTATTTCTGCGGTGTCTGTTGTAACTTCTCCTTTTTCATTTCTGATTTTATTGATTTGAGTCCTCTCCCTCTTTTTCTTGATGAGTCTGGCTAATGGCTTATCAATTTTGTTTATCTTCTCAAAGAACCAACTTTTAGTTTTATTGATCTTTGCTATTGTTTTCTTTGTTTCTATTTCATTTATTTCTGCTCTGATCTTTATGATTTCTTTCCTTCTGCTAACTTTGGGTTTTGTTTGTTCTTCTTTCTCTAGTTTCTTTAGGTGTAAGGTTAGATTGTTTACTTGAGATTTTTCTTGTTTCTTTAGGTAGGCTTGTATAGCTATAAACTTCCCTCTTAGAACCGCTTTTGCTGCATCCCATAGGTTTTGGGTCGTCGTGTTTTCATTGTCGTTTGTCTCTAGGTATTTTTTGATTTCCTCTTTGATTTCTTCAGTGATCTCTTGGTTATTTAGTAACGTATTGTTTAGCCTCCATGTGTTTGTCCTTTTTACGTTTTTTTCCCTGTAATTCATTTCTAATCTCATAGCGTTGTGGTCAGAAAAGATGCTTGATATGATTTCAATTTTCTTAAATTTACTGAGGCTTGATTTGTGACCCAAGATGTGATCTATCCTGGAGAATGTTCCGTGCGCACTTGAGAAGAACGTGTAATCTGCTGTTTTTGGATGGAATGTCCTATATATATCAATTAAATCTATCTGGTCTATTGTGTCATTTAAAGCTTCTGTTTCCTTATTTATTTTCATTTTGGATGATCTGTCCATTGGTGTAAGTGAGGTGTTAAAGTCCCCCACTATTATTGTGTTACTGTCGATTTCCTCTTTTAGAGCTGTTAGCAGTTGCCTTATGTATTGAGGTGCTCCTATGTTGGGTGCATATATATTTATAATTGTTATATCTTCTTCTTGGATTGATCCCTGGATCATTATGTAGTGTCCTTCCTTGTCTCTTGTAACATTCTTTATTTTAAAGTCTATTTTATCTGATATGAGTATAGCTACTCCAGCTTTCTTTTGATTTCCATTTGCATGGAATATCTTTTTCCATCCCCTCACTTTCAGTCTGTATGTGTCCCTAGGTCTAAAGTGGGTCTCTTGTAGACAGCATATATATGGGTCTTGTTTTTGTATCCATTCAGCCAGTCTATGTCTTTTGGTTGGGGCATTTAATCCATTCACGTTTAAGGTAATTATCGATATGTATGTTCCTATGACCATTTTCTTAATTGTTTTGGGTTTGTTTTTGTAGGTCCTTTTCTTCTCTTGTGTTTCCCACTTAGAGAAGTTCCTTTAGCATTTGTTGTAGAGCTGGTTTGGTGGTGCTGAATTCTCTTAGCTTTTGCTTGTCTGCAAAGCTTTTGATTTCTCCATCAAATCTAAATGAGATCCTTGCCGGGTAGAGTAATCTTGGTTGTAGTTTCTTCCCTTTCATCACTTTAAGTATATCATGCCACTCCCTTCTGGCTTGCAGAGTTTCTGCTGAGAAATCAGCTGTTAACCTTATGGGAGTTCCTTTGTATGTTATTTGTCGTTTTTCCCTTGCTGCTTTCAATAATTTTTCTTTGTCTTTAATTTTTGCCACTTTGATTACTATGTGTCTCGGCGTGTTTCTCCTTGGGTTTATTCTGTATGGGACTCTCTGCGCTTCCTGGACTTGGGTGGCTATTTCCTTTCCCATGTTAGGGAAGTTTTCGACTATAATTTCTTCAAATATTTTCTCTGGTCCTTTCTCTCTCTCTTCTCCTTCTGGGACCCCTATAATGCGAATGTTGTTGCGTTTAATGTTGTCCCAGAGGTCTCTTAGGCTGTCTTCATTTCTTTTCATTCTTTTTTCTTTAGTCTGTTCTGCAGCAGTGAATTCCACCATTCTGTCTTCCAGGTCACTTATCCGTTCTTCTGCCTCAGTTATTCTGCTATTGATTCCTTCTAGTGTAGTTTTCATTTCAGTTATTGTATTGGTCATCTCTGGCAGGCAGATTCTTAACCACTGTGCCACCAGGGAAGTCCCTGCATGACTCTTTTTGAATTATGGTTTTCTCAGGGTATATGCCCAGTAGTGGGATTGCTGGGTCATATGGCAGTTCTATTTTTAGTTTTTTAAGGAACCTCCATACTGTTCTCCATAGTGGCTGTATCAATTTACATTCTCACCAACAGTGCAACAGGGTTCCCTTTTCTCCACACTCTCTCCAGCATTTATTGTTTGTAGATATTTTGATGATGGCCATTCTGCCTGGTGTGAGGTGATACTTCATTGTAGTTTTGATTTGCATTTCTCTAATGATTAGTGATGTTGAGCATCCTTTCATGTGTTTGTTGGCAATCTGTATATCTTCTTTGGAGAAATGTCTATTTAGGTCTTCTGCCCTTTTTTGGATTGCGTTGTTTGCTTTTTTGATATTGAGCTGCATGAGCTGCTTGTATATTTTGGAGATTAATCCTTTGTCAGTTGCTTCATTTGCAAATATTTTCTCCCATTCTGAGGGTTGTCTTTTGGTCTTGTTTATGGTTTCCTTTGCTGTGCAAAAGCTTTTAAGTTTCATTAGGTCCCATTTGTTTATTTTTGCTTTTATTTCCACTTCTTTAGGAGGTGAGTCAAAAAGGATCTTGCTGTGATTTATGTCATAGAGTGTTCTGCCTATGTTTTCCTCTAAGAGTTTGATAGTGTCTGGCCTTACATTTAGGTCTTTCATCCATTTTGAGTTTATTTTTGTGTATGGTGTTAGGGAGTGTTCTAATTTCATTCTTTTACATGTAGCTGTCCAGTTTTCCCAGCACCATTTATTGAAGAGGCTGTCTTTTCTCCATTGTATATTCTTGCCTCCTTTATCAAACATAAGGGGACCATAGGTGCGTGGGTTTATCTCTGGGCTTTCTATCCTGTTCCATTGATATTTCTGGTTTTGTGCCAGTACCATACTGTCTTGATTACTGTAGCTTTGCAGTATAGTCTGAAGTCAGGGAGTGTGATTCCTCCAGCTCCGTTTTTCTTTCTCAAGATTGCTTTGGCTATTCCAGGTCTTTTGTGTTTCCATACAAATTGTGAAATTTTTTGTTCTAGTTCTGTGAAAAATGCCATTGGTAGTTTGATAGGGATTGCATTGAATCTGTAGATTGCTTTGGGTAGTATTGTCATTTTCACAATGTTGATTCTTCCAATTCAAGAACATGGTATATCTCTCCATCGGTTTGTATCATCTTTAATTACTTTCATCAGTGTCTTATAGTTTTCTGCATACAGGTCTTTTGTCTCCTTAGGTAGGTTTATTCCTAGGTATTTTATTCTTTCTGTTACAATGGTAGATGGGAGTGTTTCCTTAATTTCTCTTTCAGATTTTTCATCATTAGTGTATAGGAATGCAAGAGATTTCTGTGCATTAATTTTGTATCCTGCTACTTTACCAAATTCATTGATTAGCTCTAGTAGTTTTCAGATAGCATCTTTAGGATTCTCTATGTATAGTATCATGTCATCTGCAAACAGTGATAGCTTTACTTCTTCTTTTCCGATTTGGATTCCTTTTATTTCTTTTTCTTCTCTGATTGCTGTGACTAGGACTTCCAAAACTATGTTGAATAATAGTGGTGAAAATGGACAACCTTGTCTTGTTTCTGATCTTAGAGGAAATGCTTTCAGTTTTTCACCACTGAGAACGATGTTGGCTGTGGGTTTGTCATATATGGCCTTTATTATGTTGAGGTAAGTTCCCTCTATGCCTACCTTCTGGAGGGTTTTTATCATAAATGGGTGTTGAATTTTGTCAAAAGCTTTTTCTGTGTCTATTGAGACGATCATATGGTTTTTCTCCTTCAGTTTGTTAATATGGTGTATCACAATGATTGCTTTGTGTCTATTGAAGAATCCTTGCATTCCTGGGGTAAACCCCACTTGATCATGGTGTATGATCCTTTTAATGTGCTGCTGGATTCTGTTTGCTAGTATTTTGTTGAGGAGTTTTGCATCTATGTTCATCAGTGAAATTGGTCTGTAGTTTTCTTCTTTGTGACATCTTTGTCTGGTTTTGGTATCAGGGTGATGGTGGCCTCATAGAATGAGTTTGGGAGTGTTCCTCCCTCTGCTATATTTTGGAAGAGTTTGAGAAGAATAGGTGTTAGCTCTTCTCTAAATGTTTGATAGAATTCACCTGTGAAGCCATCTGGTCCTGGTCTTTTGTTTGTTGGAAGATTTTTAATCACAGTTTCAATTTCAGTGCTTGTGATTGGTCTGTTTATATTTTCTATTTCTTCCTGGTTCAGTCTTGGAAGGTTGTGCTTTTCTAAGAATTTGTCCATTTCTTCCAGGTTGTCCATTTTATTGGCATATAGTTGCTTGTAGTAATCTCTCATGATCCTTTGTATTTCTGCAGTGTCAATTGTTACTTCTCCTTTTTCATTTCTAATTCTATTGATTTGAGTCTTCTCCCTTTTTTTCTTGATGAGTCTGGCTAATGGTTTATCAATTTTGCTTATCTTCTCAAAGAACCAGATTTAGTTTTATTGATCTTTGCTATTGTTTCCTTCATTTCTTTTTCATTTATTTCTGATCTGATCTTTATGATTTCTTTCCTTCTGTTAACTTTGGGGTTTTTATGTTTTTCTTTCTCTAATTGCTTTAGGTGTAAGTTTAGGTGGTTTACTTGAGATGTTTCTTGTTTCTTGAGGTAGGATTGTATTGCTATAAACTTCCCTCTTATAACTGCTTTTGCTGTATCTTATAGGTTTGGGGTCATCATGTTTTCATTGTCATTTGTTTCTAGGTATTTTTTGATTTCCACTTTGATTTCTTCAGTGATCTCTTGGTTATTTAGTAGTGTATTGTTTAGCCTCCATGTGTTTGTATTTTTTACAGATTTTTTTCCTGTAATTGATATCTAGTCTCATAACGTTATGGTTGGAAAAGACACTTGATATGATTTCAATTTTCTTAAATTTACCAGGGCTTGATTTGTGACCCAAGATATGATCTATCCTGGAGAATGTTCCATGAGCACTTGAGAAGAAAGTTTATTCTGTTGTTTTTGGATGGAATGTCCTATAAATATCAATTAAGTCCACCTTGTTTAATGTATCATTTAAAGCTTGTGTTTCCTTATTTATTTATTTTTTGGATGATCTGTCCGGTGGTGAAAGTGGGGTGTTAAAGTCCCCTACTATGATTGTGTTACTCTCGATTTCCCCTTTTATGGCTGTTAGCATTTGCCTTATGTATTGAGGTGCTCCTATGTTCTGTGCATATATATTTATAATTGTTATATCTTCTTCTTGGATTGATCCCTTGATCATTATATAGTGTCCTTCTTTGTCTCTTGTAATAGTCTTTATTTTAAAGTCTAGTTTGTCTTATATGAGAATTGCTACTCCAGCTTTCTTTTGATTTCCATTTGCATGGAATATCTTTTTTCATCCCCTCACTTTCAGTCTGTATGTGCCCCTAGGTCTGAAGTGGGTTCTCTTATAGACAGCATACATACAGGTTTTGTTTTTGTATCCATTCAGCCAGTCTATGTCTTTTGGTTGGAGCATTTAATCCATTTACATTTAAGGTAGTTATCGATATGTATGTTCCTATTACTATTTTCTTAATTGTTTTGGGTTTGTCATTGTAGACCTTTTCCTTCTTTTGTGTTTCCTGCCTAGAGAAGTTCCCTTAGCATTTGTTATAAAGCTGGTTTGGTGGTGCTGAATTCTCTTAGCTTTTGCTTGTCTGTAAAGCTTTTGATTTCTCCATCAAATCTGAATGAGATCCTTGCTGGGTAGAGTATTCTTGGTTGTAGGTTTTTCCGTTTCATCACTTTAAATATGTCCTATCACTCCCTTCTGGCTTGCAGAGTTTCTGCTGATGGATCAGCTGTTAACCTTATGGGGATTCCCTTGTATGTTATTTGTTGCTTTTCCCTTGCTTCTTTTAGTATTTTTTCTTTGTATTTAATTTTTGATAGTTTGATTAACATGTGTCTTGGCATGTTTCTCCTTGGATTTATCCTGTATGGGACTCTCTGCACTTCCTGGACTTGATTGTCTATTTCCTTTCTCATATTAGGGAAGTTTTCAACTATAATCTCTTCAAATATTTTCTCAGACCCTTTCTTTTTCTCTTCTTCTTCTGGGACCCCTATAATCCGAATGTTGGTGCATTTAATGTGGTCCCAGAGGTCTCTGAGACTGTCCTCAATTCTTTTCATTCTTTTTTCTTTATTCTGATCTGTGGTAGTTATTTCCACTATTTTATCTTCCAGGTAACTTATCCGTTCTTCTGCCTCAGTTATTCTGCTATTGATTCCTTCTAGAGAATTTTTAATTTCATTTATTGTGTTGTTCATCATTGTTTGTTTGCTCTTTAGTTCTTCTATGTTCTTGTTAAACGTGTCTTGTATTTTCTCCATTCTGTTTCCAAGATTTTGGATCATCTTTACTGTCATTACTCTGAATTCTTTTTCAGGTAGACTGCCTATTTCCTCTTCATTTGTTTGGTCTGGTGGGTTTTTACCTTGCTCCTTCATCTGCTGTATGTTTCTTTGTCTTCTCATTTTGCTTAACTTACTGTGTTTGGGGTCTCCTTTTCACAGGCTTCAGTTTCGTAGTTCCCGTTGTTTTTGGTGTCTGCCCTCAGTGGGTAAGGTTGGTTCAGTGTGTTGTGTAGGCTTCCTGGTGGAGGGGACTGGTGCCTATGTTCTGGTGGATGAGGCTGGATCTTGTCTTTCTGGTGGGCAGGATCATGTCCGTTGGTGTGTTTTGGGGTGTCTGTGACCTTATTATGATTTTAGGCAGCCTCTCTGCTAATGGGTAGGGTTGTGTTCCTGTCTTGCTAGTTGTTTGGCTTAGGGTGTCCAGCACTGTAGCTTGCTGGTCATTGAGTGGAGCTGGGTCTTAGCATTGAGATGGAGATCTCTGGGAGACCTTTCACTGTTTGATATTATGGAGAGCCGGGAGTTCTCTGGTGGACCAATGTCCTGAACTCGGCTCTCCCACCTCAGAGGCACAGGCCTGACACCCGGCCGGATCACCAAGACCCTGTCAGCCATATGGCCAGGTACGTGGGGAGTTTCTTGCCTTTTGGGAAGTCTGAGGTCTTCTGCCAGCATTCAGTAGGTGTTCTGTAGGAGTTGTTCCACATGTAGATGTATTTCTGATGTATTTGTGGGGAGGAAGGTGATCTTCACCTCCTACTCCTCTGCCATCTTGAAGGTCTCCCCCAAATGTTTTTCTTGTGATGAGAACTTTTAAGATCTACTCTCGGGGCTTCCCTGGTGGCACAGTGGTTAAGAATCCACCTGCCAATGCAGGGGACACAGGTTTGAGCCCTGGTCCAGGGTGATCCCACATGCCAAGCAGCAACTAAGCCTGTGCACCACAACTACTGAGCCCGTGTGCCACAACTACTGAAGCCTGTGCGCCTAGAGCCAATGCTCTGCAACAAGAGAAGCCACTGCAATGAGAAGCCCACACACCACAATGAAGAATAGCCCCCACTCGCCACAACTAGAGAAAGCCCATGCACAGCAACAAAGACCCAATGCAGCCAGAAGTAAAATAAAAATTAAAATTAAAAAAGATCTACTCTCTTAGCAACTTTCAAACATGCAAAACAGTATTATTAACTATAGTCACCATGCTGTACATTACATCCCCAGGACTTATTTACTTTATAACTGAAAGTTTGTACATTTTGATCACGTTCACCCATTTGTCCCACCCCCTACCTCCACCTCTGGCAGCCAATCTGTTCTCTTATCTATGATCTTGTTTTTTCTGTTTCTTTGTTTTAAGATTCCACATATGAGATCACACAGTAGTTATCTTCTTTGTCTGACTTATTTCACTTAGCATAATGCCCTCAAGGTCCATCCATATTGTCACAAATGGATTTCATTCTTTTTTATGGCTGAAAAATATTCCACATTTCTTTATCCATTCATCCATTGATGGACACTGTTATATTGTTTCTATATCTTGGCTATTGTGCATGGGAGTGCAAATATCTTTTTGAGTTAGTGTTTTCATTTTCTTTGGATAAATATCCAGTGACACTAAAAAGCAAAATTGCTGGATCATATGGTAGTTCTATTTTTAACTTTTTGAAGAATCTTCATACTGTTTTTCATATGGCTACACCAATTTACATTCCCACAAACAGAGCACAAGTGTTCTCTTTTCTCTACATCCTCACCAACACTTTTATTTCTTGTCTTTTTGCTAATAACCGTTTTAACAGATGTGAGTGATATCTCATTGTGGTTTTGATTTGCATTTTTCTGATGATTGGTGATGTTGAGCATCTTTTCATGTACCTGTTGGCCATCTGTATGTCTAGGGTTCTAAAACTAGGATGGAACTGTATGTAAAATTATGTATAAAAATGTTCATTTTTCTCTGGGGAGAGGGTCCATAGCTTCCATCAGATACTCACAGGTGTCTATTACAGAGAAAAGAGTAAGAACCATTTTTATGAGTTAATATATCTATGGAAATGTTTTTACTTTGTCCCTATTCATTTCTTACAAAAGAATTTTCTTAAGTATCAGTAGTTGTTCTACAGACAATAGAACCAACACAGATAGAATCACTTAGAATAATTCCTAATGCTTCTTCCAAACCTCTACTGTCCTCACTTATGTTAAGTGTCTTGCTTTGGCTGGATTGAAGTACTGAATAATGCAGTCCCAGACATGGTGTACAAGGACCTCACCATCTGTCACATGCATCTTCCTTTCCTTTCCTTTTAGTATTAGGTGGCTTCTGCTGTTTTCACAAGGAATTTTTACTCTGGCGCACACTATCAAAGTTTCCAAATGATCCCTTTTTTCTCATGCCAACACTTCTGGCTCATCCCACAGTTTTGGTTAAAAGTTTAAGGGGAATAAAACCTCTTCTAACAGGGCCAATCTCAACATTAGATCATTAGCTTTTTCTGATGAACTTTAGAAAAAGGACGTGGAAAGTAAACATTGAGCTTATTATTAAAAACCTGCTTCTTTAAGTTTTTGCAAAAGCTGTCTCTCTCTTGCTGATTGTTAATGATTTTTTTCCTGTATCTTTCTCCTTTCTCTCTTATTCCCTTTGGGATTCACTTCCCCCCCAGTGACTTAATTTAGTTAATGTTCTCATTAGTGCAACTTCTACTCCAGCAGATTTCCTGGGCTTTCACATCATTGCGTTTCCGTATGATAAACTCCATTAACAACTCTGAACATTCAGGAATAAGGAAGCAGTCATTCAGTACCATGGGATCTACCTCATTTGCCCTTATCTTCTGATCCAACTTTCTTGGCTATCTTGGAGCTTCTTCAGCGGATAATTCCATCAGCAGAAAATTAGGGCTGAGCTGTGGCATCAAAACTGATGGCTGAACAGACTCATTTCCTAGCAGGTACTGTCCATATACGTCATCGCTATCAGTAAAAAAATATTTTTAGACCCAAGGAAGACATAATCCCTTAGAATGTTTTTTTTTTTAATTAATTTGGTTGTATTTCTTTTTTTTTTTTTAATTTATTTATTTATGGCTGTGTTGGGTCTTCGTTTCTGTGCGAGGGCTTTCTCTAGTTGTGGCAAGTGGGGACCACTCTTCATCGCGGTGTGCGGGCCTCTCATTATCGCGGCCTCTCTTGCTGCGGAGCACAGGCTCCAGATGCGCAGGCTCAGTAATTGTGGCTCACGGGCCTAGTTGCTCCGCGGCATGTGGGATCCTCCCAGACCAGGGCTTGAACCCCTGTCCTCTGCATTGGCAGGCAGATTCTCAACCACTGCGCCACCAGGGAAGCCCTAGAATGTTTTTTTAAGCCATTTTTCAAATCATGTTATAGATTTGTCCTGATACGCTCATCTTTTTCTTCCAATCTCCAAGGCTTCTCCAGACATGATTAGGAGTATAGCATCATCTGGGTTATGGAATCAAAAAACTAAATGAATCACACAGACTATTTAATCTGACATTGTAAGTAATGTTTATCAGCCTATACTGTATGTTGGTAGCAACTGGGGAGTCTTAAAAAAATTGACACTTGGGTCTCATCCCTGAAGGTTCTGATTTAATTGGTTGGGGGTGGGGTTTAGGCAGTGCGGATCTTTAAAAGCTAATATAGCGACAGGCAAAGTTGAGGACCAGCCGTCTAAAGTAATCAACAGGACTAACACAATCAGTTTCAATCAATGAAGCCAAAATAGTGCTATCTGCATGATGTCATAATTCTATTGTAAGACAGTAGAGGGCAGAGTTGACAAATTTATATAGAGATAAACTGTCTTAGGAAATAGCAATTAGTAATGTAATATTTAGGTAATCTAACGTAAACATTGTACTCTGTGGTCATCTTTTGTCACAAAGCTTTCACTTACTGCTAAAGACAGATTACTTTTTGTATGTTGGAATTTACTGGGAAGCCCCTTGGTGATGCGTGATCAATAGTGTTATTACATAATTTGTGCATTTTTGAGAGTGCAAAGTAACACTATTAATGATTCTGCCAGGACAAGTGTAAACCAAGATTGTCTTAGGTAAGGTGGGACATATGGTCACCCTATGGTCACCAC
Organism: Balaenoptera musculus; assembly: GCF_009873245.2. Lineage (NCBI taxonomy): Eukaryota > Metazoa > Chordata > Mammalia > Artiodactyla > Balaenopteridae > Balaenoptera > Balaenoptera musculus. The sequence goes on along the minus strand of NC_045786.1, from coordinate 139,270,531 downwards.
GTCTTCTGTGGGATCCAGGAGAAGAGCTAGAATCTGAACATGGCTTTACGAATTAAAGTTACCAGTAGTAATTATGTACTTAAGCTGATTATTACAGTCTTCAGTATTATTATTATTTTTTTTTAAAAACTCATTGGGTTTTTTTTTTTTTTTTTAATTTTTTTTTTTATTTATTATTTATTTATTATTTTTATTTTTGGCTGTGTTGGGTCTTTGTTTCTGTGCGAGGGCTTTCTCCAGTTGCGGCAAGTGGGGGCCACTCTTCATCGCGGCGCGTGGGCCTCTCACTATCGCGGCCTCTCTTGTTGCGGAGCAGAGGCTCCAGACGCTCAGGCTCAGTAGTTGTGGCTCACGGGCCCAGTTGCTCCGCAGCATGTGGGATCTTCCCAGACCAGGGCTCGAACCCGTGTCCCCTGGATTGGCAGGCAAATTCTCAACCACTGCGCCACCAGGGAAGCCCCCTGGGTTTTTTTTAAAAATTAATTAATTAATTTATTTATTTTTGGCTGTGTTGGGTCTTTGTTTCTGTGCGAGGGCTTTCTCCAGTTGCAGCAAGTGGGGACCACTCTTCATCGCGGTGCACTGGCCTCTCGCTATCGCGGCCTCTCTTGTTGAGGAGCACAGGCTCCAGATGCGCAGGCTCAGTAGTTGTGGCTCACGGGCCCAGCCGCTCCGCGCCATGTGGGATCTTCCCAGACCAGGGCTCGAACCCGTGTCCCCTGCATTGGCAGGCAGATTCTCAACCACTGCGCCACCAGGGAAGCCTTTCAGTATTATTTTTATGTATGTTCATCTATCACTGTTTAGGCACCTTGGACAATTGAAAAGAAACTAAGGACGTGCTTTTAGGTATCAGGAATTATACAGTCTGCTTGGGAAAAGATTAATACCTGAAGCTGCTTTAGTAAATAAAATGCAAGAACGTCCTCAAAAATTCTTTCAGGGTGACTTCCCCGGCAGTCCAGTTGTTAAGATTTAGCGCTTCCACTGCAGGGGGCATGGGTTTGATCCCTGGTGTGGGAACTAAGATCCCATATGCAGAGTGGTGCAGCAAAAAAAAAAAAAAATCTAATCTGATTAGGACTTAAAAAAAAATTCTTTCAAGAAGCAGAATACGATAAATAAAAGAAATAATAAATACATTCATAAAAAATACTATCCTTAATTCTATATAGGCTGTCTTTGACTTAAAGTGATTCCACTTACAGTTTCCCACCATGATCTCTACATACCTCCAGAACTTCTAGCAGGCAAAGGCCAGTTGACTTCCTGAGCTGCTTGTGGTCTGAACCTTAGAAATTGTCTTCCTTGTGAGCGTAGCTCCTCTCAGGTGCCCCCTCTAGCTTCTGGATAGTTAAGCTATATAGCCATTGACCCCAAATTGAATCAAGGAATTTAATTTTAGTACAGAAGGCATGATGCAATTGGTGACAAGCAAATAATATGGAACTAATAAATTCAAGTTGGTAAGAGAAGGATCCCTCAAGTAGAGTGCATCAGAAACTTAGCTCTTGGTGGGATCCTCCTGCTGGGTGTGGCAGCCACACCCCACACTTTTTGAATGACAACTTCAGTGTTGACTTGTACTTAATTTAGGATCTCCCACAAGATTTTGTTTTCCTACCTGTTTTCAACTTGGGTCAAAACTGTTAGTTACCACTTTGTATTTAGGAAGCTTATTCTTCCTCCTTTGCTGACTCAGTATGTATGGATCCCTCTTTGATTTAATCTACTTTCTAATAATTCTGCATTTTTTCAAAGTTGAGTGATAATTGATAAGTATCAAGATTGATTAGGCAACCTTAGGAAACTCAGATAATTAAAGCACGGGTAGTAAAGAACACAAAGTTATGGGATTAATCTTGTCATAAGACGGTTAGCCTTGGATTGGGCCAGTCGGATGGCTTGATAAATCTTCCCATTGTGCATGGGATGGACTGGTAAGGGAGGGAGCATGGGTCAGGCAAATCCACCTCCAACACGTGATGACTGCGATGATGGAGAAAAACAGATCAGCTGTGCCCAGTTTGTGTAACAAGCACATATGGCACATATTTATTTCATTATCTGAGTTATTGATGAAAATATTCAGGCATTGTTTTCCTTTAGTTCACTGCTGTTTTGTCCTTGCCCTGGCCCTCTTCTCTACCAAAACTTGCTCACAGGAAAGGAATTAATAATTGCTGCTTATATTTAACTATATTTCCCCCCAAATGAAATAACTTTGTTGCTTATTATGAAAATGTTCTATACGTATAAATACCCAAACATCATAGAAAAAGAGAGGAGGAAGTAAGAATTACTCTTAATCCCACCATCTAGAAATAACTTGAGATTTTTAGGAGTATCCTTCCTTATATAAAATACTTTATTCCTTAGTCAAATGGAAATTATTTGATGGCTACTTTAAAAAAAAACAACAACAGTATGTCATGACGTCTTTCTCTATCAATAAATATAAAACCATATCATCACTTAACTGGCTACATAGAATTTATACGTGTGAGTATACCCACTATACTTGATTTCATCAATTCCATTGTGATGAACATTGAACTAATTTCCAATTTTTCCTTTTAAAGAACATTATTGTAACGAACATCTAGTATGTTCTTACTGTAAGTGTAAAATAATAGAAAGCTAGAGCTGAAAGGGTCCTTAGAGACTAGCTAGTTCAATGCCATCATTTTGCAGAAGAAAAACAAAGGCATAGAGAGGATAAAGGGGAGTAGAAGCCAGGTCTTTTGACTTTACATCTATTAATCTTTTCAGTCTACCCTACTACCATCTTTCTAAAATATTGCTTGGCTATTAAAATGTCACTAAGTGGCACTGCCTTTTGTTTACTCCAGTAGCCAAAAGCCTGTGCCTTAAAACTTAACTCTTCCCATTAGAATGAGGTCAGGGAATACCTCAAGTACTTGAAATCGTATGTGGCAAGCTCCTACTTCAATTTCTGGCCATATTTGGTAGAGGTGAGGAGTAGGAGTTGAGAAATAGGTTTAGGCAGTAGTTGGGGTCTGTAACAGAATACTGATGCTCACTCACAGCTTTGAAACACTTCTAAAAGAAGGGTCTAAAGCTTTGGCTTATTTCAGTTTCTGCTATGGAAGGTCCAGAGCTAGATGCTTAATTAAGTGTATTTTGATGATTAAGATGATGATGGAGTAGAACTAGCAGCACTGAGTTGTTACTTGTACACACTCAGCATAATTGGGGGCTTAATTCTTGATCTAATTATTGACTTAAAAAATTAGTCTATAATGTAGATCATCTACATTAAATATCATGGGATCTGTTAATTTAAAAACCCATGAGAGGGACTTCCCTGGTGGCACAGTGGTTAAGAATCCTCCTGCCAATGCAGAGGACACGGGTTCGAGCCCTGGTCTGGGAAGATCCCACATGCCATGTAGCAACTAAGCCCTCCTGCCACAACAACAGAGCCTGCGCTCTAGAGCCCACGAGCCACAACTACTGAGCCTGCGCACCACAACTACTGAAGCCCGTGCCCCTAGAGCCCGTGTACGGCAACAAAGACAAGCCACCGCAATGAGAAGCCCGCGCACCACAATGAAGAGTAGCCCCCCGTTGCCGCAACTAGAGAAAGCCCGCACGCAGCAACGAAGACCCAACGCAGCCAAAAATAAATAAAAAACAAAAAAAAAAACAAAAAAAAACCCCACGAGATACTGCTACCTAGATAAATAACTCTTTCATAAGGAAGGGATTTGGAGTTTTATGTGATTTTTGGACAATTACTTGAACTCTGAGTTTCTTGGTTTCTTTATCTGGCAATAAGGATAATGATAGCAATTTACTTCATGAAATTGAATAAAAATGATTATATGGCATTTGGCAAAAAGAAAATGATAAATCTTTTAAAAATAAAATTTGCTATACACAAAGGAAAATGAAGAAGAATGGTGTTTTTGATAAGAACCAGTTATTCTACAAAATAAATCATGTTTGAGTCTCTTGTAGTCTTTAAAGCATTCAAGAAATATTCAACAGAAGTTGAGCAGCTGCAGAAATATCCCACAGAATAGAAAATGAGATGAATTTGCAAAGGTAATGGAATCTTTCATTGCAGTATCTTTCCAAACGTTATTGAAAATTTCCCAAAGGTTTTGGTTAATACTATGAAAAAAAAATAGTAAGTTTGGAAACTGCTCACTAACAAATTAAAGCAATTAACAAGATCATTTATGCTGGCAATAATTATCACATAAACACAAAATTGTTTAATTGGTTGAATTGTTAGCACTCTAGCTGTCGTTCCTTGTTAACAAACTCAAGTTTTAAATTATATTTTCTCTCCTTGATTTGAGTTCCTGGCTTGACAAATATTTATAAGAGAACAAAGGCTTCAGGTTTAGGCACTTTTGATTATTCACATACAGACTATCCACTTTGTGGAGTACTCAAAACAGAGTGTTAATGTCAACACTAACTCACTGCTTATAATGCTTTGTGAACCACCTTCCTACGTTCTTAATCCTACGTGCTCAAGGCTTTGGCATACTGGAGCGTGGGGTTTGGAGTGGGGCCACTGCCCCATGATGAAGTCTGAAAACGGCACTGAGAGGGTGGAGCAGACAAAGTCCACAGAGCTGAACCATCACTATTGTATTTGCTGTACCTCATTATGAATGAAACATTGGAAGACGGCAGGTGAACTTGGTAGTGGGTGTGAACATAAAACCTACTTAATTGACTTCATTTCTCATCCACAGACAGTAAGTTAGGTATGAATGTGCCAAGGTGGCTGAGGAGCTGGTGAAATTCAGACACAAATATTGCCAATTATGTCTCTGGGAATGTGAATTTATTTAAATAAATTTACTCAAACATAAATAGGAAAGTGATTCTCCTGAAAAAAAATCACAAATATATATTTTTAAGTCAAGTAGAAATGACTTTCAATTACCTACTTCTTTGGTTTGGCCTCCAGAACTGCAACTCTCTTTTAGTTTGCATGATTTATTTGTTCATTAATTCACTTATTCACTCACTTACTCGTCAGGCCTTTATTAAGTACATCTTGTGTGTCAGGGGCTGTGCTAAGTGCTGGGAAACTTAAAACTGTATCCCGAAAGCAACAGGGAGCCACTGGATGATTTAAAGTAGCGGAGTGACATGATCAGATTTCTTTTTTAGAAAGTGTACTTTGGCTACTATGTGAGGGAAGAATTGAAGGAGAGTGAAACTGGAGAATGGGACAGCAGTTAGGAGGTTTATAAGAAGCAATTCATGTGAGAAAAGATGAGGCCTGGGTTATGGACTGAATTGTGGCCTGCCCTCCAAATTCATATGTTAAAATGCTAGCCCCAAGTACCTCAGAAAGTGACCAGATTTGGAGATAGAGCCTTTAAAGAGGTAATTAAGGTAAAATGAGGTCATGTGGCTGGCCCTAATCCAATATGACTAGTGTCCTCACAAGAGGAGATTAGGACACAGACACGCAAAGGAAAGACCACGTGAAGACAGAGGGAAAAGATGGCCACCTACAAGCCAAAGAGAGGGGCCTCAGAAGAAACAACCCTGCCGGTAACTTGATCTCGGACTTCTATCCTCCAGAATTGTGAGAAAACTAATTTTGTTGTTTAAGCCACCCAGTCTGTGGTATTTGTCATGGAAGCCCATGCAAACTAATACAGCCTGAACAAGGCAACTGCAGCAGAACCTAAGCGCCTTCAGACACCAGTTTATCATCACACCCCAGTATAAGCCTGCTATTACATCTGCACAAGCTCACATCTCTTAGGTAATGGAAAATCTAATCCTGGAAAGGAAGGAAAGCTCAGGCACAGCTATAGAAGGAAAGATGCCCATTTATTCCAAAGCCTGGTTAGTGCTTCCATGCACTGGTGGATGACAGGATGTAAGCCTTGCTCGTCTGCTCCTTTCCATTATCGGTGGAGGGAAATTTGAAATTGGTGTCACTTGCTCCTTTAGAGGGAGGTCAGTTTGGTATTTACACACTCACTGCCAGTTTTCAGATTCCTTGCAAGGACCATTCTGTTTGAGGCATCTGAAGGTGAAGTTTAGTCCTTTGCCCTCAGTGCCTCTATATTGTAAATGGTGGGCTTTTCAAATGGGTCCTCCTGCTGCTTTGTCTTTGGAAGTTGTGGAGACGGTGGTTCCCCTAGATGCTCCCAGAAATGGAACAGAAATTTCAGTTTAGTTTTATGAAATACATCTCTTGGTGACAAGGTAAAGATGAAGGGAACTAATGTTTTTTGAGCTCTAGGCACTATTTCGAAGTTTTCTGTTCATAACCATGAGTTCTTGATTTTTCCATTGTTAGCAGAGATTTGAATGAGGGGAACATTGGGTAGGGTTGGGTTTATTTGGCTTCGTATTTCTGTTTTTTTTTTTTTTAAATAAATTTATTTATTTATTTATTTATTTTTGGCTGTGTTGGGTCTTCGTTTCTGTGTGAGGGCTTTCTCTAGTTGTGGCGAGCGGGGGCCACTCTTCATCGCGGTGTGCAGGCCTTTCACTGTTGTGGCCTCTCTTGTTGCGGAGCACAGGCTCCAGATGCGCAGGCTCAGTAGCTGTGGCTCATGGGCCTAGTTGCTCCGTGGCATGTGGGATCTTCCCAGACCAGGGCTCGAACCCGTGTCCCCTGCATTGGCAGGCAGATTCTCAACCACTGCGCCACCAGGGAAGCCCTGTATTTCTGTTTTTAAGTAGCTTTCTGATACATGTTCATTTCTAAGTCACAGTAGTCTTAAAATTTCAAACAAATAACTGGTTCTGTGATTCAGTAAAAATAGTTTTTAAGATTAATTTAATTCAAGGCACAGGAAGCTAGTCTAGTCTATATTTTTGGTTTATGATTTAATTTTTTCAAGTTCTTGGGTCTTAGAATCAAATTATAAACTTTAAACTGTACATACAACTGTAAACTGTATTTAAAAATCTTTATCCTGCTTTAAACTGCTTTTATTGAATCTGAAAATTCATATTTTTCTTCAACTCTGAGAAATTTTATTCCACTTTCTCCTTATTATCATCTCATCTGCTCTCTCTTTTCTCTCCTTTTGTAACTTCTATTGGAACAGATATTGGAACTTGGGGATCTCGCTTCCATGACTTTCAACCATTCTCACAAACTTTCCATCTCCTTGTTTTTTGCCCTCTGTTTGGGGAGAATTTCTGTTTCCACTAATCTGCTCTTAACTTGATCAGTTCTGCTGATCAGCTAATGAATTTTAAACTTCAGAAACCACTTTTTAAATCTCTACGTTTTCTCACTGATTATTTTTCATGAATACAATATCCTTTCAAATCTTGCTGAATAAAATTTAAATTCATTTAAATTTTATCTTCTGTTTCCTTATTAACTTAGTTTCCTCTGATATTACTTCTTTGTTAGTTGTGTTTTGTGCTTTTCTTTCATGGTATTGGTTCCCCTCCGCTGACAAAATCTTCGGTGATTTTGATAGTCCGATCATCTTTTATTTGAGGATCGGTTTGCCTGTCTGTTCTGTTAATCATAGCCGGTTTTCAGGAACTGTGAAGGAAGGGCACAGCATGCTATCCAGAGAGAGTGAAAGTTCCCTATTACTTCTAGCGGTCAGTATATACTTGGGCTCTGCCCCTCTGGTTCCAGGATCCCCACTAACTTTATCCCACAGGCAAACATTTGGTACTTAAGGCCAGCAGGGGAGGGGACTCCTCAATGAATTATTCTATCCTAGGTACCCCCCCCCCCACCTCCTCTTGTATCCTTTGACTCTTGCTTGGAATTTCCCTAAACTATTCCTTCTCCTGAACCTGTTTTGATTTCCTCTAACTTTGTTTTTCTCTAGATCAGGTCCTGCCTCTCCTATATTTCAGGATTTCCTAAAAATTCCTGGAAAATTGATCACACTTTTTTCTTATTTTCCTGTGCTGTTAGATCTCTATTCTCTTTAAGACATATCTTTTTATGAGATTTAGGATGGAAGAGAAGGTAAACGCATGGGCTCAACCCACCATCTTGACCCAATCTCTACTTATCATTTTCTTTATTATCTCTAATTAATTATCAAATAATACAAGCTCAATGTGAAGAATTCAGAGAATATAGAAATAGAAAATGAAAGTTCCTTCTTGTGTCAGATTCCTCTAATGTCCTGACTTATATCCCCTTCTCACCTATTGATTTTAGCTGGAGCTGGGTTGACAGTTCTGTGAGGGCTTCCTCTCACTTCCTGGTTAAGTAGAAGCCTCAGTTCCTGGCTGACAGCATCTAGTTTCAAATGCACACCATCTCTGTGGCCCTAGAACTGCAGATTTTCAGTTAGGAGCTTGCTTGGTAGCTTGGAAGTGTGGGCTGTCAACATGGAATAGGGGGTTAGGGGGGCAGTCCCTTGACCAACCAGGATGAGGACCAATCTCCCACCTTTCTGATAGACAATTCAGGGAGGCTTTATGAACTCTTCTCAGGAGGTCCCTGCAGAATTAATCCCTGCTGCCCACAGCAATGACTTCAAATATGAACCCTTATATGAGCTTTTCCTTCTTACCTATTTCACTCTCCCCAGTTTCTCATTCCCACTCCCTGGGATCTGCCATTTTCCTCCCTCCTTATTTGACAATACCCTTTTCCTCTGTACTTCTAAACTTCCTCTCTCCCTCAGTCCTAATATATCATTTCACTGTAACTCTATTAGCTGTCAAGCATGTGGGGATGCTGTCAGGATTACAGGCTCTGTAGCAAATGAGGTTGTATTGAATTATTTAGATTTCAGCTAAAGTGGAAATAACTAAAGCAGCTGAACAGGTTTGTAAAATCCTGGGGTAATCTGTCCACTGATTTGGTGCTTTTACCATATTATTTTTTTCTCATGGTTGAAAATTATAAATTTTAAGGCTACAAAGAAATATATGTGTACAACTTTTCAGTTCAGAGCCACAAACCTAAAGCTAAGGAATTGTCTGTTTTATGTAGTATATAATTATGTAGCTGCAGAGCTGCAATTCTAGGGAATCATGAATTTATTTAATAAGTTTATCTACACAAGGCTTTTTAAAAACACAAATACATAATTTCTCTCCGTTTTTTTATTTCAAAAATAGAACAAAGATTTCTACTTGAGATATATGATAGTCTCAGCCTTTGAAGTTGGCCTGTTTTTCTTGAGTTTTCCTTGCCAGAATTTGGTTCTTAATTTTTAAATGAAAAAGCCCTTGTTGTTTCTAACTCAGTAAAAAAACAAATGGATTCTTAAATGTTATCAGAAAGGGGGAAGGGTGGATCACTGCTAATCTAATGGGTGACCACAAATATTCTTCTATTATCTTCCCTCTATTACTAGTGTGTCTTGGGAAATTGAGCTTAATAAGGGCCCAGACAACAAGGTGGTAGTGTGGAGAGTTCTGTGGCTTTGTAACATCTATGGAGTTTGCGCCACCTGGCACATCTCAATGTCTAAATGCCCACTCTCAAGAAGTGTGACTGCAGCAGGAAGTGAAGTATCTTTGCATATGTTCAATATATAAACTAAGCACACACATCTGGCACTTAAACACCCTTTTCCTGGTGAATCCTGGAAAACAGCATAATTATACTCCCAAGCAAATAACGAGGAGTAAGACTTTCGTTGTTAAGAACACTAGGCATCATCAAAGTTAAAACTCTTTTATCATCTTTGCGCTTTAAATCTCCACTGTCATCTCCAAAATAGCTGAGATTACCTGGGCTGATGTCTGGTGAGAAACTGTCTCAGCACGGCTGATGGAGAGAAGAGATGAAAGCTGCAGCAAGGTGTACCACCAAGCCTTACTGAACAATGACCTTGTATAGTAAGAAAGTCGACAAAGTGGATAGCCTTGCAAGCTGCCACTTCTGTGTCTCTCTCCCGAGGTGACTCGGAGATGCTTTGTCTTTCCTCTCTGGCACCATCGCTTCTAGTGTTTTCTCTGGCCTACAGCATCCCACCCCACCCAGCGTGCGGAAGGAAGCCTCCGCTCGCCTGGAAACCGCGTCTGGCCAGGAGGTGTCGGTGGGCTGGTGTGGCAGCTTGCCTGTTGATTACAGTCCCTGTTAACGTGCGAGCCATGGGACTGCGGGCTGCGCCCCGCCAGCATTGCCCTGTCCGCCTGGACCACACCAGGATTGCAAACAGAAACGGAGACACCGAGCCCTCAGGCTGGGGGCGCGGGTTTCGGGCCCAGAGCCCACCCGAGCCCTCCCAGCGTCTGTTCTTACTACCATCCAGGAGAAGCCCGCCCGGAGGACGCTTTCTAACACACCAGCCCCCGGGAACAATCTGTCCCTCCCAAATCCGCCGCAGCGGGGGCGCACTGCCGGGGCGCCCGCTTTGCCTACCCTACGGCCTAAGCGTGTCTTTTAATATATTTTAAAAACCTGACTGTATACAGTGGGAACGCAGGGCGGGAAAGACTGGAGGGCTCATTTTCGTGGCCAGACTCGCCGCTCCGGGCGCACGAATTAGGCCGGAGCTGCCGAGCCAAATCCTTTCGCCGCTGCAGGGGGCTCGGGGTAGCGCGCGGTGAGGGGCGGTGAGCAGCGATGGGGGCGCTGCGGCCGACTCTGGCCTCTGGCGGGTCGGGCTCATGCAGTCCGGAGGGGGGCGGAGGCCGGCCCGGCGAGCCGGGCGGAGGCCGGGCAGGTGGCCCCGGGCTTGGAGGCTGATTGGCAGGTGCGGGAGTGGGTGGGGAAGGCGGGGGCTGGGCCTGGCTCTGCGGGAGGCTGCGGCCCCGCCTCCCCGCCCCCGCCGCGGGACTATCTGGTCCCGGCAGCAGCGATGTCCCCCGGCAGGAATGTCCCTCCTCAGATAATGTTATTTATATCTCTGGGCGGGTCCGCGGCTCGGCAGCACCAGGCGCCCGGCGGCCGCTGTGCCAGGAGCCCCGCGCTGCCCTCCTCCCCCTGCGCCGCCGCCGCTGCCACCCCCGGGCTCGGGGTGGCCGCCGCTACAGCCCCAGCGCAGGTGAGTCCCGGGAGGGCCCGGCGGCCCGAGGGAGCTGGGTGCGGGTGCGGATGCGCGAGGCTGGGGCGCGCGGCGCGAGCGCAGCGGAGGCGCTGGGCCCAGGGGGCGCGTGACGCACGGGGCCCAGGGGACCGGGTGGGGACCCAGCCCTGGGTGCCGGGCGTAGAGCCCGTGGGAGGCCCTGGTGGCTGCGGCAGCTATCGCCCCGGGGCGCGGGAATCCTCGTGGGCTTCGGCGGCGCTTGGCAAGCTGGGCGCTTGCTTTGGAGAGCCGGATCCTGGAGCGTCGCCCGGGGGCGCTGGGAGGGCGGTGAGAGGGGTGCGTGTTCTGGTCTCGGGCTGCCTCCTCCAGGACCCCGGCGTGGGGACGAAGGCGGTTCTGCCTCAAGCCTGTCGGACCTCCGCGCTGCCCTCTCTGCCGGGTTCCTCAGCCCTGGGGCCACTCAGATTCTCTTCTGGGGAACTTGTCTGCGCGCTCCCCAGTAGCCCAGCGCGCAGGCAGGGAGGGCAGGGCGGCGGAGGGGCCGGGTCTCCGAGCGTTGAGAACGACGCGGAGAGTGGCCGGGTGCAGCCCCAAGAAGGAGAGATCAGCGTGCCCCAAGCCATCCTCCAAGGACCCCCACCCTTCCTCTCCCAAAGAGTTCCGCTTCTCCAAGCTGCTACGGTCCACTCTACTCTCCCTTGCCTCACGGGTTCCTCTTTCTCCAACAACTTGGCCCTGAGAAATAGCAGAAAGTGGGAGAAATAACAGGAACTTTAAAACAATCCCCAACTCCCACCAACTCGCCCAGACGTCCAAAGGTGGGGAAGTAGCGGTAGGCTTGAGTACCGTTTCCGTGACAACGAGCCCCAGGTAGGGTCTTGATTTACAGCCTATTAATATCCAAACCACTATTTTCAGTGAGGAATTAGAGGCTCCAGGAGTTAATAGTAATACGCTTAACTCACTGAAGGAAAATGAAAAGAAACCACAGTTTTGTATGCATCAGATGGTGGAGGGGGGTGGATATATAGTGACAGTATTTTTGCACCCAGAACTCCTGTGAGGGGAGGCTAGGCTGTCACTTCCAGGTAGCAGGCAGCCCTGCAAAGTCCACAGCCTTGAGTTAGTCACGATCTATACTTGAATTCCTAAGGAAAGTGATTCAGGCGGCTCTTGAATGAGAGGAGTGTGCCAATCAAAAATTTTAGGCACCTCTGTACTATCCACTAACCGATTCTTAATTTCAAAGATGGTACCAAATTTTATTCTAGAATTCCCTCTTTGACCACCCTCTGATCCTATGACCTAGGGCAGGTCATTTCCTATTCCAGTATCAGACTTTAACTCTTTTGCTAGGAGCTGTGGGTTCCAGAATGTCTTGGGAAGCTCTTTTTTGTAAGTGCAAAATGTTTAAGTGTACTGAATGCTCAATACCCAACACAGCTAGGCTTTTACTTGCCTGGAGGCTGTGGGCTAGTTAGAAAAAGGAATATTAGGCTCACACTGAAGAAGAGCCCACCAGCCTTGAAACTAACTGACTCCTCAGAAGTGGGTCATTTATACAGAACTTTATCAAATCCTAGCATAAAGTACAGCTGAAAGACATAAGCCCTACATTACAAAAACGTGGCCGTTAGACCCCTTTAGCTGTTGCCCTTCTCTTTATCGGTGGTCCAGTCACAATGATTGGGGATGAGCCAGACCTGTTAATCCCAAATTCTCAGAAGACTCAGTCTGCTCATGGAATTGAAAGCACCCCAGACCTCCCAGGCATCCAGGATGGGCCTTGTAGCACAGGCGTATCAAGTTTTCCTGAGTGGCTTGCCCAGCTGAGAGCTGGGATACCACTTTTTGCTCTGGTCATTGCTTCTCCCAAGTGTTCTGAAGGTGTCTTTTAGCAAAATACCTGCTAGATGGTTAGCTTCGGGGTAGGTAAAGGGGTGGCAGGAGGCAGACTCTCCTATATGACAAACTAAAAATGACTATTTTAGGCAAACTAGCTGTGAATGAAAGTTTTGAACTAGAGTCAAAATCTGATGGTTCTGCCACAGTTCTGGAAACAGGCTTGTTTTTGGTAAATAAAAATAACAGTAGCTTTCCTTCTTTTTTTTTTTTTTTCTGTCTTTTACATACCAGTGTCTAGCCCGGTGCCTGGCTGGTGGTGCACACTCAGTTAATCTTTGTTGAATGAATGAGGGAATGAGTAAATGAATGCTCAGAGTTTTCTTTATATTGTCCTATTCAGTTGTCACAATAACTCTTCAAGGTTGCTCATAGAATCAACATTTTACAAGTGAGGAAACAGGTTCAAGGAGATTAAGTAATTTCCCTCACATCACTCAGTTGATGAGAGGTGAGGCTGGGATTCAAACTCAGCTGTTCAGTTCCACCCTCTTTTAAGGTTCAGAAGTCGGCAGAGGATATAGAAGTATAAGTTGGAAAGTTTGGTTATAGGATTGTCTCTTAGCTTCACAGTCTTTCACTCTCAAGGCCTCAGGTAATAATTCTGCATATGTCAAAGAAGCTTTAAAAATATTGCTAAAGGTATTGGACACTTCCTTGCTCAGAGGTACTTAGCCATGCCCATTATGTGCAGGTCGTTGTTTCAAGGACAGAACTGTAATTTTGGCAGTATTCAAAGCATGGATTTTTTGAAAACAGATTTTCCTTTCAGTCGTGGAATTGGCCAGGAGAGCTTGATGATGCATGGGGACAGTGTGATAGGACGGAGGATGACTATAAAAAATTCATGAGGCAAACGCTATTGGAGTGGGAAGGGACCTTGGAGGTCATTGAGTCTAGCCTTCTATTTGCATAGCTACTTGCTTGAAGGTGAGACCTAACTGTAATTTACCTGGTCATTTATGTGCAGTGGTGGTATGTGCCTTCCATGCTTCTTACCATTCTAGACCATTTCTTTCCAGTCTCTCTCTCAAGGCCAGTATTGGGTTTATTTCCTGAAGTTCTGCCTAATATTAAACCACTGACATTTTCTTTCCTTTGAGGGAGATTGTGAGAGGATATATTTTAATATCCAATACTTTCATCCTAGTGAAATCTTAAAAAGGTATTGGAGATAGGAGAGAAGACATAAGGAGCATTCAACTCTAAATTGTTCCATAACCTCCCCATTGCCTGTTAGGTGTACAGATGTATGCATTTTTACACAACAGGTATCTTGAGACAATACAGATTTTAAGACAAATAATCATGTAGCATTTCTGGAGCAATGGAGAAGGAAAAGACTTTAGGGAATTATTGGGACTGTCAAATACCTGTTTTAATCTAAGCCCAGTCACTAAATTGCTCTTGAAGTATATTATTCCAAATTTCAAATTCAAAAGCAAAATTATACCCTCCATTCGAGACCTGAAATGGTAGGAAACATAACCAGTGGGAAGTTTAAAGTGATAGAAATAATTTTAAAAAATTAATAACCTTGACCTGCAGATTAACAATTATCAATTGACTTGGGAAGATCAAGAATGAAAATAACTGCTGTGTGGGCTGATGAGAAATTTGACTTTGGAATGGGGACTGGCAGGGAGGTTCATGGATACTGGGTTCTGAAATCATGTGGCTATCACTAGTTGAAAATTACTGTGGAAAGAAGTATTTTACCTTAAACGTAGTTTATATCGACTCAGTGTTTTACAGACCGCTGTTTGGTTACTCCTCTACTTTAGATAAGAAATCTGGGGAGGAAGAGTAAATGCAGTGGTCTGTGTGCTAGGATCATCACGGAGCATTTGCCGGGTTTATCACAGAGAGGCGGTTTTTCCTCTGACAACCCCAGAGGTGAGGATCACCTGTTTTTAGAGATGGAGATGGTGATCGAGGGAAGGTGTCGGAGGCAGTCAGGAGAGCTCAGGGTCAGGTCTGGCTCCACTCAATGAATTGTCAACTCCCCTTGGTAAATATTTAGAAAATCTCATAGCATGTTTCCCTTTGTTGCTGTGCTTATTTCTTAACTCACAGTCAAGCAATCCACGTTCTTCCATTTTCATCTAGCCTTAGCTGACTATCAAACCACCAGGGGATTCGCAGCCTTCCAGCTCACACAGTCTTCGAGGTGGTCATAGACAGAAAATGCTTCTTCAGTGCATTGCTAGCTAGCTTATGACATTCCCAGGCCTCCTTTTCATCTTTCTCTTTCCTTCTCCTGGTGGCTGGAGATATTACAAAGCCGTCGTGTCTTCATACCTCAGCGAGGCCTTTTCAGGCTGTGCCATAATGTTTAATTTCTACATTATACCTGTGCAGACCTGGCCAAGAGTATAATTACAAGGGCAATTAAAATCCAGACATATATCATGTTAGCAGTGGGGGCAAAAGTGGGGCTTCCTTTCTTCCTTTCATTTTAATGCTGTAAATTTAGCAACTGAAAAGGTACAGGGCTAGGGAAAAAAAAATAGAGTTTGCATTGAACTGGGCTCAGATCATCCAGGATATTTATGAAAAGAATAACAGGGCACCTTGACAGCTAAAGAACAATAATTGCTTTGAATTATAGTCAATTCAAGAGTTTCCTCCAGGGGCTTCCCTGGTGGCACAGTGGTTAAGAATCCACCTTAACCAAGGCAGGGGACACGGGTTCGAGCCCTGGTCTGGGAAGATCCCATATGCCGCGGAGCAATTAAGCCCGTGCGCCACAACTACTGAGCCTGCGCTCTAGAGCTCGTGAGCCACAACTGCTGAGCCCGCCTGCCACAACTACTGAAGCCTGCGCACCTAGAGCCCGTGCTCTGCAACAAGGGAAGCCACTGCAATGAGAAGCCCGCGCACCACAACGAAGAGTAGCCCCCGCTCGCAGCAACTAGAGAAAGCCCGCGTGCAGCAACAAAGACCCAACTCAGCCATAAATAAATAAATAAATAAAAGAGTTTCCCCCAGCATGAAAAGGAGAAACTTGGATAATCCTGAAAATGAATAAGTTGAAAATCATTTCCATTTATACCAAACTTAAATATGGGTGTGTCTCACTGGAGAATTCAAAGCACCTCAAATAAAATGAAGCACACCTTAAACACATAACTTATGAGGACTGGAAAGAGGCCACTAGCTTCATTCTGTCCCTCTGCTCAGTTCATGCCTGTTTCTAGAAGCCCCCTAGGAGTGTTCAATCAGTTTCACCTTCAAGAATATTTCCTCAGGGGTAGAAGAGTAAGAAAAGGCCTTTCGTAACACTTACTCCAAGCCGTAAGTCATAGGGAGCTAGAACTGGAGAGGCCTGAGAGAGCCGTATTCAGAAAGAACAAACACTGGCCACCTACTGTATGCATTACCCTGTTATATGTTGAGGACACACAACATCCGATGGAGACCCACTGGTCCGGTGGGAGAAAGGACTTGCAAACAAGCAGTGATTCAACAGGGTGCCTGAGAAAAAGCCCACAGGGGGAAGCATCTGATTCAGGCTGGAGAGTGTCTAGGATTTTCCTGATGGAAGAAGGGAGGATGGGTGAGGGTGGGGCCCTAGGCACATAGCCTGGCATAGACGTGCAATATATCATGATTAGATTAGAGGGTGAGGAGTAGTTCTCTGTGGCTGGAGTACAGGCCACAGCACAGGAATGGACTGGAGGTGTGACCCTAAAAATGGTTTGGGTTCAGTTTGTGAAGAAGTTTGAACCATTGAAGTTTCAAGCTGAAATCAGTGAATGTTTTGAGCAGGGGAGGGACCTGATCAGATCCTTGTTTAGACAAAGGTCACCAGCAAAAGAGAAGGGAATGTGAACTAGAGATCAGCCAGTACAAGTTGATGACCACACATGATGTATGGTCCACTTAGTTTGCAGGAGGCCTTTGTAAGTGCATCATCTCATTTTATTCTACAATGACCATGTGAAGAAACAGGGAACATGTCATCATTCCTGCTTTACAGTCAAAGAAACAGGATCAGAAACATACAATGATTTGCCCAAGGTCCCTGAATTTGTGGTAGAACTTGACTTTGACCTAGTTTCCTAGTTCCAAGGCTGGGGCTTTGTCTAGACCTTCTCCATGGAATAATTGAATATTCTGGGCCTTCTGGGTGAGACAGTGATTGCTTTCTTTCTTCAGCAGAATTTTCAGTCCAAGCTCATTGGTCCTGGAGAAAGGGAGGAGGAAAGTTGTTACCGTATTTACTCTTTAGCCACAAAACCTTAAGGATGGCCCTCCAGCCTGTACACAGATGATGTTGCAAAGTATGACTTAATGTCAAGCATACATGTGGATTCCCAGCATGCTGTAGATAAGCGATGGACTTATATGGCTGTCAATTGATGTTTTGGCTTTTTCATTCTCTTACCCCAAATTTACTGGGCATTGTTATGCATATGCCTCATTTGGGGCTTCAAAAACCTCTTTTTGTCCAGTGATCTTGGGTGCCTTGATTTGTGCTTACTTCAGTCTTCAACAAATATTTATTGAGCTCTCATTTATTTGCCAGGCATATTCTAGGCCTAGGGGATATAGCAGTGAAGATGGCAAAAAAAAAGGCTGACATCATGGAGCACATTCTAGTTGGGTGAGGCGGGTACTAAACAACGACAAATGACAGATGAGTGTCATACTTTCAGGTGATATAAAGAAAAAATAGTGCAAAGGGAAAGAGAGGGAGGTGGTTCTAGAAGTTGATGTAGGATGGCCGGGAAAGGCCTCTCTGATGAGTTTTCATTTGACTAGAGACCCAAATGAAGCGAGGCGGGGGAATAGGGACGTTTGGGGGAAGAGATTCAGGTTGAGGGGATCTCTCAACCTGAATTGGTTGAGATGAAGGCCCAAAGATGGGGTCGCTACTGTGTCCAAGGAGTGGGCAGGAAGCCAGTGTGACTGGCGTGTTGGGAGCCAGGGGGGAGCACAGGATGTGATGTTGGGGAGGAAACTGGGTCTGGATCACGCAGGCTTTGAGGCCAGGCGACAACTTTGGGTCTTAGCCATACGATAGGAAGTCACAGGAAGTTGTGGGCAGGGGAGTGACTTGTTCAGATTGGTGTTTTAGGAGGATCTTTCTGGCTGTCCTGTGGAAGATTGATTGTATGGGACAAGAGTGGAAGCAGGGAGTGGAATGAAAGCTACTGTAAGTGGTCCAGTTAGAGATGGTGGACCAGGGTGAGGGTGGTAGGTTTGGTGACATGCAGCTGGCTTCTGGATAAATCTTTAAGGTAGAGTTGATGGAACTTGGATATAGAAGATGGGAGAAAAAGAATAAGTCAAGGATGATTCAACTGGTTTTGCTCCGAGCTACTAGAAGGATGAAAAAGCCACTTACTGAGATGGGGATATGTCTTATCAAATATACTGTGGGCTACTATTTTTGATTTTTGTTTTCAGTGGGGAGTTGATTTGGAATAGACTCGGGCAGATACACCCAAAAGGTGTTTTATTATGAGTGGCTCATCTGTTTGTTTTGAGGTAAGCCTCAGATGTGCAGTTAGTTCTCTGTGCTTTGTACCATTCCTTTTAGGTCATTCTCACAACATCTCCACTATATGTGATAGAGATTAAGATATGGTACAAACAAGATTGAGATACATGTCACCTTTTGTAATTAGAAATGTTTTGAATTTGCTGATTAGAGCCCACTTTTTAACACTACCTGGTTGTCATTTTAAAAAGAACTTTTAAAATTATAAAATGAATTCATGCACATGGTTGAGAAGTGTATCCACGTTGTACAAGGTACACAATGAAAGGTCAAAGTCTTCCTTTCCCTACCTCCAGTCCTACTCCTAAAAAGTTACCAATGTCAGCAGTTTCCTGTGTATCCTTCAAGAAAAATTCAGTGCATCTATAAGCATATGGCCTGACACATTTTAAAGCCCTAACTTTAACCTAACAAAAGCATGTGTTTGGTTTCATTTTTTGTGACTCAGTGGCCCTCGGGTGTATACTTCAATGGGCTGGAATCCAACTTTCTACCAATTAAGGGTCTCCCTCTCCAAAGCCACCCCACATGGGAACATCGTGTTCATCATACAGTGGCCCTTCTCAGAAACCTACAGTGGTTCCTCTGTCGGTAGAGGTGGAAATCCAAACTCAGAAAGTGACTTTTTAAGAGCTATTGTAATCTGGCTCCCATCTCTTTCTATCCTTCTCTCTTACCACTTCCCATCACAAACCCACTACTTGAACCAGGTTCATCTGCTTCTACTTACTGAGTCCTGAACATTTCATCCAGAGTCTTTTGCATCAGTCTTCCTGGAACACTCCAGCCCCCAGTCATCTCTCCCTTCTCCAAGTTTGTTAAAGGGCTAGTTACATATACTACTTAATTGAACATAATCATAGACTTCTTTTACTGTTATTTAACTTTTCTTGTGTCTATTATTTGTTCAACTAGACATCTCTTAAGAGCAAGAACTGATTTATGAATTTCAGTCACAGATCTTGCATAAAGCTCGGCCTAGTGCTTTTGCACATAGAAGTTCAACTAGTAATTTTTGGAATGTGCACTTTGACAGTCACTCCCTAGTGGGGTGATGCTGTTACACGGGGATTATTTTAATAAAAACTTGTCAGATGATGGCTGCCAAAAAGGCCACCTTCTTAGTGGGTTACAAAGATGTCCGTTCCCAGGGAATGGTAACTGGACGCTGCTCCTTTGGATAAAGAACTTTCTGATACGCCTGGCCTCGGTCTCTTGTCCCTTCCTCAGATGGCATTGCATCTAAATGTCAGAAACGGGGTGTTTTTATTTGCCCCTAAGTGATGAAGAACAGGCATTTAATGAGTATGGCAACCATTCGAGTTTGAAAAACTGTTTTAAATTATGATAAGCATATGTAACATAAAAGTTTCCTTTTTAACTATTTGAAGTGCTCAGTTCAGTGGCATAAGTATGTGCTCACTGTTGTGTAGCCACATCATCACTGCCATGTCCAGAACATTTTTCATCTTCCAAAGCTCAAACTCTGTGCCCACTGAGCACTAACTCCCACTAACACTCCACAGCACCTGGCAACCACCACTCTACTTTCTGTCTCTATGTATCTGACCACTCTAGGTACCTCAGATAAGCAGAATCATATCATATTTGTCTTTAGTGACTGGCTTATTCCACTTAGCATAATGTTTTCAAGGCTAATGTTGTAGCATGTGTCAGAATTTCCCTCCTTGTTAAGGCTGGATAATATTCCATTGTATGTATTTTTCACATTTTGTTTATCCATTCATCCACTGATGGGCACCTGGGCTGCTTCCACTCTTGGCTGTTGGGAATAATGATGCTATGAATATGGATATACAAACATCTCTTCAACGTCCTGCTTTCACTTCCTTTGGGTATATACTCACAAGTATACTCCACTATATTGCTGGATCATTCTATTTTTGACTTTTTGAGAAACCAAACCATGCAATTTTAAAATTTCTCCCTGATATTTGTTGTTTTCAAAGGGAAGGGCAAAATCTATTAACATCCTCACCTTTGGGACCAAACTGAACTTGAAAATTGTTCATTTGAGAACACTATCTTGAGGGGGTAGTTTGTCATCAAAGTTCTTGAATTTGTCCCTGTGTTAGTTACCTATTTTTAAACTGTAGACTTTTAGAGGACAGGCAAGAGATGTTTAATTTGCTTTGTAGGACATGTAGCCCAAACTCAGGTGGGAAGAGTGTAAATATTACATGATGATTATTTCAGCCAAAATAACTCCTTGAGCTGGATGACAAGAGTTTGGGTTGCTTCCAGCTCCTTTTCTCTTGCTGTTTGCCCTTGGGCAAAGAACCTTCTTTTTCTGACTTTTTCAGGTGTGTGTGTGTGTGTGTGTGTGTGTGTGAGTGTGATGGCACCTTAATATTTATTATTATCCTTAAAATTTCTTCACAAATTTCCTTGTAACGACTGTTACTTCACCTTTGTAGCCTGGCCTGACAGCCCCTCTCCTTCTCCAGGTCGTGGGGTAGCACCGAGTGCTTCCTCTTGAATATTTTTGAGCACCTTTCTCATTCCTTTGTTACAGCAAGGAGCATCTTGTTTTGTAATTGTCCATTTGCCTTCTAAACCTTTAGGCTGTGCTTCTTGTGATGGGGAGCTGGGTCTTACTCTTTTTTTTTTTTTAATTAATATTCCCAGCACCTAGAGTCATGCTTGGTACGTAGAGGGGAGTGGCTCAAAAATAGTTATTGATTAAAAAATTAAAGACTAAATGAAACATTATTATAATAATTGCATAATTAGAATAATGAGTTATTATAATAAGTCAACATTTATTATGTGATGGCACTATGCTGAGAGCTTTTATATGTATTTGTTATTTCTATTATCCTAATTAGAGAGATAAAAAAATCAGGCTTAGAGAAGTTTAATTACCCAAAATTACATACCTAGAAGATCAAAGCTGGACTTGAACCCTGGTGTATATTCTAGAGTGCTTGCTTGGAATCACCATGCCTGCCGTATTTGTGTGGACATCAATATTCCACGGCTCTCAATTCTAAGAGTTTCTTTTGTTCTTTTATCCTGCATCTTTAATGATCTGAAATTAGAGAGGTAATTATTTGTATACCTTTATATGTTGCTTTATATTTTCTGATTTAACCTAATAGGCTTGAATCCCCTGATTAGCTGTTAATAAATAATTGATGTTCTGAATCCTATTTCTGAAACAGTTCTTTGACATCTGAGGATGAAGGTGCTAATGAGTACTGTACAATATACCCACTGTCATAAGGCAGCTCCCCATATCGCTGTACTAAAACTGCTTTCGAAGGGGTCTGATACTGTCAAATGTGATGGCCTCCAACTAGACCCAAGTCCCAGGTTCCCTGCAATATTTGACTGTTAACCACTCTTGCTTTGAAACTATGCCCTCCCTTGGCTTCCTTTTTCTCCTCCCAGCTTGCTTACCATTGCTTCTTTCTACTTTTTTTGTTCCTTCCTCGCTACCAGTTTTTAATTGTTGAGGTTGCCAATGCATCTAAATCCTTATCTCTAGCCCCAGTCTCCCCTCTCAGTTCCAGGCTGCTTTAGAGCTGTGTACTAGCTGTCTTCATTTGGTTGTAACAAGAGGTCTCAAACTCACCATGTAGCAATAGGACCTCTTGGCCCCCTTCTTCACCCCCAAAAGTGAAGTTTCATTTTCTTTCAATTTCCACTGTCCCTATTCTTATCCTATGTTTGAATAATTGGCCTTCAGTCTCTGTCTTTCTAACCCATCTTACTCCCTGATCTCAGAATTATTTTTAAAAACATGAGTCTGACTGAGTCATTCAACTGCTTTAAAACCCTTTAATCATTCCCCATTGCCCCAAAATAAACTTTAAACAGGTAGGCAGGGACCTTCACAACCTGTTTCAACCTCCTTTCCAGACTTCATTCCCTCTCTGTTTACCCCACATTGGATGCTTATGACTGTTTAAACTTGGGGTGCGTTTTCATGCCTCCATGACTTTGCTTCTGTTGTTTTCTAGGGCTGGAATATCTTTTTGCCTTTCCTCAGCTGTGAACTCTTACACAAATGTCCCTAAAGGCCCTGATCAAACATAACTGCTTTGATGCTTTCCCTCTTCCCTAACCCAGGAGGACACTACACTCTCCTCTGAGTTCTTATGCTGTCACTTTTCACGTGGTACCCTGGCTCGCCATATACAGGCGTGACTCTCCTTCAGATTATGAGTTTCTCGAAGAAGGGACACTTGTCTGGTGCCCACGGGGGAGCTGGTGCCTAACTCCGGGTCTGGCTCATGGGTGGTGCTCAAGAAGTGTTGGTTGAATTGGGTGATAAGGGAAGTTTCAAGAATATTCAACACTGAAAATAATCCCCCACATTCTGACCTATAGACAATTATGAAGAAGGGTTAATGGGAGACACACGCTGTTGACGGGTTCGGGGTAAGGAGTGGAGAGGCATGCTTTAGACCTGAGGAGGCTATCTTCCCACCTCTGTATTCCCCAACTGCTTTCCGTTTAGCAGAGGGGAAAGTAACTGCTGACTTTTAATTTACATCATCAGAATATGTCTAGTGCTAGAAAAATTAGGTATTCATCGAGAATACAGTCACTCCCACCTCATTTTTCAGTGAATGTTTGAGGCTGACCCTCAGAATGCAGCTATGAAAGGCTCTTTGAGTGAGTGTTGTCAGAGCAATATACACAAGATTTGCTTTATAATAGTGAAGAGTTAGAAAAACATTTCAGAAGAAAAGACCCTCAAATTCCTGTAGAGAGGTTTTATTTTTTCTAGGTGCATTTAACCTTTTTTGTTTGTTTGTTTGTCCTTAAGGCATGTCGAAATAGAGACTACCTTGTAAAATATTACAGCACTTGTTTCTTGGTATGTTCTGCCCTGCTTTTTGCCTTACCCGGACAAAATGTGAGTTTCACCAGTGGCTGGACTCCCCAGCATACTGCTTGCTCAGGCCTTTGAGAGTGTTTTGTTTCTTTCAACAAAACTCTCTGTCATGGACACACTCCCACTGCAATCCAACCGCTCTCTTCTTTTGCTGCGTTCTGTGCCCAGTGGTTGATAGGAGCTGGTTTTTAGCTTCCAAAGGCGGTGAGCAGGGCTGCTAGGCCTTTATAAACATGTGCAGGGGTTCTGAGATGAACTGATAAACGGAAGGCCCTCAAAAGGCCGTGGACGGATGTGCCCGGTAAAAAGAGGGGCAGAGGACAACGTTAGGTCTCAGGCGGGGGACCTGAGGGGAAAGAAACAAAGGAAGGGACTCAGCCAAGATAACTGAAGGCCCCAGAGAGTCCTGAGGGGCATGAGAGGCCAGTGATGAGCAGACAGCAGTCAGCAAACTTGATCCAGAGGTGACAGTGAGCGTGGGGTCAACTAATAGCAGCTTCTAGAAGGTCTAGGTAGAATGCCATGGATGCCAGTGGTCACTATCCCATCTCAAGCATTACTAGTTGCCATTGTAAAGGTTACCAGCAGGCTGACTACTGGTTAAGTGGCCTGGCTGCGTGCTTTTTGAGTGAACAAGCCTTTTTATTTTATTTTCAGGAATGATTTACTTTGTATTATGTTAGCTGTGGTCTGGTCTCGGTTTTCGCATTTAAAATCTAGGCTGTTGCTGGTGGGGTCAGTGGCTCAGGCTCTTCCTTTCTCTGCAAGGTGGATGTTACATTCTGTACGTGCTTTCTGCATCTGTTGGGAATCTCGATGCCCAGACATTTAAAGTCTGAAGCAGGAGAGTCCCTCACAGTAGAAAGTTATCAGAAGAATGGACGTGTTTACAGGCACAGAGAGTGAGACCCTGTGTTAGAACCAAAGCAAACTGCTCTGGGGCAGGAAGCAGGTACCCTCTGCAGGGCGGGGACCCACACCCGTGAGGACAAACAAGGTCACTTGCATTCAAAGCTGTGTGAAACCACTTTGCCCAGGAGACTGGAAAAATACTTGACCAGCAGCAGGTCGTTGGGTGAGCTGGTGGGTGCGGAGTAGAGCAGGTAAGTCAGTACCGTGCCCTCAGTGTAGCAACTCCAACGGCAGCCTCGGTTTAGCTGCTCTCACTGCTTCTGACCCAGAAAACACTCAGAAAATGACTGCAGTGAAACACATCTTCAAGGTGAAGCTTTCAGTCCAGGTTGGGGAGGGATGCGGAGTTGATCCCAAGGGTTCAATACTTACCTCCTAAATGTGCTGGGAGTGAGCTTTGTTTATGCTCTGACCCAGGGGAAGTCACTTTACATCTCGCCCTGTTTCCACCAGCAAAGAGTGCCTTCTGCTTGTTTTGCATAAGCCTTGCACCTCCTCTGCGGAAGAGGCAGGGAATGAACTGGGAGCTATAAAACTCCTGGCGTCATAAATCTTTGCAAAAGCAGCAGTCTAGTGAGCAGCGTATTTGGCTGGCAAGTAATCATCACAGTCTATACTTGGTTTCTCTGCCTGTGAAATGGTGGGAATGCTTTCTCGATGAAATGTAAAGGAGGTCAAAATGAAATAGTGTCTGCATTTTCCTTTTTAAAAACCTGATGCTTAAAGCATCAGAACAACTCAAAGAGAGACGCTCTATGGATAAAAGGTACTCTCTGAGCACCTTGCAGACATCATCTAAAAACCTAGAAATTTTCTCCGAAGAGTATCTGATTCAACTCGCCTTTTTATTTTGAACCAATAAGGGAGATCCGCAGAGGGGAGCTGATTTGCCTGAGGTTGCAAAGTTAGTTAGTTGCAGGGCTCCAGGTAGAACCCGGGGCTCTTGATCCATGGCCTAGTCCTACCTCTCTCTCTGCCTCTCCCCCTCATATGTATATATATGTATGTTGTGATTATTTTTTGTCCTATACTACAACTTGCCCTTTTCATTTAACGATGAGACACTTTGGATGTCTATCTATATCAGATTATTAGATTGCCCTCTTTCATTCTCTCTCTTTTTTTTTTTTTTTTTTGGCTGCGTTGGGTCTTCGTTGCTGCACGTGGGCTTTCTCTACTTGCAGGATGGGGGGCTACTCTTCGTTGTGGTGCGCGGGCTTCTCACTGCGGTGGCTTCTCTTGTTGCGGAGCACAGGCTTTAGGTGCGCGGGCTTCAGTAGTTGTGGTACGCGGGTTCAGTAGTTGTGGCTCGAGAGCTCTAGAGCACAGGCTCAGTAATTGTGGCGCACGGGCTTAGTTGCTCCGCGGCATGTGGGATCTTCCCGGACCAGGGATCGAACCCGTGTCCCCTGCATTGGCAGGCGGATTCTTAACCACTGTGCCACCAGGGAAGCCCCCTCTTTCATTCTTAACAGGTGTATATTATCTTATGCTCCTTCTATTTCTCCATGATGACTTTAATATGTACAAGCAGCATCATGGAGTTTGAATCTTTTTTTTTATAATTAATTTTTATTAGAGTATAGTTGCTTTACAATGTTGTTAGTTTCTAATGCACAGCAAAGTGAATCAGCTATATGTATGCCCATATCCCCTCTTTTTTGGATTTCCTTCCCATTTAGGTCACCACAGAGCACTAAGTAGAGTTCCCTGAGCTATACAGTAGGTCTCATTAGTTTGGAGTTTGAGTCTTGAATTCATGTTACTGATGTAAGAATATTTTATATTAGCGTCTGGGGAGGGGAACAACTTCTGTCAAGGTCAGATGGTTTGAGAAATCTGAGACCTTGCTTCTGTTTCCTGCTGCTACTTACTTGTGGGCCCCTGTCATATGCCAGGTGCCATGCTTGGGACTTTAAATGCTTTAACTCATTTAATTCTCACAACAGTCCATTGAGTTAGATATAATTCCTATTTTACTGATGAGGAGGTTGAGGCTAGTCAAGCCAGCTTTGCTTAAGGCCACACAGTCAATCAAGTGCCAGGCTTCAGATTTGAGCCCAGATTTGCTTGACTCCAAAGCCTTTTTCATTGTCTGAAATCTAGGACACTATGAAGAACGGTTATGATGGGTTTAAAGCTCAGCGTTTTTCATATCTTCCAAGTTTTGTTGGTATAGACCCAGCTAAGGGTCCACTACACACACCAGCAATGATATGGAGGACCAAGTAGCAGTGGAGCAGAGAGAGAGTGATGTGAGGAGGAGGGACAAGAGGTGGCTGCACTTCAGGACACATTATTGTCTGTTATGTGCTAGGCTGTGCGGGAAACACAGAGGGATTGACTGAGACACAGCTCTCCACTCTTGGGAAGCTTCTGGTTTGGCGACGGGAAAGACTCATGTGGGACTGACTGTATCACGAACTGCCCCAGGGTCTCCAGGAAGCTAAGATTGGTTTGGGCCAGGGGTCCTGGGAATGCAGCCTTCACTGAGGAGCAGCCATCTGAACTGACCCTGGAGACAAGTGCAAGTTTCCCACTGGCCGAGTAGGGGAGAGGGCTTTCCATAGAGCAAATGGGGGCACGTGCGACATAGGAGCCTGGTGTGGCTACAGCAGAGGATGAGTGGGAGGATGTAGTGACCGAGGGGCCTAACAGTTAGGATGAGGCTAGATTGTAGCAGCCTTGAATGCCATGTAAAGAGCTTGTAGTTTATATTGTAGATCCTGGGGGCACTATCCAAATTTTTGAACAGGGGAGTGATGTGCTGTCAGCTGTGTTTTAGGACATCCTGCAGAAATGTAACGAAGGGCTCAAGAGGGTCTAAACCAGGGCAATGGGAATGGAAGGGAAGAGGTGAATCCAAGAGATTCTGTGAAGTCCAAGTATCTGGACTTTATGTGTGAGGTCAGACCCATTGTCAATTTTTGTGGGCCCTGCCACATAAAGGACCAAACGAATTAAAATTGACCAGTATCCAGATGCAACTAGAGATTATCATACTAAGTGAAGTAAGTCAGAAAGAGAAAGACAAATGCCATATGATATCACTTATACATGGAATCTAAAATATGGCACAAATGAACTTATCTACAAAACAGAAACAAACTCATAGACATAGAGAACAGACTTGTGGTTGCCAAGGGGGAGGGGGGGAGGGAGAGGGATGGACTGGGAGTTTGGGGTTGGTAGATGCAAACTATTACATTTAGAATGGATAAACAGAAAGGTCCTAATGTATAGCAGAGGGAACTATATTCAACATCCTGTGATAAACTGTAATGGAAAAGAATATAAAAAAAGAATGTCTATATGTGTATAACTGAGTCACTTTGCTATACAGCAGAGCTTGGCACAATGTCGTAAATCAACTATACTTCAATTAAAAAATTAAATTAAATTAAAAATTATCAGTATCCTATATTAAATATAATGTTTTGCTGTCAAAAATATTTGAAGGGATTTTGGTGGGGTTATATTAGTTTTTTTTAAATTGGAGTATAGTTGATGTATAATGTGTTAGCTTCAGATAAACAGCACAGTGATTCAGTTATACATATATATGTGTGTATATATATATATATATATATTCTTTTTCAGAGTCTTTTCACTTACAGGTTATTATACAATATTGCGTATAGTTCCCTGTGCTATACAGTAGGTCCTTATTGGTTATCTATTTTATATATAGTAGTGTGTATATTCATCCCTCCCCCTCTTGGAATTATTTTTAATTTTGATTTTACGGTGTTAATTTTATACTTTGGCACCAGTCAGTTTTTTTCAAGTCTTAGAGTATATTCGCCAGTCCTTAAAATTCAGTGGCACTAAGGTGGGGGGGAAGGGGAACTGTTGAATATGACTTAGCATTTTCTAGCTCAGGTGTCTGGGATGTTGGTGTTACTAATTTACTGAGATTTAAGTCTTAAAAGAAGGAGCAGCTTTGAGGGTGAGGAGGAGGTACAAAGAGTTCAGTTGACCATGTAGAGTGGGAAGTGTTAGCGGCATGTTTCGGTGGAGCTGCTGCAGTGAATCTGGAGACCAGGAGGCACTGGGGTTGGGAGTGTTGATGTGACAGCCCTCAGTCAGCACAGAAAGGGAGAGGATCACATGAGGGAAGAGAATAGACTTTAACTTTGGGTAATGCCCACATTTAAGGGATGGGCGGAGGAAGAGGACCTAGAGAACGTGATTGTCGTGTAACAACATACTGAGGACGAAGAACCAAGGGAATCCAAAGCCATCCAAATCCAGCTTCAAGAAAAGGATGGTTAATAATGTCTGATGCTGGAGAGGGATGAGAGGAAAGGATAGGAGGACGCCGTTAGCCTGTAAGAGGCTCAAGTCACCTTCAAGAAAGTAGTTTTAGTGGAGGGTCCCATTCAATTATCCAGAGTTACAGTGAAGCCATGGTGCGGAGGAGAAGGCAGTGAATGCAGACCGCTTTTCTGAGAACTTGATAGAAAAAGGGTGGGTTGAGAAAGGTCAAAGGAAGTTTAGCAGGACATGATTTTTGGGCTGAGAGGGTAAGGAGCCCTTGGAAAGGAAGCTGGGCTGAGAAAG
This sequence comes from Balaenoptera musculus, assembly GCF_009873245.2. Lineage (NCBI taxonomy): Eukaryota > Metazoa > Chordata > Mammalia > Artiodactyla > Balaenopteridae > Balaenoptera > Balaenoptera musculus. The sequence continues at coordinate 139,241,847 of NC_045786.1, read as the reverse complement.
GATTGGTGGATGGTGGAAGTCTCTGGGAGGCTGGAAAGCACCGAGTAGTAGGGTAGCCGACCAGCCCAGTCACACCTGTGCCCTGACATTGATGACGTGTACGCTTGCAAACAGTTGTCAAGCAATTCTGCATACAAGGCACCATGATGGGTATTCCAGGGGCAACCCACCCTTCAATGAGGCTGTGAGGTGACTCTAGGATCCTCAAGAACAGGGACTTTATGTTGACTGCCTGCTCTCTATGCCTTGAGTAGTGCCTGGCATAGGACGATGCATCAGTGCGTATTTGTCAGCGCTCTGGTGGACTTCGGGTTCCTGTCCCACAACATCCTGAAGCAGACTCCATCCCTTCTCTTTTCTCCTGTTCTATTGTGGGACATATGATGTAGGTGCCGCTCATGTAAGTTTGGAAGTTGGAAGCTCGGTTATAAAGCAGACATTCTCACATTCACACTTTACACCTACCTGCGTGCCCCTCCCCTTTTCTCAGTTCCCTGCCATCTCAGGTCCTGTCTCTCTTGAAAATGTGGACAAGTAAGTTTGTACTGGGACTCCTTCTGTGCCTCTCAGTGCTGAATTCTGGGGCACCTGGACTTTCTGTAGAAGCCGGGAAAGAATATATGATGATCCTTTAGGGGAAACAAAGGGGCTCATTCAATGAGTTGGTGAAAGATGAGTCTCCTTTGTTGATGGAGATAAGAGAGGATCTGGTTTCCTGAAAGCTCTCTGGGTGTGAATGCGCTTTCTTTGCTTGGTTCATGTCACTGGGGGATTTCCTTGATGGTCAATGAACAAGAGGGATCTTTGCTAGGAAGTGCTCCTGCCACCCCAAACTCTATTTTGCGGAAAGGCAGAAACCCAAAGATCAGGCCACATTTGCTGTAATTCTCTCAGATTCTAAGAGTATGAAGAGTTTTATTCAATGGGAAGAGTCTGACTTATGTTTTGGCAATTTCACATTTCCTGGTTGAGATGAGCTGGGAGACTTAACTTCTTTTCAGGAACACTTAATTTTTTTTCCTTTCTATTTACATTTATAATACAGAGTTTTACTAATGTAAAATATTGCAGAAATACAGACCATAGAAAATGAAAGTTCCTCATCATCCACCTTCCTTATCCCCTAGATAATCATTCACTACAATTTGATGCATATTCTGCCAACATTTTTTATACATATGCTAATAAAATATATGGTTGCTATTTATTTTTACAGAAAAGGATTTCTATTATGGATACTATACTATTTGACCATTTACATTGTTTTACTCATCAGTACACAAGATTGTCTTTCCACATATGTATACCTGTAGATTTTCCTCCTTCAAAATGGTTCCATTGTATGGAAAAACCGTACTTATTTAACCAATTTTTAAATGATGCCAAATTAGTTTGTCTTAATTTTTGTGTGTTTTCGTTTTGTTTTGGCTCTAACCAATAATATGGAGCTAGTTTTAAACTGCTGGGAATGGATGGCCTGTTTAAACTAAAGGGGCTAGAAAAATGAGGCCAAGTTTAGTGGGGATGTATAAGGCTGTCTCCTTGATTCCCTCCATTCTCTCCATTCTCAAAGTAGGGAAAGACCTCTCCTGCAGCCCAGGGGAGTCTCCTGTCCCTTCTCCCAGGCAGGACCCAGGCACAGACCTTTTGTTATGAAACGTACTTAGACCAAATCACACTGCCATTTTGTTTTGCTTCTCCCCTTTCCTTCCTTCCTCTCTCCCTCACGCCTTCCTTCCTCTTTTTAACTCGGTGTCCAGTTACAGCGCCCCCCCTAGTTCTCCTCTATTCCAGTCACCCATGAGTGTCCGGGCTCTGCATGCCTTCCTCTCCCACAGCGGGCCTCCCACCATTCCTGACTTTGATCTTGTTTTATGCCCTGCTAGTGTTTCCAGTTTCTCTAGATGGTGCCCTTGTTAGTGTCCGCTGGCTTCCCCTGTAGTCTCATCTGCAAAATATTTTAAATCTACTGTTCCCCAAGTCATTTGGCCTACCCTTTAAAGGATTTAAATACAAATCAAGCTTAACACAACTGCCCCTTTGCCCCATGTGCCTGGTACTTACCCTCACCCTCTGTTCACTGTACTGTGAATAGTAAATTTCCATTCCTCTTGAGGTGACTTCATTTCTAGTGGAAACTCCTGCCCTGTGTTGTGGCAGAGCGAGTACATTCTTTGGCTATGGTCTGACCTGGCTTCGAATCCAGGTTTTAACACTTACCTCAGCAGGTAATTTAATCTTTTTGATCTTCATTTTCCTCTTCAGTAAAATGGGGAATAATGATACCCACTTTTCAGATAGGGTTGCACTATGGACTGCATAAAAATGTGTGTCAGAGGTCTGGCACGTGGTAAGTGAGCAAAAATGATAGCTACTATTGTTATTATAGCTTGGTTTCTCTTTAGCGAATTTGTTAATTTTTAGTGAATCTCATTATGTGTTATAAGGGGTCAAAGAACCAATGCATCCAAGGTCTTACTAGAAACAGATCCTATAGTGATGTAAAATTTTGAACATAAATATTTTTGCCAGTATTCTTGGGAATAGTAAATAAAATAATTAATAAAATAAAAATTTAGGACAAGAATTTAGATATCTCTTTGAAGTTCCTTGTGCTAGAAATCATTTGTATTTCCAAGAGAATGGCTGTTTCCATTTATCCCAAATGGTTCCCAGAATCTGGATTTTTTTTTTTTTCCTCTGAGGTCCAGCAACTTGAGTTAAGGGATGCTCTTTGTGGTTTAATCATCGCCACAAAAGTGCATGAAGAGTTTCTTAGCAAAGACTTTGCCAGTTCATTTGGGAGTTTGTCATAGATTAAGAATGACAGTGGTTTTCTGGTATCCTCAGAAATTGGCTTACTCTGGTTGCTTGCAGAAGGCAAGCTGCGTTTTTGGGTTTCATACTCAGCATTCTAGAGTCACTTGGTTTGGAGTCTATTCTTCATCTACTGGTTTCTGATCCTAATCCCCCAAGGTGAAGCACTGGACCACAAGGACAAATGGTAAGGAAATTAAAACACAGATTCAAATTTTCTTCGAGTTCCCAAGGAAAACCAAGCACTTTGTTCCCTGCACACAGAGGTAGTGAACTGGTCCAAGGTCCCATAGCAGATCAGTGGGAGTTACAAGCTTGCTTTTTATCTCTTGTGCCAGCAAGGCTTCTGGCCTCTCCCACACTTGGGTTGAGTTGTCCCTCCTCTCATGCCCACTAAGGAACAAATTTTGAGGACTCCTGTTCTTTAGGCAGAGCCCATCTCTTTTGAGGTGTTTTGAGCTCCTGTATGGACAGGCATTCCATAAAGCCTGGGAACCTTTCATTGCCCTGGATGGAGGGATTAGAAAACTCAAACTATTCTCTTTGTAAAGTTTGCTCCTAATCCTTTTGGGGCAGGTTGGCTAGTACAGTCTCTTTCTTTTCAAATGGAAGAAGGCTTTGTGAGTAAGAGAAATGACTTGCCCAGAGCATCCAAAAGTTACCTTCAGCAGGACTGAATTTCCCCATTAAAACCCGGCACCTCTTGCCCCCTCGTTGAACTTGGCCGAGACTTGAGGGGCGTCATGCTGAGCTCGCTGGGCAGATGGCTCAGAGGCAGGTCTGCGGAGCTGACAAAGTTGGTTGGTCTGATGCAGAGGGAAAGAACTTGGCGGTGGGCTCCTCCCTCCCTCCCTCCCACCGGATCTTCCCTCTCAGGTGGCAGTTGCAGAGAGTCCTGGGGAGGAGGCCCAGGGAGGGCTCCTGGCCTGACCTTGTAACCTGAGCTTCAGGAAGCTCCTGTCTCTGGAGGTGAGCTGCCTTGTAAAACAACAGCAGGCCTGTCTGCTTCAGAAGCAAGGTGCCTGGAGAGACAGCCTCCTGGGCTTTACTGCCTTTGCCTGCTTAAGCCAGTGGAAGCTATAGACCCGGCATTAGCACATTGCTTTTTCTTCCCTCCCCTGAACCAGGCAAGGAGGCTCTGAAGCCAGCTGGGCTGTGTGTGTCCTTGCCATCTGCCAGGCCTCACTCCTTGGGCCAGAGCCTGGGCTTCGGCCAGGGCTTCCACAGCTCTGCCCAGCGTCCAGCCCTGTGAGCCTCTTGGTGGCACTGCACAGGTGTCCCACTGGGGTCCCGCTCCAGCCCTGTGGGGCAGTGTGGCTGGGAGAAGATGGGAAGGGGTGGGGCAGGGGTGGGGAAGGAGGAGTTCCTGAGTTTTCTCCACTGCTGGTGTTCACTCACCACAGTTCCTTGGTTGCTTGCTCTGATGTGTGCGTGTGTGTGTTTTGGGTTTCGTGGTCCCAGTGACTACAAGATGAATTGTGTGGAAGATCCAAGTTTGGAGGCCACTTACTAAGAAGAGCTTACATTTCTCTTCAGCCAGTTACATTGTGTTAGAACATAAGGGGCGACGATGTCTTGTGATACTGATACTTGTGATGATGAAGTACTTTAGCACAATCTCTTTCTCTCTTTTTCATCTCCCTGAACTATAAAGAATAACTTTTTAGGAGGTTGTTTTCATATTTCATAAAGAATAGTGTTTGCGGGAGGTGGGTCAGGGTCTCTGTGTCAGTGCACCCTTATTGAACCACCCAGACTTTTCTCCTGGGCACTTCCTTGACGGTTGGTCGGTCTGTCGGTCTGTCTGTCTGTCTCTCACATGTTCTCTCCTTCTCTTATTGCTTTTTCCAAGCTGCTGCTGCAGCTTTTTTTGTTTTATTCATTGCTCCTCAAAGCGTTCTGCTTTGGAAAACCCTTTGGAAAGCCCTTTGCCCGGTTAGTGGCTCACTGGGGCCACCCTTCTCTTCCACAGAGCACATTGATTCCAGGAGTCCCTGCTGTCGCTTGACCACAGAGTGGTGGCGAGAGGCGCCTGCTTTCTGGCGAGTTGCCGTCAGCGAAGGACCAGGGCCCCAAGGATGCGCTCATGCAGGCGCCACTTCCTGAAAGGGGTGATCACGGAGCCAGGCCCATCTGAGGGAAATCAGCAGCTCTTCTCAGCCAGCCTCTCTCTGTGCACAGAAAGCTCATTTGTAGGAAAGTTTCTGGGGTGTGGTAGCGCTATTATTTTGTTCACCAGGAAATAATCCCAAGTTTCTCAGTTTTCCCCTTAATGAAGGGCAGAGCCTTGGCCTGGAATAGGGATTGAGTCTCCCAGCATCCTGGAGGATGGGTTAGGTGGGGGGTGATTGGAGGAGCTTTCCTCTCACCCATGTGGCTTTCTGGGCCTGGGCCAGCTAGTGGGAAACCTACAAAATCAGCTGAGGCCTAAATGATATAGCGAGTCCAGAGTTGGACCGTGTGGTGGAAGAAGAAAAAGCAGTATCCAGTCAAGAGTCTGGAAAGTTTTGGCCCAATGATAAGTGGTAAAGTTTGCACTGTGGGTGATCCCAAGCTCTTTTGAGTCGTCAATCTTTCCCTCTCTCTTGCTGTTTTCCTAGAGCCTCTAGACACACCCAGGTTTCTCTCATTGGATAAACTGTCCTTTGGCCCTGCATCTCTGTCTACCCACCCTCAAAACTACATACCCTCCCTCTGCAAACATTTTGAAGGAATGGACTATACTCGTTATTTTGCTGTCATTTTTTCCAGTCCCCACTTTCCTGGACTTCCATCCCCATGACTTTACAGAAACTATTCTTACTGTGATCACCAGTTGTGGATAACTAAAGCCCTCTGGGGTACTGGATGCTGTTGTTTGCTCCCCCAAGGATTCTCGATGTGGTTATCTCCTGACTCCCTTTGTTCTTTGCTGGCTCCTCTTCCTCAGCGTACCGCAAGAAAGGAGTTCCCCAGGGCCCATCCTCAGCTTCCATTCTGGACACCTGTACTCTCTTTTGGGATAATCTTGCCCACTTTCGGTTTTTCTGCTGCTACCTATTTATTGCTGATGATTCTAAAATAACTCCAGCCCAGACAATTTCCCTAGGACTTGAATACCCAGCCTCAGGTTACGTGTTTCCACGGGACGTCTCACAGGATGTCTGAGACTCCTACTGCAGGTGTTGCACAAGCTCTTTCCCCATTTGTTGCCTAAGTCTTATTTGTCCCATAACTACCAATGTAAGGGCCACTTGCTCGGGGAAGCCATCCCACGTTCCCCCAGGCTAGGTGAGGCTTCCCTGTTAACCTTTGCCTAGTACTCTGCACTTTCTTCTGCAGCATTCTGCAATTTGTAAATTATAAATTAATTATTTGTAATAATTCATTGGCTATTTGCCTCCTCTACTGGACTGAAAACACCGTGAGAGCAGAAAGCCTCTCTATTTTGTTTCATTATCGCATATCCAATACCTAACACCATGGCTAACACAGAATAAGGGCTTGATACGTATTTCTTTCTTATTTATTTATTTATTTATTTATTTTGGGCTGCGTTGGGTCCTTGTTGTTGCGTGCGGGCTTTCTCTAATTGCGGCGAGCAGAGGCTACTCTTCGTTGCGGTGTGCGGGCTTCTCATTGCGGTGGCTTCTCTTGTTGTGGAGCATGGGCTCTAGGTGAGCGGGCTTCAGTAGTTGCAGCACGTGGGCTCAGTAGTTGTGGCGCATGGGCTTAGTTGCTCCGCGGCATGTGGGATCTCCCCCAACCAGGGCTGGAACCCATATCCCCTGCATTGGCAGGCGGATTCTTAACCACTGCGCCCCCAGGGAAGTCCCTTGATACGTATTTCTGACCCATTGAAATCTTCACTCCTTCCCCTGAACTTCCTCTTCCTCTTCCTCTTGTGATCACCCTCCTGCTTGATAGACCCACTATCCACTTAGTCTTTCAAGGTGGAGGAGTCATTCTTGACTCTTTGCTTCTTCTAACTTGTGGTTTCCACTCACCCATCAATATCCTAAATAGCTTTGTAACCTGATCTCTCCTCAGCACCTTGACTACTGAAACCCTAGTTCTTGACCCAAGGCATCTCTTGTCTCAACCGCTGCAGTTAACATCCTAATCACTTTCCCTGCCTGTAATCTTGCCTCTGCCCCTTTAAATCGATCCCTCCATGCACCTACCAAAGGGATCTTTCTAGACGGCAAATCTAGCCATTCCATCCACTTAGAACCCTTTATTGACTCCCCGTTACTCAAGTTCCTTAGCATGGCAATAAAGACCTACAGTGATAGGGCCCTTGTCTGTCTCTCGTTCTTCACCAGGCTCCTGGCGGTTTCCCATCAACTTCAGGCTGTTTCTTACTGCCCTCACGCATGGAGTATGCCTTCCTCTTTCTTGGATTGCCTTTGCCTGCCATGCATGACTCTTCTCCATCTCCCTCAACTGTACCTGGATAACTCCTGTTCCTCCTTAAGGATTCAGCTCTGATCCCTACCCACCCACCCTTGCAGAGGCCTCCTGTACGCTCCTACTGTGCTCCCATAAAGCCTTGGGTATTTTTCTCTCTCTCCACATTATATTAAGACCTAGCCTGTTTTTATGACTGTCTCACATACTCATCTGCCAGCTCCTGAGGGCAAAAACCAGGTATTAATCATCTCTGTGACCTCCATGCCTAGCGAATTGCCTGGCACATAGCATGCCTTTTAAAGGAAAGAATGAATGAGCTCAAAACAATGGGATTGAGGAACAGACTACTACTACTACTGATATTAATAGGTATTTTTTTACACTCTTTCTAGGTGCCAAGCATTGTTCTAGGTATTTTATGTATTTGAAGTCCTTAATCTTTACAACCACCTCATATAGTAGATAATGTTAGTATCCTCATTTTATAGATGAAGAAACCAAAGCACAGAGAGGTTAAGTTATTTTGTCCACGGTTACACAGCTAATAAGTGGCAGAGCTGGAATTTGAATTCCTGCAGTCTGCTCCAGAGCCCTGGTTCTTAATCCTGTCCTTGTACTGCCTTTCCATTAGCAGAGATAACATCCATGGACTTTTTAAAACTATGCATCTAACTTGTTGTGTTGCTTGGTGAGTCTGATATGGGTCTCTGTCCTTGGAGGGTAAAAGAGAATCCAAAAGGGGCTGACAGGGCAAGGAATGGGTCTCTATGAGCATTTCTATGAGAAGTGGGTTATTACCATGGAAGTAGTGTCAGGTTAATGAATAGTATGACAGGTAGGTAGACAGGAATCAGACCAGATTGGGCCAGCTTAGACCCACGTTTAACACTTCTATCTCTCATGTCTCAAAGACCACCTTCAACCCTCTGGTGCTCTGACTGTCACCGTGTTGAGTGAGGTTGGGAACACATTAAACTCTGGTATGGTCAGTACCACAGAGCAGAGTCTGACAAGAGGAAAGGAAAGGAGGAGAGAGAGAGAATTATGGCATTATTGGGAAAGGAGTCATGGAGAATAGGGAAAGCTGAGGTTCCCATAAAATAACTTCATTTGCTTCACAGTTCTCACACAGACAGGCAACTTAAAGAATGAGAAGAAAATACGAATTGCTGGTGTTCTACCTGTTTGGCTTCCCCCCCAAATTGGAACCTACATTTAGGGGAGGGGATGCAAGTGCCTTAGCCCAGGTGACAGTGCAGGTCTGGGCTTGTGAGGGGCTGGGTTTGTGAGTGGGCCCTGGGTGAGGGGCCTGAAACCTGAAGGAGTTTGCCAATGTGTCTATTTTGGTTATTTGGGGGAAATTAAGGGAAAAGTGGGCCTTTTTAAAAATAAAACTGAGGTGGAATCAATTAGTTCTAAAATCCTGCTGGAAAGTTCCAAGGTGGGATTGGAAAGAAATCATCCACAGGTATATGTGGCCAGGGTCTGGGGAGGCCTTTATCTTGTCACACATCCTTCGCCCTGCCCTCTTCACAGGTGAGAAAGCAGGAGTTGGCAGACTTTTTCTGTAAATGGCAACATTTTTCTGTAAACATTTTTTACTTTGGGGGCCACACGAGTCTCTGTTGCATACTTTTGTTTGTTTTACAATCCTTTAAAAATGCACAATCTACTCAGTTCATGGGCTGTACAAAAACAGGCTGAGGCTGTCGTTGGATTTCTCCTGTCTAGCGCGTAACCCAGCTGTAGCTTCAGGCTCTGCCACGGGCAGAGTGAGTGCCCCAGAGATCCCAGGATATGCTAAATAAACTTTGTCTTTGAGTAGTGAGCCCTCATGGCAGGAGATGGGTTAATACTCTGCACCAGGGGTCTGCAAACTCCACACCATGGGTCCAATCTAGAACTCAGTTAGGGGTTTCTGGTTATTGCTGAAGGTGTGCAGGAGGGTGTTGACCACAAAGCCCCTCTTCCAGGGCCCCTGATGACAAGGGCAACAGAGGTGAGTTTTGGTTAAGGAAAAGGGCAAATGTCTGACTCTACTCTGAGGGTGACTTCGTACTAGGAATGACCCTCATCTTAATGACTATGATGGGAATCCCTGACATTGGAGCTGGAGAAGGACCTGAAATGAAGAAGGTTCCAATCAGTAGCCAACAACGCAAAATGTTCTGCTCTTAGAGAGGAGATGCACAAATACTGCTTTGTCAAGATTGAGTTAGGTTTAAGTGTCCACGTTTTAATAAAATTGGGCCCAAAATTCCAATTATATTGTTGCCATTGTCCTTATCTTTTTTCAAGGGACTAAGGTAATTTAAATATTGCTGTGACACTCATTCATCACTTATAGAGTAGATTTTTAGAATTATTGAGAATGAAGAGAGTAACAGGGCTAACCCACCTTTTGCCTAAACCCCACTCAGTGGATGGGGTAACTTTGGTTTGTGTTGTTTTCTTTTTCATGTCAATCTTTGGGTCCATAGCCAACTTATTTGAAGCCGGTAAGAGATATGTATTTGGAATTCAGATTTTTTCTTCTTTTTTTTCTTCTTCCCCTTCCTCTTCCTCTCCCCCTTCCCCTCCCCCTTCCCCTCCTCTTCCCCTCCTCCTCCCCCTTCTCCTCCTCCTCCTTCTTCTTTTTTTTTTCTTCTTCTTCCCAATCATGTGGGAAGAAGTATGGTAGAGCCCTTAAGAGCATGGGTTTAGAATTAACCTGGAATTCAGAATTTCTTAGATTTAGAAACATTATACCGTGTGTGTGTGGGGTGGCATCCTATAATTGAGCATGTTATTTTGGCAGCAAAACTTATATTTACATGAAAGCAGATAAATAAAGAATATAAATTAGCTAACTTCAGGGCAGATTTTGCCATCAAATGAATTACAAAATTCTTTCTGCTTTCAGAGCTTTTTGAATTTCAGAATTGTTGTGGATGAGGGATTATGATCCGTGTGATGTCTCTTAAGTAAGACTGGAAGCTTTGCGAGTGTAGGGGGTGTGTCCTGGCATGGTGCATGTACATGGTAGGTACTCATTAAAAGTCAGTTGATTTTCTTAGTACCATAAGCATAATGATGTAAGTCAAGAGTGTTATGCTGCTGTTAAACAACCAGCCCTTATTTATTTTTCTAATTTCAAAATGTATTTTCAAAAATGTTGGAATTCCCCTATAAGCTGTAACTAAACTGAAAGCTGCCCTGGTGGATCATAGATTGAAAAGTAGTAAAGTAAAAGCAAATGGACTCTGTGTGTTGGTGGGTGAGTTGGTGATAGATTGGGTAATTTGTGGAGGTGTCTTGCAGTTTCGTAATTCAATAACTGTAATATGCACAAGAATCGACTTATTAATAGTATTGATGAAAACTGAATATCAGAGAAGGCTTATTGGGCTGTGGCCTTAACTACTTATCTAAACCATGAACTGAAAATGACTGCGATGTACTAACAATACTGAAAAGTTGTCATCAACAGGAGAGGAGCAATGAGGTCATACTCTCAGAACATCTGGCGAGCTCTTCACACAGGGCTGAGTCTCGTTGGGGAGCTCCTAGTGAGAGAAAAATGGGGGGAATTGGAGTGGGTATTAACGGGAGCAAAGAAAATGAATGTGATTTTTAAGGCTTTTCAATTAAAGGTGGAAGGGATTTAGATCATGATATTAGAAAGCAAGCAGAGTGATAGTGACTTTTCTTTGAGTGTGTGTCTATAATCAGATTTCTATCTCTGTATTGAAGGTAAAATGGGAACCATCATTCGGTTGTTATTTTTTTTAAAGGTAGATTTAAATGGTAGTAAAAGAATTAAAGCAAAGCATAAAACTTATAAATGTGATGGTTGTGAAGCATTAGAAGAGATCATCAAAAAGCATCCTGGATGCCTCTATTCTCAGAGGATATTTAAGGGTGGCCTTAGCTATCTTGATCAGTATCAGTATGAGAACACAGATGAGAAGGATGACAGCACTTTACAGGGAAAGGCGTGTGTGGTCACCTGGTCAGATATTACAGAGGAAGTGGAGGTGTGGGTTGATGTGGAGTGCCTCCTTTTGTCTCACCCACTGACAGGGTGGTGTTGAGGGAAAGGGGCAGCTTCTTTTCTTTTTTTTCACTTTTTTATAATTTAAGTGTAGTTGATTTACAATGTTGTGTTAGTTTCTGGTGTACAAAGTGATTCAATTATACATATACATATACATATATATATATTCTTTTTAATATATTTTCCATTACGGTTTATTAAGGATATTGAATATAGTTCTCTGTGCTATACAGTAAGACCTTGTTGTTTATCTGTTCTATATTTGGTAGTTTGTATTTGCTAATCCCAAACTCCTGATTGTCCCTCCCCCATCCCCTTTCCCCTTTGATAACCATAAGTTTGTTTTCTATGTCAGTGAGTCTGTTTCTGTTCCGTATATAAGTTCATTTGTATCATATTTTAGATACCACATGTAAGTGGTATCATATGGTATTTGTCTTTGTCTGACTTACTTCACTTAGTATGATAATCTCTAGGTCTATCCATGTTGCTGCAAATGGCATTATTTCATTCTTTTTTATGGCTGCGTAATATTCCATTGTATGTATGTACCATGTCTTCTTTATCCATTCATCTGTCGATGGACATTTAGGTTGTTTCCATGTTTTGGCTATTGTATATAGTGCAAAGCAGCTTCTTTTCAAGAGCTGGTCTGTGCTGGCCAACATAGCAGCAAAGGGTGGATGCCTTGTTATGCATGATCTCCACAGTGAATTTCAAGCAGTTCTAGACTCTGGCGGGAAAAGGAAGGGAATATACAGGTAAGCATTTCCCAACAGCTGGCGCGGTGTCTCATGGTAGTAAATGCTCTCACTTCAGACTCTGAGTCCTGCTTGCTGTTTTAACTTAGGAGTCCAGTGGTTCCTCCCAGCCCAGGATTTACACTTCTGAGTTGATGTTCTGATTCAAAGCCAGTGTGGCTTGAAGGAACCAAGCCGATCTGTCAGGGTACCCGAAGGGTAGATGAATAGGGTTTTCCCTCTCGTCCACCCATCCCCCAATGCCCACTGGACCCAGCTTGGAAAAGTCTCCCTAGATGCCCACATGAGGGTCGTCTTAGCCTAAGCTCTGGTCTATACTTGGAAGAGAGCCGTCTGCAGACATGTTCTGCCCATTCTCCTTCATCTGGATAGACCACACCTTCTTATGTGGCCAGGATTTTGGTCTTTGATGTTTTTTGGGAGAAGACCAGCAGTCAAGTTGGGCTCTCTAAACAGGCCTCTTGAATCAGTTTTCTAGTGAACTTCTCTTTCAGTTTCCTGGGGCTCTGAGGACTAAATGCCTATCCAAAAAGTAACTAGGCTTGATGCTGCAAAGCTGGTGGAAAACTGGGGAAATCACACCTTGAGGTGATTCTACACATAGACAAGTGGCTTTTATGGCTGTTAAGACATATGGCGATGAGGAGCTGCTGATGGATGATGGGTTCCTGGTAGCTTAATGGCCTGCTGCAGACCACCCTGGATCTTGATAGCCATGCTTTCGACGAGTGCTTCTACACACACACACACGCACACACACGCATGCACTTCCTCTGCCCAGAGGCTGTGGCCAGAGCTCCAGATGTCCTCTTTCACCTTATCAACAAAACTTGAGCAGATTGGAATTTGATTGTTGAGATGACTTCTTTCTTGCTGTCAGCCATCAAGAATGCGAAGGATCAGTGAGACAAAGCCCTTTTCCGACAGATATTTAGACCCAATTTAAACAAGCCATGCATGTATATGGCTCACACAGTACCTGAGTATACAGCTATATCATCTCCTTGTCATTGTCTTATTGTAAGGAGATCATGAGTTCCTTGAAAGCAGGATATACTGTTTTTCTTTCCCCACAGTAAGCTGTCATGAGCCCTGCAGGTGCTCAATAAATATTAATTGAATTAATCAGCTGCCACAACACAGGTGCACACATTTATCTCCCTTGTGCTTTCATTCTGCTACAAATACAACGTGTGCATTCAGCAACCCTAGGAGCATGGGTTCCCCCCACCCCCGTATCTGCATGGGCTTTCTGCCGCTGGGCATCTAGACCCCTGTAGCCAAACATGTTCTACAAAGTGTGAGGCCCCGCCAGTCCTTTTACACACAGCTCATGTAATACATACACCAGCTTTGAGGGTCTTTACAACTCCCCCTTTTCTCTCCCACCCCCAATGTTTCCTGACCCTTCCAAGGGTTTTAAGGAGAATGAGGTCCACCCCCTACTCCACTTCTGGGACAGAGTTTTTAATTACTGTGTAGGCTTTTGTTCTGTTGTTGAGATCAGGCTTCTCAGTGTAGGGAGAAGGGAATTCCAGTCATCCTGATGCATTATAATCAAATTACTTACCACAAGTCAGGAGTAACAGTTCTCTGCTTTCATTTTGATCACAGCAGGTGATACAGGAACGAAGCATCTCGCATTTCACTAGGTGCTTTAGGCTGTGGCTGCAACAGTGCTTTCCAGGGGTGGTTTCATTTAAGAACCATGCAGCCAGTAAACATTTTATCTCAACTCCATGATCTACCAACTCTATGCATAAAATGTAGTCTGTATTTTAAAAAAATCAATATTGGCCCCAAATGCCTGACCACGAACTATACTTAACAAATAACAAGTACACACTGAAAACCAAAATGATAAACTTTAAAAAGAGTCAAAAATAATTTGACTCAGAAATGGAGTAGATGAGGTTGTCGCTGAGTCATTATTTCCCAACGTTGGAGACACACATGGGACCCCCTGACCCCTGAAAAGTGATATTTTCATATTGTCAAAGGCTGTTACCTCTTGGCAAGTCTGATGCTGGATGATCCTGCTGTCTGGTGAAACTAGTGTCATAAAAGGAACAGAGAACAACCTTCTTCTCATTTCTAGAATCCTATAGTTTGGTAAAACTTTCAGTTTGAGAGCACAACACAATGCTCAGAAAATATTTGTGGAACAAATGAATTATTCAGAGAGCTGCAAGTTTTGTTCTTCTCATTTCCTGGTTGATGGGGAAGAGGAGAGTGGCAGGTATTTTGTAATAGGTTGGCAGTTTCCAAAGACACATGGCCACTTGTGCCCTGTAGTGGGTGTCTGTTCTGTTTTTGCCAGCTTTATGTACATGCTCACAATATATGTACCAACAAGTATACAGAGTTATTGATGTTTGGCAGGCAAAAGAGCTACTTCTGTTCAAAGGCAAACGCTTGTCATGTGGATATTTTCTGATAAGGGTGCCCACATGCAGTGGGTGTAGCAAACTGTGTAGGCACGAAGAGAGATAAGTCAGGGGAGCAGGCCAGTTCTGCCAAGCCCAGATAATGGGCCGGGGCTTAGAGGAGTTCATTTTATAAAGGCAGCCCTGGGCTGGTTTGGTTACGGACTACTTTGGATCTTTCATTTTCCAGTATTTTTGCATGTCTGTCCGTCCCTCTGTCTCCCTCTTGAACAAGGGAGTATTATATGTAGAGAGAACAATAGCTCGAGAACTCTGGGCTTCTGGGTCTCATTTCTGGTGGGGTTAGTGACCTGAAATGCTCAGGCCTTTAGAAACAGCAGCGTGCTTGCCATCTCTATGGTGGCATGCTGTGGTCACAAAGGAAACAGGAGCCAGACAGATTTCTAAACACCAAGGGAAGTCTTAGAGCAGGTGGGATCCCTGGAATGTGGTTTGAATGTATTTTGGTAATGTCTGTATATTTTGGGTAGAAATGGGATGCGGCATCTGGGAGGAGAATAGTAAATCTGACTTATACACATAGGAGGTGTTTATGGGGAGCCCTAGCACCATCTTCACGTTTCTTTTCAACTGAAGCCCTGCTAAGTGTTAATATGGATTACTGGACTGTTAACACAGTTAAAATTTATCATTAGCAGCAGCTCATCCAAAAGTTATGCTGTCAGACCAGGTGTAGGTTGTACTTCACCCCTTGCTTCTCACGGTAGTGTGACCTGGGGAAGTTCCTAAACTTCTGTAAGCTTCACTTTCTTCCTTTATAAAATGGAGAAAGTGAAAAGCGCTCACAGCTCGTTTCATTATCAATACACTCCTGTGTATGCCAGGCACTTAGTATATGCGTCCCATGTACTGAGTCCTCGCTGAATATGCTTGTTCCTATTTTTGTTATTGTTATTATCGTTGCTGTCCTGTGATGGTATTCTACAGATGTTTGTTGTTGGAGATGCACATTCCTATTGTGTGTTGGGACCTGTTCCCTTCACATGAGTAGCCAGAGGTCTGGCTGCCTGAAGTGCAGGGAAAGGGTTTGGATGGGAATAGCTGTGGACAGTTCACAACTGAGGACATTCATTCACTGGTAATCAAGGGTAACTGTAAAAGTAAAGGAAGTTTGGCTCTTCTAGCCCATCATTTTTACACGGGGACTCCTGCTAAGCAGCTCTTGGGAGGCACAGCTGTCACACATGCACGTGAGGACAGTCTACTCGGCTTAGGGGCACCATTTTGAGGATGGATAGACTGCTATTGTTGGCTCTCCACTGCAACCTGTTTTGTTGGATTTTCTAAAGGCCTGGGTTACAGCACTTTTATAATTAAAAACAATCTAATAAAACATATTAGGTTGGCCACAAGGAAATACATCCAATTAATAGTGGTCCTGTCTAAGCTGTTCTGGTTTAGTAAGCTGGCTGCTGGTGGTAGGAGAATGGTTCAGGCCAAGGCACAGGAGCTAATGCTAAGGGAAGAAGGTTAATGTTGATGCCTCCCAAGCCTGCTGACTGACCTGGGGTGGGAAAGCTGCCGAGGTGAGGCAGGCATCGCTCCCCTCTATGCAAACCCACTCTCCTCTCAGAGCTCAGCTCTTCGGATTGGTTTGACAGCTGATGGCCTTTATCCAGAGAAGGCAGCTTGAGCAAGCCAGAAAGCTGTACTAACTCTCAACAGAATGTCACTCCCATCCCTTTTCCTAGCATGAGAAGTAGGGATGGTGATGGAATGAGGGCATTGTGATGGGGCCATGACCAAGTGGAAATGAGAAAGTAAGGAAGTTACTGCTGTGTTTGTTGTGAAGAATTGTGGCAAATATTCAAACAGTGATTTTATTTTCCCCCAGTGGAATAAAGACATCCTTCTCCTTTCATTGGAGGGAAAGAGGGGGTGTCACATGACAAATCTTGAGTGGCGACAGCTGGCTTGCTCTGCATCCTTCCCCTAGCGTCTCTTCTGTAGACGAGTCTCTGACATCATGGGAGATGGTTGCTTCCTCATGTCTGCTCCTGGCACCATAAAAACCTCAAGAAGTGCAAAAGTATAGACAGCTTGTTTTAATCAGAAATCTGTCATCCAATATTTAGAGGATCTGCACAGATACCCAAAAAGGCAGAGATGGCCAATCCCTGAGTAGATGCTGTGTAAACACTGGATAACGTTTCTGATGATTAAAGAAACCCTCAACTTCTGCATATCCCCAGCTTTTAAGTGCCATAAACAGAGGAGAGGGGAAGAATAGTTGCTGTTTTATTACTGGAGAAACTGAGGTACAAAGAGGGGCAACAGTTCATTCTTCTGAGTTGTGGGAGCGGCCACAGACCTGGTGCAGTGCTTGGTGGCCCACATGTATTCAGGGCTGCCCTCTGTGCCAGGCATTCTGTGAAGGACTCTTAAATACATCATCTTATCTGATCCAAACAGCAGTGCTGTGAGGTGATGACTGGGTATTTTTATATCTATCATATCACATGATACAGATACTTTATTTTTTTAATTTATTTATTTTTATTTATTTATTTTTGGCTGCACTGGGTCTTTGTTGCTGCATGCGGGCTGTCTCTAGTTGCGGCGAGTGGGGGCTACTCTTCATTGCGGCGCACGGGCTTCTCATTGTGGTGGCTTCTCTTGTTGCGGAGCACGGGCTCTAGGCACACGGGCTTCAGTAGCTGTGGCTCACGAGCTCTAGAGCGCAGGCTCAGTAGTTGTGGAACATGGGCTTAGTTGCTCCGCAGCACATGGGATCATCCCGGACCAGGGATTGAACCTGTGTCCCCTGCATTGGCAGGCGGATTCTTAACCACAGGGCCACCAGGGAAGCCCTGGTGATGACTATTAACTCCACCTTATATATAGATGAAGAAACGGAGGCTTAAAGAGTTTAAAGAAATGGCCCAAGGCCACACAGCTAGTGAGTGGCTAAGGCCAGAGTCATCCCGGGGCTGTCTAACTCCAGATGCCCCCAACCACGGCGCGGCACTGCCTGGTTCATGTCCCCAGGTCAAAGTCGCCTTAGTCTACTATTTCTGGCACTAAATCCCCTGTGTGCTACCCTCTGGTTCTTTCTGGAAGCTGGCTCAAGCCTTTGCTGTATGGTCGAGTATTGCTACCATGTACTTGAGAATGTCGAGGCATGGCAAGCTTTCTGGAGTTGCTTGCAGACTGTTTTAGCGGTGATCACTCACTTCTCCACACTCTTCAGATGACCTACCGTGGCTTACGTGTCCACCACCCTGGCCACACACACACGCCTCCCTGGCAACGGCAGGCACTTGGCACCTCTGGCTGCCCTGGCCCCAGCCAAGCTATTTGGTGTCAGGCCTCTTTAAGAGAGGAATGTGGTAGCAGTTCCTTTGCAAGCAGCTCAGTCTGATTACAGGGTGAGGCTCTGACATGCTGTCCAGTTCTGGGTAGCCCATTTCCAGTGCTCAGAACCAGGGGTACCCTGGCTTCGGGTGCTTTCAGGTGATAACATTTGCTGCGCTCTTTAACAGATAGGCGGAGAGTGTTATCAAACTGTGGCACCTTGGAAAACCTGCAGAAACCCTCCTCTGGTTCCACACATTGGGGTTTCCCTTCTTCTGAAAATAGATAGATGTGTGTTATGTTAAAGAGGGACCCTAAAAATAGAGTGTGGCTTCAGTGAAGAGCTGGGGGGTTAAACACAGACATTTCCCTTCTGACGCTGCCACTTGTTTCTCCTGGGAAAGTTACCCCACCTTGCTTTCCTGTCCTCTCTGTGTCTGCGACGACTTTGGGGGAAAAGGTACTTGGAGATCCTCAGAGGAAATGTGGGTCTGATGCCTGCTAGAGACCCAGTGTATTTGTGTTCTGCAATCTCAGGGTTGGATTAACTGTGACATTAAAGGGCCTCTTGGCCTCCCAATGTAGATCATCTTTCTTTCCTGTTGCTTTGCTTGATGTTCTTGTTGCCTGGTGTTGAGCTGGATGTGGACGAATCTGTCCCAGATGATTTAAAAACTGTTTATAGGCACCCTGCTCCTTTGATCTCTCATCCCTCCCTGCATAGGGCTTGGGTCAGGCAGGGCTGTGATCACAGTGGTTAAGGGCAGGGGCTCTGAGCCTGACTGCCTGAGCTTGAATCCTGGCTCCGTCACTTACTGGCCAATGGACGGGGCAAATCACCGAACTCTCTAAGCCTCAGTGTCCTCACATATAAAATGGGGATAATAAGAGTTATAAACAAACGGACCTAAGTAAACTTAAAATCTTTTGCACAGCAAAAGAAACCATTGACAAAACAAAAAGGCAACCTGCTGAATGGGAGAAAATTTTGCAAATGACATGACCGGTAAGGGATTAATATCCAACATATATAAACAGCTCATACAACTCAACATAAAAAAACCCAAACAACTCAATTAAAAAATGGGCAGAAGACCTGAATAGACATTTTTCCAAAGAGGACATGCAGATGGCCAACAGGCACATGAAAAGATGCTCAACATCGCTAATCATCAGGGAAATGCAAATCAAAACCACAGTGAGATATCACCTCACACCTGTCAGAATGGCCATCATCAAAAAACACAAATAACAGGGGCTTCCCTGGTGGTGCAGTGGTTGAGAATCTGCCTGCCAATGCAGGGGACACGGGTTCGAGCCCTGGTCTGGGAAGATCGCACATGCTGCGGAGCAACTGGACCCGTGAGCCACAATTACTGAGCCTGCGTGTCTGGAGCCTGTGCTCCGCAACAAGAGAGGCCGTGATAGTGAGAGGCCCGCGCACCGCGATGAAGAGTGGCCCCCGCCTGCCACAACTAGAGAAAGCCCTCGCAGAGAAACGAAGACCCAACACAGCCATAAATAAAATAAATAAATTAATTTAAAAAAAAAATTTAAAACCACAAAAACAAACAAACAAACAAACAAAACACAAATAACGAATGTTGGTGAGGATGTGGAGAAAAGGTAACCCTCCTACACTGTTGCTGGGAATGTAAATTGGTACAGCCATTGTGGAAAACAGTATAGATGTTTCTCAAAAACCTAAAAATATGACCCAGCAATTCCACTCCTGGGTATATATCCAAAAGGAATAAAAACACTAATTTGAAAAGGTACATGTACCCCAATGTTCATAGCAGCATTATTTACAGTTACCAAAATGTAGGCAACCTAGGTGTCCATCAACAGGTGAATGGATAAAGAAGATGTGGTGTGTATACACAATAGACTACTACTCAGCCATAAAAAAAGAATGGAATTTTGCCATTTGCAACAACATGGATGGCCTTGGAGGGTATTGTGCTAAGTGAAATAAGTCAGACAGAGAAAGACAAATACTGTATGATATCACTTATATGTGGAATCTTAAAAATACAGCAAACTAGTAAATATAACACAAAAGAAACAGACACAGAGATAGAGAGCAAACTAGTGATTACCAGTGGGGAGAGGGAAGGGGGAGGGGCAATATAGGAGTAGGGAAGTAAGAGGTACAAACTATTAGGTATAAAATAAACTACAAGGATATATTGTACAACATGGGGAATATAGCCAATATTTTATAATAACTATAAATGGAGTATAACCTTTAAAAATCATGAATCACTATATTGTATACCTGTAACTTGTATAATATTGTATACCAACTATGCTTCAATCAAAAAAAGGAGTGGCTGTTTCACAGGGTTGTTCTGAGGATTTCATGTGATGGTGTTTATAAGGTGCAGTGTCTAGCGTGAGTTAAATTCTCAGTAAATGTTTTTGATGACAACTGCTTAATAGCTAGAGAAATTTACTCCCTAGTATCCAGATGAGAAAACTAGAACTCAGAAAGGAGAAAGAAGTTTCTCCAGTTTTGCCAATGAGAAATGTTTGAATAACCTGCCTGACTGTGAGATCCTTGAGGACAGGGACCATCTCATTATGAACACATATATAGTATCCATTCAGGAAATATTTGGTTAAATTAATTTCCACTCATAATGGCACTGTCTCATTATTTTTTTAAGTTAGCAGTGAACAAAAAGGATTGAGATAGCAGCAGCAAAATGTAGAAGCCATTTACATCTCCCTGGTATTGTTTCTTCCCCAGAGAAATGTGATCGCTAGCCTGGTGGTTGGCATGTAGACAGGCTCCAGACCAAGGAGCTCAGTGTGTGCCAGATAAACTCTCACACGCGTGAAGGAATGACGGATAAGAGGCTCAGCCAGATGAGGCATGTGAACAGGTGTCCTCCTTCAGGTCACAAGAAAGCTTCTTGGAATAGCTTGAGAGTTCTTTGGGGGAGCTGATCCCCTCCAAGAGTAATTTGCCCTATAAGGTCTGGGATCACGTCTTAAATAATTTCATGGTTACATATATGACCATGCATTTGAAGCAGTCCATATTATCCTTGTAACTTTCAAGGCTTTTTGTT
Organism: Balaenoptera musculus; assembly: GCF_009873245.2. Lineage (NCBI taxonomy): Eukaryota > Metazoa > Chordata > Mammalia > Artiodactyla > Balaenopteridae > Balaenoptera > Balaenoptera musculus. Next base: position 139,221,020 of record NC_045786.1, on the reverse strand, counting down.
TTATTAGTATTTATAAAAGATACTTTGAGACATTTAAACCTTGAGTTTAAACGAATGCCACAGAAAATCTCCCCTCTGCTGGCTCTCATTCCACATGCAGGAAAGACTCAAACATTTTAGCCTTGTAGGGTGTTCTCAGTGGCCAGAACAGCTAGAAGTAACCCATTCTCTTGGAGAGATCCAAAGGTGGAAATGGCACCATTAGCAGTCACTCTCTATATTATGAGAAGGAAGAACTTTTCTTCTAGATGGGTGTACCATCTGGGAACAGAGAGTGAACCGAACTCTCAGAAGACCTGAGTTTAAGCCTTAGCTACGCCACCCAAGTGTTGGGCAAGGAACTCATCTCAAAGTCTTAGTTTGTTTAACTGAAACTGCGATTAATAGTATCTCCCCCACTCCTACCCTGTCTCCCAGGTTGTTAGAAGGATCAAAGAGAAATTATGTGAGAAAACTTTCTGATAAACACTGTTTACCTGGACAATAAAATCACCACTTCCTGTCAACAGCACCCAACTCAAATGGCATCTCTTCCGTGAAGCCTTCTCTGGTTTCTCCAGCATTCAGTATTCTCTCCTGTCTCTGAATTCCTATGGTATTTTATTTATGTCTCTCTCTTCACACTTACCTAATTATATCTTGTTGTATCATTACTTATATCCACGTCTTAGGCAACCTGAGGGCAGAATCTGTGCCTCTACCACATTTATATCCTCCACTATAGTACCTTGCTGGAGAAAACCCTCTCATTATTTTAAAATAAATTGTAATAATTATTCTATATCACTATTGTCAAAGCAGTTCATAACAATGCACCTGCACATAGTAGGTACTCAATAAATATTTGTTTTTAGTCTTTTTATTTATGTTTATGTTTTTAGTTTCAGTATTTTGTTTTTAAATTTATTGAGGAATAATTTACACACAGTAAAATTTACACTTTTCAGTGTACATTATTATAGGTGTTGACAAATACACACAGTGGTATAACCACCACCACAATCACCCTCCAAAATTCCCTCATGCCCCTTTGTTGTCAGCCCCTTTCTTCAACCCTAACCGTTGTCAACCACGGGTTTGTTTTCTGTCCTTATAGATTTGCCTTTTGCAAAACTTCATATAAATTGAATCATACAGTATGCAGCTTTTTGTGTCCAGCTTCTTTCACTTAGCATAATGCATTTGTGATTCATTCATGTTGTGTCTAATTTATCAGTTCCTTTTTTATCACTGAGTAGTATTTCATTGCGTGGAGGTACCACAGTTGGTTTATCCATTCACCAGTTAATAAACAAGTTATTTCTAATTTGGGGTCATTATGAGTAAAGCTGCTATAAACATTTACATTTTGTGTGAACCTAAGTTTTTAGTTCTCTAGGATAAAAATACCCAGGAGTAGGATTGCTGGGTCATATGGTAAACGTATGTTTAATTTTGTAAGAAACTGCCAAATTCTTTTCCAGAGTGGCTGTACTATTTTGCATTCCCACCAGCAATGTTTGAGAGTTCTAGTTGCTCTGCATCCTGACCAGCACTTGTTGTCAGTTTTTTTAAAGCCATTCTAATAGGCACGTAGTGATATCTTATTGTAGTTTTAATTTGCATTTCCCTAATGATGAATGAAATTGAGCTCTTCATGTGCTTATTTGCCATCCGCATATCTTTTTTTTTTAAGTTTTTTAAAAAATTTTTATTTATTTATTTTTTTATTTATGGCTGTGTTGGGTCTTCGTTTCTGTGCGAGGGCTTTCTCCAGTTGTGGCAAGTGGGGGCCACTCATCATCGCGGTGCGCGGGCCTCTCACTGTCACGGCCTCTCTTGTTGCGGAGCACAGGCTCCAGACGCGCAGGCTCAGTAGTTGTGGCTCACGGGCCTAGTCGCTCCGCGGCATGTGGGATCTTCCCAGACCAGGGCTCGAACCCGCGTACCCTGCATTGGCAGGCAGATTCTCAACCACTGCGCCACCAGGGAAGCCCCCATCTGCATATCTTTTTTTTTTTTTTTTTTTTTTTTTTTTTTTATTTCTTTTTGGCTGTGTTGGGTCCCTGTTTCTGCGCGAGGGCTTTCTCTAGTTGCGGCGAGCGGGGGCCACTCTTCATCGCGGTGCGCGGGCCTCTCGCTATCGCGGCCCCTCCCGCTATCGCGGCCCCTCCCGCTGCGGAGCACAGGCTCCAGACGCGCAGGCTCAGTAGCTGTGGCTCACGGGCCCAGCCGCTCCGCGGCATGTGGGATCTTCCCAGACCAGGGCTCGAACCCGCGTCCCCTGCATTGGCAGGCAGACTCTCAACCGCTGTGCCACCAGGGAAGCCCCATCTGCATATCTTTTGATGAAACATCTGTATAAAACTTTTGCTCGGGGGCTTCCCTGGTGGCGCAGTGGTTGGGCGTCTGCCTGCTAATGCAGGGGACACGGGTTCAAGCCCTGCTCCAGGAAGATTCCACATGCCGCGGAGCAACTAAATACGTGCACCACAACTACTGAGTCTGCACTCTAGAGCCTGAGAGCCACAACAACTGAGCCCACCTGCCACAACTACTGAAGCCCACGTGCCTAGAGCCCGTGCTCTGCAACAAGAGAAGCCACCGCAATGAGAAGCCTGCGCACTGCAACGAAGAGTAGCCCCCGCTCACTGCAACTAGAGAAAGCCCTCGCACAGCAACGAAGACCCAACACAGCCAAAAATAAATAAATAAATAAATAAATAAATAAATAAATAAATTTATTTTTAAAAAAACAAAACTTTTCCTCATTTTAAATTGAGGCTTTTTTAAAATTAATGAGTTTTTTCTTTTTTAAAAATTAATGAGTTCTGAGAGTTCTTTATATAGTCTAGATATAAGTCCTTTATCAGACACGTGTTTTACAAGTATTTTCTCCCAGTCTGCAGCTTGTATTTTTAATATCCTTCCAAGAGCAGACATTTTTATTTTTGGTGGTCAGATTAATCAATTTTTTCTTTTATAATACTTGATCTTCTATGGATCATACTTTTGGTGCTGTATCTAAAATATTTTGCTTAACCCAACTTTACAAAGATATTCTTCTGTTTTTTTTTCTAGAAGTTTCAGGTTTTACATTTAGGTCTATAATCCATTTTAGCTTAAATTCTGTATGTGGTGTAAGGTATAGGTAGAGGTTCACTTTATTTTTCATTTGATGTCTAGTTGTTCAGCACCCATTTGTTGAAAAAGACTACCCTTTCTCTGTTACATTGTTTTTGCACCTTTGACAATAATTGTTTGACTATATATATGTCAGTCTATTTCTGGACTTTAGTCCATTGATCTGTATGTCTATCCTTTTGCCATACTATGCTATCATGATGGCTGTAGCTTTATGGTAAGTCTTGAAATCAGGCAATGTGAATCCTCCAGTTTTGTTCTTTTTACAAAATGGTTTTGCTATTCTATTTTCTTTGTATTTCAATAGAAAATTTAGAATCAACTTGTTGATTTCTAAAAAAAAAAAAAAAAAGCCCTGTGGGTATTTTGATTGGCATTGCACTGAATTTGTAGATCAGTTTCAGGAAAACTGACATCTTAATAATATTGAATCTTCTATTCCATGGGCATGGTATATCTCTCCATTTATTAGACTTTCAAATTCTTTCATCAGTGTTTTGTAGTTTTCAGCCTACTGATCTTGCACATATTTTGTTCTATTTATATCTAAATATTTCATGAGTTTTGTGGGGGGTGCTTTGTTCAATAAAAAATTGTTGAATTAATGAATAAACAGTGCCAACCTACTTGTGAATGCTCGTCTTGATTCTGTAGTCAGATACAGGGTACTAGAATAGTGTTGGAAAATTCATCAAAGTCCTTGGTTATGGTCAGGCCGGCAGTGAGGCTAAGAGGTCTGAGTGTAACTCTAGAAGGCAGGGAATAGGGCCTCATTCTGCACCCTTCTTGCCACATTCTTTAACTTTGGACAGTTCCTTCTCCCACCCAGGGTTTACCTCCTAGCACAGGTTGTACATTAAGTTAAGGCTATACTTTTCAAGGGCTCTCTAGGCAAAGTTGGCTTTCCCTGTAGGTGCCATACACAGTTCCCTCCCTCACACAATTTGAACATGCTGGGTAACCTGTCTGACCAACCATTTCTCACCTATTTGTCTGGCTTGGCTCCTACACTGTCTCTTTCATATCCATCCTTTGAATAAGGTGATCTATTTCTGTAAGGTGCTTATTAAGATGTGTTCCCTGGGAGAGATACTCTGCCCCTTGGGAAAGTAGATACATCCGTTTCATCCAATTAACATGTACTAAAATTGAGTGCCTACCATGTGCAGAGACCTCTGAGGTGAAAATGGCATCCTTCCCTTTGAGGAGTTGACTATGATAGGGAATTAGGTTGTCAAAGTCAATTTTGTTTTGAAGTAGGGATGGAAGTAGGTCTGAAGGAAGAGTTCCACTTGGGTCATTCAACTCAGTGGAGGAACCTGGCATCAAGGGAGGTTGAGAGAGCTTGGATGCTTGAGGTAGGGGTAAAAGGGAAAGACAGTTGCAGAAGGGGCAATGGGGTAATGACAATAGACTCCTACTGTGTACTTTCCTTTTTGCTGTGAGAGTGTGTGTATTGAGCTGACCCACAAACTTGATACTAAGAAATACTGCATTTTCTTTGTAAATAACTATACCTTGGGGTTATAGGGTACTCTATGGTTTATACATCATTTTCATATAACTTCCTATAATCTGTACAACAGCTTTATGTGATAAGTGGTGGGTGTGTTGATTTAGGTATCCTAACTGCTCTAATAAGGAACTGTAAAATAAATTTTATTTCTGGCTCACATCATAGATGAGTCAATGGGTATAAATTGAGGGGGAGACTTTGTTCCCCACAGTCATCCAGGAAATCAGGTTCCGCTCATGTTGGCCCTTTAAGTCCTAGGAGTTTAGGGGAAAGAATGAGGAATTATGGGGAAGATTTTTATGGCTAAGGCCTCGAAGTGGTGTCCCTTGTGCTCATTCAGTCACACAGCCACACCTAACCATAGGGGCGACTGGAAGATGCCTCCAAGCTGGGTGTAGAAAGGGTAGAATTCGGACATTGATAGGCCCTGTCCTGTGCCATGGAAGCACAGGGTATTTCCCTCATTTTACAGGTGGAGAAACTGAGGTACAGAGTGGTTGAGTGACTTATAGAAGAGCACACGACTACTAAGTTAAGTACAGGAGTTAGGATTTCAACCCAGGTCTGCTGTTTTGATAGAACAGGGACAATAATACTAATAGCAGTAATAACAGTAATAATATCTAATAGTCTGTGAGTATAGGTGTGTGTTAAATGGGGCAATGTATATAACGCTCTTAGTAAATTCCAGGTTCCCTTCCGAGCCTTGGGCTTTGCTCGCAGTTGTGTAAAGAGCCAAGTCTTTTTCCTGAGGACCGTGGGCGGCAGAGTGACTGCATGAGCCAGCAGCTGGTGCGTCCCCATCAGCAGAGTCCAGGGAAGGAGGCTGAAACGGATTCTAGTGGCCGAGAGGTGCTCTCTGAGCCTGGGAGGTTGTGCACAGGAGGACCGGCTCTGCCAAGCCTGGAAAGGCTGCACTTGCCTTTGCTGTGAGACTGGAGCCTTGCAGGCAGCTTTCTGTATGTGTCCAGAGGACAGCCCCGCTGCGCCAGGCTCACGCCCTGGCCAAAGGTGGGAAAATCCTCCAGCCGGCGCCCTTCCCCTCAGGAGTCCTTGTGGGCCTGAGCAACTTTTAAGAGATTAATTTTAACTGAATTATTTTAAAAGCTCTAACATGAATGAATACCAAATTGGCACCCATGACATATATTATTTATAGGTTCAACTTTTAAAATAGATCTCTTTGTTTGTGTAGCAGAGCTGTACGGATAGAAACCATTCTATGACTGATGTTTCTGTGACACAAGAAAGAATATATAAAAGACTTCTCAGCTAAGTGGAGTGGGGCTTCCCTGTCTAGAAGACTTCTGTGTGAGAACGGCTGCTTTCATCAATGTTTCGGGTGAGAAAATTGAGGTGTGGGTTGAGTCAGAGCTGCTCTGAAAGGTTTCAAGATTGGATCGTAGGCGTTGGGCCCTGTTGCCACTGCCTGTTCTTTTGCCACCACAGTCCAGCAAAAGAAGAAGAGACAGCAGGAATGTGAGATTGAGGCACAAGGGCAACAGTGACACTGTCAGGGCATCGATGACCAGCCTGCATCCACAGCACTCCTGCTACGTGCCACGTTTCCAGCCCCTTCACCACCTTGACCTCCAAACTGGCCTCCAAATAGTGTGTCCTCTGCAGGAGCTGCTCTTGTCCTCTTCGGGAGCAGTGCTCTGCATTTCTCAGTTCTCACCCATTTGTTCAGTATTTTTTATCCCCATTTCGTGTACCTGGCATTATGCTGGGCAATTGGGACAAAAAGAATGACTAAGGATGTCCCTGGCTTCAAGTAGCTTATGGTCTATTGGGAAAGACAGAAAAATAGATTATTCTCCTATATTGAGGCTAAGTGCGTTGATGACAATGAGCACTGAGTGTGATGGGAGCCTGGAAGAAGTGCTCCCACCTCCCAGTGCTGCAGGGGATGAGGGTGGAGATGGGGAGCTTTCTCGAAGAAAGCAAAGGCTAAGACGAGTTCTGAAGGATAAGAAATTATTCTGAAAAAGAGGGACTGTGTTCCAGGCTTAGGGAACAGCATGTGCAAAGAGCGTGTCCAGAGAGAGCTGGGGACCTGAATAGAGTTCGTTATGTCTGGAAAGTAGGGTTGCAGAAGTAGGGACGGTTGGATAGAATAGTGTTCAGGTAGGGGATAGATCACAAAAGGCTTTGACTCTGATTTATGATGGGTTTTAAACTTTCTTTTGAGATAGAGAGGAGCTATTAAAGTATGGAAGTGACCTCATATTTATATTCTAAGATGATCTTTCTGGCCACAGTGTAGAGGATAGGTCAGGATGGTAGGCAAAAGAACAAATATGGGTACAAAGAAATCAGCAGGAAACCACTAGACTTGAGATGACAGTGCTGAGAAGTGAAGGGGAGCAGTGGAGACAGAGAAGAATGGAGATTTGAGAGACATCGAGGGGACTGAGTTGATGAGATACTGGGTTCTATCACCCCAGGTTTGGGTTTGGGCCATTGGGATATTGGTGGACTAGGAACATGGCAGGAAGGGCTGGGACTGGGTTGGTGATAGAGTCAACTGGGAATAATGCTGAGTGTGAGAGGCCTGTGGGCCTTCCAGGTGGATGTTCAGAAGGCAGTTGGATGTGATGGATGGGTGTTGCGGAGAGGTCACACAAGGTGAAGGTCACGAAGTCATTCACGCGAGGTGGTCATTCAGGTCATGGGAGTGCAGGAGATTGTCTAAAAAGAGCGAGTAGACAGAGGAAGAATGGAAGGGGCCCAGGACAGAACTCTGGGGAACATCACCATTCAAGGGACAGGTAGAGGAAGTGTAGCCCCCAGAGCAGGCCAAGGAGAAAGGCCAGAGAGTTAAAGGAGAACAAGGAGCATGTCCTGGAAGACAAAGGAAGTGGTTTCAGGAAATTTTGGAATGGCTAACAGAGCTTAAGGCTTCTGAGAAGTCAAGATAAGACCTGAAAAGCATCTATTGTTTTAAGGAACAAGGAAGGGAGGTGTCAGTGAATAGCTTCAAGAATAGTTCAAGAATAGCTTCATGAACTAATAGGGAAGCCAGCTTTCAGTGCAGTAAGGAGTGAGTTGTTATGGGATGAGGAAGTTCTCATGAATATAGTTAAATACACTGTATCTATTTTTACTTTAGGAGCAGAGGCCTCATCATACCTCTCAGTTCATCGTCATCATTTTCTAGGCAGGGCACCTCCCCTGGTTGGTTGGTTGGTTTCCTTTTATCTCCATTTCCCTTTTCCATCTCCCTAAGTCCACCTAGAGACAACCATTTTCATGTGTTTAAGAGTTTTTCTTTTGTTTACATCCCTATAATATGTATACTGTTTTATGTGCATATGTTTTGAAATTATTCAGTGGTGTGTTATAGATCTCATTCTGTTTCTTTATTTTATCCACTACTTTTTAAGATCCTCCAATGCTGCCATGTGTCCTCCATGTGTACATTCACCACATTTTACTGTCCATCCCCCAGCGATGGACACACAGGTTATCTTCACCTCCCCACCACCACAGTCAATGCTGCAGTGAACTTCCTTGCATATGTCCCCTTTTTGACCTGTGTGAGAATTTCTTTGGTCTGTATGCCTAGGAACAGGGTTGTAGATATGTAACCTGCCTGAGAACTGCAGACTGCCTTCCAGAATGGCTGGGTCACTCCACACTCCCACCAGTAGCACACAAAGTGTCTGTGCTGCACGCCACCATCTACACCTCATGTTATCCAGCTTGATAATGTTTGCCTCTGGTTTCTCCTTATTTTAATCAGCATTTCTTGGTTAGCTAATGAACTTGAGTGTCTCTTTTTAGGGTCTTAGCCTTTTGGATTTCCTCTTCTGTAAATCACCTGTTCTTATTCTTGGCAACTTTGTCAAGAAATTTGGCTTTGAAAGGTAGGAAAGAAAGGATGGAAAGGAGGAGTTTTACTTAAGATGAGAAAGACTTGAACATATTAAAATGAAGATGGAAGGGAGAAAAAGCTAAAGATTCATCTTCTTCCCAGGATTGGAAGGATGGCCAGAAGGAAGGATAGTGAAGATCTGGCCTCACCCAGCAATAAAAATGAGACTGGGGGAGGGAGCAGGACTGAGGAGGGAGAGTCAGTGCACAGATCATCAGCAGCTTTCCCTGAGCCCACCGTGACTGCCCCCTCCACTTGCTGGTCATAGAAGCAGTGGAGGATCCATGGAGTTGAATAGGAGGGGTAAGGTGACCTCCTTCCTATTCTAGGAAAATGTTATATTGCGTTTCTAAATGTTTGAAAGTTATATTTGTTTTAAATTGCAAGGAGAGGTGCCTAAATTTCAGCATATGGGATGTGGCACAAATAAAGTTATAGAGGCACATGGTACAAAGGTGGGGGGTGCAGGACACATGGACCCTCTTGGTTGGAGCAGAGTTGGCATAAGAGAGAGTATGAACTCAGCACCGACTGGTGTAGGACCCTAGATTAGACTGTGCGTTAGAGAGTTGCTGAAAGCTATGGAGTAGAGGCGAGTCATTATGAGGAAGGCTGTGTAGGATGGATTGAAGAGGCCACAAACAGACAAAGTTGGACCATTACCCAAGTCCAGGCAGGAAACGGTAAGGGCCTGGAGTGAAGTGGAAGCCTTAGAACATAAAGGAGTGATGGATGGAAGACACTTTACAGAGGTTTAATGACTGGCCATGGTGATGAATCAATATTGAATAAGTAAGTGCTCAATGCACATAAGTGGGCTATGTGAATGAGTACTGCATGGATCAAGGAATAAGGTGGGATAGAGGCTCCAGAGTTTGAGCTTAGGTCTCTAGGAGGAAGAGAATATTTACTGAGCACCTCTATGTCCCAAGCATGGTGCTAGGCACTGGAATACAATAATGAATAAGACAGGCTTGCAGCTGCCTGCAAAGAACCTCTACAGTCTAGGCAGGGAGAGGCAAAAACAAAAGTGAACCAACAGATGTATGAGTAATTGCAATTATGATGAGGGCTATGAAGGGGTCAAGCAAAGTGCCCAGACTGAGGATGACAAAGGACTTAGCTTAGATGTGGTACTTGGGGAGGACTTCCACAGGAAGTGATACCTAAGAGGAGACCTGAGGAAGGAGGAGGAGCCAGACATGCAAAGATGCTCCAGGAAGTGTTCCAGGCCAAGGGCACAGTATGCACAAGAGCTGGGGTACGGTGGGGAGGGGGCGGCCTGGGGCATGGATGCCGGTTGAGAACTGAAAGGAGACTTGCAGGATGCATGTAGGGCATGTGGTGAAGGATGAGCTTGGACTGGGAGGAAGAAGCCAGACCATACTAGGCGCTAGGGCCATGGTAACATAACCTCAAAGCCATGATCACACCTAACATAATTGACTGTAATTCCTGGTCATTATCCACTATTGAGTCTATAATTCAGATACCCCTGGTTGTCTAAAAAATGTGTTTTGGTGTTGTTTGATTCAAATTCCAAACAAAATACATGTTACATTCACTATTATATCTCCTAAGTCTCTTTTCATCTACAGCAGTCCCTACCCTCTGCCTCTTTTTCAGTCTGTTTGTTTTAATGCTGTTGACTTGTTGAAGAAGTGGAGTCGGTTGTCTGCAAAATGATCCGCCTTCTGGGTCTGCCTCTTTGCTTCCTCATGTTGTCATTTAACTTGTCTATCAATCTCCTATAATTCCTGTAAATGGGAAATTAGCTCTACAGACTTGATCAGATTGAGGTTCAACTTTTTTGGCAATAATGTCATAGGCCATGATGTCCTTCATATTGCATCATATCTGGAGACACACAGTATCTCGTTGTCCTATTCTTAGTGATGCTAAAACTCATCAGTGAATTCAGGTGTTGGGAACTTGATTCCATTGTATAATTATCCATCAATCTGTTATCTAATGGTTTTATTTTTTGATTATCTTTTCTGAATCAATTGTTTCATGAGAAATATCTCACCTTTTATTTCAAATTAATTATTTCAACCTATTCTTTTTCAGAATTTATTTTATTGAAGTATAGTTGATTTTACAATGTTGTGTTAGTTTCTGGTGTACAGCAAAGTGATTCAATTATGCATATACATATATACATTCTTTTTCATATTCTTTTCCATTATGGTTTATTACAGGATATTGAATACAGTTCCCTGTGCTATACAGTAAGACCTTGTTGTTTATCTATTTTATATATAGTAGTTTGTATTTGCTAATCCTAAACTCTTAATTTACCCCTCCCCCACCCGTTTCCCCTTTGATAACCATAAGTTTGTTTTCTATGTCAGTGAGTCTGTTTCTGTTTTGTAGATAAGTTCATTTGTGTCATATTTTAGACTCCACATATAAGTGATATCATATATTTGTCTTTCTCTAACTTACTTCACTGAGTATGATAATCTCTAGGTCCATCCATGTTGCTGCAAATGGCATTATTTCATTCTTTTTTATGGCTGAGTAGTATTCCATTGTATATATGTAACACATCTTCTTTATCCATTCATCTGTCAATGGACATTTAGGCTGTTTCCATGCCTTGGCTATTGTGAATAGTGCATGCATTTTTTGAATTATAGCTTTGTCCAGATATATGCCCAGGAGTAGGATTGCTGGATCATATGGCAACTCTATTTTTAGTATTTTGAGGAATTTCCATACTGTTCTCCATAGTGGCTGCACCAATTTACATTCCCAGCAGCAGTGTAGGAAGATTCCCTTTTCTCCACACCCTCTCCAGCATTTGTTATTTGTAGACTTTTTAATGATGGCCATTCTGACTGGTGTGAGGTGGTACCTCATTGTAGTTTTGATTTGCATTTCTCTAATAATTAGCGATGTTGAGCATCTTTTCATGCGCCTGTTGGCCATCTGTATGTCTTCTCTGGAGAAATGTCTATTTAGGTCTTTTGCCCATTTTTTGATTGGGTTGTTTGTTTTTTTGTTGTTGAGTTGTATGAGCTGTTTGTATATTTTGAAAATTAAGCCCTTGTCAGTTGCATCATTTGCATATATTTTCTCCCAGTCCGTAGGTATTTCAGCCTGTTCTTGACCACTTCGAATGTTGAGGCCACACTACCTCCCTGTGCAGTTTTCATCAGAGAAGAGAGAGGTAACTGTGGGTGTTCTAGAAAAGTCTTCTTGGAAGAACAGAAAACGGGCATTCAGCTTTTCAATTCAACTATCGTAGAATTATGACTTATTTTGGGGGAGGAGGCCAGCGACTATCTTGAAAGAAATGAGTTGGGAGGGATAAGAAGTAGGACAGGGTTGTAATAGCTTTCTGTACATGCAGGTATGGAGCCCAAGAATCCCAATAGAAGATAATCTTTGAAAATTACGTATATTAAGAGGACCATCTCTCCCCTCTCCTTTAATCATTCCCAGTGGACATTTGCCTCTGTGTTGGACGTGAGGTGCTGATAGGTGGTGTTAAGATAGAGGGCTGATGGGCCAATCCCTATATCAGAGCTGAGCAGCACCTGTTCCCCATTCAAATCCCTGTAAGAACTGTTGGGGCCATGATCCCTCCCCTCCTCCCCCATCCAAGCAGCTGCAGCATGACCGAAGCCATTTCTTAGTAGGAGATTTTTCCATGATGAGGGCAGACGAGTTGTGACATGTGGGCCTGAAGTCCCTGCCTGGTGACAGAAGCTGGAGCAGAAGGATTAAAATGACCAAACAGCAGCGGACTAGAGTGACCAGGATGTTGCAAATGTATGGGCATCCTTGATGGTGGCAACCATGGAGAGGAGTCTTGAGACTTTAAGAACCCCCAAGCCACACCCTCCTAATGATGGACTGGAAGCCAGGCTGGGTCAGAATGGGAACGGTAGAGTGTGGGAAAGCAGAGTGTGCTCTGGGGAGAGGCAGCAGCTTGGCCCAGGCACTGCTGGTGACGTCCATCTGCTGGAAAGGTCACCCACAGGTGGTATGCTTGCCCGGGCCTCATTGTCACCCTATGGTCCTGAAACTCCCCTACTCTGCTGTGCTGGAAGCCGTGTGCTCAGTCTTAGCCGTAATGAGACTGAGCCGTAATTTGTAGGTGGAGACGTCTGCTAGACAGATGGAGGTGCCAGGCTGGAGATGGGGGATGGGGAGGAAGTTGGGGCTGGCTCTAGATTGAGAGTACCCTGCACTGGGCAGCTCACTGGTTCTCCTGCTGTTTTAGTGAGTGTTTATGTATTTAACTATTCTTTAAGGTGTCTGTGAATATGCAATGAGATTATGATCAAAGGGAGTAGAAGAATGTTCTGTTTTGGTAAAAGCATTGGCAGAAAATTTCCAGGGAGACTTTAGGATTTAATCTTTTGACCTGGGTTGCCATAGTACCAAAACATGTTAAAAGCAGGTTTGGGGTAGCATAAAGGGGCAGAACAAAATAGGAAGCAAGTGAGGGGGTCAAACCTTACAGCTAAAGAGAAAATAAAGATAGAGAAGGTCTAAATTCTCTGTTTAAGGAAGACTGAATTTAAGCTACTGCAGTAGCCTGCACTGGTGACCCTGTTAAGGAAACACAGCATCAGCCTGTATTTCCCCCATTTCTCACTCCTGGACTTTGTTGCTGCTCACGTTTGTGTGGTACAGGAAAGAGGGGATACGGCTGGGCGGGAAAGAAAAGAACATCCATCCTCTGCTGCTCAGCGCTATGGGAAGGGCTGAAGTGAGCTCTACCTAGGGCTCCGGCAGCACCCTGCAGGCGGGGAAAGGAGCTGCCATGACAGCCACCTCCTGGGTTCCTACCCGCCCCGGGAATTCACTGAGCATAGCACGTGGGCTTGAAATTCCGAGGCCTAACACCTGATCTCAGAAGCGGACAGGTCCCTGGGCACGTGAGCGAAGGGCAGAGCTGTGGGTGGCATCAGTGATGTTGTGAAATCCATTTCCCAGGCAGGCGCTCCTTCTGCAAGTGAGTGCGCTGTGCAATCACATGAGCTTTTCAGTACTGAGCTGTGGGCAAGTCTTCTAGGGACCCATCCCACTCAAAGTGTAACCTGGGGTCAGGGGGCGGCAGAAGCTCGCCATGTGAGGCTGAGCCCCGGACTGTGCTTTTGGAGACGGGCCTGCCCCGCTGCTGGACAGGCAGGTTGATGGACAGGGAAGGTGGGCTCTCCTGGATGCGGAGTCCCACAGACCACAGAAGACCCACCTACAGCCTGACGAGGGTCTGGTGGGTTGCGAGAAGGGCTTCTAGGGGGCTTCAGGGTGAACTGGGCAGTGAATGGACATGGAACTACTTCTTATACCTTTTTTCCTGGGTGGGCTGGCAGGGAAGTGAGGTGCAATTTGGGGCCTATTTTTAGCCATGGAATTGCTGTCTGCCGTACTCATGGAGGGCCCGTCTGGCTGCATAGATGACTTATATCCTTAAAAACGTGACTGAATCACCTTGGCTCCAAGTTCCCCTCCGATATCAACTTAAATGTCATTTCCATGACCCCCCCCCAATTTGGTTAGGTGTCCCCACCATGTGTCCCCAGCCTATGCTGTTCTTTTCAGTCATGGTGGTTTCTTTATTGCCATGCCTTTGAAGGGCCGTTGTGACAGTTATGGGTGACCCTGGGTTGAATTTGGTTTTAGGCATATTTTGTTTTGTTTTATTTTCCTGGAATAACCATCTGTAGTTTTCCTCTTTTCTTATTTTCTTCTCTTCTGCCTCTCACACCTGATTCTCCCCTTGCCGCTGAACACACTGGCCCAGCCCCCAGCCCCTTGGCCCTGATGGGATGCCATCTGGGCACGCCGCTGGGGTGGGCATGGCTGGGGGAGGGGGCAGGAGGAAGAGGGCCTCTCTTTAGTTTCTGAATCTCTTTCCTTGGTGTTTGTCTTCAGGGACCTGACCCTTCTAAAAAAAAAAAAGAAAGAAAGAAAAAACACCTCGCGCTGTGTGTTTAGACGCGCACGTGTGTTTTTTTCGCGTTCCGGCAGAGCCGCTGCCTCGCTGCAGCTTCCTCCGAGCTGCAGTCGCAGGAGGCACGGGCGTTTTTAAGCAGGGTGAATTGCTGTCGAGTGGCTGCTCTTCTGCTCCCGGGGCCATCAGTCTTGTCTTGAACGCCCGGTCCTGCTGGTCTGCCCGCTCAGGCTCATCTTTCTGGGGCAGACTTATTTACGGAGCCGCGGCAAAGGTAATCTCACTCCCTGGGCCCCGCGGCCTGGGCCCCTCTCAGCCACTCTTAAAAATAGCCTGAGACGAGAAGGAGAGCCAGGGTCTGGTTACCTCCTGCACGCACGATCTGATCTCACCTCGCCTTCTGCATCTGGCAGCTCGGCCCTGCTCGGGGGCCAGCGGTCAGCCTGTCAGCCCCTCCCCACTCACAGCTCCAAGCTGGTGGTGGTTTCCCTTAAGGGAAGTAGGGAAGGGTGTGGTGGAGGGGGGAGGGCCCTCCCAGCCACCTCTGCCGGGCCAGCCGAGTGGGACATCTCAGCCCTGGAAGCAGCGCGTCTGTGCAAGACGACAGGCTGTCAGAAGGGACGAGGTTGTGCTGGATCCCAGGCCTGGAATCACGGCGGGTACCCGGTGGGGTGATGGCTGGCTCCCCTGCCTTCATCCTCCCTCCCCCCCATCCCTCCCCCACCCCACCCCCTGCCCGCCGCATGAGTAACAAACACCTTGGCCAAGCCCTGGAAGCCGGGAATGCCCTCTGTCCCCGTGTGCCATGTTCTTTCCCCACCTGCTTTGATAAAGTGGCCTCTTCCCAGTTTGGCCTCTTCCCAGCCGTAGCAGTAATACCCGAGATGACCTTGGGGAGGCCTCATCCTAAGAGGCCTTGGTTTCCTCCCTTATGCAGTTAGGGTGGATAATTCCGGCTCCTCCTGTCTTACCTCAAAGGCCTGCGGTGGGATTGATTAATCAGATGGGGGAAAAAGAGCCTGAAGTGATTCTGTCTGAAAACTAAGGGCTCTGGCGCTGCAGTCACGCTTGGATTGGTGAGCTGGCTTCACTTCTTCCTCAAGCGTGTGCCTGCTTGGGTGGGTGAGTGCGTGTGCTGGACTGAGTGCGTGTGTGATGTGCATGTGTATGCACGGCTCCGGGAGAGAGTGGCTTACCTCACCGCTCACTCGCTGTCGACACTTGTCATTTGTCCGCCTCACAGCCTCCCCTACTCCCACCCCTTTTGTTCTCTTGGATAGGAAGGCTCTGGGCTCCCTGTTCTGTGTCACAGACTTGATCTTGGAGTCCCGTAAGCTCCCTGGGGAGAGGACTGAAGGGCAGGTACAGGGGAGGAAGTTAAGACTGAAGGGAAGCCAGTCTTGTTCCAAAGGCCCAGGACATTCAGGACCCAGCCTGGCCTCTCTAGCCTCCTGTCCCGCTTTTCTCTCTGACCTTGCCCTCCCTCCAGTTATATCGTAAGGTTCCTAAATTTTGCCACGCCCTTTCTTACCTTCAGAACATTGCACCTGTTCTTTATTCCTTCTGTTTGGACCCGTTCCTTTCCACCTATCCCTTTATAGGATGCCTCCAAGCTTCCTCTAGGAATCAACTCAAACTCTCCTTCCCCGGATACCCAGCCTCTAGCACGAGTCCCTCACGCTCCCTCATCCTTCCCTAGTTGTGGCACAGCATCACACCTTATTGTAACTACTTCTTCAATCATCTGTCTTGCTGCCAGAGTATAAGCTCCACAAGGACAGGGCCCTCCCTGTCTTACTCATAATTGCCTGGCACAGTGCCTGCCGCCTCGTAGGGACTTGGCACGTATTTGAAATAATCATGAATGAAGGAGTATCGTGAATGAATGACAGGCAAGTGAGGAAGCCAGTGCTCCCGGTGCCCATGTTCATGGCGCAGATGACCACACAGCTCCGCTGTGGGCGGGATCCCCTCACCACCCCACACCACCATCATGCCTGGGATGCAACAGGAGAACCTGTCCAAGCACCTGGGCGTACTTCAGAGAAGGCAAAACCAAGAGCCCAGCTTTCTGAATGTTTGCTGCAGGGAAAGAACTCGGAGGGCTCTTGGGCAGCTACTGGGAGGGGTTAACTTCCCCCAGTGCAGCTGCCGGGGCTGGTGGCACCAGTGGCATCTTAAAGCTCATGCTCTCCTCTCTCCCCACTGATTCATGTTTGAATCAGACTCAGCCAACTCCCAGCTTCTCCCCTCTCCTGCCCTGTCCCCACCTCCCTGCCAGGTTGGGTCCTGGCCCCAGTCCACAGGGTGGGGCTGCTATTCCCAGTTCATCCATGCCAAACTCTGACTCCCAGGAGAGCCAGCCCCCTCAGTGGCCGCGGCGGCGGGTTTGGAGGCAGCGGGCCTGCCTGCGACTGACGTCTCCACCTGCTGGCTGTCCTGACCCTTGCTGCATGCAGCTCTCCATCCCCGCCGCCACTGCCGCCGTTACTGTTGCTGCTGCTGCATTATTTTATACCTGACAACCTGGAGACCCTGGGTAGGAAGCATGGCCAGGCAGAGGGCACCGTGTGCTGCTCCCGCAAGGATCTACTCCTGTTGGATGCTCCAAATAAGTTTCCCCTGAGACAAAGTCCAAGGGGGTGGGCACTAACCCTCTGACTATGTTGCTGTCCGCCCCCAGGGACCCTTCCATGAAGACTGAGGCAGGCGTAGCTGCTGAGAGCCTGCTGACATGACATCGGCCACGGAGTTTGAAAACGTGGGCAACCAGCCACCGTACAGCCGGATCAATGCCCGCTGGGATGCCCCGGACGATGAGCTGGATAATGACAGCAGCTCAGCCAGGCTCTTTGAGAGGTCCCGGATCAAGGCCTTGGCAGGTACTCTTTGGGGCCGTGGCGGTTAGGGGAGCCGCTCTCCTAATCCCGAGGTTCACTGTGGTGAATCCTTTGTGTGCGTTGGCGTGAGCCCTAGCAGGGCGGTGATGGAGACATGGCTGCATGGCCCAGAGGCCAGGGCCCCTCGGGAGGGAGCACAGATCAGGCAGCCTCTCCTCCCACATGTCCCCCACTTCCTACCAGGTGTGAGGTGGTGCCAGGTGGACCCTTGGCCTCAGCCTCTGTCCTGAATGACCTGTGTCCAAAGTCAGAAGTAAAAGAAGGTCTGGGTGAAGGAGTGTGTGATGGGCGGGACAGCCGGGCAGAGGTGCGTGGACCTCATTGTGTACCTCGATGCCCTGCCTGGTCCTGGATAGAGGAATTGTCGTCATCTTCTCTGTGGTCCCAAAAGGAAAGGGTGATTCGATAGGAAACTGAGAACAGATAACATCTTCCCCACACTGCCTCAGAAAGGAGGATTTTCTGGACTAAACCTCTTATCAAACTGGAATTCGATTTTTTAAAAAATAAATTTATTTATTTTTGGCTGCGTTGGGTCTTCGTTGCTGCGCACGAGCTTTCTCTAGTTGCGGCGAGCAGGGGCTACTCTTTGTTGCGGTGTGCGAGCTTCTCATTGTGGTGGCTTCTCTTGTTGGGAGCACTGGCTCTAGGCACGCGGGCTTCAGTAGTTGTGGCACAGGGGCTCAGTAGTTGCGGCTCATGGGCTCTAGAGCACAGGCTCAGTAGTTGTGGCGCACGGGCTTAGTTGTTCCGCGGCATGTGGGAGCTTCCGGGACCAGGGCTCGAACCTGTGTCCCCTACCTTGACAGGCAGATTCTTAACCACTGCACGACCAGGGAAGCCCCCAATCTCCTGTTTTACACAATGAAGACAGTAGTATTTTCCCAAGGTTGTTGTGAAGATCAAGTAAGATAAGGTTTATGAAAGTTATTTTATTAATAAAATACTAGGTGAATGTTAGTATTTATAGGAAATCTACTTAGGAATAGTATCTTTCTTTTTTTTTTTTTGGCCTTGCGGCTTGTGGGATCTTAGTTCCCCCACCAGGGATTGAACCTGGACCCTTGGCAGTGGAAGTGCTGAGTCCTAACCGCTGGACTGCCAAGGAACTCCTGGGAATAGTATCTTTCTGTCCCTTCTCTTCTCCCAACTCCAGATATTCAAGTTCACCAGCTCAGTCAATGTCCCAGTTACCTTGGCGTGTTCCAGCGCCAGTTTCTTCCCTCTTAACCCCCACCCTCCTTCATCTTAGAAGGCTTGGGTTGGAAAAAAGAGCCAGGGACAAGCGAAATTAGGCTAATGCTTGCACTTCGAGCTCTTGGCTTGGTCCCCAGGGACCCAATGGCCACGGGGATGAAGCCCACTGCTGTGCAGATCTTTCTCCAAAGGCATCCAGCCTAGATCCCACCCTTCCTGGGTGACAGGAAGACCCAAGAAACCAGAGGACGATGAGGCCTTGTTAGATGCTCTTCCTAGTGTGGCAGCTCCTCCGGGTCCTTCTCTGCCTAGTGACCTGTGGTTAGAAGACTTGCATTTGGTTAACTGGACTCCATCGATTCTGCCTCTTAAGTCGTCTTCCTCTCAGCTCCAAAGGAAGCACTCCCTATTCAGCCTTTCAAACCATTCCCGGCTCTTCCTCCGGGGCCGAAATAAACAAGCCATCTGGTTATTCTGTCTGGAAACTGCCACATTGGTATACAAATACCTGACTCCTCTCCAGAATGAATTACTCTGGATTCGAAACTGGATCAGCCTGACTAAAGTGAAAGGGGACGTGGGTAAGAAAACACTGCGGGAGGCTCCTGGATGGGGATGGATTTGACCTTGGCATGCCAAGGGGAGGGTTGGGGGCCCAGCAGGAATATTTGCAGGTAGGTCCCTGGGCAGATGTTGCTCTCAGTGTCAGCCTCTAAAGCTGGCAGCGCTTCCTGAGGTTCAGTGGTGGCTAAGTCCTGAGGCTTCTTCCTGAGCGGGAGGCCATTCTCTGCTTGGATGACTGCCTCTGGCACCCTCCTACTTTTCAGACTTGCTTTGAAAGTTAGAGGAAGGGGAGCAGCTGGAAAGCCCAAGTTCCTGTCCCTCCAAGAGGTTCCAGCCTTCGTGTTTCAGTAAAAAAAAGCTCCCAGTGTCTCCTCAAGCCATCCTCATTGTCACTCACCCCACTTCCTGTCCTTCATACTGGGCGCCATTAGGTAAACGTTTGCGGGTCTGAATGAGGAACGAAGCACTGCAGGCTGCGGGGAATTTTCGGCCAAAATGCCTGCCCTTTGTGCCCTCTTTCCTCATCCCAGAGGAGGCCTCTGCCTGCACATACCCTCGCACCTGGTTGTGCGCCCCTGTGATTTGGGTGAGGATGCTGCCTCGGGGCAGATGTGGCCGCACTGGGGTAGGGGGGTGGCGGTGGGGGTTTGGAGGAAGGCGACAGAAAGATGCCCTGAAAAGAGGAGCCCTGTGCATTAGCCTCCAGCCCACGTCCCCTGCCTGCCTTATGCATGCACACAGCTCAGCATCCCCGCATCGCAAGTGCCGCCCGCTGCGTGATTTCCAGCTCATTGGTGCAGAGGCATCTGGAAGGTTGCAGCGCAGAGAGCAGGCTGGGGCCTCCTGAGGAGGCTGTGAGGAGGGGAGGACCCGACACGTCCTTTCTCCCCTTTTTTGGCTCATTGAACAATTACTAAGGGACAGACTACACAGAGCCTCCCTTTTAAGACAAAATGCACAAAATTGTGTAGCCCACTCTGCTTTTGCCTTTAAATCAGAATCCAAGTCATTTTCAAACTAGAGATGTGCTTCCTTTTCACATTCTCTCTTTGTAGCCTTCTTATCAGAAGTGAGGTGAGGCCAGAGGTGAGGTTGCTTTAGGACAATTCAGAGAACGCAACAGGGCGGCGGGTGCACTGCAGGCCGTGTCCCTGTGCCCTGAGGCACATGATTGCTGCCACTCTGAACCTTGAATGTCTTCCAGACCCACTGTGCCCAGGCCCCAAGGTTAAGTTCTCTGACCGGCAGGTATTCCATCAGAGCCTTAGGACAGTGGTGCTCAGACCCTGGCACTCCCTGCCCACCAGCCTGGACCCTCCAGAAACTCCCCAGAGAGGGTGGTATGGACTCCTTCCTGACTTTGGTGGCAAAAAGTGATGCTTAGTCTCACCCCACCTGCACCAGGATGACTCTGAGCTCAGGTGCCCCAGTTGTGTGAGAAGGGCTCTGTGTCCAAAGGGTGAATGATTTCTTTCAGAGAGCAGGATTCCATCACAGTTGTGCCAGGAGGGGTCAGCAGCTTCTTGGCAGCCTGTTAAGTTGACAGTTTCAAACACAGCTGCTGGAGACCAAGGCATCAGGTGTGCCTGGCCCAAATGTCTCTCTTAAGCTACCTGTGAGAACAAAGATGGTGTCATTAACGAGAAATTTTTAAAATGTTTTCTTCTCAGATTTCAAAACATGGAGTGGAGTTCTATTTAGAGACTAGATATCGGGAAAATGTACTATTCACAGAAATATCTTTAATCATCAGCAATCATTTTAATGTGCTGTCAGAAGAAAAATATAATTGGCTCAGCAGCTCTCTCTTGGAGGTCAGCCATTGTGAGTTCTCCTTCTTCCCCTGAGACAGGCCACTGTGCAGAGAAATCTGCCAGCTACCTGTGCAGACCAACCTACGAGGGAGGCCAGTGTGCCACCTGCCCTGTGTGGTCCAGGGCAGTTTCCCCTGCCCAGGACATAACACTTTCTCCCGTTGTCCCTTCTTGATAAAAGCTGTTCCTCCTCTTTGAGAATGCTTTGCAGAACCACAGCTGTTCCCCTGTTCTGGGTGACTGCTATCTATCATCATGAAGATGCTTTATCAAATATTAATACACCGAGGTTAATAATGAGACTCTGCTCCCTCCCCATGTAGCACAGTCTGAGTGAGCCATGTTAATAGCCTCCTCCGTCTTTGGGACATTCCTTTGGGCTGTCAGCTTCATTCCCAAGGGCAGGTCCTGACACCAGGCCTGGACTGTGCTTTTGGCTCCTGGGAGCAGCCAACACTCCCTCCCTTCTCCCCCCATGGGGTCCCCCCTGCGTGCTGCTTGGCTGAAGAGATGCCAAGAGTGTCATTTGCAGAGCATCTGTGGCAATTGTTCGTTTTCGCTTTTTATCATGTCACTGAGAAAGAATGACAGGGAGGCTGGTAGCAGCTGAGTCTCTGGGAGAATTTTGCCTCCAAACCTTTTGGCCTTCAGACTCTGGAAACTGGATCAACCAGGGCATCTTGTTCTACAGTCTAGTGAGAAATAGATCAGATAATCACACATGTGTCTTTGTACATATAGACATATATGTCATGACAAATGATGATAAATGCTATTAACTGGGAACTGTGCGTTTATAACATAACCCACAGCTTATAACTCACCCAAGGATGAGTAGGGGCTTGTCTTAGTGAGAGTGTGGACTGGTGGGTGGAGACAGGAGGGGCAGACAGGAGCCACATCATGGGGGCCTTAAAGGCCATGGGTATCTTGGCCAAGCAGCAGGAAACTCAAAAGCGGTGGCTGAGGAGTTTAATGAGGGGGTTATTTGCAAAGGAGTGGCAGAGTTGAAGGGTCAAAGGGTGGGAGCCTTTAGCAGGGAGAGCTATAGGCTCTCAGGACAGGGGCTGTGGCCTTTAGTAAAGGGCTGGATGGATGGAACTGCTCCCAACCCATCAAAGTGCTTTTCACAAAGAAGTGACATGGTTATGTTTAGCTTTGAAAGATCACTCTGGCCTCAGTGGGGAGAACAGGTTGTGGAGAGGCTGCACAAAAGTCCAGGAAAGAGAAGGTGGCAATGAGGGTCAGCTTGGTGGCCACAGGGAGCAGAAAGTGGTCCATCCCCGCCACGTCCTTCTTCTGTCCTCCTGCAGCTATCACGGAATTTCCCCAGTGAGGTGACCTTGGCCAACTTACTTTTCTGCTCCTCCGGGCCTCAGTTTCCTCACCTGTAACACAAGGGGCTTGACGCGGGAGGTCTTCCCAGGTCGTAGCGTGGGAAGAAGCTCCCTTGAGGTAGCGCTGACCACATGCCTTTACCCTGAACCGAGGAGCTTTGGCTCCTGGCTTTGGGGAAGGGAATTGATCCTTTTCAGTAAATCAGTGGGTTCTACAGAAATTCTCTCTGTTTATTAAAGGCTAGGCTGAGGCTGAGTTCCTGGACCATCTTGACTTCTGCAGCCTTGTGTTCTCAGCGAGTGTCATCTCTCCACGCAGCCACCACCTGCGTGCAGGACAGCAGTGCTTGGTGCTTATACAGCTGCTTAGTGTTCTAGGTGCTTTTTAACCAGATGATCTCACTGACCCTTCAGCCACTCTGAAGTAGGCAAGGTATAGCTATCACCATCCCCTTTATAGATGAGGGAGGTCACATGGCAGGAAGTGCCAGGACAAGACTGGAATCCCAGGGTGTTAAAATCAGTCCTGTGCTGTTGAGGCTACAGCACTTGAGCTTTCTTGAATGTCCTTCAGACCTGCATTATCTCCCCCTCCACACCCCACCTGATACATCGGAATGGGAAAGTTTTGCTTTCACCAGCAGCCTCTAGAGCCTCTTTGATCAAAACCCTGAGCTCATTTTTACTTCTGTATTACAGCCTCCAAATGCTGTCACCTGCCAGGGCCAGCTGACCCTTGTTCTGTGATGCTGTCCAGATCAGCTCCTGTCATTTCATTTCCATAGTTCACATGTTAGTGGGGCCACGGCACCTCAAACAGACTTCTGCAGCCGCCTCCAAGCTGGCTTCCCGGGCTGCAGCCTCTCCCCTGTCCAATCCCATTTGTGCAGGGCACTTAGAATCTTTATCCTCCAACAAATTTTTAGTGAAATGTCACTTTATCTGGCTCTTCTTTACCCAGAGTATAAAATTCAGATTCCCTAGACTGTCCTTTGACTTATTTGCTCTGATACGTTAACTGCTTCTTTCCCTCACCCCCAAAACATGCACCCGCATACCTACATGCACACATGCGCACACAAATACACATTTGCCAGTTTCCACCAGAGGCTTTGAACAAGAACCCTCTTTCCTTCCCTGCCATTCTAAAACCATCATCATCTTCAAGCCCCAGATCAAAACTAGCCTTCTTCAAAAAAAATTTTTTTAATTTAAACTGTTCTATGATAACTTCTCTTTTCCTATACTATATAAAAACTATTTTTTAAAAATACAGGGTGATTGCTTTTGTATCTTTAAACATTTTAATACACAAGGATATATATTTAGTGTAGAAAAGATTAGAAAAGCAGATAAAAAAGAGAAAACTAGAGACATTGTTAATACCCCATATAGATATTGTAATGCCTACGGATATATGACTGTGCATGTATACGTATAAATATTAACACTATCTATAATCTTAGAATGTTTTTCACTGAGCAATATATTATGCATATTTTTTCATGTCTGTAAACATGCAGATTATAATTTTCATGGCTGTATAGTCTTCCTTTGTATTAATGTACCCAGATCTAGTTAACCAGCATCTTAGTGTTCAACTCTGATCACTTTTAGAGTCAGTCTTGTGTGCTTCATTCTTGCACATAAAAGAGTATGTATATATTCAAATATGCATTTGCATATGTAGTAAGCATCTTAAAGTTCTCTCTTAGAGTCAACCCTAGTTGGATCTTAAATCCTTATGGGCAGGAGAACTATGTTCTTGCTGTTCACAATACCAGTGTAATGAAAGTTGATTGGTTGAAAGAAAAATTCCTCTCCAAACTAAACAGGAAGAGTAGAATTTGTGCCAGCATCATCATTTACGATGTGTCCCTGAGGGTCTGCCCCATGCTAGGCTTTATAATGGATTGGCATCTGTATCATTGAGGTTTGTCACAAGTTCATGGGAGTTAAAGTATCCCTTGCTCAGGTTCCCTAAGCTCTTGGCTTCCTGGCATGAGAAGGAGGGAAATCCCAAGTTGTAAACCTGCAAAGGGCTCAACATTAAATGCTGTTTCCAGGCCCAGGCTAGTGGTCCATGGCCTCCCATGGTGCCTTTTCTCCCACTTGCCTTTCTGACCACATAGCTTTACTGATAGCTTAAAGCCATGTGCTGGTAAAAATACAGACTTGCTCAAGAAGGATACCTATTTGATTTTCATCAGTCACTTATTCCTCAGGGTTTGAGTTTTATACCCTATTTTTCTTCATGACATCTGTTGTTTCTTACTATAAAAGTAATACATGTTCATTACAGATATTTTAGTAAACATAGATAAGCAAAAAAATGTCACCCACAGTCTTAATACCCAGCTATAACATAGCCCAACATTAGCTTTTTTCTATGAATCTATGCATATAGGTCTGCAATATTGGGTTCATATTATGCATGTGGTTTTATAATCTGAATTTTCCCTCAAAATGTATTATAATATCCTTTCTTGCCATTGAAAGGTCTTCTCCCACCTTCTTCATATATAGGCTGCTATTCTCTACTTTTGAGAGCAGATTTTTAACAGAGAAAAGAGGGAGAGGCATGAAACAGTCAAGGAATTTTACAGGATGCCATGGCAGGAATAAATAGATGGGCCTAGAACTGGGTGACTGTTTCCAAAGATAAGATATTTCAACTTTACCATTTAGCTCAAGACCAGCCAATGGGTAAAAGGCTCTTATTTTTATAACAGCCCCACTGGGGACTTTTAATGACAAACTTCCAGGATGTCCATGACTTCAAGAGGTAGAGCAGGTACCAGAGTGGGCGGGGCCAGCAGCTACTGTGCTACTGGCAAGAATGGTAGAGGGAGGTTGAAGGAAGAACCAAGAGGAAGTCTGGAGAAGTGTAACATAAGAGAAGGAAAGAGCCTTGACCCTAAGGGGAGGTGTGCGTTTTGATACCCCTGTAGGGAATATTCTAGAGGGCAAGTCCTTAGAGTGGCTGTGTGGCCGCAGTGGGGCAGAGTGTACCTCGCTGCCCTCAAGACCCACAGACCTCACTCCCAGGCTCTGTCCCAGGGCAGGGAGGGTGTCACAGGAGTGTTCTCAGCTCATAAACCTTCTCCCTCTCCCTTCCACCTCTCTCATGGGCTCACGTGGTTAACTATGCTTATGATTTTTGTCTGGTGAAAAGTCCCTGATGCAGGGGTGCACAAAGGAACTAAACTATCTTGGAGAAGGGGGTGAGAAAAAGTTTAATATTTTCTTTAGAAAAAGAAAAGTGTGGGAATTCCCTGGCGGTCCAGTAGCTAGGACTCTGTGCTTCCACTGCAAGGGGCCCAGATTCGATCCCCGGTCGGGGCACTAAGATCCCGCAAGCTGTGCAGCGCAGCCAAAAAAAAAAATGATGATTGTTAATATATTTCCATGTGTTCTACAAACGGATAAAGCCTTGGAAAACTGGCTCATTTTAAAAAAAGAAAAGAAAAGTGTATTTCTGTATTGAATAAGTAATATAGACACCCAGTAGGTAAAACTCAAAAGATACAAAAGGGCAAATAATAAGTTTCATTCCCATCTCAGTCCTCCAGACCCAGTTCTTTGCCCACAGCCAGTGTTACCAGTTTTTCATGTATCTTTCCAGGAATGTTTTATGCATATATTAGCAAATGGTCTATATTGTTTTTCTCAGCTTTTTTTTTTCCACCATACATTGTCCCTTATTGTTCTTTTTTCCCCATGCAATGTATCTTTCTATTTTTTTTAAATTTTATTTATTTTTGGCTGTATTGGGTGTTCGTCACTGCACGCGAACTTTCTCTAGTTGTGGCGAGCGGGGGCTACTCTTTGTTGCGGTGTGTGGGCTTCTCATTGCAGTGGCTTCTCTTGTTGCTGAGCACGGGCTCTAGGCCCGTGGGCTTCAGTAGTTGTGGCTTGCAGGCTCTAGAGCACAGGCTCAGTAGTAGTGGCGCAGGGGCTTAGTTGCTCCACGGCATATGGGATTTTCCTGGGCCAGGGCTCGACCCGTGTCCCCTGCATTCTTAACCACTGCGCCACCAGGAAAGTCCCCCCACCCAATGTATCTTGAAGATTGTTTTATATTAGTACACAAGTAGGCTTCTCATTCTTTTTACAGATATAGTATTCCATTGTATGGACATACAATTTTAATTTAACCAGTCCTCTATTGGTGGACATTTAGGCTGTTTCCAATCTCCTGCTATTTCCAAAAATGCAATGAATAAACTCGTATGTAGATCATTTTGTAAATGTATGTCTATGTGAAGGATAAATTCCTAGAAGTGGAATTACTGGGTCCAAAAGTATGTGTAGTTGTAATTCTGATCCGTCTTGCCAAATTGCCTTTTATACCCTCTCCAACAACATATGAATGTTTTTTCCCCTGCATCCTTGCCAATGTGGTATTTTATCACACTTTTGGATCTTTGTGCATCTGATAAGTGAAACATAGTGTCTTGATGTACTTTCATTTCGCTTTTGGACTTTTAGTATCAAAATTTTAAAACGTGCAAGAAAGTAGAGAAAAAGTACAAAGAATCATCACCTTGATTTAACTGTTAATATTTGGCCATATTTGCTTGTCCATTTTGGAGTAGAAGTATTTTTAAAGTAAATTGAAGATTATTATGACATTTTACTATAATACTTAATTTATCATAATACTTTAGTATGAATATCTGAATAACAAGAGCAATTCCCACCTAGCTATAATTCTGTTATTACACCTAATATAATTAAGAATTCCATAATACAATTTAATACCCACTTAATATTCAAATTTTCCCAGTTGTCTCAAAGATGTCTTTTATGATTAGTTTGTTCAAACTAATTAAGGACTGTGTATTAAGTTTGTGTGTATGTGTATACTTGTAATTTGTACTTCTATTATGAATAGCTTGGACAACTTTTTATACATTTAAGAGACTTTTATAATTTTTTTCTATTAACTCTTTGTTCACATTCTTAGTCCATTTTGCTATTGGATTATTGGTTTTTTTCCTCATTAATTTGTAGATGTTCTTTACATACTAGGTAAGTTAGCCCTTTGTGATGTGAGTTACAGATACTTTTCCTTGTTTGTTTGACTTTGCTTATGGTATTTTATCTCACACAGAACTTTATTTGATGCAGTTGAACTTTGAATCTTTTATTTTATGGTTTTTGGATTTTGTTTCAGAGTTAGAAGGCCCTTCCCTACACTAACATTATAAAAAACATTCTATCATTTTTGATTTTGGTATTTTTATGGTTTTATTTTTTACATTTCAATTTTTGACCGCAGTGAAATTTATCCTGGAGTATGAGATATGAATTTAACTTAATTTTTCCTGGATGGTCTTCTAGTTTTGTCAACACCCTGTACCCAATAATCCATCTTTCCCCTTCATATTTGAAGTGCCACCTTTATCAGATATTAAATGCCTATATATACTTGGGACTATTTCTCTTCCATTGATGAGTCTATATATTCATAGGCTAGTACCACACTGTTTCATTATTATAACTTTATACTATACTTTAATATTTGTTAGAAAAAACACCTGGGAACGTGGGTTACCCTTTATTACTCTTCTTTTCTGAAACTTTTCTAGCTATTTTTGTTTATTTTATTTATTTATTTAATAAATTTATTTATTTCATTTATTTTTGGCTGTGTTGGGTCTTCGTTGCTGTGCGCAGGCTTTCTCTAGTTGCAGTGAGAGGGGGCTACTCTTTGTTGCAGTGTGCATGCTTTTCATTGTGGTGGCTTCTCTTGTTGTGGAGCACGGGCTCTAGGCACGTGGGCTTCAGTAGTTGCAGCACGCAGGCTCAGTAGTTGTGGCGCACGGGCTTTGTTGCTCTGTGGCACGTGGGATCTTCCCAGACCAGGGATCGAACCCATATCCCCTGCATTGGCAAGCAGATTCTTATCCACTGCACCAGCAGGGAAGCCTATTTTTGTTTATTTTTATAATGAGTTTTCTAATCATTTGTCTAGTTTCCCCCCAAATTTAAATTATATAATATAAATATTTTAAAAATAATATTAAATATATAACTTTAGGGTAAACTGACATCTTTATGATATTGAGTTTTCCTGTTCAAGAATTGGGTGTGATTTTTCCAATTGTTCATATCTTTGGTGTGCCTTGGGAGACTTTATAGATTTATATGGATTTTACACAATTGTTTTAAAATTTAAGCTGAAATGTTTTGTCTTTTTATTATCATTGGGGGTTTTCCAAATTCCTATTTCAGGAAAGGATCCTGCCACCCCTTTAGTGTCTCCTTTTACCTCTAGGATTAAATCTGAACTTCTTAGCTTTTCCTTCAAGGCTTTCCACATCCGATTTAAAACCTATTTTCCACATGTTTTCTTCTTACCTGTAGCTAGTCAGCAACCCCTGAACAAGCTCCATCCTTTTATGCATTCCGTCTTGTGGCTCCTCTCCTTCCTCTTCTGCCTGTGCAAAGTGGTTTTCTTCACGAGCCCCGCCTTGAGTGCTCCAATTAGAAATGACCTCTCTCCTCTTTCACCCCTGACCATTTATTGTATGTGCCATTTATCTGGTAACTAATCCAATATTACCTTGCGACAGCTTTTGTATTATTAAATGAACTGCCCTTTATCTCTTGTGTGGTTGCAAAACTATTTGTGGGTCTGTGTCTCGTTTCCTCAACTAGATTGCGAGGCCCTTGGGGAGAGCGAGCCTGCCTGGTGCTCCCTGCAGCATCTGGGCCCTATAGGCAGTAACGATAGTAGCAGCAATGATAACAATGGTAGTTAATAGTTACCTCAAGCTTTCTTTCTGTGTGCTGGGTACTGTTTTAAGCACTTTCCATGTATGAACTCATTAGTGGGTAAACACTTGAGTTTTGTTGGGTTTATTTGACCTTAAATTAAACCTTTGAAGGGGGACATAAAAGAAAGGGCACTTGGTCACAATATCCAGACAATGATTCTAGCTAGCTGGTCAGAGAGGAAGGGGAGTTTTGTAGGGAAGAAGGAGGCTGGCCACAGCCTAAGAAGGAAAGGGGAGAGGAACAGGCAGCAGTGGAGAGGCCCTGAGCTTGATGGTTGCAGAGACATGAGTATTTTCTGAGGTTCTGGTAGCTTTGATTCAGGCCGTGCTGGTGGACTTGCCCGCTTCCCCTTCACTGGCAGGGTTAGGGCTCTGGAAATATGGCCTGGCCCATGGCAGGGCCTTGCTGAGGCCTCTTTTCCACAGCGGTTCCCTGCAGGATGGCCCAGGTCTCCTGGGGACAGCAGGCCCAATGCTCAGCTGCCTCCGCGGCCTGTCCACACACTCCAGGCCTCCCGCCTCTCCTGCACTCAGAAGGCTCCACTGAGTGCCTGCTGGGAGTGGATGCACTGAGCGAGCCGATGCGGAGCAGCCAGGGCTATGAGCTGGTGGAAATTAATCCCCACCCCTGGGCCTTCCTCTCCTGATGACCATCATGAGCCTCTCAGAATCTTTCCCCTGTCTCAACACTGCAGACTGTTTTAGGGTACTGGGGTTCCTGGGCAATTGCACCGCAGCCTTCAAATAAAATGCAGCTAGGAGACCTCCCACCTGAGCTCTAAACCTGCAGCTCCAGCATTTTGGGGCCCAGGGAGCATTATTTTGTGTGTTGAGAACTGGAGAGATCTAAGGGTGATTTACATCTGCACCGATGTGTGTGCCAGCCCAGCAGCCTAGAATTAAATTCCACGGCCCAGCTCTTCCTTACACTTTGCTGAGCACAAATAAACAGGTCTCAGCACCCACATAATGAACTCTTTAGATTCTTAAAGACAAGAAAAGGAGATGAGACACTTACCTCTAAAGGGGCAACAAATTTCAGCCCCTTAGACAGAGCTCCGCCACCGGTTGGAAGGGTTAGCCTCTTACAGGACAGATCCAGTCTCTAGGGAAAGCATCATGGGACTGAGGCTGGCTCTGTTGAATCTAAACATGCTCCAGCATAAACGCAATTGCTTTCCGTCCAATATATCATCAGAACTTTAGTTACATTTTGCTGAAGCAGTCCTTGAAATCAGGGAAATGATCCAATAGAGTAAGGGGGCTTTTCCCCCTGAAACTTTGCCCAGAGGCCCAGAACAAACAAGTGCCATTTTAATTTTATATTTATTACAGATTTGTATAGTCACTAGTAGTATTTTTGCTCTTCTTGGAAGTCTTTTTTTTTTTTTTTAATTAATTAATTAATTTTTGGCTGTGTTGCGTGTTCGTTTCTGTGCGAGGGCTTTCTCCAGCTGTGGAGAGCAGGGACCACTCTTCATTGCGGTGCGCGGGCCTCTCACTGTCGCGGCCTCTCCCGTTGCAGAGCACAGCTCCAGATGGGCAGGCTCAGTAGTTGTGGCTCATGGGCTTAGTTGCTTCACGGCATGTGGGATCTTCCCAGACCAGGGCTCGAACCCGTGTCCCCTGCATTGGCAGGCAGATTCTCAACCACTGCGCCACCAGGGAAGCCCCTTGGAAGTCTTATTTAGATGGCTTCCATAGAATTCTTTACATGTGACTCCAGCACTCATCATATTTATAATGGAGTTTGCGTCAAGGATGGGGTCTCCTTCCTGTCCTTGGCTGCCTCCCCCTCCACCCGGAGCCTGGCACCTAACGGCTGTACAGTGAACAATTGCTGAATGAATGAAGACGTGAATAAAGGGTCTGAGTTCCTAACACCAAAATAGCCATGAAGTAGGAAGGATTTGATGCTGTGAGCCTCAGAAACTGCCAGGCTTATACCCTCGAGGCCATGCTGGCTGGGCTCCTCTTTCTGTTGTTATTAAGTCAGACATTTAATAATTTAAGAAGCCAACCCTTCCACAGTTTGGGCTCAGCCGAGCAGACGTTTAGCCTGTTCCCACGGCACTGACAGTCCCTCCTGGCTGGACTGCTCGGAGTCTGCCCTGGCTGTGACCAACCTGAACACACGCTCCCCAGGGACCCTCCATGGCCCTAGGCCCAGCCACATGGCCGGGTCATCTACTGCCTAGAATCCTCCGCCAGAGTGCCCAGAAGCAGGTTGCCACAGACTGTTCACTCAAGCAAACTTCTCTTCCTGTTTCTATCTTTTCTGCCCCTCTTCTCTCTCTCTTTCACCCTGTCCCCATTCTTTCTGCTATCCCAGCCTCTGTCCTCTCTCCAGCGTCTTGATCAAGCTTCCCAGCCCTAACCCTACAGGTACCAGCATCTGTTTTACAGTACCCTGTATTTATTTTAACAGAGGTGTTAAAAGGTAGCCCACCTGAACCGGTTCAGCGTGGGCTGGAAGCTTGGTTTGGGCTGAGGCTGATTTAAGCTGGGGGTGGCATGTCAGCTTCCCAGGTCTGAAGATGGAAAATCCTGCCTGCCATTCTGCGGGTGAGAAGGAGAGCTTAGTGCCATGCACAGCCCCCAGCCCAAGCCCCCACTACCCTTCACCCTACGTAGATCACACGTTCCACATGATCTCACTGTTTCCATGCTCATCCTTCTCCTCTATCTACCAGCAGCTCCTTGAGGATAGGCAGTTTGTTTTACTTTTATGTATCAGCAGGCCTGGCGTAGGAGCTGAATAAACCTCTGCACAGTCAGCTACAGTACAGCTCTGGAGACCTACTGTGTGCCAGACTCCAGGCCTTGGGGATTTAGAAGTGAACAAGACAGACAGATTTTACTGGGCTCAAGGAGCCTGCAGTCTTGCAGGAAAGACAGACTTTCAACTAATCTGAGTATGAGGAGAGAGAAATGAGAAATGCAGATGCACACAAGGAGAGACAGAACCTAGGCGAGAGGTCACAAAAGCTTCCCGGAGAAGCGCTGTTTCCACTGACTCCTAAAGGATGACTAGGAGTTAGGTGAATGGGGTGAGGGGTGGAGGGGCCGAGAGAGAGCATTCCAGGCAGAGGGAATATTTGTTGGATGGGTGGACGGGTGAACCTGGCATTGAATTCTGAGCTCACTGGCCCAGTGGTCCAGAGCATTCTGATGTGCACAGGGAAGCAGGTGACTGGATTAGGGGTGTCTTGATACCGTGGTGGTGGAAGTTACCTCTTCATTGCCCCAGTCATGGCACGTGGACCTGTGAAGCCAAAAGGCTACGCTCTGGTCAGAAATGCTCCTCAGAAGGGGATGGAATAGATACATCAACCTCCTCTGCCAGGGATGGGGCAACTCTGGGGTTAAGGTGAAAAACCCTTCAGCCCCATGTCACATTGCAAATGGACCCTGCCAACCTCAGGCACCTCACCCAAGGCTCTTCTCCCCACCCAGATGAGCGGGAAGTTGTTCAGAAGAAAACCTTCACAAAATGGGTGAACTCGCACCTGGCGCGTGTGTCCTGCCGCATCACTGACCTCTACAAGGACCTGCGGGATGGGAAGATGCTCATCAAGCTGCTGGAAGTGCTCTCTGGAGAGATGCTGGTAAAGCCCCTTTCCCCAGGCCCTGTGGCTGGTGCTCTGTCCCCTCTTCAGGAAAGACATGGTCTGGGGGCCTCTCCAGTTCTCATGGCCTTCCAAGGTTTCTCCCTATTCTTTTGGGAGGTTTCAGTACTAACGATGTGAGGTGTCCATGTGGCTGACTGGGTTCTCTGAACGTGTTCATCTAAATATGTCCCAGCATAAATGCCTGGCTTTCCATCTAATAGATCATCAAAACTTTTGTTAATTTTGCTGAAGCATTTCAGAATTTCTTGCCTCCTTCTGGCCACTCCCACCCCTTCATGCTCCTCCCAGAAGCCATACAGAGCTCTTGACTTTCTCCTCTTGGGATCTGGTTATCTGTGACTGGCCTGCAGTAGGCCCACCCTCAGCCTCCTTGCACAGGCTAAGACATATCCCATTACCCAGCTGGAAAAATTTGCCTCCTTCTTGGAACAAGGAGGAAAGTGTGAAAGATATTCTCCTGTGTATCCATCACTCTAACAAGTGGAAATTTATCACAGGCCCTCTCAGTTGTAACCCACCCGGTGGTAATGTTGCCCCTGCAGGAGAACCAGATCAAGGCTCATGTTTTGCTCAGTTACTTCCATTATGACCTTGGGCCTATCAGGCAGGACCTTCTTTGCCTCATTTCCCCCATGTGTAGACCGATACCTGTACCTGATGTAGTAGCCTAAGACCTCAGGGTTTGAATGGAAGGTACCACATTCATCTGTTGCCTTTTCAACTCCAGGCTGAAGTTAAAGAATGCCTCTTACCCCACTAGAGAGAGTTACCGCTAAGAACCCTTCAGATGATGCAGTTACTCATCAATGGTGGTCCCCTTGAGCTTTGGCTGAGGCCGTTTCGGGGTGGGGAGGGAGGAGGTTGGATGGCAGAATGGACCCATTATCAGTCACCACACTAAAAGCCACTCTTATCACCAATCAACAGTAAACAGTTCCTAGAACTGTGCCTAGCACATAGTAAGTGCTCAACTAACTACCTGTTGTGTTACTATAATTGAATGCCACTTATCACCCACTCAGAAGCCTTTGTTTAGACCCAGGAACAGTACTGATGCAGCCCACTTGCAGAGCTCTGGGTGCTCAAGAGAGGGAGCCCCTGAACTTTGCTGAAAGGATGGGGTTGAAAAGTGTCAAGGAGTGAGCATGGGAGTTGGAGTTTGGCACGGAGGGTGGATGCTGATGACCGGCGCTGGTCCAGGCGTGACCGTGAGGTTCTTCCATGCCCACGGGGCAATGCTGTCCCTCAGCCAAAGCCCACGAAGGGGAAGATGCGCATCCACTGCCTGGAGAACGTGGACAAGGCCCTGCAGTTCCTGAAGGAGCAGCGTGTGCACCTGGAGAACATGGGATCCCACGACATCGTGGACGGCAACCACCGCCTGGTCCTGGGCCTCATCTGGACCATCATCCTCCGCTTCCAGGTGGGTTCCCGGGGGGCAGAGGGGGTGGAGGGAGCTTCTCTGGGCCAAACTGGGTTTGGGAATCTTATAAAATGGTGAACAAGTGCGAGTGTTTGCACGTTCTGGGAGGCTAGAAGCCCGTCCTGGGGGACAATGCTTGTAGGAAGGAGAAACCATCCTGGGCATCGCCAAGTTGCTGAAGCTCAGGGCGAGCTGTTCAGCCAATAGCATAGTCTTTTGAGAGAGAGGATAGAAATTAGTGGCTGGGCTGAGATCTGGCTGGAAGACCTACTTTCGTCCCCTTCCCTCCACAGGTGTCACTTTTTGGTTTTTTAAGTAGTTTGATTCAGAAATCGCAAGAGTGCAGATCTGCTTTTATGTTTTTCCCTCAGAAGCTTTTCTCTTCCCACCCTGAAATTCAAGGTCGCTTATGTGTAAGGAATTTAGAAAGCACGAGGGGAGGAAAGCAGGGCCTTCCACCTGCTGGTCTGGGGACAGAAAGAACCTAGTTGGAGGAGGGAAGGGCAGGGAGAAAGAAGATAACACACAACTCCCGGCCTGCAGGTCTCACCCAAGTGGTCTTGGGTGTCCAATCTCACTCTCTGAGGGTGTGTACGACGAAACGGTAATAACAGCAGAATTGGGGAGGATGAAAAGGCAAGAGGAGCTGCTGATCAAAGTACAGTACCTTCCAGCGTTCATGCCGTTCCATGGCCCAGGTGGCATCGTACCTCGTGGGGAGGAATGGGGGCATCCTGCTGTTTATTCTTGGTCTCCCCTTACAGTTTCAAGTTGGAGCGGTCTCCTCTGGCGTGGAGAAGCTGACCAAGGCAGGGAAACAGGCCTCCAGGACCTGGGGCCTCAGGCTGCGGGGTGGCTGCAGGGCTGGCGACCAGATGGATGGCTACAGAGGAGGAAGGACGGAGGGGGCCTTCCAGGGAGAGCAGGGAGGCTCTGGGCCAGATGCACATCTAAGTCTTCCCTCTCTTGTTCCTGTGCCCACAGATTCAGGACATTGTTGTCCAAACTCAGGAAGGTCGTGAGACGCGCTCAGCCAAGGACGCGTTGCTGTTATGGTGTCAGATGAAGACAGCAGGGTATGCCTTGGGGACCAGCCACTACCACGTTCCTCACCACCCCCTGTGCCTCCCAAGCATTGCCATCCCCAAGGGACCTAGACGCCATCACCCAGAACTACATCGGCTTGGGCGTAGTTGATGCACAGTCTATCCTGACCTGATTCTTAGAGGCCCGGAATACAGGATTCTATCCCAAAATTGCCTGGGTCAGACCATGGGGTCTGTTGGGGGCGAGAGTCTCTTGGGCCTACCTGATGAGGGAGCCTCTTTGTGTGACTTAACGGCTGCCCTCTTGTTGAAGGGGCTCGAGAAGGGTCCGGTCCACTCCTCTCCTGAGGTGTTGGCCCTCGGTTCACACACTTGTAGGGACCCCAGAAGAATCTGTTTCTTAGGTCTTAATGCTTTTCTTGGATGCAGCTACCCCCATGTCAACGTCACCAACTTCACCTCCAGCTGGAAGGATGGCCTAGCCTTTAACGCCCTGATCCACAAGCACCGGTAAGAGGGGGAGCGGAGCAGGAACCCCTGTGGGAGCCAGGGAGCCCTGGGGGGATTGGGACACCTTGCACTTACCATGTAGGCTACTGTTCAAGCGTCACAGGAATGGTACAGCCGTGGCGCCTTCTCCTCTCACCCTCGGCATCCTGCCTCCCTTAAATCCCCCTTCCTCACACGCTGGTGCTCACAGCTCCCTCCTCTGTCCCGTCTCCTCCTCTCACTTCTCCGGCTCAGCCACCTCCCTGCGTCTGCCCAGGGTCTTTGCCCTTTTGGTGGGGATGCCATGCCCCCTGCCCTCTAACAGGCTGGCTTCGTCCCCAGGCCCGACCTGATTGACTTCGATAAGCTGAAGGACTCCAACGCGCGGCACAACCTGGAGTGCGCGTTCGACGTGGCCGAGCGACAGCTGGGCATCATCCCGCTCCTTGACCCTGAAGGTGAGCCAGCGCCCACGAGACCGTCAGGGCGCCGGGAGGAGCGTGGGCCGTGCTGGGAGAGCCGTGGGCACGGTGGCCGGGCCAGGGCTCCGCTCCGGCCTGCTCTTCAGACCCAAGCTGGTTCCTGACACCTCCCCTGCCTGATTGGGGGCCCACTGTAGTCTTTCCATCCTTTTCCCTTCTTTCATTCTTTGTGGTCCTAATATGGATTTCATCCTCTCACTAAAATCGCAGCCTATTCCTCTTCCACTCTCGCCTGTCACTTGGTGCCTGTAGTTGAACTTCGTGCTGGAGACATAGGGAGATGAACCCCTTGAGCCTGACATTTCCAACTTCCAATTGGTCCTGAGAGCCCACCCTTTCCCCTTGCAGATGTCTTCACAGAAAACCCTGACGAGAAATCCATCATCACCTACGTGGTGGCGTTTTACCACTACTTCTCCAAGATGAAGGTGCTGGCAGTGGAGGGCAAGCGCGTTGGCAAGGTACTGAGCTGCTGCGTAACTAGAGTGTCACCGTTTCCCCGCTTACCACGCACAGGCCTTGACTGAGATGCTCCCTTTCTACCCTAAGAGCTTTGTGCCTGGACCCCAGCTGTGGGAGAGGGTGCAGATCACCCCCCACCAACTTCCTCTGAAGCCAAGCATTGCCAGGTTAATGGCTCCCAAGCTGAATTCCAGCACAGGTTGATGGTCTGTCCTAAACAAGGTCATAGCCTGTAGCTCTGAGCTGACCTTCCACCTGCAGACCCATGTCTCGTGAGCATTCCCACAGGAACAAAACAGGCTTTTTACTTGTTAGTTTATTGTGTTTTCATGCCTCTTAGGCTCCCTCAGCCTACTGTACAGAGGAGCCACCCCACTGTACAGACCCTCGTGCTGGAGTCCTTTCCCCGGCTGGGTCTTTTGCCCCTCCAGGGTAGGGACCATTTCTCATTCATCTTCGTGCACTGGTGTTTAGCAAAGACAATGCCAGGAAGCCCTTGATCCCTAATACCCACTCTTAAATAAACAGGACCTTGGCCTCTCTGGTGGCTGGATTGGAAAGCACAGACAGCTTTCCAGTCTTTTACAGGGTTAGGGAGGGGGGGAGCTACTCCTGATCCCGAGCACAGCCAGGTCCCTCCTGACGTTGCTGGCGCACTTCCAGTCCAGCCCCCTGCTCAGCAGTGGTCTTGGGCTCAGGGAACAAACCCAACGTAAACGCTCCAGGGCTTGCAAGGAGGAGGACCACCTCGATTGTGGTCCCCGTGGGCATCCTCATTGGCGTCCTCGCCCTTCTGACAAGGATGAGTCACAAGGTGATTCCCTAGGTAATTGACCACGCCATTGAGACCGAGAAGATGATTGAAAAGTACAGCGGGCTGGCCTCAGACCTGCTCACCTGGATCGAGCAGACCATCACTGTCCTGAACAGCCGCAAGTTCGCCAACTCCCTGACCGGTGTCCAGCAGCAGCTGCAGGCCTTCAGTACCTACCGCACCGTGGAGAAGCCGCCCAAGTAAGGGCCTGGGCACTCGGGAGGGCGGGCACCACGGCCGAGAAACCACCTCCAGAAGGTTGGATGGCCTGGAGATGGAATCCAGGAGGTGGCTCCTGGAGGTTAGAGAGCTGCCCATCTGTCACCTACTTCATCCCGTGTTGTCTCCCTGCTCCCAAGCCGTCAGCCTACAGTCAGTGGGCATTGAGTAACCCCTGACTCATAGACAAAGAAATACTTCCCCAGATCCCTGAAGGGGAGCAGCAGTGAAATCTCAGACTTCAGAGTCTCTTTAAAGAATGTGCTGGAAAGTTCCTCTCTCTTCTGTGCACTGAGCTGCGGGTTTGTTCTTTGGTAATGACCTCTGCATCCACAGCCCCAGAGCTCTCCACGTGAGGCCTTGTTGATCATCAAGCACATCCTTCTTTCTCTCCCATCTGTCACTGCTCATCCATTAGCAGAGCACTTAGTCTGCCTCTCGGGACCTCTGCTCCACTCCAGCATGTGCAGGGCCTACGTGCACATATGCACATGCAAACACAACTGTTCACACGCGTGCACACGCACACCCACACAGACACGGGGCATTCCAGCTCGCCCGCCCTTAGCTTGGCTGGCTCCCCAGAAACAGATTTCTAGCTCATCAGTGGTACCCTCTGCCTTGTTCCTCCCCCACTCATTCATTCATGACTGGCAAACAGGGAAAGGCGAGACACGGAGTCTAGAATGTACTATAAACAAGTATCTGATTTCTGGCCTGACACTAGCCCACTTTTAAAGTCCTAAATCCAATACAGATAACATGCCCCATGAGTCTACCAGGCACTGCACACCGGGGTAGCATCTCCTGGCTGCATAGACAGTGCTCAAGGCCACAGCCCTCCTGCAGTGCCTGTGAGCAGGCAGATGAATTAGGCTGGCCTCAGGGTGGGGACCTTGCTTACCAGCTGATCTTTGACTACTGCGTGGTGGAGGTAGAAGTGGGTAAATACTTGGCTATGGGCAGAAATGGGAAAGTACCCAGTTACCTGGAGCTTGGACCCTGGGTTCCAGAAATCCATCCTGCTGCCAGTTCTCACCTCCTACACCTAAGGTCCTCCCGGAGCCTAGCCTTTCCTCCCCTTTCAGAAGCATCTGGGCTTTTGCATCGTCGTCAGGAGAGCTGACTTATTAGTACTCAGGTGAAAGTTGCTCTCGGTGCGACATGTTCTTACGTGGATAATGCTGCTTCCACATAAGAACATACATGGTTTTATTGACTCACTCAGCAAAAAACTGAGTAAAGAACTAGTCAAAAGCCTTCAACTGTTTGCAGAACAGGGAAGAGTTTCTTTGTATGGATTGGTAAAACTTGATACCTATAGGAATTACCGGAACAGTCCAGTTAGCCATTCCTCCACGGAAGCAAATGACAAGCAAACGCTGCAGTAGTTGTTTTCTCTGGTTTATGTTGCAAAGACTCAACCCCTATTAGATCTCAGTTGGCGAGTATGATAGATTGATAGATCTTTTAACAGGTAAGTAAGCCTATGTAGATCCTCTTTACTTTTTTAAGAGAAATGTGTTTTGCTATCCAAGCTCCAAGACGCCAGGGTTCCATGTTCACTTAAAAAAGAACAACTGGCTGGGACTCCCCTGGTGGTCCAGTGGTTAAGACTCCACGCTTCCAATGCAGGGGACGCGGGTTCGATCCTTGGTTGGGGAACTAAGATCCCACATGCCGCATGGCCGACCAGAAAATTAGAAGAAAAAAAAAAACTGGCTGTGG
Organism: Balaenoptera musculus; assembly: GCF_009873245.2. Lineage (NCBI taxonomy): Eukaryota > Metazoa > Chordata > Mammalia > Artiodactyla > Balaenopteridae > Balaenoptera > Balaenoptera musculus. The sequence continues at coordinate 139,181,698 of NC_045786.1, read as the reverse complement.
GAATCTCGACACTCATCTCCCTACCTCTTTTTTCTTGACAGGTTTCAGGAGAAGGGGAATCTAGAAGTCCTACTTTTTACCATCCAGTCACGGATGAGAGCCAACAATCAGAAAGTGTACACGCCCCACGATGGGAAACTCGTGTCCGACATCAACCGGGTACAGCAACGTTTTCCGTTTCACGTTGCCAGCGTGTTGATTGAGCTCCTGATCAGGGCCCAGGGAATGGTCCCTGGACAGGGTTAAACCAAGCCACTTTCTGTGGTGTTATTAATGACACACCTGGCACCTACTGAGGGTGCTATCTGAGCCTAGCCCTGAGGGGTCAGACTCCACCCACCAAGCATCCATTCATCCCCCTGTGCAGGGGTGGAGGGAGGGGCAAGATAGGTGAAGGGGATGTACTAGGTATAAAATAAATAATATACAAGGATTTAATGCACAGCACAGGGAATATAGCCCATATTTTATAACAACTTTATATGGAGTATAATCTACAAAAATATTGAATCACTGTTATACACCTGAAACTAATACAACATTGTAATTCAACTATACTTCCATTTAAAAAATTAAAAAAGAAAAAGAGGCAGTTGCTACACATTTCCAGTTCAAAGTTGCCGTAAGAATGGAGATGCAGCGGGTTTGCCAGTGGGTTGAGTGAGCTCCTCATAAGGGCACATGTAATGGTCCCAGGACAGGGTTAAGCCAAGCCACGTCCTGTGGTGTTATTAACGACACACCTGGCTGTTGAGGGTGCTAAGTCTAGCCCTGAGAGGTCAGACTCTACCCGCGGTCCACCGGTTCAGCCCCCTGTTCAGACGCCCAGAGTCCATTTTTTTAGAGCCAGTTTTATAGCCTATTCTCTGTAGAACCTTGAGGTTTTTTTGGAGAATACTGACTACTTTCAACAGAAGGGAGATGCCTTGTGACATTTCGGAGGTTTGGAGGCCTACCACCACCTGGAAGTTCCAGTGGAAAGGTGGTAGCCATTTAGCCAACAGGAGTTTACTGAGCACCCACAGAGGCAAATAACACTGTACTAAACCAAGAGTCTGAGGCAGATTTAGGAGGAGAGGGAACTGGGGGGTCATGACCAGTGCTCCCTGAATCTTTCGTCTGCCCAGACAGGAAAGCCGAAAGGCTGTCACTGAGCTTTAATCTAGGCTCTGCCTAGATTCCTAAAATCGCTCAGTGTTGGGTGAAAGAGTCGGGACCCCCAAATCCCAAGATCTCTCCCCTGCCCCTCGTGCAGGCCTGGGAAAGCCTGGAGGAAGCTGAGTACCGGCGGGAGCTGGCTCTGAGGGAGGAGCTCATCCGGCAGGAGAAGCTAGAGCAGTTGGCCAGGCGCTTTGACCGAAAGGCTGCCATGAGAGAGACGTGGCTCAATGAAAACCAGCGGCTTGTGGCCCAGGTAAAGGGGGCCACACTTGGGGTTGCAGGAGAGGGGGAGCTTTCCAGAGCCCCCAGTAGACAGCAGGGCTGGAGCCCACGCTGGTCTCTCGGCGGCGGCAGCAGGATAAGCCTCTCCACAGGTCTTGCAGCCCTGCTCCCTCTGACTAGGTGGATCAAGATTCACATCCGAAAAGGAACTCTCCCAGATTGACAAAACCTCATTTTTAGGAAAGAGCCACACAATCCAAAAATGGCCCCAAAAGTTGTCTCACGTGGGCCAGTGGCATCACCTGGAGCCAGAGTTCAGGCTGACATTTCAGTGGTCCTCCGGGGATGTGATGAAAGCAGTGCACCTCGTATGTGTCAGACATGCCCCTTGGACTCTGGCCTCTGGGGCTGTGTCACATTTCACTGGCTGAAAATTGACCCCGGGACTGATTCTCCATGAGAGCATCTGTTCCTTCCCACTTGGAGCTTGGAATCAAATTTCCCCTTTCATCCAGAAAGAGGAAAGCAAGCATTCTGAGAGAATCGGAGAGTGTACATGCACCCCAGATAGCATGGGGGTAAACATGGTTTCCTAGTGAGAAGCCCTTCCTGCCCAGAATCGGGCAGGTCCGCGCAAGGCAGGGTGGTGAGTGCCAGCAGGTGGTGAAGGAGCTCTGTTAGTAATATTCACCCAGTGTTACCCACAAGGATGGCACAGTGAGTAAAATCACAAGCTTCTTGTAAAGGTTCTTGTGAGACATTTAGTCTTTGGAACTTGGCTCCGATAAGATAGGCTGAAAAAGATGGCAGAAGTAACTCGTTGGGAAAGGGCTTTCCCGGCCAGCAGTTGTTCCGAAGGGACCCGCTGTTTCTCTGCGTTTGGGGACCAGCCAAGGGGAGCCTGATTGAGCTGCCTGTTTTCCTCCCTGGGGGACAGGATAACTTCGGGTACGACCTGGCAGCTGTGGAGGCTGCCAAGAAGAAGCACGAGGCCATTGAGACGGACACAGCTGCCTACGAGGAGCGGGTGAGGGCCCTGGAGGACCTGGCCCAGGAGCTGGAGCGGGAGAATTACCACGACCAGAAGCGCATCACGGCCCGCAAGGACAACGTCCTGCGCCTGTGGAACTACCTGCAGGAGCTGCTGCAGTCCCGGCGCCAGAGGCTTGAGAAGACGCTGGCCCTGCAGAAGCTCTTCCAGGATATGCTGCACAGCATCGACTGGATGGACGAGATCAAGGTGGGCTCAGACACCCCCATCCCCCGCCCCCGTGTCCGCCTGGGGCTTCAGCACCCGCCCTGCAATGGGAGTGTGCTTCCATAGGCACCTCCCAGTCCCACCTCCCTGAGTCAGAGTGGAGAATCCGAGGCAGCACAGCGTCGGGCTGCATCCCCCTCTCAACGGCTTAGCTCACACTGCTCCAGCGCAGATCTTCTGTATTCCCCGTGATCAAGAAATCTGGGGTTCATAGTAGCACAGGTGCCAACCTGCAGGACCTAGGAGACACAGACATCCATCAGGAGCCTGGAGAATCAGGCTCTGGGTAATCACGATTTGACTCTGGTGGGAACCCAGACCTCCCGGCACAGGGCCACCAAGAAGTCTGTCTCCTCTCCCTCTACCGCAGTGGCTCTCAACTGAGGATGCACATCAGACTGACCACGGAGCTTTCTAAAATACACATGCCCAGGCCCCAAGTCAGGGACACACATAGGAGATTGAGTGTAGGGCTTGAGCTCCTGAATGGTGCTCCCTGAATGATTTTAATGGGCACCCCCAGTGGGAACTCCTGCTCTGTAGCTGCTTTCCCGCTGAGCAGCAGCCGTTTTCCAGCTGCATCTGACTCATCCTGGTCCCAACACGCCACGAACGCTCCCTTCAGAGGGGTCTTCTCCTAGCGTGTGGGTTTCTTCACCTCTCCTCGCTCCCTCTACCTTATCTGTCCTCTTTGCCAGGCTCACCTCTTGTCTGCCGAGTTCGGGAAGCACTTGTTGGAGGTCGAGGACTTGTTACAAAAGCACAAGTTGATGGAGGCTGACATCGCCATCCAAGGGGACAAAGTGAAGGCCATCACCACAGCCACTCTTCAGTTCACTGAGGAGCCAGGTGAGGCCACAGGTGTTTTCCTGTTGAGGCCTCTGGCTCAGCACTCCAGCACCCCAGCTTGGATAAATCTAGTTGTAGAATTCTGCCTCTTTCATCAACTAATGGTGCAAGAAAGAAGTCTGAGGGATAGCAAAATTCTCCAGAGGGCAGGCAACTGCTTTGGCCATCTATAATCAGAAGGGTTTATAAGAACCACGAAGGCACCCTCCATCTTTCATTCTCTCTGCTAGTTCAAGTTATGGCAGAGACAATTTAGGTTTATAGCTTCTGGTCTTAGATAGGTGACCCCCACTGCCTCTTTGAAGAATCATCTTGAAATTTGTGCCTGGTTCTTTTTTTTTTTTTTTTTTTAAATAGTACTGTATGAACATGGAGGTGAGATCTTTTTTTTTTTTTTTTTAATTTATTTTTGGGTGTGTTGGGTCTTCGTTTCTGTGCGAGGGCTTTCTCTAGTTGTGGCGAGCGGGGGCCACTCTTCATCGCAGTGCGTGGGCCTCTCACTGTTGCGGCCTCTCTTGTTGCAGAGCACAGGCTCCAGACGCACAGGCTCAGTAGTTGTGGCTCACGGGCTTAGTTGCTCCACGGCATGTGGGATCTTCCCAGACCAGGGCTCGAACCCATGTCCCCTGCATTGGCAGGCAGATTCTCAACCACTGCGCCACCAGGGAACCCCCCTGTGCCTGGTTCTTTTTTAAAATAATTTTACATTGTGCATTTCTACTGAGAGTTGACCCAACTTTTAACCTCTCCTATTCCTGAAGTTTTAGTGGGAATTCATTAAAAAGAACTAATTAAAAGCCTGTCCTCTAAGCAACTGGAAACTAGGATCCCCTGCGTCCAATCCCAAAGCCCCAGTGAGATGGCAGGTTCTAGGTGACATGGTCCTAGCCTGGCACCTGATCTGAAGGTTGCCCTTCAGATGAAGCCCTTACCCTTTTTGTCCTCCCTCCTCCCATTCCTCCCAGGGTACCAGCCTTGCGACCCCCAGGTCATCCGGGACCGTGTCAGCCACCTGGAGCAGTGCTTCGAGGAGCTGAGCAACACGGCAGCCGGACGCAAGGCCCAGCTGGAGCAGTCCAAGCGGCTCTGGAAGTTCTTCTGGGAGATGGATGAGGCCGAGAGCTGGATCAAGGAGAAGGAGCAGATTTACTCCTCTCTGGACTATGGCAAGGACCTGACCAGCGTGCTCATCCTGCAGCGCAAGCACAAGGCCTTCGAGGACGAGCTGCGCGGGCTGGACGCCCACCTGGACCAGATCTTCCAGGAGGCTGAGGGCATGGTTGCACGCAAGCAGTTCGGGCACCCGCAGATCGAGGCCCAGATCAAGGAGGTGTCTGCCCAGTGGAACCAGCTGAAGGAGCTGGCTGCCTTCCGCAAGAAGAACCTCCAGGACGCTGAGAACTTCTTTCAGTTCCAGGGTGATGCAGACGATCTGAAGGCCTGGCTGCAAGATGCCCACCGGCTGCTCTCGGGAGAAGATGTGGGGCAGGATGAAGGGGCCACACAGGCCCTGGGGAAGAAGCACAAGGACTTTCTGGAGGAGCTAGAGGAGAGCCACGGGGTGATGGAGCATCTGGAACAGCAGGCCCAGGGGTTCCCCCAAGAGTTTCGGGATTCCCCAGATGTGACCAACCGGCTGCAGGCCCTCCGGGATCTCTACCAGCAGGTGGTGGCCCAAGCGGACATACGTCGGCAGAGGCTGCAGGATGCCCTGGACCTGTACACGGTGTTTGGGGAGACGGATGCCTGTGAACTGTGGATGGGCGAGAAGGGGAAGTGGCTGGCCCAGATGGACATCCCAGACACGCTGGAGGACCTGGAGGTCGTGCAGCACAGGTCAGGGCCGGCCCTTCCCTGTAGCCTCCCCCTACGCGGTCTGTGCTCCTAGTGCTGGAACGGCCTTCAGATCAACAAAGGTCTCTTTGAGAGGCCATAGGATGCCCTTGATCACAGAGGCCAGGCACTGAGAGTCACGAGTTCTAATCTGGCTCTGTGGCGCTTGGTACTTCACCCCCTGGGACCTTCCTCAAAATAAGACAAAGGGGCTCTTTCTGGTCCAGGTGTTGGAGGACTTTTCAGCTACAGCAGCCTTGGTTCAAATGAATGGTATCTGGAACCCCTGACATATAACACGGTGGAAAGTGGAGTGGTTGTGGTGAAGGGGGTGCGAGAGGCTGGACCCCACAAGCTCTAGCTTTCTTTGGCAGTCCCTAAACCACAGAACCCCGAGGGACCACAGAACCCCGAGGGGCCACAGAGACCAGTTTGTAAATCACCAGTCTGCAAGGCCACTCTCATTTCCATTATTCCGATTCCATCAGCACTCTGGCATGGGAGGGCGTGCCCCCCAGTCTGTGTGGCATCCCATCATCCTGAGTACAGAATCCAAGGAGCTGAGGAAAAGAAGTCACTCCTCGATCATGCCAAGGTGGTCCCACGCCAATGCTGGAGGGACCTGGGCTCTTATCTCAGAAGAGTCAGCTTTCATAACCACACAGTGACCCTCCCCTCGGCAGCTCTGCCTTCTCCTACCCAGGGACGGAGCACCTGGCTGGGGAGGTAGCCTTCAGGTCCAGGTGTCAAGGCAGTTGAATTAGGGTCCATGAGCAGCAGCTCGGGCAGTGGAGGCATGGCAGGTAGTCTCTGTGGCGATTAACACCTCCTACACCTCATTTTCCCATAAACCTCTCTGTTTAGCCAATTGTCTTATAAGTAACCAGTTCTCTCCCAGCCTGACCCAGGAAATGCTAAACCATGAAACTGGACCCATGAACCAGAAAATAGAGTGTGTCAGCCCACCTTTCTCCCCTCTTACCTGGTCAATGTATTTAGGAGGTGGAAGGAGAAAGCAAGAGCTACAGGTACCGGAGACCGGCCACTGCTGCCTTACCAATCCTCATTTTCTCTGTCCACATCAGGTTTGATATCCTGGACCAGGAGATGAAGACTTTGATGGCTCAGATTGATGGCGTGAACCTTGCTGCCAACAGCCTGGTAGAGAGTAGCCACCCACGCAGTGGGGAAGTGAAGAAGTGCCAGGACCACCTGAATACCAGGTGGGGTGTGGGTAGGGCTTGGGGCTAGGGGCTTCTTTTCCTGACACCTGACAGAGGCTTGGGGGTGTGGCCCAGAAGTCAGGATGCCTGCTATGCACTGCCAGGTTTGTACCCTCAGAGCTCTTGCCTCACTCAGACAAAGTCTCCTTCTGACACTGGAGCTTTAGCAGCAAGGAGGAGAGACCTGTGTGGTGACCAGCCCAGGGAGGGAGAGAGACCTGTTCACAGAGCTGTGAATGTTGTGCCTGGGGCGGGCATGTGCTGAGTGATGGAGCGAATGTCCTGAGTGCATCCATAGTTAGAATCAGGCCATGTGGTACTCATGTCACATTTCCCCGGACGTTCTTAGGCAGGGAAGATTGCTTTCTGAGACCTCTTAAGTACTGTGCATTAAAAAAAGCTCCTGCAGCTGGGGGAATCAGGCTCCCTGACTTCAGACTATATTACAAAGCTACAGTAATCAAGACAGTTTGGTACTGGCACAAAAACAGAAATATACATCAATGGAACAGGATAGAAAGCCCAGAGATAAACCCACGCACATATGGTCACCTTATCTTTGATAAAGGAGGCAAGCATATACAGTGGAGAAAAGACAGCCTCTTCAATAAGTGGTGCTGGGAAAATTGGACAGATACATGTAAAAGTATGAAATTAGAACACTCCCTGACACCATGCACAAAAATAAACTCAAAATGGATTAAAGACCTAAGTGTAAGACCAGACACTATCAAACTCTTAGAGGAAAACATAGGCAGAACATTCTATGACATACATCACAGCAAGATTCTTTTTGACCCAGCTCCCAGAGAAATGGAAATAAGAACACAAATAAACAAATGGGACCTAATGAAACTTAAAAGCTTTTGCACAGCAAAGGAAACCATAAACAAGACCAAAAGACAACCATCAGAATGGGAGAAAATATTTGCAAATGAAGCAACTGACAAAGGGTTAATCTCCAAGATTTACAAGCAGCTCATGCAGCTCAATAACAAAAAAATGAACAACCCAATCCAAAAATGGGCAGAAGACCTAAATAGACATTTCTCCAAAGAAGATATACAGATGGCCTACAGACACATGAAAGAATGCTCAACATCATTAATCATTAGAGAAATGCAAATCAAAACTACAATGAGATATCATCTCACACCGGTCAGAATGGCCATCATCAAAAAATCTAGAAACAATAAATGCTGGAGAGGGTGTGGAGGAAAGGGAACTCTCTTGCACTGTTGGTGGGAATGTAAATTGATACAGCCACTATGGAGAACAGTATGGAGGTTCCTTAAAAAACTACAAATAGAACTACCATACGATCCAGCAATCCCACTACTGGGCATATACCCTGAGAAAACCATAGTTCAAAAAGAGTCATGTACCAAAATGTTCATTGCAGCTCTATTTACAATAGCCAGGACATGGAAGCAACCTAAAGGTCCATCGACAGATGAATGGATAAAGAAGATGTGGCACATATATACAATGGAATATTACTCAGCCATAAAAAGAAATGAAATGGAGGTATTTGTAATGAGGTGGATGGAGTTAGAGTCTGTCATACAGAGTGAAGTAAGTCAGAAAGAGAAAAACAAATACAGTATGCTAACACATATATACGGAATCTAAGGGAAAAAAAAGCCATGAAGAACCTAGTGGCAAGACGGGAATAAAGACACAGACCTACTAGAGAATGGACTTGAGGATATGGGGAGGGGGAGGGGTGAGATGTGACAGGGTGAGAGAGTGTCATGGACATATATACACTACCAAATGTAAAATAGATAGCTAGTGGGAAGCAGCCGCATAGCACAGGGAGATCAGCTCGGTGCTTTGTGACCACCTAGAGGGGTGGGATGGGGAGGGTGGGAGGGAGGGAGATGCAAGAGGGAAGAGATATGGGAACATATTGTATATGTATAACTGATTAACTTTGTTATAAAGCAGAAGCTAACACACTATTGTAAGGCAGTTATACTTCAATAAAGATGTTTAAAAAAAAAAAGCTCCTGCTTGCACCAAAATGTAGCATTGGTAATGAGACTGGTTTGAATGAAGAGGAGAATTAGCAGGAAGCCTTGAGCACGCTTCGTGGCCAGAACAAAAAACAGGCCCTAAGGAGCCTTTGGAGAGGGGCTGCTTTCAGTACAGGGTGTAATTGCCACGAGTTCCTTGAGGGTCTCTGAGGACAGAGCATGCGCCTGTGTTCTGTTTGTTACCCTGGGTCCTACACGCACAGTGGGACGTGTTCACCATCTCCCCACTACCCGGGTCCCTCTCCCCACACTTGTGCCTGAGCCCTGCTCTGCCCGAGGCAACCTGGGAGGTGGGGTTGGGGAAGACTCAGCTGTAAAGAAAAGGAGCAGCACAGTGGGGGCTTAAGAGGAGGCACGGGGTGACTTTGGAGCCACTAGATTATCTCAGCATCCAAAGAAGGGGACTGTAGTCCAGGAGGGTCCTCTGTAATCTAAGGTTTATGCAGAGGAGGAGCATGCCTCCTTGTTCTTCTTTAGGTTTGGAGGTAACGGGATGCGTGTGCGTGCATGTATGTGTGTGCATGTGCACGACACACAGGAAGAACTTGTCAGCTAGTACATCTGCTGCTTTGATGAGTTATAGTCAGAGAATGATCTCACAGACCTCTAAGCCATACACCATCCTAAGTGGAACACACCAAGATACTTGTCATCCTCAGGTGAGAGAGAACCCGAGGTGTGAAAAGGTAAAATGGTTTTCCATGACATCTGAGTGTTGAAAGGTACCTGAGCCGTGTACCCCAGACAGCCTGCATCCTGCACAAACATTCCAAGCATAGGGAGCTCGCCCCGTCCCCGTGTAGCCCATCCCATTTGGGAGCAGCCCCTTTTGGGTAGAAAGTTTGATCTCATCGTGAGTGGAAATCTGCCTCCTTGAAATTCGGGCTCTGCCCGTTAGAGATAACGAAACTTACCCTGATTCTTCTTCCACATGATAGCTCTTCAAGTATTTTTAAAGACAGTTGTCATTCTTCACCCCATCCACAGTCCTGCCTCCAAGTCGCTGCTGTTCTCTCTACAGAATGCATCCTCCTCCAACTACGTAGTCTAAACCATGCTTGTTTTTAGGCGAGTCCAGGTTCCTCTCCTTCCCAGTTTCCAGGATGAAAAAGTATCTTTCCCTCCCTTGACTGGCTTAGAGCTTCACATTCTACCTTGTATTATAATTACTTTTGTCCTGAAGAACTTTTCTACTAGACTGTAAGCGAATGAAGAGCAGTATCTTTACGTATTGTCCACAGTGCTCTGAGCGCCAAGCATTTTGCTGTCTGAGGTTCCCTCTGTTCAGAATATTCTTTTCCCCAATACCCACTTGCCTTAGTCCCTCGCTCAGATCTCAGCTCACGTGTCAGCTTCTTGGAGCAGCCCACACTGTCCACCCCATTCAAAGTACCACTACCTCCTTCCCATCCAGCTCCTCTGCCTCGATCCTGTTATCTTGCTTTCGTTTTTTCCATTGTACTTGTCACCACCTGATGGATTAAAGACTTGTTTGTCTCTGCCCACTCGAATGAGAGCACTTTGCTTTGTTCGTTGCTACATGCCCAGAGCCTTGAACGGGGCCTGGCACAAGGCACTTGGTAGTTGTGTGATATAACACAGTGAATGAGTGAGCGGGGACAAAACTGAAATATCTTCTGCCAGGCTTGGCACCTATGAGTCATTCAAACACTTACTGAATGTGTGATTACCTCCCACCACGTGCATTCTAGTTGACCAACATTTTCTTAACAATCTTGGGCCCAGGACCAAACCTGGACTCCTGACATGGTCTGGCCAGTGCTGCCTAGAACAGTTCTATCAACTGCCTCCCTTTTGGACATGGTGCAGTGGAGGGGAAGGTGGGTTTCGGAGGCAGACTAGACCCAAACCTCACCCTGTCCCCTGTGTGGGCTCTGCCTGGTGGCTGCGGTGAGGCCACACCAGGAAAAGTCTGGAAAATCGCCGTGGAGCCACTTGCCCAGGGGCACCACCAGACCCTCTCCTGTGGCTTCTGGACGGAGCCAGGAGAGCTCACAGCCCAGGAGTGCCTCGCTATCCTTTCACAGTGGTTTCAGACCACCTTGGAGGAAATCTTCTGCTCCCTTCCCTTGAGGTCCAACCTCAGCAGCATCTGTGCACCAGGCACAGAACTACCCAGAGTTGAGGGACTTCACGTCTGGACTCTCCCTCCTCTCCTTCCTGGAATTCCCGATCCTTCCTCTGGGCTCTTTCTCCCTCTCTCTCTCTCTCTCTCTCTCTCTCGGAATTCCCGATCCTTCCCGGCCTATCTCCCACTTCTGTTTGCAGGCCTGTCTTCCACCCCCAGACTAGCGGCCACGGTCACCCTAGGAATGCCCGCAGTGTGCTCTGCCCAGCCCATCTGCCTCCTGCCTCCACCTCCATCCCCCGGTGCTGGGACTGCAAAGCTGAGCGAGCTACTCGGAGCCCCATCCTTAAATAGATCACTCCTGTGGAGGCACTGGAGGTTTGCCCGTTCACATACAGCTCAGATGACCACCATGAGATTGCTATTATCCCTCCTCACAGCTCCCTTAGTCCTCTCTGCCTGGTATGCGCTATGTACGTAGTATTTTATACTATCGTTTTTTTGGTGAGTTTGTCTTAATTTCTCTCTAAACCGTACACTCCATGGAGCAAAGCCTAGCTATGACTATATCCTCCCAAAGGCTAACATAATGCTTATACATTGTGGATATTCAAGAGAGTTAGGCTCAATTAACGAATGTGTGTTCAGTATACTCTCGTGTGCATCTAGATCACGGTGATGCAGGATGAGTAAACCTGGGTCCGCGGGAGGTGTCCCTGGTGGTCTGGGCCCAGGCTAATGGGCAGCTCTTTAGAAGAAGCTTACTGTGGGCTGCAGACCAACCCCAGGACATCTATCCGACATCTGCACCCTCCCCAGTTTCATTCCAGATTGCACATGAAGGTTAAGATGATGTTTTAATTATAATCCCAGCTTCTCCTTCCCCCTTCCTCTTCCTTTTCCTTCTCTTCACCAGGACTCTTTTGTTTTAGAACCATGGTGGCTTTTCTTAGGCCCTGGGCACTTGGAACCTGGTCTTAGGCATCTGTGTGCTTCCTCTGGGGAGCTGGGACCCTATGTCCTAAAGCATTCTTGAGGTTGATAATGGGAGGTTTCTAATTATTTTCATTACAGGTATACCTTGGAGATATTGTGGGTTCAGTTGCAGATCACCCCAATAAAGCAAATAGCAAAATAAAGCGAGTCACACAAATTTGGGGGGTTTCCCAGTGCATATAAAAGTTGTTTACAGTATACTGTAGTCTATTAAGTGTGCAACAGCATGATGCCTAGAAAAACAATGTACATACCTTAATTTAAAAATACTTTATCGCTAAAAAATGCTAGTCATCATCTGAGCTTTCAATGAGTCATAATCTTTTTGCAATAGTAACATCAAAGATCACTGCCCACAAATCACCATACAAATATAATAATGCAAAAGTTTGATATTGCAATACCTACCAAAAAGTAGTACAGAGACATGAGGTGAGCAAATGTTGTTGGAAAAATGCCAGTGACAGATTTTTCAACAAAAGGTCGCTACAGACCTTCAATTTGTAAACAACAAAAACAAAAAAACCCTGTAATATCTGTGAAGCACAGTAAAGCAAAGCACGATAAAACAAGGTATGCTTATAGCTTTCAAACTCTGGGGAAACTGTACGTTTGCCTGAAATTCAACTGCATATAGAGCTTACGTACAGAGCATCATGTTCCTTTACCGATGGTTGGAATAACATCACAGCTCACCTCCTGCTGTTGGAAAGCTCTGATTGGCAGTTATGTTGTCTTGAGTAAAATTGGATAAATGTATTTGACACATAACAGCTGGTTGGATAGATGACTTTTTTCAGCATGCAAGGCCTGTCAGGGGAGACTCTGGAAGGGAAATCTGGTGTCCCTTCCAAATCTGGAAGGGACACCCTGTGGGATGTGTTAAGGAAGAGGGTGTCTCTGTGTCCCCCGCCTCCCCCGGCAGGTGGCAGGAATTCCAGACCGTGGTGTTGGAACGGCGGGAGGCTGTGGACTCGGCCCTCCGGGTGCACAGCTACTGCGTGGACTGCGAGGAGACCAGCAAGTGGGTGGTGGACAAGACGAAGGTGGTGGAGTCTACAAGGGACCTGGGCCGCGACCTGGCGGGCGTCATCGCCATCCAGCGCAAGTTGTCGGGGCTGGAGCGTGACGTGGCCGCCATCCATGCCCGCGTGGATGCCCTGGAGCAGGAGTCGCGGCGGCTGATGGAGTCACACCCTGAGCTGAAGAAGGACATTGGCCAGCGGCAGGCGTACGTGGAGGAGCTGTGGCAGGCCCTGCAGCAAGCCCTGAAGAGCCAGGAGGCCTCGCTGGGGGAAGCCAGCCAGCTGCAGGCCTTCCTGCAGGATCTGGATGCCTTCCAGGCCTGGCTGTCCACGGCCCAGAAGGATGTGGCCTCCAAGGACATGCCCGAGTCCCTCCCAGAGGCCGAGCAGCTCCTGCAGCAGCACGCGGCCATCAGGGACGACATTGACAGGCACCAGAAGAGCTACGAGCAGGTCAAGGCATCCGGAGAGAAGGTGATCCATGGCCAGACGGACCCGGAGTACCTGCTCCTGGGCCAGCGGCTGGCTGGCCTGGATAAGGGCTGGGATGCCCTGCACCGGATGTGTGAGAGCCGCAGCCATGCCCTCACCCAGTGCCTCGGCTTCCAGGAGTTCCAGAAAGATGCCAAGCAGGCTGAAGCCATCCTCAGCAACCAGGTAGGGCGAGGCGTTCAGGGCCAGGGGCCAGGGGGCATCTCTCAGGGCAACAGGGAATTTATGTCGTAAGTCAGCAACAGGGCTCAGGGACCAAACTATGCTTTTCTTGGACTCTCTCTAGCCACTAGGTCGGGGAGCGGTCCTCTTCGTTCCTTATCATGTGCCCTTTCCAGCCCCGTGTCCCAGACTACGTCTTGTTCTTGGGCCAGTTAGAGGCTAGAGAAGTGAATTTTTCCCTGGGTGGTTACCCTTCCATGTGGCTTTAGGCACCCTGTTGATCAGGTGCCCCCGAGTGGGGGTGGGGAACAAGACCCAGGGAGCTTCTTCCTTGCACAGCTCCAGGGGGTGCCATTCATGCTGTAACGTGCACGGCTGCACACGGTGCTCCTGGCTGGCAGGTGCCCTCCCCGCCTCCTCAGCTTGTCTTCATGCCTGTTCTGGAAACTTGCTTCAACAGGAATATACTCTGGCTCACTTGGAGCCCCCAGACTCCCTAGAAGCTGCAGAGGCCAGGATCCGGAAGTTTGAGGAATTCTTGGTGTCTATGGAGAACAACCGGGATAAGGTTTTGAGTCCTGTGGACTCTGGAAACCAGCTGGTAGCTGAAGGGAACCTCTACTCAGACAAGATCAAGGAGAAGGTGCAGCTGATTGAGGACAGGTACCCTCCGCCCCTAGGGTCACAGGGCCAGGTAGGGTGGTGGTACAGCGCTCAGCACCATCGTGACTGTGGCTCCGGCTTCCCTTCCAGGCACAGGAAGAATGACGAGAAGGCCCAGGAGGCCTCGGTCCTTCTGAGAGACAACCTGGAGCTCCAGAACTTCCTGCAGAACTGCCAGGAGGTGAGGCTCCAGCCAGGCTGGCCACTTTGCAGGAGATTCCTTCTAGAAGCAGAGTGTCCTAGAGGTGGGAAGTCCTTTCTAACTCAGGAGTCTGGATTCCATAAGTGGGGAGCTCTGGGCACTTGACAGCTTAAGTCCTTCATCCTCTAGAATCTTTGGTTCCACAAATTTTTTTTCAAATCTGTAAAGATATCTTCTAATTTGTCAAGTCCAGGGCAGGCTTTCTCAAAAGGTGGCCTGAGGACTATCTGTATTAGAGTCACCTAGGGCCCTGGTCAGGGTCGGCCTGAAAGTCACGTGACCTGTGCATTCATACGGGGCCCCGTGCTTACAAGGGCCCCATGCTTAGTTTAATGCTCTCCTGTTGCCATCTTGAAATTCTTTTTTTTTTTTTTATATAGTTTTCCTTTAGCAGATTCTACTTTCAAAAAAATTTTTTTTTTTACATCTTTCTTGGAGTATAATTGCTTTACAGTGTTGTGTTAGTTTCTGCTGTATAACAAAGTGAATCAGCTATATGTATACATATATCCCCATATCCCCTCCCTCTTGCGCCTCCCTCCCACCCCTCTAGGTGGTCACAGAGCACTGAGAAATTCTTAATAATTTTGAACATGTCCATTTTGCACCAGGCCCTGCAAATTATGGAGCCAGTCTTGGCTCTGGTTAGATGCAGACTCCTGGGCCCCACTTGGGCCCAGATGAATCAGAACTTAGGGGGTGAGAAAGAACAGCATTCTCAACCAAGCTTCTGGTTGGAGAACTGCTGACTCAGAAGGTCCTCACTCAGCCTGGGGAGAGCTGTGCAGGAAGGTCTTTAACCTGCACTCCTGGGTCCTTCCGTGAACAGTACTTCCATGTGGAATGGGGCTTTCCCTGACTTCTTTCTTGCTTCCATCCTCATACCCCTTTCCTCTCAACCCAAATGACTTTGTCTTCACCCACCTCTGCCCTTGGTACCACCCAGGCTTGGTATGGTGCCAGGACATCTTGGAAACATCAGAGTCTCATCACAGTTCTTCCTTCATTGTTAATGATAGGATCTGCCCTTGGCTTTTTCCTCAGAGAACATTTTCTCCGTGTTTATTAATGATTTCTCCCCCTACTGCCAAAGGGTGAATTTATCCATCCATTCAGTAAACACTTGTTGAGTTCCTGCAATAGGCCAGGCCCTGTCCTCGGTCCTGGAAATGTGGAGAGAAGTATAAATATACCTGGTGTCATACTGCACACACTCTAGAGGGGAAGACACAGTAGTGCCTGTATTTTAGCCCTGAGACAACGCAGGTTAAGTTTCCTGTGCTGGGAGTTAGGGATCCAGAGTTGGAGGGGAGTACTCTGCTGTGTTCCTACTTCCTCCCCTTGGCCCTCTTCTTCCGCAGCCAGAGGTGGGCGGCAGTCCTGCCCTGAGCCCCTGGCCAAAGAAGGACACTCGGGGACCACTGAACCCACTCTTTCTGCCCACAGCTCACTCTCTGGATCAATGACAAGCTGCTGACATCTCAGGATGTCTCCTATGATGACGCTCGAAACCTTCACAACAAATGGCTGAAGCACCAGGCGTTCGTGGCAGAGCTGGCTTCCCACCAGGGGTGGCTAGAGAACATTGACGCAGTGAGTAGAGCGAGCATTTGGGCTCTCTGCTCGGAATGCTTCCCTGAGCAGCGCTTCACGCAGGGCATGGACGCTGGCACGCAGCTTGCTGGACGGTGTAGAACCTGGACGTGAAAAACTTCTCCAAATAGTAGTTAAACCTTCAGAGCTCCTGATACGTCCAGTCTTATAAAGCCTGGTCAGAATGGGTGCCTCCTCTGGGTCACCTGAGTCTGGGGACAGTCCAGGACACGGAGGACACAGAGTCAGAGCCTCAGCTTTCAGTGCCAGGACGGCAGTAACCTCTGTCTGCCTTCCATCATCCACACCAGGGCCCCGCGCTGTCCTGCCCAGGGGCAGGGGAATATGTGAGATGAGCAGAATGGGCCAGGGACTACTGACCCTCACTGTTTGGATGGGCAGAACCACCAGGGAGTGGTCATTCATACCAAGGGTCCCCTCTGTGACAAGCTTGCCCAGGGGCCCAAGTCAAAATGTGGCTGGAGTTAGATCTGGGAATAGAAAGGGAGGTACCTCTGCCCCGCCCTGCTGTGGCTATCTGGAGAAAGCGGGACTAGGGGCCACACAAGGCTGTGTCCATAGTGGCTAAGGGTGCAGGCTCTGAGCCAGGCTGACTCCTCAACCTCCCTGCGCCTCAGTTTCTTCATCTCTAAAATGAGGATAATAACAGTACCTACCCGAGGGAGTTATGAGCATTAAAGCACTTAGAATATTACTTGGCAATTATTAGGCACTCAATAAATATTAACTATTATTAGCAAGTATGTATTCCTAGGCCCAAATCATCTCATACTGTAACCTTCCGAAAAAGATGCATTTATGTGGGTGAAAACCAGATAAGACAAACTCAGCAACTAAAAGATATCACTGAAGGTCAGTGCACAGCTTCTGGCAAGACAATTAAGAGAGGGTGAAGGAATTCCCTGGCAGTCCTGTGGTTAGGACTCTGCCCTTTCACTGCTGAGGGCCCAGGTTCAATCCCTGGTCTAGGAGCTAAGATCCCGCAAGCTGTGCGGCACGATAAATAAACAAACAAACTCACAGGGAGGTTTCCATGGTTGTTGTACCTGGGTGGATCTTGAATCTTTTTATATTTTTAAATTAAAAAAAAAAAATTTTAGTACTAGCTGGTTCTTGTCTGCAGCTCCCTATGCTACAGTCTCCCTGAGTCATTTGCCGCAGACACGCTCTCCCTGTCCCACCTTCTACTGCAAATAACTCTGGGGGTGCAGAGTCTTTCAGCCGAGCCTCACCCGAATTCTAGGCAGATGCTTTGCCTCACTGACCTCCCCTCGGTTAGCCCTTTGCAACCACCTGGAACAAGGCGGCTCTCCAAGGTCAGAGGGTGAACTCTTCTCCTTCCCCACACAGGAAGGAAAGCAGCTGATGGAGGAGAAGCCCCAGTTTGCGGCCCTGGTGTCCCAGAGGCTGGAAGCCTTGCACCGGCTCTGGGATGAGCTTCAGGCCACCACACAGGAGACGGCCCAGCACCTCTCAGCCGCCAGGAGCTCTGACCTGCGCTCGCAGACCCACGCCGACCTCAACAAGTGGATCAGGGCCATGGAGGACCAGCTACGGTCGGACGACCTGGGCAAGGACCTGACCAGCGTCAACAGGATGCTGGCTAAGCTGAAGGCAAGTGAGCAGGTTGTAGACTGAGGGTGTTGGAATGGAGGGGGTCTTGGAAGCAAATCTGCAACCTGAAAGGGAGTACCCTCCTGTGCCCTTAGCTGGGCTGGCTTTCATCAGGTCTCCTGGTTCACAGCCCAGCTCCTACCCTTTTGCAATGGGTAAGACAGGGAGGGATCCAGGCGGGGTAATAAAAGTGTCCATGAGAAGTATAGGACAGATGCTCAGAGGGGCAAAAGATGAGGTGGGGGCAATCCAAGGAGACTTCTTAGGGGAGGCTGAGCTCAAACCAGGCCTTTGAGGATGGGCGGGATTTGCACGATGAAGTGGACGAGGGGCTGCCCAGGTGCCAGGGCTGGTGCCGACGCTGTCCCCTTGTGCCCAGCGTGTGGAGGACCAAGTGAACGTGCGGAAGGTGGAGCTGGAGGAGCTGTTTGCCCAGATGCCCTCGCTGGGAGAGGAGGCAGGGCATGAAGACTTGAGCATCGAGAAGCGGTTCCTGGACCTTCTGGAGCCCTTGGGGAGGAGGAAGAAGCAGCTGGAATCATCCAGAGCCAAGCTGCAGATCAGCCGGGACTTAGAGGATGAGACGGTGGGTGGGCCGCAGCTCCCCCCCTCCCCCAGCGGCTGAGCCGGCAGCTGTCATCGGGATAGCTGGCTGCGGCCCAGGCCAGTTCTCGGTAGCAGACGTCTGGTCATCTCACTGCCTTGTCTCATAGGGTGGTCGTGATGACTACCTTAAACGTCAGTGTAAGCCAGTGCCTTTTGAATGGTAGCTCGCTCGTGGACTTTGGGGCCAGGCAGACTTGGGCTCGAGATCCAGCTACGTTGCCTTCCCTCCAAGTGACGAGGCGCAAGTTATTTGGAACCTCAGTTCAAAATATCAAAATGCCCCCATTTTACAAAACCCTGATGGGGTGTTGGGAAGAGCTGGGGAGACCCAGTAAGCAGAGCTCTGTCTGGCCCACGGTGAGTGATGGGGAAAGGGTGGCTGTGATTGTCGTCAGCTGTCCCCCGCCTTCTGGTCTCCGCAGCTCTGGGTGGAGGAGAGGCTGCCTCTGGCCCAGTCGACCGACTATGGCACGAACCTGCAAACTGTGCAGCTGTTCATGAAGAAGAACCAGGTGAGTCCTGCCACCTCATCAGTCCCACCTGCCCCACGGAGGAAGCCCCAGCCCTGATCTGCACAAGGTCCCCAGCAGCAGATAACAGATTATTGTTCTTTTTTTAAAAAATTTATTTTATTTATTTATTTATTTTTGGCTGTGTTGGGTCTTCGTTGCTGTGCACAGGCTTTCTCTAGTTGCAGTGAGCGGGGGCTACTCTTCGTTGCGGTGCGCAGGCTTCTCATTGCAGTGGCTTCTCTTGCTGTGGAGCATGGGCTCTAGGTGTGCAGCAGTAGTTGTGGCATGCAGGCTCAGTAGTTGTGGCTCACGGGCTCTAGAGCGCAAGCTCAGTAGTTGTGGCGCATGGGCTTAGTTGCTCCACGGCATGTGGGATCTTCCCGGACCAGGGCTCGAACCTGTGTCCCCTGCATTGGCAGGCAGATTCTTAACCACTGCACCACCAGGGAAGCCCCAGGTTATTGTTCTTGTTGATAGCTACAGGGTCCCCAGTCTGTGTTTGTATTCTCATAGTAGAAGGAGCAGCTTTGGTGATGGCAGAGAGAATTCTGGGAGGACCAAAGAGTGGGGCGGAGGTGAATGGGGCTGGGGGGTCCAGGTGCTTTGGGATTTGGGGCCATTCAGACCTATCAGGGCACAGGTGCATGCAGGACCTGGAGGCCCTGGCCTGGGGTTTCATGTGCTTTACAGCTTCTGTATTCTGTGACCTCCCTGAGAGGAGGCTCTTACCTCCTGGCGTCTCTCCCATCACTGCCTTGTCCCTCTTCCAGGGCTAAGCTTGGCCTATTGAGTCTCCTCCGGGTAAGTAGGCCCCTGTTCTCTGGACACATGAGGATATTTGTGGGGCTGCAACGCCATGAGGAAGCCGCTAAACTTGGACTCTGAGCCATTGGAGCAAACATCCATTGGCTGTTCTGCTTTCTCAGGCTGGATTGGGAATCTCTGCGGCCCTGGTCAGAATCCTGGAAGTGAGCAGATGCACTTCCTCTGTGTCAGGGCTGCAGGGGAAGCCTGCGTCCTCCAGGAAGGCCAGCTGCATGGGGTCATGGTCTGGCCACGTGGTCTAGCCAGGGGCTGGCCGTACCCCTGCTCTTGGGCAGAGAGTCCCTCCTGCCTGGTCTGCTCTCTGGCTCAGGAAGTGGGGGCAGCCGCAACCTTGAGCAAGGAGAGTCTGGGAACTTATCCCAGAGAAGAGCAGTGTGTCCCAGAGTGCCAGTCGGCGCTGCAGCTCACTGGGGAAGGAAGGTCACGGCAGACAGTGCGTCGTTCCCCCCAGATATCAGCAGCCAACATTTGCTCACAGAGCCCAGCAGCTGTGCAAAGGCCTGAACGAATTATATTCAAAGAGGTTCCTTAAAAGCTCCCTCGAACGCTTTGCTTCTAGTTGGCATGATCAAATCACAGAGGTTCCGGTGGCAACACGTAGGGACTTGAATTAGAAGGTGGTGGAGGCGGGGGCTCTGCTAACATCACACCCTCCAGGTAAAGTGGGGAAGACTGGTAGAAGACTATTCTCGGGGCCTCAGCTTCCTCAACTATAAATCGAGCCAACTCTAGTCCTTCCGGTACTCAAGACTTTAGCCTCAATAAGTGTTCTTGCCAAATGATTTTCAACTCCCCTGGCTGAAGGTTGCTATTTCAGGAGAAGGGCAAGACTAATATGGATGGGGTTGCCCTTAACAAGAAGGGAAAGATAATCTCTTGGGAGAGCACGGCTGCCCCAGTAAAGACTCTTTTAGGCTAGCCTTGCTAAAGCCGAAATCCCATTTTATCATTTCTTCTACTGCAGTGGTCAGTGTGCATCAGACTCACCCGGAGGGCTTGTTAAAACACAGTTGACCAGGCTCCACCCTAGATTTACTGCATCAAACTCTGGGAGCAGAGCCTGATAATTTGCATTTCTATCAAGATCCTAGGCGATGCTGATGCTGCTGGCCTGGAACCCCACTTTGAGAACCACCACTTTAGTGGCTGTCATTGCAACTAGAACAGAACCTGCAAGGTGCCACACGAAGGGTTCTCAACTCTGGCTGCACATTAGAATCACCTGGGGGAACCTAAAAACATACGAGTGCCCAGGTCCCACTTCAGATCAATTAATAAGGATCTCTGGGGATGGGACCCTGGCTGTGTTTGTTTTCCCCGATGACTCAACCTGCAACCAGGGTTAAGAACCACTGTCCTGCCTGGTCTGGCCCCTGCCTCCTCCTGAATCTCCTCCCTTATCACTTTCGCCCTCCTTCACAGTATTCTAGCTTGCCTGGCCCTTTGGACCATCCAGGCTTGCTTCCACCCCAGGGACTTTCTTGGCACTCGCTCTTCCCTCCTGCCAGCAACACTCATCCCCCAGATCTTTGTGGGGTTGCCGTCTCCTCATCATTCATGTCTTATTCAGATGTCATCTGCACAGAAAACCCTTCCTGACTCCCCCAGTTAAAGTGGCCACCACCATGCCTTGGAAGACAATCCTCATCTCAGTGGTGTCTGTTCCTCGTAGCACCTGTTATCTACATTCATTCATTTATTTACATGCTTATCATTTCCTCTTCTAGAGTGTAAGCTTTATGAGGGCAGGGGTTTTGTTTATCTTGTTCCCCTATTGTCCCTAGAACCTAGAACAGGGCCTGATACATCAGAAATAATAACTATGGGTTGAATGAATGAAGTCAGGGAAGAAGATGTCCTAAGTAAGCATACTGCACAGGAGCCTAGAAAGGAATTGCTTAAAAGGAGAGAAAGAAATACCTTTTTAGGATATAAGATCTCAGGGAGAGGTTGTAAGATCTCAAAGAAAGTAAAGAGGCAAGCAGAGCTGACATCACGGGTTGTTTGAATACAATTGCAGAGACCATGGGAAATTGTCAGAATCGAGATTCTGAGCATCAAGTGTAAAGATGCATTTCAGCAGGTTAGGTGACTTGTGGGTATTGCTAGTTCTATGTGTTTTAAATGCTGACAGTCATAGCACAGCCTGTGTGTACTGCTCTTACCCCCCGCCCTCTAGACAGTTTTCAAGGCCATGGGAAATTGTAAAAAGGGAGGAGATGGGGGGTAAGGAGCCAAAAGCCCACATGCAAGGAGCAACCAGGCTGGGGCCTCTAGGACCCAGAAAGCGAGTGACAACATGTCACGGCCCCCTGAAGATAAAGGTGACCAGAGTGGGAAGAAAATGCCATTTTGGTGACCAAAGGCTCAAGCAGGAAATAATACAAAGCTCAAAAATGATTTGAGAAATAGAAACAGGGGAAAACAAAACGAAATCCTAAACTCTGAACAAGGAGCAACTGTCAACTATTGTTTTATACAGAGTAAAAAAGCTGCTAAAATCAGATCTCAAAAGGCCATTTAAGAATCGTTTTCCTCTCCTCCACCATGTACAGCTAAGAAATCAAGCTCCGCTGAAACAGGAAGTGTAGGGAGCCCTCAGGAGCACAGGCTCTGGGCTCCCAGAGAGCCGTGTTCAAATCCCACCCTGCCACTCACTGCCCACAGTCACCTAACTGCTGTGCGCTGGTGTCCAGTGCTGACCTCAGGAGGTCATGGTGGGGGCCAGAGGAGAACGAGGTGGCAGGCCCAGCACCGTGCTGGGCACCTGGTCACTAGCAGTCTAAGCTTCCCCAAGGGGTTCAGGGCGAGAGATGCCAGGGTAGGACCCTGGGCTGCCCTGCACGGTGGGAAGACCAGCCCCTGAGCCCTTCCCCTCTGGCCGCAGACGCTGCAGAACGAGATCCTGGGCCACGCGCCGCGGGTGGAGGACGTGCTGCACAGAGGGCAGCAGCTGGTGGCCGCGGCCGAGATCGACTGCCGGGACGTGGAGGAGCGCCTGGGGCATCTGCAGGGCTCGTGGGACACACTGCGGGAGACGGCGGCCGGCCGGCTGCAGCGCCTGCGGGACGCCAGCGAGGCGCAGCAGTACTACCTGGACGCGGGCGAGGCCGAGGCCTGGATCAGTGAGCAGGAGTTCTACGTCTTCTCCGACGAGACCCCCCAGGTCGGCTCGGGCAGGGTGCCAGGCTGGGCGTCGAGACCAGCCCAGAGGAAGAGCTGGGTGGGGGTGGGCAGTCAGTGGGGAACCTGTAAGGCCAGGCGTGTGAGGAGTGAGGGCAGGGAGAGGGTGTACGAGGTGCCCTCCTTCTCAGGACGCCCCTCCTCTCAAGAACATACAGTGCACGTACTGCAGCCGGGCGCCCTGTTTGCCAATTAGATTTGCTCTAACCCAAGGGTTCTTCACCTCTTTTGTGCCGTGGATTCTGTGCAGATGAACTGCTGCGGGAGGGGGTGAGAGGTGAGGTGAGGGGGGTCTCTAAAAGCTGGGGTGATACAGGAAGTTTCCATGGGGACAGAGGTTGGATCTGGGCCGGGAAGGGTGGATGTCAGACGAGAATTGAGGGCGACGAATGGAAGGTAGGGTGCAGGTGTTGCCGGGCAACGGGAGGAGAGGGGAGGGGACCGTGCGCAGTTCTCCTGTGGGTGTCCCGCGAGCCTGGCCCTGCCCCATCTCGGGCACCTCCAGGAGCTGGGCTGTAACCTGGGCCAGGTGAGCTCGTGCCCTGACAGTCCGCTGCCTCCTAGGATGAAGAGGGCGCCATCGTGATGTTGAAGCGGCACTTGCGGCAGCAACGCACAGTAGAGGAGTACGGGCGGAACATCAAGCAGCTGGCTGGCCGGGCCCAGGGCCTGCTGTCTGCAGGCCACCCCGAGGGGTGCGTGTGCCTCTTGGGACAACTTGGCCAGATCCCGGGCGTCAGGCCAGGGGCCCCACCAACCAGGATCCCTTCAGGTCCAAGGCGGAAAACAGGAACAGTTTTCCCAAAAACTGTGGGTTTGAGAAAACTGCCTTCTGGCCTGCTGATTGGCCCAATTGCCTTTTTTTTTTTTTTTTTTTAAATAAGCCGACCAACTATTCTTTTTTTTTTTTTTTAATTTATTTATATTTATTTATCTATTTATGGCTGTGTTTGGTCTTCGTTTCTGTGCAAGGGCTTTCTCTAGTCGTGGCAAGCGGGGGCCACTCTTCATTGCGGTGCGGGGGCCACTCTTCATCGCGGTGCGCGGGCCTCTCACTATCGCAGCCTCTCTTGTTGCGGAGCACAGGCTCCAGACGCGCAGGCTCAGTAGTTGTGGCTCACGGGCCTAGCCGCTCCGCGGCATGTGGGATCCTCCCGGACCGGGGCACGAACCTGTGTCCCCTGCATTGGCAGGCGGATTCCCAACCGCTGCTCCACCAGGGAAGCCCCCCCAATTCCCTTTTATGTTGTGGTTTTGTGTAACTTCACACAGGGCTGACTGAGGCCTGGTTTGCAAATAGATTAGGAAATGGAACAGCAAAACTACCCTCTTGGTGAACAGAGAGCTCCAGTCTTTTCAAGAGTTAGTCTTCAGCATCTTTCAGCATAGCCTAAATTTGCTTTTCTTTTTGTGGTCCGGAAGGTACCTCAGGATCTCACAGTGTCTCAGCGAAATCACTATATACCCATCTAAACTGTTCAGTTGCGTGGGTTTTGCATAAATGGGAGCCCACTGGGCCAGACACCTCAGGCCACCCCCAGTCATGGCCCTGTCCTCAGTCACCTTCAGGGCACCCCCAGCAGCCGCCTCAGCATCTCCCAAGGAGCCCCAGGGATCGAGCCCCTGGTATGGCATGTCCCTCCCGGAAGAGCTGAGCAGGGTCTGCTGCTGGTGGAGCCAGGCTCAGACAGCCCACGCCTCAGCCTCCCTGGAAGAATAGCGGAGGAGTTCTCCATTTGCCCTTGTCTCTCTGAGCTTCCCAGAGTCAGGGACAGGGGCGGGAGGCACCCCCTCTAGGGGAATACATTTCACTATCCCCTGAAGCATCATGGTCTAAGGGATGGTTCCTTCTCTCCCCAACTCTTCCCCGTGAAAAGTCGCTCTGCCGTTTCTCCGAAGCTGTGCTCCGCCACTCGTCCCTGCCTCGGGGCTGGGGAGGAGGAGGCTGGCTCCTCTCATCTGGCTGCTCTGGTCTCTCTGTTGCCGTCTCTGAGGGCTTTCTTGTTTTGAATTCCAGGGAACAGATCATCAGACTTCAGGGGCAGGTGGACAAGCAGTACGCGGGGCTGAAGGACATGGCAGAGGAGCGCAGGCGGAAGCTGGAGAACATGTGCCACCTGTTCCAGCTGAAGAGGGAGGTGGAAGACCTGGAGCAGTGGATCACGGAGAAGGAGCTGGTGGCCTCCTCCCCAGAAATGGGGCAAGACTTTGACCACGTGACTGTGAGTACCCATGGCCACCGCTTGCTTTGTCTCCCTCTAATGCAGTAGACCTAGGAGCTGTCATTCCAGACACATACACACACCCGCCAGATGCAAAGTGCCGCAGAGATGCGGGCTCCCCCGGTGTGAGCTCAGGTGCCCTGGGGAAGATGTGAGAGCTCAGCTCCAGGCAGTGGCAGGTGCCGCTGGGAGAGTGGGCAGCTAGGGTGATGACACCACCACACCCCTGAGCGCTGATAACCGGTAACCGCTTTTCTGTCTACCCCCGTCCAGCTGCTCCGGGACAAGTTCCGGGACTTTGCCCGGGAGACCGGGGCAATTGGGCAGGAGCGGGTGGACAACGTGAATGCCATCATTGAGCGGCTCATCGACGCGGGCCACTCAGAGGCGGCCACCATCGCCGAGTGGAAGGACGGGCTGAACGAGATGTGGGCGGACCTGCTGGAGCTCATTGACACGCGTATGCAGCTGCTGGCGGCCTCCTATGACCTGCAGCGCTACTTCTACACTGGCGCCGAGATCCTGGGCCTCATTGATGAGAAGCACCGCGAGCTGCCTGAGGATGTGGGGCTGGACGCCAGCACTGCCGAGTCCTTCCACCGCGTGCACACAGCCTTCGAGCGGGAGCTCCACCTGCTGGGTGTGCAGGTGCCTCTCATCCCTGGCTGTCCCTCCACGCCTTCCCCATGACTAGCTTCCCTGGGGCGCAGTGTCAGGTCCTCTCCTGGCTTCTAGAGGGGAGACTTCTCGAACAGGCATCTCCTTAGAGAAAGCTCGGGGCAGGAAGCAGAGGCTTTCAGATGTTTTTTAGCTTCAGAACTAGTTCTTTAAACTGAACCTTTCCCAAAACCCGATGCAAAAATACCATCAAATGCAATTTCTCTGGTTGTCAAAGTATTACAGTATCATTAGTGAACATACATGTAGCACTTTTCTAGCACCAGGTACTGTTCTAAGCAATATACGTGGTCACTGAATCCTCAGCCTCCCTCTGAGGAAGGGAATAATGTTATCTGCCTTTTCTAGATGAGGAAAGCAAGGCACAGAAGGGTAACTAAGTTGTCCAGAAACATGCAGCTAAGCAGTGGAGCCAGAATTCAGATCCTGGCAGTCTGGCTATAGACTCCACACCCTTAGCCACTGAGCTGTTCAGCCTTTCCCCATGGGAGCTGGAGGGGGGCCCAAGACCAGCCTAGACTCCCTCCTCTCATCATGGGGTGCCCCCTGAGGTACCTCCACAGGCCCCTAGGGTTCTGCAGAGTTCAGCATGATGGAAAGGGTGAGGGCAAGGGGCTCAGCTGTGGGGACTCACCAGGCTTCCAGTGGAGCAGGGAGAGCTTGGCCGGCTGTGCAGTCCTGCACCGACCCAGTAGGGTTTCAGGAAAGAACACCAAAGTAGGTTGGGCCCCTGGTTCACCAAGAAGGGGACAGCCTAAAGATTTGTCCTCCAGCTGGAGGTGCTTTGGGGGTACTGGAGCCCCTGTGGCAGGTACAGCCCCACCGAGGTCTCAGGAATGAGACTTCACTGCCCTGGGGCCGGCCTCGAACAGCGGATGGCACCATGCAGAACGGTTAGGAACAGGGAGTTGAGAGCATGCCTCCAATCCCAGTTGCACCCTCTCTGAGCGTGAGTGACCTCGGGCCAGTCACTTAGCCTCCCTGTGCCTCAGTTTCCTCATCTCAAAAACAGGGATAATAATAGTACCTCTTTGATGGTGTTGTTGTAAAGACGAAGAGAGTAACAAAAAGTGTTTAGAGCAGTGCCTGGTACATAATTACTCTCATAATCATACATCAAAGGGCACAGAGCCCCTCTCACTCCCAAATCCTCATCAGAGCCCAAGGGATGCTTTGGGTCAGCAGAGGTGCCAAAGCAAGGAGCCTTCTCTCCAGCACCCAGTGGGTGGATCCTGCTTCCAGCACTGTCCTCGGGAGGGAGACTGGGAGGAGGCAGACGCTCTTGCCCATCCTAGGCCCAAGTCGTGTCTGCCTGGAAAACAGTGTTCAGTTTTGCCCCATCACAGGTACAGCAGTTCCAGGACGTGGCCACCCGCCTGCAGACAGCGTACGCTGGAGAGAAGGCAGACACCATCCAGAACAAGGAGCAGGAGGTGTCTGCTGCGTGGCAGGCACTGCTCGATGCCTGCGCGGGGCGCCGCACCCAGCTGGTGGACACAGCGGACAAATTCCGCTTCTTCAGCATGGTCCGAGACCTCCTCTCCTGGATGGAGAGCATCATCCGGCAAATCGAGACCCAGGAGAAGCCCAGGTGAGGGCAGCGTCCTCAAGGCAGCCCCGCTCCTGGCCCACTTTGTCCCAGAGGCTGGCAGAGCAGGGCGCTGCTCCGAGGGTCTACCCCGGAGGGACGTCCTGGACTGTGGGTGCGCAAGAATCCCCAAGGGGCACCTGAGGCTGGGTCCAGGGAGAACCTGAGTGGCTCCGCTGCCACCAGGAGAACCGACTATTCCAGAGTAAAGGGAATCCTGAGAGTGGCGAGAAAGACATCTGTCGTTCAGATTCTACAGCGGGGGCAGTGGCCGTGGTTGTCAGTGAACATAAGCAGTTTACACATTCAGAGCTGGGCAGGTCCAGAAGTGGTCCTGCTCTTCCCCCAGCACGGGCATACGGGGGCCATTTCCCTAAAACTCAGGAAAGGAGCTCATTTGTGCATGAGAGGTGGGGGCAGGCGTGTGGGCAGTCGGCCGGGATCAGAGCTCTCTACACACTTTGTGCCTACCACTGTCCCTCTGCCCCTAGGGTGCCTGTCCTGGTGGTCAAGCTTTTATGTTTAACATCATTATTGAGCTATAATCCACATACCATACAATTCAGCCATTTAAAATGTACCATTCTTGTTTTGCATAGTCACAGTTGTACAACCATCACCACAGCATGTTTAGAACATTTTCATCACCCCAAAAAGAAACCCTGTACCCCTTAGCAGTCATCACCCCCCACTCCTCTGGCAACCACTAATCTGCTTTCTGTCTCTAAATTTGCCTGTTGTAGACTTTTCATATGAGTGGAATCATATAATATGTGGTCCTTTGTGACTGGCTTCTTTCACTTACCACAATCTTTCCAAGGTTCATCCATGTAGCATGTATCAGTACCTCATTCCTTTTTATTGCCAAATTTAACATTCACTGCACCCCCGTCTGTGTCCTGACCACTGACCAAGGGAGGACACTAGGGCATCAGTGTTCCTGCTGGGGCTGGGCAGCTGGCAGAGGGCTTCCTGGCTGTCCAGAGAGAGAGGAGAGAGTCAGACTCCCAGGCAGGTAGGGGCCCCCCTCTGATCGGGACTTGGTGTCAGATGGGCCAGAGTCACCCAGAGTTTCCTTTTTCACCAAACGCCTGCCCCCGCAGGGACGTCTCCTCGGTGGAACTGCTCATGAAGTATCACAAGGGCATTCTGGCGGAGATGGAAACGCGAAGCAAGAACTTCAGCGCCTGCCTGGAGCTGGGCGAGTCCCTGCTGCAGCGGCAACACCAAGCCTCGGATGAGGTGTGAGGGGAAGGAGGGACAGAGACGGGCCCTCTCCTGTCCTCGCCTCCACTCCTGCTGGGCCAGACAGCTTCCTGGGAGGGAACCCGTGGGCCGTGGTTTCTCTGAGGAGGCTTAGCTTTCTTTCACCCCGGGGAGGGCTGGGGCTGTGTGTAGGTCCGGGGATTATAGCTCCACCAAACCTATTCGAGGAACTGGCCGCTTCTCTGTAGGGAGAGTGGGCTCATAACCCACCTAACCCTCGCATGTGTGTGTGCTTTGGTCTTGGTGACACCCACTTCCTGGGTGAGGCCTGTGGTAACCTCAGAGAGGTTAAGTAATTTACCCAAGGCTGCACAGCTGGCAAGTGGCAGGGCCAAGACTTGAAGCCAGGTCGGTGTGACAAAGCCCAGCAGGCTGTGCAGGGCCTCTCTGCACACCACCTCAGACAGGGGGAAGGGTTACCAAAGCCTGAGCCGTCTTCCCTTCCTCCCCACAGATCAGGGAGAAACTGCAGCAGGTGGTGTCCAGGAGGAAGGAGATGAAGGAGAAGTGGAAGGCCCGCCAGGAGCAGCTCCACATGTGTGAGTGCAGCCTGGGAGCCAGGGAACCTGGGGGGGGGGGGGGGGGGGGGGGGGGGGGGGCCAGGGAGGGGTGATGTCACAACGCGGTGGATTTCCCCCCCTGCTGGAGAAGAGCCTCCACAGCACCACTCATCAGCAAAGTTCAGGGCCAAGGGCCTTGGGGGAGAAGACCCAGCAGACACGCTGCTGGAAGCCTGCCTCTGACCAGCCAGCACCTGCCCCCTGTCCACCCTCTGCCCCACCTGTCCCCGGCCTCCTGCTTGGCCGCTGTCCCCGTAGAGCTGTGGCCTCTCCAGGGGTCAGGGTAAGGCTCTAGCGCATCCCAAAGGTTTGATCTGAGGCGTGTGGGGAACAGAAAGAACTCTGTTCTCCGCAGCTGGAAACAGGAGAGGTAGGGAAATTCCACCACCCAGGTAGGAGCCGCAAGCCACAAAGACCTGGACTCTCCCTTGGCTGCTTGTGCACGACTGTGTGAGTGAGACAGCCAGGGCCCGGGAAGGGAACACTCAGGGCAGAAGACTGTTCTCAAAGGGCGAGGTCGAAACCATTTTTAGAGTTTGTTCTAATTAATGTGTTTTTCAAATATCGCTATCGGTGGAGATGAGGTAGGGGCCCAGCACGGGGATGGAGCAGCCTCGGGCAGCAGGTCACCACTGAGCAGGGTGTCCACGCGGTTCAGGGACACCTATGTGGGCCTCGGCCTGCCCGCCAGCTCTGCGTCTGTCTGTGAGGGGCCCCGGGGTCCCGGCAGGATCGGACCGCTGGGTGCTGACAGACCCCCGGGCCGTGTTGTCCGTGGCAGGGCTGGAAGTGTGCCAGTTCTCTCGGGACGCCTCGGTGGCTGAAGCGTGGCTGATCGCCCAGGAGCCCTACCTGGCCAGCCGGGACTTTGGACACACGGTGGACAGTGTGGAAAAGCTCATCAAGAGGCATGAGGCTTTTGAGAAATCCACGGCAGGCTGGGCAGAGCGCTTCGCCGCCCTGGAGAAGCCCACCACGGTGAGCCGGGAGGCTCGGGGAGGTGGGCAGCCGCGCCTTGGGGGTTCCTCAAGTCAAGAAGTCTTCGGCGGTTACTGGGGACCTGCGGACAGTGTAAAGGCTGGGCAAGGCGGGAGAGTGGGAAGGAAATAGGAGTGGGAGAAAGTACTGACTTTTGAACCCGAAAGACAAAAGGGGCTAATTCCAACAGGAACAACCACCAGGTGTGTCGGGTATAGGGAGCCTCTTTCGAGGAAGGATGTCTGAGAGCAGGCTCCCCTCTGTGGCTGCTCTGACCCGACACCCGCCACCTTTGCCTCCCCTAGCTGGAGCTCAAGGAACACCAGACCCCGGAGAGAACTGAGGAGGAGACTGGGTGAGTGCGGGGACGACTTGGCTGGAGACCTCTGCTGAGAAGGGTGGAGGAGGGTCCTTCTAATCAGAAACCGCCCCCTGATGCCTTGACAGTCCGCACGTGACCTCTCACACCTGGGCCACTAGTCAGAGAACTACAGAGTGCCTGGAGCTTAAAGACGGAGAAGAGCTTTCTTCCCCCCCCAATCCTGGGTGGCCTGAAGGCCTCGTGCAGGAAGAAAATGGGTGGAGGGCAGTGGCTGCTGCACCATTGCCCCCCTGCTCTGGGAACCAGCTGCACACGAGTCCCAGAGGCCGTGCTGCACGGAGCCATGGCATTTCTGAAGCATCCGCCTAACCTTTCAGGCTGAGGCAGATTGAGCAGCTCCTGGCTAAGTGTCTGCCAGGCTGCTGACTTGGCTTGTGTTCTCTGGGGCCGGGGTGGGAAGCCAGGCCTTGGAGGTAGTCTCTGGCCTCTGAGAGGTGTTTGTTCCTAAAGCGGGACTGTGTCTTCCATAGGCCTCAAGAGGAGGAAGGCGAGACGGCAGGGGAGGCTCCCCGAGGTCCCCACCGAGCAGCCACAGAGAGAACGTCCCCGGTCAGTTCCCTGTCCCATCTGTCTAGTTCCTGGGAGTCGTTGCTGCCAGAGCCCCCTCATCCCGACTAGGCTCAGCTGGGGCAGGAGGCCAGGATGGGCACACACTGCCCCTACCCACCAGACTCCCTCAATCAGTCTTCCTTGTTAACTTAGCTTTTCTTAATTCCGAGAATAATTCCCCTTCTCCCTTCGACCAAGAAGAAACTGACATGCCAGCCCACTGACATGAATGACCCTCTTAGTTTGGTTTTATCTGGTCTAATAAATTTTATTATATAAATACATTACCATCTACATCAGGGGAAGCACTTTATACAGGCAGGAATGATTCCTTTTTATACACTGTCCTTTTACCCATTTTCCCTCTAACACCATCCTTAACTCTACCCTCTACACCCACACACACACACAAATATACTCACAAATGGACCATTTGGTCTTCCTGCCCCGGCCATGGCATTTGGGGCAGTGAAGTGGGCATACCCACCCTCTAGCAGATTCCTTCCTCCTAAGCAGAGCCCCTCCCCCCTTGCACCTTTCTGGCCTGATGCTTGTGGGTCAGTGAGTTGGAGATAGAGCTGGCTCTGAGGCAAGAACAGACTTGACGGAGCCCTTCAGGAGTGAGGGAGAGCCCCAGGGCTTCTGGGTCACAGGCCTCCAACTTGTAGAAAAAGAGGATGCATGGGGGAGGTGAGGGAGGGACGCAAACACTCCCGCTGCCAGAGGCCTGGACAGATGGCTTCAGGACCTGGCCTGGAATAGATCCTTTAGCTAAAAGGACCCAGGAGGTCTATGCAGGAAGTCTGGGAGGCTGTGATCCAGGTTTTGGGGAAATGTCCTGGGAGCAGCTGACTGAGAAGAAAGCAAGAATCCAGCATGTGCCTTGCATGGCTTTGCCACTGCATGTCCACCACCTCTCCAGGTGCCCAGGTAAGCTTGCCTGAACCTTTAGGAGTTCTTGGTGGAAATTTCTGGTACACCAGGCACCCCAGAAAAATGCACAACACTGAGCATTTCCTGTGCAGAATCCGTGTCAGGTCTAGATTTCAGCCCTTCCCACCCTTCTGAGACACACACACACACACACACACTCACACACACACACTCTCTGAGCTCCCTCTGACACCTCCAACCGGCCAGAGGTGTCCTGAGCTGCACCAGCCCTTCATGTCCAGCAGAGGGCACTCCTGGGCTCCCGCTGGAGGGTCTCTCCCAGGACTTCCCTCTGAAGATCCCATCGGCACATGTGGGAGTCTCTGGTGGACTTTGCCCCGGCCCCCTTTTCTCAGGGACAGCCCCCACTGGAAGGAGAGAGAACTCTGGGGGCTGGCATGGACTGTGGACACTGGGGCTGGGACTGTTCCTGCCACCTGTGCTTCAGCTGTGCGTCCCTGTGTGTCTGCGCGCGGTGGTGGCCCGGGTCTACGGGTTCCTTTGTGCCCACCTGCGCGATTCATCCACTGTCTGTGTCGTGTACGTCTGTGCAACGTAATTACATGTGCATCAGAGCCGCCTCCATCCACCGCCTGAATGTCGCTGGATTTGGGGGGGAGTATAACCTGCTTGGACCTGAGCGTCTCTGGAAGGAGGGAGTGAGCCCACATTTGAGACCCTTCCCAGAGAGCCAGCCACCCCACCAGATGGGGAAACTGGCCTGTGCCCGGTACCAGGAAGAAACCAGATGGCGAATCAAATGAACACCAGGCCTGAGGCCTCATGGAAACAGATTTCCTGCTGCTTCTCCTTTCCGAGCCCTTTGTTGAGTTTTCATGAGGATCCATGGGACTCCGAGGGAGGGTGGGATACCCCATTGGTCTTTGATATGAGAAGAGAGGAGAATGGGTCACATGCAGGGTTCAAAACCTTTCCAGAAACCTCAGGCCTCTCCCAGGAAGGCGGCTGTCCGCTGAGCCTTCTCTCTGGGGTAGGCCTGGGTCCAGTGGCTCTCCTGCTGTCCCATGTGTGGTCTGGTGTCGGTGCCCTATTGGATAGATCCGTGCTGTGTGGTCTGGTGTCGGTGCCCTATAGGATAGATCCGTGCGCTGTGGCTTCACGTGAAACCCATCACTAGTGCATGCCAGCTTCCTGCATGGGAGTGGACCAGGCACCTGAATCCCTGTGTTGACTGCTGCACAGCACACGGTGGCCACCCTGCCAGCCCCGCCTGGTCCTCCCCTTCCCGGGTGTGTGCACGCACACACGTATGCACACGCAGGGACTGGAGTACCGTTCCACGCATTCAGCTTTTCTTCAAGCACATCCATTGCCTCTATCACCTCTTACCTTTCCACATTAGAGCATGTCCTAATAAAAACAAAAAGAAAAAAAAAAAACAATCCATTATACGGGTAAGTGTGTAAGAGTGAATGAGGCCAAGCAGAAGAAACAAGCTTTCACAAATGGCAAAATTCCTGGAGTGGAAGTCAGGACATTGGGTTCTTAATTGTAGAAACTTCGTGCATGATTTTAGGCAAACCCCCTAATCCTCCTGGGTCTCCCTGCCCTCATAAAACTCTGTGGGATTACAGAAAGTCCAGAACATTCCTGTATGTGAACAATGTACCTAAATGGAGGGTTGGGAGAGACGGGTTTCCCCACTTTTGTCTCATTCTCAACTCTGAGGAACCTGGTTCTGTGGTCAGGTGCCAGCTGGTGTGAGGCTGGAGGTGAGAAAGAGATGGCAAGGGGCCAGGGTGTTTCCTTTGGGGAAGAGAGGAAGGCAGGGTTGGACCTCTGCTCCTGCCAAGGCCTGTGCCCCGAAGGTGGTCCCGGGGTCCCAGGCGGGGGCCGGGCAGCAGGCTGAGCCGGCCCCTTCCTCTCACCCCACCACCCTCCACCTTATGTGTCCCCCCTTCATCCTGGGTGCGGCTCTGGGGAGGGCTTGAGGGTCCTGCTAAGAGTCCTCATCTTCTAGGCTCTGAGTGCCCCAGAATCCTCGGTGTAACATTTGCGATGAGATGCTGATTGCTGAGATGGTGAGGTTGATTTCCTGGAGAAAATGGTATTGCGGAGGATCTGAGTCAACCCAGGCTTATGGGCCCCCAGCCAACGGCTGCGGGACCCCTTCTGTGCACTGTGCCTGTTTCCTGGCCGCGGGTGGGAAGCAGGCCCTGCTCTAGGAACTCTCCCAATGGGGCTGCTGTGACGACGAGAGGGATACCCCTGAGAGGGATTGGTGCTGCAAGGGTCTGTGACAACAAGCAAGAGTCTGCCTTCGGGGTTCCCTGTTTGGGGCAGTCGTGCCCCGTCTGCCTCCAAGTCTCAAGGCTACATTCCTCTGTGGTGCAGGGATTCTTGGGGTGAGGCCGCTCGGGGGAGCAGCTGCCTGGGTGCCTGTCATTATCAGGCCTTCATCAGGTTGTCAGGGAAAACTCTCTTACCCAACAGCAGCTCACAGACGTCACTCTTCCCGTGACCTTCCAAGACCGCCCGCAGCTGGCTTCCCCGAGAGGACTGGGCATCTCCTTAGGAACGCACAGGAGGAGTCCAGACTCCAGGTCCCTTGCCTCTCCCTTCCAGCGTCTTAGAGGTTGACGTGGCTTCAGGGAAATAACCGGCACTTGAGAACGTGAGGGATGGTGCCCCAGGCTGAGCAGGCACTGGGTTGCAGCAGGTCACCTTTTAGCCAGTGGCTGGCTGGCTCCAGCTGCTGTCACTCCCTTGGCAACTCCCCACAGCAGCAGCCTGCCCAGCAGGCAGCCTAGGGCTCTAAGCAGCGGCCAGAGGCCTGGCTCTGACGTTCTTGGAGGGAAGGGATGTGGGTGTGGAGGCAGCAGCTGTGTTTCTTCTTGCCTGAGCGAGCTTTCCCCATCCTCCCTCCCCTCCCCCTGTGAGGCTGAACTGAGCTGCTGATTCAGGCGTTTTACAGTGAAGGCAAATGGTGTGTTTGTCCATAATGAGCAGACCCAGCCTGGAAAGGACGTCAGTTTTCCCGTGAACCTGGGCGTGTCTGTCTCCCCAGGATGCCTGAATCAGCGTGGCAGGGCTGTGTCTGCCTACAGTCTGGCACCGCGCCCTGGCACTCCAGGCTCCGTGGAGAAGCTGGCTCTAGGCTCTTTGTGGACATCTGTCTGCCGCTCGGTGCGCCCAGCTCTCTGTGCTATGGTCGGACGTGCTCTTCCTGGCCCCGCTGCTCAAAGGCAACTCCTAAGTTCATCTTCCAATCTGTGTTTTAGAGCATCCCCGATACTGATGAACCCAGGATGGGACTCAGTTAACATCGTAGGCATCTCAGAAATGACGCTTGAAGCTGCCAGCTTGACTGTTGGGTGTCAGATCTGGATGGGGGAGTCAGTGTCTTTTGAGTCTTTCTGAGTGGCTGGCTCAGAGTCACCAAGGCATCAAGCAGCTGCCAGCTCCTCCAGGGCAGGGACCCGAAGAGCCCACACTGGTGGTGGGAATGGCAAAGACAGCTCCTGAGGAAGAGTCGTTCTCTCCCCCGGGATGGCCGTGGACCAGGTCTCCCCTCCCTGTCCAAGGGGACTCTGCACACTCCCCTCTCCTTTCCCCCTCACCTTATGTGGTGGACTTCTGCTCTGTGTCCCCTCCTGTTGTCTTCCCTGCTTCCCAGTGGTCATCTCAGACAGACAGCTGGCCCCTGGGACATAGTGCTGAGCCCCTCCGCTGCCCATCCCACTCCTCATGAGAGCCCCTCACCATCCCTGCCACCAACCCGGTGGACCCCTCACTGCTCCAGCCTCAGCTCCTCCCATGCTCTTTCCTCTGTTCAGCAACAACGTCTCTGTTCTCCCTTTAGGCATTTGTCTCTGTTCACCCTAAGTTCCCATCTCTTCATCTCTTTGGCTGCTCTCAACTCAGCCAACCATCTTTTTCTTCTCTTGCAAACAACTGTCTTCTGAACAACCTTCCCAACCTGTCTGCTGACAGCCTTCTCACCCAGAGGATGAGAGAGCCCAGACCTCAGACACTGGGGGAGGGAAAAAGTTCTTGGCTGCAGAAGTGGCCGGCTTCCCCCACCCCACCGTCTCACAGGGCTATTTGGTTGCCTAAGGTATTCAACAATAGATCTTGTCTGGCCTCAAGCCCCTCTTCTGGCCCTTTCCAAGGTGGCCGTGACACGATCACACTGCCTCAGCCAATCAGCCACGTGTCTTACATAAGCTAGACTCATTCCCCTTTAGACCATGAGCCCCATCGGATAGGCTCTTTTCTCTGGAGCAATAGTACCACCGTCTTCTCTTGCAGCAGGATTTAGTAGGAAGAGCACAGGGTTTGGGACCAGAGAGATTTGCATCTTCAGACTTCCATTCACTAGCTGTGTGACTGTGGGCAAGTTACTCATTTTCCCTGACCCTCAGTTTCCCTCATGTAAAATAGGGGTAGTGATACTTGCCTCGCAGAAAGGGTGTGAGGATAGAAAAAGAGAATATAGGTAGAACACCTAGTAGGTGATTGTGTTCATTTTTCCCTTCATTTTTTTCTCACTGCAGTCCTTCATCTCTTAAGAGAAACAAACATCCTCCATATGAATTCTAACATCCATTGCCAACACCCTCCCAAACCAATCTTCCTGGAGTGCCCCTCCCTGGAAGCCCCCTACATACACACTCTAGGCTCAGTCCTTGCTGTGAGGTAGGCAGGTAAGACCATTGCATGGCTAAAGTCAAACAGTCTCTGGGGTGCAACCTCTTGCCCTCATTCTCACTTATCGGCATTTCCTTTAGAGAGAAGCTCACTTGTGTTTCCTTGTTTGTTGATGTGTCTGGGTTCACTGAGCATCTTTTAGAACCTCCCAAAGACCCTGTGGTCGCACCCCTGGTTATTTTTCTCCCTGGAGCTGGAGTTAGTTGTCTGTGTGCTGTCCCCCTGCGCCACCTGCTGGCTTGGCCTGGAAATACACCTTCAACACCTTTAGTCCAGGTAAGAAATGTACCCATCCTGCCCCTCTTCCCTTCATCTTCTTGAACCTCCTTTGGGGAAGAGACATCTGCCTGCTTCCTCACACCCAAGTCAGTTTCCTAACAAGGCAGGACCCTAAAAAGTCAAGCTTACAAGACTCTGCAAAGACTCTGATGTGGCCATCCCCTGCCCATCAGGGGCTCAGGCCTCTCCCTGTTTGACTACAATCCTGTGAGATCCTAAAAGGCTCTCCTGTCTGTGCCCTTTCCTCCCCTGATGTTCCCCCCAGCATCCAATGCTGCCCGTCCCCTACCCTCCTCTGACATCGTGATCCCAGCAGCCAGCGCACACACCTACCTCAGATGTGTCCCACCCACGCACCTGTCACCCAGACCCTCACATCAGAGAACAGAAGCTCCATGCTTATTCCAGGCCCCCATCCCTGGGCCATTCTCCCTCCTTCTGTTTCGCCCACTTATGGTCTAAACTCTCCAGCAGCCCCAACCTGACGCCCAGAGTTTCTTCCAAGTAGCTGGATCCTCTTTTTTTCAGAGTGTCCCCCAGTTCCTCTGAGTGATTGCTCTAGGCTGGGTTACCCCTCAGCAGTGTAGGTGTAATCTCTGCATCTTCCTGATGACCCAAGGGCTAAAGCAGCTGGCCTTCTGCCTTATATCACGGAGGATAGAAGGGAGTCTTGGATCATCTTAGCTATCCAGGGCCTTTTGGCAGAACCTATCTGTCCCTACAGCCAACGAGTAGCCAGCAGCCCCTCCTGGTGCTCTGCTGTCCACAGATCCCTCTGCCTGTCGGGCAAGGCAGAATCTCTATCAGAGCATGGTATGGTTCCAGGGGCAGCAGGAGAACTGCCCCTCAACCCCCAGCTCTCTTAGAAGATGGTGCAAAGCATATTTACCCCTGGGGCCTATAAAAGGAGGGCCCTTTTGCCCAAACCATGCCCCCATCTTTCTCCTGTGTGTCCCTTCCCCTAACCCAGGAGGGAGAGAAGCCCCGCCAGCCCTGGGCCTGGGAGGAGCGGCTGCCACCAGACCCCTCCACCTCCCACCCTCATTCTCGACTCCTTCTCCTCAGGCCTTGGCCTTCAGGGTAGAGGGGAGAGGGTGTGTTTTAAATTGTCTCCACATGAACAGTCAAGAGAACAGAAGAAATCTTTGCATACATTGGAAAACCCCCATTTCCCAAAGCCCACCCATGACCTGGCCATTTAACTTTCGATCACACTGGCCATGGCCTCTGACTGGCCCTGCCAGGGAACATGGGTCAGGCATCCATTAGGAAGAAACAGAAGAAAGGTGAGGTTAAATTGGGAGGCAGTCCTGGAAAAATCATCTCTATTTTCAGAGGAGAGTTCCCGAAAGGAAGGAGCATGGAAATGAAAAGTATAGGAAGAAAATATGGACACACAGGGCTCTAGTAAAACCAGTCCCAGGAGGGGAGAGGCTGGGTGAGAGGGGTGAACATGGTTGTGAGGGTCTGCTGGGCTTTCCTCCCAGCATCTGCCACGCATCTTCCCTGAGCCCCCCAGAGCAGGTGTGGGGAGGGCCTGGCCCATCACCAGGAGGAGCAGCACAGCCAGCTGGAAAGATAGAGGATGAAAGGCTTCACTACCTCCCCAACAGTTATGCCTAAGTCAGAGGGCTGGCCTGACTGGGTCCATAGAAGGAGCCCAAACGCAGGCTCCCAGATCCAACCCTGCCACTCCTGCCCTTCCTCCCTGCTGGAGGAGGATCCAGGCAGGGCTTTAGAGCCTTCAGATCCTTGTGGTCAATTCCGGCTCATTGCTGACACTCAAAGATATAAATACTGCAAGATGCATAAAGATGGGCATGGCCCAGCCACAACTCTCAAGGGACTCTAAGACAGGAGAAGATAAGAGCCCTAAAGATGTGGTAAAAACTCAGGCCTGTCCAATTCTGGAGTGCATGCTCTTGATTGCTTCTGGTATCTATTAGCTGTGTGACCTTGGGTAAGTCACTTAACCTCTCTGAGCACAGGTTTTCTCATAGATTGAAGGTGTTAGACTAGGGTAGTGTTTTCAAACTTTTCCAGCCATATTATCCTTTCTTTAAATGAGATCTTAGGGAACCCCAACCTGTTTATTGACCAGCCCTAATTTGATGGGATACAGCCATGACCAGCTTTACCTTTCTTCCAACCACTGCCTTCAGACATCTCCGTTGAGCCTCCGCTTCCCATTCCTTAGTGCCAGCTCAGGCAGACCTTGGTCACTTTTAGCTGTTAAAAAGTCTAACCAGTCTGTTTCAGTTTGAAGCTTCAATCTGATGTCCAGTATGGTGCCCAGATCCTCTCATTCTCCATTTCTCTATTTTGGCTTTGACCCAAGGTCTGAAGGACCCACAATGGGGAGCACAGGGTCTGCTGTTTCCTGGCTCCTCCCCAACACTCTCCTGGGTCTCCATCTTCAGTTGGGACAGGGAGTAGAAAAGGGGGCAGTGTCTCTTTACTGCCTGGGTTGGCTCTGGTCCTCTTGGGCTGTCAACACCCTTGGTCCTTCAGGTGTCCGGATACCACCTGCTTGGGGGCCTACAAGACCCTTCCCACCTGGTGCTGTAAGGTCTCCAGCAGTCAGGCCTTTGAGACAGGGTTCTGGCCAGATGTCTCAAGCTAGGGTGGACTTCCTTGGTGCTGGGTACGTAGGAGACCCACCCATTCTTGCCCCAGCCGGCATTCTTGCGCTGCACTCAGAGGCTGGCTGCCCCTTGCTGCCGCAATCTGTCCTGCCCTCTCTCCTGCTGCAGCGGCACAAAGGCGGATCAGCAAGGCCTCTGCGTAAGGAGGTACCCAGCTGGGGAATAAGAGGTCTGCTTCCCCTTCTCATGGGCACCTGACATACCAGCACGTGGCTCCACTGGAAGCCCCTCACTTGGCTTGGGCAGGGGCTGGGAGGATCCTGCCCTCCACGGGGAGGAGCAGGGAGGTAAAAGCCGACGACTTTCCCTGGAGCAGTGACTCCTTAGGTGGTGATTCTCTACCCCTGCAGCACATTCGAGTGCATGAAAAGCTGACTAAGAAATTCCAGTGTGCTGACCCCACTCCAGGCTAGTTAACTCAGCATCCTGAGGATGGGTCCCGGCATCCTTTGTTAAAGCTCCCGAGGTGATTGTAAAAAGGCAGCCAGGGTTAGGAACCACTGCCCTACTCCAACAAATCCCCACCAAATGACGGGGGCAGGACCTGGGGAGCAGGTCACGGTCCTGCACCATGACCCGGGAAGGTCTGGGTCTCGCTTTAGAAGGTGGTGGGGGAGGCTTAGGGCCTGGTGCCCTTAGCTTTGGGGTTTGAGACACAAGTGGAAGGTAACAGAAGGGTTCCCATACAATATCCTACCACAAATGTTCTTCTATCCTGTCTTAGCAGCAGAACCCTTTCTTCATTTGAAGTCTTGCCAGAGCCCACGCATGACTCAGTAGGAGCTGGGGTGTCTCTCTGAAGCAGGGGTGGGCCCTGGAGCCGGGCAGCGAGCAGCGTTGGAAACCCCCGGATGAGCCCCTTCAGCTCACTCTAAGAACCTCTGCCCCTATGTTAGACTGGCGAGGGGGAGAGTGGGGAATGGAGCCAGAGACATGGGCACAGTCTAGGGAAGCAGGCCAGGTGGAAACCCACAGCAGGCTGAGGGAGGGCCAGGGTGGGCCAGGAAGGGCACAGGAGAGAGGAACCAGACTCAGGTGGGGCCTGCTGACCTCCCAGTTCTGCCGAGAGTAGCCACCCCTGGCTCTGAACCCCCAGCAAGGTGTGCTCCTCCCATATGCCCCTGAGCAGGGGGAAGAAGAGAGGCAGTGGCCCCAGGACCTGCAGCCGCCACTGCCGCCAGGGCCGCACAAGGAAGGGCAGGAGGAGAAATCCAGCACAGATGAGAGGCCCACCACAGAGCCCCTCTTTAAGGCCCTGGACACGCCTCTGAGCGAGGGTGATGAGCCTACAACGCTGCCGGCCCAGGTGGACCACGGGCACAGCGTGCAGATGGAGGGCTACTTGGGCCGCAAGCACGACCTGGAGGGGCCCAACAAGAAGGCGTCCAACAGGTGTGTGGGGGAGGGCCGCGGGGTAGGAGGGGTGGGCAGCTCCCAGGGACTTCAACAGAGCAACATGGGTATGCTTGTGGGCGAGGGTGCCCTCTGCCTCTAGTCTGAGAGCTCCTGGGCATCCTCGGGGACAGCCCGGGGGCTGCTTGGCATGATGGGAAAAGCCTGTCTTCCGTTGTGGTCCTATGACCTTGTACTAGTGACTCAGCCTCTCACTTGTAAAATGGGGATGACGGGGGCAGCCTGCCTCTTCAGTGCAGATGCCATGCCTGGCGCAGAGCAGGAACTCGGTGAACACTAGCTGTTATTATCCCAGGGCGGGGTAACAGGTGGGCCTTGGCACTAACAACACGTCCTTGACCAAGTCCCACTTTTTACCCAATCTGGGCCCCAGTTTCCCCAGCTATAAAATAAGAGA
This sequence comes from Balaenoptera musculus, assembly GCF_009873245.2. Lineage (NCBI taxonomy): Eukaryota > Metazoa > Chordata > Mammalia > Artiodactyla > Balaenopteridae > Balaenoptera > Balaenoptera musculus. Next base: position 139,140,569 of record NC_045786.1, on the reverse strand, counting down.
GGAGGGCTTCCCTGGTGGCGCAGTGGTTGAGAATCTGCCTGCCAATGCAGGGGACACGGGTTCGAGCCCTGGTCTGGGAAGATCCCACATGCCGCGGAGCAACTAGGCCCGTGAGCCACAATTACTGAGCCTGCGCGTCTGGAGCCTGTGCTCCGCAACAAGAGAAGCCATGATAGTGAGAGGCCCACGCACCGTGATGAAGAGTGGCCCCCACTTGCCACAACTAGAGAAAGCCCTCGCACAGAAACGAAGACCCAACACAGCCAAAAATAAATAAATAAATAAATAATTTTAAAAAAAATAGAAGAAAATGCAAAAAAAACCCCAAACAATAAAATAAAATAGGAGAGGAGAAAGAGTTGCTATGGTCCCTCCTAGCAACCATATGACCCTGAGGAATTCATTCAGAAGCTGTGTCGTTTCCTGACCCTGAGGCAGTCATGTCCTTGGGTGTGGTCTACCCAGGGATGCCTAGACCCAAAGTCTCTGGAGGCTCCTGCCTTCAGGTAGCAGTCCAGGGTCCCAGAGAAACAGGGCAGCATCAAGAGGTTGAAGCCAGCCACATTCCCAGGGCCAACTGGCAGCACAGAGAGAGAGCCTGGCCTGGGGGACACGCCAAAGTTAATTCAAATTCCAAAAATGAATTGGGGGGCCCAGCCAACCTGAAGAGGTTTATTGCTTATATGGAGAGTCTGCAGGGAAAGGGAAACTAGCATTTATAAAGTACCTACTGTGTGCCAGGCATTATGTTAGGACTGATAATAGCTTCTCAAACCTCCTATGATATTGAGGTTTCCATTTTCCAGATGGGGAAACAGTCTGAGAGAGGTTAAATCATTTGTCCACTTACTCCAAGACCAGCTCCTCCTTTGCAACTGCCTTACTTGGGCTACAAGCTCAGAGAAGGTGGTGAGGGCCAGAGGAAAGATCCCTGAGCTGGTGTCAGAAATCTGGGCTTTGTGGAATGGCTCTGCAGCCAGCTTTGTGCAGGTCAGGTTCTCTCTTTGACCTTTCAGTCCTTCCTCCCTACGTGCCCTGCTAGTTCTCCACTTTTCTGCCCTCAAAAGGGAGAGAGGAGGAAAGGAGGAAGAGGAGGAAGAAAAGCTTAATGTTTCTCAGTACTCATTACTGTGAAAGGGCAACATGTTCCCCATTTGTCAGGGAAGGAGCTCAGGTGAGCCCACACATGAGCCCATGAGCCTGCTGTTCTCACCAAACATTTTAGCTGAGATGAGCCTTGATTTACACAAATACATTTCTTTAAAAAGTGCTAGTACAGGGCTTCCCTAGTGGCACAGTGGTTAAGAATCTGCCTGCCAATGTAGGGGACACAGGTTTGAGCCCTGGTTCGGGAAGATCCCACATGCCGCAGAGCAACTAAGCCCGTGCTACAACTGCTGAGCCCACATGCCACAACTACTGAAGCCCGCGTGCCTAGAGCCCCTGCTCCGCAACAAGAGAAGTCACTGCAATGAGAAGCCCGTGCACTGCAACGAAAAGTAGCCCCCGCTCACCGCAACTAGAGAAAGCCCACGCGCAGCAACGAAGACCCAACACAGCCAAAAAATAAAAATAAATAAATTAATTTTTTAAAAAAAAGTGCTAATACAGTATACCAGGCGTATATCATCAACAAAACAAAATATCACTACCAGCAAAACAAAACCCTGCTCTGTTCACGTTACAGTTCTGTAGTGAGACTCAAATATGCTGGTGGCTATGGAAATGCTTTGAAAAGTTGTTTATACTATTGGTCTTAGACTCAATAATTCTACTTCTAGAAATATATCTCAGGGTAAGATCAGAGTTACAGGCAAGGATGTTTATCATATTGCTGTTTAAATCATGGATAAAATTTCCAGTATTAAAAGGTCCATCAATAAAGGGATTATTTATATGTGTGATAGAATACCATATAACTATTCAAAATTATTTTCAAGAAATATTTGAGAATTCAAATATTTGAGGATGGGGAAATACTCATGATATAGTGTTAAACTTAAAAGCAGGACATAAAATTGAATATACAGTATAATCCAATTTTAGCTATATATGTGAATAAAGACTAGAAGGAAATACATCAAATGTTAACAATAGTTAACTTTTGGTAGTGGAATTACGTGCAGATGATTTTTATTTGCAATTTTTTAAACAGTAAAATGTATTACTATTGATCAGGGTAAAATTGGTATAATTAAGAAAAATGGTAAAGCTATAGGAACTGATTATAGAGATGCTGTATCAGAACTGTAGGTGACCTGCCTCTCTGTACCCTCACAGGTCCTGGAACAACCTGTACTGTGTGCTCAGGAATAGCGAGCTGACTTTCTACAAGGATGCCAAGAACCTGGCCCTGGGGGTGCCCTACCATGGGGAGGAGCCCCTGGCCCTGCGACATGCCATCTGTGAGATTGCTGCCAGCTACAAGAAGAAGAAGCACGTCTTCAAGCTGAGGTGAGGCCCTGCCTGTCCACTGCCCCTTCCCTGGTTTGGCGTAAGTGGCTGGACAGGGGCCCACTCTTTGGGACCAGCTTCAGGCCTGAGTTGCCCTTCAGGGATTTTTCAAATCAGAGAGGCTGGTGGTCCTGATTTTTGCCTCTCTCAGAAGGTGCTGTGCTGCCTGACAGGGTTCTGGTCATGGGAAAGCTCAGGGGGCTGGGGGATCAGATCCAGAGGTGGCCACGCAGGAAACCCTCTGTCCTCCTAGGCTGAGCAATGGCAGCGAGTGGCTTTTCCATGGCAAGGATGAGGTAAGTGCAGGGCTGCCTAGCCCAGACCCCCACCAACAAAGGGGCAGGTGGAAGGGACGCATGCCACTTGACCTCAAGGCTCCCTCAGAAGGGGCTGTCCTAGAGGCACCCCGTCCTTTGCGGGGCCCTGACCCTCCTGCCCTGTAGGAGGAGATGCTGTCCTGGCTGCAGGGCGTGAGCACCGCCATCAACGAGTCCCAGAGCATCCGTGTCAAGGCACAGAGCCTGCCCCTACCCTCCATCACCGGCCCCGACGCCAGCCTCGGCAAGAAAGACAAGGAGAAGAGATTCAGCTTCTTCCCCAAAAAGAAGTAGCCTCTCGGGCACCCCGCGGGTGAAGCCAGTGCGTCGGGACGAGACGAGCGGGGACGAGCGCTTCCCTCCTCGGCAGGGTCTTCCTCCTGCCCACGGCCCGGCCGCCGCTGCCTGCCGCCTGCCTGCTCCGAGTCGCCGGCCGGGCCCCGGGCCCCGCTGCGCTGCAATAGCTGCCTTCGCGCCACCGGCCCGGCCCGGCCCACGCCTGCCTCCGCGCCCTCTGCCCGCAGCCCCGGCGCCCCGCACACGGCGAGCGCGGGCTCCAGGGACGGAGCTCCCAGCTCCGCCGGCCCTCGGTGCCTCCGGGGCTGGGGGCAGGAGATGGTTTTCGAGGCCCACGCCCTCCTCTCCCCGCCCCTCTCCCGGGCTGAGGGGCGCCAGCCCGTCCCCCGATTCAAACATAAGCTGGAGAAGAAGGCTGATGGGGTTCCTCAGACGCTGCCCGCTCCCAAAGCAAGTCTTGCTTGGGGTCACCTCCTGCTCAGTCGCAGCCAGGGAAAGAGAAAGGGAAGAGGACACCGGAAATGCCCGACCTGCCCCTTAGGGGCGTGAGGAAGGAGGCTTCAGGGAGCTCTGGGCCAGGGGCTGCTGGGGACTGAGGGGACACGACGGCCTCCTCCCCACTGGGCTTCCTCAGAACGGGGACTCTCACCTCAGGGGCCACCGCGTCCCCTCCTCGCTCCTCCTCCCACCGAAAGAGGGGGGCACCCAACAAGATCGATGGGTCCTAAGTGCAAAGGGGCTCCCCTGGCCTCCGGCACCCCTTGCCGCCACCCCCGATGGTGGTAGGGAGGACCAGGAAGCTCTCAAGCCAGCCCTCTTTTAAAACTACAGTTAGAGGTTAGGGCTCAGGTCAGAAGGAGGTAGATAGGTCTCCACACTGCCTAAGGCGCTGCCTCTCCACTCTGGGGTCCTCCCGCACTCCCAGTAGCTGCCAAACCAGCAACATCCCACTCAGACACAGGGCCCTTAAGGGAGACAGCGCAGGTCCCCAGGTACAAGATGGACACCGCAATGCCTGGAGTAGAGCATCCCAAAGCCAAATACCCCATGTGTTCTGTCTGCAGCTGGTACCACTTGAGGGTGCTGGCTGGACCGACAGCAAATTTCATGACCCGTCACCCTGGGGTGGCAAATGTGGCCACACCTGGGTATTTATTACAACCCACGGAACAACCCCAGATGGCTGGGACAAATGCTGGGGCCAAAGCCATTAAGGTGTGGCAGGCACCCTTGCTTAGCTCCTCCAGAAGGTCCTGGCCTTGAGTCAGGGGGCCACATGGGTATCTACCCCACAATCCCAAGCACAGCCAAAAGGGGCCCTGCAACCTCTATCCCCAGGGATAGCTTTCCCTGTGCTGCTGAGGTCAGACTTCCAGACGGAAGAGACCACTAGTTCCACAGGGATTTTTCTCCGCCACTCTCTGAAAGCAATGCAGCTCCAGCCCAGCATCTTAACTGGGGTTAGGTCCAAAAGAGGGGTTAAGTTGCAGGCAGCAGGCATTTCCCCAGGGACCAGAAAGGTCCCTGGGGCCAGCAGTCGCTGTTTCCATCACCTTCCCCATGGGAAGGAGCCTTAGACACACTGAGATGATCCCCCGGAAGCGGGTGAAGCTCAGGTAGAAACCACAGGCATAGGCATCCGGAGTTACTAGGCCTTCCCAGGAGCCCTTAGTGCTGGAGATCAACACCACCATGTCAAGGGAAGGCAATTTCAGCAGACAAGAACCACAGGAGGGAAGTTCTCTGCTGGAGCCTGACAGGTGGTCCCACCTCTGGAGCCAGGGTCTTCATTTGGCCTCTATGCACCTAACCCTATGGCCCCCTGTGCATCCACAGGGAACCTAATCTATACCACCCACCAGCCTCTTTCTATACCTAGGGAAACCAAGGCAGGAGGCAGTGAGGTGATGACACTCACCTGGCAATAAAGAAGGCCTCTGGTGCATCTGAGGGCATGTCCTGCTCCAGGGCAGATAGCGGCAAGAGTCTCCCTCAACTGTTCCCATGGGCCAGTCTTCAGGGAGCCAAGAGACTAGAGGCCACCCTCTCCCCTCCATGTGTGCCAAAGCAGCACCTGAAGTGAAGAATTTCAGCAAGCAACTCCACAGTCCCAAGAATGAAAGGGCCTCAAGGAAAAGCTAGGATTTCACCACCCCTGGGCCCCCAGACTGGGCAAGGGCAGCAGCCGGCTGCATGTGACCCACCATCTACTGCCAGCTCCCCACGCATCCCTCCCCCCACATCACACAGGCCCCAAGACACTCAACTCACTGGCCTGAAACTGCAGGGGCCCAGCTTTGGGACTCTGTGCCACATGGGGGGGCTAAGCTCCTGGTGCCCTGGCAAGGTTTCTTTTTTCCCTCCTTACATTTTCTATTTTGTAGTTCTTTTCTTTAACAGTATCCCCCAACAGCTCCAGTCCACACCAGCAAACCAGGAGTCCTCCCCAGGGCAGTTTAGAGGAAGCTCCTTCTGGGCATGGTCAGGTGGTCCTCCTTCCCTCTCTCCTTCCCCTTTGTCCCCTGGCCTCAACTGACTGTGGCTGAGGGAGGTAAGGAGGGTCCTCGAGCTTCCTCCCCCCCACCTAGCACCCATAACAGGAGGTCTGCGGGGGGGGGGGGGGGGCTCGGCTTCCCCGCCACCCCACTCCTTCTTCCTGCCTATCGGAGAGCACAGAGAGTCCCCAAGGCTGGCCCTGGATCGCCCTCCTCCCTTCAGTAGGAGGGGGCAGAGATCCAGAGGACCCCGTGGCTCGGTCTCTTGGACAAGTCAGCTCAGGGAGGATGCAAGGGAGGAGGTGGCTGCAGAGGACGGCAGCCCTGCTGGGCACAGACCATGCAATCTGGGGCTGGCCCTGGGGCCGGCTCGGCCTTGTCCTCCACCTGCTCAAATGTGCTTCCACCAACCAGAGAAAACCCATTTACTAGTTTTTCTAATAAATCAATAACGCTCCATATTTCCGTTTCTTATTTGACTCACCTATTTCCCTTTGAACTGGACCAAAGGGGGCTGGTTGATTGAGCAAGGCGGAATCTGTGAACACAGGACCACCATGGAGACAAGAGGCACAGCCAGACTCTGGCTTGTCCTTGGAGTCTTATGGGAACAACTCTGCTGGCACCTAGGTTCTGTGCTTCACTTGAGACCCTGAGAAAAGCTCGCTTATTCACGCATTCAACCATCTTGAGGGCCTGCTGCAGGCCTTTCCCCATGGAGCTCGGGACAGAGATCTGAAAATCAGAATCCACACACCTGGGGTTCATCTCCGGAGGTGCAGTTTCAGTTGGTCTGGGTGGGTGAAACCTAGACATCAGCATTTTTCAAAAAGTTCCCTCCCCTGATGATTCCAGCAGGCAGCCAGCAGGAACCACTGAGCTGGTCCAGGGTTCCCAGGTATAACCTAGAGGGCTGTGTAAGGATCACCTGGGGAAGGTGTTGACTACTACTCCCCAGGCCTCACCTCTCGAAGAGTCTGAGTCAGAGAGTTTGAGAAGCAACAACTTATCCACCTCCTTCGATTTACAGAGGAGGAAAAAGCATGAGTTTAGGTGACCCAGCCAGTTAAATGCAGGGCTGGATCTCCTGACTCTCACTCTAATGTGTGGCTACTCATGACAATCAGAGACTTGTCTAGTAGGAGCCAGCTCTCTCAGCGACTGTGCAAGTGCCCACAGACCATTCTGACCAGCTGGCAGAACATGGGCCAGCCCTGCTCTGCTCCTGCTCAGGAAAGGCCTCTACTTGCCTCTGATATTCCCTTGACCTCATTAGACTCAGCAGACCCATCTTCAGGCTGAGCCCATCCTCCTAGGTCAGAAGACCTGCAAGACAGCTCTACCACCTGGCCCTGCAGCCCCACTCCTCCCAGGCCCCATCCAGAAGAAACAGGGTGAAACAAGGTTGGTCCACCAAGGAAAAAAAAAGGCAAAAAACCCAGTCAGAAGTAGGGGGCAGACCTACGCCTTTTGAATCAAAGACACTTTTGAGAATAAGAATGAAGAATGAGGCTCTATCCCAGAAAAAATGCACCCCTCACCCAACACTGCCAGCCACTTAAGATATTTCTAGGCTCCAAGTTAAGAATCCTTGCCCCCTAGGATGTCTCCTGGGAGCTAGCGAGGGAGAGAATAAAAGGCACCAGACGTGGAAATATCTGCCTGTTAGAAAAATGTTCCACCCCTTTCAGTCCAACTTTGGCACCTGGGGAAAAGAGCTAAAGGCTGGCATGGTGCCCCCTGACCTTACCCCAGACAGGACGCCAGGCTGTGGGTAGACAGAAGCCCATGGGAACAGAAGTAGCAGAACAAGTCCCCTCCCACACATCCTGCTGCCCCAGCCTCCCCAGCCAGCACCTGGGGCCTTGTGCTTCGTGAGCATGGCTGCAAATGAGCGCCTGTGGAAGCAACAAGCCCACGTCCCGCTTCCCCTGAGACAGACCTGGGCACGATCGCCTCTCCCCAGCCCGGCCAGACGCCAGTAAGGAGACCACTCACAGGTTGGTTGGTCAGCAGTGGTTATTACACCATTGGCAAATAACGAAACGTGTGTACATTAGTGACAACCACGGGGCCAGCAAGACAACCCACAAAAGTACCTGAACGGAGTCCACGACGTTCCTCCCAGGAGGGAAATCAACAACAGCACACTCACACACACGCGCGCGAGCACACCAACATACCACAGGGTAGAAAGCAATAAATTATGGGCCTCGTTCCTGCCCGGATCCTAAGAAAAGGCACAGTTAAAGAGCAAAGCCTCCCCAGGCCACCCTCCTGTGTGTCCCCTGGGTGGGCCCTCAGTCTGGCAGCGCGGCCAGGCGACACTGGAGGCCTGAGCAGGGCTCGCTCTCCCTGGGAAGAGATGAGCTTAACTATTTGGCCTCTTACTAGAGAAGAACTATATATACAAGGGAAGCGGCCACACCGGCCTCGGAGGGCAAAGGGGCTCGCAAGTCACTGGCGCGCCCACGGCAGGTGAAGGCCCTTGCCCGGTGCCCCAGGGCGCTCTCCCAGGGGCGGCCTTTCTGAGGGCCCCGGACGGGGCTCGGGTGAGCAGGGTGAGCCCAGGCTGTGAGCGAGGATGCCACCGTTCCTCCCCGTCCCTCGGCACAGCGGCTCCCTCCCCCAGGACTCAGTGTCAACCTGTGGAGTTCAAGGCCTGGAATTTCTCCCGCAGGCTCCTCACTCTGCCCTGCTGGCTTGGGTCTGCCGGGTCCCTGGGACCCTCTTCTTTAGGCCGATACTCTGCACACTCCTGGAACTCCGGGCCCTGCCCCGCCTGGGCTGCTGGTGAGCTCGGTCCCCGCCCGCTGGTTGCCTCCAGTCCCGCGTTGGGGCCGGACAGAGGTCCCCTCTCCATGACAACCATCCGCCGGTTGTCCTCCAGTGTGAGGTCTGCGGTGACGTACAGGGCCTCCCCTCCGTCCGGCGCGCTTGGGGGTGAACCCGCCAGAGGCTGAGGCTGGGCGACCCCTGGGCCTGCCGGGGCCCTCCTGGCGTTCAGGCTGCAGCAGCGGCCCACCTTCCCCGACAGGGGCGGCTGCGGCTGCATCATGTTCTCCGGCAGCGAGTGGCTCCGGTTGACGGGCAGGTTGCGCGGCCGGCTGCCCTTGGCCTGGAGCGCTTCGTCCTGGGAGGCATATTTGGAGCAGAGCTCTCGGACATCGGGCCAGTTGAAAGTCTCGGTGTCCAAGGGGCTTCGGGGGCTTCGGGGGATGTGCCAGGCCCCAGGCGAGGGGGTCCTCGGGCTGGTGGCCGAGGGGCTGAAGGAGAAACGCCGTGGCGATATCTCCCTGGCAGAGCCGGGCTTGGGCGGGCTGTGTTCCTGGGCTGTGGGCTGCTCGTGGTTGAAGAGAGACAGCACTGGTTTCCTCTTACCTGTGAGGAGACAGCGAGCCGCCTGAATCCCCGTGCAGGAGGGAGCAAGAGGACATGAGGGCTCTGGGCTGACCTCAACTCCCCTTCCAGGCGAGGCTGGTTGCTGGGGTTTTGCATGTGATGGGAGAGAAACCTCACTGACCATCCACGGCGCCCTTACCAAAGGGAAACGGGAAGAATGAAGAAAAGGGGGTGGGGTGGGGTCAGGGGTCAAAGGAAGAGACGAGAGCTTCTGCTCTCCTGGAAAACAGAGGCCCGTGGCCCCAGGCCCTCTGCTCCACAGGAGGAGCTTGGCCTTGAGCGTTAGACCAGCTCCAGGACTCGCCCCAGCCCTCTTTTTGGTAGAGGTCCTTTAGGGGGTCACTTTCCCAGAATCCAACTGGCTCCTAAAAGGTGCTTCCATCCCTGGCTTGCAGGCAGGGCCCTCCGCCCCACCCCCTTCATACCTCTGCCACCAGATGGTGCTCCAGCCTCCTGCTGCAGGTGGGGGGTGGTGGCAGCCACCTTTTCCCACGGCTGCGGTGGCCTGGCTGTCACCGACTTGCCCTTGATCCGGAGGCTGTACTGGCGAGCCAGCTGGTAGACCTTGCTCTTGACTCGCTCGCTCACGTGGCTGTCCATCACGTGGGAGAGCTGCAGGATGCGGGGGTGTAGCGGGCTCACCAGCTCCCCCTGGGCGCCGCTGCTCAGCTCCTTCACCAGCTCCTTCAGCTCCTGGGCCAGGTGGGCCGGGCTGGGTGGCTCAGTGGGGGAGGCACTCTCCGGCGAGGCAGCGGCCGACTCCTCAGTGATGGCCCCCAGCTCACGCTCCTCCAGGATGAAGAGGGGCTCGTGCAGGTCAAAGCTATTGGCCTGGCCTTGGCCTGCTCCTTTCCGAGGGCTCCCCTCAGGAGACGCCATTTCCTCCCAGATCTTCACAATTTCCGAAGACGGGCGGAACTCAGCATCTGTGATGGGAGCTGGGTCCCCAGCACGAGCCTGGCCTGGTCCTGGGTAGTCAAAGAGGGCCCATGAGGCTGCCCGCGAGCCCACCTGTCTCTTATGCCCCAGCGGAGCCAGTGGCTCCGGGTCTGGCCTGGGAAGGCTGTTGATTCTGGAGACTGAGTTTCTCACCAGTCCTTTGGGGATGAAGGAGAGGCTCTCCCGGCGCCGGACGCTAAAGCCTGCATCGTGGTGCTCTGCACTTTCATAGTAGCTCTTGATTTTGTCCAACAACAGCCGGTCTCGGGAAGAAAGCTTCGATTCCTTCGTGCAGGAAGGCCTGTCTGGCTCCGCTGGGCAGCCTGGGCTCTGGGGCTCCGTCCCGTTGACAGAAGGGTCACTCTCTGCGGCCACCCCCATACTGATGTCCGCTTCTGGAGGGAGCTGAGAGCCCAGGGAGTCTGTGGTGCTCCCACGGGGGCCCAGGCCCTTCTCACTGTCCTCTAGGCTGATCACACTGCTGCTCCGGCTGGTCAGCCTCGGGGTCCCGAAGCCGCTGGACTTGCCGTCCTCCAGTGCCAGGCTGCTCCGCCGAGAGAAGCTGCTGACGAACCGCTCGGCAATGACGCTGGCCTGGTCCAGCACAGAGGGAGGCAGGAGGCTCTCGGGCTCGTGGGCGGCCCCCATCTCTTCCTCCTCGTCCTCACTGCTCAGGACCTTAGGGTCCTCGGTACTCTCGGCCACCATGAAGTCCACCATGTCACCCGGGGGGTCCAGTCCCAGCAGCAGCTGGTGGGTGTCAAGCTGCATTTCTAGGACTTCTGGAGCCTCTGTGTCTGAGGGCATCTCCTCGGTCCTGGGACCTTCCATGGCAGCCGACACCTCCTGCTCTGTCCCAGACTCAGGGTCTGGCTCAACCTGGGAGGGCACAAAGAGCTCATATGAGCCAAAAGCCTCCCTCACGTGACCCGGGGGGATGTGGGGACAGCACAGCCTGCTCAGAGCCTAGTGAGAGGGGCTGCGGTTTCGGACTGCAGGCAATCAGAATGAGCATGACTCAGGAGCAGGCAGCAGGTCCTTAGGGAGAGGATGTCCCTTAGTCACCCTGCAGCTGGGGTGCTGGGTCCACATTCTCAAACCCAAGAAAGATTCTAGAAACGCAGATGGGGTAAAGTGGTGGCACCTCTCAGGGGCAGCCTGCCTGGAAAGTACAGGGACAAGGTGGGAACATGCAGCATGGGGTCAGAGCCACGGCACCAGGACTCCCCTGCCTGATGGGAGGCGGCTCCCTCAAGCCCCAGGAGCTCCCCACATGGAGGTTGTTCTGGGCTGAAACCCAGACCTAAACAACTTCCCTGAGGGGTCAGGGTCTTCCGTGTGGATCAGGATCCAGAGGGCACTAGGACCACATGCTGGAATCCTGTCAGAGGGTAAAGATGGGGATCTGGCTCCTGCCAGCCAGCCTCCGCCCCTGTGCAGGACTCTGCATGTGCGCAGCGGATGGCAAGGAAGGAAGCAAAGTTGGCAACTCTCTCTTGACCACCTTGAAGGTCATTTGAATCATAAAACCAGCCAGTACAGGCAGCTTTCCAGAGGAATCTTTAGGGAGAACACAAGATAACACTCTATAGCCCGAGGAATCAGACCTGATTCCAATCGTTCTAGTCTAGAATCTGCACAGTGGGACCCAGGAGCTAGGCCTGTAATGTCCAACACAGTGGCTGCCAGCCACACGTGGCTCCTGGGCATCTGAAATGTAGCCAGTTCACGTTGCAAAAACCGCATACCAAAAAAGTACAAAATACCTCATTAGTAGCTTTTTAAAACACTACGTGTTGACATGATAGTAGTTTGGAAAAACTGGGTTAAATAATTCTTTAGTGTGACTATTAGAATATTTAAAATTACACATGAGGGGACTTCCCTGGTGGCGCAGTGATTAGGAATCTGCCTGCCAATGCAGGGAACATGGGTTCCAGCCCTGGTCCAGGAAGATCCCACATGCTGCAGAGCAACTAAGCCCGTGCGCCACAGCTACTGAGCCTGCGCTCTAGAGCCCGGGAGCCACAACTACTGAAGCCCGTGCACCTAGAGCCCGTGCTCCGCAATAAGAGAAGCCACTGCTATGAGAAGCCCACGCACCGCAACGAAGAGTAGCCCCTGCTTGCCACAACTAGAGAAAGCCCGCGCACAGCAACGAAGACCCAACGCAGCCAAAATAAATAAATAAATAATTTTTAAATAAATAAATAAAAATTTTATAAGTAAATAAAATTACACATGAGGCTCACATTCTATTATCACTGGACATCACCATTCTGAACTCTTTTCCAATGTCACCCAGGCTTCTCAATGTCCTGGCTGTGAGGCCCACCCCGGGGTCTAAGCCTCATGAACTTTTCCTTGTAACTCTGCAAAAGCAAAGGACTCCATTCCACATAACCCCCAGATAGTGTGGGGTGGCAGGAAAAAGAGTGCAGGCTTCTGGGTCACAGACCCAAGTCTAATCTGAGCTCTGTCCCTTAGAAGCTGCGCAATGTCAGGCACATCAACCTAACCTGAGTCTCGTTCTCCCTGGTAGAGCTGGGTCAGGAAACAGAAGGAAGAAATAAAACATCAGGCACACAGGAGGTATCCAGTAGATAAACACCTTACTCCTTTGCCAGGTGGGACAGGCATGATTTAAATGTCTGGCACACTAGCAGAGCAGAGCTTTATGCTCTATGCAAGGAGGCCTGGCCAAGGGGACCTATAATCTGGTCACTTCCAATAATTGTGCCCCTTGGCCAGAGACTGCATCTGCCCAAAGGAAGGGGCACCTTTTCTAATTCAGAGTAAGCGGCTGTTGGTCACCAAGCCGCATGCCCACAGGCCAGACAGGCTTCCTGGGGGCACGAGAGTCCTAGGGAGTGGGATTCCCTGTCCCCATGGGCCCAACGGGACAGCCCATGCCTGAAAGCCCCATCTGCAGAGCTGGAGATCTGGGCTCAGGCGCCTCTGCACTAACCCCCTTCCGCCTGCTGGCCACTCACCTCCGGCAGGGAAGACACAGACTCAAAGCTCAGGCACTTCTCAGCGGTGGTTGGAGATTGGCTGCTGGGCCTTCTGCAGCTCTTGGGGTCTTCGGGCTCCCTGCGCCCCTTCCCCTGCAGCAAGCAGAGGGTAGTCATCAGCTCCCAGGACACGGGGAGCTGGTCCCTTCTGCATCCCAACCCTGGCAGCACCTCCTGAGCCCCAAAGGGGGTGGGCTGCGTTGAGATCCAGCGTTGGACCTGAGCCATTCCAGAGTCAGCCTGAACTGCCAGGTCTGGGGACTCAGAAATCCCTGCCAGGCATGCGGATCCCTGTGTGTGGGGATCTCCTCTCCCCCGCCCCCCACCCCGCCCCATTAGTCATGCCCATTGAGTAGCATGCTGGTTCGCACCCAGTGCTGGAACAACGAATGCCAGGGGCTCAGCAGGGCGTGACAGTGAGCAAGGTGTTAAGAAGTGCTGACGGCAGGCAGGAAGGAACAAGGACGGAGGGATGAGAAGGGCAGTGGAGGGGACTCTCGGATGGGCATGCGCGTGCCAGGGAGCATGCAAGGAGGAGGGGGAGATCAAAGAGACACCTCACCATAGCGCCCCGGGAGAAAAGTAAAGCGTTGGCCCGATAGTGCCAGCAGTGGAGGGCGGCCAGCAGGGAGCTGGCAAAGTCGGCTACCTGCTCCGCCACTGCCAGGCTCTCCTCCTCCTCCTCCTCCTCCTCCTCCTCCTCGCCTGGGGGCTCTGGCCTGGCCCCCTTCTCGCTGCCTTCATGCCCTGCCAGGTCCTCCAGAGCGACCTGAAAGGCCTGCTCTTCCTCCTCCTCCTCCTCCTCCTCCACCACCTCCTCCTCCTCCTCCTCCTGCTCCTCCCGGGCAGCCCCTTCAGCCTCCGACCGCAGGCCCCGAGCACAGGGGGGCTGTCCAAAGTCCAGGAGCGTGCCGACACTGCCCGCATGCTGTTCAGAGCACAAGGCCCCCTCGTGACAGGCCTCTGGGCAACCCCCCTCCTCCTGCAGCAGCTGGGGCTGGGGAGGCTTCCCAGAGAAAGCCACATCTAGACACCCAACCCCTGGTCTCCACTAGGCTCCCACGCGAAGCAGGGGGTTCTCGAGGTGGGAAGCTGGGACTGGGGTCTGGTCAGGAACTCAGGATCCAGAGAGGCCTGCCTGCCCCAGGGAGAGGGCAAAATGAGAGGATCCCGGCTGGGTCGGCCACCACCAGGGTGCCACTCCAGGGAAAGGGTACAGAAGGGTCCCCTGGGCAAGGGCCACGGCTTATTCATCTCCGTGACCCTCATGACAGAGCCTGGTGCACAGTAGGTGCTTGACAGGCGTTTGTTGAGTGAATGAAGATGATGGGGTGCCCCCCAGCCTGTCCAGACATCCCGTGTGCCCCTGGCCTTACCTTCATCCCTGCTGCTCTGGCTGCTCCGCCACCACCGGGTCCCGGCACAGCGGCGAGGGGGAGGGGGAGCGGAGATCAGTAACCCGGAGGAAGAGCCCCCTCACAGAGGCCTGAGGCCCAGAGCCCCCGGGGAAGACTGCGTCAGGGGCTCCTGCTCCCAGAACCTTCACCAGGTCTCCCGGGCTTTCAAAGGAATGACTGACAGACCGGGAGCCCGGGGTGCAGAATGGCACGGTCACTCGCTCCTGCTGTCACCCAAGGGCAGAGAGACAGGGTGCAAGGTGTGCAGGGGGAGCCCAGACAGCAAGGGGTGAGGCCCACTTCCAGAGAAGAACAAGGCAGAATCCCCTCTGAACTGTCCGCGAGGCCCACACCCTGCTGGTCGCCTGCTTCACCCTCTCACCCCCGCCCTAGAGCGCACCTTAAAGGGGATGCCTGTCCACCCCTCACTCGCTCACCTTTCTCGCTGAGTTGCCTGAGCAGATGTCTGGATGGCTCTGATGAGGAAAGCGAACGGGCAGAGTCAGAGCAGGCCTGAAGCAGCCCTGCCTGGCCCTGGTCCCACGCTCACAGCGCCACACACCCATCACCAGCTCAAAGTCCACTCCAGCGGGGGCCCCCACGGCCCGAAGGCCTGAAGGAGGCTGCCCTCGCGACCAGCCCACAGGGAGACAGGGCCCGGGCCACTGCCCCCACCCACCTGGGGACTCTGCTGTGACCCACAGCCAAGAAGCAGCCCTGCCCCCCCATCCTTGCATTAGCACACAGCCCGGGGCCCTCAGCTCCAGGGCCACAGCCCCATGCTGCCCCCTTCAGAATGACCAGCCTCTCTTGAGGGCCCTGGCTCCACCGCAAGCCCCACCTTCCTTCCCTGCATGGAGCACATCAGCGCCTTAGCTACACCCAACGCCAAGCCCCTTCACAGCACCCCAGCTGGAAAGCAGAGGTCGCACCCGACTTTCTATGGCCCTTAAGGCCTGGCACCGTGAAGCCTCGCTGCCTGCTGGGGAGTGTCGCCCAGTTGTACAGGAGCTGACCAGGCTCTGAGGACAGAATACAAAACACATTCATTAGGCTGATGGTATCAGCCCCTCGCACCCCGCCTTTTTGGGGACAGACCTGAGATAGGGAGGCATGTCTCAAGGAACCTCTCTACAGAACCTTGCCCTTAGCCCATATTGCCCTTGACCAACTGGCATTCAGTGGGAGGCCCACTATAAACTTGGAGCCAGAAGGAAAGTCTACTGAGGTCTCTCAGCTATTCCTGGACAGGAGAGCAAACTGAAGAACGTTTTTTCTAAATGTGCATGGGCACACACATACCTACACTCTATCTGCATCGAGGTAAGTAGATATCCAATTGTTTTTAAAGTGAGAAATACAAAATGCTCTTCTCTTTCATTTTAAAACTTGTAATCAAGCATATTTAATAAGCGGACTTCCCTGGTGGCACAGTGGTTAAGAATCTGCCTGCCAATGCAGGGGACATGGGTTCGAGCCCTGGTCCAGGAAGATCCCACATGTCGCGGAGCAACTAAGCCCATGCGCCATAGCTACTGAGCCCGCGTGCCTAGAGCCCGTGCTCTGCAATGAGAAGCCATGAATAGCCCGCGCACCACAACGAAGAGTAGCTCCCACTCGCCACAACTAGAGAAAGCCCGCGTGCAGCAACGAAGACCCAACGCAGCCAAAAATAAAATAATAAATAAAAGAGGGGCTTCCCTGGTGGCGCAGTGGTTGAGAATCTGCCTGCCAATGCAGGGGACGCGGGTTCGAGCCCTGGTCTGGGAAGATCCCACATGCCGCGGAGCAACTCGGCCCGTGAGCCACAATTACTGAGCCTGCGCGTCTGGAGCCTGTGCTCGGCAACGAGAGGCCGCGATAGTGAGAGGCCCGCGCACCGCGATGAAGAGTGGCCCCCGCACCGCAATGAAGAGTGGCCCCCGCTTGCCACAACTAGAGAAAGCCCTCGCACAGAAACGAAGACCCAACACAGCCATACATACATACATACATAAAAAAGAATGTAAGCAGACAAGAATAGAATTAAAAAAAAAAAAAAATTAAAAAAAAAAAAAAAGAATATTTAATAATTGACAAATGATGACAACAACACCTTACTTATCCATATAGTGTACTTATCTGTCCATCCCAGCTCTCTGGAAGTAGGAAGCAGAAAAGGCCCAGAGGCAGTCAGAGTAGATGGCTGAGAGCAGGCCCTAAAGCACTTCCACTGGCCTGAATCCTCCCCCTCTCATCGACTCACTGGCCTGCTTTTACACATGCTTCTCACACATTAAATCGATTAATTTCTAACAGAAGAGGGAAGAAGGAAGGGCTACTACAGAAAAGCATGCCAAGACTGATAAGGAGCACTCTTCAGTGTAAAGATGGACACAACACCTCAATGCCAGCTGTCTCTATGGCAACCCACAGCCCCGCCTCCCCCCGCAGCCCCGGAGAATGGAGCTGTTCACACGCCACAAAGATGCTGCCACACCGACTCCAGAAAGGGAAAAGTTCAACTGCGCCGGCCTCCTCTATTTTAAAAGGCTCAAGCGTATGAAGCATGTTTTAGAAAGATGTCTGTTTCATAACGATTAAAACTAAAACATGAAAACAAACAAAACCCAACTCTTAGTGTTTACAGGCTAAAATCTCAGCCTTGTCGAAACTTCAGCTCTGAAACGGCTCCTTTCCTGAGTGCCTTGCTTGCTGCAGTTTGGAAGCTGATGTTATGACAGGTAGTGTTACTATTACCACCATCACCACAGTCACTTACTGACTACCTCCACGTGTCAGAAGCTTCCAGTTCAAAGCTATGGCAAGTTAAGGGGTAATGTCAGACAGGAGAATTATAGAAGAAAGGAAAGGAGGGGAATTCCCTGGTGGTCCAGTGGTTAGGACTCCGTGCTTTCACTGCCAAGGGACTGGGTTTGATCCCTGGTCGGGGAACTAAGACCCTGTAAGCCAATTTGGGGCTTTTAACACATGGCACCGTAGAACTTTTGCAACCATGGCAAGTTTGCCTAGGGTTCGAGATCCATCAGGAGCAATACCAAACAAAACGAAAACACAAAAGCTTTCCAAAGACTGCTCAGCTCCACCCTCCAGAAGACCAAAGCCCATACATCAATCCACACAGCTGTTCAGAGGACCCGTGAGTCATGCCAATCAAACCCAACTCACTGTGGGGATCCCAGTCAGGACATATCTCCCATCACTCCTCAATCTTTCTCTCTAGGGGTCTCTGAGATGGTTCTCACCCCAACTCCCACCTCATGTGTAAGTTTGACAAGTGCCTGGCAGAAGCCAAATCCATCCCTGGGCCTCGACTGAAGGCGAGGGTAAAAACCGAGGCAGAAAACACACACATTCATCACTACAAGAGCCGAGAATAAAAGCAAGGTTTTCTCTTTTCAATAGACGATTCATTTCAATACCTCCAAGTACGTAGCAGCAAGCCCAGTCATGAAAGAAAACCCAGGAAAGCAGAACTTTTCCCTGAGACTCAAAGTAAATATTTCCTGTCTGGATTTGGTGCCACTTAAAATCTAACTCATTTTCCCCACGTCCTGCCTCTGCTCTGTTCCAGAACTGGGCTGGGGACCATCCATGACGTCTGAGCGTTACTCTGGCTGACTCCCAGTATTCTAAGTGGCAAAGGTGGGAGGTTTTGATCGCAGAGGAGCTAAGAAGGGGGGCCTTGGAAAAGGAGGGCTGTCCTGGGTGGGCAGCTCTGGGTGGGCAGGAAGGGCCCAGAGGGGCCTCGTGGAAGGCAGGATGCTACAGACACGCCCATTTACCCTCCCTCCTGCCCTTTCCCAGGATTTCCGGAGGGTGAGAGCCAGCCCCAAATGCTGCTGCAGAAGGTTCCCCGCCTGGTCAAGGGTCCTGAAAAGAAGGCTCTCTGCCCACAAAGCCCCTGCCTTACCAGACTGCCGGCGCCCCTGGTGCACATCGCTGGACACCTCATCCTGGGAGGCCTTCTTCAGGCGCTCTGGGCTGTGGCGGTACCGATTGGGATCTGCACCCAAGAGAGACAACCAGGCCTTTGGGATACCATCAGCCTTGGCGTGGACTCTGCCCATTCCTGACCACAACTCTGCCGCCCAGCCCAGCTCCAGGGGCCACAGGACTCCAGAGCTCCCTCCTCTTCCATCTTCCATCCTCTTCCATCTCGGAGCACGAGACAACAGAGTCCCAGCCACCAGCAGCACTGAGCCCTAGTCTTGCAGTGGACCCCCAGTCTTGACAGAAGGAGCCTCCCCATCCTCCCTGCTCTCTGGAATGTAAGTATCAGGCAAAGCTTCCCCAGGTCTGACCCAGAGATGTGCACCATTAGGGACAAAGCAGGCAGAAAGGGTACACTTACAATAGGAATCCATTTCCAAGATGGCTTCTTTGGCCTGGAAGGGAAAGGAAACCCACCTCGTTGCTACCTTGCTACGTGCCGTTTCTGCCTCGGCCCAGACTCACTCTTGCGGCACCGAGGACCGTGGCATCCGCTGAACTGATCCCCACTGTCCAGCGGGGCCAATGTCCAGAAGGTGAGGCCCCAGTGGACCCCGGAGCTGGTTCTGAGGGACCCTCTCCCTGTACCCCATCAGGAGCCCTGGGAACTCACCTTCTGGGGGATGGTGGTATGGTGGTTCTCCAGGATGAGCCTCTTGATGTGGTGAGTCCAGCTCCGTTTCTCCTCCACAGTTTTGGCCTGGGAGGACCCAAGGGAGAGGGAGCGCGGGTTATCACGACAGGCCTGAAGCCATCCAGCGCGGGCTGGGCTTCCGCCGAGGAGGGCAGAGGCAAAAGAGGGCCTGTGCTGGGGGCTCTGTGAGGTTACCTTGACTCCTCAGCACGAGCCTGAGAGGTGCCCACAACGACCTCTACCTTCCAAAGGGAGACCCTGAGGCTCGCGCCGCCGAGCGAGGGGGCGGGTTCTGTCCCCAGCCGCGCCCCAGCCCGCCGCTCACCTGGATGTTGTACTGCTGCTTGCTGTGCTTGTAGTGTGTGACGGTGAAGCACGGGGATTCTCTGGTGCTCTCAATCAGCATCAGGGAGGAGCACTGGGGCAGAGGGAGAGGGCAGTCAAGCACGAGGCGGGGAGCTGACCTGGGGCCCCAGCCCCTCAAGACCATCTGGGGAGGCAGGGAGAGTAATCTTTAAGGGTGGAGCTGCGTCCACACCAACCCGGGGCCCAGTGAAGAGGACACGGAGTGGAGCCCGGCCATCGGGAAGGTGGGAAGGGGGCAGAGGAGATGGCGGTGGCCTCGTTACCGGGATGTGACCCTTGTAGACAAAGTGATCTCCCCGCTTCTTGGTGATGAGCAGTGCTTTGTCAAAGAGGAAAAAGGTCTTCTCGCTGCGCACACGGTGCACGCGGAATGTGCCCTCCAGGACGAGCTCCCCATAGGTGGTCAGGTCTGGCCCCTTCCAGTTGATGAGCAGAGACTGAATCTCCTGCAGCAGCGAATCCCCGACCCCCAGGGTCAGGGTGCTCGAGACCCTGCTGGGGACCACACAGGGCCCCAGGAGCCACCGCCTGGGTTCTGCAGAGACATGCTGCACCAAGGGCTCCCCCCAGAGAAGCCCGTCCTCACCGACACCACCCCTCAGCTCGTACTCCCTCTTCCAAACCCCGCCCCACCCCTGCCTGTCCCTCCAGCTACCAGCCCCAGAGCACCTGGAGCCGGACTGCGTGTTCATGTCTCCTCTTCATGTCATTGATGTACCAGGCCACGCAAGTCATTGTGTCAATGGCGTCCTCTACCACCTCAAAGCCATCCTCTTCCTCATCAAAATGTTTGGCGATTTCCTGTGAGGGAGACAGGGGCTCAGGCAGCCCAGACTCAAGGGCCCTGCCCCTCCCTCAGGCCCCTGTGTACTCGGGAGGACCCTTGGGTTACCTGGAGTAGCAGGTGGTACTTGAGGATGCGCTGGACTGGCTTTAGGAGGTAGGAGCCCAAGGGCAGTGAGTGCTGCAGCAGCTCCTGCCGGTCCCGAAAGAACTTGGCCTGCTGCTTGTCCTGCATGCACTCGGTCAGGGCGGCCACTGAGCTGGGAGTGGAGGAAGGGGCCGTCACCAGGGGAAGGCCTGCGTGGGGAGGTGGGGTGCTCTGGACTCGCCAAATGGCTCTGCTTCCCCTCTCCACCCTAATTACTCACTTGGGGTAGTTGTTGCAATACTGGGTGTAGATATCAAACTCCTGGCTCTAAAGAAAGACCAAAAATAGTAATTTCAGGGAGACTCCCGTTTGACTATAAACCCGGGTGTACCAGACACATGCCCCTGGCCCCCAGAGCACACTCTCGCCGAGCATCTGCAGATCCATCTCTGTACCCATCTGTCTCGGACATGCCATCCACCCAGCAGCCCCCGGCTCCACCCCAAATGCCCTTCCTATCTGAGGCCGGGCACTCAGCACTTCCCGTGGAGAGAGGCCCCCAGCAAGGCAGGATGGCGGCAAGGACCCCGCCCCTCTTACCCTTTCCACAAAGCAGCTGGCCACAGCCACCGGGTCACTATTGCAGCTGTCCAGGTCTCTGAGTAGCTGGCTGGGTAACGGGAGAATGGTCGTCAGACCCCGGACCGCTCGCAGCCTCCAGTCACCACTACACCCCCTCCCCACCCTCCTGGTGCCCACACACACGCCAGCCCTGGTGTCAGCGAGCCCTGCCCGGGGCAGCCAACACAGAAAGTATCCAGCACCACTGCAAAGGTGGGGGACAAAAAAGAGCCATGCGCTCCACAAGCAGGAGAGGGAGAAGGGACACCAGTACCCACCTCGGGAGGGGACACAGCTCCTCTGCAGGCAGGGGTCAAACACACAAAAGCAGACATTAAAGGGGGAAGGAGAGAGGGGGAACTCGCAAAGAAACCAAGGCCCCCAGTTCAGAAGGATTCAGGAAAGGGGAGAGACCGGGCGAGTCTCCCAGCACTGCTTGTTCTTAAATGGGGGCTCTACAGGAAACCCCAGTGCTCCCCCTGCCTTCCCCTCCTGTGCTCCTCTTTGCCCAACTCCCCCCCGCCCCCTCCCCCGGCCTAAGTCTCGCCTCTGTCTGCCCTCCCAGCTTGCCCAGCAGGAAGTCCCTCTGCCCATCTTAAGGCACCTGGGGTAAGGTTCCTCCTGTCCTATCAATGCTGTCCCCACAAGCTCTGCTTCTCCGGACCAGTGCCCTCTCTCTGGGGAGTCTGGGGGCCCCGGGAGCCACTCATGTGTGATCTTCGTGGAGCCCCTTTGCCCTGAAGCAGCCCCTCGCCAGGCCTCGCTCGGCCTCCCTCATCGTGCCTTGCCTGGCTTGTGTGTTCCCCTAATGGGTCAGATCACCTCCAGGGAGCCCCGACTTCCCACGGAATCAGTGGGAAGGTGGAGAAGAAACGAAGACATCTGCACTGGGGGCCCAAGATGAGAGGGACAAAGGGGCCATGAAGGGACAGGGGGGAGAGCATCACGTGCAAGGGTTCAGCAGTCCCCTGAGGGGCGCTGGCCCAGGCTGGACCCAACATGAACACGGCCTCAGATGAGCTCCCCTGCCTGATAGGAAGCACATCAGCCCCAGGGCACACGGTCCCACAGGCCCTCTCTCCTGCAGGGAGCTAACTATACCACTGTACAGGGATGGACCACCCTTCCCCACCCTCAGAGATCAGACCCTGGCCCACGTGTCACAGCCCACGAGACCAGGGACATCCGGGGCTCCTCCCTAGGCCCTGAGATGGGCCTCACAGGCAGAACATGGTGCGTGTCAGGCCCGTTCCATACCTGTTCAGTGCGTAGATGCTTTCTATGTTCCCAAAGAGGGCACTGACTTGCTCCGGGTTCAGCAGCCCAGGCGTGTCAATGATCCTCAAGAGGTAGTCCTGCGTGGAGTGAGGCGTCAGGGCCCAGCCCCCCAGGCACGATCCTGTCCCCTCCCGTCTTCCCTCTCCTCCCCCAGCCACATCTCATTTCTGTACTGCATGTTACAGCTATGACACAATTTCACAGACATCACCTACTGTACTGGGCTGGATAGTTCCCCCTCAAAATTAATACCCACTTGGAACCTCAGAACGTGACCTTATTTGGAAATAGGGTCTTTGCTGATGTAACGATTAAGGACCTTGAGATGATACCATACTGGATTTAGGGTGGGCCCTAAATTCAGTGACTGGTGTCCTTTTAAGAGGAGGACACAGAGAGACACAGAGAAGGCCATGTGAAGACGGAGGCGGAAATTGGGGTGATACATCTACAGGCCAAGGAACACCAAGGGTTGCCAGCAACCTCCGGGAGCTAGGAGAGAGCCCTGGAACGCGCTCCCCCCCTCAGAGCTTCCGGAAGGAACCAACCCTGCCAGCATCTTGATTTTTGACTTCTGGCCTCATAAACTAGGACAGGATAAACTAATGCGCCTTAAACCACAGTTTGTGGTTGTCTGCTAGGCAGGCCTAGGAAATGAATACAGCTCCCTCACACAGTCACCTCCTCCAGTGTGCCTCCCAGTGTGAAACACACGTACATGGCCCTGCGAGGCCCTGCATCTTCAATTTATGGATGAGGAACCTGAGGCTGGGGGCTATGGGGGTGGTTTACACAGGTGCCCAAGACCCCGTAAGCAGGAAACAACAGGGCAGGAATCTGGGCGTGGGCTGGGTGGGGTACAGAGCCAGTTTCTTCACTGCGGTTCAGTCTCCGCTAAGCACAGTTGTCGCAGCTCCCTATCAGGGGTGCCTACGCCCCGAGCATCTGCAAGAAGTTCTGCTGGCCCAAGCTACTGATCGGACCCCAAGTCATAAGGCAGCGTGAGCAGCCAGCGGCTTCCCGGGGCCAGAGCCGTGAGGCCTCTCCACTACTCCATGGGAAGCAGCTCCTGGAGACAAACATGTCAGGGACAACTTTCCTTCCCTGGGTGGAAGTGGGTTTATGCGCGAGAGCTGGGCCACCCGAAGCCAGAGGCCAGCCCCAGTCGCAGAGGAGAGGGGGGGGTCCCCTCCCAACCTTAGCTCCAAAGCCCCGCGGGGGTCGAGGGGCGAGACTCACCTCCACGATGCTGCGCAGGTCCTGCACGTACGTGCGCTCCGTTTCCACGATTTCCCGCACTACTCGACCCACGTAGCTGAGCTTGTGCGCAGGCGCCACCGACGCCCGGCTGCTGAAAGGGGACAGGGGCCCCCTCATGCTCCGCCAGCTGCTGGAGTTGTTGCTGTTGGGGAGATGCCGGCCGCGCGGGGAGCCCGCCCCGTTCTCGGCCGAAGCCTCGGAGCCGCTGGGCTCCTCCATGGTCCCGCGGCTGTCACGGGAGGAGCCTGACGAGGAGGTGGTGGAGGTCAGGCTCACCGGCCGCTCCTGGCTGCCATCTTGGTGGAGCGAGGCAGAGACGGGCATTCTGGCATTGCTGCCTGGTGGGGGCGCTCCGGGGAGGTTCTGGGCGGGACAGACAAAGGGCAAACCTCTGGAATCCTTGCAGAAACAGAAAGCAAAAGGGTGGCTGCCAGGGGCTGGGGGAGGAGGGAATGGGGAGTTACTGTTTAAGGGATACAGAGTTTCAGTTTTGCAAGATAATGAAAGTTCTACGGATGGATGGCGGCGATGGATGCACAACAATGGGAATGTACTTAATACCTCTGAACACTTAAAAATGAGAATTTTATGTTATGTGTATTTTACCACAATTATAAAAGCAACAGCTCTGAATCTCAAGGAGGTCCCTGCCTTCAGACTGTATGAGCATCTGCAAGGATACCCAAGCGACATTCCTGCCTGACTGCAAGAGCTCCACCTCAGTCTTTCCCACGGTGGACGAAAGGTGGACCACATCCAGTAACAATAAAGGGCTCAGAAAGCTGAGGCCCCAGAAAAGCAGAGAGGGCATCTCTGCCAGAGCAGCGGTCCGGGGTGCCTTGTGATGGAATCCGAAGCCCAGTGCCTCTGCTCCAGCAAAGTACCGAGCTTCCCAGAGCCTCAGCTCCTTGCCACCTACCCCGGGGCTGTGCCCCCGAAGATGCAGTGACCTGCTGGATGTACAGCTCTGAGCCTGGTGCCCAGCACAGAGCAACGGCTCCATAAACCATCAAAACAGTGATAATAATGGCAGTTGTCAAAAAGCACTTCCCAAGTGTCCACCTGTCAAGGATCTGGCTCTTAACAGTCGACGTGCCAGAGGGTAAGATGCTCCCCAGGATTGCAAAATCTCTGGGGCCACCAGGGGCTTCACCATGAACTGAAACCTTCTGGATACTGACGGAGAAGGCAGAGGAGATGATACAAAGGCTGAACCCACATTACCCCCCCTGCCCCCAGCTCCAGCCCCTTGTACAGGTCCCTGACTCATCCTGGCTCCAGGGGCACAGGAAATTCCCCAGGGCTGAGCCACGGATGAGTCTCCCTAAGTTCCCTTCAGCACAGCTAGATCTAGATCAGGGCAGCACAGCAAGCAGGAAACTGCTCCCAGGTAAGGCAAACATAGCCTCAGGTGGACTTTATTCCCTAAGCAGATGCTGTGGCTCACAGGTAGGCCAGCCTGGAGCAGCAAGTCTGTGGAGGTGGGGTGGTGGCTGTGGGCTTTGGGAAGGTCAAGGACACTCCAACCCCACCCCAGAGCACCAGAGCTTACCAACACCACATTCCAGAATGTTCATTTGATTGCTGTTTTCACAGGAAAAAAAATGTTCTAGAGCATCCCTCTCACCTCTACTGCCCCAAAGACTTCCACCCCTAGTTCTAAGGATCAGAAGCTACTAGATCACAGGCTAGAGCTATGAGTAGAAGGGTCTAGAAGGTACCATCACTCTGGCAGCCTTGAATTTGCCCCCTGGTTTTCTGTGCCTGTGCCCCGACCTGGAACCAGTGTCCCTACCTGTGCCAGCACCCCTGGGCTCTGGCTTTGGCAAATGTTCTCTCTGCCTGGCCATTACTTCCTCCCCATCCACCCCATGCCATACGGCCCCCCAACCTGTGTCACTTATACCAACCCTTGGGTCTCAGAAGCCACCCCCCATACATCCCCAGAAACCAAACCTGGGGTCCCCTTCTATGTACTCTTACAGCACCCCAGGGGTACCCCTATTGTAGCACTCACTGTGTGAGACACCCTGCCCTAGGCTATAAGTGACCTAAGGGCAGGGGCCTTAAAAGGTGATCTGGCAAATGGATAACGTACTACTACTGAGCTAAAGTCAGGAGCGTTGAGACCTGTTTGCCATGCACGCTAGCCCAGCAAGGACCCTCTCAAGCACAGCAATTTCCCACTGCATGTCTCAGCTGGGGGACGGGGTCACCTCCGAGGTGCTCTATGTGAGCCTCTCATTTTGCAGATGAGGACACAGTGGCAGCACTGGGGCCAGTCCAGCGTTCTCCCTCCCTCCAGGTGCATTGAAAGGATTAATTAACAGGATCATCTTGGTGAAACTGAGCATCTCAGAGGAGAGCCCCTTGGGAAATGCAGCACCGCTGCTTTTTCCTACCTCCTCAAAAGAGCCTTTAAGATTAACCAGCTAGTCATTTCTACCCACCGGCGTCGTGTCATTTCAGCACAAAGAGAGACAAAGACCCAAACTCCGCCCCAGCCCTTAAGCCCAGCCCTGTGGGACTCTGGTGTCCTTCAAAGCACGTGCACTGTCAGGCACACCCCAGCCCCTCCACCCCTTCTCCCCCTCAGCCTCCCAGGCCTGTCAATCCCAGCTAGAACAATGGGGTAGGGACTTAACGGCCTAAGACCTTTCCCAGATCAAACCTGGGATCAGTCAGCCCCTATGGGGATGCTAAACGGAAAAGGCCCAAGTCCCTAATGGATTTCACAGCTGGCCAGGTCGCGGCCTTAAAGTGAAGGATTAGTCACAGCCCCCCCCCCAACACACACACACACACACACACACACACACACACACACACTCTCTCTCTCAGGGAGATTTATCTCTAAAGGGTACCTTCTGAGGGTCACTCTTTAGGGGCCCCGTTGCCATGGGGTGCAACATAAGCACACTTCAAAAGCCCAGGAACTAAAACATCTTTTCTACTTGGAGAAATTTTCTCTGGTTGCACACAGACATCTGCCTGCAAACCAAGCTCATGTTTTCAAAGTAGTGTCCATGCCCAAATCCTCCTGGGGTTAAAAGAAAGCGTAATGACTAACAGCTAAAAATGTTCCAAGTGCTGTAGACATAACAAGACCTTTTAATCTCATAACATTTCTATGAGGTCAGTACTATTATTATCCCCATTTTACAGATGCAGAAACTGAGGCCACAGAAGTAGCATGCAGTAGAGCCTGGATTTGGACTCAGGCACTCAGGCTTCAGTGTGCACGCTCTCCTGCCCCTGCCCGCTGCTGGCTGCCTCCCTGATGGATTTCACACCAGCTAGAACCACAGCAAAGGATTAGTCACAGCCCTGGATGCCGTGGCTTTGCCTCAGCATAAGCCACGGGGGACATATTAAGACATAAAGGTCAGGGCTTTTAACATGACATTTCACTTATCCCACAAAGGCCAATGGAGGTAAAAAAAAAAAAAGAGAGAGAGTTAAGATTCCTTAAGGCTATTTCTAGACCTCCTACTATGTGACATTTGCCCATTTACCCTTTCCTTGGAACAATGTAGAAAAATACAGATTCCAGGTCAAAGGACTGCAGGTCACGGAGAGGGGAAGAAGCACGAGGGCATCGGGATCGGACTGTAACTGCTCGGATGATAACAGAAGCCCTACAGTGACCAGGAGACCTAGGATCACGAGGCTCTCTCTTTCTCTCTCCTGGGCAGGAGGACTCGCTGGAAAAGAACACAGAGACCCAGAAAGGGAGGGATGAACAGCAAATGGGGCAGTGAGAGCAGACAAGGCAGAGTCTAAGTGGCACTGTTAGCAGACACCATTAGATAGAGAGGGAAAAGAGACATCACACCTAATGTGAGTGCACTCTGGTCCTAAAAGCCCAATCCAACCATTACTGTGTGTGTAGTTCAGGCTCCCACAGAGACGGCAGAAGCACCGGCCCACGTGTTCCTGGGCGGAGGCAATCTTTCCTTCCTCTCCACGGAGCATCACCCCATAGCCCCAAAGATTAGAACTCAGGTCTTCAAACTCATCTTGGAAGACACTGTCCGCTGGGGCAGTGGGCGCCTAGAGAAAGTTAACAGACAGCAGCCAAACCCCAAGTCAGATGTCCACGCCCGCCCCGTTCCGTCACACTAGTCTCCAGTTCCCTAAGTATCGCTCCGCAGTGACCTCTTCCATCTTTCAACACAAATCAATCCAGTCAATCATCAGTCAGTGAGTCAGTCTTCTGGAAAACTCTGTATCTCCCACACCTGGGAAGCTCTCTTTGATAGGGTCTCGTAAAATCTTTCTGATGGGCCCAATAAGCTGCTCAGACATGCACCTTTAAGGGTCGCGGCGCAGGAGAGGAAGGGAGATCAGTTTCCTTTTTTTTTTTTTTTTAACTTTTTCTAAGTTTAATCCACACCCTTCCTCCACCCACACCTCTCCAGGTTATTGGCTCCACCAACGGGGACCTTCCCTGAACATCCCCGGGCAGGAACGCAAGCAGGCTGCAGCAGGCCCCCTGGATTCCCAGCACAGCTGACCGGGGCCAAGTCCCACATCCCCCCCTCCTCCCCGCGAGGCCTCAGCACCGTGCCCCCGATCTGATCTAGCCTCCTGCCTCCAACAGAAAAAAGTGACCATCCAAACCCCACCACAGCCCCCAGGTTCTGTCTTCAGGCCTCTTGTCACTAAGGCAGTAGGCCCCTGCTCCCTGAGCCCACCGCCAGCTTCAGAAAGAACGGTCCCAGAGGGGAACTCACCTGGAACTTTCTGGAGAACCTCTGCTTCTCTGGTCCTAGGGAGTCCCCAGGACTCAGCAACACTCCCTTCCGGCCCTCCCTCGGGGTCTAGTGGGCTGAGAAGGCAGGAGACCGAGAGGAGGCTGTGCAGGCCGGCGCTCTGGAGACGCCCCAGAAAACATTTTGGTTCGGAGAGGCTGGGTCCAGGTGCGGAGGCGGCTGACGTCATCCTTTCACCTACCCCGCTTTGCCCCACACCCGAGAGGCGGAGCGCCACACCTGCTCTGGAGGCGGGCGGGAACCGAGAGAGGGGTCTCTCCCAAAGGCAGCTGCTCCAAAGTCCAGGGAATCAGCGGGTACCGGCAAGCGGGCCAAGTCCTTCCCTCCTTGGGGGGCTGCACGCTGCGCGGCCCTCCTTCCTGACCTTCTTTCATCTCCCAACTACCGACACCTGCTAGATATTCCAAAGGCTCTCCAAACGGGCAGCCACAGGCCTTTGACTTTCCCCCTAACCCCTCAACTGCACTGTCCGGATCTGCTCAGAGAGGCACCAGAAGGAAGCAACAGAGAAAAGCCACAGGTTTTCCAGACAAACAAGGCGGGAGCAAGGTGAACTTCCACAGAGATCTCACCCTGAGATCCTGAGGCCAGCTGTGTTCTACACACACACACACACACACACACACAAACACACACACACACATCCAGCTCAGCACCACTCCAGACACACTGCTGCCCAGCGCTGTCCCCACAGAAGCTGGGCTCTCTCGGGTCTGTTCCTACGGCTCCCCCGGCCAGCAGATGGTGAGCAGAGCTGGGTGAGGTCATACCAGCTGAGGACACCTCTCACCACACCATCGAGGCTTTCCTGAGGATGGGGAGGATCCCTGAGAGGGTCTGGCCTTTGCCCCTCTCCTTCTGACCCTCCTGTCCCTCCCCAGAGACTCAGGGGCCCTAAGCACCCTAAGGGGAGGACAAGGGAAGGCTCCCTAGGGACGGACTGTGTTCAATGTGAGCAACGTGACTGCCACGGAGGCTGTGCGAACAGTGTGACCAGGGTTTCTGGGCCAGCCAAACCCAGGCCAGCTGGCTCAAATTCCTTTTCCCTCGTGAATTCCTTTTCCCACCACCGAGGAATAGCAGGGCCCACCAAGTGTGGCTGAGCCAGCTGCTAGGAAGGAAAGGCTCTGGTTGCCAGTGGAGCCTTCCCACCTGAGTTCTGGGAGGGAGTCTGGACATACAGACTGAAGTCCAAAAAACTCCCTCGGCCTAGCCTTGGAAGGAAAGGAAAGCCCCTGGCATCTCGTTTCAGTGGGAGGACCACTCACCCACACCTCACTGTCCCCACCACCCACAAGCTCAACGGCTGCTCATGCTGCTTCTCAAACCTGGAAGGTGTCCCAGACATTCTCTCCCTACACAAATTTGGTCAAATCATCTCCCTCAGAAAGGTCTCCCCAACCATCACCAACCCATCCAACACACGCACTGTTGCAGACTGAATAATGCTTCTCCCCCAAGAATATCCACATCCTAATCCCTGGATATAAGGAGCCTATGCACGTTACCTTATATGGCAAATGAGACTTTGCAGATGTGATCAAGTTAAGGATCCTGAGATGGGGAAGATTGTCCTAGATTATGTGGGTAGCTCTGATGTAATCACAAGGGTCCTTATGAGAGGGAGGCAGCAGGAGTCAGAAGCTGATGTGACAGCAAAAGCAGAGGGACAGAGAGTGAGAGTTTGGTAGATGCTAGGCTGCTGGCTTTGTAGATGGAGAAAAGGGACCCCAAGTCAAAGGATCTAGGCGTCCTCAGGAAGCTGGAAAGGACAAGAGAACAAATTTTTCCCTGGAACCTCCAGAAGGAACATAGCCATGCAGGCCCAGACTGACGTCTGACCTCTAGAACTATAAGATAATAAATGTGTGCTGTTTTAAACCACTAAGTTTGCAGTTTGTTACAGCAGCCATGGGACACTAATACACATGCACTTCTTTGAATTCTAATGAGCCTGAGTATCACATAAAGCACTGGTCCTAGGGGGTTCTTATGTGCAAGTTTTCCTTCCAGACTAGATAATAAAACCCAGTGGGCTGGGCCTTCTTTCACCCCCAGAAGGCAATGCATACACTAGGTGCTCAATAAATTCCTGCGGGATTGTGCCTAGAGCACTCCCACAGTCAGGTGAAAGATAAACAGTAGTCAAAGTCAAGACCTGACCCAGTTCCTCCTATTCTAATGAGTTTCCACATTAGTCACTGCCAGCAAGTTTCCGACCCACCAAGAGGCACACAGGAGCAGTGACTGCTCATTCACCCCAGCAGTCCCGTACCCTACGCCCCAGACAAGGGACTGGAGCAGGGGTACAGCTGCCCTGCCATGCCACATATTAAGTGACCAGCCACAAAAACTGGGAGAAGGGGAAAGTGGCCAAGGGACCACTTTGCAGTTTGGAGAAGGGACTACAATAAAATGGCCCTACAAATACCCCAGGAAAAGCAGTCCACCAGGAGGTTTCACAGAAACACGTACTGAGGGCAAATGAGAATAATTACTGTTGATTAGAAATTGTTGTTGCTCACAGCCAGGGTAGGTCAGCTTGCTCCCAGCACAACTTGTAACTAAGCAGGAAAATGACACAGACAGAATATCCCCAGAAGATGGAGGAGCTAAAGGCTATGCCAGAAATCAGACACCTCCAGTGTTCCCAGAGGCCCTACCTCTCTCATCTCTAGGTCAAAAAGGCTCACAGGACCACCCCTCCTTATCAGCAAAATTCAGGGACCCAACGCTACAAATTAGCCATCTAGTTGCCCCCCTATGCCCACTATAGGGGCTGCTTGTTTTGAGTCCTCTTGGCTTGAACCACACTTTCAAGAGTTGCAGCACTTACTATTGCAACAGGTTCAAAGGCATTGGAGAATCCCAGCTGGAAGCAAGTGGCAACAGAGGGGCCCACTAGATCTGAGTTGTCAGAAGAGAAGGAGAGAATGAGCAAGTACGTGAGTACGTGGGAGTCCACAGAGCAGAGGTTAAATGCACTAAACGGATTCACAGGCATTGGAGTCAGGCAGACGTGGTTTGAACCCCAGCTCCTCTGTTTTGCTGGCTGTGTGTGGCCTTGGGCAGGTCACTTGACCTGACCAAGCTTCAAGTTCCTCACCTGTAAAATGAGCACAGCAATACTACCAACCTCACTGGTCTCCAAGATTGAGATGATACAAGTAGAGCAATTTGTACAACTGACACACATTAAACCCTCCATAAATGGTAGCGACGAGGAGGATGGATGAATTACTATCTGCTCCACAGCACCAGGACAAGAGATTTTTCTGATGTGTGCCTACAAAAGGTGACCTACATCTCAAATCAATAATAAAGATATGGGTTAAACCTGGTGAACCAGCATGACCTAACCCTCCCCTCCCCACTCCACACTCACCCCACCAATCATCCATCATCTATGATCCCAACATACATTCGGACCATGATATCATAAGGGCAAACATAAAGCAATTCGGCTGGAAAGGAAAAAGTCTGATATCTGTGCCCCACAGAAGGTCAAACCAGAAGACGAAGTATGAATGAGTCACCGTCCTTTGCTGTGGCAGGCAGGGCACATTCCTCAGGGTTCCACAGGTAGAGACCGGCATGTTCAGCTAGGAGCTGGAGAGGAACAAAGCCACGGGGGACAACAGGCCTGAGGAGGAACAGAATTGAAGGTGATGTGAGGCAGCACAAAAGCACAAAGAAGTGATCGGTAGAAACCATCCTTGACACTGGTCCTTGGGTTTTAAAGAAAAAACACAATCCATCTCCAGGGTGGACATATGGGAGAGCCAGCATTTAACAAAGACATAAGGTACTGGGGAAAGCCCCATTTCCTAAGTCACAGGGAATATCAAAGAGGGGAAAGCAGCAGAATGTGTATGAACAGCCCTGGGACTCCAGCCAGCACGGCTCAAAACCAGTGCTAGCTCTGCTCCTAACTCGCTGGACGATAGAGAGCAGGGCAGTGAGCCATCTGTACCACAGGGTCTACCGCTCATTTAGGGATTAACACTACTGGACCTTCCCAAGTCATGAGCTTCAAAATTCACTGGACAATATATTCAAGCATCTACTTTGCACAAGGACATTGCAGCCTTGTGGGTGACACAAAGATGAATCACCCATAGAGCCCGCTCCCAAGAGCTGATATTCTATCAGGAGAAACGAGACAAGCACATCAATAACAAAAGGAAGCAGGGACTTCCCTGCTGGTCCAGTGGTTAAGACTCCGCGCTTCCACTGCAGTGGGCACGGGTTCGATCCACGGTTGGGGAACTAAGATCCCGCATGCCATGGTGCGGCCGGAAAAAATAATAATAATAATAACAAAAGGAAGTAGAGGGTGGTGTTGGAGCCATATGAGAGGGCAAGACAGCCTCCAGTCTGCGAATCACTCAACACTTCCGAGCATGATGCTAGGCCCTAGGGATACTGAAAGGAATAAGACACTGTCCCTGTCTTTGAGGAACAGAATTCTAGAAGGAAAAATAGTCATATCTGGGGAATTCCCTGGCAGTCCAGTGGTTAGGACTCCGCACTCTCACTGCCCAGGTTCAATCCCTGGTCAGGGAACTAAAATCCCACAAGGCACACAGTACGGCCAAAAAAAGTAATAATAATAATAACAAAATAATAACTAAAAAAATAGTTATATCAACAGATTATCCACAAAGCAGTGCCTCAAGTGCTGGTACAGGAGTACACAGAAACTCTGCTGACAGAAGAGGGAGTAGCAAGTGCCACCTGGGGGACCCGGCAGCTTTAAAGGAGGTGAAGTTTTAGCTGAGTCTTGAATGATGAGTAAGCTTCTGCCAGATGAAGAAGAGCTCTGAAGGCATCTGGGTGGCAGCATGGGACAGTGGAGTCCCGAAAGGACCTGGACCACTCGAGGACCTGGGGCGTCTGGCAGCAAGTGGCGAGGCTGGAAGGCAGGCCGAGGACAGACCGAAGGAACTGTGGGGAAGGGCACACCCGGGCCAGGCCTGGAAGAACCACCACCGAGACTCCAGGAGACAAGGTGTGAGAAACTGCCCTAAAAAGGTACAGACCGCCAGGTGGGGCTATGGCCTCAGGGATCTATACAGCCAGAGTGTTCTTGAAGAATCCAGAGGCCCAAGAAAGTGCTGACTGTTTACAGAGAGCTTCAAGGAGGAAAGAGACAGTCAGGGAGCATATGCTAGAAAGAAGAATGACACCTATCCCAACCCCTGTGAAGGGGGAAGAAACGAGACCCCCGATAAATGTGGAGATATGAACCTACACATAAATGAAATGCTGCTAAAAGCAGGGGGAGAACGACAAGTCTAGAAACTGAGATACCAGGGCTTAACCAGAAGGGAATCTCCCACTGTGATTCCAGAACAGCAGCTCCCAGCTGGCCTGGGGGAGCAGTCAGTGTACATCTTACCACCTGAGGGTTTTTCCCTTCCCCAAATTCTCACTTTCCCTCGCCAAGCAAATTAGAATTAGGGAGGCTCCCTCAAACGCACCTTGGTCTTCAATTCCAAGCAAGAGCACCCAGACCCGGAAAAGTGTGTAAATGTGAGCAGCCCCCTTTTCATGAACTGCTACCATCAGTCATGCACCCTGGTCCTCCCTGGCCCTCGGGCACAACAGCAAGAGAAGAGCTCCAACCAACACCTCCTCTTTGCCCTGGACGCTGACCTTGGGCCTGGCACCTGACCCAGACGTGTTAGGAAAGTGGATTTTCCAAGGCAGAGCTTATAGCCTCACACAACAAGGTCAATTCTCAAAGGCAGCCAGCCCTTTGGAGAGCAGGGCCTCCTGCACCACCTGTCCCCCAGGGATCCCTATCCCACTGCAGGAGAGAGGGAGAGGAGAGGGCCCCTCCCCGCCCCACAGCACCTGCCCCCAGCCCCCAGGTCCCTGCCTTCCCTTCTAAGGGGCCTCAACCAGGGAGGCCCGAGAAAACTCATCCAACCAGTTCCCTGGTGGGAGGAGAGCAGCTTTCTCCCTCAGCTGAGAGGTCACACAGACCAGACTTCAGACAGGGCAGGCAGCTGTCACCAAACCCCAGATTCTGGGACGAGCGGGTACACACAGGGCATGGAGTGGCATGGCCCAGGCAGCAGAGTCCTGCTCCTGGAAAATCAAGGCCTTGATTCAGGGTTGAAAGTCAAGCCAAAGCAGAGTGGCAATCTGCCCCCTGACCTCCCTGCTCCTGCAGCCCAGAGCTCTGGAAGTGGTGGGCACTGCCCCGGCCTGGGCACCAGGGAAAAGACAGGGTGGGTGGGGAAGAACTTCCTTTCACCTGCTCCACTGCCACCCCTTGATTTTATCCAAAATAACCACCCTCTGTGGATTCTGAGAAAAGGAAACTTCAGGAAGAAGTGGGAGATCAACTCTGCTTTTCCCAGTATGTGCTGGGTCCCTCTAGGAACAGCCCCGTTCTCTCATCACACAACTCTAAGTGTTCAGAGATCAGAAGCCCCTCCGAAGCCCCTCGCAGAACCACTTGCAGTCGCCTCTAAGAGGAACACAGGATTATCTTGCTCTCGTCTGGCCTCGATGGACAAATCCACTGGAGGAAGCCAGGACAGGACTAAAAAGGGACCAACTCTCCTACACCCATCCTTAGTTTCTGAAGCCCCATGGGAGAAATTTACCTTTTGCCCCAAAGCCTCTGGCCGGCCAGATTTTTCACAGGAGAGTTTGGCAAGGCTTGGAGGTCTGGAGTTGGGATAGTCCTGGTCATGCCCCACTCACACCCCCTGGCCTGGCCCAGCCCGGCACCTACCGCTTTTCTCAAAAGGGCTCCCATCCGAGCACCAGGAGAGCCGCGTGGGGCCGGGGAGCCGCATTCTCCCTAAGCACCAGCAGCCAAGCAGTTAACAGGCTTGGGGTGAGCAGAGAGCTGCCACCAACAGCCTTGGGAATTAAAGCACCCGCCACCTCCTGCAAAACCTCTTCAATAAATGTCCTATTCAGAATCAGTTGCGCGTGTGGGTCATACTTTCTGCATTTCTTTCATTCCTGACTCCTGGGGGGCCCCTAACAGAGGAAATGGAGCTTCCCACCCTAACTCAGCAGGTCCCTGGCTGGGTGAGGACCCAGGTCACAGCCGGGCAGGTGAGCGCCGCCAGCCGCTGAGGACATGCAAATATCTATAGCAATTAAAGTCAGGGGACACTAACTGCAGGAAGTCAAATACTGAAGACACTTGAACAAAGCCAGATCATTCAGCAGCACAACAATAACCCATTTATGCAGCTCCTCCCCCACCCCAGGACCTCAAAGCCTGAGGATATTAACCCTTACAACAGCCAGGGGCAGAGGGGAGGGGCGGCAGGCAAGGATTGGGTATTATTTCCCCATTTTACAGATCAGGAAACTGAGGCACAAGTGGCTCCCAAGGTGCCGGACTGGAATAATATCAACTAGCATTTTATTGGGTGTAGCAGGCATTGTGCTAATAAACACATTCTCTAGGAACTCTCCTTACCATAACCATATGAGGCAGAGCCATTTACTCACTCACCGAAAGCTGTGCAGCAAGGCAAGTGGGAAAGCCAGGGTTTGCTGGAATTCCAGTGCTTGTCACCATTCCCCTACCCCAAAACCAATGGGGCCAAGAGATACAGCCAAAGACGAATGGAAAGGTGCCATCCTTAGCCCACATCATGGGAACGCCCACAGGCACTTTCTGCCCTTTTACAAGTAACACTATGCTCAGAACAAGTTCCTACAGCATGGGGCAACCTCAGAAGGAGGCCAAAATGGAGTCACCTGGGAATTCATAACTTGCCCATAGATCCCTCCAGAAACCACTTATGTGACGGCATGTGACCCAGGGGCCAGCACACAGATTGCCTTCTCTACCGAAAGGAGCGCTAATCTACACAGCAGACTCACTGAGTGGGCAAGCGTCCTAACCTATTTTCTGTGTGTGCTGTCTTCTTAACTCAATCACAGCCTCTGAAAGGTAAGGACC
Source organism: Balaenoptera musculus (assembly GCF_009873245.2). Lineage (NCBI taxonomy): Eukaryota > Metazoa > Chordata > Mammalia > Artiodactyla > Balaenopteridae > Balaenoptera > Balaenoptera musculus. The sequence continues at coordinate 139,104,511 of NC_045786.1, read as the reverse complement.
AGATCTTCCCAGGGTTTTGTGCATTTTCTTCCCCCAGGGCTTCTGGCACTCAAATCCCTACTACTGATTTTAGCAGCTGTGGAACTCATGCCAGAAGAAGGCTGAAGCACACAGGATGGATAGTATTCTCTGGGCTCTTATAATGGGAGAAAAAGATATCTCCAGTGGTGGTCCACAAAAAGGTTTGGGGATGGAGAGGCAAACTGTTCACCTCTGCTACCTGGTCAGACTCAGCCCAGCTGAAAGTTGCAGCATCGGGGCTCAGATGACTTCCATCTAAAAACAGGACTACTCAAACTCACTCAAATTTATGCACAGTATAAACCACATGCCAGGTGCTGGGGACATAGCAGTGAATAAGACAACTCCTTACTGGGGACTTCCCCAGCGGTCCAGTGGTTAAGACTCTGGTGCTTCCAATGCAGAGGGCACGGGTTCAATCCCTGGTTAGGGAACTAGGATCCCACATGCCACGTGGGGTGGCCCCCCAAAAAAAGACAAATCCTTACAATCATGGAGCTTACATTCCAATATGGAGGAAGGTCACAAAAGGTAGACAAATAGCTAATATATTTCTGAATAGTGATGTGTTAACAGTGATAAGATAAAACAGAAGAAAGGCAGTAGGACTGGGGGGTGGAGGCATTTAGGGAGGCCTGGGAAGGCTCTGAAAAGGTGACTCTTAGGCAGAGACCTGTATGACAGAAAGCAGCCAGACATGCAAAGTTCCTCTGCCAGTCGTTTCCTCTACCCCACCTCAGCCACTCACCCACACATTTGATATGTCCTAGACCTCATCATCACAATAAGTGCAGACTTCCAAAATACCTTGCTTTTAAGCATCCCACTCTTTGCAACCCAATGAAGAGGAGATCAGTATAAAAATTACAAACCACACAATAAAACAAACCATGACAAGCGAGTCAGAAGATGGAACAAACTGGTACTCCAAAAGCTAGAAATAAAAGAAAAATCTGAAAAAGACTTTGAAAAAGTACTGAATGGAAATAAAATACAGTTGAACTTTGAACAACACGGGGCTTAGGGGCACCAACCCCCCACACAGTAGAAAATCTGCATATAACTTTACAGTCAGCCCTCTGTATCCACAGTTCCGCATCCGCGGATTCAACAAGCTGCAGATTGTGTAGTATTGTAGTACATATTTATTGAAAAAGATCCACATATAAGTGGACCCATGCAGTTCAAACCCAGACTTTTCACAGGTGAATTGTATACAATGTTGACATTTCAAAGCCAATAGGTACGTTAAACAGAAAATTAAATACAGCTAAAGAAAGAATTAGTGAAATGGAAAAAAAAAAAACTGAGGAAATTATCCTGAAGTAGATGCAAAGAATAAGATAGAAAATATAAACATTAAGAGAGAGGTCCATAGAGTTCCATAGGAAGAAAAAGGAAAGAATAGGGGAGAGGCAATTTTCAAAGACAGAATGTATATGAATTTTCCAGAACTGAACATAGAACATTTGTCCTCATATTGAAAGCACAACTAAGTTAAATTTAAAAGAAGTTCACATTTAGACACATCATCCATAGTATAAATGCAGAACATCAAAGACAAAAAAGAACATCTTAAAGGATTATAAGGAAATACCATGAACAACTATATGCCAATGAATTAGATAAGTTAGATGAAATTCCTAGACAAATTCCTAGAATGACATAATCCAATGATTGACTCAGGAAGAAATCTGAAGAGACCTGTTAATAAGTAAAGAGACTGAATTAATAATCTTTAAACTTCCAATAAAGAAAAGCCCAGGACTAGATGGCTTCACTGGTGAATTTACCAAACATTTAAAGAATTAATAGCAATTCTTCACAAACTCCTCCAAAAAACATTAGAGAAAGGGACACTTAACTCATTCTATGAGGCCTGTTATCAAGACCAAACAAGATATCACAAGAAAAAAAACAGCTACAGTCCAACATCCCTTATAAGTATGGCTATAAAAATCCTCAACAAAATACTAACAAACTGAATCCAGCAACATATAAAAAGGAGTATACACTATGACCATGTGAATTTATCCCAGAAATACAAGATTGGGTTAACATCCGAAAATCAATTAATATAATTTTAAATATTAATAGAATAAAATATAAAAACCACCTGATCACCTCAATAGACCCAGAAAAAACATTTGACAAAATCTGACACCCTTCCATGATAAAAACACCACACAAACTAGGAACAGAAGGGAACATCCCCGTCTTACAAAGAACATCTACAAAAAAACCCGCAGGTTGGGCTTCCCTGGTGGCGCAGTGGTTGAGAATCTGCCTGCTAATGCAGGGGACACGGGTTCGAGCCCTGGTCTGGGAAGATCCCACATGCCGCGGAGCAACTGGGCCCGTGAGCCACAACTGCTGAGCCTGCGCGTCTGGAGCCTGTGCTCCGCAACAAGAGAGGCCGCGATAGTGAGAGGCCCGCGCACCGCGATGAAGAGTGGCCCCCGCTTGCCGCAGCTAGAGGAAGCCCTCGCACAGAAACGAAGACCCAACACAGCCCAAATAAATAAATAAATAAATAAATAAAATAAAATTAAAAAAAAAACAAAAAAAAACCCGCAGGCGTTTCATCTTAATGGCGAAAGAAGGAATGTTTTCCCCCTAAGATTAGGAAAAAGACAAGAATGTCCCCTCATGATACTTCTATTCAACACTGTTCTGGATTCTAGCCACGAAAATTAGGCAAGAAAAAGAAATAAAAGATATTCAGATTGAAAAAAAAGAAGTAAAACTATCTCTATGCATAAATGACATGATCTCATATATAGCAAATCCTAAGGAATCCACTAACAAAATGATTAGAACTAATGAAAGAGTCCAGTAAGATGGCAGGATACAAGATCAATACACAAAAAATCATTTCTACTCCTATATACTAGTAGTGCACAATCCAAAAATGCAATTAAGGGGAACTCCCTGGCAGTCCAGTAGTTGGGACTCCACGCTTTCACTGCCAAGGGAGCAGGTTCAATCCCTGGTTGGGGAACTAGGATCCTGCAAACTGCATGGTACAGCCCACCCACCCCCAAATGCAATTAAGAAACAAAACAATCCCATTTATAACAACAGCAAAAGCATTAAAAACTTCGGAATATATTTAACAAAAGGAGTGTAAGACTTGTATACTGGAAACTATTGAAAGAAGCTAAAGACCTGAATAAATGGAAGGACATCCCATGTTCATGGAGCAGAACACTTAACATTCTTAAGGTTAGCAAAATTGATCTACAGACTCAATCCAATCTCTTTCAAAATTCTAGCTGGTATTTTTGTAGAAATTGACAAGCTAATCCTAAAATTTGTATGGAAAAGCAAGGGAGCCAGAAAGACAATCTTGAAAAAGAACAAAGTTGGAAGACTCACAGTTCCCAATTTCAAAACCAACTACAAAGCTATAGTTACCAAGGCATAAAGATAGACATATAGATTAATGCAACAGAATTGAGAGTACAGAAATAAAACCTCACATTTACAGTAAACTGATTTTCATTAAGGGTACCAAAACCATTCAATAGGAAAAGGATCATCTTTTCAACAGATGGTGCTAGGACAACTGTATATTCACGTGCAAAAGAATGAATTTGGACATCTAGTTCATACCATATACAAAAATTAAGTCAAAATGGATCATAAACCTGAATGTAAGAGCTAAAACTATAAAACTCTTAGAAGAAAATATAGGGGTAAATTTTTGTGAACTTGGGTGAGCAACGGTTTCTCAGATACAATAGCAAAAGCACAAGCAACAAAACAAAACAAAACAAAACAAAACAAGATAATTGGATTTCATCAAAATTTAAAACTTGTGTTTCAAAGGGCACTATAAAGAAAGTGGACTAGATCATTTCACAATGTATACAAATATTGAATCATTAAGTTGTACACCTGAAACCAATAATGACATATCAATTACACCTCAATTTTTTTTAATTTTTAAATTAAAATTTTTAAAAGAGAAAAAAAAAGAAAGTGAAAAGACAAATCACAGAATGGGAGAAAATATTTGTAAATCTGATAATAGACTTGTATCCAGACTATATAAAGAACCCTTACAACTCAACAATAAAAAAAAAAAACCCAATTTTAAAATGGGCAAAAATTTGAAGATCTTTCTCCAAAAAAGATATACAAATGGCCAATAAACACAAGAAAAGATGCTCAATATCGTTAATCATTAGGGAAATGCAAACCAAGACCACAACTAAATCTACTTCCTACTCACTCTAGGATGGCTAAAATCAAATGTTCAATAACAAGTAATGGTGAGGATGAGGAGAAATTAGAACCCTTGCACATTGCTGGTAAGAGTGTAAAATAGTGTAGCCTATTTGGAAAACAATTTAGCAATTCCTCAAAAAGTTAACTTGTAAATAATCATCTCCCAGTAGGTCATATAGAAGCTAGGGGATCTATATGCTGCGTACAAAAAGTTGTACACAACTGTTCATAGCAGCATTATTTATAATACCAAAAAGTGGAAACAGCTAGAATGTCCAAATGTTAGTGAAATAGGGGCTCTCATGTTTCTGGTAAGAACATAAATTGGTTACAAATCACTCAGGGACATTATTTGACCATATCTTGAAAAGCAACTGATGAATGGATAAACAAAATGTAGTATACCCATACAATGGAATATTATCTGGCAATAAAAAAGAATGAAGAACTGATAACATGCCACGACATTTTCGATGACTCGAAAACATTACGTTAAATGAAAAAGGCTAGTCAACAGGACTATATATTGTACGAACTCATTATGTAAAATGTCCAGAATAGGCAAATCTAGAGAGATAAAAGTAGATTAGTGATCGCCTGGGGCTAGGGGATGGAGGAAACAGGAAATGATTGCTAAAGATACAGGGCTTCTTTTAGGGGTAATAAAAATGGTTTAAGATTACATAGTGGAGAGAATTCCCTGGTGGTCCAGGGGTTAGGACTCCGAGCTCTCACTGCTGAGGGCCCAGGTTTGATCCCCGGTTGGGGAACGAGGATTCCACAAGCTGCCGAGCAGCAGGGCCCACAGGACAAAAAAAAAAAAAAAAGATGCGGGGATAGCGGGGGTGGTTGCACAGCTCTGTGAATATACACTAAAAACCACTCTACATGGGTGAATTTTAAGATATGTGAAATATATCTCAATAAAGTTATCAATCAAATCTTAACAGTAACAAGTCAGCAGGAAAAGCATAGACTGTTCAATAACTAGTACTGGAAAAACTGGCTAGTCCTCTGGAAAAAATAAAATCAGTTCCATCTTACAAGGTTGAGTGGTTCTCAACCTTGGCTGGACATAAAAGTCACCTGGGGCATTTCATAGCCACTCCTAGGCTCCACCCTGAGATATTTTAATTTTATTGGTCTGATTTGAAATGAGGCTCAGACAATAGTACTTTTTTAAAAAGCTCCTCGTGAGGCTTTAATATGTAGCCAGAGTTGAGAACCATTGCCACATAAAAGAAATACATTCCAGGTGAATTTAAAGTGTAAGTGTGGAAGCAAAACTTAAGAAGAAAATATACTAAATATGTTTCTGTAAAATCAGAGTAGGAAAAGATTTCTTGAACAAGACACAGAAAGTATGAACAAAAGATTGGCAAATATGACATTAAAATTAAAACTTCCCTATGAAAAATGACATTAATAAAGTTAAGACAATCCAGAGCTATATATAATGAATATAACCTAAAAAGATTATTTATTATCATTTATTTAGCATACATAAATATATATATATACTTTTTAACTCCTAAAAATCAACAAGAAAAAGAAAATGGCAATTAAAACTCTGAAAAAGTACCAAGAACCTCTAACTTGTCACAGGGTGGGGAGCTGGGAGCAAGGGAACAGATGTTGGAGACTTTTCACTGTATTACCTTTCAAGGTTTGAATCATGTGGATACATTACCTGGTTAAAAATTATTTTTTTAACGTAAAGGGCAAAGCCTCACAGAATAACACGGCTAGCCAATAAACATGAAAAGTGCTCATCCCTATCTTTAATCAAAAGCACTTATTTAAAATACCAATTTATAAAATAATTTTAAAATACCATTTTACATCTACTAGATTGCAAGACACAATCCAAATGTTAGTGAAGTAGGGGCTCTCATGTTTCTGGTAAGAACATAAATTGGTTACAAATCACTCAGGGACATTATTTGACCGTAACTTGAAAAGCAAAATTTATAACCCAGTAATCCCACCACTGATATACATGGTAGAGAAGACTGGTGCATGGATAATAAATACAGTTATTACTTATAGTGGTGGGAAAATGGAATCAACCTAAATGTCTGTCCATAAGGGAACTGTAATATGCAATAGAAACCATATAACAGTTCACCGAATAAACTATATTTAAATATTTCAACATGGGTCAATCTAGACAACAATGTTCATTCAACATGATGCTATACAAGTCAAAATTGAAACAACATGAAACTATAAATTACTTACAGACAACAGTAAAAAGTATAAAAACATTCATAGAAATGATAAACACCATATTCAAGAGAATGTTACTTCTGGGGCAGGAGGGAGGGAAGAGAAAGCTATTAGGAAGAAAGAGAAAGCTTCAGTTGCATCTGTAACGTTCTATCTCTATAATAAATGAGAGAAGTAAATAGGATAAAATTACCATTTGCCAGATCTGGATGGTGGGAACAAGGGGGTAGGGGTTCCGACACAGGGGCGGGCCCCGCCACCCTGGAGACAGACCGGAACAACCAGCACCGAGACTGCACAGCACAGCATCTCCCAGCAGCATCCAGAACCGAAACAAAGGAACAAAAGCTCCTGACGGAGAGAGGCCTAGGATTTTTGAAATTGCAGCTCCTCCCTAACATTTTCTGGCCTCAGAAAGTGTTGTGTGGCACCCAGGTAGGTGCTTAAAATGTAAATGTATTAAAGGCATTCTTGTTTCCACTGAGGCAAGCGCCCTTTAGGATAACTGGCAGTCTGCTATGGGTGGAGCTGAATTAAGTTTGGGCCCATCCTGGCTCCACAGTAACACAGTAAAACCTTGACTAGCCGGAACCCCTGCAGAGAGAGCTGTCCAAAAGCCATGTTTTCAAGAGTGTGCCCGGTTTCCAAACAGTCTGGGGTAGAGCTCAGTGCGCGTGCTCCAGGGTCATTTAGAAGTTCAGACCTCATCCCTGCCAAGTCTTAGCTGAGAGATCTCAGAAAAGTTACCTACCTTGTGTGGGTGGACTCAGTTTCTTTATCTGTAGTTGAGGGTACCACCACTTATTTTTTGCCTTGTTGAGAGGACTAGTGATATTACCTAAGAGTCAACACTTATAAAAATTTTAGGGCTTCCCTGGTGGCGCAGTGGTTAAGAATCCGCCTGCCAATGCAGGGGACACGGGTTCGAGCCCTGGTCCAGGAAGATCCCACATGCCATGGAGCAACTAAGCCTGTGCGCCACAACTACTGAGCCTGTGCTCTAGAGCCCACAAGCCACAACTACTGAACCCACGTGCCACAGCTACTGAAGCCTGTGCGCCCAGAGCCTGTGCTCCGCAACAAGAGAAACCACCGCAATGAGAAGCCTGTGCACCTCAACAAAGAGTAGCCCCCACTCACCGCAACTAGAGAAAGCCCGCGTACATCAACGAGGACCCAACACAGCCAAAAATAAATAAATTAAAAAAAAAAAATTTTTAGTCAATCTGACTCGGACATCTTTTAAAAACATGTTACACGCTTCCTTCCCTGCCTTCCTAAACAGTCAAGGGAACATCATTTAACCTTTTCTTGATGACTCAGCATCACAATTACCAGCAAAGCATCAATTATCAAAATAATGATCCCCCCAAGGGCCAAGGCGTGCCAAGCCATTCCTCCTAAATAAATGACCCCCGGCTCTTATGCTCGTGCTTGCTTTGCATAGTGTCTTGATCTCTGTCCACAATCAGTGTCAACTCTCAGTTGCACTGTGGTCATTTTTCCTCTCTATGCTGGTCTCTTTACACTCTCCTTTGCTGCTTCCTTCCAGTTGTGGGCTTGGAAATAGGATGACACAACTCCTATATAAGAGTTAAACAGGGTCTTAGGGAGCTGGTGTGAAAAAAATGCAGGAACTTGAGTCCTGGCTGATCTGGGGACCTTCTTGGCTACATGCAGATAAGCAAGGCTACTGGGTGGCCATGTCCTGAATAGGGTAGGAGAGGTGTTATGGGATATTATAGGACATATTATGGGATGAACTATATTCAAGACTATAATCTACCCTACCATCCACTTTGGACACAACATGCATGGGGGCAAACTCTCAGCAGGCCCGGGAGGACTGGACCCAGTGATACCAGGCACCCTTTCACTTGCCCAGGCTGGAGGAATACAGAGCTGCCTGCCCCTGTGCCAGAGCAGCTGACCACAGGTTCAACTTCTTAGAATCTTATACTCTATCCTAGATACTTCCAGACAGGATTAGAACACTTGTGAAGAGCGTGAAAATTTCTCTAATTCCTAAAGGTTCATCACACAGTAGGTTTTACTTATTCAACAAATATTTATTGGAATCCTACTATGCATCAAGCACTGGGGATGTAGCGATGCACAGGATAGAGACCACAAGAATACTGGTCCTCTTTTCCTTTCAATAAACACTTGCCATCTATTGGTCAAGAACCTCTGATTTATGTGTGCGCGCACACACACACACACACACACACACACACACAGAGTCTTGTGGCCTGGGGAGTAAAGGATATGACTTTTTAAGAGCTTCCAGTACCTGTAGAACCCATCTTTCCTCCCAAGATCCCGTTACCATAGTGAAATAGACTTTACTCCTGTAGCATCTCTCCCTCCAGTCCCAGCCAAACTCCAGCAACAATCAGAGCAACCCCTACTACCCTCAAACTCTATCTCCCAAAAGGCTACATGCACAGTTACCATTGTGCCCATTAGTACCTCATTCAGGTCCTGTGGTTGGCCCAGACTCTGCTCAGCATGAAACAGAATTTGAGAGTCCTTAAAAATCCATTCCTTGAGCTTAAGCCAGGAGGCCTCCCTCCCCAAAGGCCAGCAAGAGAACTATAAAAAGCCCCATTCTCCCTTGGCTGGCATTCCCAGACGGCAACAGCCCACCAAGGGCTAGGCTTGACCCCCACCACTGACTTCTTCCTCTAACTCCATGGAACAAAAACTGGAGCAGATGAGATCACCGAGCCCAGATTGCCCTCAGGGTGGGACCCCAGCACAAGCCCATCATGCCCTGTTGATTACACTTTACACTGTTCTCCATGCTATGTGGGAACAAAGATGACTCAAACAGAGTCCCTGCCTTCAGAGAGCTGCTAATCAAAATAAGAATAGAGCAGAGACCCTGTTAACAAGGCCAGCCTTTATCCCAGACAGCCAACACCCAGAGGGCTGCCAGCATCTCTGGATGTACCTCCTCCTTCTGTTCACAGGTTAGTTGACCCTACCCAGTTTTCATTCTCCTCTGACTTGAGGTCACCCAACATCATAAAAATGCCTGAGGCTGTTTGGGCCTTCCCAACCACTTCCTCTGAAGCCATATTATATCTAGCTTTACCTGGTTTCCAGGCACCAACCGGCAAGCCCGGAAAGCTCCTTCACCACAGGGCCCGCTTGGCTGTCCAGCTCATGCAACAGGGCTCTTAGAGGGAGTGGTCTGGTTGATGACCACTCCCCCCGGGACCCGCCCTCCACCGCCCATCCCTGCTTCCTGAGCCAGGGCCAGGCCCCCAGGAAACCGCTCACCGCAGCTTTTGACAGCAGGCTTTGAGATCAGGCCCCTCCCTTTAAGGTCCTGGTTCCAGCGGACAGGGGAAGAGACTCCTCAGATTGCCTGGGTGGAAGCAGTGCAGAGCTGAGTAGAGTCCAGCCAGACTCTGAGCACTCATAGTGCCTGTCCATTCTGTTACTCAAAATTCTGGTCCATGGTGGACACTTCTTGAAACTTTTTCTGGGGCTGTCTCTAAGCCTCCATCAGAATCCTCTTGCACCTCTGCAGGCTCTCCTAAAACAGCTCCACCCACCATCTGCCCGGCTTTCTCCTGCCCCTCCCTCGTTTTCACCATCCCTTTCTCTCCCTCTCTGAGCATAATTTATCTACAGGACGTTGGGGGAGGGGCAGGTAGCCTTCCCAGCTGTGAGGCAGAGTAGAGAGGCCAGGAACGAAGGTGTGATTCATCAGGGCTGCTTGGAAGCGAGGGGGAATTCCAGAGCAAGGGAAGAGAGTCAGGGCTGCCCCCAGTTCACCCTGTCAGCAGGGGAAACAGCACACACACCTGGGAGGCCCACATCCTCAACCCCCCCAGAATCGAGGATATGGTTGAAAAGTCTCACCAACTAGAAAGTCTGCACTAACTAGGGTTTCTGTTTTCACCTGCCTCTAATTCCCCACTTGCCTAATTCTTGAAACGGAAAGCTTATTTAGCAATGGCATTAAATATCTTGGGCTACCCCTGCAGAATTTGGTTGGAGAAATAAAATAAAAGACTATCACTTACTGATGACCTCTATAGGCTCTGCTAAGCCTTTAACACACGTTAGCTCATTGTTCAGTCTCACAAAACCATATGTGGTAGGTATGATGACTAACTCCATTTTACTGGTGAGAAACACAGGCTCAAAGGAGTTTAGCACCTCAGGGCTAGTAAGCTGTCAAGCCCTGCAGTGAGTTGCTTGAACTGGGTTTCAAGAAAAGGAAACCAGAGGCGAAGGGAAACTCCTCCTTCAGGTATTATCAAATAGCCCTTCCTCGGGATGCCTCCCAGGCCACCCCATCTAAAATGCCATCTCAAAAAATAAAAAATAAAAAAATAAAAAAAATAAAATAAAATAAAATAAAATGCCATCTCACCCCCGCCATGACAATTCACATCCACCTTCCCTATCATATTGCTCTGCTTATCATTAACTTGCTTTCCACTATCTATCTTGCTTATTGACAGCTTCCCACCACTAGAAGCCAGCTCCATGAAGTTAATGACTGTCATATATTTTGTTCATTGCTGTGTCCTCTGCGTCCAGCATTCATATATAGTAGATGCCAAAAAACCTGTTGAATGAATGAATCCTCTAAAATAGAACTAAGAAGTGTGAGTGTAGGAAGAAAAAGAACATGATTCATCCATTCAGGGGAGGAAAGATGAGAAAAGATGGTGAGAGAATCTGGCCAGGGGCAAGTTGGGAGCTCCAGATGGGACCTACAAGAGGAAATGAAGGTCTGCCAGGTCCCTTGTGGACTCCAGTAAAGCCTTCCTGCTGGCAGTAGTGATTTCCAGCTGCCAGGGCCCCAACCTGAGGGCTTCTGCTGGGGAGGGCGGGCTTGCAACCCTGAAACAAAGGCCTATGGACATGCAGCTGGCCAGAGAGGCAGGACTGAGCATCGGCCTGGGCCAGAGGGGCAGCCTGGGATGGGGAGAGGGGGGCAAATGAGGAGTTGAAGACAGCCGTCAGTGCAGCTGCAAAGGCAGCACCCTTCCAACGCCCAGAGTCCCCTCAACCCTCAACACAACAGGGAATAGCTAGTTGGTTTCCCGATTAACCCTCCAAAGTCAGTGCTCAGCCTGGGCCTGTAGTGACCCCCAGACTTGGAACCAGAGCCTTCACAAGGTTCTGAGAGGAGAGTGGAGGTGAAGGGGCAAGCCATGCACCTGGAACACAGTTCCTTTTCCCTTCCTGCCCTGGTCATCCCTCAGGCCACGGCCTTTGGCCACCTCCAGGGTAAACACGGTGACCCTGGGATAGCTGTGGATTAGGTAAGGCAAATGTTTACCCTGGAGCTATTACAGGCCAGGGGTGTAAACATCCACCATTGGCTCCTGGTATCTACCGTGTCCTTGTGGCACACATGGGATGTATCCAGTAAATTGTAAAGCTCTTAAGGGCCCCTCCTAGCCACAGTGAGCCCTTCATTTTGTATAGGAGTTTATGCAGCACTTTCCACGTACGTGGCTTCCTTTGATCCTTACCACAGCCTCTGTGAAGAAAAGCAGGCAAGTCCCCAACTCCACTCATGTGGAAACTGAGTCAGAAAACAATATGTGACTTGCTCAGGTCATGTTGGGAAAAGCATGGATTAGACCATGAGGAAATCTGAGTTCTGGTCCCTGTTTGGCCAACGGGAGCCAGGCTCCAGTCACGTCACATCTCTGGGCTCTGCTGCCTTCATGTGTAAATGGCGTAGGCACATGGGAGGTGCCTTCCAGCCCAAATGACCCTAGCAATCTTTGATGCCATGCAGTAGAGCCAGGACTAAAGCGGAGGCAAAATCCTGTGCTGGGCTCCCATGCCAGTGCTCTTCCCACTCTCCCCGATGTGCCACTTCTAATAAAATGCAGTAGAAAAGCCCAAGGCAGCTCTTAAGCAAATCACTTCCTCTGCTTCTAGGACTTGGTTTACCCCACGCAGACTCCCTGTCCCATCCCCAGAGCAGGACATCCAGGGATCTAAGGGGCTGCCCAGCCTTCTGGGAAGGGAGTGGGGGCAGCAGAGACAGAGGAGTATTAACAGCAGGAGATGAAATGAGGCATCCCAGGACCACAGGGAAGAGGGTGAACAACAGAGGGAAGGGGTACACCTTTTTTGGGTTCTTACTCCCTAGGTTTTCTGCTGGAAATGGTTAGGGTGAAGTCACTCCCAGCTACGTCACTCAGGATTCCATTCCCAGTCCAGCAACGGCGAGGCTAGAAAGGCACTTTCCTTAAGGGAGGCCGGCAATGTGCTCAGTGGGGAGCCCTCGGGGCTGTCATTACTCTCCCTCATTATTTCTTTGAGCAAGGTTGGTGTGACTGAGCTGCGTGCAGAGGCAGGGCTGAGGAGACTCTGGGAACCCCCAGTCCAGGGTTCCCTGTAGGGCGATGCAATCCGGATCGCCTCCTGGGGGCCCCAGAGCAGGAGACAGGCAAGTGACTTCGAGGGTGAAACTCTTACAGTGGCCGCTATAACACCGCCCCACCCCAGGCCACACCCCTCCAGCCTCCCACCATTACGTTTCCCACTCCGTTCTTCCTTTTGTTTTCAAAAGCAGCTCCAAAGAGTAAAAGTAGCTACCTAAAAACGTCTTGAAATTTTCGAGTTTGCACGCCTCCTCCTAGCGTTCCAGACCAAAGGGCTGCGAATAAGGAGAAAATCAACCAAACCGGTTTCGGGAGTGGGTGAGGTCGAGGGAGGCAGTGGCAGGCAGTGGCTTCTGTGCTTTCGGCTCCCCGACACCCCATTGCTGGCACCCACTCTAATCCCTCCAGGACGCGAGCTGAGATTCCCAGAGCGAGTACTGTGTGACACCAACCCGGAACAGGCTGCTGGCGCCTTTGGGCTCCCGGGACCAGAGGCTCGGGTCCTTCCCCAAAAGAGTCCACCCCTCCCGGGCCCACAGTCCGAGGCAAGTACCAGCCCTCGGGCAAAAGAGCGCGCAGTGGGCGCGGGTGGGCGCCGCCTCGAGGGCTTCCCGAGTTTCAAACTGCGCCTCTTGGGAGTCACCGGGCGCATTCGCTCCTTTCGTTTCCGGGGTGGGGGCTAAAGGACAGAAAAATGTCTCCTTGCACGAGCCTCCCGCGCTCCAGCCCTCGGCCTGGAGGGTCGCCCTGGGAGGAGCCCACGTGGCCCCGGGCCCCCCTCTGCCGCGCCGAGTCCTCACCCCGCAGGCGGCTGGGGCGGGTGCCCGGGAGGGCGGGGGCTTCAAAACCACTCCAGGCACTGCCGCTCGGCCCGCTGTGCCCGCAGAGGACGCGGGAAGAACCGACGGACACTCACCGAGCAGCGGCCGCCCGGCTGGATCCAGAACGCACGGCGCGCGAAGCCACCCAGGTGCCGCCGCAACGCGGGCGCGAGTTTGAATGTCGCTCCGGGAAGGGGCCGAGGCTGCCGGCTGCTCCCGCCCACCGCCAGCCCCTTGGCGGCCGGGGCGCGGCCAGCTGCGAGCGCGGCCCCCGGGGACCCCAACCCGCGCGCGCCTTCCAGCGCCCGGCAGGAAGTCGGGGCCGAGCAGAGCGGCAGCAGCCGCGGGAGGGGACAGGGAGGGCGGACCAGGAATTTTTCCAGTGGGTGGAGACTCGGGCCAGCGACTGGAATCCCGCGATTGGCAGCTCAGCGGGGGACGGGGGCAACCTCGCGGCGCTGCGAGCTGGAACCCGGGGTAAAGGCTGCAGCGGCGGGAGGGGGGCTTGCGCGCCGCTAATGATTAACGCCCGCGGGTGGGGCGAGCGCGCGGCCCCGGCGGGGTCCGCCCGGCCGAACGCTAGCCGCCCCCGAGCAACCTAGGTGCGCTAAGACACAAAGACGCACCTGGGGGGCGGGAGGGGGGACACTCACAGTGGTGTCACAGACCTGATATCACTGCCTCCCAAGAGGTCACCGGACGGCCAAAACAGCCCTCATTGTACGGACAGCAAAGGGGGCTTCCAAGTGAGTCCTTAGTTGGGATCGGACTTGGGAGTCCTGATCCTACCAGAGCAGGTCACCTTGGCTTTTCTGAGTCAGAAACTCACGTCTTGAATTCCTCACCGAAATTCGGTTCCCGTGACCCTTTACAGATGTAAATCCAAACCTCCGAGAAGCTGACAAGAAAGAGATGAAGAAGCCGATAACTTGGAGGGAGTCCACCACGAGACTGTTAGGTGGGAAGAGCAAGAGGCAGAAACCCGTGTAATAAAGGACCCATTTTGGTAAAGCGAAGAGAACCTGTCTCCTGTTTTTATGTCTGTATGTAATCATGTGGGCATCGAAAGGTGCACACCTGGAAAGTGAGGGGCTGAGGGCGCGACAGGGACACTCAATAAGGATCGGCTGCGTTCTGAGCAAGGGCATAAACTTAAAAACCCGAAGTAATTCATCAATAAATGTGCTGAAAAATAGATGCTGTCCCAGCACAGGACAGGAGAAGAGAAGCCCAGGATGGGAGGAGGGATGGGACACTGACATCAGAACCACTGGGTATACTTGACATCCAGTAGAGGTAAGTGTGTCTAGTAAACGCCTAATATTCACGTTAAAAAACAAAATAAGCCAAAAAGGAAAAGAAAAATAAGCTACTCCAGGCAAATGCAAGCCCCAGGTGATTTACAGGGAGGGGAGGGGCGTGCGCGGAAGGAAATGGCTTTCAGGTGACTTTGAAACTGGATCCTGGCGGAGGGTGGGGTGAAGACAGCGGGGCTCCCCTGGCTACCGGCGGCGGGGGAAAGAGGTAGGCGCTGGGCCGGATCGGCCTGGGAAGCTAGACGCACATTCCTCAGAGAGGGAGGGTCGCACATTCCTCAGGGAGGGAGAGCCTGCTCCAGCCTAGCAGAGCACTGCCCTCGCCGACTGCGAAGGTGAAAAAAGAGATTGCGAAGGCGGGTGGGGGGCGGGGGGGGTCGGAGGTAAACAGCCGCCACGGGCTCTGCCAGATACAGCCCACCAGGCTCCGGGCTGGGGGGCCGGAAAGTGAGAAGCCCCAGTCTCCTCCTGCCTTCCAGAGCCAGCTCAGCCTCAGGCTTCTGCCTTTCTTTAATCCTGCTTTCTTCTCTCATCACCCGAATCCTATCAATCCCTTCCTGCCCATCTCAAATTCCAGCTTCCAAAGAAGGCCTCTGACTTAACTAAGCCATCGGTGAGCAGCACCCCTCAGCCAGGACAGGTAATCGCGTTACTGACAGTAATAATAACTAATTTAGTGAATGCTTACCATTTGTAGGGCTCCTGCTATGCTATTTACAAACATTGTCTCCCTTCATCCTCACCTCCGCCTTGTGAGCTAGTGTTAACGGAAATCAGGTTCATCTGCTTGTCGCTGGAAAGCCAATACTCCAGAGACAAGTGTTGGTTGGAAAGGAAACGTTGCTTTATTCAAGAGGCCGGCAACCTGGGGAGATGGCACGCTCCTGCCCAGAAACCAACTCTAGAGATTCTGCTCGCCCAGGAAAGTTTTTAAAGGGAGAATCATCAGGGGAGGGGGTCAGATTCTTTCTTACCTTCCACTGTGTGCAGACTTTCTTCTGATAGGTTGGTGATGAGGTAACAGGGCAGTGTTCCAGGAATCTTGTGCTCGGCCTGAAGTTACCATCCTCCACCTGGATGGGGGCCTTAGTTCCTGCAGAAGAACTCAAAAATATTGTTATGTGTGTTCCTTGAGTTGGAACCCGGACGCTGCCCCATGGCTGCACTATTGTTTCTTGAGTGCTCCTCCTGTGTTTCTGCACTCCCTTCCCTGATTAGCAGCTCTTTCAATCTGCCCTTTGGACCTCAAGGAAGATCCAGGACGCTGCATGAAGCCTATTTCCCGCAAACAAGAAGCGGGGAACACGGAAAGGGTTTGTACCCAGGAGGGCCCCACAGGGTCTTGCTCCGTTTCACTAGTAAGTATCCTTATCCCCATTTTACAGATGGGATAACTGAGGATAAGAAGGATCTAGCCACTTGGCCAAGATCACATAACCAGCAAAAGCCGAACCTGACAAGATCCCAGATAGGTCCAACATTTGAGGGCTTACTACGTGCTGGCCATTATTCCAAGTCCTTTATATGAACAATTGCTGTCACAGAAGAAGAAAAGGAGGCAAAGTCACACAGCTAGTGTATGGTAGATCTCAGATTCATAATAGGGGAATGCTTCTCTTCACCATTATCTATTCTGCTTTCTTTTTGACACTTGTTATTCAGTTCACGGCTTGATTATAATATCTTGCTCTGTTTCTATTTGTTTTAACGTATATCTTATTTCCTAAAAAGAGTGTAATCTTTCCTTGTGGCAGAAGTCATATAGGATGTACTCAGCAGAGCAATGCTGAACTCAAATAAAATAACCCAAACAGTTTGTGAGAAATTACACAATCTCACTCCTAAGAATAAAACTCTGTCTGGGCCCAGGAGCTCTAGACCGAAGCCACTCCACAGTGCAGAGCCTCTCCTTCCACCCTTTGCTTTAGCGGCCTCACCCTCTCTTCTATCAAGTCATTTATTATTATAATAACACCTTGTGCCTCAGTAATGCCTTTAATCCAAGATCTCGAAAGTATTCTAACCATCTTCAAAGTACCCCCACTGAGTTGGGGAGATGGACATATTTTCCCCCATTTTATGGGTGAGAAAACCAAGACAACACAGAGTTGAAATGACTCACTATGGAAATCAATGGCAGGGTTTCTTCTCCCAGCCCTTCCCCTCCTCCTTCCGAACTCCTGGCTGCCAACATTTGCATCAAAATTTCAAATCCCAGAGACAAAGGCCATTGAGTTTTCACAATAAAGGACATTTCCAAACTGTCATCTCAGCTGCTCTATTGTGGTAGACCTCAGGAGAGGGAGGGGATGTAAACACGGTGAAGGTCCCCTGGGGCTCTGTGCTTCCAGCCCAGAGAAGGAGCAAGAGCTAGCTGGCTGGGTGGGGAATGAAATCCCAAACTTGGAGGAAATCCCTGTCAAAGGCGACCTCAAAGTCAACCTGTAAACCACCGCCAAACTTAGAGGTCTCAAAGCTTCCAGAGTTTCAAGGTGCATTTTAGCAACACTTCCCAAAGTGTGAGTCACAAGCCACAACAACAACAAAACAGATAAATTGGACATCATCAAAACATAAGACTGTTATGCCTCAAAGGACATTAAGAAAGTGAAAAAATGCAAAGGATGGGAGAAAGATTTTGCAATCATACATCTGATAAAAGACTGTATCTAGAATATGTAAAGAATTCCTACAACTCAAGAATAAAAAGGCAAATAACCCCAATTGTAAAATGAGCAAAGGACCTAAACAGACATTTCTCCAAAGAAGATATACAAATGGCCAATAAGCACATGAAAAGATACTCAATGTCATTAGCCATCATGGGAATGCAAATCAGAAAAACAATGAAATATCACTTCATACTTTTTAGGATAGCTAAAATCAAAAACACATAATAGTAAGTGTTAAGGAAGATGTGGAGAAATTAGAATTCTTATACACTGTTTGTGAATGTAAAATGGTGCAGCCACTTTGGAAAACAGTCTGGCAGTTCCTCGAAAGGATACACGTGGAGTTACCATATGACCTAACAATTCTACTCCTAGGTATATACCCAAGAGGAAGGAAAACATCTGTCCACACAAAACCTTGTGCACAAATGTTCATAGCAGCATTACTCATAATAGCCAAAAGGTAGAAACAACCCAAATGTCCATCAACTGATGAATGGATAAACAAAATGTATATCCATACAATGGAATATTATTCAGTCATAAAAATGAATGAAGTACTGATTCACGCAACAACATGGATGAATTTTGAAAAGATTATGCTAAGTGAAATTAGCCAGTCACTAGGACACATATATGTAATTCCATTTATATGAACTGTCCAGAATAGGCAAATCTACAGAAAGTAGATTAGTGGTTGCCTAGAGGTGGAGTTGGGGGTAAAGGGAGGTTGGAGGAAATGGGGGGGGGGGGGCGGGGTGTGACTGTGAACAGGTTAGGGGCTTTTTTTTTTTTAAAGTCAGTATTTTTTTTTTAATAATTTTTTTTAAATTTATTTTTATTTATTTGTGGCTGTGCTGGGTCTTCGTTTCTGTGCGAGGGCTTTCTCTAGTTGTGGCAAGCGGGGGCCACTCTTCATCGTGGTGCGCAGGCCTCTCACTATCGCGGCCTCTCTTGTTGCGGAGCACAGGCTCCAGGCGCGCAGGCTCAGTAATCGCGGCTCATGGGCCCAGTTGCTCCGCGGCATGTGGGATCTTCCCAGACCAGGGCACGAACCCGTATCCCCTGCATTGGCAGGCAGATTCTCAACCACTGTGCCACCAGGGAAGCCCAGGGGCTTCTTTTAATAGTGATCCAAATACTAAAAATATTTAATATACTAAGAATCATTGAATTGTATACTTTAAATGGGTGAATTATGTGTATATGAAATATATCTCACTAAATTTGTTAATTTTTTTTTACGTGTGCCATTAATACATGTTCCAGAGTTACCCAGGCTACCTATAATCAGAACCTATCAGAATCCTACCAGAATCTTCGGCGGGCAGGACCCAACTCTGCATTTCCCCAGAGCCCACTGAATGAAGTTCACTGTGCCTTACAAGACAGTGATTCAAAGCCATGTGGCCCCCAGGCTTCCTGAAATGAGTAGAATGGAGAGTCTGTAACTAACTCTGAAAGGGCAGTGGCCTGGGCAAGGGGCAGTGGGGGGATGGGAGTTGCTTCCTGAAGTTCTTTATCAATAACTTCTTTCCCTCAGTCTGGACTCCTTAAGTGTCAGAAAAATCTGACATCGGAAAGGGGAAGAAAGTATGGGGCAAGGGAGAGGAAGGCTTGTCCCCGCCTTACTACATTCAGGCTCGTAGCCACTGCTGTGGGGAGCTCTTGAAGGGAATGAGCTGTTTGAGTTTGTGTCTGCAACAGAAACATTTGCCAATCACCTGTGGTGTTTCAAGAACCCGGGAGCGCATGTGAACTATTTCTGGAGATCACTTATGTTCACCTTTGTTATCAGTAGATAAAGGAGCTGTAAGTCAGCATTTACAACACCTGAGACCTGAGAGCTGGCACTAAGACATCAGCCTTTGATGAACTAGGGGTGATTTATACACAAACATGCTATTCCTTCTCTGTCCCAAAGGCCAGAAGTTTTTCTATTTGCATCACAATACTACCTGTAGGTGAATGAAGTGTAAACATGGAACAGTCAAGCTTTACCCAGTCTAATGTTAAAGTGAAAGATTTTCTGAGGTGGGTTAAGAAACTATTAGCTGAGATGGTGTTTTAAGTTGTCTGAGTACTTCATTTATCCATGTGGTTAATGTCCTAGAAGACTTGCCACTTCTACCTGAGATTTTTCAGACCTGGGTGTTCATAAAAATCACCTGGAAAGTTTCCGACTCAGAAACAGACCCCAGGAATCTGCATTTTTTTTAACAAGCAAGTGAGTCAGATGCAAGAGAGATCCATAGACCACACTTTAAAAAACATTGGTCTGAATTCTGCTTTGTGTCTTTTCCCCTCCCGGTGCTTCCTCTTCCTCTCCTGAGACACAGGACTCAAGATAAAAACCCTGCAATCCCTCCCAGTGCTCCAAAGATAAAAGGGTATGGCTTTTAAGACTTCATGATGTTGGAATAAATCAGGCTATTATACTTAATCAGATGAAAGAGTTCCACCTTGATTCCATGTGAAATGCTTAATCTTCAACACCTTGGTGACAAGCAGGGCGGGGTGCACCCACCAAGTACTATACTGTAACTTTCAGAAAGCAAATTAATAAGAGCTTAATTAGGAGGTCATTGCCCAGTTACTTGCAGATGGAGGCAGTTCTTCCTGACTGTAATTTTGGTTGTTGATGTTTTCCTCCTAGACAGGGCCTTATGGGTTCCCTGGCTTCTCTGTCTTATCCAAAGAGCACAGAGCAGCTGTGCCAAGGCAACAGTGGAGCCCAGATCTGCATACCCTTCCTCTGGTTTCTGTGCCAGACCACAGAGGAAACATGGGTTAGTTATAACCAGATTAGGACAAATGGGACCAGGTCCACCTAGTTTCCTAAACCACCGGCATCTCCTCCAGAGGCAATGAAGAATCGACCCAAGGGTGGATGGAATAACTTTGTTTCTCCACCTGAGCAGTGACCAGACTCCCAGACCCCACTTGGTCCTATCCTATTATTGGCTGCCAGGCACTCCCATCAGAATCTCAAATCCCTTCATAAGCGGTGCTTTGTGGAGGTCAGCCTTGCCTGCTCTCTTTTTTACTTTCTTGCTATATAACTGCCTTCCTATCAGTCTTAAAGGATTTCCAGGGTTTCTTCCAATCCTGAAAATCTTGGATTCTACCATCTTAAGGAACCCCATACTGGATCATTCAGCTACAACAAGCTCTCTTTTCCCTTCACCTACAAGCTTGTCTAGGGAGAGAAACCTGGCTTCATAACTCCTGATTCTATGATCCAAATACTCTTATCTCAGGCCTGTGGGTGTCCTCAGCCTGTGGTTGTTATGGGAATAACATAACGCTAGGAGTAGTCAGCCATCCTTTGAGGATTGCCCAACAACCCTTTGAGGCAGGTAGTAGTTCTCTCCCATTTTACAGATGAGAACATTGAGGCTCAGAGAGGTCAAGTCCCAGGTCCCAGGTCATGTGGTCCTTAATGGCAGACCTAGGACATATTCCCAGGCCCCTCTGCCCTAAACTCATGCTCTTAACCACCATCGGGCTACCAAATACCTCACCCCAGCTCCCAAGGAGTCACTAGACCCAAGCAGAGAAGGTGGAAGCAACTTAAGCAAATTAAACCCAAGATAAGAAATGCAGACTTCCCTGGTGGCACAGTGGTTAAGAATCCGCCTGCCAATGCAGGGGACACAGGTTTGAGCCCTGGTCTGGGAAGACCTCACATGCCGCGGAGCAACTAAGCCCGTGCGCCACAACTACTGAAGCCCGCGTACCTAGAGCTGGTCTTCCGCAACAGGAGAAGCCACAGCAATGAGAAGCCCGTGCACTGCAACGAAGAGTAGCCCCTGCACGCCGCAACTAGAGAAAGCCCGTGTGCAGCAACAAACACCGAACACAGACAAAAATAAATAAATAAATAAATTTATAAAATTAAAAAGAAAGAAAGAAAGACATGCCCCCACCCTGTTTTGCCCAACCGAAGCGGTATGAATTGCCTTACAATTCACCAGAGAGCCTCTAGGCTCATAAGTGAGTTACAGACTTGTTCCAGGGGCTGGAAAATTGAATGACGGGAGGAAAAGGAGGAATGCGTTCAGGGTCATAAAGCAAATGGGGGGGGGAAGAAAAAGTCTCTAAATATTTGTGACGTGACGTCTCAGGCTAGCTGGCTATAAAAGGTGAGGCAGGGCCTTTGCCTGGCAACCACAGACTTTTAAGCCCTAATCATAGCTCTGCTGCCTGTTCCCAAGGAATGGTCCCGCTGTTAAAACTCCAGAACATCCTGTCCTGTCTGCCCCGCGGAGAGACAGAGGGAGGAAAACTGAGCTTTACCAAGTGCTGCTGAAGGGACTGGAGAGTTCGTCTCCTTCCTGCTGAGCTCAGTGACTCCTGCAGAATTGACTCCAAAGCCTTCCTCAGCCCCAGCTGTCCTGCATGCCACCCCTCCTCACTAAATCTCACAGGTCCTACCACAATGCTCTCCTTCCCCTGGCTCACCTGCATCCCTGTGGCCCCAGGGAAGGGTACCTTCTCAGACAACCAGACCAAGAATGAGGGTTTTGCCGTCCGTCTGGAAGCAGGATGGTTAAGAGCACTGACTTTGGGGTCAACAGACCTGAATGCTAACTCTGCTTCTTAGGCAAGCCATTTAACCTCTCTGTGCCTTAGTTTCCTCATCTGAAAATAGAGTGAGTAGTAGTTCCTATCTCATAGGGTGTTACTCAGGAATAAGTGAGAAAATATCTGTAAGGTACTTAGCACAGTTCCTAGTCTACAGAAAGGGGTAACTATTAACGTTATTTTTATTTCTGCTTCTAGGTGTTAGGTTCCCAAGCCCCACACCTCAATATCCTACTTTCCCTAATGCCACATCATGTCAAAGAATCTTATAACTGGAAGAGATCCTAGAAGTCACCTAACATAAGTGTTTTTTCCTCTAGGAAATTCTCGCACATATATATCTCTAAGAATGAGATAATATCAGTAAAGTACTTAGCATGTGCCTGGGATATAATAAATGCTTGGTAAATGTTTGGGTTCATGAGAGTTAATTTTATGTGTCAACTTGACTGGATTACAGGATGCCCAGACATCTGGTTAAATGTTGTTTTTGGTTGTCTGTGAGGATGTTTCCAGAAGAGATTAGCATTTGAACTGGTGGACTGAGTAAAGTGTATTGCCCTCCCCAATGTGGGGCCTGCATAGAACAAAAAGGTGAAGGAAGTTTGAATTCTCTCTCTGCCTGACTGCTGAGCTAGGACATTGATCTTCTCCTGTCCTTGGCACTCCTGGGTCTTAGGCCTTCAGACTTGGACTGGAACCGACACCATTGGTGCTCTGGCTCTCAGGCCTTCCAACCGCACCACCAGCTTTCCTGGGTCTCCAGCTTGGAGATGGCAGATCTTGGGATTTCTCAGCCTCCATAATCGCATAAGCCAACACCTTATATTAAATCTTTTCACGTATATATCCATCTCCATCCTATTGGTTCTGTTTGTGTGGAGAACCCTGACTAATACAGATTTTGTTGTTGTTTATTTGTTTGTGTAGGTAGGTATTTACTCAGTATCTGCTCATCTATCCATCCATCCAATAGTCACTTATTGGGTGTCCTGGTTGCTGGGAGATGTACACTTAGAATAAGACATAACATTGCCCCAGGAGGGAAATGTATAACCAAATCAAAAAGGGGAAGAGCCAGAAAACAATTAGAGAACAGTTGAGGGCCTAACTGTGCAGTATTTTCTATGCTCTCAGATGTGACTATTATCACACCTGAAGGGAGGAAAGAGATTCCCTCCCTTTTTAAGAATGACTCAGAATGCATATATTCAAATAGTGTTAGCTTTCAAAGAATGAGGGTATATGCATATGGTAAAGATCTTCTCATCACTCAAAAGACCTTTAAATTATTATATTAGCCTCAGTGTTGAAAAATCCTGGGCTTTAAAGGTTGGGGTAGGATGTTTGGGATATAGTCAAATGCCATTTGAGCATAGGTCTGGTGGAAAATATAATCTCCAGCTGCATTAAAATAGATCCAGAATGAGGAATGACTATGGAGTGAGAACACTGGTTTCTCCCATGTGGCTCCTGCCCCATCTCTGAAGACATTTCCAAAGAGGAGTTGATTCTGACCTGCGCCTTTTCCCATCCCACACCCACCCTTCTAGTCTACACTCCTCCCCCAGGAAGTTCAGAGGAATCTGAGGCACAGGGACATTTCTCTTCTCCACTCTCCCAGGGGACCTAGGAGACGTTCCCTGGAAGGTCTCAGCCATCAGCAAAGATCTACATTCTCACCTCGTCTCCGTTCTCTTCCTCTGCCCCTCCTCCTCTTTTATCACCACTCACTCTAGCTTTGCTAGAGGAATGTAACCCGCTGTCATCCTGGACACAAGTGGAGTTTATTTCCCACTGAGGAGAGCTGCGTACAGACTGGACTCTTGTGGTTCTCACAATTGTATCCACAAGTTTCTAACCCTCAAATATTCACTGAGGTGCAATTATGTGCCAGGCCTTATGCTGGATCCTGTCAGGGACACAAAAGCATCAGACCCATCTCTGACTTTGACCAGGTGAGAGAGAATGACCAACTGTAAACATATAACAGTAAAATCTTTAAAGTACCATTCTAGACAATGAAAGCAGACATTAGTATAAGACGGTTCACAGTTCTTTGATAATTACAATTAATACTAGAAGCCAGAGGGTAGAGGCTGAGGTGGTCAGGGAAGGCTTCTTAGAAGACGTGGGCTTTCATAAGGTCTTCGGAGATAAGGAGGTCTGCGGGGAGTTGAAGAGGAAAGGAAATATCAAGAGCAGAAGACAGTGCTGGGAAGGAAAGCCTATGGTCAAGATTGGTCTGTGTGTGACCCTGTTGTATGTGTGACCCACCTCTGGTTCATTTGTTATTTCAGTCTGGTCATTCCTCGCAGGTATCTTGGCAAGGACCTGACCTTGGTCTTCCAGCAGATGCTTCCTCCTCCCAAATATTTGGACCTAATGACTCTGTATTAGTTAGGTTTTTTTTTTTTTTTTTTGGTTGCAAGTGACAGAGACTCAACACAAGCTAACTCCAGTAGAAAAATTGTCTTTTATATTGTCTTCAGCTTTAATTGTCTCTTATAACTGGAAAACTCCAGGTATGGAAGTACATTAGTTTGCAAAATAATGAGGCACAGTTGGCTCTAATAATATTGCAGGACTCTGTTGTCTCTCTTTTTTTTATGCTACTGGGATCCACTTCACAGGCTGGCTCTCGTTGGGAGGCAGGAAAGCTGGCTGCTAGCAACCCTAGATCCATATTCTCTGAGCTTATCAACGCCAGTGGAAAGAGAGGAAGTATTCCTCTTAGGCCTCTTCTTGGCCTCTTGTCAGGGTCCCTGACAAAGCAGGTAAAAGAGGTTCACTGATGGAGTCCCAAACCTGGCTGTCATGTGGGGAATACGTGGTACTGAGGGGTGGATCTGAAAGGCAAAAAGGACAACCTTGGACAGATATGGGGAAGAAGGCAATGCTGTGTTGCATTATTGTGGAAAAACCTCATCCCCTATTACTTCCCAGATAGACACATGTCCCCACTTCCTTCCAACCCCAATGGCCAGACTCTTTTCACAGGGAAACAAATGGTTAATTGCTAGGAGAGCTCACCTACAGACAACAGCTATCTATCAGAGGACACCGCAGCAGGGTTAGTAACTGGACAAACACCCAAGGAGGTGTGGTGTTTTAGGAAAGGGATCTGGATCAGAAGACCAGGTTAGTCAGGAACAGCCTCATACCCTGGAAAATTCATGAAAAGGATTTGGTGGCGAGTAGAACAGAATCCCTGCTGCAGGCCAGAACTCACTGAAAGGGTTTGGGTGGCAGCTTTCAGGACTGTAGGTGCCACACTCAGGAAGAGCAAGATTTTAGAGCCCAAGGCTGCCTTGGACTCAATACTGAGTGGGGGACTGGGCATTTCCATGCTGCTGATTCTCTGCTTTTAAATTCTCAATAGGCAGCATTCTCTGGAGGCCCCAGCTTAAGGAAGCAGCAGTTTCCAGTCACTCCAGATCAGAATCATAGAGGAGAAAAGAGAGGAGGCTTAGTACAGCCTGTCAACAGAGCTTTCTGTGATGATGGAAATGTTTTATGTCTGGAGTGTCCATCACGGTAGCCACTGGCAATGTGGCTAATGCAACTGAGGAACTGAATTTTTAATTTTATTTAATTGAAATGAATTTGAATTTCAATAGCCACATGTGGCTAGAGGCTACGTATTAGACCAGAAGCCTTAGAGAACATCCTTCCTTCACCCACCTCCAGGGCTTGGAAGAGAAAAGGCAGGATAAATTGGAACAGAACATCCCAATCAACGATCTACGTCAGGAAAGGCAGATGGTGTAGAATGGGAAACGGGGAAGACCCCTGGTGTCAACTTCTTTCCTAGACACAGACATCAGCTGCCTGAACTCTGGCAACTGTCACCCAGCCTCCCCGTCTGAGAGCCACTGCTTCGGAAAAGGACCTCACGAAAGGTCATCTGAGGCTACCAGGTGGCCCCAACACCACAGTCCAGTGAGGAAGGAAATTACTTCCACGCCTCCCAGTAGCCCCATAGGGAACTCCCTGCCTCCACCCCATGATTTTGGAGACCCCATACCCCATTCCCCACACTCTTCTCCCTCTGTAGGAAGTATCTCATGCCCTGCCTGAGGACCCCAGCTCACATCTCCATTAATGGCCAGGTCCCTGCGGGATTTCAGTTCCACATGTGTTGACTGAGTGCCTCCCAGGTCATCAGAGGAAAAGCTGAACTTAAATGATTTCCTGTCCAAGAACAATCTGTCACCTAACACAGTGGGAAACCATCCAAGCTAGCCAGCACCAATGACATGGCTCCACCCACAGCCTCCAGCCCAGAAAGGGATCTGCTCTCCCAGGACGGTCAAGGGACTAGGTGAATGGGTCCTGATAACCCAGGAGAGCCCTCAATCAGCCCTGCAAATTTACATCAAGACACAGGCCTAAGACTCAAAGAAAAAAAAGTGAGCTTGTGGGAAAGTAAGATAATCAAATGCTTTTGCATTGAACTCTGATCACAGCTGCTCACAGGCACCAGAAGCCAGACTAGGGCACTGGGTAGGTATGGGTGGGGCCGGGAGAACACCAACAGTGAGAAGTACCGTAGAGGTGGATGGGTGGCAAAGAGGACTATGTGCCAGGCTGATGCCAACTTGGCTCCTTTCCATGTACCTGTCATGCCATTCATGCTTCCTCTAGCTTACAGACCATCTCAAGAAGTCGAGCTTTGACCAACTCCTTAGCTGTCAGGAGAGTGAAGGCAGGAACCCAAGAGTGCACGCCCTGGGCTTGCTCTAGTCCAAGAGGGACTTAAACAATTTATGGGTCTTCTCTGACCATAGTTTCTGCATCTAGTTGGGGTATCCTTTTTTAGAAATAAATCAAGCTCACACATCCATCCATGTTCATTGCAGCATTATCTGCAATATCTAAAAGGTGGAAGCAACTCAAGGGTTCATCCACAGATGGTAGATAAAGAAAATGTGATACATACATACAATGGAATATTATTCAGCCTTAATAATGAGGGAAACCCCGTCACATACTACAGCATGGATGAAATTTGAGGACATTATGCTAAGTGAAATAAGACAAATATTGTATGATTTCACTTATATGAGATATCTGAAGTAGTCAAATTCATAAAAACAGAAAAAATGGTGGTTGCTGAGGGTTGGGGGAGGGGAAATGAGCAGCTGTTGTACAATAGGTATAGAGTTTCAGTTTCACAAGAGGAAAGTGTTCTAGAGGTCTATTGCACAACAATGTGAATATAATTAACACTATTGAGCTGTAAACTTAAAAATGGTTAAGATGGTAGGTTTTGTCATGTGTTTCTACCACAATCAAAAATTTACAATTAATTAATCAATTAATTAAGCTTTTCCTATATTCTCTTATCATTCATTATCATCATCATTCATGCCCTTTACAGAAAAGGTGGAAAACTGAGAAAGAATTTCTTGTAAGTTTTGTGAAAGTAAAACCTGCCCATCATTTTAATGTGGTATAATAGGGATTATAGGGAATAGCAACACTTCCCTGCCCTACTCTGGTCTTCCTTTCCAGGACAGCTGGCTTTACACTTCTCTGCTTTTAGATGGTCATCACCCTACCACCAAGGAATTTGCTGCTCAACTTTGATTTCTCAACCTCAGATGTCTCTGACTACTGCCTAAGAAAGATGAGGATTTAGCCCACTACCCAACCGCCACCCTTCTCCCCAATCCTCTTGTTTTTAGTCATGACAATTTTCAGTTATTCTACCGGTTATCTTTGTAACCTTAAACAATGTACTTAAAGCTCACTTGATTGCTGGTCGGGTCAATTTTCAATAGTCTCCTAGCTCCTTAAAATGAGTTTACTAGGGCCCTTACCTATCTTTCCACCAAGATGTCCCCTTCCACCCCCAACTTATGTCACTTGTACTCCTATGCGCCGCAACGAAAGATCCCACATGCCTCAACAAAGGGACCCCATGTGCCGCAACTAAGACCCTATGCAACCAAAAAAATAAATTAATTAAAAAAAAAAAAAAAGACTTTTTGGTTGTAGAAGTGAGAGCCTGTGAAAGAGGAGGAGTGACCCACGTGCCAGGAAAAGTGGCTTTTATTGTCAATTTGACGATATTTGCTGTATTAATGGATACACTCACACCTGTGGGAAATGATGTCTGTACAAGATTCTTCACTGCAGGTTTGTTTGAAATAGGAAAAGATTGGAAACAACCTAAATGTCTCCTCCATTGAGAACTGGTTAAATAAATGATGGTACCTCCACATAATGTAATTCAATGCAGCCATAAAACAATGGGGAAGCCCTTTATGTACTGATATGGAACATTCTCCAAGATATATTGTTAAGTGAGAAAAGTGAGGCACAGAACAATGATTCTGTGGTTGTGTGGAAGGAGGCTAAGTGGTTCGGAAATAGGATGAGAGGGGGACTTTGATGTATATCCTTTTCTGCCTTTTGAATTTTGAATCATGTGACTTACTTGTTTTTAAAGGTAAATACAACTGAATTTTGAAATAAATAATAACAAATGCTTCTTTTATGCCAGGCTATATCTTTCTAATTCATTTTCTAGTTCTAGCACAACTGTGTGAAATGGAGAACATTATCCCCATTTTCCAAATAAAAAAATTGAGTCTCAGAGAAATAAGTACCTCAGTCCACACAGCCGTGAAATGGTGGAGCTGGGATTTAACCCAAAAGTCAAGCAGACTTCTAGGTTTGATCTGAAGGCTGAACCTCTCTTTCTGTCTCAGTTTTCTTTCTTCCAGTAAGACCAGTGGGTGCTTTATCCCAGGGGACCTGTTTATAAGCAACCACTAAGGAGCCAACTCAAGGAAGCCCCTGCTCAGGGCGTAGCAGAGCCCTTAACAGGGAGGTTCTAGGAGAATGTAGGAGGCCATGTGAGTATGTGAGTGTGTGAGTGTGTGTGAGGGCAAGTACAGGTGTGTGTGAATGTGTGGGCATATGTGAAGATGTGCACACGTGTGAGTATGCAAGCCTGTGTGACAGTGTGTGTGCACATGTGGGTGTGTAAGTGTGGGTGTGTGTGAACACGTGTGAGCTTGTGTGGGTGGGTGTGAGCATGTGCATGTATAACTGTGCAAAGCATGTGTGAGTGTGTTCACTGTGGCCTGGGAGGCCTGACAGGAGGAAACCGATCACGGAGGTGGGTGAGACACTGAGGAGACAGAAAGTGGAACCTCCATGGGGAGTGGGAGGAGGAGGAGGAGGGTTGAAGGCTGGGGCAGGCCGGGGTAGAGCCGGGGGAGGAGCTGGGGGAGGAGGCTCATGGACTAGAAGAGCCCCCGGGGGCCAAAAGTCTGCAGAGACAGTATTTCCCAGGCCAGGGGCCCAGGAAGCACCATCCGAGCCCCAGCTGGGGCCTCCCCTTGCCCCACCTATACCTGACGAGTGGGGGCTTATTACCTGAGACCCAGCAGGAGTAGGAGCTAACCAGGTGGGAAAACTTGGGTGGAGGTGGAGGTACAGATGGAAGAATTCACATCACAGCTCGCAAGCTGGCCAGCTGCCTCCCTCTGCCCTCGGTGCTCCATAAATAATCGCTTCTGGGCCAAATGCTAGAGCTCAGAGATGGGCCCTGTCTCTGCCCCTCTGCTACAGGGAGACTGGAGGCCAAGGAAAGGGAGGCGAAGGGGGATGAGTCTGGGAGGGGTTGTTGGGGAAATGGGGGATGTTTTCAGAACAGATCTGCTGGACTCAGAGAGCTGAGTGTCTGCACTGCTGGCTCTCTCCTGTCCATCCCGCTGTGGCACCTGGCGCCCTCCATGCCGTGCCTTGGCTGATGTGCCCCTCTCTCCATGGGACCCAGATATTAATGTGGCAGTCCAGCCACTGTTCTATCAACTGAAAAGAAAAGATGCGATTCTCAACTTTTAGGTTGTATATTTTTTTTAGTCGACATGACAATTGCCATCTCTGTGTGTGTGTGTGTGTGTGTACACCGTGTGAGCAAGTGAAAGTGGTCCTAGAAAGAGGCTTCTCATGCCCATGGAGCTGAGGGAAGCATTACCTCCTCTGAAGAAAGTCTGAGCCACCAAGGTACTGAGCAGGGAAAGACACTGTTAATGAGTTGAATTGTGTCCTTCCAAAAGGTATTGAAGTCCTAACCCCCTGTACCTGTGAATGTGACTTTATCTGGAAACAAGGTCTTTTTTTTTTTTTTTTAATTATTTAGTTATTTATTTATTTTTGGCTGCATTGCGTCTTCGTTGCTGTGCACGGGCTTTCTCTAGTTGCGGCGAGCGGGGGCTACTCGTCGTTGCGGTGCGCAGGCTTCTCACTGCGGTGACTTCTCTTGTTGTGGAGCATGGGTTCTAGGCACTCAGGCTTCAGTAGCTGCAGCACTTGGGCTCAGTAGTTGTGGCTCGCGGGCTCTAGAGTGCAGGCTCAGTAGTTGTGGCACACGGGCTTAGTTGCACCGCGGCATGTGGGATCTTCCCGGACCAGGGCTCGAACCCGTGTCCCCTGCAGGCGGATTCTTAACCACTGCGCCACCAGGGAAGCCCTGGAAACAAGGTCTTTGCAGATGGTCAAATAAAAATGATGTCATTAAGGTGGGCCCTAATCTAACACAACTGGTGTCCTAACAATAAGAGAAAATTTGGATGCAGAGACAGACACACACACGAGGAGGACACCAGGTGAAGATGAAGGCAGACGTTGGGCTGATGCATCTCCAAGCCAAGGAGCACCAGAGGTTGCCAGCCAGCCACCAGGAGCTGGGGGAAAGGAGGAGAGCAGAATCTCCCTCACAGCCCTCAGAAGGAGCCAACCCTATCGGTGCCTTGATCTCCGACTTCTAGCCTCCACAACGGTGAGACAATAAATGTCTGTTGTTCTAGGCCACCTAGTTTTTGGAGCCCTGGGAAATAAATCCAGGCGCTGTAACAATGGTCAATTGCTCGTGCTTGAACTCAGTGCTGAGCTTCACTCCCAGGGGCACCACATACTAGCTTTGCCACCTTGGGCAAGTCACTCCAGTCCCCTGAGCCTCCTCTTCTCACACTTCACGTGGGACTGGAAAGAGCACAGCCTCCCAGGGCTGTCATGAGGATATGGGTTTGGCCCCGTGCCTGGCACATGATGATGGCTTAGTAAACTGTGGCTGCTACTGCTATTAAGAACACACTTGTTTTCGGGGTCTTTGTCAAAATTCCTGATGACAAAGTGATCTCTAACCTGCATAAAGTGCAAACGTGAGAAGCCAGAAAAGGAACACAGAAGAGAAAGTCACATTTGTGGGGGCCTGTGGTACCAGGCACGATGCTATGTGCTTTCCCAGAAGTAACTGAAATTAGAGCATCACAGACTTGGGAGTGTGAGACATAGTCTGGGAAAGGATCTACAGGAGGGGATGGAGGGCAAGGGACAAGTCTGATCTGGGAGGCAAGGCAGGAGCCTCAAGAGGAAGGGACTCCCCAGGCCCTGAGTGCCCCGTGCCCCCTCCCTGGAGCCTCTGGCCAGCTGGCTGGCGTGGGGAGGCGCCTGGTGGGGGATGTACAGACCACAAACATCACCCCAGCGGGGCCCGAGTCACCCGACCGCAATAATACGCCTTTCTGCCCTGGCGGAGAGAGAGGGCATTGTGTGTGCCGGCTGCGGCCTGAGACCCGAGGCCAGCTCGCCCCTCAGAAAGGCGGGATTGTCTAGGGCAACCTCCGTGGCCCAGGGCAGCCGGCCTGCACGTCACAACAAACCCAGAGCAAGTGAAGGGACAGCCACTGTCTAAGGACAGGGAGCCTTTGAGACTCCAGGCTTTGAGACCCCAAAGAGCCAGGAGAGAGAAGGAAGCAGGAGCTTTGGGACAAGCTGGATAATTCAGAGCTAAGGGATCATTTCAAAGGCCCCAGGTTAGAGCCTCCCAAAGTCTACATTACATCCAGAACAACTGTCAGGAAAATCAGTGGTTTAAGAGCAGGGGTGTGAGGTCAGTGTCTGGGTTCAAATTCCAACTGGGACATTTTCTGGCTGAGCGACTTGGGGCAAAATTATAGATGAGGCATATCTTCCCTCACTCCAGAGACAAGGGGTTGTAAAGATTAAATGGACTGATGTCTGGTCCCTTGGTAAGCACTCAAGAAATATCAGCTATCACAATGATTATTAATCTATATTGTTTCAAATGAGATCAGAAGTGCAAAACGCTTAGCACAGAGCCTGGTACCTAGTACAGAGATGCTTAATTAATGCCAGCCCATGCTCTGCATCCCTGACTTCTCTGCATTCCCAGTTTTCGAGGGCTGGCAGGGTGGCCTCTTTTCTTTAGAGACATCCTTTCTCCAGCAGCGAAAGTGTCCAGGGAACCTGCCTAGAATCGCTCTGGGCAAATGATCCTATTCACTTCCTCCCCAGGGCTGGGCCCCAGCCAGCCTGCAGGCAGCTTCTGTTCTGCAGGTGGGAGCCCCGCAGCCAAGTGCAGACAGGCTGCCCTCCTTCGCCTGCCTCTGCTTTGCCTCCCAGTGAATCCGGCTCCTGTGTTCTGCCTGAGCCTCCGCCTGGCCCAGTTCTCGGCCATTATCTTTCCTCTACCTCATGTCCAGGCATCTGGAAGAGCCAACACTCTCACCCCCATCAGCAACCGAACAAGCTTCCAAAGGCTCAGCAGCCAGGCGTGGTGCTCCCCGCCTCACGGCTCAGGACCCTCCCTGCAGGAATTTCGAGGGAACGTGCCTCCTGGGCTTGTGCCCAGTTCTGACTGAGGCCCGGCTGAGGGCCCCTCCTCACCCCTCCCCCACAGACACACAGGGCTTTCTAGTCCCATTATGCCATGGAAACTATGCACACGGCCTGCCCCGTTCACATGGCCTTGCAAGAAAAAAATAACAGAGTCTTCTCCGTCTGCCAATACCCACAGTCCTAGCAGGCCTGAACTACCAAAGCAGGCCTCTCATGTGAAACAGGTCCCTGCAAAAATCTCAGGACTTGTCTGGGGGTGCCCTTGAGTCACTCCCCTTCCCCCAGCCCACAGCCATCTGCCTCTCTCCTCAGAGATCTGGAGAGCTCGCTGGCCAGGGATAAGTGGCCTTATATGGCGGTTTCTTTCTTTTATTTATTTATTTATTTGGCTGTGTTGGGTCTTAGTTGTGGCTCGCAGGATCTTCATTGCGGTGTGCGGGGCTCTCTAGTTGTGGCGTGCAGGCTCTAGAGAACACAGGCTTAGTTGCCCCACGGCCTGTGGGATCTTAGTTCCCCGACCAGGGATCGAACCCCCGTCCCCTGCATTGTAAGGCGGATTCTTAACCACTGGACCACCAGGGAAGTCCCCTCCTTCTCAGAACAAATCTCATCTCCTTCTCCAGTATCTTCCTGAGACCTGAGAGCCCGATTCTGATGCTCCTCCTGCCTGCCCCCTCCCTGTGGGATGGAGACAACAGGACATGTCCATTCAGAGTCCCACCTCCACATACTTTCTAGACCTATGGTAGCCGTTAGGCACGTGTGGCAACTTAAATGTTACTTAATGACAATTTTTCAATTGGAAAATTCCATTCCTGGGACTTCCCTGGTGGCGCAGTGGTTAAGAATCCACCTGCCAATGCAGGGGACACAGGTTCCAGCCCTGGTCCGGGAAGATCCCACATGCCGCGGAGCAACTAAGCCCGTGTGCCACAACTACTGAGCCTGCGCTCTAGAGCCTGTGAACCACAACTACTGAGCCCATGTGCCACAACTACTGAAGCCGGCGCGCCTAGAACCCGTGCTCCACAACAAGAGAAGCCACCACAATGAGAAGCCCGTGCACCACAACGAAGATTAGCCCCCGCTCAGCACAACTAGAGAGAAAGCCAGCGCACAGCAACAAAGACCCAACGCGGCCAAAAATAAATAAATTTTTAAAGATAAATACATAAATTAAAAACATTTTTTTTTAAATAAATAATTCCGTTCCTCAGGTGCACTAGCCACATTTCAAGTGCTCAACTGCCACCCGAGGCTAGTGACTGCCATATCAGACGGTACAGATACAGAGCATTTCCAACTTCACAGAATGATCTATTGTATAGCACTGCTCTGGACCAGGCTCTGGAATCCCCTGGTCCAAAGGCCGCCAGCCCCAATCTCCCAATTTATCCCTCCCCTCTTGCCCCCCTGGTAATCATAAGTTTGTTGTCTACATCTGTAACTCCATTTCTGTTTCGTAAACAAGTCCTTTGTACCATTTTTTAATATTCCACATATAAGCGGTATCATATGATATTTGTGTTTCTCTGTCTGACATACTTCACTCAGTATGACAATCTCTAGGTCCACACTACTATACATAAAATAAGTAACTAATAAGAACCTACTGTATAGCACAGGGAACTCTACTCAATACTCTGTAATGGCCTATAGGGGAAAAGAATCTAAAAAAGAGTGGAGATATGTATATGTATAGCTGATTCACTTTGCTGTGCACCTGAAACTAACACAACATTGTAAATCAACTATTCTGTAATAAAAATATTAAAAAAAAAAGGCCACCAGCCAACTTGGGCGTGCGATGACGTCTTCCCTGGGTCTGGCCTCCCTAGAGCAGATGCCACCACCAGTGTGCACATCCCTAGCTGCAAGGGTGGCTGACAGGGGACTGTGGATGGAGCTGGAACTTGTGAGCTGAAGAGTCACCTGCGTGCTCATGAAGCCTCTCAAGGTGCGGGAAGAGCTGAGGTAGGAAGGAGGGGTGGGGGGAGACGTGAGGGCCAGACCGGCTCTCCCTGTGTGGTCACATTCCCACGCAGGATCCAAGGATGCCAGGAACTCTAACTTCAAAGCTGGCCTTCTGGGTCTGGTCCTTATGAAGGAATACCTTTCCAGGTAGAAAGATAGGGCACATTTTATTTAACTGTTAAACTTTTAAAATCTTAACTTTATTGAGAGGTAATTCCCATACCATACAAATCACCCATTGAAAGTGTACAATTCAATGGTTTTTAGTAGCTTCACAGATGTGTGCAGGCTTCACCACAATCATTTTTACACATTTTCATTACCTCAAAAAGAAACTTTGTATCTTTTAGGTACCCACCCACCTCCCCCAACAGTTAAATGTTTGATATGTAGGCATATGGCAGGTGCCCTCCACTGGCCTGCAAACGTGAGGGTAGGTTATCTCTTTCTCACCTCTATGGTCAGCTCCCTGAGGACAGAGGTCAGATGTGATACCTGTGCGCCCCACCTCCGCACCATACCTGCCACACGATAGGGCCCGATATATTTGCTCTCTTCCTTGTTATTGTTACGATGCTTTTCTGTGGGCATGAGAGAAGCCCAGTGATCACAGGCAGGATGGGGAGGGGTCTGGAAATCATGTTATGTGAGGAGCCACGAGGGTGTTGAGCCTGGAGAAGCTGGGGGGATGGAGTGGGTAGGATAACTGCTCAAACCAACCATCACACAGAAGAGAGACTAGGAGCCCTGGGTCAAAATTCCAGAAGCCACATTTCCAGCCAGCGGCGGGCTGAGCCATGGCATGTGCAGGTGGAAAGGGAGTGAGCGCTCTGTCACAGAGCACATTCACGCAGGGCCTGGAAGATCACCTGCCTGGGGTGCCGTAGCGCGGCCTCCTGCTTCAGATAAGTCAAGAGCGGGCCCAGAAGAGTTCTACGGTCTCTTCCGTTTCTGGGGTGCTGGGCCTAGAACTATCACAGGGCAGAGGGATTTCTCAGAGACACAGAAGCCGGACCTGCAGACCTTTGCTGTCTTTGTTTTCAACTTCCCAGCAGCAGCAGGATTCAGTCTCCTTCTCTTCTGAATTCAGGTTCTAGCCCCTGTCCCACCGGCCTCCCTCCACCGGCTCCAGGGCTGCGACTGGGGCCTGGGGCTGAGCTTCCCTGTCAGGGCCCAGGGGTGTGTCCGCGTGGGAGAGGTGACTGGGTTGGCACGCAGAGCTGAGAGTCTAGCAAGTGAGCTGAGACTAATAAACCCAAGAGACAACAGGTACAAACAGGTCTCAGGGAGGTTTCGGGAGCTGGGGCCCAGGCCGCAGAACTGAACAAAGCACCCTGTGTCAAGCTGGGCAGGAGACCACGCTGTCCTGACCTGGGAGCAGGGACTTCGGCCCAAGACTGGGCTTGCGCCTGTTGTGGTGAGGATGGGGGCGAGCAGACTCCCTGTATCTGGGCCGGGGGTTCACATGTGGAGACTCCAGTGACCAGGAGAAAGAGTCACTTGCCACTGGCTCAACAGAGAAAAAGGAGGGCTTGGTTCCTCCAGATTTATCATGAGTGGATACAGGGTGGGCTGAAGAGCAGGGCCAAGGTCCTGTGCACCCCCAGACGGATGCACAGACCGGGGTCCCTCTGGGTGTGCGAGGAGGAAGGAGCTGCTCCCATGTATTAAATGCCGGGCACCGGGCCCAGCGTTTTCACCAGCTTGCACTTACCTGGTGCTTACTATGTGCCAGGTACTGTCAAGCACCACACGGGTCCTAACGACTCACAAAGAGAGGAAACTGAGTCACAGAGAGGACAGTCACCTGTCAGAGGTCGCACACCTTGCAAGGGTGGAGCCAGAATTCCAACCCACGTGCTCTGGCTCTAGGGCCAGGCTTCACCCACTCTTCTGGCTGCTGCCCTAGTGCCTTTTTTCCATTCCCATGACAACCATGGGGAGAACTAGCATGACCTCTATTTTCACAAACATAAAAGCTGAGGCGCAGAGCAGTTAAGTGGCTTGTCCTAAGTCATGCCGTAAATAAACCCCAGATTCAAGCTTCAACCTGGGCTCAAAAAGCCCACACTCTATCACCCCCGCTGTCTCTGGGAGGAAACAAGGTGAGGGTTATATGGCTATTTTTGGGGGGTTTTTTTAACCATAAAATTCAGACTCTGTTTTGAAAGAAATAAAGCAAAAAAAAAAAAAAAAAAAAAAAAAATCCCTGTGATGATGGTAGTGTAATCAGGCTAGATAAATTGTCTGGGCCTCAAACAAATCAGTAGTGAACAAGTGAGGATTCTATTTAAATTTCTTCCACAGCATTGTGTTATTGTAACCTCAGGTGCCAGCTGCTCATGCAGATATTGTGTACGTCGCTCCAATTGCACAAGTGAGAGTAACAAGGGTTTTACAAAAACCCTTTGTGGGATTGACCCCTTTTCTTGCTCGAGAATAGGTTATACCAGGCCCTGAGTTAATTTTTTGCTTCTGCTGTCTTCTCACCAGCCCCTACCCACAGCCTGCTGTGTCTAGAGGCCCTGCAAAATAGTAAGAAAATTCAATTTTTGGATTCAAAGGACCAGGTCTGGTTATGTTATCAGTGAGCTGTGTGAGGTCAACCTGGTGACTTAACCTCTCTGAGAATCATCTGGAAAATGCAAACACTGAACCTAGTGACCTTCAAGGTCTCTTCCCACTCCAGGGCTGATGCTCAGTGTTATTCATTCATTCAACTAGTTTGGGCCAGACACTGTGCTACATGCTGGAGAAACAAAGATTACTATAACCCATCAGTGGCCCCAAGGAGTTCACAGCCTAGCGCTGTGATACAATTCTGTGTGGCAAGTGTCCTAAGAGAGGCAAGTTGGTACCATGATGATTGAAAGCATAGAGTTCTTGCTTGGGGAACCAGAAAGTCTTCAAGGAGAAGGAAATCTTTGAGCTGAATGTTGCGTGATAAGAAGGTGGGAAGAGACGTTCCTGCCAGAGGAAACAGCATGTGCAAAGTCACACAGCTTTTGACCAGCACGGCATAGCCAGTCCACTTCAAGCTGTTTGGTGTGGCTGAAACAGAGGTTGTGTACTTAGCAGAAGGAGATGAGTCTTGAGAGATGGGCAGGGGCCATGTGATACAGGCATGGGGAACCACAGAAGTGTTTTAAGTGGAGGCATGACACAGTCTGATATGTACTGGGAAAGCTCATGCCAGTGGCAAGAAGGATGGGTAGAGGAAAGCAAGTAAACAAGTCTGGGCATAGAAAGATTGATCAGAATCCTTCCAACAATCCAGGTGAGAAACACAAGGACCTGAACGTCAGCAGTAGCGGTGGGGATGGGAGAGAGGACAGAAACAGCCATTCTTCCAGTTGAAGGAGGAAGAAGGTACAGTGATAGACTGGATGTGGAACAAAGGGTCTAGGAATCTCTCAATCTCCGACTTGGGTGTCTGGGTAGATTAGAAACATAGAAGGAGGAACAGGCTTGGGGGAAAACAGAAGGAGGTGACTTTGGGAAAGATAACTGTGTGTTGTTTATCTGAGTGGATGAGAATTCCCCCATTTTTAGAAAACGTGTATCATTTAAAACGCCGTCCCTTGGGACATCCCTGCTGGTCCAGTGGTTAAGAATGCGCCTTCCAATGCAGAGGACGTGGGTTCGACCCCTGGTGGGGGGAATAAGATCCCACATGCCGCGGGGCAACTAAGCCTGCATGCTCTGGAACACGTGCGCCACAACTAGAGAGAAGCCCATGAGCTGCAACGAAGATCCCGCGTGCCGCAACTAAGACCCAACACAGCCAAATAAATAAATAAATATTAATTGATTAATTAATTTAAAAAAAAACACTGTCCCTTAATATGCCGGCAAAAACACTCCCTTGGTGGGAATTCCCTGGCAGTCCAGTGGTTAAGACTCAGCTCTTTCATTGCAAAGGGCGTAGGTTCAATCCCTGGTTAGAGAACTAAGATCCCGAAAGACGTGCATCACGGCCAAAAAAAAAAAAAACCCTCCCTTGGAAATGACTACCTTGTTCCTAAAATCCTACAGTAATGGAGGTACTGTTTTTGAAACATTTTCCAAGGCACTTTCCTTATGAGTGAGCAAAATTCTCTCACTACACCACGGGGCTTACTGTCCTAGGGAAGGAAAAAGGTGGATACCGTCTAGAACAAAACCCAGAGGGCAGGGAAGAAGGAAGATACAACGAAAAGGAAGTCCCTGAAAAACAGAAAGAGGAAGTACAAAGCATTCTGGTGCTTGGAGGGGGAGCAGGAGGGATGGGAGGCGAGAAGCCCGTGCTCTTCCACCCTTGTCAAACCTTGGTGCCAACGGTAGAAAACCTCCACAGAGGTTGAGAACAGGCCAGAAACACAAAAGATTTATGCCCTGCTCCTCCACTGGAGCCCTGGGGCAGTCACCCACGTCCCATAGGGTGTGGCCCTATGTCCACCTAGGGCAGCTCCAGTGTAGCAGAGACGACTGCATGATATGTTTAGTCTGGGAGAGGGACTTGAGATGTCCCCTGCCCCCCGCCCTGCCTTACCCCAATTCCCCTTAGCTTGAGTGTGGGAGAAACCCGGAAGCTCCTAACTAAGGCTGCTAGGGAACGCAGAGGAGCTTGAGAGTTGCGATCCTGTGGACCTGCCTTGGGAAATGGAAAACATGCAGAGACATCGAACAGGTGCAGGTTTGTATGCACAGAACCAGCAGAACAGAGACAGGACCCTTGAGCCGGGTGAACCAGCAGGCCCCGCCAGCCAGGACCTCAACCATGGATGTCAGCAGACCTGGTGGGTGAAGGGCATCTCTGTAGAGGTCACTGAGGACCAGAGCACAACACAGGGTCCAGCACCCAGACCAGTCACCCTCTCCATTGTCCGAGAGTTACACACAGAGTGGGGACAGATGGGGGAGGGGCAGGAGGGGGGCACACCTGGAGAGCAGGTAATAGTCCAGGCAGGGACTGGACTGAATATTTATCCAAAAGTGGCTGAACTAATTTAATAAAATGATTTTAAAGTGGAAGAGACTCATTTTCCTTTAACTGGCAAGTTTAAATTCTCCCACCTAATATTAATGGGAATAAGAGTTTGTGAAGAAGCTTATATTGGTTCTAAGAAATAAAGAGCCTAAATTGTTCTCTTTTTTTAATGTGGCTGAGTTGTAGTATATAATTTTTGACACCTTCCCCAGCGTTTTTTTTTTTAATGTGTACATTTTATGATTTATTTATTTATTTATTTATTTTAAAATTTATTTATTTTATTTATGGCTGTGTTGGGTCTTCGTTACTCCGCGAGGGCTTTCTCTAGTTGCGGCAAGCAGGGACCACTCTTCATCGCGGTGCGCGGGCCCCTCACTATCGTGGCCTGTCTTGTTGCGGAGCACAGGCTCCAGACGTGCAGGCTCAGTAATTGTGGCTCACGGGCCCAGTTGCTCCGTGGCATGTGGGATTCTCCCAGACCAGGGCTCGAACCCGTGTCCCCCGCATTGGCAGGCAGACTCTCAACCACTGCGCCACCATGGAAGCCCCCCCCAGCTTATTTTTAAGTCAGGTTTATGAGGCACAATTTATATACATACAGTTCTGTCAGCGGGACTGGATACTTAATGTCCTAATCCTGTTGGTCCTCTGGAACCTTTGCTTTTCTTTCCAAGGTCCTCCTTTTTGCCTGTTGGGTCATAGAAGCCCTCTTTTCTGATCTCTCCCCAGCATTTTTCTTTCCTCCTCACTGGCTGGCCCTGGCTGCCCTAGCAGCCTGGGGACCTGGGGAATCTACACATCCTGGCCTCACTCCCTTTGAATTGCAAGCATCCCCCTTCCCAAGCTTTCTCCTCTTCTTTTCATCCTCTGTCCTTTGTCACCTTGGTTTCTGTGACCAGGCCATCTCGTGATCTTTTTTGCCACAGACACAGCCCTGCTGCCCAGCAACCTCTCAGCATCATTTGGTTGATTGGTTTGGGGTTTGTTGACAGTTGGGGTTCTTCTCTCTCAGTGAGGAAGGAGCAAGAAACCTCAACACTGCAATTTCCTTCTCACCTCATAGCGATGGCGACAGATTCTGAGTCTCCAGGGCAGGGACGGTGTCTTTACATGCCCTGGTGAGTGTTGCTTTCACAGTGGTGAAAAAATAGGGAGGTGAAAATGTAAGACAGGAGGGAACAGCATTTGTGCTTAGGACCAGGGCTCAGTTTGCCTGACAAGGGAGGACCTCAGAGGTGTTCCTCTTCCCGCCTGTGTCAGACATTTGCAAGCTGACTGCACCTCAAGGGAGCTACACACTCCTTCCCCCTCTACGAGCCTTTGCAAAGTGTCATGGAACTGAATGTCTCCCAGGGTCTCAAGCAGGGAGGGAACTTGCTGTTGGGGGTGGGTGACGAAAGTATATGGGAGAGTATGTGCCAGAAGAGAGTATGGCTGTGGGATGCTGGCTCTCTCCCTTCAGGACAACTCTTCCTTGATGTCACTGACACCTTGACCTGACTCAGGGGCCAGCCAGAGGGAGCGCAGGTTGCAGTCAAACTTTCTGATGAAACTGGTGTCATCAGGGGTGGGGACGCAGTGTCTGTGTTTATTCAATTCCCTTCATGGTCAAGTGACTTGGAATTCAGCTCTGTAGTCAGACTACCCAAGAGGCTTTGAGATGGGCAGAAGACCTAAATAGACATTTCTCCAGAGAAGAAATACAGATGGCCAATAGGCACATGAAAAGATGCTCAGCATTGCTAATTATTAGAGAAATGCAAATCAAAACTACAATGAGATATCACCTCACACCGGTCAGAATAGCCATCATCAAAAAGTCTACAAATAACAAATGCTGGAGAGGTTGTGGAGAAAAAGGAACCCACCTACCCTGTTGGTAGTAATATAAATTTGTGCAGCCACTATAGAAAATAGTATGGAGGTTCCTTAAAAAACTAAAAACAGAGTTACCGTGTGATCCAGCAGTCCCATTCCTCGGCATATATCCAGAGAAAACTCTAATTCAAAAAGATACATGCACCCCAATGTTCTTAGCAGTACTATTTACAATAGCCAAGACATGGAAGCAACTTAAATGTCCATCAACGGATGAATGGATAAAGAAGATGTGGTACATATATGCAATGGAATATTACTCAGCCACAAAAAAGAATGAAATGATGCCATTTGCAGCAACATGGATGGACCTAGAGATTATCATACTAAGTGAAGTAAGTCAGACAGAGAAAGACAAATATCATATGATATCACTTATATGTGGAATCTAAAAAAAATGATACAAATAAACTTATTTACAAAACAGAAATAGATTCACAGACATAGAAAATAAACTTATGGTATCAAAGGGGAAAGAAGTGGGAGAGAGATAAATTAGGAGCTTGAGATTAACAGATATACACTACTGTATATAAAATAGATAAGCAACAAGATCCTGCTGTATAGCACAGGGGACTATATTCAATATTTTATAATAACCTATAATGGAAAAGAATCTGAAAAATAATATATACATAAAACTGAATCACTTTGCTGTACACCTGAAACAGACACAACATTGTAAATCAACTATACTTCAATTTAAAAAAGGGGGCTTCCCTGGTGGCGCAGTGGTTGAGAATCTGCCTGCTAATGCAGAGGACACGGGTTCGAGCCCTGGTCTGGGAAGATCCCAGATGCTGCGGAGCAACTAGGCCCGTGAGCCACAACTACTGAGCCTGCGCGTCTGGAGCCTGTGCTCCACAACAAGAGAGGCCGCGACAGTGAGAGGCCCACGCACTGCGATGAAGAGTGGTCCCCGCTTGCCGCAACTAGAGAAAGCCCTCGCACAGAAACGAAGACCCAACACAGGCAAAAATAAAATAAATAAAAAAAAAAAAAAAAAAAAAAAAAGACCAAATTTTCCATTGGCACTCCCAATACTCTTCCCAAATCATCCAAAGCCCAGATGCTATAATAATCTTCCTAACACCCTCTTACTGAGACTCCCCTTGATTCCCTGTGGTGTGTGTTCCCTTTGCCGCAATGGATAATAAATGAAACTTTAAAAAAAAAAAAAAGGGACTTCCCTAGTGGTTCAGTGGTTAAGACTCCGCATTCCCAATTCAGGGGGCCCAGGTTCGATCCCTGGTCAGGGAACTAGATCCTGCATGACGCAACTAAAAGATCCCACATGCCACAACTAAAAGATCCTGCGTGCCGCAACGAAGATCTTGCACACGGTAAGGAAGATCTCGCGTGCCGCAACTAAGACCCAGCACAGCCAAGTACATAAATAAATATTTTTAAAAAAGAAAAGAAAAAAAGAGGATTTGAGGAAGTTACCTAATGTCCCAGTACCTCAGGTTCTCCATTTGTAAAATGAGGTGGTCACAGGAACTAACCCCCTGGGCTGTAGCAGAATGAGAGAATCCATATGCACTTGGCACATAAAATGGTAGCTGCTATGATCATTATTATTGTTATTTCCAATTAGGCACTAAGGATCCTGAAATCTCAGGATGAAGCTAAAAAGGAGAGAATCCCCAAGTCTCAGGGTGAAGGAACTTACTGACACCCTCAATAAAATCAAACTCAGATCCACTGAGGTGGGCGGTAGAGGCAAAATTCTCATGGGGGTGGAGAAGGGGTGCAGCTTTCCTTGCCCGTGGTGGACCCAGTGAGATTACGGAGAAAGCTCTGGGGGAAGGTGAATCCTGGGAGATAGAAACAAGAGAGCCAGCCACCCTTCCTATGCAGACAGTGTCCATGTCCCCGCTTGGAGGAAGCTGGTTTGATTTTATTGAGGAAGCCAACATGTTTCTTTCTGTCCAGTGTGGCCTCTGTGTTGTTCATATTATTGGTTTCCAGGATGTGAAAATGTCATCCTAGGACAGAGCCTGGAAAAGAATGGGCTGAATGCCTCCTTAGAGAGCTTTAGCCAACTATTGAAGAAAGTGGGTTTCACCTTCCCTTCAGACTTAAAAATCATATGCTGGTAAGAAAGCAGCAGTAACAGTTGAGGTAATAATGAGAGCAAACTTCTTTTAGCAGTTGTGATATAAAGCTCACAACAATCCTATTAAGAGGGTATTATTATTATTCCTATTTTACAGAACAGGAAACTGAGGCTTGATGAATTTAAATAGCCTGCTGTGGTT
The DNA here is from genome assembly GCF_009873245.2 of Balaenoptera musculus. Taxonomy (NCBI): domain Eukaryota; kingdom Metazoa; phylum Chordata; class Mammalia; order Artiodactyla; family Balaenopteridae; genus Balaenoptera; species Balaenoptera musculus. The sequence goes on along the minus strand of NC_045786.1, from coordinate 139,060,511 downwards.
ACAAAGACAGTAGATGGCTGACCACTGGATGTAAACTTGGGTCTGGTTTTCTGTTTTTTGTGTTTTTTCTTCTTTTTTTTTGTGCTTTAGTGAGATATAATTGACAAATAACACTGGAAATTTAAGGTGTTCAATGCGTTATTTGATATTCATATATATCATGAAATAATTACCACAATAAGGTTAGTTAATGCATCCATCACCTCACATAGTTCCTGTGTGTGTGTGTGTGTGTGTGTGTGTGTGTGTGTGTTGAGAACATTTAAGATCTACTCTCTTGGCAAATTTCAAATACACAGTACAGTATTGTGAATTGTAGTCATGGTGTAGTACGTTAGATCCATGAACTTGAGTCTGTTTGAATTCAGAGCCTGAGTTCCTACCAGTATTCTGTCTCCTAGAGGACTCTAGATCACACTTCAATCTAGTGAGAAAAGCATGTGTACGATCTGCTTCCTTTCTAAACACCTTTGGGTATTTTTACTTTCTCCTTAAAGTTCTGAGACATCTCTAGGCTCAGCCCCAAAGAACAAGTGGCTCATTTCTGCCCCCTAGAGGACACAGCCTACACCATAGAAAATAAAGGCAAGAAGGCAGTGGGTAAAAGTGTGCTCAAAATCCAGACAGGTCCGGACCTGCAGGAAACATATCTAAAAAGAACACCATTTAGTCCATGAAAAGTTGGTGATAATAGACTGGGAACTTTCTGGATCAGCAGTGAGAACACTATATCAAGGGCAAGACCTGCAGTCAGATTGGAGTCATTTTTAACATGTTCCCCCAGATAATTCTTATTCTCACAAAAATGCATATGATTCATTCATCCTAAAAAGGGTTGAAGACCTCCCCCCATCCACAGTCCACTGTTACTTTAGCAGGTGGCAGACCTCAAGGGGCTCAAGGCTGGGTCCCTGTCATGGTCAATTACATCACCTCTCAGGCCCTGGGCTTCCTAATGTAGAAAGTGGCCCATCTTCTAGATGGTGTGGGAGCCAGGAGACCCAGGTTGTGCTTGCAGAAAGGGTGTGCCTTACTTAATCTTCCAGACCTGTTTCCCTTTGAGGAACAGGAGAGGGTGAATACTCATCAAGCTTCCTTCCTGCTGCAAGACTCCTGAATCTCTTTCTGTCTCTGTTGAAAGGAAACCTTGGGTGACCTGCTGAGGAGGCTGATCTCCACAGGGCGCAGACACCTCTTCCTGCTCACAACTCTTCCCAGAGAGGCTTGTGGTCTCCCTCCTCCTAAGGTTCAGAGCTTCGTGTGTCCTTGTTGTTTGAATTCACAGCCACGCTGTAGGATCCTCCTTTTCACTGCCCTGTGGGTGTAAAGTTGGCTCTCTGTTCACACAAAGGCCCTGGAGAACATAAAGTTGGTTTGGAAAAAGAAAGTTCTCTAGAAACCCAGAAACAGAGCTTCTGAGAGCCTGACCTCTGGAGTGAGACGGACCAGTCTTCACACCCTAGCTCTGCTACTCATTAGCTGTGTGATTTGGGGCAAGTTGCTTAGCCATTCTACCCTTGGTTTCCTCATCTGTAAAATGGGCATGAGAATAGTACCGATATCATTGGATTGTGGTGAAGATGAAAAGAGATGATGCCATGACAAGTGTTTGATTCATACCTGGTACGTGATAGGTGTTCTGGAATGTTCCCTGACTGCCACAACTGGGGAATGGCAAGGTAGTTCACAACTGGTACCCCACACAGAGATTTAGTATCCAAGTGACTCCTTCAGGGAGCTTGCCCTCTATAATGATCCGAAATGCCATGTGTCCCCTCACTCTTTTTTTTGGGGGGGGGGGTGGGCATGCCACATGGCTTGCGGGATCTTAGTTCCCTGACCAGAGATCAAATCCGGGCCCCAGCAGTGAAAGCGCCAAGTCCTAACCACTGGATCACCAGGGAATTCCACACCCCCGCCCAGCCACCTTGTTTAAAGATGTTCTAATGAAGCCAAATTCTCTTTCCCAAATTTCTCCAGGTGAGTCCCCAGTGGGTCCTTGGGCTCACAGTGCCACTACCAAGTCACTGGCGGCTGTGGCCATCTGGGTTTGAGGCTTCAGGAAAAGAGGTGCATGAGGGGTCCAGAGCAGACTGAGGCCTCAAAGAGGTCCTTCACAGGAGCCAGGTCGACAAGTGAGACCTAGGGGGGCTGAAGTGTGACCCTGCTTGACACTTGGTTGTTTATAGTTGGAAAATGAATAATTATTGCCTTTGCCCTTGTAATAAGCTACTGCTTTTGACTCAAATTAAACAAAAATAAAATCTACAAAAACCCAGGCACTGCAGGGCAGCAGCAAACAGGCATATGGAATTGGCCAGAAAGAATACTAAGGTCTCAAGAGCAAACTGCTTATTGACTGAAGAGAAAGGTCTTAATAAGAACTGGCTTCAGCACAAGCACAGCTTTTGAGTATGCACCATCTCACTCCAACCCAAGTGAACTGCAGTAGCTGCTGGGGCCCATGGGGCCTATTTAGGGGTGAGGGGGGAGTATAGAGGGCACTGGGCTGTGGTCTCACAATTCACAAAGGGCCCCCTACTCTGGCTTTGGATGTTATCTCTAGATGACAGGGTTGAGAGAAGTTGACGTTCGGGGTAAAACTCTAAATCCGAGTTCCATCACTGCCTATAGAGCACTTCATGTCATATATTTAAAATATGTCCTGGCATTATCTTGCAAAAGCATAATCACTTTTATTCTATTTTTCTGCGGTAAAAGTATTAATCTGTCAAATGTAAACGTTTAAAATATACCGCAGTTCTCAGCAACCTTTTGAGGGGGGCATTTCTTCACATTTTAATATACTAGGAACCTTAAAAAAAGCACATAACTGCAGGTCAGTCTTGACCTCTAAGAGGCCCCGGCCAGGGCCTGTTGAGAGCAAAGAATTCTTGTGTCTCTCCTGCAAAAATGGTTTTTCCCTTTTCCACATTGATTTTTCTCAGGATGTTTTTGCTTCTCGATAAGAAGGAATAACCTGGTAAATGATCCATCCCCCCTTCTCATTCAGAGGAAATCCATCTGCAAGAACAAACCCTGAAAATTTGCCTCGTTCATCCAAACTGAAGGGCCCCTGAGTATATTCACACGCGGAATGTCTGTCCCTCTCCTTACACCCACTCCACCATGGTTTGAACTACAGACATAGCACATTTCTCTGGATTCGTGACAGCTCTAAACCATGACCCCACGTGGCACCAACTGGTTTTCTCTCACCTCTTACGTAAACTTCCACAGCCTGCAATAAAATACATCCGAAGTCTAACTTGAGTATTTGCCACCTGCCCCTGCCCCCCTGTGATGAAGCTGATGTACTTGGCCTCGATATCGAGAATGTTTTTGTTCCTCTGACACACCTAGGTAATCAGTTACAAGAAAAAAGGGTGGAAACCTCCCTCTCCAACTTCCTCTCTTGAAGTTAATAAAAATGTCAGTGATGGACCATATCCAACAAGAGTGCTGGCAGCCAATGCACACAGATAAACCATAGCCACACCCTTTTCTCACACAGAGTGCCAACATCTCACCCCTTAGAGACCAACTTTCCTTGGGAACCACAGCCAGCAGGAAAGTCCAGAAAGGCTTACAGTTGATCCAGAGCCCCTTGAGTTTGTTTCAGGGATGAATTGTTCACTCAATACATATGTATATTGGTACTTCCCTGGCGGTGCAATGGTTAGGACTCCACGCTTCCATTGCAGGGGACATGGATTCGATCCCTGGTTGGGGAACTAAGGTCCCTCAAGGTGCGGCCAAAATAAATAAATAAATAAATATGTCCATTTTAAGGCAGTATTTTTAAAAATTGGGATATAATTCACACAACATAAAAAACATGAAATTCACCACTTGAAAGTTTACAATTCCATGTTTTTTAGTATATTTCCTGTACTGTGCAACTATCACCCCTCTCTAATTCCAAAGGATTTCCATCATGACAAAAAGAAACCTCATGCGAAGTCTCTGCCCATTACCTCCTCCCCCTGCCCCTAGCAGCCATTAATCTACCTTCTGTCTTTATGGATTTGCCTATTCTGGACATTTCATACAAGTGAATTCATATAATATGTGGCCTTTTGGCTTGGCCTTGTGTGTTTTGGCCTTATGTGTGTTTGACTTATTTCACTTAGCATAATGTTTTCGAGGTTGTAACAGTACTTCATTGCTTTTTATGGTTGAATGATATTCCATGGTATGTATGGACCACGTTCTATTCATGTGTGCCTGAGCTGATGGACATTTAGGTATTTCCACTTTGGGGCTATTATGAATATTGCCTTTATGAACATTTGTATGCAAGTTTCTGTGTGGACACGTGTTTTCAATTCTCTTGGGTTAATACCTAGGAGTGGAATTGCTGCTTCGTATGGCAACTCTGTGTTTAACTTTTTGAGGAACTGCCAGATTCTTTCCCCACTCAATGCATGTTAACCGAGCCCCACTACGCTCTGTGCCAGGAACCAACAGCACAGTGGTGGACCTGAAAGTCCTGGCCACTTGCCCTCATAGGGCATGCAGCTCAGCAGGAGAAGGAGGCATTAAACAGATCATTAAAAACAGAGTTTTTAGCACACTTGTACAAATGCTAAGAAGGGGAAGTTCAGGCTGCTATGAGACTGTAATGCAGGGAGGCCTGACCTGAGGATTGAAAGAGGTCACAGGACAAGAACACAGACACTCTAGAAACAGCAAATCCAGAACCTGTGATACCAAAAAACCTCCCAATCAACTGAAAACTAAAATGAAGAAGTTCTTGTAATTCAGTGGGTTTCTGAAAATTCTCACCATTTGGGGGCAGAGAAGCTCCATACAGGGGCTCTGGGAGTGTCTGAAATGACTTATAGGACTATTTAGACATGGAGTGTGACAAGAGGACAGGTCATAAAGTTTGAGGATGATGATTGAAGAGACTCTCACGCTGCCTTCCCTCACTGAGAGGGATTCAGGGCCACACCTCTTAAAGGCCAAGGACAATTTACTCCCTTCCTCAGCTGCCCCTGCCTTCCCGACTCAGACCTTTGCAGCTTTCCATTCCCTGCAGCCCTTCTCAACAGCCACTTAAACAAAATCAATGCCCTATTGTTTCAAGTAGCCGTTAAAGTTCAGCCTCTCACAGGAAGATGGGAAGCTCTGAAAATGTCAGCAATTAATTCCCAGGGATGTGAAAGTTTAGTTTGACCTCAGGAGGTTAAAGCCACCATATTTCAAGTGGCAGGATTTATAAAGTTTCATTCCTGTTGAATTAGTCTAAAATATTTGTACTTTGATCAAGGCACTGGGTTAGGTGCTCTGGGGAGGTACAAAGAAACAGGGGCATCGGCCTCAGTCCTGTCCTTAAGAAAGTATCCAGTGAGACAGAAGAGCCTAATGAAAGATGCACGTAGCACATGTGAGTCCCGTGAGTCTGACGGGTCCATAAGAGACAGAGTGATGTGGGGGAGGACAAGAGGTCTCCTTGGGTTGGGTTGGGTTGGGAACCCCAGGCTTCATGAAGGAAGTGAGACTGAGGATAAACAGGCTTTACATGGGCTTTCAGAAGGGAAGATGACTTTGCAACAGGGCACCTGACAGGTGCAAAGGCCCAGGGGTAGGAATTTAAAAGATACACTAGGTATAACATAGGGGTTCCTGAATGATGCTTTGTTTGTTAAAAAAAAAAAAAATGAGGACACCTTGAAGTTTCTTGTTTTTATCAAATAGTCCCAGCAAGGTCTAAGGTTTCTCTTTCATCCCTAACCAAGGAGAGACCCAACTATTGGGGTGTAGTGATCAAAAAGAGAACACTGTTGGCCATTCAGTTCCTTTTTCCCTTGCTTCACTCCAAGTGTAGGAAACGTCCTACAAGCTTAGGGTCCCTTGATGCAGGTGACAGTGGACATGTAGAAAAGGACTCTCTTCTGGCTGAACCTGGCTGGTGCTGGATCCCTGGATGAGCAGGGTGGGGCCTCTACTGTGGTCTCTGGGATGGGTTGGGATCCTTCCACCCACCCACACTCACATACACACGCATAGGGTGGTCTTACCTATCAGACGTGGCATGAGGCTTTTTGCCTTCCATCCTCCATTTTGTCACTGGTTGATTCATTTCTATACTCCCCAGAATTTCTCCCCAGGAATCTTTGGAATTTCTCTGTTCCCTTCCTTTATAGCACTGCTTCTCAATAGGGTTGCTACTGCCCTCCAGGAGGAGTTTTAAAAAGGCATAGTGGCTGTTTTTGGTGGTCTCAGTGCTGGAGAGGACACTATTGGCTTTTAGTAGGGAAAGATCAGAGAGGCCAGAAGTCCTCCTGCAATGTGCTGGAAAGTTCTACAGGAATTGTCTTATATCCCCCATGATGTCTGAGAGTTCCCTGACACATTCCTATAGGCAAAACAATCTATTTATAGTGCTTTGAGTCTTGAAACCTAACCCCACTCTACATATAAACACAATGTGATTTTTGCAAACTTTTATATGCCTAAATTTCCCACCACCCATCCCCCTGCCCCAGGAATACAACTACCATGTAAACAGAGGGAAAATTGCATTTTGCCTTGTGTAGAATTTTAGAGCATTCACCATTTTGGAAAATCACACCACCTACAGCAGCTCCACTCATGTTTTTTGAGTTTCCCGTGGGACATACCTGTAGCAGTCTGTAACTGTGGTGCTCACATTCAAAGTGATGCTGTGTACAGGTGCAGGACACCTGACTTCTCTACTATAACTCTGAGTGCAGCCACAACTGAGAATTTACATTTTGAAAGACATAATATTTTATTATAAATTGGTTTCCTTTTCCCTTACATCACAGTTGGGCATTTGTTACATCGTATTTTCCAAAGATGCCACACCAATGTATACCACATGCCACATGCGTATGCTTTTTACAACATGACATTGATATTACTCTATTGAGTTGGCAGAGGGGGGTGTTTGGTGTTCCCTTCCCTTGTATTTGGCTAGACCTTTGTAACTGCCTTGACCAACAGAATGTGGTAGAAGTATGCTATGTGACTTCTGAAATTAGGTGTAATGGTTAATTCTATGTGTCAAATTGGCTGGGCAACAGTGCCCAGATATTTGGTCAAACACTATTATGGATGTTTCTGTGAGGATTTTTGGGGGGGATGAGATTAACATTTAAGTCTGTAGACTTTGAGTAAAGCAGATTGCCCTCCATGGGTGGGCCTCATCCAATCAGTTGAAGGCTTGAATAGAACAAAAGACGGACCTCCTCCAAGCAAGGGGGAATTCTGCAGCAGACGACTTTTGGCCTTGAACTGTGGCATTGGCTCTTCTCTGGGTCTCCAGTCTACTGGCCCATTTTGCAGATTTGGACTTGCAACCTCCATAATCACATGAACCTATTCCTAAAAATAAATATATATATACAGTTGACCCTTGAAGAATGCACGGATTAGGGGTGCTGATCTTCCACATAGTTGAAAATCTGCAGTTCCTCTGTATCCACGGTTCCGCATCCAAGGATTCAATCAACTGAGGATGGTGTAGTACTGTAGTATTTACTCTTGAAAAAAATCCTTGTATAAATCCTTGGACCCTTGCCGTTCAAACCCATGTTGTTCAGGGGTCAATTGTATATATATCTCTCCTACTGTTTTATTTTTTTTTTCTCTCAAGTACTCTGACTAACACACCAGGTCATAAAAGGCAATGCAGCCTTCACCTTGCTCTCCCTTTTTCTCCGGGTACTTGCTTTTGGAAAGGAGTCACCATGTTGTGAGGAAGCCCACCAATGGCCTCAGTGAGGTTCCCAGCTGGCAATCAGTGTCAATCATCAGACATGTGAGTGAAGCCGCTTTTGAATGACTCCAACCCCCAGCCTTCATCAACATCTGCCATCTGAAGCCCCTGATATCATGGGGCAGAGAATAGTCATCCTCACTGTGTTTGGTCTGAATTCCTAACCATCAGAAATCTTGAGATAATAAATAAATATATTTGCTTCAAGACTTAGTTCAAAATTTTAATCTAAACGATTCAATACTTGAAAGACCAAGATGGATAGGGTCTCTAAAGAAGGTGAAGATTAAAATTGCAAGGAAGGCTTTGCTATCAAGTCTGTGAAAGCTGAGCACACCCTCCCTATTCGACGGACACCCCCACCCCCATTGACTTCCTGAGCAGGTGCTTTAAGCCATGAGGCAGAGTAGGGCCCAAACCACACCCTCCAATGTCTGGCTTAGAGAGAAGCCACTTCCCCTCCCAGCAGCTACACACCTGACCCTCAGGGTCTGGCCACCCACATGCACCTTCAATCCCCACCTGCCTACATTTAAGGGATACTGGCCGGATTACCTGGCTGCTTTCCAGAACTTCTGAAATGAGAAGATTTAGATGGGCCACCTCCGGATCCAGAGTCATGCCCTCTGGAGGCCGAGAGGAAATTCAATCAAGCCCCAGGCTGTTCAGGAAGAGATAGAAGCTCGCCCCAGCCTGCTGCCACAAGGAACAGGAAACCCTGATTGTGAAGCAAGGGCTCTGTGCCAGAGCTTTCCTTCAGACTTCAACACTTTAGCTTGGGAATCCGAATTCAGGCCTAAGAAAATAATTCCAGCTAGTGGCTGGTCCCAAAGACAACAATGCCTATGATGACGGTGACATGGTCTCAAAGCAGAGCAGCCAGGAGGGAACCCGGGAGAGTCCCAGCCACAAAGCTGGAAAGCCAGTGTTTAGTGCAATGACAGTTCATCATCCCCTCGAAACATGTGCCGGCAATAAAGATAGCTAAAGGTTATGGAGGGCTTCCTTGTGCCAGGTATCAAGGTAAGCTCTTTACCAACATTACCTCATCGAATTCTTAAAATATCCTCTGAAGTAAATATAGTATTAGTTCAACTTTACAAATGAAGAAACTGAGACTTGGCCTGCGATGGAGGTCAGGTATGTTGGATTTTAAAACCCATCCTCCCACCCACTTTGCTGTTATCCTGCTTTCAGAGGCAGAGTGACTGTTCTCCACTTAACGACTTGAGTGTGTGTTTCCCAAGTTCAAGGACACACTCCAACATAACCACAGTACAACCATGACAATCAGGAAATTGACACTGATTCAAGAATACCATCTAGGACTTCCCTGGTGGTTCAGTGGTTGAGAGTCCGCCTGCCAATGCAGGGGACACGGGTTCGAGCCCTGGTCCGGGAAGATCCCACATGCCGCACAGCAGCTGGGTCCGTGCGCCACAGCTGTTGAGCCTGCGCTCTGGAGCCGGTGAGCCACAACTGCTGAAGCCTGCACGCCTGGAGCCCGGACACCGCAGAGAGAGAGGCCACCCCAATGAGAGGCCCGCATACCCAGCAAGGAGTGGTCCCCGCTCCCTGCAACTGGAGAGGGCCCACGCGCAGCAATGAAGACCCAGCGCAGCCAAAAATAAAAAAATAAATAAAATAAATAAATTTATTTTTTGAAAAAAGAATACCGTCTACTCCACAGACCCTATTTAGAATCATGGTTGCATTCACTTGCCATGTCCCTTTAGTCTCTTTCAGTCTAGGGCAGCTCCTCAGGCTTTCCATGTCTTTCATGACCTTGACATTTTTTTTTTTTTTTTTTGACCTTGACATTTTTGAAGAGCACAGGCCAGTCTCATTAGGGCATGCCCCTCAATTTGGGTTTGTCTGATGCTTCCTCATGATCTATGTATTTGAGGCAGGAATACCACAAAAAGGATGCTGTGCTCTTTTCAGAGCATTATATTAGGAGGCACATGACATCGATTTGTCCTGTTACTGGTAAACACACAGGGATTTTTACTAAGGACTTGGAGTCCTATATGAGAAGAAAGACTGCAAGAGCCTGGAATTCTGCCCCACACAACGAATGCTTTAATTACTCTGACCAGCGGGCCAGCCGGGCAGAGACCAGACCTGGTCTCTAAGGGGAGCAACAGAATCGCTGGGAAGCTATTAGGACAGAGCAGGTTGTGTTGGCCAGGACTCCACTCCTCCTAGGGCAGGAACGTGAGTGGTTGGAAGGAGTTCTCCAACAAGCCATTTGGAGAGGAGGGTAAGGCCCCACGAGGTATTCTCACACAGTTGGAAGAGCCAAGAGCTGGATGCTGGGTATGAATAAGAATGAAGCTGATATAATAGGGGGAAGGAAAACAGGAAGCAAGGAAAAATGGGAGGGAGGAGAATAATGGGAGAAAACAGCATCATCCAAAGGGCTCAAAGTATTTGCTTCATGCACCTTCATGAGCATTTAAAAACATATATTTAGGAGAAAACCATAATTCAAAAAGATACATGCACTCCAATGTTCATAGCAGAACTATTTACAATAGCCAAGACACAGAAGCAGCCTAAATGTCCATTGACAGATGAATGGATAAAGAAGATGTGAGATATATATATATACACACCCACACGCATATATATTTATAAAACAAGATACTACTCAGCCATAAAAAGGAATGAAATTATGCCATTTGCAGCAACATGGAGGGACTTAGAAATTATCATACTAAGTGAAGTAAGCCAGAGAAAGACAAATATCATATGATATTGCTTATATGTGGAATCTAAAAAAAAATTGATACAGGGACTTCCCTGGTGGCGCAGTGGTTAAGAATCCGCCTGCCAATGCAGGGGACACGGGTTCGAGCCCTGGTCCGGGAAAATCCCACATGCCGCGTAGCAACTAAGCCTGTGTGCCACAACTACTGAAGCTGGTCGCCTAGAGCCTGTGCTCCACAACAAAGAGAAGCCACCGCAATTAGAAGCCCGCGCACCGCAACAAAGAGTAGCACCCGCTCGCCGCAACTAGAGAAAGCCCGCGCACGGCAACGAAGACCTAACGCAGCTCCCCCACCCCCAAAAAAATGATACAAGTAAACGTACATACAAAAACAGAAATAGACCCACAGACATAGAAAACGAACTTATGGTTACCAAAGGGGAAAGAGGTGGGGAGGGATAAATTAGGAGTTTGGGATTAACATATACACGCCACTGTATATAAAATAGACAACCAACAAGGACCTACTGTATAGCACAGAGTACTCTACTCACCATTTTGTAACAAACTGTAAGGGAAAAGAATCTGAAAAAATATATATATATATGAATGTATAACTGAGCCACTTTGCTGTACACCTGAAACTAATACAACATTGTAAATCAACTATACTTCAATTTAAAAAATTAAAAATAAATAAATAAAAACATACATTTTTTTTGATGTACTTCTTATTCACTAGACTTGGAGCCAAAAAACCTGTGTTAATCCCAGATCGTTGGGTCAGTTACTCAGTCTTGCTGTTTCTCAGTTTCCTCATCTGGAGAAAATACCTCCCAGCATTACCCTGAGAACCCCCCTCGTCACATATTCAGGCGCTGTTGATGGTGCATGTGCTGTGTGACCCCACTGTTTCTTGGGCTGGGAATGCAGCAGAGAACAAAACAGAAAAGAATGCGTGCCTCCAAGAAGCTGTCGTTCTCTGGGGCAGGCTTCCAGAGTGTTCTCTAAACTATCGAGCACTATGCACAGTTAAGGAATTCCTGCTCTTGAAGGTAACAGTGAGCGTGAGCTGTGTATTACAGAGTGGGAACTAAATCACAGAGCACAGGTGAGCAATGGTGGCCCTAAGCAGAGAAGGGAGGTCACCTCCCAATTCTGTTCAGACTCTGTTACCTGTGGAAGGAAATGTGCCCATCTGAAAACCTGACTTGGCTGATAAAAGCAGAAGAGCTCTGGAAGAATAGTCGTGAAGCTTCCCTTGGAGAAGGATTACAGACAAACGTTTACTCAGCCACAGCTGCTGAGTCAGGAGCAAACTGGGCCTCTGTGTGATCTGGGGAGTCTGGAGATAGCAATCCTGTTGGGGGAAAATTTGCTCCCTGCATTCAGTCTTTGGCTCCCTCTTGCCTTTCTGACTTTCTCTTAAATCCATGCGTTTCTTAAATCTGGTTCCTCCTCACATCTTCCCAAACGCACATAAGCACTGGCACACACATAAGCATTTCAGTCATCATGCTTTCCAGTCGGATTACGATACTAAGCAGCTACCACCCTTTCCATTTTCTCACCTTTCTCTTGCGCTTTACAGAGAGCCAATTTACATGCAAAAAAAAATGTTTTTAACAGAAGCACACAGAGCACTCACTTAAAACATTTATTTTTATTGTGGTAAAATATATTGGGTTGGCCAAAAAGTTCGCTGGGTTTTCCCTACCATCATATGGAAAAATCCGAACGAACTTTTTGGCCAACCCAATACATAACACAATATTTATCTTTTTAAACATTTGTGGGGTGTTTTTTGGTTTTGCTTTTGTTTCTTTGTTGTTTTTTATTTGTTTGGCTGAGCCAGGTCTTAGTTGCGGTATGCGAACTCTTAGTTGTGGCATGTGGGATCTAGTTCCCTGACTGGGGATCAAACCCAGGCCCCCTGCATTGGGAGCATGGAGTCTTAGCCACTGGATCACCAGGGAAGTCCCTCTTTTTAAACATTTGTAAGCATACAATTCAGTAGCATTAAATACATTCCCAAGGTTGTGTAACCATCATCACTATATATATCTAAAACTTTTTCTGTTTTTAACTCTTGTGAATTTGTTTTTATTGGGATATAGGGGATGGGTTGGGAGATACCTCCGTGGGTTATGCCCCAGCAGGGAAATGTCCATCCTCATCTCCCTGGGATAGCTTTTGGAACGTTTTCTTTTTCTTGGAGCTGCTGCCCTTGCTGCCAGCAGCCTCTTCAGCGGCTGAGTGGCTCCTCCCTGGAAGAGAATGTCTTCTTTTTCTTGGGGTCACTCTCGTTTCCTGCCTTCAGGGTCGGTCGCTAACTGGTTCCTTTTTGGGGAAAGATTTCTTCCTCTTGGGAAGACTTCCACTGCCAGCTGTCTCTTCAAGATCACTCCTGAGCAGTTCCTCCTTGAAAAAAGATTTCTTTTTCTTGGGTTTGGAGAAAGAGACAGATGGATGTTCCATCTCATCCTCCTGAGGAGCCTTCTGGGGCTTTTGCTTTGTCTTCTTTTTGTGTCTTTCACTTGTCCCCTCACACTCCCCCTGGATACCACTACTGTTTTCTGAAGATGCCAGGGCCGTGGCAGCCAGTCGTCCCTTCCTTCTTCAAGCATTTCTTCTCCTGACTAGCTTCCTAGTAATCTCAGCAGCTGCTCCCTCTGCCTGAACCATTGCCTCCTTCACGGTATCCAGATTCTTTCATGGACTCTCTCCAGTCTCATAGAAAGACAGCTGCTCCTCCACTTGTTCTTTTTTTTTTAACATCTTTATTGGAGTATAATTGCTTTAAATGGTGTGTTAGTTTCTGCTTTATAACAAAGTGAATCAGTTATACATATACATATGTTCCCATATCTCTTCCCTCTTGTGTCTCCCTCCCTCCCACCCTCCCTATCCCACCCCTCTAGGTGGTCACAAAGCACAGAGCTGATCTCCCTGTGCTATGCGGTTGCTTCCCACTAGCTATCTATTTTACGTTTGGTAGTGTATATATGTCCATGCCACTCTCTCACTTTGTCACATCTTACCCTTCCCCCTCCCCATATCCTCAAGTCCATTCTCTAGTAGGTCTGTGTCTTTATTCCCGTCTTGCCACTAGGTTCATCATGACCTTTTTTTTTTTTCCCTTAGATTCCATATATATGTGTTAACATACTGTATTTGTTTTTCTCTTTCTGACTTACTTCACTCTGTATGACAGACTCTAATTCCATCCACCTCACTACAAATAACTCCATTTCATTTCTTTCTATGGCTGAGTAATATTCCATCGTATATATGTGCCACATCTTCTTTATCCATTCATCCGATGATGGACATTTAGGTTGCTTCCATGTCCTGGCTATTGTAAATAGAGCTGCAATGAACATTTTGGTACATGACTCTTTTCGAATTATGGTTTTCTCAGGGTATATGCCCAGTAGTGGGATTGCTGGGTTGTGTGGTAGTTCTATTTTTAGTTTTTTAAGGAACCTCCATACTGTTCTCCCTCCACTTGTTCTTGAAGCTCTTCCCCAAATACACTCGTGGGCACCCATTCGTGAGGCAATACCGCATTTCTTTGCCAGGTATCAGGAGATGCGGCCTTTGTTCTTGGCAGCTGCTTGGCCAATGAAGACAGAGTGGAAAATGAGACCATATTTTGGGGTGTTACCCTTTGTCTTCAAGGCTCCAGAAACTAGGTCCCTTTGCTGGGCCCAGGGAATCACTCAGACATCAGGACTGGCCATACCTACAACTTTTCATTGTCTCCGACAAAAACTCTATATCTATTAAACAATAAATCCCACTTCTTTCTTCCCCACCTCCAGCCCCTGGTAACCTCTATTCTACTTTCTGTCTATGAATTAGCCTGTCTTCGGTACCTCATATAAGTGGAATCATACAATATTTGCCCTTTTGTGTCTGGATTATTTTTTCTGGTGTAATGCTTTCGTCTCATCTGAGTTTTAGCATATATCAAAATTTCATTCCTTTTTATGGCTGAATCACATATATATGTGTGTGTGTGTATATATATATATATATATATATATATATATATATAGTCACATTTTGTTTCTCCATTCATCTGTTGATGGATATTTGGGTTGCTTCCACCTTTTGGCCATTATGACTAATGCTGCTGTGAACATGGGTGTGCAAATATCTGCTCGAGCCTCTGTCTGCAGTTCTTTGGGATATATACCCAGAAATGGCATGCTGTGGTGCACATCAAAAGGCCACTTCCTTTGCAGATGATTCCATGTCGCCGAGTGTGCAAGCTGCCTCTCCAAACTGAACACTTCGTGTGGGCTTCACTATGTATATGAACCACATGGAAACTAACGCCATGACCTTCACCACACCATGTTTCTTGTGGATTCAGACTTCTGGCTGGGCAGGTCCTTAAGGATTATCTAGGGCAACCCTCTCAACTTCCAGATGAGGAAAGTAAGACTCAGTGAGGTTAAGTGCCCCGTGGAAAGACACTGAGTGAGTAAATAGCAGAACTGAAATTCAAACCCATGTGTCCTGATGCCAGCCTAGCCCCTCCCTGGTGCCACACCGCCTCTCATTTCCATAAGTCGGCTTCCTTTTGCTTCAGCTGTGCAAAGTCTTTACTTATTTGGGAAATCATTATGTTCTCATTCTTTTTAAACTTCTCCAATAGTTATGCAGTTTCCAATTCTGAAGGCTAAAATTATTATGTGGTACCAAATGAGGTAGACATTAACTGCGTAACATGGGAGAGATGCCACAAATCCCACTGCTGAAACATAAGCTTCTTTCTTATTTTATAAAACTTTCCATTAGCTGGTTTCCCAAATAAGAGTGTTGCTTCCTGGTTTCTGTGGTGATTTCTAAAATTTTGCTCAAACATTAATATCCGTATGAGACCGAACACAAATTCAAAAAACCAGAGGTTTGTGATGACCAGAGCTATTACAGCTTGTGATGGACCCTGCATCCACCAAGTACTTGCCCAGCTCTCCGTCACAGCTGACTAGGGCCACAGATCAAAAGGCTCCAGCTCCACCTGGGTTTCCGTTTTGGTGTTAACATGAACGCAGCTGCTTGGCTTTATTCGTATTCATTGAGTTTTTTCTGCTGATCATGTTTTTTTAATTTTATTTTATTTTTAAGGGCAGTTTTAGGTTCACAGCCAAATTGAAAGGATGGTACAGAGAGTTCCCATATACCTCCTGCCGCCACAAATGCATAGCCTCCCCCATTATCAACAGCCCCCCACCAGAGTGGTGTATTTGTTACAAGTGATGAACCCACATTGACACAACATAATTACACAAAGTCCTTTGGTGTTGCACATCCTATGGGTTTGGACAAATGTATAATAACATGTATCCATCATTATAGTATCATGCAGAGTATCTTCATGGCCCTAAAAAAGCCTCTGTGTGTTCATTGCTTTTTTTGTTTTGTTTTGGTTTTTTTTTTTTTGGACATATTTCATCCTTCTCTAAACCAACCACCCTCAGAGGCATTGCAACTTCCTCTCTTCCGTCCATAAGTCACCTTAAAGCACACTAGTGGTTTCCAGGACTTCCCCAGTGTTTTTCTAGATGTGTCTGATTACAATGTACAGGCTTTCCTGAAAGAGGTCTAACTGATCTCTTAACTCAACTTGAATTCAATTCCACAAATCCTGTAGATGTAGTAGGGAGGGTGGTCCCAGACTCTAGAACGAGACTGCTCTGGTCCACATCCCAGCTCTTGCCTTTGCCCTCCAGCAAGTCACCTAACCTCTTTGTATCTCATTTTTCTCATCTGAAAAATGGGGATGATAATAATATAACCTACCTCATTAGGTAACTATGAGAATTAATTGAGTTAATACATGTATTGGTTCTGAAAATATGTCTGGTGTACATTGTAAGTGTTAAACAAATTATTGACAAAACTCCTGACAACCCCAAGCCAGGCATTGCCAGGTTTTGGGGACATAAAGATGAATAAAACACAGATTCTGATTTCAAGAGGATTATTCAGAGGAGAACCAAAAAAAATACATACATAGAAAAATATCAATAGCAACATTTCATACCCTTACCATGAACATTTTTTAAAATTTATTTATTTACTTTTATTTTTGACTGCTTTGGGTTTTTGTTGCTGTGCACAGGCTTTCTCTATTTGCAGCGAGCGGGGGCTACTATTCATTGCGGTGTGCGGGCTTCTCATTGAGGTGGCTTCTCTTATTGCAGAGCACAGGCTCTAAGCGTGCGGGCTTCAGTAGTTGTGGCGTGCGGGCTCTAGAGCACAGGCTCAGTAGTTGTGGCGCGTGGGCTTAGTTGCTCTGCGGCATGTGGGATCTTCCTGGACCAGGGCTCGAACCCATGTCCCCTGCATTGGCAGGTGGATTCCTAACCACTGCACCACCAGGAAGCGCTATCATGAACATTTTTACAGAAGGTAATACTATGTCATTTTTGTGTTCCATATGGAAATTTGTTGCTATAGCATTAGCTTTGAATACCACTGAATAAATAATTTTCATTTAGAATTTTTAAATGCCACCATCCTTTAATTCATCTGCACATTGAGCATCTACTATGTCCTAGGCACTGTATTAGGCACTTAGGGTATAAATGTGATACAGACACAAAATGTTAACGTACCATTCTTCCCAGCCTTCCCTCTTCCTCCACCCTCTGGGCCCCACTCGAGAGTCTTTGTGGCTGCCTATCTGGTTCCTGGGGCTTCAAGGTAAAGAGGAGAGTTGAGACTTGAGAGAAGTTGACTTAAGCTACATAGTTGAGGTGGGGAGGGGGTGACAGGAGAGATGGGAGGATTTGAGTGAGTTTGGAAGAAGAGAGATTTTGGTGTGATGAGTGATAACTTTGGGGAAATAGATGAGTGAAGAGGAACTTTAGAACTTTTGCTGGGCACTGGGCAATGTAAGTCCTTCTTCCTTGCCTCTTCTAGAGACTTCAGTCAAGACTCCAATTGCTTTTCAGTGCTTTTGGATGTGAAGCTGGTACTTCTTTTGAATATGGTACCATACTGAGACTGGCTGCACTAGCCAACTTCTAAGAAGGTCCCCAGTGAGCCTTGTCCCCTGGTATTCAGGCTCTTGTGTCGTTCCCTCCCACACTGAATAGGGATAAACTGTGTAACAGTAGGATATTGTAGAAAGGAAAGAGTGGACCATATGAGGTTGTATCCTAAAAGACATTGTAGCTTCTACTTCACTCTGTGGGTCACTTACCCTCAGGTAAGTCAGCTGCCATGTTGTGAGGATACTCAAGCAGTCCCATGGGGAAGTCCATGTGGGCAAGAACCAGCTCCCACCCCCACCCCACCAAGAGCCAACACGTGAGTGAGACTTCCTAGAAGTGCATCCCCCAGCCACAGCCAAGAAGCGGAGCCTATAGCCGTGGCCGACAGCTTGCAGCAACCTCATGAGAGATCCCCAGGCCAGAACCACTCAGCTAAGCCACTCCCAAATTCTTGACCTGTGTGAGATAGTAAACATTGACTGTTATTTTTAAATGTCTAAGTTCTGGGGTAATTTGTTTTGCAGCAATAGATAACTAAAACACTGAGGGTGAGGTGGCCCAGCTTTATTGAGGTTACGCAATTATACCTGAGTTTCCCACCTCAGCCCATGAGTACAAAAGGGGACACAGCAAGAGGGATACTTGGATTTCGCTGCTCTCTTGCCTCTTCTGCCAAAGACCTGGACTTGCAATTCTGTAAATTAGCTGTTCCCCTCTCCCATAGGAAAATAAAGAGTATGTTTGTGAATTGGGAGAAGAGGGATAGTTCTCGCGTGTGTTTAAGAACTTCCCTATGTGCTGTTTGGTTGTCTTTCACTGGGTACTGCTTATGGATGTTAAGATACCATGTCTCCTGCTAGGTACCACTATGTCACCAGGGGTCAGTGCCCCTGGCCAAGCACCAAAGTCTCCCACATGGCATCACCCCTACTTTCCAAGTATTGCTTCTGAAGAACTCACTGGACCAAAGCTGGGAGATGCTCTGTGATGAAGTGGCAGGAAGATAATTCTCTCCTCTTCACTGTGCTGCCCTTGAGCTACAGTTTTACAGAGATTTTACTAAAATAATTCCATTTTTACTCCGAACCCTCTCTCTCCTTAGGTCTCAGACATGTATCCATGGGTTGGGTGGGGACAGAATCAAGTGACTGCTGTTATCAGGAGCCTCACCATCCTTTAGTGATTCAGACTTTGTTACTAGGCCAAGCTCAGCATGGCTACGGGTAGCTCTAGGCTGAGATCATGCCAGTTTGGCAATGCTAAGGAAAGAAAGAACTTCCCAGGAAAGGGCTCCAATTGGCTGGGCAGGGTCTCATGACCACCTCTTGGGCTGTAGTGAGGGGAAAGCCAGGGAGCTGTGACAGGCAGCTGCCAGGGTCTGAATGTTTGTGTCTCCTCAAAGTTCATACGTTCCCATCCTAACCCCCAAAGATGATGGTATTAGGAAGTGGGGCCTTTGGGAGGTGTTTAAGTCATGAATAAGGAGCCCTCATAAGTGGGATTAGCGCCTTATAAAAGCTATCCCACAGAGATCCCTTGCCTGCTTCCACCATGTGAGGACACAGCAAGAAGGCATCAGATACGAACAAGGAAGAGGGCTCTCACCCAAACACGACCATGCTGGCACCCTGATCCTGGACTTCCAGCCTCCAGAAGTATGAGAGATAAATTTCTGTTGTTTATAATCCACCTAGTCTGTGGGTTTTTTTTTTTTTTTTTTTTTTTTTGTTTTTACCAACCAGCACCATCTGATGATGGTGTTAATATTTTCTTTTCTTAACATCTTTACTGGAGTATGATTGCTTTACAATGGTGTGTTAGTTTCTGCCGTATAACAAAGTGAATCAGCTATACATATACAAATAGCAGCCCAAATGGACTAAAACAGCAGCTTCACCAGGAAGCTTCACATGGAGCTTGCCGAAGGAAGGAGGCACACTCTTACCCTCAAAGCAGTGGTTCCACTGCTGGAGGTCAGACCGGGATGCCTAGCCAGGTCTGGAAACCAGAGGACGGCCAAAAGCTCGACTACCTCATGTAGCCTGACACAAAAATGCACTGTGGTCGTATTACTCAGCCATGAAAAAGAATGAAATAATGCCATTTGCAGCAACATGGATGGACCTAGGGATTATCATACTAAGTGAAGTAAGTCACACAGAAAAAGACAAATATCATATGATATCACTTATATGGGGAATCTAAAAAAAATGATACAAATGAACTTATTTACAAAACAGAAACAGAGGGACTTCCCTGGTGGCGCAGTGGTTAAGAATCTGCCTGCCAGTGCAGGGAACATGGGTTTGAGCCCTGGTCTGGGAAGATCCCACATGCCACAGAGCAACTAAGCCCATGTGCCACAACTACTGAGCCTGTGTACTAGAGCCCACGAGCCATGACTACTGAGCCCACGTGCCACAACTACTGAAGCCCGTGTGCCTAGAGCCGGTGCTCAGCACCAAGAGAAGCCACCGCAATGAGAAGCCCGTGCACCACAACAAAGAGTAGCCCCCACTCGCCGCAAATAGAGAAAGCCCGCGAGCAGCAACGAAGACCCAACACAGCCAAAATAAATAAATAAATAAATAAATTAATTAAAAAAACAGAAAAAGATTCACAGGCATGGAAAACAAACTTATGATTACTGAAGGCGAAAGTGTAGGGAGGCATAAATTAGGAGTCAGGGATTAACAGATACATACTACTATATATAAAATAGATAAACAACAAGGACCTACTGTATAGCACAGGGAACTATATTCAATATTTTGTAATAACCTGCAAGGGAAAAAAATGTGAAAAAAGAGATATAGAGATAGAGATATATATAACTGAATCACTTAGCTGTATACCTGAAACTAACACAACATTGTAACTCAACTATACTTCAATTTTTGTTTTTAAAAAGGTCTTCCCTATTTAAAAAACTGCACTGTGTTCATGTTAAATGATGCATTGAGGATTTAACCAGCCATATCCGGAAAGTGGGGATTTTATAGGACAAGTGGTCTGGTTTCTTCAACAAATAAATGTGAAAAAGACAAGGGAGGGGTGTAAGGGAAAACTGACAATGGATTAAAAGATACTTAAGAGACATATTAACCAAATGCAGTGTGTGAACTTATTTAGATTATGATGTGAAAAATCCAACTGTAAAAAGCCTTTTTTTAAAGATAACAGAGGAATTTTAAACACAGATTGGGTATTAGGTGAAATTAAAGAGTTATTAATTTTGTTAGATATGATAATTCTATTATAGATATGGCTTTAATAAAGCTCTTATCTGTTAGAGGTTCATACTGAAGCATTTACAGATGAAATGACATGCTGACTAGTATTTGCTTTAAAATACTTTACCGTAGGGTCAGCAAATTTTTTCTGTGAAAGGCCAGATAGCAAATATTTTAAGCATGTGGCCCACATGATTTCTGTCACAACTACTCACCCTTGCTGGTGTGATGCAAAAGCAGGTATAGACAATACAGAAACGAATGGGCATGGCTGTGTTCCAATAAAACTTTTTTTACAAAAAAAGGAGGCAAGTTGGATTTGGCCCATGGTTTTGGCCAATCCCAGCTCTAGTGCAAGGAAAGGAGAGGAGCAGATAAGTGAAAAAGATGAACAAAATGTTGATAATTGTTGAAGTTGGATGAGGAGTACATGGTGGTTCATTACACTATTTTCTCTATTTTGAATATTTCCATAATAAAAAATTCAAGCACCCTGAAGAGATCTTTTTGGAAGGAAAGAGAAGTGTTTGCCTTTGACCTCTCTACTTATCTCCTCCACTTTATTTTTGCCTGTCTTTTTCTCAGATCTGTTTCACACGCCCATGCACACACATGCTTCCGCTCTGATGTATTTTTTAATCAAAATGAACTTCCTAGACAGCCCCGTCCTGATGAGGAATGCAGCGGAATTCTATGGCAAATCCTCATGATGGGGTCTCATATTCTTTCCCAGGAGAACCACAGGCCGTTTCCTTTCAGAGCTTTTATACCCTTGTAAACATTTTTCCTAAAATGGAGATTCCAGGCCTCCGGGCCGAAGCATATCACCCTTAGGGAAGCATTGTTGTTTTCTTATTTCTCAGAAGGAAATAGGAATGTCCCGGGGAGGATTAGAAAATTACCAGACAGATCTGGTGAATGGCTGGGAACGTGGACCGGAGGGTGGAATCTGGTCAGAACATCTGGGAGTTCAAAGAAAGAAGTGTTCAGCTATTCCTCAGCCTCCATAAATTCTTCTAAAAGTAGATAATTATGAAACAGACAGAACACAGTGAAGCATGTTGTCAGAGGAAAGGAATTACATACATCTCACTTGTAACTGCTTTGAATGTGTAGGCTGAGCACATAACGTCATTTCAAATCAGGGGCTGACGATCTACTGAGGAAAGAGGAGCCCTTGACCCTTTTGTTCCCAGATCCTTCAGCGGATGACAGGGGCACCTGCAAAAGCTGGCCCTATCTTCCACCTGCAGGAACAGAATGCTCTCCATCTGTCCTCCGTCAGTATCAGCCGCTGAGCCTCTGCCCCTACCCAGAATGATTTCTCCCTTGATTTACCCAAGCCCCACCCTCCACTTGACTTGCAGCTCTTGTAGTTGGGAAAAGGTCTTTCCCGACAGCACCAGCTCCTGGTGGCCTCTCCTAATGAGCTTCTCCAGCACATTCTGATGGTACCACCTGTTATCATTTAATTGTATTGCTCTGTGTACCACCGAGGATAAGTAATGCTGGCTGCTGAACTGGATGAACCCCAAATTCTCAGTGACTTAACACAAAAAGTAATTTTCACTCACAATACAAAGTGGGTGTTCCTGACCAGGTAAGCTTTCACATGATCATTCAGGGTTCCCCAAGCCCCCTCTATTGTGTGGCTCCACCCTCTTCTGGTCCTTGGAGTCTTTGCTATTTACTTGGCAGATGAGGAAAGAGAGCATAGGGAAGTTCCACTTACTTCTTTTGTACAATATCATGTCTGTGAGATTCATCCACATTGTGGCTTGAAGCAGTAGTTCATTCTCTTTTGTTACTGTATAATATTCCATTCACGAATATACCACAATTTATACATTCTACTGCTGATGGGCATTTGGATTGTTTTCAGTTTTGGACTATTATCAACAAGCTATTATGAAGTGTCTTTTGGTGTACATATCTATACATTTCTTTTTAAAAAATATGTATTTATTTATTTATTTATTTGGCTGTGCCGGGTCTTAGTTGTGGCATGCGGGATCTTCATTGAAACGTGCGAACTCTTAGTTGCAGCATGCATGTGGGATCTAGTTCCCTGACCAGGGATCAAACCCAGGTCCCCCACATTGGGAGTGTGGAGTCTTAGCTACTGGACCACCAGGGAAGTCCCTATCTATACGTTTCTGTTGGGTATATACCTAGCAGTAAAATTGCTGGGTCAGAAAGCATGCACACATTAAACTTCACTAGGTATTGCCAGTTTTCCAAAGTGGTTATACAAATTTACATGTCCATCAGCATTTCATGAGACTTCCAGCTGCTCCATATACCCGTCACCACTTGGTACTGTCTTGTCTTTCTCATTTAGCCATTCTGGTGTGAGTGCAGCGGTATCTCATTGTGGTTTTAATTTGCATTTTCCTAAAAACTAATGGTATTGAACACCTTTTAAAGGCTCATTGGCCTCTTCAGTATTCTCTTTTGAGAATTTCCTGTTCAAGTCTTTGGTCAACTTCTCTTTTGGGTATTCTGTCTTTTTCTTATTCTGGATATGAATTCTTTGTCAGTTATATGAATTGCAATTATATTCTCACACTCTGTGGCTTGCCTTTTCACTCCCTTCATGGTTTTTTTTTTTAACATCTTTATTGGAGTATAATTGCTTTACAATGTTGTGTTAGTTTCTGCTGTATAACAAAGTGAATCAGCTATACGTATACATATATCCCCATATCCCCACCCTCTTGCGTCTCCCTCCCACCCTCCCTATCCCACCCCTCTAGGTGGTCACAAAGCACGGAGCTGATCTCCCTGTGCTATGCGGCTGCTTCCCACTAGCTATCTATTTTACATTTGGTAGTGCATATATGTCAGTGCCACTCTCTCACTTCGTCCCAGCTTACCCTTCCCCCTCCCCATGTCCTCAAGTCCATTCTCTTCATCTGTGTCTTTATTCCTGTCCTGTCCCTAGTTTCATCAGAACCATTTTTAAAAAAATTTAGATTCCATATATATGTGTTAACATACAGTATTTGTTTTTTTTTAATAAAAAAATTGTAATGAAATATGGAGTACAATCTTTTCTTTAATGGGCAGGACTTTTTGTGTCCTGTTAAAGAAATCATTGCCTATCCCAGGGTCACAAAGATATTCTTCCATGTTTCCTTTGTTATCTTTTGGAAACTTTATTGTTTTACTTTTCACATTTATGTCTATAATTTAGCTATAATTTATTTCTGTGTTTGGTATGATGTAGGAGTCAAGGTTTTTCCCATTTGAATACCCAGGGGGTCAGTACCATTTACTGAAAAGACCATCATTCCCCTGCTGTATTACAGTGTATCTTTGTTGCAAATCAGTTAATTACACATGTGTGGGTCAATTTGGGAGACTCTATTTTATTATTTTAGTCCCTTTGTCTATCCTTTTACTGATACCACATAGTTTTATTTTTTTTAATTTTTTAATTTAATTTTATTTATTTTTTTATACAGCAGGTTCTTATTAGTCATCAGTTTTATACACATCAGTGTATACATGTCAATCCCAATCGCCCAATTCATCACACATAGTTTTAATTATGATGTGATAGTTTACAAATCAGTAATTTACATCCTCTAACTTTGTTCTTACTCAAGATTGCCTTTGCTGTTCTTGGTACTTTGCATTTCACAATTTGCTTGCCAGTTTTCACACACACATACAAATCTGTGGGGATTTTGCTTGGGATTGAATTGAATCTACAGGTAAAATTGGGAAGAGTTAACAGCTTTATAATATTCTTCCAATCTATGAACATGGTATATAACTCCTCTTTCTTCCTTCTTCAATTTATCTTGGTAATGTTTTATAGTTTTGTGTGTAGAGGTCTTGCACATCTTTTGTTATGTTTATTCCTAGGTGATGTTTTTTGTGTTATTGATAACGGAATTGGGTTTTTTTTTGGTTTTTTTTTTTTAATTTTTATTTATTTATTTATTTATTATTTATGGCTGTGTTGGGTCTTCGTTTCTGTGCGAGGGCTTTCTCTAGTTGCGGCAAGTGGGGGCCACTCTTCATCGCGGTGCGCGGACCTCTCATTATCGCGGCCTCTCTTGTTGCGGAGCACAGGCTCCAGACGCGCATGCTCAGTAATTGTGGCTCACGGGCCTAGTTGCTCCGCGGCATGTGGGATCTTCCCAGACCAGGGCTCGAACCTGTGTCCCCTGCATTGGCAGGCAGATTCTCAACCACTGCGCCACCAGGGAAGCCCTGGAATTGTGTTTTTGAAATTTTGCTTTCAAATTTTTTGGTGCTAGTATAAAGAAATACAAGTGACTTTTTTTTTAACATCTTTATTAGAGTATAATTGCTTTACAATGGTGTGTCAGTTTCTGCTTTATAACAAAGCGAATCAGTTATACTACAAGTGACTTTTGTATACTGACGTTGTATCCAGTGATATTGACCCATTTCTTAACTATTTTGGTCTCTCCCACTCACACAGTTCATTGACCAGAATCCAGTCACATGGCCACACCTAAATACAATGGAGGCCAGGAAAAGGAATTTTAGGGAACACAGCAGATTCTTCCATACTCTACATTGAGATTTTGACATCCATGGGTTTATTCTGTCATTATGCTACAAGGAACTCTAAAGCTCTCCAAGCCTGAAGACAGTGTTTTGGCTAATTTATAACTTGCAGAGTCCTTCAGAATGCTCTACTTGGAAAAAGA
Organism: Balaenoptera musculus; assembly: GCF_009873245.2. Taxonomy (NCBI): domain Eukaryota; kingdom Metazoa; phylum Chordata; class Mammalia; order Artiodactyla; family Balaenopteridae; genus Balaenoptera; species Balaenoptera musculus. The sequence goes on along the minus strand of NC_045786.1, from coordinate 139,035,111 downwards.
CTGCTTTACTAGTTACACTCTATTACTTTGGATAATAGTGTGGCCCCAAGGTGATCATAAACAGCATACAAAAAATTGCCTTAAAATCACATGGCAGGATCCTACTCCATAGTGGACATAAAGATCATCCAAATTATGCTTATGTTTCTATGGTTCTAGATTGGCATAGAAATAAAGCACATGTCACACACCTAATGAACCTGCAGACCATACTCCCTACCCCACCGCTCACTTTTAGTATAACTACCCAAGGAAGAAATTATACACATAAGAAAATTGCTTTATCTTTTGAATGACTTGGTTCAATTTTTGCTCTCATAAGGTTGTGATCTCACGTTTTAACTGCTGTTACCAGATACAAATGATTGACTTGCTCAATTAATCTCATTTGGTTATAAAATGGCACAGCCGCTAAGCCCACGACTCAGTCACTGAACTCTGATGACCTGTGTTGGGCATTGCTGAGTCTTGATTGGTTGAATCTGAGGGTGGTCTTTAGTCTATCAACCGTGAATACAAGATACGGTTAATGGATTCTGTAGTGATCAGTTGTGCTCTTATATTTACACAGAATACAATTTCATTTGTTCTGAGTACACATCTGACAATGTTTAGGTCAATCGATTCTAAGGCTGGGATGCTCCAAAACAAAATGTCTCCCCCCCAGACAACAGCTGGAAACACATGAACAATTCTGTCACATGTTCTGTGTAGATCGTGCTGGTGTCAACAAAGGAGAAACCTGAGTGTGAATGGAGCATTGCCCATTCTCACCGAGGCCAGGAGGGTGTTTGATGAAGCCTACCATCAAGGTCTGAGGCTCAGAAGCAATCCTGCAAAGCTTTGGACCTCCAAGGAGCAGTCACAGGCCCTGGGTGTCCCTTCCAGAGGAGCCGCGTCTGGCTATGCCTCACGCCCCCAACCTCAAGTCTAGCTCAGAGTGGGGGGGTAGGAAGTGTTTGTGGAAGGAAAAACAGGCTCAGGGGTCATTAACAAGCCCTACGGAACTTTATTCTCACTTTCTCTCTTCTTCCTTCTCTCTCCTCTCCTCTGTTCCTCACTCCCACTGTCATAGCAGGTGCTTAGCTAAGAGTTTCCTACAGAAGGTCTTCTCACCTCTCATACTCCTTGCTCTACTCCCCACTCGCGCCCCCAAGACAGAGGGCTTTTCCCTTAGATGGCCTTCCTATTCTTCGTTTTGTTTTGCTTCAATATGTTTAAAAGGTGTTTCCTCCCCATGTGTTGCTGAATCACATCTGAGCTTTAATCAGTGGCTTAAATTAAAATTCTAAGGCCAGAAATAGGGGATGGAAGTGCTGAAGACAAAGTAGCCTCCTAAGACACCCACCTCCCCCCAAAAATCCTTGTAGCCTTTCTCCTCCTCCGCTGTGTCAACTGAAGTTCTTCTGGGCACATTCTGGTCAGAATTCTTGGTGTGCATGTGTGTTGGGGAGTGTTTGTTTTGTTTTGTTTTTCAGGAAAACCAGGATGGTGGGGCAAGGTAACCTTGGAATAACAGAGAGGGTAGGACTAGGAGAGAATACTCCCATGATCCTTGTCTCACTTAGGGCTGGACCCAGCTGAAGGGAGCAAAGTGGCTTATCTAAAACACATGCTCTGACAAAAGTATTGGGCTAATAATGGGTTAATAAATATGTTACCACTTTTCTAGATTTCATAGAATTTTGGAACCAAATTAAGAATAGTCAGAGTCACCATTTATTGAGCATTTACTACATGCCAGGATTTTTTCATCCTTATAACAACCTTATGGGGTAGGGTAGATATTACTATTGAATTGAGGCTTTCACCCATGTGTCATAGCCGGTTAAGGGTGAAGCTAGGGAAAAGGACAGTTTTGCTCATTGACTCCAATGTTATTTGATTGTTATCATTTCCATGGAGGTAACATAATTGCAGGGCAAATGGGATTTTTTCAGGAGGCAAGTATTGGAATTTAATTTAATACAGTCCTCTTAAAGGTTAAAAACAAGGTCTAAAAAAAAAAAAAAAAAAAAAAACAAGGTCTAACTAATTATCTCTGTATTCTGGCCAGTTGAGTAATTCCTCCCTGGAGCCCCTCGAAAAGGCAGCCACACCACAGGTCTTGGGTCCTGGGTGCCCCTGCTGAGGTGCCCAAGTTCCGGCACCAGTAAAGTTTGGGACTGAGTTCGAAGGGCAGGGCCCACTGACATTCTCAAACGGTCCAGCAGGTGGCAGTGTTTCCCACACCAGCAGAGCCGACCGGGGTCTACTCTGAGAGCTCAGGAAGAGACCTGAAGACAAATTTGTAGGGGCAGATCATACCACCTGCCCGGATTTTTTTTTTTTTTTAATTTGTCTTTTTCTACATTTTACTTTTGAAACATTTTAGTAAAAATAAGCAAGGTAGGCTTTCGTGAAGATGGCAGAATTAAGAGCAGGTGCCTCCTTTCTCATGTCACCAGATGCCCTTGGCTGTCTAAGCCCCTCACTGTGATGTTCCCAGTGGAGCTGTCCTTCTAGAAACACCCAGGAAGATTATTTCAAATCCTCAACTTCCTCCTCCTGTCCTGCCACCGCAGCATCTACTGCCAGTTTGCTGCCCCACTTCCTTGAAAGCCAGCTCCCACCATTCAGCACTGTCCTTCTTAGCTGCGAGTCTCCGGGGAGAACCAAGCACACTTCCTGGGGGAGGCTGTGAGGGAGACCAAGCTGTCTGAGAAAAATCCTGGGACCCAAAGGAGTAACTAATGGCCACAGCTGTTGGCTGTAAGGAAGACCCGTCAGGACTGATGGAGACTTTGCCAGGTCCGTGCCTGCATGGCCCACTGGCAGCTACCGCAAGTCCAACTACAATCAACAGTGGGAAGTGTCTCCTCTCCTGCCCACAGCCTCCATATAAATATTTCTTTCTACCATCTGTCACACAGCCTGAAGTCTCAGTACTGGAGACATACTTTTGATTTTGACAGTGGTCTGGTTTTCAAGAGCTTCCTATTAAAAATGTAAATGTAGCAGGGAGGGCATCAAACTGGGGTATAAATGCTATGGCAGTGGAGAGGGGCTGCCTCATGGGAATTGGTAATTGACAAGAGTGTAGATAAATATGGCAAGAAACTCTTTGGTAATTTTCCTAATGACAATGTAGAACATTTTTATATGCAAAAGCTGAATTAATTTTAAAGTTAATTAGAAAGCTAAACAGCCCGAGAAATTTTGTTTTTAAATAACAGGCCACTTTAAATGATGCTTCAGAGGCCAAAGTTTTTTTTTTAAAAATCATTGTACAAATTCTTATGTTAAACTATCTAAGCTTTGCTATAATACTGTCTTCTCTTCAATATGTGACGGTTAAAGAATGAGGTTAAATGAAGGTGTAGTATTGCAGGGGAGCATTTTAAATCGCAGAAGTAAAAAATTATAATATTTATAATTATGATGAATTTAAGTTTATTTTTATGGGGAAGATTTTTCTTCCCTAAAATTGTTTCTGAAACGGCAAGTTGTTTCCATTATTAAAAGTTGAAGTTGTTAGGAAAGAAAGAAAGAAGGAATGAAGGAAAGAAAGAAAGAGAGAAAGGAGGGAGGGAGGGAGGAGGGAAGAAAGAAAACCTCAGAGTTTTGGTTGAAGGGACAGGCATCAGCCAGGCAGAAGATGCTAGGAAATTTGGGGGAAAACTTTTAATGTCTAGCCTTTACCTATTATCAGCTAACTGTTATCTAGATTGTTAAATGCCTACTGTATGCCATGTGGTATAATAGACACTTTGTATACATCATTTTGTTTAGTATTGGACCATTTTATGGATAGGTAACCGAGGCTTCACAAAGTTAACTTGTCCAAGGTCACCAAACTTATAAACACTAGCCAGGATTCAAACTAGAATTCAAGCCCCAATTCAAGACCTTTCTGCCCTTCCTACCTGACCCCACTGCAGTTATGCCAGCGTAACCCAACATCACAAACCGTGGAGAAGTGACCAGTGACTAGAAATCTCCAAAAGTCCCCATAATATTTGTCTCAGGTTTTTATTGAAGTGCAAGGACACCATTATTTTAATCCATTCCCCTGACTTCCTGAGTTGTCAAACGGTCCCCGTGAGAAATGCTATACTTGGAAGGATTGTATGTTTCTGTCCCTACAATCAGGACTAGTATTCTGACTTGGAGACTTCCACGCAATGCAATACATTATTCAAAAGGGTGATTTGGCCAGCCTCTGGGATGCATAGTCATCACTAAGCTCTGATTCAGATTCCACACCCTTTTTTTGTTCTCAGCACATGCAATTTAGCACTCCTGGCAGCTCCCATCCCCCAACATACATATACAGGTTTGGGTGCCCACACGCTTGCTGACAAGCACTTGGCTCTCCAGTGGCTCCAGGGAGGGTAGGAGACGTTAACTCGTCCGTCTTCGAGTGATGACAAAGGGAATGTTGTATGCAACAAAGAGGCAGTCTGTTTGGCTCTCAGGCCTTGGTGATCAGTGCCAGTCCATGGTGCCATGTAATGGGAATGATACTTCTGAATATATATTAAACTGGTATGTTTTTCTTTCCACTTAAATCATGATGTTCTGTGGCTCTCCACCCATTTAATCAACGGGTTTCCATGCTTCAGGGAAAGAGATGCCAGTGAAGACAACCAGGTCATTGCTCAGCTTTGGCCGCCAAATTCTTGTTTGTTTGCTTTTTAATCCCTTGCAAGGCAACAGTGGCCTCCAAAGTGGGGTGTGGCCATGGTGCAGAAAGAATATTAGTGCTTACTTCTATTTTCATTTTTATCTTATCTTTTAAAATGTCTGTTTTTGGATGGATGCTTTATAAAGCATGTAATGTATTAATTAGTACAGTATTAAGTGTATATAATTTTAAGACATACACATATGACACATATATACCAAACATATATATATATATATATATATGTACATATTCGGGGTTTTTTTATTGTTATGGGGGGGGAATGCATGATCAAAAAACTGAGGCCAGGACTTCCCTGGTGGCACAGCGGTTAAGAATCTGCCTGCTTTGGGCTTCCCTGGTGGTGCAGTGGTTAAGAATCCGCCTGCCAATGCAGGGGACACGGGTTCCAGCCCTGGTCCGGGAAGATTCCACATGCCGTGGAGCAACTAAGCCCGTGAGCCGCAATTACTGAGCCTATGCTCTAGAGCCTGCATGCCACAGCTACTGAGCCCATGCGCCACAACTACTGAAGCCCATGTGCCTAGAGGCCATGCTCCACAACAAGAGAAGTCACTGCAACGAGAAGCCTGCACACTGCAACAAAGAGTAGCCCCCTGCTTGCTGCAACTAGAGAAAAGCCCGTGTGCAGCAACAAAGACCCAACTCAGCCAATAGATTAATTAATTAATTAATTTTAAAAAAACTGAGGCCACTGATTTTGAAAGACTTTGTTTTAGGAGATCATTTTTCCACTAAATTTTAAAAGCTGCCTTTAACTATCAAAAGTAGTGCTTGGAGTTCTCTACATTGACTTTTACTACAAAATGTAAGAAAAGAATACTTAAGTACCAACTCATCTAGGGGAAAAGTAGACAGCACCTTCAGTGTGGGAAAGTGGTAGTAAGAGGAGGAAGAAAGGCAAATAGGGTGTGTGTGGGGACATGTCCCACTCCCCACTTAGGTTTCAGGCCTGAAACCCTGTTGGGTAAATCTAGGAGGCTCCCAGGGCAATGGGGCTACCCCTCCTTTCCTCAGGCACCTTAGGAAAGGTCCACGTCCAACATGGGCCTCCCAGGCTGAAGATGGTGGTGAGGTAGGTGGTCTGCAAGGTGGTCTCACAGAGCCCTGAGCCTGGCAGTGGGAATACAGAGGCAGCCAGGGGTTGAGTAAGGACACAGGCCATTGGATTACAGAAAGTTGAGGGACAATGAGAGGCCACAAAATGTGAGAACCAAGTGACTAGAGAAACTATAGACACAGGAGGCAAAAGAACCCAGTGAGACCAGCTTCACCTGAATGAGCACTTGGGAGACACTGGATGTTCAGAAACCACACCCAACCAGCCACTCTGCAGTGAAGACCAAGAAGGACATGGAGGACCGCTCCCAGCCCCTCCACCCCCATGAGGTCATGTGCATCTCCCCTTCCACTCAGATGCTTCTACAGCCAAACACAATTTGTTATGGGTTGAATTGTCTCCCCACCCCCGCCCCTCCATTCATACATTGAATTCCTAACCCCTAGTACCTCAGAATGTGACCTTATTTGGAAACAGGGTGGTTGCAGATATAATTAGTTAGGATGAGGTCATACTGGGGGAGAGTGAGCCACTAGCCCATATGACTTGGATCCTTATAAAAAGGGGACATTTGGAGAGAGATGCACACAGGGAGACACCATGTGAAGAGACACAGGGAAAACGTGGCCTTTTACTAGTCAAGGAGAGGGACCTGGAACAGATCATTCCCTCCCGGCCCTTGAAAGGAACCAACTTTGCTGACACCTGACCTGGTACTTCTAGCCTCCAGAACTGTGAGACAAGAAATTTCTGCTGTTTACGCCACCCAGTCTGTGGTATTTTGTTACAGCAGCACTAGCAAACTAATACCATCTTTGCTAAAGATGCAAGGTAGATGGGGAGAAATCTGAAAGACTAGACCTTAAATTCAAGAGGGGCTGGAAGAGACTGGAAAAGACTGTTCTAAACTAAAAGAATGTGAGTTCCCTTGAGTTACCTTTCATGGACCAGTGGAAGTCCTCTGCCTGCAGCAGAGAAAACAGGGGCCTTTGAGGAAGATAAGCGTAGTCACAGACATAGAAGCCTGGCCTTTTTTGCACATCGCAGTGTACTGACTATCAGCCCAACTAGTCTCAAATCTCTGAGATTTCAGCCTACCCTGGCCTCTCTCTGCGTGTGACCAGAGCCCACCTCCCAGGTATTTTATGGTTTCCAAGCTGGTCACGTATGATATCATAGTCTTATAATAGGTCCCAGCCTCCTCACTCCTTGCTTTAGTGCAGGGAGCAGACCCCTAAGCTGTGTGAGGAGCAGCGTCGTGCTGGAGCTGGTTTGTACCAGCCCACAAGAGCCAGCTGTTGAATTTTCAGGAATTTTGTGAGCCAGTCATTAAACATAGCCATTATTAAAAATTAAATTTTAAAACTTACAATCAAGTCGATTATATGATTTCAAAAGTAATACTCAAAAATCCTCACTTCCTAATATTTTATTATATTTTGCTATTATGTATGCTTCTGAGGTTACTTGTATCTATTACGTCTCTAAGGAAATACTTTGAATTGCTACTGTGCATCTCTTTCCAGCTCCATGTTCAGTGAAATCACATTGAAATCAACTATGGTGGGAGTGTCTACACCACAGAAATTGGCTACATATCAGTGCCCCCCTCCCCACCCCCAGGAGAACCAGTTGTTAGGCATTTACCAGCGCACACACCATCGCGTAGATGCTGCCGTGGGCCTCGGGCTCTTTGTTCTGATAAAGCAGCGCATCAACTGAGATACCTGAAGCAATAACTATTATCAGGTGTGCCCAGATCTACTTTGTGCTTTAAACTATCCAGGAGCAAGGAGAACAAATCCAGCCTTCCACAGTGCAACAGAGAGAGACACTCAAATAAGTGTGACCCCATTGAGACCACCTGTGTGTTCCCAGATTTTGGGTGGGGACGCTAAACAAATAGCTACTGACCTCAATACCTGTTGAAGAACACTGCTGAATGGGGAACCTCTGAGCTGGCTTCTACCTAACCATCCCTATCACTGTAAAATATCAGGACTAACTCGTCTAATCCTGCTTCCTTGAAGCAAGAGAACAAGGGAACTCAAAGGGCCCCATATCTCCAGGACTGAATCACTGGACTCTGCAATCTTCTCTATAAACACCTCTCCTCCACTAGCTAATACTGTGTTTTAACTAGCCATTGAGCTGAGTCCTTGGGGATTCAGCTCTCTTTGCATAATAATAGGTGTAAAAATAACAGGTGACCCCACTTCAGTGACACGTGCCAGGCAAAAGTGTTTCTGGGACCACAGTACCATAGCCAGGCATGGGGGCTGACCTGGGCTTGTACTTAGCTCCTCCGCTTACAAACTGTGTGGCCTTGGGCAAGTGATGATCCTCTCAAGCCTCCATTTTCTTTTTCTTTTTTTAACATCTTTATTGGAGTATAATCGCTTTACAATGTTGTGTTAGTTTCTGCTGTATAACAAAGTGAATCAGCTATACGTATACATATATCCCCATATTCCCTCCCTCTTGTGTCTCCCTCCCACCCTCCCTCCCTCCCTATCCCACCCCTCTAGGTGGTCACAAAGCACCGAGCTGATCTCCCTGTGCTATGCGGCTGCTTCCCACTAGCTGTCTATTTTACATTTGGTAGTGTGTATATGTCAGTGCAACTCTCTCACTTCGTCTCAGCTTACCCTTCCCCCTCCCTGTGTCCTCAAATCCATTCTCTACGTTGCTCCTAGGTACATCAGAACCATTTTTTTTTTTTTTTTTTTTAGATTCCATATATATGTGTTAGTATACTGTATTTGTTTTTCTCTTTCGGACTTACTTCACTCTGTATGACAGACTCTAGGTCAATCCACCTCACTACAAATAACTCAATTTCGTTTCTTTTTATGGCTGAGTAATATTCCATTGTATATGTGTGCCACATCTTTATCCATTCATCTGTCGATGGACACTTAGGTTGCTTCCATGTCCTGGCTATTGTAAATAGTGCTGCAATGAACATTGTGGTACATGTCTCTTTTTGAATTATGGTTTTCTCAGAGTATATGCCCAGTAGTGGGATTGCTGGGTCGTATGGTAGTTCTATTTTTAGTTCTTTAAGGAACCTCCATACTGTTCTCCATAGTGGCTGTATCAATTTACATTCCCACCAACAGTGCAACAGGGTTCCCTTTTCTCCACACCCTCTCCAACATTTATTGTTTGTAGATTTTTTGATGATGGCCATTCTGAGGGGTGTGAGGTGATATCTCATTGTAGTTTTGATTTGCATTTCTCTAATGATTAGTGATGTTGAGCATTCTTTCATGTGTTTGTTGGCAATCTGTATATCTTCTTTGGAGAAATGTCTATTTAGGTCTTCTGCCCATTTTTGGACTGGGTTGTTTGTTTTTTTGATATTGAGCTGCATGAGCTGCTTGTATATTTTGGAGATTAATCCTTTCTCAGTTGCTTCGTTTGCAAATATTTTCTCCCATTCTGAGGGTTGTCTTTTCGTCTTGCTTATGGTTTCCTTTGCTGTGCAAAAGCTTTTAAGTTTCATTAGGTCCCATTTGTTTATTTTTGTTTTTATTTCCATCTCTCTAGGAGGTGGGTCAAAAAGGATCTTGCTGTGATTTATGTCATAGAGTGTTCTGCCCATGTTTTCCTCTAAGAGTTTTAAAGTGTCTGGCCTTACATTTAGGTCTTTAATCCATTTTGAGTTTACTTTTGTGTATGGTGTTAGGGAGTGTTCTAATTTCATTCTTTTACATGTAGCTGTCCAGTTTTCCCAGCACCACTTGTTGAAGAGGCTGTCTTTTCTCCATTGTATATTCTTGCCTCTTTATCAAAGATAAGGTGACCATATGTGCATGGTTTATCTCTGGGCTTTCTATCCTGCTCCACTGATCTATATTTCTGTTTTTGTCCAAGCCTCCATTTTCTCATCTGTAAAACAGGGGAACAAGGGAGATGTCAGAATTTGAGTGAGCAAGAGATAGAGATTTAAGTATGTATTTGTCAAAGTTACAATGTTAACCAATGCAATACAGGGGAAAATAGTAATTTAACTCTAAAGACATGGGAGGGGTGTCATAGAAGTGGTGACATAATCTAAATCCTTGCTATGACAGCAGAACATCAGACGTCAAGCATATTATTTAGAGATCAAGTGGTAGCCCCCAGAGGCAGTAAAAACATAACAGGTAAAAGTACTTACCTTTAGGGTTTGGGATTCATGATGGGGAGAGATGTAGCTGTAGCTTTTCATTGCCAGATTTTCCAAAGGTTTTGCTTTTTATTTATTTATTTATTTATTTATTTATTTTTATTTTTTGGCTGCACTGGGTCTTCGTTGCTGCGCACGGGCTTTGTCAAGTTGTAGCGAGCAAGGGCCACTCTTTGTTGTGGTTCACAGGCTTCTCACTACGGTGGCTCCTCTTGTTGTGAAGCACGGGCTCTAGGCATGCGGGCTTCAGTAGTTGTGGCACGCGGGCTCAGTAGTTGCGGTGAACAGGCTTAGTTGCTCCGCGGCATGTGGGATCCTCCCCTCCCAGGGCTCTAACTCGTGTCCCCTGCATTGGCAGGCGTATTTTTAACCACTGCACCACCTGGGAAGTCCCGGTTTTACTTTTTAATCCTGGTCATGTATTACCTTGATGTAATTTTTTAAAGAAGAAAATAACTATGCATTGTATTAGCTAGATTTATAACATCTGGAAAAGTGAATTGATTTCATCTGTTCTTTTCTCTGGAGTTGAATTTATATGTCCTATGAGGACATTGGAAGTAGTTTATTTTTATAGCTCCTGAAACTAAGTTTCTGTAGTGCCTTGAAGTCTGTTTTGTTTGTCTCTTGATTTATAATACATTGGCAAATCATTCCAAATAAAGTCTCTTTTCTTGTAAAAATATGCAAAGAAATAGCACCGGATGACTCAGAGTTTGAAGCGGGTGCTTTCATCCCTGGAGCACTGAGCAAGGCAGCAGGCAGTCACGGTGGCCTGAGCAGCCTGTCGCCCTGCTCAGCTGAGTCTGGCCCCGACCTCAGAACAAAAACCTTGATCCCATTCTTCAAACCCACCTCCCACCCCCATCCCCACCTCCAGGCCAAATTGAGAAACTTCGACCCATTAATCTGAAGTTCACAGGCCTGATGGGTCTATGGATAGGCTTCTGGGTACCCACAAAACCCCAGGACTACATTTGCAACTGTGTGTTTTTCTAGAAAGAGTGTCCAGACAGTCTTCAGATTTTCAAAGTCTTCAGGACCCTGGAACTGAAAAGGTTTTGCTGTCTGTAGGTCTCTGCTTCTCCTGACGAAGCAAACTTCTGGGGTTTTTATAAACAGTAAAGATGGCAATTCTCTACCCTTCCTTATGTTTCTAACATAGAGTGGTAGCTAAGAACTCCAACTCTGGACCAGAATGCCTGGGTTTGAAGCCTACCTTGACCATTTGCTAGCTGTGTGATCTCAGGCAAATTACTTAACCTCTCTATGCCCCTGTTTTCTCAATTACAAAATGGGTCAAATAATAGTACCGACCTCATTGGCTTGTTGTGAGGTTAAATTCCAGTGGCACTTTGGGCCTGTGAGTCTCTTGTGACCCTCTTGAAGACAGAGGTCATGTATGATTCATTTCTGTACCTCAAACATCTGTCATTGTACCTGGCATACAGTAGTGCTCAATAAGAGAATGAATGGATCTTGAATTCAGGCTTTGCCTAATTTCTACCCCAATTACAGCCTTCTAAAAAGGCTTCCTGCCTTGATCGGGTGATTTTTAAACACCCAATTCATCCATTCACTCATCATCCACTCAGTAAACAAATATTTATTTCATGCTTACCTTGTGACAAGCACCGAGGATAAAGCAGTCAACAAAACAGCAAAGCCTCTTGAACTCATGGAGTTTATATTCTCTTTTCATTGATGAAACTTTCGTGGGGACCTCCCCCTGGCAGTGCCGTTCTGATGCCTCTTGCTGGGAAGATAGTGGTGAAGGGCACAGACAAGACCTTTCAGATTTACAATCCTGCTGAATAAATCCATGGCTATCAATAAAAGCTACTCCCACACTCAAACCGAAATACTCGCAGCTCCCAGGCGGGCTGACAGCCCCAGAGCCCCTGTCTCAGGCACAGGAGCCCTCCTGGCCTCCTCTGGGCTCAGCGTTCCCGTGCGCTGGGCTGCTTCTCCCACTCGCTCTCCGCCTCCCTGGTCCTGACCCAGGGGAAGAGCCTGAGCAGGCTTGGGACACCCCTGTCCTGCCTGGGCTGTTGTTAGCAGGGGAGTCAAGGAGAGAAAGTACTGCCGGGGCGTGCAGGGTGAGGCAGGAGAGGCTGACTCTGGGTTGGCACCGACTGGGACACCCCAGGTCAAGTGCAGGGAGATACTGCAGAGGCTCTGAGACGGACCAGGGACCCAAGGTCACAGAGCTCACCACACACCTCCTTCCTGGTATTTTCTCTCCAGGAACAAATTTTTGACTGTAAAATCCTTTGTAGCAGTGCAAGAGAGGGAAGATACAGTCTGTTACCTCAAACAAAATCTTTTTACTGGGTTATGAAGGCTCCACACAGAACCCAGAGGCTGGGGCAAATCAGCCCTTGACTCTTTTTTCTAGTTGCCTCTGCCCACACCTACAAGACAAACAGAGCTGTCTGGCCACCTGACCTCCCATGACACGGCAGAGTCTCAGCACCGACCTTCAGCCTTCTTCCGCAGCATCTCTGGGGTCTCCCCGACCCTCTCATCTTCCACCCCACCTGGCCTGGGCACCCAATGCTATTTCCCTCAGCCTTCCCCTCCCCCCACCCTCTGACTAGCTTCTGTAATTAGCTGCTTTTACTTCGGTGACTATGCGTGCACTGGGTTCCTTGGGACTGGCATGGGAGAGCTGGGATTTAGGGGCTGCTTCACCTTCGGCGGTCTGGGTCATCTCTTGATTGAATTGGCCTTCTCCTACTCAGTTAAAGCAGTTGAAGGAGAGAGTCTGGAAGGACTTCAAAGCAAAGGAGGAGGTCACAGCTGGGGTCCCTGGGGGTGCCGGGTTCACCCTCACTTTTATGCAGAGTGGAGCGCCCTTAATTTCTTCCCTCCCTTTCTGCCCAAATAACCCTTCCTTGGTTTTTGTTTTTTCCTTATTTATTTATTTATTTATTTATTTTTGGCTGTGTTGGGTCTTCGTTTCTGTGCGAGGGCTTTCTCTAGTTGCGGCACGCGGGGGCCACTCTTCATCGCGGTGTGCGGGCCTCTCACTATCGCAGCCTCTCTTGTTGCGGAGCACAGGCTCCAGGCGCGCAGGCTCAGTAGTTGTGGCTCACGGGCCCAGTTGCTCCGCGGCATGTGGGATCTTCCCAGACCAGGGCTCGAACCCGTGTCCCCTGCATTGGCAGGCAGACTCTCAACCACTGCGCCACCAGGGAAGCCCCCTTCCTTGGTTTTTAAGATTCAGTTCCAATGGCTCCTCTTCTAGGTCACAGTCTCAGAGCCCCCCAGTCCACAGCGACCTCAAGTTGCTCTGAGTTTGTAGAGCCGTCACTGCATATGCAACAAATACAATCACTGCTGCTGTGTGTCTTCTCCTGGGTTGAGAAGCGGCCCCGTTGGTTACTGGCCACACGGGTCTCTGTGGAGAGTACGTCTGATTGCAGAGTCTACGTGGCAAACTCCTTGGGGACAGAAGCCATGCCGCGACCTCTGCGAACTGCTCTCGCCCCTTGGCATCTTGATAGTAGCGGTAGGTACGGACTTCCTTGCTGATTGATGGCTGATTAAAGATGGAAACTTGCTTCGTCATTTGATTTCACTCCTGCTAAGACAGGGAGGTAGCTGGCACTTTGGGGAGGAGCCCAGACCTTGATCATTCTTTGCATCATATGCTGTACCAGCAAAAAAATGAGGCTCAATAGGAATCCAAAGGAGTGGAAATTACAGGGAACGTTGTGCTTTTCTAGGCTCGTGTTCCAAAGCGATGCTAAAACATCCAAGTACACTTCCATTCCTAGCTCAGAAACCACAACAGATGGGAGCAAGTGTGGGCAGTAATTAGAGGCCAAGGTGAGGGGACAGAGTCATCCATCAGGCCCTGGAAAACCTCATCAAAGGAAATCAACACAGAGAATAAAGCCTCCCTAGGTTTGTTTTGGAAGAAAGTTCGGGGTTTTATGTCCTGGCTCCTACAAGTACAAGAGACCTGGCACTGGCTTGGACCATCCAAACACGAAACCCGGTGATTACGTGCTGTGGGCAGAGCCAGCCTGGTTTCTCAATGCCACATCCATTTCCTGTGGTGGGTGGCAGGTCTACAAGACACGGTGGTGCCAAGTTTTCTCAGCTCCCTTCTCAGTGTGGGGAAGTTAGAACACAGCCGAAGAGCATGGTCTGGAAGCACACAGCAAGCCACTGTGAAGATGAGTTGAACAAGATGGGCCAGGTTTCAACCAGAACGGCTAGTTCTTTTTTTTTTTTTATAAATTTATTTATTTATTTATTTTTGGCTGTGTTAGGTGTTCATTGCTGCGCACGGGCTTTCTCTCATTGCGGAGAATGGGGGCTACTCTTCGTTGCAGTGCGTGGGCTTCTCATTGCGGTGGCTTGTCTTTGTTGCAGAGCACGGGCTCTAGGCGTGTGGGCTTCAGTAGTTGTGGCTCGCGGGCTCTAGAGCGCAGGCTCAGTAGTTGTGCCGCACGGGCTTAGTTGCTCTGCGGCATGTGGGATCTTCCCGGACCGGGGCTCGAACCCGTGTTCCCTGCCTTGGCAGGCGGATTCTTTACCACTGTGCCACCAGGGAAATTCCAGAACGGCTATTTCTTTATGAACAGAAGCAAAGCCATGGAACACGTTCTGGTGGAAAAACCAGTCTGGGGGGAAGTGGATCTCCTGGATGAAGAGGTACCAAAGGCAGGAAGAGAGTGAGGAAGCACCTTCTCTGATCTGGACTAGTGAAGGGTTTGGCCAACTTCAATTGTCTTTCCCAAGGACTGCGTGGAAGTATCCAGGGATTTTGTTTGTTTGTTTGTTTTGTTTTGTTTTAATATTTATTTATTATTTATTTAGGCTGCACCAGGTCTTAGTGGAGGCACGCGGGATCTTTAGTTTCGGCATGCAAACTTTTAGTTGCGGCATGCATGCAGGATCTAGTTCCCCAGCCAGGTATTGAACCCTGGCCCCCTGCATTGGGAGTGCAGAGTCTTACCCACTGGACCACCAAGGAAGTCCCTCCAGGGATTTTTGAATCCTGTGAGAGGTTTAAGGTCACGGTCCCTGCTCTCTCCCTTGGCCTTAGCGTTGGCACACTCTGTTAAGGGATATGGCTCATTTCCCTTTGTCCCACCAAATCAACTAAATAAAAGTGACCTAATTTGGCAAAAATAGTCATTGGGTACCTTCACATACAGGAGCTATGGGAGTGGGAGGTACCCAAGAAAAATAACTTGTGGTCCCCACCATTTTGGAGCTCAAGGAAGGAGATGGCCACTGGGGATGCCAGCGCTGGGAGGGTCCCTCCAAAAAGGAGTCCTTCCCAATGTTATGCACCCCCATGGAGCAACACTCCAGGGTGTCTGTCCCCTTATGCCCATGTGACTGGGGGGCACAGCTCCTGGGGTGAGGACCACCCACAGAGCTTCTTTGAGGTCAGGGTCTCGAAAAGACCGACCCGGAAGTCCTGTTAGCTCTGCCCCCTGAAGGTTCGAGGATAGGGCCTTGCCCATAGCGAGTGCTCAATGATCTCAGTAGGCAATGAGTGCAAATCTGCTTACCTCATGTAAACCGTCTACATTTTTAGGAGGCACCCACTACTGACGTGTGTTACTCAGCGTTATGGGAGTTACATTCTTTCATGCTGTGGTTGGCATGCAGTTTACTGCCCTGGTGAAGAGAGATAGCCAGTGAGCAGGAGAACAGTGTGCTGCTGCCTCTTTTTTTACCCCACTATGGACATGTGCCACCAGAAAAGTCCTTACCTTTTTTCCCGGCTTTATTGAGATATAACTGCTTGAATTTTTTTTAAGATGCAAAAAATTTTTAACGGTTTAACTTGAATAATTTAAACTATTAACTTAAGATTGCATTTGCTGGGACTTCCCTGGTGGTCCAGTGGTAAAGACTCCACACTCCCAGACTTCCCTGGTGGTGCAGTGGTTAAGAATCCGCCTGCCAATGCAGGGGACACGGGTTCGAGCCCTGGTCTGGGAAGATCCCACATGCTGCGGAGCAACTAAGCTCGTGCGCCACAACTACTGAGGCTGTGCTCTAAGAAAGCCCATGAGCCACAACTACTGAATCCCGCGCGCCTAGAGCCCATGCTCTGCAACAAGAGAAGCCACCACAGTGAGAAGCCCGCACACCACAACAAAGAGTAGCCCCCGCTTGCTGCAACTAGAGAAAGCCCGCACGCAGCAACAAAGACCCAATGCAGCCATAAATAAATAAATAAATAAATAAATAAATTTATTTTTTAAAAAAAGGACTCCACGCTCCCACTGCAGGGGGCACGGGTTCAACTCCTGGTGGGGAACTAAGATCCCACATGCCGCACAACGCGGCCAAAAAAAAAAAAAAGATTGCATTTGGTAACATTTATATTAATATTTGTTTATGGGAGCAAATCTAGAAGAAAACCAGAAAATTATTCAAATAATTTTTAATCTCTTGTAACTGCATAGACTAGAGTTAGTCACTGCTATCTTTCTCTTTTTTATATATTTATATTTTTTTATTGAAGTACAGTTGATTTACAATGTTGTGGCTACTTTTCTATAAGGTATGAATGCTTATAGAAGAATGTTTCCAGTATTCTTTCTCTGCCTCCTGTTTTATTTTTAAAACTGAGATCCTGTTGTGGGTGTGTGTGTGTATATGTGTGTGTGTGTGTGTGTATTTATATAATGACTTTTATTTAGTCACGTTGTAATTAATGGCAACACATATTTCTTCATACACTCCTAAAACCACTACCACAAGCAAGATAAAGAATATTTCCATTACCCCAAAAAGTTCTCTGTGCCTTCTCTTGGTCATTCTCTCAATCCCCAGCTCCAGGCAACCACCGAGGGACTGTCACCATAGATTAGATTTGGTTTTTGTGTTTCATATAAATGGAAACACACAGTATGTATTCTTTTTTGTCTGGCTTCTTTCATTCAGCATAGTGTTTTTGAGGTTCATCCACATTGTTGCAGGTACAAGTAATTCATTCCTCTTGATTACTGAGTAGTATTCCATTGTATGGATACACTACAGTTTATCTATTCACCTGTTGATAGACATTTGGATTGTTTCCAGTTTGGGGCTATTATGAATAAAGCTGCTATGCACAGGTCTTTGTGTGGACATATGCTTCTTGTGTAGACATTTAGGATAGACTTGCTGGATCATAAGGTAGGTATATGTTTAAATTTGTATATTTTTCAAAAGTCAAAGTGTCTTCCTAAGTATTTGTACCATTTTACAGTCCCACCAGTTGTGTACGAGTGTTGCAGTTCCTTCCCATCCTCACTAACACTTGGTATGGTCAGTATTTTTAATTCTAGTCATTCTATTGAGTGTGTTATTATATACAGTGTTTTTTATTTAACATTATATCATGAGTATTCTCCATGATATTAAATATTCTTTGGAAACACCATTTTGTGTGGATGCATTATATATCATTATATGGGTGAACCATACTTCAGATAAGTAATTCCCTATTGGTGAATATTTAGCTTATTTGTTGTCTTCTCCATAAATAATGCTGTTAAAACATCTTTGGCAGAGTAAGTGGTTATTTCCTTAGGATAAATTACTCAAGTAATTCTTTCTTATGGTAGAAAAATACAGAAGCAAAAAGAAAAAAATCATCCAAAATTTTACCACTGTGAGAAAACCATCTTCAACAATTTGGGGTATAGTCTTCCCACCAACTAGCTAACCAGCTAACCATCTACATTTTTTAGAGTCCATTTTTTTGTTCACTGCGCTAAACTGCATCTCAAAATAAGGTCAATTTTCTTTAAAGCTATGTCCATTTTAGAAAATTAAAAAGGATCATAGTAGAGAATGAACTTTTTTAGGGCTCTTGATACATATTGCCAAGAGCTCATTTCTAGCATTTTGGTGCAAGGAAAAGGGATCCTAGCATTTCATCTATCCAATGGGCAGCTTTGGATGTTCTCAGTGGAAGGGGTCTGAACCTTGAGGATAATCCCCTACCTTAAGGGCAATCCCCTACAAATCTCTGGGCAGACTCTAGAGACGTTATCTCTAAAAATCTCAAATGGAGCCTTAACCCTCTCCAGAAGAAGCGGAATGCACAAAACTAAGAAGCAAAAAACAAGCTTCTTTTTACAGGCACTCTTGTCCCCATAGAATATATACGCATATTCTATGAAGCATTCTGATGGAATTCTCCCATTTCTGAACTTTGCAATGAATGTACTGCTCCAATATAAAATAAAAAATAAAAATAAAAAATTTTTTTAATTAAAAAAAAAAGATAAAACAAACAAACAAAAAGTGTACTGGCTAGACACACCCTGTCTGGACCCAGGGAGGAATTTCCTAAATGGTGGGTGTGTACTAAAAGCAGAGAGAGGCTCTGAGCTGGACTGTGGGAACAGGCCCTGACAGGCAAATGTCTCATAGCCCCCAGGCTGGTGAGCACCTGGGGAAGTCACAAGGGTAGAAACCACCACTCTCAAGAGGGGAAGAAGGGAAGAGAAAAACTTGTTTATTTGTTTGTTTGTTTTCATCCAGAGGTTATAGTTATAGGAGTGTACACGCAAGCAATCACTTCTCAGAAGCAACACTTAGAAAATGTGCCAGTGTTGCCTTTGTACTTCCTGTGTGCCAGGCAATGGATTAGGTGCTTTATGTGCATTGACCACTTTAATATTCACAGTGACCCCATGAAGCCGTTAGTATTTTTACCTCATTTTTTAAGACAAGGAAATAGAGGCTCAGAGAAGTTAAGTAACTTTCTTGAGGTCACACAGCTCGTGTGTGTGACCTGAGACTCTCTGACCAGATCCATATTAGATGGACCCACATAGCCCCATAATCCCCAGTCCTTTCCCTCTCCCCCATACTTGGTAGCTCTCTGAACTGTGGCCCAGTAATACCACCTCTGCTCTGTTCATCATATTCATACGTGCATCTACAGCTGGTCACACTGGTGCTTGGGAAAGTATATACACCAGGATGTAAGAAATATTAGTGATTCTCACAGGGCTCCCAGGTGAGGGAGGCAGCATTGCATGATGCAAAGGGCACTGGCCTGGGGATTAGAAGGGCTGAGTCCTATCTCCAGATCTACCATAATAGCCTAACGACCACAGGTAAGTGATTTAACCTCTCTGGGACTCTGTCAGTTCCTCCAGCATCATTTCCCCATTTAATCACAAGGCCTCCCTCAGGGGTCCTTGTGGGGACTAGTTGAGACTATGTATTTCAATATGAAGCCTCTTGAGCCATTCAGCTGCCAGAGCAAACTGCTTGAATGGAATCCAAGGTCTGTCCACTTGCTGGTTGTGGAACTCTAAGTAATTTATCTAACTTGCTGTGCCTCAGTCTCTCCTCTGCAGAATGCACCTACCTCATAGGGTTACTGTAAGTTTCAAAGAGATAATTCCTGGGACAGAGTAAGTAGTACATACATGTTATGATTACTATTAATAACACGTAATCTATACATCCCCATACTTGGGTTGGTTTTTCCTGTTGTGTAAGCCCCGTTCTGCCTGCCTCACCCATGATGATGGCATGAATTTCACACAGGCTTCTGATTCTCTTCAGAGATTTGCAACAGGGCAAGACATACTTGGTGTTTTTATCTGAAAGTGCTTAAACCCAGAGCCAGGAAGACAGTTGACAACTGCTCCCTGAGGTGAGAGTTTCCCAGCTCTTGGTTCACTGCGCAGTGATTGTATCATGGGCAAGGTGCTCTCCCAGAAATACTCAACGCTAGGATGGTGTCTGGAGTGCAGTTCCATTGTGTATGTGTTCCTTTGTGATCTGAAACCAGGGAGGAGCCAGGGCTGTGGGAAGAGTGGGAGCAGGAGGGGAGGGCGCTGTACAGACATTACCCATCTGCTCTTCATTGAAAGACTGAGGATGGCATGGTATCCTTGCTCCTGTATTTTAATAAAATTGCCCCAATGGCACATTGCCTGAAAACCTGCAAGCAAATCACACTAATTCAGACCAGGTGGACTTTGTAAAATGTCAGCATTTTCAACTATTTCATTCAATTCAAAATATTTTCTAATTTCCCTTGTGATCTCTTCTTTGACCCACCGGATATTTCCAGAAATCTTTCTTTTATTGATTTCTAGTTTAATTTCACTGTGGTTAGAAAACATACTTTGCTTTCAATTCTCTTTTGTTTGCTAAGGTTTACTTTATGGTCCAGATTATAGTGGGGCATATTTCACGTGCACTTGAAGAGAATAGGTATCCACTGTTGGGTGGAATATCCTATAAAGGTCAATTAGGTGAAGCTGGTTAATAGTTTTGTTTTGGTCTTCTCTATCTTCACTATTTTTCTGTCTGCTTTGTCTGCTTATTCTATCTTGCTACTGAGAGAAGAGTCTTGAAACCTCCAATTATAATTATAGATTTCTCTATTTCTTCTATCAGTTTTTATTTTAGATGTGTTGAAGCTCCGTTATTGGGTACTACACATTTAGAATTGTTATGTCTTCTCAATAAAATTATTTCTTACCATTATGTAGTGTACCTCCTTATCCCTGGCAATATTTCTTATTTTTGAATCTACCTCAGCATTCTTTTGATTTATCCTTCTCTATCCTTTTACTTTTAAACTATTTGCGTCTTTATATTTAAAGTGTGTTTCTTATAGGCAGCATATAGTTGGATCTAGCTTTTTCATTCAATCTGATCATCTCTGCCTTTTACTAGGGGTGGCTTAGACTATTTATGTATCTAATTATTGCTATGTTGGATTTAAGTCTACCATCTTGCTAATTGTTTTCCATTTGTCACATCTTGTCTTCCTTCCTTTTCTCTCTTTTTCTTCTTTTGAATTACTATTTTTTAATTATTCCATTTTACCTCCACTTAAACTATTTTAATTGAAAGTGTTCCCATACATACCAAAGCCTTTTAACATACAGATTCATTTAATGTGTTGTCAACTAGAAGTCCTTTTTATTTTAATTGAAAGAACAGTGGACTTTGGAATCAACCAAACCTGAGTTTGAAATCTGACTCTGCTGCCAACTGGCCATCTGGCCTTTGTCACCTTAATCTCTATAGGATTCAATTTCCCCATTTGTAAAATGGGACGATCATTACTACTTTTCAGAGTACAAAGAGAATCAAATGAAAAATTAATTACAGTATCTAGCATAGGCCTAGAACACAATAAATGCTTAATTAATGTTCTTTGCTTTCATTTCGTTTTTGTTTTCTACGCAGCTCTGTTTCTAAAAGAGATTTGAGCACTATTAAGGAAGCAAATACCTGGCCTATTTACTACCACTCCTGTATCTTCTTTTGAGCCCAGCGCAGACATTGCTAATCAATCACAGTGCTGTTTTAAATATATATAATAAAAGATTATATTATAAATAAATATAATCTTTCTTTCTTTTCCTTCTCTCCTTTTTTTAAAATGCATAATCTTTCTCAACATTGTGCCAATCAATTGGAGATGGGCCAAAATATAAAACCTCTCAACCATCAGAGGACTAGCACATCAACCGTACTTAAAATATTTTCAATACATTCATAATTTTAATTGGGTTAAATCCCCTCTTCCTCTAACAATGTTTTATCTCTGTTTATTTATTAAGCCCTTTGCTAAGGTATTGCAAGGGAAAACTTTAGTTAGTTCAGCTCCAGTGATTTCAAATGCTGAATCAATGAGGTTTTTACTTGGCATCTGTGAAACCAGACACCAGAGAAGAGAAGGGGGAGAAAGTAGAGTTGTTGGCCAGAGGTCAGGGGCAGGACCGCAGGCCAGCTCATCAGACTCCTTTTAGAGCCTGACACAAGCATGTGATGAGGGCGTGGCATCCCGTGATGGGCACCAACTATTCCTCCTGGGGCCTCGGGTGTCACTTAGCTACAGATGGACAAAGAACAATCTGTCATTTGCTTTGAAAAAAAAGCCTTGACCTTGCACCACAGCAAAGCACCGCACAGTCCTCGTTCAGCTGCTTCTCCACCCCCAGCCCTGAAAATAAAGCCTTCCTGTCACTGTTGCCGGGGCCGTTCGCCATTCCAGAGACTTGCTGGTGTCCAGGGACAGACATGCAGCTTTGTCCCCCAGGATCCTGAGCCTGTTGGGTGGGGATCAGCCTGGTCAGTGGCGCCAGGGCTGCCCTCCTTGTAACTGCAGGAGGGCCTGACTTATGACAGGGTTCGTTTCTTGTTATTGAGGAAAACATCAGCAGGAGAACAACCTCATTGCCTGGAGGGAGATTAGGAGAGACCCCTGGGACCACCACTCAGCCTGACTCTGCAGGACACCTGTGTCCTCCTCTGAGCTTTCCTTTCTCTCTTCTTACCATTTCTCCTACTATTCCTGTCTTAAAAACCTTCGGAATGAAACCGAGCAGGACTCTGTGGGGGCTCCTGAGCACGGAAACTTTTCCATGTCCTCCATTTCTTGTTGGTAGGTCAAGGGATACATATAACGATAAGCTCTTCTGCAGAACAAAAACCCCAACAAATGGAAGATGTTAACTTCTTGATGAAGCCTTCTTCAAAGATCAGGAGACCCCCTGAGGCCAGATTAAGGGAGTACAGGCCCTGCACACACCCTGATCGTTATCAGCAACCCTGCCCTTGAACCATTGTTATAAAACTCCTCACCAAATCCCCCCAGGTTAGGACACACAGTTTTTGAGGCCTGAGCCTGATGTGTCCCCCTTTGCCTGGCAAAGCAATAAAGCTATTCTTTTCTACTTCACCCAAAACTCTGTCTCCAAGATTCAATTCGGCACCGGTGCACAGAGGCCAAGTTTTCGGCGTCAGTAACAGCAGGCAGGGGGCTGAAATTTCTTGAAGTTTCCCACATTACATGCAGAATGTTGTATGCTTTCACCAATTTGGACCGCAGAGATAAACGGGGAAGAGTGCTTACATCTCATACACCCCTGTGATTGGGCAGATATGACCAGAACCCTTCCAAACGAGGATCTAGAAAGAGTGCCTTCTCTTCCATTTATCACAGACAGGACATCTTGCTCTGGCATTTATTATTTTACTATTTAGAAGTTGTCTTGGTCCAAATGTGTAAGAATGGCAAAAAATAAATACATAGATGGATACACACACATGCACACACACACCAGGATTCTTACTCTGAGTTGTTAGTGGTGCTTTTGAAATCTTTCTGCAAAGCCGAGGTACAACTTAAAGCCATGGCCTTTTGAGTTCTTGTTGCCTCAAATACTGCTTCATGTTCATGTTCATCTAGAAACGTCACAGATTTATGCCAACATGACTTAGGCAAAGTAATAATGGTAATGTATAATGACAATAATAATGGTAACAATAACAAAAATCCAGCCCCTGGACCCAATAGAAGCTGTCACTCTCTAGACCTCCTTTCAGCTTCACCTGAGAAATTCTCTCCGCTCCCCTCTTTCTTCAAAGTTCATTTAAGTGTCTGGACTTCTGTGAGCCTTTGGTGATTCCCAGACAAAAATCATCATTCAGGGGCTTCCCTGGTGGTGCAGTGGTTGAGAATCTGCCTGCTAATGCAGGGCACACGGGTTCGAGCCCTGGTCTGGGAAGATCCCACATGCCGCGGAGCAGCTGGGCCCGTGAGCCACAACTACTGAGCCTGCGCGTCTGGAGCCTGTGCCTCGCAACGGGAGGGGCCGCGATAGTGAAAGGCCCGCGCACCGCTATGAAGAGCGGTCCCCGCACCGCCATGAAGAGTGGCCCCCACTTGCCGTAACTAGAGAAAGCCCTCGCACGAACCGAAGACCCAACACAGCCAAAAATAAATAAATAAATAAATAAAGTAGCTATAAAATTAAAAAAAAAAAAATCATCATTCAGGTTCTATGCTTCCATGGCAATTTGCCCCTGAAATTTGTCTTCTGTCACATGATATTAAAATGAACTATTTTTGCTTCTTCTTGTAAAACTGTGAGGTCTTTAAAGGCAGAGAACAAGAGTCATTTGTTGTTCCAAGGGCCTAGCACACGTCCTCGATAATGCTTAGTTGAACTAAATGGAATTTATTTGAATTGAGTTAAACTGGCTCATTAACACAAATTTCAGACATGAATATATTCCAAGGTATATGATATGAAGATTATTTGATAATATCTCTGCAATATCAAAAGACCAAGGAGCAAATATTCTCATGAGCCATGTCCAGGTTTGCAATCCACCTGATCGCATATGCGTACTGTGTGCAAGGCAGTCTCAGCTGGGTGCACAGATTTATAATTTTGTGTGATAAGAATGTGATAGAGTGAGGCAATTTTGAAATGATGGCTAAAATATTGTGTGAGATGTTTCGCGCAGACGCCATGTGTTGTTCACAAAGTTGTCTCAAATTAGAACTATAAATCTAACCATAAGTTTGAGACAGTCTAGGAAAAGATTCAAGGATCCCCTCCAGGAGTCCATTCTAGAAGTTTTACCATCCTTAGTGATCAGCAAGTAATCGCATCCCTTCGGGACTTGCCTACATCATCTCATACTATCTTCCCCACAACCTTATGAGGCAGACAGTATTGACCTCCCACTTCTTAGATGGGCAAACTGAGACAGGTTGTGGGAAGTCAGGCTCATAGATATTAAGCAGCTGAGCTGGGATCTGAACTCAAGCAGTCTGGCTCCAGAGTCCGTGGTCTGTACATTCTAGGTATTATACACAGCTACCCAGTACACTAATCTACTTCAAGAACACATGTCCTCAGATCTAAGTTAATCCAAATTACTGCGTGTTTACCTCTTGATTTCCGGTTGTGTCTTTTGTAGAAAAGAGAAAAAGATATTCAGCACTCCATAATCATACCATGAATATTTGAAGACAGTTCTAAAGCTGTTTCTGAGTTTTCTTTCTGCAGTTCAAATAATTCCAATTAGCTTAATTTTTCTCTCAGAGATTTTTCTCCCCCTATCTCATAAGTCACCCACATTTTTCAGGCACATTTTATTTTTTTAGATAGACTTCCAAATTATGAAGACCCAAACTGGATAGGAGTATTTTCCAGTTAAGGCCTGACCCAGGCCATATGTGGGAAAAGTATTCAGGAGTTTTGATATCTTTTCCTCATTAACATTCCAGTATCATGTTTTTTTGTTTGTTTTCTCAATAGTTTCTCTATTGCTGACTAATTCTGTACTTGTGACATAGTTGTTAACTTTGAAAATCTCATATTTTTTTTCACTATAGCTCTTGTGAGCCATTTTTCATCTTGTATTTGTGGTATGGGTCATTTTTTAAAAGTGTGTCAAGGCCAATCTAAAAGGGTCACAGTGAGTTTAGTTCTCACTATAGGGGATGTTAGCAACTCCACCTTATTTGGTATCATCCACCAACACAAGATGCTTATTCTCAACTCTATCATGTGGGTCACTGAATAAAGTATTTATATAAACCTCTTTTCCCATAAATATATTTTTCTAGCTTCCAGATTGCCTGGAAGTGCTGAAATGAATTACATTTTAATCCTTTCCAAGAACTGTAGTTGATTATCTGAGCTTTATGTCGACTTATGAAAAAAAAAATCAAGATTCACTTTCAAATCTGAAGAAATACTGATGTTTGGCCACTGCTCAGTTCCTGGAAGACAACCAAAGTTGAATTTTTTCTAAATACAAGAGGGACAGCAATGTTCTTTGGAAACAAAAGCTTGGCCTGTATATACGGAACTTACTGAGAGGTCTCTGCCCCTCATCTTGTTTCTAGACTGGCATTCCTTTTAGTTATTGCTAAACAGAGAAAAACTACAATCTGGTAGCAAGCCAGGGCAACTATAAACTTAAGGATTGGAAGTCTTTAAACACAAGTTTTTATATTGTTTATTTTATATCTTGTGTCCTAGAAAGGAGAAGACAGGCCTTCTTTTATAAAGGAAGTTTCATGGCTTTTTCTTTGCTTCCATGTTTGCAGCACCAGCTGATGCACTGCTCATGCCAATAAATCCCAGATCGGGAGAACCACCTGGAGAGTTTGGAAAATTCACATGGTCAGCCTCTCCCTAGACTTCTTGAATCTCCATCTTGCAGGTGTTTTTTTTTTTCTTCCAGTTTTATTGAGATATAATTGACATACTGTACAATTGCAGTATGTAATTGCACAGCACAAGTACAGTACAAGCACTGCA
The DNA here is from genome assembly GCF_009873245.2 of Balaenoptera musculus. Lineage (NCBI taxonomy): Eukaryota > Metazoa > Chordata > Mammalia > Artiodactyla > Balaenopteridae > Balaenoptera > Balaenoptera musculus. The sequence continues at coordinate 139,009,111 of NC_045786.1, read as the reverse complement.
CAAGTTTAAGGTGCACAGCATAATGATGTGACTAACATTCATCATGAAATCATTACCACGGTTTAGTGAACATCCATCATCTCATATAGATACAAAATTCAAGAAATAGAAAAAAAATATTTTTTTCCTTGTGATGAGAATGCCTAGAATTTACTCTCAACAAATTTCACATATAACATAATACAGTAGTATATTATCACGTCGTACATGACATCCCTAGCACTTATGTATCTTATAACTGGAAGTTTGTAACTTTTGACCACCTTCACCCCACTCCCCCTCCGCCCACCCCCACCTATCCCCACATTCCGCCTTTGGTAACCACAAATCTGATCTCTTTTTCTATGGGTTTGTTTCTTTACTTTTGAAGAATAATTGACCTATAACACTACGTTACTTCCTGGTGTACAACATAGTGATTTGATATTTCTATACATTTCAAAATAATCACGATGATAAGTCTAGTTACTATCTGTCACCATACAAAGTCTCGGGTTCTCTGGTGGTAGGGCTTGAGGTCCTAGAGCTGATGTTGGCCTGCTGGCAGGTGGGGCTGGATCTCAACAGTTGGCTGCAGGACCAGGGGGCCTGGGGCTAGTGCTGGCCCACTAGTGGATGGAACTGGGTCCCAGGATCTCTGGCTGCAGGGCCTTGGGAGCCCCAGAGCTGATGTTGGGCCACTGGTGGGCAGGGCTGAGACTTAGGGGCTCCTAGGGCTGGTGCCCTCCCCCGCCCCACTGATGGGTGAGGTTGCAAACCAGTGCTAGTACCAGCCCACTGGTGGGCAGGGCTGGGTCCCAGGGTAGCCGGGGGCTTAGAGGAGCCTAGGGCAGCTGACCTGCTGAGGGGTGGGGCTGTGTCCCAGCCCAGCTAGCTGCTTGGCTAGGGGCATCCCAGGACTGATACTGGGCAAGTCTGGGTCCTGGGGCTCATAAGCTAGAGGGAGGATTCTAAAATGGCATTTGCCACCACCAGTGTCCTTGTGATAGAATGAGCTCCCCAAAATGACTGCCGCCAGTGTCTTACGTCCCCAGGGTGAGTCCCAGTTATCTCCTGCCTCTCTGGGAGGCTCTCCAAGGTCAGCAGGTGGATTTGACCCAGGCTCCTTTCAAATGACTATTTCTGCCTTGGGTCCCAGAGTGTGTGAGATTTTGGATGTGCCCTTTAAGAGTGGAGTCTCTTCACCACAGCCCTCTGGGTCTCCTAAAATTAAGCCCCACTGGTATTCAAAGCCAAACATTCTGAGGTCTCATCCTCCCAATGCAGGACCTCCGGGCTGGAGAGCCCAGTGTGGGGTTTGGACCTCTCACTCCTTGGGGAGGACCACTGCAATTGTGGTCATCCTCCTGTTTGTGGGTCCCCTACCTGCAGGTGTGGGTCTTGACTATACTGTGACTCCACCCCTCCTACCCATCTCGTTGTGGCTCCTTCTTTATATTTTTATTTTTTAAATTTTTTTTAATAAATTTATTTATTTTATTTATTTATTTTTGGCTGCATTGGGTCTTCATTGCTGTGCATGGGCTTTCCTCTAGTTGTGGCTAGCGGGGTCCACTCTTTGTTGTGGTGCGAGGGCTTCTCATTGCGGTGGCTTCTCTTGTTGCAGAGTATGGGCTCTAGGTGCGCAGGCTTCAGTAGTTGTGGCAGGTGGTCTCAGTAGTTGTGGCTCGCAGGCTCTAGATCGCAGGCTCAATAGTTGTGGCGCACAGGGTTAGTTGCTCCGCAGCATGTGGGATCTTCCCGGACCAGGGTTCGAACCTGTGTCCCCTGCATTGGCAGGTGGATTCTTAACCACTGTGCCACCAGGGAAGCCCCTTCTTTATATTTTTAGTTGTAGAAGATGTCTCCGCTAGTCTTCAGGTTGTTCTCATTGATAGCTACTCTATAAATAGCTGTCATTTTGGTGTGCCTGAACGAAGAGTTGAGCTCAGGGTCTTCTTTCTCTGCTGTCTTGGCCACCCCCTTGTAGGTGGTATTGAGATGTGGGGGAAGGATATCTCTATTTTCTAAAACCTCCCCAAATTGGTTAAATCATTTGTAGTTAAATCCCTGTAATGAAACACCAAGCAGCCATTTTAAAAGGAAATAAATCTACATGTGCTTATATGGAAAGGTCTCACATTAGCCACACAGAATGTGCAGTAAGTTCTCATTTGACACGAATTCATCCTGAATTTTTGATATTTATATATACTTACATACATAACATATATGTATACCGTGTACATTTAGATGCATCACCAGAGGCACCTGTCAATCAGAAAGAATGCCACCTGTAGTACCAGAGCACCTGTGCCCAGTATAACATCTTGAGATGATGGATTGTAAGGAAGAGAGAGGGTCCCAGGGGAGGGACCAGGGAGCCTGGGGCCTCAGGGGGCTGGGAGCAGTGTTTATTTACCAACTGACATGGAAGTATTTCATCATTTTCACAACTGGGTGGGGCTTAGTCCTGCATTTACATTCATAAATCAATCCTGGAGGGATACCTAATAACCTGAAACTAGCAGTGTATCTATCGACATTGGCTGATTTAAGAAGAAAGAGAATTTACTGAGAGTACATTGGGTAGAATCACCGGGAAGGCTTGGAAAACATACAGGAATTAAAGGAGAGTGGACAGAAAGCTATAACCACAGACAAGACCACACTGCCGAACGAGTCCAGTAGCCCCCTGCTGCCAGCGCGCCTGGTGACCGGAGGCTGCCGCGGGCACCACTTGCAGACTTTGGAATACACTTTGGAAGCACTTAGCGCATCATCTTGTGACTGTTTAGACATCACCTTCCCCCTCACTGGACTGTGAGCCCCTTGAGCATAGGAACAGCATCTCATTAATCTCCCAGTTTCCAGACCCCACCCCAGTCCCCGGCACAGAGTGAGCAGAATGCTGAATGAAACAAATGAGCCAATAGAATTTAATTGCCAGATACTAGACTAATATAGGCAGAGAGAGTGACAGCTGTCTCTGGCCGTGTCACTTTAGAACCTCAAAAACGAACAGCAACACACGCTTTCTCACCCTCCATTTCTCTATTATGGTTGGTCAGCTGTGGTTTCAATAAAAACACATGGCTTGGGTTTCATGGTGGATTCATTCTGTATCTTTCTCTAAATTGAACATTCTTTTTAGCAGAGATTTGTATAAAACCACAGTGCCATGAAGTGATTATCTTAATTTCAAATGTGAGATCAAGATGAAGTGAATCTAGGGGACAGCTGTACTTGCATCTGTTTTAGAACTTTTGTTTTAATTGCCCACACACATTGAAAGAATATCCAACCACACCTCTGAGCCGTTCCTAAGCAAGCGACTAGAAATCAAGCTTGTTTCATATCGACCAGGATTCCAGAGAGAAGAAGCAAAAATAAACTCTGTCTTAAGAGTTGCAGTGATTTCCATAATAGCCACATAAAAGCCAGGAGTTGAGAACATATATCAGAATTCAGTCTCCACTGGACCTGCGAACACACTATGTAACTCTTCCAAGTTTCATCTGCTTTTTTCCAGGCCATGAGAGGAGTTGGAAGATGAAAGATAATAACATGCTAATAACAATAACAATACAAAAATAGTAGGTAGTCTTTATTTATGATTATATACTAGCCACTCACAGAAAAAGACCTGGTACAATTAACCATAAAATGTATAAGCTCAGAGAAATGAAAACTTATGTTCACACAAAAACTTGTACATGAATATTTATCGCAGCTTTATTTGTAATAGCCCAAACTGGAAACAATCCATATGTCCTTTGAAGGACGAATTAAACAAGCTTCGGTACCTCCACATCACAGAATACAACTCAGCAATAAAAAGGAACAAACTATTTGTTTTTAATTTTTATTTTATATTGGAATATAGCTGATTTACAATGTTGTGTTAGTTTCAGGTATACAGCAAAGTGATTCAGTTATACATACACATATATCTATTCTTTTTCAGATTCTTTTTCCATATAGGTTATTACAGTCTTGAGTAGAGTTCCTGTGCTATACAGTAGGTCCTTGTGGTTTTTTTTTTTTGGCCGTGCCGCACAGCACGCGGGATCTTAGTTCCCTGACCAGGGATAGAACCCGTGCCCCCTGCAGTGGAAGCGCAGACCCCTAACCACTGGACCACCAGGGAATTGCCCTCCTTGTTGATTATTTATTTTATATATACTAGTGTATATATGTTAATCCCAACCTCCTAATTTATCCCTCCCCCCACCTTTCCCCTTTGGTAACCATAAATTTGTTTTCTAAGTCTGTGAGTCTGTTTCTGTTTTGTAAATAAGTTCATTTGTATCATTTTTTTAGATTCCACATATAAGTGATATCATATAATATTTGTCTTTCTCTGTGTGACTTACTTCATTTAGTATGATAATCTCTAGGTCCATTCATGTTGCTGCAAATGGCATTATTTCATTCTTTTTTATGACTGAGTAATGTTCCATTGTATATAGGTACAACATCTTCTTTATCCATTCATCTGTCCATGTCTTGGCTATTGTAAATAGTGCTGCAAAGAACAAACTATTGATACATGTAACATCCTGGATGAATTCCCAGAAAGTTATATCGAGTGAAAAAAAACCAATGCCAAAAAGTTAGGTAGTGTATGATTACATGTATATAGCATTCTTGAAATGACAAAATTATAGAAATGGAGGAGAGATTAGTGGTTGCCAGGGGTTAAGGAGAGGGTGGGGACAAGAAAGAAGTGTGTGGCTATAAGTGTAACATGAGGGATCCTCATAGCAATGGAATGTTTTGTATCTTGACTGGATCAATATCAATATCTTGGTTGTGAAATTGTTCTGTAACTGTGCAAGATGTTACCATTGAGAAAGCTGGGTAAAGGGTTCGCAGGATCCCTCTGTATTATATCTTACAACTTCATGTAAATATGCCATTATTTCAAAATAAAAAAATTAATTTGGAAAAGAAACAAAAGAAAAGGGATAAGCAACACAAAGTTGTGAAGATAGAAAATAAAAATCTGAGAGACCAAAGCTCTAAGTTCTTATGATTAAGCAGTAAATTTATTTCTGTGCTTCCTTGAAGCAAAAGATAAAGAGGAAACCAAGATAAGTCATATATTCTTGTTCTGTGATGAAAGTAATCACAGAAAAGTTTTTTCCCTGGCAGTCAATTCTAGAAGAGAAATGAACTTAAAATAGAACCCACAGGGCACAAAGTAAGATCTACAGCATTGAAGCCGACTCAGAGCTCAGGTGCTGTTAATTTTAATGCTTGATGATCCGGGACTTGGTTAAGGGATCCTAGGGGGAAAAAAATGATACAACTTTCCCAACTGGTCTTACACATAAGTGGAGTAGATGATCACCCAAAAAGTGTGGCTTCAGGGAAACCAAAAAGACACTTCCCAGCCCAGCTATGTATTTCCTATGCAGTGTCTGAAAGTCCACCATTCAGAATGCATTACTTTGGCTAAGAATTTTTGCTATCTGTAATTCTCCTGAAAATTCAGAGACTGGGCCTTGCTAAAGTAATGCACAGAGAAGGGGCCTCCGGGCATCTAAGATAATCAAAAGAACTTGGGGAAAGAGTGTCACACCCTCTGCTTTTCCTCCTGTGACTGCAGATGCCTTTTCCCATAAAGGGCAACCCTCAACCTGTGCTTCCCATCCCAGCCCTCAAGGTCTCAGCACCTACAAATATCCCCTACCTCTACTAGATCATCTGTATCAGCATACAGACACGTTCTAGTATCTCCTGTCTCTAAAAAGCCAAAATCCAAGACAACCCAACAATAAAACTATATCCCCTTGACCCTACATCTCCCCCTATATGCTGCCCCATTTCTTTCCTCCCCTTCACAGCAAACCTTGCATTGTCCACAGTCTTGGTCCACTTTCTCACCTGCCTTTCTCTACTCAGCCCATTTCAAGGGGTCTCCATACATCCACACCTCCATACCTCTGTACAGTTGACCTCCATGTCCCTAAATCTGATGGTCACCTCTCTGTTGTCATTTTACTAGTTCTCTCTGCAGCATTTCTACCCAGCTGCTCACTCCCTACTTCATGTCACACTTTTTTCTCTGGTCTTCCACTTTTCCTCTTACCTCACTGGCTGGTTGCACATTCTGAAGTTGAGTTGTTGGAGCACGTAAGGGGTTTCCTGCATGTTGCTTGTTCCTCCTCTGTCCCCTCTAAGCTGTAGAGTGACCTAAACTGATCCTTTGTCTTCTCTAGCTTCACTCTCCTTAGGTAATCTTATCCAGGCCCACAGCCAGTTACTTCCAAAATCTGTATTTCCAGCTCTGATCTCTCCCCAGAATTCCTGATCTCTATATCCTAAGGCCAACTCATCTCTACATGGATGACTAGTTGACATCTCAAATTTAACATTCCCAAATAGAACTCAAGGTTTTCTCCCTCAACCTGTTCCTCATCCAGTTTCCCCTGTGGAAACACCAAACACCCAATGGCTCAGGCCAAAAAGTTTAGAGGTTTCCTCACCTTCTCTTTTCTCATCCTCAACATCCAATCCATCAGCAAATCCTGTCAACTCTACCTTATCCAGAATCCATCCCTAGTCCAAGTCGTCATCTTCCCTCTCCTGGGCCACCCTTGTAGCCTCTAACGGGCCTCCCAGCCTCCATTCTCCATCCCCCACTCCTAGCCCATTTTCCACACCGTGGTCAGAGCAATCCTTTCAAACTAAATTGGATCATATTGCTCCTTTGCCTAAGGTCCTCCATCTGATTCCCATCCCAATTAGATAAAATCCCAACATCTGGCCACAGCCTACAGAGCACAGACCGTCTGGTCCCTGCTAACTCCCTCTCAATCACCCTCTGCCAGAGGGGGCTGCAGCGGCGTCGAAGGGCACAGGCCATGTTTGCCTTGTCGTGGGGATATCCTCCGGGCCTAGTGCAGCAGGTACACAATAAATATTTGTGAAACAATGAAGCAGTGGTTTAGTAAGACAAACTGACAGTTCTAGACTGGTAACAACAGCTCTGTACCTCAGGGTCCGGGCTTGAAAAGCCAGCAGTGTAACCACCATTCTTCCTGGTTTGCTGTGAGACCTAATGGGAAAAAATTTTCCAGCTCTAAAAATCCACCCAATTGTTCTTTAATGGGTACGTGTTACAGTGTGCAGCGTGTGATGACATTTAGGGCTCCTCCTCGCTTTAGTCTTTGTGTGCAGTGACACAAGACTCTTCAGTCTTCAAGCAAACGCTCCATTTGTGCTCTTTAGGTCTGCATCAGCGTGTGATTATCGGCCACGGTAAGGCATGTGTATGAAGGGGAAAAGCTGAGTGTGGAGGAGGAGATTATTACTCCCAAGTAAAGCAACAGCATTTGGGGAGGAAGCAGCACGTTCATCCAGAGTCAGTGGGCTCAGAGAAGTCACATGAAAGAACACACGCCCCTGAAGGAGAAAGCGTGCCCTAAACCCATGGCCGGATCCACACGAGGCCTGACTGCCCTGCTGCTGGCACAGTCTCATGTTGATCCCCAGCTGTCCGAGCGTGTCACTGATTCTCTGCTTTTTGTTATTGTTTTCTTTTCCTGGAGGGTGTGTTTTGTTTGTTTAACATTCTCACACACGGTTTGGTCTGCACTTGTAAAGTAAAAGGACTGGAGAAGAGGACGTAAAAATCACCAGTCAACCTGCAATCACGTCCCGTAGTTTATGGAGAGTTGACACCTACTCATTTTTTCTCAGCTTCCTTTCCACTGCCTGCCTTTTTTTTTTTTCCTTCTGTAAATGTTTAAATCTGTGCCTCTAAAAAAGGGTGAGAGAGTGTTACAAAACAACAATATCAAAACAAATTTACCAAATTCACCAAAAATTCCTCAATATCAAATATCCCCTGATTATGTCATAGACATATGAATATATGTATACATTATATGTAGTATATATATCTTAAAATACTTGGCTTGTTCAAATCAGGATCCAAGCAAGGGCCACGCATTGCATTTGACTGATGTCTTTTAAGTCTCTTTTTTAAACCTAAAGTTTCTCTTTTCCTCCTTTCTTCCCCCTTGTCATTTACTGAAGAATAGGGCATTGTTTCTATAGAGTTCCCTCCATTTAAAATTTTTCTGATGGAATCTCTGTAGTATTATTTAGCATATTCCTACTCCCCTGAATTTCCTATAAATCAAATGTTAGATTTAGAGGCTCAATCTGCTTTGGGTTTTGTTTTTTGGCAGGCACACTTCATAGGTGGTGGTGTTTATTTCCATCCAGGCACCTGAGGACTAGATGTCTCTCGTGATGTTAACTACAGCTGATAATCATTGCCTACACCTGTTATTCCATTAAGGTTTTTGCAAGATGGTAAGATTCTAACTCTATCATTCCTTCTACATTTCTGACCTGGAATATTTCTATACAGAGAAGTTTTCCCTCATCAACCATTTGGGTTGCCCTGAGATACACTTTGAAAGAAATCACTGCCTGCCAGGAAAAAGAGGCAAATTCAAATGCACCAGCTGTGCTGCTTGGTAAGAGTGTTCATCAGAGCGTCGGTGCAGAAGGAGGATGGAGTGACCAGTGGAAATGAGATGTGAGCCCCTCCTCTCCGAGGTCCTCATTATTTCTGCACAGATGATTCTGAGCTGGCTCATTGCTGAGCCTGTGGTAGTCTCCACTTCACAATTTAGCCTTACCTGCATGCTCCCCCATGCTGTTACTGAGCTTTGTCCTGACTCTGTAGGTCAGCCCTGAGGACAGGAACCTTACCTTATGCTTGAGTCCCTGATAGACCTCGCAAGGCACTGAGCCCTGCTTAGGCTATCAACAAATGACTGATGACCATTTGAAAATCCAAGAAGATAAGTCATTTATTTTATCATTACCATAATCGTCCTCAAAAGCACTTCTGGGGCTTCCCTAGTGGTGCAGTGGTTGAGAATCTGCCTGCCAATGCAGGGAACACGGGTTCGAGCCCTGGTCTGGGAAGATCCCACATGCCGCGGAGCAACTAGGCCCGTGAGCCACAACTACTGAGCCTGCGCGTCTGGAGCCTGTGCTCTGCAACAAGAGAGGCCGCGATAGTGAGAGGCCCGTGCACCGCGATGAAGAGTGGCCCCCACTTGCCGCAACTAGAGAAAGCCCTCGCACAGAAACGAAGACCCAACACAGCCAAAAATAAATATAAATAAATTATAAAAAAAAAAAAAGCACTTCTGAAGTGTCTATCTGGTCACAGGGCTGCGCGGAATGACACAGTTCCACCCTTCAATAAGTTTTAAATCAGTGATGGACAACACCACCACAGATGGACATGTAGGAGCCAGATATCTGAACCAGCCCTAAATGAATACACAAAATACACAAATATATTCAAAAGGTAATATATTACTGCCAAATTGCCTTCCTGAAGGCTCATACCAGAGTATACTCTCCCATCAGTGTATGAGAATGCCTACTTCCCCATCCACTTGCCAAGATTAAACATGATCACTTCTCGGAATCTTTGCCAATTATATAGGTGAAAATGGAATCATATGTTCTAATTTATACTTCTAATCAGTAGTGAGAATGAATACCCCTTCATCCTGGTCATTTGTGTTTCTCCTTTTGTGGCTAATTACCTATTCTTTTGCTCTAGGCGCTGTGGTCCCTTGTGCACTGCTGGATGGGGTGGGTGCTAGATGTCACCACTCTGCAAGAAATCAGGGATGCTTTTGAAAAAATATCTGTTGTAAAAATAAAAATAGAGGGCTTCCCTGGTGGCGCAGTGGTTGAGAGTCTGCCTGCCAATGCAGGGGACACGGGTTCGAGCCCTGGTCTGGGAGGATCCCACATGCCGCGGAGCAGCTGGGCCCGTGAGCCACAACTACTGAGCCTGCGCTTCTGGAGCCTGTGCTCCGCAACAAGAGAGGCCGCGACAGTGAGAGGCCCGCGCACCGCGATGAAGAGTGGCCCCCGCTCGCCGCAACTAGAGAAAGCCCTCGCACAGAAACGAAGACCCAACACAGCCAAAAATAAATAAATAAATAAATAAAAAGAAAGTCTTTCTTCTTAAAAAAAATAAAAAATAAAAATAGAAAATACATGTAAGCAAAGAAATGTTTCAAGAAAAATCATGCATAATCCTACTTTTCAGAGAGAATCGCTTTTAATAATTTAGTTATTTCCTTCCAGACTTTCTACACATATAATGATATGTGTTTTTTACACACATGGGATCTTACTATCTTCAGCTTTCCTGTAAACTGTTTTCCTCATAGGAACTTTTGCAATTTCTTCCAAGAATTGAGGCAGAAGGTAGATGGGTCCCCCCGACCAGGGTAAGCAGTTGGAGATTTGTTCCCTGTGGACTGATATTCCAATTGTCCCTAGCAGGACAATTGAGAGAGGAGGCTGCACCCTGCCCAGATAGAAGATAAGAGACCACATATTTCTCATTCTCGAAGTCAAGGAAACCTTCCCGACTAGAAAGCTCCTTGGAGGTCAAAAAGGGAGGGACCGCCACCCCATAGTAAGTGATGTCAACTACCCATAGGCCTCTTCGCTAGAATCCATCTTGGCTAAGAGATGCGCACGCACACATGGGAGGATCCTGAGATCTCTGAACCAGGCAAATCAAAATGATTGGCCAAAGGAAACCAGGAAGAAATGCCCCATAAAAGTGATTCAAACTACCACGAGGGCGCAACTCTCTCTCTGAGTCCACCTGTGTGTCTATCCACACGTACTGTACTCTTTTTTTCTAATAAACACTTCACTTGTTTCACTACTTTTCATCTTTGTGGGAATTCTTTTCTGCAAAGCCAAAAGGTCGGGGACTTGTCAGTGACCACTGGTCTAGTGGCTGGGATTTGGTGCTCTCACTGCCGCGACCCGACCTCAATCTCTGGCCGGGAACCGAAACCCTGCTTCAAGCTGCTTCAGGCCGAGGCCACCAGAGATCAGAATGCCAAATCAATAAGAGAAAGACAAATATAGAGTCCATTAATAGAAAAATAAGCAAAGGATATGAATAGGTAATGATCAGGTACTTAAGTTCAGATTGTTTTTCTCCCACCAGGCTGGAGGTGAGGTTGGTGGGTCAGGAGTGGCTAAGGCAGATGGAACTCCTATCATAAGTACGTAAAAAGTGTTTTAACAAGTTTAACTGGGATCTGGAAAGCATTTTGAGATTCTGAGCTAAAAGATGGACAAATAAATTTCATCAACTAAGAACGAATACCCGGACACCATCTGCCTTGATCTAGAATTTATGACAAGGTACTGTTATTTTTATTATCTGTGCTACTATAATATAGTTCCTTGAGTTGGGTGATGCGTTTACTCGAAGAAACTCAATGCATTTCACATTATATTATTTCTGTGATAAATCAGAAAAGGGGAAGCACAAATGACCAATATGAAGAGGTATGCATCCTTACTGTTAATAGAAAGTATAAATTAGAATGAACATATAATTCCATTTTTCACTACCATAGAATTGGCAAGGATTCAAAGGAATGGTAATGCCCAGGTGAGGGGTGAGCATTCTCATACACAGATGGAGGTAGCTTTGCTTTGGGGCTAGCCTTGGGGAGGAAATTCAGCAATCGTAAGGTCTTGAGAAGGAGTGTGCTCTTTGATGCAGCAATATCATTCGCAGGGCTTTATCCTAAGGAAAAGAGCAGTAGTTTGAGAGACAAGGTATGTATACAAGAAAATAGGGTACTGGGCAAGGACATTGTGACATATTTATACCACAGAATACCACAGGGCAATTAAAATCATGTTTTAGATGGGTACTGGCTGAGTTCACGATGTATTTCTCTCTGAAGGAGGGAGGTTGCAGACAAGGGTACACTGCACGACCTCATTTTTGTTTGTACATAAATGCACACAAATGACTGAAAGGAGATTCACCTAATTATTAACAATGAGTTATCCTGAGTGATGAGATTATGCGCATTTATTTTTTTCTTTGTGTTTTCTAAGGTTTCTTTTTACACTGAACAAGGATTACTTATGTAAATTAGGCAGATGATATCATTAAAAATTATTTCTAGAAGAAATACAGGTTGATATGGGGGAACCACCAATAGACTTAAGACTTTGATTCTAAATAGCTCCAATGTTCTGACACTGGCCAGTTGCTGGGGGACAAGTGTCCCCCGCAAAGGTCCTAGGCGTGGGTGGCCATTTTTGTGCCAGGATTCAGTGTGACCTGAGCTCTTTGGCCCCAGCGCATTCCCCTTTTGCTCTGCTTAGGCCTCTGGGTTAGACGCAGGAGAAGTAAAGGAAATGAGAACAAATCATTCTTCATAAGGAGGACAAGGGAGGCCAAGGTGCAAAGCAAGTGGTGCAGGACACCAAGCCCCTTAGCATGGCTCGCCTAGACCACCTTGGGCACCACCCCACAGAGAGAAACTCAGAGGCAGAGAGCAACTTTATGAACCTGCTGCCAGACACAGACTGCTCTGGAGACGTCCTGCAAAAACAAGGGCACAGTTCACCCTATGCTCTCAGTCCCCTGAAACTGCTTGCTTTCTGCAAACTGAAACTTGTTCAGAGGGAGGAGAGCTCAACAGCAATGGGCTTGGAGGAGGCACATTTATTTTTCTTTCTTGGTATGAAAATTAGTTGGAGTTCCCTGGTGGCCTAGTGGTTAGGATTCCAGGCTTTCACTGCTGTGGCCCAGGTTCAATCCTTGGTCAGAGAACTGAGATCCCACAAGCCACGCAGTGCAGCCAAAAAAAAAAAATTAGCTAGAGATCAAAATGCCATATGCCAAGTTCTAAGTAGGATGATTTGTATCTATGATGGAACTGAGGCTCAAAACAGAGGTAAAGATGGAAACGCTGACATGGTTGGACAGGCTGAATCCTAGAAGAGGATGATGATTCAAATGTTATAGGACCCTGCAGTCCGAACAAAGGCGGAATAGAAAGGGTTTTGCAGCCCCTGGAAAAGGTTAAGAAATAAGATACCATCTTTCCCACATGAAGAAGTCCTCATTGCTCCCCTAGCCAACCCCACAGCCCAGCTCAACTGCACAAGGCCCCATCACCACCCAATTTTCAGGTCTGAACCCTGTGAGAACCCCAGGAAGCATCCCCAGATACCCCCACCCCATCTCTGCTTATCCAGACCCCTCACATCTTCCAGAGCCATCTCTATGGCCATCTCCCAATCCCTTGGCCTGAGAGGCTCTCTCCTTTAAGCCCTACTGCATAGTGTTTCTTGATTTCTGACTTCTAGCCTCCTTTTTGTGCATGTGTTTATTTTATTCTTCCGCTTCTGCGCAGAGGGCAACCTGAACAAAGACCATATGTGGTCCAGCTCTATGCCCACATATCAGGTGCGACATAAGTATTTGCTGAATATTTTTTAAAATCAACTTTTTACTTTAGAACAGTTTTAAGAAAAATTGCAAAGATATGATAGAGAATTCCTGTATCCCCACATCCAGTTTCTGATTATTAACATCTTATATTAGTATGGTACATTAAGGAACCAATATTGATACATTATTATTAACTATAATCCATGCTTTATTAGGATTTCCTTACTTTCTACATAATATCCTTTTTTTTGTTTCAGGATCCTATCCAGAATACTAGATTAGATTTAGACATCAGGTGGCAATTTTTCAGACTTTCCTTGTTTTGTTTTGTTTTTAATTGAGATATAATTCACATACCATAAAATTCACTCTCTTAAAGTGTACAATTCAGTGATAGTCTATTGACAAGGTTGTGTAACCATTAGCACTATCTAATTCCAGGACATTTTCATCACCCCAAAAAGAAATCTTGTTAGAGTCACCCCCCATTCCCTCCTCCCCTTAGTGTCTGGCAACCACTAATCTACCTTGTCTTTATGGATTTCCCTATTCTGGACATTTCATATCATTGTAATCGTAGAATATGCTGCTTTTGTGTCTGGCTTCTTTCACTTAGCATGATGTTTTCAGGCTTCATTCACCTTGTAGCATGAATTAGTACATCACTCCTTTTTATGGTTGTGTAATATTCCATTGTGTGGATATACCACATTTTTGTTTATTCATTCATCAATTGTTGGTCATTTGGTTTGTTACACTTTTTTGGCTATTATGAATGATGCTTCTTTGAACATTTGTGTACAAGTTTTTGTGTAAACATATGTTTTCAATTCTCTTGGGTATATATCTAAGAATGGAATTGCTAGGTCATATGGTATATGCTTAACTTTTTGAGGAACTGACAAGCAGTTTTCTAAAGTGGCTGCATCATTTTACATTCTCATCAGGAATGTTGTGAAGGTTCTGATTTCTCCACATTCTCATCAACACTTGTTCTTCTCTAACTTTTTGCTCATAGCCATCCTAGTGGGTGTGAAGTGGAATTTCACTGTGGGTTTGATTTGCATTTCCCTAATGACTAATAAAGTTGAGTGTTTTTTCATGTGCTTATTAGCCATTTGTATATCTTCTTTGGAGTAATGTCTATTCAAAGCTTCTGCTGATTTTTAAATTGGATTATTTAGTTTTTATTGTCAAACTGTAAGAGTTCATTATGTATTCTGAATACAAGACCTTTATTATGTATAGGATTTGCAAATATTTCCTCCCATTCTGTGAATTGTGTTTTCACTTTTTTCTTTATAACAGCTTTATTGATATATAATTCACATGCCATAAATTCATCATTAAAGTGTACAATTCCATTTTTTTTTAGTATATTCACAGAGTTGCTATACAATCATCACCCTCATTTTCTTGATAGTTTTCTTTGAAGCATAAAAGTTACTAATTTTGATGAAGACCAATCATCTATCAATTTTTTTCTTTGGTTGCTTATGTTTTTGGTGTCATTCATATTTAAGAAACCATTGCCTAACCCAAGATCATGAAGGTTACACCTACATTTTAAGAGTTTCCTAGTTTTACTCCTTACATTTAGGTTTATGGCCCATTTGAGTTAAAGCTTATATACAGTGTAAGGTAGGAATCCAACTTCATTCTTTTGCATGGGAATATCCAGTTGTCCCAGCACTGTTCGAGAAGACTATTCTTTCCCCATTGAATTGTCCTGGCACACTTGTTGAAAATCAGTTGGCCATAAATGCATGGTTTTATTTCTGGACTCAATTCTATTCCATTTATCGAAATGTCTGTTCTTATACCAGTACTAAACAGCCTTGATTTCTGTAGCTCTGTAATAAGTTTGAAATCAGAATGTTTTAGCCCTCCAACTGTTTTTCTTTCCAAGACTGTGTTGGCTATCTATTACATTTTCATATTAACTGTAAGAAAATTAAAGTAAGAAACTTCAAACTGTCTTCTAAAGTGGCTGCATCATTTTGACTCTGCAACGAATAAGAGTTCCTGTTGTTCTGAATCCTCATCAGCATTTGGTATTGTCAGTTTAGCCATTCTAATAACTGTGTAGTGGTATCTCATTGCTTTTTTAACTTCCATTCCCTAATGACAAATAATGTAGAGCATCTCTTCATATGCTTGTTTGTCCTGAGTATATTTTTTTTGATAAAGTGTCTGTTCATACCTTTTGCCCATTTTTTGACTGGAGTGTTTGTTTTCTTGTTGTTTTTAAGAGTTCTTTGTATATTTTGCATACAAGTCCTCTATCGGATACGTGTTTTGCAAATATTTTCCCCCAGCCTGTAGCTTGTCTTTTTGTTCTCTTACTTGAATATTTTGAATTAAAAAACCCCTCTTGGTAAGCTTTAACAATGCACCTGCTTAAAACCCATTAAAGGGTACCCATTCAAGACTGCTGCTTTGCGAATTACAAAAAGGGACTCCACCTGGAAAGATCCAGAATGAGGTGAAGATATGCATTTGGATCTCATTCCCCATCCACTTCCTTCGCTGGTGGCTTTGTGCAAGACAAAAACTGCACAATCACACTGCAACAACCCACGTTGATCTTAAGTGTATCCATAATAGACTTACAGAACCCTCCATGATAGGGCTCTTGCTTATTCTCCAGCCACATCTCATCTTTCTACCCTTCCTCTCTACAGCCTCAAAAGCCTTATCTCAGCAACTTGAAGAAGCTTTGCTTCCAGCCTCAAGACTTTCATGTTTCTTCTGCCAGTGTGGCGGGCTGACTTTTCAGATGACCCCCGATGATCCTTACCTCCTGGTGTTCATGGCCTTGGTGGTCCCCTTCTCTTGTGAGTGGGCTAGACCTTGTGACTTGCTGCTAGTGAATAAAGTAGAGCAAAAGTGATGGAATATCACTTCCAACATTAGGTTGTAAGTGACTAACTTCTGTCTTGCTTGCACATTCTCTCTTCCTCTCTCACTTGTTCATGCTAATGAAGCCAACTGACATGTTGCAAGCTCCTTTTGGAGAGATTCGTGTGGCAAAGAACTAAGAAAGGCCTTGGGCCAATAGCTTACGAGGAGCCAAGGCCTCAGTCCAACAGCCTGCGAGGAACTCAGCCCTGCCAATAACCACCTGAGTCATACTGGAAGCAGATGAGGCCTCTCTTTTGCAACGTTCATCATCATTGCAATTAGTTCATTATCTGAGTATTCATTTCCTATCTGTCTTCCCCAAGACTGTCAGTTCCAAGTCAGAGCTGGCTATATTTTTTCCATACTGAATTCCCAGAACCAAACAGGGTGCCTAACACAGAGTGGAGATATAGTAATTGTAGAATGAAAAAAATGAATCAACAGTTGAAGGAATTAATAAATGAAGTACACTGAAGCCTCATAGGTCAGAAAGGAGGCAGGAAAAAAAAGCCCAGTGCCCTAGTAAAGACAGTTATAAAAGTCCCACAATTCCCAGGGTTTATTTTTTTAAATATCCAAAAAAAAAAAAACAACCCCAAAATCAAAAATCAAACCATGTCAACATGTTCTAGATAAAAATTTGTTATGACAGTGTGTAACCAAATGCTCTATGTAAATAAAAAGTCCAAGAAGGGTTCGTTCATAGTCCAGGATTTTTTTTTTCTTTTTTTCCCCCCTTTTTTTTTTCTCCCCCCCCTCTTTTTTTTTTTCCTTTTCTTTTTCTTTTTTCCCCCCCTCAGGATTTTGATTTTTAAAAACTTTGCAGTTTTAACAGGAATAACAGGAATTGACCTGGAACATAAAGGATGAGAGTGAAGACAGAGTGCCTGTTGAACAGAAGCTGCCCCACATGATCGACAGGCTGGAGCTGCTGTTCCTCTGCTCTTGATATTAAATCTGGGAAAAAGCATCCAGTTTTTTCCGTTAAACAAACTTTTAGCTAAATGCAGAAAGGAGGATTTTTGAAGTTTGGGGATAAACCTGTGGCCACAGAAAGGTAAATTCAGACCAGTTGTTTTAGTTGGCGAAACTCCTATAGGACTTTTTAAATGATGATACTATATAATCAGCAGCCAATGAACGGGTTTCATCAGCGGGTCCTAAGCTTCACTGCCTACCAAATAATATCCAGCTCACTCCCTGGTGGGGCATGTGGAGGCTCAGCTGACCTTTGCAGCCCGCTCTTCTTCTGCTTCCCCTCGCACACCTTCCCCCTCGCACACCTTTCCCCTTGCACACCCATGGCTCTTGCCTTCCTCAGTCACAGGGCACACCTTTTCATCTCTGTGCCTTTGCACATGGTCTTCTTCTGACTGGCGGTCCCCCTTTAGTGCCACCCAGTCCCTGCGACACCAGATTCAAATCTCAGTGCTCCCGATTCCCCCAGAAGTGAGGGCTCTACTGATCTGTCTCAAAGGGCACTTGGATTTACCTCTTTAATGGCCTCTAACACATTCAATGTTGTATCATTAGCAGGCATGTGTTTTACTGATCCTCTCTACTACTCAGACCAGAGGATATGGTCTCTGTCTTGATGACCTTTTGTCCTTACATTTTCCAGCACAAGGCTTTGAATGGAGCAGGGGCTTGAAATATATGTGTTGTTAAATGAATAAATGAAAAAAATGAATGAAACATATATGCTAAAAGGCTTTTAAATGAGTCAGATGTACTTTATATCCCAATGCCAATAATAATATACCCATAGAAAGAGATTTAATGTTAAAAATATTGTAATTTGCCTTTTTATGAAATTTTGTTTTCAAATGTACCAATTACACTCTCTCATGAAACAAAAAGGAACTTAGAAATGAATAAACAGAATGCTTCTTCACTAGTCCACTAGAACACTGACTAAATGTCCTAATACATTGCTCTAAATGGTCATGTAAAAGCCAAGGAAGTAAATAACTAACAAAGCAAACTATTAAATATAGGAAAATGAGCTTTTCAAAAGCTTTCTGGAATTCTTTAGTCTATTGTTGAACTTTTAACAAAATAATTTGAACAACTTTTAAAGTTTAATAATAAACACTACTCCTGTATAAAGTGATTAAGTCAAAGTAGTTTACTTCAAATACAGGAATTAATTACAGAAATGGAATGTACAGATTATTTAGGGAATGTTGTTTGAGAGGACAGTGCTCTCATGACTAAGTCTAGTGTATCCTGAATCCTCATGTTATTTCTTTCTATCGTGGAAGACTGTCTCCCAGACTTCATGCTTTCTTCTGTATCGAGGGGGATAAGGGTATGGGGGTTGAACTGACATCGAGGCTCTCCCAGGATGCCAACTCTGTGGAAAGAATTATTGGTATAGCCAAATATTTGCTGAGGCCAAAGACTAAGGTATTGGGTTGGCCAAAAATTTGTCTGGGTTTTTCTGTAACATCTTATGGAAAAACTGGAACTAAGTTTTTGGCCAACCCAGTATATGGTTGACTTGTGCGTGTGTATAAAGCTAAGACTGATACACACACACACACACAAATACACACACACACACATCTATTTCTTAAATATGGGTTCAAAAACTCGACCCATAGCAAGATTTTGTACTGGCCCTTCCCTTATTTCCCAAAGATGATTCTTCTAACAGGAAAACCTCAGTCTTACAAAGTCTGCTACTCACTTCACCAAATTAGAACTATTTGAAGTCTAGCCTATCTTTCTAGTTTTTTCTAGTCTAGATGGGTATACCAAGAACTGATCTGGAAAGAAAACAGGTCGAGAGGAACAGGGGATGGTAGGAAGACGGTGCTTCCACCTTTGTTCAGCTTTCTGGCAGAGGCACCATGTCTGAGCCCTTGCCCCTCCTGGGCCCCACCTAGGAAGCAACACTCAGTCTTCTCTCCTTCCTCTCTCCTTGGGCCACTTACATTGGCATGTGCACAGAGTCCAGATTTTCCTTGTGCTCTTGCATCCGGGCTGGGAATTTCATGCCTACTTGACGGTACTTTTTCTCAGAGATATTCTGAGCTTTTTCTCTGAGAGAGGGCAGCAGAGTAGACATGACTGGAGAGCGCATGTTAATGGCTTTTTTCATCGCTGGGCGCTTTGCCATCATTCTCCTGGGGGTGGGGGTGACATTTAGGTCACATCATCTTGTTTTCTAGAAATGTCCTTGAGCTTAGGAGAGTCAAATGGTCATACCTGAATTGTACAAAAGTCATGCGTTTCTTTTCCCCTCCTGACTCTTCATCCTCGCGCTTCCTTCGAGGAATGTTGAACATGTCGGAACGAAAGAGCCTCCCTATTTCTTCCTCAATCTCTGTGAAGTGTTGACGTCGGAAGACAATCCAGGCTACATACGTACAGAAAGTATAAAAGGACTACGACAGAAAACAGACGAGAATTGGAACCCACAGTTACGACATGAAAAACTCCCACCTGTCTATAGAACACTACTAAGTAGACGCAAACCCAGGTGACCTGCTCTCTCCACATGCCTGAAGGGCTGTGGAAAATTATACATGTACTCGCCTTTGCAGGAGGAAAATCAGACCAAAGATTTAAGGAGTGGCACACAGCTTATTAGTATCCTTTGTAGAAAGGATATTCATTAAAAATAGGTGCCTGACAAATGTCTATTTGTTGTTGCTATACTTCATGTTTCATATCAAAGAGCAGAGCCCCTAAACGTAAGTGACTCACCTCAAAGAATTTCCAGTCTTTTTGTGTATCTGATATTTTCCCCCTGAAATATAACAAATCACAACTATAGGTTGGAAAGGGAAGTTCAATATTTCAGTGATCTAGGCAACCCCTTATCTTCAAAAGGCCTTTTGCAGATCATTACCTGTGGTCCCATACCTATTTAGTCACATAAATGTTATCAAAAGGCATTGATAATGAGTGCCAATGTCTTTTTCTTCAACTTCTTAGGTTACCCAGATCAAAACCTCTAGTGTTTGGTCAGAAGTTAATCAACATATCCAGTGATAAACCATAATGGAAAAGAACATGAAAAAGAATGTATATATATGTATAACTGAATCAATTTGCTATACAGCAGAAATTAACACAACATTGTAAATCAACTATTAAAAAAACTAAAAAAAATCCCCATTAAAGTGGGGTTCATAAAAAAGCTAATCAATATAAATTCAGGGGCTTCCCTGGTGGCGCAGTGGTTGAGAGTCTGCCTGCCAATGCAGGGGACACGGGTTCGAGCCCTGCTTTGGGAAGATCCCATATGCCGCGGAGCAACTAGGCCCGTGAGCCACAACTACTGAGCCTGCGCGTCTGGAGCCTGTGCTCTGCAACAAGAGAGGCCGCGATAGTGAGAGGCCCGCGCACCGCGATGAAGAGTGGCCCCCACTTGCCGCAACTAGAGAAAGCCCATGCACAGAAATGAAGACCCAACACAGCCAAAAATAAATTAATTAATTTAAAAAAAAATATATATATATATAAATTCAGGATAAACAAGCCAGCCCTCGCTGTATTCTTCCAAATGTTTCTAGTAATGTGAGTGTTAGGGCGGTGAGGAGAGTGGAAAGGTGGTGAAGAGGTAACACAAGGTGTTAGTAGGTATGGAAGTAAAGAACTAGAGGCTAAGTCTAAAATGAAGAAAAAGAAAAAAAAATCTTAAACAGTGGTTATGGCTATTGGGTACAGAAAGAATCAGAAACAAAACAGACACAGGTCTATCTATGCCATACCATCAACTGGCTGGGAAGAAAAGTGCGCTCTTCCTTCTGAACGAGGTATGTAGACCGAGCCTTGTCTCTTAAAGGTAGACAAACGCCCAAGAGTCCTTGCAACACAAATTCAGTGTTAAGGGTACTGGCATGGGCACACTTAGTAAACTTGGCCTCCCTCTCCATTCAGAACACAGACCATTCTGATTCTGATTGCCAGCCTTGGGAAAGCAGGCATGGCCAGGGGAGGACTTGAGAGTTGAATGATGGGGCTATGCACCTGCAGTCACTTGATCAGTCTTGGGGGCCAAGGCCAGACCCAGGGCACTCCAAGGTTGATCCTGGGTCTGCTTCTGCTTTTGCTTTGGGTTTCCTTGGAGTAACTAACTCCTAGGATTGGCCCTGGTATCAGGTTCTCCAGAACTGTCCCGACTCCCATGGTCTGGGGAAGTTGACCCAAACTCCTCAGGACCTCCAGCTTTTTCACAGAGACTTCATGGGCTGTATGGGCCCAAACTAGCCCTCCATTTGGAGGAACCACTGAAGAGGTGGTTCAGCTTTTACTGGGGTGGGTCCCTCCGGTGGGTCCCTCCCCTCTGGCAGATGCTTCATTTCCTCACGTGCAAGTCTTCAACAAAGAATTAAGGCAACAGTAATTACAGTGAACATTTACTAAATATGGACTATGTGCCAAATACTATGCTAAGCCCTTTACATTTATGATCACATTTAGTTCTCACAGATTGCATGATTATTCCCACTTTACAGGTGGGGAGACTGATGACGAGACTGAAGTCCAAAGACATTATTTAATTAGGGACAGAGTCTGAACTAAAAATCAGGCCTGTCAGGTCTCCACATTTGTCCTTGTAACCCAGAATGCTAGGAAAATAAGCTTTTTCTTTAAAATATTTCAGAGATGAAACCATTAAACAACAGAGCCCAGCAGAAACTTTTTAGGACAAGCCTCCTTCTGTGTCACCTAAAGCCTTTACCCAACAAGAGTGCTTCTGTGGTATTCCCGCCCTTCCACTGCCTCTGCCAGCTGAAACCAGAGACCATGCACACCTGTCAAGCTGAAGCGGAAACCAACCAAACTCTGGCTTTGGAATACTGAGTTGGCCTGCGTCCTTGGGAGAAGGTTTAGAGCAGTATTTACGCTGGCACAACCCAAACCAGCACCATCTTAGCAAGGTTTTGAAATGACAGAGTGATTGACCAGGAAACACACACTTTCTCTCCTTTTCTTTCGTTTTTCTTTTTTTAAACATTAGAAGAGAAGGTACCATGAACCTCCGCTCCTTTCCCTCAAGTTGTCGCAAAACTGGGACTTCTTTCTCTCTTAAAGTCCAGAGCAAACTGATATAGCTCACAGTGCAGAAATTAAGAACAGAATGTGTGGGGCTTCCCTAGTGGCGCAGTGGTTGAGAATCTGCCTGCCAATGCAGGGGACACGGGTTTGAGCCCTGGTCTGGGAAGATCCCACATGCCGCGGGGCAACTAGGCCCGTGCGCCACAACTACTGAGGCTGCGCGTCTGGAGCCTGTGCTCCACAACAAGACAGGCCGCGATAGTGAGAGGCCCGCGCACCACGATGAAGAGTGGCCCCCGCTTGCCGCAACTAGAGAAAGCCCTCGCACAGAAACGAAGACCCAACACAGCCATAAATAAATAAATAAATAAAGATTAAGATGGTAAATTAAAAAAAAAAAAGAAGAAGAACAGAATGTAGTGGGTTTCTTCTGACCTGAAATGAGTCCAGGAACTGGAGACAGAGAATGAGTACATTTGGGAATGAGCACATTTAAATCTGCCAGTTCATCTCTTGCTGGTGAATCCTGAGTCATTTTCCTTTTTTTAAAAATTATTTTTATATTTTAATTTTACACATATAAAATAACTATAAATATATTCTATAATTTTAATAAGTACATAATAATTATAAATTGGTTATAAATTTAGAAATGTACTGAGTATAAATAACAAATTTAGGCCCTCCAAATCCTCTACAAATTGAAACAGGGTTGATAACAGCACAATCCAATAGAAATATAATGCAAGCCACAAATGTAACTTAAAACTTTCTAGGAGCCACAGTAAAAAGAAACAGGTGATATTAATTTTAATAATATATTGTACCCCAACCCCCAAATATTATCATTTCAATATGTAATCAATATTTTAAATTATTAATGAGATATTTTATTCATTTTTAAACTTTTTGTATAGTGTATATTTTACACTTACAGCACATTTCAACATGGACCAGCCACATTCCAAGTGCTCAATAGCCACACGTGGCAACTGGCTGCCGTGCTGGTCAACAAAGATGCTGTACATTTACCCGTGAGGGCAGAATCCAAAGGAAAGAGGGGAAAGCCAAGCTGTTGGTAAACCCAGAGATTGTCAGTGGCCTGTTATGTGCTTTCTTATTCCTTCTTGCTATATTAGACTCTTAGCTCTAAACCAAAATGAGGAGAGCTTATCATATTTTTAGTCATTCCTGAAGGGGTGCAAAGCCTAGGGCCAGACCCATGGGGTTCTGGGCTGGAGAGAGAAAAAAACTGTGCTCCCACTTGCCCCCTGCTGCCTTAGGTGAAGTCAGGTTTAAATGATGGTCAAGGCCTGCTCTGTACAAGGGAAGAGAAATGTCAAAGGAATGTGTTTGGGGGAGGGAAAAGAGACCTTGGTGCAAGTGACTGGAGGTGGCAGGGGGAGGGCTTAAAGATGATTTAAACACCTGAGCTTCAAAGAAACGCCTTCTCCCCATCCTCATCCCCACAGCCAGCCTCTTTGGTCACCGGTCAGGTGACAGCTGCACGGACCGCAGAGGAGAAGGGTATACCTCCTAGGGTAGAGGTGGGGTTGGAGCCAGAATTGGCCATAACCAAAGATCAGATCTAATTCTATGGCTTGTGCCATGAGGAGGTTTTCTTATCTACCATGGAAAACACAGAGAGCTTTTACTGAACATGTTCATCAAAATTTTGCCAAAGCTTTTGTAATATCAGGATTTCACAGATGCATTTAGAATAGAAAGGCATGTCCTCCTACTTCTCAAGAAACATGAAAGCACTAAATTAACAGCCCCCAAATTGCTGGTTCTACTGAAATCATTAACTTATCTCCAGGGATAAGGTGTTCTAGTCCAATATTAAGTATGCATACATTAGAGAGAAAAATCAGAAAATACACATGAAAATGTTCTCATGCGAATATCAGCTTGTTCATATTGGGAAGAAGTTAAATAATGATATGTTAAAATCAGGTAATCACTCACAACTGGCAAAAACATTGTCCTTATCTTCTCCTAGATAAAAACAACCAAAAGAGCAATATAAACTTCATTCATTGACAAGGACACAGTCAATACCCACAGCCAATTAACAACTTTTACTGGTAAGGACATGCTATAATCTGTTTTCCTCAATAGCCTTTGTTCAGCAATTTGACCTGTATAAAATTTGTTATGTGAATGGTGGCTGGTGAGCTCCTGATTCTTCTCCAAACTGCTATCCAACAAGCAGGAGGAAAGTAGGTGACATTGCCTACAATGGCAAAAACACCAACATCTCCTGGAAATGAGCTAGTACTAAACTGAGGCAATCACTTACTTGCAAACATGAGTTCCATTAAAAGCTTGTATAAAAAATATATTGTAATAAAAAGGTACTGTTAAAAGTACAACTTAAGTGGAGGTTCTATATCTAGGAAACTAAAAGATATGATAAAATCTCTAATTATGGGGCTTCCCTGGTGGCACAGTGGTTGAGAATCCGACTGCCAGTGCAGGGGACACGGGTTCGAGCCCTGGTCCGGGAAGATCCCACATGCTGCGGAGCAACTAAGCCTGTGCACCACAACTACTGAGCCTGAGCTCAAGAGCCCGTGAGCCACAACTACTGAGCCTGCGTGCTGCAACTACTGAAGCCCGCGCGCCTAGATCCTGTGCTCCGCAACGAAAAGCCACAGCAATGAGAAGCCCGCGCACCACAACAAAGAGTAGCCCCCGCTTGCCACAACTAGAGAAAGCCCGCGCGCAGCAACGAAGACCCAACACGGCCAAAAATAAATAAAATAAATAAATTTATTTTTTAAAAAAATCTCTAATTATGATATATTTGCAGTTTGTTTTTCATCCCCAAATTAGTTTGCAATGCCTATGTTCTTTTAAAAATCGAACAATATGGGCAATAAATTTAAAAAAATTTTTTAGAGTAGGTGTTTTTTTAACCTTGTTATGGACTGAATGTTCGTGTTTCCCCCCCACCACCCTAATGCATATGTTGAAGCCCTTAAATCCCCCAGTGTGGTGGTGCTTAGAGGCAGGGCCTTTGGGAGATAATTGGGTTTAGATGAGGTCATGAAGGTGGGGCCCCATAATGGGATTTTTGTCCTTTTAAGAAGAGGAAGAGAGACTAGGGTTCTCTCTCTCCACCATGGGGGACACAGTAAGAAGGCAGTTATCTGCAAGCCAGGAAGAAGACCCTCACCAGAAGCTGACAATGCTGGCATCCTGGTCTCAGACTTCCAGCTTTCAGAACTATGAGAAAATAAATTTCTGTCATTTAAGCCATCCAATCTGCGACAATTTGTTATGGTAGCCTGAGCTGACTGATACAAAACTTAAATTCTAATTTTCTTAATTAGAAGTGACGCTTTAAAGACAGAAGAAATTAATGTTAAGTTGAGAAAAGGTGATTTTTACAAGTGATTAAATAGGAAAATTTATAAAGCTGACTATAATTTTACTATAATACCTTTCTTAAAAGTTTTGTCAAGAAGAGAAAACACCACTTCTTCCTAAATAAGGGAGTCTGTGGCAAGCTGAATCTCTACCAACAGCTCTAGGGACCCGGAAAGGCCTTCTGTATTTGGGCCACAGGAATGTTTTTTGATGCTGAACTCTCAATCCCCAATTTTAAATCTTTCTCTATTCCTTCTACTACTACACCTCACAAGAAAGTTCTGACCAGGCCAAAGGGAAGCCCTCAAGCCAAAGTCACCCACCCGAGGAGTCCCATGTCTGGCAGGAATGAGCCTGCTTTAGTGTCCCCGCTGCCCTCAGACATTGGCTGGAGACAGTCCATGGGAAGAGTGGCCTCAGCACAAACCTGGTGGTGGATTCAGAGTGCAGCAGCAGGGGCCGCTGGTCAATTACACCCTGCACTTTAGCAGATCTGAGTGGCACGTTTTCATGGCTGCTGCACTGGAAGACAGCACTAAACCTGTCAACTCCATGAAAGAACTGAACATAGCGGTGAAAACTCTCAAGAGCAGAAATGATGTAGTAGAATAAAGAATGAATGTTGCCGGAGATGCATTAAGAGGGCATTCCCAAATCATGGTAAACCACACAAAGTGAATCACAGAGATGGTAGACATGGGAAGCAGACTGAGTATAGCTACCACTGTGGACAAGAGGGGTGCAAGAGAAGAGAAATGGCCAACAATGCCAAAATGTAACCAAAAAACAAAGACAATGAGCCTGAACTGAAAATACATTGATATAAACATTAATAAACATCAAGTTCCTAGTGGAGAGAAATCTCACATGCATTTTTGTTTTTAAACTTTATAGACCAATGTATGTCCTTATAAATAGCCAAGAAGAGTGGAGAGGACATATGCTTGCCCCTTAGACCCTGGAGAAGCCTAGAGAGAACCTATTCCAACTAAACAATGAAGTTATTAAACCAATACAGTCTCTGTCCCACCTGATGTTTCTTTTTGTAGGTGGAAGGAAAAGGTTTCAAGACTCAGAAAAACTGAAAAAAGAAAAAATTTAACCACATGGAATTGTTATAAAGTTCACTACATGAAAGGGTAGAAATCCACGCTCACATGAAAGACATTAAAATGCAGATAGAGTAAAATGTTTAGTAAGGGTTAATGGTAATTATAAAAAATAAAGTAAAATAAATTGGAAAAACCAGGTGAGAACAGCAAAGTATAATACAGAATTTCATTAAGCGTTTTAGATTCTCAAACTATAACAAAGCAGTGGGGACAAATCATACAACCTTAAGAGAGAACAGGAAAACAGTAAATATCATAGTCTAGGTCTCAAAAGATCCAACAACTTGTTTGATAATGCAAGGCACTTTTTTTTTTTTTTTTTTTGGTTGTGTTGGGTCTTCGTTGCTGCGCACGGGCTTTCTCTAGTTTCAGCGAGCGGGGGCTACTCTTTGTTGCGGTGCACGGGCTTCTCACTGCGATGGCTTCTCTTGTTGCAGAGCACGGGCTCTAGGCGCACGGGCTTCAGTAGTTGTGGCACGTGGGCTCAGTAGTTGTGGCTCGTGGGCTCTAGAGTGCAGGCTCAGTAGTTGTGCTGCATGGGCTTAGCTGCTCTGTGGCATGTGGGATCTTCCTGGACTGGGGATCGAACCCGTATCCCCTGTATTGGCAGGTGGATTCTTAACCACTGTGCCACCAGGGAAGTCCTCCATAATGCAAGGCACTTTTTAAATCGCCCATAGTCCCTTTACTCTAACAAATTATCTGTTTTTCCATTTATTTTCTTGTCCATAGTAACATCTATTCTTGAACAGGACTTTTAAAATTTAAACATATCCATCATATTTAAATATGCATTCTCTTTGACCCAGGAATTCTACTGTAAAAAATTTATCTTTAGGACAAACTAGACAAGTACATCAAATATAGGTATAAGAAAGTTCATTGCAGTGTTATTTCTAATATTTAAAAAGGAAATATTCCAACTGTTCATCAATAAGTTAAATATATTTGGAATACCAGGAAGCCATTAAAGGTGATGTTGTAGAGTTATATTTACTACCATATTCCACAGATTAATAGCAATAACAATAATAACAACAAAAAAGGAATAATAATAGCTAACTTTACTGAATACATAGTATGTGCCAAGGA
The DNA here is from genome assembly GCF_009873245.2 of Balaenoptera musculus. Lineage (NCBI taxonomy): Eukaryota > Metazoa > Chordata > Mammalia > Artiodactyla > Balaenopteridae > Balaenoptera > Balaenoptera musculus. The sequence continues at coordinate 138,981,346 of NC_045786.1, read as the reverse complement.
TGGGTCTAAGTGTTTTATATGTATTATATCATTTAATTTTCACAACTGGTCTATTAAGTAAGTATGTTATTGGGTATATTTTACAGGTGTAATGTTACAGAATAATAAATTCTATTTATTTATGTAAAATTGTGTGTCTGGGTGTGCATATAGAGATGTCTGAAAGGATAATAAATGAAATGTTGACAACAGATTTACCCTTTCCTTTTTATGTATTGATTAATTATTGTACAAGACTATGCATTAATTTTATAAAAGGAAAGAACAAAACTAATTTTGAACATATAGGGAAACAATGAGTTATTTTCTCGACATGATAAATAATTCATCACTTAAACTACGGGTCAATACAATAAGTAAATAGCATGTGCTAGCTTATTCTCTTTTATAACAGAAAAAAAAGTAAGGCTGACTTCAGTCACTTCTTTAATGGAATCAGATACAGGAAATGCTACTACTATAGCTAATTAAAAATTTTAAATATGACTCTAGGAAAAAATGAAATTAAAAACTACCTTTTACAGATGATATGATTATATAACTAGAAAATCCAAGGAGATAAATTAAAATTTTACATAGGCAGGAAATGTGTTTAACATATGTGTCATAGGTTACGACATAAACTGATAAAACCAAATGCATTCTTATATATTTTTGTCATCAAAAATATATTACCAAACATGCATCAACAGGGAAATAATCAGTTAATGATAATAAATCCATAATATCCATGGTTTAAGAACTATTCCATTTTTAAAAAAGAATATGGTAGATCTATGTGTACTAATCTTCAAAAATATCCAAGATTTATAAGTGAATAAAGCACATTTCAGAATGACAACATAGGATTATCCAATGTATTTAACAACAACAATGTAAGTGCATACGTATAATTGGATAGAAAACCAAGAGGACATACATCGAGCCAGAAATAACAGTACTTACTTCTGGGGAGAGATTGATATTGAAGGATGGTGGAGGAAGTAGGAGACTTTAATTTTTAACTCTACATACTAACTAACTATAAACTATATACATAACTATTTAAATTTTTTACCCTTAGGATATGTTCATGAAGTACTTATACAATTAAAAACAAATAAATAAACCAAAACTTCACATTAGTATTTAAAAAATTGATTACATGAATACATAAGTGCTAATCTAATTTAGGACCACACAAATTTCTTTAACGATTACTATGTAAAACTTTAATGGACAAAATAAAGAACAATATGAATAAATGGAGAATACATCTTACAGCTCTTTGAGAGGATTCAATATAGCAAAGATGACACTATTTCCTAAGCTAAAGTATAGATCTTAATACAATAAACGATAAAAGGTTCTTGGTAGATATTGCTTAGAACTTGATTAATAGTGAAATTGATCTCAAATAGGCAAGATCACCAAATACAAGGTTTCTGGAGGTAATAGGAGTGAGTACTTGTTTTCAGCTAAATCACCTCCTTTCCAGCCCAGCTCACTGCCTGCACTCCCTGAGGTCCACCGCTCCTCGCCTTTCCTGCTTTGGGTGCCCAATCTCTGTCTATACCTCTATTGCACCAGTCACTGGTCTCCTTACCTGATGACTCCTCCAACAGACTGTATGCTCCTTGAAAAGGGAGACCATTTTCCTTGTACCCTGGCACTTAGCACCACGATTACCACAGAGCAAGAATGTTTGTTGAATAAAGCAAAGCAAAATATAAGCTGTATAGTTCTGATGTTTAAAACAGAAAAACTAATCAAAAAAATTCAATAGGAATTCCCTAAAATGGGTTAAAATATTAGAAAAATTCAACATCTAATAAACAAGAAATGTTACAGGGGAAAAAATCACTAATAAATATTACAGGAAAGTTGGCTATTAGTAAAGAAAAAATATCTTAGATTCATAGCTCATCTGATCAGATATAACAAATTTCAAATGGATCAAAGCTTTTTTTTTTTAATCCTATTTTTAAAAACTAAGAAAGAAAGGTGAGGAGTTTAGCCTGGAAATGAACAGAATGAACCCAGGAATGCAAGAACTTGTATGACTATTGAATAGCTTCTGAAACAAGGTGGAGATGTTCAAATAAATAAAAACTTAAAACATTTTCATAATGTGTAAAAACGTAAATATCAAAATGAAAGCAACAAACTAGAAAAAACAAGTAACCAATCCTTGTTATATGAAATATAAATTATACAAATTCCCAGTTTCCACTTGATAGATGGTTAAAACTAGAGGAGGAACAGGCAATAAATCATTTTACACAAAAAAAGAACACAAACTCTATAGTCATGAAAAATATTCAGTCAAATAAAATATCCTTAAGATTTTTATATACCTTTAAGCTATCAAAAATATTAAACTAATAAAAACAAGTATGCTTATTGCTTATGGTGATAAAGAATGTTTTAACCTTTTTAAAGGACAATCTGGCAATATGTAACAAGAGCTATAAAATTGTTCATGCCTTCCAGATAAGTACATTCTGGGTAATAAGCCATAAGTAAACAGCCCAAATGAACAAAGTTATTTATATAAAGATATTCAATGCAAAAGCATTAGAAAGCAGAAAAACTGAAACCACACAAATGTACACAAGAGGAATGGTTAAGCAAACTGGTATATTATACAACAGAATGACTACAGTTGCTATTCAAAGTGGTAGGTAAGATTATATTAGCAGAATAATAGAAGAAGGTACACAGAAAAAATGTGGAATACAAAAAAGTATGTACAATACAAATATTTGTATTTTGAAAATGTGGGGGAATGTGGAGAGAGAGAAATCATGTATTGGGTTCTTTTCCAATAAAGTTTTTAAAAAATTTAAAAGGTCTGGCCATGACCATGGCATGGATCTTGAGCCTGTTGTGAAACTACTACTTAAGAGAAGGAGATTTTGGGTTAAGGATTGGAGTGTTCTCTCCTGTGACCCCAAACTTTCCTGTGATAAGACACTTTAAAATTTTAATTACAGTAGTGTATGAACTGTCATCCTAAGGTAAAAATTACCTTCCCACAAACAGAGTCATCTTGCAACTCCCACCTTACGCACTTATACCCACAACTGTTGCTGCAAAACAAGCAGCAGAAGGGGAGGGGACACACCCAATAACCGCTTCAACACTGGCCCATCACTCGGCCTCCTGCCCAAGGCAGCCAAGTGGCCCTTGTCTGACAGCAAGAAGCATTCCTGGCAGAAAGCAAGATTTCATTGAACTGATACAACCTGAGAGAAATTTAAACCCAAATAGCAGAAGGTTGTTAAAACATCTGCCACACCTGAAACTAACACAACATTGTAAATCAACTATACTTTAATTTGAAAAAAGAAAAAAATATATCAGCCAAGATTCTGGGATTCTGCCTATACTCACTTGGCTCTCTCAAACAAGACGTCACATGTGTTTGGGACAGAGTCTCAGCTGAGCCCAGTGATTCTGTACAACAAAAAAGGAACCTTTCTCAGGGGCACCAAAAGTCAAAGCTAAGGGTTGTAAGGATGTGGATCTACACACAAGTGAAGATCTAACAAAATCCTAAGTGGGGACTTACTTTCCGCAGCACATGTGATGCTTATCAGGCATTCCCAAGCCCAGGACGAGGACACAGTACTTCTGTGCCAAGTATTTCTGTGCTGCTTCTAACTTACTGATAACCAATTCCATTTCTTTTTTCTCTACAAGGCCCCTGAAAAGAAAAACAATAATCTGGATTAATGTTGGCAAATGTCTATATTAATTAGTAAAAAGTCAGAAGTATAAACTATTTTGAAAGAAACATAAGTGAGTCAACACATCTCACTTATCATTTTATTTATTTTATTTGAGCTGTGGCAGAGAAAGTTCCTCAAAGTCCTTTGATATTTATCATTGTAATCAGCATCTCAAGTTTATGCTGAATATTCACTTTTTGAATAGATTCTTTATAAATTGTATATGTATCCTCAATTTTATACACAGGAAGTCCTAATTTATATAGAACAGCTCGACCAACAAACTCCCTATACTAGTTTCTGCGGCAGTTAGCAGCCCATTTTTCTGCTGTTTTGCTAAAACAGCCATGGAGACTCTTTCCCACCTTAGCTTCCCCTGGGTTTCTGATGTTATTACTAAGTTCGGGGGCTCAATGTTTGAACTACTCAACGTTTGCTCACCCTCAGTTCTGTGTTTGCTAAGGAGGCATCTGTGGAATACCACTCTGGGAACTTTGGCATCAATTACAATCACCTTGCTTCCCTGTGAAAACACAGCCCCAGTTCCAATTGAATTGCAAATGTACTTTCTAAAAGGCAACCTGTTTTTAGGTTACAGCATGTCTGAAGCCTAATTTTAGACATTTTTGCGGTACAGTATAGTAGGAAACATTGCCGACAATACATTCCAATGATTGCTATTGAAAAATGAAGTGTCACTAGCTTTTTCCCTGCCTTTTTATTTTCAGAAAGATAAAAGCCAAACGAAATGCACCCTAAACAAGAAAGACAACATACTGCCCCTTCTGATGTTAACCACTAGACTGACCACATGAGGATAAGCTGTGGGGAAAGGCGGTGGGTTTAAGGATAATACGGGTGTTTCAAAGCACAAAACATTATCACTGTGGTGAGAAGGCCTGTGCGTAATTGGAATAAAATGAGTTTCTGGAATAGATAAGGTGGGTTCCAACTTTAAATGCCCAAATATCATATAAACCCAACACACACACACCCACGAGCACCCCGGTGACCATCACTGTGCCTGCCTCCCTGTTTCCTTCCCTCATCCTCACCCCCGCTTTGCCAGACCTGCCTATAGTTAATCTCTTTTTTGCTGTTGAAAACAAAACAAACCAAACAACAACGAAGAAGTGCTTTGAAACGTTTCCGCCAGTGGTTCTCAAGTTTTAATATATGTAAGAATTGCCTGGGGTATTTGCTAAAAGTGTAAATTCCCAAGGCCAACCCCTCTTCCAGATTTTGGTTCAGTAGGTCTGGGTAGAGCCTGGCATTTAAAATAAACCCAGGTATAACACTCTGGAAAAATTTTTAGTAATAATTTCAAGTGCCATACAATTGGTCATAAACTTTGATCCAATAATCTCTCCTGGAAATTTATTCTTTGTAAAAAATCATCCAAAGTTAGGGGAGAAATCTAATGCATGAGATATTCAATGCAATTATTATTTATCTATTTGACTATCAGAAAAACTGGAGACTCCCAAAATATATAAAATAGAGGGATAATATGAGTAGTAATACAGGCTGTAGTAATAGAGCCAAGTACTATTTAAGGATTTGACATTAACCTAACATATGAGTCCCCCCGTGGGATTGAAGCCAGACACCAAAGTCTGTACCCTTAACCACTATACTACATTGCTTCTTAATAGGTAGGTCAATAAGTTATTAACATGCAGTAGCTTGATGGAAAGTTATGCCACCATTAAAAATTATAATTACGAAGATTGTAATAACTTGAAAATACTTATGATAGGATGTTTAAAACTGCATACATAATTATACCTTTGTTCAGAAGCTGTAAGTCCTAATTACAGATGGATAAACTCGGGGACAGAGAGCCGAGTTGATTGGTAAGGGATGTGGGGACACCACACAATGGTTTAGGCAGAGACTTTGGAGTTAGAGACCTGGGTTCTAGTCTCAGCTCCATCACTAACTTGGCACGTACACCAGCCAGCTGTTTAACCTCTCTGAGCCTCAGCTTCATCCTCCGTTAAATGGGGATGAGGTTTTTTCTTCTGGAATTAGGGCATTTAGTCATTTAAGACCATCGAAGTGTATCTTTAATATCCTTCTATAACTCTTCCTGCTCTCCTCTCACAGGTTATAGGCTTTCCTTCCAAGGGTCAACCACTAGGCTAAGATAATATGCATTAACTCATCTAATCTGGACAATAAGTGTACAGTGAATGCTACTATTATCCCTATGTTACACCTCACTATTTTGACGGAAATTAATTTTTTTCTTAAAGTTATTTATATCCAGATATCTCAATGTAATTTATATTTGTTTCTATTATAATAAATAAACCAACTGACTACTGGAAGCTTGAAAAGGAAAAGTTGTTATGCTTTTTTTAGAATCACACCACAGAACCATTAATTTTAAGGCTTGGATTTTTCTTTGTCATTCTGTAACTGATTCCTTCCATGAAAGTCTACCATATGTCACTGGGTTCTAATAATTTTTTTTTTAATAGTAATCTTTTATTTATTTATTTATTTTTATATTTATTTTTGGCTGTGTTGGGTCTTCGTTTCTGTGCGAGGGCTTTCTCTAGTTGCGGCAAGCGGGGGCCACTCTTCATCGCAGTGCGCGGGCCTCTCACTATCGTGGCCTCTCTTGTTGCGGAGCACAGGCTCCAGACGCGCAGGCTCAGTAGCCGTGGCTCACGGGCCTAGTTGCTCCGCGGCATGTGGGATGCTCCCAGACCAGGGCTCGAACCCGTGTCCCCCTGCATTAGCAGACAGATTCTCAACCACTGCGCCACCAGGGAAGCCCCCTAATAATTTTTAGTATATTTTCTTTTATTATTATTATCTTTTAATAAATTTTTTTATTTATTTATGGCTGCGTTGGGTCTTCGTTGCTGTGCACGGGCTTTCTCTAGTTGTGGCGAGCAGGGGCTACTCTTCGTTGTGGTGCACAGGCTTCTCATTGCGGTGGCTTCTTTTCTGGCGGAGCACGGGCTCTAGGTGCGCGGGCTTCAGTAGTTGTGGCACGCGGGCTCAGCAGTTGTGGTTTGTGGGCTTAGCTGCCCTGCGGCATGTGGGCTCTTCCCAGACCAGGGCTCAAACTCGTGTCCCCTGCATTGGCAGGCGGATTGTTAATCACTGCGCCACCAGGGAAGCCCTTTAGTATATTTTAAAAATAACTAAGAAACCTTTCTTCTGTTATCTATTTCTATAAATTAAGAAATGAAACAGTCTTTGCTTTTTTTTAAAATTTTTATTGGAGTATAGTTGCCTTACAATATTGTGTTAGTTTCTACTGTTCAGCAAAGTGAATCAGCTATACATGTACACATATCCCCTCTTTTTTGGATTTCCTTCCCATTTATGTCACCACAGAGCACTGAGTAGAGTTCTCTGAGCTATACAGTAGGTTCTCATTAGTTATCTATTTTATACATAGTATCAAGAGTGTATGTATGTCAATCGCAATCTCCCAATTCATCCCGCCCCCCCCAACAATGTCTCTGCTTGATTAGCAATAACCCACAGAATTAGAAAAAACCATACAAAATATAAGCTAATATGCTACCAAAGTCTAATAAATTTCTTCTTTGGAAATAGTAAGACTCCTCAAACCTTCTGAGCCCACAGCTGGTTTGAGCCCATTTGCTTGCTACCACAGAAACACTTCATGATCTCTGGCTGCTCTGCTGGATGTTGCGTATTATAATGGCTTTACTGTAGTAGCAGTGTTTGAATTATTTATTTGGTTCTTTACAAAACTGCTATCCCAAGACATTTATCTATTCACAAAATTTTTCAAACTGCTTGTTTATATGCAAGGATTTTGCATTTTGAAAACATTCTACAACAACAAACTGATGACTCTATCCAGCATTCCTAACAGCAAAATCACTGGGTCGGTTCCACATGAACTGGGGAGGGCAGCCTGGGCACTGGGAAAGTTCCATGGCTTGCAAAGGTCACCAAGCCTGGGAGGCATTGTTCTGCTCTGGACTCTGAGTTCCCAGATTCTTGCCCTGTATTGCTCCGAGCCACCTCCACCTAAAGTGATTAAATTCTTCATATGTAGCCTAAGAAGTCTTGTTTTCTTCTATGATATGTAATATCATTTTGGTCATATCTGTTAATTTTTTAAATTCTTAGTTCTTTTCATTAGATGCTTACAAACCCTTTAGCAAGAACTTTTGTAAGCATGAAAAACATAGAAACAAAATCTATATCTGCACTGTCCAATATGGTAGCTGTGAGCCACATGTAGCTCCTGAGCACTGACTGTGGCTAGTCTGAATTGAGGTATATTGTATTTGTAAAATAGACACCATTTCAAACACTTACTACAAAAAAGTAAAGTATTTCATCAATAACTTCCTAGTATTGACTACAAGTTGCACTGATAATATTTTTGAGTCATTGGGTTAAATAAAATATCTTGTTAAAATTAATTTCACCTGTATCTTTTTACATTTTAAAAATATGGCATCAGAAAAGTTTAAATTACATATATGGCTCTCACATATTGGGCATACTCTTCTATTGGGCAGTGCTGGTCTATATTATTTGCAATATTTAGTTAACAGAATACCCATCTGAATTATTCAGTGAGCTTTAAAACTGGTGAACTCCTCCCTGTAAAATGTTTTAGCATACTCCAAGATTTTAAAATTTCCATCATCTCTTTACCCTAGACAAAAGTTAGTTTTAATACTGGCAGTGATAAAGCTTTAAAGTGCACTACAGGGAATTCCCTGGCAGTCCAGTGGTTAGGACTCGGTGCTTTCACTGCCAGGGCCCCGGGTTCGATCCGTGGTCGGGAAACTAACATCCTGGAAGCTGCATGGCGTGGCCAAAAATAAATAAATAAATCAATAAAAATAAAGTGCACTACAAAATTCTACTTACACCATACAGCTTTTGGGTTTCTTTTCCTGTGAGATTTTTTCCAAGTAATAATATAAATAGTACAACAATGCCATGAGGAAATTGTCAAGATTCTTATTCCTATGGGGAGATTAAAAGAAAATAATGATAACATATTTCAAACATAAAGCCTGTCATAAAAAAAATATGGGCACACAAGAATAAGTAGAAACACATATTACCATACCCATCACACAACTAATTTACCATTTAAAATTCTATCTACTATAACTGTTGAAGATATAAGAAACCTGATTTTCGTAAACAAAATTTTTTGAGAGGTCACAACTGAATTATAGTTTTGCTTACCAATTAGTTTTCATGTTTAAAGTGTTTTTATAATACAGGTAATTTTTTGTTGTTTAAAAAATGTGCACAAATGTAACAAGTAAAAAGATTCTCCCCCCTCACTCCTTCGTCACCATCCTACTCCTTAGTGGTAGCCACTGTTAAGAGTTTGGCATGAATCCGTCCTAAACCTTCTAGAGCATAGGCAATCACATATAAGGTCCTCCTCCACCAGCACACATACATATGCATGAATATATGCCTTACTTTTTTTTTTTTTGGTAACAAATGGGATAATGATGTATATACAAGTCTTTGCAACTTGCTTCTGTCACTTGCCTGTGTAGCATGGACCTCTTTCCATGATACCATGTATAGATTTTCCTCATTTTTTTAAACAGGTGGATAAAGTATGCTACAGCTTATAATTTATTTAACTAATCCTCTACTGATGGATATTTGGGTTTTTAAAAAATATTATAGACATTGCTGCAGTAATTATTCTTATAGCCACATCTTTGAGTAACTTCCTAGAAGTGAAATTGCTAGGACATAGAATATCTGCACGTTAAAGTTTCGTAAGTTTTGCTCTCCAAAAAGACTGCATTGATTTACAATCCTATCTCATTTGTTTTAAAACTAGAAGGCTTTGTTTTCTTTCTAACTATTCTTACAAGATTTTTGCTGCTTCCTTTCTAGCCCCAAACGGAAATTCTTACTCTGGCATGTATTCCTGAACCATACCTTGAGAGCAGGATGAAGATGAGCATTGCAGACTTTTTTTTCACAGTATTAATAACTACCTGTCCTAGGCTGGGTTCTCCCAGAAACACACCATGAGACAGATTTGCGAGTAAGTAGTTTACTAGGAGGTGATCACAAGAAACATCAGTAGGGGAGTGGGGAGATGAGATGGAAAGGGGGTGTTAACAAGTTCGTTATCACTGTGGACCAATGTAGTTCAGTACCATGCGGGACTCTAGGAGACAGCGTAGAAAACTTAGAGTTATCCTGACAGATGGAAGCTGGGATATTTATCTACCAACTCTCCCTCCAGCACATCACTGATTGGAGGCTGCTTCTCGGGCACTGACTCCCTAGTGCCCCAAGCTTGCCCTGTAGCCCTGCAGTCAGGCTGAGTGTGCTCCTGCCATAGAATAAAGCTTCAGGCAGAGAATCTCAGGTGTTTGTCATATCTCAGGTGTTTACTGAATGCTGAGGGAATCTGTGAGCGCTGCCCACAGCCTAGGATACCCAACTCTCACTGAGCACTTGCAAGTGCAGCTGCCATGAGAAGCACCTTCCACGTACAGCCACGTGGAGACACCATTACTTCCAATTTTGTATCCAAGGAAACTGAGGCTCGGGAAGATCAAAAAGCTCACCCAGAGTCACACACCTAGTACTTGTTGGGGCTGCCAAACATAACTAGCGGAGAAAACTGATCTTCAGGAAATGAGTATACCCTTTAACCAACATATACGTAGTGCAGTCTCAATGGGACTCTGACAACGTGCTCACCATACTCCTTGCCCTGGACTTTATTTTGGGCTCCTGTGACTTCTGGCTTCCTCTCTTTGGTCTCAGTCTTTGAAACTGAATCCTGAGAGGATGGCTTGTATAGAGCCAGCCCTTTCTCCAAAAATCAGATTTGTCATCATTTATCAGATGGGATGATTTCAAAATAAAGGATAAAAGATCTAAAATGTCTCACAAGCATTACATACCTCATAAATGTTGTAAAAGAACAGATATGCTGCATCTCAGTATCTTGTAGCAAAAGCAAAGCAACAACTGAAAGGAGAGAAGATGGACAATTGAAAGAGGGACAAAGAGCTGCCTTAGAGGTTGACACCAGGTAACACATGTAAGGATGATGAGGCAGTTACTCACATTTAGCATCGTGGAGTGTAACGTTGCCCTGCTGACTTCGTTTCTCTAAGCCTTTGGGTGACTTATCATCTCTTAAAGCAAACCTTTTATCTGTCAACCTGTTTTGGGGATATAACAGTCTCTAGTAGTGCTTTGAAAGGTTTTAGTTGTATTTAATCTACCCTGAGGCACATGAGGTGTTTACTATAAAGTAAGGAGACCCTGAGTGTCATGTGTGGGTTTCATTTAATGTAGGATCATTTTGGAATACATTTTATTAAACGTTATATTTACTATGCTAGGGGTAGGAGGAATACACACTGCCTTACATAAAATGTAAATACCAGTTTGATCCAAAATAGGTCATTTAAATCATCTATTTTTGGCATAGCTATCATTTTCAGATTTTTTTTAAAGTATAAGAAGCTGAAAATTTGCTAATAGCCGAATTATCACAGGGATACATTATTGGGATGATTGTAACTCCCACCATAATTGTGAAATAGTGCATGTTCCTTCCCTGATGGCTATTTGCATTTCAACCTAGGATGATGGGAATGATATTTTCTTAGAGTCTGTAGAGGCTTAAGCCATTCTGCTGAGAGGTGCTATCAGCAACACTGCCATGGTGCTAAGTTAAGCTACCTGTCTGAAGCTGGACCATCAATTTCAGCAAAGTGAACTGCTTTGCCTTTCTTTCCTCTTTCTTTGAGTTCTACTGCAGGTGTAAAACTGTAATAGAAATGAGAAAATTAGGACCTTAACCTTTTCCCGGGGGAAACTAATCAGAGCATGACCGTAGCTCATGGAACCTGAGGACCAGCACATATTGTGAGTGTCCTGGAGAGAATCTGAGGCACAGCTGTACTTAATTCATGTGTTTACATGTGGTACAAAATTCATGTATTTACATGTGGTACAATCATCTAGAAAAAGATTAAAAGATCAGACTTTATATTCAGCCTTTACGTATCACTAGCCTCCTGAATACCACCATACACAAAACATTTCCATCTGAAAATGCTGCTGTAACTTCAGAAGAAACAGAAAGCTCGTGATCAGTTTGGAAGGATTTTTTTTTTTTTAAAGATTGATTGATTGATTGATTGATTGCTATGTTGGGTCTTCGTTTCTGTTCTAGGGCTTTCTCTAGTTGCGGCAAGCGGGGGCCACTCTTCATCGCGGTGCGCGGGCCTCTCAGTGTCGTGGCCTCTCTTGTTGCAGAGCACAGGCTCCAGACGCGCAGGCTCAGTAGTTGTGGCTCACGGGCCTAGTTGCTCCGCGGCATGTGGGATCTTCCCAGACCAGAGCTCGAACCTGTGTCCCCTGCATTAGCAGGCAGATTCTCAGCCACTGTGCCACCAGGGAAGCCCCTGGAAGGATTTTTTGATTTACTGAGTACTTGTTATGTGCTTCTAAGCACGACCTCATTCAATCTTCACAGCAACTCTATTAGGAAAATATTACTATTATTACAATTTTTACATATGAGAAAGATTGAACCTTAGAAAGATATTAAGTAACTTGACCAAGATCACTTAGCAAGTGCCAAAGCCAGGACCGGGCACAGGTTCTCTAGCCACAGGGCCATGTGTTTACCCACCAGGCAGTCCCGCCCCCCAAGCAGCCACCTCGTTGTCACCGCTGTGGACTCTTCTAGAAGCTTGACTATCTCGAAGAAGGTTTCAGGACCCTTTACTTAACTCAGGATTGCTTTGACTCTATAGTTTTTGTACAAGCATTACCAAGCAGTAATGGGCCTAACTAACAATGGACCACAACTAAGCAACAAATAAATATGTACTGAGGCCATACTCTGTGTCAGGCATTGCTATAACATTGAAAATAAGTGGTGTCTGATTACAGTCAATGCACAGACTCTCAGGATTATCAGCAAATGCTTAATAGGAAAACAGAGAAAAGCGTTTTGAAGACTAGCAGGATGTGGTTCCTGCCTCATAGAGAGTTCATTTTCTAGAATTGTGGTGTCTACCAAATACATTGGTTTGGTGACCATTGTGGATCATGACGTTTATTTTTCTGCCTGAAACAATGCCACGTTTGTAACACCACCCAGAAGCTTAATCTCTGCCCACAGTTACGTGTCTCTCTGTTAAGTTTAAGCATAGATATAGTAAGTAGAAGCACTTTTCCCCAGATTTTAGTCATTCCCTAATCATGCATATATACTCTCATCATCTCTTTGTCAACACAACAGTTTTGAAACAACTTCCTTTAAATTTTTTCTAGGATTGGTCACCCACAAAGTCATCATTTTAGAGAAATACCTCCCACAGGAATGATAAAGTTAATCAGTTTGGTACTTTCTTCTTCCAGGAGTTTTTGCCAACATCCTGGCAATATTCAGGTTGTAGACTAGGTTAGAATCTAAAAGCACGTACACGATATCACCTCAAGGGAATGATTTTTTGTATTTTTCTTTCTTTTCAGACCATTGGCACCAAGTTGGTTAGTGGATGATTTCTAAACTTTTCATTCTTTCTTGTCCTCTTCTTATCACTGGTCTCCAAGGATTGGGTATTTAGAGGGAGGGTGTGCTGAAATACTGAGGAGGTGGCGGAAAAAAGAAATGAAAGGATACCAAATGGTGATGGTGGGTACCTCCAAAGAGAGATGGGGCAGAGAGGAGGCATAGTGATGAAGAGAGCTGTCTTCCACAGCTGTATACTTCTGTATTATTTCAGGGTTTTTTTTTTTTTAATAACAAGAATGTATTGATTTGTTATCTGCGTTCCCAAAAAAAAAGTTGATAGAGGTATAGAGGAAGACACAGTACGTTGTTGATACATTCTACTGACAGGCCATTTAGATAGCCTTTAACAAATCCTCAATTCCCCCGAACATTCAGACGTTTTCTAACAGCTCTTTGAAGTCCATTCTACTTGCTGGATATCTAATGTGCGGCATTAATATAACCACCCTAAACAAGAACACAAAGTAGTTTTCAGTTTTCTCTTGGACCGTCACAACATTCTGACCACTTACAAGCCACTGGCTGTTAACTTTCCTAACAGGCTAAAGAAATCTCAGGTCACCAGCCCTTCCCAGGGTTTCTCTTCTCTAGAAGACGAGAGAATATAGATAGAAACACCCAATTTCAGTTAATGTCAAATGAAATTGCTTCCCTCCTAACCTTGCCTCAGTCCCATCCCTATAATTCAACATTTCTTGCCCGATTAGTTAGTTTGCCTGAGTTGATTTGAGACAAGAGAGCCTTAAGATAAGGAAAGGATACATTTGGGATCTTATAGATCAGGTCTATGAACTAAGTCAAATGAACTTAGAATTATAAAATCATAAGATCATAGAATTTGGGGGTTAGAAGACATCTAAAAGATCATCTAGTACATGGCTATCATTTTACTGATGGAGAACTAAGGCTCAGAGAGGCTGACCGTGTCTCAGTATTTGAAACTTGTGGCAGGTAGTGCCTGCCCTTAGCCAATAGTCTGGCATTTACTGCTAAACCTCTAGTCCTTATTCTCTGACCTCTGGACACGTCTTCCCACACTTGCCTGCGTGGCTTTTCACTTGACTGAAGTCATTCTCCAGATCAGATGGTGAGATGGATTTCTCTTTGTGAGTGTCCTGCCATAGCTCTAAAAGCAGCCTATGTTCACAGTGCATTTGGAATCACTAAGAAGCATCACTAGTAATAATTAAAAATTGTCCTTTGAACTGCACTTCTGATTGGCTCCCAAACCACAGTCTGACCTAGATCTGTACCTTCTTCCAGTCTCCATAGTCTCCCCCTCAATCTGGCAACCCATTTAGAATCACAGACGACACTGTGTTGATGTGCTTTCCTAATATCACAGCACAGTCACATCATTTCCCTTTGCCCTGAAATAAATGAGAAAAAGCAGTCATATTTTCTCCTAGAACCCATCAGAGGGCTGGACCACTCTTGGCTTCCACACCAGTTAGAGCTCTCCAGTGGTTACTAGAGTCTTTTCTTAGGCTATGTTGAAAAACAAGAGAAGTTCGAGGCTTCTGGAGGTGTAGTTTCCTTGGCTGTAGGTCCTCAGGGGAGTCCACGACCTTGGCAAACACCCAGACAGGCGGCTGGTTCTCTCCCAGCTGGGAGTAGGGGGCACTTGAAACATGAATGGCTAGGACTACAGACACTGTGTCAGAGAGAAGCATGTCTTGTTGGTTGGCCCGTTACTTCCCCATTTAAAACCTTTCAATCCACCCACCTCCCCCACCCGCCACCGCATGCCCTCTGAATAAAGTTTAAATTCCTCAGCATGGTCTGTAAGACCTTTCACGATCTTGCCCTGGTTTAAAACTTCTACTTCCTCTCCTAACACTCGCCTGGAGCTCTACACCCAGCGTACTGACCACTTTCAGTCTCAAATGTGTCTGGGCCTCTGCACATGCTGTGCCTTCTGCCTAGAACGCACTCTCCTCCTCCATAACCAGAGCTCCCTTTGCCTTGCCCACACCTTCTCCTCCTCAGGTCTTAGACAGCACCTCCCCTGGGAAGCCCTCCCTGTCTCCCCTGTCCACTGGCTTCAGGAAATGCCTCCATTTAGGTACTGGGTCAGGGCATCTGGGTGAATGCAGGTTTCCGGAGCCCCGGCCCAGCCCGGCGTGGCAGTGGTGGCAGTTACCGAGGAGGGAGCTGGAAAGCCAGCAGCAATCTCGGGGGAATGAGTCAGGGTCAGCAGCACAGCTAGGAAAAGATTCTCCTCCCAGTAGTAGCCCGGGAGGGTCTGGTTTACTTTCAGTCAGGAGAGCGGCAGAGGTATATCTTCCTGCACCTTCAAATTCCCAAGCTTTCCTGTCTCTATTACTTCCTTCCCACCACACCCAGCGGAAACTCTGCTTCTACCTTTTCCAAGCTAATCTGCGCTCTTGATCCCATTCCCACTTTCCTTCTCTTCTCTTCCATCTCTTCTTTCTACCCAAACAAACTCAAAATTTTCCTACCTTTATAACAAAACCAACAAAAGTCCCTTCCCTTAGTACTGGATCCCCTAAAGGTTACTATCGCTTTCCTTTTTCACTGGTAAACTAACTGATGAGAAACTAGCAAAAATAGAGTACTCTTTATCTCAGATTCTTCTCCTCTAGCTACTGTAATCTGATTTCTACTCCACTGCCTTCCTGAAATGGCTTCTCACCTACGTCCCGAGCGACCCCTAAATCCAAAGGCTTCTTTTTGCCCCATCCTGAGCTCTCTTTAGCATCTGACATTGCTGACCGCTCCCCACTCAAATTCCCTTTCTTATTTTGCCTTTGAAGGCCTTTGCTTTCCTCCTGACCCTTCTAATCACGCTTTCTCTTCAGTTAGCTCCTCTTTCTTTGCCTGTCTGCTATTCCTGAGGGCCGCGTGAAGATACGTTTCAAAACCTTAAGACATGCACACCGATTAAGAGACATATCAAACCAACTGCAATGTATGGAAATTGTGTGGACCGTGACTGGAACAAACTTTTAAAATATGAGACAATAGGAGACATCTGGATACAAACTGCATATGTGACAATGTTAAGAAATTACCTTTTGTATTTTTAGGCCAGTAAATAGTAATTTAGTTATATTTTTTAATAGAGTGCCTATTTTTTTTGAGATATGTACTGAAATACTTATAGATGAAATGATATGATATCTGGAATTTACTTCAAAATAATCAAGGGGTGGAGAAGATGAAGGTATAGGTGATACAAAGTTGACCTTAATGTGGTGACTGTTGATGCTATGCTATGGGTATGTGAGGGTTCATTATCCCATTCTCCCTACTTCTGTTTATGTTTGAAATCTTCCAATATAAAAACTTTAAAATGTTTATATTTAGTTTAAATGTTTTAAATAACACTATAAGAGAAAAAAAAGCTGGCAACAAAGTCAGACGTACAATGATTTCAGGTACTGGAATTATCAGTCACAGAATGTAAAATAAATATAATCAGTATGTTGAACACAAAAAAATAAAAATAAGGTGGTAAGCCTTAACACTGGTGCACCAGTGGTCTTTGGGGGCAGAACTGTGGCAGAACCCCCCACTTTCTACTTTGTACATTTATATACTTGTTTTTCAACAAGTATGTGCAACTTTGTAATGAGGAAAAAAGATATGGAAATGGAGAATACAGTAAGTTAAAAATGTATGTGTGTGTATACATACATAAAAGAAGATTTAGAAAGCTATACAATAACTTAACATAAGAGTATGTTAACAGTCATACTCTTTTTATGTGGGATTGTAAAGTTTTTTTGGTTGTTTTCGCTTAATGGTATTTTCTGGTTTTTAAAAATAATATGATATTTTTTAACTTATTTCATAATTTTTAGAAGTAGGTATTTCCTAGGCTTCTGGACTCAGTCAGTTCACTTTCCACTGTAATTCTGCACCGGCCCCTCTCAGGAAAACCAAACCCCTGCTTACTGAATTCTTGACCTGGACATCTCACAGGCAGGTCCAGTCAGCCCGTGGAACGCGCAGATACAGAGGGCCGACTGTACTATGTCATTTTACATAAGGGACTTGAGCATCTGCACATTTTGGGATCCGCAGGGGGCGGGGGTGTCTTAGAACCAATTCCCTGCGGATACCAAGGGCCGACTATATCTCAAATTCTGCACACTGAGAAAGTAACCTTGTTACCTTTCACCCCTCCATAAACATACCGGCTCTCCCACCTTCCTTGTCTCAATAGACAATGGTATCACCCACTCAGTGACCCAGACGTTCTTGCCTCCTTCCTCCCTTTGTCTCACAGCCAGTCTTACCAGCTACTACCCCCTGCACACAAGGCCGGATTTATCTGAGTTGCCTCTAGCATGACTCTTTGACTCTGTTCTCCTGCAAGTCTCCATCTCCCCCTTAGAGGAATGCATAATTGTCTTGTCTCCCGAGTTCTAATCTTGCCCCTCCATGTTACTACGGGAGAGGGCTTTCTAGAGCACAGATGCAATCCCATGACACATGCTCATAAAGGTTTGTGGAGTGACACCAAATAGAACTGGTGTGAGAACAGTGACTGAACAAGCCTCTGCCTCTGCAGCTCCCATTCTTACCACTGTCTCCTCTCCACCTCCTCTGCCTCAGCCCTGTCTCATCACCATGAATTGGGGTGACATGGTGTCTGCAGCATTGTCTCTGAAAAAAAAGAGCATGTTCCAGCTCATGAGTCCTCTCTGACTTCAAACCTATGTTTTAATGTGTGATGGGACATGCTTAGACTTTAAAAGGGAATCAGTATCTACATTTCCAACAAAGCCAAACATTAACTTTGGCCTAAAACATACAAAAGTCTGCTTTCCTTTTCCTTAGCATCACCCCTAGCAGCTGGACTCCCAAGGTAATCCTAATACTCAGGTTTGCCACACTGAGTTGCGTAAACACAAAGCAGCTCCACCATGAAACGGTTGCCCCCATCTATTCTTCATGGTACTCCTTTCCCCATCTTTAACTGCACCCAATTTGTGTACTTGACACAGTCTGGTGTTTGGGGGGTTTTATTTTTACACTGTTTAAATTGAGATATAGCTTCCATTTATGCAGTAAAGCACATAAACCTTAAGTGGACAGCTTGATGAATTTTCTGCTATGTATATACCCATGTAACCACCACCCAGATCAATATATAGTCCATTTCCAGCACCTCAGAAGGTTCTCTTGTACTTTCCCCTACCAGTTGATAACCTGCAAAAAGTAACCACTATTCTGACCTCTATCAATACAGTTCTTTTCTTTTGTCTGTTACTGTAAACTTTTATATAAATAAAATCATACAATATTTACATTTTTGTGTCTGGCCTTTTTCATTCAACATTATGTCACACAATCTACCTTTTAAATCATACCATCCCATGTATATTCTCCAAAATCAAGTGGGGAATATACATGGGAAATCAATCAAGCCATTTTAAAGAATAATTTGGTAACGAACCAAAAGAAACTTTAGTTTATGAATATGAATGTTTTATGACTAATAAAGTCAGTGTGAAACTGATATCTATAAATTCGTTAGTAGGATCATACAGGAAAAAGTGCCACTTGGGGTGGGTTATTATTAGATTAGCACTGAAAAATTAGTTTGAAAAATACTACAAAATAACTTCATTTATAAAGAAGATCAGTAAGTAAAAAGTATGGTGCAATTTTTATCATAAGAAGAGAGGATTGAGATGGCCTTTATATATATGTGAAGACTGAGAAAAGAAAATACTGGCACTGAAAATTTACACCCACATTTTCTTGTGCTTTACCGTGTATATTTTGACTCCTGTGATTATCCTGTCTGTCTAATCTCAGAGCTATCTTGCTGTCTTTGTCACTACACATTCACTAAGTATGATGTTTCAGGAGCTACTCGACTGAATCTTCTGTGACATATCTGAGAAGAAAAATTGAAATCACTGCTGTGGAAATGACAGATTACTCAAATACTGAAATAAATATTCCATGAAATGTAAACTTTTGATTTTGACTTTAATATAATGGTTAGCCTTTATTCATGTTTAATTGCTATTAAATATTTAATTATATTTATAATGTAACTATAAATTACATCTGCACAGCCAACTCCTTTTCTGACCTCCAGCCCCATTTGACCAACAGCCTAAGAGATGTGTCCACGTCATAGCAACCTCAAACACGTCACCAGTTTTGCCTCTTTTATTCTGTATATGGGGGAAGGGCAATCCCAGCCAACCAATCACCCAAGCCAGACACCTGGGAGCCATTTCAGGCACTATATGGTATCAATCAATTCTATCCAAACATCCTGTCAATTTCATCTCTTGCATATTTCTTAGTCCTTCTCTCTCTGACTCTGTTTCTTACCTGGATAACTATTTATAATCCTCCTACAATTAGCCTTCTAATGGGCCCTGTGCCTCTAGTCTTCCTCTGCTTGAATCTAGTTGGTTGATTGTACTTGTTCAATAAACATTTGGTGAGTGCCTACTCTGTGAAGTTCTGCAGATGGCTCCAGGGACATGAAGATGACTAAGACAGTTCCTGCCATTGAGGGCTTGCGGTCTATCAGAGGGAGACAGTGTATAAAGTGGAAAGGACTTGGGTAAACCTTGGTTCAAAATGTCAGTTCTGCTACTTACTGGCTGGATGACTTTGGTTCAGTGGCTTAATCTCCCCGAGCCTTGTTTCTTCATCTATGAAATGGAGATATTAGTGCTCGCTTTCCATGGTTGTTTTAAGACTCAGAAAAATATGCAAATGTCTGCGATATAATAGGTGCACAGCAGATAGTGGCTAGTTTTGTTAGTTTAGTGATACACTTTTAATAGAGTCAGTATTTTCTCAATGGAGAATTAAAATTAGTTTTTCTTTTTTTTTTAATTTTTACTTTATTATTTATTTATTTTATTTTTGGCTGCATTGGGTCTTCGTTGCTGCGCACGGGCTTTCTCTCTAGTTGCGGCGAGCGGGGGCTACTCTTCGTTGCGGTGCGCGGGCTTCTCATTGTGGTGGCTTCTCTTGTTGTGGAGCACGGGCTCTAGGCATGTGGGCTTCAGTAGTTGCGGCACATGGGTTCAGTAGTTGTAGCTCGCGGGCTCTAGAGCGCAGGCTCAGTAGTTGTGGCGCACAGACTTAGTTGCTCCACGGCATGTGGGATCTTCCCGGACCAGGGGTCGAACCCGTGTACCCTGCACTGGCAGGCAGATTCTTAACCACTGCGCCACCAGGGAAGTCCAAAATTAGTTTTTCTAACCTAATAATTTTACCTTGTAAAATTTACAGTCTACTGCATCAGGTATAATATATGGTCCCATTAATGTAAAACTCTATTTCTATAACTCAAAAATGCAATTTTATAAATTAGTTAAGAATATGGACTGTTAACCAAGTAGACCTAGATTTAAAACATCTTAATCACCTCTGAGCTGTGTGATTTGGCCAAGTCACTTAGTTTCCTTCAAACTTCTTAACCCTTTGACATCAGTTTCTTCATCTGTAAAATTGGATTAACACGCAGCTGTTTCAAAGGGTTGGTAAACTGATTAGCACAGTATCTGGTACATAGGAGCAGCTGATAAATGTCATCAGAAAGGGATATCAGGAAGGCTGCCAAAATGGTTATCTCTAGATGCTGCGATTGCAGCAGATATTTATTTTATTCTTTATACTCTTCTGTACTGCTTTAATTTTTTTATCCCAAACACACGTAATTTTCATAAAAGCTATAATAAAGTTTTGTTAAAATTTACCTTCTGAATTCAAGAGTTCTGGTTTCATCTTTCCAGTACCACATCCCTAATCGTAATCCCAACTGCTGTAAAATGAAATGATTGCAGCAAAAATAATTAAAGGTTCAATTTACAGTCCACATGTCACAATGAACTTTTAACAATAATTCTCACTAGTTGCTATTTAACTCTATTCAATAAAGATGTAGAGTCTTAAACTGTTGTGTTTTTTTTAAATTGAAGCCAGGATTTTATCTTTTTTGATTGTTTTTGGGTGTAGTTTCACTAGAAAGGAAGGAAGGGAGGAAAGTAGGGGAGAAAGGAAGGAAGGGAAAGAAGAGAGGAAGGCTAGGAGCCTGCGTCACCTCACCATAGCAATTTACTGATTAACTGGGACTCAGACCATAATAAACTGGTGCCCAAGGCAGCCCCAATCTTTCAGAGGAGTTACACAGCGGCTCTAACCCTGACCCCACCCTTGGGAAGAAGTGGGCGAAGTACCAGGTTATCCTTTCCAAGCCGTGGTAGCTACCAGCCTCCAGCCTCTCCTCTCTGGGGATCCCACCCAGAGCAGGACTGCTTCCTCCGCAGGACGGCTATTTATTTTTCAGCCAACCAATTAGAGATGGTGCGGTGGAACTTCCCTATACCTAGATATCTGTGGGGGTGGGGGGGGAGCCGGAATTCAATTCTGACCGTTTGCCGAACACACCTCCATCGTCTGGTTTTTGTAGACAGCTAAGGCCAGGTCTCCTCGAGTGAGCCTCGCCCCGGGCTAAGGCGGCGCCCCCGCCTGGGGAGGGCGGAGAGCAGGGCCTTGGCCGAGGGAATGAAGGGCGTCGCTGCACCGCCACCGAGCCCCAATCGGGCGCCGCGGGCGGGCGCCGCGGGCGGGCGGGGGTCGGCCTTCCACCCGCCGCGGGCTGGGGGCGGCCCAGGTGCACTTACATCCGGCTAGTCGGCCTGCGAGTCTAACCGCCGCCTCCTCGAATAAAACTCGGGCACACGATACGTGGTCTCCCGCTGGCCGCATTAGACCTAAATTCGCGGAGGCAACTGCCCGTGAGCGCCGAGAAACCCCGCCGACGCTGGGCGGGGGCGGGACCCTGCTTCCTCCGCGGCGGTGGCGGGCGGGTGTCGCTGCCGCTCATGCTGACACCTTTGGCTGCTGTGGCTCCCTAGCGTCTCACAGCAAAGCTGCCCCGGGGTTCCTTCTTTAGAGGTCAGTTCTTCGTACCTTCCCACCGAGAAGTCAACCACATCACTGGTTTTTTGTTTTTAATTAGAATAACTTTTTTTTTTTTTTTTTGGAGTGGACAGAGCAAGTTCCTATTCCAACTCCCTGCTCCAAAAATCCACTTAATATGTTATTCTCAGATAGAAGATGTATCAGATATTAAACTAATAAGAACAGATACTACACTTGATCTTAGCCAAAAGGTCTTCGGTTCCTTAGGGAAGCTTCCCCTTTGTTCCAAAGTTTAATAGCACTAAATGAAGTTCAAATCCAGGTTAGAAAAATAAAAACAAATAAAATAAAATATAAAACATACAGGTTGGGACTAGGTTAATTTAGGGCGGGGCGTGGCAGGAGGGGAGCAAGGGAGGAAATAAGGTTTTCAAAACTGGGTTCTGCTGCATAACTAGATGTGGAACCCATTTGAAGATATCCAAATGAGGGGTTTATGAGACTCTTAAAGGAGTAATGTGTGTAAAGCATCACCCTGAATAAGTACTCAAAATTAGTGTCTCTCAAAGCAGAGAAACTTGCTTTGTATCAATCGGTTTTCAACTGATATTTCTCTATTTACACTTTTCAAATCATGTGTCCTGTAACTTCTTCTTGCAACTGAGTTGATATGCAGATTGTTTGGTATTTTTTTCCTTCCATCACTGATGTAAGCAATGCTAGATGACACTACATGACTGGGAATGCCTAACATATTCTGCTTTTGTTTTATCCCCACAGCTTAATTAGCGTTAAAGAGATGGTTAGTAAATAGTGATTGTATACTCACATAAACTTTAAAAACATAGCAATAGATATCCCACTGCTTCCCCTTCCCCCAACCCTCCCAGTCTCACTACTTGGTAACACACAATCACTGGTCACAGTGGTATAAAATTGTAATCACCTAGATTCATGTTCCACTCACTTGAGTCCACTGCTGGCAGCTGTTCTGGTTGGCTCAGATATAAGGAAACCCACCTGTACGCTGGCAGTGCTGCTTTCAGGCTGTAGCCTTAGAGGCTGGCTTATTACAAGATGACTCACTTAAAAAGAATTTAGCAAAATATCCCAATCACCAAAAGCTTTTCTCCAAGCAGGGTATTTAACTTTGGGTGGGAAGAGGAGAAATAATGAGTTGAAGCTCCAAAAAGGACTGAGAGAGACCAAGGACTCTGGATGGTACCCATTCCCAGCACTTCCAGGCAACCTCTTCAGTTATCTCAATGAGTGAAGAAATGCTAATAGAAAACCAAAGATCTTTTATACCTTACCATGTTTAACTTTAGGCTGTCTAAAATACAAAACTAAGGTAAAAATAAAAGCGTTGAGAACCCAGAACAATGACCTACAGAGAAGTTACATGACAAGTTATGTCGCATGTGGTAGAGGGACATAATATTTAAAGGAAAGTCTCGATAACTCTTAAGGAACCATCTTATATTTCTGTATCACTAGGCCCTAACAAAAGAGGGAATAAAAAAATTGTTTTTATGGCTCTAAATCATTATTTATTTTAAAAGTGACCCACTCATTTCTTAGGTTAGATTTTTCACCAGTTAGATTTTTTGTTAAATGGCATGAGAAACTCACAGCCTAAAATGGAAATATAATTTTCTTTAAAAAAAAAACCAAACAATTCACGATGCTATAAAGTAGGGATAAAGGTGCCATCTAAAATATTTAATAATTTCAAGTGTCCTGTGAGGGAAAGTTGTTTTTTTTTTTTTTGCCTTGTTAAGATAAATATCTCAAGGTCAAAGAACTCAGAGCATATGACATAGAACTAAGTTGCTGGTCTCAAATTTTAGGCCCAAGATATTAACTGGATATAATGCATGCTTATACTATGAAAAAGTCATAATGGACAGATTTTCAAAGTGTTATAATTCTACTTTTAAAACGAACATGTAAGAAAACAGCAATGCCAGTATTTGAATTAGCAACTCCATTTTTGATTGCTTATTTCCCCAATCTTCAATTCACAAACATCCCGATCTATACTTAAAGGGGTGGAGGAAAAGAGCCTATGACTTCATTTGTTCTAAGAGAAAGACATTTCAACATTAAGTATTACTCTATTAAATTTTATAAATACATATACCCTAAAATATTTCCATCCCAAGAGCTATATCAAGAGTAAAAACTTGGCTCTTTCTCTAAAGATCCATAATTTTTCTTCAAGGATTTAAATTCTGTATCTAATTTTAATGCTTAAGGATAGTTCTTCACAACAGTTTTCTCATACCTACTTACACATTATACAGAAGCAATTGAATATTCCTGTTGTTCCTTAACCTAAATATATGTATTCCCTTAGCAATTGTCTTGTGACATATGGATCTGAGATACTTTAAAATTTCAATTCCAGTGTTCAAAAGCAAGGGAAATATACCCCACAATACAACTTTTATAAACTACATTCAACTTAAAGTAGGTGAATACCTTATCATGGGCCCAGTATTTGAGCTTCATAAAAAGAAATCTTTTGATTTCATCTAGGTAGCCAGGTTATATTCATGTTTACAATTGTACATAGGATAAAGAGATTCTTAGCTCTCCTTGACATATTGAATAGGTGATACATTAAATATCCTATCATGCATGCTAAATTTAAAGATGTAAAGAGCACTAATATCTCCTAATACACAAGTCAAGTGCATGCATTTCCATTACACATATCAAATTAATATGATAAAAAATTTAGGGTAAGCTTGTTTTGAAATTTCATACATCTGAAACACTGTAAACAACCTGCTATGTCTTATTTTGACAGGTGTCTAGATTCATTGCCTCAAAACAGCCATTTTGTTAATCAGACATTCAGATAAGAAGAAATTAAGTCCCCATTCTGATAAATGTACTTTTTCAATCCCTTAGCATTCTATATGTATCGCATTAGCTTTAGTCATGACAACTAGTCCCTAGCATAACACTACTTTCAAGTTCAAGTGATGCTAATTATTCCTTAAACTGTAATTTAGCCTCATCCTAAGCTCAAGTACTTTTTCCATTATCATTTGACTACAGCTGATCTAACATCTGCTAAGGAGTTCCCAGGAGTTATCGAGTTACCAGTTTCAACTGACCCCTGGAAACACTGAATGGCTACTTCAGTGGCTTTATCTTAGCAATGTTCAGATCTAGGTAAATTTGAGAAGACAGAATTAAAAACACTCGAGGCTAGGACTTTTACAAATTACTTTTCAAAATAATGGAAAATGAAGTATCTACATAGATTGATGTTAGTGTTACAGCAGGTTACCAGAGGCCAGGCCAAAGAGACTACCATTGGTCATTTTTCTGATACTTTAAAAACTAATCTCTCCCAAAATGAGGTCTAAAATGAGTCATACTAATAACAAATTGCACTTACAGAAAGACTCCATTATACTTATATACTTTGAAGTTAAAGCAAGGGATAAACACTTTCAATAAAGGACTAATAAAAGGTTAAGAATGTGTGTTATCTTGGTAAAAACTCATATTAAAGGTCACTCTAAGGCTACTAATCACCTGATTCTGTTAGTACCAAGGTAGTTTGTCAAATATTTATACGATGCTATCTGCAGTCAATGAAACACCCTTAACGCCTCCTTGCTGAAAACTTTCCACCCTGGCATGAGCACTGAAAAACCCAAGTTATGTCCAGCTTTCAGAGTGTAAAGAG
The DNA here is from genome assembly GCF_009873245.2 of Balaenoptera musculus. NCBI lineage: Eukaryota > Metazoa > Chordata > Mammalia > Artiodactyla > Balaenopteridae > Balaenoptera > Balaenoptera musculus. The sequence goes on along the minus strand of NC_045786.1, from coordinate 138,955,491 downwards.
CAACTACCTTTTTAAAAATGTTTATTTTGAAGCAATTTCACAACTGCCTTTTTATCTCCCCACCCCACCCAAATGAGACCTGCTAAAAAAGAAAAAAAGTATACGTACAAAGAGTCAGCTCTTCTGTGAGAGGATCATTACTAAAGCTCAATACTTTTAGGCTGCTTTGTTCTCTCGTTTTTATATTATTTCAAAAATTAATCTCTGCATGATATGGAAGTGTCCACTACTAAATTTAAAATTAGCTTCTATAAGTCACTGTTATGAGCAACATGAAGCAAATCTACATCACTCGGAAGAAGATATTAAAATGTCTGTATGGTGAAAACATTAGGTTAACTATGCATTTTCCAATCAGCTTTTACTGAATTTCTTCCACATTCTCCTTAAAGAGAATCAATCAGAACAAAGCAGATGTGTCATTCCACTAAAATATGAACCCCCTCCTCTCCTAAGGATATGGATTTTAAAGCTTAAGCCCAGGATAGTGGATCTCAAAGGATTGTAATATTCCTATCTGTAACAATCTCAAATCGGAAATACTGGAAAATGGACAAGTTGTATATTGACGAAATACAGGACTATCTTGCAGTTTGTCTTCTAAAAAAGAAATATATTCTAGTGATTTAAGGCAGGTATTGAAAAGGCATTATGATTCTCAAATCAGAAGAAAAAACTATATTATCTTCCTTCCTCTAACCTGCAAGTAATTTAACTGCTGAAAACATATTCTTCTTGAATTTGCCATAAGCCCAGAAGTTGAGCTGTTTTACTAGAAAATTAAAGTTAACAAATTTGACTAAATTTGGAGTCAGTATTAAGTGGCTTTAACGTTTGCCTGCTGGATCTTGTTTCAGGCACCTGTATGTTGCAGAAAGCAACTTGTTTCATACTATGTTGGGCTATTATCAGAGGACAACACCTGCCCCAGCTTTTGTTTAGAGAAAGAATCATTCTGTACTTAACCCTGGAACATACCTTGTATTCTGTTGGAATATTCAGGTGGATTTTCACTTGAATACTTAAGCCAAGCCTTAGGAGTTTGGGCATACTGTCAGACCCCACTCTGGTTTCTGTATTAAAAGGGGGGAAAATGTTTACCCAGATCTTTTCCCCTTAAGTTGCTGGTAATTCAAAGCAGGAACCTCATCAGAAAATTAGGCAAGACTGAGTTAGATAAATTTCATCTTATACTAATATCTTAGTTAAAGACCAACGTGGGTAAAACAGTAAGAAGGGAAAATTGAAAACTCCAACACAATAATTTTTAGATCAATTTCAGCTTTACTTTTAAATTTGTATTTATGCATTTGTTTGCAAAAAGTATGCCTGCCCTTAACATTACTGCAATGTTCACTTTCCTCTTAAAGTAGTACATAAAAATAAACAATTCAAGCTTCTGTATATTTTATTGTTACCAAGCTTCCACAGAACATGTGTGCAAACTTCAGGTTTCCCATCTCAAAACTCCATGTACAAACTAAGCTAACCAAAAACGCTCAAGTCAGCAAATACGCAAAATACATTAAAGACAAACCTCAAATAATGTTTTTAAAAGCCAAACTTTAGAACTAACCTTTTATAATTAAACTAAGTTGCTGCACCTTTCCTTTCATAAGCGTACACCGGGCTAAACACTTCCAACAATAGATTTCATACTTGGCACAAGGACATTTCAAAGAAGAATCAAAAACAAAAGGAAAAAGAGAGAAAGGAAAATAGGTTTACGCTGACTCGAGTCCAAGTTTAGTCCACTTCCTCGATGGTCGGTCCCCCGGAGGCTCCTGAACCACCGCTGCCGCCGCCGCCAGGGCCACCTTGGTAAAGTTTGCTGATGATGGGGTTGCAAACTCTTTCGAGCTCTTTCTGCTTGTGTTCATACTCATCTTTTTCCGCCATCTGGTTTCGGTCGAGCCAGTTGATCACCTCCTGACACTTGTCGAGGATCTTGCTTCTGTCTTGTTCGCTAATCTTGCCCCTCAGTTTCTCGTCTTCCACCGTCTGCTTGATGTTGTAGGTATAGGACTCCACGGCGTTTTTGGCGGCCACTCGGTCGCGATTGGCCTCATCTTCCGACTTGTACCTCTCCGCCTCCTGCACCATCCGGTCAATGTCGTCCTTGCTCAGACGACCCTTGTCGTTGGTAATGGTGATTTTGTTTTCTTTACCGGTGCTCTTGTCGGCGGCGGTGACGTTGAGGATGCCATTGGCGTCGATGTCGAAGGTGACCTCGATCTGGGGCACCCCGCGGGGCGCCGGGGGAATCCCAGTCAGGTCGAACTTGCCCAGCAGGTTATTGTCCTTCGTCATGGCCCGTTCGCCCTCGTACACCTGCACCAGCACGCTGCTCTGGTTGTCTGAGTAGGTGGTGAAGGTCTGTGTCTGCTTGGTGGGGATCGTGGTGTTCCTTTTGATGAGTGGAGTCATGACGCCGCCAGCCGTCTCAATGCCCAGCGACAACGGGGTCACGTCGAGTAGCAGCAGGTCCTGCACGTTCTCTGACTTGTCCCCGATGAGAATGGCCGCCTGCACCGCGGCTCCGTAGGCCACCGCCTCGTCAGGGTTGATGCTCTTGTTCAGCTCCTTGCCATTGAAGAAATCCTGCAGCAGCTTCTGGATCTTGGGGATGCGAGTGGAGCCGCCCACCAGCACGATCTCCTGGATCTGGCCCTTGTCCAGCTTGGCGTCGCGCAGCGCCTTCTCCACCGGTTCGAGGGTCCCGCGGAACAGGTCGGCGTTGAGCTCCTCGAAGCGGGCGCGGGTGATGGACGTGTAGAAATCCACGCCCTCGTAGAGCGAGTCGATCTCGACGCTCGCCTGAGTGGACGAGCTCAGGGTGCGCTTGGCTCGCTCGCAGGCGGTGCGGAGCCGCCGCACGGCGCGCTTGTTGGGGGTAATGTCCTTCTTGTGCTTGCGCTTGAACTCCTCCGCCAGGTGGCTCACCATGCGGTTATCGAAGTCCTCACCGCCCAGGTGGGTGTCGCCAGCCGTGGACTTCACCTCGAAGATGCCGTCCTCGATGGTCAGGATGGACACGTCGAAGGTGCCGCCGCCCAGGTCGAAGATGAGCACGTTCTTCTCGCCGCCCGCGGAGCCCTTCTTGTCCAGGCCGTAGGCGATGGCCGCCGCCGTGGGCTCGTTGATGATGCGCAGCACGTTGAGGCCCGTAATGGTGCCCGCGTCCTTGGTGGCCTGGCGCTGCGAGTCATTGAAATAGGCCGGGACGGTGATGACCGCGCTCTGCACCTTGCCCCCCAGGTAGGCTTCGGCGATCTCCTTCATCTTAGTGAGGACCATGGAGGAGATCTCCTCCGGGAAGAAGGTCTTGATCTCTCCCTTGTACTCCACCTGCACTTTGGGCTTCCCTCCCTCGCTCACCACCCGGAATGGCCAGTGCTTCATGTCCGACTGCACTGTGGCGTCCTCGAACTTCCGACCGATCAGCCTCTTGGCATCGAAGATGGTGTTGGTGGGGTTCATGGCCACCTGGTTCTTGGCGGCGTCCCCGATAAGGCGCTCGCTGTCGGTGAAGGCCACGTAGCTAGGGGTGGTGCGGTTGCCCTGGTCGTTGGCAATGATCTCCACCTTGCCATGTTGGAAGACCCCCACGCACGAGTAGGTGGTGCCCAGGTCGATGCCGATAGCCGGGCCGCGGGCAGACATCCTGACTGAGACAGGCAAGCGACGTTAGACGACAACACCAAGGGCAGAAAATCCGCGGCCTCAACTAACGGTCGCCTCGCACCAAGCACCGCGAGCGCAACCACCGTATACCTCTCCCTTCGCTCGGCTCCCCACTCTTATAGTCGCCTCCCTGCCGCCTTCAGAGCCAATCCGCTCTCGGGACCGCCCGCCACAGGCTTGCTTGGGCCGGAGTGACCCGCCTGCGGCCCAACAGACTTCTAGTTGGGTGAGGGGCGGGACTACGGCCCGCGCGAGGACGCGACGGGCGGACGTTATGCAAGTGAGGCCCCGCCCACGCGCCCCAGGCGGCCAGTTGCCTCCGAGGCTCACTAGCAACCTGCGGCTTGGGGGCTTTAGGTTCGCGCCCCACGCCTTTTCGCGATCTTCGCCTTTCCTAAGGCGGGATTCGTCGACGTCCGTTGGATTGGCAGGAAACGCGGCCAATAAGCAGCGCGGACTCCCAAGTAGGGTGGGGAAGGAAGTGCTGGGGCGTGGCGCCGGGAGGAGGCGCGGAAGGGGAGCGCGGAGAGGGGAGGTACCTTAGCCCTTCGCTCAGTTCTTAAGGTCTGAAATGCCGTCCAGTTCCTAGTGTGTCCACCAACCTAGCTCGTAGGGGCGGGGCAATTTATTCTGAGTTGGTGACCAGGAGGAACTAGGGCCAGAGCAGGCATTTTTCTAACGCCGGCGCGTGGGCGTTGGCTTGGCTTGGCCTGGGCGTGAGGGCGGCTCCTGCCCCCGGGGAGGAGCGGGGGTTGGGGGGAGACAAAGAGAAATGACGCGGAAGTTCCTAGGATGGGCCGTCGGCCTCCTGGAATTTAATTTTGCGTGCTTCGCAGCGTCTCAGTGAGTGTGAGCGCTGGATGAAAACTGCCTGGCGGGCGGGGACAGCAGGAGCCCGGGAGAGCGCCCGGAGAGGCTGACCGTTTTTCCGCGCCGCGCGCGAGGCGGCCTGCAGAGTGGGAGACGGGAGTGGTTGCAACTGGTCTTCCCAAGAGTGTTTGTAAACTTTCTCGACCTCGCTTTCCGTTTTCCCAGCTTGTCCTGCCACTTTAAGCTTCCTAGTTTCACCTCCCTGTTCTCTCCACTGCTTTCCTTATTTTCCGTTTCAAGTGCTTTATCCGCCGCTTTGAGTTCTTCACGAGGAAGTCTATAGTCAAAACCCACACTTTGAAGTACCATAAAATAACCCAGCCTCAACGCCTCTCACGATTCTCTCAACCCCAGGCTAAGCACGCGCGATCATGTTTATGACTGAGTTATGTTTATGAATGAGCTCAACTGAGTGAGATTATTTTCTTTAGCTATGCTGAAGTTACACTAGAGGCGTAAACTCTCAGAGAAGGTAGGTGAAAAGGAGCGCAACTTATTCTGTAACGTTTAAGAGGAATATATGGGAGTAGGTCTGGAGGTATTGTCTGGCACCAAGTGATAGGTGGTAGAGGCAGGCTCCTATAAATGGGCTCCGGAAGGAGGACAGTAACAAAACAGCGATAACCCTTCACATTATGTGGGGGAGCTGGAGACAGTAATTCAGTTAGCTTTAAGAAGTCCCAGGATGTGAGGTAAAAAGACAAATGCAAAAATAATCTGTCTTTATGAGGTTGAGAGCCCAATAAAGAGATAAAAATAATTCGAGAGAAGTGCTATAGGGAACACAGAGGCGGGGGCACATCCAGACAGGATAAAGTATGTTCCTGAGGGCTTCCTGGAAGAGGTGACATGCCTGAGCCAGGTGCTGACCTTTGCCATTCTTTGCATGGGTTGTAGCATGGGCAAAGATGAGAGCGGCATGTGCTGGCGGCAACTACAAGTTCAGTGCGGAAGATTAGTGTCCCTACGTGGGGAGGGATACGAACCAGAAACAGTCTCTTCAGGAGGACAAGATACATTTCAGAGCTTTATATGCCGTGATCTTTTTCCTGAGGCTGTGGGAAGGGGAAACTCCTTTGAAGGAGGCTAATGTATAGTTAATATCAAAGTTGTTTGGGACAGTGCTGGAGAAAAGTTTTTGTCTGAGAAACACAAAAGTTATCTGTGACCAAAAAGTAATGTTGACAGAATCCAATTAAGTCAATCAATGGACATTTAAGTTTCTTTTATCTAGTTGTGTATGTAATTTCCAATTTTTAAAAACACATCTACTATTAATTTGTTAATATTTCACAATTCACATCTCTTTTTCCACAAAAGAAGTTAAGGAAAAAATTTGAACCAGGAAAACTTTTTTTTTTTAATTAGGAAAAACAAAGATCAAAAAGTTTCTATTGAAGTTGCCTTAAATTGTGAGTACAGATTTCTTGATTTTATTCTTAGAAATTCTTGTCTTTTGTGTAGTTAAAAAAGGGAGCGGAGGGAATTAGTGGGCTGGAGAGCAATACAAATTCTTTGTAGAACTAATGATATGATGTGATTTAGGGACAGGGTCCCAACTACAACTGAAAGCAGAAGAGAATTGTGAGAAACACAATCTCTTCAGATCTCTTGTGTTCAGACAGTCCTCACACACTTACCTCAAGCAAAGCAAGATTGCCAAAAAGCAGACATGCCAGTTCTTACACGCAAACACTAAAATTACAGCTTCAGAAGGGAGAGGTTCTTTTGTATAGTAACTATGTCCTCTATGCACAGTTATTGCAAACAAATCTTGCAATCTAACTGCCACATTCATCTTTTTTTTAAAATTAAGTTTATTTATTTTTGGCTGCATCGGGTCTTCGTTGCGGTGCGCGGGCTTCTCATTGCAGTGGCTTGTCTTGTTGCGGAGCACGGGCTCTAGGTGCGCGGGCTTCAGTAGTTGTGGCACGTGGGCTCAGTAGTTGTGGCTCGCAGGCTCTAGAGCATAGGCTCCGTGTCCAGTAGTTGTGACACACGGGCTTAGTTGCTCTGTGGCACGTGGGATCTTCCCGGACCAGGGCTTGAACCCGTGTCTCCTGCGTTGGCAGGCGGATTCTTAACCACTGCGCCACCAGGGAAGTCCCACATTCATCTTTAACACAGCTTTCTGAAACCAGAGTAGCAATTTTATCTGTATTTTCATTAGGTATATGTATTTTTTCTGCTCTAACTTTTCACCTAGTAAATTGATATTTCATAAGTTTCATACTTTAAATAGCATCCTGAGCTTTTCCCAAAAAGACACAATATTTGCATTTTTATTTCCTATGAAATAAACTTTTGCAATCCTAGAACATTATCATATACTGACCATTCTTGGAGTTTTTATATTTTTCCTTATTTGTATTGATTTTTTTAAAATGTTCTTTTCTACTTGATGATTGTGGCTTATAATGCATTAAACATGTAGCCCATTAAAAATGGTCAAATTAGCAAATTTATGATCCAGCGAAATTCATCAATGCCAGTAATGGTGTGTGGCGAAACAGGTAAACCCTACTGGTGGGAATGTAAATTAGTACAATCTTTCTGGAGGGCAATGTGACAATATTTTTTCTTTACCTTAAGTATGATCATACCCTTCATTTAGCGTTACTCTGGGGGATTTATCCTAAGGAAATAATAAAACATGCAGGTATATTATTTATGATAACAATGATAAAAGAGAAATGGCTTAAATATCTGACAATGAGAAAATGATGTTTTGAATTATAGTCATGGATTATTATGTAGCCCTAAAAATTGTTTACAAGATTTTTAATGACATGGGAAAATGTTCTTGGTATAATTAAGGGGAAAAATAAGATACAAGGCTTTTGTATATTCTTATCCTATATGTAGGATAATCATATATATGAAAATTGCATAAAAATGGTTATTTTAGAGGCTAGGATTATCAGTAATTTTTCTAAATTTTCTTGTACTTTTACAATTGATTTTTAAAGCTTGACTATTAACATTCAACTGAAAGTTTTCTGATCCTACTATTTACATAGAAATTACTACTGATTTTCAACAGGTGTAATCTGACAGATTATAAATAGTAGGATGTTTCAAAATATTTTTAAAATCCAAGGACTGAGATTTTATACAGTCTAGAAAAAACAAGAGCTTTAATAGGTATCAAATTTTCTCTGATTAATTCCCCAAACCCAGAAGAGTACCTGGAAAACAGTAGTAATTTACTAGCTCAATGTTTATTAAAAGTGACCTGAGGCATATTATTTAACAAAAAAAAACTGGAAATAATAACTTGTTTTTTCCTGTATAAGAGGAAGGTTCTCTGCCTACCTCTTACATTTCTGAACTAAATAATACTGCAGAGACCAAAAGTTGAAACAAATTCACATCTGAAAATATTTGTACCTAGAGATACAAAGATGAATAAGATGAGGTCTAAAACTGTGTGCTTGGGTAGTCAGGCCTGCCCTAAGGAGACTAAGTGAGCAAGAATACATTTTTTCCAGAATTACTAGGAAAAAAATTTACAGATTTTCTGGAACCCGCTCAATCCCTACCCAGGCACAACCTTCATAAAGGTTGTGGATTGTTTTGAAGAGGTAATGTTGGCCTGAAGAGAAGGTGGAGTCAGTAGCAGCCTATAATTTGAGGACCTATCAGCAAACTGGAGTTCAACTGTTATATTTAAGATCTCTATAAATACTACAATTTTATAATTCTTCGGCTGTACCTCGTCCCAAAACATTTCTCCAGTCACTTGTCACTCTAGGAAAAATTTCACCATCTGTTTCTTTGAGTCTTAAAAAATTCAGTCTTTAAAAGTTCTAATTGAACTGTAGATACACAGTAGCCTGGGGTAGGACACTACCATGCCTTGTATGGAAGGCTAAGCCCCAAACCTGGAAGAGAGGCTTTTCCAGAAAAGAAGTGAATCTGTGCAATAGCAGACAAACTGTACCTTCTTCAGTTTTGTAGAGTGCTAATCTCGAGGACAGACTCTTGTGGAATAGTCTGAAATAATCTGAAAGAAGTGAAGCTGTTGTCTTACAAGTGGAGACTGAGATTCAACATGCCATTATTGCTAATGCTTATTAACTTCTGTGAAATTATGGCAATTATCTTTAAGGACTTACCTGAAATGAAGAGAAAACTCATTGCTGATCACTTGAAAAAAGAAAAACAACTTCTTGGGCTTCCCTGGTGGCGCAGTGGTTGAGAGTCTGCCTGCTAATGCAGGGGACACGGGTTCGGGCCCTGGTCTGGGAAGATCCCACATGCCGCGGAGCAACTGGGCCCGTGAGCCACAATTACTGAGCCTGCGCATCTGGAGCCTGTGCTCCGCAACAAGAGAGGCCACGATAGTGAGAGGCCCGTGCACCGCGATGAAGAGTGGCCCCCGCTTGCCGCAACTATAGGAAGCCCTCGCACAGAAATGAAGACCCAACACAGCCAAATACATAAATAAATAAATAAATAAATAATAATTAAAAGGTGCTAATAAAAAAAAAAAAAGAAAAACAACTTCTTAAACTGAAAATGAACAAAATGAATTATATTGGTAAGGAAGTTATTTCTCTGAATAAATTATTTTGAGAAATGGATTAACCCTCTAAAAGAACTAAATACTATGTCAGTGGATTTTTATAAATAATTATCTATTTTTATATTATGAGGAAACCTAATTTGTTGCCGTTTGTGTTTGCTCTGAGATAGTACTTTTCTAGTCATTCTATATTGAAAGAAACCAGGATTTGGAAATAAGAATTTTAGTAAATCTTTGTGCACTTCATAAGCGTCTCAGAAATACCATAATTAGCTATATCAAATACTTTATTATTTTGGTATTATAGAGTGAAAAGGATTGATAACTTTTCAGTCAAATTTTTTTTTAAAAGAGCCAGGTTGGAAAAGTACAGTATAAATAAAAGTAATATACAGACATTTTAACTTCTGGACATAGAGGAGGAAATTTTATTAGGTAAAGCAATGGATTAAAAAAATGTAACAAAAATTCTCTATGTAACCCAGTAACTCCATTTTATACTAATATACAGAAAATAATCACATTATGGAATGCATTTATATCACTTATAATTACTGTAATTCATTACATTTGTAGTTTAGTACAGTCAGAATTTAAGCCATATTTCTTTTGTAAATCTAATTCCACCAGTAAATCAAAAATTATCTGTTGAGTTTCTACTATATTGATCTGGCACCTTTAATTATTGATAGTATTCATCTTTACTGTTTCCTATTTATTTGTTAGAAGTCTGCAGTTCTATATGCTTCTTCATGTTTCTAGAAGACTAGCTATAGTTTTTGTTTTTGTTTTAGACTCTAACACTTCTTTAAGCTTATTTGTTATGTTTCTCTTAAAGCAGGTGAATTCATATGAATTTGAAGTCTTTAGTGGATTTCTCATCTCCCTTTTCACCCCTGTACCCATTATCACATTCTAATTAACTCTTTCTGATTTTTTGTTTGTCTAATTATTAGAATGAATAGTCATGTTATCCTACTTTATAGCTAGAGATGTTAATTGACTTAAATTCTTCATCTGCTATGATATATACTCTAAGTTAGATCTCTTCGTGCAACTCCTTATTAAAACATTTGAAAACATAGGCATAAAAACAAAAACATTTCTGAAAATATATAACATCTTGATATTGCAGAAGAAACAATAATAATAATGATGATGATGATATTGAGTTGGGTATGCAGTTAACCAAAACTACAAATATACTCACAATATGGAAATAATATGGCTATAAGATTCATATGGTTGAGAAATGTGTATCTGTCTATCTATCTATCTATTTATCTTCAGGTTAAAATATCCTCAAACATTTCATTTTCCCATGAAAGGATTTTTAAACATGTTAACCATTGTTTCATTCAATACTTAGTTGAATTTTATCTTGAAATTTTAAAGCTGAGAAGCATGGTATTTTATATTAATACCAAGAATAAATGTTTAACAGAAGCTTATTCTGCTTTTTTAGGTTACATTGCTAAGTTGAGAAGAAAATAATGTGTCTTAAGATACATTCTTCTTGGTTGTCTGTGATTTGTGAAAATATACCACTGTTGAAATAATACCACTTCTGTTTTTCCTTCAAGTAACAGACTTAAAAGGGAGCCTCATTAATATTAATAATCAAGTTTGTGACTGGTATAAACAGTGAAAAAAGAAGAAAGGCAAATGTTACATTACAGTAAGCAATAACTAGATTATCTTTTCTTGGTAAAATATTGGTCTTACACGGTTTTTTCTCTGTACCCACATCTTTTTTTTTTTAAGATTATTTTTGATGTGGACCATTTTTTTTTTTGAAGTCTTTATTGAATTTTGTTACAATATTGCTTCCGTTTTTATGTCTTGGGTTTTTGGCCGCGAGGCATGTGGGATACTAGCTCCCCAACTAGGGATCGAACCTGCACCCCCCTGCATTGGAGAGTGACGTCCCAACCACTGGACCACCAGGGAAGTCCCCACATCTTTTTGTTTATACTCTAAGCTACAGATTTTGGGGTGAAATTTTTGAAACTACATTTCATGATATGTAAACTGTAATTCCATTTAAGTTTAGAATTATATGCATTTACACAGATATGTGATTACCTCGCTTTATAATGTATTTATAGTAGCCTAGCAAGCCCTTTTCTTTTAGGAGGGATTCTTGAAGATAATTAGTATATAGAGTTTCATTTTAGTGTAGCTTTAACCACTGATGTTGTATGAATATTCTAGTTACTTTTCTTTAGCTGATTTTTCACAAATAACAGGAGAGTCACCATGAATCAATTTTGTCACAACAAAGTGATTCCAAAGTAATCTTTACTGAGTTTTCTTGGATCCTTGCAACTGGAACTTTTGGGGTTGATGAGGTTTGTCAGAAGACAGAAAAGATGCTGTCACTTCAGATCTGATATTCCTGGGTCTGGACTTAAAGATTATCTGTTGAAGATTGATTCTTCCCCATGTCCTCTCCAAATTCAGATCTCACTTCTCCAGAGGTTTAGAAGGCCCTATTTGACCACTGCCACACAGAAAAAGACAAAACTCAAGAAAAATAATATTACAAGTTGACTGCTCTACAAGATACAACATAATTCTTAGGTCAGAATTTCATGACTTTTGGCACCAGGCCGGCACACTGTTACTAGAATAAAGAATGGGAACAAAAGCACAGATCCTAGAACTTAGATTTATTTAATTTATTCCCCAATGTAACTCACCGTACCCTTTAAATATAAGGTGTTCTTTTTACCAATATAATTTTTCAGCTATTGGGGCACCTTTTTTTTTTTTTCTTACGTGAGCTAACCTAGAACGGGTAGGGCTCATAAATATGTAACAGAAAGATAGGAGGGCAGCCAGGTAGAGGAAAGTAGGGAGGAAGGAAGCAGTTAAAAAGTGTTTTCTTTCAACTAAAATAATTTTACAATGAACTTGTTAATAGCAAATCTCTGAATGAAACATAGATCTAACAAGTTCATGTTCTTTTTACTGAATGCCTTCAGCCATCAAGCTAACATTGTTCTCTTCAACGTTAAGTGTTTTACACTCTGCAAATGAAAATAAAGTACACACACACACACACAAGAGGAAGAACTTTCCTTCAAATTCCTAAGCTGCCCCAGTGATTCTGGGTAGAATTATATTTTTCACAGCAATGATTTGCCCTAATTTTGTAAAAAAGAAATTGTCTCTTAAATATCTTTTTCCACATCAAGGAACACATAAGCATTTGAAAGAAACGATGACTTTCATAATCTGGATGTTTATATTTCTGTCATCTAAAAATGAGCTCTGCTGATTCTGATTGGTATAAGCAACTGGTTGAAGTAGAATAAAAACAACATAGTAACTTTTAAAATAAAGCTTAACTGGGATTTCATAAGCTGTCTACCTAACTATTCCTTTCTCAAATAGGTAAGTACAGAGTTATGCAAATTTTCTCACATAAAATTATTAATATTCCTGACTCATGAAATCATGTCTTTTACATTTGTGTCATCCTTTGGCCCTAGAATTTCCTGTGATCTTTACTTATTACAGTGGTGATTAGTACATTGATACATTTAATTCAGAGCCAAGTACTGAATTGTAATCTTCACACCATCTTTTTTATCAGCAAATGAGTAAGATGATGAGTAAAATTATAAATGGCTTCCTGCCCACTAGTGATCTGTGGTGGATTCTGATAGAAAGGATGAACAATTCTGCCACTAATAATGGACCTCAATGATTTGGTTCTCCTAAATATAGTAAGGGAGCAACTTATATGGATTTAACTTCTTAATGCTAAAGTCAACTAAGCACGTGCATGTAAGTATGTAAGTAGTATTAAATTGGTTCAAAATTAGCATGAATTTATAAGCCACTATTGTCATTTAGTTAATATTTATATTTACCAATATTTAGAGACACAAACATTCTAAACCCTTGCACTTTTGCCTCTTACCAGCATATAAATTTATAAGTAGCTAAATTTCACCTGCTCTTATTATGAAACTCTACCCATATGTTACCAAGGAATAGGTCCTTGAGTTTGATAGAAGGCAATGAAAGTGGGCCACCTAAGTGATTATATATTATCTATGGAATCTTCACCATTTATTCTTCTATTCTTACTTCAAAAAAAATAACATTTGGCAGTTGGTAGAGAGATCATTAAAGTAGTAGACTTAACATAGTAATAGTAAAACCTATTGTATAGGTTTTAGAAATCAGGCAATAGATGCATGAAATTAAAATCAGATTAGATTGGGAGGGGCGTTGTTTCACTTAAACCATTAGGCTATTCATTTCTTAAAGGTTTGCTGCTAGGTTAGGGTGGATATACAACTGTTGTTTCCTGAACTTATCTTTCATTTCTTTTACAAGTAACATTGTTAAGTTTACACTAGAAATACATAGGTATTTTTGGTAAATTGAATTATAAATGGCTAGAATAACCAACTTTTATTTTTAGACAAACTTAGATTGCTCTATAAACTTTAATCAATTACAATATGGTAATTAAGTATTTTGTTTTGTTTTTTAGCCAAACAAATGAAAAATTTCTTATCCACATCATCTGTTAAGGCAAAAAGAGGAAAACTGGTTACTCTGGGGTCCTGATTTTTTGCAGGAAGATTTTCAAATGATTTGAGTTAGTCTACTTATCAGTCTCATAACTGATAAAAGGAAATGGTGACTGGTGGGAGAGATTAAAACATAAAGATCGGGAATAGGGAAAACAGAGGGGCAAAAAGTCACAGAGGTAGAAATATAGAAGTTGAACTCAAATTAGTTTTTAGTTTAGCACCTATCATGGGCCCGGAAAAATGGCTGATATACCACTTAATGTTTTAAGTTTAAATAAAGGAAAATTAAAACATAAGAGTATTTAGTAATTATTTCTAAAATATCATTCTGAATGATCCGCTCAAATACAAATGTTTTGTTTCTGACTGATGTATTTTCACATTATTCACCATGTTCATTAGGTACCCACTATTACCAGCTACCCTACTAAGCGCAGTAGATGACAGATGATGAACAAGGAGCACAGAGTCTCATAGGAGCTTTGTCATATGTGTTACTGAGCTGAAAAGGCCTTTCTTTGTACTTTTTGTTAGGTGGAATATGTAGCTTAGTGGTTAAGTAGGAATGTAGAAATCAAATAGGCCTAGTTTCAAATTCCAGCTCTAGTATTTAGTTTCTGTGTGATCTTAGGAAAAATACTCAATGTCTCTGAACCTCAGTCCCCCATCTGGAAAATTAGAATACTTACCTCATAAGGCTGTGAGGATTAATTAAAATTAATTTGTAAAGCGTTTAGAAGAGTACAAAGAGTGCTAATGAAATGCATGATGGGATTACTGAGAGCCCTGGGATGGGTGGTTCATTGGTTTCCAAATCTGGGCCACAGCTTCAAGTTCTTAACACCAATCTAACTCTACTTGCTTCAGTTCCTTGGCATTCATCCTGTCACCCCATTTACTGCACCTCAGGTATCAGGAGATGGGAGACATTCCACAAGGATATGTTCCCACAGTGCCTTTTGATACCCTGGGATCTTAGGCATTATCAGTGCTAGGTGCCTTCAGATCACATGCTTGTATCACTGAGAAGCATATGTTACAAAGGAGGTGGAGGTGGTGAGGAAAGGTGAGGAAAGGTGAGGAACTGATCAAAGTAGATTAATGGCAAAAAAAAAGAAATGTGTAACTCATAAAACCCATTTAGAATTAATATACCAAATTGCTTTATTCTCAACTATGCGTGCACATGCACACTCAGGTTTTCTCTTCTGGTTGGTACTAATTTAGTGTTTTGTTAACAACAATGACAAGTTTTATGTTTAACTTAACTGTTAGACTGGTTCTTTGGGGAATTTTCCAGAGATCTATTAAATACAGAAGTTCCTTAACTAGTGATATAGAGGAACAGCTATTGTTTAATCAATGAGAAAGTTGCCAACCACCACCAGCCTCTCTTCCCACTTTTTTTAGCATATAAACTTTGGTATATTATCTCACGTATTTATGCATATCCTTGGCATGTTCATAAAATGTTTCATTAGGCATTCTGTAGCTCTAATTAGTTTAGTCAAATTGTTTGAACCTATCAAATTACTTCCATTCTACTCACCTCACCTAGAAAACTTCAAATGTTTATTTTTTTATTCAATTTTTATACCTTGTTCATATTTTTGTTCTCAACTACAGTACTTAAGTACGATTTTTACTTAGTCTATTATTTTTCCTTTTAATTGGTGCTAACTACTCTAGAAAGCTCTGTCCTTATTTTAATTCTTTAATTTTTATGTCTAGCCCCTGGAATCCTTATGTTCTTTTTTCTAATTTTTCTTCATACTCAAACTTCATACATTAAAAATTAGCCATGTACCATTTTACTCACGTGAGTCATTTCTCTGAATATTTTTACTTTAAAAATATGGGAGAGATTAAGACAAATTTCTGAGTTGTAATCCACTACTGCTTTAGTTGTGCTTTATTAATCTCTCAGATTCTTAGTCCTGTTTACTAAAAAATTATAAACATCTGAGCTGCACTGTAATTGGTGCCGAGCTTGTTAAGCACTGACTCCATTCCTCCAGGATTTCTGTTGGAGAAGAAAAGGCCCTTTAAGCAAGACTGTACCTGTGAGACAAAAAGAGAAACAAGATTCCACATGTATCTATCTAGATTTCCCCATTCATTTTCAGATTTGGAGCCTAATCACATAAATTAAAAGGCAGGAGGAGGAGGCAACTTCTACAACCTTGATTCATTGCCTTCACAGCACTGGAGGGCAAGAAGCAATAGTAAGTAGGTACAGCTCTGTAGCTCCACCGCAGAAGAGAGAGGAAAGAAGTGAGAGGAAACAGGGCTGGAGAGAGGTGTTGGATAGTTTTCATTCCCCCTAGTTTTTTTTTTTTTAATTTTTAATTTTTTTAATTAAAAAAAATTTTTTTTATTCCCCCTAGTTTTAAAAGGCAAGTAGTCTTTAAATGAACTCTTTGCCTTAATAAGGAAAATTGTACATTATACTGAAAGAAGCTTGTGCTGCTGTAGCTAGTTGCAAAACAAAACAAAAGGTGTGTGTGTCCTGTAACATGAAACTGGGAGAAAACACATCGTGAGGTATGGCTTTCTGAAACTATAAACATCTCAGTTATGTAAAATTAGAGATTATGTTTAATGTTTATATATTTGCTTGCTAATTCTTGGCTGTTAGTATATGTCTAAAACTAAACCCCCTTTCCTAATGGATTAAACAATCCTTTTTACAGAGTGGTTGTATTTAGAAAGACCCCTGTTCTTTAATGGTGGGAAAGCCATTGCAATAGAGGTTTTGAAGAGGGTCATGGAAAAAAGTGGTCCCAAAGAAAATGATGTCCGCTAAGATGCTATATAGTTTGGAAATTTGTTTTGAGTCGATATTATCTTTTTACTCTCTGATGGTCTCTGGGTTAGTTACAGAACTCTTATCAGGTTCCTATCAGTAATGTATATACCATATTTCATTTTAAGTTGTATTTCAGATTTAATTACTTGATAAACTACTGTATCCAAGACTAAGATGAATCAATTTTCTTGCTTCTTCTACAATATGGCTTTTTGAAAAATTCCTGATTTCTCATTTATCTTTTTGTGTATTTCCCCCATCTCTACTTGTTCTAATACTGCATGGCTCCGGTACTATTTCAATTCTTACTTAACACCTCAACGTTTCCCCACAAATCTCTGAGCTCACACTCTTTCAACTAAACCTATGCTAGTCAATATGTCTCTCAGTTCTCTTGGCAACTTGTTCTTTTATGCAAATTGTATACAAAAATATGACTTGCATATCTTAAAAATGTGATGTAAACAAAAAGAACAATACTGTTAAATTACTGTTCATAATCACAAAATTATACTTTTAAATATAGGAGTTATTTAAAATCCCTTTCATTATGAGAAGGGCATTACAATGCAAGTAATTCACATTAAAAGGCATTCTATTCAACAGATATGTTGATTGGTGGGCCAGTTTTGCCAGTGTTTTAATTCACATGTAATTCGTGTAGACCCTGTGTCAGCAACAACTAACAGTAATACTACTTTATCTGAAAAATGATAAACTATTTCCATTTATATGTTCTGTGATTATTTTACGGTTCTCAAATTTTAGTCCTTTACAGAAAAAAAAATAAAGCATGTTGATAAACTGCAATTTGCCATAACACATTCTCTCCAAATCTTAGTATAAAACACAAGACATGTTTTTTGCACACTCTGATAGAACAACCAGATTTGTAATTGATTTCTTTATTTTATTAGATTTGTCAATATACATGGCAGCTTTCTCAAATCTCAAAGTTCCAAAAGTATGTCATTTTAAAGGTGAAAAATCATGTTCCTTTAGATGTCATATTCCTAGAAAGCTATTAAAGTCTATTTATAAACAAAAATAATTCATAAACTAACACACTTTAGAAATCAGAATATTTTAAATTACTTTAAATGAATACAAGATATGCCTTTTTAATTAACTATCATAGTTAAATTTAATATCACAAAACAAAATGACTTGTCCCCACTAATTTCTCAAGTGGGGTAAAGTCATTGGGTTTTACACTTAATATAAGTTTTAAATGTGATTATTAAATGATAATATTTTATCAATTATAGGAAATATTCATTTATAGGAATTTCCTTAGGTTCATCAATCTTTTTAGGCCAAGTTTGAGCCCATGTCAACCTTCAAGGTTAGATTCAGTGCACCTAACCTGCCTATTAAGTTGTCAATTTAAGAATACGAATTTCATTGATAAGACAGGGAATAAACAGTGGCTAAATCACTGTTCAACTTACAAAAAAAAAAAAAAGCTACAGTGAATGGGATAGTTTCAAATAACTAATTATTTAAAACAAAAAAAAATTTTTTTTTTTAATTTAAACAGGAATGGCCAATGATGTTGGGTTTAAAATTTCACAGGGTAACCTTAGAAAAAAAAAAAAAACACATAAAAATAGTGAAGTCATCACCTTATTGATAAAAAACTAAACTTTAATAGTCACTGAAGGGGTAACAACCACTTGTAGTCTACATTTAAAAGTAATTTTAATCATAGCTAAAACAAACTATAAACAAAGAATTCTATTAAAAATAACAAAAATGATAAACATTTAATAACACCTAAAATGTAGATACTTAAGATCCTAAACAAAAATATTAAAGGTAAAGGGCCTTAAAATTTTTTTCAACAATTCATCTTATAAATTCATTTTCTAAATAGCTCATATCCTTTGCTTTGGTGTTTTGTCTCCTATCAGCTAAACATTATACAGTAGAAAATCACTTATGTTCTTTTCAAATGCTTGGCATTATAATGTGATCTCATATCTTTCCTCAAATTAAATTTTGCTCCACATATTCCACATGTATACAGGTGAACATCCATGTGCTGTTCCAACTGTTCATTATTTGGGAATATCTGAAAGCAGACCTGGCATATAGTCTCACCAGCAGATAAATGAGAAATCATATGCCGTACATGGTCATGTTTTCTGAAGTTGCCTTGATCACAAATGGAACAGACATACCTGGCCATGCCTTTGTGCATATCATTGTGGAGTCGCAACTGACGTTCCCTTAAAAACTGCTTTCCACATGTCTGACAAACAAACTGTTTTTCCTTGGTGTGAACAGTATAGTGTTCTCTTAAGTGACACCGCTGATAAAATCCTTTCCCACACAGATTACAAAAATGCTTTCGTCTGTGATCCCTTTCATTCTCTTCCATGATGGCACTCTTGAACATGTCTTGGTCTAGGCAGCTAGACATATGTTCAACCACTAGATTTTCAGTTTCAAAACGCTGGCCACAACTAACACATCGAAAAGGACAGGCAGAATGTTTAAATAACTGCTTTTTTTGGATATTGTTTATCTGGAAATGATTGTCCCTAAAATCATCCAACATTTCAACAAACATATCTCTGATTTCAGACTGTTCGTCAGGATTCTCTTCCATGTCCATTTTCTCCTCAGTACTTCCTAACCCGTTCATTGTCAGGTCTTGGGGCTCTCCACATCTCTGGGCATGTTCCTGAAGCTGTCTACCCTTCACAAGTATTTGTCCACATTTGCCACATGCACAGATATTTTCGATGTGTTTGGCTAAGTAATGAGATGACAGGTCCTCCTCAGTTATCGTGAGTCCACACAACTCACAGGATGCGTTTTCAGTATCCTCTTGTACTGGACTGCTGTTGTTAGGGGGCCTCATATTTTCTAAACCACCTCTCTCATCAGTGTTTATTGACATCCGAGGTTTTAGAGCTTTCCTCCCACTTTTTTTAATACTGACATCTTCTTCAACATAGTATCTATAAAACGGCTCTTCAGGTTCATCTTCTAATTCATCATTGTCAGTGGACTCATTACAGTCTTTATCAGTAACTTTAATAATGTTAAAGTCTTTCAGTTCATCTGTAGGGATATCTTCTGGTTCCATCTTGATAATGATTCTTTTCCTCTCAGCAGCTCTGCTTTTTTCCTCACTGGCTAGTTCAGACTCCACTGTGCTACTTTTTCTGCTTCCAGTGGTTGAAGTTGAGTCGTCAGCAGCCTGGCTTGTGTCTCCTCTGTATTTGTCCATCTGTGCAGAAAATGTTTTAGAAGAATCCTTTTCAACAAATTCAGCTTTGATATTACTGTCTTTTCCATCTCTGATATCCACTATTCTGTGGTAGGATCTTGTATTTTGGTATGAATGTCGGTTAGTACAGGTTAGCACATGCTCATCTAGTAATTTCTCACAGCTAAAGCCAAATCCGCAACTATCACAGGTAAAACTCCGTCCAAAGCGTCGTGAGACACGTTCTTTCGGAGTAGATAATTTGGACACAGAACTCTTTTTACATACATCAAATAATGGTTCAGGAAAATTACCTAATTGCAAAGACTCTTCATCAGGCTCTCTATTATGTGGTGTATTTACTGTTGAACTTGGCTCTGCACACCATCTATTGGCTTCACTGCCATTTCTAGCCACAGTGTCTTCATACATTCTTACCCCAAATATCATTTTGCTGTTCTGGTTGCTAGAAGCAGAAGATGAACATTTTGAACTAGAACAATCTGCATCCTGTATGTCTTCTAAACAGTCAGGAACATTGTACAGCTGTAGGTAGTTCATTGCCACTTTAAACTGCTCAAAACTGGAAGGAGCTGTCATAATTTTTCCTAAATACATAAACTGCAAAATGAGATCAAAACACTCGGCACTAATTTTCATGTTGCTGAGATTCAGCTGTGCAGTACTATGCTGATGATTCATGAAAAACATTCTAAAGTAGGAGCTACAGGCAGCTAGAACTGCTTTGTGTGCTTGAAAGTAAATGTCATCAATTGCAATACAACAGTCACAGAGGAAACCCCATTCCCTTTGGTTGTTGAGCTGCTGAAGGACGTAGCTGCTGTGGCTGGGCTTTGCCATCTTCTATTAATTAGAGACCTATGTAAAACAAAAATATTAAGGTCAGACAAGATATCAGAAAAGCACTTAAAAAAAAAAGAATAGGGCTTCCCTGGTGGCGCAGTGGTTAAGAATCCGCCTGCCAATGCAGGGGACATGGTTTCGAGCCCTGGTCCAGGAAGATCCCACATGCCACGGAGCAACTAAGCCCGTGCGCCACAACTACTGAGCCGGCGCTCTACAGCCCACGAGCCACAACTACTGAGCCCGTGTGCCACAACTACTGAAACCCGTGCACCTGGAGCCCGTGCTCCCCAACAAGAGAAGCTGCAGCAATGAGAAGCCTGTGCACCGCAACAAAGAGTAGCCCCCGCTCACCGCAACTAGAGAAAGCCCGCGCGCAGCAACGAAGACCCAATGCAGCCAAAAATAAATAAATTAATGAATTTTAAAAAAAAGAATAATTTTGATCATGACCTGTGACTTGTGTGAATTTACTATTACAATCAAGGTATGACTAGCTTTCCAGTCTAATGTAGCAAAGTGCAATAACATATACCTGAATCATTTTTAAAACTTGAAGGTGAAGATACCCAGCCATTTATTCAAGCATCTCGTTTTTATTTTAAGAAATACAAGCAAAGGTATCAAAAGCAAAAACCATACAGTCTTGGTTTCATTACGCCTTTAGGGTGAAAATGTATACTAAATTTGAAAGGAAAAAAGACACTGGTTTAAAAGTACTTGAAGGATACAAACAATGAAAGTTAAATAAAATAGCAATTTAAACTGAAAGTTAGTAATTCAGTCGCAGAGTATTAAAAACTTCTTAGATGATTGATATAAAGGAATGATTGCTCATCCTTAAGTGTGATATGGGTATTTTGGTTGTGTTAAAAGCATCCTTATTTTTTAGATAGACAGACTGCTGTATTTATTGATGAAATATCTAAGATATGCTTGCAAATAATCCACTGGGGTGGGTGTGGGGGCTATAGATGATACAAAACTGGCCATGTGTTGAGAACTATTGACGCTAGGAGGCAGATATAGTTCTATTTTTGCATGGTTGAAAATTTCCTTAGAAAAATTCTATTTACAAAAGCTTATTAGAGGGCTTCCCTGGTGGCGCAGTGGTTGAGAATCTGCCTGCCAATGCAGGGGACACAGGTTCGAGCCCTGGTCTGGGAAGATCCCACATGCTGCGGAGCAACTAGGCCCGTGAGCCACAACTACTGAGCCTGCACTTCTGGAGCCTGTGCTCCGCAACAGGAGAGGCCGCGACAGGGAGAGGCCCGCGCAGCGCAATGAAGAGTGGCCCCCGCTTGCCGCAACTAGAGAAAGCCCTCACACAGAAACGAAGACCCAACACAGCCATAAATAAATAAATAAATAAAATTTAAAAAAAAAAAAAAAAGCTTATTAGATTACATGGAAATGGCACCAAGCAAATAGGTTTGATCAATGCTCCTCTCTTTTCTTGATTATTGGAGAGGCAATAATTCTGTAGAGTCAGAGTATCTGTCTTATATTGCTTGGCTTGCACTTTACAGTATAAAGAAGCAGTGGATCTATTTGGGAAGGAGATATCTATCCTTAGATTGTAAATTTTTCTTCACTTTTCAATCATTAACACACCTTAGGTCGCACACCTTTTTCCAGAGGTAACCTCTCCAATTGTATATCTTCAAATCTGTTTATGCTATACCTACAGAGTCAACGGCTATTGAGTACCTACTACATGCCAGGCACATAGTTTTGCTTTTGTTGTTGTTCTTGTTTGTTTTTTACCTAAATGGTATTGTACTGTATATACCTTTCTGCAACCAGTTTTCTTCACTTATCAACATATAAATATTTTTAATGTATGGAGCTGACAATGAATAAAGAAGAGAGGAGAGGAGAATATTAAAAGTACTGTAAGTCCTATTACATTACAAAGCTAAAATAAGATAAAATTTTAGCCTTAATTTTTAATCTGTATACATAAAACTTCAGAATCTATCATCTACTCAAAAACAAGTTCTTATACAATTTGAACATAAAAAGAACATTTAACAAGCTGTTCAGAGAAATAAAACGTTCACTCTTCAGTCCACAAACCCTTCATTCCCTACAGTAGAAATTAAAAGATTATCTAACTTTACTTACTTCCACTTGTTTTTTATAAACTGTTTGTCCCAGGTCACATGTGGATGACATACCCCTTTCCCCAACTACCTAAGGCCACTCTGCCTCCTTCTTCCTGCCTGAAGACAGGGTTACACAGTAGGCATGTGCACCTGGTGAAATGAAGGTGGCTTATAATGAGACCTGCTGCCTTCCTAAACTTGCAACCTCTAGGCCTTTTCTGTAAGCCAAATCAAGTATTTCAAGAAGGTACAGCATTTCAACCTTGTGTAACTCAGATATCTGTACTAGAATTGAAGAGTCATGTTCAGTATGTACCCATATACAAAATGCAATATATGCGCAGATCTTTATCAATGTGTTATTTATAACTTGAAATGCCTCGCAATAAGGTAGTTGTAAGTAAACCAAGGTAAATCTACTTCTTAAAATTCACCATCATGTGGCCTTTCTGAAAATTATATTTATGAATGAAGGCTGTAGAAGAAAATGAGAAAAGTTTTCAGGATGGAAAGTCAAGTAAATAAACACAGGCTATGAAATTATGTAACAATTACAATTACATAAAACAAATCCAAACAACAAAACCTTATTCAAAGGGTTAAAACACACACACACACACACACACACACACACACACACACACACACACACAGAGAAAAATACTGACCCCAAGCCCATTTTATGTAGGATGAGATTTCTAGGTCTATAGACATTTTACAGGATTCAGAGAGACCTTTAATGAAAAAAGAGGTAGAGGGATAGATATTATCTCAATTTTTTTTCCCTAGTAATAAGAGTTGTTCAAAAATGAAACGAACTCATCTAGAGGATAATGAGTGCCCCGTGTAGAAGCAGGGATGAAATAATGTTGAGGACAGTATGGTACAGTGAAAAGAGCACAGGCTTTGGATCAGACAGGCCTGAGTTCCACCTGAGGTAACTTGTTTGTCCTCATTGACTCCAAGTTTCCTGAACTGTCAAAGAGGGGATAATAATACCTCAAAAAAGTGGCATGGACATATATACACCACCAAATGTAAAACAGCTAGTGGGAAGCAGCTGCATAGCATAGCTGTACGGTGATCAGCTCGGTGCTTTGTGACCACCTAGAGGGGTGGAATAGGGAGGGTGAGAGGGAGACACAGTGGGAAGAGATATGGGGATATATGTATATGTATAGCTGATTCACTTTGTTATATAGCAGAAACTAACACACCATTGTAAAGCAATTATACTCCAATAAAGATGTTAAGAAATAATAATAATACCTCAAAAAACATATCAAACATTAGGGTTCACAGCAGCAATGTGTAAACTGTATAGTGCTTGGCACATGATAATTAATGGAAGTAACAGTGGCGATGCTTCCTTAAGCATAGGAGGTAAGTTTGACGAGATAATCTTACAGCTCCTTCCATATAAGAGTCCAGCAGTATGAAAGCCAATAGTTTATCTGTTAAAACTTTCAGGTTTTAAGTGCCTGTGCTTGAAATAATGACATGAAGAGCTTAAAAGTTCCAAGGACCCTTCTAATCTAAAGGAAAAGCAGTTTTATGGTCAGCAACCAAAATTAATGCAGCTACATAGAAGACCGATATGATAGACACATCTGTAGCTATAGTCATAATTCAATTAAATTAGTGAACATACATTCTGTATTAACATAAACAAGACACTAAAGCATATAAGAGGATCAACAGCATTTTAACACACATTTATTAATTCAACAAACATTTGTTGAGTATTCTATCTTCGCCTCGTAAGGCTGGAAGCTGAACAAGTACCTTTTGGTCAAAAATTAATGCTAACGCTACAGCTCCTAGGCTGACCTAAAACTGTAGTTTCTATAATGTTATTATGCAAATGCCCAAGTTCTGAGTAAAGTGGATTTTAGGGAGAGTAACTTTTAATAGCAATCATTCACACATTAGTACCAACAACTCTGTTCTTGTTACACCTCATTCAGAAAAGCCTTAAGAAGGCTTAATAACAGCAAAACAAAAACAAATAAACAAAAAGGCGGGAGGTGGAATCATGGGTGAAGGATCTAAATTCCTGTGAGACTTTTAGTTTGTTATGTCTTGAGAATAATTTTTGCATTAAAATGTTTGTATTTCACTCACTTTTATTAAACAATAATTTCATTCAAATTCCAAAAGAGGTTTGCTCTCTTCAATTTTAAAAATATCCTTAATAATGCTACCCAAAAAACTTAGTGAACTTTGTTATAGTAAAGCTTGTTACCTGTTTTTAATAATTGCTTATATTTCAGTTCTTGTTTTTATAATGACATTCTGTGATTGCTTTTGTTTGTGTTACTAGCTACATCACTGGTAGAACAAGTTTGTACAGCTAGAAGTTCTTCAAGGGCTGGGGTTGAGAGCAGAAACTTCAAACGTGATCCAAAGCCAAGGGTTCTCCTAAGGCTAGGATACCCAGTGTGGATGCAGTTCTCCAGAGGAATAAGGAGGTAGGTGATGCAAAAATGTTTACACTGAATTTTAAAAACTTTAGTTTGAAAAAGTTTAACCAGCTCATCTCAAATTCAAAAACAGCTACCAAACACATTAAGAATATTCAGTAATTTAGATATTCATAGGCTTTTAGAGCTTAGAGATCTAATCTAGTCCAACATGCTTATTTCATAGAAGAAGGACAAAGATGTTGTGCTGTTAAACAATGTTATCAAGGGTTAACTGTGGTAAAGTATTATAGGTACTAGGATTCCTGCCCACCCAGCACGATACTAACCACTGAACTGTGGTTACTACATGCTCCTTGGTATTATGCAGTGTACCCCCATATGTAAAGAACAGTCAGCAAGGACTGGGCATGAGTCCTTAACATAGGGTTTGTTAAGGCCCTTGCACAAGAAACTACGCCCTCTGAACTCTATCTGTAATGTGGTTATATCTGTATATGCACATCTAGTCTCACTCAGTAGACGTGTTCCCTAAGTCATACTCTGTAAGCTGTTTCAGTAAATTTCTCACTGACACAGTAAGGTTTCAGAAATACTTTTCCTTCATTGCTAAATCTCTTAAATGGAAAAAAAGTTTTGCTGGACGTTTCTTTTGCCCTAGCCTTAGTGAAATGATAATTTAAGGGTCTATAAATAAGCATATAAAGTGAATGAAGAAGCAACTTAAAGGAATTTTTGAGTGACTCCTTCCATAAGGCAAACAACCACCCTCTGTGTCCCAGACTTGCATTATCAAGGACATTCCCCTGAGAACGATTTGCATAGCCTCAGTGAGTCTACAGTTCAGCGTCCCAATCTCTGAACTACTAACAATTACCTCTGGGTCTCAAGGGACATTTAAGTACATACATTCATTTCCTCGTACCTATTTCTATGTCTTATATGACTGAATGTATGTATATGGATTTAACCTGTGGGCTATAGACTGACTAGCTTCTTAAGAAGCTTGAAATGTAGTGAAAGGATTCTCTCCTGTTTATAAATCAGAGTATCAGAATGTATTGAACACCTACAATGTTCCCAACATGGCATAAAGCATTGAGGTGGAGGGTGGAGAAGGACGGTATACAGTAATATGTAATATGTAATATGAGGGATTACATTTTATACCAAGAAATGATTTGAGAAAAATTAAGTACTGAATTATATTGAATAAAGTTCAGTATGCATTTAGAAAAAGCATGAATTGTACTAGAACAGTAGTGGGCTTTAGGAAGGATTTGAGTGAAGTCTTGATGAATGAGTAGAAGAAAGAAAAATAGAAAGCGGTGTGGGGAAGGCATTTCAGGTATCTGTATTGGTATGTACGTAAAAAATTGGGGAGAGGTACACAGCAGCATAAACAAAAGCTTGGAAATGTAATGCGAGGGAAGGTAAATTTGTTTTACTGGCCTTAGTACCAATGTGCCAGGATCTAGTCTAAGCAGGTGTGTGTGTGTGTGTGTGTGTGTGTGTGTGTGTGATATATCTGCTTAGACTAGAGCCTGGCATATCAATAGTAAGATATATATATATACACACATATATGAATATATATTGTGTATTATATATAAAACATGTATGTATGCATGTAAATATGTATATCATTTTATCATTTAATCCTCATAACAAACTCTACAAAGTACATACTGTTTTAAGACCCATTTCCAGATAAGAAAACAGAACACAATGTTATATAACCTTCCTTAGGCCACAGAGGACTGGGTGAGATTAGAACACAAGCAATATGACTCTTGAGCCTGAGATCATAGCCTTAACGACTTTGCTACCTATAAAAATAAGGTCACCTTGACAAAATTCTTTCCTAGAATTCCATTTTCCAGGGTATACAGTGTTCCAATCTCTAAATTTAAACTAAAGAAAATTCTTTAAGTTTTCTCCTTGAGATTTCCAGTAAGAACTGGCTGTACAGGCTCACAAAGATAAAAGGTTTTAATTCCAGGCACTGAAATTGGACAGACATGATAAAGTTTAGAAAATTTTATTCACTTTTTAGAACAAGCATCCTGGCTGATTATTAGACTGCAAATTCAGTACTTAGTACAGGAAGTTCTGAAATTATAACTGGGTTATGTTCCAAAACTTCATTTTTAAGTTAGTTATTTGGAACTTGAAACACATATTCCCATAGAAACAAAGCTATAAATGGTGGCTCCATTCTGTGCTCACACCCTAAAGTCTTTAAAAACCCAAATGTAGCTGTGTGTTCATTCGTCCTAACTGTGCTGTAGTAGTACTTGCATCTTTAGGACTAACAGAGGGACTGTACAGCAATGCCTACTACACTCAACTCTCCAGGATGGGGACGAGGCTAAATGGCCTTTGTGTTCCCCGTGCCTAGCACACTGCCCATGTAGTTGGCACTTAATGCATGCTTGTTAAATGAAAGTGTTAAAAAAGAGCCCAGGGAGCAGACACCGATAGATTTGAATACCAGCTCTACTACTTATTCAGCTATGAATTTTCTTCACCTCTCTAAGCCTGCTTTCCTCATGTATTAAATAGAGATAATCATACTTCTCACAGAACTCTTGTATAAACTAGAGATGACAAATGTTTGTCTTTTCAATCCAAGAGTAATAGGATTTTTCTTAAACATTAATGTCATCATTGTGAACAAAGTTCACAGAATTTTACCAAGTGATGATCAAGTTCAACCCACTACTTCATAGATGAAAAAACAAATGGAGGCCCTGAGAGGTTAAGTCACATACTCAAAGTCACGTCTTGTTTTTGTGGCTGACAGGATGGGACCTTGGTCTCCTCAATCTTGGTCTAGGGCTCTTCCTTCTATTCTAACAGCCGCCCCCATATACAGCAACATGTAGCTGTCTGCTTGCTTCTCTGCATCAATTATGTCTTCCTGAAAAATAGGAGCTGTTCAAATTTGCAAGGGTTGTTTGCACCTGCACAAAATGGCCTGAGGCTGTTATGCTCTTGGAGACTGTAGTTTGTTGGATGGTTAGTATTTTTCTGTCTCCCTACTTGTCAGGCCAACAGCTGTCACTTGTAAAAGGTGTGCTGATCTCCTGCTGCCCGCCATTTCAATCTGTTATGGGTTATGAAATTAGACAAAAACTCATTGAAACTGAATCTACATAAATAATTTAATTTTCTGTGAGGACCTAGGGAAGTGTTCTATGAATAAGATAAGGTTTTAATTCATGCACTTTGTTTAATCTATCTTAATTGTTGACAGGCAACAAATTGCCTTACTCTTCTGCTTCAGGTCAGGCCACTGGATAGCTGGGGTTGTCAACCAAATAACTCTGAATAACTGAGGTGTTACTGTAGTTAAGCTGCTAGGTCTGGGAAATGAATTCATCCACACAGAAAGCAAAGGGAACATAGTGGCTCCTGAAATTTTCCTCTCTTCCTCCAGGAGTGGAAGAGGAAAAGCATTTAATTCAGGCAGTCTAAATGTTGATCTGTTTATCCTAAAGAGGCAACATGGCATCTCCTGACCACCAGAGGGCACTGGGTGAAGAGCAGGCTTCTCTCAGCAAAAAGCAGCTTCACCAGGAAGTCCCTTTTTGCACGTGGCATTCGTATTCTTAGGGTTCATCTTGTGGAACTTCTATTCCAGCGTACTCACGCTGTGACTTTGTCTGGGACCCACCTAAAACTGCTCCTCCCCCTTCTCCAGCATGCACCAATCACCCAGGATACTTGGGAGTCACCTGGGATTTCTTCTTCATAATTAACTATTAAGTCTTGCCAGTTTTCTCACTAAATATTTCTCAGATTTGCCCCTCGATTCCATCTTTACCTTCCCTGTCCTCTGAGGCCTCTATCATTACTCCTGAATTATTACAATAGGCTCCTTAACTGGTCCCTCAAATCCATCCTTCACCCTCAGATGATTCATAAAGAACAAAAATCAGACCGTCATTCTGCTTCTGTGGGTCCTTTCACATACCCTCAGACTGAAGAGCAAACTCCTTCCCAAGGGATACAAAAGCCCTCCGTGCCCCCCCCCCCATCTAGTCTCCTATGTGGCTACTTCCTGCTTCAAACTTCTGTTCAAGCGGCATAAAACTGCTGGCCACCACCCCATCCTCCAAGCCCATATACTTCGTGTATTTCTTACCTCCATTTTTACTCATGCTGATTGGTTCTTCTGTCTGAACCTGCCACATATCTTTTAAGAATCAGCTTATCACCTCCTCCAGAAAGCCTTCTGCAAGACCTCCCTCTCCCACTGTTTTAGGTTTTGATATTACTCTGTGTATTATCTCCTTATTTTGCACTTATTATGCTATTTTTTTAATCATCAGAACAGCAACATAAAGTAGATGTTAAAGCAGACTAACCAGACTGCCTGGGTTCAAATTCTGGCTCTGCCACTTATTAGGTGTGTGAACTTGAGCAGGTTGCATCCAATCTGTGCTTCAGTTCTCTCATCTGAGAATGGGGATTGTAATCCTTCCTAGGGTTGTTACTGTAAGACAGTGTGTCACGGAGCAAGTGCTAAATAATAATCAGCTTCCACAATTACGTATATGTTGGTCTCCCCACTAGACTATGAGCAACTTGAAGGCCAATATTTTGGCTTGTTCGATTCTCTGCAACACAGTGTGTGTACTCAGTAAATGTTGCTGCGTGAAAACTGGTGAGGCAAGGGGATATGGGGATATATGTATACATATAGCTGATTCACTTTGTTGTACAGCAGAAACTAACACAACATTGTAAAGCAATTATACTCCAATAAAGATATATATATAAAAAAGAAAACTGGTGAGGCAGCTCTAAGATGATGGGAGGGACTACCCAGTTTCCTTCTTTCAGCAAGTCCACACATAATATTTTTTAACTGTATTGTTTCCAATTGTGTAGCTCCAAGTGCTACTTTTTTAACTCTAACCAAAATCCTGAAAATTTCACCCTTATTAAGTCAATGAAACCAATAAAGAGTATCATAAAAAGTATGTTCATTCTAAGAAGTTTAACTCCATTTTTAAGTCTTAAATCTATTTAAGATTTCCCCTCATCCCAAAGCAACTAACACAGCAAAAGCCTTCATGCTTTCATACATGCTATTCCCTTTGCTTAGAGCCTTTTCAACATCCAGCTCACTCTCTTCAGGAAGTTCTTTCTGATTCCAGGGTAAGGTAGATGCCTCTTCTGTGCTTCCAAAACAGCCTATACCTACAACTATAGGGTGACAAATAATGTATCATCCAAACTGGGATGCTATGTCTATCATCACACGCGCGGCAGGGATTATAATGATATGGTTCCCCTGCTTTGCTGTAAGCTGCTTGAGATCATGGCACTGTCTTAGTCATCGCTGTATCCCCTGAGTCTCTAACAGTTGCCTGACATTTAGTTGATATTTGATCAGTTTTTGAATGAGTAAGTGTTGAAGAAGGCAAGTTTTATTTTGCTCATCAATTTTTTGCATTATTTCAATTATGGCAACGTTTATATAGTAGTCAAAAATCTACAAAGTGATTTCCCATACATTATACAACTGATCCTTACAGCAACCCCGAGGTAGGTATCTTTGTCATCCTCATTTTGTGAATGAGGAAACAGGTTCAGTGGTTGGTACTGAAGCGCTCATCTTGTAAGATGGGACTCAAACTCTGACCCTTTTGATTCAGAGCCCTAAGTTTCCGTTTTTGTAAACCAGAAAACACTCTTTCTGGCAATGACTATTAACTGAAGTGTCCCCTTGGACATTCTAAGCCTCCCAGAGTCACCCCACTCTCATAAAGCCCCATATTGCAGGCAGAATGCCCTGCGCTCCCCACCTCCGCTTCCATCTTCTGACTCCCACGGCCCATCAGAGGAAGCCCTCCCCTAATACAAAAGATTTAAAGTGAGGATGGAGCTCTTCAGTTATCTCTAAAAAGGATCGCATGCATCTCACACAGACAACAAACAGAAAATCTGGTTGGCAATTTAATTCCTTCTTTAATTTGCCAATTTTATTTTGCAAATGATTTGTTCCCAACACTCTCAAATAACAAATGCTGTGATTTAACTTCTATGTACTATTTTGGGGATTTGTTTTCAGAACAGCAACTACTTCACAGGTTACTCTTCTTGAATATACCAGGCTAAGGAATAAGTGATTCTGTACTCTAAGACTTCTTATACAGATAACTATACATGGCACAATACAAGTATACTTAGAAATCTATCTTAAATATGTACCATCTCCTTCTAGGCCACATCTGAAAACCACTGTCATTAATCCCCTTCTTTCCTCTAATTTCCTTTCCTTGATGTTTGGTATGCTACCTCTGGATATAGATCAAGAGGGACCTCTCATCCCGTAACAGCACAGGTATTATCTTGGCAGTGGCCTTAATGGCAAGTATACCCACTCCTTCCCAACTATAGATTATGAAACTCTTTACAAATGTGAGGGTTGTGTTTTGTTTTGTTTTAATGAGTTTGGCAAGTATAAATCAACCCATCAAAGGCTTGACACCAACATTAACATTAAAAGTGTGAGAACTAGCCCACCAAGCTACAGTAAGTACTTCATAAGGACAAACCTACAATAGCAGCCCTGTTGTATTTAAGCTCTCACATCTGTTACTTAATCATAGAATTTTAAATCAGTCCAATGCAAAACATTCCCTTTCCTCTACCTGGCCAATTCTCACCAACCTGAGCAGTGAATAGAGAACATGAGCCCATGAATCATCACAGCCATGCCTAGCCAGGGTGAGGCACACACAGCAGCACAGTATGACCAAATGTTGCTTTCTCTCATTTTAAACAAGGAATTGACTGTTAACAGAGATTACCTCTGGGGAGTGGGAGTCAGAAATGACTTTCATTTTTGTTTTTTATGTACTTTGGTATAGGCTGAATTTTTACAAAGAGCATGAATTTTATATAAAAGCCTTTCCATTTTGAGAAAAAAAGAGACACTAATCACTTTTAATTTGGTTCCCATAAGAGTATAAGAATAATGTCAATACTTTATGGTAAGAGATACCAGCACAAGAAGAAAAAATCAGGAGAAAAAAAATCCTATAGACACCAAAATGACCTCTCAAGCAAATATATCTCAATTTTTTTCAAATATATCTCAATTCTTTTTTGGAAGACAACAGATTGTGGCTTAAAAGTAAAAATCTATGGAAAATTTTCTGCATTTTTATCCCAAATGGTTTCCTCCCGTTTGCGCCAGAAGCTTAATAGCAAAGGCTTAGCACTTTTCCTGGATGGAAGAGAGGCCTGAAAGCAGGCACTTCTTTTCTCTTGCACATTAGAATGGTTGTCCTGCAAGGAACACAGAGATACCCTTAAAAAGTTCCATGGACTATACCTTTCCCAGAGCCTGGCAAAAGAGGAGAATGAGGAAAGAGTACAAAAATTTAGCTGTGTTAAAGCGAAATCAAACACAAGGTCAAGAGCAAGTGGCTGAGACTGTGCTCTGCCCTGCTAAGGTCCTGGTTAAATACAGTTTCTTTTCTCTGACAATGATGCACCAGGGCTCCCCACTGCCTCCAATTTAGGCCGTGTTGGGGTAGGAAGAATAGAAAGGCTTCAGGTAAGGTTGCTCAACGTGAGTTATTTTTCTATACCATGAAAATTTGGTTGTAATGGAGAAATCTGCTTTTAAAATGAATATAAGATGCTGATTGAAAGCTCTACTTGCAGACTGTCATTATTTTATCAATCTTTGGGAAAGCATTTCACCTCCACTATGCTTCAATTTTCTCTGTTTAAGATGAGGAAGCCCCATCTAGCTTCCAAATACGTTCAGTTATTATTGAGACTTTATTAGATATCCAGCAAGTGATTCAAAAGGAAAGTTCTGAGGTTCTGATGGCCAGCCATCATTGAAGCTTCATCGTTTTGTATTCCAAGTGTCCTCATCATATCCATTTGCAATGACAAAATTTCATAATTTCAAAGGAGAGAGTGGTGATTGCTTTGGAGTTATCATGAGAACTGCATCCTTCACCAAATCTGCTCCAGAGTGCCTTGAACTTCAGCTCAAGAGGCTGATTCTAAGTCTCAGAAAGCCTGGGACCACTTCTTGGGATCGAGTGTCAAAGGGAAAATTGTTCCTGGCAGTTTTCCTGCCGTGATACTGCATGGAAATATACTTAGGCCAATAAATAACCTGCGTGTACCTACCACGTTGAAGCTTGATTTAGGAATATTATTACACACAAATTCCATACTGTCCCCAGAAAACATCAAGTACTTTCATCAACATCTCCCTGACGCTCCCAATTTGGAAAATGTCATGTCAACCTTTCAGATCACGCAGACGCGCTGCTTAGGTAGGAAGGGAGACTGGGAGGGTGGCTAAGCTCAGACCCAAACCTACATATTTTAGCGGTAACAACTCCTGATCTACATCCAACACATTTACCGAACACTAACAGAACTTCTAGCAAGCGCCCACCACTGGAAGCGAAAGCACTCTTTTCCCAAGAAACATATCTTTCCACTGAAAATCCCCAAACCCGAGACCTACCACTTTTTACTGAACAAAAAGCTTGTGTGCCGGGAGGAGGGAGTGGGAAAAAGCGTGGCAAGAATTTGCACGGCTCTTACGCCTCCTCCCTCGGAGCGCGCCCAAGTCTGCGGCCTCGGGCTCCGGGACACTTCCCCTCCCACCCGCCAAGGAGCCGCGGCTGTAAGTTGAGAGAAGCGGGCTCTGGGCACGTCAATCAACCGGGTCCTCCCGCCTCCCGTCTACACCTCCCCTCCCCCCTCAAAAAAATAAAGGCAGAGAAAGAAAGGAAAAAGAAGGTAACTAATTTGGGAACTAGTCTCCGTGGGGGCTTCGCCTCCGACCCAGAGAGGCCACACGTCCCCGACCAGGCGCGCCGGCGGGCGGCGGGGTCAAGCAGGCGGCCCAGCAGCCACCCGTCGCCGGGTCCTCGCCGCGCGCCCGCCGCGCTCCGGCTCCCCGCACTGGTCGGCGCCGCTCCGGCCCCGCACTCCGCTAAGCCCGCGGCCCGCCGCCTTCCGGCCCGGGCCAAAGTTGCGCAAATAGCCCCACAAATGGCAAATACTCACCGGCCGCAGCAGGAACAGGGGCTGCGGAGATTTTAGGGAGTTTAAGGCAAATCGGCTACGGGAAAGGCGGGCGGAGGCAGAGGGGCCGAGAGCTGCAGTGGCGGCAGCGCGCGGCGCTCGGGCTGGGCTGCGCGGAGAGGCTCTGGCTCTGCCAGGGACTGTGCTGCAACAAAGGACTTCCGCTGCCGCACAGCCGCGCCTGCCGCACCGCACTGAGCCGGCCCCGCTTACGCGGCGACTCCGGGTCTGCCCACCAGTTCGCTGCGGCGTCCGCCAGCCTTCCCCTCCCTCTCGACCGCCCACCCACTCCGCCGCTGGCTGCTAGGGGCACCCGCGGTCGCCTGTTTGTTGCAACAAGTTTTTGCGTCGGGCTCCGAGGAGGCTGGCGCAACCCGCACCGCGGGGGCCGGCGCGGCGGCGGCCTGACCACCCCTCTCGCCCCTTTCCCAAGGGTAGGCTTGGGACCTCCTCCTCCTCCTCCTGTTTGCACAGCTGGATGGGACTGGGCTCCTCCCGACTCCCCAAGGGCAAGATGCTGCTTTCCCACTCCGTCCAGATGTCAGACCCCGGCCCCAAAGGGCTCAGCAACTAGGCCTTCCCTCACAGTACGTCCCTGGCGTTCTGGGGGCGCCGGCACCCTTGCCCTGACCCATGCGCGGCCAGTCGATTCAGGATCGCCCATTCCCCGCGCCTCCCCCACCCTTGCCTTCCGTGGGCCTGTCCGCCTCTGGCCTTGAGTCACTTCCCCCGCCATGCCCCACCCCGCCCAGCCGGCCTCCCCTCCCAGGCTCCCGTGGCTCAGCTTCCCTGGCTCCGCGCCCTCATCCCTCTTCCCGCGAACACGCGGGAACATCCTTCCCCGCCCCCATCTCCTAACTGAGGGGGTGCCTGTGCTTTTGCACACCCTGGGGAAAGTCCCCGGGTCACGCGGTTGTGTGTGGGGAGCCTGACGCTCAGGCTCGTCTCCACGCTTCCGCCTACAGAGTCGCGACTAGCGACCGTGGCAAAGCCACCCGGAGCGCGGGCCGACCCCCGACCCGGCCACTTGAGCAGGCGGGCGCGCACCTACGCACCTACGCACGCACGCACGCACGCACACCGGCCCCCCCCCCCACACCCCCCAGCCCCTCTGGTGCGCCAGCTACCAGGCGCGCGGTCACGTGGGCCCATCCCGGGACGGCTGGCGCGGGAAGCCGCGCGAGAGCGGGCCGCGGGGTGCGTGAGCCGGCGCCGCCGCGTGACGTACGCGGCGCGGGAGCCGCCCCTCCCGCACGGAGGAGTCAGCCGGCCGCCCGCCGCGGCGGCCTCTGGGTAAGTGATGAGGCCCGGCCCCTATGGGCTGCCCCGGGCTCAGTCCCTCCCGTCGCGAGCCGCCTGGGGCGGCGGCCTGCAGCTGCGTCGGTCGCGGGACAGATGCAAGTAGCTGGGGAGGGGGGTGTTTTTGGTCCGTTTGAGATGTCAGGGCAGTGGAGGAAAATGGCAACCGCGAGTGAGAACTGGGCCGAGGAGGTCCAGAGCTGCTCTTCGCTGCCCGCACCAGGCGGCTGCCGGGGCCTGACGCAGGCCCGGAGAGGGCGCGGGGGCGCATTAAAGGCACGGAGTTCTTCCGGCTGCCAGTCCGGGTGCGACCGGCGCGGGAAGCCCCGACGGG
Source organism: Balaenoptera musculus (assembly GCF_009873245.2). NCBI lineage: Eukaryota > Metazoa > Chordata > Mammalia > Artiodactyla > Balaenopteridae > Balaenoptera > Balaenoptera musculus. Next base: position 138,919,712 of record NC_045786.1, on the reverse strand, counting down.
CCTGAGGCATTCCCCAGGCAGCCGCACCCCCGACCCCTCTCGCCAATGGGCGGGTCTCCAGGTGCTACCTACGGGACGCTGCAGCCACTGTCCTCCCTTTCCCACCCCCGTTTGTGATTACCCCGTCTCTAGGGCAGGAAGTCCCCACCATCCCCATAATTCATTTTTCTTTTTTCAGATTATATTAATCTCATTCTAAGCAAAGTCAGTTTTTCTTTTTAAAGCTTGCTCCATCTATCACTGCCTTCTCTAGCACTCATTATTTGGAGAAAGCAAGCAAGCTGTTAGGCTGCTCTAAGCTGTACCTGGAAATTGACAGCAGCTGACATGTTTCATAAATTAACGTCCGTTTCCTCCCAATGGCATGCATTCTCTTGAGACTAAAGTCTTTTTGGCAAAGCTGTTGATTCTCAAAGGATGTTGTGAAGTGTGTAAAGTACACTTTGTAATCACAAATTTTAAAGCTGAAAGGGACCTTATAGAAAATGCAGTTCATCCCTCTCATTTTACAGATGAGGACACTAGGCCGAAAGACTGTATAGCGTGATCGAAGTCCCATATCTCTTTACTAACTGGACTCCAAGGCTCTAGATGCCTTGGTCGTTACGCTCCTCGCCGCAGCCGGAGTGCGGTGCCAGTTTAACCCAGGCACTGTAGAGACTATCTGCCAGAAGTGATTATGCTTGACTTGATTCCGGTTATTGAGAAATCAGACTTGGCTAGTGTGATGGCTCTGGTGTCTTAAGGAATGCAGTTGACTATTTCTAGGTGCAATAAGCTGCCTGTTAATGTACTTTGGGCTCAAAGCTTGTCGTCGTACCCACCCCCCCCCCCCCAAATTCAGCCCTATTCTCTGCAAGAATAACCAAGATTTACAGCATTGGTTGCTTCCTTGGGTAAAGGCATCAAAGACCTCTTTACCAATCTGCATGTGCTTTAATTAAGTGTAAATTATTAATCCATTATCAGACATCAGCTCTTTAATAGGGAACAAAACACCGATGGGATAGGAAGCAGAATGGATGAGTTCTGATGGCTGGGAGGTTATCAGGAAGCAGTGGAGCATCACAGGGATGGTCAGCAAGAAAAGAGGAGGGGACCTCACATGACTTGCTACACCTTTTTTGCCCAGCCCTGCTCTGAATGTCTTGGAGGTAGTAGAGGGATTGTGCTCAGGTGTGGTCACTGTTTATTGAGTACCTGCAGTGGCTAGCTGCTTTCATAGATGAATTTTGAATACTTAGCAAAAAGGAGGTAGTATTGTCTCCATCTTACAAGCGAGGAAAGAGTCTCAGAGATTTACCTGGCTTCGATGATGCAGTCATTTGCAGTAGAGTTCAAGCCTAAATCACTTTATCTCCCAAGTCCGGTCAGTGCTCTTTTGCATTAGATCTTGCTACCATTTCTAGCCAGGAAGGGGATGAGAGAATCGCCTGTGGCTGATTTATTGGCGCCTGTGGTTGCCCAGAGAGGCTGAGCAGGACTTTCAGCTGCCCTCTATGCCTTAGAAAGTGGAGCTGTGTGCTTCCACCCTATCTCCTGAGGGGAATGCGAAGGAGCCAGGCTGTCTAGCTGGGGAGGAGGGGCCCAAGTGCCTTGGCCATAAATTACCCTGGCCAGGGCTGTGCTGGGAAGTGTTGCATAATGCCCTCCCCACCACTGAACCGAAGTGATTTATTTACTATGGTCCATAGATGGTGCTTGACCATCTTGTTAAAGAAAAACGTCTCCATTTTAGTAATAACAGGGCCAGAAAAAGCGTTGAGGGTTTTTTTCCCCTTGTCTTAAAAAGCAGCACAGGTGCTCTTATCTTAATAAATTATAAAGTATTTCTGCACCACTTCCTGTGCCCCCTTTCTGCTTATTTATTCCAAATTGCATGTGAACTTCAGTCTTTTGAGAGAAGAATGCTAAGAAAAATACTGTTCCAGTTTATAGTCACCAGCACAGGCTATGGAGTCAGACGTAGCTTTTGATCCCCACTTTATACTATTTGCTAGTTGCCTGTCCTAAGCCTAGGTTTTTTCCTCATCTGTAAAATGGAAATAAAAATAATACATATAGTCATGGTGAAGATTAAAAAAGATAATGTGCATAGAGCATTTAGCACAAGGCCTTGCACATACTATTTATTCTGTATAATAATAGCTATTGATAATAACTAAACAGTGTTTCCTCTAGAATAGAAGAGATATTGCTACTTGAACTTGCTTAGGGAAAGTGGAGGAAGTGGAAAGAAAGTAACAAACATCAGTTTCAGGATTTTTGGTTGAATTTATCAACACTTATACTTTCCCTTTGCTAGTAGGAATTTTTTTTCTTTCTTTCTTTCTTTCTTTTTTTTTAACCTTACCTGGAGAAAAAGTGTTTATAGTGTTAAGTTAGTTATTTTTGAAAATTTTCTAATTCATTTCTTCCCTGGTTACAAATCAGTCATACAACGACTTTTTGTTCCCCCTGAAAAACCCTAGGCACTTTAAGCAAAGGGTTTCATTAGCCCATGTGGATAACGTGTTTGTGGAACATTCCATGGCAAAGGAAGTAGTGGTTCACCTATATTCAGAAGTTATAATCATTCTTGTTTATACCGTATTCTAGGTGTGTACTAGCATTGTTGTTTTCCAGCTTTCTCCTGTCCTGTGAGTAGCTTATTCTTCTTTCAGAAATGCAGACTTTATTTTTTTAGCAGACTAAGAAGAATCTTTTCCTTTCCTTTACGGGGTTCTGGTATTTTTAAAGTCCGGTAGCAATTTGCCCTCACTGGTGTTAGCATTTTTGTTTGCCTGGTGTTGCGGCTTTATCAGGCATCCCACATGTTGTTTAGATGGGGATAGAGATGTAGTAGGCTGGCTGTGTCTGCCAACAGGCAGGAGGCCCCAAACTAACGTTTCCCTGTTCCGTTAAAGGTTTCTAGAGCATGACTGCTCTTCCTGTGTCATCTACCACGTCTGCTTCTTACCCTCTTCTCTTATACTCTCAGTGATTTTCATAAGCAAATGCCTAGAATTACTGCAGGTTTTACCTCACACAATAATTTTCAGATTTGGAATTTCCATGTCATTTTCAGATATTATGAAAATAGGTATAATGGTGTATGAGAGAGTTAAATACACCTCTTTTTCCTAAGGACTTTTTAAAAAGTTTGAAAATGTTGTGTTCCTCTTCTGCCCCCAATACCCATCCTACTAGTTTGGGAATATTTTTGTCTCTTAATCTGGCTAATATTTTAGTTTAAAGTTAAAATTAGAATTACAGTAGTTGATTTTTGTTCATTTAATGTAACTGGTATAATTCCCACATTTTGAGCACTTCTTGTGAAATTGCGTCATCTCTGTAACTTTAGTTTGTGAAATGGTCTCTAGGGTTTCCTTTGTCCCTTGTTCTTTTAATGCAGTGGTTCTTCATTGAGGCATTATATTAGAATCACCTGAGGAACTTAAAAAAGGATCTGTGCCTTACCCTCAGCAGTTCTGTTTGGGTTCATCTGGAGTAAGACTCAGGCATCAGTACAACTCTACATGGAAGGTTTTACCATGCAGTCAGCAGTTAGAGCCACTATTCTGGGGTAAAATGATTTCTGCAAACATTCTCTTGGTTATAAAACGTTACACCACCACAATCATGTGAAAGTACATTAAAAAGTTAAAATCCTTGTATAAAGTATTATTATGTAGCACTTTGGATATTTCTGCTTTTACCTTTGTATTTATAGCCATGAGTAAGTATCTCAAAAAAGCTGTGCACATTCCTGGGCCGACTTTCCTGTCTCCATGTCTTAACAATAATTAATAATAAAGTCACAGTGGTGAGAACCACAAAGAAAATATCTAAGACTTTGTTTTCCAAAGAAACAGATGTCTTACTCCTTTTGTTTCTTCTTTTATTAAAGATTCTTTTAGCCTGCAAGAATGAAAAGCTGTGTATTGCAGGACATCATTCTGGCTACCATAGATCTGAGAGTCCAGTCTAACTATTATAATAGATTTTTTTAAATAAATAAAAATCAAAGATGTTGGATATCAAGCTAACTTTGAATTCAGCTAACATAGATACTAGTATTAAGCTGTACTAGCTTACTTAGTTTGAGCTAACCTAGAGTTTTGCAGTCTAGTAAGTAAACAAGGTTTTTGTAGTCTCTTAAATATCAGTGCTATTATTATAAATACCACTTTGATAACAGATAAAGCATTTTAAGATGTAGGACCGTTACATTTGGCTATAGTATTTGTAAATATAATGATAGGTTATTTTTTTGCAACCTCTCTCACATTTTGAATTTCCACCAAAAATTCTCACATGTGACTTCTAAGATGTTTCTGTATACATAGGAAACTTTGGCTATTCCACATACTAAAGAAAATAAAATGAGTGGTCAAAAAATGATGAGCAAAGGCTATATAAAAAGCCTAGCTAGTAATCTGCAAAGTAAGTTACATTAGAAAAATGTTCTGAATAACTTTGTGATGTATTGGCTCTATTAACATGAGGTAAAATCTGGTTGTGCTGCCTTAACACATGAAAGGTCTATTATGCAAACAAATTTGGATGAACTTATATATGTGTGTGTGTGTGTGTATATATATATATATATGACTTCTTTTTTTGTTAACAGATTTGAGTTTGTTTCATGTTATAAACTTGGAACATTTACCCCCTTATTTGATTCAATATATTTGCAAAGTCTGCCATCTGTATATATGTTGAAAGTTCTAGATGGGAATTTTGAAGAAAGGGCACTGAGTTTAAAGTCAGACTTGAACTGAAGTTCTACCAACATCATTTAACAGCTAGTTGTCTGACTTTGGGTACCTTTCCTGCCTTCTCTGAGCCTGTGGTTTCTTAAGCAGAAAATGGAAGTAATACAGTACCTGCTTCACTACCTCATAGGATCAAAAAAAGATAGTGTAGGGCAGAGGTTCTCAAAGTGTGGTCCAAGGACCCCTTGAAGGTTCCTGAAACCCTTTCAGTGGGTTTACAAGTATCTCCCTTTTGCCAAGACCAAATTCTCTTAATACATTTGAACCAAAACAACATGTGGCAACAAATTGATTGCAGAAGCAGAGAAAAGAACCCAGCTGTATTTTTTAAAGCCAGGTATTAAAGAGGATTGCAAAATATAAAGCAATGCCACCCTTCTCACTTAAAAAAAAATTATTTTTTAGAATGTGTTATTTATATTAATATGGAATGGGTTTATTGTTATTTCAAATATATTAAAATTTTAAAAATTTCTCTTAATTCTGCATGTGGTAAATACTGATAAATATAATCCACATAAACAACAGTTCTTAACAACCCTTAATACTTTTCTTAAGAGTGTAAATGGATCTTGAGACCAAAACTTTTTAGAACTGCTGATAAAGGGTGACGGCTGAGTTCCTATCAGGACGATTCTGCAAATAAAAATTATAAACTTGAAAAAAAGTTTTAAAAACGACCAGATGGCATTCGAGAGTGACAAAAAGCAAGCAGAAACTGGAATGAGGTCTACGCTTGGAAGAATGGAACAGCTGTGAATAATTTTCCATTTTTATGGCTTTTAGCCGGAGAGAAGGCCCCACTTGGGGACGGCTGGCTAAAACTGTGATAATAACCTGTAGTCTTACTTGCTTGAAGAAAAGAGGATAGAGTTCAGAGTGACCACACAGGTAGAAAGCAAGGAGGAAAATCCTAGAAAGGATGTTGGGGGGAGACCCCAAATCCTGTATCTAAACTCAGCTTGGATCTCTTGCCAGCCCCTAAACGTATACTTGTGTTGAGCAGCCTCCAAACAGCACACCTAGCACTAAAAAAACTAAACCACGGGGAGGCAGAACTTGGAGTTTAAGTTCAGCCTGGTTAATTTGCAAAAAACAAAACAAAAACATCAGTACGCTTTAGAAGAGTATTACAGTACCTAGAGTCTTTAGTAATCACAGTGTCTAAGATATTATCCACAATGACTAGACATATGAAGAAACAGGAAACTGTCACCCTAATTAATGGAGATTGACCCCAAGATGACCCAGAGGTTGGATTTAGCAGAGAAGATTTAAAGCAGCTACTATAACTATGCTCAAGGATGTAAAGCAAAATAAGGTTGTAATGTGTGAACAGACTGGAAATCTCAGCAGAGAAGTAGATACTAAGAAAGAATGAGATGAAACTTTTAGTCCTGAAAATATATCTGAAATAAAGAATGGGTTAGATCAGGAATGACGGTGAACTTGAAGATAAGTAAATAGAAATGATCTCATCTGAAGCAGAAAGAGAAATAAATTATTGTGTGTCAAAGTTCTCTATAAACTTCAACACTCTATATCAGCATCAGGGATTAATAGGTTTCTTTCAAGGCCTAAACTCACCTCTTCCGTCTGCATATGGACTGACTTCATAGTTTGTAAATCAGTGCCATCTAAGAGTACACTCAAATTCTCTGTCCTTACTGCAACCATCTGCTTTCCACCATCAGAAAAAGAGATTGCTTTTTTCTCCATGGCTGCCTGCTACACCTATACTTTTTAAATTAATTAATTAATTTATTTTTGTCTGTGTTGGGTCTTTGTTGCTGCGCGTGGGCTTTCTCTAGTTGCAGCGAGTGGGGGCTACTCTTTGTTGCAGAGCGTGGGCTTCTCATTGTGGTGGCTTCTCTTGTTGCGGAGCACAGGCTCTAGGCGTGCAGGCTTCAGTAGTTGTGGCATGTGGGCTCAGTAGTTGTGGCTCGTGGGCGCTAGAGCTCAGGCTCAGTAGTTGTGGCGCACGGGCTTAGTTGCTTTGTGGTATGTGGGATCTTCCCGGACCAGGACTCAAACCCGTGTCCCCTGCATTGGCAGGCGGATTCTTAACCACTGCGCCACCAGGGAAGTCCCTACACTTACACTTTTGATTGCATTCTTTCCGGCTTCTAGAGATTACACCCCTCTTCAGCCTGAAAGTCTTTGATCTGCAGTTTCCTCAATGTCCTGTTCTGTCTGTACCTACCCTTTATGACCTCTGCTTTCTGACATTCCCCTGCAGTCAGATATTTTGCTCTTGCTGCTTTCCCAGACTGTTGTCAGAGGTCACCAGAAACCTCTTGGTCAGCACACTTGGGGGTGTTTGTAATAGGCCTCATCCTGTGTTTCTTTGCAGCTTTTTATACCATTGCCACCTCCTCCCACCAAGGTTCTTGCCTTTTCTTTATCTCTCTCAATGACAATATATTTTCTTATTTCTCTTCTTCTGTCTAGTTGTACTATTCTTGTCTTTCAAGGATTTATTCTTAGCTCTTTCCCCCTCTTATTTCACTCAGTAGTCCCATCCAATCCTGGTGAGTTCAGCCTTGTTCTTGCAGAGAATCTCCTTTCCAGTGCTGCCTGTTGTCTCCACTGGTAACTAAACATTTCTACTCAGATGTCCTAGAGTGGACACATCGAACTCACTGTGTCCAAAATGAAACTTCTCTCTTACCAAGCCAGTTTCTGTACCTCTCCTCTGGCATTCTGCTGTGCTACCTTTGTATCAACCTAGCACATGGCAGTTACTCTGCAAATAGGACCCGAAGCAATGAATGAATTCTTGCGGTTACCCAAGCTGGAATTCCGAGACTCACTTTTGACTTGATCTTCTCTGTGGCTGTCCACATCCAGTCCTCTGCCAAGTCATGTCAGTCTCCATCTGGTATATCTTCTTGTATTCCTTTCTTCATTCCCACTGCTGTTATTTGTATATTGCAGAAGGCTACTTGCTGGTCTTTATTTCTCCATGCCTTTCCCTTGCTAATCTTTTATGTATGTTGCTACTAGAGCAGTTTTGATTCCCAGGCCTAATGATGGTGATTTTACTCATTCTATTTTTTTCTGCCTGGAATGCTATGTTCACCTTCTGCCTGTTCATCGAAATCCAGTTCAAATGGATTATTTTTCATTGGGTTTCCTGTCATTTGTCTCCCCCTCATAGTGTGTTCTCCAACTGCTGTTATTGGCACTTATCACTTACTTCATGTCATAGTTACTGTGTTTTATGTTGTGTCTCCCCTATTAGCCTATAATCTTGATTGCAACATCGTAATTTTTTTCTGTCCCCGTGCCTTGTACAAGGCATGCTTTCAAATATTTTTTCTTTATTAAATTTCTCTTCACAAAATATTTGTTCGATAAGTGAATTTAACTGTTACTCATAGAACATTAACCACAGATTTTTGTATATGTGGCTTTTTAGTGTGCTATTTTCATTTCCACATGGTTCAACAGTTCACTATACTAATGCACTGTATGTATAAATATATATATATATATATATGGAACTGTTGAAAACATTTATGATCTGAGGGGGGTTTTTTGGAGACAGTTTGTAAGACTGGTTTAAGGTACTTCAATTTGAACCATTTTATTGAATCTAAGACATGTTTTCACATATTGAAATCTCCAACATAGAGTTTTATTTTGGTTTTTTAATCTCCTTATAAATTGGTGGTATTTTAGAATCAGGAAAATGGTAAATACAATAAATATTGACTTTTGGTTAATTGGCCTTTTGGAACAATACCCACAACCTGGATTTTCGTTTATATTCTTAGAAGATAGACTCAGGTCTCTGTAGGTTCTGTTATCTTATTTCTTATTTCATTGCTGCCTAAAAGCTTTTAAAATGAGATTGTATGGGAGAGTTTTGTTTTGTTTTTTTACTCAGGGGGAGGAGTAAGGGAAACTACTATGTTTGAATTAGTAGGATTTTTAAAAGTAATGATGCCAAAAGCTCAGTTTCTCTGTACACTGGTGCCGAATCGAATCTTGGAGACAGAGTTTTGGGTGTAGTAGAAAAGGATAGCTTTATTACTTTGCCAGGCAAAGGGGGGACACAGTGGGCTCCTGCCTCTAAAAACTATGTATCCCAACTTGGAGAGGATACTGAGAAGTTTTATAGTAATGGTTCCAAGAGGGCATGATCAGCTCATGGACATTCTTCTGATGGGTTGGTGGTGAGGTAAGTAGGAGTCAGCAACATCAACCTTCAGGTTCCAGCTGGTCTGGGGTCTGCATGCTTGTGGGCAGCATACCATCGTTAATCTTAACTTCTCCCACCTGGAGGGGGTTTCAGTATCTCCAAACAGCTCAAAGATATTGTTGTGTGTATCCCTTGATGGGGAACCAAGACCTTGCACAAAGGCTGCACTATTGTTTCTATGACTGTTTATTTCTCTCTGGTCTAGCATCCCCTCCTTTCCCGAATTAACAACTGCTTTAATCTGCCTGTTGGAATTCAGGGAAGGTCATGGAGGCTGAATGAAAGCTATGTCTTGTAATCAAAGAAATGGGGGACACAGAAAGGCTTTGTGCCCAGGAGCCCCACAGGGCCCTGCTCAGTATTGTAATGTATGAATGTAGAGTTAAAAGAAGCAAGTTGCAGGATTCCTAAAGTATAATATTATTTGTATAAAATTTTAAAACATGCAAAACAATACCAAACGTTCTTAAGGAATCTGAACACATGCAGTAAGAATGTGATAATGTACAGGAGAGTCATAAACACCAAAATCAAGATGGTGGTTACCTTTGGAGGCAAGGTGGGTGGTGGGGTAGAGTGTGGGAGAGATGCCAGGGTGTCTCTACCCTGTTTGTAATGTTTACTTTTTGTGCCCAGGGGTGGGTGCTTGTTACCTTGTTCTCTTTACATACTGTCTGTCTGAAATATTTCAACATATTCAAACAGTATAGTTCCCCCCACCCTTAACTCTCTGCTCCCTAGTTTCCCTCCCAGAAGCAAAACTGGTTTCTTTGAACCTTTCCAGACATGTGTACATAAACAAGAATATATTTATGTGTAAATTCTCCCACCTTTAAAAATAAAATAACCACTCTACCACTTTTACATAAATAGTAGTCTTCTCTACACAGTTTTACATTTTGCTTTTTTTACTTACTATGTCTTGGATATTATTCCATATTAGTACATTATATATGTAGTTTTAATAAAAATAGATTTAACCTTTTATCAATAGTAATTGCCTTTATCTTTACCAATTATAATCTAGACTTTATCCACTAATAAGTATAAATGTTTGTTTTGCTGTGTCACATTTGCTTAAGCAGTAGGAAATCTGGGTTTGTCCCCGATTCTTCTTTGCAGGCTTCCCAGGGTGCTTGATGTGTAGACTGTTCCCTAGGCTCCTTCAGTTGATGAGTCGTGTTTTTTTCTGGGAGGTGGAGAGGGAGGACATTGGGGCTCTGGAGTCCAGTGCCTGGGTTTGAATCCCCTGCTCTGCAACTTACGAGCAGTTTGATCTTGGGTCAGTTAACTCTCTGTGCTGATTGTTTCTTCATCTGTAAGATGCATTGAGTATTTCCTTTCTCATAGAGTTGAACTGAAAATTAAATGAGTGAAAAATGCCTGACACGCAGGAAACAGCATAAACCGTTGACTATTTTTATTATATTATCCACCACTCAGCATTTTGCTGCCCAAGCTACTGCCAGTCTCCAGACAGCTAAACCCACACTCTCATCACTGACCTCCTTAAGACTTCGGTCTCTCTGGTTAGTAGGAAAACTTCATTTCGTTTTTTAGGACCTGCTTTTTTAGAGGAGGTTCTCCCAGCACCCCAGGGATGCCCTTTATACCACAGCTGCCTTCTCTCTGCACAGTTGAGGTGGAGAAGGTGGAGGAAGGAGAAGGTGGCACAGCCTCCCACCTCCCAGAGCCCTCACGAATGTTCTTGCTGCTCTGCTCACACTAGACTTCTCCGCCACAATTCTTTTGCATGTTCTTCCTCATGCGTGATTTTTTCCCCTGAGACCAGTGGTCCCATCCTTCATTCTACTTCTTTGGGAACCTCCATGTTTGTATGTGTCTGAGTCCAGTTAAGGTCAGGGCTTAGGTTCTTTCCCATTGGGCTTCAGGCCCCATGTGAATCTGGGGATGTGGCTTGACATCTATTTTAAGGGCTCCTGTGACTGAAAATTTACCCAAACATTATATGATAGTTAGGAGGCCAGTGTCCCCTGAGCATAACAGAGGATCCCTAAGGAGCAGTGACAGCTCTAGCCCAGGCAGGACACACTGTAATGTTATTAACATTTATAGTCAACATTTGAATAGTAGTTTCCATTACAAGGTGCTTTACACATAAGTTATCTCATTTGGCCCTGAGGCAAGGATCAGTACCTCATTCCCATTTTTGCCAGTGAGGAAACTGAGGACTAGAAACTGTGGTTGCATAGATAAAAAAGGACAGACTTCCTTTCACGTCTTTGTCACCACACCAAGCCACCTTCTTACCAGATTTTAAAAAGGCCACATTTTATCATTTCAGCAGGGTTGAAATCAATTGTCATAATGGGGTATTTAATGTTAGCTAAGTTTGGGGTAAAATTAACAGTATTGAAAACTGTTGAATAATTTCATTTAAATTTAGGTCTCCTTGTATTCTGTAGGTTTGTGTGATCTATAGCCAACCTTGTAAAAAAAAAATCTATATTATCCTTTTTCAGAGCCACAATGGACACAGCTAGCCATAGCCTTGTCCTTCTGCAGCAGCTGAACATGCAGCGAGAATTTGGTTTTCTGTGTGATTGCACAGTTGCTATTGGAGATGTCTACTTCAAAGCCCACAGAGCAGTGCTTGCTGCTTTTTCTAACTATTTCAAGATGATATTTATTCACCAAACAAGGTAAGGATGTGCTTCTGTAAATCAGAAGAATTTTTGATACTGTGATATAGCTAAGCCTTATTATAATCTCATTTTGGGGATTCTTTGTTACGGGATCACCTTAGGAAATAATAAAAATTTGTAAGTTTTTTACGCATCTGTCATTAAACTCTGTGTAGGGTCCATGGTAGAAGATAAGAATGAAAACAATAATGGCTAAAATCTGTTGAAGGCTTATAGCATAAACAAGCACTAAGCATTTATCTAATGTAAATTCTGTTATCCATACTTTTTTAGAGAAAAAGAAACTGTAACTGAGTTGTTCAGTAACTTGTCCATCTAGGATTATACAGCTGATACATTAAACTCAAATGCAAATCAGTGATCTTAATCACTAAGTCATTGATTTCTGTTCCATAACACTTTCACAGCAAGGTTTCAATGTCATAACTCTGCCCACTTTATATTCCGTATTACAGTTCAAATGTCGTTTGTTTCAAATATTTTTTCAAAAAAGTTTTTTTAAATTTAGATTACCCCAGCATGGGATATTAGGGAGGGGGCTATAAAGTGGTATCCAGATTCTGAGCTCTTGGGAAAAAATAGCTTTAATACCTCCTAGGTTAAAAGTGATGCAACACTGTATGATTTTTTAAAAGACCTTACATGGTGGCACTTCGCTGGCGGTCCAATGGTTAAGACTCTTTGCTTCCAGTGCAGGGGCCGTGGGTTCAATCCCTGGTCGGGAACTAAGATCACATGCCAGGTGGTGCAGCCAAAAAAAAAAAAAAAAAAAAGTTTATAGTCTAAGAGAGAGGTAATGCATGTAAAGAAAATAATTGCAGTGTAATTGATCTCTTTGTGCCTCAGTTTCCGTCTCTGTAAAACACTAGAATAATATACCCACCCCATGGTGTTGAGAAGATTAAATGGATTAATAATATTAAAATGCTTAGAACAGAGCTTTGCACTGTTAGCTGCTGCTATTAATAGTTACTGTGATGTCTATAATAGAACTGCTGCACAAGGTAGAGTGGAGTGTCAGCAGCCTTATTTTGAGAAGGTTGGAACAGGTTTTACAGAGGCTCTGAATGTTGAAGGATCAGGAGGAGTTTTTCAGATATTGTAGAGGAACGCAAAAAGTTACAGTTGCAGGCAAAGGGGAAAAATGCATGAAAACATATGCAGATATGAACCAGGCTAGCACATTCAGAAAATGGAGTAGATCAGAATGATTGGAATATATGACACAAAGGGGAGAGGAGGTTAGAGTCGGGGACAGGTCATGGGTAGTCTTTTCTGCCACGCAGAAGTTTCCTCTCTGACTTAAGTGTCTGTAGAAACTAGATTAGAAACACTACCTTCACATAAGCCTCATCTGAGAGCAGTGAGTTGGTTCATCACTTAAAGCACCTATTGTGTACCAGGCACCATGCTAAACTAAATTCAGGCGATACAAAGGTAGCAGGCCTACTTTGTGGTATCTCTGTTGAGCAACTAAAAATCCTCAGTTAAAAGAGCTCTGTGCTGATATAAAAAACCCCTGCAACAGACCATGGCAGTGAGGTAAGAGTCACAGGTAAGAGTGAAACCCAAGAGGGAATCCTAAAACGTCAGGACTAAAGAAATGGATTGCCGGCATACTGACGCTTGCTTTCTGATGTATTGACACAAACTTTTGCTTCAGGGAAGGTAAGTCCATCAACTGATTCCATTGTTCCTTGTAATCCAGCATTTCCCTCAGGTTGTTTTTATCCTAATTTTGCAGGGTGTTTCCTGATTTCTTGTTACACAGTTATTTCTATCTATTTTCTGAATTCTAGATTCATATGTGAAAATTGGGCTTGAGATTAATTTAAACCTTTTCAAAGTTACACTTGTATTCGTTTGCGATTTAAAGAGTAGATATATTAATACAGTTTGGAAGCCAAAATAAGGTTAGTGTGATTTAAATTCTAAATAGTACCAATTCCAATAGACCCTTTTAAAATTTTTAATTATTTTTTATTATGGTACAATGTATGTAAACATAAAATTTGCCATTTTAACCATTTCTATTTGTACAATTCAGGGGCATTAATCACATTCACAGTGTTGTGCAGCCATCACCAGTATCTATTTCTAAAACTTTTTATCACCCCAGAAAGAAACTGTAGCCATTAAATAATAACTCCCCATTCTCTCCACCCCCAAGCTCCTGGTAACCTCGAATCTATTTTCTGTCTCTATGAATTTTCCTAATCTAGATGTTTCTTACAAGTGGCATCATATAAAATTTGTCCTGTTGTGTCTGGCTTATTTCACTTAGCATGTTTTCAGGGTTCATCCATTTTGTAACATATATCAGAACCTTATTCCTTTTTATGGCTGAATAACATTCCATTGTATGTATATACTGCATTTTGTTTATCCATTCATCTGCTGATGGACACTTGGGTTGTTTCTAGCTTTTGGCTAATGTGAATAATGCTGTAATGAACATTGGTCTATAGGTATCTGTTTGAGTTCCCGATTTCAGTTCTTTTGGTTATATACCCAATAGACTGTTAAGTTCCTTAAGAGCAGGGTACCTATTTTATTCATCATTTTTCTACTCCCTGGCATGCAGTTTAAGTGCATATCACTTAGGAGTCACTAATTAAATGTTCAACTAATCAGAATATCTGTGTTTCTTAACTTCAGGCAGTAGATTGAATATATGAAGACTTGTAGTTGCGCCATAAAACTGGTATACAATGAAAATTTAAGCTTTTGTTGCTGAGTTTCATCAAGGCAGATTGCTAAGTTAGAACTTCTTAGGAAGAAACTGCTTTAGCCTAAGACTGTGTACTGTTAACTAAAAGGCCAACCGGGTTGTTTTATTCTGTGTGGGTCTGTTTTTTTGTTTTTAACAGTGAATGCATAAAAATACAACCAACTGACATCCAACCTGACATATTCAGCTATTTGTTGCACATTATGTACACGGGGAAAGGGCCAAAACAGATTGTGGATCATAGTCGTTTGGAGGAAGGGATTCGATTTCTTCACGCCGACTACCTTTCTCACATTGCGACTGAAATGAATCAAGTGTTCTCACCAGAGACTGTGCAGTCCTCAAATTTATATGGCATTCAGATCTCAACGACCCAAAAAACAGCTGTCAAACAAGGGCTGGAGGTCAAGGAAGCTCCTTCCAATAACAATGGAAATAGAGCTGCTGTCCAGGGTGACCACCCCCAGTTGCAGCTCTCTCTTGCTATTGGGCTGGATGATGGCACTGCAGACCAGCAGAGGGCCCATCCTGCTGCCCAGGCCTTGGAGGAGCACCAGAAGCCTCCCGTGTCCATCAAGCAGGAGAGATGTGACCCAGAATCTGTGATTTCCCAGAGCCATCCCTCACCCTCTTCAGAGGTGACAGGCCCCACTTCCACCGAAAGCGGTATCAAAATACACCTGTGCCATTACTGTGGGGAACGTTTTGATTCCCGTAGTAATCTGAGACAACATCTCCATAACCACGTGTCTGGATCCCTCCCATTTGGTGTCCCTGCTTCCATTCTGGAAAGTAACGACCTTGGTGAAGTGCATCCACTTAATGAAAATAGCGAGGCTCTTGAATGCCGCAGGCTTAGCTCCTTCATTGTCAAGGATAATGAGCAGCAGCCTGACCACTCAAACCGGGGTACCACAGAGCCTTTGCAGATCAGTCAAGTGTCTTTGATCTCCAAAGACACTGAGCCAGTAGAATTAAACTGTAATTTTTCTTTTTCAAGGAAAAGAAAAATCAGCTGTACCATCTGTGGTCATAAATTTCTCCGAAAGAGCCAATTACTGGAGCACATGTATACACACAAAGGTAAATCTTACAGATATAACCGATGCCAAAGGTTTGGTAATACATTAGCCCAGAGATTTCAGCCATATTGTGACAGCTGGTCTGACGTCCCCCTGAAAAGTTCTCGCTTGTCACAAGAACAGTTAGACTCATCTTGTGCCTTAGAGTCAGAACTCACACAAGAAAATGTGGATACTATCCTGGTTGAGTAGCAGTTTCTCCTTCAGGATTTTTGTATCAGTTCTGAAAAAGAAAACTCACATGCATTTTTTAATTCATGAATTATTTTTCTCCTCAAGTTCTATTGACTTTTTCTTTACCATTTATCCATAGTTTTAAGGTTGTATGTATTAGATCTTCTTATTGTGAGATATATTGATACATAGCTACTAAAATGTAACCTTCAGTTAGGGCTGTGAACTTTTCATAAATTAAATCACAATTTAGAAATCAGAAATCAATATAGAAGTATGGAAGTTTTTCCAGGTTCTAGAATCTGTAAAATCAAATCGAATATGAAATAAGTGAAATCTTTTTTAAAGAATATTCTAGACTATCACTTTTGGTTAATGTTCCACATGAATTAAGCCCTTATGAGGATTATTTTAAAATATTTTCTGCCATATAGGGAATTAATAGTTTTTAGTGCATAACTATATGTTATCATGTATAAAACATTTGTTTTAAGGCATAGCTATACCAAATCATGAGTAGTTTTAAATTACTTTTTACTTACTAGCTCTGCAACATCTTATGTGGCTTTATTTATTTATTTTTAACACTGAGCATACCTCATTTTCAATAAAAAATATTTAAAAGAGAGAAAGGGAGAAGAGTCAGAAACACACAAAAACTTAAAGAAACAGTAAGACACATACACACAGATAAGCATAGAAGCCCCTGGTGTTAGAGACAGAAATTCAGATAGATCTGTGTTGACTGACACCCTAGTGTTGTTATCTTAATCTAGAGTGTTTTCTTAAAGACCTTAAGGGAGTTTGAGATTTTTATGACCAGAAGTTTACATGAGCTTATGAGGTAAATGATAAAATACAAATTATCTTTCTATCCACAGTATCAGAAGATTTTATAGGCTACCTGGGTTGACATTAATTTTCTAATCATCACCTGAAAAGGTAATTTTTCAGTGGCACAATTTTAACTTTTTTCTGGTCCATAAAACCAGCAGAGTAGATATCGTCAGTGTCCTAGAACTATGTTTAAAATCCATGACAGGGCTTCCCTGGTGGCGCAGTGGTTGAGAGTCCGCCTGCCAATGCGGGGGACACGGGTTCGAGCTCTGGTCTGGGAAGATCCCACATGCCGCGGAGCAACTGGGCCCGTGAGCCACAATTACTGAGCCCGCGCGTCTGGAGCCTGTGCCCCGCAACGGGAGGGGCCGCGTTAGTGAGAGGCCCGCGCACCGTGATGAAGAGTGGCCCCCGCTTGCCACAACTAGAGAAAGCCCTCGCACAGAAACGAAGACACAACACAGCCAAAAATAAATAAATAAATAAAATCCATGACAGCCTTCCCTCTGTGAATCAACTTAACTCCCTTTTATATTGGTGAAACTTACAAAGCTAAAATTCCAGAAAAATTAAAATTGGTGGACTGAATGATAGACTCTCCTGCTCTGTGTAGCTGGGAAATAGCTGGTTAAACTTCACCACAGAGGATAGACCTAAATTGTTTCTGAGATGTTTAAATTTAAAATACTAGATAGTCAAGGATAACAAAAGAGAGAGGCTTCAGAACAGCCTTATCTTTTTTTGTATGCTGCCCTGCTAAATTCTAAACCTCACAGGTATTTTAGTAAATTTAGTAAATTTGGTTTGTGAAGCTTAGAATTTAACTACATACAGAAACTGTTTGATCTCCTTCCTGACTGCTCACTTCTTCGGGTATTTCCTGACATCACAGTTCCTCAACAGGATCCGAGTTCAGTCAGGAGGTAGCTCAAAGAGAAATCCAGCTCATTCTAAGGGCACAAAGGTTTTCTCTGGGTTATCAGTGAGTTTAGGTGAATTATGAACTGATAAGTTTTTCTTAAGGAGTGAATGAAGACAACCAGTGGGCATTGTCTAAGGTGGTTGAGTTTCTGTCCTAGACAAGGATGGGGAAGCCTTGTGGGGTCCGGGTTGACGTGTTAAGAGCAAAATCTAAGTAGCTATTGATACAGAGTCAGTTGTATTGGGAGTAGTTAAAACAAATGTATTGCTCTTTAGTGTCAGAGCTTCATCTAATCTTATACTTAAATCATTTAAGTAATTATTCAATCTCATACTGTCCTCAAAGACTTCATCTCATAGGATGAACACAAATATTAACATTGATTTCATGTATCTTAGGCTATTCTAGATATATTCCCTAGCCTTCTTCAAGTAAAATCTTATTTTTCTCATTTAGATAAAAATTTTCCTGATTTTTCTCTTCTGTTTTCTTTCCTACTTGCTCAGTCATTAGTCATTGACACAAAAAAGTGTGTATAGCTAAAGGGTGGAAGTAAGTGTGCATATGAATTGTGGTGTAGGGCAGCAGTTCAGGGCAGAGTCTGGATGTGGCAAAAGTTTGCTTTTGGCTGACTGTCCATGATAGACAACATTAACTTAAAGCAGAGATACATCTACTTTTGTTGGGTGTTAAGAAAAGAGTGCTTAACTGTATTTTTATTCTTATTCATAAAGTTCCTTTTAATATTAGGAATTCAAAGCAGATGTTCTTTCCTTCATCTTCACAGTGTTCTGTCTGTAATAGGAAGTGGGAAAATGATTACTCCATTTTATAGGAAAAAATCCCAAAACTTGGGTTCCAGAGAGCCAGTGAATAGTGGTGTGGGGAATGACCCCAGTTTTATCTTTTTCATTCATTCAACAGGAATATTTTTAAAATAGCTGTTTTATGACTAGCACTGTGCCCTGAGTGTATTTATTTAAGACATGATTCCTCACTAAGAAAAATCTACCTTGTATAAAAAAGTCCTTCCAGCAAAACCCTTTAGTTTTGACTACATCATTTGTAAAATGGAGCTATTATCTTAGCCATATAGTATGGTTTGCATGATGATCACCAAACTCTTAAAACTGGAAATGCCGTGTACACCTTAATGTATTGGGCAAGTACTAGACAGACATTTCCCCTTTGGATCAGCTTAGAATTTTCCCTTCTTTCTAGATCCCACATATAGTTGTTCTCTGGAGGAAAACGGACTGTTTCAGTATTTGTCCTTATTAGCCTATTGTCAGAACTCAGTATCTGATAAGTGCAGTCTGCCTTATAAGAAAACGAAAATTTCTTGATTTATCTCTTGAGATTATTATCTCTTTCTCTGATTTTCTGATTTCCCATCTGTAAAGTGTCTATAAGCAATCCCTACCTCACAGGGGTGTTGTGAGGATTTGTATTAAAACTGTGTTAAGTTCTATCAGTATTATTGGTAAAAACCAACCATATAAAGAAAACTACATTCTACATGTTTTCTGCAGCTAAACCTATTAACTTTAGTATTCCAACTCATAAATTCTAGAATGTCTTAGAAGCAGTCATGTACTATTTAATACTCAATAATTAATTGGCAGAATTCTTATTTTTTGTTTACAAATACTCTAGAAACAGCAGTGTTGCTAGAATTCCTATTCTACCTACCATAGTTTAACCATCAGTATTTCTCTTCAGCCTTTAACAAGGAGGATATTAATTCTTTGGTGTTATTGGGAATGAAACCTTGCCAAGTTCAACTTTATTTAAAGTTCCCCCAAACATATTGTTTACATATAGGAAAAGGAACAAAAGCGATGGAGAAAATACCATTTTCATTTCTTTGATGTAGGTCATCTAAAAAGTAGATGGAGACCAGAAATGTAGCAGGGCGAATAACCGAGTAATTCATTATGTTTTGTCAAAATAGTAAGGCTTCACTTAAAACTGAAGGAAATACATATTAATCATGGAAGAAGATAGTCTGGAAAATGTATAATTCCACCGATGTTTATTTGCACAGGCTAATTCTTGATGTTGTAACTCAGATCCTTGAGAAGTATCCATTTTTTTGTACTAATTGAGGTAAAAATAGGCCATGTGAAGAATTTTCATAATGTAACTTGTATCTTTGTATGTTTTAAACTAAATGTAGCTCTATGGTATTTTATTATAAATTTTTGAATTCCTAAGAATGAAATCTGTACATTTTTATTCTTTGCTGTACTTCTGTGTTTGTGTGGTTGGACTTTTTTGAAAACTGGTAAGATTATATAGTCCTATGCCTGGCTGTCTTAAATATAAGGAATTACAAACTGATTTTTGTCTTCAAGACCTGGAAGAATCCTTTGTGCTTCAGTGTATATCTGTGCCACACTTGATTAATTAGTAGATATTGCTCCAATGCAATTGATGTTAACTGTCATCAACTCTTCTATTTTGTGCCAAATAAAGTCATTTAGTCAGATTAAATAAAATATCAACTTAAAATACTTCAAAGAAACTTGTATTTCAAAAACCTGGACAAAAAAAAAAGGCAAAAGGGAATTCGTTGGCGGTACAGTGGTTAGGAGTCTGCACTTTCACTGCCGAAGGCCTGGGTTTGATCCCTGGTTGGGGAATTAAGATCGCACAAGCTGCACAGCACGGCCAAAAAAAAAGAAAAAAACCCCAAAAACTTGTACAATGAAAAAGGGCCCCTGAAGAAATCTTCAAAGTACTAGTAATAGTAACACATAATACAGGAGACTGAAATCAATAATATATTGTATGGTTAAACTCTTCCACCTAATGTATTGTGAGTTTGCTTCAGAAACATTATTTCAGAAAGTTTCGTATTCTCCATTTGGAATGAAAACTGTGAATTTCATGTATTTTATCATGACAAATAAATTAATGTGACTTGATCATAAACAAAACCTTTTATTAGCTCAGCTTATAGAATGTGTTCTTATTTTACAGCAGTGTCTGCCAAATGTTTTCTTCCTAGTGTTGAGGTAAGTAGTCTGTGTACCAGATAACATTTTGGATGTGTGATGCAAAAATGCATCAGTGAGTCCGATTCTTACCAACCATAATCTGTGTTAATAGAAAAGTGGTGTCCTAATCAAGTGCTTTCCAACTGCCATTTCCGGAAAGAAAGGTAGTATGTAGTCATTTCCCAGAAGTTTCTTGCTTTGCTCCTTCCTTTCTTCCCTATTTTCTCTCTATCTCCTCCAGTAGCGTAATCTGCAACAGTGGTTCTTAGCCAGGACACATTAGTCAGGGTTCTCCAGAGAAACAGAACCACACTGCCTGTGTGTGTGTGTGTGTGTGTGTGTGTGAGAGAGAGAGAGAGAGAGAGAAAGATTGATTGATTGATTGATTATAAAGAATTGGCTCATGCAGATATGGAGGCCAAGTCCCAAGATCTACAGTTGGTAAGCTGGAAACCCAGGGAAGCCGATGGTGTAGTTCCAGTCCAAACTTTGCAGTTTGAGAATCACAAAGGCAGGAGAAGACCAATGTCCCAACTTAATAGGCAGAAGTTACCCTTACTCTCAGGAGGGTCAGCCTTTTTGTTCTATTCAGGCCTTCAACTGGTTGGACAAGGGCCACTCACATTAGAGAGGGCGGTCTACTTTACTCAGTCTACTGATTCAAATGTTAATCTCATCCAGAAACACAGACACATCCAGAATAATGTTTGACCAAATATCTGGGTATCCCATGGCCCAGTCAAGTTAGACACATAAATTTAACTATCACACGGGGTGATCCCCTTGCACCATGGTGACATTTGGCAATGTGGAGGTGTTTTGGGTTGTCACAACTGGGTGGGGGTAGGGGAAGGTTGCTGCTGGCATCTAGTGGGTAGAGAGACCGGGGGTGCTCTAAACATCTCACAGTGTAGAGTATAGGCCCCACAACAAAGAGTTTTCCAGCCCAAAATGTCAGTAGTGCCGAGATAGGCTACTCCTGGTCTAAAAGGGCAAAGTAAGTTTTGTGAGGATTGTCAAGAGCTAAAGGATACAAACCTTAAATTTAGCGATTTTTGCCCCAGTCATCTTTGAAGTTAATACAGTTCTTATGGAGTATGAGATGTGTTTGTTCAGAATTAAATTTCTGTTTGTATTCACTTTTATGCCATCTTTTCAAAGGTACAAAATGTGATTATTAAAAATCATAGATGTATTAAGCAACTTGACAGTTTTAAGTCTATTCATATAACCTTTGAGCTAAACAATTGTGTCTGTAATAAGGTCTCTCTGAAATTAAAATGTGATCATAGTTTGTAATTTGTGTAAATATTTAATCTGGCCAAAAGGTGGCACCAGTCTACCTTTTAAAAGTCTATTTTACATTATGCTCAAATTTGGCATCACTGTTTGCTTAATTCACATTTATTTAATACTTAGCTATTCCTGGATCTTGCTTCACTTTATAGAGTCATGACTAATGAGAATCTTCCTTGAATCCCATAATATATTAGGTACTGAAATATATTGACATCCCTCTTTGATCAAGATGCTTCCAATTTACCTGTATAGCAGCAGATAACTTTTTAAAATATCACATTTAGTGTGCTTGTTATATCAAGCATTTCTGAGGATTCTTGTAAGTCTTTAACATTAAGCCTTCGGAATTTTAGTCTCAATCACATTTGTTCTTCTAATCAGACATCAAACTCAGTTTTTGGTGTTCTGCCTGGTCTAGAGATAAATCCAGGGACATTTGAGTAAATACTCCCTAGTTTCTTACCTCTTGCTTCTTTTCTTCATATCCACAACCTGTGAGTTTGGCCTGTATATTATTTTCTGAAATTTACTTTCTCTTTCAACTGTGATTCAGCAACTGGCTTTCTAAGCTGCTGTTCTTTATCCCTTTCTTCCCTCACTTCCTACCACCAGTTTCATTCTCCGAGACGGCTGAGGCATTCTCTAATAGAGTTCCTGTACCTTCCAATACTGAGTGAATACAGGCTACCCTTTCCTCCCCATAATTTCTGCTTGCAATTTACTATTAATATTATCCTAGGACTTTGTACCTCATCACCAAATGCTTCTCTTAAACTTATTTTACAACTGATTAACCAACTTGGGAGAATGAACCTGCTTCCTCCCAGATAAATTCTCTTCCAGTATTTATATAATGTTGAAACTTTCTTCATTGAAACAACTTGATGATATGGTATCAAAATAATGGAAATAAAGGATCTTCCCTTAAGCTATTAGAAGACCTTGGTGTCCTTTTATGTCAGAAATCTGAAGGAATAGCAGGTGCTCTGGGAGAGCTTCTCTGCACAACTGAACTGGTCCTTGCTCTCTTGGGAGAGGCTTGTTCAGGAAGGAGGCCTGGGAAGGAGGCCTTCGTCAGCTGCAGTTGTTACCCATTGTCTGATCTATGCTATTACTGAATTTCAGGAAGGTTCACGTTAGATTTTTGTGGACCAAACAGGCCTTTGAGGAATGAGATCTTGTGAATTTAGCTCTGCCACATTTTTCTGTAGTGGAAGCCATATGGTACTTAGTCCAAACCATATGTAGGAAAGTACCTAATTTAAAAAAAAATTTTTTTTTTTGGTTTCTGGCATTTGTACTAAGTGCCTTGTAGGGAGGAAAATCTAAAGAACCTGTGGTGGTTCTATAGGAAAAGGATACAACATTTGCAAAGATAAGGGAAAAGGTTTTAAAATGCAGACCAAAGATTCCAGTGGAGTGAGTCTCAAAAGATTTTTTTACTGGACCAGTTCTCATTTCCCAACATTACCCTTCTTTCACATATGTGCATAGTCTGTGCTGTGAGCTCGGTGGTACCTGTCCTCTCTTTCTATCACATTTTAAAGTGTGGGAGAAAAGGCATATAAATGGAAGGCTCCTTTTAAAAATTTTAAACATTTCCTGTTTCACTGTTAACATACCACAGTTTTGCAGATCTCTCAAACTGGTGGTTATGTTCAGACCCACCACGTAGAGCCATGCAAATTATGCACAATAAACGCTAGGGGGCGCCACTCACCAAATGCATGCTTCTGGAGTTGGGCTGTATAGTTTGAACAGCTGTGCAAGGCAGCCCTGCCTTTCCTTAGCCTGGCTTAAATGTTGAGTCTAAGAAGCCCTTATTTTGAATTTCTGCAGCAAGTAGCAGTTTTCACTGATGCAGCCAGGAAATTATATTAAACTAAAATACACAGGTGGTATAAAGAACAATGAACTCAGAATAAGAAAAAATGAATACTCCCTAGGTGACACAACTATGTGTTTGTCAAAATGTGTAGAACTGTGCACTAAAAAGGGTGTATTTTACTGTATGTAAATTGTACCTTAATGAAAAAAAGGTTAAGACCACCCAGATAAATATAGAAAGTCTTGGAGCTTAATGAGCCATGATGATTATCATTCACTATTAATCCTTCCATAGGTCAGAAAAAAACACCAGCCAGATATTGAGTATAGAGAAGAAAACCCATGAAACTAAAAAGGTAATTCTGAAATTCATTCTGAAATAAGGCAAATTACTGAAAAGGCTGTTTGTGGCACATCTGGATAAAAGATCTGAAAGGTTGACTTTTTTTCACCTGAATTGAATAGTGAGTGACCACTTATTTTGGCATTCCGTGCATGTTAGCCTTACACAGAGTACCAGAACAGTTCTAACTAGTTATTTTGATCAGGGGGATAGAAATACTCTAGTTAAGTTTTGGGTTTTTTTTTTTTTTTTTAAGTAATTTTTTTTTTATTTTTTATTTTTTTATAGCTACTTTTGTTTTTATTTATTTATTTATTTTTGGCTGTGCTGGGTCTTCGGTTCGTGCGAGGGCTTTCTCTAGTTGCGGCAAGTGGGGGCCACTCTTCATCGTGGTGCGCGGGCCTTTCACTATCGTGGCCCCTCCCGTTGCGGGGCACAGGCTCCAGAAGCGCAGGCTCAGTAGTTGTGGCTCACAGGCCCAGCCGCTCCGTGGCATGTGGGATCTTCCCAGACCAGGGCTCGAACCCGTGTCCCCTGCATTAGCAGGCAGATTCTCAACCACTGCGCCACCAGGGAAGCCCAAGTTTTGGGTTTTTTAAAATAAGTTAATTTTATTTATTTTTGGCAGCGTTGGGTCTTCATTGCTGCATGGGGGCTTTCTCTAGTTGCAGCGAGCGAGGGCTACTCGTTGCAGTGCGCGTGCTTCTCATTGTGGTGGCTTCTCGTTGTGGAGCACCGGCTCTAGGTGCGCAGGCTTCAGTAGCTGTGGCACGAGGGCTCACTAGTTGTGGCTCGCGGGTTCTAGAGCGCAGGCTTAGCAGTTGTGGCACACGGGCTTAGTTGCTCTGTGGCATGTGGGATCTTCCCGGACCAGGGATCGAACCCGTGTCCCCTGCATTGGCAGGCAGATTCTTAACCACTGCGCCACCAGGGAAGTCCTCTAGTTAAGTTTTTATACCACAAATGGCTATTCCACACGGAACCTCTGCATTGTAATTTATATATAAGGATATTTGATTGGTTTGAGCATGCATGCCTGTAGCTGCATTACTCTTACCTGTGACTGATCACAGATGTGGTCCAGAGACCCACTTGTAGCTATACTGACTGGACCTTCCTGTGATCTGAAGGTACAGATGTCAAAGTAGGGATTTGGGAATAAAAGGTTTGAGTACAAGTGTACAAAGGACTGCATCTGCTTTTGTGTCACCCTGTGCTCCCTATCTCCCAGGAGTATGGAATTAGAAGGCCTGTTTTTTATGGCAACAAGTATAGCTGTGAAAAGTGTAGGAAAGGCTTAATCCCTGCCCCATAATTGCACTGTCATAAATATCAAGATAAGGCCAAAAGTCCTATTTGAGTCTAGCCACGAAACAAATTGTGAGGAAAGTGCGTCTCGTCTTGCTAACATGCAGAAACTGCTGGACACCACTACCATTGCTATTTTGATAGTTTGGAATTTACAGAGACAATTTTAAGTTTGGGAGTTTCCCAACCTAGGAGCCACCATCCTCCCCTCACGTAGGTTTTCCTTAGTTGTTCGTGGTGTCTGTGCCCAGCTTTGCTGAGGATTTTCTGTGAATGTATAGTGTGCTCATGTACATATATACATATACTTGCTTTTTTTCCTAAGTTCAGGAACTTAGCCTCCAGTGATCTCAAGCTTCAGGGAAAAAAAGAAAGGTATGTACTTCTCCAAGGGATTGGGAACTCCAGAATTCAGCGTTAAGGGCAGAATTGTCTGTCAGGACAAGTGTTGCAAAAGGTTATGTACTTTTCTCTTAAATTAGATGTGATTTAATAAAATTTTTTAAATTCTGCAAAGTGTGAAATATTAAATACCCTATGTACAGTGTACCTTAACAAGACATTTTATTTTGGAACAAACTTTAGTTTTAGGACTTTTAAGATGCTATCAACTTTAAATTGGTCCCAAGATTTGGAAAGCACATTCTTTCATAGTGCCTATTTATTGTCATTGGGCTGTGCTTAAGAAAAAAACAGGGTTGCTGATGTTAAGGGAAGAAAATCAGTGTCTTAATAAACACAGAACTTTTGAAACACCCAGCTTTAGCAAGCACCATCTGAATAAGCATTTCCACATAAAGATCGCTTAGTAATTTGGAAAACCATACAGATTATTAACAATTTATAGGTTAATACAGAAAAGACAACTAGTGACAATAGCAAGAGACGATGAAAACAAGTACACTTCTGTCAAGTTCATAGATGGCATCAAAGTCAGAATTGCCCTTTAGATGGAATTATTTCAGTGAAATTGAATTCAAGTTCGAGGTGTTTTTGTTTCTCTTTGCTGGAGGTGGGCTCTTTTAGGCATGTCTTGTAAAGTCTGGCCAATACTCAGGAGAATAGAACTTTTGGTGGTGCTAACTCAGTAGTTTCAATCAGTGTGATCTTTATGGTTTTAGGAAATTAATGTACTATATACCACGTTTCTCTTAAAAGATTTGGATAAATAAACATGAGCCAATATAACATTTATTTTGTATTAACAGTACATATATTAATTCAGGTTGAAACCTTTTTTCTACAGAGTATTATTTCTTTAATATTCGCATCTGATCCACAATAATATAGTACTAATTTTAATGAGAAATACAAATTGGAACTTCTGCTTTCATAATAGCTCATCCAGTTAACATTTTTACAAAGAACTACTATAAATATGTAACATTATGCAGGCTTTTTTCTGCACCTGTTCACAAATCAGAAGGAATATACTTTTAAGCTATTTAGCAACTGAATGCTATCAAACCGCCCCTGTATTTATATGACCATCTCCCCATAACAGACAAAATGAATCGCTTTCTCTTTAGTCTCCACGCACTCACGATGCTGCATTACTGTGGTTCTTTGCCGTAACCCCTGTCCAAGTTTCAGTTGCTGGGGCTCCCTAGGTTGAGCTCTTCGAGGGCAGGGAGCCTGTCCCCTTTATCAGTGTTTGGCATGTGTCATACCCAACACACGTTGAATAAATTGAATTTAATCTAAATTTAAGTAGTTTCTTTCTGTTAAATTTTTGTAACTAAGTAAGGATTACAAAAAAACTTTTCAAAAATGTGCCATAAAATATACTATATATTGAATTTTTGAATTCTGTATAATGAGAAACTTCATGTTTGTGAAACAATAAAACATCATAGGAATTTGAAACTAAGAAACGCTAAACCTTAAATGAGGATGTTTAAAAATGCAGAAAGGGCAGGCAGAAAAGTCCACCCCTAATGTATTGAGTATCAGGTGAAATTAGAAAGCAGACTTCACACATTTGAATAAAGTTGACATTAAAGGGGTATTTTCAATGGGATTCTGAAGCCTAATAATTATGTTAATTCTGCCGTAAATCCCCCCCAAAATTAATTATTAACTATAGAAAATAAGGCAACTTGAAGTTAGAAACTTATGAAGTTAACTCTGGATTTTTTGCAGAAGCCAGATTCGACTGGTGCCCTCTCATGATCCATTATTTCTAAAAGCCTTTAGCTGGAAGGCTATTCACACATATTGGTGAAATAACAATCTCTCAGAAATAAATCAGAGTTTTTAAGACTTCATTAAATAGTAGACCAATTAAGATCACAAACTTCGTGCTGTCAAATGGATTACCTTCAAAGAAAATTATGCTGGCAGCTTTTCTGAAGAACTCCATTTGTGCCAAATGCTTATTGTTCTTTGAGGTGGAGGAGGTGGCAGGGAACATAATTTCTCTTTGAACGTTCTTTTGTTTTCTGCTACCTTTACTTAAATGTTACCAGGGACTATTTTTATATCCTATAAAGTACTTTGAGAAAATGTTAAGTGAATAGTGCTACACAAAATAGAGGAGGATTTTTGTATTCGCTTGTTGTAAAGCAAACTGAATAATACTTCAATCTTAAAAGGGGGAAGATAATGTGCTGAAGAAGTTATCTGATAAACCAACCAGCCTTGTAAAATTATGAGTTCAAAGAGAAACTGTTCAAAGAGAAACCCAGCTACTTAATAAGTGTTCACTAAAAGCATTTATACCACAGCAAATTTAAAGGAAAATTAATGTGGTGTTATTAAATTGCCTTTTAAGTGATATTTTAATATTGTCAAATGGATGTGAATTGAATAAGAACCTATTTATATTCATTTAATGTCTTGCATATAAGGTCACATTGCTTAAAATAAATACCATTAAAATAAAAAAAATATTTTATGAGAAACTTCTAAGTCATCTGATTCCTAATTATTTCTATAACAACAAAACAATTTAGACCACCTTACAATTCATAGTAGTAGGATTTGGCCATGTAGCAGATATAATCAGATTGAGATCAATTAATTTCTGGAATCCTTTTTCAAACTGGATCCTACTTATTTAATTCACCAGATATTCTCAATAGAAAAGATTGAGGAGAAACCACTTAAGATTGAATGCAAATAGAGTACACATTTCATCACAAAAACAATCAATTATAATACATTCTAACCAAATATGTACCACACCACAGTGGAAAAAAAATAGAAACCTAGGACTACTTAGATAAAATGTTACTTTCTTAGAAGAATTTCATTACACATATTTACCTAACATGTTTTTAAAGCTCCCAAATAAATATACCTAAACATTTCAAAATATTTTCAATAACTGGTAAATGCTATACTTTTTGCTCATTCATGAGAAATTACTAAAAATTTACAATGAAAGTATATGGCTTGAGCCATCCTTGCAGTAAATGAAGGCAGGATTCTTCAAAACACTGTTAAATGCACCAACTTTAATCAGTCTTTTTAAATTGCTCACTTTTAAATATGTAGTTGCTGGTAGCTGTCCAAGTCCATTAGCACCACATATAGTGAATTAAAAAGAGTTTTTAGGGAGGATGACTTAGCAGTCTTTTTTAAAAAAATGTTTAAAAATTATACAATTAAATGAAATTGATTTCTTGGGTCATGTTTTGAAAGATCCACTTTTCATCTTGTGAAACTGAAGGATTTTGGTAGTTTCCCTCTTCCTCCCACCCCACCCCCCAAGGTTATAAGCATGAAGGTAGGAAAATCTGGGGGAATACGGGGAGTACATTTACACTTCAGCAAAGAATCTTGCTAATAATATCCATTATCTGGTTCAGTTCCAAAGTCAGATTAGGTTCTTCTGCCAGAGGTCTCAATATGTACTTACAGGAAGAAACAAAGATTCTGTGGGACAAATTAGCACATACTTTCTGTATGCAATCCATAAATAATGCAGGAAGTCACCAGATCATTTGAAATCATCTAATGTACATTCTTTTCTCCAAGAATGTACAAATACCTTACAACTCAAGCAAAAGCTCTTCATTACTTCGTCTACTTTCAGAGTGACACTGTCACTCAGTTTAGACAGTGGAGGACTGTACAATAGGAACCCTGACCTGTGAGGTAGGGAAGTGTGTTGCAGTATTAGGGCCATTTCACACAAGGAAAGGTTGAAACAATTACTTTTTCAAAAAATACGGCAGTCATTGAGATCGATGATTTAAATAACTGAATAAAATGCAAACAAGCCCTTCTCATTGTTATATTAAGTTCAATTTTTTTTTGTAGGGGACTAGCTGGACTAAAAGTACTGATGAAAAAGTTTATTTTCATTATCTGTGTAAAATTTTTACTGGTGTCTCTCAACACATAGGCACAATGAAAGATGTATTTGGCTCATTCTTAGCCAAGCATGAATATTTTCACTAAATTATTACGATTTCCTATGACTTTTACAGCCAGGTTTGCTTTGAGTCCACTCTCCCCTCTTTGAGGAGAGATTGATGAATACAGTCTCCAGAGATTTAATCTTACAATATGAATCATGTGTTATATGTGATGATTTTTTACTTGGGAAGTTTGTCTTCTCCTGGATGGAAAATAATCCACTTTTTGTTGTTGTTTTGTTGTTTTAATTTTAAAAAATTATTTATTTTTTGGTTAAGTTGGGTCTTTGTTGCTGCGTGTGGGCTTTCTCTAGTTGCGGCGAGCGAGGGCTACTCTTTGTTGCGGTGCACGGGCTTCTCATCGCGGTGGCTTCTCTTGTTGCGGAACACGGGCTTTAGCCGTGTAGGCTTCAGCAGTTGTGGCACGCAGGCTCAGTAGTTGTGGCTCGTGGGCTCTAGAGCACAGGTTCAGTAGTTGTGGTGCACTGGCTTAGTTGCTCTGCAGCATGTGGGATCTTCCCCAGACCAGGGCTCGAACCCGAGTCCCCTGCATTGGCAGGCGGATTCTTAACCACTGCGCCACCAGGGAAGCCCTGTTGTTTTGTTTTTTTGTTTTTAGCTTTTCAGCAGATGATCCCATGCGCAAGTGGATTTTTATACAGGTCTGCTTGGGGCAGAAGAAAGATGGAGATGGAAAATGCACTCGCTGTTTCCACACCTTTGCACTTGGTAATTATTTGCGTGTTTGAAGTAATTTGTGAATGGCTTTTGTAAGGAACTTGAGCAAGACTAGAAAACCACTCATGTTTAATCAAACTATTATTTTTTTGGTTTGCAGTATTTTTTTGAGGTAAGACTACTGCCTAGGAGTATAACAGCTATAAGTCACACATTCACAAAAATAGCTCACCTTATTCACCATTTTATACAACATAAAAGTGCACTGTAAAAAAAAAGTTCTTGAAAACAGAATGCGATGTTAACCTATACACAGTGTTGAACTTTTAAAAGGAAACCAGGCTTTGTGACATCAGAGGACATTAAAGAGCTTATGGCATACCGCAAGTACTCAATAAATACATCTTGCTTCTCCCAAGCACTCTGATCTCCACAAACCATTTTAGCAATTTCCTGGATATCACTTTTCATTGCAATCTGTACTGACTTCCTCCAATCCAGAAGTGGCTACATTTCAGTGATAAGGGAGGGTTTTATAACTTAATTCTTTAGCACTTCTGGGTTGGAATTGTACCTTTAAATTCTACAGATGTTAAATCTCTCATTTGTTACTGAATAAGAAATGCCACAAATATGTAAAATAATTTACCATTAAGCATTTTTTTCCCTCCCATGGTGTGGAAATTAAGTCACTGTAGAAGATTGCTTTTTGCATTATCATCAGAGGCCATTTCATTAACCAGCTGTTCTATAGACAACTGGATAGCATTCTTGACAAGAGAAGAAGCTGTTTCTATTAAGAGTGTTTCATATTGTTCTGAAGTTCTGCTCTCAAAACCACTATCATTAGCAAAAACCCCCACTTGCTCATTTTCGATTGAAATTAAGAATTGCTTAGGGACATTTCTAGATTTCTTAACATCAAATTCACTGATTTCAGTGTCTGTGATAATAATAGCAATTGGCTCCATTCTTTTGCTTTCTTCTGGTTTGGGTTTTTCTGCAGTGATTTCATTTACTTGAAAATCTGATTCCTGGCTCAGTTCAGTATCTTTCGGCTTACTCTCCTCAGCAACAGTCTCTTTACTTTCACGGTCTTTCCAGTCTGGTCCACTTTCTAGGATACTGTTTCTGGCTTCTTCCAGAATTTGTTGATCTGGGACTGCAGGTGAGGGAGGAACATCAGAAACCACTGGGAGCTGGTGTTCTGTGTCTGAAATTTCCAGTGGGCTTGCTTGCTGAGGTTGAATGCTTTGTTTTTCCTCAAGCATTTCAATGTCTTTTTCAAGGATTAGAGTTCCTGTTTGAATAGCAGAATGCCCTGTATCTAACTCAAGTTCTACTGAAATCACTTTCTCTCCAGGAGAAGTTACGCTGTTGTTCACATTTGATTCACAGACCTCATCACTCCCTTTCTGTGAGACATCTTCCCTTACATCCTGCTTCGACTTGGTCTTTGCTGCCTGGTCATCTGATTGGGTCAGAGTTTTTGTATCCAAACTTCCAGCCTCTCGTTGGACTTTGATACTGCAGTCTGAGTCTTCTATAATTTTGGAATGATTACTTCTTTTCTCCCCTTTTGAGAATTTTATACAGGGAATCTTGAGTCTGGACTTTGCCCTTTTTTTAGAATGATCATCCTCAGCATTGATTTCAGGTTGCACTTTGGCCTCAAAGGGCTTTTGCTGCTTTGAAGAATCTGACCTTTTGCTGCGCGTTACAAGGCGTTTGATGGAGGCCCAGGCCCCCCCGGGGGGCTCTGGCTGATCAGAGGCTCCTGCTTCTGGGGAACACTTCCTTGCTGCATCAGCAGCTTCAGAGCCAGCACTGGGCTTCATTGCTTTGGCTGCTTTCTTTCTTCTCTTGAAGCAAAGCGTCGATGCTTTTTCCTCCTGCCTCTCATTCTGAGGACTAACTTCTGCTGATCTCTTCTCATCCTTGCTTTCTACTTGTATTTCAGGAACTGTGATCTCCATTTTTATATTACACTCTTTCTTTCTCTAGAAAAGTATATCCTCTCTTCCTTAGCAGCCTTTTATGACAAAAAAGTAGGCAAAAATATCACACTAAGTGAAATTTCTTCCCGATGTAATCACTCCTTTTGTCTTACTCCATACAGTTGTTTTAGGTGGTTTTTCCAGTTATAAAAATGCCTAGTTTCTCTATTACTTGTAATTTCTCTCTTTAATTTCTTCATGAAAGCCCTTTTACTGGATAGATTTTTGTTTTATTTAAGGGTCAACCTGATAAGAGAAAAGAGAGTGGTATTTTATTTCACCATCAGCCTACTGTTTTCTATAGAGACTATTTCAGTTGAATGCATATGGTTCTACTGGGCATGTTTCCCATATAATAACTTACTAAAATGACTGGAGAATAAAAATTGGGGTTTACTTTTGCCCTATCCAAAAGATTTCAGTGTGAATTTATTTTGCTGTCTTTTGTTTGTTAAAACTTCATTTTGGATTTCTCTGCAAATCTGATATGATTTTATCAGTTCTGGAGTTGTGCTGTCTTTACGAATTGTTTATGACTCTGAATTGCAAGTTAACAAACAAAAACCACCACCACCACCATGAACAACAAAAAACAATGAAGGGCAGGGTGTAATTTTTATTAATGCAATAAAGAGCTCTGAAGTTGCAAGGGATCTTAGAGATTATTTGAGATTATTCAAGTCCAGCCAGATGAAGAAATTGAGCTCCAGAGTGGGCAGCTGGCCTGCTAAAAGCCACACAGTTAGATGAGGTCATAGCCAGAGTTAGAACTGAAGACTTTGACTCTCTAATGTTCTTTCCATTATACCATAAGGTTTCTGTTCTAAAAATGTATGTTCCGTGAAGGAGGTGCTACTTTTCATACATGCTCTTGGGAAATTTTTAACATTACTGTCATTCTCCACTCTCAAATCTGTTTGTGTAATTTTGACTTTTTTTTCTAAGTATCTGCAGTTCAAACATTTTCCATAACGAGCACGTAGTTGAAGGTCAGAGTGATTGGTAATAATAGTTGACATTTATTGAGCAACTCCTGTCTATCAGGAAGTGCTAATGAGCACTTTTACATACATCTCTAATCCTCCCACAACATTACAGAGTAGGTGGTGGTATCACCATCTACAGATGAAGAAATTGAGGCCTAGAGAGGTTAAGTAACTTGCTCTAGATTATACAGCTAATCGATAACAGAGCTCAGATTCAACCCAAGATTGCCTGTTTCTAAAGCCCGTCCTCTGGAACCGGGTTTTAAGAGTATCATCAGAAAAATGAATTGTTTGGAGATGCTAATCTGCACTAGACTCGCTAGTCAAAAAATTTAAAAATTGCTTAAATGGTTGTGTTACCATAATGTAGCCCATCAACTGATAACTGAACCAAGACTAGACTGAGTTCTTGCTATTTTAAAATTTAAGCTTTTGCAATTATTTATATTTTATTTTCTTGGTTCTGGAACTAATTTGAAAGCCAGAAATAAGTTGATAAGATATGCAGTTGGCAAACTGATTAGTTACATATAAATATAAAGGTATATTTTAAATCAATCCACAGAATGGTATGAGGGTACCAATGAATAGAGACGTGAGGTGATCACCTAACAAAAATCCTATGAATTTTAGTTGATGGATGTTCTAAAATAAGCAAAGGGACTCTTTCTTTGTACTGTTTTTTTTTTTGTTTGTTTTTTTTTGTAAATCCTTCACTGTTGAAGGTTTATTTGGGTAGCTCTTGATTCTGTGAACCACAGAAGGAATTGGAACTCTGAAAATCAGTTCATGATCTAAGTAAATATTCTCTTAGGTTGAGTGTTACATACTCCATGCCCCTGACAGAAAGGCAAAGTCATCCTAGAACAATGATGGAACTAAAATATGAACATTTTACAGTGTCCCTCCTCATATGATGTTTGCATAAGCACAAGAACCACAGCTGATTATAGCTCCTTAAGTCTCGTCACCTCTTGTGAGTTCTCAGTGCCTGAGAGTTTTTATTAACCAGAGGCTGTATAGCTAATAGAAATATTGAAATCGGATCATGTTTAGGAATGTATCATTTGAAACTAACCTGGATTGCCCAAAGACAACTGCTTGAGAAGCTCACTTAAATGTATATCATGATGCAGAAATAAATACCCAAACAAAACCTAACTGAAATGGGGAAAATGCAGCCTGTAGATACTAAAACTTTGCAGGACATTAGACTGCAAATGATTCGTCCTTAACCTGCACAAAGTTTTATCGCCTGGGCAATCTTAAAGTCCCTGTTGTGATTTCCTGATAGAATCGCAAGTCTACTGCCACAAAAAATACCCCTTCCCCTTTTCCCGTGAGCAGAGAAGCACGGAGGCGAAGAGCAGCCACTTCCTGGGGAAAGCAGTGAATCTCTCCCAGCGCCAGGTGTGGACCACGAAGCTTTCTCCTGGAGGAGGGCGTCTCTCCTTCGGCTTGAATCGCCTTATGGCAAGAGCTAGAGCGCAGCAGAAAGTACTCAAAAAGGAAAGTGCTGGGGCGTGGAAGACATAACCCAGCTTCAAGCTATCTGCACAATTATAATGGCCAGGAACCCGGCACTCTTATTTCCCCCCAAAAGGGCAAAGAAGGAAAAAAGCTACCAGCAACACGAGCTGTAACGACAGGTGTGGGCAGAGCTGTTGAGGGTCGCGCTGGCTGGAGATTTCTGCAGACAAACGACCTTCCCGATTCTCACTCCGGCCACCTCGGGCGGCTCGGATTCCCGGTGTCCAGCGGGCACCTCCCGCCCACTTCGCCCCGCAGGCGGTCAGCGGACCGGGCAGCGGTCCGCACCCTTTACCCGCAACCTACTCGCCTTTTTCACTTACCGCGGGCGCCGGGGTCCCTGGCAGACGCTGTCGCCGAGGTCGCGGGGGCGCTCGCAGGGCTGGGCGCACGGGTAGGCGGGAAGCCACGGTCGCACCCGGAGCAAGCAGCCCTCTGCAGAGGGACCGCAGCCCCGCGGCGCCCCCTCCCCCCAGAGGGCGGGGACTGACAGCCGGCTGCACCAATGCGCGCGGAGGGTGCGGGTGCGGGCGCGGGGCGGGGCCGGGCTAGGGGCGGTGGGCGCGGGGGAGGGGTGAGGGGGTGATCGGGAGGTCTTCCCGAGAACAGTTCGCCCAGCCACGGGCGCTCCCAGCCTGGCGCGAATCCCCGCCGCGCGACCACATCGGGGGCCACCGAGAAAGAGAGGGCTGGCAGATGGGGAGGGGACCAGGGTCATAAGCCTCCCTTTTTCTCAGACGCAAAGTAGCAAAATCCAATTTTAAATTATAGGCACTCCCATTATAAATCGCCCCACTGAATATTTAAGTCACAGCAGATATCACAGTTTAAAAGCAGGATTCAAAACTGTGCAAAGTGAATCTCGTTTGGCGAGAAAATTACATGAACTGAGAGAGAAAAACCTCATTACACCCAAACCCACTCCTGGAAAAGTTTTGGTTATCAAAGGGTTCATTGCCAAATCCTCTCAGAGGCCCAAGACACAGACCCGTGTCTTCCTAAGTATCTAGAAGGCAGGTAGAGATGATGCAACCTGTGTGCCATCGAGGTCAGAACACAGGAACCCAGCCCCATCCATCCTTTATACCTTATATATATTTCCAAGAATAAGTAGCTTACAAGTTATCCACGTTTCCCTTCAGGATATTCCTAGGTGCCTGCTTAACCTTATCCCTCTCAAGTGGGGCGTGGAGAATAGGAGACAGCTTTCCTCACCATTCCAGTCCTGATCAGAGCAAAGGGCACAGGCAATATCTACCCTCCTGCTTGACTAGCTAGGCTGTGTATTTTCACACATTTTGAGTCTTTAAACAAGTTCCTAGCCTTAGTGAAAAGCACCATAAGCATTTATTTGTACACATAATCCACCGTGTACAACGCATTAACACTAATGAAAGGTGTTACAATGAGAGTGGGCTTAATGTTACCTACAACGGTATTCCTGGGAGCTCCAGAGGTGAGGTCAGGTGGGATGCACAATTCCTGCCTTCTCCTCTGGCCCCTCCCAGGTAGATGAAGAACCTATTAAGATGGAGGGAAGAACTACTGAAAAGTAGTTGTACTTAACTCTTTTCTTCAATAGGATCATGATCTTTGAGAGTAAACCTCAGTTACCCATTTTTGGATGTTTTTCCAGGAATATATTTTACCTTTGTAAGTTTCTATAGCTTCCACTGAAACTTACTAAGCAAAGATTAGGACACAACAGCAAAGCTGAATCTAAGCTGTCAAGATCTTAGAGACAAGAGCTGTAAAACAGGAAAATCCATAAGCATCTAATTTATAGTAGTTACAATTAAGAATTCAATTTATCTTTGTTCATTCAGCAAATACCAGTCTGTGAAGATGTTTTATATCCCCAGATGAGTTACTAACCCTGCTTACTGTCAGTTTTGAACTTTAAACAAGCCAAAAGAAATCCAGGCCACTCATAACCAACTGAGGTGCAATTACTTATTGAGATCCAAGTTTTCTCAAATCTAGCAGATCTGGGAGTTTGCAACAATTTCAGGCAAAAATAAGATGAGCTTATCTAGATGAAGACAGGGTAGAATAGCTGTCTTATTAGGAAGTAACTGGAAATGAAATCAGTGATAGGTTAAAAGCAATAAAGGCCATCTTAATGACTTGTAAGATCTTATCCCACTTGCTTTTCTTAAAAAAAAAAAAGACTACTGAAAGGGAACTGAAGAGTGGTTTGGAGTAAGAGGTGAATTGATTTTCTATTTGAAGGGCAGATTTCTGTAAGGTATATTACATATAACTCATCTCCAACCTCCAACACACACACTCACAGAGTACAGAACTATAAATAAAATACTGCGCTGTCATTTTTCTTTAGAATATAACTAGAACCCGATGCCATATCTGAGTTTTAAAAAATGTATCCAGTACCTCATACATGAAAGAAACCTGTCATCCTTGAACTCACTTAAGTGACAGTTAGTAAGCTATTACCCATATCATTGTCTGCTACTCAATTAGTAGCTTTTCATTATATAATGAGAAACAGGCTCTAAATATATCTCCAATCTGATGAGAAATTATCCTACCTACAGCTTATCTTGTTAACATCACCAGACACAGCGTGCCAATAAAATCACTTGCTTATTTATCTGATCTCTACTGATCATACCGTTTCTCCCATCCTGGTCCCTATTCACCCACAGCCTG
The DNA here is from genome assembly GCF_009873245.2 of Balaenoptera musculus. Taxonomy (NCBI): domain Eukaryota; kingdom Metazoa; phylum Chordata; class Mammalia; order Artiodactyla; family Balaenopteridae; genus Balaenoptera; species Balaenoptera musculus. Next base: position 138,882,329 of record NC_045786.1, on the reverse strand, counting down.
GGCCTGTAGCTACCAAACCATGAAACAACGGTTAAGTATCCATCAGAAGGACTGTTTAAATACTCCACAGCCATAAGAAACAAGATGAATCCCAAACTGCTGATGGAGCAAGACCTCCAAGGTATATTGCCAAGTGGAAAGAGCAAATTGTACCATTTGAATTTTTACTGAAGGCATATTTTACTTCTAGGAAAATTCTTGCATTAGTCCATTCACTCCAAGCAATACTTGGTGAAAACAATTTGGCTTATTTATTGTATTAGGGCTGTTTATAATTTTTGCCTTATAAACCTCCACTTACCCTCTCCCACCAACTGTGTTCACTACTTCTATCAATATTAAAGATTTAAACACACACGGCAGGGACTTCCCTGGTGGTCCAGTGGTTAAGACTCCGGGCTTCCAATGCAGGGGGCGCAGTTGGGGAACTAAGATCCCACATGCCGTGGGGTGCGGCCAAAAAATTTTTTAAATTAAATAAATAAATAAACCCCCATGGCTTTTGGTGATATGAGGAAGGCTAAATTCCTTAAGGTGATCTTTAAGTCACCATGTCTGACAATAGACTGCTTTCTTCCCCTGTTTACAAATTGAATTCCCAGCAAGTCCCATCCAGATGAGGTTTTATAGGACATTTTAAAAAACACTAGAAACAATGAACTCCGTGCAGACAGGGCCCAAATGATGCTTTCGAACAGGAACTGACATCACTGAGTGGGTACAATGTGCCAGGCAGTATACAAAGCATGGTGGAGCTGGGGCTCCGTGCTCATGACCCCTTTGCCATATGCCCTCCGAAGCACTGTCATCATTTCTTTAAACTGCAAAACCGACACTATTACAATCACACCTAGGGGATTAAAAATAATAAAACCAAGGACACCAGGAAAAACACTGCTCTGCCCGTGCTAGCAGTGTTTTAGCACTGGCAGCGGTGGGGATGCAACATCTTCTGGAAGGATCCAATGCAGGAAGAAAAAGGGGAAAAGGGAGGAAAGATGGGAGAGGAAGAACAGAGATAGAAGATAAAGAACAAGAAGAGAAGGGAAAACAAGTGAGGGAAAAAACATCGTGTAGGGAGGGAGAGAGAGCTCAGGCACAGGGCAGAAGCTCAATAAATATGTGCTGAACGAAAAGAGCAGAAAGAGCTACCCTACAGTTAGTGCTGTATGACCATCCTTCCTGAGGACTTTAAAAATAAATGGTGCTGGGCTCCCCTGGTGGCACAGTGCTTAAGAATCTGTCTGCCAACGCAGAGGACACAGGTTCGAGCCCTGGTCCGGGAAGATCCCACATGCCGCGGAGCAACTAAGCCCGTGTGCCACAACTACTGAGCCTGTGAGCCACAACTACTGAAGCCTGCTTGCCTAGAGCCCGTGCTCTGCAACAAGAGAAGCCATCGCAGTGAGAAGCCCGTGCATGGCAACGAAGAGTAGCCCCTGCTCTCCGCCACTAGTGAAAGCCCGCACGCAGCAACGGAGACCCAACGCAGCCAAAAATAAATACAAATAAAATAAATTTTTAAAAAATGGTGCTACAGCTGTGACAGAAACGGGAATTCTAAGGAAATTCAGGACAAAAACCTGCGTAAGCAATACTTTCTCGGCGTAAAAAAAAAAAAAATACAGAAAAGTATATGACAGAAAGGCACGTCCTCCAGACTCTACTTCTCCCTCAGCCCTCTCAGGAGGTCTCCTGTCCTCCCAGAAACACACAAGCAAGCACCTTTCCCCCTTTAAACACAATGTATCATATAGTACACACTACAACTTGCTTCTTCAGTCCCAGGGGTCTCCCGGATCACACAGGACAGCAGAGCTAGGGCAGCAGTCTGTTAATGCTACAATTTATATTTGAACACCAAGATTGCAAAATTATTTACTTTTATTCTATGGATTCAGTAAAGTAATTAGGCATGTGCATGAATGATTTGTGTTGATTTATACACGATGGTGGGAATTAAGACTGAAGAAAGGCTTCTGGGGAAACTCCCACTACTTATTTTTCAGAAAATCTTCGGGGCCGGGACTGACTTCTCTCAACTTCCACACACTTCCCGATATGAGGCCTGAATAAACACTGGCCAAACCGTCAAAGTTGCTTCTTGAAGATGGACAATCTGGAAGGAAAACGAAACAAGAAATAGTTTTCTCTAAGCGCTGAAACATCTCCTCTTCCCTTCCACACAGCACCATCACCCTCTCGCACTGTCAAAGTTGTCAACATTTACCTCCTTTCCCACTGCCAGGTCTTCTGGGGTCTGTCCATAGACTTGAAGACAATGCACAGCATTTACATTATGGCTGTGTGAATACTGTTCAAGGGCAGACCAAGCATGAGCCAGGATGACATTTCTGTGTGCTCCCCCAGCATCGAGCACACGGTCTCTCTGATGTGTAAGCAGAGGTGCTTCTATGAGCAACCACCCTTACAGTTGCCCAGATGATGGCCATGGTTTGCTTCCACCTGGACTTTACATTCTTAAACTATGTTAGAGCTTTTCTTTTGCATAATTACCCTTTTGACACCCTTGTCTTTCTAGCTCTCTCTACTCTTTCTCAATTCCTCCCTCCTCCTGTTCCATGTGGGATTTGTACCTCTGGGTCACCTGCAGTTGTCAGGACTCCCCTTCTTTACAGTCCAGACCAGGCTTTGGTTTCCTGAAAACCGTGTCTCCCTTTTCTGTGTTTGGTCTTCACTGTGCTGGAGTACACTGCTAAATCCCTTCCTAGGAAGAGGCGTCGGGGTGGCAAACCGTGCGTGTCTGAAAACCTCTGGATAGATTTGGTGGGTGTAAATACAGGTGGAAAGTCATCTTTCCCCATAGACTTGGAGGGCATTCCTCCACTGTCTAAGAGCCTTTTACTGCTGATAAGAAGACAGGGGTTCAGGCTAATTCTCATTTTTTTCATAGGCAAGCCATTTCTTCCTCTTTGGAAAAGATTTTTAGGATTTTCATATTTGATGTTTCTGAAATTTCACCTGGATATGTCCAGGGGTGGCTCATTCATTGTGATGAGTACTTGGGGGCCCTTCACTTAAGACCCAAGAACTCCTGGACTGGTCCTGCTTCCTTCTCTTTTCTACTTTCTGGGACATTTACTCACTCTTGTGTGCCAACTGTCTATTCAGAGTATACAGACCTTCAGCTGCTCCTGCCCTCCAATGTGCCATCAGCTCCAAGCCCAGAGCCTCCTGGGGCTCCACAGAGGAGGTCTAACCTCCACTGGGGTCCCTCCATATTTCACTGGATGGCGCCTTTCCACCCTATGCTGCCAAACTGATGAACCCTGCTCTTCTTCCAGAAATGTTGAAATATAAGTATTTCATTCATTGGTTACTGCCAACCCTCACTACTGCCCCCTCTCCTCTCACTGATGTCTGGAAAGAAATCTTTTGAAAGCACTGAATTTGCGCTTTCATAGCTTTAGTTGGAGTCCTATAATTCATAAACATGCCTCATAAGGAAAAAAGCAGAACTTTCACCAGAAACAACTTACCTGTTTAGAACAGCCCATGCACCTGCTCAGTTTCAGGGTCCAAATCAATATCATAGAAACAGGGCCGGGTAGGGAGTCCAGGCATGGTGCTCATCTAGGAGATGCAAAATAGCATTAAAAACAAACTTAATATGATGTTTTTTTTCACCTTCCCTTCAGCTAGAAAGCTCAAGGCACAAAGACAGAATATTATTTTATAGTTAACCATAAAATGGCACTCTTCATGTTACATATTAAAAACCAAGTCACTGATCCTGTTATGATCTCAGAGAGAAACCCTCGAGTCCTCCAGCAAACCAAACACCAGCCTTCCTCATGGGCTCCCACACAGACTGGTGCAACAAGAGGTTGAGGAGGTGCCTCCACCTTCGTCCCACAATGGCAGGTGCTGAGGAGGCTGAGGAGTCAGTTATTCACCCCCTCGGTTCTCACATCACAAAACCAAAAGGAGATGCAGGGCTTGTCTGCTGTTTAATTTTGTTTTAATGAGTCTTGTGTAGATACCCATATTATTTTTGCTTCAGCAACACAACATTAGGAATCAGTATCCTTTAACTCGGGCCAAGACATTTCTGTACCTAATCTAGATGGTTTTACAGTCACTGTTCTAACTGGTCCAATTTGGCCTTCTAAACCTGAACTTGCAATGCTCATGGATTTTATTTACACCTGCTTCTTTTTCTAAAGAGTTGGCTTTGACAAACATCTACTTAGATATAAATCTGTAAGGCTTGTAAGTGGAAAACTCAGTATAATTTTAACCTGTAACAATGTCCTTTATAATGAATACATACATACAAGTTTCAAATCAGATCTAGACAGGAAAAGAGTTTAAGTGGAACTTCTACAACTTAACTATAAAAATGTCATAGAAAAGGATGAGTCACCTTACGTAACACAAAACACTTATACTTTAAAAAACCTGATTCTGACATCTGAGCGCCAACCAATACTTCCTAGAACGTACTACAGGTAGCTGACATCGGTCTCTGTTCTCACATTCTATAAGAGATAAGCAACTGCTGAGCATGGGGACAAGGAGGAAAAAGGAAGGGACTGGTCCTCCACCCTAGCGTAAGAGCCTGAAGATGACATTATAAAGATGAAGGACAGGGCTTCCCTGGTGGCGCAGTGGTTGAGAGTCTGCCTGCCAATGCAGGGGACACGGGTTCGAGCCCTGGTCTGGGAAGATCCCACATGCCGCGGAGCAACTAGGCCCATGAGCCACAACTACTGAGCCTGCGTGTCTGGAGCCTGTGCTCCGCAACAAGAGGGGCCGCGATAATGAGAGGCCCGCGCACCGCAATGAAGAGTGGCCCCCGCTTGCCGCAACTAGAGAAAGCCCTCGCACAGAAACGAAGACCCAACACAGCCAAAAATAAAAATAAATTAATTAATTAATTAAAAAAAGATGAAGGACAGGTGCCCACTGATGTAGACACGCATGTGCACATTGGCAGAAAATTCTGAAGATAATCCCCAAAATAGCGATTAATAGGATTATCAGTACTACTCTTTCCCAAAGAGGACTTTTTTCCCCTTAAACATTGGTCATGTTGATAATCAGAAAATGTTTTTAAATGAAAAGATTATGTGTACATACATATAGGAACTTAGATATAAAACTCCAAAGAGAAGCCACCACACCTTGAATTAGTACATAAAATGCTCAAGTCCTCTGAACCCTGTTCAGGCCCCAACAGCAATCAGAAACCCTGAAGAACAGTAATTGTTAAGGCGTCTAGATTATGTGCGGAAACGTCTTGGTCCAGGTGGGCTTCTAAGGTGAGAGTCTGTTCTGGATGAGAAAGTCCCAGCCTGACACTTTCAGCTTTGCTTTCGTCTCTACAGCCACCCCCCTGCACCCACACATCAAAGGAGCAGCGACAATACTGCTCCTCAGCTGTCAGGTGCCGACAATTTCTCCGGAAACAACACACGTTCTACAATATTCGAGGTGCTGGGTAAATGGTTTAACATTCCTACTGAAAGGGAATTTCTACAAACCCCAGGCACTGATGAACCTCGGAGCAGAGCGACGCACGCCTCCTGCCTCTGGAGGGAGGGGCTGAGGGGCACTGGTGCACACGCCCTGTCTGACCACCACTGTGACGCGATGCTGCTGCCCCCCAGAGAGCTGACAAGAGCAGGGCTCACACCTTTAATAACCTGCCCAAGGCCAAAACCAGCAGGGGTGAAAGTGGATTCAGTTTTTTTTTTTTTTTAAATGTGACGTATATATATATTTTTAAAATTTTATTTATTTATTTATTTGTTTGTTTGTTTGTTTATTTATTTATTTATTTATGGCTGTGTTGGGTCTTCTTTTCTGTGCAAGGGCTTTTCTCTCTAGTTGCGGCAAGTGGGGGCCACTCTTCATCGCGGTGCGCGGGCCTCTCACTATCGCGGCCTCTCTTGTTGCGGAGCACAGGCTCCAGACGCGCAGGCTCAGTAGGTGTGGCTCACGGGCCTAGTTGCTCCATGGCACGTGGGATCTTCCCAGACCAGGGCTCGAACCCGTGTCCCCTGCATTGGCAGGCAGATTCTCAACCACTGCGCCACCAGGGAAGCCCTGGATTCAGTTTTAATGTTCCGTACTTTCAACTATCATATCACCTCCTACTGCTTTCTTACTATACTGAAAGAAGCTCCAAAAGGAAGTTTATCGGTTTCTTTTACTTGTGTATTGGCTTAGTTTACTATTTCGATCCTGTATTGCAGTAAGAACAATCTGCAGATGTAGGATACTGGGCGGATCTATGGGGGAACCTGGGCACAGGATCAATGCAGACTCTGGGACAAAGTTAGTCCAAACTGCAAGTATGTCCTTAAGCTTTTCTCTACCTCCCTATTAGCAACTTTCCTCCTTAAACATGCATGAAATCTGTAAGATAAGATAAGATTTGATAATTAAATCATCTCAAAGTGTAAATAAACCCCCTCACCTTTCATATCTACAGGGTTCACTCACACTTTAAGGGGGAAATTCTTTACTCAAAAATGATGCATTCCCTGAATTTCAGGCATAAGCTCCAGGCCTGTCGAGAAGACCTGGGAGGTGCAGAGCCTCAAAGGGGCTGTTGGGAGGACCGAGTCAGTCTGTGAAAGGTGCCCAAAAAAGTCAGTTGTGATTATATATAAGCACCACCACAGCCTATGAGTCAGGCCCATCCTGGATTCAGTCAAGGTCATACTGCCGCTGGGAAACAGAATTATTATTCAGTACAAGCAGTCATAGCATCATCCTTGAACTGAGACCAAGATGGTCCATAGCAAGACGATTCATCGTAACGGGCCCGACTCCAGCTTTCTCCTCAGCAATGAACTCTGCTAATTCGGCATTTGTGTGATGGCTTCAGTAATCAATTTAAGAAGCACGGGTGAACAAGCAGCGCTCTCTGCTTGCAGCACTCACTCACCGTTCCCACCAGGGGGTACAGAAAGCCAGCCCCAACGCTGGCGCGGATGTCGCGAATGGGGAGGACAAAGCCAGTGGGCACGCCTTTTTGCTCTGGGTTGTGAGACAAGGACAAGTGTGTCTTGGCCATGCAGATGGGCAGATTCCCAAAGCCCTGGGGAAAGACAGGAACAGAAGTGGGACAAATGAAAGGCTGGCAACGCAACGAAGAACATCCGGGCACTGTGCTGATGTGGCTTCTGCAATTTATTTGAAACATCCAACTCCCTTTACATACATCTCTACATCACTGCCCTCCTCCAGCTTAGTTATTATTGATTAAAAAAAAAAAAAAACCTTTGTTGGGTGAAGGAGGTAAGCACTCACAACCATATCCCACAAGTGATTTCACTTTCATTTATATAACCAATTAAAAATGATAGCTTGGAGCAGACATGAAGGTACGACTAAAGGCTCTCAATAAAGACACCCCATATTTCCTCATGGCTTTCCCACACTCACATACCACCTCTGGGTAGATAAAGAACTTGGGGCCGGACCACCTAATCCACGCTCAGTATTTAAGAGGGGAGAAGGCTGCCGCCCAGAGGAGGGAAACAATGCCTGGTGGGCTGGAAGAATGCAGGTATTCTGACCCCAAGGCCTGCTGGATAAAGAGCTGAAAGAACCAACCAAACATCTACCTGCTTTGTGTAGACTTCAGCTTTGTGCTGTGCTTCGGGGAGCAATTCAATGTCATCCGCCCCATAGATCTTCTGTGCAATGATCCTGATTTTATCCTCAACTGGGAGCTAACAGACAGGAAAGAGAGGGGAGACCATGACTAGACACCCATGAGGACACGAACCTTTACTTACGGCCATGTTCCAGGTCAGAGTCCCCAAAAGGGCCAGAGATGTTTTTATACACATACACAAATAGGCAAATAGTTTGAGGTTTATTGGATTAGAACTTTTTTTTTACTAGCAAGCCCCAGATTTTATACGTGGAAAATGTCCCACAGGTGTAAAATTACTGTGTGTGTGTGTATTTAAGACCTCACTATCATAAACAATACTGCTCACTACTCAAGAATAACTATTTCTTCATAAATAAAAAATAATGCTCCAATAACAAAGATCAGTCTCCTGTCAAAGCAGACCTGGGATACTGTTTATGAACTAAGGCAACTGATATCCATTCACAGAACCCCTGGTGTGTACAGGAGAGGCAGATGCTATCTTTAACACAACATACCGATCATTAATCGCTGTTACTTAGAAATAGTAATAAAAATAAGATCATCTACATATTTAAACAACCTAGTGACTTACACAATCAACATGCAATGGGTGTGGTGGGAAAGGAAATGCTTTCCATGGCACCTGTGCAAACAGTGCAGCAGAGGGCGGCCAGTGGTCCAAGCAGTGACCTCTAGGTCTAACAAGGAAGCCCAGGGCTGCTTCCTCCAGGGCAAAGCTTTCGGAAGTGGGGCCTGGCCTCTTAAATGCTGCTGCAGCCTTGCTCAGGGCACTAGGATTCGGAGCAAACAGCACAGGGAGTAACTACCCGACGGAAATGGGAAGGACAGCTACTCACAGGTAACCTGGGTGAGCAAATCACTGAAATTAGGCACTATCAGACTCTATGCTCCCTAGCAACTAAGGCTAAGAGAACACTGAGTTTTGTTTTGTGAAAGAAATAATTATCTTAAATAATGAAAATAAACATTTTCTTTTGAACTAAACAGTGATCATTTATGAACGGGCTTTGTATAATGGATATAAATAAATATAATTGTCTATTCAATTACAGCTTTATAAAGATCCAATAGAAACTACTTTCATATGCCTCTTATAATTGGAGCTCTATAAATGCCAAGGCATATTCAGAACTTCTGAAGCAAAAGTACTTTCGTTGAGGAGTGATTTAAGACCAACAGATGCTTAAGACAAAAAGTGGCAGCCTCCTGTTTGTCAGAACAGAGAAAAGTTCCAAGTAGAAATGGGTTATAAAGTCCTCGTTACCCCACTTCTTCCAGGCCTCCTGCTCGCCTTCAAGGACTGGGTTTCCTAATTCAGGTACTGTGGATGGGGGCTTAGAAAGGGTGCCTATAAATGCTTTGTATTTGTGTGCAAACTTGTGTTTAGGGCATTTCCTAAAAAGATGGTTGGTTGAACAGGTTTTCAAACCAGTCTATAAAACTAAAGCTCAACAGGAAAATGTCCATGTCAGTAGGAGAATGTTAATTAATTGTAACTAAGATAGAAGAGTATTATACCTGCAAGGGGCAAAGAAAACAAGAGACTGTTAAAATTCAAGAGTAATAGGGTTTCTTCTGTCTCCCTTTTTATGGCTATTTTTGAAAGTTTATGATTATCTTCTAAAAACCAAGCCAAAAAGCAGCCTAGATAATACAAGCAGAACTAGCTTCAACATCCATCCCATGTTCCTAACAGTTTCCAATTATTGTGGGCATACTACTTAATGTCTAATCACATCCTGAAATACAGAGAACTGAAAACAAAATACAACGCTATAATAACAACATTTTTGTGAACTATCTTTACTGCATCCCAGAATAAGCAGTGCTTCTGCCTGAGCCAGATGTACCATAATTTACTCAGTGATGGAAAGAATGCTGAAGCCTGCCAAGGTGCTTTGGTTTTGCACCTGAGTGCTTCTCTGAACTTGAGGCAGCGTCCGTACCAGGAAGTGCACTTTGGACCACACTGCTTTCCCCTATATTGGGGAAAATGTTTCTGAGTTTGATGTAGCCCCTTGCCAATTTGCTATGACTCTTGCTTCTATATGTAACCCTCTCTCCTGCCAGCAAAGGGACTGTACTGTGAGCCTTTTCAAAGTTAGGATGTGAGCCAACCTCCCGGGGTGTTCTTGCCTGGACGCCCTCCTCTGCCAGTAAGCAGCAACATGCATTGATAAGAAAGCTGTCTGGAGTTGAGAGTCCAGGCTGTGGTCGTGTAACTCACCTACATGGGAATCAAACCCATAGGTTGAAGCTGCTAAACACAGGCTCTAAGCAGAAGCAGCCACACAGAAACTGCATTGTGCTTTTTGGTGTTTTTGCACACAGCAGGTAACCCACCTTGAGGTCATAGAGGAGCTGGAAGCTGCTGGGTGCCTGAGCTGCCCTCTGGACGGCCTGAGCTAGCACCAGGGCGCCCTTGCCCCCTTCTGCCCAGTGAGTGCACTTCACAGCATCAAAAGCCCCATGTTCTTTGGCGAGGCGGGTGATGAGGTCCAGCTCAGCCTCCGTATCTGTCCTGTAAAGGCAGTGCTTCATGTTAAAGCATTGATGATGGCTGGAGAGGACAGAATCTGTCATGTTTTTGCCATTAAAACCCATGTGAATTACCCACTGATAAACAGACACTAATCAAGTAATACTGCCTGGGTTTGAACCCTGGCTCCACAATTTACTAGCTGGGTGACTTTCAGCCAGTTACTTAAACTTTATGTGCCTTGGTGTCCACATGGGTAAAATGGGCATAATCATAGCACTTATTTCATTGGGATGTTATGAGGCTTAGACGGTAAATACATGCAAAGTACTTAAAACATTCTAGGCACATCATAAGGAATCAATAAATACTAGCTTTTCAAAAATTTTGCTTCCTATTTTGCTGTGGTTAGACCATCAGAACAAGACCAAAACCAGCATTACGATAACTAAACAACCCACACAAGTTCTCTTACAGGAACACTTCCAGCTCAATATGTTTAACAAATTGTCAAGACAACATCCTACCAGACCTGGTGAACTAATAGAACTGTGTAGGGCTATGACCTTCTCTTAGCACAAAAGGCCTTTAAAGACCAAAAAGAGCAGTTAACTTCTGGCCTGTGTGTTACCCACTTCACCTGGTGGAGAAGGGCACCCACAGGAGCCAAATCTGACTCTGGACCCTCAGCAAGTGAGGTGATGAGTCCCCTGTGACATATGCGGTGCCTGTCATATGGCAGGCTCTCATCAACAGCTCCCAAAGCACAGGCTTAATAACCAATAGCAGTAACTGAAGAAGAGAACAAAGGTGAAAGCTGGGCTGCACAATCAGCACCAGGAGATGTTTGCTGGCCGTTTTCCACACTCCCCCTTGACTCTTACACTTTATACTTACTTGAAGGCGTTCACGGCCACTACCACTGGAACTCCAAACATCCTGGCATTTTCAATTTGTTTCTTCAAGTTACTGAAGCCTTTTTCAACCAGCTCCAGGTTCTGCAGAAACAACAGTGGAAGGTCTGTGAGGTCAGAGAGCAGAACTGAAAACAGTTGCAGGTTCTTCTTAAAAGAGAAACTGTCTCCTTGACCCAGAAGCCGCTCACTGTCAGGACAAGCCAACAGAGACATGCTGGAGCCTGCAGCCCTGGAGTGAGCTGTGCTCCTGTCCTGGCTGCCCTGAAAGGGTGAGATTTGCTGGTGCATCTGCCCTCATCGTGCTGTATCTTAATAGCTTATTTGCTGTTTGAACGGAATCAGCTGCCTTTAAATAAATTATCTTTACGACCCCTGTTTTATAGATTGTATGTACGTATATGGTACAGCAGTACAAACCGACTCTGTTCAGCGTGGCACAGACCCTGCCATCAGAAGACAGGGCCCAGCATACACAGTGTGTGGCATTTGTCAGAAAACGTGGAGTCATCAGTGATGCTTTCACGGGTTTAAATGATCTCAACCATAAACCTTTTTTTTTTTTTAATTAATTTTTATTGGTATATAGTTGCTTTACAATGTTGTGTTAGAACCATAAACCTTCTTGTGTCAGAAATGAGATAAATACCATTTTTAAGAACCAAATACTATGAAATTTAAAGGAAAGTAATTAAGGAAACACATTTTAAAATATTTTAAAATATGCTTCCTGGAGCACTGCTTGCAGCATGGGAAAACTGCAAACAACACAAAGCTCCTTCAATAGGGGATTGAGCCAGTGAATCATGATATACACACTCGATAAATATGTATCAGGTACATGTTATGAAAAGTGCGAAAATCTGTATTAGCATGGAACCTCTCAAAGATGTACTGAAACGGCAAAACTATGAAGAGATTAATTAATCCCATTTTTGGACAAATACAAAAATACATGTGCATATTCATGGAATTTTTTAAAAATGTTGAGAGATACGCACCAACTGTTAACAGGGGACTCAAATCATATATATATTATATTCTTGTATTATTTAATTTTTTTTACAAAGGGTATATTATTATATAAGCTTAAAATACATTAAGTATTTTAAAAATGAAAATATCATAGGCTTATATAAAAATAAGTACACTAGATCGTGAGTAAAACCCAGCAGTAATAGCGCTTGGTTTGTGGATTCCATAAAACAGCAGAAAAAAGGTAAGATATAGAAAACAACTGAGATCATTATAAACATGATTTATGCTTTTTCCCCCTTTAATAACTGAAAACTGAGATTAGAATTTAGTTGACATTCTAAAGAGCACAGCTAATTCCTTACCTCTAGTCACATGAAAACCAATTAATACATAAGATTGATTGAGAACAGTTTTAAATAAGTAGAATTTCTTAAATGAAGACACCAGCTGGGCCAGTGAGGGGCAGTTGCTCTAATTAGATGCAGGAAAGGCTGCGGGGTGGCAGGAGGGCCAGAACTGTGAATTCCCCTCCTACGCATGAATCAGACAAATGACCATAAAAGGCAAATCATAACTCAGAAGACAGGCAAACTGAAGGCACCAGCAATTCTTTGCTAGCTGCTTTTGAATTACTTCATTTGGGGGCTGAAAAGTGACCCTGTACTGCCTGACAATTTAAAAGCCTCCAAAAAAGGCAGAAAACTTGAATCAACAGTGATAGCAGCTGAACTTACCATCTCATTCGGGGGCCTAATCTCTCACATGATAACCCCAAACTGGTGCTAGAGATGTTTCTTCGATGGTAAATGATATAAATATGAAAAGGTTTGAGCTCACAATTCCTTGAGCTCCTGCTTAATGCCATAAACCAAATCAGTTTATGAAAACTGCCTAGAAAAATAACCAGGATGCTGACCCTATCTTGGCCCCTTAATATGGATTTAACTCTGCAGAGGAAAAAGCATTTCAAAAAAGGCCCCTACTTGCTTCTGATATGAACGTCATTTGAGAATCAACGAGCTAATGCAGGGAAGACAAGGAAACTTCCGTGAGATTAGTGCAGGGTTTCTCAACCTCAGCACTACTGACATTTTGGGCTGAATATTTCTTTATAGTGGAGAGAGTGTCCTATGCATTGTAGCATCCCTGGCCTCTACCCACTGAATGCCAGTAGCACTCCCCACCTCAAGTTGCAACAATCAAAAATGTCTCTAGACATTGCGAAATGTCCTGGGGTGAGGGTTGGGATGGGGGGAATTGCTTCTGGTTGAGAACCAACCACTGGTCTAGGGGAGTGGTTCTACTGACATCCTGTGCAGGCAATTGCTTTATGAGGCATTTCTTCCCTGTTTCATTTAGTACAGCTCTTCAGCACACTGCAGACCTGTTAGCGCACCCTGCTCCCAAGAGCAACCTTGGGTCATAGCAACAGCCCAGTCATTTCTAAATGGGCCAGGCTGAGAAATGCTGATTCAGAATGTGGTGCTTTCTAGGCCAAGTAATTAGAAGTGACTGAAGTTACCTCCTCTATGTAAGCCTTGGGCAGAGGAAGTCCAGCAGTAACCTGGAAAAAAGAAGCAAAGTCAGAGGCATTTTCTACTTACAATTAGAGTTCAGCTTCAAACAGTGCTTTGCCATGTGTTAAAGGCCAGAAGCTGCATGCTTGGGGGATACACAGCAGTAGAAGGTTGTTTTCTGCCCTACAGATTTACAGCTATGACCAATACTACAGCACAGAACAAAAATGACTGCTTTGAGCAGAGTGGGAGAGCTTCGTGGCCTGAATTGAAGAGGTGAGAAGGGATGAATCTATGAAGGCAGGTGAGGGAAGGGATGTGTCCTTGGCAGGGGCAAAACCCCAGCGAGTGAAGCACACAGCAGTGGGGGTGGAAGTAAAGCTGAGTGTAGAGAAAAAGGCAGCCGTGAGCCCTGCAAAAGCCACCCTGAGACATCTGCCGTGAAGTCTGAGATGCCCTGCGATGGGTTCGTGAGCTGGTCCATGGAGCCAGCCCACTCCTTTGTGGAGCTGAATGGGGCACGTGAGCAACATGAACAAGAGGGAAACAACACACAAGGCTTTTCTCCCTCTATGGGTGCTCACTGTTCCAGAGGTACCTGGTGGGTCAGCCCTGCTGCATCCACAGGGAAGTGCAACAAGGGTGAAGGCGCCAGTTCCAGGGACCCCACTGGGCAATGGACAGTGATTAAGAGGCCTTCAGCTTGCTCTGCTCCCTTTCCTCAGAGACACCATGGTGCTCCAACTCCAAAGGGGCCTCGGAGAGGCGGGGCAGGAAGCAGGGACCTGAGCCCACGGTCCGGGCCGCACGTGGCTCCAGCAGGTAGCAGGAGCAGCAGGCGAGGGTCCCGGCAGAGCTGTGCGCAAAGCTCTCCCCTCAGTGCTGCCAGCTTACGCGCCCACAGTGTTTTCCAGGCATGAGATCAGGAGGAGAGGAGGTGCAAAGGCGTGAGGGTGAGTGAGGGGGTGCAAGAGAGAGAAATGTTGGTTATGAGCAGCAAGAAAAAGGGAGTCTGTCCTGCACTCCTAGCAGAAAGGGGCTTCCTGGGTTAGGAGTGCCTCGGGGACGAGTACGGCTGGAGAGGTGTGCTGGGGTTGCAACAGCAGTGGCTCTCCCCTTAGTGGGGACCTAATCCTTTCATGAGGTCCAAGAGTTCAAGACTATTTCCATAATTCTAAGACATTATGGCTCTTTTCACTCTCATTATTTCCTGAGTATACAATGGACTTTTCCAAAGATTATGGGACATGTGGTATCACAACAGATCAAATGCCAAAGATGAGAATCCATCGGTCTTCGATTAAGCCAGATACTGAAGAGATCTGAAAAACGTACAATGCCTAAATGTTGTTTTGGAAAATATAGTCACTTTTCACTTAAAAAAATGTTATTTATGTTAATATTTATGTCAATATTTAATTTCTAATATAGTAAATATCACCAGACATAACTCACCTGAACAAAGAGCTCTTTTAGGCCCTTAATAATTTTTAAGAGCGTAAGGAAGTTCTGAGACCAACATTCTTGAGAACTGCTGTAACAGGAAAACCCCTGATCACTACACTAAGAAACAGGGATTTTCTTCTGTCGGTGAGGGAGGTCTTATTTATCAAGTTACTAGACCAGCTCCCGGAGGACAGGAATTTAATACTTCTTCAACTAATTTCTGAAAACAAGCACCATGTCTTCATATGCAGGTGCTGAAGAAAAGGTGTTAAAATAATAGAGCAAAAAGTACAATTTCTAAGCAGTATGAATTCAGGAAAACACAAAGTTCAGGTTGGAGCTGAAGATAAACCACGCTCACCTGTTTCTCCCCATCACCTGGAGGCAGTCTGGAGCTCCTTCTCCCCCGACTCCAAGCTGTCAGTCGTCCTGCCCAGCACCCCCCTCCCAATAAGGGGCTGACCTCTATCTCAGCTAAATGGTTTGGTTGGCTGGCTGCCAGCACCACCATTAGAGGGAAAAGGGACTCAGATTTTAAAAGAACAGTCTGAACATAAAGGAGTTTTTTGTAAATATAGCCAAGCACATGTCCTTGGAGGGGTTTTGATATTATCAGGTGTTTTGCTCCGAAAGGTAGGCCATGAAGACAACCCTGGCCCTCTTAAGATGCCAAGAGCTGGTACTGCCTAGGAGTGATAAGGCGGCCAGCACAAGAGCCGTCTGAATATCCCCTGCTTCTGGCAACCCATTAATCATGAGGACAAGAGCAGCCTAATGAAGAAAGTGGCACAAGTCATCCAGTTTCCCTTTAGCCTTCAGAACATTTCTGAGAATCAAACTCTTCCAACTCCTGTTCCTCACCGTGGGGCCGCCTCCGTGCATTTTCAGAGCCCTGACAGTGGCAACAAGCACCACCACATGCGGGCGGAGACCAGAATACCGGCATTTGATGTTAAAGAACTTTTCCATTCCAATGTCTGCTCCAAATCCTGCTTCAGTCACTGTCATGAGAAAAGCAACTGTAAAAATGCCATCCCAACTCCCTTGATGTTAAAAGAAAAAACAGTCTATCATTGATTCTGCAAAAGCACTCACCTACAAACCCTTCGGGACCAACAAGCTTGAGTGCAATCCGGTCTGCAATGATGGAGGAATTCCCGTGTGCGATGTTGGCAAATGGCCCAGCATGAACAAATACTGGAGTGCCCTGTGGAAATCAAGACATCATGAGCGAAGCTGCCCATCCTGCTCCAAAAGGGACCACTCGGTAAGGGGACCAAAATTAGCTGGAATCCAAAAGAAAAAGACTTCCCAAGGGAAAGTATGAAGCCGCCTCTTTTAGATTTCAGTAAAGTCCCAGTCACAACTATGAGAAAGAATGGGAAGAAAGAGATGACCAGGGAGAGAAGGTCTCTGACTCCCCAGGAACAATCTGCTTTACAACCAATCCAGGAAGGCAGGAGTCACCCTGCTCACCTCTAATGTCTGCATGAGATTGGGCTTGATGGCGTCCTTCATGAGTACTGTCAATGCCCCGCTCACTCCCTGCAAAACAAAGGCACGAAGGGTTGATTCCCACCAGCAAAAAACCTACCTTTTGAAGCCAAAATTCAACATTCTTAGGTCTTCCTTTTTTAGCCATCTTGGACCAATGAGTACTTTTACCTAAACTAGACCACCCATTTATTTGTTTATTTATTTTTCAGGATATACAATAAAGTTGCCAATTATCTTAAGGGAGAAGAGAGAATGAAAATGACATCCATATGTAAATTCTGGAAAAATACATAACCCTGGAAACAAGCATCTCAGTGAAGCTGAAGCTCTGTTGCTGATCGATGTGGAGAATCCATTTTAAACTCATTTACGGTATGGAAATGCTAGTTCCTAAGAGTACTGAATTATAGGTAACTTTGGTCTCTGGGCAGAAATGGCTGTAAACCTGATTTAATATGTGTCTCCTGTACCTTAAACTGAAAATTTACCCAGGAGTTCAACACCAACTCTTATATATCAGGTCCCTCTTTTTAAGCCATCCAACCACAGATGAACAAACTGGTATCACTGTAAGATAAAGCTATGAATCCCACTTATATTCAGTTTTAATGAGTTTCTAAGTTCCTTGGTGTAAAAATTTAAAACAATTTCTGTTCTTATACACATTAACTGTGAAAACAGGAAATTAATATTTCCCCCCTTTTCCGGATTCATCTGACAGACCGCTAATCATAGGCCAACCATTTTGGTGTGTATGTCAACACAAACAGACTTTTAAAAAAGTAATCTAGGGGACTTCCCTGGTGGCGCAGTGGTTAGGAATCTGCCTGCCAATGCAGGGGACAAGGGTTCGATCCCTGGTCCGGGAAGATCCCACATGTCGCAGAGCAACTAAGCCCGTGAGCCACAACTACTGAAGCCTGCGCTCTAGAGCCCGTGCTCCGCAACAAGAGCAGCCACCGCAATGAGAAGCCCGCGCACTGCAACGAAGAGTAGCCCCCGCGCGCCGCAACTAGAGAAAGCCCGCGCACAGCTACGAAGACCCAACGCAGCCAAAAAAAAAAAAAAAACACGTAATCTATAAGATTATCTCATTTCAAACTCCACAATACCATGTAGATAGTTCAGAAATAATCCTGATGTGGACAATGAATATAGCAGGACCATCAGACGAACTGGCCGAGCTGTCCCCAGTGTGGTCACCAGCGTGGATATGGTGCCGAGCCTCACGATGAGAGGCCTCTGTGCAGGGAGGCCTGTCGCGGGGAGGGGCCGGGGGTGACTCGAAGCTCAGCTCTAAGGGCCTCGCTTGGACTCCTGATGCTCTCTGAAACCGAAGTCAGACACCCTCTCTTGGAAATACTCACAGGCTGAAGATATTGCTCAAACCACCTGTGGTCTATTATTGGAGCATACCGTCTATCACTCACTATGAAGTACTTTTTATAAACTTCGTAATTATCTAGTAAGTAGCAAGATCATATGAATTTATTAGTTAATTGCAGCATCTTAAGTACGCCACCGTTTTTGTTAGTGGTAACTGCTGAGACATGCAGGGACAACAGACACAGATGGATCGCCAAGTCTGGAGTGCCCGGGTACCCACCAGATCTTCGGCACTAATGGGCTCCCCTTTCTTGCTGGATGCCACCACCATTTTGCTCAGTCTCTCTCTCATGTCTTTTAGAGAACTGGTGAGAGCCAGGACAGCCATGATTTCACTGGCCACGGAGATATCAAACTGGGCCTGTTGGCAGGGAAAAGACGCATCAGGGAAAACTGTGTTAAACAGAAGCGTGGATTGCAAAAGTAATCCTTGTTTGCATCCCAGGCTTAAACAAATAGCTTAAAAGGACAGAATAAAAGAACAGTACACAGAGAACGTAATGAAAATAACCTTCCAACAGCAAAAATTTGTAATTAATTATTCTAAGACCTTGAGTAGTCGATTTTTACACATAAATGTTCTAGTAGGACCAACAATCCCTGTGAAGGCAGCTTGTAATCATGTGATTATGGCTTCCCTAACATACAAGGGACTAACTCAGAAGCTCTTACACCGAACAGACATACTGCAAAATGGCCACAAAAAAGAAGCAATTTTAATCAATTCATGTACAAGGATATTCACTTGGGGCACTCCACCTCCAGGAAAAAATACTGGGGGAAAAATACACAGGTGACACATGGGATTTACTGCAAAAGCTGTCAGGAGTGCTCAATACCACACACCTACTTGCTCTCATTTTACAAGGGAGAAGGCAGAACAACACCTGGCAGTATCAGTTGATCAGGAGGGGATGGAGGAGGATAGAAGCAGCAAGGATCTAGTGCCCATGAACTAATTTACTTAGAAAGGAACAGGCAGTTACCGTCCGTGTGTGCCCCTTCTCCGTCGGAGCCTGTCCAATTGTGATCTTCCTCAGGAATCTGTCATTGGTATCCAGCACTAGGGTAGAAAAGGAAGATACAGTAGAGGGAAAATACAGCAGATACAGTAGAGAGGGAAAAGGACCATAAAGTCAAAGGAACCAGCAGAATTTTAAGCAACAAATCTAACTTAATGACTATAATATTTGATTTCAAAATTTATGGTAAAGCTAGAATATGGGTCCAAGTTTAGAAATGATGTTTGCATACCATTAATGTGCAGGAATTAAAGACAGGAATGTAGAGTGGCTTGGTTTATTCTTCCTAGAGAATTCAAATAATTAACTAGAAATCTGGAATCTGTTTCAAAGCATATTCCACACTCCACAAAAAACAGAGCAGGCCAGTTTTTCAAAAGGCCGAGGTTTATGTTGTTCTGTGGGATGACTCACTGATTTTACATAACCCTGAGACACACAAGGTCCATAAACACAGGGCAAAGGCAATGCCTTTTGAAGCAGGCTGGGTAACAGACCTGCTCTTTCCTTTAGCACACTTAGAAGAAGTAATTTCCATTCTGATGACAGAACATCTTTCCAATTGCATACCCTTGGAAAACATGGCAAAGATCAACCTACTAACTAATCTTAATCCCACCTCCTAGGTCTAACTACGGTGAACACTTTAGTGTATTCCCAATTTTGTTTTTTGTATGACATACCAAAAATAACAACAAAACACAAAATGAACAACAGCAGCAAACCAGTTCACACTCTTTTAGGGTGGGTCAAAGAGGAGAGGCACTTTCAAGGTACTTGATAACATGCCAAGTTATTTTCCTTAAAGACTGTAATAATTTAAACACTAAAAGCAGTGTCTTGTGCAGCACTTGGAGAAACACACACACCACCCCATTTGGTAAGTGAAGGATGTAATGAGTTGTTGGAGTTTGTCCTTATTTTTTTTAAAAAAAATAGTGTCTAGTTCCTTGCATCTAATTTCTGTGTATAAAAGAGCCAGTCAATGGGTATGATCCATGTTTTCCCTTGTCTGCTTCTACTTTCTTGGAAAGCATGAATTACATATAAAGCAAAGGAAAAATGATTGAGATAATGAATTTTCAAAATGGATCTTTAGCTTATTCCTCATAAAATATTATACCATATGTCTAAAGCTATTGAAGCAAAGGAAGAGAAATATCAGTGTGGTTTTAGATATTAGGAGAGTTGCCTTAAAAATGCCATTAGCTAGCACAGTTACTGAGCCAATGACAGTCACAAATACAGTCAATAAATTGCTTGTTAGCTGCATTCTGTGCATCTAGATGAAAATTTCTTCTCAGCAGTGACAGAGTTTAGATGCATACACTGTTGGTACAAAATAAAACTCTAAGCCATGCTGGTTGACATAGAGAAAAGTAACATCTGGCAGTGAAACCAGGCAACTCACTCACCAATTTGCTGAATGTTTAAACCCTGAAGGCTACCTACTTTGTTACAAGAGAGTTTAAGAAAATGACGTAAAAGTGAGTAGGCAAGCTCCAGACCTACAAGAAAAATCAAGTCACTTATGCCAGACAAGAGTTCAAAGAATAAAGGGCAACAAGATTTAAGAAGTGATTAAACATCACTTCTCTACTTAATGACACCAAAACTTTCTGCATAAAATGAAAGTTGCAAAATGTTATTTTTGGTTTATGTATGAACTTCCTTAAAACCCTCCTCACGCCAATGAACACTGAAGAGCCAGCAAAATGTCCAAATAACTGAACAAAAGGAGGTTTGATTACAGCTAATAAGGAGAGACTGATGGAGATGGCCAGGAAAACGAGTGAGTCGCCATCTTAGTCAGGCCTTAACCATGAAAATACCAACACACAAGCTATGGACCTCCCATTTTACCAACTCTAAGGGAGGGCATGGGGCGTGCAGTATAACCAAACCAATGGGGTGTACACCCTGCTCTGGTACCTCTTTGCCAAGTTATAGTTTCTGGATCAATGTCCAATCTTGCAAATCTGTTTATCTCTTCATCTGTCAGTGTGGTAGGGTCAGTCTTTTCAATGCCTAGTCTCTGAAGAGGTAGGAAAATTAAAACAAAAATAAGACAAACCAAACAAAAGCAGATAAGATTTAAAAAAAAAATTTTTTTATCCCTATCTCCAGATAGGGGAAATATAAACCATGTTAAATTCAGAAGGGAAAACTATGATCCCTTTGGCTAAATCTTTATTTCCCATTCACACATGTACAAAGGTATTATTAACATGTTTGTCCCTATCACTGAGCACCAGAGGCATTTCCCTAAACTGAAGCCCTATGTAAACATAGTGACCAAAAAGTGTTGTACCTAACTCACCATATGCAAACATATTGAAAGGAAAAGCTTTTTCAATCAAACAGTTGAGAAGCCCAAGTCAAATGCAAAATTAGAAGGGCAAAAACAAATATCGATCAATAAAAATCAATGTAAATCACTTTTAATGCTTTTTTTAAAACTAATATGCTGACCTTTTGAATATATTTAAAGGGATAAATAGTCCTTTCAATGCAGAAGAAAAGAACAGACATTGCTCTAGCACAGTACATACTTTTTAAGTAGTACTATCCTTTCACTGCCTTCTTAACTATTCCAAAAGGCACAAGAAGGGTTTGTCTCTTCCTCCTCACAGAACTTGGAAATTTGTTTATTTACAATGTGTACCATGGTCAAATACTGAAATGGAAAATGCCTTTAAAATGTACTCTCTTTTTCTCTTAACTCATGGTAGATCCGAGTGGCCCCAGCAAACCCTACTCTTCCCATAGTTCCCTTCCTGTGCTATGAGGACTTTGTTTTAAAACCTCAGGTGTGTTTTCAGAGCTGGTGCTCACTGGCTTGTCAAATAGCGTCACAAGCCTGGAACATGACATTGTTTACAGAAGTCAGCAAAACCCTCAGTCACTAAGCTGAGAATTTGCTGTTGACAACCCTTCTTGGCTGAGTACCTGGTGGGTAGACTGTGATAACACAGCACAAGAGAGGATGCCTGGGGACCAGGAAACAGAAGACTGACGTTCTAGTTCCAACCTGGTGAGGGGTGCTGTGGCCATGGACAAGTCCCTTGATCTCAAATCCTAGAGCTCTTTAAAGGATCATTTAAACGTTGAGTCCAGCCCCTCCCCACACGTGACAGAAAGTTCCATCAGCAAAGGTAAGATTAGAAGTTGCCTGCTCTTCTACAGTACTTGCTGCCTTGCAGAACACAATTCTTTTACATAACAAGGTAATAGCTGACTTACCTTATGCAAGGATTTTTTGTGGGGTGTGAGAAAAAGAGAAGCTAAAAAATATCAAACTGTGTAAAAGTCACTTTTTCTCAAGTCCAGAGAAAAATGCATATATATAAATAGTGACAGAACTGTAAAGCAAGTAGGGCAAAATGTAAATCATTACTGCATCTGGAGCTTGTGTACTATTCTTACAGCATTAAAATATAAAGTTTCAAAAAATTAAAAATAAGGTGGGTGTAACTACTATTGATAACAAGGTAGCACAGACCATTTACTGAATGCTTATATGTGTCAGGCAGTCTAAAGAATATTTACAGATATATGACCTTTCTTTCATATGTAAAAGTAACACAAGAATATATTTTGAATTTTATTTTGAAAATTCCCTTGTGCTACCCCTTTATAGCCACACCCTTCCCCGACCCATAACTCCTGGCACCCACTGATCTATTTTCCATCACTATAGCTTTGTCTTTTGAGAATGTCATATAAATGGAAGCATACAGTATGCAACCATTTGCGGCTAGCTTCTTTCAAGCAACATAATGCCTCTGAGATTCATTCAAGTTGTTGTGTGTATCAACAGTTCATTCCTTTTTGCTGTATGGATGTATCAGTTTGTTTATCCATTTATTACTGAAGGATATTTGGGTTGTTTGTAGATTTTGTTTCTATATGAATACAAGTTTGCATTTCTTTTGAGTAAATACCTAGGAGTAGAATTTCTGGGTCATATGGTACAGTGTATGTTTAATAACTACGTATTTGTAATAGAAGTTCAAATAAAATACAGAAGTAACCACTCTTGCTTAAGGCCCTGATGCTGCAAAGAGCAGGTATTCAAACTCCAGAAGCTGCTATGCTGCCACGCTGGCATCCTGACTCCTATATCCATGCTATAAAGAAGTGTCATTCTTCTTAGCTGAGAGCAGGTCATCAGTGCTCTATTGATTCTGGGACTAACCACTATAAATTCAAAGATAAGTGAGAAACAACCTCTGCCACCCAACTTTATGTATATCATAACCTTATGACTATGGTTATGGACGAACTTGTCCAAAATAGGCTACTCTAAGGAGATTATAACCTCCTTATCAATCACCTAATTTCACACAATATCAAAAATGAACAAGGGAAAAGCTTACCCGTAACCTCCGGATCTGGATATCAGAGAACTTTCTCACTCCATTTACTGATGGTACCAAACGATTAAAGAGGGCCTTAGAGAAAAGGAGGAAAAGGGCTTTTAAGAGAGAGGAACGCCACTGCCTTGCTACCTGCATTATTGGTACCCAAGGGTCCAACATTAATTCGAGTGCTTCAAACCTTTCGAAAGTGCCCGTGGGGGTCTCAGCAGCCCACCTTGTCTGTCTGGGTCTGTTCGTGGAGCATCCGGGCATCGATGGCTGCAGCCACAAGGTTATTAGCCGCAGTGATGGCATGGATGTCACCAGTGAGGTGGAGATTAAACTACAAAAGGTAGAAGCCACATCAGTCTTCCAACTTCTCTGCATCTTTTTACATTCCTTCTATTGCAACCAAACCAATCCCTATGTTAAAGCCAATGGAAAACTGATGGCAGCACAGCTAGTGGACAAACACCAACACAGCTATCTCTTGAAAACAAATTACTATCTGTCCTCGGAAGGAACACTGATTTTCCCTAAGAGACATGGCCAATAACCATAAACGCCACACCCCTGGGAGCAACAGCAACACTGGATTAGTAAGAACACACTCACGTCCTTTGAACAGTGAGCAAGAAGTACACTGGAGGGCTTCCCTGGTGGCGCAGTGGTTGAGAATCTGCCTGCCAATGCAGGGGACACGGGTTTGAGCCCTGGTCTGGGAAGATCCCACATGCCACGGAGCAACTGGGCCCGTGAGCCACAATTACTGAGCCCGCGCGTCTGGAGCCTGTGCTCCGCAAAAAGAGAGGCCGCGATGGTGAGAGGCCCGCACACCGCGATGAAGAGTGGTCCCCACTTGCCACAACTAGAGAAAGCCCTCACACAGAAACTAAGACCCAACACAGTCATAAATAAATAAATAAATAAATAAATAAAAGAACGTGAATTTCTTAAAAAAAAAAAAAAAGAAGTACACTGGAGCGACCCAACTCCATGCCTATACGCTGCTCCCACTTCTGTGGTATTACTTTGAATTCACTTCATGTTTGTTCTTCCCTATCTCATGCTTCATTTAATCACTTGCTTATTATTTTCACTGCAAGCCAGGCTTTGAAGTCTTTGTCTCGTCAAAAAAGTAAGCTGGGGCTTCCCTGGTGGCGCAGTGGTTGAGAATCTGCCTGCTAATGCAGGGGACACGGGTTCGAGCCCTGGTCTGGGAAGATCCCACATGCCGCAGAGCAGCTAGGCCCGTGAGCCACAACTACTGAGCCTGCGCGTCTGGAGCCTGTGCTCCGCAACAAGAGAGGCTGCAATAGTGAGAGGCCCGCGCACCGCGATGAAGAGTGGCCCCCGCTTGCCACAACTAGAGAAAGCCCTCGCACAGAAACAAAGACCCAACACAGCCATAAATAAATAAATAAAAATTGAAAAAAAAAAAAAAAAGGTGATTATTAAAAAAAAAAAAAAAGTAAGCTGTTTAAAAGTTGGCAAATTAAGATGTTTTTCTCTGAAGCACTGCTTCTGTTGAGCAAACAGGTCATTTGCCTACTAAGATCTCTACAATAAACTTTAATCCCAGGAAGGAAAAACTATAATAAAAGGTCTGATTCAACCAAATCCCAGACCACATTACCTCTTCCATAGGAATGACCTGTGAGTAGCCGCCGCCTGCAGCACCACCTGGAGGACAGGTCAAGGTTGAAGACTCACGTTAAGCATGTTTCACCACAACTTGCAAATCAAATGAAAGCAAATCGGGTTTTGTAACTGCTCCGTATATTATTTACTTTTTACAACCATTTGGACAGATTTGATCAAGTGCTTTCTAATTTCCTTGACCAAACTAAACTGCTTGATCTTGTTCACTCTGAAGTCTCTGAACTGAAATCTGAATCTAACTGACAAAACCATAAACACATAACATACCTACTCATTATCTTTAGAAACAGGTTCCCCTTGATTCCTAACATTTGTTAAAAAAACCCCAGCCTACAGTTACATAAAGGCAAACCTGTTCAATTTCCTACCCTCATAAATGCTATTCTGGCATTTTAAAAAAGGAATATTTAAAATAAACACAGCAACACAAACACAGAGACTGCAATTCTTCCTAAATAGGACACATATGGTAGAAAACAGCTTAACTGCTAGATTTTTGCTGGCCCATTTGGATTACCAACCAAAATCCAGTTAAAAATGTCCAGGATATCAGGTTAACAGTGAGATAAATGTCAATCTGAGGTAGAGGTTTTGTGTGGGGTTTTTTTGTGGGGCAGAGATCACGCAATGAAAATGGGGCAATTTGTGATAAGAGGAAAAGGAGCATATTGGGTTCAATAAGGGGGAAAAGGCTAATTCTGAAATAAAAGGGGGTTATTAAGCTCAAAAGCAGAGCTAAGTTAACGCACTTATATCAAAACAATAGGCTGAAGAAGGGCAAAGGCGTACCCCGTGTCAACATTTGTAGTAATTGTTAGAACAAGCAGGATATGTGATACCCTATCGCCAAGCAAATGATGAAGCTAACTCTGAGAACCTATTTTAATTAATAAAAATAATTTTAATTAAATGAACATGTTTGCAGTACTGCAGCTATCAAAAACTGAAGGTGAAGTACAGTTACGGATGTTGTGTTTTCATCTCATCAGAAGAAACACGGGGTTGATGGTACTATCTTAGAGCTTGAAGTAGACATGGGGACTCACCCTGGTACTTGATGATACTGCCTTGAATTCAAGCTACCTCTGAATCCCAGTTGCTGCTATTGTAAGTGGTGATAATACTAACCATCTTAGAAGATAAAGTAATAGGCATAAACTGCTTAGCACAAAACCTGGCACAAAGCCTATACTCAATAAGCATATGCCTTTCTTATTCCCTCAGTGTGAAACATCTGTAGGGTTTGTCTTTGTCTCTAGAAAGTCAGCATGGTGATCAGCAGCTGTGATTACCTTTATTGTTACTATGACAGTCGACTATCGGTCATATAAAAGCACCCCTGGCTACATATTACCCATCCCAGGGAATCCCTGTGCAGTGTCAGACAGTGACAGCAGGAGTTGGGGTGATCCAATGAAAGCCTTCACCAAAAGTACCATGATGCTTTTCTGGGATGTGATGAAGCTGTTCCTAGTGTCTAAATGACCTGAAGACCCCGCACACATTCATGGGCCAAGTGGGCCAGGAGGACTGAAGGAGGTGCAGGCGCCCTCTGGCCACCCAGGTCTGGTCTCACTAATACCTTTTATTCCAAAGGTGGGGCCCTGAGAAGGCTGTCGCACACACGCGAAGACGTTCTGATGGAGGTGGGCGCTGAGGCCCTGCACCAGCCCAATCGTGGTTGTGCTTTTCCCCTCTCCCAGGGGTGTTGGAGTTATTCTTCAAGATGAAAGATGAAAATAGGAAAATTACGTTTATGTAAATTAAATTCATGTGTATCACTAAGTCAGCTCTGATCTTAGAGAGTGACTCTTAATCTGAATAACCAAAAAGATGAAAGACATGAAAGGGATCTTTTCCAAGGGTCTTAGTTGTAACTTCCCCCCAGTTTTAAATTAAAAAAGACTTCTGCATTTTAGCTCTTCTGACAGTTAGGGGCAAATATACTCTACCTTGTAAGAGACACTGCTATACTTTTAATTTCTCAATTTAGTCTCAAAAACTAGCTTTTAACTCAGCCAAACAAAAAAATAGATGAATGCTCAACAGATCTACAGAATTAATGATTTGGGGTTAAAAAAAGGCAATTCCATCTGAAGATCAGGTTTTAAGATTCAAACTCTTCCACCTACTAGATGAATAACGTTGACAAATTTTCTCACCTCTATAGAGTTATCTACTCTTCCTCACAGGGTCGCTGTAAGGATCAAATTAGATAAAATACATATGAAAATGCTAAAACCAAATTAAAGGAACCTCCACATATACATGGCTAAGTGCAACTGCAACCCCTGGTAATAATAATCAGGATTAATATTAAGATTCAATTGGCAAATGGACAAAAAACATACCCGGTCACCACCACGTATTTCCCGTCGGGCTGGTGCTTCAGGCGTTCCAGTACTGACAGCAGGACTTTGGCCTTGGTTTCACCATACAATTCTACCTCTTCAGAGCTCAGACCAATTTCTCGAGCCAGGTTACCAATGGGCTTTGGCTTGCAAGACCGTGATATATCAATGTCACTTAGGAGAAATATAGAAAATATGTATCAACCTTTATTCACGGGACTCAGTCAATGCCGTCCTAGTAATGACCCACCTCAACCACGTTCGGAGGGGGCATACACATAACCATGGTATCCATCAGCTAAAACCCCACCATCCACAGAGTGTGAAAAACAGCAAAAGCTTCTTTTTACCTTGGCACGGGTGTCTTCAGGTTAAGTTTGTTATACTGAATGATCCACTTCCCTGGCTTAAATTTCTCCAGGAAACGCTTTGCACTGTCTACCGTGCTCTAAACAAAATGACACAAATGGGACTGAGAAGACGTGATGATTTTAACCTCCACCTCAGTTCCTAGTCCTGGTCACTCAAGTTCAATCACAAAATGAACAGCTTCAGGATCCGCCTGTTAACATGCTTCAATTCGAGGCCGGAGTCTACAGGCAGCAGGATGCCCTGGGCTGCGTGCCTCGCCCGCATCAGCTGGTGTGTGTTACAAAGGGCAAGAAACCAAAACATACTGAGTGAAGCCAGGCTGCTCGCACTTTTTTCCCCTTAAGTTATCACATTCCAGAGTAAATCAGAATCGTGCTACCCCTACTTCCCTCTATTAATACGACTGATTCTGCTTCTCTCTACTTTCATTTCCTTTTTTTTTCAAAAGATTCACATCCTTACTTAGATTCTGAGTGGGTTCTATGACATTTCTACTTGGGGAGAAATGCGGTACCTGGAATTCTATCAGTTTCGTACAGCTATTACAGAAACGTCCATTCACACTTACCTGCATTAGCATCGCCACCGTCATTGGCCCGACACC
Organism: Balaenoptera musculus; assembly: GCF_009873245.2. Taxonomy (NCBI): domain Eukaryota; kingdom Metazoa; phylum Chordata; class Mammalia; order Artiodactyla; family Balaenopteridae; genus Balaenoptera; species Balaenoptera musculus. The sequence goes on along the minus strand of NC_045786.1, from coordinate 138,854,080 downwards.
ACCAGGAACAGGAGTAATGAAGCTTGCCCTCTCCTTGGCCTCCTTGTATGCCACATCACCCACAATTTTCCTCCCACTTGGTTTTGTATCATCTGGTCAAAGAGGTAAAAAAATCAAAGCACAGTCTCAGAATAGCAATGCTGGTGTTTATTTCTAAGTTATGTGATCAATTACAACAGCTTGTTCCAAAAACTAAGTCGAGTTTAGGGTGTGTAGTCCCATCTGGTTCAAGTGCCTACTTTACTTAAAAGCTGTGGGATGGGGGCTTCCCTGTTGGCGCAGTGGTTGAGAATCTGCCCGCTGGCGCAGGGGACATGGGTTCGAGCCATGGTCTGGGAGGATCCCACATGCCGCGGAGCAACGAGGCCCGTGAGCCACAACTACTGAGCCTGCGCGTCTGGAGCCTGTGCTCCGCAACAAGAGAGGCCGCGATAGTGAGGCCCGCACACCGTGACGAAGAGTGGCCCCCGCTCGCCACAACTAGAGAAAGCCCTCGCACAGAAACGAAGACCCAACACAGCCAAAAATAAATAAATAAATGGGGAAAAAAAAAAAAAAGCTGTGGGATGTGATAAAAGCTCCCCATTTATGACAAAAACTCTCCAGAAAGTAGGCATAGAGGGAACTTACCTCAACATAATAAGGGCCAAATGTGACAAACCCACAACCAACATTGTTCTCAATGGTGAAAAACTGAAACCATTCCCACTAAGATCAGGAACAAGACAAGGTTGCCCACTCTCACCACTATTATTCAACATAGTTTTGGAAGTGTTAGCCACAGCAATCAGAGAAGAAAAAGAAATAAAAGGAATACAAATTGGAAAAGAAGAAGTAAAACTGTCACTGTTTGCAGATGACATGATATTATACACAGAGAATCCTAAAGATGCTACCAGGAAACTACTAGAGCTAATCAATGAATTTGGTAAAGTAGCAGGATACAAAATTAATGCACAGAAATCTCTTGCATTCCTATACACTAATGATGAAAAATCTGAAAGAGAAACTAAGGAAACACTCCCATTTACCACTGAAACAAAAAGAATAACATACCTAGGAATAAACCTACCTAAGGAGACAAAAGACCTGTATGCAGAAAACTATAAGACACTGATGAAAGAAATTAAAGATGATACAAACAGATGGAGAGATATACCATGTTCTTGGATTAGAAGAATCAACATTGTGAAAATGACTATACTACCCAAAGCAATCTACAGATTCAATGCAATCCCTATCAAACTACCAATGGCATTTTTCACAGAACTAGAGCAAACAATTGCACAATTTGTATGGAAACACAAAAGACCCCGAATAGCCAAAGCAATCTTGAGAAAGAAAAATGGAGCTGGAGGAATCAGTTTCCCTGACTTCAGACTATACTACAAAGCTACAGTAATCAAGACAGTATGGTACTAAAAAAAAAAAAGACAGTATGGTATTGGCACAAAAACAGAAATATAGATTAATGGAACAGGATAGAAAGCCCAGAGATAAACCCACACACATATGGTCACCTTATTTTTGATAAAGGAGGCAAGAATATACAATGGAGAAAAGACAGCCTCTTCAATAAGTGGTGCTGGGAACACTGGACAGCTACATGTAAAAAAAATGAAATTAGAACACTCCCTAACACCATACACAAAAATAAACTCAAAATGGATTAAAGACCTAAATGTAAGGCCAGACACTATAAAACTCTTAGAGGAAAACACAGGCAGAACACTCTATGACATAAATCACAGCAAGATCCTTTCTGACCCACCTCCTAGAGAAATGGAAATAAAAACAAAAATAAACAAATGGGACCTAATGAAACCTAAAAGCTTTTGCACAGCAAAGGAAACCATCAACGAGACGAAAAGAAAACCCTCGGAATGGGAGAAAATATTTGCAAATGAAGCAACTGACGAAGGATTAATCTCCAAAATTTACAAGCAGCTCATGCAGCTCAATATCAAAAAAACAAACAACCCAATCCAAAAATGGGCAGAAGACCTAAATAGACATTTCTCCAAAGAAGATATACAGATTGCCAACAAACACATGAAAGAATGCTCAACATCATTAATCATTAGAGAAATGCAAATCAAAACTATAATGAGGTGTCACCTCACACCAGTCAGAATGGCCATCATCAAAAAATCTACAAACAATAAATGCTGGAGAGGGTGTGGAGAAAAGGGAACACTCTTGCACTGTTGGTGGGAATGTAAATTGATACAGCCACTATGGAGAACAGTATGGAGGTTCCTTAAAAAACTAAAAATAGAACTACCATACGACCCAGCAATCCCACTGCTGGGCATATACCCTGAGAAAACCATAATTCAAAAAGAGTCATGTACCACAATGTTCACTGCAGCACTATTTACAATAGCCAGGACATGGAAGCAACCTAAGGGTCCATCGATAGATGAATGGATAAAGAAGACGTGGCACATATATGCAGTGGAATATTACTCAGCCATTAAAAGAAACAAAATTGAGTTATTTGTAGTGAGGTGGATGGACCTAGAGTCTGTCACAGAGTGAAGTAAGTCAGAAAGAGAAAAACAAATACTGTACACTAACACATATCTATGGAATCTAAAAAAAAAAAAATGGTTCTGATGAACCTAGGGGCAGGACAGGAATAAAGACACAGACAGAGAGAATGGACTTGAGGACATGGGGAAGGGGGAAGGTAAGCTGGGACGAAGTGAGAGAGTGGCATGGACATATATACACTACCAAATGTAAAATAGATAGTTAGTGGGAAGCAGCCACATAGCACAGGGAGATCAGCTCGGTGCTTTGTGACCACCTAGAGGGGTGGGAGGTAGACACAAGAGGGACGGGATATGGGGATATATGTATACGTATAGCTGATTCACTTTGTTATACAGCAGAAACTAACACAACAATGCAAAGCAATTATACTCCAATAAAGATGTTTAAAAAAAAAAAAAAGCTGTGGGATGACAGGTGTTTGCTATCTCTTAGGGAGACACTTACTTTACCTGCAAAATTCCACAAGATGCTTAAGTGGTTTTTCATAACCAGGAGAATCCTTTTGTCTTCTGTCAGGTGGCAAATAAAATACCAACTGTTTTTTATTCTTAAAGCCAACCGCCAAGTATACAATGAGCACCTTTTAAAATGTTAATTTGCCAAGGCCTTCAAAGGAATTTTTTGGGTGCACAAAGCTCCAGCTTTATCGCAGCTGCCAGATACGGTTTCTACAGCAACTGTCGCATTTTGTAAGCTCCAGGCATGAGCTGGAGGAACAATTCAACATCCAGTTCCAAAGACGAGCAGCTACTTAAATGTATGCAAAAAGGCAAAGAATATAATTACACTCCCGTTAAAAGGATACAAGAACAACTACAAATCTTAGCAGCAAAGAATAGCTATTCAAGAGAACAAAACCCCATGATGCATCACTGCTCACTCACTCCTACACTTGGCTTCCGTGCAATTCCAGGAGGGGCTGGGGACAGGGCTAGACCTTGTGGTTGGTTCTAAGGCAGGACCTGGTAAGATCTTAGCCATTTCACCTCTTTGATTAGATTGCCACAACTAAGAAAGGAAGCCTCAGGATTCAGCCAAAAAGCCAGAATTAAGCGACTTTGGCTCTAGGATCAGCTCTTTCACTAGCCTCGAGTCTGCAGCCCCTGTGGGCTCCTTACTGATCAGAAGTCCAAAGAGGCAAAGAAGGATGAACACTACCTATTTCACAAGCTTCAGGAGAATCAAGTAAGAAATTGTGTGTGTTTCTTGAGATTGAAAAAACACTCTCCGGGCTTCCCTGGTGGCGCAGTTGTTAAGAATCCACCTGCCAATGCAGGGGACAAGGGTTCGAGCCCTGGTCTGGGAAGATCCCACATGCCGCAGAGCAACTAAGCCCGTGCGCCACAACTACTGAGCCTGCGCTCTAGAGCCCGCAAGCCACAGCTACTGAAGCCCACACACCTAGAGCCCGTGCTCCGCAACAAGAGAAGCCACTGCAAGGAGAAGCCTGCGCACCCCAATGAAGAGTAGCCCCCGCTTGCCGCAACTAGAGAAAGCCCACGTTCAGCAACAAAGACCCAACGCAGCCAAAAATAAATTAATTAATTTTTAAAAAAAAATTAAAAACACTCTCCAAACATAAGGGTTTCTCTTCCTACCCTAGATACATTAGATATTTTCTATATGTACTCTCAGGAGCTGGTGAACACAACCCCTTGTGATGGTTTCAGGCTTCCAGATTATAAGGCAGCAAGCTACGGCAATGGCAGAACATTTCCTCTCATAATCACTAAGGTCGTTTCAAAATGCCAGGGAAATAACGGTTGAGGGTTGCCCTTGTATGGGTTTCAATTGTCTAACACCGAAGTTAGCTAAAAATACCCCTGTACCTCCTTCTATTTATGAATGTTAGTCACTTTCTCCATGTGTTTCTGCATATACAGGAGACACGTCAATTACTGCACAACCTAACGCTGCACTGGGTGGGCTCAGCTCTGCTCCTTAATCAAACGCTATCAGGGCTGGCTTCAGTGCCCTCTGATGTACGTACAGGGTTTCATGGAAGGTGTGATGTGGTCAGTAGAAAAGTGACCCCGTCTCTAAGCACATGGCTTCAGTAACCAACAAACATTTTGCTTATCTATCCCAGCCCTAGAATTTCTCTTTCATCTGGAACTATTAGTGCAAAACTACTTAAGATCCAGCTGAGGGACTTCCCTGGCGGTCCAACGTTAGGACTCTGCGCTTCCACTCCAGGCGGCATGGGTTTATAATCCCTGGTCGGGGAACTAAGATCCTGCAAGCCATGCGGTAGAGGAAAAAAAAAAAACCCAATCCAGCTGAGCCTTGAGTCCTTCACATGTAATTTGGGGGCCCCAATAACAGGGTCCAGTATAGAAGCCACTACGCTGGATAGGTTGAGACTGGATTGAGGGGGGTTAGGAATCTGTTCCCCCCTTTTATAACCCTTCCAAATAAAACACTATTAATCCAGCCCTTTTCAAATTATCTTTAGTAAACCACCAGGAAGAACACTTTTACATGTTTCTCTGGCCAAAACTTTCTGCTCTGTACTTGAATCTTAAAAAAATATTCCTCGGGCTTCCCTGGTGGCGCAGTGGTTGAGAATCTGCCTGCCAATGCAGGGGACACGGGTTCAAGCCCTGGTCTGGGAAGATCCCACATGCCGCGGAGCAACTAGGCCCGTGAGCCACAATTACTGAGCCTGCGCGTCTGGAGCCTGTGCTCCGCAACAAGAGAGGCCGCGATAATGAGAGGCCCGTGCACCGCGATGAAGAGTGGCCCCCGCTTGCCGCAACTGGAGAAAGCCCTCACACAGAAACGAAGACCCAGCACAGCCATAAATAAATAAATAAATAAATAATTTTTAAAAATTCCTAAAAAAAAAAAAAACGAAACAAAAACCCATAACAAAACAACTACAAAAAACTACATACCTTAATTCATCCTTAATTTGGAAAATAACTTAAGATGTTATCCCTGAAAGGACCATGCAAATGATTTAAATAATCAAAATATGAACCAAGAAGTGGCCCAGTTGTCGAAAGTGGTGTTTCAAGAATGAACATTTGAACCCTCCTACACTGTTGGTGGGAATGTAAATTGGTACAGTCACTATAGAGAACAGTATGGAGGCTCCTTAAAAAACTAAAAATAGAGCTACCATATGATCCAGCAATCCCACTCCTGCGCATATATCCAGAGAAAACCATAATTCAAAAAGATATATGCACTCCAGTGTTCACTGCAGCCCTGTTTACGATAGCCAGGACATGGAAGCAACCTAAATGCCCATCAACAGAGGAATGGATAAAGAAGATGCGGTACATATATACAATGAAATACTACTCAGCCATAAAAAAGAATGAAATAATGCCATTTGCAGCAACATGGATGGACCCAGAGATTGTCATACTGAGTGAAGTAAGTCAGAGAAAGACAAATATCATGATATCACTTATATGTGGAATCTAAAAAAAGGGGTACAAATGAACTTACCTACAAAACAGAAATAGAGTTACAGACGTAGAAAACAGACTTTGGGTTACCAGGGGGTAAAGGGGGAAGTGATAAATTGGGAGACTGGGATTGACACATTCACACTATTATATATAAAATAGATAACTAATAAGGACCTACTGTATAGCACAGGGAAATCTACTCAATACTCTGTAATGGCCTATATGGGAAAAGAATCTAAAAAAGAGTGGATATATGTATATGTATACCTGATTCACTTTGCTGTGCACTTGAACCTAACATAACATTGTAAATCAACTATACATCAACAACAATTAAAAAAAAAAAAAGGAATGAACACTTGCAAAGAGCAGTCTTCAGGTCCTCCTGCTCACCCTCGGGTCTGTAGCAGTGATCCTGCCTTCCTTGGGGAACAGTAATGATACTTATTCACCTATATCCCCAGGATCAGAAAAAGTACAGCTGACCAGGAGGAAAGATACTGCTCTGACCTTATTCATATTTTACCTTCTGCATGAGGAATAAATGTGAATAGGAGGTTAAGTTTCACGTGTAAGTCAACATTTCATTTCATACGAGACTCAAGAGCCCTACCCAGGTTTTTCTTCTTCCTTCTCTCAAATCCAGTCTAAAACAAAAAAGGTCAAAAGCAGAAATATGATACAGAAGATGCAAGGTTTTAAACAGAATGAGCTTGAATGTCACATTGCAAGTACTGAAAGTGAGGAGTTGTAGGAGAGCAATTTATCACCCATCAGATAATTACACTACAAGAAAATGAGTGATCAATTATGAGCTACTGTCTTAAAAACATGGTACGGAGAGTGGGAGGGAGGTTAAAAACGGTGAAGGCTTGACAGTGACTCATGTTCCTGGCAGCTTAGTGTCTATATTTCAAACTTGAGATGGGAGGGGAGGAAAAATATTCTTGCTATAACTCTTTTTAACATTCCAACAGATATGGGTGCCAGCAGTCAGAAGGCACAAGCTGGACACGGCACCTATAGGCAGACTAGTGGAGAAAAGGCACAGGACACCAAGCATGAGAGACATACAATGAGAGAAACACCAAGTTCTGCGGGAGGGGAGGGAGGGAGAGAAGGATTTTCAAAGAAGGAGAGATCATCTCTTGCTGAAGGAAAATCAGACAAGGTTTGGAAGGAAGAATGGACATTTTGGACAGAGAGGAGGTGGGGAGGAAGTCATTGAAAGTGAAGATCATGGTTGAGCTTTATTCAGTTGTGTAGCCCAAGGCCTGGAGTGGTGCCTGATGCACAGAAACAGTCGCTTGATTAAAAATTGTTCCTTTTTTGACCCCACGAGGTATGTATGCAAGTATTCACTGAATTGTCCTTTCAGATTTTACGTTTGAAAACTTCATGAGCAAAGAACTGCCTGCCCCACTAAAGACGCAGGCAGAAGAGCAGCAAAGTACAAACAGGCATGTGCAGGAGAGCACGTGGTCCATTTTACAACAGTTTAAGACAGGTATTCACAAAGTGTGTGTGAGAAAGAAGGCCACAGAGGTGGCTGAAACTAGTATGGGGCTAAGGAGTCTGGCAGGTAACATGGAAGAAAGAGGCTCACAGGTCCACATCAAGACCCATAAACATGGCAAGAGTGCACAGATGGATCTGAGTGGGAGTCAGCTGGCGGTAGGGAGACCAAGGAGAAATTTATAGCAGTGCATCCAGCAGAGAGGGTGACTCTCAGTGGTGACACTGAGAACAGAGAAGAAAGGGAAAAAACTCATAAGATTTAAAAACGGATCCATACATGGAACGATTGGGAGGGAAACTAAAAGGTTTCAGACCTGTGGGAAGGAAGAATGGTGATGATATCACTAACCAAAACAGGGCAGTGAGGAGTAACTTAGGGACGAGGATGCAAGGACAGTTTTGGACATGACTATAATGTTGGCTTTATCCTTGGCCTAGAAACAGCCCAGGCCAAACATCTTTGCAAAGCCCTAACTAGAGGACTCTTGACACAACGTGTCCCTCTCCTGGAGTCTCACAGCACTTTGCAAAGATCACACTATATTTTAACCATCCTTTGTTAAAGTCCATCTCTACGTGATGATAAAGCGAGAAATCAGCTTGCCTCCTCTCCCACCCTCTCCCTGGACAAGGTCATCTTGGACTGCACGGCACAGTGGCTAAAATCACAGGCTCTTCCTGCAAGGCGCAACTATGCCGTCTGCTAACTTCATGCCCCCATGGGTAGGCTGATCGCTCTAAACCTTAGCACTTCAAGCCTAAAATGGGACAAGGGGTTCTCGCCTGGGCTTCATCTTCCTCTGCCCAGCCCGCCTCCAGAAACCACCTTCTTCCCCCAGCAACACTCACCTGGGACATAATTGATTCCACAGTCGATGACTATTGCCCCAGGTTTGATCCATTCCCCTTTCACCATTTCAGGCTGACCAATTGCAACTACCAGGATGTCACCTTTACTTACCTAGGGAAAGACAGTTCTGACTTCAGAAACTAAACAGTGAAACATAAAAAAATTCTAGAAGTGGAAAGGACATCCGTAAGCTTTGTATGAAATTCACTGTCATCAGCTATTTTATGCAGGCCACACACTGTCTCTGACAGCTCTTCATATACTGTGCTCATTCCTACACACGTCAAAACCTCCCCTTTCACTAGATATTTTACTGAATGGGGAACCTGATGAGAACCTGTGAGATAGGGAGGAGTACAGGCTTGGAGCCACAGGCCTGGGACAACGTCCCTGAATTACATGACACCTGGAGACTGCCCCCTCTTCCCCGGAACGTGGGGACTACCACCTTCAGCAGAGCATTGCTTGGGGAGGATTAAAGAGGTGCTGGGCCTCTCTCCTGGTCTCTCCCCACATTTAAGAGACTGCACTGTCAATGGGATGTGTCCATGTGAGAATTCCTGGGCTCAGGAATCTGATGCAGGGGTCAAGAACAAGCTGTGACTGAGGTCACAGGACCACTGTCCATAACCCGCTCTGGACACCTCCACCTCTCAGACCACCCACTGTCGCATATGTGGGATCTGGCTGCCATGGGTCAACCCCAGTTCCTGTACTGCTAACCCCTATCTACCACGAGATGGACTGGCACAGAAAGAATACAGTCCAAACGAAAATCTGCATAGACTTGGACAAGTTTTAAATTTGAATTTGTTTCTTCATCTTGTAAGACAGACAAGAATCACAGAATTGTTAGAGGGGTTAAACGCGGTAATGAGGTCATAAAGTACACGGCAGTTTCTGGCACTTAATTATGAACCATCCCCATTAGGCAAGAACCCCTGCCACACGCAGGAACGGGCGTGCAAACGCGCGCGCGTGACCCCTTACCTCCTCGCCTAGGTGGGCAGTCTTGGAGTGGCAGGTGGTCACTGTGGCGTGGCTCCACAGAAGCAGGTCGTGCATTGGGGCACCAACTATCTTACTGCGCCCGACCACCACAGCGTGCCTGCCGGCGATCTGCACCCCTGAAAGAGAAGCCAGCGTGCGTCAGAGAACTGGGGGAAGCTGCCTCCTTCGCATGCCACCTAAATGGCAGAACTCAGGACAAGCGCACAAAAGCAGGTTCTTAGCATCAAAAAGCAATCTTCCTAAAACCATCCCTTCTTTGGCCACTCAGGGTTTCAGCTACAAGTTGGGACTTGTACATGTGTCCTTCTTGCTGTGGGTTTTTGAGAGGAGCTTAAGCCAAGATCCATTCATTGAGTCACAGGAGAGTGGGGAGAAAACCTACACTCAAATCAGAAAGAAACCCTGACCTACAGCTAAACAGCCATATGGAAGAAGAGGACATATTACATTACATGGGAAAAAGTTGTAAGAAACAGGGTGAACGTAATGGGGTGGAGGGAAATTAGATTAGTATCAGTAACTCTTTAGTTCCTCATCCAAATTTCTCTTTTGGCTTAAGGCCTGAGCCACAGGGTTATTTGCAGGGAAGTGATAAAGGGGAACTTAACTGTAGTAAAAAATTTTCTTTTTGTTTACTGAGCACCCCCATTCTTCTGGCATTATCCCAATGTCCTTTTCAGGACTGACATACTCTCCTCAGTAGAGATGGTGTGGCTGAACACCCGAGAGTGAACAAGTGACCATATTTCATCCTGTGGCCAGTGAGATCCATCCCATGACTCTTAGGCACAAGGATGCAACAGGCTGGAGCTGCTCGGGGCCACCAAGCAGAGCTCAGAACGAGCCACCACGCAAAGGGGAGCAGAAATAAGGTCCTGAGGACTCTACTGAGCCCTTCTACCCAGCCCCACTGAAGTGAACTCTTCCTTAAGGCAGTTTGTGTTTAAACTGTGCTTCTTGTGTAACATTAACTCTATTCAAAAAAGGTGAGTTTCTATATAATGCTAACATCATGAACATCTAGAATTAAAACCCTCAAAGTGTGAAGTGTTTAGAAGGTAACTTTCTATACCTTTTAGGGTACAGTAAAGGACCTGAAGCTGCATTAGGGCAAATGGTCGCTTCAATATCAACAAGAGGAGGTGGGGAGCCTACAGCTGCCACGGCTCATGGGATTTTTTTCTATCAAGTTGGAACACACTGTGTGCTAAACATGCCATAGAGTATAAATTTAGCTGTAGGACTGAACGATAATAGCTGTCCCAAGGCTTACAGATTGACCTTTCCTTGCCAGCCACAGAAAATTTTCACTTACGTTAGCTAACACTTTCCACTTGAAATTTCTGATCCACTTCCTTTAAACAGGGCACACTTCCTTGTAAAAAATAACCTCTGCTAAGAAGTATTCATGATGAAATTAAAATACCAAGAGGCTGACTAGGTAACGGGGTAATACGGCCAATTATCCAAGGAATCCATTTCCTAGATCTACAACGGTGACTCGGGGCCCATTCTGGGATTCAGACTTTTCACTTTGCACCCTACAGACTATCTGAATCTTTATTATCATATAGGTTACTTTTTCACACAAAATAAATTGCTTTGAACTCAAATAACTCTGAGTTCAAATCTTGGCTCTGCTGCCTCTTGGACAAATTACTCCATCTCTCTGAGAATGTCTTCTCAGCTATTAAACAATAAGAATACCTATCTACTTCATAGGGTTGTTGAGAAAATTGAGAATTTAGGTAAAGAAGCCCCTAGCACACAGGTCCTTGTGCCAATCAAGCCCACTTATTTAGGGCTCACAGTGTATCTCCCCTATACCTCTGAAGGTCAAGACCAGGCTCCACGAAATGGTGCTTTGTTTTTGTCTGGTTGTTTTTACCTGTCTCCTTGATGAGTTCCAAGCATCCTTTGGGTGTACAAGGGATGAAACAGTCATTTAGGTCACCTCTAGCAAGTTTTCCAGCACTGATGCTAGTCAATCTAAAACAAGGAAAGTGATAGGTGTCTTTACTCTTTAGAACCAAAATGATGTGTTCCTGAAGTAGAAATATATTATAGTCGCAATCATGCAATGTGGTACAGAAAGCCAAGTCACACTCACCCGTCCACATCCTTCTCGGGTGCAATAGCGTTGATCAATGCTTCAGTGTTAATGGGATTCTCTGAATCTAAAGGTAGCTGCACTATGAAACCATGCACAGTGAAGTCTTCATTCAAAGATGTAATGCACTTTAACACCTAAAAATAAACCACATACAACTTACATACCACATAGAAATCAACAGGGTGGAGAAACACTTTCCAAGTCAGAAGTCCCATTCTCCCCTCGAGAGTTTAACTGTAGTCCTCTCAGAATGTACCTTGCCTTGGATCCTGAGAGCAACTCTACTTTAACACAGAATGTAACCTTCAGGTGTCTTGCAAGAAATCCAACAAACAAAAGAGCTAAGAACTTTAATAAACTATTACTGCGGGCTTCCCTGGTGGCGCAGTGGTTGAGAATCTGCCTGCCAATGCAGGGGACACGGGTTCGAGCCCTGGTCTGGGAAGATCCCACATGCCGCGGAGCGACTGGGCCCGTGAGCCACAACTGCTGAGCTTGCGCATCTGGAGCCTGTGCTCCGCAACAAGAGAGGCCGCGATAGTGAGAGGCCCACGCACCGCGATGAAGAGTGGCCCCCACCTGCCACAACCAGAGAAAGCCCTCGCACAGAAACGAAGACCCAACACAGCCATAAATAAATAAATAAATAAATAAAATTTAAAAAAAAAAAAACAAAAACTATTACTGCAACAGTAAAATCCATGGTACCATCACCCAAATCAAGATTTCTGTGAAGACAGAAATGTTCTGTAATTTGTACCTTACAATCGTGGCTACTAAAATACTTGAAATGTGGCTTAGTTCAACTGAGGAACGGAATTTTAAACTTTATTTCATTTTAATTAAATGACCACATGGGGTTAGTGGCTATCCTGCTGGACAATGCAGATGTAGAACATTTCCACGACCTCAGGAAGTCCCTTTTCCCTCCTGCCGCTTCCCAGTTAATCCCCCACAGTTCTGACTTTACTCACTCATGATCTGTTCTGCCTATTCTTGAACATCATAGAAATGAAATATACATTTCGTTTTTCAAGTGCAGGTAACAACAGGCCAGTGATCAGTTTTCAATGAACATCGCAGGTGATTTGCAAACAAATGATGCAGCAATCACACTGTGAGTACCAAACATTCATACCTAGCACTGCCCCATTTACTCTGTGGGTATTTTCAAAGATTTCCTGAAGGCTGAGTCTGTGAAGAAAGAATTACCTGGAGGTCTCTTGTATGCTGAATGCATCAGTCCCTAAAGTTCCACTAAACTAAAACCAGAGAGGAAAGCACTTCGGCTGCCCTCTTAACAGTTGATTCTTAACAGCTCACCTCAGATTCTGTGGCCGTTCGTGGTAACTTAATGTGCGTGGCTTTGATCCCGATCTGTAAGAATGAACATTTAAAACAGGTACATGGCAAAAGGACTTGAGACATGGGCCCATTTCTTCTATAGATGTGACTAAGAGAAACCAGGTGGCAGGCATCATTTCACCCTCATATACCCTGTAAGAATGAGTCTCTCACTTTGACCCATCCATCGTTTCCTTGTTAACTGTCACCACGGCACTTAAGCAGTTTTATGTCCACTATTCCTGCTCTTTAGAAGCAAGCGGATCGCTGATTAGAAAACATTCCAGGGCAAACCAGAGGCTGAAGCTCTGTCACCCATTTCTAACTTGCGAAATACATAAACTGAAGTGTGCTGTGGGCGATAGAAGTTTTTGTGGGGGGAGCACAAAGGGCAAGGGGTGGCAGACAGGACCTGGGGAGGGGAGGGGAAGAGTGGAGAGGCGGGGCGTCGGCGCCGCTGTTCTGGGCTTTACCTCCTCAGCAGCCTTCAGCTTCACGTTTATATAAAGATTAGAATCATCTCTGTTGCCGACCTAGAATAATAAAGACATGCAAATCAGACGGTTAGGGAAAGGCAAAGTGTACGGAAAAGCTTCTAAAATGTTAGTTTTGATAAAAGGAATATTTAATCACAAGACTCCTGTCCGTGGATTAGGGTGGACCTAATCCTAGCTCACACGCAACAGACGCCCACGCCAGGCAAAGGGCAGTCTGCTGCCCTCAAGACAGAGGAAGAAGCACGCAGAAGCCAAATCCCCTGCCCCACCACGCTAGGTCTCACTATGTTCCCTGTTTCTTTAGTCACGGACATATTTAGCTTTCCACTGTAATCATTTATCTAAAATTTTCCTTTACAAATATTTTTCCACGTTTCAGTGGTTGACATTTGTCCTTTTCAAAGCTGAAACGTCCTCTCGGGGTGATATGCCACAATAAGTTTGGTTTCTCCCAAAACTGCAGAGGGAAAAACGGTACGTCCTTGACACCAAAGGTAACTGATGCATGGTTGCTTTAAACAGGACAACCGTGGAGAAAGAAGCTGGCCCTAGGGACGGAGTATCTCCAGGTCTGGTCACGCTGATGCTGTTACTGGAAGCTCCCCTCAGGCTCACAGAACACGGCCTTACTCTTAGCTGCAGGTGTCCTTTATAGAGAAGTCTCAGTTTTGCCAGTGCTAATTTGAATTTCAAGAGCCAGATGAATGCGGTGAGGGGAATTTGATTTTTCTATGGGTTATTTGCACTTAAGTGCATTCATTAGGTGCTTCCTGTGGGGCTTCCCTAGAATTTTAGTGCCTCTCATGTTTCGTTTTCGTCATTTTATATATATGATCTTTGCCCCATCATCCAACCTTCACTGATTCAGTTACCAGATTTAATACACTCTGGGATTTTTAGATCAAAGTAGGAAATAGAGTACTGTTTTTTCATTTTTATTAATATTGTAAACAAAGAATGTTGCCTGCCATTTCAGTTCTATAAGGATCAAGTCATTAGCCCCTGCAGTTGCTGACCTGCAAGTACACCCTGAAAGGAATTCAGGGTGCAGCAATCCATGTTTTGGAATATATGGGCCCCTTAGATAGTTCAAATGAATGTCTTAGGAAGAATTTCAATGACCCCAGATTCTTGCATCTTCCCACACATAGAAAAGCCCTAAAAGTATTAACTGAGGGGGCTTCCCTTGTGGTGCAGTGGTTAAGAATCCACCTGCCAATGCAGGGGACATGGGTTTGAGCTCTGGTCTGGGAAGATCCCACATGCGGCAGAGCAGCTAAGCCTGTGAGCCACAACTACTGAGCCTGCGTGCCACAACTACTGAAGCCCATGCACCTAGAGCCCGTGCTCTGCAACAAGAGAAGCCACCGCAATGAGAAGCCCACGCACCGCTACGAAGAGTAGCCCCCGCTCACCACAACTAGGGAAAGCCCGCGTGCAGCAGCGAAGACCCGATGCAGCCAAAAATTAAGCAAATGAATAAATTTATTTTTTTAAAAAAGGTATTAACTGAGATAGCTGATCCTGTGACCAGCAGTAGCCTTTCACTGAGATCTTGACTGCCTGTATCCCCCAGCCCAAATTCACATACACACACATAATATATATACTGACTCCTCCCCTACCTCTTTGGAACAATTTCTCTGAGCAATTAGAGACCGTCACTGTCTCCTAGGCTATAGCCCTCAGTAAGACATTGAATAAACTCAACTCACAGCTCTCACGTTGTACGTTTTTTAAGTTGACAATATTTATAACTACAATTAGTTATTTCGACTTAACTCGGAGATTAAATGGTTTTATCACTCACTGCCGGGTTTTTTTTTTTTTTTTTTTATAAATTACAACTTCTCTGTTCTATACTTTATCTTCACCTCTCATGTAGCTAAATGCAACTGTAAGTCACTTTTCCAGGAAAGGTGTGTGGGCATTTTCCTGAGTCTGTGTGCACCTGAAAATATTTCTCTGCTGTCTTTGCACTTGAAGGCACGTTTGGCTGAGTTTGGAGTCATGACATTTTCCTTCAGAGTTGTTGTCTTTGGCACCTCGTGTGACAGAAGTCTTTTGTTGTTGTTCCTTTATAGGTAACTTTTCTGTCTGAATGTTTCTGAAGGAATTTTTCTGAAACTCCAAAACTACCACCAGTTTTTTAACAGAAAGCTTAACAGTTATGAGCATACGTCAAAATCTTACTGTAATCCTAATGCAAAGAAAAAGACCTCTTAAGATCCAGTTCAAATATTCTCATATAGGCATTTCATAGGGAAAAATGGTTATATAATCATTGATAGACTGGATGCAAAAAGAATGTTTAGTTGAAGAACAGTAGATTCTTGACTGACAGGCAAGTGGGTGGATGGCCTACTGGTTTCCCAGAACAAATCTTAATCCCATTATAGTTTATTAAAAAAAAAAAAAAATCACTTAAGCATTTTATCAGAAATACCAATTTCTTCCTTGAAGGAGGTGAATTACATCATCCAAAAAACGTCCTATTGAGACAGAAAAGGAAGTGGGCAGGGCACAACCATTACAAGAATGACACAACCATTAAGAACAGGATACCACAAAAATCGGTTAGAACACATTAGGTCCAAGATGGCGGAAGAGTCTACTTCCAGTGGACCTTGAGCCTCATTATACACTCATTGTAATACATTAGCATATGACAAGAACATAAATGACACAACCATGGGTGCCATGACAGTTCCAAGGCTGACCATAAAAGGCCCAAAAGTGGATGCGGCGGCCCTATTCCTGGAAGTCCCTGCCCCTCCTCCAAAATACCTGGACTAATCCTCCCACTTGTTAGCCTAAGAAATTACCCAGCCCATAAAAACTAGCCACCCCAACACCACGGAACCACTCTCTCCTTTTAAGATGGCCTACGCTGTCTATGGAACGTGTACCTCTCTAAATAAACTTGCTTTTACTTCACTATGGCTCACTCTTGAAATCTTGCCTATGCAAAGCCAAGGACCCTCACCTGGCGGCCTGAGGGACTCACCCGAGACCTGGGATATGACCATCCTCTTGCGCCCCATTTTTCCTACAACACTATCTTGGAACAAGTTAGGGATTTTTTTTTTTTTACACCAGGAATCTACAAACTGTTTCTGTAAAGGGCCAGGGAGCATATATTTTAGGTTTTTCAGGCCACATACTCTGTCATACCTTCTTTTTTAACCATTTACAACCTGAGCAATTTTGGACATGGGCCACAGTTTACCAATCCCTGTTTTATACCATAAAATATCTTGGGTATTGGTCTACTGATTAATTTTTCTTCTGCTCCCGGAGCCTTTTGTAAACATTCAGGCCAATTGAGTTTATTTTTTTGTTTTGTCCATGTCTTTTGTGAGGACTGAATAAGTTACTATATATAAAGCACTTTAGGGCTTCCCTGGTGGTGCAGTGGTTAAGAATCCGCCCGCCAATGCAGGGGACACGGGTTCAAGCCCTGGTCCAGGAAGATCCCACATGCTGCGGAGCAACTAAGGCTGTATGCCACAACTACTGAGCCTGCACTCTACAGCCCGCAAGCCACAACTACTGAGCTTGCACGCCTAGAGCCTGTGCTCTGCAACAAGAGAAGCCACTGCAATGAGAAGCCCGCACACCACAAGGAAGAGTAGCCCCTGCTCGCTGCAACTAGAGAAAAGCCTGTGTGCAGCAACGAAGACCCGACACAGCCAAAAATAAAATAAATAAAATAAATAAATTTATAAAAAGCACTTTAAATAATACCTGGTAGGAAGCAAGTGTTATTATATTATTAATAACTATTTTATGGAAATACAGCTTCATTTGTATCTTTTTTTTTTAAATTATTTATTTATTTTTTGGCTGCGTTGGGTCTTCGTTGCTATGCACGGGCTTCCTCTAGTTGCAGTGAGCGGGGGCTACTCTTCGTTGTGGTGCGTGGGCTTCTCACTGTGGTGGTTTCTCTTGTTGCAGAGCATGGACCCTAGGTGTGTGGGCTTCTGTAGTTGTGGCTCGTGGGCTCCAGAGCACAGGCTCAGTAGTTGTGGCGCACGGGCTTAGTTGCTCTGCGGCATGTGGGATCTTCCCAGACCAGGGCTCAAACCCATGTCCCTTGCATTGGCAGGTGGATTCTTAACCACTGCGCCACCAGGGAAGTCCATCATTTGTATCTCTTGTGATGAAAAGCCAAGTCTTAATTTCCGTTAAATATTTAACTATTTGGAAGTTATCAGTCTGCTATTTTAAAAGAAATTCCAACTTCTAGGTATATATGCCTGGACCAGATCCTGAATATCCTTAATGCTAATGAATTAGAGAAACGAATGGGAAAAGCAAATTGATTTTGGAGACAGATAGAGCTGGGTTCCTATCCAGACTCAGTACCTTCATGTCTGTGGCTCTGGGCAAGCTACCCAAGATCTTTGACCACCAGTTACTGTTACTGAACGCAGGTTAGGGTGCTCCAGGCACAGTGAGGCCAAACAAACTGAAACGTCGGAGTTTGGAGCAAAGAAAGGTTTATTGCAGGGCCAAGCAAGGAGAATGGGTGGCTCGTACTCTAAAACCCCAAACTCCCTGATGGTTTTGAGGGAAATGTTTTTACAGGCAAAATTTGGGTTGAGGGCTACAGGGTATGTGACTTTCTTTTGATTGGTTGATGGTGAGGTAACAGGGCGGTATTCCAGGAATCTTGTGCTCAGCCTGAAGTTGCCATCCTCCACCTGGGGGTCTCAGTTCTGCAGAAGAACTCACAGATATTGTTATGTATATTCCCTGAGGAGGAGCCAGGACCCTGCCCCAAGGCTGTGCTGCACCACTGTTTCTAGACCGTTCCTCCCGTGTTTCTGCATCCCCTCCCTTCCCTGATTAGCAACTGTGTGAATATGTCCTATGGAACTCAGGGAAGGTCAAGGAGGCTGAATGAAGCCTATTTCCAACAAACAAGATATGGGGGACACAGGAAGGATTTGTACCAGGGAGGGCCCCACAGGGTCCTGCTCGGTTTCATACAGCTCCCATCTCGTAGGGGTAGTATAAAAATCAGAACAACTAGTAATATATACAAATCATTTGAACTCCAGGAGTCACTCTACATAAGCAGTACTGTTGTTCCTTCTGTAAAGGATGGGGAGAGTGGGTGTAGCTGGATGGATTGTGATCAGATTTGCATTTTGACAAGGGCTACATTTGCAGTTAAAAGGACTGGAAGCATCCAGATCAGAAGCCTGTAAGCAGTTGACTAGCGGCCCAGAGGGTGGGAGCAGTAGAAATCAAAAGGAGGGAAGATATCCCAAGAGCTTATGAGAGGCATTACCAATAGTACCTTAGTCCCTAAGGGGATGTAGAGAGCAGGGAGATGCCCAAAAGAGACAGCTCAGGTTTCTAGTTTGAGTGTGTGGGAAAATGGTGGTGCCTGTCACCAGGATGGAAAACAAACAAGAGATCTGAGGTGGCACAGATGTGATTACAACATAATCTGTGAGCCTTGCATCATAGAAAGATGTTGATTCTGGTGCTAAAGTACAAGATTAAAATATTCTACCACTGTTTTATTGCAAGGACATAAGAGACAAGCTGCAGAACAGTGTTTATGTAACAAAAACGCTTTGCAATCAATAAATTTAAAATAGGAGTTTGGAAGTCAATTTTAAAAAAGCAAGAAAAAAAAAAAACCCCTCAATATTGCTACAAAAAGGTTTACAGAAACAGATTTCTTGTCTACGACATTTACTCTTCCTACAACAAACAATTCACAAGAATAAGCCAAGAAATAACTGTCCCACAAAAGTACCAAGTGACACTCACAACATATACCTTCGATTCTTAGTAATTTGCAAAAATGGAAAATCCACCACAGCACAGGACATACCAGGCAGAACGACAGGCCTTCTGTGCTTTTCTTCTCAACTAAGGCCTCTCAGATAATGAATAGCAATGGGGGAAAATATTTAAGTACCATTCACTCTGAAATTCTTGATGAACATGGAACAGAAACTTAGCAAGGGATTAAATGATATACATGGAGACATACATACAGAGAGAAATGTGAAGTGAGGAAGCAGGGGCTTCTGAAGGGAATTTCAAATGCAAGCTATCAGTTTCCTGTCATCCCAATCAACCCTTCAAACATTCATTTGTACATCTGGCCACATGACACATATTTATTAAATACCTCCTATTTATTGAAGGCCTCTTACTGGATGAATCTGGAGCTCTTGAAAGAAACCTCAGACAGAAAGTATTCTCCCATGTAGCTATGGGACTGAGGGAGCTCACTTAGGGAAAAAATAAGGTAGAAAAGAAGTCTGAGGGCTGAGCGTTGAGGTATTCGAGTGGTCTAGGTATCAGGAACAACAAGCAAAAAAGATTAGAGAAGGAGTGATGTCCTAGAAGCCAAGAGCCTAGAACCAGAAGAGATCCAGGTTTACCAGTTCCTGACCTACAGCTGATATCTGAGGTCAGATAAAACTGCATGAGGCAATGGTTCCCAACGTGCGGTTCACACACTCTTGCGGGAACCCCAACACCCTTTCAGAAGATTTGCGAGTGCCATAATACTATGATGTCATTTGCCTTTTTCACTGTATTGACATCTGTATTGAGGCTGCACAAGTTAGGCTGTGTAAGACTGCTGATGACCTAGCACTAAATCAAGACAATGGCACCAACCTGTACTAGTCACACAGTCTCAGTAAAAAAAAAAAGACACCAATTTCACTTAGAAGTGCTCTTGATGAAGCAGTAAAAATTATTTTTATTAAACGTTGACCCTTGAGTACATGTCTTTTTAATATTCTGCATAAAGAATGGGGAAGCAATCACAAAGCACTTCTGCCGCATACAGAAGTGGTTGTCACCAGGAAAAGCACTTGAGCTTTCTTGCCTTGCAAGCAGAACTAGCAGATTTTTAAATGGAACACCATCTTTACTTAAAAGAACAACTGACAAATAATGATTATTTGGGCTTGAATATTTGGCAAATATTTTCGCAAAATTGGATAAAGTGAGCCTACTACTTCAAGGAAAATAACTAATAGTATTGATTACCAATGACAAAATTTGAGCTTTCAAGCAAAAATTGGTATTTACGTACTCCTGTGAGCTTGACAACTTCTCAACACTTAAAGACTTTTCTGATAAGTTTGTTGGTGATATTAATGATCATGATTTTTAAAATATTGCATAATGAAACGTGTTAACATTTGGAAGACCTGCATAATTCAGTGAACCATTATTTTCCAAATGGGGAATGAAGGACATAAAACCAGACACAGGTAAATAGCCATTCAAACTGCAACATAAAACAAGATTTTGATTTAACAAAGTATGAAAGTTCACTGATAACAAGTTTCAGAGTCCACACTGCAACTACCTTTTAAAAACTTTACTTACTGAGTCCTTATAGTATTAAAGAAAAATATCCACAATTATCTGGGAAGACTATTAAAAGAACTCTTCCTTTTACAACCATACGTCTCTATAAGGTCAGATGTTCTCCATATATTTCAATCAAACCAGCATAGGAAGAGATTGAATATACAAGTAGATGGGAATCCAGCTGTCTTCCATTAAGCCAGACAGTACAGGGTTTTGCAAAAAGGTAAAACAATGCCCCTCTTCTCACTCAATTTTGTTTCTAAAAGTTACTTTGTCATAAAAATGTTACTTATGCTAACACACAGTGAGCTTACTCTTGGCATTTTTAAATATACAAATGTCTTTAAACCTCTTATTTTTAATTTCTAAATAGTATATATCAATGGATAAATCCATATAAATGAAAGTTTATGGGTGTAAAGGGGTCCTAAGACCAAAGGTCAAGAGATACTGGATTAGGGAAAGGTACCCACAGAGATGAGCAGAGGGCCAGGACAGGCCAACACACAGAAGTTGAGCTGAAGAGGAGGAGGCTGCAAAGAAAAACTGAAAAGGTCTGAGGTTTCACAGAAGCCAAAAAAAAAGAGAAAGAGCTTTGATGTGCCTGTTGTCTTAAATGCTATCAAGAGATTGAGAAAGGAAGAAAGATGTTAGTAGAAATACACTATCACAATACCTGTAAAATTGCTAGGCCTGGTGTGAAACCAGGTGCTTGCTCCTTCATCTGAATGACTTGGTTCTTCAGTCTCTCCCTTATTTGCCTAGAGAAACAGGAAAAAATTGGAGTTAACATTTAATGTTTCAAGCCACAAATAAGCAATGTGTATTACTGGATGTATTTCTCTTTTAAATTAAAAACACCTTCATTAACAGACATTATCTGATATAATATGTCCTGTACCACCCATCAATTTTCCAGGCCTCAAGTAGACATGGATCTTTTCTAACTCTTATTGACACTGGGCCATGGGGTATGGGCCAGTTTAAAACATACTAGTTGAATATATAAAATAGACAATCAACAAGGACCTACTGTATAATACAGGGAACTCTACTCAATATTCTGTAATAACCTAAATGGGAAAAGAATCTGAAGGATACACGTATATGTATAACTGAATCACTCTGTTGTACACCTGAAACTGAAACATTGTAAATCAACTAACTCCAATATAAAATTAAAAATAATAAAAAAAAAATACTAGTTGATGGCATTCAAAATCATACAGTGAACAAATAAAAACTTGGACCAACACTTCTGGAAGGCTGCTAATCCTCATCTTTTTCAGCCTTTCCACTCTTCAGGTGCTGTAGGAAAAAAGTCTGCAGGAAAGAACTCAAGCTCACACCTTCTGCTCAACTTACCCTACCTAGTAAGATGATCACAGGGTATCCACATAAGGCTGAATGATAAATCAATGAATCCCACTCTGAATTCAATATGAATTTACAAATTATATCCTAATTCACAAAAGAATTTTCCTTACTCAAGGTTGAAAGTATAACCTCTTGTGAAACAAAGATACATCAATTTACTAACACACAACTCTCAACAATACAGTAAGACATCAAATAAATTACATCTATAAGTAAACATTCAAAGTAGTCCAACCTTGTCCAGTTATGATACAGTTATTAACTTGAACAGGATCTGTCTCTCCTGAAGAATCAGTTTTGTCATTTATCTTTTTTCATCTTAACCACACTTGACAAACAAATATACCCGGACATTAGCAAGCATCTCTTCCCTCATCCTAATTTGGTTACTCCCTTCCCCAGTTCTCCACACTTGACAAATATCTGGCATAAAAAGGCACAGGAGTCACAAAAATAGATTATGTGTATTAGCCTAGTAAATGGTAAGAATGTTGAACGATACAAGAAGTCATACCGAAGACTTCAAAATCTTCTAAGCTAATAGCCTTGTTTTTTCAAATCAGTATTCTATAAATCATATCGTTCAAAAGAAGTATTAATGGACTGTTGGATTTCCTTTTACTGGGATTTGACCTGAACAGAGGCCACAATTCTGCTCTGACACAAGATAACCGAAGATACTATAGCTGCCAAGTTTTTCCTAGGCTGCCACTGAAACTCCCCAGCAGTTCCAGCCACAGCTGTTTCTCCTGCATGATGATCAGAAGTGCTGCCCGGGGAGCTGCAGAAGGTCTCTCCCAGGGCCCAAGTTTCCAGACTCCACTCTCTCCTCTCCCCTTCCTTCCCCCAACCACTGTATGAACACAGAGTGCTAAGCAAAGGTTTCCACTGCTTCTCCTTAACCCTCTCGACCCAAACAAAACCCACGGTTTGGGGTGGGGGGTGGGGGTAAAGAGCCCGCCATTCCTGGCACAATGTGAGACAGTAAGGAGACACAACAGTGAGAAGAAGTGAACACGTCTGAGACTCTCAATAACCCTCTGAAGTATGAGAGGGACAAAAAGCTTTCTTATTCCTGCTCACAGATGTAGACACAGGCTCTAAGCAGTCAGGTCGGGTGGCTTTCCCAGGGCCAATTTACAGAAAGAACAGCAAGTGCAAAGGCCCTGAGTGGGTAATTGAGGCCCAAGGGGAAGCAGTAATCAAATGAGGTAGACAGTCATTTATTCGGAATGTGATGGGAAGCCATTAGAGGGTTTTCAACAGGGCTGACATGATTGGACTTACATTTTTTTAAAAATAGATCTTTATTGGAGTATAACTGCTTCACAATACCGTGTTAGTTTCTGTTGCGCGACAAAGCGAATCAGCCATATGCATACATATGTCCCCATATCCCCTCCCTCTTGAGCCTCCCTCCCATCCTCCCTATCCCACCCCTCTAGGTCATCGCAAAGCACCGAGCCAATCTCCCCGTGCTATGCTGCTGCTTCCCACCACCTATGTATTTCACATTCGGTAGTGTATGTGTGTCGATGCTACTCTCACTTCACCCCAGCTTCACCCTCCCACCCCATGTCCTCAAGTCCATTCTCTATGTCTACCTCTTTATTCCTGCCCTGCAACTAGGTTCATCAGCACCAAAAATATGGAACACTTCATGAATTTGCATGTCATCCTTGCGCAGGGGCCATGCTAATCTTCTCTGTATCGTTCCAATTTTAGTATATGTTCTGCCAAAGTGAGCACCGGACTTACATTTTTAAAGGATTATTCTGGCTGCTGAATTGGGAACAGACCCGAGAGGGAACGGTGAGAATCAGGGACAGCAGCAAGAAGTCACTGCAATTGCAAAATCCAGGCCAGGCCAGAGGTGATGGCGGCTTGGATTAAGGTATCAGTGGTAAGCTGGCAAGAAGTAGACGTATTCCAGATATACTAAACATGAAACACGGAGGAAATGCCAGGGCTACAGATGACTCTCAGGTTTTGGGGGTTGTGAAATGGAGCTGGGAAGACGGACAACTACAAATACTTTAAGAACAGAGCAGATTTCATACTGATACAGTGAATTTATTTACCAAATCTTATAAGGATTGTAGAATAAGTAAGCATTTGAGACCCAAAAGGAAGGAATCTAGGGACAAATAAACATAATACTTATACCCAGCAGGTAGCAAGCTACAGGAACCCAGTACTACAAGGTGGTATAGGTGGAAAATGTTGTTTCAGCCCAGTAGGTTAAGAGCAAAGAACAAAATGTTCTGTATTTTCTATGCTATAATTTAAATGGGTCTAAGTACGCATTTTTTTTTCCCTAAAAAAGATTATAGCTTGAGATCAGTTATACTGACTCCCTTAAACTTTTCTAAGAAGCAGGACTGTTTTAAAAGTTGCATTAGCAGGGACATTCTTCCAACTACAAAGATTTGTTTAAAAGCTAACACTTGGGCTTCTTTCTGAGACATGACCAGAATAGCAATGAGACATTTTTAAGTGCACATAAACCACAATCAGCAAGAACTAGACAGCCCAGAACACTAAAGCAACCAGTGGAAAATCTTCTGCCCTGGTGAGGAAAAAAGAAAAAAATCAAGACAACTGTAATTACGTCTCCATTAAGTCCCTTAAAATTTTTTTCCTGCCTGGTTTTCTTGGTTGGCCACTAACCGAAGCACCTTAAAACGAAAAGTGGAACAAGCCAAGTGTCAGGTGTGTCTGAAGTTGAAGAAACTACAGAAGAAGAACATGGAGAGAAAAATTAATACTCCCTCCCTCGTCTATCTTTATTTTAGGGTCATAGAGCTGTGATGAATTAAATGGTGGGAACCCCTTTAATTTTTATAGCTCACTTCCAGAAAGTATAAATGCTATAATGGAACAACTTTCGAATCACCGAACCCTCCTAAATAAACAGAAACTTCCTTGAATTGCAGACGCCTCCCATTTCTATCCTCGGCCCCATGAGTTATACCATCCTGGTAAAGATTCTGGGGGCAAAGTGAGGCAGAAGTGGGCATGTGGAGAAACACCCCTGATCCCTGAATAGAACTACACATGCCAGTCACACCATCTTCCATCAACATTCTCTAAAATCTAAGGGAAGACATATCTCAATCTTGATGTAGGAGAAATCAGTACTAGAGTGCCAATGAAGGTAGCAGGACCAAGTAGCAGTAAACCATTGAAGTCTCTCTGGTCCTGATGGACAGATGCTAGTAAAATAGTCGTAGCTAATTAAACATGAACAGACACAGATGCAGTTTTAACTAAGTTACTACTGGTATCTAGTGGGTAGAGGCTAGGGATACAATTACATATCCTACAATGCACGGGACAAAGAACAACAAAGAATTATCCAGCCCAAATGTTAATAGTGCCCAAGGATGAGAAACCCTGCTACTGGCCAATAAAATGCAATGTTTGGGGTTATCTTTTCTAAGGTGCAAAAATCACAGTGGAAATCATTTATAGCTCAACCTGTCAAAATTTGTTTGAATCTCTATGGATAAGAGTTATTTGCGTGACTATCAGTTTTCTCCAAGTTGACTTCTCCCACATATAGTTGTCAAAGAGCCTAGTCAACAAAAGTCAAATGTGTACATCCCTACAGAATCACATCACCCTTGAAGAGTCCTAGTCAGAGCCTAATATCTCTAACAGTCACCCAGATCTCTTGCCTCAAGTCTTGTACAATTATTCCATTATGAATTCCAACTCATTCTGTTTTACATAATGGCCTATTTTCAAATTTTGGACATTTTATGACTGAGAAAAAAAGCATTGCTAAAATATAACGTAACAAGGACATCTCAACAGAAGCTACAGGTAGGAAAAGGAGGCGGTAAAGGGTATTTAGCTACATGGCTAAGAAACCTACATGATGAGAAAAAAGCTGCCCAGTCAACAAACACTGAAATGTAGCACAGGCTTCGAGGAATTTGCAAATGATCTTCAAAAGGTCCACAGAATAGGCCTTTAGTAACTAATCAGAGAAAAATCAAGAACATTCATCTTCAACATGCAGGGCTATTCTAAACAAGGACATACATTTCTCACCCTCCCCCACCCCCACAAGGGGACTGTTGTTATAAGATTTTACAATGCAGTACAACACAAATGTCTGATTTCATCTGCTTTATTTTCATTTTGTTCATTTGCTGTTTTATGTTTCATTACAACTGTTACACTGCTAAAAAATTCTTCAAATTTTCTGAAAAACTTAACATGTAGTTCCTTGTAAAAACAATTGAGGCCACCTAGTGTTCCAAGAAAGGCATATATTTCAAATTCCTAGTTAGTTAAGTCAAATTAAAAGATTAAATTACCTCCTTGTTGAAGAACATATTTGCAAATGATGCAACCAACAATGGCTTAATTTCCAAAATATACAAACAACTCACATAACTCGATAACGAAAAAAACAAGCAACCCGATCAAAAAAATGGTCAGAAGACCTAAATAGACATTTCTCCAAAGAAGACATACAGATGACCAACAGACACATGAAAAGATGCTCAACATGATTAATTAGAGAAATGCAAATCAAAACTACAATGAGGAATCACCTCACACTAGTTAGAATGGCCATCATCAAAAAATCTACAAACAATAAATGCTGGAGAGGGTGTGGCGAAAAGGGAACCCTCTTACATTGTTGGTGGGAATGTAAATTGGTGCAGCCACTATGGAAAACAGCATGGAGGTTCCTCAAAAAACTAAAAATAGAGTTGCCAAATGATCCAGCAATCCCACTCCTGGGCATATATCTGGACAAAACTATAATTCAAAAAGATACATGCACCCTTATGTTCACAGAAGCACTACAATAGCCAAGACATGGAGACAACCTAAATGCCCATCGACAGATTAATAGATAAAGAAGATGTGGTACGTATATGCAATGGACTACTTCTCAGCCATAAAAAAAGAATGAAATAATGCCATTTGCAGCAACATGGATGGACCTAGAGATTATCACACTAAGTGAAGTAAGTCAGAAAGACAAATACCATATGATATCACTTATACGTGGAATCTAAAATATGACACAAATGAACTTATCTATAAAACAGAAACAGACTCACAGACATAGAGAACAGACTTGTGGTTGCCAAGGGGGGCAGGTGGGGGAGGGGTGGGAGTTTGGGATTAGCAGATGCAAGCTATTATATATAGAATGGATAAACAAGGTCCTACTGTATAGCACAGGGAACTATATTCAATATCCTGCGATAAACCATAATGGAAAAGAATATGAAAAAGAATGTGTATATATATATATATATGTGTATGTGTATATATATATATATATATATATATATATATATCTCTCTGAAACACTTTGCTGTACAGCAGAAACTAATATAACATTGCAAATCAATTATACTTCAATAAAGTAAATTTATTAAAAAAAGAATTACTATAATTTAATGCAAATATTTACTAAACTTGACAGTTACCTCAAATATATATTTGAAAGCTTAATGTGAATCTACTTTATGCTCCAATGAAAATTTATAATGTAAAATTCTTCCACCCAATTCTCTCAAACTCTCTCAAAGACCTAAGGGAAAGGTGAATTGCCTGATATTTATGACATGAAAATAGCTAAACGTGTAAAATTCTAATGAACCCCCCAATTCCCAGTGAGTGTAAAGGTCATCATTAATCCACATACACAGTGACAGAATAAATGCTTTTTAAACTTCTAGATCAGGGTTTATCGATCTCAACACAACTAACATTTGGGCCAGATAACTCTTTGCTGTGGGGACATCCCATGCATTGTAGGGTGCTTAGCAGCAACCCTGGCTTCTACCTCTAGATGCCGCCAGCGCACAGCCACTCCCCATATGACAGGCAAAAATGTCTCCAGACATGTCCAAACGTGGCCTGGGGTGGAAGGAGGGACAAAACTGCCCCCGTTTAAGAACCACTGATCTAGAGGAAACGAATGGAGCTGCAAAGTAGGTTGATCGGTGGAGAAAGGCTTCATAAAAGATAGGATTTTAAAAAGAGCCTAAAAGTGCGTTAGCATTAGAGAAAGGTCACACAGAGAAACAGCATTGTCAGTGTCCAGGTGCACACAACAGGGTGCGGTAGGATGCCTGAACAACTGGCCCCACCTTCCCCCGCCCTCACTTGGGGGTGGGGGCGGCTTCTACTCAGATCCAGCAAATTGGTGACACTAAGAACAGAGAGCATGGTATTGCTAAGCTTTCCACGTCCTTTCAAAAGGCCAGGCATCCAGATTCTTCTGTGTAACTACACACTAACGTGTCAGGAGGTAATCCAATTTCTAAAAATAACTCTGTAATCCCAACAAAACATAACTACATTTGGCCTCCAGGTTACCATTCTGCAATCTTCAGCTGGTAGCAAGAGTTACGAGACATGATGGGGTGGCCCCAAGCCTCAGGATCCGAAAGTGAGGGCCCAACACCCAGAATTACTCCTATTTCAGGGGTATCTAACCACAGATCTGGCCATCAGAGCAGATTATGGCCCTAATCTCAAGCAGGCCTCTGGATCATCATCCAAGGGGAATGCCGAGAAACTGTAGAAAACTGGGGTATCCACTTGAAAAGGAAGAGCAGGCCAACAGCTCTTATCTGAGAAAAGGCTCACAGAGACCTGGCCTTTCTGCTTTTAGAGAAGACTAAAGGACAATCTTGGGTAGAAAGGGCTTAGGTCCAAAAGGCTGCTTACTAAATAAGCAGGGACTAGTACTTGGGCACCAAAATCCAAAGGAAAGATCATTTATCTTAAGTCATGCAAGGCAGTGAACTCTCTTCCCCGTAACACTAGCAGGCTCGTGGCCCCACCTCCTTCAAATCTTTGCCCAGGAGTTCCTTTCACAATGAGTATGAGCTTAATTCCCATATTCAAAATTATAACCCCCATGCCTCAGAAATCTGTCCCTCTTCCCTGCTCTGGTTTTCTCTTTGGCATTTCTCACTACCTTACATTCTGTTTTACCAGTTTTACCATCTGTCTCTACGTATCAGGACGGAGACTCCACGAGGGTAGGGATGTGGGCTGTTTTGTTGACTGTTATAGTCTCGTGGCTTTGAAGAGTGCCTGGCATATAGGAGGCACACAGATATTTATTAAGTGAATAAATATCCAGAAACACATATTTGTCCCTAACCCTCAGATCTCCCCCCAATTTTCAAATCCAGCCTACAACCTTGGAACTCCCCTAAGGAAGAAATGGAAGTGTTCCTTCCAAAGGGACACAACTGGCAACTAGATCCAGGTTTCCCATAGGCAGAGAAGGAATCTGGAATGGTGAATTTTGTCCAGTCCTGGCTACCAGAAAGATATAAAGGGAGAATACATAAAAGTAGAGAAAAGTCAGGGATGGCCTTCTCAGCAGAATGGGAAGCATGGCAACAAGAGGAAGACTGCTATAAATTAAAAAAAATTAGTTTATGAAATTCCTTTTAGCAAAAGTAGTAAGTGCCTGACAAAGTAAGAAGCACCATGTACTGGGTGAAGACCTTGGTTCTAATTGAGCCTCTGCCATTAACCAGCCGAGTAACCTTTGGCCAAATCACATCACTTTTCTTGCCTCAACTATTTCCTCAGCTTGCAGGATAGGATGGGCAGTGAACTAGATTCTGGAGAAATTCTGACTGTGGAATTCTTGACTTGCCCCATCCTTCCTCCCTCCAAGGAAGAAATTTTACAATTCAAATACTACATCAGAGAAGAAACTGCCCAGGGAGCTTGAAGGCTTGCAAATTGGTCCCCAGAGAGGCCCAACAGTGGTGGCAAACAAGGAAGCTGACCTGCAAATCTGGGGAATGAGGGACCCTTCCCTTTGACACCAGGATCCCTGGCTGCAATGTAAGAAGTTCACTTACCTTTCCTCTCAAGAGTGTCCCTGGCCTAGTAAAAGAGGAAGGTAGGGACACCCTGCCCAGACCCTCTACCTGCAGCCCAACCTACTCAAGCTCTAAGAACCACCTTCTTGTTCAGGATTCCCCCAGGGCCATGGCCAAGGGTCTGCTGCCTGCTGCAGCCTCAGCATGGGGAGCTGAGGCACTGCACTACTTCATGAACCAAGCAGGCTGTCCCCCGTTCCAGAGCTCCTCTTCTCTGAGGAATTGTGAGCTCTACCTGCTCCTGGAGTCAAGCTCTCCATGAAGGTCAAGGTGCCACGCTGTGGCAGCATCTGAAAGAGCCATTTGATAAGCACATTAAAGAAAAATCTTCTGTAAGTACAAAGTCCGTAGTCTTAGTGCTTGTTTATGAATTGTGTTAGTAGGAACTAGTATCAATTAGTTCAATTGATTGCTCAACCACGGGGCACTGTAAAAGATTAGCTATGTTACTTCTGAGCCAACAAGGGAGAGGAACAGTACCTGGAACAGTACCTGGAACAGTCATTTCCAGAGAATGCTTTCAGTACCTGCCACCAAATCACTGCCCTATTCCTCCTCATTGATGAAACTTGGACTTAAGCATTAAGGCTTTAGGGACTTTCCTGGTGGCACAGTGGTTGAGACTCCGTCGCCCCCATGCAAGAGGCCCGGGTTCAATCCCTGGTCAGGGAACTAGATGCCGCATGCATGCCGCAACTAAGTTCGCATGCCACAGCTGAGGAGCCCGTGTGCCACAACTAAGACCCAGCGCAACCAAATAAATTTTTTAAAAATTTAAAAAAAAAGAGTTAAGGCTTTAGATAAGTGGTTCTCAACCTTCAAGATGCATTAGAATCAAAGGATGAGCTTTTAAAAGATTTTTAAAATATTGAGTCCAGTGGCTTATTGCTAGCAATTCCAATTAAATCAGTCTGTGTGGGTACCAAGCATTGAAGCTTCCTATGAATATAAGTTAGTAAAACTACCTTGGAAAAGATTGTCAATTTCTACTTATATAAAACTGCTCATATATATGTCCTATTACTCCACAATTCTACTCTTAGGGATGTAACCAACAGAAAGGTATATATTATATGTTCCACGAAAAGACATATGAAAGAATGCTCATAGCACTATTCATAGTCACCCAAAACTAGAAACCAAAATGTCCATGGATAAGCAAATAGTGGCATATTCATATAGAATACAAAACAGCTATGAGAGTAAATGAACTACAACTACCTGCAACATGAAATAATTTAAGAAACACAACATTGACTGAAAGAAGCCAGACACAGAAGACTTTATACTGTATGATGTCATTTATATAAAGTTCAAAACCAGGCAATACTAATCTGCAGTGTTGGAAGTCAGGATAGTGATTACCTTTGTTGGGGATGGTGATGGGATGGGAGTGAGAGAGGGGCTTCTGGAATGCCAACACTGTCATTTCTTACTGGGTGCTACTCAAGTTGAGTAATGAAAAACTCATTGAGCTGTACACCGACGACAGGTGCACTTCTCTGTATGTATTCATATGTAAATAAAAAGAAATATCAAAACCAAAAGCTCCCAAGGTGATTTTAATCTGTAGCTAACATTGAGAACCACTGAAATAGATCTCAAGGCCAGACTTCCCTGGTGGTCCAGTGGCTAAGACTCTACGCTCCCAGTGCAGGGGACCTGGGGTCGATCCCTGGTCAGGAAACTAGATCCCACACGATGCAACTAAAGATCCTGCATGCCGCAACGAAGACCCCACAGGCAGCAATGAAGATCCTGGCGCAGCCAAATAAATAAATAAATATTAAACAAAAAAAGGAATGGGGCTTCCCTGGTGGTGCAGTGGTTGGGAGTCTGCCTGCCAATGCAGGGGACACGGGTTCGAGCCCTGGTCCGGGAAGATCCCACATGCCGCAGAGCAGCTGGGCCCGTGAGCCACAATTACTGAGCCTGCGCGTCTGGAGCCTGTGCTCCGCGGCAAGAGAGGCCGCGATAGTGAGAGGCCCGCGCACTGCGATGAAGAGTGGCCCCCACTTGCCACAACTGGACAAAGCCCTCGCACAGAAACGAAGACCCAACACAGCCATAAATAAATAAATAAAAATAAATAAAATTTAAAAAAAAAAAAAAAAAGGAATGAATCTCAAGGCAACTATCACTGTCAAAGAGATAATGAATCAATCATCTCTGTATACATTAACTAATTACTAATCGTTAACAGCTAACTTGTATTGAACACTTATTATGTACCAGGAACAATTCTAAATGCTCTTCAGTTAGGAACTCATTTAATTTTCCTAACAATTCAGTGGCCTAGATATTATCTTTATTTTACATTTGAGAAAATTCTGGCACAGAGGTTAGCTAATTTGCTTAATGCCACAAAACTAGTAAGGAGTGAAAGAAGGTTTCTAGGTGTTTTGGATATAGACACAAATAAAAGAATGCATGTATTTGCCCTTACGGAGCTTACAAGTATATTTAACTTGCTCTCCACTCAACCAAAACATATCCAGTAAGCACCTATTCTCAGTAGCCTGCCAAGAAGCAAACCTAAATTATCTCTTCACAACCAGTCTTTCTAAAAAGAAGATTTTATCAAGAAAAGCTACTGATTAAGGGACTGGGTTTGAAATATAAGCAAACAAAAAACGAAGCTCAAGCACAAACAATGCAGTTTAGCAAACCACATGCAGAAAAGCGCTCAGGTGTAAGTATTGTGATTTCTAATGTAAACGTTTGGGGTTCCTCCTCACCAATGTGAAAGATTCACCACCATCTAATTTACATCTCACCTTCTTTGTCCACCATCTCTGTCTTCCAGGAAACCCAAGGTGGGTTTCACTGCCAGTGACTCTATAATTCACTCAAAAACCTCTGCTCACAAAATTACGGCTTCATGGGGCAATTACTGTTGCCAGCTACAGTTGTTACTAAATAACTGGTGAGGTCCAAGGTCCCAAGAGCAACCTCCAGGTGGATCACACAAAATATATCCTTTCCCCTTCTACTTTCATCTTTCCCCACCAGTCACCTCCCAGCCAGGTGTTACTCCCAGGGAATTAAGTCTGGCAATCATATCCACTAGCGAAGCATTCAGATTTCCCATAGGGTAGAAATGGCAGAGGTCAAAAGGAATAGAAAATACTGTCAGGACTCAAGAGCCAAACTAGAAAGTAAATCTAGGACCAGGACACAGGCGATAGCTGTCAGAGGGGCATGAAATTGACGGAAAAAGAAAACGTTTAGTGGGTTCCACTTAGCAAATGATGACTGGTGCAGTGGGAAAAGCTATGGTCTGGAAGGAGACCCTCTGCCACTAATCAGCCTTGTAACCTTGTTACCTCACTAATCTCAGTCTCCTCACCTCCAAATTACAGGGCAAGGGAATTAACTGGATTTCTGAGTTCTGACTGGGATGCTGCAGGCAACCCAAACTACTCTCTCGTCTGGCAGCTGCACTTCTGGGAGCATAGTCGTCGGGGTGAGTAAGAGAACTTGTCCCAGAAGCATAGGAGCCAGCGGGCACAGCCACTAGGCCCCTTTCTTTGGTTGTAGGGAACCGGTCTTCAGGTGTGAAGGGCTCAGGACAATGTCCTCCCTCCCCACCCGGCTGGCCAGACTCTTAGGCTACAATTCTCCCCCCAGCAAGAAAAAAAAAAGGGTCCTTAGGGACCTGCACACCCTGCTCACAGCCCTCGCCAGCAGCCCAACACGCCCTAACAACAATGACAGGTCCTTACGCGGAGATGACCTTCCCGTTCAGGATTTCCGCCGGCGCCATGACCTCTGTAAGTCCGCTGCCCACAATGGTCACCGACAAAACCGAGGTTCGACTCTCGCCACTGCTGCGCGGGACTGCCCAACACACGTGCTTAGCGACCGCCCAGACCGACCCTGCTCCTGCGCGTGCGCTCCCCTGGACTTGGATGCGCGCGTGCGCGGTCCAGACGGACGTAGGCCCCTCAAGCAGCGAAAAGCTGAATAGAGGGAGGGTCTGAAATGCCACGGGAAGATGAGGGAACTCTGTGGAAGACTGGATGGAGGAAATGATTGGCTGGTGGAAGGACCCTTTCCAGAATGCGCCATCGTGTGGGCGGGGAAGCAGCTGAAGAGGGAATCACCCCCGATTCCAGCCTTTCGGTGGCGGGGCAGGGGGCGGAGCCGAGGGGCGGTCTCGCAGGAGACCAGTTTGGCTGGCGCGGGAGGCCTGCGCGGGCTAAGGGGGCGGGGCTCCTGCTGGAGTGTTCTGGCCCGGCTCCCGCGTGGGGAGCTTGGCTGGGCGCCGGGCTGGCCGGCAGGGGGTAGACCTGCAGAGTGTGGGGTGGCGTCCGGCGTTCTCGCTCCCCGGCTGCGTCAGACTGGTGTCGGGGCCCCCACCCCGAAACTGAATCGGACAGTGTGGGTGGCGCCTCTGACTGTTTTTAAAATCTCCTCAGGTGAAGCTGATGCTCCGCCATGGTTGAAACCCAACCCGCTGTTTCAGGTCGGTGGAGCTGGAGCGCCGCGTGGCTCCCTGAGGGTGTGGATAACCCCAAGTTGGCCAGTACGGGGAGGGTCGTCAGCTTTGCGAGTCTAGATTTTGCCAGATTCCCCCACGCAGATCTGGGGTTGGAGAAAGGACGCGGGCCTTACATAAACTGGATGCCTAGTGACTGACAGGGGCAGACACTCCTCCCTCTTGGAAGGCAGCTGGGGTGTTTGCGAGGACTGGGCCTGCAAGTTTCTGATTGGTTCCAGGACCGACCCACAGATACTAAAATCCGCAAATGCTGAAATCCGTTATAAAAAATGTAGTAGTTTTTACATATAACCTAAGCACATACTCCCGTGCATACTCCCGAGATTACTCTAGATCAGTAATCTCTAGATTACTGATGCAGGGTAAATGCTATATAAATAGGTGCTGGTATGCTGCAAATTCAAGTTTTGCTTTTTGGAACTTTCTGGAACGTTTTTTTTTTTAAATAATTTTTGACCCAGGGTTGGTTGAATCTGAGGATGCGGAACTCAAAAATACTGAGGGCCAACTGTATAATAACTTTAAAATGTTAGGGACTTCTGAATACATACCGTCACATTATGTTATACCTGGACAACTGAAATTAAGACGAAAATTGAAGCAGATGTTCCTGGAAAATTACAGGTAGTGAAACTTTTGTGATTGTAATACTAAATAGACATTGACTACAGCTTCTTGTTTGCTGAGGGAGATGACATAAACCCCGATTTACAGATGTAGAAATAGACTTTGAAGGATAACTAGTCAAAGATGCATAGCTGTGCCTAGAATTAGGACCAAAACTGGATGTTTCAAATATGTTGCCTTTGCACCTTAACGGCCTGGTTTTCAACTGTAATATCTCTATGTGACCTGTACAATTAATTCATTCATTCATTGAGCAGATAGTTACTGAGTAGCTACTGTGTCAACAACAAAAGACACTGCTCTAGGTGCTAGAGATACCACGGTGAACCAATAAAGTTGCCCCCCCCATCAGCTAATGATCAATTAAAGAAATATGTGCTCTAATTTTAGATATTGAGACCTAGCATTTTTAAAAAATAGGCAA
Organism: Balaenoptera musculus; assembly: GCF_009873245.2. Classification (NCBI taxonomy): domain Eukaryota; kingdom Metazoa; phylum Chordata; class Mammalia; order Artiodactyla; family Balaenopteridae; genus Balaenoptera; species Balaenoptera musculus. Next base: position 138,818,580 of record NC_045786.1, on the reverse strand, counting down.
GCTAAGAGGATAGGGAATGGTGGTGGGAGGCAGGAGAGTGCTGTTTTAGAAGTGTGCTAAGAGAGGCTTCTCTGGGGAATCTGACTTGAGCAGAAACCTCAATAAAGAGAGGAAGGTAGGGTGTAAGAAAAAAAAAGCGAGGGATTGGTTTGAGCAACTGGTAGATGGAGTTGCCATTACAGAGATGAAATAAGTTTTTAGATGTTTTTAGATGCCTCTTAGACATCCAGATGTCTTAGTGATATTCATATAAACGAGAGATACGATAGCTAAATCCGTGAGATTGGATGAGCGCCCAGGAAGAGAATGAGTGTAGGTAGAGAGAGGACCTAGGACTGATGCCTAGGACACTTCAATATTTAGAATTCAAAGAGATGAGGAGGAACCAGGAAGGAAGATTGAGGAGTCCAGCGTGTTATGAGAAAAAACTCCGAGAGCATGCAGCCTTAGAAGACAAGTGAAGAAGAAAGTGTTTCACAGGAATAAGAGGTAACTAATTCTGCCGAGTATATTGCAGATTGGTCAAATAAGATAAAGACTGAGAACCGATCATTTCACAGAGAATAGAAAGATAAAATATTTTTATTCAAATCCTGTTAATGGCAGTTGCTTGAAAAAATGTGTATCCTTTCTGCAGAAGTTCCATTTTTACAAAAATTTTGAGGGTTATTTGATAATATCTATCAAAACTTTAATGTGTGCTTTCTTTGATCTTGTAATTCCACTTCTAGGAATTCATCCTAGAGTAATAAGTACACGTATATACAAACATATATGTATAAAAGTGTTCCTCACAGCATCAATTTCCATAGTAAAAAACAATAAAATCTCCATCAGGATGGATGAAGTTGTTAAAGGAACAATGGATATATACTATAGATGCACTGTAAGATAACTTTCACAAATTGTTAAATGATCAAGGCAGGTTATCCAGTAAAATGTATAATATGATTTATGTTAATATATTCAAAGCAGGCCTTCTTTGATTACATTATCAAAAACTGCCCCCTCACTTACCTCCTCGTTACTATCACATTAGCCTATTTTATTCACAGCACTGAACACTATCTAAAATGATTTTATTTATTTATATACTTGTTTACTATCTTTTTCTTTTTCCACCAGAATTTCAGCTTTATAAGAAATTTCCTGTCTTGTTCATAGTTATGTTTCTGCTGCTTGGGGATGTAATTTTTAAAATCTAGTTTTAGAGGGAAAAAATGGATATTTCTTATTTTCCTGGTTTAGTTATTAAACTATTACTCTCATTCCTATTAATACTAATTTTATCCCTGCCTCATTTTTATCATATGTAAATGAAGATAGGGGAACAGTCGTTCTCAACCCTAAAGTCACACTAGAATTACCTGTGTAGATTTTTTAAAATATTTCTGCTTAGGCTCTCCACTGCAGACCAATTAAGTCAGAACTTGGGGTAGTGTCAGAGTATCAGTATTTTTTGAAGTTATCTTTGAGATTCTAATGGGTGGGCAGGGTTGAGAACCACTAGATTAGATGATATTTGAAGTATAATTCTAGTGATTCTGGTATCAAGAATACATAATAGGGACATAATTTCTTAGAATTAGAATACCAGTTTTTCAGACAAATCATCTCTTGCTTTAGGAATAGTAGATGGAATCATCATTTTTCTCCTCCTTTCAAAACACTTCTTTCTTGATAAGGTGTAAGTATTGAAGTACAAAAATTTGACCTATTCCAAGAATTTCACAAGAGAAAGCCCCAAAATATAAGTTTTACCTTTGCTGGAATGTTTACTTTCAGTGGGATCACTTTCCTAAGAGTTGTTAAGTTCGCTCATGCTTGATGAAACCATTTTATGTTTTCACTTCATTAATTAGGGAAATAAAGACCCACAGGCCTTACTTTATCACTTTAGGAGGTCTCTTTGCCCTTCCCTGGACCTCTGTGATACATTCTCCTAGCAACAGCTCCTTTGATGTGCAAACATTCTTTTGGTAAATAGTGCAGGGCAGCCACTCATACTGGCCAATTCAGGTTTCTTCTAGAATTGACCTTGGATTTGGAATTTTCTCTTGTGCCTGATATGGTAAAAATTTATGGTTTTTACTTTCCACTAAATGAAGCATAGCATACTGTATCTTTCTAATGTGAGTTGTTTTTTTTTTTTAATTTACTTATTTTTTACTTATTTACTTTTGGCTGTGTTGGGTCTTGGTTGCTGTGCACGGGCTTTCTCTAGTTGTGGCGAGCCGGGGCTACTCTTCGTTGCAGTGCGCAGGCTTCTCATTGCGGTGGCTTCTCTTGTTGTGGAGCGTGGGCTCTAGGCACACGGGCTTCAGTAGTTGTGGCACGCAGGCTCAGTAGTTGTGGCTCGTGGGCTCTAGAACACAGGCTCAGTAGTTGTGGCACACGGGCTTTGTTGCTCCGCGGCATGTGGGATCTTCCCGGACCAGGGCTTGAACCCGTGTCCCCTGCATTGGCAGGCGGATTCTTAACCACTGCACCACAAGGGAAGTCCTCTAATGTGAGTATTGATAAATCTTATGACTGTGTAAAAAACAAAGTTAAGAAAAAAAAAAATAAAGTTATGTAGAAACCTAAATTCACAGAATAATTGTGTCATATTGCCATATTCTATTTTTTACTTCAGACTCCTATTATATTTTTATTATATTTCTATAAGGTAAGTTTGGGAGAACAGTACTATCACCTATATAAGTTAACTTTGTATATGTATATAAGGGTGGTTTTTTTGAAAGAACCTGTTGGGTTCTTTAGTTGTTCAATCTGTAGTTTTTGTTCCTCATATGGGATGATAGAGATAAACCAGAAATAGATTCTGCTCTTAATGTACCTTTAATTTAGTAGGAGACCTAAGATTTTTACATAATACAATATATTTTTTTAAAATAAATTTATTTATTTATTTATTTTTGGCTGCGTTGGTACTTTGTTGCTGGGCGCGGGCTTTCTCTAGTTGCAGTGAGTGGGGGCTACTCTTTGCTGCGGTGTGCGGGCTTCTCATGCGGTGGCCTCTCCTGTTGCGGAGCACCGGCTCTAGGCACACGGGCTCCAGCAGCTGTGGTGCGTGGGCTCAGTAGTTGTGGTGCACGGGCTTAGTTGCTCCGCAGCATGCAGGATCCTCCTGGACCAGGGCTTGAACCTGTGTCCCCCGCATTGGCAGGCGGACTCTCAACCACTGTGCCACCAGGGAAGTCCCCATGATACAATATTGAATGAGATAACGATCAAAGGAAAAGTATAGCTCGTATACTATAAGAGTTAGGAGGAGAGAGAGATTACCCTCACCTTGCGTGAATCAAGGAAGGAGGTGGTACTTGAGATACTGCAGGATCAGTTCATGCTTCTGGGGATATATTTTGGCTCACATAGTAGCTTTTTTCTTAGAGGCAATATGAGTGAAACTAACAAGTTTTTAATAGAGCATAAGATTCATAAAATGGTAAGGAAATAAAAATAAAAGCAGAGAATAGGATTCTTAAGAAGACCTTTGTCTCCAGTATGATTCTTGTGCCAGGACTGAGGAGCAGTTTATTCTCCCTTTTCAATTCACCAAAATTTTAGTTGTTCTTTTAAGTCTCTTCTTTGGTTCTTAGAAAAGGAATTGATATAGTAATGATTTTAAGTATCAAATAATTAAAATGAAGACGAGACTAAAGTTTCATTAAAGACAATTGTTCTTTAATAAGTGTCTTCAGTATCAATAAATCTAGAATAAATTAATAGAGGAATTTCAAAACCGATTTCAGGGTTAGTAAAGAAAACCAGGGCTTCATACTTCTGTTCCATGTTCTTCAAATCACACCCACCTGATTTTTTTTTTTTTTTCCTCCTCTTATAAAAATTCCTCTCATTCTGGGGCTGTTCCATTTCCTGGGAGATACCACCAGCAAAAGAAACTCATACCCCACTTACTTGCAGCCCTTCCAGTGCACAGTTTCTAAATGCCACTTTTTTCCCACTAGAGTACATTCTCTGATCTTAAAAAAGAAATCTTCATCTTTTCACTTAATAAAATACATGGGTATTAATTTGGAAGATGTCTTTCTTCTATTTCTTTTATTTTCACTTTAGAAAAGAAAGATAATATATGGAATTGAAATGGATAGGGAAAATGGATTTAAGGCAGTATTGAGTTCTTGGGAGATTGAATTTATAAAAATCATTCATAATGTGAGGTTACATTTTTTGTTCCTCTGGGACAGAAAGAGCACTATGAGCTATCACATGCTATATTGTTAACTCATTTTAGACGTTATCTTTTAGCTGAATCTTGAGAGATATAGTTAGCATTTCTGATTCAGAAATTGAAAATGAAGGAAAAGTGTCTAAAGATATGATTCACAAGTAGCATTTAAGTATGATACTATAAGTGCATATATGTATATCAGCAGGCTGTTTTCAACCAGTTATAATTTAAACAGTGTTTTGATACTATCTTTAGAAACTAGATTTGTCTTGTGTCCAAGCAACAGGTTCAGCGGGCACCTCCTTCTGAGGTCTGGCTAAACTGTAAGGATCTGAGGTGGAACCTTCCCGAAGACTTCGTTGACTCTGGGCAGACCTCAGCATCTCTTCCTGACTATTCTCTGCAAACTCTTCTTGGAAGCACTTTAGTTCACCATTACTAGATCTGTTTCATTCTTCTTTTATCTCCAGCATGTCAAGCCCTCTCCAGTTTTTAAACCATTCAAATCCAGGCAGGCTTGCTACTGCCCAAAGCAAAGGGCCCCACAAGGCCAAGCCATCGGAACTCAGGCATCTATCAGCTTACACATCTCGGAAAAATAGCCCAGGGGTGAGTTGTACTCTGGCATTTATTTTTTTCCCCCATTTTCAGGAGGAAGAGGTAAATCTCTTGCACAAGTGAGAGCTAAAAGAAAGGAAAGTTCAGTTCTGTTTGCCCACTTGCCTGTGCTAGCACCCTTTGCTAATGAATGATGCAAGACATGAGGTCAAATGATTTCTCACTTCTTTTGATTCCTGGCTTGACTCTAGAACAAGAAGCAAGGAAACATCTGAATCTAATGGAACCTCAAAGTGGATTTTACTTATTTTTGCTTTTTTGGTGGTTCTGATATTTCACCAAGGCCCACGATCCCAAAACAATATAAAAATAGACTGTAAAGGGCCTCTGAGTTAATTTGATCCAACCCCATCATCTTGCAGATTAGCAAACTGAACACTGGAGAGGGGCCACAGTGATTTAGGGGCAGAACTGAGTAGTCTGACTCCCATCACCTTTCTATTGTCCCATATTACCCATTTGGTATGCAGCTTTATTAGGGCCGCATCCTAATGAGACTCTGGAAATTAAATACCCTCTTGGATCAGATGATATCTCTTCCGTTGATATTTTTAAGACCAGTGGACTGATCCATCTGTTCTTTAGCTTGTAGCTCCTAGGAGATGAAGTTTGAGCTGGGGGGTGAAGATGGAGGCTTCGGGGGGTGGTTTATTTCCATCCCCTATTTGCTTTAAATGAGAATGACAAGCCTAGTTTCTTTCTTAGGAAAGGAAATGTATTACGTTAAAATAAGTCAATAGATGAATGGATAAAGAAAATGTGATATATGTATTCTTTAAAAACAATATCATTCAGCCTTTGAAAAAGAAGGAAATCCTCCCATCTTCAACAACATAGATGAACCTGGAGGACATTCTACTAATTGAAATAAGCCAGACAAAGAAAGACAAGTACTACGTGATCTCACGTATAGGTAAAATCTAAAACAGTCAAACTTACAGAAGCAGAGAGTGGAATGGTGATTTCCAGAGGTAGAGGGAAAAGGGAAATGGGGAGATGTTGGTCAAAGGGTACAAAGTTTTAGTTATGCAAGATGAATAAGTTCTGGAGATCTAATGTTCACCAATGTGACTATAGTTAACAATACTATATTGTATACTTGAAACTTGCTAAGAGGGTAGATCTTAAATGTTCTCACCACAAAAAAAAGAAAAAATGGTAACTGTGTGAGGCGATAGATATGTTAATTAGCTTGATTGTGAAGATTATTTCACAATGTATACATGTATCAAAACATTGTCACATACTTTAAGTATATACATAATTTTAATTTTCAACTATACCTCTATAAAAATGGGGAAAAGAAGTAACTGATACAATGCAAAATGACAGTGTTCCACAACCTTTAACTCCTTTCAAGTACATAAATGCTCATGAATCCCTCTAGGAATTTAAAAAATTATTTTACCATTTTTCATGAAATATGATAACACCATAAAAATATATTTAAATATTGGTACATTATAAAATTATAAAGTTTATATTAATAAAGTAATTATCTTATTTTCAACATGTCCTCATTTAACTATGAACTTTATTTTAAATCAATTATAAGACAAAAAGCTTGAGTTTGCAACAGTAAGTTTAAAAATAATATCGTATGTTTTCTTTGGGACTAATATATATTAAAATCTAAATTGAATTATAACTATAATATAGTACCATAAAATTTTTCTTATCCTCTGATAATGGCCTTATAGTTTGTGATTTTAAAAGTCAGTTGTATTATGTTTGTAAACTTTAGTTTTTGTGTGTTTAATTTCAAGCATACAGAAAAGTACAGAGACTAATACAACGCCACGTACCTACCACACAGATTTAAATTTGACATTTCTCTCCAAATTTGCTTCACTTGTTCTTTTAAGAAATAAAACTTCACTGACAAAATTGAAGACCATTTTGTAACCTCCGATCCCATTCTTCACTCTTGGGATGGATGATATAAATAAATTTTACAGTAGGATCAGACATCAACCAGTAAAGATCTTTGCCACTCCTAGCACTGGGGCAGGCCCTGGGGCCTCTGCTGCTGAGCATTAGTCATCTTGGTTACTGGATTGTAAGGGAAGTGAATGGACCCAGGGTCTGGGGTGGTGAGAGATGAGGGTGTTAGGGCAGCTGCTATTACAAGTCTATGTGAAAGTACTACTGGACCATCCTGGACCATTTTTTTTCCTTTTCAGAGATAACTTCTGAACTAAGTGTATAGCCTTTATGTCCATGTTTTTAGATATATGTGAATGCTTCTTATGTTGTTTTGGGGACTTTAAAAATTACATAAATGATATTCTACTAGACATAACTTTCTACGTTGCTATTTGCACTCAATCTTATGTTTTTGAGAGTAGTTCTTTTTGATTCACATAAATTTAGTCTGGGCATGTTAACTGCTGCATAGAATTCCATTACAAATTATAGTAATATATCAGTTTTTATACATTTTAGTTTTTTCTTATATAAACAAGCTGCAGTGAGTATTCTTGTACAGCATGTCTCCTTGTTCATATCTTCTAAACTATGAAATAAGAAAAGTTTTCAAGCTGTATTTGAAAGAACTTGACTACAAAAATTAATTGCTGGTTGAATATTTCTTACTTTTATAAATTAAAAACCTTATTGAACATAGTATTATTTTTTTCTTTTTATTATTGGTGTTTGAAATCTTAGTGATATTGTAGTGTACTAAAAATAAGACATTTAGCACATTTTAATCAGTTTGCCCTTTTGTTTTAGATCTCAGGTACACTGTCAAGTTAATCATGCTTAGTTCATGGTACAGTATCATCTTTCTGTGCAAGGCCCCTCTCACTTTATTTTTTCTCCATCTCCATTTCTATCTCATCTCAGTCTAATATGTTTGACGTATGTCTTTGGATATATATGCATCTTAAAAAATATGTAGTTTTGTTTTGTGAATGCATTTTTTAAAACATAGAATAAAAAGAATAAAATAATATAGAAAAAATAGAATAAAAAAATAGAAAAGAACTATAAAATGTATACACACAGATTAGTTAATAAAACAAATACCTATGAACCCATCACCTAGTTTCATAAAACACTGCCAGTACCTTAGAATCTTCCTGTGTGCCCCTTACTAACTGAATCCCTTTACTCCCACCTAAACTTAAAAATAGTGGATATTTGAGTTTTGTGTCTATCATTCCCTTGCTTCTCTTCCTAGTCTTATCACTCATATATGTATCCCTAATAAATATTAATTTTATCTGTTTTAAAAGTTTATTTAACAGAATTATACTGCTTTTGTGTTTTTGTTACTTCTTTTACTTCATGAGATTTGTGTTGATCTATGTACAATTATTCAATAATTATTCTATTGTACAAATATACCATAAGTTACTTATCCATTAAACTCTTATTTGACATGTGGGTTGTTTTCAGTTTTTTGCTTTTTTGAATAACATTGATAATCTTTGCTTTTAACTGGAAAGTTTAGTCCATTTGCATTTATTGATATTACTGAATATTTGGGTGTATTTCTATCATCATATGTGTAATCTATTTGTCCCATTATTTTTGTTTCCTCTTCCCCCCTTCTATCATACCAAAAACTGATTGTTTTCGTTTTGTTGCGTTGCATTTATTTCTTTTTTCTCATTCCATTTTTTCCTTTTCTACTAGTTGATAAGTTATATGCTGTATGATTATTGTTTAACTAGTTATATTAGCTGTTTTAACATATATACTTAGCAAAGTTAACTGAAATCTGTATGGTTACTCTTGAGAAATATAAATATTTTATAGTGCTTTAAACTGTTTTTCTCCTCTCAGTGTATATGCTTTTTTTGTCCTCATTGGTTCTATTCCTTATTTTCAATACCATAAATCACACTTTTTAAATTAATTAACGCTTATATAAATATACCCACATAATATTTACTGTTTGTTCTTTTTTTTACTAGTCTTTCTTGTATCTCAGACTTTGTGAGTTCATTTTCTTTCTATGTGAAATGCATCCTTTAGAATACTCTTAAGTGAGGACCTATTGGTGGTAAATTCAACTTTTGTTTGTCTAAAATATCTTTATTTTACTCTTAATCTTAAAACATAATTTAAGTATAAAATTCTGGTTGGCAGTTACCTTATATCCTTGATTTGAAGAAATACTACTATTTTATCCACTATTTTGAAATTCGAAAGTATGTTTTCAGCTAACCTATCCATATATGAATTAGCATCAACTTTAAGCTGCAGCCCAGTTGCAGAGATGTGAAAATTTGTGCATCTTGACTCAGTAAAAGATGATATATTTTTCTTAGTACATTACAGATATCATTTTGCTGTTTCTCAGCCTCTGTTACTATTGAGAAGTCACTCACCAGTCTAACTGCTATTTCTTTGTAATTATCTGTCCTTTCTATTATCCTCTTTTTAGATCTTTCTTTGATGTTCTGCAGTTTCATTATGAGTGTGGAGGTAAAGAAATTCTTTTTAGTCACTTTTCTTGGGATTTGCTAGACCACTTAGATTGGTGTCTTTCAACAATTCTGTAAAATTATCAAAACATTATTTCTTCAAATAGTGTCTCTTCCCCATTCTCTAGAATGTAGCCTTCTTGGACTCCAAATAGATGTATGATAGGCCTTCTCATTTCAATCTCTCTGCCTTTAAACTCTCTTTCACCATTTATTTTTTCCTATATGCTTGATAATTTCCTTCATATTTGAGTTCAGTCATTCCTCAGCTATGTCTAAGTTGCTTTTTAATGTGTCCAGTTTTCAAATTAAAACTATTACACTTTTTATTTCTAAGAGTCTTATTTGGTTGTTTTTCCAACATGTTTTCCAATATGTTAATTCTTTGTGGTCTCTTGTGACTTAATCACATTTTCAAAAGTTCTCTATTTTTTTAAACACTTAAACATAGTTATTTTGTATTCTCTCGTGCAGGCCTATGTTCCTAGTATCTTGGTAAGCATAAAATTCTAAAACCTGATAACTTTAGAAAAATGTATTTTGTTCCTTTAATACATTAAGCACCATGTGATATATTTATACTTTTTAGAGATTTAGATTAACACATTTTTCTTGGCTTCATTTGAATCATATAAACTTTGTTCTTAACCAGTTATGCTAATTAAAATTTAGAACATTATACACTCTTTTGACAATAGGAGGAGATATTGCAATACAGGTAAATCTCCCTAATTTTTACCCTCAGTAAGGTGTGAAAGAAACACAAAATTGATGTTGATTTACTGAAATCAGATTTTTTAAAAAAATCAATTTGTGTAATGATAGAAGCATAGGAATTGATTTATAGTCAAAAATAAAACAAATACTGGTAAATCTTTCATCAGTGACCTTATAATAGTTCAAGTTTCTGTAAAGGTTTTACTAGATGTGAATTAAAATTTCCCCAGACATTTTATATGTGTTTTCTTGATTCCTACACTCTCAGAAATTATGTTTATTAGATGTGCTGCATTTACTTATCACTGGTGTTGTAAATTGTCAGGTAAGAATTTTTAGAAAAATGTAAAGTAGCCTTTTAGGTTAACATGTTACTTGCTACTTTCTAGAGACCTATTTTATTTGTTAGGATAGCACCTCAAAATGAATATTTTAAAGTTGTATTTTATTTAGAGTTACTTACTTGAGTTTGTGTGGGCTAAAACATTGCGGTTTTTGAATTATAGGTTACATGTTTAATTAATTAATTTGAAATTTCTTTTTGTAGGCTTGTTTTGATCCACCTCTTGAAGTGGTTCCCACCAGGAACCCAATCACGTGCAACAAAAGGGCAGCTGACCCAGTCCATCCTGACCTTGCTGGTTTGTTGGTGAAATACAAGAATCTTTTAGCTGAGGTATATGGATTACCTGAAAATAAAACACCATGGGAAATTATATCCTCTGTAGGGAGAGAAACATTGTGATAAAAGGCTCAAAGTAATATCTGAACTCAGTTTTGCTGTTTTCTCAATATTGAAGCCTCTTATCACCAAGGAGCACTAATGTAGACCCAAATCTGTCTTTTGCCAGAGAAGTCCCTTTGAAGATGGTATAATACGTAGTGCCGCTTTTGAGTTACTGCTGAATGCTGTAGTATTAGAACATTGCTTAGGAACTGCCATGCTCAAAATGTATATAATAATAATAGTTACATCTATTAAGCATTTTTCAGTGGAAAGGGTGAGTTCCCACTTTCCAATATAGTACCAAATGGCAAATACCCACTGCTCTTATTAAATACTTAATGAAACATCTGAGTAATATCAACAGATGAAAAAGAAACCACATTTGTAGCAAATGCCTTGACTTTTCCCTTGACACCCTGTGATGAACTAGAGAGTGCCTATAGGAATTCTTTAGTTGAACTCAAGTACCCTAAAATATTTGTTGCAAGAGATAGGTAACCAAGTTTGGAATCCCAAAGGCCAGTGTCATTGTTAAAGGTAACATGGTGTGGCTGCTTATGTCTGTATTGCCTCTATGGTTACCTTTAAGTAAAATGTTCTAAATGCTTTTATTGGGACATTGACCAGCCTTTTGAATAAGTAGCTATCTATGGTGTCTGTATTGGTTTGCTTGGGCTGCCATAATAAAGTGCCACGGACTGGGTGGCTTAAATAACAGAAATTTATTTTTTCACAGTTCTGGAAGCTAGAAGTCCAACATAACGTGTCAGCAGGGCTAGTTTCTTCTTTTTAATGTTTTCCCCAGCTTTATTGCCATATAACTGACATAACATTATGTAAATTTAAGGTGTACAACGTGGTGATTTGATATACACACGTATTGCAAAATATTACCACAATAAGGTTGGTTAATAAGTCCATCACATCACATAATTGCTTTTTTTTTTTTTTTCATGATGAGACAGTTGGTTTCTTCTGAGGCCTATCTCCCTGGCTTGTAGATGGCCATCTGTTCTCCGTGTCTTTGCTTGGTCACTGTGTCCAAATTTCTTCTTCTCATTAAGAACATCAGTCATGTTGAATTAGGGCTCACCCTAAAGATCTCTTTAACATAGTTACTTCTTTAAACACCCTGTCCTCAAGTACAGTCACATTCTGGGGTACTAGGTGTTAGGACTTCAACATATGAATTTTGAGGGGACACACTCAGCCCATAAGAGTGGCTTTATTCCTTGAGACCTCTTTTCTGCTCAGGACCTCATTAAAGTTCTTTTCTGCTATCTTATCTATCAATAGCCTGACTCCAGGTTTCATGTAAATAGATAGATAATTCTTTCAATTTTTTATGCTAACATTTTCCCTCTTTTAGCATAGAGAGGTGAATAGAAATTAAATTTAAACATAATTTACATAGATACAATAAATCTTATGACACTTTGGAGACATTTCTTAATTTGTTTTTTCTTTCAGGAAAAAAATGTGATGCAAATCCCTGAAAATTGTAGCAGTTTTACTATGGGTAGCATTGTTCTTCTTCTCCACAGAATAACTTACTACTAACACTTCTGAAGTTTGGGATTTTTGATAATTTGGATTTGGATTCAATTAGGGTTTATGTCTATGCCTAATTCATAAAAAACCTTTTAAACCAAATTGTCAAAAAAGACAGGTTTTAAACCTTGTTTAAAGAAAATATGTAAGCTATTTTCAGGAATTTCCAAGTGCTTCTTAAAAGCAATTTTCTACATGTACATAAAGCATTTGGTACCTGTACATATTTTTCATCTATTTGTCAAAACAGATATCTAAAAGGCTCTACAAGGGCTCATTTTGACTTGATTTTAGATACTATATACACTAAAAAGTATTCCATAGCTCATATTGGCATTTTCTGAATTTAATAAAAATTAGTGACAGTTTAACTGTGTCAAACTTATTTAAAAAAAAAAAAGTCTAGTGATTTCAGTAGAGTACCTTCAGCGTGAGTCATCTTTCCCTTTTCCAATAACCTATTATTTAATCCTACAGGAGCACAATTGTCTTGATGAGACAGTTTTTCTCTTCACTGCATACATTTAAATCTTTTGTTATAATTAACTTTATCTCTTTGTGGGACATACAAAAATAATTATCATGTGTTTCTGTCCAATAATGGAGAAACAGGTGCAAGAGCTATACTTAGGAAAAACCAGGTATAGAAGGGATAAATATTAAAGTATTCAGTTGGTGATTGTGTTGTCTAGTTTAGGCAGTATGATATTGAGCTAAAACTCTTGCATAGTGCTAGGTGGGCTGCTGTAGTAATAAAAGTTAAACAGGGAATTACCTGGTGGTCCAGCGGTTAGGACTTGGCACTTCCACTGAAGGGGGCCCGGGTTCGATCCCTGGTTGGGGAACTAAGATCCCACAAGCCATGCGGCACGGCCAAGAAAAAATTAAAAAAAAAAAAAAGTTAAACAACTTGTAAAAAAAATTACTGATAATGTGTATAATAAGGCCTAGTGTCTTAAATTTAAGATAAATTTAATGTGTTTTGCCAGTATTTTTAATTTGATTTTCATGGAAAATTTTATTTGTGAGGGCAATATGACAGTGTTTTTTGCAGATAAGATGTTTTCTTCCCTTAGTGTAGTAAAAAGGCAAATAGTAGAAAGCTGGTAGATGCAGCCAGCTCTGGAGGGGCGAATGGAGGCAATATAAATTTTGCAGCTAAAGAAAAATATATGAGAACCAGTTATTATTAATTTTAATTGAAATTTTTATTGAGGTAATTGTAGATTCATTTGCAGTTTTAAGAAATAATACAGAGAGATCCACTGTAAATTTTGCAAAGTTTCTCCCAAATTTTGCAAAACTATGGTATAATGTAACAGCCTAAATATTGACATTGATACAATACAATCCACCAATATTATTCAGGTTCCCCCAGTTTTACTTGTACTCATTTGTGTGTTTGTGTGTATCAAGTTCTAAACAGTCAATCAAATACTGAACAATTAGTTTTAACAGCACAAAGATCCTTCCCATTGCCATTTGATATCCACACCCACTTCCTTCCCATCCCCAACTCCTGGCAACCACTAATCTCTTCTCCATTTCTAAAATGTTGTCATTTCAAAAATGTTATATACTGAAAAAAAAAAGTCATATACTCGAAAAGCTAAACATAGAGTTATCATATGACCCAACAATCCCACTCCTGGGTAGATAGATAAGAGAATTAGAACTATATTCACATAAAAACTTGTAAATGAATGTTCACTGTAGCATTTTTCATAAAGCCAAAATGTGGACATAACCCAAATATCCATCAGCTGATGAGTAGATATGCAATATGTGGTATATCCGTATAGTAGAATATTATTTAGCCATAAAAAGGAGTGAAGTCCTGATTCATGCTCCAACATGGATGAACCTTGAAAACATTATGCTAAATGAAAAGAAGCCAGTCACAAGAGGCAACATATTATACAATTCCATTTATATAAAATATACAGAATAGGCAAATCCATAGAAACAGAGAACAGATTAGTGGTTGCCAGGAGCTAGGAGGAGGGGGGAATGGGGAGTGGCTACTTACAGGTATGGGGTTTCTTTAGGGGATAATGAAAATGTTCTGGAATTAGATCATGGTGAGGGTTGCACAACTGCAAATATACTAAAAACTGAATTGTACACTTTAAAGGGTGAATTTTATGGTATGTGGATTATATCTCAATTTAAAAAGTAAAAAATTGTTCAATATGGCTGCACAAGTCTATGAATATACTAAAAACCACTCAACTGTATACTTTAAATGGATGAATCCATGAATTATATCCTAATAAAGCTGTTTTTAAAATGTTATACAAAAGAATCATGCATATGTTACTGTTTGAGATTGGCTTTTTCATTCATCATAATTTCCTGGAGGTTTGTTCAAGCTGTTGTATCAATAGTTTGGTCCTTTTTATTGCTGAGATTGTGGTATGTATGTACCACAGTTTCTTTAACCATTCACTTGTTGACTTGTTGGTTTTTTAGCTATCACAAATAAAATTGCTATGAACATGCATGTACAGGTTTTTGTGTGAACATAATTTTTCATTTCTCTGGGATACGTGCCCCAAAATACAATAGCTGGGTCATATGGTATTTGCATATTTAGTTTTAAAAGCAACTGCCAAACTATTTTCCAGAGTAGCTGGACCACTTTATCTTCCTACCAGCAACGTATGAGTGATCTGGTTTCTCTGCATCCTCACCAGCATTTGGTGTTGTCATTATTTTGTATTTTAGATATTTTAATAAATGTGTAGTGGTATCAAATTGTGGCTTTAATTTGCATATCCTTTTTTTTTTTTAATCAGTCATCAATTTTATACACATCAGTGTATACATGTCAATCCCAATCGCCCAATTCAGCACACCACCATCCCCACCCCACCACGGTTTTCCCCCCTTGGTGTCCATACGTTTGTTCTCTACATCTGTGTCTCAACTTCTGCCCTGCAAACCGGTTCATCTGTACCATTTTTCTAGGTTCCACATACATGCGTTAATATACGATATTTGTTTTTCTCTTTCTGACTTACTTCAATCTGTATGACAGGTTGGGGGGGGTCGGCAAAAAAAAAAAAATCTGTATGACAGTCTCTAGATCCATCCACGTCTCAACAAATGACTCAATTTTGTTCCTTTTTATGGCTGAGTAATATTCCATTGTATGTATGTACCACAACTTCTTTATCCATTCATCTGTCGATGGGCATTTAGGTTGCGTCCATGACCTGGCTATTGTAAATAGTGCTGCAATGAACACTGGGGTGCATGTGTCTTTTTGAATTATCGTTTTCTCTGGGTATATGCCCAGCAGTGGGATTGCTGGATCATATGGTAATTCTATTTTTAGTTTTTTAAGGAACTTCCATATTGTTCTCCATAGTGGCTGTATCAATTTACATTCCCACCAACAGTGCAAGAGGGTTCCCTTTTCTCCACACCCTCTCCAACATTTGTTGTTTGTAGATTTTCTGATGATGCCCATTCTAACTGGTGTGAGGTGATACCTCATTGTAGTTTTGATTTGCATTTCTCTAATAATTAGTGATGTTGAGCATCTTTTCATGTGCTTCTTGGCCATCTGTATGTCTTCTTTGGAGAAATGTCTATTTAGGTTAATTTGCATATCCTTAATGGCGGGTGATGTTGAACCTGTTTTTTTAAACTATTTATTTATTTAGGCTGGACCGGGTCTTAGCTGCGACATGTGGGATCTATTTTTTTAGTTGCATCATGAGGACTTCTTAGTTGTGGCATGCATGTGGGATCTAGTTCCCCGACCAGGGATCGAAATCAGGCCCCCTGCATTGGGAGCACAGAGTCTTACCCACTGGACCACCAGGGAAGTCCCTGAACCTATTTTTATGTGCTTATTTGCCATCCACATATCCTTTCCAGTAAAGTTTCTGTTCAAGTCTTTTGCCCATTTTTTAATCAGATTGTTTTCTGAGAGTTTAGAGTCCTTTATATATTCTAGACATAAGTCCTTTGTTGACAACTTTTATCAACAAGCTGTATCTGAGTTTGGGGGTTACCTAAATTTAGCTAAGTTCTGAATATATTTCTGGTTCATTATGTTCAAATCCAACATCAAACTATTCAAAAATTTGGATTCTTTAATATAAAAGATAACAGGCATACCTCTTTTATTGTGTTTGACTTTATTGCACTTCACTGATAACTGCGCTTTTTACACATTGAAGGTCTGTGGCAGCCCTGCTTTGAGAAAGTCTATGGGCACTATTTTTCCAACAGCATCTGCTCACTTCATGCCTCTGTGTCACATTTTGGTAGCTTTTGCAACATTTCAGACTTTTTCATTATTGTATTTGTTGTGGTGGTCAGTGAGCTTTGATGTTACTAATGTAATTGTTTTGGGGACCACAAACTGTGCCCATATAAGATAGCGAGCTTAATTGATAAATGTTGTGAGTTCTGACTACTCCACCTACTGCCATTCCCCATCTCTCTCCCTCTCCTCAGGCCTCCCTATTCCCTGAGACACAACAATATTAAAATTAGGCCAATTTATAACTCGACAATGACCTCTAAGTGTTAAAGTGGAAGAATGAGTTGCACATCTCTTGCTTTAAATCAAAAGCTAGGAATGATTAAGCTTAGTGAGGAAGGCGTATCAAAAGCTGAGATAGGCTGAAAGCTAGGCCTTTTGCCCCAAACTGTTAGCCAAGTTGTGAAAGCAAAGGAAAAGTTCTTGAAAGAAATTAAAAGTGCTTCTCCAGTGAACACACGAGTGATAAGAAAGTGAAACAGCCTTATTGCTGATATGGAGAAAAGTTCTTGTGATCGGGATAGAGATCAAACCAGCCACAGCATTCCCTTAAGCCAAGCCTAATCCAGAGCAAAGCCCTAACTCTCTTCAATTCTAAGAAGGCTGAGAGAGGTGAGGAAGCTGCAGAAAAAAGTTTGAGGTTAGCAGAGGCTGGGTCATGAGGTTTGAGGAAACAGCTGTTTCCATAACGTAAAAGGTGAAGCAGCAAATGCTGATGTAGAAGCTGCAGCAAGTTATCCAGAAGAACTAGCTAAGATCAAGATGAAGGTGGCCACACTAAACAACAAATTTTCAATGCAGCCTCCTATTGGAAGAAGATGCCATCTAGGACTTTCATAGCTAGAAAGAAGTCAATGCCTGGCTTCAGAGCTTCCAAGGACAGGCTGACTCTCTTGTTAGAAGCTAATGCAGCTGGTGACTTTCAGCTGAAGCCAGTGATCATTTGCCATTCCCCAAGTCCTAGAGCCCTTGAGAATTATGCTAAATCTATTTTGCCTGTGCTCTGTAAATTGAACAACAAAGCCTGGATGACAGCCCATTTGTTTACAACATGGTTTACTGAGTAATTTAAACTTGCTGTTGAGGCCTACTGCTCAGAAAAAAAGATTTCTTTCAAAATATTACTGCTCTTGGTCACCCAAGAGCTCTGATGGAGATATACAATGAGGTTAATGTTATTTTCATGCCTGCTAATACAACATCCATTCTGCAGCCCATGGATCAGGTAGTAATTTCAACATTTTTTTTTAAAGATTTTATTTATTTATTTATTTATTTATTTTGGCTGCTCCGGGTCTTAGTTGCGACACACGGGATCTTTTAGTTGCAGCATGCAGACTTCTTAGTTGCATCATGTGGACTCTTGGTTGCAGCATGCATGCGGGATCTAGTTCCCCGACCAGGGATAGAACCCGGGTCCCCCACGTTGGGAGTGCGGAGTCTTACCTACTGGACCACCAGGGAAGTCCCTAATTTCGACTTTCAAGTCTTATTATTTATGAAATACATTTCGTAAGGCTATTGTTGCCATAGTGATTCCTCTGATGCATCTGGGCAAAGGAAATTGAAAAACTTCTGGAAAGGATTCATCATTCTAGATGCCATTAAGAACATTTGTAATTCATGGAAAGAGTTCAAAATATCAACATTAACAGAAACTTGTAAGAAGTTGATTCTAACCCTCATGGATGGCTTTGAGGTGTTCAAGACTTCAGTGGAGGAAGTCCCTGCAGATGTGGTAGAAATAGCAAGAGAACTAGAATTAGAAGTGGAGCCTGAAGATGTGACTGAATTGCTG
This sequence comes from Balaenoptera musculus, assembly GCF_009873245.2. Taxonomy (NCBI): domain Eukaryota; kingdom Metazoa; phylum Chordata; class Mammalia; order Artiodactyla; family Balaenopteridae; genus Balaenoptera; species Balaenoptera musculus. Next base: position 138,800,259 of record NC_045786.1, on the reverse strand, counting down.
CTATCTCATGATGAAACTTGAACAGATGAGGAGTTGCTTCTTATGGATGAGCAAAGAAAGTGGTTTCTTGAGATAGAATCTACTCCTGGTGAAGATGCTATGAAGATTGTTGAAAGGACAGCAAAGGATTTAGAATATTACCTAAACTTAGTTGATAAAGCAGGGACAGGGTTTGAGAGGATTTACTCCAATTTTTAAAAAGATTTCTGTGGGTAAAACTCAAAAAGTATTACATGCTGAGAGAAATTGTTTGTGAAAGGAAGAGTCAATTGATGCGGCAGACTTCATTGTCGTCTTATTTTAGGAAATTGCCTCAGCCATGCTAACCTTCAGCAACCACCACCTGCTTAAGTCAGCAGCCATCAGCATGGAGGCAATTTCAATTGCCTCCATCAGCAAAAAGATTATGACTCACTGAAGGCTCAGATGATGGTTAGCATTTTTTAGCAATGAAGTATTTTTAAATTATGGTACGTACATTGCTTTTTTAGACACAATGCTATTGCACATTTTATAGTATAGTGTAAACATAACTTTTATATGCACTGGGAAACCAAAAAATTCATGTGGTTCGCTTTATTGTGATATTTGCTTTATTGCAGTGGTCTGCAGTATCTCTGAAGTATGCCTGTAATGCAAGAGTGGTGGTTTTTTTTGTTTGTTTGTTTTTTGGGTTTTTTTTTTGTAATTCATAAAATCATGACTTTTTAATCACAATAAAATATTGCTCGATGCCAGTTTTTCATTATATAAGCTGTAATTTCTTTGGACTTTCCTAAATATTCCACTACATGTGTCAGACTTTTTTTTTTAATTTTTATTGGAGTATAGTTGATTTACAATGTTGTGTTAGTTTCAGGTGTACAGCAAAGTGAATCAGTTATACATATACACATATCCATTCTTTTTTAGATTCTTTTCCCACATAGGTCATTACAGAGTATTGAGTAGAGTTCCCTGCGCTATACAGCAGGGCCTTATTAGTTATCTATTTTATATATAGCAGTGTGTATATGTCAATCCCAATTTCCCAATTTATTCCTCTCCCCCTTACCCCCTGGTAACTGTAAATTTGTTTTCTACATCTGTAACTCGATTTCTGTTTTGTAGATAAGTTCATTTGTACCCTTTTTTAAGATTCGACATATATGCGTTATCATATGATATTTGTCTTTCTCATGAAGGAGTGTTTTTAAATCTTAGAGTTTGCAAATCACTGTTTATCTGGAGGAAGTAAAAACTAGAACTGTCAAGTCCTCTGGAAGACTAATTGACAAAGTTTGGTCATTAAAAGGAAAATTAAACTAGATCTAGAATCAATGTTGTGTGAGTCTGAGACTCATGCTACCTTAAGTACTTTTCAAGAAACCTGTTACCTAACATTATCTTAAAAATACCCTAACAATAAGATAACTAAAAATAAGATCTTAAAACATAGTTCTTATATCCTAGTACAGGGAAATGGGACCACTGAATTACACAACTCCAGGGGACATTCATTATTTACATGGTATCACTGAACCACTGCAGTTCAGAGAACCCCCTGACTTACTGGTTAAAATAATGAAGATAATGCTGACAGACTTGAGCAATTATTGTGATTACCAGAAACTGGGATCATTTGATAGGAATCAAGTTTCAGCTCAGCATTTGTTGAGGTTCTGCCATGTGAAAATTACTAAAATAAGGCACTTGGGAGGTGAGGATATAAAAATAAATTAACCATGATTCTCATCCACAAAAAAATTAGAAGGTGGGGAGATAGGCATATACAATGAAAGGAAGTACCAGGTAAACTGAGCATAGGCTTCTTGGAGGTAGGAGCAGTTAAGGTGAAACATGAAGGGCATAGAGGTTGAAGATAGGGGTGTAGGAGGACTTCTCTGGTGGTCCAGTGGTTGAGACTCTGTGCTTCCACTTCAGGGGGCGTAGGTTCAATCCCCGGTTGGGGAACTAGGATCCCACATGCCATGCGACATGGCCAAAAAAAAATAAAATAAATAACTGAAGATAGGGGTGTAGAACTGTAAAAGTAGGTTGGAGTCAATGAAGTAGCCAGAATAACATGCTATAATGAGTTTGAAGTTGATGGGGAATCATCACAGTGTTTTGTTGTTGTTTTTTTTTAATTAATTAATTATTTTATTTTATTTTATTTTATTTTATTTTGGCTGCACTGGGTCTTCGTTGTTGCACGCGGGCTTTTCTCTAGTTGCGGCGAGCAGGGGCCACTCTTTGTTGCGGTGCGCGGGCTTATTGCTGTGGCGTCTTTTGTTGCGGAGCATGGGCTCCAGGCGCGCAGGCTGCAGCAGTTGTGGCACGCGGGCTCAGTAGTTGTGGCGCATGGGCCTAGTTGCTCTGCAGCATGTGGGATCCTCCAGGGCCAGGGATCGAACCCGTGTCCCCTGCAGGTGGATTCTTAACCACTGCGCCACCAGTGAAGTCCCCAACACAGGGTTTTGAGGAGAAGTGATATTATATGATCTGAAACAGCTAAGGGCAGAATAGATATTCTTTGCTTGTGTTCTTGGAACATTCTGTTCATACCACTGTTATTGTACCTGTTATGGTATATTCTAGTTCTTTCCAAATTGGTCTCCCTAGTGAGCTGGGAAATTTTGGGGAGTTCTTAATCTTCTCAGGATCCCCAGAGCCTAGCACATGCCTGGAACATAGAAGACACTAAAGGCTTGTTTGTTGAATAAAGAATGGCTCAGAGGGTTGCTAGATTGGAGGTGGGAAGACCAAGTACGATGTCTTACAACAAACAGTGGGTGAGATGGACAATGAAGCCCTGAAACAAGACAAAGACAAATGGGAAGAAAGGGGTAGATATGAAAGACATATTAGAAGTACAATGAACAGACTAAATGACTTGAGGGGGAGAGTTAAAAACAAAAGGGTGAGTAAAAAATGACTCTGATCTAATTAACATGTTTTTAAATGAATGAATTTACATATAATGAATTTTAAACTTTTTTTTTTTTTTTCCACACTGCACTGTTTGCGGGATCTCAGTTCCCTGACCAGGGATTGAACCCGGCCACAGCAGTGAAAGCTCAGAATCCTAACCACTAGGCCATCAGGGGGCTCCCACTTTCCATTTTTTAAACATTTGATCTTGCTATTAAGAGGTATTTTCTAAATAGATCTTTCATAGAATATTTAACCCATTATTTTAAGTAAATTAATTTATGATTAAATAAATAGGTCTGGGGCTTCCCTGGTGGCGCAGTGGTTGAGAGTCTGCCTGCCGATGCAGGGGACACGGGTTCGAGCCCTGGTCTGGGAGGATCCCACATGCCGCGGAGCGGCTGGGCCCGTGAGCCACAATTGCTGAGCCTGCGCGTCTGGAGCCTGTGCTCCGCAGCGAGAGAGGCCGCGATAGTGAGAGGCCCGCGCACCGCGATGAGGAGTGGCCCCCACTTGCCGCAACTGGGGAAGGCCCTTGCACAGAAATGAAGACCCAACACAGCCATAAATAAAAATAAATAAAATTAAAAATAAATAAATAAATAAATAGGTCTTAAGACAGGATCTGATTTGTAATACATAGACTCAGAGGTGAAGCAAATCACATATTTTGATAATAAATAGAAACTGACGAATGAATAGTGGAAGTGCTCAAGAAATGCCATAAAAGAATAGTTCCTTTACACAAGGAGTAAAAGTTTCACTTGTGTGAAAAGTAAGAAGGGGGTAAAAAATCTGATCCTAGAGTTTAGTACAAGGTAAAAAGATTTAAAACATTTCGTTATCAACCAGTGACGCTGAGTTCTCTTAACTAGTGACTTCACTTTTTTTCTCTAGGGAGAATTTGCTAAATTTATTTCACTAATGATTCTATTCTATTCTAAGAAGTTTTAGTTTAATAATGCTATAATTTTTTAAGGACTCCTGTCCTCACTACTTTATACTGCAAAACTGATTTCTCTTTAGAATTTTGCCAGAATATCCTAAAAACCCAACTTTAGACTATAAGCCATTTCCATTTCCTCTATGGTAGGAAGGTTGTATTTATTCTAGGAGGATTGCTCAAGGATCAAAACTATAGAACAGCTTTTAATGTGCATATTTTGGGGGAAATGGAACAATATTTTATAAAGAAGATTGGTCATGTGCTGGAAATGGCATTAAAAAGCAATCTAAATGATGAAGTCAGTGCAACCCTGGAGGCTATGGTGCTGACCATGAAGAGTTTATTGAATTCTGAAGATTCTTCTTCACGCTGAGAAGCTTTGTCTGGCTTCTAAACTGTAAAATTCATTTAAAAAAATTTACCTCTTTTATGGTCACTTAAAGGAAAACAAAACACGACATAGGATTTGTCACATCCAGTTTTGCATCGTTCTTTGATACCAGCACTAATGGAAAGAAAATCAGGGAGGGAGATAAAAAGGACACAGATGGTTTCATGAAAGCCAAGGATCAGTCATGGAGTCACTGCAGAAAACAGAAACCACTCTGACTTTTCCCAAAAAAATTATTTAATACAGAGAATTACATGTATACAAAATGATTGGAAAGTCTTTGTGTGGGAGCTGGGGCCAGCGTTGGATGAATGTGTGCAAAGACACACCACTGTAGATGAGATCCGAAGGTCCAGAAGTTGCTCCTACTGCCATTGAGCATTTCTTGCACAGCCACAGCTGCCTCTCAACTTCCACAAAACTGGTAAATAGGTAATGGAATGTTTTTTCTGTCCCACTCCTTGAACTTGCTTACCAGCAGAAATAGCAGTGGGAAGATGGTCTTTTCTCCTTTAATTTAAATTTAATGAGAATGCATCTTTCTTTGGTGCAGCTCAGTTTACATAAAGCATGGGTCTCAAAGTGTAGTTCTCCAGATCAGCAACATTAACATCACCTGGAAACTTGGTAAAAATACAAATTCTTAGTCCCAGGCCAAACTAGAAACTCTGGGGGTAGGTCTAGCAATCTGTTTTTAAAGCAGACTTCCAGGTCACTCTGAAGCATGCTGAAGTTTGAGAACCATTGGCCTAGAGAATCCCAGCCTCCAAAAACGAGTCTGGAAAATAACAGTTTTATTTCTACTTCTATGGAACAAGAAGACATCAGGAACGGGAATGGATACCAAGTGCCAATGACTGTACCCAGCAAAAGAGCATGGCCAATGGTGTCAAAAGCTTCAGTGACATGTGGAATATGATGACAACTGAAAAGAAGTGTTGAATCTGACACAAGAGAAGAGTTTCCATGGTGAGGCATAAGGGATGAGAGATGGAATGATATAAAAATTGATTTATAGTAGATAAAGAATGAGCACAGAGGGTTCTTACCGTCAGTGTGGGTGGGCAATGACGAGGAGAAATGGGTTTCAGCTTGAGCTCAAATCTTTCACTTCATCTTCACGACCTTGTGTGAGCACCACCCTGCTCCATTTCAGATACTTTAGTTGCTTCTGCAGCTAATTAGCAAAGTTTGTGGAGTGCTTTTTTGGATGACTTAATTTCAAGTTCCAAGGGAGCACAAACTGCAATTTACTGTACATCTGTAATTTAGCATATGCTTATAATTTAGTGTATAATTATATTCTAATATGTGCCAGACACTATGTTAGGCCCTTGATATATGTTATTTTTAGTTCTTACAACCAGAATGTAAGGCGGGTAAGAAAATTTAACTTATTTGTCTTGGCCACAGTCTGTCTTGTTCCTCCAGATTTTGAGGTCTTTCCACTCTTCCATATTTTCTTTCTCTATAAAATTACTGGCTTCACAGTCGTGTGTTTTTTAAATAGCAGTATGATTAGGAAATACATAAAGGTATGTTTTGAGAACATATAAGGTTTATTTCATTGTTTGAATTCCACAGAATGTTTTAGACACCGACTTATACACATACTGGATTAAAAATTTAGTTTTAAATGCTTGATCTTCGTACCTCCTTTGCTGCTGGGAATTATAGCATTTCTAATTAATGTAATTTTATTCAGTAACAAAGTATTCCTGAACTTTTTTCTGGTTATAAAGCATATGCTGTTTTGCAAAGTCAAATGAAAGCATTTCCTCTAAAATCAGGAAGAAGACAAGGGTGCCCACTCTTGCCACTATTATTCAACATAGTTTTGGAAGTCCTAGCCATGGCAATCAAAGAGAAAGAAATAAAAGGAATCCAAACTGGCAAAGAAGAAGTAAAACTGAAACTGTTTACAGATGACATGATACTATACATAGAAAATCCTAAAGATGCCACCAGAAAACTACTAGAGCTAAACAATGAATTTAGTAAGGTTACAGCATACAAAACTAATACACAGAAATCTCTTGCATTCCTATACACTAACAAAGAAAGATCAGAAGGAGAAATTAAGGAAACAATCCCATTTACCATTGCAACAAAAGGAATAAAATACCTAGGAATAAGCCTAAGGAGGCAGAAGACCTGTTCGCAGAAAACTATGAGACACTGATGAAAGAAATCAAAGATGACACAAACAGATAGAGAGCTGTCATGCTCTTGGATTGGAAGAATCAATATTGTGAAAATGTTAAAAAAAAAAAAAGTCTACAAATAAATGCTGGAGAGGGTGTGGAGAAAAGGGAACCCTCCTACATTGTTGGTGGGAATATAAATTGGTGCAGCCACTATGAAAAACAGTATAGAGGTTCCTCAAAAAACTAAAAATAGAGTTGCCCATATGATCTAGCAATCCCACTCCTGGGCATATATCTGGACAAAACTATAATTCAAAAAGATACATGCACCCTTATGTTCATAGCAGCACTATTCACAATAGCCAAGACATGGAGACAACCTAAATGTCCATCGACAGATTAATAGATAAAGAAGATGTGGTACGTATATACAATGGACTACTTCTCAGCCATAAAAAAAGAATGAAATAATGCCATTTGCAGCAACATGGATGGACCTAGAGATCATCACACTAAGTGAAGTAAGTCAGAAAGACAAATACCATATGATATCAGTTATACGTGGAATCTAAAATATGGCGTGGGATGAATTGGGAGATTGGGATTGACATATATACACTATTGATACTATGTATAAAATAGATAACTAATGAGGACCTACTGTACAGCACAGGGAACTCTACTCAATGCTCTGTGGTGACCTAAATGGGAAGGAAATCCAAAAAAAGAGGGGATATATGTATACATATAGCTGATTCACTTTGCTATACAGCAGAAATTAACACAACATTGTAAATCAACTATACTCCAATAAAAAATTTTTTTAAAATAACAATAAAAAGAAGAAATTTGCCTTTACTTTCTTACTAGTTCATCAGGTTTACACACAGCCTATTAAGAAATTTGAACAAATTAGATTAAATTAAAAGTTAATTGACCCTTGAATGTCAGCAGTGCCTCAATTTTCTTCATCTAGTGAACTTTTTTCACTTATCAGATAGAAGAGCAGAGATTTTTTTACATGCTACCCAGAGTTAAATAACTTACCTCACAGCAGCTGCACCCCTTGCTTCTCCAATCCTTTTTGGACTCTTCCCCCAGTGGCAGCCATTGGTGGCTCTTTTATGTCATGTGATGTCTCATATCATTCTTGGTTCTCTTTATAGCTTTATGATCTCTTCTTTCCTTTAGCTGCCTTAAAATATATATATAATCAATTTAAGCCTGGCTGTTTCTCTTGACTCTTCCCTCTACCCATTTCTCTGATCAGCACAAATAAGGCCAGGAACCAAGTGGTATAAACATAGGCTGCTCTTTAGAAGAGAGGCCCGTGACCACATTCCCTTTTACAACCCATCATAAAACAAAACATCCACGGCCAAAGCATCAAGTATTTCTTTTCTGCTAGAAATTATAAAATTCATTATTAGTCTAATTTACTTTTATAACAAGATTTAAACAAAGTTAATGTTGATGAGAATAAAATCACTTATACCAAACCCTATGTGTCAATTTGACATGATTTTTAAAATGTATTTAACATTGGAATCTACTGTTAGGAGATTCAGAAGTCTTCATTTAATTGTATAATAATGTATAATTTAAATACTCATAATAATCCCACTACTGGGCATATACCCTGAGAAAACCATAATTCAAAAAGAGTCATGTACCAAAATGTTCATTGCAGCTCTATTTACAATAGTCAGGACATGGAAGCAACCTAAGTGTCCATCATCGGATGAATGGATAAAGAAGATGTGGCACATATATACAATGGAATATTACTCAGTCATAAAAAGAAACGAAATTGAGTTATTTGTAGTGAGGTGGATGGACCTAGACTCTGTCATACAGAGTGAAGAAAGTCAGAAAGAGAAAAACAAATACCGTATGCTAACACATACATATGGAATCTAAAAAAAAAAAAAAGGTCATGAAGAACCTAGGGGCAAGACGGGAATAAAGACGCAGACCTACTAGAGAATGGACTTGAGGCTACAGGGAGGGGGAAGGGTAAGCTGGGACAAAGTGAGAGAGTGGCATGGACATATATACACTACCAGACGTAAAATAGATAGCTAGTGGGAAGCAACCGCATAGCACAGGGAGATCAGCTTGGTGCTTTGTGACCACCTAGAGGGGTGGGATAGGGAGGGTGGGAGGGACGGAGATGCAAGAGGGAAGAGATATGGGGACATATGTATATGTATAACTGATTCACTTTGTTATAAAGCAGAAACTAACACACACACACACACACACACACACACACACAAATACTCATAATGATTTAAAATCATGAAGTTTCTAAAACCAAATTTATAAATGATTTTTAAATAACACTTTCCCTTTCTCATTAGCTAAGAAATCTTCGAAACAAACTTTTCATAAAAGAAACTTCATTGCAAGAGATGAAGAATGAGCTAGAAAGTTACAAAGAAAATAATGTGCAACAGTCATTCCAGATAATGTCCCTGAAAGATGATATCAAGGACCTAGAAGAACTTATTGCTTCTCTAAGCAGAATTAAATCTTTGAAAAACACCAATATTCAGAGTCTTGAAAGAGGCAACTGGGATCTAACTAGAAGACTTATAGAACTAGAAAACCTTCTAAGGTAGGGAATTTTCTGGTTTGTTTTCAAAAATGTCATTTGTCATAAGCTTGCAAATAGTATATGAACCTCATATCCTGATTGATCACAGAATTTCAATCTAATGGAATTTTACATACAGACTCAAAATTATATTTTAAAAAAATATTTTTTACTGAGATATAATTTTCATTTCATTAAAATTCACCCTTTTGCAATATACAATTCAGTAGTTTTTAGTATATTCACAAGGTTATGCAAGCATCACCACTCTCTAATTTCAGAATGTTTCCATCAACGCCTAAAGAAACCCTATGTCTGTTAGGAGTTACTCCCCATTCCACTCTCTCCAGTCTCTGGCCATCTACTTTCTTTCTCTGTGGACTTGCCTTTTCTGGACATTTCATATGAATGAAATGATACATACAATATACGGCCTCTGTGTCTGACTTCTTTCATTTAGCCCAATGATTTCAAGATTCATCACTGTTGAGCATGAATCAGTACTTCATTTTTTTTATGGCTGAATAATATTCCATCATAAGGATACACCACATTTTATTTATCCATTCGTCAGTTGATGAACATTGGGTTGTTTCCTTTGCAGGGGACTTTATGAATAAGCTGCTATGAACATTCTTATATGAGCTTTTATATGACTGTATGTTTTATTTCTCTTAGGTATATGCCTTAGGAGTAGAATTGCTGGGTCGTAAAGTAACTCTATGTTTAACTTTTGGAGGTTACTTCTGAGCAACTTCCAGGCTGGTTTCCAAAATCTTTTAATTTTGATGAAGTTTATCTTTTTTTTTTTTTTTTTTGTCATTTGTGTCTTTGGTGTTATATCAAAGAAACCATTGCCTAATCCAGTATCACAAAGATTTACATGTATGTTTTCTTTTAATAGTTATTGTTTTAGTACCTAAATTTTTGTCTTTGATCCATTTTGACTAATTTTTTAAAAATTTTATTTTATTGAAGTATAGTTGATTTACAATGTTGTGTTAATTTTTTTGTACAGCAAATTAAGTTATACATATACATATATTCTTTTTTATTTACTTTTCTATTATGGTTTATCACAGGATATTGAATATAGTTCCCTGTGCTATACAGTAGGGCCTTGTTTATCCATTCTATATATAATTGTTTGCATCTGCTAATCAAAAACTCCCAGTCTATTCCTCCCCCACACTCCCTTCCCCTTGGCAACCACAAGTCTTTTCTCTATGTCTGTGAATCTGTTTCTGTTTTGTAGATAAGTTCATTTGTACCCTTTTTTTAGATTCTACATATAAGTGATATCATATGGTATTTGACTTCTCTTTCTGACTTACTTCACTTAGTATGATAATCTCTAGGTCCATCCATGTTGTTACAAATGGCATTATTTCATTATTTTTTATAGTTTTGTCCAGATATATGCCCAGGAGTGGGATTGCTAGATCATATGGGCAACTCTATTTTTAGTTTTTTGAGGAACCTCTATACTGTTTTTCATAGTGGCTGCACCAATTTATATTCCCACCAACAATGTAGGAGGGTTCCCTTTTCTCCACACCCTCTCCAGCATTTGTTATTTGTAGACTTTTTTTTTAACTTTTTATTGGAGACAAATATACATGTAATAGTTTTTCATATCTTAAGTGTAAATCCTAATGAATTGTGGACTTTTTAATGATGGCCATTCTGAGCCGTGTGAGATGATACCTCATTGTAGTTTTGATTTGCATTTCTCTAATAATTAGTGATGTTGAGCATATTTTCATGTGCTTTTTGGCCATCTATATGTCTTCTTTGGAGAGATGTCTATTTAGGTCTTCTGCCCATTTTTCAATTGGATTGTTTGTTTTTTTGTTGTTGAGTTGTGTGAGCTGTTTGTATATTTTGGAAATTAAGCCCTTGGTTGCATCATTTACAAATATTTTCTCCCATTCTGTAGGTTGTCTTTTCATTTTGTTTATGGTTTCCTTTGCTGTACGAAAGCTTGTAAGTTTGATCAGGTCCCATTTGTTTATTTTTGCTGTTATTTTTATTGCCGTGGGAGACTGTCCTAAGAAAACATTGGTACGATTTATGCATTTTGACTAATTTTTCTATGGGTGTGAGTTAGGGGGTCCCAATTCATTCTTTTTTTAAAAAAATTTTATTGTATAGTTGATTTATAATGTTGTGTTAGTTTCTGCTGTACAGCAAAGTGAATCAGTTATACATATACACATATACACACTTTTTTAGATTCTTTTCCCATATAGGTCATTACAGAGTATTGAGTAGAGTTCCCTGTGCTATACAGTAAGTCCTTATTAGTTATCTATTTTATATAAAGTAGTCAAATTCATTCTTTTTCATATGAAGATCCACTTGTTGTCCCAGCACCACATGTTGAAAGGATTATTCTTTCTCCCATTGAGTTGTCTTGACAATTTTGCAAAAAAAATCAATTGACCATAAATGTATTCATTTAATTCTGGACTCTCAATTCTATTCCACTGGTCTATATGTCTATTCTCATACCAGTACCACACTGTCCTAATTACTGTAGCTTTGTAGTAAGTTTTGAAATGTGAGTCCTCAAACTTTTTCTTTTTTTTTTTTTCAAGACAGTTTTGGCTACTCTGGGTCCCTTACTTGTCTATATGAATTTTAAGATTGGCTTGTTGGTTTCTGTAAAAAAGGGAGCTGGGATTTTGATAGGGATTGTGTTGAATCTGTAGATCAATTTGGGGAATAGTGTCATATTAAGTCTTCAATCCATGAATATGGGGCATCTTTCCATTTATTTAGGTCTTTAATTTCTTTCAAAAATATTTTGCAGTTTTTAGTGAATGTCTTACATTTCTTTTGTTACATTTATTCCTTTATTTCTAAGTATTTTATTCTTATTTATGCATTGGAAAGAGAACTGTTTCCTTAATTTTGTTTTTGGATTGTTCATTTTCAGAGAATAGAAATATAGTGGATTTTTCTATATCAATCTTGTGTCCTGCTAACCTTGCTGAACTTGTTTATTAGCTCCTATAGGTTTTTCTGTGTGTGTGTGTTTGTGTGTGTATTCCTTAAGATTTTCTCTATACAAGACCATGTTATCGGCAAAGAGATTTACTTCTTCCTTTCTATTTATTTATTTATTGAAGTATAGTTGATTTACAATGTTGTATTAGTTTCAGGTGTACAGCAAAGTGATATATAGATATAGATATAGGTATATATATATATATATATATATATATATATATATATATTCTTTTTCATATTCTTTTCCCATATAGGTTATTACAAAATATTACTATAGTTCCCTGTACTATACGGTAGGTCCTTGTTGTTTATTTTATATACAGAAGTGGGCATCAGTTAATCCCAAACTCATAATTAATCCCCCCTCCTCCACCCTTTGGTAACCATAAGTTTGTTTTCTATGGCTGTGAGTTTTTAAAATAAGTTCATTTGTATCATTTTTTTTAGATTCCACATATAAGTGATATCATATGGTATTTGTCTTTCTCTTTCTGACTTACTTCACTTGGCATGATAATCTCTGTGTCCATCCATGTTGCTGCAAATGGCGTTATTTCATTCTTTTTATGGCTGAGTAATATTCCACTGTATATATATACCACATATTCTTTATCCATTCATCTGTCGATGGACGTTTAGGTTGTCCATGTCCTGGCTATTGTAAATAGTGCTGCTATGAACCTTGGGGGGCGTGTATCTCTTCCAATTAGAGTTTTCATCTTTTCCAGATATATGCCCAGGAGTGGGATTGCTGGATCATATGGTAACTTTATTTTCAGTTTTTTAAAGAGCCTCCATACTGTTCTCCATAGTGGCTGCACCAATTTACGTTCCCACAGTGTAGGAGGGTTCCTTTTTCTCCACACCCTCTCCAGCATTTATAATTTGTAGACTTTTTGATGATGGCCATCCTAACCTGTGAGAGGTGATACCTCACTGTAGTTTTGGTTTGCATTTCTCTAATAATTAGAGATATTGAGCATCTTTTCATGTGCCTATTGGCCATCTGTATGTCTTCTTTGGAGAAATGTCTATTTAGGTCTTCTGCCCATTTTTTTATTGGGTTTTTTGTTTTTTTGATATTGAGCTATATGAGCTGTTTGTATATTTTGGAAATTAAACCCTTGTCGGTCACATCATTTGCAAATACTTTTTCCCAGTCTGTAGGTTGTCTTTTCGTTTTGTTTATGGTTTCCTTTGCTGTGCAAAAGCTTTTAAGTTTAATTAGGTACCATTTGCTTATTTTTGCTTTTATTTCCATCACTGTAGGAGACCCATCCAAAAAATTATTGCTGCGATTTATGACAAAGAGCGTTCTGCCTATGTTTTCCTGTAGGAATTTTATGGTATCTGGTGTTACATCTAGGTCTTCAATCCATTTTGAGTTTATTTTTATATATGGTATTAGAGGATGTTCTAATTTCATTCTTTTACCTGTAGCTGTCCAGTTTTCCCAGCACCACTTGTTGAAGAGACTGTCTTTTCTCCATTGTATATTCTTTCCTCCTTTGTAGTAGATTAATAGACCATAAGTGCATGGGTTTGTTTCTGGGCTTGCTATCCTATTCCATTGGTCTACATATCTGTTTTTGTGCCAGTACCATACTGTTTGGATTACTGTACCTTTGTAGTATAGTCTGAAGTCAGGGCACATGTTTCCTCCAGCTCCATTCTTCTTTCTCAAGATCGTTTTGGCTATTCTGGGTCTTTTGTGTTTACATACAAATTTTAAAATTATTTGTTCTAGTTCTGTGAATAATGCCATTGGTAATTTGATAGAGATTGCATTGAATCTGTAGACTGCCTTGGTTAGTACGCTCATGTTAAATAATATTAATTCTTTTGATCCAAGAACATGGGATATCTTTCCATCTGTTGTGTTGTCCTCAATTTCTTTCATTGGTGTCTCATAATTTTTGGTAGGTTTATTTCTAGGCACTTTTTTCTTTTTGATGTGGTGGTAATGGGATTGTTTCCTTAATTTCTCTTTCTGATAGTTTATTTAGTGTATAGAAATGCAACAGATTTCTTTATTTTAATTTTTATCTTACATCTTTACCAAATTCATTGATGAGCTCTAGTAGTTTTCTGGTGGTGTTTTTAGGATTTTGTATGTATAGTATCATGTCATCTGCAAACAGCGACAGTTTTGTTTCTTCCTTTTGAATTTGGATTCCTTTTATTTCTTTATCTTCTCTGATTTCTGTGCCTAGGACTTCCAAACCTATGTTGAATAAAAGTGGCAAGAGTGGGCATACTTATCTTGTTCCTGATCTTAGAAGGAATGCTTTCAGCTTTTCACCATTGAGTATGATGTTGTGTGTAGCTGTGGGTTTGTCATATACAGCCTTTATTATGTTGAGGTATTACTTCTTCCTTTCTAATCTGGATGCTTTTAAGTTATTTTTCTTGTCTATTGCCTTGACTCAAACTTCCAGTGCATTATTGAAAGAAAGTCATGAGAAACAGACATCCTTCTTTTGTTCTTGATCTTAGGTGGTGGTGGTGGGGGGGGGGGTTCAGTCTTTTACCATTAAGTATGATGTTAGCTATGGGTTTTTTGTAGATGCCCTTTATCAGGTTGAGGAAATTCCCTTCTACGTTTGTTGAGTGTTTTTATCATTAAAATGTGTTGGATTTTGTCAAATGATTTTTCTGCATTTATTGGGATGATTGTGTGGTTTTGTCCTTTATACAATGTGTTATTCTTAGACCCGTGGTTACTTAATTGGTTTACAGACAGAGAAGATATTTGATCATGTGGTCTTAGTTGATAGGAGGGGAAACAAAGTCATTAATTTTCCCTCTTATAATATGAATAATATTTATTTAAGTAAGTCATACAATATGAAAAGCTATTGTATTCAGATGTGAATGTGTATTCAGATGTGAAGCTGTTTCTATTCTACATTAGTTAGTATATATTGCCTCAATGAATAGGTTGAAGTTTCTTCCGGGTCTTGCATTTCCAAAATCTCTTTTGAAAAGAAAATATATAGGATCTTAAAACTAAGTGATAAAACAAACCTTTACTCAGGCTGAGAAATTATTAAAATTAAAGGCTAGCAAGAGGGAGAGTAGGATTTCCTTTTTTTCTGGTTGTGCAGTGTATGAAAAAAGAAGACTGACAAAGTTCAAATGAAGAACTGTTTAAAAGAAATTCATCATTCCAATAATTATCTTCTCAGTGATAAGCTACCACCTGAAGTTGGTCTATAGTTTAACTCCTAACAGCTGACCAAGCATTGCAGACTCTTCAGCACAATTTTTTTAAAATAAATTTTAATTAATTAATTTATTTATTTATTTTTGTCTGTGTTGGGTCTTCATTACTGCACAGGGGCCCTCTCTAGTTGCGGTGAGTGGGGGCCACTCTTTGTTGCGGTGTGCGGGCTTCTCACTGCGGTGGCCTCTCCTGCTGCAGAGCACGGGCTCTAGGCGTGCAGGCTCCAGTAGTTGCAGCGTGTGGGCTCAAGAGCGCAGGCTCAGTAGCTGTGGCACATGAGCTTAGCTGCTCCGTGGCATGTGGGGTCTTCCCGGACCGGGGCTCGAACCCGTGTCCCCTGTGTTGGCAGGCGAACCCTTAACCACTGCGCCACCAGGGAAGTCCCTTCAGCACAATTTTTAATACGGCTGTAGAGTGAGTCACTCTGGACTTTTTGTTTTGTCTTTGATGCCAACAAGGAAGATGGCTATGTGGCATACCATACACTTTTTTTTTTTCATATTTATGTTCATGTTGAAGAGGGAGAGAATTGGAAGCTGTTCCCATGGAGTGAACTCTGGAGGAGACTTGGGACAAAGGATTGTTCTTAGGCTGTATCTGGTCCCCAGCCCCTTTAGCTGTCCTCTCTTTGCATTTAGTGCAGTTGGGAATAAATTTTCAGACCCAGCACATTTTGCTTTGTTCTATTGGTTACTGAAAGAGGTATGTTGAAATCTCCAATTATGATTGTGGATTTGTGTCTCTCACTTTTAGTTCAACTTTTGCTTTATGTATTTTGAAACTATTTGCATTCTAATATAGGATGTCTATATCTTTCTGTTGAATTGTCACTTTTATTATTATAAAATGTCCCTTTAATTTATTTATTTGTTTATTTATTTGTATCTATCCTGCTTAGGATTTGCAGAACTTACTCAATCTATCAAATGATGTCTTTCATCAGGTTTTCAAAATTCTTGGGAATTATTTTTTTTAAATATTGTATTTCTGTCCCATTCTGTGTCTACTCTCATTCTAAGACTACAGTTGCAGGTGTTAGACCTTTTGAGTGTGACCTACATGTTTCTAATACATATTTTTTTTAATTAAAATTTTCTCTTTAGATAATTCAGATAGTTTCTTTGACCTGACTCAAATTCACTAATTCTGTAGGATGCAAATCTTAGATAGAAGAGAACATAAAAAACATGGAAGATGGACTGAAACTTTAACCTAGCCTCAAGGTAGAAAATGTTACCAATACCTACCAATGGTTAATCAAAACAAGAACCAAATAATTAACTGTTTGTATATTTGATAATAAAATAAGTTTTTACATATGCTATTCTCTATTGCTGTATTATTATTTCTAATTCCTTTACCCCTCGTGCAACCCCATTCAGGGATTCAGTTGAAGAACCCATGCAAGTGTTACTAAAATGGGAGTACATTTGCCCCTCATCCCTTGTCCCTCAGTGTCTACAGGGGATCGTTCCAGGACCCCTGAGGGTACCAAAATCTGCAGATGCTAAATCCCTTATATAAAATAGTATAGTATTTGCAGATAACCCATGCACATCTCCTGTGTACTTTAAATCATCTCTAGATTACTTCTAATACCTAATACTATGTAAATGCTATGTAAATGGTTGCTGGTGTGAGGCAAATTTAAGTTTTGCTTTTTGGAACCTTCTGAAAAGAATCTTTTTGAATACTTTCAATCCATGGTTGGTTGAATCCATGGATGTGGAACCCTCGAATACAGAGGCCCACTGTGCTTGTACACATGTGGAACCTCCTGATCATCACAATATTACCATAGTAGCAGACAGATATTCATACTCAAATTTCCTCTTGAAAAGGCTGGTTTCAAAATTGACCTCCCCCAGGGGAACTACTACAGGACTTAACACTGATTGTTGTTCTCTTCATTTCTCTACCATTTCTTATCTCTCCCTAGAAATAGTTGGGTAACTGCACAGTTCTTTTCATAAGAAATACATTTTTACTTAATACACATGTTTAATATACTTTAAATGGGGGATATTTCTTTTTATTATTTTAATTGAAGTTTGAAAATTGGTTTCAAGATATCGTTACCTGCCAATATCTTACACAGAGTACATCTGATTGAAAGAAAAAAAGCAGAGCGAAAAGTAGACCTTTTGGAGAAAAAGTTAGCAGGTGTTAACAGATTCACCCCTTATATGAGTATGAAAGAACAAGAAGACAGTTTCATGACGAAGGTGAGAACAAATTTTGATTGATTTTTGAAGAAACAGGATTTTTATTACCTTGTGTTACTCCAGGCGATAATTGGCAAATGTTGAGTGGTTTATTGGTCCTCTTCTTATGGAGGATAAAAGGAAGCAGTACAGCATGGCTGACTGCAAGAGTTTCTGAGGTATGGAGAAGAAGTGCAAGGCAGATCTGAAGGTCTCTGTGATACTAAAGAAAAGGTTAGAGGGAATGGAGCTTTGAGAGAAATGGAAGGAGGTGGTGGTTAGAGAGTGAAATATTCAAGTTTTAAATTTCTGGTATGGGTTAGTTCCTGCTGCTGACAACATCTGGGTTTTTGGATTTGGGTGTAAGGATTGAATAGGGGTGTAGGTGAAAGTCATTGAAACTGAAGCACAGGAGTCACAAAACTAAATTGGTGGATCATCTACACTGGACATTGAAATCTAGAATTATGGCATGAGTTGAGTTTAGAAGGAAGAGGTTATCCTGGTCCCTAGTAGATAGCAATTCACAGGATGAATGGAAGTTTTATGGAAGAATGTTGGAGGAGGATGGGAGATGGACTACTGTCAAGGAAGTGGTAAAAGTTTATTTTGAAATCCATGGACCCAAACTGTTTATTATATATTCTGAATGTAAAATAAGGCCCATCATGATCCCCTTAATGTGAGGAGTTCCACTTAAAAAAATTCAGCAACTACTTTCAGAGTTTAAAGTAATTCCAATTTTTAATCACCTCTTTCAAGTAATTCACAGTAACACTTTCCATGTTTTTCACTTCTCTAACTTATCTGTCACATCTCCGAAAAACTCTCCCACACCGGGGTACATGTAGCTCTGACCTTTTCTTCCACTGCTCTTTTATTCTACTTCTTTTTTCTGGGCTTTTAGTGAGACAAACCCATCATTACTTCAACAACTCTAGCTCCCCTTCTATTTCCCAGTTTCACATGACAAAAAGCCCAGAAACTAAACTTGTTTACTCAGTTTTCAGAATAGAATGTGGCAAGAGGTGAAAAGAAGACTAGAATTTATAAAGGCAGAATATTCCTGGGAGAAGTGAGGGGAAGGAGAAGTACAAGCATTATCTTTTATTTTTTTCCTGTTTACAGTGGAAGCAGGGTGCTTAAAAGGGAAAGGTTGGGGGAAAGAAATGTGACTTATTTATGCTTTTACATTATCAAAGCTGTTACTATTAAATGATGTTCTATAATCATAATTAAGTCTTTATGAAAATATCCATTTCCCTGCCAGCTTTTCACTTAATAGTCTTAGCATTCATTGACAATCCTTGCCTGAATCAGTTATTTTGTTAGGAGAAGTAAAATGCTGAGTTTTAAAATTCTATCATTATTCCTACATTTATTAGCTCAAAATATTCTGTAAACAGTTCCTCCATAAACTGGAGCAGTTCGGTTAGCTGCTTCTCTAAGCTAAATTTCCTATGTTCTCAAAGTAGTTTCTCTATAACATCATTTTTTTTTTGCCCTCCCCACCTGCCCCCACATAATATTTTAATACCTCTTGATGTTCTAGTTTACTCTTTTTAAAAAAAAAAATTTATTTATTTATTTATTTATGGCTGTGCTGGGTCTTCGTTTCGTTGCGGCAAGTGGGGGCCACTCTTCATCACGGTGCGTGCGCCTCTCACTATCGTGGCCTCCCTTGTTGCGGAGCACGGGCTCCAGACGCGCAGGCTCAGTAATTGTGGCTCACGGGCCCAGCTGCTCCGCGGCATGTGGGATCTTCCCAGACCGGGGCCTGAACCTGCATCCCCTGCACTGGCAGGCAGATTCTCAACCACTACACCACCAGGGAAGCTCCTAGTTTACTCTTTTGAGTATGTCCTTGTCTCTCTTATGACTCTGTAACTCTTTATTTCTATTGAGAGCCTTTTCTCCTGAAGCTTTGTATTATGATTATACTTATATTTCAAAAGGAGGGAAGTAGATGTCTCAATATTAAATTCCATATGGGGAGTTTAACATGTGTGTTGGCATATTTAGGACAAGGATGAAGCTATCCTGGTCAAGAACTTTGAGAGAGACATTTTTCACTCTGAAGGACCAAAAGATGGACAGAAAATTTGGGATAAATGTCAACAAGATTTGATCCATAAGGAAAAACAATTACCTGAGTTACACAGACCTCCGTATTCATTCAGCTGGGAAACTAAAACTGAGCCATCCCTCTATCAGAAATTCCTCAGTCAGTTGTCTACTCTTCCCAGCAACAGTGTTGAACCCATACCAGCCACAGAGGAAGGTGTGAAAGAGAGCATTCAGGAGACTGGTGCAAATGAGCAATCTTGGAAGTCCGTAAGTGTATTGACAGATGAGTTACTCTTTCAAATTAGTTTTAAGATGTGGGTTTTGATGTTAGCTGATTTAGTAAACTCTGTGGCTCTGAGTTTATTTTTATTGCTACAGTGATAAAAGGGAAGAGAATGTCCATTATCACAGTAGAGGTAGTATATAGTGTGTTTGTTAAGAGCCGAGAGGCCTGGTATGAATCCCAGCTCTGCCATTAGCAACTGTGTGCTCTTGGGCAGGTTACTTATGCTCTCTGTGCCTCAGTTTCATTTGTAAATTTTGGCAGGAGTGGGGTAGGGTTGGGGTAGGTTTAGTTCCTGTCCCACAGAATGGTTGTAAGGATTAAATGGATTAATACATGATAAATGCTTCAGTTCAGTAAGCTCAATGAATGCTAGCTTAAAAATAGTGGTGTGGTGAGGATAATGTTTCCATCATGATCAAACACTGGTCAGTTCAGTCAGTGCAGTAAAATAAATTATCAAGTCAGTCATTTGTTTGAATTTACTGGTCAAGTCTATCGAAAGATTGATCCAGCAAGTTTGTGTATATATCTCCTTGTATGTCCAAATCATTTTAGTAAAATTTCATGACTCTTCACCCTAAAATTCAGATAAAAATAGGTATTGCTTAAATTCAATGTTAGTAAAACCTACTACACAGTAGTCTGTTTATTGTACAGTTACAAATTTTTTACACTCTGCTCTCTTAAAATTCATTATACAGTTTTATTTCTCAGTACTCACTAAAATGTCTTATTTTTGTATATCAAACCTTTCTGTTTCTTTTTTAAAAACTAGCTTATACATGTCAAATCTTCTTAAATGTCTTCCCCACTCATCTATTTTAGTAGCTTAATGTTACTACAATGTCAGTATAAGTAGAACTTGCAAATAGTTTTGAAAAATACAAATCATGGACCATCAGGATGTTCTATCTATTTTTTTTCCCTACAGAGAGCTGAAGGCCTCCAGCAGGAAGTTCAGATGCTCACTAAGCAATTGGAGAAGCAGTATCATCACTGTGAAGAAACTGCTGGAGAATCATCCGATACTGAGGAAAAGTATAAGGAACAAAAAAGACCCTTGAAATATCTGGAAGGAAAAATTGCTATTAATGACCTTTTTCCAGGGAGATTAGACTTGGACACGAACAAAGTAAGAATTTCCTGAAGTATAAGGCATTTCTTTGACAATGAAAATGATCGTCTTTTATTATACTATCTAATGTTCAAAGCTGTTAATGCTATTTGTAATTTTCTTAATATTAGGAAAGGGAGGAAAATTTGCTACAAACTTTTGAACATTCTGATTGTATCAAAAAGCCTTTCCTTACTCCATATCTCCCATTTCTCTACTGTACATATTTGATATTTATTGTAAGCATTGTTAACGTATTTCTTAATGTACTTTTAAAAGAGGATTAGAGGGAAAGGAGCTCAAAGGAATGACTCTCTAAAGGGGCAATTTCAGGTGTACTGTGTCAGCTAGATATGATGGGCATTGGGAAGGGGCTGTTGGTGAAATTCCTCAATAATTATCTTGTAGACAATTTCCTTCTCTATTTTCTGCTTCTCTGCATCTGTAAGGAAAAGGTCAATCCTAGAAGCGGAATGGGAATAGGTAGGATGATTTTCAGGAGATTTTGATTCTATTTCACTACCTCTTCACAGAATTGCTTGTCATACCCATACCTATATTATACTGTTTCTATAATTACTGTGCCCCAAAGCATAAACTTACTCACTCACTACTCACTCATTTAGTCTCTTATTCCATTCATTCATTCATTGATCCAATATATTTTGATCACTCAGTTTTTTTTTTTTTAATATAGAACATTAAAAAAAATTTTTTTTAAATTTTATTTTTGGCTGCATTGGGTCTTCCTTGTTGCACGTGGGCTGTCTCTAGTTGCGGCGAGCAGGTCTTCATTGTGGTGCTCGGGCTTCTCATTGCGGTGTCTTCTCTTGTTGTGGATCATGGGCTCTAGGCGCACAGGCTTCAGTAGTTGTGGCACACGGGCTCAGTAGTTGTGTCTCGCAGGCCCTAGAGTGGAGGCTCAGTAGTTGTGGCGCACAGGCTTAGTTGCTTCGTGGCATGTGGGATCTTCTTGGAGCAGGGATGGAACGTGTGTCCCCTGCATTGGCAGGCGGATTCTTAACCACTGCACCGCCAGGGAAATCCTGATCACTGTTTTTAAAAACTTCCAGCCCTGGTGAAGTGGTATCGACAATGTACTCCACAGAGTCCAAAGATGAGTCCAGCTTTTACCTCTGCTCTTGAATCTGTAATTGATGATGATTCATTTCCATGCAAGTTTTAAAAATACTATATTAAATTTTAAGAATATACAAATAGTACATGCTTTCCGCAACCCTTGAAACCATGTTAAAAGGTTTGAAGGAAATAATAATAATCTTCTCTAACCCCCTTTCTGCCTATTTCATATTGGTAACCAATGTGTCTATATCTTTTACAACTATTGCAATGATTATGGAAATATATGAATATATATATGTAGGTGTTGGTATTTTTACAAAACTGGGACTGTACCAGTCAAAATACTCTTCTTACTTGGTAAGAAGTAGGTACCTCATGGTCTTTCCTTAGGTCAAAAGATATAGATTTAACTTATTCCCTTAACAGCTGTACAGTATTCCATACTGTGTATATAACTTATTTATTCAACCAATTCCCTATTAAGAATTATTGATGGTCCTTCTCTTATTTCCACTTTTTATGCCACTACAAATAATGCTGAAATAAGTATGTTTATACATATATCTTTCCACACTGGTGCTTCCTCCCCCTATGGGATTGAGTTCTAAATGTGGAAATATAGGATCACAGTGTATGAGTATTTTCTTTTTAAATTTTTTTCTTTGGCTGCGCCACACGGCTTGTGGGATTTTAGTTCCCCAACCAGGTATCGAACCTGGAGCCCCGGCAGTGAGAGCTTTGAGTCCTAACCACTGGATTGCCAGGGAATATCCTGAGTATTTTAAAGTTTAATAGCCATTGCCAGAACACTACCTTGCAAAAGGCAGGAGTTCACTTTCCAAATAGCAACACATGAGTGTTTCCTCTTCACATCCTAGCCAGCATTGGATGCTGTCGTCCTTTTAGAGTGTGTGTTTGTGCGAGTTAGGTTAAAATGGTACAGTTTTTACATTTACCTTACTACTAGTAAGGTTGAGTAACTTTCTTTTTTAATGCTGTTGACCACTTGGATTCCCTTGCCTCCCCACTCCTCACAATTGGACCTCAGATACAGAAGGTTGAGTTAATCAAAGTCCATGGTTTTTAATGCATTAATTTGGGCCACGGAAGGCCTCTCTCTTATTTGTTTATTCTTTCCTTGAATCTTGTCCATTGCCTCCCCAAAAGGAAGTCAATCTAATATGTTTAATGTGTATTTCTTTGTTTATATGTGTTTCTTTAAATGTAATTTTTGTGCATGTATTTTAAATTTGCATAAATGGTATTGTGTTAAAAATCTCATTCTATTACTCAGCACTGTATTTTTAAGATCCACTTAATATTGCTATTTGTTCATCTAATTCATTGCTTCTGTCTACTGCATGGAGTACTACAGTGTTCATATCTGCCATGGTTTTAATTTTTTCTTTTTATTTATTTATTTATTTTACCTGTCTCTTCCTCTAGTGGTAAATAGCCTTGTTACCTCTATTTTTATGCCACCACAAACAACATCACTGTTAGCATCCTGGTACAAGTCCCCTTCATGGACCCGAGAGAGAATTGCTTAGGGGTGTTAAGTCAGGATTGGAATTGGTGGCTCATAGTGTATACATACACTTAATATGACTAAGTACTGCCAGTCAGCTCTCACAAAACAATAAATCGTCCCACCAGAGATACAGGAGGGTTTTTGAATCTCCACATTCTTGTCATTTCTTGATACTAGCAGCTTCCTAACTTTTGCCATTCCATCAGGTATAAAATGATTGTTAACTTAATTTGCATTTCTCTAATTATTAATGAGTTTCGCATTTCCTTAATGTTTTTTGTCTTTTGGCTTTTTAGTCTCTGCCTGTTTGTTTCCTTTACCCATCTTCTTATTTGGGTTCCTGTCTTGTTCTTGTTGATTTCCAGAATGGTATACACATCTTCCTTGCCCTGTTCAGGCTCTAACACTCCATGACAGGTCACCTCTCCATATGGGATCAGGCTCTGAGTCCCTCTGCAGGGCAGCCCTCTTCTGCAGACACTTTTGTCACCTTGCTTGGGCTCTGTAGGCCTGCTATGAGCCTCAGCATTTCCCTTCTCATTCTGTGCAGATGCCTATGGCTTTAGGACTGAATTGTTTAGAAGGGGAAAAGAAGGAAAGGAAGAAGAATAGGAGGAAGAAAAATAAGAGCAACTGGTTTATGATTAACCTTTCGAATATCCTGATCACTCAGGATATTTATCAGGGTTTATCCTGATAAATGCACTCATTTAAACCATAATTTTTCTGTCAAGAACTACTTTTGCTTTGTTCCACAAATATTGACATGTACTCTTTCCCTTATCTTTTATTTTAAATATAGCAATACATTTTTATGTTTCCAAATGTATAGGATTTTTTAAAAATTTGTATTTTATTACAACATGGTAGAAGTATTATATGATCCCTGGGAATTTATTGAGGCTTCCTACATGGCCAGTGATTGGTCTGTTTTGGTAGCTGTGCCATGTGTGCTTATAAAGAATGTGTTCTCTCTTGGTTGGGTATAAAGCACTATAAATAGCTAATGCTCAAGCATATTATTCGTGGTTCAGATTGTCTGTACCTCTGATTATATTTGTTTACTTGATTCTGGAAAAGATATGCTACATTCTTCAAGTATAATTTTTGTTTTTGTTTTTTAATTTATTTTTGGCTGCACTGGGTCTTCATAGCTGTGCGTGGGCTTTCTCTAGTTGTGGCGAGCAGGGGCTACTCTTCGTTGAGGTGCACGGGCTTCTCATTGCAGTGGCTTCTCCTGTTGTGGAGCATGGGCTCTAGGCGCTTGGGTTACAGTAGTTGCAGCACGTGGGCTCAGTAGTTGCAGCTCACAGGCTCTAGAGCATGGGCTCAGTAGTTGTGGCACACGGGCTTAGTTGCTCCGCAGCATGTGGGATCTTCCCAGACTAGGGCTCAAACCCATATCCCCTGCATTGGCAGGTAGATTCTTAACAACTGGACCACCAGGGAAGTCCTCCAAGTATAATTTTTGATTCATCCACTTGTCTGTGCTGTTCTATCAGTTTTTGTTTTATAGATTACTGGAGCATATGCGCTTACGATGATTTTGCTATCCTGTTCTTTTAAGCACTATAAAACATTCTCTTTTTTGTGCTTTATAAAATATTGCCTTCAATTCTGTTTTCAGAAATTATGATTACTAATGCAATTTTTGGGGGGTTCATGGTTGCATGATATATCTTTTATTTGGTTTCTTTTACTTGGTCCTAATTTTTTAGACAACCACCAAATCTGACCAACGTGTTTGATTACTGTTAGTTGCATATCTCTTGAAGCCTCCTCCTGGATTTTTCTCCTCATTTGAGTATTTCCACAAGCGAGTTTTAAAAAATTGGATCTTTGTGTGGCAAACTTTCTGACACCATGTGTGCCTGATTACACTTTTAGTATGCCCTCATATTTGAATGACAATTTGGCTGGATATAAACTTCTAGGTTCAAAGTTCCTCCATTAAATTCTTTAAAATTATCTCCTTGCATCCTCTGTTACTGTTGAAAAGTCTGATAACAATGTGATTCTTATTCCTTTGTAGGTGATCTGTTCTTTCTCTCAGGAAACCTTAAAATTTTTCTCATTTGCTTTAATGTTCTTAAATTTCACTATAATGTGCTTAGGTATATTGTTTTACCTTATCTCTCTTATTTGGCACTCCATGAATTTTTAAATCTAAGTCTTTCATCTGTCAATTTTACCATTATTTATTTAAACATTTTCCTCTATTTTCTTTTGATTTCTTTCTTTTGTTTTTTTTTTTTTTTTTTACTTTTCTTCTTTTTCTACTCTTTCTCCTTCTGTGACTCTTAACAGAACGTTGGCAATTCTAATTCTATCCTTCATTTCTTTGCATGATGGTTAATTTTATGTGTCAACTTGACCAAGCTATGGTGCCCTGATGCTTGATCAAACATCAGTCTAGATGTTGCATGTTAGATGTGATTAACATAACAAGAAGGCTTTGAGTAAAGCAGATTACTCTCCATAATGTGAGTGAGCCTCATCCAAGCAGTTGAAGCCCTTAAGAGAAAAGACTGAGGTCCCCTGAGGAGGAGGAATTCTACCTCTGGATTGCCTTCAGACTTGAGCTGCAACATCAGCTCTTCCCTGGGTCTCCAACCTGCCAGCCTGCCCTGACGATTTTGGACTTGCCAGACCCCACAGTTGTGTTAGCCAAATCTTTCTCTCTATACAGACACACACACACACACACACACCCCTATTGGTACTGCCTTTCTTGCCACCTTCTCAGAGAGTTTCTCAGTCTGATTTTCCAACTCACTCAATTTGTTCTCAGCTTTATCCATCCTATTTATCTCATCTATTGTGTTGTTCATTTCAGCTATTATATTTGTCATATCTAATATTTCTATTCGGTTGTTTTTACTTTATAATTTCTTGACCTGTCATTGTAAAGGTACCTTTTAGTAAAGGTAATGTTATAATTTTTACATCAAACTGAAAGTGATCAGGAAAAACATGGCCTTGCCCTAAGTCTCAGTTAATGCAAATGAAGAATTAGCTCCACAGAATACATTTAAAGGAACAACAGAGGACAAAAATAAAGTAGGTTAATGATTACACTGTATGAGTTGAATGTTCAATATAAATTTTATACCTGTCAAAGTAGCAATTTGTAAATATTGTTTGTAGTTTACTCAGTTGGTTTTGTAATGATATGATTTTTGAAAATTGATAATTTTTGATAATTTGGTACATGTCCTCTTTCCCTTTAGCAGATCTTATTTTATGTACTGTAATAGGATTTTATCATGTTCTTTCATATAAGTCCTATAAAAGTCCTTCATGTAATTTTTTCTTGTAAAATTTACTCCTAGGTCTCTTATAGATTTCCTGCCCATTATGAGTGGCATATTTTCCCTATTTCAATTTGAAATGATTATTACTAATATAGATAAAAGCCTTTGATATGTTTATATCTTTAAAAATTATCTACCACCTTACTGAATTTACTTATTAAGTCCAATAGTTTTCTTTACTAGAGTTCTTGGATTTTCCGGACACAGTTGAATATTATATTGTTTTCTAGGAAACAATGTATTTCTTTTAGGTTTTCAACTTATTGCCACTGAGTTACAAAGTAGTGTTTAGAATTATTTTCATCTTTTCTATATCTATGCATTCTGTATGTTTCTCCTTTCCAATATTTTACTTTCTCTCTTTCCTCCTTAACCAGGCTTACCTGGGGCATCTATTTTATCTTTCTAGAGAACTAATGGTTCTTTTTCCTATACATTTTACCAGTTTATTTTTTATGTACAAGTAATGAAAATATATGGTATCTTTATTGAATCTACACCCCTAATTTCTCTTTTTCTTTATGTAAATATGCTTTTTTTTGGTCCTTTGTTTTAAATCATAAAAGCAGCAAAGCCTATAAATATTCCTCTGTGGCTTGTCCAATACATTTTAATAAGAAGTGTCCTTTTACTATGTTTTATATGTTTATAATTTTACTATTGGTTTCCATTTCTTCTTTGAGCTGAAGTTATTTAAGAGATTTTTTTTTTACCTTTTACACTTATATGTATATATTATACATATGTACATTTTTAAAAAATTAAATATACCAAGAGGCTTCTATTGAAAAGCAGCAGCCCACTTCTGTAACCCCACCTATCCTATTTCCCAGAGGGAACTACTTTTAACCCCTTTAGCTGTTGCTTCTGGTAGTAAATTCCATTTTTTTGAATAATTTGCTTATACTGCTGTATCTTCAGTTATTTATTTTAGACATTATCTGTTGACTTCCTGTTATATGACAGATGAAGTTTTATCTTTTTCCCAACTCCCCCTTCCATCTTCCCAGTATTGTTATATCAATATTTTTTAGCTAAATCCATAATCAGCCTTTACTTCACTATGACACTAAATAGTGTTTACAAAATGCCAAGTATTATACTCTTGTGACCTTTTCTTTCTTGTAGTGCATGTTATTTTTCCTAGAGTTAATACTTTTCTTGTGTTTTCATATGTATAATTTTCAACATTCACTTATTAATTTTTTCCCCAAATACTGCATCGGATGATCTTCTAATCTATAAAAATCTCCCATTCTTTCTCATCCAAAGTCCTTAATTCTCTTGTGTCGGTCTGGACTGTTTGCTCTGTCGGCCTGGGCACAGCTATAATCCTGTGACTTTTCTTCTCCAGTCTCCTGGTTAGGTTGCACTGTTTCATGAATCTCTTGTCTTCCTCTCTTTTGGTTTACTTTCTTATTTTGCTGGGGTATATCCTCTAATAGATTCCTAAGAAATGGTGTCTTGGAGAGAAAAAAATTTTTGAATCCTTGCATAAATGACAATTTTTTTTTTTTTAAACTTCAGGCTCAATTGATAGTTGAATTTAGACTTTATTTTCACACAGAGATTTGAAGGCATTACTCCATTGTCTTCTAATTTCCAGTGTGTTATTGAGAAAAATGGTGCCATTCTCATTCGTGTTCCTTAATATGTTACTTGTTTTATTTCTTTTAATGGATTAAGACATTTGTAATAACATTTTAAATAACTTTTTTCCCTTAATAAAATTGATTTATGTACATTAGTTCTGCATATATCTCCTTCCTAATACTGTGTATTTTCACTTTCTCTTCCTTCTTTAACCAGTCTTGCCTGAAGTATCTGTTTTCTTTTTTGAAAGAACTAGTGGTTCTTTTCAATATATTTTACTAATTTTTAGTTTATATATAATGAAAATATGTGGTATCTTTATTAAACTTACACCTCTTCTCTCTCTCTCTCTTTTTTTTTCAGGTAGTAACTTTATAAAGTACAGAACAGTAGAAAGAATACAATTAAAACAACCAGTATTTCTACCACTTTGAGATAACCCGTGTTAACATATAGGTATATCTTCCTATGATTATTTTCCAAGAATATTTTAACATAATTGAGATAGCATATTTTTTCTTCATCCTGCTTCTGTCATTTAACTATATCATTAGTACTTTCTCTTAGTAAATATTTTTGAAAACTTTATTTATAATGAATGTATAATCAATCACATGTAATTTATTTAACTATTTTTTTGATATTTGCATTGTTTTTATTTCTTCATGTTATGAATAATGTTGTATAGAATATCTTTGTCCTTGAGTCTTTATCTAAACATTTTATTATTTCCTTATAATACATTCTTAGAAAAGTTGAACTAATCTCTACTATCACCTGGTGTTTATAACATTGTCTACTTAACTGTACCCTTGTTAGCCTTAAGCCGTCACTTTTATTGTCATATTTTATTTTCTGGATTATTTTAATAATGCATATTTATGGTGAAAACTATTCTACTTATGTAAGAATTAAGTCTACAATTTGTCAGTCTAGAGTAGATCTGGTATGCTAGTGTAGAACACCATCTTAAAGCATAACTTCTTTATTCTAATATTGTTGATTTCTGTAAAGGAAAACTCCCAGACTAAGATTTCCCAGATGGAGCATGGCAAAACGTTCAAGCAGCTAGAGAAAGACAACAAGCAAGAAATATTACTGAATATTCAGCAGAATTTGAAGGTTGTTACAACTCAAAGATTAAAGGAGAAAATTCATAAACTTCAGAAACAGCTCAGTGACTTGAAATTGTCAAATAAAAATATGAAAACTCAACTGACAAGAGTAAATGTCCTTAAAGTAAGTAAAAGAAATGAGGCTTTCAAAAATTCACTTAAGCTTTGGTCTGTTTCTATTTTTGCTGCATGTTTCTCATTGAACTTTAAAAATTAACATTAAAATTATTTTACATACATATAAAAGACTATATATATAATATTAAAGCATATAGAATAATAAAATTAGATGCCGCAAATCTACCACTCATTTTAAGAATCAGAGTATTATCAATCCCACTGAAGGCCCCAGGTATCCTCCTCAAAGGTAACTGGTATTCTAAATGTTAGGTATCTAGATCTCTTGCTTTTTATTTCAGTCATACTTTTGTCTTTCTTATTGGGTTAATGGTTAAAAGTTTTAGTGATTTTTGGGGGGATGCTCTTTGGATCTTCTCTATATCAAGCTTCAGTTGTAGTATTTCAAACATACATTTTACGCTTGAAACCAAATATACACTAGATACTTACTGATCAACTTTTTTTTGCCAGTTGATTATCAAGAATATTTCTCTTATTGCAGCCAGTTATTTTCTCTATTTCTGTGTTTGATTAGCACAGACTGTAAGACTTTTGAGGACATGGAACATGTGTTAAACCTCTTTAAATCCCAAGTGCCTAGTTTATAAAAGTGCTCAGTAACTGTTGGTTATTGATGAGCATGATGGTGGAGAAATGTCCTCTTAATTCATAAATTGTGGCATTTTCTTTCTTTTCCATTATCTAGCTCTTCCAAAAAAAAAGAAAGAAAAAAGAAAAAGAAGAAAAAAAAGCATGAGTTATTATGTATCATGCCTGTTATTTAGAGGAGTTTTCATCACAGTCATCTCCCTTTCCCCCAACCTTATACCCTCACAGGACAAAACAATTGAGAAGCTCAGGCAATCTTTAACAAAAGTTGAAGCAATGAAAGGGAAGGCAGTTATGGAAACAGACTTGAAAACTACAGTAGACTCTGCTGAGCAAGACGTAAGGTGGGACAAAGAGAGGGCCCATCAAATGTTAGAAACTGTCACTCCTGAGCTCTGCACAGCAAAGAGCACACTTGAAGAAGTACCGGGACAACAAGAAGAGGTGTTTGTTTTTTTTTTTTTTAATTACTATATTAAGATTATTTAAGTTGAAGTGATAAACACCCACCTCAATTTAGACTCTACCTTAGACAAAAGAGAATTGATTGGCTTGTGGAATCAAAGGCAGTTAAACAACCAGAGCTCTGAGAAGGCAGGGATGCACCTGGGCCACGGATCAGCACCTGGAATCTTCAATATAAGGCCTTTCTCACCTTCTTCTTGGCAGCTCTCTGTTAACTTGTCTGTCTGACTGACAGCCACAGAGTTTTACAGTTAGATTTTCTGTGACAGGAGAGAGAATCCCAAGAAAGGGTCTTACAAGCCCAGCTTAGGTCAAATGCCTATCCTTAGTGAATTCACAGTGGCAAGGGATGGGATGTATGATTATCACAGCTTAGGTTTGTGTACACATCCTCTGACTAACCAAAGACAAGGAGGGTAGGGATGAGAGAAAATGAAAGTTCAGGGGAAACCATTTTTTTGGGGCTGGATCACGTTCTTGGACAAGAGGGTAGTGCTTCTAAACTTGCTTAGATTCTCACTAGATTTATAAAGCAGATATTTTAAGAGAATTTTCTAAAGCCTAAATGATAATTTGGGGCTATTGTGGGATTACATGTCACACCTCCATACATGTTTCTTAAGAAACATGAAACTTTAATGAATTTCCTTAAGAGATTCTTAAAACCAAAAGTCATGATATTACCATTTTCTTTTTTTTCTCTTTTTTAACTTCTGCATATTCATTTTCTTAATTGTTTTTATTCTTCTCCCAGTGTCCCTCCCTTACTATATTTTCATTCTGATCTCTTCTTTGGGCATTCTGTAGTTTACTCTTCATTTCTGAGATGTCTTGTTCTTGCTTGTGTTTAATCATCACATCTTTCTTATCCATTAGGCATGTAGATATTTTTTTTGTCCATTTCTATTCCAAATTATTGCTTTTTTGTTTGGCTGCGGCAGCATGCTGGATCTTAGTTCCCCGACCTGGGATCTAACCCCTGTCCCCTGCAGTGGAAGTGCAGAGTCTTAACCACTGGACAGCCAGGGAAGTCCCTCCAAATTATTGCATTTCTGATTCAAAAGGTGTTTTTTCCCCATGTCTGCAAATCCTTGTTTAATTGATATTTAATTCATATCAGGTGTTGTCAAACATGTTGCCTCTGCTTCATGGCAGTTTTTCTGGGGGGAGTATTTTCACCACCGGAACAGTTTGGATGATACTGCTTTTCTGTTTTCTTCTCATAACAATTTAAAATGGATATTTGCCATTTACCTATTCACTTTAAAATCCCTTTGATTGCCCTGCCCTCTCAATTTCAGGTGTTTCTGCCTCAGGGTACTTAGGGGGCAGGGTATACTTACTGGGCTTCTTAACTCAGTACCATCCTCTTCTGTTGACACGGTGAGTGCAGTTGCTAAAGTTTACTTAGGAAGTAAAGCCTTTTATTTTGGGGTGGGGGTTTATGTGATGTCTGTTTTTGCAATACTCTCTTGTTTATATAGGTCCCTTAATTTCCAGTGCTTGCTTTTTTTCTTTTCCCTTGTCACGAAGCCTCTAGGGAACACCTCACCCTTCCAAGTAGCTCCCTCTCTGCTCAGAAACCTTGCCCTCTAGATCGGCCGTTTCTGCTCTCACATGCTTCTAAGCCCCTTTCTTTTCCTTCCCCAGTTGCCGGTATTCTGATTCATCAGGTCTCAGACTTGTTCTTCGCATTTCCCCCTTTATGAACTGTCCTTTTTCCGGGACACCAGAGGAAACTAACTGCATACTCCAGCGTGGGCTCTGGAGCTGCCTCTGTTGGTTTAGAATATTTATTTCCCCACTTACATGAAAACTGAAGTCTGTGGTATTCTTTACTTGTGCTTTAGGCATGATTTATGGAGAGTTTTATTTGCTCTCCTTGTTGATCACTATAGTTTTTAGAGAATGGGTGGAGAGATATGTATTTAGAGGATGGCTATTACCTACAGCAAATCAGAAGTCCAAAAAATAATTACCTCATGGATGAAAAACAAGCAGCAATAAAATTAGGTTTAGTCTATAAGATTGTAAAAATGAAAACAAACCTTAAAATGCAAAGGTAATTTTAGAATTCTTGTAATTTTTTTTTGCTTAAAAATACATTTGAACGTAGAATAATGTACACTTCATAAAGAAATGTTTAATAAAACTAAATTTCTAGTAACAATTTCATTGTACATAGTTAAGTAGGTGAGCAAAACTAATGACATGTCTTGATTTTTGTGGTTCTTTGTAACTTGTTGACTTTAGAGAAACTATTATGAAGATGTTGGGATTTAACATGAAAACAGCAGACAAGAAAATCATCAATCACCTAAGGCTTATTATACAAGTATATGAAGCATCTGACAAATCAAAGATTGCTTCTGCGTGTGAGACTGGATAGGATAATGAATAAAGAATTTCTGCCAACCAGAACTCAGCAGACATGGACATTTCCTCCAGCATCTTGAATATGGCTACGTTATGAACAAAACACATTTGAAACTTTTCACTTAAATCTCTTCTCTCCTTTGATATTTGGCAATTAACTTTTCTTTGTTGTAATCGTGTTTTGTACATTTATTTGTGGTCTAGTCTGGATTGTTAATTGTAATATATAGTATAATATATATATCTAATTATATTTATTAACTGTATTTTAAGCAGGATATTAATCAAAACTTGTTCTTAGTTGGAAAATTTATATCTATAGTTAATGGCCTGTTTCTAGAATGAGTGGTTTTTTGGGTATACCCCCTTATGAATCTAGGTAAAGTTATATTCTATAATTTGAATCTATATTATCTATTTGATTCACTGAGAGTTTGAAAATCAGATATGAAATGTTGAAGGGTAGGAAAGTCATTAAGAATTCTTAAAAATGTGCAATAGACTATATTGTATTTTTAATTTTCTTAGTATTTAATAGTGTCTGCCAGTTTTGCTAGATGTAGGCCGATATCTAAGTTAATGGAATGTTTTTAAATATATAATCTCTAATTTTTTCATTTAGAATAGGAAACTGCTCATCTTCCAAGGTAGTTTTAGATTTATCCAAGATGTCCTCTGTAGGAACAGGTCAGAATCTGAACAGGCCTGTGGACACTCAGCGCCTGCTGTGGTCATTTGAAAAGGACTCCTGTGGGGCTTAGTTTTAGAGGGATCTTCAGGGTGGAAGGTGTGAAGTTTCACTGGACCTTATAAAAGTAACACTTTGGAAGAAAATGGTTATCTTGAATACTCATTCAAGGAAAAGATGAGAACAACTTCTAAAATGACAGCCATGGGTCTCAAATGTGTGCCAAGGCACTCTGGAGCTCAGCATGCCATGGAGTATTTCAAATTTTAAAGGGAAACAGTGACATTTGACACTAGTCAGGAAAGTACTTGAACTGTTAGCTTCTACTAGTTTATAGTTTGAACACTGGCTCACTCTTCATTCCTTTTGATGACATATATATATATATATATATATTTTAACATCTTTATTGGAGTATAATTGCTTTACAATGGTGTGTTAGTTTCTGCTGTATAACAAAGTGAATCAGCTATACATATACATATATCCCCATATCCCCTCCCTCTTGCGTCTCCCTCCCACCCTCCCTATCCCACCCCTCTAGGTGGTCACAAAGCACCAAGCTAATCTCCCTGTGCTATGCGGCTGCTTCCCACTAGCTATCTATTTTACATTTGGTAGTGTATATACGTCCATGCCACTCTCTCACTTTGTTCCAGCTTATCCTTCCCCCTCCCCGTGTCCTCAAGTCCATTCTCTACGTCTGCGTCTTTATTCCTGTCCTGCCCCTAGGTTTTTCATAACCACTTTTTGTTTTTTTAGATTCCATATATATGTGTTAGCATACGGTACTTGTTTTTCTCTTTCTGACTTACTTCACTCTGTGTGACAGACTCTAAGTCCATCCACCTCACTACAAGTAACTCAATTTTGTTTCTTTTTAGATGACATATTTTTAATGAAAACTGCCCAGGGCTTCTCAGGACTTTTGAATTTGTTGCCAAGGGGGGCCCAGCAGTTGGTGGTATCACTACCAAGTAAGTTGACTCCAGGATCCCTGGATGCAATGTAAGAAGTTCACTTACCTTTCTTCTGAAGAATATCCTTAAGGAAATGAAGGGACACCCTGTCCAGAGCCTCCACCTGCAGCCCAACCTCTAAGAAAACCACCTTCTTGTTCAGGATTCCCCCAGGGTCATGGCCCAAGGGTCAACTGCCTGCTGCAGCCTCAGCACAAAGAGCTGGAAGGATTGCACAACTCAACGAGCCAGGCTAGCTGTTTCCCCACTTCTCCAACTCCTTCTTTCTGAGGAATTGCAAGTACTATCAGCTCTTGGGGTCAAGTTCTCCATGAAGGTGAACGTGCCAAGATGCGGCAATGTTTCAAGGAGCCACTTCATAAGCATGTTAAAGAAAAATCTTCTGCAATCTTCTTAGTCTTAATGCTCCTTTATGAATTGTATTAGTAGAAACTGATTGTTCAACGAGTTAACTGTAAAAGATTAGCTATGTTAACTCTGAGCAGACAAGGGAGAGGAACCCTTCCACTACCTGGAACAAATCTTTTCTAGAACTGCTTTTATCTTGTGGCCAAATCGCTGCCACTCTGTTCTTCAATGATGAGAAATAAATTTAGATTTAAGGATTTAGACAAATAGTTCTCAACCTTCAAGATGCAGCAGAATCACCTAATTAAAAAAACATTCTTTTTTCTGGGCTTATCCAGAGATTCCAGTTCAGTGAGTGTGGTGTGAGGGTAAAGTATGGACATTTTTTTCAAAGCTCTCAAAGTGTATGAATTGATAAAATTACTTTGGAAAAGTTTGGCAGTGTTATCAGTTTCCTGCTGCTGTAACAAATTATCACAAACATTGTGGCTGAAACAAATATTTATTATCCTACATTTCTGGAAGTCTCAGAGCTAAGTTCCTT
Organism: Balaenoptera musculus; assembly: GCF_009873245.2. Taxonomy (NCBI): domain Eukaryota; kingdom Metazoa; phylum Chordata; class Mammalia; order Artiodactyla; family Balaenopteridae; genus Balaenoptera; species Balaenoptera musculus. The sequence continues at coordinate 138,764,585 of NC_045786.1, read as the reverse complement.
CTGGGGAGAGGAGAATCCATTTCCTTGTCTTTTCCATCTTCTAGAAGATACCCACTTTCTTGGCTCATTGCCTCCTTCCATCTTCAAAGCCAGGGTCATGAAGTCCACCCAGTCTTTTTCATACGACTATTTCTCTTATTCTCCTCCTCCTGCCTCCCTCCTCTTTTAAGGATCCTTGTGATTAAATTAGGCCCACTTGGACAATCCAGAATAATCTCCCTATTTTAAAGTCAGCTGATTAGCAACCTCAATTCTCTTTTGCCATGTAGCCCAATATACTCACAGGTTCCGGAGATTAGGACAAGCACACATTTAGGGAGCCATTATTCTAGAAACCTCCCACGGTTCGCATCTAAAATTGAACACATGCATGCCTTATGAACCAGCAACTCCACTCCTACATATAAAGGTAACAGAAATATATATATATATTCTACAAAAAGACATTTACAAAATTATTCATGGCAGCATTGTTCATAATTGCCCCAAACTGGAAACTAGCCATATGACCAAAAGTAAACATGACAACCAGATCCACTAGTTAAGCGTTTAGATCTCCTTCAGGTGTGGGACAGGGAGAGGTCAACTGGAATGCTGAATTTTCTTAGGGGCCATACAAGAAACTGACCCTAGGTCCACGACTGGGGAGATGACATATGGAGGAGAGCAAGAGTTTGAGGAGAAATGGTAAATTTATGGAGCTCCATTTAGCATGTGTTCCACTCAGCACGGTGGAAAATAGCAATGCCGTGCAAGAAGACTTTAGTTCTTGTTGAACATCTGTCTCTAAGCAGCCTTGTAACCCTTGATCAGGTCCTGGGCTGAACTCGAATTTTCTTAGAGGAAATAAGGTTTGGGTTTCTGGGTTCGACTCTAGATTCCAGGCATCCACAACTATCCTGGCAGAAACATTTTCGGGTCAGATTAATGGAGCTTGCTGCCACAGAAGTACAGGAGCCAGCAGGCACAGCCACCAGGTACTTTCTTGCCCGGGGACCCTTTCCTCAGCTGCAAGGCGCCTGTGTGCAGGTCTGACAGGCTGGGAACAACCCCTCCTTCCCAGCTACAGACGTCTCCTTCCTCGAAACAAAGGCTGTTAGGACCCCTTCCCTACTCTGAACCTTTGCCTGCGCTCCAACACACCCTAGCGACAAGTGCAGCTGCAGAGGCGAACTGCACCTTCCTGTGCAGCACTCCTACTCAAGCTTCCACTGCGGACTTGGCCAAACTGGAGGAGCCACTCCCTCCGCAGACGCGCGGAACCATCCATTCCTCTTCCTTACAGCCGTTCGCAAGTTTGCGCCTGCGCGCCGCTAAACCAGGTTGCGCCTGCGCAGCCCACTGAGGCGGGAACGCGGGTAACCCTTAGCTGTAGGGCGAGTTCCGTGTGACACTGCGCACGGAAGAGGGCGAAGGAGATGCGGAGGAGCTGGTGGTGACTGGCTGACGGAAATGATTGGCTGGTGGAAAGAGCCGTTCCAGATCTCGCCTTTGTGTGGGCGGGGAACCAGCTGGAGAGGGAATCCTCCCTTAGGTGGCGGGGCAGGGGGCGGAGCCGAGGGGCGGTCTCGCGGGAGACCATTTTGGCGGGCGTGGGAGGCTAGCGCGGGCGGCGGGCGCAGGACTTGTGCTGGAGCGTTCTGGCCCTGCTCCCGCGTGGGGAGCTTGGCGGGCGCCGGGCTGGCCGGCAGGGGGTAGACCTGCAGAGTGTGGGGCGGCGTCCGGCGTTGTCGCTCCCCGGCTCCGTCAGACTGGTGTCGGGGCCCCCACCGCGAAACTGAATCGGAGCGACTGGGTGATGCCGCTGACAGTTTTTAAAGCCTTCTCAGGCGAATCTGATGCTCGGCCAAGGTTGAAGCCCAGCCCGCGTGGTTCCCTCAGCGTCCGGGGTAACCCCAGGTTGGCCAGTGCGGGGAGGGTCGTCAGCTTTGCGAGTCTAGGCTTTGTCCGATCCCCCACGCACATCTGGGGTTAGATGCCAAGTGACCAACGAGGGCGGACACTCCTCGTAGACGTCCACTCTGGAGAAGTGAGATTGGGCGTTTGCTTGGGGAGCGGGACTGCAGGACTGGGGCGCAGTCCTCTGGTCCTGCAAGTTGAGTCCGTTGAGTGCTGTCTCTGCTCGAGGAACTTGGCTGGTTCTTAGGCGCTCAGCTTACAAACAGTTATCCCGATGCAGTTCTCTAATTTATCTGTTACTCAGGTAGCACCAAATATCTGGGTTTCTTTTACAGACCATTTCTTAGGATGGTGTAGGTCAATGGCAGAGCTCATCTATTGAACTTTATTCATTTTCTGTTTTGGGGTTTTGGTAGATGGCTTTTACCTTATTCTTAAATTCTGATGATATCTTACGGGAGCCACATATATGGAATTAGAGAATCTCTAGTTTCTTAACAGTTTTATTGAGATGTAATTTACATACCATGAAATTAACCTGTTTTGAGTGTACAATTCAGTGATTTTTAACATATTTAAAGAGCCCTGCAACCATCACCATAATGGAATTAGGCGATTTTTTTTTCCTGGTAATTGCCTTTACAAGTCTCAAAAGTTTGTCTAAGTGGACATTTTGGAAATACAACCTAAGAGCCTCTGAAAATCTACACTCAAGTCGTGTTATACCTGAGCAGGTGAAATTAAGAGGAGAATTGAAGCAAATGTTCCTAGAAGTTGCAGGTAGTGAAACTTTTGTGTATTGTAATACCAAGTAGATAGTGACCATTCCAAGTGTCTTTGTTTTCTGAAGAATATGGCATAAATCCCATTTTACAGATGAAAAAAGACTTTGAAGGATAAGTTGCTTAAAGCTCCATATTTGTGCCTAGGCTAGACCCCAACCTTGGATGCTTTATCTGCCTTTGCCACCTCATCGGCCTGGTTTCCAATTATATTATCTATGTATGACCTGTACAATTCATTCATTTATCGAGCAAATATTATATAGAGTGGCCACTATGCCAACAACAACCAAAAACACTGCTGTAAGTGCTGGAGACACCATAGTGAACCAGCTAAGTTTCTACCTTCAGCTAATATTCTGATGAGGAGACAATGATCCATTGAAGAACTATATACTCTAATTTTACATATCGAGACATGCTTTTTATGTTGTTGTTTTTTTGGCCGCACCGCACGTCTTGCAGGAGCTTAGTTCCCGGACCAGGGATTGAACCTGGGCCCTCTGCAGTGGAAGCACGAATCCCTAACCACCGGCCTGCCAGGGAATTCCCAAGACATGCTATTTTAGAAAAAATAGGTAAATTAAGAGTGTAGGGAATGGTGATGGGAGGCAGGATCTGATATGAGCAGAAATCTGAAAGAAGAGAGGAAGTTGGGGCGTAAGAAAAAGAAAACAAGGATTTGGCTTGAGCAACTGGAAAGATGGAGTTGCCATTTACTGAGTTGAAATATATTAGGTGACACTGTGGAAGGACCAGGTTTTAGGGTTAAGATGATAAATTCAGCTTTAGATATATTTAGATGCCTCTTAGTCATCCAAGTGGAGATGTGGTATTTAAATCCATGAGATTGGATGTGATCTGACCAAGGGAATGGGTGTAGGTAGAGAGAGGACTGAGAACTGATCCCTATGACACTTCAATGTCTAGAATTCAAGGAGATGAGGAGGAACCAGGAAGGAAGATCAAAAAGATGAGTCCATTGTGTTAGGAGGAAAACAGGTGAGGATTCAGCCTTAGAAGACAAGTGAAGAAAGTGTTTTGTAGAAGAAAGGGTAATTAACTATGTCACACGTTACAGATTTATCAAATAAAATGAAGACCAAGAATGGCCCATTTGTAAGAGAGATAAGTAAAATCTTTTGATGTAAATGTTCACACTAGCAGTAACTACAGAAACAGTGTTTCTTCCTTTTTGAGGAGGTGTACATTTTTATAACCTTTTTGAAGGGCAGTTTGATATTATCTAAAATTTAAATATGTGTTTACTTTGACCAAATAATTTCACTTCTAGGAGTTCATCCTACAGAAATATTTATACATGTACACAAAGATATATGCATAAAGGTGTTTATCACAGCATTATTTACAATTGTAAAAAAAAAGGATACAGATTTCCATCAAGATAGATGTAGTTTTAAAGGAAAGATTGAAATGTATAGATATGAAAGATAGCTGCTATAGACTGAATTTTTTATTTTTGTTTTTATTGGATAGTATAGTTGATTTACAATGTTGTGTTAGTTCCAGGTGTACAGCAAAGTGAATCAGCTATACATATACATACATCCACTCTTATTTAGATTCTTTTCCCATATAGGCCATTACAGAGTATTGAGTAGAGTTCCCTGTGCTATGTTGTGATCTTATTAGTTATCTATTTTATATATAGTAGTATGTATATTAGACTGAATTTTGTCTGCCCCAAGTTCATATATTGAAGCCTTAACTAACCCTCAATGTGATGTTATTTGAAGGTGAACCTTTGGGAGATAATTAGGTTTAGATGATGTCATGAGAGTGGGGCCCTATGTTGGGATTTTTGTTCTTACAGGAAGAAGAAAAAAGATCTGAGTGAAGACACTGCAAGCAAAGAAGTGCGGGCTTACCAGGAACTGAATTGACTGGTACCTTGATCTTGGACTTCCCAGTCTCCAGAACTGTGAGAAATAAATGTTTGTTGTTTAAGTCATCCAGGACTTCCCAGTCTCCAGAACTGTGAGAAATAAATGTTTGTTGTTTAAGTCATCCAATCTATGGTATTTTGTTAGCAGCCCTCGCCTCGTTAGATGATAAAGTCAGGTTTTCTAATAGAATGTATAGTATGATCTGTTATCTTAGTGTATCCATAGGAGGCCTGTCTGATCACACTATCAAGAGTTACTTCCTCATTTCCCTTCCCTGATCACTGTTACATTATTCTTTTCTATCTGCAGCACTTATCACTATCTAAAAGTATTTTATTAATTTTTATACTTATTTACTGTCCTTCTGGTCATAGGAAGTAAGTTCTATAAGATTTTTGCCTCTGTCACTTTTCTTTGTATCCCCAGTGCAGGAGTATATAATTTTTAAATACACTGTTTTACATGAAAAACCCAAACAGACAGTATTCCTGTCGTGGTTTTAAAATGAGACCACAAATTCTTTGACACGCTTTCCTTCAAAGTGTGGTGGCTAATTCCCCTCCTCTTGAGTGTGGGCTGGATTTAGTGACTAGCTTCTAATGAGTAGAATGTGGCAGCAGTGGAGGCATGTCTATAGGTCATAAAAGGCATCATGACTTCCTCCTTGCTCCCTCTCTTGGATCATTCATTCTGGTAAACCAGCTGCCCTATCCTGAGGACATATCAAACAGTACTTTGGAGGGGCCCTTGTGGCAAGAAACTGAGGCCTACTCCCAATAGCCAGGGAAGAACTGAAGCATCCTGCCAACAGTCATGTGAATGAGCCACCTTAGAAGCATTTTTTTCCAGCCCCAGTCATACCTTCAGATGTTTACATCTCCACGTGACAACTTGACAGCAATGTCACAGGAGACCCTGAACCAGATCACTCAAGTAAGCCACTCTCAAAATCCTGTTAGATAATACATTTTTGTTGTTTTAAGGCACTATGTTTTGGGGGTAGTATCGTTATCACCAATAAATAACTAATAACAATTTTTGGTAAACATTACATTCTGTTGTTTTAGTTAATACTTATTAGTTCTGTTCCTGAGAAAGTCAATTTCTCCCTGCCTTAGTTTTATCATATATAAAAGAAAATATAAATAGTTGGACAGTCCCTCTCTATCATCACATTAGAATTATCTGGGCAGCTTTTATAATATATATGCCTAGTCTCCATCCTAGATCAGTTAAGATCAATCAGAACTCATGGTAGGTCCCAGGCATACGTATTTTTTAAACTTCTCTTTGAGATTCTAATATGTCATCTGGGTTGAGAACTTCTAGATGATCTTTGAGCTTTCTCCTATTGATTCTGTTATGACTAATACATAATTGGGATATACTTGCACTGCTGTAAGAGCATTTCCCTGGAATTAGAGTCCCAATTTTTGAGATAACTAATCTTTGTTTTAGGAATAGACAATGGAATTATTATTTATGCTTCTTCCCTGAAGGGGTAAGTATGTATTGAAGAACAAAAATTTGGGCTATTTTAAGAATTTCACAGAAGAATTACCCAAACTTTGATTTTCACATTTTGGAGTTTTTGCATTTTCTTTTTCTTTCTTTCTTTTTTTTTTTTTTTTAACATCTTTATTGGAGTATAATTGCTTTGCAATGGTGTGTTAGTTTCTGCTGTATAACAAAGTGAATCAGCTATACGTACACATATATCCCCATATCCCCTCCCTCTTGTGTCTCCCTCCCACCCTCCCTATCCCACCCCTCTAGGTGGTCACAAAGCACCAAGCTGATCTCCCTGTGCTATGCGGCTGCTTCCCACTAGCTATCTGTTTTACATTTGGTAGTGTATATATGTCAGTGCTACTCTCTCACTTCATCCCAGCTTACCCTTCCCCCTCCACGTGTCCTCAAGTCCATTCTCTACGTCTGCGTGGTAAAGCATTTTCTTAATGCTTTTCTAGTGTTTGATGAAATCCCCTTTGTGTTTTCATTTTATTAATCAGGAAAGTAAAGAGTTACACTACTGTTTTTCCATTTTTACTTCAAGGTGCCAAATAATTTTCATTTTAACTTTTATAAAGTTTGTTTGGGAGAAGAGTACTATCATCATCTATAAGAATGACAAGCTGGGCTTCCCTGGTGGCGCAGTGGTTGAGAATCTGCCTGCCAATGCAGGAGACACGGGTTCGAGCCCTGGTCTGGGAAGATCCCACATGCTGCGGAGCAACTGAGCCCGTGAGCCACAACTACTGAGCCTGCGCGTCTGGAGCCTGTGCTCCGCAACAGGAGAGGCCACGACAGTGAGAGGCCCATGCACCGCGATGAAGAGTGGCCCCCACTCGTCGCAACTAGAGAAAGCCCTTGCACAGAAACGAAGACCCAACACAGCCAAAAAAAATAAATATAAATAAATAAACAAATTTATAAAAAAAAAAAAAAAAAAAAAAAGAATGACAAGCTGATTGTAAAATTCATATGCAAATGCAAAGGACCTAGAATAGCCAAACACTGTTGAAATTCTTTGAAAAAGAGTAGCAAAGTTGAAGGGTTAACACTATCTGATTTCAAGATTTATTAAAAAAAAAGATTTATTTAAAGCTACAGTAATCAGTACAGTGTGATATTAGTGTAAAGATAAATGGGATGAATAGAAAGTTCAGAGAGAACCACACATATATGGACATCTGTTGTTGTGGTGTTGTTATTTTAAATAAAGATAGGAGGACAATTTAGTGATGAAAGGGGAGTCTTTTCAACAAATGATTCTGGAACGATTGGATCCATATGCCAAAAAGAAAATAAAGAAAGAAAAGAGAGAGAGCAAGCAAAAACTTTGATTCATGTCTTGTGCCGTATACAAAAATGAACTAAAAATGAATCATAGACCTAAATATAAGAGCTAACATTTGTGGCATAAAATTATATCTGAATCCAGGTATGGGTTCAGATATAATTGACATTCATGTTTGCAGGAGTGAATGGAGGAGAGCTGGTGTATTGGTTCCTATTGCTGCTCTAACAGATTACCACAGGGACTTCCCTGGTGGTCCAGTGAGTAGGACTCCACGCTCCCAAAGCAGGGGGCCTGGGTTTGATTCCTGGTTGGGAAACTAGATCCCGCATGCATGCCGCAACTAAGAGTTCACATACTGCAGCTAAGAGTCTGCATGCCGCAACTAAGAAACCTGCATGCCGCAACTAAGACACCTGCTTGCCACAACTAAGAGTCCGCATGCCACAACTAAGAGATCCCGCATGCAACAACAAAGATCCCATGTGCCACAACTAAGACCTGGCAAAGCCTAAATAAATAAATAAATAAATAAATAAATAACCACAAACCCAGTGCTTAAAACAACACACATGTATTATCGTACAGTTTTGTAGGTTAGAAGTCCTACACAGGTCCACCAAACTAAAATCAAGGTGGTGGCAGAGGTGCATTCCTTCTGGAGGTTCTAGGGGATAATGTGTTTGCCTTTTCCAGCTTCTACATGATGCCATGGTATCTTCTTGTCCTTTCATATTCACATAGGGCCTGGTTTCTTTTTACTCTGACTTTTCTCTTTCTTTTCACTCTGGAATGGTCTCTTCACTCTGCCTTTTCTCTTTCAACCAAATGTACCCTGTGTCAGTAGACTAAAAGAATTCAAAGAGTTATCAGATGTCAATAAAAATAATAAAAAGAAACATATCCTTGTATATATATAATATTAAATATTCTGTTTCTCATCAAACTTTCCTCCATGTATCTATTTCCTAACTCCATCATTACTTCTGTATTACTGGCATTCTGCCGTAAGGAAGAGCTTTCTCCTTTCTGAATTCAACTTTAGAAATTGTCTCTTGACTTCCACCTATGGCAGAAGATTTAGATAACTGGCACTAGTTCTTCATTGCCTTTCTCTCATCTTCGCAGTAGAATTATATTATTTTTAATTCCTCCATAGGTGATCTTTGTGATTTAAATTAATATACTGACACTTCTTTTTCTTGTTGTTTCAACTCTTTATGATACCTCTTGATCTTTAGTAAAGTGAAGATTTTTGTTGTCCTTGCTCTTCCCTTTCTTTCTCTTTCCCTGTTCTACTTCCTGACTTCTCTCACTTAAACTTTTACTTTTACACCATTGAGGTTGTTATTTACATGATGTCTTGTAACCATTATTAAGTCATTGTGAGATTATCTAGTTTCCCATCAATTTTTCACTTAATGGCTTTAGTGCTCATTGATGAGCCTTACCTGAATTAATTATTTCACTAGGAATGGCAAAATATTGATGTTTTAAAATATAGTATTTTTGCTATACAGTAGGTCCTTATTAGTTATCTATTTTGTATAGTAGTAGTATATGAATATAGTAGTGTGTATATAGTAGTGTGTGTATGTATATAGTCGTGTGTATATGTAGTAGTGTGTATATGTCAATCCCAGTCTCCCAATTTATCCCTTCCCCCCACCTTACCCCCTGGTAACCATAAGTTTGTAATGACCTATATGGGGAAAGAATCTAAAAAAAGAGTTGATATATGTGTATGTATAATTGACTCACTTTGCTGTGCAGCAGAAACTAATACAACATTGTAAATCTACTATACTCCAATAAAATTTTTTTAAAAATTATAGTATTTGTTCTGCATTTATTGGCTGCCAGACTCTGTTATTCTAACCATCCTAATTGTTGTAAAGTACGGCTTCAGTGTTTTCACTCATGCTTTTAATGCTTTCCCATTGACTCAGAAATTAAATTCCAATGCTTCTGTGTTATATCTAAGCCTTTTCTATTATATTTTCCACCCTTATTTATCTTCCTTACTCCTCTAGATATACTATGATCCTGGAAAGAGTTCTTGTGCTCCTCAAAATTTCCCCCCTTCCCCTGCTTCTCCATCTTTGTTCTTGCTTTTCCCTCTACCTAGATTACACTCACTCCTGTGGAAATTTTATCCAAAGTCTTTACAATGACCTCAGATTGGCCTACAAGGTCTTACCACAGTAGAGTTCCTATCTCCTTGGACCTTATCCCCATCTGCTTTCTCTCTGTCTCATTCTAGTTGCACTGGTCCTCAAACACACCATTCTCACTTCCACATCAAGCCTTCACATTTACTCTTCCTACTTCCTATAGCTCTCCCTCCTGATATCTGCAGAGCTCACTCTGTCATCAGCTCTTTCATGTATTTGCTCAAATATCACCTTCGTGGTGAGGCCTTCTCTGACCACTCACTTTGAAATTGCAACACCTCCTTCACCCTTCCTACACTGTCCCCCTTCCCTATTTTATCTTTCTCCATAGTACTTATCTCTGTCGAATGTATATGATTTATTGGTTTAACTTATTTTCTCTTCCACCCTTACTCCCTGCTGGGTATAAGTTCTTTGAGGACAGAGATTTTTATCTATTTTGTTAACTGCTGAATACTTACTTACAATGTTTGAAATTTAGCAGAATTCAGTAAATATGTCTAAAATACTTAAATTTATGGAATGAGTGAATGAATGACCAAACCTGCAATGTGGTGAATTTTTTGGTTGTTGAATGAATGAATCCACTTCTCAAGAACCATCTCAAATACCATCTCTTTTTGGAAATTTATTTTTGTTCCTTGGGTCATCTCTATTCCAGATGATCTCTTTATTCTCCAGTTCACATAGAAAATGTTTATACTTTGTTATGGCACTTATATTTTGTCTTATTATTGTACTTATTAACATAGTGAGTAGATACTATCTAATTTATTTCTATCCTCAGGAATATGTAGCACTACGTTATGTATACAGAGCACACCAAATAAATATATGTGAAATTAAAATACAAATATAATGATAAATTCTTTTGCTTTGTTCATTCTTATTCTTTGGACATTTCCTCTCATACCCTGTTCTTGCTTTAGAGAACTTTTATTCCCCTCTCACTTATTCACTTAATACAGACCTGAAAAACCCTTTTGCTTCCTTGGCACACTTTTGCTAAGCTACATGACATTCATCAAACTCTGGTTCAGAGCATTACGTCAGGATTTAGAAGTCTTAGTCAGGATTAGTATTCTAATCCTCAACTCTATCATGAACTGTGATTGTGATCCTGAACTTGTATTTTTTTTTTTTTTATCTGTAGCACAGAAATACAAAATCTTAGAAGTGGATGCAATATTAAAGTTCATAAACCAAGTTTTCAGTCAACATTCTTTACAGGTATTTATCTACTTCTATTTCAATATTTCCAGTGACAAGGACTTACTGCCCCCCCCCTCCAAAAGCCATTACATTTTCAGACAGCCTTAATTTTAAGAAAATTCTTATTTTTTTAAGCTAAAACCTACTGTCTTCTAACTTTCGTCTTTTTGATCTCCTTTAAAATTTTCCTTCTCTATGCTCAGTTACTGAATTCTAGAAATGATTTCCCAGTACCATCATTTCAACCCCTGTTACCATTCTCATTTGATGACATAAGTCTTTCTTTCTATGTGGGGTTTTCTGTCCTAAGGTTTCATACTATGACTGTATTTATATTTCAAAAGGAGGGAAATAGATGTCTTCATATTAAATTCTAAATGGGAGTTTAACATGTGTGTCAGTATATTTAGGATAAAGATGAAGCTCTCCTGGCCAAGAACTTTGAAAGATACAACATTTTTCACTTTGAAGGACCAAAAGATGGGCAGAAAATTTGGGATAAATGTCGAAAAGATTTGATCCATAAGGAAAAACAAATATCTGAATCAGACACACCTCTGTGTTCATTCCACTGGAAAACTAAAACTGTGTGATCCCACTATCAGAAATTTCTTAGTCAGTTGTTTACTCTTCCCAGCAACAGTGTTGTCCCCATACCAGCCATGGAGGAAGCTGTGAAAAAGAGGATTCAGGAAATTGGTGCAAATGAGCCATCTTGGAAGTCTGTAGGTATATTGACAGATAGATGACTTACTCTTTCAAATTTGTTTCTTTTTAAAAATCTAGATTTTGATATTAGCCAATTTGGTAAACTCTGTGGTTCTGAATATTAATTTTGATTTTGTCACTATAAACATAACTGATAACTATCAGGAAGTGTTTTTTCTTTTGCTATAGAGAAAGGAAGATCTTCATAGGAAATTCAGATGCTCACTCAGCAAATAGAGCAGCTGCACCATCTTTATGAATAAAGTGTTTATGAATCATCCCAGGCTGAAAAAAGTATAGGGAACAATAAAGACCCTTGATATATCTGAATGGAAAAATTGCTTTCCATGAGTTTTTTTCAAGAAAGATTTACCTTAGATTAAAAAAAGACTTTCCTGAATGATAGATGTTAATTTAGGCAAAGAAAATGACCATATATTATTGTAATATTAATAACTTTAATTTTGTTTATTGTAGAAAACTGATAAAACTTTATATTTCACCTATGATTGAAAAAAGGGAAGAAAAACAGTTATAAATCCTTAAAGTGATGCTTCTATCTTTACCAAAAAGCCTTCCCTTTTTCATATCTTGTACTTTTTCATTGTGTACATATTTGGTATTTGTTGTGAGAGCATTTATGTATAATTGTTAATGTACTTATAGGAAGACTCTAGGAAAAGGAACTCAAAAGAATGACTCTCTAATAGTGGAATTTCAGGCACTGTGGTACCTAGATATGGTGGGTATTGGGTGGGGGGTCTTTGATGATATCTTTTAATAATGACCATGTAGATCATTGTTTTTCTACTTTTTCTTTCCTTGCATCTGTAAAGACAAGGTCATTGCTCAAACAGGATAGGAAGTAGGATGTGCTATCATTTGTTTTTGGGAGATCGTGATACTGTTTCACTACCTCCTTAGAAAACTACATGTCTTACCCAAACCTATGTTATACTGTTTTGACAATTGCTATGCAGTGTCATTTCACGTTCACTCACTAATTTGCTGTCTATATTATCTATTAGTACATAACCGATGACCCTAAAACTCAGCAGCTTAGAACAAGAAACATTTATGATCTCATGCAGTTTCTAAGGTTGGGAATTCAGGAGTAGCTTAGTTGCGCTGGATGGTTCTGGCTGAGGATTTCTTGTGAGGTTGCAGTTAATAAGTTGGCTGGGGAGGCGATCATCTGGATGCCTGACTGGGCTGCCTCTAGACCTCTCCATAGGGCTGCTTACACCATGGCAGCTAGCTTTCTTTAGATCAAGCGACCATACTCGTTTGTTTTGCTCCTCACTGGCTGATTTATTCATTCATTTGATATTTATTGAGTCACCTGTTTTTAAAAATTTACAGCACTTTCCTTGTGAAAGACAAGGATGTCCACTTTTGCCACTTCTATTCAACATAGTACTGGAAGTTCTAGCCAGAGCAGTTAGGCACGGAAAAGAAATTTTAAAAAGAAATAAAAAGCATCCAAATCTGAAAGGAAGAAGTAAAATCATCTTTGTTTACAGATGGCATGATCTTTTTTGTAGAAAGCCCTAAAGATTTCTCCCCCAAACCTGTTAGAACTAATGAATGAATTCACTAAAGTAGTAGGCTACAAAGTTAACATGAAAAAATTAGTTGCCTTCCTGTACACTAACTGTACAGTCTGAAAGGAAACAATTACATGAAATTATGAAAACAATTACATTTACAATAGCATTAAAAAAATAAAGTACTGGGACTTCCCTGGTGGCACAGTGGTTAAGAATCTGCCTGCCAATGCAGGGGACACAGGTTCGAGCCCTGGGCCGGGAAGAGCCCACATGCCGCACAGCAACTAAGCCCGTGCGCCACAACTACTGAGCCTGTGCTCTAGAGCTCATGAGCAACAACTACTGAGCCCGTGAGCCACAACTACTGAAGCCTGCATGCCTAGGCCTGTGCTCCGCAACAAGAGAAGCCACCGCAATGAGACTCCCCTGCACCGCAATGAAGAGTAGCCCCCGCTCGCCGCAACTAGAGAAAGCCCGCATGCAGCAACAAAGACCCAACACAGCCAAAAATAAATAAATAAATTTCTTAAAAAAATAAAAATTAAAAAATACTTAGGAGTTAACCAAAGATTAACTTATACAATTATAAGTTATATAATTAATTTATACAATGAAAACCACAAAACATTGCTGAAAGAAATTAGAGAAGACACAAATAAATGGAAATACAAACCAAGTTCATGGATTGGAAGACTTAATATTGTTAAGATATCAATACTTCCCAAAGTGACCCACAGATTAAATATAATCCCTATGAAAATCCAAATGACATTTTTTGGCAGAAAAAGAAAAACAGTTCCTAAAATTCATATGGAATCTCAAGGGCCTCTGAATAGCTAAAACTATCTTGAAAAATAACAGAGCTGAAGGACTCACACTTGTTGATTTCAAAACTTACTGCAAAGCTACAGTAATCAGAACAGTGTGGTACTGACATAAAGACAGACATAGACCCATTAAACCGAATAGAGAACCCAGAAGTAAACCCTCACATGTATGGTCAAATGATTTTTGACAAGAGTGACAAGACCATTCCATGGGGAAAGAACAATCTTCTCAAGAAATGGTACTGGGAAAACTGGATATCTACATGTAAAAGAATGAAGTTGGACCCTTACCTAACACTGTGTACAAAAATTAACTAAAAATGGATCAAAGACCTAAATATATGACCTAAAACTATAATATTCTTGGTGCAGAAGTTTGAATTAAACTCCTTAGTTCGTGTCTCATCATTTGAGCCTCAAAAGGTATATCTGTTGTTTCATTTGTTTACTCATTTTTGCTTTGTTCCCTGCACCCATAATCAGTTGAATGTATTTAATGACTAACATTTTATTTATGTGTTTTTTTTAAAACAGCTCCATTCAGTTTTAATTTACATGTCATAATATTCACTCATTTGAAAATATATAATTCAATGATTTTTAGGAAATTTATGGAGCTGTGCAAACACCACCACAATCTAGTTTTAGAACATTTCCATCACCCCTAAAGGATCCCATTTGCCCATATGCAGTCAGTGCCCCTCCTATTACTAGTGCCAGGCAATCACTAATCTGCTTTCTGTCTATAGATTTGCCTTTTCTGGACATTTTATAGAAATAAATGACTGCAATATGTAGACCTTTGCGTTTGGTTTCTTTTATTCAGGGTTATGTTTCTGAAGTTCACCCATGTTGTAGCATGTGTCAATATTTTGGGCTTTTTAAAATTACTTTATAGTAGCCCATTGTATGGATATACCACACTTTAAAAAAATTAATAGACTATTTTTTTGAGCAGTTTTAGGTTTACAGAAAAAATTAGAGTTCCCATATACTCCCACCCTACACACACCAGTTTATTCTATTATTAACATCTTGTTTTAGTGCCGTATATTTGTTACAATTGATGAGTCAATTCTGATACATTGTTACTAACTAAAGTTCTTTGTATTGTTTTGACAAATATATAATGATATGTAGCCACCATTCCAGTATCATGCAGAATAGTCTTACTGCCCTAAAAGAGTTCTGTGTTCCATCTATTAATTCCTCCCTTGCCCCCAAACCTCTGGCAACCAGTGATCTTTTTACCATCTCCATAATATTGCCTTTTCCAGAATGTCATATATTTGTTTTTGTTTTTGTGTTTTGCCGCACTGTGCAGCATGTGAGATCTTAGTTCCCCTACCAGGGATCGAACTCGCACCCCCTGCAGTGGGAGCACAGAGTCTTAACCGCTGGACTGCCAAGAAAGTCCCAGAATGTCATATATTTGTTATCATATAGATGTATCCTTTTCAGACTGTCTTCCTTCACTTAACAATAGGCATTTAAAGTTACTCCGTGTCTTTTTGTGGCTTGATAGCTCATTGCCTTTTTTATCACTGAATAATATTCTATTGTATGGATATACGAATTTGGTTACTCTTTCACCCATTGGTGAATCTTGGTTGCTTCCAATTTTTGGCAATTATGAATAAGCTACTATAAACATTTGTGTGCAGGTCTTTGTGTGAACATAAATTTTCAATGTATTTGGGTAAATGCCAAAGAGTGCTATTGCTCAATTATATAGTAAGAGTATTTTCAGTTTTCTAATAAACTGTCAAAATGTTTTCCAAAGTGGCTGTACCATTTTGCATTCCCACTGGCAATGAATGAGAGCTCCTATTTCTCCACATCCTCACCAGCATTTGGTGTTCTCAGTGTTTCAGATTTCAGTCATTCTAATAGTTGTGTAGTGGTATTTCATTATTTTAATTGCAATCCCCTAAGGCTATATGATGTTTAGCATATTCGCATATGCTGCTTTGCCATCTGTATATCTTCTTTGGTGAGGTTCTGTTCAGAACCTTTGCCCATTTTTAAATTGGGTTGTTTGTTTTCTTATTGTTGAGTTTTAAGATTTCTTTGTATATTTTGGATACCAATCTTCTATGAGATATGTATTTTGCAAAGATTATCTCCCAATTTGTGGCTTATCTTTTCATTTTCTCACCAGTGTCTCTCACAGAGCAGAAGTTTGTTTAATTAATACTTTACTTTTTTAGAAGAGTTTAAGGTTCACAGCAAAACTGAGAGGAAGATAAAGAGATTTCCTACGTATCACCTGCCCCACACATGCATAGCTTCTTCCATTATCAACATGCCCTATCAGATTGGTACATTTATTACAATTGATGGATCTACATTGACACATCATAATCATCCACAGTACATAGTTTACATTATGGTTCACTCTTGGTGTTTTACATAGAGCAGAAGTTTCTAATTTTAATGAAGTCCAACTTATCAAAAAAAATGTTTTTTAATCTTTTGGCTGCACTGCATGGCACGTGGGATCCTACTTCCCTGACCAGGGATTGAACCCACGCGCCCACGCATTAGAAGCACGGAGTCTCAACCACTGGACCACCTGGGAAGTCCCCAACTTATCAATTTTTTCTTTCATGAATTATACTTTTGGTGTTGTATCTAAAAAATCTCCAAGCCTAAGATAACCTGGATTTTCTCCCATATTATCTTCTAGGAGTTTTAGAGTTAGTGTTTTATGTTTAGGTCTGTGACCCATTTTGATTTAATTTTTGTGAAAAGTGTAAGGTCTGTGTCTAGATTTATCTACTTATTTTTGCACGTGGATATCCAGTTGCTCCAGCACTGTTTGTTGAAAAGACTATCATTTCTCCATTGAATTGCCATTGTTCTTTTGTCACAGATCAATTGACTATATTTGCATGGGTCTGTTCTGGGCTCTCTAGTGTGTCCATTTTTTTCACCCCTACCACACTGTCTTGTTTACTGTAGCTTTATAGTAAGTCTTGAGGTTGGTTAGTATCGGTCCTCCAACTTTTTTCTTCTCCTTCAGTATTGTGCTGGGTCTTTTGCCTTTTGATATAAACTTCAGAATCAGTTTGCTGATCCCACAAAAGTAACTTGCTGGGATTTTGATTGGGATTGTGTTGAATCTACAGATTAAGTTGGAAAAAACTGACATTTAATAATATTGAATGAGTCTTCCTATGCATGAACACTGAATATCTCTCCATTTATTTAGATCTTTGATTTCTTTTCATACAAAGATTTTAGTTTTCCTCAGAATGATCTTGTACATATTTTGATAGATTCATACCTAAGTATTTTACCTTGATTAGTGCTAATTTAAATGGTATTGAACTTTTAATTTTGATTTCTGGCTGTTTATTACTGGCATATAGGAAAGCAATTTATTTATTTATTTTTTATTTTTTAACATCTTTATTAGAGTATAATTGCTTTACAATGGTGTGTTAGTTTCTGCTTTATAACAAAGTGAATCAGTTATACATATATATATATGTTCCCATACCTTTTCCCTCTTGCATCTCCCTCCCTCCCACCCTCCCTATCCCACCCCTCTAGGTGGTCATAAAGCACAGAGCTGATCTCCCTGTGCTATGCGGTTGCTTCCCACTATCTATTTTACGTTTGGTAGTGTATATATGTCCATGCCACTCTCTCACTTTGTCACATCTTACCCTTCCCCCTCCCCATATCCTCAAGTCCATTCTCTAGTAGGTCTGTGTCTTTATTCCTGTCTTGCCACTAGGTTCTTCATGACCTTTTTTTTTTCCCCTTAGATTCCATATATATGTGTTAGCATACTGTATTTGTTTTTCTCTTTCTGACTTACCTTCCTCTGTATGACAGACTCTAACTCCATCCATCTCACTACAAATAACTCCATTTCGTTTCCTTTTATGGCTGAGTAATATTCCATTGTATATATGTGCCACATCTTCTTTATCCATTTATCCGATGACGGACATTTAGGTTGCTTCCATGTCCTGGCTATTGTAAATAGAGCTGCAATGAACATTTTGGTACATGACTCTTTTTGAATTATGGTTTTCTCAGGGTATATGCCCAGTGGTGGGATTGCTGGGTCGTATGGTAGTTCTATTTTTAGTTTTTTAAGGAACCTCCATACTGTTCTCCATAGTGGCTGTATCAATTTACATTCCCACCAACAGTGCAAGAGTGTTCCCTTTTCTCCACACCCTCTCCAGCATTTATTGTTTCTAGATTTTTTGATGATGGCCATTCTGACCACTGTGAGGTGATATCTCATTGTAGTTTTGATTTGCATTTCTCTAATGATTAATGATGTTGAGCATTCTTTCATGTGTTTGTTGGCAATCTGTATATCTTCTTTGGAGAAATGTCTATTTAGGTCCTCTGCCCATTTTTGGATTGGGTTGTTTGTTTTTTTGTTATTGAGCTGCATGAGCTGCTTGTATATTTTGGAGATTAATCCTTTGTCAGTTGCTTCATTTGCAAATATTTTCTCCCATTCTGAGGGTTGTCTTTTGATCTTGTTTATGGTTTCCTTTGCTGTGCAAAAGCTTTTAAGTTTCATTAGGTCCCATTTGTTTATTTGTGTTTTTATTTCCATTTCTCTAGGAGCTGGGTCAAAGCAATTGATTTTTGTAATGTTAACCATCTATCCTGAGACCTTGCTATAACTGCTTATTAATTCCAGGAGGTTTTTTGTTGTTGTTGTTGATTCATTGAGATTCTCATATAGACAATTATATCACCTATCAACAAAAACAGTTTTATTTCTTTCTTTCCAATCTGTATTCATTTTATTTCATTTTCTTGACTTATTGCACTGGCTACATCTTCCAGCACTGGCTAGATCTTACAGCTAGATGTGTTGAATAAGAATGATGAGCACAGACATCCTCTTCCCAATCTTAGAGGGAAAGAATTCAGTTTTTCACCATTAAATATAATATTAGATTTATATTTTGGTAGATAATTTTTTATCAAGTTGAGGAAGTTCCCTCGTATTTCTATTTTTCTGAGTTTTTATCATGAGTGAGTGTTGAATTTTGTCAAATATGTTTTCTGTGTGTGTCTATTGATATGATCACATGATTTTTCTTTTCTAGCCTGTTAATATGGTAGGTTACACTGATATTTGAATGTTGAACCAGTCTCTCATCCTTGGAATTAATCCCACTTGGTCATGGTATATAATTCTTTATATATTGCTAAATTTGATTTGCTAATATTTTGCTAAGAATTTTTGTGTTTATTCATGCTGCATATTGATCTGTAGTTTTCTTTTTTTGTATTGTCTGTGTCTTGTTTTGGTATCAGGGTAATACTAGCTTCATAAAATGAATTAGGTCAAATAAATCATTGTGTTTTATACCTAAAACAATGGCATATGAAAATTTCATCTCAAAATTTTTTAAAAAGATTGAAAAATACTTTAAAAATGAATTGGGAAGTAATTTTTTTTATTTTTTGGAAGGTATTATATAGAATTGATGTTAACTCTCTTTAAATGTTTGGCAGAATTCTCCAGTTAAGTCATCTGGACCTGGAGGTTTTTGGAGGGAGGAGGGTTTAAATTATAAATTCAATTTCCTTAATATTTATAGGGCAATTAATATTATATATTTAATATTAGATGAGTTGTGGTGGTTTCTGTTTTCAAGGAATTGGTTCATTTAATCTAAGTTTTCAAGTTTATATGTGTGGAGTTGTTTGTAATTGTTTATGGTATGAATGTTTGCATTCCCCACAAAGTCATATGTTGAAGCCCTAATGCCCAATGTGACGGGGCCTTTGGAAGGTGATTGGCTTATGAGGGAAGAGCCCTCATGAATTGGATCAGTGCCCCTATAAAAGAGACTCCAGCAAGATACCTCATCTCCTTCCACTGTGTAAGGACACAGCTTGGACTTCCTAGTCTCCAGAACTGTGAGAAATAAAATTATGTTGCTCCCCAGACTGTGGTATTTTCTTATAGCAACCCAAGTGAACTAAGAGAATAATATTCCTTTTTTATTTTTTAGATGTGGGCATTTCTGGGCAGCTGACTTCTTTTGTTCCAATTCTGGGATACATGAAATATAAAAGAAAACCTAGGCAACTAACCATGTTGTTCCTCAGGGCCCAAGGTCCCTAGGTGGTCTGTTTTCTTCTCTCCACCTTTCCGAGTCTTCTTATGTTTGTTTTATGTACAATGTCCGGAGTTTTAGTTGTACTTAAGTAGCAGGAAGAATAGGGAAAAGTATATCTACCCTATGTTCCCAGAGTGCAAGTCTCCATCTTAAGTTTTTGATATTACTATGTGGTTTATGTATTGCTAAGGTATTGTGGCCAAATCATTTTTGACAAGATAAAGTATCACTATTACTATGAAATCATTGTTGTCCATTTGGCAAATCTTAATTAAATTCAGTGGCCTGAGGTGCTTGGTGAATATGACTTTTGAACATGTGGAAATGTTTTAAGTATTGACTTAGAGCAGACTATTTCTATAATAGCAAAAGATTTGCCCTAATTTCATTTGTGAGTAGATATTTGTACATAAAAGTTTATTTGACAAATAAAATATGGTCATTTAATTCTTCAAAGGCAGTTTACAGACAGATCTGCTTTTGGATAATTACAGATGTCTCAACCATGTATTTGATTTCACAGACAAATGAATAAGTAGAAGAGAAACACTGCAAGCAATTGAGTGTAAATGTGCATTCAAATAACAACTTTAATAATTAAATTTATGTCTTCAGCGTTTCCTGACAAGAATGTCATACCTATTTCTCGTAGTTACATTGATTGGTTCGGTAACCTGAAATAAATGGTCTGAGATTGTTAGTTTGTATTTTAAAACCCTTTCAATTTAGTCAGAGGGAGTAACCATATCACACACACACTTCTTCTATGGAATAAATGTGGCTATTCTGCCTATGAAAAAGTCCATGTTCTATTTTTTCCTAATAATTTCCCCCTCTGTGTTCACATAGCTTTTATAGCAGTGTTTTCATAAACAATGCATTGTCATACACCTCGAATTGGTATATATGTTTCACGGCACAGGTGTGAGACCTCTCGAAGCCTCCAACGTTAATCATCACTAATTGTATCATTGTGCCATGGTTAGTAGAGAATATAGAGGCTAGGAAAAAATGTAGGCTTTAAAAACATAAGCAAAAGTGTTCTACTAGTTGGGAATGTCAAGAGGCCCAAATATGAATTTAAGTTAGAGTTTTATGAAATAAGTTCTCCTCTTAATGCCTTTTAATATAATTTTCTTTAGTATCCCATAACACCCTCTAAGCCAGTAGTGCTCCATAATTATTTTAAAGTCAATGTCCTTTCTCTGTAATTTTAGCAGCCTCCAGTCTCCTAAGCATAGCTGCAAGTTGAAATGATTTTGGAGAACTGTGAGCAAAAATCTAATACCAAAAGAAAAAAAAAAGCTTCATTTTGCAGAGAAGGGTGTACTAGGTAATTGACAGAGAATGACCAGGAACATGGACGTAGGAGTAGGTCAGACAGATTGAATTAAGTATTTTGAATGCACTGTAAATGAGATTTTGAAATCAATATGCCATTTTTGTTGTATCTGATACGGACTTTTAAAGGACAGAGGCAGGATGGAAAGATGTAATACTGCTTTGTTTAGCCCTGCTAACACAAAGGGAAGTGCTGTGTGTAAAAGTTCCCCAGAATCTCTTGAAAAAGGCAAGGTGTACTCATATGAGTTTGCCTTTAGAACCAGGTGTTTATAATTGTATATGAAATAATTATACGTTAAATACTATTGCAATGTACATGCTGCTAATTTTCATCTTGTAACATCTTACTGTCTTTTTATTATTATTGTTTTGGGGTTTTCCTTAACAGCTCTTGGCTGGACACAAACTTACTGAGGTTACTCCAACCTTTATTATGCTGCATTCAAATGCAGGGATTCTAAGCAGCCCTGACTAGATCTCAAGGAATTGGTATTCCAAGTGTAGCAGATACTTTTGGTTCCATACCCAATAGCCATTTCCTTTTTGTTTGCTTCTAGAGCCCCATATATGTTAGGGTTCCACCCTTTCTTTGCAGTCCTGTGCTCAGAGAAGAGATGAATCCTAGCAGGTATAAGCTAGTCAAAATGGCCCTTTCCCTTAGCCAGTGATTGGTTTAGAGGTGTGAGTATGAACCAGTTTGGTCAAGGAATCATGAGAAATATGCTAGAGAAACTCAACTTCTCCTTGCTCTCAAAAAAAGACAGAGGGAGAAGATAATCCTTTTTTCTACTGAATGCCATGCCTTAATGTGACCCTTGAGCTGCTGCTGCTGTCTAGAATTGTGGATGGGCTGACCTGAGGACAAAGTGGGGCGCACCAAGGATGGCAGAGCAGATGGAAAGAACAGACCCAATGACGATGTTGAGTTTCTGATTTAGAATGAAAGTTAGAGCTGCCCTACACCTAGGTTTGTTAAGTGATGTTACATGTCCCTCTGTTTAGTCATTCAGTCAAGATTCTCTATTACTTGAAACTGAAAAGGTCCTGTGAAGATAATGTTATACCACCCTTGGCTTATGTAACATCTTCCACTTAGAAAACATACTTTTTAAAGCAGTAATGGATATCAGTCATGGGATCTCTCCTTGTGTTCTTTAGGGAGTCTAGGCATGCTAAATAATTCCACTTTTACACCACTGTGGGGAAAGAAAGAACTTGGCAATAATAGTTACTATTTACTGAATCCTGTACATTGAGCACTGTGCCAGATGCTTTAAATTCTCACAAAATGCTTAGGTATTATTTCCACCATTTTTTCCCCCCCACAAATAAGGAAACTGAAGCTCAGGAAGTTTAAACTACTTGCCCAATGTAAAAAGCTAGTAAGAGGTAGTAAAGAACTGAGCAGAACTCTCTTTTTAATAAAACTTGTACTCCTAGTTTTGCTGATTCCATTTTATTTAGCATGATATACTGGTTATTAAGGACAAAAAGAGATAAAGTCAAAGTTGTATTATAGCTTTAAAAAAATCCTCAGGACTTTCACCCAAAAGAAAAAAGTTCATGCCAAAGGACTATAGAAAGCAGGCCTTTAAGGATGTGGTTGCAGTTGTTTCCGGATTACACGTGATGGTGCAGAGGAGAGGTAACTGTGATGGGAGAAGTCACACAGGTTGATGGTTAAAGAGCCCAAGCTCTGGGCCAGCCTGCTTGAGTGGGCATCATTAAGCGCTTTTACAGTGTATGGGTGATCAGGTTGGAGAACAAGGATAAATGGCTATTGTAACTAGTGCTGCTAAGAACATTGTGGTGCATGTATCTTTCTGAATTAGAGTTTTCTCCGGATATATGGCCAGGAGTGGGGATGCAGGATCATATGGTAACTCTATTTTTAGCTTTTTAAGGAAATTCCATATTGTTCTCCATAGTGGCTGCACCAATTTACATTCCCATCAACAGTGTAGGAAGGTTCCTTTTTGTCCCCACCTTCTCCAGCATTTATTATTTGTAGACTTTTTGATGATGGCCATTCTGACCAGGATGAGGTAATACCTCATTGTAGTTTTGATTTTCATTTCTCTAATAATTAGCGATGTTGAGCATCTTTTTTTAAAAAATAAATTTGTTTATTTTGGGCTGTGTTTGGTGTTCATTGCTGCACGTGGGCTGCTTTCTCTAGTTGCAGCGAGAGGGGGCTACTCTTCGTGGTGGTGTGTGGGCTTCTCATTATGGTGGCTTCTCTTGTTGCAGAGCATGGGCTCTAGGTGCACAGGCTTCAGTAGTTGTGGCACGCGGGCTCAGTAGTTGTGGCTCACGGGCTTAGTTGCTCTGTAACATGTGGAATCTTCCTGGACCAGGGCTTGAACCCGTGTCCCCTGCATTGGCAGGCAGATAGTTAACCACTGCACCACCAGGGAAGTCCCTGTTGAGCATCTTTTCATGTGCCTGTTGGCCATCTGTATGTCTATTTGGGAAAAATGTCTATTTAGATCTTCTGCCCATTTTTTGATTGGGGTGTTTATTTATTTATTTTGATATTGAGCTGTATGAGCTGTTTGTATATTTTGGAAATTAATGCCTTGTAGGTCACATCATTTGCAAACATTTTCTCCCATTCTGTAGGTCTTTTTGGTTTCCTTTGCTGTGCAGAAGCTTTGAAGTTTAATTAGGTTCCATTTGTTTTTTTTTTTTGCTTTTATTTCCTTTGTTTTAGGAGACAGATCCAAAAAAATATTTCTGCAATTTATGTCAAAGAGTGTTCCGCCTATGCTTTCCTCTAGAGGTTTTACAGTATCCAGTCTTACATTTAGGTCTTTAACCCATTTTGAGTTTATTTTTGTATATGGTGTTAGAGGATGTTCTAATTTCATTCTTTTACATGTAGCTGTCCAGTTTTCCCTGCACTGCTTATTGAAGAGACTGTCTTTTTGCCATTGTATATTCTTGCCTCCTTTGTCTTAGATTAATTGACCATAAGTGTGTGGATTTATTTCTGGGCTTTCTATCCTGTTCCATTGAGCTATATGTCTGTTTTTCTGTCAGTGCCATACTGTCTTGATTACTGTAGCCTTGTGGTATAGTCTGAAGTCAGGGAACGTGATACTGTTACCAAGTTCAAGCTCATATGCTCACCACATGACAGGCAAATAAATCAAGAGATGAGTTGTTGGGGCAAGGAATAGCAACTTTATTTGGAAAGCCCACAAACTGAGAAGATGGTGGACTAGTGTCCCAAAGAACCATCTTTCTTGAGTTAGGATTCAGGCTTCTTTTATACTAAAAGGGGAAGGGGTAAAGTCAAACATTTCCTGGTTCCGGTCAGACTCCGGAGGGGATGTGTTAGTTTCTTCCTTCCTGTAGCCATTCACAGGTGGACCTGGTCAGGATGTTTTCTGTGAGCTAAACAAAGGTATTTTAGCTTAACACTCACAACATGGGAGTCAGGGTTCCCAGAGATGGACCATTTTGTATAATTTAAGCTTATAGGCAGCATACCTTTAGTGATTAACTTGTAGCAAAAGCAATAGAATACAAATGTTAAAGTAAAAGAAACAGATCCAATATGGAGTCAGATTTGTTCTTCCCTATTACAATACCTCAAGCTTTGTTCTTTTTTCTTAACACATTATTGACCAGAGATGTATTAATACGTCTTTTGTTACCCGAACATTATTGACCGGAGATATTTCAGTATTCATTTACATAACAAATCGCCAGCCACAGGCATTAGTTTCTGCAAAAATCCCCTGGTCAATAATGAGTTAAGGTTACTTTGGCTGTTTGGAGTGTTCTATGGTTCTAAATAGGAATTTTAGGATTATTTGTTTAGTTCTATGAAAAATGACATGGGTATTTTGATAGGGATTACATTAAATCTGTAGATTGCTTTGGGTAGTACAGACATTTTAACAATACTAATTTTTCCAATCCATGAACATGGGGTATCTTTCCATTTCTTTGTATCACCTTCAACTTCCTTCCTCAGTGTTTTATAGTTTTCAGAGTATAGGTCTTTCACCTCCTTGGTTAAGTTTATTTCTAGATATTTTATTTTTTGATGTGATTTTAAATGGGATTGTTTTCTTGCTTTCTCTTTATCTCAGTTCATTATTAGTGTATAGAAAAGCAACAGATTTCTGTATATTAATCTCATACCTGCAACTTTACTGAATTAATTTATCAGTTATAATAGCTTTCTGATAGAAATTTTAGGGTTTTCCATATATAGTATCACATCATCTGCAAATAGTGACAGTTTTACTTCTTTTCTTCAAATTTGGATGCCTTTTATATCTTTTTCTTGTCTGATTGCTGTGGCTAAGACTTCCAATACTATGTTGAATAAAAGTGGTGAGAGTGGGCATCCTTGTCATGTTCCTGATTTTAGAAGAAAAGCGTTCAGCTTTTCATATTTGAGTATGATGTTAGCTGTGGGTTTGTCACCTATGGTCTTTACTATGTTGAGATATGTTCCCTCTATACCAATTTGGGTTTTTTTTTTTGCATTTTTAAAAACATCTTTATTGGAGTATAATTGCTTTACAATAGTGTGTTAGCTTCTGCTGTATAACAAAGTGAATCAGCTATACATATACATATATCCCCATATCTCCTCCCTCTTGCGTCTCCCGCCCACCCTCCCTATCCCACCCCTCTAGGTGGACACAAAGCACCGAGCTGATCTCCCTGTGCTATGTGGCTGCTTCCCACTAGCTCTCTATTTTACATTTGGTAGTGTATATATGTCCATGCCACTCTCTCACTTCATCCCAGCTTACCCTTCCCCCTCCCCGTGTCCTCAAGTCCATTCTCTACGTCTGCGTCTTTATTCCTGTCCTGCCCCTAGGTTCTTCATAACCATTTTTTTTTTTTAGATTCCATATATATGTGTTAGCATACGGTATTTGTTTTTCTCTTTCTGACTAACTTCACTCTGTATGACAGACGCTAGGTCCATCCACCTCACTACAAATAACTCCATTTCGTTTCATTTTATGGCTGAGTAATATTCCATTGTATATATGTGCCACATCTTCTTTATCCATTCGTCTGTCGATGGACACTTAGGTTGCTTCCATGTCTTGGCTATTGTAAATAGTGCTGCAATGAACATTGTGGTACATGACTCTTTTTGAATTATGGTTTTCTCAGGGTATATGCCCAGTAGTGGGATTGCAGGGTCATATGGTGGTTCTATGTTTAGTTTTTCAAAGAATCTCCATACTGTTCTCCATAGTGGCTGTATCAATTTACATTCCCACCAACAGTGCAAGAGGGTTCCCTTTTCTCCACACCCTCTCCAGCATTTATTGTTTGTAGATTTGTTGATGATGGCCATTCTGACCGGTGTGAGGTGATACCTCATTGTAGTTTGCATTTCTCTAATGATTAGTGATGTTGAGTATTCTTTCATGTGTTTGTTGGCATTCTGTATATCTTCTTTGGAGAAATGTCTATTTAGATCTTCTGCGCATTTTTGGACTGGGCTGTTTTTTTTTTGATATTGAGCTGCGTGAGCTGCCTGTATATTTTGGAGATTAATCCTTTGTCAATTATCAATTATCAATTAATCCTTTGATAATTGCTTTGTTTGCAAATATTTTCTCCCATTCTAAGGGCTGTCTTTTCGTCTTGTTTATGGTTTCCTTTGCTGTGCAAAAGCTTTTAAGTTTCATTAGGTCCCATTTGTTTAATTTTGTTTTTATTTCCATTTCTCTAGGAGGTGGGTCAAGAAGGATCTTGCTGTGATGTATGTCATAGAGTGTTCTGCCTATGTTTTCCTCTAAGAGTTTTATAGTGTCTGGCCTTACATTTAGCTCTTTAATCCATTTTTGAGTTTACTTTTGTGTATGGTGTTAGGGAGTGTTCTAATTTCATTCTTTTATATGTAGCTGTCCAGTTTTCCCAGCACCACTTATTGAAGAGGCTGTCTTTTTTCCATTGTATATACTTGCCTCCTTTATCAAAACTAAGGTGACCATATGTGTGTGGGTTTATCTCTGGGCTTTCTATCCTGTTCCATTGATCTATATTTCTGTTTATGTGCCAGTACCATACTGTCTTGATTACTGTAGCTTTGTAGTATAGTCTGAAGTCCGGGAGCCTGATTTCTTCAGCCCCATTTTTCTTTCTCAAGATTGCTTTGGCTATTCGGGGTCTTTTGTGTTTCCATACAAATTATGCAATTTTTTGTTCTAGTTCTGTGAAAAATGCCATTGGTAGTTTAATAGGGATTGCACTGAATCTGTAGATTGCTTTGGGTAGTACAGTCATTTCACAATGTTGATTCTTCCAATCCGAGAACATGGTATATCTCTCCATCTGTTTGTATCATCTTTAATTTCTTTTATCAGTGTCTTATAGTTTTCTGCATACAGGTTTTTTGTCTCCTTAGGTAGGTTTATTCCTAGGTATGTTATTCTTTTTGTTTCAATGGTAAATGGGAGTGTTTCCTTAATTTCTCTTTCAGATTTTTCATCATTAGTGTATAGGAATGCAAGAGATTTCTGTGCATTAATTTTATATCCTGCTACTTTACCAAATTCATTGATTCACTCTAGTAGTTTTCTGGTAGCATCTTTGGGATTCTCTATTCTCTATACCAGTTTGGATAAGAGTTTTTTTTAATCATGAATGGATGTTGAATTTTGTCAAATACTTTTTTGTGTCTATTGAGGTGATCATGTGATTTGATAATGTGGTCTATCACATTGATTAATTTGCAGGTATTGAACTATCCTTGCATCCCTGGAATAAATCCCACTTGATCATGGTGTATGATTCTTTCTATATGTTGTTGAATTCAGTTTGCTAATATTTTCTTGAGGATTTTTACATCTATATTCATCAGAGATATTGGGCTGTAATTTTCTTTTTTAGTCATATCTTTGGTTTTGGTATCAGGGTAGTGGTGGCCTCATTGAATGAATTTGAGAGTGCTTCCTTCTCTTCAGTTTTTTGGAATAGTTTGAGAAGGATAGGTATTAGCTCTTCTTTATATGTTTGGTAGAATTCCTCTGTGAAGCCATCCAGTCATGAACTTTTGTTTGCTGGCAGTTTTTTTATTACTAATTCATTTTTTAAAAAATTGAATTCTATAACTAATTTAATTCTATTATTAATTGAATTACTAATTCAAGTAATCCCTTGAATTATTGATTGGTCTGTTCAGATTGTCTGTCTCTTTCTGATTCAGTTTGGAAGATTGTATATTTCCTGGAAATTATCCATTTCTTCTAGGTTTTCCAAGTTTTTCATAGTATTCTATTATTTTTTGTATCTCTGTGATATCAGTTATAATTTCTCTTCTTTCATTGCTTATTTTGTTTGAGTTCTCTCTCTTTTTTTCTTAATTAGCCTGGCTAAAGGCTTATCAATTTTGTATATCTTTTCAAAAAACAGCTCTTAATTTCCTTTATCTTTTTTATCATTTTTTTGTCTCTATTTTATCTCCTCTTTGATTTTTATTATTTTCTTCCTTCTGCTGACTTTGGACCTTGTTTGTTCTCCTTCTTCTCATTCCTTTAGATGATAGGTTAGGTTATTTATTTGAGATTTTTCTTGTTTCTTGAGGTAGGCCTGTATCGCTGTGAACTTTTCTCTTAAAACTGTTTTTATTGCATCCCATAGATTTTGGAAAGCTGCGTTTTTATTTTCATTTGTCTTGAGGTGTTTTCTGATTTCCTCTTTGATTTCTCTGGACAGCTCCCAATCCACTGCCTCTGTGAGTGCCAGTAATGGCCACCCTCACCCCCTTCACATGCAGTACCAGGTCCAAGCCTGCTCTGGCTGCCACAAATGAGCACTCTCCTTGGCACTGGCAGCCTTCAGCCTTCACCCTAATGGGGAGCTGCACTGGAACAAGAGGTGTCAGGGTGGGTGCTCAACATGGGCTGGGACATGCATTGGGGTGGTCATGGGAAACTGGCCAAAGCCCTGGGCAGTTTCAACCTGCTTCCTCCGCCTTGTTACTGGAAGTAAGCAGGCATATGTCCATTCCTCACGAGCTGAATCTAGGTTTCTTACAGCCCTCCTGTTAGTCCCACTGTTTTTCAAACCAGCTAAGGGGACTCCTCTTCCTGGTGCCTGATCCCAGGGCTACAGTGCCCAATGTGTGGTCAAATTGCTCATGCCCCAGGGAGAATCTTGAAGCCCATCTAATCCCCCTCCTCTTCTGTGTGCCCTCCTAGGGGCACAGATCCCTCCCCGATCTCTTCTCCTCCCTTCCTACCCGACTCTGTGTGGATGTTTCTATACAGCCTTGGTTGCATAATAGTCTTTCTGCCAGTCTCCAGTTTGTTTTCAGTGAGGATTGCTCCACATGTAGATGTACTCTTGATGTATTTGTGGGGGGGAGGTGAGCTCAGCATCCTCCTGCTCTGCCATCCTGAGCTTCTCCCCAAATTAACTTTTAAATTTGTATATAGGTAGGTCTAGACATAACATGCATTCTTCTTTACTGCATCAGCCAGATAGACATTGAGTTACGATGTTTTATTTTTATAAAATATTTCATATGATGTAATTAATTTTAAATTAAGTTTAAATAATTTTAATTTAAAATCTTGATATTTTTAAATTGCCTTGTATTTTGCCTGTTAATTTTCATAAGTAGTTTTTAAAAGTAATTTAGAGGAAAATAGCTCTTTTGAAAGCATTTAAAAACAATTTTAACTTTTCTATTTTAATATTTTAATTTACTTTTTTGGGTAAATATATATCCATATTTTGTTCCATTTGAAGTTACAATTTAAAAAATAATTATACTATATTTTTTATTTTTTAGATAATAAAACACAAATTATATAAAAATTCAATTATAGCAAAATAATTGGTGGATTTCTGAAACAAAGGCAAGAAATATAACTGCTGTGGTCTCAATGTTTGTGTCCCCCCCCCAAATTCATGTTGAAACCTAATGCCCAAGGTGATGGTATTAGGAAGTGGGGCCCTTGGGAGGCGATTTATCTTGAGGGTAGAGCTCTCATGAGTGTGATTAGCACCCTTATAAAAAAAGACCCCAGAGAGCTCTCTCCCCTCTTCCACCTTGTGAGGACACAGTGAGAAGTCAGCAGTCTGCAGGCCAGAAGAGGGCTGTCACCAAAACCTGACCACGCTGCACCGTGATCTTGGATTTCCAGCCTCCAGGATGTGAGAATAAATTTCTGTTGTTTATAAGCTACCCAGTCTGTGGTATTTTGTTATAGTAGCCCAAAAGGACTAAAATCACAACTTTTAGGAAGTAATTGTGAATTATGTATGTTTTCACGTTATTACTAATTCAAGTGTTTTTATTCATCCAATCATTGTTGCCCTGTCAACAGAACCTAAACATGCACGATAATAATTAAATTTAGTCATGTTTGATATTTTGCCAACCTTCAGTCCTAGCAAACCTTACGTTTACACATAATTTTCAGTTTTGTTATTTCAAAGGTATATTTGCAAAATATATTTATTCAATAAAATACATTTTATTTAACAATTTATTAGCTTATTTATGTTTAAAAATTTAAACTGTGGCATGTGAGCTTTCATTTGTATGCTTGTCTGAGGTCCTGAAGATGTTAGGGACAGCCTGAAGGAGGGACTTTTTCAGGTCTTGAAGCTGCTTCTGTGGTCGCTGTGGAAACACCTGATCTGAGCCAACCTTGGCTAGTCTCCTTCCTTTTCTCCCTCTTGTTTTTGTTGTTGAAAACTGGGCAAGGAGGAGAAAGAATCTCCTGGAGATCAGTCTGTATGCTTTCTCTTTCCAAGAAAGACTCACAGGGGGTGAGGAGCCTCTGGAGTGGCAAAAGAGGCACTTGGGAAGACCTTCCTGTATGCATCGAACTGCAAGGGAACTGGCTGACTTCCTAGTCCCCATCCAGTTCTCCTCAGTGCTGGAGGATGCATAACATTCCACTCCTAGAACTTTATCTTCAATTTCAATTATTCTCTATCTGTTAGCATTTTCGTTCTTCCTGCGAACAAGTTTGATTTTGGAAAAGAAGCAGAGAGGACCTGTGTTTCCAGGGCAACAGGGAAGAAGAACCACAGAGTATAGTGGAGCTGAGATAGAGAATGAGGGGAGATATGATGGAGACAGTGGAATTGGAAGGAGGTGAGAGGAGGTGGATGGAGATGAGGGGAGCGGGGGTAGAGTTGGGAAAGGAGATGAGAAGGAGAAAGTCCAACTGTCCTTTCAGCTATTTCGTCTAGGACTGAAAGGAAGGGGAGTATTTTGGAAGTCAGGTTTTGGCAGTGAGAGGGAGCTAGGCATTCTGTTGAACAGCTAAGAGGGGACCTTGTGTATGCTGATACTTGAAAACATGGAATTCTGAATCAGACAGATGGGCTCAAATCCATCTGACAGTTTTTAGCTATCTGACCTTGGGCAAGTTGATTAACCTACTTGGGTCTCAGTCTTCTCATCTGTAAAATTTAGCAGAATAATTAGGACCTATTTCATAGGATTATTGTGAGGACTAATGAGGTGTCATTTGAGAAGTATTTGCTAGTGTGCCTAGCACACTCTAAGTAAATTACAGTTATTGGATAATTTACTCTCCTCTCCAGACCAAATCATCTGACTAAAGATTCCACAAATCATCTTTAACCTGGGCTCAACCAAGCCTATTTCTGTTGTTACCCCGAGGCATTCTGACCCTAGATAACAGGTCTTTGAAGCAGGAAAATTACCAAAAGGGGTCTGACTCTACCTTGCTCTAGTATAGACTTCCTTGAATCTTCCCCTCAACATTGCCACTAGAATGAAATGTGAATCTACTTGTTACTTTCCTGCTAAAGTCTTTGAATGGCTCGTTGCCTCCAGAACAGAGTGAAAACTCTTTAGCTTGGCATAGAAGATCCTCCTTGACCTGGCCTCTGATGACCTTTCCTCTGTTGTATGTGTATGTGAATTTCCTCCCAAGTAACTGAACGCAGGGCTTGCCTCATTCATTTCTGTCTTACTAATTTTCAATGTTTGTTTGGTTTTGATTAGGACATATCTTTACATGGTTCACAATTTTAAATATATGAAAGGAATACAGTGAAAACTTTTTCTTGCCTTTATTTTCTAGATACAGTGTTACCCTTCTAGGAGGGAACCAAGTAATGTTAATAGTTTTAAAAATGTATTTTGGGACATATTTCACGTGAGAGAGAGAATGTGTGTGTGCGTGTATTCTTTCTTCTCCCTTTATAAACAAATGGTAGCATATTATTCGTACCATCCTGTACTCCGAATTTTTCCCCTTAATATATCTTGGCAATCTTTCTATCTCAGTATATAGTGAGTTTTCTCAATCTTTTTGGCCACTGCATGGTGTTATTCATATCTTTATACCTTAACATCTGGCACATAGTTAAATAAATAAGTATTGAGTGAATGAAAACAAAAGGACACTTTTGTGCTGCTTTTAGACATTAGCTGAATAAGCTACTATATGTTGTTCCAACACATGTTACACATATCACACATGACATAGACAAATCATACAAAGTCTGATCTAACAACAAATAGAAATCTGACTTGTCTTATTCTTTCCTATCCATTAGAGGGAGACATGAACCTGTTGTGTAAAGCCAACAATTAGATTCTCTAACTAGAAAATCTGAACCAACTCTAC
Organism: Balaenoptera musculus; assembly: GCF_009873245.2. Lineage (NCBI taxonomy): Eukaryota > Metazoa > Chordata > Mammalia > Artiodactyla > Balaenopteridae > Balaenoptera > Balaenoptera musculus. The sequence goes on along the minus strand of NC_045786.1, from coordinate 138,731,654 downwards.
AGCACGTGGTCCTTTGTAGAATTTGAGCCCTTAATAAAGCTATCCAGGACCGCAGGATCTGGGATGATAAAGGAAATTAATTGCAGGAGGAGAAAGTGGAAGACTAGGAGTGAGGACACAGCTGAACTCTGCTCAGTTACTAATAGCAAGACAAATTCATCACCTTTGCTTGGTGCTGTGCTAGTAAACCAGCTCTCAAAAAAAAAAAAAAATCCTGCTTGCTTGTCACTGTGCTGCAAATCTTTATAGCCTTTACAATACGGACTTCTGGGTATATGTTATACTGATTCTACTCTCTGCTTTTATCCTTTGGAGACTGGGAGACTCCCCAAAAAGGTAAATGCTATCAAGAGTAGAACTTTTTAGCTGTAGATTAGTTACGTTTAAAACGCCTACTTACAAGTCTTGCTTCTTTGGGATATCAAAATGTATTTTGTGATGTACTAAGGATACTGGTCCTGAAGTCTACCAAATATTATAGTGCATTTTAGCCTAATTCATTATCTGTATGAAGTTATAATAGTAGCTGTAGATGACTAGGAATTATGTCATTTGTATTAAACCCAGATCTATTTCTGAGTATGTGGTTCATGCTGTTGTGAAAAATGTTTTACCTTTTACCTTTGTCAGTTTGTAACGAGAGGATTTCCTTTTACCCTTTGTAGCTCAGAGAGCACCTGATGTATCATCTCAAACACAATAAACATGCTCCTGAAAAAAAAAAAAATCCTGCTTGTTTGTAAGTGTTTACAGATTCCCTAGAGAAAAAGATAATACTCAAAGTGAGCCATGAGCCAAAAACCAGAGAACAGTCAAGAATTCTTCATCAGTCAAGTACTGTGTTGTTCTGAAGGAAACAGACCTGAGCACCCCTAAGCTCCTCTCTGACCAAGGGACATAGTGTAACTACTCACCGGGCTGATTTCAAGCTGTGTTTGGTTTAACAACTGAATTGCAAATTCCTTGGATAATTAACAATCAGCTCTCCTGAGTGTGACCAGGCTGCAGCATAGTGCTGTGCCTTCTTGGGCTGTAGTTACCTTACCTGTAAAATAGGGACAATAAATAACCCATTATGCAGATTCCATTATACAGTGGACACTTTAGCACTTCGAACACTTGAAAGCAATATTCCCCAAACATCCGAATTATAAAATCACCCAGTGGCTCGTGGAAAATGCGCATTTCCAGGATCTGTCCCAGAGCTCCTGGTTCAGAGCCTGCTGGGGAGGAGGGACCTGTGAATCTATTTTATTTTTAATTTATTTTAAGTTTTAATTGAGTTATAATTAACAAAGAATATTGTATTAGTTTCAGGTATATAACATAGTGATTCGATATTTATATACATTATGAAATGGTCACCACAATAAGTCTAGTTACCATTTGTCACCATACAGAGTTGCCACAATGTTATTGACTAAATATTCACTATGTGTACATTACATCTGCATGGCATTTATTTTATAGTGGGAACTTTGTACCTTTTAATCCCCTTCACCAATTTCATCTGTCCCCCAAAACCCCATCCCTATGGCAACCACCAGTTTGTTCTCTGTATCTATGAGTCTGTTTCTGTTTTGTTTTTTCATTTATTTTATTTTTTAGATTCCACGTGTAAGTGAGGTCATACAGTATTTGTTTTTCTCTAACTTACTTCACTTAGTATGATATCCTCCAGGACAATCCATGTTGCTGTACATGGCAAGATTTTATTATTTTTTATGGCTAATATTCTATTGTTTATCCACATCTTCTTTATCCACTCATCTATCAATGGACATTTCAGTTGCTTCCATATCTTGGCTATTGTAAATAGTGCTGCAATGAACATAGGGGTACCTGTAACTTTTTGAATCAGTGTTTTCATTTTCTTTGGATAAATACTCAAAAGTGGAATTGCTGAATCATTTGGTACTTCTAATTTTAGTTTTTTGAGGAACCTCTATACTGTTTTTCTTAGTGGCTACACCAGTTTGCCTTCCCATCAGCAGTACATGAGGGTTCCCGTTTCTCTACATCCTTGTCAACACTTGTTGCTTTTTGTCTTATTGATAATAGTCATTTTGACAGGTGTGAGGTGGTTTTTCATTGTGTTTTTTTTTTTCTTAGGCTGTGCCCCATGGCCTGCGGGATCTTAGTTCCCCGACCAGGGATTGAACCCATGCCCCCTGTGGTGGAAGTGCAGAGTCTTAACCACTGGACTACCAGGGAAGTCCCTCTTATTGTGGTTTTAATTTGCATTTCCCTGATGATTAGTGATGTTGAGCACCTTTTCATGTGGCTGTTGGCCATCTGTATGTCTTCTTTGGAAAAAATGTCTATTCAGGTGCTCTGCCCATTTTTTAAATGAGTTGTTTGTTTTTTTGATATTGAGTTGTATGAGATCTTTATATATTTTGGATATTGACCCCTTATTGGATATATCATTTGCAAATATCTTCTCCCATTCAGTAGGCTGCCTTGTTGTTTTGTTGGAAGTTTCCTTCACTGTGCAAAATCTTTTTAGTTTGATGCAGTCCCATATTTTTACTTTTGTTGCCCTTGCCTGAGAAGACATATCCAAAAAAATATTGCTAAGATGGATGTCAAAGAGGTTGCTGCCTACTTTTTCTTCTAGGAGTTTTATGGTTTCAGGTCTTCAATCCATTTTTAGTTTATTTTTGTATTTTGGTATAAGAAAGTGGTCCAGTTTCATTCTTTTGCATGTAGCTGTCTAGTTTTCCTGACACCATTTATTGAAGAGATTGTCTTTTCCCCATTGTATTTTCTTGCCTTTTTTGTCATGGATTAATTGACCATATGAGTATTGGTTTATTTCTGGGCTGTCAATTCTGTTCCAGTACCATACAGTCTTGATTACTATAGCTTTGTAGTATAGTTTCAAGTCTGGGAGGGTGATATATCCACTTTATTCTTCTTTCTCAATATTGCTTTGGCAATCAGGGTCTTCTGTGGTTCTATACAAATTTTAGGATTATTTGTTCTAGTTTTGTAAAAAATGCCATGGATATTTTGATAGGGGTTGCATTGAATCAATAGATTGCTTTGGGTAGTATGGACATTTAATGGTATTCATTCTTCTAATCCATGAGCACAGTATATCTTTCCATTTATTTGTGTTGTCTTCAATTTCTTTCCTCAATATCTTATAGTTTTCAGAGTACAGGGCTTTCACCTTCTTGGTTAAATTTATTCTTAGGTATTTTATTATTTTTGATGCAGTTGTAAATGGGATTGTTTTCTTTACTTCTCTTTCTGATAGTTTGTTATTAGTGTATAGAAATGCAAGAGATTCCTGTGTATTAATTTTGTATCCTGCAATTTTACTGAATTCATTTATTAGTTTGAATTGTTTTTTTTTTTTGGTGGGATCTTTGGGGCTTTCTCTATATATTACAGTCTCATATCATCTACAAATATAAATAGTAACAATTTTACTTCTTCTTTTCCAGTTTGGATAAATTTTATTTGCTTTTCTTGCCTAAGTGCTGTGGCTAGGACTTCCAATACTACGTTGAATAAAAGTGGTGAGAATAGGCATCCTTGTCTTGTTCCTGATTTTAGAAGAAATGATTTCAATTTTTCACCATTGAGCATAATGTTAGCTGTGGATTTGTCATACATGGCCTTTATTATGTTGAGGTATGTTCCCTCTACACCCACTTTGTTGAGAGTTTTTATCATAAGTGGATGTTGAATTTTGTCAAGTGCTTTTTCTGCATCTATTGAGGCAATCATAAGATTTTTACCCTTCATTTTGTTAATGTGACGTATCACGTTGATTGATTATGGATTTTAAAACATCCTTACATCCCTGGAATGAATTGATCATGTGTATGATTGATCATGTGTATGATTCTTTTAATGTATTATTGAATTCAGTTTGCTAATCTTTTGTTGATTATTTTTTCATTTATGTTCATCAGTGATATTGGCCTGTAATTTTCATTTTTGTGTATGGTGTCTTTGTCTGGTTTTGGTATCAGGGTAATGTCAGCCTTGTAAAGTGTGTTTGGAAGTGTTCCTTCTTATTCAATTTTTTGGACTAATTTGAGAAAAATAGATATTAACTCTTCTTTAAATGTTTGGTAGAATTCACCTGTGAAGCCATCTGGACCCAGACTTTTGTTTTGGGGGAATTTTTTAAATTACTGATTCCATTTCATTACTAGTAATTGGTCTATTCAGATTTTCTATTTCTTCATCATTCAGTCTTGGAAGATTATATGTTCTGATGCATTTAGCCATTTCTTATAGGTTTTCTAATTTGTTGGCATATAATTGTTCATAATATTTGCTTATGATCTTTTGTATTTCTGTGGTATTGGTTGTAATTTTTCCTCTTTCATTTCCAGTTTTATTTATTTGGGCCCTCTCTTTTTCTTGATGAGTCTGGCTAAAGGTTTGTCAATTTTGTGTATTTTTCAATTTTCAAAGAACCAACTCTTAGTTTCACTGATCTTCTATTGTTTTATTTTAGTCTCTATTTTCATTTATTCCTACCCTGTTCTTTATGATTTCCTTCCTTCTACCAACTTTGGGCTTTGCTTGTTCTTTTTCTAGTTTCTTTAAATGTGAATTTAGATTGTTTATTTGAGATTTTTCCTGTTTATTGAGGTAGGCCCCTATCACTGTGAACTTCCTTCTTAGAACTGGTTTTTTTGCTGTGTCCCATAGATTTTGGAAAGTTGTGTTTCCACTTTCATTTGTCTCCAGGTATTTTTTCATTTCCTCTTTGATTTCTTCAGTGGCCCACTGTTTGTTTAATAGCATGTTGTTTAGTCTCCACATGTTTGTGTTTTTTCCAGTTTTCTTCTTATAATTGATTTATAATTTCATACTGTTATGGTCATAAAAGATGCTGGATATGATTTCAATCTTCTTAAAATTATTGAAATTTGTTTTGTGACCTAATATGTCATCTATCCATGTGCATTTAAAAAGATTGTGTATTCTGCTGCTTTTGGGTGGAATGTTCTATGTATATCTATTAAGTTCATCTGGTTTAATGTGTCATTTAAGGCCCGTGTTTTCTTTCCTTAACCATTTTTAAGAATTGAAGTCTAATTAATTTACAATGTTAGATTAGTTTTAGGTGTACAGCAGATTTAGTTATACATATACATATATATTCTTTTTCAGATTCTTTTCCATTATAGGTTATTATAAGGTATTGAATATAGTTCCCTATGCTATATAGTAGGACCTTGTTGTTTATCTATTTTATATATAGTGTGTATATGTTAATCCCAAACTCCTAACTTATCTCCCCCCGACCCACTATCACCTTTGGTAACCATAAGTTTTTTTTGGAATCCTGTGAGTCTATTTCTGTTTTGTAAATAAGTTCATTTGTATCATTTTTTTAGATTCCACATATAACTGATATCATATGATATTTGTCTTTTTCTGACTTACTTCACTTAGTATGGTAATCTCTAGGTCCAACCATGTTGCTGCAAATGGCATTATTTCATTCTTTTTATGGCTGAGTAATATTCCATTGTATATATGTACCACATCTTCTTTATCCATTCCTCTGTCAATGGATATTTAGGTTGCTTCCAGTCTTAGCTATTATAAATAGTGCTGCAATAAACATTAGGGTGCATGTATCTTTTCAAATTAGAGTTTTCTCCAGATACATGCCTACAAATGGGGTTTCAGGATCATATGATAACTCTACTTTTAGTTTTTTAAAGAAGCTCTATACTGTTTTCCACAGTGGCTGTACCAGCTTACATTCCCACCAACAGTGGAAGAGGGTTCCTTTTTCTCCACACCCTCTCCAGCATTTATTATTTTTCAACTTTTTAATGATGGCCATTCTGACTGATGTGAGGTGATACCTCATTGCAGTTTTGATTTGCATTTCTCTAATAATTAGCAATGATGAGCATCTTTACATGTGCCTATTGCCATCTGTATTTCTTCTTTGGAGAAATGTCTATTTAGGTATTCTGCCCATTTTTTGTTTGGAGTGTTTGTTTGTTTGATATTAAGCTGTATGAGCTGTTTGTATATTTTGGAAATTAATTCCTTGTCGGTAGCATTGTTTGCAAATACTTTCTCCCAGTTTGTAGATTGTCTTTTCATTTTGTTTATGGTTTCCTTTGCTATGCAAAAGTTTTAAAGTTTAATTAGGTCCCATTTGTTTATTTTTGTTTTTATTTCCATTCCTCTAGGAGACAGATCCAAAAAAAGATTGCTGTGATTTATGCCAGAGAGTGTTCTGCCTATGTTTTCCTCTAGGAGTTTTATGGTTTCCAGTCTTATATTTAGGTCTTTAATCCACTTTGAGTTTATTTTTGTATATGGTGTTAGAGAATGTTCTAATTTCATTCTTTTACATGTAGCTGTCCAGTTTTCCCAGCACCACTTATTGAGGAGACTGTCTTTCCTCCATTGTATATTCTTAAGGCCAGTGTTTTCCTATTGATTTTCTGTCTGAATGATCTATCCATTGATAAATGGGGTATTAAAGTCCCCTACTGTTATTGTATTGCTGTCTATTTCTTCATTTATTTCTGTTAATATTTGCTTTATATATTGAGGTGCTTCTATGTTGGGTGCATAAATGTTTACAAATGTTATATTCTCTTGTTGGATTGATCTCTTTACCATTATGTAATGCCCTTCTTTGTCTCTTTTTACAATCTTTGTTTTAAAGTCCATTTTGTCTGATATGAGTATTGCTACCCACTCCCCATCTTTCTTTTTAATTCCATTTGCATGGAATATATTTTTCTATCCCTTCACTTTTGGTTTATGTGTGTCTTGAGCTCTCAGGTGAGTCTCTTGTCGGCAGCATATACATAGGTCTTTAAAAAAAATCTATTCAGCTACCCTATGTCTTTTGATTGGAACATTTAGTCTGTTTACATTTAAAGTAATTATTGATAGGTTTATCCTTATTGCCCTTTTGTTAATTGTTTTCTAGTTGTTTTGTAGTTCTTCTGTGTTCCTGTCTTCTATTGGTTTCTTCTTTTGATGAATTCCTTTAGTGTTACGTTGGATTCCTTACTCTTTATTTTTTGTGTATTCATTGTAGGTTTTTGTTTTGTGGTTACCATGAGGTTCATATATATTGACCAGTATGTATAGCTGTCTATTTTAGGCTGATAGTAGCTTAAGTTTGAAGGCATTCTAAAAGCACTACATTTTTAATGCCCCTCATCACGTTTTATGTTTTTGATGCCATATTTTACATCTTTTCATCTTGTGTATCCCTTATTGTAGTTATAGTTGATTGTACTACTTTTGTCTTTTAACCTTCAAACTAGCTTTTAACTGGCTGATCCACTCCCTTTACTATATGTTTGCCTTTACCAGTGAGATTTTTTTCTTTCATTTATTTTCTTATTTCTAGTTGTGACCTTTTCTTTTACATTTAAAGTAGACCCTTTATCCTTTCTCATAAGGCCAGTTTAGTGGTGATGAACTCCTTTAGTTTTTGCTTGTCAAGGAAATTCTTTTTCTCTCCTTTATTTATGAATGATAACCTTGCCAGATAGAGTATTCTATGTTGTAAGTTTTTTTCCTTTCAGCACTTTAAATATATCCTGCCACTCCTTTCTGGACTGTAAAGTTTATGTTGAAAAAGCAGCTAATAGTCTTATGGGTTGAGACTTGTATGTGGTTGGTTGTTTTTCTCTTGCTTCCTTTAAGATTCTCTCTTTATCTTTAACTTTTGCCATTTTAATTATAATATGTCTTGGTGTGGATCTCTTTGGGAGATCCACACCATTTTGTTTGGGACTCCTGCTTGGGACTCTCTGTGCTTCCTAGACCTGAATATCTGTTTCCTTCCCCAGGTTAAGGGAGTTTTCAGGCATTATTTCGTCAAATAAAATTTCTGTCCCTTTCTCTTTCTCTTCTTCTGGGACCCCTAGAATGTGAATTTAGTATGCTTGATGTTGTTACAGAGGTCCTTTAAATTCTCGTCATTTAATTTTTTTTTCTTTTTGCTGTTCTGATTGAGTGATTTCAACTACTCTGTCTTCCATTTTACCTATCTGTTCTTCTAAATCATCTAATCTGCTGTTGATTCCCTCCAGTGTATTTTTAATTTCGGTTATTGTATTCTTCAGCTCTGATTGGTTCTTTCCTAGATATTTTCTATGTCTTTGTCGAAGTTTTTACTGGGTTTCTCCATTCTTCTCCCAAGTTTGGTGAGCATCTTTATGACTATTTCTTCTAACTCTTAACAGGTAAGCTACTTACCTCCATTTCATTAGGGCTTCCTGCCCACCCCCCACCCTGGCTGGGGTTTTATTTTGTACTTCCATTTGGAACATATTCCTCTATCTCTTCCTTTTGTTTGACTTTTTTGTTTCTATGAGTTAAGTGAAACAGCTACCTCTCCCGATCTTGAAGGAGTGGCCTTGTGTAGGAGTGTCCCCTGTATAGACTGCTTGTGTCTGGTGGCTTTAGCAGACCAGCTGGAGCTAGAGTGGATGCAGCCCAGGGAATTCCCTGGGGAGCACTGCACTGAGGCCAGCTTAGGGAGACATCTGGAGCTGGAGTGAGTGCAGACCTGGGGCTGTCCTGGGGTGCACTGCACCCAAGGCTGCCTTAGTAGGACATCTGGAGCTGGAACAGGCATGAGGGGGTCCTGGGGGAATTTAAATAATGACATTTGCCAGCGCCTCTGACCCCAGAGAGGGCTCCAGCAGTTCCCTGCCTGTTTAGCAGAAGCTCTAGGGTTAGTAAATGAATTTCCTTCCAGTATCATCTAGGTACCCTTTAAAGTGCTCTGTCACAGGGTTGGCAAGCTTGCACTTGCGCCCCTCAGCAATATCCCTCCTTATTGCAGGTTTCCATGTGAGGGGGGTGTTCCCATGGAGAAGGTGCCTCCATCTTTTCTACAGGTTACTGTGAGGTTCTATGTGCAATAGATGTTCAACCAGCCCTCAGGTCGTCTTCAGGAGGAATTACTCTATATGTAGGTGCAGATTTTGCATGTCCCTGGGAGGAGATGAGCTCAGGGTCTTCCTAGCTGATATCTCAGACCTCTGCTGGGGATCTGTATTTTAAACAAGTGATCCAGGTAACTCTCATGATCCAGGAATGTGGGGAAACACTGCTCTAAATTAGTCTTACAATTTGGTCGTCTGTCAGTAGGTCTTTCTCTGACTTACTTCACAACTGGGTTTGCCTGAAGAGATGTATTCAGAGTTCTAGGACTAACTCCAGGCAGGGCATATAATTTCTCTACTACCCCTCCACCCTCCGATCCCAAACATCTCATATCAGAAAACTGGCTCCTTGCCCTTTCCTAGGCCCAGTCTTCCTTATATCTGTGAAGCCCTTTGTTCCAAGGACTGCTGTGTTGTTTTATTTTTTTTTCTTAAATTAAAAAAATTTTTTATTTATTTATTTAGGCTGCGCTGGGTCTTAGTTGTGGCACGCGGGATCTTTGTTGTGGCATGCGGGATCTTTTAGTTGTGGCACATGGGCTTCTTAGTTGCGGCATGCGAACTCTTAGTTGCTGCATGCATGTGGGATCTAGTTCCTGACCAGGGATCAAACCTGGGCCCTCTGCATTGGGAGCTCGGAGTCTTACCCACTGGACCACCAGGGAAGTCCCTGTGTAAAGTTATCATTTATTGAGAATTCACCAGGTGTCAGGCTGTTACAATTCATCCTTTCTCTTCATCCTTACAACAAACCTCTGAAGTAGATTCTTATATTCTTCCCATTTTACAGAGGAAGATCAAAGAGGCCAGAAAAGTGTTCAAGGGCAAACAACTGGTAAGTGATCGGGCTGAAAACCCATCCCAGGACCCACTGACCCCCAAGCCTGGGCTCCATCCTGCTGTGGGCTCTTGTGGCCTGCCTGAACTGGTGCCTTTGTGCTTACTGTCCTATCTGTGGAAGCCCTGTGCTCTGAATGCAGATTCCAGAGGCCAGAGTGGAATAATGAGGGATTCTGAGGGAACAGTGCAAAGCTGGGCCTGGGCACCTGTAGAATTCGGAGGAGCCCCCAGGGGAGATCAGTGCTCTCTGTGTCTGAAATTCAGCCAGCTCAGGTAGTGAGCTCTGGGGTGGGGTTGGGGGGTTAATGTAAATCTCTTTCTAAGAGGAGCTCAGACACACAGGACAGTGACTTCTTGTCCTCTGAATGCCCGCAAAACTCCTGGTCTCCACCATTTATTTGTCCCTTATCATTTTTAACAGGTCTTGTAGGTCATTTCTTAGGCATTTGTCTTCTCTTTTTAACTAAAGTGTAAAGCCTCAGGGAGATCAACAGTTCAGAGAGAATGGGCATTAGACTGAAACAGATCTGGTTTGACCCCTCTGCCCATACTTTACTAGCTATATGATATTGGGCAAGTTACTTAAACTTTCTGAGCCTTAGTCTTCTCATTTGTTCTCATAAATTGTACCTACCTTGTGAGATTGTTTTGAGGATTAAATGAATTAGTGCAGATAGAGGGTTTACAAGCAATTGTTGAATGAATGGTAGTCATAGACTCCTCCATCTCCTCCATCTCCTGTCATCATCTGTGAGTAGACACCTTCATATGCTTTTGTGTTTCAGGTAGGCACTTAAAGCATTATTGTTTTTTAGCGTTAATGGGGCATTTTCACAAAGATGTAAATGCATAACGTCAAGAAGCATTCTCAGAAAAAGAGTGTTTTATGAAAGAATAAATGTAATGTCGAGTGTCAGAATAATTTTAAGGTGAAAAAACACTAAAGAAGCTGTCAATAATGTTCTCCCTTGAATGGTATTTTAGACTGACATAGGGTGGGAAAGGTAGAGGGAAGGGATGGGGTCAGGCTGACATAAGCCTAGGGATACCAGCAGTAGCATTATGAAGGACATTCAGAGACCCCAGTGTTTGGAATGCAGGAAATGAATCTGTCGAGGGGAGGCATGTATGGATCTACATGACGTGTCAGATGACCTGGGTTCCTGTAATTGTAAGCCTGGAGAATTCACTTACGTTTCTTTATCTGCAAAATGGAGATAAAATCATTGTCACAGAGTTGGTGTGAAAATGAAGCATTACATGGCTACGTAAGTGATCTGTTAACAGTAAAAGTCAATGTTCACCTAGGGTGGCAGTTCTTAGTAAGCTGTGGCTGGTGGGTGCGAGCAAGCTGAGGAAGCCTGTGGCCTGGACATGGGCAGAACCATGAAGGAGAGATTAGTGAGCAAAACTGCCTGGATGGATAGGAAAAAAAATGTAGATCTGTAAAAAGAAGGGAAAAATGCAGGAGTACTAGTACATTAGACAACATTGGCGATACCTCAGAGGCTATACGAACTATCTGGAGAAGTTTATTTCCTGGCTGTAATTCCCAAAAAAGGACGGGATTGAATACTGCAGAAGACCATTTCTTTCTCCATTTAGGCTCATCAGTTCAAGCAGTAACATATGTGAAAGAAGCACCTTCTCTCTGTACACAAAAGACAAGGTCTATATTTTTAATAAAAGCCACTAATGCACTTTGTTATACAGCAGAAACTAACACACCATTGCAAAGCAATTATACTCCAATAAAGATGTTTAAAAAAAAAGCCACTAATGCAATGTGCGTCACTGGAGTGTTAGTTGATGTGGGTCTAAAGGACAATGTGAGACATTTCTAGTAACTTTCCACGATATGAACAAAGAACTTGAAAATGTCAAATACATTTACAAGTAAAAAAAAAATTAGTTTTTTTGAATTCTAAACTCTTTGGAATCAGACAGTCTTATTAGAATCTGTGGTCCCTTAAGCCATGTATGTCTATACCCTATCTCCTTTTTGACCTTATTTCTGGGAATATTACACTGTCTGACCTGTTATTAATATTATATTATTCTGTGCCAGAAGAGGTAAGGAAGCTGCATTTCTAGAATTGCATTTGAGTCATTTGTGAAATTGCATATTACAATTTCCCACCATTTCTAACAGTTCTTTAACATTTTCTTTCTCAACTGGGTATTCAAATTCATGTCAGTGACCTCTAGGGGCTAGTTGCTTTTCTAGCTCAAGAGAGAATTTCTTAAATCAGAGTTGGGGCTGAGGACAGGAACGTATATTCTTCACACTGTTTGGTTTCAGTGGATAGAAAATTAGAAACTCAAGGTATGCGAGAGATCTGTGCAGAATTTAAGTACCTTCAAGGAGCAGTAGAAGGACAAAAAGTTATTTTACCTGTATGTTTGCAAATGTCAAAGACCAAGACTGAAAAAAATAAGGATGACTTATAAGGAGTTGGCTGCACTTGCTGGCTGCCCAGGTGGTTCATTTCAACTGCAGGTCAGAATAACCTTGTCCTGTGGTCTGTGTGCCCAGGTATCAGGTTAGGTCTACCTTGCTGCTTATGTCCTTGGTCACCTTACTAGAGGCTCCAGTCAAACACATGTCAGTAAGGAATAAAGTTATGTAAATATGCACACAGGTGGTCAGACCTAGACAAGAACTTGGCAAAAATTCATTCAGCAATAACCAGGCTCTAAAGGACAAATATGCCTCAGTTTACATAACAAATAAGAAAAACATTACAGGATAACAGCAGAGAAAGCAAAGGATTAGCAGGTAGACAGATGATACTGGGTTGGAACTTTCACTCTGCCACATGCACATGGGTGATCTCACCAAAAAAGTCATCTCTCTGTGCCTCATTTTCCCCATCTATAAAGCAGAGGTGGCCACAGGGTTGTTATGAGGATTAAATGAATAAAATGAACCAATCTGTGCAGGCCTGCCTATTGTGGTACTGGGGCCGGAAAGATTGCGTAAATATTAGGTTCATTTTTATTTCTACAAAGGACATGATCCTGAAGAGCTCTACCCAAATTCAACTTTCAAATACCAAATTCTATTTTACGAACCCTGATTCATGAGCAGCTGAGATAACCTCTAATACATTGCATTAGTGATACCACCTTCCCAATTCATCAACATCAAATAAATGTGCTATTGCAGGTGCAATGAATCTTTCCCTTCTCTTTTATTAATTCCATAACTTTAGGGTTTTATCTCTCAGATCCTCTTAAAACAGCAATTTATACCCACATAATATGAAGAAGGAGCCTGATCTTGTTATACTTTGGAGCAGGTGGGAGCATCCCAGGACCTAAATCCTCCCACTTGGCCTCAGCCTGAGAAGAGAAAGAGTGATAATCCCAAGCCATCCTATAGCATGACACTCTTCTAGTCATTTGTAAGACTCCTCCACCTATACACTTTTGCACATCAGCTTTTGCTTTCTTGTCTTCAACAGGATTTTATTTATTTAGCCTCTTGCTAGTTTCTTTGCTACAGAAAATCCTTCCCCTTTTCCTCTGATCTTTCCAAATTGAAGCCTTCAGCAGGTATTTGTTGAATGCCTGAGTGGTATTAGGTGGGTGCTATGGGCACCATGCTACCACGCGGGTACTAGAGACACAAGACGTGCACGGTGCAATCACAGTGCAGGCGGTGTTGACAGGCAGGCTGACCACTGTGGGGGAGGCAGTGTACACGTTCTGCTGGGCTGTCACAGTCTTCACTTTACTTAGGCTCTTGGCTTCTCAAGACAGAGAAAGGGTGGGATGAAAAGATGAGGAAGGTACACCCCAATGGAGATGCTTTCCTTTCTCCTACAGCAAAACGTGCCTCTCTTACTCTGACTTCCTTTGATTTCCCAGGTGACATTTAGCTCATCTTGCAAGCTCATCTCATGAGTTTAATTATAAATGCTAGTAAATTAATATTACCCATCATATATAACATAACTGAATTTTAACAATCCAATGCTTTAACCCCAAAGGATGACTGAATGGTGAGGACTTCAGTCCTTGTTGTAGAATATTTGGGGGAGAGGAAAGCCTTTCAATGTCATACCATGTGGGTGCTTCCTTAGGCAGGTCATGAGTGAGGTGGAAATGAGGTTGGGACCCAGCTGAACAGAGGCATGTCCTCAACACTAGATTTCAGGTGCTTTTTAGCCTAGCTAATGGTACTTAGCTGTTTCAGGAATCCCTTCTTAGTTTTCGTCTTGGTTTGGGGGAGTTGGAATAGTCACCCTCCCCACTCTCTGCGTTCAACCTGGCAAAGGTTCCATCCCTAAGGTACCATTATCTTTCTCGATCCACAGGGTGAGTCAGAAGGAAATGTACTCACTCCCATTCATTCTCTTTGCTTAATATTTCCCGCAATGAGGTTTCCTTGTGTAACAAACAGCTTCTGTGGGTGTTTGAGGGTCTTTAAAAAGAGAACATGCTGTTCCTGTGAGTGGAATGATTTCTGAAGGAAGCACTACAGCAAACAAGGAGCTCTAGTTCCAGGGTTGAGCAGAAGCTTTTCTCACAGGTGGCAGGAGGCTTTAAGGTGGGGCTTGTCTGCAGGAGATATAATGTCCTGACATTCAAGCCATCTTCATTTCCAATTTATTGCAGCTGCGTTATGGAAGAAAACAGAGTCTTGGGCTCTGGCCTAGGTTCAAGTTCTTCTCAGTCACTGACTGGCCATTTTCTCAATCATAAAATGGGGTTAATCAATAGCAGAAGTGACTCAGAGGCTTGTTGTGTATAAAATGAGATAATATGTAGAAAGTGGAGCATGGCTAAATGCCCAGTAAGTGGTAGCTGTTTATGAAAGCATTGTTGCTACTGGGTTCTTTCCTCACTATGCATGGCTTCAGGTAGCTGTTATAAGCTCTGTGAGCCTCAGTTTCCTCATCTGAGAAGTGGGGTCAATGAGGATTAAATGAGATGCTGTGCAAGCACTTAGCACACTCTCTGGCATGATGCAGTTACTTAATAGATGTCAGTTTTCTTAACCCTCACATCATCTTTGTCTGCTTGTTGGCTCATGACTGAAATTCCTTCATAATAATTTCCATTGCAGAGGTATCTTGTTGACAAGTACTACCAAATGGAACTGATTTTTAAAAACCATCCTTTAAAATTTTCTCCTTAAGGTGGAAAGAAGGAAAAAGAATACGGGTATTGGGCACCTGGAGAAAAACCCAGGAAAGGGAACAGGGGAGCAGAGATTGGCTAAGATAAGCATTTTGTGTTCTACCATCCTCCACAGGGTGGATCTTGTCAGCTCTACACCCTCCTGTCCAAACTTCTCAGCCTGAAGGATCAGGAAACTCTGCCCTACAACTTGTAAGAATCCAGGAGTCCAAGCTTTACTGAACCTTGGAGGTGGGGAGGGTACAAATTTTTGATAACCGTTGTTTATAAGGTAGGTGGCTCTCCACATTTGGAGACTGTCTCCGCTACCTGTGGACTTCACTCTTACAAACCCAGAGCACACTAGCATACCTCTAGGCTATTTTGGTTAAACCCCAACACTTAACGCTGTAAAAGTTTCCCTCCATATGCCCCTTTGGTCTTCCTGCATCAGAGATCTGGAGTCACAACCGCATCAAGAACCGTAGTTTGATGATTAATTAGGCACAAATGTGGCACTAGGGTCTCACAATGCCCTGTGGGACATCTGCTACGTTCTTTTCGATTTTTGCCATCAAGATGCCAGTTGCTTCTTAGTGACTATCAAATAGTCTTATTAGTCCTCACTCTGGGCGCCACTGCCGGGTGGGGTGGGTGAGGAGAGCTTAGGGACCGTGCAGACCTGGGGAAACAGGAGCTGCCACCAGGGGGCGCTCGCCTGCGGAGAGAGTCTGACGGAGGCGGAGTCAGGGAAGAGGGGCGCCTCCGCAGAGAAGCACAGAACCGCCTCTCCTCCCTCGCCCTTCACCCCCGCGCTTCCTTGCAGTAGGTGAGTTTGAGAAGGTTCCTGGGATCTTTGCTCTAGAGCGAAAGGCCTTCCCCGCCAGCCCTTGAAAGATGAGAACCCACACCCTCCACCTCCCGACCATGCCGCGCGGCTTTGCCTCTCCCGGGGCTCGAGGCTGCGCTTGCCGCTGGGGATTGGGCAAATAGTTTCACCTCTAGATGCTTAGTCAGACTTCTGTATTTAATGACGCCAAAGCATCCAGCTCCTCTCAGACTCACGTGGCTCAGGGTCTGGGGAGCCGACCCTCAAAGCGTGGCCCCCAGCCCGGCAGCATCAGTTTCAGCATCACCCCGGACCTGGTTAGGAATGCACATTCTCAGGCCCCGCCCCAGACCTCCCAAATCCAAGACCGGGGGAGGGGCGCCGTCTGTGCTTTGCTGCTCCTGCGGGTGACTGTGAGGCGCTCGACGGTGACAGCCCCTACCCTGGGGCTTCCTACGTCGCTCAGGTGAGTATGGATCGCGAGGCGGGTAGTCCGGGTCCTCCAGAGATCTCCCGGCCGCTGGCTAGGTGGTCACGTGGGCTCTGGGCTTCTTCCCCCCCCCCCTCCCCCTCCCGCCCCTCGCGTCTTTAAAAGGAAGGAGAGGCTCCTCGTTAAGTCGTTTGTGATCTTTGCAGTGTCTCCGGCTACTGGACCTTCTGACACCCACTCCCTTGCCCCTGCTGCTAGGCCGCCTGGAGAGCGGACGCTGCGACAGACGCCTCTGGAAACTTGCAGGGCAGAGAAGAGGCGGCGGGAGCCGGACCAGAGCGGGACAGTCCAGGGCTGCGACTGGCATCCAGTGCTGCGTTTGGGATCTGGGCTGCGCGAGGTGCGCTCACTCTCCGCAGCTGGTACCGCAGCCGCGTGCGGGGAACAGAACTAGTCCGGGAAAAGCACGTGCCGCGTTTCAGTGATTGCTAGGCGGGTGTGTACGAGTAGGGTAAGTGCCCCTTCGGTCAAGGTGCGATTTGTCTGATTTTCTGTTTGAAATCCAGCGATGGGAAAACAGTAATACTGAGAACAATAAAAGACACCCCTCAACCCCCCGCCAAATCCACCAGTCTGGAAAACTACTGGAAACAGAAATTCCATGTTTTGACTAAATATTTTCACTCAAGACGCTGGCAAGTTAACTAATTAGTTTGTGCCTGTAAGCTCCCGGTTGATTGTGCTAATATACATGTTTTTTAAAAGGCAAAACTCCTCTGTATTTTCTACGGATTTCCCGACAGTGGATGAAACGGTGACAGTAGGAAAGTTGACCAGGGCACTTCATGCTTGAGTTTTGTGGGCCTGGGAAGATGTACATGTATCAGGCAGGTGACTAGTATTTTTAAATGTATTAACTGGCAAACCTTAATCATATCAGAAAGCAGAGTTACTTCTTTCTTGCGCGGATTGAGTAAGATTGAGATCATCTGGGCTGTTTATTTGCTGAAGAGGAACCCCGGCCGCTGTTCTCTTAACCAGTTGTTTTCCCGTTCCTGCCTAATTAATACTGGATATAAAATTAAGTCAAGGGAATCTGTATATATATATATATTGTGTGTGTGTGAAAAGCAAAACTTTGGAGTCTGGTGAATTTCTATTTAGGAAAATAAGATTGACTCACTTTTACTAGCTTTTTAAAAAGCAACTTTGTGCTTTGGTGTGGTACACAACACTTGAGGAAAGATTTTGTTTTGTTAGATTTCTAGTATTTACATGGGCATTCTATTAGGAATTTTAATTTTTGTTCTAAGTTTCTAAACTCACAGTGGCTGTTTTTGTGTGTGGAGAAGGATGTTTGTTATTTATAAAGTGAACATGTGGAAAGAAAGATTTGTGCTGTGAGTATTGTAAAAAGTAAATGTACTGTGACTATGAAAAGAACATTACACACTTATTCTTTGGCTCTTTTTTTTTCTGCAGAAAATCTATGTTTTTGCATACATTCTAGAAGAGGGGGAAATGTTAGGATCTGTTTATCAACAGGTGTTAAAGCATAAACCTTAGGATTCCATTTTATGTTCAAGCATTTTTTTTCAGTTGAATTACTGAAACATTCTTATTTCAGAAGTCACCAGTCTCCTGTAACATTTAAGTCCTGTAAGTCTCTGAAGTCAATTAAAAACACATTTAGGACATCTTTCATAGTGGTTCTGAGGGATGTGAATGAATCTAATCACCATTTACATTTCTCAGTTTATTTATAATATGGAATAGGTAAGATTTAGTGGTAAATTCAACCCTTAAAAATATAATTAGCATTTAATAGATATTGATATGTCCATTTTAAGAATATTACATGTAGGTTTCTATATGTGTATCCAACAGGTAATGATTCAAAATACATCTTGTAGTAATGTTAATTCATGTTTTGAATCATTTTATAATATCTATAAATAATAAAATAATTATATAGAATGCTGAAGGCTGAACTTGAACCATTTACTGGTAAGTTTTTTGATAATTATGTCTAGAGCCCTTGAGAAATGTATACTTGAATTTAGGCTTCATCATTCAGTGCCTAGCACACTGTTTTAGACATAACATTTTTGAAAAGTCAAGCTTATTGCAGTATAATTTACATAGAGTAAAATCTAGCCTCTTTAGGTGTATCGCTCTGTGAATTCTGACAGTTGCACACAGCGGTATACTCAGTCACCTCCATGATCAAGACATGGAACAGTTCCATCACCCCCAGAAGTCCCCTTTGTAGTCAGCCCTCTGCGCTCAACCCCAACCCCTGGAAATCACTGTCTGTTTGCTGATTATATAGTTTTGCTCTTCAGTATATTCTTACTTAGAAATAATTGTCTTCCTTCCCTTTTCTCAAAAGAAAACCTCAGTTCCCTTTCTTTTTTGGGATGAGCCAGGTTCTGGTGTTTTTGTTTTAATCCTATACACTTTGGGATAAATTGAAGAAAAGACAAAACTATTTTGCATATGGGAAACCAGAGGGTTGGAATACGTGTTAGATTCATATTGGGCTAATAGATTTAATATTTAGCAAATTTGGGTCCCATTGTGGTATAAGCCTTTGGTTACGGTGTGCATCATTAGTTATCCCAAACTGAAATACAAGGGCATTTAAAAAAAAACTGTTATTTATGTAATATTAATAGAATATGTGGTTCTTTTATAATCTTGGCATTTAAGAGATACTTTTATTATATTTGAGATTAAGAAAGCTACCTGAAATTACATATTATCAAATAGTGAGAAGCCTAAGAACAATTGAAAATGACAATTTGTAGACATTTAAAATGCAATATAGAGTGATTGTGGCTACTTAAGTTAAAATACTCTCTTTAATAGGAGCTAAAGTCTGTGCCCAATTTATTTGTAGATGTCAGTTTTTTCATTCCTGTGCCCATGTTTTGAAATCTAGATTTTCCTGTAGGACATAGATGTAAAATCTTTTATAAACCAATATTTTTCTACTGTTTAATACATTATTCAATTCAGTAAACACTTAGGAGCCTGTTATTGCTAGGCACTCCTAATGGAGATATGTCAGATTGATGTCGTTTGCCTTTTTCCTTTGTGCTATGAAAAACAAGAGCCTGTCTTTTAAATACATACACAACGTACCTTTCAGAGAACTACAGTGGCAGTAACTAGGATATGCAGAGTGGCAAGTTTATGAGGCACCAGCAAACAGGATAGTTGGCATTTCCAACTGGAACGGTTACAGCTCTTGATAATAATTTAGGGCTTTACGAAGGGAATCTTTGTGCAGGTGTACTTGAGAGAGGACAGAAGAATGAGGGTCACCTGGAAAGACAAATTACTGGACTCATATATATTTCCTCAAAGCAGGACTGCAAAGTTTTGTTAGTGAATGTTTTGTGTTCACTGTCAAACCCCAGACTGGCAGGCAAGTTGAATGTATTCCATTTAACTTCTACATTGGTCATATCCTTTTGAATCTCTTCACCCACAACTGTCCCTCACTCTGCCCCAAATGAATATTTGAATATGGTTCTGTTTCCTAAAAGTGGAGCATTGTCACTGACTTGGTATTGGGAAGGAGCAGAGATTTGCTGATGAAAGAGAAGATTGATGGGCTTTCCCTCCACACTGCTGCCTTAGAGTGTGATAACCCTGGGGCTGAGGCTTTATCCTCTTCCCATATTCAAGCCCTCAAAATTCTATTTCCTAACCAGCTCAGTAGGCTATTAGGGGAGTTAGTTTTCTCATTTTGGAAAATACATGTACATGTTCTTAAGAGTTGTATGTGAGTCAATTATTAACCATCAGTTCCATGATGATTTTGGAGTGTTTTTTCTTTATTTCTAATTAATATTAAACTGATTGAGACTCTTAATATTTTTCTTAATATTTAAGGCTAATGATTGGCAAATAACTACTTATACACATCAAGGACGCTTGACACCTAAGACATATTTTTAATCTTTTCCATGAAATTCCTTCTATTGTCTGCTTTGTGAATGTGAATTTATGACTTCTGAGGGGCACACAGATGTGAGGTGTTCGAACTGAATGCTTGGGGAAGTGTGATGGGCGGGCTTAAGAATACAGCATAGGAGAATGTGGCATTTTGTGTTCCACACAGGCTACTAGCAGCTCAGCTTTTTGGACAGTGGTGATGGATTGTCAAGAAGAAGTTAAGAGAGTAAAATTAGGAGGCAGAAATCTTCAGGGTGGCCATAAAGGTGTCTTAACCTAAATTGTCTGGAAATCCTGCCTAACACTCTAAGCATATTCAGTGGCATGCCGATAGACTGATTTCATCCTCTTGCATGTGTAATGATACCTTGCAGAATGCTTTCGTGTACATCATTTCACTTCATCCTTAAACACTGTGAGAAAGGGGAACCCATATTAGGTCCCCGTTTCTCCTGAAGGAGATGTAGGAACTCAGGGAGTTTACCTGATTTGTCTAAGATCACCTGGCCTTCAGGCAGAGCTGGGCCTGGGACCTGGTGTCCTGCTCTGTCCACTGGGCAAGAATATACATAAAAACAGGCCTGGTGGTGACTGCCTTCTGATTTTTTTAAACTAGATTTGATAGGCACTTTGATAAAATCAGTCTACTCTTTCTAGAATGTCTTTCTGCCATTTCTAGGGCATGCCTTTTTCTTCTTCAAGGAATCACTGTCAATATTTGGAATTTTAAAAACTTTTTTTTTTTTTTTTTTTAAGTTTAAGAGCTGTAATGTATTTCCCAGCCAGTACATTAGAACACTACATATAATCCCATGTGTACAAAAAGCTTTCCCACTGGACATTGATGTGACCCAGGAGGGCTCCACACAGGTGTGTGTGCTGGGGGAGTGTGAGAGAGACATCTTTGGGCAGAAGACAAGGGCTGTTCATCATGAAGGATACGGGCCAACTATTTTAGGCTATGATGAGTAATTAAAGAAAATTGGCATGCAAAGAAATGATTAATTCTTAGAATCAGGATGTCTGGGTACATGTTCTTTTGTTGGCCAGGTGAAATTCCATGCCTTCCAGACCCAACAATTAAATTGTTTAGAGATTCTTTTTCCCTGTGATACCAGAGATTGTGGTTATAGAGGCAATGCTTGGGTGTTCAAACGAATGTGTGGGAAAATCTGTAGTACAGTGCTGGAGAAATATATTCTTCTTGGAATTCTTTCCTTCGATCAGTTTATATCACTGTTTTAGAGCAGAACTACTTAAATGACCACAGGTTGTTTATTCACTTTTCTAGACCTCCAGTGGAGAAGACTTTCCTTTTGCTACGTATTCTCTTGTCTCCCAGGTCTACTGCAGTGATTTAAGTTCATTACTCCTTGTTGTGTCTTTGCTTAAGAAGGAAAAACCCTTTGCATTGGGTACCATGTTATTAGTTACCCAAGACTCCACTGACAAATAGTTGTCATGTGAATCTGGATAATTTAAAAGATACCCAACCAAAAAACAGTATATCCTCTTAATCATTGTCCAGCAACCAGTTCTCTCACATTAATTATTGTGGTACTGGGGATGTGTGGAAATTCTAGAGAAGTTGGTATATATGTGTGAAATGCATATTTTCTAAGCAAAGTCACTGTGGTACCTGATTTATTGCCTGGATGAATCCTGGCATTTGCCATTTGGCGGTATATGTCTGACAGGTCATTTCAGCATTTCTGGGCCGAGAATGAACATTTCAGTTGTAGGTGAAAATGAGTGATAGGATGGATTCTCTGCTCCTGAGAGAGAGATGATCTTCATTTTAAATGGTGTTTTCCCTTTCCAGCTGGATAATGGGGAGTGTTATTTCAAGTTCATGAATTTCCATGCTACTATTCATTACTTTGTGTCCGTAGAAGCTTTACGTTTTTAAGAGGCCTAATGAAAGGAAAAGATAGTGGTGGTTTTCTGATAGTTTGGTGTGTTGGCTCTTCTACTGATACTTAAGCCGAAACGCCAAATACATTTCTTTTGGGCAATGTAAAGTTGAGACAACATGAAATTCAGTAAAACCTTGATTGGTCAAAATGTTCAGAGAATGATTTTTTGTTTAAACAATTCAATTGATTTTTAAAAATTGATTATTAAGTTGAAGTCTCTTGTTCAAATTCTTATTCTAAAATCCACTGCTTTCCTGCTTCTTAATTTCTTGAATATAATTTAATCTTCATTTGATGATTGAGAGTGTAAAGTTTATCCTTATGTAAGTTTACCTTGAGCAGTGCTCTGTATAAGAACATTGGGATACTCACCATGGTGATTACACTAACATTTGGATATGCTTTTTATTTATTAAATTGGGTAAGCCATCTTGTTTTCTTTTTTTTAAGTTCAAGAAATATAAAATTTAATACTGTGAATCAACTATACTTCAATTAAAAAAAGAAATATAAAATTTATTACCTCCAGGTTACATTATGCATAAATACAATTTGTTATGCATGTTACCTTAAGTATTTTGTTCTCAATTGTTACATACTGTTTAAGTTGTGCTGTTAAAGTACTTTAAATGTCTTTTGATTAAATATTTGGCTACATAAGATATGCTCAGATCATTTAGCAAAAATAACGCACTAAAATCCAATCACCAAGGTACAATATTGAAAACATAAGCACAGTGAACAGGTGTATGTGTAGGTGGATTGAAATAGGAGAGGTGTTTTCAGGACAGATTGAGGGATAAAAGCCTCCTAATAATTCTGTCAGTTCTGGAGCTGACATCTAAAGGTCACTGATGACCTAATTACCAACTCCTGTATTCAACCACTTGCTCTAACTTCGATCATTTCCATGGTTCTGTAAATGTTTTCAAGCATCTGTATTTAAAACCCTTCCTTGATAGACAAAATGTGGTGTATACATACAATGGAATATTATTTAGCCTTAAAAAGGAAAGAAATTCCGATACATGCGACAACATGGGTAAGCCTTGAGGACATTATGCTAGATGAAATAAGCCAGTCACAAAAGAACAAACACTGTATGATTCTACTTATATGAGGTACTCAGTAGTCAAGTCTGTAGAGACAGAAGTAGAATGGTGGTTGCCAGGAGCTGGGGGAGGGAGGAATGGGGGAGCTGTTTTTAACAGGTATAGAATCTTAGTTTTGCAAGATGAAAAGAGTTCTGGAGATGAGTTGCACAACAGTGAAAATGTATTTAACACTACTGAACTGTACATGGTTAATATGGTAAACTTTATTATGTGTATTTTACTACAACTTTTTTAAAAAGTTTGGAAATTGCTAGTTAGCATTATATACTTTATCCTGCATATTTTCTATTAGGAATCAGGGATTGTATATATTGATTGGGAATCTAAGTAGTTGAAATATGGAATCCTGTCCTCATGATTAATAAATGCATTTTTTTTTAAACTTCCTTGATCTTATATTCGTCTCCAGCTACCATTCTCTCTCCTGTCCCTTGTGGTCAACCAATGTTGATTGGAAGTGGTAGCACCTTTGTATTCATCCCTTGTTATTTTACCTGGTCTGCCTGCCTCATTTACTGGGCACAGTGGCTCCCTGAAGGCAGAGTGCATGTCTTGAAACTCCTTTAGATCCCCTGTCTCAGCTCAGTACCATGGCTACTGCAAGTGCTCCATCTTTGATTCATACTCTATACTGGATGAAATCATATATTTTCAACACATTTCTTCATATTCTTTTCTTACAACAAATATTTATTGCATTGTAGTGGAAGGTGAATAAAATACAGTGTGTGCCTTCAGGAGCTTACAAATCTAATCGTACTTACTTCTTATTCTCCCACCCCAACTTTACCATTTCCAAAAAGGATTTGGTGTAGTTCTCTTCTAATAAGGAGGGTTAAATTTCTATGTAAGTAACTATAGGGGTGCTAGAGTGAAAAAAAGGCATAAAATGCCAACCGCTTCACAATGCACTTTGCATATTTCTTATGAACATGGCAGGTTTTCTGTAGGAAAATATCAGGAGATTAGAGTGGAATGATGAGTTGGGACAACATAGTGGAATGTCTTGAATGTTAAAAGAGCATGACGTAAGAGGCTGGTGGGAAGCAGTGAGCTGCTCAGAGCTGGGTTTTTAAGAATGTTAATCTGGCTGCTCTGTGGCCCTGGAGGAAGAGCTCACTGGAGGCAAGGAGCAGTGAGGAGACTATTTAAGGTGCACAGATAAGATAAGATAAGAGCTTGCTCCAAGGTTGGCGAAAGACATAACCATGGGGAAAGGCACCATGGAGAGAAAAACCCAGCGTGCCTTGGTGATGAAAGGTAGCTGGATGAAGGGGAGAAGTCAGAGGTAACTGTAATAGGCTTCATCATTAACACAAATAGGAAATGAGTGTTTTGGGGGAGGAAAATGATGAATTTTGCCTTGGATATTATATTAATTATCTAGTGCTCTGTAACAAATTGTCATAGAATTTAGCAGCTTAAAACAACAAACGTTATCTCACACAGTTTCTGAGAGGAATCCAGAAGCAGCTTAGCTTAGATGTTGGCCAGGGCTACAGTCATCTGAAAACTCGGCTGGGGCTGGAGGATCTGCTTCCAAAATCTCTCTTTCACTGTAGTTCTTTGCTGGCTGCTGGCAGGAGGCCACCGTAGGGCTACTTGAGTGTCCTCACAATATGGCAGCTGGCTTTCCCCAGAGTGACTGATCCAAGAGAGCAAGCCAGGAAGAGGCTGCAATGCCTTTTATAACCTAGTCGTGGAAGTACATGCCATCCCTCTGCCATAATTTATTCATTAGAAGGGGGTCACTATATCTAGCCCATATTCAAGGGAGAGGTTAGGCACCACCTTTTGAAGGGAGGAGTATTGAAGAATTTATGGACATTTTAAAAAACCATCATAGATATATTGTGTTTTGAGGACAAATGGAATGAGCATTCAAAGGAAAATGTCATTCAAAGGAGAAAGGAATTGGGAGCTTTAGAGAGCCAAGTCGCTTACATATGGAAGTAGGTGACAGCTGGAGCAGAAAATATTGAAGATGGAGAACTTCTCCAGGCTAGATTCTTAATGATCTCTCTCAACCAGTCTCATTATTAATGGTCATTGTTCCCTTCCCCAAATTATATTATTCCATATATTTTAACTTTTTAAAAAAAGGTTTCCATTTTTAATTTCTTATTTTGATATTTTTCCTTCAAAGCTTCTTATCAGGAAAAATTTCAAAGTTACAGAAAAGTTGGAAGACTAATATAATGTCCGTATGTTTACCATCTAGATTCAGTAATTGCTGACAATTTGACTTATTTGCTCTACCTATGTATGTATGTATCTACCTATCTGTCTATCCATCTGAATATTTTTCTGAACTATTTATTAAGTGGCATTCTTTGGTAAAGAAGGGTTTTCCCTCTACGTTGGGATAAACTACGGGTTCTCTTAAAAAGGCAGAGTGCAGGTTTAATTCTTTACCCCTAATTACTAATTTTCAGAGTGAGGAACTGATACAGTGGTAGCAGATGATTCTCTTTTTCTTTTCCTCTTTTTTTGAACATCACTATGGACTCATAGTCCAAAGGGTAAAAAGCATATGTAATTTTGCTATGTATTGCCAAATACCCATGGAAGTTGTGCCATTTTGCACTCTCACCAGCAATGTAGGAGCAAGTCCATGTTTTTTCCATAACCTTTCCAAGAGAGTCTGTTGTCAAACATTTGAATTTTTGGCAAACATAAGTGAGAAATGGTATCTTGGTGCAGTTTAATTTGTATCTCTTTATTGAACAAAGTTGAACATATTTTTATGTGTTTAAAGAGCCATTTGCCTTCCTTTTCCTGTGTTCTGTTTGTGTTTTTTGCCTATTTTTCTAGTGAATATTCGGGGGTTTTTTTCCATCTTAATTTAAGAGTTCTCGCTATATACCAGAGAAATTAGCCCTTTGTTTCTAATATAAGTTGGGAGTATTTTTTTTCCAATTTGTCATTACTCTTTTGACTTATGGTATTTTTACGATATGCAGATATTTACTTTCATGAGTTTATGTACTTTTATGTACATTTTTAAATTGCATCTGGATTTTGAGCCATAGTTAAGAAGATTGTCCCCACACCCATGTTATAATGGAATTTATCTACATTTGCTTCTAGTACCTGTGCAGCCCCTGTTCCTCCCCCATTCCTGTCTTACCCCTTCTCCTCTCCTCCTCCCTCTCCTTCCTCTTTCCAGTTCTCTCAACATTCGGGTCTTTAACATTTGGAGTTTATTCTGGCATACATTCTTTTTCCAATGATAATTCTGTTGTCCAATGTTTTCCTAGTGATTTGAGATACCACCTTTATCCTATGACAAATTTCCAAAAACTTTTGACTTTTTAAAAATATTTATTTATTTATTATTTTTGGCTCTGTCAGGTCTTAGCTGCGGCACGTGGGATCTTTCATTGTGGTGCCTGGGCTTCTCTCTAGTTGTGGTGAGTGGGCTCCAGAGCGCACGGTCTCAGTAGTTGTGGCACATGGGCTCTCTAGTTGTGGCATGTGGGCTTCAGAGCACGTGAGCTCAGTAGTTGTGGCACATGGGCTTAGTTGCCCCGCAGCATGTGGGATCTTACTTCCCCGACTAGGGATTGAACCTGCGTTCCCTGCATTGGAAGGCAGATTCTTAACCACTGGACCACCAGGGAAGTCCCTTGAGTTTTTGAATTTGCTGTTTTGGGATTTTCCATTCTATTGCATAGCAGTCTGGGTCCAATCAGGAGATAGAAACTACACAGTAGGTTCAACAGGGGAAGTCTAATATAAGAATTACTGAGTATGATGAGAGATTAAGTATAAGATATAAGAAACTCTACATGGAGCTGAGGTAGAGTACCCAAAGACGGACAAACTTGGGGGATCCAGACCTCCTTGGAAAAAAATGGTTTGGCCACTAATTAGCAGAAATGTTAACTGGTGTAGCTGGACAAAAGTGGTCTGGAGTTACAGGTGGCGAGCGGGCGATCAGCAGCTGGTGGTGTGGGCGTGCCCTGGGAGTCCAGGTGCCCGTGAGGGCAGAAGACCTTCAGAGTGTGCATGTGCTGGTGATGAAACTTGCACAAGGAACAACTTCTGTGTAACTCCTCAGGCCATAGTCTGAACAGGTGATTGCAGAAAGGTTCTCGCCGTGCCAGGGCTACAAGTTTGTAGTGGGACCTCGTTCTGGACTTATGGCTGGCACAGGCGCCACTGGATGTTCTCACATCCACACTGCCAGCCTCTGCCCGTGCCAGAAATCACTGCGGCCTCTTCCTACTGCAGTGACCCTGCAGCGTCCCTGCAGCGCCTCAACTGCGAAAGCTTAGCACTGGGCTCAGTTTAAATGCTTAAGGAATTCCATTGCCATAGGACATATACTGAAGAGTGTATTAGGTGAAAGGCAGTAAATTGATCATTGATACAGGTGCATTGGCCTGTCTATTCCTTTTTCATTATTGGCTATTCACAGTGTGTTTGAAGATCTGTTATTTCTAGTCCTGCTCGTTGATCTGCGCTTTCAGGGTTTTCCTGGTTATTTTTCTGTAAGAATTTAAAAATGAACTTATCTAGTTCAAAAAAAAAAAAAAAAAAGAAAAAGAAAACTGGTTGGCATGGCATTTTGATTTAATGCTGTGTTTTTAATTTTTTTTATTTTTAATTTTAATTTATTTATTTTTTGCCGTGCCATGTGGCTTGTGGGATCTCAGTTCCTAGGGATTGAACCCAGGCCACAGCAGTGAATGTCCAGAATTCTAACCACTGGGCCACCATGGAACTCCCTGTGTTTTTTAAGTTTTAAAAGCACTTTATATTAAATTCTCATGGTAAAAAAATTATCATGGTTAACAACAAAAGCATTATGGAAGTGAATGAAGTAGAAAATGAGTTCCATGCCTTACATTCCTACCCCTCTGAGGTTAATATTTTTGTGTATATTTTTCAGGATGTATTTCTAGGCCCATACGTGTGTGTGTGTGTGTTTAATAAAAATATGTCAACCTTTTTAATAGTATGCTTGTATCTGTAACTTAGAAATGTCTTTTTTTTTTCTTCACAGCCATACCTGTCTATGATTCTTTGAGAACATTATAATGTCCCTTTGTGCCTCTTCTCACAAGGAGTTTTCCTAGCTGTTACCTATTCAAGACATGGATATCAAAAACTCACCATCTAGCCTTAACTCTCCTGTCTCCTACAACTGCAGTCAATCCATCCTACCCCTGGAGCCAGGCCCCATATATATACCTTCCTCCTATGTAGAGAGCCACCATGAATATTCAGCCATGACATTCTATAGCCCTGCCGTGATGAATTACAGTATTCCCAATAACTCGGAAGGTGGGCCTGGTCGACCCACCACAAGCCCAAATGTATTGTGGCCAACTCCTGGGCACCTCTCTCCTTTAGCCATCCATTGCCAGTCGTCACTTCTGTATGCAGAACCTCAAAAGAGTCCTTGGTGTGAAACGAGATCATTAGAACACACCTTACCTGGGAACAGGTAAATCCAGTCTTCATTCTGAATTGTAGTTCATGGCCATTATTCAGATTGCTTTATGATTTAGTGGAAAGAAAGATATGTGTTATACAAGGTCTTCATTATTACATAGATCAAATAGAGCACCTAAAACATCTGATATTCTGAATTCTAGAATTCTGAATTCTAGAATATCTAATCTGATATTCTAGTTCTTACTACAAAGTTGAGCTTACAGATCTGTGTTTTGGGGGAGAATTCACTATCATGACTACTGTCTTTAGAAAATAAAGAATTTAACTTAAATCACTTTCTTCTTGATGAAGTGATTTGGGTTTGAAAAAGAAATTTTTACTTTACTTTCAAGTTAGATCCTTCTTATCTTGCAGTGAAATCACAATTTAGTGTTCATGACAAATTGTGTCCAAGATAAAAGTAACTGTCGATATTACAACTTAATGAAATACTAGACAGGTGAAGCCGGAAAAGACAGACAAACATTGGTACAAGCTTTTAAACAATGAACTAAAATAATAACATTTTATAAAGATTGATGGGAAACTATTTAAATGTGGACTTTATTTGACCTTTCTTAAACTCTAAGTGCAAGGTAATATAATGGGTTATTTCCATTCAATTTGTAATTTTTTTTTTTTTGGCTGCTCTGCGCGGCTTGTGGGATCTTAGTTCCCTGACGAGGGATCAAACCCAGATCTTTTTAATGATAATTATGGCTACGGAGAGCAGAGGTAGTATAGGGAGAAGCATGAAGGGGAGATAAATTTCCAAAACAACCAAAGTACTAAGTTACAGCATATTTGGTATTGAAATGTATTACTTTCAAATATCGTAAAACTTTGAGAAAGCCGTATTACACAGTAATTTTATTTTTCTTCTTTAAAAAAAACTTCTTTTTTGTTGGTAAAAGAGAATATGAAAATTGTAGATAACTTTTTAAAAATAATGTTTTCTCATTCAGTGTTTAAAGGAAGAAATATTTTGTTTCTGAGCACAAGTTCTAATCAGAGTTCTGCTAATATTTGGGTAAATTAAACCATAGTATAATTACCTTAATTTAGAAATAATCGTGCTTCTACTATTTCCTTTCCGAAAGAAACATGCCGTAGCAAAATTAGGAACTAACCATGTGTTTTTAGTGCCTGTTGGGGCTCCCTTGTGGGCTGTCCCTTCCTCTGTGGAAGCCCTGGCCCTCTCTCTACCCAGCATTGAACACCTTCCTCCAAAGCCTTCTCAAAGGACAGGCACATGTTCACGCTCTCTCCTTCTCTTCTCTCTTCTTCCTCTCTCCCCTTTTCTTCTCCGCACCATTTCCACCCAGACTGGATCTGGTCACTTATTACACTCAAAGTTGTGCACCCTGATGGCTACAGCTGGCCATCCGTGGTTACTGGTGCTCGTCAGCACTGCATGGGTGGGCATAAACTTGCTTAACCACTTTCGGGCATCAGTCATCCCAACAGGGTGACTCTTCATAGAGCTGATATCAGTAACAAAGGTTTTGCTTGATCAGATTTCTTGGAATATATTTATCACGAACCCTTGAGGGCAAAGAGATAAATTAGGCAATGTTCATGCTGTTCGTTTTTCTAGAAAGGCCCTGTTTTACCTTTAATGCTCTTTTACAATGAATGTTTTCTTTGCCCCTAGAGAGACATTGAAAAGGAAGGCTAGTGGAAGCAGTTTTGCCAGCCCTGTTACTAGTCCAAGTTCAAAGAGGGATGCCCACTTCTGTGCGGTCTGCAGCGATTATGCATCGGGATATCACTATGGAGTCTGGTCGTGTGAAGGATGTAAGGCCTTTTTTAAAAGAAGCATTCAAGGTACAAGAGTATTGTTAGCTGCTTCTTTAGTTTTCCACTTTTGCTTTTAAACAAGTTTTCAGATGACCTGGCAGAAATTTCACCTTTGGCCTGCTTTGTACACAGAGTACTTGATGAGCAGTTCTGAGGATCATGTGTGTTTGTGGGTGGGGCGGATTGTTTCAAGTGTAGAGTACTTTATCTTTCATTGCAGATCTCTACCCCAGAACCCAAATGGGTCTCACCCCATCATCACCCATCGCCGTCTTCTTGGGAGAAGACGTCTACCTACAACCCTTGTGAAGATAAAGCTTGCAAAAAAATGTGTGCTCATTAGGAACTGCAAAGATTGTTTCTTCCTTTGTCTTATGTTTAATATCTAGCATAAGTAACAGTCATGATGGTGGGCTGGCTCCTGAGGAAGAGAGAATAAACATGTTTTACGGAAATGATCAGAAGTCAGTAGTTCAACTCCAGTGGTCTTTGAGAATCTATCTAGAGGCATGTCTTGCCCTGAACTAGTGGAACCTCCTTCACAATCCCGTTTCCTGGTCTGGGTTTAGACTATTTCCCTACCCTTCTCCAAATTTCTGCTGGGCTGGGTTTTTGTTTGTTTGTTTGTTTTAGTGGCCTTTTTAATCAATTTCAAACTGTGCACACCTGGTTTCAAGGCCAGTCAGCCCCTTACCACACATGTCCTTGCTGGCCCTAATTTGCTGAAGGCGCTTTCCTGCTTACTTGTGCTCTTGGCTGTCTCTCTGCCCCTTCACCCCTCCCTCGGCAGCCCTACTCCCAGGCAGTGTCCCATGTTCCCATCTCAGAGCTCCCTTCCCTTTTCTGCCAAGGCCTCAGTGCCTTGTTCTTATCCGGTTAAGGAAAGCAACCTTAAAGCAATTCATAGTGTGCAAGTGGCAAACGGCAATTTACTGAGTTAATTCACCCAATGATAACTCTAGATTAAGAGAGCATTTTACCTCGAGCAGAGAAGCTGATGTAATCCAGAGGGAGGTGAGGGGTAGAATGTTGGTAGATAAGGAATCACCTTCCTCTGAGTCCTCTGAAATTCACCCTTCATAGATGACCACCTGTTTATCCTGGACCCTCCACTTAGCCACTCTCTGTGGCTTTACTTCCCAGCCTGTTTGCTCATCTGTGAAATGGAGATACTCACAGAGTTGTTCTAAAATGGAAATGAGGTTGCTTATGTGAAAATATTTGGTCAGTTATAAACAACCTGCAAATTCAAGTTATTCTAGTTTTTCTTTTAACTCTTCTGTTTTCAGTTCAGATATCACGTCTTTTCTTTCTTCCTTGTATTTCTCTTCTAATCCTAATCTCATTTAAACCCTCCTCCTCCAAAACCTTCATAGTTAGGTGGATGAAGGCCCTCTGCCATTTCCAAACTTTTCTTACAGAAAGGAAAAACAGCACAGATAAAGGAAGCTGATGTCATCAAATATTATCAAAACATAAATCACGGTTGCTTATTTTTGCTTTTACATACACAGAGCTTTTCATTCTATGTTTAACATATTCAGTGCTTAAAATTTTTTGTTTATGATCATTGTACTAGTAGATTATAAGGCCAGGTCCAGTTTCCTGCGGTATATGATAAGAGCAATTCAGATTTTCTGAAATTCAGAACCAAACTCTTGATATGATGACAATTCTCTATCTTGTTGAGGTTCTAGAATTTTATCTCCTAAGGAAATTTTGACCCCAAACAACTAACTACATCCTTAAAAAAGAGAATTCTTCTTATTTGCTGTTTGGGAAAAATCTCTGCATGGAATATCTTTCATGATACTTCATGAACCCTGAGACTGTAGCTGAAAACAATAAAAAGTAAGTTTCGTATGCTTTCCCCATTCTTTCCTACTGCATCAGCAGAGGAACTGCTGGGAAAGGGAAAAGGAATGTCATATCCTAATAGTGCAAATGGGAAAGAGTTAGTGCTCTTACAATTGCTTCATGCCTAAATGATTATTTCTTTGGACTCTTCATATTTTTGGTGCCCTCTAGTATAAATGCATTGCAATAACTGAAAATGGCTACTCAATTTTTTTGGTATGTTGAATGAAATAAGAATCAAATATATTTTCACAAATTGTCAATTTTGTCCACATTGTTTTATTGAATAAATCCATTTTCATTGGTTTTTTTTTGAATATAGGAGCTTAATTTTTTGTTTGAGATATAATTTACATACAGTAAAATTCCCCTATTTTATTTTTACAGTTTTATAAATTTTGAAAATACATGTAGTCATGTAACCACCACCATAATTAAGATATGGAGCATTACTATAACCCCAAAATATTCCTTCATGCCCATTGCAGCCAATTTCACCCCAACCTCCCAGGCTCTGGTGACTCTTTTTTTTTTTTTTAAAACCACTTTATTGAGATAATATATCACACAATTCTCCCATTTAAAGTACACAATTCAATGGTTTTTAGTATATTCACAGACTTGTGCAACCAACAGCTCTAGTGACTCTTGATCTATTTTCTGTTCCTATAGTTTTGCCTTTTCTAGAATGTCATATAATTGAATCATAAAGTATGTAACCATTTATGTATGGTTTCTTTCACTTATCATGATGCTTTTAAGATTTATCTGTGTTGCTGGATGCATTAGTAGTTCATTCCTTTTTGTTACTAATATTCCAGTAGGTGTACCCCATTTTGTTTATTTGTTCATTTGAGTTGTTTCTAGTTTTGTGCTATTTTAAGTAAAACTGCTGTGAACATTTATGCATATCTCTCAGTGTAGACATCTTTTTGTTTCTTTTGGGTAAATATCTATGAGTAAAATGGCTGGGTGTATGATAAGCTAATGTATGTTTAGCTCTATAAGAAACTAACAAACTGTTTTCCAAAGTGGTCGAACCATTTTGTATTCTCAACAGCAGTGTATGAGAGTTCCAGTTGCTCCATGTCCTTATCAAAACTTGATATTGTCAGTCTTTTAAAGTTTAGCCATTCCATTTATATTGGTATGTAGTTCTATCTCACTGTGGTTTTATTTTGCATTTTCTGATTACTGACGATTTTGAGCATCTTTTCTTGTGTTCATCAATTTTTTTCTATGTATATGATATATATTAAGTTCTATATATACTATTGTTTAGTCTGACTGTTCTGTTGATCTATCTCTTCATTCTTCTATAAGTACCACATTATTTTAAGTATTATAGTTTTATAGTGAATTTTAATACATGCCAGTATAAATTCCTCCTATTTAAAAAATGTCTTGGCTATTTTCTCATGTTTATTTGTCCACAGGAACATTAAAATAATTTTATTAAGTGGCCTCCCATCCTTAATGTTAAGAAAAGTGGATATTTTATTAAACCTAAGAATTATTTTGGAAGGAAGCTCTGTAATAGTCTTCACATCAAGAAACACGTTGACTCCATCTATTTAGGTCTTTTACATCTCTTATAACATTTTGTTATTTTTTTGATATGTATTTGGCCCATTTCTTCATGTTATTTCCATAAATTTCATCCTTCTGGCTATTTATTTTATATCCACATATAATAGTAATGTTACTACTATATTCTACTATGCACTTTCATTTTGGTATTTATAATAACCTTTTATCATTGTCATTTGAAAGTTAAAATCCATCTGACTGCTGTTCATGAATCTTCAACTCTTTGTTTCTTAAGACATTATAGGCTAAGCTTTAAATGGGAAGCTGTAGCAGCCCATAGGTTGTGTAAAATATTCTTGCCTTCAAGGCATATATTCCATTACTTGGGACTTATTTGGTCTTGAACTCAAGAAGGGTATCCTGAGGGAAGAAACCACAAGGTAGATGCTTGCTATTGAAGTACAAGAGTGCCAGGGAGGGTATGGGTAATAATTGCTCTGTTTTTTTTCTTTTTCTTTTTCTTTTTTAAGAGCTACATTATTTTATTTTTTAAAAAATGTGTTTATTTATTGGCTGCATTGGGTCTTTGTTGCTGTGTGTGGGCTTTCTCTAGTTGTGACGAGTGGGGGCTGCTCTTTGTTGTGGTGCACGAGCTTCTCATTGCTGTGGCTTCTCTCTGTTGTGGATCACGGGACTCTAGGCACGTGGGCTTCAGCAGTTGTGGCACGCGGGCTCAGTAGTTGTGGTGCACGGGGTTAGTTGCTCCACGGCATGTGAGATCTTCCCGGACTAGGGCTCGAACCTGTGTTCCCTGCATTGGCAGGCGGATTCTTAACCGCTGCGCCACTAAGGAAGTCCCTAATTGCTCTGTTTTTAAAATAAGAAAACCGGGAGGCTGAGCTGATATTAAACTCAGGTCTTCTGATTTCAAGTCCAGTGCTGTCTCTTCCCTTCATGCAGTTGGATATGAATGATAATACATATTCAGACAGACTCAATAATTTTGCAGAGAACAAAGATAACCTTTTATGTTTTGTATTATAAAAAGTATATTTTCCTATAAAGTTTTATATCTTAACTAAAAGAATTAGGTTCATAGTTTGCCTTTAATTTTGCTTTGAACTTTTCTCTTAGTTCTGTTAGTGTGGAGTAGCAGACTGTTGCATGGAACACGAAAGCCATTTTAATACATGGGGCGTTTGGTGCAGTTCAAAGAAGACTTTTTTCTTTTTGCCAGAAATGAAGTGAAATACCATGACCTTCTTGCATAAGACATTTTCTAGGCTATTTTATTGAGCGTGTTCATATTATCGTGCTTTCTGATCCTTTTTTAAAAGTAAAATGATCTTTTACAATAAACTCTGAGAGAAAAATAAAAGCCAACCTCTACTTGTCCCTTAAATGCTTATTGTTATGAACCTCATTATAAAACCAATAAGGATGACATCATGCATAGTTCTTAGAGGTTTTAGAAGATACTTAAAAGATTGCTCCTGCTATGGAGAGTACTGTGGGATTACATTTATCTTCTAAGTATAAAGCATTCTATTCTAAAGTACAATAGAAAGTTTCTGATTAGAAATGTATTTTGGCTTTTAAAATTTATTTTTGAATATTATAAGTGAGGATAAAATCAATAACAAGATAATTATCTGTTCCTGGGCTTCCCTGGTGGCGCAGTGGTTGAGAATCTGCCTGCTAATGCAGGGAACACGGGTTCGAGCCCTGGTCTGGGAGGATCCCACATGCCGCGGAGCGGCTGGGCCCGTGAGCCACAATTACTGAGCCTGCGTGTCTGGAGCCTGTGCTCCGCAACAAGAGAGGCCGCGATAGTGAGAGGCCCGCGCACAGCGATGAAGAGTGGCCCCCCCTTGCCACAACTAGTGAAAGCCCTCGCACAGAAACGAAGACCCAACATAGCCATAAATTAAAAATAAATAAATAAATAAAAATTAAAAAAAAAAAAAAAAGATAATTATCTGTTCCTTTAAATTTTTTTTATAGCACACCTTATATTACCACCTATTTTTTTTAAACAGCAACAACATTTAATTCTTTTTTTTTTTTTAAATTTTTATTTATTTATTTATTTATGGCTGTGTTGGGTCTTCATTTCTGTGCGAGGGCTTTCTCTAGCTGCAGCAAGTGGGGGCCACTCTTCATCACGGTGCACGGGCCTCTCATTATCGCAGCCTCTCTTGTTGCAGAGCACAGGCTCCAGACGCGCAGGCTCAGTAATTGTGGCTCACGGGCCTAGTTGCTCCGCGGCATGTGAGATCTTCCCAGACCAGGGCTCGAACCCGTGTCCCCTGCATCGGCAGGCAGATTCTCAACCACTGCGCCGCCAGGGAAGCCCCTACCACCTATTCTTGAGTGTGTATGGAACCTGTAAATATGATGACAGAGTCGCTCCCTTGGTTAGGTTACATTTTATGGCAAATGGTGTTGGGATAGTCTCTTGTGATTATGCTGTGATTATATAAGACTCCATCATAGCAGACTGGGGAGAGACTGGAAGTCAGAGAGATGTGCTCCTCCTGGCCTGGAAGAAAGCAAACATCACGTTGTGAACTGCTTCAGGGCAAGGAACTGCAGGTGCCTCTAGGAGCTGAGAGCAGTGTCCAACCTATAACTAGCAAGAAAATGGGAATCTCGGTCCTACAACTGCAAGGAATTGATTCTGTCAACAACTTAAATGAGCTTGAAAGAGGACCCTGAGCTTCAGATGAGACCACAGCCCAGTCAATACGTTGGTTGCAGCCTTGTTGGGACCCTGAGTAGAGTAAGCTGTGTCTGCACTCTTTATTTGCAGAAACTATGAGATAATAAATTTGTTTGATTTTAAGCTTTTAAGTTTGTAGAAATTTATTATATGGCATGTAAAACTAAAACAATAACTTTAAGGAGATTATTGAACTGAGCTTAAGTGTTTTCATTTGTAAAATGGGGATTATAGCTCTTTATAAGGGAAGTTATAGGACTAAATGAAATGCTGATGAAAGTTACCTGGAAATCAGTAGGAGATCAGGAATGTTGGTGTGTCAGGCTAGGAAGAAATTTATCTATGAGAGCATTTATCTAAAGAGCATTTTTAAAATGAGTCTCCAACTTACAGAAAATGTGCATACAGAATATAAAGAACCTTTTTTCCTGAAATCATGAGTTGCCAACATTATGCCCCGTCACCTCCGAACACTTAACATGTATTCCGGTAAAGCCACAAGGGTCAAATTGGGAAATTAGCATTGATACATTATTACCATCTAATGTTTAGACTTGTTCCAGTTTTCCCAGTTGTCCTAACAGTGCCCTCTACAAAAGTCACTGGATCCTTTTGTATCCAGTTAAAAGGATCCAGCAAAAGGATCCAGTTTAGAATCACACTTTGCATTTAGTTGTTACGTCTTTAGCCTTTCTCTCTCTGTCCAGAAGAGTTCCTCAGTTGTTCCTTGGTTTTCATGATCTTGACAATTTGGAATCTTATAGGGCAGTTATTTTGCAGAATACTCCTCACTGTGGGTTTGTGTGATGGTCCCTCATCATTAGATTCAGCTTACACATTATTGGCAGGAATATCACAGAAATGATGCTATATTCTTCTGACTGGCTCCTTTCATGTAGTGCCTGATTTCAATTTGTCCCAATACTAGTGACGTACACTTTGAATATTTGGTTAAGGTGATGTCTGTGAGGCTGGTGATGTCCCTGCTCCCATGCTTTCTCGGGGGATAGAGTTAGGGAATATATTTATTCCAGTATATATAATTATTTATTTGGGTGTCCAAATTATCCCAGATTTGGCCAGTAGTGTTCCCTTAAACTGCCTTCTGTATCTTTTTTGACATGTGCCCCTAACTCTTTAGACACTTCTTTACTTCCTGACACAACAAGATGTTTCAGGCTTATCTTGTACTTTCCCTACCCCAGTGGGATAAGCTGGAATAAACTGTTTCTCCAAGGTTCCCAGTTTCCTATGAGTGGAGAATGATATTCATAAACCAAGATCTGGGTGTTAGTTTACTCATTGCTGTTGGGATATCTCTGCTTCCAGTCTCTCTCAGAGGATAGAGTATTTACTCTAGTATATATATTATATACATTATATATAATATATATACACACACACACACCCATATATAAAAGATATATAATGTATAAAATATATAAAATTTCATATTTATATTCAGTTTAGAAAAGAATTATAGAGCAACCTCCTGTGTGACTAGTGCTCAGGCCATGAAATAGGTTATCTCCAGAATCCCTCTGGGTGGTCCTTTCAGTTACAGCACCTTCTCCCCCTACAGAGGTAAGACAGTTCTAACTTCTGCCTTCCTTGCCATGTTTTTACCGCCTATGCATGTAACCCTAAACAATATAGTTTTTTCTATTTTTGAACTTTATATAAATGGAATCCTCTCCTTTATGTTCTTTTGTGACTTGTTTTGTGACTTGCCCGTTTAATTTATCATTGAGATTCATCCATCTTCCACATTGAAATTATGGGCCATTATAGGTTTTATCATAAGAAGTTCAGGCCCTATTGAAAGACTCAATTAAGAAATAAAGACACCATAATACCCTGTTCACTTCCACTTTTTATATATTTTATTATAATTTCTGTTCCTTAAATCTCTCAGGTCTCTGTATTTATCTTCATCCTCCCTATCATTACCAATCCAGGCAGGCAGCCTCCTTTCTGGTTTGCACAGCAACGGTGGGTTCTTGCTTAGTCTCCTGGCCTTCATCAATTTTGCTGCCTGTAATCTATTTTCCATACAGCATCTGAAGTAATGCTTTTGGTGTTTTTATTTTTTGTTTTTCTTTGGCTGCGTTGGGTCTTCATTGCTGCACATGGGCTTTCTTTAGTTGTGGCGAGCAGGGGCTGCTCTTCGTTGCAGTGCGTGGGCTTCTCATTGCGGCTGCTTCTCTTGTTGCGGAGCACGGGCTCTAGGCGCATGGGCTTCAGTAGTTGCAGCGCGTGGGCTCAGTAGTTGTGGCGTGTGGGCTTAGTTGCTCTGCAGCATGTGGGATCTTCCCAGACTAGAGATCGAACCCGTGTCCCCTGCATTGGCGGGCAGATTCTTAACCACTGCTCCACCAGGGAAGTCCCAGTGCTGCTTTTTGAAATGGAAATTTTCTTGTTTCTTCTTTACATAAAAGAAGTACCATTGTCTTAGTCAGATATTGCTATACAGCTCTATTTAGGCTGCAGATTACTACAGTGAGCGTTATTTTTTTAGTTATGGGTCTATGAGTTGTTTAGGGTGGCTCTACTTCATAAGACTTGGCTCTGGTCTTTGGGTTGAGTCCTTGTCTGCACCACACGTCTCCACATTCTCCTTGGACCAGTGGCCGCCCTAGGCATTTTCTTCTCATGGGCACTCAAGAGGCCAAGCCAAACTTTTGGAGTATCACATC
The DNA here is from genome assembly GCF_009873245.2 of Balaenoptera musculus. Lineage (NCBI taxonomy): Eukaryota > Metazoa > Chordata > Mammalia > Artiodactyla > Balaenopteridae > Balaenoptera > Balaenoptera musculus. The sequence continues at coordinate 138,692,460 of NC_045786.1, read as the reverse complement.
TACTTCCATACCATTGGCAAGTCCCACGGCCAAGCCCGACGTGAGTTGGTGAGGAGGTGTACTCTGCCTGCTGTAGTACACTGTAACGTCACAGGCTGAGGGAGGGAGTGAAGAATTAAGAACAATAATTTAACCCACCACAACCATTATCAAGTGGCAGTTCTTTCTGTCCTTGTTTGATGATTTCTATATTCTCTTATTGACCAGTTTAATTCTCTTATTTAGCTGTGAATTCCTATTAAAATGTCATGTTAAATACCACAGAGGAATGTATGTAAAAGACTACAGGCAGTTGAATTTGGTGACCTGATACAAGTGTTACTCTCAAGGAGTCCTGTGACTTGGAGCAAATCAATTTCAGGTGACTGTCTCACTTTCCATGTCTAGAGGAGACTATTTCTAAATATATCTCTTGAGAATTCTAAGAACCTGCAGAGAATAACCTATTCAAAAAGGGTAGGATATTGAAATATTCTTAGGTTTCCTTTACTCACGAACAAGGCACTGATGAGGCTGAACTTGGTTTTTATACCTGTACCTGTGGTTAGGAAGATGTCTCCTGTCTCTCAGCTTGGTACCGTTAGTTGTGTTGTTGACCAGGAAGAGATTTAGCCAAAATATTATAACAATAAACTTCCTTTTTTTTTTGTTTTTTTTGCTCTGCTGTAGGACATAATGATTATATTTGTCCAGCTACAAATCAGTGTACAATAGATAAGAACCGGCGTAAAAGCTGCCAGGCCTGCCGACTTCGGAAGTGCTATGAAGTCGGAATGGTGAAGTGTGGTGAGTGTTCCCTTCCCCTTCTGTGATATGTGGGACATGCTGAGAGCCATGTCAAACTGGGGACAGTTTGAGGACCTGGAGACATGTAGCCTGGATGAGAGGAGATTTCAAACGTGGTAATTACCTTCAGGTGTGTGTGTGCTGTCCCATTGCAGGGGTGTTGACTTATTCTCTAAAGCTGCAGAGGACAGAGCTGGGGTGAACAGGAGCAAGTTGTAAGGGGCAGATTTTGGCCCAATGTAGGGAAGAACTTTCTACAGTTCAAGTGGTCTGACCACAGAATAGGCTGCTGCATGAATTAGAGAACTCTAGCCACTGAGGTGCTCAAATGGGCTGGATGACCATTTGCCTGAGGCCTTGAAAAGTCTAAGGATGAAGTTCAGGTAAATGTTCACGGTTAAAGCTCTGACAAGAAAGTTGACTATCCTGTGGGCTACTTGGGATGACTCGTGCCTATCCCTCCATTAACTTTCTAGAAGTGGAAAAAATATGCATAGGAGTCAGAAACATGATAGACCTATGGAAAGCACATAGAGTATGGATTTTGTTCTAAGACAGTATGTGTGCATATATATGTGAACACACACGTATACATACATGAAAAAACAGAGAAATGAGAACATTAGTATAACAACTGACGACAATACTTACACTCCACTCTCTCCACCTGGCTAACTTGATTCACTTGTTGTACATACTTGCTTGTTTATATACAGTCATATCAGCTCTGCCTGTACTTTTCTTATTCTTCTGCCAGCCAGTATTTTAGCAGTGGTTTGTTGTAATTTCTCTCTTTGTAACTATTTGAAAAATTAAAAAAAAAAATCCTCTCTCTTTTCTCCCTGACAGTCTCTTAGTAGCTCTGCCCCTTGAACATTCTCTGTTCCCTCCCATAGTTCAGAATTACAGCAGAATTTCTCTTAATTTAACCACAGTTCTCTGGCTTCCTAAAATCACTTGTGTTCTCCATTTCCTCTGTAAAATATCCTGCCAATGCCCATGACCTCCCAGTGGGTATTGGTTACTTTCATAAACGCCACTTCAGTTATATCCTTATCAGTAACCAATGGGCTTCTTCCCAACCTGTTTCTACTCATTGTAATTGTTAAATCAGTTAATTTAATTAAACTTTATGCAAGCATATGAAATATGAGTAGGAAAAGGTAGTTGTTCCTGTGAAAGCTTTGAATAAAACTGTAAAGGACTAATAGCTATTGGGTTAGGTATGGGTGAGATTGGGGCAAAACCATTATACACCTATAAAGAGTCTGCATTCAGATTGCTTTAGGAGTGCCTAAGTTCTTGCTCTGTTTTAAAGAAGCTGAAACTGAAAATCCAGAGACAAGGTAACTTGTGATTAAATTGGCAGAGGTGCTTAAAGAGAAATCCTTGGCCCTCTGACCAAAGACTGCAAATAAATATGTCATGTTTTAAGTAAAACAATATTTTAAATTGTATACTTTAAAGAAAAAAAGATTTCCAATTTAGCCTTAGGTTAGAAACGCTTTGAATGTACTAGAGTCTGTTAGTGGCTGTGGTTCTCCTGGTTTGGGACCAGGGCAGTAGCACATACACTCCAGCTGTAGGGGGCAGTGTATGCGGTGAGAAGAACAGGAGGACTGGACCCCCCCCCGCCCCCCATAGATGGAATCTCATTTTTTTGTCTCATTACTTCTTGCTAACGGTGACTATGCTTAAACGACCTAACCTTTCTGGCCCTCGGTTTCCTTATCTCTGAAACAGAGGTATCTGCTTCATTGAGTTTTGTGAGGAATAAAGACCTAACACAGTGCCTGGCGTTAAATTTTGCTTTTCCTTCCTTTCTCCCTTGTTGAAAGGCTCATATAAGTTAGGAGTTTCGATACAATGCAGTTTCAGAAAGCAGAGTTCGGAGATGTTCCTGAATTTTTCCTGGAACAGGTCATTGAATTTGACCAAAAAGTCACTGTATAGGGCTAAGAAAAAATATTTCATTATCTTAGATTACAGAAGGAATGAGATAGATTGACATGCAAACAGATGGATATTTTGGCCCTTTACTGACCACGGGAAAAGACGATTAGGAGTGAATTTTCTTAACTGTGCCTCCCTCCTTTCCCAGCCCTCTTCTTGTCTGCCCTCCTGAGAAAACCCTTGATCTAGATTCTTCCTTCTATCCAATCTTAGAGGATTAGGCATTCTCCCTGCATTCTGGATCCTCCTGCGTAATTCCACTTCCCTGTTTTATTCAGAAATCCTGTCCCTTTTGTCATCACCTTTTTCTTCTGCATTTCCAATCCTTTCTGCTGAGGTATTAATATGGTTGTTTAAATGGTAGGAGGGTACCCACCCAGACTAGCTTCAGGGACAAGGCTTCATTATAAGAATACACTGAAATGCAAATAGGCAGGAAACCAATTTGAATAACTGTATACCTGATCTAGATCCCTGTGTTGGGACAATCGCTCAGCATCTTTCGGATGCCATCTCTTTATTCACCTGCTGTATAGACACTTGAAAGTGATTTGATAGGGAGGTGATATAAAATTGTTGTTAAAAGCGCCAGCTCTGGATTCAGACCACTGATTGGTTTTAGATCCTGCTTCTGCTATTTTCTAGCTTTTCTACCTTGGGCAAGTTACTTGAGCTCTCTTGTGCCTGGATCCTCCCCTGTATGTTGGAGATAGTAATAGCACCTTTTCTCTAGGGTGGTTGTCAGGATGGGATAATCTATGTACAATAATACACAATGTCTGGCATACAGAAGCTTCTAGTAGATATTAGCTGTCATGATCATCATTTACCATTGTTGTTGCTGTCATCATCTTTTCGCTGGGGCACTTTCTAATATGGAGCACTCCTATTTGGTACTTTCTCATTAAGCTCACTCAGAGGCACACTGAGTGACTGCTTGGATTAACGGTGTCAAAGCCGTAACACTAGGAATGTCCTTGGTAGAAAAATGTGAGTTCTTTGTCGATGACTTTATCTTTTGACCTTCTCAATTTCATTTTATTCCAGTGTATAGAATACAACTTGATTTACCAGTTAAAACTAGGAACTCTATCAATAGATTCTAGGGGCTTTATTTTATTGATCCTAGCTTAGAACAGGGTCTAGTACATAGAACTTTGTTGGGGAAATTTGGTCAAATAAATTTGAATGTGTGGAATCAAAACCTTTTACTTTGTATGGAAATCTGTTTTGTAAACTCCTTATCCTCATATACGCCACAAAAGAGAAATGTGTGATCAGAAAGATACTTTCTTAACCATACATTTTGTCCCATTTTACCCTGGAGGTATAATCGACCTTTAATAATATAATTATAATATTATATATAATGTAAATAATAATAGCACTTTATCTGATTACTAATAAAATGAATTATATTTTAGGCTTTTAATTCTTTTCATGAAAATTTTGATTCAGTTATCCCTAGATGAATAGAGCCCTTTCTTCTACTGCAATTAACCAAGGATAAGGGAAATTCAGATAAATTTTCTTGGAAGCAAATAATTTAAATTTGCTCATACCTCCTAAGTAATATTTCTTTGTATAAATGTGGACAATTGAATTTCGTGAACAAACACAATGGTGGGAGTATAGAAACTAGGCATTCTGATTTTAAATTTTAGATTTTTTTTTTTAGGGAAGATTCATATAAATGTTGTGCCCATGCTAGCAACATCTTGACTTATGTCTTTTTAAATTCCATCTTACCCTTTTGTCTTTAACCAATGAATAGTTAGAGATATTTTTGTGCTCATAGGACTTTGGAAGTTATATTTTTGTTACTGATTTCTATTTTTATTGTGGTCAGAGAATATGATCTATATGATATCAGTTTTAGTTAAAGTTTTATTAATGACTTGTTATGTGATAATTTTTGCAAATTCCATGAGTTTTTATAGCTCAAACTTCTTAATTGTGCAGTTCAAATGTTCTATATTCTTTTTCCCCATCTATTTTGTTAGTTGCTGAAAGAGATATATTAAAACATCCCATTATATTGATAATAGTGTATTTGTCAATTTCTCTTTTTCTTTCAATCACTTTTTGGTGTTTTGTTTGTAGGCTGTGTTTTCTTGTCGTTTTGATGTATATGAGCTTAGAATTATTTACCTTCCTTTTCTAATCTACTTATGAGACCTTAATAATGATTTTCACCTTAAAGTTTATTTTGTCTGATATTGATAGTAACTCCAATTTATTTGGTTAATTTTTGCCTGTTGTATCTTTTTCTATCCCTTTACTTTCAGTTTTTCTGCATGTTAGATGTATTCCTTATAACCAGTCTATGTCTAGATTAAAAAATATGTCTGATCTGAGAATTGCTCTTAATTGATTAATTTAGTCTGTTTATGTTTATTGTGATCGTTAGTATTTGGGTTCATTTCTATCATCTTATTTTGTGCTTTAAAAAAAGAATTCATCACGTATTTTCTACTTTTTTTCCTTTTTGGAGTTGATCATATTTTCCTGGTTTCTTTTTTCTCTTCTGCCAGTTTGGAAATCATACATTCTGTTTTAATTCTTTTAGTGACACTATTTCTATTTTTAGCATGCATTCCTGATTAATTTTAGAATCAAGCCACTCTCTCTAATAGATATCTCTCTTCCTAAATGAAAAATTTTCGAATGTTCTAGTCAAAATTATTCCTCTCTCGTCTTATATGTTATTGTCTGGTATTTTGGTTCTACCTTGTTTCTGTACCTCGAAAAATTATTATTTTATTCAGTGTTTTTCAGATTTACTCACATATTTACCAGTTTATTTTCTTACCACTGCTTCTTGACTTTCTTTGCTTCCTTCAGGTTCATTTTTCTCCATCCCAAAGAACACAGTATTTATTTCAAAGGGGCTGTGAGTGATATATGTTCCCAATCTTTTTAAACTGAAAATGCCTTTAATTTATCCTCACTCTCGAATGATAGGTTAGCTGGGAATATAATTCTGAATTGAAAGCTTCTTTCTTTTTTAAAAAAATTTATTTATTTTAAGTAATTTATTTTTGGCTAGTTGGGTCTTTGTTGCTGTGCGTGGGCTTTCTCTAGTTGTGGCAAGTGGGGGCTACTCTTCGTTGCGGTGCCTGGGCTTCTCATTGTGGTGGCTTCTCTTGTTGTGGAGCACGGGCTCTAGGCACATGGGCTTCAGTAGTTGTGGCTCACAGGCTCAGTAGTTGTGGCTCACAGGTATCAGTAGTTGTGGCTCATAGGCTCTAGAGTGCAGGCCCAGTAGTTGTGGCGCACGGGCTTAGTTGCTCTGCGGCATGTGGGATCTTCCCGGACTAGGGCTTGAACCCGTGTCCCCTGCATTGGCAGGTGGATTCTTAACCACTGAGCCAGCAGGGAAGCCCGAAAGCTTCTTTCTTAAAGACATTATCCCATTGTGTTCTGCTATATAAACTTACAGTAACTGAAACGTTTTGGTACCAGCACAGGAATAGAAAAACAGATCTATGAAAAAGAGTAGAAAATCTGGAAGAAGATACTTTTATACACAATTATTTATTAAATGACAAGGCATTTTATAAAAATCAATGGGAAAAGCTTATTTAATAAATGGTATGTGGAAAGTTGTACATCCATTTGGAAAAGCATAACATGAAATATCAATATGACATAATAGAAACATACATAAAATTTCAAATAGGTTTGAACCACAGAAGTGTTTAAAAAAGATATAGGAGAATATTTGTGTAATCTTTATGTGAAACAAAAAGACAGATGTGACTATGTACTAAATCTTCTTATGACAGAAGACACCATGAGCAGAGTTAAAAGATATATTAACAACTAAGACAAATATTGAATACAACAAAAGTTATCATTTCTATATAAAGAGCCTCTGTAGGTAATTAAGGAGATAAAGAGCAAAAGAAGCAAATAGGCAATATACAAGTAAGAGAAAATGAAGGGCAAACATTTTAGTCAACCTTGCTAGTAATTGAAAAAATACAAAGTAAAATGAGATTGTTTAGTCACTTGCCAGATTAACAAAGATTAAAAATGATTTTTAATGTCCAATGGTGTTATAAGAAAATAGGTAGCCCTTAAAGTATTATTTAGATTATAAATTTTAAAATAGTTTTGAAGGGCAATCTATCAATACGTATCAAAATTTTAAATTTTAATTTAAATGAGCAACTTGGTTCAGCAACTTGACTTCTTTCTGTTTATTATAAGGGAGTAATTGGATACAGGTACAAAGATGCATTTTCATTGTAATGTGTAATATAGTAGCAAAGAAATTGGAACCAACCTAGAGTTCCATCAATGGGGGACACTTTAAATAAGTGGTGCTATACTCATAGAACAGAATGCTACACAGATTTTTTAATTGTTATAAAATGATACATTTTTAATAAAAAAAGAAAAGGGAGGTTATACAATTATATATATACACACATATATACATACACTATGTATGTCCTAAAGTTGTGTACAAAATATGGAAAAGTATAAAAGCATTAAAAGAAAAACTGACTTTAAGCCAAATTTTGTGCTCATCTATATTTTCCAGATTTTTTCAATTACTTTATTGTTTGAAACAAACTTATTTGTGTTAAGTATGTAAAAAGAATACACAGACACAGACACACACACACACACACACACACACACACAAAAGAATTTAAGGGTGTATTATTAAAAGTGCATTATTTATATTCAGTTCCTAACTTTTCCTTATCTTCTGCCTGAAGAAGATTCCTAATTTCATGGTTTGGAAACTGAGGTATACCAGCACTCTTTAAAAGAGAAATGGATTTAGATTTAGAAATGGAATAGATGACCTTGAAATGGAAACCTAAAGATCATTTGGGCTATTGTCCCTAAAAAGTCATTACTGATTTTGCCAGTACAGTCCGTCACAAATATAATAATCTTTAGTACGTGCCCCATAGGCTCCAGAAATAAAAGTCAGGCTCCTGTTCTAAGGCACATTCTGTGAATAGACTCAGGTCTTCCAGTGATATCATTGCTTCATTTTTACCCTGGCGATTGGGGGAACTTGACTGCTGGGTTGGAGAAGAGACGGGAAAGCAGTGTGTTATCATCTGCTCTCTGCTTTAGGCTCCCGGAGAGAAAGGTGTGGGTACCGCGTAGTTCGAAGGCAGAGAAATTCTGATGAGCAGCTGCACTGCCTGAGCAAAGCCAAGAAAAACGGTGGACACGTGACCCGAGTGAAGGAGCTGCTGCTGAGTGCCCTGAGCCCAGAGCAGCTGGTGCTCACGCTCCTCGAGGCCGAGCCGCCCCACGTGCTCGTGAGCCGCCCCAGCACGCCCTTCACCGAGGCCTCCATGATGATGTCCCTGACCAAGCTGGCTGACAAGGAGCTGGTACACATGATCGGCTGGGCCAAGAAAATTCCGGGTAGGGCTTTCTGGGTCTTAGCTTTAAATCTATTTGTGGAAAGGGCTGCCTCTAACATTTATGGGGCAAGAATACAAAATGGAGTTCCACATTGTGTCTTGGGTATTTAGCAGTTTGAGAGCTTGATTTATAACCTTTAAATGAAATATGTTCTTTCTTCCTATTTTGACATGTATGTCTTCAACACGTCCTGGAAGGCCAGGTTCCAATTTAGAATTCTTGAATTCCTCTGAGTTCTGTACCAGACATGGTAGTGCAGAAAGAGTTGTATATGGTGGACCCCTTCTCTTCCTGACTCTCTGCCTTCTTCTCCCACTCCTGGATCCATCCCACACCACCTTGCACATACCCCATTCTACCTGTCCACATCTCCTACAGACACTAGCCTGTTGGCCACATCTCATGCCTAGATCTGGCCTGGGACGATGGACCCAGGGAAGAGACCCACCCAGACTCTGGAAGTGGATATGAGGCCATTTAGGCAGGAAATTCTAGGGTCCTGGGACCTGGAACATGGTCTAAAAGGAAGGGATCTGGGCTCCACCTTAACCCATCTCTTGGCTGTGGACTTCTCACCTTGGGAGGAGGGGTGGGGCTCAGTATGACCAGTATGAAAGTGAAACGTTTCTCAGATGCTAAATAGGAATTGTAAAATTTTGTTCCAATAGAGAAAGAATCAGTAGTATGTACATATATATGGATAAATAGAGTAAATCAGCTGTAGAAGTAACATGAATCATCAATAAACCTGGAATGCTTTTTAACTTGATAAAGTTAAAAATGGTTTTGGTTATTCGTAAATTGTCATTTAGAACATTCATTTTCTATCCTATAATGTGTCCACTTTCCAAGACCAGTTTGTAGCATATACTGCATTGTCACCATCTAATTATTATTTGAATTGGTGTTTCTGTGAAAGAATGAATCAAGGATTCCAACATAGAATGAGAGCAACCCACCATCCCCCTGGAAGGGCTGCTCCATGTACATCTATACATTTGTCTAAGAAATGAGATCTCTCTCCAAGTTCTAAGCCACTAGGGACAATTTCCATGGCCTGGAGGTCAGCAACTGCATTAAGCACATTTTAAGGATTGAGAAGGGGGCATGAAGCTGGGTGAAGAGCAGCTGGGTGTAAGAGCCTCAGGTAATAGTATCCATAGGGGTCATTTGTTTGCTTCTGAGCTTTCTGAGAATTTTCGGGTTTTCCACTTTGGTTTTGATAGTCTAGCATCTTCACCTTTGCCGGAATGCTGTTTTTTTCTCAGCTCTTTCCCATAGGAGACAATACTGACGCAATTTCCTCTAGCTTTTGCTCTACGTGTATTCCAAGCCTAGTTTTCAAGATCCCACGTGGAGAGTAGTGGTGAAATTAATTACTCCTGAGAGCTGTGCAGCTTTTTTTTGCCAAAACAAAACCAAACTCTTAAGTTGCATTAGTCCCTCTTCAAGCCTGCTATTTTGGAAAATTTTCAGAAAGCTTAGGCATAGTCTGAAGCTGTGGGATTTTTTTCTCCCTTTCTCAGCTAATATAGTCATTGTCTAAACCAAAAAAAAATTAGAATATCACCTAGCCTTGGTTTTGTTCAATATCTACAGGTATGAAAAGCTTGATCTCCTTTGGGTAGGCTTGTTGTCTATAACTGTGGGTGAGATTGAAACGTGTACACATATCAGGAATCCGAATTGAGTGTAGGACGTGGCTTTGGAAAGGATTTATCCATCTTTCCATTCATTACTCTATTAAATTCTCCTTTGTGCAGATTTGTGTTATAATTGTTCAAAGATTTGAACCATGTGTGTTCTCTGTGCCATAGTTTCCTCATCTGTGAAATGAGGATGATGAGAGATCCTGGCTGTAGGAAATTCTCAGAGATAGGCCTTGTTGCCCCCATTTTTCCTGTAAGAAAACAAAGACTTAATAGGAGATTAAGTAACTAGCTGGGATGAGGCCGAGCAGGGTTCTAAGCAGAATGCATTGCACTCCAAGGCCATTTGTTTATATTTACTATATTTATATTATACTGCCTCCTCCTCTTATGGTGGCTTATGGAGGAAGCACTGGTGATCTCTGCTTCTGAAGCGCTCACATCCCTTAGGGACCTGCTTCAGTTGTTACCTATCCTCTTCAGCGTAGAGTAGCTTAGAGACAGCACACCTACTCAGAAGAATGATTCTAACGCTAGATGGGAAATGTTAAGCAATTGAAGAAACTCTTTCAGCTGGAGCTCTGACTTTCTGCAGGGGTTGGCCCTGCTCTCTCTGCAAGCCTCCCATCCGCCACCCCCACTATCCCATCCCCCCACTCCTCCTGGCCCCAGTCATGGGCTGGGCCAGATTGGCAGCCCCTCTGACTGGCAGCTGAGCTCTGTCTTTCTCAGTAGTGCAGAGGGATTATTAGGATATAACCAACAAAGGTCAGTGGCAGGTTTCTGTTCTTCCCTAGCATCTGTCTGGGGAGCTGTATAAGCCCAGGTGTCAGTCCTTTAGAAATTCTGAATGAAGTACATTTCTCTCCTGAAGGGGTTTGAGACTAGAAAATAGTGAGTACTCACTTTGAGTTCAAGATTTTCTCACTTGTCAGCATTTAGCAATGTCTTTAAAATATTGATTTCTTTCCCCCCTGTATGATTTGTGTTTTCTTAGCTTTTCAAAACTTGCTCTTCTGTTTTTATGGAACGGGGGAGCAGAGGAGGAGGGTGGGGTGTGCTCACGGCCTCTTGCTTTCCCCAGGCTTCGTGGAGCTCAGCCTGTACGACCAAGTGCGGCTCTTGGAGAGCTGCTGGTTGGAGGTGCTCATGGTGGGGCTGATGTGGCGCTCCATCGACCACCCCGGCAAGCTCATCTTTGCTCCAGACCTCGTTCTGGACAGGTGAGAAAAAAATACTTTGTGTTTCTTCTCCGACTGGTTTGAGTGAGGCTCTGAGTGAAGTGGGAACAAAGTCCTGGGTTCTGCAATTAAACCCTTACTCCTGAGAGGGCAGGTAAGAGGAGGATAATGTCATGAGTTCCTTCACTGGGTCAAGAACCCAAGAAGGAGAGCATGGGCACAATGATTAAGTGTCCTGTGACTCATTCTTACCTATTCTTAGAATGAAAAGAGCATGGGCACAATGATTAAGTGTCCTGTGACTCATTCTTACCTATTCTTTCAGTGTGGCAGCATTCACTGGCCGGACCACAGCAGGGGCCTGTGTCCTGCAGGGTATGTGGCTGCTAAGTGTACACGTCAACTTAGATTTTTCTGCACTAAAAAACTCCATTTTCAGCTTATAATTTTAAGCTGTCCTGCTATTTTTTCCACTGGTAGGGACCCTGTACATCCAGCTATTTGGACAGGTGATGAAATTCTTACAAATCTACCAAGTTTATTTTAACATGCTTTAACTCACTCTAACTACATGTACTATATTAGCATTTTTGGCAATAGCCGTGGAAGGAATGGTTATTAAAACCAGATGAAAATTAACGGAAACTGGGGAATGATAGTGTTAATGCGATAACTTGGTTGCATTTAGTTTTCTTTTAAAGATGGTGCAGAAAAGGAACCAATTTTTAATTGACTTAGGTGAACTGTTCATGGAGGGAAAGCTGGAATGTACAACACTCAGGCTTTTTAGGAGAAAAGTGGAATGCTTTCTTGGGGTAAATTTGAACAGTTTGAAAATCTCCATGGAAATTGATTTCCACATTCCTTATATTGAAAAAAGTGCTAATGTTGAACATTCAGTCACATTTGACTCTGTGCACAAAGAAGGATGCCTAGTGTTATGAATGGAAAGGATCTGCCCCTTGGCATTGCCTCTTTAGATCATTAGAAGATCCCCATGCACACCTTACTCAGATGAAAAGTAATAGCCCAGGGAATTAGCACCCATTCTGTCCGTTGTCATGGATGACAGCATTGACAAAGAACACTGTTCTGAGTAACAGAGGTGTGTTGGTGGAGAACAGGGCCGTTGGGAAGAGCTGGAGCTTGGACTGTGGCTCCAGTAGGAGCAAGCCCAGAGGGAGGTTCTGGAAGCCCAGACCCTTCAGTAGCAATCACAATAGCTGACTTATTGGCTTCCAGGCACCATGTTAAGCACTGAAGTGTGTTAAGTCATTTCATCTTCACAACAGCCCTTTATGGGTGAGCACCATTATTATCCCTGTCCTTCCGATATGGAAACAGGAGGTAGGTAACTTACCTGCAGTTAGCAAGTGACGGAGCTGGGCACAGGGGCTGGCTGCGAAGTTCACACTCTTACCTACAACAGTACATGCCTCCCAGCGGGATAGAGAACTGGAAGAGGAAAGAGGAGGAGGCCGAAAGGCAAAGTAACTTTCTACTTTATTCTTTGATCTTAGAACAACTCTGTTTTACTCTCTGTGCACCTCAGAAACCTGCCCCTCCTGCTCTCATCTCAGGGTACCATGTTGCAAGGCGGGCTGCGAGGCCAAGCACCCAGCCAAGCCGTCAGTCTCACTCATTCATTCATTCACTCCTTATATTCCACTTGGCATTTAAATAAAGGCACACACACACACACACAAATATACACATAAAATTCCCTAGAAGTTAGCGCTAGGAAGAAGTTCTATCCTTTGGTGAACCAATAAATTTGCAGACTTTGGGACTGGGTTATTTTATTTTTTGTCTTGATTTCTAAATTGATGCCACATTTAGTGTTTATTTTCAGTGACTGTTTCATTCCTGGTTTTTAGTACAACTAACTTACCTCTTTGTGCGGGTTCTTTAACTCCCGTGTGTATGTACATTACTGTAAATTGACACCAATCCCAGATAAATTTTAGGCTTACCTGTTGGTTAAGTAATAGAAGAAAAAAAAAAGTAATTTTTCTTATATGTTATTTTAATAGACTCACATTACTTTATAAATATTTGGATGCCATTTTTTACAATGTAGAAATTGAGTATATTTGAGGATAAAAGAGGAGTTCTTGGGAATTGTAAATGCATTCACATTGAACAGGCAATTTTTTGGAGTGCCTACTAGTGGTTATTTTTTGTTGCAGTCCCTACTTGATTTGAGCACTCTGTAAAGTATAGAATTTCAAGTCCGAGACTCTTAGTGCATCTCTTATACACATAAATACATTTTAATGTAATGGGTATGTTTCTGGAGGAGTTGCTTATTCAAAAATGTTCAAAATGTGACTTATTCCAAATGTCAGGGATCATGCACCATAAAAGTGTTCTATTGTGAATCTTTTTTGCAATGTGAATAAATAATTTTCACACTACCTGAAAATAATTGTCTTTTGGTAGATTGTCCTGTCAGAGTTCCTTTAAGTGGTGGTATGACCATGTAAGCAGTGAATACAATTAAATTAGCCTATTTATTTGTGGAGACTGAGACTATAATTTGTTTCCCTTTATTCTTGTTGAGGCTTCTGCAGCGAGAAAACTTGAACCTACTGAGGATGAGAGGAAAATCCGGGTATCTCAGCTTATTTCTAACAAGGTAGTTCTTTTAGTAATCACTAGAATCCCAATTCATGTGAAGATCTACCACAGAATCTGAACTTCCACTTGCTCAAAAAATCATATATGCTAAGACATTATGTGTCCTTAGCATCAATAGGAAACTGTCAAATGTTATTAAAAAGTCAGAGGAAGTGGATGTTTATGGAGTTCTGTGGACTCACAAGGGTAAATGTACTGAGTTTGCATTCACCTCAGGTATTTGTATATTGAATTTTCTTCAAGAGACTGACAGAATTTTCACTTCTGAATTTTTATTTCCCTTTTGTACTCAGATCATTTCACCTGAGTTCAATATTTAGTCCTTCCCATGTGCTAAGCTCTCCCAACCCTATTGCCACCCACACAAAGATAGACAAACTGTGGTCCATTAGCCACATGTGTGCTGCCAGCAGATATATATATGTCAGTACAAAACAGTGAACCCCAAAGGGAAGCCCACTCTTTCAACACGTTGTCCTTGGTATCAAACAGAATATTTTTCTTTTATAAAGGGAGTGGTTATCAGATATAAGATAGTCCACATGGAACTACTACTTTTATTTTTATTTAGCACTGGTTTATGGGGAAATGAAGTGTAAAAGTAAATTTCCATGAGTAGTTTGGTTTGATTGATATATTGTTTCCGTATTTTAACATCCAACTCATTTACCCACTAGGTTGAATTCACATCTTTTAAACCTGTCCTAATTTCTTACTCGTAATTCAGTGTCAATCATAGTTACTTACAGAATAAATGAAATAGGTCTCATTGACTGTAAAGTCCTTCCTCACTCTGTTCTGTATAACTCATTTTAAAGTAGAACTCTATTAGGGTGTCCTTTATAAGATATTGTACCTTATTGCCCCTATATTTCTCATTTATTTTCTAGAAATGTATTTGTTTTCTACAGCCTGTAAAGTGAATAAAAATATTCTAACCTTGCTACCCCTTGAATGAGATGGTTGGCTCTCACACCTGCTGGAGAAAGCAATCAGACCTAGCTCTTTACAACTGGTTGAGAAATTCACTTTTTCCATGCGGTACATACGTTCTGATTACTTTGAGCTGCAGCATTTATCAAGGCCTAAGATACTCTACAATATAAACTCTACCTCCATTAAAAAAAAAAAACATTTAGTTATTTATTTTGGCTGCACCGGGTCTTAGTTGCGGCATGCGGACTCTTAGTTGTGCCATGCGGGATCTAGTTCCCCTGACCAGGGATGGAATCCGGGCCCCCTGTCTTACCCACTGGACCACCAGGGAAGTCCCTCTACCTCCATTTTTGAAATATGAATTTACATTTTAAATGGTATGTATTTCGATGAGGAAATGGTGCTAACTTCAGTATTTAGAGACGTGTTTTTAGGCACAGGTGGCAGCTTCTGCAAAATAGGATTGATTTCAAATGAGTCCCCTTATCATACTACTTGGGGAGGTGTGTGTGTGTGTGTGCGTGTGTGTGCATGCACACGTGTGCCTGTGACCCCACCTCTGAGTCTCACAAAAGAGTAAAGAGCCAAACTATCAAATTGTCAATGCAGGACTTGTTGGATTTTTTGTTTTTGCCCCCAGAGATATTTTAAAACTAGCTTTTCTCAGTATTAGATGTCCTTAAACCCACCAATTACAGTTTGCAATAATTAATTGTCCTAGGCCGAGTGATTTGATGATTGGCTTGAGGGGCATTCAAGTAAATAAGTGAATAAGTATTTCTTGTGCCTCTGCTATGTGCAGGGCATGCATGTCCTTACTGGACACTAGCAGCAGGCTGCCTGGGAAAGCCCAGAGCAGGGGAGGTGTGCAGATGGCATATGGAGGGCTGGGGCTTTCCTATAGATTTTGGCACCCTTTGCCCAGGGCTCTGATTCTCCAAGGTGGCCTTTCCCTTAGGAGTGACTTCTAGGAGGTACTGACATTTTATCACTTAACCTGTGCGCTTTCAGAAAGTCTAAACTGGTTTCCAAATTTACCACGCTAGTTTGCCAGTGTGCGCAGTTTGCATACTTGTAGCTTTGTGTAGTGAGCTTGCGGGGGTGTGAACGCTGTGGACTGCAGGATCCTGATAAGCGGCCATCCAAGCATAGCACCAAATAGGAAAGGCTTTAGCAGGATTGGTAGTACCCACTGGTGTCAGTTCATTTGAACTCTACAGAGGCCCTTTCTCCAACTACTACCATCACTGGAAATGTCCTGGCTTGGGATTGGGAGAAGGAGGAGGGACCGGCCAGTTCTTTGAAGATCTCAGGTCCCCTTCAGGGGCTGCTACAGAGACTGAAAATGAAACTTGCAGAAACTCATGGCTACCATAGCTGCCCTTTGCTGTGTACTGCAGGCTTTTAGAAGCAAATGAGTGTTTCGTGGTGAAATCATCTAACTGCTTGCTTGTCAAGGACTTCCAATAGCTCTATGACTGATGATAATGGAAGTTGTTTTGGGAGCAGTGAGGTGGAATAATGTGTGTCTGGCTGGAGTGAATTGAAGCTGGTATCTTCTAGGTACAGTTCAAGTAATTTACTTCAAAAGTATGCTTAAACGTTCATTTCCGTAAGGAGTGCTCAAAAGAATCTCGATTACATGGTCCAAAGTTTGTCTAAAACTTTTGCTTAAAAATAATCTTTGGCACATCAAAATTACCATGTCTCCATTTCTACCTTCCTTTCCTGATTCTAATCCATCTTCTGTAATTGTGATTTCTTTGTATGTCATATTAGCTTTTCTTCAAACTGCGTTTAAATGTCTCTTAGTTGCCCCACCAGTCTCTAGTTGACCACCAGGATGTGAGAGTTAAGCCCTAGATATAAAGTAATATTTCTTCTTGGGATATTTGCTTCTGTAATGTTCAGTCTTTCCTCATTAATACTTCAGAGTTTTTTGATGAGAACATGGACTGTATCATTTTAGTAATATGTGTCATATTGAGGGCTGGTTGGCTGACACAGTTTAGATCAAAAATAATGAACAGAAATGGTATTCCTTTAAGAAAACATTTGGTGAATAGGTAGGAGGAAAATGTACTTCCAGTGCACACTGTTGCCTAAAGAGTATATATTCAAATGTTTGCTTTATGGACTTCTAGGAGATGCCCTGTCTTCCTTATATAAAAATAATTCTAGTAATTTCACATTTCTGGGTGTGCTCTCATTACTATCTTGTTATAGTTAAAGGGTGTACAAGATGAAACTTGAGATTAAAAAGAAAATACTCCTTATTGCTTTCGATGGTTACCGGAAGCTGTATGTTCCTTACATTTCTAAATGGACTTTTGTAGGGACGAAGGGAAATGTGTAGAAGGAATTCTGGAAATCTTTGACATGCTCCTGGCAACGACTTCAAGGTTTCGCGAGTTAAAACTCCAACACAAAGAGTATCTCTGTGTCAAGGCCATGATCCTCCTCAACTCCAGTAAGTAACCACACAGCTGGGCCATGTTTTATGGGGGAGAGATGCCGTTTCTAGAGCTGGCATGGTGTTGAGGAGTACTGAATTTCTTTCTTTCTTTTTTTTTTTCTGAATTTCTTATTTTATTTAAAAAGGGGAAAATGGCTTTCTTTCGGACTTTTCTGTTTCATTTTATAGGGATGTAAACTGTAGTTAACTTTTGGTAATTTGAATATAAATTATTCGTTGGGTGAATTACTGGTAGTAATTTAAAAAGTAGCTGAAACCACTCTACTGGAAAAGGAAAAAACGAACTTCAAAATGTTTACCTCTCATCCTTTTTTCTTTTTTTGACATTTTAATTTATTTCATTGTGATGTAATTGACATATAACACTGTATTAGTTTCAGGTGTACGACATAAATGATTTGAATTTTTTTATAAATTTATTTTTATTTATTTATTTATTTATTTTTGGCTGTGTTGGGTCTCGTTGCTGCATGCGGGCCTTCTCTAGTTGCGGCGAGCGAGGGCTACTCTTTGTTGTGGTGCGCGGCTTCTCATTGTGGTGGCTTCCCTTGCTGCGGAGCACGGGCTCTTGGCACATGGGCACCAGTAGTTGTGGCTCACGGGCTCTAGAGCGCAGGCTCAGTCGTTGTGGTGCACGGGCTTAGTTGCTCCGCGGCATGTGGGATCTTCCCAGACCAGGGCTCAAACCCGTGTCCCCTGCATTGGCAGGCGGACTCTTAACCACTGCGCCACCAGGGAAGTCCCAGATGATTTGAATTTTGTGTATATTGAGAAATGATCACAATAAGTCAACACCCATCACCATACATAGTTAACAAAACTTTTTTCTTGTGATAAGAACTTTTAAGATCTGCTTTCTTAGCAACTTTCAAATATGCAATACAGCATTATTAACTATCGTCACCATGCTGTACATTATATCCCCGTGACTCATGGATTTTATAACTGGACTTCCAGCCCCTTTTCAGTGTTTATACGGACCTTTTACATGGTTAACATGCATTTATATTACTATTTTGGGTTCTGCTTTTACAAGTTCATTTATTCATTCATTTCATTCATTCATTCACTAAAAATGTTGAGGATATATATATTCCTGCCCTCCCATGGCTCATAGGGAGAGAGAGAAAACAAATTCTTTAAAAAGAATGATCTCAGTGCTATCACAAATTGTGTACAGAGCACTGAGTACTCTGGGAAGACAGGAGGAGAGGTGCTGAAGTGGTTGCAGAAGGAAACGATGTTTGGGTGTTGAATGAGTTGATGGGCAGGTGGGAGGGGTAGGCAGGGAAGAATGAAAGGACGGGGGTAAGCCAGGAGCTGCAAGTCATGCAGTGGAAGAGCAGGGCGAGGTGGACAAGGTTGTAAAATGCAGTGTTGAAGATTACTGAGTGTAACTCTTGTTGAGAATTGTTGCCTGGGGCATTGAGCAGCCCTAGAAGAGGGTCAGGCAGGGAAGTATCATGGACAGATAGGCATTCTTGAAAGGTCACTCTGGCTTCCGTGCGGAGGACTGACTGGAGAGGGGAGAGACTGAGGCAAGGGGCCTAACAGGAGTTATTAGGAACAATGAGAGCCAGAACTAACTTGGTGTGGAGGGGCCTGGGAGGAAGGGACCTGACTTGAGGGAAATATATGGGTTAGAGGTGGGAAGTGGGAAATGAGGAAAGCATCTAAGATGTGTGTATGTTGTAGCTTTGTTGTTTTTTTCTTATTATATAAATAATACCTGGTTATTGTAAACATTCAAACAAAAGAAAAACATACAAGGAAGAAAATAAAAATCACTAGGAATCCCCCCTCTCCGCCCTAGATAACCACCGTATCTTTGGTGACTGTTCTTTAACAGCTCTTGATAGAGAGATAGAGATAGATATGTACACATATGCTCATATATAAAATTTTACATAAAGAGCATAGCATCTTGTATTAAAAGTTATGGAAACTTTGAAGGAGGCTTGCTTTGATCCCATTTTTTCTTGATCCTTCCAGCCAGACACCAAGTAGCTAATCTTAACAACCAGAGGGTAGCCTTCATACCTTCTTCCATCCTCTAATAATCATTTAAAATAATACCTCACCTCCGATATATACACAGATAGACCTTTTTTCCCCCATTTAAAAAACTTGGGACACTACATACAAATACTTCTTTGCATCTTGCTTTTTTCCTTTTCAGAATGCTGTGAAATCCCTTCAGGACAGTGAGGAGAGATCTAACTCAGTCTTTGAAGCAAGGGCATTGTCTACATCGTTCAGCCTTTTCTCTATTGATGGGCCTTTGTTTAATATACACTTTCTATTTTTTTTACCATTATAAACATTGCTACAATGAATAGAGACGTATTATTTTGCACACATTTCTAAGTTTCTGTGTAGTTTTCATCCTGTTCAGTTTGCTGTCTACCTGGTGGTATTCAATCCAGCTGCTGTGCCAGGTATTGATTGCTTTGCTTAGCTGTTTACTCTTGTTGGGCCTTTAGGTTATTTATTTATTTTTTTTCTTTCTTTCTCAAATAATATGTATGTCCAGGTTTTAATTCTCAAGTGATGACTTACAGACTTCATTTGGGCAATGTATGGGGCTTTATTACCTAGATTTTATCCAATTTTAGAGCTTAGTGTTTGAAACAGCAGAAATCTGTGAGATGGTATTATGCTACTTTATTTTAAATCAGACCAAGCAGCAGTTCCTGAAGCCAAAACTCAATGCAGAACCTGTGGCCACATGAGTCGCAGGCTGTCTCCTGATGTGGGAGCAGCTGACCTCTCCCCCTCCAGCCTATATTCATTTCCTCTCTAGTAGGTACTCTTGGACATTGGCACTAGTTTTGATGAAAGGGAAACACATAGAGCAGTGCTTCTCAAACTATCTATGGTGAAGCACCAGGTTTCTTTTTCTTTTATAATTTCCAAATTGTTATAGATAGTTACTTTATTTTTATTAGAGTATAGTTGATTTACAGTGTTGTGTTAGTTTCTGCTGTACAGCAAAGTGAATCAGTTATACATATACATATATCCACTTTTTAATTTTTTTAACATTTAAATATTTAAATATTTATTTATTTATTTTTCTGCACCGGGTCTTAGTTGTGGCCCCAGGGGAATCTTCGTTGCTGCGTGTGGGATCTTTGTTGCGGCATGCGGGATCTAGTTCCCTGACCAGGGATTGAACCTGGGCCCCCTGCATTGGGAGCACGGAGTCTTAATCACTGGACCACCAGGGAAGTCCCTATTGACTCTTTTTTAGATTCTTTTCCCATATAGGTCATTACAGAGTATTGAGTAGAGTTCCCTGTGCTATACAGTAGGTCCTTATTAGTTATCTGTTTTATATATAGTAGTGTGTATATGTCAATCCCAATCTCCTAATTTATCCCTCCTCCCCTCCTCCCTGGTAACCATAAGTTTGTTTTCTACATCTGTGACTCTATTTCCGTTTTGTAAATAAGTTCATTTGTATCATTTTTTCAGATTCCTCATGTAAGCGATATCATATGATATTTGTCTTTCTCCATCTGACTTACTTCACTTAGTATGATAATCTCTGGGTCCATCCATGTTGCTGCAAATGGCATTATTTCACTCTTTTTTATGGCTGAGTAATATTCCATTGTATATATATACCACATCTTTATCCATTCATCTGTAGATGGACATTTAGGTTGCTTCCATGTCTTGGCTTTTGTAAATAGAGCTGCTATGAACATTGGGGTGCATGTATCTTTTCAAATTATGGTTTTCTCCGGATATATGCCCAGGAGTGGGACTGCTGGATCATATGGTAATTCTATTTTTAGTTTTTTAAGGAACCTCCATACTGTTCTCCATAATGTTGTACCAATTTACATTCCCACCAACAGTGTAGGAGGGTTTCCTTTTCTCCACACCCTCTCCAACATTTATTGTTTGTAGACTTTTCGATGATGGCCATTCTGACTGGTGTGAGGTGATACCTCATTGTAGTTTTGATTTGCATTTCTCTAATAATTAGTGATGTTGAGCATCTTTTCATGTGCTCTTTGGCCATCTGTGTGTCTTCTTTGGAGAAATATCTATTTAGATCTTCTGCCCATTTTTGGATTGGGTTGTTGGTTTTTTTGACATAGAGCTGCATGAGCTGTTTGTATATTTTAGAGATTAATCCCTAGTCAGTTGCTTGCAAATATTTTCTCCCACTCTGAGGGTTGTCTTTTCGTTTTGCTTATGGTTTCCTTTGCTGTGTGGAAGCTTTTAAGTTTAATTAGGTCCATATGTTTATTTTTGTTTTTATTTTCATTACTCTAGGAGGTGGATCAAAAAAGATATTGCTGTGATTTATGTCAAAGAGTGTTCTGCTTATGTTTTCCTCTAAGAGTTTCATAGTGTTGGCCTTACATTTAGGTCTTTGATCCATTTCGAGTTTATTTTTGTGTATGGTGTTAGGGAGTGTTCTAATTTCATTTTTTTACATGTAGCTGTCCAGTTTTCCCAGCACCACTTATTGAAGAGGCTGTCTTTTCTCCATTGTATATTCTTGCCTCCTTTGTCATAGATTAGTTGACCACAGGTGCGTGAATTTATTTCTGGGCTTTCTGTCCTGTTCCATAGATCTATATTTCTGTCTTTGTACCAGTACCATACTGTTTTGATTACTGTAGCTTTGTAGTATAGTCTGAAGTCAGGGAGTCTGATTTCCTCCAGCTCCAATTTTCTTTCTCAGGATTGCTTTGTCTATTTGGGGTCTTTTGTGTTTCCGTTTAAATTTTAGAACTTTTTTTCTAGTTCTGTGAAAAATGCCATTGGTAATTTGATAGGGATTGCATTGACTCTATAGATTGCCTTGGGTAGTATAGTCATTTTGACAATATTGATTCTTCTAATACAAGAACATGGTATATCCTTCCATATAGATAGTTACTTTTGTAAAATAAAAATAAAGTACTAGAAAAAGAAAAGTGCAAAATACAAGCCCTAGTATTTTGTTGTTACATTCAACTGATTTAAAATTACTCTATCAATTACCGTAAAAGTTTCCAAATGCTTACCCTCAATTTCTTCTTCTCTCTTTGTGAACTGGTAACAGACGATACTTTGAGTAACCCTGGTATAGAGCATGGAGAGCTGTCTGGGAGATAGCTGGATCAGGAGGTGGGGGTGGGGGGAGGAAGTTAGGTCTTGAAGGAGAGTGGAAGGGGAATGAAGAAGGAATTTGAAGGTCATGTGAGACTCAGAAACCCTGAAGACAACCTTTGGGTACTTCCTGGTTGGATCTCAATCTGGCCTTACTTGCCTGACAAGACATTTCCCCCACACCCAGTACACTCCCTACCCCAGTTCTAGAAAGCAGACATTTGTGAGTGGAAATGGTAAGTTGTTGGACAAATGAAAATTGTAGGGAAAGCCAAGAAGACTCCTAAATGCTTTGGAGCTTCTGGCACCTTCTTGACATTGATTGTTACCATTCACCTTCTATAAAATAACATGAGGGCTCAGCTTACATCAGTGATTAAGTTGATGTGCATATAGGAAATGTCCAGGTGGGACATTTGAAACTGATTGTGGAAGAAAATCAACTTTTTCTGACCTTCTCTTTGAATCTACCTACAGACGTTACCTCAGATTTTTGCTGTCATTTGTCTTTGTTAAAGGAAAGATTTCCCTGGAAAGTTCATTCCCACCTTGGTACAGGAGGATCATCAAATGCCAGATTATGGGGCTTCTCTTACTTGCAGAAATAATTTAGAACTCTTTTCTGTGCAGCAAAGTGCTCCTTGGAAAGCAGTTTGCTTCTTGTTACACCCTCTGCAGTGTAAAGCCTTATGTTCGGCAAGGCTCCTCACAGTCATTTTAGCCTCTGGACATCATATTGTGTTGTTGGGAAACTAGAAACATCGGTGCAAATGGGAAAGCCTAAGGCTACGGCATTCCTCCTGCAGTATCTGACAGAACTGCCATATAGAGAGAATTACAGAGGGTGAGGTAGACATGTGATGTAATTACCACTTGGGACAGTAAGTGAGTAGGATTTGTTTACAGTAAATCCAAGTTTAAGAAATCTTTTCTTAAGAATTTTTTTTTGGCTTGGTAGTCATAACGGCATTCAAAATGAATTTATTCTGTTCAGCATTGCTGTTAGGAAAGTGGGGTTCTGTTTCTGTTGGAAAATTTCCACTGTCAGGAGAGGTGAGTCTTTCCCATGCTAGATTTTAAGCATCTCAAGTTACAGGCTTTTTTCTTTTTGATTATTTATAGCATTAACTTGAAAACAAACACAGGGACAGAATCCACTTAGCCACCTTGAATTTAAACCACCCTACAGAATATGTAAAACAGACATTGGACATTGGACAGTGACTCCCAAGAGAATAGACACAAGGTGATCCCTTTGACCAGTTTACTGCCCGGAGCCAGTTTCCAGGTTGCAACACAGGGAGAAGTAACCCAGGTAGACACCAGTGGTCTCCCTGAATTGAGGGAGCAGAGTTATGAATTTGGGGAGGCTAGGATTTTCAGGGGAGAGAACTGGAGAGGAGCGAGCTGGACAGAGAGAGTTTAGAGACCTGCAGAGGCTCCCCTTCAGGTCTTCAGCTGAGCATTAATTTCATGCTTATGATACTAACCGAGGACAGGGAAAGAACCACCAGAAAGGAGCAGGCAGAACAACACTTGGAAGTTCACACAGGGCCAGGAATAGTTCATGTCACCAGACACAGGGAAAAAACCTTTTACTTTACTGGATGTTGGTTGTAGTACTCAGAAAGGTATTGCCTCAGTAGTGAGGTAACATAAGCCCTAGACTAAAGGCTGCCCTGGTCCTACCGAATGAAACTTAAAAAGCAAGTCTGAAGGATCAAACTATTGCCAAGTAACTTAACTGCATCTTAACTGCATAAAGCTCAGGACTATTTAAAGGAATGGAAGAATATCCAGCACTTAACAGGGTAAACCAATCACATGTTAGCAAGCATGGAAAGAAGCAGAAAATATGACCTATTATGAGGAAAATGACAGTAATTGGAAAAGACACCAGGTGATGCATATGATAGAATTAGTAGACAAGGACATTAAAACAATTACTGTAACTATATTCCGTATGTCCAAGGAGTAGAGGAAAGCATGAACAGGTTAAGGAAGACATGGAAAATATGAAACACACACAAATTAAATTTCTAAATGTGAAAACTATGTTGATGGATTTGCATCTGATTAGGCATAGCAGAAGAAAAAATAGTGCCTGTTAAGCAAGAGCAATAGAAACTATCAAAAAATAATAGAAAGAAAAAAGGGTTTAAAAAATGAACAGAGTATTAAGCTGGAGTGGCTACATTAATATCAGAAAAAGTAAATTTTAGAGCAAAGAATATTTCTAGGAATAAAGAAGGTAATTTCATAATGATAAATGAGTCAATTTGTCAAGAAGACATAACAATCCTAAACATTTATGCACCAAATAAGAGAACCTCAAACCTTATGAAGTAAAATCTGATAAAACTGCAGGGAGAAATGGACAAATCCCTTATTATAGTGGGATATTTTAATACCCCTCTCTCAATAATTGATAGAATAAGTAGACAGAAAATCAGTAAATATAGAGAAGACTTGAATAACACTGCCAGCCAACTTTACCTAATTGGCATTTTAAAAACCCTCAACCCCAAAACAGCAGAAGACACATTTTTTTCAAGTATTCATCGAATATTTACCAGGATAGACCATATTCTGGACCATGAAACAAGTCTGAATACATTTAAAATAATTTAATTCATACAAAGTATTTTCTTTGACACAATGGAACTAAATTAGAAACCAATATTAGAAAGATCTTGGAGAATTTCCAAATGTTTGGAAACCAAATAACATATATCTAAATAATGCATGGATCACAGAAAAATAATCAAAATTAAAATTAGAAAGCATTTTGAACTAATTGAAAATGAAAGTAGAACACAGCAAAATGTTGGGGTTGCAGCTAAAGCAGTAGCTTGAGGGAGGGCTTCCCTGGTGGCGCAGTGGTTGGGAATCCGCCTGCCAGTGCAGGGGACTCAGGTTCAAGCCCTGGGCCGGGAGGATCCCACATGCCTCGGAGCGGCTAAGCCCATGCGCCACAACTACTGAGCCTGCGTTCTAGAGCTGGCGAGCCGCAACTACTGTAGCCCGTGTGCCTAGAGCCCGTGCTCCGCTACAAGAGAGGCCACTGCAATGAGAAGCCCGCGCACTGCAACAAAGAGTGGCCCCAGCTCGCCGCAACTAGAGGAAGCCTGTGCACAGCAACGAAGACCCAACACAGCCAAAGATAAATAAATAGATTAATTAAAAAAAATAGTTTGAGGGAAATTTATAGCATTCAAGGCCCATATTCCAATAAAAGGAATATCTCATGATTTTTCTTGAGGTAGGCTTGTATTGCTACAAACTTCCCTCTTAGAACTGCTTTTGCTGCATCCCATAGATTTCAGATCATGTGTTTCCATTTTCATTTGTCTCCAGGTATATGTTTATTTCCTCTTTGATTTCTTCAGTGACCCATTGAATTTTTTTGTAGTATGCTATGTGTTTGTGTTTTTTGCAGTTTTTTTCTTCTAGTTGATTTCTAGTCTCACACTGTTGTAGTCAGAAAAGATGCTTGATGTGATTTTTAACCTTCTTAAATTTATTAAGAGTTGTTTTGTAGCTTAGCGTGTGATCTATCCTGGAGAATGTTCCATGTGCACTTGAAAAGAATGTGTATTCTGGTGTACATGTACACCAATGTTCACTGCAGCATTATTTACAATAGCCAAGATATGGAAGCAACCTAAGTGTCCGTCAATAGATGAGTGGATAAAGAAGATGTGGTGTGTGTATGTGTGTGTCTGTGTGTATGCACACATACAATGGAATATTACTCAGCTATTAAAAAAAGTGAAATCCTGCCATTTACAACAACATGGAAGGATCTAAAGAGTATTATGTGAAGTGAAGTAAGTTAGAGAAAGGCAAATACTGTATGATCTCACTTATTTGTGGAATTTAAAGAACAAAACAGACAAAACAAAAATAGACTAATGAATACAGAGAACAAACAGGTGGTTGCTGGAGGGGAGAAAGAGTGCATGAAGTAACTGAAGGGAATTAAGAGATACAAACTCCAGTTATAAAATAAGCCATGGAGATGTAATATATAACATTAGGAATATGGTCAAAAATATTGTAATACCTTTGTGTGGAGACAGATGGTTACTCGACTTATTGAGGTGATCATTTCATAATGTATGCAAATGTCAAATCACTATGTAGTACACCCGAAACTGACTTAGAATTGTATGTCAACTATATTTCAATTAAAAAAGCCAGGTCTGAAATTAAGGACCTCAGCTTTCAACCTTAAAGAAACAGGAAAAGAAGAGAAAATGAAACCCCAAATAAGCAGAAGAAAAGAAATAATAAAGGATAGAGTGGAAAACAATGGAACAGAAAAAGAGAAAATAGTAGATGAAAAGCAAGAAAGTCAAAAGCTGATTATTTGCGATCAATGAAATTGATGAGCCTCTGGCCAGACTGATCAGAATAAAGGAAAGAAGATACAAATTACCGGTATCAGTAGTGGGACAGGTGGCGTTATTTTTCTGCAGATATTAAAAAGAATAATGTAATATTATAAACAACTTTATGCCAATTCGCTTGAATATTAGATGAAATGGACAAATTCTTTGAAAGATACAAATTATTGAAATTCAATCAAAAAGAAACTTAAAAATTCTGAACAGCTATATATCTATCAAAGACATTGAATTTATAGTTAAAAACTTTCCCACAAAGAAAACTTCAGGCCCAGATGGCTTTTCTGCAAGAATTCTACAAAACATTTAAGGAATAAGTAATACCAAGCTTATACATATCATTGCAGAAAACTGAGGAGCTGGCAATACTTTCCAACTCATTACTCTGATAGGAAACCCAGACCAACATATTGGAAGAAAAGAAGACAGCAGACCAGTATCTCTCATGTATACAGATGCAAAAATTCTCAAATTTGTTTTTTAGAAATAGAATCCAATAATATATTGTGAACAAGTGTGATTTTCCCAGGAATACAAGGTTCTTTAACTTTTGAAAATCAATCAACAGGGACTTCCCTGGTGGGCCAGTGTAAAGAATCCGCCTTCCAATGCAGTGGACGCGGGTTCGATCCCTGATCGGCGAACTAAGATCCCACATGCCACAGGGCAACTAAGCCCGAGCGCTACAACTACTGGGCTTGCACACCTCAACTAGCCTGTGTGCCACAAACTACAGAGCCCCTGTGCTCTGGAGCCCGTGCGCCACAACTAGAGAGAAGCCTGCGTGCCGCAATGAAAGATCCCACATGCTGCAACTAAGACCCGATGTAGTCAATAAATAAATAAATAAGAAAAATAAAACCATGTCATAGTCATTAAAAAAAAAGAAAATCAACATAATTTACCATATTAACAGAATAATCATGAAAAACCATTTGATTATTCCAATATGTGCAGAAAAAGCATTTGACAAAGTCTAATGCCCATTCCTTCTAAAAACTCTCAGCAAACTAGTAACGGAAGGAAACTTCCTTAACCTAATCAGGGGCATTAATGAATAATCTACAGCTAATGTTATACTTGCTTGTTATCAGGAATAAGGCAAGTATGTCCACTCTCATGAATTTTATTCAATGTTTTACTGGAAGTTTTAGTGTCATAAGTCAAGAAAAGTGAATAAAAGACATCCATCCAGATTATAAAGGTAGAAGTAAAACTCTTTATTTGCAAAATGTGATAATCTGTGTAGAAAACTCAAAGAGTCTACAAAAAAGTGAGTTTACCCAGATTGTGGGATATAAGGGAAATATATAAAAAATTTTATTTCTATATGGTAGGAATGAACAATTGGTAATTGAAATAAAAAATCAATACTATTCACAATAGCATCAAAAATTGTGAAACCTTGGGTTAAATTTGACAAAACATGTGAGACCACACACTGAAAACTGCAAAACATTGCTGACAGAAATAAGAAATCCTAAATAAATGGAGATGTTAATGGGTTAGAAGATTCAGTATGTTAAGATGTCAGTCTTCCCCACAGATAGTCTGTAAATTCAACTTGATCCTAATAAAAATCTTAGCAGTAATGAACTAGATACAATGCTTTTGGTCCAGAATAGGGATATACACTCTTACAGTTAATGAGGGGTCTGATCCTTACCAGGCTTAGAAGAGCATGTTCCTCTCTGCTGGGGAGAGATGGGGTGAGGGCAGCACCATCTGAACTTCCCTCTCAGCAAATCCTCTTCCGCAGTACATAGGTAAGATGTGAGGGTGCCTGGTATTACTGTATTATATATACTCAGTCTTTGATATGGCTCCTGAAACTCAGAGACAACAGAAAATGTTGCATTTAACACAACCTATTACAATATTTTTTAAAGTGTTTTAGAAACTCCAGGGCGTTATGTGAGTGTTATACTTAATGTAACAGCGTATCCAAATTAAGAGTCCTGGGACCAGCCATCTTGTCACCCAGAAACCTGGAGACTAGGGAAGTCCTCCCTTGGATAGCATTAGAGGCTACTGAATCTAGGAAACAGAGTGGAATCAATCTGCAAATAATTAGTCTTTTAAAATATTTAAAATTAGGAATAAGATCTATTTATCTAAACAATTTTAGGGCTTTGCAAACTTTTGTGACTTTTCATTACAAAGTTTTCATATGGATGAAACTTTTCATTAAATGAAAGAAATAAAGAAATAGTTAGAACCAGGTAATCCTATTTTACATGAAGAAAATTATTAAGAGATATCAACTCAAGCCCTGGTTCACTCTGAGTTTATGGGGAGGGTTCCCATGACGTGGGTGGGCAGAGAAGGTCAAGATACAAAAGGACACACAGAAGGATGCCGAAGAGGCCAGATGGGTGCTTTTCTATTGATGGAGAACATGGGGGCAAAGCATTGTAGGCATCAGCCTCCTGGGTCCATATCACCAACACCTTTCCAACATCAGTCTGTTCTTATGGTGCTGGGTTAGGAGGTGGTGATAAAGGGGATGGTCATAGCTAGAGGTTCTTCCCTCAAAGCAAACAGGCAAACAAAACCCCACATACACCTCCCAAAAGCCAGAATATTTTTCCTTTAGTTAGTATTCTGGAATTTTTATTAAACACTTTATCTCTTCTGACTTATTTGCTTTCAGTTGAGGCGAGCTTATATCTTCATCCTTTGAACCCTTAGGACGTGGCAGATGTTGGGGGGTTGCCCATCTCTCCCCATGTGCTGCTCAGAATGTCATCAGGTGGGCTGGTGAAAGGAGCACACAGCTGTTCCCAGGCGATAAAGAGGAAAGGAAATTGTGTCCTTGATTTTATTTTACTTTCTTTGGTATGTGTGTGGTGGTGTGCCAAGATCTTGACTTTTTTACTGTATTTCTTTAGTTTTAGGAAAAGTCATTTAATTTGGTTCTAAAGTGAAATCTGATGTTCTTAACTCTTGGGGGCTGGAAGGAGTTAATCCTTACCGTTTCCTGTGTGTCTGGGCAGTGAGCATTCTGGGGGCTATGCGTCTTGTCTCTTGCCCCTCCTGGGGCCTGCCACTTAGCGATTACCCTGTACCTATGTGTCTGATGAGCAAGAGGGTACGTGAATGCCCAAAGTGCAGGCACAGCACTGCTGACTGAAAAGAGAGGCAGGCAGCAAAATGGGTATTCTACAGCCCAGTTCCTTCCCAGGATGATTTTGTATAGGTTAATCTTTTTGTACGTAAAATCTTTCCCCATATGTAAAATTGATACGGCACATGCCTTTACAGAACCGCAGTGACCCCTATCCCCAAACCCCTCATCAGTGATGGACCCTGAGCCCTGTATGGAGCTGTGCTGACCCCACAGCCTGTAGAACATCCAGGGCTCACCCTTGGCAGTGACTGCTCGTTTATGAAGAAGGTGACCCAATAGCCAACACAGGTTATCTGAGGGGAGCCTTGGTCAGACATAAGGAGGTACTGAGGAGCTTTTATGTTACTGCAATTTTGGTTCTGAAGATTCACTTTATTACTTTTAAAAATTACAGCTTTATTGTGATATTCATATGCCATTCAATTCACCCATTTAAAGTGTACAATTCAGTGGTTTTTAGTATATCCGTAGACTTGTGCAGCCATCATCAAAACCAACTTTAGAACATTTTTCGTCACCCTAAAAGAAGTCCTGTACTCCCCAATCTAGCTGTCACTCTTCAATCTCTGTCCCACCTATAGTCCTGGGCAACCACTAATCTACTTTCTGTCTGTATAGATTTGCCCATTTTGGACAGTTCATATAAATGGAATCATAAAAATGTAGACCTTTGTGGCTGGCTTCTTTCACTTAGCATGATATTTCATCCAAGTTGTAGCATGTGTCAGTACTTCACTCCTTTTTTTTGGCATTCTGCTTTTTATTTTTATTTTTTTATTTTTATTGGGGTATAGTTGTTTTACAGTGTTGTGTTAGTTTCTACTGTACAGTGAAGTGGAGTTCCCTGTGCTATGTAGCAGGTTCTCATTAGTTATCTATTTTATACATATTAGTGTATATATGTCAATCCCAATCTCCCAGTTCATCCCACACCCCCCCCACCCCTTTCCCTCCTTGGTGTCCATACGTTTGTTCTCTACATCTGTGTCTCTATTTCTGCCTTGCTTCATTCCTTTTTATGGCTCAGGAATCTTCCATTGTATGGATATACATTTTGTTTATCCATCCATCAGTTGGTGGACATTTAGGTTGTTTCCACTTTTGGGCTATTATGAGTAATATTGCTGTGAACATTTGTATACTAGCCAAATATTTTTATATTTTCACTTTTTGTCACTTTAGACTGACATATGTACAGGTACATAATTTTGACTCCTTTTAGAATCCAAAGACGTAAGATTTCTTTATGGCAGTAGAAATACATGGAGCACATTTCATGTAGCAGAATAGACTAAAGGGTAGTTAAAAGAAGGTACTTGTTAATGCAGCCAGGGTCAATTTTAAGGGAAAATAAGCTTAAAGTAATTTTCTCTAAGCTTTCATTTGATTAATAATTTTCTGTGTATGTACCTAAAATATGCATCAACATGCATATTTACCATTTCAATTATAATGGTGTGATTGGCTAAAAATTTGAACCTATGTAAATTCAGTCTAATTCTTCCATTTATGAGGGCTTACTCCATGCCAGTCATTGTAATAGGTGATGGGTATATAATGGCAAACAAATAGACAGGGTCTGTGCCTGCACAGTACTTATGTCCAGTCTCACTGAGGGTCAGAGCGTGTGTATGAGGACATCCAGCGTGTAGGACAACGTACTGCCCTCTGCTGGGGAAGCACAGGGCACCTTTGGAGCTTCAGAGGAGAGCCCAAACCAGAGGGAAGTCAGGGAAGCTTCCACAAGGAAGTTCATAACCAGGCTGGAATCTAAAGGAGGAATGGATGTAGATAAGCAAGAGGAGGGGATGTGGAGAGGAGGAGGAGATGGGGTGGAGGAGGGGAGGGAAGGAAGAGCATTCCTAAGCAGAAAGTTCAGTATGCTCAGGGCATCACCTGTTAAAGGAATTGAAAGTAGTGTTCAAGGTGAGGTGTGCGGGGAACTGAGGATGCGAAGAGCAGAGAGAGGCCTGGTACGTTGATAACTGCCCCAAGTGGTCTGGACTGTACCCCAAGAGCTGGGAATTCATTGAAGGGCGCCACATGATCTGCATTTTTCATTTTGGACACTCAAGGGCCTGTTGAGTGGAAGGTGGGGGCAGTGAGAGGGCAGGTCATTTGCCATGGGGGTCAATGGGAGGCTTGAGCCCAGCATGCCAGGGAGCCTGGAAGAGTCACTGTGAGGAACAAGGTGAGCAGATGGGTTAGAGCAGCAGCTTCTGGGCCAAAGATGAATATTTTAAATCTGCATCATCAGACATCATGGAGGGACATGCCCCTAGGGATGTGGCAAAGCACTGCACTGGCATGGTTGTGGTTCAGTGTGTCCCTTGCCTTAACTGAACTGTGTTGAACTGAGTTGCATTAATTGAACTGGAAATGCCAATAAAAGTAGAGAACAAAAACTGCCAAAACCAATTCTGTGGATGATAGAGTGCCAGCCATCCTTCGTTCTCATTACAGTCAAAAGTCGGCAGCTCCCCAGTTGACTTCACGTATTTGCTATTTATTCTTTGAAATCGAAAGGCTGGAAGAGAAGCTAATTAATTCCCTGCTGCCAGGAATCAAGGAGTCAGGGTTGGTGGGCGAGGGGGTAGTAGGGCAAGATTTACCTGAGCGGTTGTTTTGCAACCTTTGGGAGGCCAAGTATCTCAGTTCCTAGAGTCAGAGGGGAATTAAACACCGGGCCAGGCAGGAAGGGGGAAGCAACCTACCTCGTGGGGAGGTCGACATGTGCCTGTAAGCTTTGCTCAGTGAGGAGCTGAGGCTGGAGGAGCTGGGTGACTGGTCAGGGGTCAGAGAGCAAGAGACGGTGGATATAGAGTAGGTCTGTCTGATTCCAGATCAGCGATCTTCCTGCTCCAGCAAGGCATCACGTGGAGTGAGATGCCGAGGGCCTGGACAGAGGTGGCAGTGGCCCTGCCGTGGCCGTCTGCACGTGGCACACAGGGGTGGGGGGAGGCGGCATAGCAGTGGTGATTAGTTTATGTTTATTAAACTCTCCGTAGATGAGGGGCCCTCTTAGGGACTAAGAGTTGAGTTAATCTCACTTTCTGACCATCTCCATGTGGGTATTTGTTGCTGCAGCTGAGATACACCATGTCGTGGTTTGAGGCAACTAGATACATTTCCTGCTTGGCAAGGCCACACTTTTGGGCCAGGGGGCCCTCTGAGAGGCCATTGAGTCTGCCTGCGTTCATCCGGCATTCAGCTGGAAGGCTTTCCCTTGCAGCTCAATGACAGGGCTGGCTCTTGGGGGACAAGGACACCATGCACAGGTGAAGCCATGCTTTTAAGGTCTCACCAGACATGCAGATGTCAGAAAAACCCAGATCACTTTGGCCTCCCTTCTGGAGAACGGATGCACGCCTAATGGCTGAGCACACGACTTCCGTTTTCTCCTCTCAGGGCAGTGACTCGCGGCTTTTTTACGCTTTGTCCAGGTGTGTACCCTACAGCTGCAGCACCCCAGGAGGCCGACAGCAGCAGGAAACTGGCTCATCTACTGAACGCTGTGACGGATGCTCTGGTCTGGGTAATCGCCAAGAGCGGCATCCCCTCCCAGCAGCAGTCCGTCCGCCTGGCTAACCTGCTGATGCTCCTTTCTCACGTCAGGCACGCCAGGTACAATCCCTTTGGGGGCTGCTCCACGGGGTGCGTGGTGGGAGGGGGCTGTGCACATGCCCAGAGGAGGGTGAAGAGCTTTGGAAGAAGGGTTTTGCAACTTTGAGATGGATAAGGCAGAACTGCCACCTTTAAGGGAAAATGAACCCCTGAAAGGGAAGGGGGTGCATCATCAGTGCACACACCTGTAACCAAAGACCGGCCACAGCGAGCACTGAATGTGGCATGGTCCTCATAGGAGCTTTTTATGGCGTCCTGTGTGGCTCATCTGGTTTTCAGTTGCTGGGGCTTTTAGCTTGTTTATGGAGCTCTGAAAGGGGCAGTTAGTTCCTCTCCTAGAGTGAACTGTCACCTCTTTCTGCAATACCCAGGGCTGGGGTCCTGAGGTCTTTTCCTGAAGAGGTTAAACCCAGCTCCTCTAGATCAGCTCTGAGGCTGGTGATTTGGGGAGGTACACAAAGGCTTCCCTAAGAGCTGTTCTTTTCTTACGATAGCATCAGGATGTTAAGAGTGAGACCTAAGAGAACTAGTGAGCCCAGTAGGTTGGGAAGGCAGGGTGTGGGTAGAGTGTATTCAGGAAATGGAAATTGTGTGCGCTCATGGAGGGGGATGGTGTACGATGATGGTTTCATGCTGGTACCATGCGGCTCAGTTCTTGCTGTCACCCAGGAGGAGGGTAGCCCTGCCATGGGGCTGGAAGAGGGGAGATGAGGATGGAAGGTAGGTGCTCCCTCGAGGATGAGGGAAGTCTGGGGGTGGTGAGAAAGGACAACACACACCTCAAGAATTTTACCAAGGGGGAGGAAATGGAAATGACCTCTGTCTCTGTTTCCTCTTTAATGATTACTCAGCACATGACCATTTGCAGAGCAGAAACAGTCCATCCTCATTAATCACAGGTTCCCTATTTGTGAATTTGCCTGCTTGCTAAAATTTATTGGTAACCCCCAAATCAATACTCATGGCACTTTTGAGGTCATTCGAGGACACGTGCAGCATGGCGAAAAATTTGAGTTACCCATACTTACGTTACCAGCTCTCATACTGTAAACAAGGGTCCATTACATGGTCTATTTAGTGCCTTGTTTTGCCATTTTTGTGCTTTGT
The DNA here is from genome assembly GCF_009873245.2 of Balaenoptera musculus. Taxonomy (NCBI): domain Eukaryota; kingdom Metazoa; phylum Chordata; class Mammalia; order Artiodactyla; family Balaenopteridae; genus Balaenoptera; species Balaenoptera musculus. The sequence goes on along the minus strand of NC_045786.1, from coordinate 138,658,051 downwards.
TGGGGATTTCACTGTCTAAAAATGACCCCAAGCATAGTGCTGAAGTGCTCTCTAGTGTTCCTAAGTGCAAGAAACCTGTGATGTCCCTACAGAAAAAATATACGTGTTAGATACACTTTTTTCAGGCATGAATTTTAGTGCTATAGGCCGTGAGTTAAATGTTAGTGAATGGACTGTATGTGTTAAAGTGTCTTTATAACAATAACTCAGAAGAAACAAGGTTATGTATTCATGGGCTGATGAAAATGTTGGGACCAGGACCTCTCAGAACCTAACCCTGTATTTCTCCCAGTAGCAATGGATCAGTGTTTGCAAAGACTGTAGACATAACTATGGTGAACAGCGAGACCCCATCACACTATGTGCTGGTGCTATCAGGCCATTGTGGGTGGGTGGTGGGACACCAAGGTCCATAGGACATTGTACTTGTCCTTACGTGTAGATCATTGGAGGAGACAGATGCAAGAACCATAGCTAGCAAAGGGCTGGAAGAAGAGCAGGGGCGGGGGTGGAGGACCGGCTCTGTCAGGGAAGATGTCAGACTTCCCTTGGCCGCTTCAGGAAGGAATCTCAGCACCTTTTTGTCCCCCTAGTAACAAGGGCATGGAACACCTGCTCAACATGAAGTGCAAAAATGTGGTCCCCGTCTACGACCTGCTGCTGGAGATGCTGAATGCCCACACACTTCGCGGCAGCAAGTCCTCGGTCACAGGGTCCGAGTGCAGCCTGGTGGAGGAGAGTGAGAGCAAAGAGGGCTCCCAGAACCCCCAGTCTCAGTGATGCCAAGCCCTGAGGTGTGGTCAGGCTGCAGAGGAGGGCAGAGGCTGAAGCGTGAACTCCAGCACAAATCGTGAGCCCCACCAGGAGGGGGCGGGCTTCATCGGCTTTCTGCTGTGTGATCCCTCATACAGCCCCTCAAGACCATCCTTCCCCGACCTCCCTACTTCCCAGGAGTCAGGGTGAGAAAGCCAGTGCTCCTTGTCACCAGGGGGCATGTTTGAGTGCAGAGTTTATGTCTTGCTTGGCCTCATGGGATCTCATTGTGGTCCCTCTCACTTCCCATCTCCCTCCCACCCTTTGGAAAACATCTTCTTACAGCTTTTGGAATGACTGGTGGAAATCTGACTTGGAAGCGTTGTCAAGTAGAAAGGGGAGAGAATGTGGCACATGCACAGGAAGGGGACTAAGCTTTATTGTGCCACTTAACCTGCCCGCAGAATTAGTCCTTTGTATGCTGCCTTCTGGACCACTTGATTGTAGGATTGAAAACCACAAGGGCAGTCAACTAACTGGTTCCACACACCTACCTCACAGGCCTGTGAGGACAGATGTCACGTATTGCTGTGACTCTATCCAAGGCCAGAGGGAATGTGACCTAGGGAACCAGTGGTCAAGCTGAGATGCGAGCCATGTTCATCCCCCAAGACCTTGCTGCCGCCTTCATGCAGGTTTACCCCTCTTGGTTTGCATTCAGAAAGCCTACAAATTACTTGGTGTGTGTGTGTGTGTGTGTGTGTGTGAGTGTGAGATCACCTTCATGGAGAAGTGTGGAGATTTAAATACCCCTACCCCTGGAATTGCCCTTTGTTAAAACTCTCTTGTCCCAAGGGGCCCAGTGTGTGTGCTAGAGAAAGGACCAGTGTTTGCAGGAATGGGGTCTCTCCTGTGGGTGTGGGTCACAGCCACAGTGCTCCCCTGGGGCAGCCACAACTGCCACATCAGCCACCCAGGGGAGACAGGGACACTTCAGGCTGTGTGCGTGAGGCATGCTGTTGCACGGAAGGATGAACAGCTACACACACGTCAGCGTGTCAGGTTCAGGGCCAAACCGTATAGACGGGGTGAGCGTACCACTTGAACAAGATTGTGAACTCTATTTAAAAAAGAGAAATATTTAGGGTAAGTATTTATAGCAAGAAAATTCTTTTATACCCTAGGGCTCTTCTAGAATATTTTCTTATCAGAACATTTATATGGTGGGCTGGGTGAAATAAAAAGTAAGATATTAGTTCTTATTCCAAGTGGAACATAAATAGGACACGGTGACAAAGCACCTCTGAAATTACAATTTTAACTCACTTTTTAAAAACTGAAATTTTCATACAAATTTTCAGGAACATAGTGAATGCATAAAACAAGTTACATCTATACTTTGGAAGAGAGTAGTTAAATAATCGTGTGATTTTTGCAATGTTTTTAAAAATTACCTTATGATAGGAGATGAAACACACTTTTTGCAAATAGTAAATACAGAAATGTGCTAGCCACAGTAAACCAAAGTCATTAGGAAGATTACATTCAATAACATAAGGTTGGTTTCTGCCAGTGTGATCTTGAATAATTCTTAATTTTGATATCAATGCAGTTTTACTAAAAAAGTTGAGCAAAGCTGTATCAGAAACTCTTGGCCATGTACCTAGAGAACACACCGTTGTCTGTATTGAGGTGATTTGAAATTATTCTTAGTGACTTGATGTTGCAGCCTCAGCAAGATTGAATACAGCAAATATATTTGATTTTGTAGGAACGAGGGAACCAGTGTTTTTCAGCAGGTCAATTTTCTTTCTTTCCAGCCAGTTTAGGAGCCCCCATGACAAACAAGGGGATGGAGGCTAGAGAGTGGGAAGTGGGAGGCAAAGGAAGGCAGCCGTGAACAGTTATTTGCCAATGAGATTCTCTTAATTGTATTTATAAAAGAGACTCCCAGGTTGAAAAAGCAAAAATAAAAAAACAAAAACAACACAGAATGAGGTAGAAGCCGCAACCCCATTACTATGTAGTGAAGTTTTGCAGGTTGGATTTGGATGCCAAGGTAGGCAACCGATTTGTCTCAGGTGTCCCAGCACCTGTCTGCGCCGCACCCTGTGTGTCACCCGCACGGTGCACGCTCTTATGAAAACTCCTCCAGTGCCCGCTGCCCATTTTCCACAGACACTCCTGCATGCTTCTTGGGGCTGCTTGTTTCACTGCATTTGGATTTAGCCCATGAGGAGCATGCATGTAACACTTTTGGTCATTTCTTCTTGGCTGTGGTCTCACCTAGGTGTGCTGAGGAACCCGGTCAGTCAGTCCAACCTGAGAGGCGGCCCTGGTGCAAGGCTGTCTCTTAGACTGGGGTCTGGGCCAAGTAGGCCACTGAGATAATAAGGTCTATAGTTTAAAGGTGTTCTTTGTTTTGTTTTGAGTATTCTAGGGCCCTTTCCCCCTTTCAGATGAAGTGTGTGAATCTCTGTTCCCAGCAGCTCCAAACGTGTCCTCTAAGGATGACAAAGTGCAAAGTCAGGCTGCTGTTTTTCTGGGTTTTGAGTAAACCCTCCATGTCCATTTTAAAGATTAGCCATTTCTCGTTAATAGTGCTTTCTTAAAAAAAAAAAAAAAAAACCAAAACGTAGTGCTTTCTTTTAAACGTTTTCTTTTGGGGGAGGGTATCTACCCACCCAAATGGTCCACGGGCAACTTAAATTTCTCCCATAGCTAAGCACAGTGTTTTCAAGTTCAGTTTTTAAAAGGAATTAACTAGAGAGGATAGGACCTGACAACTGTAAACAAGAATTAAATTGAGTATTGGAAAAAAAAATAACCCCCCCAACTACATTTTATGTATCATGGAAAAGGGATGCTCAGCTTTGCCTTAGACTCGTATGGTGAGATTCCTTTCCTACATTTTGGTTTGTAAGTGATCATTTAATACGCCAAACTTAGTTGTGGGAGATGAGTGAGATTTGAGCTGAATTCCAAAAACATGAGTGTCTAATATGGGAATCATAGAGACAAATTTTAATGATAATTAACATGCAATATTCTTAATACAGAAACCCCTAGCGCAGTGTTCACGCAGGTTCCTGGGAGAGCTGGCAACCGCTGAAAAGGACCCACATGGGCCACCCCAGGAGGGCCACGCAGTGAGTTGTCCACGTTCCGACTGCATCTCCCTCCGTCCCCACCACATCCTATCCTTGTGGCCTCAGGCCTGTCACATGCTCAATTGTCCACCAGGACTAACTACAAAGGATTCAACCCTAAAATAATTTTTGAAGAGATTTATCTTCAAAAATTGTGGTGGGAGCAGCAGATTAAGTTGTCAGCTCAAGAACATTTCTGGAGGGTCTTAACTATTAAAAACAAAACCATGCAAAATCAACAAAAGCTATTCGGTGAGACAGTCTTTATCTGGATTACTTCCTCTGCTAACTCAGCTGGAAGACCAATTATTTTCAGTTTCACTTAAAAAATATCAGTTCCCAATTCTTGGCAGAGCTACGTTATATATTCATATCTATAAGCTATGTTGAAGCAATTCTAGAATGTTCTAGCATGTGAAAACCGAGTTTGGTTGTTATTTAAATCTGCTAAGAAACTTGCATATATTGATACCTTTTCAAATTCAAAGGTGAACCTTCAGTTTCTAGTCTATTTTGAAACGAAACATTTTTATTTAAGATTTGACACATTTCTTTAAACTGCTCAAAAAACTTAAAAAGACATAATAAAGGTTATATGAAGGAAATGATAAAAATACATTGTTTAGTACCCAAAAATAGTATTTGCGGAACATTGTGTGCCAGGCACAGTGCTCAGTGCCTCATACATTCATATTTAATCTTCATACTAATTGCTGTTATCCCAGTTTTGTGGCTCTGGAACCTAGAGTCTAAGCAAACTTGCTCAAGGTCACGCAGGGAGTAAGTGACAGAGCTGAAAGTAATCATGCGGTTTAAAAAAACTAAAGGAAGAATACTTTTAGACTGCAGAATCCATTCGTCAAATGCAATCTGACATGCACGGCTACTCTGGTTTAAATGGCTCCATTTCCAGAACACCCTGTAGAAGAGAGTTCAGTCCCATCTTTTGTACACGTGTAAATGAAAGCCCAGAGGGGTAAATGGACCTGCTGAAGGTCATAAAACTACGTAACGACAAAACTGGGACCAGAATTCAGGTCTTCTGCCTGCCTGGCCAGCACCGCTCCTGCTACAGACTTGCTTCTGCTGCTTGAGCTGCGTCTCGGTGCATAGAGGAGACACGGTTACGTTATGGTTGCCTTCTACTGTACCCTCTGCCTTCTCAGCTTAGATGGGGTCTGCGTGAACCTTTACAGAATAGCAGCCGTGACAGGTGGGGAAAAATAAGATGAATTACATCATTCCTACCCTCCCATCCTGGGCTCATAAGCTCGTGGGTGGCACTGCCGTCACCTCCTCCTGTCATCATTTTCCCCAGATGTGTTGCTGTGAAGTAGATTCCCTGGAAACTTACCCGTGTAAAATTCTCACACCTTTTAGGCACTGATGCTTCCCCGTGGAGTCTAGTCTACTGCAGTGCAAAACACATGCATTTATTCTTTACAGCTCTCCAAGTTGCTGGAACTTTGGCTCAAAGTGGCAGCTCAAAGATGTGCATTCTCTGCGGTGTTATTCTTGTAACCCTTTTTGTTGTGTTGGAGTCAAGGATCCTTTTTCTTTTCTTTTTTTTTTTTTTTTTGAATGCCGAGGGTCCTATTCATTTGTGGGGCCAGTCGGTGTTATGTGATGGTGGGCTTCCTTTAAGGGAAGGACAAAGCTCTGACGATACGCTAGCCCAGAACAGTTCCTGTAACTCTACAATCTGTGCTGCTGCGTTTCTCTTTCTGTGCTGGGTGTCTAAGTGCCATGACTGTAGGTCCTGTAACGTTGTTATTCAGTGGTCCTGTGTACCTCAGAGCCCACTGGCTGGCTATAACTTGTCATTTTTTTCAGATGAATGCTCTGTACCATTAAGCAGGCTTTTAAATTTGGGCCTTTTGACAAATGAATGTCTGCTGTTGTGTGAAAGCAGATTTTGAAACCTGCTTTCCATTCCTCCAGGTACTACTTTTTCTTTGCTGTGTGCCTTTAATGTCTATGGAACTGTTGCAGAAAGAAGTTTAATGTGGCATAGCTAAATAAAGTGTTTTTTCATAATTTTGGTTTTAAAAATGTATTTGTTGGGAGTATAAGAACTTTCAGTAATTAGGCTAAGTAGTCAGTGTTCCCATTCTATTCTGAATTCTATTCTGTTTTAGGTTTGCAGAGCCCTTTAAGAATTTGATGAAAAGCACAGACACTCTTCCTGGACAAAGGTACATAAACAAAATGCTTACATACAATTTCAAGAGTTAAGAATCTCTGACTTAAACTGCTGAAGACTTTTTAAACAGCAGCAATTTAATCTTTAATCAGCTAATCTCACACCTGTGATTTATGACCAAAGGCACTGTATGCTCAAGTAAAATGCAGCTCACAAATATGAAAATCCTGGTATGCAATGCATCAGTTTGGGGGGTAATTTTCTGTAATTACCTCATTTGAGTCAATTAGTATTATACCCCATGAGGGATGGAGAGAAAAGTAATTCCTTCATACTGACGCTAACTTAATGCCAAGGGTCACTTGAAAATTTCTCTTGCACATGGGGAATGGAAGATGCAAAATCTCTTGAAGGTGTAAAACACAGATTATTTCATAACAAGAGCTGGGGAACACACTGAGCTATGGGTGAAGGAAGGCTTCCCTGGGGTAGAAGCCTGGAGTACAGACTCAAGACTCAAAGGCCTCTATCCTGAGAGTTGGTGTGCATCATTAGACTTGAAAGTGCAAATAACACTCTCCTTTCTCGGCAACTTGGACTTGCCCCAGAGTCCCTCCTTACAGGCAGAAAAGGTCTCTAGAATAGTCACCTCCTTTGGGCTGGAAAGAAGGGAAGGAGGTAGAGATTCTGCCTTTCGCCTCTGGAGAACCAGGAGCAAGGACCTTCTAACCAACTCAATGGCTTAAAGAAAAAGTTTGGGTAATATTTTCACTTAAATTTCCCTCTACGGTTATTGTAATCCATGAAAAGAGATGGATTATTTTAGAGTTAAAAGAGACTTTGAGGTTGCATGATAAAGCAGTACCTTTGTGTCCATATCACTTCCAACAATTTGGTAAAGGGAAGACAGTTCTCTTCAGCTGGTCCCTTTACATAAAGCTACTGGTGAATTGCACACATCCTGGGGTGTCTGACCCACACAAGGGCCACCAGTGCTGAAGTCTGGCCTTCATCTACTGACAAGCTTCCTTGGCTTCCCCAAGGTTTGCACTTTGCAGAGAAGGAGAGAGAGACCAAGATTGCTTCGAGTCCATGGTGTCTCCCGAGTGTCAAGAGATGCAGGTTTAGGAGCAGGTAACTGAGGAACTGGGTCAGTAACTTCTTTTTTTTTTTCCATATTCTTTTCCATTATGGTTTATTACAGGATATTAAATATAGTTCCCTGTGCTATACAGTAGGACCTTGTTGTTTATCCATTCTCTGTATAAAAGCTTACACGTGTGAACCCCAGCCTCCCACTCCATCCCTCTCCCACCCCCTCCCCCTTGGCAACCACATCTGTTCTCTATGTCTGTGATTCTGTTTCTGTTTCATAGATATGTTCATTTGTGTCATATTTTATTTTTCAAAAATTTATTTGGCTGCGCTGGGTCTTAGTTGTGGCACACAAGATCTTTAGTTGAGGCATGCAGGATTTTTAGTTGCGGCATGCGGGATCTTTTAGTGGCGGCATGTGGGATCTTTAGTTACGGCATGCAGGCTCTTAGTTGCGGCATGCGGGATCTAGTTCCCTGACCAGGGATTGAACCCGGGCCCCCTGCATTAGCAGCACATAGTCTTAACCACTGGACCACTAGGGAAGTCCCTGTGTCATATTTTAGATTCCACATATAAGCGATATATGGTATTTGTCTTTCTGACTTACTACGTCATTTAGTGTGATAATCTCTAGTTGCATCCATGTTGCTGCAAATGGCATATTTCATTCTTTTTTATGGCTGAGTAGTATTCCATTGTATATATGTGCCACATCTTCTTTATCCATTCATCTGTCAATGGACATTTAGGTTGTTTCCATGTCTTGGCTGTTGTGAAGAGTGCTGCTATGAACATAGGGGTGAATGTATCTTTTTGAATTATAGTCTTCTCTGGATATATGCCCAGGAGTGGGATTGCTGGGTCATATGGCAACTCTATTTTTAGTTTTCTGAGGAACATCCATACTGTCTTCCACAGTGGCTGCACCAACTTACATTCCCACCAACAGTGTAGGAGGGTTCCCTTTTCTCCACACCCTCTCCAACATTTGTTATTTGTAGACTTTTTAATGATGGCCATTCTGACTAGTGTGAGGTGGTAGCTCATTGTAGTTTTGATTTGCATTTCTCTAATAATTAGCGATGTTGAGCATCTTTTCATGTGCCTGTTGGCCATCTGTATTTCTTTGGAGAAATGTCTGTTTAGGTCTTCTGCCCATTTTTTGATTGGGTTGTTTTTTTGTTGTTGAGCTGTATGAGCTGTTGTATATTTTGGAAATTAAGCCCTTGTTGGTCTCATCGTTTGCAAATATTTTCTCCCATTCTGTAGGTTGTCTTTTCGTTTTGTTTATGGTTTCCTTTGCTGTGCAAAAGCCTGTAAGTTTGACTAGGTCCCTTTTGTTTTTATTTCTATTGCCTTGGGAGACTGACCTAAGAAAACACTGGTAAGATTTATGTCAGAGACCATTTTGCCTATGATTGCTTCTAGGAGTTTTATGGTGTCCTGTCTGTCTTATGTTTAAAAGTCTTTAAGCCATTTTGAGTTTATTTTTGTGCATGGTGAGAAGCTAACTTCACTGATTTACATGTGGCTGTCTAGCTTTCCCAGCACCACTTGCTGAAGAGACTGTCTTTTTCCCATTACATATTCTTGCCTCCTTTGTTGAAGATTAATTGACCGTAGGTGTGTGGGTTTATTTCTGGGCTCTCAATTCTGTTCCATCACACTCTTTGTTTGGGTGGGAAATAGACAGTGGTGCTGGAAATGGAAAGCAGACGGCTTTGTCTGTAACGTTTGTTAAACACTATGTGTTTGTTTGTTAGTTCACTCTGGAGGGAGCTGGGAATACGAAAATCTGGGTGAAATGATCCTTTCACGTTCACCTTCCACACTGTGCTGCCCTCATCACCTCCTACAGCATTGGAGGCTCAGGCACGGGGTAATCACCTCCTATACAGGTGTTGGTTTCTAGATCTCATAAGTTATTCTGTACAAAGATGATAAATAAGTAGAATATAAAGCTTAGCTCAAAATCTGTAAAACCCGCAAATCCCCTCAAATATTTAAAAAATAATTTTTGCTCTATGGAAGATTACACATAACGTTTAACTGCTTTGTAATATAATCTAGTACGACAAAAGTATGGCTTTTTTGTTTTCTTTTAATGAGAAACATCTGAGTTGTACATACCACAAACAAACAGCTTCAAGTCTCTGGACCAACCCCCCACCCGCCCGTGGCCAAACAGTTAAACAAAACCTGAAGCACCACTTTAAATGTGAAAAGTCTTATAAAATTAACTTACAAAAATGTCCCTATCAAGTCTGTAGTTTGTTTGTTTGGCATTTACTGTACATTAGTCAAAAAGCTCAAGCTAAAATCTGATTTTTTTAAAAAAATCAAAGTTTACATTATTCATACAGATTCTGCATTGTTAAAAAATATGCACAAATAACCACATCCATGCAATATAATTTCTTTAAAAATTTAAAGCAATATAAAAGAGCAGACCTAAGTACTGAGCAGAACATTTTGGTTTTATAACCTGTAGCTCCAAGATTGCTGCTGATTGATTGAAGTAAAATTAACTCTGAACATTTGAAATATGATTGTTTCAATCAATCAGCCAGGGGTGCGTGTGAGTTTCTGAACCATTTCTGAGGCGGACTCTGCTTGCTTGTTTCTGTAACGTGTATTATGTGATGAACACTACTGTTCACTGACCATATTCACTACATGTTAATAATGTGGTTTGACAAATCAGAATTCACAAAGTGCTTGGCTCTTCGGGAAACTGCAGTTTCCAGACATCCCGAAACCAATCAACTAAGCTTTGCCAAACTGCCCGGGGTGATGGGCTGCCCAGGTTCCCTGCCCTGGGGGAAGATCATTTGAAAGCTGCCCTGGGTCCTGAGAGAGCGCTCTCCGGTCATGCCCAGAGGGAGGTGTCCGCAGCAGGTGGTCCCTGGACCAGTGCTCAGAGTCACCCACAGATGGGTCTGGGGCTGTGAGTCGGGCACTGCGCAGAGGCTGGTGGGGGCGGTGCTGCGGCCGGGCGGCCTCTAGGTGGGGGGTGGCCCGTTGGTGTACCGCAGCATGGGGTAAAAGGACCTGGCAAAGTTGTTGGCCTGAGTGCAGCTGTAGTCCTCTTCGGAGGAGGGCAGCAGGCAGGCCAGGAACAGCAGCAGCAGCAAGAGCAGCTGGAGGGGCAGCGCCGCCCTGATCACCCGCGAGACGAAGGAGCGCGCGGGCCGCGAGCTTTCAGGGCCGGCGGGGCTGGGCGCCCTGGCAACAGAGGAGGTCGAGAGCTGATCCGGAGGTTCCGGAGGCAAACCCCACTCCCGTGACCTGACCCCCCTGCTTGCGTAAAGACAAACATCAGGACCTGAGATTAAAACGGGGCCAACGGCTGGGATTCAGCTTTGGAAGGGAAGCCCAGCCCCTTCCAAATGGAAGAAAACAAGCAAACCAATTTTTCCAAAGACCTTAAGAGTGGCATTGGCAAGCCTGCTGAGGGGAGAGGAGTGTGGGACAGGGAACCCATTGCCGGTGTTGTAATGCTGTTACCTGCTGGCTGTCTTGTTCTTGTCTTTTGTAGTTATCTCTGCTCTGAACTGCTAGATAAAAATAATCCAATTAGTAAACTGAAGATAGTTTAGTCCTGTCAATGATAAAACGTTCCTCCTTCTTAAATTATACATCTTTCTTAGGTTGTCTTCCTGCCAAGCTTTTGAGCCTAGAGTAATACATTTGAGATTACACTCTCTGAAGTAAGAAATAATTCAGTTAAACTAGGGAGAGTTTCATATTCCAGCCTGTTGACCTGTTGCCACGGAGAGATCAGGAAGCCCCTTCAGCAGTGCCAGGAGGGCTCCCAGCTTCCACAGCCAGCACAATCCCACCAGGGAAGAGTACTGAGCACAAGACAGCCTTTCCATTAGGTCTTTAAAAGTTTTTTTTTTTTTTTTTTTTAATCTTTGGAGTAAGCCGCTCTAGTGACCAGCAGGTTGAAGCAGAAATCTGTGCTATCATGAAATACTGGATGGGGCCTTGGAGGCCCAAGTCCCTGTCATCTCAATAACTTTCAAGAATAACCAGTGTCGTTCGCCTGGCAGAAGGGGGCTCTCACCTTGGCTTGGGGAGCTGGCAGAGGTGTTGCTGGAGGCTCTCCGGGGTCTGCTTCGTCCAAGCTGGGCAGAGGTGAGTCTGGGTTCTGAAATCCACACCCCAAGAGTTCAGTTCGGGGAAGCAGAAGGCTCTGAATAGTCTCAAGAGCACAAAAACATGGTTCCTGCAGGTTCTTCACTGTACCGCTCATCCCTTCCCCACTGTGATCCTTCTAAAAGGAGGGGCTCTTCTGGTGCGCTCACTCCCCCCTCTAACAGGGCCTTTCTCAGATGACAGGGGATGGAAGCAAGGTGAGGCCGGCCACTTGCATTAAAAACCCAGAGCACACATTAGGAGGGGGACAGAAACAGCCTGACAGTGAACTCGCGGTGGGTGATGTAATCACGTGGCCACATAGTCTGGGCTGCACGGGAGGAAAGATATATACTCTGGGATGGAGGGGAGGGGCTGCCCTACGTCTGGTGAGTCCATTTGTTCTGAGCTGGATCACATTTTAAGAGAAGAAGGTAGACAAATGAGAGAGTGGTGAGAGGAGAGTGACCAGGACAGGGAGAGGACCAGAAACCATCACGTGAGAACAGTGAAGGCAAGAAGGCAGAAACGACGGAGGGACCCGGCTTGTTTTCCATACCCCCAGCCACACTGATGGGTACCGTTGCTGCCTCCCTCTTACAAATGACAAAGCGGCTTTGAAGAGCCTTTGGTAACTTGTTAGGGCCACACAGCACAAAGGGGCACGACTCTTCTCTGACCGCTGCCACGTGCTTGCGGCCTCCCTCCCCAAGCAGGGCTGCCACGCTGCTTTCCCATTTGCATACGTTTTTATATTTAGAAGCTACAAGGGGACTCACCTGGCTTTGCTGCAAGGACACTAAGTCTTGGGACACTTGCTCAAGCAACTGTTTGAGTTTCTTCTCAATAACATGGACTTTCTCTTCAGCCTCAATGTAGTCTTCTCTGTGCCCCTTGATAAGCAGGCTGCTGGAAATCTCTTGTAAGGAGTTTACTTGAGGTTGACGCTCCACTAGCTCCTTTTCCAGTTGCTAAAAAAAAAAACGTGTGTCAAACAGTTGCTTACCGAAAGGGAAGCTAGTGTGGCCGGAAGAAGCTTTCTCTGTGCCAGGGAAGTTCCGGGATGAGTGGTGGCTGGTACCCAACTCAGAACCACCTTCTTCTACCTGCCTGCCTGTCCTCAAGCCTGGCATCACTTAGATAGCAAGTTGGTTACTCTCTACCCCTATTTTTTTTTTTTTAATTCCTTCTCATTCTGAAGACAATAGCGATGCTGGAGAAGTTAGAGGAAAGGAGTGAGGGGGGTGGTGTGGGAAGACTAGGTCCTCATCCCCGATGGCAGGAAGTTGAGGGAAAGTCTAAAGTGGACAAATTGAGAAAGCGCAGCTTACGCGTACCATTGAGAAATATAAGGAATCATGTGAATCTGCTTGTGCCGTCTTGCTCGACGTCTAACGTGGTAGCCGCTGGACAACGTGTGGCTACTGAACGTGATTAAAAGCTCAGTTTTAGTCACAGCAGCCACATGTCAAGCGCTTGGGTGCTACCATGGCCAGGAGCTGTTACCCTGGACAGTGCAGCTATGGGACATTTCCATCACTGCAGAAAGCTCTATTAGACAGAGCTGCTCTGGACACGGGGGCTTTACAAAGATTTTAGAACAAAAAAATATTTTTAAAGCAATGACCAGTGTTTTGATTAAATTTAAAATGTTTAAAACTAAACCACACACACACACAAAAAACTAAACCACACACAAATATATGGATAAAAATGTCACCTTGAGTGCAAGTGAGAATACATGGGTCTCACCTTGGCTTGCTGGTGAGATAAATATATGAAAACACAACCACCCTCCCAGAAGAAAGAATGTGTACGTGGCTATGGAAAACCCATACAGCTCATCATGACTGCCAGGTGACTGAACACCACGTTTCCTCCCAAATGAGCTGTATTCCACAAGGGAAAAATACTTCAAAGGGCCTTCAGTTTCTCAGGATCCTGCCAAACGCCTCCATCACCGGTTCCTGAGAGTCTTGAAGACTTCCTGCTCTGGACCACGGCTCTTTGCTCCTGCACTCACCCTGCTTTGGAACAGCGCAGGGATGCTCAATAGACACCAACCAGAACACGAGGGCAGAACACCATGTGGGCGCTGTTTCCAGAAACGCCAGGCGAGGCCACCTAAGCACTGACCTCCTGAAGAGGCCAGTGGTAGCGCAGGGCCCCTTAGGAGGAGACTTACCAGGAGCTCCTCGCGACATGCCAGGAGGGGCTGGGGGTCTGCCTCTGGGTCAATGACACGAGCCTTCTGCCTCCGGCTCTCGGCGCTCGCTAACCACAGCAGCAGGCTTTGACTCAGCTGGTGAAAGTCCTTAAAAACAGCAGACGTCAGAGCATGTCCCTTTCTTAGACCGTGAAGGCAGGTGTGCTGGGAAGCAGCGTGCCATTGCTAATCCATCATCGTCATTTGCTCTGCTGGTCCTTATCCAGTGAATACAAGGGCCAGATTTAAACTAAATGCCAGGGCCCCCAAAGGAGGGAAAGCAGGGCAGGAGAGCACTCGGCCCTGTCCCAGGAGGCACGCTGAATTCTGCCACGTTAAAAGTGCTGGCAGAAAGGTGGGGCTTCAGAACACCCCACCTGATATTACTAGGAGGAGCACACAAATTATTCAACACATCTGCTGGATTCACTGGTCAAGGGAGACACCCCAACAGGACAGACTATGGCCCAAAGACAGTGCTGCATGTGGTTGCTGGTGGGCTCCTGTTTCCTAGGATGGGGTCAGAGCTCACCTGTTGGGCATTTACTGTGTGGCCGGTGCTGGGTCAAGGTTATATGCATCTAGTCCTAAAAAGAACCCTGTGAGGTAGGCCCTGGAATTATTCCCATTTTCCAGATGAGAAAACTGAGGTCTAGAAGGTGCAGTGTTTTCCCCACAGTCACATGGCTACTAAAACTATAGAGCTGGGTTAAACTGCTCCTTGTTCTAGGGCCAGGTCTCTTAACACTCTCCTATCCAGTGTTCCTGGCGAAAGGACAGACACAGGGCAGTGTTGGTGTGACACTTCCAACCTACTGGAATGCTTGCTGGAACCCTTACAGTACGGGTGGGTCTGGGCAACACAGTGGGAAATGCAGGGCAAGCATCAGGCCTCTGAGACAGCAGGCGGGCTGCCTTGGAAACAAATGGTAAAGCACATGCTTCCTAACACAAACCATATTTGGCTGCGCGAAAGCAGCCTGAAGATGATAAACATAGCTCTTCTCCCACCCACGTGGGCCTGGCTGTGCTCGGGACTGGGCCTTGGGCACCGGCTGGGTGCTGAGTCGCCGTACCTGGCACTGCATGAGCGACAGCCGTAAGCCCTCTCTCCAGCTCTCCACCGCACCCTGGGCCGCGTCCCAGCGCAGCCGCAGCTGGCCGACTCTATCCTGGAGCTCTTTGGAGTCGGTGCTCTCAGCCTGCAGAAATTCCTTGCTGCTCACGTTGACAGAAACCACTAAGGCCTTGTGGGTGTCAAAGGCTTTTAGTATCTCCTACCGCAGAGGGAAAAGACTGGGTCAGGCACTCTGTAAACAGTGATGTGGGGTTCACTTTGAACCTCAGTGGGGAACGGATCTTCCAAACACTTCTCTAAGCCGTGGCCCGGGATACAAGAGCAACGTCGCCTGTCATTGGCTGGGAAGCCTCAGGTAAGGGAGCCTTACAAGGTCACGACTTGGCTGGCCAGATGACTGGGCTGAGGGACGTGGACCAACTACACCGGAGGCCTGAATAGACCCTGCTGGCCTCTGTCTGGCTTAATAACATTTCTGGATCAGATTAAAAGTCTTCTACATACAGCACACATAGTTATCCTGCATTCGCCCCAGCGTATCGCAGAAGTGTTATTCCTTAGGATGAATGGTAACCCCTGATATATCAGTGCACAAAGTAAAACAATAGTACAAATGTGAAGACTGCCTGGATACCCCAAAACTCCTATCTTGGGTCTTCTCGGGAGCCCAGGCTCATGTTCAGAGCACCCCCAAAGTGCAGGGCTCAAACTGCCCCTCCCCTGCTCCCTGGCTGGGCGGTGACAGCTCCTAACTGCGTAGCAGAGTAACCGGTCAGGCCGCAGTCGGTCAGTAGGTGCGCTGTCCTCCTCCTCACCCTCAGCACTCCACCCCCCGTCTTGCCTGCATACAGTTTGGAAGGGTGTTTTTAGGCTGCCTGTCCATGGCCACTGGGGGGGTCCCATAAGAGTCTAGGGGTCCCTCAGCAGTCAGATGGGAGCCACACCTCCCCAGCACTGCTCTGGGCTTTGGGATCATCTGGAGATGCTCCTCTGCATGAAAATACAAATCTTCACCTGTGTCCTTGCCAGTTACAGAAATGAACTGTGAGAGGCCACTAACCACACACTGTGTGCGAGCCGCCCCTGACGCGGCTGGCAGAGGATCTGATGTGCACATGCGTTCTGAAGTCCTCTTGCCCTCCACGCCCTCACTCACCTTCAGCCTCTTCACTCGGAGCTCCATTTCCTGCATACCAGAGGGAGGCTTTGCCAGCTTTAATGTTTCCAGCTCTGCTTCAGTTTTTTCCAGCCACGTGGTGATGTCGCTGATATCAGAGTTCAGCTGCTGCAAGTTCTGTTTTATTCTGAGTTTACTGTGAAGTTCTTGCGCTTGGATCAACTCCCATCTATCAAAGGCACCTGGAATAAAAAGCCGCCAATAAAAAGCAGCAATAATGCAAACAGATTTCTCTGCTTCCAACTAATTCAGCGTCACAGTGATAAAACCTGCAGGGGATGCTCCTTGCAGGAGCCTTGGGGTTTGGGGGTTATCACTTCCCCCAAGTGTGGAACAGCACGTTTCCCTCGCTCTGGTTCAAGGCCTGTGCTGCTGCGCTCCCACACAGGCCGGGACGAAGTAGGGAGCCGCTAGGAGGCCCAACGTGTTGCCAAGATGCACTGTGGTCCCAGGTTCAGCACTCCGGTTCATGCTGTATTTAAGGCACTCTCCCCTCTGTCCATGAACGATCAGGTCGATGCTTGCTATGCACTCGACTTTAGGCTCAGCTGAGTCATGACTTTTCTGGTCTCTCGAGGAGACACCCGACACAACTCTTCGATCATCATCTTCGTGTCTGATCTTCACATACAAGCGAAGTCATGCAGGTAAAAACAGACCCTTTATCATGAGGCTCATTTTGTCAATATTTAGAGAATAAATAACAGATAGGAATTTGTTCATAAATACAAGTCAGCTGATTCTAAAATAACAGTGGCTGCTATAGGCCAAGTTCAGCAGTTTTGGTGAATTATGTAGTTGGTCAGTTCCTAATCAATGTTCTGTTGAGCAGTGCCTTAAAGTAAATGTCCAGCTAACCCAAAACACCGTCTCTACCTCATAACAATGGCCCAATCTAACTGTACCTGACTGCTGCCCGGTGAGAGAAGCCAGGCCCTCGTCCTCCTGCTGTGGGCCGCCGGTCGGGACTCTTGGCTCTTCTTTGCCACCTTCAGTCCCTGGAGACAACAGCAGCTTTACCTAGAATGAGACAATTTTTATGTTACCATCTATACATTTTAAAGGCTGTCTGAAGAATGTCTTGGTTCATATTAACAGGTAAGAAATGAAGATATAGGAGCCCTTTCCTTCGAAGGGTAACTTGCTGGTAATACAGAGGCACTTTAGTGCATGGGTAGCATTTATAAGCAGCAGAGCTGATGGCAGAAATAAAGCTTCAGCAAAGGCACAGGGGGAGGGGTAAGCAGGTAAGATGTCAATATTGGGAATAAAATGGCCTGATTTAATTTGAGGCTTCCTAACACTCCTCAATCCAACCATGCAAAAAGACTTAAAAACAATCGTTGAGCTTACCAGACTGTTATTGTGTTAGCACTTTTACATTTGCACAGTATTTTACAAAATTTTAGTTATCCCTCCCAGTCACTCCATAGAGCTGGTTGGCATTATTATCACTGGGAATGGGAAACAGAGCACAAACCTGCCTCCTAGGGTCATTCATTACCAAGCGTTTATCTTTCACTGTACATATTGACTCTTGTGTTATCACAGAGCTGACTGGGCTGTTATCTCAGGACTTTCCAAAAATAAATGTATCTTTTTTTTTAAGAAAACTCATGTTTTTTGGATTGTGTCCATATGGCCTATTTGTGTGGAATGAAAAGAAAAAAACAAAAAACCTTCAGATTGGTGGCTGCAGACACACACACACAAAGGGCTGAGCTTCTGAAAGTGGCCAGGTAAGGAACAGAAGCATAGTTACTGGAAGAGGCCAAACCACATGGTCCTGGATGCAAAGCAAAGGTGAGGTGCTGGGGGCTCTCTCTCTGGGACTGTCAGGTCTTATTCGGCACCACAGAGGGACAGATTAAAAATGATAACTGCTTGCTAAGCAAGAGGAAGAGTTTCCGAGTTGGGCACGGGCAACCCATTATCAAGTGATTGGGCTCTGACCGTGTTTAGGCAGAACCTTCTCCAACTATCTAGCAACGTTCACTCCTCCACACAGAGGGCACGTTGACAACTAATGTAGTGATGCTCACATCACTTCTGGTTTCTCTAAGAGATGACACTAAAAAATGTGCGAGACGTCTTAATTTCAACTTGCTCATCACTAACTCTCTGTACCGAGAATGATCTGGGGCCAACGTTAAATCCTCCGCAGGCTGGCCCGCAACAGCTGCGTAGCCAGAGCATGGCAAGGGCTCATGTTGCCTGAGGAAAGTGCAACTAGAGGGAACAGTCACTGGTTTAACAACAATGACAAACCATATACAGTAGTGATAACAACAATAATAATAATGGTGACCACTTCGAGGGCCTTCTTTATACCTTCATACACATTAATCCTAACAACAATTATGTAAGGTAGGTTTATCCTCAGGTGAGGAAGGCTTACAGAGGCAAGGTAAAGTGTTTATGGTCCTAGAGCCATTTACTGGTAGGGCAGGGAATCAAACCCAGGTCAACCACTGCACACTGTCAAACCTTTCTGAATAGGAAGTCACGATTTTCTGAATAGGATGTGTAGTCAAGGTAAATATATCAAAGGTTTGGGAGCTCAGGAGCGGCTCAGGAAGGCCAGCACTTTGTTTCTCCGCTGTTTGCACGATGACTGACTCAACAGTAATAATCCCTGTCATAGCGCATCAACACTCAAAGACGGTGTTTGGCCAGACAGCTATCTCTAAGTCTAGTCAGTTATGCCAGAGTTTTCATGAAGTATGTCACCATGGGAAAACCAACCCAAAATATGCCTGGGGAGTGAGCACATACAACATACACCCAAAGCTCCCTCTCTTTAAATATTTTAACTATTACTCATGCACTTGGGTTGTGCTCTCAGTGGGGTCAAGACTTACGTAGGCTGGTTTATAAGGGGTGCTGGAATCGGAGGGGATGGGTTGGACATTCCTGTCACCTCCCATTTGTTTGTAGCGACGCTTGCGGCAGGGAGGGCTGTCAGGAACATGCCACGAGTGGCCTTCAGAAATGGATTTACCTGAAACAAAAAAATAGCAAGTGACAGTCCATTCTCTCCAACCAAAGCATTCATATTTAGTTACACAAAAAAGGTCATGGGTAACATGGCATCAGGTTATAGTATAACATGAGTTCTGCAGCTTTCCTTGCAAAGCATGCATGTTTGCAAAATGTCAGTATGTCCCAGAAGGGAATGAAATGAGACTCATGCAACTGAGCGACACTGGGCCTTCACTAGATGGGTTCACAATGGAGCACGACAAACACATGATCTGCTGCGGGATGAGTGGCCTTTTGGAGCCGGGGGCTCTAGTGGTGGGGGGCACTGGCGGCAAGGCCGGGTTTGGGGGCCAAGAGGACTGAAGGCCTCTTAGGAGTGAGGGAAGAGTGAACATCAGGATGGACTAGGGGACCAAAGGGCCGCTCGTGGCTCTCCCCAACCACTGCAGGTGGGGATGGGGCAGGGAATGAAGATCAGAGCTGCAAGTCAAGGAAAGGGAGGTGTCTTCTCCTGCGGCAAAGGCAACAGTACCCTCTCCCCCCCACCTCCCCACCCTCTTCCCAGGAAATCACCATAAGCAGGGTAGTAGTTCTAAACCAAGCCACCATGAAGAAAGCTTGGACCATGCCAAAGGGCTTGAGTGAGATGGAGAGAAAAATAAAAATTTAAAAAGGCACCTGAAAAATTCCCTTCTGCACAGGCCTGAAGGGGAGGAGGGGGAAGGCGTGGAGACTGCTCTGGTCTGGGAGGGTTTTGTATGGAGCACGAAGCTATGTGTGAGTACGGCAGTGCAAATACACCATGACACAAGGACCAAGGCGCATGGTGTCCACAGAAGGCAGAGGTCAGACATGACACGGGAGCGAGGTTTAGGATGCAGTGTGCACCACAGGACGCTGCCATGTTGAGACGCATGCACGGGCAGGGGCCTACCAGAAGATGCTTTCAAAGTTTTTGTGGTCATTTTAAGATATGCCTCAGGATTTTCAGGGATTTCTACATCTGAAAAAGAACAATGTCATTTTCCTCACTGCAGGCGTCTGTAGATGAATGCCCAAGTATTAAGTTAAAACAGTAGAAACATTGTCACCTGGGAGGAGAAAAGTGACTACCCTTTATCTGTTTTATTAAAAAGCTTTAAAGAACCAGAAGGATTTTTTCAGTTAACTCCTGACCGTCCGAAACAGCGGCGCGGGAGGGGAACTGCGTAGAAAGGACAGAGACACTCAATCTACTGATATTCTGAAAAACTCAATTGAAAAGGCCACTGATGAGCCTCCCGTCTATCAAGGGCCATCAGCAAACAGCCTTCATGTCCCGACGTGGACTTTGTTTATTTTTCCCTTTCATTCCACCAGGAATAGGAATGAGCCAGCTCTCAGGTAGGTCAAAGGCGGGCAGGACAGACACAGGAAGCCACAGGAAGTCTGGGTCGGCCACAGCCCGGAATCTGACCACCGAGAGCTGGCCGTGTTGCTCAGGTGCTAAGGACTTAGCTGTGCGGGTCCATACCTGACAGCGCACTGTAGTATGGGCCCTCCTCGTCTTCTTCGTGAGAGGAGGAGCCCCCCACGTCACCTGTGTGATCCCACTCCAGCGGGATGGAATCCACGCTCACGGGGGTCTCACAGCCGGAGCGCTCGGGCCCTGGCGCCGGGGGCACCAGGTGACAAAGGGACTGAGGGGACGAGGGCTCCTCGCTCTCTCTCCTTTTACGCCAAGAGTCGTCCTGGATCTCTCTGGGGTCTTCCACGTCCGTTTCATTCTCAGAGGCTTCCTTTTCATCTTCCAAGCCCTAGAATGGGGGTATCCAGTTTTCAGAATTAACCACTGGGAACTGGCGGCTTCTGAGTAAGTATTGGCTCTATATTAGTAAGTGTGGAAAGAGCACACTTTTCAACTCAGCTTTTTAAAGCAGACTCACAGATACAGAGAACAAACTAGAGGTTACTAGTGGGGAGAGGGAACTGGGGAGGGGGCAATATAGAGGTGGCGGACTAAGAGGTACAAACTATTAGGTATAGGATAAGCTACAAGGATATACGGTACAACACAGGGACTACAGCCAATATTTTATAATAACTATAAATGGAGTATAATCTTTAAAAATTGTGGATCACTATACTGTACACCTGTGACATATAATATTGTACAGCATAACAAAAACACAGTTTTTTTTGTTTTTTGTTTTAACCATAGAATAAATCATTGTTAACCATGCACAGTAAGTGTCCCAATTCTTTAATAAAAGTGGAGTCAAACATCAACCTCGGGTGGCCCAGCAGCCCCGCGTGAGGGGCAGCCCCTTACCGACGCGTGGGAGGTGAGCCGCCGGTGGAATCGGGAGACCCTGCCAAACACTTCCTGGCAATAGCGGTGCAGCTCCTCCAACTCATCCTCAATCAGCACGGCGTCCAGGGGCTCGCTCTTCTGAATGAGCTGCTCCCCAAAAACGATGAGCTGATCAATCTTGTTGGTATTTAGTGTAATTTCCTGCTGGAAACCCTATTTAGAATATGAGAAAGAAAGGATTTCAAACTCTAGCTTCATCAGTTTTTAACTAAGTGACTCCAAAGATTTAAGAATTTAAAATGATCATACGTATGTATTTTTTTCTTCCCCCTTCTGGGCACTGACTTTTCCAGTTAAAATGATTCTAAAGGTCTGACATGGATGAACCTTTACTGTTACTGGGTGTGAGGGACAGACCTTGTCTTATTGACGCTTGGTAGAATCAGAAAATTTCCCATAGTGAGTCTCCACCGGGCATTTCTGCTGACACAGTAATAATGCTCATTGGTGCCGTTATACCACGGAAGGCAAATTTCCATTTCTCAACCGCTTATAAAATTTAGCCAAGGAGGGAATTATAGTGCAATTAAAGTGTAGTACAGACATTTGTGACAGTGGGAGAGAAGATACCTGTTCCTGGTCCCACTCTTTCTTTCTTTTTTTTTTTTAAACGAGAGGTCTTTTATTTTTTTAATTTATTTCTAAAATATTTATTGATTCATCTGGCGGCGCCGGGTCTTAGTTGCGGCATGTAAACTCTTACTTGCGGCATATGGGATCTAGTTCCCCGACCAGGGATCGAACCCGGGCCCCCTGCGTTGGGAGCGTGGAGTCTTACCCACTGGACCACCGGGGAAGTGCCCTGACCCCACTCTTGAGAGAGAGTTTCCTCCTGCTGCAGCCCACAGGTTGCACTCAGACTCAAGTGCTGGAGAAACAGCATCTTATGAAGTTCTGTCTGGAACCGCAAGAGCGTTCTCCCCTTGGATGATTACATATGACGAAGAGAATAAAGGGCCTCGTTCCAAGACCCCTTGACTGTAAGGAACAGTATCCTTGCTTGTGATAACCTGGCAGTACACAGGTGGATGCAGTCTGGCTGCTCTGACACTTCTGGAACCTGCTCTCAGGGTATCAGGTGAAGTCTGCACTTGGCCAGCTCTCCTCTGCCTAGGTGCACTCTGCGGGGAGGAGCTAAGGAAGCAGGCCTTACGTTCAGCTGGCGCATCTTGTCGTCGGCGTCGCTCTCCGAGAAGTGCTCCACGTTGGTCAGCTGCAGGTCCATCTCCGTGAGCCACACCAGAATGCTCTCCCTGGTCCCCTCGAATTCTTCCCTTTGGTTGGTGAAATGCTGCGAAAGGGTGAAAAAAATCATGTTTGTGTTGATGGCATAACGGGAGTTCAGGCAGACAGCAAGGTCACTCTCAGAAGAGGAGAAAGGGAGCCCAGGGTACCCCCGGAGGCCCACACGGCCAGGAGCCTGGGGTCTGGTCCTGGCTGTGGTATACCAACGAGCCCCCTAAACTTCCCTGAGTCTCAGCATCTGCTGGTAAACGAGGTGTGGGAACATTGACCGTGACCTCTAAGGTTCGTGCAGCATTTGAAATTCTATAATTCTCTAGTTTAAGTCAGTGATTTTCCCAGTCTGTCCTCTGGGGAACACGCCCCTCTCAAAGTCCAGCCAGGCACTTGCCTATTTTCAACTGTTAGCCTCCTGTGGGAGCTTTTGCTTGACAGAAGGATTTAGTAGCTTCAGGATGGAAAAGTATTGATCTCGGGGTTGAGCCTGGACTAGTGCCCCATTTGCCTTCACTGATATAATTCCCTATGTATTTCTTCAAAAAAAGAAAACCCAGATTTATCACTTCCAATGAAGGAGGCCTCTTGGGTTACCACCTCATAGATGGGTAGCTGATTCTCAAACAAACATAGTGCCCAGTGAAGGTTTAGGCTGGTCACAGTCAAATCAAGTCAGCAGGAGATAAAGAAATTAATGCAAGGGGGCTGTGGAAAAGCTAGCCCATTTCTTCCTGAGAGGGTTAAACAAAAAACCCAGATTTTCCTCTTCTTAGAATGGTTTCAAGAGTGCTCTGCCTTAAGAACAGAAGCAAGGATTAAAATTACTTCCTGTAGCCACAACCCACACCGGTCCTGTCAGTTTACACCTGGACTCACAAAGGTTGACATATGATGTCTTCTGAATCACAGAAATCTAAGGTGACGGTTCACACCCCAGAATCAAACCCATCATATGAGGTTAGACAGTTGCTCTGAAGTTGGGAGAACTGTCACTGTCCCCAACCCCCAATACAGAGCAGGGGGCTCTGCCTGTTCCCTCACAGTGCAAGAACCAACGGGACACACAAAAGCGGGCAGATGCGCAAAGGGGGCCTCGTCCCAGACTAAGAGGTACCTCCGCCAGACCCGGTGACGGCAGCGCCCCAGACTCTGGGCAGTGTGTGGGCTGACATGACACCCTCAGGGGTGACAGGAGTCGAAGAAAAAAAGTGATGTGTTGGTAACACAATCCCTTGAATAAGCTCTGCCTGAGAAGCCTATTCCGAGGCAAATAACTTCACTTAAAAAAAAAAAAAGGAACTCTTTTTGGCAGCTTTGGGCTTAAACAAAAGGGAAGGCTGTACTGGAAGAATGTCAAGACAGCTTAGGCCTCAAATGAAATCTTCTACCCGCTGCTTTGTTACAAGCCTGACATCACATATCAGACCCGCTCCACCTCCCCAGTATCTACAAATGACCCGGTGACGTAGAGGAGGTTACTCGGAGTCTCCGCAGGATGGCTGTGACCCGCTTCTGGAGGTTGTCCCAGCGCTGGTTGCCCTCGTGCACCATCTGCTTCAGTTTGCTGGCCGTGTCGGTGCGGTTCTCGCGGGCCAGCCGCCGGTACTGCTTGTTGATGAGCTCCAGCTGCGTGAGCCTCTCGTGGATCTGCCGCTGGAAGGCCTGTGGCACGGGGGGGGGGGGCCCTGTCAGTGCCATAGCTGCAGGGCGCCGGGACACCCCTTCCAGGCCCCAGACCACCTGCCTCAAGCGCCCATCCCCCAACAGAATGGCCACAGAGGGCTGGCCTCACCCGTTCTTCTGACACTACTGAAGAACAGACTTTCAAGTTCACGGCCTGCGGTTGGCATAAATCGGTAACGCCCCACAAAGCCGCTGGGGCAGCTGATGGCGGGCTGGGGACTGGGCGGCCGCGGCCAGAGGCGGGGACGCCTGCCACTTATGGGAAGTCATCTAAGCCCGCCCCGAGCCCGCCGCATCCTCGGTTCCCGGGGCCACGGGGCTGGGGAGGGCCTTCACCTCAAGCCTCTTGAGCTCTTCTTTGGCCACGGTGTACAGCACCTCGGAGGAATTCGGGCAGGCCGCCGTCCTCTCGGCGGACTTGAGCCAGTCCTCGAAGCGGGAGTAATCATCTAAAAACTTCTGCCAGAGCCGCCATGTCTCCTCAATTCTAACAGGAGGAAAGCAACTCAGCACAAGCCACCCACTCCAAGCCGAGCTTTTACATGCCTTTTTCTCCCCTGACTGGTCCTGGTCCCAGCCCCCCTTGCACTGGCACTACATATTTAGGGGGAGAGACCCTGCTACCCCGTCCAGGAAATAACCAGAGACATCAATCTGTGGTCAGGACACCCCCCTTCTGGGAGCGCCAGGCCCCTCAGAGCTCCTGCTTCACAGAGGTCACCCAGCAGGAGACAGGCGTCCTCCACTGCTTAGAGCTGGGCCACATCAGCACAGTGGCCACCCACCGTTACACCCCAAGACACAGGAGGGCTGGGGAGAGACATGACCCTGCCTGTATTCTCCTTGAATGATCCCCTTAATAAGGACTGGCCACACCTACTGAGCCTTCCCCGCCAATACTTGGCACGCCCCTCAGTGAAGCTAACAGAACATGGTCACTGTTACGGAGGTCAGTCGGGAGCACGCGGCGGGCACCCAGGGGCAGCGCGGTCCTTACTTCATCCGGCGCTCCATGGACATGGCGCAAATGTTCCTCCAGCGCCTGTCCAGGCTCCTGGTGGTCTGCTGGACGGAGTCGCACTCGGTCTCGTTGGCACAGGCATCGGAGTCGTGCAGGAGGACGTCGCAGATGTTAAACACAGACTCCACCCCTGCACTGTGCTGTTCTATGTCTCGCTGCAGGTCCTACAACGATGGGAGAGTAGGAAGCACTTTGAGGTGCTGGTGGCGGTAGTGGGAAGGTTCCCCCCGACCCTTCTTCGAGCCCGGGGGGGGCACGGTCCTGCGTGCATTTCTACCTGGGGCTCGGCAACACAGGCTGAGTCTCTCTCACCTTTGGGCAACCCCTGTGCGATAGTATCTGACACAAGGCCTAACTGCGGGCAACTATGGGATTGATCTGTTGAACTGACTATGTGAGGGGGTAGGAAGAGTGGGGATTCCCTCCCCTGAGAGCCCACCCGCCCCCCAGACTCTGGGGAGGCAAGGGATCTACTCCGTACCACCTGATCCCAAGGGCCTCCAATTTAGACTTGGCTCTGGGGAGGTCTTCCTTGGAAAACTGACTTATCTTCAACAGGACCTAAAACTTCAGCAACAGAAACTCTTAACCTTTTATGGGTCACAGAATTCTTAAATCTCCTAAGACCTCTGTACTATCTTCATACACCTCTACCCCCCAAACTGTGCTCGCAGCTGCACGGTGTCCACAGCCTCCCCAGGAGCCTATCCTGGGGCTCCATGGACCCAAGGGGTAGAGACGCTGCCCTCCAGCCGATGGAGTCCGGTCACGGCTGTAGCTCGGGGAGGGGGTGGGGTCTCTGGAGTCTTGTCCCATGAAAGGGAGAGTGCTACGGATTCAGGAAAACGAAGGGTCACCAAGAAAAACATGCACGGTCATAGGAAGAAATGGAAAACTTGTTTAAGCATAAACATGGCATTTTCAGTTATCACCCAGGGAGTGTTTCTTCTACACACAAGGGCAGGGCTGGGGGGAGGGCGAGGTGAGGAGCCAGTCTGTTTTGTCCTTCTGGATGAGCCAGGCCTCTCCTGATATCCAAATTCTGTGACGAGTGACATGAGACCACACCACTCACCTTAGTACCCAAATGACATTGTGAAACAGACAAAGTTAAATAAGCCGCTACTAACTATACAAGTTCCCTGGATTCAGCATAGTTCATTTTACAGGAGGGATTATTTTATAAACAGTGGCTGCCACTGTCTACAGAAAAGCAGCATGAAGTTCATTCCAGGTCACCTCAATATTTAACAATTTTGGAGATTACGACTGGATTACCAGATAGGACTAATGTTTTCTTACTTTTCTTCTGATAAAGGCACATTTGGATAATTCTGTGTCCAGGTGGAAATGAAAGAATAAAATGTTGACACTCAAATCAAGTTTTAAATCAAGCAGTTCTCAACACAGATCCTAACTGATGAAAAATGAGCACCTCAAAGTTATATTCAGAAGAAAATGTGCTTTTCAGTTTGTCACCCTGTGTGTCCTATGAAGAGAGATGTGCAGGTGATTTTTTTTTTAAGCTTTGCAGTCTAGGACAAATGTCTGAAATGCTGCAATGGGGGCAGTCATCTTGGGGTCAGTGGACTAGCTTTATAATTAATAGGTTTAAATAGAATTCCAGGTTTAAGAATTCTTACCCGTTCACAGAATTGCCACAGGCTTTCCTAAAATTTACAGGTATTGATAAACAACCTTTTTAACTTTTTTTTGCCAAAATAATAAATAAGGAATCCTAACGCTGGTGCTAAATAAGTAATATTGACAATTATCATTGAAAAATGGTACCTGCCCCTGACCTCACCTGGTAGGGTTGGGTAGGATCTGGTTGAAAAGCACTGAGAAAGTCTAGTCTATGGATAAACACGAATGCCATGTACTTAATAGCCTCTTTGCAGTACTCTACATTTTTTACTCAGCTTTTATTGAATGAAACAGCTAAAGAAAACTAATATAAAGGGTAAACGATGGCAAGAAATGAGCTCTCTGATAATTTACAAAAGACCATGAACATCTTGGCTAAAAAAGGAGTCCAGAGTTTTTCAAAATTTCCAAAACAAACTTCTAATACACCACAAAATGGCCTACTGATACTGTAGTATGAACTAGTTAGTTGTCTTGTAAAATATAAAATAAAGTAGTGGACCATATTTTAAAACACAAAACCACTGAAGTACTGGACAAGTGACATTTTGCCAAACTGAAATGATCCCACCACGAGTACCCATTGAGGCCCGAGTTTGCACAACGATTGGATTTCAAAAGTGTTCAAACGCAGAGGACGAATCCGACTTAAGACACAACGTAAAACAACGTGAAAGACTTTTGACAATGGTTCTGGAAAACATGAGTGCCTGTTTACTTTGTTTTTCTGCTCCTGAGTAGGTGACACAGAGCACTGAAGCTGGGAAAGGGCTGAGGGAAGTTGAGGAGCAGTGAGAGGACATGGGGAGAAACAGGAAACCAGAGCCGAGAAGGCAGACAGGAAGAATGAGAATACAAAAGGAACTAGAAAAAATGAGATACAGAGGGGAAAAAAGGAAACCAGGCTGAGAAGGCAGAAGAAACCATGTAGTGTGTTGTGGGAATCCAGATGGTGGCTCCAGAGTGTCTCCGTAGGAGGGGCTGGGGGTGTCAAGCAAGTCCAGCAGGGTGGTCCTGGGCAGTGGATGGGGCTTTGGCATGAAGCTGACTTGGCCACTGGGGAGGGGACTACTGGTAACTATAGGGTGTGGGGGTAACGAACCCCTCAGGCCACCATCAGCCACCCCTGGATGCCTGGGAACCAGGCAACCAAAGAAAACTGGAGAGAGATGCTGAAAGACTCAATGAAAGTGGTCCATGGTTTAAAACGTGTCACAAGGTGGCCACCACTTCCTTTGCATTTTGAGATTAATCTATTCTACAGGAATAACAATACAACACTTATAACCTAAGGAGTTTCACATAAAGAAGAGAAGCAAAAAAGACTTTCGTTAGGTCTGACCCTTCTGTACCAGGCCCCCAAGGATGTTATAATGAGGGTCCAGGACATCATGGCGCTTTATCACTTTTGGGGCCTGAGGGCTTTTGCAGAAGGCACTACTAGATGATCCCAAGCGTCTGGGTCTTATTTCTGGAAGCAATCAAGGAATTTATTATATTTAAATTAGTGACAGAAACACAGGCAAGGTTTTTTAAAAAATGGCCCATAAATAATTATTTTGTGTGACACATTTTTCTGTTTTGGTGGAGCATTTAAGATCTAGGTTTAGTTATATTTTGTTTTTTTTAATGAAAATACTACAGGTTTTCCTCAGGACATCTGTGGTAGGCAGCATATTGGCATCCCCGGAACCATGTCATTATCCCCAGAACTGTGACTATACTAGGTTACATGGCAAAGGAGAAAGTAAGCGTGCCAATCAGCTGACCTTAAGATAGGGAATTATCCTGGTTACTTGGTGGGGCCTAATGGAATCCAAGGGTCCTTAAAAGTACAAGAAGAGTCAGTCAGAGGGAGAAAGGCTCAGAGAGATGCACTGTTGCTGGCTTTGAAGATGGCGGAAAGGGGGCCATGGGCCAGGAAACACAGGCAGCCTCTAGACTTTCAAGGCAAGAATGGATTCTCCCCTAGAGCCTCCAGAAAGGAAAGCAGCCCGCTGACACCTTGACTTCAGCCCTGTGTCAGATTTCTGACCTCCAGAAATATTAGATGATAAATTTGTGTTAAGCTGCTAAATTTGTGGTAATCTGTGACAGTGGCAATAGAAAATTAACACATCCAACTTCTTCACAGCAAAGTGGTCCTGAATACTAACTCCATAATTTTTTTTTTATAAGAATTCCACGATGGTGATTCTAAATTCTATAAATTGGAAACCTTCAAATCAACCAGACTGAAATTATATACCATTTCAGTACAGGAACACACGTGGCCAAGAGAATGGCAGCTGCCCCAAATTGTACACTCTTGGGAATAAATTCCCTGCAATTTAATGATGTTTTGTCACACATCAGATGTATAAAATGTTAACACACGTTATTAGCCCCTGCCAAATTTAGCCAGGGGCTAAAGGGAAAAATGTTGTCAGCTTTTGTTCTATTTACCTGAAAAGACTCACCAGTCAGGGTAAATGGTTATTTGCAAGGCCTGTCTATGAAGAGACTATTCAAGAAATTCAACCTAATGGATCAATCTTGTAAGTAAAGCTGATAATAAAGCTGATAATGTTTAGTAGCCCTTTACTGATAAGGGCATTAAAATCTCTGCAGTGTCCATTAGCATGGTAGTTATATCAATATTCATTTCTCCACAAAGCAAAGACAGAATATAGATGACCTCAGTGAAAGAGGCATACTTAAATTTCTGAGGCTAAGTGGAAAAACCAGTATTTTTACTTTGCAGCATTACTAAATCATACTAGTTTGAAAATCAGAGAATAGGCATTATTCAAACAGTACTTGTAATAGGATTAAATAAAGATCAAAGTCCAGAGTATTATCAAATACTTAGCTCTTTTTCATGGTAGCATGAGATGTTGCTTATTATCATGAGAAGGACTGACCTGACCTCAAGAGAATTTATCATCAAGGGGTGGCCTTCCGGCCTTGATAATCTGATGAAAAAGTTTCAGCCCCCCAATTCTGTCTCCAAGCAGCTGGGATATGTGAGTGAATCGCCACGGTGTGTTGACAGACAACAAACACCAAGGCTTTGGAGGAAACATGAAGAAAACAGATACAAGGCTGTGAACTTGGTAGCGACCATATTGCTTATATGGTTAAAACAGAATCTGCTCACAGGGCTGAGAAAAACAAGTGAAGGAAAGCTACTAAAAGAATAATATAAGCTTAGCTATTTTAAAAATAAAGAGAAGCTCAGGCACTGCGTATGAGAATGAGCATGTAAACGCGAGCCCACGGAGGGTAGGAGAGTGGATTTGACAAGTCAGTGAGACCAAAAAGCACCCGCCAGGTTAGGGGCAGGATTCGGTGGTGTTCAAATTGTGGAATTTCCGGGGTTGGCTAAGAGGGGATATAACTGATGACAGAAATGCACAAAACATTGCAGGAGAGGCTTCCTCAGCTATTGGTCCAAACTGCTCCTTCTTCCCCAACCCCCCGAGCGCCCCCCTTTTCTTGAAGCTCTATCAGACCCATCAAGTGTTGTCCCATGAAAACCTTCTTTGGTTGGAAAAATTATTTTTCTTTCAATTCACTGCCAAAACTATAGTAACAAAAACAGAGATGAAAAAAACCTTATTTACCACTAAGATTAAGGTCTGCATGTTAAACATTATTCGAAGTATTTCACAAAGAGCTACATGAATGGTGGTGGTGGGGTGGGCACTCAAGAGATGGATGCCTCACACCGCCAAGAGCATGGACAGGCGGTCAGCTTTCTCTGGAAAAAACATACCAGTATTATGAAATGTGAACCCACTAAAATGCACAGCCAGTGCGGGGATGGTTTGCATCAGCAGACCCTGTGAACACCTAGGCTCTGACAAAAGCCCATTCTCACTTCCCCACCTGCTGTTCAGCGAGCCTCTTCTGGATCTCTTGATCATCACAGACATCATAAACCACAGGCTTAGAAAGCTCAGACTCGATCCGAGCCAACCAGGTGCGAAGGTTGCTCATGTTTTTGTCTAACTGCTGAATAAAAGCGAAGGTCTCCTTCAGCTTCTTCACCCTAAACATATTTGCAGCAAAGAAGAGGTGGAAAACAAAAGCACAATGTTTAGTGGTGAGAAGAATGCACCCATAAGCGTGTTGGAGGTTAAAAAGTAATCATCACTGGTTACTGATTTTATAGCAGGGACTAATGCTCACGTCACCAGATAAGAGTTTTTACAGAATATGGGACAATTTACAGAATTGCTGTTCTGGCTGATTTTCAAATGGGCTAAGAGTTAATCTACCCATGCAAGTATGAAGTCCTTTCATTCTCAGGGTGGGATCCCCTGAGACCCAGAACATCTTTCTGGGGCTCCAGAGGAGAGAGGAGATGCCATTTCTTTCTTTCCAGGTTAAGATCACCACATGTGACTTGTCCAGTTTCTGTCTTGGGTATCACCAAGATCACAGCAGCCAGGGACCTTTCCTGATGGGTAAAGATGTTACACACCCGGCTCATTGGTGGTATCTGGCCTGAGATGCTTCTCACGGACCCTCTTCTTGAGCAAGTACAGAGCATGTGCCAAACCCCACCACGTCCAGCCTGAGGGGCTGGGGCTGCCGTACACATGGAACCAGCCCATCCTAGGGCAGCTGTCTCAGCCAAAAAGGGAGGGGTGGACACATCATCTACAAGCACAGTTCCACCTCCATCTACCTGACCAATCTGCCTGGCTCAGCATGGAGTGGATCTGAACTAAGACACATGGCGTCAGTATACACGGAGAGCTCCCGGGCATGCCAAAGTGCTGTCATGGGGAAATGATGCAGGGGCTGAGGAAAAATGATCTCCATATAGATCCTGAAAGAAAATGTGAAAATCCTCAAGCAGAGAGAGTGAAGGCTTGTTCTGGTGATCTGTGGGCTTTTTAGTTAATCCCAGAGACTTGAAGTAATGGCTACAATGGAAAATTCCCGCTTACCGATACTCATGTTATAAAGTGCTATCAGAACTGCATCCCACGGTACTGGAAAGAGAAACTGGGGCACTGACTCTAAGTCACAGGAAGTGCCCCACCTTCCCTGACAGCAGCACCTCTTCCTTGACTGCCTGTGAACGGCTTCCTGCTGCCCCTCTCACCCTCCTCCCAGCTTCTGGTTCTGTAGCCGAAGTGTACAGCAAGTCTGATTCTCGCTCAAGCTCTTCCACAGTCCTTGCCTACCCCGACATGGCAGTTCAACGCCCTGACCTTTCTAGTTCCTCAAGCGGTCAGTGGCCTCTCTGCCTCCAGCCCTGCACTCTGCAAAGCGGCTCCCCTCCCTTCTCCTGCAGCTTCTACCACTGTTCTCTCCGAGATCAGCTGGGGACCCCTTGCCCACGTGCTCCCGCAGCCCTGTGTCTGCACCCCTCGTTGACTGTGCCCATCTGGACACAGCCCACACCGGCCAGACTGCATGGGGTTCCCTCTGCGTGCACAGTACCCCCAAGACCGCCTGGTGGCCGGGAGGCGTCGACAAGCATTTGCTGAATGAATAAATGTGTGTAATAATCCACTCCATGGGATTATTTAATAAAACCACAGGGTTGTGAGTGTTTATTATTTAAGTAAACCAGAGAGTTGTGTGTATTTTTTATTTTTACTATTATCTTTTTGCACCCTACTATCAACCAAATCAACCTTGGGGAGTGACTTCTAGCTCCAGCTCTATTTCCAATTAGCTTTATAATTTAGAGAAAATCCTTCTACCTCGGCCCCTCATCTCTAGCAGGCCTCTCGGGTCCCTCCAGCTTCAGGGAGGTGGTAGCACCTGGGCGACATTCAGGTCAGAGCTCTGGAGGTGAGCAGACCCAGGTCTAAATCCCATTGTACCATCTATAAGCTGTGTACCTGGCAAGGAACCTAATGGTCCTGATTCCCAGTTTCCTTGTTAATCTTCAAATTATCCACCTTGTAGGGGGTTCTGACACAGAAACAAGAGGATGCATGTTAAAGCCTCTGGCATAAAGTAAGCACTCACTATAATACTAGTTCTCATTACTGCTGACTGGGATCACACGCTGCTACAATAATGCCTCATTTACATGGCATTGGCCCTCACACAGTCCTTTCATAAATATTTTATCCTCAACAGTGCCATGAGGTAGGCAAGCTTGGAAGGAGGCCACAGAGCCTGGTGATGAAGAGCACACTCTCTGTGGTCAGGGTCTGGGTATGAATCCTGGCTCTATTTAATCTCATCTGTCAAACGGCGTCAACAGTGGTACCTTCCTTCACTGGGTGGCTGAGGGCAGAATGAGATATACATGCGTGAAAGGCATTTGGCACAGTGCCTGACAGAGATAAACGCCCAGAAATTGTGGTTGTAATGATTTTAAGATGGTATATTTTCCAAATTACATTCTTACTGCAAATATCACAAGAAGTTTCCTTCAAAGCCACAAGATGATTTATTAAAAAGGAAGTAACAGAATCCAGGGCCAGGCCTGGATGCAGCTGTAACCTAGATACTTCCTTTGTTCCCCTGGCTTTCAAGTTATACCCTCCTCACCCCAATGTCTTGTCACCCTGACTGCCCAGGGAACAGAAGGAACACTCCAGACAATGCCAGAGCAGCTGGGAACCCCAGGCCCCATGGGACAAAGTCTTGCACGCCGTTTGCAAGGGGCTACCCTCCTGGGAGGCTCTGGCTGGAGAAGCTCCGCCCTGAGAGGCGTGGTGGGGTGGAGCTTCTCCAGCCAGAGGTGGGGAGAGGCGCTCAGGCCAGCAGCCTCTGCACAGCCCTCCTGCTTCCTGCTTCCCCATCCTTCCTCCTCTCTCCTCCCAGAATGGCAGCCCCCACTGCTTCATCCAGTGCCTGACCCTAGTGCATCATAAGGCTCTCAGCCTCTTTATTTTGAAAGAAGAGGGCTAGAATGCAACTTTTTAAATGAAGAGAGCTAACAAGTAATAAAATAACCTGGGTGCAAAAATACTGAGATGCAGTGATCCTGAATCCTGTTAATCCCGAGAGGTGAGGTGTGCAATAAGCAGAGGGGGGAGTATGGAGAAGGTGGCTTCCCCAGAACTACGGTACTCCAAGCCAGTGGCGTCCCAAATGTGGGGCTCAAGCCCACTGGTGTCCAAACCGATGGGGTGTGGGAAGAAAATATTAGACTTTCTATTGTTATCCAATTCTTTTAAAATTTCTACATTGGGTATGCTTTAAAATTCACAAACTTTATTACTAAAGTGGAACATCTACTGAACACGCCGACATCTTTATGTGCCAGGCCTGTTGTGCTTTATATGTAAGTCAGCAACTCATTTAATCCTTACAACGATGCTGTGAGATCAGTATAATAACATCCCCATTTACAGTGGAGAAAAGACAGCCTCTTCAATAAGTGGTGTTGGGAAAACTGGACAGGTACATGTAAAAGTATGAAATTAGAACACTCCCTAACACCATACACAAAAATAAACTCAAAATGGATTAAAGACCTAAATGTAATGCCAGACACTATAAAACTCTTAGAGGAAAACATAGGCAGAACACTCTATGACATAAATCACAGCAAGATCCTTTTTGATCCAGCTCCTAGAGAAATGGAAATAAAAACAAAAATAAACAAATGGGACCTAATGAAACTTAAAAGCTTTTGCACAGCAAAGGAAACCATAAACAAGACCAAAAGACAACCCTCAGAATGGGAGAAAATATTTGCAAATGAAGCAACTGACAAAGGATTAATCTCCAAAATTTACAAGTAGCTCATGCAGCTCAATAACAAAAAAAAAAACAACCCAATCCAAAAATGGGCAGAAGACTTAAATAGACATTTCTCCAAAGAAGATATACAGATTGCCAACAAACACATGAAAGAATGCTCAACATCATTAATCATTAGAGAAATACAAATCAAAACTACAATGAGGTATCACCTCATACCAGTCAGAATGGCCATCATCAAAAAATCTAGAAACAATAAATGCTGGAGAGGGTGTGGAGAAAAGGGAACCCTCTTGCACTGTTGGTGGGAATGTAAATTGATACAGCCACTATGGAGAACAGTATGGAGGTTCCTTAAAAAACTAAAAATAGAACTACCATACGACCCAGCAATCCCACTACTGGGCATATACCCTGAGAAAACCATAATTCAAAAAGAGTCATGTACCAAAATGTTCATTGCAGCTCTATTTACAATAGCCAGGACATGGAAGCAACCTAAGTGTCCATCATCTGATGAATGGATAAAGAAGATGTGGCACATGTATACAATGGAATATTACTCAGCCATAAAAAGAAACGAAATGGAGTTATTTGTAGTGAGGTGGATGGAGTTAGTCTGTCATACAGAGTGAAGTAAGTCAGAAAGAGAAAAACAAATACAGTATGCTAACACATATATATGGAATCTAAGGAAAAAGGAAAAAAAAAAAAAAAGGTCATGAAGAACCTAGTGGTAAGATGGGAATAAAGACAGAGACCTACTAGAGAATGGACTTGAGGATATGGGGAGGGGGAAGGGTAAGATGTGACAAAGTGAGAGAGTGGCATGGACATATATACACTACCAAACGTAAAATAGATAGCTAGTGGGAAGCAGCCGCATAGCACAGGGAGATCAGTTCTGTGCTTTGTGACGACCTAGAGGGGTGGGATAGGGAGGGTGGGAGGGAGGGAGATGCAAGAGGGAAGAGATATGGGAACATATGTATACGTATAACTGATTCACTTTGTTATAAAGCAGAAACTAACACACCATTGTAAAGCAATTATACTCCGATAAAGATGTTAAAAAAAAATAACATCCCCATTTGACAGATGAGGTAACTGAGGCAATGAGATTAAATAATTTACCATAGTAACATGCCATTCAATGCAGAGGAAGGATTCCAACCTGGGCAGTCTGGCCAGAGCTACTGTTCTTAAGCACTTTTCTTGTGGTATCCTATATAAACCTGCACATGATAATGGGCACATATGGGGGTGTGGGTACAGGATGGTTTCCAACGCTGTCAGGGAATATGATCAGGAGTCTAGACTCACGGCTCTAGGACACACTGGCGGGTAGGAGTCCATCCAACAAGTGTGGCATTTTGGGTGCCCACTTTGCCCCTCCATGATTTCCTTTCAATAAACATTTAACCACTCACTTTGTCTTGGGTCCTGTGCAGATCCTGAGGATCTGAAGATAACTTATTCCCAGAGGTCATGATCTAATTTAGATCTAATTTAGATCTAATTTAGACATTATAATATTATAGGAGGTGCTCAATAAATACCTTCTGAATGAGCAAGTGACATTCACACATCCCCTCAAATTTGTCTTTTTCATAAAAGAGGTGGTCATATTACATTTTAAAGGAAAGAGGTGACGATCAGAGCACCTCTGAGCCATCTTGCCGCAAACAACCTGCTGCCACACTATAAGCCACACATGCTCCTAGACGTTGGTTCCACACTGGACAAGTGAAGTACTTAGAAACAAGCATACACATCACACGCACACTTAGGGCAAAAGAAGAGGAAGGGAGGGTGGGAGGGAAAGAAAAGAAGCTACAAAACATTCATCCAGTCAGGACTTAACCTGCTTCTATGTCCCAACCTCCGACTGAAGGCGAAATATCCCCAAATGCACAGTGGCATAAATAAATGTTGTTCCTCAGATAATCATGTTACGACTTACTCTGGGAACCATCAGATGTACTGCTGAGTCTATATCGATTGTGCAGACACTAATCTCATTACCTAATCAACACCTTTGCCAGGTCAGGAAGTACACGTCATTTGCCAACCCAGGCAACCGAACTCCTAGTTAGGCCTTGTTATTAATATTGCTCTTGGAAAATTTTAAATCTTGAGTTAATATTGGGAACAAGGAAATCCATTCAGAAACCAGACTGTTGGCACAGGGAAGCAAGCACAATTCTGCATTACATCAATCACCCAGGCAGCTTAAGTAGCTCACCATCTCTGTACCGGCCCGTGCTTCACCCAGGTGTGCTTGACTAATACTAATCACACATATATTTCAACAAATCATATTTCTCCAGAAAAAATAAGCATGATTCCCTGAGCTGAATTCCAGTTCTGAGGACTGGAAAACCAAGATATTTAGGCGCAAAGAGGAAGTTTTTCACCTGTATGGACTATTGAAAGACCCGAATAAAACGAAAACATTTTTATATGATACCAAACAAAATAAGGAGTTTGACAAGGAGTATACAAATTAGAAGTTCTTTTGTGGGGCTTGTGGGTAGAAATGCAGAAAATAATCAAGGTGAATAAAGTTTATCCTTTATCCTCATCTAGCGATGGATGGGAATTTAATACTTATGAACCCTCTTCCCTCTCCAAAACAAAAATCAAGCCAGGTTAATATCACTTCATGACTCAGGCCTAAGTCTGACAATGTGTGAGGGAGGCTTTAAATATCAAATTCATGTATATGGAAGAGTCTACATTTCATTCCTATTCTCTCCATGCTAAAGGGTCTACAGTTAAATTATTAAGGCCCTGCACCAGCGTAAGTTAAAAAAAATTCCCATGCCCATGTGGACAGCATAACTTAAAAAGGAAAACTGAGATGGTAGGGTATCTGCATTTGTACTGAAACAGATACTCAGACCTGTGGGCAGCTGTCAGTTGCTAAAAACATTGTGCAAATTCTGCACAATTGCATCTTTGTAAATGACTAAACATCTTTGTAGTAAGACAATCAATCACTCCACGATCTCGAAGCCCTGATTTGGGGGCACGGACATTACAATACATTTGAGCTAATCGCCTCTTTGAAGCATTTATGTCGCCAGAGGACTTCCATTTTCCACACAGCATAATCGCTTCTCTCCCCTGCTTGTCAAAGGCTGGCTGCAGACACCACACGCATGCTGACACTGGGAAAGAACCCATCCCCCGATGGCCGAGCACACACACTCCGCAGCCTCCATCTCATCGGTAATTTCTATTGTAACCAACATGAGAGCGCGAGAAAACGAGACACACAGGGACAGCAGCTGCCGCTCCCAGATGGAGGACTGATCACCAAAATGGCACTTACTGTTGATGAGAAACAAATCATTCCTTAGGTTGAGCGAAACCTCCAAGTTCCCGGCTGCACCTCCACCTCCCAGGGACGAGGCGGCCCCTCCCCCGCCCGGCGGCCTCTCCATTCACTGGTTCAGCATCTTGCACAGGCCGCCCTCCCGCAGGCTCCCGCGGGCACGGCTCGCTCGCCGCTACAGAGCAGTGCCGGTAGGCAGGGAAGAGACCTGCTTCTCCGCTAACTGCAATTTTTAATCTCAGTTTTCTTCCTTCCAATAAACAAATATCTCTAGCCCTTGCCTCTCTTACACACACACAGTCTTTGTTCTGACGCTACAGGATTGCAAGGCTGGGGGAAGAAAGTCCCAGTGTTATCTTGGCTATGGGTTATTTATGAAGTGCTATAAACGCAGGGAAGAAACATGTAAGATTTGGGGCACAGAAACGAGGATTTCTGTTCTCATCAAATTAAATGTCTCTGTTTCAGGTTTAAAAGCAATGGGGAAATCTGAAGCCCCGAGTCCAACAGGAATGGCTTCCTCCTAAAGAAGAAATTTCCCCAGGAGGTTTTCTGCCCTGCCTTTTCAGTTCTGTGCATCCTGGCTTGGGAAGAGCAGAGAGTTTATTTAGTCCATTTCTTTGCTTTTTTGCAATAATAATAATAATAATAATTCTATCTTGTAGTACAAATGGAGTTCAACACTTTGCAGAGGAAGAAATTTTGCAGTTTTCCTTGCTAGTCCCTCCTAGGTTTTACCATAATTTGAGTATCTGAAAATTCCTCCACCTCCCTATCCGTGCTTCTCTACATGACCCTGAGTGGCTCTGCTTAGTGAAGCACCCTTGGTTTGTGTCCAAGCCCCTTTCAGGCTCAGTCTCAGCCTTATTTGGAGACTCAATGATATCAATAATTTCTCATGGGTCCCCAAGGCCCAACATTTAGCCATTATTACATCCCCACCTTGAAACACACCAAGCACATTCTAGACCAGTGAAATTAGGAATACAGATGTGGAAACAGTTCTCCCCAAAGGCAGCATCTAACTTGTGTCCACATGCTTGGCTGTCCCTGGTGCTACCCCAAGGCTCAATACGCTGGACCTGCCTGATGCCGGACACCAGGCTCCTGACTGCTCACTGATCCTGTGATGGCTGCTATCTCCTTGGAGAAGCTCCCCGACCCTCAGGAAGGCATTTCTGCAGGGCCCGGGAGCAGGAACCACCTGCTCCAGAGGTGGAACGATGGGACTTGTGACGGGAAGGAAAAAGGAAAGTGGGGAGGCCGACCTCACATCTGGCTCTCCCTGTGCCACAAATCTCTACGTCCTTGCAGTCCCACTGGGTCAGGCAACCTGCTAAGACCAGAGCAAGTCAACTTTATGACTAGCAGCATTGTTTGGTCTTCCAAAGTAACCTTGAGAAAATACAGATAAAAGGAAAGCAATGAAAAACGTATCGGCTTAAAAAGGCACACATCTCTCTGCCCATTCTTCAAGGGATGGAAAAACAATCTTAACACACAGTTGCCATGGTAATAACTGCTGAGCTTAAATGACAACATTTTAATTGCTACTATTATAAAGCAGGTGGGCTTTTCACGTTGGTAGATAAAATGTGAAAATTACGCTTAGTTAAAAAGTTTTTTCATGGACTTGATCTTTCTGATAGCAAGAGAGCTGTCTAGTCTAAACAGGAAGGGACCATAAGGTAGTACATCTGAGTGCGTCCCTCCTTCATAACACTGGCTTAAGGATGCCAAGTCTATTAAATGATGCTACCACCAAAGAGAAATTAGGAGAAAGGTAACAATATTCATGACATTTTTTAAGAAGAAAAAAGAGTTCCCGTGTTCCTTTCTCCATAACGAACATTTAGTAAATACAGACAAAAAGAAAATTAAAATCACCGATGATGCCAACACCAACAGATATGTCTTTCCACTCAGTTGTCTCATCTCCTTTAGGCACTGAAAGCTTTGACCAGATCATCCTCACAAGCTGATAGAAAGAGTCTTTAAAAAGAGCCCCCCCAACCCCGTGTCTCTGAAGAGGCCCTGCCAAGATGAACCACCAGACGGTCACTCACTGAGGACACAGGGCCCCTGCTTCACGGGGCAAGGTGAAGGCTTTGATTAATGAAATGGGGAGGGGGTTCTGGGAAACAAAAGGAGATGAATCTTTAAGGAGTTCAACTCCTGGGATTTTGAAATCAAAGGTACGTATAAGTGAGGTTATGTGTCGAGCTGAGGCTTTCTTTGGCATCAGTCCTGTTGATGGCCGGGGACCCTCTTTTCAGAGCTATAGTCTGTGCTGGCTGAAGCAGGTCAACTTTGCATCCTTTGGTCCATCACCCAACATCCTGTGCCTAAGCTGTTCTTATTAATAGGTAACCTAGCTGCCTCCAAAACACGGATCACA
Organism: Balaenoptera musculus; assembly: GCF_009873245.2. NCBI lineage: Eukaryota > Metazoa > Chordata > Mammalia > Artiodactyla > Balaenopteridae > Balaenoptera > Balaenoptera musculus. Next base: position 138,617,976 of record NC_045786.1, on the reverse strand, counting down.
CATATCGGTCGTTCTGAAAAACGACTTCTGTACTTTAGTCATCTCTCCTGCATTCAGGTTTTGCTGGGTCACTTTTCAAAGAGATTATCTAAGAAAACATGGGCAAGAGGAGGAGGCAACAGTTACAATTAAAAAAAAAGTTAACTCTCCCAAAAAAGAGGGGATATATGTGTATGTACGGCTGATTCATTTTGCTGTACAGGAGAAACTAATACAACATTGTAAAGCAACTATACTCTCAATAAAAATTAATTAAAAAATAAAGTTAACATAGGAAACGGCCTTTAAAAAAAGTTAACTCTTCATTTAATCTGTCAATAAACATAGTAGGATATAATTAATATTTGTCACCAAATCAGATTGGGTTCTATAATAATCACACCATTCACCAAAAAATATGTAGTGCTTCAAATGGCCTTTCTGTGGAAGAAATTAATAGCATGTTTTATAAGAGTTCAGATGTCACAAATGCAAGAAGCTGCCCAAGGGCCCATGAGGAATGCTAAAAGCTCCTGTGGCAATTCTGATGGAGAGCCAGTTCTGTGCATTTTAGTGCCCACATCAGGGCCTCATGTGACCTTATGTGAGGAAATCAGCATTAAGACTGACTTAGGCACCCCAGTCCCCTTGATCATCTGGTTATTTCAGGAGATGTGTCCTTTAGATTCTTTAAGGATTTTACAGAAGCTGAAAAACACTTTACAAGCAGAGGAAAAACAGTGGTTTGGGTCTAAGCACCCTCCCTCTCCTCCCTTATCACACAGCCATACTGCACCGCACCGGAGGCTGGCATGCGTGTGTATGGACAGACCCATCGTTGTCCTGGTACTTTTTCTTCCAGAATCTTGTCCATAGTTTATCAACAAGGAGACAGGCTTACAGAGGTTGCAAGACTTGGTTACCGTAAGTGGCAAGTCCACTGTGTCACCTCACTCTGCTGCTTGCCCTAGCACTATTGGCAACACCTGGGCACTTGTTAGAAATGCACATTCTTGGCCCTACCCAGTCCTACGGAATCAGAAGCTCTGGAGGTGGGGTCCAGCCATCCATGTTCTCAGGAACCCTCCAGGGATTCTGATGAGTGTTTAAGTTTGAGAACCACTGCTCTAGAGTAAACAGTAAAGTCTGTATTGAGTACTAGATTTTAGAAAAATTCTGATAAACCACATTTTCAAAAAAAATCAATTAATTAATTAATTTTTGGCTGCGTTGGGTCTTTGTTGCTGTGCGCGGGCTTTCTCTAGTTGCGGTGAGCAGGGGTTACTCTTCGTTGCGGTGCATGGGCTTCTCATTGCAGTGGCTTCTCTTGTTGTGGAGCACGGGCTCTAGGTGCGCGGGCTTCAATAGTTGCAGCACCTGGGCTCAGTAGTTGTGGCTCGCGTGCTCTAGAGCGCAGGCTCAGCAGTTGTGGCTCGCAGGCATCTGTAGTTGTGGCTCGCGGGCTTAGTTGCTCCGCGGCATGTGGGATCTTCCTAGACCAGGGCTCAAACCCGTGTCCCCTGCATTAGCAGGCGGATTCTTAACCACTGCACCACCAGGGAAGACCTAAACCACCTTTAAAAGTCTCAAAGGAGCCAAGTGCTCTTCTGATGCATGGTGCAGGGGGACAGAAAGACCTTGGCTCTGTGCCACCATGTGTAGAATTGCTTCTGCCCTTGGGTCAGTTATTTACCCTCTCTGAGCTGCAGCGTCCTTCTCTGTAAAATGGAGAATACTGACCTTGCAGGGTTGTTGCAAGGATGAAATGAAATAATATATATGAGCCTGGCCCTTAAAAAAATAAACACTGGGTTCTTCCCCTATCCACCAAATAACGGAGCCTACTACCTGAAATGATCAGTAAATTTAATGTGCATTTAAGTAACCTTGTCCTCCATGTCTTATCAATTCTTTTGAAATTTACCTCTATTTTGCTGAGAATGAACCCAAAACAACAGGTCTTTTTCATTTTTTTTCCAGTGAATTAAACCTGATTTATTGAGGTCTTCAACTTCTGAACACCATCCCCAACTTTTAAGTCAAAGGCTTGTAGTTAAAACCTTGAAGTCATGAAGCTGGATACCTGCTTCAAAACTTCAAGATTGGTCTCCCTCCCAATCTTCCCTCTTGTTAACAACAGGTGCTGTGCCCTGCCACAGGAATGAAGCAGCAGAACACTGTGAGCAGGACAGGGACGGTTAAATGGTGTCCAGAATTCTCTGGGCAAATAAGGCCATTAGTATACCTTGCAGGGCTGCAGGTTCTGATCAGCATGGTTCAAATTCTGCAGCCTGTGCTCTCCTGCTTTTCTGATGGCCATGCAATGAGTGTCAGCAATCAGACAAGGAGTTGATTCTAGGTGAGGCCAATTTATGGCAGGTTCAAGCTTGCTGCCTCAACCCACAGATTCACCTAAAGCGTAAAGTCAACCAAGAGTTTCCTAGACTATCAGTCATCTGTCTCACCCTGGCCTTTGCTTTAAGGTAAAACAAGTTATTCCTTCCCTAGTCCTTCAGTTTTGAAGGGATTAGGTTTTCAATATATTCTACTCATTTCAATGTAACAAGCCACAAGGGTCTGGGTTAGCAGGGAGGTAACACAACTGTTTGAGTAGAAATCCTGGTTGCCTCATGTGCTGACTATGTAACCATGGGCAAGTTACTTAACTTCAGTGCCTCAGTTTCCTCATCTGTAAAATGGGATAATGGTATCTACCTTTCAGAATTATAGTCAAGATTAAGTGAAATTGTACATAAAAAGCACGTTGTTAAGAATACAGCTGGTAGCCAATATATTTGCTATTATTTCAACTCCTTATCTTGCCAATTGCTCCTTCCAAAGAGACCACTGAAATTTCACCTGCTGTTTTTTTCTCTTTCCCACCAAGGAACTGGCTGAAGACAGGCAGTTAGAGAGGAGGGAGGAAAGCAAGCAGCCTATTAAACTCTGAAGTGTTAGAACCAAAGCACAAATGAGTAAGAATGAATCATCACTCTAGTCCTCAGGAAGCAGAATCTAGATCCTGCTCCTGAACGATCTAAGAACAGGTATGATGTCCTCATACTCTTGATTAGTGCCAGGTGCCCAAGAAGACTTTGGCGATAAAGACAATGACGACAAAGACATACCAGACACAATTTACCCAACAGAAATGATGACAATCTTATGTCCTGGAACATTCATTCATTTCAACAAATATCTGACGCACTGTTCTAAGCGCTGGAAATAAGATAGTCAAAGACATTGTTCTCATGGAAAAAAGACCTCTCATGATTAGATCTAAGTGAGGGAATCCTCTTCCATTCAAAAAACATGTGACTTAGTCTCAAAGTCTTCTTAGGGAAAGACAATGGTAATAACCACTCAATAAATACTGGCTCCCACGTGCTGGTCCCAGGCCAAATGCGAGACATGTGTCATTCATCCCCACAGCGGCCTCTGATGTAATCAGTGCTGTGAGACACATTTTGCAGATTTAGAAACTGAGGCTTAGAAAGGTTAAATCACTACAAGTTTCCATGGTAAGTGGAAGTCAGGTAAAGTCAGGACTGGCTCAAAATCTGTGCTCTTAATCCTTGCTTGAGTTACCATCATGGATTTCCATAGATTTTTTTTTTTCCCCCCAACTGGCAGTAGACAGAAGTTGAATTCAGCCCAGCTTATGCTGCCAGCCAAATCACCCTAATATTTATCTTCGACAGACCCTCCCTTCTAAAAAAACTGTGAAAGACTCAAACTTTATTTAGGAGGACAAGTCTTCAGTTGAGATTTAAGCTCTTCTAAGACTTAGCCCCAACCTACCTTTCTAAAAGCTTCATCTCCTGCACTTGAGCCAATGGAGCTTTTTATAATTTCCTGAACAGTTTCTATTCTGCACTACCCTGTACCTTTTTGCTCACAGCATATGTTTCTCCCCCTTCTGCCACCAGTAGCGCTGGAATCCCAACCCCTTAGTCAGGACCATCTGGGAACACTGCTCTTCTATCAGGCTCCTCCCAATCCCCACCCCAACTCTAGGAAGATGAGATTTGAGCTCTCAGACCACTTGGCTTTACACCTGCCCGCACGTCTGCTTCCATTAATGTAACTGACTCATCTTACTTCCTGGTCTGTAATTCTCATAGCACTTAGCCTGGTGCATCTGCTGATTGAACTAGGTTAATTTATGGTTTACAGTAAACAATGAGGTAAAGGAAATGCCAAATTATTAAGAGTATTTTATTTTCAGTACTCCCCGGTTCTTCATTTACTTTGCAGGATTCTCCTGTATAGTCCACGTTATATACGTGTTCAAAATTTCCAAGCACTCTGTTATGTAAAAGACTCGCTCGGCCAGTGGAAACAAAGCTGCATGAACGGCCCCAAAGCCAAGTGACTGCTCTCTGTGTGCCAGGTTACCACTGAAAAATACTTTGGTCGGGGTCTGTCTTTGGACAGAGAATTTGAAGACGGAAGACATTTAAAAGTCTGAGTGGCACTGTCATCGTTATTTTGTGAGGGGAGATGAAGTGATCAGCCTTGTTTCTGACAAGCACTGGATAGCCTTGATTTATAGTCACAGCTGTGCCTCCTTAGTCCACACCTTAGGACCAGATGCCCACTGGGGACCTGGCACACCCGGCAAACCTGCAGAGAAGCCCTGCCTTGACTGAGTGTGCCCAGCCCCCGTGGTGGTGGTGATGGGGGCATGGGGGGCAGTTGGGGACCTCCAGAAGCAGCACCTAGAAATCAGGCCTATGCCCTGACCTACCTGCACTTGTCACATACAAGCAGGAGCAGGCAGGCATGATTTCATCTGGGGGACACGCAAGCCCTAAGGCAGTGTGAGAATTGCTAAATAACACCTCCTCAAGGACCAACTCTCATTTAAACCTAGTCTAAGTCATGTGAAGTTTTAAGCTAAAGAAAAAAAAATTGAAGCGAGGTATACTAAAATATAATCTTCCTATAATGTTGAAATAAGAATTTCCGTTTTTACCAAGCTTTTCCTTTATCTGTAAGTTTATAAAACTGCTGGGTTACCTTAGAGGAAGATGGGGCTCAGTTTCTAGATCTGTGAAGTAACCACGGTACCTAGGGAGTAGGAATCCATTTTTAGGCCACTTCTTACCTTGATCCAATGACATCAAAAAGATGTTGCCAACGGTCATTAATTTTGTTGAGCTTGTCATCGATCTCAGCTGCTCTTGTCTTGTTGCTGGCCTTGATCAACCGGTCGCCCATTTGTTTTAACTGTAACTTGTTTTCACTAAACACATTTATTTCTTCCATGCAGTCCTGGCATAGGGCACCAAAACACAAAGCCGGAATCACTACCGAAAATTCACTTCTTTGCCAGCTACAAACACACAGTTGTGCCTCTTGAAATTTCTTAAAAAATAAAAACACTTCTCACACCTGTTAATGCAACTCTTCGGAGAGCAGCTAAAAAGTCAAACAATGCCCATTCAGCACATGTGTGATATATAAGGGGGTAGTTACTTTCTTAATTCAAAAGCCCTGGTTTCCCTCAGAGTTCTTCTAACCTAAGCTACTTGGGAGTGGAGGACTACTGAGTCTAACTAAATTAGCCTAATATATCAGCAAGAGTTTTCCTGAGGGCTAACTGAGTGGCATTTGGGGTGACCGTGGCCAGAAGGCTCTTTCTTCCTTTCCCTGTGGGAATCAGTGACCTTTTCACAATTACGAGCCCCACTGCTGTGGGTCTTTCTCCTTTGGCCTGGGGAGCTCCTTAACAACACAACTAGAGAAACCATAACTCACCTGGGATGTGAACTGAAGCTTAAGGGGACACGAGCCCCTTGTCTGGCCAGACTTCCTAACCAAGAGAAAGCAACCCCCCCCCCAGTACACAGCACCATGCCCACCTTTCCCGTCTCATTGGAAACGGGCCTACGACATGATACAGCTCTGAGCCTAGGAGTGAGGAAGGCAGAGAATACCGTGGTGGTCATAACCGTACCCATCTGGGGACTCCTGCTTACCTTCTGAAGCTTTTCAATCATTTCTTCAATACTAATATCTGCTGTCTGGAGAACTTTGTTTTCCATCTGCACCAGCCATGCACACAACTCTTTATTTTTTTCATTGAACACAATCCACGAATTGAGTCTGTCTTCTATCTCCTGTTTGCGTATAGCCACCTGGAAATGAAAATGCATTTTGGCAGCTGAGTATAGGCAGGAAGGAAGGAAGGAGTTTCTCTTCCCTTCTCCCCATCAAAAGGACTATGAATTTCATTCATTTTAATCAGAGGTCCTATAGACTTAAATTATTATGTTTTTTGCCTTTTAAAGACCTAGGGTTTAATTTCAACAGAAGTTCCTTACACCTTTGATAAATGCCATAAAAAGCAACAACAACGACAGTAACAACAGAAGACTGTACCTGAAGTGTAACTGACCAAAAGGTTTCAGTATTATCCAATATATATCTATTATTACTGAGGTATGTTAAAAGTTAGAAACATGAAGGTTAGATGAGTGTATTTTAAGCATCACCCAAATTTCTTCTGTTCCTTATTCTTTCAGTATACATTTATTTGCTGCTTGCTACATGCTAACTTATAACTTTATGACCCCAATCCTTTCTTTTTTAAAAATGATCAAGTCCTTATTCTTACTTAAGGCCAACGTCCTGCCTATTTAATTTAAAAACTACCATCTTGATCACAAATCTAACATTTGTAATGCAAATGGATCATGAAAATTAAAGTCATTTAAATGTCTTACTGGTAATTTCAAAAACAAAGCAAAATAAAATAAAAAAACAATACACATCACTCATTTAATCCACCTTCCCAATATGCACTACGGCTTTGGATGGAAACCATGGAAATGGAATCAAATACTGGTCCGCAGTGAACAGGCTGATCCCCAAATACCCAACGCTCCGTTACGCATAAGCTAACATCAGCAAGCGCTCTTCCTCCTTACAGGGTTCAAGTTTATTACTTAAAGAAACATAAATTTAGAGAATGCAAATCAGCCTCTCCAAATGTACAAAAGTATTCCCAGGTCTCAGAAATCTTTAGAATTTTAGAGATAAAAGGGGTAGCTAAGAGTTCTTTCGGTTAACTTTTAACATCCCACTTTATAAATGGGGAAACCAAGGTTGAACTCCTGGAGATTTTTTTGCTATGTACAAAAAACAAAACAAAAACAACCCTCTGCTCTTTTCAGAGTGAGGCAAAAATATCTAATGCTTGTACATCCACCCACCAGATGTGTTAAGAAGGCTCAATAAACTATTCCTAAAACACCAAGTTTTGTGTTTCTGTTTTTCAGAGCATCTATTTATCTCAGCTTTTTTAAAAGCCTGGCATTTTGCACAGCATCATTCTGATTGGCTTCATAATGGTAACAATTAGGAACATCTGGGTTCCAGTCTGCTTTTTCCTTAACTTTTAGAATACCTTTCACATAGTCTAAATATTTTCTTTTATATAAAATTTGAATAAAAATTCTAAAAGGACGTTTAAAATTATGGGTATATGGTGAATATTAAATACTAAAACAAAGAAGGAAAACATTTTAATTTTATTAAAATGCATTCAAAACTGTGAATTTCAACTTTTAAGTACATCTCTTCTTAATTCACAAAAATGAGATTAAGGACTTTACTTTTCTTAGAATTAAATTGTTCTTAAAACAAAGATCTATTTGAACCCTTTAATTCCATCTTGATCCTGTCACCTTAACCACAATCCAGTTCTTAAATCAGTAGAAGTGATCTGCTGAGATACTAAGTGTAGCAGCTGATCATTTCTTTCAGAGAGTTTTCAAAGCCAGCTACTTGAAATAAACACTGGATTGCATGCGAATGCAGAGTTCTCAGATATAATGACCCCAAGCCTGGCACTAAGTACATCTCCCACTGTTTGTTGGGCCCAGAACAGATACTGCAGAGATACTGCTCTTAAGGCCAGCCGAGACCTCTTTGCTGAAGTCCTGATTCTAAGACAACGACTGGTACTTGTCGTCCATACAAGACAGAGGGCAGAGTGCGCGCAGCTGCTCAAGATGGCAATCCTCCCCTCCCCCACCACTTAAGGTGATTTTTAAAAAAGCTCATTAAAAGTGTGCAAAGTTCCAGCATTGAGCGCTGGAGAAACAAAGGGTCAAATCTGTTAAACAATGTTGCTGCCTTCTAAAGGAGCAGCGGCTGGCCTGGGCTCCAATTGAAAAGGGCCTCCCGGTTCAATGAAATTAAGCTTCTTTCTACTTTGTCTGGCCTTCGGAGACATTTCAATAAACTTCAGAACAGCCGTGCCCTGCAGTTAACTAACTTACTCTTAAGCAGAGGTCCTCCCATTGTCTGTGCAAATGCTCTATTTGCTCTTTCAAAACCATTACGTCCTCCACAAGAATGTGCTGGGTTAGGTCGGTCTTCATAGTGTGAAGTTCTTTCAAGTTCTGAGTCCAGTTAGCCAAAGACTTCTCTAGTTCCTGCATTTAAACACAAGAAAGAAAGAAAGAGAAAGAAAGAAAGAAAGAAAAAAAACCTCTTCAACTCAAGCTGCTGTTGTTTCCAAACCTGTAGGCTAATACTTTGATTGGACTCTGGGGGAGGGGAGGCCAGGAAAGGGGGCGGGACCTTCTGAATGAGAAACAGCCCAGGGCCAGCGTCTGCAGCTGTGGTTGGCCAATTCCTCACCACCTATTTTCTCAAAAGAAAACTTAGTTTCTACCTTTATTTTCACTTCCTCAGGTATTTCAGACTTTTATATACTTAGTTCTATGTTAAACTCAAGTAGGTCTTTACCTTTATTTTGAGGAAAGTATTTTTGGAGTCTAGCAACAATCTCTCACATACACACTCACTTTTAATCCTGAAACTGTGTTACAGAACGTTGTATAAAATGTGATTTCCCATTTTTAAAAACACCTTAAGAAATGCATTGTTGCTATGTGGCAATCATATAACAGCTTCTGTTCAAAGGGAATTCTTCTGGTTAACTTTCAAAAACAATGAATATAAGTGAAGAAAAAAAAATGTTCCCTAATAATTGCCAGAGATGGGTTAGCAGAAAATTTCCTCTGGCCCTGGAAACACTTATTTTTTTAAAAATTAAGTATTGGTCAAATTAAAACATTTTTGAATTCCAGGACTTAATCAAGATAATCACTTTCACAAGAGAGAAGGTAAAATGAAACAGCCCAAACACTCAAGAGATCTCCAGATTTTTATTGTGCTTCCAATTCTTTCTATTTTGGCACATTTTAAGGATCTCTATTCATACCTGTCTATTGAAATCTGAAAGAAGAGAGTATTTCATTTACAACAGAAATCAGTGTGATTTCTGATTAATCAGTTAACTCCGATTGCTTTTCAGAGTTCTAAAAGCTACATTGGCATGATTTCATAACTTGCCAACAAGGATTTACATTTAATAAGATGGTTTGGAGGATTCTTTTTAAAGGTTGCATGGAGATTCAGAAATAGCACCTTTATCAGACGAGAAACCATCACTTTAAATTTTTGTTTCCTACTTTTAGCTTCATGATTCTAGTAAAGAGGATGAGAGCAGATTCTGCAGTGGAACACTTTTACCAGCTTCATAACATAAAGGGGGCAAGTCACACGCAGAGGCTGACCACTCACTGACTCTACAGACCTGAAGGCCGCTGAACTTCATACAGCGTTTCCTGCTCAGAAGTGTGGGCTCAGATGCCTGCACAGAGGGAGGCGTCTGTAAGTTATCCGCCGCTGGGTTTAAATCCATTTTGGTTTGGATACTCGGTTTCCTCCCACAATTGAAAGGATAATTAACAGGTGTAGAACTTTCGAATATGGACGTTTTATGATTCTTAATAAATACTGCCAAATTGTGTCCTCAAAGGAATGACTATATTTTTCCACATCCTGTTTGGTGTCGAGTTTTATGTATTTGGGGGGCAAGTTTAATATGTGTAATGACTCCTAGTTATTGTTTAAATTTGTTGTTCTTTAGTTACTAGCCTGAAATGCTACCCAGTCCTTCACCCTGATGCTTCCCCAGATATATTTAGTTAATTCCTACCGACACTTTCAGATCTCAGACCAGGTAATGCCTCAGAGGGGTCTTCTCTGAGTCATCGGATGAGACTGGGACCCTTGTTTTGTGCTCTCACAGCCCCCTGTCCTTTTCCCCTCTAACACTCACCATGCTTACAGTTATTCACACATATACATATGTACGCATACAGTGGGACTCTGGTTAACGTCTGTCTCTCCAGTAGCCTAGACTATCGGCTCCCCACTGGCTGGGGCCATGACAACATTGCTGCTCACCAATGCATCGCCCACCAATGCATTGCCCACCAAGCACCTACCAAGAGGCCTGGTGTATAGTAAGTCCTCAAATATCAAAATGTATGATTGAAAGGAAAGAATTTGGCAGTATGTATCAAGCGCTTTAATATGTTCATAAATATTAAGTGAAAAAGCAAGGAATGAAACAATATATAGAGTGAGGTCTACTGTGGAAGTCTATTAAGGCTGACGTTCACTTATTTCTATAAACATTTCAAAAACTGTGTTTCTGTTTTTAAATTAAAATACTCCAGATTTGCTACCAAACTAATTGCAAAAGAGAACATGTCAGTCAGATAAGTTTCCCTTTCTTAATTTAACTAGATAAATTTTCTACATTGCAAAAGTACCTGTAAAATTCCAATTGTCCATATGACACGTGATTAAAACTTGACTACATAAAGTGGTGTGTTGCACAGGCTTTGACTGGACTCTAACACAGCACAACAGCATTTAAGTCTTTGCCTGTGGACTCAGTTACTATTTGGATTGTCAAGTCCCATTTCTCTACACTACCATTTGGGTAAAAAGAGGATCAAAAAATGAATGTGTATATATATAAATATTGGTCTGCATATGCATAGAATATCTTTGGAAGAATACACAACAAATTGGTAACGTGGCTTCCGTGGAGAGAAACTGATGGGAGAAAAATTTTTCATGTGTACCTTTTGAATTCTGAACCATGTGACCATATTACTTATTCAAAAATTATTTTATGAAGAGGTATAAACCTCCTGTTATAAAATAGATAAGCCATGGGGATGTAACATACAGCATAAGGAATATGGTCAATAATATTGTAATAACTTTCTATGGGGACAGACGGTTACTAGACTTATCGTGGTGATCATTTCATAATGTATGCAAATGTCAAATCACTATGTAGTACACCTGAAACTAGCATAATAGTGTATATCAACTATATTTCAGTAAACAATTATTTAAGAAAATAAAACTGTTCTAAGGGCCCAATCATTTGACAAGTTTTATGAACATAGATGCCCACTATAGCGATAGCAGTTTTCATAATACTGAAAGTTAGTATATAAAACATATAAAGGAATCACACACGCATTTCTTTATAAACATATAAAGAAATCATATATGTGCAGACACATATAAACATGTAAAGCAATTTTTCCATACATCAACTTGGCTGTGATGGGAATGTAATTTCCTAAGGAGGAAAATAAAGGTCACACTGGTCGAATGGTTAGGTATCTACCCAAGTGACTGAGGGATGTTAAACACTGTTCTAGACAGGCTTCAGGTTACTTGGGATCTTTTTGGAATAGGGTCACAGGTTGAATGAACTCAATGCTCTTGGCCTATCTCCCCAGTTCTTTCCACTGAGAAATAGAATGCTGAGGCTATGGAAGTTGAAAAGATCCCAGTGGAAACTGAGATGTGTCCTACTTGGGAAAAATTATGCCTCCTCATGGGTTTATGGTTCACATTCTGCACAGGTTTCTGGACTTGATGGAAGGAAACTCTATGTGTCAACTCAGAGAAGGACTCCAAATCCTCTCATCTGTTACTGAAGTCTAGATCAGTAGACTGATCTAGTAAACTTTGAAAATCAGGGACAGGCAGGAACCTTCTTAACCTAAATAAAGGCATCTACTAACACATCACCACCAAAAATCGCACTTCATGGTGAAATGATAGAATCATTCTCTTTAAAATCAGGACTGACACATAGGGGCCAGTTATCAATGCTTTTAACAACACTGCTCTGGAGGTACTGACCAGTGTAGACAGAACAGAACAAAAGTATAAGAATTAAAAGGAAGAGACAAAAAAAGTCATTATTCACCAATGGTGATTGTGTTCACAGACCCCCAAAAGAATAGACAATTTATCGAAATTAACAAGAGTTTAGCAAGATGGTTGAATATAATATCAATGCACAAAAATTAGCTACATTTCTAGACATCAGTAATAAACAGAAAGTATAATTAGAAAAAGGCAGTATTTTCAATAGCTTCAAAAGTAATACACCAAGAAATAAATCTAACAAAAGATGTACAATACTACATAAAGTTATAAAACACTAAACATGAATAAAAGGAGAAATATGCCATATTCAGAAACAGGAGTACTCAATGTCAAAAAGATGTTAATTTCCTCCAAATTATTCTATAAATTCAACACAATTCCATTAAAACTCTTATCAGGATTTCTTATAGTTTGACAAACTGCTTCTAAAGCTGTGGGAGATCAAAGAACCAAGGATATCCACACTCGAGTGGGAGAATGAGGGATGGGTACCTCACACCTGAAATGAAGATCTGTTCTAATAAAACACAGTATGCAGGATAATTTGGTATAAAAGCTGAGATAAGCAGACCAATGGAATAGAGCAGGGAACCAAGAATCAAACCATGCATAATCGGAAACCTGATATTGGACACTGGACTAATTAGTAAACAGGCACCTGGATAATGGTCATCCGTATGAATAAAACAAAAATCGGCTCTTTACTTCAAAACATATGCAAAAATCAATTCTTCACTGAATAAAGGTATAAACGTAAAAAGCAAAATTTGAACATTTTCAGAAGGAAACGTAGGAGTATATCTTTATGACTTACATATAGAGTAATGGTGCTGCTTATATAAAGTTTAAAAACAAAAGTAGTACTTCTACATTCCACTGAGCTCTACATACACATGTAGTAAAATGATAAAGCAATGCATAAGAATGATAGGACACCAAATTCAGGGATGTGGATTCCTCTGGGGAGGGGAAGTACATTAGAGATCATACAGGGCGTTTGAACTGTATTTGTAATGCTTTATTTTTCTGCTGGCTGATGGTTTCATGGTAGTTGTCATATTATTTGTTGTTAGAATTTTTTTGCACGTTAGAAATTTTTACAATGAAGAAAAAAGGTTCAGGAAGGAGGACACTAATTTCCAGCACAGCTTGAAGTATGAGACTACTCAATTCTTCCTAATTTTTTTCAATTTGACCCCTGAAGTCACTGAAGGAAGGAAAAAAATTTTTTTTAAACCTTATTCCATTAGGCTATTGATGTCTTTCCAACATCAAACCTGCAGAAAGGGAAGAGATGTAGGGAGTTCCTGACCTCGGAATTTAACTGGTCCACATTCCTATCAGTAAGTTTGCCTTGTCTTCTGCAAAGTCCTAACATACCCAGGAATTTTTGCTAGTGTGGTATCCATTAGGCAGAATATAGTTTGGAAGGTATTACAAAAACTGTTATATTTGAGCAAAACCCCCAACCTATTGTCTTTTAAAAAATAAATTCTTCAGTCATACTTTACTCTCATTTCAAAGACAAGGCCATTTGATAAGGGAACAACTTTCAATGTAATCTCAGAGGCCACATTTTAAATTACAGAGGAGAAACAGAAAGAGGACCTGAAGGAGAAAACCCCCAAAATCCTAAGAAGATCTGCAAAATCTTCCTCATCTTCACACATGGATCTCAAAAAGCATTGATTCTAATTGCTTTAGTGACCAGGAAGGTGTATTAGAGAGAAGACAGGCAAAATATTTTCCAACTGGACACGAAGACTTAGTTTCACACAGACATCGAAAGGCAAACAAACACTTCAATGTCTCAGAAAACAGCTGAGTGATTATCTTGAACACTACTTCAGATTTCAATACCTTAATCAGCTCTTTTTCTCGATGGAGCTCCTCATGAAGTTCTGGAAGAGGGTCTTTACTTTGTGCCTTTAAAACTTGCAGCCTGTTTCTCAACTCCTTGATTTTCTTTTCACACTGGTCCCAGGTCTGTTTGAAAACAGTATTAAAATTGATAAGTACTTTGTTGTTTAAGAATGAATTGTAGGAAGAGGATAATTAATTTAATCCATGTAATTGTTCTATTAAATGTGTTTTTTGTAAATCACGCAGAAACCCAGCTCCTTGTCTTGAGCAGACTGTGGTCTAAAAGAGCATGTGGGACAGCAGGATGGTTTTACGCCTCTCTGCAGCTTTACGTGTGGCTCACTCATCTCAACCACTGGGTTGCTTTTGGCTTCGAAATATTTCTTCCTCCCTCCCCACATCTCTGACCTAGCTAACTTATTTCTATTTTCGTTTTGGAAAAGTTCACATTTAAAAGGCTACTAGAAGGATTAATTTTTAGCATTTCCAGTCTTGGGTATATGCTCTAATAGCACTGAAAAGCAAAAGCACTCAACCACTTTTCTTGTCTTCTTTTTTAATGTCATCTCTCTGCTCTCTCCCTTCCCCCTTCTAGAAATAGCTTGGCTTTGGCGACCCTTTCACAGCCAAGTTTCACTCTCCATTTCTTACCACTGCTCTGACTGCCGCCTCCTGCTTGAAGTAGTTTATAGTTTACAAAGCTTATCAACTTCATTATCTCACTGTAATTATAATAAGCTTAGGAGACAGACGCAAGTGTTACTACCACATTTAAAATAGGAAAACTGAGGCTCAGAGAAAACCGACTGGTCCAAGGACATGCAGTTAGAAGTAGCTTAATCAAGAGTCGACCTAAGGTTACAGTTTCCCTGTGGATGCCTTTCTTTGATATCAGCTCTTTTCCTTAAACCTTATATTACTGAGCAAATAGTTGCCTGTATTTTCAAGTACAGAGGGTTTAATCCATTAAGATAAATTTCTATTCCTGATATTACTAAAATTCCTCCTCCTGAAGTTACTAAAAATAGACAAACACAGACTCAAACACTACTCTATTCCTCAGTACTACTGACACAAATATTCTTGGGTTGGTCCAATTGTACGCTAATACCTCACTTAAGGAGAGGCCACTTATCTCACAACATAAAGTCTCTGGAACATAACCAAGGAGAAAGTGAAGGGAGAAACAAAACAAAACTATGAGTCCTTATCTCTTCCACCAAACCTTTACTTGCATTTACCACCTTGCTTTGCAAACACGGCAGGTGCTCCACAAATGTTTGCAAGTTAATGAATTTCACAGCGTATACGCCAAATAAAATTCAGATACTTTATTCACAGGAGAGATGTTCAGGCCCTAACTCAGCACATATTTATTCTGTATTCAGAAAAACATCTCTGACAAGCTTGGTTATCTGGTTTTGGTACCCACACAACAGATTAAAGAGTGGGCTATAAGGAGTAAGTATACTCAGAGAAATAAAAAGTAAAAATAGACAGCTTAAAATTAAATAGAAAGAAAGACAAACAATAAAAACCACATAAGAACTCAAAAAGCATAGCAGTGCAGGGGCAGGTTCAAAGCAGCTCAGAGTCCTTGAGAACAACTTGGGATATTTTAGCATAATAAAATATTAATGATTTTCCTAATAATCACTCAAAAGAAAGCATTTTGGTTCTTAAAGGTATAATCATAAATTATTTGGGAAATTCAGTTATATGGAAAAGTCTATTCTTTGAAGGCAGCAGAAAGATGAAGTGTCACTGTGTTTATTTTCATATACCATACCCAAAGACAGACCATATGTTAGCTTTGAGTATTGAACTTCCATTGAACATGAATTCGTTTCCTGTTTCATAAAGGTAAATATAAAATAGTACCTCAAGTATTTAGATATTAACATTGAGCTTTTCCAATGTTGTATTATTATTTTACATCAAGTAACTACCATGATTTGTGGATTAGTAGGACTCAACGTCCCTTGGAAAACCCATAATATTGTGATTTCCTAAAATCATTCCCATCTTCATACAGCAAGCAAAAATTCTATGTACTGCATTTGAATATCATGAACAGAAAAGTAAATGGTGAGTTTACCTCTGCAATGCTCTGGAACTGTTTAATCATCTCTCCTAGTTGGAGTTTTGTGTCCTTCCAGTTGTCCTGAAGTTGACTGATTCTCTTGTCAATTGACTCTTTAGTTTCCAGGTGAGTTGTGTTCAGTAACTTTCCCCCAGCTTCCAAGGTTAGTGCATAGGTTGTCTGCCACCTCTGGAAATGGATTTCTTTATTCTTAAAAAAAAAAAAAAGAAAAGTAATTTGCTTAAACCTCTGACGTGATCAAAATGTGACTCTCTGCATGCATTTGTGTGTATTTCCTTCAGAGCTTCTCTTAAATGTTAAACTAGGTATAAATTAGACAAATCTGGTTAGAACACACACACACACATACATACACACTCATTCACATCAAAGGCTAATATTTTTATTGAGTAGACAGCATACTACCAAATGATGTGTTCTTAAAATAATTTCCAAGGGTTGGTAAGAGATAAGATTTTAGTATAATGATTAGAAGCATAGAGAAATTAAAAATACACTTCACAGAATAAAAGCCTACAAGATAAATGAATCCAAGAGTATTAAGAAAATGACTGGAGTATTAGATCCGATATTAAGAGCAAATACCCATTACCATTATGGTATAAAGAGTCAGCCTGCTCCTAACCCACAAGGTAAGAATGTGCACATTATGCTAAACAAATTTAAAAGGAGAGAACAAACAAAAAAGGTAAAAATACAAAAATAGACACTTAAGCACATAAATATACACATCAGTGTTTAGACTAAAGCAATAGCTTTAAAAAATTCCATTTGGATATCACATAGGCTTTTCTTTAAAAGGGACTGAAACTAAGTATTTATAATACAAAAATGAAGTAAAAACTTTATATTTCCAAAAGCATTTGGTTTCAGGAGAAAAAATTAAATAGTTTTTATTTCTGTTGCGTATATGATTTCCTTTATTTTCAAATTTCTCAAGGGAGACATAATATGGGCATTTTCCAAAATGGAAGCTGATATTAAAAAAAAAATCAACAGAGCATTGATTTATAAAGATATTTCTGAGAATACTCAGGATAACCCAAATGCAAAGGAGAAACACACACAAGAAAAACTGCAATTCAAGGAACACACCGCCCCTCCACACTTGTCCTTCTAATATGCAGTACTGCTCAACACAGCCACTGTGATATGTGTCTGTTAGCCGCTTCAAACTGAACTCATCAATAGACCTGGTTCTTGTCCAGTCTCCCCTGACTTGGTCAACAGCACACTATTCACCAAGATGCTCAACCCCAAACCTACAGTCATCTGGATTTAGATTTTTATTTACCTGCCACATCCAAACCATAAGCAAGTCTTGTAAACCCTACCTACAAACATAGTCTTTTTATCGTCACTGTGATCACCCTTGTCTTATCCATCCTAAAAACTACCCAAGACCATTGAAATAGCCTAACGAGTTATGGCAGACTGTATTTTTCACAAAATGGCCACAATATTACCAGCCCCACATGCTCTTCTAGAACCTTCCCTCTCCCCCCTCCTCTTGAACCCCTGTGGGCATGCGTGATGGCCTTGATTAATAGAGGATGGTGGAAGTGGCTGACGTCTGAGGCTAGGTCTAAAAAGGCAATACAGCTTCTCTCTGGATCTATCTTTCTTGGGACATGCACCTTTGAAGCCATGAGCTGCCATGTAAGGAGTCTGGCTACCGAAAGCCTCCAAGTGGAGAGCCTACAGGGAACAAAGCCCAAGGAGCCCCAGCTGCTCCAGTTCCTGGCTGTCTGAGCCTTTCCAGCTCAAGTACTAGACATGAAAGTGAGGGAGCCTTCACATGAGTCCAGCCTCAGCCGTCATCTGACCAGAACTGCCTGAGAGCCCCCTGCAAGAGCCACCTAACAGCCCTGACAACCTCCAGAACTGTGAGAGAGAATAAGAAATGTTTGTTGTGATGCGGCAATAAAGAAGTAGTACACTGGCATTCCTGCTTCTTCTCTGACCCCCACCAATCCCCAAACCACCTTCCTCAGAGCAGCCAGAGGACATTTAAAAAATACAAATCGTTATCGAGTTGCTTCCTCTTCCAACTTCAATGGCTTCCTATTATCCAGACTGTCATCCAGCTACCTCACCTCCCTCCAAAATGCTCCTCCCTGACTGCCTATCAAGTCCATTTTCCATCACTGCTGTCTCACTGGCTACATGTAGCCTTCTTTCGTCACATGAGCCTTCTTTCTTCCTCTGCTTTGCTAAACTTGTTCCCATCTTGGAGACTCAGGAAAACTCTTCCCTCTGTCTGAAGGTTCTCCCCCCAGATCTTTGCACAGCTGGTTTCTTCTTGTCATTCAGGTTCCAGTTTAAATGTTGCCTCCCCAGAGATGACTCAATCTAAAGCAGTCACCCAGCCTCTCCATCACCGGCCCTGTTTTAATGACCTACATATGCCATGTTGCAATCTGATATTTCCTTTATTTTTTGATTTGCCTGATTTCTCCCACCAATCAGACAAATTAGTATTTATTGATTTGTCTGATTGCCCCCACGGGAGCAGAGGTCTTCTCTTGGTCCACACCATATATCCAGCACTTAGAACAGTGACCAGCAAAGACCAGACACTCAGTTAATATCTGAAGCCTAGATAAATGAATGAGGCAAGCAAAGGATTTCAGAAGGGTGCTGTTTTGTTTAGCTGTCACTCTACAGTGAAGTGTGGTTTGATAGCTCAGTGCAACATGCCCTGGGAACTGCCAACTAATTATTCTAGTCCTGTGCTCATCAAGCAACTTTCTGATTGGAAACGTTGTTGCCTAAATGAATTCACCCTTCAAGAGTAAGCAGGAGTCCCACTGTAAATTACTACTTCGTGGTAGTCATTTATACATTAGTCAGTGCTTTAAAAGTCTGTCACCCCAAACTTCCCCACTCTACCTACCCATCTCCAGTCCGTCTCTACTCCCACAGCCCAAGAGAGCTTCACTATTTCTGGATGAATGGATAAGATTGGGCTTCTGACCCCACAAGGCTAAGGATAAGGCTGAGTAGGGTCCCCATGACCAGCTGGCCTCCCCATCGCAGAAAGCACGCTTGAACGTCACGGAAAACACAAAACCTGAGCTGGACGAACATCTTCCAAATAAAGAGCACCCTGTAGTTCCCACACCGCTGCTGTGCATGTCCTACCTTCAGCTCATGGATCAGACTTCTTGTTTGGTGGAGGCTGTAGCAGTCCTGGCTCTTCACTGCAGACAGCAGGTGGCTGGTGTAGGCGAGGAGGCGGAGCAAGTCCCCCTCGGAGGTGGTGAAGTACTGCCACTGGCTCACCAGCTCATCGATGTCACTCTTCCTCTGCCGAACGCCCTGGGCGGCGCTCTGCCACCGCTCCTTCAGCCTCGTGAACTTCCAAACAAATTCCGGTCTTGGGAAAAATAGATGGTTAGAGAATTCTGACATCAACGTGTAGAAAAAATAACTATCAACGTGTAATAGGAACTTAGATTTGCTATTTATATGCACAATTTACATGGAAAAAAACTTCTTTAAATCTGAGCACCATTCAACGTAAACATGATGGGGAACTTGGGGCTGGGGCAGGGGCAGTGTGTGGGTTGGTGAAAGGCGTTTATCACAAGATAATTGCACATGGCCTAGTATTTTGCTGGGATGCATGACAACCACTGCCTTAAACAAACTTAAGCTGTTTTAACACAGATTATGCCAAGTGCTTTATGGAAAACTAAACATGGGATCAACGGGAAACAGATGAACAGGTAGGTCCCTTGTAATGTTATCGATTACTTGAGGGTTGTATGCTACATAATTTCAGCAATAAAGAATATGCTTTCTGCAACTACTCAACTATTTCTTTCCCAGATAAACAACGTCCTTCACATGATAAATAAGGCCTTTCATTTATTATGGGAAAAGTCACGCTTTGCCGTACTGATCAGATCAAAACTAGTTAATCATCCTGAAATTGGCTTGGATTTTATTACTTCAGAGCTAGGAAAAATGGGTTTTATATTTCTTAGTTATGTTGAAAGAAGATTCAGAGGTATATGGGTGATCATGGGGAGGAAAATAATGCCTATGGAGACATTTGGAGAGGTCATTTAAGGCCAGGCCCCTCCGGGCTCTGTTGGCAATTTCAGCAGCTATGCAAGCAGGTACAGTTACTGTCACCAGGCTGCCTAAGGGGCTCTGCTCTGCCTGACTGGAACTCCCCAGAGACCCCAACCTCATGTACACAGCATAGAAAGAAGTCTCTTCTTTCACAACTGTGACATAGCTACCTACTGGGAACAGCAGCACTTTGAAATTTATTTTTTAAATAGCAAAACATCATGAGGCTGAAGGTAGAGAGGAAAACACACTATAGAAAAATCCTTTGGGGTAAAAACTTAGTTAATGGTACTAGGTGGATGGGTGTTTGCAAAGCATCTGGTCTGCTAAGCCCACCCATCTACCATAGGGAAAAGGGCCCCTGATGTTTTTACAGCCATGAAGCAAGACTCCATCCTAATATAAAGTCAGAAGACCGCCCCATGGTGGTCTACCAATGACATGGCCGCAGGCACTGATGTGGTCAAGATTCACATGGTGGAAGGCCCGCCAGGCTTCATTGCCTTCCACAGGCCCACAACCATTACGAGTCCCAAAGAGCTTACCTCTTCTCTATTTCTGCTGTGTCCAGAAGTTGTAAGCACTGGGTGACGTAAGAGTCAGCAATTGTCTGGTTTATAGAAACTTCAGCTTCTAACATCTGTATATGAATTAAAATATGGGAATTGTTTTTGTGAATTTCCTAATAAAATCTAAGCTCACAGAGGATATGTGAGGTGATTAATTTTCAAAAGATTTGAGGCTAACTGCAAAAAATGCTTAACCATCACAACAGCACCTATGAATATAATTAGAAGCAAATAGGTTTAATAATAACTACATCTAAGGCCCATTTATTGGGCTTTTTCTATTTGTTAGGCACTGAGTAAAACATGCATTGTCTCACTTATTCCTCAACCTTACGACTTAAGTAAATACTATTAGACTCATTTGAAGAGGAGGAAACTAAGATGTTTGGTAACTTATCAAAGTCACCCAGCTTTGCCTGGACAGATTTCATTTTCAGTGGATGATCTTAATGTAACAATGCAGACTTAAATCAGTTACACTAAAAAGTTACAATGAACTAATCATGCACATTTTGGAAATGTAGGATCTGCCTATAGCCACCAGGAGTACTTTCAAATAAACATCAGCATAAGCATGGGGAAACTCCTCTGTGAAATTATTAATGCTACAATTATAATCATACCGGGTGCTTCAATACTTTACAAAACTATTCAGTGAAAATGCAAAGATGACTTGAAGTATTTTAACATGCTCTTGGTAAAGGGGTATCGTGTTTGCATTATGCAAAAGCAACGTTGTGCTAGAAGCTTCCACCTACTGTAGAAAATCTAGGAGTTCTGTCATTAATAAAATAGAGCAGCAAAACAAAATTTTGAAATTTATGAAATGTGTGAGAATTTTACAAATGATCAACCAACAACTGAATTTGCTCAAAGACATACATTCTGTGTTTAGGGATTGAGGATTGATAGGTACTCTCTGTATTTTACTTTATTTAATCTCTCTTCCCCTGAGTCCTGCCCCAGGGTGAGGGGTCCAAGGTGGCAGAGAGCACAGGTTTATTTACCTCATACGTTTTCTGCTGTTCCAGGAGAGCAGGGAGGCTGTCAGCAATGTTCACCTTGAGCATCTCTTCTATCTTCTCCAAAAGCTGGACCCACTTTTCACAGCAATGAAGAAACTTTTGATTCAATCCAATCCCCTGAAGTTCACTACGAAGGTTTAAAAACAAACAAAACAGAGCCATATAACAATGACATTACTGGGCTCAACTGTTAATTTTGCCTTAATTGAAACAGAATGGGAGAGCTGGGCTGTTCTGACCTGCAGCGTTCCAGTGCTGTCGCCGTGGCCCGAATCCATTGCCGGTTCACATTCTGTAATGTCTTGACAGCTACGTCACTAAGTGGGAGCTTGAGGCTTACTTCATTCAAATGCTCAATATCAGGTGACTGGGCTGTCAGTGCCAGCACATGATTCTGTGAAAAAGAAATTAAATTCCAGATTTTTGGATGCCAATAAGATATCTGGATTATGAAAAGGCTTCAGAAATCCTACAGACCTTCCTTATCTCAAAGAAGAGGGGGCTTCCCTGGTGGCGCAGTGGTTGAGAGAGCGCCGAATCCTAACCACTAGACCACCAGGGAACTTTGCGCAGTGGTTGAGAATCCGCCTGCCAATGCAGGGGACACGGGTTCGAGCCCTGGTCTGGGAAGATCCCACATGCTGCGGAGCAACTAGGCCCGTGAGCAACAACTACTGAGCCTGCGCGTCTGGAGCCTGTGCTCCACAGCAAGAGAGGCCACGACAGTGAGAGGCCCGCGACCGCGATGAAGAGTGGCCCCCGCTCGCCGCAACTGGAGAAAGCCCTCGCACAGAAACGAAGACCCAACACAGGCAAAAATAAATAAATGAGTAAATAAATAAAATTTAAAAAAAAAAAAAAAAAAAAAAAAAAGAAGAGGGAAAACTGGGGCCTAAATAGGTAAATGACTTGCCCACAGTCAAATAGCTAGTTAGTGTCAGAATCGGACCTGAACTCAGATCTCTCAATCCTGTGCCTCTTCTAGAACAAGCTGCACACATGGCCAGAACTGAAACAGCCCAGGAAATAGAACATGATCTCAGATTTTTATCTTTGAAGAAGATGGAAATGAGCTTTCTTTTTTAAAGGACCCATTCTGGACCTTCAAGTCGCATTTATTCTGCCAACAACTTGACCTTCAACAGAACATGCAGTTTATTTACAAAGTAAAGGAAAATTCAATCCTTAAAATAACCCTAGCAAAGCATGGTAGTTACACATCAATATTATGGTGAAATCATAGGAAAGCAAACTCACCAAAATTTTATCTTTAAGACAATATTCCAGGGACAGCCTCTAGGACAACAATATATTAAGCAAACATCCTTCACCATATCCATGTTCTCACTACAGAACTCTGCCACAATAGTCTAGGTCAGGGTCAACAAACGTTTACTGTCAAGGGAGAGATCATAAATATTTTAGCCTTTTATGACCCATATGATCTCTGTTGCAAATATTCAACTCTGCCCTTGTAGCATGAAAACTCCCACAGACAGTACGTAAATGGTGGAAGGGCATGGCTGTGCCAGTAACACTTTATTTACAAAACCAGGTGAGGGGCTGCATTTAGACCATGTGCCATAGTTTGCTGACTCTTAATCTAGGTTATGAATATTGGTCCTTAGGAGTTTGCAAGATCCAGAATTCTTTAATTCTTCCATTCATCTATGTTAACTATACTAAACTTACTAAGGTAATAAAGAAGGAAAAAAATATACCATTAATTTAATAGGGCATCTTACTTTTTGATCTTCAACTAACCAGAAAAATTCAATTAACCTCAATAGCCAACTGCTAGATTATTTTAGTTCACTGAAGCTAACTAGTAAAGACTTCAAGATTTAAAAGTCTACTAAAATTACTGAGGCATATTACTAAAATAGATCTCATGACCCAGCAATTCCACTCCTGGGTATATATCCAAAAACAACCAAAAACACTAATTTGAAAAGATATATGCAACCCAATGTTCGTAGCAGCATTATTTACAATTGTCAAGAGATGGAAGCAACGTAAGTGTCCATCAACAGATGAATGGATAAAGAAGATGTGGTACATATATACAATGGACCAAACTCAGCCATAAAAAAGAACGAAATTTTGCCATTTGCAGCAATATGGATGGATTTGGAGGGCATCATGCTAAGTGAAATAAGTCAGACAGAGAAAGATAAATACTGTATGATATCACTTCTACGTGGAATCTAAAAAATACAACAAACTAGTGAATATAACGAAAAAGAAGCAGACTCACAGATGAAGAGAAAAAACTAGTTGTTACCAGTCGGGGGGGCAATACAGGAGTGGGGGAGTAGGAGGTACAAACTATTGGGTATAAGATAGGCTCAAGGATGTATTGTACAACATGGGGAATATAGCCAATATTTTGTAATAACTGTAAATGGAAAGTAACCTTTAAAAAGGTATAAAAATTAAAAAATTAAAAAAGAGAAATAATCAACAAATAAATTGTATATATTTAAAGTGTATGGGACTTCCCTGGTGGTCCAGTGGTTAAGACTCTGTGCTCCCAATGCAGGGGCCCTGGGTTGGATCACTGGTCAGGGAACTAGATCTTGCATGCCACAACTAAGAGCCCGCATGCTGCAACTAAAGATCCTGCACGCCACAACTAAGACCTGCCACAGCCAAATGAATAAAATAAATAAATAAATAAATATTAAAAAAATAAAAAAGCAAAAAGCAAAAAAAAAAGTGTAAAAAAAAAAGATCCCTATGTTGTCATACTTTTCTAGATCTTAGGGAAAACAGGTCAAGAATGAATGGCATATCAATGACTGTGCTCAAGAGTTAAGATGCACATAGATGACAGTAATTCACTTTTTATTCTATGGTGAACCTGAGCCCTTAGGAATGACAAATATTGGCAATACCAGGAATAAGTCAGGATTTCCTTCTTTTTCTTGCTGGTAGAGTTTATCCAAATTCTCTTCTTCATGCGTAATGAGACCTTTTAAAGAGTCCAACTGGTCCCCAAAATCCTTGAACTGTGATAGAACAAACTAGAACAAGAGAAGTTTTCATTAGAAACAATTTTCATGTGCATCTATAACAGAATCAAGCACAGCCTTGTGATAAAAGTCCAAGCTGTTTTCAGCCCTAAGCAGTTCATTATCTTGAATCCAGAACACTCCTGATACTCACTTTGTGCCTTTGGCAAAGTATGAAGCCTTCACATGGATGAATAGATCAGTTGCTTGACAGGGGCACCTAGAGGAATCCTGCTAGCTAAATATATTTTCCCCGCTGTGTGATATTGGAGCCCCATGGCCTTCTATTCAGCTTTTTGATAGTTCATGCCCTAAAGGCTTTTCAAAAAGTGAATAAAATACATAACAAATGGCCGTGCTTTAAGCAGCTACTCTATGACTCAATTACCCCACTTGGAAATGCAAATAACTATGAGATCTGAACAGTGCATGAAATATATCACTTTAACATGTTCAATAAAGAAGAAACGTATGCTTAAGATCTGCCCATTGCCCATGTGATTGAAGAATCACATGACTGAAGAATCATGTCAAATGGTAGATATGTTTAGGGCATCTTTATTTTGTGGTTTCCCTAAGGTGCAGCCCACAAAGCACTAATAACTATCACTTCGCAAGATGTAAGGAATTGAAGGGAGTGTGCAAATGTCCAAGACTTCAACTTGAATAGAAAAATAAGATGAACCTTAAATTCATTTGTTTTCATAAGCAGCATCTTTTCCAAGTAGGAAGCCCTCTGGAGGGAGTGCATTTGACCAGAGAGGAGCAGGTGGGTGTTGGGCTCTGCAGGCTGTGGGAGTCGATCCAGGAGAGTGGAATCTTGGAGAAAGGCTTCTTTTGTCTTCTGCACATCATGCTGCAGCTCCTGGAGAAGAAAAAAGTGATCGCAAAACATTTCCTCCTCCTTTCCCAACAAAAATCCCCAACTCATGCCACTCCATCAACATCTAGGAGAATTTCTGCCCTGAAATAGTGGGTGTGGCTTTTTGTTACTGTTTATTTTAAAGAGATAAAAAAGCTAAGCCTTCTTTATATGATGCACATCACTGGGTGCTGTTCTGAAATTTGTCAGTTCAGAGCCAAAAGTAACCATAGATAAATAGAGTTGGGGCTTCTAGTTTACAGAAACTGGAGATGACTTGGGTACAGCCCTATGTTTTATATTTCTAATCAGTGAACACTTTAAGAATCTGCTTTAATGCATTTTAAGAATCAATCCAACCCCATCCTCTGCCTGACACTTTGTGACATAAATGGATTCATTTGCAGAGAGCGTAGAATTTCATTGACCAAGACGATTTTAGGGCTACTCCAGAAATATTGCAACTGTGTGAAATTTCTGTTTTTGTTGTTTTTTAAATGCCAACAGATTAGACAGAAGTTGATCAGAAATATGGTTCATATCTGTTGGATTCTTGTCTCTAATTTAATTGCTTAATACTTCTTTATTTGACCTATAGTATTAAAAGATACAAAATGTATCTGGTCACCTAGTTTAAAACTAGAAAGTATTTGCTTTCCAGGCATTCATTAACATAATAGAATAAAACCACAGAGGAAAGTATACAACTCTTAAATAATAGTCTGAAAATCATTATATCCACAGAAAAGCCTTATTAACATGGTGGTGAATCTAAATGATTATTCATTTAGATTAGATAATTATTTAGATTATTTAGATAATTATTCATGATTATTTCTAAATCAAGAGATTCAACATCTACTATTCTTACATGACCACATTCAGCTGATATATTTCTGCTTTTATTGGAGACTTTGTATGAAGCTTTGGCTTTAGAGATTTACCTGCTAGAGTGAAAGGGGAGATTTGGAAGGAGG
Source organism: Balaenoptera musculus (assembly GCF_009873245.2). NCBI lineage: Eukaryota > Metazoa > Chordata > Mammalia > Artiodactyla > Balaenopteridae > Balaenoptera > Balaenoptera musculus. The sequence goes on along the minus strand of NC_045786.1, from coordinate 138,591,425 downwards.
TGGTGTCAGGTGCCCCTGACCCAGCTACCTGCTGCCTGGCCCTCACCTCTGAGCCACCACCTGGCTCTCCCAACCCCACACGTCCCTGTCTTGCCTGTGTCCTACATGGTCTGCTCACACACCTGTCCTGACCCACTCCTCCCTCCCTGTGGTCTGTCTAGTCTCTGGGTCATGGCCCTGTCTGTCAGGCTGTCTTGGCCTTGGTTTTCCCAATGGGCTTAACGCCTACCTTTACGTCCCGCAGGGCTGGGGGCAGGATCTCTGCCAGGTTGTTTCCAGATGTGTTGATGTTTGCGAGCTGTTGGTACTTTGCTTCCTGCTGCTCCAGTCTTGCTGCAGCTTCAGTGTGAGCAATGTTATATGCCTTCCAGAGCTGTAGCGGGCTCTGGGCCCTCTGCAACTGGTCTGCAATGTCTTGGTTTACCTGCGTCCACCTGTCAGGGCAACATGAACAACAGGAACCCCATCCATCCTTTCCTTTGCAGCAAAAGCACAGTGCCCACACTCTACCCATAAGTTAAGAGCAGATAGATTAAGAAGACGCGTTAATGTCTTTTCAAAATTAATGCCATCATTAATATATAAATAGAATTCCAAATTAGGAGACTTCATTGACTTTATAATTCTCCACAAAACCCGCAAAATTTGTGACTGGCAGGAAATATCTATTGTATGATGAATGTCTCTTAGGCAAAAGTGAAGAAAGTACTGAACTGTTTGCCTGATGAAACTTCCTCCACATGGGAGGGCCTCCTATTTTATAGAGAGGGTCTTTAAGTAGGTCTTATTTAAATTGTGTTTATGTCAAATTTATTTTCTAATTACAAAAGCAACATGTTCCTTATATAAAAGTAGAAATAAAAAACAATATATTTTCCTACTTCTCAGCAAAGGGTATTTATTTTCTATTATGTTCTAAATTTGCTAATATTTTAATGTTTTGTAGAAATACGGTATGTTGTAGGACTAATTTCTTTGTGGATTGAGAGAAAAAAATGGCAGATATTACCTGGTACTTGATAATATTTTATTTGTTCTTTAGAGAAAAGTTAATTCCTGCGTATTCTCTTTCTACTTAGGCCAATTTGCATCAGAAAGTTACTCACTTGGTAAAACTGATCTTAGTCACATGAGAAGAGAAAATTGTGTACCCCTCAAAGGATGCTACCACACAATATATGAGGGAAGGCAGCAGCAGAGTACCCAGGCCCCAGATATACATAGCTGGTCTCCATGGGGAGGCCAGGCTAAAAATCAACTCTGGAGTCCAGGCGAACTTGACTAGAGCTGTTGATGAAACCTAGTTAGAGACCTCGTTTTTAGAGTAGATACCACCAAGTTATGAACAATTGCAAATATTAAAAGTATTTCTGCATCCATGAAAATTAGCTAATTTTGTGGTGCTGGCACATTCATTGGTTGTATGATTTTTTTTTTTGGATTCTCATTTATATGCACTGTTAAACTGCTACAAAAACTAAAAATCGTAATAATAAGAAAAATAAGAAGTTATTTTCTGTAATACATTTTTCATTCTATTAAAATTGAAAAGTAAAAAAAAAGTAGAAATTTAAAAATTTTGTTTTTATTCCATACTATGGACTATAATATCTTGTTTTTCTTTCCCATTTAACTTAAAAAAATTTTCCCATGTTATTAATAAAAAATAAGTAAGCCTAAGTTTAAATGGCTGTACATAATGGTCTATAAATGGTCTTTTTTTGTTTAATTACCAAATTCCAGCTTAGTATGGAATATTGGAGTAATTTTTAATTTTTGCTTCCAAAAATAATTCTCAGATACAACTTTGTTCAAAGGCTTTTTTCTGTATTTCAAGATATTGGTATTAAATTAGACTTATTAGAGAATTATTGGGTCAAAGAATATAAATATATAAATATTTTTAAGGTTATGGGTATATGTTCAAACTGCTTTCTGAAAGCATTATAATGTTTACATTCTCACCCAAAGCACATGAGAATGCTTGTTTCACAATATCCTCAACCCCGCTAAGTGGGAGAAAAAGGTGACAAATTGCATAATTGCTTTACTTCTTTGTATTTCACAAATCTTCTCAGAACCACCTGTTTTTAAACAAGATTTTCCCCAATTATAAATACAACATATGCTCACAACCCCTCACAAAACATGTGTATTTAAATCTACCCATACCTATATTGAGATTGTCTACCCATCTACCTACCTACCTACCTGTCTATAAAGAGAAAGTAAAAAAAACACCTGACATCTCATTAATCTAGAGATAACTACTGTTGGCATTTTGGTGCTATTTTCTTCAGTCTTTTTCAGTATGCCTTCCGATATATTCTTGTGCCAACAACTGAATGTGTATGTGCAGTGGTGACAACTGAATCCCTTTAATAGCAACCTGAACCACCATATGTTTTGAAGGAGGCCCCCATTACTGTATGTGAAATTAGATACGTGTCTGTGTTTCTCTTTACCCTCCCTCCTCCCCCTCTTCCACTAAGGACTGGATCAAGCGCTGAGGACACCACTGCAGGGTACATAAATGTGGTGTCCCTCGTTCAACACATATTCAAAGTTGGTTTATAGGAGAGGCTGAATCTGCATGAAGGAAGGGTGGAGAAGGCCACTGAGGGTAGCTTAATTTCTTCACCACTGTCTGGAACAAATCAGCTTTGGGCCAACTTTCATATCCCATCCAGCTATATAAAAGCCTCACAATCAACCAGGGCCACACTCCTTAGAAGGAGTTTTCTATCATAAGTAGTTCATCAAAGAATTCCTCCCAACCTCACAAATATCTCCTGAGAGGTATTCTAACATCCCCTTACTTGCACCTTATAATGTTTCCAGTGAGACAGACTGCCCATCTGGCCACCCCTTAGCCTGTTTCTGCCTGTTGATTTTGGTGCCCTTGAGGATCACATCGGGCATTTAGCCTATGCCCACTGAACGTGGCTACACTGGGGCTGTACTTTGGACATTTCTAGATTGATTATACCAAACACTTGTACAAGGCAAGTAACAGCCTTCACAACGTCAAATCTTACGTGAACGAGATCCTTCAAAGCAGGAGAGACCAGAATAGTATGAAACCAGTTATCTCAGATGATTAAGAAGGCTTTACCCAGCCTACGTCCCTTCATTTGTCACACGTCATTAAGATAAAAATATCTGCTCTACCATTCAAATTGCATCTTAAAGTGTACCTTGTGTGAGTATTTTGGCATTTCTCTTGAATTATTTCAGCAACTGAGGGGCAGTAATCTTTGAGTTTTCCAATAACCTCCTGGAGTTTCTTCCAACTCCCTTCACTGCTCTCAGCTTCGTCTTGAAGAGTCTAGGAGGACAGAGCAGGAATGTCAGTTGCAGAACAGCCTGGCCTCGTCCAGAGAAGGCAGCAGCTGGTCAACACTTGCCGCTGTACCACAATAATGTTAACACGCAAACTTTAATAGGACAGGGATAAATTATCAGAAATGTGAAGAAGAAGACTGAGAAGGCATTCTTTCATGGGGCTAGCACTTGAAATAGCATACTTAAAAAAAAAAACACCCCGAACCCAAACCTTTAAATTGTGGAATAATATGGACATGAAAGATGAAGAAAAATTCACAGTATACTTGTACCAAGTGTCACTCATTTGGTTCATGTCATTCATTTTGAAATTTCAAGTTATACTTTTGATGCTGCTGTTTAAAATACTGTTTCGTGTTTCTCTGTGGAGAACATAACAGTAATTGTGTTCATTTCTGTGCTTTCTTCCATTGGAGATTTTCTGCCAATAATGCATTGTGCCAAGATCTGGTTAATATACCTGAAGGTTCTGCACCTGGCATCTTAAGGCCTCTAATGATAAAACCACAGGTTTGCTGTGTTCCATGCAGTACCAGAATCGGATCGTCATCATATTCACTTCATCATAGAGTTTATCATAAATCTTCCACTCCTGTAAAACAGACTGCATGGAGGTCTTGAGCTCATTGACCTATACAAAAAGTAGACACATATTCAGGAAATCATCGACAAGAGGCTCTCTCATCTTTTTTGTTTCCCCCTCCTAAGGACTCTACCACTGTATCCAATTTAGGCATTTTAATTTGAGAGTGGAGCTTCAGTGATTCACTGAAGGTGAGAAGGGTGGGTCAATGAACAAGAAATATCAAAGAAGGCTAAGTTTTAAAGTAGCTGAATGGAAAAGAGCCCTGAGACCAGAAGGACCAGCACAGAGAGAGTTCAGCCTACAGAGGGACAGCCCAGGGAAAAAAACACTGAGTGAGGAATCAGAATCTCAGAGTATACATTTCAGTGACACCCTATTAGCTTTCTGACCTTGGGCAAGCTATTTAATCCTTGAGTCTATTTCTTCATCCACAAAACAGATATAATAAATGAAAACATAAAGAAAATAGTGTCTGTGAAAATGCTCTGAAAACTGTAAAGCATTGTAAATGTAAAGTGTTAACCTGTGTTACCTGGCACTTAAGTCTGGTTACTACTGGAGAGCAAGCAAAACTTGGAGAGCATCATGCTTGGCCAAAATGATGGGCAAGTGCAAAGTAGGAGGAAATGCAATGGTGGCCATATTTTATCCTTTAATGTGTTTTGATAATTATGAAAGGTTGAAAATTGAAGCATTTAAATGATCTCTGACACAATCGAGAATATACAAGTATATAAATCTTTATATATTATGTAAAGAACACTTATATCTCAACAATAAAAAGACAACCAAACTCAAAAAGGGACAAAGGACTGAATAACCATCTCTCTAAAGAATATATATAAATGGCCAATAAGCATATGAAAGGACACTCAACATCCACAGTCATTAGAGAAATAGAAATCAAAACCATGAGATACCACTTCACATCCACTAGGATGGCTATAATCAAAGTTGGATAATAGCTAGTACTGGCGAGACTATGGAAAAATTGGAACGCTCATACACTGCTGATGGAAACGCAAAGTGGTGCATCTTCTGTAGAAAAGTTTGGCAGTCTCTCAAGAAGTTAAATACTGTATAGAGTTACTAATATGACCCACTAATTCTACTCTTAGGTATATGCCCAAGAGAACTGAAAGCATATGTTCACAAAAAAACCTATACACAAACCTTCTCCACAGTGTAGGAGCATTTTAATGTCTCCATATCCTTGTCAACACTTGTTACTGTCTGTCTTTTTATTGCAGCTATCCCCCTGCAGCCTGTGAGCATCTTGAGGGTAAGAACCATTTATTTTCTTATCATTGCACCCTTGGCAGTGAGCACAGTGCCTCACAAAAGATATGTTAACAAATGACTCATACAGATATGTTAAGCTCACCCTACTTTTCTGCCTGAGTCCTGGGGAAAGAATGAGGCTGAGGGTCACCTATGGATTTCATTTACATGGGTTATTCCCAATTGTCTCTTGGAACAAATGGTTGAAAGTAGATTTTAGTAGATGACAAATAATCCACAATAAAGACTCTCTGGGAAACATGGACACACCTATAATAGGTTAGTATTTACAATTTCTCTCTCCATTTGTGGGGAAATGTCAAAGTTGCAGTGTCTGAGGATGCCTGTCCTTTGTCTTTTGGTGTTCTTCCTCCCAGAAGGGGTAAATGCAGACTTTGACATGCCTTGCATACAATTACCAGACGTCTTCCACAGTCTTCTACGCTTTCTCCTCACCACATGCTGTTTCTCCCCACCTCTGGAGTTTTCCCTTTGCTGACCATGCTTCTAGCTTAATAGAGGCTACATGCGATAGGATCATGCCCTCCCTGAGGCATCTCCCTGGGTGTGGGGAATCTGAGCTGCTTCTTCATAACTGCTCCTGTATATCTGGCCAAGAAACAATGCCAGATGCTCTGTTGGGTTTGGGGTTGGGGTTGGAGACTTTTTTGTGTGTGTGAGTACATTAGACAAAACAAAGATAACCAGGTGGATTTCTAGCTTGCCAAGGATGTGGGAATTTGGTGGCTTTGCCTCTGATTATCCAGTGAAGGAAAAAAATAAGAGAGATCTGAAATGTTTTTCTCTACTTCACTTCAGTAGTTTTCACAGCAACTTTTCAGTTGTTGGTATTGAGCGAGTGTCCATTATTAAACAAGAAATAAGATAAAAGAAGGCTACGTGGAGAGAAATAGTACACTGTAAATGAATTCTAGTACCTGGCTGATAACACTGTTTTTCTTTTGAAATAACTCATCAATTTTGGATGCTGTATCTTCCAGCAATGGCATTGTCCCACTCTCTGAAGTCAGGTAACTTTGTCTCAATTCATCCAATGCTTTGGATTTAATTGCAAGTTGATTTTCTATATCCTGGAAGGGCAAGAGGAAAAGGTTTTCATAGGTACAATATTACAAAACAATTAATAACGGGTAAGAGGTAGGAGTCTGCATTTTTCAAGTAATAATGCCAATAGAGTATATAATTTAATAACATTACACAGAAGACATTTTAATCATATCACACACTCTCAATTCAATTTTTACAGTGAAATTTTGTAATATGAATTTACAATATTATAATATGAGGTTTTACAATACTTTCCATTATTACATGGCTCTAGATTTTAGAAGAGTCTAGGTAGCAAGTCCTTATCATCATGGTATAGTAGAAAGAGTCTAGGAATATAGTCTCCATTCCACGTCTGCCCTGTACTGGCTGTTGGACCAAGCGTTAAGTCATCAAACTGCCAAGTCTGCGTTTTCCCATCTGGAAAATAGTGATGACATCCCAGGCCTGAGTAACTTAGCACTCAGGTGAAAGCAGGGTGGCCGGCTGGGGGTGCTATAGCACTGCGCTTCCAGTCAGGAGGCGGCTGTAAACGCTCTAACATGGAAATGGCTAGTGGGTAGTTAGAAACAGGATACGACCATCCGAAAAGATCTCTTATGGAGGTGTTGCTGCCCACATATTATATCCCGTATCATTCTGTAACCTGTAGAATGGGGGTCTGAGCCGACTTTCCAGCCCCAACAGTGAAGAGCGCCATGCCTTCCTGTAGGCAGTGTAGAACCCACGTAACCTGTGCCATCTACAGCTCTGGGACAGTGGACCTGCTCTCAACAAGAGTGACACAATCAGGGCGGTGTGGAGGGAGGAGTAAACCCACGTTTGGGTGAGGGCACCTCAAAGACCAAGTGACCTGACAAATGATGACTGAACGAAAAAAGGGCACAGCCAACATGCTCTAGCCCAAATGGGATTTAGACAGTGGTTCTGAGGGAAAAGTAGTCCTTTGAGAACACATTACACAGTAGGTAAAATAAAACCATTTTCCTCTGAAGAAACAGAAAGAAATACTAAAAATCATGGAGACTTGAGTAATTTTGTAAATACTGGAGAAATTAATAAAAACACAAAAACTGGAAAACATCTAAATCAGAATTCCCGTGGAGCATTTTTTTTTTTTTTTTTTGGCTGCACCGTGTGGCTTGTGAGATCTTAGTTCCCCAGTCAGGGACTGAACCCAGGCCACAGCAGTGAAAGCACCGAATCCTAACCACTGGACTGCCAGGGAACTCCCAACATTTTTTTCTTAGGAGTAGCATTCAAATCTCTTAAGAACTACAATAACCATGAAAATACTTCTGTTTATCATTAAAAAAACAGCATTTTGTAATTCTGTAAAACACATGAACGTATCTATTTTATAGAAGAAAGTAAGTACCTGGGGGCTTTGAGGAGAACCCTCAGAAACTACGGCAGCTTGCCCTACTCCCTGGGGCAGGCATGGTAACTAACAGCCTGACCAAGTCACGCTGGACAGGTGCCGTGTGTCTTCTCACCTGACAATCCAGGAGTGTCTTCTGCACCGAGATCACACTTTCAGGTTTTTGTAAAGTGTTCAGTCTCTCCTCTTGTGCCTCCATCCAGTTGTTCAGAATCTGTATTTTGTTTTCATTCTCAGTGATACTTTCCAAAAGTTGTTCTAATTGTTGTATCTACCAGTTATGAATAAGAAAATAAAATTTTCTTATTTTAAACCACATGCTTTAAAATGTAAATGTCGTGATATGTTATTTTTAATAGGATAATTTTGTTTCTTCTCAGATGATTTCTAACGTTTTGCACAAGATTTCCCAACAACTTTTGGAATAATGATTCATAAGTCAGGAAATATGAATTATTTTCTCCTTTTTAAAAAAAATCTAACACTTGAAATGAAAGCTAACCTGATAAGAAAGCTGGCTGTTCTGGAGTTCCACAATATCTGTACAAAACAAAATCATGTTGCTAACACTCAATATTTTTTCATTGCATCGTCTATTGATATATGTAAAGCTTAAGAAAATTTTTTTTCCCCAGACTCTCTTCATTAGACTCACTTAAAAACTGTCAATATAAAGAATATCACAAATAATGCATCAATTTAATAAAGTAATATTTTTTAAATGTCTGTGGTTCTTCTCATTTCTAATGCTTAGAATGTTTATTAGGTTACAATCATAGTATATATAATGTTTTATACTTCTTTTCATATGCCATAGGCACTTGCTATGTCATGACTTGTATTAACCTAAAAGGCTGCCCAGTATTTCATCAAATGGACACCATATCATTTGATTAATTATTTCTCTCGTGTTGGAAATTCAGGCAGTCTACATTTTTCACCAGAATAAATAATGTTGAATTGAACACTTGGTGCACATATCTTTTCCTTTTTGAAGGACTATCTACTTAAGATAAATGTAAAAGAAGTGGACGGCTGGGTTAAGAGATAAGATGATTATTATGGTTCTTGAAATTTTCTGAATGCTTTCCAAAAGGGTATGTAAGCCATTATCTGCAATGTATGAATGTGAAAGCCTTGGGCTTTTATCTTTGTCTTAAGTTTTTCTAATTTAGTAAGTGTATAATGTTATTAATGTTTATTTCAAATGTCTGACAATTAAAGTTGTAACCTTTCCATATTTATTTGCCAATTATAATTTTCTCTTTTGTGAATTATCTGCTCATGTTCTTTGCCCATGCATGTACTCAAATCTTAACTGTATGAATCTATTTGTATGCATTCTCCACACAATAAAGAAATCAACCAATTTTCACTATTGTATATAAATATTAAATATTTTCCCAAGAATAAGTTTCCTTAATCTTTTCGGTCATGGAATGAAAATCTACCAAGAAGCCATATACATTTTTCTTCCTTTTTATAATTTTTCTAAAGCTGAAATAGCTTTGCTGCTTTTTAACATCTACTTTCACAGAAAATGTCAAAATTTCTGACCATTTAGTAGCCTCATGTAATACTTGACATCTTCTTAAATAACATTTCTCCTCTTCATTTGCCTAAGTCAATTTCCCACTAAGAAATCGCAAAGAAATATAAAAACTATTTCCAACTCCTATATGCACCAATGGAGGATAGGATTTAAAAGGGGCTAGAATTGAGATGATTATTAGGTTTAACTGTAAGTTAACCACACAAATGTCTTTTTGGTTTTTTTAATTAATTTTTTTTGGCCACTCCATGCAGCATGCAGGATATTAGTTCCCCAACCAGGGATCGAACCCATGCCCCCTGCAGTGGAGTGTGGAGTCTTAACCACTGGACCAACAGGGAGGTCCCACAAATGTCTTTTAAAATTTTTCAGAAAGTGGTATTTTGCAAAGGCTAAATCATACATCAAGCTGTGACCACGAGCTCACCTTTCCATTCAGTGTTCCGTGGACCCGGTGCCATTGGCGGTTCATCTCTCCGAGATGCTCTGCAAACTCTGTTCTCTCATAGCGCTTACTTTCTACATCACAGGTGCTTAACTGAAGTAATGACTGGTTAACAAAGTCAACTATCCATTGTTTATAGTCCATTTCCATTCTAAACTCCTAAAATGAACAAAGAAAACAAAATTAAACCACCAAAGCCTGAATTGAAGTATGTGAACTGGACCTCTCCTTTGGTGCACCGTAGGGGGCACCAGGCTCCCACCCAGTAATCAAGGGGCACCTGTCTGGAGTTATGTTCTACCCTCCCCTAACCCCACCACGCATCTGCTTTATTTGAGTGGAGAGTCTTTTTGGGAATTACACATTCCTGGGAACAGAGAGACTCACCGCTTTCAAACAGACTGAAAAGTCAAAGATGGTACCATGTATGGTAGTTGCATCATAGGAACCCAAATCAAGACCCAGAGTCTGACAAAGGGTTCCTCTGAGAGGCTTCCTGAGAGCTCCACTGGAATTCAGTGCCATCCTGTGGGCTCATGGAAATGACAGGATGGGAAGTCTGAAGTTAAGACTCTCCCAGAAAACCCAGGACACCTTTAAGGAGCTCTGCCAGTTTAGGCAGCTTCTCTGCTCCTCTGTGGACCGTGTAGGGCTCCCTGTTTGGATGACTTTAAGTTCTAGAGCAATCCTAAACTCTCCCAGGGCCAAGCATGTTTCTGTTTAGGCTGATACTTGTTGGGTTTATTCTGGCAAGTTCTAGCACCTCCGTAGGAGACATCCAGGGGTAAAACTATGTGCTAGGTTACTAGGGCCTGTGAGAAAAATACACATAGACCCTCTACAGATTGTACTACTCACTGAAGTTAGGATGGGATAGGATATAAAAAGGAAATCCTTGCTAATACCATGCTTTGTGATTAAGCCATTCATCTTCTGCCCACCAGAGGCTAGATCCATTAGCCTATGAGGTCTTGGAAAGCAATGACCGGAGTCTTCATTCATCTTTGTGTTCCTAGTGGCAAACACCTTGCTCGGCACACAATAAGTGTTTGTGCGTGGCTTGTTAAATGTTAGTTAAATCTACTTGAAATCAAATATCGTGGAGAAGGCCACATTCCTATCTATTTGTAGAAGGATATCAACTTTTCCTTACGCATTGTCTTATCCAAAGAACATTTACTTAACACCTATTGGATGCCAGGTATTGGGCTAGGTGTGCTGTTTCAGGGAGGTAAAGGAGGAGCCCCTGCTCTCAAGAAGCTAAATCAAGGCGGGGAGATAGGTAAGTAAGAAAATAATTATAATACCGGGTGACAGGAACTATTGATAGCACCATGGAGACACCTAATCCTGGAAAGTAAACTGATCTGGCTGGGAGAGTCAGAGTAGATTTCCAAATGAGAAGATACTTGAACTGACTCCTGAAGGATGACTAAGAAGATTCCTACAGCTAAAAGCGGGACACTGGAATTCCAGGCCAAAGGTACAGCACGTACAAAAGCAAAAGCATGAGCAGGAGAGCACCAGGAGCGGTGGAGGGACCGCAAAAGATTTGGTTCAGGCAGAGTCCAGGGTTTATGTGGGGAAATGAAGAGCTGAGGCTGGCCAGAGCCAGTTAAAAGCTTGGATTCTGTCCTGTGGTGATGGGAGCTACCAAAGGAATCTGGGCAGAATAAGAGCAAGTATACTAACTTCTCTCTCTAGAATCATCCACCATCCCATTCCCCACCCTTAGAATTAGTTTTTCTAAATAATATCCTACATGTCTCTTTGTCCAGTATTTCCCTTCCAACTGACTTGCCTTCTTTATTTAATGAAAAGGCTTCTGGCGTTTTTGTGTAATTACCTTGTACTTGTGAAGAAGATTTCTAACTTGAGATGCAGAACTCAGTGAATGCCCAGAGTCTTCATCTGCAGTTTGATGTTCCACGTTGCTCATCCAGTTAATCATTTCTGTTATTGCTTTACGAGATGGCAATTTCTCCATCTGAAGCTGCAAAATCAAAATGATTTCCATTTAATTACCTGCAGTTAACAAAATGAATCAGGGCATCACTTAAGATAATATCTGGCTTGATAAAAGGTCTTGCCACATAATTATGCAGGTTACTCACAAAAACAAACCCAGCATTCAAGCTTAGAATAAGTGACCCTAAAACAATGACAATGACCTTCACATAAACTAACACAGTGGTGCAGATAAACTGGGAAATAAAGTAATTAAGCCTGATTTCTCTCTTAAGAAAAATCCCACTGGAGGAGAGTCCAGTAATTAAGACCTATATTCAGTGGTGCCAGAGAAAAGATAGGTGGTGTCAATGAAAATTACTGAGTCAGAGAAATGATTTTAAAAGAGTTGTGAGCTAACAAGTGAATGCTAATGCAAATGCTGGGTCTTTAAATACTTACCTGGTGAAGTTTTTCTTGGATGTCAGGAAGCTGAGTTATGAGCATTGTCCACTTTTGTTCAAACTGTGCTAAAGAAGCTCTCAGTGTCGCCGTGTCAGCTTCTTTCAGGTGAAGAAGTTGGTTCCCAGTACTTAGAACTGCAGTTTTCAAGGAGGACTTTTCATCAAGTTCCTTTGAAAACTCCTAAAAGGAAACAGTTTTAAAGTTTAGAAACTTTTAAAATTTAAATGTGGCATGGATGGGCTTCCCTGGTGGCGCAGTGGTTGAGAATCCACCTGCCAATGCAGGGGACATGGGTTCGAACCCTGGCCTGGGAAGATCCCACATGCCACAGAGCAACTAAGCCCGTGCACCGCAACTACTGAGCCTGTGCTCTAGAGCCCATGAGCCACAACTACTGAGCCCACGTGCCACAACTACTGAAGCCCGCGCACCTAGAGCCCGTGCTCCGCAACAAGAGAAGTCACCACAATAAGAAGCCCATGCACCGCAATGAAGAGTAGCCCCCGCTCGCCGCAACTAGAGAAAGCCCGTGCGCAGCAACGAAGACCCAACACAGCCAAATAAATAAACAAACAAACAAATAAATATAAATAAATAAATAAATATGGCATGGAGTAACTAAGAGTCAGAATAACTGGTTAGAGTCCAAAACTAAATAACTGAATTCAATTCAAATAGTAAATATTTATATGTGTATGTATGTATGTGTGCATGTGTATATGCGCTCACATGTGAGCGCATATACACATGCACACACACACATTTTTCCTGCTAAGTGTCAGGCACTGTTCCAGGCATTTGATATACGGTGGGGAACAAAAGAGATGGAGTTCCTGCCCCTTGAGTGGCTTATAATCTAATGGATTAATATTTTTAAAAATAGACAAATCATCATTTCAACAATAAAAAGAAAATATGGAACACAGCACAAAGTTCATTTTTTTTAAAAGTTCATATTAAATGAACTAAATGCAACAAATTTTTAACTAAAATATCTGAAATCTTTCCTAGTACTTACAGGTTTTTCCAAGTATATTTTAAAAATATTTACATTTTAATATCAAAGTGAGTAATCATAGCTACAAAATATGAAAAATGGAGAAAAGACTAAGGGAAAAGACGAAAAGGCCTCAAAGTATAATTTATATCACAAAATTAATACTTTCTTTTCTTCAAAAAAAACCCTTAAAACAATAGAACAATAACATTTTAGTAGAAACATCAATTCTGTATATAACAATTTAAAACCATGTATTTATTAGCTAACATTTATGAATTAATAATCCTGTGAGGTTTTAGGGGGCAGGTAGGGGAGTTATTTTCTACACTTGTAAAACATGCCCCATGTCAGGGCAAGTTTTAAATATATATATTTTTTAGAGTGTCAATTTAAAATATACTTTATCATTATTATAAGCATATAAATCAATAGTATAAACAAATAGTTCTAAGTTTGAAGAATGCAGCTGCTATTAGCCCAAGTTTTACCCCTTATCTACAAATGATTATGGAAACTATCACACCAACTCTCCTAATTTTCCCCCGATATTCTTTTCTAACCAACAATTACCTGAGCATATTGTATTACAACTTACAAAAAAATTGTTTATGTTGCTTCTGATTGTGTCCAAGTCCTGAGACACATTGAGGGACTGCTCTTTCCAGTAGTTCAGAGTTTGCTGAGAAGATTCCAACCACTTGGTTAACTGATCTGAATCTCTGTTATAACTAATAGGAGCAAAGTGGGAGAGAAAGGAAATTAGAAACGATATGCATCCCCCATATATTTTCTTCTGTTTCACCATTTATTTTCTTGTGTTGACCAATCCTATTATTCAGAAAAATCATGATTTTTTAAAGAATTATACCCTGTTTAATCCCAGGTCCCAAATCTGATGCTCCTGTCATTTTCTACGACTCTATAATGACTAATCAAGAACAAAGAGGCATTTTAAAGTCTAAAATAGTCTTTTAAAAGTTTATTACAGCTATACAAAAGTAAACCCACAGGTAAGGACAGAAATTATTTTTATTCATCAAATGTCCTCTATAGATTTGTGTACAGTAAAAATATAACCAGCATTGGTATAAGTTGTATAATAGCAAATTGCTATTGGCTAGATGCCAATATATTTATCTGATGGAATGAAAATATCCAAGCAAAATGCTGTCCCTCTTGTAACTTCTAAACTTCTTTAGGTTAAGACAGCCTCCCTAAGAGGTGGGAAAGAGAATGAGGTTAAATGTTCTATGTATTCTACCTTCTTCAAGGGTTTCAAGAATGAAGTAAGAGAAAGACAAATACCATATGATATCACTTATATGTGGAATCTAAAATATGATAAAAATGAACTTATTTACAATACAGAAACAGACTCACAGACATAGAAAACAAACTTATGGCCACCAAAGGGGAAAGGGATGGGGAGGGATAAATTAGGAGTTTGGGATTAACAAATACATACTACTATATATAAAATAGATAAACAACAAGGTCCTACTATAAAGCACATGGAACTATATTCAGTATCCTATAATAAACAACAATGGAAAAGAATATGAAAAAGAATATATGTATTATATATATAACTGAATATATATTACTGAACATGTATTATGAATCACTTTGCTATATACACCAGAAACTCACACATTGTAAATCAAGTATACTTCAATACAAAATAAAAAAAATTTTTTTAAAAGATTTGATCAGTTAAAGCAAAAAAATTCTTTGAAGAACTCCAAAGACTTTTTCAAACTATTCCATTAGCTAAAATTATTTTTAAGATTTAAAAAAATTTTGGAAGAATGTAGGAAAGAGCAACGTCATGGCATAAAGGTTAACATGTGTATAATTCTATAACATAATTCCTAGTTTCCACAGGACTGATTACACATTATCCTGAGTCCTGCAAACTAGCATCAGAGACTCTAGTTCCCATTTAGCCTGGAAGAGGGACTCAACTGCTTTAGATTGTCAAAAACCATACAACAGGGGGACAGCATGTAAAATCTGGTTGACTGCAGAATCCCTCTGAGGTCTTTTTCTGATGCCAATCAATCCCTAAGAAACCACACCTGAGCAGATGCTTGAGAAGCGTTTGTAGTCTGTGTAGTTCATGATCAATTTTTTTGTTTAGGGACAACCACTGCTCTTCCAGTTTTGCAATCTGGCCCTCCAGTTCAGGACAGCTCACGGAGACCACCAGCTGTTTGCCTTCATTCACAGTCTGGTAAAGCCGGGCATGCTTCTCATCGATGTTTCTTTTTATTTGCTAATAAAAATAAAGTCATAGAATGAATTATTTAAAAATTAAATCAGCCAGTCAATTCACAAACACTTCATGAAAAACCTACAGTAGAGGCTACTGAAGAAACAGTAACACTTTCCAAACCCTCAAGACTCTTGCAGTCTGGCTGAACAAACATGATTAATGGATTATTAATTATCTTTCACAATGAGAGTGTCCAATGCATTTCTACTGCACAGATTATACATGCAATATAAAATGAAAATTCACAGATTTAGATCTGATTGGTTACTTCTTTCACCTAGAAACTAAAAAGGTGATGGTCTACAGGGCACACTGAGCTTGCAAAGAGGTTTTGTGTGACCTAAAGCTTATTCTGAAAATCAAGAACTTTTACATAGAAATCAAGATTTCCTGTGACTCGGGGAAAACAGGAAGCTCTAGCAAGCTCCTTTGGAAGAGGCTGTTCTCCTGGGTTCTCCTCCACCACTGTCCCCACCAGCCCTCCAGCTGTCCACCCGGTCAGTGACCCTTATTTCTGTTCTCCTGCCTGGGCACCTGGAAGCATTTTACATTGCGGACTAGGTACGAAGGGGATCAATAAGAAAACATTTCTTTATCATCTTTTAGACCCAAACAGTAGGGGGAAAAGCTCATTTTGAGAGTCTTCTGGATATAAGGATTCAGGAGGGAGAAAAGAAGAGGATTTTAGAAGAATAAATGAAAACAACACATTGGTAATTCAACTTCATGAAAAAAAAAACAAAATTCTTCAGAACTGCGAATGCAATGACCCCCTGAAGACAACTCTGTCTAAAGGCAATTATCTTCTGCAGTTGGGTTCAGCTAATGACACATATCCTGACAGTTACTTAAATTTAATCTTAAAAAATAAATTATGATCAAAACAGAATATTTGCTATTTTCCAATTAACTTAAGCTTTTTAAAAAAATTAATAAAAAAGTCTACCTCCAATGCCCTTTCCACCACTCCTAGCTGCAACTCCTTCTGCCTGCCCGACTCCACAGGCTAGAATAAAATGTCCAACATTAGTTTAAAAAAAAAAAGGTTCTAATTTTCTAAGCCTTCAGTGTGAGACATTTCATCTTAAGAGCATCTCTGAGAAGTTTTTTATTTTTTTTTTCAAAATATCTTTTGTTACAGTTACATGGAAATGCTATTGTTTCATGGGTTACCCTCATATCTGAGAAGTTTTAATTTTCCCATTTTATACACGGGCGTCAGACTGCACTGGTCACTAGGTCAATGAGGTGTCAACCGGCACTGGAACACGGCTTGTTCAACACCAGAGGCCATGCAACGGACTGACCCTACATTCCCGGCCCACAGACGTCCCCTGATCAAGATACACACAAACCTCTCCATGACGCAGAAGACGATAACGACCTAAGGAACGCTATCAGTGAGATGGGCTTTACTAGATATCTGTCTTCTTTTAGTCTGGAAAATGTATTTAAAAGTCTTTGAAAAATTATTTTGATTTTTAAAATATTTCAAACTTAACAGACTCACAGGTTATAGTTTAAGGTATACAGCTACTCTTGGGGAAATAATCAGGCTTCTATCAGGTTGGCTAATATGAACTGTTTCTTAATATAATAAGGTTTAAAGCCGATCTGTTTTCAGCTGCATTCTTTCAGCTGTTCAGATGGTACCTTCTGCACCCCTAGGCTAACAAAGAATTAAGGAGCAGCTTCTCGCCCCCATAAGATTCAGCTTTATCTCTGAGTCCGGCTCAATATGACAAGATGGCAAAGAGATCAATGGCAGCTTTCAAGACACCTAGAGAGCATAACTACAGCATTCCAGCCTCTGGAAAATGTTCCTTACAGGAGCTTAAGTGCCTCCAAGGAATGGTGGGACCCTGCCAAGTATTCCATGCTTTCTTCTTCCATCCGGTCTGGTCCGGCAACAAACCTGCCTTTGAAGTCTTAAAGTTGATACTTGATAGCAACCTCTAGCTGCACAACTCAGATTCTGACCACATACATTCTAAAGTTAAAACTAAGTATTTTCAGTTTCTGCAGAAAATATTTAAAACTTGTTTTTATCTTGTTGGTCATGTTCTCAATATCACTTGAAAACCATTTTAAGGTTTTATCTTTTCTATGGCATTGAAATTTGACACACAGAGACTTTGATAATAACAATATCAAATGTTACACAAGAAAAAATTTCAAGTTTGAAGTCTCCTTATAATGCTGGTGGCAGGTAACAGATTATTGTTTGTCTCATAGGCCATGTCCAGTCAGGGCTTCACTGTTGTCATAAAACTAAAAATATGTTCAGAGGCCCGTGGTTTACAAAGTTCTTCCCATACTTTAGCTCATGTCCACACCCACTGACATCCACCTCCAGAGACCGGTAGCACCAGCTTGACTACCTACATGCTACAGATAAAGACACTGAGGCTTAGAGACAGAAAGTTGACGAAGTGATAAGTGAGAGCCAGGACTCAAACCAAGGTCCCGACCCCACGTCAGACACATGGGTATGTCAAGAAGCCCACAAGTAAATCTGCAGTTTCCCCAAATATGTCTCACTGTGAGTTGTGTGAGGAATGATATTTCATTTCAATTCAAATCATTCACCTTCAAAGTCAAGCAATTTAGTCAAAACACAATAAAAACACAAAGTGCTACAGACAATGACTTTGACGGCTTAAGTGGAAGCAAAATACCTGGTAAAATGAAATCCTTTCCATTAATCTTTCCTCCGTCTCTTCCACCAAACTCACAGAGGGTAGCGTAGATACAAGAATTTCCAGGTCCTTTTCAAGAGATGCATAGTTTTCATCAAATTCTTCCCATTTCTAAAGAATTAAGAACACATGATCAGCAGGGGGCTTTTTCTAGATTAGTTCCAGATAATGACAAAATTAATCCTAAAAACAAAAATGAACTCCGAGACCGTACAAAATTAAAGCACAGATTCCAGGGGTTTCTGAGATATAACCCACCCTAGTAAGAGCTCAGTGTCTGGTGGGAAACAACTCCACTTGCACTGCTTTGTGGAGAAGGTTTTAAAAAATCCAGTTGGGGGCTTCCCTGGTGGAGCAGTGGTTGGGAGTCTGCCTGCCGATGCAGGGGACACGGGTTCGAGCCCTGGTCTGGGAAGATCCCACATGCCAAGGAGCGACTGGGCCCGTGAGCCACAGTTGCTGAGCCTGCGCGTCTGGAGCCTGTGCTCCGCAACGGGAGAGGCCGCGATGGTGAGAGGCCCGCGCACCGCGATGAGGAGTGGCCCCCACTTGCCGTGGCTGGAGAGAGCCTTCGCACAGAGGCGGGGACCCAGCACAGCCATAGATAAATAAATTAATTAATTAATTTAAAAAAAACCAAAAACCCACTTATAAAAAAAAATCCAGTTGGTATTAGGGTTTTATGCTTCTCTCATCAAATCGAGGAGGGAATAATAGGATTAAGTTAAAGTGATACTCTCAGCATATACCTCTGTGGAGACCTCAGAGCCTTTCTCTTACTTGGAAAGGAAGGGGCTAACTTGTAAAGTCTTTTTCAACAGAAGCTTCTGTTAGGCTGCTCCCAACGCTCCCTGCTCCAATTCCCAGTCCGACGAACATTACCCAACAAACATGACCCAAACCGTTACCCTACCGTGCTGCTTGAAGAAGCTGTTTGAGAAGTTACGGGCTTACGCTTCATCAGGGGAGTAACTACTGCCTTAGCCTGAGTCTGCCTTGTCCTAGGTCTCTCCATTTCCATAGAAGCCCACCCCTAGGGTCTCAGCACTCTACAGAGCTGACTTAGGGACATGAAATCTTACCTGCTGGAAAATTAACCACCTTAGTAATTCTCATAGCTAGTGAAACAGCGGGTGACATGGCTGTCAGGGGCACTCACTGGGTTCATGGAGTCTTTTTTTTTTTTTTTTTAACTTATTTATTATTTATTTGGCTGTGCCACAGGGCATGTAGGATCTTAGTTCCCTGACCAGGGAGTAAACCTGTGCCCCCTGCAGTGGAAGCATGGAGTCTTAACCACTGGACTGCCAGGGAAGTCCCTCATGGAGTCTTTTTTTTAAATACGATGAACTATTACTATAAATGTCAACTTGACACACTAACTAGAAAATTACTTTTATTAGCATAAAATAATACCATAGCTTATTATCACATTAAAAAGTTGAACACTGGAACTTTCCTGGTGGCACAGTGGTTAGGAATCTGCCTGTCAGTGCAGGGGACACGGGTTTGATCCCTGGTCTGGGAAGATCCCACATGTCACGTAGCAACTACGCCCGTGTGCCACAACTACTGAGCCTGCGCTCTAGAGCCCGTGAGCCACAACTACTGAGCCCACGTGCCACAATTACTGAAACCTGTGAGCCTAGAGCCCGTGCTCCACAACAAGAGAAGCCACTGCGATGAGAAGCCCACGCACCGCAATGAAGAGTAGCCCCCGCTCGCCGCAACTAGAGAAAGCCCACGTGCAGCAACGAAGACTCAATGCAGCCAAAAAGAAAATAAATTAAAAAAAAAAAAAGTTAAATATTTCTTTGTTTTTTGTTTATTTCCTTTATGTACTAACATCCACCATGTTTAAGAAGTTAAAGGGGAAATGAACCTTAAAATTGAGAAAGAGCTTTATGTAAGCTTAATTTTTTCTTTGAATCGGGGCAGGACTGTCATGAATCCACTTCAGCAACAGAACATCTGGGCTTGTCCTCTTCGGGATGCACAGTTTCTGAACCACTGACTATTTCATCAAATGATCTCATTCAAGATCTCAAAGTGCTTTCCATTTTGTTTATTTGTACACACAAACCTAGAAGGTAGAAAGATGCTGTGCCATCCCTAACCAACATGTAAGAAATCTCAGCTAATATTTCATTCCGGAAGTAGCAGTCAGAGCTGGAACAGGATTCCACATTCCTCACTGCTGGTTCCCACTTAACTACTGCTTAATAATAACCAGATACTTGTTTTCGAACCTACACGTGATGGTTGAAAATCCAGAATTCCCAGCTTAAGTACAAAATTTATGAAAGCCACATACCTGCAATAAACTTTGCAGCTTTATTCCACACTGGTGTGACTTTTCTTCTAGCAATTTAACTTCCTTTACTTGTTCTGCCCAAAATGTCTCTTTCTTTTGCAATAAAGAAGGAAGCATTTTGTTGGAGTATGTTTGGATCAACAGCATGTCAGCAACAAGCTTCTGGAAAAAAAGCTGTGAAATGAGGAAGATTTTAATAATTATTTATTTTTACACTGTGAAAAATCTTAAAATTCAAGTTACTTCAACATGTTATAGTGTCATTTACTTTTTAATCCAAAATCCCAGGACAGCCATGTAGAGTCAAACACACGAGAAAACAAAATAAAAATTGCCTATGTGTCCATAGTCTTTGAGTACAAATGGAATTTTAACAAATCACAAAGAAAAATTACCCTAGGTAATATTTTCCACAAAATCGTCCACATTAAAGGGCAAACATTATTAATTAGTCAATTTAAATTTCCAGTGAGATCTTCCTATATCAGTTATTCCAAGTTTTAAGAAACTTTACATAAAGTGGTAAAGCCACTGAAGTGGCTAATTAGTTTCAAGATGATAACTTGGATGGACAGTTGTGTGAGCCCAAGAAACTCACATATGCAATAGCCAGGGGTTCCTAAACTCTGGTTCTAACTTCTACACAATAAAATAGTTAACTAAAGGGAATTTGCTGATGGGGTCTCTTGGGATTCTGGTTGGTAAAAGCTCCCAGAAGAGCACTTTAAGACCTTTAAAGAGGAAGGCTTTCCTTCACATGGCTCTCTATTTATAGTCGGCTGCCCCCTCTAGTTGTTTGGGGGGGACTTCTTATTAGGTGAATCCCTTCTCTTGTTCCTTGAAAAGGATACACAGAAGGGTTTATAAAAGCATCTAGCATAAGGTCTGACACATTGTATATATCAGTTAATATATTTTCTCCTCTTCCCCACCATCCTTTATACAATATTTACCTCTGAATTTTTCTCAGACTAAGGTCTACTTAATCAAAAGCCTACACTTCAGCTTATCAAAGGCAGGAACTCTGTCTTATACATTTTTATTATCAGCACTTAATTACTACATATCTCTTGTTGACGATCATGAGGTTTTGTTTAATGAAATGAATAGAAAACAGAAGGATTTATTGTAGCATTATGCTAGACATACATTTACGTAATTTAAATATTTCTTTTGATTTCAGTTCTCAGTAAAGCCTCTCCTAACCCCTGAATTCAATTCCCTCTATTAAATGTTCTTAAAGTGTGTATGCCAAGTTTAATTTTAAATTTGTTTGAATGACTCCTTGACAAATATGCCTTCTCAATCAACTGAAAGCTCCATAAATATTAGGAACTATGTCTGTTTTCACTCACAATCATATTCTTACGAGTTTAGCAGGGTTCCTGGTACACAGTGAGCACTGTAATAGATGTTTGTTAAAAGAATGAAGGAATGCTGTAAATTTCACCAAGGAAGAAAACGGATGCTCTTAGTTCACACTCAGAAAAACTTAAAGTCTACGAAAAGGTGATCTGACCCACGTGTCTTACCTTGTGATTTTGTATTTGAGCCTGTAAGGCAACTTTACTTTTGGTTTGTTGTAAGTGGTCATGAGCAAGATTTTCCTTTCCGATATTCACCAGTTCTACCATGCCTTGCAACAAAGCATCTTGCTGGCTCTCAGTGATGAAAGGGCTGCTGAGTTTTGTGTACCTGGCTCTCAGGATTCCCCACATTCTGTCGAGTACATCCTGAAAAGAAAGAGCAGCTGTGCACAGACTTTTCCATCCAACCATGAAAATAACCCAAATGAAGAACATATCTAAATTCCCTTGGTAGAAGAAAAAAGTCTTACTTTTTACAATCATAGTAATTCACGGAGAGGAAATTATAAGAGTAATACTCTTCATAATTCATAGTTATGTTTTCTGCTCAGACATACCTCTAATTTGTAAACCTCCTGGAGTAGAACAGAAGGTAAATGAAGCCTCTCCCCTTCGTCTCTTAGTTTTGCCACTCGGCTCTCAGAGTTCTGCAGCTCCACTGTATAGGCATCTGCTTTCTAAAGCGAGAGACAATACAAAAAAGTAAAGCCCTTTAATAAGGAGTCTACATATTCATTTAAAAAGAATTAAACAGTATAGAAAAGAATTAAGGGAAAAGTGAAAGTCCCACTTCTCTATCCTCTCCATTCTCCCCAAAGATCCACAGTTGACGGTTTGTTCCTAATGTGTTCAAAGCATGTACTGAGTAGAGGTATAGTGCGCATCCTGAAACGCAACAGATTGCACACATCGTTGTGTTCTGCAATTTGCATTCCTCACTTATCAGCTCCTCAGCATCTCTTCACATCAGTACAAACGTATCTGGAGCCTTTTAAACGGACATATAGTATGCCATCGCAAGGCTGCTCACTGCTTCAGCAGCAGTCTGCTCTTAATGGACTTTTGGGCTATTTAGAGTCTTTAATTCAAGCAGTGCAGCTAGGTCCATCCTTGAATATTCATAAACATATTTATCTTTATGCACTTGCCTTTTTCTTTAGGATAAGTGCAAGTCCGGTACCTAGAGAAGTGCCTGAACATAGTAGGTCCTCAATTAATACTTGCTGGATAAATGGAGTGAAAGAGCTGCTGTATGGAAGAGCATTTAGGCTTAAAGTTTTGATATGTAGCCAAATGATCCCTAGATGCTGGACTAATTGGCACTCCTACAAAGAGGGTGAGGGTTTCATTTCTCAATACCCTTCCCAACACTAAACAAACTTATATTTCGGGAAGTGATTAGGAAACACAGCTTATACACAAGACTCTCTGGTTCAAGGTTAAGTCAGTTTGAATTATTTTGACTTGATTACCTGAAGCTGTTCATCAATACTCTGGCCACTAATTTCATTCAGAGATTGTTGTAAAGATGTTTTATTCTTAGTAAGTTGATCATATAATCGCTTTATTTCATTCTGTACAAAAAGATAAATGCAGGAAACAGTGAGAATCTCACTTAGGCCTTCAGTACCTTTTTAAAAATTCAGTTGTCCTTCAATTTCTGTGCTATAAGAAATTTCAAACATATGCCAAAATAGGAGGAATCCCTGCATTACCAACATCCATCCAGCTTTAACAATTACTGACTTGGGGCTGGTCGTCTCTCTTCTGCACCCTCCCCTGAGCTTTCTTGACTGTACCTAACCTCCCTTCCCTCAGATTATTTGGAAGCAAATCCCATATATCATATTATTTCACTAGTATATGTTTCAGTATGTATTTCCTAAAAGATGAAGATTCCTCCCTTTAAAAATACTACAAATCAATAATAATTCCTTAGTATTATTAGCTGTCTAGGCAGGGTTCACATTTCTCTAATTGCCTATACTTTTTCCTTTTGGCTTGTTGGAACCGGGATCTAAATGAGGTCCAATAGGTTGCAATGGATTAATAAGTGTCTTAAGTCCCTTGTAATCTGCAGGCTCCCTGCCCATCTCTCTCTTTTTTTGTTTTTTTGGATTTTTTGGTGTTGGGGTGGCGGGCTGGTCGTGGAAAAAAGCACATATGCACACATTCTATGCAGCTTGCCACTGTCTGGGCCT
The DNA here is from genome assembly GCF_009873245.2 of Balaenoptera musculus. Lineage (NCBI taxonomy): Eukaryota > Metazoa > Chordata > Mammalia > Artiodactyla > Balaenopteridae > Balaenoptera > Balaenoptera musculus. Next base: position 138,567,499 of record NC_045786.1, on the reverse strand, counting down.
GGCTGACTGCATTCCCTTGGTGCCGCTCAACATGTTCCTCCCTTGTGTCTATTTGACTTGGATCCTAGAGGCTTGATCAGATTCAGGTTTGATTTTATGGGCAAGACTCCTTCCTAAGTGATGTTCTGTTTCACTTCTCTCTCATTAGATAGTTTTTAGTAGCTTCCTAACGAGTCCACTTGCCTCAAGTCTCCGCTCTAATCCCCATTAGACAACCGCCAGACGGATCTGCCGGAAATGTACATGGACTGTCATTCCTTTGCTCAAAAACTGTAATGGCTCCCCTTAGCTAGAAATCCTGCCAGGTGACGCTCTTTAAGTGGCTGAATGTAATGCAGGAAAGAAACACTACTTTAGCTCCACCTAACAAATTCATACCCGAGAGCTTGGAAAGGACCTCGCTTTCAAATGGTCTCCCACCATGAGCAGCTGAACTAACTTAAAGACCTTCACAGAAAGAGTGTCATCGCTTTCCTTAGCAATTCCCACTCATGAATGCTGCCAGGCATAGGAATGAATGGGAATTAGAGGTCCATGCTATGACCTAAGACAGTGTCAAAGCAGCCAAGCGCCCAGACCCGTACCTGATAACTGCGGTTATAGTCGAGGCCAGCTTTCAGGGACTTGCTCCTAGAGGCAGTTGTAGCCTGGATGTGCTCCAGGTAGACTTGGAGGTTATCAAAACAGTCAAGGAACAGGCTGGCGTTCTTGCCAGGCCAAGTCATGGCTTTTGAAATATCATTCTTCTTGTCACTCACAGCTAAGCAAAGTTTTTTCAACTCAAGAGCCAGAGTCTGCAAAGTGGAGAGGAAGAAAGACACTGTGAACAAGGTCTGACCTTGAGAGCTTTCAGCTCTAGTTAACTAGTGGGCTGCCTGTGGTAATGGCCAACACGTGGGCTTGATGGACGCTCCCTACCTCGTAGTGCACCTGCTGGGCACCGACATCCCCTCTCAAGAGCCAAGGGGTCTGCAGCATCTCCTCCACACTGCCCAGGCACTGACTGAGGGTCAGAAAGAGTTCAAGTAATTTCTTATCCAAATTTGCGTATGTTTCTTCTGACACGTTTTCCTAAATCAAGAGGAGAAAAGGAAAAATAAAAATCACTAAGATTCCTCGCCTTCTTAAGCCTACATTTTCCCTGGTTTCTATTATAGTTTACACTTTATGTTATGCTTTTTTTTTAATAATTAGTCATTTCAAATGCACTGTGAACTAGGTAGCAGAATAAATAAATAAAATTAAGATGTTAACTCTGAGAGAAACAAGTTTAAGAAACTCAGTGTTAGGTAGTGAGTTGACTACTGAATGGAATTAAAAGGTAAATCAAAAGATGAAGGACTTCTTTAGTGGGGCCATCCAGGTGGAAGCGTGGTCCCAGATAAATCACACTATCCCTCTTCCCACTGTTCTCCGCCTCCCATATTTTAACATAGGAGAAAGTGGGTTAATGAAATCAAGTATGGCCTGGAGAAGGAAAAGAAGTCAAGAAACTTGAAGGGTTCATTAGAAAAAGGTACAACATCTTAAAGGTAGGCATGGTAGTACGGCGTGGTACAGCCTGGTGACTATAAGTAAGTTAGGAGCCTGCCAAAGCTACCGATTACCCCAATTTGGGCTGTTTCCTGCCCTGTTCTTTGATGGGTACCTAAGCTATCCCGCACACCGCCTCAGTGTTAAGCCTACTCAAGGTTGGAAACCTTGCAGCTACTCCCTCCCTCCCTTCTCACCCTTGCAATCCCAGAGCCCCACTGCAGACAGTACTAATCAATCAAGATCCTTGTTCCTGCCAATCCTGGACTCAGGTTTAGAAGCCTATGCACATGGTATTCTACGCAACCACTACCAAATTTACCAGAGTCAGTAAGAGAGATAAATCCTATTTGCAATTCTAGGACTCATTCCATTATGTGTCCTATTATTTGTTCAGTAAAGAAAATTACGACCAATTTACAATATCACATTTCCCCTCATTTTTGTTATTGCAATGAGGAAAATATATAACATGCAGCTGCTACCTGTGTCTGAAGATTATTTGCTTCTTGACGGAGGTCTTCAAGTTGGGTGGTATAAGTTTTCAGTTCTTCAGTTGTTGGGTATCTAAAGTTATATATACTCACACTGGGTAGAACACTCATATTTGTGGCAACCTATTTGAAAAAGGGAAACCCTATTACAAAGAGTTTGAGATCCTGTGAATGCTAACATAAAACATCAAAAATGCCTTAAAAAAAAAAAAAAGCCTTAACATGCTATCTTCCGAGTTTACCTTCTTGGAAAGTGTTTTTTGTCTATCTTGTCATTTATAAGAAAAAAATAATTAAATTAAAATTTAAATATTTTGGACAGCTTTGAAAAGTCATGACAGGCTTTACACAGACACTTGAGGGTCCATTTAGGTAACAAAACGAGGGGAAACAAAGTATAATTTGAAAAATAGAATAAAACCACTAATCTTTCAATTTGTAGGGATGCTATCCATCTGTGTTCCAAGGTTAGCTGTTCCTTTTCCCATTTATTGGTAGACTCCTGGCATACAGCCAACTCTTAGAATAGAATACAGTCACCTCCAGGGACAGATTTGCATCTTGATTTGTTATTGAAAAGCTAAATAAGTACTGAAAATGAGCTGTGACTTCAGAAGGGAGAATGATTCAGAGTTAATTTCTTTCCCAAATTGGAAAACTAACATATATAAAGGAACAGGATGGGACGGTAGATGACTCTGCTGGGGTGGAAGGGTGGAGAACAAGGGATGTTATTCTATTGCTGGAAAAAGAATGATATATTACATGTTATAGCGTATATGACAAGGAGAAACCAAGACTAAAGTCCTACCAATGAATTTGATTCAACTTTAATTGGTCAAATAAGGTTCTTGGTAGAGTAGAAGAGAACGGAAAAGTTCCCACCAGATTGGGGAATTGGGAAACCATTGAAAACCTTTGCCCTGGCAGTTTGAGTGCAAAGTTAAAGGCAGAAACTTGATTGCTGGGAGCAACGGTGCTATTCTGCTCATGGGCTCCCTGTTTAGAGAGACATCCATCAGTAGCTGGCACAGTATGAATAAACCCTTGTAATGGCAATAATCAGGTGTGATAAGGTGTGCTGGTGAGAATACCTATAGACAGGTACCATTGGCATAGGGGCCAGCACACTACAGATGCCAAATAATCTTTTGATGAATGAATGACACTCATATAGCAACGTATCATTTTCAAAGTATTTTTTTACATATATTATTCATTCCTTTATTCATTCAACATATAGTAACCAAGATTTTTTGATGTTCCAGTTACTACTGTGCCAGGCACTCAAATGTGAATCAGGCAGACATGGTCTTTCTTCTCATGCCATCTAATGGGGAATACAGACAAATACGCAGGTGTATAGCATAGCAAGAGCTATGATCAGGGAAGCCCAGCGTGCTATAGAAGCACAAAAGGGAAGCACTTAATGCAGATTTCCAGGAAGATGAAAAGAGGACAGCTGAGTAAGAAAATCCACCTGGCATCTTTGCCTTCTGAATATAAATAAACTGTGTTTTGAAAATAATGCAGAACATACATGTGTGTTTAATGAATGCTCGTTGGATTTTCAAAGGTAAACACACTTATTTACACTGTGTGCACATACACACTGACCTGGGGCTGCACAAGCTGAGGTAGAGGGAGTCGAATTTTTGATGAAAGCTCATGATGTAAATATTGCCATTTATCTCCACTTTGGCCCTGGGTTGACAAGATCAAGTCTGGAGCATCATTTTCAGGGCTAGATGCCTTACTGCTTTTAAGGGAAAACAAAAGGTGAAAAGAATAATCAACATACAAAAATTTTATTACATTCAGACAATGTTTTATAAGTGATATTAAAAGAAACACTGTTAACTCTCCCAACCACAATACTACCAGATGTCCGACTCTTTAAAAATATTTTACCTCACAGATGATGTCTGAGTTGTATCTTTATCATGTTGGCGATACTGAGGCCATATTTTGTTAGCATTAAATTCTATGAATTTGATTAAATCTTTCTGTTCCATCGGTTTTAACTCCAGAACCTATAATTGAATAAGATTCAAATAGTCCAATCAATCAAGGTTTTCAATTAGTACCCAAGGGTTTCTTCTGTTGAGATCAGCTGATTTGGAATCACTTCCTAAATCATTATTTACTATTTCTCTTTCTTGCTTGCTTGTTCTCGTTAACTTTTATTTTTCAAAAACTTATTTAAAATATTCACACAATGACCAAGTATTGTTAAATATATGCTACACACATGGAAAACCACCAAAAATATACTAACACATTTTGAAACAACAGGGAAAGAAGTGTTGCAGTTACAGAGGTAAGTTCACCCTGAAGATATTTGCTTAGTTTGATATAAGATGCAAGTTAATAAGGCAGCCAAGTTCCAGTATCCCCAACTGTAGCAGATGAAAGCAAAGTACCTACTACAGTAAACACTCAAAACTCAGAGCTGCTGCACACACAGGAACAGCCACACATCACACTTTCTAGTCAGTCACGTAAGAAAACACTCCAATGGCCTTTCAGTATTTAGTTCAATGGGACATTCCATACAGAAAGCTTTATTCTTATCTTTATAACTGTTCGGGGCTGAAATTACCTGTTGCTGCTGGAAATCTTTTTGTCTGCTGAACTGTGGCCTTTCAGTTACAATAGATTCAAATTCAGAAAGGTTATCTGGTTGGAGAACTTTCTGATGCTCGGAAGATTTCTTTAGCATGGCAGAATGCTGCAAAACATTTTATGATGGCAGACTATTTATTTAAACTGGTGACCTATTTCAATTCTAATAATGCGGCTACACAATGGAAAAGTTGTATGTGAAGTAAATGACTGTATTTTGTTAATTACAGTAATTATACACTACGATTTAATGTACTTATTTCATAACAACTTCAAAAACCACTATGTTTGATGAAGTGGTCGTTTTATCATTCCTCAACTTAACTCATCCAATGAGTTACTAAAAGCTAGGAAATCGATTGCACTTTTTTACTGAGGACAAAGTGAAACGGATATAAAAAACAGACATGGTATCATGCTTATGAACTCAAATTTCCCCTATGTCTAAAACATAAGTAGTTGTTTTAAAAGAGAGAGAACATATTAGGATAAAAGGGGATCCATACAGCCTGTGTATTTGGAGCCAATCTTATTTCTGTGAATGTAAGTCCTCTTAAGTAGAAACCACCAACTCGTAAGTATGGATGCAAATCTTACATAGTAATATCCTACTCACAAGATGAACATTTGCATTTATATACACAGAATGCTTTTAAAAGTCACAGCACACTTTAGCTGTATGACACTTTCATCAGTATATGTGAATATTTATAAATGAATAACAAAAAGTACCCTGGAAACAGGTTTTTGTGTTTCTGATTGTCAAATTTTAATCTTATCTATAAAGGCTTCATTTTTCCAGTCAATCAGAGTCACACAATCCCTTTAAAATATATCCTTCTTTTATGAAGAAGGCTTACAGAGAGCTCATTATCAGCAAGAACAATCAACCCAGTCAAACCAACTCTAACCAAACCAACACCATCACTAAAGACAACCTAGATGGGAAAACTACACAGCGAAATGAAACCAATGACAAAAGCCAGTGTAACCAAACCTTACAGTTTTAAGAGGCATAATTCTTGGGCTTCCCTGGTGGCACAGTGGTTGAGAATCTGCCTGCCAATGCAGGGGACACGGGTTCGAGCCCTGGTCTGGGAGGATCCCACATGCCGCGGAGCAACTAGGCCTGTGAGCCACAACTACTGAGCCTGCGCACCTGGAGCTTGTGCTCCGCAACAAGAGAGGCCGCGACAGTGAGAGGCCCACGCACCGCGATAAAGAGTGGCCCCCACTTGCCACAACTTGAGAAAGCCCACGCACAGAAACGAAGACCCAACACAGCCAAAAATTAAATAAATAAATAAATAAATTTTTAAAATTAAAAAAAAAAAAGATATACTCTCAGCAACCTTCAAATATACAACAGTACTGTCAACTGTAGTCACCATGCTGTACATTACATCCCCAGAACTTATTTAAAGAAAAAAAAAAAAAAAAGAGGCATAATTCTTCCTTACTTACTGTAATTCCTCTGTAGTTGTTTCCTTACCTCCACCCAGAGCTCTTTGCTGATGGATCTACCATATGCATGTATCTACATACATGTTTATACACAGTCATATTTTACCTGGTTCTCGCTGTATTTCTCCTGCAGCATCATCTGGACTTTTTCCAAATTGCACTTCACGGTTTTTAGTTTCAAGGAAAGTGCTTCAGCCTCCTGTTGAGTGGCTCCACTGTCTCCCAGGCCCTGATCTTTGCAATTCTCTAACAGAGAGGTGACCTTGTGCTCAATCTCTGTTAGCATAGCCTAGGAAATAAAATCATTTAATTAATCATAGGTTTGGTCCTGAACAAGTGTTACAGTCCAAAATAAGTTAGATTCACTCTCTCTACCTAAGTGTATATATAAAGTCCTAGAAACACAAGTTGGAAGGGACCCTGGGGAAAGAAAAACAACTTCCACATAATTCCTGTGCTTATCCATAAGGGTACAACCAAACCAACTCCAAATCGGTTGTAAATAAATCATCTAAATTGGTTGTAAAATAATCTAAAACAAGTGATTCTATATTCACCTTAGAAAACAGAGCTTAATATATCCATTATAGCATAGTGGTTAAGACCACAGACACAGGAACTAGACTGTCTGGGTTCAGATCCCAGCCCTGCCACTTCATAGCTGGGAAAATTTGGGCACCTTATCTATGGTTGTGTCTCTAGTCATCTGTAAAATGGGGATAATAACAGAACTTACCTCCTGAGGTCATTTTGAGAAGCTAGAGTTAAATCCACATACTTTGGCCAGTGCTTGATACGTAGTCTGTGCCAACTATTATTTTTTTTCCCACCTTCCTAAACTTTTTCTGTTGCAATCCAAGTGCTGAGTAGTAATAAAAAAAGAATTCTTTGAAAATTCTTTCCTTCGCTCTTTTCCTTCGCTTTCTCAAGCCAAATAAGCTTCCCAAATATCAGAAGACGACTACAGAAGACATAATTTGGAACCTAAAACACTTAGTCATTAATACAACTGGCTGACTTACACCCGAATCTAAAAATAAATCAGGAGGATGAAGTAAGTTTCCCAGTAAGTCACCATCATTGTTTTCCTCCTAACAGATCAAGTTTGCCCTCTCCTGGGGCTCAGGAGCCCCAAAAGTCATGTCAACTGGCTGGGCACACGAGTGTAGCAGCAGCATTCAGCCTTACATGCCGGCACTGTGAATGCTTGGGCTAAAATAGTGTGTGACTATGAACAAGTTCAGTTCTTTGAGAGAAACTTAAAGAAAAACTCTATTCTTAAAACAAATTTTCACATAACATACTTATAACTTCTCCATTCAAGCAAATTACTTGTATCCTCTATATATAGACTCTTCTAAGCTTAAACAACATGTACTTATAGGTTTTAAAGTGGCTGTAAACAAAGTATACTATAATTCTGCACTCTTTTTCTCCATTTAGCTATTTTATGTATACATTTTCATGTGTCTACATACATATACTTCATGATTCCTGTTGTAATAGCCACAAGTCAATACTCTATAATTCTCTTAATCTCCCTATTGTTAAGCCTTTAAACTGTTTCCAGTGTTTCACTTCCGTAATCAATGCAGCCATAAATATTCTTCTCCTTTTGGGTTATTTTCAGAGGGTAAATTTAAAGTAATGGGATTATTAGGTCAAAGAAGATGGACATCTTATCTGCTGACAGCTGAATTCCCAAAACATTGAACCAATCAGACAGACATTAGTGGATCTATTTCTCCAGAGCTTTCCAGGATGATATAATTTTTGTCAAGGTAATGTAGGAACAAAACAACAGCTGTTTTGATTCACATGTCTTTAATAATCGAGGCTAAACATTCTTCTCAAATATTAAATTACCGAATATAATTTTTTCTTGGCTGACCTGTTTGCTCCTGTCCTTTGGACATTTTCCCTCTGGCAACTTAGTGTTTTTACAGACCACTGTAAGGCTTTTTATATGTTTCAAAGTTAAACTGTATGTGTCATGGTGTTATATAAATGAGCCAAAGTTGGCCCCTGTATATTGACCCATATGTTGTTTATTTCTTCACAGCAGAAATATCAGCTCACATTTCGCTAGTGCCAGACTCAAAACTGGACCCCCGTATCTGTTAGCTATGGTTAAGACAAACTTTGGTGCTCTAAAGACCCCAGCCTCTGCTGCCCTTCAGAGCTCTCTGACATCACCTAGACACACGAGCCCCTCTGGACTGCCCATCTCCTGGGAGTTCCATTGTCTCTCCCCTTCCGGGTGGTGGTCCCACCCTCACTCCTTGCCAAAGCCTCTGGAAGGTCCCCTGCCATGAGAGACTTTCCAGTCCCTCCAGGTCCCACCAAAACTCTGCCCAAATAAAGCTCATTGCGACTTACTGCCACCTTGCGGTCCTGTTTTTTCCTTGAGCAGCCCTCACATCCTTGAACTAACTACAAGTGGCCCAAGGACCAGATTTTGGTAATGATCAAGGAATTGGCTCTGGGGGTCTACCCAGTCAGCAGGACAATCAATTGGCAGATGGCTTCTGAATGGCCTTAAGTGGCTAGGTCTCAACATCTGGAATACTGCAGGTTCAGATTAGAGTAGCTCTGCTCTGTGTTGAATGACACTGTCTTCTCCAGACTCTCAAGCGCCTCATCAGCTAGGTCATGTCGTAGTGTCAGTATGTGAGTGAATCCCTCCTCGGAGCTGACTTTTGGGGTGAGAAGTGCTGAGCTGCCCAAGGAAGGAAGTCAGCTTGCTTACCTGGGTCCCACCGGACAGGCACTGGATGTTGTAAGACTGTGGGTCTGAATGGAAAAAGGGGAGGAGTGCCGGCCTCTGGCCCAGGTGGGTCTTCCCCAACCCCATAATGGGATATAGTGGGTGGAGCTCCCTGTGGACTGGCCAGTGACTTGGGGTACTCTGAGAGGAAGTCCTTGTCCCTGGGACCACTGCAAGCGAGCCAATCTGGCCAAGGCAGGTCTTAAGTGCCTTTGGGGGAGGCGCCTCGGCTGGGCTGGGCTGGGCTGGGCTGGGCTGGGCTGTCGTGCATGAGGCTCATTTATGCTCCTGCAGTGTCGTCAGTCTTGCCTCTCCCTGGAGGGATACAGAGATCCCAACCTTTGGGCTGTGCCAGCAAATGTTACTCAAAATGACTCGCAGGCAAGGAAGTTTACATTCCTGCCCCTCCCCAGCAGGAGCAGGAGCATTTGTAATAACACGGCAGCAAAGCCCTTTTCTAGTGTATCTGCAATCCTGCAAATCAGGATATTCATTTTCATTTCTGACGAATGAAAATTCAAAGAATTTAATATTATGAATAAAATTAGTATTTATTGAGCACTTTATATATACTTCATACACCAGACACTGATTTAGATAATTTATCTCATTTAATCCTGACAAAGTCTTAGGAGGTAACCTACTCTATGAGGAAAATGAGGTGAGAAGTTAACTCCTAGCAGTTCACAGTTAATCTGAACTCTAGATTCTGAGATCTTACCCACTACTATCTCCCCAAATACTCTGCTTACATAAATCATTTCAAAGAACTATCCTGAGAACAAAAAGTTGAGGCCAACATAAACATAGGGGTCAGAGTAACAGGAAGAATCACACTGTTGCTTTAAAAGAAACTCACCCAGTCTCAGAAGGTGATTGGCGAAGAGGCAGACCCTGAGCTCAGACCCGTTAGGCTTACCTGGCACCCTACCAGCTGCTGTTCCACCGCCTGCTGCATGTCTGCATCTAACGTTTCCGGCTCGAATGCCACGTTGGCTTGCTGCAGCCACAGCTCCAGCTCAGCCACCTGGTTCTTGCAGACATGGAGGACTTCCGCAGGCTTGGGCCTCGCTTTCTCCACCACGGCCTCAAAAGCTCCTTGCTCATCAGAAAAGCCCGGAGCTGAAACCTTGATAGGAGGTGTGGTACCCTATGATAAATCCAAAGGCAATCCAGCGGTGAAAAGTTAGGAGTCCAAAACGTTCAGATTTGGACTTGCAAAGACCTGTGAACTTATAGCATTTCCCCAGTTAAAAGAAAAATAAGGGCAGAAGAAGTAAGAAAGAAAAGAAAAAGCCACCTCCACAGGCATAGCAATGATCACGTGACCTGGCGCCCCAGGTTTCCAAGCAGCTGATCTGCATGTACACAGGTACAGAGTTCCTGGGTACAGAGGACGCAAACAGGCTTGCAGTTCATTAAACGGTGGGTCCCAGGAGACAGGTGAGTGTGAGCGAGAGGGTGTGCATGTGGGTGTGTGTGTCTGAAACATTTCAGCGAATTGGCCGGTGTTTAAAGTTGCATGATGCATGATTAAGCAATGCTTACATTGCTGTGCGCTCTGTTCAAACACAAAAAAAGATATTTACACACCGGCAGGGATACAAGGAAATATACCTCACACTTTTAACTTAATATCTTCTCAAGTAGTTTAGATTATAAAATATTTTAGCTTCCCCCCCACCCCCACTAGTACTTATCTAAACTTCTCCCTATTAAAAATAACTTGAGTCAAGTGATAAGCTTCACTGGGGTAATTTGGAAACTTTGCTACTATTCTTCAGAGAATGTCTCTAAAACTACTTTTCACCTTCTAAATACTCAAATATTACTGAGTTAAGGACTAGATGCTTATAGTATAGTATAAAGAAAGTATGATGTGATGTGTTCTTTTTAATATTGAAACACCTAGGTTGCTTATCGATCCGATAGAAAAATTTCTCCCAGTTACCAAGTGAAAGTATTCTAGTAATTATATAATAGATACTTTCAATTTGGAGGCAAAAGATGAATTGATACAGAGATATATTTGCTTCCCACATCTTTTTCCAGAATAGTGAAAGAGTACTGTTGACCCCTCTAGAGGAATTTCTCTAGGAATAAGGATTTGTGTTTTGCTCTACAAAATTAGTGATCTCCGTAAATATTTTATTCATTCTGAGTATGATGAAATGACAATGTTTTCTATATAAGGCTTTGCTAACGCCACCTCAGCATCTAATAAGGCACTATTTTGGCTAACTGAGAAATGGGAGTTGCTCACAAATGTGAGCAATATGCAACTCAAATGCATATTTCCTAATATTTGTGGAATTTTGTTTAAACATAGAACTTTCAGTACAACAGAGCAGACGAAATTGGTATGTGGTAACAAAAATATGCAGGGTATGAAAATACCACTCATTTTCACACACAATGATGAGGCTTACGAAAGCTGGTTTGGCAGAAGGGTCCTCTGAGTTGTACTCGTTCCCCTTGACCATCTATTAACTTCACATATGTTTGCCTTTTCTGCCAAAACGCTATTTCTCCCCTGCCTTCATCAGTGTTTTCTTCGAGAATCACCTTCCTAAGGAAATCTTCCCATTGCCTTGTTTTCTCTGCAGTTCATATACAGATCTATATTTAGATTCACCTGTTTCAATTTTCTTTTTTAATTCTGATCTTTAAAAAGCAACAGATATGTGATTTTACTGCCAGACACCAATTTCTAGTTATCTGATTAATTGTTTTCTAGTTTTCAGATATTTCTATCTTAGTGGCAAAGATTTTGGGATCCTCTTTTTTGTCAGCTGAGATAACAATCTGTTGATACTGATTGATTAATTAATTAATTAATCTGAAATAACAGATTTACCATCTGCCTTGCTTATTTACTCAAAAACATTCAAGCACCTATATCTGCCACACAGATGTAGAAAATGACAATATTTAATTTCTTAGCTTTCTCACTAACTCACTGAATTAATGAGGAAATAAGGAAGCTGAATAACTAATCTCGGCTTTATTTGCTAGTTATTTGAACCTGAAAAGAATCCAAAGGTGACAGAAGAAAAAAAGATTATTTGTAACTGTAGAACTTCAATAGCTGAAGGTGGCCTGGGGAATGTGCCAGGAGTCAGTTCACTCACCTCTTTTTATAGTTACAGAAATCCAGGTACATTTAATGTTTAATCAGTTCACACCCCTCCCATCCCACCACATTGCTTCTGAGAAGCTCAGGCCCAGATATAAATCACTTGCCCGAGGTCACACAGCTCTGAGATCTTTTAATTCTGAGTCCACAGTTTTTTTCCACAATAGCACCCCTGCTGAATATCTTCTCCAAACGATAACCCCAAATTCTAAAAGTAGAAGTTATTTAAATGAAAGTTTTATGACTGTACATTTTGGAGGGCTAAAAGAGTATGACCACAGGTATTTCTTGTTAGAGAATTATGTCATCGCTAAAGCATTAATGTAAACTGATAATACCCAATCTTTTATTGGGCTCTAGAGCTAGGCCACTGTGCTAAGACAATCTCATATTTCACACCCCAAACCCATTATTCCCAGTGCACAGATGAGGAAACTGAGGCTTAGAGAAGCTAGTCAAACTGCCTATGGTCACACAACTAGTAAGTAGAACCAGAATCCAATCCCTGATTTCATTATGCCTTGGGGTCTACAAGTCCACATTTAAAAAAAAAATTTTATTTATTATTTATTTATTTATTTATATTTATTTTTGGCCGCGTCGGGTCTTAGTTGCGGCACGCAGGATATTCGTTGAGGCATGCGGGATCTTTCGTTGAGGCACAGGCTTTTCTCTAGTTGTGGTGTGTGGCTTTTCTTTCTCTAGTTGCAGCGCGCAGGCCCCAGGGCGTGTGGGCTCTGTAGTTTGCTGCATGCGGGCTCTCTAGTTGAGGCGCGTGAGCTCAGTAGTTGTGGAGCGCGGGCATAGTTGCCCTGCCCTGCGGCACGTGGGATCCCAGTTCCCTGACCAGGGATCGAACCCGCATCCTCTGCATTGTAAGGCGGATTCTTTACCACTGGACCACCAGGGAAGTCCCAAGTCTTGACATAATTCTGTCAACCCTCTGGCATCCAAGTTAGCCTCTCAGTTAGTGAATGTCATACTGCTTGATTTCTATGTAACGCATCACTGATCTAAGTAATATCCATTTAAAAGGCAAATGAATTTTCTGGCTGTAGCTATATTTCATGCCAAAATACCAACCATCAAAAATATTTTACTGTCAGTTCTACAAACAGGTGCACACACCCCACCCCACCCCCCCATTTTATAAAATGCAAATCTGCCTGGCTAAAGTGCCTTACCTAAATGCATTTGCACAAATACTAAATATGCCACTGGGATGGTGTGGTGGCAGTTTGTTTTGTGAGGCCAAATCTGCCTTGGTTTCACATCTTTCAATACTAAATATTCAAATTCGGAAGGCAGAGTGGAATATTCTGAGTCTGACTCTTACTCCTCCATTTACCAACTGTACTTTTATTCCCTGAATTTTGATTTCCTCATTCGTAAACATATGGCAGGTATTAACCTACCTTATTTAATCTGAGGATTAGACAGCAAATACAAATGCCCTTTATGTAATAGGCAGTTAATCAATATTAGCTCTCCTCCACTTTCATCACCCCCATAAGTTATATCAGAAGAAAGAAGGAGCTGTTACTGGAAAGACTAGTTCACCCTCACAAGCAGTGAGTGAGTAAAAAATCTTTAATTGCTCTGCACCACGCTTACTCTCTACGTAAACACCTGATGTCAAATCTTCCCATGCTCTGGCTTGGCTGCGCACATGAAGATGTTAAAGTTCACAAAGACCTCTTGGTTTGTAATACAAAATATTGCAAAACACAGAGAGCTTGTCATCTCTGGGGGCTAGTCCACGTATCTGGGCAGTTGGCTTGTCACCAACAGGAACTTACCTCTTGTGTTTGGTTGGGGCTCAGGGAAAATTCTGGGCCTTGCTCAGTGTTTAGTGAGTCTTGTGCAAAAATCTGTGCCATGGAACTATCACACATGCTTATTTTCCAAGCTGCCTCCTGTAAAGAAAAGAATCAGAGGTCCAGAAAAGTTCCTGCCCTGCTGCCACGCAAGTCCCTCTTCCTGGACCTGCTCATGTTACAAATCAGCTGCTTAAAAAACGTCTAGAGAAGTCAGGTGCATTGAGAAAAAAAAGTTTGTTCATTAGGCAAAAAAAAATCAACTTCCTCAGGTTTGTCTTTATTTTGAAGACTCAAATTCTGTAAAGCTCTGTAGTTAATGAGGGACACATAATGAATCTAGAGAATTACGTATTTAAATGGATAATTAAGAGAATTAAAATTAAATAAGATTATATGATAAAGCCCACATTTCTAATAATGGGGGAAAGATGAATTTTTAAAATTGGGAACAACTATCCTATCCATGAAAAACAGCTAAATCCTCGCCTCACTACTAACAATGAATTCTAATTGTATCTAATATTTAAATGTAAAAGTTATACCATAAAAATCCTTGAAGAAAATATGAGTGAATCTATTTCTAATCTAGGAGTGGGGAGGGACTTCTAAAGCACGACAATAAAGAAAAAAAATATTACTATTAACAACAAAAATAAAATAACATGCACCACAAAAGACACCATAATCTAAGTTAAAAGAGAAATAACAGACTGGGATAACATCTTGCAAACTGTTAATATCCTTAATATGTTAATTACTGTCATAAATCAATAGGGAAAACATCCCAGTCTGTTTGAAGAAAAAGTCAAATGGCGTGAACAAGTGATTCATAAAAGAAGAATATGAAAGCCCATGAACACCTAAAGAGATACTCAAAATTCTTAGAATATATGCAATTTAAGCCACTGGCTATGTTTGGCTAAGACTGAAAATGTCCAATATCAGCCTAGGGTCAGGAAAGAGGCATTTCCATGCATTCCTGGTAGAAATAAAATTGATGTACTCTTTCTAGAGGGCAGTTTGACAATGTGTGTCACATTTTAAATGGATGTACACTTTGATCCTAGTAAGTGTAACCCACTTACTAGGTTAATCAAAGTTAAACAATGGGAAAATGAAATGTACACAAATATTTAACATAATGCAGTGGGAAAAGTGGATGATGTAATCGACCAATCTTGACTGCTCTACTTACAAGCTGTGTGATCTTGGACAACTTAACCTGGACTTTCTGAGCCTCATTTACTTCATCTTTAAAGTGAGAATATAACCCAGCTCACTCATTCCTGTGATTATTAAACAAGATGACACATACAAAGCATCTCGTAGTTCCTAAGAAAACGTTCCTTTCCTGCTCCGCGTACTGAAAACAATAACTGCTATTAGAAAGTTATGAACCAAAAACCAAAGGTAAAGCTTAGATAAAATTGGAAAGGTAGGTTGGGATCATGATAAGTCTGGAAGTCAGGCTAAGAAGATGGCATTTTATTCAGCAGATAGTCAGAATCCAGGAAAGACTGGAGCTTAGCATGAACTGTTTTAGGAAAAGCCATCAGTTAATATTGTATAAGACATATAAATGACTAGAGGCTATAAACCCACTTAGAAGGCTACTCTAAAAGTTTAGGGAAGAAGTTAACAATTGCCTGGAATAGGATGATGACAAAAATAATGGGAGGTGCAGAAGGATGTAAAGACTGAATGAACATCACTTGACCAGTGGATATGAAAGGTAAGACAAATGAGGTACCTGAGACGACTCTGAAGTTTGTCCCAGACTCTGAGAAAATAGTGGTGCCACTAACAGATACTGAGGAATTAGGAGGAAGAGCAAGCATTGAAGGAAAGTTGGTAAATGGATTTGAGATGAAGAAAATACATTCAAAAAGAGAAATCTATCTGGAGAGTAGAAATGAGGAACAGATTTATGGGAAAAGTCAAGACTAGAGATTTGATTTGGGAATCCCTGACATACAGGTGACTACCAAATCTATGAGAGGAGAAGAAATTGCCATGGGAGAAAACAGAGAAGAAAGAAGAGGACAAAACATTGGGGGAAATGCCTACCATCACAGAGATGGGGCAAGAGAAGGAGATGGAAGAGGGGCTGCAGGTAGATGAGACAAGAAAGTACAGAATTAAGAAAGCCAAAGAAACACTGCATTTCAAGAAGGAAGAGGTGGTTAGTGCTGAAGAGATCAAGAAGGATTAGGACTAATAAAAGGGCACTTAATTGATATGCAGAAGTCAACAGCAATTTAAGTATAGCAAGGGACAAAATCTTGATTACAAAAGGGGCCAAGAAAGAGGAGCACCAAAGTAAAGACATTTAGCCATAAATGAAAGAGGAAGCACCATGTAATTGATCTGGAAAGCAGGATCAAGAAATTCAATGGAATTCTATCAAACATTTAGAGAAGAGCTATCACCTGTCCTTCTCAAACTCTTCCAAAATATAGCAGAGGGAGGAACACTCCCAAACTCATTCTACGAGGCCACCATCACCCTGATAACAAAACCAGACAAAGATGTCACAAAAAAACAAAACTACGGGCCAATATCACTGATGAACATAGATGCAAAAATCCTCAACAAAATACTAGCAAACAGAATCCAACAGCACATTAAAAGGATCATACACCATGATCAAGTGGGGTTTATCCCAGGAATGCACAGATTCTTCAATATACGCAAATCAATCAATGTGATAAACCATATTAACAAATTGAAGGAGAAAAACCATATGATCATCTCAATAGATGCAGAAGAAGCTTTTGACAAAATTCAACACCCATTTATGATAAAAACCCTCCTCCAGAAAGTAGGCATAGAGGGAACTTACCTCAACATAATAAAGGCCACATATGACAAACCCACAGCCAACATCATCCTCAATGGTGAAAAACTGAAACCATTTCCACTAAGATCAGGAACAAGACAAGGTTGCCCACTCTCACCACTATTATTCAACATTGTTTTGGAAGTTTTAGCCACAGCAATCAGAGAAGAAAAAGAAATAAAAGGAATCCAAATTGGAAAAGAAGAAGTAAAGCTGTCACTCTTTGCAGATGGCATGATACTATACATAGAAAATCCTAAAGATGCTACCAGCAAACTGCTAGAGCTAATCAATGAATTTGGTAAAGCTGCAGGATACAAAATTAATGCACAGAAATCTCTTGCATTCCTGTACACTAATGGTGAAAAATCTGAAAGTGAAATTAAGGAAACACTCCCATTTACCATTGCAACAAAAAGAATAAAATACCTAGGAATAAACCTACCTAAGGAGACAAAAGACCTGTATGCAGAAAACTATAAGACACTGATGAAAGAAATTAAAGATGATACAAATAGATGGAGAGATATACCATGTTCTTGGATTGGAAGAATCAACATTGTGAAAATGACTATACTACCCAAAGCAATCTACAGATTCAATGCAATCCCTATCAAACTACCAATGGCATTTTTCACAGAACTAGAACAAAAAATTTCACAATTTGTATGGAAACACAAAAGACCCCAAATAGCCAAAGTAATCTTGAGAAAGAAAAACGGAGCTGGAGGAATCAGGCTCCCTGACTTCGGACTATACTACAAAGCTACAGTAATCAAGACAGTATGGTACTGGCACAAAAACAGAAATATAGATCAATGGAACAGGATAGAAAGCCCAGAGATAAACCCATGCACCTATGGTCACCTTATCTTTGATAAAGGAGGCAAGAATATACAATGGAGAAAAACAGCCTCTTCAATAAGTGGTGCTGGGAAAACTGGACAGCTACATGTAAAAGAATGAAATTAGAACACTTCCTAACACCATACACAAAAATAAACTCAAAATGGATTAAAGACCTAAATGTAAGGCTAGACACTATAAAGCTCTTAGAGGAAAACATAGGCAGAACACTCTATGACATAAATCGCACCAAGATCCTTTTTGACCCACCTCCTAGAGAAATGGAAATAAAAACAAAAATAAACAAATGGGACCTAATGAAACCTAAAAGCTTTCGCACAGCAAAGGAAACCATAAACAAGACGAAAAGAAAACCCTCAGAATGGGAGAAAATATTTGCAAATGAAGCAACTGACAAAGGATTAATCTCCAAAATTTACAAGCAGCTCATGCAGCTCAATATCAAAAAAACAAACAACCCAATCCAAAAATGGGCAGAAGACCTAAACAGACATTTCTCCAAAGAAGATATACAGATTGCCAACAAACACATGAAAGAATGCTCAACATCATTAATTAGAGAAATGCAAATCAAAACTATAATGAGGTGTCACCTCACACCAGTCAGAATGGCCATCATCAAAAAATCTACAAACAATAAATGCTGGAGAGGGTGTGGAGAAAAGGGAACACTCTTGCACTGTTGGTGGGAATGTAAATTGATACAGCCACTATGGAGAACAGTATGGAGGTTCCTTAAAAAACTAAAAATAGAACTACCATACGACCCAGCAATCCCACTACTGGGCATATACTCTGAGAAAACCGTAATTCAAAAAGAGTCATGTACCACAATGTTCATTGCAGCTCTATTTACAATAGCCAGGACATGGAAGCAACCTAAGTGTCCATCGACAGATGAATGGATAAAGAAGATGTGGCACATATATACAATGGAATATTACTCAGCCATAAAAAGAAATGAAATTGAGTTATTTATAGTGAGGTGGATGGACCTAGAGTCTGTCATACAGAGTGAAGTAAGTCAGACAGAGAAAAAGAAATACCGTATGCTAACACATATATATGGAATCTAAAAAAAAAAAAAAAATGGTCATGAAGAACCTAGGGGCAGGACGGGAATAAAGACGCAGACCTACTAGGGAATGGACTTGAGGACATGGGGAGGGGGAAGGGTAAGCTGGGACAAAGTGAGTGAGTGGCATGGACATATATACACTACCAAATGTAAAACCGATAGCTAGTGGGAAGCAGCCGCATAGCACAGGACATCAGCTCGGTGCTTTGTGACCACCTAGAGGGGTGGGATAGGGAGGGTGGGAGGGAGGGAGATGCAAGAGGGAAGAGATATGAGGATATATGTATATGTATAGCTGGTTCACTTTGTTATAAAGCAGAAACTAACACACCATTGTAAAGCAATTATACTCCAATAAAGATGTTAAAAAAAAAAAAAGAAATTCAATGCATTAAAGTAGCATATTGAGCTCAGTACAGGACGTCAAAATGTAGAAGTTAAAGTTCTTGCTTTTCATGAAACTGTGTCAGGTCTATGCATAAAACTGTGATAGGTCATAACGGAGGTTCAAAATGCTATGGGAAGACAAAGGGAAAGAGGCAGGCAGTTTCTTGGAGGAGGCGGAAGTTGAGATGGGCCTTTGTGGATGGGTAGGAAGGAAGTCCACAGGCAGATATGGAGAGAAGGGCACCCCAGGGAGGCAAAGCAGTTTCTGAAGAGATGGTCTGGACTCTGGGTCCCTCAGCTTGTTTGGAGGGGTAGGGTCATGGGGGAGGGAATTTGTTAGGGAAGGGGAAACTGAATACTTCTGAGGTAGAGAGGAAAGGAAGCTGCCAAGAGGAAGAGACTGGAGATGCAAGTACAAGTGTAGCCCCGTGCCAAAGATGAATGAAAGGACTGGCCTGGCAGCTGGGGGAGGGGTCAGCCCTGGTCAGGAGGCAGGCGCGGGAGGTGTGTGGATCATAATGATGGAGAGATCTTTCAGGAGCAAGGGAAAAATGTCATCTTCACATCAGCATGTAATAATGATTTTCTAAAGTGAGGGCATTTGCCCTCTATTTTGAGAGACTGGAGAAGGTTTAGAAGGTCATAAGGAGCAAAAAGACTTATTAATTTACCTTCCATACTACTTTGAGCAACTGCTCCCCAAACAGTGGCATGTTAAGTGCTTTAACCACTATGGTAAACCTTTTAGGTGCTCCTTTCAGTTATCTGTTTTGTCAGTTTGGATTTTCACATATGGAGTGTTTTTCAGCAAAATACTCTCCTATTATCACTGAGTGCACAAAAGAAATGCAAGTAATAGGTAAGTACTCAGTTGTCTTTGCTTTGTGCAGAGGTAACACTGAGAAGCTTAAAAAAATTTCAACCCACGTAGGTTCCCTCCTGAAGCATTCTTTCAATAAGAAATTCTTTGCTTTGGCTTCCTATCCCTGCCCATCCCCTACCCCCAACAAATGTGATATGCCCAGTATTACCTGAACCATCGTTCCAGAGGACGAGGATGCCCTGTCTTCCTCCACGTCCTCGTCATGTTTCCAGAGTAAAGATGGGGACCCGGAAGATGGCTCTGCTTTCTTATCTCCACTCTGACACAGCAATCAATTGATTAGCAAAGGGAGGTGATTCCCTACCATTATAACAGCATCCTCCTCATCTCTTTTAGATAAGACTCAGCTTACCAGGCAGTATAACTGCAGCCCTTAATTCCACCCATCCCCCTATTTGTCATCGATTTCTTTGGCTAACTACATCACAGGAGTCCAAATGTGGTCGCTCTTCCTAAAGCCTAAAAAATATTCTTATAAGTTGGGATTCAGCTCACGTCACACAAAGGGGATCTTTAAAACAATGCTTTAGGAATTTGATCTGCTTTGGTAAAGGTAACCTCAAATCCTATCTTTAAAATAACAGCCTGATGAACATGTATTTTTTGATCGTTGTCAAAGACAAACAATGAATACTATAAACATATCAGTTCAGAGGAAAATACATGTCTCAAATTAGAATTGCACTGAAGTGCACTCTTTTTTTTGGTCCTGGTACCTCCTCCACTCTCACAATTCTCTCTGCTGTGAAGGGGCATAATCAGATCACAAAGTTGTCTGATGGTCAGAGTGTATAATAAGCCTCACTTCTCCTTGTCCGCCCACTCAGCCCCACGTGTCCTAGTGATACACTGAAGGACAACAGGCTGTTCTGTGTGACCGTGGAGCTACTGAACAATCTACAAAACGAGCAGGGAGAATGTCTGGTGGTTACGCGTGAGACATTAAAAACTGTAAATTGCTGCAATTTTCTTCCCTTTCGCACAAGACCCACTATCACTTTAATTCTTAAAGTATGAAATGGGAATTGATATCAGGAAAGACAACTGGTAAAGGTCTCATCCAACCAGCTCTGATGGAGTAATAAGGATTCATAGTAGGGTTAGTTGCTAATACCATTCTTTGTGTCCTTGGCAATGCTGTTTCAGACTAAAAAAAGTAATTCAAATACGGAAAGATAAAGTTCTATAAAGCACACCAGGAGTGCCAACCAAACAGCAGAGAAAGTACTCAAAACTCCAGAGAAAGTACTCAGAAGTCAGGATACGACAAAGAACTTCATCTTCTCCCTTCTGCCAACAAGTGTGTCTGAATTACGTTTATTCCACTCTGGCCTGAAGTAGGTTTAGATGCACTTAAACATTAATAACATAAGACAACTACTTCAATCACCCTTACAAAATACCAGCATTGAATTTAAAAATCCTTACGTTTCCATTCATTTTAAGGTCTTCTCATTGACCTTTTAGAGATTACTGTTGTAACAAACTTGAACAAGAAAATCATTTTCCTTACTTCGCTCTTCAGGGAGATTTCTTCCGCCTCTTCCTCGACTGCTGGCAGGAAGAACATGGAGCCCGTTCTGTTCAACTGAAAGGCACAGCACAAAGACTTGCAGCCGGGTTGCCATTCAACGTCACCAGGATCCTGGCCTGGTCGCGTTTTTTATGTAGCTGATTTTTTACTTACTTTATCCAAGATGCCCACCCACACAAGGAGCCTCGGGGTCTAGCAACTCTCAGCTCGTCCAGCTGAATATCATGACTCGCTCAAATCTTAGATCTCTTTCATTTGCACTGCCTTCTGTGGCCCCTTGTCAAACAATTCAAGAATGTGATTCATTGATGTGGATTCAGAGTGGGCTTAGAGAGGTGCTGGGCCCGTTTTTGAGTTTGCAATGGGCTGTTTAGTAGGAAGATACTTCAAAGGGTAGATGCCACCCACCTACCCATGGAATTTCATAAGCACCTCCTTAAGTAACTCGGGCATAAGAATTCTGGGTTGAGTCCAGAACAGACACACCCTGAGGATTAATATTCACTAGTGAATAATCTCAGGCAGAGTATTTCCACTTTTAAAAATTCCTTTACTATAGGCCATATACATAGATGCCACAGGTCTTCCACGTGAAAAATACTACCAATTTAAAGCTCTTGTGGAATGTGGGACCAGCATTAACTAATGTCATACCCACCTTCCATTCAGAAGCATCCCTCTCAGCCCCTCCATCCTCATCTGATGCTCCGGCTGACAGCATTTCCTTTTCTAATTCTTGCTGTTTTTGCTGAAAATGCTGGTGAAGTTTTAGTATGGCAGCCTTCAAGTCCACCAACAGGTCTTCTTTTTTCTGGCTCAAGCTCAGAATCTGCTTTTCCGTACCTTCGATTTCTCCCTGTGCAGAAAGAGTGTTTGCATTCCTTTGGGACGTCTGATACCTTTGCCACAGGAGCCTACTTCAATCGGTACAAGGGATGAAGATTTTTCTACGCTGCGCGGTTGGCAGAGCCAAGAGCCAGTCCCTGGTACAGTATAGCCCCTCTCCATCCGGACTGTGTTTCTAAATGACCTGGGGCGGGTTTATAAGCTCCCTTATAGGATGCCTTAGCCTCACCTGACACCTTGTCAATCAATCTCTAGGGGTCAAGCGGTGGCTCAGAAACTTGTAACAAGCTCCACAGGTGACTGTGGTGTGCAGCCAGGGATGCCCCACTCCAGTGGCCACAGGACTGGCTGACCAGAATCCGCAGGGTCAGGGGCCACGAACCTGCACTTTAACAAGCTTCCAGAAGATTTGTACGCAGACTAATGTTTGGGAACCGCTGAGAGAAAACGAGGCTAGAAATCTCACACTTTGATTATCACTTTTGAAGCCTTCTTTAGTATTACTAAATACATTTACTTTTTTCTCACAGCCAAAGCATCCTAACAAACGGGAATAAATAAGCCAATAAGGGTACTGTGAAGTGTAACTTGTTATGGGAATGATGAACAGATGATTCCAAGCTTTAAAAGATTACTTTAAAATTCTGTATGATTGACACGTGGGAATAAAATTTCTTATACATGGTAGAAGTACAGATGCCCACTGTCTGTCTAAAAGGATTATAGAATTATAGAATCCTAGATTTGAAGGAAATATCAGGTGTCGTCTTGTCTGACATCTTCCTCTTTAGCACCCTGAAAGGCATCATTCAAAGCCTGAGCTTTACAGCAAGTGCTGTATCAGAAGACAACCTGCTCCTTTTTAGCAAACCTTTCACATATTGGAATTTTGTCCCTAATGTATTCCTTAACCCCTGAGTCCATTCATTCATTCCTTTCTTCCTTATTTCTTTTTTTAAAAAAATTATTTATTTATTTATTATTTATTTGGTTGCGCAGGGTCCTTAGTTTAAGTGGCAGGCTAGCTCCTTAGTTGCGGCTCGCCAGCTCCTTAGTTGTGGCATGAGAACTCTTAGTTGCAGCACACATGTGGGATCCAGTTCCCCAACCAGGGCTCGAACCCGGGCCCCCTGCACTGGGAGCTCGGAGTCTCAACCGCTGTGCCACCAGAGAAGTCCCATTTCTTCCTTATTTCTTTCTTTCCATCCATCCATCCTACAGATATTCATAGAATCATTAATTTTTTTTTAGAGACAAAGAAACTCAACATGCCTCCACCTATAAGTGAGAGTTCTGAAGTCCAGAGAAAGAAGGTGATTTTTCCAGGGCTGCAGCTAGTGACAGAGCCTAGACCTGGACTTCTGACGCCCAGCCCCCATGGCTCTTCTGCTACTGCACACATTCGGACACCAATACCCCTATTCTGTCTGAAGTTAAACTTCTTGTGATTGCTTTGGGAAATGATAACTTAATTAAATCTGAGTTGGCTGTGGTGTGTGTCCCTTTTCAATAAACACTAAATTTCAGAGGTACAGTGCCTCCCAACAGACGTAATACTACAGCCATTAGAATAACACTTAGAGAAACAGACTAGTCTGCAGAGCCACTAGCATTGTGGAGACAGAGAAGGGCACAGAGCGGCCATTCTCAAAGCGGCATCTGCAGACCCTAGGGGGTCCACACTCCAAGAGGTCAAGATCATTTTCATAATAATTCTAAAATGTTACTGGCCTTTCTCACTGTGTTGACATTTTTCTCTGTGTGATGTCGCAAAAGCAATGGTGGGTAAAGCTACTGACACAGTATGAATCAAGGCAGCGATATCAACTATGTTAGTAGTTACTAGATGCTTCACTATCATGAATTTAACTGGAAAAAAAAGCCAGCTTCACTTAAGAATATCCTTGATAAAGAACATGTATTTTTAATATTCTGTATGACAAAGTGGGAAGCCTGCATAAAGCACTTCTGCTATATACCGAAGTTTAATGGTTGAGGAATAGCACTCATGTGATTAAGTTTCAAGCTAACCTATCCATAGTTTTCTCATAGAATACTATTTTTACTTGAAAAAAAAAGACGGTTGTTAAACTATACATACATAAATACATACATATATATGTAATATATATATAAAGATTTTTTCTGAAGAATAAATGTGAATTTTTTAATATCGGCTACTGAAATGTGTCATCATTTGGAGGATCTACATGACTAGTCAAATAGTATTTTCCAAATGATCAAACATGATGTTATAAAATCATGCATGGTTGGAGATCCATTCCAAATACAAGACAGACCAATGGATTTTAATGTAAGAGTATGAAAAGTTCACTGACATGGCTTCAAATTCCATTTATCAATGAACCTCTGAGTAATTCTACTTGTTGCAGTTTAGTGTAGTTTCAAAGGATGTCCACAATTATTCAAAAGGGCTATTAAAATATTTCTCTCTTTTCCATGTACATGTCTTTGAGAGGTTAGATTGTCTTTATATACTTCAAAGAAAACGACATACCTCAATAGATTGAATGCAGAAGAAGATGAGAATCTAGCTGTCTCCTAGTAAGCCAGACTAATGAGATTTGCAAAAATGTAAAACACTGTCACTCTTCTCACTACATTTTACATTTCTGAGTTTTAATATAAACACAAGCTCTTTGGGGTCCTTTAATATTTTTTTTAAATTTTATTTTGTGGACCTCAGAAACACAGAATTAGATTAATCATACTCCCTGCTTCACAACTTGTTTTCATCATTGTCCGTGCATGGTATGCTCTTTTTTTTAAATAATTTCTTTTTTAAAAAAATTTATTTATTTATTTATTTATTTTTGGTAGCATTGGGTCTTCGTTGCTGCATGCGGGTTTTCTCTAGTTGCGGTGAGTGGGGACTACTCTTCGATGCGTGTGCAGGCTTCTCATTGCGGTGGCTTCTCTTGTTGCAGAACATGGGCTCTAGGCGCACGGGCTTCAGTAGTTGTGGCATGTGGGCTCAGTAGTTATGGCTTGCTGGCTCTAGAGCGCAGGCTCAATAGTTGTGGCGCACGGGCTCAGTTGCTCCGAGGCATGTGGGATCTTCCCGGACCAGGGATTGAACCTGTGTCCCCTGCATTGGCAGGCGGATTCTTAACCACTGCACCACCAGGCAAGTCCCTGGGGTTCTTAAATTTTTTAATGTAAAGGGAAATTTGACACTTCTACAATACTGAATCTTTAATACATTGAGTCTGCCTTATTGAGTCCACCACTTAATAGCTGTGTGTCATCTTGGACCCCTCTGTACTTCACTTCAGACATTAAGAAATTTGCCCTACATCTCACAGCTGGAAAGTGGTGTAATGTGGCTTTGAACACCATAGCAACTGCGTGCCTACATCAACTTGATGGCAATAGAGAGTTAACATGCAAACCATCGTAACTGGGTCCACAGGACATTGTTAATTAGGGCATATGGAGAGACTGCTTAGTATACGGAACTCTTTATTACAACAGCATTCAGTCTTTACTTCTAAAGCCCAGCCTGCCTAACCCCTATGCCAGAAAGCTAGCTGGAAAGCCAGGTTGTCCAAATACCATGTGTTATATCAGCTTCTTTGCTACCAGCCAGAATGCACCAAGTTGAGGCTAAAGACACTTGAAGAGACTTCCATTATGATAATTATATAATAACCTATTTTATGTAATAGGAATGAAAAGTAAATACACACATAAAATACCTTCAGTTGAAAGAGAGAAGTAGGAAATACACTGTATCGTCAAAAAGGGCTTGGAGACACCAACAGCTTAGAAAGTGATTGTTGAATAAACTGCTGGAAAAATGAATGAAAGAAATATACCTGTACTTGTGGCAGGTTGGCAGCTCGGTCTGGTGACATATGTTCATGGGAGAATTCAGCTGAATAATTATTTAAGATCTGTTTCAATTTTTCTATTTCTTCATCGCATTCATTTGTCTGTTTTATGACTATCTATAAAATAACCCCCCCCAAAAGAAGATCAATGGGCTACTTCCAATGTCTATCTCCATCACAAACTCCAATCAATTATATCAATACACAACCATACAGATTCCAATAGGAAATGGTAGCCTCAATACAGAGAACAATGTTTGCAAAGCTGGCACCTGACCTTCTTGCTCCACTTAGATGCTAGAGCACCTTGGGTTCAAGTCTAATTAGACATACGTTTGTTCTTAAGTATTCCCAGTCTAACAGGCTTATTCTGGGAAGCATTTTATAGCATGTTAACATAAAGTTGCTAAGTTTATGAAATTACTGTGTCACATATGCCATTTTAATACATATTCCTTGTGGGGCTTTCAATACATACAAAGGTGACAATCCTGATTCAGAATGGAAAGGGCATGTGATTTGAGAAATGATGGGTTTTCCTGGTCCAGACACATCCTCACCTGGTACCCCTTGGGATCTGTGATATACATTTTATGGTAAGAGGTTGAGGTTTGACAGCAGTCTGAGTTTGCAGATTAAGGCAAAACCAGAACAATACCTGGAATCTAGTGTTAAGGGAATGGTAGAGCTTGAACCTACTACCTGTGTGCTAAATGATATGATCAAAGTGTGATGAAAGATAAAGAAACGGACTTCAAAAGAAAATCTAGATATTTCCTTGTATGCTTCACAATGAAACAAAATGCCTTTTGAAACTACGAAGTTTCTGGCTAACACAGAATTCTTCCTTGTATTTTCTTTAATATTTAACTATAATTTTAGCTGCAGGCTAGAAATGAATAACTATGTTTGCTGCACACACCTGTTCCCCAGCCCTCAGTAATGAGCTACATCCCATTACTCCCCCCAAAAGTAATTTGTCTTATTTTCCACAACGAGAGCACTTACAATTATCTAACGTAGAAAGGAAAAGAAATGTACCATATTCTAATGATTTTCATTACCACTGGCTTACTTAGCTTTGAAATACCTGAGATGACATCTGATTTCCACGAACACAATAAGATGGAAAATTTTAGCAGCACAGTTTGATATCTAACTTGGCACAAAACCTAATTTCCTCTTCTACTGCCCCCCCTTTCATCTTGTGAAGGAGTCACTTTAAAGCATAGTTAGGACTGTTATTTTCTTTTTCTGACCAGGAGACCAATAAAGCACAAAAAGATTAAAAGTAACAGATCAAATTTTCTTTGTTTTTTTTTTTCTTCTCTTTATATTATTAAAAAAATAGTACATTGAGTGCCAGATCTTTTTTCTCCCTGTGGGTGTTAGGAAATGATGTCAGCTGATCAGTAGCCAGGCCAGAGAGACTACATGAGCTAAGACTCAAACCAGAGATTACAATATCCTCAAATTTTAGGAGAACAAAGTGACCACCAAATGTGAATGAAATTTAAGAGGGAGAAAGAGATAGCAGTTTTCTTCCTATAACCAGGGGATGGATGGGAAGGAGGAAAAATAACCTTTCCTCTTACCCTGACACACCTAATCAAGAAAAATAGGCAGGAGGGAGTGTCTACCAAGAGGGTTGAAAAGTTTGTGGCTCTTTCAGCAACTTTCTTTTCCTGTAGGAGTGGTTGTTGATATAGGAATACCAACCAAAGTAAAATGTAATTTCTATCTAATGATAATTCCTGACTTGAGACAGGAGATCAATCAAAAGAATTTTAAAAAGCCCTCAGGGAGAGGCTAGAAGATGTTATCAGTTAGAAGGAAGAGACCTTGATATGAAGAATAATACTAGGAGTCTAGAAACTCAAATTCTTTTCTTATCTGTACACAAATTAATCTCAACATAAGTTAACTCTGGTCTTTCAGAAAGTCATCTGACCTTTGGACACTAGTCTCCTAATGTATAAAAATAAAAATGGCAAAGTGCCTACCCTACCTGTATCATGTTGGTAATAAATTGAAATGATTAATAGGAAAGCAACTGAGAGGTATAAAGAGATTATTGTGGGTCTGTCAGCCTCATGAGACTGCAAATGCACTGTTCAGGTTGAATCTCTTCCCACAGCATTTTACCCATGTAGATCTTCAATAATTAAAGAATGGAATGAAATAGAACAAAACTAGACTTTAATGTCTTCAACCAGAACAAGAATAAGAGCTGAGAAAAATCACTTTAACCTCATTTGAGCAACAAGATACTCTCTTATATCAAATGCCACCTCCTGGATAATAATACTGGAAGAGACCAAAAAGAATCAACCCAGGCAGCATCTTATTGTCATGGGAATTTGACCCGCCCAACCACTAAAACAACACCAGCTTTTGCTGAACATTTTCATCCAATAAGTTGGCTGTCATCACAAAAACCACTCACCTTTAATAACTCATTTTGTTCCTGAGTCACATTTTCCAATAGTTTTATATCTTGTAAAAGCTGATTTGTCCGCTGAAACACAGGCAGAGGCTTCATTCCTGTCTGGGGTAACCTCAGTTCCACTTGGTAAGACACGATTTCAGCAATGGTTTTCTTCATGGGATGTATATTTTCCAGTATGACCTTAGATAAACATGGTACACAAGTGAAAAAAAAAAGGCCACTCCTAAATCTATTCAAAATTAAACTTTAGTCTTTATAGTTTTGAGTTTTAAAACAGTGTCTTAGCTCAGGTTGAAAAGAACTAATATATTACTTGTGATTTGGCAGTTAAATAAGGTCTCAGGAAAGAATGTCTGGGGCAAGAGTACCCTCCCAGCATTACATGATGCATTTGGACAACCCTTTCCTTCTTTCCCTCCCTCCCGCCTCTCTCTGTAGAACTGTTATGTGCTTCGTGTGTTGTCACCAGGCAGTAAGCTGTGGAAGGGCAGGTACTGACTCTTATTAACTTTCACAGCAACTGCACCCAGCACAGGGCTGCCCACATAATAGACCCTCAAAAAATGCTTATTGAATTGAATGGAACTGTCCTGCCAAATTTCGTAAGTCCCAAAACTACACTTCTATTTTGCTTTAATGCATCTGATCCATAGAAATCTGGATTTACATAATGAATAAATTAGGAGAGAGTATTCACTTTACTAAGTACTTCATATGTATTATTTCATTTAATCTTCACAACCACCCTAGGAGGTAGATATCATAACTTCCCTTTCACAGGTAAGGAAATTGGGTTCACAGAAGTTAGAAGACCCAGGTGAGGGCACACTGTAAGAGGCAGGGTCAGGATTAGAACCCAGGGCTGCCTGATCCCAAAGCCCATGCTCTTAACTGGTAGGCTGAGGGGGAAGCAACATCTGTATGCTGTTTAGTATGTCCCAGCTCCTGTGCTAGGGGCTCCATATACATTATAATTGTCCAACATAATCACCACAATGCCAATGTACAGATATGAAAGCAAATCCAAGAAATGTTAACCAATCACTCAAAGGCACACAGCTAGTAAGCAGGGCAGCTGGGGCTGGAACCCAGTTCTTCTGACTTAGAGGCTTAAGTGCTTAGACTATTAAACACCTGGGTTTGACGTGAAGGAAAAACTACCAAACCTTGAAGTTTTAGGAAGAAATTAAATGAAAAAATAACCTATAGGAAAATTATAGATACATAGATAGCACTAGAAATATGATTTAAAGTATGGTATTTATAGTCATTCATATCTATTTCCCAACTTTACTTTGCTCTTACTTTAGCAAGACTAAACACTTTTTATCACATCATATTATTACACATTTTAAAATAGGCATAGTAGGTATTAAGAGAAAATATTTTTAATAATGATCCATGCTTACCTCCCCATGCTTAAGATGCTCTTCAGGTGAAAAATCAAATATTTCTTTTGATAACAGGATAGCTTTGATTTTTGAAACTCTTTTCTCCATTGATTTTACTTCCGTTTCAATGGCAACCACATCCTAGAATTTCAGAAACAGAAAAACACACTTATGCAGTATATGTTGTATGTTAATAATCTTTCTAAAACACAATTTACTGCCATTTATTCTATTCTCATATTTAACCAAAATATGTTTGCCACTTATATCTCTTCAAAACTAACCAAGTGCTACACAGATAATGTGGACTGTTTTCAATAAAAATGTTGTTCTGTTAGTAATAGCATACCACAATATAAAGCATTGCTTATACTTACTGAGTTAAAAGATCCTCATGGGGCCAATTTTCAATTATTTATGCTATGAGAACAAAAGTAGTATGCATCTGAACAAATTTTAAGTAAATTCTCAAATATCTACAAACTCTTTAGATTTATCTTTGGAATGTCTTTAAACACTTGAATACAAGTGGGTCAACGCTGAAAAAATTCCCACTACTTTAAATAAAACGATAAAGTCACCCTTGGGAAACAGACACACAAGGAGCTGGAAAATTGACAGATTTTTGTTGCCAATTCCCTAATAAACTTTTGCCGTGTGGAGAGTCACTAAATTACCTTATAACCTACTCAGATTAATATGAACAACAGATCATTTATCCAGTGGCTATTCTCCCATCGGTGTCAACTTCTAGAAAGTGGCCAAGAAACTTAAAGTGAAAATGCTGCAATTTGTGCTCTCAAACTTACATATTTATGAATATGTGTTATAAAACCTACATATTGAAGTCCACTCACACTGTAAGAGGGCCTTCAGACCTTTAGAGCTTAATGGAGATAAGCTGAAGCAAAAATAATTCAGGGAATAGGAAAAACTACATAGAAATCATCAAAGGATTTCAAATTATCACAACTTGGAGCCATTCAATGTAGGACAAACATAACTTCATATAAGCAAATGAAACAGTAATTATAGTAATTTATTTTCATATTATGAAACATTCAATTATATTGAAATTTTCTATACCATACGTTTAAGAAAGTATATAAATGTATACAATGTATTTTATGGTAATTTCCATGAAAAGTTGTAGAAGCATTTAACAATTTTGGAATAAGCTTCAATAACCAAGAATATTTAACAAGTATGATTCTCTGAAGTTACATAAGTGTGGTGCAAGGAATGTAACTAAGAAATAAAAGGTAAATTATTAAGACTAACTGCATCTACCTTTGCTGTGTGACTCCATCCTTAAATAAATGCCTCACATGTTTCAAGCTAAAATAAAATTATTTAAAAATCCAGTGGTTGGTATACAGCAGCCCCTCAATAAATATTTGCTATTGGTGACTGAAGACTTGGGAAGTTATCTGTTTTAATTCCCTCTTTGCTAATCTGTGCTTTAAAATCAATAATATCGGACTTCCCTGGTGGCGCAGTGGTTAAGAATCTGCCTGCCAATGCAAGGGACACAGGTTCAAGCCCTGGTCCGGGAAGATCCCACATGCCGCAGAGCAACTAAGCCCGCGAGCCACAACTACTGAGCCCGCATACCACAACTACTGAAGCCCACGTGCCACAACTACTGAAGCCCGCATGCCTAGAGCCCATGCTCCGCAACAAGAGGAGCCACCACAATGAGAAGCCCACGCACTGCAATGAGGAGTAGCCCCCCCCCACGCTGCAACTAGAGAAAGCCCGTGCGTAGCAAAGAAGACCCAACGCAGCCAAAAATAAATAAATAAATAAATAAATTTATTGATAAAAAATAAAATCAATAATATCTCCTCTCTGACAAAGAGAAAACACTGAGCTTATCTGATCAGGATTCCTCCCTTTAAATAGACCACTTCTGGACTGAGTATGGGGATATGATTTTTTGTTGTAGTTGCACTATAGGGTACAAAGTAAAATGTAATTCAAGAAATAACATAAATGAAAAATGTACCAGATCAATGTGTCTTCATAGAACTGATTAGTAGTATAACTCTAATTTACTAAATGAAATATAAATTTAAAACAAGGGCTTCCCTGGTGGCGCAGTGGTTGAGAATCTGCCTGTTAATGCTAGGGGACACGGGTTCGAGCCCTGGTCTGGGAAGATCCCACATGCCACGGAGCAGCTGGGCCTGTGAGCCACAACTACTGAGCCTGCGCGTCTGGAGCCTGTGCCCCGCAACGGGAGGGGCCGCGATAGTGAAAGGCCCGTGCACCGCGATGAAGAGCGGTCCCCGCACCGCGATGAAGAGTGGCCCCCGCTTGCCGCAACTAGAGAAAGCCCTCGCACGAACCGAAGACCCAACACAGCCAAAAATAAATAATAAATAAATAAATAAAGTAGCTATTAAAAAAAAAATTTAAAAAAAAATTTAAAACAAGAAGTCACATCTTTATAGTGCCAACTTACATCAGCCATTCGTTGAATCTGTGGAAGGCTTTCTATGATTTTTTGTCGTAAAGCTACTATTTGATGACTTAACTCTTGTATAGGTTGTGCTAAAGTATCTGTTTCAAAAATTATTGACAAGTCTTCTAGATCCGTGAAAATTGAATGCAAAAGATTGTGCTTCTGTTCTGAATCTTCCAAAGCCATCTAGATAATGGGAAACATGAAAAAAGAAACATCAAGATACTGGAACAAGTTGATTGAAATTATATCAGAGAAAATTCTATAGCTATGTATGGTGATGCACGGTAACTAGACTTAATGTGGGTGATCATTTTCCAATACATACAAATATTGAATCATTCTGTTGTACACCTGAAACTAATGTTGTATGTGAATTATACCTTAATTTAAAAAATTAAATCAGAGAAAATTTGAATTTGTCTCAACATTTCAAACTCCTGTCCATTCCCAATTTCATAATAAAACATTGAACAGTCTCTCTTGTCAATGGCAGTACATGACTATAGAATGTCTACCCCATTTTGGTGGGCTTGCAGCAGCTGTTTTATACCAAGTAGCCCTGCTCCTCCAGCCATCGTTAACAGAATCAGAAACACCTGACCTATAAGTTCATCCCTCTATAATTTGGAATTAGGGTCAAGAAAGCCATTCATATATGTATAGCTGATTCACTTTGTTATAAAGCAGAAACTAACACACTATTGTAAAACAATTATACTCCAATAAAGATGTTAAAAAAAAAAAAGCCATCCAATTGGCTGGACTTGTAATTTTGGGAAATGGGTTTGGCAGAAATAGATAAGTGAAGTGGGGATGGGAAACGAAGAGGCAGTTCTGGTGCCAGTGTCCTCCTTGGCCTTACCATCTGGAGCCACTAACTTCCATGAAACACCCCTATAGCTTGAGTTGACTTGAATAAATTGATACCAAAAGAGCTCTATCTGATAAAACCAAATATAAGTGGAAAACATCCATTTTTAGAATTCTTTAGACATTCTTCCTTAGAATTTTTCTTTTTTTCCTTTAATGATTATAATTATTAACTTTCAAACTTAAGATTTCAAAATATCTCAGCCACCTATTGGAAATATTCAACCTGCTAATGTAGTCTTCAGGTAATCCCATAAAAAATAACTGATATGAAAAAGAACATTTACTTATGCAACCAGACTTCTAGTCACGAGTCCCCAAAATTAATCAGGTTATTCAGAATTTCATACTGACCTTATTCCAAATCCTAGCAGGAGAAAACTTGAAAGGAAAACAAAACTTAAAACCAATGCTTTTTCCAATAATACTATTTACAATAGCATCAAAAAAACATAAAATACTCAGGAATAAATTTAACAATTTACATTAAAGAGAAATTAAAGAGGACCAAAATAAATAGAGAGATACATCCTGTTCCTGGATGGGAACAGCCAATATGGTTAAGAGGTAAATTCTTGCCAAACTGATATGGAATTAATGCCCTCCCAAAATTCAAACAGACCTCTGCATAGATATTGACAAGATGATTCTAAAACTTATATGGAAATGCAAAAGACCCAGATTAGCCAAAACAAATTTGAAAAAGAATAAAGGACTAAGTTGTAGAATTTATACTACCTGATTTCAAGATTTACTATAAAGCTGTAGCAATTAAGACTGTGTCATATTGGTAAAAGAATAGACACATAGATCAATAGAACAGAAGAGACAGCCCAGAAACAGACCTACATATATGAGAGGTCAATTGATTTTAACAAAGCACCAAAGTAATTCAATAGTGAGTCTTTTCAAAACATGGATAATCCCATAGAAAAAAAATGAACCTTGATTCTTGCTTCATACCATATACAAAAATTAACTTTATTTATTTATTTTTTTAACATCTTTATTGGAGTATAATTGCTTTACAATGGTGTGTTAGTTTCTGCTTTATAACAAAGTGAATCAGCTATACATATACATATATCCCCATATCTCCTCCCTCTTGCGTCTCCCTACCCCACCCTCTAGGTGGTCACAAAGCACTGAGCTGATCTCCCTGTGCTATACGGCTGCCACTAGCTATCCATTTTACATTTGGTAGTATATGTAAGTCCATGGATTACAGACCTACAAGTAAGAGTTAAAACTATAAAATTTCTAGAAGAAAAGATAAGAGGAAATCCTTGTGACCCTGGGTTAGATAAAGATTTCTTAGATACAACACAAAAGAATAATCTATAAAAGAAAAATATTGATAAATTAGACCTCCTCAAATTAATAACATTTGCTCTTTGAAAGACAATATTAAGAGAATGAAAAGACAAGCCACAAACTAGGAGAAAATATTTGTACATCACATATGTGACAAAGGATTTTAGAATATTATATAAATAATTCTTACAATTCAATAATAAAAAGACAAATAGCCCAATTAAAAAATAGGCAAAAAAGCCCCAAAAAACTGAACCAACATTTCACAGATGAAGTGTACAAGTGATAAATAAGCATATGAATAAATGCTCAAATAAAAAAATCATTAGTCATTAGAGAAATGCCATTTAAACCACAGTGAGATACCACCACTTGTCACTAGAGTAGCTAAAATTTAAAAGACAGATACTATCGAGTGCTGACAAGAATATGGAGTCATTAGAACTCCAGTGGGAATGAAAAATGGTAAAGCCATTTTGGAAAATAATTTAGCAGTTTCTTAGTTAAATACCATAAGAGCCAGCAATCTATTCCTAGGTATTCATCAAATGAAATGACGTGAAAACCTATGCCCACACAAAGATTTGTATATGAATGCTCACAGCGGCTTTGCTCATAATAGCTGTTGCAGCTTCTAAAATGGCCCCCAATAATCCCCACCTCCTGGTACTCGTGTCCTTATAATTAATCGGTTCTCTTGAATGCAGGCTGAGCTTACTGATTTACTTCTAATAAGATATGGCAGAAATGATGAGATGTCACTTCCAAGATTAGATTATAAAAGACCGTTTCTGTCTTGGGAGCTCTCTCACTCTTTTTCAGATTGTTCATGGTGAAGGGAGCCAGCTGCCATGCCATAAGGCAGTCTTGTGGAGAGACCTCACATCTGTGAATGGAAGTGGATCTTCTGAGGCCTGCCAACAGCCACGTGAATGAGCCTGGAAGTGCATCCTGTCTCTTCCTTCACCCAAACTGAGCCTTCAGATGAGATCACAGCCTTGGCTGACACCTTGACTGCATTCTCATGAGAGACCTTGAGCCATAACCACTCAGGTAAGCCATGCCTGGATTCCATAATTCTTGTTTTAAGCTGTTAACTTCAGGAGTGATGTGTTACAACACAATAGATATAGAATACATAGCCCCAAACTTGAAATAACCCAAATGTCTATTAACTGGTGAAGGAATAAACATATTGCATATTTCCACAAATGGAATATTATTTAGCAGTCAAAAGAATAAGCTACCTATAAATGTAACAACCTGAATGAATCTGGAAAACATTAAGCTAAGTAAAAGAAGTCAGGCCCAAAAGACTGTATGATTCTATTCATTGGATACTGTAGAGAAGGCAAAACTATAGGAATAGAAACCAATGAGTGATTACATAGGGCTGAACATAGGTACTTTTTGGGGTGATGGAAATGGTCTTTATATATTGATGGTGGTAGTGGTTACACAACTGGATACGTTCATCAAAACTTACCTAGCTGTACACTTAGGTGTTTTTTACTGTCTGTGAATTATACCTTAATGAAGTTGATTTAAAGAACAAGTTGTTGGGACTTCCCTGATGGCACAGTGGTTAAGAATCCGCCTGCCAATGCAGGGGACATGGGTTCAGTCCCTGGTCCAGGAAGATCCCACATGCCACAGAGCAACTAAGCCTGTGCGCCACAACAACTGAGCCTGCGCTCTCGAGCCCGTGAGCCACAACTACTGAAGCCCGCACGCCTAGAGCCCGTACTCCACAACAAGAGAAGCCACCCCAGTGAGAAGCCCACGCACCGCAACGAAGAGTAGCCCCCACTCACCGCAACTAGAGAAAGCCCAGGCGCAGAAATACACCCAACACAGCCAAAAATAAATAAATAAAAAATAAATAAATTAAGAACAAGTTGTTTTCCTATTTTCTACAATGACAATTTATGTTTCAGTGAGTCTTTATTACAACAGCAGACTTCATGGAATCATCTTTAGGTTATGAAAACCTAATTTAACAAATGCAATCGAGGTGGAAGGTTATAGTGCGATTAAAACAGACTTTTAAACCTTAGTTGAGAGTTTTGATACTTCTTTAAGAGTCATTTTAAAAATCAATACCAGGTAATGTTAGAAAAATGGTAAAGGGTGCCCTAAAGTAGGACAACTATTTTCAAAATAGGCACAAAGTGGGGTATTCACATGGGACTAGTTATTTATGACTTATTTCCCACTGGGGGATTTATTAGAATACATTCTGTGGACATCACCCTGCATATCCCCTCGTCCTGACTTCCTCCAGCTAACAACCTAAGTTCTACTCAGTTCCATGTAAACAAAGGTCAGCAAAGGAGGGTGTCCTGAACAGTTTGAGAGATACTTTTACACTTTTACATTTGTGTCAGAGAAGGCAGTAAAACTTCAGCTGTTTTTGCATATGTTCATTCTTGTACAGTTTTTTAAAAACTCCTAATAAGCATTTGAGGAAAAAAAAGCATCATTCCTCTCTTCTGTCTGCAAACTTCTTGAAAATGATGAAAAGTACAGGTGATTTAAAATAAAAAGATGACATGCTTTGGGGATGTGGAAAGTCAACCCAAGATGTGGGGGCAGGAATCACAGGCAAGGGGAAGAAAAGAAACAAGTAGGTGAAAATGCAGTATCTTTACAACTGTTACCACAGGAAAAAACTGTGCCAAGAAGTCTCACAGGGGAGGAATGAAGTCAGTTGTTACTTAGGGACACATTGTGCTACTTTAAAGATAGAAAAAAAAGAGTTGGATCAGCTTTGAGGTCTGATTACTCTAAAAATTGTTATAGGGGATTTCCCTGGTGGTGCAGTGGTTAAGAATCTGCCTGCCAATGCAGGGGACGTGGGTTCGATCCCTGGTCTGGGAAGATCTCACATGCCGCGGAGCAACTAAGCCCATGTGCCACAACTACTGAGCCCATGTGCCACAACTAGTGAAGCCCACGCGCCCTAGAGCCCGCGCACCGCAACTACTGAGCCCACGTGCCACAGCTACTGAAGCCTGTGCACTCTAGGGCCCGCGTGCTGCAACTACTGAAGCCTGAGCGCCTAGAGCCTGTGCTCCGCAACAAGAGAAGCCACCGCAATGAGAAGCCCGTGCACCGCAACCAAGAGTAGCTCCAGCTTGCTACAACTGGAGAAAGCCCGCAAGCAGCAACAAAGACCCAACGCAGCCCCCAAAATAAATAAATAAGCAAATGAATGAATAAATAAATAAATAAAAATTGTTATACAATAAACCTTTTCCTAAGAGATTCTTTCTCATGGCTGAATAATATGAGAGAAGGGAAATATGTCCTCACAATAAAATTTAAGCCAACATTCGGCATCCGGAAGATCTCTTGTAGTCATGGCCCTGAGTAGGAAAAGGCTTTCATTTGTTTTGCCTTTGTAGGTTAGCATGGAGACACAGGGCACCTGTGGAGCACCAGGAAGGACAGGAAATTTGGAATCACGGCATGCTAGAACTGGAAGGAACGACAGATTAGTTTTCTAATGCTGTGTAACTAATTACCACAAACTTAGCAGCTTAAAATAAAACAAACTTATTATCTCATAGTTTCCATGGCTCAGGAGTCCGGGCATGGCTTAGGTGGGTCCTCAGCTCAGGATGTCACAAGGCTGCAATCAAGGTGCCATCTGGAGCGTGGATTTTTCTTCCAAGTTCATTCTGGTTGTTGGTAGAATTTAGTTGTAGGACTGAGATCCCAGTTTTCTTGCTGGCTGTTGACTGTGGGTCTCTCAGCTTTTGGAGGCCACCCTAGGGTCTTGGTTCCATGGCCCTCTCATAGTATGGCAGCTTACTTATTCAATCCAGCAGGAGAATCTCACTCTAGTCTGCTACCAGGGAGTCTTACAACTATACCTCCATGATCAGTCATGTATTCATGGGAGTGACTATCCCATATCCTTAGCTATACGATGTAACCTAATCAATGGAATGACTATCTCATCACATACTCATATTCCTGCCCACACTCATGGGAAGGGGATTATATAGGTCGTGTACACCAGGGAACAGGACTATTGGGAACCATCTTGGAATTCTACAACCAAAACCATCACCACCATTCAGTGCAACAGTCTTACTTCAGAGATCGGGGAAACTGTGGCCCATGGAGGACACAGTAAATTATCCCCAAAGTCATGAATTAGTTATCAGGACAGAAAGAACTAGATCCTGGTCTCCAAAATCCCTATCTAGAGCCTGCCACTCTCCCAAGCTTCCTTCTGCCATCTGGCATGCTTGAAGATAAGGTTGTTTTTTCAGGAAAGAAGGGGGGAAAAAAGCATCGTGACAATCAGCTAAGCCACTAATCATTATGTAGATTCTATGACACCCAGGAAACACTGAAAGAACACTCACCTGAAGGGTGCTAGCGTGGTGACTCAGCGTCTTTGAAGAGTCATAGTCTGCAGGGTCAGCCAGCAAACGACTGGCATTTTCTATCCAAGCCTCAGTACTCTTCAAAAGATCATGATACTCCTCCAGCTTAATTGTGGCCTGTGAAAGACAGGCAGTACCAAACTCAGTCTGATGTCTCCTCTTTGAGTTGAAGGATTCTTAAATGAAGAACTGGTGGCTGTCAGTCAGTGGTGTCAGGCCTCGCAGGGCCCCACACCCCACAGCTGGGCCACTTGCCCACCCCCTCCAGGTTTTGATCCTTCAGCCTGTAAAACTGATCCTGACCACAGGTGGGAAGGATTTAAGGAGTTCTACCCCAACGCTATGGGCCTCAGCAAGGGTTCCAAGTTAGCTTTGCAACTAGTCTGGTTCCCGTTTTACGCTCCACTTTGAAAACTGGACTTACACTTTGTCCTCCTGTACCGGGCCTTGTCCTATAGTATCCCAGTCCCTCTGAGAGTAGGTTCCTGCCTTGCTGCTGCTAGATCACATGCACAACTCACCCACCGTGACCCCCTACTTGGAAGGGAGGGCAGGGGTGTCTTGTTCCCAAATGAGGTTCTTTCTCTGGCTCCCTGCTGGGACTCTTGAGATCGCCTGCCTGAAATTCCCTTACCTGTTGAGAAGCCCAGTTCTTACCCGGACTCCTACCGTGGTCTGACTTTTGGATTCTTGCTTCTGCCTGTGCCAGCAGTGCCCCTCGATGCCCACTTGAACCTATGGTGTAGCTCTAGCTTCAGGTCCTAAAACTGGCAATTCAAGGGAAACTGGTTTCCTCTGAATACGTATTTTTGTTTTGTTTTAAACCCATCTCACTACTACCACATGCTCCGTGTAGCTATCGCGTGTTACAGCCATACCTTGTTTAACTGTGAGGTTCTATATTCTGCCCTCTGTGATACTTGCTGATACTGCTGGAAAGGAATCATCAAGTTATCCATCCATTCTTGAGCTTGTCCTGGGTCCTGTTCAACAATGTCCTGAACTTCAGAATCCAGCTCATTTAGCTTGGAGTGCCAGAGATCCAGTTCATCCCACATCGTCTGGGAAAGAAAAGCGTTAAGTCCATTTGGATTGAAGATGTGTTGACTTCTAAGTTTTCACACACTATCTGTACTTGTAAATGCTACCAAAACGACATGACAGAGACAACATCCCAGGCAAAGTTTTTCACTTATGCCCAGAAACCACTTGTGACCTGAACTGAAAAACACTTTTTCTGAGGTCTCTTAACTCTTACTGTATTCATTTCAGTACAAATTAGATGTAAGGGAGCAGAAAGTCCTGGACATTTCCAGAGATGAATGACACCAAACAAGGTCAACGTAACCCTAATCTTTCAAGAGTTATGAGGTAACATTATGTTTAAAAGGGCTTGGGTAAATACCTAACCTATTTAGACCAGTATATATATCTACTTAATCTAGAAGACAATTCTTATTAAATGCAAAAATAAAACTGATAAAAAGAAAATATCTGCTCTGACTCAGACTAATGCACTGGCAGAAAATTCTAGCCACATGTATTAGTAGCAACTGCTTTTAGCTCAAGAAACCAATAGGCTGGATTCAAACCTGCACTTGTCTGGGCAGAGGAAATCTCAAAGGCAACATTCAATTATTACTTAATATCTGTGTAAGAACATAATTTCTAGAAATGGGAAAATCTGACTAGTTAAAGTGCTTATTGAGAGCCCAAG
Source organism: Balaenoptera musculus (assembly GCF_009873245.2). NCBI lineage: Eukaryota > Metazoa > Chordata > Mammalia > Artiodactyla > Balaenopteridae > Balaenoptera > Balaenoptera musculus. The sequence goes on along the minus strand of NC_045786.1, from coordinate 138,526,761 downwards.
ATTTTGTCCAATGGCGAGCCATAGTCTGACCTATTTTTATTTTTCAATTTAATTTAATCTTTTTAATCCTTTGACATCACATTTGTTTGGTTTAGAGGGGACTGCAAAGTCAAAGGCAGGTATGATTGTTTGTGAGCAAATCTTGTTCACCTTATTTTAAGAGAGTATACACAGTGTAATGTCTTCCTCTATGAAAGAAGGACACATACAATAGGTACAATTATTTCTTTTAATATTTAGAATTATTTCTTTATTTTTACCAAAAGAAACACAGTCGAGTTAAATCAGAAACCAAAGGAGAGATTTAACTGCAGGGAGGAAGGGAACAGAGGGAAAGGGGGTGATAAGTGAGACTTCTCTGAGGATAACTTCTTTAAAAATTGAGGTATAACTGACATATAACATTTTATTAGTTTCAGGTGTACAACACAATTTTTTTTTTAAATAAATTTATTTATTTATTTTTGGCTGTGTTGGGTCTTCATTGCTGCGCACAGGCTCTCTCTAGTTGCAGTGAGTGGGGGCCACGATTCCTTGTGGTGCATGGGCTTCTCATTGTGGTGGCTTCCCCCGTTGCGGAGCATGGGCTCCAGGCACGCGGGCTTCAGTAGTTGTGGCGTGTGTGCTCAGTAGTTGTGGCTTGCGGGCTCTAGAGCGCAGGCTCAGTAGTTGTAGCTATGGGCTTAGTTGCTCCACGGCATGTGGGATCTTCCCGGACCAGGGCTTGAACCCGTGGCCCCTGCATTGGCAGGTGGATTCTTAACCACTGCACCACCAGGGAAGTCCCACAATTGTTCAATATTTGTTTCTACCGTAAAATGATCACCACAATAAGTCTAGTTAACAATCCTTCACCATACACAGTTACAAAATTTTTTTTCCCTGTGATGAGAACTTTTAAGATCTATTCTCTTAGCCCTATTTTTAAAAGTCTCCATTCATATTAGAATATTTCCTTAAAATATAAAGTAGAATAAGAATGTTTTCCACACGCAGGAGTTTACTTGGAAGTTAAGAGGTAGAATATTATGTTTATGTACCGTTCCACCTAAGACATTTTACAAGGGAAATAAATTTGGAATTTCTACTTTCCTCTGTTTCCCCCTGGCAGTCTAAAGAAAAGCTGTTAATACCATTCATATCTTACTGAAATGTTTTTATATATCAGTCTTCCCAAGACAAGATCCTTACTTTCCTTCCCTAGTGAAAAGGCTGGTCCCCAATCATAGGCTCTCAGGAGTTTGGGCATATTCCCACCATGGAAAAACTGAGAACAATTCTTAAATGCAACCTTCTCCACCAAGCCTCTGCAGGTGAGGACACACTCAGTGAGGAGGGCCCCGTAAATCAGGGTTAGGATCCCTGTGATGACTGATGACAGGGAACATACCAAATGCTGAAGGAAGTTAAGGGAGCATGTTACCTTTTGAATTTCTTGAGCTTTCTCAATATTTTTGCTTTTCTGCTGCAACATCTTTTCAACATTCCGAAGCCCGTTGTTAATTTCATCTATTTTTCGACTCATTGAATATGATGGTGAGCTTTTCAAGACTTCATTGCTGATCTGTTTCAAAGGGAGAAAGACACAATGGAGATGTTTTCCGCACTCTATTCAGAGGTTCAAATGATAAAAGGGGTAGTCACAGTGTTTTGAGATTTTACTTGTACAAATCTTTTAAGGGCTAGGGGGAATATTCCAAACCATACTGACTAATGCGTTAATGAGAGGGTAGATTAGTAGACTAGGAAAAGGCAGCTGTGCTGACCTGACTGTTCAAATCCAACCGAAAAAAAAAAAAAAAGAAAAGAAAACTGACCAACAGAAATCTGTTCAATGTAATCCACAGTATGTACTACAGATACGTGCTGTGTTGGGCAAAACTACTGAGGGGACTGTCTGAAACATACCCCAAGGGAGCAAATGATATTAAAGAATTCCTGGGAGAAAAATTATTTATTATACAGTTTCTATGTTTTATGAGAGAATCCTCTGCACAGATTTGTTTTCAATAAAAACAAACATTCTCAATTTGACGTAAAAGATATAATTCCCATCTTAATATTCATTTGGCTGAAATAACCTTCTAAAACTGGCTATTTCTTGCAGCAGAAAATCTTAGTTTTTCTCTGTGTGAATGTTTCTAGTGTATGTTTTCCCAGCAATTAGAAATCTAGCTGCTGAACAGTGTAATTTTTTTATCAGAATGATTTTCCGAAGAAAATAACTTGTGCTAGGAAAGATAATAAATGAATGTTGAATGTACCATGTTTCAAATGCCTGATTAGTTCATGTTCTTATTTTTTTAAGCTATGTTGATAAGGTTTTCTCCAAACAGCCACTGAATAACCAAAAAATACTTAATGCTTTTGTATTATCCTTTTAATTAACTTTTTTAAAACCACTATATCTTTACAACCACTGGGACTAAACCTTCCAATGCAGATACTTTACAGATACAGAAACTGAAACACAGGCTAAAGTCATACATCATGTATGACTTGCTTAAAGTCATACATCAAGATAGTGGGTGAACTCATCCCAAGAAGCCCGAGCCACCAGACGCCAAGGCCCCAGGCTCTTTTCACAGCATCAGGTTGTTGATACTTTTATATAATGTTTTTACTCCACAGACCATACCACAGTCAAGATTTTTTAGAAAAAAAACTAATCCTGTATTAGTTTTTTTTTTTTTTTTTAATTACTGTATTAGCTTTTTATTGCTACGTAACAAATTACCACAAAATGAAGCTTTCTGATATTTTGGGCAGTTACTCTTCTGGCAGAAATGCCTATCATTTTTGTATATTAGTAGAGATCATGATTTAGGTAAAGTATGCAGCCATCTGAATTGCACAGGATGGTATTGTGTCTGTTGCCTGGATCCTACAGTCACATCACGCAATAAAAGTAAGTTTTTATTGGTTACAAATATACACAGATATCAAAGTCACTGCTGAAATTTTCAACCCTAAATTTAAAAGGTAGATTTTGATTATTAACTCACTTTGTTAGGGATTTTCACATGAAGTAGTCAGGAGAACCAATTGAGTTTCTCTCAAAACATTTAGTATTCTCTTAAAATAAAATCAATAGTGCATGATTCTTGAGGAAGTTCCTTACAATAGATTATCTTGTATGTCAAATCAACAAGATTTGTTATAATATATATTAGGAGTTTACATGTTTTTTACACGGGTTAGATTTTCCAAAGAAATCTGTCGCAAGTTTGAACCTGATTTTTTGTGTGCAATTAAAACCTGTTTTATTTACTAAATTATAGGTATTTTAGGCTTCACAAAGCAATACAAAAATCCTTCTGTATTCTTCTGGACCAAACAGAATTTTGTTCTGTTGGATTTGGGCAGCCTTTAAATAATGCAATAAAATTGTCTTGCTAAACTCCTATGTCTCCAAGTACTATGAACCATTTCCCATTCTTTCTTCCAACCTGGACTTTCAGGTATAAAGATTTGCCTGGGTATGCTTTGTGAGAATTATGTTACCATCATCATTAGAAAGACACTGTGTGTTAAGTGCTATTCCTAGTAAGTTATGAAATGTGTGTTCTTATTGTTCTTGGTTGCAATTTCAAAATGTTAAAAGCGAAGTATTATTCATGACCAAAATTTTAAAGTGATTTTCCGGAGAAAAAAAAAGTCAAGTAAAAGCCAATATATAACTCTGTTTTTAAATGCAAGAGAAGAAAAACTAAGCATCTTGACAACTAAAAATTAATAGACTAATTCTGTTACCTGTGTCACTTACTTAGAGCAACTCCGTCTCAGTATCAATACACAAAATTATCATTCAACTAAACTCTATAAAAACAGACATAGCTGAAATCAGGGCAAATGAAAATGTGATACTAAATGATATGTTCTTCTTTATATTCATTCACCTCCATAAATAATAATACGAATACAAACATTATTATTACCTTCTCATCTACGTCTTCTAAAGCTTTTCTGCATTCTTCCACCTGGGATTCAATCTCTGCAGGGACTATGGTGTACATTTCAGAATACTTGATTCGCAGTTTTTCCATAATATTCTCAAAAGTTAGCTTCCCTTTCTTAAGAATGCTTTGAAGCTCCTAAAAAATCAAGAGAGTTTCAAATGCTCACAGGACAGAGAAAAAGTTTAACTCTAAAAATGAAAGCAGCTTTCCAGCACATCCTTATGATTTAAATGAGCAAACTTTGCATGACAAAACCTCACTATTGATACAAGCTGATTAAGCATGAGAGATACTCAGTTTGGTCAGATGATGCTTTCTAATTTGTAAGAATTAAACTTGATATCTCTCCATAGTGTCAAACCATTGTCCTGAAAAGACATTACAACATCTCCTGCTTCTAAAGTACCTCTAGGATTTAGTTATATCTCAGTAGCAGTCTCGATCTAAAAAGCTGTAAGCAGCAAAAAGTTTCAAAGAAGTTTTATTTTATTATTAACTTGTTGCCATTTCTGCTTCTTCCTACATTATCATCACAATGATTCAAGGCCACTAAAAGCCCTGTGCTTGAAGCAGAAGTGTCTGCTTTCATGTAATTAGACAGCCCAGCACAGCTCAACTTCTTTCAAAAGGGAGGGTTCCAGTTCCTTGCAAAGAATGTGGGTTTTTAGGAGATAAAAGAAACCTGAACAAATAGTCTATTGGTCGTGGCCTAGAAACAGAATCTGATCTACGTACTCTTGCACTAATTATAAAGGAGAAACTCATTTGTTTGGGAAAGTTTCCCAAAGATCAAGTGGAAAAATACTTCTTGACTTTACTGTGGCTTTTTGGGTTTTCTTTTGTTTTTACAGTAGCTGTTCAGTAGCATTATCTGTGTTAATGGATTGAGTCACCACACTGAAGAATGATTACAATTTTGAATGACTCCGCGATGTGTCACTGCTTTCCTTTTCTTAGCCCTCAGCAGAGAACAAGTCTAGAGGAAAAGTTAAAGAATAGTGTGCCATTCAGAGAAAGGTAGGGTTTGAGGTACAGACTGCTCCTCGTTTATCTAGACCTAGCCAGGAGTACAGGTCTTCATTCAGAGCTACACTCAGATGGCTTCCCCAAGAAGACTGCCTCTGTGAGGGAGAGTAAGTTTCCTTTTGCAACATTGATACCAAAAGCTCTGGTGAATAACAGCATGCAACTTTTGAACAAACTTCCAAATGTCATTTTTGCCTGTTACCACCTAGTGGAATGAGAAGAGATTGTTCGGAAAATGACCCTTAGCCTATGCATAGATAGTGTGATATAATAAATACATTTAGCCTTCATCCCTGGTTCCTGGCACAGCTTCTAACACCCTTGGAATTTCCTGCATAGAGGTGAAAGGAGTGTCTTTTGTTATTTATAACAAGTCTTTTCCAACCATACCTGAGTTTATGGTAATGAGAAGATTCTTGGTGGTGGGGCTGGGGGGTGACAGCTTCAGGATGGGGCTGGTGCCAGAGGAACCAACTGTGTGATTAGAGGGCTAGAACTTTTCAACCGCACTTCCAGACCTCCAGAGGGGAGAAGGGCTGGAGGTTGAGTTAATAACCAACTGTCAATGACTTAATCAATCACGCCTATTAATGGAACCTCCATAAAAACCCTTAAACAAGGTTTGGAGAGCTCTGGATTGATGGACACGTCAAGGTGCTGGGAGAGTGGCGCACCCAGAGAGAGCATGGAAGTGCCACATCCTTCCCCCTTACATGTCTTCCACTTGGCTGTTTCTGAGTTGTATCCTTTATAATAAACCAGTAATAGTAAGTAAAATGCCTTCCTAGTTTTCTGAGCCATTCTAGCAAATTTATAAACCTGAGGATGGGGTCCTGGGAGCTGCTGCTTTATAGCCTGTCGGTCAGAAGTACGGGTGGTGTTTCTATTTAAAGAGAAAAAAGTGAAGTTCTTTACTTGGAATCCAAATACTTAAAAAATAGATTTCATGTCTTAAGGAAAGTATGAGGGAAAAGCCATTTGGCTATTTTTAACCAAAGAATTTTCTGCTATGGAGGCATATGATTTTGTCTCTCTGTAATCAAGATTATTCTAGTTTATATTTACATATCAAAGTAAAATCTGTTATTTGTATTGTGTCATTTTCTATGCGATAGCTTTTTAAAGTTAACTCTTTTCTGCTTGAACATTTTTTTAAAGTTATGGAAGACAACATTTACATGATTTTTTTGAATAAAGCATTTCTCAAAATGTGAAAAAAAAAAAAAGAAGTACGGGTGGCATCTGAAGTGGGGGCAGACTTGTGGGACTGAGCCCTTAACCTGGGGGTCGATACTAACTCGTTATAGTTAGTGTCAGAATTGAATTGGTGTCCCAGTTGGTGTCTGGAAAAAAACCTGTCCCAGTTGGGGAGTAGGTTGGTGTGGGGAAAAAAGGCCCCACACATTTGGTGGCAAGTGCTGTGAGTAAAAACAGTTCTACCCCTCTCAGAGACTAGATACTATATCCTATAAAGTGAGCAGTCCTACATACTACTCAAGAGTGGTCTGAGACCCCTGTACACCAAACACACTTGAAATGTGGTTGGAAAAGGGTTGCTGGCCTACCTCCTGACCTGGTCCCAACTCTGCTCTCTGTACTCCAGCCATATTGATCTCCTGTGGCTCCGCCCACACCATGCCACAGGGCCTTTGCCCACATTTTCTTCTTCTTCTAGATTCCCTCTACACTAGCCACAGGGTTACCTCTGCTCCAAGAACTTTGAACTCAAGATTTCGGACCTGTATCAGCCACATTCGCTAGTTCATTCCTCACTTACCTCAAGCTGTTCTGCCTTTTCTGGGTGGTCTTGTAATTCTATATTTTGGAAAAAGGTTGTAGTCTGCTGAAATGAATTCTTCAAAGTAATTATTTCTTTTGTAAAGGCATGTCTTTCTTGGATTTCATTCTGCATCAATTCCTTATTTTTTTGAGCCTTCTGGAAAAGCCTAAAATAGAGCATCAGAATAAAATTGTTCCTCTATCCCGCTTTTCTGTGTAATAGTTTTACTTCAACAATTAATATAATGTCTGCATAGCTCACAAAAGATTTTTTTTCCTGAGAGAAAAGTACCAGTTTTCAATGGTTTATATACTATATATACAAACATACATCAAATTCTATCACTCCATCAAAAAAGAGGGGATATATGTATACGTATAACTGATTCACTTTGCTGTACAGCAGAAACTAACACAACACTGTAAAGCAACTATACTCCAATAAAAATTAATTTAAAAAAAGAGAAAAAAAAAAACCTCTCTAAAACTTTCATCCCAAAATATCTTCTTTTCACACTTTACATTCCAATTGCCATATTTTTTTCCTTGTAATCCTTGAGTTCAATTGAACGTGACTCAGAGGTGTGAATGAAGTCATGCATGGGCCCTTGGAGTCATAGATGATGGAATTAGCCTTTCTATCCAAGCTGACCCCATTTACTGTGGATGCAGCCATCATATTATTGGAGGAGTTTAAGTGGGTAAAGTCTTTCCTGAGAGCTATCTGGTAAGTATTTCTAGCTATAAAGATACTATAGATATATCCTTTGACCTGATGATCATACTTCTTGGCATCTTTCTCAATGAAGTAATCACAGATGCACAAAGAGATTCTAGCATAAGAATATTCATTACAGTGTTTTTATAAAAGTAAAATAAATTACATATAATTTAAAGGTTCTATATTAGGGACTTGGTTAAATACATTACAGCATATCCACATATGTGAAATATTATACAGTTATATTTTAAAGAACATTTAATAGCATAGGAAAATAAATATAATATGCTTATAAATGGTTCAGCAGAATATAAAACAGTATAGTACTATGATCACAATTTTCTAAAAAGTACAGCCATAGTAAGAAAGATGAGTGATTGGTAGTGATTGTTGCTGAGTGGCAAGATTAAAGGTGGTTTTTATATTAATCTTTATAATTATCCACATTCTCTAAACTTCCTATAATGAATATGCATTACTAAGTTAGAAAAACAGCAAACGTTTAAAAAAATTTGAAACACCAGGATGGAAAATGTGTGCTTGTTTTAATTATCGTTAATATTAATCTTTTCCAAAATAGATAACTAATGAGAACCTACTGTATAGCACAGGGAACTCTACTTAATGCTCTGCGGTGACCTAAATGGGAAGGAAAGCAAAAAAAGAGGGGATATAGGTATATGTATAGCTGATTCACTTTGCTGTGCAATAGAAACTAACACAACACTGTAAAGCAACTATACTCCAATAAAAAAAATTAATCTTTTCCATCATTTTTATACCTATCAGTGTTGACGCAACTCGATTCTGTCATATCATTTGTCATTGTTCTATAATATTTTTATATTCTAGAAATTCAATATTTTCTCAATTTTTCCTGAGTTGTCAAGCACATTTCCTTAATAGTTTTTCATAAATCTTACTTGTTGCATCGTTCTTGCATAGACATAATCTCTTGAGATGCAGAAACAGTTTCCACAGCCCTTAAGCCTTCAGGAGTGTTCTGGATATTTTTTATGCGCTGCAGAAGTAGGGCCAGTAACAGCTGCTGCCTCTCCACATTCTCTTCATATTGGCATAAACAATCCAGCAGCTCTGAGAATTCCTCTGTGGTGGCTGCCTCCTTTGTTTTGGAAATTTCAGGGAGTTCTTCTTGAAGATTATCTAAAATAATTGCTTCTCGTTCAATCTAATTCAATAAGCAAAAAAAAAAAAAAAAAAGAAAGAAAGGGAGCTAAAATAAGTAAAATATACTCTTACCACTTCAGGACTCAGCAATCATAATTTTCACATAATGGCTCTTCAAAGGATTCCCAAAGCCACATCCCAGTTCAAGGTAATATTTGTCTTCCTACAGCTGGGAGTATTATCTCTCCACTATCCCAATCCCATAGTTCCCAGCTATTGATCATGTATATGTGAGATTAAAAAGAAGTATTGCTGTTATGAGCTGAAGGAAATGCTACTGAATATTTTCATAATTTCTTTCTCCTTCCAATTTCAGTTGCTTTATTAAAGCAATTATTTCTCCTGACTGAGATACCCCTAAGTTAGTTAGAATGAGCTCCACCAATCTGCATCCATGAAGTCGAAGAGGTTGGGCATTTTTTCTACAGGTCTCTTTTCTTTCACATCCAATGCTCAAAAAAGTAAGCCCTCAATACCCTGTCACTCACCTACACCAATGGGAAAGCAGCCCAAATTACTGGACTGCTCATGTATTTCTCAACCACAGCTAAATGCAGAACTCAGAAATACATAACCTATCAATAATAAATCAAATATCTAGAAAGTGGAGTTCTACCAGCCCTGAAACTCAGAACAGAGACAGAAAATCAGATCCCTCTTATTCCCTCCTCAAATCCTCTGGCCCTCTCCTCAGCAGCACTGTACATTTACCACATTCTGTCCCAGCATTGCCAACACTCCTGCTCGACGTTCAGACAGAGTCAGGCATCCTGCAATCTTGACATTACTGAATATCACAGAGGTCAACTACGTTTATGATATCATGCTAACTGAAATGATAAATGAGGACCTGGACGACCAGTAAGACATGCCAGAGAATGAGATATAAAGCCTATGAGAATTCAGGAGCCCCAGCATCAATTAAGTTCCCAGGGGGCCAGTAGTCTGGGGCATGTCAGGGGACTTCTATAAGGTAAAGGTCAAGTTGTTCAGTCTTGCGCCTCTGTTGCCAAGAAAGAGGTGCAGCACTGGATGGGCCTTTTGGGATTTTGGCAGCCGTGTATGCTATACTGGTGACTATTGCTCAGATCCATTCATCAGAATGCCGCCAGTGCTGAGGAGGCAGTGCTGCAGGACCAGGCTATGGCATAAGCTGCCCTGTCACTTGGGCCATAGGTTCCAGCTGGGTCCCCAATCACTAGAATCCATGGGTACATGTGTACCCAATCTACATGTGTAGATTGGCCCCTCTCCAAGAGACCCAGTTATGGAATTTGTGCTTTCCATCCCCTTAAACCTAAATTCAGTTGAACTGAAGTCCTAGTTCCCAAGCAGGCAGCTACACTTCCACCAGGGAATGGGATAACAGGTTCCACTGGGTCATTTTGCAGTCCCCTCACTCCCCCACCAAAGAACCAGCATGCAAAGAAAGGAATAGCTATGTTGACAGAGGTAATTGTCCACCTAGGGTTTCCAATATACACTGGGGTTGAAAGAACTATGTCCGTAATTCAGGACTTAATGGAGCATCTCTTGGTGCTTCCATGGCCAGCGATAACCATAAATGGGCAACTGCAGCAACCAGGATCCAATAAGAGTAAAGCGACTAAAGGCTCTAATCTTTCCTGTGTCAGTTCTCCTATCTCCCATTCCTGTTCCCTTGGATCACTTTCCAAAATAAACCACCTGCTTACAAGCCCCTGTCTCAGGTTCTGCTCTCTGCTGTAAAGCTGGTAAGTCATTAGGAGGAGAACACAAGGGGGAAGAATAATTTTTTTAGGACAATAATTTTATCCAAAAGCCAGGCAATTCTTCAAATTGTGAATGGATAAACTAACTGCTGTGCATGAGTCTGACAGACTATTACTCAGGAATAAAAAGAAATGAACTATTGATACAAGCAGCAGCAGGAATGAATCTCACACGCATTATGCTTAGCAAAAAAAGGCCAAACTCAAAAGGCCACAAACTACCCGAGTCTGTTTATATGACATTCTGAAGATGGCAAAACAGATTAATAATTGCCACAGGCTGGAGGTAATGGAAGGGGCTGACTACAAAGGGGCATATGGAACTTTCTTGGGTGGTGGAAATGTTCTAAGTCTTGATTTCAATGGTGGTCATGTGACTGTATGCACTTGTCAAAACGCAGCAGACTTTATACCAGAAAGAATGATGGCAGTCCCCAAATAAGTAAATAGTTGCCACAGAGATTATGCATTCACTCTTCAGCCCCTGGATGATTTTCCCTGGACAGGTTATAAAACTTTTAGGATCACAGTCAGTTATAAAGTTGAGTCTAGAAAGGGAGAAGGAACCACAGTTGTTCCAAGAGTAAACACAGAGAAGGAGACGGAAAAACCTGTAAGCAGCCAGAATAGAAACTAAAACAGGAAAGACTTTTGGATCTTTGGTACAAGGGGAAGAAGACAGCCTTACCCCTCCCATATCTTTGAAGACGTGCCTTTATTCTAGCACACTGTGATCAGTGAAGCATAAAATGATGATCCTGAATAACCAAAATGAATAATTAAATTAAGCAGATTCTGCTTAAGAAAAGAGGGAGGTAAGATTTTAGGGGGAAAAAACCGGTAAATCAAAATTTAAATTAATTTTTGAATTTGTAAATGTAAACAAGCATTTAAGTTTTCAAAAATCTACTTACACAAAACCTTTCTTCCATAAAGATACTGGATTGTTGTATTAGTACAGACGTTTTTAAAAGCAGAATTTCATTTTGTCACATGTAAAATCACCAACCATGCCAACAGAATCTTGCATGTACAGGTATTTAGATGATATAATTTTTATTGAATGGATAAAAGCTATTTTAAAATCTTACATCAATTTGGCATGTGTAAATGTCATTTAAGTTGACAGTTTAGTGGTTAAAAACAGAGTGTACATCTGAATCTTCTATCACTTATGAAGTTGAGCAAGTTACTCAATCTCACTGTGTCTCACTTTCTTCATCTATAAAATGAGAACGATAATCTCATCCTCATAGGATTCTTGCGAGGATAAATGTAAATACATGTAAAGTGCTTAGAACTATGCCTGACACGTGCTCAATTAAGTGCCCATTAAGTGTTAGCAGTTGTTGTTATTATTGTTATTACGTGAGAACATATTTTGTTGGTGTTATTCTTTGAAAAACACATTTTGTTAGCAGATATTGTCAAATACTTGTATGGATAACTACAAAAATAACTACTATTAAATAGCTACTAAAATATGATTGCCAGTGGGCAGAGGGCAAGAGAAAGATAATGTAATAAAATAAAAAGAATAAGCTTAGGATTAGCCTAAACCTGGATGTGAATTAGAGCTGTCCCTCAAGAAATACTAAGTGCCCACTAAGTGCAAAGCCCTGTTCAGATTCTAAAATTACAGTGTGAGCAAAACAGATGTGTCCCCAGCCCATAGCCCCAGTTTAATCACTAGCTTGGAGGCTTGTACCAACTTAAATCTCTCAGTGCCTCAGCTTCTCCATTTAGAAAATGGTGATAATAGGTAACTCCTGAGGGCCATGCCAAGATTCAGCGGCATCACGTGTGAATTGCCTTCTTTTTTTTTTTTTTTTTTTTGGCCACGCCTCGCGGCTTAGTTCCCTGACCAGGGATGGAACCCGTGCTCCCTGCAGTGGGAGTGTGAAGTCTTAACCACTGGACCACCAGGGAATTCCCTGAACTGCCTTCTTAGCATAGCACACAGGAACACATTGCACAGAAGGACCTCAGTAAACCGTGCCATCGTGGATGGGAAAGAGCTGGAGGCTAGCGGCCCTGCTAAAAGGACAGTTTACAAAGTTCCTTGGAGTTTTAACATTCAAGAGACTATTTACTAACCAAACCCCAACAGCACCATCAAAATGATAGTCATTTTCAAGAATAACAAGTTTTAAGCAGGAAAATATGATAGTGCTAAACGTTTAAATCGTAAAGCAATGTCACCTACTGCTAATCAAGTATTGATTATATTTGTCTTAAGTAAATTCAGCAGAAATTTTAACAGGAATAAGAGAGAAGGGTTTTCATTTAATGTTCTGATTTGTACCTCATTTATACCTGGTCCTTTGGAAAGATTAAAGAATACCCTAAGGTATTTTTATACTATTTTAAATTTTCTTTCTAAATGTATGGGATGCCTAAGGCCTCAACCACGGTTAAATTAACATCTGTGATCAATATATATTACGGAGGTTTTCTTTGAGACAGTCTTCAGAAAGAACATCATACATATTTTTAGGTCAATACTTATTAACAATAGTAGTTAATTTCCACAGTTAACCACTATAATTAATTTCAAAATTAATTGGTTATTATGAATATTACCTTATTCTAACCTCTAGTGTGATGGAGAGACATTTTTAAGAGGGCTTAGCTTATCTGCACGATAAAGATTTTAAAGCTCATATGAGCAAGTAGCCACTTATTTCTAAGAATTATTTGACACCAAAAAAATGCCACTGTCATGAAAGAACTTGAATCATTCTTGAATCATTCCTTGGAGATTATTTTGCTAGGACCTGACCTCTATAAACATTTACAAGTTCCATACATGTGATGCAAACAAATGGTACAGGTTGAGGATTTGCTTTATATTAAAAAAAAAATGAAAATAATAAAACAATTTAAATGACATGTGTTAGTAAACTGTATGGTTTGACTGTTGCAAATGAAGCACTTACTTCTTCATGGATAAATTTCCACTCCTGCTTCAGTTCTTCACACCACAACTCCCATTCTTTAACAGCTTCCATCAAACTCAGCCATCTCTCCCATAGAGCAGATGTGCTTCTGAGTAAACAGAGGCTGTCACTATCTGTGCAGGTGGGTCTCAAGTGTCTGAGGACCCGTCGTACTTTCATGAGCTCTTCTTTGGCTGACGTGAGATTTGACACCAAGGCCTTAAGAAAGAAAAGAAAAGGAATAGGAGGGATAGAAGTTTTCTGAATTCAGAACTATTCTGAAACTTATAAACTATTCTAGTCTTGAACAATTAATGTTTTAAAATCATCCATAAGTATTACCTAATCCATTTTTTAGTCCTTTTTGGAAGTCAATTTGAGACAGATGAGAAGCATCTATGTATTATTATATTGCACATGAATTTGGAACTATGGGGACAAGTAATGACCTATAAACCAATTTTTCTAAGTAAAAATGTGTTTTCCAAGGTAAATATCCTAGAAGTTCATTTTCTTATTTTAACGTAAGTCTCGTATTTTACTAGATAGCTAATTTGTACAAAGCTTACTGTAATCAACCACCAACACATTATTTATGTTTTTTGGTTTTGTGTTTGTTTGTTTTGTGGTAGATGATAAGCACAGATGATTTAGAATGTCCTCATCCAAATGCTAATAACATAATACCATACACTGTAACAGATGAATATATGCAAAAACTAAAATTGCTCAGTAATAGAGTATAAGAAGTAACCAGAATTTAGCATTTCTGAAAGTTGCATTAAATGCTCTGTCATTGATCCAGCGATGTCCAACAAAACAACATGCAAGGTAACGCTTTAGAAAGAATGAATAAGGACAGGACGCTACTGGGGAGAAGACTGTCCTGTGAACACAAATGATTAAATTTCTCAGAACCAATGCCTCATTTTCCCCATAGCTTTTGGTTTAGGAATTTTGTTGAGTGTACAACTCAGGTTGAAGATTTCTGTGGGTCATAACAGAGCCACATCCCCTGATGCCTCCACCTGCTCTTTCTGCCAATTTTTTGCACAGAGTCTTACTGAGATTTGCAAGTTCTATTACCTTGCTCTGTTCCAAGCGCTCTAAAGCTTCTTTGTATGACACTGGCAATGGGGACATGGACTGCCCAAGAACTGTCTCCATCTGGCTGAGGTTAGTGCAAATTTTCTCTTTTATTTTTCTGTAGCCTTTGTAATTTTCAAGACACCTAGTGAGACACAGTTGGAAAAAAAAAAGTGATGTTAAATTTTATTTAGTGCAATAAATTCTGAACTTCCCAGAATGCATTCTGAACACTTAGTAAAAAATAGAATGTAATTCTCTTTTTGCTACTCAGTGTATTTCAACAAATATTTATATACCTGTTGTATTTATATTTATATATTTATATACCTGTTGTATTTATATACAACAAATATTTATATGCAGGTCCTGTGAGGAGGACTACCTCCTCCTCACAGGACCTGCATGAGACTTTTAATGCAAACTTTAACAGGCAGATAAGACTGTTCCTAAAACACCTAAACTGGAAAACTGCATTCTTGAGCACTGCTAATAAGGTGTAAATTGGTACAATTCTTGTAGAAAACCACTTAGTCTTAAAAATGCTCATAGCTTTTGATCCAACTTCTGCAATTAACCTTAAGGAATCAATCCTAACATAAGAAATTTATCCTATACCTTTTATAAAACCTTTTACACAGTAAAATCTTTTTACTTATTAGACTGTTAATTAAAATGGCAAAAATCAGAACACACTTTATGCTACCAAAAGATATGGTTAAGTAAATTACAACAATCCGTTCTATAAAATATAAGTTACAATTGCTTTTATATGAAGTTTTGCTACAATAAGGAAAAGAGCTCATTTTATAAAGTAAAGCAAAAGCAGCCTATTTTTATATAGTACAATGTTGTGCTATATTAAAAAAAAACACTATGAATAAAATTATGTATACAAAATAGATACAACCTAAATCCCCCACTGAAAACAATAAAAAATTCGGTATCAAAGATATATTTTTAAAAATTCTAAAAACACAATAATAGGGCTTCCCTGGTGGCACAGTGGTTGATAATCTGCCTGCCAATACAGGGGACACGGGTTCGAGCCCTGGTCTGGGAAGATCCCACATGCCGCGGAGCGACTAGGCCCGTGAGCCACAACTACTGAGCCTATGCGTCTGGAGCCTGTGCTCTGCAACGAGAGGCCGCGACAGTAAGAGGCCCACGCACCGCAATGAAGAGTGGCCCCCACTCGCCGCAACTAGAGAAAGCCCTCGCATAGAAACGAAGACCCAACACAGCCAAAAATAATAAATAAATAAATAAAATTTAAAAAAAAATTGTAAACACTAAAAAAAACACAAAAACACACAATAATAAACTGGCAAAGAATTAAGGAATATTCAGAGGCCCCAAACTATGTAAAAGTGGAAATACAGAGAAATAAGCTAAGCTCCAAGGCCAGTTTTTCACTTTGAGGACATTTGTCGAGTTTCAGTTTTGTTGACCTTCACCTGGAATGCTGGGGACAGAGGATAAAGCCCGGAGCACACCCAGGATGGATGTTTATTAGGACATCCCCTCTGTAAAGATAATTTGTAACACATATAACACAAAGACCAGCCTCCAAAATGTAGAATAAATCCCTACAAATCAACAAGAAAAAGCTAGACAACCCAATAAAAATTGTCTTGAACAGGCATTTTTCAGAAGATAAAATATGAAAGATGAAGAAATATTCACAAAAGAGGCTCAAATTCATTAACAGTAATAAAGATGCGAATTAAAACCACAATGAAGTATCACTTAACCATCAGACTGGCAAAAATTAAATCTCACAACGTTAAGTGTTGGTGAGGATATGGGACAATTGGAACATTAATATGTTGCTGGTTTGAGTAGAAATGGGTAAAATCATTTGGAATTAAAAATTTAAGATGTGCATACCTTTTGACCCAGCAATCACAATCCTAGTTATACACCCAAAGGAAGCTCTTGCATTTGCAAATGTTCCTAGAAGCACTGTTTGTGAATGCAAAAACTAGAAACAACCCAAATGTTTACCAACAGCTGGGTGAGTGAATATTTTACTACAGACAAAAACATGAATAAACTTCAGGATCATAATGGTAAGTTTGAAAAAATGAAGTCACAGAAGAATACATATACATGAAAACAGGACACAAACACGTAGTAAAAATATTTTTAAAAGCAAGGGCATGGTAAATAAAAAACAGGATAATGGTTACTTCTGAGAGGAGAAGGAAGGAGTACCCAAGAGAATTAAAAAATCATGATGTTTATCTTTGAACCTTTGGGTACAAAGGTGTTTGTTTTATCATTATTCTTTATACCATACTCAGACTTCTATAAACATTCTGTTTTAAGTACTCAATATTAATTAAGAAAAAATGAAATAAATGCAGTAGAATATTTGCCATGGTTTTCCTTAGTGATTTTTTTCTTACTTTTCCATATTTTCCAAATTATTTCTAATGTGTACATGTTAATTATAAACAAATCTATATTTTGTTCTTAAAGCATTACCTTTAGAAAGAAGTGCCTACCTTTCTACTTCAGCTTCCTTTACTTTGGCTGCCTCCCTCATGGCTGAGTTCTTAGAAACTAATTCCTGTAAAGTACACTCAAGTTGTCGTTTAGCTTCTGGGCTGGATATAGTCCCCAAATTCTCGGTGAGGTCCTGGATGTCTGCTATTGTGGATTTCAGTTCCTCTTGTTTGCAGCGAGGCATCTCTATTGATTCTTCTGGATTATCAAGGTCTACTCTATGGGATGCAATGATGGCTTCAAGGGCAGTGATGATCCCCATGGCCCTGGAGACTGCTTCATTATAGCGTGCCATATTTTCATAAGCATCATTCAAGACATTCTGGTGAATGGAAGATTAAATGCTGTGATGAAAACTGTCAAACTTTTGTCATTCTTGAATTTTTGTGATACATTCATAATATGTCTCTGTGTCATAAAGAGTGAGCATCTCACACTTATAGTTTAATAATATTACACTAATAGTTAAAAATGAATACATTTTTCTTTGCATAAAGAAAATGGTTTCCAGATTTGCTAAGAAATCTAATCTAAATTTTAAAATACATCTCATGAATCATGTCTAATGATATATGTTCCTGCTCTAGAACTCTTGTATTAGACTATGAATTACATAAAACAATTGAATATATTTAATGCATATAACCTTAAGCAATATCTGGCAGAAAAAAACTGAAAAGACACCCCCCCACACACACCAAACCTCTTGTATTTTTAAATTAATGGCTCTGCCACTAACTTTAGTTTTGAGCACATCACTTAATGTCTCCAGACCTCAAGTCTTCTCACTGAAATAACAAATAGCTGAAATAAATAACTTTAGAGGTCCCTTCCAGTCCAGCTCTAAACATATCCTTTTGGGGATTTATGTACATTGTTTCTGGAAACTGTATTAAAATCAAGCAGAGAATTTGTTAAGTACCAATTTAAAGAATGTATTAGGGTTCATATGACTTTATATTTCTATAGCATTTATACCTTAGCAAAATAGTTCAAATACATTATCTAACAACTCTTTGAATTAAAGAAGGGAGTTAACGTCCCCATTCTAGAAATTCAGTGTGACGATTCTGAAAACACAGTGAAGGGCATTATATTAAGAACAGTGTGTTTAAATGATGCCTAAGATATCTACCCTACTATTGCAGGAAAGGAGGGAGTTTGTTGTAGTCGCTCTGCAACGGAGATCAGCAAACTTTTCCTGTGACGGGTCAGACCGAATATTTTAGGTTTTGCAGGCCATACGGACTGTCACAACTACTCAGCCCTGCTGTTGTAGCAGGAAAGCAGCCATACACAAGCCAGTAAGGAATGGGCATAGCTGCGCTCCAATATAACTTTATTCGCAAAATCAGGTGCCGTGGGCAAATTCGGCCCATGGGCCTTAATTTGATGACCCCTGCTCTAAAATGACACAGATCTCAACATGAATCCTGGTTCTGTTATTATTTCAAGACCTTGAGAAAACTGTTGATGTTTCTGAACTTCAATTTCCTTATTTTAAAACGGGGCTAATAATAGCACCCATCTCACAGAGTTGCTATGAGGATTAAGGATAAAGTGTTCAGCACACTTCCTAGACACTGCAAGTTCTAAATAAATGTGGAGTTATTATCTTGGGTTCTTTATACCATATTTCTTCCACTACACTCTATTATTTCTGAAAAGCAAACAAACAAAAATCACAAACTTTTTGGTTTTGAGCGCAACAGAAGCTACGAGGGATATAGAAATAAAGGTGTCAAACTCATCTTTTTCCAAACTGTAAGGAACTGTATTTAGATGTAGAATGAGTTGGGATTATAAACTGGACCTTTGAAGTTCTTTAAAATGGCTATTCTCCTGTGCAGAATATTCCTATAGAACGTGTAACTTCTTGAGAAATGCGGATATTAACTAGAGTAAAACATAAAATCATGAAATTAAAACAAATACATTAACCACCTAATTAAAATACTTACTGTGCGCGAATCAATGCTTGCGTTAAGCTGCATGTGAAGATCTTCAATGTCATGTAATTTTGTCTCCACATCACTAGCTTCAGAAGAGTGTTCTTCTCTTTGCTTCTCAAGAACAGTCACAGCTTTAATGCTATCCATTTCTGCCTGAACTTGTTCTTGAAACATTTCACAATTAACTTTTTCATTTTGAATATGTTCAATTTGCAAATTTATAAGTAAAGGCTGTTGTAACTGAGATTTTATCTGATTTAAAACACGTAAGGAATTTTCTAGTTTGTCCTGAAAATTCTTTTCATCCATTTCTTTCGGTTGGGATTCCAGGACTATATTTTGGAGAACCTTGTGTAACTTATCATTTTCTTCTGCATACAGCTTTATTTGTAGCATTTCTTTCTCTTTGAATGAGTCATCAAAGTCCTTATTTTCACTTAGTTTCTTGATTATTTCATGATACAAGCACATGACTTTCCTGATTCTCTGATTCAAAATTTGAGCATTGAGCAGACTGCTTTCTGGTGGGGTGTTAGGCGTTGTTAGCAGTGCTTCAGCCCTTTTCTTAACTTGCAGATCCATAGCCCTCAATTTACCTAGTGATGCCTGATATTTGCCATATTCTGCCACAAATGTATCTAACTGCTTAATTTTTTCTTCAAGTTCCTTTTCTTTTTCAAGTATTTGGGTTTGTAATTGGTCAAGTTGGGACCAATCCCAATTTAGTCCTATACAGTCAAACACTTCTTTGAGTTTCAATACTTGTAGGATACTAGATCGAATACCAGTGATTTGGTCTTCAAGACGATACAACTCCTCTTTAACATCTGGATTTATTTCTGGATTTAGTAGCAGTTCATTGTGCTGTATATGGTCAACCTCCTTCTGAAGCACAGATGTTTTTTCATGAAATTCTCTATAAAAATTTATCTTGTGTTCTACTTCATTACATTTATTTTGAATGACTCTTTGTGTTCTGTTGGCTCTAGTCTTAAGATTTTTCAATTGATCATCTAGAAATAATCTTTCAAATACACTTAGATCTTTACAGATGTTTGTTTGTTCCTGAAGATGTGTTGCGATTACACTCTCAATTTCCTGCAATTCCTTCTGAGAAATGGTCAAAGTGACATACTGATGTTCTAGTTCAGCTTCTGTGGAGGTTGTTTCCATCTTGGGGATCATCAGTGTTTCATTTCCTTGAAGTGAAAGTTGAACCTTCCCTATTACCCCAACAAATTTGCTTCTTTCTTCCAATTTAAATTCTAATTGCTGTGATCTTTGAGTTGATTTTAAAACTAGCATTTGGTATTGATTCTGTAAGTCCTGTAGGAGGTTATTTAAATCACTGCTCTCATATACTGTAAGGTTAGGAATATTATCTTTGACCTCTTCAACCAATGACTCCACAACCTGCTGCTTGTCTAGAATGCCATCGTGCACCACCTTGCATTTTCTGATCTGTGAAAGAATATTGTCTGGGAGAAGGGAAATGGTAGGGACGAGTTCACCTAACAGATTTTTGACCCATAAGATAGCCTCTTTCATCTTGTACCTGGTTTCACACTTCTTGATCTGATTTTCCACCTCTATGTTTAATGGTTCCAATGCTTCTAATTGCTTCTGCAAATTATTTATTGCATCTTCTAAAATCTTCTTTTCTTTTTCTCCCCAAATCCTCTTCATCTGAAGTTCAGCTCGCCCCCTGAACACAGAAAATCTATGCTTGATAGTCTGGAGTTCAGTGGCCAAGGCAACCATGCTTTGATTCCCTTCTTCTTCTGGAGAGTCCAGCCTTAACTGCAGGCACTGCTGCTGCTGCTGCTGCAGAGAAATTTCAAGGTCTTGAATCTTACTCATGAGAAACATAAACTCATCATGTCCCACCACTTGCTGAGAATACTTCTTCTGGACCAGTTGTTCCATTTGCTCCCAACCATGTTCAAGTTGCTTCATCTGGCTTTCCAACAGCTTCTTATCCATGTCAGTCAGACAGTTTGATAAATTTTCCCATTTGATTTTCATCTTGCTTAAAGAATCTTTCTCTTTTTCTATTGATGCCAGTAATTTTTTAATTTTGTCCATATAGGTTGCACTGTCCAGTGATCCCCTAGCAAAAGAAGAAAAATGGAACTGATTAATATTTACTATACATCAACATGAGGTTAGCT
Source organism: Balaenoptera musculus (assembly GCF_009873245.2). Classification (NCBI taxonomy): domain Eukaryota; kingdom Metazoa; phylum Chordata; class Mammalia; order Artiodactyla; family Balaenopteridae; genus Balaenoptera; species Balaenoptera musculus. The sequence continues at coordinate 138,505,678 of NC_045786.1, read as the reverse complement.
GTCACTAAAAGAAATGAATTCTGCTTTGAATTCACAGAAGAGAAGATTAGGTTGTCTGTAAGAACACTCTGTCCTTAAAATAAAAATCAGAATCTTGTTTACTGTAGCTCTCAATTAATGTGTGACAATGTAGAAAGCTTGTCTATAAAATGAGTATCATAAAAATGCAGAAGCACGGGAAGGGAGTGAAAAGTAAAGGGAAGAATGTATGTAAAAGTACTCTGTCACCTGTAAAGTACTTGTACAAAGTTAGGCTAGGACTAAGCGAAATTACAACATCCAACCCCTTTGTTATCATCTTACCAACAATAATGATAAAGATATTGACTAAGAAGGTACAATCATCAGGCTAAGCTTTTAAATATAAAATTGTTTCCTCAAAGGATGTCACTGAAAGTGAACCCCATTTAGGCAAAAGTATAAAATAAAACTTTTTAATAATGAGAAAATGTTTACAAGTTATGACTATATCTACAATCTTCAGCCATCATTTTCATAGCCAAAAGGAGTACATACATGTAAAAAGAAACCATTACAATACATATATATTCCTTATGTTCCAAACTATTTAAACCAAGTATGTTAATATTAAACAATTGTATTGATAATGTTTCTGCCCCCCTCCCATAGTTTAGAATAATCTCTTGGCAAAAAAATGCTAAATTCCATAGAACTTAAACTTAATTTGCAGATATTTATAGTGTGAGTTAATAGTTTAATAAATTAATTTGTAAAATTAATATAATTTAATCGTAAAATTAATATGAATATTTTTTTGCATGAAACCAACAGAATTTTCTTCAATGGTTTCCATATGAAATTAATTTCCACACTGTAGTACTAAAATCATAATATTCTTTAATAGTGTAAACTCTTAACACCCGGGGCCTGTCCAAGGCAGTGGAGCCTATGGTTGAATACAAAGAATGCACATCCTAAATTCTTATACTTACACTTTTAGACTTTCCTTTTCTGTCAAAAAGGCTTTCATCGAGGATTCAACTGCTGCGAGGTGTTCCTGAAAATCTTTAAGGAGACAGTATTGGCTTTCTTTCTTTTTCTTCAAAGTAATAAGTGCCTGAAGCAGATTGTCCAAGTGCTGCACTGAATACCTTTCACTGTGGGGAAACAAGGCACTTGTTTCTGCTTTCTTAAGATATTCAATTTGTTCGAGTGGTTCAATGGCTGCTTTCTTTGCTTCCAACTGGGTACATAATTCCTAAAAACAAGTCAAGGAAATCAATAAATATACACTCACTCATTCACTCATTAATTAACTCATTTATTTTTTTCCCTTTGCTCTTTCCTTTCAGTAACACATTCTATCCCAAGAAGATGTTTTAAATATTTCATTTGCACACAGAGAAACTAAGGTCCTGACATTTAAAAGATTTTCTTTTACTAGAGTCATGTTAAAATGTAGACTAACACTCACCATTGGTCTAATGTTTAATAGCAAATTGGTCACCCTATTGTGTTAAAAGATTCTACAATGTCTAAAGAAGATTTATCTTCTTTTATTATTTACATGCATCCCCTCTCTTTCTTGTTTTAGATACATGTTTACTGTTACGTAAACTTAGCTAAAATTGTAAGGGTCATTTTAAAAAACATGGTCATGTATTGGACTTTTAGATGCCTTTCCACAGCTATGTAAACACAGCTGTAAAAACAAAGAAGGAGTATCCCATAATGCTGATAATCAGGAAAAATAAAAGGAATTTGTCAGAATCAGAAAAATACATAGGACTAAGAAAAGGAATGATGACAAGTCAGAATCTCCAAATTTTCTTACTGAATAAGTAAGCTTTTAGGAACTTTGTGAAAGAGAAGACTAATGTTCATTAAACTCTTACACTTCTTAAATGGAAAGGTTTATACAACTTACTGATTAGTACATAATTATATAGTTACCAAACTGATCATCAGTCAAAGGTTAAATAAGACTTTTCATTCTGTGAAAGCAATTTTTTGGTAATTAAAATATACTGTATTGTACTGGATAAATGATGCAATCATGTTGTCAGTATTTTTCTTGTTTCCATACCTCTATCTCTTTTAATTGTTCATTTCTTAACGTAACATCTAATTCTAAAGGTTGATTTTGCAGCTCATTGACTTTCTGCTCATCTTCAGTGGTTTTCATGCTTTCTTGAACATCAAGAGGAAGTTGTTTTGACAAAACCATTTCCACAGCTGAATTCTGAAAACATAAAAAGATTAATTGCTGAATAGTCTACCTTCCAAATAAGTAATTTTTATTTTTCTTGATGAAATAATTCCAGTTTCTTCTATTTACTCAGATTCAAGACTTTTCACAAGTATATCTGGCCACTACCAAAGAGGATTTTTCCATGCAATATTTAATGCTAATATTGGTATCCCAAGAAAAATGAAACTTTTTTGACAAGACAGTATAGGATCTGGCATTGCTCAGTTATATACTGAGGAATATCTACAGTCTTAAAGAAAGAAAACGGATATGGAAAAAGCAAAAGTTCCAAAGTTTATACTTAGTATTCACCATAATGCAGAGGGCTGGGCAAATAAATAGGCATTCAATGGTACCCACTGGTAGTTTAAAATAGTAAGTGGACAGATGAAGAAAACACCAAAATACCAAAATTTCATGATATTAAAAATGTTATGCCTAGGGACTTCCTGGCAGTGGTTAAGATTTTGCCTTCCAATGCAGGAGGTACGGGTTCCATCCCTGGTCGGGGAACTAAGATCCCACGTGCCTCGCCAAAAAAACCAAAACATAAAAAAAAAAACAAAAAACCAGAGCAATATTGTAACAAATTCAATAAAGACCTTAAAAAAAAATGGTCCACATCAAAAAAATCTTTACAAAAAAAAAAAAGGAATTTCCTTCTTAAAAAAAAAGGTTATGCCTTAAATTACATAAAGGCAAGAATTCCAATTCTGGGTATGGCAGAACAGGTTATATATGGGGTAATCTGATCTTTTCTGAAAGCTCTAAGAAATTGAGGTTCTCAGTAGGATATATAGAGACGCCATTTCAACTCATTTATTCATTCTTTCAGCAAATATTTGTTGAGCACTTACATACAACAGGCACTTTATCAGTAATTTTAAAAGATTTCCCATTATTTTGCTAAGGTATTAGTTTTTATTTTCAGGTTACTTTATAAGTGAAATATCATTTAATTTTGCCATATACTTTCATGTCAGTAAAAACCTTTGAGGTATCAAGTCTGTGAATAAAATGTGTCCACATCTCCAAACAAGGTAGAAATTGCTGTTTTAGTAGTAGATAGTAGATACATTACTAGATAGTAATGTAAGATGTTAACAATAGGGGAAACTGGGTAAGGGATATATGAGAACTATCTGTACTATCTTTGCAAGTTTTCTGTCAATGTGAAACTATTCTAAAATTAGAGTTTATTTAAATAAAACAGATACTGTCTGGAGCTTCACCAATACTAACTGGTAAGAAAATTAAAGCTGACCAGTGTTACTGGTTTTGAAGTATTTACTTGGCACTTAGCACAAGTCACTTCTACAAGGCTGCAAATAATTGAAATGATTTTGCAAATTTCCTCCATTTCCAATTTATTCGTGCAAACTATGGTTAAAATCTCCATGGAAGGCAGCATCTCGGGTGGGGTGGTGGGGGGGAAGATCCAGGAAGGCTGTGAGAGGAAAGGACAGAGGTGCTACACCACAGATTTCATTGGCCCATGGGTGCTCTGTGCCATGAACTGCAATTCTACGAGGTGGACGCCTGCCTCCTTTTCATCTGATGGCTACTGTGGCTTACAGCACCCAACAAATCCACTTGTAGGGCAAGAGCTCCTGAGCTAAAGGCATAGCTACTAAACCCAGGAAAACTTTACTTCTTATCAATAATTTATTAGGAATTCAGAGCCCTGGTCTCTCTTACCTGATGGACTGGTCACTTTAGGACTAGCCACATTTATAACCTGCCATTTGTAATCTGCCTTCCGTGGTCGGGGAGAGCATCCTAAAAAACCTGAAATCACCCCATAACACCATTTGTTTACCAAATCCAAAAGCCATGTTTCCACTCTGGCAGAAAATCCAACAGAATCCCTCAAACGAACATTTTAAATTTAAAAGGTAACATTCCTTTGCTCATGCCCGAGAGGTTAGAACACAGGCTCATGCCCTGATTGGCTCCTGGAAAGATTTTCATATTTCATAACCAGTGATCATTTGCTCACCACCCTTAGCTGTATGTTATTTTTATTTTGCAGGCTCATTTGAAACATCTTATTTTAAATTATAAGAGAATTCAAATATATTTAAAACAACAGAATATAACAGATAATCATTACCCATGACACAGATATAACTGATATAATTTTCTATATTAAAAATATAATTTAAAGCCCAGCCCTCAACCCTTTCTCATCTCTTCCTCCCTAGAACTAACCACTATTCTAAAATCCACACATACTTGTCTTTATACTTTGACTACATGTGTTAATATTCATACAGCATTGTTTTATATATTTTTAATCCTTATAAAATTGGAATCATACATGTATCATTTTACAACTTACTTTCTTCACTCAGCGGTATGTTTTGAGGTTTATCATGGTGTCAGATATAAATCCCATTCAGTCATTTTACGTTTGTATACTGTTCTGCTATCTGAATGAACACGACTTATTTGTCTGTCAGGCTACTATGGACATTATCATTGCTTCCAACTTTTCCTACTATAGATATTACTGTGATAAACACCCTTGTTTTAGGCCTTCTTGCACATATGTGTGAGTTTCTTTGGGACGTTTTCCTAGAACTGAAATTACTCCTTTTGATTCTCGATAGACAGCTATTGATTTGTTCCTACCAGCATGGTAAAAGAATTTGAATTTTCCCTAATCCTCTCTGGTATTTGGTACTAACAGACAATAATTTCTGCCAAAACATTGGGTGTGAAGTTGACATCATTATTGTTTTATGCTCCCTGGTCATATGAGTCTTACCTCCTGTGGATTACTTTTGCATGATCATTGTCTATTTTTTATTGGGTTGTTTATAATTTCTGGTGTTCTTTTATATACTGGATACTAGCCTTCTAACCGTTTTCTGCATTGCAATTATTATCTCTCAGTAGATTGTCTTTAAACTTTATATATGGTATCTTTTGTTGAATATGACTTTAATGTTTTAATGCAGTCAAATTTATCAATCTTTTCCTGTTTGGGCTTCTGCTTTTAGGGCCTTTTTAAGAAAAAAATCTCCTATACCCTGAGATCTCATAAATATAATGTATTTCTGTAATAATTTACATAATAATTTATTTTTATTTAGCCTGTTCAAGGTTCTCTGTCTTCTTGAAATTGAGAATTCATATTATTCTTCAATTCTGGAAAATACCCAGCCTTTCTTTTCCTCCATTCTCTCTATTCTCTCCTTCTAGAACTCCTACCAGAATTGTGTTTGACCGTCTCATTATAGCCACTGGGTCCTTAAAATCTCTTTCCTCTTTTCCATCTCTTTAGAGCTCTGTGTTGGATTGTGGGTAATTTTCTAACATATTTTATTGAACTAATTCTCTCTTCAAGCTGTATCAAGTGTGCTACTTGGCCAGAGCAATCTTAATCTCAATGACTTAAAAAACATTATTGAAGTTCCATATGGTTCTTTTTCAAATCTAACCTTTTTTCTCAAAGTATTTTATTCTCTCATTATGATTTCAAATCCATCTATCACTAACCATTTAAAATGTATTATTGTATAATATCTTTCAAACTGCTGCACTGTCTCACTATCCTAGTGTATTAATTCCTCTCAATTTTAGTGATGAGGACTCTTCTGGTGGAATGTTCCTTTGTGTTATTGATTGATTGACTGATTCATACTAACTCAGGGTTATCAGACTTTTTTTTTTAAACTACATTGTGGGAATCCCCATGGACTAATGGGTAGAACTGACCGCTCCCCCTTATGCAGATTTGTGCTTGCTTCTTCCAGGTACTGCAAGGAGATAAATAGACAGAGGCTCATTTACATGTTAATTTCTTAACTTGAATTGCTCCACAATGCAAGTAGTATAGATTTGGACTCTAAACCTGTTTGAGATATAGGATGGTTCTGATTTCTCATGGGAGACCCTCTTTTCCCACCCACAGTCAGAATAAGTAGGTCCTAGTCCTTTCTCTGGGTTAGAGATTTTCTTGTTGGCCTTTCTCCCTTTCTCTTCAAGGGCCCTGCCAATTCTGGAGTATCCACTCCAATGCATGGACTCTCATGAGCCCTTATGAACTCTAAGCCCCGGGACGTCTGATTCTTTCCCTTCTCCACTTCTCCTGGAATTTCTCTTTAAAAAAAAAAAATCTACGATCAGTATAAACTTAAGACAAAGTATAACTTAATAAGCATACATATTGAACCTCTGAGCATAAATGGAATTTTCAAAGTTAATAATAAATTTAAAGTAGAAAATGACCATTCTATCAAAAGCCTGGTTCTGATATATTGCTAACTATATTTACTTTTTTAAAAACTGTTGCTTTTTTTCAACCATGTATCTTTTCTTTGAGTTTGGCCTGTTTGGAAAAGAACAGGAGAAAGAATATCATCAATTCTCCTAAAGGGTAGGACTGTGATACTGTCATTTTTATGTCCCTTAATTCACAAAGTAAACATTTTACTTTAACATTTAAAACACTGAGCTTTAAGTAACTGAGCATTGTCTCTGGCTTGCGCAAACCTAGCAGCACAGTCAAGAGGTAAAGACCGTGACAGCTTCACTATCCTTTTTCCCATTCAGGGGCAATGGCCCCGTGGCTATAATAATTCTGTGACAGTGAGAAGCTACATCTATCACTTATAACCTGCCAACATTGGGACAGTGTCATACATACTCTAGAGGATATATTTCTTTCTTCTCTAAAGCATTCCAACATGAAGTAGTAAAAAACAATTCTAAGCATAAGCAAACATCCATCACTTTTAGAGACAAAACCGAATGGCAGATCAGGTTAATCTCAGAGGCTGCCTCTTTCTCTTAGCCTATTGTCTAAAATGTTAACGTGACCCTTAACGCACTTAAGACTCAGCCAGCCCTGCCTACCTCCCAGGCCTCACCTCTGTCCTTCTCCCCTCCTCCTCCCCCTATGCAGCGGCCGTATTCCAGTTTCTGACTCCTCACGCTCTCTCCCCCCACAAGAGGAAATTCTACTTTCTCTGCCAAGAGTGCTCCTGACACCCAGCTCTGAGCTCTGTTATCTCCAATCCACCCTGCTGGTCTCAGGTCAAGTGTTGTTTCTTTAGAGAAGCTCTCTGAACTTCAGAGAACTACAGTTCAAGCCAGCCTCCTTTATTATAGATTATCATGGAAACGTGTTCCTTCCTTTAGTTGCTGTAATTAGCCTCTCATCAGTTAATTAGTTGATTAATGTATGTCTCCTCCTCTAGACCAGAAGCTCTATGAGAATAGAGACCACGTCTATTTTCACTCACCGATGGACCCTAACTGCCCGTTCAAGAAATTTTTACTGAATGGATGTATAGATGAATTCACATTAGAAAAAATAAATAAATAAGAGAATTTCATTTAGTCTTCGATTGCCAAGATTAACAATTTGTGGTTTATAAAGTAGAGTTGGAAAGAAATTGAGGACCCATCAATCTAGCAGCTGTGGACCAGAGATCTGTTAGGAATTACAGGAACAGGGCTTGGTTGGGCTTAACGAGAGTAGAGAAGGTTTGAAACACGCACGAGAACTGGAGTCAAATAGCATACTGGCATATTAAACCTCAATGAACAACCCACGTAACACATTCAATAAAACTGAGGTAGACCACCAAGCATCAGGCTGGGTAGAGGCGCCTGGCTCTAGTCCCAGCTCTGCTAGAATGAGAACTTGGCTGATTAACATCTTCTGAATTTAATTCCCTAACCTGAAACACAGGGTTAGGATAGAAATTTTCTAAGGTTTCTCAGCCTAAGATTTCAGGACTCTGGAGCGCGTTCTCAAATGCATGCTGCTTGTAGATGTTAATACCATGTATACCATGTAAGTCACTTGTCCTGTAAAGAAATAAATCTTGGATTGAGAAAAATACTTCTAGAGTAAGAAACAAGATTTGCATCCTGGCCAGAAGAGCAAAGTAATACACTTGGAAGACAGAGTTGACAACTCTGCCCAACTACATGTTCCATTACATGTAGTTCCATTACATGTTCCATTACAAAATTTTTTTTTTACTGACTTACTAGGATAACCAACACCAGAAATAAACATCATTTACTCCAGGGCTGAAAACTCTTTCCTCCTTTTCATTCTAGTACTGACTCCCCTGAGTTTCTGGTCGCTCACCCACAGCTGGACACCTTGCATGTTTTGTATCTGTGATCATCCACTTTCCAGGATTTCTCTATGGGTGCCTTCTTAAATATTGAAATTATAAATGCTCAGAAAATGTTGAAAAGAACAAAAAATGATTCAGACATACTAAATTATACCTAATGACAGGGAAATTAAAGAGGTAATTATAGACAAACTTTTTTTTTTTTTAAGAGCAATTATGTCACATAGGTTGACATTTGGGAAGGAGTGGGCAAAAAAGATCATTCAATACAGGTTAAGCTGTAATGTTGCTTTATGAATTTTTAGAAAAATAATAAATGAAGAATGTATCAGTTTCCCTGTGTTTCCTTTTTATCATTTCCTTTTATGGACACCTGGAATCTTAAGAGATTAGTCAGTCCTCATTTTTTATCATATCCTAATTTGTTACTTCACTTAACCTATATAGAAAGGGGGAAATGGAAGACAGTTTTGCCTTTTCATATTTAAAAAATTTTAGAAATTCACCTCTGTAAAATTATCCAGTATGATCTTGAATTATAAGCACCCACACCCTTCAGACTGCATTTTGTAACTTCTTTTGTCTCTAAGTCTGCATTAATATTTTTGATATTAAAGAAAAGTTCAGCCAAAGGTCCGGATCTAAAATAGCTCCTAAATTTCAACTAAAATGGAATTCTTGGCAATGGATTCAAACATATACATGCTAAAATGGCAATTTTTGAAAAGTGCAATCACACTTTCAGCAACTCTAAGACCAAATGCAATTTATTAAAGAAATAATAAAATTAAATAAAACTTCCTAAAATTTTTTCTGGAGATGATTTTACATAATCTGATAAAAGCCCTTCTAGGCTCCAAAAAGGCACATGAAATGAGCATTAATTAGATATTTAATTAGTATTAGATTTTAAACTGTGACAATTGTATTCTCACTTCTAGCTGAATGACTAGCACAAAAGAGGTCTCAATAACTGTTTTTAATGAATTAAATGGTTATTTTCACTGTCACAATAGTTTTTGATTAATCAGATTTATAATTCTGTAAATTGTGCTTTTACGTGCTCTATGTATTCATTATATAGAGACTCTTGCTTAAGTAATTTACAACTGCGTCTTATATTTGTCACTTTGTATTATATTTGTCTATGCTTATTTTGATCTCTTATACTAGTTGTAGTTCAACTTTCAAACTGCTCTTGTATAGAGAACAAATTTGTAGTTACCAGTGGGGAGAAGTTAGGGGGAAGGAATAGGGGATTAACAAACTATTCGGTATAAAATAAGCTACAAGGATATATTGTACAACATGGGGAATATAGCCAATATTTTATAATATCTATAAATGGAGTATAACCTTTAAAAATTGTGAATCGCTACATTGTACATCTGCAATTTATATAATATGGTACAGCAACTATACTTCAATTTAAAAAAACTTAAAAAATAAAAAAATTTTTAATAAAATGAAAGTTAAAAAAAATTTTTTAAACTGCTCTTGATCTTGGTCTAATGTTACGTAGACTAAAGTAAATACAGTCAGTACTTAGTGTAGAGAAAATAAGAAGCACAGATTCAAGAAAAAAGATTCATGTTACAAAAGAGGGAAAAAAACGGTAAAATATTGCTAGAAATTAAAACTAGATTCCTCTAGGCCAGACCTGCAAAAATTATTTGAAGACTTAAGTCCCTCCATCTGCTCTAAAAAAAAATCATTCTAATGAAGTATCATAAATTATCAATAACTCATCATTCAAGATTAAGTGAAATCTTAATAAATAAAAAAATCTTATTGGGTTATGATCTTTATATAGTTTTCAATATACTCTATTGAATTTGGAGGGTTCACAGCCAAAATGGGTCTGAGAAGCTACTCTTAAAGTTATTAAGCAAATCCCTTTAGCAATGTCATGAATTAGGATAGAAAGCACTCAGGTATTTTTCCTTTTTTACTTATTTACTGCTCTTTAAATACCATTAAGAAAGTTTCTTTTACACGTACAGCTTCAAGAGTTTCACCACAGGGCCCTAATCCTTTAAGACATATTTCCTTAGCTCTATCTAACACTGTTTGTGGGATTTAGAAGTCTTCTCCGATGGCCAGAGAGATGCTCCGTTGGCATTTAACCTTGTTTTACACATTTCTAGAAAACCCTATCTGGTTCCTCTAATCCTCCATGATTTCTGCTCTAGGAAGACAACAGAAGTGCAGGCTCTCTTCATTCCTGTGTATCATGTATTCCATAAAAAGCCGATGAGGACCCACACCTGAATGGTCTAACCTTTGCTGCTGTCCCACTGGACCCTGGATTGTGAGAGGCTGACTCTCTTCAAATGTAGCTTACTGGATGGCTCTTTGTGCCTTTTCCATTTCAATCTCTAACCTATGAGAAAGCACTTTAAGAGCTACAGGAAAATGTACCCATTTGGATGTTTAGAGTGAAAACAAAACAACATTCTTCTTTCTTCTCCACAGGGACAATCAGGAGCCTGAATGTCGATATTCTCACACCAAATGATCTGACAACATTTAAAAATACATTTGCAGTACAGGGTTAACATAAGAAGAAAGGCCCCTATCCTTTCAAACGGTCTCTGATTTCATTATGAAATCAACCGAAAAAAAAAAAGACCCTAAAAAATAGGGCTGTTGGATTTTTTTCCTAAGAAATGTGGGTAGAGCACATTTTCTTTTGCCTTTTCCAATTTGCCTTTGAGCTCCTGATCCAGGAAACTGTAACTGATTACATATCAGAGAGAATAATAAACCTAAATTGATGACTGACATTTCTAACAGATGAACAGTAATATTTCACTGCTGAAATCCTGGACAGTTTTCTAAGGGCTCTTTTGACAAGTGGGCATCATAAATAGCCAGCAGATTGAGGGTTTAATTATGAAATCAGAAGGCTTGATTCACGACCCTCTTTTCAGAGTCCAACAACACCTCTTCATTCGCAGACACGACGTCTTAGAGATGCAATCACAAGCACTTACCTTATTTATTTCCCAGTCTTCCTCCAACTTTTCCACTGCAGCTGAGTCCTGAGTGGACTCCTGTACATCAGAAGTGACCTGCTCCTCTCTGCCTGGCAGAGGAAACTTTTCTTTCTTTTCTGTTGAGCATTTTGATTTGAGAATGCTGTTGAGACAATTTTCCATCTCCTGTTTAGCAGATTCAAGTCTGTTTTCCAAATCTTTCTGTTTACACTTAAGTGATTTTATATCATCTTTAATAATCTTCTGTCCCACTGAAGATGTATTTTGCTTGATGGATTTTGCTAAAGCTAAAATCTTCTCTAATGTGCCATCTTGTAAACGCAGACTATTCTCTAGTTCCTGTGAGTGGAGAAAAGATTGTCACAGAAGTATCACTGTTCAATTGTCACAAGAGTTAATTGACTTTTGTAAATCATAGCGAGTTCTGCTTCACTAGTGGAAAGTATAAAAAACTTATCAACCCATATCACAAAGAAGGAACTTTGGGCAAAATTTAAACCAATGTAGCAGCCCAGATCAAATTCTCTAACAGATTTTATAAGATGCTAGAAATGTATAAGAAGTAACAGAGAAAATTTTCACAACCCAGTTCCTGGAACATAGGAAATGGTCAACACATATTTGTTGAGTATATATTTTGTTCAAGATACTACATAATACACAAGTAATACTAAAATCAAACACAATCAAAACAATAATAAGTGCCTACTTTGTGCAAGGCCCTAAAAAGAATAAAAGAATCATTTAGAGTGCGCCTGCATGAATCTAGTGCTAATATTCAAAATTCAGAGCAAAGTTTAAATCAATCTATCGAATGCAATATCTTAAATATATTAGAAACTCAAACAATATTTACTAAATGCATGAATGGATGAGGCTAATTTGAGACCTCTACAACGCAAAAGGAATTTGATAAACTATAGCAGCTACTGATGTTACTACTGAAATAGAATAAGCCTTAAAGTTACTAGGTGAACTATATAGTACTTATTAGTCACTGTTCTAATGGAATATGCAATAAATATTCATTCATTCATCTAACAAACAGCAAGTATTATGATAGGTTTTGAAATTACATAGATGAGTAAAACACAGTCCCTTCACAACCCTACAGTCTAGTGAGAAAGACAAAGAAATAAACAGATAATTGTAACAGAATATGGAGAGATGTATGCTAACAAATATGTACAGGTCATGGAAACATTTTAGCTGGAAGAAGGGAGTTCCAGAATGCATTTTGGATAGACCCAAGGTGGCCATGGGATAGCTGCACTGGAGAGGGTGATACTGCAGGCAGGGAGACCATTCAGACGTCTAATGCAGGGATCTGTGAGATGAGGGTCTGCTCTAATGCAGCAGTAATGGGGGTAACGGTGGTGGGACAAATTGTTGAGATAATCCAGAGATGAAAGAGACAGCACTTGATGTCTGTCTAGACTGGGGAGTCTGGGAAAGGATATCCAGGTTTCTGACCCGGCAGCCTAGAGAGATGGTGTAGATACCCACAGAGTCAGAGAAGAAGAAGCAGGCTCATTGGTAGGGAGCTGGGGTATGGAGAAAGGGAAGGAGATGATGAGTTATTTTCTGGACATGCTGAACCACAAATAACTATGAGACACCCGAGGAGAGATGTCTAGTGGGGTCAGAAGACCCAAGTTGTAGCCCCACTCTGTCATTTAACCTGGGTGACCTTGTAAGTTCCTCGCCTCTCTGGAACTCAGCTCATCATGTATAAAATGAGGAGTCTTGGGACTTCCCCGGTGGTGCAGTGGCTAAGATTTCACGCTCCCAATGCAGGGGGCTGGAGTTCGATCCCTGGTCAGGGAACTAGATCCCACATGCATGCCACAACTAAGAGTTTGCATGCCACAACTAAGGAGCTGGTGAGCCGCAACTAAGGAGCCCTCGAGCTGCAACTAAGGAGCCCGCGAGCCACAACTAAGGAGCCCACCTGCCGCAACTAAGACCCAATGCAACCAAATAAATAAATAAATATTTTTTAAAAGATGTGTTTTAAAAAAAAAAATGAGGAGTCTGAACTTGACGGCTTCTGAGATTCCTTCTAGCTATAGCAGAAGGCTATATTTTAATTTTTCAACAGGATCCTGAGCTCCTCAGAGTGAGGCTCGTGTCTTGCACTCTTCTCAGTATCCAAGGCACCCAAACAGTGCCTTGGACACGATGAGCCCTCAACATTTGTCAAATTATCACTGTTAAAAGGGAGGTAGCCTTGTCACAATGTCAAGCTGTTCTGGAGGGGAAATCTTGCTTGATTCCCAGGTTCCTAAAAAGAAGAGATAAGAAATTCCCAAGCTCATGCCAGCAGTGCTGCCCTGAGACTCACCCCATGCAATCTCCAGTCAAATAACTGTGAAAGAAGCGGCTAAGAAAATGCTTTACTCTGTTTTCTTCTAGAGGACACCAATTGGGCCTGTTTATGTTGGCCGTGCAAACAGGGAGCATCCAAGGAATGTGTTTTGAGAATGTGGGTAAAGAGCTGCAATCCTTACTGTATAAGGAGAGGGGTTGTTGAAGTGAGGCTGAGAATTTTAAAAGCCCTACATCTGCAGAGACCTCTAAGGTAGTCCATGACTATGAAAATTAATAAGGTGAAAATTATACAACTCCCATCCACCCATGATGAAGAATGCAAAATTGCATCATTTCCCCCTAGGTCTTATTGCATTAGTTGTATCCTTTGAATACCCAGTATCTCCTGGAATCACTGTGCTGTCTCTAAAACAAAGATCTCCAGGAGCTATAGACTGCTCATGGGTGAAATTGTCTCTGAGGGTCCAGAGCACACAGTACTGTTCAACTCGAATTATAAATGGATTTGCTCACTAAAGAAGAACATTTCCACTTTTTATGACTGGTCAGGACTTCATCCAATAGTCATCTGAATAGCATTTTCAGCATTTGAATTTTTTCTTTTTTTATTTCTTTTCTTTCACCATTTGAATTTTTGATCAAAGACACTGATTTGTCAAGCTGTAATTAATATTGATTTTTTTAAAATGTCTATCATGTCTGGACATTGTTTAATACCTGCAGTTTCCGCATTTTTTCCTCAACTGCTATTTGATCCACAGGCTTATCAGAAAAACCGACAAATTCCTTGGAGATATAGTCCAATGCAGTATTTAGGTCTGTGATGCAAACCTGGTATGAGTCGTGTTCTTGAACATGACCTTCCAATTTTTGCACAGACTCCTAAAAATAAAACATTGACAATGCATGCATTAGGTCCCTGAATTATCCCACTCAGAAAATAATTAAATGGTTCATAAACATTTGTTTCATGAGGTTTCATCTTGAAAAAGGAATATGGCCATAAATCATCCAGAGTTCTTAAGTAAAGTTTTTAGTGTTGAGATTTTTGTTTCCCCCATGTTTCTTTGCCTTCACTTCACTTCCGAAACAATTTGTCAAAAGGTTTACAAAATGAAATGACTACAAATTATATCATCAAATCACAAACACCCATAACAAAGCAGTTCCCTTAATTATCCTTCTTACTACAACCAAGTACCCACTCTTGGAAATGAGATTATGTGAAATCAACCTAACCTCGGATTCCTTTCCTAAGACTCAAACTCCAAAATTGTGTGTTAGGAAAAAGTAATCCTAACTCAAGAGCAAAACCACCTTCAGGTTCTCTCCCTGGAATAAGAAAATAAGGTGACCGCACCTGATCAGAAAAGAACAGCAATTATTAAACTAAATAACTTACAGCCAAGTGGGTATAATCTTCACCCCTGCACAACTCCTACTATCTGTATAAGCAAGATTTCTTATCCAGGTAATCCTTATATTGAATCTGGCTTTCAGTGTGCAAAGAATTATAAACAATTCTCTTAAGAGAATAATATGCCTCATGACAAGATGACATTTTACCTCTTAATTCTTTTATTGCAGATCATGTGGAAAGACTCAAGGGAGAAACCTGATAAGGTTTATACAGAATAATGGATATAACTATTATAATAGATGATGGATGGATATGTGAATGGATAGACGGATGAATGCAAGCATGGATGAATGGGTGGATAGATGGATGCTGCATGGACAACTTTGACACTGTTACCTACATAAAGATGCCTAAACATACCTTAATCCTTCCAACCCCTTATGAGGGGAACTTTGATGAGAGGAAATAACACTATTATCAAATAATACACACTGGATTTCTCTAGCAAAACTGACCAAATTGATTGCTCCATCTTGAGTAGTTAGTATTTGTATCTAAAACTGATAAATTTTAAAAGCTTTTGATTTACCAAAAGAACAAAACAATGGTCCTATATACAAATATTACATAATTATGCATAATTAGGACAATCATCTAAAATTTTATTTTGACCATTTCACCTGTAGTTGTTGAAGAAGACTTTCATGTAGATGCTTTATTTCCAGCCACGGCTCTTCACTAAAGTTGGGATTTTTAGTGCACTCTAAGAGGTAATTTCCTTGAGATTTTAACTCCTCTAGTAAGGATGTCAAATCTTGTGCTTTCTGGAGGAATTTCTTATAAATTTTTAATTGAGCTTTCTTCTCCTGCAAACCATGTTGCACAGCAAAGCCCACTTCTTGTTTCTTTTTTAGTTCTGTGAGCATTAATCTCAGATCCTCTTTACTTTGCAAATACTTCTCGCCTTCTAGTAGAAGCTTTTCTTGATGGCTAAATTTAACAAAGTATTTTACAAATGAAATGATATATCAAAATCTTATAATACAACATGCATTATTATAAAAAGCATTAAAATAACACTACTGTACATTATTCCCAGGGACTTCTTTGGCATTATAACATTCTAAATAGCACTAAGTTTAGCTCAGAAATCAAGATTAAAATTAGTTGTGGTATTACTTTTAAAAAGTATTGTTTTTTTGTCACATAATTTGATCTGAGAACAAATATTTAATAATTTAGATTTCAAACTATTCCAGTTTTTATTGTTTAAATATAATTATAATATTCCATGTTTTTCTTTTTCATATAAGTAAAATAAACAAGCATTCAGTATATTGGCCAACTAACTAGTTTATGTTTTCTATAGCTTGAATTTGTTTTGATCTGTTTTTCTTAGAAAAATATAAAACTTACATTTCCACCAAATATTAAATGTGTCATTTAAGACATATGAATTAAGAATTTTCATCAGAATTATGCCCATTAAATTCAGACAACATTTATCAATGTTTATACATTTAAGAATCTCTTAGCATATATATTTAAAAGCATGAATTATCCTGCAGTAATACCAGGAAGATACTGAGGTTGTCTGGGGAAAGGGGGTTTTGGTACAGAAGGGGAGTGTTGAAGGTGGAATGAGGTAGACAATGTTAATTTGTTACCAAGGGCCCCATGGGTTGATGCACCAGCCAAAGTAAACACTGCCACTGAGTTATGACAGCATGTTTCATATCTGATGCAGAGGACTATTCTTCGCTTCTGCCTCAACACTGTGATTGCCCCTGATATTACTTACTTTCTCTCCAACAGATATATTATACCCACAACCAGAAGGCAGACAAAACATACTTGTTACGGCTTCACTGTGCAATGAAAAACCATGAAAGTGGTGAAGGCATGCCCTTTACCTTAGATACGTGTTGGCTAACTGGAGTGTGTTGTCCCACTGGCTCTTGATATCAGTAAGGGTCTTTGGAACCATCGGAGCCTTGCTGCTCTCAGCCTGACTCACGATGGTCTGTATTTTAGCATCCCCTTCAGGCTTTAGTAAAATGATTTCCTAAATCAAATAAAAAAGATCTTAAAATCTCATTCATACCACTCAGGGGTATTTCATATGATATGTTTTTATTTATAAACATTATTCAGAGATTCTAACTGCAGAGTAGATTTCAAAATTACCCTTTCATTTTTATATATTCCCCAAATACAAAGACATCCTTCACGTTGTATAGAACTGGTTCTCAGTAAGCATTTGTCACATTGATCTGGTTGCATTCCTACTCTTCTCTTGATTCTCAATTGCCCTCAAAGAAATTATATGCCAAAAAATCCCTGGCAAATCCTCCTTCCAATCTGTACCATTATTTATAAATAAAGAGTGAGGGTAACAACCTGAACAAGACACCTCTATACACCCAAGATTGGGTTTATGGCTTCCCATAGGAAAATGCAGAGTGCCTCAAGCCAACTACTGTTTCTCCACCACAGCGTAATTAATTCTCATTCCCTGCAATTTTTTTTTCCTCTTTTGCTCCAAACAATCAAGTTCCTCCCTTCTTGGAAACACTACTCCAGATTCACCTTCCCTGGAAAACCTTTCAGATATAATCCCAAATGATTGATTACTTCAGTATGTCAAACGAACCCTTACGGCTTGACCGCGTCATCCTCTGCACTCGGTATCTGATAAACTAAGAACCACACAACCCACTCACTATCTAATATTCTTTAGGAACCATACGTATCCACTCTGAAGACGAGTTCCTCTCCAGCCCTCACCTTGACATTGCCGATGCCTCTGATGTACTGACATACATTCTTTTAACATCCTAGCAAATTTCCACCTGCTGCAGCTCTAATTTATCGTTTTAATTTCATTTCTCCTGCACTCAGTGAAGATGGACAATGATTGGACATTGCTCTCACAAAGAGAGGATATACTTTCTCCCTTCTCTATGCATTACAATAATTTTAGATCCATCATAGCGCTTCTCTTTTGCAAGCTCAGTCATCTGAATTCCTTCAACCAATCTGCAGTGATCCTATTTTCCATTAAAAAACAAATCTTTGCAGTTTTCCTCAAACCTTTTCAAAATTAGAGTTCACTCTGACCTCCGAAATTTAGTTTCCACAGTTATACCTTTATTTTTTGGATTCTTTCCTCAAGGGGCATTTTGCCTTCAGATGAATTCAAAACCATCAGGGACTCTTTAATCCCTGTTATCCAACGAATTACATCATGTGCAAGATCATTAAAGCTCTGGTCCTTGGCAGGAGGTAACTTATCCTCTTCATCAATTTCACATAATTGTCCCAATAATGTCTGGTATCTATTGATCAAATGTGTTGATTCCGTTACTATTTCTTCTTCCTCAGTAATCCCATATTCCTTCACAGAGTTGTTCAACTGGGCCATAGATTCGAATTGTTCCCTGTAAATTCCAAATATCATTGAAAGTTTATAGGAGCCACGACACCACTTGAGAAACCATATTCCCCAGAAATACATTTCATGCAAGATCAGCTATACCTCTTTCTAGCTAGAGCTTGGCAAAATAGCTCAGTTTTCTCTCTTGTTCCTTCCATTTCTTTCCATTTCTCTTCTTGATTAGTAAACCACTTACTCAGGTTTCTGTGGTCATTCTGGAGTCTAAAACAATATCACACACATTGGAATATAAAATCAGCAAAAAGTGTTTATCTGAAGAGAAGGTTGGCACAAATCTTGTGAGCCAACCAGGTTTTTTACTACATTTTTTTGGTTTCTTTTTTGGTTTCTTTAGAGAAAATTTAATTTGTAACATTAAAATCTGAATAATAATAACATGTATTATAGTGGAATTCTAATGAGCCATATATATATATCATAAAGAACAGGAAACAAACAAACAAACAGAAAATATTTTTGGACTCTCCCCTGAACCTTGGCCATAATTTGAAGAACTCTCCAAACTTCTATATTCCTAGAGCCAAACTTGGGTTTGAAACTACATATTTTATTTTTGGAATTTGTGTGTATGTCTATCCCACTGCTAGCTGTACTGAGGCAGAGTACGTATGAAGATATCAATAGCAAACATGCTATTAGACATCACCTTTATTTCCTACCTCAGTAGCTGTTGCAAGCACTCATCAAGCTCCTTTGCTCGTGCCTGGCATATGGACTCCATTTTTTCTAATTCAATTTCTTGACTTACGATCCAACTGTTAAGCTTCTTAACAGGTGCTTTGGGCAGATGATTTTTCACATGATTCAGTACAGTTCCCACCTGCTGTATTTCACTGCCTCTTCCTTCAAGAGTCAAGAAATCCTTAAGAAAGACAAAAAGTCAATTATATCCTATGGGCAAGTCTCAGTATGGTCCCTGCCACCCCAGTGACACTTTCCCAAGATGGTACATAGACATGCCATCTTCATAACATCCTACATAAAAGAAGTTGCTATGGAGAGGTGGCTAAGTGCAATAGCAAATGATCAAAAGACAATTTATGTTGGTTCTAGAATGTGTGTGTACATTTGTATTTGCATCTGACTTTCTGGGAATCATATCAAGCAAAATGATGCCACCATGTGGGTCAGTGGGAGTTAGACCGGGAAAGCCACATTTTCCTATCCTGGCTCTGCTCAGCTTCTCCTAAATACTTGCTCCTTTCTGGCAATCAATATGTAAAACTAAACAGCCTATTCTCTATTTAACTTTGTCCAAATCAGAATTTTATTTCAATGTTTGTGTTTCAAGGTTTGAGCATCAATTGTTGAGACCCATGCAATGGGCAAAGTTTAAAAAAAAAGTTGGAACTATAATTTAAAAGCAGAGAAGAAAGGTGATTTTGTCAATAAAGAATAGTATCATCAAAGCAAGGAATTAAACTGGGAACATTTAATGCCACTGATAAGTCTGAGAGCATAACTTATCACCAAAGCCTAAAGTACTTGATAATCTACCATAAAGTGATCAAGAATTAAAGGTGCCATACGCATTTGAAATGCCCACATTATTGCCTCTTATTTCAGACTATCTTCCCCTCCACTCCCATCAGCAGTGTATTAAAGTTCAACTACAATTTCTAAAAGAAATATGGCTGGGAAAAAACTTTTTAAAAAGTCAAGCAATCTCTTATAGAAAGTAAAGGGGTTTCAAAGTCCAAATTAGGTAAAGCCTTTTTTTTTCATCAAATATGATTTTAACACAACTGAATTCACCAGCAAACAGTAAGTTAAACAGCATCTTAGAATAGGTATGAAAACAGAACCTTTTTAAGTCACTTACACCCTTACCCAGTAAACACAGAGTGTTAAAAATACTGGGCTGGCCAAAAAGTTAGTTCTGGTTTTCCGTCGATGTTACGGAAAATGCCGAACGAACTTTTTGGCCAACCCAGTATTTGGGGAAAGGCCAGGTTTTTTGGAAATATTATCTCTATATAGGGAAATTACTAAGTCAAAATAATTATTGTCCTATCTACTTATATATAGTTCTATCTCCAGCATTTTAATTTTGATAAATTTTGATTGAAATTTAAACGTGTCTTCTTACAGAAAGTTTTTGTAGTTTTTGTTCCACACTCTTTTTTGTTTCTGATGGTTCAAAACACTCCTTAAGGTTCATTTTAACGTTGCCAAACCAGTCATTAAAGTTCTTGCACTGATCTGCAGGAAAAAAAACAAAAGAAGCTATATTCATTCAAGGAAGACGTCACAAACCTTGTTAAAGTAAAATATTTTGAAACTTGCTTCCCATGTCGTGGGTACGAGTCACTGTAAAGTGATAATAAACTAAAACCTAATTTTGAGGGTTAATGGAGCCGACGCGATAATTGTGGCATATTTTCTACACCAAACCTCCTCTCCAAGCATACAGGACACCCAAAGACACCTGCAGGGCCAGCCCGCTCACAGGCATGTCCCCAGACTCTGACCACAGGGAGAAGGTCAAACACTAGGACCCTCGTGACTCTCCTTCATGAGAAAAAGATCTGGTACTTGAACAAAAGAGACGTTATTTACGATAAGCATAGATCAGTTGAGTGTTTGCTCCTAAAAGATTTATCTGAATATTATTTCCTTAAATACAGTGTGTGCAACCATCTCTAAGTGAAGCTTAGATTAACTAGCCTTTGTGCTCATGGTACTTATTCATACCTCAAGATTCCCAGAGGCGCAGTAAGAGAAACATTGCACTCACCATTCAGTAACTTAGAGAAGTGATCTTGCAAAACACTTTTTTTGGTATTAAATAAATCACTGACACTTTCGTATTGCTTTTTTAATTCAGAGAGTTCAGGAGTCAGACAACCTATTTGATTC
Organism: Balaenoptera musculus; assembly: GCF_009873245.2. Taxonomy (NCBI): domain Eukaryota; kingdom Metazoa; phylum Chordata; class Mammalia; order Artiodactyla; family Balaenopteridae; genus Balaenoptera; species Balaenoptera musculus. Next base: position 138,484,356 of record NC_045786.1, on the reverse strand, counting down.
TCAAGTAATATCATACTGTGTTTCTGCTGTAGAATTTGCTGTTGAATCTCCTAAATATATAAACAAACAAACAACACTGAAGTCTTAAAAATGGGCTCAATCTACACAAAACATATTAGGTATCCATTGTTTCTATAAAAATCTAGATGATTTTTTATTGGGTAGACCTGCTTTCTCTTAGCTAGTAAATGTATAATGCAATGCAATTTAACATCAAATAATGACTGTCCACAAAGCAATTCAAAGGTGAAACAGTTAAATATACACAAATTGTTTTTCTGAGTTTTTCCCCCAGACTTTCATTTTTTTATACTAACTATTTTTATAATAATTATTAACCTCAAGAGGACAAGACCATCAGAAACAAGTGTGAAAATAAATCTGAACCACAGAAGAGAAGTAGCTGGGAAGTACCTCTAGTTTAGTAAAGATCTCCAAGCTGTCAGAAGGAGACAGGGCATTTAAGAGGGACTCAGTCATTCCAATCTGGGTCTTAGCCTGGTGGAGATCCTCCCTTAACTCAGCTGTGCTGCCACAGAGTGCACTGCAGTTGGATTCTCCTGTTAAACGCATTTTCACATGTTCTATCTTGTTCAAAATAGAGGACTCCATGACCTGAAATCATGAAACATATGACGTACTGTAATGGACTTGATTTAACTAGATTATAAGACAATTGCACTGCTGAAGAATGAGTTGAAACTTTGTTTCATTTCAAGGTGAAATAACTTCTCTCTTTCTGATTCTTCCTTGTTCTACATCACTGATACAATTCAAATATTGCCTTTAAAAAAAACAGTAACGTGAAAAAACCTGAAATTGACATTCTTATTTTTTTCTAAGAGACTAAGTGAATCTTCCCCTTAAAACAAGTTTTATTTAGCATACCAGTTGAGGTGTTATCTCATGGTGCTTATTGGAAAACATATTAAAACATATAGAAAAAAAATTAAATAGCCAGCATTTATTAAGTGTGTATTACGTACACAACATCATGGTAAGCACTTTATATACAAAATACAGGCTTAAGAAGGGTAAGTAACTTGCCCAAGATCACAAAGTTGTCTGACAGCAGAGCCAGGCCCTCCCCCAGAAAGTCTGACTCCAGAGCTTATATTCAGGCACTTTGCACTTTGATTTAAATAAAAGTCTAACAAATCTCTTCACACGATAAAAAATCACACTTGGGGCAATCTCCCTGTTACTCCATCTAGCAACTAATAAACTTGGAATCTCTTGAGCCATATTCTCCTTCCTATGCCCAAGACACTTATGAGGAAACCCTTGTTACTTCACATGGAAGCAAGGTAACATCTCCCCCTCTGCACAAGAGGCCTGTGAAATAAATGAAATGAGAATAAGAGAATGCAAAAAATTATTCATTCTAAAATGGGACAAATATGATAAACTATGCTGGCTATTAAAAATTTGGTTGGACATGACTAAAGATGAATCAAATAATGATCCTAATTTTATTTTAGGTTTAAGTTTTAGAATTCTGGTTTATGAGCATTACTTTAGAGGATATAGAGCATCTTTAATTGCAACTTTAAAATAAAAATTTTCTTACCTGTAATTCAAGAGGTATTTCACTGCTTTGAAGCAGGAACTGTATCTTAGCCACTCTTTTAGAAAATTCTGAAGGTTTTTGTTCATGGACTTGCAACTCTTCCTAAAACACACAATGTTAATGGAAAATATCTTTTTATTTTATACCTTATTTTCTGGTACCCCTGATTGCTATTGAAAATATATAGAAACTGAAAGAGCCTTTGAATTTCCCCTAATCACTTGATTTTTGATACAGTCCTGGGAGTTGCAAAACTAAGTGTCTTCATGGGTCAGGCATATGTTATAACTGAGTGAAACACTAGCAATAAAACGAGAGGGGCCAGGCCTGTGCCACAGCAGAATGCAGTGCCTGCCTAAAGGCATGACATCTCATAGCTCTGTACATATAAACATACACATAAACATATAAAGCCAACACACACACACACACACACACACACACATCATGTTGGCAGAATTTGGCCCACACGGTAGCCGTTATAATCCTTAACTTCAAATTTTTAAATAACCTGTACCTCAAGACAAATTTTTTTTTAACTTTTAATTTATTTTTATTTATTTATTTTTGGCTGTGTTGGGTCTTCATTTCTGTGCGAGGGCTTTCTCTAGTTGCGGCAAGCGGGGGCCACTCTTCATCGCGGTGCGCAGGCCTCTCACTATCGCGGCCTCTCCCGTGGCGGAGCACAGGCTCCAGACGCGCAGGCTCAGTAGTTGTGGCTCACGGGCCCAGTTGCTCCGCGGCATGTGGGATCTTCCCAGACCAGGGCTTGAACCTGTGTCCCCTGCATTAGCAGGCAGATTCTCAACCACTGCGCCACCAGGGAAGCCCCTCAAGACAAATTTAAGGGATACTTAGTGATAATTCATTTCACTTAGAAAATCAAAATCTTACTTCACAACTGTCATAATATACCCAGGAAACTCATAAATCTCCACACATTTTGCAAGTCTTTTTCCAAAAGTATAAAAATGGATATGTGGGGCTTCCCTGGTGGCGCAGTGGTTAAGAATCCACCTGCCAATGCAGGGGACACGGGTTCGAGCACTGGTCTGGAAAGATCCCACATGCCACAGAGCAACTAAGCCCATGAGCCACAACTGCTGAGCCTGTGCTCTAGAGCCCGCGAGCCACAACTACTGAGCTCGCGTGCCACAACTACTGAAGCCCGCGCGCCTAGACCCCGTGCTCCGCAACAAGAGAATCCACCGCAATGAGAAGCCCGTGCACCACAACGAAGAGTAGCCCCCACTCGCCGCAACTACAGAAAGCCCACGCGCAGCAACGAAGACCCAACAGAGCCAAAAATAAATAAATAAATAAATAAATTATATAGCACAGGGAACTCTTCTCAATTCTCTGTAATGACCTATACGGGAATAGAATCTAAAAAAAGTGGATATATGTATATGTATAAAAAAAAATGGATATGTGAATTTAAAAGTGAATAAAGTGACCAAAATTAGAGAAAAAAAAATGAGACTTGAGACATTAGACGTGGCATACTGCAAAGCCATCATGCATGCATGCATACATTTTTATATTACATTGAACCACATATAACTGCCAGACTTAACTGTTTTTTGACATACAAAGATTGTAATTTTATATGGTCCAAACTAATAATATGCAAACAACCAGCAATAGAAAGAATTCTTTTTAGAGTTAAAAGAGATAACTTTAAAAATATTTTTAAATTATTTTTTTCTTTTCCATTATGGTTTATTACAGGATACAGAATATAGTTCCCTGTGCTATACAATACGACCTTGTTGTTTATCCATTCTATATATAACAATTTATATCTGCTAGTCCCAAACTCCCAATCCATCCCTCCCCCGCCACCTCTCCCTCTTGGCAACCACAAGTCTGTTCTCTATGTTTGTGAGTCTGTTTCTGTTTTGTAGTTAAGTTCATTTGTGTCATATCTTAGATTCCACATATCAGTGATATCACATGGTATTTGTCTTTCTCTTTCTGACTTACTTCACTTAGTATGACTATCTCTAGGTCCATCCATGTAGCTGCAAATGGTATTATTTCATTACAAGAGATGAGTTTAATTCTTTCTAAATGGCAAAACCTGATATCACTGTTTTAAAAAACTAGCCTCTTTTGAAGCTCTATAAAGATTTTGATATTCAGCATTGTGTTTTTTCCTAATTTTTCTACTTTACTTGAAGTATAGTTGATTTACAGTGTTGTGTTAGTTTCAGGTATACAGCACAGATTAATAATACCTGCTAACATCTTCCTGGATACCACAAAGAAAACGATGGAATTCAGGTCTCACTCAAGGAATAATGAAAGAAATAAAAGATTTCTTTGTGATTTCTCTACCCCTCTTCAAGAAAGCAGACTTGATATTAAAATGTCAACTATCTACAAAAAGAACAAATATTTTATTTCTGTTTAATTAACCTTCAGCTTTTCTCTTTCCTCTTCAGTCAGTTGATGTAATTCCATTTTTTGAAGGATCTTTTCAGTCCACTCATCAATCCCATTTTTTAAGTTAAAAAGCTTGTCCCATAAAGCTAGAGCTCGACCAAGATTTTCATAGTAGTCTTCTGTCTTCTCATTTATCTACCATAATTAAAAAATAAAAGTAACACATTTAGTGGTGAAAAAGCATAAGAACCATTGTTTCAGTCAAACACAACTTTAAAATAAAATTTTAGATTATCTTTACTTGCCAAATAATTTGCTTTATTCATCAACAAAAAATCTGCTTTAACATACCGTGTAGTTCTTTCTTCTACAAAAAAAAAAACTTAGCTGGTTTGCTGCAGTTTATATGCAGTTGAAAGCAATAGTTTTCCTCTTCTCTAAACCACAATAATAAAAGATGCTTTTAAAAACCCAGAGCAGGGACTTCCCTGGTGGTGCAGTGGTTAAGAATCTGCCTGCCAATGCAGGGGACACAGGTTCGATCCCTGGTCCGGGAAGATCCCACATGCAGGGGAGCAACTAAGCCCGTGCGCCACAACTACTAAGCCTGCGCTCTAGAGCCTGCGAGCCACAACTACTGAGCCTGCGTGCCACAACTACTGAAGCCTGCATGCCCTAGAACCTGCATGCTGCAACTACTGAGCCCACACGCTACAACTACTGAAGCCTGCGTGCCTAGAGCCCACACTCTGCAACAAGAGAAGCCACTGCAATGAGAAGTGGATTCTCATTGTGCAGTGCCCACACTGCAATGAAGAGTAGCCCCCGTTCGCCGCAACTAGAGAAAGGCTGCGCACAGCAACAAAGACCCAATGCAGACAAAAAAAAAAAAAAAAAAATTTTAAATATCAAAAACCCAGATCAAAATATAGCACAAATTCTTAATTTATAATTCATAAAAATATCATTACTATTCAACCAAAAATTATTTTAAAAATATTAAATAAATGTAATGTTGAACATCAACTGGCTGCATGGATGGATAATATATTAACTAGTTTATTTCAAATAAGTTGAGTATACACTTGTATATCTAAAAGAGTATAGACTCATTTGTTAGTACAATAGTACCTAACTCTGGGCATAAAGCTAAATCCCAAGTCATAAACTTTATATTATTTGAACATTTTTTGTAATGAGCACTTTTGAATTTTGTAATTAGATAAAAACATTAAAGATACAATAGAAAAGATCAATTTAATTGCTATTAAATAGAATTTCTAGTCGATTAAATTATCACTTACGTCAAGCCATCTATCCACAATAATATTAGCCTCTTTCTCAAAAGGAGGCTCTTCAAAGTTTCTCATTTTATTTAGATGAAATTGTAGATTTTTGCAGATCTGGTTAATCTTGTCTACAACTTCTAAATGTTCATTAAATTCTTCTTTAACAACTTCAATCTGTAAAAATGATATGAAACATGTTTTGATATACTGATACAGACAAATAAGACTTATTGTCCCACTTTCTCAATGAAAAGGTTTTAGAAGCCTAACCATCTGGTTTATTAACAATCCTACACCCAAATTCCTTGTCCCACTCTGCATGATGAAATATTTATAATGATCTAAAACCATCTTTCTAGTGCATGTGAAATAATATTCTACCAAAAAAAAGCACCTCTGTTCAATCGTATAAAAAAATGACAGTTCCTAGACTCCTCAAATAGGAATCATATTTGTCATTTTGAAGAACCTAAGTGCTCATCTGAATAAAAGACAGAACTCTAAAACATCTTTAATATGACTTCTAGTTTAATCTTTCATGATTCTAACTCCCATGTCATTTCTAACATGGAAGGTGAAACACTATTTTACCAAAAGGCCAATGATCTTAAACTACAAAATAAAATTTGAGTGTCGAGTAATGCAATCTTAATGTTTCCACTCAATTTACCTATCTTATACAAGCATTTTTAATGATTATATAAAATTTGAAAATAGTGATTTCTCATAAATAAAAAACTAAAAATTATACACCCACAGGGGACTTCCATTTCTGGGAATATGCAGTAGACATAATTTTTCCATTAAGCACAACTAAAAACCCTGGACATCATATACAAAACAGACTTAAGAAGACTGAAAAGTGAGGAGTTCAAGGAGGGAGAATGGCTGGGGGCATCAGCTCCTGAAGACAGCCTGGTGGTGAGCTCCCTGAATTTGCTTTTTCCCTTGGATATCCCAGACTTTGTGCTGGAGAAGTCAGAAGCTGGTAAGATCCACAGACACAGACCAGGAAAAGCCTGCTGTCTTCAGCCCAAGAACGAGGAATAGGACAACCTAACAAGACAGAAAACTTTTAGGAAATAATCACTCACTGGAGCAAAATACCATAGGAAACACTGTGGCCCAACGCCCACCTGTGCCAGCAAAGGTCAAGTGTAGAGCCTAGACAGCCACCACCATCTCCAGGCTGTAACAGGAGCCCCACTCTCCCCCAACCAGGGAAAAGAAGGCCGAGTAGAGCTGGGACTTTCATTTCTGCTGGGCAGTAACAAGCGCACACACTCACACACACACACACACACACACACGCATCCGTGATGTCAGGGGAGGCTACCTAGGGAGCTGTAAGGAGGAGCCAGGGAGGTGTCAGTAGGGACCTTGTGGGGAAGCAGAATGCCCACCCCCAACCAGCAATAACAAGGAGCCCTCTGTCTCAGGTGTCCTTATTTGCAGACAACATGATTATCTATGTCAGAGAGCCCAAGGAATCTACAAAAACACCCCTAGAACTGATACGTTGGTTCAGAAAGGTCACAGGATACAAGATAAACATAAAAATCGATTTCACTTCTCCATATTAACAATGAATACATGGACACAAATTTTTAATATTATACCATTCACAATTACTCAAAAAATCGAATACTTAAGTGTAAATCTAACAAAACATGCACAGGAACTATACGCTGAAAACTATAAAATACTGATTAAAGAAATCAAAGAAGATCTAAATAAATGCAGAGACATACTAAGTTCATGGATCAGAAGACAACATAGTAATGATGTACAGGTTTAATGCAATTATTATCAAACCCAGCAATACTTTTGTAGATATAGACAGGATTATTCTAAAATTTATATGGAATAACAAAGGAACTTTAATAGCTAAAATATTTGAAAAAAGAAGAATAAAGTGGGAAGAATCAGTCTACTTGATTTTAAAACATCATATAGGTACAGTAATAAAGATTACATCAACTGGCAGAGGGACAGACACACAGATCAATAGATCAAAGTGAACCCAGACAAATACACCCAACTGAGTTCTGACAAAGATGAAAAAGCAGTTCAAAGGAGGAATGGGAGCCTTCTCAACTTATGGTGTTGGAGCAACTGGACATTTATAGACAAAAACGTAAACCTTGATCCAAGTCTCACACCTTATACAAAAACTAATTCTAAATGGATGACGGACTTAAATTTAAACCATAACACTATAAAACTTTGAGAAAAAAAATAGGAGAAGATCTACAGGATCTTGTGCTAGGCAAAGAGTTCTTAGACTTTGACACCAAAAGCACAATCCATGAAAGGAAAAATTGATACACTGGATTTTACCAAAATTTAAATCTTTTGCTCTGCAAAAGACCCATTAAGGAGATGAAAAAACAAGCTACAGTTTGGGAGAAAATATTTGCAAACCACATATCTGACAAATGACTACTGTGTAGAATATATTAAAAACTCACAAAACTTGACAGTAAAAAAAACCAAACAATCTATTTAGAAAATGAGCAAAAGATATGAAGAGATATTTCAGCAAAGATGACATACAGATGGCAAATAAGCACAAGAAAAGATGGTCAATACCATTAGCAATTAGGAAAATGCCAATGAAAACCACAAAGTGATACCACTATATATCTGTGAGAATGACTAAAATAAAAAGTAGAAGCAACATCTAATGCTGGCAAGGATGTGCAGAAACTGGATCACTCATACATTACTGGTGAGAATGTAAAATGGTACAGCCACTCTGGAAAACAGTTTGAAAGTTTCTTTAAAAATGAAATACACAATTAACATACAACCCACCAACTATACTCCAGGGCAAGTAACCCTGAGAAATAAAAACTTATGTTCACAAAAAAGCCTATACAAAAGTTTATAGCAACTTTATGCATAATAGCCAAAAACTAGAAACTACCCAGATGTTCTTCAGAGGTGACAGTTAAACAAGCTGTGGTACATCCATACCATGGAATCCTACTCAGCAAGAAAAGGGAACAAACTATTGATGCATGCAAGAATCTGAACGAATCTCCAGAGAATTATGCTGAGTGAAAATAACCAATCCCAAAAGGTTACATACTGTATGATTTCATTTATATAAGATTTTCGAAATGACAAAATTATAGAAATGGAGAACATATTAGCGGTTGTGAGGGGGTGGAAGCAAGAGGGAAGTGGTAGGGCTATCCGATGACAGAACCAGGGATAGTCTGGTGATGGAAATGTTCCTCCTCTTGACTGTATGATTGTCTGTAACCTGACTGCAATATTGCACTACAGTTTTACAAGATATTTCCATTGGGGAAACTTAGTAAAGGGTACATAGGATCTCTCTGTATTATGTCTTATAACTGCATATGTATCTACAATTATCTCAAATTTAAAAGTTTAATTTAAAAAATTAAAATTACTTAAATGTTTTAAATGGAAAAAAATAAATACCTGGGGCAGTTTCTGTCTCCTGACTGGAAGCTCACTGATACACTGGCAGAGCTGAGATGCAGACTCAGGTGTTTTTTTTCTCCCAGCTCAGGACATTTTGCACAGGGCATAATAAATGCTTGTTCAATTAAATGGAAAAAATATATATGTATGTGTGTGTGTGTGTAACCTAATTTTTATTACATTCAAAGAACTTTGTTGTTACATTGACACAAGCTACCAGTGGGTGAAGAGAAAAGAAAGAGAAGGAGAGGATACTTTTAGCATTGATAGGAACTGCAGGCTTTGTCCTACAATGAATGGAAGGGGTAAAATAAAGGAAACTAGATTCCCCCCCCTGACATTTCCCAAACTTTAATAGTCCCCTGACATTCTAGCTTTCTAGTCTTACTTTTGCACTTCTGCCTTTGATTAAAGAGAGTGGAAATTTGGCACCATATCCTAGATAAACATCCAGGTTTCTATGGTTTTGAAGGACGAAAGTTCTCAGTGGTATCATACTTCAGCCACTGGTGCAAAGCATCATGACAGTACATACGCCAGAAACTGATTGTTTCTGAAGACAGTACCTAAGTCATCACAAAATTAACTGAGAGTTATGTTAACAATTGGTACTAAAATTTGCTTTTTTCAGACAGTTAAAAAAAGCATATGAGAAAATAATTAAACACAAGTGTACTTCTGTATCTTCCATACAAAATGATATATTATTTCAGCAAATATACAAAGATACCACACTAGATACAAGATTCTCAATATAATAATAAAAGCCTGGGCATTTATACATTTCTTAAAGGTAATTACAGTTGTTTTGTTAATTTTTAAAATATTTTTGTGAGTAAACCTTTACATTTGAGAAAGGGGTACAGACAATGCAAAGTTAGTCATTTTTTACTTCTATAATATACATGTTTCAAATATGTCTTCAGGGAAGGCAATATTATGATGATTGGAACATGACTTTGTAGTCAGATAGACCTGAGCTTAAATAATGATTCTGTCACTTGTTAGCCATATAATCTTGGGAAAGTTATTTAACCTCTATCCTTACTTTGTTTCTTTGTTTACAGAGAAAGTTGCTAATCTGTCCAGCCAAGCCAGGGGTGATGATTCCACCCCAGTGGACCTGGAAGGCAGAACATCAAGCCAGAGAGGGTTATTCTCAAGCCTTAAGGTTTAATGTTGTTTGCCTTGTTAGGTTTCGGACTTCCTTGGGACCCAATACTTCTTTCTTCTTTCCTATTTCTCTCTTTTGGAGTGGATATATCTATCCTATACCTGTCCCACCACTGTATTTTGAAAGCATATAATTTGTTTGGTTTCATGGGTTCACAGCTGTAGAGTGTAAAAAAATGAATCAACAGAAACCTAAATTAAACAGAGTTGGGAGACCAGATGGGGTGGCAGAGCCCAATAGGAAGAAGAAAGGCTCCTTTATTGGCAAGGCCTCAGCCAATGAAAAGCCACGGACTCTGTTTACTACAGCCTGTCCAACGTCCTTTTCCCCTCTATAAAAGCATCCTTCTCTCCTTGCTGTGCGGGGACTTGCACATGGCTCCCATGGGTACAGACCCTGAAATGCAATTCTCTGTTGATCCCAAATAAATCCCTCTTTGCTGGTGAAATATCTGTCAGTCTATTTGTTTTAGGTAAACAAGAGGAATTTCCCTCAGGATGAAGTGCACCTTGAGTTTCACTCATATCTAATTTAGATGATATTTAGATGAGACTTTGGACTAAGCTGGAGCGAGTTAAGACTTTTAGGGCTGATGGGAAGGAATGAATATACTTTGCCTGTGAGAAGGACATGTTTTGAGGGGTCAAAGGCAGAATGTTATAAACTGTGAGAACTGTCTTCAGAACTGTATGAAATAAATTTGTGTTGTTTATAAGCCCCCCAGTCTATGGTATTCTTTCATAGCAGCCCAGATGGAAAAAGACAACAACCATAGAGGAAATAATCATAGCAGAGGGGTCAAGACCTGGATCTAGATTCCCATCAGGGAGACTCACCCAGGAGAGGGGCCGAGTGCCTGAAGGTGATAGAAGTTTTATTAGTCAAATAAATAACCTGTCCAGAAAGTGCAGTTTACCATTAATGGGTTGATTAAGTCCTAGGTACTCTGCAGACACTTTACAGATGTTACCTCACCTAATCAGGAAAGGAACAGCTCTGCTGGTAACAGGATCCCACTTAGTGGGACAAAGGCAGGACTCCAGGAGTGAGGAGGATTGGCACAAACCAAGAACAGCTGCAAGTCAAGAGGGATTCACTATCTGGTCAGTTTGAAAGGCAACGACCCAGGATCTGTGAGTATCTAAGGCAGAGACCTGGATCCTGAAACAAGAGTGCAAGCTGGGAAAATGGTATCAGGGGCACAGTAGAAAAGTAGCTATGTGAACCAGGCCACAAGGCTGAGGGGATTTTGTAAAGCTGATCGTGTTGGATACTCTGAGAACCAAAGCTCCTTAATCCATTTGGATGAGGGACACGATCCTCCTAGATCCCAAGACTGCCAAACCCAGAAGCTGCCTCTGCTGGATGGAACCAGACAGGTTGCATCTAAGAGATTCCGACTGCCAGCCTGCTCCTAGCATGGTGGTCTCCCTCGATTAAATCTGATGGGAAACCAGTTACACAGTCACATATTGTACAACTGGTGTCCAAGCAGAGCTCTTTCTGATCGGTCAGTTCCAAGAAACTGCGTCTGAGAAAGGAGGCCGCAGGCAGGGGCTACTCCTCATCTGTGGCACTGATGTGACTCTGAGTGTCACTTCAGCCTCAGGGATAAGAGTTCTAGACAAAGACTAAATTGTCTGTAAGAATCTGGCCTACAGGCATACCTCGGGGACATTGCAGGTTTGGGTCCAGACCATGGCAGTAACGGGAGTATCGCATTAAAGCAAGTCACATGAATTTTTTGGTTTCCCAGATATATATAAAAGTTATGGGGGCTTCCCTGGTGGCGCAGTGGTTGAGAGTCTGCCTGCCAATGCAGGGGACACGGGTTCGAGCCCTGGTCTGGGAAGATCCCACATGCCGCGGAGCAACTAGGCCCGTGAGCCACAATAACTGAGCCTGCGCGTCTGGAGCCTGTGCTCCGCAACAGGAGAGGCCGCGATAGTGAGAGGCCTGCGCACCGTGATGAAGAGTGGCCCCCACTTGCCGCAACTAGAGAAAGCCCTCGCACAGAAACGAAGACCCAACACAGCCAAAAATAAATAAATAAATAAATTTAAAAAAAAAAAAAAAAAAAAAAAAAAAAAAAAATAAAAGTTATGTTTACATTATACTGTAGTCCATTAAGTGTGCAGTAGCATTATGTCTTAAAAAATGTACATACCTTAATTTAAAAATACTTATTTGCTAAAAACACTAATCATCATCTGAGCCTTTAAGCAAGTCATAATCTTTTTGGTGGTGGAGGGTTTGAAATACTGCAAGAATTCCCCAAATGTGACATAGAGACGCAAAGTGAGAAAATGCTGTTGGAAAAATGGTACCGACAGACTTGCTCTACAAAGGGTTGCCACAAACCTTTCCATTTGTAAAAGACACAATAAAGCAAAGTGTGATAAGGTAGGGTATGTGTGTATATAAGTCTCACTGATGCTGCGCTCAGCCACTGGGAACTTTAATAAAATTGCTTTCTAACAACCAGGTGTATCAAGTAGATGATATTTCACCAATGCCTCTGATATTTTGACAGCACTTTAGCATAGAGTACTCATAAAACCAAGAGGAAAAGCAACTTTCTAGTGTACAGTAATACAGTGTAGTGTATCCTTTTCTAACTATTCCATTCTTCTGCCACTCTGGTTGATAACCACATAAAATCATAGAAAATAATGACATCTAGTGTCCAAAAGTGTTATTCTTCTTAAACTATGAAGCTGTGATCGGCGAGGCTATGAACATAGACGGAGCAACTTGGAGATAAGCTCACACATCTTTAAGAAGAAATAAAAGGGAAGAAATAAGAACATAATTTTTCCTTTATCCACTAACAACAGATGGGATTTTCCTAGTACCTTCTTTCTCTCAAGGTTGCAATGAAGTCTCAGGGGTTTTTTTTATGTGGAAAGTCAGTGCACAAACTGTTCCAACCTTTCAGAGGTCGCGGCAGGGGCAACCCCAGACTCCAAAAGAACCACACCATCAGTATCAAAACCCAAACAGATGCAACCCAGCATTAACCTGGGGACCAATTTTTTTTTTCAAGCCCCGGGGATAAATTCAATAAATTCTTAGATATCTGGTAAAACAAAGTCACTAGTAACTTCTTCTAAACTAAGTTTCGAAAGTGACTCCATTGATAATATCCTCTCTATTGTTGGGCTTGCAAGTGAGGCTGCTATGTAAAGTTTCCTTTGGAATTTGGACTCACCTCTGCTATCCTTTTCTTCAAGTTCTCCTTTCCCATGTAGGAAGCCTGGAGGGAGATGATATTCTCTTCTTTTTGAATCAAAGTTGTCAGGACACTTTTAAAATTCTGATATTGTTTTAAGAGCTCCAAAACTCTTTCACATTGGTCAAGGCTATGAAAAAAAGTAAAACAGCTAAATTTCTGAAAATAACAAAACCATTCTTTCTCTTTGTAAGTATCCTACAGTAATGACTAATAAGTTATAGAAGGATTTTTCCTCTAGACATGGTTTATAATATTGTTTTACAATTTAACCTAAGAATGATGGCATATATATTTATTTGACAAATGGATGGTATAAATAATCACTGGATTACTATTTTCACCAGGTCGATATTAAAAAGTCACCAGATGTAAGCTCTGGAAAGAAACACAGGATTCGTAACCATAAGGAATCAGCACCTCAATTTCATCATTAACTAAAAGATAACTTGGAAAACAATGCCTCCCCAGCATTATTCTTAGAGATTGCTTCAGTGTTAATTTAATATGATTCAATTATGTCTATTTCAACTCATTCTAGATTTAGCCCTTTAAAAAAAAGTTTAGTACAGACGATGTGGCAGCTAAGACACCTGGTTTCTAGTTATGGTTGGGCACTAATTAGTCATGCGACCTTAGATAAGTTACTTGAGGCTCTTTGGACCTCAGTTCTTTCCTCTGTAAAATCGAAGGGTAGACTAGATCAAATCCACAGAGAGACTTCATCTTGACCACTGTATACTCAGGTTCCAGTAGGAAGCAGGAACTCCACAGATGGAGTCCTGTGGTGAAAGGACCACTGATAGTAAAGTTAAGGGAAACCACCAAGGAGCTGAGACACCCAGAGACTAACCCTTCCAAAAATAGGTACAGCACCTGGGCTCAAGGGGAAAGAGGGAAAGTGTCCTAAGCCAAAGAGGTGTCAGTAGGAGCTGCTGGAACCACTTGCTGAAAAGGGAGGGGGTTAAGACCACCCTGACTTCTCTCTCTTCTTGGTTACTAATCTCATACTAGTACCTCCAACTTCCTAACCCAACTGGAACCCTTGGCTTGGGTGGTACAGCCTGTAGGGGTCAGCCCTCTCAACTACTCCTACCCCCAGGCAGAGAGTAAAGGGAGAAGGCAGGGATGGAGACTCTTCAGCTGAATCGCCAACCAGGACTGATAGGTAAGGGCTGCCACAGAATTAAGAAAACTTCTGAGCCTTGTCCAGGCTCTGTAGGAAAGATGGCAGTAACTGACTGGCAACATCTGCCATTTAAGTGGAGTGTGGTAGGATAAGCCCCCAACTCCCAAAGATGTCCACATCCTAATCCCTGGGTCCTGTGAATATGTTACCTTACATAGGAAAAGGGACTTTACAGATGCAACTAAATTAAGGATCTTAAAATAGAGACATTATCCTGGATTATCTGAATGGGTGCAAGATAATCACAAGGGGCCTTATAAGAGGGAGGCACGAGGGTCAGAGTCTGAAGGAGGTGTGATAACAAAAGCAGAGATGAGACAGAAAGACAGAGAGAGACTGAGATTTGAAGATGCTGCACTGCTGGCCTTAAAGATGGAAGAAGCGGACACAAGCCCAGGAATGGAGTAGGTGGCCTCTAGAAGCTGGAAAAGGCAAGGAAACAGATTTTCTCCCAGAGAGTCCAGAAAGGAATGCAGTTTCATTTTAGGATTTCCAACCTCCAGACTGTAAGATAAGTTTGTGCCGATTTTAAGCCACAACATTTGTGGTCATTTATTACAGGAGCAATAGAAAACTAATATAGGTGGAGCAATAATAATTATAAATACACTATGTATTTGTCTTCCCTCTTAGACAACCTCTTAAAGTCATTTGTCCGTAATCTAGGATTCCAGGTCTTGCCCCAGACGTTGGTCCACTGAGCTTCGAGCGTGAAACCCTTAAGTTGGCCTCTCTTTGAGGCCCATGGGAACGTGTTTTCAACATACAAATTTCAAAAAGTTAATTGTGCCACAGACAATTTTTCAGATTTGGGAGGAATTTTTTTCCTTACCATTCAGTGACTGAAGCTTTTGTATTCTCCCACAAGAGTGCTGTGCCTTGGCACTGTTGACTCAGAGCTTTCTCTCTGCCGTCTTTGAATTGTGGAAGAGAATTCACCATTTCTTGCAAGTGTTTCTTCTCTTCTTCACATTCATCTAGATCCTTATCCAGTCTGAGTAACGATTTTTTCCTTGATTATGAGAGAGAAAAATTTAATGGCCAATTAGGTGATTTGATTCAACACAAATATGGGTAATTTGTGGGAGCACACTAACTTTAATTTGTCCTCATGAGGTTTTTTTTTTTTAATTTATTTATATATGTGTGTGTGTATATATATATATATATATATATATTTTTTTTTTTTTTTTTTTTTTTTTTGGCTGTGTTGGGTCTTCGTTTCTGTGCGAGGGCTTTCTCTAGTTGCAGCAAGCGGGGGCCACTCTTCATTGCGGTGCGCGGGCCTCTCACTATCGCAGCCTCTCTTGTTGCAGAGCACAAGCTCCAGACGCGCAGGCTCAGTAGCTGTGGCTCACGGGCCTAGTTGCTCCGCGGCACGTGGGATCTTCCCAGACCAGAGCTCAAACCCGTGTCCCCTGCATTGGCAGGCAGATTCTCAACCACTGCGCCACCAGGGAAGCCCAGCATGGTAATCTTATCCATCTCATGGCTTTAAACAGCATTCTAAAATGTTGATGACTCTCAGATGTATACCTTGCCCAGACCTCTCTCCTGACATCTGATGCCACCTATTTTTAACAGTCTTATTGACAGTGCTACTTGAACATCCGATAAATATTTTGAACCTATTGTGTCTAAAACTGAGCACACCTGATCTTTCATTCAATGCCTGATAAACTTGTCTTCATCATCCCAGTTAACGGTAACTCCAATCTTTCTTTTATACCCCATGTCCAATGTGTCAACAAACCTTGTGGACTCTACTTTCAAAATACATACAGAATCTTAATATTTTTTGCCACCTCACCACTGTTCCGTGCCACCATCACTCCTCACCTGGATTATTGCTATAGGTCAAACTAGACTTCCTGAGTCTTGCCTTGAGTCTTACAGTCTATTCTCAACACGCCAGCCTGTTACAATGAAAACCAAATCATTTCCCTCTGCTCAGAAGCCTCCAATGACTTCCCATGTCACTCAACAAAGAAACCAAAGTCAACACATGGCCCACAGGTCCCTACAGGAGCTAAGCTCCATCCTGCCCGTGACCCCTGTGACCCCCTCCCTGCTAACCTGCTCACCTCCTCGTCTCTCCTCAAACATGCCAGGCCCAGTCCCACACCTGCCCTTTGTACCTATAGCCCCTCAGCCTGGGAGGCTCTTCCTCCAGGTTGTCACTTGGCTTGTCGCTCATCCCACCTGGCTCACACGTCACCTTCTCTGTAAAACTGTGCCTGCTGACCCTGTGTGAATTGTAACCACCTCTTCCTTCTCTACTTACTCTTTCTCCATGGTCTTTATCACCATCAAACATACTGCATGTCTTCCTCGTCCCACTAGATAATAAGCTCTACCAAGGGTAAGAATTTTTGTCTGTTTTGTTAACTGCTGTATTCCCAGGACCTAAAACAGTGCCTGGCTTATTCTATTAGTAACTCAATTAAAAATTAAAGCAATTTACTATCTATCAAAGTATAGTTTTCATTTATAAATTAATAAGTTAATTTATTCCTAATTATTTATAAATCTATAATAAATGCATTAACAATCAAATTAATAACTAAACCAGTTCCACACCTCATGAAGAACTGGAGCGCTGTTGAAATGGAAGTCCCATTGAGATGGAGCGCTCAGGGAAATTTCAGAGGGAAGAGCTTAATCAGCTAAACAGCCTCAGGAAAGCACTGAGCCTGAGGGATTAGAAGTGGGCAGAAGAGATGGAAAGTGGGCGAGATTTAGAAGGGGGAGGGGGGCTCACAAAAGTGACTCTTTTGCTAACTCTTGCTAACATTTTCATTTTCATTTTCAGGACCTGGAGGCCGACGCTGAATGCCACAATGACAATAGCAGCACTCGTACAGATGGCTGCGAACCTCAGGTAATCCCAGTTCTGCTGAGTCTCCAGAATCAACACTAACCTTAGTCTACCTCTTAAACTTAATCCTGCCGGGAGGAGGGGAGAGGACCAAATAATGAAGGAAGAAGTAGGGACGAGGCGTGGTATGTGCATCTTCCACCACTTGTTCTCTATTATCAAATGTGTAGAGTTTCCCAGGTCTTCCCCCATCAGGAGAACTCCATAATAAATAAACAGCAGCAAAGAGACTTTGAAGCAACTCATGGACTTCACACATATCTTATTGTACTCTTCCTCTGTCCATAAGAATGAAAACTTCAAAGGAAAAAATTATATAACACTTTGTAAAGGCACAATCTCAACAAAAAGAAAGCTTGTTTGAAAAAGCCTACAAAAAAGAATGCTGAACCCTGAATAGAGGGGGATGGCACAGAAGTAGAAAGACACAGGAAACATTTGTTTCACCTAATAGATATTTGGGAAAAGGAAAAAACAGAAAATCGTCATCTTGCATGGAAATGGACGAAAACGATACCTACCGTTGTTTTACAGCTGGAACGGTCGGATCTTTCAGGCCTATTTTGCTGATTTGATTGTGTACATCTTGAATATTTTTCAGGAGTTCATTATTTTTGAAAATACAAGTCTCTAATAACTCATCTTCTTCAGTGAGTTCCTCCTGTCTGCCAGAGCCATGTGTCTCAGATAAGCTTCTGGACAAAGCATTCAGAAGTTTTTCACAGGAGGTGTTTTCACCCTGTTCAGCATCTTTAATGCTTATACCGAGCACCTTCAAACGTTCGTCCAAATGTCTGGCCTTGTCTTTCATCTGATGAATTCTTCCCTCTTTATTTTCCACCGTCAAAGTACTTCTTGGTACCACCTGTGAACCTGAGGCTGAAAGGTCTATAAGAAGCTCACCAGAGAGTTCAGCTCCTCTCAGAGAAGCCAAAAAATCTTCCAGAACTTTGAGGGTATCTTTACTCCTCTGGACTTTGTGGTTCATTTCTTCGAGTTGTGTTCTGTGTTTCAGGATAATATTCTGTGCTGCATGCAGGTCAAGCGGGTTTAATTCCTTTAATGCAAAGTTGCCTGACTGTTCCAAATGATTACATATTTCAATCTGTTTTACTATGGAATCTTGGATATTCTAAAATAAAGGTAAGAAAAGCTGAAAGACTGAGGCAGAAAAAAGAAAAACTGCACAGCAGAAACTAACCTCAAATTATGTCACTAGATTTGATCAAGAAAACTGCTTCTCAGTTTAACCAAGTCTGACAGTTTTGACAGAAGGAACACTTTAATTACAAATGATCAGATGGCCCAGCTGTTTCATTATCTGATACCCTTCCTGATATTTAAATCCCCAAAAGAGGTATATAAATCTATTGATTCAATGAAAATAATTACAGGTTGAACTATTGAGACATCTGTTTATAATTTGAAAAATAAAAAAAATATTTTTAAGATGAGATTTGGAATAAGTAAACTGTAGAATATGACAATTTAAGCATCTTAGTCTAGTACAGAGAGAAAATTAGGATTTCAGTCATTGGAGAAGGCATTCATAAGCAAGCCTTCATTTTTAATTCAAAGAAAATATGTCATTATTTACTCCATGGTACCTATTGATACTTCCAAATTGGCAAGGAATTAAAGAGTTGAGAAATAAATATCAAGTCTAAATTATTGAAGATTTTTCTGCCGTGGCTTATCTTTGAAATAAATACTATGGATGTATAATTTTAAAAAAAGCATAAACGTGTATAAATCTCCGAAGAACTGTTTATTCTATAAATACACTGTGAGAATTTATATTTACCCTCAGGTTTCGATAAATGTCATCAGCATCAGTGAGATTAAATTCTTGAATGGCCATTTCACAGAGGAGCAGGTCTGAGTCACAGAGAAGGAGCAACTCCTTCTCCACAGGTAACACAATATGCAGCGCAGTCTCCAAAGACTCCATTCTGGGTGAAAAATAAATCAGACATGAGGGGAAAACACAGCAGAAAGATATCTTATAAAACATATTAATGCCATTATTTAACCAAGAACAGAAAATAATTATTCAATAAAAATACATACAATGATGTGTATAGATCATCACATTAAAACCCAAACCCAGTGATCCACAATGGCAAAGAATGAGTTGTTTGCTATATCCAAGTACTCTCGATAATTTAACTGATACTGCGCTAAATGGAAAACTGTTGTAAAGCATACTAAGCCTTTCTCTCTCTTTTGAAATACAAAATACTAAATGTAATTGAACCTTGCCTTGATGACAAAGAAATTCATTATGCATACTAATTATTTTATTAGTGGAAATATATTAGGATTCAAAGTCTAGGCCAATAATAAGTTGAAATGTGTGACCCTGGATAAATAACATATAGACTCTGAGCCTCAGTTTCCTCCTATGTAAAATGGGGAGATGTGCTGGGGGTACACATCCTATGTAAAGGGATAACAATAGCACTCTCATTCTAAAAATGAGAAAATCAAGGCCCAGAGAAATTACGTGACGTGGCTAAATTCAGGCTCAAGGGGAGACGGTGGGAAGAGCACGGCCTTCGGAACTCAACAGACTTTAAGTTCCACTTAAGTCTCTGGCCAGTAGTGTGGCTTGGTTATGTGATTTAACCTCCCCCAGCAGCAGTTTCCTCACCAGCTTCTCTTATGGTTGTTGTGACAACTAAATAAAATAACATACTTAGTATAATATTAGCCTCTCTTAAAATTTAGTAAATTTAGTAAACTCATGGTTAATAGATCCCAGCATTATACCTCGTATTAAGAGTCATCTGAAGCTCTCTTTCTTTCTCCTTTAATTTATCTCTTGCCTTAACTAGAAAAGGCTTCCTAATGTCACTTTCCAGCTCTTCTAACTTCAGTGAAGTGACTTCAAACTCTTTCCAGCAAGCATCAGTTTCATTTTTTAAGACCTGGATGAAACATGTAAATTAATTTTTCAATGAATGGGTTAATAGGCACAATTATTCTGTTCTTACAAAATGAGACATTCACAATTGTGGGCACAAACACAAAGTTTCACATGAAAATACATTTGAAAATATATTTTACAAGTAAACTACCCTTCAGAGAGCAATGCTATTAACTGTGCTCTCAGAGAATCCACTGAATGAAATCAAGGGAATCAGCAACATGGCTTTCAAAGGAATCCAAATGCCCTTCCCTGAAGTTAGATACACAGAATACAATTCAGAAAGATACACAGAGATATAAGAACATATTCTATTAGATATTCTATTTTCTCTAGTCTTTTTTTTTCTCCTTAAACTAAAATTGCAATGAACCAAAATCATTTCTATCAAATGAGAAGTGAATAAAATTAATTTATAATTTATAGTTAAACATCTAAAATTCTATACTATTCCAACTCCTTATCTTGGTTCTTTTTTTTTTTAAAAAGGCACTGCTATAGAATCTGAGTGCTCATCAGTATAATTTGTTCTTCACTTTCCCCAAGGATTTGTATAGTTTTTCTAACCAACTTATTATTCAGTCACAGGAGTAAGGTCTCAAGACAGCTTCTTAATTGTGATGAAAACGTGCTACATCCATTACTTGAACAACAGAGATTTTAACACATGAATTTTGCTTATTCAGATGGAAAATAGAGAAGAGCCATTTGGTAGAGTGTGATTCAGGAACTGGCATCATGAAAGGAAGATAACTAGAAAATATGAGAGGGCATTGTAGGAAGCACCCGTGACCTTTTCTCCACCTGATGGGCTTTCTGTAAGGGTTCACTCTAATGCACATCCAAGCATACGACGGTGTTGTACTGCAATGCACAGATTATCTTCAAAATAAGGAAGATACTTATTTGTAGAACTTAACGATTGGTGTGCCCATCACTAGATTGTTTTTTCTGCAGCTCCTGAGTCAAATGCAGTACTCCCTCTGATGGCTCTCCACAAGATCATCCATCACGCACAGAGAAAACTCCGTCCACGACCTCCCCCTTTCTTATTACCCAACATCAGACAGATAATGCGACAATTTGGTTAAGATGATAGATGACTGAAACAAAAATTCGGAGTCGCTGGTTTTTCACATATTGTTAATTTTGGAGCAAACCAGAAGCTGTGTTGGCTGAAATCGCCTTCAAACACATTGTTTCAACCAATTCATCTGAAGCCTTCATCCCCATCCCAAACACAATCTAAACTTCTGCAAGCCACAATACATAGAATATCAAATTAGAGCATGAGCAATAAATTAGCACCCCGAACAAACTCTTTCCTGGGTTTGGGTGTCTTTCTGAAATCCGGTGACAGAGAGTTCTTCAGAAACATCTAGCATGTGAGACCACAACAAAAATGGTGAAGTCTATACTTATGGCGGTATTATTTTCTAATAAAAGATAAAACTCCTCTAGTAATATTTTCAGTATTTACCTGTAGATCTGTCAGTTTATCCTGTAGACAAACACTACTCCTTTCCTTGTCACTAGAGAAATCAGAAATAATCCTGACAATGCTGTTTTGCAGGTGTAGTTCAAGATTGTCTCTGTGTGTATCATACCTGGGAAAAAATTAAATGCAATGTTACTTAATTTTAAAAATAAGACTAAAAAAAATTTTTTTTAATTACTGTCAATTGTCCATGAGGAAATCCCAGAGAATTTCTGCTTAAGTTACTGGATCACATGCAAAAATTATGACTAAAGGAAAATAAAAACTTACTTATTAAAGTACAACGTTTGCACTGATGAAAGATATTTGCTGGATTTTTAGTTGTTTAAAAGAGTTTACCTCTCCTTAACATATACACAATACTATACATAAAATAGATAACCAGCAAGGACCTACTGTATAGCACAGAGAACTATACTCAATATTTTGTAATAATCTATAAGGGAATAGAATCTGAAAAAGGATATATACATACATACATACATCATATATATACATATATATGTGTGTGTGTATGTATAACTGAATCACTTTGCTGTACACCTGAAACTAACACAACATTTTAAATCAACTGTATTTCAATAAAAAAAAAATCTTTTTTTAAAAGTTTACCTCTCTAGTAAACTATTTATAGATGCACTGTGATCCTTTTCATATTTCTCCATAACACCTTCCTCCTGTTGAGGCTTTAACTTGGATTCCAGGCTAAAATCCTTAATCGATTCCATTGCCTAAGCAAATACACAAATAGTAAACATATTATCTTCAATATACTTAATTGTCTGGAAAAGATAAACATTTTGTGATACAAAGGGATATCACTGATTCTTTATACCCCAAACCAGGAGATAATACAATTTATTTAAAGTTTCTCAGCTCAGAGAAAGGTCTTTCCATAGGACAGAGGAGATTTACTAGACTGATTCTCACCTTCTAACTGGTATGTCAGCAGGATAAAGGAGTTCTCCCAGCCCCTAAGTGCTGTTTCTGCCTGTGACCACACAGCCATGGTCCAAGGCAGACAGAAGCCTAGCATGCAGGAGCAGACCTCTGAAAAAAAATACACCTTGTTCCTTCCCTACCCCTTCTGACAGGCAGTCTGGGCTGTGACATACAGCAAATCCCCACTTTCCTAGAATTTAAGAATTTAGAAACTCCAATTCCCAAGGAAAGTAAAAGACATTTTAATGAGAAAAAGACAAATGACAAATGAACTAGTTCATGGCAATGACACTGAAGCATCTGTGCAGTTTAAGCTCAGCCTCTTGTGCTCTCAATAGTAACACGCAGACAGCGTGCATTCATAATGGTTCAAAATGGTCTCTTTTGGAAAGAGCTGCTGGTATCCTCAGAGGAAGATTAAGTGATGCTTGCCATAGCTTTGGTTTGTTGTATTCTAATTCTTTGAAAAGCAATCTTCCTTATATTATTTAAGTGGGAATTCTCAGCTGATGGAAACAATCAGATAATTAAATGCAACACTCAATGAGAAGTGGATTATTGTACACCTGGCTTTTTTCATTGGGTTTACTTCTAAAATACATTATCCAAATTTAACACCTTTTCAGCTGATGGTTGATTGTCTGATTTTGCAGATGGCACCTCGCTGAGGGCGTTCCTTCCTCCATTCTCAGATGTGTCTGAGGTACCCCTAGGAAGGAATCAAAATTGCATATTAAAATACAGGGAGAAAAACAAAGCCTAAAAGAGAATGAATAATACTCAGTGTCATTTGATTTCGAGAGAGGGTTTATCTCATTTCTCCCTGACATGCAGCTATTCTTACGAGGCACTAACTTGTTTTTCGACGTGCCTCCCACCGTGGGTTGCAGTGTCATGTGAATCTCGGAAGCACATTTCCGAAGCCTTTCTATCTTCTGTTCGTAATCTTTCAGCGCTCTCCTCACTTCTTGCTGACTCTTCTGTGAAGTCAGCTCTTCACACAACTCCCGCAGGACATCCATGTGGTGATCAAGCTGGTACAGGCTGCCTTCCTCTGAAAAGCAGGCCTGATTGAGGAAATAAAGCAGGAAGTGTGTTTCAAATGAGTTTACATGATTAGTCCATGAGGATTAGAAACTAACACATGTGTGTGACTTTAACAACACTTTCAATTGATACAGCCACTATGGAGAACAGTATGGAGGTTCCTTAAAAAACTAAAAATAGAACTACCATACGATCCAGCAATCCCACTACTGGGCATATACCCTGAGAAAACCATAATTCAAAAAGAGTCATGTACCACAATGTTCATTGCAGCACTATTTACGACAGCCAGGACATGGAAGCAACCTAAGTGTCCATCGACAAATGAATGGATAAAGAAGATGTGGCACATATATACAATGGAATATTACTCAGCCATAAACAGAAACGAAATTGAGTTATCTGTAGTGAGGTGGATGGACCTAGAGTCTGTCATACAGAGTGAAGTAAGTCAGAAAGAGAAAAACAAATACCGTATGCTAACACATATATATGGAAACCAAAAAAAAAGAAAAAGGTTCTGAAAAACCTAGGGGCAGGACAGGAATAAAGATGCAGACATAGAGAATGGACTTGAGGACACAGGGAGGGGGAAGGGTAAGCTGGGACAAAGTGAGAGAGTGGCATGGACATATATACACTACCAAATGTAAAACAGATAGCTAGCGGGAAGCAGCTGCATAGCACAGGGAGATCAGTTCGGTGCTTTGTGACCACCTAGAGGGGTGGGATAGGGAGGGTGGGAGGGAGATGCAAGAGGGAGGAGATATGGGGATATATGTATATGTATAGGTGATTCACTTTGTTATAAAGCAGAAACTAACGTACCATTGTAAAGCAATTATACTCCAATAAAGATGTTTTTAAAAAAAGGAAAAAAAACAAAAACAAGAAAAACCCCAACACTTTCTTTTATAAGCCCGTCCACTGTGTGCCTGGTGTGGGAATGGGCACTGGAAACAAAGACGAGCAGTCAGCCCTAAAGGGATTCGCCGCAGCCCAGTGATGTAGTGAAGGAAACCAGAACACGTCAACCCAACGTATGCCTCTTTGATGTGAAAATTATTTTTTTAAATTGAAGCACGGTTGATTTACAATGTTGTGTTAGTTTCTGCTGTATAGCCAAGTGATTCAGTTAAACATATATATACATTCTTTTTCATATTCTTTTCCATTATGGTTTAGGACGTGAAAATAATTTTGAACTGAAGGCAATTAAGAAGCAGTAAACACAGAGGGAATTCCCTGGCAGTCCAGTGGTTAGGACTTGGCGCTTTCACTGCTGGGTCCCAGGTTCAATCCCTGGTCAGGGAACTAAGATCCCGCAAGCCACGCAGCATGGCCAAAAAAAAGAAAAACGAAACAGAAAAGGTTTCCCCTTTTCTGCCTAAAAACAAGAAATAAAGTTTCTTTTACTGGAGACAGAGTTTCTATCAGCCCAGAGATGGGACCAAAAGAATCTGCAAACAAACCCTGTACCCTAACCCTTACCTTCCTAGTTCCTTCTTCACCTTTTTACTACCCCTAGCCCAAACTCCTTTGTCTTGCCAATTCTTCACAAATGTATTGTTTCTTTGTCTAAAAGGTATAAAAGATTCCTGCTCTGGTCACTTCTTTGGGTCATCATGCTCTTGTGAAGGCTCCCATGTGCATCTAAAAAGTGCTCTGACAGGGCCACTACCTGCCTTAAGGAGTCAGAGAAAGCCTCCTTCACATGGAGGAGCCATCTGAGCTAGAGGTGGAAAGAACACGTACAAGTCCTTCCAAGTAAAAGGGGAGAGAGGTCATGCCTAGCGGAAGGAGCAGCCGAGAAAAGAAAAGCTCCAGAAGTTCTGAAAGGACATGGCTGGAGGGGTGCTGAAGGCGTGTCCTGGGGCCACACGTGAAGGGCCTTATGTGGCCTTCTGAGGCGTTTGGAGATGTCCCGGGAGTAATGGTGAACCAGTGACATAAGATTTGTGGTTCAAAGGGATCACTCTGGTGATGGGGCTGGAAGACAGTGCAACCACCATCATACTGAGAAAATGACCCCAGGTTAAGGGAAGTGGCAACGCTGGTGGAAAGGAAGGAAAAGAAGCAGCTCTTCTGAAGAGTAACAGATGGGAGCTGGCAACCGACTACACTAAGGCTGAGTGAGAAGGAAAGGGGGAGGGGGGAGGGAGTTCTGAGATGGCAATGCCTTTCATAACCAGGATACATAAGAGGAAGAAAAGTTCAAGAGGAGATATTATTGGTTGGTTTTGGACATGCTGAAGTGGAGATCTCTGGGGAACACTGGTGATATCTACTTCTTGGTTAGAAACACAACCTGGAGCTCAGGGGAAAGGACTAGGCGGGAGACAATGAGAGGTGCTATCATTGTAGAGAGGGCAGTTAAAACGCCCAAGTGCATACAACTACCTGGAGCAAGCATGAAATTGGCCAAAAACTGAGACCCCAAAACTAAGACATCAGGGTAACACAATAAAAAAGGAAAATTAGTGAAGGACACTAAAAAGAAGGTCTCCCCCCAAAATAATAAAATAAGAAAAAGCAAGAGAGATTGGTATCGAGAGAGCCACAGCAGTAGAAAGTTTAAAAGAAATGAAAAGAGGGGTCAGGACTGTCAAATATGCAGAAGCAATCAAACAGGATGAGGACCAAAAAGAGACCATTAGATTTGCCCTGGCTGGTTTATATCCTGATTTGGTATCTTTCACAAAACCCGTGTTTCTGAGGACACCGTCCTTACAAAAGTAACTATGGGAACTTCAATAGCAGGTGACACATCTTGTAACCAGAGTCTCAGGACAGGGGCCACTGAGATATATAAAGAAGAAATATTAACTCAATTCTGAATTTTTCTCACTTCCAAAAAACAAGAAGCACGGCCTTTAGTTAGAGCTTGGACTGCAGAAGCGATGATCCCCAGGGGACAAAAGGGCTGAAGTAATTTTCAGAGCAGATTTAACCCTAGCCAAGGGCATACTAAACCATTTAAGATAAACCCCACAATGATAACAAAATTTGAATGGGAACAGGTTTTTACCTCATGTTCCTTGATGAGACCCTTGGTCCTTCCTCTGCGAATTAGTTTCTTTTCTTTATTTATTTGTTTTTCGAGTTTTGCAATATTGTCACTAAGTTTTTCTTTTTCAATGTCTATTTTTAGTTGTTGAATATACAAAGACATTTCATGATGAAGCGACTGCCAAGAAAAAAAAAAAACCAAAGGCACATATTAACCATAATAGGATATACTGAAAAGATTTCCATTAGAAACACAAAAATATTTGTTGTAACAAAGGATAGAAACAGAGCTCATGTGAACTTGTGATTCATCCATGTATCTTTGGGGAGGATGTTTTAAAATATACCAGAAACATATTTTTTTTTCTTTCTAATAACTAAAAATGTGTTTTAGCTGTGAAAGACACTGTTAGAATTAAAAGACAAGCTGCAGACTGGGAGAAAATATTACAAAACACATATCTGAGCCTATGGAGAAATATCAAGTAACTACAATGTGTAGCCTGAATGGGATTCCAGAACAGATGTAAAAGGACATTAGGGGAAAACTGTGGAAATATGAATAAAGTATAAACTTCAGTTAATAATCTATCAATATTAGTCCTTTAATTGTGACAAAGGTACCATATTAATGTAAGATGTTAATAACAGGGGAAACTGGTCATGGGTATATTGGAACTCTCTGTATTACCTTTGTAATAATTTTGTAAATCTAAAATTGTTCTAAAAGTTTATTTTAAAATGTGTTTTAAGAAGGCCTTTAACAGTAGATATTCAATTATATTACCTTATTCTCTCTCTCTCTCCCCATATATTCACACACACACATGCACACACTTAATACTAAATACCATTTACTAAACACAATCTCTGTGGTAGGTGCTTTATATAAATCCTTGCCAACAATCCTGTCAAGTAGGTGGAATTATTCCCATCTTATCACTGAAGCTCCCAGTAAGCAACTTGCCCAAGGTCATAGCTGCTGGATCCAGGTCTGTTAGCCACCAAAGCCTATACCTACTTTCTATCAAACTCTATATGTTTATATGTGTCAATAAGTTGTCTTAGTCAGGATCCAACCAGGAAACCAGAAAACATTAAATATTTAACTCAGAGGGAATTAAATGCAGGGAATCGATTATAAGAGATGAAAGCCAAAGAGGGGACGGTAAGGTAATACAGAGATTGGCATCGGCAGAAAGCTGCTACCACCCTAGGCTGGAGGCTTCAGCAGAGCCCAGGCAGAATGGTCACCCATCAGAAGCTGCATCCATGGAACCTGCAGCCAGGGGGAGACACAGCTGCCAGAGACACTGTGCAAGAGAGAAAGGGAAAGAAAGCCATTGGACTCTTCCTTTTCCACCTTCCAATCACCCTTTAATCTCCAAACACTGCTGTCATTGGATGAACACAGACAGAAGCCAGCTGATGCCGGGCCTGAGAACCACAGCCTACAGTGATCAGCCCTCCGTGATACGGGGCAGACAAGGGACCACCAAAGATGACTCTGATGACAAACAGGTCCAGGGTCAGATCTATAAGCATAAGCTCCAGACACATATGCACGTTCTTACCTCCCACTTGGCACAGATATCTCTACTCTTTTCTTCCAAAGACAGCTTTACATCCTCAGTTACATTATTTTTCAATTCTTCAACAGCTTTCAAATACTTGGCCAGACTTTTAGTATTAAAAATTATTAGTGCTTCCTAAAAATAAAACCACAAACAAGAACATGAAAGCCTTATTCTACTGCCACGTCCTCAAAGCTAATTTAACAGGTAGAATTTTAGAGTCTTTAACATGTAGAACCAGGAAAGGACTCCATGAAGACTATTTGAAGATTTAGGGGAGACTTCTCTTTGTAGATTGAGGTTGATCTCCCTTTTGTATCCCTTGAATTCTTTTGAAAAGAATTGCAAAATATTCATTATTCAAATGTAGTTACACATTTGAGGCCAGGATAAAGACTTCCTTAAGATATTCAACATGGTTTTTGGTACCCCTTTGATAAATATTTAAAAGGCTTACTGAAAGGCTTATTATGAGCCACTGGCAAAGTATCCTCTAAAATTCTTAAGTATTGAGCAGACGACCACACTTCATAAGTAATACAATATTAAGAGTATACCAGCTTGTATTAGAGATCAGTGTTGCAATAAGATACAATTTATAGTAGGGTTAAGATAGCAAATATTTAATACTGTGCATAAGCATTTTATACTGCAAGGAGGCAACATCCCCTTATCATGGACTTCAAAGTTTTGCCCAGGGCCAACCATAATCGCAGTCCCATCCCAGGGAAGGAACAGCAGGAGATGGGGATGGGGTCTGCCTTCCCAGGAATGTGTTCGTCCCTTACTTCACACTTACCTACTCTTATAGAATATTACCTGGCAATACTCTATAAGAACAGAAACCTGGCTTAGGTAACTACCAAATGACAGAACAAAAATAGTCTGGGGTCTGTGAAAGGGCAGAAAAATCTATAAGAAGATGAAAGTAATTGTGGGGGAGAAAGCAATTAAGCAGGGTGGGAAGTCATTCATATACTTATTACATATTTATTATGGGTCTCCTGCAGAAAAGGTACAACCTGAGCGCCCAGGAACCTCCTTCCAAAGCCTCTGTGAGGATTGCTAGATTTACGGCCAGGGAAGACATGCTAGCCCTGTGTGCAGGAAGGGGGTTCCTACCACCCATGTGTCCCAGGAGTCCCAGGGGGTCTCAGGGCAGTACCTGGCAGGGCAGGGATTCTGCTTCTGCTGTGAAAATGGATCTACTTCACTAAATGCCAGAGACAAAAGGGTGGAAATCCCTGGCCTCAGATTCCAAAAGGAAGATGGTCAGGGA
The DNA here is from genome assembly GCF_009873245.2 of Balaenoptera musculus. NCBI lineage: Eukaryota > Metazoa > Chordata > Mammalia > Artiodactyla > Balaenopteridae > Balaenoptera > Balaenoptera musculus. Next base: position 138,454,899 of record NC_045786.1, on the reverse strand, counting down.
GAGGAAAATGGTGCAAAAACTGACACTGTAACTCCTCTCTCTGGTAGAGGAGGGGCCTGCGGCCTCTGCTTTTTCTTTTTCTTCCCTCTTTCCTCAGCTGACCGTATCTGTCCTTTTGAAATTCAGCCTAGTGATTACTTAAAAGAACAACTGACTCTTAAGTTTAGTTCAGCACTCTCAGCATATGGGAGTAGAAGAGGGGAAAAAAGACAGTGGGAATTGGTCAAAGCTGGTGGCCGGCAAGGTGCAAGCAGCATAAGATGGCTGTGGGAAAAGCAATGCTGAAATACCTGATATTAGGGTCCAATACGGTTAACAGTCCAGAAAGCCAGAAGAGGGTTGAGCCCAGACAAGAGAAGGAGACCACAAGGAGAATGAAGAGAGGCTCCTGTAGGAGCTCCTTTTCCTGAAAAAACTGTGCACAGTAGCGCTGGCAGTATTGCTTTACTTCATCTTTTTTTTTAAAATTGAAGTATAGTTAATTTACAATGCTGTGTTAGTTTCAAGTGTACAGCAAAGTAATATACATATATATATATTCTTTTTCAGATTCTTTTCCATTATAGGTTATTACAAGGTATTGAGTAGAATTCCCTGTGCTATACAATAGGACCTTGTTGATTATTTTATATATACTTAATGTGTATATGTTAATCCCAAATTCCTAATTTATCTCCCCCCCCCATACCCCACCACTATCCCCTTTGGTAACCATAGTTTGTTTTCTATGTCTGTTAGTCTATTACTGTTCTGGATTTACTTCATCTTTATCTCCCCCAAAATGCCTAGCTCATTTTAAATGTTCAATAAACTTGTTAAATGCTGAATAAATGAATGAAGGAAAGAACACATATTTCTCTACCTGTCCAACCTCCAAGGGTAGAGACCTTGTTTTACTCTTATTTCATATCCCCAAGTACCTCCAGTGTTAGTTAATAGTGAGTCTGCTTTGGACACATCTTTTTTTTTTTTAAAGTATAATTGATTTACAATATTATATTAATTTCAGGTATACAACATAATGATTTGATGCTTTTATGGATTATACTCCATTTAAAGTTATAAAATAATAGCTATATTTTCTGTGCTGTACAATATATCCTTGGAGCTTATTTATTTTATACACAGTAGTTTGTACCTCTTGATTTCAATACATCTTAAGCTGCCTATCAGACCATGAAAAGTCAACCTAAAACTGTCTCCATACAAAACACTATTGGATCTTTAACTGCTGATAAGCATATGTTCATAAGTAGCTTTTACCAAAGCATTTTAATAATAAAGGTTTTATTTTACATTTGGGGAATTTTAACCACTCAAAGTTTCTTCACATACCTTATTTTCATTTATTGGCAGCTGGATAAGACTAGAATTATTATGTCCATTTTATTTGATTAAAAAAGCCAGAGAAATTAGATTCTTGCTCAATGTCATAGAAGTCAGCCATGCTTTTTACACTATACCACTGAGTTCATTCATACAGTAAAATGTGAATTAAAAAAAATCTTCGTTTGAATGTTTATTTTTAAGAGTTTCTGGGGAACAATGTATAAAACTTGGAAATTTTTTAAAGTTACAATAACTTTGTTATAATTACAGTGATGGAACCATCTTGATTTCAAATGAGGTAGATTTATATCTACTAATGATAAATGTCCTACATTTGATGGTTGAAAGAGCCGCACCTTGTATTTTGAAATTAGTCCTCTCTGGCTCTCTCTTTGGCCAAGTGATTGTTCAGCCCTTGTAATGTATGATTCAAGTTCCTTCTGTGATTCTTCCACCTTCAGCCTGACATCCAGGTCTGGGGAAACATCAGTTGAGTTCTTCAACACTGCTACTAATTTTACCATATTGATCTGTGATGACAAAAAATTCTCAACTTAACACTTAGCCCAACTTCTTAGAAAACTCATAAGTTAATAAATATTTTCTTTGAGTAGCAACTCATATTTTCCCACTAGACATAAGAACATCCTATTTATTATACTGATATTTTCCAACATGCTCGAAATAATAAAGAAATAAAATATAAGGCAAAATTAATATTTCATAAAACATTTCCAAACTACAAGGCAATCCCCCCCTCTTCCCTGCCCTCTCACTGACCACTCAGTTTTAAAGACTAAATTTACTAAATAGGGAATATTAAAGAGAGACCTGGACTTTCTCTTTAGCTTCTTGAATCTTTGCTTGAAGCCCAGCTGTGATCACATACTGAAGAGACTCCTGGCTTGAAACATTTTGCACATCCATTTGTAAAGTGTCTTCAGTTCTAGACACAAGCTCTTCATACATAGAGCCTTTGGCAATAAGATGCTATTAAAACAAATTAAAGTGAGATCACAATAAATATTCGGATTATGTTAAACATTAACCCTAACAATCTCATCAGGAAATCATAAAAAGTTAACTATTAATCCAAAATGAGGCAAATTTATAGTCTAAAAAATGTTATTTTAAACATTCATTTTGAAATTTTATATTTATAATCAGATTCTGAGCAACAGTCTTTTATAGATTTTTTTAATATAATAAGCACTTCAATAAAATAAAGACTAGAAGAAATACAGAAATACTAGAAGGTAGTAATAAACCTTAAAAAGAGATTGTTGTAAGTCTAATCAGTCAGAAGGGAGTTCAATAAATGTTATTGGAGAAAATGGCTATTGGAAAACATCTTTTTAGAACCATGCTTTATACAACATACCAAAAATAAATTTCAGATGAATTAGAAAATTATATACAAAATATGAAGCTAGAAAAGAAGAAATTATCCATGAAAATGGATCTGCTCCCTGGGTGCAGAGGGCCTTTTTAGGCATAAGAGACAGAAATGACTAAATAAATACAAAAATTTTCTATGTGAAATAAAACAAACAACTTAAAAGTCAACAACTTGGTAAAAATATATGCCACACAAATGAAAATGGGTCATGATTCAGAGAGCTTATAAATTCAGTAAGAAAAATACTAAGATCCCAAAGATAATTCAGAAAATACAAAAACAGATATAATTCACAGAAACAAATGGCTAATGAATATATGAAAGACAGTTCAATCTTACATGTAATCAAATAAGTGCAAATTAAAATAATGAGTTACCACTTTTCAGTTATCAAATTAACAAAAAAAATTTTTAATTACAACTCAGAGGTGGCATGGGTATGATAAAATAGAAATTATATTGTGTGATATCAACTATGTAAATGTTGATCTTATCTATCTTAGAGCAGTGGAACTATGGTGATTTTTATTTTCCTCTTTATACTTTTAGACATTATTTAAATGTTCTAAAGTTAGCTCATTCATTTGTAACTTCAATTTTTTCTATTTTGAATCATAAAAGTAACAAAAGCTCCTGTCAAAAACTCAAAGAATGGAGAGGTATACAGCACATAAAGAAAAAGTTCCTCTTCTTCCCCATCCCTCCCTTAACTGTCATTTAATCAATCATGCACACATTCATTTAAAAAATATTTACTTTATATCTACTAGGTACCAGGAAATGTACTAAGAGCTGGGCATAATGCAGGATCAAGATACACAGAGTTAGCTATTTGTATATGCTTATAGATATTTTTCTATAGATATAAATGCATAAAGTTTAAAAAAGCAACTGTTTTTAAAAATACTGAAAGGATCACATCACCCATACTGCTCAGCAACTTGCATTTCTTACTTTACAATATATCTTGATCCAACAAAGATCTACTTAATTTCTTCTTAACGGAAGTATACTTCAGCTTGTTTGTGTTTTCACTGTTTATAACAGGGATCATTGTTATAGCTTTGAAATATTTTTTTAATATTGAATTTCTCATTTCTTACTCATTTATTTCACGAAAATAAATTCCAGATACAGCAAATAAATAAATACAAAAATAAAATTAGAAAAGCACTGGCAGATGGCACAGGTAAGTTTATATAATATTTTCAAAGCAATAAAAAGTATTACTCTTATAAACAATGAAAACACAAAATGCTACATATACACCTTTCAGAAACGTAGATTTAAAAGAATTACACAAATGTTCCTTTATCCCAAGAACCTTCCATCTGGTTGTAACTTATGACATGCTCTGTAAATTTTATAGCTGAGCTGGAACTCAGTAAAACCTCAACTGTAACTTCTTTCCAGGGAGAACTGAGCGATATTAAAATACACTGTTGCCTCATTGCTTTTCAATGAGTCCACTGCCTGAGAATAAAGACAGAACAGAGTTTTAACAACATTCAGCCCCTCCCTGCAACAGGTAAGGAAGGGAAAGCTTAATAAGGGGTTGATCTTTCAAAGCATAGGTTGTATAATCTCTTACATTAGCACTGCACTGAGCTATAGGAGACTGAACTCACTCATCTCATTGCCCTCTGATACAAGAGAATATTTTAATCTCCATCCTGTAGCTGGGAAAATTAGTTCAAGAATTTAAAATCCTAAGGTATTATTAGTCTTCAAATCTATCCTCTGTCTTCAAGCAAAATCACAGCAAATGATCCAGGGTTGAGATTCCACGCCATTTTTTAAAAACCCCAACAAAGAAAATTCTAACAGTAGTCTTATTACTGTTTCCTTTAAAACTTTTTATCTTAATACATAAGCCTACAACCATAAAAGCTGTCTTTTTAATACTTTTTCCACTCATACCTGCAAAGATTCTTCCACTGAGGTATCTACATCACCTTGCTGTCTCAGAAGATCCAAAACAGATGTGGTTTCCACCTCCCAGATTTCCACTTGTCCAACCAGTTTTTCAACCTCTCCAGCCACTTTCAGTGTCCCTGTAAATTCTTCATTTTCTTTTTCATGTTCTTCCCCAGCCTACAACATTCAAAATTATCACTATGAAAATGGTAACATTTACATTATAATTTTCAATTTAAAAAAGTTATATCCCTATAGCGAATTAATTGAACAATGAAAACCTCAAAAACAATGGCTGTTTTTTAAACTCAATGTTTTAATATTATCTTTATAAAGTTTAGTTAAAATGCATACTAAACTATCATGCCAAAACAAATAAAAAAATAAAAACAAGTGCTAAGTCAACATATTTTAATGATTTAAGATCTACTTTTTGGACAATGATAACAATACTTTATGATAGCATATATAGCTTTATTTTTTTTTATTAATTTTATCGGAGTATAGTTGCTTTACAATGTTGTGTTAGTTTCTGCTGTACAGCAAAATGAATCAGTTACACATATATCCCCTCTTTTTTGGATTTCCTTCCCATTTAGGTCACCACGGTGCATTAAGTATAGAGTTCCTTGTGCTATACAGTATGTTCTCATTAGTTATCTAAGCATATATCACTTTAAAAATTAAAAGATTTGTTCACAAAAATTTTCTTCAGAATGATATCATCCCTATCAGTTAGTTACTGTTATCTCCATTTTACAGATAAGAAGATTAGAGCTTAGAAAATTAGGGTATTGACTCTATAAACACATTTCTAAAACTTGTATACAATTTAATTAAATACAGCTATTAGCAATAGTAGTTGTGAAACATCAGAATCAAATTTCAACAAAATTAAGCCTTTTCCCATTAATAATCTCTCAATATCCTACAGGTTGATATGCTACAGCTTTACATGACAGACACATTCTTAAAGTTGTTTTCAATCAGATCATATTTTAAATGTATGAGAAAAATATTCTATATTCTTCTATTCTAAAAGCATATTGCACAAATTCAGATTTTTCAATATCTTCTATGATTATGTCTTTTCACGGTGGGAAAACATGGGCACTCCATCATGGCAACTGGCCAAAGCCAGTTAAAAATTACTTTCTTGGGCTTCCCTGGTGGCGCAGTGGTTGAGAATCTGCCTGCCAATGCAGGGGACACGGGTTCGAGCCCTGGTCTGGGAAGATACCACATGCCGCGGAGCGACTGGGCCCGTGAGCCACAACTACTGAGCCTGCGCATCTGGAGCCTGTGCTCCGCAACAAGAGAGGCCGCGATAGTGAGAGGCCCGTGCACTGCGATGAAGAGTGGCCCCCGCTTGCCGCAACTGGAGAAAGCCCTTGCACAGAAACGAAGACCCAACACAGCCAAAAATAAATAAATTAATTAATTAAAAAAAAAATTTACTTTCTTTAAAACTATATAAGTTACTATTCTGAAGGAGGCACACTTCCAAAATCATAGGTGTTACACTTTACATGTGTATGATTTTTTTTGTTGTCGTTTCTGTTCCATATTCTTATCTATAATCTAAAGTCATCCTCTGAATTACCCAACAAAGCAAGAAATAAAGATTTTATTTCCCTCCATTTTACAGAAAGGAAGCAAGACACAGACCAGTGGCTAGCCTAAAGCCGGACAATTTCTGAACACTAGTCAGAAGCAATCTGAAGAAAATATCAGCTCCATTTCCACAGCTCAGAAGTCATGACTGCTTCTGCGTGTCTGCAGACTCCTCAGTGAGTGAGACGCCCAGGGCTTTAACACTGAAGACCACTGCATGAGGGAACCACTTAGGCATTTTATTGGAAAATGACCATACTTTAAATGTTATCTAATGATCCATTTACCACTGTTTCAACAATATGGTTTTTTCAAAAGAAAACCAGCAAAGTTAAATTATTTCTATATACAAGTGAAATACATAAAGTATGACTATTTACCATAATATTCTGACTGCGATTTTCAGGAAGTTCTATTGACATATCTGTTGAAAAATCAGCAGTTAGGTTCTCTTCTTTAGATAGTTGAGTATTTCCAGAATTGTCAAGAAAGGGCTCATCTTGCTTTTTTATAAGGGGCAGGTTCATTTCCTATAAAAAATTAATGTCATGAAATATAATGCCTATATTTTTATGCTAAGATATATGATTAACAACAATAAATGAACATAATATATTCAATAGAGTTTTAGGATTTATCAGTTAGTAACAACGTTATAAAATTTCCCATACAACACCTCAGTCTCAAATTGTTAAAAATAAGAAATAGAATAATTTAATAATTCAAGTTCAAAAATTATTTATTAAAGGTATGCTTTTATGAAGCACTATACTAAATATAAAGATAAATAAAGCTTAGTGTATGTTCTCAAGGACCCTGAAATCTAGTAGGCAAAAATGCTTAACGTTATTCCTTAATGGTAAATGAATTTCAACTAGAAATCTGTATGCTGTATATCCACGCAAAAACCTGTACATGAATGGTTATATCAGCATTATTCATAATAGTCAAAAAAGTGGAAAGAAGCCAAATGCTCATCAACTGATCAATGAATAAATAAAATGTGGCATATCCATACAATGGATTATTATTTGCCAATAAAAAGGAATGAAGTACTGACACGTTACAAAATGAACTGTGAAAACATTACACTAACTGAAAAAAGCCAGAAACAAAAGACTACGTATTATATGACTACATTTATGTGAAATATCCAGAATAGGGAAATCTTTAGAGCTGGGGACATCGGGAGAAAATGAAGAGTGACTGGTAATGGGTACAAGTTTCTTTATGAGGTGATGAAAATGTTCTAAAGTTGATCATGGTGATGGCTGCACAACTCTAAATATTTCACCTGAAAACCACTGAGTTATGCACAGTAAATGAGTGACTTGTATGTATGGAAATTATACCTCAATGAAGCTGTTACCAAAAAAAAACTTACAAGCTGAGTTTTTGTAATAAACTTTCTCCATCTTTTATTCAGTCTCCTCAGTTCTTTAGAAATAGATGATCCAACTTCATCATTGCTGACTTGAATTAAGAAATTTCCCACTTCATTTAAAGTAGTATGTTCTAGATTCCACTGGGACAGTGTCTCAAAGGGAACCTACAAAACATATAAGCAATGTAATATTTTAATGACATACTATTTGTCTTTTCATTATTTATAATAGATCTTCACCAAGGTTGACTGTAAAGCAAAAGTGAGTGTGAGGGGGCTTCCCTGGTGGCGCAGTGGTTAAGAATCTGCCTGCCAGATGGGTCCCTGCCAGGGGACATGGGTTCGAGCCCTGGTCTGGGAAGATCCCACATGCCGCGAAGCAACTAAGCCGGTGTGCCACAACTACTGAGCCCGTGCATCACAACTACTGAAGCCTGCACGCCTAGAGCCCGTGCTCTGCAATGAGAAGCCACCGCAGTGAGAAGCCGGTACACCACAAGGAAGAGTAGCCCCTGCTTGCCGCAACTAGAGAAAGCCCACGTGCAGCAATGAAGACCCGATGCAGCTAAAAATAAAATAAAATAAATAAATTAAAAAAAAAAAAGTGAGCGTAAGGTTTTTGCAGAGACTTTGACTCTCCCTGTTGGCTGAGCGCTTCATCCCTGATCACTAACTGGCAGGTGCTGGCTGCCTGTTATCACTCTTGGTCCCGGACTTTCAGGAAGCATCTGATCTTCTATCTTTCTAAGTGGCTGATGAGCTTACAGCAAAGGTTCTCAAACTTTTTCAGTTCGTGGCCCCCTTAATGTCTCAGTAATTTTTCATGGATTCCCTAGGCTAGAAGAATTATCTAACAGTTCTCATTGTTAAGTAGTCAGGTCCAAACAACTTAGTAGTAATTTGTGTGGTGTCCAGCAGACAGATGTTGCTTTGTCTCCCTCAAATTTTAAATTATCTTGAGAGTTCTTTTTGGCAACTCAGGTCACCTCAGCACAGAGTTTGGAAATTCTAAGGCTTAAAGTGCTATTTCCTCAGAGAAATGTGAATTTTAATACAAGAACTTTAAAGACAGAAGAGCTATTGAAAGCCAAAGATGTGAAATTCTGGTATCAACAGAGGTGACAGGAAGAAATAATGATTCACTCAAATATTCTTTTTGCACTCATGTACTTATCAGAAACTTCACTTTCATACGAACAGCCTGTTTTCTGTTAAGTAACTTTAGCTTCTATTTGGAAAATGTTTAATCTGAGAGGCTGTCTACATTTATTTACAACAGAGGAAAACAAATGAAAGAAAGAAAAACTACCTCAGAGAATAATCATAAAACAGGTTATTACATAAATAGCAAATAAAAACAAGAGTGAATTACTCCAAAATTTCTTCTATACTTCTCCACATAAGTAAGCTATTTTGTTTTTCCTCCTCCAGAAAGTCAGAAAGGTTTTAGAACTGAAAGGTATGCACCCAAATGGAAAAAAAAAAACTTTCTAAAACATTCATTTATTTTAAATGTATCTATAAGCTATCTACTACTCCACATCTTTTATTTCCCTTCCAAGGAACTTAGCAATATATCTTTCAAAAGCTATACTGTGTATGTAAATTATACCCCAATAAAGCTCTGTGTGTGTGTGTGTGTGTGTGTGTGTGTGTGTGTGTGTGCACGTGCGCATGTGTGTAAAACCTATAACGAAGAGAAAAATTCCTTTTAGCGATTACATGAGAAAGAAACTAAACTTTCCAAAACTTTGGAGAATTTTTCCGACAGTCATGCTTACTTGTTCCTGGCCTCTCATTTTTGGATTGAAAACGAGAGTCTCCAAACAAAATGAAAAAAAGTAAAATTGAGCAGGTGCCATTAGACTGAAAATACCTCTTTCATCTGTTCCTTCTTTGTTTCCTCAAAACAAGCCTTTAGTAAACGAAGCTTTTCCACATAAATTGTCCAACATGCCAGAACTTTTTGTAGAGTGGACTTCACATTATATATATTTTTTCTATACATGCAAAAATGATATTCCACCATTGTATATTGTTTACTAATATTTGGATATTCTCCAGCTATAAGGTTAACAAAACAAGAAAGTAATTTTAGAAAACAGTTTTTCATTAATAGAATAATACTGCTAAGAAAAATACTTGCATACTAATTGACAGTGGTGAAATAAATATGTACACTAACAATATTAAAAGTGGATGCAAGAATTTTCTAAAGAAAACACATATGTAAAACCAATTTCTAAAACATTAAGGTACACAAAGAAAGCAAAACAAATGAAATGCTATTTTTAAGTGATGGTCATTCCATCAAAAAGTAATTGTATAGCTTTACCCAAATTCTTATGAATTTCTTCACATTTTTGAAAAGAAGCTTCAAGTTGAGCTAAGAACTCTTTTTCTTCAATAAATTTCTGGGGAAAAAAATGAAAATAAAACATGTTGACAGTTTGTATTTTTAAAAATGTGTCAAGAAATCCAGATAGAGACATATACACATTGATGAAGCACTTAGGCACCAAAATTTCTTTACAGTTTTAATACTACATATTTGGGTAGGAAAAGAAGAAGAGTAGTTCATGAAGAGAGATAGTTAAGGTCTAAGAGACATAAGCAATATATAGGTATGAGACCTGACAGTTTATCTTAATGCAGTGACATAGCTCTAAAATGGTTTTCCTCTCATGAGAAAAGGCAAGTATTTATAACAATTTCAACATCTCCTACCACACATATTTATTAATATTGCATAATTTATATCTGTTTCTCTTATCTCATATGCCTTTATTAATGTTGAATAATTTTTATTAGGTATGTTGAGTATGTTATAAATAGATACAATCCATGACACAAAAACTCTTGAGAAATACCATTAACCAAGTTATTATGCGCCTTAAGCTAGTAAAATCTATAGAAAAATACAGTTAATTAAAAACTCATTGTACACTTATGTGCCAATGGTATGATCATTTAAATGGAAAAATGAAAAATCAAGGTAGGAAAAAGAAATGAAAATATTCAAAATCTAGTCTAATATAGAATGATGATTCCTGTTTAGGAATGTACAGTATTTAAATCATAAATTGTAAATAAATCTTTCTTCATCATGTTTTTCCAATTTTTACACTGAAGTTTACAATCTTGGGTTTTTCTTTTTGGCCCTCATTCCAAAAACAGAGAATCAGGGAATTCCCTGGCAGTCCAGTGGTTAGGACTCAGTGCTTTCACTGCTGTGGCTCCAGGTTCAATCCCTGGTCGAGGAACTAAGATCCTGCAAGCCACGCAGCGCGGCCAAAAAAAAAAAAGAAAGACAGAGAAACAGAAAGAAGGATAATAAGGCCTAACTGTAGAAATGACACGGCCAGCCTGCTTTAGTGTTAATTTACCAAATAAACACACACATTTAAATCATTTGCAACATTTTTTCCCTATAAATTGCAAGAGCTAAACCCCCTCCCCCAGAAAGCCTCAAGACAAAACACACTGTTTTTCCCACTCTTAAAACTTGAAACGCTAAGATTAAAATGTTCGAAGAAAATTTTAATTTTTGACTAAAACCATAAATCTGAGTGGCGAAAAATATTAAACAAGATGTCCAGTAAGTGAAAGTAGGAATTTTTTTAAAGGAAATAACACTGAAACTTTCTCTATTATGTAACTTAGTCCGGTTAACTAAATCTCCTCTGTTGTGCTAAATAATGTTTTCTCTTTCTTACTCTTCCCAATGTCTGTTATTTGACTACCGGTAATTCTTTTCTCTAGGCAATGTTTAAGCTAATGAAAGCTACCAAGAAAACTCATCTCAAAACCTGAAAAGGTAAGGGAAATTGTGCCAAGGAAAAATGCAAACCCAGCACCATGGAGAACAGTTGTCTGAGACATGAAATAAAGCAGCTTACATGCCAGTCTTCCAGCAATAATTCCACAGATTCTTTGCTCCCGTATTTGATGTTCCAAACAACCAATTTTGATTTCACTTCATCTAGCAAACCAAGAACTGAGCACTTATAGTAATGAAATTCTAGAAGTGGAATGAATTTTTCCCCCGAAATGTTGTTGATTCTGGAAGATAGTGCAGGTTTTAGAATTTAATTTAATATTGTTGGCCAAATGAGAGAAATCTGTTTGGCATTTTTAAAAATATTGGGGCTTTAACTTTTTCTTTTCAACACATGGAATTCAAATGAATCCTCATATCTTTTTTTTTTAAACGAAGTAAAACAAACATTGTGACTAGATATAAAACAGCTATTTCTAAGATAAAAATATTTAACAGAACACTTTCTGAAGAAACTATTCCCCTATTGAGAAATTCTATAATAAAATGTTAATCTCTAAAATATTTTACTAAATTTGAAAACTTCCATATAACTTAATGCAACTGTAATTTCAACATTTACACATTAACAGCTTTCATTATTAAGGCTAATACCCTCTTAATATCATTCTAATAAGCTGCTTATGAATACTGAGAAAAAAGAAGATGATGTGGACAACCACAAATTAAATAATCTTCATATCTGTAGTTTTTTTGAGTTTATAAAGTGCTTTCATATACCTTCTGCCATTTCACCTAGTATCCTTGTGAGACATGAACAGAGTGATTACCATTACTCTGTATTTACAAATGAGGAAACGTGCAGAAAGACATAGTAACTTGGCCACAACCAAGATAAAGAGCTCAGTTTCTGACTATACGTCCAGAACTTTTTCCACCACCATATCCTACCAGGCAATAAAAGAGGAAGTATGTTAGCATGATATAATGTTACTATTACATAAAACATGAAGGAACTGTTATCAAGACTTAAAGACCTATTGTCAGAGATTATCGAAAAATCTGTATTTTCTGGTCCCTGTAGCACCATGTTAGTGCTCAAACACAAAGGTGTCAGCAGTTGTGAAAGGGTAGTGATACAAACCGTCTTTTCATTTCCTCCAATTTGTTAGGTGGTACCAATGGCAAATGTTTTTCATCTCTATTTTCAAATGTCAGGAGAGTATTCAAATGACAGTCAAATTTATCCATCAGACTCTGAAAAGGAATTTAGCATGATATAACCAGATTTATTGCCAAACACTGTAATTGAAGGCCTGTTAATCTCATTTGCTCTGTGCATGCACTGCATCTTTCTTCAAAACAAAAATCATAAAGCCCTTTCATTTTTAACTAAAATGTTGTAAATAAATATTTTCATCATAAATGTTTTAAACTGGACCATTTTACAGAGAGGCAGACTGCAGTTTCTTTGGTAACAGCTTTATCAAAATCTTTTGTTTTCAGATGTATTTTCCATTCCTTTGTGGGCTCAAATGCTAAAAATCTCACCTATCAAATTCTTTCATATCATTTTAGTGAGAACCCAATCTTCTATGTTTTAAAACAGTCTCCCCTCTCCTTTTCTGCCAGACTTTACAGAGTCCAGACTTTACTGGACTTTTCTTATTGTTTCCACCTTAAACTAGCACAACGCTCATCAAGAAACTGAAGGTATCTTTTGGGACCCAAAAATCTCCAGGGGAATCACCTAAACCATCCTCAAATACCCACTATACTTCCTTCCCTCCTTTCTAGGAACATCTTCCTCAAGAACAGTTCCTAACAAAGCACAGATTTTTCCATGTTTCTTTTTTCTTTTCCAACCTGGAATAAAGTCATTTTCTCTTGCATTAGAGCCATGGCTTCATAGTAATCCTGGGAGGCTGGCAAATCTTCATCTATAAGCTCCTCCACCCCCTGGAGCCAAGTTTCTATTTGATAGAGGGGTGAGGGCAAGACATGATTCAACTCTGTTTTCCACACATTAATCTGAAAAAAAAAAAAGGAAAGATGTTCTTCAGTAGACACTTCTATAGTTTATTTCTTCACATACGACATGCTTAATTCTTTAAAGAATTCTTTTAAAACCACTCTTAAAAATAGTATTTTAATTCTCTGATCTGTTAGACAAGGAAATCTTGATCAATAGGTAAATTTCTTAGTTGTAAGTATCACTTGGCTAGCTGCTGATCGAGAGCATAATTTGTTCAAAAGTAGTAGAAGAGGGCACAAGAATAAAAACAAATGTTTTGATAAATCCATAATCAGTCATAAGAGGGAAATTAGAAATAGTTAAAGCACCCCTCAAAGCAGGGGTAGACTACTGTACTGAATGACCATCATTTGAAATGTTGTATGCCCTTGTGTTCCCTGACATTACAACTATACATCGCAAGCAGATTTATAGATTACTTTCCTCACGAGCCCTAATCATAGATTTACATTAGATATCTCTACCATATCTCCTGAATATCTGTCCTTCACCAAAGCCCCCGCCCCCCAATCCAGCCAACCTCCTCCTTCCTCAGCCTTCCCACCACTCCCTACATACATGAGTCACATAAATGCCAGCTACTTATTGCCCCAAACCCTGATTACTCTCCCAGGTCTTCCCCCTTGCTGCCCCTTCTACCTGGATTTTCCCCCTGCTAAACACCATCAAAACTCACTCACAGAGTCCCATACAGGATAAACCCAAGGAGAAACACACCGAGACACATAGTAATCAAACTGGCAAAAATTAAAGACAAAGAAAAATTATTTTCTGAAAGCAGCAAGGGAAAAATGACAAATAACATACAAGGAAACTCCCATAAGGTTAACAGCTGATTTCTCAGCAGAAACTCGACAAGCCAGAAGGGAGTGGCATGATATACTTAAAGTGATGAAAGGGAAGAAACTACAACCAAGATTACTCTACCTGGCAAGGATCTCATTCAAATTCGATGGAGAAATCAAAAGCTTTACAAACAAGTAAAAGCTAAGAGAATTCAGCACCACCAAACCAGCTCTACAACAAATGCTAAAGGAATTTCTCTAAGTGGGAAACACAAGAGAAGAAAAGCATCTACAAAAACAAACCCAAAATAATTAAGAAAATGGTCATAAGAACATACATATCGATAATTACCTTAAACGTGAAAGGATTAAATGCTCCAACCAAAAGACACAGGCTTGCTGAACGGATACAAAAACAAGACCCATATATATGCTGTCTAAAAGGGACATACTTCAGACCCAGGGACAGATACAGACTGAAAGTGAGGGGATGGAAAAAGATATTCCATGCAAATGGAAATCAAAAGAAAGCTGGAGTAGCTATACTCATATCAGATAAAATAGACTTTAAAATAAAGAATGTCACAAGAGACAAGGAAGGACACTACATAATGATCAAGGGATCAATCCAAGAAGAAGATATAACAATTATAAATATATATGCACCCAACATAGGAGCACCTCAATACATAAGGCAACTGCTAACAGCTATAAAAGAGGAAATCGACAGTAACACAATCATAGTGGGGGACTTTAACACCTCACTTACACCAATGGACAGATCATCCAAAAGGCAAATAAATAAGGAAACAGAGCTTTAAATGACACAGTAGACCAGATAGATTTAATTGATATTTATAGGACATTCCATCCAGAAACAGCAGATTACACTTTCTTCTCAAGTGCGCACAGAACATTCTCCAGGATAGATCACATCTTGGGTCACAAATCAAGCCTCAGTAAATTTAAGAAAACTGAAATCATATCAAGCACATTTTCTGACCACAATGCTATGAGATTAGAAATCAATTACAGGGAAAAAAACATAAAAAACACAAACACATGGAGGTTAAACAATACATTACTAAATAACCAAGAGATCACTGAAGAAATCAAAGAGGAAATCAGAAAATACCTAGAGACAAACAACAACAAAAACAGGACGATCCAAAACCTATGGGATGCAGCAAAAGCAGTTCTAAGAGGGAAGTTTATAGCTATACAAGCCTACTTCAAGAAACAAGAAAAATCTCAAATAAACAATCTAACCTTACACCTAAAGGAAATACAGAAAGAAGAACAAACAAAACCCAAAGTTAGCAAAAGGAAAGAAATCATAAAGATCAGAGCAGAAATAAATGAAATAGAAACAAAGAAAACAATAGCAAAGATCAATAAAACTAAAAGCTGGTTCTCTGAGAAGATAAACAAAATTGATAAACCATTAGCCAGACTCATCAAGAAACAGAGGGAGAGGACTCAAATCAATAAAATTAGAAATGAAAAAGGAGAAGTTACAACAGACACCACAGAAATACAAAGCATCCTAAGAGACTACTACAAGCAACTCTATGCCAATAAAATGGACAACCTGGAAGAAATGGACAAATTCCTAGAAAGGTATAACCTTTCAAGACCAAACCAGGAAGAAATAGAAAATATGAACACACCAATCACAAGTAATGACATTGAAACTGTGATTAAAAATCTTCCAGCAAACAAAAGTCCAGGACCAGATGGCTTCACAGGTGAATTCTATCAAATATTTAGAGAAGAGCTAACACCCATCCTTCTCAAACTCTTCCAAAAATTGTGGAGGAAGGAACACTCCCAAACTCATTCTATGAGGCCACCATCACCCTGATACCAAAACCAGACAAAGACACCACAAAAAAAGAAAATTACAGACCAATATCACTGATGAATATAGATGCAAAAATCCTCAACAAAATATAGCAAACAGAATCCAACAACACATTAAGAGATTCATTCACCATGATCAAGTGGGATTTATCCCAGGGATGCAAGGATTCTGCAATATACACAAATCAATCAATGTGATAAACCATATTAACAAACTGAAGAATAAAAACCATATGATCATCTCAATAGATGCAGAAAAAGCTTTTCACAAAATTCAACACCCAGTTATGATAAAAACTCTCCAGAAAGTGGGCATAGAGGGAACCTACCTCAACATAATAAAGGCCATATACGACAAACCCACAGCAAACATCATTCTCAATGGTGAAAAACTGAAAGCATTTCCTCTAAGATCAGGAACAAGACAAGGTTGCCCACTCTCACCACTATTATTCAACATAGTTTTGGAAGTCCCAGCCGTGGCAATCAGAGAAGAAAAAGAAATAAAAGGAATACAAATTGGAAAAGAAGAGGTAAAACTGTCAGTGTTTGCAGATGACATGATACTATAGATAGAGAATCCAGAGATGCCACCAGAAAACTACTAGAGCTAATCAATGAATTTGGTAAAGTTGCAGGATACAAAATTAATGCACAGAAATCTCTTGCATTCCTATATAATAATGATGAAAAATCTGAAAGAGAAATTAAGGAAACACTCCTATTTACCACTGCAACAAAAAGAATAAAATACCTAGCAATAAACCTACCTAGGGAGACAAAAGATCTGTATGTAGAAAACTATAAGACACTGATGAAAGAAATTAAAGATGATACCAACAGATGGAGAGATATACCATGTCCTTGGAAGAATCAATATTGTGAAAAAGATTATACTACCCAAAGCAATCTACAGATTCAATGCAATCCCTATCAAATTACCAATGGCATTTTTTACAGAACTAGAACAAAAAATCTTAAAATTTGTATGAAGACACAAAAGACCCCGAATAGCCAAAGCAGTCTTGAGGGAAAAAAGTGGAGCTGGAGGAATCAGACTCCCTGACTTCAGACTATACTACAAAGCTACAGTAATCAAGACAATATGGTACTGGCACAAAAACAGAAATATAGATCAATGGAACAAGATAGAAAGCCCAGAGATAAACCCACGCACCTACGGTCAACTAATCTATGACAAAGGAGGCAAGGATATACGATGGAGAAAAGACAGTCTCTTCAATAAGTGGTGCCGGGAAAACTGGACAGCTATATGGAAAAGAATGAAATTAGAACACTCCCTAACACCATACACAAAAATAAACTCAAACTGGATTCGAGACCTAAATGTAAGACCGGACACTATAAAACTCTTAGAGGAAAACATAGGAAGAACACTCTTTGACATAAATCCCAGCAAGATCTTCTTTGATCCACCTCCTAGAGTAATGGAAATAAAAACAAAAATAAACAAATGGGACCTAATGAAACTTCAAAGCTTTTGCACAGCAAAGGAAACCATAAACAAGACGAAAAGACAACCCTCAGAATGGGAGAAAATATTTGCAAACAAATCAACGGACAAAGGATTAATCTCCAAAATATATAAACAGCTCATGCAGCTCAATATTAAAAAAACAAGCAACCCAATCAAAAAATGGGCAGAAGACCTAAATAAACACTTCTCCAAAGAAGACATACAGACGGCCAAGAAGCACATGCAAAGCTGCTCAATATCATTATTAGAGAAATGCAAATGAAAACTACAATGAGGTATCACCTCACACCAGTTAGAATGGGCATCATCAGAAAATCTACAAAACAACAAATGCTGGAGAGGGTGTGGAGAAAAGGGAACCCTCTTGCACTGTTGGTGGGAATGTAAATTGATACCGCCACTATGGAGAACAGTATGGAGGTTCCTTAAAAAACTAAAAATAGAATTACCATATGACTCAGCAATCCCACTACTGGGCATATACTCAGAGAAAACCATAATTCAAAAAGACACATGCACCCCAATGTTCATTGCAGCACTATTTACAATAGCCAGGTCATGGACGCAACCTAAATGCCCATTGACAGATGAATGGATAAAGAAGATGTGGTACATATATACAATGGAATATTACTCAGCCATAAAAAGGAACGAAATTGGGTCATTTGTAGAGATGTGGATGGACCTAGAGACTGTCACACAGAGTGAAGTAAGTCAGAAAGAGAAAAACAAATATCATATATTAACGCATATATGCGGAACCTAGAAAAATGGTACAGATGAACCGGTTTGCAGCGAAGAAATTGAGACACAGATGTAGAGAACAAACGTATGGACACAAAGGGGGGAATGCAGCGGGGGGTGGGGGTGGTGGTGTGATGAACTGGGAGATTGGGATTGACATGTATACACTGATGTGTATACAATGGATGACTAATAAGAACCTGCTGTATAAAAAAATAAATTCAAAAATTCAAAAAAAAACCCACACACTCATTCATTCACTCACTGAGCAAACATTTATGAATTGTGTTAAGAGTTGGGTATAAATACACAGAAGGCTTCCGGAGTAGAGGAAGGACATGTTGGGGGGTGGTCACACACCACAGAGGACTGTGCAGCGGTTAGATGCCAATTAGATGTACATGGGGGGCAACATGGAGGCACCTTAAATATATGTGTTCAAAACTAAAAGTAAGGAGCAGAATAATATACAATGTCGATTCACACAACCTAAAAATACACAGACACATAAATAAAATATTGCATTTTGCAAGAACACATAAAACATAAAACACATACACATTAAGCACATCACAATGGCAGCCTAAGGAGAAAGAGGGATGGAAGGAGGGTATGGGGATAAAAGGAAGTAAACATAAAATTTAATAAAGGAATAAAAATAGGAGTAGGGCCTTGCCCAGATCTATGTGTCATGAAGGCAAGAGTAAGTTTAACACAACCCTCCACATCTAAGGGTCAACCAGATAAATAATAGCCACAGCTCCTGCCTGAACCACCTAGTGGGGGAAGCAGACAAGGACACAGTTACAGTAAAGGGTGGTCAGCAATATAAGCGAGCCAGTGGGGAGGACTCCACACTGATGATGAAAGCACGAGTTTTAAGTCTGTATTCTCTCTTACCATTATAGTTCTACTAGAGGAGTTGTCACTACTCTCGGAGTTAAATCACTTTTAGAGGAAAAAATAGGCAAAATTAGGTTATTTTTTAAGAATAGGGTTCTTTGATTCATTATTAGTTCATTGAAAAATGTTTATTGGGTGCCCACTATATGCAAGGCAAAGTACCAAAAAAACCCCCATTAAACCAACAACCCAAGTACAAAGATGTTAAATGAGGACAAAGGTAGCCTCCTTTAAGGCAGTCAAATGGAATTATTTATAAACCAGAAACATTAAGTATTACAGTTTTTGCATTTTGTTTAGCTTTTTTTAGCATTATTGAGGTATAACTGACAAATAAAATTGTAAGATATTTAAAGTGTACATCATGGTGATTTGATATACATTTACATCATAAAAGGAGTCTCACCATCTAGTTAATTAACACATCCATCATTTCACATATTTATCTTTTTGGGGGGGCAAGTACATTTAAGTTTTACTCTCTAGAAAATTTCAGTGATATAATACAGTGTTATCACTATAGTCACCATGTTTTACATTATGTCCTCAGACCTTATTCATCTTATAGCTGAAAGTTTGTTCCCGTTAACCAACTTCTCCCTATTTTCCACATCCTCAGTCCCGGACAATCACTTTTCTACTCTGTTTCTACGAGTTTAACTTTGTTGTAAGATTCCACAAATAAGTGACACCATGTAGTATTTTGTTTTGCTTTAATTGCCTTGCAAGTTTATTTTCTCAAAAGGCATAAGATAAAAGACAGCTCTACCATCCTAAATCATTAACTACATACCATTAAGCCTCCAGTCGGAAAAGAATGAAAAAATGTTTTCACTATTATGAATTTTAATATGAACAAGTTAGCATGTGCTTTTATTATATGTATCTGAATTACATGTGAGTTTCCCAAAAAACAAACAAACAAAAAACCCAGAAAACTGGCAAACGACTGAGCAAAAGAGAAGCTAAGAACGATACCTCTAACTCAGCTGTTATTCTTTTCACAACTGAAAGAAAGCTGTATATGTTTTGCATGAAACCAAATGTGGGCTTTCTGACTGCGGGCTGTACTCTATGCAGCAGTAGGAAGAGGAAAGATAGAAGGCGGTATTTACCTTTCATTCCTCTCTTTCCACTCTTAACACAGAAAACTAGCTCTACACTTTCTTTCTCAGTGTTGGAAATTACCTTTGAATTTGGATGAAAATTTATATAAGATCTTGTCAGGTCAAAATAACACAATGTGGCTATTTCCTATAGCAGGCTTAAAATGAAATCATTTATTAAGATGCTTTGAGATATCTGTGTCCTCAACCAATTGAACCAAAATCTGTCTGGATGGTACTGACTGTTATACACCTGATGACTTTAAAATTAATAAGTTTCATTTTGCAACACCAAGAAAATGAGCGGCACTCTACCTAAGGAACGGATTTTCAAGCTACTATCAATTTGTAGCACTTAATCTTGCAAAATAGTTCTTTTAATGGTTTTTCTCATTATTTTGGGTGATTTTCCCAAATCACAGGCAGCAAAATTAGACCAGGTCTTTGTGGCCTGGAACAGCCTGAACTATACAGACAATATTTTCTTCCTCTCCTTCTGTTTTGTTGAGGATTCGTAACAGAGAGTTCCTGCCCTTCACAGGGATCAGTTTTGTCAAATTGTGGTCGGAACAGGAGCTGAAATTGCAACGAGCACTGCCACTTGATGGGAAAATTTCTGAAGCTGCACTAGTTCTTCAAAATTAGGGACTGAAAGGGTGGCTCTTTTAAGCCACTGTGCTAGTGTTTAACACACTACACAAATGGTATGATAAATATATTCTGAAAACAGGGTGTCGCTCTTGATGGCCAAGAGGCTTGAGCAAGAATTGGCAAACTTTTCCAGGGCCAAAGAGTATTTTTGACTTACAAACTATACAATCTCTGTTGTAACTCTGTAAATTTACTAAAAGTCATTTAATTAGCCATTTAAAATGAGCAAATTCTATGATATGTAAATTATACCTCAACAAAGATGTTTAAAAAGAATGAAAGCAAAATAAAGACATTTAGACATCAAAGAAAACTAAGAGAATTTGCCATTCACAGATCTGCATTATAAGATAAGTTAAAGGAAGTTTTTCAAGCTGAATGGAAACTCAAATCTCTAGGGAGGAACGAAGAACAATGGTAATGATAAATAGCTATACAGATATGAAAGACTAATTTTTCTCCTTAATTTTTTTAAAATACATGACTGTTTTGAGCAAAAATGTATAACATGGTCTTGGGGACTTTAAAACATACGTTTGTGTCATATATATATTTATATATAAAGCAACTAAGCATAAAAAATGAGAGATTTGATTGCAAGACTTCCACATATTATAAGAAGTTGTACAATAACTTAGAAGTTGTAGAACTTTAAGTAGACTATAAAAATTTTATAATGTACATTGTAATCACAGTAAAAATTTGAAAGAGGTAGAGCCAAAAAGCCAATAGATAAATTAAAATGGAATTCTAAAAATATTAACATAATCTAAAACAAGGCAGGAAAAGAAAGAATAGAGATACAAAAAACAGAGGGAATAAACAGAAAAAAAAGCATAAGACGGTAAATCCACATCGATCCATAACAATAATTACATTTAATATTAACTGTCTAAACACTCGAGTGAAAAGGCAAAGATTGTCAGAGTGGATAATAAAGCAGGATCCAACCATATGCTGTCTATAAGAGATGCACTTTAAATATAAAGACTCAAATAGGTTGAAAGTAAATGAAGGAAAAAGATGTGCCACACAGTCAGCACAGGAAGAATGCAATTATCATACTGATATCAGATTAAGTAGACATGAAGAAAAATAGTCTTACCAGAGATAAACAGGAATATTTCATAATGGTAAAAGTGTTGATTCACGAATATATAACAATCATAAATGTACACACCTAATAACAAAGTCTTAAAATACATAATACAAAATTTGACTAAACTAAAGGAAGGATTCTACAGATTTTAATAGGCCTCTCTCAGAAACTGATAGAATACCTAGACAAAATGTCAGTCAAGACATAGATAATCTGAATGCTACCAACCACCTTGTCTTAATTGATATTTATAGAATACTATATCCAATAACTACAGAATACATGTTCCTTTCAAGTGCAAATAGTATATATATATATACACACACACACACCATATCTTGGGCCATAACACAAGACTCAATAAATTTAAAACGACTGAAATTATACAGATGTATTCAGACACACATACACACATTCATCATCACACATTCTCTCTGGGTTTGTCCCTACCCACTTCAAGGCATCTATTGATAGTGATACATGATACTGGTCCAAAGCAGAGAGGAGGTTGCAGGTCAATCAGAATATGGATAATCTACTGTGGCAAACCAAGAACTGATGGCAAATATAAAAACTTTGGATAAGCCTGCAATTTCTCTAAACAGAATGTTATAAATTCCTATTTCAATATCAACCACTACCCAAATGAGATCATGGAGAAAATATAACGCTCTCCCAACTTTCTGATGAAGCATCTACTCTGCCTTTTACAGAATTCCCATGAAAGTCTAAAGTTCTCATCCAACAAACAAAGCTGCCCCATGAAAATGTTCTAATCAACACAACACAGTAACCTGGCAGTTGAGACCATCCCAGGCTTCTCTCAACTGTAACTGATCTTCATTCAGCTCATCTAGATTCCTTGTTATCGACAGGACATCCAGAAAGGGTTTTTTTTCTTCATTGAATGACTCCAAAAAGGACAGCAGGCTCTACAATTAGAAGGGTATTTTAAAGACTGAAATGTTTAAACCAGTTTATAAAATGTAATTTGCTATTTGAAGATCAATAGTTGTAGGTTATATTTTAACTTTTACTTAGATAAAGGTAAAATTCCCTGAATTCACGATCCTCTCACCAATCCAGTTTCTTTCTTCAGTGCACCCTCATGATCTGGGTGCCCTCATAGTGACATAGGTCACAGCTTGCATCTCATGTCACTATGGTTGGATTTCTACTGGAATAGGGCAGCAAGGCCACCCAGCTCTAGAGGACAAATCATAATGCCCCATGGAAAATGTGAGTCTGTCCTCCCCAAATATGTGTTCACAACAAAGTAAGAATGAGTAGAAGTGAGAATTATATGACAGCAGTCATCATGTATAAATGGTTTTTGAAGTTTCCATGATTAACTGAGCTTGAGCCATTCTTCTCAAGTCATTTTATACAAACTTTAGAATATACTTTGCCTTTGCCCTCAAAAATTTAATAAATAAAGCTTTTCTTGGTTTGTATTTGTGTGAAATATTGGTGTTTGAGTCATCAATTCCATAACTTTTATTTAAGATTACCCATAATTATTGGCCGCATTTCTAATTACATTTTGTGAACAAACTAAGGGATAAGTAATTTGATTCTCTCTGAGAATTAAAATAACTTCATAAAGCCTTTCATTTAAGAAAGCTGAATCTGTGGTACATTAGTAAATGAAAGACAAGTGAGAGCAAGGCACTTCCTGTGGATGCTGAGCACCTTGTCGATGAAAACAATTTCAGGCCAGAGCTAAGAGGCAAAAAGCACAAGAAGCCTATGCAGTTCAGAAAAGAGGAAGAAGAGAATGTCTTCCTTCCCTGATGGCTCCAAACCTAAAAGAATGGTGTGGCGAGCGAGTCACAGAATCCACCGAATGTTAGTGTAGGAAAGACTGGATTCATCCAACTCCCTCTCTTAACCGATGGGGGGGATGAAGGTCTAGAAGTGCTGAGTGCTGTATAGGCCCATGAGTGTATCTCCTCCTTATTCAGGACGGATACCAGGTGAGGGGCACAGTGTTGCACAGACTGGGTTCTAAGAAAGAAGACTGTGAAACCTTCACTTTGGCTCCTGATGGCCTCTTTCAAAATGGTGTGGGGAATAACTGCTTACCCTGGAGAAGCATCAGGACTAAAGAGAGCTGGGCTTTGAAGCCAGACTTCATTCAAATCCCACCTCTACCTTTCAGTGGCTATATAACTTTAGATAAATCACTTAGTCCCTCTAAGTCTTGTTTGTCTTCATCTGTAAAACTGGAATAACCATACCATACTCAGCAAGATGTTGTAACCTGTAAAACACTTGTCAGCAGGTGCCTGATATATAGCAAATGTTCAATACATGGTGACAGTAACAGTTGTCATTACTCCCAAAGGACATTTTGGTTGAAGCCCTGAACTGTAATTCTGGGATAGCTCCATTTCTGATTTCCTAATCTTTTTCCCTTCAATATTCATTCTGAAAAGCATGTTCTGCTCTAGACCTGGGATTGGAAAACGTGTACTCTAAGATAAGTAAGATAGCAAACATCTTGGGCTTTGTGGGCCATATGGCCTCTGCTGTAACTATTCAACAATGTGGTGAGAATGCAGCCACAAACAATACTTTAATGGGCATGGCTCACATATAATATATATTATAATATATAATGTAATATATAATACATAAGATAATGTATCCAATAACAATGTATTTACAAAAACAGGTGCTGGGGCCCAGAGACCAGTTTGCCATCCCCACTCTAAAACCTTACTACTCAAAGTTCTCTAAGGACCACCAGCATCAGCACCATCTGGGAGCTTGTGGGAAATGCAGAACCTCAGGCCCCATCCCAGAACTACTGAGTTAGAATCTGCATTTTAACAAGATTCCCCAGGTGATTCCTATGCACATTAAAATTGGAGAAGCTCGGTCCTTCGAACTCAACACTAACACTTGGAGTTAATTTAGTATTTAAACAATTAACTCTGAAAGTTTTTTTCTAAAAACATCCTACTCTTCCCCAAGAGTAAACTACAAATAAATTACTGTTTAAAGTCATACTTACTTCATACTTCTTACAGTAGGTCTCATTTTCTGAATCCGTTAGCATTTTCTGTAGCTTTTTCTCTTGCAGAGTTAACCAGACCATAGCATCTTTCACCTTTCCCTGTAATTCACACACACACATTTAAAACTCTAGCTTAAATATACTTTGTGACTTTGCCCCTATTTTTCTGGCTTATCCACTTTCATTATTCTTCAATTTTAGAGAACATTATTCTAAATTATTTATTTATAGTAGGCATTTCAGAATACTGCTTTCCAATAAATCTAAACATGGGTTAACAGATGTTTACATCTCCTAAATATACTGACATCAAAAATATCTTGAACAATTTAAACAGCCTAAAAATAACACTACTAAAAGCTTTGGTTAAGCTATCCTATGGAATTGGGCAACAATTATTTCTTCTTTAGATTCTTGTTTAGGTGGTAAGCTTGCACACATTTGGAGGCAAATTTCACTGGTGGAGGATAAAGCAAAAGAAATTGCATCTTATTTCCATTCTCCTTCAACCTTCCTTTACTTTTCTCTTTCTATTAAGCAACAGTGCTTTCTATATATTTTTGCAACTGATTTCATGGACAGTTGAATTTTTAATTTTATTTTTTGATAAGAAAATTAATTAGAAAAGAGGAGCTCCTCAGCAGTTCAGAAATAAGTGAGGTGCATTATAAGCCCATGTCTCAGCTTGAGTCTCTCTTCCAGAGTCAGCAACAATCTGGCTTGGTGCCTCAAACAAAACAGTTGGAAAAACATAGGCCTAAATTTTATGTCAAAGCAAATGTGATAATATGACTACATGTTTACATGTCTGAGGAAGTAGTTTAAATTTTAAAATAATATTCAAAAACATTTTACTAAACTCACAGCACTCATTTATCTTTATAGATGCAGAAAAAAATGTTTATTTTCAGCTCAGTGATTTTTAAGAAATTTCCACCCACAATATTTTGTGTAACTGACTGAAAGTCAAAGGAAAAAACTGAATAAACAAATGGCAGCCTGATGGTAATTCAACAGTATCTCAACAAACAAGGATCAAGAGTGGAACACAATGCTTCTGTTTATATGGATTATATGATTCCATTTATACTAAGCTAAAGAACAGGTAAAATGGAAATATGCTAAAATTAGATTGTGATGATGGTTGCACAACTATGTAAACATACTAAAAACCATTGAATCGTAAATTTTAAATGATTTAATTTATGGTATATGAATTGTATCTCAATAAAGCTGATAAAAATTACAATAGACAAAAATCCGATCTCTCTAGACTTTTTTAAAAGCCTGCTAAACTTAATTTGTCCTATATAGTACGTATCTAAATGCTGTTTTAGATAATTCAACAAAGTTTAATAAATTACCACTTTTAACTTTAAAAAAACAAGCAAAACTAATCTATAGTGAAAGAAATTGGAATATTGGTTGCTTCAGGTGGAGGAGTACAGACAGAAGAGAGGCACAGTGGAACAACCTGGGTAATAGAAATGTTTTACATCACGATTAAAGTATGGTTATACGGTGTATGCATTTGCCAAAACTCACTGAACTGTACATGTAAGTTCTCTGTGCAAATTATGCCTCGATGCTAAAAATTAAACTATTAGTAGGGTACAACAAAAATGAGCTTGATTTGTACTTATAAAGACATACCTGGGCTTTATCTCCAGTCCCAGGTGCATCCTTTGAATATTGCAAAAACTGTGCCACATAGGTCATGATTGACTTTTCATCAGGATTATCAACATCCACATCTGCAAGATATACCACACTATCAACCACCTATAGGTGTGATTTACTATAATTAATACTCGAGAACAGTACTGAAATGAACCAAAGTAGTCGACCAGCCATGCAATCTCTGCTCACTCACCCTTGCGCCAAGGTTATGCAGTGGTTAAGAGCTTAGATCTAGAGTGAGATGGAGCTGGGTTGAATCCTGGTAGGAGTATTGCACAGCCTCAGTTTCCTAATAATAAAATGTCACTGTACATGTTGTATGTATGAGGGCATGAGTAGTCAGGGAGGATGGATAGGAGAAAGGTAAGCCTTCCTCTTTCTGGTGACATTGCAGAAAGTCCTCCAGGAATGCAGAAACATAGAGCAACTGGAATCCGCTCCTGACACACTGGTCTCAGCATTTGTGCAGTAAGGCATTTCCAAAAGTATATGCTGTATAGAAGATTTGTCCAAGACATCCACAAGATTTTATTCGTTCATTTGTGGAGCAAATACATTTACTGAGAGCCTTCTATGGACCAATCTTTGCTTTGCATTAAAAGAGCCCATGGTGAAATAAATTTGGAAAATGCTGATTTAAACAAAGTTAAAAATATTATAAATTCATTAAGTACAGAACTTCTCCAGGCATATAATAAATTAAGTAGATCACAAATCACAAAGAAGAGATTACAGTATGTTACGGACAAAACGAACACATAATTTGGGGATGTCTTTTGCTACACCGCCAAAACAACCAATGATGATATTGACAAGGAAATCTGTGTTTATTTATTAATTCTGTTAAATTCAATTCAACATGTATTTATAAAGAGCCAACAAATGCAGGTCACAAGCAGGATATGTAAGACTCAGTCCTTGCCCTTATGGGCTTATGTTTCATCCCTTCATTCAGCAAGTAGATGCCAGACCCTTGAGTAGATGCTAGATGCCTTAAGACCTTATCTGCCCCTTGAGGAGCTTGCAGTTAGGAGAAAAACAAATAAACAAATCCAACACACTATGCATGCTTTAGCAAGCATGTTTACTGGGCCCAGTGAGTGCTCTAAGTCAGTTGAGGGAGGAATTGAATCTAATCTATAACCAAACGGTAAAATCCAAGGCAGTAAGCACATTAAAAGCATCAATAAAGAGCTGGGAGTAGGGATTCAATAAAGAAAGGATCCCTAAGAGTAAAGTTATTCTATCTTTTATTGAAAAAAGTATAAATATCAAGAGATACACATAAAATAATGATACTGGCTTAGCTGGATACCTCTCTTTTAAATTTTTTCATTGTATATGAGGCTATGCATAATGATTAATGTGTTAACAAAATTGTGTCAAAAGATAATTCCCTTGGGCTTCCCTGGTGGCGCAGTGGTTGAGAGTCTGCCTGCCAATGCAGGGGACACGGGTTCGAGCCCTGGTCTGGGAGGCTCCCACATGCCGCGGAGCAACTAGGCCCCTGCGCCACAACTACTGAGTCTGCGCGTCTGCAGCTTGTGCTCCGCAGCGGGAGAGGCCGCGACAGTGAGAGGCCCGCGCACCATGATGATGACTGGCCCCCGCTCGCCGCGGCTGGAGAGAGCCCTCGCACAGAAACGAAGACCCAACACAGCCAAAAATAAATAAATAAATAAATAAATAAATAATTTAAAAAAAAAAAAGATAATTCCCTTATTCAAGTATGACTGTGGTATTTGGTCTGCATAAATAATCATGATGGGGACTTCCCTGGTGGTCCAGTGGTTAAGAATCCGCCTTCCAATGCAGGGGACGCAGGTTCAATCGCGATCGGTGAACTAAGATCCCACATGCCTCGGGGCAACTGAGCTCCCCACAATTACTGAGCCTGCGTGCTCTAGAGCCCGTTCACCACAACTAGAGAGAAGCCCGCACACTGCAATAAAAGATTCTGCATGCCACAACGAAGATCCCATGTGCCACAACTAAGACCTGACGCTGCCAAATAAATTAATTAATTAATTAAAAAAATAAAAACTAAAAAAAAAAAAGGTCCCCCCTCTCTTTAAAAAAAAAATCATCATGTATTTCATGTTTTTGAGCTATTATTTAAGCTATGTAAAATGAATTATGGGCAATCATTTATAAAGTGGAAATTTGTTTTCATTAAATTGTCTCTTCCACTAGTTGCCTAGTTATTTTCACATACTAAAATAGCAAAAATAGTTTACACTAATAATAAATATTTGGTGAATCACAATGAAAGAAGTATTAAAAGAAAACACAGAAATAGGGAATAGAGCAAAGCATGGGGGAAAATGAATAAATTTTGAAAAGATAATGAAAAGCCAAAAAGGTTCTTTCCTTTTTGGACAAAAAAAAAAAAAAAGGGGGGGGGGGTAAGGAGGGAGAAAAAACAAAGAGATGGGGGAAAGTTAAACAAGCAGAATTATTAACAAGCCACATGAAGCCAAACTAATGACAAACCTGATATATAGAAACATGGAATCATTAGGCTAACGGTGAACTTGGGAATATCACGTAATTAACTCTTATAAAAACAACTAAGGTCCAAAAAGGCTAGAGACCAGTAGCAACAAGCACACCTGGCACTCAGATCTTGGTTTCTAATACTATTCTCCAGTAAAGGGAACCAGGGCTCCTTGGAGGAATGGTTGATCCAGGGCTACAGCGGGAAGTAATAAACAAGATGAGCCTGGAGCATCTTGCAGTGCCAAAACAAACAAGCCAACCCCACACTGAGGATATGTCAAAGGAGCACAGGAGCCGACTGAAAGAGCTCTCAATAGCCAAAACTCGGAGGTACAAAAAAAATTTATTTTTAATTTGAGCAATAAAATAAACAAAGTAGCATTGGATTACAACCCAAAGTATTAAAAAAAAAATCCATGAATCTACACTGATACAAAAAAACAGTTGAATAAGTAAATAAATGGAGGAGAATAGACAAATCTCCTGTGCAGAATTCCAAATAATTTATGTAGCTAACCTGCCCTCAAGGAGAGTGAGCATACTCTCCTAAGTGTGGGCTGTGCATAGTGACTTCCCCCCAAAGAGTACAGTAAGGAAAGGGGGGAAACAAAGAGTAACTTCACAGTGGGGAAACCTGACAAACGCTATCTCAGCCAGGCAATCAACGTCAACGTCAACGGCGATGTCAAGTTGGCATTAAGAGAAAAAGCATAACACAAATTCCAGCATCTACAAAATACCTGACCAGTAATCCTCAAAACTGTCAAGTCATCAAAAACTGTCAAGTCATCCAAAACAAAAAAAAATGGTCTGAGAAATTGTCACAGTCAAGAGGAGCCCAAGGAGACATGATGACTAGATGTAATGTATCCTGGATGGGATCCTGAAGAGAAAAAGGGCATTAGGGGAAAACAAAGAAAATGTGAATAGAGTATTGCCTTTATTATATCAATATTGGTTCATTAATTGTAACAAATATACTGTATTAATGTAAGATGCTAACAATAGGGAAAATTGGGTGTGGGGTATATGGGAACCTACTGTACTGTCTTCCCAATTTTCCTATAAATCTAAAACTGTCCTAAAAAAAAAGTATATCTAAAAATAAAAAATTTTTGTTATTATTTTTAACAATAAATACTGCAACACAGATGAACTTTGAACATTCTGCTAATTTAAAGAAGCCAGGGACTTCCCTGGTGGTGCAGTGGTTAAGAATACACCTGCCATTGCAGGGGACATGGGATCGAACCCTGGTCTGGGAAGATCCCACATGCTGCGGAGCAACTAAGCCCGTGCGCCACAACTACTGAGCCCGCGTGCCACAACTACTGAAGCCCGCGTGCCTAGATCCCGTGCTCTGCAACAAAGAGAAGCAACCACAGTGGGAAGCCCGCACACCACAACGAAGAGCAGCCCCCGCTCACCGCAACTAGAGAAAGCCCGCATGCAGCAACAAAGACCCAACGCAGCCAAAGATAAATAAATAAATTTATTAAATAAATAAATAAATAAATAAGCCAGTCACAAAAGACCACATATTGTATGATTCCATTCATGTTAAATTTCCAGAATTGGCAAATCTATAGACAGAAAGTAGATTAGTGGTTGTCTAGGGCTGTGGGGAGGGATGGGGGCTGGGGGAAATGGGGAGGGACTGCTAATGGGCTCGGGGTTTATTTTGGGGGGTGATGAAAATGTTCTAAACTTGATTATGATGATGGTTGCAAAATTTTGTGAATATACTAAAAACCATTCAATTGTACAGTTAAATGGGTACACTGTATGTACCCACTGTATGGTATGTGAATTATATCTCAATACAGCTATTTAAAACCAGAAAGGTTAAGTGACAAAGCCATGGTCACTCAGTCAGTGGTGTGCTCACACCAGCTTGAGAGAGCTGATTGTTTAACAATTGACTTACTTAACTGTTTAACATAGTCAGCATTAAAATTTAAATTCTATACATGCACAATTACATAAATTATATTAAAACAAAGGTAATAAATACTTAAAACTCATCACTTCCCAAGTATTTCACTGCATTTTACTACTATCCACACCTCTAAGGTTATGTCTATTGTATCTGTATGATAGAAATAATATATAATGGTGTGCTACTGTGCATCTTTTCCCAATGTATTCAGTGACTTCACGTTGGTGGCAAGATTTATACCACAGAAAATCAGCAGATGAGGGCTTGATTTGCTGTTTTGTTGAGTGCCAAGGAAAGGATGGAGATATTGTTAATAATGCAGGTTAATCTTAAAAGTATGTCCTGTCTATAGCTGTCAAATTGTGAATAGAACAAAAATCGAATTCTTCCAGTATTCTCCCAGCAAAGAAGTCATTCACATCACTGAAGAACAAGTGCAGCTCTGACGTACCTCTTTGCTGTTACACTTACTCATTAATGCAAAGGAAGTTATCCACCAATACTCATGTCAGAACTGCACTGGTTCAGCAACTGCAACCTTAAGTTGGCTACAGATTGATATAAGAGTGGCAAAAATCAACAAAAGCATTTGGGGGCTATATGGAAGTTATAATAAAGTGTATCATATATTTTATTATTATTTGTAAACTGTGTGCTACACATCATTTATGTTTGTAAAATTTATAATAGACATGTATATGTACACACACACACTGTTTCAGAGAGCCTAACATTAAACATTGACCTACACACCCCTGTTGTAGAGCTGAGACTAGAATTTGTATCTCTTGACCCGTTAGTTCATTATAACTTTCACTAATCCTACATGCCTTTTTTATGACCTTACTGGGTTGTTTGTTTTTTTTTTTAACAAGCTTTGGGTAAATTATGAAACAACACAATCCAAAGTAAAGTTCTTTTCCAGAAGAAATGAATTATTTAAATCTTAATTTTATGAAGTTAAAGTATAACCTGATAATTATCTCTTTGAATATAGCCAGTATTTAGGATTTCGCTAATGTTGTTAACAATCCAACAAAATTATTATTATTTTTTTGGCCGCTTCATGCGGCATGCATGTGCAGCACGCAGGATCTTAGTTCCCCGACAAGGGATCAGACCTGCACCCATTGGAAGCGCACAGTCTTAACCACTGGACCACCAGGGAAGTCCCTAACAATCCAACAAAACTGATTTAGCACAATCAATGGCAAAGCTGAGCCAGCCATAGAGAGAGAAACAGAAAAAGCAGTTTCTGTCCTCATAGAGGCTCAGCTTTAACTAGCAGGAGGGAATAGGAAAGGGGACATGTATAAACCACTCAAAGAAATATCTTACTTGAGAGATTTTAGAAAAGAATAATAGAATCAAGGAGGACGAAATATAGAACACAATAAAAGAAAATTAAGACAAAGACTCAAAATTATTCCCCAAAACAGCATCGTTTGGTTTCAGCTGTGGCATCCTCCCTGCAATTACTGAGGTTAACTAACTGGCAGGAATTCTTAATTTCATGAAACTTAATAAAGAGTTTAAAGTTAAACCCTTCAGGACTAAAATATAATGCTGTTATGTTTGCTCATATGTGGGTACTGTTTTCAAATCCACTTCACACTGGACATTGTTTTACAAAGAAAGAAGCTTCTTTACCTTCTGGTTCCAGCATTTTGGGGATTTTTAATTCTCGTTCTGCAATTCTGAAGGCCTCTTTCAGATTGTCCCTGTTGGATCTGTGCTTCACACTCTTCATGTCGATCAGGTCTGGTCGCAAGGCGTGGATGACAGCCAAAAAAGCCATCCCATTTCTCCAGCTTGCCTTAAAATCTGTCACCCTGACAGACTCAAACCTATGACAAAAGAATAAAAACATGATAAACACTGTGTAAAAGACTATATCAAAGCACCTCCACTCTACTCATCAGGAATTAAAACTAATTTCTGCCAATCACATAAATCGAATCAATCCTTCTAGGAAAATATTTTATTTGAACCATGGGGTCAAATTAAAGTAAAATGCCAAGTGTGATAAGGCTCACGAGGCTCCGGAGCACTGCTTCTCAAAGCGCGGCCCCGGCAGCAGCGTCACGTGGCTGTAGCTGCTCGAAATGCAAATTCTCAGGCCCAACCCCAGGTCCACGGAATCACACTCTGGAAGTGCGCCTGAAATCTGTCTTACAAGCCCTTCACGTGACAATTCTCACTGGAGTTTAATGCTCTTCATTCAGCAATCTGTTGGCTCAAGACTAAGCTGGGCCTCTACAAATTGTTAAATTCCTTTCACTAGAGGGACTAATTGTATTTCTCACTGGAAACAATTAAATGATACATTGTGCCAAGTCAGTGGCCAATAGCTCATTGGATAGATAGACCTTGTCACTCCTCTGCTTAGAACCAGTCACCAGGAACGAATGCATAAACAAAATGTGGTGTGTTCATACAATAAAATATCATTCAGCCCTAAAAAGTAAGGAAATTCTGAGATATGCTACAACATGGATGAAAATTAAAGATATTATGCTGAATGAAATAAGCCAGTCACAAATGGACAAATGTTATACGATTACACTCTCTTAAGGTACCAAACAGAGTGAAATTCACTGATAAAGAAAGTAGATCTCTGGTGGCCAGGGGAAGGCTGAGGGGAAGGAGGAATAGGGAGGGGAGGTGTTAAACAGATACAGAGTTTCAGTTTTGCAAGATGAAAAAAGTTCTGCAGACAGATAGCAGTGATGGTTACACAACTGTGAATGTACTTAATGTCACTGAACTGTACTCTTAAAAACTGTTAAAGTGATAAATCTTGTTATGTATATTTTATCACAATAAAAAAAAATTATTTAAAAAAAACCCATCATAGCTTGTCATTATATTTAGAATAACATCCCACACTCTGGCCCACAAGGCCAGACAAGCTTTGGCTCCTGCTTACCTCTCCCACCTTTACATCTCCGCTCTCTTACAATGTTGCAGTATGTGGCTAGACCACACTGACTCCATTTTGTCAGCTGCATCTTAGGCCCGCAGTCCTACCCCCCTGTTCTCTCTGCACGACCGAGCTTTAGCCTGCTCGCAAGGAATGTGCCCAAGCCAGATAAGTTCCCCATCAACTTTTACCCTTGCCTTCATCTGATATGAAAAGTGGAAGAATGCCTTTTGCTGACACAGATGGTTAATGGTCATGAGACCCCAGGGAGATGAAAAACCCCTGGTTCCTGTTGGTGCAGACATACTTCTCCCTTCATAGTCAGATTCTGTTTGAGCTTTGGCCCCTTTAAATCTCCCTGTACCCCTTTTGAGGGCATGGAGTGCAGCTCTGAATGCCTCTGGATCCTTGTCTGCCAGATCCTGCCTGTAAGTTACCCACAATAAGTTTCATAATTGCACTTTATGGAGTTGCCTGTTTCATTCTTCAGTCTTAAAGTTCCTTCTCAGTTCAGAGGATATTATTCAATATCTCCACCTTCCAACATGCAGCAACACTGGCTTCATTTCTGCTTCTCCACAGCCTTTTTAATCCTTCTGCCTGGACACTCTTTCTCCCAGATATTCATACACCTAAAGCCTTCTCCTTCAGGTCTCAGCTCAAAGGCCTCCTCCTCAGAAAGGCGTACACACTGCTATATGTAAAATAGATAACCAACAAGGACCTACTGTATAGCACAGGGAACTATACTCAATGTCTTGTAATAATCTATAATAGAAGAGAATGTAAAAAAAGAATATACATATTTATATATATATATGTATAACTGAATTACTTTGCTGTACATCTGAAATTAACACAACATTGTAAATCAACTATATTTCAATAAAAATTTTAAAAAGAAGAAAGGCATTCCATGACCACCTACGATAAGGGCACCCTCTTCCTATCCTTGACATTCTCAACCATATCATAAGTCCTTCCTAACTTTACGGCCAACTATAATTATCATATTTATTCATGTGCCTCTCCCACTAGGGTGCAAGCCCCTTGCGAACAGGGGCCCTTTCTTTCTTGCCCATCATTTTAGACTCACCCGCCCTGCAAACAGTGCCTGACATAAAAAGGTGCTTAACATGTATATCTCAAACCACTCAATCTGTGTTCGACAAGAGATCACTGAAGATTTTGTAAAAGCATATAGTTGCCTACAAAGTGTGGGAAATATTTGAGAACAACTATAGTTTCCTTTAATATCCCATAAAAACACAAGGAAATTCAATGGACTAATTTAAGTATACATCAAAAGTATACATGATAAAAGCTACTCAAGAAATAATCTGCTTCAGATGACCTGGGCTTTCCTGGATCCCTTAGGAAAAAAGCCTAAACTATGATTATGACAAACTACATAGTAGGCAGTGATTTTCCTGTCGTTTAACAAACACTTATATGGTGCCCATTGTGTCCCGAAACTGTTGCAAATGTTTTTTAAAAAAACACAATTCTTGTAATGCACATAATAACCCTATGAAGTAAGTGTTAGTACTGTCCACGTTTTATGATTAAGGAAACCTGAACACAACGAGATTAAGTGTCTAAGGCTACCAGTTAGAAAGTGCTGGGAGCCAGAACTCAAAACCTAGTATTCCAGCTTCAGCGTGCGCGTGTAAATACTAAACTAAATTGATGGCTTCGGGGGTGGCGGTGGGGCTGGGGGCGGGGCCAGACCCGCCAGAGCGCTAAGGTGGGGCCAGAGCCGGCTCAGGGCCGACCAGCAGGCACCGCGCTCCATACAGCACCAGGCTGGGAACTCAGCTCTGCCCTGATGGGCCAAAACAAGTGCCACACAGAACTGTGCTACTGCCGGGCCTTGGAGAGGGCGGGGTTGGCTCCAGAGTGACTGACGGGATCTAGGCTCACGCAGACATCACAAATGGGGGCCCAATTCATCTCCTTCAGAAATAAAAAAAAATACCACATATCTCTTACAACATAGCCTTACATCTGAGCCCTAGAGAATCAGAATATTCAAACAAAAGTCACCCAGTAATACCACCAATGACAGCCAAAACTAGAATAAACTCCTGACGAAATACTTAAGAATTACTACATCTTAATACATTTAGCATAAGCTCTATAGTTGAAAAATAAGGACGGACATGGGGAAAAGGTAAACCTTGGTAAAATATATGGACTTTGAAAGGGTTTGAAGCTTATTTAAGCATAAATGAAACAAATCTGAATATGGTGTAATAATGCTTTTCACACATGTTGTATTTTGGATTTTAAAAATTTAGGAAACTGAAGTAAAATTATCTCCAGGAAATTCAAGAAAAAGTTCATTTAATATACTTAAAACCTGTAAGATATGCATGTATATTTGTGTCCCCTCACAGAATACAGAGGATGAATGACAACTACGGAAAGGTAAGGCAGAAATTAACATCTTAGCCTTTCATTAGGAAGCAGTTACTCAGAAGCCCAACGTTTGAGAGGGCTTAGCAACATTTTTATGCCTCTGTTTATCTGGACAATGCTATGATGTGACAAAGAACGCCTTTTGAACTCCATAGGTCTTTTTGTGGTGGATCTCCTGTATCCCAATTCCTTATTTTCCTAAACTCCATCCAAGCAGTTGGCTAAATTCAAAAAGTAAATGTATCCCAAGAGCAGAAAACATTTTCCTGTGTAAAAAAGAAATTATAGTGGGAGGAATTGGGAGACTGGGATTGACACATATACATTATTGACACTATGTATAAAATAGACAGCTGATGGGAACATACTGTGTAGCCCAGGGAACTCTACCTAGTGCACTGCGGTAACCTAAATGGGAGGGAAGTCCAAAAGGAAGGGCATAACTACATGTGTAGGGCTGACTCATTTTGCTGTGCACTGGAGGCTAACACGACACTGTAAAGCAACCAGACTCCAATAACAATAATTTTAAACTAAAAAAAAAAAAAAGAAATTATAGGCATTAACTTCCCTTTATCATCTCCTTTTTTAAAAACACCTACTCTCTTGTTTCTTTGTTTCCTAATTGAGCTATGAGTTTCTAAACGATGGGGACCATGGTCTTTCATGCAGCTCTATAGAGTTCCAAGGGATAATTTTATGAGTTGGCTACTCCTTCACTCGTTTTTCATTCATCCACTCAACACATTTATGGAGCACCTACCAAGAACACATATTAGGCTAAAATTAAGGGAATACACAGTCAACTAAGATAGAGTCCCGACTTTTAAAGAGCTTCTAGCATGGCAAAACGTTTTGAATCTAAATCCACCTTCCAGATGCATAGGGGAATCGTGCCTAAAGAAAAAGATGTTTAAAGACTACTTTATTTGTACACAGTAATAGGCCACCTACACACGGGAGCGGGAGTGAGGTAAGTTACCCAGATGATACCACCTTCTGGTCTTCAAAACCAAGTGTGGTTGAGCTCACAGAGGTCCACATGTGGAAGATTCAGTGTGAGGGGAAGGGGGAGAGCGAGCATTTGCTTTTTATGAGAGGGAAGCGTTCAGGTGGGTGTTACTCCTATTTGGCCTGATTTTCAGACCTGGAGGTCGGTAAGGTTGTGTTGGTGGGTACAGCTGCCCTGTGTGTCTCCTCTGGTGGAGCAAACTACTTACGTGGCACATTGCTCCTGAGCCCACTGGAGAAGAGCCTTCTTTGCAGACATCTGCCATCTTTCTTGGACTTTGGAGCATTTCTTAGCTGGAGGACTTGAGGTAGGAGATGAGTCGACCACACTCACACTGTCCAGGGAAGGTCGATTGTAATTGCAAGAAAGAGTCCGGGCAAGCTCCTCAATCTAAGGAAGACATAATAATCGTTAACGTGTATGGAATCATAGGTTAGCAGCATTGAGGCAAAACCTTCAGCCAGAACAAGACCTAAAAATTATTGTATAACAGTGACAGTTTACTCGTGGTGAAATGAGCACTGGACAAACCTTTGAATAATGGCATTTGCCATCTGGGGCTACACATTGGCTTTTGGGACTTGCTCTCACCCAAGCATATGGCGTTCCACATCAAGGGCAGGCATCTATTCACCCCCCACAGCATGCTTACAGAGCACTTCACTGGTGCTCCACCTCTGTCCATCAAAACTGAACTGGGCCAAACTGAACTGCTAGTCGAGAATCTCTCTGGAGAGACTGGGTCAATTAAAATGCATCCTTGATTATAAACCATTAAGAAACAAATATACATACAGGAAAAAATAGTCAAACACGAAGAGGTAAGTCCCAAGCAAGAAAAAATTGCCCTTACGTATGTGAAAAATAACTTCATTAGTCATTTCAGAAATCTAAATATATACAGCAAGAGAACAGTTTTTTCATACATAACACAGGCAACAATTTTTTAAAGATAGCAGTCAGTGATGGTGAGAGTACCAGAAACTGGATATTCACGGTGTGAGTACCAGAAACTGGAAACATGTAAATTGGTTCAGATTTTTTTGGAGGGCAATATGATAATACCTACAGAAAACGTTAAAAGATAAATCCAGAAACATAATAGAAGTATTATTGCAAGATGTACACTTCTTTCAATGATTGACAGACTCACCAGATAACCAATAATAGTAGGTGTGAACAATACAATGAACAAATTTGATCTGGTCGGCATACCCCATTGCACCTAAAACGGCAGAATCAACATTCTTTCCCAGTGCATATAGAATATTTACCCAAATTGACCATGCTGAGCCATTAAGCAAGCCACAGCAATTTTGAAGGACTGAAATAATTCAGATTACATTTTCCAACCACACTGAAACTGAGCTAGAAATCAGTACTAATGAAGATATAACAAACTTCCAAATATTTGGAAATTAAGCCATAGATTGTGATAGAACCCATGGGTCAAATGAGAAATCATAATGAAAATTTGAAAATATTTTGAACAGAACAAAAATGAAATGTTATCTTCATGGGTTAAAAGATGCATTATTTAAAAGATGTCAGCTTTTTCCAAATGATTCTATACATTCAATCAATCCTCATTAAAATTCCAGCAGGTTGCGTGTGTGTAAATTAACAAGTTACTTATAAAATTTGTATGACTATCAAATCAACATGTTATCTACCTTAAGCTTACACAAGGGTATATGTCAATTACATCTCAAAAATATATATATACGGAAATGCAAAGAGCAAAGAAGCCAAGATAATCTTGAAGAACGAGTTGGACAACCACACTATCAGATATCAAGACTGACTGTACTACAGAAATTAATGTAGTATAGTATTGGTACAAGGATAAATAATGGGACAGAATAGACAATCTGAAAATGGAGCCATACCTATATGACTACTTGATTTATAAAGGTGATACTACAGTGCAGTAGGAAAATGATGGTCCCTTCAATAATTAGTGTTGGGTCAACTGGATAGCCGTATGGAAAAAAAAATCTTAATTGCCTTAACATAACATACTCAAACAAATCAATTCATTCTTGAAAGACTGTAGAGCTAAAAGTAAAATGTGAAATGATTAAGCTTTTAGAAATGTGCTGTCCAATATGATAGCCACTAGCCACATGTGGCTATTTAAATTTAAATTAAATAAAATTTAAAAGTTAGTTCCTCAGTCATACTAGCCACATGTCAAGTGTTCAATAGCCACAAGTGTCTAGTGGCTACTGTTCTGTCCAGTGCAGGTACAGAACATTTCCATCATTGCAGAAAGTCCTATTGGACAGAACTATTCTAGAAAATAACATAAGAGAATATCTTCATGGTACTGGAAAAGGGAAAGAATTCTTTAAAGGACATAAAAAGTACTAGCCACCAAAAAAAAAAGAAGCTGATAAATGTGAACTACATTAAAATAATGAATGTCTGTTCATTAAAGATTTGAGAAGCAAGCCACAGAGTCAGAGAAGATATTTGCAATTTATATATACCCAACAAAGAACTTGTATCCAGAATACATTTTAAAACTTCTATAAATCATTACACACAACAGCATAGCTAAAATAAAAGTTTTTAATGCCAAGTATTAGCAAGGATTGGAGCAAGCAACTCTCAAACTCTGGTAACAGTGTAAATCAGAACAAGTTTGAAAAACTGTTTGGCAGTATCTACTAAAGCTGAAGATCACATGCCCTGCAGCCCAGCAGTTCCAGTCCTAGATAAATATGCAACAGAAATAAGGGCTTGTACCACCAAAGGGCATATACAAGAATGTTTTTAGCGGCTTTATTCGTAATAGCTTAAAATTGGCAGCAAAAGAAATGTCCATCAACAGTAGAATGGTAAATAAGTTCTGGTATATTCATGCAATGGTATATTCATATACAGCAATGAAAAGGAAAGACCCACTGATACCTGCCTCAAGAGGATGACTCTCACAGACATGATGTTAAGTGAAATAAGTCAGGTAGAAAAGACTATTATATAGTGTATGCAAAATAATTCAGTTATAATTCCGTTTATGTGGAGTTTAAGATGCTAAACTAACCAATGATAAAGATCAAGGTAGAGGTTATCTTTAGGGAAGGAGGGTAGTGACTGGGAGAAAGACCTGGGGGCTCTGGGAGGCTGGCAATATTCTATCATCTTATCTTCAGTTAAATGGTGGTTACGTGGATGTGTTTAATTTACAAAAATTCATCAAGCTCTACATTTAATATTTGTGCAGTTTTCTCTGTGTGTCGTATACTTTTAACAAAAGTTTATTTACAATATTAAAACAAAACTTTAAATTGATTCTTTTTTTTTTAAATTTATTTATTTTATTTATTTTTGGCTGTGTTGGGTCTTCATTGCTGTGTGCGGGCTTTCTCTAGTAGCGGCAAGCGGGGGCTACTCTTCGTTTAGGTGCGCAGGCTTCTCATTGCAGTGGCTTCTCTTGTTGCGGAGCACAGGCTCTAGGCACGTGGGCTTCAGTAGTCGTCGCATGCGGGTTCAGTAGTTGTGGCTCGCGGGCTCTAGAGCGCAGGCTCAGTGGTTGTGGCGGATGGGCTTAGTTGCTCCGCAGCATGTGGGATCTTCCAGGACCAGGGCTCGAACCCGTGTCCCCTGCACTGGCAGGCGGATTCTTAACCACTGCACCACCAGGGAAGCCCAAAACAAAACTTTAAAAAGCTACAATTTTGCAAACCTTATGGCCCAAGAATGCCGTTTCTAGGAATTTGGCCCATGGATATAATTAAGATTATATGCAAAAGTTTTATCTTAAGGGTAGTCTTTTTGGAATTGCTTACAGTCATAAAAATCTGTGAGCATTCTGACTGTCCATTAATGAAACAACAGTGCTTTACAACAGAACATCATACTTCCCTTAAAATACATATAAATTCAGAAAGATTTTAATTAGAATAGCTTGAAAACAGTAATGGCTAGCATGACCCCATTTTGTTTAAGACATACATACATGAATACGTATATTAATTCCCACTGTATATGTCATGAAGACTGTACACCAAATTAGTTGAAGTGGTTATCTGTGAGTGGCAGAATTACAGATGACGTTATTTTCTTTTCTTTATCTATACTGAAATTTCAAATTATATTTCAAATGTCCTAAAAAGTATGGAAAAATATTAAAAATGCCTATGAATTATCAAATTTTAACATTTTACCACATTTGGTTCATAACTTTTTAAAGAAATAAAACACAAATACACTTTGAGCCTTCTGTCTTTCCCCCTTCGATTCCATTTCCTTCCTTTCCCAAAGGAAGAAAACCAAAATACTAAATTTAGTTTTCATCATCCTCATGTATGTTATTCTACTATAACTACAGATATAGGTATCCAGGAATGATATAAAGTCTCATTTTGTATGTTTGAAATTTTACATAAATTAGTTATGTTATTTTCTAGTTTTCCTAAAATAAGCATTTGTTTCCCATATAATTTTTAAAGTAATTATGGAGATAATGAACATGTAACTTTTTAAGTAGCTACAGAAAACATGCACTAATTCAAAATCCCAGGCCTGAAAGAATGTATTTATCAATCATAAGTGTCATAAAGTCAGGACTATAACCTTCTTATTCCCTGTTATTTTCTTTCTTTCTTTTTTTTTTTTTTTTTTTTTGGCTGTGTTGGGTCTTCGTTGCTGCGTGCGGGCTTTCTCTAGTTGCAGTGAGCAGGAGCTACTCTTCGTTGCGGTGCGTGGGCTTCTCTTTTCAGTGGCTTCTCTTGTTGCAGAGCATGGGCTCTAGGTGCGTGGGCTTCAGTAGTTTCAGCACACGGGCTCAGCAGTTGTGGCACAAGGGGCCCAGAGTGTGAAGCCTTCATTAGTTGCAGTGTGTGGGGCTCAGCAGTTACAGCGCACGGGGTCTAGAGCACAGGCTCAGTAGTTGTGGCACACGGGCTTAGTTGCTCCACGGCATGTGGGATCTTCCAGACCGGGGATTGAACCCGTGTCCCCTACATTGGCAGGTGGATTCTTAACCACTGTGCCACCAGGGAAGTGCCCCCTGTTATTTTCTTACTGTCCTAGCACAAAAGTTAGCACGAAGTAGGTGCTCAAAAATATTTGTGGAATGAAATGAAAGCTATGAGTCAGTCTT
Organism: Balaenoptera musculus; assembly: GCF_009873245.2. NCBI lineage: Eukaryota > Metazoa > Chordata > Mammalia > Artiodactyla > Balaenopteridae > Balaenoptera > Balaenoptera musculus. The sequence continues at coordinate 138,412,188 of NC_045786.1, read as the reverse complement.
GGGACAGAACTAGATGTTGCAGGATTATTAGATTAGACAAGGGACCTCAAAAATAGGGAGATTTAACCAAGTTTAATGGGTTAATTTTCAAGAATTTACTCCAGAAGCTTCCTATTCTCTCTTCTGACAGAGTAAATAAACAATAATAAGCAAAAATTTACCATGGCAAGTTCTATTCAGACTGGTGCTGATACCATGGATATTTCAGGATATCATGATAATTCAGCATTCAATTTTCAATTGAAGAATAACATAAGTGGCAAAGGGTCTGCTATATATTTTCCACCTGACAAGACTTCCAGAGGGTCCTATTTCTGGAAGAAGCTCTAGCATCAAGTCACACTTATTGCATTACACTTATTTCATACTGTGGTAATTAGAACAGGAACACTTTTCATATCATCAAACTACTTACATGAAAGTGCAGTATAATTGTCCAAATTAGGCCAAGAATAATGGATGGGTTTCCATCTACAATATCGGTAACGTGAATATTTATTAGCTTGATCTGGAAAAAAAAGAAATGTATGTTAAAAGGAGAAAATATTTCACAGCATTTATCTCCCCAATGAATTTTCCTGTGAATTTCATACTCACTGATCGGTTTTTTAGGAATCTCAGGGCATGTTCTATATTGATTCTACACTGGAATGTATTAGATCCTTTATCTCGAGGCTATGAAATTCAAGCAAAATATATTACTCAGAAATGTGATTTTTTTTTTTAATCCACAAAATTTCTTAATGTTGTTTTAAAAGCTTACCAACTGTTGTCCTGAGAGTACTTCCAGCAGGTCCAGGAGGACATGCCCCTTTTTAATGTCTGCGAACAGGTCCGATACAACTGAGGGAGGGGTGTGCTACAAAAGGTCACAAGAAAAGTAATCATTGGAACTTTGGTCCAAAAACACAATAACTTTAAGCATCTCATAAATGTGCTTTTGCATCTTTGCAAAAGCTAAGATTCAGTAGTGATTTTCTTCTTAATTAACAGAATGTAGAAAACACACAAAGTTCCACATCAAAACACGATAAGGAAAGTAGTGAACTTATCTCACAGCAAATTTCCAGTAACACAACACTCTTTCAGCTTTCACTGAGAGCTTAAAACCTGTGCAGTGAAGTGGCATTCAGGATGCTCAGAATCAGTCAATAGTGACCCATTTGGGGAGATTACATTTCTGGAGTAACCTGTTTACGAATTTCCTCTTTTTAGAATGACGAGCATTGTGCTGGGATGGGTAGCCTGGGAGAAGAGGCTCGTTCATTTTGTATCTAGGTTATTCCAGGCACCTGGATCACTGAAGGCCAAGATAGCACAGAGATTAAGATCAAGGCCTCTGGGTCCAGACTGCCTGGGTCTGCATCCCAGCACTATCACTTGTAAGCTGTGGGACCTTGGAGAAGTCACACAACGTCTCTGTACCTTAGTTTCCTTGTTCTTTAAACACGAACAATACTATCTGTCTCATAGGATGTTGTGAAGTCACTGAAACATGACGAGTGGTCAGTACATTTAAAGTACTTACAACAGTGTCTAACATAACACTCAACATATATGACTTCTAACCCTAACCCTAACTTCTTGTTACAATTTCATTTGATAAAAGAGATGTTACTGCTTTAAATATTTCCTAGCACTGTCTCCCATATCCTTAACAAAAATGCCCCCTTTTCGTGTTGGGAAAGAATAACAGATACATCAAAACAAGATCAAGGTGACATTCAGCACATTTTTTCAACCTTTTACATGTCACCAGTGCCATTTTGGGGACCAAAACTGAGCGAACAGGAGGAAGCACTTAAATATATATTTATAGCTTGATTTGCTCTCTTTTTCCTCACCTTTGCCAACTGTGAGTTTATCCAGCATGTGAAGGTTTTCTTCTGAGTGTCTTCCTGTTCAGCTATTTAAAAAGGACAATAGCAGTTAGAAAACGAGAAGCCTCAGAAACCATTTGAACAAATCAACGTTTCAAAGGTCTGTCACTCTGGGTATGTGTGTGTATCTCACAATCTTATAAACGTTCTAGACTTAGTTTAAATGTCAGGTGTTTGTCCAAGAACTGTTTTGGATTGGAAATATAGCACGTTGAAATGAGATATTTTTCAAAGCCACCGTTTAACTGCAAGAGACAACGGTTTTTAATATTTTACCGACAAAAGAATTAGCCCCCACATGACCTTGACAGCGCTGTACAAGGACCTGTGAAGAAAAAAAAAGGGTTTCTAATCCAAATGGACTTGCAGTCTAAGCCAACACCACACGGCACTTCAGATAAACCCAGAACATCTGAATACATTTTAAAGGGCTCATAAAGTCGTGGCAGTTTAGTCTTGACATTTATCATGAAGAATATATTGTCACTGAATTAACTGTAAATCATTTGCAATTAGAGTCAGAGAGACCTAAGTTCAAATCCTGCCTCTGTTACTGAGTAGCTATGTGACGTGGGGCAGGTTCCTCGTGGAATAAGGTGAGAAGCACTCACCGCTAGAGACTGTTAGTGGTTCACTCAAAGTGAACAGACCCTGGCACCAAGGAAACACAGGAGAAGTGCTAGCTCTCACTCTTACTAACCAGGCAGGAGTCCAGGGAAAGATCGGAACACTCGGTGTAGATCTCCCCTTCCTCCCCAGGGCAGGAGAGAGCTCCATACCGACACCATTCTTCCCCTCACCTTCTACCCCCTCGGCTCCAGCAGACACCCTCAACCCTGTGGCCAGGGGTTACCCTGCACACAGGACTGTCTTTCCATTTCCCCAGATCTCCTCATCCTACTGGACAGGGGTAAGAGCAATCCAGACACCCACCCCTCCTTGTGCCTAACGCTTACAGCCTTGTCACCACCACCTACCGCGGGCTCACCAGATCTCATCTCACTGTGCCTTTGTCCCTGCTTACCACCGTCAACACACACACACACACAGTTCACACACTCTCAGGTCCCCCTCCATTCTAGCTCTAATTTCCAAAAGACTCTGCACGTCCCCCAATTTTTCTCATCTCCCACCTCTCCTTAACTCCTGAAACCCTTCACTGATGCTGAAATCCATAATAGACCATCAGCAAAATCCCCTATGTGCCCACTACCCTCTTCACCTTTCTGCTCTAATTGAACCTCCACCCTAACCCAGAACTCTGCTTTCCCCACAGCCCTCCCAAGTGACAGCATTGCTTTCTCTTGCAGACCTTGGACCACTAGTTCCTTGCTCTTCGCTGCTACTTCCAGATCATCTTCCAGTCTCTTTGTCCCTGAAATGCTCCAGCTTTAACTCTCATGGCATCAGACAGTCCCCACTATTACAGTCATCTACTTACCTCTGTCATTCCTCATCATTGCTCAAAGGTTTTAGTTCCTTCCCCACTGTTGCTTTTTCCATGTGACCCCTAATTCTTCGTAATTTCAATACACATACTGATGAAACTTCCAAACTTCTGGCCTCTCTGTTTCTTGAATTCTTCTCCAATAAATGTGTCTTCTGCCCTGCCTCAACCACTCACTGTCATGGTTATACCCTGACCCTGTCATTACTAATAACTACAACTCATGATCTTGAGTTCATGCATCCCCATCTCTGAACATCATTCCTTATGTTTTCAGTACATTCTCACTAGTGTCTCAACTCCAACAATCCTTGGAGTCCATCAGCAACTCCAAGCCACCAATTCTGCCAGTTTTACACTGTCCCTTGCCCCCTTGGTCTCCTTCCTTTCATCCTTATCCACTGTAAATTCCATGATCAATTATTACAAACACTCCCTTGCACCTCTCATTCTGCTGTGTGCTCTTCATCACACTCTCTGCTCTCTCATACCTGCACACATGCTGCTGAATGTGGCTGGAAGGAAATCCATAACTGCTGACCAGTCTCATCGTGACCGCCAAGTAGGCCCTCAATGCTGCCTGGAAGTCATAATACATTGCCCTCTCCCACTCCTCTAGACAGCAATTTCACACCCTCTCCTTCTTTCTCAAACTCCCAACGCCTCCCCTCCCATCCTTACTCTCAGCTGAGACCTTGCTTCCCCAGGACACTTAGGGATCATCTACTCCCTTGTCTAATAACCTATCAAAAGGCTCTGCCTCCAGCCTGTTAGCATGGGTGAGCCAGCCTTGCTCAGACCTAAAGCCAATCCCTTCCTTCACTCATTCACCAGGTCTCATCCCTTTGGATCTACTCCAGGACCTTTTACACCTTTCTCTCCTGTATTATCCTCTCCCCCACCCAAGACTATTCCCATTAGTACTGATCCATGCTATTAATTTGCCCATCTAAAACTAAAAACAAAAAGCAACCCTCTCTTGATCCCATCAGGTACAGGTCCACTGTGGCAAAACTCCTCAAATAGATTTGTCTATGTTCATGGTCTCCAGGTCCCCTCCTCCTTCTCTCTTATCTGAACCCACACCAATCGTGCCCTTACCATTCCGCTGAAACTACTCTTTCATCAAGGTCACCATGAATCGAGGTCATCAATGACCCCCCCGCCCCCACTAAAACCAATGATCGATTCTCAGTCTTCATCTTTCTGGAGCAATCAGCAGCATTCAGTACAGATGATCACTCTCTCTTTCTGCTTGCAGGCCCCTATACTCTCTGTCTTCCTCCTCCATCACATGCTGGCTTCTCTCTTTCTCTCACACTTCATGTCCAATGCCTCGGGAAATCCTCTTAAGTCCACCTTCAAAATATATTCAGGATATGACCACTTCTCACCACCTTCACTACAACCACTGGTCCAAGGCACCTCCACCTCTCCCCAGATTACTGCAATAGATTCCTAACAGGTCTCCTTCCTTCCAGCCTTGCCCTCTGAATATTATTCCTAACACAGCAGCCAGAGTGATGGCACTCATCTGTAAGATCTATTCCGACCATCCTATTTTAAACTGTAACAACCCCACTTCTGTTCCCTCTTGTCCTGCTTGATTTTTTTTCTACAGTACTTACCACCTTTAACATTCTAGGTAAGCTATATATGTAGTATGTTTATCGTTTAATGCCTTACTCTCCTCCCAATAGAAGATAAGCACCACATAAGCAAGATGTTTCATCTCTGATATATTCCAGGGGCCTAGAAGAGTCAGGCCCAGAACAGGCTCTAAGCAAATATTTGCTAAAAAAGTAGGAATAACAATAATTTTACTAATTATTAGTACTGTTATATTTTATTTGCTGTACTGAGGTCAAATCTACCTTTATGTGTTTACATTCTTTCTTTTAAAAGATGCTCGTTCTACCTTCTAATACATTGTTTTCCTTTGACTCTACCCATTCTCCCTTATTAATCTCTAACACAGTTGAACTGAAATTGTTGGCATGACATCTAGTCTGAGTTCTCAAAAATGTTTTAATCTGATGAGAGTTCAGGTTGAGAAAATGAAAAGAATCTGAGTAAATGGAATTTTAGGGTGTTTGCAATTGTGACTGAGTAGAAATTAAAGATGCACTTAACCTCATCGGATTTTCTCCTTAACTTTTTAAATCCATTACATTTTTTCTGTATTACCGGCTGAAATTAGTCATAGCTCAGTGATTTACACATTAAAGGGTGCTCAATAATTGTTAGCTGAACTGAACTGAGTTCTGACAAGCCAACCAGATAGCTTAGGCTTTTGAGAGTTATTTCTGTTTTTATAAATTTCATTTAAAACAATTATAAAGAACTAGGGACTTCCCTGGTGGTGCAATGGTTAAGAATCCGCCTGCCAATGCAGGGGACATGGGTTCGATCCCTGGTCCGGGAAGATCTCACATGCCGTGGAGCAACAAAGCCCACGCGTCACAACTACTGAGCCTGCGCTCTAGAGCCCGTGAGCCACAACTATTGAGCCCACGTGCCACAACTACTGAAGCCCGTGAGCCTAGAGTCCGTGCTCCACAACAAGAGAAGCCACCGCAATGAGAAGCCCGTGCACCGCAATGTAGAGTAAGCCCCCACTCGCCACATTTAGAGAAAGCTCTTGCACTGCAATGAAGACCCAAAGCAGCCAAAAAATAAATAAATAAAATTTTTTTAAAAAAGAATGATAAAGAACCATAATTTTGTCCTATAATTCAAAATGTTATTAATGTTTTCATTGTTTGTTTCCCTAGAATCAGCAGGTGATAAGACAATAAATTTTAAACATGTACTAATGCTTACCAAAAAATGTGTTGAGAGCTATCTTTGTTCCTCAATAGAGAAAACTAGAGAACAAGTTTTTACGTTTCCAGGATCAAGGTACATGCACACAAAGTACATTAATCAAGGCCATGTATATAAGCAGGAAGGGACTATTTCATTATTACAATAAAGCAGGAATTCAAAACAAAAAACAAAACAAACAATGACGAAAGCAAACAAAGAGGGCTCTCTTCTTTATCCTTAAGGAGCCAAGAGAAATTTTTTTACTTTCTAGGTGTAAAGTATGGAGAAGAAACTAACCAGGAATACCACCAGGTCCAGGACAGGGAGTCTACCCTAACGTTAGGGGACTTATTGTGGGAGAAAGGAATAACCACAGAGGGGGTGAGATGCTGGCACAAAAAGGAATGTAAAGGAGCACTGTGTGCCCAAGGAGTTTGAGTATTGCACATCCACCTGGAAACCTCAGTCATTCTGAATTATTTCCAAGAAAGATGAGGGATCACATGATCATTTCCATGTGATGCTGGACAAAAGGGGTCTTGGTACTGAGCAAACTGAGGACTGTGAACTTTCCTAGGCTGAGAAAACAGGCAGCACATAAGGGCTCTATATGGACTGTTCAACTTGGAGCACCTAGTCGCACATAGGTTGGACTGACCTCTGATAGGGGCATAAATTTAAAATAACCAAAAATTTCCAATGAAAACCTTAAGTTATCCCTGTCCTAATTTGATTAAAATCTAATAGAAACAAGGGGAAAAACGATAAGAGGAGCAGGCAGAACAAACCCTGACGCGGAACTCTCCAGTTAGCAAATGAAACCCTCAGGAAAAGGTTTTTAAACTTCATGGCTTTTAACTAACACATTGTCCACCTCTTCATCCTGGAAATCAGAACCCTTCAAATGCAACAAGGACCCTTACTAACAGCAAACAAAGATGTCCCAGGTGCAATTAAACACCTTTATGACTACTCAATTAAATGGTTTCGTCTGTGCCATGTCACTTATCCCTTGACACACTTTTCTCACATTTTCACACTGCCTTATCCCTGAAAAGTGGTATTAATTCAACAGGAACCAGAGCCAAATAGCTCGCCCTATGGCAGGATAAGTAACCTTTTGTTCTTTTCAAAGGCTGACCCATTGGGGAAAAAATAATTGAGAGCCACATGCTTTAAAGCAACTTAATTTGAGTGGGTGAGATTTTTTTTTAATGTTGGGTTTTATTTTTTAATTTCCAGAGTAACTTTCTAATAAAATAATAAAACTCTTCTCAAAATGGCATAAAGAGAATAGGACCTTTTATTTATTTAATTTTTTTTTTTAATTTCATTTTTATTTTATATTGGAATATAGCTGATTTACAATGTTGTGTTAGTTTCAGGTGTACAGCAAAGTAATTCAGTTATACATATACAAATATCTGTTGTTTTCCAGACTCTTTTCCCATATAGGCAATTACAGAGTATTGAGTAGAGTTCCCCTGTGCTATACATACAGTAGGTCCTTGTTGATTATCTATTTTATATATAGTAGTGTGTATCTGTTAATCCCAACCTCCTAATTTATCCCTCTCTCCCCACCTTTCCCCTTTGGTAATCATAAGTTTGTTTTCTAAGTCTGTGAGTCTGTTTCTGTTTTGTAAATAAGTTCATTTGTACCATTTCTTAGATTCCACATATAAGTGATACTATATGAAATTTGTCTTTCTCTGTCTGACTTACTTCACTGTGTATGATAATCTCCAGGTCCATCCATGTTGCTGCAAATAGCATTATTTCACTCTTTTTTATGGCTGAGTAATGAGGAAAAGACCATTTAATCAGCAGACATCAGGGACAGAAAAAGACAAAAACAGACAGAAAATAATAAAATCTATCATAATGATGAGCTTCTTAAAATGCCAAGGAATAGAGAATGAGAAATTCTCTATTCTGATTTTTAAGGCAAATAAGAAATATATAAAATGTAGTCAGTGAATTTTATTCAGGCCCATATGGGTATCCTTGATTATCATTCTTGGAAAATATCTGGCTGAGTTTGAGAAAGGCATAGAAGGAAAAGGTTTTCTCTAGGTGTCATTACCATAAAAATACATTTAATCCCTGACTTTGTTCTTATTCAATCTGCCTTTTGTGAGCTGGCAACTCATATCCTTACCTGGAAGGGAACTTAAATGAAAACAAATTGAGTTAAGCTCAATAAAAGAGGGTAGATTTTAAGTTCATTATAAATCTCATTAGTAAACTACCAAGGCCACTGGGTCTCCGCAAGGTCCAATCTCAACAAAAGTTCATCTAAAATGTTGACTCCAGCAGTCCTCCCTGGTAGTAAGAGTTCAAAGGCAGTTACCCAGGCATGAGAATCTCTAACTGACATTTTCACTTAAACACAGAGCAACACATTATTACAATGTGGCTTCTCCAAGAATGTTCTCTACTGCATGAGGTCACCAAGGAGGCTTTGCAACCTCCTCTATCCAGGAATTTCCCTTCTTCCCTTTCTACTGCTGGGTTATTGATAACAGGTTTATTGTACATGGCACCGGAATTATTACTTGGATCCTTCACTCTCCTCATTAAAATCTTTTGATCACTCCCTAATTCCTTAATGAATAAAATATAGATTCTTAGCCTAACATTCCTAACATTTGACTCCAATCAACTTTTTCCTGACTCATCCCCCCATGACTTCCCCACTTACATCCTACTTCTCTAGCCAAACTAGAATATATGCAGTTCCCCAGTTAAGTTGCTCTCTTTTCTGCATCAACATGCTATGTACCTTCTGGAATGGCTAATCCTCCCGCATCCCTCTGCATTCACAGAAACCCCAGCACCCAGCACAATGCACATGGGGGGCATTCGATCAACATTTGTTAAAATAAGACATATCCTGTTCAAATGTCCCCTTTGTGAAATAGAAATAATCTCTTCTGGCTCTGGCCTACCACAATACTTTATTGGGTCTTTTTTTTTTTTTTTTAATCATTATTACTATTAGGAAGTAATATATAATCCTCATAAAACATGTTTTATAAACAGTAACAGAATTCAAAGTTAATCTTAACTTTCCCCAAACACCCATTTTCCTTCCCCAGAGACAACATTAATTAACAATTTCCTGTGCATCCTTCTAGATTAGACAGGCAAAGAACATAAATTCTAAAGAGCAAGGATTTGTTTTGGTCGGTCACTGGGTTCCTCGCTCCTAGATTAATACCTCACAAGTAGAAGGCACTCAGTCAATACTTGTCGAATGAAAGAATGAATGTATGTATATGTAAATTAAATTACTACACATGATATGGTTTCATTTTTTAAGTTGATAATTCAAAGAGCAGCAATTTAGGTACACTATTTAAAGTTAAAAAGCGTCTGTTAAGCCATAAGAAATTTTTAAAAAGGAGATCATAAACCTTCCACATTACCAGAAAGGAAGAAAATTATCATTTACCCAGTAAAAAGAACAAAGTAGATATATATGTGCCGATTCAGGTATATTCTTAAGTGAAAAAGAGCAAATTATAAAACAGCATGTTTATCATCATTCTACCTGTATTTTTATGAAAGGATAGCTACATGAATAACCAACAGTTTTGTTTCTATCTTATGGTAATTACCACTTGCTGCTCATGTACTGCAGTCATGTACCTCTATGTGGTTTCTCTCCTACTCATTGTATCAACCTTAATATTAAACCCTTATGCTTTTGTGTTTTTGCTTCCCCTTAGACCAGTGCCATGTAGAGAAGAGGTACTCAATATAATTTGCTGATTGAAAGACTTCGTAAATATTAAAAGATTGAGTTTCAAACTGACTTATTGCATGGAGAAGAATTTATTGGCAACAGTTACTAGGCCTATGTCTTATCCTAATCCTTGTTTTAAAAACCCCTGGGCACAGATGTCGAGAACAAATGTATGGACACCAAGGGGGGGAAAGCTGTGGGGGGGAAGCTGTGGGTAGGATGAATTGGGAGATTGGGATTGACATATATACACTAATATGTATAAAATAGATAAGTAATAAGAAGCTGCTGTATAAGAAAAATAAATAAAATTCAAAAAAAAAAAAAAAAACGCTGGGTAATTTCTTTCTTCTACTAAGAAAACGTCTTGAACAAAAGGGTCTGCACTCTGTTGCTCTCCCCTGAAACAACGCTGCCAACTCTCTGTTAGACAAGGTAAGAATAACTAAATTCAGACAATAATGCAACACATTTTAGCCATGTGTTCCAACAGCCATCCCAAAGCATCTTACCCAAGCTGTTATCCAATAGAAAGGGAACTAAAAATAATAAGGCCACCTCTTCTACTGTTTCTCATGGAGGTGATAACAAACAAATAAATGAATGAAAACACACAGGCATGCACAATGAAAACAAAAAAAGCCTAAAATATCTGAAGAATAAACAAGAAAAGGCCTGTTACTGAACCACAAAAGGGGACACTATAAACCAACAGAGAAAGCACGGGGACAATTTACAACACATTTTCTTGCAACCAACCATAAGCCAAACAAATAAGCAAGTAAGAAAGAAAAATAAATAGTACCAAGACTGAGCTCTCACTTATTGAATCAGAAAAGTGAGTTTAGAAGCTAAGTCCTAGCTAACACATCTCGTAAACTCAATGTGCAACCATGTCTCTACTTCAAAATTCTTTTCATTCACTTATTTCCTCCCAGGAGAATCTGTGTTGTCACTACGGAAAAAACACCACTTGCCTGTCAAACTCAGCATTCCAGGACTGAAATGACACTCTACCTCCCTACTTCTCCCCAGACCTGTCCTCATCTGTGTTTTCATCTCATGGACTTGACACCACCATCCTTTATCAGCCCCAAGTACAGCCTACTGCCAAATCCTGCAAATTTGCCTCCACATGGCTCTGGTATGCGCTTCCTTCTCTACATCTGATGGCCCTCTTGCCTGATCTACCGTCAGGTCTGGCCTGGACCATGTCCATGGCCAACCAGGTCTGCTCTGCTCCCTTCAATCTGTTCTCCACTTCAGCCAGTAGATCTGACCACAGTACCCTTTCCACCCTTTGATGGTTTCTCTCTGCTCTGAGGATCAAAAGCAAAACAGCCTACGAGGCTTGCATGGTCCACCCCAGAGCATCTCTCCAGCCTCGGCACTTACAGCTCTCCTCCATGCCCAGGGCTCCAGCCACTCCATCTTCCTTCAGGGCCTTTACACGCTATGTTCCCTCCTGCCACAGATGTTTGCACCACCCTGCCCTCTTCACCTACTTGACTTCTAATTACCCTTAGGGCTCAGCTCAATTGTTGCATCCCGAAGGAAACCTAAGTCAATCTGTCTTCCTCCACTACTTAGCACCTGCCTCAACTTATAATCATTGACAAGGTTAAGAGCACGGGCTCTAGAGCCAGACTACCTGAGTTTGATCCCGTATCTGCCACCTACTCGCTATGTGCCTCATTCGTAAGATGGGAATAACAGTACCTACCTCACAGAGTTGCTAAGAGGATTAAGTACTTGTGCTGATGTAGAATCAGAGATCAACAACAGATAATCCCAAAGGCCAAATGCAGCCCACCACGTATTTTTGTAAATACAGTTTTCTTGGAACACAGAGACACTCATTTGTTCACATATTGTCTGTAGCTACAAAATGGCAAGTTGAGTAGTTGCGACAGAGACCATATGGACCTCAAAGCTAAAATATTTACTACCTGGTCCTCTACAAAAAAAGTTTATCAATCCCTGGCAAGATTATGCTTGATCTACACAAATGAATATTAGCTACAACATGGATGAACATTGAAATCATTATGCTAACTGAAAGAAGCCATCACAAAATACCACATATTATATGATTCCACGTGTACAAAATGTCCAGAATAGGACAATCTATAGACACAGAAAGTAGATCAGTGGTGGCCTCGGCCTGATGCAGGGAGGAGTAGAAGGTTTTGGAATAAAATGGGAATAAAGGGTATGGGGCTTCTTTGTGGTGGTGGGGGGAGGGAATGGTGATAAAAATGTTCTAAAATTAAATGCAATGGTTGCACAATTCTGCGAGTATACTAAAAATGATTGAATTGTACACTTTAAATAGGTGAGTTGCATGGTATGTGAATCACATCTTGAATTATATCTCTATAAAGCCGTTCCTAAAAAAATATTAGCTAACATCTGTGAGCTAGCTTGATTACTATCTGCCTCCTCACTAGCCTACGGGCTCCAGGAGAGCAGAGGCCAGGTCTGATTTAGCTCCTCACTTTGCCTGCAGCTTGTACACAGTGCATTTCATGTTGTTCCAATTCAGAAAGCATTTGTTGAATGAATGGTTATTTGGCTGGGGCAGGAGCGAGCGGGGCTTTGTTGCTATTTTTCCCCAGTCAACCCACAGATTTAAGTACTTAGTTTGTTGGGGAAATCTATGACACACAGCAAGGAATTTCTGTTAGGGCCTTAGCGTGTAGGATCCAGCAAGGTCCTGTAGCCACATGAGGCAACCACACCCTTATGCAAACACCTGAGATTTTCACACTGAGGCTTTTGTTTCCAGCCCCATGGAACATAGCTCCTGGCTCTCTGCGTAAGCAAATCTTGTATTTCTAGCACATGAAAATGAGCCCAAAATACAGATAAAATGCCTAGGATCTAGGGTGCATTTTTTTTCCTCCTCTTTCTTACCCTCTTCTGACTCACCTGAGTTGCTCAATAAACATCTGTGGAATGAATAAATCAAAGAAATGACTACATTTCTTTTACTACATATTTCTTACTCCTTACTGCCTTTTATCAACCACATTAACACTGTGAGCATTTTTCTTGTGAAAATCAAGGTGTGAGCCTAAACACCTTCTACTGGGGCAGCAGTCCAAGCACCTCTGACTTCTGAGTGCAAAAGAGCCAGACTGCACTAAGGAGATACGTGCCGTGATTACAAATCTAGGATTCCTACACTTTTGAACGCCAGCGAGTCATGGTTTAAGTGTAGGGTTCTGCACCCCAATTCCCAGAGATCCTGACTGAGGGGGTTCACATAGCTCACGCTCAGAAACTCCTAGCTAAAGTAATTAGACTGGTTTACATGTGTGACTTATTCTTGAGACAACACAAGGGAACAGGAAGGGCCTGGCAAAAATAGTAATGAAATAATAAACTCTGAGATATTAACATAATGTAATGCAGTGTAAATCTATTCTAACTTACGGGTATCCTAGGACACACTTGGAGGGGCTCAGAAGGCTTGCTGAAACAAGCCATGTCCAGGAATAAGTAGGACTCAAGGGTAAGGAACAATGACACTATTTCATTAAAGCTTCTAGTCAAGTGGTCAGGCAGGCATTTTGTAAATGAGAAAACTATAGCTTCCAGAAGATGAAGGATTTTTAGTCACTCATTCAATAAGCATTTATTGAAAGTCTACTGTGTCCTGGATACTGTGCTCTAGGTGTCACATCTGGTGAGAGAGAAATTCAAATCCAGATGTGTCTGATACCAAAATCCATGTTCTTTTCATTATAATTAAAACTCAGCTGAAATGCCAGATCCGTGGCCCCTCCAGCTACCACCCTATCTCTGCCCTCCCCTTCAAACCCAAACTTCTTGAAAGAATTGTCTACCCTGGCTGTCTTCACTTCCTCACCTACCACTCACTTCTCAACCCACGAAAAGCTGGCTTCTACCCCAGCCCCTCCACTTAATTCTGAGCAGGGCCACTTATAATGTACTCATTGCTCAACCTCATGGAGACTTCTCAGTACTTTTTGGATATCTTGAAACTTCTGATACTGTTTACTACCCTCTCCTTCTTGAAATATTCTCTTTCTTAGGATTCCACGGTACCACGCTCACCTTGTTTTCTTTCTACTTCTCTGGACACCCCTTCCCAGGCCCTATTATGGGCTTGTTTTGCTTTTTCTATCTCTGGAATGTTCTGCCTACGCCCTTCTTCTCTTTCTCTAGATACCTTCATCTACTCCCAGGGGACCAATCACCATTTATATACTAATCACTTCCAAATCTTTACCTTCAGCCCAGGCGTCTGTTTCTCCTGAGCTGTGCGTATGTTTACTCCACTATCTTCTGGGTATCTCCACCTACTTATTCCAGGGACACTTCAAACTCAGCGTTTCCAGAACTGAGTTATCATCTCAATCAACTCCCTCTCCTATCAAAGTTGTTCTCCTGCATTTTTTTTCAGTGAATGGTTCCATCATCCACTCATTTGCCCAAGAATAAGCCTGAGTCATCTTTGATACTTCCCTCTCCCTCCCTTTCCCATACCCAGTCAATCAAAAAGTCCTGATAATTACCTCAATAAAGCTGAAAATAAAAATTTTTTCATATGATATAGCTTATATGTGGAATCTAAAAAAAAAGGGTACAAATGAACTTATTTACCAAACAGAGGTAGAGTCACGGATGTAGAAAACAAACATATGGTTAGCAGGGGATGGGGAGGGGAATAAATTGGGAGATTGGGATTGACATATACACACTACTATATATAAAATAATCAACAAGGACCTACTGTATAGCACAGGGAACTCTACTCAATACTCTGTAATGGCCTACATGGGAAAAGAATCTAAAAAAAAAAGAGTGGATATATGTATATGTATAACTGATTCACTTTGCTGTACACCTGAAACTAACACAACATTGTACATCAACTATACTCCAATAAAAATTTTAAAAATAAAATAAAAATTAAAAACTTTTAAAGCCCTGAAAATTGTATCTGTTAGATATCTCTGGATACCCATTTCTCTCCATCCATACTGGCACCTCCTAGATGAGGACACCATTATCTCTCAGCTGGTCTTCCAGTCTCCACACTCAGCCCCATAAGACCACACCCCACAGTGCCCCCTGGGTGATTTCTAAATCACTAGTTCTGAATATGCTTCTACTCAGAATCCTTCAGTTGCTTCCCCTTGGTCTTAAGAAAAACTTCAAACCCCTATACATTTACATGACCTCATCTTTTCACACTCTCCTTCAAACTCTAATCCTCAGTCTCACTGAACTTCCGTTTCCTGGAATGCGCCATGTTCAGCCTCAGCTTCTGGCTTTTATATGCCATCACCACAGCCTGGAGCACTCTTTCCACCTTCAATGCCTGCTCATCTATTAACACATTTTAGGTCTAAGCTTAGAAATCACTTCCTCTGGGAAGCTTTCCCTGACTCCCAAGTCTGGGTGAGGTATTCCTACTCTGTACCTCTACAGCACCATGTCAGCCCTCTTTGCAGCGCACATCATACTATACTGTTGATGTAATTGTCTCTATCCCTGTAATCAGAACATACGTTTCAGAACAGCACATGCCATGTGCCATCCCCTGTGTTCAGCACAGTGTCATACACCATAGGTATTTAAAAACACTTGTTTAATAATGGATGAACAAATAAATGAATGGGGCTCTAGCAATAAATGAACCTAACTTAGGAAAAGCATAACAGTTAATGGAGTAGTATCTCTTACCTTAAAAAATCCTACATTTCCCTTCAACAAGTACCTGATATCAACAAAATTTCTTGAAATGTTAAGTCACTGTCTCTACTCCCTCACCTCCCATTCTCTCCTCAACCCGCTCCAGTCAGGCCTCCATCTCCACTACCTGAGTGTGGCGAATATATTAGAGTCACCAACTGACTCTATGAACCCAATCCAATGGCCATTTCTCTACTTAACACAGTTGACCATACTCCCTTCTTGAAATATCTTCATCTAGGGGTTTCCAGGCCATCACACTTGCCTGGTTTTTCCTTCTTTGGCCTTGGCCACTCCTTCTCAGTGTCCTTTGCTTGCTCCTCCTCTTCTGTTTGACCTCTGAACGCTGAAAGACCTAAAAGGTCTGCTCTAGCTACATATTCCATAGGTGATCTCATCCAGTCTGTGGCTTTAAATGTAAGTATACCAGCCATATGCTGATGGCTGCCAAATCTATACCTCTCTCTAGAACTCTGAATCCTGACAACCAACTGTCTACTTGACATCTCCATCTGGATATCAAATAAGCATCTCATATCTATCATGGCAAAAATACAAGCTTGATTTCCCCCAAAACTAGTTTATCTGCCAATCTTTATCGCAATAAATTCCATAACCAACTGCTCAACTGCTCAAGGCAAAAATTTAGAAATTATCCTTAATTTATCTTATTAATCACCCAATCATCCCAATGTTCACAAACATCCTTTGAAAAAAAATCCGTGGTTCTTCATCCCATTGCTACCACCCTGGGTCCAAAATACTATGATATCTCACCAAGGCTACAACAAAAGCATCCTAACTGGCTTTCCTGCTTCCCCTCCTGCTCCCAGATAATCCCCTCTCCACCCAGCAGCCAGAGTGGAAAATGTAAATCAGATCATGTTACTCCCTTGATTAAAACTTTCCAAAGGTTTCCCATCCACACACCTTAGCTTAGAGCTGATGATTCCCTGCCTAACCCAGCTCTGCCTTGCCTTGCTCTCCAATCACGCTGCCCCTCATCCACCACAATCCAGCCACACCAGGCTCCCTTTGCGCCATGAATTCACCATGTTTGTTTCTCTTGTTGAGTTCTTCCTTGAGCCATTGTCTCATACTGGAATGCTCCTCCCTAGCTCTTTGCACAGCAGCTCCTTTGTGTTATTCAATTGCTCCTTAAGTGTCTCCTCTTCCTTCTCCGACACCTGATCTAAAGAAGATGCCCAAGCATAAATCCATTTTTGCATAAATCCGTTTTTGCATAAATCCGTTTTTGATATTTGCTATTTTTCTTAATGATTTATTCTTTGTCTCTCTAACTGAAATGCAAGCCTCGTGGGCACATGAAGCTTGCTGGAGTTCTTCACCTCAATAATCTCTCAACCCAAAATAGTGCTTGATAAAAAAAAAAAAATAGTGCTTGATACAAGGTAGGGTTTCAGGGAACACATGCTGCACGAATGTATCAATGAACAGATTTACCTGTATTCATAAAAACCGTAATTACGTGATAAAGTGGTTAAGTGTGAATTCACCTGTACTTTTGAAACATTTTGTTTTGAAGACATCAAACCACCCTGGAAGTTCTGCCGAGTAAACACTCAGACTGAGGCAGACAGACACATACAGCAGAACTAGTTCGCACTCTGAATAGCCTCCTTAACTGAAGACGAGGCCAACAACGCCCACGTTTTGGAAAGATCCTACATGTTACTCAAATTTGAGAAGGGCCGTTGGTGTTCTGTATTTGAGCCAGGTGCCCTTGATCTTGTAACATTTCGCTGCCCGTGTAATTGGTAGTCCCCTCTGTAGTAAAGGTTGAAAAGACCAAGGTGTGACCCATGGGTGCTGCCCCACCCCAGAGGCAGACAGCAAGTGTGTGTGGCTGCTCTTCTCCCATTTTCTTCCTGTGCTCATTCAACACGTTGCCTCATAGACCATCAATGACCAGGAGAGATTATTCACCCAGAATCTCATATCTCTCCTGCAAAGATACACACATTGATAATGGCGAACATTCCATTCCTCTAATAAATCATTCGTAGCTTTTTATCTATCATTTTTAAATGACTCTAAAAATATCTGGTGGTTATTAGTAAACTTCAGCTCTCATACATATTGAGAACAACAAATACAGTTACCTTTTACCAAATTTCCCTGCTGAACGTTTTAGAAAAATGGAGCCATTTGGAGAAATTAAAATCACCAATGCTGAAACCAGATGAGGGAAGTAATCTCTTGAAGAGGCACATTTAGAATGACCTCTGATTTTTAGAGTATAAAATCACACACTAAACCCACCAGATGGTTATAAGTTAATCTCTTATATTTACTTCAAATTTTCCCATTTCCAAGGGGGAATTATTTTGAGTTTTATTTTTCCTAATATACTACTTCAAGCTCTGAATAATTACACCCCCTCCCAACACACACGCATACACAACAAACGCTCAGAAAATCTTGTATCTCCCATGGGGCTAATTAAAAAGGATTCTGATTTCTATAAGGAATGAATGAGATCTTTGTTAACCTACTTTAACAGGACTCTAAATGACCCTGTATTTATCTTGCCCTACTTTTCAAAATGTAACTGACCCAGAATAAAGTAAGCTTATCCCCAAACTCCTGGCAAAAACAGAACCAAAGTTCCCTGAAGACGAAACCGTATATACAACCTAAAAAAGAAAAAAAAAAAAACTTTCCCTGAAAAACATTGTTCACTGCAAACACCACTGCTTCCAGAGCTATTTTGTTTTTCATTTAATTGGGATACTTTTAAGATTATGAAGCTTTACAATATGAAGGCAAATAATCCTCCAAAAAACCACAGCAGAAGACAGTATCAGCTATTATGATATCAGGAACTTTCTGGAAGCTTTTTTGTTGGGACAGTACAGCACTGATAGCTGGTGAAGGGCTATAACTTGAGTATTTTCTCCGGGTGTAATAATCACCTGATTGGCAAAAAAACAAAAACAAAGAAACCCAGAGATGATTTGCTTTTATTCATAATAATAAAGCAGTCTGCCTTGGTTAAAGAAGCAAAAATACTGTCTGCATATTTCTTACTCTTCATGCATCATTTCCATCAAAATCCCACACTGGGGACCTAGGTACTAAAGGGCAGAAATCCTACCCAGAAGCATTTTATTAAATCCACTCCTCTTTCTCAGGCTTCACAGTTTCATTCACTCACTGTCATAAGGTAGAACAGAATTTCTCTCAGAAACATGATACTAAAACACTATTGAGCCCCTAAACACCATATACATACCTCACTGCCTCGGATCTAAAGAAATCTTTGTTTCCATCCTGTCTGATTTTCCTGAACACTGAACAATTTTTCTAATTCAGGATACTTTATATGTATTTTTTCTTTTTTTTAATTTAAATTTAATTTTTACTTTATATTGGAGTATAGTTAATTTACAATACTGTGTTAGTTTCAGGTGTACAGCAAAGTGATTCAGTTATACATACACATATATCCACCTTTTTCAGCTTCTTCTCTCGTATAGGTTACTACAGAATATTGAGTTTCCTGTGCTTTACGGTAGGTTCTTGCTGATTATCTATTTTATATATAGTAGTGTGTCTATGTTAATCCCAAACTCCTAATATATATCTTTATAGTGGAATGGCCACTCATTTTTTTCATTACACAGTTGTTTATTGAAAGCCTAAAACACGTCAGAAATTTCATTGGCAATAAAGATACAAGATTTCCTATGCAGGGCACCTAACGTACTTAGAGGAACTCAGATGGCTTATTAGAGCAAGAGATGTCCAAAGACGAAAGGAAACTCCAGGATAAGGAACAATTACAGAGGGTTCAGCAGGAAAACAAACTCCCGGGAAGTTCTTATCTGTCTTCCTTGTTGATGTCACTTTCACATGATGTCAACAGGCAAAAGCACAGCTGGACTACATGCCTCTTGCAGGTGCTCAATCTATTCATCTTTGCATCCTTAGCACCCTACCTATGGTTGCCATCCCGTATTTACTGAACAAGTGAATAAAATTCAACATTACATCGCACAATTATTCTTGTAATCTAACCCAACGAACACAAATGTTTTCTAATGGTATTAAAAGGAATACATAAATGGAAAGCCTCCCTTCAGATGGATACTCAGTAAATCATGACTAAATTTAAATGGAGTAATAACCTAACTACAGAGACTCACATTTCACTGCTCAGCCCTACCAAGCAATGTCTACCCAGAAGGCATAAAGGGCTTTTTAACCTTTTAAAATATGTCATCTAGAAGATAACAGCACTAAATAAAACATATGAGCGTTGTTTGAAACAACACAGTAACTTGGCTGGACATGGTTTTATACAGGTTCGTGCAGATGGTTAACCATTCGCCAGCATTTTGGCAGGACTGCATGAAAGCTAACTCCTCGTGTGGTGCCAAAGGTTAACAGAATACACACTCCTTCCTAGTCCTTTGTCTAACTGATGATAACATTCTGTATTCGGATGCTGTTGTTCTAATGAGCTAGCACTGGCCTACCTCCTTTTTGAAAACAAAATAATGTGCTCCTGGTACACAAAATTATTGTGTCCTTCTACGGCCAAAAAAATATTATATTTATGTGTTAAAAAGAAACAACTTAAATCGGGACTTCCCTGGCAGTCCAGTGGTTAAGACTTCACCTTCCAATGCAGGGTGTGCAGGTTCAATCCCTGGCTGGGGAGCTAAGATCCCACATGCCTCACAGCCAAAAAACCAAAACATAAAACAGAAGCAATATTGTAACAAATTCAATACAGACTTTAAAAATGGTCCATATCCAAAAAAAAAAAAACTTAAATCTGAAATGTATAAATTGTCCAAAATTGTTCAAAATTGCCATAGTTACCACTTAAAATATCACAAGATGAGTCAGCCTAGTCAGTCAATTTCACTCATTTTTTTAAATTGAACTATGGTTGATTTAAAATATCATGTGAATTCCAGGTATCAATTTCACTCATTATTAATTTGACTTTCAAATGGGCCCTCTACCTGTGTCGTGCTATTAAGCTTTCCATGACATAGGAAGTTCTCAAGAGTTTCTTTGAAAATGGGATCTTTTATCTACAACAATTTATATTAAGCATATTGATATAAAATAGTATTTAATGGTCTTATTATTTGATGCTATTAAAATACTTGGTGAAAACACTCTAAATAAAAAGGGGGCTTCCCTGTTGGCGCAGTGGTTGAGAATCTGCCTGCCAATGCAGGGCACACGGGTTCGAGCCCTGGTCTGGGAAGATCCCACATGCCGCGGAGTGACTAGGCCCGTGAGCCACAATTACTGAGCCTGCGCGTCTGGAGCCTGTGCTCCGCAACAAGAGAGGCTGGGATAATGAAAGGCCCGCGCACCGCGATGAGGAGTGGCCCACATTTGCCGCAACTAGAGAAAGCCCTCGCACAGAAACGAAGACCCAACACAGCCATAAATTAATTAATTAATTTAAAAAAAAAAAAAAAGGAAGTTAATACTTTGGACATTATAGTTGCTACCACTATTATCTCAAGCAGCTCAGCTTCCAACTTTGGAGCTTCTCCACCTTATTATCCATAGTCAATAACTGCAGAGTCCTATTGAGTCTTCCACCTTAATGGTTTCTTATCTGTCCCATACTTTCCTACTCACTGCTATAACTCGAATCCATGCCAACATTACCCAATACCCAGATATTTGCAACGCTTTCTAATCAGTTTCTCCAATTTCACTTTCTCACCCCTTTCAAGTCTTCCTATACCTCAAACCCAGACTAATCTCCTAAGGCACAACTCTGACCATGGACCCTGTCCTCTCATTCTTAAGACCCAATAGCTACCTGCTGCCTAAAAGCAAAATCCCCAAACTTCTTGGGCTTGAATTCAACTCCCTCAAGGATCTTCATCCCAGAAATACTACTGAAGGGATTCCTCCTTTGGTCTCAAATTAAATGGAATGGCAAAGAAAGTCCCTTCCAACTTGAAAACTCTGTGGTATTATCCAGCTTTACCCTTTACTGCTTCCATAATCGTATCTGCCCGATACATCAAAGAAATGTTCTCTGAACATACCTTTCCCACCTGAAGAGCTTAGCAGAGATGTTATTTCAGACCAAATATGTAGTTACTATTCTCTTAGGATAAAAGGGAAGGAAGCACCTATTATTTTGCCAGGTAAGAAATCCAATGGAAAGACGTAAAGAAATTCTATAATGGAAACCTCAGTAAAGCAAATAATTTTTAAAAGCAACCATTTATCTATCATTTTAATAGCTTAAACTTTCATATCCACAGTTTATTTAAAATGTGGACCGTCCATGGTAGTACAAAATGCACTAAACTAAAATAAATTCCAGTTTTTACATTAATCTGCTCAAATTGTTCAAATTCACCAATGTCATTTTTTTTTCCTCCCTAAAATCCAACCATTTCAATGTTACTATCCTCACTAGACTAAGAGATCACAAATATCTCTCTACAAAAAGTGCCCTTGGGGCTTCCCTGGTGGTGCAGTGGTTGAGAGTCTGCCTGCCAGTGCAGGGGACACGGGTTTGAGCCCTGGTCTGGGAGGATCCCACATGCCGCGGGGCAGCTGGGCCCGTGAGCCACAACTACTGAGCCTGCGTGTCTGGAGCCTGTGCTCCCCAACAAGAGAGGCCGCGATAGTGAGAGGCCCGCGCACCGCGATGAAGAGTGGCCCCTGCTTGCCACAACTGGAGAAAGCCCTCGCACAGAAACGAAGACCCAACGCAGCCATAAATAAATAAATAAATAAATAAATAAATAAATAAATAAATAAAGTGCCCTTAAAAATCCCTTCATAAAGTCATTTTCTCAAAGATCACACAAATGATGAACAATAAATGATGTTTATTGTCCTGCTCTATGAATTTCAGCAAAGCACTGCCTGATTCCTTAGGTCTGATGCCTTGTTGGCCTTGCGCACATAATATACCTGTTTTCATAGCATAGCAACAATGATTCACCACATTTCAATGCAGACATTTTAATCTTTTCTTGAGCGTATTATTCTCAGTCAAGGTATGGCCATAATTGCCTCACCTTATATAAGTTTTTGGCTAAAATAAAATAGGCATTATTAGTTAAATAGGCCTCTTTCTTCCTTTTAAAAAGGTTCTGAAATGAGGAGAAAAAATCTTTCTTATGAGCGGTCATCCTGAGCCTTTCATATGACATAAAATCTCTTTACTCATATTACTCCAAGGATCACTAAGCACATGTGAATTCTGTGAAATACAAGTCTGCTTACATGGTGTACAAAGCCAAATGCTTTTAAGACTATTGCCAACAGCCTGCAGTTCGGTAGTTGCTAATGTTCATAATATTGTCTATCAATGTTTTTGTCTACATAGCTAATAACCGTGCAATGAAACCAAAGTTACCTTCAGAAATACATACAAGTTCCTTCTTTCTTTCCTTCCTTCCTCCCTCCCTCCTTTCTTTCTTTCTCTCTTTCTTTCAACAACTCAGGCCGAAAGAATCATTACAAATCTGCTGATAACAATATAGAACTTAACTTTGGGAAATCCATTCATTTCACGGTTAAGCCTTCATTCTACAGTCATGGGAACTCCTCAGTTGAGAGTACTTGGCTAATGTGAGTAGCCCTTGCCCAGTGTAAAGCTGACTATAGTATAGTATTGGTTTTCCACCTCTCCCCCCTATAGAGTAATGCATCCAGCAGCATATTCCTCTAAAGAGACCATGAAGGAAAATCATTCACACCGGCAGCACATGTATATCACATTTCCACTGCCAAGCAGCCCATACTCATCTCCTACTGTAGAGCAGATGGTATAACCTAGTATAATTCAAAACATGCTATAAGAAAACACTCATTTCTCAGTAATTTGCTAATTATTTTGAGCTACTTGTGAACCTGAGATTAATGTTACTTGAAAATGCCTATCCATATTCAGGATGTGAAAGATTGCTATAAAAATTAAAAATTAAAAAAATAAAAGTTTGCTATGGATTAACTAGGATAAGGCTAAGATTTATGTGCACTTTCCAGAGAAAGTTGTTCGGGAAATTCCCTCTTTCAAATTGTTCTTTGAACTATGTCGGAGTGGCTGCGGTGCAGTGGTAAGAAAACTATCCTCCAGGTCAAAACTGAGTTCTGCTGCTCACTAACTGTGTGACTCTGGGAGAGTAATTCCATCTTTGTGAGCCACAGCTTCCTCCTCTGTATCTTGAAGATAAAAATATCTACCTTACAGTATGGTTGTAAGGATCAAATGAGGTAATGTACGTAAGGGTGCTGTGTAAGCTAGAGCATGCTACATGAAACTCTACAGTGGGGAAGAAAACATTTTTAAATATAACACCTATAATACTATTATAAGTGCTAAAATAGGTACTCTGGGAGAACAGAGGAGAGAGTGTGAATCGCAGCCAGAGAAAGAGTGGGGCTCATGGAGAGGGCCGAGTCTGGCTAAGTTTGGGATGAATAGGGATAGAGGAGGACTAGATGAGCTGGACTCTTCCAGTGGAAAGAGGAGACAGGAGAGCTGCAGGGGGAACCACCTGAACAAAAGCACACAAGCAAGAGAGCATGGCCCCTCAAGGAGCCATGGGGCTGGAGCACAGGGTGCTTGTGGGAGATGAGGGCAGAGAGGAAGGTGAGCAGCAGATAGGAAGTGCCTGTGAGCCACACCAAGAAGTCTAGACTTTATCCCATGTGTGATGGGAAGCCACTGAACAGAAATGTCAAAACTGAAAACCAGACATCTGGTTTACCATTTTTTCCTATCCACCATGCAATATCTACTCTAGCTGTGTGCTCCTGGACAAGATATCCTTTGGGACAAAGACTTTAACTGTAATATCTACAAAGAAATTACGATGCATTTATTGAGCTCCTACTCTGTGTCAGGCAGGCATGGTGCTAAGCCCTTTGCATGCATTATGGTTCATCTTCAAAGCACAGGTGCAATACAGGCATTATCACCCATATTCTAAATATGAGGAAACCGAGACAAAAAAGATAAAGTCTCTTATCCAAGTTCAAGGAACTGGTAAGTGGCAGAGCCAGCATGAGAAATTAGATTTACCTGGAAGTTTGCACTTTTTGACTGCTTTCAGCCAACTCCACCACCACCACTGCCTCTGGTAACCACAAATCTGATCTTTTTCTGTGAGTTTCTATGTTGGGTTGGTTGTTTGTTTTTGAAGTATTATTGACCTACAACACTATATTAGTTCCTGTTACATAACACAGTGTTTAAATATTTCTATACATTTCAAAAGGATCACCATAATAAGTCTAGTTACAGTCTGTTACAAGATAAATAAGTACTAGGGGTGTAATGTACACATGATAAATATAATTAACACTGTTCTATTTTATATATGAAAGTTGTCAAGAGTAAATCCTAAGAGTTCTCATCATATGGAAAAAATTTTTTTTCTATTTCTTTAATTTTGTAACTATTTGAGATGATGGATGCTCACTGTACTTATTGTGATAACCAGTTCATGATGTCTGTAAGTCAAGTCATTATGCTGTACACCTTAAACTTATACAGTGCTGTATGCCAATTATATCTCAATAAAACTGGAAGAAAAAATTAAATAAATGCATACATACATACATATCAGGATCAACTGATTCAGGAAAAAAGGAAGGGAGGGAGGGAGGGAGAGAGAGAGAGAGAAAGAGAGAAAGGAAGGGAAGGGAAGGGAAGGGAAGGAAAGGAAAGGAGGAAGGAAGGAAGAAAGAAAGAAAAAGAAAGAAAGGAAGGAAGGAAGGAAGAAAGAAAGAAAAAGAAAGAAAGGAAGGAAGGAAGGAAGAAAGAAAGAAATTAGATTTACCGACCATTTATTGATGCGCTATCTTCCTGATACACTTTAGGGCACATGAATTACTACTCATATGCAACCAAAACTTGAGAGAAAAATAAGAACATTGGGTTTTTTCCAATAAATGAAAATTTGATTCAAACTACTTATGACGAGTATATGACACCACAAAAATGCACTTACTGAGAATTTTTTAAATTCTTACCTCAAGTACTATCCCTCAAAGTATGTTTCTTGAGTCTATAGAAATTACATGATATTTATTTTTAAAAGCCACTGACCCCAAAGTCAAGAAGCTAATCATTCAAAACCATGTTTAATTAAAAAGAGATATCAGAAAGAAAGTCTTTCGGGGATTTTTATCATACATGACACAAATAAATATAATGCACAGCATGGTGACTATAGTTAATAATGTTGTGCTGCATATTTGAAAGTTGCTAAGAGAGTAGATCTTAAAAGTCCAAAAAAGTCCTCATCACAAGAAAAAGAAATTCTGTAACTATGTATGGTGACAGATGTTCATTAGACTTATTGTGATCATTTCACAACCTACACAAATATTGAATTGTTATATTGCACACCTGAAACTAATATAATGTTGTATGTCTATTATACTTCAATTCTTTTAATAATAAATTAAAAATAAAAAAATTAGTGACTCAAAAGCTATGGCTTCTAAATAACATTCTAAGAATGTTACATAATACTGTCAATAATCTTTCAAGTACTTTAAAATACATAGTGACATAAATATTTTCAAAGACTTGCCATAGCCTTATTTCTTCTACACTAGCTGACTTTACTCAGCTCCAAGATATGCAACAGAGGTGTAAAGTCTAGTGGCTAAGGAATTTTCAAAGTACATAACAAATATCGCCAAGAAACATTAAAAAAATACGGACAGTACTTATTTGCATAAAGGCACACGTAATTCATGGGACTGAAAGTTCACTCACTTTTAATATTACTACTATTCCTTTTTATTAGGGCAAAATAAGGATGTACATTTAAAAGAGGCCATACAAAAAGACGTAAAATAAGTGCAAACAATGCCAAGCAAATTATGGTTAACTATTTAATTTTCATTGCAAATAAAACACATGCACTCAGATTGAGAAACCGAAATACCAAGTTCCTTCCAGGTATTCCTTACTTTCCTAAGTAGCTGAGATAGCAATAAAGATATTGAAGTATACTGAAAGATTCTACAATTGGAAAAATACAGATACATGTCTATATTTTACCATAAGAGAGACAGAAAGCAATACAATTTGTGAATAAATGACAGTGAGGTTCCCACAGTTACCACACCCAATCTTAATACCTTGCAATGAAAAATGGAGATCATCGATGCCCAAGGAAACCTGTTCGTCTTCGGTGGGAAGCACAGGACTAGATGCCATCCTTTGACTCAATGGAGATTATATCATGTTCATCTCAGTTAAAGAAGTGAACTAAAAATAGAAGGGATAAATGCTCATTAGTAACTCTGCAGCTCTGCATTTCCAGTAAACATGCATTGCCAGAAATCAACAGCAACCAGAAACTGCCCTCCAAAAGAATCACAGCTTTCTAGTGAGTGTTGCTTAGTTCATATGGAATAAAGTGACTACGCCTTCTTTTTTGAATCATAATCAAGATTTTGCCCTATGACCTATTCAGTCCCCTTAGAGTTGCAGGCAGAACTCCACAAGAGCTAGCATTGCAGATTCTATAATAGCGGTGAAAAGGAAAGCTACGCAATTATATTTTATAATTTGTCCAGAGGATGTAAAGCTGACACGAACTGATATCTTAGGTATTTGTGTGTATTATATTATTAGCCTCAACATACAAGGATTTTCTTTAAAGCTTTTCATTTAACTTAGTTCCTTTTCTGCTCCATGATTGTTGCCATTTACTGGAAACAGTAAGAACTGGGTCTGCATAGTTTGCAAAGTGAAACTAAAAAAACTATATCAAAAAGAATGTTTTCATGGGTTATCTATGATATTGAATTATTTTCCTAAGCCCTTATTTTTCCACCTACACATTTCTTTCTCTACCCCCACTTTGACTCTTAAGGAATCCTTCCAGTAAGAGTAATTCTTACTGAGCAACTCTTTAAAAGTACTGCTTCGTGTATGTGTACGCCACTATTAGTATTCTGGGGGCTGAGAATAAATCATTGACTTCTCCCATACAGATGATGACTTCCTTAGCAAAATAAACTTAACCAAGTACATAAAAACATAAAACGTATCAGGGGACGGATAGAGGAATGGATAAATGTACAGACACGTGATCAACAAAGTACAGCAAAACGATAATGGCAGAACCTGTGTGTTGAATATGTGTGTTCACTGTTAAATCCTTTAACTTTGCTGTATATTAGAAATTCTTCGTAATAAAATGTTGGGGGGGAGAGACAAAAAAATAAATAAACCTGAGGCCAAGAACTAGATACAATCAGTCATATCCAATAGACCACTTAAAAAAATGCAAAGGACAAAAATCATTAAACATCTAATGCTAGAGCCAGACTTCGAAAATCTTTCAATCCTGTCTTCCCACTCTGTTTATCATCCAAAACTCCTTTATCATCTCTCCCATGGATCACTGTTGTTAAAGATTTTACCTACCAGATAAACTATGTTTATTAATTAATATGTTTATCAATTAATAATTAATTTGTTTTATCCTCTGAAGTAAGATGAATCAGAGCCTGCCTGAGGTAACACTGTTCCTATACAGAGTTTATACAATTCTAATCAAAATAAAAAGCTTCTTGTTCGTTCAATGAGCCTGTGCAGCCTGCTGATTGATAAAGGTGCAAATGTCCTCAGTTGTTGGTGTACTAAAGACCTCCACTACCCATTCCCATGCTGAGAGCTCCTGAACGCAAAGTGAAGGCAAAGCACTTCTTCATGATGACGGGGAGAAAAACTGAATTCCAGAATTAATTTCCTAATGGCACCCACTATTCCATGCCCGGGCTATTAAATAAAAGGATAATAACGATAGTAGCAAACACTTATGTAGCACTTACTATATATAGGTACTGTTCTAAGCATGAGTTAGGTATCGTAATTATCCCATATTTGAAAAGACAAAACTGATATGCACAAATGACATATACCGTTGTCTAAGGACACATAGCTAATAAATGATGGAGCTAAGATTTGAACCCAGATGGTTTTGGTTTCAAGAGTCCATGCTCTTAGCCAATACAGGTTGGTACCTCATAGAGCCAGCTAGAGCTAGCTAAAACTTAGCCAGATTTTATTAATTCCTTCTTTTACTCATTTACTCAGCAAGCATTTATATATGCTATATGCTGCTCTCAAGGAATTCAATCTTCTGAGAATGACAGATAAACACATATTGAGTGAAATCTTCTCAGAAACGTATGTAGAAGGTGTTATGGAAGCAAAGGAGAAGGCATGTCCTATCGCTTGAATCTGGAGATAGATGTGATTAGAGGAGTGTACTTAATATAAAACAGCATCTCCCTCCAAATAGTCCTGTAAGCATTATTCGGGTAATGCCTTGAATTTAATAAGAATGTCTCTGAGGGCCACTCACTGCCATTCAAT
This sequence comes from Balaenoptera musculus, assembly GCF_009873245.2. Taxonomy (NCBI): domain Eukaryota; kingdom Metazoa; phylum Chordata; class Mammalia; order Artiodactyla; family Balaenopteridae; genus Balaenoptera; species Balaenoptera musculus. The sequence continues at coordinate 138,383,194 of NC_045786.1, read as the reverse complement.
ATTAAATAAATATAAGTTATCAAATGTAGGGGAAAGAACTTAAAATAAAAACAGAATAATATGCAACAAATTGATAACCAGAGAATCAAGAAATGTTCCTGGACTAGACTGGCATGTGGAATCCACTCTATTCTATATTAAAGTTGTAGAAAAAAAATTAGTATTTGTAAAAAAAAAAAAAAAAAGTCTAGACCTTAAAATAACTTATGTGTCTCAGAGGTTTCTGTTTTTAACAGTGAAAATTTATTAACAAACAGGTCAGTAAAATATAATATTTTTTTATTTACTGAAGAATTTCCTAGAGCTTCTAAAAAATGTAAATCAAAAGTAAAACCAGGGAATTCCCAGGTGGTCTAGCAGTTAAGACTCCGCGCTTTCACTGCCAAGGGCCCAGGTTTGATCCGTGCTCTGGGAACTAAGATCCCGCAAGCTGTGCGCTGCAACCAAAAAACTAAAAAAAAAAAAAAAAAAAAAAAAAAAAAGTAAAACCAAGCTATGAAGACTGAATCAATTGCAAGTGTTGGATTATTGATCCCAATACTGTCTTAGTACAATTATTTACCAAAACACGCTACAGAGGTCATGAGGATCTGACTGAAGACAACATATGATGACGTTTCCAACATAATTGTTTTTGGTGAGAAACAGTTGACATCTCCAGAGAGGAATTTACTTGCTAAATAGGGCTCATGAAAAACTGGAACACAGTAGAGAAGACAAGCTTTGAGAGACTTCTCAGGACCTTAACTGAGAAGCTAGAAAGAATATGAGCAAGGAAGGCATAAAGAGTAATGAGGCTTGGCCAGGTGCTCAGTGAGTCACTCACAAGGGTCTATCAACCAAAATCCTGAGGGCCATCCTATCATTTGCCCTCCGACTCCCCTGTGGGGAGCACGAGGGCTGCCTGCTCAGGTGGAATCACAGCACAGACAAGCCCTTCTTCCCAGGTGGTCCGCATCACCTTACTTTTCCTTTTCAAATAAAAGTTACATACAATTATGTAACATCAGGGTTCAGAATGAAAATAATAGATCATCTTCAGACACATACGAAAGATTAGGTAAAGAATTAATGTAGTGGCATTAAAGATTCGAAGATCAAGTAGAATCATGTGGAACTGTGTTTTTAAAATCCATGTAAATTAATACACATGCTGTTATAAATGGCATAAGCTATTTTGATACGACTGTGGTTTGCTTATGCAATACATCTTAATATGCGTCTGGTTTCTCTAAAACCTCAAAACACTAGAATATTTCCCTTTTAAAAGAAATCTTGGCATATACTTTGGATTATTATGATTAGAATTTTTACAACTCAAAAGTGAAATTTGAATAGAGATCATTTCTAATGAATGGAATTTTTAGTGATTTTATTTTCTTCCTTTTGCTTATCTGCATTTTTTAAATTTCAAATGATGAATGCCTATTTCTGCTGCAATAAGAAAAACATTTTTGCTTTTATTTTGGTGAAATGACAACAAATGGGGAATAAGGTATTATTTAGTTCAGGGTCAGTTCTCCAATCCATATGCTATGGAAACTGTATATCTATAGCTGTATAATGAGAAAAATACTCTCTTGACACAAATAAAAAATATTAGAAAACTTCTCTGGGTTTGTCAGAAATTTCTAGAAAGGACTCCTAAAAGCCTTTTCGGTAGTTCAAGAGGTCTCACTTTCTCATTAGTAGATAGTTTGTTAATGAGCCCTGCTTGCTGTTCTAACAGCACTGAAAAAAGCACTGTCAATGGGGAGAAAGGGACTTCTATGTCACCTTCAAAATTTGATCGGAAGGTGTATGTACCATAGCAGGACGTGTTAAACACATTTAGGTAGTTCTTTAACAGAGTGGTTTAAATGTTACCATTTTCCCTGGTGTAAATTCCCTGTGTTTTCTTCTGTTCTTCAGCTGTACCAGGTTATTTACGGTCGACCTAGGAATTCTAAAGGATCTCCCTTTTGTCTGTTAGGTTATAGAGCTTGTCCTCGCAACTGACAGTTGTTAACTCTGATCTGCCTCCAAGCTCACAGAAGAAAGCTGGTGACACACTTGCCATAATAAGCTTCTCCATCTTTTTCCCATTAACTTTTCCTAACTCTGTTATTACTTACCTTTTCATCATCATTTGACCAGAAGCAATTGGTGTAAATTCCCAGATCAATTGATTTTTAAGATCCACTCTTCTATCTCCTTTTAGGCAATTTATTTTTCTAATAATCACCACAAAATGCCAGAACAATCAATCCTAACTATTCACCACACTTTTGGAACACAAACACGTAGCAACTCTCTGGATATGACATTGCTGCACTTGCTACCTCACAACAAAGCAGTGTCACTCCCCAGCCAATTCCAACTATACTGATAAACCACCCACTTCAACCATGACAACAGCATTCTAAGTAAATGTAACCACTTCCCTAAAAGAGCTTTCTGTTGGCCTTGACCAAGTCCCAAATGCTCTGAACTGCAGGGTCCACTGCTATAGAAAGGGATACATATCTTATAAGGATTTCAGTGAAGCACATGAAACTAAAAACTACAGTAGCAACGAACATTTATTGCGTGCTTACTATAGCAGATGTACTACAGTATATAAATTGTATTTACTATAATCTGTGAAATGAATTTATCAGGATTATCCCATTTCTTAATCAGCAGTAAAAATTAAAAGCTAATCACAATATTAAAACGTAGAGTAAAAAAACTTAAGGATAAAAACGTCCAAAGCCACAAAACTGGATGTGTTAATAGATCAGCACAACTCTAGAAAGCATGCACTCAGGAAGTAATTATTTTTAATTTTCATCAGCTCATTTTAACCTAGAAATTCTGCCCCTGCACCCCACCCTCCAATTTTTAAAGCTCATAATACCCCCAGCAAAAGTTCCCTGCCTTCATTACTACCATGTCACCAGTCTCCCAAAAAACCTAGAGAGATCTTTAAGTTACAAGTACTGGCAATGGTTTGGGGGCTTTTCCCCATATATATCTCTTCATTCCTTTTGCCATCACCTCTGCCCGTGACCCCATTACTTTGTCCCTAAATTGCTACCAAAGATTCCTGGCTTTCCTATTAACTCTAGCTTCTCCACCCCTATCTTTAAAGAATCCCAGAGAGGTCTGGGATTGGTGGCAAGAATTACTACAGAAGTTGAGGATGAGACAGAGGTCTGAGTGTGCTGAAGATCAGGACCGATAGCAAGATTTTAGACAAGTATACACCTCAACAGGGGGACCTCCAGCCCTCACCAACCCCACCTTCTCCATGAGTGCTGGAGCCAGACGCATGCCCCGATCCCTTGCTCCACCCACAGGTGGGATTTCAGAGGATGCTTTTCTGGAGAGAGTAAAGTCCCTAGAAAAGACCTCTAGAGATTGATATTTGGGATTCCTCAATAGAAAAGTCAGTTCCATGCCAAATCACCCAACTGTGAAATTCCACTGATTGGCTTTTTCATTCCTCACTCTTGAATATGACTGGACAGCCAAAGATTATGAGACATTTAAGGAGAGCCTCCAAGAATGAAAGGAAGAGATCAAAACAAACACAAAAGAGGAACCCTGAGGAACCAGCAAACATAGGAAAGGAAAGAAAAATTAAAAATGAAACTGATAATTGAAAATTTTTAGAAATGACGCCATAAGGTGAACTCTATTTTAAAGCTTATAAAAGGCTTCACCATATCAGTTACAAACAGAATCAACATTTCTTCCATTTTACACCTTCACATGACAATGCACTATATAACAAGAGATATATTTTAAAGTTTTGTTCTGCATGCTGCTAACACATTTCACTAGCTTTTTCTTTAACCATTGGATTTTTAAAAATATCAAAGCAAAAAGTCATATTCTATTGGACAGAATTAATTTTGGAAAGCCCTTGTAAAATCAGACTTAGTCTTGTTTATAAATATCCACACCCACCATATGCTGAAATGGAAAGCAAAATGCAAGACAACTACCTTGGCAGGAATGAATGCTTAAAGATTTTAATCATAGCCCTCTGAACAAGCAAGCACTACCGTTTGCTCTATTTCCTCCAAAAGACAAAAGTCAATTCCATCCTCAGTGATACAATGGTAATACTACACAGAAGCTCAGTATGAATTCACAATTCCACAGGAATCTGAAAATTACCAAGGCAATTTTCCTTTTGAGGATTACAAAGTCTACAGAGTTAGTAATAGTGAAATGGGCAGCCATAGCAGAGTTTTGAGTAGAGGAGAGATATAATTTGACTTATGTTTTAAAATTATCATTTGGACTGATGTGTGGGAACAACACATGGGACAAGGAATGAAGCAGGGAGACTAGTTAAAAGGTTATCACAGAATGGATGGACAGAGGGATAGACAGATGGGTAATAAATGAGAAAGCAAGCACGGTAAAATGTTAAGGGTGGAATCTAGGTGTTGAGAATACAGCTATTTGTGTAAAGTTCTTTCAACTTTGTTGTATATTTTACAATTTTCATAATAAAATGCTGGGAGGAAAAGGTTATTACAGTAATCCAGGTGATGATGGCTGGGACCAGGGCTGCAGAAGTAGAAGGAGTAAGTGGTCAGTGGTCAGGGTCTGAATATATGTCGGAGATGGTACCAACAAGACTTCCTGACTGATTCGATGTCATATGTCATAGGAGAAAGAGAAGAATAAAAAATAACTCCTAAATTTTTGACGTAAGCAACAGGAAGGATGGAGAAGCCATGAATTGAGCCAGAGAAGGCTGCAGGTGGAGCAGGTCTGAGGGCAAAGCAGGAGTCCAGGTTTGACATTTCAGATGTACATCAGACATCAGTTCTGAAGCCAGGTAACTTGTGCATACTCCACTTTTTTTCAAAGTAAATGCTTCATGTCCCGTGGGAAACTAAGCCAACAGGATCAAGTCAGAACCAGGAAGATGGAGTTTGGCAAGGCAATAAGATAGGAACAGGGCACTATGAAAAAATATTTAAGTGCTGTATTTTTAAAGATCAATAAAAGAGCTAGAAAATAAAATAAGGACAGCTCCCATAAACAAAAGGGAGAAAAACAGAAAAGAAATATAAAACTTAAAGGCCAATCCAGTGGATCTAACATCCAAATGAGAAAACAGAGGGAGAAAATTATCAAAGAATTAATACAAGAAGATTTTCTAGAGCTGAAGGACAAACATAAGAGCACAATGAGTGCCCAATACCCTCGGTAAAACACATGGTTACAAAATTTCAGAATAGCAAGAATAAAGAATCTCCCAGAGGACAAAAAACCAAACCACACACCAAGGAACAAGAATTAGAATAGCATCAGACTTCTGTATTAGCCATATTGGACAACAGAAGACAGTGAGGAATATCTTAAAAGTTCCGGGAAAACAACATAAGAGCTAAAACTATAAAACTCTTAGAAAAAAACATAGGACAAAAGCTTCATGACAATGGATTTGGCAATGATTTCTTGGCTATAACTCCAAAAGCACAAGCAACAAAAGAAAAAATAAATTGAACTACAATAAAATTTAAAACTTCTTTTCATCAAAGAACACATTCCACAGAATGAAAGGCAGCCCATGGAGTGGGAGAAAATATTTACAAATAATGTATCTGATAAGAAGTTAATATCCATAATACATAAAGAACTCCCACAGTTCAACAACAACAAAATAAACAACCCAGTTAAAAATGGGCACAGGACTTGAGCTCAATACCATTAATCAGAATGGAAATGCAAATCGAAACTACAGTGAGATACTACCGCAAACCCATTAAGATGGTTACTATCAAAAAACCCAGAAAATAATGTAGAGAAATTGGAAAACTTTCACACCATTGGCAGGAAAGTAAAAATGGTACAGCTGCTATGGAAAACACTATGGCAGTTCTTTAAAAATTAAAAATAGAATTACCATATGATGGTCCAGCAATTCCACTTCTGCGTACATACACAAAAGAATTGAAAGCAGAGTCTCAAAGAGATTATTATATACCCATATTCATAGCAGTATATAATTCACATTATATATCCATAGTCACAATAGCCAAACGGTGGAAGCAACCCGAGTGTTCATCCATGGATGAATGGATAAACAAAATGTGGCATGTATATACAACAGAATATTATTCAGCTTTAAGAAAGAAGGAAATTCTGACACATAGTACAACATGGCTGCAACTTGAGGACACCATGCTTAGTGAAATAAGACAGTCACAAAAAAGACAAATACTGATGATTCCACTTACATGAGGTACCTACAGTATTCATATTCATAGATACATAAATAGAATGGTGGTTGCCAGGGGTGAGGGAGGGTGTGGGACATTAATTGTTTTAATTAACTTTGAATTAAATTAACCCATTGTTTAATGAGTATAGAGTTCAGTTTTGCAAGACGAAAAGAGTTCCGGAGATGGACGGTGGTAATGGTTGTTACACAACAATGTGAATGTACTTAATACCACCAAACTTTACACTTAAAAATAGTTAAATTGGTAAATTTTATGTTATGTGTATTACTACAATTTTTAAAAACTGAGATGGAAAATTATTTTCAACCTATAGTCTATATCCACCTAAAGTATTAATCAAGTGTTCGGGTAGAAAATAGTCATTTCTTGACATGCAAGTCTTCAACAAATTTATGTCCTATGCTCTCACTCTTAGAAAGCTACTGGAAAAGTTACTCCAAAAAAAAAGACAGTAAAACAAGAAAGAGGATGGGAAGTATTCCAACAAAATTGAAAACTAAACTAAACATGAGAAAAACGGGGACTAGACATTGAACACAGGAAAACAAAAGGAGAAATTGCCAGGATGACCGCCATGCAGCGGGTCGGAGCAGGAAAAAGTAGGGCTCTGCGAGAGAGGTCCAGGGTGGGAGCTGCAGGGAGGATGACATAGAAAGAGGGGATGTGAAAACAGGAAGAGGTGAACAGATAGAATGAAGGAGCACACAGACTGGTGTCTGAGGGAAACTGAAGAACCATCACAGTGAGAGTACTTTGGATGTTAAGCTAGAAGAACTGGAGGCTGATGTCAGAGGGTATTTGAATTAGTGATTTTGAAGAGGGTGTAGCTCCCGGCAAGACAAAGTTCCAATTTGGGGGTCTGAGAAACTTAAAAAAAAAAAACAAAAAACTCCTACCTCCATTCATTCCACAAAGAATTTGTGATTTGCACATGTTCACCATTCTTCTAAGTGGAAATGCTGAGAAGTTTGGGAGAGAAGGATCGAGGCAGCTCTCATCAGATGACCTCATTTTTCTCAGGAAAATAAGAAGTCAGATCATCTCTTAGGTGTGAGGGAGCTAGGGTAGGGTAGGGTCCTTGAGAAATGAAAGGTTCTTGGAACAGGTCCTAGTCGAGAACCTGAGCAAACCAAGCAGAAAGGAGTTGGAGTTTTTCTCATGTTTAGTTTAGTTTTCAATTTTGTTGGAATACTTCCCATCCTCCTTCTTGTTTTACTGTCTTATTTTTTTGGAGTAACTTTTCCAGTAGCTTTCTAAGAGTGAGAGCATAGGACATAAATTTTTTGGAGACTTGCATGTCAAGAAATGACTATTTTCTACCTGGACACTTGATTAATACTTAGGTGGATACAGACTATAGGTTGAAAATAATTTTCTATCTCATTTTTAAAAAATTGTAGTAATACACATAACATAAAATTTACCAATTTACCAAGGAGTTGGAAGGCACTGAAGGTACACAAAGACTGGATCAGCACTGGCTGCAAATGCTGACCCAAACAGCATTTTGGGTGCAAGGATCTCCCAGGAGGACCCAGGATGTGACTGATGCTCAGGTAGGAGTAGCAACAGCTGGTGACTTAATAAATTTCTGCCAACTAAAAAATGTTCTAAAATTGCTCATGGACACAAGGACTTATGTTCAAGAATGTTCATGGAAGAACTATATGTAGCAGAAAAATTGGAAACAGTCGAATCCCATCAGTAGGAGAATGGATAAACTGTATTTGAGTCATATGAGGGCAGACTATTCCACAGCTAAAATGAATGACTAGTATCAGCAAGGTTAAATATCAAAACTAAAATGTTCAGGGGTGGAGGGCAGAGCAAGTCCAAAAGGATTGATACACTATGAAGTCATTTATGTACTTTATGTAAATTTTAAACACACACATACATATATGGTAAAAGAACAGAAACACGCTTGGGAGTGATACCCACAACTTCAGGGTAGAGGGCAAAGGAGTGGGAGGGCGGGACTTCAGCTCTATAGCTAATGTTTCATTCTTCTAAAAAGTTAACATCTAGGACTTCCCTGGTGGCACAGTGGTTAAGAATCCACCTGCCAATGCAGGGGACACGGGTTCAAGCCCTGGTCTGGGAAGATTCCACATGCCACGGAGCAACTAAACCCATGCACCACAACTACTGAGCCTGCGCTCTAGAGCCCGTGAGCCACAACTACTGAAGCCCACGTGCCTAGAGCCCGTGCTCTGCAACAAGAGAAGCCACCGCAATGAGAAGCCCACGCACCGCAACGAAGAGTAGCCCCCGCTCACCACAACTAGAGAAAGCCCGTGTGCAGCAATGAAGACCCAACGCAGCCAAAAATAAATTAATTTTTTAAAAAAGTTAACATCTAAGTAGGATTACATTACAGATGTTAGAAATAGTCATCCTTTTTTTCCAGACCAAACTTTTAATTATTTTATTGAACAACACATTAAATGATTCTCTAAAACAGGTATCTTAACTGATTTCCTCTTCCCAGATCATTTTGCATTTGCAGATTTTAAGCTATTTTACCATCTGTTGACCCATTATGAATCAAAAGTTATTAATAAAGTTTATGGTAAGTGGCAAATATGATATTTAACAAAACATCATTAAGAAATTCCATTCTTAACATTTTTAAATTGTAATAGAATTCTACTTAGGTTAGAGAGGAGAGATGAAATGGTTGAAAGAGCCCTAGACTTAAGAGTCGGAAAAAAAAAAAAAAAGAGTCGGAAGAATCTGGCCTTGGTCCCAGCTCTGCCACTGACCTCAAAGCCTTGGATAATCATCAGCCTCTGTAAGGTCCCGTTTCTTCATCTGTGAAATGATTTTGTCTGAGCCAACTCACACTTTCGGGTTCTTGCCAAAGAATCTAACCCGAAGTTCTCTGCTGTGCATTTAAAAACCCTGGATTACAAGAAATAATATTCCTGGAGGAACGCCTGAAAGACTAAACGTCCACCCATTCCTGGATGTGGTCTTTGGCTCCTGTCCAGCCATCAGGGAGCTGTGAACCTGAACTGCATTGTTTTATCCCCCTAGAGAACTGCTTTTATTAAAACGTATTCTGGCATAATCCCATAAACCTTACCAAGCAGGATATTATAGGAAGCAGTCAAGAGAGACCTACCATTGTACTTCTTACACAGGAGTTCAGGAAGACAGTCTGTAAGCCACATAGTGTTTCTTTCATGAGAACAAGCTGTGGAAAATTCTCAGGTCTCAGTACCAAGAAAAACTGTGATCCTGAGCATTTATTCTTTTAATCTAATGACCATGTTATTTTTTATAAACAAAGTTTCCCTCTCTTTATTTTGGCTGGCATAGCCTGGATCTAGCAACTACAAATGACTTTATGGAAAACAAGGTGCTATCCCACCGGCTTTATGCACCTACTCTTATTTTTCCTTCGTTGCAATATCCTCATCTATTTTTCTATTCAACTGAATTTTATGTTTCTATGCAAACTAACTCAAAATTTCTCTACAATAAAGGAGGGTACAAATAAGTGAGTTAAACAAACTCGGACTTTCTGTAGCACAAGATGAGATAACATGTAGCATGCTGAAAATTACAAAATGAGATACAAATGCAAGTTGTTCTCCATTGGTGAGAAAGAAAAATTTATTAGTGGAAGATGAAATTTATGTGCTTTCAGTAAGTGAGATCTTTTTAATATTTTTCCATGTCAAGTCGCTTGAAGACATCCAGATTCCAGTTCTAAGCTCTAGGAAGAGATTTAATTTGTAGACAACACGGTGAAGCATCCCTAAAACACTATGAATGACTTTGTGACTTACTCTATCATTTCTGCCAGGTTCTGTTTGTTCCCGTCCCATCTTCTTGAACTAAGTGCATATCCCCTGTAGCCTCATTCCCATGGAGACCCTGAATCAATGGGGAGTCTTGCCTGGAAGCAATGGATTAACAATGCCTCTAGTGGGAGGTGGAACAGGGAGAGGGTGGGCGAGGAAGTACTAAAGGGCATAAATTGGCTTGCTATTATTCATAAGAAAAATATATTCCTAAGAATTCTTTGCACTCAAGAATATATTTTTTCAATGATTATACTCTTGGTGAATATATTCTTACTCTGCCTCTCCCCCATGTCCCCACTCCCTGCCCATCAATCTCCTCTCTCTTGAAGGTCAGCAGTCCAGGCTCTGCGGGGTGTTTTTCTCTCTCCCTGTCCAAGTCCCCTCCCATTACAACAGGGCAAACAAAAACTGAAGGTTCCGTAAAATGCCAGCATATAAAAATGAAAACAGGACACCTTAAACATCACCTACATCTTCAAAAAGCTGTTAAAACCATTGTATATGAATTGTTTACATTTTCCAAACAGTGAAAAGAAACAAGCAATTAGGTAGGTCCGCTTGCCATTCAGGAAACTGGCTTTAGGTGGATTGGCCTTCTTCCCCAAGAAGTAGCTGTGTGACTAACAGATCACTTACTCTGGTCCTGACTCCAGGAATAACTTCTGCCCTGCGCCCAGCCAGACCAGCTAGTGCCCTGACTCCCATCGATCACCTAGTTCTTGTTAGCCTCTTCCCAGCATTTCACGCTGGAGTAGACTGCAAGCATCCTGGCATCACAGTAGAGGCTGTAGGTCCTGAATGTCAACTTGAAGTGCCTGCCAACATGGAGAAACCCAATCCTCACAAGTTCCACCGCTGAGCCTACCTGTTCTTTTGGAGCAGACCCTTTGGCCCTGGGTCTTCTCTGGATTGCGAGTGCTGAGAAGGGACTATGTTTGGCTCACTGTTGTATCTTTATCATCTAGCACAGTATGTGGCACAGAGTAGGTACATAATAAATGTTTGAGGAAAGAGTAAAAGAGTGAACAAATGAACAAACTGGAGCAAAGTTATGGAGGACACTGTTCCTACAACTCTCAGCTCCCCTGCGGGAAGCCTCCATTAAATTTTTTTTTTTTTTCTTTTTTTTAACCATTTAATGCTAGGAAAATACTTCATTTCCTTGGAAACACAGGTTGGGTTTTGTTTTGTTTTGTTTTGTTTTTTTACAGGTTGGGTTTTTTTGTGGTTGTTTCTATATTATTTCTGTTCTTGTTTTCCTTTCTGAAAATAAGAACCATATAATCAGTGTTCCTTTTTTCACCTTGGATGTCCAGAAACACAGAGCTAACTCTGAGGTCAAATCGTAGCAATTATGTCAGTCAAAGTTATGTCTGTTTTTCCCTGGCCTTTGTCTTGTTTTTTGTTTTTACCTTTTATTGACATATAATACCTTTCTTTTTTTTTTTTTTTAATTTATTTTTATTTTTTGGCTGTGTTGGGTCTTTGTTTCTGTGAGAGGGCTTTCTCTAGTTGCAGTGAGCGGGGGCCACTCTTCATTGCAGTGCGCGGGCCTCTCACTGTCGTGGCCTCTCTTGTTGCGGAGCACAGGCTCCAGACGCGCAGGCTCAGTAGTTGTGGCTCACGGGCCCAGTCGCTCCGCAGCATGTGGGATCCTCCCAGACCAGGGCTCGAACCCGTGTCCCCTGCATTGGCAGGCGGACTCCCAACCACTGTGCCACCAGGGAAGCCCATAATACCTTTCTTATACATATTTGTTGCAGTCATCTTAAATCCTTTGTGAATAAAGTAAGGAATGAACAAATTAAAAAACTAAATAACCAAATAAGCAAGCAAACCATAACTCAGAAAGTATATATATAGATGTGTATATATATATATATATATATATTTTTTTTTTTTTTTTGGCTGCATTGGGTCTTTGTTGCTGAACGTGGGCTTTCTCCAGTTGCAGCGAGCGGGGGCTAGTCTTCATTGTGGTGCGCAGGCTTCTCACTGCAGTGGCTTCTCTTGTTGTGGAGCACGGGCTCTAGGCACTCAGGCTTCAGTAGTTGTGGCACACGGGCCCAGTAGTTGTGGCTCGTGGGCTCTAGAGCGCAGGCTCAGTAGTTGTGGCACACAGGCTTGCTCCACAACATGTGGGGTCTTCCTGGACCAGGGATCGAAACTGTGTCCCCTGCATTGGCATTCTTAACCACTGTGCCACCAGGGAAGTCCCAGAAAGTATATTTAACAAGGATGCTTTTTTCTTTTTTTTCTGCAAAACACCTGAAATTTTACTCATTGTACAAAAGTATTTAATAAGCGCTACATTGGTACAGAAAAACACACAGCCTACAGCTAGTTCATCCTTTAAAACCAGAACAGCCAAGTGAAAAGTTAGTAGAGATTCTTATTTTTACTTGAAAAATAAAAATATAAACAACAACAAAAAAACAACTAAGGTACACATTGGGAATTGAACTACTATAGTTTTTCTTTCTAGAGATGTGACATCCATGTTTTCTGGTCAGTAATGTTCTATCAAACATTGTAGTAAACCAGTGTACTAAATCCAAGCAGACAGATGACCAGTAAAGCTGTTTGCTATCTCCTACTGAGCTAGACCAGTGGAACACTATCTTGGTAGGATTATTTTGACAGCAAGAAGGAAGTGCAGAGCCCCTACCCCAACAGAAAACTTAAGGAGCGGTTTTACATAGAAAGGGTTTTAAGAAAACCTGCACAAACACTAACATACTCTAAGAAAAGGAAACCTTTTAGACTACTTCCAGCATACATTCATTGGTGCCCAGTAAAATAGGAACACCAACACAGAAAGCATTTTTGCTTTCATAGCACCAACAGCTAAAAAGCACACAGCATATAATACTTTGATCTTGAAGCGAGTAATCACGGAAGTTCCAAGATTATGTCCACTAGGTTAGCCTGAGTATTCATCTATAAAAATATGTTTTCAAAAACACATAAACGAGAGTTATAGAAACAATGGGACTACATCGGGACCAGTAGAAGACAGTGAAGTGATACAAGGACTGTACATGGAAGAGTAGGAATTGATTTTCACAAGTACCTTTTAGGTAAAGAACAACTCTCTAAATTGATTCCAACAGCCAAGACTAGCTGTGATAGTAGGAGTTTCAGAAATCTTGGGATGGGCAGCTAGCTTGAGTTAAACCCTAGATAAACACTCCCAGTCAAAAAGCCCATTGAGGCTGCAGGACTGAAACTCTGACCCATATAAAAAGCTGTGAGTGCACAAAAAGCCTGGTGGGACATGCAAGGCCTGCTGGGCCAAGAGAGTTGGTGATGGTGGGTTCTTCCAACATGGACACACCAACATGTATGCTGGGCAAGAGCCCCCTGGGTGGAATGCTGGACTTGGGCTTGCTGCAGGAGCCAGACTCAGAAGCTCCTGAGAGAGGTGTCTACTCGGGGAGGAGTACTAGGGTTACTGAAGACAAGAACGTCCCAGGAAGGTCAGCTAATTTTCTTCTGACCCATCAATACTTAACATTAATGAAGAGTTGCAGAACAGAATCAGTCATTCCAAGATGTATTCTTCTGACATCATTAGCCAAGCCTCTCCCAGTCTACTGGGCTGGTGATGTCTAGAAAGATCCCATTACCTGGAAGTGGGACCTAGGGCCGCAGATGTTCTGGGAAGCTGTCATAGAAGATGATTTGCACAATTAAGTCACCACTAAACCGCTGCTTAAGCCCAGTCCCTGGTCTTCTTTTTCTGCTCGACAGTCCAGAAACATTTCTTTGAAAGCCAGAAAATCTGTAAACGTGAGCAGCACGTCGAAAATGTCACCGGCCACTTCATCTTTATGGTGCTGTAGAGTGTACTGAAAGCCGCCATGTTAAACCCAGGAATCCGCTCCAACAGCTGTTCTATATACTTTTCAACCAAAGAAATATATTCATTAAAAATAGGTGCGTAGGTGAGCTTATTCTCTTCTGTGTCTTCAAACTCCTGGTAGTACTTGTCCAAGAAATTCCTCTGTAATAACTGGAACTCATCATCCATGATAATGTCCTCTAAATATCCAACCACAGCATCAAATTCTGCATCAGAGGCGGAAGAGATGGACAGCGCGAAGCTCCCTTCCTCTAGGGCGTCCATCGCCGCCGCCGCTTCCACAGCGCACGGGGGAGCGGGACCACCGGCCTTCTACCCCGCCCGAGGCCCGGGCGCAGCCTCCGCTCTGCTCCGCAGAGCCCCAACCTTCATCGGGAAGGCCTCGCAGCCGAGGCCTCAGCCGGCTCACGGCCCAGCTGGGTAGCGCCTGCGCACGACGCCCCGGCCTCAGGCTCCCGGGCTGCTGCCACGCGCCGGCCGGGTCTCCAAGCCCTGCCAGGCCTCCGACAAGGATGCTTTTTAATACACACACATATAAAAATAAAAATAATTTTGAAATTCAGGTGTTCCCGAGTCACAGGGTATTTTTTAAATGTTACAATTTCCTCTTTGATATCTCCATTTGAACTGTTCCCCTTCCTTCCACTTTTTTTTAAAAATAAATTTATTTATTTATTTTTGGCTGTCTTGGGTCTTCGCTGCTGTGCACGGGCTTTCTCTAGTTGCGGCGAGTGGGCGCTACCCTTCGTTGCAATGCACGGGCTTCTCATTGTGGTGGCTTCTCATTGCGGAGCATGGGCTCTAGGCGCCCGGGCTTCAGTAGTTGCGGCACTCGGGCTCAGTAGTTGTGGTACGCGGGCTCAGTAGCTGTGGCTCACGGGCTTAGTTGCTCCGCGGCATGTGGGATCTTCCCGCACCAGGGGTCAAACCCACATCCCCTCCATTGGCAGGCGGATTCTCAACGACTGCACCACCAGGGAAGCCCCTCCTTCCACTTTTGACAAGATTTTTTTTCTCCCCAAATGGCCAGAATCCTTGGCCACAAAAAAACTGAATTGCCCTCAAATGTCTTCCTAGACGTATTTTAAGGTAAAATGCCTATTTCTATTTGTAATGATTTTTTATCTTGGATTTTTAAGGCTTCAGAGGAATTGTGGTCCCAAACTATTCTGGAGGAAAGAAGGAATGGAGAAGATGGGGGAATTCTATTAAATTTACAAAGCTGAACTAGTCCTACTGAGTTGTGGCCAAAATGGTTGCATATTCACTGGCAAAATTCTGAAATGACTGAAACGTTTGGGAAAATATGTGCAGGATCTCACTGTGATTATAACAGTATTTTTGTCAAGTGTTTCAAGTAACATAACTGTACGTGCGTTTTTAAACATTTCTGTTGGGTAGCATTTCCCCACTGATGAAAGATTTGTTGTCTTCAAAATTCCAAACACTGGTATCTCCAAGATATTTAAAATAAATATTTCTAAATTTGAAATGTTTGTGAGCAAATACAACAGCCAGAAATATGTTGGCTGTTAAAATGAGAAGTTTGTTTCTGAAATATATTATTTATTTAGAAAAATATTTACCAATTTTAGTGGCAGCTGCAGAAATGTTTTCACACTCAGAAATTAGTTTGCTATTAAAAATGGGAAAAGGAAGACTGATTTGCTTTTCCCATTTGGCCTGCACTACTACGACCAACCCAAAATACACACATCTTTATCAACAGATGCACCAGCTGCTGCTTGGCCAGGTACCCATTCTTTCTCTTTAACTGTGTTCTTGCAGAGGAAATTAACAAAATTAACCTTTTTCAGATAAGGGTCCATTTTGTCTTATAATGACCAAGTCCCACTACAGCCCTCAATCACACATATATGATTGCTAAGTTTCTTGCTTAACTTAGAAGTTTTCTGACCCAATTTTATTCTACTACTCAAGCTTAAGATAAATATTATACAAACATGAACTAAATTCATGTAGAGTTGGGCGTTCTACATGAGCCCATATTAATTCATTCAGTTAACAAATATCCACTGAGTGCTTACTACTTGCCAGGCACTGTATCAGTTACTAAGGATGTAAAGGTGAGTAAGTGGGAAAGGTTTTCCAGACAAGAACAGTGTGCTCAGGATGCATAACTGACAGCAGTCACTAATTGCCTGGGGGAATCTAAAAAAGCAAGGCTTGTCCTAACAGGCTTAATGGAAAAGGAGCAGTTTTTACCTTCGCACCCTCAAGATTTTCCTGGTAAAGCAGGTAGGACCTGGCAAATGTAGATTGGTGGATGAGGAAGCTGACCAGGACAAGTGAATCTAGTCAAATTACAAAGCATTAATAAGTGCAAAAATAAGTTTGTTCCTCCAACCCACCACCACAACAGAGCCAAGGGTTAAGAAATGGATTAAATGGAAGAAAATATTTGCAAACAATGCAACCAACAAGGGATTAATCTCCAAAATATACAAACAACTCATACAACTCAACAACAACAACAACAAAAAACCCAATAGAAAAATGGGCAGAAGACCTAAATAGACATCTCTCCAAAGAAGACATACAGATGGCCAAAAAACACATGAAAAGATGCTCAACATCGCTAATTATTAGAGAAATGCATATCAAAATCACAATGAGGTATCACCTCACACCGGTCAGAATGGCCATCATCAACAAGTCTACAAACGATAAATGCTGGAGAGGGTGTGGAGAAAAGGGAACCCTCTTGCACTGTTGGTGGGAATGTAAATTGGTACAGCCACTATGGAGAACAGTACAGAGGTTCCTTACGAAACTAAAAATAGAGCTACCATATGACCCAACAATCCCACTCCTGGGCACATATCTGGAGAAAACCATAATTCGAAAAGATACACGCACCCCAATGCTCATTGCAGCACTATTTACAATAGCCAAGACATGGAAGCAACCTAAATGTCCATCGACAGAGTAATGGATAAAGAATATGTGATACACATATACAATGTAATATTACTCAGCCATAAAAAAAGAATGAATTAATGCCATTTGCAGCAATACAGATGGACCTAGAGATTATCATACTAAATGAAGTAAATCAGACAAAGACAAACATCAAGTGATATCACTTATATGTGGAGTCAAAAAAAAAAAAATGATACAAATGAATTTATTTCCAAAACAGAAAGAGACTCACAGATTTAGAAAACAAATTTATGGTTACCAAAGGGGAAAGGTGGGGGTGAGTAACAGATTAGGAGGTTGGGATTAACATATACACATTACTATATATAAAATAGATAAAAACAAGCACTTACATACAGCACAGGGAAATCTACTCAGTATTCTGTAATAACCTATATGGGAAAAGAATCTGAAAAAGAATAGATATACGTATATGTATAACTGAATCACTTTGCTGTACACCTGGAACTAACACAACATTGTAAATCAACTATACTCCTATATAAAATAAAAGTTAAAAAAGTAAAAAATATAAAGAATGTGGTTATAATTACAAAAAAAAGAAGAAATGGATTCAAGTATTTTTAGGGGGTGAAAAATATCTTTGAAATCTAAATTATGTATACCGGATAAAAAGTCAAACTATAGTTCAAATTTATTTTCTACAAAATGGAATATACAATTCATTTACTTTTACGAGGGTTTTTTGGTACTATAAATGTGTGTATTAAAGTAACTTTTTAATGTTACAGAAAACTAAAAAATGATAAAAATCTATCCACAGCCCCACCATCCAAATACCACCACTCCTAATAGTTTGGTGAATTTTTAGACTACTTTTATCTCTAACATAGGTTTTTTAATTTTGTTTTTATAGTGTTGTAATTATATCACAAAATTTTTCTTGATTCCGCTAAATATTAAGCATCAGTATTTCCATGTTATTAGTCTCCATAAACATCATTTTAATGCCTACATTGTATTTTTTAAATAAATTTATTTATTTATTTTTGGCTGTGTTAGGTCTTTGTTACTGCGTGCGGCTTTCTCTAGTTGTAGTGAGCGGGGGCTACTCTTCCTTGCAGCGCGCGGGCTCCTCATTGCCGTGGCTTCTCGTTGCAGAGCACAGGCTCTAGGAGCACGGGTTTCAGTAGTTGTGGCACGCGGGCTCAGTAGTTGTGGCTCGTAGGCTCTAGAGCGCAGGCTCAGTAGTTGTGGCACACAGGCTTAGTTGCTCCACGGCATGTGGGTTCTTCCCGGACCAGGGCTCGAACCCATGTCCCCTGTGCTGGCAGGTGGATTCTTAACCACTGCACCATCAGGGAAGTCCCACCTACATTGTATTTTGATGGTACATAAAAATTTGAATCAGAAAAGAACAGCAAGGATTAATCTCCTAAAACTTCTCAAGACCAGGAAAAAAAAAATGTTCTCTAATTGTTTAGCCTTCATTCATTTATTATTAGCCAGTAATTTACCCAGAACATATTAATGTACAGCTTGTATGCTTCAGGCACTATGCTGGGTGGTTAGCAAGATAATCAATCCTCGGAAAAATGGTCTCCAAGACAAGAGGGATACATAATCCCTCACTTTATTTGATTCCTGGCCATTGTTACCACTGTGCTTCAGCTCTGTTCTGTGCAGATTAAATCAAATAATTAAGTGAGTTATACTATGAGACTAATTTCCAGGAGGACAGGAATGGTGAATGGGCTGCAATAACAAGGACCGTCTGAGCTGAACAGAAGCAAGTCTGACCTCAAGATCCCTGCCCATGGTGAGAGAAGGACCAACACACATGAGCGCTGGATGGCTATCAAGCAAAGGACAATGCTTCCCATGCAGGCCTGGAATACCCTGGCTGCACTAAGTCTAATCTGGGAAGCTGACTGGTCTTTGAGGAGGCAATGCCACGTCGCAGAATTATTCCTAGACTAGTGGTTTACAGACCTGAGTTCTGGTTCTCATTCTGGCCCAAGCACAGATAATGCATTTACATATCTGAACCATAATTTTCCCATCCATAACGTAAGGATGGATCTAGACATTCTCTAAGAGCCCTTCCGGCTAAATAAATCTGTGATTTTATGAGGCTATAAAAAGCAGGACTCAACAGTCCACAGAAGTACCAAACCCAGCCATCTTACCACTTTTAAAGCATTATTTCAAACAAGAAGAATGAAGAAAAAACAGTTCCTTGCTGCTCTAGAAGTTACATAACCTTCCAGTTCAATTACTGAGCTATTTTGAGTTGTGATCAATCCTCAGTCTGGCTGGCAATGCCGACAAGGCCAGGGCTAGGGTTTGAGCCTCTGGATCGTCCGGGAGGACAATCTGCTGTGTTCTCGAATGTGGCCACAAGATGAACACCTTCCCCATGGACCCACAGAGTGGGTGTGATGGGTACAAATCTGCTTTTCTAATGCAAATGTTCAAAGTATCACCTTAATGACTGAAGGTCACACTCTCATTACATGACATTCTCTGACAGTATGGAAACTAGAGAATAAATTCTCTTTATGATTGAAAAATTATTTTCAATTTTTCTCAAAATGATTATTATTTCCATGCTATTAGGGTTAACTTTATAAATTCTTTAATAATTAGAGAACAGTCCACGCCATTTAAGAAACACAAAATTAATAAGACTACTACCCCAATAAGTATAAAATAGTCTGTCAAACAATTTAGATACATATTTACAAAATATAAAATTGACACAAATACATCCAGTAAGTAAACAAACTTTGCACTTAATAATTGCCTTTGCGCCTAATAATCACACAATGTACTCTTAAACTCACCCCTATTCTACCTACCTCTTGAAATCAAAGTCTATCACTTGAAAAGAAAAAAAGGAACAAAATGTCATATAATAAACAAGTGGGCAACAGAGCATGCATTCCACCCTGCCTTACAGGAATTATAGTCAGCTAGTCTTATCAAAAAAATCATTACTCATCTGAAGATCATAAAGCCAAAAAGAAAAAAAAAAGTACCACATGGACACAGGGCGGGAAGGGAAGGGTGGGACAAATTGGGAGATTAGGATTGACATATATACACTACCATGCGTAAAATAGCTAGCTAGTGGGAACATGCTATAAAGCACAGGAAGCTCAGCTCGGTGCTCTGTGATGACCTAGATGGGTGGGATGGGGCGGGGGGTGGGAGGGAGGTCCAAGAGGGAGGGGATATAGGTACACATATAGCTGATTCACTTCACTGTACAGCAAGAAACTAACACAACATTGTAAAGCAATTATACTCCAATTAAAAAAATAAAATAAAATAAAAAATAAATTTTAAAAAAAGTACCATCAGCTCTCAATGACCCAAGCACACATATTTCTTATGTTGCATTAGTCAGAGTCCCCTCCCTCAACCAAGGACATTAAACAGAGGTGATAAGCTTGTGTGTCTGCCTGTATGTACACCTTTGCAGGTAGTGAGTCCCCCCAACAGTACGTTCGGAATCTTTTTCGAGACAGAGCCAGTGCGGGTGTTAAAGCTACTTTCATCCTGTGAAATGGCATCATTATCTGTCCGTGCTAGTACACATGGGGTTGTAGGGCTCAGTCACTAGAAAGTAGCAAGATCCCATGTTGATGGTGGGGAGGGGAGGCGGGTGGCCAGGTACAATTAAGAAAATAGCATCCATTCAACTTGCTTATTCTCGGAACATCTTCCCTCAGCTTCAATTAAATGTTCAGTAAATGCAAGCTGAATATCTTGAATGAGCACGCAGCCAACTGCATACTGAACACATAGCTAACGGCGCTACCTCCGTGACTCACAGCTCAACATACTCAAAGTAGAACAGGGGACTTCACTTCTGGCCATGAAGGAGTTACAGCATCCACAGTCAACCTTCTTCTGGGAAAAAAAATTATTTTTAATAGGAAATATTTTAAGAGTACAACTAGCAGTGCGGGAGGGTCATCCTTCTGAGAGGGAAACAAGCGAGGTGAGCCCCAGGATTGTCCGTGCTTTCCACCCGGAGACAACGCGCAGACCTCAGCGCTTCGAGGGGAGCACCACATAGAACAGGGCAACCTCGCAGAGGTCAGAATTCAGAAAGGCTGAGACGGCCAAAGCAGAGAAGGAAGCAGGGCTGGGCAGAGGATGAGATGAGCTGCAAAGCAGGCTCCAGAACAGCCTCTCCCAACCCCACAGTGGGCTCAGGAGGCGAAATGGCCCTTCAGAGTTGTCCTGAGTTGGTGTAGATGGTCCTCACACTCCCACTTCATCAGTCACTAGAGGTGGGGCCCTCCATCGCCACCCGCCCCTGTGAAGGGGCGTAACACCGGGTGAGGTGGTTCTCTGCCACTGAGGCGATCCCGGAAAGGCTGGCAGCACTCCCAGAGGCTGGCAGACCTGGACTGAGTTCTTAAAATCATCAGTCTAGTGATTTTACTTCCCTGCTTAAAACACTTCAGAGGCTCCTCATCAACTGCACAGCATTCCAGGCTCTTCAAGATCTGGCACCTTCCTCCTTCTTTATCCCCATCTCCTGACCCAGGCTACAAATATGGCAAATGAATCAAAGCTCTCTTTAATGTCCCATGTTGTCTCTCACTTTTCTGTCTTTGCACATGGTGCTTCTCCTACCCAAGCTCCGGGGGAATGAGAAGGTCTGCCTTTGTGCTCCCTATACACCCCATACCTCAAACTCAGCACAAATATTCCAACTGTCCGGTCCCTGTGTCTGAGACCCCATCTGATCCGTGAGCTTCTGGAGAGTACCACCTCCTTCTTTGTAGCCACAGCACCAAACACCAAGTCTGATGCAAAGTAGGACACTAAACAAATGTGCAAGGAGTCAATGGAGGGATGAATGGATAGAACCATTAAGCATCCTCACCAGGTACCTCCGGCTGAAACTGTGCTGAGAGTCACTTCTCCCTTCTCCCCACAAGGCTGCTGTACCCCCATGTTCTCCAATCTTAGAAATTTTACCTGCACTGTGGTCTATGACAGGGCCTATTTTCTCCTTTTTAATTTATCCTCAATATTCTGTCTTGTCCGATATGGCCTAGGAGCGGGAAGATGCTCACACACTTATCTTCTGGCCCCAACAACCTGGCCATGGCCCTTCTCTAAACTTTGAGCTTCATGGCTGTTTATTTTATTTTTTTTAACATCTTTATTGGAGTATAATTGCTTTACAATGGAGTGTTAGTTTCTGCTTTACAACAAAGTGAATCAGTTATACATATACATATATCCCCATATCTCTTCCCTCTTCATCTCCCGCCCTCCCACCCTCCCTATCCCACCGCTCTAGGTGGTCACAAAGCACCGAATGATCTCCCTATGCTATGCGGCTGCTTCCCACTAGCTATCTAGTTTACATTTGGTAGTGTATATATGTCCATGCCACTCTCTCACTTTGTCCCAGCTTACCCTTCTCCCTCCCCGTATCCTCAAGTCCATTCTCTAGTAGGTCTGCATCTTTATTTCCGTCTTGCCCCTAGGTTCTTCTGACCATTTTTTTTTCTTTTTTTTTTTTTAGATTCCATATATATGTGTTAGCATACGGTATTTGTTTTTTCTCTTTCTGACTTATTTCACTCTGTATGACAGACTCTAGGTTTCATGGCTGTTTGTCATCTCCTGGACCAGGGGACCCACCCCTCAACTCTCCACTAGGTCATCCACCACCACCCAATGCCCCTTCACAAAATTCTCTTCCTGATGCCACAATACACTTTTTCGCTTCAAAACAATTCACTAGCTTCTGCATTTTAAGCAACAAGAACAGTGCTACATTTATATTTCATCACAGAAAACATCAGGCTCTGGTCTAGGACAACTTTTCCCGAATTCAAAATATTCAATACCTCTGTAGGGAAGGGATATTTATCATCTAATATAAATTCCTTTTTTCTTTTTTTGTTGCATGTTCAACCTTTATTAACTGTCACTTCTTTATATCTAGAGTACAATGAAGCTTGCACTTATAATAATATAAAAGGACTCTGAAGCTTTGAAATGTCCTAAAAGATTACGAACTTCAAAGAAAATTTCAGTTGTAGTCAAGATGTTTATAATGTTAATAGTCTAAGTCTCTGAAAATGAGCAATGTAAGTATGTTGGGTCCAGTTACTCTCCATTAAATAGAATATGAGGCTACACAGATCATTTTATTCTTCAATTATGGCAGAAAACAGATAAAGTAGAAGATACAGATCTATATCCAAGAAGACCCACTCTAGACAAATTATATTAGTGCAAGTTTCAACTATGTTGATAAGTGCTATATATATATCCTAGAACAGCAGCAAACTATAGCTAATGCCTGACACACCTAAAGCTAAAAGGTTCCAACAATGAAAACATGCCTTTCCCATCTCAGTCCCCAGAAGGTACAAGTGAAAAATAAAACAGACAAACACAATTGATTTAAGGAACAAATAAGAATATAAATACATACAAAAGCTAAGTAACCAGCCCTTGAATAATTTAAAGCTGATTATAATCTCTCCTATATCATACCTGCTCAAATATATTTTACCCTTTTCTGTGTTTACTGAAACTGAATTTGGTTATACATAGATTATTATTATAAAATATAATAATATCTCCACAAAAAGCAAGCCTCATTCCAAATATCAAAGGCCAAAAACTGCTCACAAAGATTCACGTACAAATGAAACTCATGGAATGCAGATAATTCCTGAGGCTTGACTCATAAGAGTAAACATGGTTGAAAGGACAAGATCACAAGGAATATCTGCCCATAGTCAGTACAAAGTGTGCCTGTCCAAAACCACATTTACTCACTGCATTCGATTCAGTTTAAAAAAAAAATAGAAGGCTATATAAAAGAAATTATAATGAATGGGGATTGTGTTAAAAAATAACAACTGTTTCTTCTTTCTAACCTTTCTGCTGTAATAAAAGTTACAGTGAAGAAGCACATGCTTGATCTTAAATTTTAAAATATAAAAGAATAAAAGAGAACTGAAGCATATTTAACCAATAAATGACACCTAATTCATGATAAAATAGAGTGCTTACTATGCATTAAGCATTTTACATAATACACTAAGTATTTATACATATTTCATTTAAGCACCGTAAAACATCTCTGACAGGGACACTAGAAATATTACCAATATCGGGGGAGTGAAGTGCCTTATCCAAGTGGCTCAGCCAATGAACTGAGTCTCAGAGCCATATCTGTCTCACTCTTGAGTCCACATTCTCAACCCCTGTTTCATATAATCCCAAATTATGACAGTCAGGAGAAGTAAACTTTTCAAGTAATTATATAGTTCACTCTTTTAGTAACATCAACATTTGTTTTCAATCAATAGTGATGGAAATTCCTTGACCCACTAAATATAATATCTGGAGTATGATTTAAGTTTTCTTTGGTGACTTAAAATCATCATTATTAATTACTGTACTTGGCTCTAATAACAACCATGAATGGCACTTTATCTAGCTCCTCACGAAATTCATCCTAAGGAGTACATTATTCAAGATGACATTTTTCAGGATGCAAAAAGAACTACCTCTTCTCACGCTGGCTCTGCCGCGTACCCTTGCCATGACCAGGAGCAGTCACCTGATGCTCTCTGAGCTTCCACTTCCTCTGCTGTAACATAGGGGCCCAGGGCCCTGCCTACCTCACAGAGTTTGCTAGAAGGCTCAAATAAAATAATTAATATAAACATGATCAAGAAACTATAAACTGCAGCAGGACTGTAGGCTTTATTATCTCCCTTCAGTGAAATGCTTGGATTTTAAACTCTTCCTCTCAGATACTACTTTAAAAAGCAATGAAATTCATATATGGCTAACAGTTTCCACAGTTCGACAGTAGTTTGTCTGGCTAGCCACTCAGAAGTACATTACAGCTTCCAATGATGAACATCAGCAATTGTGCTTTTGTTCTAATGGCTTCTGCAAGCCCACAGCACTAAGGCTTGAGAAGCTTGTGTTTCCTCGAGTGGTGTGAATACATAATATCTTAACCACTGGACATGTGCACAAAATGCAGCGACAGGCTCCCTGATGTGGTAGATTAATTCAGACTTTGAGAGAGTAATTAATTCCGACTTTTTGCATTTCTTTAAAGAAATTAATCTGTGTTATATCTCCGCTGCAAAGAATCAAATTATTCTTCTATAGCAACATCCCACAAAGTAACTGAAGACAAGAAACAACCATGTGAACAGCTTCATAGGTAATTAGAAGATGTAAAAGGTTTCCTCCAAAAAATAAACCAAGTTCTGACACATATGAACAGATAATTCACCTAAGAGGAAAATACTAAACAAACATATGTAAAAATGTTCACCTTCCCTGGTAGACAAAGAAGCTGATATACGCTACACTATATACACAGTAACCATTTGGGAAATTAATATGGTGGTATGTAGCTTGAAACATAAAAATGCTCAATAGTCCCACTCCTGGGAATTTATCCCAAGAAGCAATTGATTAGACCTATATAGATAAGTAGACATATATATTCTCAATTAACATTGGAATGCTTTGCAAAATCTGGTACATCAAGCTGGGGGGAAAAAAAAGTTTTTAATCAAAACAAAACCAATCATTTAAAAGTCTACGGAAAACACTAAACAAGAAAATACTAAGTAAGATAAACAGAATATAATGTTTATGTTCGATAGGAATGTCAATATATAAATACACATTCATGTGGACAAAGAGTAAAAAGGTAAAGTGCAAAAATGAAAATTGTTAGTGATGTAACTCATGGAATTCTCATTCAAAACATTTAAGCATTATTGTTACCTCATCTAAATGAAAAATATGTAACTCATGCCATTTCTTGAAAAACCACTTAAAATCAACTTCTGCCAAAACACTTCCACCAACTGAAATAAAATACCTAAAATTTAGAAGGTTATTATCTATAAAATAAGAAATAAGCAGAAAAGAAAATATTCCCTTAAGAATGTGATTTGTGGTTAATAAGAATAATAATAGTAAACCTACGTCTTCCCAGTGCCCCTACGATATTTATCATTGGTTGGTACTACAAACCTAAGAATCCCCACAATAACATTTACCAGTTTGTTGAATTCCGCTGCAGTGCTTTTCCAGACTAACTGAAGAACTTAATCTTGTGGTATTTGTAAAATATGTTATCTGTAGCGTACTGAAGGGAAAACACAAATATTTTTGTCTACTCTTGCCTATTTATCTGAACACATTTAAATCTCCTCCTTTGTCTCAGTCCTTGTTAGATGAACTTGGGAAGCCCCTTGGTTTCTCCGTGGAGTTACATATTATCACTCTCTCTTTTCTCTCTGCACACAATTAACAGCCTATGTCAAATTGGCTTCTCCACCTTCCCAGCTTCCTTCCTAGGATACACTAACCCCCTGGGGAGCCTTTCTTGGAAGAAATGAAAGCCAACAGACTATTTATGGCTACTGTCAGAATTCAGGGGATGAAGACCCTTTGTGGGCTCTGCCGGCTCTCCCCACAGATTTGTGGCCTGGATCTCTGGGGTCTGCTGTCTCCTTCCTCTGCCCACAGTCAGCACTCACTGGGACTGACTCCAGCAGGTGGCCTCCCAACTATAGGAGTTCATTTTTAGACATGTTGGGTCTCTTTTCTCTGCCTGGTGGGGAAAACATATTTGCAACAAGAAAACGATTTTAAAATTAACCTTCTGATAAAACTTGCATGAACGGAGGCTTCTCAGTATCTTTTATTATTGAGACAAATTAACCCTACCTCAGTTTTTCCCATTATCGTCTTCCTAGTTCATGAGGCAACATGACTCGTTAAATTCCTTAGCATCTTTCAGGTACAGAACAGACTTCTCCTATGTACATTCCTTCCCCTGATAGATGGTAAGATCATTCTTTTCCCAATTTTATTATTCCTATATAAGCAAAGACCCAAAGGTTGTCTTGGAAGGCTCTCAAACACTCCAGCCGGAAGTCAGGGACTTTCTTTCTTCCTGGATGTAACAGAATCCTCCATGCCCTGCGACCCTTAGCTATAGAGAAAAGGTGCTTTTTTTTACCCCCTTAGGTTTATTATCCCCAAATGCAATGGTTCAGTTACAATCTGCATATTATCATCTTTACATCCGTGAATTCCTTCTGTCCCTAATGTAAAAGAAGAAGATTCCTCAAGGATCTGGGTTCTTTCATATGGTTAAAAGAACCAACAACATGTACTGACAGCATGAAGCAAACAGCATTATTTAATGGATTGGGTCAGATATTTAGGGTTATGCCTAAATTTTGATTGCTGCTTTTAAAAAAAAAAGCTTCAGCAGCAGAAAATGAAATGCCTGAAATCTAGGAAGTATGGATGTCAGCAAATCATTATCTTGATTCCTGTGTGGCCCCAAATATAAGCTATATATTAACCCACTTGTCTAGACAACCAACCAATCCCTGCAACCTCACCGCCCTCCACCCCAAGGTAAGGGTGTATACTGTCCCCACAGCAGGCCTGTTACTGGGGTTTTAGGCCCAATCCGGTGATGTGGATGCATCAGGCTCAGACCAATGAGATCTAGACATGCCGGCCCCGCAGGGCACAGAGTCACATTCAAGCTCCCACATGTGCCATTTCACGTTCACCCACCCACTCACCACCTATGTGGTGCCAATTCAAATGGTCCAGCCTGTAAAATGCAGAAAGCCACACCCTGAGACAGACAGCCACAAGTGGCATGGTCAAGGAAACACAGGAAAAAAGAGGTAAACTCAGAATAATAAAGCAAACGAATACATACACAGAAAAACATAGACACATTCATTCTGAAATATAACATGTGCCTCTTTGATCCCAAACACCTAGTGGCTTTTAAAAACACCATGATCAGCTAGAAAATCAGAGCCGTGACACTTTACACCAGTGTAGGTCTTCCAAAGCATTCTGCAATTCTATTTCAATCGCAATATTAAAACATGGAGATGGTTCTTCTTTCTATTTCCATGGTTTCCTTAACCTCTATTAAGGCAAAATATGAATGTAGGTAACCAAGTCAACTGCCATGCAGCAGGAAAAATGGAAACTCTCAGAAACCTCCTGTTTGTACAAATCATTCCCCAAAACCTTCCTGCCAAACTTTTGACCTATTGTTTCTAAACTTACCAGTCCTTGGCAATGAGTGGTAATAAACTTAAAAAGTGAAGTTTTGGTCATGAATCATAGTTCCTATTTTGACTAACATTCTAAGTTATATACTTCCCACTTTTTTCTTCAAGTTGCATGGGCCTGCTATTTTTATATATGAAAACAGCCATAATGTGCCTTTTTTCTCTCCCTGAGGGCTTCCCATAATGTATTTATAGGACTGGAAGTTTTCCAAACCCAAACATAATTTACTGTGCCATTTTCAATGACTGACAATTTTGGTTTTGTTTTTCTCTTATCCTAAGGAAGAATCAATTGTCCAACAAACTGATGTATCCTTCATCCTTTTATTCTTAGAGACCAATGATCAAAATTGACTTTGGTCTCAGTTGGTCTATTTCTGGCTCTGAGTGGATGTTAATCCTCAAAAACAGGTTTGTTGGACTAAGTAACAAACTGGGCATCCAAGGGCAGTGGTTCTGACTCCTTCTGTTCTTTCACTTACTCACTGGGAGGCCTTGAACAAGTTGCTGTATTATCTTAGTTTCTCTGAACATAAGATGATTACCAAAGCAGTCAAAAGGAACAACTAGAGATAAGCCCGCAGGCTGCAACAAAAGATCCCGAATGCCGCAACTAGGACCCAACGCAGCCATAAATAAATAAAATTTTTTAAAAGGGGGTGGGGGGGTGGGTTGCTGGTACCACCCCAGAGATGTGAATGCGGTCAGGCCGTGATCTATTTCAAGTCCTTAGGAGCTCAGGGTCTACCCAAGATGTATCCACACTGGGAGAATTTGGAGGTAAAGGCCCCTATGTGTGAATCACCTTATGAAGTCCCACCGGAGAGAAGGAAGAAAGAGTACTCAAAAACTGAGACACTTTAGCTTTCTAAGGTCAATCTATAGCAAATTCCTGTGATCAGCTCAGGAAAAAGGTAGGACCCTCAGGTCCATCACAGTTTAAACCAGAATCACTGGGATGACCCCGGTCCACTGACCTCCCTAGAGCGCAACAAAGTTAGACAGAGGGATCTTCTAAGATACACCCCTTGCAACAGGCACTTTGGCCAGAGATCCTCTTCCATCCTGAGGTTTCTGGCATGGTCTGGGGGCTTCGGGACCCTGGAGAGGGCATCAGCCAGCTCTTCCACCCCAGCAGCCAAGCGTCACCATGGTGACACACTGTTAGCCCTAGTCCCTCAAATACACCTGCCTAAAGATTCATGCCAAAAAACAGGGGAAAAAAATGTACTGTAAATATTTACATCTTGAAAGTTTTATTTGTTATTTTTTAAGATGCGAAGTTCAGACATAGAAAACAAACTTATGGTTACCAAAGGGGAAGGGGGGGAGGGATAAATCAGGAGGTTGGGATTAACATATACACACTACTATATATAAAATAGATAACCAACAAGGACTTACTGTATAGCACAGGGAACTATATTCAATATTTTATAATAACCTATAAGGGAAAAGAATATATATCTGAATCACTGTGCTGTACACCTGAAACTAACATGACACTGTAAATCAACTATACTTCAATTTAAAAAAAAAAAAAAAAAAAAAAGTGAGGTTTTTTTCCCCTCCACGTTCTGGGCACTATTAATGAGTATTTCTTAACTCACCCAATGCTTTTTTCTATTCTGTTAGTCTAAATCAATCAAAGGACTTTCACTTCACTAGTCCCATTGTGCAACATCCCATCAAGGTCTGTGATTCCAAAAAGCAGGCGACAGCTTGAGTGAACCGGTCCAGTAACACCAGTGCACCTCCTCCACCCCAAGCTCAGCTTCCCCGTAGAAGAAGGAAGTGATAGGGTTGGAAGACAGCCCTAAAATGTTGTCATTGTTATTGTGAACCTTTAAATAGACCTTTGAATCTGTAAAGGATTTGGGGTTCTGCTCACAAAGATCCTGTGGGAAAGTCAGCGCTGCTAGTCCCATCTTCCACTTTTATTTACATCACATGCTACATTATTACTAGAAACTAGGACTCATAAAGTGAAAACTAACCCCCAAAAAATGAAATCAGGATTATTTAAAAATCAAAGACTGAAAGGGTTCTCTTTATTCATGTGATGATGAAGTTAAAATTAATTTGCATGACACCATCTCTGAGAACTCTGCTTGTCTGCTAGTTTTAACTGCATGTCCTCTGCACAACAAAATTTCTTTAAATACTTTTCCCCTTTGACGTTTTTTAATCTTCTACATCATTAAATGAATTTTATATGGCAAAACATGCAAAGAAAAGGAGAATTTCAGAACACCTGTGGTAATATTCATTTCGACTAAAAATACAGAAAGCTAAAATAGAAATGCAGCTTATTTTCAAAATGTTTAATATATTGCTAATTTTTTCAGCAAGATTTTTGTTTTCGCTTTGGGATTACACACTTAAAGTCCATAGTTTTATCTCTTTATGCCTCTAAAAATAAAAATGTTTCCTTTGAACAACACTCTTAAAGTTCTGGCTGTTCCCAGGACAGAAGAGACTAGTTAATCAGCAATTTTTAAGAGAAGGGAGAGCAGGCAGGTTACAGAAATTCTTCCCGGGAGCCCTTGGCCTATCCTCCATCCACAATATCCAGCAAATTACAGTACTTTGTTAGCTCCCAACAACAAAAGAGACCTACAGAGCCAGGAGGGTGGGAGTGAGGCAGTGGAGAGGGGGAGGGCAGGGGCGGGGTTGCTGGGGGATTGGTGGGGGGGTGGGGGGGGAGGCGGAAGCAATGCTCCAGGAAAAGGCAACCTCCAGTACTAAAAGTATTTTTAAATGTTTTTGTCCTTTTGTACGACAAAAAGGTTAAAAAAATTTAAATGAACAAAACATTGGATGCTCTGAAGGATGGCTATCTAACAAATGCAGTAATTTGTAAGTAGAAAGAAACAAGGAAGAGAGGGAAGGAAGCAAAGAAGCCAGGAAAGCAAAACCAATAGGAAGATTACACTTCAAGCCTGCGGAAGGTTTAACTGTCCTAATCCTGGTGTTTAAGATCCTTGAAAACAATAACCTTCTAGAAAGCAGATACAAGTAGCCAACAAAAGAACAAACAGCCTAACATGTACCTCTGTCAAGTTCCTGCGCACTGGGGGGAAAAAAGGGGAGGGAACCAAAATCATGAACCACCCAGATAGTTCATTTTTTTTAATTTTTATTTTATATTGGAGTTGAGTAACAATGTTGTGTTAGTTTCAGGTGTACAGCAAAGTGATTCAGTTATACATATACACGTATCTATTCTTTTTCAAATTCTTTTCCCATTTAAGTTACTACAGAGTATTAAGCAGAGTTCCCTGTGCTATACAGTAGGTCCTTGTTGGTTATCTAACAACCCAGAGAGTTTAAATAGTGAAAGTTCCTGGAAGAACTTCCTGAGCAATGGCCTCAGTCCTTCCATTCACTTTATAGTTTCCTTTATATGCTGTGGCCCATTTGGGGTTCACTAAGGAGGCAAGGGCACCACCCATTTTCCTGCTTTTGATTTAATAAAGAAAAAAAGAACTTTATAATTTCCCATAAAGGCTTTCCTCCCACACTTTAGAGTTACAATGAGGTCAACCCTTTCACCTACAGGACCATGTAAATATAGGGAAATTAAGTCCATCTTCACAATCAAGAATGTTAAGACTATGTCAAACCCATTCTAAATAATGGAACATGTCCATGTCTACAGTCACAGGTGAGGTCACTGGTGTACTTGACATGAACCTGATTCAGGGATACTGAAAGACCCTTTCCAAATGTGAACAGCTATGGAAAGACAAAGCTATGATAGGTTTTATGTGGCTTATATAAGTACAGATGTTAATGAGTATTAAATACTAGTTTCCAAAAAAAACTCAAAAATAATATACTCACAAATCAATAAGGAAAAGACAAACAACCTAACAAGAAAATAAGCAAAACACCTGAACAGGTGAGAGGGCATTAAAAAAAAAAAACCCTAATTACCCAAAAATAAGTGAATAGATAAATAAGCTGTGACATATTCATACATTAGAATATTAAACACTGAAAATGAATAATGAGAGTTATACATGTCAGTATGAATGCATCTCACAAATATAAAGCTGAAGGAAAAAAGCAATTTGTAGAAGAATGCATACAGGATGGTACTAACTATGTACACTCTTAAAAATATTGCTGAGGGGGGGGTCCACGATGGGTCTGATATTCGGCTAATATACCTTGGCATGGCTGGATCTGTTGCCAGCATCCATTATGAGTGGCAGTGCCCACACACTACCAGGTTGCTAAATACTTTGAAAATCACCATTAACATTCATATGCAACAAAACTGTAAAGAAATGCATGAGAATGATAAACACCAAATTCAGGACAGCTGCTACCTCTGTGGAAGAAGGGGTCACGACCATGTTAGGAACAATTTGTTTCTTAAGTATCATGCCAAAGCATGTAAGGACTTAAGGGCATGCTGATTTATGCCTTTTCATAGGTTTTAAATAATGCGTAATACTTTACACACACACACACACACACACACACACACATCTATGACAGCAGGAGCTTTGAGCCAGGAATCTGGAGGTAGCATTTTTACTCCTTGTTCTGCCAATTACCAACTGTACCTTGCCATCCCTGAATCTTGGTTTGTCATCTGTGAAATATGAGGATTCAGGTATCATTCAGCTCTAAAATTCTGAATTAAATTCAACATGATGGGTGTTGAACTCTCTGGACTCTAATAACGACCCATCACTTCTCTCACTGTACAAGTGTACAAATCATACATGAGACAAGACTTACTGACTCACTATGGATAGCACACGCACATTTTAAAGTCATCCCAGGAATGGCCTTTAATCCCACCACACTCTCTCCTTTGTCATCCTTTGTGATGATGGCAGACCTTTGAGAGCTGGCTGGCTGTGTTTAGGAGAGCAGACCAAAGGATATCGGTAAAGGGGCGGGGACAGTTTAAATGACCCAAGACAAAACATACTTTGTATTTAGTTGTGCTTATAGGTTGTTTTATATAATCATGATACTCCTGAGGTGTGGAAACTGAGATCGTTAACATTAGTGTTATTCAAGGACATAAAACTGCCTGGGACAAACCCAGAATTTGAATTCATCTTTGGTATCTTAGATAAGTTGAGTAAGATACTGCTCTTACTCAACTTACGATCTCTCCATTATTTCTCTCACACCCTCCGGACTCGTTTTAGAGAAGAGTTCCCCTCTATTCCCTACAATCCAACTTTGACTAGTTCACCAAGATTTGTACGGCACACAAAGCAAATAAACTAGCAAATCCTTAGATCACTCAGTAAATCACTGTAGATTTTAACATGTAGCTCACAGATTGTGGTACAGAGAAGTTGGTTTAGAAAGTGCTATGACTTAAAAAGTAAATGACATTTCTTCTAATTACTTTAGATTAGGGTTTTCATACCATAATTTTAAGGAAACTGTTCTAGGGAAATTTTTTGTAATTCAAATCTTCCCCAAATTAGAGCTCCTTTCAGTCCTTTTTGAGTTTCTGTTTCTCTTTAACTCTTTACTTCCAAGGAACCATCCATTACTGCATTGGTAAGTGGGGAGTTCTAACTAAATACTAGACACCCAGTCTTACCTCACCTTGAAATCTTAGCATTCTGACTGGTTAATGGGAAAGTAGATGAGAAAAAAACAGCTGAAAAATTAACTGTTGTGTGGTTTGGAAGCTGTTTTCTCTAGGGTGCCAGCCAGCAGTGCCACTCTTCAACAGGTATTCATTTGTTTTAAAGATGTTGAATCAAGCAACTATGGAAATACAGGGTGTCTGAAAAAGGGATTTGAGCTCTGAAGTAGTAGAACCTCAAACTGTGAAATCATCCCTTCTCCCAGGCTTCCCTTGTGACTTGCTACCGAGTTTGCAAGCTAGTTTCCATCTCATTTCTAAACATGGCAGAAGTTTCTCACCTGAAGAGAAACAACCAGAATTATTTGTTTCTTAGTTTATCCTAAAGATACAGTTCCCAGTTCTGTGGGAACAATTTACGACCTGATAAGAGGTCACATCATCTCAGGGAAAAAACAGAATGTACTTCTGTGTATACAAAATTATCTTTGTTGTTACTTGTAACATGCACAGAGACTCCATTAGAAACTTGTCTGGCTTAAAAAAAAAAATCCTGTATCTGCCCACTTCTAAGGTTACTTTTTCTTCAGTATATCTTCTAGGTCATTAAAATATTTAGAAGTTATATACCTCCCTGTGAAGAAAAACTTCCTAAAACATAAATAATCCTTCTGACCCCTTAACTCCAGTAACTCAGATTACAAAACTCAAGTTTTCTTTCCACGGAATTTCAGATTACAGTTTTGAGATTTCTAAGAAATATTTTTTCCTTCTCTCAAAGCCTTCCCCATGAAAAGATCTCTGACCCATCCCCAGCCCCCAAAACTCATATAATATAAAACATCCTCAAAAAGGAATATACCTAAGTAGTTCTCTCCCCATTGGTGAAAAATTTGAACACTCTAGAGAAAATGTCTTATGCATTTTATAATATTTTCCTCAGTAGAACCAAAACTGGAACCCATGAAGAATCTTGAGAAGTAGGACCACAAAGACAAAAGAAAATCTCTGTGTGGTCCTTTGGTTGAAGCTCCTCCAACTTATTTAGTTAAGAAGCTGACTAAGCGGGGTACTGAGATCTGTATCTGCTTAAAAAGCATACCTCAATATTTGCACATTCCTTCTGACATCTACAGTGCAATAAAAGTGAAATATAGTGATGTCTCCTTTGTTATAGCTTGAGAGTAAGAAGCAGGTAAATTCTGCTTACATGGATGAACAAAATTGTAGGTCCTCTATTTGATAATAATTATAAAACAGTAATAAGTATAGTTAATATTTATTTAGTTTGTAATTTGTGCCGAATATTTTACATGCACCATCCCTTTAATCTTCACAAGACAGACACTATTCACCCCATTTAGGGAAACAGGGAAGTTGAGTAACTTCCCTGAGACCACACAGCAAGTTACTGGCAACTCCTGCTTGAACACAGTGTGCAGGCTCTGAACTCCATGTCCTTAAAGTTCCTAACAGGCAAGCTATATTGAATTGACTAACTTATTCCACGATTCTATAGAGAAATTTACCAGAACACATATTGTCTGAACACTTCAACATATGAAGTAATTAACAGATTAATATAGTTACTAAAATGGGCCTATGTTAGTTTAAACTCACATTCTGTCCTTTCTTCTCTTTAAAATAAATAAATAATAAGATGAAACCTGTTTTTTGTCCACTGTTGCAGTTAACTGGCAAGCTTGTGTAATAAATTAACTAACAGAACTGGTTTAGCAACAAATGAGAAGCTCAAGGTCTCTAAATCCTAATCCTAGGTATGTCACTGATTTGAAAGGTGATCCAACAGCATTTAACATAAGTTACATTTGATGTTTATAGGGCTCTCAGAACACAGTCTAAAAGAAGAACCTGTATTTATGAAACTTCAATAATAAACCCTAAAACCAAGTATCTGTTTGAAAAGGAAAAAGCTTAAAAACTAGCTATTTTGCCCAATTACTGCCAAGGTTCCAAATGTTCGTAAACATTCAAATGGGATAAACATAGAATTGTCCACAGTGATTATCTCTAGGGACAGAGACAGAAATGGAAAGTGGAAATAATATGAGGACAGGCCTTTGCTTTTTAATATCTGTGTGTTGTAATGTGTGTAGTTGGATTTTTGTAATTAAAAAAAAAAGTTTTTAAGACATGCTCAAAGTCTTCCCAGACTTAATTTTCATCTGCATTCATGAGCTTGACCTCAGGATTACACATTTCGAAGGGGATAACATTAAGGAAAAGAGCATCATTCTCTCTGTCCTGCTCGTCCTCTCCAATCCAACTAAAACAAGGCTCATTTTATAAAGTTAAAACCCACTCGTAGCCAAACTTTTCCATTTCATCAGAAGCAAGAGAAAAAAAAAATCTTGGAGTACTTCAACCTTCAAGTAGTTCTAAAAGGAAAGGAATATCAGAACTTGAGAAATAAGGTTCATTATGAAACTCCCTCAACATTCTTCAGGTAACAAATACTAACCACCCAATTAGAAGGCGATTCTCTCCTTGTGGTAAAGAATATGTAATGAGAGCCTGAATGAAGAAATGATGAAAAGTGCCACAGAGGGCAGCCCACTGCCTTCAGTACCCACTCACTCTTTCTTCCTAGCCCCAGCTCTCCTCTTGCTCCCAAGAGCTTGAAGAGAACAGTAACAGTGAGAAATGCTTTGAAATTAGGGTAGATATTTAAATAATATCAGGCCTCTTCTCAGCTTCTATTTCTTCATCAATAAAAATACTATTTGTTTCCAATAATGATTTGTGAAGATGCTTAGCATAAAACCTGAGACATAGTAGGTGCATAATAAATGTTAGCTTCCTTCTTTCAGAACTAAATTTCCAACTGCCAGCTAGATGTCCACTAATCTTTGAGCTCAAAAGACCCATTAGCAGACTTTAAAACAAAGACTGTTACAAGAGACAAATAAGGACAGAATGGATAAAGAAGATGCGGTGTATATACATATAATATATAATATATATATTATATATAATGGAATATTACTCATAAAAAGAATGAAATAATGTCATTTGCAGCAACATGGATGGACCTAGAGATTATCATACTAAGTGAAGTAAGCCAGACAGAGAAAGACAAATATCGTATGATATCACTTATATGTGGAATCTAAAAAATAAATAAATAAATACAAATGAACTTATTTATAAAACAGAAAGAGACTCACAGACATAGAAAACAAACTTACGGTTACCAAAGGGGAAGGGGGGGACGGATATACTAGAATGTTGGGATTAACATATACACACTACTATATATAAAATAGATAACCAACAAGGACCTACTGTATAGCACAGGAAACTATACTCAATATTTTGTAATAGCCTATAAGGGAAAAGAATCTGGAAAGGAATATATACATGTATGTATGTATATGTGTGTGTGTGTGTATATTTAAAAAACTGAATCACTGTGCTGTACCCCTGAAACTAAGATGACACTGTAAATCAACTATAGTTCGATTAAAAAAAAAGACCCATTAGCCCACCCCATCACCAGACCATCAGTTTTCTCCCACACTTTCTCCCTGTGGTATCTCTCTCGCAAGTAATGGCACCAATATTCTTTTCAGCACCTAATTTAGAATTCTGTCCCTTCCATCTCATTTTAATCCCCTCTGACTCTGTTCTCTGAATTTCTTCATCACTTACCTGGATTTCTGAAAACATCCTTGTAATTGGACTCCCTGCCTCTCCACTACATCTTTCAGAATGTTATTATGAAATAGAGCTCACACCAAGCACACGCTGCGTGTTCCCACTGAGAAGAAGAATATGCTCCAAACACTTCCATGAAAAAAACGTCCCAAGATCTAACCACAAAGCATCTATCCAGACCCCTCCCACTACAACCTGCCATGAGCCCTGTGCTTCAGTGTTATTCTTCAGCCCTCAATCTACTCTCCTCCATTCTCCACCCATGAAAGTCCTATTCTACACTCTAGACCCAGCTATACGCCCAGCTCAAATGTCAAATGTTCTCTACAAAACTAGCCCTAACTTCCCCAAAGGTGGCATTAATTACCACAGCACTTTGCTAGCACCTCAGGTGGCACTTCTTTCATTCTGGATCATATTAGAGTGATTTGTTTACAAGGTTACCTTCCCCCAGTTCCTGCAGAAGGGGAGCCATGTCTGATTCATTGCTGATTGCCCTCTAACACCTGTCACTTAGCCCCTTGTTCACTGCACCCTTGAATTGAATGTAATAACTAGCACTTATTACTATGTGTTCTACAATGTTCGATTACAGGTACTGTACTATCCGTTACATGTA
Source organism: Balaenoptera musculus (assembly GCF_009873245.2). Lineage (NCBI taxonomy): Eukaryota > Metazoa > Chordata > Mammalia > Artiodactyla > Balaenopteridae > Balaenoptera > Balaenoptera musculus. Next base: position 138,345,358 of record NC_045786.1, on the reverse strand, counting down.
TTGTCTCAGTAATATTCATAACACTCCTATAAGTCATATTTTGGCTTATGTTTTACAGTTGAGGAAGCTCTACTCAGAGAGGTTTGTAATTTGCCCAAAGTGACACAGCTAGTATATGGCAAAGCCAGGATTTGAACCAGGGTCCATCTGACTTCAGAAGTTACAATCCTAACCATTACACTATACCACAGACATTTCTAAAATCCACTTGTCCTTTAGTACTTATGCACCTGAGAGTATAACTCAAGATCAAGACCCCAGTAAATTATATTTTATCCTATTAGCACATGGAGGCCATTTTTGGTTCTGCTCTGGTCCAGAGTCATAAATGAGCATGTCCACAGTCTTCCAGGTTCCTTTATTTTTCTCTTTTATTACACCCACCCTCAACCCCCTTAAAAAGAAAACAAAACAAAACAAAACAAAAAAAACAGAAGAAAAATGATTTGGAAGGCAGGGACAGGAAGAGAATGAAATCATTCCTTCATGGTGGAACATACAACATTAACAGTAAGCCTGTAAGGTTTAACAGGCGTATATAACCTGAAAGAATATGCTGGATCATTTCAAAACATACTTTCCTAGCTCAAACCTGAAATCAGCAGCTGTTGCTAAGAAAACACATGCGAGACAACATGATGATTGATGAAAGAAGCAAGCTTACCTTCCGAGTCTCAGAAACCATCACCAACAGAGTCTTGGAACCAAATCATCAACCTGTGATTATAAACATTTGGGAGTTTCTTTTCATCTGGCTCAGAAGGAAATATAATCAGTTCTGGACTAAACACTGTTTATAAAATTAATTATTACACAACTGAGTTGGAGTTTCCTAAAATGAAAAAAGCGCCGAGACTACAAAGGTAACATACTTTCTTTTAAACAAAGTCCCATTAACAGAGGAAAAATTTTTACTCAGTGTCATCAAATGAGTAACTACAAAAGATAGTCAAACAAGAGACTGCTAGTCACCTATTTTCTTTGTAAACATACTAGCACGAAAAATAAGACACACCTTTAACTGCTTTATAAACAGAATTTATAGTTAATTCTTTATTTTTTTCTTTCTGAATCACTAGCTCAAAATTTTGAACTAAAAGCTCTAGCATGCATTATTCTATCAAACAACCCCATCAAACGTTGACTATAACCTACCTTAGTACTAATAGCTCAGGTGCATTTGAGTTGTAGGGTTTTTAAAAATTTATTTGGGGGGCATGGGGAACAATCTTGAACAGCTTTATTTATTTTGTTGCAACTTACACTTCAGATAAAAATTACTTCTGAGTAATTAGCATTTTTTAAATGAAAATTAGCTAACTCCTACGGTACGACCCATTAATTAATGTATCATTCAAAAGCAGCCAAACACGAAGAGCTCAGTCGTATTACTATCAGCTTTTCCTCAGGATATCACAACTTGTACTCCAAAGCCACAGTGGGAGAAAACAGGTAGTTTTCTATGTGTTTGTGAAAAGTCTGTGAAAGTTAATTCTGTCCCCTTTCTCCGAACATGAACTGTCTTATAGCCTGAGCTCTAACCTTGATAAGACTGTGTGTAGCACATAGATTAAGATAAGTGGATTTATTGTTTAAGATGTATTGTTCATCCCTAAATGTTGACTACCTTTATCTTTCCAAATGAAGCAACATAACTGCCAAAATGAGTAATGAGAAATTTTAATTTAAATATATTAAAAATTTGCCTAGAAATCTGTAAAACCTTTTTATAATACCATCCTTCCTAAAAATTTGCCTTTCAAATTAAAGTTTCCCCTTCAAGCACAGTATTTCAATTTTGGCAGCATATGGATATATTTTTCTTACTATCCTGGAATACTATTTATAAATATAATGTATATATTGCTATAATGATGATGAGGGTACATAAAATATTTTCACTGTTGTAACCAGTATATTTATTTGTAATGGATTTTATACTAATAGGAATATATATACACCTGCCCACACAACTGTTTTGTTTTACTCATCTTTTGTGTAAATGAACTCCAGACAAACTTTATCTATAATTTAACATGGAAACGTGAAATGGCTAGGCTATATGTGATTCGGTTTCAAATTCATCTCTAGCAACTTAATAGCTCAAATAATTTAAAATCTAATTATTTATTGATGAAATGATATGATATGTGGAATTTACTTCAAAATAACCCAGCACAGGGGGGATAGGTGAGGGTATAGGTAAAACCAAATTGGCAGGACTTGATAGCTATTGATACTGGGTAATGTTTACATAGGAGTTCATTTCACTATTATCTCTGCTTTTGAATATGTACTTAAAATTTTTCATAATAAAGTTTTTTTAAATCTAATTTACTTTTGTCCCAGTGTCAGGCATATCTTTACCATTTTGAATTCCTGTTTTACCCGCATAGCATTAACGTTTTACATACCAATTCATTCATGCTAAAACAGTTCTTAAAGTACAATACAATGGGGTAAATATCACATTTCTAAACCATATTTGTAGAAATTAGGACCTGGGGGAAAAAATCTCAGACATTATCTAATCCTCTATGCCACTGGTTCACAATCTTGAGCGTGCATCAGAATCACTTGGAAGACTTGGTAAACACAGATTGCTGGGCCCCACCCTGTAGGTTTCTGAACGAGTAGGTTTGATGCTACTGGTTCCTGGACCACACTTTGAGAACCACTGCTCGAGGCTTACTCCCATTGCCCAGTTCATATATCCATTCCACCAATTACCACATTGGAACGCATGCTTCTCTACTTGTGGGCCTTTCTCTTATGAGACAGTTAGCTTTTGAAGGGCAAGGGACATAAATTTTCATCAATGTGCCAGAGCCCAGATTGAATAAATATTTACAAAGTAAATTAATTTGTTGGATGAGTTAAGTTTTCTCACTCATTTATAGCTGAGTGTTTGTCAACGTATTAACATTCAGAATAGGAGCACATTTACATACCCAGATGGAAAGGAGCTACTCACTGATAAAGGAAAACTAAAAGTCAGCTGGAACCAAAGCAACAAGTAGATAGCAAATTTTGACGAGTTCTAGAACTGCATCTCAGATTGGAGTTTTCAGTCAAACATGGACACTGACAAGCAGAAGCTTGAGGCTCACTTTGTCAAATGTGTTACTCTGACCTGAGGAGCTATAACCAAGTGCTCTTCATCTCATACACCACTGAAAGAAAGAAGTGCTTTCAAACTCATCTATCAGAGTTTCTCAGGGTCTGGAAAATGTCAGCATGGGAGGACAGACTCTTTCTGCCTAGCCATTTCCCTTTTCCTAATGCTGCCCAAAGGAAAGAAAAGAAGTACAGCACACTCATCAGTGCCTGTCTGGAGAGTTCTCCAAGTCCAGGTGTTCTGAATCTTGTAATACACCACAGTATCCTGAAGTATCCTTCTATTACAGCAATGATCAGCTCAATGACAATTCAGTGGATTTAGTTTAAGAAAATGAACTATGCTCTGATTTCCAAATTTCACTACCTCTTTAATGTTTATTCTAAAATTACAAGTTAGAATATACTCATAAATATGAATCCAATAACCTCAATATGTATGATTTCTTTATTTTCATTTAATAATAGTAAAGCAAAGAATATAACCTGTGTAACCATGGGTCAATATATGATTTTTTTCTTGTTATTTAGATCCCTTAAAAAAATAATTGACTGCTCAAACAAAAAATAATAATGTAGTGTAGGGTCTATAACAGACAAAAAGTAAAATGTATGACGATAGCACAAAGCAGAGAGACATGGGAAATATACTATTACAAGGTTTTCATTGAAGTGGTATAATATAACACTTGAAGTTAAACTGTGATAAGTTAAAGATGTATACTATAAACCCTAAAGCAAACACTAAAATAACAAAATAAAGAATGACAGGTAGGGAATTCCCTGGCAGTCCAGTGGTTTCACTGCCCAGGGCATGGATTCAAACCCTGGTCAGGGAACTAAGATCCCAGAAGCCACGGGGTGCAGCCAAATTTAAAAAAAAAAAAAAAAAAGAGAGAGTGGCATGGACTTATATATACTACCAAATGTAAAATAGATAGTTAGTGGGAAGCAGCTGCATAGCACAGGGAGATCACCTCGGTGCTTTGTGACCACCTAGAGGAGTGGGATAGGGAGGGTGGGAGGGAGACGCAAGAGGGAGGAGATATGGGGATATATGTATACATATAGCTGATTCACTTTGTTATACAGCAGAAACTAACACACCATTGTTAAGCAATTATACTCCAATAAAGATGTTAAAAAAAATAAAAATTTAAAAATTTAAAAAAGAATGAGTTCTAATAAGCAAAAAAAAAGGATATAAACTATAATGACCAAAATTCAATTAATCCAATCAAAGACAGAAAAAGAGAAAAAAGGAAACAAAGAACAGATGAGAAAAACAGAAAACAAATAGCAAGATTATACATTTAAAGTGAACCATAATCAATAATCATTTTAAATATAAATGGCCTAAATACCAGAATTAAAAGTCAGAGATTGTCACGTGGGGTAAAAAAAGCAATATCTTTCAAGGAGAAGAAGGATAACTCTCTACTCCTTAAATGTGGGCTACACATAGTGACTTCCATCTAAAAAAGCAAAGGACAGAACAGGGAGAAAAGAGTAACTTTATAGGAGGGAAACCTGACAAACACTACCTCAGCCAGGTAATCAAGGTTAACATGAACAGTGATGTCATGTTGATGGTATGTTCCCTTGACATTGTATAATTAGAATACACAGTCTTTTCAAGCACACACAAAACATTTACCAAAATTAATGATATTCTGGGCTTTAAAATAACTCTCAGTAAATATAAAAGAATTTGAGCCATATAAGTTATGCTCTTAGACAATAAGAAAACTAAATTTAGAAATAACAGAAAGATGCCTGGAAAATCCACAAATGTCTGGAAACTAAGTAATAAACTCCTAAGTAACTCAAGGTCAAACAATAAATCCAAAGAAAAATTTTTAAGCATTTTGAACTGAATAAAAATGAAATCACACCCTATTTAAATTTGTGAGAATTCCCTAAAGCAGTACTGTACTGAGGAAATTTAAAGAACTAAACACTTATATCAGAAAAGGAAAAAGGTCGCAGTGACTTGAATAAGAAGAGTAAAATTAAACTCAAAGTAAGTGAAGAAAGGAAATAATAATAAGGATCAGAGTAAAAATCAATTAAACAGAAGACAGAAAATATAAATGAAACCAAGAGCTGATTCATCGAGGTCAATAAAATTGATAAACCTCTAGCCTAGGGTTTCTCAACCTTGACACTACTGACATTTCGGCTGAATGATTCTTTGTTGAGAGGATCTCTCCTGTTCATTGCAGCATCTTTAGCAGCATCCCTGGCCTTGACCCACTAGATGCCAATAGCAAATACCCACCCACCCCACCCCACCACATTGTCTCCAGACATTATCTCATCTCCAAAACATGTTAAGTGTTCCTGGTGGCAGTAGGGTAAACTTCAACCCATACTCCAGCTCCATAAACAAAAATTAACTCAAAGTAGATGGACCTAAATGTAAAACGAAAGACTTCATGGTTTTACATTCTTTTATAGAGTTTTCCTATGAGTTTTATAACTCTAAGGAAAAAAATCTTTGTGACCTTGAGTTAGGCAAAGATTTATTAGGTATAACACCAAAAGTATAATCCATAAAAGAATAAATTGATATATTGGACTTTAGTAAAATTTAAAACTTCTTCAAAGATCTGTTAAGAGAATGTAAGACGAGCAATAGACTGAAAGTAAATATTTGCAAATCATGTATCTGATAAAGGACTTGTATCCAGAATATATAAAAAACTCTCAAAACTCAATAAGGAAGTAACTAACCCAATTAAAAATGAGCAAAAAATGCAAAGAGAAACTTCAACAACAAAAAAAGATATTATATGGATGGTAAATAAGCACATCATTGGTCATCAGGGAAATGCAAATTAAAACCACAATGAGATACCACTACACATCTAACAGAATGGCTATGAAAGTTTAACCATACCAAGTGTTGACAAGGATGCAGAGCAACTGGAACCCTCATGCACTAATCTGGGAATGTAAAATGATATAACCACTTTGGGAAAGTATGGGAGTTTCTTTAGAAGTTAAACATACACCTACCATATGATCTAGCCATTCTGCTCCTAGAAAGTAGGTGTCCATACAAAGACTGAACATAATGTTCACAGCAGCTTTATTTTTAACAGCCAAAAACTGGAAAAAACCAAACGTCTATCAATAGGTGAATGGATAAATGAACTTGGGTATACCCATACAATAGAACACCACTCGGCAATAAAAAGGAATCAACTGCTGGTACACACAACAACATAGATGAATCTCAAAATAATTATGTTGAGTGAAAGAAACCAGACAAAAAAAGAGAACATACTATGTGATACCAGTCATATAAAATTCTGAAAATACGAAATAATCCATAGGGTCAGAGCTACCACTGGTTACTTGGGAAAGAAGGATGCAGGGTGTAGGGAGGGACCAGAGGGAAAGATGGATTCACAGATCTATACATAAGTCAAAAACTCATCAAATTTAACACTCTAAAATACGCGGCTTACTGTATGTCAATTACATTCAATTAAGCTGTTTATAAAATTATCACACAAAACGAGAAAGGCTAGACAGCTTAAGATAAAAACAATCAAAAAAGAACTTAACCTGCAATTTCACAAAGAATTACAGGCTTTAAATACAAGTGATTTTACAGTATTCCAGACACAATCTTTTATTTTGTAAAAGTAGGAAAGGGGACACATGACTCAGGTAATTGGTAAGTATGAAAGTAAGAAAAAAAAAAAGAGAGAACACACAGTGAAGCCCTGAAGAATGGGCTATTGCATTTAACATTAAGATTATTTCTGAATTATAGCTAAGCTGAAACATTTCATAATTCTGAAAAAAAGGAAAAATATTTTCATTTTTCCCAATTTGGCCTGCCCCATTCCTAGGCAGAATTAGGTGCTTTCCTCCTCCCACAGCCCCTAGAACACATCTTTTCTAGCACCACCATGTGTGTATTGCAATGGCTTGTCTTCACTAGACAAACAGGTCTATCAGGATACGGACTATGTCTTTTGATGCTGGCATAGTGGTTAAATATAAGTGGAGACTGAGAGCCTGGCTTCCTATCCTAGGAAGCTGTGCCATTCACCTACTGTGCAGACTCAGAAAGTTACTTCAGTTTTATAAACTATAAAATAGGGCCAATAGGGTATATATGAGGATTCAATGTGAATGTATCCAAACTTTGGCCTAAGAGGCCCTGCATGATCTGTCACCTGATTACCACTCTCTCATCATTTAGTTCTCTCCCTGCAGCTGACAGAGCTCAGCAACAAGACCTACTCTCAGGTCCAATCAATCCACACGCTATCAAGCTCTTTCCTGACAATGCTATCTCCTCTGCTGATCTTCCACGCCTCTCTCCTCTCCTCACCTCCTACCCTACAACACACTGCACTGCAGGACGAGTGGTGTGATCTGATTTACATTTTAAAACTATGATTAGTTTAGTAATGTCTTTTATGTTCTGCCTATCTTCCCGACTTGCTAAGATAAAGGCGGGAACCACAGCTGTCCTGTGCATTATTATAACTCCAGCACCTAGCACAATACATTGTAAGCATTCAATAAATTTTTATTAGATGAATGAGGTAACCTATGTGAAGCATTTACTGGTACAAAATAAGTATTCCATAAATAGTTATTATTATTATTTGGAACTCCAGAGTCCAGCACAGTGGCTGGCATATGTTAAGAGCTCATCTGAGTAAATGAAAAAATAATTTTGTAAAATTATTGAAAATCTATATTTAAAACATACGGGTAATGACAAATGAATCAATTGCTTTTCACACTTTCCCTTACTTATCAAGACGTGACTGATTCCAGTTTTGAGCTTTACATTAAACTCTCAGTTATGCTATTGAGGGCATAACCTAGAAAAATCCCATTGTGACTCAGTTCTCTAAACATACTGCAATATCCTGCAAACACAATTAGCACTAATGCACTGAAATGCTTGTAAATTTCTAACTGGGTAAACTTATAAGATTTTTTTTAAAAACAATCTTAATGTACAAGGTTGAGCTGACCAAACTGATTTGATTTTGACTTTTGTTGGCTTCAAATAAAGCTCATTAACTCAAACATATGGACAAAGAACTAAGAATTTTCACTTTTTACTTACTTAGACATCTCCAGAGTTTTCACCACGAAAAAACTTAATGAGGATTGCACCTGTTCTCTTCTCCCTCGGGTTCTTGCGGGGGTGGGGGGCGTGATGGCACAGCTAAGGCCACTCAGTAATTATCTCAGGAAGAGCCCGGGGGAGTCTCAAGAGAGTTTTCCAGAAAGGGAAGGTAACTAAAGAAGGAGTGGTGCATTAAAATATAAAAACACACCAAATATTCCATCTCATAAAAGGTGAACACTCAACCCGATGATGTTTACAATGGCTCAAGGGCGGGCACCCGAATGGTGAGCGGGCCAGGTATGGTTCCGGGGCTTAACTGTAACCCCAACCCTAAAAGTGGTCGGACTTATCCTAGCACAACCACGTAATATCTACAAGGAGTTCTTCGGAGCTCTGGAAACTTTTAGGAAAGCAGATGAAAGTTGTTTGAAATCAAACAAACTTTAAAAAAAAAAAAAAAGCGATGCAAAAGTGTTGAGCGGCTAGAAAAAACCTCCTGGGTTTGACTCTGACTTGCTGGTGCATGTACACCATCGTGCCTGCTAGCATCTGGCTCAGACGCTCCCTTCCACTAGGGGAGGAGAAAATAATAACTTTCGGAAATAACAGGCGTCCACAAAGGCAAAGGTTACACAGGACTGCTCAACCTCCATCAAATAAGTTGGCTAATGTTGTTTGGAGCAGCAGATTCCACATAAGTCTCCCCTCGCTCTTTTTTAACAGAAGAAAAACAACCCAAAAAGGAGAAGGTGCTACCGTCAGACCCTCAATTTCAGACAACAAAGACCCCAAGCAATCGAAATGGAATTATAATCCTAGCCGTCCAAGCGGCTCCCGCCGAGGAGGCGCTCGGCCGCCGCGGTTCCTACCGTGCCGGGGCCCCCAGGGCCCCGCGCGCTCTCCAGCCCGGTGAGCCCCGCCCGCAGGTCCTCGGAGACCCGGGGCTAGCCTCGCGCCGCCCACGGTCTGGCAATCTCCGCGCCGCGGCTCTCCGCGTTCTAGCTCACGCGGCGTTCAAAATCTTTCCCGCCCAGGCGTGACGCGAGGAACGAAAACAATCAGCGGACCGCCAGCGCCCGGGCCTGGGCCCGAGGCGGGCGACGGGTGGATGGGGGCCGCGCCCCCGGCGCAGCCCCTTTCCCAGGCGGGCGGACCGGCGGGCTAGGGACCGGAGGTGACACAAAGAAGCCGGAGAGACAAACGCCACTCGCTGGCGCTCGCTCCAATCCCCGAAGCGCCCCGCCCGCTGACAAGTTTGCGGCGCCCTCCACGCACCCCGCTCTTCCCACCCGGGCAAAGTTTCCCGTGGCCGGGCTCGGACCCCCGCAGTGGGCCGGGTCCCGTCTCCCGCCGCCCTCTCCCCCGGCTCGGGGACCTTGCCCTCCTTCGCCCCCGCCCCTTCCCCTCCCTCCCGCTCTCCTTCCCTTGCCACAGACCGCTCTCTCCGGGGCGCACCGGGGTGCAGGGGCCCTGCCGCCGCGCTCCCCTGCTGCCGGCCCAGCAAGGGGCGAGGGCGCGAGCTGGAGCCAGCCCGGGTCGGCGCCCCACTCGCCTTGCTCCTTCGATCGCGCCTTTTGCTCGGTCTCCCACTCGCCTTTTTGGTCCAGCGGAAGGCTCGGGGGCGCAGCAGAGCGCGCTCCGCTCCTCTGCGCTCGGAAAGCTGCAAACCACGCCCCGCGCCTTCCCCGCCCGCCGCCAGCCGCCGAGTCCCGCGCTCGCCGCTCGGCGGCCTGTGTCGAGCCCGCCCGCGAGTGCTGGAGGCGGAGCAGCCGCCTCCCCCCGCAGGCCCTGCCGCAGCCCAGGGCTGGCAACTTTCTTTCCTGTTCTGGAACATCAGAGATGGTCTGAGGGAGATGCTAATTCAGAATGCAGGTTAACCACCGGGGATGGGGGGGCATGTCACAAACTCCCTCAAATAAGCTTTTTGGGCCGATTTCAGCGAGAAACTCCTCTAACATTCTTGGACTCCGGGGTCTTGGAAGTGGGGGTAAGAAAGGAGATCTGCGAATTAGCTACCAGACCTTGATCAAGTCAGTAAACGTTTGTGAACCCTTTGTAAAATGAGAAATTTGAATTAGATGGCCTTTAAGATCTGGATCAGTATTTCCTACAGCGTGGTCCAGACCTCAGTGTCACCTGGAGGGAAGGGGAGGCGCTTGTTAATAATGCAGAATGCAGGGTCCCTCCTGCCCCCTGGACTCTGGGGAGTGGAGAACAGCCTCAATCTTACAACACGATATACAACTTTCAGGTCTGAAACTCAGTGGAAACTAGATCCTCGGGAATCCAAACTGCAAGTGCCAGTTCGATTTTCCAGCAAATTACTCAGTGCCTTTGGGCTCAGGATGATGTCAACTGACTCCCACTTACCTCCTGTGCTGCTATTACAGTATTACGGAGGCACTCGAGGTCCTAAATGAAAGGTATTGTGTCAACTCACTATAATCACATGAAGAAACAGTGACTTTAAAGTATTTCTCTATTGAGTTTGTATCACAATCAAATTTAATTTTTTATAAGTCCAAGTTCATATGTGTTGTATGGCTCGAGAATCTTGCCTGGATTACTTAAATTTGGTGCTTATGACCCAAACTAAATGGTAAGGACCAGAGATTAAGAGGTCTGATAAAGCATTCAGTTAACATACATTCATGGAAAAAAACTAGCTGAAAATTGTAGCCACAATTTGAGACAATTATTTCAAAAAGCTGTACCTCCTTAGCAGGATGATTCCAGTAAGTTGTTTAAAAAGCACATTAGGGACTTCCCTGGTGGCGCAGTGGTTAAGAATCCGCCTGCTAATGCAGGGGACAGGGTTCGATCCCAGGAAGATCCCACATGCTGCGGAGCGACAACTACTGACCCTGCGAGCCACAACTACTGAGCCCTCATGCTGCAACTACTGAAGCCTGCGTGCCTAGAGCCTGTGCTCCTCAACAAGAGAGGCCATCTCAATGAGAAGCCTGCGCACCGCAACGAAGAGTAGCCCCCACTCACCGCAACTAGAGAAAGCCCACGTGCAGCAATGAAGACCCAACGCAGCCAAAAAAATAAGTAAAATAAATAAACTTTTTTTAAAAAGCACATTATCTTGATGGTCAATAGCTCAACTCTTCACAAAACAGCACACTCCCAATCTACTGTTCTTCCTTGTATTCCAAGATAATCCTTCTGATAGTATCACTTCTCTTCTTGGACTAGCTAGGTTTACATTATCTATAATTAATGGCTTGGGTCACAACAATGGTCTATAAAGCAAGAATATCCTTCTGGTCCTGGGATGTCTTTCCATAGCACCATTTTGCCTGATATAATACATGCAAATCAACTTTGGGGAGGAGTTGGTCTTCAGGATTCGTGAAGCTGTCTACAAAGCATTGTGTGCTATTTTCCTTCTCTGTTCTATTCATTCTATTTGTTTCTATTTTATGTGGGTTGCTTCTTTTATAGTAAATGCCAAAATCATCATGGCAACAGTCTCTGGAGAAGATGTTATGAATAATTTCTTAATTATTGTTCCATTCCAGGCGTCTAGGCTATAAGTCCTCAAAGTGAAAGGACTGTTGTTCCATATTGTATCTAGTGCACTTAAAAGAGTCCAGAATAAAGTGTCTCTAATGTTTTCAGATGTCCACAATTAGAGCCTCTTAATTACCTGTGGTGTCTCCTAGCCATGCCAATTTGGATATTAAATTAATACCTACTTTTAAATTCACAAATTAGACTAAAGGCAGGAGCACTGAAAATGAAAATAAAATGTAATGCTAAGCCAAACAGAGACACACCTGGTTCTTTTGGAATACAACACTAGGCATGTGAAGGGATGGCTCATACACTTACATCTCCGACGGGCAGAGTAAGGGCTGCCATGAACCCAGCTGTGCCCACATTCTCCCATACACCAAAACACAGACATAGTACAGTAACATAGTATGATGTCATGTTATGTCTCTTAGCTATTATTTACATCAGGCCTCTGTATTTATAGCAAAAGATCCATCCAGCTCAACAGCTCACCTGAGAGACTTTGCCAGCTCCAATTGTGCGAAGCATACGTTTTGCAAATTGATCAAACTGAAAGCACATCTGTGACTGGGTACACAAGCATGCTGTGGCACATGGTGAGAACTACTGAAGCAGACATTCAATATATGCTGGCACATTGTACTGAGCAAGGCAGAAAACGTGGCCTGAGGCATTCACGTGAGTTGGACATCCTCATGCCACTAAAGGAATTAGAGTCAACACTCTTTAAGTTAGGCAGCAACTCCTCTCTGAACTACAGTTGCTGTTTACATCCCTGCATCCCACACTAGACTGTGAGTTCCTTGTCTTTTGCATCCAGAGTGCCTGAATAAGAAAGGCAATGGATTTTATACTGGGAGCAAATTCTAGTCTGGTACTTGGGTGCCATGTTGAGAAGGATTATGGGGCTGCATCTAGGTTTTGCAAGAAAGAATACAAGTTGATTAGAAACTGAGTCTCTGCCATGGGCACAGAAGGGGAGAGTATTGACAATAGTATCATGTATTTATCAACATAATGGTAATAGAAGAAAATGTTAAATGAATGGCCCAATGGTAAGTGAATTTAAGAACAACACAAAGTATCTTTAGCTGAAGAGGCAGGTATAATATTAATTAATCCGAGGCAGTGTAAGACCATGTTACTACTTGCTTCTGTTTTATTAACAATGTTACCACTAAAGATATAAGGAGATTGGTTTACAACTAAACATTCCTTGTTAGGCTGTTAACAATATTTTGCTACAATATTTTTTACAACATTGGGAGCACATGTGTAAGCCTGGGATGAAAATAGCTGGCCAGGAAAACAGCTCTGTTCCTCTTTGTCCAAGAGTCCAGTCACACCCTGTAAAGACCTGAGCTCCTTATCTCATTCTGGTCTTGTTTCCTGCCAAACCAAGAAACTAACAAATACATGTTGACTAATTGCTCCCTGGACCAATGTGATCTTTCTGACCATTGTCCTGATTCAAGTAGAAAGGTGTGTCCAACAACATGCAAGTGTGCCCTGCCAATTTATGCAGTAGACGGTCTCCTAAAATACTGAGCCAATCAATTGAGTTTCTGCCTATTGAATCAAGAGTCCAACATTCCAGAGTTTGAAGAAAAATTAAAACAAATATGCTATGATTCAGTGAAATCGTATATGTAAAATGCTAAGCATGGAGCCTGGCATTCAGTAGGCACTCAACAAATGATAGCTATTATTACAATAATTTTAGTTAGTAACAGTGGGGCTTAGAAATGTGTTATTTCAAAAGCACTTTTATTGAATTGGTAAATCAAAGTATTGGGTTAAAAAAATATTCCACAGCTCACTTCATTTTACACAAAAGAAGACTGAGGCCCCTAATGGCATAAAACTAGTAGTGGCAGTCCCTAGATTAGAACCTAGAGAAGTTTTTAGCAGAAATAAATGTATCATTTAGAGGAATCCAGTTGTACATCTTGTTATTTGTTTTACTCTCAAATGCTAAGCAGTGAATTAATCACACTGCTCAGCTCACAGTAAAAAATAGTAAAAATAAGAGACATCAATATATCTCTCAAGGAAAGACAGGTCTAATGGATCAAATTAAGCAGAGATATTGAAAACCTAAACAACATAATAAATAAGGTAGGTCTTATTGACGTATTCAGATTTACACCTCAAAAATAGAGAATATACTCTCTTATCAAGCACACATAGACTCAGTCATGAAAACTGGCTTTGTATTATTCCACAAAGAACTCCTCAATAGTAGAAAAAAGTAAAAATAATGTAAATAGTATTTTGATTAAACAATAATAGTAATAAATACTATAATGAAACTAAAAATTGATGACAAAATCTCGAAAACAAATAGTCCTTTCCACCTGAAAATTTTAAAGTGTACTATTAAAGAAGTATTGGATGAAATGGAAAATACAATATAAATTAAACTCAAATCATATCCAAAAAAAATAATGCTAATGGAAACAATACATATCAGAATCTATAAAAAACAAATCAGTGATTACAGAAAAATTTACAGCTTTCAAATATTTATACAATAAGAATAAAAGAATGACTATAAATGAATTCTACTTCTAACATGAAAAGCTAAAGCAAAGAAAAGCAGAGGAAGAAAATAACAACAAAAGCAATGAGGTTGAATATAGAGAAACAGGAGGACTGATAAATAATCAATATGCTGATTATCTGAAAATAAAAAATATTTTAATGACAGACCACTAAAGGAGCTACTCCAGAAATAGAGGAAGAATGCATAAACATTCAAAATAAGAAATGCCAAGGGGTTATAGAAACAGAAACTTACATAGTGTAACATAATTATTTTCATAGTATTACAAAAATACATTGGAAAACCTAGATTTAATGGAAATCACAATATGCCAAAGTTAATCCCAGTAAAGACTGAAAGCCTAGACAAACCAATTTTATTAGAAGAAATAAAGAAAGATATCAGGGCTTCCCTGGTGGCGCAGTGGTTGAGAGTCTGCCTGCCAGTGCAGGGGACGCGGGTTCGGGCCCTGGTCTGGGAGGATCCCACGTGCCGCGGAGCGGCTGGGCCCGTGAGCCACAATTACTGAGCCTGCGCGTCTGGAGCCTGTGCTCCGCAGCGGGAGAGGCCGCGATAGTGGGAGGCCCGCGCACCGCGATGGGGAGTGGCTCCCGCTTGCCACAGCTAGGGAGGGCCCTCGCACAGAAACGAAGACCCAACACAGCCAAAAATAAATAAATAAATAATTCTTTAAAAAAAAAAAAAAAAAAAAAAAAAAAAAAAGAAAGATATCAAAGAACTACCTACACAAAAAAGGGCCAGGCCCAGATGGTTTCACAAGGTAATTCTAAATCCCCAAAGATCTGATACTTAGATGCTACATATATTGATTCAGAGCATTTTAAAAGAAGAAAATATTCCAAATTGTTTTTACAAAGCCAGCATGATAAAATTCCAAAATATGACAAATACTGCACCACTCTCACTTATGCATATAAATGTAAAAATTTTTAAGTCAACATCAGCAGCAGAATACAAAAGCACATTAAAAATAAAAATACTTGAGCCTACCTGGGCTCTTTTGTGAGGCTAATGGCGGACTCTGGGAGGCTCATACCAAGGAGTACTTCCCAGAACTTCTACTGCCAGTGTCCTTGTCCCCACGGTGAGCTACATCCACGCCCCGCCTCTGCAGGAGACCCTCCAACACTAGCAGGTTTGAAGTATTTTTAAAAATAAATTTGGACATTCACAGAAAGATAGACAAGATGAAAAGGCAGAGGGCTATGTACCAGATGAAGGAACAAGATAAAACCCTAGATAAACAACTAAATGAACTGGAGATAGGCAACCTTCCAGGAAAAGATTTCAGAATAATGATAGTGAAGATGATCCAGGACCTCGGAAAAAGAATGGAGGCAAAGATCGAGAAGATGCAAGAAATGTTTAACAAAGACCTAGAAGAATTAAAGAACAAACAAACAGAGATGAACAATACAATAACTGAAGTGAAAACTACACTAGAAGGAATCAATAGCAGAATAACTGAGGCAGAAGAACGGATAAGTGACCTGGAAGACAGAAGGGTGGAATTCACTGCTGCAGAACAGAATAAAGAAAAAAGAATGAAAAGAAATGAAGACAGCCTAAGAGACCTCTGGGACAACATTAAACGCAACAACATAGGCATTATAGGGGTCCCAGAAGGAGAAGAGAGAGAAAGGACCCAAGAATATATTTGAAGACATTATAGTCGAAAACTTCCCTAACATGGGAAAGGAAATAGCCACCCAAGTCCAGGAAGCACAGAGTCCCATACAGGATAAACCCAAGGAGAAACATGCTGAGACATATAGTAATCAAACTGGCAAAAATTAAAGACAAATAAAAATTATTGAAAGCAGCAAGGGAAAAACGACAAATAACATACAAGGGAACTCCCATAAGGTTAACAGCTGATTTCTCAGCAGAAACTCTACAAGCCAGAAGTAAGTGGCATGATATACTTAAAGTGATGAAAGGGAAGAACCTACGACCAAGAGTACTCTACCCAGCAAGGATCTCATTCAGATTCGATGGAGAAATCAAAAGCTTTGCAGATAAGCAAAAGCTAAGAGAATTCAGCACCACCAAACCAGCTCTACAACAAATGCTAAAGGAACTTCTCTAAGTGGGAAACACAAGAGAAGAAAACAACGTACAAACACAAACCCAAAACAATTAAGAAAATGGTCATAGGAACATACATATCGATAATTACCTTAAATGTGAATGGATTAAATGCTCCAACCAAAAGACACAGGCTTGCTGAACGGATACAAAAACAAGACCCATATATATGCTGTCTAAAAGAGACCCACTTCAGACCTAGGGACACATACAGACTGAAAGTGAGGGGATGGAAAAAGATATTCCATGCAAATGGAAATCAAAAGAAAGCTGGAGTAGCTATACTCATATCAGATAAAATAGACTTTAAAATAAAGAATGCTACAAGAGACAAGGAAGGACACTACATAATGATCACGGGATCAATCCAAGAAGAAGATATAATAATTATAAATATATATGCACCCAACACAGGAGCACCTCGATACATAAGGCAACTGCTAACAGCTATAAAAGAGGAAATTGACAGTAACACAGTAATAGTGGGGGACTTTAACACCTCACTTACACCAATGGAGAGATCATCCAAAATGAAAATAAATAAGGAAACAGAAGCTTTAAATGACACAATAGATCAGATAGATTTAACTGATATTTATAGGACATTCCATCCAGAAACAGCAGATTAGACTTTCTTCTCAACTGCGCACGGAACATTCTCCAGGATAGATCACATCTTGGGTCACAAATCAAGCCTCAGTAAATTTAAGAAAATTGAAATCATATCAAGCATCTTTTCTGACCACAATGCTATGAGATTAGAAATGAATTACAGGGAAAAAACGTAAAACACACAAACACATGGAGGTTAAACAATACATTACTAAATAACCAAGAGATCACTGAAGAAATCAAAGAGGAAATCAAAAAATACCTAGAAACAAATGACAATGAAAACACGACAATCCAAAATCTATGGGATGAAGCAAAAACAGTTCTAAGAGGGAAGTTTATAGCTATACAAGCCTACCTCAAGAAACAAGAAAAATCTCAAATAAAAAATCTAACCTTACACCTAAAGGAACTAGAGAAAGAAGAACAAACAAACCCCAAAGTTAGCAGAAGTAAAGAAATCATAAAGATCAGAGCAGAAATAAAAGAAATAGAAACAAAGAAAACAATAGCAAAGATCAATAAAACTAAAAGCTGGTTCTTTGAGAAGATAAAAAAAATTGATAAACCATTAGCCAGACTCATCAAGAAAAAGAGGGAGAGGACTCAAATCAATAAAATTAGAAATGAAAAAGGAGAAGTTACGACACCGCAGAAATACAAAGCATCCTAAGAGACTACTACAAGCAACTCTATGCCAATAAAATGGACAACCTGGAAGAAATGGACAAATTCTTAGAAAGGCATAACCTTCCAAGACTGAACCAGGAAGAAATAGAAAATATGAACAGACCAATCACAAGTAATGAAATTGAAACTGTGATTAAAAATCTTCCAACAAACAATAGTCCAGGACCAGATGGCTTCACAGGTGAATTCTATCAAACATTTAGAGAAGAGCTAACACCCATCCTTCTAAACCTCTTCCAAAAAACTGAGGAGGAAGGAACACTCCCAAACTCATTCTATGAGGCCACCATCACCCTGATGCCAAAACCAGACAAAGATACTACAAAAAGAAAATTACAGACCAATATCACTGATGAATATAGATGCAAAAATCCTCAACAAAATACTAGCAAACAGAATCCAACAACACATTAAAAGCTTCATTCACCATGATCAAGTGGGATTTATCCCAGGGATGCAAGGATTCTTCAATATACATAAATCAATGAATGCTATACACCATATTAACAAACTAAAGAATAAAAACCATATGATCATCTCAATAGATGCAGAAAAAGCTTTTGACAAAATTCAACACCCATTTATGATAAAACTTCTCCAGAAAGTGGGCATAGAGGGAACCTACCTCAACATAATAAAGGCCATATACAACAAACCCACAGCAAGCATCATTCTTTTTTTTTTTTTTTTTAATTTTATTTATTTATTTATTTATTTATTTATTTATGGCTGTGTTGGATCTTCGTTGCTGTGCGAGGGCTTTCTCTAGTTGCGGCAAGCGGGGGCCACTCTTCATTGCGGTGCGCGGGCCTCTTGTTATCGCGGCCTCTCTTGTTGCGGAGCACAGACTCCGGATGCGCAGGCTCAGTAATTGTGGCTCACGGGCCCAGTCGCTCCGCGGCATGTGGGATCTTCCCAGACCAGGGCTCGAGCCCGTGTCCCCTGCATTGGCAGGCAGACTCTCAACCACTGCGCCACCAGGGAAGCCCCACAAGCATCATTCTTAATGGTGAAAAACTGAAAGCATTTCCTGTAAGATCAGGAACAAGACAAGGATGTCCACTCTCACCACTATTATTCAACATAGTTTTGGAAGTCCTAGCCACAGCAATCAGAGAAGAAAAAGGAATAAAAGGAATACAAATTGGAAAAGAAGAAGTAAAACTGTCACTGTTTGCAGATGACATGATACTATACATAGAGAATCCTAAAGATGCCACCAGAAAACTACTAGAGCTAATCAATGAATTTGGTAAAGTTGCAGGATACAAAATTAATGCACAGAAATCTCTTGCATTCCTATACACTACCAATGAAAAATCAGAAAGAGAAATTAAGGAAATGATCCCATTTACCATTGCATCAAAAAGAATAAAATACCTAGGAATAAACCTACCTAGGGAGACAAAAGAACTGTATGCAGAAAACTATAGGACACTGATGAAAGAAATTAAAGATGATACCAACAGATAGAGAGATATACCATGTTCTTGGATTGGGAGAATCAACATTGTGAAAATGACTCTACTACCCAAAGCAATCTACAGATTCAACGCAATCCCTATCAAATTACCAATGGCATTTTTTATGGAACTAGAACAAAAAAATCTTCAAATTTGTTTGGAGACACAAAAGACCCCGAATAGCCAAAGTAGTCTGGAAGGAAAAAAACAGAGCTGGAGGAATCAGACTCCCTGACTTCAGACTATACTACAAAGCTACAGTAATCAAGACAATATGGTACTGGCACAAAAACAGAAACATAGATCAATGGAACAAGATAGAAAACCCAGAGATAAACCCACGCACCTATGGTCAACTAATCTATGACAAAGGAGGTAAGGATATGCAATGCAGAAAAGACAGTCTCTTCAGTAAGTGGTGCTGGGAAAACTGGACAGCTACATGTTAGAACACTACCTAACACCATACACAAAAATAAACTCAAACTGGATTAGAGACGTAAATGTTAAGACTGGACACTATAAAACTCTTAGAGGAAAACATAGGAAGAACACTCTTTGACATAAATCACAGCAAGATCTTTTTTGATCCACCTCCTAGAGTAATGGAAATAAAAACCAAAATAAACAAATGGGACCTAATGAAACTTCAAAGCTTTTGCACAGCAAAGGAAACCATAAACAAGACGAAAAGACAACCCTCAGAATGGGAGAAAATATTTGCAAACAAATCAACGGACACAGGATTAATCTCCAAAATATATAAACAGGTCATGCAGCTCAATATTAAAGAAACAAACAACCCAATCCAAAAATGGGCAGAAGACCTAAATAGACATTTCTCCAAAGAAGACATACAGATGGCCACGAAGCACATGAAAAGCTGCTCAACATCACTAATTATTCGAGAAATGCAAGTCAAAACGACAGTGAGGTATCACCTCACACCAATTAGAATGGGCATCATCAGAAAATCTACAAACAACAAATGTTGGAGAGGGTGTGGAGAAAAGGGAACCCTCTTGCACTGTTGGTGAGAATGTAAATTGATACAGCCACTATGGAGAACAGTATGGAGGTTCCTTAAAAAACTAAAAATAGAATTACCATATGATCCAGCAATCCCACTACTGGACATATACCCAGAGAAAACCATAATTCAAAGAGACACATGGGAGATTAAACAAGATGGCGGAGTAGAAGGACGTGCTCTCACTCCCTCTTGCGAGAGCACCAGAATCACGACTGGCTGCTGGACAATCATTGACAGGAAGACCCTGGACTTCACCAAGGAGGATACCCCACGTCCAAGGACAGAGGAGAAGCCACAGTGAGACGGTAGGAGGGGCGCAATCAGAGTAAAATCAAATCCCATAACTGCTGGGTGGGTGACTCACAGACTGGCGAACACTTATACCACAGAATTCCACCCACTGGAGTGAAGGTTCTGAGCCCCACGTCAGGCTTCCCAACCTGGGGGTCCGGCAACGGGAGGAGGAATTCCTAGAGAATCAGACTTTGAAGCCTAGTGGGAATTGATTGCAGGACTTTGACAGGACTGGGGGAAACAGAGACCCCACTCTTGGAGGGCACACACAAAGTAATGTGTGCATCGGGACCCAGGGGAAGGAGCAGTGACCCTGGGGGAGACTGAACCAGACCTACCTGCTGGTGTTGGGGGGTCTCCTGCAGAGGCGAGTAGTGGCTCTGTTTCACCGTGGGGATAAGGACACTGGCAGCAGAGGTTCTGGGAAGTTCTCCTTGGCGTGAGCCCTCCCAGAGTCTGCCATTAACCCCACCAAAGAGCCCAGGTAGGCTCCAGTGTTGGGTTGCCTCAGGCAAAACAACCAACAGGGAGGGAACCCAGCCCCACCCATCAACAGTCAAGTGGATTAAGGTTTTACTGAGCTCTGACCGCCACAGCAACAGGGAGGGAACCCAGCCCCACCCATCAACAGTCAAGTGGATTAAGGTTTTACTGAGCTCTGACCGCCACAGCAACAGTCAGCTCTACCCACCACTAGAGCCTCCCATCAAGCCTCTTAGATAGCCTCAACCACCAGAGGGCAGACAACAGAAGCAAGAAAAACTACGATCCTGCAGCCTGTGGACCAAAAACCACAGTTACAGAAAGATAGAGAAGATGAAAAGGCAGAGGGCTATGTACCAGATGAAGGAACAAGAAAAAACCCCAGAAAAACAACTAAATGAAGTGGAGATAGGCAACCTTCCAGAAAAAGAATTCAGAATAATGATAGTGAAGATGATCCAGGACCTCGGAATAAGAATGGAGGCAAAGATTGAGAAGATGCAAGAAATGATTAACAAAGACCTAGAAGAATTAAAGAACAAACAAACAGAGATCACCAATACAATAACTGAAATGAAAACTACACTAGAAGGAATCAATAGCAGAATAACTGAGGCGGAAGAACGGATAAGTGACCTGGAAGACAGAATGGTGGAATTCACTGCTGCAGAACAGACTAAAGAAAAAAGAATGAAAAGAAATGAAGACAGCCTAAGAGACCTCTGGGACAACATTAAACGCAACAACATTCGCATTATAGGGGTCCCAGAAGGAGAAGAGAGAGAGAAAGGACCAGAGAAAATATTTGAAGAGATTATAGTCGAAAACTTCCCTAACATGGGAAAAGAAATAGCCACCCAAGTCCAGGAAGCGCAGAGAGTCCCATACAGAATAAACCCAAGGAGAAACACGCCGAGACACATAGTAATCAAAGTGGCAAAAATTAAAGACAAAGAAAAATTATTGAAAGCAGCAAGGGAAAAACGACAAATAACATACAAGGGAACTCCCATAAGGTTAACAGCTGATTTCTCAGCAGAAACTCTACAAGCCAGAAGGGAGTGGCATGATATACTTAAAGTGATGAAAGGGAAGAACCTACAACCAAGATTACTCTACCCGGCAAGGATCTCATTTAGATTTGATGGAGAAATCAAAAGCTTTGCAGACAAGCAAAAGCTAAGAGAATTCAGCACCACCAAACCAGCTCTACAACAAATGCTAAAGGAACTTCTCTAAGTGGGAAACACAAGAGAAGAAAAGGACCTACAAAGACAAACCCAAAACAATTAAGAAAATGGTCATAGGAACATACATATCGGTAATTACCTTAAACGTGAATGGATTAAATGCCCCAACCAAAAGACATAGACTGGCTGAATGGATACAAAAACAAGACCCATATATATGCTGTCTACAAGAGACCCACTTTAGACCTAGGGACACATACAGACTGAAAGTGAGGGGATGGAAAAAGATATTCCATGCAAATGGAAATCAAAAGAAAGCTGGAGTAGCTATACTCATATCAGATAAAATAGACTTTAAAATAAAGAATGTTACAAGAGACAAGGAAGGACACTACATAATGATCCAGGGATCAATCCAAGAAGAAGATATAACAATTATAAATATATATGCACCCAACATAGGAGCACCTCAATACATAAGGCAACTGCTAACAGCTATAAAAGAGGAAATCGACAGTAACACAATAATAGTGGGGGACTTTAACACCTCACTTACACCAATGGACAGATCATCCAAAATGAAAATAAATAAGGAAACAGAAGCTTTAAATGACACAATAGACCAGATAGATTTAATTGATATATATAGGACATTCCATCCAAAAACAGCAGATTACACGTTCTTCTCAAGTGCGCACGGAACATTCTCCAGGATAGATCACATCTTGGGTCACAAATCAAGCCTCAGTAAATTTAAGAAAATTGAAATCATATCAAGCATCTTTTCTGACCACAACGCTATGAGATTAGAAATGAATTACAGGGAAAAAAACGTAAAAAGGACAAACACATGGAGGCTAAACAATACGTTACTAAATAACCAAGAGATCACTGAAGAAATCAAAGAGGAAATCAAAAAATACCTAGAGACAAATGACAATGAAAACACGACGACCCAAAACCTATGGGATGCAGCAAAAGCGGTTCTAAGAGGGAAGTTTATAGCTATACAAGCCTACCTCAAGAAACAAGAAAAATCTCAAGTAAACAATCTAACCTTACACCTAAAGAAACTAGAGAAAGAAGAACAAACAAAACCCAAAGTTAGCAGAAGGAAAGAAATCATAAAGATCAGAGCAGAAATAAATGAAATAGAATCAAAGAAAACAATAGCAAAGATCAATAAAACTAAAAGTTGGTTCTTTGAGAAGATAAACAAAATTGATAAGCCATTAGCCAGACTCATCAAGAAAAAGAGGGAGAGGACTCAAATCAATAAAATCAGAAATGAAAAAGGAGAAGTTACAACAGACACCGCAGAAATACAAAGCATCCTAAGAGACTACTACAAGCAACTTTATGCCAATAAAATGGACAACCTGGAAGAAATGGACAAATTCTTAGAAAGGTATAACCTTCCCAGACTGAATCAGGAAGAAACAGAAAATATGAACAGACCAATCACAAGTAATGAAATTGAAACTGTGATTAAAAATCTTCCAACAAACAAAAGTCCAGGACTGGATGGCTTCACAGGTGAATTCTATCAAACATTTAGAGAAGAGCTAACACCCATCCTTCTCAAACTCTTCCAAAAAATTGCAGAGGAAGGAACACTCCCAAACTCATTCTATGAGGCCACCATCACCCTGATACCAAAACCAGACAAAGACACTACAAAAAAAGAAAATTACAGACCAATATCACTGATGAATATAGATGCAAAAATCCTCAACAAAATACTAGCAAACAGAATCCAGCAACACATTAAAAGGATCATACACCACGATCAAGTGGGATTTATCCCAGGGATGCAAGGATTCTTCAATATACGCAAATCAATCAACGTGATACACCATATTAACAAATTGAAGAATAAAAACCATATGATCATCTCAATAGATGCAGAAAAAGCTTTTGACAAAATTCAACACCCATTTCTGATAAAAACTCTCCAGAAAGTGGGCATAGAGGGAACCTACCTCAACATAATAAAGGCCATATATGACAAACCCACAGCAAACATCATTCTCAATGGTGAAAAACTGAAAGCAATTTCTCTAAGATCAGGAACGAGACAAGGATGTCCACTCTCACCACTATTATTCAACATAGTTCTGGAAGTCCTAGCCACGGCAATCAGAGAAGAAAAAGAAATAAAAGGAATACAAATTGGAAAAGAAGAAGTAAAACTGTCACTGTTTGCGGATGACATGATACTATACATAGAGAATCCTAAAACTGCCACCAGAAAACTGCTAGAGCTAATTAATGAATATGGTAAAGTTGCAGGATACAAAATTAATGCACAGAAATCTCTTGCATTCCTATACACTAATGATGAAAAATCTGAAAGAGAAATTAAAGAAACACTCCCATTTACCATTGCAACAAAAAGAATAAAATACCTAGGAATAAACCTACCTAGGGAGACGAAAGACCTGTATGCAGAAAACTATAAGACACTGATGAAAGAAATTAAAGATGATACCAACAGATGGAGAGATATACCATGTTCTTGGATTGGAAGAATCAACATTGTGAAAATGAGTATACTACCCAAAGCAATCTACAGATTCAATGCAATCCCTATCAAATTACCAATGACATTTTTTACGGAGCTAGAACAAATCATCTTAAAATTTGTATGGAGACACAAAAGACCCCGAATAGCCAAAGCAGTCTTGAGAGAAAAAAATGGAGCTGGAGGAATCAGACTCCCTGACTTCAGACTATACTACAAAGCTACAGTAATCAAGACAGTATGGTACTGGCACAAAAACAGAAACATAGATCAATGGAACAAGATAGAAAGCCCAGAGATTAACCCACGCACCTATGGTCAACTAATCTATGACAAAGGAGGCAAAGATATACAATGGAGAAAAGACAGTCTCTTCAATAAGTGGTGCTGGGAAAACTGGACAGCTACATGTAAAAGAATGAAATTAGAATACTCCCTAACACCATACACAAAAATAAACTCAAAATGGATTAGAGACCTAAATATAAGACTGGACACTATAAAACTCTTAGAGGAAAACATAGGAAGAACACTCTTTGACATAAATCACAGCAAGATCTTTTTTGATCCACCTCCTAGAGTAATGGAAATAAAAACAAAAATAAACAAATGGGACCTAATGAAACTTCAAAGCTTTTGCACAGCAAAGGAAACCATAAACAAGACGAAAAGACAACCCTCAGAATGGGAGAAAATATTTGCAAATGAATCAACGGACAAAGGATTAATCTCCAAAATATATAAACAGCTCATTCAGCTCAATATCAAAGAAACAAACACCCCAATCCAAAAATGGGCAGAAGACCTAAATAGACATTTCTCCAAAGAAGACATACAGATGGCCACGAAGCACATGAAAAGATGCTCAACATCACTAATTATTAGAGAAATGCAAATCAAAACTACAATGAGGTATCACCTCACTCCTGTTAGAATGGTCATCATCAGAAAATCTACAAACAACAAATGCTGGAGAGGGTGTGGAGAAAAGGGAACCCTCTTGCACTGTTGGTGGGAATGTAAATTGATACAGCCACTATGGAGAACAATATGGAGGTTCCTTAAAAAACTAAAAATAGAATTAGCATATGACCCAGCAATCCCATTACTGGGCATATACCCAGAGAAAACCGTAATTCAAAAAGGCACATGCACCCGAATGTTCATTGCAGCACTATTTACAATAGCCAGGTCATGGAAGCAACCTAAATGCCCATCAACAGACGAATGGATAAAGAAGTTGTGGTACATATATACAATGGAATATTACTCAGCCATAAAAAGGAAAGAAATTGAGTCATTTGTTGAGACATGGATGGATCTAGAGACTGTCATACAGAGTGAAGTAAGTCAGAAAGAGAAAAACAAATATCGTATATTAATGCATGTATGCGGAACCTAGAAAAATGGTACAGATGAGCCAGTTTGCAGGGCAGAAGTTGAGACACAAATGTAGAGAATGGTCATATGGACACCAAGGGGGGAAAACTGCGGTGAGGTGGGGATGGTGGTGTGCTGAATTGGGCAATTGGGATTGACATGTATACACTGATGTGTATAAAACTGATGCCTAATAAGAACCTGCAGTATAAAAAAAACAAACAAAACAACTAATACTAAACTTTCATTGGGTTATTTGTATGGAAATATGTTAATATAAATGTTTCAGACATTACATGAAATTTCTAAAAATCTTATATTTGTATTTGTATGGAAATATGTATGGAAATATGTTAATATAAATGTTTCAGACATTACATGAAATTTCTAAAAATCTTATATTTGTATTTGTACGGAAATATGTATGGAAATATGTTAATATAAATGTTTCAGACATTACATGAAATTTCTAAAAATCTTATATGTTCGGGTATAATGTTATAAGTAATAATCCTAGTTATTACTTTAAAATGTATATCTCAGAAATAACTAATTTTCTTGTCAACTGCATTATTATGAACTTTCATCAAATCTTTAACCGTGGTCATTTTTAAGTCTTTTGTCATTTACAGACAGTTCTGGGTGTACTCTGATGATTTTGCAAATATGTTCCTATAAAAGGGTTTCATCTTCAAGAAATTCATGGAAAAGCCTCTGACAATTACAGGTTTCTGGTAACTGACTGTACTGCTGAACTGAATGAATAAGCATTTTCAGAACTCTAATGAAAAACTGATGAACTCATAAAAGTGCTAACAAAAGATCAAGATGAAAAAAAAATTAATTACATGGGACTGAGTGAACTGATGAGGATGAGTATAATTTTTGTGACTTTCTGTCTGAATTTAAAAAAAAAAAAAATCCCACAAGGACTCAGAGGCAAAGAATATACAAATCAATTTTCACTGCAAAGTAAAGGAGCTGTTACAGTGGAGGATTACTGGACTGAATGTCAATATTATGACATAGTATGAGTGTGTTTCATGTTTGGTAATTGCAATCATTGTTGCTTTTGTTGTGGTCATCCATGTACAATGCTTGGTGTCAGTCTATTTATGTCTTGTAAAAATAAAATACAGTGTGTGTGTGTGTGAATAAAAAAAAAAAAAAAAAAAAAAAGTAAAAAAAAAACAAAACAAAAAAAAAAAAAAACAAAGAGACACATGCACCCCAGTGTTCATTGCAGCACTATTTACAATAGCCAGGTCATGGAAGCAACCTAAATGCCCATGGACAGACGAATGGATAAAGAAGAAGTGGTACATATATACAATGGAATATTACTCAGCCATAAAAAGGAACGAAATTGGGTCATTTGTAGAGACGTGGATGGATCTAGAGACTGTCATACAGAGTGAAGTAAGTCAGAAAGAGAAAAACAAATATCGTATGTTAGCGCATATATGTGGAACCTAGAAAAATGGTACAGATGAACTGGTTTGTGGGGCAGAAATTGAGACACAGATGTAGAGAACAAATGTATGGACACCAAGGGGGGAGAGCAGGGGGTGTGGAGGTGGTGGTGTGATGAATTGGGCGATTGGGATTGACATGTATACACTGATGTGTATAAAATTGATGACTAATAAGGACCTGCTGTATAAAAAAATAAAATTCAAAAATTAAAATAAATAAATAAATAAATAAATTTGAAGGGAAAAAAAATAATAAAAATACTTTATGCAATCCACTCCTTGGTATTCACCCAAATGAGCTGAAAACTTATATCTATGCAAAAATCTGCACATGGATGTTTACAGCAGCTTTATTCATAATTGTCAAAACTTGGAAGCAATAAAGATGTCCTTCAGTAGGTGAATCGGTAAATAAACTGTGATACATCCAAACAATGGAATATTATTCAGTGCTAAAAAAGAAAGGGACAATCAAGTCATGGAAAGACACAGAGGAATCTTAAATGTTTATTATTAAGTGAAAGAAGTTAATCTGAAAAGGTTACATACTGTATGACTCCAATTATATGACCTTTTGGGAAAGGCAAAACAATGGAGACAATAAAAAGATCAGCGGTTTCCAAGGATTGGAGGAGAGAGGGGTAAATAGGTGAAGCACAAGATTTTAGGGCAGTGAAACTGTTCTGTACTATTCTGACTAACTGTTCTGTACTGTTCTGATACTATTGTATAAGGTTAGGTATATATCATTACACATTTGTCCAAACCCATAGAATGTACAATGCCAAGAGTGAACCCACATGTAAACTATGGACTTTGGGTGATAATGATGCATCAGTGTAGGTTCATTGATTGTAGCAAAAGTTCCACTCAGGTGGAGGCTGTTGAGAGTGGAGGAGGCTTTGTGTATAGCGGGCAGGGAGTATATGGGAAACCTCCATACCTTCCTTTAAATTTTGGTGTGAACCTAAAACTGCTCTAAAAAATAAAGTCTGTTTAAAAAAATTTTTTAAACCCAAATTTTATGACCAAGATGGATTTATTCTAAGAACGTAAGGATGGTTCAATATTAAGAAGACCATTAATATAAGTTATCATATTAATGGATATGAGGAGGATAATGCTAAGATTATTTCCACAAGTGCTGAAAAGGCTTTTAATACAATTCAATATCTTTTTCTGTTAAAAAAAAAAACTCAATAAAATAGAAATTGATGGATACTTCCTAACATAATAAAATTATAAAATATATCTCAGCTTCTTACTGGGGAAACATTAGAGGCATTCCTACTAAGGTCAAGAACAAAGCAGGGATGCTCACTATCTCCACTATAACTTACTATTTTAATGGAGATTAGCCAGTGTAATAAGACAAACCAATTCAATTAAAGGCATAAAATCTGGAAATGAAGAAGTGAAATTACATTTGCCGATGTTTTCAGAATACACATAGAAGATCCAAGGAATCAATGCTAAAACTAACACGAACATTAAAGAATTCAGTAATGGTTGGTAGCTTTAAAATTAACATACAAAAACAATTACCCTTCATACATATCAAACAGTAAGACAGAAGACTTAATGTAAAAGTAAACCTCGTTTACAAAAGCAATGAAAATGTAAAATACTAAAGAGTAAACTTAACCAAAAATATACAAACTTATATGAGAAAAATCTTAAAACACTCTTGAAAAACACAATAGCAATCTTGAACAAATGGAAAGGATTCTGTGTTCTTGAATAAGGCAAATAAAATTAAGATGTCAATTTTCCTCAAAATTAATACATAAATATGTCAGTTTCATAATGGCACTAACATGATTTTATTTCTGGAGTTAAGTAAGTTTATAAGTAAAGTCAAAAGACAAATGACAAACTGGGAGGAAATATTACTACTCACATAAAGAGTAAAGGGCTATTGCCCTAATGTATGTGAGTAAAATCATCAAAATCCAATATAAATATTGGCAAAAGACATGAACAGATAATTCACAGAGAAAGATACATAAATGGATCTCAAACATATGAGACAATGTTCAACTTCATAAAAGAAATCTGAATTAAAACTCCACTGAAATATCATATTTAGAATCTATTAGTTTGGCAGAAATTCAGAAGTCTGACGATGCACTCTGTTCCTGTGGCTCTGTGCAAGAATGCTCTCATGTGTTGTTACTGACAGTACAAAATGGGTCAACCTCATATGAAGAAAAATATGGCAATATCTAGTAAAGCTACATATAATCCCTCTAAGAATTTACCCTGAGGAGATATCTCCACAAAGAGAAAACAACATATGTACAAGGTCTTCCATAGAGAGCAGCACTATTTGTTCCACCGCCAGATGATTTCTTTTAGGTTTCGCCAGTGAGCAACAGAGATAGGAAGGCAGGAGAAGGGAGGAGGGGCCTGCCTCCCGTTTCCAGTCCCAGCCAGATCCCCCCAGCAGCATGAGGACAGCTCTACCTCCAGCCTTCCGCTTCTTTTGGCGCTCACAGCTTCAAAAGCATGGCACCTTCCTCCCAGAAGTTCCAACACCAGTCTCAGAACCGCCCCCCACCCCCAGATGTCTGAGCACCAGCTGTGGGGCACTTGAGGACCAGCCCCATGGTGCCCCCCAGAGGTCACAGCTGTGGACCATCTCCTCTGGAGGACTGGGCACAGCCTGTGGGAGCCCCTCCTTCAAGTCCCCAGGTTCTATTCATGCTACTTCTTCCATTTTGTTCCCTAGCCCTAGGAGCAATGTCTCCTTTCTACAGCTACTAATTAAAGGGGACCTAAATAAGCGAAGGGATATATCTTGTTATGTAACGGCAATGAGCAAAATACCATGGGCAGAGACACTGTCAAAATTGGAGTCCCTGAATGGTCCCATGAAACGAAACCAGTCTCCAGACTAAAATGCCCACTTTGGAGCTATTACTTGAAAGAGAAAAAAGTCTACATTCTTTAAGCCCTCTATTTTGGCTCTCTTTTCTGTAACAAGCTTAGTTTAACCCATACTAAGACATTGGATTAGGACTTCCCTGGTGGCGCAGTGGTTAAGAATCCACCTGCCAATGCAGGGGACTCGGGTTCGATCCCTGGTCCGGGAGGACCCCACATGCCACGGAGCAACTAAGCCCGTGTGCCACAACTACTGAGCCTGCGCTCTAGAGCCAGCGAGCCACAACTACTGAAGCCCAAGAGCTCTAGGGACCATGTGCCGCAACTACTGAGCCCACGTGCTGCAACTGCTGAAGCCTGTGCACCTAGATCCCGTGCTCCACAACAAGAGAAGCCACCGCAATGAGAAGCCAGTGCACCGCAACAAAGAGTAGCCCCCACTCGCCACAACTAGAGAAAGCCCACACACAGTAACGAAGACCCAACACAGCCAAAAAAAAAAAAAAAATTGGGTTGTTTGTGCTTTTATCGTTGAGTTGTAAGAATATTTTAATCATTCTGAATACAAGTCCCTTGTCTGACATATGATTTGCAAATATTTTCTCTCCTATTTTGTGTGTTATCTCTTCATTTTCTTGATGATTTCCTTTAAAACACAAAAGATTTAAATTTTGATAAAGTCTGATTTATTTATTTTTTCTTTTGTTGCTGTGCTTTTGGGGTCATATTAAGAAACCAGTGCCTAACTTGAAGCCAGGAAGATACACACCTAGGTTTTCTTCTGCGAGTGATGTTATAGTTTTAGCACATACATTTAGGCTAATGACACATTTTGAGCTAATTTTTGTATATTGTGTGATGTAGAGGTCCAGCTTCATTCTTTTGTATGTGATTATCTGAATGTCCCAACATCATTCATTGAAAAAAACGTGTTTTCCCCATCATATTTTCTTGGCACCCATGTTGCAAATCAGTTGACTGTAAATGTAAGTTATTCACTCCTTCCTGTACTTCTGAATTTACATCTAATATCATTTCCTACATCCTTAAGAATTTCCCTTAGCATTTCTTGTTCTGGCAGCATTATTTATAATTGCAAAACAATTGAAAGGTCCCCAAATGTCCATAGATGAAAGAATAGATTAATGAAATGAGCTATTTTCTTACAATAGAACATCATCTAACAGTGAAGATGAATCTACTATAACTACATACAAAAATATAGACAACTCAGAATATTAAGAACCCTGCAAGCAACCTGATTTAAAAATGGGCAGAAGAATTGAATGGACATTTTTCCAAAGAGGACATGCAGATGGCCAACAGGCACATGAAAAGACGCTCAACATCGCTAATTGTCAGGGAAATGCAAGTCAAAACTATAGTGAGATATCATCTCACACCTGTCAGAATGGCTATCGTCAAAAAGACCGC
The DNA here is from genome assembly GCF_009873245.2 of Balaenoptera musculus. Classification (NCBI taxonomy): domain Eukaryota; kingdom Metazoa; phylum Chordata; class Mammalia; order Artiodactyla; family Balaenopteridae; genus Balaenoptera; species Balaenoptera musculus. The sequence goes on along the minus strand of NC_045786.1, from coordinate 138,313,485 downwards.
AAATAACAAGTGTTGACAAGGATGTGGAGAAAAGGTAACCCTCATACACTGTTGGTGGAAATGTAAATTGGTGCAGCCACTGTGGAAAACAGTATGGAGGTTTCTCAAAAAACTAAAAATAGAACTATCATATGCCCCAGTAATTCCACTCCTGGGTATATATATGAAAAAAAAACAAAAACGCTAATTTGAAAAGATATGTGCACCCCAATGTTCATTGCAACACTATTTACAATAGCCAAGACATGGAAAACAACCTAACCTAAGTGTCCATTAACAGATGAATGGATAAAGAAGATGTGATATATATATATATATATATATATATATATATATATATATATATATATAGAATGGAATACTATTCAGCCATAAAAAAGAATGAAATTTTGCCATTTGCAGCAACATAGATGGAGGGTATTGTGCTAAGTGAAATAAGTCAGACAGAGAAGGACAAATACTGTATGATACCACTTATATGTGGGATCTAAAAAAATACAACAGGGCTTCCCTGGTGGCGCAGTGGTTGGGAATCTGCCTGCTAATGCAGGGGACACGGGTTCGCGCCCTGGTCTGGGAAGATCCCACATGCCACGGAGCAAGTAGGCCCGTGAGCCACAACTACTGAGCCTGCGCGTCTGGAGCCTGTGCTCCGCAACAAAAGAGGCCACAATAGTGAGAGGCCCGCGCACCGCGATGAAGAGTAGCCCCCACTTGCCGCAACTACAGGAAGCCCTAGCACAGAAACGAAGACCCAACATAGTAATCAATCAATCAATAAATAAATCTTTAAAAAAAATAAAATAAAATAAAAAAATAAAAAAAAATAAAATAAAAAAAATACAACAAACCAGTGGATATAACAAAAAAAAGAAACAGGCTTACAGATGTGGAGAACAAACTAGTGGTTTCCATTGGTGAGAGGGAAGGGGGGTGGCAATATAGGGGTAGGGGAGTAACAGGTACAAACTATTATGTATAAATAAGCTACAAGGATATATTGTACAACACAGGGAATATAGTCAATATTTTATAATAATTATAAATAGATTCACCTTTAAAATTGTGAATCACTATATTGTACACCTGTAACTTATATAATATTTTACATCAACTATGTTTCAGTTAAAAAAAAAGAAAAAAAGAACTCTGGCTTTTATTTAGTGTGAGATGATAATTCATTGTAGTGTTTTGAGCAGAGGAATAATATTATATGACTCACATTTTAACAGGATTCTCCTGGGTGCTGTGTTGACGTAGACTGCAGAGGGTGGGGTGGGAAGGGGCAAGGGCAGAAGCTGGCAGATCCACTGTGAGGCTATCGCAATAATTTAGGCAACAGATGATGATGTCTTGCACTAAAACTGTGGTACTGGGAATGATGAGAAGTGGTAGAACTCTGGATATATTTTGAAGGTACAAGTGACAAAATTTGAGGGGTATTGGTGAAGGAGAGGAATCAAGTAGGAAAATGAGTTAACTTAAAAATATTTTTAAAAATAAAAGCACGGTTTGTATGACGATATTGCAAAAATTGTGAGGCACAGCAAGTTAAAGGAATCAGTGACCCCGATGTTTTTAGTCTGAACAAATGGAAGAACAAAATCTTATGTTATTGTCTGAACTTTTCTATATGTTTCAAATATTTTATAATATGTAAATGCTGAGAATAAATAACTTTTAAGAAAAATTGTAAACATGAATTAAAATATTAATTAGAATATTTGGAGATTTTCAAAATTAGAATAATATTTAAGGAATGAGCTACTAGAAAACACTGGTAGGAGTATCTCAAAGGTAAATATGTACTTTAAAACTTTTCTATAAAATTTTGTATTACAATAATTATCATGTATGCATGATAACAGTAGTTTTATCTATTAAAATTTTTTTTTAATTTTTTATTTATTTATTTTGGGCTGTGTTGGGTCTTCGTTGCTGCGCGCGGGCTTTCTCTAGTTGCGGCAAGTGGGGGCTTCTCATTGCGGTGGCTTCTCTTGTGGAGCACGGGTTCTAGGCACATGGGCTTCAGTGGTTGCAGCACGCAGGCTCAGTAGTTGTGGCGCACGGGCTTTGTTGCTTCACGGCATGTGGGATCTTCCGGGACTAGGGCTCGAACACTTGTCCCCTGCATTGGTAGGCAGATTGCTACCCACTGCACCACCAGGGAAGCACTATTAAAATTTTTTTATTGATGTATCTTCAGCACCTAGAAAAAGGGCAGGCACATAATATGCACTCAAAGAGTCATTTGTTGAATTAAGGAACAAAGAGCCTTATTTTTTCTCAAGGTCCAGTTCTTTCCTTTACCTATTATTTAAACTCCACAAATGCTGTTTGACTTACACCATTCTGTATGACAAGAATTAAGAGACAATGACTTATGTGTCATTATTATCAGAGTAAACTTCAGTTTAAAGAACTTTAAACATGATTTTTTTAAAAGAGATATTTTAATCTGTGAAACAACTTAGCAAGTTAAACTAAAATTCAGAAGAGTTCCTTAAATATTCTTTGTTATGCACTTCTTGGAATGTGTCTACTTATGAGAGATAACAAAAAAATAAGACTACCTTTTGAGATAGAAGATAAAGCAGCTTATGTTCTGCGGGGCAGTATTCTATGTTGGTACATTTATCATTCTTATTAGGTGATAGCAAAGCTGACTCGACAAACGCTATGTTTATTCAAGTGTGATTAGCATGCCACTGAGGGTTCACGTGATTATTTTAGTTGATGATACACAAACACACCATTTTTAAAAATCGGCAATTCCATGGATATTAATGCTTCGGGCTAGGTTAAAGTTGGTATTACAGTGAAAGGAATATGAGTCAACTTAAAATTATTTTTAAAATAATAGCACAGTTGGTATGATGATATTGCAAAAATTGTGACAATCATAAGTGAGACTGAAATTTTAGAAACACTGGAGTAAAGGAATAAGGAAGAGTACAAAGCACATTATATACCATTAATAAGGAGTTATTAATTTGATGAGGTTAGGAAAGGGAATTGGAAATCTGGACTGATACTGTTTCTAAATGATCCATGGACAATGATTCAAGGACAAAGGATAAACAGATGCCATTAAAGAAAAGGTGCTGGCACTTAGCTGTGACTTTATCATAAACAAAGATAGGTGGTACTGTGTCAATCAGTGGTCAGCTCATTGAGTGTCTGTTGGTCTGTTATATGTCTGTCTTCACATATGTCATCTATTTGAGAAAGAAAACTACAAGAAGTCTGGGAAGATATCTGTGTAGTCTACCTCCTTTCATATTGGTAGAACAAAACATATATGTGGATGTTTAATAAATATTTTAATACTAATGAAAGAGCAGTTTATGATATATGATTTGATTCAGACAACTTTTTTCTTAAAGAATAATATGCATACAAAAAAAAGCATATCATAACTACCTAGTTCAGTGAATTTTCACACACTGAACAAACCCATAAAACATCATTTACCCTTTGTTTTTAAACTAGCTGCGTTGCCTAAACTTATTTGTTCACTTTTACCTAAGTGAAATAAAACCCTTGACTACTCATTAGGATTTTGTGCCATGCCAAGTCTTAGAACATCATAATTGTTACTGCTTTTAGTTTTTAGTCTACACGTGAAATAGCCAAGCTTATTTTTCATATTATTTTTTCTTCTGCCTCAATATGGGTTGGGGGGGATGGAGGGGAGAAATGCCATTAGAGCATTATCTCTAGACTGCCATATAGAATTATTTTGTTTTATTTTATTTCATTTCACTTCACCTCACCTCACTTTTATTTTATTTTATTTTATTTTTTGGCAGCGCTGCATGGCTTGCGGAATCTTAGTTCCCCAACCAGGGATTGAACCCAGCCCCAGCAGTGAAAGCTCCGAGTCCTAACCACTGGACCACCAGGGAATTCAAATTCTATTTATTTTAAACACCTTAAATTCCAACAGCAATAGGCCTTATTACCTTTATTTTCTCTCCTTTTGTTCAATTAGAAGTTCAAATGGATATAACATGTGCATTATTATTAACCAATGAAATTATCTTGCTTTGGTATATTTTAAGTAAGTTGCTAAATTCTAACTTATTAACAATTATGGCTTTCTTCTGGCCACTCCTCTTCTGTGATAGTAGTTAAACACTGTAAAACAGAGATGGAGAATCCACCAAATCTAACCTTCTTCCTGTGATAATTGTGTTCTGGACTTCTTAGCTGCAACCTAAAATAATAATTTTTCCTTGGTGGATTATTATGATTTTCAAATTCACAAGAGAAATTCTCAAACTTCAAGGATTAGAGGAATTTAAAAGCTAGAAATATTCGCTAGCATTTTAATTAAAATTTCAAGTTGATTTGATAATGAACAATTACCTATTTTGAATTTCACTGCACAGTACAGTGAAAACAGAATACACTTTTGCACGAATCCTTTAAAAATTACTATTAATCTTTCTCTGAACTTTTTTTTTCTTGTTTCCTTACTTTTTGTTGCTGTTGTTGTTCTTCCTTGTAAATCTACCTCCACTGCATTTTTCTCCTACACTGAGTCCTTTATAACTCAAAATCTTTCTCCTCTTCCTTGGTGTGTGTGTGTCTCCTTTGCTCTGAATCTTTGGTCTGTTTTGTTCATCTGGTAATTTTTATGTTCTCTCTGTCTCTGTCTATCTCTCTTTCTCTCTGGCTTCTTCCTTTCCATCCTCCCTCCCTCCATGCTATTTCTGCTCCTCTTTCTTTTGGTTGAAAACTGAGAGAATTTATCTTGAGAGCTCAGGGCAAAGAATACCTGATTAATTTGAAAATCATAATTTTGTAGATTTGTTTTCTTTTTAATCCATTATGTTTATTTTGAACATTTAACCATAAGTCTCTTTGCCATTGACAGGCTATTATAAATAAAAATAACAGTAATCTTTGTGAAGTACAAGAATAAAATAATAATAAATATGAACATGGTTCCCATAAAAATGTGGTTTCTTAAATATTAAAAATTTCCAAAAAATCTATTTTCTAGTTAGTTTTTAAAATAATGAATATTGGGACTTCCCTGGTGGTGCAGTGGTTAAGAATCCGCCAATGCAGGGGACATGGGTTTGAGCCCTGGTCCGGGACAATCCCACATGCCGCAGAGCAACTAAGCCCGTGGGCCACAACTACTGAGCCTGGGCTCTAGAGTCCGTGAGCCACAAATACTGAGCCTGCGTGCCACAACTACTGAAGCCCAAGTGCCTAGAGCCCATGCTCTGCAACAAGAGAAGCCACTGCAATGAGAAGCCCACACACCACAACGAGGAGTAGCCCCCACTCACCACAACTAGAGAAAGCCCACGCGCAGCAACGAAGACTCAACGCAGCCAAAAATATAAATAAATAAATCAAATAAAATAATGTATATTATTTCAATGACTTCAATAGTCACTAAGATTCTTAGGAAAATGAGTATTATATTCTAACAATCTCTACTTGCATAAGTCAAAGGGAAGTATGTGTTTTAAGAAAAAAGCTAATGAAAATAGACCAATATTTAGACATATGCTAGAGAAAATCTTGAACTTCAATAGAAAAAAATAATCATATAAACAGAAAAGTTAAATCAAAAACCACGAGCAAATGCCAGCAACAAAAAGAATCAAACTATGCTCAGGTTTTTCTTCTATGATATTACATACTAGAAAGCAATGAAATAATGTCTTTGTACTTAAAAGAGATTGAGTCCCAAGACTTTTATACTTAGTCAAGATGTCACTTCATACGTGAAGGTGAAAGACAGATATGCAAGGGGTCTGAAAATACGTACTACCCATAACCCTTCCTGAAAACAATACTCAAAGATTCTAGTCAACCAAGAGAGTAGTCAAAATAGAGATTCAAAGAGTGGAGAGATCACTGTATTGAAGGATGGAAGGTTAGAATTAAAAACACATTTAATCGTAAAATTGTACTGTAATAATTATTATGAACAATTACAAAACAAATAAAATATTATTAGCAAGTATTAAAAGATACATAATGTAAAGGTAAAAATAACTTGAATATAAGAAATGATTTAAATTCCCCAGACAGATGGGGAAAAATAATGAGATATGGGAAAAGTTAAAATGTTCTGATAACCTTTTTTTATGTGTGCAATTCAAAGACCTTAGTATATTCACAGAGTTGTGCATCCATCACCACAATCCATCTTAGAATATTTTCATTACCTCAGAAAGAAACTTTACACCCCTTAGCCATCAGCCCACAACCTCACAAGTACCACCAAACTCAGGCCTAGGCAACCGCTAATCTACTTTCTGTCTCTATAGATTTCCCTAATCTGGACATTTCATATAAATGAAATCATACAATATGTGATCCTTTGTGACTGGCTTCCTTCTCTTAGCATGTTTTTAAGATTCATCTGTTTTGTACCATGTATCAGGACTTCATTCCTTTTTATAGCCAAATAATAGTCTATAGATATACTGTATTCGTTTGTTGATTGTCATTTGGGTTTTTTCCTACCTTTTGGTTATTACAAATAATGCTGCTATGAAATTTTGTGTATAAGTGTTTGTGTGAACATATATTTCATTCCTCTTGGGTGTATGCCTAGGACTATTGAATCATGTGGTAACTCTGTGTTTAACCATTTGAGGAACTGCCAGACGGTTTTTCAAAGTGGCTGCACCATTTAACATTCCCACCAGCAATGTATGAGTATTCTAATTTGTACATATCCAAGCCAATACTTATTATCTACCTTATTGATTGTAGCTGTCCTTGTGTGAAGTGGTATCTCATTGTGGTTTTGATTTGCATTTCTCTAATGATTAATGATATTGAGCATCTTTCCATGTGCTTATTGGTTATTTGTATATTTTTTTGGTGTCACGAATATTCAGATCTTTTGCCAGTTTCTTAATTGGGCTGTCTCTTTTGTTGTTGTTAAGTTGTAATCATTCTTCATATATTCTGGATATTAGATGCATATCAAATATATAACTTGCAAATATTTTCTCCCATTCAATGGATTGTCTTTTCACTTTCTTGATGAAGCTCAAAAGTTTTAAATTTTGATGAGGTTCAGTTATCTATTTTTTTCTTGTATAGTTTGCGCTTTTGGCTATCATAGCTAAGAAAACATTGCCTAACTCAAAGTCACAAAGATATTCATCTAGGTTTTCTTCTAAGAGTTTCTTTATAGTTTTAACTCCTATATTTAAGTTGATGACCCTTTTTTTTTTAACATCTTTATTGGGGTATAATTGCTTTACGATGGTGTGTTAGTTTCTGCTTTATAACAAAGTGAATCAGCTATACATATACATATATCCCCATATCTCCTCCCTCTTGTGTCTCCCTCCCACCCTCCCTATCCCACCCCTCTAGGTGGTCACAAAGCACCGAGCTGATCTCCCTGTGCTATGCAGCTGCTTCCCACAGCTATCTATTTTACATTTTGTAGTGTATATATGTGATGATCCTTTTTTGATTAATTTTTATAAATGGTGTGATATTCAACTTTATTTTTGTGGATGGTAGAAGTTCAACTTCGTTCTTTTATATGTGGATATTCCATTATCCCAGCACCATTCATTGAAAAGACTATTATTTTTCTACTGAATTTTCTTGGCATCCTTGTCAAAAATCAATTGAACATAAATGTGAGAATTTATATCTGGATTCTCAATGCTATTTCATTGGTCTATATGTCTATCCTTATTTTTTTTTTTTAATAGTCTTTTTTTTTTTTTTTTAATTAATTAATTTATTAATTTATGGCTGTGTTGGGTCTTCGTTTCTGTGCGAGGGCTTTTTCTAGTTGTGGCAAGCGGGGGCCACTCTTCATCGCGGTGCGCGGGCCTCTCACTGTCGCGGCCTCTCTTGTTGCGGAGCACAGGCTCCAGACACACAGGCTCAGTAATTGTGGCTCACGGGCTCAGTTGCTCCGCGGCATGTGGGATCTTCCCAGACCAGGGCTCGAACCCGTGTCCCCTGCATTGGCAGGCAGGTTCTCAACCACTGCGCCACCAGGGAAGCCCTATATGTCTATCCTTATGCCAGCACCACACTATTTTGATTACTATAGCTGTTAGTAAGTTTTGAGATTAGGGAGTATGAGTCCTCCAACTTTGTTATTCTTTGTCAAGATTGTTTTGGCTATTCTGGGCTTCTTGCACTTCCATTTGAATTTTAGAATCAGCTTGTCCAATTCTGCAAAAAAATGGCAGCTGAAGTTTTGATTGAGATTGCATTGAATCTATAGATCAATTTGAGGAGTATTGCCATTTTAACAATATGAAGAACTCCGTGAATCCAAGATGTCTTTCCATTTATTTAGGTCTTTAACTTCTCTCAGTGACTTTTCATAGTTTCCATTGTATGTCTTGTCCTTTTTTTGTTATATTTATTCCCAAGTATTTTATTATTTTTGATGCCATTGAGAATGGTATTTTCAACTTGTAATGTCTGATTTTTATTGGTAGTATATAGAAATGAATTTGATTTTTGTATATTAATTTTGTATGCTGCAACCTTGCTAAATACATTTATTAGTTCTAGTAATTTTGTGGGTATAATGGAATTTTCTACATAAAAAATCATGTCATCTACATTCAAAATAGTTTAATTTCTTCCTTTCCAATCTTGATGCTTTTTTTTTTTTAACCTTACTGCACTGGATAGAAACTCCAAGGCAACGTTGGATAGAAGATGTAATGAGAGTAGACATCCATGTCTTGTTCCTGATCTTAGAGGGAAATCATTTAGTTTTTCACCATTAAGTATGTTGTTATTAGCAGTAGTTTTCTTCATCAGTGTCCTTTATCAGGTTGAGAAAGTTTCCTCCTTTTCCTAATTTGCTGAGAGATTTTATCAGGAATGGATGTTGGATTTTGTCAAATTATCTTGTGTCTATTGAGATGATTATGTGGTTTTTGTCCTTTATTCTGTTTTATTATATTGATGATTTTTGTATGTTAGACCTTGCCTTCCTGGGATAAATTCCATGTGGTTGTGGTGCATAACCCTTTTTATATGTTGCTGAATTTGATATGTTAGTGTCTTCTTGAGAATTTTTGCATCTGTTTTCCTAAAGATGCGAAAATACTTATAATAAAATATTTTAAAATATTCATAAAATATTGGTTTGTAGTTTTCTTTCCTTGTGGTGTCTTTGGTCTTGATATCAGAGTCATACTGGCTTCATAGAATGAGTTAGAAAGTATTCCCTCCTCTGTTATTTTTTTGGAAGAGTTTGTGAAGGATAGGTGTTAATTTTTCTTTAGAAGTTTGGTAGAATTCAGCAGTGAAGACGTCAGGGCATGGACCTTCATTTCTGGGAAGATTTTTGGTTACGAATTCAATCTCTCCAATTGTTGTTAAGTCTATTCAAATTTTCTATTTCTTCTAGAGTTCATTTTGTCCTTCTAGGAATTTGCCTATTTCATGTAAGTTATCTAATTTGTTAGCATACTACTCTTCATAGAATTCCCATAACCCTTTTATTTGTAAGGTCAGTAGTGATGTCCCCTTTTCATTTCTGATTTTAGTAATTTGAGTCTTCTCTTTTTTTATTGCTTGGTCAAGCTACTTAAAAGTTTGTCAATTTTGTTCATCTTTTCAAGAAACCAGCTCTTGGTTTTGTTGGGTTTTTTATATATATTTTTATTCTCTATTTCATTTATTTCCACTCTGATCTTTTTGTTTCCTTCCTTTTGTTTGCTTTAGTTTTAGTTTGCTCTTCTTTTTTGGTTTCCTATAGTGGAAGGTTAACTTATTGATTTAAACTCTTCCTTCTATTTTAATATAGATGTTTAAAGTTATAAATTTCAGTCTAAACATTGCTCTGTGCATATGTTGGGGTATGTTTTCCATGCTGTAAGCAGGTGGTTTACAACTGTGCCTTTGCCTTCATTTTCTACTTGTGCAGAGCCTCAAGGTTAGTCAGAGGTGAGAAATTATGGCCTTCTCAGGTCTTTCTTGAGCATGAGCAGAGCACTGCACCTGCACATGGCTTTCTAGGTTTCCAGGAATATGTTGGAGCTTTGCAACATGGGCATCTCATTCTATATTTTTTTCCTTTTAATTTTTTTGGTCAGGCTCTTAGTATCTCCAACTCGTATAACTGCCTCATGCACCTGCAATGTTAAACAGTTGACACTACTTGTTTTGGCAAATGTCCTATAAGGATAAGGCTATTCACACAGAGTGAGCTCTGATTCAGGTCAAATAAGGACTAAACTTGATAAAGGAGTTTTTCAAGGAGTTAAAATTTCAAATAGTGACAATGCTCTATTTGATGGAATAGAAAGGTTGGGATGGGATGGAAAGGTTGGGAGTTTCTAATCTATTCTGCCCCTCCCCACCAGTGGCTGCTCAAGCTTCTGGTTTTCACAACTATCATAGTTGTGAGGCCATTGGTTTTTAAGTCTACCTGGAACTGAGGGGAGTGGCATGGGAATAGGGCACATTAAAAGCCACCAAGCTCACTGTTCTTATTGATATTCAGCTGTTCTTCTTGAGTAAATGATCCTAGAATATTGCAAGCCTTTGGTTAATTTCCAGAGTTCTGAATAAGTTGATTTTGACAATTTTTGTCATTGTTCTCTTGCTTTTATGGATGAGCAGATTTTCATAGGTCCTTACTACACCATTCTGGAAATGTTTCTACACAAGTGCATTTTTAGATTTCCACATTTATACAGAGTGCTTTCGGGTGCTATATTTTATTGTTTATTTTCAATTAATTGCATTTTGATCATGTGCCAAACATTAAATTATAGAAGCCAGATTAAAAAGTTAAAGGGAAACAGAGAAAATTAATTTTAATAATATGTCTTATTTAGCATACTAGATCCAGAATGTTATAATTTCAACCTGTAATCAATATAAAAATTATTAATGAGATTTTTTTACCATACTAAGTCTTTGAAATGCTGTATGTATTCATGTTTTTATGTTTTATTTAGTATAGTTGGCAAACAATAAACTGTATATGTGTAAAGAATACAGTGTAATGGGTTTTGTATTGTATATACCCATGAAACCATCAATACAGTCAAACTAATAAAAATATCCTTCATTTCAAAAGTTTTCTCATGATTCTTTGCAATTACTTCCCTGGCTCACCTATCTCAAAGCAAGCACTGATATGCTTTCTGACACTATAGATTAGTTTGCTTTTTATAGAATTTTATATAAATGAAATCATATAGTATGTACTGTTTTATCTGTCTTTCTTCTCTCAGCACAATTATTTTAGCATTCATCCATGTTGTTGAGTATATCTATAGCTCACCCATTTTTGTTACTATTCTATTGTATGGACATGCCCCAATTTGTTTATCCATTGGCTTATTGGTGAATGCTATGGTCTGAATATGTGTGTCCCACCCAAATTCATGTGTTGAAATTCCAATCCCTAATGTGACAGTATTAGAAGGAAGAGCCTTTAGGGAGTGATTAGGTCAGGAGAGTGGAGCCCTCATGAATGAGAGTAATGATCTTATAAAAGAGATCTAAGAGAGCTCCCTTACTTCTACTGCCATGTGGAGATACAAAGAAAAGTCTGTAGCCCAGAGAGGGTCCTCACCCAGCCATGCTGGCACTCTTGATCTTGGACTTCCAGGCTCCAGAACCAAGAGAACCCAATATCTGTTGTTTATAAGCCACCCAGTTTATGGCATTTTGTTATAACAGCCCAAACAGACTAAAACAGTGGATAATTTGGTTGTTTTCAGTTTGGGCTATTACAAGTGAAACTATTAGAAACATTCATGTAGATAATTTTGTGTGGATATATGTTTTCATTCCTCTTGGGTAAACACATAGCAGTGAAATGGCTGAATCATATAGTATATGTTTGTTTAAGAAATAGCCAAACTGTGGTTGTATTATTTTACAATCCCACCAGAAGTATATGAGAGTTCCAGTTGCTACACATTCTCACCAACATATGGTCACTCTTTTTAATTAGAGACATTCTAATAGGTGTGCAGTGCTATATCATTTGGGTTTGATTTGTATTTCCTGAATGACTAATGATTTTGAGCATTTTTTTTCATGTGTTTATTTGCCATTCAAATATATGCTATGGTAAAATGTTTGTCCAAATCTTCACCCATTTTTTATCGGGTTGTTTATTTTCTTATTACTGAGTTTTGAGAATTCTTTGTATAGTCTAGATGAAAGTCCTTTATCAGATATGTGATTGGCAAATATGTTCTCCCAGTCTGTGACTAGTCTTTTCATTTCTTAACAGTGTTTTTTTTTTTTTTGTTTTGTTTTTTTAAATTTATTTTTGGCTGTGTTGGGTCTTCGTTGATGTGTGGGGGCTCTCTCTAGTTGTGGCGAGCAGGGGCTACTCTTAGTTGCGGGGAGTGGGGGCTACTCTTAGTTGCGGTGTGCGGGCTTCTCATTGCGGTGGCCTCTCTTGCAGTGGAGCACGAGCTCCAGGCACACGGGCCTCAGCAGTTGCAGCATGTGGGCTCCATAGTTGTGGCTCACGGGCTCTAGACAGCAGGCTCAGTAGCTGTGGCACACAGGCCCAGCCCCTCCGCTGCATGTGGGATCCTCCTGGACTAAGGCTCGAACCCATGTCCCCTGCACTGGCAGGCGGACTCTTAACCACTGTGCCACCAGGGAAGTCCCTCTTAACAGTGTTTTTTGAAGATGAGAAGTTTTTTAAAATTTGATGAAATCTAATTTATCTTTTTAAAAAATGGATTGTGTACTTGTTATGTCATAGAGGAACCCTTTGCCTAACAACCTAAGGTTAGAAGATTTTATCCCATGTTTTCTTCTAGATGTTTTTTAGGTTTAAATTTAGGTCTATGATCCATTTTAAGTTAATTTTTATACATGGCACAAAGTACAGATTGAAGCTATCTTTTTTTTTTTTTTGCATATGTATAGTCAATTCTTTTAGTGCTGTTTTGTTGAAAAACTATCCGTTCTCTGCTGAATTTTATTTTTCCCTTTGTTGACAATCAAATGATGATATATATGTGGGTTTATTTCTTCTATTTCATTGATCTATTTGCCTTATTGACACTAATATCACACTATCTTGGTTTCTATAGCTTTATAATAAGTCTTCAAGTCAGGTAGTGTAAGTTATCCAACTTTGCTCTTTTTCAAAGTCGTTTTGGCTGATCTATGTCATTTGCATTTCCATATGAGTTTTAGAATCACTTTGTCAATTACAACAAAAAGGCTTACTTGGATTTTGATTGTGATTACACTGTAACTATAGGTCAATTAGAGGAAAATTGACATTCTAACAATATTGTGTCTTCTGACCCATGAATATGGTATATCTCTCTATTTAGACATTCTCTAATTTCTCTTAGCTGTGTTTCACAGCTTTTCCAGTAGACAAGTTTTGCATATCTTTTTTTGACTATCCTTAAGTATTTTATATTTATGATAATATTATATTTGGGTTTTTTATTTCATTTTTTTTTCTTTTATAAAGAAATACCATTGATTTTTGTATAGTAAGTGTATCCTGGTAACTTGCTAAACTTACTTTTTAGTTTTGGTAGCTTTTTTTTTTTTTTTTAATACCAAAGGATTTTCTATTTGGACAATCATGTTTGCGTATAAATTATTTTACCACTTCTTTTGCAATTTGAATGTTTTTAGTTTCTTTTTCTTGCCTTATTGCACTGGCTAAACCCCCCAGTATAATGTTGAAAAAATTGATGAGAGTGAATGTCCTTGCCTCATTCCTCTACTTGGGGAAAAAGTGTTCAATCTTTTACCAGTAAGTATGATACTAGCTGTATGTTTTATGTAGATTCTCTCTTTCAGAGAAAGTTCTCTTTCATTCCTAATTTGCTAAGAGTTTATTTTTACTCTGAAGTGGATGTTGGATTTTATTAAGTAGGTTTTTTCCCATGTATTGTGAGATTATCAGAGATTATCATGCAGTTTTTAAAATAATTCTATTAATATGGTAAATTACATTGGTTTATTACATCAATTGCCATTTAAAGGATATCTCAATTTGTACTTCAGTTGTATCAATTATAGCTTCATTTTAAATGCTCAATATCCCCATGTGAGTATTGGCTACTGTATTAGGTAGTGCTGCTCTCTATGTTCTTAGCCACTCTGCTTACTACTTTCTACAATTACCCAGAAAGCAACTCAGCCAGCCTCCTTCCACCCAAAGAGCAGAAAACACACAATTTGAAACTTAACAGCTGTGTGAATTAGATATTATTCTTTCCAAGTGACAGATTATAAAACTGAGATCCAAAAAGGTTGATGTCACACACATGCTTGTGAAAGAAAAAGAGAGAAAGAGAACCTAAGGGACAAGTGTTCCTTTCATTACAGAATCTGCTATTCAATAGCTTTAGGAGGAAAAGAAAAACCAAAAAAAAAATAAGTTCATTATAGACCAACACCTGAGAAAACAATAAATAACCTAGCAAGATGAAGAAAATCTTAAAAAGGCAGAGCCAAGCAGAATCAAAATATTCAAAATCCTTTCTTGGTCAAAAAATAGGCCTGGCACCTGGGTTAGAGTCTTGTGAGGTGAGGTTGGAAAGAGAAGTGGGGTTGGGAGTGATGGCCTCTCTCTTATGGGCAGGGAAACAATCAGGAACCAAAGTCTAAGTTTTGGCCAAAGAAACAAGGGTAGTCTGGAACTGTCAAATCCAGGACAGAAAGAAAGAACAGGATATGAAATAAATGATTATCAAAAGTAGTTAAACAACTTAGGCAAAATGGCTTATGACGTGGAAACAAGATTGCTGCCCCAAAGCAAGAGTAAACAAGAGGTAAAAGAGCCTTTCACAAGGATCCTGCTGATGTGAGGGAGACATACAAGGGTCCATTCATTGAGATGTATAAAGCTTCTAGACTTCATTGCATGTCTGCTGGAATTATTAATGCAGCTATAACAATTCCATAATAATTACATATAACAACTCCAAGTATAATATATGATAATATATACCATGGCATATAATTCCTAATAATTAATATTAATTATTAATAATTATTACAAACAGAAAAAGCTCTTTGTAGATCTGGAAACTCCCTAAACACACAATAAAAATAAGTGTGGATTCTTCCCACTTGATTTTTTAAAAAAATATTTATTTATTTATTCGGTTGCACCAGGTCTGAGTTGCAGCATGTGGGATCTTCGTTGATGCGTGCGGAATCTTTAGTTGCGGCATGCGGGATCTAGTTCCCTGACCAGGGATCGAACCCAGGCCCCTTGCGTTGGGAGAGCAGAGTCTTAACCACTGGACCACCAGGGAAGTCCCTGACTTGATCTTAACTTCATCAGGTGGCTAGAGGTATTTCACTCCCACTGGAAAACCTAGTCCCACACCAGGACGAGGAACCAATCTTGTCCTTTATTATGAGGAATTTAAGGAACTCTAATGCAATAGCTCAGGTGACACCTTAGCTGCTAGCCCAGCTTTGCTCCTCTTCCAGGACTTGGGTTATTCTGCTTTATTCTTACTATTAATGATAACCCCAGAGTTCAAAAGATCTAAATCTCATGCCCTGTGGTCAGACTTCTCTTTGACAGCCTCCCTGTCTAAAAAGCTGTCTCAACAGTGCCTTCACTCATAGTTCTTGTCTCTACATATGACAGGAAGGCATTAAAATTTGAATTTTGGCTTTTGTTGTGTATTTAAGGTTATTCATCTTTGAAATTTCTTATTGTGTACATTTTAGTAAGTTTTTAAAAAACAAATAATTTGTCATCTTGATCCAAATGGTCACATTTTATTGACATGCAGTTATTTATAATATTTTATTAGCCTTTTAATGCCTATGGTATCTATAGCAATGTCTACTTTTTATTTCAGTTATTGATAATTTTTCCTTTTCTCATTTTTGTTATTGGTCTTACTAGGTGTTTATCAATTTTATTAATCTTTCCAAAGAACCAACTTCTGGTTTTGTTAATTTTCTCAGTCGCATGTTCATTTTCCAATTCACTGATTTCTGCTCTTAACTTTCTTCTACCTTTTTGGATTTAATTTGCTATTTTTAAAATAGGTTATTGGCATGGAGACTTAAATAATTGACTTTCAATCTTTTTTATTTTAACATTGAGCTTAAAGTTAAATTTTCTAAGCACTGTTTTAGCTGTATCCCACAAATTTTGTTATATTTTTGTTATACTCAATTCAAAATTTTTTAAAATTTCCACTACGTTTTCTTCTTTCATCTGATTTTTGGAACTATTTTGCTCAATTTCCCAAACTTTTGGGATTTAAAAATCATCTTTCTGTTATTGATTTTTAGTTTAATTTCATTGTGGTCAGAAAAAAAATTTTGGATTACAAAGTTGGTCCTCCATAATTTGTGAAGAATTGCTTTGTAGCCCTGCATATAGTCTAATTTGGTAAATGTTCTATGTGTACTTGAGAAGAATATGTATTCTGCAGTAGTTGGGGGATGGAGTTCTGTGTATGTTGAATAGGTCATACTGATCAACTATGTTGTACAGATCTTCTATATGCTAATTTTTTGTCAGTTTTATCTGTTACTCAAAGATGTGGATTGAAATCTCCAACTATCTTTATCTATATCTCTTTATAGTTCTCTCAGTTTTTGCTTTGTCTATTTTTTGAAGCTATGTTTAAAAATGTGCCTAAGGGACTTCCCTGGCGGTCCAGTGGTTAGGACTCCATGCTTCCACTGCTGGTGGCTCGGTTCGATCCCTGGTTCGGGAACTAAGACCCCACAAACTGCACAACCAAAAAAATAAATAAATGAAAATAAATAAAAATGTCCTAAGACAACAGAGCTAGTACGTGAAAAAGCTGAGACAAACTCAGGTCTGACTGGAAAGTATTCAATACAGTACTTTATAGTACTCATCTCAGAATACTGACTGTAAGTCATATCATTTAATTAAAATGATGTAAAAATTATAGAACTTTTTGAAACAAAAAATGATTTCGAAAAATCAAAAAATGTTAATCTAACTCATTAATTTGAATCATTCTTGGGGTAGGAAGAAATTGGCAAAGGAAAGACCAGTCACAGAGAATGTCTTTCTAAAATTCTACCTCCTTAATCTTCTGCTACTGGAAAATAATTTTGATTGAAGTTCTCAAGTCACTTTCCCATTTCTCTTCATTTACACTGAAATCTCACAATAGGAAATAGAGGAGTTCTTAAACTAAAAGACTGTGAAAGTGACATTCATAGAGAAGAATGGCTCCTTTCCAGGAGCTTAACTTTCTTCTCAAAACATTTTAATGAGCCACATGGTATAAGACAGCACATATCAAGAATCGTCACTATTCTCTCTTTCTTTCCTTAGTTCTTCCTTTCTTTCTTTCTTTTCGAAAGCGTTAATAGCCTTTGACTCTCTTCTCCCTGTGTAGCATATGTCATATCCTACTGTGCATCCATCTGTTCTATTTCAATATAACTTCAGGGATAAAGAAACATTCAAGGGCCCAAAAACCATATGCTAGTGGGATTTTTGTTTCTATTTTGTTAATAAATACGATGGGGAAAGAAAAATGAAGAAAAATTCTAACTCATCTTTGTAAATCCTTGACTAGAGAAATGTTTAGTGTTATAATTTTAAAATTGAAATATGACTGTACATTATGTTTTGAGGACTTAGATCACAAAAAGGGCTGGGACGTGAAAGAAGGAAATAATATTGGAGAAATGTTCTGACTACCTTCCATCCTCAGAAGAAAGCTAGTCCTGGGTTGCAAACAGGACACAGGTGATGAAAAATTAAAGGATTAGCCAAAAGAACCTCTTGCCCCCAAATGAACAGGCTAACAGGAAAATTAAAAGCTCTTTACTAGATGGGGCTTTGAAAATTGTCATTCATCAGCAGGCTTTGGATGCTTCCAGATCTTCTGGCCAAATCCTAAATTCTGTACAAGAAATTCCTTCCTGATTTCCCTTTGAAAGAAATTATCCTGAGATAAGATTAGTCTGGGTCATCTGTTGGTATCTTCTCCTGCTTAGAAAAAAGAAAGAAATATGCCATTCCAAGACCAAAAAATTTAACTTTTGTATTATAAAAAGGACCATGTTTATTTTTCAAGTGCAACAGTGACACCTGGTGGACAAAATACTTCGGTAACTAGAGCTAAACATTCTATTTCTGCATTAAGAAAAAAATGATTTAAAAAATTTGTATCTTAATAAATGTTTTTTCCCCCTAGATGCAGGTCAGTGGCAACTGATGGAAAAAATTTCCCACATTTATACTAAAAAGGCTCTCAGTGATTTGTGTGACCAGGGCCTTGGGCCCCATAGAGAGCTGTTCAGCAGGATATTAGGTAATCTCCAGCACCCGCAGAACTCATCTGGGCAAGGAAACAAGACCTGTTCCTAGCCACCTTTCTTCCCTCTATTAGAACTCTGATGGTGTGTTCTGATAATAGCCATACTCTGGAGGAGGCTCTGATCATACCCCTTCAAGTTATTTGGAGATCACAATGAAATAATATTTCTTAGAGGCCAGGGATGGAGTCTAGTTAGAGTCCAAAATGGGAGAAGAGGATTAAAGTTAGAGTTCTAAGTAAGAGTGTGCACGAGGAAGAGGTGTTTCTTAATTCTATAGTTTAATAGACTAACCTAGAGCAAGTCTAAGACAAGCAAGCAAGCAAGCAAGCCATTGATAAATTCTAAATTACTCTTTGCTCTCTTTCAAGTTTAATCTTGTTAAGAAGTCCTAGAGAATTGCCCTGACCTTCTCTAGAACAGGACTGGTTCCAATGTATAAAAAGACACCTGAGGGACTTCCCTGGTGGTGCAGTGGTTAAGAGTCCGCCTGCCAATGCAGGGGACACGAGTTCGAGCACTGGTCCGGGAAGATTCCACATGCCGCGGAGCAACTAAGCCCGTGTGCCACAACTACTGAGCCTGCGCTCTAGAGCCTGTGAGCCACAACTACTGAAGCCCGTGTGCCTAGAGCCCATGCTCCACAACAAGAGAAGCCACCACAATGAGAAGCCCACAAGCCGCAACCAGAGAAAGACCACACGCAGCAATGAAGACCCAATGCAGCCAAAAATAAATAAATTTAAAAAATAATTAAAAAAAAAAAAGACACCTGATCCTAATGACTAAAGAAAGATCCCACTTGTTCAGTATCTACTCCAAGCAAAGCATTGTGCTAAGATTTTATGCACATTAAATCAGACCGTATTTAATACACAGAATCCTGATGTGTAGGTATTTAAATCTATTTTTACATATAAGAAAAATGAGGCTCAAAACAAGTTCCATAACTTAAGTAGCAGAATCAGAGATCAAATCTCAGTTATTTCCATTCTAAGTCCCGTTACCTTTTCAGTGTATATTGCCTCCTGCCATACAGATAGAAGAAAAAGAAAATGGACACTGTTCTTCATTTCTTCCCTAGAAAACGGATGGAGCACTTTTACTGTTATCCTGAATTGAAAAATAACATATTTCCTCCCCTGCCTTGTACTACCAAATTTGGTATATTGTATATTTTTCAGCTTCAGGGGAGATTCACAATGATGCTGCTTCATTAGAACTTTAAAAACATCATCAAACTTTGATTTACCTTAGCAGAGAGATGAGAGTATGGCTACTGGAATCAGTTGCTTAGATTTGAATCCTGGCTCACCTATTTA
Source organism: Balaenoptera musculus (assembly GCF_009873245.2). NCBI lineage: Eukaryota > Metazoa > Chordata > Mammalia > Artiodactyla > Balaenopteridae > Balaenoptera > Balaenoptera musculus. The sequence goes on along the minus strand of NC_045786.1, from coordinate 138,293,884 downwards.
TTTGCTGCATGACCTTGGCAAGTTACTTAACTTATCTGGGCCTCAGTTTCCTCATTTATAAATGGGATAATAATATCTAATTCATAGGTTGTTGTGAGGATTGAGTAAAGTGCTTAGAACAGTGCCTGGCACATAGCAAGAGCTCAATATCATCATTATTGTCAACATTATTCCTAATAATATATTAAAAAGTAACAAGTTATTATTGCATTTAATTATTTAATAAGTTTATTGAGGTATAATTTACATAATATAAATTCACCCATTTTTAACAGTACAATTCAATGATTTTTAGTAAGTGCACTAAATATTGCAACAATCACCACAATTCCATTTTAGAACATTTCCATCACCCCAAAAATGTCACTTGTCCCTTTTTATAGTTAATACCCACTCCCATCCTCGGAGCCAAACATCCATGGATCTGCTTTGTCTCTATAAATTTGCCTTTCCTAAACATTTCGTGTAAATGGAATCATACAATATGTAGTCTTTGTGTTTGGCTTCTTTCACATAGCATGATGTTTCTGAGGCTCATCCATGCTGTAGCATGTATTAGTAGTCTATTAATTGCTGAGTAATATTCCATTGTATGAATATATACATCATATTTACCCATTCACCAACTGATGAATGTTCAGGTTGTTTCCACTCTTGGGCTATTCTGAATAATGCTGCTATGAACATTCACATGCTAGTCTTTGTGTGGACAGATGCTTTCAGTTCTCTTGGGTAATATCTACGAGTGGAATTATTGGATTATATGGGAAATTTTTTAACATTTTTTTTTTTTTGACCATACCCTGGGGCTTGCAGGATCTTAGTTCCCTGACCAAGGATTGAACCTGGGCCCTTGGCAGTGAGAGTGCAGAGTCCTAACCAGTGGACCACCAGGGAATTCCCTTAACTTTTAAAAAAAATAAATTTATTTATTTTTATTTTTGACTGCGTTGGGTCTTCGTTGCTGTGCGCAGGCTTTCTCCAGTTGTGATGAGCGGGGGCTACTGTTCGTTGCAGTGCGTGGACTTCTCATTGTGGTGGCTTCTCTTGTTGCCGAGCATGGGCTCTAGGCGCGTGGGCTTCAGTAGTCGTAGAACGCAGGCTCTAGAGTGCAGGCTCAGTAGTTGTGGCTCACGGGTTCTAGAGCGCAGGCTCAGTAGTTGTGGCTCACGGGCTTAGTTTCTCCATGGCATGTGGGATCTTCCCAGATGAGGGCTCGAACCCGTGTCCCCTGCATTGGCAGGCAGATTCTTAACCACTGCGCCACGAGGGAAGGTCCCTCTTAACTCTTTAAGTAACTGCCAAATATACCTATTCTTCCAGTCATTTTTAAATTGGGCTGCTTGGCCTCTTTTTAACAAGTTGCATAAAATGTCTCTGTAAATTTTTAAGGATTATTTTACTCCAGTTTGATGGAAATCCATAGATTTCCCTTAGGTCAAGTTGGTTGATAATGTTTAAGATGATTATAACCTTGCTGATTTTCTGTCTAATTATTATTTTAGTTTTTGAGAGTAGGGTACTAAAGTCCCTAGTTATTATTGTTGAATTGTATTTCTTCCTCCAATTCTCTCAGGTTTTGCTTCATATATTTGGAGCTCTATTGTTAAATACATAAATGTTTATAATTATCTTCCTGATGGATTGATCATTTTTTCATTACAGTATATCCCTTTTCTCCTATAGAAACTTTTTTTTTTGGTTTTAAAATCTGTTTTGTCTGATATTATAGCCACTCCAGCTTTCTTATGGATATTTTTTGCATCATTTTACTTTCAACCTATTAAATCTATGAATCCAAACTATATCTCTTACAGACAGCATGTAGTTGGATCCCATTTATTTATCTTATATCTCTGCCTTCTAATTGAAGTGCTTAATCCATTTACATTTAATATAATTACTTGCTTGGTTAGATTTATGCCCACTATTTTTCTATTTGTTTCTTTATGTCTCATGTCATTATTGTTCCTCTGTTCCAACTTTACTGCCTTCTTTTGCATTAAACCAATATTCCTCAGTGTGCAATTTTAATTCCTTTGTTCATTTTTAAGCTATTTTTTGAGTTCTTTTCTTAATGGTTGCTCTAGGGAATATGGTATGTATCTTTAATTTATCACAATCTGCTTCAGGCTTATACTGACCAATTCCAGTAAAATATGCAAACTTGCTCTGATATACCTTCATTTGCCCCCTCCTCCTACACTGAGGGATGGATTGAGATAGACGGTCTCAAAGGTCCCAAATATTTTAAAGAGATAGAAAGTAAAAAGGGGAAATAAATGTTGTCTTCCAGGAAAAGAATACACAGAGAAAAGGCATGAATCAAGAAACAGCCTGTTTATTGGCATATAATGCAATAGAGACATGAGAGAAGAGATGACACAGGCCAGATCAATGAAGGACCTTGCTAAATCAACGGAGGAAGGGTTGGTAGGGCACAAATTATTTTATTTTATTTTATTTTATTATAAATTTATTTATTTATTTATTTATTTTTGTCTGCATTGGGTCTTCATTGCTGCATGCAGGCTTTCTCTAGTTGTGGCGAGTGGGGGCTACTCTTCATTGCGGTGCACGGGCTTCTCATTGCGGTGGCTTGTCTGTGTTGCAGAGCATAGGCTCTAGGCGCACGGGCTTCCGTAGTTGTGGCACGTGGGCTCAGTAGTTGTGGCTCACAGGCTCCAGAGCGCAGGCTCAGTAGTTGTGGCACACGGGCTTAGTTGCTCCGCGGCATGTGGAATCTTCCCGGACCAGGGATCAAACCCATGTCCCCTGCATTTGTAGGCGGATTCTTAACAAATGTGCCACCAGGGAAGTCCCACAAATTATTTTAAAATACAGTAAGTCCACTACATACAAACTTTCAAGTTGAGAACTTTCAAAGACATGAACGTGCTTTCCCATGTCCCATCATGTAAGTTAGTTCACATTTCTGGCGTACATTGTCACACGCGTGCATCCTCTCCAAGTGGTTGTGCTTCTGTGTACTTTACTGTACAGTACTGTACAGAGTACAGTAGCACACTATCTTTATTTCAAGTCCAGGATGTCCGGAAGCAAGTGTAAGAGCAGGGGTGATGTAGCAATCCAGTGCTACCGTGTCATCTATGATGAAAAAGAAGAGCTACTACCCAGACACCACTGGATTGTATTTTCAAGAGGGTAGATAGAACTGAATCCAGCAAGGAACCAGAACCTGTGCCATCAACATCAGGCATGAGTGAAATTGCAGCTTGTCCTCATCTCCTATTGCTGACAATCCTTCAGCTCTCCCATCTCCCACCTCCTCTCCCTCCTCCAGTCAGTAACTCTTCTTGCCTGTTCACTTGATGCCAGCCCTTGTATGCCAGCTGTTGTACTGTACTACTGTACTTTTCAAGGTACTGTACTGTAAGACTAAAAATGTTCTCTTATTTTTTGTGTTTGTTTGTTTTTTATGTATTATTTGTGTGAAAAGTATTATAAACCTATTATAGTACGGTACTATATAGCCGATTGTGTTAGCTGGGTACCTAGGCTAACTTTAATGGACTTACGAACAAATTGGACTTATGGACGCACTCTCAGAAGGGAACTCATTCGTATGTAGGGGACTTACTGTATTGAGAGACATGGTCACATTTGCATCCAGTCAGAGCACGCTAACAGCAATGTAGAGGATCAGTGTCAGGAAGGCACGATTGGACCAGAGTTCTCTCAGTAATCCTCCTGAGTTTTTCTTGATTTCCCAATGTAGTTTCTGTGAATCCTCAGGTGGGGTCGAGCCCTTACACATTCTATCTTTAGCTTGTAACCCTCTGAGGTGATTAACCCCAAGTACTAGGGACTCACCGTGTACAAAGTCATGCAAGTCAATGCTCGCTTATTCAGAGGTCACCTACTGAGTTTGCATAGAATCACACCTATGGTATCTCTGTTTCATCCCTTCTCCCTGCTGTACTCTCATTTACTGGCTGATTAGTTCCTTCATATTATGGATGAAAAAAAAGAGAGAGAGAAAAAACTAGGGTGAGTATGCTTTTCCCCCCCATAGTTTGAGTAAATAATGGAGGAGTAAGAGTTTTTAAAGTCAGAGTTCAAGTGAAGTTCGTGGCTCTCAGTGTATTTTTACTAACCCTCACCCTAGTTTCTAGATTAGATTATAAATATCTCCTCTTTTCAATGTTCATTAACTTTCTTGTCACCAGAACAGTCAGTTTAAAAAATATTAATAATTTTAATTAATAAGACACTTTTGTTTTAATAGGTTTACTTCAGATGAGACTATTTGGGCTCCTCAAATCCCCCTCCTGAGGAATAATTTTGAATAAAAATCATAGAGGCAGGAAATAGTAAATAATTAATAGTAACACTGTAAGCAGATAAGGTAGGGGGTCCCCAGAGAAAGAGAACCAGGCATGGCTCTCTTGACATAAGAGAAGTGATGTTTGGCCTAAGCCTGGGATCTAAGCCTGGCCACGATCCTTGTACTTGAACAGGTCTCAGTAATAAGGCAAAGAGAAGTAATAATAAGAAAGATAATAAATCAGTTGTAAAGACTCCCAGTTCTGTTTCAATGGTAAAGATTAGCCTGAAGCGCTTTCTTGAGCTGTCTTGCAGAATTTAAACCCCCCTGGAGCCCTCAACCACCAGATTGACTGGAACATAAGGGGTGATGATGTTGACCTTTTCTGACCCTCATGACTTCAGCCAACTAAAGCTTGGACTCTGTCAACCTTTGCCCTGATTCTATAATGAATTCTCCTCTGCTCAAGCCCCTCATGAATATGCATATACCACCTAAGCCCCATCATGAATATGCATGCACCCTTAGCTTAAAACTTCCCCAATTTTGTTGTTAGGGGAGACACTGCTTTGGGAAAGATCCCTGGTGTTCTCTTTACTTGCTGCAAGTAATAAATCCTTCCTTCTCTCCATCTTTGGCTCAGTTGTGTCTTTTGGCTCAAACCCAGTTTCTGGGTAACATCACTACCCAAAAGTGCCAACTGAACTGATATATCTTAAAGGTAGATATCCAAGATAGTCTCTTGGTGATGAGTGATTTTTGTTGCAGGAAGGGGGACCCCTCCCAAGGCCTGAGAGTGGGCTCTTGTCTGACACTCAGAATTAATTGTTTGGGGCTTCCCTGGTGGCGCAGTGGTTGAGAATCCGCCTGCCAATGCAGGGGACACGGCTTCGAGCCCTGGTCTGGGAAGATCCCACATGCCGCGGAGCAACACAGCCTCTGAGCCACAACTATTGAGCCTACACCCTAGAGCCCGCGAGCCACAACTACTGAAGCCCGTGCGCCTAGAGCCCATGCTCCACAACGAGAGGCCACCGCAATGAGAAGCCCACGCACCCCAAGAAGAGTAGCGCCCCACTCGCTGCAACCAGAGAAAAGCCTGCACGCAGCAACAAAGACCCAACACAGCCAAAAATAAATAAATAAATAAATAAAATCTATTAAAAAAAAAAAAAAGAATTAATTGTCTGAGGAGACACATGTGCTGACAAAGCAAAAGACTTTATTGGGAAGGGGCACCTGGGCCAAGAGCAGTAGGGTAAGGGAACTCAGGAGAACTGATCTGTCACATGGCTCCCAGTCTCAGGTTTTATAGTAATGGGGTTAGTTTCTGAGTTGTCTCTGGCCAATCACCTTGCTTGTGCCCATATTTGGTTTGACTCAGGGTCCTTCCTGATAGAGCGCATCTCTCAGCCAAGATGGATTCCAGTGCACAGGTTTCTGGGAGGTTGGCAGGACATATTATGGGCTGGTGTCTCCTCCCTCCTTTTGGCCCCTCCTGAATTCTTCCACCTGGTGGTAGCTTGTTAGTTCTGTGTTCTTTATCAGGACCTCCTGCTGTGAGACAACTCATGCAAGCGGCCAGGGCGCTATCCTGCCTGGCCAGGGTGGGCAGTTTCAGTCAATGGTTCCCTAACATTTTGAAGCCTGTCGATCAAACTTGAAAATGTCATGAACCTAGAAGGGAAGCTAATATACTGGATGGCAGTCTAGGGATGCAAACAGAATAAAAAGCCCAAACGAGTGAGGAAAATAAGCGGTATGAACATTATGCCAGTTAGGAATGAGTTTGGCTACATATAATAGAAAGCCTAAATTTATAATAGTTTAACCAAATATGCAGTATTCATAAGAAGGAAGTGTGACAGTACTTCAAGCTCATCAGACAATGCCTGGAGGATTGTGTTGCTACTGTAGGACTCACAAACTGAGTCATGCTGTTCAAATGCTGCGAGGATGGTGAGGGGACTTCAAACCATGTCTATGAAAAATACTTGAAGAAAGTGGGGTGCTTATTCTGGGAAAAAGAAAAGATGCTTAAAGTACCATCTTGGGAAAGGAGAATCAGATTTTCTCTGTGCTACTCCAGAGGGCAAAAAAAAAGACCAACTGGTAGATTGGCAAATTTCAGCTCAAATTTAGAAGTTTTTAATGTTAGAACACTCCAGAAATAAAATAAGTTCGAGGTGATAACAAATTTCCCATAATAATAAAAATAATGGCGATGACTTACTGAGGATTAACAATGTACTAAATGTACTAGGCACTATTCTAAGGGCTTTTCATGAATTAACTCATTTTATCCTCAAAATTACCCTAGAAGAAACTACTATTATCCTCGTTTCACAGATAAAGAACTGGATATATTTGCCCAAGGCCAGACAGAGAATTTTGACTGCTCTGTGTTCAAGCAGAGTCTTGTTGACTAATGGTAGGGGTGGAGTGGGGTGGAGGGTGTCACAGGCGGACCAAAGCCAGGCTAGGATGAGGTAACTTACGTGAGACTAATAGCTACATTTATTGAACATTTGCCGTGTGTCAGGCAGTGGACTAAAAAGTTCACATACATTAAAAGAGATAATCCAGCAAAGCACCTGGCAGAGCACTGATTACATCATAAAGACTCAATTACTATTAATTGCTAGGATCACTTTTAATCCTCTCAGCAGTTATAGTAGATGAGTATTACTGTATTCACTTTGCTAATGGAGAAACTGAAGGCTTGAGAGACAAGTAAATTGCCCAAGGTCAGGTAGCAGTAAGTGCTAAAGCCAGCAAGTGAACTCAGATCTGCCTGAATGCTACAGCCCTATCCTTTCTACCACATCATGCTTTCACTAGGGCACCTACCCTTCCACCGGGAATTTTATGGTTCTGTGAAACCAGAAAGCAGGTAAGTTCAACTTAAAAAAAAATAGTCTAGGGAATTCCCTGGCAGTCCAGTGGTTAGGGCTTCACGCTTCCACTGCAGGGGGCACGGGTTCGATCCCTAGTCGGGGAACTAAGATCTCGCATGCCACACAGCCAAAAAAAAAAAAGTCTATGCAAACTTAAATATCAATAAATCTTACAAATTAGTAGACTATTAGTTATTTGAAGTTAAATCTGATATAATAAGTACATATCAGAAGTGTGACGTAATGAGATTGGTTTTATTTTAAATGTTTCACACCCACTTATTTCCCAGCTAAAGACAATTTTCCTGGCTCTTCTCTTTACAAGTTCCACCCAGAAATTTCTAGGTGCCAATAAATGAAGAGAAACTCCAAGCTAGAATAGTGATGATCATGAGTTAAAGCCAAACGGCCCTCAAGGATCAGAACTGGATATTGGCTTAAGGGGCCAGGGTCTAAAAGCCCATGAGGAAAGAGGGCTTGAGACCACCACCACGGACACAGACTCCTGCTCAGGGCAGAACAGGAGATGAGCTCTCTGCAGAAAGCTAGCACCAGGAAAAGCCGTTCTGCCTGTGAAACAAGGAGAAGAAAAATTCCACCCACTGGTGTGTGTGTAGAGACACACATAGAAACAGGCTAACAGGCTGGGCCATGGATGGAAAAGGAGTCACCAAGAGAAATCTGAACCCAAAGCCTCTGCAGGCAGTGGCTGTGGGTACATATTTCTACTGTCTTCAAGGTGACACAATCCAAAGCCCCCCAAACAAAAACATCATAAAGAACCAGTGACATCTGTAGGGTCCTAGTAGAACCAAATAAAAAATAATTCAGTAAGGACCTCTTAATAATCCAGAGCACATAGAATTCACACAATAAATAACTCTGAGGATGAACTCACCGTCAAAAATTAGAAAGAAAACAACATCTATGAGAGAAAATCAGCAGATCCAACAAATAATACACATAACAAGCAGCCGGACACTGAGGTGACCGAGCTGTATGAAAGTCTAGTTATGTTCTTCTCAGAAAACATGGGAAACTCTAAGGAGGGAAAAAAAAGACAAAAAGACATGTCAATGAAAATTCAATTAACTATCAATAAGAAATAAAGGGAATTTTATTCAAGCCAAACGGAGGATTATAACCCGGGAAGCAGATTCTCAGAAAGCTCTGAGAACTGTTCCATCTGTTTGAAGTCGAAAGTATAGTCATATACATTTTTGAAACAAAAGATTGTACATCAAAATGACATACTGATACTTTACATAAAGTTCACTAAGGGTACATAGTCCAGGGAAGCACATAAAGCGAGCAGCAAGTCACCATGACACCCCACAGAGCTGGAAAAGGACACTGTTCTTCTAAGAAGTTACATCATCAGCACTCCCATCTTTGAGGAGCTCTGGTTAATGTGTAATGCAGATGCACACTGCACATTAGGGAGGGAGGAGGCCCAAACAAACACACACAGAGAATTTTATGTTTCATTTTTTCTTGTCCTGCCATAAAATATCAATTTTATTTCACCAGACATCATGAAAAAAGAAAGGAAACAAGAGATGTGAAAAAAAAATCATCCAGAAGGTGGCGCAGAGAAAAAAAAAACAATATACAAAAGAGAATCTAAGAAATATGAAAAACAGAATGAGAAGCTCCAATATGAACCTAGTAAAAACTTCAGGAGGAGAAAGTAGAGAGAATGGGAGAGAAACAATATTCAAAAAGATGACAGAGGGGCTTCCCTGGTGGTGCAGTGGTTGAGAGTCCGCCTGCCAATGCAGGGGACACGGGTTCGAGCCCTGGTCCAGGAAGATCCCACAAGCCACAGAGCAACTAGGCCTGTGCGCCACAACTACTGAGCCTGCGCTCTAGAGCCCGTGAGCCACAACTGCTGAGCCCGTGTGCCACAACTACTGAAGCCCGTGCGCCTAGAGCCCGTGCTCCACAACAAGAGAAGCCACCGCAATGAGAAGCCCACGCACCACAATGAAGAGTGGCCCCTGCTCGCCACAGCTAAAGAGCCCACAACACAGCAAAAAAAAAAAAAAAAAAGATGATGGCAGAGAATTCTCCTAAACATGAATCCTAAGATTGAAAAACACCAAAGAATCTTAATCAGAATAAATAGGGGCAAATCAACAGGAAGGCACACTGAAGTTAAACTGTAGAAATCAAACGTAATGAGGGAATTCCCCGGTGGTCCAGTGGTTAGGACTCCTCGCTCTCACTGCCAAGGGCCCGGGTTTAATTCCTGGTCGGGGAACAGATTACTAAAAAAAGAATAATAATCAGACTGACATGGACTTCTCATCAGTAGGCTTTTTATTAGCAATTATAAGATCCAGAAACAAATGGAATGTTAAGAGAAACAAAGCTCACTGAAGTTAGATATCAACAGCTACAGCCCTCAGACACCAGAATGGGGGAAAGCTATTAAATAGCTCCTGCTCTTCATCATGTCTCTCTGGACAGCAGAGTTTGAAGAGGGCCAGTGAGAATAAAGTTTCCGTTAAGAAGAAAACAAGTGGCAAAATAAAGTTATTATATCCTTGTGTTGCTCTTTGAAAAATTGTGGCAAATCTTTCTGCACAGGGCCAGACACCTCTGCAAAGTATCAAATCATGTTCTATAGAACTGTATGATACCCTTACGGACCTTTCATGTATCAGACAGCTTCTCCCTTATTTAACACCATTCTCTCTCTCTCAACACCTGTTGATTAGGAACTTTCTTATACACCTTAGAAATGCTCCTCTACAATATTGCCTTTTGTTTTCCAAAAAAAATTTGCCTCAAAATGGAAACACCTATATTTGTTTTTCTGATTATAAAAGCAAAAGACACTCATTGTGGGGGGGAAAAAAAAAAGGAAAAGAAATGAGAAATGTACATGGAGCGGTCAACTTTGAACACATCACAAAATCAGATATACAAAAATACAGCATTCCTTATTTTCTGTGACCGACTTACCGTTCCTCTAGAGTTCTCATTCCACAGATGGAGGGTGAACGTGGAGTAGGAATGTAAACCTGCTAATTAAAGGTATCTCAGTTTCTTCCTGGAAGGCCTTTCATTTCAGGTAAGTGTTTTGGGGCAATCCTCTGAATCCACCCCTAAACTCTCAGAATTTAACTCTCCTACAGGATTTTAACTTTTGTATCCATTTATTCCATTCACAGTCTTAGTGTCGGTGGTGAGGGTCCTAATCCTAGGTCAAGTACATTGGGGGAATAAGGATATTTTCAGAAATGCAAAGACTCAGAAAACAAACAAAAATATAGAACAAAACTCCTTTGCATCTTTCTTATGAAAGAACTGGAGAATGTGCTCCTCTAAAACAAAGTATAACCAAAAACGAAAATGAAACAGGAGATCTGTGGTAATTGAGAGGTGAAGGATGACAGTGAAGGGAAATTCCAGGATGACAGTTGTCACCAGGCACATGGGCAAACCAGTTCAGACAGGAGTAGATCACAGGTACCATTTCTTGGAAGAGGAAACCAATAGAATATTTGATGCATCAGAACCTCTTGAAAGGAGGTTCACACAACTGTCAAAGAGCTTGGGGCTGAATTAGTGATAAGGACATGGAAAACTAAGCCAATTAAAAAGCAGGGCAATTATTAACTCCAGGGAAAAGAAATGCGTGTTCAAGATAAGAAGATAATCATAGTATACTACTTGTCTCAGTTGTAAATTCTATTTACATGATCATAATTATGCAAACCCTTAATATTGATCTAACCAAAAGTTTGATAGAACAAAATTTGGAGGTGGTGGGACAGGCGAGGATGGAAGGAAGGGAAGGGTGAGTACCTGTGTGGTGGGTAAAGGTAGAGCAATGAGAGTTGGGTCCCCATCTTCCACAGTAAGTTTACAAATAAATAGTAGTTTATAAAACTGAAAAATCAAAGAAATAACAGTTAAGCATGTTATTTAGAGACATGGCAGTAAACATAAAAATAATCAGCTACGAAAGGTGAAAGTGGTTGCCTCTGAAGAGTGGGTAATGGGTAGAAGGAGGGCAGGGTATTGTTTCTCTTAACAAAACTTGCTAAATTACTTGACTCTTTAAACAAAGTGCATATATAATGCTGACAATGATTTTTAAAAAAAGCTTCATTAAAGCTTCATATTTATCTGGTTTTATAAAACATCTCCATCTACTGAATCTTGTAGATTTTTGTGGACACATTTTTCACACTAGACACACATTGTCCTGTTTTGGATTACACTAATGCTTTCAAGTAATCCATACCTAGAAGTAAAGTAAACAGACGTAATTTCTTCATGAACAGATTTGAAGTCATGATTGTAAATATTCACATTGCCAGGCAGAGTAAATCCTGAGTAGATCTTGGATAAGAGGTGTTCTAGTTTTGATTAGGGGTGGAAATAAAGTAGGGTATCTTTTCCTGATTTTTCAGTACAGTGTATTTCCAAAACAACGAAACAAAAAAGCATTTGAGGTATAGAGAATGGTGGGACTTATCAGTATAGAGGTTTGTTCTCCTTAAGAATAAGAATCACCATTTCAAACTGAACACTAAGAGTTCATATTTTTCCTATACTTACAAATATAATAGCAAGCCACTGTATTTACCTGATACACACACACACACACACACACACACACACACGTAGGTTCACTTAAACATACATATGCTGGTAGTGCAAATAACTTTTTAAACTTTTAATTTTGATATAATTACACATTTACTAAAAAGTTGCAAGAACAGTATAAGGAACTCCATATACCCACCAGACTCACAAATTGTTTATATTTTGCGCCATTTATCATTCTTTCTCTCTCTCTCTCACTCTGATACATATTTGTTTATGTGTATGCTTGCCCACATATATATATGTATATATATTCTTTCTGAACCATTTAAAATTAAGTTGGGGAACTCCATGGCAGTCCAGTGTTTAGGACTCCAGGCTCTCACTGTTGAGGGCCCAGGTTCAATCCTCGTTCAGGGAAGTAAACTCCCATAAGCTGTGTGGTGTGGAAATGAAATGAAATAAAATAAAATAACTTCTTAAAAAATTAAGTTGTTACCAGGTAGAGAGGGCAACTGTGCCTTTACCCCTAAACACTTTTGCATTTTCTAAGAACAAGAACATTCTCTTATATAACCAGTACCATGACCTAAATCAGAAAGTTTAATATTGGTACTATACTATTTTTTAATCTGAATTTCATCTTTAAATTTCATCAATTGTCCAAATAATATGCTTCATAACGATTTCTTTTTCCTTGTCCAGGATTCAACCCAGGATTCCATATTGTTTTTAGATGTGATGACTTGTTGGTCTCTTTTAATCTGGAACATTTCCTCAATGTTGAGAGTATAAGCCAGATATTTTGTAGAAAGTCATTCAAGTTGAATTTGTCTGATGTTTCATCATAATTAGATTCAGGTTATGCATTTTTGGCAAGAATAACACAGAAGCGTTGCTATATCTTTCTTAGAGCATCATATCAGGAGACACATGATGTCAGATTGTCCCAACATTGCTAATTAGCTATAATCACTAGGTGAATGTAGTGGCCATGAGATGTTTCCACTGTAAAGTTAATATTTTCCCCTATGTAGACAGTAATTTCTGTGGAAGTACTGATACTATGTAAATATTCTGTCATATTTTTACTGATTAGTTTTAACATCCACTAATGATATCTAACTCTATAATTTCGTCTATATTTTTTAGTTAGCATGCTATTGTAAGTAAAATCTTTCCCTTCTTTCTTACTCATTCATTCATTTATTCATATCAATAAGGATTCATGGCATCTTATTTTATTCAATGGATTATACTCCATTTCTATCATGTATCATAATGCTTAAATTGTCCTAAATGTAGGTAGTGAGAGAACCTTCAAGCTAGATCCTTTGTGCCTTTTGACACATTCTAATCATTCTTTAAGCACTTGTCTAATTTCTGGCACAAAGATATGCTATGCTCATCTTGTTCATTCCCTACTTCAAGAGGAAAATACAGGAATAAAATCTGGGTGCTAGATGTGCTCACTGCTATTGGTGTGTCATTGTTTCTCAGGCCCTCTCAGCAGACAAAGCTAAAAAAAAATGTATATACCCATACATTAATAGACATATTTGACAACTGCGTATACCCACTTAACACACTCCTAAAAACATTTCCATTATCCAAGAAATTTCTCTCATGTTCCTTCCCAGTCAGTCCCAATCAATTCCCATCCCAATACCATCCAGGGGCAACCTCTGTCCTGATTTTTTTCCATTATATATTAGTTTTGCCTGTTCTAGAACCACATGTAAATGAATCATATTTTATGTACTATTTTTGGTCTAGCTTCTTTCATTCAGTGTAATATTTTTGAGATTCAGGCAAGTTGATTCACGTATCAGTAGTTTGTTTCATCTTATTACTGAATAGTATTCCATTGTCTAAATATACCACTATTTGTTTTGTAGTGTTTGGGTTAGAGGTCATGCACAGCTTTTGTTAAATTTATTCTTAAGTATTTTATGCTATTGTAAATAGAATTGTTTTCACTTCATTTTCAAGTTGTATTTCCAATATCATTGATTTGTAAATTTTGACTCTGTATTCTACGATCTTGGGAGTATCAGATCTGGGAGTTGTATTGTAGATTCTCAGATTTCCAACTTTTTCATTAACTGTGAAGAGTAACAATTTTACTTCTTCCTTTCCTGTCTGTATTCCTTTTCTTTTTCTTGCGTTGGTTAAGATCTCCAACACAGTGGTGAATTAAAATATTGAGAAAGGACATCCTTGCCTTGTTGCTGAACTTAGAAAAAAATAATTTAATACTTTACTGTTCATATAAGGTTAGCTCTAAGTTTTTTGTAGCTGATCCTATTTTTCCAGCTTGTTAAAGTAGAAATTTAGATCACTGATTTTATTTAATATTTTATTTTAAAATTTTCCAGAAGTACAGAAAAGTTGAAAGAATAATACAATGATTATCCAAATGCCCACCATCTGGAATCTACATGAACGTTTTACTCTACTTACTTTATCTCATATCTATCCAAATATTCATCCCTTTAGCCATTAATCCATTTTATTTTGATGATACATTTCAAAGTAAGTCACAGACATCATTTCATTTGCCCAAAATACTTCTGCATGCATATCATTAACTAGATTCAATATTTGTTTATGGGTCCTTTTTAAAATTTTGAGATAAAATTTACACACAATGAAATATACATATCTTAAGTGTGCCATTTGTTGAGTATGAACAAGCACAAACCTCTTCTAAGATAGGAAACACTAGTACCTCCCCAGGAGGTTCCCTGTGTTACTTCTTAGTAAATCCCTGCTCCTACCTGTAAAGAAATATTAAAAAAAATTTTTTCCACATTTGATTTGTTTTTACTATTCTATAACTTTATATAAATAGAATCACGCTACATTCTGTTTTGTGTATGGCTTCTTACAGTCAGCACAATGGTTTTGACTTTCATGAATTTAAAACTTTTTTTCTTGCCTTATGGCAATAGCTAGTTTTCCTTAATAGAAGTAGTGAGAGTGGGCATCAGTACCTTGTTCCCACTCTTAGGGAGAAATTATTCAATAATTCACCATTAAGTATGATGATAGCTGTAAAATTTTCACAGATGCTTAGATTGCTGAAAAGTTTTAATCATGAATGGATGCTGAATCTGTATAATGCTTTCTGTTTCTCTTGGAATGATGAGGTGGTTTTTATCTTTTATTCTGTTCATGTGGTGAATTACACTGAGTAACTTTTGAATGTCAACCCAACCTTACATTCTTGAGATACGGACTATTTGATCATGTTTTATTGACCTTTTTATATACTGCTGAATTTGATTTGCTAACATTTTGTTAAGGATTTTTTTTGCCTATGTTTATGAACAGTATTGGTCTATATTTTTTCCTCCCTTCCTCCCTTCCTTGCTACTTGTTCTATAAATTACCAAAAAAGACATGCTGAACTTCCAACTGTAATTGTAGGTTTGCCTGTTTCTTCTTTCTGTTGTTAGTTTTTCCTTCAGGTATTTTGAAGCTTTGCTATTACGTGTGTACAAATTTAGTACTTTTTATGCCTTCTTGATGAATTGACTCATCTATCATTATTAAATATCCTCTTTATCTCTGCTAATATTCCTCATCTTGAAGTCTTCTTTATCTTATATTAATTGATAATCCAGCTTTTTGACAATTCACATTTTCATGGTATAATTTTTTCCATTAAAAAATTGTAACCTATGCTTTTATTTTATTTTTATTTTTAAATTAATTTTTATAGGAGTATAGTTGCTTTACAATGTTGTGTTAGTTTCTACTGTACAGCAAAGTGAGTCAGTTATACATATATATATATCCGCTCTTTTTTAGATTCCCTTCCCAATTAGGTCACCACAGAGCACTGAGTAGAGTTCCCTGTGCTATACAGTAGATTCTCATTAGTTATCCATTTTATATAAGGTAATGTATATGTGTCAATCTCAATCTCCCAATTCATCCCACCCCCCATCCCCCCTTGGTAAACTTAAGTTTGTTTTCTACATCTGTGACTCTATTTCTGCTTTGCAAATAAGTTCTGTACCATTTTTCTAGATTCCACATATAAGCAATATTATACAATATTTGTCTTTCTCTTTCTGACTTACTTCACTCTGTATGACAATCTCTAGGTCCACCCATGTCACTGCAAATGGCATGATTTCATTCCTTTTCATGGCTGGGTAATATTCCATTGTATATTTGTACCACTTATTCTTTATCCATTCCCCTGTTGATGGACATTTAGGTTGCTTCTATGTCCTGGCTATTGAAATAGTGTTGCAATGAACATCGGGGTGCATGCATCCTCTCAAATTATGGTTTTCTCTGGATATATGCCCAGGAGTGGGATTGCTGGACCATATGGTAGCTCTATTTTTAGTTTTTTAAGGAGCCTCCATACTGTTCTCCATAGTGGCTGTATCAATTTACATTCCCACCAACAGTGTAGGAGGGTTCCCTTTTCTCCACACCCTCTCCAGCATTTATTGTTTGTAGATTTTTTGATGACGGCCATTCTGACTGGTGTGAGGTGAAACCTCATTGTAGTTTTGATTGGCATTTCTCTAATAATTAGTGATGCTGAACATCTTTTCAGGTGTTTTTTGGCTATCTGTATGTCTTCTTTGGAGAAATGTCTATTTAGATCTTCTGCCCATTTTTTGATTGGGTTGTTTTTTTTGTTTTGTTTGGCAGCACCATGCAGCATGCGGGATCTTAGTTCCCTGAGCAGGGAGCAAACCTGTGCCCTCTGCAGTGGAAGTGCGGATTCTTAACCACTGGACTGCCAGGGAAGTCCCAGGGTTGTTTGTTTTTTTGACATAGAGCTGCATGAGCTGTTTGTGTATTTTGGAGATTAATCCCTTGTTAGTTGCTTCATTTGCAAATATTTTCTCCCATTTTGAGGGTTGTCTTTCCGTTTTGTTTATGGTTTTCTTTGCTGTGCAAAAGCTTTTAAGTTAATTAGGTCCCATTTGTTTATTTTTTGCTTTTATTTTCATTACTCTAGGCAGTGGATCAGAAAAGATCTTATTGTGATTTATGTCAAAGAGTGTTCTGCCTATGTTTTCCTTAAAGAGTTTTATAGTATCCAGCCTTACATCTAGGTCTTTTATCCATTTTGGGTTTATTTTTGTGTGTGATGTTAGAGAATGTTCTAATTTCATTCTTTTACCTGTAGCTGTCCAGTTTTCCCAGCACCTCTTATTGAAGAGACTGTCATTTCTCCATTGTATATTCTTGCCTCCTTTGTCATAGATTAATTGACCATAGGTGCGTGGGTTTATCTCTGGACTTTCTATCCTGTTCCATTGCTCTATATTTCTGTTTTTGTGCCAGTACCATACTGCCTTGATTACTGTAGCTTTGTAATATAATCTGAAGTTAGGGAGCCTGATTCCTCCAGCTCTGTTCTTCTTTCTCAAGATTGCTTTGGCTATTTGGGGTCTTTTTTGTTTCCATACAAATTGTAAAATTTTTTGTTCTAGTTCCGTGAAAAATGCCATTGGTAATTTGATAGGGATTGCATTGAATCTGTAGATTGCTTTGGATAGTATAGTCATTTTCACCATGTTGATTCTTCCAATCCAAGAACAGGGTATATCTCTCCATCTGTTTGTGTCATCTTTGATTTCTTTCATCAGTGTCTTATAGTTTTTTGAGTACAGGTCTTTTGCCTCCTTAGGTAGGTTTATTCCTAGGTATATTATTCTTTTTGATGTGCTGGTAAATGAGATTATTTCCTTAATTTCTCTTTCTGATTTTTCATAGGAATGCAAGAGATTTCTCTGTCTTAATTTTGTATCCTGCAACTTTACCAAATTCATTGATGAGCTCTAGTAGTTTTCTGGTAGCATCTTTAGGATTTTCTATGTATAGTATCATGTCATCTGCAAACAGTGACAGGTTTACTTCTTCTTTTCTAATTTGGATTCATTTTATTTCTTTTTCTTCTCTGATAGCCATGGCTATGACTTCCAAAATTATGTTGAATAAAAGTGGCGAGAGTGGACATCCTTGTCTTGTTCCTGATCTTTGAGGAAATGCTTTCAGCTTTTCACCATTGAGTATGATGTTAGCTGTAGGTTTTTCATATATGGCCTTTATTATGTTGAGGTAGGTTCCTTCTAAGCCCACTTCCTGGACAGTTTTTATCATAAATCGGTGTTGAATTTTGTCAAAAGCTTTTTCTGCATCTATTGAGATGATCATATGGTTTTTATTCTTCAGTTTATTAATGTGGTGTATCACATTGATTGATTTGTGTATATTGAAGAATCCTTGCATCCCTGGGATAAATCCCACTTGATCAGGGTGTATGATCCTTTTAGTGTGTTGTTGGATTCTGTTTGCTAGTATTTTGTTGAGGATTTTTGCGTCTATGTTCATCAGTGATATTATGTCTTTTATTTTATTTTTTTTTAAGATTTTTTTTTGATGTGGACCATTTTTAAAGTCTTTATTGAGTTTGTTACAATATTGCTTCCGTTTTATGTTTTGGTTTATTGGTTTATGGTTATGGTTATTGGTATTATGTTATGGTTTATTGGTTTATTTATTTGGTTTATGTTATGTGGAATCTTAGCTCCCCGACCAGGGATTGAATCTGCACCCTCTGCATTGGAAGGTGAAGTCTTAACCGCTGGACTGCCAGGGAAGTCCCTATGTCTTTTTTTTTTTTTTACTTTTTTTTTTTTAACATCTTTATTGGAGTATAATTGCTTTACAATGCTGTGTTATTTTCTGCTTTATAACAAAGTGAATCAGTTATACATATACATATATCCCCATATCTCTTCCCTCTCACGTCTCCCTCCCTCCCCTATGTCTTTTATTTTAAATGAGTTTCTAATAGATGCATACATTTTGGTCTAAGCAATCTTTGCCCTTTAATTGGAGTGTTTAGTCTATTTACATTTAATAGAATAATTGATATGATTGGGTTTAAGTCTATTATTTTGATATTTCTTTTCTATTTGTCTCATCTGTTCTTTGGCCTTTTGTTTCCTCTTTTCCTATCTTCTTTTGTTTTGAATATTTTTAATATTCTATTTTATCCTTTACATTGGATTATTAACTATACTTCTGTTCTGAGTTTGGCGTTTTTAACTTATCCCAATCTACCTTCAAATAATATTATACCACTTCACATATAATGTAATAACCTTACAAAGGCATGCTTCCACTCTCCCTTTCCTGTCTTTGTGCATCATCATACTTTTTACTTCCACATATATTATGGGCCTACAATACTTTATTATTTTTGTCTTATATTTAAATAATCAATACTTTTTAAAAATTAAATAAAACAAGAAAAAACTCTCATATATAGCTACATATTTACCTTTTATGGCACTCTTCATGCTTTTGTGAAATCCAGATTTCTACACTATATTATATTTCTTCAAGTCTGCTCGTGATATATTTTCTTGGCCTTTGTTTGTCTTAAAATGTCTTTATTATGCCTTTGAAGTTTGAATGATATTTTTGCCAAATATGGATGCTACATGGTAGAGACTCTGGAGGGTGTTGAATGTTGTTCCATCAGGCAGTTACCACAGCTAGACTCAAATTCCAAACTTTGTCCCCCCTGTGGTTGACAGCAACAGTAACCATTGCTTAGATCTTCTTTTAGCCTGTTCTTTTTTTTTTTAAGCTTGCTTTTACCTGTGCCACTTGGAGTCTCCCTCATGAATGTACAGAATGGAAGTGAAAGATTTCGGCAGAATTTATATGCAGAATTCACTACTCTCCCTTTGTGGTTTTCTGCTTTCCAGGATTTTCCCTTTCACTTTTTTTTTTTTTTTGTGGTTGCATTGGGTCTTCTTGGCTGTGCATGGGCTTTCTCTAGTTGTGGCTAGTGGGGCTACTCTTCATTGTGGTGCATGGGCTTCTCATTGTGGTGGCTTCTCTTGTTGCAGAGCACGGCCTCTAGGCGTGCGGGCTTCAGTAGTTGCAGCATGTGGGCTCAGTAGGTGTGGCACACGGGCCCTACAGAGTGCGAGCTTCAGTAATTGCAGCGCATGGGCTCAGTAGTTGTGGTGCACGGCCTTAGTTGCTCCACAGCATGTGGGATCTTCCCGGACCAGGGATCAAACCTGTGTCCCCTGCATTGGCAGGCAGATTCTTAACCACTGTGCCACCAGGGAAGTCCCTCCCCTTTACTTTTCAGCCATTCTGACAGTGCCAAAGACCAGCTTTTTTGCTTGAGTTCTAGTTTCTCCATTCAGCCTGGACTAGAGAGGCCCACAGAAGAAAAGCCATTAAAATTGCAGATATATTTCAGTGACTTTCCCTTCTTTTCAGGGTTGACTTCTCTTTAGTTTCTAGAAGCTTTTGGTCACTCTCCAGTGCTTCCAAGTAAGTATTAATTATATTTTATCTAGGGTTGAAAATTGTTATCTGTGGGAGGGTTGGCCTAACTTGAACTACTCTAACATTACCAGAACAGTAATATGGATAACCAAAAATTATAATTAGTTTCTTTGAGTCTTTCAAATTTGAGGTCCTGAGACTAAATATACCAATTTGTATGACTATTATAAGTAGAAGGTATTAACCATACTTGGACATGTTTCCGTTACTAATGATTTACCTTCTGGGAATTCATAGGAAGTACAGTTTCTCATGATTTTCGTTCTGAATTGTAAGACTGTCCTCTGTTCTGACAAAGTGCTCTGTTAAAGCGGTCAAGCACAAATTCCTTCAGCTGTGAATCATCCTTCTCATCATAAGCGTCATGATGTAGCTTCCTTATTTTCTCCCTTTGTTAGATAAAGGAGAATTTCTTACTCCCTTCCAGAACAGCTCTATTTTTGTTAGTTTTATATGCTGGGCCACTGTACACAATTTTGTTTAAAGGAAGTGTGCCATTGACAGTCTCTAAAATTCAATAACAATATATTTTAGTTTGCTTGACTATGGAAAAGGGGTATATGTATATGAAAATAATCGTTGACATAAGAAATTCCTACTCTTATGTGATCTCCTTCAAAGTGCTGCCTACTTGATAGCAGGTAGAATCACTTATCAACAAAATAGCCCTTTGATTTCTCTCTATTTGAACTCATCCAAAGATCCATAATGCAAAATTCTCTTTATTACTAATTATTTTGCCATCAGTATTACTAGTCTGTATTATTTGGCATTTTCATAATAGTAATCAAACTAAGAGACAAAGAGAAGACTTGTGCTGAGAAATGTATATTGTTCATAGCAAAAGTTACTTAAGTTCAAAGGCATGTCTACACCTGTACTAATTGAACTATTACCTTCATAATAGTTCAGAGCTATAACTATGCTAACCTAGCATCAGACACATTTACAAAAGATTGTCATCACCTAAGGGTTATGTAGTAACTTCTCTGATTTAAGTTTCAGAGTTGTTATCATCTGTATATTCCTGTTTATCAGGAAGGTGGAAATTTTCATTTTAATTGTGATACGGAACCCATTAATCATCTGCTATCATCTTAATCAAGAGGAATAAATATTGTAATAAACATGCACTTAAAGCCTCCAGTGAACTAAGATGCTGTTTAAATGAAAAACAATACACTGATAGAGGTCAGAGGGCTCCCTCCTCCTTGGTGTGCTTACTAATTTACTGAATGTACTCTGAAGGCTTTTAATGTTAAAGGAAAAGTACTAGGTTCTCTTTTTAGTGTGTTAACTGAGAACACAATGTCTAGTGGCACACATACAAAAGCTATTATATTACCTGATCTAAAATACTGGTAGGTTCCCCCTCCTACCTTGAAGCTTCTTGGAGATACATATCATTAATCTTTGTAATTCTATCAGTGTGTAACACGTTGCCTTGCATTTTGGCAGGCGGTCAGCAAATGTTTGTTGAATAAATTCATCTTTATTTAGTAAATTTTGCTGTAAGTAGAGTTGTTCAGGTAACAGGAAAAACTCAGGATCTGATGGACTTTCATATTCAGGATATTATTATTGTTTGCCATTTTTATTTCTACTACTAACGCAATCATTTAAACCTACCTACCAGATTTTATTGATTAAAACATTCTCTCTTGTCTTCAGTTTCCTAAACTGTAAGATGAGGGAGAAATCTTATGTTACTTGATAATCAACTGAATGGCTGTGTTACTCACAGCCTGTCATACAAATACAAAGCATTAATAATTTTATTATAGTTGTAAGAGTCTATGAGCGGTCAGAATTGCTAATTCTATAATCATGTTGCAAAAACAAGATGTGCTCAGCTCAAACAAAAATTTCTTCTGTCAGAAGGATAGTCACAAACAAGCACAAGCAAATGCATTGGTATCTGCACTTTCCATTTAAAACTGAAGTCTGTTGCTTTATACCCCACAGTCTTGCTCTTTACAACATATTGAAACTACATAGCTTATTTTAAAAACGCAAAATAGTAACTGCTGGTAGGTAGCTTGATGGTGATAAAGAGTACAGTTTTTAGAATTAAAACTAGTAAGTAGTAAAAATGGCAGAAACAAAGACCAAGAAGTGAAAAAACTCACAGTGTGTTTCAGTATTAGTGAGTGGATCCATGTGGCTACAGCACATGCTGTGGTGGAAAACAAGACAAGAAAGGTCAACTGGGGTCAAACTAGGGAGGGCCTTGAATCCTCTATTACCCAGAGTGATTGTACTTCTCACTGTGGTGAATAGGAAGCCTTGATGCTGTCTGAGTAGGGATCTGGTTGATGTAAACCATGTTTGGAAGGCTAGTCTCATAATGATGTCAAGCAGAGTTCAGGAGCAAGTGGGTAATACTTACTCTCACAGAATACAGAATTAAATGAATACTTTCTATTTTACTTTATTACTGTGAAATATATCATAAATGTAGGATTAAAATACAATAAGTATGTACAGTTTAAAGAATAATAAACACCAACTTTTAAAATACTTTTTGCTTTCTAATTATATATTTTTGAATTGTATGTTTTTAGTTTTGCCTGTCCTTGACCTTTATATAATAGAATCATACTCTAAGTAGTTTTCTGTGCTAACTTTATTTCCTCACTCAGCATTTTTGAGATTCTCATCCGTATTCATGCCTATAGCTGTAGTCCATCCTTTTTACTGCTGTATAGTATTCCATTGTTTAACTACACCACAGTTTTATCCTTTAATGATGTTTCCAGCTTTTTGCTATTATGAATAGTACAGCTAAGAACTCCTGCACATTCCTACTGGTGAGTGTAAAAATTGTTCTTTAGGGTAAATATCTAGGATCGTTAGAAATGGTATTTTCAACTTATAAGGCAATACAAAATTGCTACCCAAAGTCATGATCAAATGTACAGTCCCATAAGGAGTATATGAGGGTTTCTGTGGCTCCATTTCCTCACCAACATCAAAAATTGACCAATTTTCAAGTTTTTTTTGTGGGTCTGGTAGGTATGAAATGGTATCTCACTGGTTTTAGCTTGTATTTCTCTGATCACTAATGAGGTTAAGAATCTTTGCACATGTTTTTTGGCCATAAATGCTCCCCCTTCTAAGATATGATATGATTATTTCATATAGCTAAGATTAGATGTGAGATATCTAATTATATCATTTGCCCACTTTCCAGTTGGTTTATACTTCTTTGTTGATCTGTCAGGCCACCTCTGTCTTATATCAAATTTCCAGTTATCCATGGGTCTGTTTCTAGCATCTGTTTTCTGGTGAATTCATTTTTCACTTATCTGAATATTTAAGACTGGTCAACTAAAAAATGACTTTTAATGAAAGCCTCGATGAAGGAATTTACCAGAGATTTTCTTTGAAATTCACAAGACATCCTTGAAAATACTGAGTAATCACTGAGGATTAGTGTGCCACCAGAGAGAATCCAAAGGGGTCCGTGAACGTATAGCACAGCATCCAAGCATGCACGGGGTAGTGGAGTCTAGCTTTACTGAGCACTGAGCGTTTTTCACTATTATTTACATCAAGACCTTGGGGTTTTAAAGCATTTTTGCAATATATCTCATTTTTCCTTCTGGTATTTTACTATTTTTATTTCATTTTCCCATGTCACTATGGCACAACAAGACACATTATGAGATGAAACAACTAGATGGGTATTAACCCTAGGGTTTTTAATGGCCTGCCTGATTCTCTGTTCTTGGTATCCCCAACCACTGATGTTTTAACCACTCCCTAGACTCTGGGACCAATCCTGAAAGTGGGAAGTTTAGTGCATTAGCTCCAGTCACTTCCTACTAATTAAGCTTGTCCTGCTCTAATCTTGTTGGACAGGACTAATAATGGGATTCTGTAACCTCCTAAACCCTCATTGCAAGTAACCAGGTTTGCATTGTGTACTTTATCAACTAGGTTCCCATCTGAAAGCCAGTTCCTCTATGACTGTGTCCTTTCAAAAGACCAAAATCCTGCCCTGAAACCCAGGCCAGTGATATGGACCCCGTACTCTGCTCCTCGAGGCACTAACAAGTAGGAATCCACAGTGACTTTCTTAGCTAGAGTATTTGTTTTTTCCACACTGCTTTCTGAGACAGAGGCTAATCCCTGGTTTGTTAGGCCACCAGCTAAGGCCCTTGGCAGCTTCTCTCTTTGTTCTGGTTGCTAGGAATCTGAAATATAATGCTGTTTAGTTGCTATAGCTTTGCTTGAGCAACAAATGAGCAAAAAGTTTCTTGATATATTTTCATCTATTTATTGAACCAATGAACTTCTTTGATATGTACTTTAGAATATGGCAGCATAAAAGATTAACAGAATTCTTGCCATTAGGAGCTTATGGTCTAGCAGGAGTGCAAAGCAACAAACAAGTTGTAATGGGGTAAGCATTACAAAAGGGAAAGCCTCAAAGTAAGCTTACATGAAGACTTGACCTCAGCTAGTTAACATTAATCACTGGATATTTGCCTTTTATTCTAGTTCTGCTTTTTTTTTTTCATTTGTTTGTTTGTTTTTTTGAAGTTTTTGGCCACGCCACAGCTTGCGGGATCTTAGTTCCCCGACCAGGGATTGAACCCAGAGCCCCGGCAGTGAAAGCGCCAAGTCCTAACCACTGGACCGCCAGGGACTTCCCTATTCTAGATTTTTAAAAATTGTTTTGGTTTTGTAATCTATTTATTTCAAGTCAAAGCAAATTCTTTTAGTTATAGGCAAAGATGTGTTTGTGCATGTAATCACACAATCACTTTCATATATTCGTCCTTTCACAAGGAATTTGAAACGGGAGTATTTACTAGAATTTCTGGGCTGGGGTTTCACTGATTCAACAACTACTGACTTACCAAGTACTAGACCCTAAGCATTATAGAAACTGATTCAATATGAGAGGACAGAATATGAGGGTGATAGCTAGTACAAATCCTTAGCCAGTCTAGAATGAAGAGAAGAAAAGAGGATTATTTGCTGACAGAGGCCAGGCACCCATGCCTGAACCAGGTAAAGCTGGGATGTGCAGTACTGGAAAAGTCCTGCTCCAGCAAATGTTTACCATTCCGGATGAGGGCCCAGTGCGGCCAGAGCATCCCAATCATAAGAGAAGCTAGAATTTACATTTTTAATGAAATTATCAATTTGTAATGTTAAATAACTTAAAATTCTAAAAAAAAATTGTGCAAGCTGAATAAAACATCTCTGCCTTTTTGTCATCTTTAATTTAGACTCTGCATTTCGTGTTCACTTTCTAAGCATGAACTCATCAACAAGGGCCAACTAGATCGTGTCCCCTCCCCCATTTTACTCATCGCTCCCTCCATTCTACCACCAAATCTTCAATCCCATCCCCATGTGCTTGCTTCTAGTATGATAAAGTGATCTAGCTGAGACAGAAGTAGGTCACAGGACATTTTTGTCCCTCTCTCCCACAGAAGTTTTCTTTACAGAGGGAAGTGGAAGCAGGTAGGCTAGGTGAAATGCAAGGTTTTTATTTCCCCTTTCTTCCCCTGATGTGGTCTACAGACTGAAAAGATGTTGAATGTTGTCCCAGAATTTCTTCCCTATCTAGAGTATGGTCTACCTAGAAGAGAATAATTAATGGAGCTTTTCATCACTGATAAATCTGTGCTTCTGTGTCGTTGTACAACTCTCTGCCAGTGGATAACTGAATATATTATATACTTAACCACACAACAGCATAGAAACTGCTCCCTTATTTGCGCCAGCTGTCCCAACAGTTGTTCAATGTCCCAGGGATGATGCTTTACCTTCAGGCAACCAGGTATTCAAAATTTAAGATTGTAAATTCTCCTGGAAAACTAATTTCACTCTCCAGAGATTTTTGTTCACATATTAGTTAGGTAATACCAATGGCAGCTATAATTATACAAATATTTGACTATTAACTGAAGGTGCCAAATGAATTCGATATTTTGTAACAATCCTGTAGAAGACCAGATATACTTTGAACACATTGTTGTTCAAATCCTATTTTCTCATTAGTCTTAAATCAACTCATCAACCATTATTACCAGAATTTCGTATCTCCTATTGTTCCTGAAAAGCCTATCACAAATGATTGTGAATTTGAGAAATTTTAGCAAAACAGCAAAAAAGTATAATAGTATGTGTGCCTCTTCTCTAGCTGCTGGCTCTCAGATCCATCCCTTGCCCTCTCCGTACTCCGTTCTTTTTTTTTTTTTTAATTTATTTATTTTTTATTTTATTTATTTTTGGCTGCGTTGGGTCTTTGTTGCTGCGCCCAGGTTTTCTCTAGTTGCGGCGAGAGGGTGCTACTCTTCGTTGCAGTGTGCGGGCTTCTCATTGCAGTGGCTTCTCTTGTTGCGGAGCATGGGCTCTAGGAGCACAGGCTTCAGCAGTTGTGGCACGCGGGCTCAGTAGTTGTGGCTCACGGGCTCTAGAGCGCAGGCTCAGTAGCTGTGACGCATGGACTTAGCTGCTCCGCGGCATGTGGGATCTTCCTGGACCGGGGCTTGAACCTGTGTCCCCTGCATTGGCAGGTGGATTCTTAACCACTGTGCCACCAGGGAAGTCCTCCCTACTCTGTTCTTTATTACAAGAAATTACTTTTCACAAACTCCCTTGCCCAGTGGCTTCCCCAAATGTTCAGCTATGGAGAAGCGCTAGTGACAGGTTAGAGTGGGGAGGAAGGGGCAAGGCAGGGATTTCTCCCCGTCTCTCTGGCAGTGACTGTCTCCTTGGTAGCTCCAGATCCCATGGAAAAGCCCCTCCCTTCGGGGGTCCTGCTCCTACCTGGCAGCCGCCCCACCACCCCACAGTGCCCTGGCTCTAGCTCCCAATGACAGCCCCAGCTTCCAGGCTCTGATGACACCATCTCCTCTCACCGTCCCCTCAGCTCTAGAGGTGGTAGAGGCTCCTTGTTCTGCTAACTCTTGCTTCACTGACCCCTTTGGCTTCTCAGCCTCAGCGCTTCAATCAATTGTGTGACCAATTCCCTGCATTAAACTCTCTCTTTCAAAAAGTGGTTTCTATTTTTCTGACTAGAGCCTCACTGATACAAACACTGTGGAGCTCCTTGCAGTATATTATGCTAAGCTTTCAGGTATGTGTCATTAGTCCAATCTGTAGACTAACACGTCAGTTTTATCTATGACCAGACATAGTCATATTTTCTACCTACAGCAGCTATCCCCCCCAATGTTTATTATCCTGATCTGATGCCAAAGAATCCCATTTTGCAAACTTGTTGTGAGTTACCTATACTGCCTTCCTTTTAAAATTTCTTGGGAAGACAAAAGTTTAGTATTTGGTCATAAACCTGTATTTCAGCTAAATTAGAATACGATTCAGGAATTAAAATAGGTTTTTTGGCCTCACCCTGTGGCTTTCGGGATCTTAGTTCCCCGATCCCTTGGCAGTGAAAGAAAGCGCAGAGTCCTAACCACTGGACTGCCAGGGAATTCCCTAAAATAGGTTTTATTTAGCCTGTAAATGTCATGGGGGAACTTCCCTGGTGGTCCAGTGGGTAAGAATCCACACTCCCAATGCAGGGGGCCCAGGTTCGATTCCTGTTCAGGGAACTAGATCCCATATGCATGCCGCAACTACAAGACCACATGCTGCAACTAAGAGCCTGCATGCTGCAACTAAACATGCTGCAACAAAGATCCCGTGTGCTGCAACTAAGACCTGGTGCAGCCTAAATAAATAAATAAATAAAATAAATATTAAAAAATAAATAAATAAAAGCCATGGGTATTGCTTCTTTACAAAAGGCTTCAAAGGGAAAAATCCTTTTATAGGCTTCAAAAACTTTTTTGTTTACAACATTTTCCCCCAACTTTTTATTTCAAATCTACAGAAAAAAAGGAAATAATAGTATAATAAATCTACATATATTCTTTGCCTGGATTCACCACTTGCTAGCATTTTACCAATTTGTTTTTTTCTCTCTCTCACTTTCTGAACCATTTGAAAATAAGTTGCAGGCACCGTGACATTTCACTACTAAATAGTTCAGCATGTATTCTCCTACATGACCACAATGCCATATTTATGCCCAAGAAATTTAACAATATAGTCCATTCTAGTTTCCTGAATTGTCCAAAACATGCTGTTGATAGCATTTTTCTCCCAATAAATCTTTTAAAAAGGAAGTATTATGCTAATATAGCCAACCAACTGGATGACATAAAAAATGATGAACAAATGTGGGTGTTAGTCAGTTCTTGCTTATTTCATTACTTATTTGTATATCCAATGAGCAGACAGATAAAAATTAAATCTGCTCATTTTGCTTCTCTTAAGTAATTTTGACTACAAGTCTAAAAGTGAAGGTGTAGTTGATTATTCATTTAACATAGATTTGGAGATAATCTACTCATATGTACATACTACAAATCTGATCTAAACACTTTCAAAATAAAAACAAAAAAATGATTATGCTTTTCTTTCAGTTTATTACCTCCCTGATCCTTTCTATTTAGAATATTGAGCTAACATTGATTGGTTTATTAAATATAAATTTATTAATAATGTTTTTTTTGCATCAGCGAACAAGGTTTCTTTTCTTCAGGGACATTAGATTTTTTCTCCCTTGTACATGACTCAGTATTAATTTCCCATCCCCTTATCTGTATGCCTACTAAAAAATGGAGACTACAGAGATTGGAAATATTTTTTGAGCTCCTGCTTGAATTCCTTGAACTATTTGCTTTTTCCTGAGGAACAGTATCCTAGAAGGCTAAAAGAAGCAGCCAAACACTCATCTAATTCAAACCAGTGGTGCTCGTCTTTGCCCAAGGACAGCTCTCTTGATTATGTGTTAGAGTGTATCTTAGACACAGCCTAACCTTGCTCTGTCCACATTTTCTAGTTCATGGGCTGTGCCTGACAGTTTCATTTATACTTCCAGCCTTTCCTATAAAATTCTATGAAATATAATTTTAAGCAGCGAATGCCAAATTTTGAGCTTAAATAGTAAATACAATCTTCAAAAAAATGAATTCAAAATCTAGCACCAAAGACATGAAAATTTTAGTTCTCATTTTCTTTCTACTATTTACTCTCACATCTTTTTTTTTTTTTTAATAATGGAAAGGAACACAGCATGTAAATAAATGTAAAACCCTAAGTTATTTGACTTTTTAGTTTTCTAAGGCAATGGTCTCCAAAGTCTCGTGTGTGTCCTTCAGGGCTACACAAGACAATCCACTAGATATGGGAAGAAACAATTAAATAAATGTCGATTTATATTTTTATTTCACCCTTAAAAATGTCTATGTATTGCATAATATACATTATATATTAGTACAGTAATAACATATTTAATGTAGAAATAAATAATATGCAAAAAAGTTTGGAGACCACTTTTTTAAAATTATTACACTTTGATTTAATACATTTTGTTCATATTTTGAGAAAGCTCTGGAATAAACTTTCTTTTTCAAAAGAAATAAACTGAAATGCACAGCTATGTATAGAAGGTTAAATTATTGCATTTGGACTGCTAACCTTTACAACAGTCATTACATACTAGAAATCACCATACAGTTATATGAATATGTTAAAACAATGTCTTATTTAATTTCTGCAAATTGTAAAGATAATTATTGAGAATTTGAAAATGACATGAAAATAAAATGAAGGAAAAACACAAGGGACAATCGTTATCATTTTACGTATTTTCTTCTAATCTTTTTTGTATACTTTACATAGATGAAATCATATGTATAGATAAATCTCCTGCATTTTTCATTTATTGTAAAATACATAAATTCATAAGTATATAAAAATATTTGAATATACAAGATTCATAAATTCATAAGTATAAATTTCAATGATTGTGTAAGAGCCCAGGTTGACATATATGGCCTCATAAACATTGAAATGAAACTAATGTGCAGAAAGAATTGTGGTGCTGATGACATTTCTAATAAATCCACCCCAGATGGTTTTATGAGACAAGCCTTTCTTTAACATGCTACTTAGATAGACATGATATTCTGTTGTGGGCTGGCACTAATTTGATTTGTGTGCTTTGTTGTGTGAAGATCTTATTTCACATCTATATTTCTGTTTTTATGATATATATATATATTTGTATGTGGTATATACATGTAGACATATGTAGAGAGGTACATACATACACACACACACACACACACACACACATGCCAAAGAGAGATTCTTTAATTCTTTAGGGTCTCTTAGACCAGAGGCATTTACCAAAGGAACCTCTTTCCAGGAGGTCTGAAGGCACAATGATTGTAACCATGGAGTCATTGCAACTATATTTCTTCCACCAGTGCCCTCAAGCTGTTAGCTAGAATTTCTATTAAAAAAAAAAAAAGTTAGCTTTCCTGTGTGAGCAACAGAAAAAAGGATACAGCAAAAGCCAGGTGGAGGTTAAAGGTAAGGAAAAGTTGGAATTATAAAAGAAATTAAACCAACAAAGTCTGAAAGAAAATAAAAGCAGATATCCAAAACAAAGAGGTGTTATCAACAGCAGTCGATGAAAAAACATGTCAAACAAAATAAGCAGCTTAAGTTGTAAAGAATAAAAGAGGTTGAAAACACTCTTTGAAACATGAAACAACCATTTCTACCACCCTAATCCTTCTTTAAGCCATGTATTCCTTTCTTCGGTCATCTGCCCTACATTACTGAAAACAAATACTTGACAAGAGGTAGCTGAAGTGAATTAATCTTTTAGCTTTTGTCTAAACTGAGAGGAGGCTAGCAAGTTTATCAGCATTTAATTGATAAATCTTTGAATAGGTATGAGATTCCGCCCAACTATTTTTAATATGCACAGTGACAGTCTTACTCCAATAAACATTAGGTTCATTGAACAAGCATTACTTTAAAAAATGATTCTTTTCAATCCACTAGAAGCAATGTTCACTGGTCAGAGACACAACTAATATTTTCATCCTTTATAATTTCCAACATTTTCAATACCTGGATATTCCAATAATAACCAAAATTTTCCAATTTATAATGTTCAATACATGTGAAATACTAATGGAAAACCTTTAAAGTTATGACTTTCAACTAGAATGTGACTGTATGTAACTGAAGGGGTAAAAGTAAAAGGAACACTTCACTTGTCAAGGTTCTTTTGTTAATGGCATCAGGAATGTTTCTAAAACTTTTTTTATAATAGATTCAGAATCATAAGAATATTGCAGTGAAATCTGGCACCTTTAGCAGCATATCTGTTTAAATTTACAGACAAAAAAGCATAAACATAGTGTAATATAGACTTGGGACAGTATTTCTCAACTTAAAAGCACTTATCAATTCAATACAGAAAGTTTATCACACAGGTACCATATTCATGCACAACTCCAATTAAAAATATTCTTTAGTGTGGTAATAAAATATTTACAATCTTTATGTTTCCTTTCTTTTCATAATATCCCTTTCTTCACCTTTTTTCTTTTTCATAAAAATGTCGTGAAACACACTGCAACAATGATAAGGAAATCCAACCTAGGGTTCCTGTAAGTTTCTAAACTTTCACAGTTATGGTGGTCTACGTTATTTTATAGTCAGATTGTTTCTTCTTGTATCATATACTTAATAACCGCCAATTTTAAATACCAACTCTAAACAAAACTGACTCGACAAATTCATTTTACTCTCTAAATCAGTTTTTCTTCAAGTGAGGTACTGCGTTATTTCAGGATCTTTCATTGTAGAAAGAAATTTTGTTTCAGTGACCAAAAGGTAGGAAACTAGAATAAAGGATAGGAGGAAATAGAAAACTTCAAAGCTACAATGAATACTTCAAAGGAAAAAAAAATAGCAATCTTAGCACCTTGTAAAGAGAAGAGGATCAACAATAAGAACTACAATTTATTAAATGTTTCCTATATGCCGGGGAATGTGTTAAACTTTTTTCATAAATAACCTCATTTATTCTTTGCAAAATTCCTACGAGGTAAGCACTGTGATCTATTCCAAGACTACACAGCCAGCAAGTAACAGAGTTAGGAATTGAGCTTACTTTTACTTGTCTCTAAAGTTGATCTCCTAACCACCACACATACTGCCTTCAACACAACACACATTGGACATCAAATTCTGCAAACATGATGAAATGGCTCTGACAACGTGGGAGGTAGAGAATAAGAATTTAATAGCTAACGAAGCAAAATGGAAAGCGGGAAGAAAACTGGGGAGGCAATGGACAAAACTATCTCTAAATGAGTTCCAAAATCTAGTCAGAAATTCTTAGCACTTGTCTGGTATCTTGGGCAACAATACCTGCTTTAGACAAAGTAAAATAATTAGTCCATGAGCAAGCAATTAAGCCAAGAGAAAAGCTATTGGCATTGATGGTGTGGGGCCATTGGTTAAGATAATTTGTGAATCATTTTGCATAAATCATAAAATGTCACATTATGTATTGCTGTAATACATGACCTTCTTGAGAAATTCTAGAACTATAGAATTTTAATTTTAGGATAGAGCTAATCCTTGAACTATAATATTGTTGGATACTTGCCAGATCCATGTACTGAAATGGTTCATATACCATAAGAAGGATGATAATTTTTTGGAGTTGATTCCAAAGTTTAAGAATTTGAAACAGGAGTGCCTATTGAGGATCTGAAATTATTCTTGTGAGCAACAAACACATAATGCTGGACATGACAGGCCACCTTAGTATTGCCAGAGAATTATGATAGTTAGTCTTTTCTACCCAGTAGACATTTCCTCCCTGCTTTCTTGTGGGGACTCCATTTCTTGTGGGGCTGATTTCCTACCCCTCTCCATCAGGGGTACACTTCTGCATATACCACCACCACCACCATCACCTTAGGAAATAAACAGATGGTGCAGACCTAGCTAGATACTGCACATCTGTGGCAGCAGAGATTGATCACGTGGAGGGACCAAGCAGGGGTAATCACAGCCCTCTTTGGGACATTTGTGCTGAAGAAAAGGCACTCTTCTGCTGCTGTGAGGAAGATAAGTCTATAGTGGCAGACGGCCATCATTGCCACCATTTGGAGAAAGCTTGTAAGAGTATAAAGCCAAAAGCAGCGAGAAGAAAATGCTGAGAATTGTGGGTTTGTGACCTTATTCCAATGACATCATCTGAGACTCTGAATCTAGCTGTAGTTGAAGCTGGAAGCAATCTTGCATTTCTCGGTTACACAGCCGATAGATACCCTTTTGTGTTTAAATTAATTTGAGTTTAGTTTCTGCCACTTGCAAATAAAAGTGAACCTTGACCAAAGGTACACTATAAATGTATGCTATAAGTACAGTAATACCCAGATATTGCTATAATCTCAGGTGCCTGTGTATTGGCCATAATCTAAAAATTTTTGTTTTCATTCCTTTTTTTGAAAGGTATCTGCGCAGTTTAGAGAATCCTAATAAAAGGATCATCCACCCCAATTCAGAAATAGAAAGTCACTGGTACCTTAGAAGCTACTTCACGCCCTTTCCGCATTGCCCAAGAGGTAACCACCATATATTATCTGGGTCTGTGTTTCTTTGGTCTCTGTATAAATGAAATCATACTGTGTTTTTCCTCTGTGACTTGAATTTTTCTCTCAACAATTTGTTCTTGAGAATCATCTATGTTGATATGTAGTGATGAAATAAAATTTATATTTTAAGGCAGGACAAGAAAAAATTAAACACAAAATTCTCTGTGTGTGTTTGTTTGGGCCTCTTCCCTCCCTAATGTGCACTGTGCATCTGCATTACACATTAACCAGAGCTCCTCAAAGATGCGAGTACCTGCCCAACCATAAAAATCAATTATTTTTTCTCTTTCTTCTATATCTAGCATGTAACTTCTTAAAAGAATAGTGTTCCTTTCAACATTCATTTATGATAAAAATTCTCCAGAAAGTGGACATAGAGGGAACTTACCTCAACATAATAAAAAAAGGCCATATATGACAAACCCACAGGTAACATCTTTCTCAATGGTGAAAAGCTGAAAATATTCCCTCTAAGACCAGGAACAAGACAAGGATGTCCACTGTCACCACTTTTATTCAAAATTGTTTTGAAAGTCCTAGCCACGGCAATGAGAGAAGAAAAAGAAATAAAAGGAATCCAAATTGAAGAAGAAGAAGTAAAACTGTCACTGTTTGCAGATGACATGATACTATACATAGAAAATCCTAAAGATGCTACCAGAAAACTACTAGAGCTCATCAATGAATTCGGTAAAGTTGCAGGATACAAAATTAATACACAGAAATCTCTTGCAGGGACTTCCCTGGTGGCACAGAGGTTAAGAATCTGCCTGCCAAGGCAGGGGACATGGGTTTGTGCCCCGGTCCAGGAATATCCCACATGCCGCGGAGCAACTAAGCCTGTGCGCCACAACTACTGAGCCTGCGCTCTAGAGCCTGTGAGCCACAACTACTGAGCCTGCTCACCTAGAGCCTGTGCTCTGCAATAAGAGAAGCCACCGCAATGAGAAGCCCGCGCACCACAACAAAGAGTAGCCCCCGCTCGCCGCAACTAGAGAAAGCCCGTGCACAGCAACAAAGACCCAACACAGCCATAAACAAATAAATAAACAAACAAATAAATAAATAAATAAATAAAAAAGAAATCTCTTGCATTCCTATACACTACCAATGAAAGATCAGAAAGAGAAATTAAGGAAATGATCCCATTTACCATTGCATCAAAAAGAATAAAATACCTAGGAATAAACCTACCTCAAGAGGCAAAAGGCCTGTACTCTGAAAACTATAAGACACTGACGAAAGAAATTGAGGATGACACAAACAGATGGAAAGATATACCATGTACTTGGACTGGTAGAATCAATATTGTCAAAAATGACTATACTACCTAAGGCAATCTACAGATTCAATGTAATCCTTCTCAAATTAACAATGGCATTTTTCACAGAACTAGAACAAAAATTTTTTTAATTTGTATGAAAATACTAAAGACCCCAAATAGCCAAAGCAATCCTGAGAAAGAAAAACAGAGCTGGAGGAATCAGGCTCCCTGACTTTAGACTACACTACAAAGCTACAGTAGTCAGAACAGTATGGTACTGACACAAAAACAGAAATATAGAGCAATGGAACAGGATAGAAAGTCCAGAGATAAACCCACGCACCTATGGTCAATTAATCTATGATAAAGGAGGCAAGAATATACAATGGAGAAAAGACAGTGTCTTCAATAAGTGGTGTTGGGAAAACTGGACAGCTACATGTAAAACAATGAAATTAGAACATTCTCTAACATCATACACAAAAATAAACTCAAAATGGATTAAAGACCTAAATGTAGGGACTTCACTTGTGGCGCAGTGGTTAAGAATCCACCTGCCAATGCAGGGACACGGGTTCGATCCCTGGTCTGGGAAGATCCCACATGCCACAGAGCAACTAAGCCTGTGCACCACAACTACTGAGCCTGCACTCTAGGCCCCATGAGCCACAATTACTGAGCCTAACTTCCACAACTACTGAAGCCCACGTACCTAAAGCTCGAGCTCTGCAACAAGAGAAGCCACCACAGTGAGAAGCCCACACACCGCAATGAAGAGTAGCCCCCTCTCGATGCAACTAGAGAAAGCCCACATGCAACAACGAAGACCCAATGCAACCAAAAATAAATAAATAAAAATAAAAATAAAATAAAATTTAAAAAGACCAAAATGTAAGGCTGGACACTATAAACTCTTAGAGGAGAACATAGGCAGAACACTCTCTGACATAAATTGTAGCAATATCTTTTTGGATCCATCTCCTAGAGTAATGAAAATAAAAACAAAAATAAACAAATGGGACCTAATGAAACTTAAAACCTTTTGCACAGCAAAGGAAACCATAAATAATATGAAAAGACAACCCTCAGAATGGGAGAAAGTATTTTCAAATGAAGCAACTGACAAGGGATTAATCTCCGAGATATACAAACAGCTCATGCAGCTCTATGTCAGAAAAACAAAAAACACAATCAAAAAATGGGCAGAAGAGCTAAATAGACATTTCTCCAAAGAAGACACACAGATGGGCAAAAAGCACATGAAAAGATGCTCAATATCACTAATTATTAGAGAAATGCTAATCAAAACTATAACGCAGTATCACCTCACACCAGTCAGAATGGGCATCATCAAAAAATCTACAAACAATAAATGCTGGAGAGGGTGTGGAGGAAAGGGAACCCTCCTACACTATTGGTAGGAATGTAAATTGGTATAGCCACTATAGAGAACAGTATAGACGTTCCTTAAAAACCTAAAAATAGAGCTACCATATGATCTAGCAATCCCACTCCTGGGCATATATCTGGAGAAAACCATAATTCGAAAAGATACATGCACCCCAATGTTCATTGCAGCATTATTTACAATAGCCAGGACATGGAAGCAACCTAAATGTCCATCAACAGATGAATAGATAAAGAATATGTGGTACATATATACAGTGGAATATTACTCAGCCATTAAAAAGAACAAAATAATGCCATTTGCAGCAACATAGATGGACCGAGAGATTGTCATACTGACTGAAGTAAGTCAGACAGAGAAAGACAAATGTCATATGATATTGCTTATATGTGGAATCTAAAAAAGGTACAAATAAACTTATCTACAAAACAGAAATAGGGTTACAGATGTAGAAAACAAACTTATGGTTACCAGGGTGTAAGGGTGGAGGAAGAGATAAATTGGGAGATTGGGATTGACATATACACACTACTATATATAAAATAGGTAACTAATTAGGACCTACTGTATAGCACAGGGAGCTCTACTCAATACTCTGTAATGAGCTATATGGGGAAAGAATCTAAAAAAAGAGTTGATACATGTATATGTATAACTGATTCACTTTGCTGTACATCAGAAACTAACACAACACTGTAAATCAACTATACTCCAAAAAATAGAAATAAAAAAAATTTTTTTGGAGGAGATCTTCAAGATGGCAGAGGAGTAAGACATGGAGATAACCTTCCTCCCCACAAATACATCAAAAATACATCTACATGTGGAATAACTCCTACAGAACACCTACTGAACACTGGCAGAAGACCTCAGACTTCCCAAAAGGCAGGAAAATCCCCACGTACCTGGGTAGGGCAAAAGAAAAAGGAAAAAACAGAGACAAAAGAATAGGGACGGGACCTGCACTTCTGGGAGGGAGCTGTGAAGGAGGAAAACTTTCCACACACTAGGAAGCCCCTTCACTGGTGGGGACAGGTGGTGGGCAGGGGGAAAGCTTCAGAGCCACGGAGGAGAGCACAGCAACAGGGGTGCAGAAGGCAAAGCGGAGAGATTCCCGCACAGAGGATCAGTGCCCACCAGCACTCACCAACCTGAGACGCTTGTCTGCTCACCTGCTAGGGCGGGTGGGGGCTGGGAGCTGAGGCTCAGGCTTCAGAGGTCAGACCCCAGGGAGAGGACTGGGGTTGGCTGTGTTGGCCCCTGATCCTGCAGGGGGCTAGTGCACAACAGCTAGCCAGGAGGGAGTCCGGGAAAAACTCTGGACCTGTCGGAGAGGCAAGAGACCATTGTTTCGGGGTGTGTGAGGAAAGGGGATTCCTGCTCCATGTGCCTACAGAAGGCAGAGCACTGCCTAAGTGAGCTCCAGAGATGGGCGCAAGCTGTGGCTATCAGCTCAGACCCCAGAGATGGGCATGAACCGCTAACACTGGTGCCGCTGCCACCAAGAATCCTGTGTGCAAGTGCAGGTCACTACCCCCACCCCCACCCCGGAGCCTGTGCAGCCCACCACTGCCAGGGTCCCAAGATCCAGGGACAACTTCCCCAGGAGAACACACAGCACGCCTCAGGCTGTAGTAATGTCATGCCAGACTCTGACACCACAGGGTCGCCCTGCATTCCATTTATGACTGCCGTACCCATTCTCCTCCCTGGCCTGAGTGAGCAAGAGAGCCCTAATCAGCTGCTGCTTTAACCCCCTCCTGTCTGGGTGGGGAACAGATGCCTGAGGGTGGCCTACACGCAAAGGTGGGGCCAAAACCAAAGCTGAACCCCAGGAGCTGTGCGAACAAAGAAGAGAAAGGGAAATCTCTCCCAGCAGCCTCAGGAGCAGTGGATTAAATCCCCATAATCAACTTGATAAACCCTGCATCTGTAGAATACCCAAATAGACAACAAATGTTCCCAAATTTGAGGTGGACTTTGGGAGAAACTGAGATTTGGGGTTTGCTTTCTGTGTCTGATTTGTTTTTGGTTTTATGTTTACCTTACTTTAGTTTTTAGTGCTTGTTATCATTGGTGGATTTGTTTATTGATTTGCTTGCTCTCTTCCTTCTTATTTTTTATTTTATTATTTTTTAAAATTTTATATTTTAATTTTTTTTCCTTTTTTCTCTTTTTGTGAGTGTGTATGTGTATGTTTCTTTGTGTGATTTTACCTGTTTAGTTTTGCTTTTACCATTTGGATTGGGGTTCTATCTGTTTTTTGGTTTTTTTCTTCCTTTTCTTCTGAGCTGTGTGGCTAGCAGGGTCTTGGTGCACAGTGGGTGTCGGGCCGGAGCCTCTGAGGTGGGAGAGTGGAGCGCAGGCCATTGGACT
Organism: Balaenoptera musculus; assembly: GCF_009873245.2. Taxonomy (NCBI): domain Eukaryota; kingdom Metazoa; phylum Chordata; class Mammalia; order Artiodactyla; family Balaenopteridae; genus Balaenoptera; species Balaenoptera musculus. The sequence continues at coordinate 138,255,219 of NC_045786.1, read as the reverse complement.
ACCAGAGACTTCCCGGCCCCATGTAATATCAGTTGGTGAGAGATCTCCCAGAGATATCCGTCTCAACACTAAGACCCAGATCCACCCAACGGCCAGCAAGCTCCAGTGCTGGACGCCCCATGCCAAGCAACTAGCAAGACAGGAACACAACCCCACGCATTAGCAGAGAGGCTGCCTAAAGTCACACTAAGTTCACAGACACCCCAAAACACACCACTGGATGCGGCCCTGCCCACCAAAAGGACAAGATCCAGCCCCACCCACCAGAGCACAGGCATCAGTCCCCTCCACCAGGAAGCTTACACAAGTCACTGAACTAATCTTAACCACTGGGGGCAGACACCAAAAATAACAGGAATTACAAACCTGCAGCCTGCGAAAAGGAGACCCCAAACACAGTAAGTTAAACAAAATGAGAAGACAGAGAAATATGCAGCAGATGAAGAAGCAAGGTAAAAACCCACCATAAGAAACAAATGAAGAGGAAATAGGCAGCCTACCTGAGAAAGAATTCAGAGTAATGGTAGTAAAGATGATCCAAAATCTCGGAAATAGAATGGAGAAAATACAAGAAACATTTAACAAGGACCTAGAAGAAAGAGCAAACAAACAATGACGAACAACACAATAAATGAAATTAAAAATACTCTAGAAGGAATCAATAGCAGAATAACTGAGGCAGAAGAATGGATGTTACCTGGAAGATAAAATAGTAGAAATAAATGCCGCAGAGCAGAATAAAGAAAAAAGAATGAAAAGAATTGAGGACAGTCTCAGAGACCTCTGGGACAAGGTTAAACGTACCAACATTCGAATTATAGGGGTCCCAGAGGAAGAAGAGAAAAAGAAAGGGTCTGAGAAAATATTTGAAGAGATTATAGTCAAAAACTTCCCTAACATGGGAAAGGAAATAGTCAGCCAAGTCCAGGAAGTGCAGAGAGTCCCATACAGGATAAATCCAAGGAGAAACACGCCAAGACACATATTAATCAAACTATCAAAAATTAAATGCAAAGAAAAAATATTAAAAGCAGCAAGGGAAAAGCAACAAATAACATACAAGGGAATCTCCATAAGCTTAACAGCTGATCTTTCAGCAGAAACTCTGCAAGCCAGAAGGGAGTGGCAGGACATATTTAAAGTGATGAAAGGGATAAACCTACAACCAAGATTACTCTATCCAGCAAGGATCTCATTCAGATTTGATGGAGAAATTAAAACCTTTACAGACAAGCAAAAGTTAACAGAATTCAGCATCACCAAACTGCCTTTACAACAAATGCTAAAGGAACTTCTCTAGGTAGGAAACACAAGAGAAGGAAAAGACCTACAATAACAAAGCCAAAACAATAAAGAAAATGGTAATAGGAACATACATATCGATAATTACCTTAAATGTGAATGGATTAAGTGCTCCCACCAAAAGACACAGACTGGCTGAATGGATACAAAAACAAGACCCGTATATATGCTGTCTATAAGAGACCCACTTCAGACCTAGGGACACATACAGACTGAAAGGAGGGGATGGAAACAGATATTCCATGCAAATGGAAATCAAAAGAAAGCTGGAGTACCAATGCTCACATCAGACAAAGTAGACTTTAAAATAAAAACAAGAGACAAAGAAGGACACTACATAATGATCAAGGGATTAATCCAAGAAGAAGATATAACAATTGTAAATATTTATGCACCCAACATAGGAGCACCTTAATACATAAGGCAAATGCTAACAGCCATAAAAGGGGAAATCAACAGTAACAATTACAGTAGGAGACTTTAACACCCCACTTTCACCAAAGGACATATCATCCAAAATGAAAATAAATAAGGAAACAAAAGCTTTAAATGACACATTAGACCAGATAGACTTAACTGATATTTATAGGACATTCCATTAAAAAACAACAGAATACACTTTCTTTTCAAGTGCTCATGGAACATTCTCCAGGATAGATCATATCTTGTATCACAAATCAAGACTCGGTAAATTTAAGAAAATTGAAATTGTGTCAAGTATCTTTTCTGACCACAACACTATGAGACTAGATATCAATTACAGGAAAAAACCTGTAAAAAATACAAACAAATGAGGTTAAACAATATGCTACTAAATAACAAAGAGATCACTGAAGAAATCAAAGAGGAAATAAAAAAACACCTAGAAACAGGTGACAATGAAAACACAATGCCCCAAAACCTATGGGATGCAGCAAAAGCAGTTCTAAGAGGGAAGTTTATAGCAATACAATCCTACCTCAAGAAACAAGAAACATCTCAAATAAACAACCTAATCTTATACCTAAAGCAATTAGAGAAAGAAGAACAAAAAAAACCCAAAGTTAGCAGAAGGAAAGAAATCATAAAGATCAGATCAGAAATAAATAAAAAGAAATGAAGAAAACAATAGCAAAGATCAATAAAACTAAAAGTTGGTTCTTTGAGAAGATAAACAAAATTGATAAACCACTAGCCAGACTCATCAAGAAAAAAAGGGAGAAGACTCAAATCAACAGAATTAGAAAAGAAAAAGGAGAAGTAACAACTGACACTGTAGAAATACAAAGGATCATGAGAGACTACTACAAGCAACTATAGGCCAATAAAATAGACAACCTGGAAGAAATGGACAAATTCTTAGAAAAGTAGAACCTTCCAAGACTGAACCAGGAAGAAATAGAAAATATGAACAGACCAGTCACAAGCACTGAAATTGAAACTGTGTTAAAAAATCTTCCAGCAGGGACTTCCCTGGTGGCACAGTCGTTAAGAATCCTCCTGCCAGTGCAGGGGACAAGGATTTGAGCCCTGGTCTGGGAAGATCCCACATGCCACAGAGCAACTAAGCCTGTGCGTCACAGCTACTGAGCCTGTGCTCTAGAGACCATGAGCCACAACTACTGAGCCCAAGTTACAACTACTGACCCCGCGTGCCACTACTGAAGCCTGTGAGCCTAGAGCCTGTGCTATGCAACAAGAGAAGCCACTGCAATGAAGAGTAGCCCCCACATTCGCCACAACTAGAGAAAGCCCGTGCACAGCGGCGAAGACCCAATGCAGTCGAAAATTTTAAAAAAAAGATAAATAAATAAATAAATGTATTTATTTTTTTAAAAAAGGGGGGCTTCCCTGGTGGCACAGTGGTTAAGAATCTGCCTGCCAATGCAGGGGACGTGGATTCGACCCCTGGTCCAGGAAGATCCCACATGCTGTGGAGCAACTAAGCCCGTGTGCCACAGCTACTGAGCCTGCACTCTAGAGCCCGCAAGCCACAACTACTGAGCCCATTTGCTGCAACTAGTGAAGCCCACGTGCCACAGCCCATGCTCTGCAACAAGAGAAGTCACTGCAATGAGAAGCCCGCACACTGCATCGAAGAGTAGCCCCTGGGCTTCCCTGGTGGCGCAGTGGTTGAGAATCCGCCTGCCAATGCAGGGGACACGGGTTCGAGCCCTGGTCTGGGAAGATCCCACATGCCGCGGAGCGGCTGGGCCCGTGAGACACAATTGCTGAGCCTGCGCGTCTGGAGCCTGTGCTCCGCAACAAGAGAGGCCGCGATAGTGAGAGGCCCGCGCACCGCGATGAAGAGTGGCCCCCGCTTGCCACAACTGGAGAAAGCCCTCGCACAGAAACGAAGACCCAACACAGTCATAAATAAAATAAATTAAAAAAAAAAAAAAAAAGATGGCTAGCAGGACATCAGAGCCGTTTAAAAAAAAAAAAAAAAAAGAGTAGCCCCTGCTTGCCGCAACTAGAGAAAGCCAACACACAGCAACGAAGACCCAATGCAGCCAAAAATAAATAAATAAAATAAATTTTTAAAAAAACCTGTCAGTTAAAAAAAAAAACATCTTCTAACAATCAAAAGCCCAGGACCAGATGGCTTCACAGGTGAATTCTATCAAACATTTAGAGATGAGCTAACACCTATCCTTCTCAAACTATTCCAAAATATAGCAGAGGGAGGAACACTCCCAAACTCATTCTACGATGTCACCATCACCCTGATAACAAAACCAGACAAAGATGTCACAGAAAAAGAAAACTACAGGCCAACATCACTGATGAACATAGATGCAAAAATCCTCAACAAGATACTAGCAAACAGAATCCAACAACACATTAAAAGGATCATACACCCTGATCAAGTGGGGTTTATCCCAGGAATGCAAGGATTCTTCAATATACACAAATCAATGAATGTGATACACCATATTAACAAATTGAAGGATAAAAACTATATGATAAGCTCAATAGATGCAGAAAAATCTTTTGACAAAATTCAACACCCATTTATGATAAAAACTCTCCAGAAAGTGGGCATAGAGGGAACCTACCTCAACATAATAAAGGCCATATATGAAAAACCCACAGCCAACATCATTCTCAATGGTGAAAAACTGAAACCATTTCTTCTAAGGTCAGGAACAAGACAAGGTTGCCCACTCTCACCACTATTATTCAACATAGTTTTGGAAGTTTTAGCCATGGCAATCAGAGAAGAAAAAGAAATGAAAGGAATCCAAATCGGAAAAGAAGTAAAACTGTCACTGTTTGTAGATGACATGATACTATACATAGAGCATCCTAAAGATGCTACCAGAAAACTACTAGAGCTCATCAGTGAATTTGGTAAAGTAGCAGGATACAAAATTAATGCACAGAAATCTCTTGCATTCCTATACACTAATGGTGAAAAATCTGAAAGAGAAATTAAGGAAGCACTCCCATTTACCAATGCAACAAAAAGAATAAAATACCTAGGAATAAACCTACCTAAGGAGAGAAAAGACCTGTATGTAGAAAACTATAAGACACTGATGAAAGAAATTAAAGATGATACAAACAGATGGAGAGATATACCATGTTCTTGGATTGGAAGAATCAACATGGTGAAAATGACTATACTACCCAAAGCAATCTACAGATTTAATGAAATCCCTATCAAACTACCAATGGCATTTTTCACAGAACTAGAACAAAAAATTTCACAATTTGTATGGAAATACAAAAGATCCCAAATAGCCAAAGCAATCTTGAGAAAGAAAAATGGAGCTGGAGGAATCAGGCTCCCTGGCTTCCTGACTATACTACAAAGCTACAGTAATCAAGACAGTATGGTACTGGCACAAAAACAGAAATATAGATCAATGGAACAGGATAGAAAGCCCAGAGATAAACCCACACACATATGGTCACCTTATCCTTGATAAAGGAGGCAAGAATATACAATGGAGAAAAGACAGCATTTTCAATAAGTGGTGCTGGGAAAACTGGACAGCTACATGTAAAAGAATGAAATTAGAACACTTCCTAACACCATACACAAAAATAAACTCAAAATGGATTAAAGGCCTAAATGTAAGGCCAGACACTATAAAACTCTTAGAGGAAAACATAGGCAGAACACTCTATGACAAACATCACAGCAAGATCCTTCTTGACCCACCTCCTAGAGAAATGGAAACAAAAACAAAAATAAACAAATGGGACCTAATGAAACTTAAAAGCTTTTGCACAGCAAAGGAAACCATAATCAAGACGAAAAGACAACCCTCAGAATGGGAGAAAATATTTGCAAATGAAGCAACTGACAAAGGATTAATCTCCAAAATATACAAGCAGCTCATGCAGCTCAATATCAAAAAAACAAACAACCCAATCCAAAAATGGGCTGAAGACCTAAGTAGACATTTCTCCAAAGAAGATATACAGATTGCCAACAAACACATGAAAGGATGATCAACATCACTAATCATCAGAGAAATGCAAATCAAAACCACAATGAGGTATCACCTCACACCAGTCAGAATGGCTATCATCAAAAAATCTACAAACAATAAATACTGGAGAGGGTGTGGAGAAAAGGGAACCTTCTTGCACTGTTGGTGGGAATGTAAATTGATACAGCCACTATGGAGAACAGTATGGAGGTTCCTTAATAAACTAAAAATAGAACTACCATATGACCCAACAATCCCACTCCTGGGCACATATCCAGAGAAAAACGTGGTTCGAAAGGATACATGCACCTCAATGTTCATTGCTGTGCTGTTTACAGTAACCAAGATATGGAAGCAATCTAAGTGTCCATCAATAGGTGAATGGATAAAGAAGATGTGGCACATTTATACAATGGAATATTACTCAGCCATAAAAAGGAATGAATTTGAGTTATTTGCAGTGAGGTGGATGGACATCAAGTCTGTCATACAGAGTGAAGTAAGTCAGAAAGAGAAAAACAAATACGTATGCTAACACATATATATATGGAATAAAAAAAAAATGGTTCTAATGAACCTAGGGGCAGGACAGGAATAATGACACAGACGTAGAGAATGGACTTGAGGACAAGGGGTGGGGAAGGGTAAGCTGGGACGAAGTGAGAGAGTAGCATTGACATATGTACTCTACCAAATGTAAAATAGATAGCTAGTGGGAAGCAGCTGCATAGCACAGGGAGATCAGCTCGGTGCTTTGTGACCACCTAGAGGGGTGGGATAGGGAGGGTGGGAGGGAGCCGCAAGAGGGAGGGGATATGGGGATATATGTATACATATAGCTGATTCACTTTGTTTTACAGCAGAAAGTAACACAACATTGTAAAGCAATTATACTCCAATAAAGATGTTTAAAAAATATTTTTTAAATGCCTGAAAACATTTGCCAAAAAAAAAAATGTGTTATATATATACAATGGAATATTATTCAGTGATAAAAATGAATGAAATAATGCCATTTGCAGCAACATGGATGGACCTACAGATTATCATACGAAGTGAAGTAAGTCAGAGAAAGACAAATATCATATGCTATCACTTATATGTGGAATCTAATTTTTAAAAAATGATACAAATGAATTTATTTACAAAACAGAAACAGACTCACAGATTTTAAAAACAAATTTATGGTTACCAAAGGGGAAACTTGTGGTGGGAGGGATAGATTAGGAGCTTGGGATTAACATACACACACTACTATATATAAAATAGATAACCAACAAGACCTCCTGTACAGCACAGGGAACTCTATTCAGTATTCTGTAATAACCAATATGGGAAAAGAATCTGAAAGAGAATGAATATGTATATGTAAAACTGAATAACTTTGCTGTACACCTGAAACCAACACAACATTGCAAGTCAACTATATTCCAATAAAATTAAAAAATAAAATAAAATAAAACTCTTCAACTATTAAAAAAAAAAATAGTGTTCTTAGGACTTCCCTGCTGGCCCAGTGGTTTAGAATCCTCCTTCCAATGCAGGGGACGCAGGTTTCATCCCCAGTCCGGGAACTAAGACCCCCTGTGCTGCAACTACTGAGCACACGTGCTCTGGAGCCCACGAGCCACAACTAGAGAGAAGCCCACACGCTGCAATGAAAGATCCCGAATGCCTCAACGAAGATCCCATGTGCTGTAACTAAGATCCCATGTGCTGTAACTAAGACCCCATGAAGCCAAATAATTAATTAATCAATTAAAAAATAAATAAGTAAAAAAAACAAAATTAGCACAATCCAAATAAGATCTGTACCTGAATTTATTAAAAAAAAAAAAATAGTGTTCTTTCCCATCTCTGTAGGGGGTCATGGTCGCTGTATGTGTTTACCTGGACTATGTATCCTTGGCGAATTTTGTATATCATTTTGATGTATAATCCTTTGTTTCAAAAATGTATATGACTATTCCTTCAACTTATAACAGGTGGAACAGATCTCAGAGCTTTCTGAGAATCTACTTCCGGGGTTATAATCCTCAGTTTGGCTCAAATAAAATTCCCTTTTTTCTTCTTAACTTGATAGTTAATTGAATTTTCATTGACAGTAGAAAAAAAGTTAATTTATTTTCACTGCTGTGTAGAGTATTCCATTGTGGGAACCTACAACAACTTATTTGTCTATTCTTCTGTTGGAGGACATTTGGGTTTCCCATTTTTTGCTATCACAAACATTGCTTCTATGAACATTCTTACATGTTCCTAAGGCACATGTGCAACAGATGCCTTAAAGTGTACCTAGGAGTGGAAACGGTGGGATGTTGGGTATGCTTGTGTTCTTTTTTCCAGGAAATGCCAAATTATTTTCCGAAGTGGTTGTAGCAATTTCAGCTTCTACCAGCAATGTATCAGAGTTCTGATTACTCCACATATTCTTACCAATATCTGGTATTAACGCACTTTAAATTTTTGCCAGTCTGGTTGTCATGAAATAGTATCTCTGTTTGGTTTAAATTTTCATTTTCCTGATTACTAAAGAGGTTGAGCATATTTTTATATGGTTATGAACCATTTGATTTCTTCTTTGGTGAAATGCCTGTGTCTTGCATGTATTTTTTTGTATTAGTTTGTCTTATTCTTATTAACTAACAGTCTTAGAATTATTCTGGATGCTAATCTTTTGTTAGTTTTATGTGTCACAGTATCTTCTCAGTTTATTACTCTTTTTGGTGTCTTGATAAATAGAAGTTCTTAATTTAAGTGTATTGAATTCATCCATATTCTCTTTCATGGTTTGTGGGTTTTGTGCTCAATTTAAGAAACATTTCTCTACTCCTAATATAATAAAGATATCTTCCTACATATCATTTAAGAGGTTTGAAGTTTTGCCTTCCACATTTACATCTCAATCCACCTGGAATTTTCTTTTGTATATTGTATGAGGAATGATCTGTTGCTTTCCCATAGGGATTCATAATGGCCTTGGCATTGTTTATTGAATGCTCACTCTTTCCTCCATGATCTGCAATGGCCATTATGCTGGTAGGTTGTTCTGCTTGTTTGTTTTGTCTTTGTTATGCTCTGTTGGTCTTTGCATACAAGTCCATGTCAATTACACTTTGCTTTCCTTACTATAGTTCTTTAATGTCTTGTTATCTGGTAGATCAAGTCCTCTCACCCTGTTCTCCTTCTTTAGGAGTTCTTCTTCTTGGTTAACCTTAGTCCTTTTTCTCACATATGAATTTTAGAATTAGCTATCAGGTTCCACTAAAAATGTAAAAATCTGTCTAGTTTTAAATTATAACTTAATTGAATCTGTAGTTAAATTTAGGGAGAACTAAAACTATCAAATAGAGTCTTATCTAATAACCTGACATATTTATGTACTTAGGATTTTAATGTATTATATTGTATTTTCATAACATTTTATCATTTCCATCAAAAAGCGATATCTATTTTATTAAATTTATTCCTGAGTACTTTTGGTTTTTCTGTTGCCATTGAAAATAGCGGGGGCTTCCCTGGTGGCGCAGTGGTTGAGAATCTGCCTGCCAATGCAGGGGACACGGGTTCAAGCCCTGGTCTGGGAAGATCCCACATGCCACGGAGCGACTAAGCCCGTGAGCCACAATTGCTGAGCCTGTGCGTCTGGAGCCTGTGCTCCGCAACAAGAGAGGCCGCGATAGTGAGAGGCCCGCGCACCGCGATGAAGAGTGCCCCCACTTGCCACAACTAGAGAAAGCCCTTGCACAGGAATGAAGACCCAACACAGCCATAAATAAATAAATAAATAAAATTAAAAGAAAAAAAAAAAAAAAAGAAAATAGCATCTTTGGGGCTTCCCTGGTGGCACAGTGGTTAAGAATCCGCCTGCCAATGCAGGGGACATGGGTTCAAGCCCTGGGCCAGGAAGATCCCACATGCCACGGAGCAACTAAGCCCGTGCACCACAACTACTGCACCTGCGCTCTAGAGCCCGTGAGTCACAAGTACTGAAGCCTGTGTGCCACAACTACTGAAGCCTGCGTGCCTAGAGCCCATGCTCCGCAACAAGAGAAGCCACCACAATGAGAAGCCCGCACACTGCAATGAAGAGTAGCACCCACGCGCCACAACTAGAGAAAGCCTGCGTGCAGCAATGATGACCCAATGCAGCCAAAAATAAAAATAAATAAATAAATTTATTAAAAAAAAAAGAAAAGAAAATAGCATCTTTTTAAAAAATTACATCTTCTGGACTTCCCTGGCGGCACAGTGGTTAAGAATCCGCCTACCAGTGCAGGGAACATGGGTTCAAGCCCTGGTCTGGGAAGATCCCACATGCCTCGGAACAACTAAGCCCATGCACCACAACTACTGAGCTTGTGCTCTAGAGCCTGCGAGCCACAACTACTGAGCCCACGTACTGCAACTACTGTAGCCGGCATGCCTAGAGCCCATGCTCCGCAACAAGAGAAGCCACCGCAATGAGAAGCCTGCGCACCGCAATGAAGAGTAGCTTCCAATCGTTGCAACACAGAAAGCCTGTGTGCAGCAACAAAGACTGAACACAGCCAAAAATTAATAAATAAATAAATTAATTAATTTTAAAAAATCATAAAAAAAATAAAAATTACGTCTTCTAATTGACATTTGCTGTTGATGTTTTACTGTTGAATTGCAGTTGACTTTTGCATATTGATTTTTTAAAAATATTTATTTATTTATTTATTTGGCTGTGCTGGGTCTTAGTTGCGGCACGTGGGATCTTTGTTGCAGCATGCAGGATCTTTAGTTGTGGCATGCAAACTCTTAGTTGTGGCATGTGGGATCTAGTTCCCTGACCAGGGATTGAACCCGGGCCCCCTGCATTGGGAGCACGGAGTCTTAGCCACTGGACCACCAGGGAAGTCCCTGTATATTGGTTTTTATACATTCTTGCCAGTTTCTCTTATCGATTTTAATAATTAATTTCTAGAATTTTAAATTTTATCATCTACAAATAATGACAGTTTTGTTTCTTCCATCCCTATCTTTGTCTTATTGAAGCAACTAAGATTTCCAATACAAGAAGAGAAGTGGTAATAATGGATATCTTTTACTTGCTCCTGATCTTAAAGACATGTTTAGTATTTTACTATTAAATAAAATATTTGGTATAGGTTTTTTGCAGATAACTTTTATCAAGTTAAGTAAGTTCCATTATAGTCCTAATTAAAAAAAAAGATTTTGTTGTGAATGGATGTTGAATTTTATTTAATGTTTTTCCTTCATCTACTGAGAAGATCATATGTTTTTCTCCTTAGATCTGTTAATGTGGTAAATTACATTAATCAATTGTCTACTATTAAACCAACCTTGTGTTCCCAGGATAAATCCGATATGCTAGCATTTTTAATGCATTGTTTGGTTTGATTTGCTAATGTTTTGTTTAGAATATCCACATCTTATTTCATGAGTGCAAGTAGCCAGCAATTTTCCTTTCTTGTTTTGTCCTTTTCTGGTTTTGGTTATCAAGGCCATGTTAGTCTGATTAAATATTACCCTATGCAATGGTACATCTAGAAACTATGTCAGCTCTGGAATCCCCCAAATAATATATATATTTAATAAATTAAGTTATAGCATATAGCCTCAAACATTCATTCAATCATTTCCATTAATATACTTAAAAACTGTTCAGGAGTGCCATTTATCCATAGAAGAGAAATATATACATCTGTGGATACAAATATTATGCCTCTGTAAATGGCGATTTCTGAGTTATGTTGAAGATGAACCAGTTAAAGAATGCAGGTAAGACAGATATATTCAAACTAAATGCTTTCATCTACACTATCATTCCTTTTAATTTAATCTTCTTTCACTCCTACATAGAATATTTCTCTGGCTATGTATTGTATAGGGCAGTGTAGTAAAAAGAAGACAGTATTCCACCAATACCCAGCAGACTTAATTCTCATTCCAGCTCTGCCACATTCTAAGTTGTCTCAACTATAGACTGGTGATAATAATTTATTATAGTATCACTGTTAGGGTCAAATGAAATAATGAAGCATCATTATTCTTTTGATATTCTGGTATTCTTGATAACTCAATGTATAAGAGTATTCCATTTAAATTCTTTTTCAGTTGAGTATATTTTTGGATGAAAATACCTATTTTTGAAAATCTAAAGCGGCTAAATTTAGTTGCAGAGTTAATATAAAAAGATTTTAAAAATGGAAATTATGAAGTCGAAAGATTGTTTTGTTCTCCTCAGACAGTAAGTGGGAGTGATATGGATTTATATACTCATAATTTATACATGAAACGCAATAATTTTGTGCACCAGACAATCAAAACAATATGAAAAAGAATAAAGTAACAGGGACCTGCTTCTGAAGTGATAGCCTACTTCTGGATATATATGTGAACTTGACCTTGTCAAAAAAAATGTTCATGACATTTTTAAAGAGAGTAAGGAAGATTTCATTCAAGACAAACTACTGCAGCGAGGATTTTGCAGTAGGGCAGGTTGTGTGGGCTCAACTCTGAATACCGTAAGGACAAGTGGGGATTTACAGCCAAGGAGCAGGGTGGAGGTCAGTGAATAGAATATTACTAAGAGAAAACATCAGGGGTAAGGGAGATTCTTGCTGAAGGCTGGCCCATGGTAATAAGATATCAAGAGTGCAGTATGAGGAATTTGATCTGATATTAAAGGTGATCAGATACCAAAGGTGGGGGATTTTCACTAAACCCACTCAGCAGGATTCTTGCTAAAACTAGACTAAGAGGCCAAGGACTGAGCCCAAGGCTGATTTAGGCTAGGTCAAGGGGAGTCTTTGTCAGCGGCTGTGATGTCTGCCTCTTGACTGGATGGTTGAAATGTCAGCTTTTTCTAGCCTCACATTGAGATAATCTAAGGTTGCGTCATGTCAACTCGCCTTGTTATCCTGAACTAGCAACAATTAAAACTACAGTGTTCAAATTACAGGTTTGAAGCCTAGGATCCAATGTTTGGACTTTACCTTTCAACAATAATTTTAGTATCTGGCAACCATTTCTGTTCTTAGTGACTAGCACTAAACTGTAATAAGAACAAGTATGAAAACAGTGGAATGATTAAGCTCCAGATAAATTTTATAATACTGGAGTCTTTGTCCTGTTACTAGATGTGGGTGTGTTAGAATGAATGAGTATGCCTAGGTGTTGAAATGAAACTCAAACAGGTTTGAACTTGACATCCAAAGAATACTAGCACTTTTGCTCCTCAACAGGAATCTGAGTATAAAGTAATGTCTTCTTATTTTATTTGACAACGTTGACCTTTATCTGAAGGTTAAGCAGTCCCCTCACCCTTCTTCCCCATAGGACTTGGATAAGATGCTTGCCTCGTTTGTCTATGACAGTGGCACACACAGACCCTCTAAATCCCCGTTCTTTGCCTCATAAATGATTAGCTGAACTGTTTTGTCCCCACTGATCAACAGGAACAAAATGACATTAACCAAACTTTGGTTAAGCTTCTTTCCTTCCCCCAGGACCCTGAACTCGGACCCACCCTGAGCCTGAGGCAGCATACAGCCCCTCCTTAAGGGCAGCTCTCTGAGAAGAGGCTGGCCTTGGGGTAAAACATGCCTGATTTACTCTCCCATCACACCACCCTTGCATCCCACATCCCCTCACCTGGTCCTTTCTAGCCTTGTTCACTCCTCTCTATAAACGAAGACCCCTTTTTGCACAACTGCTGAGATACTCGCACGTCTTCTGGTCACAGGTTCCCCCTTATTGCAACAGTCCCCCCACTTCCCCTGAACAATGCTTTCAGATTTGACATAGTCTGTCCTTGAATATGACACTTATTAAACTGATTTCATACTATTTCATCCTAAGTAGACATATTTTCTGAATATCTTACATCTGCCATCCTCTTTCCACAGCTACTGCTCTCATTCAGGCCCTTATTAACTTCATCCTTGCCCATTATTAACTGGTATCCTTAGCCTCCAATTTTATTTGATTTCTCACATGGCTAGCAAATTAATCTCCCTCAAGATCACTACTCCAGCCTCAGCATTCTTTGCACTCTTTTGGCTCTTTTTTGGCTCTCTGTTGCCTAAGAATAAAGTCCAAATTCCTTAGTGAAGCTTTTACATCTTTCCAAGAGGTCTAACCTCATCTCTTCTTCCTCCCGTTGAAAGCTTTCAGCTGTTTGTAAAACCTTTCTTGATATTTCCAGTCTTGTTGTGTTTTCCCATTTTATCTCCTGCGCCTTGAATGTTTTCCCTCCAAAATTCCCCCCTCTGAATTTCTATCCAACACACATGCTATTCTTTCCCTGTTTGGGAATTAATCTCTTCCACTATTATTCCTCTGACACTGTGTCTGTACCTGCATTAAAGTATTTAACAGTCATCTTTTACTACAGTAACTTTACATCTTTTCTCTCTCCTTCCAGATTATAAACTTCTTGAGGGCATGATTGTGCCCATTCCTCTGTGTATCTTCTTTGGCTCTTACTCTAATGCCTTGCATTTGGTAAACAACATTTGCTCTTGTAATTAAAATGAATGGAGATAAAATATGAGAGTTCAGGACTCAGGAGTCAATTGAATGTTGTTTACAATAAGGCAGAAGATGGAATTTCTTGACTAATAATGGTAATAAGAGAATAGCAAAGATTGAACTGGTTGTTTTACGACCTCCTGGGAGGCAATATAGATAATGTGTTAAGACTGCGGGCTCTGGTTTCAGGTGTTCAAAGCAGGCTCTACTACTTACCAACTCTGTGACCTCAGGCATATTCTTTAATGTTTCTATGCCTCAATTTTTCATGTGTAGAATGAAGATAGAAAGATTTACCTTACAGGGTTGTTGTGATGATTAAATTAGTTACTATTTGTAAAGCATATCAAATAGTACACATCATATAACAAGATCCAATAAATATTAACTTTAATATCAAAATTGGGTATCCAAAAAGGAAAAGCTTCACTTTACTGTTCCCTCTCGTGATCATTTAAGTCAAATAATTCCAAGGAATTTGTTACCAAATAGTTACTGGCTGGACACACTGGTTTGAACAGACCTGTGTCATCTCTAAGCATCATCAGGTCTCTCAAAGATTTGTATAGGAACAGACAAGGGAATGACCTCTTACAACCTACAGCTGTGCTGGGAATGAGCGAAAGCCAAATAATCAAGTTCATATACGTTTTAACAATCTCTTTAGGCTTCAGGATCTTTCTAGGAGAGTTCTGTAGGAATGGATTTCTAAAGCTCATTCACTCGTATATATTCATTCAGTTATTCAGTAAACACTGTGGAAGGAAAATCAAAATAGAGTTGGTATTGTTAGGAGAGCTCTCTAAAATGGAGCCAGGAGACCACTGAGGAAATGTGACTTATGCATGTCTCTGCCTGGATGGAATCTGACCTTTTGACCACTTATTGTGCTGACAAAGGCATCTAGAAAATCTGCCCAGAAGCTCAAAGTAATTGTTGGACCCTAACCTTAAAAAAAGTTGGGACGGCCTACCCCTTGAGGACAAATATTTCCTTTCTTATGTCAGAGTACAGCCTCATGGCTTTTGCCTTTATAAGCTCCTGACTCCTTCCCTTCCCCGAAACACTCTTTTGGTTTTACCCGAATCTGTATCTTCTGAATTGCAATTCTTAAGACCCCCAATACACCTTTTTCTTATTTGCAGCCTTCTATATTTTATTATACATACACACACACACACACACACATATATATATATTTTTTGGTGGACAACATTTAGGTGCTAGGTATATAGAAATCAAGGATATTATTCCTGTCTTCAACTAATTCATGTTCTCGTGTAGGAAACAGTCTTGAAGGACTCAGCCAGGTGAGAGATGGAAGGAAGTGAGTTCAAGACAGAAATAACATAAACTGACACAGAGAACGGACACAGAGCACTGACACAGAGGCACAAGGGAGAATGAAATATTCAGAGCAATTCATTTCAGAATAACTAAATATAGAGTGAGGGTGTCAGGGCAGTGGTAAGAGGAAGAGGCAGGAGCAGGATGACGACGACCTTGTATATGAGGCCTGAATAGCACCTGGCTTCCCTCACTCTGCCTGTTAACGTCCCCTTAGCTTGCATACCTCATGGGGGGAGAGGAGAAGACAACAAAAAGTCTGGTAGTAGCCAAACAGCCTCTGTAAAACCAAAGCTCTGGATAGACTAGACCTCAATCACCTGTTTTTCCTCTTGCATCCTGAGAGATCTAACTTTAGCCCTTCGGGAATGCCAAAGTAAAATTTTAATTTTTATCCTGAAGGCCATGGGGAAACACGGAAGGATTTTAAGCAGGATAGAACTGTGATCCAGTTTGCCTTTCAAAAAGCAGTTTTTGGGCTTCCCTGGTGGCGCAGTGGTTGAGAATCTGCCTGCTAATGCAGGAGACACGGGTTCGAGCCCTGATCTGGGAAGATCCCACATGCCGCGGAGCAGCTGGGCCCGTGAGCCACAATTACTGAGCCTGCGTGTCTGGAGCCTGTTCTCTGCAACAAGAGAGGCCGCGATAGTGAGAGGCCCGCGCACCGCGATGAAGAGTGGCCCCCGCTTGCCGCAACTAGAGAAAGCCCTCGCACAGAAACGAAGACCCAACACAGTCATAAATAAATAAATAAACAAACAAAATTAAAAAAAAAAAAAAGCAGTTTTTAAAGCAGGGAAGAGATTTGAGGGGGTGGTGAATGGAGCCAGAGGTATGAAGAAGACAATGATTCTAACTGAATATGCTGAGTTTGAGATAATGATGGATATTTGTACGGTGATGTTAAAATGATAATATACCAGATTCAGTTCTTTAAATAAAATTTCCAAGGTATATTCTGTGATTAACTCACTTTAGAGTTAAAAAATTTCTTACCTATATAATGTCATTTTAGCCTTTCCATAATCCTATAAGGCTCTTGTTCTCTCCACTTTGCAATGAGGATTTGTACCTCTGAGGTTGTAAGTGATTTATTTGCCTAGGATCTTAGAATCTTAGAGGAAGTCAGTGGCAGATCCAAGCCCCAAATCTAGCTCTTCCGAATCAAGATAGTGTTCTTTGCATAACTGCATACGTTTATAGTAACTCATTAACTCTTTATTCAGTGTCAATTTTGCTCCCAGGAAATAAAAAGGAATAAAAGGAATTAGAAGCTCAGCACAGGGCCTTGCCTCTGGGGGACAGCAAGAGGTTCTGCAGCAACAAAAAATTGTCAGCAAAGCTGTAGATTAGCAATCAGATCTGACTTCTAACTCTGCCTCTAACTACCTGCCTGATTATATTTGATTTGAAAATTGGAAAACCTACCTCAAACAAATTTAAATAGAAAGGGGAATTTATTGGCTCATGAAATCCAAGGAAGAACTGAACAGTCAAGCATGAAGAAAGGCAGGGCAGCAAAGGTAGCCTGAGGAACAACTGGGATGAGGGGCTCAAACCTTGGCAGGAGTCTTTGAAACCTTTTGTTTCTGCTGCTATCTGTGTCAGTTTCACTTTCTCTCACATGAACCTTGAATATGGGGCATGATATTGGTAGGTAGAAGGAAAGAAAGCCAGTGTTCCAGGTAGGCAAAGGAGGCTCTGAGTTAGTGATGTAGGTGGTCTATGAATGAAAGACAAGCCTGACTGGAATGGAGGCTTCATCCTTGTTCCTTGGAAATAACATTGGATTGCTAAGGTAGAAACTGATTATGTTGAACCTAAAAGATAAACACAGAATTTGTTATGGTTGAAGCAACCATTATAGATTTCCTGTAGAGTCAACTGTGACTCTGAAACCCCACTTTACAATGTAAATCTTCAACCACTTCCTAGAATGCTCCTTCCTTCCCTGTCAACTGAACTTGGCTTAAGAATAAAGAATGGGTGAGAGAATTCAGAGAAGGAAACTCAAGACAACATCTAGTCACCTAATCTGCCAGCCCAAAAGAAGGATGATAGCACTCTCAGTGACTATATGAACATATGCATCTTTAAAGCAGGAGCTGTGTTTTAATAACATTGCATCTCTGGGAATCTAGCACAGTTGGTGCTTCATTTACCAGATGAATAGACTGAATGACTCTCAAAAACGAGGAAATTAATAAGATGGCTTCTAAACCCCTTCCAGCTCTTCAATTCTATAAGTCCACCTCTAATCCTGATCTTAAAAGTCTTCAAAGTCCTCAAATAACCACACACAAAAAAGATAGGTTGTTAAAAAAGGTTAAGATAGTAAATTTTGTTGTGTATTATTGATCACAATAAAAAAATGCAAAAATACCCAGGTTGTTCTTTCTACTGTACTTTCAAAAATATAACAAACACATTTAATAAATATTGTCACCATGAGCAAAAGTTTATTAAAAAGTTTACCTTCTTTAGAAATTTAACCGGAATATTCCATTGGATATTTATTGGAGAATTTAATACATTACAAACATCAAAATATTAGGGGCAAATTAACACCTACCAAAATGTCTGGAATGGTGAATGGCCAGATGTGGTTGGAGGTTTCATGTACTGAACTTAAAAAAAAAAACCTCTGAGTTGGTTGTACACCTGTATTTCCAATCATTTCTGGGAAGGTGGAGGTGGGGTGGGGGTGAGCCAGGAATCAGGTTTTGAGAATAAGAAAAGTACAGCTGCAAAGAGAGATGTTAACAAACAAACAAGAAAAATATTAGGGAGAAAAAAATGATTTAAAAAAAGTACTACAGAGTTGAGGTAAAATAACCTGAGTGTAAACGGTCTGCACAGTAAGGAAAAAAATTCCATGGTGATCTCAGCCTATGTGCACCAGAAACAAGTGGGTGAGAGGCCATTTATTTTGTTGACTGAGATATACTCAGACCATTTTTCTATAAGGTTTTTTTCCCGTAGAATCTTTCTTGGGAGAGAAGTGATTGAAAGGTTGTGGCATAGAAAATGTAGAGGATAAAAATTTCAACTGTTACTTATAAAATTTTATCTATATTTGTCATACATTTTCTTTACCTTTGTGGTATGATAGGTATCTTTTGAGAATTCAAGGAAATCCTATTTTTGAGAAATATAAAACTAATCAAAGATGCAGGATAAAACCATTAGGTTATATGTAAAGAAGTTAATAAACATGGGTTTAATCTTTCAAAAATATTCATAATGACCACTTATTGATGCCATAAGTGCTATGTAATGACATCTACATGTCAAAAATATTCTAGTAATAGTAATAATTTACGGTAAATAGTTTGTAACATATAAATTTTGTAGTTTAACGAATAAGAAATTAAGTTGAAACAGAAACAGGCTCACAGACATAGAAAACAAACTTATGGTTACAAAAGGGGTAAGGGCAGGGGGAGGGATAAATTAGGAGTTTGGGATTAACATATACACACTACTATATATGAAATAAACAACAAGGACCTACTGTATAGCACAGGGAACTAGACTCACTATCTTGTAATAACCTATAATGGAAAAGAATCTGAAAAAGAACATATATATAGACACACACACACATATATATGTAAATTATATATATATATGAAATCAGTTATATATATATATATATATATATATATATATATATATATAAACTGAATCACTTTGCTGTACACCTGAAACTAACACAACATTGTAAATCAACTATACTTCAATAAAGATTAAAAAAAAATTCTAAACAAAAAAAAAGAACGAAATTAATTTGGGTTCCTGGTAGACAAAAGAAAATAAATTAATTATAATGAATATTCAGTTTAAAATGAATATTATCATTTTCTTATTAAGTAACATAGTTTCCCCCACCCCCAGGGGGTTTTATGGAGATATAATTCACATTGAACATTGTATTAGTTTAAGGTGTACAACATAATGATTTGATATATGTATATATTGCAAAATCGTTACCACAATTTTAGTTAACATCCATCACTTCACATAGTTACAATTTTTTTTCTTGTGATGAGAACTTTTAAGATCTACTCTTTTAGCAACTTTCAAATATACAATACAGTATAACATAGTTTTGAACATAAATTACTTAGAAGGTGCATTTCTAATGATAAAGTTCTTTGAACTCATTGTAAAAGTAGCTGAATCAGTGATTTATCGCAACTCAATATGATAAATTACCTGTTGAAGGTAAAATGACCAAGGCTAAGACTGTCTGTTGTGTTTTCCCACTACTTTTAGGAAACTTCCATTAGAAATGACAGCAACATTTACCTTTATAGAACATGAGTCTTAAGAATGTTTCAGAGGAGGAACCAAGATAGCGGAGTAGAAGGACGTGCTCTCACTCCCTCTCGCAAGAACACCAGAATCACAACTAGCTGCTGGACAATCATCGACAGGAAGACACTGGAATTCACCAAAAAAGATACCCCACATCCAAAGACAAAGGAGAAGCCACAATGTGATGGTAGGAGGGGCACAATCACAATAAAATCAAATCCCATAACTGCTGGGTGGGTGACTCACAAACTGGAGAACACTTATACCACAGAAGTCCACCCACTCGAGTGACGGTTCTGAGCCCCACTTCAGTCTTCCCAAACTGGGGGTCCGGCAACAGGAGGAGGAATTCCTAGAGAATCAGACTTTGAAGGCTAGTGGGATTTGATTGCAGGACTTCGACAGGACTGGGGGAAACAGAGACTGCACTCTTGAAGGGCACACACAAAGTAGTGTGCACATCGGGACCCAGGGGAAGGAGCAGTGACCCCAGGGGAGACTGAACCAGACCTACCTGCTAGTGTTGGAGGGTCTCCTGCAGAGGCGGGGGATGGCTGTGGCTCACCGTGTGGACACAGACACTGGCAGCAGAAGTTCTGGGAAGTACTCCTTGGCATGAGCCCTCCCTGAGTCCACCATTAGCCCCACCAAAGAGCCCAGGTAGGCTTCAGTGTTGGGTCGCCTCAGGCCAAACAACCAACAGGGAGGGAACCCAGCCCCACCCATCAGCAGTCAAGCGGATTAAAGTTTTACTGAGATCTTCCCACCAGAGAAACAGTCACCTCTACCCACCACCAGTCCCTCCCATCAGGGAACTTGCACAAGCCTCTTAGATAGGCTCATCCATCAGAGGGCAGACAGCAGAAGCAAAAAGAACTACAATCCTGCAGCCTGTGGAACAAAAACCACATTCGCAGTAAGATAGACAAGATGAAAAGGCAGAGGGCTATGTACCAGATGAAGGAACAAGATAAAACCCCAGATAAACAACTAAATGAAGTGGAGATAGGCAACCTTCCAGAAAAAGAATTCAGAATAATGATAGTGAAGATAATCCAGGACCTCGGAAAAAGAATGGAGGCAAAGATTGAGAAGATGCAAGAAAGGTTTAACAATGACCTGGAAGAATTAAAGAACAAACAAATAGAGATGAACAATACAATAACTGAAATGAAAACCACACTAGAAGGAATCAATAGCAGAATAACTGAGGCAGAAGAACGGATAAGTGACCTGGAAGACAGAATGGTGGAATTCACTGCTGCAGAAGAGAATAAAGAAAAAAGAATGAAAAGAAATGAAGACAGCATAAGAGACCTCTGGGACAACATTAAATGCAACAACATTCGCATTATAGGGGTCCCAGAAGGAGAAGAGAGAGAGAAAGGACCCAAGAAAATATTTGAAGAGATTATAGTCGAAAACTTCCCTAACATGGGAAAGGAGATAGCCACCCAAGTCCAGGAAGGGCAGAGAGTCCCATACAGGATAAACCCAAGGAGAAACATGCCAAGACACATAGTAATCAAACTGGTAAAAAATTAAAGACCAAAGAAAAATTATTGAAAGCAGCAAGGAAAAAGTGACAAATAACATACAAGGGAACCCCCATAAGGTTAACAGCTGATTTCTCAGCAGAAACTCTACAAGCCAGAAGGGAGTGGCATGATATACTTAAAGTGATGAAAGGGAAAAAGCTACACCCAAGATTACTCTACCTGGCAAGGATCTCATTCAGATTTGATGGAGAAATCAAAAGCTTTACAGACAAGCAAAAGCTAAGAGAATTCAGCACCACCAAACCAGCTCTTCAACAAATGCTAAAAGAACTTCTCTAAGTGGGAAACATAAGAGAAGAAAAGGACCTACAAAAACAAACCCAAAACAATTAAGAAAATGGTCATAGGAACATACATATCGATAATTACCTTAAACGTGAATGGATTAAATGCTCCAACCAAAAGACACAGGCTTGCTGAATGGATACAAAAACAAGACCCACATATATGCTGTCTAAAAGAGACCCACTTCAGACCTAAGGACACATAGAGACAAAGTGAGGGATGGAAAAAGATATTCCATGCAAATGGAAATCAAAAGAAAGCTGGAGTACCAATACTCATATCAGATAAACTAGACTTTAAAATAAAGAATGTTACAAGAGACAAGGAAGGACACTATATAATGATCAAGGGATCAATCCAAGAAGAAGATATAACAATTATAAATATATATGCACCTAACATAGGAGCACCTCAATACATAAGGCAACTGCTAACAGCTCTAAAAGAGGAAATTGACAGTAACCCAATAATAGTGGTGGACTTCAACACCTCACGTACACCAATGGACAGATCATCCAAAATGAAAATAAACAAGAAAACAGAAGCTTTAAATGACACAGTAGACAAGATAGATTTAATTGATATTTACAGGACATTCCATCCAGAAACAGCAGATTACACTTTCTTCTCAACTGCGCATGGAACATTCTCCAGGATAGATCACATCCTGGGTCACAAATCAAGCCACAGTAAATTTAAGAAAACTGAAATCATATCAAGCATCTTTTCTGACCACGACACTATGAGATTAGAAATGAATTACAGGGAAAAAAATGTGAATAACACAAACACATGGAGGCTAAACAATACGTTACTAAACAACCAAGAGATCACTGAAGAAATCAAAGAGGAAATCAAAAAATACCTAGAGACAAATGACAATGAAAACACGACAATCCAAAACCTATGGGATACAGCAAAAGCAGTTCTAAGAGGGAAGTTTATAGCTATACAAGCTTACCTCAAGAAACAAGAAAAATCTCAAATAAACAATCTAACCTTAAACCTAGAGGAACTAGAGAAAGCAGAACAAACAAAACCAAAGTTAGCAGAAGTAAAGAAATCATAAAGATCAGAGCAGAGATAAATGAAATAGAAAAAAAGAAAACAATAGCAAGTATCAATAAAACTAAAAGCTGGTTCTTTGAGAAGATAAACAAAATTGATAAACCATTAGCCAGACTCATCAAGAAAAAGAGGGAGAGGACTCAAATCAATAAAATTAGAAATGAAAAAGGAGAAGTTACAACAGAAACCGCAGAAATACAAAGCATCCTCAGAGACTACTACAAGCAACTCTATGCCAATAAAATGGACAACTTGGAAGAAATGGACAAATTCTTAGAAACATATAACCTTCCAAGACGGAACGAGGAAGAAATAGAAAATATGAACAGACCAATCACAAGTAATGAAATTGAAACTGTGATTTAAAATCTTCCAACAAACAAAAGTCCAGGACCAGATGGCTTCGCAGGTGAATTCTATCAAACATTTAGAGAAGAGCTAACACCCATCCTTCTAAACCTCTTCCCAAAAAATTGCAGAGGAAGGAAACATTCCAAACTCATTCTATGAGGCCACCATCACCCTGATACCAAAACCAGAAAAAGATACTACAATAAAAGAAAATTACTGACCAATATTACTTATGAATATAGATGCCAAAATCCTCAACAAAATACTAGCAAACAGAATCCAACAACACATTAAAAGGATCATACACCATGATCAAGTTGGATTATCCAGGGATGCAAGGATTCTTCAATATACGTAATCAATCAATGTGATACACCATATTAAAAAAATTGAATAAAAACCATATGATCATCTCAATAGATGCAGAAAAAGCTTTTGACAAAATTCAACACCCATTTATGATAAAAAACTCTCCAGAAAGTGGGCATTGAGGGAACCTACCTCAACATAATAAAGGCCATATACAACAAACCCACAGCAAACATCATTCTCAATGGTGAAAAACTGAAATCATTTACTCTAAGATCAGGAACAAGACAAGGATGTCCACTCTCACCACTATTATTCAACGTAGTTTTGGACGTCCTAGCCACGGCAATCAGAGAAGAAAAAGAAATAAAAGGAATACAAATTGGAAAAGAAGAAGTAAAACTGTCACTGTTTGCAGATGACATGATACTATACACAGAGAATCCTAAAGATGCCACTAGAAAACTACTAGAGCTAATCAGTGAATTTGGTAAAGTTGCAGGATATAAAATTAATGCACAGAAATCTCTTGCATTCCTATATACTAATGATGAAAAATCTGAAAGGGAAATTATGGAAACACTCCCATTTACCACTGCAGCAAAAAGAATAAAATACCTAGGAATAAACCTACCTAGGGAGACAAAAGAACTGTATGCAGAAAACTATAAGACACTGATGAAAGAAATTAAAGATGATACCAACAGATGGAGAGACATATCATCTTCTTGGATTGGAAGAATCAATATTGTGAAAATGACTCTACTACCCAAAGCAGTCTACAGATTCAATGCAATCCCTATCAAATTCCCAATGGCATTTTTTACAGAACTAGAACAAAAAATCTTAAAATTTGTATGGAGACACAAAAGACCCCGAATAGCCAAAGCAGTCTTGAGGGGAAAAAACGGAGCTGGAGGAATCAGACTCCCTGACTTCAGACTATACTACAAAGTTACAGTAATCGAGACAATATGGTACTGGCACAAAAACAGAAACATAGATCAATGGAACAAGATAGAAAGCCCAGAGATAAACCCACGCACCTATGGTCAACTAATCTATGACAAAGGAGACAAAGATATACAGTGGAGAAAAGACAGTCTCTTCAATAAGTGGTGCTGGGAAAACTGGACAGCTACATGTAAAAGAATGAAATTAGAACACTCCCTAACACCATACACAAAAATAAACTCAAACTGGATTCGAGACCTAAATGTAAGACCTGACACTATAAAACTCTTAGAGGAAAACATAGGAAGAACACTCTTTGACATAAATCACAGCAAGATCTTTTTTGATTCACCTCTTAGAGTAATGGAAATAAAAACCAAAATAAACAAATGGGACCTAATGAAACTTCAAAGCTTTTGCACAGCAAAGGAAACCATAAACAAGACGAAAAGACAACCCTTAGAATGGGAGAAAATATTTGCAAATGAATCAATGGATGAAGGATTAATCTCCAAAATATATAAACAGCGCATGCAGCTCAATATTAAAGAAACAAACAACCCAATCCAAAAATGGGCAGAAGACCTAAATAGACATTTCTCCAAAGAAGACATACAGATGGCCAAGAAGCACATGAAAAGCTGCTCAACATCACTAATTATTTGAGAAATGCAAATCAAAACTACAACGAGGTATCACCTCACACCAGTTAGAATGGGCATCATCAGAAAATCTACAAACAACAAATGCTGAGAGGGTTTGGAGAAAAGGGAACCCTCTTGCACTGTTGGTGGGAATGTAAATTGATACAGCCACTATGGAGAACAGTATGGAGGTTCCTTAAAAAACTAAAAATAGAATTACCATATGATCCAGCAATCCCACTACTGGACATATACCCAGAGAAAACCATCATTCAAAGAGACACATGCACCCCAATGTTCATTGCAGCACTATTTACAATAGCCAGGTCATGGAAGCAACCTAAATGCCCATCGACAGACGAATGGATAAAGAAGAGGTGGTACATATATACAATGGAATATTACTCAGCCATAAAAAGGAATGAAATTGGGTCATATGTAGAGACGTGGATGGATCTAGAGACTGTCATACAGAGTGAAGTAAGTCAGAAAGAGAAAAACAAATATCGTATATTAATGCATATATGTGGAACCTAGAAAAATGGTACAGATGAACCGGTTTGCGGGGCAGAAATTGAGACACAGATGTAGAGAACAAAGGTATGGACACCAAGGGGGGAAAGCGGCAGGGGGTGGTGGTGGTGGTGTGATGAATTGGGCAATTGGGATTGACATGTATACACTGAGGTGTATAAAATTGATGACTAATAAGGACCTGCTGCATAAAAAAATAAATAAAATTAAATTTAAAAAAAAGAATGTTTCAATATTACATAAAGTTAAACTTACGTACAGAGAGAGGGATATAACAAAGGTTGTTTAACATGTCAATTGTGGGACATGGATTAAGACATTTTTGGCTTTGCAGGCAAGACACTGAATCACCCCCATATAGTCATATCCTTACTTGGCAGCAATATTTTTTTCTTTTAAAAAATGTTTATGCTTTATTATAAAAATGCTTGCCACAGAATGTTTAAATTTGAATCTTTTGATATAGTTAAATTTCTGTTAAGTTTTAAGATATTCTATTATAAAAAGTTCAGAGTGAATGTGAATAGAATCCACCAAAACTACTATTCTTTCCACTGTGGTGTTTTGGTTTACAGCTAAGACTTTGTCTTTATCATTAACAGATTTATTGCACCAGCAGGACAGTGTTAGCCTCTTTAAGTTTGGTCAACTTGCATTCTTTTTCCTCTTTAGTGCAGTCATAGGCCAAATTCCCATTTCCCCATCATTTTTGTCTCCATTGCCTTTAAAGGGAATATTGCATTCTGGTAAAATCTGCCAGTGCTGAAGGAGTCATAATTTAGCCATGGAATACACAGACAGTCCCCAGTATGTGATGGTTCGATTTAAGATTTTTTGACTTTATGATGGTGCAAAATATTACACATTCAGTAGACATCATATATCAAATTTGAATTTGATCTTTTCCAGGGCTAGGGATATGCAGTACAAAAGGCTGGGCAGGGCAGGGAGCCGCAGCTCCCAGTCAGCCACTAGATCATAAGGGTAAACAGCTGAGACACTTATAACCATTCTGTATCCATACAGCCATTCTGTTTTTCACTTTCACTACAGTATACAATAAATTACATGAGATATTCAACACTTTATTATAAGATAGGCTTTGTGTTAGATGATTTTGGCCAACTGTAGGCTAATGTAAGTGTTCTGAGCACGTTTAAAGGTAGGCTAGGCTAAGCTAAGATGATGGGTAGGTTAGGTGTATTAAATGCATTTTTGACTTACGATATTTTCAATTTATGATGGGTTTATCAGGACCCCCCACTGCAAATAGAGGAACATCTGTAAAGATCACCTTCTACTTTGTTTTATATATTTTCCTCTTTTTCTGCTATCTTTAGACTAATCCACAGAATAAAAATTTCTTGGATAAATCTGAATAATTCCCCTACAAACAAATTATTTTCACAGAAAAGCATGTGTAAAGTGCCTCACTGAGACTGTTCGACATTTCTTTCTACGAACAAAGTTGCTCCTTGACTTCATATGCCAGCTAACTATCTGTTTCACAGAACCAGTCACAGCTAACCCAATGCCGCCTCTCTGCCTCTCACTCCACATAGTGATTGCTTGTATCGCACTTCCTAGAACTGTTTATTATGCCTGGCTTTACATCTTTGAATATACTTGCATGTTTTCTCATGTTTTGTCTTCCTCACTAGATTAGAAATGTCTCAATATTAGACACAATAATTTCCAATCAGGGATGGACTATTATTTGCCTGCAGATCTCTGAATTCAAATGAAATCCTTTCAAATCCCTTCCTTCCAATTCCCAGAACCCGATTCTAGTTCAGGCACTCATTCTCTCTCGCCTGATTACTGTAATCATCTTCTAATGATTTACCTGGCCTTTGGTCTCTAACCTCTGGCAATTCATCGCTGATTTCCTTCCTAGTCATCTTTCTAAAGCACAGTTCTGCTGGTGTCATTGCCTAGCTTAAAGGCCTTCGATGGCTCCCCACTGCTTACAAAATAAAATCCCCAGCCTTTACAATCTGGTCCTATCTTCCGTCTCTAACCCCATTCCAGCCACTTACCCTTCCTACTCTGTATTCTATGAGCTATTAATTGTTTACCAAATACATCTTTGCACATTTCCATCCCCTGTCTTTATTCATTTTCTCTCTTCCTCAGATGGACTTCTCCACTTATTCACATCTTGCTCTTCAATTATGATCCAGCTCAATTGGATCACCTCTTAACACCTTACTTGCTGTCCCTAGTCAACTTGTTTCTTCTTTCCAGAGCATGTTGTTTATGACTCAGTTTTAGCACTTACCATCTGCTCTGTACTCCAGAGGTGGATCTCTCTCTGTCTCCCATTTATACTGTGAGCAACTTGAGCGCACGGTTGATGATTTATTCATCTTTCCATGGCCACGGCCTGGCAAGTGGAGTGGGAGAAGGAGAATAATTCTCCCTGGGAAAGAAGAAAATATTTCTAATGACATAAGGGAGGGGAATTTTCCAGCCTGTTTCTTGGAAGAAGTTCAAATTTTAAAATTATAGACATTCACCGTACCTGAAATAACTTCCTGGAATTAGAGTTCAGAGCCCTTCTGATAAAAAACCATTCTTTCTAGAAGTCAAGTTTGTAACTTGTGAAACATGAAAGTTAAGTCTCTCAACCAGCCTTATCAAACTCAAAAATCTACACCCTGCATTCAGCCACCAATTGTGTATCATCTGTGCAACCCTGCTAGCTATTAGAATTTATTAAAAGTAAATTCTATATGTAAGTCAATAATAACTGTGATCTCTTAAAACCAAATAAAGGCCAGTCTTGAAAATTCCCTGGGCAGACAAAACCAATTTAGTCATTTCTTGCTTATGCCTTTGGAAATTATAAAAAAAACTTGAACCGTTTCTCAAGGTTGACATGAGGTAACCACTGAAAATTCTACTATTTTAACCAATCACTATGAAGAAGAAACAGTCACTGCCTTCTCACTATATAAGCTGCTCTATAACAATATATCCCTGAGCCTCACTCCATGTTTTGGTTTGGGTGATTCCAGTTTGCAAACTGTTTTTCGGTGTGTGCACAATACCCTTTCACTAATTACTACTTCAGTGATTTATTGGTTTTACTTCGGCTATTTGTGAACTTTTGACAATCAATGACACGCTATTGTCCTGGGATCTATATCTACTCTTGTCACCACTAGTCAACTGGCACGTGGCTTTCAGGACACCAATCATCAGGGACAGCTCCGTAATTACTTGTTATTCCTTGAGTCGAACGATTCCGGGCGCATGGTGGTTACTTAGCCTTCATTCACCATTTGATTCTGTGCCAGCAGGTCGTCCGGGTGCTTGGCCACTGCCACCGCCGAACCTGGCACCGGGATCGTGGCCTCTCCCAGTCAACGCTAGACCGAGAGAAGCCAGCAACCCCAGCTGGCGGGGAACGAGGGATGAAGTTGGGGAAGGAGGACGCGCAAAGTCCCGCCCGCCGAGCGCCGCGACGCCTGGTGGGTATTAATGAGAAGAACCTCAAGGCCGCGGCCCCGCCGAGCCTCAGGCGCCCTGACGCCGCCCGTGTGAGCTCGGGGCGGACCCAAGCGGCCGGGCCCCCTTCCATAGTGGCCATGGGGGCGGGGCGGGGCGCGGCGCGCGCCGGCGCGTGGAGGCCGCGGGCGGTGGAGGAGCGCTCGGCGAGGGAGGAGCGCGCGGGGCGGGGGCGCGCGGGGCGAGGGCGCGCGGGGCGGGGGCGCGCGGCGGCCGCTGAGGCCTGTGGCGCCGTCACCCGGCAGACCCGAGCGGGTGGAGGGAGGCGCTGCCGGCGAGGCGCGCGGAGACAGATCGGGGCTGCACCGTCGGCCGGTCCACCCTCCCGCCGCCGTCCTCCGGCCCGCGGACTGCGCGGTCCCGTTATCATGTCGGTGAGGCAGCGGCTGGTCCAGCTGGTCGGCAGTTTGCAGGACCCGCAGAAAGTGGCTCGTTTCCAACGGCTGTGCGGGGTGGAAGCGCCGGTGAGCCGCACCGCCACAGCTGCCGCCGACCCGAGGGAGGATGAGAAGGCGGAGGCGCCCCTCGCCGGAGAATCCAGGCGCCGAGAGCGGCAGCTGGGGGCGTCCGGAGGCCCCCCGCCGCCCGAGAGCGACCGCAATCAGTGCCCAGCCAAGCCGGGCGGCGGCGGCGGCGCCCCCAACGGCGTGCGGAACGGGCGG
The DNA here is from genome assembly GCF_009873245.2 of Balaenoptera musculus. Taxonomy (NCBI): domain Eukaryota; kingdom Metazoa; phylum Chordata; class Mammalia; order Artiodactyla; family Balaenopteridae; genus Balaenoptera; species Balaenoptera musculus. Next base: position 138,225,421 of record NC_045786.1, on the reverse strand, counting down.
GCGACCGAGCTGGGCCCGGCCTCGCAGCGCCGCGCGGGGGTCCTGCGCCGCAACTCGCTGACGGGCGAGGAGGGCCAGCTGGCCCACGTGAGCAACATGCCTCTCTACTACCTGTTCTGCTTCGGCACGGAGCTGGGCAATGAACTCTTTTACATCCTGTTCTTCCCCTTCTGGATCTGGAACCTGGACGCCCTAGTGGGCCGGAGGCTCGTGGTCATCTGGGTGCTGGCCATGTACCTGGGCCAGTGCACCAAGGACATCATCCGCTGGCCGCGGCCCGCCTCGCCGCCCGTGGTCAAGTTGGAGGTTTTCTACAACTCAGAGTACAGCATGCCCTCCACCCATGCCATGTCCGGCACTGCCATCCCCATCTCCATGATCCTCCTCACCTATGGCCGCTGGCAGGTAAGGGTCCCTGTCCTCGCCCGGCTCAGCCTAGGGGAGTTAAAGGACTCCGAGCCGTTGTTGCTGTCTGCAGTTATCTGAATTTGGCCGTTCCCCTCCCAAACCTCTCTTCCCACAGGTTTTCACAGTACCCGCAAACAGGCCCTTTCTAGCTTTAAAAAAAATAATGAAACGATGGGGGAAACCTTCAGACTTAGTCGTCAAACTCTATTTTAATAGTAATACCTTTCTTGGAACCTAAAGTAAACACTATTCGTGGAGTAATACATTATCATCGGGCTTTGGTTGAGTTTCTAAGCGGTTTTAATTCTTGTGATGCACAGAATGTAATTATGATTACTTAATGTAATGTAATGTCCTTATAATTAATAGTTGGGTGACTAAGATTCACCCGTTTTATATGGTGCCTTTCCCCAGACTGATTTCTGTTTCAGGCGTAGGTAAAGTCATTGGCTTTATCCCGAGACAATGTTTATGAAACAAACATGGTTGTTCAGGCAATGAAGTAATGAATTTTAAATGAAAGCCACGCTTTGTGGAAGTTAATGGAGCACCGCCTGACTGCTCTTTTTAAGGGGTGTGGTTGCTAATTTGATGATAGACACAGTTTAATTAGCTTTTGGATCACTGATCTGAACTATCACTTTGAGCTACAGTATTATTGTTGAATTAGCTTTACAAATGGTTTTAAAGTTATTCTTAAAGTTAGGGTTCTTGGTCAGACTAGTGGGTTTGTAAAAATGGTAAATATGACAGCAAGATCAGCCTGACAGCTGGGGATGAGTTTTTAACAGTAAACTTTATATTTTGGCCTACTTCTTCTGCCCTCCCATTTTTCAGTTTTTCATGGTCTGTAAATGTTACTTAGATTTAAAAGCTAATTCTTTTTTTATATAGAAGAAAAATTTATTCTTAGACTGATTTTTTATGTTTTTCTAAAATTCTTATTTTAAAAAGTATAGTTGGTTTACAATGTTGTGTTAGTTATCTGCCTTTTAAATTGTAAGGAGGTTTGTTCATTCTGCAGACCAGTCTCTTAATTTAAGAATAAAGTTAATAACTATGAAGAATCTAAGGAATCAGACTTCCTTGATTTTTTTTCCATTACAGCACAAAATCATCTCACACTGAGAAATACACATTCTGTATAAAACTCCATTATGGTAAGCTTACTTATCTCAGACTTAATTTCAGTATAGATAAACCCTTGTCCTCATGGACACTTCTGGGCAGTGCATCTCTCTTACAGGAACATGGAAAGTATGTAATGTGTATAGTAAGAATGGCAGAATTATGAGGGAAGAGTACCATCAACAGTTTTTTTTTTTCCTGTTTAACCTAAGGAGATACACAGTAATATTCAGATTGTAAAGTAGTGCTGCCTGTTTTGCATAATAGATAAATATCTCAAGTTTATTTAATCTAAATGCTTCAGAATTTAAGATTGTCATTGACTTATAATATTAACTGGTTAGCTAATGATGTTTCTCTTATTTTTATGAGATTTTCCAGATTCCATAATGATAGAGCCTTTTGTAACTCCTCGTTGAGTAGCTATGTTGCAAGCTATTAATATTAGCAGTCCAAGAAAGAGAAAGTCGTTGTTGCTCATCATTCATTCAGAACACATGCTAACAGGAAGTCTGAAAACAGTACTGCTGGATTGTTTATGGGATGCAGCTATCAATATTTTGACACTTTAGGGTTATTTGAATTATCAGAATATGCTTACATTACAGTTTTTGAACAACCTAGTATATTTAATTCAAAGTTTGAGGAATTTATATATCATACAGTTTTAGAATTTGAGCTAGACAGGACTTTAAAAATCACCTAGTCTCAAACTGTCATTTTACAGATGTGGAAACTGACCAGTTACATTAGAATTAATCTTGGAAAATTAAGTTTCTTCTTTTACGTGTCCACTCTAAGTTTGAATAAACTTCCAAAATTTGAATGATTGTCTTTGGTTAGTTGTTTTGAAAGAAAGACTCCCGTACATGAAAGTTCTGTGTTCATAAATGTTTGGTTGTAATAATGCAGTACAAAAAACCAAAATGACTTTTTAAATTTTTTACTTTTTAAAAAAATCCTTGTTATGATTGAAAACAAAAGTACCTTCCTTTGCTTAAGGTGTTTTGGTCCTCTTCTCTGCCAATTAGTATTATAGCACTTAGGAGGCTTATATTTCCAGAGTGGGTAATGAAAAAAATATATATTGGAAAGTGGGATAAGAATTAAACAATGCAAGCCTAGGGTTTTTCTAATTAATAGCAGTTTTGGTTGACAGTTGTTTCCATCTGCTTGTGCTCCTACTGCTTATTCAGGACAGGTGTGTTTATTTCTAGTGCCTAGGATGCTGAAACTTCTCTGGAAACTGAGTTATCTCACATGCCATCCCTTTGGCTTGGAACAACTACTTCACTCACTCCTCACTTCATGTTCTTAACTTGAAATCTGGACAAGGTTCACTTACATGGAGCCTTTTCAATGAACCTTTTCTGTTTCATTATTCATTTGTTCTTAAAATGACAGTAAGCCAGAAAAATTACTTGGGGCTTCTGTAAAGTGCAGTTTCTGCACCTTATTCCCAGAGATTCTGATCCATTAGATAAGTGAGGGGTATTGCATTTTACTGAAATTCCCCAAATATTTTTGAGGAAGAAATGTACCTTCTTCAATCCCTTCAAAAATATCAAGGAAGGCTGATTCCTTAGATTCTTTTTTTTTTTTTAATTTTATTTATTTATTTATTTTTGGCTGCATTGGGTCTTCAGTGCTGCGGGTGGGCTTTCTCTGGTTGGAGTGAGCAGGGGCTACTCTTCGTTGCGGTACGCGGGCTTCTCATTGCGGTGGCTTCTCTTGTTGCAGAGCACGGGCTCTAGGCATGCGGGCTTCAGTAGTTGTGGCGCGAGGGCTCAGTAGTGGTGGCTCGCGGGCTCTAGAGCACAGGCTCAGTAGTTGTGGCACATGGGCCTAGTTGCTCTGTGGCATGTGGGATCTTCCTGGACCAGGGATCGAACCTGTGTCCCCTGAACTGGCAGGCGGATTCCTAACCACTGCGCCACCAGGGAAGTCCCCTTAGATTCTTCATAGTTATTAACTTTTTTCTTTAATTAAGGGACTGGTCCGCAGAACGAACAAACCAACCTCCAGCCAGTAAAATCAACTCTTGATCCTTAGAATATATTTTATATTTCTCCAACATTGCTGTCTCAGTTCTTTTGCAGTTCGATTCTTTGAATCTTTTAAAGATATGTTAATAATACAAAAAGGGAGATTGAAACAGTATGGCTCCAAACAATTATTTGATATGCTGGAAGAATTTTTTCCAGTAATGCAAGATAGAAAGTGTTATGGCATTTCTCCAGGTATTAAATAGCTTGATCCATTGGCCAAGATAATGATTATTGCTCTCATATTATTTGTTGGAATTTTTTGTAGCCTGAATTGGGAAAAAATAAGAAGTAAGGGACATCAGATATTAAGAACATAGTCTTTTGAAGAATAATCTAAAATAAAAAATAAAGCACTCCTTTTGTATTTATGTCTGCATGTTCTTTCCAGAAATAAAAAGTCTTAATTTTTAAATAATATGGCATATAATGAGTTCTAATTATATACTTAATTTAATAACATTAAGCAAGTTTTTGATGAATTTCATTTTTAAAAAATTAGTGACATCTCACACTTTATAGGCTAACCCATTCCCAACTAGGGCATATGCTTTCACTACTTTTAATAATAATAATAGTTATATTATTATCTTTATTAACATTTATTAAGGTCTTACTATGGGTCAGACATTGTTTGAAATGTTTATTACCTCATTTAGTCTGCTCTTAAAACATCCCAATGTTTGGTCCTACTATTAATACAAGTTTACAGATTAGGAAACTGACATAGAGGAAGGATAAATGACTTACTCAGAGTAACATAGCTAGTGAGGCACGGGCTGTCTTTTTTTTTTTTAATAAATTTATTTATTTATTTATTTTTGGCTGCATTGGGTCTTCGTTGCTGCACGCGGGGTTCCTCTAGTTGCAGCGAGTGGGGGCTACTCATCATTGCGGTGTGCGGGCTTCTCATTGCGGTGACTTCTCTTGTTGCGGAGCATGGGCTCTAGGCGTGCGGGCTTCAGTAGTTGTGGCGTGAGGGCTCAGTAGTTGTGGCTCCCGGTCTCTAGAGCGCAGGCTCAGTAGTTGTGGCGCTCGGGCTTAGTTGTTCCGCGGCATGTGGGATCTTCCCAGACCAGGGCTCGAACCCGTGTCCCCTGCATTGGCAGGCGGATTCTTAACCACTGCTCCACCAGGGAAGTCCCACAAGCTGTCTTTAAACTTGTAGACAAATTCCAGAGCTTACAGAGAAAACTCTTTTCATATCATACTTGGTGATTTTTAAATGATCTTTGCAATAATAAAATTTTTGAAATAGATATGTGTGTTCTTAAAATACAAAAACAGCTTTTATATGCCTTGAGAATATAATGTGTACATACATGTGCAATAGTGACAAATATTTCTTTTAAACATTAAGTTGTTGACTGAAATCAAATGCTGATTTGATCACCTTTCCTTTCCTCTATCTTCCTAATATAAATAAAAAATTAAGCATAATGAAGTCTTTGGGGAAAAAAAGAACATAAGATATTCCATCATAATGTAGTTTATTGTAGATTAAAAAGGAAGATATCTGTGAGATCATGAAACAATAAAAGAAAGGCAAGAAGTAAGAGTTAGAAAAGTAGGTCACAAATGAGAGAGACCAGAAAAGGCTTCCAGAGCCAAGGAAACTGATCATTATAGTAATTCTCGGAAGAAACACAGTTTATTAAAAAATCAAATTGGTTTGCTACTTTATTTCTTTTTACCTAGTATGATACTTGTGTTTGAAATGCACATTTTCTTGATTTTATAAGTACTTATTATTAAATCTTCATTTTAAATTAATTTATTTGAATAGGTAATAGATTGTAGAAAATTCAATATTTACATAAAAATATGAAGAGGAGAGTACAGTTTGTCTTCTTTTTCTGTTCCACAGCTATGAGAATCTCATTTCCAGAGGGATTCATTGTTAGAAGTTTCTTATTTAGTCTTCTAGAGATAGTCTTTACTTTTGTAGGCATATATTTATATAGCTTGTTTTTCATACAAATGGCAACATACCGTTCTGGACCTTGCTTTTTAATGTAGAAATATATTGTGGAGATTTTCCTTTTCTTTTACCCAAAAATTAATGAATACTAATTTTGTGCTTGCGATTGTCTAAATGCCTTACATGACTTTTAATCTCCATAAAATCCCATGAGTATTGTCACTGGTTTGCAGAAGAAACTGAGGCAGAGGGAAGATAAGTAACTAGCCCAAAATGACTCTGCAAGTACCTAACAGAGCCTGGATTCAGACCCAGGCTGTTCTGCTGTGAAGTGACACTATACTACTGTTATATTGCCTTTCCGTATTAGCATTTTCCATGTTTTATACAGAGAGCTATCCGATTTTTTTCACATGTGCATGATGTTCCAGTATATTAACAGCGTAATTTATTTAAAAGTTGACTATTCCAGTACTGCCAATTCAAAGACTTTCTCTATTTTTTTCCTATCAGATTGTTGGTATTTTACTAATTTTAAAAAACTATACCTCTTTGGTTTTCTTTTTTTTTTCTTTAAGTCCTCTACCTTCAAATAATGTTATACCATTTCAAGTATAGCAACAATATACTTCATTTTTGCCTTTTCCCTCCTTTGTATTATTGTTGTTGTACATTTTACATCTACATATGTTATAATACTCAGAATACATTATTATTTCTGTATAGTGTTCCAGCATTATTTCTAGAAGTATTTTTTTCTCCCTTCTTCTCTCACATCATCCCCTTCTGGAACTTCAATCTCATGTATGTTGGATTTGTTTAACACTGGTCACTTGTAAATCACTAATGCTATGATGATGATGATGATGAAGAAGATGATGATGATGATGATTGCAGTGTTTCTGCTCTCTGTGCTTCATTTGGATAGTTTCTATTCTATACAACTTCAAATTCACTGGTCTTCTGCAATGTCTAGTTTTCTGGTAAACTCATGAAGTAGAATGAGATATGATTTTAGATACTATATAGTTTATATCTGGAAGTTCCTATTGGGTCTTTGGTCTAGTGTACAATTAAATTACTTGTCAGTTTAATCTTTTTAGGCTTGCTAGAGTGGGTCTAGAATAACCATAGTCTAGAGCTAATTTAGTCTCACTACTAAGGTGATAACCTTCCAAAGACTACCCAATTCCCTCAGCACTCTGCCTGGTGGGAAAGCAATTACAGGCCTGTGTAAGCTTTGGGAATTATTTGGCCTACTGCTTTCCAATAGTTTTTCCCCCAGCCTGGTGGATTTTCATCCAATGTGAGCACAGGTTAGTACTCAGCCAATGATTTGCAGAGACCCCTCCACCCCCACGGGGCTCTTTCTCTGTACAGAGTCCTCTCTCCAGTACTCTCTTGAAAATTATTGCTGCTTTGACCTCTGGGAACTCCTGTTTCTCTCCCCTCAACTCAGTGAGACCGTTGGACTTTGTTTTGCTTCCTCCTCCTGCGCTACAGCCTGGAGACAGCCTCTAGCAGCAAGCCAGGGCAGTCATAGGGCTCATCTCAGTTGTTTTCCCTTTTCTCATGAATCACAGTCCTGTGCTATTTGTTTTCCAGTATCTGAAAACAGTTCTTTCATATAATTTGTCTAGTTTTCTGGTTGCTTACAGTGGAACAGCTTTTTTTTTTTTACAACAGTTAATCATTTATGGGCAGAAACAGAAATTCTCTTACCTCTACTGTTTTTTTTTTTTTTAAACATACAACAGCTTACTGAGATGTAATTCATATACCATACAATTCACCCATTAAAAATGTACAATTCAGTGGCTTTCAATGTATTCATAGTATTGTACAACCATCACCACAATCAAATTTGGAACATTTTCATCATCCCCCGAAGGAACCCCATACCCATAGCAGTTGTTCTCTATTTTCCCCCAATCCCTAGGCACCCCTAGGCAACCACTAATCCATTCTAGAGATTTGCCTACTGTTGTCATCTCATGCAAATGGAAGCATACATATGTAGTCTATTGTGAATAGCTTCTTTCACTTAGCATAATGTGTTAAGATTCATCCATATTTATAGCATGTATCTTCATTCCTTTTTATTGTGGAGTAATATTCCATTGGATGGATATACTACATTTTATTTATGCTTTCATCTATTGTTGGACATTTGAGTTCACTTTGTAGTTATTCTCAACAATGTTGCCATGGATATTTTTGCGTAAGTTTTTGTGTGGACATATTTTTTTTCCTCTTGTGTTACTTACTAGTTTTTTTTTTTTTTTAATTTTTTATTTATTTATTTATTTATTTATGGCTGTGTTGGGTCTTGGCTTCTGTGCGAGGGCTTTCTCTAGTTGCGGCGAGCGGGGGCCACTCTTCATCGCCGTGCGCGGGCTTCTTCACTATCGCGGCCTCTCTTGTTGCGGAGCACAGGCTCCAGACGCGCAGCCTCAGTAGTTGTGGCTCACGGGCCTAGTTGCTCCGTGGCATGTGGGATCTTCCCAGACCAGGGCTCGAACCCGTGTCCCCTGCATTGGCAGGCAGATTCTCAACCACTGAACCACCAGGGAAGCCCTACTTACTAGTTTTTGAAGCCTTTTATGTTGTGGTGAAATTTGCCTTTTGACTGTGGTGTGATTTGGAAGTATGTTTCCCTAATCATTACTTCTCTTCTGACTTTTTTTCCAAGGAGAAATTTTTCTTTTTATGTATCAATCTTTTATTTCATAGTTTCGCGGTTTTGTGTAATATTAGGATGGCTTTCTACCATGGTTCCTTTTTTTTTTTTTTTAATTTACTTATTTATTTTTGGCTGTGTTGGGTCTTCGTTTCTGTGCGAGGGCTTTCTCTAGTTGCGGCGAGCGGGGGCCACTCTTCATCGCGGTGCGCGGGCCTCTCACTATCGCGGCCTCTCTTGTTGCAGAGCACAGGCTCCAGACGCGCAGGCTCAGTAATTGTGGCTCATGGGCCCAGTTGCTCCACGGCATGTGGGATCGTCCCAGACCAGGGCTCGAACCCGTGTCCCCTGCATTGGCAGGCAGATTCTCAACCACTGCGCCACCAGGAAAGCCCTCTCTACCATGGTTTCTTATAGTACTTTTATGGTTTCATTTTTTATGCTTAAATTTTTGAATCATCTCTTGTTTTGAGAAAGGAATCCAACTTGATATTTCCCAATGGCACCATTTATTGAATAATCCATTTTTCCCTACTGACTTGAACTGTCACTTTTATCATATATTAAGTATAGGTATATATTTGGGTCTATGTCCATAATTTGATTTAGAATTGATATATCTAATATTTTGTGCAAGTACTATACTATTATATTTATTGTAGTTTTATAAATATTTTTTCAGAATTCTTGCTGTTTTTATTTATCTGTCTTCGTGTACTTTCGATTTTGTCTAGTTCTAAAAGAAAAATCCTTTTGTGGTTTTTTTTTAATTGGAAAGATAAAGTTGTCCTTTCACATTTAAGTTTTTGATCCACCTTCAGTTGCCTTGTATGTGCTGTGAGGTATGGATCTGATGTAATGTTTTATATAAATAATTAACTGACCTTGTGCCATTTTTGAATAGTTTATCCTTTCTCCACTTATCTATAATGCCACTTATGTTACATATCAAGTTCCCGTATATGTATGGGTCTAATTCTGGGTTCTCTGTTTTGTTTCACTGGCCTGTTTGTCTATCTCCTCAGCAATATTATCGCCTTTCTTAATTGGTATAGTTGCTTTAGAATAAGTCTTGGTATCTGTTTATGAAAGTTCTCTATCATATTCTTCAAGACTGTGTTGGCTATTTTTGAATATTTGTTTTCAATATACAATTTAGAATCAGCCCTTTAATTTCCATGTAAAAACCTGTCTGGACTTTTACTGAAGTTGCAATGAATTTATAAATTAATATGGAGAGAATTGATAGCCTGACAATATTGAATTTTCTTATGTTTGAATATGGTAAATCTTATTTATTTATGTTTTCTTAAATGCATTTCAGTGAAGTTTTATAATTTTCTCTATATGGATCAAGCATATCTTTTGTTGGATTTATTTCTAGTTACTTTATTTATTTATTTTTGTTACTGTTGTAAATGATATCTTGTTAAAATTCAAATAGTCTAACTTTTTGTAGCTGGAATATAGAAATGCCCTTGGTTTTTATACATTGATCACATATAAACTTTGTTCAACTCTCCATTAATTTAATAATTTGTAGGATAGTCTCATCTGTTCTCTATAGGGAAAATCATCTCACCTGAGAATAATGACAAGTATATTTGTTCTGTTGTAGTTGTACACCTTTTTTCCTTCTCACTGACTGAAAAGCTTTAATCAAGGTAATGACATTCAATTCCACAAATATGATCTCTTCACATTTCTAATAAGTACTATAAGCAATAACATTAGCCCTCCAGATATCAGAGTGACTAAAACAAATATGGTCTGTTTGCTCAAGGAGATTAGATTGGTGTTTTAGAAATACTCTTGTGTCTGTAGGATGGAAAATGGACTGGAGAGAAGCAAGACTGGAGGCAGGTAAGCCAGGCCTAGTAAGAGGTTACTCTGCCAGTGTAAGGGAGAGATGATAGGGACCTAGATCAGGAGACTGCAGACAGGCCTGCTGCCTGATTTTATATGACTTGTGAACTGTGAATGGTTTTCACATTTTTAAATAGTTGAATAAAGTTGAAAGAAGAATGATATTTTGTGACACGTGTACATTATATTATTCAAAATTTTAGGGGCTATACAGTAAAGCTTTATTGGAACACAGCCGTGTTCATTCATTATATAATTGTCTGTGGTGCTTTTATGCTACAACAGCAGAGTTGAGTAATTGTGACCCTGATTGTATAGTCCACAAAGCCCAAGATAGTTGCTTTCTGGCTCTTTACAGAAAAAGACTTTGCTGGCCCCTGACCTTTAGGTGGCAGTAGAGAGAAATGGTGAATTTGAGAGTTATTAGGAGGTAGACTGACAAGGCATGGTGATTAACTGGGTGTGGCTGTAAAGAGGAAAAAGTGGAATAAAGGATTATTCCCAAATTTCCAGATATTTGGAAAGGTGAGAACTATTAGTTTGATTTATAGAGATAGAAAATATTGAAATTAGGTCAGATTTGTGGAAAGGAGCAGGAGCATGGAGGAGATGAGTTCTGTTTTAGATATGTTGAATTTGACGTGTAAGACAGCCATTTGGAACTATCTAGGAGGCAGCTGTATACATGAAAGAGACCTGGACAGGTTTGGTGTCAACAACATAGACGTGCAGAACAAAGTGATTAGAGTGGATGATATTGCCCTCAGTGAGGATACAGAATAAGAAGAACAGAGGGTCTATAGGAAAAAAAAATTTAAAGACATCAATATTTAAGGAATGGATAGAGTAAAAAGAACCTGGAACAGAATCTGACAAGTAGCAGTTCAAGAGGTTAAGAGGATATCTTAGGGGTTGTCTAACTAAGGCAGCGTGTGTGTGAGTGTGAGTGTGTGTGTGTGTGTGTGTGTGTGTGTGTGTGTGCTGGGGGGGTGCAGTGTTCTAGTAACCCATTTGAACTAGCTTAAGCAAACAAACAAACAAACAAAAAAAAACAGAAAACGTTATTTGAAGGCTAGAGGTGGGGTGTCTCGTGGAAGTCAAGGATAAGAAAGTGCTACCAGGCCTCCTGAGGGATTGGAGCTAGGCTCTGGAACGCTATCAGAACTAAAGGCATGCCATCCATCTTTGTTTCTTGAGGTTGCATGGTCTCTCATTTCTGCTTCTTTCTTTTCTGTCTCTGCTTTGGCATGTGTATGTCAGCCTCACCCCTAGTTCTATGTCATTTCCAAATTCAAGCACGTAACAGAGACTGACTGACTTTCTGACTTTATTACTATTAGGAAAAAGAATCTAATCGGCTCAGCCCAGTCAATGGATTTGCTTCCCTAGAGCCAAGTGTCCGTGTCTGATTCAGGGGCTGTGGCCAAGAGAGCAGGATCATACAGTATGAGCATGTCTCCAGGGCCACACTGCTGGGTCTAAGTGGGGATGTTTGCAGAAGAGAGGGATATAGATTGGACAGTATCATAAAAAGAATATACTATAAACTACAAGTGAAAGAAAGAGAGGGTATTCTGGAAAAGGAAAGTAGTTAATATTGTTAAATGCTACTAAGAGGATAAACAGGATAAGTACTGAACCTTATAGAAGGCTTGGAAAATACAAGAATAGGAAAAAGCTAGCGTTAACTTTATTTCCTTACAATTTTGAAATAATTGAGACCATATTGTATACGGACTTTATTCTTTTTTTATTTAATATAAAGTGTGATGGTAAACTTTATGAGTCAACCTGGCTAGGCCACAGTACCCAGATTTGTGGTCAAACACTATTCTAGATGTTTCTGTGAGGATATTTTTAGATGACACTAACATTTAAATCAGTAGATTTTGGATAAAGTAGATTACCTTCCATAATGTGGGTGGAGCTTTATCCAATCAGTTGAAGGCCTTAAGACAAAAAAGACTGTCCTCCCCCAAGGAAGAGGGGATTCTGCCAGCAGACTGCCTTTGGACTTGAGCTACATCAAGTCTTCCCTGGGTGTCCAGGCTGCTTTCCTACCCTGAAGATTTTGGATTTGCCAACCTCCATAATCCTTAAAATAAATCCAATAATAAAGCCAATTCTTTATAATAAATCTCTCAATATATATGTATACATATACATCCTATTGGTTCTTTTTCTCTAAAGAATTCTGACTAATACATTATGTCATAAATTTTCTATCAGTAAAAATTCCTAGAAAACATTATTAATGAATGAAATATTTTCATATTCCTGCAAAATACTTTTTATACTATAGGGTTGTCCTTACTTGTTGATATTATTATCTTTATAAACGAGGAAACTGCATTGCAAAGAGACGATAAAACTAGCCCACGGTCCCACACCTGAAGAAGTAGGCACCTTTTGGAGAGTCTGCCTAGTTCCCAACCCTCTAAAGGTTCCCTCACCTATAGGGCTGCCATATTTTCTCTACGTGTTCTTGCCCATCGGGAACTGAGAAGAGTACTGTTTGGGCAGGTTCCTCAATGAAGAAGTAGTGAATTCAGAAATCTTTATCTACCATGTGGACTGAAGAACAGAGAAACTAGTCTGCAGAAAAAGAAGAATGAAGTGGATATGTAAAGAGAAGAGATGGTCCTGTGACTGTCCAGTTTATAATTCCAGTTTCTTCTTGAAGCTTAGCCTCATTCTGCCCTAGGGTTCTGTGAGATGCTCTGTATCTTTAGAGATACATCTCTTTTTTTCCCCTCAAGATAATTTAATATCTGTTATTTACATTTTTAGAGTCCCAATAAATGCATGTAGTAAGTGGCTAGATCCAGGTCTGTGTAGCTCCAAAAACTGATATTTTATTTTATTTTTTTGGCTTCGCTGCATGGCTTATGGGATCTTAGTTCCCCGACCAGGGATTGAACCAGGCCCTCGGCAGTGAAAGTGCCGAGTCCTAACCACTGGACTGCCAGAGAATTCCCCAAAACTGATATTTTTAAGCATTACTTTATTATCAATAAATGTTGATTTATTCATTGTTGTATGGTATATATAATTTTATGATAAACATATTTATATATAATCCTTGCCCTCATTTCTATTTCTTTAGTGAAGAATTCTAGGAGAGAGGTTACTGATTCAATGTATATGAACATTTACAGCTCTTTTATGTATTGACAAAATGCTTTCCAGACAGGTTGCCTCAATTTTTACTCCACTAGCAGTGTATGAGAACAGTGCAAGATATATCATTAATGTGTTCTTCCTGTCCTTTGTTGTTCATATGAACACTGTCCATTCCTCAAATTGAAAATATAATTTTTTTTCTTGGTGCTTGCCTTTGTCCCATGCTTAAGTTACTTTTAAAATTTTTGAATTCTACTAAGGACAGTCTTTGTAACTACTTTTTAAAAAAAAAATTTTTTTTTTTTGGCTGCGTTGGGTCTTTGTTGCTGCACAGGGTCTCCCCCTACCTGCGGCGAGTGGGGGCTACTCTTTGTTGCGGTGCGCGGGATTTTCACCGCGGTGGCTTCTCCTGTCGCGGAGCATGGGCTCTGGGCGCGTGGGCCTCAGCAGTTGTGGCTCGCAGGCTCAGTAGTTGTGGCTCACAGGCTCTAGAGCGCAGGCTAAGTAGTTGTGGCGCACGGGCTTAGTTGCTCCGCGGCATGTGGGAATCTTCCCAGACCAGGGTTCGAACCCGTGTCCCCTGCATTGGCAGGCGCATTCTTAACCACTGTGCCAGCAGGGCAGTCCTGTAACTGCTTTATTTGTAAGTAATTTTATTGACTTACTGACTTCAGTGAGTGTGAATGGAAAATGTCCTAATATAAAAAATAATTCCAATTATGAGTGATAAATATTTAAGGAAAGCATATCAGTAGGAGTAAAAACATTTGGTAGAATAACTGAAGGAAATGTTTAGATAAATGTTCTGTGATAGGATTCGCAATGAAAAGATTAGATAGTGGCATGAAATTAAAAACATCTAGGAGGTCATATAATCTGTTTTGGGTTTGGTAATTTTTTATTGATTTGAAAACAGGAAGGATTTGTACATTTTTCTTTCATCTTTTTGCTGTTGTTGTTGTCATTTTGCTTTTTTCTTTGGCTGCCCAGCTTGCAGGATCCCCAACCAGGGATCGAACCCGCACTCTCCGCAGTGAAAGTGAGGAGTCCTAACCACTAGACTGCCAGGGAATTCCCTCTTTCATCTTTTTTGATAAGATCTAAAGACTTAAGTAAAAACATTCTTTTTAGAGGAAATAACATAAATTCAGCAGATAAAGCTCAACATTCTCTAAGAAAAAGAAAATAGAAGCTAGCAACCCCTACCAAACTCAAAATTATAACCTATTTGTGTAGTGATAAAAGTGTAAAGTAATAAGCATGGTAAATTGGAAAAGTCATCAGAATAGGCCACTAGAATATAATACTAAATGTTATTTAGCATTGCTGGGTCTGTTTCTTATTTTGTAAAGAGAGGGGAGAGGAATTAGTGTAAGATCCTTTGTACTTGTAATTAAGTGAAATTTGTACCTAGCCTCCATTCTAAGAAAAACTAAGTAAAATGTATCTGTGGTATTTTTGATCCTAGGGATACAAGGAATTAAACAAACAATACACTTTATACAGCTTAGTATAGTGGTTAAGAGCTCAGACTTGTGAATCAGACTTCCAGTGTTTGAATCTCATCTCTGTAACTTAATACCTGTTTGATTTTGGGCCTCTCTCTGCCTGTTTCATTTAAATTAGAACACCTACCCCTTAGGGTTGTTCTGATGATTAAATGAGCTAATATTCGTAAAGCTGTTAGAATAGTGCCTGGTACATGGTAAATTGTACGTTAAATTATTTAATCTATTAACATCTCACTAAAAAACAAACCCACACACATTTCTTCTAACATCTGCCTAGAATTGAATTTGGGGTATAAAAAAATCCAGTTTGAGTTTTCTATTGCAATGCCTTTTGCATTTTGAAAATTACTGTACTTAATTGCCTTTATTCCACTTACTCTCCCAAGTGCTGAGGCAGCTCCAGAAGAGCTGTTGTCATCCCAGACTAGATTTGCTCCCAACCCTAGAGATTTGAGTTAGGAATTTAAAAAAAAAAAAATCTCTACAGAATCTGTACTAGACACTGGAGAAATTTTCTGGGACCTTGTGAGCAAATAAGCTATATTATCCAAGAGACAATTAGATTAAAAATTATTTGACAGGTTAAAATCGTAATGAATTAATGAACTGGATACTGCCTGGAAGACGGGATTTACTAAATTTCTTTTGTTTCTACTCTGGTTTCTGCAGAGGGAATTAAGAATTTGTTGTTCATCTTAACTATCTGGAAAGCTGTGGGCTTTAGAGCTTCCTTTAGCAGCTCTAAAATGATGCAATCTATATAATATTACATGTAGCCCTTATCTTTTTTCGTCACAAATCCCTTCCCTATAATAGGAATTGGGAAATGGACTTATTTTGTTAACATAAGGCCACATCAACTAGTTTGCTAATAAATAGTATTTCCTTATTGTGGTTTGTAATATAAAAGACATTTAAAATTATAATTAAGTTCTATTGATGAGTTCTTTTGCTAAATTGTGATATAAAAGTTTGACAGTGAAACAGTAACTAAGATGACAACAAATGTGTATAGGTCAAAACAGTAGATTGAGTTGAAAATATTTTAGTACACATTTTTATTAATATGTACATTAAATGACTGTATATGGGTCAGATTTTGTTTTACCTTTTTGAACCAACATATTACTCTACATTAGTCTACCAGTGTGGAAAGTACCATGAAGGAAAACATGCTATTTTGATTAAATTTTTTTGATTATTTATTTTTGCTTTTAGTATAGAAAATATAGTTCATATTGTGTTGTTGAATGAAGTGGCTTTTATATTTCTATGCAACTTGAGTTACTTTGTTTTAGAAAGTGTATATTACTTTTAAAAGCTTAAGCTACAGAATCCTTACCTAATAATGTGTATTCTAAAACAAGTATTGGAAGTTCCCTTTCCTAGTTTACTCAACAGGATTTTCAGATTGCAGTTTATCATGGTGAATTCCAGAGATGCTCTTAGAACTAAAGTTTAACATAGCCCAAGTTTGAGGCCAGGAATTGAATGATACCGTGGCTTTTGACCCCAGGTTATCTTGAATGAGATACTGTAAGATGGATGTTCTTAGTAGCTAAAGGCTTACATTTACTTCATTCAACAAGTATTTATTGACTGCCTACTATATGCAGACACTAGACAATAATTAAAATAAATACTATCATTTTAAGGACATATAAGTATTTGTAATATATATGTACACATAGAATATACATAAAATATGTCCTAATGCATAAATATATCCTGTCAAAGATAAGGGTGTTTAATTTCTTTTATTAATGTTTTGTAGTTTTCAGTATACCGTTCTTTTATTTATCTGGCTAAATTTTTTCCTAGGTATTTTATTCTTTTGGGTGCTATTGTAAATTGAATTGTTTTCTTAATTTCCTTTTCAGATTACTCATCACTGGTGTATAGAAACAAAACTTATTTTTGTGCATTGATCCTGTACCCTGCAACTTGCTGAATTCATTTCTTAACTCTAGTAGTTTTTTGTGGATTCTTTGGGATTTTCTGTTTTTAAGATCATGTCATCTGTGAATAGAGATAGTTTTACTTCCTAAGTTAGATGTTTTTTATTTCTTTTCCTTGCCTAATTGCTCTGGCTAGAACTTACAATACAGTGTTAGATAGCAGTGGTAAGAGGTAGACATCCTTGTCTTGTTCCTAATCTTGGCAGGCAGGGTGGGAGGGACCTTTCAATCTTTCAACCATTGAACGTAACAGTATCTGTAGATATTTCATAAATGCCCTTTATCACGTTAAGGAAGTTCCCTTCTATTCCAAGGTTTTGAGAGCTTTTATTAGGAAGGAGTGTTGGATTTTGTCAAATGCTTTTTCTGCACCAGTTGAGATGATCATGTGTTTTTTGTTTTGTTTTTACTTCATTCTATTAATGTGGTGTATTACATTGATTGATTTTTCTTTGTTGAACCACCCTTGTATTCCTGGGATAAATACCACTTGATCGTGGTGTATAATACTTTTAATGTGCTGTTGGATTTTGTTTGCTAATACTTTGTAGAAGTTTTTGCATCAGTATTCACAAGGGATATCGGCCTATAGTTTTCTTGTGATGTCTTTGTCTGGTTTTGATATCAGGGTAATAACGGCCTCACAGAATGAGTTAGGAAGTGTTCCCTCTGCTTCTGTTTTTTGGAAGAGCTTGGGAAATACTGACATTAAATCTTCCTTAAATGTTTGGTGGAATTCACCAGTGAAGCTGTCTGTACTCAGGTTTTTCTTTGGAGGTTTTTGATTACTTATTCACTTTCTTTACTTGTTGTAAGTCTGTTTAGACTATATTTCTTCTTGAGTCAGTTTTGGTAATTTGTGTTTTTCCAGGAATTTGTGTATTTCATCTAGGTTATCTAATTTGTTAGCATATAATTGTTCATAGTTTTCTCTTATAATCCTTTTTTTAAAAAATGAATTTATTTATTTATTTTTGGCTGCGTTGGGTTTTCGTTGCTGCGTGCGGGCTTTCTCTAGTTGTGGCGAGCGGGGGCTACTCTTCATTGTGGTGCCCGGCCTTCTCATTGCGGTGGCTTCTCTTGTTGTGGAGCACAGGCTCTAGGCGTGAGGGCTTCAATAGTTGTGGCACGTGGGTTCAGTAGTTGTGGCTTGCGGGCTCTAGAGCGCAAGCTCAGTAGTTGTGGCGAACGGGCTTAGTTGCTCCGCAGCATGTGGGATCTTCCCGGACCAGGGCTCGAACCTGTGTCCCCTGCATTGGCAGGCGGATTCTTAACCACTGCACCACCAGGGAAGTCCGTCTTATAATCCTTTTTATTTCTGTAAGATCAATAGTAATGTTTCCACTTTCATTTCTGGTTTTAGTTATTTGCATCTTCTTCTTTTTTTGTCAGCCAGGCTATAGATTTATTAGTCTTGTTGTTCTTTTTAAAGAAATAACTTTTAGTTGTGTTGCTTCTCTTGTTTTTCTATTCTGTATTTCATTTTTCTCTACTCTTATCATTTTATTATTTCCCTCAGTTGCTAGCTTTGCATTTAGTTTGCTCTTCTTTTTCTAGTCCTCAAGGTACAGAGTTGTGACTGATTTCCTTCTTTTTAATGTAGGGCTCCACTGCTATACACTTCCCTCTGAGTGCTGCTTTTATTGTATTACATGATTTTTAGTATGTTGTGTTTAGTTTTTATTTGTCTCTATTTTATAACTTCCCTGTGATTTCATCTTTGGCCTATGGTTATTTAAGGGTAGTTTAATTTCAGGACCTCCCTGGTGGTCCAGTGGTTAAGAATCTGTCTTCTGATGCAGGGGACACGGGTTCGATCCCTGGTCAGGGAACTAAAATCCCACATGCCACGGGGCAGCTAAGGCTGCACCACAACTACTGAACCCTTCCACTCTAGAGCCTGCAGGCCACAACTAGAGAGAAGCCCGTGGGCTGCAACTAGAGAAGCCCCTGCACCGCAAGAAAGAGCCCTTGAGTTGCAACGCATGCCGCAACTAAGACCCAACACAGCCAAACAACAATTAAAAAAAAAAAGAGTAGTTTAATTTCTACATACAGTTGATCCTCATTATTCATGGATTGCTTGTTTGTAAGTTTACCTACGCAGTAGAATTTGTTACTCGAGAATCAGTACATTCAGACCTGCGCAGAGTGGTGAAAAATTTGAGTCACCTGGCGTACATGTTCCCAGCCAAGGCTGAACAAGGCAATAAACTGCTTTCTTGTTTCAGCTGTTATACTGTAAACAAGAGTCCTTTTTGCAGTCTGTTCAGTACCACGTTTGTCATGTCTTTGTGCTTTTTTTTTGATGGCTTTGCTGTTTAAAATGGTCCCCAAGCTGCAGTGTTGTTTAGTGTTCCTACATACAAGAAGGCTGTGATATGCTTTACAAAGGAAATATACATGTGTGAGGTAAGATTCATTCAGGCACCAGTTATAGTTCTTTTGGCCATGAGTTCAATATTAATGCATCAACAATATAGTACATCCAGAAAAGGGAAGAGGAAATGCACTGATGTGTATGTAAGGCCACTCTGGAAATGCTGAAGTAGTATCTGTAGTGCCTGATGAAGCTATGGAAAAGATGGAAAAGTGACTGACTTTGTGGATTCATGAGATGATAACGAATTAAAAAAAAGAAAGCATAGTGGACAGCATCGTTATGAAGCTGAAAGCCAATGAAATCATGTTACCCAGAGTAAGGAAAATATTAAATTCTTCTCTTGTAGTACTGACTGGCCTGCACATTTCAAAAGACTATACAGCATGAAAAATGTTAAACTTGCAATAATCCTGAGTCAAGATCAAGAGGCTGTGGGAGAATCTTTAGATTGTCTGCTAAGTGTTATTTAGGAAAAAGGCTATGTGGAAAAGCAGGTTTTCAATGCTGATGAGACTGGCTTGTAGAACTATTTCTCCAATTCTGTCAATGTTTGCTTCAGTTATTTTGGGGCTTTGTTTGGTGCAAATGTGTTTACAATCATTATATCTTCTTAATGAATTGATCCTTTTATCAATAAATATTGTCCTTTGTCTTTGGTAACAGTTTTTTTTTCACACACACACACACACACACACACACACACACACACACACACTGTATTTTATTTTTACAAGAGATAAATAGACTGACACCAAGCATTGTACATGGATGACCACAACAAAAGCAACAATGATTGCAATTTTTGGTAACAATTTTTGACCTGAAGTCTGTTTTGTCTTATTTTAGTAGTGCCACATAGTTCTCTCTTTTGGTTACTATTTGCATGAAATATGTTTTTCCATTTGTTCACATTCAACCTATTTGTGTCTTTGGATCCAAAGTGAGTCTCTTTAGGCAGCATATAGTTGGATCGTGTTTTCTTATCCATTCTACCAATCTCTGCCTTTCATTGGAGAGTTTAAACCATTTCCATCTAAAGTAATTACTGATAAGGAATGACTTTTGACATTTTGCTGTTTGTTTTCTGTGTGTCTTACGCCGTTTTTTACTTCTAATTTCCTACATTACTGTTTTCTTTTGTGTTTGAGTTTTTTATAGCGTACCTTTTTTTTTTTTTACCTTGTTTTAAACTAGTCCACATGCTATATAGCAGACACTATGAGCACAGCTTCAGTACTACTATTCCTCCTTTTACGACCACCGAGACCAGGGTTCAAATCCAATGGGAAAGGGAACTGGAGGGTTATAGCGTACCATTTTGATTCCCTTCTTATTTCCTTTTGTGTATATTTTTTAGATACTTTCTTTGTGGTTACCATGGGGATTATAATTAATAACTAGATATATTTTGAAGGTATAACTGACACTTTTAATGGATTGGATGATAGGTATGAATGAGGAAGTCAAGGTTAACAACAAGGTATTTGGCCTGAGGAATGGAACAGTGGAGAAGTCATTTATTAGGAAGGAGATAACCATAGGAATTTAAGCTGGTCAGATGTGGAGATGGCAGAGAAATCAGGAGTTCAGATTTAGTCATGTTACATTTGAGATGCCTGTTAGACATTGATCGCGTAGGCAGTTGGATATAAAAGTCTGAGATTCAGGAGAGGTGTCCTGGCTAGAGATGGAAATTTGAGTCATGAACATGTGGATTGTATATAAATCCTTGGGACTGGATGAGATCACTAAGGGAGTGAGTGTAGATTGGGAAATGGGCACACTAATACTAAAGAGCTGTGAATAAAGGGGGGAACTAACAAAAATGACTGAAAAGGAGTAGTCTATGTATATTTTATATATTTGTAGTAGATTCTGTCATTTCTTAGGAAAGGATAATTCCACATAAATCTGTTTTCTTTCCAGCAATATCTAAATGAGAACAGTGGTCCTAAATTTTAGAGACAGATTAACATAAAATAAAAAGGTAGTTATAATTTGGATATTCTTAAATATAAAATAAGTGTGCCAGATGAATTGGTTATTATGCATAATCTTCCTCCCCCAACATGATCCCACTTTAGGAATATTACTTTATCTAGTTTTTCTAGGTGGTTTTACTTTTTATAGTCATTAAGATCTGTGATCTTTTTTATCTGCTTAAAAGATTGCTTGATAAAATACTTCTTTGTTGATACTGTAATTATACTGAATTCTGTTCTGTGGGGAGCAAATGTGAAAGTTATGTAGTCAGAACTGAATCAGGTCTTCCCCCAAATGTGTTTCTTTCCACAAAAAAAATCTAGGGAAAATATTGTGAAGGTAGAGACTAATGGCTTAAAAAAATCAACCATCAGTGAAAAAAAAAGTGACTTGTTCTTTTCCCAAGTAGTCATCTTACCCCAGTGAGGTCTAAAGGTGCTCTGGAATAGGGGAAAAGCCTCCGCATCTAGCTTGTTTGCATTCCTAACTCTCCCATTTAAACACCTTGGAGTTAGTAAGCCTGAATAAAGGTGGATTAAGTTAAGTTAAATTCAGTTAACTTAAAATGCTTCTTTTTGCCTACCTTTAGTCCTAGCTTTTGAGACTTAATAAATAAATTTTTCTTCTATCTATTGTGTAAGAGAATTCCCACCAATAACTTTGTACTTTTTTACTTCCTTATGGGGTCTAAGTGAAAAAAGAGAAAGAAGAAAGACGCATAGGAGACTTTTTTGGTGGTGGTGGTAGTTTTTACTTCTTTGCCTCTCCCTTGCTATTAACAGTTTAAAAAAAAAATTAACAGAAAAATTGAAAAAACCTGAGTGCCTGCTACAGCGACAAAAGCCACTGTTATCATCTCTCACCTAGATTGTAACAGCAGCCTCCTAACTGGTCTTCCTGCTTCCACCCTTGCTCCCTTGTTGTCTAATCCCATGACACTGCTGTGCTCAAAACCCTGCAATGGCTCCCCATTTGATTCCCCCCAAAATCAGATTTCTTACGGAGGGCTCTCAGGCTCTGGTTGCCATGACCTCTCTCACCTCTCCTCCTACCTGCTCTCTGTTCCAGCCACACTAGCTTCCTTGCCAGTCGCATTTCCTCAAGACTTTGCTCTACCTGATCCCACTCCCTCATATATGTTCTTTCCTCAGATACCTGGTTGGCTAATTCTCTCACTTCCATCCAGTCTTGCCTTAAATCTCAGCTTGTCAATATAAAGCCTACACTGACTATCTTTTAATACTTTAACCTGCCCCACTCACACTCCCATACTCCTGATCCTATTTCTGTTACAGTTTTAATTATGATAGGTGTGGTTATGCTCTGGTAATGACAACCCTGAAAACAGCTTAACAACAAAAGCTTATTTCTCATTTGTGTTTCATATCCATTACGGGTTAGCAAACAACTCTGTTCCACTTAGAACCTCAGGGACCCAGGCTGATGGAAGTTTGCCCATCTTGTGATGCATCTCAACATGCGGCTTCCAGCGTCACATCTGTAGGGAAGAGAGAGTTCATAGAATGATTGAAAGGGGCAAAAGTCACCTTTTTCCCAGTTCATTGTCAAAACCAGTCACATGGCCCCAATCTAACTGCAAAAGGAGCACAAGGAATATTTGGTGAACATTACTGTTTCAACACCTGTTCTCTTTTTATTTCTCCATAGTACTTATCATGTTTTATTGTATAATTTGTATATTTTATATAAAATGTCATTTATATATTTACATATTGTATAATTTGCATATTTTGTGTTTATTATTTAGTGCCTTTCCTCAGCAAGAATTTAAAACTTATTCTCCTAGAAAACCTCACTACTTACAGCTTCTTGGACACAAGCATTTCTTCATTTGCTCCTGCTGTTTGTAATGTCCTCTATCTTTTTTGCCCTGTGCTCCTTTTTCCTCTAAAGAGTAAATCCTCCTTATCTTTTGGGACAATTTGAATCTTAATCTGGGAGACTCAACTAACATCCTTTAAGTTAAAAGCCCATCCCTTAGACTCCCTCTGAATTTTTATTATACTCCTATCATAGCCCTTAACCTCCTTATAGGGTTACATGTCTGTCTGCCCCATTAAGCAAGTTCCTCATGCATATGGAAGAATGCCTGAAGAAATACATGGAGCCTAGAAAAGAAACTATGAGGATCCGAATAAGGACAGTGTAAGTAGGGTGAAGAGATGACAGAATCAAGAAATATTTAGAAAGTAAAATCAGCAAGACTTGCTTATTGGTTGAATATGAGGGATAAGGGAGAAATCAAGGATAATTCATACTTCTCATTTAGATTATGATACTTCCAAATGAAATAGGGAATATGAGAGGAGGAACAAGTCTAGGTGGTAGGATGGTGAGTTGGGTTTGAGGTATAGTAGGTTTAACTCCATAAGGATCTCAAGATGGAGATATGTGCAGGGGTTGGCTAAATGGTTCTTAATCCAAGGGCATGGATAGGTCTTCAGCATGCTAAGTAGTAGTTAAAAAATAAGAAAAGGTGAGACTGCCAGTAACTACTAAGGGCAGAACCCTTAGTTAAACTAACGTTTAAGGAACAATTAGAGGAATACATGCTCTTGTGCAGAAAACACAGAAAAAAATAGGTGGTGAAAGGGGAACCACGAGAGTGTGATGCTGTAGAAATCAAGGTATTTAGACTTTCAGGAAGAAATGTGTGGGCCATGTTAAAAGCAGTAGAGAAGTCAAATCAAAACAACCGTGTACTAAATCTTGACCACTCTTCTTGCAACCTTACTTAACTCTTTCAACTCCACTTCTTATTGAACCACCTTGAATTCTTATTGAATTGAACTATCTTGGCTTCAATTTCACTGAGAAATTTGAAGTTATCAGGCACATGCCCATCCATCAGTCATTTCCTCCTTCCCTTTAATATCAGGAGCTTCAAAGCCAAGTCTAATACCAGTGCCATTAATACTAAGAGTTGTCTACATTTTAAGTTTTTTCCCAATTTATGGCTTTCTGCTCCCAGTATCCCACCAAAATTTTTTGCAATAAGGTTGCCATTTGAAATTTTAGTGGAGGGGCAAAAATGGGCAACAAATTACGTGATGCTGAATATCAAAAGGAAGATGGGGAAATGGCAAATAGCAGTCAGTCACTGATGGAAGTGAGAGGGAGGTAATGCCTCCTCCCCAAGGGAGCAATGATATTCACCTGGACCAGATTCAGGCGTTATTCCAGAGGCACTTTCATTTTGAAGCTACAGTAAAAGTATGTCTCTTACCTGTTTTTCTTCTGTAGCATACCAGTGATTGAATCTTTACTGTAGAAGCAAAAATGAGCCAATTCCCACAACGAAGATTGTAGAAACATTCCATTTGATTCATTTGTTCATTCATGTAAAAGGATTTCCTGAATGTTTGCTATGTGCCATGCTTAGGGTTAGGTGCTGGGAATACAACGGAGAGTAAAAAACACATAGTTCTTGTTCTCCTGGAGTTTTGTAGTATAGTGATTTTTTATTTGCTTGTTTATATTTAACCTAATTTATTTAACTAATTTTACTTTTTTTTCCCTTTAGTATCCTCTTATATATGGACTGATTCTTATTCCCTGCTGGTGTTCTCTAGTTTGCCTAAGTAGAATTTACATGGGCATGCACTCCATTCTGGTAAGGAAAACATTGTATTCATAGAGCTTTATTTTTTTTCTAAAATCGACAGGCAATTGTATAATTTTTAATCATTTTCAAACTTACTGGAAACCTAAATGAGAAAATATAGTTAGTTACTGTAAATCTTCTTTGTTTTGCAAAAATAGAAACAGGATGCTTTGTAAAGTTTTAATGTAGTTATCACGTATTTCGTACAAACAGTTCCCACAATAACCAAGTATTATACTCAGGATAACATTTCTCCCTCCTTCCAGTTTCACTTTTATTTTCTCATTCTCTTCTATGCCTTTCCTACCACTGAGTCAAAACCAACAATGTAAATACAGACACCAAGGAGCTCTACTTATAAGTGAGGACCCCGTGACTAGAAGCTAAGTGAACTTAAACTGTCCTGGTGCCACTTGTATTTGAATATTAAACTCTAGTTTTCTCCTCTTTCCTGACAGTATTTTAGGGCTTACATCAGGTATTTTATTTTGAGAATGCAATTCAGTTTCAAAAGCAGCAGCACAGAGACCCTGTACTCTTTCAGCCAGACACACCTACTCGCTTCCCTTCCCCTCTATCCCACTGACATTTCCTAGTTCTGGCCTGCACCATCTCTTAACCGGATTACTGCAGCAGCTTCTTAATTAGCAGCCCCACTTCCAATAAGACACTGCTCCGAACAGTGTTTAGCCTCCTGTTGTAGTTTACTGCCCAACACACAAGTATGATGCCATACTGAATGACTTATGTTTCCTCAAATGCAAAGGGTGTTTCATATCCCAACACCAATAGGAATGCCTTAACCTCCACATGGAATGCCCTTTTCCTTTTCTTTGCCTAACGGACTATCCTCTCCTGTTCTTCACGACTCACAAAAAAACATTATCTCCTAAAGCCTCATTACCTTCCCCATCTTTCCTTTCTCAAGACTGGTTAGGTAGCCTTTCTCCCAGAGCATCTTGAACATAATTCTGGCATAACACTTATGCTAAATTGCTATTGCTTTTTTCTTTATCTCTCATCCCCACTAGATAATAAGAAACATGAGAAAAGTAACTCTCTATCCCTTGCATTTAGTGTGGTGTCTCTTAGGACACTGTGAATGTATTATGTATTATCTTGTAGATAAAGGATCAGAAGAAAGGTGGAGAGATAGAAATGAATTCATGGAATCCAAAAGTTTATAATGGGTTAAATAAAATTTTTCTTGTCCTTAAGAAGTTCACATTTTTAGACTTTTCGACTCATAAAAGTGTCTCATCAGCTTATCTCGTAGCTGTAGAAGTATTGGGTTTCTACTTCTTCCTCAGATTGCTTGCTTCCAGCAGCTGCCCCTTCACTAGTAAATTTCCAGAAGTCCCAAATGCTATGTTAAGAAGCAAACTATTTGTGTTTTATTTTTTATAATTATTTATATTAATGCAAATTATGAATTGGCATATAATTCTATCTTTCTGACTAATCTCTACTAATTTTATAATAGACTAAGTATCACATTTTTATATCAAATCTAATATTAGTCACAAGAAAATGTTTTCCATCTCTGTGCCATGTTACAGTTATTCCCTTCCACTACCAATTAGCAATATCGCACCTAAAAAACTAACAAAAGGTTATGCATCTATGAATGATAATATTATCCCTAGATTCATTATCATCATAAAAGAGGAATAAGAATCTTAATATATTGAATATGTAATCTCAACCATGCTGTTCTTAATAAAAAGGAAATGTATAGTGAATTGATTAAATATTCAAGCTGAGTTCAGTTCATGTTTAGATACTGGATAACATCTGTTCTTGAATCAGCTGAAGTAAAAACAATATTGATGTATTCTTTTTCATATCATGAGTCTGACAACCAAATCGTGAGTCCGATAACCCTTGGTCTTTTTTTTTTGGCCGCACTGTGAGGCTTGTGGGATCTTAGTTCCCAGACCAGGGATTGAACCCGGGCCCCAGCAGTGAGAACACCAAGTCCTAACCACTGGACCACCAGGGAATTCCCCAGCCCATCTTTTAATTATTCAAAAACGATCTTGTCCCATAAAATGTCTTTATCAGTTTTATTCTGACTAGCTACTGAATTTTATTATGTATAGCATTGCAAGTTGTTTTTCTTTTAAAAGTAAAATCACAGATGACTTGCAAGCATTGTAAATTATGTTTCTGTGTTATAAGCACAATTATTCCTAATCAATATTATATTGGTTTTATCATTTGATAATTGATATATGAAATTATAGTCCTAATGAACCCCCCCTTTTTACATTATGGATCTAATATATTCCCACAATTTTCACTTTTTCCTATATTTTAATGCTTCAGTAATTACCGGCATTTTGAACTATTTTCTTAATCATAATTTGTATCTTCATTGTTTATTGTGAAATTACTATGGAACTATAGGCAGAGTATGGCCTAGAAGTTACTAATAGGTGCTTAGATGCCATATTATCTAGGCAGATGTCTTTATTAACATTAAGAAGAAAGTTCTAATAATGTAGTCTAAATAATTTATAATGAGCACTTTGTTGAGTATTTTCCATATGCTTTGTTTTTATTGTTATAACACAAAGAGCAACACTTAAGTTTATTTTTAACATTTGCCTACCTTCCTAAATAGATTTTCTTAATCCCCAGAAAAGTAGAGGAGTTACTACATCCATTTCTCCTCTATTTATGTATGTATGTATGTATTTATGTATTTGTTTGTTTGTTTATTTTTTTGGCCGTGCCATGCGGCATGCGGGATCTTAGTTCCCCAACCGGGATCGAACCCATTGGGAGTGCAGAGTCTTAACTTAATGGGGAAGTCCCCATTTTTCCTTTATTCGTTATCAAACCTAGCTCTAAAAATTTCTTGAAACACAAGCCATTTTTAAATTACTAGATTAAGTACTTGACAAATTACTATTTTGTTTCTACATTAGTAAAATTATGAATATGTTATAATTACATTTACCCAAAATTGTACTAAAAGTTTATTTTTCTATATGTGGAAAGTCTTTTTCGAAAGGTATTATGAGATCATAAAGTAGAATGTACTTCTCAAACCCATTTTTATAACGAGACATAAAAATCAAACTAACCAAACAACAGGAAAAATCCTGAAAACATGTTATAGAGAAAGATCCAGAACAGTAAACACTAAGAGTTTTAATAGTAGTTATTTCTGGGTAATAATTACTTGTTATTGTTTATCCATATTTTCTAGTTTTTCTGTACTGAACATGTATTAAATTTGAATTTTAATTAAAGATAAAAATTTCAAAATCCATCCCTAATAATGCCTTTATAATCAAGGATTGCATTCCAATAATACATTTTGTTGTTAGAAACCCTGTTGGCATCACTGACATGTTGAATTAGAAGCAGAACACCTGAAATATGTTACAATTAAAAAAAAAACAAACCCCTAGGAGCCAGCAGAAGTCTTGAATTCTAGCCTCAGTGAATCACCAGCCTCTCTAGTTTTATTTACTGATTGGAAGAAATGAAAAGGAGACAATTTCAAATTTAATACATAATACATCTTTATTGAATTTATGGTATTTGATATCTTCTACCGTAAATTTGATAACCAGGAACATTCCATTCAAATGTGTAATTATTAACTTTTACGGCATATATGTTATCTATAATTAATAAGTATCTAAAATTATTTGCTAAGCTTCTTTTTGGAAAATTTCCTACTTTGAGTTCTTTATGCTACCTTTAACATCAGCTTTTCTTTATTGAATACTTTGTGCTGTAATGCTTAAAACCACTTTGTTACACATTTTAATATTGTACATTAAATTGATATTACAATGATAGCCACCATGTTTATGTCCTGAATTCAATCATTCTTCCTTCTGGTTCTGTAGCATGGAAATTAAATGTGCCTTTTTATCCAGGATAATATTATAAGTAATTAATAATTCAATCAGAAAAGGAGGCAGATTTGTATAGAGACTTGTAGCAATCTAAGTTTGTTGTTCATAGAGCTATAAAAGAAAAGCAGAGGACAACAAATATTGGATGTTTTATGTCATACTGAAATATACACCTAAAAATATAATTGATGTGTTATCATATATATATATAATCATGTAAATCAGCAAGTAAAAGAAAATCCAAAGGAATAGTTGCCCTAAAGACACAAATATACATTGTATAGAAAAGGAGGGCTTCCCTGGTGGCGCAGTGGTTGAGAATCTGCCTGCTAATGCGGGGGACACGGGTTCGAGCCCTGGTCTGGGAAGATCCCACATGCCGCGGAGCAACTAGGCCCGTGAGCAACAACTACTGAGCCTGCGCGTCTGGAGCCTGTGCTCCGCAACAAGAGAGGCCTCAATAGTGAGAGGCCCGCGCACCGCGATGAAGAGTGGCCCCCGCTTGCCGCAACTAGAGAAAGCCCTCGCACAGAAACAAAGACCCAACACAGCCAAAAATAAATAAGTAAATAAATAAATAAAATTAAAAAAAAAAAAAAAGAAAAAGAAAACGAATAGTCAATAAACATATGAAATAATGCTTAATTAATTATCAGGGAAATGAAAATTAAACATCAAGAAATACCAACAACTGATGGGATGTAAATTTCTATAAACATTTTGGAAATTTTTTATTCTCTTGTAAAATTGAACATGCACATATACTATGATTCTGCCATGACATTCCTAGGCATATGTCCTGGAGAAACTTTCATAGACCCGTACAGGGAACATAAAAAGAAAGAACATAGAGGCATTGTTTATAATGCTGGTTGGTTTAAGAATATATACCAATTAAGAAAGCATTCAAGCTCAACCATAACCAATGAACTAATCCAAAAGCTGAAAACGTCCTAAGTGACCATCAGTGGGAAAATAGTTAAATTGTATAACCACACAATAAAATATTATATAGTTGTGGCAGTGAATGACCTATAACTAACTACATATGATGAATGAATCTTAAAAACTTAATGTTAAGTGTAAAAAGCAAATCAAAGGAGACTGCGTACTGCCTAACATTTTTATAAAGCTCAGAAAGAAGCAAAACTAGGTAATGTTTTATTTGGAGATATGTAATAAAACAGTTTTTAAAAGCAGGTATTTATTCAGCTAATACTCAGGCTTATGCAGAGTGATAGAACTAGGAAACAGCATACCAATAGATTCAAAGTACTGGTAATATTATAGTTCTTTTTTGGGGCAGTGATTTCATACTCTTTTTGTAATTTCACATGTACTTTACGTATCTTATTCTATGTACTAACTATTACATAATAAAAATCTTAGGACAGAAAAACGTTAAGCAACTACTCTGTTGCTTAACTGTATTGAATGCTGTTGAGAAGTAACCATTGTTTTGGGCAGCATAAAGGTCACTAGTATCCATGAAAAGAGTGGTTTCAATGCAGTGATGAGTTTAGGAAAAAATAGGAAGTGAGAAAGTGGAGGCAGTGAATATAAGCAACTCTTCTGATAAATTTTTCAGTGATACTAGATCCCAGGATTTCATTTTGTTTGTTTTAAGGTGGAAATTCTGAAACAGTTTTGTTCATGTCAGGAATGATTCAGAAAGGAAAGTTCTTTTAATAATAGTGTTATTTCCTCCAATAAACCATCTTCTATTTTCTACCCGGTTGTTTGTACCTAAAAGTAGGAGTCATTTTTGATCCCTTTTTCTTTTCCTTCTCTCTTACATTCAGATCATCACCAAGCTGAAGTTCGTCACCTCTAATTTTAAAATATTTTACTAAATCCATCTATGTACGTCTCTTTATATGGACCATATCTAGAGTGAACCACTACAGTAGCCTCCCACTAGTGTCTCCTGTCTTCCATACTTTACCCCTATAATATATTCTCTACACAGCAGATGGAGTGTTCTTCTATAAATATCCATCAGATTTTATTACACTCCTACTTGGGAATCTTTCAGGCTCCCTATCACTTTTGAAATAAAATCTGAACTTCTTACCTAGCCTACAGGGGCCCTCTCTACATGATTTGACATGTGCCTGTCTCTTGGATCTCATATCACATCACTCTTCTCACTATTTGAGCCACACGGAATTTCTCTCAGTTCCTTGAACTCACTAGGTTCTTTTCTGCCTCAAGGCCTTGGCACTTGGTATTCCCTCTACCTGGGACACTTCTGCTTAGATCTAAAGGTAGGGCTGACTCTTTTTTGGAATCAGATTTCTGCTCAAGGGTCACCTCCTCAGACAGGTTTCCCTAATCGCTCTAATAGGGTCTTTCATCATTCTATCCCATTGTCTTGTTTTAATTTCTTTATAACAATCTGAAATTGTAATATTTATCTATTTTTTACTCACATGGTTATTGTCAGTCATCCCCACTAAAATGTAGGCTCTATGGCAGTAGGAATCTTTTCATTTATTAAGCAGTGTATCCTCAGCCCCTAAAATAGTGTCAGGCACATGTAGGTACTCAATAAGTATTTGTTCAGTGAATAAATGAATGAATGGGAAAAGGAAAAATAGGCTTTGTATCCTCTTTAGTCATGGAAATAATTATGTATTTAAATGTGTGATTATTATAGTAAATGCATGAAGATGAAGTCTTTGAAAAATAAGTACAGTTGATCCTTGGACAACGTGGAGGTCAGCACAATCAAAAATCCACCTATAATTACAGAGTGCCCTTCATAAACTTGGTTCCTCTGTATCTGCAGTTCCTTTGTATCAGGGGTTCTGCATCCTCAGAGTCAACCAACTGGGGATCATGTAGTACTGTACTACTGTTTCCTATTGAAAAAAATCAGCAGTTAAGTGGATCCACACAATTCAAACTCATGTTGTTTAAGGGTCAGCTGTATATTGTTTTTCCCAGAAATCACAACTACGTACGTTAAGCATAGTTTATTGTTCATTTGAATATACATTTGTGTATAGCATATATGTATTAATTTGTAAAAGGACAGAACTATAAAAGTATAATCATTTTATTATCATCAATGAATCTTTTTAGTATTATTAAAACAGCTTTTAGTACCTATTATGTAAAGTTTACTTTAAGAATGTGACATATTTAAAAAATGTACATTTATTAACATTGAAATGTGAAATATATATATATATATATTTCCTTAAATGCCAAAAAATTATTATACTAAACAACTCTACCTTCTTCTTTTCTCAGGATGTTATTGCTGGATTCGTATATACCATTTTAATCTTAGCTATCTTCTATCCATTTGTGGACCTGATTGACAACTTCAACCAAACTCACAAATATGCTCCATTAATCATCATCGGGCTTCATTTAGCCTTGGGGATCTTTTCTTTCACTCTAGACACTTGGAGTACATCCCGGGGAGACACAGCTGAGATTCTAGGAAGTGGTGCTGGGATTGCATGTGGATCTCATTTTACCTATAAAATGGGTCTAATATTAGATCCTCCTCTGGATATATTACCTTTACCTAGGCACCCCATTTCAGTGACTCTGTTTGGAAAAGCCATATTGCGGATTCTCCTAGGGATGTTGTTTGTACTAGTAGTCAGAGATATAATGAAAAGGATCACTATTCCTTTAGCCTGTAAAATCTTCAATATACCATGTGATGATGTTCGAAAAGCAAGACAGCACATGGAAGTTGAACTTCCTTATCGGTATCTTACCTATGGAATGGTTGGTTTCTCTATCACATTTTTTGTTCCTTACGTATTTTTCTTTATTGGTATCTCTTGATGGAGAAATATTATTTACAGTAAGAAAGGAGGGTATCAGTTACTGATATCTAAAACCATATTCTAGTTAAAAGCCAAATCAGAGTTAGGCTTTTGCAGGAATTTAACTTAAATAATTATTTAAGTAAATTCATAAGAGTCAGGGCATTTTATCATTGCACATCCAGTTATTGTTTTAGGTGAGCTGAGCTATTTCAACATTGAGAAAATGATAAGTATCCATTTGGAATGTTCATGTAATATTTGGAGAGTTTTGTGCTGTTATGGATTCAAGTTATATATAATATATATTAAGGAACATAATATACAATTATGTATCTAATATATGTTATATATAAAATAATATACCTAAGTTTTTTTTTAAACCATGGGGGTGTATTATAAAATCAATAATAATATGCAAACAGTTGTGCCTGTGTATTTGGACTTAATACAGGTATGTTGTTATTAACAGATATATTTAATGTTTATTTACTATGGGAGCCATTTCCTGATCAAATTGCATAATTACTAGACCAGAATTCGTATGCTACCACATATTGATTTACTGCCTCTTTTTATACTGCCATCACCTTTCATGTTACTCATGATGTTGAACATAGGAGGCATTTTTAATGGACCAAATTTTCAGAAAAATTAGTTTTTGGATTCCTTTTTTTGTTTCCCAGTTCTGTACACTGTGTTGAATGTACTTTATTTGCACTTGTTCTGGACATTAGTTTAATAATTCAGGTACTGAATTTTATTGCTTGCTAATTGTGCCTTTCTGTTGCTGAATTAAGAAATGCCATGTATACTGTGATATAAAAATAAGACTAACTTTATCTTAAGTTACATATAATCAGACAAATATTTAAAAAAATATCTGTCAAGCTAACAGGGCTAGCAGTAAACCACCTTCAGTTCTTTAGCCTTTGTTTAGAAAGAAATGTGGAATGGACTAAACTTTCTCACTAATTTATTGGGAACCTAAATGGATAAATATTTCCATTTTTGTAGGTATTTTTCTGTGCATTGTAAGTTATAGGAACAAGATATATTTTTTGTACATTGTCTTGATCGTTTATACTACAGGTAGATATTTCCAATGAATGGAACTGTAATTGAACTTTATAGATGGGACAATGCACGTTTCATATGTAAACAAACCATGTTTCTAAATTATTTGGAAATGCTTGGGTTTAGCAGTGTTAACTTTTAATACCATTTATTAGCTACTACGGTAAATTATAAAATTTTAAAGTATCAGTATTTCAGGCCCTATTTTTTTTTTCAACCTTTTATTATTTCCATGGTGGAATATTTGAGTATAAATATTAAACTATTCTTTATTCTGTTCGTGCCTTTATATTTTGAAGTGTAATTGTAATTAGGTTAACATTAAGTTTATTTGTAGTAAGTTTTTCATAAAGAGAATTAACTTTCCATGTAAATGAGCATCAGGTATGGAATTACTGACTTAGTGCAATATCTGTCTGATTATCCAGAGGTATCAACTTAAGATGTTTCTATTTTGGGCAGCAAAACTATTTGAGCTCATATTTTTATAATTCTGATTGAGAATTTAGGGACATGATAATTTTTGCCAATAGTGAATCTGATAATTGTAAGTAAAGCAACTAAATTTTCGACATTTACCTATTAACAGAAAACCAAGGCACTTAGGAACATATCGGTACGTTGGAAAATGTGCAAAGAACTTTTCTTTCAAAATGTGTTCACTGAATCAAATTTTAGGGACTATTTCCCATAATTTGAGTATATGCTATCTTATTAATTTTTATATCTAGCTTAAAAGGTATTTGAAAATATTCCATTTCTTTGTGATTTATTATTTTCTGTCCTATGATAGTTCCATGCTAAATGTATTTTAAAATAAAAGCCAAATTCAAGATTGGAGGGTGTTTTGTTTGCCTTCTATGCATTTGTTTCTGTATTGTCTGGTAGAGATTTGTAAAATATATCTAGTATTTTCATTCTAGCAGTCTTTTCCTTTGAAGCATTTTATTCAATATAAGTACTGTTTTTAGAAATAGAAGACATTGAAGAAATTCTTTAAGGTTCAAACTGCTTTGGGCTCTATATATGATCATTCTGACACTGTACTTTTAGTGAAAAGTTTCATAACTTTATTTTTAAAACTTATGCATAAAACATGTTTCAGTAAAATCCACGACTAAGTATTGTAGGTAGTTGGCTGTTAATCCATTAATTCAGGAATTAATCATAATACAAGGAACAGGTACTTTTACAAGCAAAATAAACATATGGACATTTCATTTTGTAATTATAAAGTGCCATGACATGTGAACTGCAAAAACTAGGGCTTCCCGAAAGTCATTATAAGACCTAATATAAAGCAATGCTACTATAGTAGACTTATGTAATTTAATTTTATCTACTAGCTTTCTTTACAAGTAATGTTTATTAAATGTGTCTTTCAAAGACAACATAAAAATTAATTCAGTGATATGAGTATAATTTAAAGGCAGATTTTCATAAAATGTTTGATAAAGATGAGTAAATGTTAAAATGTTTTTATTTTGAGTAAAGTTGTATATAATCACACAATTTTATACGGCAAAGATTTTTTATTGCCAAAGCAATTTCATTCTTATTAATGAAGAATGTTTACTCTAGATTTAAAACCAAACTGTTTAATCTGGACATCAATAAGGCCCAGTTTTTAAAATGCAACTTTATAGCTGAATTAGTTTTTCTGAAGGGAGTTTTTGTTGCTTGCTGTGGAGATTATTTTGAGAAAGGGAAGAGGCAATAGTTTGAGAAAGTAATTTTGATGTAGTGGATGTTACTATGCTATTATTTTGTCAAATTTTGGTCGTGTTCTTCCAGTTTTTGCTGTTATATACATAAGTTAAAAAGAAAACTTTTAAACTTGAATGTTAAATAACTTTTACACTTGGATTTTAATGGTGGTTACATAGGCTATAAATAGCACAATAAAAATAAGTTTTAACATGCTAATTACAAAGGACATTTTAGAAAGCTCTTCATTTTTAAGCACACCAGACCACTACAAATCTTTATAAACAAAGCATGCCATGCCTTCCTTGTGAGACACACAGGAGGGAAAATTCAAAGAAAAATAAGTATTTTTTTAAAATAAAAATGTTTACAGAAATAAACACTAGCTTTTTAACCTCAACTATCTGGTATCTGCTAATTTGTCCTTCTTTTTTCCTTTCATCATGCTTAGTCTTGGTGCACTTTCCATGGATGTCTAAAAAGCCTAGCTCCTAGTACTGTAAGCAGCAGGATATGACAGAAATCTAAAGTGTGTTTTTAAAGGGTATTTTCCTGTCATTTTCTAAAAGCCAAGTGAATTTTAAAATAGCTTTATGACCTATACTAACAGCTTGTATCATGATGTCTACAACATCATTGGGTCTATTTCAACCTTAAATGTCATAAAGTCCATTATCTCAGGTTTTAAAAGTTCATACACTTACCTATTATGCTGTTTGCAATATTTGTTTGATTTAATACATATTTTTAAAGTTTCCTTTGTTACATAATGACATTTTCTTATGAGATGTAAAATGGATTCTCTTTTTAAAAAATAGTTACTACAGTAATATTACCTCTTCAGATTTGAGGTTTGTCCCTTGTCCTAAATTAGGGGTTCTCATAATTGAAATCCATTGTAGCACATATCACAACCTGTAATTATTTATGTATCATTTTCTTAAATTTTCTATCTTCATCTCCATGATGTAAGCTCTATGAGGAAAAGTGGCTTGTGCCTCTATTTACTTCTGGATCCCTGGGACAGAGCACGCATAATAATATATATTGAATGACTACCCAGTCTCTAGACAGGCTTCAGTATGTGTGTTTATCTGGGTGAAAAATTCTACAATTTTCATCAGCTTCTTAGAGAGACCGGTGATCTAAAAAAGTTTAAAATTATGTAATAGTCTACATTTTACTTCTTGTTCTAGCTGTTTTAAAGGTTTAGGTTGTAAGTAAATGCATCCAATTCATCTAGTAAAAATTTTGTCACTTTTCATGCAAATATTTAAAGGATAATCATTTAGATTCTTGAAATGTTTTACATGTAATTACTATAATACCCCATTGTATAGAATGTGATTTGTATCCAAATAAGTTTTAAGATGTTATTTTCTTTGGAATTAAAATAAAATCTGAGAAGAAAATATTCTGCATATATGGGGATATAACTTTAGTTTCTAGTAATAAGCTATATAAATATGTTCTTGAGAATATTACTTTGTACAGTTTGATCTTTAATCTTTCACATAACCAACTACTGCACAATCTGTGATTTTTATAATTAAAGTGATATTTATAATTAAAATGTAGATGAGATATAGTCAGGGCTTAAATATCAATTTTTTTACTTAAGCACAAAGACTCCCCTGGATTCCAAATGTCTCCAGGCCCAGACTTACGGAACTCAACTGGGGTTGGTGACAATAAAGTGGATTCTAATTCCCCTAATATTTAAAGTTCCCCCAGTGTCCGCCTCCCTGCTTTTATCTGGGCTGACTTAAGGGATAAAATTCACCAAACTCATTTTAATGGTGGTGTTACTTTTGCTAATTTCTGATTGAAATGCTGTGATGACAAACTTGAAAAAGTAAAAGAAAAAAAAGTAGTCCCTCAACATTTCCACTCTGCAAAATGTTTCAAATAGCTTTACAAAATAAATATTTTAAAAATATTTCTTTCTCTTGGCAGTATATTCCCAAAATCTTATTTAAATTATTCATGGACACAAGCTGTAAATTTTTAAAATTAACATATAACTTAATTTATAAATATCATTAATTAATTACAAACCCAAACATGACATTTATGTCTGAAATATTTTTCTTCCTTTTCTAAAAATAAGTTGTCTACATTTTCCAACTATGTTATATATGTTAAGGGTAATCATAGATTTACAAAACACTTTATTTTTTTAATCTATTTTTTATTGAAGTATAGTTGAATTACAATGTTGTGTTAATTGCTGTACAGCAAAGTGACTCAGTTTTATATATATATATATATATATATATATATATATATATATATATATATATACATACACATTCTTTTTCATATTCTTTTCCATTATGGTTTATCACAGGGTACTGAATATAGTTCCCTGTGCTATACAGTAGGACCTTATTGTTTATCCATTCTATATATACCAATTTGCACTGCTAATCCCAAACTCCCACTCCTACCCTCTCCCACCCCCCTCCCCCTTGGCAACCACCAATCTATTCAAATGTCCCTGATTTTGTTTCTGTTTCATAGATAGGTTCATTTGTGTCATATTTTAGACTCCACATATAAGTGATATATGGTATTTGTCTTTGTCTTTCTGACTTCACTTAGTATGATAATCTCTAGTTGCATCCATGTTGCTGCAAATGGCATTATTTTGTTCTCTTTTTTATGGCTGAATAGTATTCTATTGTATATATGTACCACATCGTCTTTATCCATTCATCTGTCAATGGACATTTAGGTGGTTTCCATGTCTTGGCTATTGTGAATAGTACTGCTATGAACATAGGGGTGCATGTATCTCTTTGAATCATAGTTTTGTCTGGATAATATGCCCAGGAGTCGGATTGCTGGGTCATATGGTAAGAATTACAAAATACTTTAGATGTATCTGGCATCTTAGAGCTCATATATGGCAATTTCTTACCAAGTGCATAAATCTATTCTATAATATTATTAGCAGATAATCACATGCAGTCTTCTTAAATACTTAGGCAGACTGTAACTTTATGATGCATTATTGAAATAAATGAATGAATGAAATAAGTGAAATAAAATTTCAATGGGCTAAGAGCAGTGTGGTGAGACAGAGGATACATTTTAGGTAGAAGTAATCGGATGAACCAAAACATGGAAATGGGATGTATTAGACCTGTTTGGCAAACAAATGGATTGCAGTTTGTCTGGAGCATCAAGGTACCTGGAAGGGAATGGTAGAATGTAAAGCTGAGAAGTTTGTTAAATTGTTCAGTAAACAATGGTAATAGTGGATGTTGCCTTTTTTTACCAGTAGAAGAGCTGCACTATTTATTGCTTGTGGATGAAATTACACCCAACTTGAAGGTAATCAAAACTATTGTTTGGGGCTTCCCTGGTGGCGCAGTGGTTGAGAATCTGCCTGCCAATGCAAGGGACACGGGTTCGGGCCCTGGTCTGGGAGGATCCCACATGCCGCTGAGCAACTGGGCCCGTGAGCCACAACTACTGAGCCTGCGCGTCTGGAGCCTGTGCTCCGCAACAAGAGAGGCCGCGATAGTGAGAGGCCCGCGCACCGCAATGAAGAGTGGCCCCCGCTTGCCGCAACTAGAGAAAGCCCTCGCACAGAAACGAAGACCCAACACAGCCATAAATAAATAAATAAAGTTTTTTTAAAAAAAGTTATATTCTGAAGAAACATAAAAAAGAGAAAATAACAACAACAGAAGGGTGTTAACAAGTAGCTAATAAAATGAAAGACACTAAGGACAGAAGCATTAAAAAAAAAGTTTAAAAAAAAACAAAAAAAACTATTGTTTGTTCAATAAATAAGGATATATTTTTACTCTGTGATAACGGAAGAGAGTTGTGTGTTTAGCTTTAAGTCTTGTTTACTTATTGAGAAGAGAAGTAAGGCAATTTTTTATTATTAATCCTGGATTTTATATGAAGAAGCCCAAGGCCTTGAACTTTGGTGACATGAGATCATGACTGCTACAGTTGCAGTTATTTAGAGGAGCCCCAAGTGACTTAGGAGAACTTTGAATGTGAAGTTATACTCCCCCAACCTTCCACCCTCACTAGAGGGTTGTAAAGCAAATAATGGCACACCAAGAACCCCGCAAACAACCCTAAGGAATGCAGCATGAGGACTGCAGAGTTTGCAGGCCTTCATGTGTTCCACAACAAGGACTCCCTCCCAGGGGATGCACTGGGATTTCGAGACATGCTCTGGGAGTAATGTTGGTGTTCTTCAATTTATCTCCTATCCCACCATACTTGAGACTGAACTTTCTTCTTTGGTTTGAAGTCAGAACCTATCACACATCTGATCAACCCCAACTGCTTGAGACATGGATTGTGGGGTGAGCGTAGGAAGGATGTTTGCTAGTAGAATCACAGAGACCCATAAATATGTT
Organism: Balaenoptera musculus; assembly: GCF_009873245.2. Lineage (NCBI taxonomy): Eukaryota > Metazoa > Chordata > Mammalia > Artiodactyla > Balaenopteridae > Balaenoptera > Balaenoptera musculus. The sequence continues at coordinate 138,185,946 of NC_045786.1, read as the reverse complement.
CTATATATGTCAGGTAATCCACAATACGCCCATGAGCACCTGATTTTTCTGATTCAACATTATTGTTCAGGAGGGTTCTTAGCTTCCTCGTTAGAAGTGTGTATGTGTGTCTATTACCTATTTTAAAAGGACATAATAACTATATTGTCTTATATTTACCTTCCAGTTAGCCCTCAAACATGTTACTAGACAGTGCAGACCTGCAAGTATAGCCATTCCATATCATTCACTTGAAACTCTCATTCAAAGAACCCTTTGGCGACTTTTCCATGAGACGGTTTTGTAAGCAGAACAGAAAGATCATAGAATTTTGTTTTGGGGGACTTTAAGGTGTTCCATGTCATAATATGTTACATTCTTATGCTTGTCCTTGCAAGTCTATCATAAAGCTGACTTCAGATTCCCAGCTTGCAAGCAGTGGTTTCTCTCAAATCCTGACCCTGATAAAGAACTCTTCATTTTTTACAGAACTCTTGTTCATCCTTGTGAAAATTTTTGTGTATGAATTCCAGTCTGCATGAAGATGCTGGTGCCAAATTGGTATTGACTTTTATGTTCCCATTCTGTGTCTGTTTTCTCCAGTAAATACCACAAAACAAGTATGTTGAATAAAAGAAACAGACTCAAGCCAGTATGTTGCAGATGACGTCAGAAGAGCAGAATTTTTGTTTTGACTTTGTTTTGTGTTTGACTATAATTTGCTGTATACCTTTAGGCACTAGATCCGTCTTCGTGAAACACCATGTCCTCACATACAAAATGAAGACGTTGGACTTGATGTTCTCTAAGATCCCTTTCAACACTAAAATTTAATAAACTGTACTAGACGAAGCATGCAAAAACAAAGGGAATATTTCTATTGGTTTTATGAGGATACTGAAATTTAACAGAAAAAATGTTACTCCCTTTTCACTGAGGGAATAGAGTCGAAGGAGCCTATCTTGTCCTGTCCATAAAAGGTTTGTAGACACTAGTCTAAGAAAGTTTCAAGTTTCTCCAAAGAGAAACAATGAGTTAATAGCTTTAGAAGGGTCATAATAGGAGGTTATAAGTCTCGGTCATAATTCTTGTTTGAATCACAAGGTTTAAAGTGACCACTAGGCATTACCTAATCCAGCCTACTATCCAAATAGCTCTGAACTGTAATCCCTAAACAGATGGTTCTTTACAAAATAAAGGGAGGGGGGCAAGGACAGGGTAGATGCCAAAGACCTCAGTAGTTCTATAATTCATTCAACAAATCTTGCTAGCTATGGAGATGAACATGTAAATGAAAAAGAGAGAGAGAAAGAGAAAGAAGAAAATTCCCTTTGGGAATCTCAATCAGAACTAAAAGAAAAAACAGAGAAGAGAATGCTTGATAAAGAATGTAAAACTACCTCATTACAAGCATAAATCTCATATGAACATTGAAGATTCATGTTGTATTTTAGAAAATAAGACCCTTGTAATAAATTCAAGACATTTAAAAATTGCAGAGCACATTATCAAGTTATATTTTTTAAAAATAAAATAAGCAGAACATAAAATCACTACCTTTGTTCATTAGAACATTTCTAAAATTTCAACAGTGCTCATTGCAGTAAGGCATTTAAAAAATGTTTCAAAAGTTCTGTTAGAAAACATGAGATTATTGAATGTCAGTCAGCTGTTTTCTTACAGTGAAATTTTTTCACAGAAATGAGAAGTTAACCTGCCACAAAAAATTACATGAGATATATATGGATACATTGGTGGTGTAAAAAAATTCAAATACAAGAAAAGCAGAAGTCCTATTTGACCATTATAACAATTGCATTCTCCTCCCAGAAATAACCAGTGTTGCCATTTGGAGGGTTTTTTTTTTCTTTTGTATGTATATATTCACACATGTTGAAATACATAATTGTGTTTTATAAAAGTTGGGTTTTCTAAACAAAAGCAGGATGTTGTACATATTGTTCTGCAAATTGCTCCCCTCTTTTTTTTTTTCCAATTAATGATATATATTGGAGTTCATAGAGAACTTTTCTCCTGGAGTTATCTTTTTTATCCTGAAACATGGACTTTTTCCCTATCTACTAAATTGCTGCCAAGAGCACACAAACATGGTCTGCCTCATGTCTCTGTTCTCAGCTTCTTGCGAATTGTCTGTATATTGTCTCCACTTCCTCACCACCCATTCCCTGTTTTATTTGAGAATTTATAACAATTACAGAAAAGTGAAAAGAATATAATAAATATCTATATTCCCATTACCTAGAATGAACTACCCTTGGTATTTTGTCATATTTGCTTCCAGTCTATTGTATTTTACTTTTTAAAATTGAGATATAATTGACAAATAACATTATATTAGTTTTGAGTGTACACATGATTTGATTTATGTATATATTATGAAATGATCACCATAATATGCCTAGTTAACATCCATCACTACACATAGTTACAATTCTTTTCTTATGATAATATCTTTTAAGATTTACTGTCTTAGCAACTTTCAAGTATATAATACAGTATTATTAACCATAGTCACCATACTGTATGTTACATCCCTGTGACTTATTTATTTTATAACTGGAAGTTTGTACCTTTTGGCCACCTTCACCCATTTTGCCCACTCTTCTCCCCCCACCTCTGGCAACCACCAATCTATTCTCTGTATCCACGAGTTTGTATTTTTGTTTTTTAGATTCCACATATAAATGAGATCGTATGGTATTCATCTTTCTCTGTCTGACTTATTTCACTTAGCGTAATGCCTTTAAGCTCCATCCATGTTGTCGCAAATGCAAGATTTCATTCTTTTATATGGCTAAATAATATTCCATTGTGTGTGTACATACGTGTATTTATTTTCTTTATCCATTCATCCATTGATGGGCTTTTAGGTTGCTTCATGTCTTAACTATTATCAGTAATGCTACAATGAACATGGGGGTGCAGATACCTTTTCAAGTTAGTGTTTTTGCCTTCTTCGGGTAAATACCCAGAAGTAAAATTGCTGGATCATACAGTAGTCCTTTTTAAAATTCTTGAGCAACTAACATACTGTTTTCTATAGTGGCTACACTAATTTACAGTGCCACCAACAGTGTACAGGATTCCCTTTTCTGCATATCTTTATTTGTCTTTTTGATAATAGCCATTCTAACAGGTGTGAGACGATATCTCATTGTGCTTTTGATTTGCATTTCCCTGATGATTAGTGATTTAGTGTATTTTTAAAAAGAAGTAAAACGTTACAGAAGCATCTTTTCATCATTGCCCTATTCCCATCTCCTCTCATGATTTGCAGAGGCAATTGTTATGAGTCCTTCCAGTCCATTGTTTACTTTTACGCACATATTTGTATATCCATAACCACTGTACAATATTTTATGTATTCTTTTAAATATCCATCAATGGTATCATTCAACAATTGCTTTTCTTTGATTCAGCATTATGTTTTTGAGATATATCCCTGTTTATAATTTATAGATCTAATTCATTTGTTATCTAATGTATAGTATTTCATTATATAATTATATCACAATTTATTTATACCTCTAGAAGGGACAATTAAATTATCAATATGGTTCATTAAAAAATATAATAGACTTTATTTTTTAGAGCTGTTTTAGTTTCACAGTAAAATTGAGCAAAAAGTATAGAGGGTTCTCACATTCCCCCACCTCTCCTCTCCCCAAACCTTACATAGCCTCTACCACCATCAACATCCTGCACCTGTGCAGTACATTTGTTACAATAGCTGAACCAACACTGACGCATCATTATTAATCAAAACCCATAGTTTACATTAGAGTTCACTCTTTGTGTTGTACACTCTATGGGCTTGACAAATATATAATGACGTGTATCCACAATTATAGCATCATACAAAATAATTTCAATGCCCTAAAAATCCCCTTGCTCTACCTATGCCTCCCTCCTTCCCCCTAAGGCCCTGGCAACCACTGATCTTTTCACTGTCTCCACAGTTTTGCCCTTTCCAGAATGTCGTATCGTTGGAATCATACAGTAATAGCCTTTTCAGATTGGCTTCTTTCACATGTTAATATGCAATTTTATATTAAAATAACATGCTTTGATGTACAACACAAAGAGTGAGCCCTAATGTAAACTATGGACTTTAGTTAATAATAATGTATCAATGTTGGCTCCTCAATTGTAACAAATATCACATTAATGCAAAAATTAATAGGGGGGGGTTGGGGAGGGGATTAGGGGGCATATCTTTATTTTTCCCCCAGTTTTTCTGTAAACCTAAACTTACTAAAAAAAAAAATCTCAAGGTAAAAAAAAAAAATAGACTTACAAAACTTAACTCAAAGTGGATAAATTAAGAGCTAAAACTATAAAATTCTTAGAAGGAAACATAGGAATAAATCTTTGTGACTTTGGATTAGGCAATGATTTCTTATATATGACACCAAAAGCACAAACAATAAAAGAAAAAATAGATAAAATGGACTTCATCAAAATCAAAAACTTTTGTGCCTCAAAGGATACCATCAAAAAAGGAAACAGACAATCCACAGAATGGGGCGAAAATATCTGATAAGGGTCTAGTATCTAGAATATATAGAGATCTCTTCCAACTTAATAACAAAAGATTAATGACTCAATTTTTAAAATAGGCAAAGGATTTGAATGACCTTTCTCCAAAAAAAATATACAAGTGACCAAGAAGCACATGAAAAGATGCTCAACATCCTTTGTCATTAGAGAACTGCAAATCGAAACCACAATGCGATATCACGTCACACACTAGGATGACTATGATAAAAAAGACGAACAATAACAAGTGTTGGTGAGGATATGGAGAAATTGGAATTCTCAAGCATTGCTGATGGGAATGTAAAACAGTGCAGTGTCTTTGGAAAACAGTTTGGCATTTCCTCAAAATACAAGCAGAGTAATTATATGACCCCGCAATTTCACTCTTAGGTATTTACCCAAGAGAATTAAAAAAATATACGTCCAGGGCTTCCCTGGTGGCGCAGTGGTTGAGAATCTGCCTGCCAATGCACGGGACACGGGTTCGAGCCCTGGTCTGGGAAGATCCCACGTGCCGCGGAGCAACTAAGCCCGTGAGCCACAGCTACTGAGCCTGCGCGTCTGGAGCTTGTGCTCCGCAACAAGAGAGGCCGCGATAGTGAGAGGCCCGCGCACCGCGATGAAGAGTGGCCCCCGCTCGCCGCAACTAGAGAAAACCCTCGCACAAAAAAAAAACAAAGACCCAACACAGCCAAAAATAAATAAATTAATTTAAAAAATAAATAAAAAATAAAAACTAAAATGAAAAATAAAAAGTTCTATAAAAACCTTTGTGACAATTTCCTTGTGGAATTATGCAAGAGTTTCTCTTGGGTACATATCCAAAGTGGAAGTACTGGGTTGTGAATTATGCACATTTATAATTTTAGTAGCTACAAACAAATTGCTCTCCAAAGCAATAGTACCAATTACAATCCCAATAACAGTACTTTTTTGCTTCACATCATTGCCAACATATCCTATTTTATGCTTTTTAGTTTTCGCTAATATATGAGTATGAAATGGTATCTTGTTGCTTTTATTTGCGTTTCTACTCCTCAGTGCAATTGAATGCTTTTCCCTCTATGACCATTCGAGTTTCCTTTTGTGGTTTGCCTACTCCAATGTTTTACCCATTTTTCTACTGGATTGCCTTTAAAAAATTGATTTGTAGGAATTCTTTAATCTTTATCTACGTCACTTATTGAGCCTTGTTTGTTATATCTTTTGCAGTATGGAGTTTTTTTCTAGTTTAAGATAGTAAACTTATTAACCTTTTGCTTTATGGCTTATGCTTTTTTTTTTTTTTTGGCTACGCTGAGTGGCTTGTGGGATCTTAGTTCCCCAACCAGGGATTAAACCCAGGCCCTCGGCAGTGAAAGTGCTGAGTCCTAACCATTGGACCGCCAGGGAATTCATGGCTTATGCTTTTTAAGTTTTATTTATGAAAGCTTTCCCTACCTTGTAGCCAGAGGATATTTCCCCATGTTCTCTTCTAGTACTTATAGAATTTGTGTCCCCCACTCCCATCTGTATATAGTTACTCCATCTGGCTTTTACTACCTACTTCTTTGACTTAAACTTCATCCCAGTCACAATGGCCTTTTTCTCTAACTCAAGAATCACAGCCTTTGCCATTGCCATCTCTCCCTACGTCTTCATATGCATGGCTTCCCCTCATCATTCAGATCTCAGCTTAAATAGCACCTCTTCAATGAAGCTTTCCTTGGTCATCTTATCTAATGGGCCCCCATCTCCTACATGTTTTTCTTTATCACATTATCCTGTTGTATTTTTTTCATAGCACTGAAATTATGTTGTTTATTTGTTTGCTTGTTATATTCTTTCCCCACTAGCCTGGAAGCTCCATGAGGGCAGGAACTATATCTATCATGTTCTCTGCATTATTCCCAGCACCAACTCAATAAATGACTGAATAGAGCCTATGAATGACTGAATAGATCTACCTTATTATTTTACAGTGCTGCATGGTATAATTACATAAATCTACCAGAGTTTACTTAATGATTACTATATTAATGGACTTTCAGATTGCTGCTAATTTTTTGCTATAACAATGCTACTCTAAAGATTCTTGTATGTGTCTTTATTTATTATTATTATTATTATTTTGTAATTGCATGTGACTGCAAATAGGCAGGGAGCCAACAGAGATGAATAAATAAGACTATATCCTGTCCTCTTTCCTAACAGCATTTCTATTTCCTTTTTCCACAGAGATTTAAAGAGCCCTCGTACCCAAAGTAATTTTGAAACATAAAGCAAGTTTGTTTCTTTTAATAGCTAGATCCAAAGAGAAAGTTTTTGCTTTATCATCAAGAATGTATTCTCTGTCCCAGTCTAGTTAGATCTGAAATTCTCTTATGTCTCAGAAATCACCATGGGATTGTAAGAAGATAGATAGAAGACCCTTAAAATTACCTCTACAAATAATTTTAAGTTTGATCTTTCATCATCATCATCTTATTCATCTCTGTTGGCTCCCTGCCTGTACATGTCTTCAGCAAGTAATACTAGAATGTTTAAAAGTCCAGTACCGAACATTTTGTAACTATCATTTTTAATGGATATTTATTGCTATTTGTATTCCCTTTATATTTAATAGCTGTTGGTATACTGACATATATCAAAAATGTATAATTTAAGAAAATTAGTACTTAAAATCTGCTTCTGGAGGGAGTCTTTACAACACATGTTTCACCTCCAGGACAAAAACCGATCAACTAAGAGTGTTTAAGGGCTGTGTTGTGAAGAATTATTCAAATTCTGTCGATAGGAGTGCTACAAGCAATTAATGATGTCTGCCAAGGGCAAGAGAAAGGGGGTGGAAGATAAGAAGTCAATGAAAAGGACCCTAAAATCCAGACTGAAAGGATGGAAAGAGTTCCCAGAAGAACAAAGAGATCAATAGTGTCAAATGCTAGTGGAAGGATTCAGGATAAGGGTAGAGAAAAGCCATGGGTTTCTTGTTTAACTTTAAAGAGAGCAAATTCAATAATATATGTGGTAGGATTAGTAGTCAGATTATAATGAGTTAGAGGGGGAACAAAAGAATTGGGGAATGAGGCAGTAAGTATATTTCTGAAGTTTATAAATTTGTGAAATTAGTAGGTACTACACGCTAGAGCTAATTTTATTATATACAGTTTTAAATCTACATTAAATCTAAGAGTAGACTGTGTATGAATCGGAAAGAATGTAAAACCTAAAGCTCAGAATATCCATCAAATGACTTTGTAGCACCTGATCTTAAGCAATAAATTTCAGTACCTTTAATCTAGCTTTTATCTCACATTTGTCAAACAAAGAGAAAACATCAGGGAACCACATCTAGGGGATTAGCTAAACTACCTGGAGCAGTGATTCTCAGTGTGCATTTCCCTGACCGCCAGCGTCAGCATCACCTGGGAACTTGTTAGAAATGCACATTCCCAGGCCCTGTCTAGGACTTACTGAATCAAAAAAGATTTGGAGCCTGGAACCAGCAATTTTTTTAACAAGCCCAACAGGTAATTTGGATGCACACTTGAGTTATTATATTGTAACATATTATAATGGTACTTTCTTATTAAATAAGCCACATAGTTATTAAGTTACTAATCTACTTGGTGGGCTTGGCCTAGATGCTATACTGCCAAACCCTTTCAAGGCCTCAGAGCCAACTGAAAGTCTTTTAAGGGTATTGTGGTCTATTGGCCAGTTGTGATATATTAAGAAACCTCAGAGCTGGAGGAAAAATGATTACTCACATTGGGCACCAGCGATCCCACAAGTGAGAGAAGCTCCTCTCCTTAAGTCCCTGGGGCTTGAACTCAGAAGTCTCAGGTACCCAGAGCCAATTCCTGACACATCAAAACTACATACAGTCATTTTTGACATATTTGTCTGTGAAGAACATAACTATTTGTTGAATTTTTGCCTCACTACCCATTTGTAACATATGCCTTGCAAAAATTCTTCCCCCCCTTTTTTACAAGTTTATTTGTAAATCTATTACATTGCTGTATTACATATAATATTACATAATAATATATTGTACTGCATTTCAAAATAATCAGATCCTTTAAAAAGATCCCTTCATCTAGAAAGTGTGCTTCTCCTACTGAGTTCTCCTTTCAGCCTTGCAATTATTGAAGGTCTTTACCTAAAGAAATTAAAAGCTCGTTTCTTTGTATAATATCAACCCAGTGTCAGAAAATAGACTATCTAGCCAGTATTTACAGGCATAGTGTTGACTCTGCTGAACCTGTGCTCACTACCCAAGGCCCTCTCTTACTTTCTCTGACTCTGGTTTGGTCCTAGTTACTTCCATTGGTCAATCTGTGCTATGGGCATGAGGCTTGAAGTGGCATCCTCACATCTGCCAGTGCTGTGTATGCCAGGGAAGGTCTAAGACAGAACCCCACCATCGAGATCAATAATTGTGTGATTCATATTTGTAAAACTGAGAACATTTATTTTCAGTGTTTTTTTTAAATAAAAATTGAAAATGCCCTTTACTAATCAACATTTTATTTATAGTGAAAATTATAGTATGGGTTTAATGGATATCTACATCATCAGATTCAAAGCATTTTTTAACAATAACCTTAAGAGTGACATCTTTGTTTCTCCTTCTGAACTTTGGCCTTAATTTATCTTGTAACTATATGAATGTCTAGACAATCTGTGCTTCAGAATTATCATGTAATCTTGAAATGATTGATAGTGATTATGATTGTTTTAAGTTCATGTATTCAACATATTTACAATTCATTAAAAAATTTTCCAAATTGTTTTGAATTCATTGCTACCAATCAAATGCAGGTGCATTATTTTCCTCTCTTTATTAAATCCACATTTCAATTAGTACAATGAAAAATCACACATCACTGTTTATTAATAATCATGCAATAGCATAAACTACCATGTTTCAAATACCTTCTAAACATTTATCAACATTTAAATTGACAGTATTTTGTTGAAAAACTGTCAATATAAAAATAATTTCTCCTGCCTCAAAAATAATAATCCTTATAAATTGTGGTTTGGTTTGAAAGAAAAGAGGAAGAACGTTTATGAAAGTTCCTATAAAAATACATCTAGAACATTCAATAATGTGTATTTAATAAACTCAGTTTCTTCTAGAGTAAGTTGAACTGAAATTTCTGACTATTGCCCTAAATTTATGCAGATTATCAAATCAGCATTTTATTTTCTGCTATGCAAACTTTCCTTAAAATCCCAAATTTGAAATACTGCACTTAAAGACATTTCTATTGCAAGGAGAAAAAAAACCCCGTAAGTTAGTACCATAATAATTATAAAAGTGTAAAACAGCTGCAAGAAACCCATACCTCTCATGCTATTGGAGTCCTTAACAGATGACAAAGAATGAAGACTTCCCAATTGTTAATAATTTAACTACCAGTTCAAACTATAAAAGGCTAATATGTATTATTACCAGATTGGAAATTAGTCTTTGTTGCCAGACTTACACAGCTCTTCCTCTCCACTGTGTTCAAAGGAGAGCAAGATGGTGATTTCCAATATTACATACCTACTAATGTATCATTAATAATACTGGTGGGACCTTAACCTACATATGCTACATTTTTCAAGGTTCTCAATATACAAATGTTTCAAATAAGTGTTCAATACAAATTCTGGTGATATAGGTTGGCATTTCTTTAAAAGATTCTATTTCTGTATGTGGTATTTCAAGGATAGTATTCACAATATTTTTATCTTATGAAGAGAGTGTTCCCTCGAGAATCAACATTTATATTTCAAAATTTAGAAATATGTATAACCACAGAAGAGTGGAACAGTAGTTGTGTTTTCAAGAGAAAGAACTTCTCTATTTCTTGTAGCTATTCAAAGCATATATTGGAGTTTTGCAAAATCAGGAAGTAACATTAACAACTTACTTTCGCTGTCTTTGATAGAGAAATAGTGATAAAGTGTATTGTTTTATAGCTAAACGTCAGTTAAAAAGAAATTGACCTGAATGCTTTGAGATGAACTATTTAATTTTTTAAAAATTAGTTGTTTAAAAGAAAGCCCTTTTTAATGAAAGTCTTTGAAAATTTACAAATAAATTACTCCCATAACTTTGTAACTACAATTTAATTCTCCTTTAACAATGGAGAGCCTAATTTTCTCCTACAGTCAATATCTGGAAGAACAAATTTTCATGTGCTATTGCAGTCTGTATAGAGACCCTGTTCTTAGAGCTTAGAGGCTGCTTTTTTCTAGAAGGGGGATTGCAGCAAAGATTTCTGAATGGGTACATGACATTTTATTTTTTATAAATTTATTTATTTATTTATTGGCTGCATTGGGTCTTCGTTGGTACGCGTGGTCTTTCTCCAGTTGCGGCGAACGGGGGCTACTCTTCGTTGCCGTGTGCGGGCTTCTCATTGCATGGCTTCTCTCGTTGCGGAGCATGGGCTCTAAGCGCACAGGCTTCAGTAGTTGTGGCTCGCGGGCTCTAGAGTGCAGGCTCAGTAGTTGTGGCGCACAGGTTTAACTGCCCCGGGGCATGTGGGATCTTCCCGGACCAGAGCTTGAACCCATGTCCCCTGCATTGGCAGGCAGATTCTTAACCACTGCGCCACCAGGGAAGCCTGGTACATGACATTTTAATGTAGCTATTTTATGCGGCCATTTCGGTCCATTGATATTTTTTGAAGTTTATCACAAATTAATAAAACTTGCTCATAGTTACATAAAAAATTAAAATATAACTGAGATATAAAGGGGAGAATAAAAGTCTTCCTTTTACTCCTCAGAAGTAACCACTGTTGACCCTGTAGACTCTTTTAAAATGTATACACTAGCATAAAAATCCCTTTGAAAGTTAAATAAAAATGAGCTATATATATGGTTCCGTACATTTAAAAATTGTATGAAGGATCTACCTAATTTTAATGGCTGCATATTATTGTATTCTTGTAGCATAGTTTAACCAGTATTCTATTTATAAATTTAAGATATTGCTAGGTTTTTAAAAATTACAGTGATACAGAGTCTATCCTTGTATATACATTTTAATGCATTTATGCAAAGTAACTGACAAGTCAAAGTTTTTGTGGATTTTATTATTGATAGATGTCAAATTGCCCTCCAGATAGGTTATATCAATTTATAGCACCACTAATGGTATATGAAAGTACCTGCTTCCCTATTCACTTTTTAGTGTATACACTTCTGTGCTGTTTCAAGGTTTTTTGTTTTATCATGAATGCAAATCACCTTTTCAAAGTTCATAATTTTTCTAAAGTGGTGAGATAATTTAAATTCAGTCTTTTTCTTTTATGGCTATCCTATTTTTCCAAAACTATTGTTGAATCAGCCATCTTTTACTCATTATTCTGAAATATCATCTTTATCATACACTAAATTCCCATATAAATATTAGTCTTCTTCTGGATTCTTTATTCAGCTTCATTGATTTGTTTATCTGGTTGCAAAGTTTCAAGTACTGTAGCTATATAAGTTTAAAATTCTTATAAGACTAATTAATCCTCCATAAATGCTCTTTTTTAAAAAAGTTTTTTTCCATCTATTCTCATATTTCTAGAAGAATTTTTTTGGCCAGTCAGATTTTTTTTATTGTGGTAAAATATACATAAAATTCAGCATTTTTACCATTTTTAAGTGTACAGTTGTGCACATTCACACTGTTGTGCAACTATCACCACCACTCATCCCCAGAATCTAGATGAATTCTAATAACACTTTGTCAAGTTCCAAAACATAATGCTGTTGATATTCTGATTGTTGTTATATTCAGTGTAGAGACTTATATAGAAATAACACTTTTACATTATTAAGTGTTTCTAACCAGGCACAATATATGTCTTTCCATCTCATTCATTCATTCATTCATTCATCACTAACTTAAGAAATATCTGTTGAGTGCCTATTATACCGAGAACTCTGCTAGGCACTGGAGATATAAATGTAACTAAAGTAATGTATCTGTTATCATAGATTTTATGAAATCCAGTAGGGGAAATAGAGATTAAGCAAACAATTGTACATATAAACATAAAATTGTGAAGCTTTAAGGGAGAGATACATGCTGGGCCTATAATAAGTGATTTGATCTAACCTTGGGGGTCTGGGCAGTCTTCCCTGAAGAAGTGACAACCAAGCTCACTCAAATTATACTCAAATATACTCAAATCGTCTTCAGTATCCTCCAATTGGCTTCATACAGGCCCAGAACATTTCTTAGGCTTTTCCCTGAGTATACAATCTTTGAAACAGTATATGGGATCTTTTATTCATTTTATTTTCTAACTGGGTCTTTTCTCTTTATGGGAAAGTGATTGAACTTTGTATTAAATTTGTAAACAGCTGCCTTTAGGATTTTTAAACTGTTTTTGAGGGAACTCATTCTCTTATTCTTGTACATTTTCCCTCAGCCAGTAAGACAGGAATGTCTGCCAAAACTTGCATTCTTTGGGAAATTTTAGGGAGATGCTGCTTTCTCCACCTCTGTGAATGCAAGAGGGATTTATCTATTTGGTGAAATGGTGAGAATATGACATCTGTATTGAGCAGAATTAATGTGTGAAAGGTGGCCCATCTCTCTTGGCTCTTGATAGTCAACAAGTAAGGCAGACCCCAATCCACTCTGCAGCAGGCTGGTTCACATGTTTGCTCTCTTGACATAGCTCTCCTGTTATAGGAAGGATGCTTGAGTTCCACACACTACGTTACTTCATGTAAAATTGTTTGGCCAAGAAAAAATTGGAAATTATATTTTTATTCTTATATCTTGGATTTTCACCTATTTCAGAATGAAATTAAAATATTTAATTGTATCAGCTTGGAGAGTTTGATTAAAGAGCATTCTGTCAATGAAGTACTTACTATTCACTAGACCAGTGGTCACCAAGCTTTGTTGATTGCACATTATCACAAAAAAATTTTTAAGCATCTATCCCTAAACTTTACTTAATAAATTACCCACATGTACTATAATAATGTTCTTTGTATTATAAAATATACATGGAATCAAAATTGTTAAAGGATGAGATTTCTAAAATAATTTTTACTTATTAATGATTCTCAAATGTTTTGCTCTCAGAAATAATAATAATTATTATAATTTCATTATGTTTTAAAATCTTGGTTTAACATTTTGGACATAAAGCTTCTTGAAAGTCTGATTCTACGTTCAATTTATTTCACTTCTCGGTTTTAATGTCTATAATGTATGAAAAACATACTTCAAAAAGGTACTAAGGTTCAAAGGGAAGTGGTGCAAAATCAGGATACTCAGTTTTTATCATCTATATCCTAATTATGGAAATTTCTGTTGAAAATTCCACTAGAAAAGTGGAAGTTTTTGTTGAAATTCCACTAGAAATCTTCCCTAATGTCAATCAGATGGTGTATATTTATATCTAACATATGGATTAAATATCTACTGTAACTCTTCATTGGAAAACTTTCAAACAAGTTTGACAATTCTGTTTCCCAATTTCAGCAGACTTGATTTTTTATAGATGACAAAACATCATTTTCAGCAATAAAATCACAGAATGATAGAAACATTTCCAAACGTGTTTTCAAATTGTACTTGCCTTTTTTTTAAAAAATGTGATAGCTACTCCGTGAATCACCTTTTTTTTAATAAAAAATTATATTTATTTAATTTATTTATTTGGCTGCGTCGGGTCTTTGTTGCAGCACGTGGGCTCTTACATGCGGCGTGTGGGCGTCTCTCTAGTTGTGATGTGCGGGTTTTCTCTCTCTAGTTGTGGTGTGCAGGCTCCAGGGAGTGTGGGCTCTGTAGTTGTGGCACACAGGCTCTCTCTAAGTTACCCGAGCTCAGTAGTTGTGGCGTGTGGGCTTAGTTGCCCCGTGTGATGTGGGATCTTAGTTCCCCGACTAGGGATCAAACCCAGGTCTCCTGCATTGGAAGGCAGATTCTTTACCACTGGACCACCAGGGAAGTCCCTGTACTTGCTTTTGATAAACAATTACTTTTCCATTCATTGTTAAAAGGTCGCTATTACCTTGAAGGAACAGATAAAGTGTTCCTTTTTTCTGTTCCCCAAAATATCTGCCAACATTGCATTTGCAGAGAGCCACTTGTCAGCACAGGAAATCTGAAACACTTTCTTTTTTGTAAAGGGAAAATGTGAAACTCATCTTCACTTTGGCAGCTCTTTTAAGTACTCTGCCACAAAATATCAGTAAACCTCTCTCTGTTGTATAAAAAAATTTTATGCCCATTCTACGGATAATTAAAAAGTATTGTAAAGAGTCTACACTAAAATTTTAAAGTCTTGTTTCTATTAAAATAGATGATATTCTGTAGAATTTCATACAGTCTGGCTCCAACTTTCCTGTCATTGTAACTTACCAATGAAGAATCCAGTGATTTGATTTCATGTGTTATTAGCACTGTAACCATGTTCCAGAGAATTCATTTATTCTAGTGAAACCAGTTGCTCCACTAAAAAAAAATTAGTTTTGTTTTCCCATGCAAAATTGTTTTTATTAGCAAAGTCATTTATTACTGAAAACATAACCTCTCTGGGATATCTTTCTTTTAATGGCTCAAGAAAAATAGTTCTTCCTGTACTTCATTCTTAACTCAGAATTTAACAAATACCATAAGCTGAAACAGATGAGAAACACACGTTCATCCAAATGAATAGGAACCTCCCACACTGCATAATTTGTTTTAATACTTGTCTCTTCAACTTTGCACAATATTTTCTATGCATATTCCCTTTAGAATGTTACCTAAAGAATGTATTTTAGTTTGTCTCTTTTTAAAAATTCTTTATTTTAGCTATTTTAACTGTTGCAGGAAAGAAATATTTCCCCAGTGGTGTATGAATTGATTTTTTTTTTTTTAGTTATTGCTATTTTTGTTTTCTTTTGTCTTTCACTTTTAAGAAACCTCAGAAGTAAGAAATCTTAGAATTCTAAACACTTATCACTTAGTTTAGTGAAACTGTATAAAGTGTTGCATGTCACATAATTTTAAATATTGCTCAAAAGATTGTTAAAATTTAGCTTCATATTCTGGATGCATAGATTTTAAATACCTTGCTAATAGTGTTTTTATAGTATTATTAGCTAATACCTCAATCCATTATAGTCACTAAGGCAAGATTCATTTGCTGGAAAAGTATATAGAAATCCATATTTCAAATAGTCTTCTTTTTGGTTTTTAGCTGACTTGTTAGATCTCATTACACTGTCATTTTTATCACATATTTTGGCTAAGAAGAGATTGTCCTGAAAGTAGGAAAAATCTAGTTCTGCCATTTGGTTGTTGCTTTTGCTTTTATTATTGGTCTTTTCAATTCTTGTCTCCTTTGCGTGACTGTTTTAACATCAGATGTGTATTACCTTAGGTCAGGTTCTCAAGAAGCAGAGTCTGAGATGAGGATTCTTGTGCCAGTGATTTTTGGAGAAAGTGAGTGATGTCAGATGAAACCTGTAAGGCAGTGCAGGAAACAGAACAGGGTAGGAGAAGGGGCTAGGCAAAGATGCGCGTTCAGCTGAAGTTTATCCTCAGTCTGATCCTACAAGGAGCTCTGGAGTATGGATGGCACCATGGAGTTGTGTGTGTCACCTCCAAGAAAGGAGGCAAGCCTTTTATACCCCCTTATCATTCAGTCATTGGGTTGGGTGAGAGGGTGGTGGTAGCGTATAACCTCCCTGATTAGGTAGCTCCCATCATTTAAGAGCAATTCTCCCAAGCAGAAGGTTACATCTATGAGCTGTTAGCAGCCAAGAGTCACAACATATGAGGAATGGGTGCAATGACCAGTAAGGAGGATCTTGGCAGTTTAGTTTACATAGTCTCCATCAAAACTTCTCAGAATACTTTTTTTTTCTTCCTTTATCATCATAGCAAACATGTACCTGGCCAAGTGTCAAGCTCTGGACTAGACAGTGGTGACAAAAGTAAAGTCAAACACAGTCCCTGTCCTTCTCAGGAATGTATTCAAGAGGGGAGACTGACATGACCATAATAAATACTATGTTCTATGCATAAAATGCATGTAATCCTCAACACAACCCTATTATGTCAGTTGCCTTACTTTCTCGTCTAAGAAATGAAGCAAGTAGAAGCTAAATGGATATGTCGCCTGCTCTGTCACACATCCAGGAAGTGCTAGAGTCTTCTCGACTCCAGAGCTGGAGCTTTTAGTTATTATCTTATGATGCTTCCTGAGTGAAACAGAATCAGAGCATAAAGCGCAAAGTGATTGGGGAGCAAGGAAGAAAAAGCCTTTGTTTCTGAGAGGAGAGGTTGGGTAGGAACCGTAAGAGAAAGTTTCATGATGTCCTTCCATATGGCCACAAAGAGCCCAAACACACAGAGGAGCATGACCAGGGGCATGGAGCTATGCGTGAAGGACAAACTTGGGCAACTTGTTGCTCCCTCTTTTGGATTCTCATAAAATAGGTCACTGTCTATACTTTCATTTACGAGTCAAACTCACTGAAGTGAGTTTACTTTTTATGCATCTGTTTCTGCCATTAGGCAGTGCAGTGAGGAGGGGGAAGGTATCTTATTCATCTTTTTATACCCACTTGCTCACGTAGTTGCTCAACACATGTTCTTAAAGGAATGAGTGACTGGTGTGCAGGATGTGTGAGGCTGGGGAGAGACGGCTGATAAATGAGATCAGAAGGTAGGGGGAGGCCTGGTTTTAAAAAGCATGCTGTGAAGATTTAAGGCTTATTTGTAGGCAAAGGGGAGCAGGGAAGCTAGAAAGGTTTTTGTTAATAGTACTTGCATTTTTCCAAAGTAATACAAGTCTATAGTTTTAAAAAGACATCATATTGCCATAAAAAAGAATGAAATAATGTCATTTGCAGCAACGTGGATGGGCCGAGAGATTATCATACTAAGTGAAGTAACTCAGACAGAGAAAGACAAATATCATATGATATCACTTATATGTGGAATCTAAAAAAATGATATGAATGAACTTATTTACAAAACAGAAATATACACACAGACATAGAAAACAAACTTATGGTTACCAAAGGGAAAAGGGGGGGAGGGATAAATTAGGAATTTGGGATTAACAGATATACACTACTATTATAAAATTTGTATATAAACAACAAGGACCAACTGTATAGCACAGAGAACTATACTGAATATCCTGTAAGAACCTATAATGGAAAAGAATCTGAAAAAGAATATATATGTATGTGTGTATATATATCACTTTGCTGTACACCTGAAACATCATAAATCAACTATACTTCAATTTTTTAAAAAAAGGCATAGTACTAAAAGGCTTACAATTATAAGAGTAGTTCTCTGCTCTACTCCCAGTCCTGTTCACCAGGTAACTGTCCTCAATTCTTCTATTTACTCAAATTTACAGCCATATTTTTTTTTTTTTAAACATTGATGAGATGAGATCTTCTGCATCCTTTTTCTTTCTCATCCTAAGACTTTTTTTTTTTTTTAATTTATTTATTTTTGGCTGTGTTGGGTCTTCGTTTCTGTGCGAGGGCTTTCTCTAGCTGCGGCAAGCGGGGGCCACTCTTCATCGTGGTGCGCAGGCCTTTCACCGTCGCGGCCTCTCTTGTTGTGGAGCACAGGCTCCAGACGCGCAGGCTCAGTAGTTGTGGCTCACGGGCCCAGTTGCTCCGCGGCATGTGCGATCTTCCCAGACCAGGGCTCGAACCCATGTCCCCTGCATTGGCAGGCAGATTCTCAACCACTGTGCCACCAGGGAAGCCCAACAGCCATATTTCTAATCAGTGTTCTTAAAGGGTTATTTTTTATTAATTTTTAGATATTGACTTCCCAGCATGGTGGATGAGGACATCATTCTGCCATGGCCCACCCCCTCATTATTGTGGATGCCCTTCAGATCTTCTCTGTAGGTGTCACAATAACGTGCCTTAGTGTGGGTTCACATTCACTGTTTTGGGGACACAGTGCAGACACATGTCCTTCTGTTCTAGGACACATTTTTGTATTATTTCTTTGATAAATGCCTCTCCTCCATTTCCTCTCTTCTCTCTTTCTGTACCTCATATTAACTGCACCTCCTGAATTGATTCTTTCTTTAAAAATTTTTTTTCTTCTATTTTCTACCTCTTTGCTTTTTATTCTATTTTCTGTGAGATGTTTTTTAGATTCCAAGAGCTCTTTCTTGTTAACTAACATTTAGATTCCAAGAGCTCTTTCTTGTTAACTAATATATATAACTAATACATAATATATATATCTTGTTAACTAATATGTATATATAAAATGTATATCAAACTCTTTCTTGTTAACTGATATATAATTAGATATTATACATAATTACATATATAATTAGTATATGTCAGTTAATAAGAAAGATTATATATTACATATGTTATACAACATATACACACATACACATATCTGTTATTCTTTTATGGATGCAAACTTATTTTTATGAGTATAATAATAATTATTTTAAAGTTTTTCCCTACATTGACCCTGTTTTCTCCAGGTTCTCTTTGTTTTATGTTAGATCTTTGGCTGTCTGTTCATTTTTAGAGGTGAGGATCTGTGGGACAGGAAAGGGGAACTGGGATTCCAATGACAGACTTTTGGTCCTAGGTCTAAAGCCATCTTGTGGGGTTGGTGCCTATAAGCACTGAGCCTCTGAGGGGTTCTTCAGAGCTAATTACCTGGCTTTTCATTAACATTTACATATTTTGTTCCTTAAATGGTTACTTCCTCCACCCTGCTAAATCAATTACCGTCTTCTACTCAATTTCGATCTTCTAAAAATCCATTAAAATCTCTTTTCTTCCCTCTTGTTTGCTTGGTCCTTCTGGATTATTAACTTTTTTTCATTCCTTTATGATAATTTTAGAAAATAGGAGGAAGTAGAGAGAAACTGTTGTTACTCTACCTTTTAAAACCAAAAATCCACAGAAGGTTTAAGCAGGAGAGTCAAGGATTTGCTCTCTACAAGGTAAAGCACTGGTGACTTTATGGAGAAGAGGCTGAAGGAGGGAGAAAGTAGAGGCAAAGCTGGTTTAAAGCTATTGCAAAGTCCAAGCAAACAGTAAAGAGGGTCTGAGTTAGGAAGGTAGCAGTGGGGAAAGCAGGGGTACGTGAGAATGTTTTTTTCTTCTTCCAGATGCTATAATTTGTGGATGAATGAAAAGGGTTAAGCTGAGGGTCAAAAATTATGTAAAGGGCTTTCGTGTATGTGGTTGGCTAGGATAAGGAAGCCACAGAGAGGGGCAACACTGAAGGTGCAGACAATTTTTTGTGGGACTTTGGGGGCATTACATTTAGGAGGAGGCAGAGGGACTGAAGGAGGACTAGGATGAAGGAAAATCAGAAGCCAATGGTATTTCACAAGATGCAGGGGTCAACATTTTCAAATGTAGGTAGGTCCTGTCAGACAAAGTAGAGAAAACCCTTGGATTTGGCAATTAAGAGTTGATTTGTGACCTCTGAGAGAAGTTTTCATGGAAGCCTAGAGATGAAAGCTATATTCTAGCCAATCGAAGAATGAGGGTGAGATGATGAAATAGAGGCAGCAGATAAGATATAGAAAATGGAATAAATCAATGGGTTCTCAGGGTCACAGGAAAGGTTTTTATAGAATGGAACAGACTTACATATGTGTAGGAAGAAGGAAAAGGTAGAACTGAGGAAAAGGTTGAAAATAAAGTGAGGACACAATTGATGATTCAAGGCCTCAGAGGACATGTGATTAAGTGCATGGGCAGACATCAGCCTCAGAAAGAAGGGCACCCCTGAGGTTCCTAGGATTTCCTTCTTGCAACCTCTGCTCCCCTTAAAACACACACAGAATACACCCACCTACAAAATTGTCTTGTACTCGGATCTGTCTCTATCATACCAGTTCAGTCTATAGGAAACAATTTGTCGTTGTAATATATATCCCAAAATATGAATTATTCAGTCCAGGACAACACAAAGGAGGCACTATCAGAAGAGTCTAAGGTTGTCTTTGGCACTCCTAGTTCTTGTTCCCACTGAAGTCTCCCCATCAGTGTGTGGTAAACAGATCTCCCATGCTCTCTGGTTATCCAACAGATAACTTTGTATAAAATATCCACACACACACACCTCCCAAAGACTCTATACTTCTCAGGAAGAATACAGAGTTAATACACAGCTATTTTATAACTCTCCACCCTCTTAGCTTGCTTTATTTTTCTTCATAGGAGCAGGGCTGATTTTCAGCCAATTTACTTTAGCAGGGCTACATCAATTGTTATAATATTGAGATACGCTACTTCTATGCTGGCAAGCAGATAGCTGCTGCCCCACATCCTGAGTGCATCCCCTGTTCTTGCTATCCTAGCATCTCCCAGACTTTCCCATGATCTGGCAACTAAAGGCATAACACCAGTCACAACTAGTCTAAGGCCGGCCCATGTTCTGAGGGGTTAGGGTGGGAGTAGGAAGGGGTATGTGGGAACATAGTTACAAGCGAAAGCTTATATACTAACACGTTATTGGGAAGTTCAATGTCAAGGAAGTTGGAGTGAGCAGGAAAGGGAAGTGAGGCAGGGAAGGAAGGGAGCAAATACAGAGGAGTACAAGGGAATATGAACCCATACCAAGTATCACAAAGCTGGCCATACCAATGTTAAATATTTGAATAGTCCACCCTGCATAGTACTTGTCATTAGCTGAAACTATATTATATACTTTTTAAATATACATTATATTTATATTTCTAGTGTCTTCCCACTAGAAAGTAAGCTGCATGAAGGCAGGAACTTTGTTTTGTTTAACATTGTAATTCCAGGATGTAAAATATACTGAGTACATAACAGGTGATAGATAATATTTGTTGAATGAATGAATCAACTCATATTAAGGAGAAACATTTTCTAAATAAAGCACATTGTATGTAAATTACTGGCCATAATACATGTAGTACTTTATATTATTTTTGCAGAGTGGTTTCCATTTCTCATTTTTTATTCTCCAGCTTCCTAATCATGCCCAGAGGCCTTCTTGTACATAAGAAATGACCGTATGGTAACCATCTCATGTTACAGTCATCTACCTCTGGTTCCACCATCTATCTACTCAAAGACCTGGCAAAACTTTGAAGTCCTTGCTTTCCCTTATCTTAGTCCACCAAATAGGTAGTCAAGGCATCTACAAGGGAAAAGAGGGAGATTTGTTTTCTCCTGCACAGAGCATTCTCTCAAGGGTGGGGGACAAAGGTTACAATTTAGCTCACTTAGACTTGGTATTTATGACTTCGCTCTTTGAAACAGTTCTCTTTCCTTCACTGCTCATGCTGCTCTAACTAGTACTCAAATATGTTTTTTTTTTTGAAATATACATTTTCTTAGTGTGGAAGTTTTATAGGAAAAATTATTACATGCTACAAGTTTAAGTGGGAAATGATTATCAAAAGTAGTCAGTTTTATAGTACAACAAACAACTACCATGTTTAGATTTTCAATTTGGGAATTTAAGGGTGAGAAAATGCTAATTAATTAGATTAATATATTCATGACTGAGACAATCTACTTAATGTTCCTTTCCTCTTCTAACCTTTCACTTCATCAGCCTAAGAGCAATCATCTGTAATCATTTATAATCATCTGATTACAAACTTATTCAAGCTGCTGACTCTCACTGTGACCCTATATTTTATCTCCATCACAACGTATTTTTTTAAAATTTTCTTTTATTTATTTATTTTTCTATACACAATGTATTTCTCTAAATGAAAGAAAACATGGTTTTGTTGCAATGTGATATTATTATTTCTCAGATATCAAGATGCTGGCAATCATGATCAGATTCATCTTCATAATGCTCGGCACGACTTAGGATACTGTGTCATCTGGCAAGGAAATTTATTTAATATAATGCTTAGAAAATTAAATCCAACCTCCTACTAAATATTTTTCTAGAATAGAGGTGAGACAGAATCAAACAATATGTAAATCCAAAAAGATGTAGACAATAAGTGGGGATACCAGTGGTATTTGAGTCTGGGGGCTAAAAGTTCCAGAAATCCTACAAAAGAAAACAGAAAGGTTTCATTTCTTTTACAGCTCAGATGAATAGTTTTGTATTATACCATCATATAGATCAACTGGAGATCACATGAAAAAAGAAAAACCCTAAGGATATGAGATTAGTCAACGAGTGTATTTCACATAAGTTCGTATCAATTATCTTATTACTGGGCTCTACTCTACTTTGCCTATAACTTTGATCTACTTCATTTAAACTTCTCAGATTCCACTTCCTGGCTGTTGTACACTCCTAGTGCTATCATTAAAGTTTTTTTCTTTTTTCAAGGATAATTTTCAACAACTAAAGGGCTCAGCAAACATCTTGTTTTTGGTCATCCTTCCTATAATCTCTCAGAGCAAGTGGTGAAAGTAGACCAAATGTTGGAATCTGAACCAATAGTTCCTGAACGTCTGCACTGTGGCATGCACTGTGCTGGGCACTTTATTTACACTGTGTTAATCTTCATAACCCCATTGAGAGGAATATATGGTCACCTGATGAGTAATTTGAGGTTTAGAGAGATTAAACAGCTTGCTCAAAATCACACACCTAGTTTTGAGTAATAGTCCTTATTAAAATATCTGCCTATTGTAGTTACATTTGGGGGGAAAAGTCCTTATTTAGAGTTATAAAGAGTACTATTTACAAATGAAATGATGCTGGGATTTTCTTATAAATAATCAGATAGGAGATGTGGTGGGAATGTGGGTAAGAGCATAGATATAAGTAAGTTTAGCCATCAGTTAAAGTTGGGTGATAGGGTCATATACATAAGCGTTCATGATTTTTTTTTCTACTTTTGTATACGATGGAACTTTTCCACACTGAACAGATTTTAAAAGTAAGTAAACTGGAAAGTAGAATTACGATAAAAAAGAAAGTGTAAATGTGTAGTAGCGTTCATCTTAGCAATTCAATAACTCTTTCAGCTATATCCTTTTAGAGCTGATCTTGAGGAAGGACCCTGGATCAATTTCACATGCATGGGTAAATGGGCACTTTCATAACTTATTTAATAAAAAAGTGATGGGAATTCCCTGGTGGTACAGTGGTTAGGACTGGGCGCTTTCACTGCCGGGGCCCGGGTTCAATCCCTGGTCAGGCAACTAAGATCCCACAAGCCACGCAGCACCGCCGAAAAAGAAAAAAAGAAAAAAATGAATTTTCATAGCAATTATTAAGATCTTAAGCTGCTCCTATTGATCCTAACCACCCCTCTCTCTTTAAAATAAACTATGGTCCTAATTCTTAATTAAATAGAAGACCCAAAGACCAGTTTGTCAGATAGCCTGGTCTTTCTTCTCCTCTTGACTCCATTTAGTGTGCTATTTTACTGTTTGTTCATTCTTTTTAACTTCAAAGTGGCAGGAAGAGAACAAACAGCTTAATGCAGTTGATTCCCCACTTTTGAGCAGCCCTATGGAGAGGTTTTCTGGAGGTAGGTAGTGTTTTCGATCAACATAATTATCAGTTTCAGTACTAGCTCTGCCTCTTCCTCAACTTTCAGCTGTCTAAATTAAAAGGGGTAATAGGAAAGTCCATCTTAAAACTGAAGTAGTTAAAATACCACCACTATCTTGAAAAAATTTTGGCATGGTGACTGGTATAAACCAGCTGGCACCTGTTACAGGATGTTTTAGCCACCACTCCACCTTCTGGCTTCAAGGGCAGTGTTGCTGACATTTTCAAAAGCTTTAGAGCTGGTAGCTTACCAGCAAGTACTCCTCATAGAGTAGAGGCCGGCTTGCCTACGAGTGGGCCTTATTTACTGGGAAACCTCTGTGATTGAAGAGTTGGGCAAAGTATTCCTGGTGCTAAAGAATGGAGCCAAAGATTTCAAATGTAGGCTGTCAGGCCAAGATCTCAAGGACTAGCCGGCCAAAAGAGATAGGGAGTTAGAGAGGTAGGCTGGAATAGAGTTTGAAGGTAGAGCTGTTCCTTTTAGATGTATTTTACCAGAGAGTGGAAAATGGAATTGGTTTGTACATCCTATATGCTTATACTAACCCACTCCCCCCAAATACAAGACACAGTGTCAAACATGGTTCTTTGGAATGAGTTCCAAGCCTGAAACCGGACTCTCAAACGAATGATCTGAAGTTCTTCATCTATGTGTTGCTGTGAAGGTATTTTGTAGATGTAATTAATATTCATAATCAGTAGACTTTAAATAAAGATTATCCTGGATAACCTGGGTAGGCCTGATTCAATCAGTGGAAGGGCCTTAAGAGCAGAACTGAGGTACTCAGAAGAAATTCTGCCTGTGGATTGCAACTTCATCTCATGCCTGAGAGTTCCAGCCTGCCTCTCCTGACACCCTGCTCTACAGATTTCAGACTTATCCCCTAGCCAGCCCCTACAACTGTGTAAGTCAATTCCTCGCAAAAAATTCCTTAATATATGTCTCCTACTGATTCTGTTTCTCTGGTTGAGCCCTGGTATAGTGATTGAGCCTGAGTATTTCCAAGCAGTTATTATGTGTAATTCAGACTTCATATTTTAACAATAGCAAATACAAATATTTTTATGTATATATAGGAGTAAGAGTATGTGTGGGCTGTATATATATGTGTGCTCTTTTGACTAGGCTTGACCTTCAGCTCCCATGTCCTTCCTTGTAGTGTTTAAGAATCCTGTAGCAAGAATCCTGCTAAGGCAGCTTAACCAGAATCACCCTCCCTCAATATCTGATTGAGTGCCTCATCCTTCACTATCCCCCAGTTGATGTCTGATTACACCCACCTACTTTCAGTTAAGAATACTGTTGAGTGATGTAGCAATAATCCCCCCATGCCTGATGTTTCTTCATAGTAATTTTCCATCCACTGACCCCCTATCCCCTACTCCTTGGCTATAAATTCCCACTTTTCCTGTTGTATTCAGAGTTGAGTCCAATCTCTCTCCGCTATTACAAAACCCTACCACAGTAGCCCCCGTTGAATAAAGTCTGCCTAACCATCTTAAAAAGTGTCATGAATAATCTTTTCTTTAACACCTCCACACCTTTTTTGATCACATATTTCTCAATAATTTTTTTAACCATTCATATATATATAAACATATATACATATATATGGTTAGATTTCAAAGTTTATACTTTTATTATCATGTTCACTATTTTTAAAAATACAGATATAAAAAGAAAAAGAAAAATGTTGATATTAAAAAGTAAATATTACAAACAGGGATTGTACTATTCTCTTCCTGTATCTCAAAAGTCATCTTGCATTTATCTCACCTTGAGGTCATTCCTTAAACTTTCCCAACAGATGGTGTACCAAGGTGATTCCTGGGTTCACATCTTAAAAAGCAGTAATGGTGCCTGTTGCAATTTCTACTTTTAAATTCTCAGTTAAACAAAAAATAACTACTAAAGTTTTTTCTCTTTAAAATGGAACACTTTGAGAGCATCCAAAAGTGAGCACTTAGACAGTTAATACAGATCAGCCAAATGTGTCTAGGAGTCAGTCACTCAGTTGATTTATCACTCTGCTGAACCCTGCTAACGACAGTAGCAGTCTTGATACCTGCAGTTTTTAATGGTTTTTATTCTTAGTCAAACAAATTTAATTAACATCCCAAATGGACCACTGATTTAAAATAGGAGTCAAAAGGAAAATTCTTTCAAAATGTTAGTTAATGGAAAGCATTAAAACTAATAAATCTGCATTTTTGTCTCAGGGTGATTTTCGTATCCATATATGTCGCTTAGTACATCATATCAAATATTTAAAGGAGAAATATAGTGGTGATTACACCCAATTTGGCTATTTATTGAGAATTATAAAAAAGTTATGTTTCTCATGTTTCATTTGCAAATAAAACCTGAAACCCTCTCTCATCATCTACAAACAAGACACAAAAAATTATTAAAATAATTTGATTTTTTTAAACATAAAAGCAGTTATTCCAACCATCAGTCAAAAAAGCGGCTTCTGCTTGGCTTAAATCCTCTAAAAGTGTACTTAATTTTTAGTCCAGCAACAAGCCCTTTTCTTACATATATGAAAGTTTGTATTACATATTAAATAGAAAAAAATTTGTTGGAAGGAAAAATTCCACTCAGAAAGTTTTGGTATTTATACATTGATTTTTACTTTTGCTAAACACAAAGTGATGAAATATTACTAAATGTGCTCACAGAAGTGAAAGGAGTTCATGATTCAATAAAGGCAGGGAAATTCTGCCTTAAACTAACATGTTTCCAATAAGACTGAAAATGGACGTGATAATACAATCTCGAATAATATACAATGTGCGTGCCTCCTGAAACTGGTCACGTTTGACATTTTAATTACAGCACTATTTTTGTCAAGACAGCAGCCAGTTCTGCTTCATGTCGTATCAACACTTGATTTATGTTAAGCAGCGACAAAACAGTATAGATAGCTGTTAAGTTTAGGGCACTTTTCAAATATCCTCGAATGGACACTAATATGCAAATCAAAGACCATTTTGTTGTAAAGGCAAAAAGCCAAGACTTAGTATCCGCTTAGTACGTTAATTACGAACATCTAGCAGAGAGCCAGGCACAGTAGTGGAATGTTTGAAACACTAGCATTTATCTTTACAAACATACATGAAGTCTTTCCAGTTTTCCTAAGTGTCCTTTGGCTTTAATGGTGCTGATAAGTGAAAGGATAACAAAGCACAACGGAACACATGAAAACCACAATAAATGTCAGCGGTTGTTAGCAACGAAGAGCTCAGCGACAACCACATTTAAAGCCATAGGATCTTTGCGCCCGGTACTACAAATCCCAGGGTTCCCTGGGGGTGGAGGCGGAGTTACATTCAAATGGACAGCTTTTTCAGCCAATGACACAGCCAAGCAAAAGACCGCGAGAAGGCCTGATTCTTCCACATTACAACGCTGAAATCATACGAGTTCTGAGCGTATGTGGGTGTTTCAGGGCCCGATTCGAACTACTAAGTATTTCTCACCCGCAGTTACTATCTGGTCAACATAGCAATTCCCTACCCGAGTCTGGCTCTGCGGGAGTTCTGGCCTCTAAACGCTGAAAGGAACTCACGTCACCCTATGTCGACGGAAGGACCCGTTCGTCCGAGGAAGAGGCGGAACTCGTTTTATTCTTGCCCTTTATTGGCCACGCAGCAAGGAGACCTAAGCTTTCAACACAAACGATAAGTCGTTAAAACTTCCGCTAACGTAACGTAAAGGGCAGTGCTGTGCAGCGCTATACGGAAGCTGGGTCTACGCAGGCGCAGATATCTTGCATTCGTCCAATCCGGAGAGAGACCACCCCCTGGCGCTTCTTCGCTCCCCCGCCCAACCTCTTTCCCTTCCCCTGGGCTATGGCCCGCCTCTCTGCTGCTGACCAATCCTCTGCATCCTCCTTTGTGCGTTTATCCAATCAGAGAGGTGGAGGGTGGAGTTCCGGTCGACCGGCCCGCGCAGAGGCTGTGCTGCGAGTTCTCTCCTGCAGCAGGTGTGGGCTCTCCGATGAGGTATATTTCCAAGACCTGCGTTGGGCAGGTTCCTGGGATGGGCAGCTCTCTAGACGGGCAACGACAGTGCCGGTGACTGTAGAAAGCCGAAGCCGCTGAGCCTGTAGCACGAGGAGCAGAGGGAAATGGGGAGGAGCTGGGAGGAGAGAACCACGTGTTGGGGCTTCTGGTGCAGTTGTCGGAGCCCCTGGGTCATGCCCATGCTGTCCCTGCCCCGCGGGCCTTCCAAGGGTTAGGTTGGTGTCGCCGAAGCCGCCCCCAGCACTTCTCTGGATTATTTTTGGGTAAAAACAAAGCGCCTATTCGTCAAGTGTTCAAGGAGAGGTAGCCAGGACCTATTTTTCCCCTACCCTCATTCCCTTCCCTCGCATTCTTAAATTACGCACCTCCTGGGTTGGTTAATTTTCGGGGTCAGAAAGCAGATTTTCCTTTGGAAAGAGACGTGCTGGAGTGTATAGTACGAACTCTGAGACTAGCTACTATGATAAGCACTTTACGTGTATTATCTCATTTAATCCATACAGCAACATCTAAAGGGTTAGGTACTGTTACGGTTCTCATTTTCATGCGAAGAAACAGATATGTTGTTACTCGTCCACGTGTTCTCTTCAGCTTTTCTCTGACCACTTAATTGAGTGTGACATTCGGCTTCCATGCACGTAAAATTTAAATATGGTATTGCTTGTAAAATGTTGGTCTTGTTTTCTTTCATAACTTGAAGTTATTTTAGAAGTTAATACAACATACCTAGAAGTAAATCAATTGATGTTATCGAGGTAAAATGATCTAGTAGAAACACATCAAAGTAGGAGCCATTTACTAACCTTTGGGCAAGTCACCTTCTCAGCCGCCTCTTCTTCCACTGCAGAATTGAAATCAGTTCCAGAGTTGTCTACTTCCTGGAGTCTTGAGGATCAAATGATATAATATGTATAAATTACTGATGTTAACTACATATGACAGTTTTCTGCTTTTCAAATTCTTTCCTGTGGAAGCTGAACTATCATTAATATGCAATATATATTATAATTAAAATATTATATATATATACACACATACAGTGGATAGCATGCAGCCTAGTACCACTTGAGTGTGAAATACCTCTTAAGCTTATGTGGCCCACTTATCTGCTTATCCAGGGTTCAGGATAGTATTCCCTGTGAATGCAGAAGTGGTACTTGTCTGGTTTGTATTCTTTCCTCAGACTGCTGTAGATAGCATAAAGCAAAAGTAGATCAGCTCATTTAACTGCTTTTCTGAGTTCTGATTACTTTGGGAGACTCTGAAGGGAGGTCCCATTTCCTTGCCTTTTTCAGCTTCTGGTAGCCTCTTACATTCCTTGGCTTGTGGCTCCTTCATTTTAAAAGCACATCACTTCAATCCCTGCTTCCGTAATCATATCACCTTCTCTTCCGTAGTCAAATCCGTCTGCTTTCATCTTAGTGGGGGCACTTGTGTTTATACTTAGGTCCCATCTAGATAATCCAGAATAATCTCTCCATCTCAAGATCCTTAGCTTAATTACAAATTCCCTTTTGATGTATAAGGAAACATTCATAGGTTCCGGGAATTAGAGCTCGGATGTTTTGGGGGTGCATTATTTAGCTTGCCACAAAGGGTATAAAGAAGGGTAAAACATATCCTATCCTAGTGCAGCTTAAAGTCTAGTAGGATATGCTGTAAGAGGAAAAAAAAAAAAGACTTCTGGATTGCTGTGAAAAGACCCTTCTAAGTTACCATAGGTTGGTACTTCAGCTTTTCCCCTGGAAAACAGAAGAGGTAAATGAATATTCCTGTGATAATGTGGATACAAAGCCTGAATTAACCCCTTAGAAGAGTGAAATTTCTTTATATTCTAATCTTCTACCTTAAAAATTCATATGAGTATTGCATTCAATTTCATAATATTTGTGTTTGATACTATTTTGAACTATTACCACATCATAACATTGCTGTTCTACGGAGATAGACAGTTTATTTTGTGGCTTCTTATAATAGCCAGTTTACTATAGTCATAGGTGTGTCCCCTAGTTTAGAAGCATGACCTCAGATGATGGGGATTTATTATAAGGAAGCCATTTATGCAACTAAATACGCTGAGTCTCATTGCTCCTAAGGCTAGAATATGCACTAGGCTTCATGGAGAACTGGACTGATAGTCCCTCACGATTGATATCCTCTAGTCCCCCGAGCAAGGAGATAGTAGCTCTGATGACTTCAGTTTTTTGTTGTATCTTCAGAAGAAGGTAATAATCTGTTGCTGTCATGTCTGGCTGGAATTAATAATTCTCAGGAGACAGAATCTGATGAGTTGGGTTTGTTACCATCCCACCCAGTACGGATATGTTGGAATAAGATAAAATACGAAAGAACCCAGCTTCAAGTAGGCATTCAGTATATAAGAACTACTCTGTAACAGTCTCTGTGCTTTTTGCATGGAGATGGAAGGGTAAAGGGCAAGGAGAAGCACATGTGGGACATTTCTGTGGGCCAGGCCTAGAAGTGACCTACATTGCTTTTTCTCAGGTTCTTTTGGCTAAAACTCTGTCACATAGCCACACCTAACCAGTCTAGTTGTGTGCCTACGCTAGTGATCTGCTGATGAGTTAGCAGTCTGCTACAATGGGCAATACCTGTAGCCAACTTGTTAAGACTTGTCCTCAACCCTTAGTTTCCAGCCTTTAGTTTCTTCACCCTGTGAACTCTGTTGGTGTCCAAATGCCTCTAGACAAACCTATTACACAAATTTCTTTTTTTGCTGGCTCCATACCTTTGCCATCATCAGGTCCACAAGAAAAAGTCTCACATCCTTTGCTCTATAAATAACAATGCAGTGCGATGCACCCATTTGTCCTTGTTCTGTTTGAGCAGGTATCCAGCCACAGTATCTTGGACTTTTCCAGGCATGGCTCCTGTATCAGCAGCCTACAGGGTACCAGATCAAGGTCTGAGTTTGACTGTAATGGCCTATATGGGAAAAGAATCTAAAAAAGAGTGGATATATGTGAACAGATTCACTTTGCTGTACAGCATAAAGTAACACAACATTGTAAATCAACTCTACTCCAATAAAAAATAATAATTTTAAAAAAATTTTAAAAAAAGGTCTGAGTTTGAACCACTGTCGTGCATGGTAAAGTGGGCCCAAGGAAAAAATTCTGTAATATTTTTCCACAAATAACTTATTCCAAAAAAATTCTTTATCAGCTTCTTTAGTGCTTTTATTCCCTCAAAGTGGTGTCAAGCTAATGATTACAAGACTAGTTTTAGGCCGTCTTCTTTACAAGTCCAATGTGGGTGGTCCGGCACCTAACTTAGGGCTGTGAGGGTATAGTACACAGTTTATAGCTACAACATTTTTATTTTTGTGCACTTAAGGTACAGTTTATTGGGTGTTTTCTCGATAATTAATTACATAACTGATAATCCAAACCTAAGCTATTTCACTTATTTGTTAAATGTTCCTATTTGGTTCACCAGCCTTCTCTGTTCCTTGGCTGGGTAGTAATTCAGGTGAAATAGATACAGAGGAATGAAAATTTAAAAAAATTTTTTAAATAAATTTATTTATTTATTTTTGGCTGTGTTGGGTCTTTGTTGCTGCACACGGGCTTTCTCTAGTTGCGGCGAGCGGGGGCTACTCTTTGTTGTGGTGCGTGGGCTTCTCATTGTGGTGGCTTCTCTTGTTGTGTAGCACGGGCTCTAGGCGCGCGGGCTTCAGTAGTTGTGGCACGCGGGCTCTAGAGCGCAGGCTCAGTAGTTGTGGCTCACGGGCTCTAGAGCGCAGGCTCAGTAGTTGTGGTGCACGGGCTTAGTTGCTCCGCGGCATGTGGGATCTTCCCGGACCAGGGCTCGAACCCCTGTCACCTGCATTGGCAGGTGGATTCTTAACCACTGCACCACCAGGGAAGTCCTAGAGGAATGAACATTTTTATTTTATTTATTTATTTATTTATTTATTCATTTATTTTATTTATTTATTGGCTGTGTTGGGTCTTCATTGCTGCGTGCTGGCTTTCTCTAGTTGTGGCAGGTGGGGGCTACTCTTCTTTGTGGTGCGCAGGCTTCTCATTGCGGTGGCTTCTCTTGTTGCAGAGCACGGGCTCTAGGCGCACGGGCTTCAGTAGTTGTGGCTTGCGGGCTCTAGAGCGCAGGCTCAGTAGTTGTGGCGCATGAGCTTAGTTGCTCTGCGGCATGTGAGATCTTCCCGGACGAGGGCTCGAACCCATGTCCCCTGCATTGGCAGGCGGATTCCTAACCCCTGCGCCGCCAGGAATGTCCCGGAATGAACAATTTTAAAAACTATCTTTGAAACGGATAATCTCTGGGAAGCTAGCATTTAAGTGATTGAGAGGTATGGTAGTTAGAAGTGATTTTTTTTTTTTTTTACTTTCTGAAAAATAGTATTATTATAGAGTTACGTTATTTCACATTTATGCATTTAAAATTGGATTCAGTTACCTTGTTTGTGTGTGTGTGTGTGTGTGTAAGTAACTCCCTATCACTTAGCTTTTTTTTTTTTCACTTAGCTTTAAATGCAGATTTTTCTTGGGTTCCAAGTTCATTTTGGCTGAATTAACTTGTTCATCATTTCAGCTAGATAACTTGTACATCATACAATAATGAGATTTTTTAGCAAATCTCTTTACATTTTAACTACCATAAAACTTCATTATGTTTTCTACTGTATATTTTCCAAATGTTCTTGGCTGTGAAACAACTTGAAAATTATAAAGCTTAAAATTGTGGCAGCATGATGTAATAGAAGAAGCACTTGGAGTCAGAAGGTATATCTAGACCATGCACAATATTTAACTTTTCTGAGCTTAAGTTTCGTATTTGTAAAATAAGAATAATAGTACTTCTCCTACTTAACTCTCGGAGTTGTGAGAAACAGACGAAATAACATACTATAGTCCTTTGAAAAATGTAATTCTTTCATAAACAAAATATAAGGTTATATTAAGTATCTGTTATACCTTAAAAGGTTCAAGTTTAGCATGAATTCTATTGTGAAATCCACTCGTTCAAGTGATTTTTTTTTTTTAAGTTTTTTGCTGCTTCATAAGATGACTGGACCAAAAAATGATAAAAATCCTGTCTATCAAGTCTTTTAAATTAATATTAGTGTTAATTAATACTATTTTCCCAATTTCATTCCTTTGGTGTGCTAACAGTACAATTTCATAGGAGAATTAAAAGAAACCTCTTCTTCCAAAGACTAATAACTTTTCCTGATAGTGTAGATTAGTTTACCATATCAGTTAATATATTTCTTTTGCATGTTCCTTTGTATTAGTATGTATGCTGAGGTAAGTGATGGCTCCATTCTCTTTGTGGACATTCATCCTGATCATTAGTACTTTTTATTGGCCTAAAAAAAAAAGAATTTCACCATTCCTTGAATTGCAATGGAGCTAGTGGTTAAGAGCACAGATCCTTAAACCTGACGACCTGAGTTGAATACTGGCTCCAATTATAACTACTTTGTAGGCTGTTAGGATTAAATGAGTAAATATTTGTGAAGTGCTTAAAACAGTGCCTGACAAACACTATTAAATAAATTCCTTCCTTAATGACTTTATTCAATGTCATTCATCAAGTATTAATGTGAAATAATAGCTAAAAGAGAAAAAGCTCTAGGGGATGGCTTATATTTTAAATTATATCTTGTAGCTGATATTTTAAGTCTCTAAGCCTATAAATACTTGGAAATTTACACATCCATTCAACTAAAATTTGCACTGGATTTCACATCATTGATACTACCACTGTCTTAAAAAACTTTGTTAAGGCCTTCCACATATTTATGCTTTAAATATTTTAACTTTATGTTGCTTGGTTGTATGAAGTCATTTTGATTAGTGCAAATAAGAATTATAACAGGACTTCACATTTGAATGGCCATTTAAGAATGCTTTGTAAAATATTTCCTTTATATCATTTGAGAGGCAGTATAAGAAAGTATTTAAGAGTGTGGGCTCTGAAACCAGTTTTGAATTCCAATCCCTGCTTTGCATTTGTGAGCAAAGTGACCTCTGGCATATCACCTACCTTTTCTAAGCTTTACTTCCTAATTATAAAATGGGAGAAGTAAGTGTACCTACTTTGTAGGGCTGTCTGGAAGGTTAAATGAGATATAATGCATATAAGGCATTTAGAACAGTGCCTGGATTATAACAAAAGTTCAGTACGTCTTAGTTGCTGTTAATGTCACTGATGCATACAAAAGTATCAGTAAAGAGAACAAGTGGAAATGTGAGGCAACCAAGATTCAGATTGGATCTGTAATTTACTGAAGGTCACATGCAAAAAAAAAGTAAGCCTCCTTACTTCTAGTGCAGATCTTTTCCCATAAAAATACTGCCTTCATTTCCACCTTTAACACCTTTCAGCTCACTCATATTGACTAGGTCCATCTCAGAGACACGTTTCTTCATTTTCCATTGTGTTTCCAATTCTTGGCTGCTTGTTAGAGTATTTTTATCTTGGTTCTAATTCTGTCAGACTGCTTCCCTTTCTTCATGAATCCTTCAGCCCTGTATTACTCAGACCTAAAGTTGTTAGCATGCATGACAGGCATCTATTTTCAAGAAAGGAAGAAAGAATAGATACTGAAGCTAAATTTTCCATAGGGTTAGTTTTTGTTGTTGTTTTTTAATTAATTAATTATTTAATTTTTGGCTGTGTTGGGTCTTCGTTGCTGTGCGCGGGCTTTCTCTAGTTGCAGTGAGCGGGGGTTACTCTTCGTTGCGGTGCGCGGGCTTCTCATTGTGGTGGCTTCTCTTGTTGTGGTGCATAGGCTCTAGGCACGCGGGCTTCAGTAGTTGTGACGCGCGGGCTCTAGAGCGCAGGCTCAGTAGTTGTAGCGCACGGACTTAGTTGCTCCGCGGCATGTGGGATCTTCCCGGACCAGGGCTGGAACCTGTGTCCCCTGCATTGGAAGGCGGATTCTTAACAACTGCGCCACTGTGATTTCATTAGCCTATCATTAATTTGTATTTATTGTAGCACTGAATTATTTTTGCAGAGCTATTTTATTCTTTCCAAACTTCCCCTTCCCCTGCCCCCACCCCCCACCCTGAGGTTGTAAAGTCAAATTGAAGTTATTTCTTAGGAACTAAGAAGGGAGCCTGAAAATCACACAAATACCCTGAGCCATTCTAAAAATAGGAAGAATACAATTTTATGAATCATTGGGTTATTTTTTAAAATCTTGAAAGATTATAATGTGGATGTATCTTTTTGGCATCAAAAGCATGTTTATATCATATAAGCAAAGCACATAGTATTTAGTGCATTATACTGGAATTTTGAGTTAGTTTGATCCCGTAAAGTATTTTGTGAAAGAAGAGTTGCATTTTGAACATACTGGTCTGAAATTTGGGTTTGTAGATCTAGTTATTAAATTGCATTCAAACCATCAGGTGTTTGCTGAATACTTTCTGCCTATAGGGTACTGTGTAAGATGGTAAGGTGATGTTCCCAAATCCTAGCCCTTTCCTTAGCTTCCTCAGTTATGCCTTCCTGGTGCTTTCTATGATGTTAGGAGGTTGAGTGAATTTACCTCTAAACTGTGGTTATGGATGGTTTATCAATAGTGATAATATTATTACTATTTAATTTCTCCACAAAAGGGATAGCTGCTTCTAAAGCTTGGTCTGTGTGTGTGTGTGTGTGTGTGTGTGTGTGTGTGTTTCCTGTCTTTGACTGTCATTGTTTTACATCTATGTGTAGTTCCTTATCTTTGCCTCCTGCCTGCCTCTATTGAGTGTGTTATGTGTGTGTTTATATTTTTATACTCCTCTCATGGGAAGTAGCATTTCGTGAGGTAAGCTGTGGAGTTAATCTCAGGCTGGTGGAGGATTGATATTAGAGAATTGGAAAGTATGGTTCCTGTCCTTAAGAAGTTTATACTTTATACTGGAGAAAGAAGCAAATATAAATATATAAAACATATAACTAGAGATAAATAACACTTTAGTATATTTGGTATATGATTGCTAAATGAGTAACAGTTGATATTTTGGCATTCAGAGGGAGTAGAAACTCACTTTAGGCTGAGTTAAGAAAGATTTTGTAGTCCTGGTAGAATTTGAGCTATATCTTGAAGCATGGGTATTACCTAGATAACTCAAGAAAATGATGTAGGATTCTTGGAGAGAGTAGCAACTCTTTTTGCAGTTGTATTGTGGGGAAAATATTTTGCCTAGCCTATTAAAGTATTGATGAGTCTGGGCTTGCTATAAAATATAGTGTGTAATTCACATGTTCAAACATCTGCAGTTCATGCAGAAACAACAAAAGAATGTATGTCAGACTTTATAAAAATTAAGTGTTTCGTTTTATGTACTTAAGAAATGTTTGTGAAATCTATATTTGCTTTTATTTCTGATATACTGTCAATATTTTTTACAACATGAAGTTGGCTTCTAAGAATAAAACTCTCACATGATATCTCTCGTGTGGGAAGTAAGAAATTTTCCTGTTCTTGACATCTTTGGCCAGGAATCAGATGTTAAGTCAAGTGTTTCCTGTCATGCTCTGTATCAGGCACAGCGGAGGTTATTGCAGTTGCAGGCGAGAGGTAATGGAAAACAGGAGGATAGTGGCAGGACAAACAGTGAGGAGATGGATGTAAAGGGAGATTTTCAAGGTAGGCTTTATTAGCTAGGGGAGTCTTGTCGTTTGCCTCCCTTTAATCAAAGGTAATTCTGAGATTTTGAGCCTTGGTGACTGAGAAGATTGTGCAGTTAACAGAGATGAAGAATATATGTTTGAGTTACATTTTGAGTATATTTATTTTGAAGTTTTGGCAGCACGTTCAGGGGTAGAGGTCTAGGCAGACATTAGAAATATAGGATTGGAATTTTGAAGAGAGATCAGGGTTGAGGATAAAATCTAGGAGTTCACATAGAGGTAGGAATTTATATTGCCAGGTGAAGAGGAAAAAACAACTTAAGAAAATCTCAGTTATCCTGGGTGACAGTGGAAATTTATTCTGTTTAGAGACTTTGTAATTAAGTCCTGAATGATGTTTTTTGTCATTCTCTAATTTTTGCACCTGTTGCTTGATGGCAGTAGTCATCAGTGCCATGAACAAAGAAGGCAAGTATTAAAAAAGAATTTGATAGCTTAAGTCTTCATGTTTAGTAAAGTTAAACTTGACAGTACATTATTTCCAGTCCTTTTTATCCTTCACATCAGATCTGTACAGTAAGCATGGAATTTTTTTTTCCTCTTAATATCCGGCTTCTGTAGCATGGTTCAAGAATTATGCCTTTTGTTGGTTATTTCTCTAATATCAGGATCTTTCACTGTGTTCAGAGGAAAGGAAATGAGTTTAGAACTTAACTAGATTCTGATCTTCCCGTGATATGGCACAAAGTGGTTAAGAGAACTGGTCTGTCCTATTGAATCTTTACATGAATATAAAGCTATAAATATTTATGTTTAAGGGTTTTTACCACTGTTTTGATTTCTATTTCAATAGATCCCTTTTGGATACTCATCTAATTTGGAGTAATAAATAGTGAATCTATACTTCAAAATGTAAAAGAAGATATCTTTAACTATCAATTTATAAATATTTATAAACTGTTGCCTTTTGTATGAGAGATATGTGGACATGATTATAAGCTCTCCAGTATTAGGAAGCCTCATTCTGGCTTAACCTTATTTCAGGCACTGGTTAACAGTGGAAATTAAAAGAATTATTAGTATGTTAAAGTGTTAAAGCATCTTTCTGTTTGGTGACTTTTGGGGAGAACATTTCATACTGTGAATTCACCGTAGAAGTTATCTAGTCTGCTTGTCTCCCTGCCCCCCTCGCCCCCAGTGTATATATTCAGTTTGATGTCAGTTATCATGGTTAACAGCATGGGGGATATGTATATATATATGTAAAATCTAATAGGTTATTCTGCAAGTTTATCGTTTGACACTTGCATTTCTTTGAAGTTCTCTGTGCTGGCACTTCTTGGTCTTTCGGGCCAGGCATCATTCTGAGCACTTAACATGTAGTAATTAGTTTATATCTTATAACAACCCTGTTAGGTTGGAACTGTTAACCTCTGTTTAAAGAATAGGAAGCTGAAACACATAGCTAGTGAAGCCAGAATTTTTTTTTTAACATCTTTATTGGACTATAATTGCTTTACAATGGTGTGTTAGTTTCTGCTTTATAACAAAGTGAATCAGCTATACATATACATATATCCCCATATCCCCTCCCTCTTGCGTCTCCCTCTCATCCTCCCTATCCCACCCCTCTAGGTGGTCACAAAGCACAGAGCTGATCTCCCTGTGCTATGCAGCTGGTGAAGCCAGAATTTGAACCCTGACAGTCTGGCGGTATACCCATTCTCTTAACTACTGTGCAATACCTATTTCTCTAAGCCTCAGTTTCCTCACCTAAACAGCAGTAATAAAAAGATTATCTTTTAGGGTTATTGGTAGGGTTAAATGAAGCAATGCATGTGAAGAGACTGATACAGGAACCTAGTTATTAATGATCAGTTAATACTAGCTGTCTATTGTTTGGTCACTTTTCTGAGGTTCTTCGGGTTCTTTTTTTTTCTTTGTCTCCTTTATAGTTTTTATTTTTCCTCTGCCCATTCCTTTAACTGGTGTTTCAGGGTTCTATTCTTTTTTTTTTCCTAATTTATATTTATTTATTTATGTATGCATATATGTATGTATGTATGGCGGCATTGGGTCTTCATTTCTCCGCGTGTGCTTTCTCTAGCTGCGGCGAGCGGGGACTACTCTTTGCTGCGGTGCATGGGCTTCTCATTGCGGTGGCCTCTCTTGTTGTGGAGCATGGGCTCTAGGGCCTGCAGGCTTCAGTAGTTGTGGCTCGCAGGCTCTAGAGTGCAGGCTCAGTAGTTGTGGCGCACGGGCTTAGTTGCTCCGCGGCATGTGGGATCTTCCCGGACCAGGGCTCGAACCCATGTCCCCTGCATTGGCAGGTGGATTCTTAACCACTGCGACACCAGGGAAGCCCTCAGGATTCCGTTCTTGACCTGTTGTTTTATATCATTCTGTATAATTCCCCTTCAGGAGTTTCATCCAATTCCCTAGTTTTTAACTACTGCCTATTTCCTATAGTCTGATGACCCAGTTTTATACTTTCCTCCTGAGCTGTAAAGTGATGTATCCAAATGTCTATTTTACATCCTCCCTTGGCTACCCCCATATGTCCCTCCAGCCTGATGTGGATAAAACTGTAAAAGGATTTTAATCTAAAATGGAATTGAAGGATATGGAATGGAGAATCTCACACTTGTCCTCTCAGAACAATGAAACTTAAAGACTGAGAGACTGATTTCCCATAAATGCCTGATTTACAAAAGAGTGAAACTTAACCTCTGACCAATGAATCTCTCCGTCTTTGAGCCAGTGAACCCTCTGCATGGCTCCTAGTTGGACCCTCCCCTTTTGCACTCCTTGCCCATAAATGCAACCCAACCTAAACCTTCAGTGGACTCACCTGTAGCTTACTGCAGCATGCGTGTCCCGAACTGCAGTATCTCTGCTACTCCAGGATAAACTCGATTTTCAGTAACTCGAGTTTGCCTCAGCTTACCTCTTTTCTTTTAGGTTGACATTACATGGTGTCATAAGTGATCTGAAGGCGCCAACCACTTGAACTTCCGGGATCAAGTGAGGTTCCTGCACTTGAGTCCTTTGCACTGTTTGCTTCTGTGAGTCGCTGTAACTTTCAGTTTGGTAAGTCTCCTCTCAGATCTCCAGCTACCTCCTTTTGGTTGAGCTGTCTTACTTTATTCAAAATCTAGATAAAGACAGATTGTCTTTCTGGTAAGTACTCTTTTGTTTCTGATAATTTTATCTAGTCATCTGAATGTACTAAAGGTGGCCTCCCCCTTGGGGAATCCTAGCCAGTTTTATGTTAAAAAAATTGTGGTCCTTCCTCATGTGCATGTTTGACTAAATAGACCAATCTTACAAAGGATAACATAGAACTCCATTTGTCATTTTGTGGAACCTTTGATCTCCCCAAACTTGTTTTCTTTGAACTAAGTTAGAAGACCATGGCTACAATATTAAGCAATCTGAGTGGGATTGTTATTTTAATTGGTATCTAGAGGCTACTAAACATTCAGGATTCTAAAATTGCCTCCTTATTGTTTCTACATTAACTGAAGCAAATAAACAACCAAAGATGGATAAAAAAGTTCCAGAGCCCTTTTCCTCAGTGCTAACTGAGGTCCTTTCTAATCCCACTGTTCCACCTCCTCTGTATCCCTCCTTGCCCCTTCCTGAGTCTCTCCTCTGTCTGAATTTACTTTCGTTCCTCACCAAACTGAGCCCATTAAGATCTTCTTTTTCAAAATGAGACCTTCTGAGCATCCTACTAAAAACTGCCCTAGATTTCCTACGCCCCATGGACAAAGACCAAAATTAGGGCTGTAATTAAGGATTTCCCCAAGGTAACTGAGGATCCCCATACATTTGCTGAGGAATTCAGTATTGTAACCCCAACCTACCAATGTAGTCTCTCTGGTCTCTATTAATTAGTTCATTTGCTTGTTGGAGAATGTCAGGCCCCACAATGGATTAAAAATGCAGTTTGGGGAAACCCTGAACAACTTCTAGGGTGTAAGCTAAACCAACCAGTAGTCCTTTTATATGGTAACCTCATCGTATAGCCAAAAGGCTGCACAGAACAATCCCTAGAGCCTTCCCCAAACCTGTGGACTGGAATAAAACTCAGGTATGCATCCAAAAGCCTGCCGAATCCTTCCATGACTATTACAACAAACTCCAAATTGTTTTCAAAGAAAATTCTGGACTCCCCATAGATGTTGAGTCCACTCAGGTGGCTTTTTTTTTTTAAAAAAAAACGGTATTTTTTTTTTTTAACTAATTTATTTATTTTATTTATTTTTGGCTGTGTTGGGTCTTCGTTGCTGTGCGCAGGCTTTCTCTAGTTGCGGCGAGCGGGGGATACTCTTCGTTGCGGTGCACGGGCTTCTCATTGCGGTGGCTTCTCTTGTTGTGGAGCATGGGCTCTAGGCGCGCGGGCTTCAGTAGCTGTGGCTCACGGGCTCAGTAGTTGTGGCTCTCGGGCTTTAGAGCGCAGGCTCAGTGGTTGTGGCGCAGGGGCTTAGTTGCTCCACGGCATGTGGGATCTTCCCGGACCAGGGCTCGAACCCATGTCCCCTGCATTGGCAGGCTGATTCTTAACCACTGCGCCACCAGAGAAGTCCCCACTCAGGTGGCTTTTAATTCCATGTGTGTAGATGGCCTGCACAAGAACTTATCCTTGTTGGTCAAAAGAACCTGTATAGAATGGGAGACAGTGTTCACCCCTGACCTTGTCAATCTGGCTAATAAATTAGCTCACATCATAGAAGGTGACTCTAGAAAAAAGACAACTAAGATTTTGAATCTACAACACCAATGGATAGAAACTCCAAAGCAAATCCATCCTACAGGACTATGTCATTATTATAAAAAACCTGACCATGGAAAAAGGATCGCTACAAATTGAAATCCAAATAGTCACAACCTTCTAAGAACCCATGGCCAAACCCACCCCCAGTGATGGGACTCCAAGGACACACAGGGACTGTTCCTTGTTCTGCCATTAAATAGACTGGAGGAAACTACTCATACAGATGAGGGACAGATTCCTTACAGTTTTTAAAAAAAAAATAAATTTATTTATTTGTTTGTTTATTTATTTATGCTGCGTTGGGTCTTCATTGCTGTGCGCGGGCTTTCTCTAGTTGCGGCAAGCTGGGGCTACTCTTTGTTGCCATGCGCGGGCTTTTCATTGTGGTGGCTTCTCTTGTTGTGGACCATGGGCTGTAGGTACACAGGCTTCAGTAGTTGTGGCGCACGGGCTTAGATGCTCTGTGGCATGTGGAAACTTCCCAGACCAGGGCTCGAACCCGTGTCCCCTGCATTGGCAGGCGGATTCTTAACCACTGCGCCACCAGGGAAGTCCCTCCTTACAGTATTAATTGACACAGGAGCTACTCTTACAAGTGCTGAACCCCACTACAGTTAAACAGTCCCTTTCTTGGAGTAATATGTATGTTCAAATAGTGGGAGTCTTAAAAAAACTGCAATGTGTCCTTATTTCTCAGCCCATATTTTTTTGTCTGGACCTTTGCAAGATAAATGCCTGCTCCCAAACATTTACTGGGATGAGATTTTCTGGAGAAATACAATGCTGCCTTTTTTTTTTTTTTTCTCTCTCAAAAGGCAGAAATATCCCTTGAGTTTGAATTCAACACTTAGGAAAATTTAACCCCTTTTGCAATTATTTGCACTCTACAAACCAAGGCAGTCCAAACTTTGTACTCATCCGCCCTATTAAACCTGGTATTCCCTAATCTTTGGACAAAATTCTTAACAGAAAAAGGCACGATTCATGGTGCCCCTCCCATTATGATCCAGATTGACCGCACAAAACCCCTCCTAAGAATAAACAAATATCCTGTGAATAAGGAAGGTTTACAGGGCATAAGGCCCATTATAGAGGACCATAAGGCCCAAGGACCTATTATCCTTTGTGCGAGTCCTTGTAATACCCTTATTTTGCCTGTTAAAAAAACAGGATGAGGATGGAGATTTGTCCAAGATTGTAGGGCAATAAATAACATTGTAATTCTTTGCCGTCCTGTCTTTTCTAATCCCCATATGCTGTTGGTATCCATCCATACTGGAAGCAACTTTTACATTCTAGTCAGCTTATACAGTGGGCTTTTAGTATCCCTGTTGAAAGGGGTAGTCAGTGTCTCTTTGCCTTTACCTGAGAAGGACAACAGTACATCTGGACAGTCATGCCTCAAGGCTTTACTGAGGCCTTCTTACTTCTCACAAGTTTGAAAGGCTGATTTAAATGACATAAAATTCTCTGGAGGCTTTCTTGGGCTAACTGGTCATTGTCATAATTGGATCCCAAATTTCTCCTTAGTGGTTCAGCCCCTATATGCCTTACTAAAGAACACCAACCTGACCCCACTGTTTGGATGATCAATATAGCTTGGCCTTTAAGATCTTGAAGGAAAGCCTAATAAATCCACCTGCCTTTGGACACCTAAATTATCAGCTACCCTTTTTCCTTTTTGTATATGAGAAGGAAGGGAATGCCCTCGGATTACTTACCCAAAAACATGGGGGCTATCACCGACCTTTAGGTTTCTACAGCCAACAGTGAGATCCAGTGGCCTGAGAATACTCCACCCCCACCCCTTGGAGCTATGCCTGCTTCCACTCTTTTAGCAAAGGCTACTGAAGAGATTGTTATAGGATCCTCCTTGATCATCTTTGTACCTTAGCCTGTTGAGCCTTTCTTAAATTTTGCACCACACTCAACACCTTTCAGCGAGACGTCTTACCACCTATGAAATCCTCTTACTAACCTCCCCTCATATGACGCTTATTCATTATAACAGTCTCAACCCTGCTATCCCTCTTCCCTCTTGCACTGATGAAATTCCCCATGTCTGTTTGACTTTGATGGATCACCTCTTGACCCCTCATGATGACTTAACAAGAAACCCCCTTGGTGAATGCTGATCTGGTTAATTGATGGTTCTTGCCTAGAAAGTGAGAATGGCAAATTCTGTGCCAGGTATGCAAGGTCATTGAGGCTGCACCCTTGCCTTCGACCACTTCAGCCCAACAAGCGGAGTTACGTGCTCTCATTCAAACATATGTTTTAGCCAAAGGCAAGACGGCAAATGTCTGTACAGATAGTTGACATGCCTTTGGGATAGCCCATGACTTTGGAATGTTATGGAAGCAGTGGGGTTTCCTTACTTCTAGTGGAGTTAAAATTAAGAATGGCCCTTATGTCCAAAATTTGTTGGATGCCGTACTGCTGCCAGCAGCTCTAGCTATCATTAAAGTCCCTGGGCATTCCAAGTCTGATTTTCTGGAAGCCAAAGGAAACCACCTCACCAGTATTCCTGCAAAAAATGCCACCCTTCTGAGATCTATAAACCAAACCTCTGTCATGGTCCAGAAGGCTACTCCCCCTGGCGAGGACCTAAGGGAACTAGCCAGGGAAGTACAACAATTGGCCTCTGAAAGAGAAAAACAGAATTGGAAAGTCAAAGGCTGTTGGTACCATGAAGTAAAGGGACTCTGGTTTGGACCCAGTAATAAATTGGTCCTGCCAAAAAAAAATCTAAAATTTCCCTTTTTAACTACCATATATGACTTAAACCATTGGTCCAGTGAGAAAATGGTAACATTTATGAATCAATATTGGTGGAGAAACGTCGGCAAGGCCACAAAAAACACATATCTTGTCCTAAATTCAACCCAGAGAAGACTATCTACACTGCCTGGGGACATTTTGATTTACCCAATAGACCATTTGAGGTCCGGCAGATGGATTTCATACAATTGTTCCTGTCTCATGGATATAAATATATTAGGCTAGTAATGGTGTGCATGTTTTCACATGGACTGAAGCATTTCCATGTAGAAAGGCAGCTGCCTCTTCTGTAGCTAAAGTCCTTTTAGAAAAGATTACTTCCATTTGAGGAACCTCCCTGGAACTCCATAGTGACTGGAGAACCCACTTTACTGGACA
Source organism: Balaenoptera musculus (assembly GCF_009873245.2). NCBI lineage: Eukaryota > Metazoa > Chordata > Mammalia > Artiodactyla > Balaenopteridae > Balaenoptera > Balaenoptera musculus. The sequence goes on along the minus strand of NC_045786.1, from coordinate 138,141,349 downwards.
AGTACTTTCACAAATCTGTGCCATCTGGCCAGTTCTACAACATTTTCATTTTGCTTATCATCCTCACTCTTCAGGACTGGTTGAACATACAAATGGAATTATCAAGAACCATTGGCTGAATTAGTTAAAAATCTCCAAATACCTCAACCAAAAATATTTCTGCTGGTTCTTCTAAATCTTGGACCCGTTCCATTTAGGATTCATAAGCTCTCACCCTTTGAAATAATTATAGGACAGCCAACGCATTTAGTCCCTGCTTCCTTTGACCTACAAATAATAAAAGGGGATATATTTCAGTTTTGCAAAGGTCTAATTAAATCCATTGACAATAATAATGCTTTGGTGGAATAATCTTTCCACAGCATGCTCCCAGGAGACAAAGATGTCAAACACCACACTTTGCAGCCTGGTGACTTCGTCTGTTGGAGAAGGCATATCCATAAAGTTTCCCTCCAACCTTGTTGCAAGGGCCCCTACCAGCTGTTGCTGACTAACCCCTGTGTCGCTAAGCTCCAAGGGATGGACTCCTGGATTCATGCGTCTCTTCTATAAAAGGGCCCCCAAACTTGAGTGGATCTGCAACCTAACTGGTGATTCAAAGCTAAAATTTTCTACTGAAGCAGATGACATCAGAAGTAGACAGCTTTCCCAAGATATCCAGACCAGGCCTGTGTCATGCTGCCTAAAGTTCTAATTGCCCTTTCTTTGGCTTTCTTGCTGCTCTCTTTAGCTTTAGCGCATCCCTTGGCGCACCTTACCAAAACTCCCTGACTCTGCCAGCCTTACTGATTGTTTGATTTGTGCCAGAGCTAATAACATTCATGATGAACCTGAACTGGTAACCTGGCCATTAGCCTTAGAAGGATGGCGAAATCTTCGCCTCTTCTGGCAGAGATGTAGGCTTTTTCTTTGGTACCTTTGAAGAGGTGCATGTTTTTCCTTGCAGCAAATTGGCACCAGACATTACAGCATTCCATTGGGTGCCCCCTGCCCATAAAGGAATACCCCTTAACCAAGTCTGGACTCTTACCCAAATTCTTTCTTTGTGTTTCGAAAACATTTATGGTACTGGCAAAACTCTGGCCTCCCTCCCACTAAATGCTTGTAACTATACAATTCTATATGATTCAGATGATCGTGAATTCACTCCCTGCTGGAATCAAGAAGACTAAATGTCTCCTCTATTAATGTATCTCTGTGGTGGGATAATGAAAATTATAATGGTACCAGGGAATGGGAAGCGGATGTGCTTCCTTTCAATGGTACTTAATGGGGAATTGACCAAAAATCTGGTGAATGGTGGGAACTTAATTCAGCTTACCTTCTCCCTGGAGATTCCCCAGACCTCCATGAGAAACTCACCCGCAATAATCAAACTCACCTATTATTCCAAATGTATAGAAATTTAAAATGTTCTTATAGCCATTCCCACCATGCTGACTGTCATGTGCTATGTGTAAATGACCATGTTTTTGATCCTGAGAGCTCTTCTTTTATACCAGGAAAAAAAAGGGGGCCCACTTACACCCTGTCTTTAGAAAACACTGGTTATTTCTTTCTGTGCAGAAACACTCCTCCTTAAATGGAAGGGACGTTGTGGAGTTGTTGCCCTTCCACTGCCTATGTACCCAGTCTGGGTTCTTTCTCCTAACAACTTAAAAGAGCGCGTCAAAGCTGGGACGGATATAATTTTGGATGGATGCCCACAAATAACCCCATAGTAGATGGAAAGGGGTTTGGGCGTGCCTTTGCCTGAGTCTTTTTCCCCGTGGGTTGGAGTAACGGACTTGAAAAAGCAATTTGAAACCTCTCCATAGTCATGGCAGCTACCCTTAATGCTTCTCTTAGAGCCTTTGCAAATCAACAAACCCAAACAGACAGCCTAGCAGAAGTCGTCTCACAAAACCACAGAGCACTACATCTCCTCACTGCACACTAGGGAGGAACCTGTGTCCTGCTTGGGGAAGAAGGCTGTTTTTATGTTAACAAATGGGGAAAAATAATGCAAGAAATAAAAATGATGGACAGTATCAATCTGTTAACTGAAATAGGCCAAGCTCCAGGACTTGGGACATTCTCAACCTATTAAATATAGGTAGCTGGGGAAACTGGTTGAGAAGTTTGTTCCACTCAGTAACCATAACTGGACTTCTGACCCTGGGTGTCATCCTCCTAATGAAATTTCTACTGTCTTATTTCAGTAGGCAAATGTCTTTCTCTCAGATGTATGTACAGAGTAAAGTTCCTGAGGCTTATCATGAGGCTCAATTGACTGTGGAAACCAACCTGACCACCTTAGAGGAGTATGACTGAGATTCCCCATGTTGTTCAAATGAAGCCAAAAATCCACTTGCCATTTCCCTCTTCGGTGGAACAGAACATCTTAGGATGGTCCTCTGCAGCTCCAAGGGACACACAGCCCAACATCTAACAACATCTCTGACTAAACAAACACCCATGCAATAACGTTGATCGGCGATACTGTCTGTGAAAGATCTTGCTCAAGCGAGGGAAGAGTGAAAGGATTTTAATCTAAAATGGAACCAAAGGATATGAAATGTAGACCCATTCATGTGCCCTCAGAAAAACAAAACTTAAAGACTGAGAGACTGATTTCCCATGAATACCCGATTTAGAGAATTATCACATTTACAGATTTATCGAAACTTAACCTGTGACTAATGAGCATCCGCCAAGAATCTCTTCCCATCTTCGAACCAGTGACTTGCTGCATGGCTCCCAACTGGACTCTCCTTTTTTGCACTGCTTGCCCATAAAAGCAGCCCATCCTAAACCTTCAACAGACTTGCCTGTAACTCGTTGCAGCTTGGCTGTCACGAATTGCAATTCCTCTGCTGTTCCCAAATAAACTTGATTTCTGGTAACTTAAGCTTCACCTCTTTTCTTTTAGATTGACTTTTTTTTTTTTTTTTTTTTTTTGGCTGCACTGCAGCGGCATGTGGGATCTTAGTTCCCCGACCAGGGATTGAACCCCTGCCCTCTGCATTGGAAGCACAGAGTCTTAACCACTGGACTGCCAGGGAAGTCCCAGAGATTGACGTTTTATTTTCCTAACTGATTTTCAAAAAGCAGAGAAGTTTAAAATTTTAATTAATTCAAGTTTTTCTTTGCTGGTTTGTGCTTTTGGATTCTAAGAAATCTTCACCTAACCCAGGGTCATAACTTCTCTGCTTCTTTCCTAGAAGTTTTGTAGTTCTTGCCCTCACATTTAGGTCTATGATAATTTTGAGTGAATTAATAGTGCTTGTTCTGACCTCTCCTTTGTCTGATGTTAATAAGCCACTGCGTGTTGGGCCTGGGATGCTGGAGGGCTTTCCTCATTGTCCTTCTCCACTCGCAACTTTTAGCAGGCACTGCTGGCATGTGCCAGATAGGGGATTTCTCACCATGCTGTTTCTCCTCCAGCAGTAGACTGTTGATGCTTTTCACTCAGTGTGAGAATCGTGATGGAGGCAGAGGGTCATTCTCCTCCGTGATGATTTGTTTTTTTTTTTTTCAAATGTATACATATGTGCATAATCATGACTCACAGAGTTCTCTTGCTTTCTTCCCCAGTCCGGATTCCCCCAAAAGATAACCAGTATTCCGATTGCCACCATTGTAGATTTGTTTTACCTGTTCTTAAACTTTGTATACGTGAAATCCTGTAGCAACCTTTTGTGTCGGGCTTCTGTCACTAAACAATTCTGAGATTTATCCACCTTGTTGCATGTACCAGTGGTGTGTGGGTTTTTGTTTTGTTTTTTGCTGTGTATAATAATATACCACAGTTTATAAAGACTATTTAAACAATTGGATAATTGTCTAATTATCTAATTAATCATCTTGTAATTATCCTGAAAGCTTGTAATTATCCTAAAAGTAACATGCCAGTGGTCTATTCACTTTGTGGCTGAGGCCAGAAACCTAAGAATCATCTTTGACACTTCTTCTCATACCCCTCTTGAAGTCTAATGAGAAAATGCTGTTTCTTCCTCTTTCATAATTGTGGCCTGAATCCAGCCACTTCTCCCTACTTTCGTATCTCTTGCCCCAAATTGTGCACAAGCCTCTTTACTACTTTCATTCTTGCCCTAGGTCTGTTCTCCAGTCAGCAGCTGGAGGAATCTCTTCACAGACGTTTCTCACCTGCTGTCAACCTGCAGTGGCTTGCTTTCTCACTTGAGAATAAAGTCTGAAGTCCTTACCGTGGCCTGCAAAGCTCTTATCTGGCTGCAGCTACCTCTTCAACCTTATTTCCTACACCACTTTCTTTCTCTGACTCAGTGTTAGCTGCACTGGCCCACTTGCTATTTTTCTCTGCCCAGGAGAGAAAATTATCTTCTGCCCATTTTTGGATTGGGTTGTTTGTTTTTTTGATATTGAACTGCATGAGCCATTTATATATTTTTGAGATTAATCGCTTGTCGGTTGCTTGGTTTGCAAATATTTTCTCCCATTCCAAGGGTTGAATTTTTGTTTTGTTTATGGTTTCTTTTGCTGTGCAAAAGCTTTTAAGTTTAATTAGCTCCCATTTGTTTATTTTTGTTTTTATTTTCGTTTCATTATTTTTCTCTTGGTTCACACGGTCCAATACTTTGCTCCCTCACTTTATTCTGGTCTCGGCTCAAATCTCACCTCATGAGAGAGGCTTGCCTTTAATGACCAAATCTAAAAGGCTATTCCTGCCCCATTTCTTGCCTTACCCAATATTATTTTTTATAATACTTATCACTATTTTCATTATTATAATTAGTTATTTGTCTATGTATCTGTCTGTCTCCCCACTGCTCTTTGTTGAGAGCAGGGACTTTGCTAAATCCAGTGTGTTTTAGGCCTGTCATGTTAGCCATTCGAGAATCGTTTCTGAATTATTGAATAGGGATTTAATGATTTTAAAAAATATTTATTTATTTGGCTGTGCCAGGTGTTAGTTGTGGTATGCGAGATCTTTAGTTGCTGCATGTGGGATCTAGTTCCCTGACCGGGGATCAAACCTGGGCCCCCTGCATTGGGAGCATGGAGTCTTAGTCACTGGACCACCAGGGAAGTCCCAGGGATTTAATGATATTGCTTATCAGTTTCTAACTATAACATAATATTCAAGTGGATTGTTCTTTGATAATGTTAACATCATTCTATTATAGGTCATTACTCTTTTAATTCCCCCTCCCCCTTCCTTTTTTTTGCAGTTATTACAGAGAGCATTTGCTTAATTTTTAAAAGCATCTATTGAGAATTAGAAAAAGAAGGTAGTAAACATAGAGTACCAATTCAAGAATTGGATTATTCCACATTGCTACTATCTGTTCCAAATTAAGACATCTGGTGACTGAAGAAGTTTGGTTTCTTCTCTGTTTGGTTAACCAGCTGGTTGTTTTGGAAAGGCAAAGACAGTTCATTGTTCTTGTTGAAAGAAGCTGGGTATTCATAGACTTACTATAAAGGGTGACTTTGGGGTGAAAGATTTACTTGAGAAACTGGATATCTCAAGATGTTATTGAGAAAAATGTCTTTGTTTTTTAAAAGATACTTTGAATGTTATATCTGGAACCTGAAGGATAATCTCATACTGCATGAGAGAGTGTGTGTGTGTCATTCCTTCCCACCCCCTCCCTCTTTTCCTTGGTAACAAATTCCTGCACTTTAAAAACCGTGCTCTCCCTAAGAATTTTAGTGTATTTTAATGCATGAAGTGCCATATGTTGCTGCAACCAGTATCTTGAACATTCGTGTGAACAAGAATAGCATATTCAGGCTCGCTAACCAGGATTAATTTACAAAGACATTGTCTCAGTCATTAATGAATATGATATTTAAAATTACATTGAAATTGTAGCAGATGTCAGTTTAGCATACCTTCCACTAAATATGCAGCACTTCTGCCCAGTTTAAAACAAATGGTTCTTTGATTGATTATTTTAAGGCCAATTATGTGTCAGTTTAAAATATACACACAAATTTCTCTAAATTTTTGATATAAAAGTTTTCTTAGAAATGTTCTGCTGAAGTTAAACCAATGCATGCTTTTTAATCCCAAGGTATTGATTTCTCTAGGACATGTTGGTAGTACATATGAGGGACTGTTCTTTAATGTCCAGTATAGAACTTTTGTAGTTAACATTAGATTTTTCCCATTTGCCACTGACCTTGCCACTAGCACATGACATTAGACATTAGCAGCTACTGCTTCCAAATGCTCTGCTAACATGACTTTGAAACTTGAAGAGTACTAGGCAGGTATTTGTAGATTGTCCCTCAATTGAGTTTGTTTGACGTTTTCTCAAGATTAGGCTGGGGTTATGAATTTTTGAGACGAATGCCACAGAAGTAAACTATCTTTCTCATCACATCACATCAGAGGGCAAGTGACTTACCACCAAAGATGCTGATCTTGATCAGTTGGTTAAGGTGGTGTCTTCTGATTTTCTCTAGTTGAATTTACTATCTTTTACTCTTTCAATACTCTGTTCTTTGGAAGCAAGTAATTAAGTCCAGCCTATACTCCAGAAGAGGAGAACTGAGCTCCACCTCCTGGAGGAGGTTGTTTCTGCTTATATTCGTTGGAATTTTTCTGTAAGGAAGATATGTCCCTTCTCCCTCATTTATTTACTTACTCAGTCATTTATTTTTATCAGTATGGATTCATGGGTGTTTATTGTTTGGTTGCTTTTTTGCTCAAACTGGTCTAGAGTGACCAGTGGGAGATCTTGGCTCCTGTGTCAAGGGTATTTTTAATAGGGTAGATCTTAAGCCTTTCTGATCGGTACCTAACTAAAAGATAAGAATTTTGGAGAAGTTCACTGAGAACTTGTTTCACTTCAGTGAAACTATATCATCTTCTAAAACATACTGAAGTTCATTTGCTCTTTAGAAATGTATTTTTCATTAAAAAATGAAAAATGAAATCTTAAAAAGCACCCACACAATTTGATATGTCAGTGGTTTATTCAGAATTGAGAGTTGCTGGTTTGATACTCATGTTCATGAAATTTTGTATATTGGTTCATTTTTTTAAAGTAGTTTTAATATAAAAGTAACAGAATGCTTTCATTTTTTAAAAGCTGTAGAATGGTATTTTTTAAAATGTGAATGTGAAATGAAATAAGGCAAATCAAATGAAGTTATTAGAAAGAAAGGAAATCAATATTTGCTTATTTTCTTTATGCCAAGAATTATGCCCACTACATCCTTCTGCTTTGTGTTCCTGTGTCATCCTGTGATTATCTCTGTCCTTGTACCATCACCCTATAGTGTAATTGTTTACTGGTCTTTCTCCTAACTTCTTGAAGACAGCAAGTATGTTTCTCATCTGAATCTCCAGCATTTAGCACTGTACTTGGCTATAAAAGGCGCTCAATATCAAGTATGTCCATTTCTATCCCCATTTTAAAGATGAAGAAACTGAGGCTTACAGAGGTTAGGTTAATTTGTACAATGATGACTGCTAGTTTGTGGTAGAACAAGGGCTTGAAATTAGTATGTTTTATTCTTAAACGTATTGCTTTTTTATTGTACCACACTGACAGATTATTGACAAGCTGAAAATTACTTCACTGCATTATTTCCAAATTGACAATCTCTCTGAAAATATTCATAAGAAACTGGTAACATTTGACGCCTGCTGGCAGAAGAAAGGGGCTTGAGGACAGAAATGTTCTAAGACATTAGTTTTGGAACCTTTTGAATTTTGAGCCATGGGACTATTTTAGAAATTCAAAAATATAGATAAATTTGTAAAACACACAGAAACTTACCAGATAGAGTTTTTTTTTTTTTTTTCAAAATTGACTTTTTTTTTTTTTTTTTTTTTTTTATTTATGGCTGTGTTGGGTCTTCGTTTCTGTGCGAGGGCTTTCTCTAGTTGTGGCAAGCGGGGGCCACTCTTCATCGCGGTGCGCGGGCCTCTCACAATCGCGGCCTCTCTTGTTGCGGAGCACAGGCTCCAGACGCACAGGCTCAGCAATTGTGGCTCACGGGCTTAGTCGCTCCGTGGCATGCGGGATCTTCCCAGACCAGGGCTCGAACCCGTGTCCTCTGCATTAGCAGGCAGATTCTCAACCACTGCACCACCAGGGAAGCCCCAGATAGAGTTTTATATTAAGTTTTAAAATATTGTATCATTTCAGAGGTTTGTTTGTTTTTTTGTTTTGTTGATGTCTTTAGAATCAGGGATCCTACCATTATTACTGAGCATAGGTTTTTATAGTCTTCTGACAATTCCTTTGTGTATCCTATTGTTTGGAATAGGTGGGAAAGGGGAGAGGATAGAATGTTCTAAAGGGAACAAAAGATCAAAGTCCCCATCTTTAATATGAATGAAATTTGACTTTTTAAAGTATGTTCCCTAAATCTTTATTTGTAGGAGCCTCTTACATTAAGTCAGTACTTGGTGATAACACCCAAGACTTTATTTGATTATCTCTAATTAGTTAGGCTGGTTCTGGCTGCATTAACAAAAACTCCACTGCAAATTGACTTAAATAGTCAGAAAATGTTGAATCTCATACACATGGAATTAAAGTTCTTTCCATCAGTCGGATTGGGTACCCTTTAGAATTAGCATTCTACATGTGAACAAATTGTAGTTAGGAGGGGAATACATGCGTGGACTGGCAAAAATGTATGGTTTCTGAACCAATTACTGGTTAAAAAGGATGGCATTACTATGATTAGGTTAATCAGGATCCATCCCTGGTGCTACAGGCAACTGAAACAATGTTGATGCCACATGGAGGGGGAGGAGGGGTGAGTTGGAGGGGTTCCATCATACTAGATGTCCTCTACAGTTTCTTAATTACCCTTCAAATAAAATATGATACATGTTTGACACCTCCACTGCTAATAATAACTTTTGAGGAATGTAATTGTTCGTGGTGGATAATGGGTTGCATAGGGGTTTCTTTTACTATTCTTTATTCCATACAAACTCCATAATAAAAAATGGGACACAAAAAAATTAAAAGTGATGGCTGCTTACTGTAACCTTTTTCTGTGTTTGTGTGTTTTTTCAATCATCCTGCTCCCTTTTTTTTAAAAATAAATTTATTTATTTATTTTTGGCTGCATTGGGTCTTTGTTGCTGTGCGCGGGCTTTCTCTAGTTGTGGCGAGCGGGGGCTACTCTTCGTTGCGGTGCATGGGGCTTCTCTTGTTGCGGAGCATGGGCTCTAGGCACGTGGGCTCCAGTAGTTGTGGCACGCAGGCTCAGTAGTTGTGGCGCACAGGCTTAGTTACTCGGCGGCATGTGGGATCTTCCTGGACCAGGGCTCGAACCTCTGTCCCCTGCATTGGCAGGCGGATTCTTAACCACTGTGCCACCAGGGAAGCCCCCATCCTGCTCCCTTTCTTTCTCCTCTGCTTATATGTAGAATTAATATGTAATTCTTCCTCTCAAAGCCTAATAGGCATATTCCTTAATTAAAGTTGACAATAATATTTTAGTACTTAAGTGGAAGAGGAATAGCATAGAATTGAAATGAACATAGGTTCACAGGTTTTAAAGTTACAATTTGGGTTTCAAATCAAACTCCCTCTGTTATTACCTATGAGAGCATTGGCAAGTTACTCAGTTTCTCTGAACTTCAATTTCCTCTGTAAAATGGTGATAATAATACCTGTCTGATAGGGTTAAATGATTAGGGTAAAAAAATTAGACGTATCAATAAGTTTCTAGCACACCGCCTAGCATTTGTTGAACTCCAGTTATGAGTTTTTCTTCTTTGTGAGACTCAATCATCCTAGCCCAGTTTGATAGATATGTTAGCGTTATTGTATTGTGAAGTTATTAGAGCCCATTCCTGAATGACTTTTCCCATTTAGCTTCTCCCTGCATTGGGGACATTAGCCGAATCTCTGCATTGTGCAATCATCAGAGCTAGTTCCTTGCGGTCAGTGGGCAGTATTAAGTTTCAGCTGTGGGGAATTAGTTTTTCTGACCCAAGTCTGATAAATTGTTTCGAAAGAAAACTAGTCCTTTATCCAACATACAGTTCAAATACAACTCTTATTCTTTAGTAGTGAAAATGTAATAGTGTTTGTTGCTTATGCTGTCAGATCTTTCAATTATGATGAAATTTATTCATACCTGAAAGATAGAAATATATTTCTAAGGATACTGCTCATTTCTGACTTCCTACAAAGTAATATGCCAAAGACTTTTAGTACAGTGCCTTTTGTAATCAATAGTTTCTAAATAGGTATAAAATGTGTGTTTTCGTTTAATACATTTTTTCATCTTGTTTAAATGAGAAAGAAAGCTACTTCCTCTTCCATCGTGGAATGATTTAAGCTACCTAGGCTGTCCTTCAGATTTCATATTCAAACTTGGCCAATTCAGGAATAAGAGCAACACCTAGTTGCAGCTAGATGTATTTAAGATGTACTTTATATAGAGAAATAACATTTTATTGGGTTTATTTTAATAGGAAGTAAAATGAAAGAATATTTTGATTGATAAAGATAACTTAAATTTTACTAAGGCAAAAGCCACAGAAGAAATACTTATGTTTAGGGATTTTGTTATCAAGTAACTAACTCTTAATTACCTAAGGACAGTTCTTCAGATTAGAGATGAGTGAGCATTTCCCTTCTAATGTGTTTCAAGATGGCAGTTCACCAAGAAGTTAATATTTTCACCCCCTTGAAGCTTACCCTAAGGTGTTTGTTTTAGGGTGTCTTTTTTTTTTTTTTTTTTAATTAATTAATTAATTAATTTATGGCTGTGTTGTGTCTTCGTTTCTGTGCGAGGGCTTTCTCTAGTTGCGGCAAGCGGGGGCCACTCTTCATCGCGGTGCGCGGGCCTCTCACTATCGCGGCCTCTCTTGTTGCGGAGCACAGGCTCCAGACGCGCAGGCTCAGTAATTGTGGCTCACGGGCCCAGTTGCTCCGCGGCATGTGGTATCTTCCCAGACCAGGGCTCGAACCCGTGTCCCCTGCATTGGCAGGCAGATTCTCAACCACTGCGCCACCAGGGAAGCCCCTAGGGTGTCTTTCTAAACATCTTCCAGCTACTGCATTATATTCAGACACGAGAATTCTGTATCCCAGTAAAGACAACAACAGCAGTGGTGGCTCAATGCCAGGGCACTGCTGGGGGTCTGCTATTTCCTGATCTGTACCAGGTGGGTCAAGATGAGATATTAGTAATTTTTTCAGAACAGTTAGGCCAGTATTTAAATTGGGTTATGGTTGCTTGCTACATCTACTAACTCAAGGACAAGGAATTTTTTTTAATGAAAACTCTTTAACCAAGTGAACCAACATAGCTTTAGACTCTACTAAACTTCCTTTATCTGGACCTCTTCTCCTTGTCTCATGTCAGTGTTGGGAAAGTAAGAACTGCAATATGATCCAACAGGTAGTGGCGGTAACTCCATCCATTCCTTTCTCTTTTCTCTGCTGTTCTCTTTTGGCTTATCTTCATTTCTCTTCTTTTCTCCTCCCTACTGTTTGCTTTAGTACTCTTTTCTGTCCCTCTCTTTTTGTCCCCTCTTTCATTTGTGTGTGTGTGTGTGTGTGTGTGTGTGTATTGATATAAGAAAGGCTCACTCTACATCCTCAGCTCTCACTAGCCTGTTGAGATCTAGAATGCTAACTAAGCTTCCTTTTATGCATCTAACAGAAATAAATAGAGAAAAGATTAAAATTATGGATAATCTTATTTGTTCTCTTTATATGTTTTTGTTAGGTTGAACTATATGAAGTTGTCAGTATTGTTTTGATCTACAGAAATAGATTGAACCTTATAGTTCAGTATGCCCTTAGTAGCCTTCAGCAAAAGTGAGATTTAGAAATGGATTGGAAGGGAGATCAGCTCGGTGCTTTGTGACCACCGAGAGGGGTGGGATAGGGAGGGTGGGAGGGAGATGCAAGAGGGAGGAGATATGAGGATATATGTATACGTATAGCTGATTCACTTTGTTATAAAGCAGAAACTAACACTCCATTGTAAAGCAATTATACTCCAATAAAGATGTTTAAAAAAAAAAGAAAAAAGAAAAAAGAAATGGATTGGAAGAGAGCCCTGAGTAGGAGAGCTGGATATTCCCCAGAGGTTCTGGCTTAGATAACTGGGTGGATCAGAGTGTTGTCATGGTGCCAATACCATTGACCAACATGGAGAACGTTGAGAAGCATATTTTCATTTTGTTTTTAAGGAGAAGGTTGGTGGGGGCATAAATAATCAGTTTTACTTTGAGGTGTAGTGGGACATGTTCAAGGAGAAATGGCTAGTAGATACTTGGAAATATGGACTTGTAAATAGATGAGCTCATTGGCACTTAGGTGGCACTTGAAAACATGAATGTCAATGAGGTTGCCTTGTGAGAGTGTCAAGTGAGAAGAAAAGAGAGCCTATGGCTTATCTTGAGGACTGGGAAGTGGGTCATACAAAGAAAACACAGAGAAGGGCATACATAGAAGTAAAAGGGTTTATTCATCATTTTAGAATGATCCATTAGTATATAAAATTAAAATTAACTATGTAGCCTTGGAAGTTCTATTTCAAATATGATTCACTTGCATAGTAATGTGTTAAAGCATAAGCCAGAGATTTTCATCTTTTCCCTAAGAGATTAAACTATTTTACTATTTGTATCTATGGACAAATGAATATAAACTCTATAGCATGAGAGTGTTATAGGAGCTACCTACCTTCTAACATCTATCTTTCTTTTTTTTGAAGTACTATGCTGCATTTAAACAGTGTGTCAGGTGGACAACCATTGAGATTATTACCATTACTGCTGTTTTAAAAGTGTTAGTTTGTTGTAGCGTTCCATCTGGGCCCACTCTGCCTGCCTCATCAATCCCCAGAATCCTCGCAGGGGACTGTTCCACTGTGAAACGGACTCTCCGGGCAACACTGGAGGGAAGGAGTACCGCACTACTCTCCTGCTTGGGGGTAGCAGTGCATAGTCATAGTCCTATAACTTACGATTACCTTAAAAGTCACATTAAACTTCCTTATTGTTTAAAACCTGACATTTCATATGCAGAGATCAATATGAAGCCGTAGCAAAGAATTGTTTCTTTTGTAATCTCATTAACACTTTGACTAGTATTTCAAGAATGGGCAGTTGTTTTTATCTGGAATTAAAAAGGATTTTTCCTTGAAGTGTATAGGCAGTACACTCTTAAGTGAACACACATTTTAGGATGTATTTGAAGAGCTTGTAGTAAAAAAAAATTGAGTTAAATAATTTTTTTTTCACAAATATAAAGTCTTTTTCTATATTTCCTTCTTGTACTTTATTTAAAGTACTGCTAAAGAATGCCATTATTTTACTAATTTCCATAAGCACAGCTCCCCCTGCAGACACACAGACACATGCAGTATCATTTTAGATTTATTCTGTTTCTCCTGGAACTCTTCAGCTCTTAATGCATGAAAGTTGAATCAATTATTCACTCATTTATTCAATAATCATATTGATAACAAAAAAGCAAGAAAGAGTCAGGTAATAAGTTTACCTCACCAGTAAAATCAGGTTTTTAAAAAATACTGAGTGAAAAGAGCAAATTGCAATAAAGATACATATAATTGTGATGCCATTTAAAAAATTTCTTAATCATAGGAGTTGTGTCTATAAGGTTTCATTTCTTTAAATAAAAAACTGAGGTTGGGCTTCCCTGGTGGCACAGTGGTTGAGAATCTGCCTGCCAATGAAGGGGACACGGGTTCGAGTCCTGGTCTGGGACGATCCCACATGCCGCAGAGCAACTAGGCCCGTGAGCCACAATTACTGAGCCTGTGCGTCTGGAGTCTGTGCTCCACAACAAGAGAGGCCGCGATAATGAGAGGCCTGCGCACCGTGATGAAGAGTGGCCCCCACTTGCCACAACTGGAGAAAGTCCTCGCACAGAAACGAAGACCCAACACAGCCATAAATAAATAAATAAATAAATAAATACAATTTAAAAAAAAATAGTAAAATATTAAAAAAAAACTGAGGCAAATATGGCAGAATGTTAAATGTGGGTAATATGTACAGTACTTGGGTGTCTGTTTCCTTTTTTCTACACTTCTTTGTACATTTGAAATATTTCATAATTAAACATTTTAAATTTTTTAATTAATAAAATAGGCAGTATGATAGGGGGGTGACAGGCTACTTTAGGTTGGTTGATCAGGGAAGGTCTCTCTGGGGAGGTAACATATTGAGACCTGAATAACAGGAAGGAGTTACTCACACAAAAAGGTACAGAAAGTATTCCAGGCAGAGAAGCAGCTATTGCTACAGTCCTGAGACAGAAGCAAGCATGACATGTTTAAGGAGAGAAGGCCATTTTAGCCTATCTGGTTGTAAAACCAACAGTTATGCTGTGGAGATAAATGGTCATTTAGTCTCTGAATACTTGAAGGATGCTCACCGTTTTCAGACTTATTCTTATACAGAGTTGTTCCATTTAGGGCTTACATACTAATTGTGATAATGACAAATCAAAAGCACACAGAAGCTGGCTGCCTGAGGAGTTTCTCAGTGGTCAAGTTGGGGACAGTTTGAGCACCAAGAAGAATTTAAGTAAGTGATCAAACTTGTTATTCTGAGTCTCTATGATGTGATGCAATAAGAAGTACCCAGGGCTTCCCTGGTGGCACAGTGGTAAAGAATCCGCCTGCCAATGCGGGGGACACGGGTTCAGTCCCTGGCCCGGGAAGATCCCACATGCTGCAGAGCAACTAAGCCCATGCGCCACAATTTGAGCCTGCGCTCTAGAACCCACGAGCCACAACTACTGAGCCCACGTGCTGCAACTACTGAAGCCCACATGCCTAGAGCCTGTGCACTGCAACAAGAGAACCCACCGCAATGAGAAGCCCACACACCGCAACGAAGAGTAGCCCCCGCTCGCTGCAACTAGAGAAAGCCCACACGCAGCAATGAAGACCCAATGCAGCCAAAAAAAAAAGTACCCAGCATCACCTAAATTTTATCCCTGATAACAATATTAAACTGGAATCTAATCATGAGGAGGAAACAATTAGAAAAATCCAGAATATGGGACATATTATCAAACAACTGGCCTGGACTTTTAAAAAAATTCAGTGTTAAGAAAACAAAAGATTGGGGAGGTGCTCTGTGTTAAAGTATTTAGAAATGAAGTGATATTTTGTCTGCAGTTAACTTTCAAATAGTTCATCAGAAAATGTGTGTGTGTGTGCTTATAGAGATAGAAGAAAGCAAGTTGTTGAACCTCGGAGGTGAAAGGCTATGTGTGTGTGTATGCGTTGTACTATTCTTTCAACTTTTGTATTTTTAAATAGTCAAAATTTAAAGTTGGAGAGGATGCTTATTCTTTTTTTGAACCCCATTGCAACTTTTTAATATTTTTTGCCTTTTGGTTTAGTTGTTTTGTTTGGAGCCACTCTGATAGATCCAAATTCTCCCCCATGTGGTGTTAGTGGTATTGATAATGGTAATACTGGTCATTTTTACATAACATTTGTTGAATGTGTGTCATGGTATGCCAGACACGTTATTTCAGTTAATCCTTCTAACAACTCTTGAATTAGTATTCATTTCTCCTTGTAAAGATGAAAAGACAGGCGGTTAAAAAGCTATCACTAAAGCAACAGAAAGAAAAGCAGTTCATCTTAATGAAAATGTGAATTTGTGAGGCAGGCTAGAATATTCATTGGTGAAAGCAAGGTAGAAAAGTTTGTGATAAAGTCACTAGGCATGTATATTTTTCTGGCCTTGAACTTGTTCTGTATACAACCTACCATTGAGAGGCAATCTAGCGTGGTGGTTAAGAGCACAGTCCCTGAAGCCAGAATGCCTAAGTTCAAATTGCATCTCCAACATTTACAAGCTGCTACTGCCTGAGAAGCACATCTCCAGAATTCCTACTGGGTACCTCTATTTGTTTTTTATCGCTGCTGTAACAAATTACTGCAAACTTGGTAGCTCAAAACAACATAAATTTATTATAACTCTAGAGGTCAGAAGTCCAAAATGGGTCTCAATGGGCTAAAATCAGGGGGTTAGCAGGGCTGCACTTTCACGTGGAAGCTCTAAAGGAGGCTGTTTCCTTGCCTTTTCCGCTTTCTAGAGGCCACCCAATTATTGGCCTCCTTTGCCCAAACCAGCAATGTATCTCTCTGAACCTTTCTTCCATAGTAACATCTCCCTCTGACTCTCATATTCTGCCTGCTTCTTCTATCAGTACTTGTAAGGGCACTGGTGATTACTTTGGGCCCACCCAGATAATCTAGAATAATCTCCCTATTTTAAGGTCAACTGATTAGCAACCTTAATTCCATTTACAACCTCAATTCCTCTTTGCCATGTGACCTAACATATTCATAGGTTCCTGGGATTAAGGCATGAACATCTTTTTTTTTTTTATGAATTTATTTATTTTTGGTCTTTGGGTCTTTGTTGCTGTGCGTGGGCTTTCTCTAGTTGCGGCGAGCGGGGGCTACTCTTCGTTGCAGTGTGTGGGCTTCTCATTGCGGTGGCTTCTCTCGTTGTGGAGCACGGGCTCTAGGTGCGCGGGCTTCAGTAGTTGCGGAACGCGGGGTCAGTAATTGCGGCTCACAGGCTCTAGAGCACAGGCTCAGTAGTTGTGGTGCACGGGCTTAGTTGCTCCACGGCATGTGGGATCTTCCCGGATCAGGGATCGAACCTGTGTCCCCTCCATTGGCAGGCGGATTCTCAACTACTGTGCCACCAGGGAAGCCCCATGGCATGTACATCTTTGAGGGACTATTTTTGTGCTAACACATCTATGTTTAGATTCTATAGTTGTTAAGGCAGCTGGGACCAGGTGATGATCTCAAAGTGGAGATCCTGGCTAATGCTGAGGACTGTGCATAGGACCAATTATTAGGTTTGAGCTGAAAGGAATTACTAAGCAAGGTATGTACATGTTTTAAAATTCTCTTACTGGCAGTAGATTCAGTATATAAAAAGTGATTGAATTAGAAGTAGGCAACTGAGTTTTAGTTACATCATGGTAGGGAAATGATTAAAATATTAGATTTTAATTCTGTTGTTTTGTGCCAGCTCTCAGAGGGAAATGTTTTTGATTTAATCACAATGTAGAGACGCTTTGGGTTTAATTTTAATTTTTGTTTTTATTACAGATTTTTGCTACCCTTGGATGCACTCCTGATATGGAGAAGATTGAGGAACAATTTGCTAATTTGAACATTGTTAAACGTTCCTCAGAAACTAAAGAGCCTACTTATCTGCTTGGCATAGACACATCAAAGACTGTACAAGCAGAAAAAGGAAGCTTGGTTGCTGTCTTATGTTCTAATGGATCAATCAGAATATATGATAAAGAAAGATTAAATGTACTACGAGAATTTAGAGGATATCCTGGACTTAATGGAGTCAAGTTTGCAAATTCCTGTGAGAGCGTGTATTCCTCATGCACTGATGGCACTGTAAAATGTTGGGATGCTCGATTAGCCAGTGAAAAACCTGTCCAGCTGTTCAAGGGTTACCCTTCCAATATTTTTATCAGTTTTGATATCAGCTGTAATGATCATGTCATTTGTGCTGGTACAGAAAAAGTTGATGATGATGCATTGTTGGTATTTTGGGATGCAAGAATTAATTCTCAGGATTTGTCTACTACTAAAGACCCACTTGGTGCATATTCAGAGACACATAGTGATGATATCACTCAAGTATGTTTCCATCCCAGCAATCCCAACATGGTAGTCTCAGGTTCAACTGACGGCCTGGTAAATGTATTTGATATTACTGTTGATAACGAAGAAGATGCACTGGTTACAACCTGTAACTCAGTTTCATCAGTAAGCTATATTGGTTGGTCTGGGAAAGATTATAAACAGATTTACTGCATGACACATGATGAAGGATTTTGTTGGTGGGATCTTAATCATCTGGATACTGATGAACCAATTACATGTTTGAACATTCCGGATGTCAGAGAAGTAATTAATGTGAAAGAAGGGATTTTGGACTATTTGATTGGCGGCCTATATCATGAAAAGACGGACAAATTGTTTGTAGTTGGAGGAACAAACACAGGAATTATTCACATAATGAGCTGTACTACATCAGGATTGGTCCATGTGACCAGCCTTCAGGGAGGGCATGCTGCTACAGTCCGTTCTTTCTGTTGGAATATGCAGGATGATTCTTTGCTAACTGGAGGAGAAGATGCACAGTTGTTACTTTGGAAACCTGGAGCAGTAGAGAAGACACTTACAAAGAAAGACAGCATGAAAATAGCATCCTCTGTGTACCAGCGAGTTCGAGTTCATAGTAATGATTCTTACAAGAGAAGGAAAAAGCAGTGATGTTACATTGGGAGTTTACTTGACGGGTTTTATAGTTGCAAATAATTATTTCTATGTACTACCTGTTGTAGACGTGTTTAAAACTCATATGTAAATAAAAGCAAGCCAGTTAGCAAACAGTCCTGAAAAAATGTTGAGAATGGTTTAATTCAGGTCTTTGTGTATTCTAAAATTATTTTTTTAAGCCACCATTTGAGTATATAATCAGTGAGTTGAAAGTAAAATTACATTCCTCATTTTAAAAACCCATCTGTTGAATTAGTAAATGTTGAGTTTGAAGAAATAGCTTTGATAAGGGCTTTTTAGAAGTAGATGGCTGGTGTGACTTTAAAAAACAGGTGGTTTGGACTGTGTTTTTTAAGCTCAATTTTTTACATTTTAAATCATCTTCATTATTTATAAAACCAAGTCAGACTGTTTCTTCATTCGAGAAGCTCCTACTTGCTTAATACGTATAGATTACACTGGCATATTTAAATATAAATATTCTAATGAGTTTAAATAGAATTAAACCTTTTCAGAAATAGTAATTTGCATTTATTTGAGAAAAGTATATTTAGTAAATATTTGCATCCACACTTTAATATTGTTGGTTAAACAGTAAACAGGTGTTTCACTGATGAAAAGGAAATTACCTTGCAGAATTCTTTTTGAGACTCAAAGTGAATATACAAAAACAAAAGTATTTATAATAGTAGAATGACTTTTTATTTCAAAATATTCCAATATTTTGTGATAAAATTTTCTTCTATAGTGTTTTATCCATCCATAATTTTAAACTTGAATTTTTGTTTACTGCTAATTTATCCATCCTTCCTTTTAAATATTTCTCTAAAGAATCTTAATTAAAAAGTTGATCCCTCTAAAGGTTTGGTATCTTATCTCTGAGACTGTAGCACTGGGGGAAATTTTTATTTTTCTATAGAACATTTGTAACTTATATTTAGATATGATTTAGCTTAACTCAAATGAGACTGAACAACAGGTAAGTTGTTGTTATATTAAATATATTAAAAATACATGTTTCTTATTTGGAGAAATTCAGCTATTCTTGGTATTGTCCAAACCATAAACCTGAGGGTAATATAGTACTTTTCCTTTTTCCCTTAACCAGTCAATCACCAAGTCCTGTGCCATTCCACCTCCTAAAATCTGTCAGCCTGTTCTTTTGCCTTTACCCCCCGCCACTACTGCCTTAGATAAGACTTTCATCATTTCTCTGCGAGATTACAGACTCTGTCTCTAATCTGCTCCAGTTCATTCTCCCTACTACTTCTAGACTGAACATCGAAAACACAGATTTGATAATGCCTCATGCTGCTTAAAATCTTTGATACATTTTGAACTTTTGATAGAGGACTGTTTAAAATGAAAAACCATGTTTTCAAGATATTTAGGATATGAGACAATGCTGACTATGTTGTAAGTGGGAAAAGCTGGGAAAAAAAGACTTTCAGAGACACTGCATTTATGCAATAACAGGAAATGCAACAGGAGTTATAAAACAGCAGGGCTCTTAAAAATATTCCAAATTCAGAAGTAATTATTAGAGCTGTAAGATGCAAGTGAGGAAATACCTCTGAAAGAGACAGAAAGTGAGAGAAAAGATAAAGGCCGCAGGAGGGGTCTAATATCAGACTGATGGTGTTAGAAAGTGAAAAAAAAAATTTTTTTTAAGGGATGGGAAGGGATTATTAAAATGAAATAACATAGGAGGCTATCCCAGAACTTCAGTCTTTAGGTTGAAAGGCCCAACAAGGGTGTCAAGTGTAATGAATGAAAAAGACCCACACCAAGGCATAGCACTGTGAAGTTTTAGAACTCTAAGAATAAAGGGAAAATCTTAAAAGTTTTCAAAGAGAGGGTAAAAAACAATCACTTAGGAACAAGAATAACATCCGCATTAGACTCAGCAAATCTGGATAACAAAAAATGGTAGATCAATGCCTTCAAAGTTCTGAGGACAAATTCCTGCTATCTGAACTTATGCTCTCCAAATTCATGAAGATTACAGTAGATTCAAACTATTCAATCTAAACTCGGATTACAATAAATTTTTTTGACACATCCCTTGCTAAGTGAACACTTCCTTCTTGCTCTCTGAAACTCAGGAACCAAATTTATTTAGCTAACAGTATTCGTTGCTAGCCAAACTCAATGGCTGAACCTAGGAAATAAAACAGATTTGGATTTCAGGAGATACTTGCTTTTCCAACCTATAATTCTGTGACCAAACTACCCTCATGTTTTAAACTTCAAGTTTAAAACATGAAGAGAAGTTTAAAACATTTAAGACATACAAAATTTTAAACTTTAGTTTCTATGCAGCATTTTTCCAAAGAAGATATACAGATTGCCAACAAACACATGAAAGAATGCTCAACATCATTAATCGTTAGAGAAATGCAAATCAAAACTACAATGAGGTATCACCTCACACCAGTCAGAATGGCCATCATCAAAAAATCTACAAACAATAAATGCTGGAGAGGGTGTGGAGAAGAGGGAACCCTCTTGTGCTGTTGGTGGGAATGTAAATTGATACAGCCACTATGGAGAACAGTATGGAGGTTCCTTAAAAAACTAAAAATAGAACTACCATCCGACCTAGCAATCCCACTACTGGGCATATACCCTGAGAAATCCATAATACAATTAGCAATAATCGCGCCTCGGATAAACCTCATTGGCTACGATACTGCCACTGCGCAAAGCTTGAAATCCATAATTCAAAAAGAGTCATGTACCACAATGTTCATTGCAGCTCTATTTACAATAGCCAGGACATGGAAGCAACCTAAGTGTCCATCGACAGATGAATGGATAAAGAAAATGTGGCACATATATACAATGGAATATTACTCAGCCATAAGAAGAAACGAAATTGAGTTATTTGTAGTGAGGTGGATGGACGTAGAGTCTGTCATACAGAGTGAAGTAAGTCAGAAAGAGAAAAACAAATACCGTATGCTAACACATATATATGGAATCTTAAAAAAAAATTGGGAATAAAGACGCAGACCTACTAGAGAATGGACTTGAGGACACGGGGAGGAAGAAGGGTAAGCTGGGACAAAGTGAGAGAGTGGCATGTAGATATATACACTACCAAATGTAAAATAGATAGCTAGTGGGAAGCAGCTGCATAGCACAGGGAGATCAGCTCAGTGCTTTGTGACCACCTAGAGGGGTGGGATAGGGAGGGTGGGAGAGAGTTGCAAGAGAGAGGAGATATGGGGATATATGTATAACTGATTCACTTTGTTATAAAGCAGAAACTAACACACCATTGTAAAGCAATTAAAATCCAATAAAGATGTTAAAAAGAAATGGAAAAAACCAAAACTTAAATAGGAACACTTGCAAAATAAATTGTTGTTAATTATGGCAAAAAAAAAAAGGCTCATCTAGGAAAAAATAAATAAAATAAAAGTCTATTGGAGGATGTAGTCCACAAAAAATACGGGAGTAAGTCAAGGGAGGCAAGAGATATCAGAAATCAGTGCCCCAACCCAGTATAGTGGCAGGATAACATTTGCAGCAGGCCCACAATATTCAGTCCAGATTGGAGGAGGATGAGCTATGGGGAGGGAGATGTCCAGGGAGAAAAATGAACTGACAGGTTACCCAATGCATTTGACCATGGGGAAAATGGTATAAGCGGATTAAGCTCACCAATTACAGGAGATCCTATATTGAAAATTTTTAAGTGAAAACCTTTAGAAATAAAAGTTTTTAAAAGATTAAAAAAGAAAAGAAAAGCAATAAATAAGATTCACTTAAAGGCATAAGTTAAAAAATAAAAGGATGAGGAAAGGCATACCAACCCACAGAATGGTAGAAAATATTTGCAAATAATAGATAAGAACTTGTATCCAGAACTTATTTTAAAAAAATAAAAAAAAACTTGCCACTCAGTAATAAGACCACCCAGGGACTTCCCTGGCGGTCCAGTGGTTGGGACTCCATGCTTCCACTGCGGGGTGTGCAAGTTCATTCCCTGGTCAGGGAACTAAGACACATGTGGCGCCACCAGAAAAAAAAAAAAAAAAGGAAAAGAAAAAACAAATCTGTTAAAAAAATAGTAAGACACCAATTTTTTGACTGGTCAAAGTATCTGAATAGACATCTCTCCAAAGAAGATATACAAATGGTCAGTAAACACAAAAAAAGATGTTTAACATCATTAGTCATTAGGGAAATGCAAATTGAAACCACAATGAGATACCATTTCACACCCACTAGGGTGGGTATAATAAAAAAATATTGGTGAGGGTGTAGAGAAATAGAAAGCTTCATATACTGCTGTTAGGAATGTAAAATCGTATAGTTGCAGTCTGGCAATTCCTCAAACGATTAAGCAGTTGCTATTTGGTAACAGCAGTTCCACTCCTATGTATATGCTGAAGAGTGTTGAAAACAGTCCACACAGAAACTTGTACATGAATGTTCATAACAGTATTCATAATAACCAAAAGGTGGAAATCCAAATGTCCCATCAACTGATGAATGGGTAAAAGTATATACGTACAATGGAATATTATTCATCCATAAAAAGGCATGAAGTACTAATACAAGCTACAGCTTAGATGAATCTTGAAAACATGCTAACTAAAAATAGCCACAGAAGACCACATGTTGTATGAGTCCATCTACATCAAATGTTCAGAATAGTCAAATCTATAAAGAGAACATATATATATATATAGTGGTTGCCTAGGGCTGGGAGGTGGCGGGGAAATGAGAGGGTGTGAATGATAGCTAAAGTGTATAGGATTTCTTTTGGGGGTGATGAAAATATACTAAAATTGTGGTTACGGTTGCACAACTCTGAGCATATTAAAAACCATTGAATTGTACACTTTAAATAGATGAATTATATGGTATGTGAACCATATCTGAATAAAGCTCTTGCCAAAAAAAGAAAAAAGTATATACCAGAAAAATGTGAACCCAAAAGCCCAGATTGCAATCTTAATTATTGACAAAATAGAATTTAAGGCTAATGTTGATTTCAAAACCAGATGAAAATGAAGAAAAAGGGCCCATTTTGTTTATGAATATATATTCACAGTTAAAAATACTAGGTACAAAATCCAATGGTGTATTTTAAAATACGTGACCAAATAGGATTTATCTCAGGAATACCAGGATGACTCCACATCAGAAAATCTATCAGAATAATGGACAAAAAAGGAAAAAAAGCGTGATTATCTTAATTGGTATAGAAAAGCATATGGTAAGGTTTCACACCTATTTATGAAAAATACAGCATCAAGCCAGCAATGGAATAATTTTTTAACTTGGTTAAGGTTTATATATAAAAAATCTAAACTAAATGTTATTCTTAGTGGAGAAATGTTATTAGATTAAATGCATTTCCTTCAAGACCAAGACAATGGGTAAGCCTATCATAGCATGGATTTTGTCTAATACCATAAGGAAAGATTTAAAAAAAACTATAATATGTAAGGATTGTAAGAGAAGAGGGGAAAAAAAACTCTCCTTTGCAAAAGATAAATACCTGAAAAAATCCAACAATCAACAAATTATTTGAACTATAAAGAGGTTCAGCAAAGTTGCCAGAAGAAAGCCTATAAAAATCCAAACATCACTTCACAATAGCAAAAGTTAAAAACTATCAAGGAATTAACCAAGAATATAAGAGATCTATTTGGAGAAAACTCTAAAATTCCAATAAAAACATAGAAAATGATCTAAGAAACATTCCATGCTTCCAGTGAGATGATAATATTAAAAAAGTGAACATTCTAAATTTAATCTTAAAAATTAATCCCAACCAAATTCCAGTTGAATTTTTTGAGGAATCCAAACTTACTTTAAAATTTGTATGGAAGAATGAGGTCCACAAATAACTAAGTAAACTTTAGAAAGGGGGATTTTCCCTATCAGGTATTAAGATATTCCACAAACTCATAGCAGTAAGAACTGATATGGCCATAGAACAATGTAAATGAATAGAGCTCAGAGACAGCATGGATATATGGCAACTTAATATTTGTAAAGGTGACATAATAGAAAAGGAGAGTTTTTTATTAAGTGGTTTTGAGGATACTAGCTCACTATATAGAGAAAAATAAAACTAGATTCCTTAAATGATAGAATTAAATGATAAAAGGTTATAACTATAAATTTACAAGGACGCATGGGAGAATCTCTCTAACCTAGAGGGTGGCAACTGGCTTCTTAAACTTCAAAAGTATAAAGTATAAGACAAAAAAGAAATTTGATTGTATCAAAATTAAGCATTTCTGGTCACAGAACATCTACAGATAAATGACAGAATGGGAGAAAAGATACTTGAAATCAATGAGTGATTAAATGTAGACTATAGAAGGAATTCTGCAAATCAATAAGGGAAAACAATACCAATGGAAAAATGAGCAACGAATATGAAAAGGCAAACTTCAGAAGAAACCAAAGAAATCATCAAACTCCGTAGTAATTAGAAAAATGAAAACAAAATAATCACCTTGTATCTTTTAGAATTACAAAAGTTAGGAAATTAAATGATACCAAGATATTGGAGACATGTGGGCATATAGGAACCCTCATGCACTGCTGATAGCAGTGTAGACACACAGATACAGCTATTCTGGAGAGCAAAAACATATGTGTTCATCTACCCTCTGACCTAGGAATGACACTGCTTGGTGTGATATTCCAAAGATATTTGCATACAGGTCCATTGTCGGTCATTATTTGTGATGTCATGGGGTTGGAGACAACCTGGATATCCATCCCTGAGAGACAGGTAAAAATGTGGTGGATGTACATAATGAAGTACTCTGCAATACTTACAAACCACAGACTAGATATACTTTAGCCATATGGCTTGATCATAAAAATATAGTACCAAATGAAAATAGTAAGAAATTGAATACATGTGTGGGGAAAACCATTTATATACGTTTAAAATATACAAAAAGCAATTCACATTTTGCAAGAATATACAGACAGTTATACATGTTAATCACCTTAGGGTGGTTGCCTGGTATGGGGAGAGAAGGTAATGGAAGTGGGTTTAGAAATAAAAGAGGAAGGGAGACTGAGAGAGGAAGGAAAGAGAGATAAGACAATAATTTTAATAGGAAAGAAAAGAAAATCACTTTGAAGGGATATTACAACCCCACTGGAGAGTTTGAGAACTAATCATAGGCACGTGGAAAACCATGCAAATGAAGAGGCGGGGGATAATTTTTAACTCCAGGGGGGAAAAAATTGTATGAGAAAAGAAATGGAATTGTAGTATACTGCTTGACCCAGGGGCGAATAATATTTATGTAGTCATAGTGTAAGGACAATATTGATTTAATCAAAAGTTGTAAAACTATATTAAGAGCAAGGAAGGAAAGTGAAAGGGGTGTGCAAATGCTTAGCTTTCCTTTTCCATAGTAAAAAGTCAGCATTCTTTCTACGGATAAATCAAGAAAATAGCCATATAAGCATATTTTTTAGAAGTATGTAAGTAAATCACCTGCCAAAACAGAAGAGTTGAAAGTGGTTCCCTCTGGAGAAGAAAGGCAGAAAAGAAAGGATAGGAGACTGCTGTATTTGTTGTTCTTTGATTTTTGTTATATGCATACCTTCTGGTAGAATATCAGGATACTTTTGGCTGCAAATAACAGCTCAATTCAAATTAACCAAATAAGGAACATATTACCTTGCATAAGTTCAGAAGTGAAGCATTCCCAGGGCTGGTTGTTAGCAAGAATTCAAATTCTTTCCATTTTTCTGCTCTGCCAGTTTTCATCTTGTCAGGTTCAAGTTCACAAGATGACTACAATCAGCCAATAAGCACATCCATACTCAACAAAAGTTTTTTTTTTTTTTTAATATATAAATTTCTTTCTTTCTTTTTGGCTGCATTGGGTCTTCGTTGCTGCACGCGGGCTTTATCTAGTTGCGGCGAGCGGGGGCTACTCTTTGTTGCAGCGTGCGGGCTTCATTACAGTGGCTTCTCTTGTTGCGGAGCACGGGCTCTAGTCGGGCAGGCTTCAGTAGTTGTGGCTCATGGGCTCTAGAGCGCAGTCTCAGTAGTTGTGGCGCATGGGCTTAGTTGCTCCACGGCATGTGGGATCTTCCTGGACCAGGGCTCGAACCCGTGTCCTCTGCATTGGCAGGCGGATTCTTAACCAGTGCACCACCAGGGAAGTCCCCTCAACAATGTTTAATGGAGACATTTGCTTGTGATTCTTTTTTTTTTTTGAACTTTGGGTTTATTTATTTATTGGTTTGTTTGTTTATTTATTTATTTATGGCTGTGTTGGGTCTTCGTTTCTGTGCGAGGGCTTTCTCTAGTTGCAGCAAGTGGGGGCCACTCTTCATCGCCGTGCGCGGGCCTCTCACTATCGTGGCCTCTTTTGTTGCGGAGCACGGGCTCCAGACGCGCAGGCTCAGTAATTGTGGCTCACGGGCCTAGTTGCTCCGCGCCATGTGGGATCTTCCCAGACCAGGGCTCGAACCCGTGTTCCCTGCATTGGCAGGCAGATTCTCAACCACTGCGCCACCAGGGAAGCCCTGATTCTTTTTATTAACGATTACACACACTTTCTGAGAAGCCGTGCAACAAGTGTCATTGGCTGAAATTTCATTATGTGCCCAAGCTAAAAATAGTCACTAGCCAGAGAAATACAATCACCACCAACTGGCCCAATTATGATTCACTGCCTATGGTTTTGGAGATAACATATGCTCCTCTGAAGCACAGAGGTTCAGAGAAGGGTATGGAAAAGTAGGTTGGGGTTGATGAATAGTTCTTCTACAGGTACTGATTACTTCAGTTATGTGTATGTGTTACTTCAGAATATTTTTCATTTTATCATTGAATCAAATAAATAAATGTAAGATATTTGTGAGGGAAAACAAATGGTTCTGAAGAACCTAGGGGCAGGACAGGAATAAAGACGCAGACGTAGAGAATGGACTTGAGGACATGGGGAGGAGGAAGGGTAAGCTGGGACGAAGTGAGAGAGTGGCATGTAGATATATACACTACCAAATATAAAATAGATAGCTAGTGGGAAGCAGCCGCATAGCACAGGGAGATCAGCTCAGTGCTTTGTGACCACCTAGAGAGGTGGGATAGGGAGGGTGGGAGGGAGGAGATATGGGGATATATGTATATATATAGCTGATTCACTTTGTTATAAAGCAGAAAGTAACACACCATTGTAAAACAATTATACTCCAGTAAAGATGTTAAAAAAAAAAGATATTTGTGAGATGATTAACTTGCACTGTTGTAATGATCAACATGCATTAAATGCAAACTATTATATCTATATATCTATTATATCTTTATTGGACTATTATTTAGAAGAGAGGTAGACATTTAAAAAATTGAAACGAAAACTACTGTACATAAAATAGATAAACAGGGACTTCCCTGGTGGTCCAGTGATAAAGAATCCACCTTGCAATGCAGGGGACGCGAGTTTGATCCCTGGTCAGAGAACTAAGAGCCTACATGCCGCAGGGCAACTAAGTGTGTGTGCCACGACTACTGAGCTCCTGCGCCTCAACCAGAGCCCACATTCTGCAAACTACAGAGCCCACGTGCTCTGGAACCCGCGCGCCACAACTACAGAGCCCACGCACCCTGGAGCCTGCACACCACAACTAGAGAAGAGAAAACCCGCACGCCACAACTAGAGAGAAGTCTGCGCACCACAATGAAGAGCCCGCATGCCGCAAGGAAAGATCCCGCATGCCTCAACAAAGATCCTGCGTGCCGCAGCTAAAAATAAATAAAGTAAATATTTTAAAAATATTAAAGTAAAAAAATAAAATAGATAAAGTCCAACTGTATAGCACAGGGAACTATAATCAATACTCTAATAAACTATAATGGAAGAGAATATGAAAAAGAATATATATGTATAACTGAATCACTTTGATGTACACCAGAAACTGACACAACATTGTCAATCAACTATACTTCAAAAAAAAAATTAAAAGAAAAATTGAAAAATGTGCCAGATGATTTTTGTTGTCTTTTTCGCAAAGTTTATGTAATCTTCTGCCACTGCAATCAGTAATATTATATTGAATTAATTTATTATTCAATTACTGACTCATTAGTAAATCCATCTCTCAGATCCACAAACCAGCTCTCAATTGTCTGGCTTTGAGATTACTCACACATTATGTCTTCTGCACTTTAGTGCTGCCTGGGTTTTGTGCTTTTCACTGCCCATTATCTTTTTGATCACGTGAAGTGTCAGAATTAAAATCATACGACTTTGCAGCCTTATCACCCTTCATTCTTCCCACTCTTAACACCTTATGCATAAACCAAAAGAAATTACTTGAAATCCCTGAATACACCATGAAAATAATGCAACCACACTTTGCATCAGTTTTGTTATCTGAAAAATAAAGATGAGTATGTGACAGAACCTGCTAATTGTCTCCCATTATCTGTTCTCCCTTTCCATACTTATGGAACCTCCACATTTCAGGTGGGGATGTAATGCCCAGAATAAAGATTATATTCTCCAGAGTATTCTGCAACTGTTTGTGGTTATAAGACTATGTGGGGGTGGGAGTTCCCTGGTAGCCTAGTAGTTAGGATTCTGGGCTTTCACTGCCATGGCCTGGGTTCAATCCCTGGTTAGGGAACTGAGATCCCATAAACCACATGGTATGGCCAAAAAAAAAAAAGACTATTTTGGGTTAATGAGATGTATGTAGACCCTCCATAAAATGACCGTTGAGTTCCCTGTGCTCTCTCCTGCCATCTGGAATGTGGATGTGATGGCTGGAGCTCTAGCCAACATCTTGGACCAGGAGGATGAAGGCCACAACTAGCTTCTAGAGTAGTTGGCTAAAAGGAGCCTGGGACCCTGAGGTTTTGTGGAGAAAGGAACCATTAAACTACTGCTTAAGCCACTGTTATTTTAGGTCTCTGTTGTAAGCAGTGGAACCTAACTGATAACATTGTATAAAGTTTTTAAGATTGTTCAAAACATTATGTGAACTGATATATGTCAAAGCTCTTAGAGCACTATCAGCTCTTAGAGTGAGTGCAAAGTAATATTTATAATGTTATACTATTTCCATGCTTTGGTAAGGTTGTTCCCTCTGCCTAGAGGTTTATTTGGCAAACTTGTATTTGTCCTTAAGCCCCAGATTAATCATTTCCTTCTCTCTGAAACTTTTTCTGATCCCCACTTGGGGAGTTAATCTTCCTTTGCTTTATACTGGTTCTTAATCTTGTGTATACTTTTATAGCAACTTGATATTTCAGTTTACACATTTGTCTCCCTATTAAACCACTCTTTCTCATTCAAAACAAAACAAACAAAAACAACTGGGATTCTCTCTCAGTAAACATAAAAATCTCATGGCTCATGTAGATTCTGATACTGCCCCTAAACCTATTACAATATTAATATGCCAATCCTGCAAACCCCTCCTCACTCCCCGCCCCCAGACCCCTGCCAAAAGATCCTGATGCACCACCCTTAGAGGAGACATAACCCTCCTCCCCTCTCCTGGCCAATTCAGTTGATCAGTTAGGATAAATATCTATTGGACTGGGCACTGTAGTAGATGATGCTGGAGAAAGAGATTTGGTCTCTGTCCTCACAGGGCCTGCAAGGTGCTAGATGATATAGAGTCTCTAATAATAATAATACGATGTACACAGTGCACAAGTAGGAGGGATGGGAATATGATTCATTCTGTTCTCAGGCGCAGGTTGAGAATAGATGATGCCTGGACTGTATTTTGAAAGAAAAATAGTTTACCCGATAGACTGGAGAAAGGGGAGAAAAGAGCAACAGAAGATAAAATGGGCAGAAGGAACAACATGTGGACAGACGCAGAAGCATAAAATATGTGGTTAATTTTAGTCATGAGCATCGGACTCCGGTCTTCCTGAGTTTCTCTGCAAACACATTCACAAAACATTTCTTAGGGTGAGTTACCTCCACAGATGGCTCATCGCATCTCTTATGTCTTGATTTGTCACTGTTTTAATTCTGAGGACTGTGTTTCCCTGAGCCTGTTTCCTAGCCTCAACACCGGTAGATAGTAAGTGAAGTTGTTAATATTACTCTTCTGGAGAAGTGTTCCTCAGTGCCAGTTCAGGGCCTCGCTGTTGACTCATCCTGCAATTGTGCACGTTCAGAAGCTCTTCCTTCTAAAGGCTCATGCTCATCTCTGACATTCAGAACATTTGCAAGATTGCTTTGTAAAAACTTCCTGCTTAGTTTTTAGCTTTTCGTTTCTATTTAACAGCAGGTTTGTGAGTTTTCTACCCTCTGTCTTTAGTCCCTAGCCTAGGGGCAATGCTGCATTCATTTAGCTTCAGTCTTCTTGTTTATTTGTTTTTTGGTTCCAGTAGCCTCCTCATTGATTAAACTAGACCGTATTTACGAAGTGGCTTCTGTTCTGAAAACTGGTGACATCCTCACGGTTGTCTGTAGGAGGCAGTAATGTGATCTGTGTGGTTAAGAGTGTGGACTCAGATGTCAGATTGCCTGCGTTTAAGTCCTGGCTGTGTTAATTATTGCTTCTGTGGATTTGGGGGGCAAGTTACATAACCTCCTGTGCCTTGGCTTCCTCATCTGAAAAAAATGGAGCAATTAATAGCCTTTACCTTTTGGGTTGTTATAAGAATTAAATGAATTAATATGGGTGAAGCACTTAGCATAGTACTTGGGACAAGAAAAGTCCTCGATAAGTGTTAGCCGTCAACATCATCATCGTCGTCATCACTAGAACCGAATTTGTCAGGTAGCAGAAGTCAGACAAAGTGAGGCCCACGGCCATTAGTCACTGATCACAAAAATTTGTGCTTGCACAATGTTTTACAGTCTTCGAAGAACTTTCACATTTATTATCCCACCTGATTCCCTCACTCTATTGGCTGGTATAGCCAGTTATGCCATCTTCATTTTATGGATTCATTCAACACTACTTAGAGAGGCCTCTTATGTGCCAGGCACTGTTATGTTCTGAAAATTCAAAGATGGAAACGTATGGTTCCTGCTCTTTGGTTATCAAGAGCTATCATTGGGAGTGGGTTTTGAGAGGCCATTTTACTTTCTACACTTTGTTTGAATTTATATGATAAAAGTATATTAATCTTACAGTCAGAAAAGTAAAAGGTGTGGTGCAAGAGAAGAGTCTAATGGTGAGGCAGGGATGCAAATTACTAATTATAATACAATTGTCATTGTGGAGGTACAGATAAGGGTCAGCGGACATATAGGAATTCCAGGAGGAAAGTCAGAGGAAAGTGGCATTTAAGCAGGGACAGGAATGTTGAGAAGTTTGCCAAGTAAATGAAGAGAGGAAGGTATTCAAGCAGAGGAAGCTTGAACGACTATGGTGTATCTTGAGGAAACTACGGACCATTCAGTGTTGCCTGTCACGAAGTGAGGGGCAAATGATGTAAGTTAACGTGGGTTAGGTAAGCAGGAGTCAGATAATGAAGGGATGTACTAGTCAGAGGTGTTCAGAATTTGCCCTATAGGTGATGGGAGCCCATGAAGAATTTTATGTTAGGGAGTGACAATGATGAGATTTGTATCATTCTGTTGGCAGTGTAGACAAGGGGGACTGATAATTCTCTGAAAGGCTAAAGTGGTCAAATCAATACCAATATTAGAACTCAAGCCTTTTTGACCCAAGTTTAGCAGATTTTGCATTAAACCATGCTGACCCCTCTATAGAGCAGTGTATAAAACGTCCCACTATTTACTGTATTGATTTGCTAGTGTGAATTTAAATTCTTAACTAAGAGAATGGGAAAGAATTTCACAAAATCACTGAACAACTTAACCTTGTCTTTCCTCTCTTTGGAAAGACATGCCTATTAGAAAATACTTTTCTCTTGAATTCCATCTCCTCATTAAAATGGAAGAGAGCTACAATTCATTCATTCTTCAGATATGTGCAGAGCACAGATTCCACTGAGCAATTTGTTCTAGTGCCTATATCCTTTATAAATTCATGTAATTTTTTAAGTCTAAATTTAATTTTCATTGATACAGTGTAATCCCATTTCTCCTTTCATAAGATTATATATTAAGTCCAAAGACATGTGGACAGCAGCCTTTAACAGGAGAGCTTGCTTTCTCATTGAGATAATAACTACCCTCAGTGTGTTTAATCCTCTCTTTGCTTCTACACCCCTGTCCCCAATAGAGGGC
This sequence comes from Balaenoptera musculus, assembly GCF_009873245.2. Lineage (NCBI taxonomy): Eukaryota > Metazoa > Chordata > Mammalia > Artiodactyla > Balaenopteridae > Balaenoptera > Balaenoptera musculus. The sequence goes on along the minus strand of NC_045786.1, from coordinate 138,108,881 downwards.
ATCAGTCAGCCTAATGCACAGCAAGCTGGCCAGCAGAGAATCTTCCACTTGGGGTGACAATGCTTTTGCTTCTGATGCTCTCTACCCAGGGCTCATGCTGTCTGGCAGAAGAGAAGGGAAATACAATCCTGCACTATTAGCGCCCTCTCTTGGCTTTTCCTACCTAGAGCACTGTCCCATCAATCTGGCAGGACCTTAGAATTCCAAGGGTTCTCTGAGCCCCCCAAATCCTTGTGGTTAGTATGATCCTACGTTATCAGCAGAGATTTAGTCTGAATTCATCCTAGGGATGTTATCATCATTCTGGCAAAATTCATGTCATTGAGTGTTTCTTTGCCATCTGTGTTCTACTTCCTGCTTGCTGGAACAAGAAGTGCTAAACTATTCTCTCTCATCAATGACAACACCCACTTCTGGGGTTAAGTTCAATTTTTCAAACTATACCCAGAAACATGGTCTTTTGTTCATGTACTTATTCATTTATCCATTTTTTTGAGTGCTTATTCTATTTCAGCGACTGGATTAGTTACTTCAGGCACAGTATTGGACAAAACAGATAGGTCCTTCCATCATGTATCTTCTGATCTAGTGACCCTGATAATTGGTGGGGGGGGGTATTAAAAGTGAAGAGCAGCTTGTCAACTGAGAATGGGAGGAAATGGAAGTGTCTACAGTTGCCAACATTGTAATTGATGCATCTTAAGTAAGAAGTTTAAACATACTGTAATGTTTGTATATGAGCATGATTGCTATTTTCAATTTAATTAGAGGGAAGGCAATATGCCGCCTCTTAACATGTTGCAGGAGAGTCCATGAGAATGGGGCTATTTGCTTAAAAGATAACTGGTTCCTTAAAAAACTAAATGTAGAATTACCATGTGGTCCACTTTGGGGTATTATTCCAAAAGAATTGAAAGCACGATTTTGAAGAGATATTTGCACCTCTATGTTCATTGCAGCATTACACAATTGCCAAGAGGTGGAAGCAGCACAAGTGTCCATGGACAGATGAATGCATAAAGAAAATGTGGTATAAACACACAATAGAATATTATTCAGCCTTAAAAAAGAAGAAAATCCCATCATATGCTACAACATGGATGAACTTTGAGGACATTATACTGAGTGAAATAAGCCAGTCACAAAAGGACAAATACTGTATGATTCCTTTTATATGAGATATCTAGAACAGTCAAAAATCATGGAAACAGAAAGTAGAATGGTGGTTGCCAGGAGCTGAGGGCGGGGAGGAATGGGGAGTTGTTTGATGGCTAAAGAGTTTCAGTTTTGCAAGATGAAAAGATTCTAGACATCTATTACAGAACAAAGTGAATATAGTTAATACTATTGAACTATACCCTTAAAAATAAAGAGGGAAAATTTTATATTATGTGGGTTTTTTGCCACAATTAAAATTTTTAAAAAATAATTTTAGGGGACTTCCCTGGCTGTCCAGTGGTTAAGACTCCATGCTTCCACTGCAGGGGGCATGGGTTCGATCCCTGGTTGGGGAACTAAGATCCTGCATGCCTCGGGGCTCGGCAAATAAATAAATAAATAAAGATACTTTAAAAAGTTAACACAGTTATCATGGAAACAACCGTGGGTGTGATAAAATGAGTGGTGAGTAGCTGTCAGTTAGAAGGCTGGAGTTGTAGACCTAGCACTGCCAATTTCTAGCTGTTTGACTGTGACCTTGGAATTGCATTTAACCTCTAAATCTCAGTGTCCTCCCTGGTAAAATGGAGATCATGTCACTACTTCAAAGAGTTTTTCAGGGTTAAATGAGATGATGTGTGTGCAAGTTGGCAGACCCTAAAGCACTGTTTTATGGTGATGATGTGGATTTCTCTATTATCTGGCTTCCCCACTGTTGCATCTGGCCATGCCCAGGCATGGTGGGATGTTGAAGCACCATGAGAGATGTTGAGCTTCTGTCTTCCATTTGTCCTGCTATTTTCTCCACTTCCAGGTTACAGATTTTAAAAGTGGAATGCCTAACCTGGTTGCTGATCCTCTTACCAGCGACTGTTCTTACCAACTTCTCTCCAGGCAAGTTCTACTTGCCTCCCTTTTCTTATTTTAGTTAACGCAATCATAGAATTGGAGAGATTAAATACAAACACATGAGAAAATTGAATTGCAATGCAAGATAGTGGGATAACTCCTGACTAGGACTCTTAGAGTAGCTAGGACCCCTTCCTTCTTCTTTGAAGGAAGGAAAAGTCTTGAATAAACAAAGCAGGGGAACGGAAGGAAGGGTTAGCATTTCTGGAGGGAGGGAACCTCATGAGCAAAGTTTGGAGATAAAAATAGATGATGAAAGCTTAGGGGACAAAGAGGACACAGGCCTGCTTGAAATGATGAGCCTGAAAGTTGAGAAAAGGATACAGATATTGGGGGGACTTCAGTAGTGGCTGAGGATACTGGATTTTGTGCAGTGAGGAGTTTAGTCATTTCAGTTTGAGAGTGGAAGAATGATCTGTTCAGTGTGGGTTTTAAGCTAAAATAATTCTTGGGCCTAATGCAATTGCAATCAAATCTCAGTGAATTATAATATTTAGGAGAGCTCTACAACATGATACCAAAATTCAACTACACGTGTCATCAGGTGAGAATAAGGAAGAAAAAGACTTAAAAGTGTAATGAAGAAGGACTTGTCGTGACAATAAATGATGGTGGGAAAATTGATTATTTATAAAAAATCAATTTAGGTTCTCATTTTACACCATATACCAAAATTAATTCAAGCTCAATTAAACAGTATAGTGTAAGAGAAAAATAGAAAAAAATTAGAAGATAATGTAGATAAATGTCCACATTCTGGATGAGGAAGGAATTTTTTGGACATCAGAATCTCCTATATACTGCTGGTGAGATTGTAAATTTGTACAAACATTTAGGAAAGCAATATGCCCCTATCTTGTGAAGTTGAAGAGCACATACCCTAAGACCTAATGCCACTTCTAGATACACACACTGGAGAAACTACAGTACACAAGGAGATGTTCACAGCACCACTGTTCAAGATAGTAAAATTCTGGAAACAACCCAAACATCACAAAATAAGAGGATGAATAAACTGCAGAACATTTGTAAGTAGAATGCTATAGCAGGGAAAGTGAATGATCCAAGTACCTCTATCAACATGGTTAAATTAAAAACACATCATGTTGAGTGAATAATTATGTTACAGAAGATAATGTACAGTATAACACCAATTGTATACAATCATAAAATATGAAAAAAGTACTACATGCTGTTTAGGAACATGTACTTATTTAGTAAAGTATGACATCATGGGAAAAATAAGCTCCAGATTCAGGGTCATGGTAACCTCTGAGATAGAAGGGATGTGATGGGAGACTGTTACATAGGAGACTTCCACCACGTTGGTATTTATTTCTAGAGTCGTGTGGTTATACTATTGTTATATTACTCATTATGGCTCTTTGTAAGTCTAAAATGTTTTGTTAAATAAGATTTAGGATGATGCATATTCCTTATACAAACTGAAACAGTATCTCAGTATATAATTTAATCTCTACTACCTACCTCTGACCCATGCCCCAAAATATTCACTGTTAACAGTTCCAAGTATATTCTTCCAGACTTTTTCTAGATATTTACCTTTTCTAGATATCTATATATCTAACTATACATCAGGTTTCTCCTAATATAAGTAGAGTACTACTTAACCTAAAATTTTGTAATTCTTGCTTTTTTCACTTAATGCCATAGATACCTTTCCATATGAGTACATATACATCTCCCGTATATTTAACGGCTACATAATATTCCATAGTATGAATGTACCATAATTTATTTTACTATTCCTCAACTGATACATATTTAAGTTGTTTATATTTATTGTTATTAAAATTCTTCAGTGAATATCCCTGGTAAACCTTAGGAGTATTTTTGTTTGAAATATTTCCAGAGGGAGGAATTTTTAAGGCAAAGACTTTCTAAGAATTTATGCTTAGCAATGAAAGAAATCCCAAAGGAAATCTGGTATACTCCTGTATGTAAAAATCAATGTGTAGAAAGCTCATGTAAGTAAATCACAAAAGCATTAAAACTGTAATAGAAAAATAAGCTATGAATGCTAATAGACAATTTGCAGGAAAAGAAATATAAATGACTACTAAATATGTGGGAAATATTTTAACTATTTTAGCTCTGTAATTAAAGAGATCAAAGTTATGATTAGTTTCAAATTTGGGGCCTATCAACTTAGACAAGATGAGAAAGGGAGTGATAGTGTTGGCAATGTGGCGGAACTTAATCAAGCACTTAAGGAATATTCTTATCCCTAGACCATTAATTCCACTATTATAAATTTAATTTGAGGAAAAAAATCAAAGATGTCGTAAGTAGACAATCATCACATGTGTTCTGGGGCAATGGCTCCTTTTCTTCTTTTTCTTTCCTAGCACACATCGAAACAGCAGAGAGCCCCAATCACTCATTTTGTGCAACACGCCTCTGATGTCCTGACCATAGTTGATTGGACCAGACATGGGTACCTGACCTAGGCTGGACCAAAGCCCCCTATCCAGGGATTCTAGCCTAACTTCTGGATGCTCTCTTAAAAGGAGCCAATGAAAATGTGAGAGCTTGATCTGCCATTTTGCACCATGTAGCCTTGTCCTCAGAGAAAACCCCTCTTTAATGAGAGAAAAAAATAGAGTACAATCACAGCAAGGGACAGAGACAAAAAAAGACCTCAGGACTTTCCTGTCCTGCCGTTAGTCCCTGCTTACTGAGGCTGTGTGTCCCTGCCCAGAATTCTAACAATTCCTCCCCTTTGCTTACACCAGCTAAGTCCCTGGTAAGGCTTCTGCTGCTCTGACTCAAGAGAGAGACCTCTAGATTCTGCCTTACCTCTCAATATCCCAGCACACAGAGAGTGAAGGGTAATGAGTATCCTAATTCTTAATTCTGAAGGTGGCCTAGGGAAGATGTGAAGGAATGGAAGGAAGAATTCAACCCCAGTTGAGCACTTATTAATAAAATGAAAATAATCTATGCGACTCATTTGGATAGTTCCTGGCCTATAGTAAAGAATAAACAAATGAACAAATAAGATGTCAAGCCAGGAGTGAATGAGAGCTCTGAGTGTCACAAGGTTCAGCTTATATATCCAGCCCTCTTTTTCCTTTAAAATTTTTTTTTCCATTTCCCCCTCCTGGTCACAAGGTATTACACTGGGCTCTGGGCTCCCATAATAATTAGCTCTTGATCATGACATCTTGTAATACACTAGAGTGATAGTACTTATTATGTCTTATTCATATTTGAATTTTCCCAGAGCACAGAGTAGTTACTTAAATGTTTGGAATGAATGCATGAGGGAATGATTAAGTGAAATAATGGAAATTTGGTTAGGAAAGTTCTCCGATATTAAGTGTTTGAAAGGCTTATTGAAATGTACTCACCATCATGATCATGATGATTTCTCTTGAAGCTGAGCACTTGCTCCCATTTGCCTCTGAAGCCAGTGACTTTTAGTTAATTATAACTTTTTTCCTCTAAAGGTCAAGACAGCTGGAATTTTATACTTTGAATGAGTCTCTTCCAACGCTTGTTCTTCAAAAATACTTCTTCATAAATAGTTTGTTCCAGTTGCCAACTGGTTTGTTAACCAGGTCACTCACCATCCAAATCTGAGAATAGAAGTTTGTTTTGTTTTGTTTTGTTTTGTTTGGCCGCACTGCATGGCATGCAGGATCCTAGTTCCCTGACCAGGGATCAAACCTGCACTCCCTGCAGTGGAAGTGCAGAGTCTTAACCACTGAACCTCTAGGGAAGTCCCAAGAATATAAGCTTTATTGACTTTGAAACCCACCAGACAGAACATTTTCAAATACTACAGGTGACTTCTGCCATTATCCCTGTTTCAAAGCTCTTTAAGACTAAGTTTTCCAAAACAAATCTCTTCAATAACAAGAAGGTTGATTTGGATCCACACTGCAACCTAACTCCACCAGCAAAGTGTGCTTCTCACCAAAGACATAATGGGGCTTCTTTGTTATTTTGGAAAAAGGCTTAAATATCAAGGGAAATGAGCTAGAAAGGTTTCATGTTTTCTACATATTCTACACAGCACTATATACAAACCAGATTGTATAGACCATTTCCCAGGGTGGACAGGCAGTAAAACAGTTTTGAATTTCAGTGCCTGTCTTCTACTCTTGACTCCTGCCGAAATTCTGCCACTTACTAGCTGTATGACCTTTGAAAAGAAAATAAGCTTTCTGTATCTTAATTTCTGCACCTGTAAAATGGGATAAAATTACTTACATTAGCAGGTTATTTTAAGAATTAAGAGAATACATGTAAAATGTCTGCCATTGTTCCTGGCTTATAGAGTGGGAGTTCATGTTGATGATGATGGAAGACTTGGCCCATCGTTTATGCTTTTGTTTTTTTCTTTATGACATTGTATAGGACATTTAACCTCTGTATCTTATTAGTCTTTCCTTCTGTAAGATGGAGAAAAGAGTAGCCTCATATTCAATTACTTGGCCATATCATTAGCAAACAAGGATTTAAAAATAGAGGTAACTTGGTACAGTGTGAAGAGGACTGGCCCTTGGAAGAACTGGATACAAATTGTGGTTCTACTAGTTACTAGCTGTGTGGCTCTGGAAAACTTCCCTGATACTCACTTTTCTTATATAAATAAGAAAATAAATAAAAAATAAAATGGAAATAACATGTATCTGCAGAATTAAGGTTCAAATTAAGTATTGCATAGGAAAGTGAGCTAAATTGCTATGCACGTGTTTGCAGTTATTACCAGCACCATACACGATTGGATATATTGTCCTTATTGTTTTTTTTGTTGTTGTTGTTGCTTGCTTGCCGGTTTAATAAGTGTATTCAGATTTAAGTTCTCACCCTCTTTTGGTTGTCTTACCCCTTGAGAACATTTTAGCAGTGATTTACCTTATGTTCATAGGCTTTACCCAATTTTATTGATATGTTAAAAGCAATGTTTGCTCTCTATGATAGATAGATAAGAACCTTAGATGCAATATTCAATCATAGGCTGCACTTTCTAAAATATGGCCTTGGTGTTTAAGTGACACAGTAAAAATAACCTAGTGAAAAGCAGCAGTTTGCTAAGAATAAAGCTTATTTTCGTGTTTGGTAGGTCACTTCACCGTCTCTCCTCATGTAAGTGTATTCTAGGGGAACTTAACTCTATAGGTGCAATTCTTAAGAATATCTGCCTTGTGTCTTAAAATAAAACCCAACAAATAAATTCGCCTTGATAAATTACATTAGGAAAGAATTTCTAGCAGGATCACTTTAAATGGTTTTCTTTCATGCTTAGGATTAGATTTCACCTAAAGATTTCATTTAGTTCAACCAGTAGAAAACCCCAGATTCAGGGCCTAAGAGTAAACTGAGGTTTGGAGAGGTTTAGTGACTTGGCCATGCATTATTAGTCAGGATTTTTTTGGGTGTAGGTTATACACATTCGACTCCAAAGTGGCTTAAACAAAAAACGGAATTCACTGGGTCACACAACAGAAACTAGCTTCCAACATAGCTGAATCCAGCAGCTCCAATCATGTTCTTAAAACTCAGCATTTGCCAACGTTTTTCCCACAGTATTGGCTTCCTCCAGGATGGAGGAGAGGGAGGGAGATGGTCATAAGTAGCTCCAGCTTACATCATTTCTATGGTTTATGATCCAAAAGGAAGAGAGGCATATCTCTCCCAGCTTTCACAGAGCAAATTTTGTGGAAGATCAAAGTGATCCCCTTGGATCCAAGAGAGATAACCCATCACTCTTGGTTAACAGTCCCACCAGGATCACATGAAGTGAGGAGTGTGGTCCTCAAAGGGAAAGTGGGGATGCATGGGAAGCAGATATCCACCACGCCAAGGCTAGGGCATTATTAAGGTGGGGCTAGGACTCAGTCCTAGTGCCGTTCTGAAGGTTGCAGTGCGAAAGAGAAATAGGTAAGCTTAGAGCAAAATAGTTTAAGCCTCTCTTGAAGGTGTATAAATTAGAAGTGAAGATAAAGCTCTGAAATGATGTTAAGTCAAATGACCATTTTTTTTTCTTTTACTTTCAAAAATATATGGATATTGTAAAATGCAAATCCCTGTTATTGCTAATGAATGCTCCTACACGCACTTGATAATTAGTGTGGAAGTGGATTGAAAGGCATGCCTCTCATTTCCTTGCTCCTTGTTTTCTTCCTGTCACAGAGGGGTATTCCGGAATATAATTTTGAGGGGAAAAAAAAAAGACAAAACTTAACTTAAAGAAAAATTTCTTTAAGTGAATAAAAAGTATTAAAATGTGAAGAAAGTGGATGATTATGGTAATAACTAGTATTTACTTAGCAGTTAACATATGCCAGGCACTATAGTAAGTGCATAACCTCATTTAAATCTGATGACCATCCTATGAGTTAGGAAGTGTTATTCTGCTCATTTAGAGGCCAGGAATCCCAGGCTGTGAGGAGTGAGAAGTTTGCCCCAGCTCCTGGCTCTCAGAGCTGGGATTCCACCTTGGGTATATCTAATTCCAGAGTCTGTGTTCTCATCATTATGCTTATAATTAGTTATAACTTTAATTCATTTAATTGTGTACGTTGACTATTTTACCAGCAAAATTATTGCTTGTGGTGCATTATTTTGTGTTTTATCCTGTGTGAAATAAAGTGCACTTGAAGCCGGCTTTCTCCCTCCCACCCCCCCTTTTTTTTTGGGTCCATTTTCCTTCCCCATCAGTGACATAGGGTCCCTGTTCTGGCCTTGATCCACTAGTGACCGAGGATCTCTCACTGCTAGGAATGGAACTGGAGCACCTAAACATTTTAAATCTCAAGCTATAATTATACACATTAATCACATGGAAAGCCATGCATGACCTGTGACTTTTGAGGCACATCTGAAAATGCAACTGTACTCTTTAAAATTGTGACCCAAGAAAATGTCACTGCTGAGGGTGTTACCTGTGTAGATAAATGTGGCTCGAAGAAATATAACACCAAAGTCCCTTGTCTACACTAGCTGTGTATGTAATCTTTTATTGTTTTTCCTAAGAGAGCAGCTCTTGTCTCAGGCTTTTTCACTATTCTTTCCTCTCAGCTCACAACCAGTTTAATGTACCCTCCACCCGCACTCACAACTGGGCTAGTCTACCTTTGATGATGTCGTCTTATCAGCATAAGGTCTTTTCCTCCTATACTGGTTGATAATTGTTTTGATGATACTGCTGCTTATCTTATCCCTTCTTTAGTTCACCGGTCAGCTACCATTTGATAGACTACTACATCTTCCAGTCTCATCACATGGCCAGTCTGCCAGTAGGTTCATGATAAGCTCAGCCTTGATGTCTGGGAAGTGAATGCTTTCATCTGATAGCAATGGACAGTGTTTTGTCACTTGATAATGGCTTCCCAGACAGCTATAACGTATTTCTTTTTGTATTATCTAGAGTAGCAGTCTCCAAACTTTTCTGATCATTCATTCCAATCAGTGTATTTTTTGGGAGCAATTCTTAACCAAATATATGTATATTTATTTGTAAAGTATATATCATCATTAGCTTATCTCAATTATAATATATGCTCAGGGTGAAGTTCGTTGTTAATGACAGTGGATATAAATCCACATTCAAATAATCTTGATGAATTTGATATTTTTTAAGCCAAAATTTGGTTGGATTTATTAGATCGTTATTTTAATTTTGAAATGTGCTGTCAAAAAACCTGATACTGGGAGAAAGGTCAGTTCCGCCATTTGCTTGTTTTCCTGTGGTTTGTTTGCAAAGGACTCTGGTAAACTAACTTGCCTATTTTCTATGGGTTAGTTTAATTAAACCTAGATACTATAATCAGTAAGTCCACTTAACCTAGCAAACCACAATAAGTCAATACATGTTGACAAGGACTGACTGGGTGGGACCACCACTGCCAACCCCTGGAAATGGGTAACTCCCACTTTTCCTTGAGGACATCTCCTACGATGTTCTGGGCCAAGAGACCATTCCATGGGCTGGGTCCCTCATTATGTATATAAAATATTATATAAAATATTTGCTTTCTTTTTCGATTAGAACTAAGCATAAATAGATGTCCTCATATTTTCTTCTCCTGCATCCCAAATGGACTGCCTTGCATTCTTCCTGGAATATACATACTCCTGGGATGCATGGACCTCCTTTAGAAACTATTTGTCCAAGGAAAAATCTCTCACATAGGCAAGGATGTTTCCATTTAAAAAAGACCTACTCATTTCAGTTACTCAGCCATTTTACAGAAAGTGAAAGAGTTTTGAAATGAATCATCTTTACAGAGATTCATAATTTGCAAGCAAAATCCCCACTCTACAAAATGTGAAATGTTCTAAGCAACAGCTGTGAGCATTTCAAACGTGCACTACTCTTTGACAATTCAATTGTTGCCAAGGGAAATTGAGTTGGCTTTAAAATCTTCCTTGGTTTGAATTCTGCATTTACCCTTAATGAGAAATTGAGCAAACAAGTTCTGCATGGCTGGGGCACTGAACTTTTCATGAAGACTGGTATGGGAAACTGAGATGTGGAAATGTAAGTTTCTTGCAGGTGGCAAGGAGACTGGTATTCTAGCCAGTTTTGTAAGGCCTAGGGGAGGTGAACTTTTCAGAGCAAACACAGACACTATCTATACAGTGACCAATCACCTGGAGTCAGTAGAGGAAGCCTGCTTCCATATAAGAGCACCATCTTTTCCTGTTTCCCATTTCAGTTCAAAACAGGAATTAAAAAAAATTTTAATGGCACAAAAAACTTCTTCCATTCAAGACCCATTTCTGGGGATGTGCATAGAAATCTGCAACACTTGAGTGCTAAATAACACAAACAAGAGAAATACAATGCATTTTTTTGTTATTGTCAGTTGTATAATATGTTACAGTTTTATTTATATATAGTTCTATTTCCTAACTGTATAGAAAACATGATATAATGCGAAGGGGAAAAACTACAGAACGGAATACACAATTTTAAAGAAAAAAAATACTGGACAGAAGTACACCAAAATGCTAACAGTGGTTATCTCTGGGTTGAAGGATTATAAACGTTATTATTTTTCATTTTCCAAGTTTTGAACATTTGGTACCCTGACATTTGTACTTAGCATTAAGAATTTCTTTCTTCCTTCCTTCCTTTTTTTTTTTTTTTAACCCTCTCAAAAGACATACGCAGAATCCTCTCAAATAGAGCAAGAGTCCAAGAATATTCTCTGGAAATGCACCACTTGGCCTAGGACTCATCAAGGATGCAAACATATCTCTAAATATTTTATTACTTGTTCTAGCTAGAGTTAAGTGAAGCCTTCTCCATAAACTCTTTCGGATCCAACTTGCCACTTGAAGAGCTCCCAATCTCCCGCAGTTTGAAGCTGGGTTTCCCTGAGCTCTGTACAGCGGGTGGGCCCAAGAGGTTGATCTCAATAAATGATCACAGAGCGTAGAGACCGCGTTCCCACCTGCACAAGTTACACTGAACTGGCCCCAACCAGGCTTGCAGGAGCTCCAGGGAGCTGATATTCAAAACAGAGGTTTAGGGAAAAGGAGACTAGGCGAGAGAGAATTCGAAGCGATACCCAACCCTTGGCCGGGCCCCAGGGGTTCAGATTTCCGTGCCAGGCCTCCCACAAGGTGGAGCGGAGAGCGACTGCTGGGGGTTTTACAGCCCCGGGCTGCGAGGGGCCCATCTACAAAGGCAGCGGCGCCCAGGCTGCCTTTCTTTCGTTCTATGCGGCTTTGGTTCTCGTCCGAATGGGATTCCTCGAGTCCAGAAGGGCCAGCCTCGCCGCTGAAAGGGGAGGAATCAAAGGCCAGGGACGCCCCCAACCTTAGCCGACCCTTGCCCTTGGAATCCTCAGGTTGCAGACGACCGCCGCCCAGAGGATCCGCACAGCGCGGAAACCCATCGCACTGGTGTCAGGCGCACCCCTCCGGGTTTAAGGAGCTCCTCTCAGGCCTGGCGGCGGCGCCGACTCCCCTCTTCAGCCTACCCCACCGCCTGGCGGAAGCGGCGGCAGCGCGGCCGGAGATCGCGGTTGCATCCGGGTCCCTCTCCCCTCAGCCCAATCCTCGTCCTCCTCTCTTCCCACCCTCCTGTTTCTCCGCCCCCCCGCCGCCAATCCCTGATCGGGTCTCAGCCCAACATGCTGACAAGGGAGTGAAGGCGGACGCCGGCCAATGAGGCCTCGCTTCCCGTTTGAAGCCTCCAGTGAGTGGGCGCTGGAGGCGGGCGCTGCTGGCCAGAAGGTTCGGTTGCGCGTGTGCCATGGACTCAGCTGCCCGGTGATATTGACAATAGGAGAGAGAAAGGGGCATTGACGGGGACCCACCGCGGGCACCGAACGGCGGCTCTGGCAGCGGCGGCTCCAGCCCCAGCGGCTCCTTCTTCTCCTTCCTTCTCCTCCTGCTGCCGCTGCGGATCCACTCTTCTTCCCTCCCTTCCCCCCTCCCCTCGTCGTCGCTGCAGCCGCCGGGTCCGGGGCAACGAGCAGAGGCGCCGCCCGCCGGGAATGTGAGCGAGGAGCCACCGGCGGAGCCGCAGCGGGGTCGGTGCCGATTTGATGGGACGGGCCCGCGGGGGAGGATCGTGAGGCCGCCGCCGCCGCCGGAGCGCTGAGGTTCAGGTCCGGCCGTGAGGCCTAGAGGCGCCGCTGCCGCGGAACCGGAGGGACGCCGCTCCGGACAGCCGTCGCCCCGGGCTCCCTGCCGCTGTCCGGACCTCCCCCCGCACGCCCCGGTCCCGCCACCCGCCCCCGCTGCGGCCCTCTCTCCCGTCTCCCGCCCCTCCGAAACCACAGATCATCTTCGGATTCTTCTCCAGAAGCTTCAAGGTAACTTAGTCCCTCCAGCACCGCGGCTCGTCTGCTTCCTTTCCTCCTTTCCTGCCTCTTACCCGACCTCCTGGGGAACCTGCAGGGCACCGGCCTGGGAAGGCCTGGCCTGGGCCGGCGAGGGGTGCGATGGGGTGAGGTGCGGGAGAGGGAGCGCCGGTCCCACTTGTCTGATTTACCTGCAGATGCTTCTGATGATGCCTTTCATTCACTCTGCCCTCCACCCCCCTTTTTCTCCACCTTCCGGCATTGGAGGCGTATTCTTGTCCCCCTTTATCCACTGACGGGGGCGGGGGGGAGGAAAGGGGGATTGGTGTAGTGAGAAGGATTTTGTAGCAGCTTATCTTCTCCAGGGCTTGGGGTGGCGTGGGGGGGGGGAGGGGGTGGGAGCAAACGGAGTACGTGAGCATCCCTACAGACCAACCTCTTGTCTGTCTTTCTCCTCCACCCAGTACCCCCTTTAGGTTATCCTGTGCCTTGGAAATGCCCCGTGCCCAATGCTTAGAGGATGATAAAGCTTCGGGCGTCCTAGCCCAGGGCGAAACCTGTTTCCCCGGGCTTTGTACGGACCCGCTGCTACTGCACGTTCAATTCTGCAGCGCTTTAGGGTTGAGATCCTTGACGTTTATCCTGGGCCGCGGGCAAAAGGGGCAAATGATTAAAAAAAATTTGTTTTTTGCTACCAGTAAATCATCTTTAGAGATGGGAGATAAAGAATAAAGGAGAGACAAAAAGAGTGGAGGAGGAACAGGATTTACGGAAATCTTGTGTTGTGAGGGTTAAATGTAGTCTAAATAATTCACATACCAGATTGGAAAAGCAGCCCCTAAATTTACAACATACAAATTGATGTGGAGCTTCTTGCAGATGCAGTCATTATGAATTTTTAAATCATCTTACTTCTTCTATAATCATTCATGGTTTGCAATTCCTTTTTATCTATCACATTTTATTTAAGGCTAAAGTAGATTGCTAAAAACTTTTTTTAAAAAGGAGTACCAAACAGGACTTCAAAATTCCAAACCTCGACATCATATGGTTTTTGTTTTTTGTTTATGTTTTTGTTATTTTTACTTTGTCAGAATCCAGCTAATCCAGGTAACTTTTTATTCTCACACGTTCAGGAAGAAACTCCCTTACTCTTTTATTTAGAGGTTAAAAAACACTTATGTTATGTATTGGAATGCCAGGTGAGTAACTGCATTTCAGCATTTCCCCCATGTGCGTTATTTCTATTCAAGTCTGCCATTAATCTTGCGTGTAGCATGGAGCCTCAGTGCCATAGAAATGATGGCATCTGTTTAAATTGGTGAATGAAACTGAGCTTAATCCTTGTTACTTTTAGGAAATAGCCTTCATTTTAATGATTTGAGAATGTTAAAAAAAATCCCAAAGAACTGTTCAGTTCCATTAGTTTGATAGAATGAAAATTAATATTTGATGATGAACTTCAAGGGAACTCAACTTGGTTGTCTAAGTAGGCTGTGAATTTGTTTTTATTTCAACTTTGGTGTACCATTTCATCATAGTTTTGTTTATTAAGCTTTAGTAACTTCAGATGGCTTCATTCAAAAAGAAGGCTTCTTCGAAATGATTTTGATTATGCCTTTTATGTGTTCTGTTTAAAGTAGCCTAGCTTGTCCTCCTTTGTGGTGTGGTGTAGTTTATCATAGCTAACACAGCACATTGCATTAAAAGTCATGTCTTGGTAGTTGCGAAATTGTAAATTTCACCTTGCTGTGATACATTGGTGTAGATTCTTGAAGTACCATAAGAGTTTCAACTCTGGAGCCCATTCATAATATTAACTATCTTGGGAAAATGTTTGGATGGAAATTTTGTAGCTGCAGAATAGTTCCTCAATTACTTCAGGATCTCAAGATGAGAAGAGCTGTGCAGTTAGAAAATGAGTACATGTTCAAGTATAAATGAACATCTTTAATGCATATTGTAGTGGGAGTAGCACAATGTATTAACATTACAATATTGCTTATATAGTACTTATATTCTATTTTCCACCAAGTCTTTCTGTTTTCCCATTGAACATATGACTGCTCTTAATTGATTTTATTTGCTTTCTTTTAAACATATTCCCATTTTCAAAAATAGTGTATGGGAATTTTAGAATTTGAGTAACTCACTTGTATGCTTCTTCCTCGGGAATGTGTTGATGATACTTCTTTCTTTTCAGTAGGGATATGTCCTCAGCACCAACTACTCCTCCATCAGTGGATAAAGTAGACGGATTTTCTCGGAAGTCCGTCAGAAAAGCCAGACAGAAGAGGTCGCAAAGTTCCTCACAGTTTAGGTCTCAAGGCAAGCCTATTGAGTTAACACCTCTGCCGCTGCTAAAAGGTAAGGCTCATGACCAGGTGATGGATTCCTTTTCAATTGATCTTTTTGTATCTGTATATAATTTTCTTTTTTGTAGAGTTCCATATTTGTTAAAATTCCCTGTTGCAAATTGAAGGGATGGAGGTTTCTGATATGTTGAAATTATTGGTGTGTGACCAGATACACCCACTCCCCCTTTTAAAGGGTTCAATTTAATATAAATAGCCATGGACAAATGAAAAGAAACTTATTATCAGAGAATCTCTCACACTGATAAGTAGAAAAACTGAATGCCACAGAAACTTTATGAGGTCTGGGTCTGTGTTTTTCTTATTGTCTTCTGTTGACATTTATATGTATACATTGTATGCAGTGACAACTACAAATTGTACAGTTTTAATCACAGGAGGTAGACCTAGTAGAGGAGATGGTGCCATTAACTTACATATAGAAAATGATGTTTGAAATAATTCATTTTTTAAAATTGAGAAAAAATGGTCAGTAAGTGATTACATGCATTTTTGTTTTCAGATAGTACAAATAGAAAAAATATTTGATGATCGTATTGTTTATGGAATTAATATGAGAACTTTTCTTTCTAAATTAAACCTTTTACCTTTTGTTTGAGTATGTGGGTACTTTTTGTTCCATTTAATTTTTATCAGTTTGCTTTATGTTTATGAACAAGCATTGTTTGAAATGTATCCGAACATAGCATTTATAGCATGGCGCTATTAGAATCTACTGTTGAAGGTAGATTTTTGTCTGCTGAACACTTAAGAGTGAGGAGAAAGGGGACGTGAACAATACAATGCACTTTAGTGGCGCAGAGGAAATCAAAAAACTTGGTTGCTAGTTAGTTAGTGAACATATATTTCTGTAACAATTTGTGAAATCAGAAGGTATTAAAAGAAAAACTGTAGTGTGACTAGAAAAGATCCTCAAAATGTAGCCTAGGATATTTCAAACTTCTGTTTTTCCCGTATGAACATTTTTTTTTAAGGGAGGGAGATTCATAAATGAGATTTCCATGTTTATACTTGAAATTGGTAAACATGAAATGAATACTATTACTGTAAAGATGATATATCTACGGTTAATGAAGATGAGCTCGTATGAGTCTGGGGGGAGAAAATTTTGGCTAAAGTTTTTGCTGGTAAAAATGAAAATAATCTTTATGAGGCTTTGGAAGAAAAACGAAGGAAAAACTCGCTAGGGATAAAAGTAACTGTACTTGAAATACAAAGTTGGGAGGTATATTGGATTCTTTAGTAGTTTATTTAATCTGAAATAGACATGTAATAGCTGTTAGTGTCTATATCTGGCAAAGGACTTTATTCTGAGGAAGCAGTTTAAACTTTCTTAGGGTTAGAACAGATTTAAACTTTGTTATATTAATTTCTTGGGGCCCATGGTAAACATTTAAATTAGAACTTAACTGACCACTCAGAGCCATGGTGTTGGTTTCGTGGGTAGTGAAAGAAGCATGTGTGAGAAGAATTTGGCACATGTTTTAATATTTTGTTGTTTCTTATCTCATTTAAAAAAATTGTAATATATATATAACATAAAATTGACCATTTTACCTATTTTTAAGTGTGCATGAAGCATGGCATTAGGTACAGTCACATTGTTGTACGTCCATCACCACCACTCATCTCTGGACTTTTGATCTTTCCTAGCTGAAACTCTGTATCCATTAAACACTAACTCCCCATTACCCCTCCCCCTAACCTCTTTGCAACCACCACTGTCTCTGTGAATTTGACTACTCTAGGTATCTCCTATACGGGGAATCCTACAATGTTTGTCTCTTTTGTGGTTGGCTTATTTCACTTAGCGTAATGTCCTCAAGATTCATCCATGTTGTAGCACGTGTCAGAATTTCTTTCCTTTTTAAGGCTGACTAATATTCCATCGTGTGTGCGTGTGTGTATGTATATATATGCCACATATTGTTTATCCATCTGTCAATGGATACATGAGTTCCTTCCACCTTTCAGTGATTGTGAATAACGCTGCTCTGAGAACATGGGTGTACAAATATCTTTTTGAGTCCCTGCTTTCACTTCTTTTGGGTATATACTCAGAAGAATTGCTGGAGCATATGTTTAATTTTTTGAGGAATTGCCATACTGTTTTCCATAGCAGCTGTACCATTTTACATCCCGACCAGCAGTACCCAAGGCTTCTTCCAATTTCTCCACATTCTCACTGACACTTGTTATTTTCTTTTCCTTTTTTTTTTCTTTTTGATAATAGCCATCATAATGTGTATGAAGTAGTATTTCATTGTGATTTTTATTTGCATTTCCCTAATGATTAGTGACATTGAGTATCTTTTCATGTGCTTTTTGGCCATTTGTATATCCTTTTCTCATATTTTAAGTGGAGTCTGATAGTATTGTAAAATTTCCAAGAATTCTGCTCTCCAAGAATATGATTTTTGTGAACTTGTATATTTTGCCAGCATAGGAGCATTGGAGAGCAACAAGATCATATAACACTAGATACATCCACAAGCTTAATTTCCAGACAGACTAAAAGTGATTCTTGTGTAATAAGCACGTTCTGGGAAAATATTCCGGGAAGCATTCCATAAATTAGATTTCCATATCTGTAGAATAACAAAGAAGTACAATCATGTATAGACTTTAGAAATGTGTATTTGTTCTTGATTATTATAGTGAATGTAAAGAGTTTGTTGAATGACATTTGTTTTCCTTACAATGGATTGAGTTTTATTTGTGTGCCTTCTCACAACTTTAGGAGGTAGTTTATGAAATATAAGGAAAACATAAAAGGAATTTTTTTTTTTTGCCATTTCCTTAGGAAAAACCAGAATAAATTATATATGCATGCCAAAGGGTAGTTATTGATTTAATTTTCTATAGAATTGTTTTGACTGAATTGGAAGGTTTAAGTTAATTTTATTTGGGGGTACAATATAAACTGTAGTTGAATTTTGGGGGTTGCTTTAAAGAGTAAAGAAAAAACATGTCCTTAAGGTCTTTAATTTTAGGGGAGTTTGAAAACGGAAATTGTGTAAACATAGTAATTATGTAGCTCATCTTTTTAATATATAATTTTTGAAAGCTCAAAAATTAGGTATTCATTAATGATCACTTGTTTTGTGTGTTTGCTTTATAAGAATGCTTATTATATGCATCGTAATATTTGACTGACTTATAAGTAACACTGCCATTATTTCTTAGCATTTTAAAAGTCTCTTCACTTGCAGAACTGTAACAAAGTGAAAGGAAAGTTTCATCTCTTTTGCTCTTTTCCTATTAGGTGGGGTTTTGAAATTTGTATCCATGATGTTATTTTTCTGTAGACAGCAACACCAGCATGTAGTTCTGTGTAAATATATCAGAGTGACCTGGCTTTTCCTGCAATTGTGAAATTGCAGGATAGACCTTGACATGTAGACATTTGAGTTTTCTCCATAAAGTACTTCTGAAAATATTTTCAGAAGGTCCTAAAGTTTTTGAGCTTGAAGGACTTTTACTCATTTTCCTGATAAGGGAAATTCAGTAGAGGTTGAGTGCCTTATGTGCTTGATAAGAAAGTAAAGACTTGGATGCTTTCTGGGTGCCTGCACAGCAGGACATAAAGCAAGCTTTGACAGTTACCTAGGTAAGTCGCTGAATAAGGACAAAATAAACACTTAGGCAAATAGACACACACACATTAATAATAATAGCAATAATAATAAATAATAATAACTACTAGGAGTAGTCGTATCTGGTTAGGTGGTTTATGTTTTCTACCCACGCCATATTTCCTTCTCTTTTTAACTTTAAACGATTATATATGTTTAGATATGAGTGAGATGTTTTTGAAAGCTACCACCTCTTTGAAAATGGGATTATAATGAAAGTGGCATCATTGTTGCTAGCCTCACAATTCATCATATGTTTCTAAAGCATTTTGCTCATAGTTTGGACAGTCAGTATCAAACATTCCAAAAACTTTGATGGCTGGAGGTGCTGTTCAGCAGAAAGAAACTCTTTGCCCCTTGGTGTTGAAACCTTTAGATTGGTAACGTATTTCTATAACACTAATTCTCTGATTTTTTTTAACTCTATGCTTATGATTCAGCTTACATTTTTATTTTATAGGGGGACAGTTTGTAAGGACTTGAAAAATTCCAAGTTAAAACTAGTTTGTGTGCTTTTAAAATTATTGGATGGGATAATTCGTCTCTTTCATCTGTATCTGCTTTGTGTAGTGTAAAGGAGCATACAGATAGAATTCCCAGTTTTATAATGGACTAGTGCTCTAAACTGTATTTATAATGCGAATGATCTCCTAAGAAATAATGTCCTCGATTTTGGTGTTCACTGTCTTCCTTGTAGGTTATGCCACGGTGTCGCATGGGAGGAAGTACACGGGCTTTGTTGCCTGCAAGAGTCCTGCCTAGCTCACTAGCTGTGTTGCCTGGGGCAAGCGAGTTAGCTTTGGAAAGCTTGGTTTTCTTGTCTGTCAAATGGGGATGATAATAAAAATCGAGATGCAGCAGTACCACATTCAATACATTACTAGCTGTTGTCGTTTAACTGGGATTTCAGAAGTTACAATATGAATAATGTGAAGTTATTATTTGACTTTTTGTATTTTCCTAGCAAAAAAGTTGAAACTGGAGATTTCTCTGAAAATTATGAAACAAGAGCATAGTTTTGAGGTCATGAACCTTTTTCAACCCCCAAATACGAAGAAACAGTGTGCAAATGTGTTGAATTTAGTAGACTAGTTATTTTAAACATCTTTACGTGGCGGTTTTTCACCTTCTGCATTGGTATCCTGCCACATTTTTTAGTGTAGTGCTTTTTGACTTACTCGTTTTTTGAATAGATAATACAGTTATATGGTTCAAATTCCGAAAGATACAAAAGGATGTATAATGGAAAATCCTCCTCCCAAGTCGGTTTTCCTAATTAGCTCCCCTTCCCAGAAACAGCCAGTCATAATATACTTGTATTGTAGGTATTCTTAAACCCTTGAATGAATTTGAAATGCATTGAGCAGGCTGAAATTATATGCACATTTTGTATGCATTTGTTCATTTTTTAAATGGGATAATTCCATAGCATTTTTCAAATTCTCAAAGGGGTGTCTGAATCAAAAAAGTTAAGAACCATTGATCTAGTTTGTACCTTAGATTAACGATGTATGTCCTTTTTTTTTCTTTCCCATTATAGTTTATTACAAGATGTTGAATATAATTCTTTGTAGGACCTTGTTGTCGTTTATCTATCTTATATATAGTAGTTTGCGTCTGCTAATCCCCAATTCCTGCTTTATCCCCCCTCCCCCCACCCATCTTCCTCTTTGGGAACCATAAGTTTGTCTTTTATGTCTGTGAGTCTGTCTCTGTTTTGTAAATAAGTTCATTTGTAATTGATGTATATTCCTTAGGCAACTAAATTGTAGTGTGAGTGTGTGTGTATGTGTGAATGGTTTTAAAAAAATAATCATGAGCTTTGCTTTTGAACCAGAAGAACATCTGTAAGTTAATAGGTGTTAACATTCAGCTTTACAGCCCTTGAAGCAGTGTGGTAATATATTTCTTTGGGGGAAGAAATTATAAGATCTTGCACAAAACCAGTATCAAATGACACTGTTATCATGTGCGAAAGATTATACTAGTTGTAGTGAAGAGGCATTTCATTCACTTTTAGGTGAGAATTTTATATATCTGTATCTATATCTATACCTCCTAATAGTTTGTTTCTGTAGCATAGAGAAAATTCCCATACAATGTCTTATGTGGGCCAAAATAAATTGAGAGTAAGCGTTCCTGATTTGTGAATCATTTAAAAGTAGGGTAAGCAGCTTGCATTCATATCCGTCCCATCTGAGTGTGATAATTACTGCTTAGTTCTTAACCTAGGGTTCATGGATTTCTCGTTGGGGATAGGGTGTGTGCATCGTGGATGGGCTTCAAGTTTCTAAGAACCTCCTAAAATTATATGTAAAGTTTCTATGTAGGTGCATTTTTTTTTTTTTTTTTTTTGGAGGATAGAGTCCATTGCTTTCATCAACTTTTCAAAGATTTAGCTCTACCATTCCTGCTCTTTCCCCAGAGTTAAGAGCTTTTGGCTTAGACCAAAAGATTGGGAATTATTATTATTATTGTTTTTCCTGAGTATCATGTTAGCTTTATGTGTGCGCAGATGCATTGGATACTTACCAATAAATATTGTAAGCTTTAAACAGAATTCATCATAAAATGGGTCTCTCCAGGATATAACCCATCCAGGGCATAAAAATATTAAGGTGCCAAATGAAACCTCTCCTAAGGTGAGGTGGTCCTTTTCTACTTAGAACTTTCTTCTCTTGACTTTGTATCATTCTTCAAGTTTCAGCACAAATGGGACCTTCTTAGGGACCATCCTTTATCACTTTTAAAAATAGTCTTCTTTGACATTTCTATCACTCTGTTGTCTTTTACATCATATTTATAATCTGAAATTACTTTATCTTTGTTCACTTGTATGTTATCTGTTTTTCCTCCCCCATGAGAATATAATCTTTGGTGTAGAAACCTTGTTTCTCTAATCTCTAGGGGCTAGATCAGTGCCTTATACATAGTTGGTATTCAATAAGTATTTGTTAGTAAATGAATGAACACTGTTAGTTGAAAACATCTAGGTTATTAGTAATAGCACTATAGACATTTATTTTTCCTTTCTAAATATTAAATTTTGCCCCCCAAACCCAGGCCATGCAGATTTTATTTTAACTAGTAATTTACACAAAATTATAAACTTGTTTAATGAAGACTTTATTTTTAAAGGATCAAATTGCTGAGTGTTCACTTAAAAAGCTGAGAGTGGTTTTCTTCTCTGGTAATTCTGCATGTTTCAGGTTAAAAACAGAAGTGATATCTTGTGGAGGAGAGGATGGAGTGGATTTTATGTATGACAGACTAAGAGTCATTCCTTTTACTTAGGGGATTCATCACTTTCATTTTGTAGAAGTTAAGATGTTAAGTACAGTGAAATTTCTTTTTTCTGCTGGTGTTTGGGGACTGAATTATGGGCTGATCAGATCACCAGGCTTTCTTTCTTTATATAGTTTAAGAGAGAATAGCACATCTGATGTTATAATGGACTTTCAGAGCAGTGTTTTATGGTCAAATTTTCTCTTGTCTTTAAAACTTTTATAATAATGTAAGCTCTTAATATTAACTAGATTTTGTAGTGCTTGAAAAAAAACAGTAAAGTTTCTAGATATTACAAAAAGGCTAACTAAAGTAGTTCTTTGGTTTGTTTGCCAGCAATGACATTCTCTTTTACCACTTAAAAATATTTTTCTACCTTTTGTAAGATTTTATAAAAACAAGACAGGGATCTTATTTTTATATTATAGTAGAATTATGCATAAAGGAACTTATTAATTAAACAGTATAATATTATTATATTATTACCTAATATATAACAGTATATACCTAATATATGTAACATATTACCTGAGGGAGGCAGGTGGCCTCTCTGAGGTAAGAATGGAGGCTCTGGGGTCACACACACGTAGGTTCGAATTCTAGGTCCACTCACAGCCATGTGACTTCCAAGCATTGGTTTTTTTATCTCCAAAATTGGGAGAGGAACCCACTTCATAAAGTCAGATTAAGTGCCATTAAGCAGGTAAAACATTTAGCTCAGTGCTGGCGATGTTGTAGGAGTTGAAGAATATTAACTATTATAATTATAGGAAGAACTGTGTAGTGGAAAATGTATACCAGTGTTTTTCAGTTGATTATTTCTTTAATACATTACATGAATTATTTACACTTAAGGAAGAAAAATATGGAGTATGTGGAGCTGTGAGAATTAGACTTTTAAAGCAAAAAGGAGAACTGGTTCTTGTGGAACAATCTCAGCATTACTGTTTAGTCAACATCAGTTTGAAACTGACTTCTCATTTCAGGAATAAGAACTTAAGGTGGCTAATGTGATTATTTTCAAGGGAAATTCCATTTGTGGAGAGTTAACCAGGAGAAATTATTGTTAGGTAAACTCATTTTGGCAGTTGTCTAGTAGGACAGGATCTGCAAACTTTTTTTGTGATTGCTTACTCCTATCAGTAAAAATAATGTATATTTCTGTTTATATGTTGTACACATGTGCTATTATATGAATATATAATGCACTTTAAGAATATACACAGACATAGAAAGTTAAAAAGGATGATACTGGAAAATAAAATGCGTAGATGTTCTTAATACTTAATTTTTTTTACCTCCTTTTCCTTTGCCCACCCTCCCAGCACATTCACTAACCCTGAACACATCTTTGTTTTGACATTTTGCTTCATAGAGAGAACCTTCTCTTCAGGTTTTGAGCCCCATTAATTTTGTAGCATTCTGTTTTGAGCCAGAAAGAGTTGACATTGGAGCCAGATGTGGAGAGTGAATGAGAAAACTTCTTTCTTTATCTTCTTGAGGTTTTTGTCTAGGCTTTTGAATTTATTGCACCTTAAAATCTGAGTTGAGGATTTTGCCAGTTTAAGGAGTATCATAGAAGGTTCTTTGTCGAGGGCTCTTATTTTGCTGTTGATGAGTGGGTTTCAGAGTGTCCTTAACCTTCTTGAAATTCCAGGCAGTTTTTGTGTCTCTGTGCAGATTGACATTTTTTTGGGGCAGAGGGTTTAGAGCTTTCATCAGATTCTCAAAGGAGTTTCCCTAAAGGCTAGCAACCATTGCCTTGGGTGGTAGGTGTCAGTTTCCTCACTCAGAGCCGAGAGAGAGAATTTGTCATATAATTCCTTTCTGCAGAAGGGAGATCTCATGTCAAGAGGTTTCTCCTGCATGTGTTTTCTGATTTTTAATTCTTTTTTTTTTTTGATTTTTAATTCTTTTTGATACCAAACAGAATTTTAAAAGGTATTTGAGGGTAGAAGTTACTACATGACTCCAGTGTGGTTGTTTGGAAATTTTTGATCAGTGTCATTTGAAAAATTAAGCTGGGTGAATAGAACTACCATTGGTAAAATTGAGAGTGCCTGTAAAATAGCTTTCTCTCTGGAACAGCTGTGGACCTGGAAGAAGTCTGGAGGAGAAACTCAGGTTATCTTTGCTGGTGAAGAAATAATTTAGTAACCAGTGAAGGAGAAGAGAAGCAGTATCTCTTGGTCCTGCTATGTGCCAGGTGAGGTACCACATGGTGTCTCATTGAAGCTTCCCAACAACACCAAGAACAAGGGATGTTTGCTGTTGACTGCGGGTGGAGAGAGCCTGAGTTGGGACCCCAGTTCCCTCTGGTTCCAAAGCCAGGGCCTTTTCCATTATGTGCGTTAGTGGTGGATGAACACAGGTGAGCACTGGAGCTAACAGCCTTCTTGCTCATGCCGTGCTGGGATGATTTATTAAGTGAATCATCTTCCGACCTCTTGTAAGAACCCTGAAAACTGTGAGGAGACTGAGGTGATGAGAAAGAGAAGTGGAGAATAGCAGAGGGGGGAGCGGCGGGGCTGGCTGTAGCACTGGGTGGTGGATGGTGACAGGGAAGAGGTGAGGAAGAGCGGCGGGCCGCACAGACTCAGCTCCGTGGAGAGGCCAAGGCAGTGCCACCAAGAGGCAGACAGGAAGGGTCGCCGGCACCGCACGTTGGCAGGGAGGGGGAGATGCCCCTCTGGACCCCTGTGGGACACAAATGCTGTCACCATAAAGGCGGGAGAGTTAGAGTTTGGTAAACAGGTAGCGTTCTGGCAGTGGTATTTTTTTACCATCATCTTCCCATCTTTGGGAACTAGCATATTGTAGGAAAGGGTATGGGTTCAAGCCTGGGTGATAATTCTACCTCTGTGATTTGAGATCAGGTATTTAACCTCTTTGGAGCCTCAGTTTCCACTTTTGTAAAATGGGACTCATACATCCCAAGGTGGTTGTGAGGAATGAGATGATGTGGGTAAACTGCTAATGTGTGGTCGGTGGCCTAATAAATATTCCTTCCCTTGTCTGTCTGTTTGCCATTGATCTTTCTTTGAGTCACTCCTGTGGGCCTGCATCGTGTTTCAGAATTCACAGTGTTGTGAGGGAAGGGGTCTGGCAAAAGTTCATCCATTTATGTAGGCACCATGAAGGACTTTCATCTTAAGGTGAGGTTACATTTTATGTAATTAACTCGCCGTTGCTAGTGCCTGGAACACTGTTCAAAGTAAAACGTTAAACATTAAAAGAACGTGGAGAAAATGGGGACTTGCCACCATTTCAGGGAAAGTACTGTCTTCTAACAAGGAAGATACAGGCTTTGGAATTAGCCTTTCACCAAAGCAAGCCCAGAAGACAATATCTGGGAATGGAGGGGTTGCGCCTTCGCCATACCTAATAAGGATACACAGTGAGAGTGCAGAGCGGTTTCAGGCTCCCGAGGACCGCTCATACATTCTTACATTAGCAGTTTGGAAATCACAGCTAGATTGTACCTTCCACATTATAGGCATGTACCACTTTTCTTTTTGAATGAGTATTTTGAATTCAAGGACATTTGTAGCAAAAATGAAGCTTCTTTTGTGGGTCAGAAGGCTATTTCAACCTTTGACTCATCAAGTTAATTTTTTGGAAAGATATAGTGATGAATCAGAAGGATTGGTGTTTTTCCCTAATTTGTGAGCAAAAGTCAAAATGACTTGAAAGCAGTTTGATACAAGGGACTTTCTAAAAAGTAAAAGGATGTTTCAGTGCTCTCTGTTCTGCCTTGTCTTCCATGCATTTATCTGTGCTTGCCTCTTCAACTACATCTGCAAGTGGTATAACTAACTGGTGTTTTTAACGATACCTAGTCATTTAGAAATAAATAAAGTTCATTTCACTTTAAGAAAGCTTAAAGATATTTTAATCAATAACAGTTAAGAATGAAGTTCTAAAACTTAGTTGCTTCAGTTTGGGGTGTGGCTGGTCTTGGAGGTTTATATAAGTTTTTAGCTATTGAGGAACCTTGATGTAACCTTTGGCTGCTGAGAAAACCTTGTGCTTTACTATCTAGAGTTAGTTATTTCCTAAGATTTGGGATAGAGCTATATTTTATTGTGTTTAGATTTATATTTTGACATGTAAAAGACATTTCAACTAATGGTGGAATTTGTTTAGGCATTTCTGGTTTAGTGGTATGTTCTAGAAATGGTATATACTTTAAATACCCTTGGCTTAGGAGTGGTAGGCCCTGTACTACTCTTGAAATTATGGTGAGACTCGAATGAAATAAATGGTGTGCAGGTATTTTTCAAAGTATATATGAAGCAAATAGCTATGAAAGGAGTCTGCATATGACCTGGCTAAATCAGTCACATCCAAAGACCTCAAATTCTCATTTTTGAAATTTTTCTGTGGGCTCTGTAATTCAGTTCATTCATTCATTCATCAGATTTCTGCTGTGTGGTGTGATGTACTAGGCACTGTCCTGGGAACACAGTGATGAGCAAAACAAGAAGATTGATGAGGTACTTCTTCTGAAAAGGCCATTGTAGCTGGGGGTCAGAGACTGATGGAGCTATTTAGGTCGTTGGGCCAAATCATCCAGGCTGGGTTAAAGTTTGTCCTTGACCCTGAGGGCATTTGTACATAGCCGTAAATATACAACGACAGAGTATATAAATCACCCACAAACCTCCTACCTAGTCATGAGTATTTTTCCCTCATGTTTATATATTCTTGTGTTATGCTTCAAAAAATTTTTGTTATATGTGATGATTAATACCATTTTAATTACTTTGAGATAGTCTTATTATTGGAGTTGGAATTTTAAAAAGTTCTTTTCTCTTGTTGTGGTAGCATCATGCTTGTCATCTTATGATACTGAGGTTTCTTTGAAAACAAATTGCTTAATCATTGCTTGCTTTTTGAAAATTATTACCAATGTACTTTCACACTATAAACATGAAATGTACAAACTGTAAAAAAAAAAAGATATCAAGTCCTTTAAAAACTAAATAAAATCCATCTGTAGGTCCAGCTACATACTCTGTAGATGGCACTGTGTTATTAAATTGCATGATCTTAAGTTTTCCTGTGTTTAATTCACTGTTTTATGAACTGCTGCTTGGAGTAGTGGGGAACATAATACATTAGATTTAATTCATTAACAGAAGAAAGGTGTAGAAAGATCAGAGCTAGAATTATTGTCAGCACCACTTAAAGTTCATTAAATGAGAATGCAGGCAACAGTAAAACCAGTTAGGCAAAGCAATTAACATTAGTAAGTGTTATGGTTACTGTAAAGATTGAGAAAAATAAATAATTGAAAGTATTTTAAATTTGACAAATTGAATGAAGTTAAAAATCGAATCCACCCCCTTGTCATTTGCTAATTTTAAATTTTCCTGAGCTATTATGATTTAAATTATTGAGTGTTATCTGTGCTGCATTCTGTAGGTGGTGAAAATTGAGTGGAGTGAGTGCTTTTCAGTACCAGTGCTTGAAGCAGAACTGAATTTGTGATGGTTTACATAAGGAAAAAGCATCATCTGTGATTATCTCAGACTGTGACTTGTGGGGAAATCTAACAAAATAAGTAAAAACTGTAGAGTCTGGAGTTTTTGACAGTCAGGGCTTAAAGAACCACTCTTGTACCTTAGTGGTTAATGAATTTCAAAATGATTTTAGAGTCCATGTGCACACCTCTAAGTGCAAATCTATATTTAATATTAATATACTCTTGGTAAAATTATTATATTTTTTTACAGTTTTACTTAATGGAATATTTTCTTTTATGTGTTAAAGTAGGTAGGACACTTCACCCACATACATTTCCTGGCTAGAAAGATGTCCTTTTTTTATTTTGTACTGTCTTTTAAGAGAATAATTTTACATCATAGCATCATAGTTAATGATTTATACTCATTTCTCCATAAATGCAAGGATAATTAAGTAGTTATTTGCCTCTTTCTTGATGAGAAAGTTGTGATGTTTTGCTTGACTCATTTGGAAATGATGAGAGATCAAGAACTTCTCCACAGGGTGGTTTTGAGGATTGAATGAGTTAATATAGCTAATGCTCAGAGCAGGGCCCAGATATGGCAAGTATTATATAAATGTTAGCTATCTTTGTCATTGTCGTTACTGTTATTATCATTTATTTATAAATACTACTTAATTGTCTGTTATCTTAAGGCTTGGGTTTCAAGTGGATCCTGTAAAGATGATCTATTTTTGTATACTATGTTTGGGAAGTGGGTGTTTTGTTTTTTAAAATCTATTTAGTCTATACATAGACAAAATTGTTTAAGTAAAACAGTATAGCACTATGTATTACATTTGCTAATGGACTTTAGAGAACATTTAAAATGAATTTTTGAGTGAAGTAACATTTGGAAGCTGTCAAAAAAAAATTACTGAACCCAAGGGCTAGTCTAGCCAAGAGTGAGCTGCATTGCATTATGTTCACCTAGAGCATTGTGTTCACCTGTCTTCCCCAGCTGGTGCATTTGGTGCTTTGTGGGGAGGGTGGGTTGGGGAGTTGCATGTGTGTGATGACACTGAATGAACATTGTCACTGTGAAACATTAGGAGGGACCGTAGGTGGTTGCTAAATGGAGTTAAGATGTTGTTGGATGCTACCTGGACGGATAGGAAATAGCTATCAACCTAACATCTTTCATTTAGTGGGAACACTGAAAAATTGTAAAACAAAACAAGACAAAACACCAATCCCCCCCCCAACCCCTTCCCAATCTAAAGAGTTTACTAGGAGTTTTGCAAAAGTATCTTTGGAACAAGTGGCTTAAAATATGAGTTTCATGTGTATTAGAAGTTTTTCTTCACCTGTGAGTTTTTACCTAAAGCTATTTTTATGAACTGAGATTATGGATTTGTTGTGCATGTGTAATTTTGATTAGCAGTGAAACCTGTGTTTAGTCTTTATTCAGGCCTAGACCTAGAAAGTTTTCTTTTTCCCCCATGGGAAGTTATGGTTATTACAATGTCCAAAGCACTCTTTTCTCAAACTTAACTCAAGATAATGAGTATTCTCATTGATATGTCTTCAGTTTCTGTTGAGAAATAATGAATTCAAATAAAATAAGTGACCGTGAATTGAAAATATTCATAAAAGCAAAGTGTACATACATTTGAAGTAGGTATATAATGAGGGAAACCAAGGCTCCAAGAAATCACTGGCAGTTCAAAGTTGAATTGGAATGTTAATCAGAAAAGAACTCTCTCTTCCAAGTTACCTGTCTCCTTGAGCTGGTAGATGCTGATGTTTCTGTTCTACTTTGAATTTTTACTTTTTATCTTAAAGATTTAAAATAAAGACTCAAAGACTGAAAAAAAGAAAGCTTCAGTCAAGGCAAGGCACTTTATGTGTATACCATACTGCTTGACTTCAGCTTTATTGAAGCTTGAGACAGTTCCCAGACTTTTTTTTCCCGTCTGTTTAGAAAATTTTTTAAAACGAAATTTCAACATTTGTTTTTCGTTCTCTGTTTCTCTTGCTTAGTTTTTTTTTTTTCAGGTGGGTTTACTTCAGGCCGTATTGAGCTGTGACCAGGTCAGCAGTACAGAGGTAGCATGGGAAGCTAGGGAGACTGATGATTAAGACACAAAGATGTTGCATGTCTAGCAAGGTAGAGTTAATGGAAAGAGGATAGATTTGTGAGCCAGCAGCCAAAGGTCTTGGAATTCCAGTCAGTTTTCCTTGCAAACTGGGTGACTTTGGACAGACGACCTTCTCAGAGCCTCAGTTTACTCATCTGTAAAGTGATAATATCTGCCTTGCAGGATTAGTTTGAGAGGCCATGTCTGTGATGTGTCTAGACCAGTACCTCATACATGGTAGACACTTGGTAATTGACACTCGTCATGATATTTCCCATCCTTGGGGTCAGGACCATGTCGATTTATGATTGTATTCCCATTGTCTAGGATAGTGCCCCACCCCCCCCCCACATCTTCCCTGCTCATTGAGTACCTGTTGAGTGAAGCCATCCTTCAGGTAGAAAACGAATTCTTTATGTATGTAAAGTAGTGCTGACTCATTCCTTTTTGTTTTCTGATTTGTATCTTCAATATTCTTTTAACAAATGTTTATATCAGTATATATTTTAATGTGTAATGTAGTTGTCTAATAAACTGAGCATAACTTTAAAGACAAATGTTTATGTAAGTTAACCTTAAAAATGCATTCCAGTATACATTAGGTGCAAACAAATCCTGTTTGATTCCACGTATACGAGGTACCTAGAATAGTCAAATTCACAGAGTCAGAAAGTACATTGGTAGATGCCAGGGGCAGAGGTGGGGGTGAGGGGGTAGGAAGAGGGAATGGGGAGTTAGTGTTTAATGGGGACAGAGTTTCAGTTTAGGAAGGTAAAAAATTTGGGAGATGGATGATGGTGAGAGTTGCACAACAATGTAAATGTACTTAGTGCCACTGAACTGTAGAGTTAAATATGGTTTAAAATCGTATGTTTTGTATTATGTGACTTTTACCACAATAAAAAAACCAAACAAACAAAAAAGACAAATGTTTATGGTTATGGCCCACTCTGGTTAGCTGAAATGGTGCTGCTTTGGACAGAGCACAGTCTCTGAAAGGATTATCAAAAGTTGCTAAGTGCTGGACTTCCCTGGTGGCGCAGTGGTTAAGAATCCGCCTGCCAATGCAGGGGACACAGGTTTGAGCCCTGGTCTGGGAAGATCCCACATGCCGTGGAGCAACTAAGCCTGTGCGCCACAGCTACTGAGCCTGCGCTCTAGAGCCCGCGTGCCACAACTACTGAAGCCCGTGTGCCTAGATCCCGTGCTCCGCAACAGGAGAAGCCACCGCAATGAGAAGCCCGCGCACCGCAACGAAGAGTAGCCCCCTCTGGCCGCAACTAGAGAAAGCCCGCGCGCAGCAATGAAGACCCAACACAGCCGTAAATAAATAAATAAATAAATTTATATTAAAAAAAAAATGTTGCCAAGTGCTTTGAAAGGCTTCCTCTTCTGGTTTTATCTTTAGTCTCTGCAGCTGTGATTGAGAGCTGGCTGTGACATGGAGTGAGTGTTTATAGAATGAATGAATATGGTGGTCGTTAAGATATCAAAATTTAGTGGGGTCTTCACTGGGTGATTTTTATTTGATCAGCTTTGAAAAGCAGAAATAGTATGCAAAGATTAAATGAATTTTAGTACCTTCTTGACAGTAAAACCAACTCAGTTTCCTGTCACATCTTGGGTTTGGACCAAACAGAGATTTGCCGGTTCACAGTAATTGCTGCTGACACTAACCTGGCACTTTGCTGCTCTCCTTAAAATACACCATAGAGAAGTTTCCCCTGGGCTAGAACCTAGGACCTGAAAAGCATCACGTTTGTATAGTCTCCTCTGGATGGGGGATGTTTGAGTGAAAGAGTGAACTGCGGGAGAGAATGTGGATGTTCTAGTCTTTTCTCTCACTTTGGCCCCTCTTGCCTTGTAGGGATTTATGTCAGCTCAGACACACCGGTTCTGGCTCACCATGATTAATGAGAGAGAAGTGCTGTAAAAGTTACTACCCTGGTCCTCTGTGTAGTTTCTCTTTCCTCTTAGGTGGACTTTTTTCTTCACCCAGTCTGTCTTTACTGTTGTTTGGTGTGTGTTCAGGAAATCTAAAAAGCTTATTTTAATTCTAGCCTTAAGCAAACATAATTAAAAAGGAAAAGTTTCTGTTGGCTGTTGCAGGAAGCCCTCCCTGCTTCTACCCCCTGCCTCCTACCCCCTATATATTTTTTTAATACTCAGGAAGAACTGAATGTTAGGTTATTCATGTTTCTGTCCCTTCATTAGTGAGTATAATTAAGAGGTGCAAGGATTTGATGTGGCTTGCTAAAGTTTTAAGTAACATGAGAAGCACACTTCATGGTTCATATTTTTGAAAATCCGTACAGTATTTGGGAAGATTTTCTTTTACTAGAAACCTCATTTTCTGGGCTCTTCATTTTGCCATGCATACTTTGATAAGACTCAATCTATCTGTCCTTGTCCTTTGTACTTGAAAGGAGATGCAGTGTATATTCTGAATAGACCAGTCTGTGACCCTGGGAGGCCTTTCTTTGGTGAGCATAGCTTCAGAAACGGAGGTAATCAAGATCTGTCACCAGACAGATTTCCTTTCTTCCCGAAGACCCATTCCAAACGTCAAACATAAACTAAGCCCCTAAACTCTGGCAAGCTCTTTCATTTAACCATCTAAACAGTTTCTGTTTCAGTTCCAAAAAAGGTGATTTACCCTCACCCATTAAATACTTCGGTTTCAAATTTTTAAAAAAATATTTTGTGAGGGAGAGTGCACTAAGAGTGATTATCTTTGGGGAAATAGGAATGGAGGGTTTCACTTTCTACCTTGACTTTTAAAAAAATTAATTAAAAAACAGAACGGTAGTCCTGTGTCTGTTTTCCAAACTAGTGAAAGTAAGCAAACTAGTGGGAATAAAGTGATCCATTTAACATTGGTGATCATTAGATTAAGCCTCAGTTGTAACGTGAGAAAATATATACAGGAGTCTTTCCATACAGTGTAAATGTTTATACTGAAGGTAATTAATAATCGAAGTATTATCGATGTATGTATGTCTGTCCTTCCATCCTTCCATCCTCCATCCACCCATCATCCATCTACCCATCTGTCTGTATCAGTCAAGGAACTGTGACCTCAACTTGTGATCTCTTTAATATAATTGGTTTCTTTTCTATAAGGAAAGAGCTTTAATTGCTCATCTATCTGGATAACCTTGAAAAAGCATTATTTTTAACGTTTAGAAGGAGGGTAAAGTACTTGGTAATTTTCAGAAATGGTGTGTAGGACATTCAAAAGATAAATTCTATAGGTGTGAAATCTTTTATTCTCACAGTTTTCTGAGATTCTTATCTTGGTGATTTTATTTCACAAAGAACTCAGCTCCCTGGCTGTCATACACCACACTTTAATGAGCTACACAGTAATTTGTGACTTGTGCTCTCTCCTTTTCTAATCAGCTTATCAGCTGATCAACATCATACCCATTCTGTATCAATTTACCTTAGAATTGAAATTTTCTTTTTGTGTAATGCCATTAGAGAAACCAAGAGAGCTTAGTGGTTTGTTTTCGATTTGCGGGGGGGTAAAAAGATATTGAATCAGCTTTTGCTGTTTAATAAACCATTCCAAAACTTGGTGGCTCAAAACACAGCCCGTTATTTAGCTCACCATTCTGTGGTTTGGCCGCTGGGGCTGGGTTCAGCGACGTGATGGTCCTGGCCTCTGCTGGGCTCACTCTTGCACCTGCAGTCAGCTGGTGCATAATGGTCTCATTCACATATCTGATGGTTGACTGACCGTTGATTGGCTGTGGCTACAGGGGTGTCTGGGCTGTGTGAGTCTCAACATTTGGCAGGTTAGCCTGGTTTTCTTTACGTGGTAAGTTGCGGGGTTCTGTGAAGCAGTGAGGGAGGACAAGCTTTAAGGCTTAAGTACTTTTCAGATCTCTTGCATTAGGTTTGCTGTTATCCCACTGGCCACAGCAGGTTACAAGCGAGCTGAAATCCCAAGGCTGGAGAAAGACTCCACCCCTTTGTGGGAGGAGCTGTAAAATTATACTGCGATGTCATGAATACAAGGAGGAAAAGAATTGGTGGCCATTTTTGCAGTCTGCCACAGATATTCCGAGGACTTCAGATCTTGGTTCAGTGGATATTGTCTCCCTTTTGAAATACACGTAGAATCTACCGCCACTCCTCACCATTGCTGGTGCTACCTCCGAGTCCAGACCATGATCACCTTTTGCCTCCTTACAGGTCCCTTGCTTCCACCCTTGCCCCCTGTGCTCTACACAGCAGCCAGAGCAAACTTTTCGAATAAAAGTCAGATCATGTTCAAAACCTTCCATTCGCTTCCTATCTCTTTCAGAATAAAATTTAAATTCCTTACTAAGGCTGCAATACTACATGATACAGCTCTTTCTCTGACCTCATCTCACATCACTCTTCTCCTCACTCATCCTATGCAGCTACACTTCCCTTCTGGCTGTTTCTCAGATACACTAAATGTGCACTTGTCTCAAGGCTTTGCGTTTGCCGTTTTCTCTGCCAGATATTCTGCATGGCTCCCTCCTTCACTTCTTTTAGGTTTCCATGTATGTGTCACCTTCTCAGAGAGGCCTTCACTGATATCCCTACGTAAAATAACAGTCTTTCCTACCAATCTCTGGCTGGCTTTATTTTACTCCCTAGCACTTATCACCACCTGACGTGTTTGTTTTCTCTCTCCTCCAGTTAGAACGTAAGCTCCTTGAGGGCCGCAACTGAGTGTTTATCCACAGTGACTAGAACAGTGCCTGGTGCAGGGTATATGCTCCCTGAGCCTCAGTGGAATGACTGTTAAGTGAAATTCATCACCTGGTCTCAGTGGTGGCTCTTCCCTAGAGCTGGTGATACCTGTGTCCTATCGTTGCTGGGCTAGAGGCAGCGTCTCTCCTCCCCTTGCCCAGTGCTCAGCTGGACTGGTGTAATGATATTTAATGAAGTTTTTATTCTATTTCCCTTAGAAAATTTTAAACAATTTAGATTTAATGGTTTTCGGATCATTTTTCTTTATAAATGTCTATCTTCATGGACTCAGAAATATAATTATTCTATTTTATCCTGATGGCTTAGGTAAATAGATAAATACTTATGTTTTTTTTTGCAGAGGGTGGCACACAGCAAACTCTCTGGGCTAGACGTGGAGGCTCAGTTGTTGTGGTGTTAATACCTTCTTCTTGTACTCTTGAAATTCCTTCAGTCCCCAAGCCCCTTTTTCTTAGGCCTGTGTACCAAATTCAGGTCCTACTGGGCTAGGCTTCCCCTGAGCTTTAGCTAACCCAGGCATAGGGTTGCTGTCCTTCAAGTGCAATTTGTCTCTCAAATGGCTTTCCTGTAGCTGCCTCTCAGGCCTTGAATCTGAATTGTTAGTCCACAGGAGTTTACCATCTGCAGGTATGTGTTCGTAACATAGAGTCAAACCTCTAATTTGGAATAACGAGATGGGACGGGAATGAGTAGGAGGAAGGGCAGTCTGGCTTAGTGAAGCCTCCAAATCACAGAATACTTAAAAGTAAAGACAATTATATGACTTTTAAATTATAGTGCATATTATAGACTAATATGTTAACTGAGACATAATGAGCCGTGCGAGCAGCAGTATGGAAATATTCACAATTCACAACAAGCCTACAGAATAAACTAAGAATGGTAAGCAGCAAAGTCTTTGTGAGGGTTATTTGACTCAGAATTTGAAGGCTAATCCAAAAAACCTGAAGAATCATAAATTTCCTGAAAGCTTTGATTTGAAAAAGTTACTGATTTTTGTATAGAGCGTTCCCCATTAGTGAAGACCTGAAAGTATGCAGGTACAGATGGACTTGTACTTGATCATAATCACATTCTTCATGTTTAAAGTGGAAATATGGAAGAGGAGGAGCTGTGACAGGAGGTGTCACTGCCTCACCTTCCTTCCTTCTGGACGTTCAGCTAATCCTCTGTGGAAACATCTTCTCCCATCCTAGAAAGTGGGTGGATACGTATTAATTTCTGTTGCCCCAAAGCTGGTTGAGTTAGGAAGTTGGAAAGCAAAACAAGAGGAATTTTAAAATAATTTAGTGGAAAAGAGTGGTCATAAATGGCAGCAGGGACTGGGGGACTGTTCTGGTCTCTGGCTTCTCACGATGGCGTGGACAGGGTTAAGAACGTGCACTTTGGAGGCAGGCTGAGGTTTTAGTCCAGATTTTGCCATTTACTGTTCGAGTGATCTTAAATTACTGAACCTCTCTACATCTCAGTTTCCTTTGTCGTAGCGGGGGTGCTGATAGAACCTATATTTTGGATTTTTTGTAAGGAATAAGTGAAGTTAATGTATGCAAAAGGCTTAGTACTAGAAAAGGCACATAATATATACTCAGGAAATGTTAGCTAATATATAGAGAAGGCATACTTTTTCAAGAATTCAGGAAAATGATGGTACCAGAAGGGCTTAAAAAATGGGCACGAGGACACAGTCTTTTGTGACGTTTTGGCCCCTATGAAAATATTGAATATGTGCATTAGTTTGTGAGAGGGACAGGGCGAGCGGTGACAGGGAGAGGGAAGGGGCTGTCATAGCATTCACAAGGCCTGCAGCTGGGGTGGGTAGCCCGTGATTTAGCAAGGAATGGGCAGGGCCTTTGACGTGTGCAAAGTGGCTCCATAGAGAGGAGCGCGCGGTTGAGTGAGGAGAGAAAAGCATGTGTGTGGTAGCGGGGGCAGAGCTACAGGGGCAGGAGGAGAGCACTGGTGTGGATAGGAGTGTGTTGGGCACCGGGTGGGAGGGCAGGGGGTGGAGTGAGGACTTGCAGGCTTCAATCTGGCAATTATATTTGATGGCGGAGGCATTTAGGAGCCATTCAAGCGAGGCCTCTACAAGGAAGGATGAGACAAACTAAGGCTCTCCTGTTGGTATAAGACAGATCAGTAGGGTAATGCTCAAATTTATCCACTCAGGTGCCTCTAGGCAGCAGAGAATTGCCCTTGCCACAATCCTGCAATTTCTTTGAAGTCTTGTTTTTTACTTTACAAATTCAGAGATTTTTGCATTCCATAGTATATTAGCTTCTTTTCATTCTAAAAATTGGTGTTTTTGGTAAAGTTTATGGCTCCAGGGAGATGTGCCACGTTCATCCTATGGCTTCTGGAAGACACTCGCACTGCCCTCCTTGGATCAGTCCAGGAGCAAGGTAATTAGTAAGTACGGTATTTGGAATGCGAGGGCCAAGGGCCTTTAGGAGGGCTTCACGCTCAACAGCCTGCAGGCAGGCAGGCGGGGTCCCTCATTATTCTTCTTCCAGGCCTTGTAGGCCCCAAATCCTTTCTGTAAGGCATCTAGAGAGTTTTTGAAAGCCCACTAACAGTGCTTTAGTGCTTACTGCTTCCCCACCTTTTTTTTTTTTCTTCTCTTCCCATGGCCTAAAATACCCAGCCTCTTTCTTACTGCTTTTTTCAAGAAATTTTATTGAGATATAACTTACATACTGTACAGTTCTCCCATTTAAAGTGTTCAGTTCAGCGTTTAGTGTGTTCACAGAGTTGTGCAACCATTACCGCTGTCTAATTTTGGAACATTTTTGTTCCTCCTAAAAGAAACTGTACCCATTATCAGTTACTCCTCATTCTCCTGCCCCCACCCCTGCCACCCCTAGTCCTTGGCAACCATAATCTACTTTCTGTGTGTAGGTTTGCCTATTCTATTCACATAAATGGAATCGTACGTTATGTGGTCCTTTGTGACTGACTTCTTTCATTTAGCGTGTTTCCAAGGTTCCTAATGTTGTGACATGTATCTGCTTCATTCCTTTCTATGGTTGATCATATTCCATCGTAACACATTTTACTTATCCATTTGTCAGTTGATGAACATTTGGATTGTTTCCATTTTTTGGCTATTACGAGTAATGCTATGTTTTTGTGTGGACATGTTCTCAGTTTTCTTGGGTAGATACTTTAGGCATAGAATTACTGGGTCATATTGTAATTCTGTGTTTAACTTTTTGAGGAGTTGCCAAACTGTTTTTCACAGTGGTGTGCCATTTTGCATTTCCATTAACAATGTATAAGGGATCTGATTTTTCTACATCCTTGGCAACACTTGTTATTCTTTTGTCTTTTTGATTAGCGCCATCCTATTGGGTGTGATTTGTACTTTCCTGATGGCTCATGATGTTTAGCACCTTTTCATGTGCTTATTGGTCATTTGTGTATCTTCTTTGGAGAAATTTTTGTTCAAATCATTTGCCCATTTTTGGTTTGTCTTTTTGTTATCGAGTTGCGAGAGTTCCTTTAATATTCTGAGCGCAAGTTTCTTATCAGATACATGCTTTGTAAATATTTTCTCCCATACTGTGGGTTGTCTTTCACTTTTTTGATAGTGTCTTTTGAAGCAGAACAGTTTTTCATCTTGATGAAGTCCCATTTATCTATTTTTTTCTTTTATTGTTTGTGCTTTTCTTCCTGCTTTTTTTTTTTTTTTTAATTTCCTCTTCTTTTTAAAAAATATTTATTTATTTGGTTGTACTAGGTCTTAGTTGTGGCAGGCGGGCTCCTTAGTTGTGGCATGCAAACTCTTAGTTGTGACATGTGAACTCTTAGTTGTGGCATGCATGTGGGATCTAGTTCCCTGACCGGGGATGGAACCCGGGCCGCCTGCATTGAGAGCACGGAGTCTTAACCACTGTGCCACCAGGGAAGTCCCTCTTCCTGCTTTGTAATCCCAAGCTATTCTGTGGAATGTTGGGATAAGAACAAGAGAACCTGGGTTTTAGTCAATTTTACCACTAATGAACTGATTGACAGTGGGCAAGTCACTGTCTGTTTGCCCTGCTTACACCAGTCTGTCCTCCACAAAAGAGATCTTTTTCTAAAAACTCCATGCTGATCATGTCACTTCGCTCTTCAGAAATGTCTATGTTTCTTATTGTCCATAAAGGATAAAATCTAAATACTTAAGTTTGACATTTAAAGCTGGCCCTCTATTTCTTTAGCACATCCTTTCTAGACATGCTGAGTATCTCACCAATGTTTAAACCTATGCTGAATATCTCACCTATGTCATACTCTTTTCCTACTTCATGACTCTGCTTGTGCTTTTTTTCTTGACTAAGAGATCTTTCCCCATCTCCTGTTCCTCTTTATTTAGTAAACTCCCTACTTAGTCTTTCAAGATCTAGGGCAAATATTCATTGTTGTGCCCATGCAGTGCCTAGTACATAGTACATGCTTAATAAGTAATTGTTGAATGAATGAATGAACCACTATATTTTCTTGAAAGCCTTGCCAGGCTTTTTATACAAAATTGTTAGTTCCTATTTTGGATTTCTAGAGTATATGCTTTTTTACGTCTGTGATAATACTCCCACACAGTTTTGTAATTTGTTTGTAATATTTTTCTCTTCCACCCAGTGATACTTTGGGAAGCAGGTGATATGTCCATTATGTTCCCAGCTAAGTTTCTGGCATGTGCAGCAGGATAGTATAAGGTGGTCAGTAAATGTTGCCTGTGAATGGATGAGTTTCTCTGGGGAACTCTGTAAATTAAAGAGGGGATATAGATTGTTGATTCTCAGCTTTCAGAAACCAGGTTAGAGAAAGATTATAAAGCGGATGTAAAAGGATGTGAGGAGTTAAATCCTCAGCAAAAGATATTCCTTCAAACTTTGACAGAGACTGTTTGGAGACAGGCTGGCTCCACGGACACAGCCTCCCTTGCCTGGTCTTTTGAGAGTGGGGAAGGAGTTGGGGGGAGAGTGAATGGAAAGAGTGTGTGAGGAGGTGGTTATTATTACGGTTCCATAGTCCCCACTGTTTATGTGGATTTCCTCAATTTTAAAGTAGTTACTACTGAGTTTAATTATCTTTTTAACCTTAGGGATGTAAAGCTGTTTTTGGCATCTTTGGAAACTTCCTTGGGAGTAACCAGATTACGTGATCCTGCTAATGCTATAATAAGATCTTTTCCAGCTCTAAGATTTCATGGTTCAAGACTTTGTCTTACCCATGAAATATTTCTTGTTTAGTCCTCAATGATCTCTGTCTTCTTATCCTAAGTCATGCAAGACATATTTATGTGTACTGCAGCGTATCATTCATTCATTCAGGAGACATTGTACTGGAAATGTGCTAGATGTTGGAGTGACCGAGATGACTAAAGCAGCATCTATTTAACAGCATTTGTTGAACATATTCACAAAGTGTGAATAATACAGGCAAGGCTCTTACACGGTACAGGCTGTTACTTTTCATGGGTGTTGGTTTGCTCTCCCTAATTAGACTGTAAGTTGTGTGTTTTGTATTTCATTCCTGCAGTTATCTTAATACCCTGAATAAGTAGTTCTCAAGAATTACCTGATTGACTTCTTGGATGGGGTTCTTTTGATTGCCAGGAAAAATTCTGCTTGCCAAGAAAACATGAGGGCTGTTTGGTGAAATCAGAACTTTGAAGTTTATAATGTATACAATGTGTCTGGGTCTCCCAAGTGGCTACCCAGTTAGTGTGATAGGAATAATCCATACCTGTAGCTGATTTTTCATTTGGAAGAAAAAAAAAAAATTTGGAAGTAGCTCATACTCCCTGGCTGTTTACCCAGATTTCACTTCTGAGTAATGAACTTATGTTTTCAAATTTGGGACTCAGGACCCTGGCATGTGATTTTGGTGCTGCATGCTAAATCAGAACTTCAAAGAGTTTTTCTGTTTTGTTTTGTTTTTAAAAACAGGGCCATGCCCTTCCTAGTAAAGCAGAATTTGTTTGTTTGTGTTGATTGGGGTTTTTCCAAATGTTTTCCGTTGCAATCTGCTATTAATAAGGGCTTTCAAGGCCCTCATACAATTCTCACAGTTTCATTATACCTAAGAGGAGATAGACTATTTATGATTGTCATATCATTTTCAAACATTTTCTCCTATTCCGTAGGTTGTCTTTTTGATTTGTTGATGGTTTCCTTTGCTTTGCAAAATCTCTTAAGTTTAATTAGGTCCCATTTGTTTATTTTGGCTTTTGTTTCCTTTGCCTTAGGAGACAGATCCAAAAAAATATTGCTATGTTTTATGTTAAAGAGTGTTCTGCCTATGTTTTCTTCTAGGAGTTTTATGAATTCCAGTCTTACATTTAGGTGTTTAATCTATTTTGAGTTTATTTTTGTATATGGTATGAGAAAATATTCTAATTTAATTTTTTTACATGTAGCTGTTCAGTTTTCCCAGCACTGGTTATTGAAGAGACTGTCTTTTCCCCATTGTATATTCTTGCCTCCTTTGTCATAGATTGACCATAAAATGTGTGGGTTTATCTCTGGGCCCTCTGTTCTGTTCCCTTGATCTATGTGTCTGTTTTTGTGCCAGTACCATAATGTTTTGATTACTGTAGCTTTGTAGTATAGTCTGAAGTCAAGGAGTGTGATACCTTCAGCTCTGTTCTTTCTCAAGATTGCTTTGGCTAGTTGGGGTCTTTTGTGTTTCCATACTACTTTCGTATTTTCACCTTACTACTAGCTTTGTATGTGATTGATTTACTACCTTTACTGTGTTTTTGCCTTTACCAGTGAGCTTTTTCCTTTTGTAATCTTCATGTTCTAGTTGTGGCCTTTTCTTTTTTGCTTAGAGAAGTCCCTTTAACATTTCTTGTAAAGCTGGTTTGGTGGTGCTGAACTCTTTCAGCTTTTGCTTGTATGTAAAACTTTTGATCTCTCCATCAAATCTGAATGAAATTTTTTGGTTGTAAATTTTTACCTTTCATCATTTTACATATATCATGCCACTCCCTTCTGGCCTGCAGAGTTTCTGCTGAAAAGTCAGCTGATAGCCTTCTGGGAGTTCCCTTGTACGTAACCTGTTGCTTTTCCCTTGCTGCTTTTAATATTCTCTTTATCTTTAATTTTTGCCATTTTAATTACAGTGTGTCTTGGTGTGGTCCTCTTTGGATTGATCCATTTTTTGTGACTCTCTGTGCTTCCGGAGCCTGAATGTCTGTT
This sequence comes from Balaenoptera musculus, assembly GCF_009873245.2. Lineage (NCBI taxonomy): Eukaryota > Metazoa > Chordata > Mammalia > Artiodactyla > Balaenopteridae > Balaenoptera > Balaenoptera musculus. Next base: position 138,067,200 of record NC_045786.1, on the reverse strand, counting down.
TCCTTTCCCAGGTTAGGGAAGTTTTCAGTTATTGTGTCTTCAAATATGTTCTCTGCCCCTTTCTCTCTCTCTTCTCCTTCTGGGACCCCGTAATGCGAGTGTTAGTACACTTGATGTTATCTCAGAGGTCTCTTAAACTGTCCTCGTTTCTTTTTATTCTTTTTTCTGTTCAGCTTCAGTGATTTCCACTGCTCTGTCTTCCAGCTTGCTGATTCATTCCTCTGTATCATTTAATCTACTGTTGATTCCTTCTAGTTTTTTAAAAAAATTTTCTGTTACTGTATGCTTCACCTCTGGTTCTTCTTTATATTTTCTAACTCTTTGTTAAAAACTTCTAACTTTTCACTCTGCTCATCCATTCTTCTCCCAAGTTCTTTGATTATCTTTACCATCATTACCTTGAACTCTTTACTGGGTAGATTGCCTATCTCCACTTCAATTAGCTCTTCTTTTGGGGTTTTATCTTGTTCCTTCATTTGCAGCATATTCCTCTGTCACCTCATTTTGCCCAATTTGCTGTTTTTATTTCTGTGTGTCTGGTAGGTTGATTATGTTTCTTTTTTTTTTTTTAATTAATTAATTAATTAATTTATTTATTTTTGGCTGTGTTGGGTCTTCGTTTCTGTGCGAGGGCTTTCTCTAGTTGTGGCAAGCGGGGGCCACTCTTCATCGTGGTGCGCGGGCCTCTCACTATCGTGACCTCTCTTGTTGCGGAGCACAGGCTCCAGACGCGCAGGCTCAGTAGTTGTGGCTCACGGGCCTAGTTGCTCCGCGGCATGTGGAATCTTCCCAGACCAGGGCTCGAACCCGTGTCCCCTGCATTGGCAGGCAGATTCTCAACCACTGCGCCACCAGGGAAGCCCCTGATTATGTTTCTTGACCTTAGAGAAGTGGTCTTTTGTAGGAGACGTCCTATGCGTGCCAGCACCCCACTTCCCTCTGGTCACCAGGGCTGTATGCTCTGGGAGTGCCCCCTGTGTAGGCTGCATGGGTCCTTCTGTTGTGGTGGGCTGACTGCTATGGGCAATCTGGTAGGTGTGGCTGGCCCCCAGCCCAGTTGGTTGCCAGACCTTGCCTTGTGTGGAGGCTGCTGGCCACTGGTTGGCAAGGCCAGGTCATGAGATAGCTGTCTGCGGAACCCCAGGGTGGGTCCTACAGCTAATGCTGGCTCACTGGTAGGCAGAACAGGGTTCTGGAGTGAGTGGTTACAGGACCAGTGTTCCTGGATCTAGTGTTGGCCTGCTGGTGGGTGGGGCCAGTTCTTGTCATGGCTGCTTGTGGGTTTCAGGGTGTTCCAAAGCTGGTGCTGGCCTGCTGGTGAGTGGGGCTGGATCCTGGGGTGACTGGCTGAGGAGTTTAAGGTATTTCAGAGCTGGTGTTTACCTGCTGCTGGGTGGGGCCGGGTTCTGGGGTCTCTGGCTGCAGGGCTTTGGGGGTTCTGAAGCTGGTATCAGCCCACTAGTGGGTGTGGCTGCTGGCTGATGGGCCCAAGGTGTCCCAGAGCTGGTGTTGGTCTGCTGGTGGACAGGACCAGGGCCCTGGGGATCCTAGGACTTTTGCCAGCCTGCTGGCATGTTGCATGGGTCCTGATATGTCAGTCTGTGGGGCTGCGGTGGTCCTGGGGCTGGTGCCTGCCCACTGGTACGTGAGGTTGGTCCCAGTCTAGTGCTGACCTTCTAGTAGGTGGAGCCAGGTCCCAGAGTCTCTGACTATAAGCCTGGGGGTCCCGGAATTGGTGTGTTGCTGGTGGGCGGGGCTGAGACCCAGTGAGTCTTGGGGTTGGTGCCTGCCCACTGGTGGGTGGGGCCAAGCCCAGGGGTTCCTGGGGCTGATGCCTGCTCACTGGTGGGTGGGGCTGCATCCTGAGCCCTCTGGTGAACAGGGCCCTGTCCTGGCATAGCTGTGGTTTCAGGGGGTTTTAAGACAGCCTGCCTGCTGGTGGGTGGGGCTGTGTCCTTGCCCAATTAGTTGCTTGGCCTGAGACTTCCCAGTACTGGTGCTGACAGTCTGATCGGCGGGTCCAGGTCCCCAGTGCTAATAAGCTAGAGGGAGGATTCCAAAATGTCGCTTGCCCACACCAGTGTCCACATGGTTGAACAAGCTCCCAATAATGGTTGCTGCCAGTGTTTGATGTCCCCAGGGGGAGCTCCCGTTGCCTCCTGCCTCTCTGGGAGACTCTCCAAGATCAGCAGGTGGGTTTGACCCAGGCTCCTTTCAAATGACTGCCTCTGCCCTGGGTCCCAGAGCATGTGAGATTTTGTATGTGCCTTTTAAGAGTGAAGTCTCTTATTTCCCACAGCCCTCTGGGTCTTGTGAAAGTCAGTCCCACTGGTATTCAAAGCCGGATGTTCTGGGGGCATGTCTGGTGCAGGATCCCCGGAGCTGGGGAGCCCAATGTGGGGCTCAGACCTGTTGCTCCTTGTGGAGAACCTCTGCAATTGTAATTATCCTCCTGCTTGTGAATTGCCCACTCAAGGGTATGGGTTCTGACTATATGGGTTCTGACTATACCGCAACCCTGCCCCTCCTACCCATCTCATTGTGGTTCTTTCTTTGTATCTTCAGTTGTAGAAGATCTTTTCTGCTAGATTCTGGTCTTTCTTATCAATAGTTGCTCTGTAAGTAGTTGTCATTTTGGTGTACCGGTGGGAGGAGGTGGGCTCAGGATCTTCCTGCTCTGCCATCTTGCCCAAGCTCCTTGACTATGTAATTCTTGATGTATGGGGTGTACTGCTTATTGGACCATTCCCATATATTGGACTGCCTTACTAGCATACCTTTCAGGGCTCCCACGTACAGCTTCGCAGATTTTACACTCACTGCATAATGTACAACCTTTTAATATAAAAAATTGTCCATTCTCTCATTAAGATTTTCAGTTCCTTGAAACTAGGAATAATCTTAGATTTTTATGTTCTCCATAGCACCCAGTTAATTGTTTATATTCAGCTTATTTCTTCTAATATTTTTATCAATTTCATATAACAAAAATATGGTGGTACTATTTTATCTTTTATTTAGGAAAGAACTGTACTAACAGAAATGATTTAAGATTAGTCACAGAGTCTTAAATTTGATGAAAGTTCTTTTTTAATTTTTAGAGTTCTTTTGCCACCAGTGCTTCATTTCCATTATAACTTAGTATGTGATGAGTAATGTTTTAATAACCATTAAAATTAAAGTACTGTTGATTGAATATTGTCTTATGGAATATACAGTTGCTAAAGGAAATTTTGACATAACAATTCCAGTTAGAAGCCTTGAGCTAAGTTTTTCTGAACCTCCCCCCACCACCCTCCAAATGTACAAATTGTTCCTCTGTGAATAGTTGAATGTGTTTTTTGGTCTTCTTCTGAAAAAGAAAAAAGGAAACTTTTTCAAAGTTATAAAAGTCATGCATATATCATTATAGAAAATACAGATGAACATTATAGAAGGACATAAAAATAATCACCTATTCTCAGCTCCAGAGATGATTACCATTTCAAACATTTTGTTGTATGTTCTTCAGGCTTTTTGGAGGGGAGGGGGTGACTCTGTGTATGGGCTCATGGTCTTGAAAATAATTCTGAATTTATTTATTTACTTATTTTAAAATTTATTTATTTTTACTTATTTATTTTTGGCTGTGTTGGGTCTTCGTTACTGTGCACAAGCTTTCTCTAGTTGTGATGAGTGGGGGCTACTCTTCGTTGCAGTGCGTGGGCTTCTCATTGCGGTGGCTTCTCCTGTTGCGGAGCACGGGCTCTAGGTGCATGGGCTTGAGTAGTTGTGGCACGTGGGCTCAGTAGTTGTGGCTCACGGGCTCTAGAGCGCAGGCTCAGTAGTTGTGGCGAATGGGCTTTGTTGCTCCACGGCATGTGGGATCTTCCTGGACCAGGGCTCGAACCCGTGTCCCCTGCATTGGCAGGCGGATTCTTAACCACTGCGCCACCAGGGAAGCCCCTGAATTTATTTTTAAATTAACCCCACATTTTTTTGGGAAGGGCTAATTCTATCTTATCCACGACTGTGAGTAATTTATATTAATTTGCCTTTTTTATCAAGTTACATCAAGTAATTGACTTAGCCAAATAGTAGTATATCTATTGGTTAGATCAGTGCTTGTTGAGCAACAAAACTGAAATATAAAGAACATAAAGCAGTGCCACTAGAATATTAGGTCATGTGTCCTCTGCTTCATTCGACTACCCATTTTGGGAACCACTGACTTTTTTTTAATATTGGAAACTGAGCCAAAACATTTTTGCTTGTAGTTTGAGGAAGGAGAGTACTCACGCTCAGCTTCTCTGCATTTTGGAGAATGATGATTCATGACATAATGTGTACATTTCTCCAGTTCCCTTCTCACCCTTCCATCTTCCTGGCAGAAGGAATCCAGATAACTGCTGACTAATGCCAATACAAAGATTTCTTGTATTCATAGAGGGAGTATGGGGGAGTGGAAGAGAACGGGCCTTGGTGATTTGCTGCTTTCTACCTGTGTATGACCCTTGGCAAGAACTTAACCCTTTTGAGTCATAGTTAACTCATCCAGTGGTCATCTCTGCTGTTATCCTGACTGTCTTTCGTCACGTTTACGTTTCATTTGGTTCTCATGGCAGGTGAGGGAGTGAGGAGGATGGGTATTATCATCGTGATTATTTAGATAAGGGAAGTTACAGGTGGTAGGAGGCAGGCCCAGCACCTCATGCCTCTAGCTCTGGTACCTTCTACTTTATGCTGTGTTGATGCTTCCATTAAAGACAACAACAACAACAACAACAACAACAAAACAGAACTTAAAATAATTTTAGATTTGAAGTTGCAAAAACAGAGAATTCAAATTGCTTCCCTAATAGTAGCAATTTACATAACTGTCATCTCCATTTTTTTCTACTGAATATGGTTCAGTTTTGAATATATTTCACCACCATCTTTTCTTTTTTAAACAGCTTTATTGAGATAAACAGTTGGCCCTCCCTACCCTCAGGTTCCAAATCTGCGGATTCAACCAACCATGGATTGAAAATATTCAGGAAACAAAAATTTCAGAATGCTCCAAAATGCACAATTTGAATTTACTTCATGCTAGCAACTATTTACATAGCATTTACATTGTATTTACAACTATTTACATAGCCATTTACATTACATATTATAAGTAATCTAGAAATGATTTGAAGTTATAAGGGACAATGTGCATAGGTTATATGCAAATACTGTGCCATATATGCAAATACTATGCCATTTTACATAAGGGACTTAAGCACCTTAGGATTTTGGTATGTGGGTGGGGTATGTGTCCTAAAACCAATTCCATGAGGATACCGTGGGATGACTATTATATGCATACCATACAGTTTACCCATTTAAAGTATACAGTTCACTAGTTATTTAGTATATTCACAGATTTGTATAACTATCACCACAGAATAATTTTAGAACATTTTTTTAAAAAATTAATTTATTTATTTATTTTGGGCTGTGTTGGATCTTTGTTGCTGAGCGCGGGCTTTCTCTAGTTGCTGAGAGCAGGGGCTACTCTTTGTTGCGATGCACAGGCTTCTCATTGTGGTGGCTTCTCTTGTGGCAGAGCACGGGCTCTAGGCGGGCGGGCTTCAGTAGTTGTGACACACGGGCTCTAGAGCGCAGGCTCAGTAGCTGTGGTGCATGGGCTTAGTTGCTCCGCGGCATGTGGGATCTTCCCGGACCAGGGCTCGAACCTGTGTCCCTGCATTGGCAGGCAGATTCTTAACCACTGTGCCACCAGGGAAGTCCCTAGAACATTTTTATCACCTCAAAAAATAACCCTATACCCATTAGCAGTCACTGTCCATTCCTTCCTCTACCCCTTCCCCCAGCCCCAGGCAACCACTAATCTACTTCTTGTCTCTCTAGATTTGTCTAGATATTCTGGGCATTTCATGTACATTTTCCACCATCTTTGTGTCTTGTTAGCATTTCCTATACAGACTCTAGAGCTACACTTTCTGAGTTTAAATCCCTTACTAGAATCTGACCGTGAACTCATCATTTAATTTGTCTGTGCCTTGTTTTTTTAGTTTGTAAAGTAGAAGATAATGATAGTACCTACGTATGGGGTTTTTGATATTTATTTATTTATTTGGTTCTGCCGGGTCTTAGTTGTGGCAGGCGGGCTCTTAGTTGTGGCAGGTGGGCTCCTTAGTTGTGGCATGTGGGCTCATTAGTTGCAGCACGTGGGCTCCTTAGTTGTGGCAGGTGGGCTCCTTAGTTGTGGCATGTGAACTCTTAGTTGTGGCATGCATGTGGGATCTAGTTCCCTGATCAGGGATCGAACCCGGGCTGCCTGCATTGGGAGCGTGGAGTCTTAACCACTGTGCCACCAGGGAAGTCCCCCGTACATGTGGGGTTTTAAAAATAAAATGAGTTAACATGTGGAAGGCACTTAAAATTGTATCTGTCCCCAATAAGTACTCTGTAAATTTTAGCCATTGTTATTGTGCTATGACCTGTCATATTTCTGATTAATTCGTTTTGAAGTTTTCTTTATTAGTATTTATTGTTTCTGTGTTGTTAACAGCTAACCTTAAAGTGTATACAAATTTTTCAGGTCAGTTTTAGTATTGTGTCCTAACTCCAGGGTTTAGAATTTAGTCATTGTAAACTGTTTCCTGTCACAGAGACTTAGTTGGTTTAAAAAAAAAAGAAAAAAAGCCTGCAGCATTTGGCAGTATAATTATGCATCTTCATTTGGCACCTTGATGTGTTTATTTGAATGAGAGATGATGCACCCATCTGATTTAGTTAAAGTAAAGTAAATCTAGGTCATTGGTTTCTGAAAACCAAATTGGACTTCATTAAAGTAAGTTTGTTTCTTGAAAAGTTGCATTTGAAACTGGTTTTTTGGACACATTTGTTTTTCATATGTTCTTATAAGAAAAACTCACAGTGCCCAAAAAACATATCCACCACCACCACTTCCATAGATGGGTAAACTCTGAGGCTCAATTTAAATGATCTGCAGGATAGTAAAGTGAAGTGTGAGAAAGTCTGTTTAAAATAGTTATCGTTGTCAAAATAGTTTTCAACATAAATGCGAATCAGATCTAGATTAGGACATGTGAGAGGGATTGTGAAATACCAGATAAGACACTAGAAATGCTGGGCTAGGAACCAGAAGTTCTGGGACTATGACTTGCTATCAGTCGTCAGCTGAGCAACCTGGAGCATGCCACTTATGCACTTGAGTTTTCTCATCTGTAAAATGAGACAGTGGGTCCAGGATGGTCTCTTGGGACTCATCCAGAGCAAAAATGCTTTGGTTTATTTCTCATTTGCAATAAACAAGATACTACCAAACATCGATCAATTCTCTGTGCATTAGTAAGGGAAGGATAGGGCAGAGAAGTCACTATATCTGTGTTTTTATTGCTCTTTTCCCCATTCTTATCATTACTCCCACAGCTGTTCGAGTTTCATGGTGAGGTGGCTGTTTTCTGATTTGTATTTATGCATTTCTGCCATGTGTGTTTGTCTCTTTCACAAGCAGCTCTGCCTTGTGATACCTTCAAAATCTTATTAAGATTGTAGTTACAGATGGTCTGGCCGGGCAGTGTAGCTCAGGACTAAAATCAACCTTCCCTCGGTGGTGGTAGAAATAGAAGCTGCCTTGTCCTGTGTTCCAGGGTGTCCTGAAGCCTTTTTATGAGTAATTGCATTTCTTAAAAATTGCCTGTGAAGTAAATGCTTGTATGTAAATGATTTTTGTGACTAATTTTGATTTTAAATTTGGAATTGTAGTTTTAGAGGGGAAAAGCATATTCATACCTAACACACAATAAGTTGTCACTTCAGATTCCACATACTTACTGTAGAGAGCTATACTGTTTGTAACTAGGCAGTTTTGTATTTCATATTCTCTGCCAGTGGTTCCCAACTGTGGGCTTTAAAAGATGAGCGATATGTAGTTATTGTAAGGGGTTCAGTCATCTATGCAAACCCCTAAGCTGCCAACTAAATAAATAGGCCTTGGGCATAAATGTACTAGTGTTTTTCAGATATATATAGGTGCTTGTGATTAATAAAGCACAAATGTTTTAAAAAACATGTACTGAATTCAGAAAAATCTTTTGTCCTTGTATTTTCTTTAGTGATATTAATGATACAATTACTAGCATGTAAAGATCCACAGACACTTAAAAGCCTTCCAAAGGTTCATGTACGTGAAGCTTGAAAAACATTCTTCTCTAAAACCATGTCAAGACGGTAGTGAAATGGTCAGCTGAACCCACCTGATATAGATTTGTTTAGAAACATGTATATATTAAGTAGTTTCTGTTTTAAGTAAAACTTAATTTAAGCAAGCTTTGCCTTTTCACTTAATAAAACCCACATTATTTGTCTCTTTAATGGATTTAGGGCATTTGGTCTCAAGACAAAAAGACAGACATTCAAATAGGCCCTCAAGACTTGGTTGATCCTAACTAAAAAAAGCTATCTAACTTATAAGGGAAAGATATTAACTTCATTTCTAAGATGATTATTTTGTTGACTGAATTGGTATCATGCTTAAAATAAGACATAAGCTATAGAAACTGATATTGGCAATATCAGTAATAATTGCCAGTAATATTTGGCAATATTATTATTGCCAAAGTTTCACTAAATGTATTATCTTCTCCTAGGTGAATAAGGAAATGAGATTTATTGATATTTGTGACAAAAGAAATATGAACAATAGAGATGTGATACCAGGTGTTGCCACTAAAATGAGTGTGTTTCTGGCCATGAAAGGAGCAGTGTTCTATGACAGTTTGCAGCAAGCACTGAGTTACTTTCCAGTTTCTGGGTAGACTTTGAGCAGCCTCATGTGTTTCTACCCAGTTACTTACCCTGTACTCTGTTAGTTGCCTTTGGAGAGTGAAGGGCTATGGTTTATCTAGAGATGGTGCTTGTCAAGAAAGAAAAGGATTGTGACCTTTCGATGTGAACTCAAGTTTTATGAAATCCCATGGAGCCAGTCTTCAGATCCAGGGTTCTAATTGAATAAAGACCTTCAAGGTTCTTTTGTCATATTGTTCTTTAAATGGAAGGGAAATAGTATCACACTCATATTAATGCATCTCTGTATAAAATATTTAGAAATGGTATTGTATGGATGTAGTATATTTGTGATAAATGCCCGAATAAAGGTTAAAATGTCTTGGAAAAATGGGAAAGCTTAAGCAGGAGGAAATACAGTTTATTTTTATAATTTAGAATGTTCCATTTAAAAGCAGTTAAACTGGTTAGAGCTGAGGGTAGAGGGAGGGGTGCTAGGATGGTTTAAAGGCCATAGCTATTACGGTGAGTGCCTGACATTTTGTTTTGAACTGTGTCTTCTCGTTTATTGTAGAACCAGAAATTTTTGTTTTGGAAAACTACCTTTTCTACTGTGCACCCAGATAAAATAGTTTGTTATTCTAAGTCTAGAATTGAGGTTTTAATTTTTATTAATCATCAGGTCTGTCAGTCCTTCACACGTTTGACTTTGGTTATTCATTGGAGATTTAAGTAGGAAAGGAAAAGCCGCATCATTAGGTATTGATCATTTAGATCAATAACTTGAAAAGAAAATTAGAATCAAATTTAAATTTCACTGCCTGAGATCAGAGTCTGCTAAATTAAACACTGAAACATTTATTAAACATTTCATAAAAACTAAAAAAAGATCTTCTAAATTAAACTACTTCTTTCCGGATATGTTCTTAGCTGTCAGCTGGTTATGGTTCAGGAGGGCAGCTTGGTGAGGTTTCTTACCTCTTTGAAGCTGGTTTGGCAAATTGAATTAAGCCTTATGTGACTTGCTTTGAAGGCATAACAATGTCAGCATAATGTTGGTGAACAAACAGTGGACACCAATACATCCCAGTGTGTGATATAGAATTATCCACAAAGCTTGATTTATCGAAGAAGTGACACACAGAAAAAAAGTTTTTAGGCCTTAAATTTGAAAAATGAAGATAGCCCAAGTCTAATTTTAAGTTTGTGTCTTGAAAATTACTGTTAATGGCTTAAAAAAGCACATACTTGTTGAAAAACTGAAAACAAGTTGGTGTATATTCTTTCAGACTTTTTTCTTTGTCTGTATCTACACAGATATATACATGTTTATTTTTACAAACATGAGACCATACTCTTTCTCTCTCTCTATATATGTATTTCTTTGTACATTTATTTTCCACTTAACAGTTTGTCTTATTGTTGCTTTTTTAAAGAAAAATAGCTGTACAGTCTTCCAAGGTGTGAATATACAGTAATTTATTTAAAACTATTTTCTTATTGACATTTGAAGTATTTCCAATTTGTTGCTATTGTAAACAGTGCTGTGGGAACTGCTTAATGCATACCTCTCCTCGTGCAGAGGTGAGCACATCTGTAGGATAGATTCCTAGAAGTGGAATTTTGAGTAAAAAATAAAGTTTGGTAGATGCTGCCAAATTGCTTTGTAAGTAGCAATTTACATTCCTAGAAGGGTATCTGAGAATACCTGTTTTCCTACAGTTCCTGGATGTTCTCAGTCCTGTTAATGTTTTGCTAATTATATGGGTCACAAAGTGGTACCTTATTTATTTATTTATTTTTAAAAATACTTGGAGACTTTTTTTCCCTCTTATTTCTTTTATTTATCTATTTATTTATTTATCTATTTATCTATCTATTTATTTATTTATTTTTGGCTGCGTTGGGTCTTCATTGCTGTGCACGGGCTTTCTCTAGTTGTGGTGAGCGGGGGCTACTCTTTGTTGCAGTGTGTGGGCTTCTCATTGCAGTGGCTTCTCTTGTTGTGGAGCATGGGCTCTAGGTGCACAGGCTTCAGTAGTTGTGGCACGCGGGCTCAGTAGTTGTGGCTCGCAGACTCTAGAGTGCGGGCTCAGTAGTTGTGGCTCACGGGCTTAGTTGCTCCGTGGCATGTGGGATCTTCCCAGACCAGGGCTGGAACCCGCAGGCAGATTCTTAACCACTGCACCACCAGGGAAGTCCATGGTACCTTATTTTTATTAAAACTGTATTAAAAAAAATAACAATCTGTCTTTAGGGGTTGGAACATCATGTCTTCTGAATAATTATTGTTGGTTAATCTAATAAAGAACAATGTTTACAAACTGAATTAGTTACTGAGGCAGGAAGCTTCACTTCCACTGTAGCTGAAGAACCTTGTGTCATGTGAAGCTCGGCTGGTTCCGATCCCTAGAGTACTTCATTAAATTGTTATCCTTCATGTTTGGTCATATCAGAAACTTCGTCAGAAGTATTTCTTACCAGGTACGCAAGACCAGCTGTTTGAGTACAACTTAAAACCCTACGTACAGAGAAAGCTGCCTTTGATTTGGCGGCTACTGCAGCTTTTTCCAGGTGCTTTTGCTCTCTACCAATGATTCTTGGCCAGGGGCATTTTTGTCTCCCAGGGGATGTTTGACAATGTCTGGAGACCTTTTTGGTTGTCACAACTCGTGGTGGGGGTGTGTGGGAAGGAGATTACTACTGGTATCTAGTGGGGGGAGAGGCCATGGATGCTGCTACGTATCCTACAATTCACAGAACTTCGCCCTCAATAAAGAATTTTCTGGCCCCAAATACCAATAGTGTGAGATTGAGAAACCCAGCTCTACACAAAGAAGTTAGGATGTTTAGCCTTAACAACCATTGGATTCCTTTTCTTAAACTGTACCCCTGTTTCTTGCAGCTTCATGCCAGGTCTGTCTTTAATATGTCAGGATTCCTTACTTAGAGTGACTGGCTGGCGGGTGACTCTAGGGCTACCCTTAGCTACCTTTGGGGACTTTGTTAGAATTTCTAGCTTCTTCATGTTTTGCTCAGACGTAGAGACAGGCAGAGTCAAGTAGAGCTTGACAAAGTAAAGCCTGGTATAAAGAGTCGACTTCTGAGTTCCAGTGAGGACTCTGGTAATTTCTGCCTTGGAATTGGCTATTATTATTTTGCTATTATTTTCCACTCAAATGGAGAAGTAAAACAAATACTCCCCCTCCCCCAACAGAAGAACAGAAGAACAAAACCCAAAAACCCAACCAAACAAAAAACTCCCAGCAAACAAAAACAAAACACCTGGTGAACAAGGAGAGCCTAAAGTAATTATCTTTATCTCACGTTTCAAGTTTGTACTTGACCTGGGCTAGCATAAAAGAAAACTAACTGGTATGACTGTCCTGAGTACATTTCCGGTGAAGAGGCTGGGAGAGTCCAAAAGAATGTTTTGAGTCATCAGATCCTTTTAAAATGCCAGATTCTTTCTGTGGGGTTAATTTAAACCTGTTGTGACCCTTTAAAAATCTTCACAAGAGGCCTCAGAGTTGTAACAACATGGAATACTGCTTGTTTAGTGGAAGTCTTTCTAAAGGGCACCTTTATATTTGGCCACATTTCTTACATTATTAACCATCACGTAAGAGAAAAACAGATAGGAATTTTGGGGTCCTTAACAGGAAAGAACAGTTGCTTAGGGTAGAGATTCTCATGAAGTACATTTCCTTTTGAATAAGAAGGAAGCTCTCCCATTGGAAAATAAGGTATATTCTTCTTTATTCCTTTTCCCTGACAGTTTAGGTTTAGGCTAAGTGTATGAAGTGTCTATCAAGGTGTAAAAATTCAGTGTGCTGTTTATTTAAGGTTTGCCTGCAATTCTTGTCCAGAGGTAGTAAGCTGTAAGTCAGGTTATTGAAGAACAGAATGGTTGGGTTTCTTTTGTGACCACAGAGTAGAAAGGTTCTGGGCTATTCCAGGTCCAAGGGAATGGGGGATGTTTTCCCCTTTGTTTTTTGTTGTATCAATTTGTCTCCTTTTTTTCTTCTGTTGCTTTAGTTTAGTGCTTCCCCCCCAAAATAGGACAAACCTCAAAGTGAGCCACATACATAATTTAAAATTTTCTAGTAGCCAGATTTTAAAAAAAGGAAAAAGAGACAGGTGAAATCAATTTTAATAATGTTTTTAACTCAAGTTATCTAAAATATTATCATTTTAATATGTAGCTGATATAAAAATGAGTTATTTCTTTCTTCATACTCAGTCTTTGAAATCTCACGTGTATTTTATATTTATAGCACACCTCACTTAGGACTAGTCATATTTCAAATGCTCAATAGCTACATGTGGGCTACTGGATTGGACTGAACAGTTTTTTTTTTTTTTAACTGAAGTATGATTGACAAATAAAAGTTATATGCATCATTAAAGTGTACAGTGTGCTATTTTGATACATGTATGCATTGTGGAATTACCAGTCAGGCTAATTAACATATTCATCACCTCACATAGTTACTGGTTTTGTGTGTATGTGTGAGTGTGTGTGTGTGTGTGTGTGTGTGAGAGAGAGAGAGAGATGAGAACACTTGAGATCTATTCTTTTAGAAAATTTCAGGCATACATTGTTATTAACTGTAGTCACTATATTACATATATTAGGCTTTCAAGAACTTATTCATCTTATAGCTGGAAGTTTGTTCTCTTTGACCAACATCTCGCCATTTCTTCCACCCCCTGGACAGCGCAGTTTTAGTTTATCTGTTTCAACTCTGTAAGAATTTTTATTATTTATTAGTTACAGGGCATTCAGACAAAGGCAGTCATATACTAACACATATAATTTAAGGAAAAAAAAACTTAACCGTTCTTGTTTAGGATACTCCAAATGTGTCTGTCACGTTTCAGCATTGTAGTTGATGGCATGAATTGGCCTGGATTTCACTGTGTTTGTGGCTGTGCAGTTTTCCTGTGACGGGTAGTCTTTAAAACCAGTTGTAAAGCTGAGAAAAGCGTCATCTAAGGAAAAAATGACTTCTACTTGAATTAAATTTTTTTTTTTTTTTTTTAAATTTTATTTATTTATTTATTTATTTATTTTTGGCTGTGTTGGGTCTTCGTTGCTGCGCGCGGGCTTTCTCTAGCTGCGGCGAGCGGGGGCTACTTTTCATTGCGGTGCGCGGGCTTCTCATTGCAGTGGCTTCTCTCATTGTGGAGCACGGGCTCTAGGCGCGTGGGCTTCAGTAGTTGCGGCACGCAGGCTCAGTAGTTGTGGCTCACGGGCTCTAGAGCACAGGCTCAGTAGTTGTGGCACACGAGCTTAGTTGCTCCACGGCATGTGGGATCTTCCCGGACCAGGGATCGAACCCGTGTCCCCTGCATTGGCAGGCGGATTCTCAACCACTGCGCCACCGGGGAAGCCCTTGAATTAAATTTTAAATTTATTTATTTATTTATTTTTGGCTGTGTTGGGTCTTCATTTCTGTGCAAGGGCTTTCTCTAGTTGCGGCAAGCCTGGGCCACTCTTCATCGCGGTGTGCGGGCCTCTCACTATCGCGGCCTCTCTTGTTGCGGAGGACGGGCTCCAGACGCGCAGGCTCAGTAGTTGTGGCTCACGGGCCTAGTTGCTCCGCGGCATGTGGGATCTTCCCAGACCAGGGCTCGAACCCGTGTCCCCTGCATTAGCAGGCAGATTCTCAACCACTGCGCCACCAGGGAAGCCTGAATTAAATTTTAATGTACTGTGATAGAAACATTCTAAACCTCAGTGTCCTCAGGAACTTGTTGATAATTAAAATTAAGAATTTTGGTATTTGGTAACCAGCATTGAGTGTGGTACTGTAGTACAAATCCATAAAAAGATAATGGATTCTGCCTTCATTAAGACTTTACAAATTGAAGATAGGACTCAGTTGGATTTAAACTTACACTTCTGTAAATGAAACTCTGAGTTTTGAGACATATAATTTGTCCTGGATAAGGGTATGTGAAAGGCAGTGACACTTTAAAAGTGAATCAACAATATTTTATGCTCATCTTTTACTTTCCGAATATTCTACAGTGAGCTTTTACTATTTTTATAATCAGAAACACCCTCCCTGCCAAAAAAGGGGAAAAAAACCTAGAAGGGAAAAGCAGCACAAAAACAAAAAACCAAAACCACCAGTTGTACACAAAAGTGAGGAGGTTTGAAGACCTGGTTCTAATCCTGGTTTTGTTGTTAATCATCTGTATCATTTGGGGCAAGTCGGTTAACGTCTTTGAGTCTCTATTTCTTCACCTGTAAAACCAGAAATTGAGTTGATTAGGTTCTTTAGGTCTTTGGTCATAGAGTAATATAATTCCATGGCAGTTTTCACGTAAGACTTTTGAGAACATTTTTAGAAGGAATATGTAGCCTGAAGAGAGTCTTGAGAACTCCTTCTGAAGTCATACACTGAATGAATATTTATTAAGTGCCTCCTAAGTGCCATGCAGTGTCCTTTAGCTCTAAAGAATTTGGAAAACATTGTCCTAAGTAGTAGTGGTGATGGTTGAGATGGGGGTAGAAAGGAGGAATGAAGCACAAAAATGAGAACAAATAATAGAAAAAAAGTGAGTATGTACATAGTATTGTATAAATTAAAAAGTACTTTTTTGTTTAGTATCTCATTTAACACCATTTAATGTTTTGGAGATGTGGGAGAATATACGGAAGTAGTTGGGACCGTGTAAAAGGTAAATAAATAAGAGGAAATTATTAAGAAAACCTTGAGTACTATAATAAAGCAGTATTTGGAATAATCTGAGAAAAGAGTATTTTGAATGAATATGAGAGAAAAATTAAGAAAAAATGATTGTGTTGAGCTGACAAGTGTGAGGATGGAACCCTGAAATTAAGTGTTGTTGAGTTTTAGAAATAACAGGAAGGGTTCTTCGGGATAGTAAATATAGAGAGAGTACACAGTTGAGTCTATTACTGAGTTTAAAGAGTTTTGAAAGCTGAATGACCAACTGGTGAAGTAGAAAGGATTAAAATTACAAGTTTGTTAAGAACCTCAAAACATATTCCTCCCAGGTTCATATAGTAGTCTCTGAAATGCTTTTCAGAAACCACTGGATTGATTTCTAAATGCCCATATCCTTGGCACCGACCCTGTCCACTTATACACGTTTAACCACTGTGCTTCCCTTCTGCTTTTTTTTTTCAAATTAATTAATTTTTTAAAGTTTGTTTATTTATTTATTTATTTATTTATGGCTGTGTTGGGTCTTCGTTGCTGTGAGCGGGCTTTCTCTAGTTGTGGCGAGCAGGGGCTACTCTTCATTGCGGTGCGTGGGCTTCTCATTATGGTGGTTTCTCGTTGTGGAACACGGGCTCTAGGTGCGCGGGCTTCAGTAGTTGTGGCACACGGGCTCAGTAGTTGTGGCTCACAGGCTCTAGAGCACAGGCTCAGTAGTTGTGGCGCATGGGCTTAGTTGCTCTGCGGTCTGTGGGATCTTCCCGGACCAGGGCTCGAACCCGCGTCCCCTGCATTGGCAGGTGGATTCTTTACCACTGTGCCACCAGGGAAGTCCCCCTTCTGCTTTTTAACCATTTTCAAGCCCCTTTTCTTCTCCAAATGGCTAAACTGAAGAAGAAAATCATCTGTTGCTCTGGAGAAAGACCAAACATTTGAGAGAGGCAGGATAAATGGTTTTAATTGTTTAATTATTTTAATTCCAAGACTGATTTCCTAGTGGAATATATAACTTTTATTTTAAAATGTCTTAACGACTTGAGCTAATATTTATTTTCACTTTCAAGTCATATATTTAGTTGGTGGCATTATGGAAACTGAGGCAATATGTTAAAGTACTTAGGATACTGGTTTTGTATTACTTTTCTGAACGAATAACTTGCTTCTCAAAGAGCCGGGGTACCCGTGCAGCTTTATGGGTAGCTGTATTTAAAATAAATTATTTGCTACAGAAACACATGGGTTTCAGACAGGTCAGCTCTATTCATGTTATGTGTTAGTCTCATAGGGGCTACAGGGTACAAATATAATTAAATATAATTCCAAGAGGGCAGATATTATTTCGTCCTGTAATCTAGTTGAGTGCAATAAGAGAGGTACAAGCAAGGGGTCCCTGCAGTTCAAAGGAGGGGAAAGATCACATCAGGTTGAGGGAATCACCAGGAATGGCTTCATGACAGAACATTGTGCAAGTGACATTTGCAGATGCATGGAGATAGAGCCTGGAGGGGGAAGGGGCCAGAACAGGGAGAGTGAAGACTTGCTGGGGGTCTTTTAACTGAAACACAGATAACAATTTGAATGGGGCTTGGAGTTTATATGGGATGATGGGGAAGGAGGAGGCGGGAAAGCAGAGGAGGGATAGGAAAGAAAATGGGAGGGGAAGGAAATGGTGGAGCATGGTGGATCTCATGATTTTTCCAGTTTTATATTCTGTTATATCCCAAATGATGGTGTTGGTAAACAGTTTGTGATGAGAATTTACAGTGTGTAACTTAGTATGTACATCTCAAAATAATATTGGCAAAATGTAAAATACTGGCATATATATATAATAGATCTTTCTGTTTGAGAGAGAGAGAGGAGAGAGAGAGAGGGAAACTTGCGGAAAAGTGTGTCCTTTGGATTTGTTAGAGAACCTCTCATTTGTGCAAATGTTTCCACTTATAAGCATCATGGAAAAAATATTGCTTCATGGTGAAAATGTTAAAGAATGTGTGTGTGTGTGTGTGTGTGTGTGTGTGTGTGTGTGAGAAAGAGATTGGAGGAGTCGGAAGTTAGGAGAGGGTGAGGGGGAGAAAGGTGAGGAGGAGAGGAGAGAAGTGAAAAGAGCGGTTGGGGAGTGTAGCTAGTACTAAATGTAACGAGGACACATTTTTTTAGAGGAAATGCCTTTGGGAGGCTTCTCTACCACAAAAGTTTGTCAGTATACACACAGATTGCAAATTAATTACAAGTTATATGTTACTAAAAATGGAAACA
Organism: Balaenoptera musculus; assembly: GCF_009873245.2. NCBI lineage: Eukaryota > Metazoa > Chordata > Mammalia > Artiodactyla > Balaenopteridae > Balaenoptera > Balaenoptera musculus. Next base: position 138,049,459 of record NC_045786.1, on the reverse strand, counting down.
ACTGTAGCCTTTTTTTAACTACCTTAAAAAAAAGGTAAGAGAAACATGGAAGAGAGCATTCATATTTCATAGTTCCTGTTGTTGAACTATGTATGTAAAAAGTATGTTTTTACTTGAATACCGTAGCAGCACCAGCTCTTCTGTGAGTCAGAGAGATAGCAGGCCAAAACCCTACAAAAGGAATTGATGCTTCTTTTGGATAGAACATTTACTTTTGTGAAAACAAAGCATGTGAAAAGGCTATTTAAAGACATGAATGGTTGAGTTTGGATATAATAATGGCTTTAAGAGAAAGATTTTTTCCCCCCTTCTCTTGAAGTGCTGATAAGTAGTTTTTAAAATAAGAGGTGGGGTTCCATTGTCCCTTCCTACAGGAGTGTTGTCAGGAGTGCACCCTCTGAGGAGAGATGAGCAAACTTGCCCAGTTTGCTGCAGGCAGCTCTTCTTTGCTTCCTTGGTCGCCTGCAAATGTAAAATAATTTGTTGGCTTATCTGTTTTCATTGTGAATTATTGAGATATTAGGCCATAGAAGTTGAACTTCACGGTGCCCTGGTAGTGTTTTTAAACTTCTTGTGTCTTTGACTAGCCTGAGAATACTGTGAAGGACTCAGCAAATATACTTGGCCTAGATTTAGAATCTTGTTGTGTCTGGCTTTCCTGATCTTTTGAGTGGGTTCTGAATACTTTTCTTTGGTTTGAATTATAACATTGTTTCTTGTGGTTCTGAAAACTGTCTGTAATAGCCTCATTCTTGTTATTGCCTCATTCTTAAGAAGTTGCTTTTTGCTTTGGGGTAATTGTGGGTGTTTGAGACAGTGCATGCTTAGGACAAATGAAAAAAATATTAAGAGTAGTGTTGTTGCAGGCTACTTCCTTCTGAAAAAGGAAACGATTAGAAGTCGTTGGTGCTGTCTTTATAATTGATATAATCGTGTGTGTGTGTGTGTGTGTGTGTGTGTGTGAGAGAGAGAGAGAGAGAGAGAGGGAGAGGGAGGGAGGGAGGGAGAGAAAGGAAGGGAGGGAGGGGAAGAAGGAGGGAGGCGGAGAAAGAGAGAGAGAGGTCCATTCTGATACCTTCAGCTGCCCCTCCCAGGCTAGAATTTTCCCTAATCCAGATCTTCATTTCTAGCTACTCTGTGGTCCCTTTCACAGGTACCTCACATTGAGCGTGCCCCAAATCTCTCTAGGGTCTCTTCTGAGTTTCCCCATTTTAGGAAGTGGCACCTTCATCTCCATTGTGGGCCTCGCTGCATCTATTTGGGCTCCGACTCTTCTACTTCTAGCTGCTCAGTAGATGTTTGAGTCTGTCCTGTCCTCTCCTTTCCCCATCACTGCCTCTGCTCTTTCATTTCTTGCCTGGTCCCATGTGAAGCTACCTTTCAGAGCTGCCTGTATGAGCTTTCTGTAGCACAGCTTGGTGGTAGAAAGCCCCCCTGCCCCAGAAGATGGAACCCCCCCTGCTCTGACCCCTGCCTGCCTCTCTGGGCTGCCTCTTCCCCATCATGTACACTAGGCTTCGTCCCCGGGAGGCTGCCTGCTCCCAGCGCCCTGGGCTGTTGCTTCTCTCTGGGCCGTGGCACATGCTGTTCTCTGGGCAAGGGGAGCCTGTTGTCCTTTTGTGCTTCTGGCCAACTTCTCTTGCTCTCTCAAAAATTGGCTCGGATGTTCCTTCCTCTGGGAGGCAGAATTAAGTGCCTCCTCCTCCTCCTTCCCTCTGAGCCTTGATCAAATCTCATGTGTTATCTATCACATTGATGTCATAATTAGGTAAATGTCTGTCTTGGCCACAAGTCTGTGAGCTCACCCTACTTAAAATTGTAACCACGCCGCCCTCCCCATTGCTCTTTCCTTGCTTTCTTTTTCTTTTTCTTATTGCACTTATCCCGTTTTAACATACTAGCTAACGTTCTTATTTATAATAGTATCTGTGCCCGATGCTAGAACATAAACCCCACCAGGGCGGGGCTCTTCATCTCTTTTGTTCACTGCTGTATCATCAGTGCATAGAGCAGTGTCTGATACACAGAAAATACTCAAGAAATATGTGTTGAAGGAAATATGTCGCGGCCCAGCTCACAACAGGCATTGGATACGTTAAACTGTTGATGAATAGTTTATTCTGTTATGCTTGTCAAGAGGTGTATGCCTGTGCCCTTGTCTGGTACGTAGAAGTAACTATAATTAAATACTTTTTAGGATTTTTATGCGTTCAAATAAATTTGCTCTTTTGTAAAAAGCTGGCTTACTCTCTGTTAGTTTCAGATGTCCTAGTTGTTGAGATGTGTTTCATGCCAACTTATATTTACCCCCCTTTCTTATATAAGCCAGAACTCAACAACTAAGAAAATATTTCACCAAAACTCATACTTTCAGAATACCATCTATATAGAGTCCAAAATCACACATACCCCATGGAGACAGTTTTCAAACATTTTTAGTCATATAAACCTGATAGAATTTTGTAGAACGTTGAATTTTTGAATTGATTCTGACAAGTTTATCTTGTATGTTTAGATAATTACATAGTGTGTAATTTCCAGGATATTGTAAATATTGACATTTAGAGAATGTCAGAAAGAGAAGCTGGATGATGGGTACGTGGGGGTTTATTATATTGTTTTTCCTTTTGAGTATATTTTAATACAGAACAAAAAGTAAAACAAGACAAAGCATGTGTATTCTGGTGTGAGACCACTGTCCTTTGATGCTACTAACACCATTAGTCTTAGTGCTGTTAACAAAGTAAGGCGTTCTCTTAGGTTGAACCAAATGAAATTGCCTATATTTCATACAGGCCTAGGACCACTTTTGACTTATAAAAATGATAGTTTTATATATTTCGACATAACAATATTTGATCGTATGTATTGGTTTTCTCTCCATACCACTTTCATTTCACTAATTGGAACAGAGCTTGATGGCTCAGGGAGAATTTTTTTTCAGTGTCTTTAATCCTTATAGACAATTTTTTTAGTTAAAATTTGTCAAAAAGATTCTTAATTTGCTGTCAGTATGGTGCTAGGTACTATATAGCTTGAGTTAAACATGTAGCCTTGTCTTACCTCTATGTACCAAATACTTAAGTTACGTTTTGTTCAGGTCTTTATTCCTAAGTGTGGGCAAACAAATGGATCAGTTCATTTAGTGAGGTGTTAAGTAAACAGAAGAGAATGTTTGGGGCCAGACAGATGGAGCTGTCACCTGAATAGTACCTGACAAGTTGACTTTAGAGAGAAATTAATCTCCTAAAGAGCTCAGAGTGTGTGTCTCTGTGTTTTTGTCTTTGTTGTGAAGTATGGGAATAACAGACTGGAGATAGATACCATTCTTAATGTTTTCTTTAGCCAGAAGGAGATTGGTATCTGGAGAAGGTAAGTGATTTAGTGTGCTGTCATGGTAAATCAGGGATAGAGTCAGCTTCGCATGGACTCGCAGGGTTGTATGCTCCATACCCTAGACTAGTTGTACTCAGAGTATGCTGCGTTAGCCAGCTTGGTCGTTGTCACCCAAGAGTTTCCTGGCTCTCTAGTTAAATGTGTTACTTTTATACTTTTTAACTTAATAGAGGATAAATATTAAGCATTTAATGCATTTTTTTTTTTTTTTTGCCTAGTTAGGTATCATATGGCATAAATTACAACAAAACTCTGGCTTTTGTGATATATAGATTTAGACTCTGAATTTTCTTTTTATTTTCTTTTATTTATTTTTTTTCTTTTTGGCCACACTGCACGGCATGTGGGATCCTATTTCCCCAACCAGGGATCGAACCCAAACACCCTGCATTGGAAGCACGGAGTCTTAACCACTGGACCACCAGGGAAGTTCCCTGAGTTTTCTTTTTAGAAAGCTCAGCAGAGAGCTTTGCCCACAGTACAATTTGCTTCGATACTTTAGCCTCACTGTAGAGAATCTCAGGCATATCATATGATGATTTTGTGTTATCTCACAAAAAAATAATAATGCTCAGAAATTATCTTGAGTTTATAGTAAAGTACTTTTGTGTTTTGGACGGGAAAAAAAAGTTACTATGGTTTAGAACTGCTAAGCCGTATGATTTTAGTGTCACCTGAGTTTTGTAGGGTGACTTCCTTGGTGCAGTTTTGGATGTATGTTTCAAGTTCTAGGTTTCATGTAGGTACCATGTTTGTATTTTCAAAACCAATAGTTGGAGCTTAGGGTCTGGCAAAGATTTAATTTTTCTTCATGATTTTTGATACACATATGTATAAAACTCAGATTCTATTTAGTTAATATACTTCATTTCACCTTTACTGAAAAATACAAGATCACATAAAAGTGGAACTATCCTAGAAAATCTAAGATGGTGTTTTTCTGATTTTTTGCTACCTGCAGTAAAGAATTCGTTTTACAGTTTGACCGCAATATATGCACATTCCCCCCCCCAATTAATGCAACAGTGTACATGTAACCAATATAAAAGTTAAATGAAATAGAACTTATACTTACTATGTTAGATGCATTTGTTTATATTATGTTGTTTCTGTTCCACTTCATTTAAAAATACATGGTGTTGCAATTCCCTAAGTTGATTTTGAAAAAAACAATGAAATGGTACATATTGTTACTGTACATATGGTATAAGTGCCTTCTAGAAGGAGTTTTGAAGAACTGTATTGAATATCAATTCTTCTGTTCATTATTTGTGTAATCTTTCTTTCTTTCCTCCCTGCCTCCAGTAGTTAATGGCTACTCTATTCCAGGCCCTGTACAATACCAACTGTCTAAGGCAGATACAGTCCTCTCCCCCTAGAAGATTGTATTCATAATGATAACAAGGATAACTGCCATCTTCTGAGCCACCTGCAAGGAGATTGGAGTAACATTAAAACCAATAGCTACCACTTACTGAGTGCCTATTACTTGCTAAATGTTGTACATTCTGTTTTCTTTATTTCTCATCACAGCTTGCTGGGAGAGTGGTATAATTCTCCCGTTGGATGAGGAAAGTGAGGCAACATTTAGTCAGTGAGGGAACCAGGATTCTACCCCAAGTATGTCTTATTCCAGTATGTACTTGCTTTCCACTGGACTGTTTGGCTTTTTTGTGAGACTTAACTGCTCTGGGTTTCAATTTCCTTATTCTTTTTTTTTTTTTTTTTTTTTAAAAGGGTTGGATGTTGGATATTAGGTTGCTGAAGACCAGAAGTTGTCATTTGATGTTTAGCAGTTGAAAACAGTAGTCTCAGTGTTCAATTATACAGGGTCGGTGTCCACATCATAAAAATCTTTATTTGATTTTCCCTTCTTTGGTTTCCTTATTATTGTTTCAACAGATGACCAAGTATTAAATGAACCACGTATCAAATGAAATTGAGCTATGTCTTTTTTTGTTGTTATAATTTCCACATTTGAGGCGGGAAAGCAGCCTCAAGTGAGTATTGGAAGAATCTCAAAGCTAAATCAGATTGATTCATTTGCCCATGTTTTGCTTAAGAGCAGTACCAGTTGGAATTCATTGTTTCTCTCATGTAGATTTTTGGGCTTTTAACTCTATTATACACGTTAATTAAGTGCTTTTTCTGTAGGATCCAGTAGTGGATAGATTAGATACTTAACCTTACGGCTATTCTACACTTACACTTTCTTTGAAAGTGCCTGCCTTAAAATGAGGATTTGTATTTATTTGGCAGTTAATTTTTACAGATAATGTACCTAACTTCTCTTTCCCTCATTTTCCTTATTCCTTCTTCTCCCCTTTCCATTTCCTTTTTCTATTACTGAATTTTTTTTTTTTACATAAACAAATCAGTAAAATGAAAGAAAAACACATTTTATTACAAAGAGATAAACCTTTGGACAGTCATCATTGAACTTGGCCATTCTTTCTGAAAGCTTTGACTTGTTTCTTCTGGAGGTGTTACCTATGGATCTATTTCCTTCTCTCTTCCCAGTTTCCTTTTGCTTTCCTTATTCTTTTCTTCTACTATTTTTATTTTACTTGATTGTTATGAAGATTGAGTAATATTGGTAACAATTATTAGCATTTATGGAGTGTTTATCATGTGCCAGACATTGTTCTGAGCACTTTACTTAAATTAGCCCATTTCACCTGCACATGATGAAGAAGGAACAGAGGCTCTGGTGATGGGTTTCTCCCTGACTGCCAGTGTGACCTTGGGCAAAATGCTTAGTCTCTGGGGATCTTAGTTTCTCCGCTTGTAAAGTGTGGTGTAAGGAGGTCATTTCTGTAAACCACAGAGAACATTGCTTGGCTCTCTTTAAAGGCTCAGTAAATGTTAGCTGCTATTATTTTTTTGTTATTGTTAAAGCAGATTGACAGTTCCTGGAGTGTATCAAGTGCTCAGTAAATAGTAGTTATTCATATTATTTAATATTATTGCATTGCATATTTGCTTTTAGATGGTGCATCGAGTTTGGCTGAGGCAGATATGAAGTAGTAGTAGTTTTATATGCTGTCTTAATTTCTAAATGAGATTTTTTTTTTTTCTTAGGAAGTGATGCAGATGCCGGATCATGGCTATGATCCAAACATGTTTAGTAGATATTGTGGACTTCATAAAGGATACTCCTGAGAACAGCCATTAAACTAAATGAGAAATAGGGAGAAGATTTGATACTGGTAAAATGGCACTTTAGGTTGCAAATCTAGGGCAATTTGAATCATAATGTATTTCCATGCCCTGTGCTGTCTTATTTTCCTAGAGCAAGAGTGTGAATAGCAAAACACTGGGGTCCTGAAAGGGGAAGCAGGAAGGTGTCTCAGTGGAGAAAGGGAGAAGAGGAGCATTAAGGACAAAGTTCTGGCACCTGCTCATTTTGCCTGGAGCCTTCCTTGATTCCTTTAGATATGCTCTGTCTATTATGGTAGCCACTGCATGCATGGTACTATTGAGCACTTGAAATGAGGCTAATACAGATTGAGATGTGCTGGGAAGTATAAAATGCACACTGGATTTTGCAGACTTAATATGAAAAAAGAATGCAAAATATCTCATTAATATTTTTATATTGATTACATGGTGAATGATAATATTTAGATATATTGGGTTAAATAAAATGTCCTATTAAAATTTAAGAAAAAGATTTGATACTTGTAAATAAGCATTTTAAAAAGTAGAGATCTATTTGATTTTTTTTCTTTTTGGTGTATGTATAAGTCACAAAACAGACCCTCTAATACTTTACAATCTAAATGATTCACCTCATTCTTTAATTTTCAGCTATTATTGGACTCTTAGTTAAGTTTGTGTTAAATATATTGATGTGATCTTATGCATGAATGTCATGAATGAGTAATTTATAGATTACTTTATGACTACTGATTGTTAATGGGTTTGAATCAGTGGAACTTCTAAGAAAGGATGGAAACACAGTGACCACCAGCAGTCTTATAATGAGTTCATTAGGAAAAATAATAGCATAATGAATGAACTGTCAAAATTGGCTTTCTGGTAATATACCGGTATAGGAGGGCATCTAATACCTCAGAACTGATAATCAAAGCCTGGTTAATATTATTACTTGGGTGAATAGTTGAGTCTGTTTTAGAAGTCACAGTATTTTATGTGATATTTGAACCAATTCCAGCAGGGATTTGAAACCCTTTAATTAAAGGCTATATTAATGTAAATTTTGGTATAGGGAGAAGTGGACCTCTTGAAGCCTACAAGACATAGATTTGAATGTGGTCCCTGTTACCTCCTATGTGTATAATTCTGAGCAAATTGTGCATCTTTGGTGCAACTCAGGTTCCTAAATTGCAAAATTAGTATCAAACCTAGCCAGTCTAACTCATAGATTTGTTAGGATCACTAAATGAAGTAATATATTCTAAGGATGCCTTGAAAATCTTTTGAGTACTATACAAATGTAAATTAATATCAGCTCTACTTTCAAATGCAAAGGCATTGTTTGAGGAGTGTTCTGGCTCCAGCTTGTGTTTATGGTTTTAATTTTTTGTTTAGGTTCATCAGTGGGAAGTGTAAGCTTCAAGTATCATGATCCTCTATTTTTTTGACCACTAATTGAAATGAAGGATGTACGCATTTGTGTCTGGCTATATAGACAGACATAAGTACATGACAGCAGTGCTCTTCATGACACTATAGTTAAGCATTTGTCAGAGTTTCCACTGTAAACTTCCCTTTAGATGTTTTTTTTTCCTTTTTTTCCTTCATTTTAGCTTAGCTTTCCTGTGGGATGAAATTATAGGGCCCGAATGTTTTTGGTTGGAAACTTTTTTTTTTTCCTTTTTAAAATAGGGAATGAATGCATGCTATTAAAAAACTTTTTCTTGCACTTTATAACATTTTATCGTAAAAGTTTTAAAAACACATGTACATATTTTTTCTTTAATGATTAAAAAATGTATTAGATAATTTCACTCCATATTCATAAATAGTTTTTCTTTGCTGTCGTAGTTTTTCCACTTAAAATGATCACTGTCTTCAATGTATTATCCAAGGTAAAGGAATGTAAATCGTTTTTATAAACTTATGATAAGATCTAAAAACAATGATATCTTGAACACCTGGATACTTATCTCAAGTTAAGAAAAAGTAAACTGCTTATAATATATAAACTTTCTTAGACCTTCATCAGTAAAAATATTCATTGATCTTTGTTTTAAATTTGAGTAAAGTATATTAGAGACAGGCCAAGACTTAGAATACCCATTATGTCCACAGACCCTCTTCTAAAGGATGTCATGTAGAACCTTGTGGTCTGGTCTCAGATGATTGGATCAGTGGCCACCTGACCCAAGACCATCCAATGGATAGGCAGGCCTTTGACCCAGGCAGTAATCCTACCCAAAGTCTCTACCCAACAGATGAGAGTGACATGTTGTACCAATCAGAACCCCTAAGTTTGAACTTGGCACAGAGCAGTTGAAGGCAGGAATAGAAGCTGAAAACACAAGAAAAAACAGTTATGTTTACAGTGGGGCCATAGGGTAGGATTCCATAAATTCTTGCTGTTGTGTGGTTCTGCCTTTATTGTTGCTTTATTGAAATTTCTTGTCAAGGCCACCTCCAAATCCTGATGAACATATGTCTATCCGCAACACCTGACACTTGTCCACATCCTCCTTGGGGAAACATACTCTTCTTTGGCTTCTGTGACACTCCTCACATTTTCTTCCTACCTCTCTCTGTTTTTTCTCATTTTCTTTGCTGGTTCTTCCTTCTCTACTCCACTTGTATGTGTTATATTTCTCAGGGCTCCTTGTACTTCACTTTCTGCACTCTTACCATAGGTGATATCATCTATGCCATTGGCTTTAAGACCATTTATGTACTGTTGGCTTCCACATTTCTATCTCCAGCTCTGACTTTACTTCAAACTTTGGTCTTGTATATACAGTTACTGACTGGACATCTTCAGCTATGTGTCTCCTAAACATCTCTAACTTAACGCAGTCTCAGTGGAACACTTGATTTCCCCCACCAAACTATTTCTTTTTTACTTAACGACTCCTCTGTTCACCTAGCTATTCCAAGCAGACAACCACTAGTCATCTTTGATTCCTCTCTGTTTCTAACTTTCAAGTCACCTTCATACCCTCCCCCCAGAACGGTTACTATCAGCAAGTACTTTTGATGCCACGTCCAATATATATCTCTAATTTGTCCACTTTGTCTCCAGTCATTATAGCGACTCATAGCAGTAGCCTCTTATATACCAGTGGTCTAATTGGTTTTCCTACTTCTTCTCTTGCCCCTTTTCCATTCATTCAGCTCATAGTGACCAGAGTAATCTTTTTAAAAGTAGAAATCGTATGCTATGTCTCTCCCTCAGGCTTTAACATTGCCATGGGTTTTCACTGCATCTGGAATTAAATCCAAATTCCTTACCTTCACCTTTTGCTCTTCTCTCTTCACCTTGGCTTTTTTCATGCAATTTTTTTTGACATTACGAATTAAAATTTAATATTGAAATCAAAAGCATGTAGGTTAAAACTCCTGAGTGTCTAAGAGCTTGAATGGACTTGATTTTTTTCCTCTTTCATCTTCTCATTTCCCTCTTGTTTCTTCTCTTAATTTGATAAAAACCACATCAAAGCCAAATTACAACTAGCCCTGTCCCAGTCTCCCAAGTCTTTGATTTCATTGGGTATCTCTCAGACCTCTTTGGGAACTTGTTTTGTTTGTTTCATTAGCATCAGGAGAATTTCTTTAAGACTACAGAGGACGTTTTTTCCACTTGTATGTCTGTCATACACTGTTAGCATTGGATGTGGATTAGAAGCTCTACTTACTGTTTTTGGTTGACACTTCATCTTCTTGGTTCTCTGTCCCATCCCACACTGAGCTTTCTGCCTCGTTGTTAAGTTTTCTTTATCTTGTTTCTAGCCACTTTATGGTTCTATTTTTTTTTTTAAACATCTTTATTGAAGTATAATTGCTTTACAATGGTGTGTTAGTTTCTGCTTTATAACAAAGTGAATCAGTTATACATATACCTATGTTCCCATATCTCTTCCCTCTTGCATCTCCCTCCCTCCCACCCTCCCTATCCCACCCCTCTAGGTGGTCACAAAGCACTGAGCTGATCTCCCTGTGCTATGCGGCTGCTTCTCACTAGCTATCTATTTTACATTTGGTAGTGTATATATGTCCATGACACTCTCTCACCCTGTCACATCTCACCCCTCCCCCTCCCCATATGCTCAAGTCCATTCTCTAGTAGGTCTGTGTCTTTATTCCCGTCTTGCCACTAGGTTCTTCATGACCTTTTTTTTTTTTTTCCTTAGATTCCATATATATGTGTTAGCATACTGTATTTGTTTTTCTCTTTCTGACTTACTTCACTCTTATGACAGACTCTAACTCCATCCACCTCATTACAAATACCTCCATTTCATTTCTTTTTATGGCTGAGTAATATTCCATTGTATATATGTGCCACATCTTCTTTATCCATTCATCCGATGATGGACACTTAGGTTGCTTCCATGTCCTGGCTATTGTAAATAGAGCTGCAATGAACATTTTGGTACATGACTCTTTTTGAATTATGGTTTTCTCAGGGTATATGCCCAGTAGTGGGATTGCTGGGTCGTATGGTAGTTCTATTTGTAGTTTTTTAAGGAACCTCCATACTGTTTTCCATAGTGGCTGTATCAGTTTACAGTCCCACCAACAGTGCAAGAGGGTTCCCTTTTCTCCACACCCTCTCCAGCATTTATTGTTTGTAGATTTTTTTTTTTTTTTTTTTATAAATTTATTTATTTATTTATTTTTGGCTGCGTTGGGTCCTCGTTGCTGCACGTGGGCTTCCTCTAGTTGTGGCGAGCGGGGGCTACTCTTCGTTGCGGTGCGCAGGCTTCTTATTGCGGTGGCTTCTCTTGTTGCGCAGCACGGGCTCTAGGCGCGCGGGCTTCAGTAGTTGTGGCACACAGGCTCAGTAGTTGTGGCTCACGGGCTCTAGAGCGCAGGCTCCGTAGTTGTGGCGCATGGGCTTAGTTGCTCCGCGGCATGTGGGATCTTCCCGGACCAGGGCTCGAACCCGTGTCTCCTGCATTGGCAGGCGGATTCTCAACCACTGCGCCACCAGGGAAGCCCTGTTTGTAGATTTTTTGATGATGGCCATTCTGACCGGTATGAGATGATACCTCATTGTAGTTTTGATTTGCATTTCTCTAATGATTAATGATGTTGAGCATTCTTTCATGTGTCTGTTGGCAATCTGTATATCTTCTTTGGAGAAATGTCTATTTAGGTCTTCTGCCCATTTTTGGATTGGGTTGTTTGTTTTTTTGTTATTGAGCTGCATGAGCTTCTTGTAAATCTTGGAGATTAATCCTTTGTCAGTTGCTTCATTTGCAAATATTTTCTCCCATTCTGAGGGTTGTCTTTTCGTCTTGTTTATGGTTTCCTTTGCTGTGCAAAAGCTTTTAAGTTTCATTAGGTCCCATTTGTTTATTTTTGTTTTTATTTCCATTTCTCTATGAGGTGGGTCAAAAATGATCTTGCTGTGATTTATGTCATAGAGTGTTCTGCCTATGTTTTCCTCTAAGAGTTTGATAGTGTCTGGCCTTACACTTAGGTCTTTAATCCATTTTGAGTTTATTTTTGTGTATGGTGTCAGGGAGTGTTCTAATTTCATACTTTTACATGTACCTGTCCAATTTTCCCAGCACCACTTATTGAAGAGGCTGTCTTTTCTCCACTGTATATGCTTGCCTCCTTTATCAAAGATAAAGTGACCATATGTGCGTGGGTTTATCTCTGGGCTTTCTATCCTGTTCCATTGATCTATATTTCTGTTTTTGTGCCAGTACCAAACTGTCTTGATTACTGTAGCTTTGTAATATAGTCTGAAGTCAGGGAGCCTGATTCCTCCAGCTCCATTTTTCGTTCTCAAGATTGCTTTGGCTATTCGGGGTCTTTTGTGTTTCCATACAAATTGTGAAATTTTTTGTTCTAGTTCTGTGAAAAATGCCAGTGGTAGTTTGATAGGGATTACATTGAATCTGTAGATTGCTTTGGGTAGTATAGTCATTTTCACAATGTTGATTCTTCCAATCCAAGAACATGGTATATCTCTCCATTATGGTTCTATTTTTAACCTTCTGTTCTTAGTTCTTCATTTGCTTTGTCATTGAGCTTATCTGTTTCTCTAACTTTCACCTTTATGCGAAAATTCTGGAATCTCTATTCTCTAGTTTAGCCCCATGTTTCCAATACTGTCATGAATTTCTCCTCCCTTGCATGCCCTGGAGTTAACCTCACACTCCATTGTCCCCAACACTGAAATACATGAGCTTCCTTTATAAACCCTCTCTGGTGATTCCATTTTTATCAACAGTATCATCATTCTCTCAACCTGGAAACATTAGTAAGCTTTGACTGGCTTTCCTTTTCATTATATCTAGTATGACCAAAAAAAAAAAAAAATCCCTTTGTTCCCATCTTTTAAATGTATCTCAGACTTCCTTTTCTTCCATTCCTCCATTGCCATCAGTGTAGTGTAGGCCATCATAACTCTTCATGCTTGGTTTTGGTGACAGAGTTTTGGCTAATTTAATTGCCTCTGTCCAAACCTCTCTAAAACACTTATCGTGTTTGCTCCTGCCCAACAGATCTCTGTTGTCAGCTGCATGAAACCCAGATTACCATGTAGATTACTATCCTTCGAGGCCAGATCTGTTCTAATTCTTCATTCTGGTTTCCTACTCTTCTCAATCAACTATCTCCTCTATCCAGTCAGTCTTGCATATCTTCTCATATTTCCCATATAATGTGCTCACTCTTTTCTTTTTTTAAAAGAAAATTTATTTATTTTGGCTCCGTTGGGTCTTTGCTGCTGCACGCTGGCTTTCTCTAGTTGCAGCGAGTGGAGGCTACTCTTCCTTGCGGTGTGTAGGCTTCTTATTGCAGTGGCTTCTCTTGTTGCGGAGCACGGGCTCTAGGTGCGCGGGCTTCAGTAGTTGTGGCATGTGGGCTCAGTAGCTGTGGCTCACGGGCTTAGTTGCTCTGCGGCATGTGGGATCTTCCTGGACCAGGGCTCGAACCCGTGTCCCCTGCATTGGCAGGCAGACTCTTAACCACTGTGCCACCAGGGAAGCCCCAGTGTGCTCACTCTTAACCTCCATTTTCTTCCTGCCTAAAATGTCTTCTTACCTTTCCTTTGTTTATTCCTTGTCCTATTCGTGCTTCCCTTAAGTCGCATTGCCATCTACCTGCTGGATGTCTTCTTGACCTTAGGCCCTGCCAGTGATAACAAAGGGTTGAACACTCAGTTTGACTCATCTTATGAAAACATATGAAGGATCAACAAATGTCAGGTGTTCCAGAACAAAATGCAACAGCTAAACCTCTGTGTCATTACATTTCCCTGAAAAGTAAATTAAAGCCAAACAGAAAGAATGCTGAAGTCTTTAAGGTAAGGCAGCTTAGGCGCAAAGGAGAATGTTGGAAGGCCAGAGAAGACTTGTAATCATCATTTGAGAGACTTAACACCAACATAAAGAGGTCCTTTAAATATTAACAGAAATAACAGGCCAGCTAGAGAATCTGTATAACCCCTGGTACTTGCATTTTGTTTGGTCAAAGTGGAGATAGATCACTGAGCTCATGCCTGCCTCAGTCTATATTAAAGAATCTATTAAGAGGATTAACCTTTTCAGATAGTCCCTCTAGTGTATGTTGTAGGTATGAGATGAAAAAACAAAAGTAGTTATTGATAAGCCAACTCATGTTACTATCTAGCAGAAGTGATACAGTGTATAGGTGCCAGATGGCCTGAGTCTGAGGCTCAGCAGGGCTCCTTTCCAGCTGTGTGACCGAGAGCAAGTTACTAAATCTCTCTGGGACTCAATTTCCTGTATGTAAAATAAGGATAATAATGCCTCCTGCACAATACTGTAGAAAGAATTACATGAGTTAATACATGTAAACTGCTTAGAATAGTGACTGTCTCAGAGTAAGTGCTTACTAAGTTATTACTATTATTATGTATACATGATATGGCTGGGAAAGGGTGACTCATTCAAGATTTTCAGAAAGAACTATTTATTGTGAAACAGGAAATGGCTCTTGAAAATGTGTTTCTTTTTTTTCATACCTGATCTGTCCTTGGTGACTCTTGTTTATTTTGATTTATTCATTCATGAACTAATATATTTTGACATTGTTTATAGTGTTGCAGATCCTAAAAGAGCAGATTGTCTGTAGGAGATCATGGTATTTTCAATAGAGGATGGATTTTGAAAAATACTCTAATGAGAGTTGTGTGAATGAGGTTCTCCTGGCCCATCTGGATCTATGAACAATCTATATAGATAAAGCATCTGGTTTTATTGGAAGTTGGAAACATACACATTTTAGCATGTGCTTTCTATTCCCACAGAGAATCTGGTGCATATTTTTTTTTTTTTTTCCAGTTTAGGTAGTATAAGAATTTCCGAGCTCTGGATGAATGTCATTCAAAACTCTGCTGAGCTTGCTGCACTTTACCCTTTCAAAGAGACGTTGTCGTTTGCATGCAGTGCTTGGTAACTCTCAAGACTTTGGACTTCAGGGAGGGGCAATGGCTCAGAAGCTATTGCTTAGTTAACTTTGTGAACTCAGTGTGCA
Organism: Balaenoptera musculus; assembly: GCF_009873245.2. Classification (NCBI taxonomy): domain Eukaryota; kingdom Metazoa; phylum Chordata; class Mammalia; order Artiodactyla; family Balaenopteridae; genus Balaenoptera; species Balaenoptera musculus. Next base: position 138,034,393 of record NC_045786.1, on the reverse strand, counting down.
CTAATGGTATGAACGAACAATGTAAATTTTTTAAACTTCAGAATAGATATTTCATCTTTTTAAGGCTGAGGTGAGTGAGGGTGAGGGAAGGGGGAATTGGGTGAAGGCAGCCAAAAGGTGCAAACTTCCAGTTATAAGATAAATAAGTACTAGGGATGTCATGTACAACATGATAAATATAATTAGCCCTGCTGTGTGTTATATGTGAAAGTTGTTAAGAGAGTAAATCCTAAGAGTTCTCATCACAAGAAAAGAAATTTTTTTTCTATTTCTTTAACTTTGTATCTATATTAGATGATGGATGTTCACTAAACTTATTATGATGATCACTTCATGATGTGTGTAAATCAAATCATTATGCTGTACACCTTACACACGTACAGTGCTGTATGTCAATTATATCTCAATAAAACTGGAAGAAAAGAAAGATATTTTCTCTTTTTATCAAGATGTGCTCTTTTATTCCTGCCCAAGATCTGTTGATAAGGCTTGCCTTATGATGACGTGAAAGTAATACAGATGTCGCTGGAGGGGCTCCAAGTAACTTGCCCATTTTGTTTGAAATTTCCATTGTCCAAATTAGACCATTGGATGAAGCCATTTTGTTATTGTTTATGAAGTCTTTGCAATAGTATAAATATGTTTCTTTGTGGGGTTAAACCCATTAGCCCTTTAGCATTCAGGGTAATCAACCATATTTTCAGAGGACAAGGCAGATATTTGTAAGTGTGGAAAGGTCATGAGCACAGGGTATGATTGTGAAAATACCGTGTGCCTTGGAGAGGTGGAGGTGGGCTGTAATAAGGGAAGTAGAGGATGAGGAGGACAGATTCATTGCTCTGGTCTCCACATTCCTGTTGCCACATATATCTGTCCAAATTAATGTCAAAGAAAGATTCCATTTTGATGTAAAGTTATCATACCTTCTGGTTCTGTATAATGAAACTGCTTCTACACCATGGTTATTGGCCCATACTAATAAAACTGAATATCTTGCAGCCTCAGTTTTCTTATCTGTAAAATGGGAATATTAATGCCTACCTTTCAGGATTTTTGCAAGACCTCAATGAGAGAACACATGGAAGGACCCTGACTGGAATATTTTAGGTCCTCGCTAAATACTTTTACTTTCCTGTCTTTTAGTCCATGAAATTTAGGTACTTAATTGTATTTTTCTTTATTTTTTGCTCTTATTTACATATGTTAATCTTGCTTCCCACCAGACTGAATTTTTTTGAGGATAAGCATCATTTCTTTTTTTATTCTCTGCAGTATATGCTCTTATAGTACCTTGTACCTTTTCTTCATAGTGCAGCCTGTTTTATATTTATGTATATGACCATTTAATTAGGTTTTCTTCCTTTTCAGTCTGTAAGCTTCATGAAGGCTAGAATCTTGTTTGATCTTGCTCAGAAATGTGTACTTAAGGCCTAAACTAGTGCCTGGCATGTAAAAAGTGTTCTGTAAATATTTGTGGAATGAATGAATGAATGATTGATTATTAAGTTAAACATAGTAGATTCTAAGTGAATACTTGTTCTGGGAAGGCTGAAACTACCTATCATATTCCTTCCAGACTTAGCCTGAAGCCTTGTAGGAGGCTATAAAAAGTTTGCAGAATTTTAACTAATACTTTAGATCTTTAAATAACAGAGTGTGTGGAAAAGAAAAAACGTTTACAAAATACTTTGAAGTGGTTCAGTACTTGATGTTATTTTAGTGGGAGGTCAGTAATGTTTGTTATAAATATGTTATTGTAAAGAATGCTTTAAGTGTAAATTACTGTTATTACTTTTAGCTAAAATTTGTAAGTATTAACATCTGTGAATACTAATATTATTTTAAAATTTAGGCTTGAAGGGCAAAGCTGTGAAACACTGTTTATTTTTCTTTCCTTTGCGAACTTTGCATAAACCTGATTGTATCTGAAGGGATCTTTGAGAATGTGTGAGAACCTGGTGTGTCCCGGTCTTGGCAGTGCTCCTCCAGTTTGTTGTACTTCTCATAAATTCTTGCTTTTCTGTTCCCCATGCTCTGTTAGGCCATCATTCGTTCATCCAAATGCTGACTCTCTTCACCCTTCAGGATTTTGACACATTGCTGATGCATGTCCTGACGGCGGAATCATTTCACGTATTGAATTGAGTCAGCATCTTCACCTTTCCTCTAATCAAATTACAATTTTATTTCAAAGTAATCTCACTGGATATTAGTAGGTCAAAAGCTCAATATTATTTTCTTCAACTATGGCTTACACAATTGGACACACACACACAAAAGGGGAGGAAGGAAACCCTACATGTGTCATCAATTTATGTTGTTCATTTGTTAGGTATTTTTTAGAAAGCTGACATTTATGGAACATTTTCCATGTGCCAGGCATTGTGTGAAGCATTTTATGTATTATCTTATGAAATGCTTGAGCTGTCACTGTGACAGAGCTACTCTTCTTAGATTCATTTTGCAAAGGATAGGCTCAGCAGTGCTTTTTAACAACAATGTAGCAGCTAAAGTTTATTAAGCACCTAAAGTGTTCCAGACATTGTCCTATTTTTATTCACTCACTTAATCCTTAAGTCAATCATATGAGGTAGGTACTACTCTTATGCCTTCATTTACATGAGGAAACGAATGTGCTCAGTCTCACCTCTGGTTTTCCACCTAGGAAGTGGCAAAGCCAGGCTTGGAATCCAGCATTCTGGCAGTCTGATTTTGTAGCCCATTGTCTTAACTGCCATCCTACTTCCCAAATTGCCAAGGTGGTACACGGTGGAGCCTGATTAGAACCCAGGCCCCCGACTTCAAAGTGTGGGACCTGAAGAATAATCTCAGCCATTTGGAAGAATTCAGAATGAGTTTATATTTTTTTCAAGTTTCCGATTTTTAATTGTGAAAGAAATTGTGCTGAAAGAAATCAACTTAATTTGGCATTGTAAACATTTCTGTGATGTTCCTCCAGAATTACAACTGACAAACTTTCGAGATAGTAGACTTAGGTGCCCTGCTTAGTGTTAATTTTATTACTCTAATTATTAACGCCAGATCTTATTTTTCATATTTGGTCTGGCTCCTTAAGTGGAAGATACAGTTGTAGAATATGTTTCCTAAAAGTCATTTTTAGTATAACTGAAGAAAAAATGTTTGTACTACCCAGTGGCATGTTTAGCTAAGCCGTGGGATACCACATTGGGTATAGAATGCTGAACTATATCTAGATTCAGTAAAGAGGCTTGTGCTTAGAATTGCCTCATTTGCATGCTTATCTTCAGGTTTCAATGACTCTTCCTACCTTTGGTGACAGATATTTGTAGCCAGGAAGTCAGTAGCAAAGAAGGGACTTCTGTCATAAATATTCTGGTTCTAACTGGTATCATATCTTACTATTTAGTGTTTTAAAATGCTTCTCTGCTCTGAAGGTGTTAAGCTTTCCAGGTACATTCTTTGTCTTTCACAAAATTTCTGTACTACTTTTCTCTAAGTTTCCATTTTGGAGTCAGGCACCCACAATTTTGCATACATATGTAAATAATACATGAGTACATACATGTAAGTTCCTGTCTCTCTGTTGTTTTATACTTGACAGTACTGTTTTTATACATAATAAGAAATAAGGTTTCAAAATAGATTTCATTTTTCTTAGTATGGTATTTCAAATCTGAATTTTGGATTTCCTCAAATCTTATATATGGGCTTTACATTTATATTTAATTTCTGTTAATTTGTATGAAGCATAGGCATATTCCACAATTAGTATGGTGTACTACATGCCATCACTGGATTTTATTGCCCAGATTATGACTTTAATTGTACATATACACTCTTTCTTACTCTTGGGATTAGAGGCCATTCCAATGTACTCACTCAGTCCTGTGTCACTCTCAGGAGCTTAAGGTCTCATGTTTAAAACTCCCAGCTGAGGTTCAGAAATAGCATCTCTAAGCTGGCATTGCAACATTGGATTGACTCTTTTTTGTACTTTAAATCTTTTTTTAAAAAAAGTTTAATATCTTTGGTGTCAGCTATAAGTTGTGAAATACCAGACATGGGCTTAATTGATGTTAATGTGATATATATCTATTTAATTTGTTTTTAAACCTCATATCATACTGTTAAAATAGCTGAGGTTCATCTCTTTCTGAACTGATTCCTCCTGATGTTAATCCTCAAAACAAATGGAAAGTAGATAGGCCATTTTTATCCCTTGTAGAAGTAATCCCTTGGGAAGGGGTTTGGGTGGAGGCGGGTCAACTAGCTGAATACTCGAAAATAATGTGTTCTTTTATTGCAGTTTTTTTTTTTTTTGGTGGGGGAGGGTCAACTGAAGGGTAAGTGCTTGCTGAAAAATCTGTAATCCCATTAATTTATTTCTTACCTTATAATCATGGCACAAGTGAAAGTAGTCTTTTTGAAGATTTTTGTTGCTCATACTTTTGAACCTGGCTGAAAATTGGGCTTTAATAGTGCTGACTCTTGGGCACATCCCAGAAGTTTGTTCTATTAATTACTTTTTAATCAGATTATGATTTTATGATTTACTCCTTATCTTAAAAGCCAAATGTGGGAGAGAAGACAAATTGTGGTTATCTGAGGGTTTTTTTTTAATAAATTATTTTTATCATTGTGTTCTGAATTCACAGAATTTTTTAAAAATTTATTTATTTTTTATTTTATTTATTTTTGGCTGTGTTGTATCTTTGTTGCTCTGCACAGGCTTTCTCTAGTTGCGGCGAGCGGGGGCTGCTCTTCGTTGCGGTGCTCAGCCTTCTCATTGCGGTGGCTTCTCTTGTTGCGGAGCACGGGCTCTAGGCGTCCGGGCTACAGTAGCTGTGGCTCGCAGGCTTCAGTAGTTGTGGTACACGGGCTCAGTAGTTGTGGCTTGCGGGCTCTAGAGCGCAGGCTCAGTAGTCGTGGCGCAGGGGCTGAGTTGCTCTTCAGCGTGTGGGATCTTCCTGGATCAGGGATCGAACCCATGTCCCCTGCACTGGCAGGCTGATTCTTAAGCACTGCGCCACCAGGGAAGTCCCTATCTGAGGGTTTTAAATAGATGGGCTTTGTTTAATTGAACTTTGGTATTATTCGATAAAATTTCAAAAATTAATATTTCTAAAACTTTATTTTAGAATTTATTTTGTAAATGCTTTTAAAGTAATTTTGAAGATGTGCCAAAAAAGTAAATGTAAGTCTTTCTATACAGAAAATAGTTTTAACAGGAGTTATAAAATAGGGAATTGATTCCATACTGTATGTTGTAGGTACTTGATAGATGTTTGTCAAATAAAGGATAACTTTTTGGAAGTACTTTTGGAAAGCACTCTACAGCCTACAAAACACTTATTCATTTACTTCTCATTCAACCCTGTGCAGTACATTTTCTCAATTTTACAGATAAGGAAACTAATGCTCAGAGAAGTAAGTGGTTTGTCCAGTATCTCCTAGTAAAGCATAAAGGTGTGATTCCATTTCAGAACTGGAGTCAAGGCCAAAGTCCTTACAGTGTTTCCCAAGGCCCAACATGATCTCCTGCACTCCTCGTCCCTTACTCTTCTGACCCATCTCCCTGCTTTCCACTCAGGCTCCAGCCATGTTCGCTTCTTTGCTGATCCTCAGATTCACCTGCACACTCCCTGCTGCCAGGGTACCTTTGCATTTACTATCCCTCTGCTCAGGCACTTTCCCCCCAGATACCCCCTTGGCTGACTACCTCACCTCCTTCAAGTGTTTGCTCAAATGCCATATTTCAGGTTAATATTCCACTTAAAATCATACCCTCCAACGCAATATGCCTCATCCCCCTTGCCCTGTATATTTTTGCCCAGAGCATATACCATACAATGTATTTATTATTTTTAGTTGCAGTTATTTGTCTCCTGCTGTTGGAATGTAAAGCTCTGTGAGAGAGGGGGTTTTTGTCTCTTTTCTTCGTTGTGATATCCCTGCAGTGCTTAGACCTCAGTGAGTGTTCAGTGAATATTTGGTGAATGAATGCAAAGCCTGTGCTGTTTGCACCAGATCTCCCACTTTTCATTTATTAATGATACACTTGACAAAATTATTAGGATATTTTTGCTATGAAGGGCATTCCAAGTAATACTATTTCATTAGTTTTGTGCATTCACCTTCATTTTGAATTTTTTTTCTGTTGCATTTTCCTCTCATCTGTGAATATAAACCACTCTGTTTGTTTTTAAAAGTCAGCCAGATTTTTTTTTTAGAAAGTGTTAGAAAGTAAGACATTATCTTTTTGGATATTAATAGGGGCAGATAGTTCAAAGAACTAAGGAATCGTGCATTTTTAAGTTAGATTTTTGTCAAGTCAGCTGGACTTTTTTTTTTCTTTTTACTTTCATAAATGTATCATTAAAAACCATCCTATTTTAAAATTTTATTTATTTATTTCTAGTTTCTTTGAGATATAATTGACATATAACATTGTGTAAGTTTAAGGTGTACAGTATGTTGATTTGATACACTCATATATTGCAAAATGATTACCAGCATGGTGTTAGGTAACACCTCCATCTGGTCACATAATTATGATTTCTTGTTTGTGGTGAGAACATCTGAGATCTACTCTTTTAGCAACTTTCAAGTATATAATATAGCCCTCTTAACTATAATCATCATGCTGTACATCAGATCCTCAAAACCTATTCATCTTATAACTAGAAGTTAATACTCTTTGACCAACATCTCTCCATTTCCTCTACCCTTCCACCCCTGGTAACCACCATTCTAGTCTCTCTTTCTCTGAGTTTGACTTTTTTAGATTTCACATATAAGCGGTATCCTACAATATCCATCTTTCTCTGTCTGACTTACACTTAGTCCATCTTAGTTTTAAAATTTGCATTTCATGACTTGGTATTATTAAAATATTAGGAAATAATTTATTCTATTAAATATGCTATATTAAACCTTTTTCTCTATTCTTCAGTATAATTTTATTTCTAGAGGTATAAAGTTCTAATTTACAGTTAAAAATATGGGGAAATAAGATTCAATATGTAGAATTTATTGACTCAACCTGCATTTATTATGTGCCTACCATATTCTAGAAACTTCTTTTAGGGGCTGGGTATTAAAAGAAGAACAAGACACATGATTCATCGGTTAAAAAAAAAAAAAGGTCCCAATGTAATGTGGCAAGTCCTTGAATGGAGTTATGTATAAAGTTTTATGAGGATTTTTATGTTACAGGATTTCTAAAGGCTCCATGGCTGCCATAGAGTGAGGTACTCCTATACTAATGCAGGGTATATGATTATCTTCTCAGCTTTTACGGTCGTCTAAATACAATGGAAATTAGTACTGTCATTACAGCTGGACGTCTGTTATCCATGCTAGAAATGTTGGAACAAAGGAGTGATGTGGCTCAGAGATTCCCAAATACAGACTAGTGGAAAAGTTGTTACTGGTACTGGGCAAAGTGAAAAAGAAGTAGAAGGGAAGCAAGATCGAGAGAAAACACATCTCTGTGTGTGTATGTGCTCGCATGTGTGCAGGCGCGCACGCGTGTGTACCTATGTGTGGAGGATTGCCACCCTCCTTTTTAAGGAAGGATTTCTAGGTTTCTCCTTTCTCTTCTTTTACTATCCTAAAGGTCCTTTTGTTTTATGAAATTATAGTGGAAATAGGTGGTGGCTAGTTATTATTTTAATTCCTTTTCCTGAAATAAAAAAAAGTCAACCTGCTCTTTTTAATAATTTTACTGGTAAAATCCTCAGAGGGCGCCACTGTCAGGGATACTTTAGAGCACTGTATAATTAATTCTTGCAGCCCTTATTTATTTATTTATTTTGGTATAGCCCAGCGTGCTTCAGGAATTCCTTATATTCAAAAGGCCCTGGTCCCTATCCTCCTGGTGTCTCACCTCTGCAAAGAAGCCCGTAGGTAATGAATTGATAGTAGAGAGATTGACCGTGGTAGTCAGAAGCTGTGGTGGCTTCTATCCTGTTGATAAGTTTGGTGGCAGGAAAGTAATCCATACCTATAATTAGGAATTGATCAATTTTTAAAAATAAATTTATTTATTTATTTTAAAAAGAATTTTTGGCTGTGTTGGGTCTTCGTTGCTGTGCACGGGCTTTCTCTAGCCATGGTGAGCGGGAGCTACTCTTTGTTGCGGTGCACGGGCTTCTCATTGTGGTGGCTTCTCTTGTTGCGGAGCACGGGCTCTAGGCGCACAGTCTTCAGTAGTTGTGGCACGTGGGCTCAGTAGTTGTTGCTCGCGGGCTCTAGAGCTCAGACTCAGTAGTTGTGGCGCATGGGCTTAGTTGCTCCGCGGCATGTGAGATCTTCCTGGGCCAGGGCTCGAACCCGTGTCCGCTGCATTGGCAGGCAGATTCTTTTTTTTATTTTATTTATTTATTTATTTATTTATGGCTGTGTTGGGTCTTCGGTTCGCGCGAGGGCTTTCTCTAGTTGCGGCAAGTGGGGACCACTGTTCATCGCGGTGCGGGGACCGCTCTTCATCGCGGTGCGCGGGCCTCTCACCATCGCGGACCCCCCCGTCGCGGGGCACAGGCTCCAGACGCGCATGCTCAGCAGTTGTGGCTCACGGGCCCAGCCGCTCCGCGGCATGTGGGATCTTCCCAGACCAGGGCTCGAACCCGTGTCCCCTGCATTAGCAGGCAGATTCTCAACCACTGCGCCACCAGGGAAGCCCGGCAGGCAGATTCTTAATCACTGCGCCACCAGGGAAGCCCCTAGGCATTGATCAATTTTTAAATGTTTTGTTTTTCTTGTCCTGACAAGTTTCAATGACCACCTTGGCATTAGAAGGTAAAGCACGAGGGATAATTATGAAAGGTTGGAAACAGAAATATTTATTAGAAATGTGTATGTGTGTGTGCATGTGTGTGTTTCCTATTTATTCTGATTAGAACATAGTGTCAAAACAATGTGAAAGCTCTGAATCCTGTGATTTTGACGCTGAGGCCACTATTCTGCGTTAGTGGTCACCTTTGGGTTTTGCTTATAAACTGGAGTGTACATATTTGTCAGCTTTTGGGAAAGGATAACTGGAGAGATCCATGAAAGAATAATAATACATGTTGATTGTCCAAGCTGGGAGGAATCATTAATATATTATTATTATTTAAAACTTTAATTTACCCACCTACTATTGTTCACTCATTTAAGGCTAATTTTGTTCTGTTTAAGTTTTAAAATGTGTAAATACTTGGCAGAAAAGTCAATCAAATTTTCCTGTAGTTTCAGATTACATCTTTTCTTAAACAAATAACCAGCCATGACAGTTTACCCACTGCTCCAGTGGTGGTGGTGGTTGTTAGCTGCTACTATTTATCACAGTCATTATCATCATCATCATCATTATTGTTATTGGTGAGGGCACTGGAGTTAGACTACCTGGGTTCAGATTCTAGCTGCGGTCCTTAGTAGTGGGTGATGTTGGGTAAGTGACTTAGCCGTCTGGGCCCCTTGTTTTTCATCTGAAAAACTGGGATATTAATAGTGGCCACTCATAAGGTCTTCTGAGGATTAAAAGGGATAATGTGTGTCAGGAGCTTAGCACAGTGCTTTGCAATAGTAAATGTTCGTTAACATTGTTATCATTCTTTTTACCTTGAAATATCAGTACTGGCCTTATCTGCTTTACGGTTTGTTGTTTAATTAATACACCTTGGTTTCCTTCTTTTGATACTATTTTTATTGGTGTAGTAGTTCTATGAGACATGTTTTGGCCCGAAAAAAAGAAGGTGTATGCTAATAATCAGCAAAGTGTTTTTCGATCTTCCTAATAGACTGTGAAGAGTTCTAAAAGCAGCCAATTCTACATTCACATATTTATAGCCAAGGCAAAGAAGGAATGCTTTCACTGTTGTAGGTGTTGCCAGGGACCTGCCTTTGCTTGAAAACCAAAAATTTTCACTGTTAGCTTTAAATAAACTGAGAAAGAGAATTTCAAAGGTGAAGGAGATGAAAGAAGGATTTTAAAAGTTATTACTTTAAAAACAGTGGTTTTCAGCTGTGGTCACACATTGAAATCACATGAGCCGCTTCTATAAAATACAAATACCTTGTAGTGGAAACACACCACCACTACCACCACTATCATCAACAACAAACTTTTTTGGAACCCCTATTTTGAATACAGTAATAAAGTAATTGGAATGGTCAGCTAAAATACTTATTTTAGCTCACATGTCAGTTTCTTATTTGCTTATTAACATGGAACTATCTTGTGTAACCAACATGGTATACTTGGGTTCAGTTCATAGTACATGAAGCCTAATTTTCTTATCTGATTCATTGTAAGGATTTATAGTGGTCTTCTTGTTTTAATCAAATATTGTTGGCTATGTCTGTGATTTTTTTTCTCAAGTGTCAAAAGCAATTCCTAATGGAAGCATAGTTCCGTGAATAAAATAGGATTCTTTTTAGGTTTTTTGAAATAGGTATGACAAAAAGGGAATGCTACTTGTTGTATCTATGTTTAGAAGTAAAGTTGGTGGCAAGGGTTTAGACAGACCACATGGACAGGCTATTAGGCATTTTACCACATGTGCTAACATACCACACTTTAGTCCTTCAAGGCTAAGTCAACTTAATATTTTAGTGCTAAGCTCTTCTCAGTGCTGTGAGACTAATTTTCTGTAAATATATTCTCATATGCATATGCAGGTACAATTTTCATTGACTTTGTTGAAGTTTTGGAGGGTCGTTTGTGAGGGACTGATCGCATACTTGGATGGGGATGTGTTCACCTTAAGGGAAGTTCTAAAGGATGAGGTGGAAGGGATCAAAGACTACATTTACATGCTCAATCTCTGCAGGTACCTTTATTTTTTGTGAGAGTAGGGGAAATGGATGTAGAAGGGCTAAGTGTGTAATATCTTAGGACATTTTCAGGTGAAAAGCATTGTTAATTTAGAAGAATATTTTTTCCATTTCTTTTGAATGGGAATAACCAGCTACAAATATTGTTCATCAGGAGCTCAAGGTTACTGCTTAGCTTCCAATGCAAACATGACCATTTTATGGAAATATTTATCTATATACATTTAAACAGCTTATGTGTAAATAAGTTATCAGCCCACATTTTTTTTTTTTTTAAACCAATCTGCTTGCTTCCTGTGATATTGTGGCTAATCAATTTAATGTTGTGGGCCTTCTTTATTTCCTCGGTTGGCACATTTGCAGGTTGCAATGATTTTCAACAATTTCATTTGACTGGAGTCCCAGAGCACGAAACCCAAAGGACATTGGGCTCATGTTTTATTTCTTGTACCTTTGCTACTTTCTGCTTTGCAAAGTCTTGACTGAGTCAGTCCCCAAGGGAAGATGGGCTGATATTGGATCCATGACTATATGCCCCAAACTTTAGATGGGATGGAACAATGAAAGCTCTTGATTAGGGAGGAAGGAGCTTCTGCCAGTTATAAACAAATAAATAATAAATAAACAACCAGCCCTTAAAATCATAATGAGGGTGAGGGGACGGGGGTGTGTGTGTGTGTGTGTGCGTGTGCACGTGTGCACACATGCGTGCTTGTGTAACTAAATGTGTATAACGCCTGTTGACTGTTCTTTAGACACAGGAGAATCTTTGTCCCTTAATCCTCCCTCTACTGTTGAATTCTGTGCCCATTTTTCCATTACCTTTTGCACTTGTAAATTTTAAAATTATTTGGGTATGAACACCTTGGAGGTGAGAGTAATCATTTCCCCAACTTACTAATGAAAATTGATAGGAGGCTGTTGAGAGATGGTGATAGAAAAGCACGTGTGAGAAAATGACTAATGCTGAAAAGGAAAGAGAAGGACAATACAGTGAGAGCTGCAACTGCCAAGAGCATTGACCATTTAGCTGGTCAGTACCTTATTTCCTCGGGTGAGAAACATATTCTGGAAATTAAATTAATTCTCAGAGTTTTTCCAGAGCAGTGGAATCTGACCTTATGGAATCTTATCAAGCTGTGATCATTAGATCAGTTACTCTCCCCTTTAAATGAATACTAACATTGGATGGATGGGTTGTTGTGCTAATGACCTGCATGGTATTATATAACCACTTACTGATTCCTCATTATTTATGGTTATGATTCTGTGGGATCCCTCTCCTGCTGTTAGGGAGGGCCTGTGCAGGACAGAGGTTTCCATTGGAAGAGAGATGACACAAGCATCCATTGCCTGGTTTGCTTTGGGATTCTGCGATGACCCTTAATTTTTCTAGTTTACATTTATTTTGAATGTCTATATATTTTTTTCCTTCATCTAAGTTACTAAACATTTAGATTTTCAGGTGGCTTGGATTTGGGAGGTGGGTAGCTTTGAGTTGTTAAAATCTAGTGTTACTGCATGTGGTCAAAATGTACTGCTTGTCTGATTTCTTTTTGTCATTTATGAGATTTTCTTTATGGCCTAGTACCTGATACGTTTTACAAATGTTTCTTTTTTTTTTTTTAACATCTTTATTGGAGTATAATTGCTTTACAATGATGTGTTAGTTTCCGCTTTATAACAGAGTGAATCAGCTATACACAAATGTTTCTTTAAAAAGAATATTTGTATTGCTACTGGGACTGGTTCCATAGACATTAAACTTGTATCACTGGAACCTTCTGCACTACTCAGAGTGTTCCTTCTCTGATCCTGGCTGGTCCTACCTTTTCACATTCTACTTTTTTTGTATCCCACTGGGTCTAGGGAAATGAGGGCAAGGAGGGTGGGAGCAGCACAGCTATGTGGGGCAGTCTGAGGGCCAAACATTATAGGAAGAGCCCTATGCTTGGACTGTTGTGAATTAGGTCATCTTTCAGTACGAATGAAAACACAATTTAAAAAAGTTGTTATAATGGAATTGGCTCTTTGAGGACACCATTCCCCTTTTTTTTTTGGTCAGTCTTGATTACTTAAATTCTTTAATTTAGGTGAAGGAAGTTTTTTAGAGGAATTTAGTCTGTGATAAAGGATAAAGCATAGCTTGTTGCTGTATGTGTTAATTTCTGGGGAATGGGCTAGAGGGGTTCAGCATGATACTTTATAATGAGGGCATGTTGGAAATTAATTGGCTGATTTCTTTCTGTGTTCTTCCTCTTTTCTCTTTGTACATACCCTGTTTTTATGGAATATGGTATTACTCCTGTGTTTCACTGAGTTTGATTGTTGCACAGTGGTGAAGAGTTCAGGCTCTGGAGCCAGTTTGCCTGAGTTGGAATCCTGCCTCCACTGCTTATTAGTTCTAAGACTCTGCGCAGGTCACTGACTCTCTCTGTGTCTTGGTTTTCTCATCTGTTAAATTGAAAATAGTACCTATTGCACAGGGTTGTTGTCGGGACTAAATAAGATATAATATATGTAAAGTGCTTAGAATAGTACCCAGTAATAGTGCTCAGTAAATGTAAGCTATTATCATTATTCCATTGGTTAGGTAGATAGCCTGCCTCACATTTGTCTATGACATTATATCAATTTGGATAAATAAAGAATAAATTTCAACTGTCTAGCATTAAGAAAAAGAACTAAATGTTAACTGCCTGAATTTTTTTAAGTAGCCAAATGTGAATCTCTTGAGTATCATTGCAGTGACCACAAAGAGTAATCATTGTTGTCACTGCTTAAATGACGGTTTGCTTTTTGGAGGAAAAGCTATCATTTATAGATGCTTTTATGTATGCTGAGTTAAGGAGTTCTCCATGTACATGGTCTGATTTTTTAAGCATTATTAAAGTTACTGTATCAAAAATAGGATTAATTAAAATTTGTCCTGAAGACTTTAATGTTACATTTATAAGCCTTTTCTTGTTCCCTGTGCAGTGTCAAAACTCCCCTTCAGATTTGAGGTATGGAATCTGATTTAGAACTTAGAAGACTTCAGTAATTAACCATGATGGTCGTGTACATATAATTAGCCATTGGTTAACGATATACAGTCATGTTGATAAGCAGCCTGGTTTAGTTTTTGTTTGTTTATATAAATACCTGAAGCAAATAGCAATTAAAGGGAAAGCTTGGTTTGTCTAAATTTATTTCTTATAAAGCTTAAATATTTCGGAAGTGATTAAGTCTAGGGTCACAGAATAAGACATATGTCATGGCTGAACTCAAATCCCCAATTCTTTGACTATAAGATACATTAGGCCTTTGGGGATTTATGGGGTGGTGATGGAAGGGGCAACTCATTGGTTGAGAATAATTTCTAAATATGTAACTTGTTTTTGCTGAGAGTAGCAGTGGTGCTATATACCTTTAAAAACATTGACTACTTCTTGTTTCCTTATATCTGGTAGGGAAATCCTATACTTTCAGATGCCCAATGCACCTCATCTAGGCTTACCCCAAAGTTGATGTCAGTAGGTGGTGTTTGGGGGGAATTATCCATGAGGTCCTGGGTACATGGGCTGGCACTTGGGTTGTGGGCTGTGAGGAGGCAAGGGGGTTGTGGAGAGGAGTCATGTGGATCCTGTGACTAGGAATCTAGCCTTCTCTCCCTGCTGCTGGTGGCTGTAAGACGGGTGCTGTTAGCCGTTGCACTTACCTCCAGGGAGCAGGTGGCCCACGCTGTGAGGCCACTGTAAAGCATTTACTGGGAGGCTGGCAACTGAGGATGGTAGCAAGTGACAGGCCAAACATTGTTCAAGTCCTTCTTGAGTCGTACAGAAGGAATGGGGGAGTGTGGTTAGAGACCCAGGTGCTGAGCCCAGCTTCATAACTCATTCATTGTGGGACCTCCATGATTGTCTCTAATTTTCTTTGTGAAAAATAGAGAATAATAATGTGATGCCACCTGCTTACCTCAAAGAGTGTTCTGAGGATTAATGAGTTAATCGCCTTGGATGAAGGCAGCAGAGGTTCTCTTGTTATAATTTCATCGCCTTTCCAGAGAAGCTCCAGTTTGGTGGAATAAAGTAGTGGAAAGAAGATAGGAGTGGAAAGAGGTATCGACAACTTAGTTGGTGTCTTTCAAGTCTAACTGTAGGTCAGGTTTCCATTCTCGCTGGGGAATTTTAGTGTAAAATTTCTACATATTTTTTAGAAACGACACCAAACCAAATGTCTGACCTGCTGCCTGTAGGAAAAGAACAGATGTTTATTCTGAGAACATATTAATAAAAATGTTAGTGGTTTTCTCCCACCATAAAGGAAGAAGATGGGTCAAAAGGGAGAGCCTAGATTTTAATAGAGTTTGCTCGCATTGTCCCATTACTGATGTGCCCTTTTTGAGACAGTTGGTATTGCTCGATTTTGTTGATTTTTCGAGTTTCTTTGACAAAGAAGCTTCATAGATATCAAGCCAAAACAAAACAAGAAATATAAACTCACACACCCAACAGTTGCTTTAAATACCAAGGATGTCAGCATGAAATTAAAATGAATCAACTGACATTTCTGCTTTGAAATTTTTTTAGTGAAATTAATTTAAACCAACAGTGAAAACTTCTGTGTCTACCTTATAATGGAAAGTTTGACCTTTTTCAGTGTTTTTGGCTTAAGGGTGTTGACATTGGGGTGTTTTTGGTTAAAATTTGCTTCAACTCTAACAGCTCTTGGGATTTTGGTCAATCTTTGGTGGCTGAATAGCAAATGCTGTCAATTGTGTTGGTACCATGTAGTTTCCAAAGACAAGGTCTCTGAAGTAGTGGATATGGTATCCCCTCCTGCCCATGTGTAACTGTTTAAAAGAACACTGTTGTCATGTGAATTCTTATTTTTTTGAGCTTGCTTTTGAAGTTAACTTTCACAGAGAATTCCTGTTACCTAGAAATTGATGACAGACTTACACCATTTCCTTTTTTTTTCTTAGACGTTCCATCCTCAGAGCAGCCTGAACTGTTCCTAAAGAAACTTCAGCAGTGCTGTGTCATTTTTGACTTCATGGACACGCTATCTGATCTTAAAATGAAAGAATACAAGCGCTCCACTCTTAATGAACTGGTGGACTACATTACAATAAGCAGAGGCTGTTTGACAGAGCAGACTTACCCTGAAGTAGTTAGAATGGTGAGTTTCTTTTTTTCGCCGCGGACACATTTAAGCACCTTCCATAGGGACTCACAGGTGTATTTACTGCAGGGTCAGGTCACTGGAGGTCACCTCCACAAATGAGAGCCAACCTTCTGAGAGCTAAGCACAAGTAGTCGGCACAATACTAAAATTTGAAGAGCATGATTTCATGAGAATGAAATCCAGAACTTTTCACCTGCAACAGTATTGGAGGAATCAGTGACTTCAAAGTACAAAGCAAAGATTGCCAGGGTGTTACTGGATTTCTGGCATTGGGAAAAGAAAAGACACAGGAGAATCAACAAAAGTTTTAGATCTGTGTTTGAAAAATATTCAAGCCTGTTGGATGTCTTGATTTTTTTTTTTTCTCCCTATTCATTGTGGTATGTTAGAAATGGCTTTAAGCTTAATGAAATCATGATATGTAGAATCTAGGTAAAGCCTCTCTTGGCTTTATAAACTAATCATTCTCTTTATAATCTTAAAAACAGGAGTGATGTCTTTCATTATTTTTGAACAGCGTCTTGTAATTTGTGTGGTCATTAAGAGTTATGAGAAGAAACATTATTAGCATAATACGAGTAATTATGTTCTTATTGTGTCAATAATTATATTAGTTTTTCAGAAGCTGAGCCAAAATGTAGTTTTCTGTTAGATTTCTGTGGGAGGGTTGCCTTCCTTGACATCCTAGAGGATCTTGGATCTAGAGAGCACATGATATCTGGAGGGGGTGGGGCTGGTCTACTAACTCGAGAAGTTATGCTGAAGAGATCCAAGGGGGTCAGTGCATCATGGGAAGCCCACTGGGGAATCTCGCCCACCCTCTGTGTACTGCTGAAAATGTACTTAGCCTTTCTTTTTCACTTTTATCACTTGTATTCAACAAATGCAGAAAAGAGACATCTGTGATGGGGTAGTTATGGTTAAAAATGAATAGTTCAGATTTGGGAAGGGACCTGAATTATCACAACTTGAGAAACTATGACAGATATATGAAGGTCATTTCAAAACAATGTCCAATATATTCCTCAGATCCATATGGGAGTGTATGTTGCATTTGTTAATTTATAGGAACGTAAAACAGGGTTTTGTATGTTAACTGTTTATATTGTGGTTCTTGAGCAGTGGTTCTCAACCAGGGGCGATTTTCCCTGCCAGGGCTCCTTGGCATTGTCTGGAGACATTTTTGGGAGTCACAACCAGGGGTGGGAGGTGGGGTGCTACCAGCATCTAGTGGGTAGAGGCCAGGAATGCTGTTAAGCATCTTACAATGCACAGGACAGCACTGTACAACAATTTTGTAGATTGTTCTACAGCAAAGAATTGTAGATAATTCTACAACAAAGAATTATCTGGCCCCAAATGTCAATGATGCCACTGTTGAGAAACCATGCTCTAGAGTTTGCGTGTTCTCTAAACCTCTTACCCTGACACTTAGGATCTTCTCTAGCCCACCTGCCTTCTGCAGAGCACAGTTCCTTGGTTTTAACCTACCCATGTCCTCAGCTGACAGAGGTATCCACCGTTTATAAATTTCTTCTATATCTTTCCATGGATAGTCCATGAATATTGAAGCATATACAAGCATATATGTATAAATATTGTTTTTTGTAAACACAAATGGTAGCAGAGTATACTCACTCTCTGTACCTTGCTTTTTTTACTTAGCAGTATATAATGTACATCAGTACATATAAAGCTGCCTCATTCATTTTTATAGCTGCATTTCGTTGTGTGGATGTGCCATAATTTATTTAACCACGACCCCATGGATATCCTTGTACACACCTCAGTTTGCCCTTGTGCGAGAACTTCTGGGTATTTGTGGATTTGTTTTGTAATAGCCCTTTTCCCTGTTCCTGGACCTTTGTGAACTCCCTGCCCTCCTGCCTTTAATTCTGATTCCGCCCTTCCTTTCAAGATCTGGCTTACAGTGATACCACTGGTTCCTGAAAAGCCCAGAGTTTTCTCCTTCCTTCACTTCTACCACTTCTTGGCAACTCACCCTTTTAGAATTTGTTCATTTGCTGGTATTTAATCCTTGCACACGTTTATCTGATTTTTCTAATTAGGCTGTAAGTACTCCTAAGCAGGAACTGTTTCGGAGTTGTCCTGCACATCTCTGTGGCCTCTGTAATACCTCCTAGCCCGGGCCTACCTGGAGATTGTTGAATGAATAGATGAATTCCCTCTTAAAATAGGGGCATTTTAGGCTCTCAAATTAGGATGAAGATATTGGATGTCATTGGATTATATTCAGCTTTAAACCCAGTAGTTGGCATAATCCAAAAACCCATTCATTCCTGTGAACCAACTTGGTCCTAAACCAGCTTGAGTCTCTCAAAGGAGACCATTTTCTCTTCTTACCACCTCCCCCCATGCCCCTCTACCCCAACAAAAAAACTTTTAAAAAAAGACTCCTGTCATTCGTGTGTGAATGTGTACTTTAAAATGTACTTAAGCCCTACTTTAGGAAGTATTGAATCTGTGGCATGCATGCTACTCTAGGGCATTAGATAATTGACTTTCTGGATGATAGTTTAGGGTTCTCAGAGGTGTAATTTATTTTTCATATTTTGTGGTTTGTGAATTTGCTACCTACTAATTTTGCATGGTTCTTAGACAATCTGGCATTTATAGAGAAGGAAGTAGCCTGGCAGAGTAGGAAGAGAAAGGGCTTTGAAACCACACAAACCTGGGTTCAGATGCCAACTCCGGCCATACTTACCTGCTTCATCACTCCGGACAGAGCCCTCCATCTTTGGAGTCCTCAGTTTCCTTGAGGTGCTAAGAGGCATGTGGCATTGGGGGAAGGGCAGCCACTGTCCCTCCTGCCCTGCTCCATGAATAGTCCACCTGAGGAAACTCGTGCTTTGCTTGTACATCAAGGTTCTCACCACCTCAGATACACATACAACCTAGGAAACGGGGGTTTATGTCTCTTTAAGAAGGGATGGCGCCAAGTCCCTACTTGCCCTCTACTCCCTTCTGTTTTGCCACCTGTGAGCCCCCTGCGTGTAGAAACCCTCGTGCTATTACTGCTCACTTTCCTCATCTGTAACGCACCTACCTTTCGGGTATTTTATGAGGATTGGCGATGATGCGTGTAAAGCTCTTAGAACAGTCCCTAACACATGGCAAGCATTTAATCAATGATACTGGTACTATATTTTGTGATTTCATTATTAGATACTTGACTTTATAATCATTGGGGGAACCCAGAGTTCCTGTTTGTGGACTTGAAATGCTCTGTTGGCTCGATATGCTATATCCCATTGCCTCAGTGGTCCTCAAATTCTGTAATTCCAATCCTGCCTGTTGAACAGTCACCGTCCCCACCTATTCCTCTTTCTTATTACTGTAAAATGAAACTGCTTCACTAGGATTAGTGAGGGAAATGGTAGTGCTTTTAATGAAATATCAATGAAGCGATAGCTAGGTTTTGCAAACCAGGATGAGTGATGACTTAAGATGGCATGTTCTGATGTCAGTATTATTACCAAACCCTGATGGGACTGTACTTTGAGAGTTGCTATGCCTGTTAGGGTAAGAAAAGAGTAGAAGATGAAAGTAATCTATGAGTGTGGAAACCATTTTTAGCATTTAAATAAAGTCTGGATACCACCTACAGACTCTTAGAATTAAGAAAGACAAATAACTCTTTAGTGTAAACAAAGTAAAAAAAACAATATAGCACCTAACTCACCTGCAGAAGGGTAGTGTGGGGTAGTGGAAAGAGCCCCAGATAGAGAAAGTAGAAGCCACTGTCCTCATTTCTCATCTTCCACTTAACTAGTGGTGAGACTTGGGTTCCTCTCTAAGCCCCAAGTCTCCTCTTGTAAATGGAGGGAGTTGGTGGTGGTCTCTCACATCCTTCCAGCTCTGAAAAATACCAGCTCCTTCGTCAACACAGTGTAAGAAATTTAGAATGAATTCTGCCATTCTTTTTTTTTTTTCTTTTCTTTTCTATTATTATTATTACTTTTGGCCGTGCTGCATGGCATGCGGGATCTTAGTTCTCCGACCAGGGATCGAACCCATGCCCCCTGCGGTGGAAGCATGGTGTCTTAACCACTGGACCGCCAGGGAAGTCCCTGGATTCTGCCATTCTTAAAGTTTACAGAACACTGTCCAAAGTAGTTGCTTCTACTCCGTAAGTGGTTTCTTCCATGTGTTTCTTTCTCATGGGGTCACATCTGATGGAAAAATGAGAACCAGGACTGTTAGTTCCTTAGGCTTTGGCACATGTTGCCGTGTATCATCTCAAGTGTCAGGCTTCTTTCCTTGCGGCAGTATTTTTACCACATTATGCTCATGTTTTGCTTCTGGTTCTGTTGCCATGCATCCATTTAAAAGATTTCTTAGAATTTCTAGCTCTCCAAGTAATCTTGGGTTAATTTTTTTTTTTTTTTTTTTTACTCAGACTTAAACTGTATTTTATACTCTTTATATTCACACATCTTCCTTTTCAAAGCCATCTCTTTGGGGGACAGTTCAAACGTGAGAGGAAATCTTAACGGGTGAAGACATCATTTTAATTAATAAGTAATTTTTATTGAGTGATTTAGAGCCATGTTTTTACATTTTGATAATTAAAAAAAGACAGGGCCCTGCTCTGTCAACAAACTCACAGTCTGGTAGAGAGGGCACTCATGTGAACAAATAATAAAATATGTCATATGTGCATTAATAGAAGTATGTAGAAGGCAGGGAAGGAGTAGAGCAAAAGGGGGGTTAATCCGAGGAAGGTAGGGGTGGTCAAGGAAGGCTTTACAAAGTGAGGAAAGCCCAAGTATTAAAAGGTGAAAACATGTTTTCCAGGGGCTGAAATAGTGTTGAAATGAAAAAGAGAATTACATGATGCAAAGGAATTCCCAAACCGCATGATGTATTCAGAGGAACACAAGCAGTGCTGTGTTGTTACAGCATTAAGTGCACGTGTGTGTGTTGGGGAGTGAGAGGAGGTGAATGATGGCAGTTGAAGATTCAGATGTGGACCAGAAGATCCTGAAAGAACCTCACAGACAGTGGATAATCATTGAAAAGTTGTAAGCAGGGGAGTGACACAGTCAGATTTGTACTGTAATGGCAGTGAGCCAGGTAGATTGGAGGGGGCTGAACTTGAAGGCAGAGAGGAATTGATTAGGGGCCTGTTGTATTAGAGAAGTTGTAGAGGGCCTAAACCAAGCACGGGGTGAAAGTAGAGAAGATGAGGAAAGGATGGCATTTAAGACTCACTAGGAGGTAAAATTGAAGGCACTTAGCATTTGCATTGATGTTTGGAGTGAGAGAGAGAGGAAGGAGTCTAGGATAGCTTTGGGGATTAGGTAGTCATGGTGCTCCTATTTGAGAAAGGTACAGCAGGAGGGGGGGCAGGTTTTTTGGGTGGAAGCTGAGTTGATTTTTGATGTGTTAACTTTGAGGTTACAGGAGTCCTAGATGGGAAAGTTGGAGACTGAGATTGGTAATTATCAGCATGAGAGTAGAGCAGGGGAGAAAGAGAACAATACTGGGACCCCAGGTGATGCAGAGAATCGTTGTGCTTCAGTGCAGTGTTTCGGGGGAGGTAGTGGGTTGTATGTAAATATGAGGAAGTTGAAATGACGGCTGTAGATAATGATTGCATGTACAGTGGTGGAATCTTGGGTGTACTGTCCTCATTAGAGTAAAACCCTATCACTTCTTTCCTGCACAAAGTATATCTTGTTGCATTGGTCATTTGCTGTTATTATTTTCATATTTTCTCTTTATATCTTGGCTTTTCTTGATTTCAGAGTTTGCCCTACTCCTACCTCATCTGTGGTTAAATCTCTGTATATCTCAAACTGTAGAATATATGATTTTCCAAAGCGAATGTAGTTTTAAGATAAAATATGTTGTACAACTTTTTCTTCTTTTTTCTATTGAAATCTTTCCTTGAGTCCTTTATATTGTTTCTTGGCCACACATTAGCTTCGTTTTTTTCCCACTCTCAAATTATATCCTGTCACTTGGTTATCTAAGTGCTTTATCTTTTATACATTCTGTGACTTAACTGAAAATCACAGCTCTGGTTAGCCTCTTAATAGGACAATATGGTTTTGTAGAAAAATATGAAGTCGCAATTAAAGGTCTCAGAGTCTACCTACACAGACTCTTAGGAATGCTTTGTTAATTTCATTGCATCCTCTCTTGGCTAAAGGATGGAGGATTTCTTTTCATAAAATAACATCTATCTAAAGGTAGCCTTGGGAATGATAACTACCAGGGGGGAATATGAAGTTTCCATTTTTCATCCTCCTGCATCTGATAAGGAATATAGCTATACATCCTGGCCAGAATTTGCCTTGGAGGCAATTCTTTAGGCCCAAAGGAGATAAGATCTTTTGGTGTGAGCCATTGGATGTGGGATGGGGGAAGGTGGGCTGCTTACAAGATTGGAAATATAAGTAATGGGAAAGAGTTGAGTGACATCTGGGAAAGTCATTTAGGAAGTGATGAACTTATTGGGGAGTTTTTAAGGATAGGATAAATCTAAAAGATAGGACCTAAGAATTAAATTAGAAAAAGAATTCCTTGGTGCTTTGAAAAGACTTTAAGGTTATGATGATGAAGATTACCAAAAGATATTTTTAGAATGAGGTCAGGAAGAATTGCTGCTCAAGGTTAGGAACAGATTGTTACCATTTGTAATTTATCAGAGGGTAGAGAAACTGTCAGGTGCTCTGTCCTTTCCTTAAACTATCACTCTGTGCTACTTCAGTTAATGCTCATTTAACAGTATTCATTTAGCATCTTTGGGTGTCCATCAGTTGGTTTCATGGGGGTCAGTGGACCTCCTGATGTTGAGTGCAAAATTTTGTGTGTTTTGCCTATTTTTGTGGGAGAAGATCTGTAGCTTTTGATTATTAAATTTTCAAAGATATAATCTGACTCCAAAATGGTTTAAGCTCGATTTTTACATATGCAGTGCTCTGCTTGATGCTGCTCTGTTGGAAAATATAGGATGAGATTGGAAAGGAGCAGGGTCTTCCCATTTATGGCAGTAACTGAAGATGAAAAATGAAGTTGTAAGAACGATTTCACCAATGAAACCATCCGGGCCTGGAGTTTTCTTTATGGGAAGGTTTCTGGCAGTGAATTCTTTTTTTTTTTATTTTTTAAATTTATTTTATTGCAGTATAGTTGATTTACAATGTTCTGTTAATTTCTGCTGTACAGCAAAGTGATTCAGTTATACATCTATATATATATACATTCTTTTCTATATTCTTCTCCATTACGGTTTATCACAGGATATTGAATATAGTTCCCTGTGCTATACAGTAGGACCTTGTTGTTTATCCATTCTATATATAATAGTTTGCATCTGCCAATCCCAAGCTCCCAATCCATCCCTCCCAGACCCCCTCAATTTCTAAAATACATGTCTGACTATTCAGATTTTTTGTTTTACCTTGTGTCAGTTTTTGTAGGTTTTTATAATGGTTATACAGTTTAGAATTGTGGTTGAATACTTAATCCTTCGAGGTTCTTCATAAAGGTGTGCACTAACAAAAGACGGTCACCAGCACCTGTAGACCTTCCATTGTTAGCAGCATAATAATCTGCAGCACCTACTGTGTGGATGAATTCAGTCTTAACAACAACCTTGTTTTGTATTATATATTATATAATTATATTATTTTATTTTATATTATATTTTGTTATAGTATTATTATATATTATTTTATAGATGATGTAAAGGAAGTAGAGAGAGGTTAAGAAACTTGCCCAAAGCTACTCACCTGGGTAACTGGCAGAACTGAGGTTTGAACCCAGTCTGTCTGGCTACAGGGCCCATCCTCTTAACTGCTGTGCCATAATCCTCTCCTGGGATCAGTCTTTCTAATAGGAATGAAGACTAAAATCTCTAAATTTGGACTCTTGCCTCAGTGCTATGTTCTCTTCCTTGAGTCCCTCTAAATAGGTCATAAGGCCTTGATGCTTTCCCTCTACCTTTTCCTTGCTTGTCTATTTTATCAAATAATAGGCTCTGGGGTTAAATGTTTGTTTTTGCTTAAGAAACAGCTTCCCTTTCACTCCCTCTCCCCCCACCACCTCACTACCCTATATATAATAACTACATTGCCTTTGCGTTATTCTCAAACTAACATTTTTTCTCTGCCCTACCACTCCTTCCCAGTAGGCAGGAGTACATGGTGATTGGGGGTAAGGAGCAGCCCAGGAGGAAAGCTGTGTAGTTCAGAACTCTCCTCTGTTCCATCCTCGAGATGGTTGTATCCCTTAAGTTCATGTGCTCCCGCCATGCTACTTCTCTCTCTGCCCCACCGTTAGAAGCAGGCAAGCTATGTCAGCAGCCAAGGGATCCCTAAATTGCTTGGTTAGCTTGGATTTGGAGCAAGGGAGTTAGATGATTTAAATGTCCCTCCACCTCTATGATGGCCCCTAATCCTTGGAAGCACTTAACATTTGTACAGCCTGCTTTTCCTTTTTGTGGTCCTCTCTGGGTCTGTGATATAGACGGAATGACCTGGGCCACTTACCTAGCTGTGTGATCTTAGATGAGTCTTAATCCTCTTAAAGTTGTTACCCACTGTAACTTTATAAAGGTTGTTGTGATGTTGTTACTGTTATCATTATTCGTAGTACCACCTTTGCCACCTCTGATAGACTTAACCTTTTTTGTTTGGATGGATTAATCAGTTTTTCTGGAAAAACTTCTAGTTTTTCTAGAAGTCTTGCTAGCCTGGAAGCTTTTTTGTCTCTTTAAGATGACTTTCCATATCTTTGACTGTTGATTTTAAACTTTAATTCTCTCTGAGAAATTTTATTTTCAAGTCTTTTTTTGAGGGTGTGGGAAGAGCCCTGTAAATCTGCAGGTGCCCGTGTGTGTATAACTATATATACATGTGTATATATGCTGCCCTTAGTTCACCTACATAAAATTTCTCCTGATATTACTTGCATAGTAATGTCTACACTGTATTAATAATTTACCACTTCTCTCCTGCAAACATTCTCTCTTAAAATATCAGATAGGGATTTTAACGGGTTTAGTTTTAATTTAAACATTTTAAGGAGCAGATTTTTACTCAGGAAGCAATGAGCTACTCATGATTGCTGTTTGCTTCATTTACAAGCTGTAGTCCCTCTGGCTTAACTGCTTTACAGATTGTTCAGAGTTTTCAATATACTTAAAATGGTTTGACAGCTGTGACTTGTCTAGCACTGATCTATCCAATACTATCATTTCACTGAGATGAGAATATTCCCCCTCTTTCTCCTCCCCCCACGCCCCCAAGCTGGCAGCAGAGTTTTGCAGGATAAGTTAGAGTATTGCATTCAAGTTTTGATTCCTCTTTTATCCCACCTTTTAATTTAACCTTGAAACTGAAAATATGGTTAGCGCTGTAAGCAATACTTCTGGAAAAATCTGCCAAGAAAATGGATGATATAATGATTGGGAAATACTGCCTGTGGTATATATAAGTGGGTCTTAACCTCTAGCATAGGAATTGATGTTAGTTTATATGGCTTAGTCTTCTCTTTACTGAGGAGAGACAGAAATGAGAGAGAGGTATTTATTGGTTGATTCTCTAAGGGGAAAGCCGGTTACACCACAGTGGTGCATTATTAGCAGGAAGAAACAGAGAAAATGAGTGTCCTCCATGTGGCATTCTCAGAGACAGTAATGCTTGAGGCAAGAATTTGGCAAGAAAACAATGCAGGTCATTTCCAGGAGGTAGGTGGCTTCTGACCAATATTAAAAGCCAAACTTGATCTGTAGATGAAAACAAGAAGAAATATGCTCTCTGGTGACTTCTGCAGAGGAAGTTGCCTCTGGAGAGTGAGGGTAAGATGAGGGACTTTAGAGTAAAAATGCAGTTACAATGATGAATAGACAAAGGTGCGGGTTAACGTGGCAGTGGAAGAGGGAGAACGGGAAAGACCAGAGCCTAAGGCAGCGTGCAGGTCCCGGGCAGGAGGAGCAGTGCCAGGAGGGCAGAGGGTGACATACAGAAGAGAGGATGTTTCTGAATAAAAATAAGACCTGTTATAACTATTTGGTAGGTTGGAGAGTGAGTTTATTTTTTAATAAAATTGATAAGCAAGGTATTCTGGAGAGTATAATGTTTCCTGGCCCTACAGAAAGGTGAGTTACAAACAGAGAGCGGGGGCTGGGCAGGTGCTCCATGGGCTACCTTGAAATACCATGGAATTTCCCTTCCTGAAGAAGTTAAGGCGTTTATGAGAATAGGGTAGAACATTCTGGAATAATGCAGGCCTCTTCCTTTTGCGGGACATTTGGCTTTTTCTCTTAGAAGTTGGAAAAATTTGTTAAGCTTAGTAGATAAGGTGCTAGAAAATTGAGTTTTGTATTTGTGCTGCCATCAGGTATAAAGTGGGGAGTTTGTCATGCCCTATTCTGGAAAGTAAGTGTAGTTATTTGAAGGGTGAAATAATTGGAAGGCAATGGTCTTTAAAAGCACATTGAAAATGGAAACTAGGGACTTCCCCGGCGGTGCAGTGGTTAAGACTATGCTTCCACTGCAGAGGGCATGGGGAACTAAGATCCCGCATGCCTCGCGGTGTGGCCCCCCCAGAAAAAGGAAGCTAAAAGGGTTGGTGGGCAGTACTTGCCCCTAGAACCCTGTCTTGGTTTCTTTCCCAGGAACTTACACCCACTCTCCTGTCTCCCCCTCCAAGATGAGGCCAGTGTGCCTCAGTGAGGCTGGCGAGGGAGAGCTGTCTGTCTGGAGGGGCGTATCTTACTCAATTTATTATGAAGCAGTAGTATCTGGTAAAGGGTGATGTTAATCTCTGGTCAAATGTAGGTCAGGTGTGTTTTGTTTTCACTGCTCACCCTTTAGCTCAGGGCTTTATTTTACTAATGAAGGGTCACAGAGACAGAGACTTACACACAGACACAGAGTAAGGGGCAGTGACAGTTTTGACAGTTTCCTGTTTATTTTCAGTGATTTCATATAAGAACACATACTCAATAGCCGGAAACTCTGCCTCAGGAGCCTCAAGTGTTGTGTGCGTTTTTTAAATTCAAAATTCAAGAGGTTTAAATTTTGTTTTAGCATTAGCTGATTTTGAACCATAAAGTGTTCAAAGCAGATGTTAAAGGACTATACGTGTTCTCAAAAAAGCCCCGTGTTGTTATTGTTTTATCAACTTGTGCGCTTTGGCTCTTACCAAAATGACTTAATTTACTAGTTTTGTACCTTTCTGGGATGTAGGATCCGCAGTCCATGCATTATGATATGTAGGAAAAACCTGGTATCACAGGGCTAGCCTGTGTGTGGGACGTGAGTGCTTGACTGCCAGCAGCAAGAAGGCCTGCTCCGTATTTATACACAGTTAAGCACTATGACTATTGCAGTGTTTACACCTCTATTTTTGGATTCCAAGATTTAATATCAACAATCTTCACTTTTGGATTCACTGCTACATTTCCAATTTTGGAGACAGTGCAATATAGTTGTCTCTCTGTGGGAAACATTTCCCGGTGATGGTTCGTGTGGGGATAATAGACTCTAGAGAGAATTAATTTAACGTTACTGTCAGCATTTCAGCAGGTAAAAAGTTGCCTCTTACTTTGAGCAAAGTTTAGTCTTGAAATAGAAGATGAACGGGAGTGGAGGGTTCGTGGTTGGAATTTGTGGGTAATAAGATGGAGTGGCAGGGATGGGTCTAGATTACAGAGGTCTTGGCAAGCTAAGTAGAAGAGGTTAGACTTAATCTTGTGGACAGCAAGCAGGGAGTTGCTAAGGTTTTGAATAGGAGGTGAAATGTAAACGATATTCTTATTTTTCTTTCTCCTGCCCCACAAAAAAAAGCTTCCTGCCAGCTCCTTTACAGAGATTTTTGGCTGGCAGATTTAACCCAGGATGGCCGATGGCAGAAGGCTGTTGTCCTAATCTTGTCAGATGGTAGCAAAGGAAGAGGAATTGGAAAAGAATATGTAAAGGAACTTCCCCATCTTCTCTCTTTTTTCATGTGCTCATCAAAGAAAGTTTGGAAGCCAGAGAAAAAAATGATCCATAGTTTCATTATTTAAATTCAATCATTGTCCACATTTTGGCCAGTTTCCTCCTAGTCACTGTTTTAAAATGAGATTTTTCCCTTAAATAAAAAATTTTTAGATATGCTTACATGGAATACAATTTTAAGAACAGGGCTTAGGCAGTGAATGTTCAATGAATTTAGCAATTCTATACACTCATGTAACCATAACGCCAGATCTAGAACATTGCCGTCACTTAAGAAAATTTCCTTGTTCCCTTTCCTGTTTTCCCTTGTTAAATTTTTTTTTCTAATCTTACTATATATTTAATTTTGCATTAAAAATTTCTTTAGAATTATGACGTAGACATGCTTTCATGTAATTAAATATATTTTAAAAACATCGTTCTAGTGTCTGCCTTATACTCCATCATGTGGATATACCATTGTTTACTTAACGGTTTTCCCATTTGGGGACATTTAAACTGTTCTCAAGTTCCACTATTAAAAGTAACACCGGGACTTCCCTGGTGGTCCAGTGGTTAAGACTTCGCCTTCCATTGCAAGGGGTGCGGGTTCCATCCCTGGTCTGGGAGCTAAGATCCCACATGCCTCGTGGCCGAAAAACCAAAACAAAAAACAGAAGCAATATTGTAAGAAATTCAGTAAAGACTTTAAAAATGGTCCACGTCAAAAAAAATTAAAAAAAAAATAAAAGTAACACCACCATTAGCCCCAAGAGACATTGTGAAGGAATAAATAAAATGACTTGTTGATAAGTTGCATAAAGCAGGTAGCGGAGAGGAAGAGTTAAAGAAAATTCCAAAGGGTTAGACAGATGAGAAAGGTGAGAAGAGAATTCTCTTTCAGGGGGAAGTAGAGGATGTGATTGGTTTTGACTAGAATGAATTTGAGATCTAGTGAGATGTCAGGATTGCTCTGTACATAACTTGAAATAATGGAGTTAAGGACATCCTAGTGCCCTGGAAACAGAAGTTATAGTAGAAGAGATGACAGAGAACTGAGTATTGAGACAAGAGCATCATGCCAAGGATTCAGCTTTGCTCGACCTTGAGTTGTAGTGCTGATTTTTCTTTTGAGATTTGTGTACTTGTTCATTGGGTGAAATTGATGACTTTGAGGCGTTCATTTGACTTCTTTATTCAGTATTCCAAGATCCAGAACGTGCTTTGCTTTCTATTTTGCTTTTACTGTGGTTGGTGCTAATTCTGAGAAAGAAAACTTGATGTGGGCATCTCTCACTTTACCTTGGCTGAGGTTAGAGCAGCTGCCATTTAGTTTTCTTGTCGTTCTACTGGATTCTTTCCCACTTATGGGGGATTGACATTTTTGCATAAGAAAATTAAATTGCCTGAATTAGCAGAAGTTACTGGAGAATGGAAGAAATAATTTAATAGGAAACAATTGCTAACTTTTGAGTAAATAGTGGGAATTGAACACATACATGCGTATGTTTACTTCCTTTATCTCCGAACCCACACAAAAATTACTGAAAGGAAATAAAGCCCACAGGAACAAAGCAAAATGGAGAGGACATCTCAGACTCAACATTTTGGAAACCAGAAAGCAAATGAACTGGTGGTCATTTCACCCTGGCTGAAAAGAGACAGTTGAACCCTAAGCAACAGCAAGGACAGTTCAGAAATAGCCAACTCATACCATATTAACCCCTGGAAGGTGCAGAAAGATGCTTTTCAAAGTAAGGGTGCATGGGGGCAAAAATAGGAGACTTGGTGGAAGGTCTGTGTAAGAAGTAGCTGGAACTCCTGATCCTACCCACTCCCCCCAAACCAGGCAGCCAGATGACTGTGCCTCCCAACTCCCAGCAGAAGACTGAAGGGCTGCTCTCTGGAGAGGCTAAACTGGAGGGAATCTAGACTCAGGGATATTAGGCACAGTTCAGAACAATGGTACCTTTCTGAAAGCAGGGAATCATGTTGAGTGGAAAGATCCTTAACGCTCTTCCCCATCCCAGCTCCCAGATCCCTTTTGCCGCTACTCTGGAGATGGATGATTCTTTTCTGGAGAATCAGACAAGCCCAAGAGAAAAGACCCAACGGCACCAATAAGAGGAGAGTTCCTGGGAGGACGAAAGGGGGGTTGTGGTAAGGAAATGGCCCAGCCGGTCTCAATGCCACCCTCTCATACAGGGCTCCCATTTTAATCTGCCCGGATGTGGCACTGTGAGTAAGAGCACTGATTTTGTGGGTTTGAGTCCTCTCTCCTTGCTCTGTACTGGCATTAATGCTATTAGTTAGCTTTGTGAGATTTTGAATTTTATGTAAGTGCACATGGAGGGGGCTCTGCTCAGACATTCTCCTCTTTCCCTTGCATCCCCCTACCCTCCCGATCTCTTTTCCTGCTATTGGCGCGTTGCTGTCTTCTGATGGGCATGTGGTAGGTCAGACAGAATGGAACAAAAGACAGAGACCTTTCCTTCACGCACTTTCTCCCTTTTGTCTCCTTGTAACTAAATGTTGATGTTATTCCTCAAAAGTGTACCTAGTATTTACATTTGATCTGTGTTCAAATTCTATTGATTCTCTGGTCTTAATCTCTCATGGACAGATCCCTTTCTTCCCACGCAGTGGTCAGTGCTCTGATCCTTCTAGAAACTGATTGTCTAAAGGGATCAAATTATTTTCAGAAAAATCCAGTTACACCAATTGATCATAACAATTATCAACTAAATACTGCTACCACCAACAGCAACAGTAATAACATCAATGAAAACAGGTTTTTGGTTTTTTTTTTTGAAAGAAATACTTAATGAAGGAAATATAAGTAAAAATGATGGTATCCTTGTGAGTTAGGAAAATAGTACATGACCAAAATTTCTATTACTTTAATCTTGTCTTTTGAATTTGGCTATGTATTTAAAAATTCTAATTGGGCAACATAAATTTTTAAACTTCCTTTTTTGTTGTTTGTTCCTCTCTTTCTTCAACTGACTGCTAAGCTTTTCATCATTTTAAGATGTTTTTTCTGCCTCATTTCAGAAATCAGGTTTAATAGAATGGCTGCTATGTCCTAGAAAGCCCTGTTAATACAGATTTAAGGTATGACAATGAATGGGGTAACAATAATTAGGTTGTAATCACTGACTTTAGAAATCTTTTAAATCCTCGTCTAAATTTCCGAGTTGTAAAACAAACCTCACAACTGTCACAAGTACATGTTTCTTAGTCACGTGGAAACAGTGCTCTCTGTCTTTGGTTCTGGTTCGGTGAATGTTTTCTGAAAGGTATAGAGCTTTGTCCACAAAAGTGGTTTTATGATAAAAACGTGAACAACCTTGCTGCAGTAGCTTGACACACCTATGTATCACAATATTTTAGTGCTTATTGTGTCGCGAGGACCTGTGCTTGTGGCACACACCAGCATTGCCGAGGTGGTTTTGGTTCAAGGAATCATATTTAACTCAAGTGAGCATGTTTGAATAATAACTTGTGGAAACGCCTGTCTGAACATTTTAATTGTATTGATAATATTACATGGCGATGACAGTTACATATTTAATATATTAGAGAATAAAGTGACACCTGCAGTGGATGGCTTATAGTCTAGGAAGTTGTCATACTGATTTAATTAAATTTCTGCTTTTTAGAGTTAGTGCTAAGGACTTGTCTTTATGCTAGAATACGGGATTTTAATGGTTCCACAACTTTTAAACAGCTTCAGCCATTCACGTAGACAGTGAGGTTTAAAAAGAGAATTTATACCTAGTCTGAAGTGAAGACTACGGTAGATTTATTGCGGTAGTTAAAAGACATAGTTTGGCTTCAGAAACAAATTATTGATTGAACAAATTGCCAGTGAATTAAATTAAGTGCTAATTGAAAGTTTGAAAATGTTCCCATTTGTTTCCTAATCAGAGCATCAGCTTAAAAGATATTTATCTGCTCTAAACTCCTTGAGCGTAATTACAAGTGCTTTGGGATTTTTCCCCTTGTTTTTATTTATGAATAATTATTTACCTATAATTACTTTAAAGAGGTTGAGAGTCAGGTTTGAAAGGTTCTTTATCATTGGGACCATTAAGAATTCTTAAATTTGGTGCTACCAAAAGTAACTTGACATTATGTGTATATGCTATTTATTACTTTGATGTTATAAAACATACATAACATAGCAGGGTATCTAGGCAAATTTTATTGGAATTTTAGTTCTTATTCTTAGAGTTTGAATATTTAATACAAATCCTAGTATGTTTGGAAATAGTCTTCTCTGTTCAAACGTCTGAGTTAGAGATTTAAAGTAAGTTTTGTTTATGTTCACACTTTTGTTTTAGATGTAATTGTTTTTGAAAATTGCATCCATGGTAAATGTTGATGAACTACTTATGAGATTTTCCTATTTTCTTTCAAGATTTAGTTTTACTATATCTATTTAGATGCATCTATTGGGCTAACACAAAATACTATGAAAATAATGCACGATGACCTAGCTTCAACATTGCATTTACTGGGTCCTCCCTCTGATTATAAATGCTGGATTAAGTCATTTGTTTCTTTTCAATAGATGATGGATTATGGAATGAATGAATGAAGAACTGGGTGAAAAACTCAAGGATATCATTGAAATAGTTACTTGCATGAGGTCTTAATACAAATAGTGCTAGAGGAATAATGGCACTTTGAATTTTGCTTGAAGGTTCTCTATTTAACATTCTTCATATAGTTCTTTTTTGTTAGAAAATTTGCGTCTTAGATGTAATCCCAAGAAAATGTATTTTATAGCTATGATGTCATTTTTATATTTACAGTTGGTATACTTGCAGTATTGCATAAGTGTATGAAATTATAGTTTCACAGATGAAAGAGGGAGAAATCTTTTTGATATCAACAAGTTCACCTGCTTTTATCAAAGAAAGACGATACTTAATCATCTAGAAAATTTTTTAAAGCACAAGGAAGATGATTTAAGTTGCCTTGTTATGCTGTGGTGAAAGTGGTCCCTGATTACATTACATGCCTGGTTTTCCCAAGCCTTAAGTATTAATAGTGCTAACAAATATATAACTAAAGGAAATAAAAAGTATTCCTTTAATACCTTTTAAAAATACTTTTTAATAGTCCTTTAAGTTAAATAGTTGTTGTGTTTTTTTTTTAAAGTAATACTCATTCTATTGTCCTTACCTTCTGTTTTGTTCTTTATTAATCCTGGCAGATACTTAGTGAGTAGCTACTAGGTGCTAACACATTCTGTTCTTTTATAATGTGCTAGTTATTTTCCTTAAGCAATAACAACAGCAAGATGTTGACCAAAATCATGGTGTAAAGTTAGTAGTTTCTATGGAGAGGAAGGGACTGAGGACAGTGAGTTTTTATTTATTTATTTATTTTTCTGCAGTGTGTTAAATAACTAAAATATTAGTTTTTTTTTTTTTTAAGTATTTGTTTATTTATTTATTTATGGCTGTGTTGGGTCTCTGTTTCTGTGCGAGGGCTTTCTCTAGTTGTGGCGAGCGGGGGCCACTCTTCATCGTGGTGCGCGGGCCTCTCACTATGGCGGCCTCTCTTGTTGTGGAGCACAGGCTCCAGACGCGCAGGCTCAGCAACTGTGGCTCACGGGCCTAGTTGCTCCGCGGCATGTGGGATCTTCCCAGACCAGGGCTCGAACCCGTGTCCCCTGCATTGGCAGGCAGACTCTCAACCACTGCGCCACCAGGGAAGCCCTAGTAGTTGTATTTTAATATTGCAAGTTAAAAAGTAATAAGTTGTTTAATCAAAAACTGATGAAAGTATGCCTAAACGTATGCCTTCTTCTTTTGCTTCTCGGGCCATGCACTTAGGAACCTTTTAATCTTCTCTTTCACGTTTGGCCAAGACTTCGTAATTTATTTTTTTACGCCATAGTTAACAGTAATCAGCAGGAAACTAAAGAACTGAAAAATAAGAGAGCAGCCAGTCCTTCAAAGCAAGCAGCTGTTAGGTCCTAGGCCTTGCCCGCAGCAATGTCCCCCTCTCCTCCTCTTCCCTCGTGTGTTACAGCGCCAGTTCTGAGTCACAACTGAGTTGTAACAAGTAGAGGTTCTTAATTAATATTGGTGTTATTTTAGGGTTGTCGGATTTAGGAAATAAAAATATAGGGCGCCTAGTTAAATTTGAATTTCAGATAAACAATGAATAATTTTTTTTTCAGTCCCCTTGCAGTATGTGGGACATACTTGAGCGAAAAACTATTTGTTTATGTGAAACTTAGACTCAACTGGTACACTGTATTTTATCTGGAAACCCTATTTATTTCCATTCATTGTATATCAGGCTCTAGGCATTCAGAAATTAGTAAAGAGCCCTTGAGGGGCTCAAAATCTAATTGCGCAAGGTGAGAAGAAGAGATGGGAGGAGCAGAACACCAGAGAGGAAACCATTGCGGTCATCACAGTGTTTGATGATGGGGAGCTGAACCAGACAACAGGGGTGCAGAGCTTGTTTTGCTTCTCTGTTAGTGCCGGGCAAGGTCATCAGCTTAGGCCTGAATGCTCTCAGGTAAACAGTGCCCATGGATGCCACTGAGGGCCACTGGCAGGCCAAAAACCTAAGAAGGGGGTGATGGGAAAGGAGGGATGGGAAAATGAGAGAGTAATAAAAATGATAAAAAGAAATGGTGGGGGGAATCAGAGGAAAAAGAGAGAGAGATATAAAGAAGTCGGGTCCATACATGGTCTTCAGGGGTTGGGGTGGAGGTGATGTGTCAAGGAAAGAACCCCAAGAACTCTCTGTGCAGATCACGGCGCTGTGTTACCTTGAAAAACTCACAAGCTCTTTGGACGTCACTTTTCTTATTTCATACAAATGGAGCTGGATTAGATAGTCTCTAACATGATCTGATTCTAAAAGCAACTCAGTGGAATCCTTAATCCTAGGTTTGCTGTCTTTGAGGAGGGCTTTTAACATTCCAGATTTTAATACCCATTCCTCCCATTCCCCCAGCTTTGCTTTCTGTCCTCATCGTCACTTTCTGGAGGCCAGGCCAGTGCCTTCAAGCCTTTAGTTTGATTCCAGCATTCAGTGTTTATTGGAATATCGTTGAAATGAAAATGAATTAGACTACCTCAAGGACACTTCTTTCATTCTTTTTTTTGTTTGTTTTTTCTGGCATCACAGAAAGATTTTTATTACTTTTTATTGTTGTTGAATGTGAAGGAAAAAAATTTAAACGGTTCAAGTTTAAATGGATGGTTCTTAAATAATCATTTGGAAGACCAATATATCATTTTACACTGTGAACTATGTGCCCATATGTGTGAACTGGGAACCACGGGGAAGGGACACTTATTTCTTAATTTTTTTTTTCTTTGCGTTGACCCCAGTGTAGATTAAAATAAAATAGTTGAAAAATAAATTCTTCTAACATACTTTAACAACTTATTTTGTTCATTTTTTTAAAAATTGGAATATAGTTTCTTTACAGTGTTGTGTTTTTACTTTCTACTGTACAGCCAAGTGAATCAGCTATAGTATACATATATCCCCTCTTTTTTGGATTTCCTTCCCATTTAGGTCACTGCAGAGCATTGAGTAGAGTTCCCTGTGCTATACAGTAGGTTCTCATTAGTTATCTATTTTATACATAGTATATCAGTAGTCTTTATATGTCAATCCCCATCTCCCAATTCATCCCACCCCCCCTTCCCCCTTTGTATCCATACATTTGTTCTCTTCGTCTGTGTCTGCTTTGCAAATAAGATCATCTATACCATTTTTTTAGATTCCACATACACGTGTTAGTATATGATACTTGTTTTTCTCTTTCTGACTTGCTTCACTCTGTATGATAGTCTCTGGGTGCATCCACATCTCTGCAAATGACCCAATTTCATTCCTTTTAATGGCTGAGTAATATTCCATTGTATATATGTACCACATCTTTATCCATTCCTCTGTTGATGGACATTTAGGTTGCTTCCATGTCCTGGCTATTGTAAATAGTGCTGCGGTGAACATTGGGGTGCATGTGTCTTTTTTTTTTAAACATCTTTATTGGAGTATAATTGCTTTCCAATGGGCTGTTAGTTTCTGCTTTATAACAAAGTGAATCAGCTATACATATACATATATCCCCATATCTCATCCCTCTTGCGTCTCCCTCCCACCCTCCCTATCCTACCCCTCTAGGTAGTCACAAAGCACTGAGCTGATCTCCCTGTGCTATGCGGCTGTTCCCACTAGCTATCTATTTTACATTTGGTAATATATGTAAGTCCATGACACTCTCTCACTTCGTCTCAGCTTATCCTTCCCCCTCCCCATGTCCTCAAGTCCATTCTCTACGTCTGTGTCTTTATTCCTGTCCTGCCCCTACGTTCTTCATAACCCCTTTTTTTTTTTTTGATTCCATATATATGTGTTTGGATACGGTATTTGTTTTTCTCTTTCTGACTTACTTCACTCAGTATGACAGACTCTAGGTCCACCCACCTCACTACAAATAACTCAATTTCGTTTCTTTTTATGGCTGAGTAATATTCCATTGTATATATGTGCCACATCTTCTTTATCCATTCATCTGTTGATGGACACTTAGGTTGCTTCCATGTCCTGGCTATTGTAAATAGTGCTGCAGTGAACATTGTGGTACATGACTCCTTTTGAATTATGGTTTTCCCAGGGTATATGCCCAGTAGTGGGATTACTGGGTCGAATGGTAGTTCTATTTGTAGTTTTTTAGGGAACCTCCATACTGTTTTCCATAGTGGCTGTATCAGTTTACATTCCCACCAACAGTGCAAGAGGGTTCCCTTTTCTCCACACCCTCTCCAGCATTTATTGTTTGTAGATTTTTTGATGATGGCCATTCTGACTGGTGTGAGGTGATACCTCATTGTAGTTTTGATTTGCATTTCTCTAATGATTAATGATGTTGAGCATTCTTTCATGTGTCTCTTGGCAATCTGTATATCTTCTTTGGAGAAATGTCTATTTAGGTCTTCTGCCCATTTTTGGATTGGGTTGTTTGTTTTTTTGATATTGAGCTACATGAGCTGCTTGTAAATTTTGGAGATTAATCCTTTGTCAGTTGCTTCATTTGCAAATATTTTCTCCCATTCTGAGGGTTGTCTTTTGTCTTGTTTATGGTTTCCTTTGCTGTGCAAAAGCTTTTAAGTTTCATTAGGTCCCATTTGTTTATTTTTGTTTTTATTTCCATTTCTCTAGGAGGTGGGTCAAAAATGATCTTGCTGTGATTTATGACACAGAGTGTTCTGCCTATGTTTTCCTCTAAGAGTTTTATAGTTTCTGGCCTTACATTTAGGTCTGTAACCCATTTTGAGTTTAGTTTTGTGTATGGTGTTAGGGAGTGTTCTAATTTCATTCTTTTACATGTAGCTATCTAGTTTTCCCAGCACCACTTATTGAAGAGGCTGTCTTTTCTCCATTGTATACTCTTGCCTCCTTTATCAAAAATAAGGTGACCATATGTGTGTAGGTTTATCTCTGGGCTTTCTATCCTGTTCCATTGACCTATATTTCTGTTCTTGTGCCAGTACCATACTGTCTTGATTACTGTAGCCTTGTAGTATTGTCTGAAGTCCGGAAGCCTGATTCCTCCAGCTCCGTTTTTCTTTCTCAAGATTGCTTTGGTTATTCGGGGTCTTTTGTGTTTCCATAGAAATTGTGAAATTTTTTGTTCTAGTTCTGTGAAAAATGCCAGTGGTGGTTTGATAAGGGTTGCATTGAATCTGTAGATTGCTTTAGGTAGTATAGTCATTTTCACAATGTTGATTCTTCCAATCCAAGAATATGGTATATCTCTGCATTTGTTTGTATCCTCTTTAATTTCTTTCATCAGTGTCTTATAGTTTTCTGCATACAGGTCTTTTGTCTCCTTAGGTAGGTTTATTCCTAAGTATTTTATTCTTTTGGTTGCAATGGTAAATGGGAGTGTTTTCTTAATTTCTCTTCCAGGTTTTTCATCATTAGTGCATAGGAATGCAAGAGATTTCTGTGCATTAATTTTGTATCCTGCTACTTTACCACATTCATTGATTAGCTCTAGGAGTTTTCTGGTAGAGTCTTTAGGATGCTCTATGTATAGTATTGTGTCATCTGCAAACAGTGACAGCTTTACTTCTTCTTTTCTGATTTGGATTCCTTTTATTTCTTTTTCTTCTCTGATTGCTGTGGCTAAAACTTTCAAAACTATGTTGAATAATAGTGGTGAGAGTGGGCAACCTTGTCTTGTTTCTGATCTTAGAGGAAATGGTTTCAGTTTTTCACCATTGAGAATGATGTTGGCTGTGGGTTTGTCATATATGGCCTTTATTATGTTGAGGTAAGTTCCCTCTATGCCTACTTTCTGGAGGGTTTTTATCATAAATGGGTGTTGAATTTTGTCGAAAGCTTCTTCTGCATCTACTGAGATGATCATATGGTTTTTCTCCTTCAATTTGTTAATATGGTTTATCACATTGATTGATTTGCGTATATTGAAGAATCCTTGCATTCCTGGGATAAACCCCACTTGATCATGGTGTGTGATCCTTTTAATTTGCTGTTGGATTCTGTTTGCTAGTATCTTGTTGAGGATTTTTGCATCTATGTTCATCAGTGATATTGGCCTGTAGTTTTCTTTTTCTGTGACATCTTTGTCTGGTTTTGGTGTCAGGGTGATAGTGGCCTCATAGAATGAGTTTGGGGGTGTTCCTCCCTCTGCTATATTTTGGAAGAGTTTGAGAAGGATAGGTGTTAGCTCTTCTCTAAATGTTTCATAGAATTTGCCTGTGAAGCCATCTGGTCCTGGACTTTTGTTTGTTGGAAGATTTTTAATCACAGTTTCAATTTCATTACTTGTGATTGGTCTGTTCATATTTTCTATTTCTTCCTGGTTCAGTCTCGGAAGGTTGTGCATTTCTAAGAATTTGTCCATTTTTTCCAGGTTGTCCATTTTATTGGCATATAGTTGCTTGTAGTAATCTCTCATGATCCTTTGTATTTCTGCAGTGTCAGTTGTTACTTTTTCATTTCTAATTCTATTGATTTGAGTCTTCTCCCTTTTTTTCTTGATGAGTCTGGCTAATGGTTTATCAATTTTGTTTATCTTCTCAAAGAACCAGCTTTTAGTTTTATTGATCTTTGCTATCGTTTCCTTCATTTCTTTTATTTCTGATCTGATCTTTATGATTTCTTTCCTTCTGCTAACTTTGGGGTTTTTTTGTTCTTCTTTCTCTAATTGCTTTAGGTGTAAGGTTAGGTTGTTTGAGATGTTTCTTGTTTCTTGAGGTAGGATTGTATTGCTATAAACTTCCCTCTTAGAACTGCTTTTACTGCATCCCATAGGTTTTGGGTCGTCGTGTTTTCATTGTCATTTGTTTCTAGGTATTTTTTGATTTCCTCTTTGATTTCTTCAGTGATCTCTTGGTTATTAAGTAGTGTGTTGTTTAGCCTCCATGTGTTTGTATTATTTACAGATTTTTTCCTGTAATTGAAACCTAGTCTCATAGTGTTTTGGTCAGAAAAGATACTTGGTACGATTTCAATTTTCGTAAATTTACCAAGGCTTGATTTGTGAGCCAAGATATGATCTATCCTGGAGAATGTTCCATGAGCACTTGATAAGAAAGTGTATTCTGTTGTTTTTGGATGGAAAGTCATATAAATATCAATTAAATCCATCTTGTTTAATGTATCATTTAAAGCTTGTGCTTCCTTATTTATTTTCATTTTGGATGATCTGCCCATTGGTGAAAGTGGGGTGCTAAGGTCCCCTACTATGATTGTGTTAGTGTTTATTTCCCCTTTTATGGCTGTTAGCATTTGCCTTATGTATTGAGGTGCTCCTATGTTGGGTGCATAAATATTTACAATTGTTATATCTTCTTCTTGGATTGATCCCTTGATCATTATTTAGTGTCCTTCTTTGTCTCTTGTTATAGTCTTTATTTTAAAGTCTATTTTGTCTGATATGAGAATTGCTACTCCAGCTTTCTTTTGATTTCTGTTTTCATGGAATATCTTTTTCCATCCCCTCACTTTCTGTCTGTAGGTGTCCCTAGGTCTTAAGTGGGTCTCTTGTAGACAGCATATATATGGGTCTTGTTTTTGTATCCATTCAGCCAGTCTGTGTCTTTTGGTGGAAGCATTTAATCCATTTACATTTAAGGTAATTATTGATATATATGTTCCTATTACCATTTTCTTAATTGTTTTGGGTTTGTTATTGTAGGTCTTTTCCTTCTCTTGCGTTTCCTGCCTAGAGAAGTTCCTTTAGCATTTGTTGTAACGCTGGTGTGGTGATGATGAATTCTCTTAGCTTTTGCTTGTCTGTAAGGGTTTTAATGTCTCTGTCGAATCTGAATGAGATCTTTTCTAGGTAGAGTAATCTTGGTTGTAGGTTTTTCCCTTTCATCACTAAATATTCCTGCCACTCCCTTCTGTCTTGCAGAGTTTCTGCTGAAAGATCAGCTGTTAACCTTATGGAGATTCCCTTGTATGTTATTTGTTGTTTTTCCCTTGCTGCTTTTAATATGTTTTCTTTGTATTTAATTTTTGATAGTTTGATTAATATGTGTCTTGGTGTGTTTCTCCTTGGATTTATCCTGTATGGGACTCTCTGTGCTTCCTGGACTTGATTAACTATTTCCTTTCCCATATTAGGGAAGTTTTCAACTATAATCTCTTCAAATATTTTCTCCATCCCTTTCTTTTTCTCATCTTCTGGGACCCCTATATTTCGAATGTTGGTGTGTTTAATGTCATCCCACAGGTCTCTGAGACTGTCCTCAATTCTTTTCGTTCTTTTTTCTTTATTCTGCTCTGCAGCAGTTTATTCCACTACTTTATCTTCCAGGTCACTTATCCGTTCTTATGCCTCAGTTATTCTGCTATTGATTGCTTCTAGAGAATTTTTAATTTCATTTATTGTGTTCTTCATCATTGTTTGTTTGCTCTTTAGTTCTTCTAGGTCCTTGTTAAACGTTTCCTGTATTTTCTCCATTCTATTTCCAAGATTTTGCATCATCTGTACTATCGTTACTCTGAATTGTTTCTCAGGTAGACTGCCTGTTTCCTCTTCATTTGTTTGGTCTGGTGGGTTTTTACCTTGCTCCTTCATCTGCTGTGTGTTTCTCTGTCTTCTCATTTTGCTTAACTTACTATGTTTTGGGTCTCCTTTCTGCAGACTGCAGGTTCATAGTTCCCATTGTTTTTGGTGTCTGCCCCCAGTGTTGGTTCAGTGGGTTGTGTAGGCTCCCTGGTGGAGGGGACTAGTGCCTGTGTTCTGGTGGATGAGGCTGGATCTTTTCTTTCTGCTGGGCAGCACTGCATCCGGTGGTGTGTTTTGGGGGTGTCTGTGACCTTATTATGATTTTAGACAGCCTTTCTGCTAATGGTTGGGGTTGTGTTCCTGTCCTGCTAGTTGTTTGGCATGGGGTGTCCAGCACTGTAGCTTGCTGGTCATTGAGTGGAGCTGGGTCATAGCGTTGAGATGGAGATCTCTGGGGGAACTTTCGCCGTTTGATATTATGTGGAGCTGGGAGTTCTCTGGCAGACCAATGTCCTGGACTCGGCTCTGCCACCTCAGAGGGACAGGCCTGACACCCAGCTGGAGCACCAAGACCCTGTCAGCCACACGGCTTGGAAGAAAAGGGAGAAAAAAAAGAAAGAAAGAAAGAAAGAAAAAATAAATAAAATAATTAAAATAAAAAATAAAAAAAATTATTAAAAAGTTTAAAAGTAATTAAAAAAAAGAAAAAAATAAGAAAGGAGAGAGCAACCAAACCAAAAAACAAATCCACCAATGATAGCAAGTGCTAAAAACTGTACTAAAAAAAACAAACAAAAAAACAAACGGACAGACAGAACCCTAGGACAAATGGAAAAAGCAAAGCTGTACAGAGAAAATCACACAAAGAAGCATACACATACACACGCACAAAAAGAGAAAAAGGAAAAAAAAAAATATTGTTGCTCCTGAAGTCCACCGCTTCAATTTTGGGATGATTCGTTGTCTATTCAGGTATTCCACAGATTCAGGGTACATCAAATTGATTGTGGAGATTCAATCCGCTGCTCCTGATGCTGCTGGGAGAGATTTCCCTTTCTCTTCTTTGTTTGCACAGCTCCCGGCGTTCAGCTTTGGATTTGGCTCCGCCTCTGCATGTAGGTCGCCTGAGGGCATCTATTCTTCACCCAGACAGGACGGGGTTAAAGGAGCAGCTGATTCGGGGGCTCTGGCTCACTCAGGCCGGGGGGAGGGAGGGGTACGGAATGCGGGGCGAGCCTGCGGCGGCAGAGGCTGACATGATGTTGCAACAGCCTGAGGCGTGCCATGTGTTCTCCTGGGGAAGTTGTCCCTGGATCATGGGACCCTGGCAGTGGCGGGCTGCACAGACTCCCGGGAGGGGAGGGGAGGAGAGTGACCTGTGCTCGCACACAGGCTTCTTGGTGGCGGCAGCAGCAGCCTTAGCGTCTCATGCCCGTCTCTGGGGTCCGCGCTGGTAGCCGCGGCTCGTGCCCGTCTCTGTAGCTCCTTTAAGCAGCCCCTGAATCCCCTCTCCTCACGCACCAGGAAACAAAGAGGCAAGAAAAAGTCTCTTGCCTCTTCGGCAGCTCCAGACTTTTTCCCAGACTCCCTCCCGTCTAGCTGTGGCGCATTAGCCCCCTTCAGGCTGTGTTCACGCTGCCAACCCCCGCCTGCCCCGGCAGGTGAGCAGACAAGCTT
Source organism: Balaenoptera musculus (assembly GCF_009873245.2). Classification (NCBI taxonomy): domain Eukaryota; kingdom Metazoa; phylum Chordata; class Mammalia; order Artiodactyla; family Balaenopteridae; genus Balaenoptera; species Balaenoptera musculus. Next base: position 137,991,751 of record NC_045786.1, on the reverse strand, counting down.
CTTGGGCTGGTGCGTGCTGGCCGGCACCGGTCCTCTGTGTGGGAATCTCTCCGCTTTGCCCTCCGCACCCCGGTTGCTGCGCTCTCCTCCATGGCTCCGAAGCTTCCCCCTCCGTCTCTGCCAGTGAAGGGGCTTCCTAGTGTGTGGAAACCTTTCCTCCTTCACAGCTCCCTCCCAGAGGTGCAGGTCCTGTCCCTATTCTCTTGTCTCTGTTTTTTCTTTTTTCTCTTGCCCTACCCAGGTACGTGAGGAGTTTCTTGCCTTTTGGGAAGTCTGAGGTCTTCTGGTAGCGTTCAGTAGGTATTCTGTAGGAGCTGTTCCACATGTAGATGTATTTCTGATGTATTTGTGGGGAGGAAGGTGATCTCCACGTCTTACTCTAATGCCATCTTGAAGGTCTCCCTCACATGTTTCTTTTTGAATTATGGTTTTCTCTGGGTATATGCCCAGTAGTGGGATTGCTGGGTCATATGGTAGTTCTATTTTTAGTTTTTTAAGGAACCTCCATACTGTTCTCCATAGTGGCTATAGCAATTTACATTCCCACCAACAGTGTAGGAGGGTTCCCTTTTCTCCACACCCTCTCCAGCATTTATCGTTAATAGATTTTTTGATGGTGGCCATTCTGACTGGTGTGAGATGATACCTCACTGTAGTTTTGATTTGCATTTCTCTAATGATTAGTGATGTTGAGCATCTTTTCATGTGTTTGTTGGCAATCTTTATATCTTCTTTGGAGAAATGTCTATTTAGGTCTTCTGCCCTTTTTCAATTGGGTTGTTTCTATTGTTCATTTTCGATAGTTTGTTTTTGAAGGAATAAAGTAGAAGGCTTAGGGCTAGAGCCTCATATATTTAAATATATTAATAGAGGTAGTTTGTGACTTTATAAGTACCTGGATGCATTTTCTTCTAGCTACATAGACTCTTTACAATACTGCTCTGTGGTGAGGAGTGATGCTGGTGGTTACTTGTGGTCATGACACATTTGCATAGCATGCAACTGCCATTACCTATTTAATAATGTTATCTACTTAATAATCCATTTAAAACCTGGGCTATAAATCAGAAGTGGCTGCCATGATAAAGGAAGATTTAATGGAAGCAAATTTATTATTTTGCACAGTGGTTTTTAACCAATTTTAGATCTTGGAAGTCTTTTGAAAATCTTGTTAAGTCAACTGGCTCTTTTCCCCAATTGGGCTCACACATACAAAGTGTTGCAGAAAATTCAGGGGATTTAGAGGACTCCCCTCTCCCCTGCCCCTTTCCCCCAGCCCATTCAAGGATGACCCAAATTTAAACTCATGATTCTGGAGCTCAAATGTATAGTTAAAGTGGTCCAGTCATTCAGTCCTTCAACCATTCATTCATGAGCTAGACTCTAGGCATTGTGAGAGGCACTGATTTTTAACTCTCCTGATGGTAATAATCTTGTTCAAATTCAAGAGTGCATTTTCATCTTGAAATTAAAAGCATAACTCACATACTGCATGTCGATAACTTATGTTTTTATGGATTTAGGACTAATTTGGTGTGTCCCAAGGGGATAAACAGCAACTACTGAGTTTCATCCATATTTCTCTTGCTTTAATACAGCTTTTCTTAATTTCCCTTTAGTTATCCGTTTTCATTCTTATCTTTATAATTATAGTCACACCATTATAGTCACATCATCTTTCCCCCTAAATCTTTATTTCTAACATTTCTTTGTGCTTCAATATAGCAATCATCTTCAGTGCTACACAGTGTTCTACTAAATAGATGTATGTCTCTAATGTTGGACATAAAGTTTATTTCCAATTTTACACTCTTTGGAGAATGTTGCAAATGACTGCTTTAAGTAGTTTTTTCAGTCTTGTCTTAGGTTAGTTTCTTAGGATAGATTCTCAAGGATGAGAGCAATGGTTCATTCATTCATGACATTTTTATTAAGCACCTGTTATGTGCTAGGCAGGGTCAAAGGCTTGGCCTTTTCCATGACACTTGATTTGCTTTGACATTCTTTCCATTCGTGCTAGAGAACTACTTAACCAGTTGAGTTGACTATTAATTGTCCAGCCTAATAGATCCTTGCTTCCTCATTACTCATGGTGAATGTTTAGAAGTACACTAAATGTTTAGAAGTATACTAAAGCGTTGTAAGGAAGGCAGATCTGAAGAAATGGCAGTGTGTGGCTAAGTGAGATGTACATGCCTTTAGAACTATTTGCTGTTTGGATTATTTACACAATTCAACATTCTTTTGATGGGATGATAATTGAGAGATGAAGCTTTGACCAAAAGAGAGGTTTTAGAACACTGTGCAGAGTTAAACATCTTAGGTTAAATAACCTAGGTTTATTTAAATCACTCAAAAATTTAAATTTAAATTTGGTTAAAACAAAACCAAAACATACAGTTTTATTATATATCCAAACCTTTATTTTGTGAACATTTATTGGATGCCCCATATGTGCCAAGAAAACAAATGTGAATATGACATTGCATATTAGTAATTAGTGGGAAGAGACAAATATGTAAACAAATACTTGCTGCAGCCCATGGTGGGCACCATAAGAGTGTTTATGTGTCAGAGAGTTCAGAGGAACAGAAGTTTGTGTCCTTTTACCCAGATTTTTTATTACAGAAAACATTCTTCTCCTCTCCTCCCCTCTCTTCTCCTCTCCTCCCCTCTCTTCTCCTCTCCTCCCCTCCCCTCCCCTCCCTTCCCCTCCTCTCCTCTCTTCCCCTCACCCTCTCCCTCTCCTCTCCTCTTTTCTCTCTCTCTCTCTCTCTCTTTTTTTTTTATTAATTTTTATTGGAGTATAGTTGTCCTTCCTCCCTCCCTCCCTGCCTCCCTTCCTTCCTTGATTTACTTTCACATCTTGGGAGAGGAAAATAAAACTTGTTACAGAGTACAGTAAATATAAATGACGCGCTTGGGATGAAAACTCAACTCAGTTTCTGAAATACACGTATAGTTTAATGAATATTCAAAAACAAGTAATTAAAAGATTTTCGCTCTTTTGATTACAGTATGACTGGCTGGTTGAAGAGAAGTCATTGGTTGATGGTTATTTGAAAAGTCACCAGTTTCTTTGTAAACATAATTTTTAATAATCATTGGAAGGGACAAAAGTAAAATAATATAACTGTGCATGCTGTAATTAGCCATAGCAAAAATATTCTAATATGATAATTTTTTTTTTTTCAGTCATCTAAGCTAAAGGAGAGCAAAAGAGGTAGTCTGCCCACTTTTCTAGAACACTATAGTGGAGCCTGACAGCTTGGGTTCAGTCATAACTGCTGGTTCCTAATGGCAACCTCAGATCTCAGCATCCATGCTGCTAGTTCCGCAGTGGTAAATTGGGGAGTGATAGTACCCACTTCATTGCTGCTCTATGCTCATCTTTGCCCACCTCAGAGCAACATTTGCTGCTGATGTCCTCTTTTTCCTTCTTAAGACACTCTTCTCTCCTAGCTCCTAAGACCCCCAAACTCTACTGTTTTTTTCTCCTACCTCCTACTCCTTTTCATTTGCCTTTCTTGGCCTTTTTTTTTTTTTTTTTTTCCTGTCTGGTTTCTAAATGTTGGATACCTCAGGGTCCTTTCCCTTCTTTCTATTCATTCCTTTCCAAGGAGATCCCTTAGTCCCATGGCTTTAAATATCACCTACATGCTGATGAATCCCTGTATGTCTCCAGTCCTGACCTATCCAGCTCTGAGGTACAGATTCATGTGCCTGATTGGCTCCTGGATATTGCTCCTTTAACATATTTCTAACTGGATCTCTGGATCTCCCCACCAAGGCAAGGAAACAAAGAAAACTTCCCTTTCCCAGTCATCTCCATCTTTGGTAAACGACCTTATATCTGTGACTCATCCTTGAATCTTTCCTTTCGTTCACCCCATACATCCAAGCCAGCAGCAAATACTACCTCCAGAATATATTTTGAATCAGTCTATTTCTGTCTTCTCTGCTAGCCATCATCATGTCTTGCCACTTCCACAGACTTCTAACTTGTCCCCTTCCTGTCTGTTCTATACATAGCTGCCAGAGTGATTTTTTTTTTAAGTAAAAATCAAACCACGTCACTTCTCTGTTTAGATCCACTGGTGGCTTCCCATTGCGCTTAGAATAAAATCAAATCTTCTTTCCATAGCTTACACATCTGGGTTCAGTTTCCATATCTAGAAAATAGGGATAATCATGACTTTAACTAGAATATGAACTCCTGGAAGGCACAGATTTTTATCTGCTTTGTTCATTGCTATTGTCCCAGTGCCCAGAACAGTGTGTGCACATAATGGGCACTTAATAATTATTTGTTGAATGAGTAAACACATTCAGATTATATGGGCCTCCAGAAGCCTTTCTTTTTCCCTCTTCCAGAGCAACATATTATAGCTTCGTATTTTCTACTTTATACAGAAAGTCTAGCAAAGGCTTCTGGTGCAATCTCTCCCCCCCCGCCCCCTCCTTTTTTTTTCTGGGCCGCAGCGGAGGCTTGCAGGATCTTAGTTCCCCAACCAGGGATTGAACCCGGGCCCTCCGCAGTGAAAGCTCGGAGTCCTAACCACTGGACCACCAGGGAATTCCCTCCCCACCCCTGTTTTATTTTATTTTATTTTTTTTTAAATTTATTAATTAATTAATTTTTATGGCTGTGTTGGGTCTTCGTTTCTGCGCGAGGGCTTTCTCTAGTTGTGGCAAGCGGGGGCCACTCTTCATCGCGGTGCGCGGGCCTCTCACTGTCGCGGCTTCTCTTGTTGCGGAGCACAGGCTCCAGACGCACAGGCTCAGTAATTGTGGCTCACGGGCCCAGCCGCTCCGCGGCATGTGGGATCTTCCCAGACCAGGGCTCGAACCCGTGTCCCCTGCATTGGCAGGCGGATTCTCAACCACTGCGCCACCAGGGAAGCCCCCTGTTTTATTTTTTAGATCTGAGAATACATTTAGGTCATTAGGAGAGGATAGATAAGTAATAGAACAAGAAACAGAATAGAAATTGGAAGGAACCCTGGGTAGGTTACTGCAAAATAGTAGCAACAGCATTTTAAAAATAAGCATTTTACCATAGAAATCTTGGAATATATGCAGAAATAGTAGAATAGTAAAATGAATCCTCATCTCTTCATAGCCCAGTTTCAACAGTTATCAACTCATGGCCATTCTTTGAGCATCCAGGATTTAATCTGGAAATTTCCCATGGTAAAGGAATACCTGGTCTATAGACATTTGTATTACAGATGTATCTTACCCTGGACATTGTTACTATTTTGTAAACCAACTGAGAACAGATTAGATACGATTTTAAGAACTTCAGGTTCTGGCTTCCCTGGTGGCGCAGTGGTTGAGAATCTGCCTGCCAATGCAGGGGACACGGGTTCGAGCCCTGGTCTGGGACGATCCCACATGCCGCAGAGCGACTAGGCCCGTGAGCCACAATTGCTGAGCCTGCGCGTCTGGAGCCTGTGCTCCGCAACAAGAGAGGCCGCGATAGTGAGAGGCCCGTGCACCTTGATGAAGAGTGGCCCCCACTTGCCGCAACTAGATAAATAAATAAATAAAATTAAAAAAGAACTTCAGGTTCTGAAATATCTTTTCTGATTTGCTTTTTGTAGATGCCTGAAATTTTTCTATTAGTATAACTGTAAATTTGCAAATCGTGAATAAGCCTGAGAAGGGAAATACATGAAGCCCATTAGCAGTTATTTATGTTTTAGTGTAAGCTGATTAATTAGGAGCACGCTTGACTGGTACGTAACGAAGCACAAGCTTTGATAGAAGGCATAAGATCACAGGGACCTGGGGTGGGGAAGGCATTATAAGGGCTACAAGTACTGTTCAAGAGGGTGCTGCTCTGCTATCTTCCGTCTTTTCCTGGAGGTGGTTCTGGCCTCAAAGCCTATAGAAAGAGTTCTCCTTCCAGTCTGGTGGTGTTCCTGTCATCTGTCGTCTGGGTTCCCTTCTGCTGGCCGCAAAGACCTTGTGTAAGGCTGCTGAGGAGGTGATTCCATTCCAGCTAACTCTGCTGCTTGTTTATTTTTAGGTGTCTTGCAATATATTCAGAACTCTCCCTCCTAGTGACAGCAATGAATTTGATCCAGAAGAAGATGAACCTACCCTTGAGGCATCGTGGCCACACTTACAGGTACTTTGAACTACCATTTGTTATAAAAGAAAGATCCATTAACTCATTAGCTGATTAGCATGGGAATCCCTTGAAGGCCTTATTCACCAAGAAATCAGGTTAGAGTACATTACTGGAAAGCTAGAGAATGCTTTTTATGTTTCTTACTGTTGATAATTAGGATGCCAAAAGAATAAAATGATAAGCATTATAAGGCTTTAGGGTGGGCCCTCCTGGGTTGCATGCTCAGCCAGCAGTTTTATTAGAGCTTCTATGTGACCCTTCCTGCTGGAGGCTCAAACAAGAACAGAACTATTTTCACATTAATATTAGTTAGATGTGATTAGGTCACAGAGTACCTACCTCATTTTCAGCAGTTAGGTACCCGGGGGACTTTGAATGCCTGTCTTCATGATAACCACGAATGTGTTTCTTTATCCTGGAAGGGCAAAATCAAATTGCAATAGCTATTTCACAGTGTTGTAAGGAAGAGCAATAGCTGAGAAAAATCTTGTGCAAAGGCCAATTTTGCACTCTTGCACTGAGAAGGCCATGTTTTCCAATCATCCTCATGTGCCAGGACAGATTAGGACCGCCCCTGCATCTCCTTTTCCAGCACCAGGCCCATTTGTATTGTATTTACTTATCCATACCAGCCCTTTTCCATCCTCCTTTCCTGGCTGCCTTCTTTCAAGGCCAGCATTTCTCAAATGAGTAGAACAAGGAAATGTGAGTGTAATGAACCTCAAAGCCATTTTTCCATTCAGTTAGAATGTCCTCAGAGGCTGGGTGACAACTAGTGAGGAGGGAAGGGGTGGTAGAGAAGGAATATGACCTTGTCCATTTTCACCCTAAGGCAGAAGTCACTGCATCTTGGTAGAAGTGTGCTCATGGTTATTAGTTGACTTTCTGAAGGGCAGAAAACTATGCAGCAGGGAGATAAGGCCTAGAGATATTCTAAGGGTTTATTTTTTTCCCTACTTCAGAATTTTTGACATAAATTTGCAGCTTTCCCTGTCCTGCTTTGGCAGCTCAGGGTTGCTGCAGATGTACATGTAATGCTCTTTCCCCTAGTTATGTGGAGAGCTTTCAGGGGCTGTGTTTTCTCAACTCTTACCTAGGCATGTTATACATATGTATTCCTGCTACCAATGCCAAAATACAGAGTAAATTAGTTAAAACATTGTAGTTGATTTACTATCTTAGATGCTTGATTTTTTTAATAAGGTGCCAGACATACTATCTGTAATCTAAGAAATTTGCAAAACTACTTGTGCTTTTCATGGTGTATCCCAGATTGTGACAAAAAATCCAAAAAAAAAAACCCAAAAAATGGAATTACTGTTTTGAATGGATGGACTTTTTGTCATGTCTTATTCTTGATGCTTGGCACCAGTTCACAGAAGTGCAGTATAGTCTGGAAGAAATTTAAAAAACAAAGCAAACAAAAAAGATACTTTTCTCAGAAAAGTCCTGCATCTTGTGGTTGAAAAGACAGGGAAGGAGATGTCTTCAAAGCTTCAACTTGTTGTCTTGTCTACATCCCAAAGAAGAGAGAGTAGACCATTCTTGCCATTTGCAGGAGCTTTTTGAATACTCTAAATCATGATTGCCATAGATATAAATTTCTCCTAAAGTATGATAAACTTTATCATACTCAATATTTAACTCAATATTTCAGTTAATCCTTCCTAAGCTTAATGACTCTATAAAATATGGGTCTAAATTAATTTCTAAAGCTATTAAGCAGAATTCTGCCACCAAAAATCTTGAGCTTACACTGTCTTTACTACAGGAACATTAACCATTAGTCATCTGCAACGCTTCAAACCAAAACAACAGTGAGGAGTGATGCTGAGACCTGTACCCTTAATGGATCTAAAGTCACAAACTGTATTCCAAAACAGGCTGGTTTCATCTGTGTTGACATCTTGTTTCAGCCTGTAGTCCTCTCTCCCCTTCTTTAGCTCAGGGGGAAACATGACATAGGCTGGATCAGGTAAAGAAGCCTGTATGAGAAAAGAATGAATATATGTATATGTATAACAATCACTTTGCTGTACACCTGAAACTAACATAACATTATAAATCAACTATACTCCAATAAAATCAAAATAAATTAAAAAAAAAAGAAATCTACTCTTAAAATTCACGAATCAACCTTCATTCATAGCAAAGGCCAAGTCAGAAGGCACTATCTTTTGCTTTATGGAAGTGTTTGTACTGGCTCCTGACTTATCTCACGAATTCTGTGTTTTCTTTGTATATTCTGACTCCACAAATCAGTCACCTTTCCATTTTCACTAATAAGTGGTTTTAGTACTGACAAGAGCCCTTGTTGAATGTTTAAGAAAACTTCTTTTCTGTTCGTGATAGGTCATTCATGTCGTGGTGACCCATCACTAAATTCAACATTTTACTTTATGATTGATCCAACAATCGATTTTTCCAGACCCAAACAGCACTTTCTTCAGCCTTTTCACTTTTTCTTAACTCCAGAATTAGCAGTGTGCTGCTGATTCTGGCCCACATTTTGCAAGGAAGCACAGTGTTTATTACCAAATCTCTGACAATAGTAGAGAACAACAGAATCACATTATGGTTGTTGGGTGGTTGGCTAGGCTCATTGCCTCACTAGTTGTCTGCTCCTGCACACTCTGATTTTAATTGTGGCTCATATAGAATTACTCATTACGACAAATCGGGTCTTTGAGGATATTTAAAAATAAGAAAAAGTATTAAATCTACAAATTTTTAGTTGACATGTCAAAAGGTCTACTGTATGTGTGTCATTTGATCTTTTCTATTATCTGCATTGGTATCTTTTAAACTGGTATCCCATGGTTACCATGGTTATTTTTTGCGTATTTTTTGAAATTGGGTCTGTTTTTCTAGTAGAATACGATTTTGTCGGACTTCCATTTACACTTAAGGGATTGTTTTTAATGCTTTACACTGGGGACTGAAAAACCAGAATGCTAAAGTCTTTTTACTCATGTTCCTTGAAGAATTCACTTATGTGACCTTGAAAAGTAATTTATCCTCCCCAGTCCCTAGTCTTTCCCTTTAGAAACTCAAGGGAGATTTTTGATTCTGAGGTAAAATCTGTCTGTTAAAGTAGAGAACATTTATGCTTATTAATTAATATGTCTGAAGTGTTTCCATCAAACTTTTTTAAACCATAACTGCTTTCAAGGGACCAGAGGGGAGAGGACATTTTGCCAATCCCACCGGAAAGCCCTGCTTGCCCACAAGTCAGGCCTGGAAGATGAGAATCTCTCCACTTTGTGGGAATCAAAAGAGAGATGAAACCCCTTTTTATGGGTTATTTGAACAAGGCTGATGTTCTGTTTGTAAAACCAAGAGTTGAAAGATTAGTGTATTGAAAAAAGAACAATTCTTCTAGGGGGTGTTTGAACTCAGGCATTATTATGACTAGAAGTACAATTTGGCAATGTTCAGATCACTGGGAAAGAAGTTTCTTCTGAATTCAGAGTTCCAGAGAGAAAAACATAGTTTTATAAAGAAGTAAAATCCTAACGTGAATACCTAATATAAATGTTAGAGTCTGAAGTCACAAGGTCACCATGTGACACATTTAGGTTAGTGGTATCTGTAAACCCTTAAGGGGGGCCTGAGATCTAATTGTCAGTGGCCTGCAAGGTCAAAAGTAGTTTTATAATAATACTGTATTATTTGCTCCTTTCACTGTGTTGACATTTGCACTAATATTTGTAAAAGCAATGGTGTTGTACTAACACAAATAAGGCAGTTGCGCCCAACTGGTCCAGTAGTCATATTCTTCACTGCCATGCACTTACAATTAAAAAAAAAAGCCAATTTCAATCAAGAATGTCCTTGAAGAAGCAGCAAAAATTATTAATTTTATTAAATCTTGACCTTTGAGTACACATTAAAGATAATATTCTTCATGATGAAATGGGAAGTATGCATAAAGCACATCTGCTGCATACTGAATAGTTATCTTGTGCTAAACCATTTCTGTGATTGTTTGAGCTGCAAGCTAAACTAGCTGTTTTTTCATGAAGTGTCATTTTTACTTGAAAGAATACCTGACAAACTATGGTTGTTCTGACTTGGGTATTTGGTGGATGTTTTCTCTAAAACAAATGAACAATTGTTTTACTACTGATAAAATTAAAGCATTGAAGAAAAATATAGAATTAGAATTTTGGAAAAACTGTATCTTTCCTTTATCTGTTACCTTGAGCTTTACAGCTCCCCAAAGCTTAAAGACTTTTTTTTTTGATAAAGTTGGAGATATTAAGGAATGTGACTTTTATTGATACTATGTAATGAAATGTGTCAACATTTGAAAAATCTCCATAACTCAGTGAACCAATATTTTCCAGTTGGCCAATGAATGATGTCAGGCAGTCATGCATGGGTAAAGATCATCCAAAGTGCAAGATAGATGATTGGAATTTAGTTTAATGGTATGAAAAATTCATTGATACAGTTTCAGATTCTACAACTGCAACTTTTCTTCAAGAAATGACTGTCGAGTTCTGGTGTAGTATCAAAGAAAAGTATCCACAATTACGTGAAAAAACTATGAACATACTTTCCCTTTTTCATGCTAGTAGATTTGTGTGAAGCTCGATTTTCTTTATATACTTTAACCAAAACAGTATATTACAACAGCTTGAATATGGAGGCAGATAAGATTCTGTCTTTTCATATGCTGTTAAAGAGATTTACAAAAATAAAAAACAGTGCTTCTCTCCCTAGTAACTTTTTTGGAAAATAAATTTGTTTTTCACAAAAATATGTTAGTTATGTTAACATGTGATATATTTTATTGTTCTAAAATAATAAATATATTAAATTTTCTCAATTTTTATTTCTACTTTCATATATATATCTCACGTAAACAGAAAGCTTTTTTGAGTCTTCAATAATTTTTCAGTGTAAAGGAGTGAGACTAAAAAGTTTGAGAATGCTGTTTTAGGCAATAATGACAGTAATGACAGTGGTGATATGTGTTAATCACTGTGCAGAGGGCAATATATATATATATAAAATCACATTTAATCTCAGGGATTATCATCCCCATTATACAGTTGAAACAACAGACTTTTAGAGAAATTAACTTGCCTAGGGTCACACAGTTAGTAAGGGGTAGAGCTAGGCTTTCAACGCAGTGTCTACCTGTCTCCTGAAAGTCCTGGTTTTGATATACTGTTGTATACTACACCAGGATTTAATGTATACTTTAACATAGATTTATTTTGCAAAGAGCGTAAACAGTGATCCCCCACGGTTTATCAAAACGGTTATTTGAGGTTGACTCTGCAGATGAGACTATTCTTACTCTTTGCAGATGAGAATATCCTGATACACCATCATATATTGCTTAGAGGAGTGAAAATTGCCATAAACTCTCTAAAAGGAAATTGGTAATGAATGTTGAAAATCCTGACATGTTTGGATATCTTTTGATCTAACAATTCTACTTTTAGAAATATTTCCTCATGAAATAATTGAACACGTGCACACTGATGCATGTTATATAATGTACATTCTGGCATAATTTAATAGAGAAGTAATTTAAAAACTACTTAAGTGTCTAAGCATAGGATATTGGTTAAATTAATTATGAGTATTGGAATTATTCATTATAAATATGTATAATGGACTGCTTGTAGTTTAAGAATGATGGCTTAGATATTGTTGGCATAGATTGTCCACAATATATTGTTTAGATTGTAAAAGTAGTTTTAAAACTATATTATTTATATATATATATATATATTTATAGTACATTGGTATATTGTAGAAGTATAGAGAAAAATTGGGAGTTTTATACATTAAAGTGTTAACAGTGGTTAACTCTTAATGGTGAGATTATGGGAGATTTTTATTTGCTCTCTTTGGCTGTGTTTCCAGATTTTAAATTTAACAAGTTAAAAATCGTAACAGCAGCTGTGGGCTACAAGAAAGGCTAGCACTGCTAGTTGAATGATATTAAAACCTACTAAACCCCTTGTCAGTTTTAGTATTAGAGCTTTTTAAGGTTTTTGATACTATTCTCAGTGAATTATATTTTGAAATTAACAATAACCTATTTGTTGCAGCTTGTATATGAGTTTTTCATACGATTTTTGGAAAGCCAAGAATTCCAACCCAGCATTGCCAAAAAATACATAGATCAGAAATTTGTATTACAGGTAAGCACATTATTGTGGTTGCATGTATTTGTTTTTCAGTTGATAACAATTTATCTCATTTTCTCTTGATGTTTGTTACAAAATCTTACAGTGACAGTTATATCACCCTGTAAACAAATATATACACATAAGTTAGTTTTCATTATTGCCCATTAAAAGTAATAGGTACCTCTTTAATTTATTGTGTTGGAAATTAATTACATTTTAAACAACAAGGAATGCTAATGCCTAAATCCCTGCAGTTTCCTTTCTTAAAGTTTAATTATAAAGGAATTTCATTTGTATAACCCTAGTTTGTGTGAATCTTTATGTAAGCTTGAAAACTTCTATTTGCATAAGGATTTTAAACTATTTCATACATCTGTTAAAAGTGAGTAGGCATGGTCTAGAGCATAGGTAAGCTTTAATAAATAATCAAAGTCAGGGCACTGGTGAGCTTTCACAACTAGGAAGTAGCACAGCTTAACACCTTAAGATTCCCTTGAAGAGATTAACTCTCACCTATCTGTTTGGAACTTTTCAGGGTACCTACGTACTTTTCTTGATTTGTCATTTTACATTTTATAACTGTAAATCATATATTTTTACCCTGGAATTGGGTATTTTCATGGCCCTGAATATTTAGGTAGTATCTCCTTGCTCTTGTTAACATTCATCTATAAAAATGCGTACTTGAGCCAACTGACGTATGGATTGTTGTAACTCCTTTCTAAGTGATTAATGAGACGCCTTATGTGGAAAAGAATAAATATCTCCTAGTGAGCCAATATGCAGAACTTCAAATTTAAAGCATTACTTTGGAGAGAATTGATCTCCTATGCCTTACTTGGATAAAGGTTGATAACCTCAGTGATGACCTCATTCCCCCTCCTTAAATTGATACATTCAGAATTCTGGACATACTAGGTTGAGAAGCCTTGGAAAAGTGAGATTTGATATATAGCTAGAGAGGTAGTAGATAAATAGGTAGATTCATGGATCACTTGGAAATAGATTGATCCAGACCCTTATCCCAAGTAGGTAAAATGCATTTCAGGCAAAACAAAAGCAAGACATAACAGGTCTGTGTTTGTATTGGAAAGTCCTTGCATTTCTGTAGCACTGTATAGTTGTCAGAGCACCTTTACATGCATTATTTAATTTGATTTATACAGCGATCTAGAGGAGACATGGCTAAGTTTTGTGCCCATTTTATAGATGAATAAATCTGAGGTCTAGAAAAGTTATCCAGGTTTCCCCAGCACATTTCCTATTCTGGTTTTCTGTCCATTAAACCATGATGCCTCCTTGTGATTCCCTTTACCATAACTTGGAATGACTTCAACACAGGAGTAGCCCCCGTCTCTCAACACTGATGAAAAACAAGGTTCTCTTACATTTATGGTAAATTAAAGTGCCCGAGAGGATCAGATAATGATTCAACAGTAGACACTGTGTTTAGTTGACATGGAAACAGGAAATCCTGCAAAGGGCCCAGTCAGTGTGCTCTCCGTGGTCGATGGGTACCGATAAAGCTCCTAAAATTAAAACAACAGAGAAACCCAGACTTGGAAGGGACATTCTGGGTTGTCTCTTCTAGTTCTTTACGCCGTGAATCAGTTTTCTTTGAGACCCTGATGAGGCGTGACCTCTCCTTGCCCTTTTTCAGTGAGGAAGGGCCACATACTCAGGTAGATTGTTCCGTTTTTGTTAGAAAGTTATTTTTTATGTTGAATCTCCCTATACCTGATACCTTTTGGCCTTATTTCTTGAGAAGAGTCCCTTAGTATATCACTAGCCCAGGCATAACCTTTCAGGTCTTAGAACACAGCTTTTGTATTTACCTCTTGCCTCTTTTTCTCTAAAACAGCAGTTACAACTCAGATGCCTATAGGCTCATTTATAATAGTCTGGTGGCCAGATGTCAGCCAATAGGAGGCAGACCAGCTCCTACTGAAGGGAGCTTTGACTATACCTCTTTCTTCAGTTATTGCCAGACATTTTTTTTTTTTCCAAGAGAAATTTTTTTCTCCCAAATTCAGTTTTTTTGTGAAATTTTCTGATAGTTTTAAAATCCTGTTCAGAATGAATTAAAGCCATCTGTCTTCTGGATCTAGCCTACCAGCTGTCAGTGTGTGTTCTCTGCTCTCGACTGAGTCCTTAGTTCTGTCAACCCTGTCTCATTTGTCAGTTTTTGGTCTTCGACATGTGTCCAGTTTGTCTTCAAGGATGACATCTATGACATGTCTGAACATGGTGCCCTGAGCCTGGTCAATCCAATGCAGCTTAGAGTTGAGGGTCTCCATTCCCTTGTCTGGATGCTAGGGTTCTTAAAGGGGAAGTCTCATTAGCTCTTCTTGCTGTTCCATGACACTGCTAACTTAGGTTAATAAGCTTGTGGTCTTAACTGACTTCTAATTTAGTTTTATGCATGTTGTCATAAACCCGTTTTCGTTTTTCCTTGTTCATTTTACAGTTTGCTTTTTTATCTAGGTGTAGGATCTGACATGTATTCCTATGGAATATCTTATCTCCCCAGCCTTCTGAAATCTTTCTGGATCTTGATTCTGTCATCCACCTTACTCACTGTGCCTTCCAATCACATCTGTGATTACTAGCGATTGGTCTCATTGATTAAAATTGTTAAACTAGCCAGGACTCAGGATAGAGGCCTGTGGCATGCCTTTAGCAACTTCCCTTTATTTTAGCACAGATTCACTAATAACAGTGTTTGGATTCCCTCCTTAAGCCGGTTAGAAATTTACCCTAGGATGGGGGCTTCCCTGGTGGCACAGTGGTTAAGAATCCACCTGCCAATGCAGGGGACACGGGTTCGAGCCCTGGTCCAGGAGGATCTCACATGCTGCGGAGCAACTAAGCCCATGCACCACAACTACTGAGCCTGCACTCTGGAGCCCACTAGCCACAACTGCTGAGCCCACGTGCCACAACTACTGAAGCCCGCGCACCTAGAGCCCTTGCTCCGCAACAAGAGAAGCCACCGCAGTGAGAAGCCCGTGCAGCACAGTGAAGAGTAGCCCCCCACTCACAGCAACTAGAGAAAGCCTGTGTGCAGCAACGAAGACCCAACACAGCCAAAAATTAAATAAATAAATTTACTTTTTAAAAGAAGTATCTTAAAAAAAAAAGAAAAAGAAATTTACCCTAGGATGTCCTCATCCTCACATTTAAAAATTTTGTTTATAAGGAGAGTGTAGATACTTCGTCAGATGTGATGGTAGAAGCCAGGACTTCATGTTTACAGCATTCCCCTCCTCTGTGGACCTTGGAACTTTATCATAAAAGGAATGCCAGAATTCCCTGGCTTTCCAGTGGTTAGGACTCTGCACTCTCACTGCCAAGGGCCCGAGTTTGATCCCTGGTCAGGGAACTAAGATCCCTCAAGCTGTGGGCACGGCCAAAAAGAATAATAATAATAAATAAAAAGAAAAAGAAATAAAAAGGAACGCCATTCGTCTGCCACGGGGCATTAGTGAACTTCTGGCGGCTACTGTTGGTTTTGCTGGTAATGTTGCCCTAAGTACTTGCAAATCATGGCATTGATCATCTGTCTCCAAGTTTTGTGAGAGACAAGTAATAAAGTGTAAATAGTGAAGCTCATCTACTTATGCTTTATGTTTTCAGTCCCTGCCTCATTTTTTCAACTTTTTTGCCTTCTTTATCTTCCCTCTGCTGGATCTGTTGATGAACTCAGCCTTTAGACCAGGGCTCACCTCAGCGCCTGCATCAGTTATGAAGGGGTCAGTCAGGGTATTGGTGGAATTAATGTCACCACTGAGTGGTACTTGAATGTAATCATGTGACTAACCAGTGCACCAATTTTCATGTTGGGGATAAGCTCTGGTTGCCTATCAGCTGCCATCTTCCAAATTACCCTGTTCATTCATGTTCGTAACCTGTAAAGTTGGCCTCCTATTCCTTTTCCTTCCCTAAGTTTGCCCCAACACCTTCTAGGAGTGGAGACTCAATCCCCTGCCTGCTTCTCCTAAGCTTCCTTCCTCAAGAGCTTTGGTCCCAACTTGAGACCTGATGGCAATGGGTGAGCCTTTTGGAGCTTGAGCGTTATTGCTGAGATTCTATTCTGTTATCCCCCATCCCACCCTACCGTCCTCTTCCTCTGACCACCATGCCTTAACTGTCCTTGAGCTGGCAGGTCCTTCGTATGTCTGTACCGCCTAGTCAGCTCATTCATTTTGCACACCCTCAGTTTTCCCTCTTTTTTCTCTACCCCATGGACTCCCAGGGTGCTACCTGGTCCTAGCCTGGTTTTCTTGTGCCATGGGAACCCTCATACTTTTCCCTTTTGCAAATCAGGATGACATTCACCTTATTCCTTTTCTTTGAGCAGATTTCTTATTCTCTGTGGATTCTCAAAGATCTCAAAAAGAGTTTTCAACTCAGAACTCTTTTATTTAGTAAGACATAATTTATTCTAGCCACAAGATTTACACTTACTTTCTGTAGCAGCTAGCTGTATTCTTTACAGTCTGTTCTGACTCTGATTCCTGCATCCCCAAAAGCAAAATAAGAATTGGGCTATTTTAACAGGATGTAGTGGAGAGAAACTTAGAAGGCTCTGGATTGGAATCCTTACTCCCCTATGTACTGTAAGTATATTTTAGGAGCTAAGAATATGAGCTGTGGGATAAGAAGAAACTGCATTCAAACCCTGGCTTTTCTGCTTACTTGCAATGTGACTTTCAGCAAGTTAATACACGTGCTACCAAGCACGAGTTTCCTCATTCATGACATGTAGATAACAGAATAAGTGAGATACTGTTCAGTAAAATAAGATATACCCCCAAACTGACAACTGTTAAATCTTCTTAATTGAATTGGCACTATGGATACAAACACAGGCTCCCTACCTTCAGTCTTAAACAGGTACTGAAAACTTGGGCAGATAATTGACTATTTTGAGGCTCAGTGTTTTCTTCTGTAAAATGACAATAACAGTCATCTTTCTTATAAGTTACAAAAAAATAGGCTGTTATGATAAAATAATATGACTTGTATAAATGTCTGCTGGTAGCATATATGGGGCCTAATAGTTGCTCATTAAATATCAATTCCTCTTTTCACATCCTCATATTATATTACCTGTCCACATTGGTAGGATGTCTTATTTTTCTTGATTCCAATATTAGTTTTAAAACTTCTACCTTTTGAAACAAAATTTTAAAATTTATGTGAAACTTACAATAAAAATTTTGCAAAGAAGGCTTGAATAAATACAGAAATGTAACATAATCCTAGGTGGGAAGACTTGCCATCATAAAAATGCCCATAGACTCTCCAAATTAATCTGTACATTTAGTGCAATTCTAATTAAAATTTCAGTAGTTTCTCTATTTGAAAATTTCAGAGTTCATGAAATAAAAAGTTTTTGAAAAAGAAAACTAGTGATACTTAGACATTAAAACATACTGTAAAGGTACATTAATTAAAACAGCATGGTATGGGTACAGGAGACTGGAACATAGTAGAGGCTTGGGTGGAAAAGACCCTTTTTAGTATGCTATAAAACTCATAAAAAATATATGAATAAATAGATAAGATAGATACCTACCTACATACATATATATTAAATTGGTATAATGCTCTGAAGAGGAGATCTGATAGAATTCTATTGACTCAGATTGTGACTGAGCAATTCCATGAGAAGTAGATGTGTACACCAAGCAATATGTACAAGGATATTGAATGTATCATTGTTAATGATTATTAGAAAATTGGAAACAATTTAAAAGTTCTTCAGTAGGGGTTGGTTGAATAAACTGTGGACATTCATTTAATGAAATATTCATCAGTCTATAAAAGGAATGAGATAGAGCTACACGTGATGTGTTTTTAAGTGAAACATGCACATTATGGAACAGTATGATATTTTGAACCTGAGTCTGTTATTTTAGGGAAAAGGAATGTTTGTCTCTGCACTAAAAATTTTGGAAGGAGATACACCACGTTTTTATTAATTGTCTGGTAGGGTGTAAGATTATGTGTGATGATCTTTACTTTCTAATTTCTGTTTTTTGCATTTAAAAAATAGTGAACATGTATGTTATAATCAATAAGAATAGTCAAAATATTTCAATTACAGCTACATTATCATTTTGTTGCCTTGCATTTTTTATAAAACTCAGCTGATTCTGTGCATTAATCTTCCTAAGACTATTTTTTATAAGACTATGCCATTCTTTTATACTTAACATTTCTTTGTATTTCCTTCCTTTTATCATTTGTGCATGTCCTTTTAAAGTCTGAAGCTCGGTGGCAAGCTTCCTGTGTTGCCTCAAGGGCCTCTTTCAATACCTCTCGTTTTAATTCCTCAGCAGGAAGCAATATAGATTAGTGGTTAAGTGTATAGACTGGTTTGGATTCAGACTCTACCATTTTTTAGTGCATGACCTTGGGCAAGTTATATAACTGCTGTATGCCTCAGTTTCCTCTTATGGAAAGTAGATGCAAAATATCCATTATATGATAGTAATTATGTTGTAAGGTTCTTGTGCAGATTTAATAAGTGTATACATATATAAACACTAAGAACAATTCCTGATGATAGTAACTGTTCAGTAAATGTTACACTGCTGCTGTCACTACTATTTTTATTAGGATCAGTTCTTGTTTTTAAAACTTTCTTTACCATTATTTTCTAGAACAGCCTCAATCCAGGAAGTTACATGATGTTAGTCTGTCATGTCTTACCTAGCATGTTATTAATTTTTTGAAATCTAACTTTTACCATTCTAAAAAATCAAAAAGCCCTTTGGACTCTGCTTATATGGTTCTTCGTGGGCTGTTGGGATTTTTAAAGATGTTAAATGTGGTCTCTTGTCCTTGAATTCTCATCAGTTCCACTTCACCAACTGATTTCTTCCAATCAGTGTTAGAAGTAAATGTTTACTTAGTGCCAGGAGCATGTACTTTTTAGTGTGTAAGAACCAGGGAAAGCACATTCAAATCTTTACAGAGGCCAGACAAGTGATACATAATGAAGTAGTCTGGGTGTAACAGAAAGGAGTTGATGGAAACAGTGGTGACCTAGAGAGCTCGGACCCTGCTGCCAATCTATTTCTGTTAACTGTTGGCTGATTGCTAAGTGGGCCAAGTGTTGCTAGATTCTTCTGATTTTTTAAGAGAACCTGGAAATCTAGATTTTTGTATGGGCCAGTCAAAATCGTCAGTGACTTGTACCTTTGAAGGGTTTGCTCTTTTTTATTTCAGAATGGACTAGTTTGTTTAAATTTCGTAGTAATTTTTGTTAAATCTAGATTTACATAACCTTTAGCATTTCTTATGTACTTAATCTAAGTCTTTACATAAGGAAGCTGTCAGAGACTTATCAAAGATAGTCGATTGATTAAATAGTGCCCTTGTGTCCATGGTAATGTTGTTGATTTTAGACTTAGGTAACTTAGCTATAAGTGTGTTGGCTTGCCTAGGCTTTGGAAACAACCTTGTCTATTCCCAGTAAAGATAATTTTCATCTGCATTAGGGTGGTTGGGAAAACGGTTTCTTTATGACACTTCCCTCCCCCAAGACCAAAAATGAATTGCCAAACCTTGAATTATGTCAATGGGTGAATTGTCGTAGTAAGAGTTTAGTAGCATATCTCTAAAGACTGCTTTCAACCATTCTGCAAGTCTGAAAAGTAGTCAGTGGTTGCTAAGAGATGTACTGTTCAAGTATCTCCATAAACATATGTACTGCTGGAGATAGCTAGTTAGTAATTTGTACTTCACATTTGCGGTTATATTTAGCTGAAAGGTACTGTAATTATCATGCAAATTATGCAAGTCATCCAGCCTGTCCTTAAAAGTGACCTTTTGTTATTGTGTTTTAAAAACTGAAGACAAATTGGACATGACACAAAACCAACCCGTGAAAAAATGTTAGGTTCTTAACTGAAATAAAATTCACGAGGCCTTGAATCTCAGCTCTAATACAAAGAACTATTTTCCAAACAAGTTCCTTGAATATGTCAAAATGCTTACATTTCTCTCTCAGAGTCTATAGCAAATAAAACTTTAGAGAGTTTATTTCTACCAGGAATTTTATCAGATAGCCATTACCAGTTAACAATAAACCGCCCCATCCCATCCTGTCCAACCTATAACTCAGAAACCTTAAAAAAGGTCTGTACTGCTCTGACTTCTGCATCCAGAGCCAGCTTGGTAGGCAAGCAACTTGTGCAGGGGCGGAGGGCCCTGTGCTTAGAAGGACCTTGTTCATAGTTTAATGCTTTGCTGTTGCTGTCTTGAAATTCTTAGTACTTTTTGAACAAGGAGCAGTACGTTTTCGTTTTGTGCTGGGCCCACAAATTATGTAGCTAGTCCCTGCCTGTATCCCACTAAGTGCATCATTATGTACCATAGCAACTCTTTCTTGGAATGCTGACCGAATTGGTTGTCTTAAAATTTTAAATCGCAGGGTTTTCTTGAATCAGTTGGAATAAATGCTTGAAGGAGAATAGAATGGACTTCTCTACTTTGTAGGAAAAATGCTGAAATTAGGAGAGAAATAAAAGCTTGTGACTTGGCAGAGTTGTTCACGTTTGTATGACTGACACCTTTGAAATTTTTATACTGAGTTATAGGGGTCCTGAAGTCAGAATTGCTAGAAGCTTATAATGTGCAACCTTTTGATCCCTTGTCCATGCTGTGCTTGCTCAGTGGTTGCCCATAGGTCAGTTCATTTCATATGTTGGTCCTCTTGAGTTGTTATGATTCACGGGAGTCAGGCTGCCACTGGCTCTTCTTTCTTGGTTCTGGGCTATTTTCTCCAGGTGCTTTATTACTTGATCGAGGTGAAGGTATTAGGAAGATATTTTTTTTTTCAGCTAGCAGAGTAGCTTAAGTGAAAAACAAAGCCAGACATGTAGAGATCTGATTTTAGTTTGGTTTAAAACATTGAGAATACTAATTTCATTGATTATTTACTCTTTCTTTACATGAAGTAGCGCTGGGCAGTTGCTTCTTTATGTAGAGGAGGACAATGGGCTTTTTGTTTCAAGTCTTTTGCTCATACGGTTTATAAAGAAAAATAGCAAGCCCTGCCTGATCCTTCCCCAACCCAGAGTCTCATTCCCTATAGGTAACCACATTCAAATCTTCTAGCTGTTTCCTCATATGTATCTCCATACTTCTAAATAGCACTCTTACTGCCGTTTGTTGATTTTTTTCATCTGTTCCTACTATAAGCCATTACATGTCTCCCTCTATATCTCCCTCCTTTATGTCTTTCCAATGCAGTTATGTCACAATATTTAATTCAATCAAATTGTAGTGTTTGCATTAGTATGACTGTGTATATGTTGTTCAGAGCCAAGGCACACATTATGCTATAATTACATTTCTTTTCTTGTAGGGCTTTTTTTTTTTTTAACCCCTAGAATTAGTAGTTGCCTTATTTTTCACTTGCTTGCTTTCTTATGTAGTCGTCATTAGTTCATCCCTTAGTTCTCTGAGAGCACCATACAACTCTTCCCAGTCTGGCCCACGCTGATAACTAGTCTTCTTTTTTTCTCTTGGAGGCCTTTTTTCTGGAGCTCCAGTCATCCTGCTCTAGTTGGCACTGGTTGCTTTCTCTAGGCTGTATCTGCAGTGGCCATCCTAGGACTTACCTTTCCTGGACTATGTCTTTATTTCCTTGGTTTCCTCTCTTTCGTTTTGGTGGGATATATACTCTAAATGCTTCCTAAGAAAGCATGAATGGGATGTAAATTTTTTGAGCCCTGCTTCTCTGAAAATGGCTTTATTCTACCCACATACTTGATTGATGTTTTGGCTAGGTTTAGATTTCTAGGTTGGAGCCCATCCTCCCTCAGCAGTTTTAAGGAATTGCTCTATTGTCTTCTAGCTTTCAGTGTTGGTGTTGAGAAGGCCTGTGCCAGCTGAATTCCTTATCCTTTATAGTGACCTGTTTTCTCTGTAAGCTTTTGTGATCTACTCTTTGTCCACAATGTCCGGAAACTTCAAAGTGTTGTGCTTTGTTGTGAGTCTTTGTTCATTTATTGTGCAGAGGACATAATGGCCCTCATCTATATTGAAACTCGTGTACTCATGTCCTTTTTTCCTGGAAAATTACATTGAATTATTTCTCAGATAATTTCCTTCTCTTTATTTTCTCTGTTTTTCTGTCTCTGTACCCATTTTCTGTCTCTGTACCCATTTAAAATGTTAGTCATGTGTTGGACCTTTTGAATTGATCCTTTAGTTTTCTTATCTTCTTTCTTCTGTTACAATCTTCATCGTTTGGTTATACTTTCAGTGTAGAGTTGCTCATTTTAATGCTCCAGTCTTTCTGAAACTTTTATTTCTGTTACATCTTGAATTTCCAAAAGCTCTATTTTATTTTCTGAATATTCATCTGTAATAGCATTCTGATTTTGTTTCAAGTATCTAGTAGATTTGTTTATTTCTGGGGATGTTATAGGTTCTTTTTTTGCAGTTTTTTCTGCTCCTTGCAGTATGGCTGTTACCTCTGAGTTCTTTATGATTGTTTGTTTTGGTCTCTATCTTTTATGTTAGAGTGTTTGGTGATCTTTGACAATATTCGTAGTTATACGTTAGTCCAAAAAAAGCCTCCTAGAACCTGTGTCTGTGAGTGTGAGTGTGTGTGTGTGTGAGTGTGTGTGTGTGTGTGTGAGTATGAGTATGTGTGTGTGTGTGTGTGAGTATGAGTATATGTGTGTGTGTATGTGTGTGTGTACGCATAAGTGGGAGACACGTGGCACATTAGGCAGAGGCCTTGCCATTTCATTGAGAAACCTTCAAATATTAGTGTATCTGCAGGTGTTTTCCTCTTGAGGCTGTCAATTTCCCCAAAAAGGGACCGTCTAATCTCCTGCCTCAGTCAGAATTGAGAGCTTAGTCAGGGAAGGGCCTGGCAAAGGTCATGTTCTTCAGCATGCAGAATTTTATTAAATCCCATTATTTTCAATAACTGTTTTACTTTAGCTATATCTGATGTCCCCAAGACTAGAGACTTACTCATTTATTCCCTCCAGACCTTGATTTTAGATCTTCAGTACACTGCCTGGGACAGAGGATCTGGGAGGTCTTGTTACTCTTTCTCCAAGCTTTCAACCAGTTCTCCTGTTTCTAGCTCTTCACTCCCTTGACATCAAATATATCTGGTACCTTCAGTTCTTATGCCTGTTAAGGGTTCTCTGGTGTGAATTGGCTTGCTTCTTCTTGGCGTCCCTCCCTGCTGGCAGAATTGAAAAACATTTAGCAGAGTGGAGAAAGAGGAAACCTAAGATAGTTACCCCTTGCCATCTACTTTCCATCTTTGAGAGATGTGCGTCTAATCTGCTCTCCAATCCTTTCTGCCCCATGGATTTCTTCCATTTTTATTCTTTTTACTCTCACTTCAGGGAGTGTTCAAGAGGAGAGAGGTTCAATCCCCCAAGTCTACTGAAAGACCCTAACTACCTTTTTCATTTTGCCCTTTTAATTTCACTGTAGATTTATTATGAGGTTCAGGGGAGGTTCTTTGGCTAAATCACTAGGCAGTTCACCTCTGTCTGTTAGCTTCAGGAAGGCCGATTTTGTAAACTAGGAGACAGCATGTTGACAGGTCTGTCTTTGCTCTGTAATCACCCTGGAAACTCTCCAGCTTCACTTCTTTGACAACAAGTTGCCTGTTACATTGTAGGGAGCATAGTCTACCTAGGCATTTACAGATACTGGATTATATTTTTCATTGCTTTTTTTTTATGGGGAGTGTTTGAAGTGTATCTATGACTAAGCACACAAATATTACTTTGTTTCGGAAATTAGAGCTCATCCCACTCTCTCCTCTTTTTGGGCCTGTGCACTGTTCTACCTTTTCTTTTGTCTCATACATCATGAAATCATCAAGAGTGTGTTCTGTAGAGCAGCAGAAAAGTAGTTTATGTACTGCAATTCATCTTTCTCAAAGAACATAGAATATATAATATTTGTGGCTTTAAAACTCATTCAGGTTAGGTGCCTGATAATACATTTTCTTTGAGGGCCTAATGGAAACATTAGTTAAATAATTTTTGTATAATTATTATGTGTTCATTAAACTCTTAAAGATTAACAGTACATAAGCATGGTTGATTCAAGTTTTGCTTAAAGTACACCCCCTCAAACCTTCTCCTACATTAGTTGCAAATTACTCATTAAGCCCTTTTACAACACTTGAAAATAGAAACCAACTAAAAAAATAGAACTCAAAGGTTAATTATTTCTATTAACAAGGAATGGAATGAGAAGGTTAGAACTTTTCTGTCATTTTATGCAGGCATTAAGTAAGAGATACCGAGCCGGTGGGGCCTTTTTTGCCCATAGGGTTCACATCTTTCTTTCTTAGACCGTTTCTTGTGGAAATGTGTAGTTGACTTGCTCATTGCTTTCCTGTGGACTCCAAGTTTGTTCGTGTGTGTGTGTGCGCGTGTGCATGCGCGCAGCAAAGAGGACAATCCCTGGTGCGTGCAGAGATTGACTGATTGACTGGTTGATTGATTGCATGACTAAGTAGGCAGAGAGATGGCAGGTATTTTAACCACATCTTCTGTTTAGATAGGCTGCTGGTGAAAGTATGTGTTATTGAATCTGCCATGAACACTTCCTTCACCTCTAACTCCTAATTTCTTCGTGGATGTCACTTCCCATAGGAGCCTTCCCTGATCACTCCACTTCTCCCAAATAGAGTAGATGTGTCTGCCATGTATTTATATAGTACCCTGAGCCACTTACCATGCTGCTTCCCTGTATCCCTCATCGTGTTAGGCTCTGTAAAAGCAGTGTTGCTCATCATTGTCTGTAACTCTGTCTTTTGTTCAAAGAAAAGCACCAAAGTAGATGATTTATTTGATTACTGCCCACTGAGTTCTTCTGCTGTCGGTCTCAGCCTCAGTCTTAATCACCTGAAATCATGCTTTAGTCTGTCATGATAGCTTTTTTTGGTAATTAGGGTAGTCTATTCATTTGTATGCTGTCTATATGCTCTTGAAATGTTTCGCTATAAAGTCAACATTAGAACTATGAGTTTTGTTTTATTGCAATGATAATGAAGGTATGAAGAACTCAGTAAAATTCAAACCAGTCTCCAAGTTTGTTCTTCAGCTAGAGGAACCTGCCCACTATTGTTTAAAAAAAAAAAATAGCAGCCTTATTGAGATATAATTCATATACCATAAAATTCAGCCTTTTAAAGTTTACAATTTGATGTTTTTTAATATATTCCACAGAGTTGTGTAACCATCACTGGTATATAATTGCAGAACACTTATCATTTCCCAAAGACACACCATACTCGTTAGCAGCCACTCCTCATTCTGCTTTCTGTCTCTATGGATTTGCCTATTCTGGATATTTCATATAAATGTCATCATACAATATGTGGCCTTTTTGTGTCTGGCTTCTTTCGCTTGGCATGATGTTTGACAGGTTCATCCATGTGGTAACATATTTTTGTACTTCATTCCTTTTTATGGCTGAATAATATTCCACTGTAAGCACACTTTGCAGCAGTCAATGGGCATTTGGGTTATTTCCACTTTTTGGCTATTATGAATCGTGCTGCAGTGAACATTCATGTACAAGTTTTTGTGTTGACATATGTTTTCAATTCTGATAAGATGTGATCTTATCAGGATTCAGTTATTGCCTTTAGATTACAAATGATTGGGAACTTAAAAATAATGTTATTCATGTATAACATACATACGGAAATCGTAAGTGTTTACCTCAGTGGTGAACACACCCATGCGATAAGAGCCAGGATCTAGAAAGAGAACATTGCCAGTATTGTTGGGAACTTTGATGTTTGCTTTGGTGTGGGTTATCTAAATTTACTTGAATGCTCTGGCAGAGCTGAAAGCTTAACTATATATTTGGAACATAAGCTCAGTAGATGGCTTATTGTATAGAATTGCAGTGATTGAGGTAATGGACTCTAGGGTCTCAACTGCTTGGGTTCAAATCCCAGCTCTACCACTTGAGACCATGGGCAAGTTACTTAGCATCTCTGTGCCCCAATTTCCTCTTCTGAAAAATGGGAATAAGACTACCTCATAGGGAGTATTAATATAAGTAGATTGCTTAGAAAGTTGCCTGATGATCATACTAAGTGCTGTATATGTGTTACCCATTATTATGATTATTGTTATGATTGTTATTATTGTGTATATCTTCTCTAGAGTATAAGCTACGCTTGTCTGACTTATTTATCACTGTATTCCCAAAGACTAGCACTGTGCCTGGCACATAATAGATTTTCAGTCATTTTTTGAGGAAGGAAGGAAGGGAGGGAGGGAGAAAGGAAGAGAGGGAGGGAGGGAGGAGGGAAGGAAGGAAGGAAGGGATTTTAAATAATGAGTGGCAGAATTCCTAAATCCTTTTCTGAAACTGCTTTTGACAGCTACACTGTCTTTTATTTACAACAGCTTTTGGAGCTGTTTGACAGCGAAGACCCTCGGGAACGGGACTACTTAAAAACAGTCTTACACAGAATTTATGGCAAGTTTCTTGGTCTTAGAGCATTTATCCGAAAACAGATTAACAATATTTTTCTAAGGTAAGTGGAGGGTGGGGGGAGAAGGAGAAGCAAAGTTGGTGGTTTTATAGAAGTATTAAGTAAACCTCAAATATTTGACCATAGTGTACTGACTTTTTCTCTTTTTCTTTTCTCTCCTCTCCTCCCCTCCCCATCCCCTCTTCTTTTCTCTCTCTTTTTAGGTTTGTTTATGAAACAGAACACTTCAATGGTGTAGCTGAACTGCTGGAAATATTAGGAAGGTAAGCACATTTTTATCTAATTGCTAATCTCAGGTGAATGTCGTTGTGACAGGTTCAGGTGGCACAGGGAAATGCTACCCCAAATCCCTTGCTTGTATGTACATCGGGTCTCATCTGTGCTTATAGCATGTTTCCCAGCTGACTCTACAAGACACAGTTTTGTGTTTCCCTTGTTCCATAATTATGAATTGCTATTTTTTTGGAATGACTGAAAGAGCTAACAGTTTATTCATTATTCATCTAATTGCAGTCAGGCCAGTTACTCCAAAGCATCTTATTCTTGTCAGTTTCATTTCTAGGCTACCTATCCGCTGCCATAATTTTTGAAAGTTAAGTTTATAATAAGTTAGAAAGATTGCCATTTTCAAAGGGTCCATGTACCCAGGTGAAGTTCTTGAACAGCTGCTGCCTGGAGTAGTGGCATGAATTGGAAAGAGACAGCTGTTGTGTGGGTTTCTACACACAAGAGAGCTAATGTAACTGGATGATGTGATTACTTAGTCTCTCCTCCTAATATGAGGAGAGAGGGAAGGTGGAGTCACACGGTTCTCTCTGGGACTTCCCATAGTTGGGCTCTTTACCCAGGGGTATTCTTGGCCTGAGCCAATTTCAGGAACGGGAAGGAATGATGTCTGGAAATGGAAAGGGTCATCAGTGAGCAAGGCAGGCGATTATTTGGGGAAGGAAAAGAGGGAAGGAAAAATAAAGAGTTGTTGATACAAAAGCTTTTGGGAACTATCCAACTAGGTGTAAGAGCTCAGGAGCCTTTGCTGGGAGATCAGAAGCAAATTTCCTTCTTTTAAATTTCCTTCCTACTTAAAGATATTCTTTAAAGCAACTAAGAAGTCTTGAATGCCACTGGGGTGGGTTTTGGGTTGTTCTGGACTCAACATAAACTGATTAAGATTTAACCTAATCTCACAAGAACAGTGTCTCAATTTAGCTTGTTGTGGTAACATTGCTAATTCATGTCTCTTTTCTTTTTCCTAGTATTATCAATGGCTTTGCTTTACCTCTTAAGGCCGAACACAAACAGTTTCTGGTGAAAGTGTTGATCCCTTTACACACTGTCAGGAGCTTATCACTCTTCCATGCCCAGGTAGAATTTTGTACAACTACTTTTGGAAGCAAAATAAAGTTTGCAAACCCAGTGTTTCGTTGATATTGTTATTTACTTAATTTACACAAACAAAACGCTTCTTAAAGTTTAAAATATTCCCCAAGGCAAATAAAAATGTGTATATATTTTCCTATGTATAGGAGTGTCATGGGAATATTTTTCAAGTGGGAGGAGCATTTGTTTAATCATATCATTTTACAGAGAGAACTTAGATACTTGCCCAAGTTCACACAATTATATACTGAACAGGTTGCATATAATAAAATGTAATGGGCTTTTCAGATTTGGACCTTTGTACATGTGTAATCATTTTGGGATGTTCTTGAATCTTTTAGCTCATCCTCATTTTGCATTAGTCTCCTTGCCCTTTGCCCCCTCTTCTAGTTCATTCACCATTCCTTTCTCACTTTCTATATACAAATAACACTCTCACAAGTAAACAAATCAATCAGTGTTTTCACTTACTTTTATTTTTAGCCTCCATTACTTTAAAAAGCATACCCTGTCTAGTCCCCACTCTAATTTCCCTGCTAACACTGCCTTGAATGGTAAGCATGTCACTAGGAGGTAGATAAATGATCTAGTGGCATTTTAATTTTACCAGTTCAAACCTCTGACGCCCTCCTCCTTGCAATGGGAATGTTTTGAGTTTGCGTAAAAATGTAACACATTTTTCAGAGTGGTGTTCCTCTTTAAATGTGAAATGCTGTGTTTCGAGGAAAAATTAGTCCATATGCTTCTAATTTAGAACACCATCAAAATGTTGTTTCGCAAGAGTGGATTTCTTGTCCAAGAATCTTTACGAGCCCTTTTGCAGATCTTGTCTCTAGTTTTTGAAATAGGATATCACACTTTACGATCATTTACAAATTCTTACCTCGATGAGTTAGCATCAGATGTAGAACTCTTCGTGTTTGTCCAGGGCTCTACCTGTGGCAGGTACAACCTTTTATCTTTCCATGAAGCTGCTTCAGTTTGCGCGTGCCATTTCATGCCACCAGCAATGTTTTTAGTAAGTGCCTGCTTCTCATGTAGGACTCTTCTGGAACCACAGTAAGACCCAATACTGTTGATGTTCCAGCAAAGAGAAAAGAAGCCCATGAGATGTAGCTCAAACTATATGTAGATGAGATACTTTCAGAATATACTGGATGTGCTGTTTCACCTCTGCTTTTCATTAGCTGAATATTTCATGTCCCAATATTCTTTTTAAAAAAATTTCCCTGGAGCCTTGTTAGTGTCAATCTTTGGCTTGAAAAAGTAGCTTCATATTTTGCTTTATATATACTTTATTTTAAAAATGAATTGAATGTGAAGTTATTAAAACCAGACTCTGGAAACTTTTTAGGGCTTTTTAATAATACATCTTTGAGCCCTGAGTATATAGAATTTCCAATTTTGTCTTTTGTCTGTTTCTTTCTCCAGCTGGCATATTGCATAGTACAGTTTCTGGAGAAAGATCCTTCACTCACAGAACCAGTAAGTATTTTTTCCATAATTTCAAAAAACTTCAGAAAGACCACTTTTCATGGCGTATATAAGAAAATTAACTGCAATTTGTTTTTTCTCCTTTTCATTTTAGGTTATTAGGGGATTAATGAAATTTTGGCCCAAAACATGTAGTCAAAAAGAGGTAAGTGTTCAATGTCAGTGTGTTAATAGCTTACTCGAGCACTGAGATAATAAGCATGTGTAAAAATGCATTATCTCCTCTAATCCTCATTGTAACTCAGCAAGGCAGGACTGTAAATATTCTCATTTTACTAGTTATGAAATTGCTATTTAGAGGTTAAGTAGCCTGCCTGGGTGTGCTAAGTACAGGTGATTAGGCCACAACCTGCCTCCCTGATTCCTGAACCCTGGGCTTTCACCCTGGGCTGCTCAGCCCTGGGTAAGCCCAAGGCAGACCCCAGTCATGTGTCCAACTGTCTAGCTCTAGTGATGTCCCCTTCCTAGTGACCACCTACATAATATGAAGGTTTTGCTGTCACTGTTGATAGATGCTACAGCAAGCTGCCCCAATACCTACTTTAAAGCATCATGTAGGTGGGATCTTACTATGTACAATCTTAAAATATATTACAGACCTTTAGTTTCAGCTGTTCACAGGTGGCCCTGGAAATCTCTGATCTACAATCATTTGTACTTTTGCCAAGACCTAAGTGGGCATGTGCTGTGTGAGGTTGCTGTGGAGAAAGTGAGGCTCTTAGCTTCGCGGTGAGCCTAGCTGGGCCCCAGATCTGCACCCACTTTTCTGAAAGGTTAGAAACCATATGGAAAATGGCCCAGAAACAAAAGTCAGCTGTTAGTTTTTCATTTGGAGAGTATTTTGGAAGAACTTCAGAATGTTTCTTAACAAATGGCAAGGCTCGACTCTATTTCGCTTTTAACGGAAACACCCTCCTTCTCAAATCAGCTACGATTCTCCAGAACCCTACTTTACACATTTTCAGAAAATCATCTAATTTCTTAATACCTGTTAGGTAAGATTAAACTATGCATTGCTACCCAGATGCATCTCAAGATATGAAAACGTCATTTTTCGTACTTTAATTGCAGGCTTAATTTTTTTTCTAGGCAGTTATTTCTTCATACCTAAATAGGAAAGTGGTTTTTATTTCTGTCAGTTTTCCATTTTATTTAAAACAAGTGACCCTACTATTGATTTGACTCCATTTTGTGATCTAAAAGCTCTGGTTTTGGAGGCAGATGGTACTGAGGTCACAAGATTCATTGTGCTCTGTAGCGAGTGAGTGCGTTCGTATGTATATGTGTGTAAGTGTGGAGATTGGGTCCGTGTGTGCTGAGGGCTTTAGAGTGGCGTGTGTGTGTGGCTGAACCTCCTCATTTGTGTCTCTCCGACTTTGTGTGTTCTGCGAACTGGTGTCTCTTAGAGGAGCGCCTAACACATAGCAGGGGCTGTAAATGTTTGGCAAATATCTGCATGTGCTGCTGCCGTGAGCTTTGTCCATCGTGCAGGAGGGCCACTTGCCCACTGTTTTAAAAATATGGAGGAGAGGAGGAGAGCCCCAAAGGGATAGTCCCATTTCCCAGGGCCCTGTGGCAGTGTGTAAGTACCCCTCATTCTGTATAATAGATGTAGCACATAGAGTATTTTTTCCAAAGTAAATAGAATCACATTTTCAGTGCCATAGGGAATTTGTTCTTAACAAGTACTCTCTGGTGAATTCCTTGTGAAATGAACATCTAACATAAGTTAAACCCTGATTTGTTTTGTTCATGTTTGGTTTTATGTATAAATTTTCATTATATTAAAACTGTGCAAAACCCTCATTAATCCTCATTGTCCATATGGATTTTTTAATCAAACACCTGACACTTTGTGTTTTGCATGTACTTCCAGGTCATGTTCCTTGGGGAGCTGGAAGAAATATTGGATGTGATTGAACCTTCACAATTTGTTAAAATCCAAGAACCTTTGTTTAAACAAATTGCCAAGTGTGTCTCTAGCCCCCATTTTCAGGTTAGTAATAAGAGGGCATGAACCAGAGGGGCTTATACAACACCTATTATTTTGGTAAAGTTTCATTGGTGTTGAAAGAAGTGTAATGGACACTAGCTACCTGTTGTTTTTATTGGCTGTTTTTTCACACGATGACAATGCTTTTGGTAATCACCACCTTCATCTTAACACTTGCTACATGACAGCCACTGTGATGGTGCTTTCTGCCCAGTAACTTGAATTCTCAGGACCACTCTGCAAGGAGGGCATTATGATTTTTACAGATGTAAACACTGACCCTCAAAGTGGTAAAATAACATGTCTCAAGTAAAAGGGCTGAATAAGAGGTGAACTGTTAGGGCTCCTATAGTGTGTAGGAGAGAATGCTGAATAAAGCTTAAAAGAAAAAGAGAATGCTGACATTCTATACGGTGCCAGATGTTTTACATACGTTACTCCTAAACTTCAGATTATCCTCTGAGGCTTCCCCCCCCCCCAACTTTCTAGATGAGAAAAATGAGGCTCAGAGAATGATTTGCTCAAGTTCCCCAGTTAACAGGGAGTGGGGAGTCCCATAGGCGTAGCTTCTGGTGAAAGCCCCGTGCCCTTCCTGTGGCACCACTCTGCCTCCTTGTGGCCGCTCTGGGAGAACACAGGGAGGGTGAGCCTGGGCAACCCTTTTCTCGACTGG
The DNA here is from genome assembly GCF_009873245.2 of Balaenoptera musculus. Classification (NCBI taxonomy): domain Eukaryota; kingdom Metazoa; phylum Chordata; class Mammalia; order Artiodactyla; family Balaenopteridae; genus Balaenoptera; species Balaenoptera musculus. Next base: position 137,959,396 of record NC_045786.1, on the reverse strand, counting down.
GGACATTTTAGCAGTGCTGTGGGACCCACACTGGAGAGAAGAAGGTGATCTTGGGTGAAACACGTTAGGTTTTATACTTTGGCTGTCTCACTAAAGGTCCAAGTCACAGACCTAGAGAATTGACTCTTTATATACTGCCTGTTGATTTGAAGACACTGTTCAGATTGTAGTTGGCAGCACAGAACCCCATTACTAACATGGGGGACTTGATGGTGGACTTTTCTCTGAGCTGTCATTATCCTGCATAGTTAGAGACACTGGCTGTAGTTGTTGTTTTAATTTTTGACCTAAAGACATCTTAGTATGTCAAGTCAGTGATCTTATGACAACCTTGCAATTGTACCACAAAGCCAAAACAAACAAACAAAAAAAGAGTAGAAACCATTACATGAACCATTACCTTCAGATGATATGACACGTCTAGATTTTTTTAAAAATGCGGGACACTATGTAGATGTTTTACATGTTACACATGGCCTGTGGTGCTCAAATATCTGGATTGTTTACCTTATTTTTCAGTTTGTATCATGTGTTTGTGGTAATGGAGGGCAAAGAGCAGGACTCTCTTTTCAGATGAGAACCACCAGGGAGCCTTAAATGAAGCTCAGAAGCTTAGAAAGGAGACAGAGTGTCGTAATTAGCTAGGGCTGTGTCTTAGGGCTACTCTAACGAAATACCACAGACTCTGGTGGCTTATAAACAACAGAAATTTTTTCTCACAGTCCTGGAGGCTGGCAGTCTGAAATCAGGGTGGCAACACAGTTGGGTGAGGGCTCTCTTCTGGGTCACAGACTTCTCGCTGTATCCTCACATGGTGGAAGGGGCTAGGGAGCTCTTGGGAGCCTCTTTTAAAAGGCACCAATCTCATCATCTTTGGAGGTTAGGGTCTCAACATAGGAGTTTTGGGGGAACACAAACATTTAGACTGCAGCAGGCTTCCATAACAAAACACCCCACACTGTGTGGCCTAAACAACAGGAATTGATTTCTCATAGTTCTGTAGGCTGGAAGTCTGAGATCCGAGTGCCAGCGTGGTATGCCTCTGTGAGGGCTCTTTCTGGCTTGCACATCTTCTCACTGTGTCCTCACATGGCCTTTCCCTCCTGCATGCTTCAGGAAAGAGAAGGAAATCTCTCTCTTCCTCTCCGTATAAGGCCACCAAGCCTATCGTATTAGGGCCCCACCCATATGACCTCATTTAACCTTAATTAACTCCTGTCTCCAAATGCACTCACACTAGGGGTTAGGGCTTCAGCATTTGGATTTCCTGCAGGAGGGGGAGACGGGGATGGAGGTAGGGGGGGTGGGGACACAATTCAGTCCATAGCAGAAGGAAAAAGAATTTTAAATTCCTTGACAGAAGTAAAACTGAGAACAAAAGAAAGAAGGAGAGTAAAGAAGTTCTTTGTTCATTCATTGAGTGTTCATTGGTTCATCCAGCAAACATTTATCGAGTGTCACTCTGTGTAGTCAGATGCCGCTCACTACTTGCCCAGGTGTGGCACTGGGGTTAGAAGGCTCTGAGCTAGAGACACTGCACTGTGTGTGTGCGCGGGAGGACAGTGGGTCCCAGGAAAGTAGTGGTTCTGTCCTGCTGTCAGACATGCTAATTTTCACTTTGCATAAACAGTACCTTTCCTCTTTAAAGGGCTTTGCTGGATACTGACTTTCTTTCTTTAAGTGATTTTACATATTGATAAATAGATACATAGAACTTAGGATACTTATTAGCATTAAGTAGCAGGTAAATACTAGACTCCTAGTTGGATACAGGAGAAGCCTAGGTCTCTCTTCCTTTACCAGCACCCCCCTGTGGCCTCTTTAGAAGCTTCTCCTGTGGGCTGTTTTCAGAGCAGCCTCATCCTCGTTCCTCCTCTTCGCCCCGCCCTTCCCTTGCCTTGTGCTCTGCCTGCCTCAGCCACACGTATGCTTCGTGTTTCGAGACACGTTGTCCATGTTGGTGCCTCTGCCCCCCTTTCCTGTAATTCCTTTGGCCTGGAATGCCCTTTGCTTCTTTCCTTCATCCTTCAAAGCCCAGCTTAGATGCTGTGGCCTACGGTACACTTCTGCCACTCTTCCTCTCCCCCTAGTCATCTGGATTGTTCTTTCTGCTCTTTCCTCTGGCACTTTATTTCTAGATCTGATACAGCATCTATCACAGTTCATGTTGGATTGGGGATCGTGGAACCCCCTTTCCCTACCAGCACACGAGCTCCATAGGGATAATGGAGTGAAGAGGTGAAGGAGGGACTTAGGGGTCTGTCACTTGCTAGCCGTGTGACCTTGAGGCTATGGCTTATCTCCTCGGAGCCTCAGTTTCCTCATTTGCAAAATAGAAATAATGGTATCTACTCTGTGTGTTGGTTGTGAGGATTAAATGAGAAAATATGTAAGTGAAACACTTACCACAGTGCCTGGCATATAGTAAACATTCAATATTTGTGAATTATTTTCTTTGTACTCTCAGTGTCTAGTGCCTTATGAGACCCAGGATTTTTTTGTGAACCAAATTGAATAATGTAAATGGAAAGGTTCTAATTTCTCAGAGTCTATTGGTGGGCACAGGTTGTACCATTTTATTAAATTAAATGATTACATTTAAGTTAAATTTAAATTTATTTAATTAAAACATAATTTCTTAATCTGTATGAATAAAAGAAGCCACTCTTTTTTCCCTTTCCCCATATAACTACTCTTTTTAGAGGCTTTTAGATTTTTTTTTTTGAGACTTTGGTTTATTGGAATTATTATTGTTATTTTAGATTACTTTTTAGATTTTTTTTTTGAGGCCTTCCTCTGAATTCAGAGAGTCAGTTGATAAATGTGGCAGTCAGAAAAGAGGGGTCTGAGGTAGCAAGCGAATGTACGTACAGCCAGTATCCCTGAGTCCTAAACTGAGTGACTTCCTCCTGGCTTACCCAGTTCAAAGGAAGGGACCAGAAATGAACTCTGGAAAGAGTCTGGGCACTAGACTCACATCCCAGTTTATCATTGACTAGCAGTGTGACTGTGGCCAGGTTCCCGATCTCTCTGACCCTCAGTGCCCTCTTCTGTACAGTGGTTCCCACTCCTTGCATGGTGGTAAGGATGACACATTCTGCCTGCAGGGTGGGCACAGTGCCTGGCCATAGGAGGTGCTTAGCAAATGCGCCTGCTCTGCAGGGATGGGCAGCTGGGTTTTCTTCAGCAGCTACTGACTGAAGGCCAGCCACGCGCTGCGCCTTGTGGTTGATCTACAGTGTGCGGGATGAAAGAGGTGAGCCAGGAAGGGGATTAAAGTGATGGGGAAAACAGTGTAGCATTTAGAAGTAGGGTGAGGGTGTCTGGAGCTTGCGAGCTGTGTAGGGAAAATGTGGAATCAGATGAAATGGGCATTGTTAAAGGAGAATATAAATAAGTAGGTAGGAAAAACTTCTTTTTCTTCCCCAAATTGATGAACCACTTTGGAACTTTCTGAAAGATTTTAAACCCCCAAAAATGTAAAGTGTGATTAATATTTAATTTTATACTTGATTGAATGATATTAAGATAGTCTTAAAATACTTTTGTTTAAAGAGATTATAATTTTGTTTTATCTTTGTCTTTCTCTCTCTCTTAACATTTTATTTTTCTTTTCTCAAAGGTGGCGGAAAGGGCACTCTATTATTGGAATAATGAATACATCATGAGTTTGATAGAAGAAAACTCTAATGTCATCCTTCCCATCATGTTTTCCAGTCTTTATAGGATTTCAAAAGAACATTGGAATCCGTAGGTTTTCACAGTTTTCCCCCTCCGTCCCTCCCTCCTCCCCTTCCTTCCTTCCTTCCTTCCTTGCTTCCTTCCTTCTTCCCTCCCCCCACCCTCCATCCCTTCTTCCCTCTTTCTCTCTCTCCCCCTCCTTTGGCCTCTCTTCCTCCCTCCTTCTCTTTTGCTTATTAATAAAATGTCTTGTATGTATGCTATGTGTCAGATGTTGTGCTTGATGCTGAAGATAGATATGTGAAAAGATAAAATCCCTACATTTTAGACATTCACTGACTGGTTGGGGAGACCCACAAATAAACAGATATTTTATAAAACAGTGTTTTAAGTGCCGTTATATTCAGATATCTGTTTACTTGAGGGCTTCTTGACCTGTCTGTGAATGTAGCAGAGGTATTTTGGGGATGCTCTGGGTCAAGAGGAGAAGTTTGTGGATATTGATAGGGTGATGATGCTCAAACTGAATCTTAAAAGAATTTGGCAGGTGGATGGGATGGAGAAGTCCATTCAGATAGTGGGTCTACCCATCACAGAAAAAAGTCACAAAACGGTAAGAAGCACCTGTCATGTTCTGAGACCTGTGAATTTGGGAGGGCTGAAGCACAAGGGATTTTGGGGAGGTTGCTGGAAGATAGGGTTAGAAAGTGGAGTGGTGCCCATGTGAGTCTTCACCAAGTGGATGATAAGGAAACACTAAAGAGTTGTAAGAAGGGAAGTGCTCTGAACTGATTTGCATTTTAACAAGATCCATTTCTTAAAAACCAGTTCAGTCACTATATGGGTTCTCTAGGGGGAGAAACATTTTAAAATGTCCAAAGAGGATTTTATCATCTAGTCTTATGGAAGTTAAAGCATTCTGTATTTGAAGAGCTTTACATATTTCTCTGTGGAATAGAAAGAAAATTTAATGTGGCATTAAAAATTAGAGATAATTTAGTATATTCGTAGTATGTTTGTCTAAAAGTTTTACATACAGCTATAAAATACCATATTTCTTACTTTTCACATTTGTCAAATTTTATGACTAAAACTTATAAAAATAAAGAGCTAGCAGACAAATCTCATTATGTAGATAGCCTCTGGAGAACCTAGAGAGTGCTTCTAGCAAGTGTCTGTAACTGCTCAGTAGATTGTATTTGGCTCTTCTCCATCACTGCCCATCCTATTTGAGAAGGTCGTTCCCCATAAGTTTCCCTTTTAATGGACACAGGGCAGAAGCAACACAGCAAGTCCACTTTCTTATGAATGTTTTAGAAACATCAAACCCAGGGTTTATTATATGGCCTAACTTTTACCAATGCCTTTTTCAGTGGTATTCGAAACACATTAAAGGGAAGTAATGTCGTGTAGTTTTGCAAAGGGCAATGTTATTTAGACTCTAGTCTGAAGATACCAAGCCCGTCATGGCAGAGTCCTCACATTGCCAAGAGCTTATTCTTCCACTGGATAAGCATAGGCAGCCGTTTGGCTCTTTAGCTGTTTAGTATTGCACAGCTAGTAGCAGCCATCACCAGCTTGCCAGTTACCTTACCAGCCTGTGTATTGGGTCAGCAAGGGGACTAAGGAGTGGATGGACTGATGCAAATCCCAACTAGAGACATAACTCGTGGTAAACTGCCCAGCTTACAGAGGCTTGGTATCATCTTTGAATATGAATTATAGATATATAAAATTTGTTACCATGGGAACAGCCTTTGATTTTGATGAATTATGTATATTATCACTTTAAAAATAAAATTCTATGCAAATTCAGGTCTCAAAGGTTGGTCCTACCACAGGTGCTCATTTTTAGGGTGAAGTTGCTTTATTTTTATGCTTGCCTTTTTATTAAATGAAATTAACAAGTGCCCACAGGCAAGTCTATTCTGGGTACCCATAATTAGGAGGGCAAAATTAGATTTTGTTTTTCTAATCCTGCCAACCCCTCAGAAAGATATCTTACCTAAAGAATGTAGCTCTCTTGATGTGGAAGTGAATTGTAGGTCATTTCTAGTTGTTCCAACTAAAAAGGGATGGAGACTATGCAGTGTGAGGCGCTCATTCAGGTAAAGGCTGTACACCCACTTTCTTCATTCAGCATCCCATTATGTGGGACTAACCAATACATTCCCTCCTCTCTGTGCTTCCAGGGCTATCGTGGCGTTAGTGTACAATGTGTTGAAGGCGTTTATGGAAATGAACAGCACCATGTTTGATGAGCTGACAGCCACATACAAGTCAGATCGTCAGCGGTAACTTTTTAAAGCTTTTTTGTCAGCCGTGCATAATACTATTGAGTTCTTTTTTTGGCTCTTTGCTGAAGTTGCCTAATTGTACCTGAAATCCTAAGCAGCAAATTTTATTTATTTCCATATTCATTTTCGCATGCTCATTAGCTGCGACTTTATTAGTCTGCCACTGGGTAACAAAGTGTCATTTTGAAAAAGGCTGCTTTCCTTCTTCCCTTCCATAATGTTTCTCTTCTGCCTCAGGGTTAAGAGCCTGGCACATAACTGGTATTTCAGGTCCACTTAAGGGGACCATCAGGTAGTTTGCCATCTGGAGTCGCTCCCATTCTGAACTAGAATGGGGCTGATTTGTACTTCACTCCAGCAGCAGGAGAGATGAGGCACCGTTTTTGTTTAGCTCTTTGGCCCAGAACTTACTTTCTATACTAGAAGCCAACAAACTCCTTACGATTTAGAGAGCAGTGAAAAGAACAAGGAGGTAAAGTGTATTATACAAATCTTGAAATGTTTAAGATCAAAGGGGAGCAGAAACCAGTTGAACTCTTTATAGTAAATGCTCTGGTTTAGTAGGCCTTCCTTGAGTTCGTTTACATGATTCTTCAATTTTGTTATTTCTTGTTCAATGTGTTCACTTTCCAAAAGATGTTGTCTTAGTCCGTTTGGGCTGCTATGACAAAAGACCACATTATGGGTATTTTATGGGTAGCTTATAAAGAACAAAAATGTATTGCTTACAGTTCTGGAGTCTAGAAGTCCAAGAGCATGGCACCAGCATGGTTGGATGAGGGACCTCTTTCTGGTTCATAGCTGGTCTCACTATGTCTTCACATGGTGCAAGGGACGAGGGATCTCTGTGGGATCTCTTTTATAAAAGAGCACTAATCCCATCCATGAGGGCTCCACCCTCATGACCTAATCACTTCCCCAAAGCCCCACCTACTAATACCGTCACCTCTGTGGGTTAGGATTTCAGCATATGAATTTTGGGGGCACACAGATATTCAGACCCTGGTTTGATATACTTGGAGAGATTGAGGAAAGTCTGGAGAGCTTGTTAGTAGTTGAGCCTCTGGGTTGGCTTTTCTCATCCAGAAGAAAATGTCAGCTTTGTGTATATCATAAAACCACGGACCTGCAAGGATCCCAGAGTTTTCATACTCAAGACCTGGCTGAACCTCCTGAGCAAAACTTTCTGTGGTTCCCTTGCATCTTTGTCCAATTTTTAATGTGTTACTTGGATTTTAGATAAAAAGAGCAATGAAAGGAAAGGTTTGGTGGCAGGGACAAAGGACCTTCACAGTGATTTTTTTTTTAATTACCAGGATGCAGTATAGAAAAGCGACTTAATTATGGAATATGGCAAGTGTTTAATGGTAGAGAGAAGAGACTGAGGTTTTTTATGCCACATTGAAATAAATACCAGTTATTGGATATGTTGTACCATACCTAAAGAACTTTTAATTTACTATACAGTATTTATAGTTGCTGCAAATCATTAAATTTATAGTAACCCTCCATGTTCCAAACTTAAATTAAAATCTTTAAAAAAATGTTATTTAAGTAAAGGAGATACAGGACACATTTTTATATTGTGACATACAATTAAGGAGTGCATTGTACATAATATCCTTTCTTTTATGGTAAGTAAAAACCCATTTTTATTGTCCTAGTTGAATAAGGATTAAATCTGTAGAATTCCATTAAGACTATTAAAGACCTTATTTCTAAAATATTCAAATCGATTGAATTAAATTCATTCATTTCTGTTGAATTTCAGAACTGTTTTCTGATCATTTATCATTTAAACTAAATAGGCCAAACTCTTGAAAAGGATAGGAATGAACCAAGGGGACCAGGAATAGACACTATGAAGCTGATTCTGATAATCTGGTATATTAAAGCGACTTATAGTGAGTGGACTTTCTTAATGACAGAAGGGTTTTTTGTTTTTTTTTTTTAATTTTTTATTTTATTTATTTATTTTTGGCTGTGTTGGGTCTTTGTTTCTGTGCGAGGGCTTTCTCTAGTTGCGGCAAGCGGGGGCCACTCTTCATCGCGGTGCGCGGGCCTCTCACTATCGCGGCCTCTCTTGTTGCGGAGCACAGGCTCCAGACGCGCAGGCTCAGTAGTTGTGGCTCACGGGCCTAGGTGCTCCGCGGCATGTGGGATCCTCCCAGACCAGGGCTCGAACCCGTGTCCCCTGCATTAGCAGGCAGACTCTCAACCACTGCGCCACCAGGGAAGCCCAGAAGGGTTTTTTTAAAGCCAGGGTAATATTTTGTCAAGTGAGCAATAGAAGGTTGTACTGAATAGTTGGAAATACTGGTTTTTCCATGGATGTGGGAAGAGAAAAAGAGACTAAAGAGATTTATTTGGTATTGTTAGACAAGAAATGAAAGGAGGATTTCACTTCCGGAAGGCAAGAAGTAACTAACTGTTTCAGTTCAGATCAAAATTTTTTAAGTATTACAAATCTGAAAACAGGTGGGTGGAGTAAGTAACACTGATAGATATTGATACATATGCCAACATTAGTGCTCTGTGAAATTGAAATTGGAAGAGAGTTTGACATTATCCCTAGTATGACAACTTGGTGGAGTTTTAAATTGCCACCTACAGGGAGAGAGAAAAGTGGGAAAGAATGGGGGTGACAGAAGCTATCTCAGAAATATTTAGGATTTTTGAAGATAAAGTTGTCAGTGTAAAAGATGTATGATAACTCAGCAAGAAGTTCATCTGGAAGAAAAGCCCCACAGGATAGACTGCGATGATTGCCATGCAACTCTTGATCAAAGGCTCGTGAAATGCTTCAGTAACAAGATGAGTGTTTTAATCATGTCAGCACTTAATTTCAACTGCAGATTAGGGCAGTGAGAACCTAACATATGTTTAAGCTGTTTTTTAGTTGGATAAGGTCTCTAAGCCCTTGCTTACCATCTTCTTCCTCCTCCAAATAGGAAGATCAATATGCATTGAAACTCAGCAGGATCTGTAGAATTTACTTTTAAATCAGTGTTCTGTGATAACATTTATTTAGACCTAATATTATCCCCGGACTGTACTGAGAAACCAAAAGTGGTAATTTACCAAACAGCTTGCTTTACAGTTAAGAATCTAGTATCCATAATGGTTGGAGAATTATCTAATCTTGCCCTTGTTACCCTATAAATAAAAATTTTCAGGATCAAAATTACCAAATAGGTAATTGTTTGAAAAACTATTACACTCATTGAAATTCATATTGTGCAGATTGTATTTGAGCTGGTTGGAACTAGTTGTAGTAAACAAGGCTTAAATTACCGAAATAATAATTATAAAATGATAATATTAATTACCATATTATATAATTAAATGTTCCCTCAATACTCTAGTGGAATGAGGTTATAAAATTCCTTAGATATTTCTAGAGACATTTTGGCGGGGGGGATGAAGATTAATTTCTGTTGCTGTAGATATCAATATAACTTTAAAAAATTGGTGACATAAAAAATATGAGGCAATGGAATTATATACACATTTCACTCAACCTATGTGGATTTCCTTCCCTGAGTACATATTGTACTGTAGTGAAGTACAAAATTCTTACTTAAGTGAAGTTAAATTCTTACCAAGTGAAGTTGCACAAGGACCATAATCTGCCATGCCTGGGGTGGCAGAGCCCCTGTTTTCAGGATTTATCTGAATTTATGGATTCACAAATGTTATCTGGGTCTGCTGTTTACTGGTTCATCACAACATGAAGAAACTAGGGACAGTGTAGTGAATTATTTTTAATAAATATGAAATTATTTAATGTATAGTATAGCCATGTATTCCTGGTTTGTGGACTTACTACTTCATTGATGTTAAAGTTAACATTCTTTATTTTATAAAAATATGGTAATCTAAAAATGTCCTTGGCAAAATAAAATTTGTTTACCCTATCTATCTATCTATCTATCTATCTATCTATCTATCTATCTATCTATCTATCTATCTATCTATCTATTTTTGGCTGTGTTGGGTCTTCGTTGCTGTGTACAGGCTTTCTCTAGTTGCGGTGAGTGGGGGCTACTCTTCGTTGAGGCACCCAGGCTTCTCATTGCGGTGATTTCTCTTGTTGCAGAGCACGGGCTCTGGGCACACGGGCTTCTGTGGCTCTAGAGCGCAGGCTCAGTAGTTGTGGCACTCAGGCTTAGTTGCTCCACGGCATGTGGGATCTTCCTGGACCAGGGCTCGAACCTGTGTCCCCTGCATTGGCAGGTGGATTCTTAACCACTGTGCCACCAGGGGAGTCCCTACCCTATTTTGAACATCTAGTTTTTTGGTAAATTTTTCCAAACAGTGAAATCTGAAAAGTCTGGAAGTCATTAGTCAAATTGATATTGAGCCAAATTTGAAGGCTTGGAACATTAAAAATTTAATACCCAATAATATCAACAAAGTTCTGTCCAGAATTAAAACTGAAATCACAGAAGAATGTTTAATTTGTCCATATATATAGGTATAAAATAAGTTAGTAATGTGGATTTTGTGGTTTAATACTTGTAAGAACAAGATTCTGCTAAAGAGTTTACATATACATAATGTAAGAAAAATGAGTAATAATAAAGAGGAAGTATATTTTCTTGACCTACTACATTCTTTGTATCAGTGTCATCTCTAGCAACCCTTTTGAGAAACTATTTGGAGACAAAAAGAAAATCAGATTTGAACTAGACCCAAAGTAAAAATGAATAATGTACCATTGGTTTTAGGCTAACAGATACATAAAAATGATCATCATTTTTCTTTCTTGGTAATTTTGAAGTTAATTTTCTTTATTAAGCTAAGTATAAAGGGATATTAATGTGAAATAGTAAAATATTCTTGTCATCTCCTACTCTATTTTATGTCTATATATGTGTCAAGAAAAAATAAAAAGCAAGAGAGAGAAAAACCAAAAATGCCAAACTTTTCAGAGACCTTTTAAAAAGTCTGGGGAAAAGTATGTCAAAGGGGCAGTTATTGTTGGATAATCTCTTTACACTTTCTCAGTTGTTTACCTTGTATTCTATTTTTTCCCCAGTGAGAAAAAGAAAGAAAAGGAGCGTGAAGAATTGTGGAAAAAACTGGAGGATCTGGAGTTAAAGAGAGGTCTTAGACGTGATGGGATAATTCCAACTTAACAAAAATAATGACAACAACCTTACTAACCTGTGGAGTCACACATTTATGTAGTAGAAGATGGAGCAGCAGTTTTCTGTATTGTGCAACTTTACAGTAGATTTCACATTTGTTTCATTATTACAACAGCACTGTATATACCTGTCTCTAAGTAAAGGAAAAAAAAAAAAGGACTTCAGTCCAAAGTTTGGACAGTAGATGGACTTCTCAGAACTTGGCAAACATAATCATTGTTCTAACCCTCTTTAAAAAAAAAAAAAAAAAAGCAGTCTTCGAAGATCTGTCAATGAAATTTGTATATTAAAATTCCATTATTGGGAGTTCCTTATTTATCATTAGCAGAGAGTATGAAACAATTTTCAAATGTGAACAATCTTAAATTTAGCTTGTCTTTCTGCTAAGCTGTTAAGTGTATTTATAGTAAAGGAAGGGAAAAAAAAGACTGTCATTTCCTTATAAGTTTGTATAACATCCTCCTCTGGGTAACTTGACTGTAATTTGACATCTTTTCCTTTTGCACATCTTCATGAGTTGAATGTCCACGTGGAATGGGGCCGTGAATTATAAAGGTCCCTGATAAAAGTTTTGTTCACTGGAGCGAACATCTTTCCAGTAAGCAGGTAGTCCTGGTACTCCTTTAGTTTTAAAATTAGGAGTAAAAGAGAGCAGGTGATAAACATAGTAGGGAAGGGAATTTTGGATTCACGCATCAGTTTATGGTGACTCCAAATCAATGTCTTGAATCCTTTGAAAACAGGCACTGGGACATCATAGGGTTCAGTACCTGACCAGTATTAGTTATGTACGTCATTGAACACACAAACCAGAGATGTTTTAGAAATGTCAGAAGACATCCTTTTGGACCATTTTGAAATAAGAAAGACAAACACTAAACAGTACAACCATGAAATTGATCACCAGGATTGTGAACCTAATTGGGAATAGAGTTGAGCAAACAGCTTGGACTGTTTGGAGTTGTTGCCTTACTTTTTAATATGTATTTATAAAGTATTCCAGCAAAAGAGGATGAAGCCTCTGGGAAAAAAACAACGTATTACAGTGTTTTTTGTAGATTCTCATTCTATATCCCATCACACAGCGCCGGCCCTGTTTTTAGCCAGAAAGGATTCAGGATAAACATTATTATGCATTCTAAATTGAATGCGTATTCCTAACTACTGTATTTGTTACCAAAAGTGGTTCTACAAATGCTACTGAAAAAATCTGGAAATTCCTAATGTCCTGAGTATTAATAATAAAGTTTAAAAATGCTTTTATATCAAAGGTGCATTGTGACCAAATTGTTTAAGAAAAACAAAAAACAAAATCTAAGGCTGTATTATAGATCTATCTTATTGGCTCTCTGCTTTGTATTTAAAAGAGGAAGCTTACATCTTGGGGAGTTAAAATGCTGATAAAACTTGTGTACATTATGTACTTACCTAAAGCAGTTGCATTATTGTGTACTGAAAGATATGTGTTTTGGGATTTATTTCCAGGATGCTTTTGCTTGTTATGGACTTGGCAGCAGTGAGTTGATAATCCTAAACAATCCCTTCCAGCAGTATTCGTGGTATAGAGCTGATTCTGCGTTCCTGTGTTGAATTGTGATAGTAGCAAACAGGAACATATGAACTGTTGTTGCTCTTAATAGAAATATGGTATCAATATGGGCTTGTATATTTTCTTCCTTCCATTTAAAATATAAGGTAGAATATGCAATTTTATTCTTTACAAGAAAAAAGGAAAAAAAAGAAGCCACTGACCTTTCTCCCCTATTAAGTGTTTCAGGATTATCAGGTCACAGTTTGTGCGTAAAGTCAGCTGATTATGGATATTGTCATCTCAATAACTTTGTAAAACAAAAACAAATTTGGCATTGTTAATTCTGAAAAAGAAACAGCAGTAAAAGAGTCATATGCAATACCAAACACAACATGGTTTAATGGAATTAATAGACTTTTTTTTTTTTTTTATAGAACATTAATGGGAATTCAATGTAAAGCTGGCAGAGGCTGCCAAAGATGAAAACAACTTACTTTAAAAGTACTGGAGCAAAGGTGCAAGTTCAAATGCTAAAGATAAAAATAAATTTGTAACAAATCATCTCCTTTAGCCCTTTGATTTTAGCCTGTTAGTTTTAACTCTGCTTTACATTTAATTTTGACAATATAAACGTTTGTTTGCCGTTAATTCATCTTTTTAGATTGAGGACATTACAATCACAGGTTTATGAAATATCTCTGCCCATTAGAATGAAATGCAGTCATCTGAAATGAGAAAGACCAGGATCCTTTTTTGCACCTCACCCTGTCCTCAGAGTTAAGGTGAGAGCTACACCGATATCCTTGATGTCAATTTCATATGTTGATCATTCCAAACTGAGAAGAATAAAGCCAAATTTTAGACGTATTTTAAAGAAGTTATTATAGATATATGTCTAAAATTCATAGAGCAACTTCTGAGAAGAAACACTGTCTTTTCTTTTTAACTGAAAGTGACAACGTGGCAGTTGTCATGTTGTGTCCAGTTGATGCACAGTAACTGAGGTAATCTGACTGTTGCGCTATGTGACGTATTTAAGGACGTACTTGCTGCATTTGCAGCAGCCTCTCTTTGTCCTTTCCCACATTTCTGCTGTTGCCGCAACTTGAGTTAATGTGACAAATGCATCTTTGTGTTATATTTGTCTGCTTCCTAATTTCCAGAACTATATATAAATATATTTTTTAAATAGCAAATATTGTAGTTAGTGAGTGATGATCGCTCCAACCTTATCCCTGCCATATTGGTTTCAGGGTAGGATTAAGCGTGTCTTTGGAAGAAAAAACAAAAAACAAAAACAGAACCCTGTGGTTTAGAAGGATGCTGAGGCCTTAGGCTGTGGGCCTAGAACAACCATGTGAGTGAATTGACCCATCTCATACTTTGAATCAAGCATGCATTCCTTTCTCATTGTGCAGGTGTCTCCAGTTGTTTTCCTTCAGTGTTTCGTCCTTTTAAATTTTATTATATTTTGCTCTCCCTGACATCGGTTTTTTATAAAATAAAAAATAAAAAAGTAAGACATAGATAATACCCTCAATGCCTCTGATACTCACAAGCAGGGTTACGCTCCTCGTCTTGGGCTTGCTTGCCTAGATGGAAGGGTTTAATTTATTTTGTACCTCCTTCTATGCGTGGGACAGTCCAGGGTGCAGAGCTAGGAATTGCTTATAATTGCACCTGCTATACTTAAATGTATAGCCCTAGGCTCAATCACACTATGGAAAGAAAAAAAAAAAGTATATTTAGAGCTTTAAAGCTTTTTTATTTTTTTGTGGGGATCGGGGGGTGGGAAAGGGAAGATGTATGGATGTTATTGGCATTGTTTAAATGTTCAGAGGTTTTTGTTTGTTTGTTTGTTTGTTTTGTTTCTTCTGTTTTGTTTTTTCTTCCCTTTAATTGGATGCACTGACCTGGCCCAAAAAATGAAGAGATTCTCTCTTTTGATGCTATTACCAATGTTATAACAAGTGACAGTCACCTGTAGCAAAAAGGTGGCACCAGACATGATCAGTGATATTTTATTTGCACATCAGTATTTTTATTTTTATACTCTGGCTCAGCTGCTTCTCTGAGTGGAGTTAAGGAATGAGCCACAAAGGATTTTTGTAGTAGCTATATTGGCAACGCATTTTATATTTCTCAGTATTTAATTTTGAAACTCTAAAAGGATTGTGCATCTTGAGAGAAAGTTGAGCAAATTTTAATCTAGTGTTAATTTGTGCTGCTTCTTGTGCACGATAGCAGCAGTAGTATCTCTCTTGGAAATGAACATCCCATATTATGATGTCTATGAATATAGGTTTCCTTTTCTACCCTCCCTCCCTCCCTCCTTCCTTCCCTCCCTCCCTCCTTTCCTTCCTTCCTTCCTTCCCTTCTCTTTCTTTACTTTTTTGGAAATCACTTATTGTATATAAGTTGTAATCCAGACCTCATGTATCAATGGGGAACTTTCAAATATAAATATTACCAATACATTTTCTGGTTGTTGTCTGATTTTTGATTGAGGTATAATGAGAATGACATGTCCATTGCTTTTGGTTTGAGGATTTCGCTTTAGCTTCATAAATCTTTTGGTATTTTAGTATTTCATTGTTTTAGCAGGAGAGGGCAGCAAAAGTTCATTTTCCCTGTTAGAAATGCTGTGGTTCATGATTGGTTTTAAATTAGTCGTGTGTGTGTTTTTTAAACAGCATCTGTTTGTGGGTAGAGGTAAAAATGAAACATTTTTGCTATGAGAAGTTGCATATGAAAATTATAGACTGGGTCAACCAGACAGTGAGACTTCTGATCCACATTAAAGTTAAAATGCCACAAAGCAATCTTCCAGTGCTGGCTAAAATGTGCTACTTCCTTTTCAAACACAAACAAAATGCAAGCCGAGTCTTAAAACATTTGGAGTTTTAAAATGTCTTTCTTTGAAAATGATTTACTTTCTTCAAAGTGGTAACAGAAACAAAAATGAAGGTGCTCCCAAAGGGAAAGTAACCTTCCCCTTTCACAGGTGTGTGAGAGGTTCTGTACTGTGGGTGCATCCTAATAAAGAAGCAGTGAAGAGTTTTCAGGTGCCTGGCTGTGTGTATTTGTTTGTTTGTCTGTTTCTGACGTCCATGGCCTTTTTGAACCATACTAATGGTAGATTTGATCAATGTAGCTGCGAGGCAGTGGGGTTGGTATGTTCAGGCTTTCAACTTGAGAAAATCAGTTTGTGATTAGGGAGTGGTCCAATGTCTATTGCTGGATAACAAACTACCCCCAAAACTTGGTGACAAAACATTTGTTCACAAATGTATGGTGTGGGCAGGAGTTGGCAATAATGTCTTGTTTCTGCTATTCAAGTATCAACTTGGGTTTATCAAGTGGGATAGGAGAATTCATTTCCGACATGGCTCACTCATATGGCTGTTAGCAAGTTGGTGCTGGCTGTTGGCTTGGTGTTCAGCCAGAGGCCTCAGTTCTTCTTGACATGGGCCTCCTTATGGGGATGCCTTCTTGGGCTTCCTCACAGCATGACAACTAGGAATGAGTGTTTTAAGAGACAGGAAGTGGACACTGCCAATACTTTAAGGCCTGGGCCAGAAACTGTCATGGCATCACTTCTGTAATATTTTCTTGGTCAAACAATGACACAAGGTCTGCTCAGAGACAGTGAAGGGACGTAGGCCTCATCATGATGTGATGAGAGGAGTGTCATCTGTAGCCAACCATGGGATACTTTCTTTGTAAAGCATTTGATTTAGGTGTGCTTTCCTCTCTTGGCCTAATTAAATCATATCAGATTTGGAACCATGTAGAGTTAACCAATTACTGTTTCATGTTCAGTTAAACTCTGACTTGGGGAGGGAAAAATCTTGGTAAATTTAGCAGTTTTGTATTTCAAGCATGACCATTTTAACATCTGAAGGTTGTAAGTTATTTACCAAGAAGAGACTTGTACAAAGAAGGGTTCAAAGAAATTTAGGGTTCAAAGAAATTTAAGAGTTGATTTTCATGGAATATCTAATCCTTTCTATAACATTGCCTCCTGCCTGTAAACACTATATTATAATGGAGGCAAAGTTAATGTACAGTCCAATTCCTATTTCCTGGAGTTCTATATAATAGTGTGTCCTGGTGGTTTCTCTTAGATCAAATTCACATTAGATTTTTTTTTTTTTAACAGAGACTAACTATGGGATAGTTAACCAAGACTAACTATAGGATAAGGGGAATTAAAATTAGATGTTTTTCTGATTATGATACATGTTCAATGTATAATTTATTCTTGAAAAGGAAGATTTTAAAAACCAAGTTTAATAGCTACATGGCTGTGCCCCATACCTAAAAGTCCACTGCAAGTCATGTGCATTCATTGATTGATTGGAGCAGTATTTATTGATTACCTCTGTCCATAGTCTTGCCCATTCTCTGATGTGCAGATTTCCTGCCTCTTTAATGTCTCATTTAATTTATTTCACCTCTTGCAATCAAAGTCTGAATTAGTCGTACAATGTGAGTCACATTTTGCTGCTACCAGATGATATGAGGCCTCAGAACCAGGATGGATATCAGCCACGGCCCCCTTTGTCCTCCCCAAAGCTCTTCAGGCGAGATGTCTCTGTCTAGAGTCACCCAAGGTGACGGCCGTGGACTTGGGAATCAGAGATTCTTGGAATCATTTGGCTTCTGACATTTATCAGCTGTGTGACTTTGGGGAAATCACTTGATCTAAGCCTCAGTTTCCTTTGTAAAATGCAGGTAAAATGGTACTTATAGTGTTGTTATATTCCATTAGTATTATATGTAAAGTAGTTAGCAGAATGCTTTGGCACATGGTAACCTGAAAAAATACTAATTATTACCTTTTAATAAATGCTTATTTTATTAATCCAAAAGTTAAACCCAAAGTTAACAAAAGGATAGAAGTAATAAAGATTAGAGCAGAGATAAACAAAATAGAGAATAGAATCAATGATACCAAAAGTTGGTACTCTTTGAAAAGATCAGCAAAATGAACAAGGCTTTAGCTAGATGGGCTAAGTAAAAGATGACTCAAGTTACTAAAATCATAAATGAAAGTGGAGGTATCACTGCTGTTCTACAGAAATAAAAAAGAGTATAAGAGAGTACTATGGGGCTTCCCTGGTGGCGCAGTGGTTGAGAATCTGCCTGCCAATGAAGGGGACACGGGTTCGGGCCCTGGTCTGGGAAGATCCACATGCCGTAGAGCAACCTGGGCCCGTGAGCCACAATTTACTGAGCCTGCGCATCTGGAGCCTGTGCTCCGCAACAAGAGAGGCCGCGATAGAGGCCGTGCACCGCGATGAAGAGTGGGCCCCCGCTTGCCGCAACTGGAGAAAGCCCTCGCACAGAAAACGAAGACCCAACACAGCCATAAATAAACAAATAAAATTAAAAAAAAAAAGATGACTCAGTTCTAAAAATCCAGAAATGGAAAGTGGAGGTAATCACTGCTCCTGCTGTTTCGACAGAAAGAAAAAAGAGTATAAGAGAGTACTATGGGGCTTCCCTGGGTGGTGCAGTGGTTGAGAATCTGCCTGCCAAGGCAGGGGACATGGGTTGGGCCCTGGTCTGGGGAATCCCACATGCCGTAGAGCACTGGGCCCGTGAGCCACAATTACTGAGCCTGCGCATCTGGGATCCTGTGCTCCGCAACAAGAGAGGGCCAGCGATAGTGAGAGGCCGCGCACCGCGATGAGCGTGGCCTCGCTTCCCCAACTAGAGAAAGACCTTGCAACAGAAACGAAGACCCACGCAGCCATAAATAAATTAATTAATTAATTAAACAAAAAAAAGTACTATGAATGATTGTATCGCAAAAAAAAATTGGATAGCCTAGATGAAATGATTAAATCAACAGTGAAATAGAAAATCTGATAGACATGTAGGTAGTAAGGGGATTGAGTCAGTAATCAAAAATCTCCCAATAAAGAAAAGTCCTGGTCCTGACAGCTTCACTGGTAAATTCTACCAAACAAACATTTAAAAAAGAATTATACCAATCCCTCTCAAATGTTTCCAAAAATTGAAGAGGAGGGGACACTTCCTAACTCATTCTGTCAGATAAGCATAACCCTGACACCAAAAATAGAAAAAGATACTACAAGAAAAGAAAACTAAAGGCCATATACCTTATAAACATCGATGCAAAATCTTCAGCAAATTACTAGCAAACAGAATTCAGCAGCATATTTAAAAGGATTATGCACCATGAGCAACTGGGATTTATTCCTGGAATGCAAGGGTGGTACAACCTACAAAAATCAATGTAATACACCACATCAACAAAATGAAGGGGGAAAATGAAAAACAACCCACACAATCATCTCAATTTATGCAGCAAAAGCATTTGAAAAATTCAACAACCTTTTCATGATAAAAACACTCAACAAAACAGGAATAGAAGGAAACTACCTCAACAGAATATTGGGTGGGCCAAAAGTTTCATTCCTTTTTTTTTCCCCCGTAAGATGGCTCCAGTAGCACTTAGTGCTCTTTAGCTTCATTCAAAACAATTTGTTAGATTGTGTGTGACAGCTATCATATCAGTGTGCATTTAAAAAAAGACATAATATTGGTGAATTTGTGTGTAGCCATTTTAGTCATTGAAGATGGAAGAAAAAGCAACATTTTCGACATATTATGCTTTATTATTTCAAAGAAAGGTAAAAATGCAACTGAAACATACAAAAAGATTTGTGCAGTATATGGAGAAGGTGCTGTGACTGATCAAACATGTCAAAAGTGGTTTGTGAAATTTCGTGCTGGAGATTTCTCGCTGGACGATGCTCCATGGTTGGGTAGACCCCTTGAAGTTGATAGCGATCAAATTGAGACATTAATTGAGAACAGTCAGCTTTATACCATGTGGGAGATAGCTGACATACTCAAAATATCCAAATCAAGTGTTGAAAATCATTTGCACCATCTTGGTTATGTGAATCACTTTGATGTTTGTGTTTCACGTTAAGCGAAAAAAACCTTCTTGGACCTATTTTTTCGCCTGCAGTTCTCTACTGAAACGAAAGGAAAACGTTGCGTTTTTAAAACAAATTGTGATGGGAGATGAAAAGTGGACAGTGTACAACAATGTGGAATGGAAGAGATCGTGGGGCAAGCGAAATGAACCACCACCAACCACACCAAGGCTGGTTTTCATCCAAAAAAGGTGATGTTGTGTATATGGTGGGATTGGAAGGGAGTCCTCTATTATGAGCTCCTTCCGAAAACCAAATGATTAAGTCCAACAAGTAACTTGCTCTCAGTTAGACCAACTGAAAGTGGCACTCGATGAAAAGCATACAGGCTTTGTCAACAGAAAACACATAATCTTCCTTCAGGATAACACAAGACCGCATATTTCTTTGATGACCAGGGCAAAACTGTTACAGCTTGGCTGGGAAGTTCTGATTTATCCGCTGTATTCACCAGACATTGCACCTTAGGATTTCCAGTTATTTAGGTCTTTACAAAATTTTGCTTAATGGAAAAAATTTTAATTCCTGGAAGACTGTAAAAGGCACCTGGAACAGTTCTTTGCTCAAAAAGATAAAAGTTTTGGGAAGATGGAATTATGAAGTTGCCTGAAAAATGGCAGAAGGTAGTGGAACAAAAGGGTGAATATGTTGTTCAATAAAATTCTTGGTGAAAATGAAAAATGTGTCTTTTATTTTTACTTAAAAAACCGAAGGCAATTATTGGGCCCACCCAATAAAAGCCATGGTGTGAAAATCCACAACAAACATCATATTCAATGGTGAAAGACTGAAAGCTTTTCCTCTAAGATCAGGAAGAAGGTGAGGATGCCCACTTTAACTACTTGTATTCCAACATAGTGGAAGTTCTATCCTGAGCAATTAGGCAAGGAAAGAAATAAAAAGCATCCAGATTGGAAAGGAAGAAGTAAAATTATTTGTTTGCAGATGGTATGATGGTATAGAAATCCTAAGGACTCCACAAAAAGTAGTTAGAACTAATAATGAATTCAGCAAAGTAGTAGAATACTAAGTCAACACACAAGAATCAGTTTCATCTCAAAAAAATGTTTTGGAATCTTAAGCAAGTTTTTTTCAGAAAATAGATTTTTAAAAAATTATTCCCAACTTATTTGATGAAGGTATCATTACCCTGATACTAAAACTAGTCAAATGTATTAGAACACTAATAGTACAGAATACTACAAACCGTTAACTCTCATAAATGTTAATACAAAAATGCTTAATAAAATATTTGCAAATAAAATTCAGCAATATTTAAAGAAAAAAATCAGTTTCATCTCTATACACAATGAATAATTTGAAAAGGAAATTACAAAAACAATTTCACATACCAATAGCATCAAAAAGAATAAACTCCTTAGTAATTAACCAAAGAGGTGAAAGACTTGTACAATGAAAACTATAAAACATTGCTGAAAGAAATTGAGACATAAATAAATGGGAACATATTCCATGTTTATGGATTGGAATACTTATTATTGTTAAAATGTCAGTACTACCCAACATGATCTACAGATAGAATGCAATCACTATCAAAATCCCCATGAAGTTTTTTTTGCAGGAATTAAAAAAATCCATTCTAAAATTCATATGGAATCTCAAGGGAGCCTGAATAGCCAAAACAATCTTGAAAAAGAACAAAACTGGAGGATACACACTTCTTGATTTCAAATTACTATAAAGCTACATTAATCAAAACAGTGTGATGGTTTTGGCATAAAGATAGATATATAGACCAACGGAATAAAATAGAGAGTCCAGAAAGAAACTCATATATATGGTCAAAATACTTTTATAAGGTTTTCCAAGACCTTTTGAAAAAGGATAGCATATTCAAAAAATAGTGCTGTGAAAACTGGATATCCACATGCCAAAGAATGATGTTGGACCCTTATCTAACACCATATACAAAAATTAACACCAAATAATAAAGGACCTAAATGTATGATCTAAAACAATAAAAACTCTTAGAAACATAGGACAAAAGCTTCACAACATTGTATTTGGCAATGACTTCTTGGATATAACATCAAAAACACAGGTAACAAAAGAAAAAAAAATAGACAAATTAGACTTCATGGAAATTTTAAAAAACTTGTGCATCCTAGGACACTATCCACAGTAAAAAAGCAACCCCACAGAAAGGCAGACAATATTTGTACATTATATATCTGATAAAGTGTTAATATCGAGAATATATAGAGAATTTTCAAAAACTCAATGATATAAATACCAAACAACCCAATTCAAAAATGGAGAAGGATTTAAATAGATATTCCTCCAAAGAAGATAAATGAATGACCAATAAGCACTGAAAAAATGCTCAACATCACTAATCATTAGGAAAATGCAAATCAAAACTTCAGTGAGAAACTCCTCACACCCATTAGGATGGCTACTATCAAAATCAGAAAACAACAAGAGTTGGCGAGGATGTGGAGAAACTGGAACTTCTGTGCACTGTTGGTGGGAATGTAAAGTGATGCAGCTGCTGTGGAAAACAGTATGGCAGTTCCTCAAAAGATTAAAAATAGAAATACCATATGATCTGGCAATTGCACTTCTGAATATATACCCAAAAGAAGAGAAATCAAGGTCTCAATGAGATATTTGTACACTCATGTTCATAGCATCATTATTCACAATAGCTAAAATGTGGAAGAAACCCAAGTGTCCATCAACAGATGAATGGATGAGCAAAATGTGGTATATACATAAAATGGAATAGTATTCAGCTTCAAAAAGGAAGGAAATTCTGAGATATGCTACAACATGGATGAACCTTGAGGACTTTATGCTAAATGAAATAAGCCAGTCTTAAAAAGGCAAATACTGTTTGATTCCACTTACATGAGGTACTTAAACAAGTCAAAAATTACAGAAAGTGTAATGGTGGTTGCCAGGGGCTGAGAGTAAGAGAGAATGGGGAGTCATATTTTAATAGGTATAGAGTTTCAGTATTATAAGATGAAAAGAGTTATGAGGATAGATGGTGGTGATGGTTGCCCAACAATGTGAATGTATTTAATACAAATGACCTGTACACTTAAAAATGGTCAAAATGGTAACTTAATTTTATGTGTGTTTTACCTCAATAATTAAAAAAAATACTACCAAACCATTTTCTACAGTGGACATGACATTTCACACTCTCACCAACAATGTATGTGAATTCCAGTTGCTTCACATTCTTGCCAACATTTGGTGGTGTCACTTTTTATTATTTTAGACATTCTGGTGTATGCATATAGAGATGCCTTATTGTGGTTCTAATTTGTATTCTGATGACTAATTATATGAACACTATTTTTTCATGTGTTTTTGGCAATTTGTGTATCTCCTTTGTGAAGTGTCTGCTCAAAATCTTTTGCCCATTTTGCTTTATTGTGTTGTTGATCTTTTATTATTGAATTGTAGGGGATCTTTATATAGCCTGGATAATAATTCTTTTCAGATAGAATGTTTTGTGAATATATCACAATGTTTTGTGAAATTTACTCCCTACCTGATGAGCAAAAGGGTTTAAATTTTGATGAGAACCCAACTTAACATTTTTTTCTTTTATGATTATTGTTTTTTGTGACGTATGAAATCTTTCTCTTCCCCTCCTTCCTTTCCTCCCTACCTGCCAGACCAAATTATACTCTCTTACGTATTCCCTTTAAGAACTTTATAGTTTTTACTTTTATGTGTAGGTTCATGATTCACCTTGAATTATTTTTTTGTGCATAGGTTTTAATATAAAAAATCTAGATTCTTTTTTTCTGTATGGATAGCATATTATTGCAGCATCAATTATGAAAATTCTCCCCAAATAATTGCTTTGGTGCCTTTGTAAAAAAAAAAAAAAAAAAAAAAAAAAAGGCTACCATAAAAGTGTGGATCTAATTTAGGTTCTCTATTCTATTTCAATGGTTGACTTATTGATTTTTATACCAGTACCACAGTCATGATTACTGTAGCTTTAAAATAGTCTTGAATCAAGTGTCTAAGTACTTCAATTTTTTATTTCATTTTCAAAGATTGCCTATTATAGATCCTTTGTATTTTCATATAAAATTTAGAAGAAACACGTCAATTTCTACAAAAGAAAAAAAAAAACCTTGTGAGATTATGATTAAAGTTGCATTGTATCTCTAGATAATTTTGGGAAGAATTGACATCTTCATAATATGAGTATTATAATCCAGGAACATGGTATTATTCTTCATTTATTTAGTCTTTAATTTCTCTCAGCACTTTTTAAATTATTTCAGCACAGATATCCTGTACATCTTTTGTTAAATTTACTACTAAGTATTTTATGTTTTTTGAAGCTGTTATGAATTGAATTGTTTTTTAAATTCATTTTTCAATGTTTGCTGTTAGTATATAAAAACACAGTTGGTTTTTGTAGATTAACTGCCATCATTTAACTTTGCTAAAAAGCAGTTATTAGTCAATTAGTTTTTATAGATTGTTTAGAATCTCTATGTAAACAATCATGTTATCTGCAAATAGCAAGTTTACTTCTTTATTAATGGTCACTAAATTTCTATTTGTTTTATTTCCTTTTTCTTGCCTTGTTGCAATGGTTCAGACTTCTAGTATAATATTGAATAGAAGTGTTGAGACTGGGCATCCTTACCTGATCTTAGAGGGAAAGTGTTCATTATTTCTCCATTAAATATAGTGTTCACTGTAGGTTTTTTGTAGATGCCCTTTATCAGATTGAGAAAGTTCTCTTCTATTTCTACATTACTGAGAGTTTTAATCATGAATGAGTGCTGAAATTTGTCATATGGTTTTCCTGCATCTATTGAAATGATCCTATAATTTTTTCCTTTATTCTATTAACATGGTGAATTGCGTTGCATTTCTGGGATTAAAGATATATATATAGTTTATACATCTATATAGTGACCCTTGAACAACCTGGGTTTGAACTGCACAGGTCCACTTATAAACAGATTTTTTTTTTCAATAAAAAATACAATACTATATGATCTGCAGATATGGAGGGCTGACTATAGGACTAGTGGATTTGGGTATCCATGGTGGGTCCTGGAACCAACCCCCTGTGGATACTGAGGGATGACTGTAGTTATATGTATACATGTTAATTTCTGATGACAATGCAGTGTTTATTCAACTTGATATTTCTCTAAATATAATGTGTCATTTCTTCTGGCTATTTTCAAGGATTTCCTTTATCTTTTGTTCTCTGTTTGCTTCTGATGTGCCTAATGGTTTGCTTCATAATTATCATGCTTGGAGATCACTGAGTTGCTTAAATCTCTACATTTATATCTGTCATCAGATTTGGTAAATATTTTGGTCGTTATTTTTCAGATATTTTTTCTGTCCCATTCTCTCTATTTTTTTTCTTCTGTGACGCTAATTAATATGTACTTAAATCTTTGTTATTATATTATAAGTCACAGTGGTACTGTTCAGTTTTTAAATTATATTTTATTAAGATAGAATTCACATAAAATTAACCATTTTAAAGTATACGTTTTACTGACATTTGTTACATTAAAAATACGTACAACCTTCATTTCTATTTCGTTCCAAATTGTTTTCACCACCCCAAAAAGGAAACTCTGTACTCATAAGCAACCACTTTCCCATTCCTCCCTCCCAATCCCACAACCACAAATTAGCTTTCTGTCTTTATGTATTTACCTATTCTAGATATTTCATATAAATGAGATCATATAATACGTAACCTTTGGTGTCTGGCTTCTTTCACTTAGCATATTCTTTTTGAAGTTCATGTTTGTTACATGTATCAGTACTTCATTCCTTTTTATTGCTGAATAATATTTCATTGTATGATATACCACATTTTGTTTATTCCATCGTCAGTTGATTGGACATTTAGGTTGTTTCCACCTTATGGCTAATGGGTATACTGCTGTGATGAACATTATGAGTTTTGTTTAAATATGTGTTTTCAATTCTTTTGGTAAGTAGGTAGGAGTGGAATTGCTGGGGTCATATGGTAACACTATGTTTAACTTTTTGAGGAACTGTCAAGCTGTTTTCCACAGCAGCTGCACTGTTTTACATTCCTGCCAGCAGTGTATGGGGGTTCTGATTTCTTCACGTCCTTGCTAATGCTAGTTATTTTCTGTTATTATTCTTTATTATAGTGACCCTAGTGGATGGTCTGTTCATCTCTTAAAAATATCTTTTTTCAATGTTCTTTAAATTGAATGACTTATTGATCTACTTCAGGTTCACTGGCTTTTTCCTCTGTCATCTCTATTAACTGTTATGCCTCCTATAACAAATATTTTCCTTTTAGATACTGTATTCTTTAGTTTTAGAATTTTCTCTTAGTTCATTTTTCTATTAGATTCTATTCCTCTGTTGAGATTTCTATCTTTTCATTCATTGTGAATATGTTTTTCTTTTTTAAAAAATTTTATTTATTTATTTATTATTTATGGCTGTGTTGGGTCCTTCATTGTTGTGCACAGGCTTTCTCTAGTTGCGGTGAGCAGGGGCTACTCTTCTTTTGCAGTGCACAGGCTTCTCATTGTGGTGCTTTCTCTTGTGGAGCACAGGCTCTAGGTGCACAGGCTCAGTAGTTGTGGCATGTGGGCTCAGTAGTTTGTGGCTCATGGGCTTTGTTGCTCAGTGGCATGTGGGATCTTCCTGGACCAGGGATCAAACCCATGTCCCCTGCATTAGCAGATGGATTCTTAACCACTGAGCCACCAGGGAAGTCCCAATGAGTATGTTTTTATTATATCATTGAGCATAATTATAGGAGCCATCATAAAATTCTTGTTTGCTAATTCTAATATCTGGGCCATCTCAGTACCTGTCTCTTTTAATGGTCTTTTCTGGAGAATCTGTCACAGTTTTCTGATTCTTCATATGTTGAGTAAATTTGAATTTTTGTCCTGGATATTTTGAATATTATGTTATGGGAACTCTGGATTATGTAATATTTCTCTGAAGAGTATTAATTATTTTATTTTAGCAAAGACTAATTTGAAAGGACTCAAACTACAAACTCCAACTCTTGGGCAGTAGCTCAAATCTTAGTTCAATTCTTTTTTCCTTCTCCGGAGTTTGTCCCATGCATGTGAGGGTCAGGCATTAGTCATAGATTTGGGTTGTGTTATACACAAGATTTGGGCTCCTACTGTCTAGTGCTCTCCTTTCTGTGATATTACCCTCACTTTCCAATGGCTGTGGTTGCCCTGAACTCTGTCCTCTTGTTCTTCAGGGAAGAAAAACAGTTTTTTAATTTGTTTCTCCTGCTTCACCTAGTATTGACTCTCAGGCTAAAACACATTAAAAGGAAGATTTACCCAGTGTCATCCTTTTTCCCAAGTGTTGACTTTCCTCCAGAATATGCCTTTTAGTGCTTCCAATTGTTTTCCTCTTGCTCTCGCTCTCTCTGTATTTTGGCTACATTTTCCCATTTAATCTGCATGAGGAGGTCTAGCAGAATTTTAATATCAGATATTCTTAAAGCAGATCTTCACTCAAGGTCGATCATATGGGGACACATGATTCCCTTCCTCCCCCACCCCAACATATTCTGCATATCAGGCAGTGTACTAAGCCAAGATTAGTATTTCCCACACATCAGTGATTTATATATCACTGCCATGAATTTTGCCACTTGTAACATTACACTTGCAATTTTTTTTTTTTTTACCATGCCGTGTGGCTTGTGGGATCTCAGCTCCCTGACCAGGGATTGAACCTGGGCCATGGCAGTGAAAGCCTGGCATCCTAACCACTAGGCAACCAGGGAACTCCCTACCCTTGTGATTTGTCAGCTATTTTTAAATGAATCATATTTTCATTCAA
The DNA here is from genome assembly GCF_009873245.2 of Balaenoptera musculus. Taxonomy (NCBI): domain Eukaryota; kingdom Metazoa; phylum Chordata; class Mammalia; order Artiodactyla; family Balaenopteridae; genus Balaenoptera; species Balaenoptera musculus. The sequence goes on along the minus strand of NC_045786.1, from coordinate 137,931,918 downwards.
TTTTATTTATTTATTTGCTTTTTAAATTTTTTATTTTTGACATAACTGTAGACTTGTATACAAGAGTTGCAAAATATTACCGTGAATTCCTGGATACCCTTCTCGCAGCTTCCCCTTATGTGAACATCTTCTATAACCATAAAACATTTATCCTTGGTACAAGTATCCTAGGTATAACACTATCAACTAAAATACAGAATTATTATTCAGATTTTTCACCAGTTTTCCCATTAATGTCCCTTTTCTCTTCTAGCATCCATCCAGGACTCCATATTATATTTAGTTGTTACGTCTCCTTAGTCTCTTCAAACCCTGTGACACTTCCCAGTCTTTCCTGATCTCTCATTACCGACAGTTTTGAACAGCACTGGTCAGTTGTTTCTTAGAATGTCCCTCAGTTGGGGTTTCTGATGTTTTCTTATGGCAAGGTTGAAGTTATATGTATGATTTCAGGATATTGATAGGATGATTCGGAGATGATGCTCCTCCCTCAGTGCATGAGATCAGGGAGCACATGATGTCACTGTTTATTATTAGACTACAGAGAATATTTACCTACTCATATTAATGCAGTCCCTGATTATTGATTGATTGATTTTTGATTATTGATTAAAATAGTGATATATTGGGAGGATGGGAGAGGGGAGACACAGGTTGTGCAAACTGAGCTAAATCCTTGACAATGTCTATAGAATTTCCAAATCAAGAAATAGGCAGCATAAGCAATTGGAAATGTGGAAGCTATTTTACTGATAGCTTACAGAGGTAAAACTGGCTAAAAGTAGTCAAGGGGAGAGAGAGAAGAGACATCATGAAGAAGAGGCATAACTGTCTTTTACCAGAGTCTCAATGCCTGAGAAATAGGCCAAATAAATAGTGTGCATTCTTTTTTCAAAAGCTCAGTGGAGCAGACCTTAGAAAACCTCCCCAGCAGATTGAGACATGCCTGTTGGTATAAAAGGGGCTTTCTTCAGGCCAGGATGATTACATATGTATAGATAAAGCAGGTCCAGGTCAAGCATTAGGAAGTAACAGGCCGAGCTGATATCCCCCAAGACACATAATTATTTTTTTGAGCTTTTGAGAATGCAGGGGTCAGGAATTGACCTCTGCCACTGTTTACTCTATCCCAGATTAGAAAAAAACCTGGCACAGATAGACTTCTAGTTTGCTTGAATGAGGAAATGTGAACATCAGATGGTGTTAATTAGTTAGGCGTTTACGGGCTATTTCACTGACACAAAAAGGATATTATCGCTGTTCCCCCCTTGCACTTCAGCACCTGGATTGTCTCAGACAATAGTGAATTCACATAACGAGCAATCTGAAATGGTAAATGATTATGATTGAAAAATTGGGCTTGTGGAATCTCAAAGGCAGGTTCATTTCCTTGTTAGAACTCTGGAATAGCACTGTCACTTTAGAAAGCCTACTTCTGGTTCCAGAAGCTCCAGCAATCCAGGAGGGGGCCACCTGGAGGGGCCTGAGAGGGGCCAGTCAGGAGAGGGAGAAGAACTTTCATTATTGCTTCTGCAGACTCTGAAAATCTGAGGGTGCAAAGGTCATGAGGCATCCTTGTGGGAGTGGAGTCCTGTACTCTTCTTATTGGTAATTTGATGTGGAATCATCACAGGGAGAAACATCTGAAGATCCATGAAACACCACATGAACAGTTTAGCTAAATTACAGCAGTGGGAGAGGGAAGGGAAGTGCTAGGAAGAATCATTTCAAAAACTCACAAATAAAAAGCATATCAATTTTGCAGGCTTTATTTTCATTATGAAATTTTATGTACCCTTTCATTTTTACTATTTATTGAGGTATAATATCCTTGCAGAAAAGTGTACTTGTCACACATGAACAACTCACTGCATTTTTACTGATTTCTTTTTAGAGATTAAAAACAAGAAACCAAAGTGAGAAGTAGAAGACAGGTTGGGAGAGACTATATTCTGCTGTCACCGTGTAGGGACAAGTGGCTTGATGCTCTGATGTATACCTGATGGCCAGGTGTGGCTTCATCTCCCTGGAATTGTCTCCACTCCTCTAAGGACCAATCAGGATTGCCTCAGGCATGACCCCCTGTGAGGATACCCACAGCAATGGTAGTCCTGCCAACTTCGTGGCTGCACCCAGCAACACCTGGGAAGACAGTAAGTCTTCATGTATAGGCTATAAAAGAAATAGGACTATGAGTGATTAAGGGAATAAATACAAAGTCCCTGCTATGGTTTTTCCAGGAGCCTCATGGTTTGTTTCCATCCCATGACACATCACTGATTCAGATAAATGAAAGAAAAGGCAGTGGAAGAAAAGGCAGTGGAAGCTGACGAAAAGGCAGTGGATTGCTCTGAATATCAGATCATGTCGATCCCCTTCCAAAAAAACCTTTCCATGACTGCTTGATACATTAGGAATAAAATCTAGACTCCCAAGAGTGGTCTAAAAGGTGCCAAGTTATCTGGCACTACCCAACTCTCTGACCTTCTCACCTGCTACTCCCCGTCTTTACTCACTGATCCTAACTCCACTGGTTGCCATCCTGTTCCTTGGTTCTGCCTCAGGGCCTTTGTACTTGCTGTTTCCTCTGCCCTAGGAACTTTGTGTTGTTGGCTGCTTCTCACTTTTTAGTTCTTTGCTTAGATGTTACCTCATCAGTGGACTCCCCTGATGGTCTACGTAAATGAAGGAGTCCCTTCTTCCGAATCACTCCCATCTCATCATCCTCTTTATTTACTGAATAGCTTACCACAGCTTGAAACTACCTTTTATTTATTTGTTTATTTTTTCACTTGCTTCTTATTTTTATTGCCCCTTTCTAGAATGTCAGTTCCATAAGGGCAGGCTTTACCTGCTTCACCCATGGCTATAAACTAGCCCCTAGAATAATAGTGCCTGGCACGTAGCTGGTGCTAAGCCTGTATTGAATGAATGAGTAAATGAATAGTGAACAATATGCGTAATAAACATATTAGGCTAAGGTATTTGCAAGGAATGAGCCAATGCTCTTCTTATCTTTGGAAGCTGCCCCCCGGGGTGCTGAGCATAGAGGTCTGAGTGCTGTGCTCTACATGTAGAATTCTGGAAAACCCAGGCTAGGTTACTAAACTCTGTATTAGTTATCTATTGCTGTGTAACAATTTACCACAAACTTAGAAACTTTAGAAACTTGAATCACATTTATTAGCTCATAGTTCCTTTGGATTAGGAGTCTGGGCATGGCTTAACTGGGTCTGCTGCTCGGGATTTCTCATCAGGCTGCGATCAGGGTGTGGGCCTGGGTTGTGGTCTGTTCTCAGGGACTGACTGGGAAAGGAACTGCTTCCAGGCTCACGCGGTTGTTGGCAGAATTCAGTTCCTTGCAATTGTAAGGCTGAGAACCTCAGTTTCTGGCTGGCCATCAGCTGGTGCTGTCCTCAGTTTCTAGTTGGTTGTTGGCCAGAGACTCTCCTCGGTTCCTTGTTATGAGGGCCTCCCCAACCTGGCTGCTCGCCACGGCGAAGACAGTGAGGGAGAGAGAGTCTGCTACAAGATGGACATTACGATCTTACGTCATGTAATCGCAGAAATGACAGCTCTTTTCTGTTGCCATATTCTAGTCTAAAGCAAGTCACAGGTCCAGGCTGCATGCTAGGGGAGGAGATGACCCAGAATGTGAATGCCAGGAAGCAGGGATCCCTGGGCCATCTTAGAATCTGCTTGTCACTCTCCAACTTCTGGCTCCCAAGGGTTCACACCCTCCCGCGCATCCCTCCCCCACAAAAAATACATTCACCTCCTTCCAAGAAGAGCCACGAGTCTCACCCATTACAGCATCTGTTCAAAGTCCAGCATCTCATTATCCAAATCAGAAACTGCACTCTGGGTAAAATTCCTCTACATTTATCAATTTTTAAAACTAAAGAGACAATATGGGAATAGAATCTAAAAAAGAGTGGATACATGTATACATGTAACTGATTCACTTTGCTGTACAGCAGAAACTAACACAACATTATAAATTAACTATACCCAATAAAAATTAATTAAAAAAATGAGAGAGATAACTTTATCCACCTCTTGCCCCTACCCCCTACAGCGGTGGAATATAGGCATAGAATAATAGCTACAGATATTCCTGTTCAAAAAGAGGGAAACGGGAGGTAGAAAGGAGTGCTGGGAATAATCCTCATTGGCTCTGTCCTTTGGGTTCTTGCTTTCATCCTCGGAATGATCCTTCTTTTTTTTACTCCTGTAGTAAAATGTATGAGGAGACAGGTGAATTGGGTGGAAACTGTTAAACCAAGAAATAAGACTTAATGATTTTGAAAATTATTAGACTTCTTATATGTCAAAAGATGCTAAAATTAGAAATGTTTTCCTTGCACTGTCAGGAAAATGTGGCATGGAATAAAAGCCAAGTCAGTTTAGGTTTTCTCTCTCATGTGCCTCAAAATTCTTCCAGGCTCCACACAGCTCCAAAGGCATGCTCATATTGTCAGGTATTTGTCACAACAGCACCCCACTTCCAAAGACCAAAATCTATATTGATAAGTTTTGTGTATGACTCTCACCAACCTGAGTTAATGGAAGATGACAGTTGACTCACTTTGATTTCCCAAGAGCTGAGGAAAACCTACCATACTCCCAGCAGCATGTGAGGTGCAAGAAAAACTACTTGGTGGCAGTTACCTTTTTGGGCAAGGTTGATACTGTTGTCCTGACTCTGTTATTCCATCATCGTGGATAGATTTCTCTGCACTTTTATATGCCTGTGGGGTTCAGTCTGTCTCCCTCTGCTGAGTGAGTAGAGCAAATTGAAGCCAAACCACTGGGTGTAGATATGGGCTTGGGGTTTCTGGGAAATATTAGCAGCAAGGAGGACACAGCTAGGTGAGAGTGGCTTAGAGGGTTATTAGGGATGGACCGTTTGGTGGTGGGTTTGTACTTTGTGATCTTCAACCCATTTGAAAACGTGGATTCCCCAGCAGGCTATTGGGCCCCTGCCTGCATGTTTCCTCCAGCAGTCTGACCTTTGCGAGGATGAACACTTCCTATGATGGCTGTCCCCAGGGGTGGCAGCCAGGGTACCCCAGCATCCTGACACATGATAAAGATGCTTCAGGCTAGAAGACCCTACTGGCAACCCTGTTCTGCTGCTAACAAGCCAAGCTGGCAGTGGGACTCCATGACTTTGTCCACTTCTGGGGATACACCTTGAAGATGAGCCTTGGGATCCCAGCTGGGGGTCTCCCACAGCTCAAGAGTGCTGCTTGGCATTCATGCTTGGTCCCTACTAATCTGGAATGTTTCTCTATAGCAAATACCAGGATGACAAATATATAGACATTTGAGTGCCTTAAGGATCATGCCTGTCTAACTTGTTACGTATCACATGAGCTTAATTCAGCATGATCTCATGAATGCCATGGGCATGCCTTATATCATAGTGTCTTAACATTTCAGTTGACCGAGTGACTCATTCTTCTGCATGGGAAATTGCTACTGCATGTGCAGCATCCATCCGTACACATGTTTCCATTTCATCTAGGTCAATATATTCCTCAGTTCCAGCCAGGATCCTATTCTCCACTGTCGTGTAAATATATTCTTTCTCTTTTGAAAGATTCATTTTTACTTCTTCTCTATTAGGAAAGTGCCCTCAATCATGGGTGGTCCTGCCTTGTAATTATTCCTAAGAGCCTTTGTCCAACTTTCTGATAAACTTTAATTAAAACTCATTGTCTGTTTTACTTTTCTGGGTGGATGGGAGGCAGGGTTCCCAGGGACAGGGTTGTATGGTTTACAATAATTTCAGCTGATGTGGGAAACAAGCAGTCTTAGAGTCTCTTGCTAAGTAGAAAATGCCAATTCTTAAAAAAAAAAAAATAAGACAAAGGTACTTTTTGTTTTATTATCTCTGTTGGCGTAAGTTCCTATTCAGGTCAAGTTATATCACATTATTTTTGATCATCAAGCTTGGAGTGTCACTTGTCCAGAAGCAAAGGATAAGCTGTTTTAAGCAGAGGCAAGTGTACCATTTCTTCATCCCTGCCCGCCTCCCTTCAAGAGAAGTTAGCCCTTCTCGCTTCTCTTTCCTAGCGTGTAGTGAGTTGTATTATGCCCCCCCTCAAAGATATGTCCAACCAGAACCTGTGAATGTGACCCTACATGGAATGGATCTTCGCAGAGGTAATTAAGTTAAGGATCTTCAGTGAGATCATCCTGGATTTAGGGTGGGTTCTGAAACCAATGCCCTTAGAAGAGAAAGGCAAAGGGAGATAGAGACACAAATTAAGCTCCTTGGAGTTCTAGGGTGAAAGACTGGAAGCTAAAGGGATCAAGTTGTTAGCCATGGGGTTAGAATACAAGTATGCTTATACTTTCCTCCTGATCAGGAGGTGAAAAGCTAGGTTTAAGAAGCAGCCACTATAGAGAACAGTATGGAGGTTCCTTAAAAAACTAAAAATAGAGCTACCGTATGACCCAGCAATCCCAATCCTAGGCATATATCTGGAGAAAACCATAATTCGAAAGGATGCATGCACCACGATGTTTATTGCAGCACTATTTACAACAGCCAGGACATGGAAGCTATTGTCCATCAACAGAGGAATGGGTAAAGAAGATGTGGTACATATATACAATGGTATATTACTCAGCCATAAAATGAAAAGAAATAGTGCCATTTGCAGAGACGTGGATGGACCTAGAGATTGTCATACAGAGTGAAGTAAGTCAGAAGGAGAAAAACAAATATCATATAATATTGCTTATATGTGGAATCTAGAAAAAATGGTACAGATGAACTTATTTGCAAAGCAGAAATAGAGTCACAGATGTAGAGAACAAATTTATGGTTACCAAGGGGGGAAGTGGGGGGCGAACTGGGAGATTGGGATTGACATATATGCCCTACTATGTATAAAATAGATAACTAATGAGAACCTACTGTATAGCATGGGGAACTCTACTCAGTGATCTGTGGTGACCTAAATGGGAAGGAAATCCAAAAAAGAGGGAATATATGTATACATATGGCTGATTCACTTTGCTGTACAGCAGAAACTAACACAACATTGTAAAGCAACTATACTCTAATGAAAATTAGTTAAAAAAAAAAGAAATCACACATAACACAAAAAGATGGTATTCTTAGGTTCAGTGTACGTGAATGTAAATAAGTACTAAAAGCAAAATTTAAATGCTAACCACACTGTTGAAATACAAGTGAAATAAACCACGTGTGAAAACCTTAAAAAAAAAAAAAAGAAGCAGTCATATATGTGCTCAGTTATTCATTAGAGCATGGTTTGTGGTAGCAGAAGATTGGAGACAATGAAGCAATAGGGGACTGAAGGACTATACTATGGCATACCATGCAGCTAGTAATAAAGGATGAGGGAGATCTCTATGAACTGATAAGGTGAGATCTCCAAGATATACCATTGGGTTAAAAAAGCAGTATTGAGAAGAGTTTACACAGTATGCTTACACTTTTTAAAAAAGAGGGGAGGGCTTCCCTGGTGGCACAGTGGTTAAGAATCCGCCTGCTAATGTAGGGGACACAAGTTCAAGCCCTGGTCCAGGAAGATCACACATGCCATGGAGCAACTAAGCCCGTGAGCCACAACTACTGAACCTGTGCTCTAGAACTCATGAGCCACAACTACTGAAGCCTGCGTGCCTAGAGCCCATGCTCGGCAACAAGAGAAGCCACCTCAATGAGAAATCCACACACGGCAACGAAGAGTAGTCCCTGCTCACCGCAACTAGAGAAAGCCTGCATGCAGCAACGAAGACCTAACGCAGCCAAAAATAAATAAATAAATAAATTAATTTTAAAAAAAAAACCTGTATTCTTAAAAAAAGGGGGGGGTATAAGATTTCGGGAGGATTTCTCTGTATTTGCCTAATGAAATACTGGACGGTTATGTAAGACATTAATATAAATGATCACCTGCAGGGGGTGAGGGCAGAACTCGGTGGATGGGGACAGTGTGGGAGTTAGACTTCTAACATTGATTTGCTTTTAAAATAATGTAAATATGTTACTTTTCTCAAGAAAAGGAAGGATTAATAAGATTTAGGTTCTCTTTCTTCAAATATAACATATAAAATCTATGATATATAATAATAATATATGATAATATATTATATATAAAACTATATAAATGTGTATATATACACATATATATATAGCCTATCATTTATCCATCCAGAATTTAAAAATTTATCCTGACAATTTAGTCTTTCACTTAGAGTAAAGGCCTTGAGAAGATGGGTGTCCAGAGTGAAGAGAGAGCAAGGAGCAAGGCTGGTGAGGGAGGTGAGGGCTAGATCACACACAGCTTTGCAAGTTGTATTAAAGCATTTGGATTTTATCCCCAAAGCTATCCAAAGCTACTGAAGGGGTTTAAGACCGGGAAGGGACTGAATACAGTTTCTTTTTTTTAAAAACATCTTTATTGGAGTATAATTGCTTTACAATGGTGTGTTAGTTTCTGCTGCATCACAAAGTGAATCAGCTATACGTATACATATATCCCCATATCTCCTCCCTCTTGCGTCTCCCTCCACCCTCCCTATCCCACCCCTCTAGGTGGACACAAAGCACCGAGCTGATCTCCCTGTGCTATGCGGCTGCTTCCCACTAGCTAGCTATTTTACATTTGGTAGTGCTGAATACAATTTCTATGTATCACCTTGGCTGCTCAATTTTTTGGCCATTTCACTGATAGAGTAAATTGAAGTTCTTGGCAACTCCCAATACCATCTCACAAATCATTATGAATTGACCATATTGCAGGGCAAAACACTTTTGAAACTTAAATAAAATTCAGTGCCATTAACAGATTAATCATTGAATATACAGACAATTCTTTCAATTAAAACAGCTTTGCCTAAAAACTATAGGAATTTGATTTTGAGATTCAGGAAGAAATCTTGGTAGTTGGTGCCAGTCAATATGTTACTGACTTCATAAACATTAATGAAAGTTGGTGATCACCTCATTGAAAATGTATTGAGATTTATTTTAGTTCTACCATGAATAAGTTTAGGTAAAAAATGATAGTGATTTCCAGAAAGAATTAACCAAAATCAAATTTCTCTCTCTCTCTTTCTCCCTCAACCCAGCTTTCTAGTCTAAGTTTAGTCTATCTTTAGGTAGGGCAGTGCTTCTCAAAGTGTGGCCTTTGGACACTGAGACCCTTTAGGAATCTGAAAGGTTAAAACTATTTCAGAACAATATTAAGATGTCATTTGCTCTTTTCACTGTGTAGATATTTCCACTGGTAGTGTAAAATCAATGAAAGATAAAAGTGCTGGCAGATAAGAGTGCTGAATTAAGGTAGTGGACACCAAACCATAATAAAAGTAATTGAAATTTTCATTACCACACATTCTCACTTAAAAAAATGATGCTAGTTTCAATTAAGAATGTCCTTAATAAAGCTGTAAAAATTATTAATTTTACTAAATCTCAGTCCTTGAATGAATTTAATGTTTGTGTGATGATGATATGGAAAGTGTGCATAAAACACTTCTGCTGCATATTGAAATATGATGGTTATTCTGAGGAAAAGCACTTGTGTGACTGGGATGGGAGCTGAATTAGCTGATTGTTTTTCATGGTGCACCATTTGTACTTGAAAGAATGACAGACAAACTGTGGTTATTTATTTATTTATTTATTTATTTAACATTTTATTAGAGTATAATTGCTTTACAATGGTGTGTTAGTTTCTGCTTTATAACAAAGTGAATCAGTTATACATATACATATGTCCCCATAACTCTTCCCTCTTGCATCTCCCGCCTTCCCACCCTCCCTATCCCACCCCTCTAGATGGTCACAAAACACTGAGCTGATATCCTGCTGCTATGCGGCTGCTTCCCACTAGCTATCTATTTTACGTTTGGTAGTGTATATATGTCCATGCCACTCTCTCACTTTGTCCCAGCTTACCATTCCCCCTCCCTGTATCCTCAGGTTCATTCTCTAGTAGGTCTGCATCTTTATTGCCATCTTGCCCCTGGTTTTTCTGACCATTTTCTTTTCTTTTTTTTTTTTCTTTTTAGATTCCATATATATGTGTTAGCATACTGTATTTGTTTTTTCCTCTTTCTGACTTACTTCACTCTGTACGACAGTCTCTAGGTCCATCCACCTCACTACAAATAACTCAGTTCTGTTCCCTTTTATGGCTGAGTAATATTCCATTGTATATATGTGCCACATCTTCTTTATTCATTCATCTGTTGATGGACACTTAGGTTGCTTCCATGTCCTGGCTATTGTAAATAGAGCTGCAATGAACATTTTGGTACATGACTCTTTTTGAATTATGGTTTTTCTCAGGGTATATGCACAGCAGTGGGATTGCTGGGTCGAATAGTAGTTCTATTTCTAGTTTTTTAAGGAACCTCCATACTGTTCTCCATAGTGGCTGTATCAATTTACATTCCCACCTACAGTGCAAGAGGGTTCCCTTTTCTCCACACCCTCTCCAGCATTTATTGTTTCTAGATTTTTTGATGATGGCCATTCTGACTGGTGTGAGGTGATATCTCATTGTAGTTTTGATTTGCATTTCTCTAATGATTAGTGATGTTGAGCATTCTTTCATGTGTTTGTTGGCAATCTGTATATCTTCTTTGGAGAAATGTCTATTTAGGTCTTCTGCCCATTTTTGGATTGGGTTGTTTGTTTTTTTGATATTGAGCTGCGTGAGTTGCCTGTATGTTTTGGAGATTAATCCTTTGTCAGTTGCTTCATTTGCAAATATTTTCTCCCATTCTGAGGGTTGTCTTTTCGTCTTGTTTATGGTTCCTTTGCTGTGCAAAAGCTTTTAAGTTTCATTAGTTCCCATTTGTTTATTTTTGTTTTTATTTCCATTTCTCTAGGAGCTGGATCAAAAAGGATCTTGCTGTGATTTATGTCATAGAGTGTTCTGCCTATGTTTTCCTCTAAGAGTTTGACTGTGTCTGGCCTTACATTTAGGTCTTTAATCCATTTTGAGTTTAGTTTTGTGTACGGTGTTAGGGAGTGTTCTAATTTCATTCTTTTACATGTAGCTGTCCAGTTTTCCCAGCACCACTTATTGAAGAGGCTGTCTTTTCTCCACTGTATATTCTTGCCTCCTTTATCAAAGATAAGGTGACCATATGTGTGTGGGTTTATCTCTGGGCTTTCTATCCTGTTCTGTTGATCTATATTTCTGTTTTTGTGCCAGTACCATACTGTCTTGATTACTGTAGCTTTGTAGTATAGTCGGAAGTCAGGGAGCCTGATTCCTCCAGCTCCATTGTTTCTTTCTGAAGATTGCTTTGGCTATTCAGTGTCTTTTGTGTTTCCACAAAAATTGTGAAATTTTTTGTTCTAGTTCTGTGAAAAATGCTAGTGGTAGTTTGATAGGGATTGCATTGAATCTGTAGATTGCTTTGGGTAGTAGAATCATTTTCACAATGTTGATTCTTCCAATCCAAGAACATGGTATATCTCTCCAAATATTTGTATCATCTTTAATTTCTTTCATCAGTGTCTTATAATTTTCTGCATACAGGTCTTCTGTCTCCTTAGGTAGGTTTATTCCTAGATATTTTATTCTTTTTGTTGCAGTGGTAAATGGGAGTGTTTTTTTAATTTCACTTTCAGATTTTTCATCATTAGTTTATAGGAATGCAAGAGATTTCTGTGCATTAATTTTGTATCCTGCTACTTTACCAAATTCATTGATTAGCTCTAGTAGTTTTCTGGTAGCATCTTTAGGATTCTCTATGTATAGTATCATGTCATCTGCAAACAGTGACAGCTTTACTTCTTCTTTTCTGATTTGGATTCCTTTTATTTCTTTTTCTTCTCTGATTGCTGTGGCTAAAACTTCCAAAACTATGTTGAATTATAGTGGTGAGAGTGGGCAAACTTGTCTTATTCCTGATCTTAGTGGAAATGGTTTTGGTTTTTCACCATTGAGGATGATGTTGGCTGTGGGTTTGTCATATATGGTCTTTATTATGTTGAGGAAACTTCACTCTATGCCTACTTTCTGGAGGGTTTTTATCATAAATTGGTGTTGAATTTTGTGGAAAGCTTTCTCTGCATCTATTGAGATGATCATATGGTTTTTCTCCTTCAATTTGTTAATATGGTGTATCACGTTGATTGATTTGCATATATTGAAGAATCCTTGCATTCCTGGGATAAACCCCACTTGATCATGGTGTATGATCCTTTTAATGTGCTGTCAGATTCTGTTTGCTAGTATTTTGTTGAGGATTTTTGCATCTATGTTCATCAGTGATATTGGTCTGTAGTTTTCTTTCTTTGTGACATCTTTGTCTGGTTTTGGTATCAGAGTGATGGTGGCCTCGTAGAATGAGTTTGGGAGTGTTCCTCCCTCTGCTATATTTTGGAAGAGTTTGAGAAGGATAGGTGTTAGCTGTTCTCTAAATGTTTGATAGAATTCGCCTGTGAAGCCTTATGGTCCTGGCCTTTTGTTTGTTGGAAGATTTTTAATCACAGTTTCAATTTCAGTGCTTGTGATTGGTCTGTTCATATTTTCTATTTCTTCCTGGTTCAGTCTCGGAAGGTTGTGCTTTTCTAAGAATTTGTCCATTTCTTCCAGGTTGTCCATTTTATTGGCATATAGTTGCTTGTAGTAATCTCTCACGATCCTTTGTATTTCTGCAGTGTCAGTTGTTACTTCTCCTTTTTCATTTCTAATTGTATTGATTTGAGTCTTCTTCCTTTTTTTCTTGATAAGTCTGGCTAATGGTTTATCAATTTTGTTTATCTTCTCAAAGAACCAGCTTTTAGTTTTATTGAACCTTGCTATCGTGTCCTTCATTTCTTTTTCATTTATTTCTGATCTGATCTTTATGGTTTCTTTCCTTCTTGCTAACTTTGGGGTTTTTTTTGTTCTTCTTTCTCTAATTGCTTAGATGTAAGTTTAGGTTGTTTATTTGAGATGTTTCTTGTTGTTTGAGGTAGGATTGTATTGCTATAAACTTTCCTCTTAGAACTGCTTTTACTGCCTCCCATAGGTTTTGGGTTGCTGTGTTTTTCACTGTCATTTGTTTCTAGGTATTTTTGATTTCCTCTTTGATTTCTTCAGTGATCTCTCGGTTATTAAGTAATGTGTTGTTTAGCCTCCATGTGTTTGTACTTCTTACAGATTTTTTTCCTCTAATTGATATCTAGTCTCATAGCGTTGTGGTCAGAAAAGATATTTGATACGATTTCAATTTTCTTAACTTTACCAAGGCTTGATTTGTGACCCAAGATATGATCTATCCTGGAGAATGTTCCATGAGCACTTGAGAGGAATGTGTATTCTTTTGTTTTTGGATGGAATGTCCTATAAATATAAATTAAGTCCATCTTGTTTAATGTATCATTTAAAGCTTGTGTTTCCTTACTTATTTTCATTTTGGATGATCTGTCCATTGGTGAAAGTGGGGTGTTACAGTCCCCTACTATGATTGTGTTACTGTCGATTTCTCCTTTTATGGCTGTTAGTATTTGCCTTATGTACTGAGGTGCTCCTATGTTGGGTGCATACATATTTACAATTGTTATATCTTCTTCTTGGATTGATCCCTTGATCATTATGTAGTGTCCTTCTTTGTCTCTTGTAATAGTCTTTGTTTTAAAGTCTATTTTTTCTGATATGAGAATTGCTACTCCAGTTTTCTTTTGATTTCCATTCGCATGGAATATCTTTTTCCATCCCTTGACTTTCAGTCTGTATGTGTCCCTAGGTCTGAAGTGGGTCTCTTGTAGACAGCATATATACGGGTCTTGTTTTTGCATCCATTCAGCCAGTCTATGTCTTTTGGTTAGCCCATTTAATCCATTTACATTTAAGGTAATTATCGATATGTATGTTCCTATTACCATTTTCTTAATTGTTTTGGGTTTATTATTGTAGGTCTTTTCCTTCTCTTGTGTTTCCTGCGTAGAGAAGTTCCTTTAGCATTTGTTGTAAAGCTGCTTTGGTGGTGCTGAATTCTCTTAGCTTTTGCTTGTCTCTAAAGCTTTTAATTTCTCCATCAAATCTGAATGAGATCCTTGCTGGGTAGAGTACTCTTGGTTGTAGGTTTTTCTCTTTCATCACTTTAAATATGTCCTGCCACTCCCTTCTGGCTTGCAGAGTTTCTGCTGAGAAATCAGCTGTTAACCTCATGGGGATTCCTTTGTGTGTTATTTGTTGTTTTTCCCTTGTTGCTTTTAATATCTTTTCTTTGTATTTAATTTTTGATAGTTTGATTAATATGTGTCTTGGTGTGTTTCTCCTTGGATTTATCCTGTATGGGACTCTCTGCGCTTCCTGGACTTGATTAACTATTTCCTTTCCCATATTAGGGAAGTTTTCAAGTATAATCTCTTCAAATATTTTCTCAGTCCCTGTCTTTTTCTCTTCGTCTTCTGGGACCCTTATCATTCGAATGTTGGTGCGTTTAATGTTGTCCCAGAGGTATCTGAGACTGTCCTCAATTTTTTTCATTCTTTTTTCTTTAGTCTGCTCTGCAGTAGTTATTTCCACTATTTTATCTTCCAGGTCACTTATCCGTTTTTCTGCCTCAGTTATTCTGCTATTGATCCCTTCAAGAGAATTTTTAATTTCATTTATTGTGTTGTTCATTAGTGTTTGTTTGCTCTTTAGTTCTTCTAGGTCCTTGTTAAACGTTTCTTGTATTTTCTCCATTCTGTTTCCAAGAGTTTGGATCATGTTTACTATCATTATTCTGAATTCTTTTTCAGGTAGACTGCCTATTTCCTCTTCATTTGTTAGGTCTGATGGGTTTTTGCCTTGCTCCTTCATCTGTTATGTGTTTCTCTGTCTTTTCATTTTGCTTAACTTACTGTGTTTGGGGGTCCCCTTTTTGCAGGCTGCAGGTTCATAGTTTCCGTTGTTTTTGGTGTCTCTCCCCAGTGGCTAAGGTTGGTTCAGTGTGTTGTGTAGGCTTCCTGGTGGAGGGGAGTAGTGCCTGTGTTCTGGTGGATGAGTCTGGATCTTGTGTTTCTGGTGGGCAGGTCCACATCTGGTGGTGTGTTTTGTGGTGTCTGTGGCCTTATTATGATTTTAGGCAGCCTCTGTGCTAATGGATGGGGTTGTGTTCCTGTCTTGCTAGTTGTTTGGCATAGGGTGTCCAGCATTGTAGCTTGCTGGTCATTGAGTGGAGCTGGGTCATAGTGTTGAGATGGAGATCTCTGGGAGATTTTCACCATTTGATATTACATGGAGATGGGACGTCTCTTGTGGACCAGTGTCCTGAACTTGTCTCTCCCACCTCAGTGGCACAGCCCTGATGCTGGCTGGAGCACCAAGAGTCTGTCCTCCACACGGCTCAGAATAAAAGGGAGAAAAAGAAAGAAAGAAAAAAGAAGATAAAATAAAATAAAGTAAAATAAAATAAAGTTATTAAAATAAAAAATAATTATTAAGAAAAAAATTTTTTTAAGCAAAAAAAAAAAAAAAAAAAGCAGATAGACAGAACCCTAGGACAAATGGTAAAAGCAAAGCTATAGAGACAAAATCACACACTGAAGCATACACATACACACTCACAAAAAGAGAAAAAGGGGAAAAAAATATATTGTTCCTCCCAAAGTTCACCTCCTCAATTTGGGATGATTCGTTGCCTAATCAGGTATTCCACAGATGCAGGGTACATCAAGTTGATTGTGGAGATTTATTCCGCTGCGCCTGAGGCTGCTGGGAGATTTCCCTTTCTCTTCTCTGTTCGCACAGCTCCTGGGGTTCTGCTTTGGATTTGGCCCCACCTCTGCGTGTAGGTCGCCCGAGGGCGTCTGTTCTCCGCTCAGACAGGACGGGGTTAAAGGAGCAGCTGCTTCGGGGGCTCTGGCTCACTCAGGCTGGGGGGAGGGAGGGGTACAGAGGAGGCGGGGCGAGCCTGCGGCGTCAGAGGCCGGCGTGACGTTGCAGCAGCCTGAGGCGCGCCGTGCGTTCTCCCGGGGAAGTTGTCCCTGGATCACGGGACCCTGGCCGTGGCGGGCTGCACAGGCTCCCGGGAGGGGCGGTGTGGAGAGTGACCTGTGCTCGCACACAGGCTTCTTGGTGGCGGCAGCAGCAACCTTAGCGTCTCATGCCCGTCTCTGGGGTCCACGCTGATAGCCGTGGCTCGCGCCTGTCTCTGGAGCTCGTTTAGGCGGCGCTCTGAATCCCCTCTCCTCGCGCACCAGGAAACAAAGAGGCAAGAAAAAGTCTCTTGCCTCTTCGGCAGCTGCAGACTTTTTCCCGGACTCCCTCCCGGCTAGCTGTGGTGCGCTAACCCCTTCAGGCTGTGTTCATGCCGCCAACCCCAGTCCTCTCCCTGCGATCCGACTGAAGCCCGAGCCTCAGCTCCCAGCCCCGCCCGCCCCGGCGGGGGAGCAGACAAGCCTCTCCGGCTGGTGAGTGCTGCTCGGCACCGCTCCTCTGTGAGGGAATCTCTCCGCTTTGCCCTCCGCACCCCTGTTGCTGCACTCTCCTCCGTGGCTCCGAAGCTCCCCCCACCCCAAAAACATACCCTATCCAGGTACGTGGGGAGTTTCTTGCCTTTTGGGAGGTCTGAGGTCTTCTGCCAGCGTTCAGTAGGTGTTCTGTAGGAGTTGTTCCACATGTAGATGTATTTATGATGTATTTGTGGGGAAGAAGGTGATCTCCATGTCTTACTCTTCCGCCATCTTGAAGCTCCTCTCTAGTAAGAATCTGGCCCGCGGTCCCAAGGACTGTCGCGGCTTCGGCTGGTGGGTCCGCTCCAGAGCCGGCAGCCTCAGTGAGGCTGCCCTCCCCTCGGGCTCCTGGGCAGTTCAGTCTGTGCTTATTTAGAATTGGGTACGTGACAGATATTTTCTGCCAAAAATTTCAAGTGAACCTGTCACTTCAAGGAAAATAACTGACAGTATTTGTTGGCAAAATGAAATTTGAGATTTTAAGGGAAAATTAGAATTTTGAAAAACTTGTATCTATCACTGTGAGCTTGTCAGTTTCCAAAAAAAAAATGTAAAGACTTTTCTGATGAGAGTGCTGGTGAAATTAATGAATGTGATATTTCGATATTGTATGATGAAATGTATGAACACTTGAAACATTTGCACAATTTAGTCAACTAATGTTTTCTACATGACCAGTGCAGTATGTGACAATATCATGCCTGGGTAAACGATCCATTTAAAGTGCAAGAGAGACAAGTGGATTTTAATGTAACTCATTATGGAAAGTTCATTGATGTCATTTCAGATTCTACATTATAACCAGCCCTTAAGGAACTACCACTTGTTGAGTTTTGGTTTCGTATCAAAGAATACACATTATCATCACAGCAATATGTTTTTGGATCCGTCTTCTAGAGTAATGGAAGTAAAAACAAAAATAAGCAAGTGGGACCTAATTAAACATAAAAGCTTTTGCTAATTATTAGAGAAATGCAAATCAAAACTACAGTGAGGTATCACCACACACCAGTCAGAATGGCCATCATTAAAAGGTCTACAAATAATAACTGCTGAACAGGGTGTGGAGAAAAAGGAACCCTCCTACACTGTTGGTGGGAATGTAAATTGGTGTAGCCACTATGGAGAACAGTATGGAGGTTTCTTAAAAACTGAAGGTAGAGCTACCATATGATCCTGCAATCCCACTCCTGGGCATATATCTGAAGAAAACTCTAACTTGAAAATATATGTGCACCCCAATGTTCATAGCAGTTCTATTTATAATAGCCAAGACTGGCAAGACATGGAAACAACCTAAATGTCCATTGACAGATGAATGGCTAACACACAAACACACACACACACACATGCGTGCACACACACAATGGAATATTACTCAGCCATGAAAAAGAATGAAATAATGCCATTTGCAACAACATGGGTGGACCTAGGGATTATCATATTAAGTGAAGTAAGTCAGACAGAGAAAGACAAATATCATATGATATCACTTATATGTGGAATCTTAAAAAACAATACAAATGAACTTATTTACAAAACAGAAATAGACTCACAGACATAGAAAACAAACTTATAGTTATCAAAAGGGATAGCAGGGGTGGGGCGTGGGGGAGGGGAAGGATAAATTAGGAGTTTGGGATTAACATATACACACTGCTATATAGGGAATAGATAATCAAGGACCTACTGTATAGCACAGGGAACTATAGTCAATATCTTGTAATAACATAATGGAAAAGAATCTGAAAAAAGATAGCTATATGCACATCTGTATAACTGAATCATTTGGGTGTACACCTGAAATTAACACAATATTGTAAATTAACTATACTTCAATAAAAAAGTTTAAAAAATACACATTATTTGAAAAGAGTAATAAAATATTCCTCTCATTCCCAACTATGTATCATTATGAGACTAGACTGTCTTCACATACATCAACAGAAACAACGTATCACAACAGATTGAATGTAAAAATACTTATGAGAATCCAGATGTTTCTATATTCCAGCTATTATAGCAATTTGTAAATGTGTGAAACAGAGCAGTTTCTGTTACTACTTTTTTTTGGAAAATATATTTTTTTTCCACAAAATGTGTTATTTATGTTAACCTGTAATGAGCTTACAATTGTTATTTTAAAATGAATTAGTAGCTAGATATTACAAAAAATCTATGGATATTTACCATGGTAGAAATGAAACTAAGGATTTAATGGATAGAGCTTAAATAAACAAAAGCTCTTGAGAGTCTTCAATATTTTTAAGAGAATAAAGGGATCCCGAGATCAAAGAGTTTGAGAATTTGTGGTCTAGAAAAAGCCTATGTTCCTTCATGTGCATATCCAATATTACTCTTGTGCTCAATGATTTCAAGTGAGAAAGTCTTTAATTTCAATATTCTCAGTTGAAGTGAAGCACAAACTAATATGTACATAGAATAGACAATAATTGAGATATTTAAAATTTTAAATATCACTCTTGGTAGTTTATTATTCTCTCTTCCTGTAAAATGGGGTTAACATCACCAATTTTATGGGGTTGTTGTTAGGTTGTTGTATGTAAAATGCTTGGCATGATTCCACTTGCCTCTCAGTGTTCTTGATTATCATTTTTCAAGTAGATGTCTAAATATGCTTAAGTATGTTGACTTTATCTGGGTATTATATTCCACTTCGATGGCTTTGCTGGCACATTCCTGTGTGGTATCTGTTGTCCTGCAGCTCTCCCCTCATCATCAAATGAAAATTCCATATAAGGAAAACTCTAGATATTTTTCTTCATGCCCTATAAGGAAAATGAGTCCAAGTGGTAACCTCTGAGCAACAATTGTTGCTTTTCTAAACAGAAAAAGTGATGAAGCCTGCTACAGAATATTCCTTATGGAGAACTGGAAAACCTGCTAAGACACCACCTTATTCTAAAGCCATCTTGGAACCTTCGTGAATTTGAGTGACGAGTTCTTAAGAGGAGAGATTATGCAATTCTATTATTGCATTGAAAAATCCCTACTCATAACCTTTTCTTTTTCCTTCCACTTGACAAATTATTCCTAAAAACCATTGCCATTACTACTATTTTCTGATTCACCTACAACCCCTCTCAAAAATCCTTGGCTGTGATGCCTGAGATTTCAGAACAGTCTGGCTCATTATTGTGGCTGGAAACCAGATAATGAAATTTATGTTTGGCTTAACTACCAGGGAAAAGAGCATGGAGAAATAAGCCATATGTAGTCCTTCTAGTATTTTCCTTTGATCAAATGTCATAGTCATGAATAATAGAAATCCTGGTTTAGTTGGAAAGTTGACTAAATAGCACAGAGTTACTATGTTATTCTAAAGTAAACAAATGTGTCTTTTGTTGTCTTTTTACAGATGGATTTTAAAAAGTTTTATATTTTAATGGTATGGATTTCATTACCATTGATGACATCTGATTGGCAGCTTACGAACATGAGTTGGAAGAAGATTAATTCTCTAGGGGAAATTTTGGAAATGACTTGAGAGTATTTTGTTAACAGGTAGGCATCCTTTCTGAAGGAAACCTTCTCAGTATCTAGTCATGGGAGAGGTGAGATAGAAACCCACTCAGAGCCTGCTGGAGAGAAACTGGATAACAGAATTGGAAGAAACTTACGTAAAGTTTAAGTAAATATTAGCTTAAAATAAGCTAATATTTTTCCATATTAGCTTATTATAAGTTCTGAATACGTTGGCTTTGTTTGCCTAAGCACTGACTAATTTATTCTAACATTGGATTATTGAAGTCTCTTGCTTTTCTGTCTTTCTCTTACTTTCTGATATTTGTGTATTTCATTACTCATAAACATTTACACCAAAGGATGAGATTATAACAAAGAAGAAATTTACAGCAAGATGGAAGTCTGATGGTTACTTTCAGCTTGCCTTTCCTCATTTATAAAATGAGAATGATAATATTCCCTACCTCATAGTGTTGTTCTAAAGATTAAAGAGTTAATATGTGTAGAGTGCTAACATAGCGGCTGGTACAAGGAAGATCAACACATATGAATTGCAAATCATTTCATGTGAATTAGTTTTATAGATTGAGGGGAAGAGGGGGTCAAATTATTGGCTGAAATGAGGCTTAGATTTTATCTATGTTTCCATCAGTTTCTCGTGAATTAGCTGGTCAGAAATATTATCAACAGTATACTTATGAACTCACCTAAGTTATTGTGCTTCTGAACTTTCTGACTTAAATAAATGAATATTTCAATTTAAGTGAATTCAGTGCTACCTCCTTGTTACAGCAGTGTCATGTGAGTTACAGCCTACAGTTGAGTGATTCTACTCTGTTGGTTTCATTGTATCAGGTGAGATGGGGCTGCAAAGAACAGAAAATTGGATTAACAGTGGCTTAAATAATGAAAATACTTATAAATTCACATAATAAGAAGTCTGAAGATTGGTTACTTTAGTGGAACAATGGGAGGCAGGGACTTCCATCATCACACTGCTGTCCTCATCACACTGGCTTTTGTTCACAAGCTTGTCTCCTCCTGTTTACTAGAGGGCTGCCTCAGCTCCAGGCATTGTGTCCTCATGTTACTGCACCCAGAAGAAGGAAGAACAATTTCTCCGTATAGGTCTCTTTTCTTTAGAGGGGAAATTCTTCCCTAGAAGCCTCCCAGGAGACTTACTTGCCTTTGCTTGTGTTCCCCAGAATGCAGAGTCTGAGCATCAAAGTATTCGATCTTAAAGGGGAGAGCAAGGGAAGCAAAGAAGTACCCATCTGAGGCAACAAGAATTAACAAGGATGAATAATAATGGTGAATTTTGTCTAATGATGGCCCTGGTCTTCTAGTGTATAAGACTCTCTCTCTTTCTCATTCTCTGTGTGCATCTGTTTGTGTGTACACTCATGGGTGTGTATGAATTCATTCATCCGTTTCTTTCATTCATACATAAATTCAATATGTACTGAGCATTGACTATGCTGTTTGCTGGGATTCAGAGACAAATATGAAACAGCCCTTGATGCAAGGACTCCATGGCCTGTCAGCTCTCCCTTGTCCCTACTCACTCACCCAGTTCAGACTCCTGCTTCACTTCCTCATCCAATTTGTTGACAACCTCTCAAGCCCCTGCCTTTTAGCAGTCCTGGAAACCTCCCAATCTTGCCTCAATTTGACTCTCTGCTTTCTGCAGTTTGGCTGACCTTGGTCACTGATTTCTGCTGAATAAGATCATGCAGACCTAGGGATTAGTGTCTCTACTAATGTGTATTTTCAGTCCTATCTGAACTAGGAATAGCTGTGATTCTTTGGAGCAACTTTAGTTCGGATATATCTATATAGATCCTTAGGGATATATACAAGTATGTCCTTATGGATGTTTAAATCTTCCTTACACCTTTGCTTTGGATGAAAGAAAACTTAGAGCTGAATTTGTGCTTTACTGTAGCACACGAGCAGGAGCTCACCGTGTGTACAGAGAGACACACTGGAAAGGGACTCGGCTGCCTGGCTGAGGGGAGAACCTTCCCACGGCAGGAGCGTTATAGCGGAAGGAGCCCTGGGCTGGGAGTAGGCACCCTAGAGGGTGGTCCAGTTCTGTCCCTTGCTGGTTGTGTTCTGCGGCAACTCGTATCAAATTTCCTGGCTAGTAATGCAATATTGTGCATCTTCAAATCTTCTACTCTTCCCTCTCATTCATTACAAAATCAGTTTTGGATGTTTTTCATGAAACAGCTTATAGATGCTGGATAATCTTCAGGCTCATGTCATGTGAGTAAACAATAGCCCTTTTGAAGAAGACACCCTTGCAAGACAATTAGAAAGAAGCAAGAAAGTTTTACTCAAAGTCTTACCTTTTCTGTGTTAGAAACAAAAGGCTTGCCTTTGCTATGGTTGTCTGCAGCCCCCAGCACTGGGGGTCAAGAAGGAGGCCAACTTACAATAGTTTGGACATACCTGATGTTGAGAAAAACAGCATTTTCAAGACATGTGAAATAGTCACCCCAAAATGTCTTAATATAGTTAGTGACAGCTCAACAGCTAATTAAAAAGAAAATAATTATATGGGATTTAAAGTATCTCAGTGAAGGAGTCACAATGTAAAAAAATGATCAAATATTTTTCAGGAAGGATACATTAGAAGTTGGTTTGTGCTTTTGCCTCAGGTTAAATAGGATATTGTGACACTGTTCAAATGGTAGGCAATACTTCAGATGGTTTTCAATGTCTCTTTGAGGCTCTCTTTCCTAGGAGATCACCCTAATGCAAGAGTTGTACCTGGAGCAACTTTTAATCAAACTATTGGTTTACCAGTTTAGGGTATCTGGCTGGTGATGTGTTCTCCGTGACTTACAGCCGGGCTCATTTTGCTGACAAAATATTTTCTCCTGTGTTGAATTGCTGCCGTTCTTCACGTTGCCTGAATATGAATTAAATGACCTTTAATTTCTGTGGGAGAATATTGTATTTTGTAGATGCTTCATGTTTTGATACTGATTTGCAAAAAATGCTCTCTGGTGAAATGTGTTTTGCACTGCAGTTTCCATCTCCTTCTCCCTCCCAAGAAAGGGGTGTATTTGGCTCTCTTTCTCCCAGTGCTCAGTCTCTCCCAGGAGGAAAATTTTTGAGGCAGCTCCCCTAAGAGTGGTACTTTATTCAAGACGCAGCACCCCCCCCCCAAATGATTGTGTTTTAAGACCCCAAGAGGCTAGTTACTCTATCAGAAAGGGTTCCCTGGGCTTGAGGAGTTCTCTGAAGTCAGAGATTGTAGTGCTCATGGCTGGTTGTCTAAGACAAAGATCCACCCACTCCTTCCTCCTGCAACCCATGTGAGGCAGTGGAGGCTGACTCCAGCCCTTCTCCAGGGGTGGGTCCTAATTCATGTGAGCCAAAATTGGAATTCAGTCCTCCTTTTCAGTGACTGGTTCAGGGGTGGGCATGTGAACTAAGGGGGCTCAATCAGACTGAAGGGAATGACTTATTTCATGATGGGGGGGAGGGATCGTAGTTAATTTTATGTGTCAACTTGAGAGAACTCTGACTAGTAGAGGGGGAGAGTCTTGCTCTTTTTCAAATGGACATGAAAGAGAAAGCACATTGCTCCAGGTGCTGCTGCAGCCATCTTGTGACCACGAGGGCAGGCTCCTTCTGAGGATAAAGCAGGCTTGCTAAAGAGGGAAGACCATAGAGAACTGCAGAGAAAGAGAAAAAAAGCCTTACTTTTTCCTGGAGCTTGTCCTACCTTGGGGATTTAGCTTTGTGAGAAAATAAATTCCTTAATTGTTTAAATCTGTGTGAGTCAGATTTTCCTATTTTTTTCAACAATGTATTTAACATATTACCTACTTAGCAGCTACTGCTAGCCAGGCGCTGTCCCAGGTACTGGTGAAAAGTATGGTCAAAGTGGCTACCTTCATGAAACATGCCTTCTGTTAACAGAAAAAACAATACACACATTTATACATAATATGATATCAGGTAATCAAGCAGGGTAAGGAGGTAGGGAGTGTTGATTGGGGGTCATATATCTGAGAGGTATGATATTTGGTCAGGGAAGTGAATAAAGTGAGGGAGTGAGCCATTAAAACATTTGAGGAAAGAACTTTCTAGGCAGGGGGAACAGTAAGTTCAAAGGTCCCAAGGCAGGAATGTGCTTGGTATGTTTTAGGAAAAACCCAAAGCATTGGTACAGCTGAATGAGATGGAGATTGGTGGTAAGAAGGAAGCAGTGGTGAGAACATGTGGTTGATAGACTTGGAACTGCCTGTCTACGTGAAGCAAAGCTATTGGAAAATATTGAGAATGGGAGTAATTTGTAGCCCAAAGCATCCTAATGGGTATAGAGGTAAAGTAACTTGGACCTGAATATACAGTCTGCAAAGATCAGGGCACACTGATAGCAGGATTGCCTTTGAACCTTTGAATAGTCATTGCACCCATTTAGTCTTCAAGGAATTCATCAGATCAACTAACTGTTGTTGCATTTTTATAGGTCTAATAACCAAAATTCAATATAACTATGCACATATGTGTAGATATACAGATGACATTGAGAAAATACCTATCTTTCCTATTTTACTTAGAATTTAAATATTAGTTTAAATTAGGAATAACTGTTGTATTTGTTTTGTTACAGGCAGCCTCTGTTGAGATGACATCATGTGTTTTTCCTCTTTTGATCTATTAATATGGAGAATTATATGAACAGATTTCCTGTTACTGAATCATCCTTGCATTTCTGGAATAAAGCCATCTTGGCCATGGTATATTATTTGTTTAATATGTTGCTGGATTCAATTTGTTGATATTTTGTTTATCATTTTCATATCAGTATTCATAAGAAAAATAAGATTATCGCTTTCTTTTCTGGTGCTCTCTTATCCTGGTTTTTGTATTAGGGCCTTTGTAAAGGCACTTTGTTTTTCTTCTCTCTCTTGGATTATTTAAATAGTTTCAGAATTTTCTTTCCTTGAAGATTTGAAATAATTTGACTTTTATGGTGAACACAATCTACTCAACTTAAAAATTATTCTTAATATGACTTTCCAGTTTTTGTCCACAGGCTGGCATAATTGTTAAACAGATACAGTTATACTAATATTTATTTTGTACAATTTTGCATTCTGATTTTTTCCCCTTAACTTTGTTTCAAATGCTTTTCCACATGCTACAGTCTTTATAATAATTTTAATTGATAAATATTATTCCATTGTGTGGATGGACCATAATTTAACACTTTCCTATTCTTGCATGATTAAGATATCTCACATTGCTATTTTTGTAAAATAATGCTGCAATAAAGGCACTTTGCAAAGTTGTATTCTAATTTTAGATTTTTTTCCCCATTAGGATAAATTCCCAGGAATGAGAAGGTAGAAAACTTTCTATGACTTTTAAGACCTCTGGGCAAATTATTTTCCAAAAATATTGTACAAATTTACAAGGTCTCCAGAATTTTGATGCGTTATTTGCACAACATTTTTGTCAGCTTTGGATGTTATTTATATATACTTTTTCTGTTGTCAGGTATGAAATAGCATCATAAAAATCTAGTCTCCAGTCTCAGGGGCAGGAGAATGAGGAGAGTACTTTCCATTAAATGCTGACCTTCCCACTGAGATTCCAGGGTTGATTTAGTTGCTGTCGTTTCTTGGGTGTGATAAGAGTTAGTCCTTAGCTTTGTCTGAGACCGGGACCCCAGCTCTTGGCTGCATTGTACTGACTGAAGCCAAGGTCCAGTATTCAGACCTGGTCACCTTTTTGTTTTTATTTGTTTTGCTTTTTAGTTAACATTGATTGAGCTCTTACTATGCCAAGCACAAAGTCTTAACTGCGTTTTCTTATTACCAACCAGGACACATGGCTGGAGAACATGAGGACTTCTTTTTTTTTTTTTCATATTTTAAATTATTATTTATTTTTTGAATTTTATTTTATTTATTTTTTATACAGCAGGTTCTTATTAGTTATCCATTTTCTACATATTAGTGTATACATGTCAATCCCAATCTCCCAATTCATCCCCCCACCACCACCCCTCCCCCACCACTTTCCCGCCTTGGTGTCCATGTGTTAAACATGAGGACTTCTGCGGGCAGATGGAGCAGCAGCTGCCTCTGGTGGCCTCTTTTCAAAGACAAAATGCCTTCCAGCTTTACTTTCCCTCAAACTCAATTTAGTGACTATAAACACAAATCGCTGTCTTCTGAGCAGGCTGGTAGCTGGCTCAGGGAAGGGAGAAAAATCTTGGCTCTTTGACACTGAACTTGAGGTTCTTCCCCAGTTACTCTGTATAAAACAAAACACCACTTGCCACCTCAGCAGAGAAGACCTCTTATTTTTGTGAAATCAAAGTACTTTGTAACCATGACGAACTTCCGATGTCAGTAAACTGTCCCCAGAGAGAGGTTCTGATTACAAAAGCCTCACATATAATAACCATGCTGCTGGAATTGTCACACGGGTGCTGGCCCCAGGAAGGAGTCTGATCTCACCGTACCTGCCAGAGCCTTAGAGAAGGATTAACTGAAGAGCAGAAACCAATTAAGACCATTTCTATTGTATTTAAATTTAGTTTTAAAAGTGAGCCCAGGCAATTCAGAAAAAGAGAATACTCCTGTTTTCATGATGATTGGAGAAAAGCAAGTGGTAGAATCTAGAAACCAGATTTCTGCTCTTAAGTGAGTAAAGAGAATGAGGGGGCAGAGAGAAGAGGTGTGCTCTTAGATTAAAATTCTTCTTGAGTGACATGCTAAAGCCTGGTGCTTTCCTGAATTTGAAGCACATCACACTGGCTATTTTTTGCCTCTTCCATAAACTATGAGTATACAATCATTGTTTAATAAACACTTATTGAACATGTAGAATATTCTTAATTATGTATGTATTTAATCCTAGGGATATGAAATCAAATAAGATTTTGTCCTTACCTTCAAGCTGATTGTATCTAGCACAGGGGAAAAAAGTACACAGTCGGGCTTCCCTGGTGGCGCAGTGGTTGAGAATCTGCCTGCTAATGCAGGGGACATGGGTT
Source organism: Balaenoptera musculus (assembly GCF_009873245.2). Lineage (NCBI taxonomy): Eukaryota > Metazoa > Chordata > Mammalia > Artiodactyla > Balaenopteridae > Balaenoptera > Balaenoptera musculus. The sequence goes on along the minus strand of NC_045786.1, from coordinate 137,904,961 downwards.
CGAGCCCTGGTCTGGGAAGATCCCACATGCTGCGGAGCAACTAGGCCTGTGAGCCACAACTACTGAGCCTGCGCCTCTGGAGCCTGTGTTCCGCAACAAGAGAGGCCACGATAGTGAAGAGGCCTGCACACCGCGATGAAGAGTGGTCCCCGCTTGCCCCAACTAGAGGAAGCCCTCGCACAGAAGCGAAGACCCAACACAGCCAAAAATAAATATTAAATAAATAAATAAAAGACTTCCCTAAAAAAAAAAAAAAAAAAAGTACACAGTCATAGCAATGATGGATGTTAGGTCAAGGTGCTGTGGGAACCATGAGGAGATAAATACTTTGGTTCAAATGAGCCAAGTATTAAGCTCTGAGGCTCCTTATTTGACTTCTTGCCCCTTATGTTTTTTTTTTTTTTAATTTTATTGGAGTATAGGTGATTTACAATGTTGTGTTAGTTTCAGGTGTACAGCCTAGTGATTCAGTTATACATATACATATATTCATTCTTTTTCAGATTCTTTTCTCATATAAGTTATTACAGAATATTGAGTAGGGTTCTCTGTGTTATACAGTAGGTCCTCATTGGTTAGCTATTTCATATATAGTAGTGCTTGTATGTTAATCCCAATCTTGTCCCTTATCTTTGCTACATATCTTTTCTGGAAGATCTTGTTCACCCCCAAGTGCTTCCACCACCACTTGTGTGCAGATGATTCAATTGTTTTCTCTCTTGCCCTGATCTTTCTCTAGATTGCAGACCTATGTGTCTACCTGTGAGTAGATGTCTCCATACAAGTGTCTGGCAGATATTTCAAAGTCAACCCAAAGTGAACTCACCTGCCCCCAAACCTATTCCAACACAGTACCCTGCTAGCCAATGCTACCACCATCTACCGAGTCACAAGGCAGACACTTGGGCCATCTGAGATGCTTCCCCTCCTTCATCCTTTATACCTAAATCCTGTTGAATTAACCTCTCAAATAGATTTCAGTTGCTCTCCTTTTTTATCTATACTTTCATTGTCTTAGTCCACACTCGGGATTCTCCCCTCATTACCTCAATGGTCTCATGTCTGGTCAGAGTCTTCTTTCTCCAATCTCACCCTCCCTCCCCTACCACACACACTTTAATTCCCTGGGTCAGAGGGATCTATTTGAAACTCATATCTGATCATATCACTCCTCTGAATAAAATCCTCCAGTGTCTGCCCAGCAGAACCTGGCCCTTGCTCCCCTCTGACTGTGTCCCCATCTCCTGTCACTCCTCCCTATGCCCAAATGACTTTCGATTCCCTGACCCTTCTGCGTTCTCTTTCACTTCTGAGCTTTTTCATGCTCTTTCTTCTACCCAGAATGCCGTTTCCTTTCCCTTAACATGTTCACTCCTGTGTCCTTCACATGATCAAAGGATGCCTCTTCCCAGGAAGCCTATCCTCCTTCCTCCAGGATGACTTAAGTGTCCCTCCAAACCTGTAGCCCCCTATGCATATCATAGCCCTTATCACTGTTGAAATTACTGACTTATTTTTCATTCTATTCCTCTAGACTAAGAGCTCCTCAATGGCAAGAACTGTTAATACGTTCTTCATGTCTGTCCCCGCCCCCCATACCTAATGGTGCCCAATAGATGACAACAGGATGAATGTTGTTGAAGAGACAACTGAAACTCCCACATCCAAAAAACGTGGTCAAATATTTAGGACCAAGTAAATGACATTCTAATAGATCTTACAGAACTAACAGCAGAACCATTGCTAGAGAACGTTTAGAAGTTTCTTGGCTCTCTTGCTGCCTTCCAGCAAGAGAGCCAAGAAATGAACAAATGTTGCCTGAAAAAAATCAAAAGGTGAATTATTGAAATTAGACAGGTAAGACTGACAGGTGTACCAGCACTTTTGAAGGCAATACTTATGGGTGACCATCATGAGCTCACCAAACAGTCATGTCAAACTAGATAAGGAGGATATAGAGCATAATGATTTCAGAAAAATGCCTAGAATGTGTTATTTTTCCTTTTTTGGCAAGATAGAGGAGAGGTCCAATATGGGTGGTGGTCACTAGTGCTATTACAGGGCTTCTGTTCATGGCCTCATCTGTTTTCTCCTCTTCCCTTGAACCTACTCAGGCAGATGGGACCACTGACCAGTATTTTAAAAAAGAATTGGATGAAAGGGAAAATACTCTGCTAGGGGGTTCAAAGAAGTTGTCATATTAATGCACATTTGCCCTGTCCCATTCTTCCCTTCTTGACATTTTGAGGCCATCATAAGGTCCTTGGGGGGACCTTTGGGTAGGATGAAGGAAAAGATTATGAAAACTTCTTTATCTCTCTTTCCTCTTTGTTTAAAAAATATGTAAGTTTTAGCCAAGAAATACATTATATGGTTAAAAACTCAAATACTATACCAAGAGTTAGAATGAAAAATGGCATTCCCTTGCTCTACCTCACCCCACTTCCAAGTTCAGCTACCCTAGAGCAACACTTTTCAACCCTTTTTAACTGTTTCTTTTGTAACTTACTTCTCCATTTCTAAATAATATGCCTATACTGTAATTTCTAGATTTATAAATTTTAGATGTTATTTTGTTGACTTCATATAATGAAGATGAAGGAGCAGGGTGGTATAATAGAGCACACTTATATCACCAGCCCCCTTTCCCTTTCCCCACCTTCAAATGGGGTCACTATACACCCTTTTCCAGTTTGAGTTTGTTGTTCTCTGGGCCTTCTGTATGGCTATTATTTCTGGACTTCTCTTCAACTCTCTCCTGCCTTGGATCCCTGATTCCTGGATTTTATGTTTTCTTCTTCCTTTATTTACTTCCTTGTTTACGTTCTTTGCTAGCTTCCTGAGAAAGGGTACATGGGGTGTATACTTTTTGAGATGTTGCATACCTGAATATTTCTTTATTCTACTTTAATGCTTGATTGAAAATTTGTCTAGGTGTAGAATTTCCTAAGATGAAAATACTTTTCATTAGAATTTTGAAGGCATTTTTTCCATATTACTGTGAAGAAGCTCTGGTGAAAACAATATTATGTGTTCACCCAATTTATTTCATTTTCTTCTTGGGCGTGCAGGACGGCCTTGTTCCTCAGCCTTATTTGCAGTTAGGTCAGAGCCATAAGATTGAGTTATGGCCAGTGGGATGTGGGTGGACGTGATGTGCCCACTTCAGGCTGCACTATCCTCCAGGCTCTCTCTTCCCCTTCCATGGTGGTCCTCCAGGCCACACCTTGAAGATGGTGTTATCGTAAGATGGACCCTCTGTCCCTTAATGATGGCAGAGCCCTGCCCTCTGCTTCTGCTGACTGTAAGTGATTTTATTTGGTAAGCCATTGAGTTTGGGCACTTTTCTTAGCTGATCCTGATTAATAAGTAAATCCTATGCCATTCTGATTCTAATGCCTTCTTATGTGACTTGTTTTCCATGTGACCTATTTTTCTCTTTGGAAGACGGATGGGAAGAGCACAGCATGGATATGACATCTGAGAACATGCCTGAAGGAGGAGTTGGAGTCTGCTGGGAAGAAGGAGCTGTGTAAGGTAGAGCACAGCAGCTTGGTTGTATAATAGAGTAAGAACGTTTGAAGAACAGTGAAAAGTCTGCGCAGGAAGTCATTCATTCATTCTTTAAATCTTCATTGACTGTCTGTTTACTGTCAGATACAATACTAAGGGGTGGGAAGACAATGGCCCTTATGGATTAGTGGTAGAAATAGAAATGCAAACAAAATTAAAAAAAATATTTAAATACTGTAGAGGAATATAACATAGTGGTCAAGGGCATGGGCTTTGGATACAGACTGCCTAAATTCAAATCCTGACTCTATTACTTTTAGCTTGTGTGACCTTGGGCAAGTTACTTAACTCCAGTTTTTTTCATATGTAAAATGGAGATAACAACATTATAACAATATTCTTGTTGTGAGGGTTAAAAGAGACAATGACACGTAAAGTGCTTCATATGTATTGAGCACAGAGTAAGACTAAAAACATTAGCTGTGAATGGAAGCTGACGCTAGGACCTTTTATAAGCTGTGTCAAGGCATTTGGGCTGTAGCCTGTAGACATTAGAGATCGTTTCAATGCAGAGATGAAGGAGAGATCCATTTTTAGTGCCTTGTCATTCTGCTTGTCTTAACAAAACTCAGTTTCAAGGGAATAACAATTTTCCTAAACTCTCTTAAGCCCATTACATGGCTACTCTGAACAACAGGCTTGGGGCAATTCACAAGTTCCTATTTGTATTAAGCTGACACTGGCTTCAAACTTCATCATTATTTACTAGTTTTGATTCCTTAAGGCCAATGTAAGTCAATGTGAGTAAAATTGTTTCCTTTCATAGCATTTCTTAGGCTGATTGTGATTTGATTCACTGCTTGGAGACATTTGAATGCACAGTCATAGAACCACAGACTGTCAGGGCTGGAAGGGGCTTCGGAGATGCTCTCATCCAAACCTCTCGCTTTGCAGATAAAGAAACTGAGGGTGGTGCTTTATTTTTCTATGGTCAGCTGTGCTCCTGGCAGTAACTGTTAGTGTTTGAGGGTAATAAGTTATCATGACTCTCTCCTTGCTCTGAGCTTGGAACTAATAGAAAGATAGGACACAGGAATCTGACAGGAGGAGGTACAAATATTGGCTTTCCTACTGAATGAGGTTAAATTAGAGAGCACAACTTGACATGGCCTTTGCTCTGACTCAAACCAACACATGTGACAGGCACTGGTGGTTGTCTACCTGACACACCAGTAGGTGCCTTTCTCCCTTGTGACCAAAGCTGGTCTTCCAGCTGCAGACAAGGTACTCCCATTCCCAGTCTTCCTTACAGCTAGCGCGTGATTGTGTGTCCTGATTCTGGCCAACGTGATTAAAGAGGAAATCGGAGGAAACTTCTGGAAGATGTTTTCTCTCTTAAAAGAGAAGTGCTGTGACAAGGTGTCGTACTTTCCTCTCTTTAGTCCCTTTCTTTCCTTCCTTCCTGTTTCCCTCACTCCCCCTCTCCCTCTCCCTCCCTTCCTCCCTTCCTTCCCTCCTTCCTTCCTTTTTGCTTTCGGACACTGTTGCTTAAGGACACTAAGTTTGGAGCTGCGGCAGGTCATGAAGGGAGGCATGTCAACACGCTGGGGATCGCAGACGAGACAAATGAGCAGCACCTGGGTCCTTGATGACACTGTTGAGCAACCACACCAACGCCGGATCGTCCTGACTCTGGGTTTCTTGTTACTTAAGCTCAAGTATGCTTATGGCACCTTCAGTGGCTTGTTATTTGCAGCCAAAACCATCCCAAGTGATAAATCTACCTGAACTCTAAACCTCCAGGATGCTGAGTCACCTTGTTTATTTCCCAATCTCATCATTGGATCAGAAAAGAGACAGAGGGTGGAAGTGTGGAGTAGAGAGACAGAGGGCTGAATTGTTCTATCCATTCTCTCCTCTTGCCCACTAAAGACAAGTGAGAATGGGAGATAAGCATCCCTTCCTCCCAACTAACCCCAATCATAACATTGGAAATTGGAGTCTAAAAATACAAGGGCCTTGTAATTTTTTGAAGAGTTAGATCCATGATCTTTACGTGATGAACAGAGTTGAATTGTGGTGTGTGTGTTCTGATAGTACTTCTAAAGCTTCACAGGCTCAGTCTTTTGCAGGCCTCACCGGTCTTCAAGGCAGTGTAGAAAACAGAGCATCAACAGCAGCGTCAGGCATGCCTGAAATACGCATCTCGTTTCCAGAGTCCTGGACATGAACAATGCAGAAAGGATGAACCTAGCGACCACATATTTGAGGCACAGTAATTTCATTATGAAGTTTCCTTCTTTACTTTTGCCCCTGAGGGGAGAGGATTATTAAAATTATGTCATTGCCCATCAGGCTGTCAGAAAAGCCCAAACTCCTTTTTCCAAAGAGAGCTACAGAATAGCAGAAGTGATCGAAGCGAAGAGCTGGCAGCCAGTCAAATCTGATTTCCATAGTCTCCACATTTCTTTGATGAGATATTTCAAGCTGCAAAGAAGGAAAATGTTTTTTCCTTTCCAAGTAATTGAAGTTAGTCATAAAACTCAGCCAAACAGACCAAGGCGCCGAGGAGTTCCAAGAAGCAGATATGTGCCCTGCCTGACCACTCACATGGGGGAACCTGTTCACATTGGTAGGGGGTGGAAGCCATCAGGTTTAGTGTCCTGTGATGGGAAAGAAGATAACGGGGAAGTGGGTGCTGACCCTGCTCCCTGGGCCTAATGCTTCCAGAACTGCTTGTTGTCTGGGTGAGTCCACACCCCTACACGTGGGCCCCACATTGCACTAACTCAAACCTCGTGGCATTTCACGATGACCCTGCACTGTCCCACTGAGTTCTCATTCAGATATGGGAAGGCAGATCTTGTTGGATTGACTATTTGCTTTTCCAGAAATATTTGCCAAACTTTAATGGAGGTTCACAAAGTTTTGAGTTGGGGGAAAATGGGAATAAGTGATATTTGGTGTTCTCCACAAGCATTCAGTTTTCCTCAATTACTTGTTTATTGCCTATTCTGTACAAGCGCTGAGGATGGAAGGGTGAACAGGAGAGTGACAGGGCAGCTACTTGGAGCTTACAATCTAGTAGGGTTTGGAGACAAGTGAACCGCTGATGATGGTCCCATATGAAAGGAGCTGCAATAGGGGAGGCATGAGGCATGATGAGAGCTCATGTCTTGGGCATCCATCTCAGACTTTGAGGATCAGGGAAGGCTTCTTGAAGGAAGCAAGCAGCTAAGCCAAGTCCTAAAGGATGAATAGGGGGTGAAGCAGAGGTAGGGACTGGGGAGAGGAAAGGGCAAGTGTGAAGGCCAGATGGGAGAGAGGGTGGTCCTTGGCTCAGGCAGAGAGACCTGAACTTGGAGTGAGAATGGGGAGGGGCTAAGGAGAGAGCTTTGTTAAAGAGTTTGTTTTTGTCTTGGGTGGCATGGGGAGCAGTGATGAGTTTAAACCAGAATGTACAAATCGTGTTTAGACTGACATTGACAAAAGATCTTTCTAGGTACAATGAAGAGAGAGGAAGGAGTCAGAGGCATAAGTAAGAAGGGTCTTCAAGGGTTTTGAATTAGGAAACTGAGTCACAAGGTATTTAGGAGATAAAACTGATAGAATTGTATGTGGGGGGGGAGGGAGGCAGGGAGGTGCTTAGAATGAATCTCAAAGGGTTTCATTTACAGAGATGGAAAATGCCAGATGAAAGGGGTGGGAAAGACCCTGGAGAGAAAGATAAAGAACTTTGTTTGGGACATAATGAGTTTGGGATGTTTCTGTGACATCCAAATAGAGAGGTCATGTAGATAGTGAGGAAGTCAACAAATGGTATTAGACATTTGTGTACTTAATATTCAGACTGTTTCAGCTTCATGTTCTCGACCTTAGCTGGCATTCTATCCATGGCTTGTTAACTCAGATTCATGGGTTTGAGACTTTTACTTTATTCAGCCCTTAAACATCTCAAACTACATCTCTAATCCTTGGCCAGCATTTTGCAAATGTGGGTCACTTGTTCCAAGAGACACCCAGGGCCCAGGGACCACAGCTACAGAGAGAAATGGGTCTTAGGTCAGCCTTAGAAATACTGCTGTTCACTATATCCACAGCCATCATGGCTTCAAGATCTTATACTGTATTTTCCTTCCCCTCAGCCTTTGCCTGTCCAGCTTATCCTTTAGGCTGGTGATTTTTTTCAAAGCCTATCCTTTATTGTGAAGTTCTTCCATTCCCTTGATTATATTAGTGTCCCGTCTCTGGACCTGAATACCATTCTGGCTTCATCATTCACTAAATGTCAGGGCCATCTCTACTTAGGAGAAATTTCTCCCCATAATTTATTTTGGTGTGAGCTCCTCAGTGAGGTTAAGATAAGAAGCAGTGATTCAGTTAGGCAGACCAGCACATTTCTAAAGACTGAGACTCTCAAATCAAGTAATTAGGCTCAGCAGATCAGAAATCAGGTTCTAGAAAAATAAGCATTTTGATAAATTCTGAAAAAAAATCATCTCTTTTATGGACTCCTTGCTGCTTCAAGTTTTGAATTTCACATGCATCAGCTGCACGAGCTCAGTTGGCGAGGGCTCAGATGCTTCCATAAGATTGATCTTACGATCCCTCACTGCAGGCCAAGGTTTCTCACTGGAACAGCATAATAAAGTGGCTAAAGCAGCCGCATAGAGGAAAACGCAGTCAGTCAGAGCTGAATTTGAATACTAGCTCCATCACTGATTAGTTGGAAGGCCATGGTCGATTTGTTTAACTTCTTTGGGGCTCAGTTTCCTCATCATAAAGGTAGATAATAATACTTCATAGGATTGTCGTTGCTGTTGTTGTGAGAATTAATAGTCATGCCACATGGAAAAGGTCTAGAAGAAGTTCAAATAATTATTCCTTGCCACTGGGTAGCACCATCTATGCATTAGACCTATGCTGTTCAATATGGTAGCTAGGGCGTGTAGCTCTTAAGCACTTGAAATGTGGCTGCTTTGAACTGAGATATGTTGTCAATGATACATATCAATACAGATTAGACTCCAAAGACTTAGTATAAGAAAAGGATGTAAAAAGAGTATACAGAATTTCATGAATAATGTTTTATATTGATTACATGTTGATTATATGATAATATTGGGTACAATCTTATTTCTGGAGTTTAACACACTGGAATTAATTATTACAATTAATTTCACCTTTTCCTTTGATTTTCTTAATATGGCTACTAGAAATTTAAAATTGCATATGTGGCTTGAATTCTATTGCTATTGGACACCTCCGTTTTGGACATAGGACTTATACTGAAGGACTTCTAACATACGAGACTGTAAGCAAAGGACTCACCTGGATCGCCACAGCAACCTCCCCAGCTGGTGTCTTTGTTCCAGTCTGTCTCCTCACTATGCTCACAGGATCTTTCTTGGCTCCTACTTTATGTTGGAATAAAGGTTGAACACTTCAGAGTACCTGACCCGTAGCCCATCTTCTGCTACCATTCTCATCCCTGTCTATCCCCCTAAACACACTCTATGCTCAACCATGATGACTCCTTGTAGCTTCCCAAACTCACCACATCCTCTTCCACATCTTTATTATTCATTCAGTGAACAGTTTTTGATAATTAACTGTGAACCAGGCAGTGTTTTAGGCCTTGGAGAAATAGCAGTGAGCAAGACAGATGAAGAGTCTGCTCTTTTAAAATAATTTTTTTGGAATATATTTGATTTACTATACACAGTAATGTTGTGTTTTGTTAATTGCTGTATAGCAAAGTGATTCAGTTATACCTATACATACATTCTTTTTAATATTCTTTTTCCATTATGGTTTGTCACAGAATAGTAAATACAGTTCCCTGTGCTGTAGAGTAGGACCTTGTTGTTTATCCATTCTATGTATACTACTTTGTATCTGCTGACCCCAAATTCCCACTCCATCTCTTCCCCCTCCCCTTGGCAACCACAAGTCTGTTCTCTATGTCTGTGAGTCTGTTTCTGTTTCATAGATAAGTTCATTTGTGTCATATTTTAGATTCCACATATAAGTGATATAATATGGTATTTGTCTTTCTCTTTCTGAATGACTTCACTTAGTATGGTAATCTCTAGTTGCATCCATGTTGCTGCAAATGGCAATATTTCATTCTTTTTTATGGCTGAGTAGTATTCCATTGTATGTATGTACCACAACTCCTTTATCCATTCCCCTGTTGATGGACATTTAGGTTGTTTCCATGTCTTGGCTATTCTGAATAGTGCTGCTATGAACATAGGGGTGCATGTGTCTTTTTGAATTATAGTTTTGTCCAGATATCTGCCCCGGAGTGGGATTGCTGGATCATATTGCAACTCTATTTTTAGTTTTTTGAGGAACCTCTATGCTGTTTTCCATAGTGGCTGTACCAGCTTACATTCCCAACAGTATAGGAGGGTTCCCTTTTCTCCACACCCTCCCCAGCATTTGTTATTTGTAGACTTTTTAATGATGGCCATTCAGATTGGTGTGAGGTGTAGTTTTGATTTGCAATTCTCTAATAACTAGTGATGTTGAGAATCTTTTCATGTGCCCTTTGGCCACCTGTATGTCTTATTTGGAGAAATGTCTATTTAGGTCTTCTGCCCATTTTTCTATTGGGTTGTTTTTTTTTTGTTGTTATTGTTGAGTTGTATGAGCTGTTTGTATATTTTGGAAATTGTTGGTCTCATCGTTTGCAAATATTTTCTCCCATTCTGTAGGTTGTCTTTTCATTTTGTTTATGGTTTCCTTTGCTGTGCAAAAGCTTATAAGTTTAATTAGGTCCCATTTGTTTATTTTTGCTTTTATTTCGATTGCTTTGGGAGACTGACCTAAGAAAACATTGGTAAGATTTATGTCAGAGAATGTTTGCCTATGTTCTCTTCTAGGAGTTTTATGGTGTCATGTCTTATATTTAAGTCTTTAAGCCATTTTGAGTTTATTTTTGTGTATGGTATGGGGGAGTGTTCTAACTTCATTGATTTACATGCGGCTGTCCAACTTTCCCAACACCACTTGCTGAAGAGACTGTCTTTTTCCCGTTGTAAATTCTTGCCTCCTTTGTTGAAGGTTAATTGACTGTAGATGTGTGGGTTTATTTCTGGGCTCTCTATTCTGTTCCATTGATTCATATGTCAGTTTTTGTGCCAATATCATGCTGTTTTGATTACTGTAGCTTTGTAGTATAGTCTGAAGCCTGGAAGGGTTATGCCTCCTGCTTTGTTCCTTTTCCTCAGGATTGCTTTGGCAATTCTGTGTCTTTTATGGTTCCATATAAATTTTAGACTTACTTGTTCTAGTTCTGTGAAAAATGTCATGGGTAATTTGATAGGGATCACATTAAATCTGTAGATTGCTTTGGGTAGTATGGCCATTTTAGCAATATTAAGTCTTCCAATCCAAGAGCATGGGATATCTTTCCATTTCTTTGAATCATCTTAAATTTCCTTTATAAATGTTTTATAGTTCTCAGCATAAAAGTCTTTTACCTCCTTGGTCAGGTTTATTCCTAAGTATTTTACTTTTTTTGATGCGATTTGTGTTTTTACATTCCCTTTCTGATATTTCATTGTTAGTGTAAAGAAGTGCAACTGATTTCTGTATGTTAATCTTGTATCCTGTTACCTTGCTGAATTTGTTTGATCAGTTCTAGTAGTTTTTGTGTGGAGTGTTTAGGGTTTTCTCTATATAGTATCATGTCAAAAGAGTCTGCTCTTAACTCTAATGGTGGAGTCATGTGGTTTCCTCTGCCTGAAATGAATTCTCTCCCAACTTGCTAGAGTCACCTCGATAGGAAATAATCTAAGGTCTCCTAGCACCCTATCTCCATTTTTACCACTGCACTTATCCCACTTAATGTTATATTGATTTATTTTTTTAAGCTTCTAATTCTTTTTATTTCTTAACAGTAATACTTAAAATTTTTTTTTATGAAGAATACTTTTCCCATTAAAAAATTGAGATATATTTGACATTAACATTGTATTAGTTTTAGTGGTACAACATGATGATCTGATATATAAAATGGTTACTACATTAAGTTTAGTTAACATCCCTCACTACACATAGTTACAAAATTTTTTTTCTTGTGACGAGAACTTTGAAGATCTACTCTCTCTTCAACTTTCAAATATACAATACAGTGTTGCTAACTATAGTCATCATTATGAACATTACATCCACAGGACTCATTTATTCATACAGAGACATCCTGTGTCCCATTCATCCAGTTTCCCTCAGTGTTTTTTATACTTAAAACTGTAGTACAATATTATATTATCAGGGTATTGACATTGATATAATCACCCATCTTGTTTACATTTACTCAGTTTACTTATATCTGTGTATGTGTGTATATTTAATTCTATGCAATTTTATTACATGTTTTGTTCATTTATTTGCCACCACGGTCAAGAGCAGAACATTTCTATCATCACAAAAATCCTACATTTGCCCCTTGTAACCACACCCACTTCCTTCCTATCTCTGGGTCTCCTTGACCACTGGCAACCACTAGTCTGTTCTCCATCTCTAGAATCTTGTCATTTCAAGAATGTTATATAAATGGAATCATACAGTATATAACTTTTTAAGATTGGCTTTTTCACTCCCCACGATTCTCCAGAGATTCATGAGTTGTTGTGTGTTCGTTCCCTATTATTGCTGTGTAGGATTCCATATTATGGATGGACCACAGTTTGTTTAACCATTCACCTGTTGAAGGACACTTGAGTTGTTTCCAGTTTGGGGCTATTATGAATAAAGCTGCCATGAACATGTGTACAGGTTTTTATGTGAACATAAATTTCCGTATCTCTGGGATAAATGCCCAAGAGTACAATATCTGGGCCATATGTATGTTGGTTTATTTATCACCCTCGCTAGACTTTTGACTCTTTGGGGGCAGGTTCTTAGCTCTGTTCATATTTGCATCACATGTACTTAGCATGTGTCTGACACACGGTAACATTCAATAAAATATGGAAGGACAGAAAGAAGGAAGGAAGAGGGGATAAAGAAAGGGAAGGAGGAAGGAAATCTATCATTACCCTCAGTTGTTAGCTATTCCACCTTCATGCTTCTCAACAACATCTTTTTATTTATTTATTTTTAATGAACCCAGTGACTTCAGTGCTAGACAATGCCTGGCACATAGTAGTAGCTTAATAAATATGTGTTAAGTTATATAATGAGAACACTGGAGAGTAGAACAGCTCTCCTCTTCTCTGTCTCCACTCTCCCATCACCCTGCTCCATCTCTCAAGCATAAGCATTGGCGCACACAGGCACACGCACGCACTCTGGGGCCATGATCCTAGGAACCTTTTTCTGGAACAAAGCCAATAACTAACAAATGAGGTGCTGTTGCTTCAAAGCTTAGCTAACAACAACCTTGGCCTTGTCTGTGCGACCGCCTAGGGAATTACAAATGAAGGATTTGGGGACCCAGCAGCTTTGTGGACTCATTCCAATGGGAATACAGGACGCACTTGAAATAAAGAATGATTCTTTGTGACTCATTAAGCTCCTCTCTGTTCCTCTCTATTGGGCATGTGTCTGCCATGCCCTGCAAATCTATGACATTCAAAAGTGGAAGAGTCAGGCGGAAATAAAAACATTCCACTTCAGCTCCTAAACCATGTTCCCCTTAATCTGAAATAAATCTGTGACAACTGACAGATACTTCTTTCAGAAAGTTGTGGAGAAAGGCTTGACTTGCCCTAGTAAATCAGACACAGGCTTCATTATTTTTAGTCTCGTTAGAAAAAACGTTACCATGGCAACTGCACCATCATCTAGGGCAAATGTTATCCCTTTAAATCAATAAAATGAAGAGCTATCCCACAAATGCCCAGTGCTTCCAAAGGAAGAAATGACTTTTCAATAAAATTAATTTCTTTCAAGACTTCACCATTCATCTTCGTTTGTAATCCCAGAGTTTTTTTTCCCATCTAAATAAGGGATATTAAAAGCAAAATTCAACTTTGTAGAATCCAAGGCTGACCTTTCTTGTATCTGTTTGCAGAAAATCATTAATTCTCTTACTTCCTTGAAACACATAGCTTCATTTGTGGCTTTTTTATTCATCCACAGGAGGCATCATGCTAATTAATTTGGCCCTTGGACAGAACATTGTGAATTCTGAGAGGACAACGTGGAGAAATGTATCAGAGCCCGCATGTCTTTTCTCAGCTCTTAAGAGATCATTGTAAGTGATGCAGCAGACAGCAGAGTTCTTGTGGGCCCTCACTTAGTACCTGTGGGACAGAGGTTGGCTCAGTTAGTTTGACTCCATCCTTGGTCAGAACTGAAATTGTTTGGGAGTATTCATGACGATTATTAATATATTAAAACTTGGTACTGTGGTAAAGCTTGCATCCACGAAGTGTGAGATTTGGACCTTAATAATTAAATCTAATATGTCAGACCTTTTTTCCTACTTAAAAATGTGTCAATTTTAGTGTCAGCTCAAAGCACCACAGGCTGTGGGGAAGCATGGTTGGTACCTACCCATGTCTCCTGGTTTCAGAATGCTGAGAAGTTCTCCTAGCCTCCAAAGACTTTGCTTCCTCTATTTTCTGGCTCGTATTTTTTTTTTCACATTTAATACCTTTGAAATTAGGATATGCCTAATAATTAATGGACATAATTTTTTATTGGCAGATTTTTATTTCTTAGAGGTACACACAATGATGATGGGGAAAAAAGTAAAGCATTTATTGCCTGCTTATCGGATATCAAGCACTGAGATAAGAAATTTATAGACATTAATTTGTAGGAGGCTCACATGAACCCTATGAAGGAGGCATTTTCAGTTTTGTAGAAAACAAACTCAGTGTGTTATGAGACTCCAAGATCACAAGCTGGCGGGTGCCAGAGTCAGACAAACACAAATCTAGATGACTTTATGATGATATGAACCTTTGGATTCTCCATCTGACTTGCCCTCAGCTTGTTATCTTCATAAATAGTTTCGCAAACCTTTAAATTCTGGTGCTAGGAAGGACCTTATGAGTCATAGGATCCAACCCCATCATGTTGCAGAAGAGGAAACTGAGGCTGAGAGAAGTAACTTGCCCAAGGCAGTCACAAAAGAAGCTGTGCCACTGAGAATCAGCATGGCTAGGCCAGGGAAGGGAGCTACCAGGCTCTTGCAATATCTCCGTCTCCTGCACAGATTGTACACTCCCTGGTCCTCCCTGTCTGGGGCTGCCCGCCCTGGACCAGGCCTCAACCTTTCAAGGCACTGACACTCAGCTCATTCCTCTGTTTTCACACTCCCCTAGACCTCAAGATGATTGCTCTCCGACGCCCCTTCTCCCCTCTCCTTACCCCTAGTGAACTTGTATCTTGTCACTCATCCTCCAAGGTGACAATGAATCCATGTGAAGATAATGGAGCAAGATGAGAGAAGATTCCCTAGAGCCTGTGCTTGGAGACGTTGCGCACATCTTTGCTACAACAAGAGAGGGACTTTAGTGGTGGGAACATCAACAGGAATGGAAGGGAAGGTGGCAGATACAGGCTAAATGGAAGGGAAGGTGGCAGATAGAGATCCTGAGATATTCTGCAGGTATCAGGGCCTTAAGTAGCCTTAGAAATCGCACAGCAACCTCTCACTGCCTCTAGAGAGGCAGGTGGCATGGCACAGTGCACGGATTGCAAAAAGGTGGCATCCGTATACCATTCCCCTCTCCTACACTCATGATGAAGTTGATGGGCCACAGCCTTCTGCACTGGGAATGGATTCAAGGGCCTTTCTTAACACAGTGTTCCAGGCGGCACCTTCAATTGACCGCAGTTGATTACGGGGATGAAACAAACGTATTTGCCATCCTCAGTGTTGTCAAAGGCTTTGAAGGCAGGTAGCTTACAAAATAACTGAGCCTCCATTTCTCCCAGTGGATAAAAGGAGATATTAATCTTTGATTTACAGAATTGTTATAAGATTTAGAGATAACATATGTAAGAGCACAGCAGATACCATGGAGTCTGGTACATAGTAGGTGCTCAGTGACCATAAGTTGTCATTCTTATGAAGTTCATGCTGATGGGGAGTAGTCAGGATGCCACAGCTCTGCATTATAAGGAAGTTGGGGATTGTGAAAGAATGGTACTCTTGGCCTCCCTTTGTTGTCTTTCTTTATCTTGTGACATTACAGACACAGGCATGAAAGTTTCAGGTCTCATCTAAAAGGGTTGAACAGTCTCAGGTCAGGATGGCAGCTCACCGCTGATTGGCTAGCTCTTGGTCCAGCAAGTTAGGACTCTCACGCCAGGTAAGCAGTCTGTCCCTATAGTACCCCAGGTCTGGTTATGCTACTCACAGGCTGAAGGGCTGAAGAAAGTCTTTTATTCCAAGCCTAGTTCAATTTCTATAAAATACATATAATAATCTGACCCTAGAGATGGGTGTATTGATGGTATAGTAATAGATTCACTAAGGGTTATTATATGTTGTGAAAAAAAATCAAACCCTTAATGAGTAGCATGTTTATTTAAAGAACACTTTTCTTTGCAGAAAATAGAAATGTTTTAACTTCTTTATTTTGTATCATTTATTTATTTAATGTGCATCTTAAATGTCTTGGGCTCTGTCATTATTAGCTATGATATGTAAACTCCTAAAGGCAAGAATGATGTTTGCTTCATTTATTTTTTAGAGCACCTCGAATAATTCCATGAACAATGAATTTTTTTCATCCATTTACATGCTACAGTTGCAGACTGGAATATAAACTGTATCTCACACTCATAAAGAATACCATTTCATTCTTAGTTTAGACTTTTAAGAACCTGGAATCAAATGAAACAGTTCCATTACAACAGCATTGAATATTCTTACATGCAGCACAAATGGATACTTATTGGTTTCTTTTAATTTTTAAAGTATCAATATTAATTGAATTTCTATTACAAAAGCCTGCCCCAAGTAGAAAATGTGAAAAATGCTGAAAACTACTTAGAAAAAAAGTCATTTTTAAGTACCATGCTGGAAGATAATCATGTTGAACACCTTAATATTTTTTTCCTGTGTGATTCATTTTAAAGTGTTATTAATATGATCTAATCCTTAACTCATTTTAGGACATTCAAATGTTTCTTCTCACTGTGATTTCCATCCTTTCAGTTAGTGATCCCATGTTCTCTCCAGGAAGAATTATTGTTTTGTTATCTTTCAATGTATTGAAATGTGTTGTGAGTTAAAGGAAAGAGTTTGCCATGAGCTGCTGGTGACTGCCTCCTGTTTCGAAGGAAAGCTGTGGTTACCGCGAAGGAAAATCTAATCCAACTTGCCCCAGTGCACTTGCTCTCCCAGAGCCAGGTGAACTACCTTTGACTGTTTCCCTAGGATTATGTCACCCACCAAGGTAACTTTCTGTTTCAGTAGGCGATGTTAAGAAACAGAACAACACCCTTTAAGTTAATCACTTTTGGAAAATAGAGAATGGCTTTATATCCCAAGGCTTTGATGTGTTTAGTGGTTCCTGTGAGGCTCTGCCTCCCTTTTGTTTTGATTGACGAGACCTTTCCTATATATTTGAGCAATCAAGCAGCCCAGTAACAGAGGGTAGAGGCATTTACCCAGAGCAAACTTGTACCGCTCATTGTGACTTTCCAAAGTCTTGGGTGCAAGTTTCAGCTTTAAAGAAGAGGTAGCTCCAGTAAAATCAGGTAAGTGCTTCTCCATACTTGTAACTTCATTCTACTTGAGGGTAAGTCCAGATAGCCTTGCTAAGGTGACAGATCAGAAGTAAGAACTGGGAGATCAGTTTGGGAATAAATAACTTTGCAGCCAGTTTTAAGTCATAATGAATTGGGGGTGTTCTATAAGTGTAGTGGCCACCCTCATTTCAACATCCAGGTATGTTCCGTCTGGTGGGCCAAGCATGAAAGGAGTGATTCTGGCTCCTGAAAAAGCACAGGAAATGACCAAGACCCAGAGAGGATAGACAGTAGATTGGTAGTTGACTGGGGTTATGTTTTAAATACCCGTGATGCTTTCCATCATTTGGATTTAAATTCACTCACTACGAGGTGCCTATTAGAGTGGAGGTTAGACCAGAGGGAATTTGTAGCAAGTAGGACACATTCTTATGAATGGCCACCAAGTCAGGTGTGAGGGTTCACATCTGCATATCCAAGTTTTGTGGTGGGCTGGGTTAGTAGCAATATGTATGGGGCATAACAATTATTGTTTATTTACCTCCCCCCTCCATTCCCCATCCATGACATTGGAAATATAATTGTGAGCAAGGCATGTAACATAATTCCAAATACCCTGATCTGAATGAAAAGAATTTGTGTATATTCCTGTATTATGTTAGGATATGCATTACTTTTGGTGTTACTCATATTCTGTGTTCATTTTGAAGAGACAATTGGGACAAACTTCTTTCACCCACAAGTCAAGTCCAGCAGGTGGAATACCATAAGGAAAAGCCTGAGGATGCCCTTGGAGGGTTGGATGTCTAGTGAGCTCAGTGGGTCCATGGAATCCATACTGGAGCCACTTGGAGGAAACTTTGGGCATTTGTGTTGGAGTTTGTGGGCATTTACAATTTCTTGGCTCATTTCTCCTGAAATGCTAAGAGCGATGTCCCTTTGATAGCGACCAACACATTGATGGCAGTCCCATGGAGGCAGCTGGATCTGTTAATAAACTCTCTTTCCTCTCCCTCTCGGGGAACAGTATGAGGCTGGCATACTTCTTCCTTGGCCCCGCGGCCCTCCTCCTCCTGGCTGGCTGTGGCTGTGTCCTCAGCACCTCCGGCGGGAACCTGCGCACGTTTGTGGGCTGTGCGGTGAGAGAGTTTACTTTCCTGGCCAAGAAGCCAGGCTGCAGGGGACTTCGGATCACCACGGATGCCTGCTGGGGCCGCTGTGAAACCTGGGAGGTGAGTCCCAAGACAGGCCTAGGTGGCAATGCCTTCAGGGCCAGCCCCTTGGCCTGATTCTTAAGTATTCACTTTTTAATCAAATGAGATAGAGCTGGGGTATCTACATTTTCCTGTGGATCAAACAAAGAAACAAAAAACAACTACATGGTATCCTCCAAAAATAATCTGAAAGAAACAAGATACTGCCCTTCTAACAAAGCATTGATAAAATTAATAATTTGATTGACACAGGGTTGTCTATTGGGGAATCATCTCTGGGAGGTCAAGATGTGCTATCTTTCTACCCATTTTATAGATGACATGGAAGAATTCAATTGGTGGCTGACTGCAGAGTCATGTAGGGAGTCAGTGGAAAGTTCGGAGTAAATTCTTGGTGCAAGCTTGTAACCCAAACTCTTCCCTGTATTCCTCCACCAGTGAAAAAGCCAGCCAGTTACCGAGAGGCCCTAAGCTAAATAGCAGGCGAGGGCGGGTCCTCAGCCCCTCCTTCAGCGCCTCATCCACAGCCCTACTCTCTTCCCACCCCCTAGAGTAGTTCCTGGGGCCCCTCAGGGATTATCACTGACAGATCCGTTAAGGCCCTTCATATACTATTATATCCAGCTTTTAAAGAGACAATACATTTAACATGGGATAAAAATCTCAAAATTAGAACCCTGCTGGGCTGAGAGGAGATGTTTGAGGTGTGAGGAGAAACAGGGCCTTTCAGCATCCCATCAGATCACACCATACAGTGACTGCTGCCTCTTCCCACTAGGGCTGGAGTCGGCTCCTAATGAAGCACTAGATCTGATTTTGTCACCCTGACTCCAAAAACTGTTAATGACCACCAAGTACTGCAAATTCAATAACCAACTTTTAAGGTCCTCAGCAATATGGCATCTGCCTATTTCCCCAGTGACTACACATATTCTTAGTTCTGCCTAAGAGATTGGATTCTTTTTTTTTTAAACATCTTTATTGGAGTATTGGAGCTTTACAATGGTGTGTTAGTTTCTGCTGTATAACAAAGTGAATCAGCTATATGCAAATGTATACCCCTATATCCCCTCCCTCTTGCGTCTCCCTGCCACCTTCCCTATCCCACGCCTCTAGGTGGTCACAAAGCGCTGAGCTCACCTCCCTGTGCTATGCGGCTGCTTCCCACTAGCTATCTATTTTTCATTTGGTAGTGTATATATGTCCATGCTACTCTCTCACTTCGTCCCAGCTTACCCTTCCCCCTCCCCGTGTCCTCAAGTCCATTCTCTACGTCTGCGAAGAGACTGGATTTTAAAGGTTTTATTCGATGCTCCTCATGAAATCATACTTTTGGTCCTTTTCTCATATTCCTGCTCGTGTTTATTCCTCAGTGCCTGTCTCCAGTGCCCACTCCTCTAAGCCTTTTCTGACTCTCTGCTCAATCTATGGCCATCATCTACTTTTTGTCTTACTTCCTCCCCACTCCCCACAGTAGGTTTTAAGTTTTTTGCCGGTAGAGGTTCATTCTTGTGCCTTTCACAGCTCTTGTCAAATGACGTGTACAAACAAGGCATTCGATAAATGTTGAACTATAAGGGATGGATCCCCTCCTGGAGTCATACATCCTCTCGCCTAACTGAGCCAACTTAGAAGTCCACAAGCACCATGAGAAGACACTGCCATTAGGAAAAGTATCCTTCTATTCAGGGACTCAGAGAGCAACCTGCTGTCACTTGGATAAAATTATGGCCCCGTGATTGGAATTGGATTATGGTGATGAAACCTCTAACTTAAATGAAATGACCCCACCAAGTTCGCTTCATTTTTTTCCCATCATCTGGGGGCTTGAGACCTAACAGTGAGATGAAAATTCGGTTGTTGCAGATACTGTGGCTGTCACATGACATCAAACTTATGCGGGAAACTTTCTTGTATTCAGGGCGTGGTCTGGCAGTGCCTTCCCCTGCTCACAGCTGTGTCAGGCTATTTGGAGCTCTCTGTGGGCCAGAATCTCAAGTTACCATTTCCCCTTAATTCAACCCATCTTCTCTTGCCCTTATAAATCAGTGAACGGCTTTAATTGGGTAATGGTCACCCTCAGGAGGTTAGGGACTCTGCTCTCACTGGAGAAATGGAAGCACTGAGACTATGAAAGAGCCAGATTCTCCTTAATGTCAGCCAGCTTTTATTTATGCCTTTACTGTGCTCTGAAAAGGGAGGTTACATCTAGAAAATAAATAAAAGAATGAGATTTAGTTTCCCCACCATCTGAAAGTTTCCGAGATACAAAGCACTTATTTTTGGTAATTTGGGAAGCCTGTCTGAAAATAAGGGTGTTCATGACGACAAAGTGGCTGGATTTACTTTGAAGGTGGAACTATTGCTGAAAATAGCCTTTGTTCCTGGTCTGGGTTTAGGGTTACCAGAGTTAGCAAAAAACCCTACCAAACCAAGCCAGGAGGCCACTTAAATTTGAATGTCACATAAACAACTGTTTTTTTCTTTTTGATATAAATCTGTCCCATGCAATATTTGGGACATACTTATGCTAAAAAAAAAATAGTTGTTTATTTGATATTCAAATTTTACTGGGCATCCTGTATTTTATCTGGCAATGTTGCCTGGGATTCCAGACTACTGAGGGTAAGAGGACATGAAGTGAACTGAGAAGGGGTAAAATGTTACCTGAGAAATAGGAGGAAGAAGTGCATATTGAGTTCAACTCTTCTACATGGTCCTTGACAGAGGCAAAGCCATTATTTCCATGACATGCATGTAAGAACTTCATCCTGGGCCTCCATTAAACATATTTCATTTGCCCAGGACAAGTGAAGCTGTTGTCCTCTGAAAGCTTGTTGGTTGTTATTTTTATTATTATTGAATACTTCCTTGCTCTTATAATTGCTCTGATAAGAACAATAGATTACATTTACTCAACACTTACTTGGTGCTCGGCAGGTATTACATACACCATCTTCCCTTATCTCCACAACAAGGCTGGGAGGTAGGTATTTTGTTTTACAGTTGAGGAATCTGAGGCTTCAAGAAGTTAAGTGGATTTTCCAAGGTCTCCAGCAAGTGGCAGAACAGGGATTCAAGCTCAGTGTCTCTGACTGCAGGGTTTGAGATTTTAACTACTACTTCGTGCTGGTTTCCTGATCTATATGCTCTGTTTATCAAAATGAACTTTGGATGCACGATTTCTAAAAGGTGAAGGAAGAACGTGAATCCCTCGATTATCAGAACCAGCGCACAGGGCATTCAGGAACCTGCCTTGCTCTGTTTTCTTTCACTGATTCAACAAATAATTGTTGAGAACCTCCAGGGTGCCAGGTATCTCTAGGGAGTAGAGGCACAGCAGCGAGTAAAACGGGCAAAAATCCCTGTCTTAATGCAGTTTTCTTTCTAGAGTGGGAAAAATACAACACAAATAAATAAAATGTATAATATGTCACAGGGTGTTGACAAGTGCTACGGAGAAAAATAAAGCAGGAAGAGGGAGAGGAAGTGGCAGCGTGGAAGGGGAAACGTGGCAACTTTAAATAGGACGGTCAGGAAAGGCTTTCCTGGGAGGGTGACGTTTGAACAAAAACCTAAGGTTGAAGAAGAAGTGAATCACAAGGGAGACGAGCGTTCCAGGCAGAGGGACCAGCACGGGCAAAGGTCCTGGGGTGGCACTGTTCCTGGTGGGTTTGGGGAAAAAGCAGGAGACTATTGCGGCTGGAGCAGAGTGAGGAAACCAGCAAGACGGGGTCACTGGGGACATGTCAGAGGTGAAGGTGCAGGGAAGATGATGTAGGGTCTTGAGGGTGAGTGTAAGATCTTTGACTTTTGCTCCGAATGAGATAGGAAATCATAGAGGCTTTGAGCAGAGGGGAGATAGGATCTTACATTTTAAAAGGATCTCTTGGGGTTGCCCTGTCATAAATAGACTATAGGGGGTAAAAGAAGAAGTGAGGGGACCAGTTAGAAGGCTTTTGCAATGATCAAGACTATTCATTTGCTAAATATTTATTTAGTACCTACTCTGTGCCATGGGCTCTTCTGGCAGTTCAGGATACGTGAGTGAACAAAACCACCTTCCTGCTTTCAGGAATTTGCTTTCTACTGGGAGGAAACATATTAACGAGTAAAGAAATGAATAACAAGCTAGTCTCTGATAGTGATAAATGGTACCAAGAAAATGAAACACGATGCTGTGTTCTAATGAGTTTTCTGTTTTCTACCTGTGGGGACAGAAGCCCATTCTGGAACCCCCCTACATTGAAGCCCATCATCGAGTCTGTACCTACAATGAGACCAAACAGGTGACGGTCAAGCTGCCCAACTGTGCCCCGGGAGTCGATCCCTTCTACACCTACCCCGTGGCTGTCCGCTGTGACTGTGGGGCCTGCTCCACTGCCACCACGGAGTGTGAGACCATCTGAAGCTGGGCGACCCTCAGAACACAGCTGGCGGCCTGCAGCCTCACGGACCCACCTGCATGGGCAGCACAAGCAGCTATACACCCCCCCCACCCCCCCCACACCCCCGCACTCAAGGACTGTTTAATTTCGACCCTACTTGTGGAGGAGGTTACCTGTCTCCCTTACCCGCCCTCAGGCGCAAGGCCGAGGCAGCATACTTATGCTAAAAACGCAAAACAACATTTGTGCCTTCGCTAAAATAAATTCTCTGGTCCACACGCTGCAAATTAATTTTTCTTTACCTTGAATTTCAGAACATAATTCATATATCACAACCCTCTTCCAATTTGGATTTTTAATAAGCCAATATTTTAAATGCATTGGGCGTAATTAGGAAATGGGCCTAGAAAGACTTTAAATTCTCATGTCTTATGTAATGACGGGTCTCCAACTGGATTTATGATTAAAGCGCCAGAAATTAATAAAACCATGCTTTAGTCCTCATGGCCTCCAAGAAAATCCAATTGCAAGCTCCCTTAGAGAAAATACTTTCTTTTCCTTTTAACTGAGCAATTACCGACACAAGAAATAGAGACTGCTCAGATTAAAAAAGGGAGGACGATAGAGGCTCAAACTGAAAGGTGTCTGGATTTGAGTGATTCTTTTCCCAAGCAAAATTCCCGAAGTCCCTTTAAGATCCTTATAAAGAGACCCTTTTGTAATAAAAAAACTCAGAAAAAATATGTAATCAGAGCTATCATATACACTTAAAAAAAAAAACTTATGAAACTAAACTCATGTTTTTAGACTCATGTGATGCTCTCCCAAAGCCATGCCCCAAATGATCAATCACAATTATTCTTTCCAACTGGGAATATTTTAAATTTAAATTGTAATTTTTTAAACTCAAAAGTTTTACATGTTTGTAGGGGTAAAACTGTACTGCTGACTCAGAGGAAAAAGTCTGTGATTGTGTAGCTCTTGCCCTCGCTAAAATCTTACAGCAGCTGATTCTCTGTGACTTTTACAAAAAACACTCTAATGTTACACAGGTGTCTTTAATTCTGACATTTTTAGGGTTGAAATGAACCTTGTTCCTTTTTCACATTATGCCAGGAAAATCTGTATTAATGCCAATAAAGCATGTCTTCTGTCTTTTGAATTCATGAAAACTTTCAAAACAGTCTTTTTCATCTTTAATACCCTTGGAATAACAACAACAAGCACACTTAAAATGACCTGCGAGGTTATTTTTACTTGCACATTAATCTAGGATGTCATATTTAGTAAGGGACACTGACAGATGACTGGGTACCATGAGTCCCAAAGGTGGCTCAATCTGTATTCACATCCCTGGCATTTCATCACTAGGAACCAGGGGTCCTCCTTGAATGAGGAGTCAATGAGTCCCCATGAAAACAGTAAAGCAAATGTTAGGATTGATGGTCCAGGACTGGGGTGCTGAGGTGGATGACCAGGAACAAAGGACAAGAGCAAAATCCACCCCAACCTTCAGTGCAGATCTGTTGGTAGGCAAGAGAGTCACTCTAACACGAAAAGTACTTGAGTGCCTTGGGGTCTCTGCTGGGGTGGAGGATGGGGATTAAGGATAATACCAGATGGCACCACTCAGGTGTTTTCAACCCACCCCTAAGAACTTCCCTCAGGAGTTTCTGGGAGAAAAAGCTGCTTCTTAAAGAAACTTAGGGAAAAAAGCAGAAGCAGGAAGGGCTTTCCAGAATTTGAGAAAAGATGACTGTAGCATCCTTAAGGTTCCTGGTGGGAAACAAATGATATACTGCGGTTGCATATTGAGGAGAATTCAATGAAGAGACTATTTACACATGTGAAGACAGAGTTAAGGAAACCAACAAGGGGGTGGTGAAACACTGCTAAACACTTGTTTGAAGCAATGGGTAACCTAGGCTGAAGGACCAGGAAGAAGTGATGATCAGGCCCTACAGACAGCTGTAGGAGAGGAACGCCTGGCAGGGGCTGTGGCTTTTCGTAGGAGGGTGCAGACATTACCAATCGGAGGCCTGGGAAGGAGGGAGGTGAGGAGCAAATACTTCAGCCTCACTCTGCTCCCACACCCTGATCTTCTGCCAAAGCAAATGGGAAGGCAGAGAGTAAGGGAGCCCATTGGTTCAACTCAAAAATGTTGGCAGCCTGGGAAGCAGGTAGGAGAAGAGTGGATCTAAGGGGGCCAATGGATAAAATCACCCATAGGTATCTTTTGGGAAGCTTAGCCGGAATGCCATAGGCAGTAGTGTTGGCCGCGAGCGCGGTAAATCCTGCAGCATTACAATCACTAAGACTCCTCTGTGATGAATTGGGATGGGATACACGTGGAAAGGTATGTGCTGGCGAATACAATATTGACAACATTTGAGAGATGTGGGAACAATGGTAATTATCAGGACTGTGGATTAATTGGTTGTTAAGTGCAATCAAAGCACTCAGGGCTTTGATTGCCCTGAGTGAAAGGGCAACGAGGCTTCAAATGAAAGCCTCGTTTGAAGAGTCTCTTCTCCTGAAGCTGGAGGGCAGACTGTGCTGAAATTCAGGCCTCAGACCTGATTGCAAGAGCAGGTGAATCATCAAAAAGGCTGAATCCATCACCCTGGCAGTCAGTCTCCTATACGTAAGGTCCTCATAGGGAGGGAGCGGGACACAGAGACCTGCAATGGGGACAACCCCTAGATGAGCTTGAGGTACCCTTGCTGAAGGGGCCGGCTCCTTCCTCCTAGAGGAGACCAGCCTCCGGTGCCTGGAGACCAGGCTGAGGCCCCATCTGAGGAGGCTGCTTTACATGGTGATAACTTGCCCTCCTCAAATACCATCTGCAACCCCTCATTTATTCTACATGGATAGTTAGGGTCAAGTCTCAGGATGACTCGGCCGGGGAATGACTTTCCCTGTGGTGGGAGGAATGAGATTTTTCCAGTGAAGGAAACTCAGGACTTGACTAATGCAGACATGGATCCGGGGAATGCGCTTGGGAACGGATCTTAAGGGTGTCAGATGGGATGAGGGGGAGGGTGGCAGAATATAAGCCCGGAGAAGAAGAGTTTATTGGGGCATTCTCTCATGACTCAGGATGTAGCATCTTCATGAGGGAAGCTGGATCTCGTTCCAGTTTGCTGTTGGGATGGCTCCCTAAAGCTTGGAGGAAATGGTGGCTTACATGAACGAAGAGAAGACGCCAGACTGTCCTGGCAGAGTATTTGAGGACTAAAGGCTCAGAGAAGGGGGCCTGCTATCTTCACCTGGAGAATTCATTGGATACTCCCCTCACTAAAGCCATGAGGAATGCACAAGCGAGGGACTTCTGCATCACAGAGAAGCTCAATAGTGGCTGTCCTTTGTCGACTGGGTTGATGGCAGGAGGAACTGCCATGGACCGGGCTTCCTGGTATCGGCAGAAGTGAGAGGGGTCTGGAATAGCAGAGACCTGGTGGTACCATGTAGCTGTCAGAGGCAAGGTGAACGTAGTTGCCGTAACAGGCAGAAAAGCTGCAAAAGCAACTGGAGGGCTCTAATCCGCAGGATCTGTGGTTCTGGCTAAGAGTCCATGGTGTTCCCAGTCCATTGTATCAAACAACTTCTACAGTAAGTATTTATTACAATCAGAAACATAATGAAAAGGGGGAAATGTCTGTCACTGATAAACTTGAATCTTTTTCAAATCTCTGTCTTCCCTCTTCCCGTCTTCTTCTCAGCCATTCTCTTTTTCTCCCTCCCTCACTTCCACGAATATTTATGAACTATAATTTTGTGCAAGGCACTGTGTTTGGGAAGTAAGATATAAATATTGCTACCATTTATGGATTTCTTACTATAAGCAGGACCCTTTATATTAATTCTTTGTAATTCTGTGTCAACCATGCTCACAGGCATTGTAATTGCCATCTTACCAACACCATTTTACAGACGATGAAACCAAAGCTCAGAGAGGTCAGGTAACCTGCCCAAGATCAGACAGCTGATTGGCAGCACATGCCAGGTTTCTCTGAGACAGAACTAAATTCTTTCCATTGGAGCATGATGGCTTTTTGGAGTGTTCCTTCCAAGTTGTTCCTGCCTGGAGAAGTCTTTGAGTTTACTGATGTTGGACAGTCTCTCACCATTGATAAGCATGTGTGCAGTCTCTTCTGGAGGAAGCTCTGTGCAAGCTCGGGTTGTTTTATGGAGATTGTAATTTTTCTCTGGTTTCCTTTATAACCTCTAGCAAGCTAGTGCTTTGCTACAGCTCAAACCAAAGCTTATAACAGGAGAGACTGAGGGAGAAAAGGAGCAGAGCATCAAAGGGAAATTCAAAGAGACTGCTGTGGAGATGAAGGCTGTATGCTCTCAACTCATCTCCCAGGCAAATGTGGACACTGGCAGAGGGATGGTGGTCCAGTGCCTATTGGGGGAGCTCTAGATAAAACCAACTCTCAGCAACTCCTTACTCTTGGAAATATGTTTATTTTGCAATTAACAAAAGGTAAAGAGAAGGAGAATTTCCTAGATTTTTTTTTTCATAAGAACGTTTTTCAACGGAGAATGTAAATGCTCACTGCTCATTCTACCTCAGGGCTTATTAGTTCCACCGGTTGAATTCATGCTTTCCTTCTTCCACTGATTAGGAAATGAATGAGCTACCAGAAAAGCACCAAATTCTGCTGAAGTGACTCAAAGAACTGTTCAAATTAATTAGGTTTTAAGTATACTAACAAGCATTTCTCAGATAGTAAATAAACTGTATATCTAATCGAAAATAATGTGGCATTGATAAAAACAAATTGCATTTCATCAAGTTTTCCAAGAGGACTGATTGTTTTTTTCATTCAGGAGACATTTTCTTTCTTTTTTTTAAAAATAAATTTATTTATTTATTTTATTCATTTTTGGCTGCATTAGGTCTTCACTGCTATGCACGGGCTTTCTCTAGTTGCGGCGAGTGGAGGCTACTCTTCATTGCGGTGCGCGTGCTTCTCATTGTAGTGGCTTCTCTTGTTGCGGAGCCCAGGCCCTAGAGCGCGTGGGCTTCAGTAGTTGTGGCTCGTGGGCTCTAGAGCACAGGCTCGGTAGTTGTGCTCTGAGCCAGGAGACATTATCTTAAAAATAATATGTACCTTATCCTTTTTTGGGTTTTGTTTTCTTCAAAATATTAAAGCAAATTATTAAGAAGTAACTTTAAAAGGATTCTTTAGCAAATTCTGAAAATTTTATTTCTGTTGAAAATTTCTACTAGAGAAACAGTTTACTGCATTAGAAGAATTTGGTCCTTATTGGCAAGATGAATCTTCTGGCATTTCTTTTACAATGATCTCCCTTTGTTTTAATGAACAGGGTTGTTTGGAATTGTGTACAGGGAGGTCTGAAAGGCTCAGTGGTTGGTTGTTGTGACTCTGGAGTATCTGAAGGGGGGTGCTAAAGACCTCTGAGGAGGTGATGTCTAACAACAGGAAGAAGAAGAAATAGGGAAAGGATGAGAAAAAGGGAGAGCAGGTGCACAGCAATGTAACCGGTGGTGTAAGCAGAGACTTGTTCCAATGTTAAGGAATTTAGAGGGACTATTCGAGTCTCTAGGTCCTCATTAGCAGGAGAAAAGCAAACAGTTCCCAAGCTCTTGGCTTTATTTTTGGCTCTAAGTTCCTCTGGCTGTCTTTCTTTAGCATATTGAATAACTGAGTTAAAAAAAAAAAGTTTCCTGATACACAAGATCAATTATATGCTTTGACCTTGACTGTGGGCCATTGGAGCTTCTGGAAAGTCATTCAAACCCCAAATACAACCTCTCCCAAACAAACAAACAAACAAACAATCAAATCACACACACACACACACACACACACAACCTTCTCTAAAAGAGAAAAAACATTTTGCTTCAACAAAGAATATCAATATTACCAAGATGAGAATGGTAATTTTTTTTTTTTTTTTGGTGATGCTGAAGATACGATTACCAGCAAGGGATAAATATAAATATCCCTGAGTCACAAATAATATTATACAACTTAAAATCACTTGAAAGAGCATTTATTCACTTAAACTCTCTATATACACAATAAAGGATATTGATGAATTATTATTAGTCATTATCTCTCTGAAGTACAGATGCAGAATTATGCACTTAAAATAGAAATTTAATCCTGTGAGTGTGCAAGTTCTTTCCACAGGAAATGCATGAACAGATCACACTTTCTTGGTCTCACTCTGTTGCTCATGCAGAGATTATCAAGATATGGAGAGATGCATCCTCAAAGGAAGGTGATCTAAGCTTCTAGGCTGTTCTGAACCTCCATCTTCCATTATCCTCTTGGCATCTGCATATCAAAATTAAAATATTTGGGGGGACCAATTTTACTGAGTGGAATTAAGACATCCAGCATTTAAAAATACGTTGTCTTTAAGAGGAAGATTTTGCTCAGCTTTTGGCTCCTGTTAGAACAAGCTTAGGAAGCTAAAACATAAGCACTAATTAATGAGAAAGTCCAATTGAAACTGGTGGCAAATTTCAGCATGAACAAAATCTGAGCCACCTTCTGGACAAACCAAAAGGAACTAATGTACCATAATTTCACTCATGCCTGTCTCTACGCTGCAAGTTGCAGATCAGTGTAGAAGCAAGTGGGCTCTGATCAGGGGGCTTCTCTTCTTCGGCACTTGATTATTTCAATGTGCTTAATTCACTAGAGGGCCTTCTGATTTCTTGGACTGGGATTTTGTTTTACTGTTGCAATAAAGGGACTGGGAATCAAACATTTAAAAATGATAAGTAAATGGATTCTTAAAGAGAGATCGATTGTTGACGTCAGTTTTCTTGTCCTATTAGTTTCGTATGAAGAAGATAAAATAGGCTTTACTTTGCAGCCTGGGGAAGGGAGTGAATGGGTGGAGGTGCAGGGCTCCAGGAGGACGTGCAGTCCCTGGGTAAGAAGCACTTTTTGGCACCTTGCACTGGTGGTTATGACCAAGAAGTAAACGGTACATTTGCAATAATGAAAATCATCTTTGGTAAGACTTTGTTTTTGGATTTGACTAAATTCTTCCAAGAATGCTAGCCACTTTGGGTAGCCAAGCTGCTCCCAGATGTAAAAGCTGTCCCACTTTAAAAGCTGTACCCAATTTAAGGATATATTGGGACCCAGGTGTTTTCCTGCAGCCTTGAGCATGAAGGAACAGCTGACTGACAGGACCAGAGTCAGAGCTGTAGGGGGCAGAAGGTTGTCCTTCTCAGAGGAAGTGGTCCTTAGTGACGGGTACCTGCACAATGACATCAGGTTCTTACTCTGGGACGGAATCACTGATACCCTAGCCAGAAAATTAGTAGGCCATTTGTAGGTAAAAAAGAAGTGGTAATCTTTGCGCTCTTTCTTTCTTTGTTTGAAAGTAGATATGATTTCCTTCAGAATTTCTGCAGCAACAATGGAATTTGAATCAGATAATAGGCTTAAGCGTGTGTGTGTGTGTGTGTGTGTACAATTTGCAATCTTTAAAGGGCTCTTGTACACAAGGTAGGGTATGGGCGGGGTGAACAAAGCATGGTCCCTTGTAATGTTTAGTAAAAAACACGTTGAATAAGTGATAACAACTCTGGTCTGTGCTTAGGACAATAAAGATATAAATCTGGGAGAGACCCTTTGTAGAGGACAAGCTGTAGTCAATCCTTACTCTGGCCTCTAGAGCACTGTCTAGAATATTGTCTTAAGCAATGAAGAATAAAGCTTAACTAAAAGTTTTATGCCTCAGAAATTTGTTTTATCTTCATTTTATAAGTTTACAACTTTACATGATATAAATCTTGCTTTTTTTTTAAATTTTAATTATTTATTTTTTAACATCTTGATTGTAGTATAATTGCTTTACAATGTTGTATTAGTTTCTGCTGTATAACAAAGTGAATCAGCTATACATATACATATATCCCCATATCTCTTCCCTCTTGCGTCTCCCTCCCACCCTCCCTATCCCACCCCTGTAGGTGGTCACAAAGCACCGAGCTGATGTCCCTGAGCTATGCAGCTGTTTCCCACTAGCCATCTATTTTACACGTGGTAGTGTATATATGTCATTGCCATTCTCTCACTTTGTCCCAGCTTACCCTTCCCCCTCCCCGTGTCCTCAAGCCCATTCTCTACATCTGGGTCTTTATTCCTAACCTGCCCTTAGGTTCTTCAGAACCATTTTTTTTTCTTTTAGATTCCATATATATGTGTTAGCATACAGTATTTATTTTTCTCTTTCTGACTTACTTCACTCTGTATGACAGATTCTAGGTTCATCCACCTCACTACAAATAACTCAATTTCCTTTCTTTTTATGGCTGAGTAATATTCCATTGTATATATGTGCCACATCTTCTTTATCCATTCATCTGTCGATGGACACTTAGGTTGCTTCCATGTCCTGGCTATTGTAAATAGAGCTGTAATGAACATTGTGGTACATGACTCTTTTTGAATTATGGTTTTCTCAGGGTATATGCCCAGCAGTGGGATTGCTGGGTTGTATGGTAGTTCCATTTTTAGTTTTTTAAGGAACCTCCATACTGTTCTCCATAGTGGCTGTATCAATTTACATTCCCACCAACAGTGCAAGAGTGTTCCCTTTTCTCCACACCCTCTCAGCATTTATTGTTTGTAGAATTTTTGATGATGGCCATTCTGACTGGTGTGAGGTGATACCTCACTGTAGTTTTGATTTGCATTTCTCTAATGATTAGTGATGTTGAGCATTCTTTCATGTGTTTGTTGGCAATCTGTATATCTTCTTTGGAGAAATGTTTATTTAGGTCTTCTGCCCATTTTTGGATTGGGTTGTTTGTTTTTTTGATATTGAGCTGCATGAGCTGCTTGTGTGTTTTGGAGATTAATCCTTTGTCAGTTGCTTCATTTGCAAATATTTTCTCCCATTCGGAGGGTTGTCTTTCAATCTTGTTCATGTTTTCCTTTGCTGTGCAAAAGCTTTTAAGTTTCATTAGGTCCTATTTGTTTATTTTTGTTTTTATTTCCATTTCTCTATGAGGTGGGTCAAAAAGGATCTTGGTGTGATTTATGTTATAGAGTGTTCAGCCTATGTTTTTGTCTAAGAGTTTTATAGTGTCTGGCCTTACGTTTAGGTCTTTAATCCATTTTGAGTTTATTTTTGTGTATGGTGTTGGGGAGTGTTCTAATTTCATTCTTTTACTTGTAGCTGTCCAGTTTTCCCAACACCACTTATTGAAGAGGCTGTCTTTTCTCCATTGTATATTCTTGCCTCCTTTATCAAAAATAAGGTGACCATATGTGTGTGGGTTTTTCTCTGGGCTTTCTATCCTGTTCCATTGATCTATATTTCTGTTTTTGTGCCAGTACCATACTGTCTTGATTACTGTAGCTTTGTAGTATAGTCTGAAGTCCAGGAACCTGATTCCTCCAGCTACGTTTTTCTTTCTCATGGTTGCTTTTGCTATTTGGGGTCTTTTGTGTTTCCATACAAATTGTGAAAATTTTTGATCTAGTTCTGTGAAAAATGCCATTGGTAGTTTGATAGGGATTGCATTGAATCTGTAGATTGCTTTGGGTAGTATAGTCATTTTCAGAATGTTGATTCTTCCAATCCAAGAACATGATATATCTTTCCATCTGTTTGTATCCTTTTTAATTTCTTTAATCAGTCTCTTACAGTTTTCTGCATACAGATCTTTTGTCTCTGTAGGTAGGTTTATTCCTAGGTATTTTATTCTTTTTGTTACAATGGTAAATGGGAGTGTTTCCTTAATTTCTCTTTCAGATTTTTCATCATTAGTGTATAGGAATGCAAGAGATTTCTGTGCATTAATTTGTATCCTCCTACTTTACCAAATTCATTGATTAGCTCTAGTAGTTTTCTGGTAGAGTCTTTAGGATGCTCTATGTATAGTATCATGTCATCTGCAAACAGTGACAGCTTTACTTCTTCTTTTCTGATTTGGATTCCTTTTATTTCTTTTTCTTCTCTGATTGCTGTGGCTAAAACTTCCAAAACTATGTTGAATAATAGTGGTAAGAGTGGACAACCTTGTCTTGTTCCTGATCTTAGAGGAAATGGTTTTAGTTTTTCACCATTGAGAACAATGTTGACTGTGGGTTTGTCATATATGGCCTATATTATGTTGAGGTAAGTTCCCTCTCTGCCTACTTTCTGGAGGCTTTTTATCATAAATGGGTGTTGGATTTTGTCAAAAGCTTTTTCTGCAGCTATTGAGATGATCATATGGTTTTTCTCCTTCAATTTGTTAATATGGTGTGTCACATTGATTGATTTGCGTATATTGAAGAATCCTTGCATTGCTGGGATAAACCCCACTTGATCATGGTGTATGATCCTTTTAACGTGCTGTTGGATTCTGTTTGCTAGTATTTTGTTGAGGAGTTTTGCATCTATGTTCATCAGTGATATTGGCCTGTAGTTTTCTTTCTTGGTGACATCTTTGTCTGGTTTTGGTATCAGGGTGATGGTGGCCTCCTACAATGAGTTTGGGAGTGTTCCTCCCTCTGCTATATTTTGGAAGAGTTTGAGAAGAATAGGTGTTAGCTCTTCTCTAAATGTTTGATAGAATTTGCCTGTGAAGCCCTCTGGTCCTGGTCTTTTGTTTGTTGGAAGATTTTTAATCACAGTCTCAATTTCAGTGCTTGTGATTGGTCTGTTCATATTTTCTATTTCTTCCTGGTTCAGTCTCAGAAGGTTGTGCTTTTCTAAGACTGTGTCCATTTCTTCCAGGTGGTCCATTTTATTGGTATATAGTTGCTTGTAGTAATCTCTCATGATCCTTTGTATTTCTGCAGTGTCAGTTGTTACTTCTCCTTTCTCATTTCAAATTCTATTGATTTGAGTCTTCTCCCTTTTTTTCTTGATGAGTCTGTCTAATGGTGTATCAGTTTTGTTTATCTTCTCAAAGAGCCAGCTTTTAAGTTTATTGAATCTTGCTATTATTTCCTTCATTTCTTTTTCATTTATTTCTGATCTGATCTTTATGATTTCTTTCCTTCTGCTAACTTTGGGGTTTTTTTGTTCTTCTTTCTCTAATTGCTTTAGGTGTAAGGTTAGGTTGTTTATTTGAGGTGTTTCTTGTTGCTTGAGGTAGGATTGTATTGCTATAAACTTCCCTCTTAGAACTGCTTTTGCTGCATCCCATAGGTTTTGGGTTGTTGTGTTTTCATTGTCATTTGTTTCTAGGTATTTTTTGATTTCCTCTTTGATTTCTTCAGTGATCTCTTGGTTATTAAGTAGTGTGTTGTTTAGCCTCCATGTGTTTGTATTTCTTACAGATTTTTTCCTGTAATTGATACCTAGCCTCATAGCGTTGTGGTCGGAAAAGATACTTGATACAATTTCAATTTTCTTAAATTTACCAAGGATTGATTTGTGTCCCAAGATATGATCTATCCTGGAGAATGTTCCATGAGCATTTGAGAAGAAAGTGTATTCTTTTGTTTTTGGATGGAATGTCCTATAAGTATCAATTAAGTCCATCTTGTTTAATGTATCATTTAAAGCTTGTGATTCCTTATTTATTTTCATTTTGGATGATCTGTCCATTGGTGAAAGTTGGGTGTTAAGGTCCCGTACTATGATTGTGTTAGTGTTTATTTCCCCTTTTATGGCTGTTAGCATTTGCCTTATGTATTGAGGTGCTCCTATGTTAGGTGCATAAATATTTACAATTGTTATATCTTCTTGGATTGATCCCTTGATCATTATATAGTGTCCTTCTTTGTCTCTTGTAAGAGTCTTTATTTTAAAGTCTATTTTGCCTGATATGAGAATTGCTACTCCATTTTCTTTTGATTTCCATTTGCACGGAATATCTTTTCCCATCCCCTCACATTCAGTCTGTATGTGTCCCTAGGTCTGAAGTGGGCCTCTTGTAGACAGCATATATGGGTCTTCTTTTTTTAAAAAAATTAATTAATTAATTTTTGGCTGCATTGGGTCTTTGCTGTTGTGAATGGTGGCTACTCTTTGTTGCGGTATGCAGGCTTCTCATTGCAGTGGCTTCTCTTGTTGCAGAACATGGGCTCTAGGTGCACGGCTTCAGTAGTTGTGGCACGTGGGCTCAGTAGTTGTGGCGCATTGGCTTAGTTGCTCCGTGGCATGTGGGATCTTCCCGGACCAGGGCTTGAACCCACGTCTCCTGCATTGGCAGGTGGATTCTTAACCACTGAGCCACAAGGGAAGCCCACAGGTCTTGTTTTTGTATCCATTAAGCCAGTCTATGTCTTTTGGTTGGAGCATGTAATCCATTTACATTTAAGGTGATTATCGACATGTATGTTCCTATTACCATTTTCTTAATTGTTTGGGGTTTGTTATTGTAGGTCTTTTCCTTCTCTTGTGTTTCCTGCCTAGAGAAGTTCCTTTAGCATTTGTTGTAAAGCTGGTTTGGTGGTGCTGAATTCTCTTAGCTTTTGCTTGTGTGTAAAGGTTTTAATTTCTCCATCAAATCTGAATGAGATTCTTGCTGGGTAGAGTAATCTTGTTTGTAGTATTTCCCCTTTCATCACTTTAAATATGCCTTGCCACTCCCTTCTGGCTTGCAGAGTTTCTGCTGAAAGATCAGCTCTTTTCCTTATTGGGATTCCGTTGTATGCTATTTGTTGTTTTTCCCTTGCTGCTTTTAATATTTTTTCCTTGTATTTCATTTTTGATAGTTTGATTAATATGTGTCTTGGCATGGTTCTCCTTGGATTTATCCTGCATGGGACTCTCTGTGCTTCCTGGACTTGATTGACTATTTTCTTTCCTATAGAAGTTTTCAACTATAATCTCTTCAAATGTTTTCTCAGTCCCTTTCTTTTTCTCTTCTTCTTCTGGGACCCCTATAATTCGAATGTTGGTGTGTTTAATGTTGTCCCAGAGGTCTCTGAGACTGACCTCAATGCTTTTCAATCTTCTTTCTTTATTCTGCTCTGCAGTAGTTATTTCCACTATTTTATCTTCCAGGCCCCTTATCCGTTCTTCTGTCTCAGTTATTCTGCTATTAATTCCTTCTAGAGAGTTTTAAATTTCATTTATTGTGTTGTTCATCAGTGTTTGTTTGCTCTTTAGTTCTTCTACGTCCTTGTTAAGCATTTCTTGTATTTTCTCCATTCTATTTCCAAGATTTTGGATTATCTTTACTATCATTACTCTGAATTCTTTTTCAGGTAGACTGCCTATTTCCTCTTCATTTGTTAGGTGTGGTGGGTTTTTGCCTTGCTCCTTCATCTGCTGTGTGTTTCTCTGTCTTCTCATTTTGCTTGACTTACTGTGTTTTAGATCTCCTTTTCGCAGGCTGCAGGTTCATAGTTCCCGTTGTTTTTGGTGTCTGCCCCCAGTGGCTAAGGTTGGTTCAGTGGGTTTGTAGGCTTCCTGGTGGAGGGGACTAGTGCCTGTGTTCTGGTGGATGAGGCTGGATCTTGTCTTTCTGGTGGGCAGGACCGCATCTGGTGGTGTGTTTGTGGTGTCTGTGACCTTATTATGATTATTATGATTTTAGGCAGCCTCTCTGTTAATGGGTGGGGTTGTGTTCCTGTCTTGCTAGTTGACTGGCATAGGGTGTCCAGCACTGTAGCTTACTGGTTGTTGAGTGCAGCTGGATCTTTGCGTTGAGATGGAGATCTCTGGGAGAGCTTTCGCCGTTTGATATTACATGGAGCTGGGAGGTCTCTGGTGGACCAATGTCCTGAACTCGGCTCTCCCACCTCAGAGGCACCTGCCTGACACCTGGCTGGAGCACCAAGACCATGTCAGCCACATGACCCCTACTATCCTATGAAATTGTAAATCGGGGGAATTCCCTGCTGGTCCCGTTGTTAAGACTCTGCGCTGCAACTGCAGGGGGTGTGGGTTCTATCCGTGGTTGGGGAACCTGTAGTTTTGGGGCAGTCATTGAGGAGACAACTCCGTCAGCTCCCATCCAGCTTCCCTCTTTCATCTTCTCCGACTTGTGGGCTAGGTAGGAGTTTAATATTGTGACAAAGGGCACAAGCTTCTTTTGCAGATTGCCTGAATTATCAAAGTTAGGTGACTGGATGATTGGAGGCTGCTGGTTTTGGAGGGTCTCCTGCAGAGGCGGGGGCTGCAGTGCCTCAGTCTGGACACTGGTCTCTTTCTTATTTCTTCATGGAAAATAATTTTGGAGGGCATTTTTTCTCTCCCTTAGAAACACCAGAAAGACTTTCAGAAAAGAAGTACTTTAGATTTATCAGATCTTTCAAACCAGATGCTGCTTTTCTGCTTTTGATTCCAAAATATGCTGTTTCTGCAGCTGGGAAGCACATGACAAGTAAAAGAAAGGACTCCTGAAAGCCTGTTTATTCATCCAGTAAATGTAAACAGCTCAAATATTAGCCTAAGGAATACCCAATAGGTAGCATCAGAGAGACAGGCGAAGCTGGTGGTTTCATCATCTTGGCAGCTACATATTTGGGTGTAAAGACTGATGATAAACTTTTTGTTGTCTCATAGGCCAGTATTCTCAAATTTTAATGTGCACATAAATCACCTGGGGGTCTTATTAAAATACAGCTTCAGATTCAGTAGGTCTGGCCTGGGGCTGAGATTCTATAGTCCTAACTATCTCTCGGGTAGTGCCCATCCTATTAGTTCCCAGACTACACTTTGAGTAGCAAATTTCCCATTCTAACAGAGGCCTGGGGAAGGCAGTTTTCTTGAGTGGCTGGTAGGGACACCCTCAGATAACCCAGAAATGACAGTAGGAAAAAAAGACTGTTAAATGAATTAAAAGTACATGGCACAAGATAAACTGCAAGGTTAGAGTACATGAAATAATATTCCATTAATTATGAAAAGTATACACAGAATACATAAGAAGCAGATTGTAAGAAAGTCAATCCATGAGCAGGTCAGCCATTCTCCCCTTGTCTATCATTTCCTCTGTAGAGATTACATGGGGAGGAGTGTGGACCATTTCCATTGGGATAAAACTCTGCTGAGATGTACTTAAACAGCAATTACTGTGTACTCAGAGTAAAAAGCAATTTAAACCAGGTGACGAGGAGAATG
Source organism: Balaenoptera musculus (assembly GCF_009873245.2). Taxonomy (NCBI): domain Eukaryota; kingdom Metazoa; phylum Chordata; class Mammalia; order Artiodactyla; family Balaenopteridae; genus Balaenoptera; species Balaenoptera musculus. Next base: position 137,867,160 of record NC_045786.1, on the reverse strand, counting down.
CAGAATTCATTAGGCTTCTGCCCACAGCCCCTCTACCCGAAAAAATCCGATTGCTTACAAAAATTGATTTAAGAAAGAGCAGGTGGTGATAATTTTAGGTGCATATTTACAAAGCTACCCTAAACATACCACCCTGCCATGAAAGAGTTTCTATTTTTTCTCAAAGAATTAACATAAACTCAAAAGGCTGCCTTGTTCAGGGTCTCTGGGAGGTGAAGTGTGCTACTATGGCTTCTAGGTGAGACTCAGCTCTGGGCCTTATGGACCCTCTCCTCAGATTACCCCAGGAATCACATCCCCTGAAACATTGATCAGGTCCTGTTCATCAAAGATAACTGCATATACTGGGAGGCTTGGAGGACATGGCTGAAAATACAACAAAATCACACCAGCTACAGTATCATGAAGTTTCTGAGTCACTGCAGAACTCAGAATAAAATGAAATTACCAGGGTAGAACATGTTTAAAACATGCACAAAATGACTCTGGATTTTAACATAATATTCCCTAAGGAGAAAAAAAACATAGATTGTGACCAAGATTAATCATGCAGCTTTTCCTCTAATTTCCTGTAGTGGAAGTTAAAAGCCAAGAACTGTTACTGAACTTGCACCCTCCGAATTCGCAGATGAGCCAAACCCTCCTTGACTCATTCCTGTCCTAACCCCAAGAGACCTCCAAAGAGCAGGGCTGAGCCTTTAATGCCTGATGCGCCTCTGCGTAGAGCTTGGAGCTTTAATTTCCCTTCTGGTCTTTGTTGACCATGGAAACACCATGAATTGTTGCTTTATCTCATATTTTGGTACTCCGTTATTGCTGTTGTACATTTTATTTTATTTTGTTTTGCAGTTTAGAGATGTTTTAATTTTAGGAAGGTAATGCTGTTGTGCATTTTCAATGCAATTAGAGATATTCTGCCAAGATAAATAAATATCCTTCATACAAGTAACTGTCTTTCCAGATATCCCACAGTCATCCTTTGCAGGTTTTAAGTCACATTCATTCTCAAGGAAACTTTCAAAATAATTTATTCACTCATATTTCTCAGTAAGTTTCCCTTGACTGCCTGCTCCATATTGGCAGAGAAGGTGTGAGGGGGATGACCTGCACTGCTATTTAAGACTCAAAGAGCACTGTCCAGCATTTCATCCATTTTTAATGAATCACGAGGTGGAATTATCTAGGATTATCACACGATTAACTCTGTTGGCTGACTCTGCTTAGATACCCAGAAACATGGAATGCTCTTCATGTGAATGGTCCTGCTTTCTTCCCTATGCCTCTAGAGACCAGTCAGAGGTTAGCAATTCCCTGGGAGAATTGTCAGCTATGTGTTTTTGCCTTGTATTTGGTTATAGCTTTTTTCTCCATTCTCTAAATGTTTCCTGTTTAAAAGTACCTAACTTCCTTTGCAAGAAATTCGGTTTCCCTGACCTTCTCTCTCTTTTTTTTTTTCTGTTTCTAATGGTCCTTGAAATGAAAATGTTTTCTTGAGTTTCCTTATTTGTACTTGAGTCATTATACTCAATGACTCACGAGAATAGCTGGTGACCTGGGGTTCTCTCTGTTGAAGAGAATGCACATTTTGCATTCTGGCCTCTAAACATAGGGGTAGATTTAAAAATGAAGACATAAATGGTTAATCATCTCCAGCATGGTGTCAAACATTCCTTTAAAGTTAAACCTTGATTTTTAATCTTCCATCACTTTGGTCTTATGGATGAGTTTGCCTTTATGAATGCAATACTGCTTCTTTAAGGCTGACCTCAAATCAAATATTTCTTCTTGAAGACTCTCTACTTTGCGTGGTTATTGCTCATAGGAACCAACACTCCTAATGATATTTTTGTTGGCTTCAAATTCTGGGCTAACTTTTTAAAATTTTCTCCTGGAATTGTGAATGTGGTTGTGACTGCCTCTTTACTACCGTTTGAATATTATTTCCTTACTGGTGTTCTATGAAAGTTGTGTATGTTTACAGCCACTTCATCCGGTACCTCTCTTATAGACCGGAAATCTTTCAAATGGTTCTTTACATGTCATGATCAAACATATTTTTATTAAAGTCTCAGGACCAAATCTCTCATCCTCTCATATGTGTATGACTCAGTTTTTGATTTCCCAGTTTAGTGCTGCCTGGTTTAGGGTGGATGTAGTTACTGCATTCAGTAATTGCTCTTTGAATATAAATTTACTTGGCAGAAAGCAGCCCAGAATTTTCCTGTTAACACAGCTCTGACTTGTGTCTTAGTCCTTTTGTGTTTCCAAAGGAGTCTATTAATTCTACCAAACAACCCACCATCTGACTGAAAAAAAAAAAAAATCTGTCAAACTAGCTACTTGATTAAGCCATTAGATTGAGATTACATTACATTGTATATTCCGGATTCCAGGCATATTAGCACGTAGATCAGATTCTTGTCTCTAGGTTATTACTAGTTTGATGGATTATCTTATTCTAGTGGCCCATGCCATGTGTTTGAAATGTGGCTAGGATCTATAGGATAAATAGATATAACTCGGGTAATACTCCTACAAAACTCCAACTTAATATGCTGATAATGAATAGATTATAGTATGGAGTTGAAGGGCACTGGATGGGAAGCAGAAAAGCTGAGATCTGTCCCAGCTTTGTTGCAACACATCTCTTTTAACTCATCTGGGCTTGAGTTTTCTCATCTGTACAATGAAGGGATTGGACTATAGCTTCTTCTATCTCTGAAAAGTTAAGACTCTACCCTCCAATGGAGATCACCTGCCCTTTCTTTACTTTGGAAGATAGTGTAGACCTTTAAAGGATCCTTGTTGAGATTTCTATGTCTTTTTATCTTTGGTTTCAGAATATAGTTTTATTCAATCTTATGGCAGAAAACATTTTTTTTTTAAGTGAAATGAACTACCAATCGCCATGAAACAGGGAATACATGATTAATTTGGTGGAATGACATTAACACATTTAGGTTGCTTTGTTCTTCATTATTTTATTCAACAATTAGCTCATAAGCCTGCTAAGAGCCTGTGCGCCACACAGACACTAACAGTCTCTCTCCAGGTTCTGGTTCCCGGTGAGAGAGAGATCTCCCACTATGAACAAGTTAATCCCTGTGGTCCATTAGGGAGGTGATGGCTTGGGGAACCGTTCGCCTGTTGAGTGCACACATCTGGAAAATTCTCCTTGGCCGAGCAAACATACTGCTCTCAATTTTTCATCCACATCAATGAGATGTGAGGAGTGGCTCTTTAGCAAGACACGACCACACAATAACGTAACAAAACCAGCTAACGGCACTTCATTTATTATAGGGCTAAATGCTCATTATTGTTTGTAAAGGATGAATTCATAACCTCTGCAGAGTTACAGTTTATACATGGTTGATTTCCATTTACAAAGAGAGAAAGTCATTGTTTTCTCTAAATGTCAAGCTTTGACTTACAAAACTCCCGTTTTCTTTTAGGTTGGGGGATGTGTGTGTGTGTTCAAGAAAATGTTTAGCAACTAGATAGGGGAGAAGGGAAATAAAACTTGAAATGTAGTAGGGAAAGCACATTTCAAAAATTCTAAACAAACAAACAAAACCCCCAAAACTGAGGGGGTTTCATGGAAGGTCTTAACAGAGAAGACCCACACCATACACTTCTTTTTTAATGTGCTTCCTCCAGGAGCAGAAGGAACTGGGAAAACTGGATTTTTCCAACAGGAGTGTGAATCTGGAAATTCTTAAACTAAAATTTGTGTAATTTCATGCTGCAAAGAGGCACTCTGCTTATGCAATTGAAATAAAAAATAAAGTGCCTACCTGGGTGTTTCCAGAGTAACTGTAAGCAAATAAGACTAATTAGAAGCCTTCACAGTCTCTAATTAAAAGCTAGGAAATAACTCACTCTGTGATACAAGAATCCCTGGATGTTTGGAAGAGTCACTTCCCCAAGGCCAAAGTCCCTGTTCCATGGAGCATATCATTTTGGAAGCAGGGGATCCAGAGCTTGGTACCCATGGATCTAGCCCTGAAATACACATTTGGGACAATGAGTACAGGAAATAGGGAGGGGCAATATTTTAGTACCAGTTGTACTTGGAAAATATCATTTAAAAAGAATGGGAGCTCCCATGGACAAGGAGAGAAGCACTTTCAGTTGAAGTGAGAGGGAAAATTGAGGCACTTTGCTTAAGCTTTGGGGACTTTTAAACACTTAACTTTTTCACGCCCCATGGCCCGATCCTTCTTTGGAATAAAGTTATTATTGGGCTTGGGAGAGAGTGTGAAATCAAGAAAGGAAAGGGGCATGCAATGGGGAAGGGAGGGAGCAGGAAAGTTCACTTTGCTGAATAAAGAATCTTTTAAAATATAGGCCTGCCACATTCTCTCCCCAATCAGTTTGACTGAAAAGCAGAAATACTACTTTCTTAAACACAGTTCATTTGCAATTTTCCATCACAATATAATGTGGAAAAAATAAGGCTACCTATCAACGGAAGCATATCTGGGGTGAATCTTAGGCAAAAAATGTGGACCTGCAATAATTCAGATGGTGTTTTCTTTCAATCAGTTTCAAAAATTATGGCTCCATATATTTCCAAAAGTTTCAACATTTTCTTGTATCTCCTTATAGTCAGGCGCTCAGAGGTACGTGTTGGTTTTAATAGCTTTGGTAGAAACATGCTGAAATAGGAATGGATATAAAACCCTTTGTCTTTAGGCTAATTTGGTGTGGATTTATAAGGCCTGAGTAAACTGGTAAATTAGTAAATTTCTTAAAATAATACAAATGAATGTAAGACACATAGTAGAAGAGCAGATTCAGAAAAAAAAAAAAGGTTAGTATTGTATTCCCATGTTTTGTAAAAGATATCAAGTAAGGCCACCAATACAGGAACCGAGTTCTTTTTTCGTTTTTCCCGTGGTGATTTCCTATCAGCTTCATGTTCTTGGAGGGGGCGGTGAAAAATGCAAGATGGCCTTTGACTTTGTTTCCTACGTGGTCAGCAGTGGCACGGGCTGCAATCCGGGCTCAGCATTCCCGTAGAGTGTGCAACGTGGGTGCTTCTGGCTGGTAGGGAGGATGTGGCAGTTGGCTGATAGTGTGCCGTGTTTGGGAGGGCTCACAGGGCAGAGGAGCAAGCCTCTGTGTCAGGGACTTCCTCTCTGGTCATGCCCTCCTTTTGGCTTGAGCTGGGTCTCGGAGGTTGGCTGCCATTCTTACCCTTAGATGCGGTGGAGGTGGGTCTCAAGCTACCTCAGATAATTAAACAGCAGCTGTGACACTTGGAGCAGTGTTTCTTCTTTTTCTTGGGATGGAAAATGGTGAGGATCGCTTCATCAAAAACGGCTTTGAGACCTTTCTGAGTCAGGGCCGAGCATTCCAAGTAGCACTGTGCTCCAATCTTAAACACACAAGAGAGAAAGGCATGAGAGGAGAAAAAGAGAGAAAAGCACAGTGGTGTCTGCCCTCTGCACAGCCAAGTGCTGCTGCTGCTTGTCTCACAAACAGCCTGGGGGATGGTTTGGATCATGTCTTTTTCTTCTGCATTTCAATTTGCATCTGCTATCCTGATTTTTGGTATTTTTATATTTTTTTGCTTTCTGATATTAATAATAAATGATTGTGGATTGCTTTTGATAAGCAACAGATTCTGAAAGTGATCCATAACCATTTATTCCTAAATATAAGAATATAAAAAATATAAAAATTAAGAGAGGATTCAAACCAGTGATATGGTTTAAATATATATTGTGAACAACAGGGTACATGATGTTGTTTTTAGTACCTTCTCATTTGTATGCAGAACATGTAAATCTGGTGCAAGCGAAACATATTCCCTTCTGTATATAGTAGGGCAAGGTGTCAACTTGGTTAATAAAGCACATAGAAAGAGAGTGGGTGATATGGTTTTATAGGTCATTCTTGATTAAAATGCTCTTCTGACAAGGTATCTCTCAGCAAGTAATATCTGATTGGTCATATTATTCAGTTTTAAGATACATTAAAAGGCATATCTTTAAGCAGTTAAACTCCAAAACACTAAAAATAAAAATCATAAAATGCATTTACTGACACAGACATCCTCCTTGTCAGTATACAGCCTATGTGTATTTAAATGAGGAAATATTTTGTGCTTGCTTAGGGCTTTGTTTCAAAGCTTTTGATGATTTCATATTATGATGTATTTGATAATCACAAGATCCCTATTAGAAATATAAAAATTCAGGCCAGAGCCATAGATTCTCATTATAAAAATTGCAGGGTAGAGCAGACCAGAAGTTGGCAGTCAACTTCATGAGATAATTCATGTGAGGGAGACCCGGGGTTTTAATTGCTCCCAAGCTCAATATGAGCTAAGAGTTTGATGTGGACCTTTTAATATTAAGGATATCTGGATAAATGCTTCTATTGTATGCTTTACATTATAAGAATAACTTTGAAAAATTACAGTGTACTCAGAAGAGGATGGCTGGATGGTGAGCTCCTGGAAACCAACAACAGATAAATGACTAAAACAGGGTAGCAAAATCACATGCCGATTAGGGCCAGTAGCTTATGTAACTGAGTAAAGCAGCGCTGGTGCCAGACAACAGGAAGAGGTAGAGTCTGTGGCGGCCTGTGAAGTAAACACCCTCTCCAGAGCTGGTAGTCTATTTGGCTTAGGCAACTGCTGCCAGGCAGGAACGTTGGTTCATCACTGCCATCTTTGTATTTTTCAAGAGGACTTGGACATTTGGATTTTAGTTAATATTTACCAATTTAAAAACACTCTGTGGTCCAAGCAAGCTGCTGATGTGGGATGTCTTTGGCAGCAACCAGCCAGTTTGTAATGTGTGGATTAAAGGGACTGGTGACTTAGCTTAGAATAGAGTGGGAACAGCCCCAGAAGGTGAAATGTACTGTTTAAGGACATCCAACTAGAAAGTAAATGATCTAGACCTAGCATCTGGGTCACTTGATGTGTGTTATTTTCCTAGTTCCATGACGGAAACTGTGACCCTCATCACTCAACACTGCAAGAAGCTGGTCAAGCTGACAGTTAATGAAATGAAGCTGCCTACCTGTTTGAAAGTCCACAGATAAGAAAGCTAAGCATGAGGTAAAACTGTTCTGGTGGCATCCAGATATTATGCACTTGCTTTTTTCCTGTATGGTTAATGGTTACTGTATGAGCCAAAGGAAAATACTCAAAGAAAAGATGTTAGATATTGATAACTTATTTTATGGTTTCGTTTTGACCATGGTCTGGATTAGAATATGGCTTTTTAATATAATTAAAAACAATTGAATGCAAGAGAGGGATAAAGGATAGAGAAATTTTTCCTAATAATGTTCTGAAATGTCATCTGTCACATTTTGGGATTGTGTTCGGTATTCGATACGAACACATGTGAAAAGCACACTAATCTAGTGAATGTGTCAACTGAATGAGTGCTTGTAATGTGCTGGCTCTTGTCAGTCATCCTGAAAAAATACACAGAAAGCACTGTGGGGCTGTTCCATCCGGAATACCTCCCCACTAATGATCACAAGCCTCAGTTGATTCTGGAAATTACAGGAGAGCTGGGCTGCTCTGGGCTCACACGTGGAGTTCTGGACTGTCTGGTCCTGCAAGACGGGCAAGCACACTCTCTCCTCCTCCTGTCCCCTCTCCCCACCCCCTCACCCCCCATCCCACAGTGCTGCTGACAGCGTGTCAGAGTTTGTCTTTTGATGGTGCAGGAGGAGTCCAAACTTGTCTTTCCCAATTCAGACATTTCTGAAGGTAATGAAACAGCAGATCAAGGCATTATTGTATAACTGGGTTAATATAACATTATTTTGTACTGATAGTTCCAGGAAAAGTAGCAAACAGATTTTGGGTGTGATTTGGGAAATATGTGTGAGAACCAGAACCCAGTTGTGAGATGAGTATTGTTAACCATGGCTCAAGGGGTCTGAGGGTCAGAGAGGAGAATTTATTCAGGTTCAGGGAAAAGGCGCAGCCATGTTATAGGGACTGCTGAAGAAAAAATGTGTGCCCTCAAAGATGCAAAATGGAAAACCATCCCAAGGAAATACAACCTCTCTTACAGCAGCAACTTCATCTGCCTTTTGGAGCAAAGTGATCTACACAGTCAAATATTTAGAACCCATCTGTAAGCGCTCAGGATTCACAGATCTTTGTTTAGATACACATGCTAGCAATCTGGGACATGCTTTACCAAAATGATGTGTTTTCAAGAACAAACTAAAGATTGAGAAATGTAAACTGAGAGAACACTTCCCTGCTAACTTTATAAAAGCTAAAACTTATTGTCTCAGATGCTGGGAAATTTTTCAGAGGTGTAGAGAACATTTTGAGTCTGACAAGAAGAAATTAGAAAACAGGCAAACAAATTCACAATGACCAATCAAGTGGAAGAAAACCTAGTATTTCTTCCAGATGGTCCTCATGGAGGTGGGACACGTTCTAGAACAAGATAAGGTATAACTGGAAAGAATAAAGGTGGAGAGGTCTTCCCAGCTGCAGACGTGTCTGAGAGGACACAGTTTCAACAACTCTAGCTTGCTGAGCTAGATCTCATGGTACATTGACTCATTCAATCGGGAGGTAAGTCTATCACCATTCTCCTTTGCAGCTCAGATAACTGATGTCCAGAGAGGTTAGGTAACCTCTCTAAGGCCACACAACTAAGAAAATGGCAGAGATTTGAATTTGTCTGTCTCTTGAGCCAGGGTCTTAACCAGTCTCTTGTGCTCTCTCTAGCAAGTGTAAAGAAATATGTTTGAAAGAGCAAAACTAACGAACAAATGGAGATGCTGTTATGGGCTGAGTGACAGTAGTGAGAGAAGAAGAGAAGGAAAAGTAAGGCAGTTCCTGTAAATGGAGAGGAGACATGTCAGTAGAATGAACAGAGTGGGCTTGTATCTTAAGGAATGGCTAATAGCAGAGAAGTTCCTTATTTCTTATTTAAGAACTAGGAAGGGTACATGCAGCGAGAGGGCAACTTGAGAGCCAAGCAAAGGAAAAGGAGCCAAATAGCTTGTGAGAGAATTTCCATCTCAACAAATCAACATTATGACCAAATTGCTGAAAGAGGAGAAGGGTTTCCAGGCTGCATGCATTTGCTGCTGATGTTTCTTTCAAGAACTGGCAGAATTTGCCAATGCAAGGGTGGATAATGTGAGGGCACTGCTTGAGTGTAGGTTATTATGGAGTGGTGGGGACTATGGCTTACTGAAGGGTATATACATTGCTTAAAAGACTGTTGAAAAGTTGCAGTTGATGAGGAAATGCTGGATAGTGCTGCCGGATGTACTGATTTTTTTAAAGAAGCTAGAAATGTGTATATTTACATAAAGTTTCCAAATTGTTCAATGTTGACCACTAAATCACATCAAAAATACCTGTGTGGGTTGATCAAAACATTTGTGGGTGAAATTTGGCCCATTACTTGCATGTATTGGTCTCCTTATCTGGAATTTCGTCTCCCCAGTCCCCTAAATTTGTCCACTTGACAAACTTGTTCCTATCCTCTAAACCTGGCTCAGTTCTCAACTACTCCAAGAAATCGTCTCTGAGTCCTCCTCCCCTGAATGTGTCCATCACTCTCTCCTTTCTGTTACCTCAGCCCTTTGTGTACCTTTCTGTTGTATTTGTTCAGTTGGTGTACTTTTGTTTGTCTATCTCTCTCATCTTCTGGCCTGTGGGTTTCTTGAGGGCAGGGGCTATCTCTCTCTCTCACCTCTGTAGCCCAGACCCTAGCGGTGAAGTGACTGATTTCTAATGACCATGGGAGAAAGAGGAAATGGCCGGCACACAAAACAAGGAAGGTAATGGTGACTCTTGCAGTCAGGGGGAGGGTACTAAAGACTCCATGAGCATTGATGACAGGATTTTTGCTGCAGTTTTGCTGCTTTAAACCCCACTGGTGCAAGTTAAAAATCCAGGGGGAAACAGGTGCTAAGACAAAGAGTGAGAACAGCAATAAAAAAGGCACAGGGTGAAGAAGATGGCAGGAGAGGCCCAAAAGAGGCCAAAGACCAAAAAAGGAAAGAAGATGGTCAGGTGTTTTATCAAGAAATACCTCAGGAAGTCTGAGCTTAGAAAATCATGTTTAGGTTGTATCCAATGGAATTGGGAAAGAGAATGCACAAAAGTATCATCTTAGAGCTAAAGTGACATATATTAGGTATCAGTTATTGCCAAATAAGTCCAGTGGCAGTATGGACATACACAAATGAGAAAAGCATGGGAAAAGTAGGCTGAAGATTAAAAAACAGAATAATGAAGGGAAGAGGGAGGATAAAACAAGTAAAGGGATAACAATGAATATTTATTATAAATTGATATAAAACATTTATGTAAATGTAGTTGACTTTGGAGTGTAAAGAACTGGAAATATATACAATATGAAAATGTCCTTTATAAATAAAATGTCCTTTGAGTCCAAAAAGAGATGATAGATAAAAAATGTTTTGGAAATTGAAAAGTACTGAACAAAAAGATATAAAAAAATCTGAACTTGCAAAGCCTTTAAGCTATGGGGAGAATATACACATTAAATATGGGGCTTCAGTCTGTAAACAAAGAAGCCCCAAACCTAAGGGTTTCTTTTCAGATTATAGGAGGGAAGCAGAAGAGCATGGTAGTTAAAGCACAGTTTCATATCCTGGCTCTGCCACTTTCAAGTGTTGTGACTTTAGTCTCTCTGAGCCTCAGTTTCCTCTAGGAAAGTGGAGGTAATAATATATACACCTCAGGGGGTTGCTGTGAGGATTAATTAAGACAAAGCATGTAAAGCGCTTGGCATGAAACCCAGCCCACTGCAAACACTCCATAAATGTTAGCTGTTATTATAAACTACTTGACAGGAAAGTCAGGGAGCAGAGAAACTTAAAGCATCTCTATAATTACACGAATTGTGATGAAACAAGTTAAACTCTTGCTTGGTTTTCTTCTAAATTGGATTTTGTTAGCTAAACATGATTCTCTCAGTATCTGAGAGCAGTTGCTAGGAGAAACTGGCAAAAGGCAATGAAGTGGTGAACTCAGCCATTGTTCCTAAAATAAATATGAAATGAGATGGGAGGCTTTGGAACAACTTCTCAGAGGGAAAAAACGACTTCCCAAATGAGAAGTCAGTCTAGGACACTGACAGGATGGTGGTGGGAGAGAGGCCAGAAGCAAGAGACACAGAAAACAAGCTCCTGCAAAAAGGAGGCTTCCGGGACCTCCTTTTTGTGAAAAATGCCTAGCTGGGAATCACATACAATCATTTATGGAGCTATATATTTATGTACCTTAGGGAGAGAATGGAAGCTGGATGTGTGAAGAAAAGGTAGAAGAACCTGTAGATGTATGCCCATCTTATAGGAGGAAAAACAAATGGCTGGAGGAGAGTTTACACAAGGTCAGGTGCATGGGGATGACGTCCACAGAGCTGGCTTAGAGTTGTTTTATTGTGTTATTATCAGCTGTATGAATCAAACGTGTTCATCTCCCTAAGATTCTGTTCCCTCACCTGTAAGAGGAGACCAGGACTATGTGCCTGAGGGTGAGCATGAGGCTGAAATAGACAGAGCTTGTAAAGTGCTTAGTGAGAACACAATGGGTGGCTCACACTGCTGGTTCTGACATTACTATCCATAGAGGTAGGAAGCATTAACTTTCTCAAATATTTGTAAGATGTTCTCATATATTGCATCCATAAAACATAACTTTAACCCATTTCTATTCGAGTGTATCGCTTAATTTTGTTGCCTATAAGAAAGTTTTAATAAGAGAAATGCACGCATTTTTATTCACAAAGAATTGGTAGTTAATGTTATTCTTGACCTATTTAAAAGAGGGACCCCTAACTCTGCCCCAGGACATACATTTGCAGGGTTAGTTACTTTAGAAAGTAAAAGAGGAATTTCTGAAACCTCTGGCAGGGCTTGATGGGTTTGTGACTAAATCAATGAGGAGGTTATGGAAATATGATTTATAACCCTCCTCTTGCATATGGTACCTCATCCTCTTGTGTTCATTTTAGTGTCTGCCTTTGTACGCATCTTGGTGGTAAATGGGAGACAAAGACTTGGTCTGAATCATTTGCCCAACAAAATCACTGTTAAGCTCTTAAGAATGAAGAAAGGTCTGTGGAAACTGTTCCAGCTGTGAGCAAGTAGCTATTATCTGTCGAATAGCCACATGGATTCTCCAACTAGTTACCTTTTGGTCTATGTTACTCTTTTAAGATGCTGTTTGTGACATAATCCAGCCTCTCTAAGTGGCTATTCATTACAGGGTGAGAAATACTGAACAAATATAACCCTGCCAGATGGAAATCGAAGTCTCTCCCAGGAAAATCACAAAATGCCTTTTATGGAGTCATTTAAATGAGTCACATGGATAATAAGCAATGAAATTTACAAATATATATCTAATGATTCCCATTATTCATACTTAATATGGCAAATGGGTAATTTTAGAGGTTGCTAAATCAAATAATAAGTGCTTCAGCTGTTTAAATTCACCAAGTTTCTTAATGAAAAACAGACAGTGCTGGCTGACAAGAATGCTAACCAAATGGTCCCTCCCAGCCTGACGAGAATAGAGGGGAGAGCATAAAGCAGAGAGATGACTCTGAACACATTGTGTTTTAAAGCAAAAGCCGATGTCGTTCTTCCATTCCAAAGCATACAGCAAACTCTTCTCTCAGCATCCATTTAAAATGAAATTCAAATCGGTACCGCTTTTGCAAGCTTCACGCCATGCTCATAAGTGAGAGGTTTCTCTTTCATATACAGCAAACGGGCCAAGGTTTTGGGGTCATCTCGGAGATCAATCTGGCAAAAAACACACATGTGATACACTTATTTACTTTTTCAGGCCTCACCAGACGTTTAAAACTGTGACATAATAGAGATGTTTTTCCCCTTGACACCTATGAATTTTCTTTAAGGAAGCACATACATATGGCCATATTATGTCTAAAAATTAGAGTGAGTTCTTTGTAAGTGTATACACCAGGCTTTCCTTATAGTTTCCCCTTCAAAGCTATTACCCTGGGAGCTGATTCGAATGATTCTGTAGCTGTTGCAAATGTTTTTTGAAATTTCCTGTTTATTCCTAGGTCCCACTTATAGGATATACAAAATAATCAATCAGTCTTACTACTGTACGGTGATGCCTCATTTGATCCCTGGTTATACTACTCATTATCTAATAGTTTATTTCCTGGCTCTGAATATATATATATATATATATTTTTTTTTTTTTTTTTTTTTTTTTTTTTTGGAAGGGGCACAGTTTCCAAACCAAATCTTCACCCTCAAAGGGATGAAAATTTGCCACCTGTGAGGATATTCTAACAAATGTGCTGCAGGCTCTGAAGGCAAGTCCTAAAAAGGAATTTCCAAAGGGCTTGCTCAAGGAATAAGCATTAATCTTTTCAAAGGCAGAACTACTTCGAAAATAGCATCTATGTTTGGATTAGGGTTGATAATTTAATTAAATATTTAAGTTGCTTTAAAATCTCACTGTGTGTGTGAACACATGCATACATACATGGGTGTAAATGTGGGCACATAAAGGCTTGTGTTTTAAAGGAAAAATAATATATTCATATATTAGGGTCCCGTAAGCACATTTCTCAGCTTTACTAATTTGTGTGTGTGGGCATTTTTGTTTTGGCCTTAATTTTTCAACTTAGTGCCCACCAGTTATAAAAAGGATTCAAATCATACAAAGATGTTTACATGTCCCATCACATATTTTCCCACCAGATGGTCAGACACTATCGTCTGGAGTTAAGGCAAAAGATCTCATTTAAACAAACTAATAATTATCTTTCAGAGCAGAAGCATTAACTGTATTCTGATTTATGGATGTATTAATTATCTGTCCATACACTCTCTAGGAAACATTTTCCTTTCTTTTACTTTTTAAAAAATTTCTCTTTGTGAAGCACAATGTAAAATGAGAAATAGAAAGCAGCAGCATATGAAACAGATAATAAAGCTCTTTGGTATCATTACATTTCCATATGTCTTTGGGATAGTAATTTGGGTTTTAACATAGCAAAGAACAAAATCTATTTAAAACTATAAAAAGCTGGAACAATCTTTAATGCATTTGTGCAACTGGCTTACTGCTGGAGATTCAAACTATGGAACTTTATTAGCTTTCAAAACACTTTAAAGCCTTTTACAATCACAGCTTTATCTGGTATATATCTGTTTTAATGTTTTTTTAAGATCTGAGAGATCGGGGGCTTAAAGGGAATAGAGAACAATGAATTTCTGTCTTCCTTTTCAAGGGCTGTTCCTGAAGAATTTTTGTCATAATGAGCTTTTCTGATTGCTGCGGTCATTTTGACATTCACACCTATTTTGTGACTTTCAAAGAATCATGGATTTTAGATATAAAAAATATTACATAATAAGTGTAATTGACATCTGCACCTCATTCCTCTGGCTCAGGACTGAAGAAGGTTGTCTATTTAAAAAATTACTTTGTTATTTAAAAGCAAAAAGCGGAGAGATTAATTTTTAAAGGCCACATCAAAACTTCCTGTTTCATATTAAATAGCTTTATTGTCTTTTCAACCATGGGCTAAATAATCATTCAGTCCTTAATAAAGGCTGTTCATAGGATTAATGTATCTGAGACACTCTTCTATAGTGTTTGATAGAATAGGATGTTCAGGAGATGCCGAAAGGGTCTTTTCATTTTCACAAACCCTCCACCGACCGACCCTCCCTGCCATGCCCGCCTTCGAACCTGGGTCCCTATGAGGACGTAAGGCACGTGAGGCATGCAGTCCTTCAGCTCCGGGACCCACTCCTCCTGGACGTTGTGATAAGAGGCAGGATTTACGACGGAGAAGCAGATCAGAAACACATCCGTGTTGGGGTAGGAGAGCGGCCTCAGCTGGTTGTAATCCTCCTGCGGGAAGAGCAAAGAGTTTGTGCGTTTGTACAGCTGGGGTGAGGTGTGGCCACGCAGTTCCAGGGAGTGACACGGGAAAGATTCCACCGTCGTGCCCTTCGACCCCATTCCTTCCCTGACCCTGGAATCTGGTGGTTCCCTATATTACAAGAAGTAAAGGAGCCATCAATCCGGAAAACACCTGTTTGTTCTGTATAGAGATTATGAATCGCCTCCGTTTAAGATGAACTAAAAAAAAAAAACCTAAAAAAAATTTTTAAAATAGCTTTAGTGAGGTAATTTACATACCATGAAGTTCATCCATTTAATGTGTATAACTCAGTAAGAATTATTGCAATTCTCCTGTCCCTTGGGAATTGTGTTGTATTGAATAGGGATTTAAATTAGTGGGTCATTGGCCAAGGCACAGAAATTCTCTCCTTATATAATTAAAAAAATTGCATTGAAATTTAATTTAGAATAAGCTAACTCGAATGCAAAGCAAAGAGTTGTTGCCAAATCATACACCACAGTATTTGAAGAAATATATTGTCTGAGGGTTTAGAGCTGGGAATTTGGGGATTTGTTTCTAAATCTACCTAAAAGCCATACTGTGGCCTAATAAATAAAATGCCAGATTAATGACTTTTCCCCAAAGACTTTTCAGACCAGAATATGCTCTAGTTGAAGAGTTCCTGTTTGCATACGATGTTTATGTATATGCTGTTTTAGTGGGAGATGATAGAGACAAAGAAAAACATTGGATCATCTCAACTTTGGGAAAATGTCAGCAAGTACCTTTTATTGTATGTGAAATGTTTTAGGAGGTGCCAAGGTAAAATCTGCTATTTCATTAGAAGGTTTAATCTATTTTCATAGAATTTGGTAACACATAAGCCCAAAGTAACTTTATGTGTGTGTATACTTTACATGTATATACTATGTATACACACATGTTCTCACATACCACAATATGACAAAATGTTCATACACACTACGTGTAATTTATATACATATACACACTACGTACAGGCACACATTATACATACATACATAGGTGCAATCAAATCTATATGTTCACACTTATACATGTGTACATAGACATGGGCAACGTATCAATTCATTTATTAGGGTCTGTCCTTACTACTCTTCCTAACACTTAAAAAAGTTACAAAATTTATATATGCTCTTTGCAAAAATTCAAACATTACGGAAGTACATAGAGTAGAAGTAAAACTTTGTTCCCATCCTGCACGTGATCTCTAAGAGTTTTTCCTCTCTTCCCAGAGGAAGCAGCTATGTAACAGTATCCTTCCGAACTTCTAATATTTATTTATGCATATAACATACACATGTTTATTTAAAAAAGAAATTGATTATATAGCTCATATTGTTGTGACACTTGTTTTTTTCAACTTAACAGGTCATGGGTATTTAAAAATATTGACCTCACTATCTTTCTATTGACCCTAACAATGTCTTTATAAAAAGGGGGTGCACACAGCCACGTACACGTATGCCCCTTCCAAGGGGAGGAAGCCCCTTAGAATGTCAAGGGTGGTCATCTCTGGTTGGTAGCCGTGCATTTATCTATCATTTACTCAAGGTGCCCAGCACACAGGGGCTCAATATGCATGGCTGGCACTATTACTGCTTCTAATACTAACAAAATCTAAGCAAAATTCAATGCAAGCTGGCAAGGATGCTGAAAAATCCTAAAATCCTAAAAAGTGAACTAAAAGAACACACACAAAAAAATCAGTCATTGTGGTTGAGTACATTGCTTAAAAACTGATTAGGCCAGGCCTACGATTGCATCTCAGTCAAGTTGTGCCCATGGCTATGTGTGTGTGTGTGTGCGCCCCTGCGTGGCAGGGGTGGGAGTGTGGGAGGGGACAGCTTGTCTCTTGTCAGTGACTCTCCTCTTTCCACAGCTAGCCCTGAAAGCCAAATCTGTCCCACAGTCTCTCTGCCTCTCTCCTTTCTCTCTGGGACTTTCTCTCTCACAGTAGCTGTGAAGCCCACAAGCCAAGAACTCTCCTTCCCAGCCCATAATCTACAGCTGTTCATGATACCACCTGCTCCCTGCCACTTCATCCTCTCATCTGCATTGTCATAAATGGAGTAGGGGCCGTGTTGTTTTTTTCTCATGCCCCACTTGTACTCTGTCCATAGCAAATATTCCATAAATGCTGTTGACTGATTTTGATGACACCCAGTCTGCAGTGACCTGCAAATGAACACATGGTTTTTCTGTGGATCATTTACTGCAGTAGTTTTCATTAGAATCATCCAGGGAGTTTTAAAAACATCCTGATGCCCTGCTAACCAACTACCTGCCTCTACCTTCCCTACTCTGGGACCAGTGAAATCAGAATCTCTGGAGAGTGGGCTTGGGTATCTGGGTATTCTGATTTCATTGGTCTGAGGTTGGCGTGGAGTTGAGAACAACTGATTTACATCATCTTCACTGTCAACAGAGTATGTATCAGGGGCTTATTACTAAGGGCCAGGCACTGTTTCAAGCTCTTACATGCATTATCTAGTTGAATCCTCACACTGGCACTGAAAAGATGGTACCGTCAACATCCGAATTTCATAGAAGAGGAAGTTAAGGTTTAGAGAAATTCATTGGACCATTGGTACAGAGCTATGGGGGTATTTAGCCTGAATCCAGCTCTAGCTCTTAATTGTGACCACACAATTTGCTTCAGCCCGGAATTTTAAGGGACAGATTGAGCATTTTCTTGAAAATTCAGTTATCCAGGAATCTTAATATGGATTCATGCTTTACCCAAGGATCTAGGAAAAGAAATGTTAGAGACCATGGGGTGGGTGTGGTATCTGTTTCTACAGAGCTATAGAGAGGCGTTATCTCTAGGCCTGCATCTACCAGAAATTACCACCAGATGGCAGCAGACACTGTATATTTAAAACCTCAAAGCTTAAAAAAGCAGCACAATTGAGAGAAATGTCAGAACTAGGTAAGTTGGGTCACAACTAGATAAGCAAATAACTGGTAGTCTGAAAGGATCATGTTTACTTGATTCTTTACCTGGAAGCTCTCAAAGGAATTCTGCTCACATTATGGAAAAGTTAGGAAGACCCCTGGTTGCTGGATTAACTGTAGGTGGGAAGGTGAAAAGAGTTTGGTTTTTCGATAATTTACCCTCCTGGTAGGTCCGGCTGAGTGACTTCTGACTGTGTCCTTCATTGGGCTTTATCCTGCTCTGTATTCTGGATCTCTCTTCTGTGGAAACCTTAGTCCTGCTGTATAATTCCATTTAAAAAGATTTATTAATTGCCTACTGAACGTCTAGCATACAGCATTCAGGATGCTATGTGAACTATATAAGGCGAATAAGAATTGGCAAGCTAGTGGGGGAAAAAAATGAAAATATGGGAAACAATTCGATTTATGTGAAAATGAGACAGGTGAAGTTTCTCTTGCTTTTAGTAAGCTCTCTGATAATAGAATAATGTAGAATAGTTATTTGACTGAATTGGGAAAATACAATTTCAAGGCTGGAAGAGGTCTTAGAGGTCAGTTAGTGCAGTGGCTCCCAAAGTAGGGTCCCCGACTCGCAGCATGGGCATCACCTGCGAGCTTGTTAGGGATGCACGTTCCCCGGTGCCACCCAGCCTTCCTGAAGCTGAGGCTCTGGGGGAGGGGCTGCTCCACCTGTGTCCTCACAAGCCCTCCAGGTGACTCTGTCATGGCTCAAGTCTAGACACTGAGTGATTTAATCAGAACTACAGAGCAAACGTACCTCTAAAGAAGGCTCACACCTAGGCTGGTCGGGCTCATTTCAGCCCCCGTTTGCCACTGGCTGCAGCTATGACACACGGCAGTGGGTTCAGGATTAATAAAAGTAAGTGTCCCCTCACACTGAGGCCTGGGTGCTGGGAGTTTGGGGGACTTGAATTTGTACCAGCTGATAACTCGGGTGATTTTTTTGCAATGGGGCACGTTTGGGGTCTTGGTCGGATGCACACATGTTGAGATGATATAAAGGGGCTCTGAGGAGTGGGTCAGTGGTTTATTTGGTATTTGAGGCCCCTTCCAATGTTGAAACTGAGAATGGAAGACTATAAGAGTGACTCAAAGGGGGCTTCAAGGGCTAAAGTGTACAAAGAGGCTGGGGAGGGGATGGGGGTGGAGGGAAGGGTGGGATTTGGGCAAGGTAGGCTTTTGAGTGCTTTCCACCCAGCTTCACTCCGAAGGCAGGAGAGTGTTTGGTCTGAAGGCAATCTGGTGTTCTGGGGTAACTATGGGTGATTATCAAACAAGAAAAGTTCAGCGACAGCCTCAGCCTCAGACGGGCCGAACACCTTGGGTTCGAAATATGCCTGGAACAGCCGCATCATGATGGCACAGGTGGTGAGCAAGTGAAACCATTAGACCAGCCCTTCTCAAGCTTTATGCATATTTGAATCACCTGGGGCTCTTGTTCAAATGCAGATTCTTATTCAGCAGCGGGCCTGGGATGAAGTCTGAGAATCTGCATTTGTCACAGGTTTCCAGGTGGTGCTGATACCGCTGGTCTGGGGACCACACTTGGAGAGGCTAGGCGCCTTGCACCGAGCATTCCCTCCACCCCGCCCCACCCCCACACCTATGTTAAATTGGAAATAGAATTCTGCTTCCAAGCCCTGTTGGTTTAATGATATCTACCCCAGATTTTCAACACATTCTTTCATATTCTCCCATAAGTACACTCATCTCTGTCAGGCTTGGTTTGGAAAATGCGGACAGCACACATAGGGCAGGAGAGCAGCACAGTGTTCAGGAACGTGGGCTAGGGAGACTTCTTCTCTGGGTTCAAATCCAGATGGCCTGTTGGGTCAGCCGATAGCAAAGAGGAAGGCTCCAGTCCTTCCAGGTTGGCCCTGGCTTGCCATTAATGAACCCCAGGTGTACTTGCCTCCCTGCCTGGCCCTTATGTCTCTCTCTTCAGCCCTTGCGGGGGCAGGGGGCAGGGAGAGGGGAGGAGAAGGGTTTCAGAATCCAGGACAGGTGAAGACGCGTGCTGTGCGGCCCTGGCTGAGTGAGGGGTACAGCTGATGGCCTTCCTGCTCCCCGACTTTCGTGGTCACCGGTGACAGCGGAGCTGCTGTGGCTTCTCAGTGACAGACACCATTCTGTGCTCGGCCGCAAGCAGACGGCCCCCTATCCAGCAGTGCTTGTGTGCAGAGAACTCAGGGGTTCATCCTGCTGAGAAGCCAGGCTCCTGACGCCAGGAGATTCTCATTCTTCCCTGGTAGTGCTGCTAACTGCCACTTTTGCAAATGTTGCTTTTGAGATACGTCCATCCTGGAGTTTGGCCTGAGAGGCCACAATCACAGCAGGGTTTTACCCATGTTGCTCCTGTAGGCCAGGGCCCACGAGAGAAAGAGACAAGGTGTCTTAGTACCGGGACTGGTTCCAGTCTAGGTGGTCGGCTGAGGGGTCGAGGATGGCTGGTTCAAGGCCGTGACCTGGGAAACGCCCCTCTCCCACTTTGGCATTCCTTAGCCGGCCAGTACCCAGGCTTGAGGCAGTATCCCCACCCCAGCTTCCTGCTCTCCCTCGTGACACACTCTAAAGAAACTGGCCTGCAAGTACGTCGTTTAAAAGTCGGCTCTCACCATACGATCCAGCAATCCCACTACTGGGCATATACCCTGAGAAAACCATAGTTCAAAAAGAGTCATGTACCAAAATGTTCATTGCAGCTCTATTTACAATAGCCAGGACGTGGAAGCAACCTAAATGTCCATCGACAGATGAATGGATAAAGAAGATGTGGCACATATATACAATGGAATACTACTCAGCCATAAAAAGAAATGAAATGGAGGTATTTGTAATGAGGTGGATGGAGTTAGAGTCTGTCATACAGAGTGAAGTAAGTCAGAAAGAGAAAAACAAATACAGTATGCTAACACATATATACGGAATCTAAGGAAAAAAAAAAGCCATGAAGAACCTAGTGGCAAGACGGGAATAAAGACACAGACCTACTAGAGAATGGACTTGAGGATATGGGGAGATGGTGGGGTGAGATGTGACAGGGTGAGAGAGTGTCATGGACATATATACACTACCAAATGTAAAATAGATAGCTAGTGGGAAGCAGCCGCATAGCACAGGGAGATCAGCTCGGTGCTTTGTGACCACCTAGAGGGGTGGGATAGGGAGGGTGGGAGGGAGGGAGATGCAAGAGGGAAGAGATATGGGAACATGTTGTATATGTATAACTGATTCACTTTGTTATAAAGCAGAAGCTAACACACCATTGTAAGGCAATTATACTTCAATAAAGATGTTTAAAAAATAAAAATAAAAAAAAAATAAAGATAAAAAAAAAAAAAAAAAAAAGTCGGCTCTCAGACTCTCTGTAGTCAAGCCAAAGCTCTGAGCTCTAGAAATCCCTTTCAGAGAGACGCTCCATAACGCAGTAGGAGGGACAAGAGTCGCATAGGCTGGGTTGGCAGGACCTAAATAGATTTGGTTTATAGACCAGGCCTTATTGCCTCCCCAGTGTGAGCTGAGGGGGTAACATGACGAGTCACCCTGTACAAAAGCCCCTCACTTCATTGCCTACCCGACTGTTTGGAATTCTACCCAACAGATGAACCAGAGTTCTGAAGGCTCTTTGTCTTCAAAGGACTCCACTCAAAGTCCAAGTATCAGTTTGTTTCAGGGGCTTGGGGAGAGAGCTAATGTTTAATAGCAGCTGCCACGTGCTGGCAGGGTTTGCACGTGACTTCATTATAACCTGCCTTCAGCAGATGCTTGGCTGGCTCGTGCAGTGCTGCGAGCGTGTCTCAGGCGAGGCTGGCGGGGCTGCAGTGGTGCCCGAGGTGACTAGGTGTGGCGAAGTGGAGGGAACCAGGTCGAATGATTCTGTCCAGGGCTGACTTTGAGGGTAGAAATAACGAGTTCCTATCAGTTTATCTTTCCGAACACATGCGCTTCTTGAAGTTGTTTTTGTTAACTCTGAGCCACAGTTAGCTCAGGACAAAGATGAGGGGCACTGCTCCTTGGTTTGTTCATGTGAGAAAATCTAATTATTCACAGTAAGATGGAACCCTATAGCCAGGTTCAGAGATTTATTTCTTTTTCTGTGGCTCAGGGATTAATCAATTGGTTTTGAGATCACCACTCTTCCTTGTTAGTAACTCTGACCAGATGAGTAATTTTGAATTAGTTATAGATCTTCCTTAGCCATGTGACCTCAGCAACATTTGTTAGAATATAACTGAGGAGGCTAGATTATCCTCCCTGAGGCTGGGAATGGAAATGTTGGGACAATGCTTCTAAATTAAATTTGTCACAGAGCCTTATTGGCAGAGTCTAGAACCATGGGAATCAACTTGGGTAATGGTTCTTTTCCACCACATCCTCCTAACATTAGGAACAATGTTTCAACCAGCAAAGACTCTGATGGTCATGATTCTTTTTTTTTTTTTTTAAACATCTTTATTGGAGTATAATTGCTTTACAATGGTGTGTTAGTTTCTGCTTTATAACAAAGTGAATCAGTTATACATATACATATATCCCCATATCTCCTCTCTCTTGCGTCTCCCTCCCTCCGACCTTCCCTATCCCACACCTCTAGGTGGTCACAAAGAACCGAGCTGATCTCCCTGTGCTATGCGGCTGCTTCCCACTAGCTATCCATTCTACATTTGGTAGTGTATATATGTCCATGGCACTCTCTCACCCTGTCACATCTCACCCCTCCCCCTCCCCATATCCTCAAGTCCATTCTCTAGTAGGTCTGTGTCTTTATTCCCGTCTTGCCACTAGGTTCTTCATGACCTTTATTTTCCCTTAGATTCCATATATATGTGTTAGCATACTGTATTTGTTTTTCTCTTCTGACTTATTTCACTCTTTATGACAGACTCTAACTCCATCCACCTCACTACAAATACCTCCATTTCATTTCTTTTTATGGCTGAGTAATATTCCATTGTATATATGTGCCACATCTTCTTTATCCATTCATCCGATGATGGACACTTAGGTTGCTTCCATGTCCTGGCTATTGTAAATAGAGCTGCAATGAACATTTTGGTACATGACTCTTTTTGAATTATGGTTTTCTCAGGGTTTATGCCCAGTAGTGGGATTGCTGGGTCATATGGTAGTTCTATTTGTAGTTTTTTAAGGAACCTCCATACTGTTCTCCATAGTGGCTGTATCAATTTACATTCCCACCAACAGTGCAAGAGTGTTCCCTTTTCTCCACACCCTCTCCAGCATTTATTGTTTCTAGATTTTTTGATGATGGCCATTCTGACCGGTGTGAGATGATATCTCATTGTAGTTTTGATTTGCATTTCTCTAATGATTAATGATGTTGAGCATTCTTTCATGTGTCTGTTGGCAATCTGTATATCTTCTTTGGAGAAATGTCTATTTAGGTCTTCTGCCCATTTTTGGATTGGGTTGTTTGTTTTTTTGTTATTGAGCTGCATGAGCTGCTTGTAAATCTTGGAGATTAATCCTTTGTCAGTTGCTTCCTTTGCAAATATTTTCTCCCATTCTGAGGGTTGTCTTTTGGTCTTGTTTATGGTTTCCTTGCTGTGCAAAAGCTTTTAAGTTTCATTAGGTCCCATTTGTTTATTTGTGTTTTTATTTCCATTTCTCTAGGAGCTGGGTCAAAAAGGATCTTGCTGTGATTTATGTCATAGAGTGTTCTGCCTATGTTTTCCTCTAAGAGTTTGATAGTGTGTGGCCTTACGAGGGTCATGATTCTTAAATTTTAATGTGCATACGAATCACCTGGAGATCTTCTTCAAATGCATTTTCAGATTCAGTAGGCTGGGGACGGAGCCTGAGATTCTGCACTTCTAATAAGGTCCCTGGCAATGCTGCTGGTTGGTGGACCAGACTCTGAGTGGTAAGGTTCTAGAACCGTGGTTCTCAAAGTATGGTATACAGACCAGCATCAGCATCACCAGGAAACCTGTCAGAAACGTAAGTATTAATACCTAGGCACCATCCCAGACGTGTAGAATCAGCAACACTGCAGGTGGGGCCCGGTGACTGGGTTTTAACAAGCCCTACAGGCGATTCTGATCCCTGCTGGAGCCTGAGAACCACTGTTCCACGAAATGAATTATTCCTACATGTCATCCTCCAGTGGAATGCATTCCAATACCTAACGGTCCTTTACTGCTGAGAGGTCTTCCTTAGGTCTAGCCTCAAATTGTTTTGCTTAATTATTCCAGTTCTTTTAGGCATTCTCGAGGTCATTTTTCAAGGTCCTAATCATAGAGTTTTAGTCCTATAAGGAGCTTTAAGATGTGTTCTGATTTCTTTTCCTCGTGCTTTACGCTCCCCCGTGAACCTTGTGAACCTCTGGGCTTTCAAAGTAGCTGGTGGAAAGCATTAAAGTGAAAGGTAAATTGAAGAACTATCTATAACCCATTTGTTGTTATATTCTATCGGTGCTCATCACTTTCTTCTGTGTCAGAGGTTTGGGCCAATTTGGAGTTTAAAGATATTTTTTCCACTGCCTTAGAGTCTCCACTCCTATCCTAGTATTATTAAATTTTTCTAAGGACAGAGCAGTGGGAAAGAATAATTAAACTGCTTATATGCAGTTTTATTGGATTCAAAATTAAATAGAGGCCAGGGAGGATGTTCTGGGTGCAATTAATGCACAGAAGCGAACAATTGTGGTGGATTGCTATAGAACTGGGGAGAACTGGGGGGGCACAAGGGGCACAGAGAGCATTTTTAGAAGGCAAGGGAAACAGAAAGAGGTTTCAGAATCAGGCAGTAATCCTTGCTGTATTGAATTTTTCAAACTGGTTTATATTAGTAAAATATGATTATGGAGGAAAAGGGTGTGAACTCTTTTTTCAGGCTGTGAGTCCCTGATGAATGGGGACACCCCAATGACTGTGTGATTGAGTGAGGGTAGGCAACTCCAGCCCGAATCGTTCCAGCTGGAACGATTTCTGGGGGAGGGGCAGGCAAGCAGGAGCTGCACTGAAGCCCTGTACCTTAGCTCAGAGGAGCCAAATCACTTTTCCAATCTGGGCATCTGTGGGCATCCTTTTCTAGTCGTGTGCCTCGGTATTGATATGAGAGGTCTCCTCCACTCTCCAGTTCCTGAGAGTAGTTGGCTAAAACACCCATCAGCCAGAGAGGGGAAACTGGTTGCTTTTAGGAGCCTTGAGTGTGGTGCTAGGTTTTCCAAGTTCTCCACTGCTTGGGCCTGCCCAACATCTGACTTTGATGTTCCACAGACATTTATACAGTGGTTCTTGCAAATGCACACGGAAATCCCAAAGAGAATTTTATTTATTATGATTTTTTTTTTTTTTTAGTATAGAGGTATCAAATTGAGCAAAAAGACATATCTCCAGATAATTGTGAAAAAAGTCTAGACAAATGCATAACTGCAAATAACAATTACCAGGAAACTCACAGTGGGAATAAGCATGGTCTAATGTTCACTCCAAAGGACTTAAGATGTATGCATTTGGACAGACTGAACAACCCGCTGATTTTGACCTAAATAAATGACCCAGGATGTATGGTACCAAAAGCTCTGTCAAAGAAATTGGGCCCTAACTGTCAGTTGCTTAACCACTTCCCCTCTAGCCCATGAACTTGTAACATTAGAAACTTTTTGTAGTGGAGTGTGGGATGCAAGGAAAAAAAGATAAAGCGGCATTTTCACCCAAGCAGAGCGTGTGCTAACTGATTAAGCACTGAGGGTGCCAGTCCATTGCCTTACATTATTGTTTGGCCAGGTTCTCCAACTTGAAGAAATATTTCTGACAGAATGAGCATATTTCAGGAATCTTGGAGAATTTAGAGTTAATCCCGGTTATTCAGGGGTTGACCCTCACTTTGGGAAAACATCCAGGATCCTGGATTTTCTTCCTTCTAACACTTAATCCATCTTCTTCCTACTCCTTGATCCCCATCCCCTATCTCTTTTTGTACCTTTTCACAGCTTGTTAGGCAATTCAAATAAAGAGCAGGCAAAGAATATAACATGAAAAAAAAAATATGGGTGAAACTAAAATTTATGAAATTGACTCAGTAATCCTGGATCTGGAATTGGTATGGGTAGGAAGAAATTGGAACTCTTGGCCAAATATGTTATTCTGGTTAGTGATAGTCATCAATCAATAAATGAATGGTTATTTGCCTATCCACACCTTGAATCCTACAATGATTTAGTTTTCTGTAATTATAAATATTTTTAAGATATTCAGAATATCTTGGTTGTCATTTAGGTAGACAATAAATTTGCCCCAAGTGATCAGAGGAGGTAATATCTGTACCGTTAGTCCCCATATGCCTAGCCAAATGGATCATTATCCCCGCTCCAAACTCTTAATGAATCAAGATAAGAAAAATGTACCTGTCCTGCGGTGTCATACAGTCCGAGCAAGTGTTGCTTGCCTCCCACTGTCACAGTAACTAGGGGAGAAGAGAAAAGAGGAGAGTCTGTAAATGCAAGCTTCAATCAGGAGTCTTCACGTTTCTCTATGCCAGCATCTCTTTGGGCAGCAAGGACAAGCATATGCCTCACCCGTGTATATTCTAAACCAAGTTGACAGCATGCTTGCCAAATGAAAGGCAACCGTGGGCTGCAGTGAGAGCAGATGGGCTGAGCCAAGTCCAAATTTCTCAACCGAGGTGGATACTATTGGTGCCACTAGGGCACTCTGCAGGCTGTTCATTGATCCTGATTAGGCCCTATAATATCAAGCTCCTGAAGGAAAAGGATGCTGGACTCTTTCTTGGTTAGGTTATTTTCTTCTTTCATTTGGCTTGAGCCACCTTTCGGGATATAGACTCGTGTAAGCAACCTTTCTGTTAGAAATCTTGCGGCTTTTATTTGTCATCAAAATATTAAAAAACCCTGAAAACAAAGGATATTAACCCAGCTGCCTATGTTATAGTCTATAAGGCAAAGCTAATAATGAAATGCGAAGGGCTTAACATTTATTTCAAAAAGTGTTTTTATTAAATATCTCTGTGCTTTAGCTCAACTGATTCATTACAGTTTGAACCTTAGTTGCAGTAGGAGGTGTTTTATATGGGTTTCATCTCACATACCTGAAGGGCATATATAGAGTGAAAAGTAGAGAGTTTGATTTACTCAGCAGGCTTATTGCCTCGCCAAGCAATGATGTCCAAAAGTGAGAGGTAATAGAGGGATACCAGCTGCTCTTTACATGGCTGGAAATGAAATAAAGTCTCAACCTGAAACTAAACTGAGATTGAACAATCGAAGGCAAGAGTAATATGATTCTCCCGGTGAATGGAAAGAGCAGATTTAAATTTCCACAAAAATGTAATCTCTTTTTGGAAAAAGAGTAAAATATGAAGGAGAATGTGATTTTTCCTAGTTGATTCAAAAATGTACAAATGCCGGGATTTACATTCACTATCTTATAATAACCTATAATGAAATACAATCAGAAAAAATAACTGAATCACTATACTGTACCCCTAAAACTAACACATTATTGTGAGTCAACTATGTTTCAATACAAATGTGCAAGTCCAACATAAAAATGATTTTTGATTTCTCCTACCATTAGCTGTGCAGGAAACGAAAGATAAATGGAATAGCAACCTTTTATAACCATATCCCTAAAATATGCCAGCCAAATTCTCTAGCCTGATGCTCGGAGTTGCTGCTTTGGTACTGATCTGACTTGTATTTGTTTTCAGGTTCAGGGCCTACGTGTATGCAAAGTGCTTCTTAATGGCTCTTTCTTTGAAAAGCACTTGTTTAAAAGCACTGCCTTCCCAGACACTGGGAACAAGTTTTCTAATCTACTCAGATCAACGTGTGTTCAGCTTGATAACATGGCAGCAGCTGCGCAGATGAGCTTTTACATGTGTGTTTTTAAGGGGTGAACCCAGCTCCATCCAACGCTAGTGACAACATCGAAGAGGGGCGCCTAAACATTTTTACTTCCTTTCATAAGCCAGGCTAGCAATGGAAATGAAGGTGAGATGGTGCAGCCCCGATCTCATCCTGTTATATTTTCCTCTTCCTGCACACTTGGAGCCCAGTCAGATGTTCCTAAAGTCTGCCTAAATGGTTTCTTTAATGGCCAATTCACCACCTAGACATGGATCAGGAATGAAGGGAAGAAAGCCAGCCATTACAACATGGAATTTCCTGCCTCTAGTGAGCCCAGTACTTACAGGTTAGGGGCAGCCGTTCTGGAGACCCCCTTGGATGGTCCCCTGACCTAGAGGCCCAGGGCCATCTGCGGAGTAAGTACTAGAAGCTGACTCACCCTCACGGCCCCACTGGGCACTGCAGAATTTCCAAAGCGATGGCTCTGACCTTTGTCACTGGAGCCCTGAAGCTCTTGTTTGAGTTTTCTCAGAGAACAAACATTCCTTCCAGCCTGCTTTTCCTCAGGCCTCACGCTTTTCTCCCTTGGCAGCTCTGACTGCAGAGAATTGTACCAGGCCTGAGGCGAGCGCCAGCCCGGGAAAGGTGGCCGTCGGGCTGAGAGTCTGAGCCCAGCCTTCCCTTCCTTCTGTCCTTCCCTCCCTCAAGAGTTTATTGGGTTCTGGGACTGCCCTCAGTGTTGGGAGCGTAAAGGCCAGATCCAACTCGTCCTGTCACGGAGCGTGGAGAGGAGGGTACAGGGCAGTGCAGTGATCACTATGCTGGCGGCAGTGTGGATGGGTGTGGGAGCGTGCAGAAGGGGCACCACTGCACGTGCACACGCGCACTGCTCGAGTGTGGTCAGAGAAGTCTTTCTGGAGGACACGTCTGAGCTGCGTCCCAAGGATGGCCAAGAATTACCCAGGGTGCACTGGGGGTGGGACGAGGTGTGGTTCACGAGCTACCCAGGGTGCACTGGGGGAGACAGGGCATGTAGGTTCAGGCCCACCCGACTCACTAATACAGCCTTTATTCTGAAGGCTTTGTTAAACTATGAAAGTCCTGAATTCTTGTTCCCAAAGAAAGCGAAAAAGAAGGAACGAAAATAATTTACTTGCGTTAAGGCAAAATGGTGAGAGGAGGGAGGATGAGTTTTTTTGGGTGGAAGCCAGGTCAGCTTTCAGCTTTGCTGCCTACTCTGTTGGACCAGCCCTGCTGGAGGAATCCTGAGGGAACAGGGCAGTGCCCTCGTGCCCCCATCTCTGGAAATCACTTTCATTCTCTCTTCTCTGCCCTTTGATTCTCCCATTTTATCAGAAGGAAGATAAGTGGGTCACACAGTTGATGACTGAGAATATCAAGGGACAGACAGCCAGAGACAGATCCAAGCATTACTCACATATTGTGGAACATGCAAATGGCTTTGTGAGTCCTTATCTTGGACTAGCAATGGATGCCTTATCGCTTTCCAACCTGGGCTCTATGAGGCTCCTCAGTTTGGAAATGAATTAGTCAGATCAGCATAGAAGGAAGGTATGCTCTAAAAATGATCATAGGAAATGTAGAGACGTTGAGAGAGCAGGATCTTTTTAGTCAGATGGTTCTGCGTTTGAATCCTATCTTTGCTATTCACTGTCTGAATGACCTTGGGAAAGTCACCTAACACCTCTGAGCCCCCCTTTCCCTATTTGTTAAAAATGGTGAGAGCATCACCCATCAAAGAGAATACTTGTGAGGAGGAAGTTAAATGAGAAAATGCCTGGCACACAGCCTGGCCCATAGTAGGTGCTGAGAAGTTGTTATTTCCTCTCCTTCAACAAATGCTTATTGAACCTCTTCTAAGACCAGGGACAGTCTATCTTGCTCTCCCCTGTATACCCAGTGCATGTGAAATGGCACAATAAATTTATAATATTTGTGAATTACTGGTCACTTTCTACCCTAAATGGTAGCTATTTAGATCAATGTCATGTGTCTCTGACCGGACAGGTAGGCCCTTGAGGACAGAATCTCCATACCCCATACCCCACACAGTACACAACACAGTTCTTGGCATACGTAGTAGTTGCTGAATCTACAGAACAGAAATGAAGCCCCAGGGGCAACTCAGGCAGAAGGAGGTCCTTCGAAATGTGCAGAGCTTCAGCTTGAAGCATCCTGGCAAGACGCTAACTGCTGGGAAGTACCTGCAGCCAGCAAACCTGCCTGGCAGACAGTGGTCAGGCTAAAATCCCAGATCACCTTCTATTCTCGGAGCCGTTAGAGTTTTTTTTTTTTGAGCTTAGAGAGGTTTTAAAGAGAGTGGATCAAATGACCTGCTAATGGCTCAGATGGTTCTCTCAATAAAGCGTGGAAAGTTGCCAGTGGCTTGTTAAGTATGAAACTGAAGGCCTTCCTCTCCAAATCCATTAAGCTCTTGGCTTCCTTGGGTTTGTTCTTGGTGCAGATTGGATGGTTAATTTTATGAGTTGGAGTGAGGTGCTAATGAAGTTGAAGTCTCGGGTTTGGTCTCCTGAGGGTCAGTTGCTTTCACCCAGAGGAGGAAGTGTCCCGGCAGGACGTGAGCCTGTCCCCTCTCCCCACCACCCCGTCTCAGCATTTCAGTCACCTCATGAAACTGCATGTCATTTGCAAACCCAGATGAGGAAGTGTTGGTCATTCCCTGTAAGCCAGCTCAGACCATCAGTCCAGCCCATCAGCAGCACTAGGAACCTGGTTCACAGCCCCTGCCTTGTTGGGTGGTGGGCTGGCCATCTCATCCACCAAGAGCAATCTTTTGGAGCCGATGTGATGAATATCTGATGAATCCTGAGAACCGGCATGGTGGAAATGCCAGGTCAGGTAAGAGGAAGCCTCCCAGTGCCCCTCTGTTCCCAGCACATAGCCGGCTGTCTGCATCACTCATGTCAAATGTACTCTATTTGGCAGCTAGGATGAGGCATACCTGACTATGCCTCATCCTAATGGTACTAGGGTGGTACTAATGGTACTAATAATACCTTTAGTACCATCCTAGGCACTATTTTGGAGGAAGAAACACTAGATTTATAGATATAGCAAGAAATAGAATTTTAATTAAGTTAAAAATATGGCCCCATGCAAATATGTCAAAGATTTATTAACTCGTTAATGAGAGAATCAGTAAGATGATAAATCTTGTTCAAAGAGCATTTTGAAGAACTGGGCATTTATAGGTACTTCAAAAGCAAAATGTTAGAATAAGATGGCTAAGTTCCATGGAAAACTGCTTGTTGTCCTACGGAAAAGATAGCCTTTGGTGTTCTCCTTTCTACTAAACAGGAATTATTTGCATCTTGACCCAACAAGATTTACAAGTTAACATGTAACTTCAGAAAATCTAAACTTTTAGTTGATAGCAGAATCAGACAAAGGTAAGTTCCCCTAGATTACTAAGCCTCGGGGGAAGGGTGTTGAACACTGCCTTAGCATGGACAGTTGCATGTTCTCAGCCTTATATCCAAGTTCCAGATAATTTTTCTTCATGACCGAATTCAAGTCCATACTTAGCTATCTACTCATTTGGTGAGATGTTGGGTAGGTCAGTAGGTTTCTCCCTCACCTGGAAGATAAACACATTGTCTTTACCCTAAAGAGGTATAAAAACTCTTTATTAGCTGTTCCAAAGTCAGGGGTAATCATCACTACAGTTTGTCTATGTCTGGGGTGCTGCACAAAAAGGAGAGTTTAAATGAAGAATCTCAGTTCTGACCCTCGTCATGCTTGCTGACTGAGTATCTTCAGCAGTGTTCGCTGACCTTTTCCCTCTCTGAACTGACCCTCATCCCCTGCTCCTCGTCCTTTCTAGAAGATCCCATCTGGGGCTGTGACTCACTTAGCACCAGGGTCTGCTCTTAGGAGCTGCTTGTGTGTGTTCGTGACGTGCCTTAAGCCTCACAAATGTGCATGTTCATTTTATAAGGAAGCAACTCAGAGGCATCTGGGATGACATTTCCCTCAAATTAAAATAAGTTAGAAAACAGAATGAAACTAGAAATAGATAATACACTTTCATAAATATGAATGGTGGTGAATTCCTTCCTGGTGTGGTTTCATCCTTCCAACTTACGTGTTCCTGTTAAGGCAGCTTGAAAACCTCATCCATCTACACTGGCCCCCCCCTCAGCCAGCTCGTTTCCTTTCTTTGCAGAGAATGCCTCTTGTTTCCTAAGCAGCAGCGTGTGTGTGTGTGTGTGTGTGTGTGTGTATGTGTGAAATAAAAGTTGTTCAGGCAAGTCTCTTATTTGATGTACTGGTGTCAGGTCCTGTTTCCGTAGAACAAAGACTGAGGGGGAAACCAAACAATCTCCCTGAGAATCCATTAGGACACTGAGCTGAGGGTTTTCTTTCGTTAGGTGTGTATATTCGTCCTACAGTAACAAGAGTTCCTTGTGAACAGGGTAACATACCTCTGCCATGCATCTCCATCCCTGGTCATGTTTCTTTTCTCCTTTAGGTATGCCTGTTATGACAGGGGATTTAGTTTGTAGTTGTTTGTTTAGTCTGTAGTGTAACCACCCCAGATTTTAAGGCAGAAGAACTGGCTGGAGGCCTGAACTCACTGTGAGCAAACTCTAGGATCTCGAGCAAGTTACAGCTTCCCTACGTTCTCAGTTCTTACTGGAAGTTTGAGGAGAAAAGAAGATCATGAATATAAACATTGTGTACAAGAAAGCTAACACAAACATAAGGTGACATCAGTGAGCAAATGGCTTCTTAACAATACTTCTGGGAACAGAGCTTGCTGAAATGAAGTTGGGTATGGGGTGGGTGTTCAGGAAAGGTCTACCCTTGTCAGTACTTGTTTGATGAGGGAGGAGGGGGAGGAGGAGAAGGAAGGGGGGTGAAAGGAAAGAGGAAGGGGAGGAGCTTGTGTGGTTCCAGGACCTTTGGAACTGGCTGGGGATGAGGCCAAACCAAAGACAGAGCCACGATTCCATGACATTCATATCCTGGGATTTTGGAGTCTTGCTTGGCCTCACCCTTCCTTCCTCAACATTCATTTGGTCTCTACATCCTGCCACTTCTACCTGCTAAGTATCTCTAGATACTCGGACTCCCCTTCCCATCTGTGTAGCTGTCCTCATGCAACCCGCAACCTTGTCAATTGCAAAAGTCTCCTAATCAACATTCATTTCTCCAGGCTCATTCATTTCTCAGGATTAATGTAGCTGTGGCTCCCAATCATCTCCGAGATAAAATTCAAATACTTTCCAAGAGTGTACAATGTCCTTGTAATCTGGCCTTTGGTTTACCTTTCCAGATCTCTCTTATTTTTTACCCTCCTACAATCCAAACTTCTTGCAGTCTGTTATACTCACAATGTCTTTGTTTAAGTTGTTCCCTCTGGAAATCTGGAAAAGAAATTCTGGAATGCTTTCCCCACACCTGTCAGCCTGGAAAACTTCCATAACCTGGAAAACTCACTTTTGTAGCGCCCCCCTTATGTCCTCCAACTACCTTAAGTGTCTTTCCATGCTTACTTGCCCATTGGGCCTTAAAGTGCTGTGTTATTTATCTTCATGTACCAAGATCTAGCACGGGCCTGGCATGTGGCTCCATAAATATTGGTTCAGTGACTGAAAAGTGAATTAAACTCCAACTAAAGCGGAGGTTTTCTCTGAGGCATATATTTTCTCCAGATGAGTCTTTGCCCTTTCCCGAAAGGGTCACCATGAGCTTTTCTGGATGGTAGTAGTAGTGGTAGGATGAGCTCATCAGCGGTGGTGTCCTACACTAAAGCTGGCCTACCTTTTACAAGGGGATGCCATGGAAATGTGGCTAACCTGGGTGGGATCAGTGTTTGGGGTACTCTGCCACTTTTCCAGGCAACTTCCACCAGCTACAGGGCTGCCAGACTCCATCAGTGGGGCAGGACCACTGGCAAGGTGTCCTGAGGTTCACTGTGGCCATATAAGCCATAGTAGCCAGGCTCCCTGGCATGAACTACAGAGTACAGGGGAGCTGT
The DNA here is from genome assembly GCF_009873245.2 of Balaenoptera musculus. Classification (NCBI taxonomy): domain Eukaryota; kingdom Metazoa; phylum Chordata; class Mammalia; order Artiodactyla; family Balaenopteridae; genus Balaenoptera; species Balaenoptera musculus. The sequence goes on along the minus strand of NC_045786.1, from coordinate 137,833,409 downwards.
CTTTTGATTAGGACTTTGGGAAGCAGTGACTGAATTATAAGTGAAGCCTGCATGTTGAGGTGTGTGGTCTGCAAACCAGGGTGTGCTTTTTGCATGATCCTCTGTATAAAGAGATACTTAAAAAAAAAAAAAACAACCCAGCTCCTTCAGTGACATTCATACATTGCTAGAAACTCATAATAATTAAGCTGCCATTGAGGTATGGTGGAATAAATACCTAATTTAGAGGCAGATACTTTTATTTTCAGCCTTGACCTAGACTTGTTGAAATCGATGTTTCATGGCAGTCACCAGGGGAAGCTAGTGTTTTGTTTCTTTTTGGAATTTTAGAATTTTATTTATTTTTTAATATAGCAGGTTCTTATTAGTTATCCATTTTATACATATTAGTGTATATACGTCAATCCCAATCTCCCAGTTCATCACACCCCCCCCACCTCCCTGCTACTTTCCCCCCTTGGTGTCCATACGTTTGTTCTCTACATCTGTATCTCTATCTCTGTCCTGAAAACCGGTTCATCTGTACCATTTTTCTAGGTTCCACATATATGCGTTAATATACGATATTTGTTTTTCTCTTTCTGACTTACTTCACTCTGTATGACAGTCTCTAGATCCATCCACGTCTCTACAAATGACCCAATTTCGTTCCTTTTTATGGCTGAGTAATATTCCATTGTATATATGTGCCACATCTTCTTTATCCATTTGTCTGTCAATGGGCATTTAGGTTGGGGAAGCTAGTTTAAAAAACACAGAGTCCCTGGTTTCACATCCCACCCCTAGATTCCAAGGAAGTAGGTCTGGGGTGGGGCCCAGAAGTCTGCATTTTTATCAGACTCTCTAAGTGAGTGATTCAGATCTGAATTTCAGTTTGCTCATCTTTAAGATGAGAATAATAATAAGCTTGATGACTCTAGAGCATCCTGTCCACTTTAGAAAGTTTTGTGAATAACAGATGAGGTAATATAAGGGAAAAATGTTAAAATTTATAAAATGCTACACAGATATTATCTTTTTGATCCTATCTGACACACAGTACAGGCACAAGATGGTCTGTGTGTAGCAGCAGTCCTTTCCCCTCCTTGTCTAGAAATAGTCACTAAGGAAATCCAAACACCTAGGTGATGATAAAAGTGGAATAGTGTATTCCTGTGAAGAGTGTTCAATGAATTATTAGGCTCATAAAAATTCTATCAGGTACCAGCTGTAACTACTTAGAAAATATGATGGAAAATATCCTTTTCACAAGGACAACAAAAACTATAAAGTGTCTAGTAATGGGAAGACCTTTATGAAAAAAAGATCTTCCCATTACCTGCTGAGAAACATAAAAGAAGAAAAATGGGGAAACAGCTCATGGTCTAGGGTGGGAAGCTCTGTATCTTAAAGATGTTAGATCTTCTCAATTTAATATGTTTAGAGTAATTCCAATAGAATTTTTGAATTGGGAACATGACAGAGCGATTATAGCAGTTATATTCAAAATTTAGTTGGGGAGAATAGCTAATAATTAAAAAAGAATGACAGGATAATTGTGCTAATATATGTTAACATGGATTATAAAGTTATTAAAGCAGTATAGCATCAGCGCAAGAATCAATGATCCAGAACAGGAATCTCAGCCACTGAACCTATGCTACATATGTAATGATTTAGTATATGATAAGTGGCAATGGGGAAAGATGAATTAGTCAATATATGGCATTCAGATAGTTGGTTACTGTTTGGAAATAAAAAAAAGGACTCTGAAAATATAAAAGCAAATGAAGAAAACCATAAAGAAAATGATTGATATATTGACTAAAAAAGTCACATATGTTCACATATATTGTCAAAAATAGTCAAGAAGGTTATTGTCTTTGATGCATAAGGGTGCTTTCTGATTAACAAGAATAATAATTAAAACAGAAGAAAATATATAAAGAATATAGAAAATTTACAAGTAAATAAAAGGCCAATGAATATTGGAGTAAAAAAAATCAAATTAAACAAGATGCAATCTTTGGCTTGTCAAATTGGCAAAGATGAAGAGAATGACACCCAGGGCTGGTGAATACATAAAGAGGTGGCAGGTATATGCTGCTGGAGGATATGTAAATTGATTCAAGTTTTCTGTCAAGTCGTTTGGCAGTATAGATCAAAAGTCTAACCAGGGGTCTCCCTCTGACTCGGCAATCCTGTTTCTGCAACGTATCCTCAGGCAAAATCATATAAGTGTGCGAGAATATACACGTATAAAACTATATATCACCAAAAAGTTTATAATAGTAACAGTTGGAAACAACCTAAATGTTCAGCAGTTGGGGATTGGCCCTTATCAGTTATGGAACAACCTTACAATGGAAATTTTGAAAGAACATTGAGGTAAAATATTTAGGGTATAATGTCTAGGGAGTAGGAGATAGAATTCTATATTAAATAGGTAAAAATATTTATAGGAAACTCTTTTTATTTTTTCCATACTTGGTTACCATGAACATGTAAATCAGAAAAAAAAAAAGACATTTGGGTGCTTAAAAATTGTGGTTATTTTGTTGTTCTTATTACTGTTATATGTAGATTGGAGTCAACGTCATCTAAATTGTCTCCCATCACGGAAGTTCTACCATTTCTTCTTGGTTCACTCTCTAATTTTGTCTTAGGCTTATCCAGATTTACTTTAGGTTGTAGGACCAAGCTTATATTTTTATGAGGAGGAATATGTGATGAATAGGTCTACTGCAGTGGAGGTTTATGAGCTGTGTATTGCAGAGCAACTCATCTTTTTCAGAGAATTATGATGAACCACTAATGCTCTACCTATATTTGCATTTCGTAGGTACCAAGAAAACACTGTGCATTTGAAGATGTTGGAATCTGCCAAATGTATTTGTTGCAAACCAAAAGAAATATATGAGCTGTAAAGACAACAGCAGTAAATTGGTTCTAAATATAGAACAATGTCTAGGCAGAGTGAAATAAACTAGTCAAGTGAATATTTAGACTGTGTGTTTCTGCTCTCAATAACTTCTTTTCCAAAGCGTTACAAGATTATTTGGAGAACATTAAGCGATTTTTCTCTGTTTTCTACTTTCGTGTATGGTTGTTGTCCTGGATTATATTTACTCATTTGCCTCTTTGTTATTCAGGATCCTAGAATTTTATGTATTTGTGGTTTTCTCCCTTTATTTATTTCATTTATCTTAGTCTAATATGGGGTTCTTTACAGGTAGCATATTTATTTTCTAGTTCTTAAGAACTGTCAAGAAATATTAATAGTTGCTGGTTAATTATGATCAAAGGAGGATGTGTGACAATTTGAGATAAAACAGTTCTTGGCTCTTTTCTGCAATGAATATCTAAGAGATTGTCTTGTATAACTTTATTAAGTATTTTCTCAGAATTTGCATAGGGTAACATCTACCACTTTTATGTCCTTGTTCACATGTTTTTCCCCAATTGTTTTTCTTCAGACCATCTAAAAAGAAAAGTATAATTTTGGGGATGCTTGTTAGCAATGTAAATTTCATGGCTAGTCAGTCCCATTAAGGAGAGGTTCATAGCCAGTAAAAGGGATGCCCCAAATGTCAGCTACCATCAGAACCTGTGGTGCGCATTGTCACCCAAAGCTAGAAAGAGGCTTCATGAAATGCTTGGCACTTGAGGTCAACTGGGTCAGTGGATTAGCAATGTGAGGCTTTGAATTCTTATTCATGTTTTTGCTTTTCTGTCAGATTTTAGGTGAGGTACCATTAATCTAGTAGAGTTCCTGTGCATTTTCAAGTATTTAAAAGATGTAACAAATGAGTGGGGAACCATGTGGTATATGGTCTCATGTGGTTTCACATTCAAGGACACACAACACTAACAGCCTAAAGTCCTCATAAACCACTCTAACCTTAAGTGAAAGATAAAGATACCAAAGGGGGATTCAAATTATAAACCATAGCACTGCCTCTTAAAATCATCTTTTTCTCAGTATTTTTCTCAGCCTACCATAGCCTTGAAGTTTTGCCACTTCTCTCCGTTCATCACCAGCACACCTTCTGTAAATATCTTGGTCTCTTTCTGCCACACAAGAAAGCCAAGGCTTGATTGGCACTCTCCTTTGGGCTTTGGAGGAGAGGAAATCTGAGTAGCCAAAGGCACTTTCTCTCTTCAGCAAAAGGAGGAAGGGAAGGATAATAAACATTTATAATATCTGTTCTTGTGTCCCTGACACGTTTATAATTCAGGTATTTGTTTTATAAGTCAAGGGGTTGTTTGCCAGACTCTTAGGATAGTAGCACCATGTCTTTCTCCTGGAACCCATAGACACTCAGCAGTTTAAATAACCACATTGTCAAGGACACCATAGGTAGATGGAACTGCAGACTCTGCTAGACCACAAGGTGAAAGGCTCAAAGGTAGAAAGTGGATAGAGAGAAGATGACGGTCCTCCTGAGTCATCACTAACTGGTCAGAAGCAAAAGGAGGTTGTGCCAGTGGAAGTTGTGTGGACACAGGGTCAGGACTGCATGTGTGGAGGGGTGTGAATACCACAGGCCACTAGCACTGTGGTCTAGAGAATGTGAAGTTAGGCATGCAGGACCTGGTAGGGCAGTGGAGCTGGGGAAGCTTTGCCACTAACTACAGAGAAATTACCATATCAAAGAGGAGAAAAAGAAGTCAAATTTGCTGGGGACAAAAATGGGGGTGGGAGTGAGAAATAAGATGGAGAGGAAGGAAAGAGGACTTGGGAAGGGGGTGGGTTATTCTAATTGGCATCAATCTTCAGAAGCCCAGTGTGGATCCCACCACAGCGCAGGTCCAGGAGCTGGTTCAGTCTAGATACCTAGGCAGTTTGGGCCTAGCTCGGATATCTCCTGGGTTGCCCTAAATTGACCTGGTCACCCAGAGAGCTCTCTGACTTGTGGCTTCTCTGTCCTTCCCTTGGTCTTGACCTATGACTCTCCACTGGGAAAACCCACACCTATTCTGAAGGATTATTAAACTCCTGATTTGAGCTGGCTGTGTCAGGAAGGGCGTATGGGCCTGGGCTCAGTTCTTGAGTGGCTAGCTGTCAGGGGTGCCTAGGACTGGGTGGAGAGAGGGCTGATAAAGAAACTCTTGTCACTTCTGTCTGGCCTGTTCTTTTCTGGATGGAATGACATGCTACTGAGTCCTGTCTTCCATGATGGCACTGATAACGGGACAAGGGTAGACCAAGGATGTTGCAGAAGACCAAAGTGTTGGCATGGTCAGGAAGGCCACACCAACTCATGTCTATTACCTTTGCTGCGGCTCTGCTGTCCCTACCTTGTGATGCTTGTGCCTCTCCTCTCCTCCCATTATGAATTTCTAATAAGGGCTGTGATGACTGATTTTATATGTCAACTTGGCTGGACCATGGAATGCCTAGATATTTGGTCAAATATTATTCTGTGTGTTTCTGTGGGGGTTGTTTTTGGATAAAATTAACATTTTAATCAGTAAAGCAGATTGTCCTCCATAATGTGGGTGGGCCTCATCTAATCATTTGAAGGTCTGAGTAGAATGAAAAGACCCACCCTCTCCTGAGTCATAGGGAATTCTCCAACAGAGTGCCTTTGGACTCCATCTGTACCACTGGCTCTCCTGGGTCTTAAGACTACTGGTCCACACTGCAGATATGGAACTCCCAGTCTCTGTACTCACCTGAGCCAATCCCTTATAATAGATCTTTTTCTCTATATATTCACGTCCTATTTGTTCTGTTTCTCTGGAGAACCCTGACTAATACAAGGGCTCTACATTAGGACTGTACAGTCTGATCTACAAGCTCTCAGCTAGAGGACAAGTGTATAGCATAATATTTGGCCTATCATAATGATTCAACAAGTAGATAATAAATAAAAGAATATTTTTTGTGACAGAGTTTGTTAGGTGAGAACTGATACCAGTGCCAGTTGGTGTATAGTGTGGCAGGTGAGGGACACAGGGCATGAGCTATAGAAGAATGAGGCTGATAAATAAAGGTGCTGATTTGCAGATGGCTTGGTCACCAATGACCCAAAGCATCCCTCTATTAATGATATAGAAGGCATCCTTGGTGTAGTCAAGGCAAGAGCTTCTTCTTCAGGCTCCAAGAAATATAGCTCCAAAATGGAGATAGAAAAGATAGCACATGCAGCAGGTGGCCCTTCATCCGAGTGTGAGATGGGGAGAGAGAAGAGCCGGAGCTGTTTTTTCCCCTGCTGTCATCAAGAAGTGCATGTGAATCATGAGGATGTTTGGTGAAGGATGGGGAGGTGGGGTTGGCTGGTAATGATGGCTCTTGTGAATGTGCAGATTCTGATTCAGTCGGTCTGGTGAGGCCTGAGAATTTACATTTCTAATAAGCTTCTAGCTGGTGCCCTTGCTACTGCTCTGCAGGCCTCACTTCAAGTGACAAGGCTCTTATGCTTCCCTTAAATATGGGGTGTGTGTGTGTATATATATATATATATATATATGCATGCAAGTGTACCCCACAAAGGCAATGCAGAAAGGAAGCTGGATCTGGTCCGCAGCTGGAGTAGTCACTCTCACCTGCCCCCTCACTGGGCTTCAGAAATTAAGGGGGTGGGGCATAGTCACCTTATCGGTCCTGCAAAGAGCCCAAAGTGTCTGCCATGGGGGAAGCCTCCTGACGGGGCTGCCAGTTTCCTCGATGGGGATTTGAGGCATGGAAAGGACTGCAGCCAAAAAAGAGGACCGTAAAAAGATGGAATTAGAAACAAGTAATCTTGAGGCTTGGAAAATTTTGTCTCACTCCCTTGGATCATTACTGAGGGGAAATTGACCTCAAAATGTGAGAGCATGAGGAAAGGGAGGGAGGCAAATGATTGGGGCAAATGGGACCATGAAATGGGCTGATTTTCTCAGTCATTTATTTCAATATTTCAGTAGATTATACTCAGAAGCTTGGAGTATAATAAAAAACAGGGAGCTCAGCTCTGTGCTCTGTGACGACCTAGATGGGTGAGATGCGGGGAGTGGGAGGGAGGTCTAAGAGGGAGGAGATACATGTATACGTATAGCTGATTCACTTCATTGCACAGCAGAAACTAACACACATTGTAGAGCAATTATACTCCAAAAAACCAAACCAAACCAAACCAAACCAAACCAATGTGTTTTCTTCTATGTGGGGATTTCTGAGTGTCTGTTTGAAGTTCTGTGACCTAATTTACACAAGTGTGTTTCTGGACCTGCGGAAGTAGCTACTATCGCTGTCTGTCTGTCCACTGTAAGGACCTGTGTGGACACAGCTTAACGGGCAGCTGGTGAAATCAGACAAATTTGCCTTCTCTGGGTGAGCTCCCCTCACCCCACTTCCTTCTCTCTGGCCTAGGAATTGGTATCCTTCTTTCCTCTTCTTTATCAAAATATATCCTCTTTTCTCCCCCACCACCCTCCCCAACACATTGAGGTCTACAAACACTTAATAACTGAGTAGACTGTGAACTCCTTACAGGCAAAGACCAACTTCTAGGACCCAGCATAGTGTCTTGATTGTGGCATTTGCAGAGACGTGGATGGACCTAGAGACCGTCACACAGAGTGAAATAAGTCAGAAATAGAAAAACAAATATCCTATAATATCACTTATATGTGGAATCTAGAGAAACGATACAGATGATCTTATTTGCAAAGCAGAAACAGAGACACAGATGTAGAGAACAAATTTATGGTTACCAAAGGGGGAGGTGGGAGGTGGGATGAATTGGGAGATTGGCATTGACATATACACACTACTATGTATAAAATAGATAACTAATGAGAACCTACTGTATAGCACAGGGAACTCTACTCAATGCTCTGTGGTGACCTAAATGGGAAGGGAAATCCAAAAAAGAAGGGATATATGTATACGTATAGCTGATTCACTTTGCTGTACAGCAGGAACTAACACAACATTGTAAAGCAACTATACTCCAACAAAAATTAATTAAAAAAATAATGGATGTTCAATAAATGGGTATTTGTTAAATAAATGGATAGCTTCAAATCTGCCCCGCCCCCAACAAGAGGGTGTACATTTTAGAGAGAATGGCATCAGGCTGGTAAATCTCTAATAGGCCCTCAGGAGCATCTGGTATGCAGGAGGGGAGTTTATGTGAGACTGTAGCTTTCCTAGCACTCAGGAAATCACAGCAGGAGGTCCTGGTGATACTTTCTGGTGTGGCTAACAGATGCAATTCTTGAATTGAAACTGATCAATTCTAGGAAACAAGGAAAGCTATTGAACCCATGGCTTGGGCACACTCCAAGCTAGACAGTAATCGAGTGTTTGGCTAGTCTCCAGCACTGACAGTTGAGACAACCTTGATCCAGGCTTGTGTGACATAAGGCAGACCTTGAAGTTCTTAATTTCATAGTCTGGGGGGAGCAGCCGAAACCCTTGACCCTGATCTCTGCCTGGGACGTGTTCTATCATCACTCCAACTCCATGCTTCCCAGGAGCACTGTGGTGGATGGTGCTAGAGCTGCAGACTCTGCTCCCAAATCTGACTCCCAGTTACGAGGAGGAGAGAAAAATAGAAAAGCACACCTGTTAACTACATTACAGATTTTTTAAAAATATAGAATTAATGAGAGTAAATGAACATTAATCATACCTCCTGAGATAAATTCAAACAGTTTAAAAAAAAAATCATCACATTGGCTGGCCCTTCAACTGTCAGCAAAGAGTTTTCTCTTTCAGATTTTGTCCAAGGATCAGGTCTTCTGGCTCTCTGTGAGGTATGGCATTTGTAACTAATCGTTTTTGTATATGATCTCAAGAAGGGTGAGAAGGGAATAGCCTTACAAGTCAACGCGTGCTGACTTGCTTAAAACTAGAAATGCCTGGAGGAAAGCAGAGATAGGCAAGAAGGGGGCAGTAGCCTACAGCAGTGAAAGAAAATGATTAAAAATATTATCTGTAACCTACGTGTGTTTGAAGTATTCAGATGAGTGTATTTTTGGCATATGAAGGAATTAGGAATTGGCACTCACAGGCAAATGATGGCACTATTGAAAAACATGCATCTATTAACAAATATGCATCTGTTGAATGCCCCTTAGCATGGTACTGCCTTGGGTTCTAAAGGGCTTTCACCTTGAGAATTATAGAGGCATTGACCTTTGGGGGCTTATAAGTAAGTATAAATGTAAAAGAGTAAGGAAAGGCAAGAGAAATAAACTATATATATAACCTAGAGCTAGGAGCAGGGCTAGAAAAATTGTCTAAACATCCAGGCAAATCCTTCTTGAACAATTATGGAGAATTTCCTAATTTCTCTGTTAAATATTATCTCACCTTTACATTCCTGTTCTTAAGAGATGCTTCTTATCCCATCTTTATGACGCTGTTGCACTTCTGGGAGTGGAGGAATGAAGGGCGGTTAGGAGATGCTAGGAGTAGGGGGTGGAAAGGGCAGAGAGGGTTTGGGAATGGCGAAGTCCAGGCTGGAGGAATAACAAAATAGCCTCTTTCATCACAGCTGCATGCTAGAGAGCTGTTAATTGGGAAGGAGTGATTTTTTTTTTTAGGGTTAAAATCAGCTTAGGCATATCCCTGAACTACTTTTCCAGGGTGAAGAAGCATTTTATATCTTGTCTTTGGACTGAACTGTTGGAATACATGGACTGGTTTGAATGGATGGTACTGGACACTGGAGACAGTTCTTTGATATGGTTTTAAGCATATCCCAAATTCATACCTTGGGACATCCACAGATACCTATTTCGTGTAACAATTGTAGGCAGAATAATGGTCCCCCAAAGATGCCCACCTCATAATCCCCCAAATCCCCCAAATGAATATGTTACCTTATATAGCAAAAGGGACTTGGCAGATTTGATTAAGTTCAGGATTTTGAGTTGGGGAGATTATCCTGGATTACCTGGTGGGCTTGATGTAATCACAAGGATCCTTACAAGGGATAGAGAGAGGCAGAAGAGTCAGAGAAGATGTCAGGATGGAAGCAGAGGTTGGGGTGATGCAAATAGAACCCTAAGCCAAGAAATGAAGGCGACCTCTAGAGGCTGGAAAAGGCAAGGAATGGATTTCCCCCTGTAGCCTGCAGGAATGCAGCTCTGCTCAAACCTTGATTGTATTGGGTTGGCCAAAAAGTTCATTCGGGTTTGTGTAGCATCTTACAGGGAAAAAACCGAACGAACTTTTTGGCCAAGCCAGTAAGTTTGATGAGATACATTTCTGGAGGTCAGAAATAAGATGATAAGCTTTCAGTAATCTGTTGCAGCAGCAATAGGAAACTGATACAGTAACTTTATGTTATAAAATATCTACTAGCTGAAATAAATGTTATAAGTCAATAATGTTTGGGGAGAGTGGACATCCTTTCCCTTGGCTTAATGTTCCCACTTGAAGGCATCACTTAGTATTAATACTCTTGGCCTGACTGCCCCCAGGGGAGTGGAGAGAATGATCTGACTGGTAAGTTTGAGAACGGTAACTGGGTAGGCCCTGCTCAGCCCTTCCCCTTTCCGTTTGAGATCTGTCTGACACAGATGTAAAAGCTCTGTTTCTCTTCTCTCTCTCTCTCTCTCTCTCTCATCCTCCCTCCTTCCCTCCATAAGCCTTTGTTTTCCAATACTGTTTGTGATGGTTTATGTGCTTAAACCCATTCCGCTCTTTTTCTATTTGACTCCTTTTTCTCTCTCTCAAGCAGGGAAAAGAGGTGTCATTTATTGAAACTCCTGAAACACAACTCATCACATAGATATTCTTTCTCTTTTCATTGACTAAATTATTTTTCATTATTTAATTTATTTACTATGTCTTGCTTAGTTCCAGAAAGTATTTAAGATGGTTTACAAATACATTATAATTAAAAATGAGCTGAGGGACAATGAAGGACTGATTAGGTTAAACTGTAGCAAGGTTAGAATGCAAAATCCATATCACTAGAGTCTATTCTGGTGCTGGCGGGGCAGGGGTGGGGGGACTGTTGGGGAGGGTTACAAATGGCTTCGAGCTTCTAATCAGTCAAAGCAAAGAGGGAAGCCTAATTGGTTAATGATTAATAGAATCATTATAGAATCAAAATAGTATGACTTTCGGAATATAGTAGCAAAACACCAACTGGTTACTCAAGAAAAACATTACTCTTCCTAGAACTGAACGTAAAAAACTCTCTCCTATGGCTCTTCATAAAGAGAACACTTATAACAATATAATGTAGTGAAAAGGATTCTGAACATCATCTTGAGTAAGTATGGCTACACTTACCTTTAGAAGCTATTTTTTACAATATCCCTCAGTGTAAGTAAATGGTGTAATAAAATACACTTCCTTCATTTACATTGAATATTTATTGAGCATCTGCTATGGGTTGGGGCAATGCTTGGTACTGGGACATACATAGGTGAGCAAAACAGAACCACCCTGGTCTTCAGGGAGCTTAGAGCCTAGAGGGGGAGCCAGATGCTGTACAAGTAACCCCATCCTAGGAAGATATAAAATCAGGCACTAAGAGAGTATAAAACTGGGGAGTCACTTTATATTAGGGGTCAGGGACAACCTCTTTGAGGAAGTGACATATAAGCTGAGACTATAGGAATAAGTAAAGCGAGCAAGGCAAAGAATGCGTGTATAGTGGGAAAAGATCAGGTGTGTGTGTGTGTGTGTGTGTGTGTGTGTGTGTGTACGTATGTATGTGTATAGAGCATTCTAGGCAGAGGGAACAACACACACAGAGACCCTGAGATTGGAAAGATGTGGAGGAAATGAAAGGTCAGTGTGGCCATCGTGTAATGAATGAGGGGGGTGAGCAGACAATGGCTTGGAGAGCTTGCGTATTTTTTAGCGTAAGCAGTGGGAATCCTTTGAAGGTTTTTGAGGAAGGAAGTGACATGTTCTAATTTATATTTTAAGAAGCTCACTCTGGCTGCGCTGTGACAGCAGGTGAGAGAGAACTGGGAGCCTGTTGCCGTGGCCCAGGAAGATGATGGTGGCTTAGACCAGGGGGTGGCAGTAGAGAGGTGGAGATGTGCGTATGGTGGTGGGGGCAAAAGCAGGCAGATAGGTGTTTTGCTGTTGATCTAGGGAACATTTCTCCCTATTTCTGAATTTGATTTAATCCTAAATCAACTTCAACTTTTTCTTAACTGATTGGCTCTAGCATCTCAATTAGTTGCATGTGCAAATTGGGCAGGTTTCCTAGGAGACACACTATCATCCCTAACAGGATTTTACTTAGAGCCATGGTTCTTAACCTTGGCCACACCCTGGACCAAAGATAACAGAATTTCTGGGACTGAGACTTAGGCACAGACATATTCTAAAGCCCCCCAAGTGCTTCCATTGTGTGGTTAAGATTAAGAACCACTGCCAGAGAGCATTAGATTAATGATGGGATGTAACATGTGAGATTAGAATTAAATCCAATACTTAAGGTTGTAAACAAGGTGGAGAAGGAATATTTTTTACTAATGTGAGATTTGAATGGAGCCAACTATTTGCAGTTTTCTCTAACCAGCTCCACATACGGAAATTAAATCATGATTCACTGAGGAAACTAACATCCTTGTAAACACTTTAACTTACAGCAGCTCTTGTCAAATTTATCTGAAACCTTGGACTCTTAAATGAAGGTAAGTTCTTAGGCACTGCATGAATCAAAGTGTAGGCTAATCGGACACGAAATGTTTCACCTCTAGATCACTGCCGGAGGCCAGCAGTTCTGAGCATATGGTGGCTGCTTAGTGTTTTTTTTTGTTTTTTTTTTTTAAAGGAACTTCTTTTTAAAAAATTTTTTTTTATTTATTCATTTATTTATTTATTCATTCATTTATGGCTGTGTTGGGTCTTCGTTTCTGTGCGAGGGCTTTCTCTAGTTGCGGCAAGTGGGGGCCACGCTTCATTGCGGTGAGCGGACCTCTCACTGTAGCGGCCTCTCTTGTTGCGGAGCACAGGCTCCAGACGCGCAGGCTCAGTAATTGTGGCTCACGGGCCTAGTCGCTCCGCGGCATGTGGGATCTTCCCAGACCAGGGCTCGAATCCGTGTCCCCTGCATTGGCAGGCAGATTCTCAACCACTGCACCACCAGGGAAGCCCAGGGGCTACTCTTCGATGCAGTGTGCGGGCCTCTCACTATCGCGGCCTCCCTTGTTGCGGAGCACAGGCTCCAGACGCGCAGGCTCAGTAATTATGGCTCACGGGCCTAGTCGCTCCGCGGCATGTGGGATCTTCCCAGACCAGGGCTCGAACCCGTGTCCCCTGCATCGGCAGGCGGATTCTCAACCACTGCGCCACCAGGGAAGCCCTTAGTGTTGTTTTTTAACAGAACAATCAGCCTGCATCCTGTTGCTATGGGAAGGCCCCCAGGACTACACACTTGTTAGTCCTCATGTATCAGAAATGATTCATGCATACACTGAATTGGTGAGTTCCCATCATCCTGCCCATTCCGCAGAGGCTAATTAACTCTGCAAGGACTGGGAGTATAGTGGATGTACCTCGTTCCTTCCGGCATCCGTTTCATACCTTCCTCTGTTTCCTACAAGTGCTGTGAGGTTCTCAGCATCATGCAATGGGCTCTGACCAGTTCTAAGAGTGAGCTGTGATTACTGTAAGCCCATCACATATCCTATATCCCTGATCACATTGATTGGTTGGGAGTTGGCCCATGACCTAAGTCAGACCAACTGGGACCAACAAGACTCAATTCCAGGTTCTTTATTTGAGGTATAGGGGAATGGACCCTCTTTTCGACTGAAAGTGAAAGGATAAGGAGGTAGCTGCTGTAGCCACTTTTTGGAGCTGTGAAAAGAAATCTCTTTGAGCATGGACCCATTCCCGAGGAAGCAGGGCTGAAAGATGTTGTGTAAGTCATGGATAAAGCTTCATCTGAAGCCAGGACTACCCCTGTAACTTGCAATGATATAAAGACTGTGTCTGCCTTATTCACTGTGGCTCCAGCATGACAGTAAACATTTGTCAAATGAATGAATGGTAAATAGAGGAAAGAGAGCAGTGTTAGGAAATGGAAATAAGTATTGAGTTTATGTAACTGCAGAAGAAAAGACCATTATCTAGGAGGCCAAACTCTCATCATTTTTCTGATTCTGACATCGGCTTGAAATAGCAAAATATGGAATTTCCTTCTGATTACCTTACAATGACAAAGGAAGCTTAAATGGAAAAAAGCAGAAATAAATAATAAATTGGGTTGGATGGGAGGGAGAAAATCCTTTTTCTTCAACACTAGTATCAGGGGAAATCTGACTCAGATTTAAGGCATGTAAGTCAATGAGTTCCCAAACTGACGTATTTTATTATTTTTTTAGCTTTACAAATATTCCACTCAATTTAATCACACTTACTTTGACATAAATTATTAAAATTTTGCCCATATTCAAATTTGTAGAATCACTGTATCATGAAAGGAAGTATGTTCACATGTTTCAGTATACTAATCAAAAGATAAACGTATATAGTCAATGATCTACATCATAATTTTTTATGTGACACTTACTCGGGGCTACAAGCATACTTTACATAGGAAAACTATTTCATTTCAGATATAACACATAGGTGAGGAGAGACAAAAGAAAGATTTAGCAGTGACCTCTGTGATGATTTTACCCAAGGACATATTCAAATATGAGAAGGAGACAATTCACTTTTATATGGGAAAAAAGATAGTTTGCATTTGCCAATAGAAGTTTATCTAATTTCCTCCCAGACAAAAAGCAATGAAAATTTTCATCATTTCTTCCCTTCTTGATTTTTTTCTCTATTTTTTTCACCAACTTACTAGACTATACTAGGTTCTAGGCCTACCAGCAAGAAGGAAGTAGAAACAGAAGAGTGATGAAAAGAGGGTAGAGACAGCATAGGTTTTCATATCAAATTTCATGCTTTGGAAAATTCAGATACGTTTGGTGAGCTGGTAAGGGCCACTGGAGATGCTGCTCTAGAACTGTGTACTGGCTATAGGATGAACCCTTCCAAGTCCACGGCTCAGGAGACTTGTTGAGGGTCTGCGGAGCCAGTACATACTGAGTGTGTCTACTGAGAAAGCCTCAGTGTATTATTTCAACATAATTACACAAACTTCTGCTTAGTCTTTGATCTGGTTACTCCATTCTTCACTTCATCTAACAAGAAGGGCCAAGATCCTTATGTCTCTTAGGATGCTCCCTGATGAGTTAGTTCCACTTCTTTCTGATTCCACCCTTGTTCTGCATCCCCTTCCAATTCTGTCTCCAGACCTGTGACATGGAGCTGGGTAGGAACCCAGGGAATAGTTAAAAGGAGTTAATGAGTCCATTTCCACCAAGGACTGACTCTAAGGTCTCCTCTTATAAACCTGCAAACAGACTGTGATCTGGTTTGTCAAGCTGAATTAGCAACTTGGAATCCAACCTCCCTTCCCACCTCCCCTCAGCATTTAGGTTTCTAGGCTAGCCCACGATAGCATATAGTAAAGCTGAATTCTCATAAATGTATATAAAAAACAGAAGGAAGTTTTCTTATCCCACATACTGTTACAGAAAAAAAAGGTTAAAAATTTATCTTGAATCCTAGTCATCAAAGAAAAGCTAAGTACAAGAAATAGGGGGAGGTGATAACAGGATTAATAATAGCTAACATTCCCTGCATACTTGCCATGTAGAAAACTGTGCTAAGTGCTTTATGTGAATTATCTCATTCAATTTCTCTTTAACAGTTAAGGAAAAAGGAGTCTCTTATATGATTTTTCCGAGAACACACTAGTTGTAAGACTCACAGCTGGGAGTAGAATGTAAATTTGTCTGATTTCAAAGCCCAGGCGTTACCCACTATGTAGTTTCTGTAGAGATTCTGAAGACAGCTTCTGGAAACTTACCAGGCTCTTGATGTCACTGGCTTATTATCAAGCCCAATTTTCTTAAACACTCAGGACTTTTTTGACTCTTCATTGCATGTTGTGCTTTTAGCTTACACATGAAATGGAAGAGGAGAGACTGAAAGAGAAATATTTTGAAGACAGAGGTGAAAGGTGAGGACTAGAGATGAGTGGTGAGAAGTAAGAAGAGGAGGAGAAGGGAGGAGGGGAAAGTGAGTACTTGAGAAGGTGATGGAAAACAGACTTGGGGTTGGGCCCTTCTCTGGATTCTGGCCCAGTCCCCTGGGTAGTTGCCAGGAGAAAGCTAGGGGTTGGGGAGGGAAGCATAAGACACTCCTAAACTGGGTCTTTGAAACGTCAGAATCCCTGAGCTACGGGGTCTCCTTTGGGTTTATAAAAAGGTCAAAAATCATCTTATAGTAACATTAGCTACACAGTTAATAGGTGACAAAGCCAGGATTAGGATCCAGTCTCTTGGAATTCAAAGTCGGGGCTCTAGCTGTCCCCTTTTTTTATGTTTCTGAATGTCTGAGCTACTGTGTGTGACTGTGAACGTCTCCTATGGGGTCCCCGCCATAAGTAGGTATGGATTTTTAAATTTTTAATTAATTTATTTTTTTGCGGCATGCGGGATCTTAGTTCCCTGACCAGGGATCGAACCTGCACCCCCTGCAGTGGAAGCACGGTGTCTTAACCACTGGACTGCCAGGGAAATCTTGGTAGATAGGGATATTAGAAGTTTTCCAGACCCGTCAGTTTGTAAGCATTTACCCATGAAGAGATCATAGTCCCAGATTTATACATTGGTTTACACTGAGGTCAGATTTGCATAGTTTAAAAAATACATCTTTTTCTAAATAATATACACTGTGTACTAATGTAGCCAGTTGGGTCTTTTGCCTTTCTTTTCAATGAAGCAAAATAATCTTGAACATTTTTCCCTTGTTGGGTTTATACTGTGATAACTCGGAGGTAAGGCTAAGTAATGTTCAGAAGCACCAGCACTGAAAGAGTTTCGTTTGGTTTAGTACCTTGATGCACACAGAGTTCTGTGGAACTAGATGGAAACACTTTGGATTTAATATTTCCATAGATGTGACTGAGGTGATGAGGGAATGTTTGGTTTTTTAGTTATTCAGTGACTCGATATTACATTGTACTGGATCCACTATTTATCAGTAATTGATAAATTATTCAATTTTGTTCTTTATGTGTTCAATATTATGCTTTTCCAGAAAGGGTTTAAAGGGGCTTGCCAAAACAAATATAAGTTTTTCATAAAGTGAAGCAATCATGGTGAAAAGAAAATTAATGAGGGAAAAACTAAGTGGAGGCAAAGAACATGTTATTATACAAAATGCATGGTGGGGCTTCCCTGGTGGCGCAGTGGTTAAGAATCCGCCTGCCAATACAGGGGACACGGGTTCAAGTCCTAGTCCGGGAAGATCCCACATGCCGCGGTGCAACAAAGCCCGTGCGCCACAACTACTGAGCCTGTGCTCTAGGGCCCGCGAGCCACAACTACTGAGCCCGTATGCTACAACTACTGAAGCCCACGTGCCTAAAGCCTATGCTCTGCAACAAGAGAAGCCATTGCGATGATAAGCCCGCGCACCACAACGAAGAGTAGTCCCCGCTCACCGCAACTAGAGAAAGCCCGCGCACAGCAACAAAGACCCAACGCAGCCAAAAATAAATAAAATAAATAAATTTATTTAAAAAAAAAAGCACGGTGTAAGCTCCTGTATATGGATCCGTGAGAGATAGAACACAAATTTGGTCCAGCAGTTTCCGCAGCCAATGTGCAGAGGGGTGAAGGATGGATGAGTCATAATGTCCATGAAGTAGACACACCCGTTTTGCAGTTAAGGACCCTGACATGCAGAAAGGATCACACAGCCAGTAAACCCTGGGCACTGTATTTAAATTCATGGCTGACTGCAAGACTCATGCTGTTCTCAATAAACGCTGCTGCTTTTGTGTACACACAAATGCCCATGTGTGAGTGGTCTCAATCAGAGACAAGTATAATGACATCAGAGCTAAGGCTTTGCTTACCTGAGAACTCCTTTATTTGTTGAAAATTAATTTTTATGTAGTTTTGTGATCTTGGGCAGATTTCGTTTTAATTGATGTTGTTGTTGCAGGGGGTCCAAAATAGCTAGTAGTCTAGGCTGACAATTGGCAATGTCACTTTTGCCACATTCTGTTGGCTGAAGCAAGTCACAAGGCCAGACCAGATTCATGGGTAGGGATCTGTCTTTTGATGACAGTTACTGCAAAATCACATTGTACAGGATGTGGATACAAGGGGACATGAACAATCTTTGGTGATTTTTGTACCTCATCTACTACAACCTCAGTCTGTAAAATAGAGATGGTAACAATACTTTCTACTTTATAGGTGGATTGTGAAAATTATATGAGATAATGTGGATGTGACCTGGCACTTAAGGAATGTTGGATGTTTGTTATTATTATTTTCGTACTTATCCTCACAACCAACCACATGAAGATGTTGTAATCCTCATTTTACAAATGAAGAAACTCAGAGAGTTTAAGTAACTTGTCCCTGATCACATAGTTAGTCAATTGTGGAGCCAGGATTCAAACCAAGTTTTGTTGACTTCAAAGCTTGTAGCAGAGATTTCCTGACTGCTCACCAAATCTGTTTGTTTGTTTTTTTTTTTCCCTCTGCACACATAAGTAGACTACATTTCTCAGCCTCCTTTGCTGTATGGGTGACTGAGTGATCTCGGCCATAAAAGAGGAGCAATGTTGCTCAGAAGGGAAAGAATCCGGATCTCTGAATCTCCACATGAAAGACAAATGCCTGCAGATTAGAAACACTGATTTTGGATTTTAGTGAGCTGGAAATATGCTTTTGTGAATAGCCAATGAATTGTTGGAGTTTGCTATAGCAGTTACAAACAAACTACTACAGTTTAGTTGTTAACTAGCTAGCTCTACAAACTAATACTAGCTGTAACAAACTAATACTATACTAGCAATAACAAACTAGCTAGTTGTATTATGACTAGCTGTAAAACCTTGGGCAAATTAATATATTTGAGTTTCAGTTTCCTTGTTTTTGAAATTGGGATCTTAATACCTTTGTGGAATTTTAAGGATTAAAGATAATGTATATCGACCTATCTCACTAATATTATATTACTCGAGGTTTGGCAGCTGTTCCAAATAAAGAAGCCATTATTAATTTCCAAAGCTGCTCATTTTCAATCAGGCATTACTTTGCTTTGATAACGTCCCTAATGTTTTCACAAACAACAACAATAATAGCAATCATAGCTCAAATTTATTGCCTTCTTGCAATGTACAAACTGCCAAGCACTTTTTATGAGCACATCCACTGCACATATTCCTCTCCCAAAACCTATGAAATCAGAGCTCTACTATCCCCATCTTAGAGATGATGAGACTGAGGAAGAGAAATTAATAGAAGTATCTGTTTCAGAAATGAATGTTGTATTAATACATGTTCTGAGTAGGAATAGGTGCTGCTACTCAATTGACAGTCAGTTGTAGGAGTTCACCTATAAAACGTGCTGGTCATGATGCTCCTCTTTTGGCATCACATCAGAGATAGTGCCCTTTGCACAACTGTGGAGATGACTGCTGTTTGTCTTGGGGAAGAGTGTACGGCTCTCACAGCCTAATTCAAAAGATCAGCTCTCCAGAGTAGTTAATGTGTTCCCTACATCATGTTTACAGGAGCCATGAGTTAAGCCTTCCTCAATTGCTGAGGGGCTGTTTCACGGCACTACTCCTCAGGCTATCCTTAACCTTTTAGGCAAAATATAATATGGGTCATTGGGTCAAATCCTTTGCTGGCACTTCAGAAATACCAAGTTTCAAGCCAGCGTGTCATTGTGCAGGGCAGGGGGGTAGGAGGAGCTAGCCTTGGTGCTCATTGGTGGATCAGCCCAATGGAGAGAACAGTTAATGATGCCATCTGGGTTACCTCGAGACATACAGGGGAGAAATACTTTTCTTTCCTTGGATTTTAGAGGGGCTTGTTCAGATTGGGAGTTGAGAGAGCCTGAAGGTGTATGTTATCACTTTTTTCCCTTGGGAGTTTTTCTTTAATTTGTTTTTTGTTTAAAAAAAAAAAAAAAAAAAAAAGAACAAGGTACAAGTACTATAGTTCTCCATTTGGCCACCCTATCATTTTGAATATCTTGATGCCCACAATATACATTCCCATGCCCCCTGGAATCTGGTGGGTTCCTTGTATTTGGTGATGGGGTCGACACAGTATATACCCTCTATCGATCTGAACTGTAAAACTCAATAGAAAATGAACCTTTATTTTTGAACTGTGTTTTAGAGTGTTTCATTTATATAAAAATACTACATGTAGCAAATAATTGTGGTTATTTCATTTTACGTCTCTGAGTTATCTCCTTTGTATAACTGTACGACATAACTGCTTATATAGGTCTGTGGATAGTTGTGTTTAGTTTGGATAAGAGCTTATGGCTTTTTCTCACAAAATGGGAGTGGGGAGTGGCTTATTTAAGGAGAATTATGGCAAAGAAACTTATTGTGATTGCTAATATGTGCCTTTCCATAAGACCAGTCTTCCCAAACGGTGTTTGAGTTAATGAGGCACAAAGAGAAAAGGGGAGCTTCTTTCTGCAACATCAACTCCCAAAAAACAACCAAATAACAGCACTTCATTTTCACATTAAAACAAAGAAGGATATATTATGAACGCCAAATTCATAAGGCGATTAAAGATAAAACATAGAACTTCAAAGAAATTTTCCACTTGCCATTGTTGGGTGTACTCCCCTACATCCCCCTTCCCCCCACAGTGTTTCCAGCCTGCACTTTTCCTCTTAAGCTGTCAACAACATAACTAACTGCTCTGCAAAGTTAACTGGATATCGATGTCCCTGTCATCTGCAAAGCTGCAGAAAGCACATAAAGGTAGTTAATGTGAGCGTCTTTGGCTTGTACTTGCTTTCCGTCATGTCAATAAATCCTAAATCCTCCCTTGAAGTCACCAAAAACTACTGGCAAGTCATTCTTCTGAATGAGTGCCCAGAGACACGGGGGGCAAGCATTTGTTTAAAACATAAAACTATCCAGGCATGTGTAGCCAAGCAGGCAGGGCTCTCTTTCCACCTTGTTCCCCATCTAGGGATGTGGTTTCACTCTGGGAGGGGCAGGCCACCAGCACGTCTCATCCCCAGCCTGTAGTTCCGTCTTGCAGAAGCACTGTTCCAGACACACATAGCCAAGAGAACCTGTCTCCTTTTCTGACACATCTCCCACTCAGAAAAGAAGCTCTCATCCAGGGACAGTAGGCTGAGAATATTGAGTCTTAAATGCTTCTGCCCAAGCTCAATTACAGGGCAAAGACTCCAGGCCAGGAACAACAAATCGAGAAGATGAGGGTCTACTGTCCCCACTCAGAGCTCCACTCATAGGCCAGGGGTATCACTCTGGGAGAAGTGGGCCACCATCTTGGCTGCAATTCCAGTGCGAAGGCACAGAAACTTTGCTTGGAGGGATTGGAATATTAAAGAGCAAAGAGCACTACTCTGCTTAAGGTAACTGACTTTATTTGGAACAGAGAATGGGGAAGTTCATGCCTAAGGTTGTTGTGGAAAACAATTGGGACCTTGGTGGTGAGCAATTAAGAGGAGGCAGGTAGCTCCGTGTGGGAAACAAGCTATAGAGTAGACGACCTAGAAGTTTAACAGGGTGAAAGAAACAATTAAGGAGAGAACTAGAGGGTTGAAACAAACCTTAAAGAGTCTCCCCAAAGACAACCCTTGCAAAGAGGACCAAATTTATTGGATCAGGCTGTGGAAAAATTTAGGTACCAAGCTGTTATCAAAAACAATAGTGCAATCAGCCACCAGTGAGTGGCGGCTAGCAGCAACTTGGGGTATCAACAGAGGCAGTCAGCTAATAGAGAAATCCGGAAAAGAAAGCCCTGCAAAATCCATTCTCATCCAAGGATGATCATACACATGCCAATGCATTGACCTCGGCGGAGTGACGTCAGAGGCTGCCCACAGAAGGGGAAATAGACTGTCCTAAAATAATCCACCCAAGTCACAAAACAAACAACAAAAATAACAAGCCCCAGAGTGGGGGAGGGAAATCAGTACCTACAGTTGCTATAATATGTCATCTAAAATGTCCAGTTTTTTTCAAGGGAGTGGGGAGGGAGAGGGATGGACTGGGAGTTTGGGGTTGGTAGATGCAAACTATTACATTTAGAATGGATAAACAACAAGGTCCTAATGTATAGCACAGGGAACTATATTCAACATCCTGTGATAAACCATAATGGAAAAGAATATAAAATGTCCTGTTTTTAATCAAATATTATGAGACATGCAAAGAAACAGGCAAATGTGATCCATGCATGGGGGAAAAAAAGGCAAGAAAAAAAAAAAAAGAAAGAGAAAGAGAGCTGGCAAGTCATTGATGGGATTAGAAATCTCTTCTTTCCTTCTTTCTCTTGTATATTTATGGCTGTATCAAAGACTAGGGAGGAAGCAAAATTCTTTGGTCGTTGTTTTCCCAGAAAGCTTAGAGGATAGATGATTAATACTACTAGGATGGCATTGCATTTTTGACTCACTGCTTCAAATCCACGTTAAAAAAATGTAGATCTCCAAGGACCATGGAACAAACACATGTATAGTGCCCCCCATCCTCCCCCGCTGTGCTCAACTTATCTCTGAGAAGAGTTTTGTGAGATACTCTAGAACTGATAATAACTTCAAAGGAACTTTCCTGAGCAATGTCTTTGGTATCTATACTTTATATTATATTAGTCGTTATTTCTCACAAGTGCTCTGGGAAGAAAGCAAGTGAAATATTGGGAGAGGACTGGCCATGGATTTGAAATTGAAATCATTGAATTTGAAATCAAAAGCTTGAGATACTTAGTCTGCTGTTGAACACATTCTTAGCAAAATATAATTTTCATATCATGGAACCATTATCACAAATGAGAAAATGAAAACAGTGGATTCCGGTTACAAATGTCTTAGTTACATTAAATGAGCTAAATAATTTTCCTTGAATAATCTATTATAAGGCGCAAAATCCTGACATAACTTGATTTCATTACGTTTTTACTTGTTCTATAAAGCCAGTAGGTGTTTACGGAGTATCCACCGTGAGACTTAATAAAAAGATGATTATAAGATGGTCCTATAGTTTGTGGGCTTGATTGTTTTTCTTGACAGCTTGTGCTGGGCATGGATCGTATATTCTCTCCCTCACTGCTTCTGCCACATACTCAATGTAAATATTCCAGTATCTTTCTATTTACTCACTATTTCTCTTCTGCTGCTTGGAGCCCTCTGCATCTTCATCCATATCATTTTTTTTCCTCTGAGATCAATCAACCAACAAGTATTTTTTATATTGTTGCTGTAACAGGCTTTGCAGGAATTAAGCTATAATTCCTAAAGGAAAGGGTAAGATTTCTGTCCAAATTGCTCCACATAGCCACTAATGTAGTAATATTTCATGCCAAAAAGGACTTAATGGTTTGGATGACAATAATAGATATATACCTTAGAAAAGAATGGGATTTTGGGACTTCCCCGGTGGCACAGCGGTTAAGAATCCACCTGCCAATGCAGGGGACATGGGTTCGAGCCCTGGTCTGGGGAGATCCCACATGCTGTGGAGCAACAAGGCCCGTGCGCCACAACTACTGAGCCTGCGTCCTGCAACTACTGAAGCCTGCGCACCTAGAGCCCGTGCACCACAGTGAGAAGCCCACGCACCGCAACGAAGAGTAGCCCCTGCTCACCACAACTAGAGAAAGGCTGTGTGCAGCAACGAAGACCTTGTGCAGCTAAAAATAAATAAAATAAATAAATTTGTAAAAAAAAAAGAAAGGGATTTTTAGTTTCTTTCTTTTAAACACAACTATGCTTAGACTATTCCAGAAAGAAAGTGTATTCACATATTCTTTTCCTTTTTTTTTTTAAAGGGACTCTATTGGTTTTTATTTATTTAAATATTTAAATATTTATTTATGTATAATTGACATACAACATTATGTTAGTTTCAGATGTGCAACATAATGATTAGATATTTGTGTATATTGTGAAACGATCACCACAATAAGTCTAGTTAACGTCTGTCACCATACATAGTTACAAAAAAATTATGTATGTATGTATGTATGTAACATTTTTTTTCTTATGATGAGAGCTTTAAATATCGAGTCTTCTAGCAACTTTCAAATATGCAAAACATTATTATTAACTAGAGTCGCTGTGCATACGTAACATCCCCAGGACTTATTAATTTTATAGCTGGAAGTTTGTACCTTTTGACTTCCTTCACCCCACAACCCTCAGTCCCCAACAACCATCAATCTGTTTTCTGTATCTATGAATTCGGTTATTTTTAGATTCCACATATAAGTGAGACCATATGATATTTGCCTTTCCCTGTCTGACTTATTTCACTTAGCATAATGCCTTCAAGGTCCATCCATGTTGTCACAATTGGCAAGATTTCATACACATACTCTTATTATTAAAACTTTTTATATTTTTGTTTAACCATGAGTCACCTCCCAGCCTTTGCTTCTTCCTATTAACCAAATCCAGCTCCTTTAGGGTTTTCTCAAAGGCCCTATTTTCAGTATTATAAATTATTCATCTTATCATTCTAACATATTTACAGAGTATTTACCATACAGAATAAAATATAAAATTCTGTGACTCTTTATAAAGGAAATGCAAGTCAGAGACATTGCTCCTGAGGACTGGAGAGAGTCAGATAGTCACAAAGGTTTCTATTTTAGTTGTTCAGAATTTCATCTCTGGTCTTTTAGCATAGAGTTGACTTGCTTGATAGTCTTCCCTTTTCACTGTCCTTAATTCCAGAAAATATCATACACACTTATTAAAGAAACTTCTCTTTCCCCTCCTCTGCTCATCTTGAGAGAAGTCTGCTTTCATGTTTCCCTGTCCTGCAGGTAAATGGCAGTGACCATCACAAAATTACAGCCAAGGCACTCTGAGCTGACTCTCTTAACCCCTGAAATAGAGAAGAAGCCCTTGGCAAGTGCAGAGGGTTAGTCACGTCAGTTTCTGACAACAAAATTTATAGTTCTATTCAAAGCAACTTTCAGAAACAACTTGAAGCCATTTAAATTTCCCCAAAGAGTCAATGAAAGTATCAGTACTTGGACTTGCTGATTCTAATGTTCTTAGAATGACATGGGAACCATGTAAAGTCTATGAGGCTACTACCCCCAAGTTTTTCTGGTAACATGGGTCAACTTTGTTGAAGAATTCTCATTTTTATTTCCACTTTAAAATGATTTGTTATTCATTTGAATAAATTATGCTCATCAGTATGTAAGCACCTAGAAAGATCATGGGCTGAATTTAGGCTCCTGATTTGCCTAGCACCCAGCCTACGGTGTGACAAGGTGATGTGGATTTATGGTTATGAGCATGGAATGAAGTATCAACTCTGCTGCTTGCTTATGTGTGATGTGACCAGGAGCACGTTTCTTAATTGTGTTGCATCGTCCTCATCTCCAGAAATGGAGAAACACAGTTACCTCCCAGGATCACCATGAAAATGTACTGATATATATCAAAGTCTTCATCACAGTTCCTGAAGCATGAGCAGTGTTCCATGAATTCTATGCCGACTGTATTATCATCCTAAGCATAACTAAAAGTACACAGCTCAAGACTTTCCCCGACCCTGATTTTTGAAAAGTTAATTTTATACTATGCTGATGATGACTATTGCTTTAACAATTTCCACAGCTTCCTAAAAGTGGTCTGGCCTGAACTATATTTTTTTCCTGTGCCTGAGGGAAACAAAGAAACAAGCAAGCAAACAAGGAAGCAACATATTGGAGTTACATTTAATAACATTTCTAAGATGGATTTGACTTAGTGTTCTAAATACACCTGAAATCTACAATTCTCCCCCCCACATCATCTCTCACTTATGAGTTATCAAGGAAAATTTTTTCTCTACATGAAAGATTTGCCATGTTAGGCCATGATCTACTGCTGGTGGAAACCAAGGCTAAGAGGTGAACGCGTTAGAATAAATCTGAAGTGAGTTGAATATGGTCTGGAGCTTGTCAATTCTTGGCGGCTGCAGGACCAGCAGGACAGAGCAGGGTGGGAGAACAGCCAGGCTGAAGTGGCAAGGAAAATTCCTTTCACACCTAAGTTGTACTTCCTAAAGAATGAGGAGCATGTGAAAAATCCCTTGATCTCACTGTGCTGTGATAACGAGAGCAGGAGTGATGGAGATCGTCCAATGATACACATCAATTAATGCGGTCTAACCTTCAAATACAGTAGAAATTTGCAATAAAATCAAACTTACAAAATGTATACCTACATTTTCATCAGCATTTCTCAGTTATATTTCTTGTTTCTACCATATTTAGATACCCTTTGGAAAATGCAACAAGAAATTACCCCTTGGAGGCATAATTAAACTGAAGCTTAACAGGTGTGTAATTGGAGTTTTTGACGAGTAGCTAACAGAATGCCATGTTACGCACCGCTCTCGTGCTATTGGCCTAAGAGGGAAATGAGGAGGATTTAAGAAATAATAATGACTCTCAAGAGAAGATGTGTTTTAATGCTTAAAATTAAATTTTTCCGGAGACCGATATTGATCTGACATTCAAACTGTTCCAACTGTTGTGTGGAGTACTTGGGAAACAAAAGAAAATTATTCTTTTTAAGTTAAAAATTTTTTTTCTCATGAGATTAAACTGAGCTGGTCAATGTTTTGTCAGATCATGCTTTCTAGGTTATGTCATCTTGTTTCCTGCTAGTGCTGAGCTGTTTAATAATAGAGAAACTCTGATTTTTTTCTCTTGCTCATATTTTCTCTTATCTCTATAGGCAGAGTATATCTCACGAAACATCCTCTTTTGTCTACTCAAAGTCTATTGAAATAGTTTCCCACTCGCGTGTATGTGTGTGTGTGTGTGTGTGTGTGTGTGTGTGTGTGTGTGTTTGCATGTATGGCTTTCTGGAGTCAGAGTAAGAACAAAGGATGTAGAAGGGGAGGTTTGATCTATAGATCTGTAGAAAAGTGCAGAAACAATTTAAACTCCTTGTGAGTGCTGTGTTTAGCTTTTAGAACATTGAAAAAATGAAGAAATGTATTTACAAAGGAGAATTTCTTCCATGTGTCCCATATGCACATTTTTCTCTTGGGGAAATATTTATCCAAGTGAAAAAAAGTGTTTATTACGGAAAGTCATCCATTTGTATTTTGATATTTCCTCTCTGGGAGAAAGTAATTCTAACCTCAAGTCTTTTGGTAGGTTCGAAAGTAGGATTAGAGAATTTAACCTTCTGATTTCAGCACAGTTCCAAAGTTAATAATCAGAAACAAGCACTGCCATCAATTCTAACAAAAGACTTACTTATTTCTAAAACCAAATAACCATCTCAGTTTGAAAAAGTGTGTGTTGTAGCACAGGGCACAATTATCATTTAAAAAAATCTTCCTTTAAAGAAGATTTTTTCTCAATTTTTTATTTCAAAAATTTTGAAACATACTAAAAAGTTGAAAGGACAGTGTGAACACCTTCTACCCTCCACCTAGATTTAACAATGTTATCATTTTGCCACATATGCTTTGTCTCTCTATGTACATAATTTTTTCCCTCTGAACCATTTGAAAGTGAATTGCAGACATGGTGACATTTTACCCATAACTACTTTAGCAGCATTTCCTAAAAAAGGACATTCTTCTACAGAACCACAATACTGTTATTATACCCAAGAATATTGACATTAATTTCCTAATATAATCTAAATCATTCCATATTACAGTTTCCTTAATTGTACACGAATATCTTCAATAGCTTTTTTTTTTTGGTACAAAATCAGGATCCAATCAGATTAAAACTTCGCGTTTAATCTAGAGGGGTCTGTTCATCTTTTTCTCCCCCTTGCTATGTTATTGATGTTTTTAAAAGAGTCCAAGCCAGTTTTCTTGTGGAATACATCACATTCTGGAACTAGTAATAGTTTTGATATGATTTTTGACAATTTAGAATCACAAAAGAAGCAGCCTAAGAACTTAGTTTAGTATATTAGTAAAGAGATAGTTACCAAAGTGGTGAATACTTTCATATTAATATAGAAACCCCAGGAGATTTAGATCGGACAGAAGGAATTTGTCAGGAAACATAATAGTATTTTGGGAGCACAATGTGTCTGAGTTTACTGGTTTTTAGATATTCTAAAATCAAAAGAAAGGGAACTGATTTCTTTAACATGTCATCATTCTTCCGTGGATATGTTTAGCAAATGGTTGGGAATGCTGGTTTGGGGCTTATAAGAGAAAGTGTGGTTAAAGAAAGAAAAGTTATCTCTTCCAAAAAATAGAAGAGGAGAGAACACTTCCAAACTCATTTGATTAGGGTAACATTATCCTGATACCAAAACCAGACAAGGACAACACAAGAAAAGAAAATTACAGGAATATCTCTGAAGAATGTACATGCAAAACTCCTCACCAAAATATTAACAAACTGAAATCAACAATACATAAAAAGGATCATACACCATGATCAGGTGGGATTTATCCCAGGGATACAAGGATGGTTCAATACCTGCAAGTCAATCAATGTGATACACCACATTAACAAAATGAAGTATAAAAATCATATGATCATCTCAATAGATGCAGAAACAGCATTTGAAAAGATTCAACATCCATTTATGATAAAAGCTGGGTTATGTCAGCAAAGTGGGTATACAGGGAATGTAACTCAACATAATAAAGGTCATATATGACAAGCCCATGGCGAACATAATACTCAGTGATGAAGAGCTGAAAGCTTTTCCTCTAAGATCAGGAATAAGGCACTCTCACCACTTTTATTCAACAGAGTGTTGGAAGTCCTAGCCAGAACAATGAGGCAAGAAAAATAAATAAATCCTTTGAGAATATCTCCCTCCCCAGTCTGTAGATTTCTAGAGAAGGTAAAATTGCTTAGAGCTGTATAAGAGGTCAGATACAGATACATACTTTTTCCATAATGATGCTACTTTTAAATTATCACAACAATATATAATGATATTTTCATGCATTGAACACTTGTTAGATGATTTATGTATTTCAGTTTATTTATTCCTTACAACACATCCATGAGATAGGTATTTAACTCCTTTACAAGTGAGGAAATTAAGAGTTAGGCCAGAAATTTCTTATTTCATATATCACTCTGTACTAGCTCAAAAGCCATGCTCTTGACTGCTGTATAAGAATACAAAGCACCCTATTTTTTTTTTTTTTATTCCCCGGTAACTTTCCCATTTCTTTTTTATATACCACTTTTCATGATCTTCACATTTTCCTCTACTTTGAATGGTACACCTATTCTTTGGCTACTGGCCTCAGCTTTTGAAGAGTTAAGAAAACTCATGAAAATATGTCTTTCCTAACAGATGGCAGATCCGAGAATTTCACTGTTTCCCCATCCTTCAGCTGGGGTTGGGAGTAAACTCCACTGTGAAAATGGGTCAAGATGATAACTGTTTAATCACTTAACCAAATGGTTCAGACTCACTAATTGAAAAATATAGGTGTTTATATAATTGTTACATTTATAGGAATCATGTTTTATCTATTATTGCCTCTCAATGTTGTACGAGAAACGTGATAATCTGACTTAATGTTAATACAACTATGGTTTACTGTGTTTGAATATAGACTGTGCAGTGAAGAGCTTCCTGCAGGGGCAACTCTGCATCAGCTGTAGTCTCCATATTCTGGCAAAGTTCCTTTAGTGAAGTGGCTCTAAGAAATAAATTGTGTTTTTTTTTTTCCTATTGCCTACTTCCCAGGCACCCCAACATACGTTTCTCCCTAGTGCTGTTGTTCAAATCCTCCTTGAGTTATTGTATCAGCAAAGTGTAGTTTTGGGGAAGGAAGACAGCTTTTCCTACCCTGAATTTAAATTCAACAGGACTTATGAAAAGTAATCTTTTCAAGTGTCAGAAAGGAAGAAAGTATGCCTGAATACACAAGAATGAAAGAATTTACTTGAGGGTGGCACTAATGATTCTCTAGTTGAAAATGATTTGACAAAACCCACAGTGTGGAGAGGCTTTACCACGAAAAATAAAATGTAGGTCTAGAAGGAACCCCAGTAAGTCATTTCATAACTGTCTCAGACATGTTAGTGTCCTAACCACACAAGTACCATGATTGTCTGTTCTCTTTATGAAGAGATCTTCATATACGTGTACTCCATAACTCCTTAGCTCACTTCAGTGTCTTATGAACCAAACCAACCAACATTAATCTATGTTGGATTACTCTATGGGCTTTTGTGTTGTTTACTTTTCCCTGGGTGTTGGAAACTAACAATAGGGAAAATACAGTCTCTGAGGTCAGGTGTTACATAAGGACAAAGAAGCTGGGTCAGGTATCTCTCACACGTGAACAAAAACAATAGAAAAGCCACCGACATTTACTAAACATTGATACATATATTGATACATTGGTTCACTTAATCCTCATATTTCCTAGGTGAAATATGTCTTTTTGTATCCTCATTTTACAAATGAAGAAACTGGCTTAGAGAGTTTAAGTGATTTGGTGAGGATCAAACTACCACTGAATGTCACAGTTGAGTGTCTAATTTAGGGCTGCTTGGTCCAAAGCACATCTTCTTGATTACTCTGCATGTGAGTGTGTCCATTCCTAACATGGCTATGCAACATAATTTTAAGATGGAATTTTTCAAAAGCGTGACTAGTTCTTTGCCCACATAACCAGGAAAAATAATAGTTCAAGCACAGCATGTTATAAAGAAAGTAATTTTGATTTATTTGACTAGCTGTTAATATTACACAGCAAGATAGTTGGATTCACTGAATTATGGAACTAGTCAGTTTTTCTGTGCTTATGCATAAGTATGATCTAATATTTTCTATAAAGGACCCATAAAATCTGAGGGAAAGATAGAGATGGATACAAATAATTGTTGGAATTAAGGAAGAACCAACATATTAAAAAAAAACTATAAAGTGAAGGCATTGTATCCCTGTAAACATACATTTGTTCACTCAGAAGATATTTATTGAGTGCCAAGCATTCTTCTAAATGCCAGAGATATGGCCTATCACCTTAATAGCTAGATGATAAAGAAATGTAGTATGTGAGTGCATGTATATATGCATGCAATATATTAGGTGGTGACAAATGCTACAGAAAAATAAAGCAGGATAAGTGGAGAGTAGTTCATTATTATATAGTGTGACTGGGGAAGGCCTTGTTGATAAAGTGACATTTGAGTGGATCCCTGAAGGAAATGAGCAAGGCAGTCATATGGCTTTTGGGAACGTAAGTGCCAGGCAGTGGGAACAGCAAGAGCAAAATCTCTAAAAGGGAAACTTCCTTTCAAGGAACAGCAAAGAGAGTAGAATGAATGCAGGGGAGAGAGTAAGTTAAAAAAATACCTCTAATACTTTTCTCTTATCCAAGTGTATCATCTTGTACTTTCTATAAAATGTTAAGTAATAATGTTAGTATGGGAACCCTTGCTTCATTCCTGACTTTGTTGGAAATATTTCTAGCTTTTTCCCATTAAGCATTACCCTGGCTTTTTGACTAAGATAGATTTTTATAAACAAAATACCCATGTGTTTAAGTTGTCTATTGTTGCATAAACAGCTATACCAAAATTTAGTGACTTAAAACAATACTTATTTCATTATCTCATGTTTCTATGGGTTGACTGGGCTTGGCTGGGCAGTTTCTCTGCTTAATAATATGTCATTTTGGGCTGCAGTTGTCTGGGGGCTTGACTAGGTTGGAGCTTCCAAGATGACTCATTCACATGTGGCAGTTGGTGTTGAGTTGTCTGGGAGCCCAGCTGGGGCTATGGACCAGAGTACCTTAGTTCTTCTGATTGTGGTCTTTCCATATAGCTTGGCTTCATAGCATTGACAGCTAGGTTCTAAGAGGAAGGAAATCCTGGGCTCTGGTGTACCAGAAAATCAATTTTTCTTCACTCTCTTGGTCAAGATAGTCATAGGACCAGTTCAGATTCAAGGGTTGAGGAATAAACTCCACCTCTTGATGGAGGAGTGACATATTTATAGAGGAAGGGAGAAAATGAGCATGGTCATCTTTGGAGGCTATCATATCATCAATTCCCTATTTTATTGTTGTTATTATTTAAATCAAATTTTCATTATTAAATTTTACAATGCTTTTTCAATCTCCATGAAGGTGATAATACTACTTTTCTCCTTAGACCTATTAATATGATAAATTTTATTAATAAATTTTCTAAGCTTGAACTACTCTTAAATACTTGGAATAAACTGCTCTTGTACATGGCTTTATCTGTATGACTCTTCATGAGGTCCTTAGCTTCTATGATCTGAATTAGGTGTATGCAGTCTTCTAAAACCTTCAAATTATTCTCTTTTCTGCACTGTTTTATATACATGGGCTATAGTTCTTTTCCCTTCCGGATGTGTCCCTTACCTTCAGAAATTATATTTTTGTTGGCAGTTTTTGAGACCCATCATGACTGGGCTCTGTCTCCTCAGCTTCTATTTCCTTCCTTTGTTTCTTCTGTGAATTCTGCTGTTTTTGGTGCCCTTTTTAAAATATTTTGGAATCTATGTCCTAGTTTTACTGAAAATATAGTTTGTGTTTTTGTTTTCCAGTTTTTCTTTTGGATGGTTTCAGGAAGAGAAGAAAACTGGATTTATGTAATAACGGTCATGTCAGAAGTCCCAATGAAATACTATTATTTTTATAGAAGTAAATATCAAAATATTGAAATGATTTTCACAGACTCTCAGTAGACATTTTAGAGATGAAATTGCTTGAGAAGTAAAAGATTTCAATATTTTGGGGGATAGGGGTGAGATTATTACAAGTTAATTATTTATCTTCTTTTCTTTGGTGGCAAATACAACCCTCTCCTGGAAAGCTAGAGGTAATTTATATTGCTCCAAGGATAAATTTTTCTCCTCCATCAACCCCCAACTATAGCTTAAAAATGTATAAATGATAGTTGTATAAATGATGGAGGTTAAGTGATAGTTGGATGCAATTGGAAAAAATGCTTTTCCTTGAAGATTGACCTCAGTCACTTCCAAAATTGTGATGGGGTTGAGGAGCTGAGGAACAAGCCTGGGAGTTAGCGAGGGGTCCCCAGGGTGGGGGTGTGGGATAAGGGTGAGCATTAACTTCAGAAGTCAGAGAATGCTCGGGAAGTCAGGAAAAATACAAACAAAATCTTCCAAACAGCAAACTTCTGGATCTATCCCAGTAGGGACTAATTGCGCTTATTAACTACTCTGTGAATTTGATATGAAGTAGGCCCTGATTTTTCACTAGGCAATAAATTGTTTGAGGTATATTATCAACAGTAAACAGTACAATTACAATTATGTCTTTAGAATAGAGTGTTTTAATATCCAAATGTTCTTATTGTGAGTCTTTTTAAGGTCATAAGAATGGATTTACATGCTTGGTTAGAAACAGTTCTTCTGGTACTGCAGCTGGGTGATCTGGGCTATGGAGACCACCCCCTCCCCACACCTGCTGCTGAGATAATACCAACAGTTCTGAGACATTTCCACCCATAAAAGGAACCAGCAGGCTGTGTGCACGAGTTACAGGGCGCAAAGCAGAGACCTCTGGTTCTGAGCCCTATTTCTGGCACTCATGCATCCATATGGCCTATGCATGTGTGAAGGAACAAATAAGGGTTAACTGCATTCTTAGAGATGCAGTCCTGGGGAAAGAGGATGTGTTCCTTTTTCATGCTTTTGCTGTACTTTGTGTCTAATTACATTTTATGTCATTCTACACTCATGGAGTGTTTAATAAATAAAGTGATTTATTACTAATCAGCAACAATAACATTTGATAGTGTTTTCCAGCACACAAAATGCTTTCATGTACATTATATAATTTATAATTTGTTGAGGATGTTTGGCTAATACAGATTAGTTGCCTAGGTACCTCTATAATATTGTGTTATCAAGAAGACAGATTACTTCCTAGATACCTTGTTTCAATGTAAAATTACATGTTGGAGAGAGTTATAGTGGTAATAATTTGCTTAACAAGTATTTTTAGAGACTCTCAGGGTAGAGAAAAATTGGACTATGAAGTGAGATTATAGAAACTTTTAAAGGGCTTTTACGGATAAGACCATTTTTTCTTAAAAACAAATAAAGCATGTTGAAGTCATCTTGTAGGGATGAGATTGAACACTAATCTGGAAAAGCAGAGTTGTATAAGGGCCATACCTCAGGAGTATATCAATATATATCTTTCTTTCTTTTTTTCTACCAAGAGAGTTGGGGCTTCTCTGTCTCTGTCTCTCTGTATCTCTTTCAGACACACACAGTCAAGATCAACAGTGAATTGGCTGGCACTTGTTTTAGTCTTCCAGAGGTGTCCATGAAATTAAAGATTAGAATGCTCATATCGAAACCATTACTGCCAGCACTGAGCTGATAAAATAGGTATAGAAGTTACCTTTTATGAATATCTCACAACTTTCCTATGAAACCCTGCAGATAGTAACCTTCTTGCGAGGAAGACACTGATCTGGGCGTGATAGAATGAGGCTTTTGGGCAATAAGCAACTCATTGAATGTCCCCGCCCTTCCCTCCCTTTTCTGTGCACTTCATTGATCACTTAGGATGATAGCAGAGTAGGGCCGCTGTTAAAAATGTCATGCGTAAATGCAGAACTTGGTTGGAGATGATCTGTAACACTGAGGAAGAGCATCTGTCAATGCTGGGAGTTCTGTGCAGAGAAGATGCAGTGGGGCCTTAGAAACAACAGGACTATAGGATCTCTTCCTTACACTGATAGGTCCTGCTCTAGCAATAGTCCAGATGGCTCACCAGAATTTCCTATTTTCACTATACCCAACAGCGTGAATAAGACCTGGAAGTGCCTCCAAGATGGAATCTTCACAAATAGCTTTTAGCTGTGAATTCTGTGAGAATCAAACCTAAGGTCCACTCATCTACCCACAAGCCCTAAGTTCTACTCTTCTTCATTCTTGTCACTTGTCATTCAACAATGATAGATGAGCTCAGAGCAGGAGGAGCTAGTCTACATCCTTCCTTCTCCTCTCCCTACCTCCTTTGTGTTCTCCAGATATACAGAGGTGAGGTGAGCAAGAAATAAAACATCTTTTAAAGTAGTTGCATTTCTTTGCCTTTGTTCTCTGGACCTTCGGACCCAACACAACATCAGGCTGCTCCCTTTATGAAGTGGGTTCATTCACAGTGAAATAATCTCAGATTCTTTGAAGGGGAAGAGGCCAAAATTACTTTGGAAGTTGTACAACAATGTCATATTTGAACCTGTCTAGTCTAAATCCCTCATTTTGAAGTTTAAGATGATCTCTTTAGGCATGTCCATGAGAGATGTATAATATAATGCAATTTTCATCCCTGGGGCATCAGTTTGTGTTCCTGACACTGGTGCTACATCCTTTATCACCATTCTCTGGTGTTGGAAATAAAATCAGCGCTTATGACCTAGTACTTACTATATGCCCAAGTGTGATAGGGGGATAGAGGTTTGCCTCACTAGGAGGAGTAGCCTGGCAGAAGGGGATAAAAGCAGCTATTTTAAAAATTAAAGTTGTAATTGAAGTATAGTTGATTTACAATGTTGCTTTACTTTCTGGTGTACAGCAAAGTAATTCATATATATATATATATATATATATATATATATTCTTTTCAGATTCTTTTCCCTTCTGGATTATTACAAGATATGGAGTATAGTTCCCTGGTTCCCTGTGCCATACAGCAGGACCTTGTTGTTTATCTATTTTATATATAGTAGTGTGTAGATGTTAATCCCAATCTCCTAATTTATCCCTGTCTCACCTCTTTCCCCTTTGGCAACCATAAATTTGTTTTCTGTGTCTGTGAGTCTAATTCTGCTTTGTACATAAATTCATTTGTATCATTTGTTTAAGATTCCACATATAAGTGATATCATATGGTATCTTTCTTTCTCTTTCTGACTTCACTTAATATGATAATCTCTAGGTCCATCCATGTTGCTGCAAATGGCATTATTTCATTCTTTTTTTATGGCTGAGTACTATTCCATTGTACCACATCTTCTTTATCCATTCATCTGTCGATGGACATTTAGGTTGCTTCCATTTCTTAGCTATTATAAACAGTGAAAAGCAGCTATTTTATGGGAGGTATTCATACAGCTGAGAGACAACAGAGGAGGAGGAGTAGGAAAGCTTTGGGGATCTTATTGCCTCAAGAGACTGAGCACAACAATATAAATATTTAGAGATAGGGCATAATGCCAGATTCTTTAGTAAAAAATTCTAGTTCTGCTGTTTGAATTTCTATAGCTTTAGCCATTGAGCAATAATGTGTATAAAGAAAGAAGGTGTTTGGGAAGTCAAGTTAAAACCACAATCTTCTATAATTCAAGAACATTTGGATCTTTGCTAAGATCATCCAGCTCTCTCATGCTACGTGCCTACTCTTATCTAATGGAACAGGACTCCAGGTGGGTCCTGTTTTCAAACAGCACCTCTCTTGGAGAGTGAGATCGAGTTACCTAGTCAGGGATTCCAGGGAGTAGGAGTTTCCTGTGCTAGTCTTCATCCCTAGAATCAAGAGTCTTCTTGTCTCTGTGACTTGATGTTAAAATGAGAAAAAAAGGAGAAACTTGGAGATTAATAGAGGAGGATCACTGTAGAAAGGATCCTAATGGGTCCTAGTGGAAAAATTACCAAGGATTTGGGGCTGAAAGAACCCTGTTGTTGAAGAATCACAGAGAAAAATTTTACTTAATTTTCTCTTTCCATAGGTTTCAGACATTGCTCAGGGGGTAGATTTGGCATTATTCCTTCTGAATCACTGATTAATTCACCAAGGAAGAAATACACAGCTCTTCCTCATTCCTTTTGCATCATGGTGTAATTTCCATAACTGAATTTCTATGATTATCACATATACCATTTAAATATTTCTTAAGTATTTTTTCCTTAATAAAGGATAAAATTTAAATAGTATGAGCATGAAGTTTGGCTTATCAGGAGCTGCTTGTCAAGTTAATGTACCACTGCCTTTCTCTTAGAAGATGTACATTCCCTTTCCTGTAGAATTCACCAGATGGAGGTACTTCAGAGGGGGAGGAAAAACTTTTAACGCACATACCAAAGAAAGTTTAGGGTCTTTTAAAAAAAAGTAGGAGAATATGAAGAGACTAAATAAGAACAAAAACAATCTCTATGAGGCTCTTTCTTGAGTATGTCATATATTTTTCAATAGACGATGATTGATTTTAAGAACCACGAAAAGAAATAAAATGTGCATTAAGTCCTCTCAAGTCACCATTTTCAGTTACTTTGTCCAAAGGTTGTTGATGCCCATTTACAAAGAAATAGAATAATGCTAACAATTTTTAATGGACAAATGGATCATTCTGTGGGTTGATCCTTCTCATCTTCAAAGTGCTTTACCTGGTGCTCTTTTTCTCTAGGCTTTGAGTGATTTTCAGGGTTTGTGGGAGTAACCAGATGTTGGCTGTAAAAGTAGAGCTAAGTGTCTCTGTCAATGGAATAGAAATTCTCTTCCTCATTTCACGGGAACAGGCTTCTAAACTGTTGGTGACATGGTAAAAGATAGGGAAGCTGAAGCAGTGATATCAGATAAGAAAACAATGATGGGTTTACCAGCTCCTTGTGACATTGAACACAAATAAAATGTGTTTTTCCAAATGTTGTGTGGATGCTTTGAAAGTTATGCATCTATTAATCTAATTCCCAACCCCCTTTCACTCCTTCCCCACCATCATAAGCTCCCACACTTGGATATCAGTAGAAATTTTGGAAATCACTTGAGGACCCACATATATAAATAAACACAATGTGAAGTAAGATTAATTGATGATGTGGTAGGGTCCAAAATAACTCATGATCTCTTGTAGGTACTTCAGGGTTTGTTTATAGCTCAGAGCTTAAGATTTCTTCCTGTGTCCAGAAAAATCTAGATCACCCTGGAACAGAATGTCTTTTGTGAAACTGGAGTTCAATCTGTGGTAATTGGTGAGGTTTTTAAATAGGATGTTTGTCTGATGTACACTACCCTAAAAAAGCTTTTAATGTGTTCACTGGTAGAAAGTGAATGAAGCCTAAAAATGCCTCAGGATAATTTGTAATATACTACATACTAAATCCTAGTAAGAGTAACATATCTGTTACAATGATAGAGTATCCAGTGCTATAAAATACAGTGATCTATGGTCCACAGGGACAAAAATGTCTCCTACAATACCAAAGAATGTGTCAACCTAAGGACACATTATTTCCCTAATAACAAGGAAAAAAACCCCAGACAAACAAAGATAGGGACTTCCCTGGCAGTCTAGTGGTAAAGACACTGCGCTTCCACTGCAAGGGGTGCCGGTTCAATCCCCATTTGGGGAACTAAGATCCTGCATGCCTTGCGGTGAGGCCAAAAAATAGAAAAAAACAAAACAAAACAAACAAACAAAAAGATAAAACAAAAACAAAGATAGAGGTGATCAAAAAGATTATTTAGTCTAGATTTCTACATCCTGTTAGGACTGCACCTAACCATGTTGACGAGACATCCATTACTACCAAAAAATTACAAAAGCTACTTACTGTGTGCTGCCCACAGATCTGAAATGAAAGTCGAAAGGAATTCATGAGAAGTTGCCCATTAAAAATGGGGAAAGCATAGGTCAAATATCTATGAAGGGAGTTGGAAAGATCTGGGTATATTGTCTGAGGACGATAGGGATGAAAATTTCCTTGGTTTTCAAATATGTTAAAAGCCATAATTCTGAGGATGACGATGAGGATTTCTCCATCTTTGCTAACTTGAGAGGAAATGGCTTTTATCTACAGCCTGAAAGATTCAGTTTATCTAAAGGGAAGGACTTGGTAGGGAGAGTTATTAGGAAGGTAAGTGAACGAAATAAACAGAGTACAACCTCTACGGCAAAGTTTATGCCTAATATTGACACTTAAGATTTAACATTCACTCTCTGTCTCTTGTGAAAAGTTTGGTTAAAAACATGTTTACTATTGAAAATTCTTAAAGCTCTTATTTAGCAGCTTGAACTATTGTAAATGTCATATGAAATTCATTTTAGTTGAGGAAAGAAGCTCTTAAGGCTTATAGTGCAAGCTTATCCAATATGAGCAGAGAGGAGGCTGGAGGAGAGAGAGTATAGCCATTTTTCTCCTAATAACTCCTCTTATAACAGGTATAAAGTGCCCAATTATTTATATATATGTTCACTACATTTCCTACTGGCTGAAAATTAGTATGCTTTCTAGCAAATGAATGGTTGCATTTTACAAACCTCATTCACGATTTTTAGAAAGTTTGCACCTGGCATACATTAAGGAGATTATTGACTTATTGTTTTTCTCATTATTAATGTAATTACTTGAAAAAAAGTTATACAGTACATACTTTAGGGAATTAAATGTTTCTTTTTGCCTCTAGGATATAGCATCCAAAAAACAGATAAAACAAATCCTTAATATCATTTGGAAAACAATTTTTGCGTAGTGAAATCACTCAACTCACAAGTTTGAAATTTGGCTGGAAGCAAAAGCTTTTGAAATTGTTTTTCCTAGAAGAATAAAATTGTTTTACAACTTTTAAACAAAGCCAATACACTACTTTTGAATGTATGCTCATGATGCTTAGGACATATACTTTTAGGATGTTGTAGGATCAAATTTCAACATAGAAAATTATCCTGACTGTTTACATGGGGTACTAACTTTAGTGTAGAGCAGTGGTTAAAACTGTGGGACTCTTGGATGTCATTCATTCACTCAGTCATTCAGTAGACATTTCTGGGTGTCTGTTGTGTTGTAGGCTAATTCCAGGCATTGGAGACATAAGAATAAATGAGACAGAAAGAACCTTGCCTTCATGAAGTGCACATTCTAGAGTGAGGCAAGCAATGGACAAGTGAATAAACAGATCGGATAATAACTATAGAGAAAATAAACAGGTTTTGAAAGGGTGGTCAATTTAATCAGGGTGGTTTGGTTTGGCCTCCTGAGGAGGTAACATTTGAGCTGACAGATTTTAATCCCAATTCTGTCACTTCCTGGTCCTGTGACATTGGACTGATTACTTCTCTGACTTCCAATTTTCTCTCCTGTTAAATGAAGATACTTACCACCAGAGATAATATGAGGCTCAAAGAAGATAGCAAAGTAACACAGGGCTTGGTGCATATTAAATACTTAGCTAATTAATATTAGTTACTTACTATTTTATTAATAAACTATAAACATTACTCCAAAAGGATCAGGAAGCAATTTTTTCATTATGATACACTCTGCTCAGACCACACAGGGGGAATTGTTTCTCTCTTGTTGGCAAGTTGAATCACATTCTGAGGCCTGACTGACTCATCTGTATTAAAACAGCTTGAGAGACTCCAAAGGCCTGGTCCCCACTAGCAGGAGTGCTGGTCCAATTGGTTGTCCAGATAAGGGTGCCTAAATCCCAGTTACAAAATTTCTGCCTCTCCCAGAATTTATGTCCTGTCTCTTTCAGGAACCAGATTCTAGCCTAAGTAGAAGCTTTTTTGGACTCTGAGAATAGAATTTGAGGCAACTTTCCATTTTTGTTTTTTTTTTCCTCCTTTTCTCCAAATGTTAGGTCAAAGTGTGAAGAAGAACAGAGAGATCTGCAGAGGGGAAACAGATGTTTATGTTCATTTCACAATCATAGGGCTGGGTGGATACTGAAGAGCAAGAACGGCACCCAGGACACAGCTGCACCCAAACCACCCCAAGGGTCCCAGCCTCTTTCTTATCTTTTAAGACTCCTTTGTTTCTTCCCATGAGAGTAGGTGTTCTCTAAGTTTTCCTCAGTGACCCCTCCGAAGGTCTCACGGTCGTGCTGATTACCGTTTTGCTGACAGCAGGCTCAGTGAACAGCGATGAACAATGTGCAGCTTTGCCGATCGTGCCTGAGGCTTTGCTCCCATCTGCTGGTGCTTGGTGCACCCAAGTTTGCCTAATTAATCTTCTTTCCACTCTGTTTTATAACTCCCACTCTTCCCTGTTCTGAGTCTCCGAGGCTTTTCCCTTCCCTCCAAGGCACCAGCCCTCTCCCAACATTTCCTGATTCTCAGCCTTGTGGATTTTCTTGTTTCCAGGGTCTCTCTATGTCCCAGCCATGGGCACAGATCTTTTTAAAAAGCACTCTGGTTTCTCATTTATGAATTTACTAGCTGTTTCTGAGAGGCTCTAAAGGCCTCTTCTGTCTTAAACAATTTCTCCTGTTAGAAACTACCAGGTCAAGGAATTATATATATATACATATCTTTTTTTTTTTTTTTTTTAAACTCCACATTTGTTTATTTATTTATTTTTGGCTGTGTTGGGTCTTCGTTTCTGTGCGAGGGCTTTCTCTAGTTGTAGGCAAGCGGGGGCCACTCTTCATCGCGGTGCGCGGGCCTCTCACTGTCGCGGCCTCTCTTGTTGCGGGGCACAGGCTCCAGACGCGCAGGCTCAGTAGTTGTGGCTCACGGGCCTAGTTGCTCCGCGGCATGTGGGATCTTCCCAGACCAGGGCTCGAACCCGTGTCCCCTGCATTAGCAGGCAGATTCTCAACCACTGCGCCACCAGGAAGCCCTACACATATCTATTTTTAACTTGCTTTTTACTGATTGATGGTTGGTTATAGAATTGTTCTTCTTAACTTGATTTCTAGGCATCTTGATAGCATAAACAAGGGTTTTCTGAACTTTCTAAATTACATTAGATTGAACTATATGAACTTATGATATCCAAATGGTTTTGAACTGCCAAATGGTCATTTCATAGGTCCACCTAATAAGAAATGCCTAGGATGCTTGTTGAGATGTATATTTACAGCTCTTTCTCTTAGTGGGTCTGGTATGGAAGCTCTGGTGTGGACCAAAGAATCTGCATTTTTTCCTTTTCTAAATTGAAGTATAGTTTTCCTTTTTAAAGTTGAAATATAATGGAATATACTCAGATATTTATACAGATTACAATGTATTCAGATTATTTATACATATATGTATATTCAGATTATTTTCCATTATATGTTATCACAAGATCTTGAATATTGTTCCCTGTGTTATACAGTAAATTCTTGTTGCTTATATATTTTATGTATAGTAGTATATGTCTGTTAATCCCAGACTTCTAATTTATCCCTCCCCCACTGCCTTTCCCCTTTGGTAACCATATGTTTGTTTTCTATGTCTGTGAGTCTATTCTTATTCTGTGTATAGATTCATTTGTATTATTTTTTAGATTCCCTACATAAGTGATATTATATAATATTTGTCTTTCTCTGTCTGTCTTACTTCACTTAGTATGTTATTCTCTAGGTCCATCCATGTTGCTGCTAATGACAATATTTCATTCTTTTTTATGGCTGAGTAATATTCCATTATATTATATATATATATATATATATATATATATATATATATATATATATATATATACACACTACATCTTTTTAAACCAATCATCTGTTGATGGGCATTTGGGTGGTTCCCATGTTTTGGCTATCATAAATAGTGCTGCTATAAACATTGGGGTGTATGTATCTTTTTGAATTAGTGTTTTCATCTTTTCCAGATATATGCCTATTAGTGGGATTGCTGGATCATATGGTAGCTCTATATTTAGTTTTTTAAAGAACCTCCATACTGTTTTCCATAGTGGCTGCACCAATTTACAGAATCTGCATTTTTGACAAGCAGGTTTATCTGATGACCAGGCAAATTTGGGAAATACAGGTATATCATTTGTAGTTGAATAAATGTCTAATTAAATATGGTATGTAGGGCAATTTACATTGTTTATGAGTCTATTGTATTTTATGTAAGAAATTTTGACTTAGTGAGTGTGATGATGATTACTAAGAGTCCTTTAAAATCTGTTCACGCTTTCTTTGGGAATATAGCTAACCTCTCTTACAATAATGTATGGCCTAGGGTTTAACTTCTCTCCAAAGAAATGTGAACAGAACTCATGCCTGCCACTTGTGGACATGGCCCCGACCACTACTCCTTGCCCTCCATGTCCTCTCATCTTCTCCTGTCTAGATATAGAACACTACAAAGTCCTACCCAACAGCAGAGTCACAAGATGGAAAAAAGTAGATCCTTGGATGATTACATAGAGTAGTACCACCTCACCAACCTGAACA
Source organism: Balaenoptera musculus (assembly GCF_009873245.2). Lineage (NCBI taxonomy): Eukaryota > Metazoa > Chordata > Mammalia > Artiodactyla > Balaenopteridae > Balaenoptera > Balaenoptera musculus. The sequence goes on along the minus strand of NC_045786.1, from coordinate 137,790,315 downwards.
CTTGCCCAGGTCTGTTCTCTGAGCAAAAAGAAAAATAGAATTCTAACAGTTTGAATCATTATGTATTTGAGTCTATTTGTTCTAGCATCCTAGCTTATCTAGTGTGGTGCCATCATTACAAAATTCCAAAAAAAGTGTGCTGTTAGCTTAACTGTTAAGTGGTAGGTAGTAAGAAAACAGAACAGACTAGAAAGATGAAGATCCATGTTATACCATGGCAAAACATTTGTAGAACTATTGTCTGTGAAACCTGGAAGGTAAACCTAGTTCTTACTGAGTCTATTACGCTCAAAGAAAAGATTGGGAAAAGTCAGAATATTAGAGTATATTAATTGTTACTGTGTTTAACTAGGTGTTACAAGAAAGAAAAGAGTTCAATTGGTTGTGTTTAAGCAGCGATTGATAAAACACAAATATTAATGTCCTTAATTAATAGTTGGAAAATTGATTATTTTTGTATTTCCCCAAAGAAGATACAATTAGATAAGGACTTGAGCAACAAATGTCCATTTCTCTGTTAAAACAGGGAACCAGCTCTGTGTCAAAGAGAAGAGCCAGGGTGTTCCCTTCCCATTTAAGTCTTTTGCTTCATACAGCCTCTACGTAGCTAGTGTTAATTTGAGAGCAAAAGGCACTGGCTAGATGAAGCAGACAAATAAAGTATTTTTAAGAAACATGTCTAGGAAAGAGATTCTTTGGTCTTGGGTGTGGCTACTGGTACATGGAACTTACCAGAAGCCTAATAAATTTTTGAGAGAATTGTATTTCCAAAGAAACTCCAAGCTTGTACTAAATAGTCTTCTGACTATAAAACAACACTTGAGTCTCGAAACTGGACAAGCCAGAAGCAGGCTATGAAATTTGTGCAGCTCCTGAGAAAGACAGAGTCCCTGAGGCCTGATTCAGATGTGTGTCATGGTGGAAAATGGATGAGGAAGAAGAACTCCCCAGAGACCCAAGCCAGGGGAAGTTGAGAATAATGGATGAAGAAATTCCTCCCAGAGAACAGCATAAGTGTCAATTCAAGAAACTTCCCCCACTGCTAGGGCAGGAAGTCTTTCTAACATTTGCCATCAGGATTCTGTTATTGCTATGTCTCTCCTATTCTTTACTTTTCTGAAAGGGGGTTTAGATATTTTGGTTATCCCATCCCTGTTCTATCATTGTCTAAGGGGTGATTGTATATATGGAGGAGATAATGAGTCTTCTACTGGACCACAAGGAGCCATGTCTCCATCAAATGGAAAGGACCAGGCATTACCTGCATGGCTGGACTTTAACCTGTTTCAGTGAAAGACTGGGGCTCTGGGCGGTCCCTCTTGGGAAAAAGTTTGTTTTACCTGTGGGAAAAAGTGTGCAGGGATATTTGGTGGCTACAGAGTCTGACACAAACAGAGATGGCTAGTTTCCATTAAAATCTGTCCTTCCCTCTTCTGGGCATGTAGGTGGTTTTATTTCCCAGCTTCCCTTAGACCGAGGTGTGGCCTCGTGACTAAGTTATCTCCTCTGAAGTTTGACTGGAAATGATGTCCGTCACTTCCAGGCCTGGCCCATAAAACTTTCCATTCAGGTTTCTCCACGCTCTTTCTCATTAGTCTGGTTGGATGTGGACAACTATGAGATCTTAAGGGATGGCAGTGTCACAAGATGCAAAGAACCTGGGTCCCTAAATGACTAAATGGAGGAAAGCAGCCCCACTGACTTGAATACATGTTCAGGAACATAAATTATCAAGGAACATCCTGTCGTGGTGTTAATCCCTTACATGTTTAGGTCTGTTTGTTATAGCAGGTTAGCATACCCTAACTCAGTGGTCCCCAACCTTTTTGGCACTGGAGACCGGTTTCGTGGAAGACAATTTTACCACGGACCAGGGTGGGGGATGGTTTCAGGATGATTCACGCTCATTACATTTATTGTGCACTTTATTTCTATTATTATTACATTGTAATATATAATGAAATACTTATACAACTCACCATAATGCTGACAGGAGGCGGAGCTCAGGCGGTAACATGAGCGATGGGGAGTGGCTGTAAGTACAGGTGAAGCTTTGCTTGCTCGCCTGCTCTTACTGTGTGGGCTGTTTCCTAATAGGCCTCGGACCGGTACTGGTCCATGGCCCGGGGGTTGAGGATCCCTGCCCTAACTAACAGTGGCTTTTTGATTAACTTATTAGCTATAAACCTACACACTGCTTACATTATTTATTTACTGTTTCGTGGCCTCCACTTACTCCATTACAGGTTATTTAACCTTGGGCAAATTGGTTAATAACTTTGCAACTTGGTTTCCTCATCAGTCAAAATTAGGAAAATAATAACACCTCATAGTATCATTGTGAGGAGGCAATGAATCGATGTATGAAAATATCTCAAATATGCTCATAGCAAGAACTTTGTAACTGTAGAGCTATTGTTATTGTTGTTAGTACATATTCTAGTGGTGTTTGAGTTTTGTCATTAAATACTACCACACTGCTTGTAGGATCACACGTGGCCGTAATGAAATTCACACTGAGACTGCAAATGAAGAACATCATAAATAAAAGCTGTATTGTGAACCATTACAAAATGCTGAATGAATACACATGGATCAGGTCCTTTTGTCTTGTGAAAATTAGGCATATCCAAAAAGTTGGTGGACTTCAGAGTATTCAGGAACGATCCCAGGCCACTCTGTGATTCACAGTGGGTCTCTATTGAATTCATGGTGGAATTAATCCTGACTGAGTTATACCCGGAAAATTAACTGTTTGGATTCTGCTAACTCACCCAAGGGGTGGCATGGATTTTTGTTTGTGGGAAAGTACATTTTCAGCCTTATCAGAACCTGTGTCCTTACACAGAGGGTAGGGCCTCTGTTGATCCTTGTGATTTTGTGCTCAGGATTGGTGAGGGAGATAATTTCTGTTGAGTTTTCCTACCTGTCCTTTAAGTTAGTTGCCTCATGTTAGTTGCCCACCTTCATGTTGCCTTTGTAGAACAGGCCAAGTAGATCCAAAAACAAAGATGTCCAATGTACTGAGCCATCTCTGAGCCAACTTTGCTCTTTGCCCCAAAAGAAGAAGTAGTGATGGAAGATTCTGAAAACGTTATCCTGGAAATAAAGTACTGTTTACCTGAAGCCCAAAATTTTTGGGCAGTTAGGTAGTAAAATTTATGAAGGATTTCCTATCTTAGACAGTGAAAGGAGCCAGGCCTTGTGGAACTAAAAGTCTTGGTCACAGGGAGTCTGTCCACCGAAACCTGAATCAGTCACAGGCCTTGGTTTGTTGCCAGATAAAGCTGGAATGCAGGAGGGTTATGAACTGCAGATGCAGTTTCTAATCCTGGGAGCATGATTTTTCTTGGGTCACTCTGGTCACAGATACTTAATTTTCTTTTTCCCTCTTCTATTCTTTCTTACTCCTAAGAGATGAAGCCCACAGTTTACCTCTCTGCAGTACGCTCTGGCTTTCTGAGTGTAATTTCCACCCCTGGAGCCTCTGAATGTGCTTGTGCTCATAGGTATCACAGTAGACTGTGGAAGGAACTGTCTATACAATTCCTGTTACTGCACCTTTGATATGGCCTCCAAGAGTCCAGAAAAAGTATCAGACACGCATCACACTGCCTCAAAAAGAGATATTGGAGGGTTGAATACCTACAAGACATTGGGTTTTTGAGCATCATGGCATTTAGAAGGAACAGAGCAAGCCAACTGGCCCATTCTTTTCTCCTCTTTCACGTACTTCCTTTATATTTTTGCCTAAGGTTAAAAACCTGGTGATTTATTTCATAGACCCATGAGAGGTATTTCAGGTTTTCTTTTGGCTTACAAAAATGAATCTCATCCATTCTCCAGAGACTCTCGGGTGTCTTTAGAAAGAACAAAAGAGAAACTCCTGAGTAAATATTCCCAAATGGGCAGAACTATGTCATAACATTTTATAAGCCTGGGGCTTTGTTTTTATTCACTATGATTTTATGTTATTTTTTCCCTTGTGGATTGGACATAGTTTCCCCCTTGCTCTGGTCATTAGCGTTATGATGGAGTCTACATTGGACTAATCATCACTTAATTAGGTGGAAAAAGTTTAGAATTGACTTTCAGCTCTCTGTGAAAACAACTGCTTTTACACCTCACTCAGCTGATAGAGCAACTAGATTTTTCCCCCCCTTTCCACAAATTGTGTTAATTTCCTGCATAGGCAGCCTGGGTTTGCAAATAGTGACTTAACTAAGTTTTTAAATACAGGTGGTTTTCTTAGAAGAAGGAGCCATAGACATGACCGATTCTTATACAGAGGATGATGGTAATGGTGAATGAGGTACGTCATGCACAGGCTTCAACTTGAATGGGATTATTTTACACAGCCATGCACATAAACAGACAAACCATGCACACTACCTACCTCAACATACAATCTAACTAAACTAGAAATGGAAGTGTTATCCTTATGTCATATGTCGTGTGAAACATTAATTGATACTACTTTATCAGTGAGATGTCTGCCACAAAACTCAAAGCTAAAGATAAGATGAAGACAGGATGGGAGAAGACATGATGGTTGTTCCATGGTAAGCTGTGAAATCTCTAAAGGTTGTTGGGACATCTTGAGTCATCCCTGGAAGGGAGTAGGAAGAAGTGCCCGGAGATGTTTCTCATCAGTGACCATTAAAAGCATCAGTGACCATTTTTATCTTCCTTCTACTGCCCCCAATTTTTAGACCTAGCCCATAGTTGAACTTGGGGTTACTCTGGAACATGCGTTTTTATGAAGAACTATAAACGAGTGAGCCACTCAAAATTTAGCTAAGCTTTTGAATATAATGCAAATGGAGGAATTTGAGTACATCCCATCTGTTTCCAAATGAAATTTATACATTGTATAGTTACATTATTCAATAGATGTGACATTGGCTGGTTGGGTCAAGAAAATTCTATGCTGTATTATAATCCCGGTAGAGATAAAATGATTCTTTAAAATACAAGCAAACTAGTTCAAAAATATAATACATTTAATAAATATTTTATATGTTCATTCCTAAAGAGACATCTGTTGGACCAACAACTTGTTCATTTATTCCTCAAAGTTTTAATGGGCCAGGAATTATCTATGCGCTGGAAGGACAGAGATGCATAAAACATATTAATTCATTAATTCAGTAACAAACTATTGAGAGCATACTAGATGTTGAGTTCTGTTTTAGAAGATGAAGATAGAGCAGTGAACAAGACAAAGCCCTTGCCCTCATGGGGTTTACGTCCCAGTGTAGGATAAAAATGGTAAGCAAATAAATATAATGTGAAGTAGTGTTAAACCTTATGAGGAAAGATGAAACAGGATAAAAATTAAAGAGTGACTGTACGCATGTGTGTTTGTGTTTGTGTGTGTGAATGCATTAAACAATGTGATCAATTGAAGCTGAGGAAGATCGGGGGGAATAAGGTAAGGTTGGGGGAAGAGCAAATGCAAAATCTTCAAGGAAGGAAGGAGTTTGGTGTGTTTGAAGAATATGAAGATGGCTGAGAGCAGAAATACTGCAGAGCAGAGAGTTAGGAGAGGAGGTTGGAGGGATAATGGGGACTAAGTCATGGAGTACCTTGTAGACTGTGATAAACGATGGGGCCTCAGGGTGAAGGGATTTGACTGGTGGATTTGGGCTGTGGGTAGTCCTTCTGTTGGGAGTGTGAAGAACTGAACTATACGGGATAAGACTGGAAGCAGGGAACTGGGAGGTGATTACAGTAGTTTGGATGAGAAATGATGGTGGCTTGGATGAGAGTGAAGACAATGGAGGTGGTGAGAACTGATCAGATTTGAGATGTATTTTGAATGTTGACATGATTGGTAGTAGGAAGGGATAATAATAGGTGGTTTGGATGGAGAGCGATGGGAAGTATTGTCAAAGGAAGAAAGGAGTTAAGGATAATACCAGAGTTTTTGTTCTGAGCAACTGCGTGGAAGACAGTGGTCATATACTTCTATGGGGAACACTAGGGGAGGAGTAGATTGGGGCAATTTAAAAATTCTGTTTTGGACAGGTTAAGTTTGAGATGCCTATTAGATATCCAAATGGACAGTTGAATATATGAGTCTTGGTCAGGGTTTTTTTTTTTTGTGGTAGAGCTATACATTTTGGAGTCATCAGTGTATAAATCATATTTAAAGCCATGAGACTAGATACTGTCAACCAGGGCATGAGCATAAATAGAGAAGGGGACTGAGAGACTGAACACTGAAGTATGCCAATGTATAGTGGTAGGGAAAGAGATGGAGAAAGCAGCAGAGGAGATAGAGAGAGATTTGCCAGTAGGAGAATGTGGTATCCCAGGAGCAAAGAAAGTGTTTCAGGAAGGAGAGTATAAACCGTAAGAAAAACCTCCAAGAGATCAAGTAAGATGAGGACTGAGAATTGAACACTGGTTTTGGCAAGACATGACCCTTTTCCTCAGGAGCTTATAGTACAGTGGGACTGGGGAAATAAGGAAACAAATAAATTGCTATACAATGGTGCAAGTTGTGTTCTAGCAATGTTAACACATTTCTGGGGATGGGTTGGAGATGGAGCAAGGAATTCTCCTTGGGGAGTCTAGGAAAGCTGCATCGAGCAGATGTACTTTTGGATTCTGATAGGTAGGAGGGAGGGAAAATAACCAAGATTTATAAAACTTAAAAACATTTTTTTCTAGTTGGTTGTTGATTTTTCTACAATCACTCATGCAGAACTAATATTTCCTCTCCAGTGAATATCCCACTACTATTACTCCATGTAGACATATTTATCAATTATCAGTAAACACGATAACTATATCATCAGGACAATACACACACTCTATCGCACCCTACTCCATTTGAAGGATACTCTTGTAATTATATTTTTCCTTGTTGTAGCCTTTATATTTTAATTACATTTTAATTCCCTTTCATAGCTGTGTGCAACTGTAGAGACCCTATTCTTTTTTTAATCGAAGTATAGTTGATTTACAATGTTGTGTTAATTTCTGCTATATAGCAAAGTGATTCAGTTATACATATCTATCTATCTATATATTATTTTTTATATTATTTTCCATTATGGTTCATCACAGGATATCAAATATAGTTCCCTGTGCTATACAGTAGGACCTTGTTGTTTATTCATTCTGTATGTAAGAGACCTATTCTTAATCACAATAGCTACTATTACCTAATACTTATCATGTGTAAGGTGCTGTTCTAAGAACTACGTGTATTAATTTATTTTGTTCTCATGATCTTAATACCTCTATTGTCCCTTAAAAAAATTCATGACAACTGAGGCACAGAGAAGTTGAGCAACTTGCTCAAGACCACACAGTAATGGCAGAGCCAGTATTAGAACTGGGCTGTCCAGCTTCAGAGCTCACTATCTTAAGTATTTCCGTCCTTACTATTATATCTTTACCTTCCTAGGATGGGTAGCTATTAGGGAAAAATCTTCTTCAAGGGATAGGCTCTCTTTGACTTGAACTTTTCTAAATTCTTTGACTGCAATTTTCCAAAGACTCAGTAAACTATTTGCAGGTTGTCATTTCAGAATGAGCCAGTAGGACCAGGGACTGAATACTGGATATTTCTCCACGTGCAGAAGAGAGCATGAGTTCTTTTACAATTGACTGTAGATTCTCATGTGACTGTGTAAGGGTTTATGTTCAATCAGTTCATGTATGAGGAGCGTGGTGGTAAAAAGAGTTAGGGTCTTCGTGATGGAGAAGATCCCTCTACAAATGGAAGTGTTCACTTCATTGTGCTCCTAGATGTATGTGGCTTACACCTTCACTTCCCTTACAACCTAACTACAAATGCATGAGATGACTGTGTACTTAAAAAAAAAAAGTACAAAGTGTAAATCAAAGTAACAATGTTTGAGAATGCCTACTATGTACCAAGTATTGCTTTGGGTACAGTGGCTGTGATTTCTTGAGAGCTAAAACAAGGAATAGCCAAAATCTAAGAGGCTTTGTTGCTCAAATAACAGCAAGTATGTACACAACTGAAACATAAAACAATTTGATCTTAGTGGAATCTAGCGGTGGTCCAGCCTTTGTTTGATCTCTAATGATTTTTATAGGCTAACTTTATCTCTAAAGATGGTTTTATCCTCTTTCTTCCTGACACTGTACTGTAATTGCTTCACCCAATTGTTGGGGATGGGATATGTAATTTTTAAAAGCACTTGAAACCTCTCCTTTTAGTAGATTGTGGGTTCCAGTTTTGATCTAAATTTTTTGAAATTAGGTATGAGCCAGTTCCCTATCCTGGCAGAAAGACGGTGTAGAATAAATAACTTTTGTTAAGATGTTTACAGGTCAGGATCCCAATAATTTTCTTAAGTTGCAGACCTAATTTTACAATTACTTTTTTTTTTTTTTTCCCCCTCAAGGTGAAAGTCTACCTGTACTTCTCTTCATTCCATTCTCATTAAAATGTTCTTCTCTGGGCACAGAAAAGCTTAAGAGAGCCAGTGTTCAAATTTGCTCTTGATTTCTACAAATATAGAAAAACCTGCTAGAAAGTGGATATTATTTTCACTGTGGTTCTCTCCCTGTCTGCTATGTAATAGTTGTCGTAAATCATGTACGTGTAGTAGTAGGAGGAGACGTAGGTGATTGTTTAGCTGTGGAAAAGAAGCTGCTTCCTACAGAAAGGATTTCAAATGACCTCACAGCAAAGCCAACGCTCACACAGGTTTCCTGTGGGCCATTTCCCCTTCGCTGCTCTGGACCCAAAGCTAAAGTGAAGAAGAGAAATTTTCCTCTCACAGAATCTCAAATCTCTGGTAACTCAAGCTGATCTCATAGTGAGCAAGCCGATCATCATATTCAAAAAAGTTATAAAATCTAGGCTATTGTAAACCTGAAGCATTTTATGAATTTGCTTTTAAGAAATTTAATAAGATTCGTTTTGGAGATTAAGAGAAAAAATAAGAGTCAAAATGGAAAAATTTAAATAAGCTATCACACAACAAACTTTAGAACACTCGAAAAAATATACCCGAAAGAATTAAGTTGTGGCTACAGTATCTTAACTGTCAGATCTTAAAGTATTTTATGCCATATTTTGTGCTTTGGGGACATATGTTGAAATAAGTAAAATTTTATTTTTATCTTTATTTTTACCTTTAAAACATATTGATTAAAAATTTCTCTTTTAATTCAAGATACAGATTGCCTAAGAGATACTTAAAATCTTTCAGTACTTTTTCTTCAATCTACCTCTACAGGAAAATGAAAGTACATCAGGACAGCACCAATTATTATAGAAAAATGAATGTTCTAATGTTACTAATCTCAGCATTCCATTTATAAATGACATGTGGTGAATATATGAGAAGTGGCAAGAACACGTCTTTCACCAGTTGTGTGGTTAGTGTCGTTGTTGTTTTTTAAAGAACTGTGATACAATTACCCTACCTTTTAAAAAGTTCACATTAAAGAAAGTTGATGAATCTTCAGGCAAATGTTAAGTAAAATCTCTAGCCGCAAAGCTTAGAGGATGGTTCAGGGTATTTCCCCAGCGTCATTCATTCGGTTTAACTGGAGAAAAGTGTTACCATAACACTGATATACAAGTTGTCCTAACAACAGCAAAGACCTTGGTCGTCTGCTGTGCCCAGCTACCTGGCTCCTGGCAGGCCCAGACCCAGCACTGACATTAGAGATAAGCCAGGCCCCTCTGAAGCTGGGCTGTGGTCTCCCGCCTCCTTCACCTCGTACGCAGGGGTAGGTTTTCCGCTTTTCTTACCTGCATAGTGGTCAAACACAGTGGGCACGTACTCCTCGGGGAAGGCGTCGTTGGCGTAGCTCATGAGCAGGCAGGTCTTCCCCACGGCGCCGTCCCCTACCACCACGCACTTCAGCATCTTCTTCTCCTCGCGGCCACCGCAGCCGCAGCTGCTGTCATTTCCCTCCTGGCAGTTCATGCTCACGGCTCCAGCTGCTGTGACTGTGCCTCTGCCGTTGCTTCTCCTGCTTCTCCCAAAGCCCATGAAGCGAGCCGCAGGCTTGAGGTCACTCTGTCTTACTTTGGGGAACTCGGATCATGCAGACTTGTCCGAGGCGGCTGGCATGTGCCCTCTTGCTTACCATACTGGTCAAGAAAGGTAACACACACTGGGGAGAATGATTAAAAGCATCTGCCCCTTGCCCCCATCAGTTTGAGTTATGAATCCTCATTTTTCACCAAATTCTAAGGGCTTCCTGGGAGTCTAGAAATTTCAACAGCCTGAGGGTTTCACTCTGCTCTCCTGTTCTCCAAGCCTGGCTGAAGACACAGTGGAATTTCGCTAAATCTTCCCCATTTTCCACTTCACATCTAACATGGAGGAAAGCTGGGCTTTTTAATGGAGTTTTCCCCTTGCTTCCTCCAGCTTGCCGAGTGTCAGGAAATCATGGGTTTCCTGCTGCATTCCATATTAGGATCAGTGGGCTGGAGAAGGCTGCAACAATGGGAGCTCTGTGTGTGTGTGTTTGTACTTCTGGGGAACGCTGCCAGGACATGGAGTGGGAAAACGCTAGGGGTCCCACTGCAGACTCAAGCTGTCAGACTTCCTGTTTCATCCACGGCTGGGGAGGTTGTTTGCCTGTGGGCTGGCTGGGAAGAAGCTGACGAAAGGATGGAAACTGGGGAGTACTGTCGGCCACAGAAACAGAGGGAACCACACCAGCCGTTGTAGGATAACATATGACATCATCCCTCACTGAGTCACCAGTTAAAAGCTCTGCAGATGAAAACTGGACAGTTCTTCACATACTCAAGCGAGAAGCCCTAAGCAATTTGTCCTGGCAGTAAAGAAGAAAACCTTCCAGAGTTTCACTGTTACAAAGGGAAACAGTTCTTGCAGATCGTAGGTATAAGATGTGTGATCGGGTTTATAAGCTGCCACATTTGAGCTCAACGCTCAAACGTGTATTCCAGACCCAAACATTTTTATGGTTGTAGCACATAAGAAATCAATCAGATGTGGGATGTTTGCATCTTCTTATTAGCGAATAAACACACATGTGCTTGGCTCACCCTTACTTTTGGAAATGAGAGTGTGTGGGATGGCTGTATTGGTTTGTTTCAGGTCCCCAAACGCTGCTTTTGCTTGAACAGTTCCGTTTTTGATTTAGTCTTCTCCCCTTGGTCAGCCTGGCCCTCTTCAATTACAAAGGAGCCATTGGCAGCTAATTTATTTGTCTATTGGGTCACTCAAAACGAAGCCTCTTTGAAGCTCTGCGTTTGATTAATGTACTCGGTCTTAGAAAAGAAGTGGAACTCTGCAAGGGATTTTGACAAATGGGTCAAGTACTTTTTTGATGGGGGAACTATGTGTTCCTTTGAGATTTTTGAACACTCATTTTTAAGAATTCAGATTATCCATTTGATGTGAGGAGGTTTCTTTGTGTGTGGGGGGGGTGTGAGAAGTCTGACTTAATGAGTGGCTATCAATAATATCTATATCCACATATATATGCTACTGTATAATAGATATAGCCTCACATTTCTTCTGTGTTGTATTACAGTAACACTTGCCATAGTGTTTAGTGTCCCAATATTTCTTTCCTATAAAGGGATGGTGTTTCAGTCAGGTTGTTGTGTATCTACTAGATCATGTTGCTGTAACAACTCCCAATGCTCAATAATTTAAAATAACATGAATTTCAATGAGGTATCACCTCACACCTGTCAGAATGGCTACTATCAAAAAGTCTCCAAATAACAGATGTTGGTAAGGATGTGGAGAAAAAGCAACACTTGTACACCATTGGTGGGAATGTAAATTGGTGCAGCCACTATGGAAAATAGTATGGAGGTTCCTCAAAAAACTAAAAATAGGTTACCACATGATCCATCGATTCTACTCCTGGGTATATATCTAGAAAAAATGAAAACACAATTGAAAAGGATACATGCACCCCAATGTTCATAGCAACACTATTTACAATAGTCAACACATGGAAGCAAACCAAGTGTCCATTAACAGACAATTGGAATAAGAAGATGTGTTATATACATATACAATGGAATATTATTCAGCCATAAAAAATGAGATTCTGCCATTTGCAGCAATGTGGATGGACCTAGGGAATATTATGCTTAGTGAAATAAGCCAGACAAAGAAAGCCAAATATTGTATGTTATCACTTATGTGTGGAATCTTAAAAAAAAATCAAATAAATGTATATGTAAAGCAGAAACAGACTCACAGATATAGAAAACAAACTCGTGGTTACCAAAGGGGAGAGGGAAAAGGAGAGGGACAAATTAGGGGTAGGGATTAACAGATACAAACTACTACATACAAACTAGATAAGCAACAAAGATATACTGTATAGCACCGGGAATCATAGCCATTTTCTTGTAATAACTTATAAAGGAGTAAAATCTGCAAAAATATGGAATCACTATGCTGTACACCTGAAACTAATATATATTGTAAATCAACTATACTTCAATAAAAATAAATAAAATAATGCGTATTTCTTGCTCACATTGTATCTGTATTATGTATTTTTATCATCTTCATTCAGGGATCTAGGCTGGTGGAGTAGCCACATTGAGGACATTGATGATTACTGTGGCAGAGGAAGAAATTAATGTAGTAAGTGACATTGGCTCTTTTTTTTTCCATAATAAAAACCTATTTTTATTTTATTTTATTTATATATATTTATTGAAGTATAATTGATTTACAATGTTGTGTTAGTTTCAGGTGTACAGCACAGTGATTCTCACACACACACACACACACACACACACATATATATATATATTCTTTTTGAGATTCTTTTCCCTTATAGGTTGTAACAAAAATTGAGTAGAGCTCCCTGTGCTATACAGTAGGTCCTTGTTGGTTATCTATTCTATATATAGTAGTGTGTAGATGTTAATCCCAATCTCCTAATTTATCCCTGCCTCACCTCTTTCCCCTTTGGTAGCTATAAGTTTATTTTCTACGTCTGTGGGTCTATTTCTGTTTTGTGGATAAGTTCATTTGTATCTTCTTTTTCTTTTCTTTTCTTTTTTTTTAATGATTCTACATATAAGTGATATCATATGGTATCTTTCTTTCCCTTTCTGACTTCACTAGTATGATAATCTCTAGGTCCATCCATGTTGCTACAAATGGCATTATTTCATTCTTTTTATGTCTGAGTAATATTCCATTACACATTAGCTCTTAAAGCTTCCTTTTGGAGGTGACATTTCTGTTCACATTCACTGGCCAAAGCAAGTCCCATACCCATACTACCCAACAGGGTCATAAGTATAATCCTACCACGTGCCAGGAAGGGAGAACTAAATGCTGGTGAACAGTCTAAATAGTTTAGACAACCAGAGGTAGTTGCATTGAGGTTAAGTAACAAGTGTGAAAGTTGAATTGTTTATGTTTAGTGCCGTTCTGAAGCATTTGAAGGCACCGAAGACTGCATGTGATTTATGTAATTTCATTTTCATTCAGTCTACCTGAAACATCTGGAATTTGTAATAATAAAATTGCAGTTGGCTCAAGCGTGAAGCCAGCAGCCAAACAAATCTGTGCAGGCGAAGGGGTGACTGACAGTGTCAAGAACCTCATCCTGAAGATTAATAAGGCCACTTTGAGCACAGGCAATGATATGTCTTGGGTAGAATTTTGAGGAGGTTCTGCCTTTGACCTTGTACCTGAGATCAGCCAGTAAATGTGGCATGGAGTAAATACTCCATTCAGAGATGGAGTTCTCAAACATAGCTGCCCAGCCCGTGTTCCTACATTACAAACATGCCCCAGCCCACTGAGTACTTGGCCTAGGAATAAAAGGAGATATCAGATTGGGTGAAATTTTGCTACATCTGTGTGTAAGCTAAACCTTGCACCAGCAGACACAGATATTTAAGTTCATGCCGATTGCTCTGTGGATCGCAATTTAACAGACGTTTAAGAGACCTGAAGCAACCAATTATGGGTCCTTTACTTCTCACTCAAAATCCAATCTGACATATTGGATTATATGCAAAGATGGATCATGGCCATTGAGAATGTTGGCTATATTTCTCAAGATAAACTCTTCCATCGCTATTTACGGTCCGCCGCCCCCACCCCTGCCAAATCGAATATTTATAGGGAAAAATGTTTGAGACATTCTAGTAAAAATGGTCAAGAAAGTTAGAATTTTATTAGCCTGCTGATTATATGGATCATACTGTCCATGTGAGAATAAATCTTTTTAAATATTAAAATATTGACCTGAATCAGAATAACAGAATCTTAAAAAAAAAGTAAAGATAATGCAGCATTGTTCTTATAGGTCTGTGGGTCCATAGAATTGTGACTACTTGTCCAGATAGGATGGTCAACAATATACTTTAATTTCAAAAGTTTATAGGTATGAATTTATAAGTGGTATGAAGACCATTTGCTAAACTGTTCTTTACCAGATGTCTGTACCATGTCAACGACTGAGTGGTGGTTTTGTAGCCATTAATTATTTGGTTTACCTCAAGCACCAAGTTTACACAAACTTACTAGTACATGGTGAAATCTTGCTGGACTATATTTCCTGCTTTTTCCAAGAGATCTTAATTCCTTGGCTCCCTCTTGTCCTGTGAGCTTTGGCTTCACATGAATTTTCCCAAATGCCAGCAGAGTGTTTTTGCATAAAATTCTGATTCTTCTGATTGACTCCAGTTTTAGGTTGACTTTAATAAAAGAGCCCAGACTTTCTCCCTTGTCTATTTTTTTTTTTCTTTTGTGCTTGAAACTAGAAGTTACTCAGGGAAATAATGCAGTTGGGTCAGATACTCTGATTCTTGATTAGCCTCTATGTGGGAGACTGTTAAGACTCTAGTCTTAGGAATGTGGGATGTGCTGTGGTTCCTATGATTCTGGGATGCCCAGCCCAGCCCAGCCACGAGTCACCCCCATCCTAGAGAAAGCCTTCTGTGGAGCTAACATGGAAGTCAGGCCCCTGGTGGTAGAGGGTATTGTGTGAGACAGGAGTGCTGTGTAGTTCTAGGGGTTCTGACCCAAATCTCCCACTGGAACTAAAGCTGAAGATTATTTGGGGCACTGCTAAAAGTTAACAGGCTGTCCTAGGACTGGCCTGAACTGGAACCACTCCCCGCCAAGGCCGGTGAGTTGTTGCCACCAGGGATACTTCTGGATTTGTGTTTTTTTATCTGTCAGGCCACCTGCATTCAGCCTCTGTCTATTGCCCCTGTCATATCATATCATATATCATCTATTCATATATCAGCCACGTTTTCTGGATGTGACCTTTCTATAGTTCCAGAAATGGCTTTCATTTTCCTTGCTTGAAGGAATTTTCTCCCTTTGCCAAATCTCTTAATTCTTATAGAAATAGATTACTTGCAGCTCTAAGGCAGATAGGGACTTCTTTCTGTCTTAGGACAGAAGAGGCTGATTTGACCAGTAACAGTCAAGGTGTGTGTGTGTGTGTGTGTGTGTGTGTGTGTGTGTGTGTGTGTTTCTTTTCTGTGTTTCACTATTGCATACCTTAATTCTGAAAACAAAGCCTTGTTCCAGAAAGAGTCCTGTGGGTGATCTGACTTTTTTTATTGGGTCTCTCTCCATAGAAACCCAGTTGTTAGAGAACTTTGAAGTTCCCCCTATCCAGAAAATCTGGAGAAAGATAACAGTTTAGAAAGAAATTTTTCATGGATTTCTGATCTTCCAGATGGAGAGGTGTATTTTGGAAGGTGGAGAAATTTGAGATTGAGGTGGTGCTGGGTCGTTCCTTCATCGAGGTCACGGAGCAGTAAATAGCCGGTGGAAATAGCCATTTTAGTCAACAAAGATCCTTGATGATTGTTTCAATGGGTTAGTGATATGGGTCCAAGAAGCCTAACGTCACTGGATTGGTTATTGTCTGGGTGGACAAGCATCACAGTGTTACCACCACAGGCTGAACTTCTGTGGGGTCTGGGCCATCACCCATCTGTTGCCTGGTTTTAATGTAGGATCTACTGGGAGAGTGAGAAAGATTGGTGTAAATCTTCCACCTCTGCTAGAAAATTCAAAATTTGACCTCTGCTTAGGATGCATTATTGTCATATAAAAAATGACCTAGAGGGGTAGGATAGTAAGGGTGGGAGGGAGGCTCAAGAGGGAGGGGATACGGGGATATATGTATGCATATGGCTGATTTACTTTGTTGTACAACAGAAACTAACACAGCATTGTGAAGCAATTATACTCCAATAAAGATGTATTAAAAAAATTAATACATAGATTGAGAACTTGAAGGGCCTCTCAACAATAACAGGGGATATCTATTATGTGCAAGGAGGCATTTTGGTTGTTGTGACTGGATGAAACACAAAAATGAGTCCTCCTGAGAGCCTGCAGGTTACCGGCCAACTTCTTGTTGTGAAACACTAAATGCAGAGGGAAATGCAATTCTACTCTGTAGACTTAATGTGTGTTTATATTTCTTGAACACCCACTTGCTAATTGACTTGTATCTAGAAATCATATGCATCAAAAGAAAGAAACATAAAGACTACCAAGGCTGAAGTGACATCACAGCTTGAATCTCAGATTCAGTGTTCATGCATGATAGGGACTGAGAGGAAAGATCTGGAAACTGACTCCCAGTGGGATAAGTGGAGAGAGAGTTAGGGGAAAGAAAACATCTTCAAACAAATCTATAAAAAGCTCCAGGACAGAGGAAGGAAGAGAATTAAAGTCTTCCATGACTGTAATCCCAGCAACACTAGGCAGAGGGTGGGTGGAGTCATTATGCAGGACACATGGTTTTCAGGTTGAATGCCCTAGAAAGTCAGCGCCTTGACAATAAGAATTGTCAAGATGCAGAATTCTTTTGGAGTGAGAATTCCAGACAATTTTATGCAATTTTCATTTTTTGTTGTTGTTCTATTCACTCTTTATTGTGCTGACTTATTAAAGGCACTGTGGGTACTTCAACAGTGTTAAATAGTGGTTCCTAATTTGTGTCTATTGTTTTTGATCATGTAATATTTGTCAGTTATTTTGTACTTTACTTCACTTTTTGGAAAACTAAAAGAATTATAATCGATTTTGTGAGATTCATATCTCCTTTGTTTACTCTGGAAGTCTAAAGGTAACTTCTTTTTACTTTAATTTTGTATGATAAAATAATATCATTTTTACTGACTTTATAACAGGAAAATTGGCAATATGCTTAAAATGGTTTTGTTCTTGTAAATTTCACATATGCTTTTTTAATCCAATTTTTATTTCATTTTTCCATATCAAAGAAAGATGATCCTTCAAAAATGCCCACATCTCTGAAGCATTCCTGTCTAATTCTAATGTACAGCACATTCCAAGTACCCAAAGATTTGTTTCTATTGGACTTTCATTTTTTATTATGTCTCAGAATCTTTCCAAATCTCAATCCTATTGAATCTGGAAGGAACTTTTTATGTTTATTAAATCCAACTTTCCAAACAGTAAAGGCATTTTCTTTATGGCATGGCTCACAGGCCGTGTCCTTTTCATGACTACTATTGTTCACTACATGAAGCAGCAACCACTATTATTTACTATTTTAATAATCAGGGTGCAATTGGCTCTGTAGTGGACATCTGTTGTTTTTGCCTATCTAAGATTTCTTTCCTCTTTTGGTAATAGCACGGCAATTTCCCTTCTGCCTCTTTTCTATCTTCAGTCCAAGTTGTTCATCTGGGGCTGACCCCACCCTCTAATTCAGGAGTGGGCACATGATCCAGGTGTGGCAAATGAAAATTATCTCTGGGGTTTTAGCTGATGCTCTCTGGAAATAGGTGCTCTTTTCCCCTGGAATTTCTCTCACTAAGGATCACATAAGCTTGCTGTTGGGGCCATCTTTGCCACCAGGTGTAAAGATCCTGCCTGATGCTGATAATAATAATGATGATAAAGTAGTTTATGTCTTTTAACCACTTAATCCTCTCCTAAAACCTATGAGGTGAACATTATTATTATTGCCATTTCTATCGTTAAAAGAACTGAGGCTAAGTGAAATCAGGTGATTTGTTAGTGTCAAACAGCTAAGAAGTGGTGGATCCAGGATTCTAGGTCTGGCAGCTTGCTTCTAGAGCTTATATTTTTAACCATTATACTACAGAAAAACATAACTGAAAGAGAGAAAAAACAGATTCTGGATCACATAATTTGAGCCCTTGGATCCAGCTATTCTTTACACAGCCCTGGATTTCCCTTTTGAATGAGCCAATGCATTCCCATTTTGATTTATATTAACTTGGGATGATTTTCTATTATTTTCACATGAAGGAGCCCTGGCTGGTGCCTGAAAGAGTGATGGGGAAGTCTTGGGTAAACTATGCTTCACCATGTGGCATTTGAGAAAATGCATGAAGAGAGGACTTGCTTAATAAGCCTATGCTTGCTTAACAAAGCTATGAAATGCTGGAGGGAGCATTCTGGACACATGTGATTATAATTTGAGTTGATTTTCTCTTCAGATTTATGCTTTTGTTTTTACATGGTACTATAGACTGAATGTTTGTGTCCCCCAAAGTTCATATGTTGAAATCTTATCTCCAACATGATGGGGTTTGAAGGTGGGGTCTTGGGAAGTGATTAGACCATGAGGATGAAGCCCTCATGAATGGGATTTGTGCCCTTATAAAAGAGACCCCAGAGGGCTCCCTTGCCTCTTCTACCATGTGAGGACACAGCAAGAAGACAGCTGTCTGTGGACCAGGAAGTGGGCTCCCACCAAATACCAGATCTGCCAGAATCTTGATCTTGGACTTCCTAGCCTCCAGAGCTATGAGAAATAAATTTCTGTTGTTTATAACAGTCTAGTATTCTGTTATAGCAGCCCAAACAGACAAAGACACATGGTTAAGAACTAGATGTAAGTCACTTACGCCCCTACTTGTGTAAACTATAAGAAAATCCTCATTAACTAATGACTTTTTGCCTTTTAAATAAAAATAATCACATCTCTAGAATATAGTTATGAATATATAAAAGACCTAAGGAACACAGTTGGACCCCAACTAGCTTAAGTTAAAAGACGTTTATAGTCATGTAACTGGGGTTTGCTATAACTGGGTTTGGCTGATCCAGGAATTAATGTTGCCACTAGGATCCATTCTTGGTCTCCTACTTCTGGGTTGGCTCCATCCTCAGGCTCTACAAAAGGGCCTCTGGCATCTCTGGGCTACTCCACAGCCACAGTGGAGGGAAGCTTCACTTCTTCAGCCACCCAGCCTGGTAGGGAGGAGAGTGTATATCTTGGCATTTCCTCATAAGGGCTAGGTTTCTCTCTGACTTGGGTTAAGTGAGATGCTGATGGGTTTAAGCCAATCAAGCTGCACCCCTTGTGTCATGGAATCACAGGGCTGAAAATGGAGAGTGGGACTGAGGGAGGAAACTCTAGATATTGATGTTAAGAAAGAAAGTGAAAAAAATAGTAATAGTAATAATAATAGTGCTACCGGTGGTAGTTGTAATAGTGATGATAATAATAATAATGGCTGTATGTGTTAGCATATATTAACATATCTAATTCTTACCACAACTCTATGAGAAGGGTACCATTAACTTCTCACTTTACAGATGAAGTCACTAAGACACAGAGAGATTAAGTTCACACCCCTAGGAAGTGACAGAGCCAGGATTCCCACAAACACTCTGGCTATAGAACCCTTACTCTTCACTTGGTTATGTTAAGAATGGATGCTGAGTCGCAAACAGTGAGTGTCCTACCTTCAGTTTCCACCCATCAATGATAATCTTTGGCCTTTTATTTAAGAGCCTGTAACATGCAGCAATGTTTAGTGCTGTGCTCTAAAATCCATGCCTCATTTGGTCTGTTTGCAGGGATTGTGTGGGGTAGCCTATCAGTTTCTGAACTCTGGTACTTCAGACCATTATCTCTATGCCTTTATTCTTACTGAAGGTGATGATAAAGCACTATATTTCTTAGTGTATCATCTCTGCAGCTGATCCCAACCATGCCTAAATCTAGGATGCCTATTAAATATCCTTCTCTCCTGTTTGTTTTCATGGCCATCTCTTACATAATCAAAATAAGATTGGAACTGTAAGTGTGAAACATTATTGCTTCGTGCCATATAGAATAGGTGCCATCTAATAGGAGCCATCTTCTGTTTGGTTTAATTTTTGTTTTCTTTTTCCTGGTAGGTAAATTTGGCACATAATAGGAAATGTTTATTTCCTCTGACTTTGGATACAAAAGCTTATTGTCAGATAAGTTGACTGCCTTTGATACCACTTTTTTTTCTTTTTAAGAACTAACTACAATTTTGCCCACTCACTTCCTTTCTCCAAAATATATTTTGGACATAAACTTGTTTAAAAAAACTAAGCCAACACATTCTCTATGCCATGAAAACATAAGATACTGTTACCAGACCAAGTCAACTGGATGAATAACAGCATCCTAGGAGAATAACTATATCCATTTCTAAAGTTCTTTTATTCAGTTAACATCTGTCTCATTGCAGTTATTCTTAGTATTTCTTAAACTACTGGAATCAATACAATGCTTAGTCTTAAGTTATTCTTTACTGAAGATCTTGTTAAAAAATGTTGAAATTCTCTTTCTGTCATTGGGAAAAGCTCCCTTAGAGTAAATGTGAATTTTCAAAATCTGGTTGAGGAGATGGGATTTGTGAAGCCTGATTAGCTAAACCTTCTGTGGTTTTAGATTCAGGCCTGAATATACTGAAAGAAGCAGATTCCATAAAATGAAGTGACAGCTCAATTGGTTTGATAAGCCTTTGCAGAAATATAGATTTTCCACTGTCTTTCCTTAAGCCTTTCCTTAACCTCAGAAATAATTCTACATTTGACACTGGTATGACATAGCTCCTCTCACAGTTATGATAGAAAAATCAAATAAGGATTTGGAGAAGCAGAGGGTTCTTCTATGAGACAGTAGGGTAAGCCATTAAATCCCAGATGGTAGGACTTCCCTTGTGGCACAGTGGTTAAGAATCCGCCTGCCAAGGCAGGGGACATGGGTTTGAGCCCTGGTCCGGCAAGATCCCACATGCTGTGGAGCAATGAAGCCCGTGCGCCACAACTACTGAGCTTGCGCTCTAGAGCCCGCAAGCCACAACTACTGAGCCCATGTGCACAGCTACTGAAGCCCCCATGCCTAGAGCCTGTGCTCCACAAGAGAAGCCACCGCAATGAGAAGCCCACGCACTGCAACAAAGAGTAGCCCCCACTCGCCGCAACTAGGGAAAGCCTGCGTGCAGCAACGAAGACCCAATACAGCCAAAAATAAATAAATAAAAAAAAAATAAATTTATATATATATAAAAAATTCCAGGTGGTAGATTCTGCTCAGATGCCACCATTCTCTCCTCCAGTGCCAGGATAAATGTCATCACAGTGTGCTGGTTCTAGCTGAGTTTGGACGTGATGGCCAAGTCCTGCTCAAAACTGTGCTCCAGGCATCTACCACAAACTGATCGGCATGCAAAGTAAAATCCTTTTCCAGTCCTGTTCAACCATCAGTAGAGAGAGCAAGTAACTCTTCCTGTAATCACGGAGGAAGGAGAAAAGGGAGGTTTTAACATTTAATGAACAACTATCATATGTTAAGCACTGTGCTGAGAAATTTTGCACACTTATCACATTGAATCCTTTTAATAATCAGAGAGGTTGGTGCCCTGGTTTCCACTGTTCTTAAGTGGAAACAGAGGCTCAGGGCCAAAGTCACAGAGCTGGTAGGTTAAGTGATGGAGCAGGGATTCAAGTCCAAGTCTGAATCTGAAGGCCATATTTCACTTGCTTTTTAAGCCTTTTTTAGAATCATTTTTAATAATCAATTGTTTATATGATTTTAAATGTATAGGTTTGGGAAAATGGCTGGAAGTATAGTTTACCATGGATTTATTAATTTCTGCAACAGATATCCATTGAGCACCTACCAGGTACTGGGGATATCGTGGTGAACACATCAGATAAAAAACACTGCCACCTTTGTGGAGCTTACATTCTAGTCAGAGGGACCAGCCAGTGCAAATGCCCTAATGGTGTTATCCCTGGAATGTCTGAGCTCCAGTGTGCCTGGAACAGAACGACTGAGGGATAAAGTGATGGAGGAAGCTGAGTGCCAGGCTGTGGGTTTTTTAGGTCATGGTATAGATTTTGGTTGAATGTGTTAGGGAGCAACTGAAGACTTGGAACAGAGGGGTGATGTGATTGGACATATTTTAAAAGGATCACCCTAGCTTCTGTGAGGAACGTAGACTGGGAACTGGAGGAGGATGAAAGCAAGGAGAGCAGCTGTAATAATCCAAGTTAAATATGGTAGTGGCTTGGGCCAGAGAGGAAGTGGAGATAAGAGGTCGTATTCTGGGTACAGCAGTGATCTGAAGGATTGTATGTAGGTTATGAGATAATAAGATGAATCAAGGATGAACCCTGGAGATTCTGGCCTGAGCAACTGGAAGGATGGAACTTCCATTAGCTGGGACAGTCAGTAGAGATTTGTGGGTAGGGAAGATCAAGATTTCAGTTTTGGAGACGGTGTGTCAATTGGACAGAGACATGTATGGTCCTAGATTTCAGGGGAGAGATGGGGCTTGGGATAGATTTGCCTCCCTGGAGAAATGAGAAACCTCTCGAAGTTAGAGGAGCAAAGGAGACTGAGGAGAGCAAGGAGAGAGCCTCAAGGAGGAACATAAGGAAACGTGGTGTCCAGGAGACAAGTGAGGAAGGTATTTCCCAGAGGAGGCAGTAATCAACAGTGCTGAATGCTGCTGACTTTTTTTTTTTTAGATTTGCTTTATACATTTATTCTTCATTTTGCAAAAGAATCTGTAAAAGCTTTATTGTAAAATAAAACAGATTTAAAAAGCCACATAAAACAAATGTATAGTTATTATATTACTATTGTTGTTACTTATTTTTATAAGATGGACTTCCTTATAAACTCCCCAGGTCAAGAAATAGAAGTTTGCCAGCCATCCCAGAAATCCTTTCATGTGCTCCAATCCCAACTTATGCTTTTCTCTGAGAGTAACCAGACTCCTGGCTTCTATAGCAGTCACCTCCTTGTGTGTATATTTCTAATAGTTTATCGCTCATCCCTAATTGGGGGCATGCTAAGGATATACAGCTTAGCCGTAAAAGAAGTCGTTTAAGTCTCTTTTAGTTTACAGGTTTCACCTACTTCTTTTTCTTTTCCCTATAATTTATCTGTTAGAAAACCCCAGGGCATTTGATCTGTAGAGTTTCCCACAGTCCTGATTTATTGGTTGCATCCTATGGTATAGCTCAATATGTTCCTCTGTTCTCTCTTTTTTTAAAAAATTATTATTATTATTTTTTAATTGGTCATCAATTTTATACACATCATTGTATACATGTCAATCCCAATCTCCCAATTCAGCACACCACCATCCCCACCCCACTGCAGTTTTCCCCCCTTGGTGTCCATACATTTGTTCTCTACATCTGTGTCTCAACTTCTGCCCTGCAAACCGGTCCATCTGTACCATTTGTCTAGGTTCCACATACATGCGTTAATATACGATATTTGTTTTTCTCTTTCTGACTTACTTCACTCTGTATGACAGTCTCTAGATCCATCCACGTCTCAACAAATGACTCAATTTCGTTCCTTTTTATGGCTGAGTAATATTCCATTGTATATATGTACCACTTCTTCTTTATCCATTCATCTGTTGATGGGCATTTAGGTTGCTTCCATGACCTGGCTATTGTAAATAGTGCTGCAATGAACATTGGGGTGCATGTGTCTTTTTGAATGACGGTTTTCTCTGGGTATATGCCCAGTAGTGGGATTGCTGGATCATATGGTAATTCTATTTTTAGTTTTTTAAGGAACCTCCATATTGTTCTCCATAGTGGCTGTATCAATTTACATTCCCACCAACAGTGCAAGAGGGTTCCCTTTTCTCCACACCCTCTCCAGCATTTGTTGTTTGTAGATTTTCTGATGATGCCCATTCTAACTGGTGTGAGGTGATACCTCATTGTAGTTTTGATTTGCATTTCTCTAATAATTAGTGAGGTTGAGTAGCTTTTCATGTGCTTCTTGGCCATCTCTATGTCTTCTTTGGAGAAATGTCTAATTAGGTCTTCTGCCCATTTTTGGATTGGGTTGTTTGTTTCTTTAATATTGAGCTGAATGAGCTGTTTATATTTTTGGAGATTAATCCTTTGTCCATTGATTTGTTTGCAAATATTCTCTCCCATTCTGAGGGTTGTCTTTTTGTCTTGTTTATGGTTTCCTTTGCTGGGCAAAAGCTTTGAAGTTTCATTAGGTCCCATTTGTTTATTTTTGTTTTTATTTCCATTACTCTAGGTCGTGGATCAAAAAAGATCTTGCTGTGATTTATGTCAAAGAGTGTTCTTCCTATGTATTCCTCTAAGAGTTTTATAGTGTCCAGTCTTACATTTAGGTCTCTAATCCATTTTGAGTTTATTTTTGTGTATGGTGTTAGGGAGTGTTCTAATTTCATTCTTTTACATGTAGCTGTTCAGTTTTCCCAGCACCACTTATTGAAGAGACTGTCTTTTCTCCATTGTAAATCTTTGCCTCCTTTGTCATAGATTAGTTGACCATAGGTGCGTGGGTTTACCTCTGGGCTTTCTATCTTGTTCCATTGATCTATGTTTCTGTTTTTGTGCCAGTACCATATTGTCTTGATTACTGTAGCTTTGTAGTATAGTCTGAAGTCAGGGAGTCTGATTCCTCCAGCTCCATTTTTTTGCCTCAAGACTACTTTGGCTATTCGGGGTCTTTTGTGTCTCCATACAAATTTTAAGATGATTTGTTCTAGCTCCGTAAAAAATGCCATTGGTAATTTGATAGGGATTGCATTGAATCTGTAGATTGCTTTGGGTAGTAGAGTCATTTTCACAATGTTGATTCTTCCAATCCAAGAACATGGTATATCTCTCCATCTGTTGGTATCATCTTTAATTTCTTTCATCAGTGTCTTATAGTTTTCTGCATACAGGTCTTTTGTCTCCCTAAGTAGGTTTATTCCTAGGTATTTTATTCTTTTTGTTGCAATGGTAAATGGGAGTGTTTCCATAATTTCTCTTTCAGATTTTTCATTGTTAGTGTATAAGAATGCAAGAGATTTCTGTGCATTAATTTTGTATCCTGCAACTTTACCAAATTCATTGATCAGCTCTAGTAGTTTTCTGGTGGCATTTTTAGGATTCTCTATGTATAGTATCATGTCATCTGCAAACAGTGACAGTTTTACTTCTTCTTTTCCAACTTGTATTCCTTTTATTTCTTTTTCTTCTCTGATTGCCATGGCTAGGACTTCCAAAACTATGTTGAATAATAGTGGTGAGAGTGGACATCCTTGTCTTGTTCCTGATCTTAGAGGAAATGCTTTCAGTTTTTCACCGTTGACAATGATGTTTGCTGTGGGTTTGTCGTATATGGCCTTTATTATGTTGAGGTAGGTTCCCTCTATGCCCACTTTCTGGAGAGTTTTTATCATAAATGGGTGTTGAATTTTGTCAAAAGCTTTTTCTGCATCTATTGAGATGATCATATGGTTTTTCTTCTTCAATTTGTTAATATGGTATTTCACATTGATTGATTTGTGTATATTGAAGAATCCTTGCATCCCTGGGATAAATCCCACTTGATCGTGGTGTATGATCCTTTTAATGTGTTGTTGGATTCTGTTTGCTAGTATTTTGTTGAGGATTTTTGCATCTATATTCATCAATGATATTGGTCTGTAATTTTCTTTTTTTGTAGTATCTTTGGTTTTGGTATCAGGGTGATGGTGGCCTCATAGAATGTGCTTGGGAGTGTTCCTTCCTCTGCAATTTTTTGGAAGAGTTTGAGAAGGATGGGTGTTAGCTCTTCTCTAAATGTTTGATAGAATTCACCTGTGAAGCCATCTGGTCCTGGACTTTTGTTTGTTGGAAGATTTTTAATCACAGTTTCAATTTCATTACTTGTGATTGGTCTGTTCATATTTTCTGTTTCTTCCTGGTTCAGTCTTGGAAGGTTATACCTTTCTAAGAATTTGTCCATTTCTTCCAGGTTGTCCATTTTATTGGCATAGAGTTGCTTGTAGTAGTCTCTTAGGATGCTTTGTATTTCTGCGGTGTCTGTTGTAACTTCTCCTTTTTCATTTCTAATTTTATTGATTTGAGTCCTCTCCCTCTTTTTCTTGATGAGTCTGGCTAATGGCTTATCAATTTTATCTTCTCAAAGAACCAGCTTTTAGTTTTATTGATCTTTGCTATTGTTTTCTTTGTTTCTATTTCATTTATTTCTGCTCTGATCTTTATGATTTCTTTCCTTCTGCTAACTTTGGGTTTTGTTTGTTCTTCTTTCTCTAGTTCCTTTAGGTGTAAGGTTAGATTGTTTACTTGAGATTTTTCTTGTTTCTTGAGGTAGGCTTGTATAGCTATAAACTTCCCTCTTAGAAATGTTTTTGCTGCATCCCATAGGTTTTGTATTGTCGTGTTTTCATTGTCATTTGTCTCTAGGTATTTTTTGATTTCCTCTTTGATTTCTTCAGTGATCTCTTGGTTATTTAGTAATATATTGTTTAGCCTCCATGTGTTTGTGCTTTTCACGTTTTTTTCCCTGTAATTCATTTCTAATCTCATAGCGTTGTGGTCAGAAAAGGTGCTTGATATGATTTCAATTTTCTTAAATTTACTGAGGCTTGATTTGTGACCCAAGATGTGATCTATCCTGGAAAATGTTCCGTGTGCCCTTGAGAAGAAAGTGTAATCTGCTGTTTTTGGATGGAATGTCCTATAAATATCAATCAAATCTATCTGGTCTATTGTGTCATTTAAAGCTTCTGTTTCCTTATTTATTTTCATTTTGGATGATCTGTCCATTGGTGTAAGTGAGGTGTTAAAGTCCCCCACTATTATTGTGTTCCTGTCGATTTCCTCTTTTATAGCTGTTAGCAGTTGCCTTATGTATTGAGGTGCTCCTATGTTGGGTGCATATATATTTATAATTGTTATATCTTCTTTTTGGATTAATCCCTTTATCATTATGTAGTGTCCTTCCTTGTCTCTTGTAACATTCTTTATTTTAAAGTCTATTTTATCTGATATGAGTATAGCTACTCCAGCTTTCTTTTGATTTCCATTTGCATGGAATATCTTTTTCCATCCTCTCACTTTCAGTCTGTACGTGTCCCTAGGTCTGAAGTGGGTCTCTTGTAGACAGCATATATATGGGTCTTGTTTTTGTATCCATTCAGCAAACCTGTGTCTTTTGGTTGGAGCATTTAATCCATTCATGTTTAAGGTAATTATCGATATGTATGTTCCAATGACCATTTTCTTAATTGTTTTGGGTTTGTTTTTGTAGGTCCTTTTCTTCTCTTGTGTTTCCCACTTAGAGAAGTTCCTTTAGCATTTGTTGAAGAGCTGGTTTGGTGGTGCTGAATTCTCTTAGCTTTTGCTTGTCTGTAAAGCTTTTGATTTCTCCATCAAATCTAAATGAGATCCTTGCTGGGTAGAGTAATCTTGGTTGTAGATTCTTCCCTTTCATCACTTTAAGTATATCATGCCACTCCCTTCTGGCTTGTAGAGTTTCTGCTGAGAAATCAGCTGTTAACCTTATGGGATTTCCCTTGTATGTTATTTGTCATTTTTCCCTTGCTGCTTTCAATAATTTTCCTTTGTCTTTAATTTTTGCCACTTTGATTACTATGTGTCTCGGCGTGTTTCTCCTTGGGTTTATCCTGTATGGGACTCTCTGCGCTTCCTGGACTAGGGTGGCTATTTCCTTTCCTATGTTAGGGAAGTTTTCGACTATAATCTCTTCAAATATTTTCTCGGGTCCTTTCTCTCTCTCTTCTCCTTCTGGGACCCCTATAATGCAAATGTTGTTGCGTTTAATGTTGTCCCAGAGGTCTCTTAGGCTGTCTTCATTTCTTTTCATTCTTTTTTCTTTAGTCTGTTCCACGGCAGTGAATTCCACCATTCTGTCTTCCAGGTCACTTATCTGTTCTTCTGCCTCAGTTATTCTGCTACTGATTCCTTCTAGTGTAGTTTTCATTTCAGTTATTGTATTGTTCATCTCTGTTTGTTTGTTCTTTAATTCTTCTAGGTCTTTGTTAAACATTTCTTGCATCTTCTCGATCTTTGCCTCCATTCTTATTCTGAGGTCTTAGATCATCTTCACTATCATTATTCTGAATTCTTTTTCTGGAAGGTTGCCTATCTCCACTTCATTTAGTTGTTTTTCTGGGGTTTTATCTTGTTCCTTCATCTGGTACATAGCCCTCTGCCTTTTCATCTTGCCTATGTTTCTGTGAATGTGGTTTTTGTTCCACAGGCTGCAGGATTGTAGTTTTTCTTGCTTCTGCTGGCTGCCCTCTGGTGTTTGAGGCTATCTAAAAGACTTGATGGGAGGCTCTGGTGGTGGGTAGAGCTGACTGTTGCTGTGGTGGTCAGAGCTCAGTAAAACTTTAATCCACTTGACTGTTGATGGGTGGGGCTGGGTTCCCTCCCTGTTGGTTGTTTTGCCTGAGGTAACCCAACACTGGAGCCTACCTGGGCTCTTTGGTGGGGTTAATGACCGACTCTGGGAGGGCTCACGCCAAGGAGTACTTCCCAGAACTTCTGCTGCCAGTGTCCTTGTCCACACGGTGAAACAGAGCCACCCCCCACCTCTGCAGGAGACCTTCCAACACTAGCAGGTAGGTCTGGTTCAGTCTCCCCCGGGGTCACTGTTCCTTCCCCTGGGTCCCAATGCACACACTATTTTGTGTGTGCCCTCCAAGAGTGGGCTCTCTGTTTCCCTCAGTCCTGTCAAAGTCCTGCAATCAATTCCCACTAGGCTTCAAAGTCTGATTCTCTAGGAATTCCTCCTCCCGTTGCTGGACCCCCAGGTTGGGAAGCCTGACGTGGGGCTCAGAACCTTCACTCCAGTGGGTAGACTTCTGTGGTATAAGTGTCCGCCAGTCTGTGAGTCACCCACCCAGCAGTTATGGAATTTGATTTTACTCTGATTGCACCCCTCCTACCGTCTCATTGTGGCTTCTCCTTTGTCTTTGGATGTGGGGTATCTTTTTTGGTGAGTTCCAGTGTCTTCCTGTCGATGATTGTCCAGCAGCTAGTTGTGATTCTGGTGTTCTCCTCTGTTTTCTATATTTTTGTTGATTGACAGCTGGATGCAGAAGTTGTTCAGACTCAGTACTGCCCCTTTGGCAAGACTAGTGCTGTATGCTCAGAATCTGCTCTGCTACTGGGCTACACTTTGGCACCACTAAGGTGGTGGTGAGCTCTTTCTCTCATAAAGCACACGGTATCTGCTCCTCTCTTTTGTGGTGATTTTAATAGCCATTCATGCTCATTACCTAAATCTATTAATTCTTTAGAGCTTGCAAAAGAATGGCATTCTTATTCTATAATTTCTTCTTCATTTATTACTTGGAATATTTTACAATAAGATGATTTCTATCATCCACTTGGTGGGTACCCAGGGGTACTCAGTTTATGTAGCAATGACAATGTATATGCTTGACTCTTCTTTTTTTTTTTTTATGATGCCACAGATTTCATTAATCTGCAGGCTAAAATACAGAGATATATGACATACTTAAAAGTTTTACCACAGCTGGGTGGATATAAAGAAGAAAATTTCATAGAGGCTGCTAACTTTCAAGTAAGAAGGGGACTGACTACTGACTGTGGGATTTTGCAATGTCTAGGTCACTGGTGATCTTGACAAGAGTGGTTTTGGTGGAGTTGATGGGAGCAAAAAACTGACTGGAGAGGTTTAAGAGAAGGATCAGAGAAATTGGAGGTTCTTTTTCTTTTAAAGAAAGGATTAACAGCATAGTTTTTCATGCTGATGGGAAAGACCTAATAAAAGGGAAAAAACTGATATAGAGGATAGAGGGAGAATTGTCAATGAGAGGAAAGGTGTTCACAAGTTTTTGCAATGAAGAAGGAGATAAAAATATTTCTTCTTGGTGATCTTATAATGACAGCTTTGTCACTGAAATATGGTTTCAAGTGGTGTATCTTAGTGATATCAGAATCTCAAACGGCCTGATCCATTATTTGAAAGCTGACATATCAGGATTTTAAATGTTGGAGCTAAAATGGCAGGATTTGTTACAAAGATTGACCTATAGTGAAAAGGGCTCCACTGCTGAGAGTCCGATTTCTTTCCCCCAGGACATGATGATGTTCTTCACCGGCCCCAGAAAAAAAAAATGATTATGTATGATTAGGGTATATTTGAAAACCATACCTAAATGTTATAGTAGAACCTGAAAAAATGCTGTCAGAATTGGACGCTGTCCAAGTAGATTTGGAATTGGTTCAAATCGCTAAACTTCCTGCTCTCTTTTGTGATGTACTCCTTGACTTAGCATCTGGCAGAGTTTTGAGAGTGATCTTCAGTGAAAAATCATCATATAATTTTTGGATTCTTTGCTTAATTCAGTTATAAGCTCTCTGACAGACCCATCCTCAATTGCCATTCCTGATATCTACAATTGTGATTTAGGATTTTACAGCTTATTAGAGATAAAGTGTAAGAAAATAAATCACCCATATGTGGATGGAAACTGATGTAAGTTGGTGTGGAGCTGGATGCCTTGATGAAAAATTGCAAACAATATTCTACTTCTCACTTACATGTAATCATTATTTATTATATTTTTATTATTTAATGTTGGGATGAGTTCTGTCTCTTTTTTTTTAACCTAAAATTCATAGCACTGTGTCAACTGACTGCCCATGATGTGTTCTTCAGTTGTCAAAAGTTGGAGAAACACTAGTCTAGGTCATGCAGGGACATGTAGCCTTTGGAAAAAAATTTGGATTGTATTCAAGGGCAGTGGGAAGCCACTGAAACACATTAAGCAGGGGACTGATATAGTTTTATCAGTGTTTTAAACAAAGATCCTCTAGTTATATTGGTT
Organism: Balaenoptera musculus; assembly: GCF_009873245.2. Lineage (NCBI taxonomy): Eukaryota > Metazoa > Chordata > Mammalia > Artiodactyla > Balaenopteridae > Balaenoptera > Balaenoptera musculus. The sequence continues at coordinate 137,759,426 of NC_045786.1, read as the reverse complement.
AGAGAGGTACAAATGTGGAATTACAGAGATCAATAAGAAATTGACAGTTGATGGTTACTTGGACTAGAGTGGTGGCAAAGTAGACAATAATATTTAGCATCTATTGAGTACTTACTATAATGATCCTATGAAATAGATACTGTTATTGGTCCCAGTTTTACAGATGAAGAAACTGAGGCACAATGAAGCAAAGTAATTTGTCTAATGACACACAGCTAAGAGATTGGAACTTGGATTTCAATCCAAATAATCTGATTCCATAGTTCATGATCTTAATCACTGAACTATTTGCCTTTCTTAGATGGAGGTGAAAAAAGTAGATAAAGATATATTTAGAGATAAGATCAAGAGGACTTGATAATGAATGGGCTATGGGTGGTGATGAAATAGAAGACTCAGAGGTGACTCCCATGTTTCTCCCTGAATCAACTAGAAGGATTCCATATTTATTGAAACAGAGAAAGACTGAAGGATACACAGATTTGGAGTGCAGCTTGGCAGGTAGAGGCTAAGATGCCTGTGAGACATTCAAGTGAAGATATCCAGTAGGCTGCGGCCCATGTTGAATTACAGCTCAGGAGAGAGGTCTGGGCTTGAAGAGATCTATCTGGGAACTGGCAGCTTATTGGAAACCATGGTTGTGCTTTGAGTCAGCCCACAAACAATGCAGTACCTGACACGAAATGGGGGCCCAGTGATGCTGAATGAATTTGTAGAAGAACCATGGATCTTTGGATTTGCTGTGCACCATATATAGTACAGACTCCTGCTATTCAAAGTTTATCTTTCTGGATGTTAGGTGGTTAATAATATCCACTTGAAACAATCTCACTCCTCAGATGTTTCCAATGAAACTACTGTGAAAGAAAAACACTCTGAGAACTTCCCTGGTGGTCCAGTGGTTAAAACTTCGCCTTCCAATGCAAAGGGTGTGGGTTTGATCCCTGGTCCGGGAGCTAAGATCCCACATGCCTTGCAGCCAAAAAACCAAAACATAAAACAGAAGTAATATTGTAACGAATTCAATAAAGGCTTTAAAAATGGTCCACATCAAAAAAATCTTAAAAAAAAGATAAACACTGAAAAATATCCATTTTGAATATGTCCATGAACAGTTAAAACCGTCTGTTTAATGAGTAGCCTTAATGATCTGTATTCTTAGTTTGCTAAGAGATAAACCTTTTTTTTTCTTTTTAGTTCTAGAACTCCCCAGTATTATTAACCAAGATAGTGGGTATTGAAAACAATAACTTTTCTTATCTTTCACATCTTAATAACCTCATGTTTTAAGATAGTTTGGACATTTTAAAACTTAGAATAACTTTAAAGAAGAATTGTAAGAATATTGTAAAGAACTCCCATGCATTCGAAATGCAGATTCACCAATTATTAGCATTTTGCCACATTTGCTTTATCATGCCTTCTCCCTCTATATTATACACATAGTATTTCCCGGACCTTTTTGAGAATATGTTGCAGACATCATATTCCTTTACTCCTAAATACTTAAATATGTATTTCCTAAAAATAAGCTCATTCTCATGTATAGCTATAGTACAGTGCTTAAATTCAGGAAATAATAACATCTTTATAATACCATTTTATAATTTGCGATCTATATGCAAGTTTCTTCATAGCAATCTGTCCCCCATTCCCACACCCCCTCCAGTAGAGGATCCAACCTAAGATCATGCATTTCATTTAGTCATCATGTCTCTTTAAATCTCCTTTAGTTTGGACAGTTCCTCAGCCTTTATTTGTATTTCAAGATGTAATTTTTGAAGAAAATAGATCGATGTTTTATAAAATGCTCCTCACTTTAGGTTTAGCTGATGTTTTCTCAGGATCAGATTCAGGTTATGCACTTTTGGTAGGAATGCTATATAAGTTACAGTTATATTTAAAAAAATATTTTATTGGAGTGTAGTTGATTTACAATATGTTAGTTTCAGGTGTACAGCAAAGTGAATCAGATATATATATATATATATATATATATATATATATATATATATATATATATATATATATATATATATATATACACACACACATACACACATACACACACACACACACACATATATATACATATATGTATATGTGTGTATATATATATATCTTATATATATCCCCCTGGTAACCATAAGTTTGCTTTCTACATCTGTAACTCTATTTCTATTTTGTAGATAAGTTCATTTTTGCAGTTAGGGTTGTATTATTCCCAGTGCACCACATCAGGAGGTAAATGATGCCAGTTTACTTGATTATTGGTGATGCTAACTTTGGTCACTTGGTTAAAGTGGTACTTGCCAGACTCTTCAGAATAAAGTTATAATTTTCCCTTTATAATATTAAGTAATCTGAAAGAGTTAAATTTTAGGGTAAAGCTTTTCCCCTAAAAGCTACATCTACAACTCAAAACCTGGTTTGTTAATTGCCAGATCCCTAGGAAGAAGATGCACTAGGAATCTAGAAGCAAGTTAACTGAACCCGGCATGGGACCAGTATTAATTTGTTCAGCTTCTAAGAAGCATTTGTCTAAATCTCTCAGTCACACCATGGGGTTAAGCTGGCAGGGTGGCGGCACCAGATCACATTCCTGATGTGGTTAGAGCCCATTCTAGAAGACAGAAGAAAACATCTGGTCTTTGTACCACCCCTACCCTACTTTCCCTCACAACCAAAATCTAAAGAGAGGCTCTCTGATTATTATTCCATATACACCCACATTATTTTACATAAATTACCATGGCCTTATCTTCCCCTTTCATAAAGATTTTAATATTCCTAGTATCCTGGAATTGGGTATTGTGTTTCTTCCTTGTCTCTTACTCCCAACACTTATCAATCTTCAAATGCCAAAACAGGGCTTAAAACATCAAGAATCTTTTCATATATTTTTGAAGAAATGTGCAACAAAGCTTGTTTTCATTTTATTCTTGAGTTAAATGGTTATCCTCTTAGACCTATTATCATCAGTTTTAACACAAATTCTGTAACAGCCACAAAAACATGAAAACTAACATACTTGTGTAAGGCTTTATGCATATTTTTATTTTATAAATTTCTAATGAGTCATCCAGTATGAATGTTGGCAGACACACATAAAATAGAACAGTTCTGTGATTTTTCATACTCTGATAATATTAGGCCACATTTTGTCTTGTTCCACATCTGCTCAGAGATTACAACAAGTTTACCAAAATTCCTGCTGTATAAGGATTGCTCTAAATGACAGAGATTTCAGAGAGAATTCCCTTTAAGCATGAATATTCAAGTAAGACATTTGCGCTTAATCCTCTCCCATAAAAATTGGCTTCTTTGTCCTGTATTTCTGGCTGCTTAACCCTCAAATGAGCTCCACTGAGTTAAAAATAATTATAGAAAATGTATTCCATTCAATCATATTGTCTCCATGATTGACCCCCAAGGTAATGGAATGGATCAGATAATAGAAAGAAAAGTATATCTCATGCTCTTTAGTAGTGTAACAGATCTGGTAATAATCAATTGTCTTATACACTATGAATAAATTAAAAAATATTTACTATCCATATTGAAACAGGAACCTCACCTCATTTGGTCAAGTACTGAGACTGGACACTTCAAAAATATACATTGCTGACAAGAAAAACTAATCCTAGACCAATAGTAGGTTGAATACTTTGAGTGCTCTTAGAATACCTTTCAACTAAATCAAAACTACAGAAAATTTTTTGTGGCCTTGAATACATTGAACTTTATAATAAATTATAAGAAATTTTCTTGCCTGACATGGTTTTAGACTCTCTTACAGTGTTCAATTGCAGCAAGACACTTTTCCTGTGGGGGGATATTGAAAGACCCTAATAATTTTATAGTGTTCCCATTATTTTCCTTTCATGGAAAGAATATCAACCAATCTCAAATTGACCTCAAACATTATTTAAAACTAAGTCACAGAGGGTATATTAGTTAGGGTAAAGGCTAAGGTACTATAGCAAAGAAACTGAATAATACTGTAGCTTAAAGAGTGTAGAAGCCTATTTCTCTTGTGCTATAGTCTAGTGCATCTAGACTGGTGGGTACTTCCGCTCCACATAGTCACTCAGGAAACCAGGTTCCCTTCACCTTGTTTCTGTGCTGTTTTCTAGGATGTTGTCTTCGTCGTTGCATGGTTGAAGTTAGGTTATAAGCACATCCATGTTTCAGTCTTACAGAAAGAGAAGAGAGTAGGAAGAAGTGCATGTCCAATGTCTTAAAGTCCAGACCAAGAAACGGCACACATTTATTCTGCTCACGTTCCTTAGCTACATGGTTACTAAATGTAAGGGAGGCTGGGAAATGCCGTCTAGCTGGGCAGTTGTGTACCCAGTGAAAATTGTATTACTATGAAAGAAGAGGTGGACATTTAATTCCATAGAGAGGTTTGATAACGTGCCCAAGGCTACACAACTAGTAAGTGAAAGAGGAAGTAGGATTCAAACCCAGGCAGTCTTGTTCCTTAAATAATGGCCTTAAATATTATTTCAGTTTTCATTGCTGTATAACAACCATCCCAAAACGTACTTACTTTTTATGATTCTGTGGGTTGGCTGGGTGGCTCTTCTGTTGCCTGGAATCACTCATGTGGCTACATTCAGCTCTCAGATTGGCTAAAGTCTGGATTCGGTTCAAGTGGGGCACCTTGATTCTTTTTCTTGTGGCTTTCCCACGTGATTAGCTTAGGCTTCCTTACCATGTGTAAGGCAGGATTCCAACAGGGAGTGTTCTAGGATCATAGAATTAGAAGCTACATGGTCTCTGAAAACCTGGCATTGGTAGGCACACATCTTCACTTCTACTGCATTCTTTTGGTAAAATCAGGTCAGAGGGCCAGTGCAGATTTAATGGGTGGTTCCATAGCTTTATGAGAGTAGTAAAAAACTCTAGTTGCAAAAGGTATATGGGGTGGGAGCTACTGTTGTGTCCATCTTTCTAAACTATTTACCAAAAATACTAGGCAATTCTACTTCTCAAAATCTAGGATTGGAGAGCACCTAGGGAAATTATAGCGATCCCCTGATCCAGGTGTGAAATTCACATATGAGCTACATGGGATCCGTGTTCTTCCCATTTTCATTCTGCCCTAGGGAAGATCAAGACAGGAAGTGTTCAGGATTAGATTAAAAGACCAAGGAAGAATGTCTGGTTCTGAATAGGTGATACATACCATTACCTTCCTATGGTATAATGTGTTACATTTTGGGGTGTGTTCAAAGAACTAGGAGGCTTAATGAGTGAATATATGTTAGTTGTGTTCACTAGAGGGCACTCTCGGGTGGCAATGACTTCTGGGGTATAACCAAGAGATGTTCTCTGCATAAAAAGATCTGGATCTTGGGGTTAGGATGTCTCTGAATCCACAGGGAGAGTCTGTGAGAAGCAGAGAACCTGAGCTCTCTAGGGCAAGGTAGAGGGGCCAGTGTTGTTTCAAGCAGGAGTCAGAGATCTGGAAGGCAGTCAGCAGTGGGAAGTAATGTTCACTGGGTATGATGGGCAAAGGGATCAGTTGGGAGCTTTTGTATAAAATACTACATTGCAGGGCTTCCCTGGTGGCGCAGTGGTTGAGAATCTGCCTGCCAGTGCAGGGGACACGGGTTTGAGCCCTGGTCTGGGAAGATCCCACATGCCGCGGAGCAACTAGGCCCGTGAGCCACAACTACTGAGCCTGCGCGTCTGGAGCCTGTGCTCTGCACCAAGAGAGGCCGCGATAGTGAGAGGCCCGCGCACCGCGATGAAGAGTGGCCCCCGCTTGCCGCAACTAGAGAAAGCCCTCGCACAGAAACGAAGACCCAACACAGCCAAAAATAAATTAATTAATTAATTTAATTAATTAAAAAAAAATCTAAAAAAAAAAATACTACATTGCAAGTGTATATGTCAGAATCAGAGTTGCAACTTTGTACTTCTTGTTATGATACAGAAGAAGAGGGAGGATATCTACTCCCATGGCAACAACAGCAACTAAAAGGCCAGAGAAAGTCAAAATAATTCTTTTTTATTTTATTTATTTATTTTTGGCTGCGTTGGGTCTTTGTTGCTGCACATGGGCTTTCTCTAGTTGCGGCTAGCGGGGGCTACTCTTTGTTGCGGTGTGCAGGCTTCTCATTGCAGTGGCTTCTCTTGTTGTGGAGCACTAGGTGTGCGGCTTCAGTAATTGTGGCACATGGGTTCAGTAGCTGTGGTGTGCAGGCTCAGTGTTTGTGGTGCACAGGCTTAGTTGCTCTGCGGGATGTGGGATCTTCCCGGACCAGGGTTCGAACCCGTGTCCCATGCATTGGCAGGTGGATTCTTAACCACTGTGCCACCAGGGAAGCCCCCCAAATTATTCTTTTATATGGGGCTAGTGGAGAGGAGTGAATGCAGGAACCGTTGAAGAGCTAAATTCTAGGTAGGGGAAGAAAGAAAGAAAGAAAGAGAGAAAGAGAGAAAGAGAGAGAGAGAAAGAAAGAAAAAGAAAGTGAGGAAGAAAGAAAAAGAGGAAGAAAGAGAGAAAGAAAGAAAGAAAGGAAGGGAAAGAGAGGAAGAAAGAAAAAGAGGAAGAAAGAAAAAGAGAAAAAGAAAGGAAGGAGCTCTTTATGGATGAACAGAGAAGTGTGGCAGCTTCTATACCTTGGATCAAGTCACCAATCTAGGTTTGGGCAGACCGTGTTGCAAACCTGCCATAGATGGAGAAATTTTGTAGGGATGAGGGGAAATCAGTCAAGCCTTAGACGACTACATGGGCAGGTGGGATGGACTGGAATCTGGAAGACCACTAAGACAAAAGCAAATTGCTTGATCCCCAAATTCTCCCTTTCCCAGTGTCCTTGATTACTGTTGAGTAAGCTGCAGTGGATGAGGAGCCGAAAAAGAGAGAAATCTTATTGCTTCACATATTCTTGTGGGAGTGGATTCCAGGGTTCTACCAGAGTTAAATATAAAGATGAGTAAAAAAAATGTCTGTAATTGCAGTTTCCAAACCCTTCCTAGCTTAAGTACTGTTTGTCAAGGACTGTGAGGGTCTGAGATTTTACTGTACTTGCAAGCTAACAAATTAGCCTGCCACAGTTTCATGGATGCTGGTAGAAGACACAAAACTCATGGGTCAGAGATGAAGGGCAGTTTCTTACTTGCAGCAAGAGCAGTAGCCAGGGAATCAACATATTTGCATTGGTTCCCCAAGCCCCAATCCCACAGGATGATACAAAGAGGGCAGATGGTGCCTGAACATGCAATGGGTTCTGTTCTAGGAAAGTAACACTGGGCTTAGAGGGAACCCAAATATTTTATAATGGGCTGTGACCAAACCTGCTCTTTGGTCCAAGTAGAGAAGCTATCTCTATCTTCCAAGGCTGTTTGCTCTACAAACATCGTTGAAAAGATGGTCTGAATACTATTAGTTGGGAAGAAAGTCAGTGCATCTGCTTGTAAGATGTGAGGAAGTATTACAGGCTCATGGAAAATTGTTCCCCAATATTGATGCCCCAAAACGCAGAAGCTAAAACAGCAGTAGGGGTTGGGGACAATTACAGATGAATATAAACTAAATAAAGCTGTAGTCTAGATGACCCAATTGTTAAAATTAGCAGGCAAAGACATTAAAACACCATTATAAATATGTTAAAATAATATATGGGAACAGAATGAATATAATGTGTGAAGAGATAGGGCATTTTAGAGAGAACTAGAAACTCTGAATAAAAACCAAATGTTATCAAACCAAGTTATCAAATTTTAGTTAATTTCTGAACTAAAAAAAAAAAGTGTATGGGCTCACACTAGATTGGACATTGCCAAAGAAAAGATCAGTGCACTTAAAACCATTCAAATAAAAATTATCCAAATGAAGTGGAAAGATTCAAAAACGTTTCAGAAGAATGACCTGTAAGATAATATGAAGCAGTTCACAATAATGATGCATTTGGAATACAAGAGGAGAAGAGAGAGAAAATGGGGCCAAGAATTTTCCACATATGATGAAAATCATTAGTTCGTGGATCCATGAGGATTAACAAACTCCAAAGAAAACCACGCCTAGAAAATCCGAGTCAAACTGCTAAAAACCAGTTAAGACAAAGAGAAAATCTTTAAAGTAACCAGGAAAAACAGCCAAACAATAGAGAAAAACAACAAAGCCCAAACTGAATCTTAGAGGATTAATAAGATTGATGTACTCCTAGCAAAACTGATGAAGGTTAAAACAAAAAACAAAAAACCTTACAAATTATTATTAGCGGCAGTGAAATTTAGACGTAACTACAGATCTCAGACATTGAAAGTATAGGAGAATATTATGAACAACTCTATGTCAAGGTATTCAATAACTTAACTGAAAAGGACAAATTCCTTGAAAGATACAACTTATAAAACTTGTGTAAGAAGTAGAAATTATAAATAGTCCTTAAAAAATAAAGAACAAAATTGGAGAAATTACATTACCTGATTCCAAGATTAACTATAAAGATACAGTAATCAGGATAGCAACTAAGGATAGAAAAATCAATCTACGGAATACAGTAGTTTGGAAATAGATCCACTTTTTTTCAGTCAACTGATTTTCAACGAAGACACCATAGCAATTCAATAGATAAAATGATGGTTTTTCAACAAATGGTGCTAGAAGAATAAGATAACTGTATGAGAAAGATGAGTACCAATCTCGACAATATACCATACACAAAATTGATTCAAAATTGGAGAATATCTTTCTGACTTTGGGACACACAGATTTCTTAGCAGGATACAAAAAGCATTAGTTATAGAAGAAAAATATGATAAATTGGACTTCAATTAAAAACCTCAGTTCATCTAAAGGCATCATTAAGAAAATCAAAAGATAAGTCACAGAGTGGGAGACCATGTCTGTAATCCATGTATCTGACAAAGAATTCACAACCAGAATATAAAAAAGACCTGCTGTAACTAATAAATCAAAACCCACACCATCCACATAAGAAAATGGACAAAATAGTTAAATAAGCATTTTATTCGGAAGATATAAAAATGGACAACAAACACATGAAAAGTACTCAACATCATTTGTCATCAGGAGAATACAATTTAGAACCATAGTGTGATGTCATGTCACACCTACCAGAATGTCCCAAATTAAAAAGACTGACAACACCAAATGCTGGTGAGGATGTGGAACAACTGGAACTTCCATGCTTTGCTAGTGGGAATGTAAAACAGCACAACTATTTTGGAGAAACAGTTTGACAGTTTTTTATAAAGTTAAATATATAATTACTTTATAACCCAGTAATCCTATTCCTGGGTATTTAGCCAAGAAAAATGAAAATGTATGTTAAAAAGACTTGTACAAGAATGTTCATACCAGCTTTATTTATAATACCCACAAAATGGGAATAAGCCACATGTCCATAAATAGAAGAATAGGAAAATAAAATCGAAAAATACTCACACAATGGAATACTGCATAGTATTGAGAATGAATAAATTATTGCTAAATGCAACAATATTGGCAAATCTCAGAGGTATAATGAGTGAAAGCAGCTAGACAAAAAAGAGCACAGTACTATATTATTTCTTTTGTATGAAGTTCAAGAACAGGGAGAACCGATCTATAGTGATAGAAATCAGAATAATTATTGCCTCTGTGGAGATGACGAGAAGGGGCAAAATAAACTTGCTCGGGTGATTAAAAAGCTCTATATCTTGGTTGGGCTTAAGTGAGCTTATATATAATTGTCAAAATTCATCAAATTGTACACTTAAGATCTGTATGTAAATGATAATTCTATTAAAAAAAGAAAAAGAAAAAGAACCCTACCCGCCCCACCCCCAGAATCATGGTAAGGAACTGAATGCTGCAAAGAAAAAGAAAACTCTCCTGTAGCCCACATTCTATAATCCAATAGGTACAATTTCTTCAAAATTAACCTAGACTGGTAATTATCTTATTTAACAAAAATGTATTGTGTACCTCCTGTGTATGAGGCATGTTCTCTCATAGGAATTAGTGAACAGAGCAAAAAATAGCCTTGTTTTCATGTGCTTTACCTTTTAGGGGAAGTAAAGGATGGCGGTGGAGGGAAAAGCAAAATATAAGCAAGCACACATCTTAAAGGATGAAATAATTTCAGATATGTGCCATGAAGAAAACTGACTGGGAGAAGAGGTAGGGGGGAAATATTTTCGATGACGTAATGAGGGAAGACTTCTTTGAGGAGGAGGTGACATTTGAGCTGAGTCTTAAATGATAGGAAAGAGCCAGCTGTGTGAAGATCTGTGGGAAGAGTATTTCAGGCAGAGGGGACAGCCAGTGTACACGTCCTATGGTGACAGTAAGTGTGGCACATTGAAAGAAAGGCAGAAGTTCTCTGTGTGACGGCATAGTCGGCAATGGCGAGAGGGGTAGACAGTAAAAGTGATCTTGTATCTGCTATTTATGGCTATGTGGATTCTCACTGATTGTTTTGAATATAAATATCCCTGGCCAGTGTCCAAATCATTTTATGGATATAGAATTTACATGAGAATATGCTTTGCAAACTGAAAATAACTAAATGCATTCCGGTTATAATTGCTATTATTTTTTTAAAATTAATTTACTTATTTTTATTTATTTATTTTTGCCTGCGTTGGGTCTTCGTTGCTGCACGCGGGCTTTCTCTAGTTGCGGCGAGCGGGGGCTACTCTTCGCTGGGGTGCTTGGGCTTCTCATTGTCGTGGCTTCTCTTGGTGCGGAGCACGGGCTCTAGGCCCGTGGGCTTCAGTAGTTGTGGCTCACGGGCTCTAGAGCGCAGGCTCAGTAGTTGTGGCGCGCGGGCTTAGTTGCTCCGTGGCACGTGGGATCTTCCTGGACCAGGGCTTGAACCCTGGTCCCCTGCATTGGCAGGCAGATTCTTAACCACTGTGCCACCAGGGAAGCCCCATTGCTGTTATTTTTAATGATTAAATATTTGTATGTTTTCATCAGTAAGCCCTACTTGTAAAAACTCTGCTTTTTTATTGCTTAGTAATCAAAGTTAGAGTGGAACAATTAGAAAACTATAGATAGAGACAAAAGAACTTTTTGAAAAGCCCTGTAGTTATCTTAGTTATATAATTCTGAACATAATCATGTATATTAAGTTACCATATTGTACTGCTCTGAAAATTGATATCACTATTCTATTTCCATGTCACTTAATATGTATCAAAATATTATTTAAAAGGCTACATAGTGAACCACTGCGCAAACGTACAATAATTAAATCCTGTAATCTTGAATATTTAGGTTGTTTTTTCCTCTGCATCATCATAAATGATTGTGCATCTTTGCGCTCATCCCTGTTTATGGGATAGAGTTTTGGAATTGAAGTTCCTTTTGATATATACTAATTGACCTTCCCAGTGTCTGTACCAATATAATGAACTGTTTCAGGGTCACTTTTTCCTTTATAAAAGTTACCTGGAAAAAATGATAGTTTTTCTATTGTTTTGTAGGCACATTCTGAACCAGGAAATGTGCTGTTTTGGTTTTTAGAAAATCAAGTCCAAGACAAAAGCTTTGTCTGAAAAAAAAAAGAATAAAGGCTATGCTCCAGTGGAAAAGTGTGGCTCAGGGGTTGACCCATTATGCTTCCTTCTTCCTGTTTGGCTAGTGTGTTACTGGAATCATTACGTGGTTGTATTACGAGGGGAAAGAATGAGAAGGAGACAGTGGTAATAGGATGAAGAGAATAGGTGCAGACAGAGCCTAGAAACAGGGTGAGGGAGATAGCGTGAGCCTGCTGTGGTAGCACACGTCCACCTCCCAATCCCCGGAACTTGTGTTATTACACATGGCAAAGGGGACTTTGCAGATGTGATTAAGTTATGCATCTTGAGTTAGAAAGATCATCCAGAATTATCCAGGTGGGCTCAATGTAAGTATAGGGGTCCCTATAAGTGAAAGAGGGAGGCAGAAGAATCACAGTCAGAGGAGATGTGACAACAGAAGTAGAGGTCAGGGTTATGCAGTTGCTGGCTAGAAGGAGGTAGCCTCTAAAAACTGGGAAAGGCAAGGAAATCCCCCCAGAGCCTCTAAAAGGAATGCAGCCCTGCCAACACCTTGATTTTAGCCATTAAGCCACCAGGGAGATCTATTTTGGACTTCTTACCTCCAGAATTTTAAGATAATAAATTTGTTTTGTTTTAAGCCACTTAGTTTGTGGTAATTAGTTATAGCAGCAGTAGGAAAGTAATACAGGGGCTGAATTTAACAGGGGGAGTTAGGGAAGTTATGTGATTTGAAAGAATATGAATATTTGCAAAATGAGTTTGATGTTTAGGTGGAGAGACAATGATGAAGGTAGGTAATGTATGTGTGAAACTGCAGGGAGTGAGTAGATCTGAATAAGGTTGACTCTTGAATAAAGTTGACGCCAAGACCTGAATCAGGTTGACTCCTGAGGCCACCACCCCCTCAGTACTTGTAATTTTCCTTCATAGCACTATTTGAAGTTAAATATATATTTATATAAATAATATATAATATGTTATCAATATATGTTTATATTTTTGTGTAATTATTATTTAACCTAGACTGCATTCTAGACTGCAAAATCTATGAGGGCAGAGACTGTTTCGTTGATCATAGTCTTCTGAGCAGTGCCATAATAACTAATAAAGAACAAATGGGCATGATAAAGATTAAGGTGAATGAATAAATTGGGGGAAGAAATTGATGATGGGTAAATAGAAAATAATAGAAAATCTAATAAGGAGGGAACCTAACATATAGCCAACTTCTTGTAGATGTAAAACTCCTTACATTGGCTATAGTGGTTTTCAGCCAGCAGGAGGTACTATTCTCTTTTGCAGTTCTGCTGGCATAGTGATTGATTAAGAGCAGGTGGGGGTTTTCGAACTAGACTTCTTTGGTTCAAATCCATATAGCTATGCATACTGTTCCTTGTATAGGTCTCTAACATGCTCAAATGTGATATGTGTCAGATAAGCTGGGCTAAAGTATAGCAAAAGGGTCTATCCATCCATCCGTCCATCCAGTTCAGTGGTTAGGAGAGCACAAGTCATGGAGCCAGGGTTCTGTCTCAGCTCTGCCAATTACTATGTGGCCTTGGGTAAGTTACTTAAGACTCAATTATTTATAAAACAGGGACACTAATAGGGTTGTGTTGTTGTAAGAATTAGATATAAAACTGTTAGAATAATTCCTGGCACATAGTCATTGATAAATATCATCTATTATTATTATTATTAATTGAATAGGATCAATTTTGGTTTAATAGAAAGAAGCAGAAACCAAGTCTGCTGCTAATAGCTGTGTGACTGTGGCCAGATTTTTCCTCTGGTTAGGGGAAGGGATTGTTCTACACCAGTGATTCTCAATCTTTAATGCACAAATGAACTGCTTGAAGGTCTTTGGAAAATGCAGGTTCGATTCAGTAGGTCTGGGGTAGAAGATGAGATTCTTCGATCCTAACACACTCCCAGCTGATGCTGGTGGTTCAAGGACCACACTTTGGGAGGCAAAGAACTAGACCAGCTCTAAGTTCTAGCATCAGTATTTCTGCTATTGGTATCATCATCCTGCTAGTTTCCCAGGCTATATACATCTTGCAGTTTACATCAACTTCTTCTTCCTTCTCATTGTCTAAATCCAATCTTTTTTTTAAATTTTTTTTTTTTTTTACTGATTTTGTTTCCTCTTTGAAAATGTCTCTTCAATGACCTCTGAACCTAAACTATGTTAGAATAATTTAGAAAATTGACATAACTGCTTGATTATGTAGCCATTAAAAATTGTTAAGAAGAATCTTAACATGGCAAAATTTGTATAATTTAATATCATGAATATAAAAACACACATCATGTATGAGTGAATCTAGGGAGATCCCCTTCTCCCACCTGATGCTACATACAGGGGAAAAAAGAGTAGGAAGGAAATGTCCCAAAGGGGTTGAGCTTGGATGATAGAAATATGGTTCTCTCTAGGTATGTATGTTTTCCTTTCTTTTTCTATAGTTTCCTTAGTGAATACGTATCATTTGGAAAATGAAAACATTGTTTTCAAAGAATTATCAGACCAGAATCCTTCCAATTCAAAGATATTTCTGGAACCCTAGGGACTGTTGGCCTCCTTTCTCTCATAAGTGTCTTTATAGACTCCCCTCTTTATTCTTTGTCTTCAGGCTTCACTGACAGGAAAGTCCCCACTCTCCAAAAAGAGTTTTCATTTAATCTCCCCTGTGAACAGAAACTCATTTTTCCCCCCAGCTCCTGCCTGACTGAAGGGATTAACCTCTTTCCTAAACCTTAACACGGTACAGAATACTCGTCCCCGCACCACTGGGTCTCACTTCCAATGGCTACTGAGGGCATAGGCCCAGAGTTCTGACACCATCAAGAATCTTGCCCCAACTCCTTTGGGTCTGCTTTACATAAAAGGACAGGGGGAGAATGTGGAAGAATGAAGTCAGATGTTGCCCAGCTTCAGCTTATGCCAGAAACAACTTGGGATGCAGTTCTACAGCTGCAAAGCAAACCAAGCAGCCAGCCATGTCCACAGCCGCTGAATCTCCAAGGGGAAAAGAGCCATAGGGCCAGATGTTACTTCTAGAAAAAAAATTGCTGTGCAGATCTTGGCCCCTGAATGGTGCATCTGTCCAACTTATCTTCCACTTGGTCATAGATAATAAAAACTCTGCTAGGAAGGCCTGGAAAAAACAAAGAAGGAACATAACTTGTGTATGAAAAGAAAGTCATGAAATACATGTTTTTGCCAAAGCATTTATTTTGGAGTTTCTCAGATTTCTTAGCTTGAATTCATATTGAAATGTCCTTTCTGGGAGGAAAAAAGTCTTTTTATCAGCTGCTGATGCACGTTCCTCTTGATTCCAGTTTTTATTCCCATAGGGTATGTGGACGAGGCTTGGTTATTCCTTAGAGGAGAGAAGGAAAACCCTTTCCTTGCCCTCGATTCTAGACTTTTCCAGAACAGATCTTATCCTACTGTTAAGCCATTGTACTTTCCAGGTCAGCTGGATATGTTGGACACGTTGTTTACTGCCCAAGGGTGGCTGATTGAGGAATAAGGAGGAGGCTAGAATCTAGCTGGTGTTTTAGACGCTAGGCTGTGCCCTACACAGGTCTGCAACCAACTGGGAGGGGCATCTTTTTATAAAGAACACAAAGATGCTGTCCACTTGCCAAGAGCTGTGCCGATAGGTTTACCTTTGCATGGACAGGATGCCTTTTCCTCATTAGCATAAAGTGTTATGTGGGCTTATAGCCCAACCTAACCCTTAGACCTCCAAACTGGGATCACCATCCTTTCAGCTGCCAGGCCAGCAGCACCCGAGTCTTCGTCCTGACTGCAAATAGAGAGCTCGTAGGACTCTGCCCAGGGGTCAGAGCACCAAGTCTGGCTCTGAACAGTGTCTCCATTCTGATTAGGGAGGCTTTGCCCTGAGACCCAGGCTTCCCATTTATACTTAAGAGATATACTTTCTTGCCTTATTTTTTGACCCAAATTGATGTCTCAGATACATGCCTGGTATCTTGGTCCCTTTAAGCCCAGGAACCTGTTTTGGTCTGGCAGTTCGGTGTGCCAAGGAGTCAAGCACAGCTCCTGCTCCCCAGCCTGGCTGCAGCTCCGAGTTTCCCCCGTGGCTCGTTCCTGCTTGGATCTCAGAACGTGACCTGCTCCAGGGTGAACCTCCCCTTACTGTTCCACTTGCCTGTCTGCATGCTTCTGCCAATTTGTCTTATGTTCCTGAAGCTGACAGCTTGCCTGATCATCTCCTTTCTCTGTCGCTACGAATCATCTGGATAGTGCGTTCTCTTTCTTGGCCTGAGCTTGTCCTTAAAGCCTAGCTGTCTTCATTGGGTGGGTCTGGTTCTCTGTCTGTTCTTCCCTAGGGTTCCTCATCCTACCTCAGGGAAGGGGGCACATACCTGGCCATCCTCTGAGATAAGGCGCTTAGCTCCAAGAAGGCCCAGCTTTATGTGACCAAATAACCACTTAAATATTATAATGAATACTTCCTAAAAATATCTCCCTACCAGGTACACAGTGTCTGAAATTCTACCAAAGGCATTGCTCCCTCCAGGAGTCCTCTGCAAAGGTAAGGACCAGTGACCAGTCACAATTACTCATCACCAAAGTTAGTAATATCATGATCTTCCCTAATGACAGGAATCCAGAGTGGTATGTGGGCATAAGAGGTCTGGGGAGAGCCGAGCAGAAGAGACTTATACAAGGAGCAAGTAGCGGGGGGCGGGCACTGAGGACAAATTTCCCATTTTTCTGCCTTTATGTGGTTCCAGTCTTGGGCAAACAGTTCACATACCTTTAGGCTTTGATGTGCTTTGGAATATCGTGGAGGCTGAGAGCAGACTGGACAAAAGCATTGTCTTTTGGGGTTAATAGAGAAAGAAACAGAAACAGGATTTGGTTATTATTTGGAAGTAAGCAGAAAAACTGAGGAAAGAACCATAACTGCACCAATTCAATAGATTATCATGTAAAACAGGGATCACAAAATGGCTAGTGTCAGAAATGCATTAGGAACAGATGTCAGGGAAAGGATGCAGGATTACAGGTAAGTCAACCTGCGGTTAGTCCTCACGTCTCCAACAATAAGCTTTGAATGTGATGTACACCCTCAGACTCTCACAGACTGTCTCTGGCACAGGTTGGAGTGCCTCACTTCCTCCATGTTAATAAGGGTAGTATGGACTGAGGGCAAGAGCTTAATATGTGATTAATAGGTCACTAAGTGGGGCTGAAGACCTTCCATCGATTTTTCTGAATCACTAGGGTTGCTTCATGGAAATTAACCTTGAGAGGTAGTGATCCAGAGGGGCAGGAACATGGCTTTGGTGTCAGCCAGGACTGGGTCCTCTCTAGTCCTGGCTCAACTATTGATACTTACTAGTTGTCAGAGCCGGAGAGCTTAACCTAAGCCTCACTTTCCTCATCTGTAAACTGGTGCTAAAATAGTAGCTATGTCAAGAGGGTATTATGAGGATCGCATATGTTGTTACATGGTATGATGTCACAAGGCTCCAAATAGAATGCCCGGCAGAGGGTGAGTGTGAATGGTGCCTCTGTTTTGGAGGAATTCCCTATTTTCCTACAACACAATCTGGTATTCCTGTCAGCAGAGCTTCTCAGATGTCCAAAGAAGTCAGAGCACTTTCAGTTTTGAAACCTCTGGTATATGAAGAAGTGAAATACAAAAGCAGATACACAGTTTATGTGATTGTATTTAACAAATCAATGTTGGTAACACATGCATGCACACCCAAATAGTATCATGAAACATGATTGTATTATTCATGTGATCCTGGTGCCCTACAGGGTGGTCTGGAAAGGATCCAAGTTTAAAGTTGTGTGGGGAATGTCTTTCAGTTCTGTTTGTGTCATTCTGTAACTGAATGTTTAATCTTAATTGGAGATAAAGCGAAATAAAGTGAAAAGTTTAAATCTGAGACTTGGGCTCATGGCTCTCTTAGCCCCTCATGTGATAATCTCCAGCATTTAGAGAAATCTGAGCTGCACAGACAGACCACTATTCTGTTTGTTTCTGCTGGTGGAAATCAGAGAATGTCTGCTGTGCTCTTATCAGTGCAACAAACAGACAAAATGTAGGCTGAACTCGTCTTTATTTCAGGAAGATTGTAATGTAGAATGAGAACTGGACCAGGAAGAGGAACACTGCCTTAAGGTTTGATTCCAACGACCAGCACTAGGAGATGCAGAGGAAGGTGCTTTTCTTCCTCAGGATTCAATGTCCTGTCATTTGAATGACAGGGCTGGGATCAGCTCTTCCCAAGGCCTCCACTCTGACTTCTGTGATCCTGTTTGTGTGTGGAGTTTGCACATATGCATGGGGCATGCTTTCTTAAAGGCTGATATAATCTAGCAGAGTAAAAGATTTGATCTCACAATTTGCAGGTCAACTAAGTTAATTATAAAAGGTAATAAGTGGGTAGTTAATTAATCACTAAGTCGCTTATAGAGGTTTTTCCTTGAAATAAAATTAATGCTTATCTTTAGGTCAATCGCTATCTTTACAAGATCTAAAACATCAGGGAAAGCAGTGAATCTGGAGATGGAAGGAGTAAGGAGTCAAATCTGAAAAGACTTATGGTTAGAAAGGGATGAGTCTGGGATAAAAATCAATAACAAGGTCTTCAGATACAACCCCAGGACCCCATTAGATGTTTTTCCATTCAGTCTTTACTTCTTTCATTTTCTCACTGTGTTTCTTTTTTAGCTTTATTATCTTCTTCTCTAACTATTTTTGTCCATCCACTATTCCACTTTTGTCTTTTCATTTTTTAATAAGTTGAAAGTGTAAAGCATAATGACTTGACATATATCTTTTGAAATGATTACCATGATAAATTTAGGTAAGGTCCATCATCTCATATAGATACAAAAAATTTTTTTTCTTGAGTGATAAGAGCCCTTAGGATCTACTTTGTACATTTTAAAATTTATATAGTATAAGGTTTAAATTGGCAGATGGTAGAATACTCTTGGACAAGAAGAAAATCCTATCTATGAAAAAATTTTGACTTTTTATTTTTCCTCTCTGCAAACAGTGATTAGGTGGAAAGTGGGAAATATTTTCCGGTAAATAACTCACATATTTGGACATGTTTAGATGAGGGATGAGAAAATAAATGTATAACTTTATTTGAAGAGGAAGTTAAAGATCTATATTTAAGGTCTTTTGTGAAAGTGATTAATTCATTAAAAATAGGAGAGGTGTATTCAGAGGAAAACATTAGAGAGAAAAGAAAAAAATTATGCTGTGATTTAAAAAGTTTGAAAGATAAAGAATATAGCAAAAAGGCATTTAATAGAGTTAATTTTTAAAACTTACTTGAATAAAAATCTTTTGGCTAGAGCAACAGATTTCTCTACAAAATATTATTCACATAAGTTATCCAAACATAATGGTAAATTTACTATGATTCCAGATCAAGACAGATCTTGGGTGAGTTATGGGTGTGTCAGTCATGGTTCTCAAATTCCACCCTTGAGAGTTTTATTTCTTTAGATTCTGAAGATCTTTTGTCCTTCTGAGGTCCCCAGTAAAAATTCAAATATTTCTGAAGGGTATGGTTGGTCCTTTATGTGTTTTGACAGAAAGGGTGGTATCTGAGTGTGGCACAGGACCTGGAAGAGGGCTCACAGGGGCATGATCCCCTCTATTTCACCCATGTAGCAAGAACTATATTACCAGTGCTGTGTGGAAGGCTAAAGGCTGAGAGGCAGAACAATAACTCATTAATTCAAACTCTGAGGGTTATCTTGATGAGAAGGGCAGGGAACTCATACTTGGAAAGTGAATGCATAGATTCCAGGGAAAAGAATAATGACCCCCAAGTGCATGGAATACTTGGCGTCACCATTCATAGAGGTTTCCTTTGTTCATAACTGAATCCAACCTACTATTTAGAGAAGTCACTAAGTGAATCTGGGGAACTAAAAATTCAGTTCATGCCTTTGGCTAGGGGGTCACTGGGTATCTTTCTCCACCTAGTGGCCAATGGCTCCCGACCACAAAGTTAAAAGGCAATTGGTTATCATGGCAATGAAACAGGCAAGGTTTCTTGTTTTGCGATACTAGGCTATCAAATCCTAGAATGAAGAAGATATTTAAGCATATGTTTGGAAAAGCCAGTGGGCGAATTAATAATTAGGTTGGCTTACATAGCTTCCATTGTTCAGTTGACATGCTTTGCATTCTAGAGGAGAAAGCAGTCAGGAATGCTTGCTGATAAGTAATGCACAAATAGAGTTAAAGCTTGAGGCCAATTTCATGACATCAAATGTTCACATTATAAACCTCACTTTTCAAGGACAGAAAAAGATAAGAAGAAGAGATGCAAAGAAACTTAAATTATTAGTTTTATGTGATTTTTGGATAATCTGTTTCACTTATGCTCTGGGCACACTGTAGGTACTCAGTAAAAGACTTTTGTATTGAATTGAATTTGGTGGATCTGCCTGTGCCTCAATTTTTAAATCGCTCTTGTTGCTTCTACTTTTCCCAACTAAATCATACTCCATTAAAAACAAATACATATTTAAAAATATGTATGTAACGAGCATTTGTCAGTTGTTTTCATGTTGGTCTCTGCAATATTTGATGCTGTTGGATACTCCCTCCTTCTGGAAACTTTTCTCTTCCTCTCTGCTCTGGTTTCCATGACACCACCCTCTCCTGCTTGCCTCCTAGCTCCCTGGCAGGATTATTTTGTGTTTGCTTTCCAGTGTCACCCTTCTATCGTGGTCTCTTTAATACTACTGTGGCCTAAGGTTCTATTCTTAGCCCTCTTCTTTTCTCCATTCAACTTGTCTTTCTCTATGTTCACATATTAATATTTGAACTCTAATGTAGATACTGGTGGTTCCAAAGTCTCCATCTCCAGCTCTTACCCATTCTCTCCTAAGTTCCAGACCCAAATTCCTACATGTCTGTTGGTTATCTCCACCACAGTACCCTGTAGGCACCTAGAACCCTGTGAAGTCCTAACTGAGCTCATTATTTTGTGCCCTTCTGCTACTTGCACTCTTGCTGGCATTGCCTATCTGGGTATGTGTCACTATTATTCAGTATCCAGGGTCCAAAGGATGAATAGTGTTTGTCTTCCTACAGCACAGAGTTGATTCTGATAACAAAATTAACGTTAATAATAAGAACTATGATTTATTAAGCAGTAACTATTTTCCATTCATTGTGCTTGGTGTTTCATACATTGTGCCAGATAATTTCTGAACCTAACGCCTACATCAGTTTTTAGTGCAGCTATGATGAAAAGTTCTGTGCTGGTTGCTATTATCCCAGCTCAAGGACATGCCTCAGCTGTCCTGTCTCAGGGCTTCCTCTGAAGCTGGGGAAGGCTGCTGAGCCAGTGAACAAGCCAGCCATGTTGTGAGGGTGAAGTTAGGCTCCCAGGAGTGAACCTCACAAATGAGGAGTGGGAGTTTGTGGACTAATGCCCCAGCTTTCCATCCTTTAAAGGTATAACTCTGAGGGCCATTCTATAAGACTCTTCAGAATGCTCCCTGCAGGACTGAGCCCCAGTTGCTTGGAGTAGTAACCAGTCCTAGAATGCATCCTTAGTGGGCTTGGAGTTTCTCCCTCGCTAACTTACAATCCTGGCTCCCTGGGAGCACCTCCCAAAGAAGCTACCTGAACCCAAATCCATTTTAGTCTCAACTTCGGGAGAACCCAAATTGAGACACACACATTTAATCCTCACTATAGACCTTTTTATGAACTAATACCAGCCTTAGCCCCATTTTATAGATGAGGAAACTGAGGCACAGAGAAGGTTACTAAACTTGCCCAGGGTTATTCAGCCTACTAGTTGAAGAACTGGCAGTCTGACTCCAGAACCTTCTGTCTGCCAAAACAGTGATCTGAGGGGCAAGCAAGAGAATAGCTGGGAAGGATACCCGATTGGCTCTGATATCCACACATCACTGGCCCTTCAATGTCAATAGATTTTTTCCTCAGCGTTTTCCAGTTTGATGATGAAAATTCTCAGGAGATTTTTGGTTTTATGAAAAAGTAGAATGGAAAGATTGACAGTTTTAAATACGCGTGCCTCTAAAAAAAAACAAAGTAGACTTTTATGACAAATTTAAAGGATATTGATGATTTATAAGGGAAAATAAGAATGATTTTTGAAATTTTTTGACACTGTGTACTTGAGGTTAATGCTTGGATGTTCTTGTGGATCTCTTTGCTTTAAAAACAGAGGCATCTAAAATGTTTCCATAAAATGAGCACTCGGCTTCATTGCGAAAAAGCATTTTAAAATGTAGATAAAATGCTGATAAGCATTTTAGAAACACTAATGGTTCCTTGTATGATCATACTGAATCAGACAAAGGAGAAGTCAAAGATGGAATTCACCTTAATTTAGAGTAGCAGATGGGTTTTTGAAACTTTTTTGAAATTGGAAGTAAAATGAGGAAGAGGAACCATGCTTTGCCCCAGGTTCTTTAGATACGTGATCTCCTTTCACTTTCCAACAACTCTGCAAATATTCCTGTCATTTTTCTTGTCTGGCAAATGAGGAATTAATTTTAAAGGATTTGACAAATTCCTTTTAAGTCACACAGATATTAAGTGGGAAGCTGGGATTTAAGCCTGGTTTGAGTGGCTCTCCAAATTACACTCCCATTACATTGCCTGGGAAATAGAACGTAGAAACAAGATGCAAGGATTTTGCAGATGCAAATTTACAATGAGAAATCACTGTATATAAGTTGTTCCAGATTACATGGTATGCCACCTGAAGGGTGATGGTGTGTTATAGGATATGCATAAATACATTTTGGTGGACCTTGAATTACAGAAGACAGTGACCTCCTATGGAATGGCTACTTGCAAAGTTCTTCTGACAATGTTCACAAGAACAGTCAAGGATTCTATATATAATAAAATCTCAAAAGTATTCCAGTTTAGAAGGCTACCAACCTTGGCTAAATTACTACATTGAAAGAAGTTAATTTGCCTTTCTTTTATGAGAAAAGTGTCCAATGTGAGATGTTATATTTATTTACTTATTTATTTGTAATTAAAATATAGTTGGTTTACGATGTTGAATTCATTTCAGGTGTACAACATAGTGATTCAATATTCTTATAGATCATACTCCATTTAAAGTTATAAAATATTGCCTGTATTCCCTGTGCTGTACAAAATAGCCTTGTATCTCATTTATTTTATGCATAGTGTTATGTACCTCTTAATCTCCTACCCCTAGCTTGCTCCTCCCCCAGCCCTCTTCCCACTGGTAACCACTAGGTTGTTCTCTGTATCTGTGAGTCTGTTTCTGTTTTGTTGTATTCATTCATTTGTTTTATTTTTTAGATTATACAGATAAGTGATAATGTACAGTATTTATCTTTCTCTGAAATTTCACTAAGCGTGATACCCTCCAGGTCCATCCATGTTGTTGCAAAATTCCATTCTTTTTTATGGCTGAGTAATATGCCACTGACTATATATGCTACATCTTCTTTATCCATTCGTCTGTTGATGGAAACATGGATTGCTTCCATATCTTGGCTATTGTAAATAATGCTGCTATGAACATTGGGGTGCACGTATCTTTTCAAATTAGTGTTCATTATTTTCTGGATATATACCCAGGAATGGAATTGCTGGATCATATGGTAGTTCTATTTTTAATTTTTTGAGGAATCTCCATACTATTTTCCATAGTGCCTGCATCAATTTACAATAGATTCCCACCAACAGTGTACAAGGATTCCCTTTTCTCCACATCCTCTCCAACATTTGTTATTTGTAGACTTTTTGATGATAGCCATTATGACAGGTGTGAGGTGATATCTCATTGTTGTTTTGATATGCATTTCTCAAATAATTAGGGATATTGAGCATCTTTTCACGTGCTTTTTTGGCCATCTGTATGTCTTCTTTGGAAAAATGTCTATTAAGGTCTTCTGCCCATTAAAAAAAATTTTTGGGGGGATAAATTGAGTTGTATGAGCTGTTTATATATTTTGGATATTAACCCCTTGTTGGTCATATCATTTTCAAATATTTTCTCCCATTCTGTAGGTTGCCTTTTCGTTTTGTCAGTGGTTTCCTTTGCTGTGCAAAAGCTTTTAAGTTTAATTAGATACCATACCTTTGTCTTAGGAGGCAGATCCAAAAAAATATTGCTATGATTTATGTCAAAGAGTGTTCTGCCTATATTCTCTTCTAGGAGTTTTATGGTTCCAGGTCTTACATTTAGGTCTTTAATCCATTTTGAGTTTATTTTTGTATATGGTGTGAGGAAATGTTCTAATTTCATTCTTTTACATATAGCTGTCCAGATTTCCCAGCATTACTTATTGAAGAGACTGTCTTTTCTCCATTATATATTCTTGCCTCCTTTGTTGTGGATTAATTGACCATAGGTGTGTGGGTTTATTTCTGTGCTCTCTATTCTGTTCCATTGATCTATGTGTTTGTTTTTGTGCCGGTACCATACTGTTTTGATTACTGTAGCTTTGTAGTATAGCCTGAAGTCAGGGAGCCTGATTCCTCCAGCTGTTTTCTTTTTTCTCAAGATTTCTTTGGCAATTTGCAGGCTTTTGGGGTTCCATATATATTTTAGGCTTATTTGTTCTAGTTCTGTGAAAAATGTCATGGGTATTTTGATAGGGATTGCATTAAATCTGTAGATTGCTTTGGGTGGTATGGCCATTTTAACAGTATTAATTCTTGCAATCCATGAACGCTGAATATCTTTCCATTTCTTTGTATAATCTTCAATTTGAGATGTTATCTTTCATACTAGTGGTTGGCACATTGACCAAATCTGGTCTGATCCCTGTTTTTGTACATTCCATGAGCTAAGGGCTTTTAAATTACTAAATGGTTTTTAAAAAATCAAAAGAAGAATAATATCTCATGCCATTTGAAAATTAAATGAAATTCAAATTTTAGTGTGCACAAGTAAAGTTTTACAGTCATACTCATGCATTTGTGTATTGTTTATAGCTGTTTTTGCACATCTGAGTTGAGTAGTTGTGACAGAGATTGTATGGCTCACAAAACCTAAAATATTTACCCTGTTTTATGCTATTTGGTGGCTGAAGGTAAGACTTGGAGCACTCGTTTCCTATGGCTTAATTTCCTAAAAATCATTAAAATGTCCAATGCAAATACACTCTACACCAAAATACTAATGTGCATGTACATTTTATTTATACATGATTGATTGTCTTCTCCAGTTTCATGATAACACTACCTGAAACTTTATCTTTCAGAGTCAGCTCCAATAATAAATAACTATAGGGAGTGAGGACTGAATTCATATGGGGAGTGGGTCATTCTTTGGAAAGCCATTTGCCTTGTAGGAATCACATTAACAGTGGCTATAATGGTGACCTAGCACTTTAGAGTTTAGAAATCACCTTTATTTACCAAGTCACATTTAATTTTGATATTTAACTTTATGATATCATATTATGATTACTTTCTCTTTTGTTTACAGATAAAGAAACTGAGGCTTTGTAAGATTAATTGACTTGTCCAAGATCCCAAAATCAGTAAGTGTCATCCAGACTCAAATAGAGTATTTAATTTTCTTTTCTTTTTTTTTGAGAGGAGAGATTTTATTGTTAAATGGAAACATTTATGTTTTTATATCTTTAAACTATAAGAATGTTTTGTTATCAAAAAAGTGATGGGAATTTACTTAAAAGAACAGTTTTTAGAATTTTGATTTTATTTTTGGACTGCTTTATTATTTCTGGTGTTCTTCAAAGCAACATCCTTTCATCACTATAATTGCCAATATTTTATGCCAATTAAATTTCCAACAGTGAGATAGATTTTACAAGTAGTGATGCATGTGAGTGTATATTAAAATTATTTTTACTTGTATGAGGAAATATGTTCATTTGATTATAGAAAAATTTCCATTTTAGTATTTTTCTGAATGAAAACCAATATTTCAAATGAGTAAAATATATTGAAAAGAAAAGAATCAATGTCCCAAGGCACATGTATGAATTAACAGCATCTTAACAAAGAGTTTATTTGGATGTGTAGTTTACTAAAGATATTAATGCAGAATATCAAGCATTATATGAGGTATTGGTGAAAGGGAAGAAGTCTTGTGCCTTTAATAAGTTCATGGTTTATGGAGAGATTAGCATGTGAAGCAATAATTACAATATATCTCAGGTTGATACACGTTATCATGAAAATCTGTGTAAAAGTGCTGTGGGTACTAATTAATTCTGACTGTGAAAGGAGAATATTGTCAAAAGATGTGTTGAAGAATTGAGTGAATAGATGGTTTCACCTAAGTAGAAAATATAGAAGAAGGGAAGTTTGGGGGATGGAGAGTGAATGACTGGGTGAGTGGGGTGGGGGTGAGGAGAAGTTATTGAGTTTGGTTTGGACACGCTGAACCACGAACAGTTTAAGTAGGGGCTAACACAGGAAAACAGATGGTTGCAATATTTTGTGAAAAGGGCTGTGATCAATATAGCATGAGGTACCAAAGGAGGACAGAAGACAGGCACTAACTTTGACCAAGAGAGGAAGTCTAGAAGAGCTTCCTGAAGGAAGGGACCTCTAAGCAGAGACTTAAGGAAAGAGCAAGAATTGTTTGGATAACATTGGTGGACCAGGGCTGTCATGTATGACTGTGTAGACACTGTAAAACTCCAGGGGATGGTGGTCACATAGACTCAGATGTGATTAGAGTTCTCCTGGAGTTCTTCAGTGCACAGCCTATACAACCATATATGCTGGACCTGTATGGGAATTGGGTGTTCTGGGTAGAAAGGAATGAAAGAGGGAGAAGGTTCCAGGCAGAGTAGACCAGAAGAGAAGATAAGGGCTCTGAGGCAGGAGAAAGCATGACATGGTAAAGGAACCAAAAATGGATTTCAGTTTCTGTTGTGCAGTTCAGGAATGGGATAGGGATGTAGAGGAGAAATTGTTACTGACCCTTTCAAGTGGGTCCTAAGCAAGGATCCTCCTGCCAATAGAATGAGACCAAGTTCAGTAGATAAGCAAAGGAAAGCTTTAGTTTTTGATCAAAGAATGGAGAAACGTGAGCTCACGCTGTAGGGCACACACTCCCTGGCAGGCAGGCTGTGGGTGGGGCTGCCTTACAGGGGTCTTGTCGATGGGGAGGGGGTGGAGTTCTCGTGGGGCAGGCGCAGCTGCGCTGTTCAGGCTCCAGGTTGCAGTGCCGGTCGCAGCGTCTCTGCACTCGGCCCACCACCATCTTGAATGGCCCACCCAGCTGAGGTGTCAGTGCATATGTTTTGCACCAGGAACTCTGGTCTGAAGGGCTAGGTGCCAGGCCTCTTCACGTGGGCTCTTATGAGCATGTGAAACTAGACAAGGCACCCAGGGAAAAAAACGGTTCGACTTTATTTTATTTCCCAGATTCTATCTTTATTTCCTGGGAACTGTTACTGGGCTTTGTCAGTAACGAATCCCTCCTGTGCCTTTTGTCCTCCTCCTCATTCTTGAGGGCACTGAGGGGCGCAGGTCTGGCTTCTGTAACTGCTTCCTGCTAAGTCTGGGCATCGTCATAACCCCGGGTGGAGGAGCAGAACTTCTCCCCAGCCGCCTTTAGATGCGTGTGATTGTCTCCTGGCCTTAGTCCAAACTGTTCTATCCCTGAGCGACCAGCATTTGTTAACCTTTTGGAGACAAAGGACACCAGACAATTTCAGGTGCTTGCCTCATATCCTAGCAAGAGAATAATAGTCACATGTCAAATTTTTTCCTAAAGATGAAGGCATCTAGATCTTTTGCCTGAAGACACAAGTGTGCCCTGCTGTCGAGGCTCACTGCCCTGGACTGAGTATCCCTGGTCATACTTTTGTTGTTTTTCAGAAGAGAAGCTTCAGGTCAGAGAGAGGTTCACACCAGCAGTCTGGGGGTCCTTTGCCCCAGGTTGTCTTTCTGGAGGCTGGGACTTGGGGTCCCCTCTTCACTCGAGTGTGATGTACCCCTGGAGTTACCCCTGCAACTTCAGGGCACAATGGGTGGTTGGGATTACCAAGTGAGGCCCATTTGCGTAGGAGTGAGCTGATTTTGCCGGCTGCCGGTTTTCCAGGTTTTTAGGTTCTCCCAGTCTCCTGGCCGGAACGGGTGTAGGGCCAGGTTGGTGGGTGCAGGCAGCACCTGGTTACCATATTCGTGAGGGCTTTCGTGGTTGCTCCTACCTGGAGGGCATACTTGAGTTGTTCTGTTTCAAGGGGGTTAAAGTGTCCCTCCTCTCGCGCTTGGGGAATGGGGTCTACCATACATGAGTCAAATGCACTAAACTTATCCCTTGGGGCTAACCGCGTGTGGAGCAGGGCAATGGGAAGCAACTTAATCCAATTTTCCTGAGTCTCCTGACATTGCTTGGCTAAGGCCTGTTTCAAGGTCTGATTTGATCTCTCTACTTTCCCCCGATGACTGGGGGCCTCCAGGCTGAGTGCAAGGTCCGTTTTAGCCCAGGGCACTCATTATTCCCTTTTCACTAGAGACACAAATGCTGGACCATTATCACTTTGTGGGGGATCCTGGGAGCCCCAAACTGGGGAGTATTTCCTTTCGTAATGCCTTAGCCACTTCAGCTGCCATTTCAGTTGTAGCAGGGAATGCTTCTATCCACTCAGAACATGTGTCTACTAGCACCGAGAGATAACTGAAGTTGCCCGTACTCTCGGCATGTGAAATCAGTCTGCCAGTCTTCCCCGGGATATGTCCCTCTGGTCTGAATGGGCCTAATCTAGGGTCTCTCGGGGGTCTGGTGCTGGGGCTGTTCACTGTGCAGATGGCGCAGGTCTCAACTATCCGACTGATTATACTTTTCATGCAAGGAGTTACCACGACCTCAACTAACCAATTACATAAGGCTTCCCTCCCATAGTGAGTTCCTTGATGAGCCTCCCAGATGGCTTGACAAGCTGCAGTTTGGGGAAAGAAGTGTTGCTCATGTTCATTAACTAGCCACACATGGCCTTCTAGATCTCTGTTGAAGCCCCATTTTTGGGTTTTATCTAATTCTTCCTTGTGTGGATTGGGGAATAATTGGATGGATCTGGCCTTCGAAGTATGAGGGGTAGTGGCCAAGTTACTTTACTGGTTCTAGGGCCACCCTTCTGGCAGTGGCATCCACCTTGTTGTTTCCCTTTATTACCTCTGCACCCACCTTTTGGTGACTCCCCCAGTGAATCACTGCCACCTTTTCTGGAAGCTGTACTGCTTCTAAGAGCTTCAGTATACTTAAGCCATGTTTCATTTCTTTATTCTCCACAGTAAGCATACCATACCTCTTTTCTTCCAAATGTGCTTGTTGGATGGCATATGTGTACTGGGAGTGTGTGTAAACATTTACGACCTTCCCTGTCCTGAGCATTAAGGCTCCTGTGAGGGCTACCAGCTTGGCCTTTTGGGCAGAAGTCCCTGGGGGTAGGCTTCTTATTTCTATGACTTGGGTCTATGAGGTTGAGACTCTTGGGACTGTGTATCCTGCCAGTCTTTTTCCCTCTCTGATAAAACCGCAGCTGCCTGTGAACCATCCCTCTTTGGTGTTTGGGAGAAGCTCACTTTCCAGGTCAGGACGACTGGAATAAATCGTGTCTATGGTTTCTGTACACTCATGAACCAGGGTCCGCATTTCTGTGGGTAGCAGGGTGGCAGGATTTAGTGTGTGACAGGTTTTTATGGTAGCCACTGGTTTGTCTAAAAGCATAGCCTGAACTTGAATCAACCTTTGGGGGATAGCCATTCCGTTCCCCTAGAAATTACTAAAGCCTGAACCTGGTGTGAAGTCCATATAGTGACTGGCTCACCAAACATTAACTCTTCAGCTTCCTTTAGGGTTGTAGTAGCTGCTACTTCCTGTAGGCAACGAGGCCATCCCTTAGCGGTTTGATCTAATTGTTTAGAGAAATAAGCAACCACCAGAGTAAGGGGTCCCAGTTGTTGAGCTAATACCCCAGAGGTGATTCCCCTTCTCTCATGAATGTAAAAGTCAAAGGGTTTAGCAGAATCTGGGAGCGCCAGGGCAAGGGCCTGAAGTAATTGCTTCCTCAATTCTTGAGAGGCCCCTTCACATTCTGAATTCCATCCAAAAGGATCCTCATCCTTTCCCTTCAATTTTTCATATAGAGGCCTAGCTCTTAGACTATAGTTAGGGATCAGATGCAGCAAAATCTGGCCATCCCCAGGAAACCCCTAAGCTGTCTTCTAGTTTTAGGAGGGGTGAGACTGCAAACGGCTTCTTTCCTTTACTGGGGTAGGTTTCTCTGACCTTCTGTGAGAAAGGAGCCTAGGTAGGTCACCCTAGTTTGTGATGTTTGAGCCATTTTCTTGGACGTCTTACATCCTTTATCAGCTAAGAGGTTCAGAGTGGCTACAGTATTTTTGTCAGAGGCCTCCTTAGTAGGGCTGGTGATCAGAGTATCATCCACATACTGGAGGAGGGTTCTTTCCTCCAGATGTAGATCTTTTAGGTCTTTAGCTAAAGTTTCCCCAAAGATGGTAGGGGAATTTTGAACCTTTGGGGCAGGACTTTCCAGCAGAATTGTTTTTGTTGTGTGTTTGGGTCCTGCCACTCAGAAGCAAACATTTCTTGTGACTCTGGGGCTAATGGAATACAGAAGAATGCATCTTTTAAATCTAATACAGAATACCAGATCCTGGTGGTGGTAGAGTGACCAGCAAGGTATAGGGATTAGGAACTACTGGATGTATATCCTCAGTGGCTTCATTGACTGCCCTGAGGTCCTGTACTATCCAGTATTCCCCATTAGGTTTCTTTATGGGAAGAATGGGGGGTATCACAGGCTGATTGGCAAGGTCTAATAAGGCCATGGTCAGTTAGGCTCTGTGTAACAGGAGCAATGCCCAGCAAGGTGTTCCGATGGAGAGGATACTGCTTTCTATTGGGCCATGTATGTTGGGTTTTAGATGGACTATCAGGGAACTGCCTCCTACGGCTCATCCTACCCATCCTTGGGCCCCGACCTTGGGATTCACTCCAGCGAGGTTGACTTGCTCTGTCTGCGGAGGTCTGTCCTCAGCCATTAACATTATCATCTTGTGCCCTTAGTCTGAGGAGACACCAGTCTCCAGTTTGTCTCCCATCAGGTGGATAGTAGCCCCCAATTTATGTAAGATATCTCTTCCTATCAGGGGTATAGGGCATTCGGGAACATATAGGAAGGAATGGGTAAGCATGTGTTCATCCAATTTACATTCTAATGGCTCAATGAATGCCCGTTCTTGGGCCTTGCCTGATACCCCCATAATTTTACAACTCTTATGACCGAGTTTGCCTGATCTGGTGTTCAGAACCGAGTAAGTGACACCGATGTCGACTAAGAATTCAATAAGCTTTCCCCCTATGTCCAATGCCATTCGGGGCTCCTTGAGGGTCAACTGGAGTGCCACCTTAGGAGGCCCTGGCCCCATCATTCTTCATCTGTTTGGACCATCTGCCTTTGAGGGTAGTTGCTGGGATCTGCCATTTCTGTCCCCTTTGGGAGTGGTGAGGGCATTCCCTCTTCCAGCGTCCCTCTTGTTTACATATGGTACACTGATTGGTCCTGGTTTCCTTGGCTTGCTATCCTTTGGTGGGGGCCAGGGCTCACTCACCAGAATTGAGAGTCTCTGTGGGCAGTTAGTCCAGATTCTCTGCACTGACCAGTTGACAGTGGAGGGCAACAGCCAGTAGGTGGGTTTGCCTCTGGGCCTTTTTATCCTCTGACTTTTCCTCCTCTATGTCTCGGTTATTAAACACCTGGTAGCTAACCTCGACCAGGCAAGAGGTAGGGTTATCTGGTTCTATTTCCAGTTTCTGAAGTTTACATCTAATGTTGGGGGCACTTGGGGAAATGAAATATGACCTCAGGATTGCATTCCCTTCCAATGACTCAGGGTCAGTGGTAGCATAGATTTGGAGGCAGTCCCTGAGGTGCTCTAGGAATGCTGAAGGGTTTTCTGTTGATTCCTGATGGATTTCCTTTATATTATTCCAATTGATAGATTTCTTTCCTGCTGCCTGGATTCCCTTTAGGATCATATTTTTATAATGGGTCAGCCTTTGTCTTCTACCCACTTTTCCATTGTCTTGGTCGTCCCAGTTGGGTTTGTTATCTGGGACCACTTGATTCCTTGGTCTGAAAATAGCATGACCTGCGTTGTTTCTGTTCTTTGTCTGCTTCCTCCAGGGCTTTTGAAAAGGCTGTGGCTTTTTCTTCCCCTGTTAGGAGTACATTGAGGGGCCTCTGGATGTCAGCCCAGGTGGGGTCATGGGTCTGAAAGATTCCCCTATTCAGATTCAGGAACCCCTCTGGATTTTCCCTCAACCCCTTACTATGACTTTTCTAGTTATATAGATCAGAAGTAGTAAATGGGATGTGTACCTGGATAATCCTTCCTTCTCCATCAGGCACCTGTCTCAAAGGGAATGCTTTTCCTGGTGGACTGTTGGACCATGGTTGGTAATTAGTTCTGCTTTGTGTAGTTGCTGGACTGGGTTCTGGGAGTGGGGGCTGGTATTGAGGGGGCCTCTTAGGCCTATGGCCCAAATTGAGACATATGAAGGAACGGAGTAGGGAGGCAGCAAAGAGGGTTATGAGTGACTTTAGTGGAAACAATGTTAGAAGAATGAAGGGGGTAGAGACTAGCACATCCTAGGTTGAAAAGTGAATGGGAACTAGACATAATGGAGAGAGCCAAGGTATATGTTGATCGAAGTGGAAAAGAGGTCATTAACTAGAGAGGAAGAAGTTTAGTCAAGGGAGAAAAATATCAATCTGCCTGCCTGTCTGTCTGTCTATATATCTATCTATCTGTCTACCTAGTCTAGTCACCAAGGTGATATGGATCCACAGGCTCTGAATCAGCAGGTGGGTTACTTTTGATACCTGCTATATATTAGTTTCCAGAAGAATCAGAGTGCCATCTTCTGATGCATCAGACAGAAATGAGGAGTTCTTCTGCTTTAACTGCTTTCAACCTGCCCACGTAAAGCTGCCATGCTTGAGGGGGAGGGTAGTGCCTAGAAAACTATGGGAAGCCCCAGAATTTGCTCAGAGAGTTATTCCTTCCTTTTATTACTGAAAATCCACCTCACTTCAGTTCCTGCCTTGGTTCTCTCTTCACTTGGTTCCGCTTTCTCATTTTGCTCCATTCAGACAGTTTACTCTGGAAACAACTTGGAAACTGTAGGATACACTATTTCTCGCTGTAGCCCCTTGGTACTACCTGCCTTGCAGAAGGTTCCCATGGTACTGCTGGTGAAGTTCATGGCTCTTCTCACAAAGAAAGTGATGAGTCACTGAAGTCATTTCTAGGCATGCTTAGAGACTGATGGGAAAAACCCAGTGGGAGGGAGATGCTTTGTCTTCTTGATTATTGAATTCATTTCCAGGGCCTTCTCAAATCCTTATATTTCTCCTCTTACTTTAAAAAATTATATTGTTGACTCATATCAGTGGAATAATAAAGCATACACAGAAAATTTATGCCTTTCCTCAAACTCTCTATTCAATCTCTCTCTCTCTCTCATTTATCTATCTTGTATAATGTTATTGAAAAATAGGAGCTTTTTTTCCCCATGAGTAGTAGCTGATTTTTTGTTCTTAGGAAAATGTTTTTTGTTTCACAAATTTTAACTGTTGATGCCAGAAGAATAGAGATTTATAAAATTAGAGCCTGTGATTCTGTTAGTCTAGAAAGATCCGTGTTAAAGTTTTAAAAATTATCTCAGTAGTCTTTTACAGTGACGATCAAAAACAAAGAGGTTCCTATTGTGGCTATTAAAGTGTTCAGTTATTAAGTATCAATATTAGATATTTGTAAAATGTGTCTTTGAAGAGGAATTAGCAAAACTCCCTGAAGTCAGGAGCTGTTTTTCTTCTCATCTATTTATTTATTCATTCTATTTTGCACCATTCCCCCGCCCACCCTCTATCCCCCCAAAACCGAGGGCTTAGTATAAATGCTTGTATATATAGTGGTTCTCAATGAAAATTATTGTTGTTTCGGGTATTAGTTCTATTGATTTTCTGTTTTAACTCATTCATTTCTGCTTTCACCTTTGTTAATTCCTTCATACTACTTTCCTCTGGTTTATTTTCTTATTTATTTAAATTTTTTGAGCTCCATGCTTTATTTATTTTCATGTTTTAATGATGTAAATATTTTAAAGCTATGAATTTTCTTCTGATCATTACTTTAGTTGTAGCCTATAGGTTCTGATATGTACTTTCTTCATTACTATTGTTTTCCAGAAATTCTATAATTTCTCTTTTCATTTCCCATTTGGCTTAAGAGATCAGGATTTTCTTTTTCTAGGTAGAATAATATTTTCTGAAATTTTAATTAAATCCTACTTATGTTTCATTATTATTAGTGAATATTTTCTATATTATTATTACTATTATTAATTTATTTTTTAAATTGCACTTCAATTTATTGTGCTTTGCAGATATTGTGTTTTTTACAAAGAAAAGGTTTGTGGAAACCCAGTGTTTAGCGAGTCTTTCAGCACCATTTTTCCAATAGCATTTGCTCATGTCATGTCTCTGTGTCACTTTTTAATAATTCAATATTTCAAACTTTTTCATTATTATTATATTTGTTATGGTGATCTGTGATCAGTGATCTTTTTTTTAAAAACATCTTTATTGGAGTATAATTGCTTTACAATGTTGTGTTAGTTTCTGTTGTATAACAAAGTGAATCAGCTATATGTATACATATATCCCTACATCCCCTCCCTCTTGTGTCTCCCTCATTCCCTCCCTATCCCACCCCATCCCACCCCTCTAGGTGGTCTATATTATTTTAATCTTTGGAGATTTATTAAGATTTTCCTTGTGGACGAATAGGTAATCAATTTTAAAGATAATGCGCTGGGCCTAAACCCCACCCACACAACCTCACTCAGGGCCCTATCTCCAAACTCCGGAACTCCACGTTCCAGATGCCCTCCTTTCAACGTGCTGCCTCTCCCCTTCTGCGCAGGTCCTAAGAAGAGGCCCCGCCCCATGCTTCAAAGTCACCCCGCCTAGGCCCCGCCCCCAGGGCCTTTTCCAGCTGCGTGGGTCCTGAGCCTAGGCCCTGCCTCACGCTCAAACATCACCCTCCCACCGGCCTAGGTCCTGCCCCACCCTAAACCCCGCCCTTGCCTAAGTTCCACCCCTGCCTAAACTCTGCCCCCATAGCCAAGGCTTTTTTTTGTTTTCTTTTTCCCTCTTTTAGATTGGGGTTCTGTTTGACCTTGTTGATTCATTATTGTTGATTCTTTTATATTTTTATTTTTCCTAATAAATCTTTTATTTTTCTAATTTTATTTTATTCTTTATACTTTGTTACTGTTCTCTCCTTTTGGCTTGTTTCCCTCCCTCTCCCCCCCTTATTTTCTTTTTTCTGTTGTGGTTTTATTTTACCTTGTTGCAATTGTTTCAATTATAGTTTTATTTTCCCTAATATATTTTTTATCTTTCTAATTTTATTTTGTTTTTTATTCTTTGATATTGTATTGCTCCTTTCTCTCTTTCTTTCTTTTTCTTTTCTTTTTTTCTTTTTTTACTGTGCCACGAAAGTTGTGGGATCTTGGTTCCCAGGCAAGAGGTTGGGCCCGAGCTCCTGTGGTGGGAGTTCCGAGTCCAAACCACTGGACTAACAGAGAACCTCAGACCCCAAGGAATATTAATTGGAGTGAGGCCTCCTGGAGGTCCTCATCTCAGCACCAAGACCTGGCTCTATCCAACTGCCAGCAAACTCCAGTGCTGGATGTCTCAGACCAAACAACCAGTAAGACAGGAATACAGCCGCACCCTTTAAAAAAAGAAAAAATGAAATGACAAAAAAAATGTTACACACAAAGGAGCAAGGTGAAAACCTACAAGACCAAATAAACGAAGACAAAATAGGCAACCTACCTGAAAAAGAGTTCAGAGTAATGATAGTAAAGATGATCCAAAATCTCGGAAACAGAATGGAGAAAATACAAGAAACACTTAACAAGGATCTAGAAGAACTAAGCAGCAAACAAACAGTGATGAACAACACAATTACTGAAATTAAAAATACTCTAGAAGGAATCAATAGCAGAATAACTGAGGCAGAAGAATGGAAAAGTGAGCTGGAAGATAAAATGGTGGAAATAACTGACAGGGAGCAGAATAAAGAAAAAAGAATGAAAAGAATTGAGGACAGTCTCAGAGACCTCTGGGACAACATTAGATGCAAAAACATTCAAATTAGAGGGTTCCCAGAAGAAGAAGAGAAAAAGAAAGGGTCTGAGAAAATATTTGAAGAGATTATAGTCGAAAATTTCTCTAACACGAGAAAGGAAATAGTCAGTCAAGTCCAGGAAGCACAGACAGTACCATACAGGATAAACTCAAAGAGAAACATACTGAGACACACTAATCAAACTATCAAAAATTAAATACAAAGAAAAATATTAAAATCAGCAAGGGAAAAGCAACAAATAACATACAAGGGAATCCCCATAAGATTAAGAGCTGATTTTTCAGCAGAAAACCTGCAAGTCAGAAGGGAGTGGCAGGACATATTTAAAGTAACAAAAGGGAAAAACCTACAACCAAGATTACTCTACCAAGCAACGATCTCATTCAGATTTGATGGAGAAATTAAAACCTTTAAAGATAAGCAAAAGCTAAGAGAACTCAGCACCACCAAACCAGCTTTACAACAAATGCTAAAGGAACTTCTCTAGGCAGGAAACACAAGAGAAGGAGAAGACTTACAAAAACAAACAGAAGACAATTAAGAGAATGGTAACAGGAATATACATATCGATAATTACCTTAAATGTAAATGGATTAAGTGCTCTGACCAAAAGACATAGACTGGCTGAATGGGTACAAAAACAAGACCCACACATATGTTGTCTACAAGAGACCCACTTCAGACCTAGGGACACATACAGACTGAAAGTGAGGGGATGGATTAAGATATTCCATGCAAATGGAAATCAAAAGAAAGCTGGAGTAGCAATTCTCATATCAGGCAAAATAGACTTTAAAATTAAGACTATTACAAGAGACAAAGAAGAACACTACATAATGATCAAGGGATCAATCCAAGAAGAAGATATAACAATAGTAAATATTTATGCACCCAACATAGGAGCACCACAATACATAAGGTAAATGCTAACAGCCATAAAAGGGGAAATTAACAGTAACACAGTAATAGTCGGGGACGTTAACACCCCACTTTCACCAATGGACAGATCATCCAAAATGAAAATTAATAAGGAAACACAAGCTTTAAATGACACATTAAACAAGATGGACCTAATTGATCTTTATAGGACATTCCATCCAAAAACAACAGAATACACTTTCTTCTCAAGTGCTCTTGGAACATTAGCATATCTTGCTAATTTTGGGTCACATATCAAGCCTTGGTAAATTTAAGAAAATTGAAATCGTATCAAGTATCTTTTCCGACCACAACGCTATGAGACTAGATATCAATTACAGGAAAAAAACTGTAAAAAATACAAGCACATGGAGGCTAAACAATATGCTACTAAATAACCAAGAGATCACCAAAGAAATCAAAGAGGAAATCAAAAAATACTAGAAACAAATGACAATGAAAACACGACGACCTAAAACCTATGGGATGCAGCAAAGCAGTTCTAAGAGGGAAGTTTATAGCAACACAATCCTACCTCAGAAACAAAATCATCTCCAATAAACAACCTAAACTTACACCTAAAGCAATTAGAGAAAGAAGAACAAAAAAACCCCAGAGTTAGCAGAAGGAAAGAAATCATAAAGATCAGATCAGAAATAAATGAAAAAGAAATGAAGGAAACAATAGCAAAGATCAATAAAACTAAAAGCTGATTCTTTGAAAAGATAAACAAAATTGATACACCATTAATCAGACTCACCAAGAAAACAAGGGAGAAGACTCAAATCAATAGAATTAGAAATGAAAAAGGAGAAGTAACAACTGACACTGCAGAAATAAAAAGGATCATGAGAGAGTACTACAAGCAACTATACGCCAATAAAATGGACAACCTGGAAGAAATGGACACAGTCTTAGAAAAGCACAACTTTCTGAGACTGAACCAGGAAGAAATAGAAAATATAAACAGACCAATCACAAGCACTGGAATTGACACTGTGATTAAAAATCTCCCAACAAACAAAAGCACAGGACCAGATGGCTTCACAGGTGAATTCTATCAAACATTTAGAGAAGAGCTAACTCCTATCCTTCTCAAACTCTTCCAAAATATAGCAGAGGGAGGAACACTCCCAAACTCATTGTACGAGACCACCATCACCCTGATACCAAAACCAGGCAAAGATATCAGAAAAAAAGAAAACTACAGGCCAGTATCTCTGGTGAACATAGATGCAAAAATCCTCAACACAATACTAGGAAATAAAATTCAACAGCACATTAAAAGGATCATACACCACGATCAAGTGGGGTTTATCCCAGCAATACAAGGATTCTTCAATATATGCAAATCAATTGATGTGATACACCATATTAACAAATTGAAGGACAAAAACCATATGATCATCTCAATAGATGCAGAAAAAGCTTTTGACAAAATTCAAAACCCATTTATGATAAAAACTCTCCTGAAAGTAGGCGTAGAGGGAACCTACCTCAACATAATAAAGGCCACATATGACAAACCCACAGCCAACATCGTTCTCAATGGTGAAAAACTGAAAGCATTTCCTCTAAGATCAGGAACAAGACAAGGTTGCCCACTCTCACCACTATTATTCAACATAGTTTTGGAAGTTTTAGCCACAGCAATCAGAGAAGAAAAAGATATAAAATGAATCCAAATTGGAAAAGAAGAAGTAAAACTGTCACTGTTTGCTGATGACATGATACCATACATAGAAAATCCTAAAGATGCTACCAGAAAAATACTAGAGCTAATCAATGAATTTGGTAGAGTAGCAGGGTACAAAATTAATGCACAGAAATCTTGCATTCCTATACACTAATGATGAAAAATCTAAAAGAGAAATTAAGGAAACACTCCCATTTACCATCGCAACAAAAAGAATAAAATACCTAGGAATAAACCTACCTAAGGAGACAAAAGACCTGTATGCAGAAAACTATAAGACACTGATGAAAGAAATTAAAGATGATATCAACAGATGGAGAGATATACCATGTACTTGAATTGGAAGAATCAACATTGTGAAAATGACTATACTACGCAAAGCAATCTAGAGATTCAATGCAATCCCTATCAAACTACCACTGGCATTTTTCACAGAATTAGAACAAAAAATTTCACAATTTGTATGGAAACACAAAAGACCTCAAATAGCCAAAGCAATCTTGAGAAAGGAAAACGGAGTTGTAGGAATCAGGCTCCCTGACTTCAGACTATACTACAAAGCTACAGTAATTAAGACAGTATGGTACTGGCACAAAAACAGAAATATAGATCAATGGAACAGGATAGAAAACCCAGAGATAAACCCACACACATATGGTCACCTTATCTTTGATAAAGGAGGCAAGAATATACAGTGGAGAAAAGACAGCCTCTTCAATAAATGGTGCTGGGAAAACTGGACAGCTACATGTAAAAGAATGAAATTAGAACACTTCCTAACACCATACATAAAAATAAACTCAAATGGATTAAAGTCCTAAATGTAAGGCCAGACACTATCAAACTCTTAGAGGAAAACATAGGCAGAACACTGTATGACGTAAGTCACAGCAAGATCCTTTTTGACCCACCTCCTAAAGAAACGGAAATAAAAACAAAGATAAACAAATGGGACCTAATGAAACTTAAAAGCTTTTGCACAGCAAAGGTAACCATAAACAAGATGGAAAGACAACCCTCAGAATGGGAGAAAATATTTGCAAAGAAATTGACAAGAATTAATCTCCAAAACATACAAACAGCTCATACAGCTCAATATCAAAAAAACTAACAACCCAATCCAAAAATGGGCAGAAGACCTAAATAGACATTTCTCTATAGAAGATATACAGATTGCCAACAAACACATGAAAGGATGCTCAACATCACTAATCATTAGAGAAATGCAAATCAAAACTACAATGAGGTATCACCTCACACCGGTCAGAATGTCCATCATCAAAAAATCTACAAACAATAAATGCTGGAGAGGGTGTGGAGAAAAGGGAACCCTGTTGCACTGTTGGTGGGAATGTAAATTGATACAGCCACTATGGAGAACAGTATGGAGGTTCTTTAAAAAACTGAAAATAGAACCACCATATGACCCAGCAATCCCACTATTGGGCATATACCCTGAGAAAACCATAATTCAAAAAGAGTCATGTACCACAATGTTCATTGCAGCACTATTTACAATAGCCAGGACATGGAAGCAACCTTAGTGTCCATCAACAGATGAATGGTTAAAGAAGATGTGGCACATATATACAATGGAGTATTACTGAGCCATAAAAAGAAATGAAATTGAGTTATTTGTAGTGAGGTGGATGGACTTAGAGTCTGTCGTACAGAGTGAAGTAAGTCAAAGAGAAAAACAAATACTGTATGATAACACATATATATGGAATCTTAAAAAAAAAAAAAGGTTCTGATGAACATAGGGACAGGACAGGAATAAAGACACTGTTGTAAAGAATGGACTTGAGGACATGGGGAGGGGGAAGGGTAAGTTGGGACAAAGTGAGAGAGTAACATTGACATATATACACAACCAAATGTAAAATAGATAGCTAGTGGGAAGGAGCTGCATAGCACAGGCAGACCAGCTCCGTGCTTTGTGACCACCTAGAGGGGTGGGATAAGGAGGGTGGAAGGTGATGCAAGAGGGAGGGGATATGGGGGTTTACATATGCATATAGCTAATTCACTTTGTTATAGAGCAGAAACTAACAGAACATTGTAAAGCAAGTATACTCCAATAAAGATGTTAAAAAAATTTAAAAAATAAAAAAATAAAGTACAGCAAAGAACCAAGGGAAAAAAAAATATAAGATGATATATATCAGTCAGATCTATATTATAGATTATGTTGTGTAAGTATCTGTGTCCTAATTTTTGTTCAAATTGATCTTAGACAAAGAGAGGTAAGTTTAGATCTCCTATTGTTAGTATTTCAATATCTCCTTCTGTAATTTCTGTTTTTTAAAATATTTATTTATTTATTTGTTTGTTTGCACTGGGTCTTAGTTGTGGCAGGTGGACTCCTTAGTTGTGGCTCGTGGGCTCCTTAGTTGTGACATGTGAACTCTTAGTTGCGACATGCATGTGGGATCTAGTTCCCTGACCAGAGATTGAACCTGGGTCCCTTCATTGTGAGCGTGGAGTCTTAACCACTGTGCCACCAGGGAAGTCCGTGTAATTTCTGTTTTATGAAAGTTGCTACTTGGATTTTTTTTGTGTTTAGACATTGAGGGGAAAAATGAAGCAGATATTAAGGAAAAAAAAAAACAGCCCCTGATAGCAGACAGTTGGTGCCTGGCCTGGCTCTTACAGGTAGGCCATGATATTCCACTGTTGAACTCACACA
This sequence comes from Balaenoptera musculus, assembly GCF_009873245.2. Taxonomy (NCBI): domain Eukaryota; kingdom Metazoa; phylum Chordata; class Mammalia; order Artiodactyla; family Balaenopteridae; genus Balaenoptera; species Balaenoptera musculus. Next base: position 137,718,373 of record NC_045786.1, on the reverse strand, counting down.
TCACAGAATACCAACATCAGACATGGTCACAAGATAATGTGAGACAAAAAGACCACTGCATAATCATGTGTGAGCAAAGGTAAAATGAAGAACACTGTGCAAGTCAGAAAAATGACCACACATCCCCTTCTCCCAGTTAACATGAGTGACTGCTGCTTCACTATATTAGTCAGGCTTCTCCAGAGAAACAATAGGATACATATGGAGGTATAGAAAGAGATTTAGCATGAAGGGTGGCTCACATGATTATGGAAGCTGAGAAGTCCCACAATAAGCTATTTGCAATTACCAATCACAACCTTAACCCTACTCTGTTTTTTTTTTTTTAACATCTTTATTGGAGTATAATTGCTTTACAATGGTGTGTTAGTTCCTACTCTGTTCTTAATAAACATTATTAAGATACCCAGTCATAGAATTAATCATTCCCACTTTCGGATACTACCTGATCCAGAGCTAAATCACATTTCCTTGAACCCTCCTCCTAATCACCTAACAGACCCAAATCTTCTAACAAGTCCTCCTTAGGTTACTGAGACACCCCAAGTTTCCCCCTGAGCTGTGGTCTCCCTTCTTGCAGCAGTGTCAGTAAACCCAACTTGGTTGGTGAGCATAAAACATAACTGGAATGTCTTTATTGTGAATTGTGACCTTGAGCGATGTAGTACCATTCTTTGTCTCTTTTGATGCTTGATCTGAATTCTACCTTGTGTAATATTATAGTCACAACCTCTGTTTTTTTTCTTTCTGTTTTTCCTTTATTTTATTTCTTGTGTTTAAAATTAGTTTTAGGCATGTCTTTTGTATAGAGTACAGAGGTGGATTCTGTTTTGTGATCCTATCTGAAGATCTTTTCCTTTCAATAGATTACTTAAGCTTACATACATGTATTGATAGAAAAATGTATGTTTGGTCTTAGTTCTGTCATTTTTTGTTGTGTTGTGACCAGAGACTCCCAGGAACCTAACCCTGTGTTTATCTTAGGAGCAATGGTTCAGGGTTTGCTAATTCAGTGTCTAGAGTGACCTTATAGAACATAATTACCACGAACAATGAGAGTCATCTGTATTTGTCTGCAGACTTTATACTTTAGGAAGAGTTGAGCTGTATAAAATCCTTGAGCTACATACTTCTTAGCATGAGTATCTTGTAGGTGCTGCTCTGCTGTCTTCTGTGGTCTTTATTGAATGTTGTTGTCAATAAATCTGATCAAGCTTGTTTTTTCTGCCCTATAAGTGACTTGTTCTTTTTACTGTTTACACAAAAGCTCCTTTTTTCTTATTTTAAAATTCAAATAATTTTCTAGAATATGCCTCAGTGTTGACCATTCTGGGTCATCTTTCCCTGGTGCTCTGTGTGCCCTTTCCATATGTAGATTCAGCTCAGTCTGTCTTCCTTCCTCTCTACTCCCCACCTCTCCCCCTCCCTCCTTTCCTTTCTTTGTTTCATTTCAGGCAAGGTTTTTTCTGTTGTTTAAATAGTTTAAAATGTTTGTTATGTTCCATCATTTTGGTTTTGTTTCTTCATTGACATCTATATCTATCTATCTATATATATATATAGATCTATCTATCTATAAATAATATTTTAGTCCTGACTTTTTTAATGTAGTCCTTTTTGCCTCTTTCTATTTTATTTTTCATTTTGTTCGATTTTCTTTTTCTATCCTCTGTATCCTTACTGTGCTTTTCATGGTGTCTGCTCTTCCTTGTATTCCTTGTAGTTAGTCTTCATTTCTGAAGTGACTTTGTCATTTTTTCTATTTCTTTTCCGAGTGCTGTCAGTTCCTCTTGCCTATCCTCCTGTTATTAACTGTCACTTCCTCTTGTCTGACATCTCTTCTCTGAGTTTTGGTATTTCTCCTTTATTGTTTCAGTTGCTGCATAAAGGTTTAAGATTCTCAGCTGGAATGTTAGGTTGTGCTTCTTAACCTGTTTTGTATCAATATTTTTCTGGGGTTTTACTGTCTGTAAGAAAGCTATCTTGCTCTTTTTCATCTTTTCATCAATATATTTCCTTGTAGTATCTTTGTGTGAATATAGAGCATCTTTTTTGTTGTTACTCATATTTTAATGAGATAGATTTTTTGTGTGTGTGTGGTTAGCAGGAAGTTCCCGTGGAGGTATGAGGCCAGGGTAGATTTCTAGGCTTCACAGCTCTCAAGGGTGTCCTCTCCTGTTGCCCTAGCAAAAGACTTAACAGATGGCCTCTTGTGAAGTCCCATCTTTATTCATTTCACTCATCAGCCTTGGGCTCACCTAGACTGTTCAGCAGGAGGTAGAGCCTTCCAGGCCAACTCACCCTTTTATAGTTTTTATATTTGCTGGTTCCTTCTGAGATCATTCTCCCTCAGGCTCCTCTGCACATCTTTCCTTCCTTCTGGTTCTGCTCCATCTTTGGGCAGCAATTATTTGCAATTTGAAGTTTTCTGATTTTTCTTTTTCTTGGTTTCATTGAAAATACAATTTATAAGTTTATTTTTCATTTTCCTTGCTCTTCTTTGTGGTGAGAAAGTTTAGAACTAAGATGTTTTTCTGTGTTTCTACCAAAATCAGAACTCTTCTGGGTTGATGGTTCACCAGAGTCAGAATCAATATAATGTAGTGCTTGTTAGTCCTCAATCTCATTTGGGCCCCAGACTTGATTCCCCATTCCCAGACCTGCAAGCTTATCCCCAAGCCACATTCGAGGTGATGGATAACAGTTATTTTGAAGAATATAGGGAAAAAGACTCAGACTAAAGCTGATAATTTTTAAAAATTTAAAAATTTTTTATTGAAGTATAGTTGATTTACAACATTGTGTTAGTTTTTGGTGTACAGCAAAGTGATTCAGTTATATATTTATATAATTATAATATAATTTTATATATAATATATGTATTCTTTTTCATATTCTTTTCCATTATGGTTTATTACAGGGTACTGAATACAGTTCCTTGTGCTATACAGTAGGACATTGTTATTGATTTGTTTTATATATAGTTGTTTCTATATGATAATCCCAAACTTCTAATTTATCCCTCTCTCACCCCCTTTCCCCTTTGGTAACCATAAGTTTGTTTTCTATTCTGTGAGTCTGTTTTCTGTTTTGTAAATAAGTTCATTGTGTCATATTTTAAATTCTAATTATAAGTGATATCATATGATATTTGTACTCTTTCTGACTTACTTCACTTAGTATGATATCTCTAGGTCCATCCATTGTTGCTGCAAATGGCATTATTTCATTTTTTTTAATGGTTGGGTAGTATATATATATATATATATATATATATATATACACTACATCTTCTTTATCCAGTCATCTGTCATTGGACATTTAGGTTGCTTCCATGTCTTGACTATTATAACTAGTGCTGCTATGAACATTGGGGTGCATGTGTCTTTTTGAGTTTGAGAGTTCTCTAGATATATGCCCAGGAGTGAGATTGCTGGATCATACGGCAACTCTATTTTTTGTTTTTTAAGGAACCTCCATACTGTTTTCTGTAGTGGCTGCACCAATTTACGTCCCTGCCAACAGTGTAGGAGAGTTCCTTTTTCTCTACACCCACTCCAGCATTTAAAAAAAATTTTTTTATTTTATATTGGAACATAGTTGATTAACAATGTTGTGTTAGTTTTAGGTGTACAGCGAAGTGATTCGGTTATACATTTACATGTATCTATTCTTTTTCAAATTCTTTTCCCATTTAGGTTATTACAGAATATTGAGCAGCATTCCCTGTGCTATACGGTAGGTCCTTGTTGGTTATCTATTTTGAATATAACAGAGTGTACATGTCAACCCCAAACTCCCAATCTATCCCTCTCCCCCACCCTTCCCCCATGGTAACCATAAGTTTGTTCTCTAAGTCTCTGAGTCTGTTTCTGTTTTGTAAATAAGTTCATTTGTATCTTTTTTGTTGTTGTTTAGATTCTGTATATAAACGATATCATATGATACTTGTCTTTCTCTGTCTGACCTACTTCACTTAGTGTGATAATCTCCAGGTATCTATGTTGCTGTAAATGGCATTATTTCATTCTTTTTAACTGGCTGAGTAATATTCCATTGTATGTATGTACCACATCTTCTTTATTCATTCATCTGCTGATGGACATTTAGGTTGCTTCCATGTCTTGGCTATTGTAAACAGCGCTGCAGTGAACAGTTGGGTGCGTGTATCCTTTTGAACCACGTTTTTCTCCAGATATATGCCTAGGAGTGGGCTTGCTCTCCAGCATTTATTGTTTGCAGACTTTTTAGTAATGGTCATTTATGGCCAGTGTGAGATGATACCTCACTGTAGCTTTTATTTGCATTTCTCTAATAATTAGCAATGTTGAGTATCTTTTCATGTGCCTGTTGGCTATCTGTATGTCTTCTTTGGAGAAATATCTATTTAGGTCTTCTTGGACTAAAACAGATAATTTTTGACTTATATTTGCATCTCTCTTCTTTTATGCAGAAAATATTTCCTGATGACATTTCTTATTTACTGTATTTAAAAAGTAACTGTGGCAATATTTGTACTAAAAAGAATACAGCTGAATACAGTTTGTGATTTCTTGACAGTTCCTTTCTTTTGTATATGTTCCCAGAGGAAGACACACTCAAATATGTTTTAGAGTCACTTGAAATAATTCTTCTGTATATATTCATACTATCAATTTGATATACTATTAGGTACATTTGTTTCAGTTATTTTTACAGAGCACTCTTTTTAAATCTATTTTAAAAAATTATGTAAGAGCATTTACATGGTTCCAAAATCACAATAATAAAGTACATTCAAAGACGTAGCTTTCATCCTTGTTGCCTGCACCCTATTCTCTTCCTCTCCTATATATAGCAGTTTATTCATTTTTGGTTTATTCATCAACTGTTACTTTTTCATAAATATACATATTGGTATCTCCCTGTCTCCATTCTTAGATAAAAAGTGTCATGTAATAAATATTTTTCTGAGTTTCAATTTTTTACTCTACAATATATCCTGGAGATCATATCATCACACAGCAATATATAAAGTTCTCCTTCCTTCCCCCCTCTCTCTCCTTCTCTTCCTTTCTCCCTCCCTCTACTTTTTCCTTTCTTCCTTACTTTTAAAAATGAGGTATAACAACATAACAGTAAAGTGCACACATCCTAAGTGTTCATTTCATTGAATTTTTTCATATGTATGTGCCTGTGTAACTACTATCAGATCAGATAAAAGAAATTTCTCACCACCCAAAAGGCTCCCTTTGTCTCTTCACAGTCAGTATTCAGAAATGAATGATTATTTTGATGCCTGTTTCATGGGATAGTTTTGCCTATTCTAGACATTCAATAAGTGGAATCACATGGATGTATAGTCTTTTACGTCTGGCTTCTAACATAATGTCTGTGAGATTTATCCCATATTCTTGAGTATTTAGGAATTTGCTCTTTCCAACACTGTGTAATATCAGTTAAATGAATATACCACATTTATTTTCCATTCCTCTGCTGATGGACATTTGGTTATTTCTAGTTTTATTTTAATTTTTAATTTAATTTAATTTATTTTTTTATACAGCAGGTTCTTATTAGTCAATTTTATACACATCAGTGTATACATGTCAATCCAATGCCCAAGTTTATTTCTAGTTTTTGAGAATATTTTATTTTCATATGCATATCCAATTGTTTAAATGACTATCTTCTCCACTGAATTCCCTTTGTCAAAAGTCTGTTGACTGTGTCTGTGAGCCTATTTCTGGAACGTTTACTCTGCTATGTGGTCTGTATCTGTCCTTTCATTAGTACTTTACTGTCTTGGATACTAGAGCTTCATATTTTCTAGGTAACAGGAATTCTCCAGCTTGCTCTTCTTTAAAAGATTGTTTTGACTGCTTTAGTTTCTTGCCTTTGACATAAATGTTAGAAATAGTTGTTGTTATCTACTAAAAATGCTAGGATTTTCACTGAGATTATGTGGTCTAAAAACCAATTTGGGAAAAATTCACAACAGTATTGAGTCTTCTGATCCATGAACAGTGTGTATGTCTCCATTCATGATGTTCTTTATCCCAATTCTGATTTCTTTGAGTGTATAAGTTTTCAATACAAATACCTGCACATATTTTGTCAGATTTGTATCTGAGGTGCTATTATAGTACTATTCTTTAATTCTAGTTTCTAATTGTTAATTGTGAGTATGTTCAAATACAATTGATTTTGTATCTTGTGATCTTGCTAAACCCACTTATAGCCTAGGGGCTTTTTTTTAGATTCAGTGGAATTTCTATAGATAATCATGTTGTCTGAGACTAGATGACAAATTCCATGGCTTTTATTTCTTTCTTGCCTTATCAAATTTGCTAGAAATTACCTCTCTTATGTTCAACTCATCATGTGTAAAGTTCAGATGTTAGTCAATAACTTGAGGGGAATTTATATACAGCTCATGGGGCTTGCTTTCCTGAGGCTCCCTACCTTCTGTGATTTTAATTTTCAAGTTCTAGCTGCTTTGGACACCTGAACTCCAAACTCTTTCTCCATAGCCCATTTAGACCACTGTATTTCTGCCAGGCGTCTATTCCTCTGTTTACAGGAAACGGGAATGCAACCTCAGGGAAAGAGCCAGATGAATATGCTAAATCTCACCACCTGTTCCTTTCTTCCCGCATGTACCAAAGCTCCATTCCCTCCAATGCCCACAGTTATTTAAAAATACTGTAATTTTTCAGTGGGATGATTAGTTTGATACCAGCTATCCAATTATGGCTGCTATTGGAAGCTTTTAAATGTACCTTTAAGTGAAAGAAACAAGAAAAATAAAAGAAGCTGATATCAAGGATTTGGCTGTACAAGTAATTTTCAGACTTTCCCTTTTCTATATGACTCAGGCTCATGCATAAGTATTTATAAGTGTTATGGAACACCAACCAGATTGAGGAGGAGCTGCTTTGGGATTAATCACTGAAGATCTGCAACACTGACATTGTTTGCTACCATTGTACAATAGTTAGAATTTCTAAAGTGGAACCCCAAAGTATGAATATGCACACATGATACTCCAAGAACCTTAGGTTTTTCTGGAATCTCTTGATAACACGAGTCCTTAATGTCACTACCCTTATCTTTACTCTTAGAGTCCAGTTCAGGTACTTGGAGTATCCTTACTCTTTTCTTGCTCCAAGCAATGACGCAAGAAGTATTAATCAGAAAGATTCTACCAAAATGTTGCTGATTCCTATCTCCATCTGAAATTTCTATTGCCCTTTCCAATTTTTATCTCCAAACTTGAGGCCATTTCTATCATGCCACAAAATGCTGCCATTTGTTACATCTTCCCTCTAAACAAGCTCTTCTGAGTGTGTAGCTATACATATTTAATCCTTTTTGGTTTGTTTCACACCTTCCTTTCATAAACTCTTAGCATTTACATTCTCAATTTGATTTCAGATGAGTTTATACCTTTCCTTACCAAAATACACGTTACCTCCCATTCTCTGGACCCTATGTAGAGTGTACATTTTTTCAAGAAAAAGACTTTGTCATCTCTATATTTTGTGCCTACCTCAGATTGTAACAAAATCCTTTGGTTCACAGCTGTTCTGTAAGTGTGCTTACCAGCTAAATTACAGCATCACATAACATTGCCTTTTAGTTGCTATTTGTATAGTTTTTCAAGGTTATTTTTTTCAGATGTTATTGGTGTTCAACCTAAAATTAGCTCCTTCAGTAAACAATTTGAAGCACAAAAGCTGCTTCAAGACACCATAAATATTGTTGATATCAATTGCCCATTTAGTGCTATAGGACAGATTTTACCAACATATTTCCATAAACCTTAACTTCAGGGATTTATAATTGCAAAAGTGAAAAAGAATGTAAATTAAATTTCAGGAACTCATAATGCTAAGCTGTTTTAGAAATAGAGTTAGTGCCATTGTATGTGTGTTGCAATTTGTTGTAGAAGTATTGGACACTTGGGTCATGTGGTGTCATGTCTGAGGTGACGGTGGTGGTCATTCTGCCGTGCACAGCAGCCCTCATTTGTGATCCATTAATCTTCTGCAGTTGGCCTTCTTGTGACCAGATTAATTGCAGTAGAAAAGTGTGGACATTTTATAATAAGGCTCAATTTATTCTGGAGATGAAGACCATAAATGAATGTTTTTCTTTTTGTATTTCCTGATAAGACTTCAAATTGAGAGACAAAACAAATGTTCAGAATAGCTAGAAGTTGGTCCTAGAAATTGAAAATGATCATGAGTTCTTTGAATTACATTTCTGTTAACATGGTGGTCTATTCCTTATTCTCCCCACGCTGAGCCTTACTTTTTTTTTTTGTCAGATTAATGTTCCTTCCTTATTCACACAAAAGATTAAAGAGGACATATGAATAGGAAACATATTCTTTTCATTAATCAAAGTTTTAATTCACCTTCTTGATAGACATCAAAAGACATACATTTCTGTGTTAGAATTAGAATTCTATAACAACTAATATGAAGTGGGGCTTTATTTTAAACATGTAAAAGTATTTAATATATTTCTTTATTCTCATTTTAGATGAGGAGTTGTGTGATGTGTGATACTTTCCCAACAGGAATCACCCTGTTTTTTTTTTTTCTTTCCTATAGCAGCCTAACCTTTCCTTCTCTTCGTGGGAATGACAAGGGTATTTGATTGGAAGCAGTAGCTCTGTAGAAGGGGAGAAACTGTATCCAGGTGAAGGAAAATGGAGGTAATTTATTGTGATAATACAGTTAGAATTGTAGTGCTGTAAAAGACATTAGAGATGATCTATTCATGATTCTTATAGATGATGAAAACCGATATTCAGAGTAGAAGTGGACTTGCATGAGATCACATCACCATTTGGCTAAGCAGGAATATAGCCAGGAAGAATGCTCTTTACCACTCCATAATGGTCGCAACCCACAGTCAGTACTCACACTGCTCTTCAGTAGTCGGGAGCACCCTCAACCCCACAGGGTATACAGCAAGGGTTCATGAGAGGAATTCCTGCTTAGGGAATTTCATGACCCAGGGAAACTAGGGCATTCATGCTTCATTTTGAAAGATCTTTGTGACAAGGTACAGTAAGGTCAAATGAGCACCTATGAAGGAGCCTCATTCTCATGCAGGGTATCTGCCAGCTCCCCTCCAGCTACTTGTTCTCACACCTGGTGAGCCAGATCCCATCTGCTAAACCAGGAGCACAGCTCAGGTGAGATTTTCCCAGAGGGAGAGGTAGAGGTAAATGTTACACCAACTCTAACATTGCTGAATTTTCTGATTAGTGCCAGGTGGTTTTGGCATTGTAGATAAAGGCAAAGTGGTTAAATGTTGGAATGTCTGGTATTTTAAAAATCTGGGAAAAATACAAAAATGATACCAAACCAAGCCAAAAATGATTGAAAAATACTTAAATAATACCAGAGAAATTTCTTATTACACCCTCCCTTCTTTGCTCCATGATACCCACTGGCATCAGATAGATGAGATTCTACCTCTTTTTCTATGGTTACACAAACAAAAAGAATTAGGATTTTATTTTGTTTTTATAAAAATGAAGCTATATTCTGCATACTTGATTTTTATCCCCAACAGTCATTCTTGGATTGCATTCCATATCAGTACCCAGCTACATAGTATTCCAAATTATGTATTATAACATCTCTGCGCTGAAGGATATATGTCACCTCTGATTTTTTACTTACAAGTAATACTGGAATGAATATCCTACACCTATCTATGTAATCATGTGTGAGCATTTCCTTTTGCTAAATCTATGGAGGTTGAATTTCTTGGTCAATGCATTTAGGCATTGAAAAAGTTTCTAGATATAGACAATTCATCTTGAGGATTTGATATATAGGTGAAAACCAAGGAAAAGGGATAGATCTATATAAAAGTCCTCTATGTTCTCAGTACCAAAAATCTACAGGGATAAAGAAATTAAAATAATTGGCTTTCCTTACTCATTTTGGTATTCACTCAAAGTGGCTCTGAACCAGGGCTCCTCAAGATCATACTCAGACTTGATGATTTGTTAGAAGGACTTAAAGGATTCAAAAAAGCTGTTATACTCACAGTTATAGTTTATTACAGTGAAAGGATACAGATTAAAATTAGCAAAGGTAAAAGGTGAATGGGTGAAGTCCAGGAGGAACCAGGTGTAAGCTTGCAGGTCTCTTCTCCCAGTGGAGTCACATGAACATGCTTAATTCTCCCAGCAATGATGTGTGACAGCAGGTACCAAGTGTTGCCAACAAGGGGAGCTTACCTGAGCCTTGGTATTCAGGGTTTGTAGCTTTAAAAGGTTTCAGGTTGTTCTTGTAAGCATGCAGCATCCACATGATTAAACTTAGCTACCCACTATTCAACCCCCCAGAGATCAACCTGGTAGAACATGGCCCAGGACCTCATGCATACAAAAACAGGCATTCACCATGGGTCGCATTATTAGCATAAATCATCTGGTCAAACTGATACAATCTGGCTCCAAGGCCTCAGGAATATAAAACCCTTATCAAGCAGGATATTCCAAGGGCTCAGAGGTTGTCTCCTAGGAGTAGGCCAAGGGCCAGTCCTCTTGAGATCAGGCCTTTCTTTAGAATGTGCAGGGGTTTGAGCAACCAGGCCTGAGTTAACCCTTTTCTGTACAGGTTCCTTGAACTTTATTGGAGTGATTCTGTCATCATAGGTCTAGATCTATTTGAAGAGAAGGCGATATTAAGGCTAATTGGAGGATGTTTGATCATTTCTTTATTTTAGGACTGAGCAATTTCTACTTATAATATGGAGCCATAATGCATGTGGTGGGGTCAGTGTCTGACCAGGGCTGACATAACTTGATTTGAATCCTAGTCTGAGCAAGTCCTGAATTTGAGTCTGTAGAGACTCATTTACTCCCATAAAGATCAGGAATTTGTACATGGGAGCAAAGCAAGACTTTTCAAGGATGGAAAGACAGTCATGTGAGTTTGAAAGAAGATGTATTTTGGGGGTATTGGTCCGTGGTCTGGTAAGGAAGAAGTGACATTAACAAATGTTAAATATCCAACATCAATTAATATCTATTCAAAAAACACAAACATTTGCTGTATACTTACTATATGCAGGTACCATGATATCCAGGTGGAGACAGGACCAAGAGTTTTTCAAGGGGATAGGTGTTAACATTATAAAACTTTGACAACCTAATCAGTGACCTGACTCTAAGGCGAATAAAATCCAGGACAAGAATACAATTTCTTGGTCATACTGAGATAGCAGGCAGAGAATTCAGAAATTGCAAATCCTACTCTTAAAGGGGAAAACAAGAATCTTGCCATGAGATGCTGGTCCAGAAATTAGGAACTTAGATAAGGAATAAGAAGAAGAAAGGGTAAGGATTCAGTCACTGGGAGCCTAGGTCACAAGTCAGGAAATCAATTACTGACAAACTGAAGTTTTCTATTAGCATGGAACCAGAAGTATAGCTCAAAGCCAGACTCTTACATTCACTGCATATTACCAAGATTGGGTTCAGAGCCTGAGAGGGACTCATTGGGTCCATTTGTAGATTAGAGCTATTTGGGGACCAGGTGTGAAGGGCTTTATACCACTCTTGTGCCTGTGTATGGTAACTTTTGTTTTATTAAGAAGAAATGTGTTTTATTTATTAAGTGACAAAAAATTCAGTAGGAGATAGGAAAGTATAGATCCAGTTGACTTATGGGAAGAGGGGAGATGGATGATATGAATTAAGGGGTGATAAGGCAAAAAACATGGAGGAAAGAGTTTCCTAAAGTGTGGTGATTTTAGGTGGCTTATTAAAGAGATATAAACTTCATTCACTGGACAGCAGGTGGTGCCAATTCTATTCTGGTCCATTCTCAGAAAGACTCATCCCTCCTGTTATGGGTTCAGTTGTGTCTCTCCCCACGCTCCGAAAAATGAAAAAAGATATACTGGAATCCTAGTGTCACAGAATGTGAACTTTTTGGAAATACAGTCTTGAAAGAGGTAATCAAGTTAAAATGAGGTCATTAGGGTGGACCCTAATCCAATATGACTGGTATCCTTATAAAAAGGGGAAATTTGGACACAGAGACAGTAATGCACAGTAGGAAGATGATGTGAAAACACATGGGGAGAAGACAGCCATCCACAAGCCAAGGAGAGAGGCCTGTAACAGATCCTTCCCTCATGGCCCTCAGAAGGAACCAACCCTGCCGACGCCTTGATCTCAGACTTGTGGCTTCCACAACTGTGAGACAATACATTTCTGTTGTTTAAGCTACCCAGTCTGTGGTACTTCATTGCGGCAGCTGTATCAAACTAGAGTACCTCCTATATCTGCCTCTTATGGCATTTCTCATCCTGTGCTCTAACTCCAAGGACATGGTCCTTTCTACCTTTGATCCTTACCTTATATTTTCTTTTTTTTTATAGATTTTTTTTTGATGTGGACCATTTTTAAAGTCTTTATTGACTTTGTTACAATATTGCTTCTGTTTTATGTTTTGGTTCTTTTGGGGTCGAGGCATGTGGGATCTTAGCTCCCCAACCAGGGATTGAACCTGCACCCCCTGCATAGGAAGGCAAAGTCTTAACCACTGGACCACCAGAGAAGTCCCTATATTTTCTTATCTATCAGTTCCCCTTAAAAAATATATTTGAGTAAACACAATAGGTCAATAAGATGTCATATTAAGTAAGTGATTGGATAGGTGGCAGGTAGAATATAGACTAGAGGGCAGTGGAGAAGAAAAATAAAGAATACAGTAAGTAGAACAAACACCCTTGTGAAAACACAGAACCATTCAAGGCTATTCAGTTTCAAGTAAGTTGCTGATTAGGATAATAAAAGGAAGGTGAGAGAGAACTAATTTTAAAATCTTTGTCCTGGAGTAGTTTGTTCCTTGGCTGAATGGATAACTAAAACAATTCTCTAATATATTTACACTACATTACCGATAAATTTTGACATGTAGTGATTTTATTTTTGTTATTGTCAATCTGAAATTATATTTTGATCAATTTTTCTTTTACTTGTAATAGTTTTTGCTTTACTTAGTTGACATAAAAATTTATGGTGGTTTGTTCCTTCTGTCAACGTAAATTCCTCTCTTTGCTACTTAAGTCTTTGTCTGTAATTGGTATGTGTCCCTGGCTTACTTTTTTGTTCTTTACACTTGATAAATATAACTCCATCTTGTTGTTTTTGACCGAACTGCTCCCAGTTCACTTCCTAGTGTCTGGAAGGCGTTTATGTGGTGTGGCAACTGCCTGGTTGAGGCAGGATCTTATTGTATTTCCACTGCTTCTGACTCCATGAGTCATTGTGGCACATGAAAAATCATAATCCCCAGCATCGACTTCATCCAGTGCTCTTCCGTTCGCTTCCTCCCTCCAAGGTTCTACACTGAGGACTGTACCTCATGTTCCTTTTCCCCACCTTCCTAGTTAGTTGGTCCCTTGAAGTTGCAGCCTCCTGGTGTGTGTAAAAACAGATGTTGTACTGTTTGAGCAATCTGGGGAGTGGTATTTCAGAATGAATTGCCACCACAGGAGAGGGACTTGCTCAGTTTTCCATTAGAGCAAACATGGAATTTCTAACCTGAGGACAACAGTAAGTATAATAGGTATTGTTTTTGCCCTCTTTTATGCATTCTCCCATCTTGTGGTATCAAATTCAATTTTTCTTTGAGAGGATACTCTTTCTCTCTTCCCCAGAGCTGATATGGGGGTGGGAATAGGGAAGCAAGTGTTCCCCTAGAGCACATTTTCCCAAAGTGATGCTGTCTCAGATAATTAAATCCTTTTCAGAAAGTGTGTAGCTTTGTGTGTCCTCACCCACCCTGCAGGTAGAAAGTGACAGTAAGTGATGCGTTTCCACTCAGTCCCTGTGTTTTTAAAAGGTGTCCTTTTCTGCGTCTAAGGAGGAGACAGGTGGCTCCGGCACTGCAAATCAGAGAGCACTGCATATTTCCATAGTCACAGTGATTCATTCAAAGGTGGGGTGTGACCTGGGCAGAACCAGTGAGATATAATTTTCCCAGGCTGAGAAAGAGATACATACTCTTTCTTTTTGCATCTGAGCCCAGGAGAATACGATCTTGGAGCTGGTAGGGCCGCCACATGGAGCCTGAAATCCATTCAATTCAGCCTTTGTGAGAAAAGACAGAGTCAAAAGATGAAGAGGAGCTGAGTCTTACTAACTGCCTGAATTTTTATGCGAATGTGAGTTGAATTTTTATCATTTGGAAACAAAGAAGCACTGGCTGATATAGTGGCAAAGGGATGGATTGTCTCTCTACTTTCTTTTTGGTCATCTTGTTACCTACGTTCTGGTAGCAAAGGATGACCCATAGGTCACCAATTATTTTTCATTCCTACTTTAATGGCCTCACAGTTAGTTGAAATTCCTTCCAAATTCTTAGGATACATTAACAGTCAGCCCTAGTTTTCTCTTTCCGGTCCTTGTACATGTCTAGTGGGAGGTTGAGTGAGAATTAATGAAGGACTCTTTCAGATGCATTTTAAACTGGAATGGTGATGCAGATGACTGAGCTTTATCATGTTCTCATTTGACAATTTTTCCCAGTCCTCTCATGTTGATCCCTTATTAATTAGACTTTTTAAGTTTGGCTCCATGTAGCAGAAAAGCCAAGTGAGAGTAGCTTAATCTAGTTATGTTTTCTGTTTTCCTCATGTAATGAAAAGTTGGAGGTAGGCAGGGTAGGGATGGCAGGGTGGTTTAGGTTGTCATCAGGGACCTGACTTCTATCTTTCTGCCCAAATATCTCAAGCATGGGTTCTTAGCCTTCGGGTCTCAGGGCCTTGATACAGAATTCCAGATGGAGAAGAAAAAGACTGAGGAGCAAACACCATGTGCCAGCTGAGTGAATTGTTTAAGAAAGCCTTCTTGGAAGCCCTGCTGAGTGACTTCCACTTGCTTCTCGTTGGCTCAGACTGTCACATGGCCACTGGTAGCTGCAAAGGAGGCTGGATAGTATAATTTCTTAATTGGGCACTTGGTTGCTCCAAAGAATAACAGTGTTCTTTTAGTAAGAAGGGAGAGGATAGGGCTTCCCTGGTGGCACAGTGATTAAGAATCCGCCTGCCAATGCAGGGGACACAGGTTCAAGCCCTGGTTGGGGAAGATCCCACATGCCACGGAGCAACTAAGCCCGTTCACCACAACTATTGAGCCTGCACTCTAGAGCCCACGAGCCACAACTACTGAAGCCTGCGTACCTAGAGCCCGTGCTCTGCAACAAAAGAAGCCACGGCAGTGAAAAGCTCACTCACAGCAACAATGAGTAACCCCTGCTCGCCGCAACTAGAGAAAGCCCACGTGCAGCAACGAAGACCCAACGCAGCCTAAAATAAATAAATAAATAATAAAAAGAAGGGAGAGGAGAATGGGTAATTGATAGGTGGCTGGCAGGGTAATATATAAGGAGGATAGGTACTGGATGGGTAACTAAAAGTCTCATCTGTGAAGTCCTTAATGCACCAACCCTTTCTAACATACTCAGTGCTTTGTATCTATTTCTGTATTTTTTCGTTTTTATAAATATTCTCTGTATTTTTTTTTTTTTGGCCTTTTGTCTCTTTGCTACAGTGCTCTGTTTTCTGAAGTCTCTGAAGCTCACACATACTCACATATTGAAGGATACTAGTAGATTGCATGTTACTCGTGTTCAGAATTGTATTTTACATATTTAGGCCATGGAGGGACCAGTGGTATGCTGGAGCCTGCTCTACTGTCTCCTGAGAGTTGGTTGTTAAATTTTCAGGAATTTTTCAAGATGGCTGTTAAGCACGGTCATCATTAAAAAGTAAATTGTGTAAACTTACAATGAAATAACATATTAAAAACAAAGGAAAAAAATTACTTCTTAATTTTTTTACTCTATAATTATCCCTATGCTCTTGAGTTTACTTGTATTTATTTTATCTGTGTGACAAAAATTAGATAATAGCATGCTACTGTGTATCTCTTCCCAATTCTGAATTCAATGACATCATGTTGGTAGCTGGAAGGGGCCATGGTGGGAATATTTACACCATGGAAATCAGCAAACACTACAAATTAAGGCTTGAGTTATTATTTTGTTGATTGTCTATCTAGACCTAAGAAAGTGATGGAGGAAGGGCTAATAATGCAGATTAAACTTAAGTTTGTGATGTTTTTAGCTGTTTCATTGTGAATAGCACAAAAGAAGAAAAAATATTCTTTCAGTATTAGGAAATTATTATCTGGTTCAGCAGAGTTTGTTCACATAATTGGCGAACTGGTGAAGTTTCAACACACATCTTAATTGTTTCATATTCATCTTTCTCACTAACAGTAACCAAAACATCAACCAAAATTCAAGTCAGAATTACACTTAGAGACCCAGTTGTTAAGCAGTTACTAGTAAACCATGGCTGGAGCCTAAAGGGGAAGGAAGTTATATTCTTGACTTCTAGACTAGAGTTAGTTTATGTTGGAAAGAAACATCAGAGAACTTGCTTTACTTTTCTTCTAGACTAGAGTTAGTTTATACTGGAAAGAAACAGAGGACTTGTTTTACTTGACTTCTAGGCTAGAGTTAGTTTATGTTGGAAAGAAACATCAGAGAACTTGCTTTACTTGTAAGAGTCAACACAGCATCACTAGACCCCGATTCTAGCTTCTGCCTGCCTCTTATGCTCAAATGGAATCTGCCTTGTACCAGGTTCACTGACAAACTTTGATAATATTCTTTACTTTGTGTGTGGTTTTCTTAAGTTATGCTTATTTGAACAAAGGGCTGGTTTGGAGTTTACCTACCTGTTTACCATTCATGAAGAACAGAGATTACTAAATGAATAGTCAAACAGGAAGGTGGAAGCAAGAATTTTGAAGTACTTTACCTGAACATTTGTAAATGGTTTTGTTTGCTGATGTTGCTAATTAGCTAACCGTTAATGCAGATCCTGTGGGCCTCCACTTGGCTGAGTTGTGTCAGTCACTAGGTGTGTTCAACTTGCTAAAAATGTCATTGTATATCCTTACAAATCACCTATAATTAAGACTTTTCACTAATTCAGGTTTTTCTTCAAGTAGACTCAAACAGGTATTATGGTATAGAGTTAGGCACAGTTCTTAACTATTATACAGTAAGTTGCATATAAGCTCACTGGAATGTATTTCTCACTGTTGTCAAAATTTTCACATTTTTCATCCCTTGAGAGTCATCATCCTCTAGTATCTTTGTGTAGTTGTGTGTGCATGTATGTGTGTGTGTGTGTGTGTGTGTACAAGCTAGAGGAGGGAAGAGTCTTGGGTCTTCTCCTCCTCCTTCATTCACTGGATCACTGCTCTTCTGAGTCTTGTCTTCCCACCCGCCACTCTTCATTCTACCACTAGATATGGCTGTCATTGCTAGAGTTAAATCCAACAACAAAAAGTCCATAGTACCTTTAAGACAGTGTTGTTCCTGTCTCAAGGGCCACTGTGGAGAGGGTTGCGGAGAAGGTAGAGGTAGTAAACACTTGGCAGGGCTCACTTCTCTTCGTGTTCCTCCTCATTTTCTTTAAGAACTTCACTGTGCTAAGTTGTATGAACAACAAGGATTATATAAAAGGAAGACATTTAAAAGTTTATTCAAAGTGCTACCTTTCCCATGGTTCAATAGAAATGTATCCAAGAGGTTAAACCATTGTCAGCCACTTTGTGGGCCATTGTCACTCCCCTGTAACATTTCCTAACTTTATTTTTGTGTCCTCAGGTTTACATTCTCTTCTAACTTCCTCAGGGTGAATCTCTGCTCATCTTTTGGAAACCTTTTCCCCAGGGCCAAGTGTGGCTTCAGGATCTATCTCTTTTACCCAGTAGTACATTTCTCAAAGTTTGAGTAATGTAGTGTAGAGATATGCCTTAGGGGCTCTAGGGAGACAGTGTAGGATGGCTTTTGAAAGGACTTCAGTCTGGAGTCTAGTCCATTCCCTTTCAAATCTCTCTATTAAGATGAGTGCAGATGTGCTCATTATATTCCTTTCTGAGTAATATTGATAAAAGTTCCTCTCTCTCAAATACACACACAACACTAAAACACACATGTACCCTCTATAGACACATATAAATTCTCAGAAATTAGTTTAGTATAATACAAACTCACAGATGGAAGAATATTCTCAACTACATTTTAATTTGTGAAGTCACTTATCTCAAAATATAAGATTTCACACTTTTATGCAGAGCATAATTCACTCATCTTCATTCATTCCTCTCCATGGCCTCTAAATTGTGTCCCTTCAGTCTCACTGAAGATTAAAAACCAACCAAATGGTATATACGTCTTAAAGAAAGCATTTAATGAAAAAAAGCCCCAGCTTGTGAGGCTTCATTAAGCCTTCAGATGACTTGTCAGCTATTTCTTTAGTTTCTATCTGGATTGGAGATAGTTTGTTTTTCCATTCACACTACTCTTACCCATCAAGCAATCTTCTACTCATTCTTTGTGACCAAATATTGGAAGCTTTTCTCAACTCCATAGACGATTGGTCACTCACTTCTCTTTGCTCCTATGTTACTTTACATGTATCTCTTCAACAGTCTTGGTCACCTGGTAATTATTTCTTTATATAATGGTCTAGATTGTATCATCCAATATGGTAGTCACTAGTCACATGTGGCTGTTTAAATTAATTAGAACTAAGTAAAATTAAATATTCATTTCATCAGTTGCATGAGTCATATTCCATGTGCTCCATAGCTGCATCTGGCTAATTGTTACCATATTGGTAAAAGAAATTATACAACATTTACATAATCACAGAAATTTCCATTGACCAAGCTGGTCTCTACTTCAGACTGTGAACTCTTGTATTACTAATCTTTGTGATCCTGGCCCTTAGTGTAGTGCCTGTAATAGATGCTTAATAAATACTTGTTGAATAAATGAATGATGAAGAATTCCTTTATGTCACTTCTGAAGTCTAAGTTTTCTACGAATTTTCAATCTCTTTTTTATTGGAATGAAGAATATAGAGTTTGTTTCTGAAGTTTTAAGAGTACACTAGAAGTCACAAAGATTGAGTAGGAGATTGCTTGATGGGGAAGACAGGTACAAATAGAAAAACTAAACTTCCTCTAGCCCAGAGAAAATCTGAAGAAGTAGTTGATAACAAATCTGAAAGCTTAATGTAGTCCTCACAAGCTAGGGCTCTTGAGTGGCTTTTGAACAGTGAGGACTTTGCCTGGCAAACAAAATAAGAAAAGTGATTTGAGGAAGAGACAGGAACAAAAACATCAGGTTCAAAGAAATTTGGGGTGGCTTGTCCATGAGATGGTAACTAGTGTTGGGCCAGGTACTGTTCCATATACTTTACATATATTACCTCACTTAATTTTTAGGGAATAGTATTGTCTCCATTTTGCAGATGGGAAGACAGAGGCACATAGAAGTTAAATTCCTTGTTCAAGTAATTCAGGAAGTGACAGAGCCAAGATTCAAACTAAGGCAGTCTGATTTCAAAGCCTGGGCTCTACATCTATAAGTAAGACTGCCTCTCCCCATGAGTGGGAAAGGCTTAGAAATTAGGCTGGAGAGGAAATGAGAGGCAAATCATGGTGGGGCTTTCAGGGCCCCCTGAGGTGTTGAACTTTCCATAGCTGTGGAAAAAAACTGTTTGGAGCTTTGTTTTAGAAATATCATTGTGGCTGTAGGAGAGAGGATTGACTATTAGGGGACGATGTACTACCATGGGATTTATTACAAAAAACCTGGCCAAGAAATGATATGGGTAATGTACAGGGGGTAGGGTGGAAAGGAGTTGGTTTGAGAGAGATTTAGGTGTTTTTCTCATTAATAAAAAGAGCTGAATGGAGGAAAACACTCCAATTGTTAGCTGGATGTTGTCATCTACCTGCGATATCCAAAATGCTCTAGCTATCTTGTGACCATCAGGGGATGGTCCTGCTCCTGCATGCTAAGCACGCAGAGCAGAGAGAAGAAAAGAACCCAGAGGCTTTAGGATGTTATTCTGAAGCTGAAATAATTGGTCCAAAACTGACTCAAAGCTGCCTTTTCCTTGGTTTTCTAGTTGTGTGACATAATAAAATTTTTAATATTTAGACCTCTGTTAGTTGGATCCTCCATTACTTGTAGCTAAAAGGATCATAATAGGTTCAGCCACTCTTCTGGCATAAAGGTGATCATCCTCAGAACCCATTCATTATTTTATTTTATTTTATTTTTTTAACATCTTTATTGGAGTATAATTGCTTTACAATGGTGTGCTAGTTTCCGCTTTATAACAAAGTGAATCAGCTATACATATACATATGTCCCCATATCTCTTCCCTCTTGCATCTCCCTCCCTCCCACCCTCCCTATCCCACCCCTCTAGGCGGTCACAAAGCACGGAGCTGATCTCCCTGTGCTATGCGGCTGCTTCCCACTAGCTATCTATTTTACATTTGGTAGTGTATATATGTCCATGCCATTCCCTCACTTCGTCCCAGCTTACCCTTCACCCTCCCCGTGTCCTCAAGTCCGTTCTCTAGTAGGTCTGCGTCTTTATTCCCGTCCTGCCCCTAGGTTCTTCATAACCATTTTTTTTTTTTTTTTAGATTCCATATATATGTGTTAACATACGGTGTTTGTTTTTCTCTTCATTCATCATTTTATACATTTAATAAATGTTAATTGAACATGTATGTACCAAGCATGGCCCAGGTGCTTAGGCTACAGTAGAGAAGAGCACAGGTATGGAGCTGATGTCATGGAGTGTTGTAAAAACAGAGAGAAACTTAGTGTGTCTGGAGCTGAGTGAGTAGGGGGGAAGAGTATTGTGGGACACAGTTAGAAAGATAGGCAGGAACCAAATTATGCAGGTAGAAAACATTGAAGAATATAAAATGAAGGAGACATGATCAATTTGAAGTTTAAAATGACATGCTAGCTTCTGCAGAAGCACTGAAGAAAGTTTAGAGTAGAGGCAAAAAGGGCAACTATTTACACTAGTCCAGGTAGAGATGAAATTGGTTTGAACTAGGGTGATTGCCATAGAAATGGAGAAAAATATGTGACTTCAAGTTATACTTTAGTGGTAGAATCAGGACATGATGATCATTTGGATCTGGGCACTAAGGGAGAGATCATTGTCAAAGTTGACTCCCAAGTTTCTGGCACTAGGTGGAGAACAGTCCAAGTTTCTAGATAAAGAACACTAGAGAAAGAGCAGATTGAGGTATAAGATTGAGGAATAAGATACAAGAATTCAGTTTCGGAACATTGTTAAATATGAGAGAGCTGTGAGACATTTAAGTGGAAATGTTAAGAAATAAGTTAGAGATGTAAGTCTGGATCTCCAAAAAGGAGTCTGACAACTAAAACACATGGATTGCACGATGTCTGCTTATAGGTCTTTGGTCAGGGAGATCTTTAACATAAAGAGGAGCAAAGTTAACAGGAAAGTGAACTATGCTCTCAGCCTCATGCTGGTAGACTTCCAACAATGCGAAGTAACCCGCATCTCTATGTCATAGACACTCCTACTGACACAACTCTTAAAATATATCTCAAACTACTTCTTTTGCCCATCTTCACTGCTACCAATATAGTATTTCAACTGGACCAATGCCATAGACTCCTCATATCTCTTGGTGGAGATGAACAAGGCAATTAGATGTGTGGTTTTGAGAGTCAGGAGAGAATTTGGGAGTAGAGATGTAAATTTAGAGTCATTGGAATAGGTAGGAGTTGGTAGACAAGGGATCAGGGTAGGGAGCATTCTAAGAAGGAGGATAATGTATGAAAGCACAGAAATATAAGGTAGTATTAGTTTGGGGAACTAAAAATTAAAAAAGGAAACTAACATTGAGTACAATTAGTCACTGGTGGGGAGGGGGAAGCTGAGGCGAAGTGAGAGTAACATCGACATATATACACTAACGAATGTCAAATAGATAGCTAGTGAGAAGCAGCTGCATAGCACAGGGAGATCAGCTCGGTGCTTTGTGACCACTTAGAGGGGTGGGGTAGGGAGGGTTGTAGGGAGGCTCAAGAGGGAGGGGATATGGGGATATATGTATGCATATGGCTGATTCACTTTGTTGTACAACAGAAACTAACACAGCATTGTGAAGCAATTATACTCCAATAAAGATGTATTAAAAAAATAATACAGTACATTGTTATTTAATCAATATAGCTTAAAATATATATGGGTTGGCACATAGTTCTAGGTGAATGGGAGAGATAAGGCTGATAAAGGGGCAAGTATATGGCCAGTCTTGCATGCTACACAAGGTATTTAGATTTTGTGCTATAACTCGATTTGCTTGGACGGTGTCAGAGGAGGCTTAGATGAAGACGAAAGAAAAATGTTCGTTCAAATTCAACAAATAATTATTGAGAACCTATTACGTAAGCTCTGGGTGATAAAAAACGAGGCCAGACTTGGTTCTGACTTTTGAGATGATCATCTGGTCAGGAAATGAGACGTGCAAACTAATAACTACATTATGAGGTGGAATGTGAGGCCTGAGGGCTTTAAAGTCAGGAAATGTGGGAAATAAAGATGTTCCAGGGAAGGTGGGTGAAGAATGATGGGCATAGACAAAGCTTTTGTGCATATGCAAGTGCATTTGTTGTCTGTGCAGAAGAAGAAAGGACTGAGATTTTCATAGAGCATGTGGTGCAATAGGAAGGGATTGAAGACAGAATTTGTGAGTAAATGAAAGTCATTCCATTGAAATCCAACAAATAAAGATCCAGATTTAAAACAGATAAACTATGTTACCAAGTGATATTTGGTTTATTATGAAAGAAGTCACTGTAGAATAAAAGCAGTGCTCTCCCCAAAGATAAGAGAGAATTTTTATTCAAAAATTTTCCTTTCTGTAACTTTCTAGCTCTAACTCAATGCAAGGTCCTGTCTGTCAACTCCACACACATGCCTCTAGCACTTCTTCTTCGGTACACTTGACTGTACTGCTACATTCCCATTGCCTGAAACCTGTAAACTGTATCAACCCCAAAACAAACTAGGGGCACACACAAAGTGAAATTACAATGTAGGTAAGAAGAAATAGATTAATAGCCTGAGCATGGTAGTTGGGTGGCTGCCTTTGGGGAGGCTGATTATTTGCTTTACAGATAAGGTTATTGTGTAATGTTGTCAAAATCTGCCCAGGGGAAGCAAAACTGCTTTTATCTGTACTGCTGGCTGGTTGGCAAACCATTAGACTGATTTTTGTGTTTGTTTGTTTATTAATTCTCCATGAAACCTGGATAATACATAAGCATAAAGCAGCAAGCTTAAAATTAGAAAAAAATTTGAATTTACTCTGAAATCATGGTAATACTTTGTAAAGGAGAAGGAAAAGCAAAACTGTTTGTCAAAGCTAGTTATTGTGCTAGAAAAAATTGGGAGGTTCATAAGGTAAAACAAAAAAGTTTTATTTTCATAGTCTGAGATTCAGAGCAAATAGGAGGAAAAAAAGAAAGTCTAAAGATCTTACTACTCATTTAATAACTAGTCCAGTGCCTATTTTAAAAAACTGCAGAATTAAGACTTGCATTCTGAAGTGGTGTGTTTTTTCAGAATACAGGTCTATGTTTCCCCTTGACGCCTGTTAACTGTGAGCTTCCCAGGTTGGAGGTACACTGTATCTTGCAGTTGCACGTGTGTGCGTGTGTTTAAAGCTTTTGCTAAACTGGATTTTTTTCGTACCAATCTTACAGGAGGATTTGTGGAATCCTTTCCAGATATAATATTGCATTATTGTAAAAGCTTTACTCCTCTTATCTTTGTGGGCAGAGCGTCAGAATGGACTGCATATGAGGATTAAAATCAGCCTGTCCTGGAGTCAAATAAACCAGGATGGATTACACAAAACATTTTAACAAACGCTGGAGGTCCTGGCTTGTCTTTATCTTTTACCTCTGAGATTTCAGAAAATGTTCCAAGAATATCATTTGGAGGAAAAGAGAAATCAGATAAAAATTTAAGCAGCCATGAAGGCTGAACTTATGTAAAACATTGATCTTAGTTTCAGGAACCACGTAAATGCATTTAAAAAAATAGTAGAAATATTCTTAGCTCTTCCTGCATTGGTGAGATGGGGCACCCCAAGGCCTTGCCCTATGCTCTGCTCTCCCCAGTCTCTGTCAGAGCAGCTCATTGCCATTCCCTGGTTTCCTTTGTAACCTACCAGTGTGGGTCTGGGCAGTTTTCAGCTGCACTTCTGAGCTCACCTCACATCCAGGGCCATCCCACTGCCTGCGATGCTCTAATTGGAAGTTCTGGAACGTCTCTCATTCCATGTGGCTAAAACATAGACCAGTCTCTTTGTTACTTATTTGTTATTGCTGAAGATTTTGTGGGAAAATATTAACTTAAGAGTATATTAATAATGTGGTCTAGGATTAATATAATACTTTTTCTCTAAAATATTATAACCTAAGAATGGTTTTGGCCTGCCAGTGCCCCTAGAGAATTAGTAACAACGCCTCTTGCTACCTCCATTTGAAGACAGGTGTTTTCTGTGTAATTAAATTATTAGTAGGTTATAAGTAATTCCTTAATTAATGTTAGTAAGAGTCAGTTAAAAAAAAATCCTAACTACAATGAACAGCATCTGACTTTTGAAGTAGGTAGAATAATTTACACAGGTGAGAGAAATAAACCCCTATCTGGGAGCTGATAGGGGAGAGGGAAAGAAAAGAGAGGAAAATGGGCTGTTGTCCTGTTCTTCTGGACATGCAAGTCAGGGAACTCAGAGAAGCTGGTCCATTACTGAGCACAGGAATGAATCTTAGAGAAGCAGCAATGCCCAAGCCAACCCACAGGGAGCAGAGAGCTGAAGCGTTCTGCAGATTAAAGAGTGGAATTGAGTTTCAGAGGATTCCTGAGGGAGGAGAGCTTGGGAAGCAGAGAAGCATGAAGTCTTTAGGGAATATCTAGTATTCAAATTTTGTTTGCCAGGCAGTACGTGGTACTCAAACTTCATGCCTTGCGTTTTGGGTAGAGATCAAAGAAAAGGCGTCGTGTTCTTTCTCTGACACAGAACTTGGAGGACAGAGAAAGTATGTCTAGAAAAGACAAAAGCAACCTCTTTTACTTTCTCTTTCTATCCTGCCTCACTTAGGGAGAATCCCTGGTGAGGATGGGCAAGGTAGCCTGTTTCCACTGCCTGGGCGTTGAGAAGCACCTTCCTAATCTCTAAGGGCATCTGAGTTACACCTGGCTGTAGATGCCAGCTTGTTTGGCATTTTCAAAGGGAATTTTAGAAATTCAAAAATTATCTTTGGAGCCATCCTGTCCTGGATTTGAATCTTGGATCTGAAAATATATAAAACCTATATGACTATGGATAAATTTTAAGACTTGTAAAAAATGTTTGACTCCTCACCTATGAATAAGGGGCAATGATCCTTGCCCCAAAATGTTGTACTGAGTTATATAATATTTGTCAAGCAAGTGGCACTGAGCCTGATATGTGATAGGTATGCAATACACAGTACCTTATATTAATGTCAGCAGATTGGGTTTTTATAATGAAACTTCAGGATGCACTAAAGCTGAGGCAGGAGGAAGCATGGAGGTGGCTCACGCATTTCTCCTCTTGCCTCTTTCCTCCTTTTTTTTTTTCTAAGAATCTAAATTTTTTAATTTTTTTTGGGGTGCGTTGGGTCTTATTCCTGCACGCAGGCTTTCTCTAGTTGTGGCGAGTGGGGACTTCTCTTTGTTGCGGAGCTCAGGCTTCTCATTGCGGTGGCTTCTCTTGTTGCAGAGCGCGGGCTCTAGGCACGCGGGCTTCAGTAGTTGTGGCTTGCGGGCTCTAGAGAGCAGCCTCAGTAGTTGTGGCACGCAGGCTTAGTTGCTCCGTGACATGTGGGATCTTTCCGGACCAGGAATCGAACCTGTGTCCCCTGCATTGGAAGGCGGATTCTTAACCACTGAGCCACCAGGGAAGTCCCTCTTCCCTCCTTTCTAACCTTCATTATCATCTGTTCTTCCCTCTCTCAACTGGCATTGGAATGATGTAAGAATTGAAGCCAGGTGGTAGTTCCAGGTGGGTAAGGATTGCTAGCAGAGAGCAAAGAGGAAAGGAAATGCAAAGATGGGCGCTTAGCAACAAAGAGAAATTTCCTTGGTCTTCTTGGTCAAGGCAGCATTTCCCGAGCTCACTTGGCTGACAGAGGAGGGATGCTCCTCTCTACCTGACCCTATCTCAATCCATCCCGTCCCTCGGGGCACCTCCTTGTAACTTTGTCTTGGGCACTTTTCTAACAGGTGCTTCCCACAGTTGTCACTACCAGGCATTAGGGGTGGATGGAGGTGGGAGGAGGGACTGGACTGTCCTGTGGTTATTGGATCCCCACTGCAGCTGGCTAATTGCAGGTTGGCCTTACTAATTTATCATACAGAGCATGTCAGGAGGTAAAACAGCTTCCCACAGCCTGTTTTCTGTCCGTGGTGCCTGGCCCTCTTCTGCTCTGGACAGCCATTTCCTGCACCTCTGGGTCCTAAATTCTATCTTCACAGAGGTTTCTTATGATTTTTGGTCTTCTGAGTTCTGTTAACTTCTTCTGGGCGTTTCCAACTCTCAGTTCAAGGATGAGAAAGCTCAGTTCTACATGTGTCATATTTTCTCACAACTCCCTTTGGAAATGTTCTTTTTTGCATCTCTGATTCTGCTCTGATACACTCAGCCTATCAGAAAGTTTAATTTTATAACAGGTCTTTTGAATCTGAATGAGTCTACTCAGTATTGTGGAACCTTGGTTACACAGATTAGGTAGGAAGGGAGGGTGACATTGATTTCAGATAAGGAGAAACTCCATTAGGTGCTCCTCCTGTGTATTGGAGAGGTATTTTATAACTTGTTAAATGCATATTTTAAAAAGTACTTGCAAGTTGACCCAAAGTATAATTTGAGAAAATGGCAAAGTGTCCAGCTTATCACTAAACTCTACAGGCTGGGCATCATCAGAATCATCAAGGTAGAGATGTCTTTTTATTTTAAGATCACAGTTAAGTATTCTAGATACAAGATGGGATAACAGATATTAAGAGCCTTCATCACAACATGCAAATAAGCTGTCTCAAGAGGTGAAGAATGCTGGCAATTTAGCTGATTTTTTTCCCTTTCTTGAGGAGGATTTGATCATCTGAACATTATAACTGCAAATCACGCCTTTATGAGAAACAGTGAAAAACCTATTCAAATCGGCTTACTTGCTACATCAGCTTCCTTGTACTACGGAACTTCAAAATGTAATTACTGGGCCAAACAAAGACAATGAATTAAAAAAAAAAAATGTCATACAACCAAGAAAAATCACACTCCCCAGTGTTTCCTTGGTGGTGTGTAATCCACACTGCTTCCACACAATAAACAATCCTTTGGGTTTTCTAAAGCTTTATTAATATTACAGTAAATTAAGTATCCTCAGAGAGTGATTATTTTCCCTTAATGAGTAATAATAATTGTTCTGTGCTGGCTTAACATGGCCGCTTTTCTCCAAAGAACTGATAATCTCTGTACTTTTGTTGCACTTTTTTGTTTATATTTGTGATTTTATTTTTATCCTAGGATATTTCAAAATGAGATTATTACATATGCTATATCTATGTCATTCAAGTGAATTTGTGAGACTAGAGAAAACATTAAGTGTTAGCTGGGCCATTTACTTTTTGTGTTGTCTTGGTCAGGTTAATTAATATCTTGTACTTTCATTTCTTCACCTGTATAATGTGACACAACACATGGCGTTTTTTGAAGACAAAAGAGACTATGAATGTGAAAGTTGTTAAAGCATGATACAAAATACAGTTATTAGTTGTTTCAATTATTTATAAGATAATAATTACCATCATGTGAGAAATAGGTTTGTATCATTTACTGAGTATTCTGATTTTGGAGCATTTCTGCCTCAACTCAGAGGACTCTTTGACTCAAAATACACAGTGGTAAAAGTCCTTATTTCTAGTTTGAGCTTCTACAGTTACCTTCCTTTTTATTTCTCAGGAGTATATCCCACCAATGAATGGTCTGAGGGAAGAGAAACTTCAGCGCTACTCCACATACCCTACGACCTGTCTCTGGTGTACCCATCCTTTAGTGTGTACTTTACCTGTGAAAACATGTTTCTTCATAAGTGACCTTCATGCTAACAATCTGTTGCCTTTTAAGAAATGTATTCAGTTTATTTGACTTGATCTATCATCAAGACTCCTGCTTGGGCTTAAGCCATTATGTCCACTGATAGATTTGCAAACTGACATTTTACCGAATCTTTGGGTTCTGCATTCATGATTTGTGTGGTTCAAGTGGATCCCCATGTAGCATATTTGCCCTTTTCTGTGATCAATGCATAAAGCAAGCACACCAAAGACTTAAGTCACTCATCTGCACAGAAGGTTAAATTTGGTTCACTCCTTGAATTTGTTTCTAGGACAAATGACCTTTAAAAGATGTCTATATCAGTATTAGTTGCTTTGTTTTATTCAATTGACCTCACCCATTTAGATGGTTTTCAAAAACTTGTTCTATGAATTTTGTTGCTATGATTTAAGTTTGTGGACCTCTAGAACTTATAACAATGCTCTTTTGAAATGATGGAGGCCCATCTCTCTGACCAGGTTTAAGCACTCCAGGCCTGTGTGCAGCAAGACTCACAGTAGCCTGGAGACACTGCCTGGCCTAATAGTTATATGATCCCCCAAAATGTCGTACTTAACTGGAAAATGAAACATGTCATACTCTTACATATTTATCTTTTATCTTCAATATTGTGACTTTGTAGAACATCTTTATGTGATCTATCTGTAAAATTTTTTTACAGAAATTTCCAAGTGTTCCCATTTGGAAAGAAGAGGTCCTTATGCTACCACTTTCAAGTTGATGAAATATGAACTCTTTAAATCCATGCCTTAAAGCAAAATGTCTCAAAGAGATAAATTCCTAAGAAAGATAACTGCAAATTGAAAGTTATAATTCATTTTCATAGGAAGACAGCCAGGGGTTATTTTGATTTTAGATCATTTTATTCTGAATTTCTAAATATTCTATATCATTTTCCAGGCACTTGCAGTATGTTTTTGCCTGCATATAGTCTTCAGTAATTTTTGAAATGAGTTGTTGGCCTACCTTTGTGACCTTAATGGTGCCTTCTGTTCTTCTTAGACGAAGGGGACTTACATTCACTGAGTACTAGGTCCTGGGTGCAGTGCTGGGTATATTACCTGCATTATCTTATTTAATCCATAGAGTATTATTATGAGGAAATATATTATTGTCCTTATACAAATGAAAAAAATGAGGAAAAGAGAGCAACATATTCCGGCAAAATAGTAAACAAACTAGTATATGACAGAACTTAGATTAGATGTCAGACTCTGAAGTTTATGATCTTTCTACTATACGAGGTGGAGGTAAGAATGTTTTAAAGAAATCATCCAATTATAGTGAATTATCACAGTGTGCATGAATTTAATGTGTAGGTGTGTGTGTGTATTTAATGATAGTCTGCCAACTTGCAAGTAAAGATTTGAAGTATCTTGGAATCCCGGTGTATCTAGAGACCACAGTTACAGAACCTAAACATCGCATGGTCTAGCATTTGCCTGCACTGCTGAGTCAGCATGGACATGACCCCCCCCCTCCCCCCACCACCCCCCCACCCCCGCCCCCTCACATAACTTTGGATACAGAGATCTTGGCTTTGGGTGTTTCCCTCTGCTGACATCTAGTGCAAGGGTATCATTGCTAATGAATGCAAAGAATTTAGAAAACTGGAATTTAGAAAACTCTAAGTTACCATGAAATTCAGTGCCAGTGCTGTCCTGCTGGTGGGACTTCGAATCACTATGGGACTTAAAAGACATAAAGTTAATTTAATTAGCCTGAGATGAAGCCAGTGGTCTGGTTACAGACAGTTTTAGAAATCAGCACTCAGGACCCAGTACTGATAATGATTCACACTTCCAGCCCTCTTGGAAGGAATAGGAATCATGAGTGCTGAACAATGGGAGGATTAGGCCTTTTCATGATGACTCATATTTTTAAAAAATAAATTTATTTATTTTTGGCTACATTGGGTCTTCATTGCTGCGCGTGGCCTTTCTCTAGTTGTGGCAAGAGGGGGCTACTCTTCATTGTGGTGCACGGGCTTCTCATTGCAGTGGCTTCTCTTGTTGTGGAGCACAGGCTCTAGGCACGCAGGCTTCAGTAGTTGTGGCATGCGGGCTCAGTAGTTGTAGCTCATGGCTCTAGAGCACAGGCTCAGTAGTTGTGGCACACGGGCTTTGTTGCTCCATGGCGTGTGGGATCTTCCAGGACCAGGGCTCGAACCCATGTCCCCTGCACTGGCAGGCGGATTCCTAACCACTGCGCAACCAGGGAAGTCCCGATGACTCAGATTTGATACAGAAGAAGATTTAATTCCCCAATTGAATGGAGACTTGGAAAATGCAGGCTTTTCTTATGGCTCTAAATTAGTAATGTGACATATAGGTAAAATAACCTGGGCAATATGTGGCTTTAAAAATTATTATAAATCTACCTTTGCTTGAATGTGGAGAAACTGATCATGTAAAGTATAATAACTTCCTATGCAGGGGAAAGTATATATGCATATATATAGACAGAGGGGTAGATCCATTGATCCATCGATCCATCCATTGATTTATCCATCCATCCAACCATCCATCCAACCATCTATCCATCCACCATCCATCCATCCATCCATCCATCCATCCATCCATCCATCCATCCATGTGCAACATAGGAAGAATTAACAGTAGATTATGAGATTTAAGTTGGCTTTCTTCTATGGTCAATGGAACAACTGCAGTAGTAAAATTGAATCAGCAATACTAATATCTGGATAAAAAATTTAAAAACCCCTCAATACTTGCAGTGACTCCAATAAGGAATTATCCTGGCTCTGTGCTTGTACTTTTTCATTAGCAGAACAATGGTGTCCATGTCTTCTCAACTCTCAAGAGTCAGGAATCAGAAGTTCTACTTTAACTCCTTTAAGTTTCCCCACATGTAAAACAAAAGGGGGAATTGAGTGATCTCTAAGATCCCTGTGAGCAGCTCAGGATATATGGAAAGAGCTTTTTTTTTTTTTTTGAAGTGACCTTATTTTATTTATTTA
Organism: Balaenoptera musculus; assembly: GCF_009873245.2. Lineage (NCBI taxonomy): Eukaryota > Metazoa > Chordata > Mammalia > Artiodactyla > Balaenopteridae > Balaenoptera > Balaenoptera musculus. Next base: position 137,687,267 of record NC_045786.1, on the reverse strand, counting down.
TTTATTTATTTATTTATTTGTGCAATCTATACACACATACATCTCATTGATATGAAATCAGGTTTCTATACCCTATATATATATTTTTCCTTTTATGTAATTTTTTTTTAAAACATCTTTATTGGAGTATAATTGCTTTACAATGGTGTGTTAGTTTCTGGTTTATAACAAAGTGAATCAGTTATACATATACATATGTCCCCATATCTCTTCCCTCTTGCATCTCCCTCCCTCCCACCCTCCCTATCCCACCCCTCTAGGTGGTCACAAAGCACCGAGCTGATCTCCCTGTGCTATGCGGCTGCTTCCCACTACCTATCTATTTTATGTTTGGTAGTGTATATATGTCCATGCCACTGTCTCACTTTGTCCCAGCTTACCCTTCCCCCTCCCTGTATCCTCAAGTCCATTCTCTAGTAGGTCTGCATCTTTATTCCCATCTTGCCCCTAGGTTCTTCTGACCATTTTTTTTTCTTTTTCTTTTTTTTAGATTCTATATATATGTGTTAGCATACGGTATTTGTTATTCTCTTTCTGACTTACTTCACTCTGTGTGAGTGAAGTAAGTCAGAAAGAGACTTACTTACTTCACTCAGTCTCTAGGTCCATCCACCTCACTACAAATAACTCAGTTTCGTTCCTTTTTATGGCTGAGTAATATTCCATTGTATATATGTGCCACATCTTCTTCATCCATTCATCTATTGATGGACACTTGGGTTGCTTCCATGTCCTGGCTATTGTAAATAGAGCTGCAATGAACATTTTGGTACATGACTCTTCTTGAATTATGGTTTTCTCAGGGTATATGCCCAGTAGTGGGATTGCTGGGTCATATGGTAGTTCTATTTTTAGTTTTTTTAAGGAACCTCCATACTGTTCTCCATAGTGGCTGTATCAATTTACATTCTCACCAACAGTGCAAGAGGGTTCCCTTTTCTCCACACCCTCTCCAGCATTTATTGTTTGTAGATTTTTTGATGATGGCCATTCTGACCAGTGTGAGATGATATCTCACTGAAGTTTTGATTTGCATTTCTCTAATGATTAATGATGTTGAGCATTCTTTCATGTGTTTGTTGGCAATCTGTATATCTTCTTTGGAGAAATGTCTATTTAGGTCTTCTGCCCATTTTTGGATTGGGTTGTTTGTTTTTTTGATATTGAGCTGCATGAGTTGCTTGTATGTTTGGAGATTAATCCTTTGTCAGTTGCTTCATTTGCAAATATTTTCTCCCATTCTGAGCATTGTCTTTTCGTCTTGTTATGGTTTCCTTTGCTGTACAAAAGCTTTAAGTTCATTAGGTCCCATTTGTTTATTTTTGTTTTTATTTCCATTTCTCTAGGAGGTGGGTCAAAAAGGATCTTGCTGTGATTTATGTCATAGAGTGTTCTGCCTATGTTTTCCTCTAAGAGTTTGATGGTGTCTGGCCTTACATTTAGGTCTTTAATCCATTTTGAGTTTATTTTTGTGTACAGTGTTAGGGAGTGTTCTAATTTCATTCTTCTACACGTAGCTGTCCAGTTTTCCCAGCACCACTATTGAAGAGGCTGTCTTTTCTCCCCTGTATATTCTTGCCTCCTTTATCAAAGATAAGGTGACCATATGTGCGTGGGTTTATCTCTGGGCTTTCTATCCTGTTCCATTGATCTATATTTCTGTTTTGTGCCAGTACTATACTGTCTTGATTACTGTCACTTTGTAGTATCGTCTGAAGTCAGGGAGCCTGATCCTCCAGCTCCGTTTTTTCTTTCTCAAGATTGCTTTGGCTATTCGGGGTCTTTTGTGTTTCCAAACAAATTGTGAAATTTTTTGTTCTACTTCTGTGAAAAATGCCAGTGGTAGTTTGATAGGGATTGCATTGAGTCTGTAGATTGCTTTGGGTAGTAAAGTCATTTTCACAATGTTGATTCTTCCAATCCAAGAACATGGTATATCTCTCCATCTATTTGTATCATCTTTAATTTCTTTCATTAGTGTCTTATAATTTTCTGCATACAGGTCTTTTGTCTCCTTAGGTAGGTTTATTCCTAGATATATTATTCTTTTTGTTGCAATGGTAAATGGGAGTGTTTTCTTAATTTCACTTTCAGATTTTTCGTCATTAGTGTATAGGAATGCAAGAGAATTCTGTGCATTAATTTTGTATCCTGCTACTTTACCAAATTCATTGATTAGCTCTTGTAGTTTTCTGGTAGCATCTTTAGGATTCTCTATGTATAGTATCATGTCATCTGCAAACAGTGACAGCTTTACTTCTTCTTTTCTGATTTGGATTCCTTTTATTTCTTTTTCTTCTCTGATTGCTGTGGCTAAAACTTCCAAAACAGTGTTGAATAATAATGGTGAGAGTGGGCAACCTTGTCTTGTTCCTGATCGTAGTGGAAATGGTTTCAGTTTTTCACCGTTGAGGACGATGTTGGCTGTGGGTTTGTCATATATGGCCTTTATTATGTTGAGGAAAGTTCCCTCTATGCCTACTTTCTGGAGGGTTTTTATCATAAATGGGTGTTGAATTTTGTTGAAAGCTTTCTCTGCATCTATTGAGATGATCAGATGGTTTTTCTCCTTCAATTTGTTAATATGGTGTATCACGTTGATTGATTTGCGTATATTGAAGAATCCTTGCATTCCTGGGATAAACCCCACTTGATCATGGTGTATGATCCTTTTAAAGTGCTGTTGGATTCTGTTTGCTAGTATTTTGTTGAGGATTTTTGCATCTATGTTCATCAGTGATATTGGCCTGTAGTTTTCTTTCTTTGTGACATCTTTGTCTGGTCTTGGTATCAGAGTGATGGTGGCCTCGTAGAATGAGTTTGGGAGTGTTCCTCCCTCTGCTATATTTTGGAAGAGTTTGAGAAGGATAGGTGTTAGCTCTTCTCTAAATGTTTGATAGAATTCACCTGTGAAGCCATCTGGTCCTGGTCTTTTGTTTGTTGGAAGATTTTTAATCACAGTTTCAATTTCAGTGCTTGTGATTGGTCTGTTCATATTGTCTATTTCTCCCTGGTTCAGTCTCAGAATGTTGTGCATTTCTAGAATTTGTCCATTTCTTCCAGGTTGTCCATTTTATTGGCATAGAGTTGCTTGTAGTAATCTCTCATGATCCTTTGTATTTCTGCAGTGTCAGTTGTTACTTCTCCTTTCTCATTTCTAGTTCTATTGATTTGAGTCTTCTCTCTTTTTTTCTTGATGAGTCTGGCTAATGGTTTATCAATTTTATCTTCTCAAAGAACCAGCTTTTAGTTTTATTGACCTTTGCTCTCTTTTCCTTCATTTCTTTTTCATTTATTTCTGATCTGATCTTTATGATTTCTTTCCTTCTGCTAACTCTGGGTTTTTTTTGTTCTTCTTTCTCTAATTGCTTTAGGTGTAAGGTTAGGTTGTTTATTTGAGATGTTTCTTGTTTCTTGAAGTAGGATTGTATTGCTATAAACTTCCCTCTTAGAACTGCTTTTACTGCATCCCATAGGTTTTGGGTCGTCGTGTTCTCATTGTCATTTGTTTCTAGGTATTTTTTGATTTCCTCTTTGATTTCTTCAGTGATCTCTTGGTTATTTAGCAGTGTATTGTTTAGCCTCCATGTGTTTGTATTTTTTATTGTTTAGCTTGCTGGTTGTTGAGTGGAGTTGGGTCTTGACGTTGAGATGGAGATCTCTGGGAGATTTTCACTGTTTGATATTATGTGGAGCTGGGAGGTCTCCTATGGACCAGTGTCCTGAACTTGGCTCTCCCACCTCAACGGCACAGCCCTGATGCCTGGCTGGAGCACGAGGAGCCTGTCCTCCCCACTGCTCAGAATAAAAGGGAGGAAAAGAAAGAAAGAAAGAAATAATAAGATAAAATAAAATAAAATAAAATAAAGTAAAATAAAATAAAATATAATAAAATAAAATAAAGTTATTAAAATAAAAAATATTAAGAAAAAAAATTTTTTAAGTAATAAAAAAAAAGACACAAAAATGGGCAGACAGATCCCTAGGACAAATGGTAAAAGCAAAGCTATACAGACAAAATCACACACAGAAGCATACACATACACACTCAGAAAAACAGAAAAAGGGAAAAAAAATACATATATATATATCATTGCTCCCAAAGTCCATCTCCTCAATTTGAGATGATTCGTTGTCTATTCAGGTATTCCACAGGTGCAGGGCACATCAAGTTGATTGTGGAGATTTAATCCGCTGCTCCTAAGGCTGCTGGGAGAAAGTTCCCTTTCTCTTTGTTCACACAGCTCCCCGGGTTCAGCTTTGGATTTGGCCCCACCTCTGCGTGTAGGTCACCTGAGGGCGTCTGTTCCCGCCCAGACAGGACGGGGTTAAAGGAGCAGCTGCTTCGGGGGCTCCGGCTCACTCAGGCTGGGGGGAGGGAGGGGTACGGAGTGCTTGGGGAGGCTCCGGCGGCAGAGGCCGCTGTGACGTTGCAGCAGCCTGCGGCCGGAGGTGAGTTCTCCTGGGGAAGTTGTCCCTGGATCACGGGACCCTGGCCGTGGCGGGCTGCACAGGCTCCCGGGAGGGGCGGTGTGGAGAGTGACCTGTGCTTTCACACAGGCTTCTTGGTGGCGGCAGTAGCAGCCTTAGCGTCCCATGCCCGTCTCTTCGGTCAGTGCTGATAGCCGCGGCTCGCGCCCATCTCTGGAGCTCGTTTAGGCAGCGCTCTGAATCCCCTCTCCTCGCACACCAGGAAACAAAGAGGCAAGAAAAAGTCTCTTGCCTCTTCGGCAGCTGCAGACTTTTTCCCGGACTCCCTCCCGGCTAGCCGTGGCGCACTAGCCCCCTTCAGGCTGTGTTCATGCCGCCAACCCCAGTCCTCTCCCTGCATCCGACCTCCGAAGCCCGAGCCTCAGCTCCCAGCCCCGCCCGCCCCGGCGGCTGAGCAGACAAGCCTCTCGGGCTGCTGAGTGCTGCTTGGCGGCGCTCCTCTGTGTGGGAATCTCTCCGCTTTGCCCTCCGCACCCCTGTGGCTGCGCTCTCCTCCGTGGCTCCGAAGCTTCCCCCCTCTGCCACCCGCAGTTTCCGCCCGCGAAGGGGCTCCTAGTGTGTGGAAACCTTTACTCCTTCAAGGCTCCCTCCCACTGGTGCAGGTCCCGCCCCTATTCTTTGTCTTTTTTTTTTCTTTTGCCCTACCCAAGTACATGGGGGAGTTTCTTGCCTATTGGGAGGTCTGAGGTCTTCTGCCAGCGTTCAGTAGGTGTTCTGTAGGAGTCGTTCCACATGTAGATGTATTTCTGATGTATTTGTGGGGAGGAAGGTGATCTCCGCGTCTCTTCCGCCATCTTGAAGCTCCTCCAAGAGCTGATTTTTAAGTCTGACCTACGTTTGAATCCTGGCTTCATTCCTTTCTAGTTATATAACTCGTCTGTGTCTTGAATTTTGTCTGTAAAATGAGAGTGTAATATTATTTCATATGGTTGGTGGAAATATTAAATTAGAATAGGAAAAATGGTTTAGTGCATTGTAGCTAAGCAAGGGATTTTTTTGTTCTCTTTCTATAACTATAGGGACTAATTGAAATACCAAAACTTAGCTATTATTCTGGCTCTTTATTTTAACGGTTCAGATGAAACTGGTAAAAAGTATAGTATTACATGGGCCAATAGACAACAACTGCATTGAAATAAGCTGTGGTTAGGAGAGAAATTTCTCACAGGGCTGCTGTGGAAATTAAGCAAATAGAACATTTTTAAGTGACTTGTGGTTTCCTCCATTCAAAATATATTTACTGAAAGGGTGTGTGTGCTGGCACCATGCTGGGTGTACATGGGTGTGTCAAACCAGATGAGGTTCCTGCTCTCAGGAAGCTTAGAGTCTAGAGTGGGGAGACTATCATTATTCAAAGAAGCACACTGAAGAACCACTCTGTAGCCTCTTCTCTTGGGAGAATAAATCCGCATTTGTTCCAAAGGGATACTGATTATGGTAGGCTTCTTGTTACTCGGTGGCGAGTCAGGAGTAGTAGTGCATGTGAAGTGATTTTGATACAAGCAACTCAAGATCCTGCTCGCCCCAATTTATCACGAGGGCGTCTGTGAGCTGACAAAGGAAAGCAGCCAAGAACTGGGACCATTTTAGAGACCTGGGGAGACTCTTCCTCCTCATGGTCTGCCATGGTCTCTGTGCTCATGGTGTCTTTTTCTCTCTGTGGTTTTCTTTGCCTCTTAACCTTGGTTTTCCATGACCTACCATGGCCCTGACAAGATTTCATGGCTTTGTTCCAGCTTCTGCTCACTAGCAGCCTCATTATCTTAATAATGTCTACTTAAAATTTCCAAGAGAGACAACTTGGATCTCCTCAGCTTTTTGCTCCAAGTCACACCAGAGTCCCTGACCAGCATGGAATGCTGCTCCTGATTCAGATCTACACTCCTTATCCTATCAGTTGTGGCCGGGGCTGCTGGACTAACTCTCAGCAGGAGGGGTGAGTAAGGAGGCCCTGGGTTGTTTATTGTGGGTCATCAGACCTCTACATAAAACCTGGCTGAAATATTTACTCAGGCCATTGGCTTCATATACTCACCAAAACACTTTCTGTTAGCTCACATGTCTTCTCACGTACCTGACCTTGGGGACATGGGGCTGTGAATAAGTTATGAATGCAATGGTGGCTGGAATGTAATGGTCATGCCACTGAAAATTAGTACACGGATATTTGGTCTGCAGATTCATCTCTTTTTGGGCAGTGACCACCAATCTGACCAGCCTTAGGTGTAATGACAAAACTGAATGTGCAAAGTGGAGAAACACACACTAGATTGGTAACCTTTCCAAGAACCAGGTTTGGTTTTGGAGTCTTTAATCTCATAGCATTTGAACTTGACCACACTCTTTGAGTTCAAATTTGAGAATTAATTTGTTGGGGTACAATATTTGAAATTACTTTATATACAAAAGTAATACAGAATAAACAGATAAATAAAATACAGATAATAAAAATAGCTTTAATCCTGCTACTGAGCAATAACTGCTAATCAAATTTTTATGTAATCCTTCCCAAAAGGGTGAAAGAACGTGTACAAAATATACAGACTGCTACATTTATAAAAATGGGATTATACTGTTTATACTTTTGTAGTCTGTTCACCTCACAATATTTCTGGAATTTATTTCCATTTCTCTAAATGTTCTTTTAGTATATCTTTATTTATTTATTTTAACATCTTTATTGGAGTATAATTTTTAGTATACCTTTAATGGCTAATGGCATCCTGTTGTATGAACAAAACATATACCTCCTAAATTGTTAGGAAATTAAATGTAGTTCTTGTTATTACAAACAATATTGGAACGAATTATTTTCCCTAAATATTTGCCAGCCTCCATGAGGACTCCTTTGGGGTACCTAGTAGATTTGGTTGATGCTGTGCCCAGATCCCCTTTGCTAGACCCGTGCATCCATCCCCTAGCTGCAGTGTTTTGGTTGCTAATGACTCACAGCTACTTGCTTTCATCAGAAAGATAACAGCTCTCAGCTAATGGGAACCTGCTTGCTAAAAGGTTACAACTTCAACTGCTGGTGGCGGCTGCAAGCCAAAGACTGACTAATATGAGGATATATAAGACCAACCCTCTTGATTCAAGGTAGGGCCATCTCGACAGGAGCAGTTTAGGCTCCAGAGCTAAACTTTATCCTTGCTTGACTCTTTCCTCTCCCGGAACTGCAGTCCTCACTCTCTTAAAAGTTTTCCCAAAGAGCAGTCCCTCAGTACATTATATGCACTAGAATCCAAGACTCCGGCTCTGTTTCTAGGGAATATGACCTAAGATAATATGAATACCTAGACGATATATTAAGAAAGAGAGCATGCATAAAGGACCATTGAATTTTTAAATTACTTCTTTACTGAGAATAAAATTCATGTACTATACAATTAACCCTTTTAAAGAAATCAAATCAAGGGTTGTAGAATATTCACAGATATGTGTGATCATCACCACAATTTTAGAACATTTCATCAGCTCAAAAAGAAATAGTTTAACTATCACCCCTTTACCCAACCATCTTTCCCAGCCCTAAGAAAGCAGTATTCTACTTTCAGTTTCTGCAGATTTGCTTAATTTGGATATATCATACAAATGGAATAATATGATTTGTGGCTTTTTGTGGCTGGCTTATTTCACACAGCATAATGTTTTCAAGATTCATCTATGTTCATATTAAAATTTCATCAATTGCCTTGTCTTGTTCTTGGAGAGAAAGCATTCAATATTTCACAATTATGTATGATGTTAGGGGTCTTAGATGCCCGTCTCTTATTAGGTAAAAAAAAGTTTCCTTTTGTTTCTAACTTGCTAAGATTTATTATAAACAACTGTTGAATTTTGTTAAATGCATTTTTTGCATTTATTTAAATGATCGTGTGGTTTTCCTCCTTTATTTTTTTAACACGATGAATTACACCAATTGGGTTTTGAATGTTAAACTAAACTTACATTTCTAGGGGAAACTCCTCTTGGTCATGCAGTATTTTCCTTTTTATTTTGCTGGATTTCATTTCCTAGAATTTTCTTAAGGAGTTTTGTAACTATGTTCCTGAAGGATGTCAGTCTTGATAAAGCTAAAAGAGATGAATTTGAGGCCATAAGTTTATAATGCACACAACTATTGATTTGAAAAGCAGTGTTGAGAATTTTGACAATTTGTATGAATTTATATATAAAAAAGACTTACAAATCCTCTATTGTAAGTTGTCACATAGATTAAATTCGCAAAGAATAAAACTAGAATTTGAGGGCTTTTAGCTTTTTATGTAGCAAAGGTATTCTGTGTCCAGATAAAAGAGATTTCTTTTATTAATAAGTTGTTCTAACTCTGTGTTTTTTGAATACTTTTAAATAACTTTGCAAAGGTGTTATTTATTTTCTTAAAGTTAAAAATATTAATAGTTATGGTTACATATTTTAAAATGTTGCATGTAACTATTTCTTATCTTTGGACATTTATGACTTACCTTCTGTATTTTTCTGACAAGTCATCTGGATTTTGCCTTTCCCAAACTCAAACCCCAAATTCATAATAATAAAATTATTGAGATGGGCTTTATGTCTAAACTATGTTTGAGTTTCCTGGAATGGCCATCAGGAAGCTCAAAGATTTCCTTCTCCTTCATCCTTATAAAAGAAAGTGTATAGGAATAATTATGCTTGCCTGGGCATTCTCTACATTTTAATTAATTCACAGCTATTGTGAGAGCTCTTTTCTTTACCAAACACAGGATAAAGGAACAATATATGAAATCAACAACTCAAAAGAGAATTTCAGCCTTCCTAGGGTATTTATGTAAAAATAAAATATGTTAATATGAATAGATCTCAGTGATTGTGTATCTTTCATATTAAAATAAACATTATCATGTTCATGTACAAAGGCTGACAATATCTCCAGAAAGGTTTTGTTTCTAGGTTTTAACACTCTTGTCAATCAGGGACAATTATAATACAGTTTATGGGATAAATTAAAGGCCTAGAGGTATGTCAGTTTTCTCACTTTTCGTAGTATAATCTTTCTCCCAGCATAATCAGTGACTAAATTTTTATAAAATTGATTATGTGTTATAGCTCAGTAGAAGGTTCCATTCTCCTTCATTCTGATATTGTTAGCTGTTACAATAAATTAACCGGAGCATTTAGTTTTATTGTCCACAGGGGTTTTTGCTGCTTCTTTTCATTCCCCTAAAGGCCTCTGATTGTAAGATTAGTATCTGGAATGTGTCTTGTGAAAGGAACACCAAAAGAATCTGAGTAAGGGACTGCAACAGTTTCTTTCTTTCTCTCTCTCTCTCTTTCCCTTCCTCCCCTCCTCTTGGGATGCACTCTTGGAAAACTGTCACCCTATTGTCAGGAAGGCAGGCCATATAAAAGTGTTCTGGCCAGCATCTCCAGCTAAGGTCTCAACCCACGGCCAGCATTAACCATCAGTCAAGTGAATGAGCAAGCTCTCAGATGATTCCAATCCCATCCTTCAAGTCATCCCAGCTGGTGCCCAGTAAAGCAGGGATGAACTGTCTTTACCAAGCTCTGCTCAGATTACAGATCCATGAGCAAATTAAATGTTGTTTTGAGCCACTAAATTTTGTAATAATTTGTTATGCAGATATAGTAACCGGAACTGGTTTTTGGTCTGGAACGCAGTAACTGGAACTGATAGTATAGGGGATACATTTATAAGTGTCACTGACCTCACCACCACCAACAGGTGACTGAGTCAGTATTCCCACAATGATTTGGGTTCAGAAGCAGAAAACAACATAAAGCAAGTTGCTTCTTTCCCAGATCATTGGCACAAGACTCCCAGATTCCAAGAGCCACTGATTGCCATGAGTTTCTTGGCACTTTTTGTTTGTTTGTTTGCTTTTATCCTCTTTGTTATTGTTACACTTTTATTTAAAAAGTATTAGTAGGCAACCCTGTTCTTTAGTCACAGTAGTCCCAAATGTTTTATCCTTGACAATTATGAGATATGTGATTAATTCTTCAAATACTGCAAAGTTGAGTAACTCATACCCAAAGTAAAGGAAAGGCCAACTGGTTATCTAAGGAGGATCGAAATAGATTATGGGATATATAAGTATGCTTCAAACTTTAATAATAATCTTTGTCACTGGAAGTAGAAGTTTACAAAAATGATTTTGATGTATTGGAAAATTATTACTCAGGGTAACCACCACCAGAAACAGGTGGCGGATCATTTCTGCATACCGGAATAAACACTTTTTTTTTTAATAAGTTAGAAATGTCTTAGTCAATCTGATAAATAAAAACAGGTATAAATATTTTAAAAATTAAGTATAGCCGACTTACAATATTATATTCGTTTCAGATGTACAACATAGAGAGTCAATATTTTTATAGATTATACACCATACAAAATTATTATAGTATTATTGACTATATTTCTTGTGCTGTAGATCCTTGTGAATTATTTATTTTGTAACTGTAGTTTGTACCTCTTAATCCCCTTCATCTATTTTGCCTATCCTTCCACCCTCCTCCCTTTTGGAAACCACTAGTTTGTTCTCTGTATCTGTGACTCTGTTTCTGTTTTGTTATATTGGCTCATTTGTTTTGTTTTTTAGATTCCACATATAAGTGAAAATGTATGGTATTTGTCATTCTCTGTATGACATATTTCACTTAGCATAATATCCTGTAGTTTCATCTATGTTGTTGCAGATGACAAGATTTCATTCTTTTTAATGGTTGTTTAATATTCCCTTGTATGTACGTGTGTATATATATATACACCACATCTTCTTTATCCATTTATCTGTTGATGAACACTTAGGTCGCTTCCATAACTTGACTATTGTAAATAGCGGTGCAATGAACATAGCTTAGGGGTCCACATATCTTCTGTAATTAGTGTTTTCCTTTTCTTTGGCTAAATACCACCCAGAAGTGGAATTGCTGGATAATATGCTAGTTCTATTTTTAGTTTTTTGAGGAACCTACATACTGTTTTCCATAATGGCTGTATCAGTTTACATTCCCACCGACAGTCTACTAGGGTTCCCATTTCTCCATATCCTCATCAACACTTGTTATTTCTTATCTTTTTGATGGTAGTCATTCTGACAGGTATGAGTTGATATCTCTTGTGGTTTTGATTTGCATTTCCCTGATGATTAGTAATGCTGAGCATCTTTCCATGTACCTGTTGGTCATCTGTATGTTTCTGGAAAAAATGCCTGTTTGGGTACTCTGCCCATTTATTAATCAGATTTTTTTTTTGATATTCAGTTATATGAATTCTTTATAATTTTGGATATTAACCCTTTATCAGACATATCATTTGCAAATATCTTCTCCCATTTAGTAGGCTGCCTTTCTGTTTTGTTGGTGGCTTCCTTCACTGTGCAAAAGCTTTTTAGTTTAATGTGTACCAATTTGTTTATTTTTGCTTTCGTTGCTTTTGCATAAGGAGACAGATCCAAAAAAATATTGCTAAGATTGATTGCAAAGAACATACTGGCTATGTTTTTTTCTAAGAGTCTTATGGTTTCAGTTCTTAATTCATTTTGAGTTTATTTTTGTATATAGTTTGAGAAAATAGTTTCATTCTTCTACTCAATATTGTTTAATTTGAATTTAGTTGTTACTAGTACAGTTAAACTTTCTTATGTTTATTAGATTTAAAAAATTTCCTCTGTTGTGAATTGAATGGTCACATTGAATATCTTTCTCATTAATGGGGTGTTCATACCTTTCTATTGATTTGTAAGAACATCTTATGTATATTAAGGATATTAATCGCTTATCTATCATATATTTTCACACAATATTTAGCTTGTAAATTTAAAAAATTTTATAGTGTTCCAACATACAGAAACTTGTAATTTTATTTTTGGTCACTCGATCTACTAAGCTTTTCCTTTATGATCTGCCTTTGGTGTTAGACTCAGAAAATCTTTTTAAACTCAAGATTACAAATAACCACGTTCTTGTATGCATTTGTTATTTCAATTTTTAAAATTAAATATTTATATCAGATGTGACTTTTTTCTATGATTAGGATATAAACAGATCATTTTTATATTTATTATCATAAAGTGCAGCAATTAAGATAATTTATCCTCCAATTATTTGTTTTATTTAGTTGTAATATAAACTTTATGATGACTATGAAAACACATTTTCCATTATATATTTTAGTATTTTTAGAATCATCTTTTTGAGTTCCTACAATAATTTCACAATCTTTCCAAAATGTGTTCTTAATTTTTCCCTTCTTTTCATTCATTGCATACTTATTTATTCACTCACCAAACAGTTGTTGAGCCCACTAAGTACAAAATGCTGTGCTAAACCTTTCTACAACACATTATCATATTACTATTAGTAATGTACTAGTTGCAACCAAAGCAAGAATCATACATGTTATAGACAAGGCCGTAATTTAGTTACATATGGGAAATGTTGTCCAGCTTATTCTTATTGAGTTGCAATGTGGATGACCTAATATGGGCAAAAAGTATTGTAATACATATTATAAAAATATTTATTGCATATCTGTCTATTTTGAAATTACTGAATAAAAATGTATCAAAGTTTGAAAAAAAACTATCCTGGTGATTTAAAATAAAGATCTAATCCTATACATAATGGAGAAAATTATAAGCTCTAAAATGAGAGTTGTAGAAAAATATGCTATCGTTTATATTTAATGGTAAAAAGAATTAATGTCTGAGGCTTATAAAGCACAAATAAATATATCATAGGGAGAATCATAAATAATGACAAAATTATGAATTCCTCGTGTACACATTATGTATACAACATATTTGTTCCTGCTAGAAATTGATTTGTTCTTTGATAATAATGGTACTTGTAGCTCTATATGTCTCAGATGCTTAAAAATAATTTCCAATCTTGAGACTGTATTGACATGGAAATATTTACAGTGTCTTTCTGAGTGTAATTCTCAAGTCTCCTAAATTGACTTTTGCCCTCTATTTGCAATGCTGAAATCCTGTCCATCCTTTAAGGTCCTGGTTATTTTGCACCCTGGGTCAGGGATCTCCAAGACCACACTACAGTTCCATGATTCACTAGAAGGACTCACAGAATTCAGAAAAGTTATTATATTCATGGTTGCAGTTTACTATAGTGAGAGGATACAGACTGAAATCAACAAGGTAACCAGGTGCATAGGGTAGAATACAGGTGAGACCAGGTACAAATGTCCAATTGTCCTCTTCCAGTGGAGTTGTATGGGCAGTGCTTATTTCTCCCAGCAATGATGTGTGACAGCATGTACAGAGTATTGTCAACCAAGAAAGCTCACTTGAGCCTAGATCTGCAGAGATCTAATTGTAGGTGAGCTAGGTAGGTGTGGACCACACATGTGGCTGACCTTAGTTACTCAGTCTCCAGCTCATCAGAGATTAAACTGATACAGTATGGTCCAAGGCACCCCCCTGCCCCGCCAATAATTCACATTGTTGGCATAAACTATCTGGCATTGGCCCAAGGTCCAGGTATACAAAGACAATCTTATCAAGCAGGATATTCCAAGGGCTTAGAGGTTATCTCCCAGGAGCTGGTCAAGGATCAGCCTTTTCTTTGTAATGTGCAGGGTTTGAACAACCCAGGCCTGCTGAGTTAACCCTTTACTGCACGTGTCCCATATTTGACATGCTGAAATACTGCTCATTCTCTGAGGTCCAGATTATTTTGTACCTATTCATGAAGCTCTTCCTGATCCTGTCTCCTCCACTGACTGGCAACAACTTCCAGCATTATATGTTTCGAAAGCACTTTTTATTGAACTGGTCTTACTATAATACATAACAATGTGAAAGGGAGTTATAAATTAAGCTAGTGCACAGTGTTTCTTCCCAGCACCTGGGACAAAAGCTTTCATGTAATAGGTGTTAAACGTTTACTGAAAAGAATTACTGTTATCTCTGCTCATGTTTTGGTGTTCCTACTAACTGGTGAACTCCTGATGATCAAGGACCATCTCGTGTTCATTTATTTGCTTTCCACAGAGGTTAAGGCCTTCTGTGGAATGTGATGGTTAATTTTCGGTGTCAACTTGACTAGCCTAAGGAGTGCCCAGAAAGCATTATTTCTGGATGTGTCTAAGAGAGTGTTTCCAGAAGAGATTAGCATTTGATTCAGTAGACTGAGTGAAGAGTACCCCCTCACCAATGACGGGTAGGCCTCATCCAACCTGTGGAGGACATGCCTAGAACAGAAAAAAAAAAAAAAAAAGAAGGCCAAATTCTCTCTCTCTCTTCTTGAGCTGGGATATCCATCTTTTCTTGCCATTGGACATCAGAGGTCCTGGTTCTCAGGCCTTTGGATCCCAAGACTTACATCAGTGGACCCTGGTTCTCAGACCTCAGACTTGGACTGGATTATACCGCCAGTTTCCTGGTTCTCCAGTTTGCAGATGGCAGATTGTAGGACCTTTTGCCCTTCTGTAATCACATGAGCCAATTCCTATAATAAATCTCCTTGAAGATATAGATATAGATGTAGATATAGATATAGATAATCTCCTATCGGTCCTGGTTTCTTTGAAGAACCTGACTAATACATGGAGTTAGGGATCAATATATATGTTTTTAATGGTATATTCATGAAGCATTGGTTACATATCAAATGTTATTTAATCCTCACAAAACCCTATGTAGTAAGTACTATTATTATTTGCACTTTACAGATAAAGGCTAAATCCATGACCACTTAGCCAGCAAGCAAAAGAACTTGGACTCAGCTGCACAGTCTGGCTTCAGGGCCCTCACTCTTAACTGCCTCAGAGCCTCCTTGTTCTGACCACCGTGCTACAGTACTGCTGGTGACTTTTATTTTATTTTATTTTTTTATTTTTTAACATCTTTATTGGAGTATAATTGCTTTACAATGGTGTGTTAGTTTCTGCTTTATAACAAAGTGAATCAGCTATACATATACATATGTTCCCATATCTCCTCCCTCTTGCATCTCCTTCCCTCCCACCCTCCCTATCCCACCCCTCTAGGTGGTCACAAAGCACCAAGCTGATCTCCCTGTGCTATGCAGCTGCTTCCCACTAGCTATCTATTTTACATTTGGTAGTGTATATATGTCCGTGCCACTCTCTCACTTTGTCCCAGCTTATCCTTCCCCCTCTCCGTGTTCTCAAGTCCATTCTCTAGTAGGTCTGCATCTTTATTCCTGTCCTGACCCTAGGTTCTTCAGAACCTTTTTTTTTTTTTTAAGATTCCATATATATGTGTTAGCATACAGTATTTGTTTTTCTCTTTCTGACTTACTTCACTCTGTATGACAGACTCTAGGTCCATCACCTCACTACAAATAACTCAATTTCATTTCTTTTTATGGCTGAGTAATATTCCATTGTATATATGTGCCACATCTTCTTTATCCATTCATCTGATGATGGACACTTAGGTTGCTTCCATGTCCTGGCTATTGTAAATAGAGCTGCAGTGAACATTGGGGCACATGACTCTTTTTGAATTATGGTTTTCTCAGGGTGTATGCCCAGTAGTGGGATTGCTGGATTGTATGGTAGTTCTATTTTTAGTTTTTTAAGGAACCTCCATACTGCTGGTGATTTTTAAAAGCCTGCCTCACCTTCCAAAAATACTGAACGTTAGTTTTGACTTATTTCTTAAACTATGGTTTCTTATATAACTACTGTTCAGGACTACATTGTCTTAGTTTAAAAATATGCATCAGTGACATTTATTAGTCAAGTAACTTAATTTCACTGTCTCTGAGATTTATCATCCCACTGAGGTATACACTGTTAAATGTTGGTGACTGAAATTACCATGTTATCTTTCAACAGTGGAAGCAGCAGGCAGAGCAGAATAATAATTTTATTTTCTGTAAACCCAGCATTGTCACTAGCTATATTAGGCATTCTAAAGAAAAGGGAATTTAATATATAAGATAGTGCAGAACACAAGAAAGTTCTTTCTATTTGGCAACTGTTACACTGTT
Source organism: Balaenoptera musculus (assembly GCF_009873245.2). Classification (NCBI taxonomy): domain Eukaryota; kingdom Metazoa; phylum Chordata; class Mammalia; order Artiodactyla; family Balaenopteridae; genus Balaenoptera; species Balaenoptera musculus. The sequence goes on along the minus strand of NC_045786.1, from coordinate 137,670,803 downwards.
ATAATTTTTTAAAGCTTTGCCTACATGGGTGGATTAACACTTGACTGTTTCTACTTCAATTCAATTAAATTAATCATTATTTTTCTACCTCATGCATCAGAAGGTAGACACTTTTATGACTGACAGAAATCCTTGCATTTGAAAATCTCCAGTAATTGTTGAATACTCTTTGAAACTTCCAATTTCAACAATATTTCATAAAACTATGCAGTTGGCTTTCCAGGTTTTAAAGCAGATAACATATATAATGTGATTGTTTACCCTCTCTTCCCCTTTGCAAACAGAAGTACATTCTCTCCTCATTGGCAATATGCCACTCTAGCATAGACCATAGGGCAGAGAGCCTAGTGTTTTCTGTTGAACCATGGTTTCTACTTAAAACATGGTTTCTTGCTCCTATCTCACTGTCAGACTGATTCCTCTTGAACAACAGTAGCAAAAATGATAACACTGTTAAGTCTCTCAAGTTTAGGCCCACCCCAGGCCACAGACCTATTTAAAAAGAGGCAAGATGTATATTAATATCAATATTTTCCCCATTCCTCTCCATTATGTAGTGGGTCTCTCCGGTTTCATTTCTATTCCTCTCTCTCTGACCACACCCTGCCTCTGAGTCTTTTGCTGCCACAGCCAGTGTTTGGTGTCTATAACACTCCAGGCTGTATTTCCTCCCTTCCCTTCCTCCCCTCCCCTCCTGTCCCTGCCCCCCCTTTTCCACCCTCCCTCCTTTCTTTCTTTCTTTCTTTCTTTCTTTCTTTCTTTCTTTCTTTCTTTCTTTCTTTCTTTCTTTCTTTCTCTTTCTTTCTTTCTTTCTTTCTTTCTCTGTCTCTGTCTCTGTCTCTCTCTCCTTCGCTCCCTCCCTCTCTCTCTCCCTCTCTCCCTCCCGCTCTCTCTCTTTCTTTCTTTCCTTCTTTCTTTTCAACTCAGCACTACAGCTTTTGCTCTGATATTTCTTTTCTCTCTTCTTTGCTTATTCATCATTTGAGTCCCAGGATCAACCTACTTTATGAAAATTTTCTTTTACTCACAGACTCTATCTCCTGTGTTCCCATCCTACTTTGTCCATTGCTTTGTAAAAGCAATTTTTGTGTATTGAGGTAATTCAACTGCATACATGTTTTTTTCCTTAGTGAGACTGTAAATTTCTTGAAGGGAGAACCTTGTAATAGTTCTCTTTTACATTCTCATTGCTTATCACAGTGACGTGCAAAAATTTTTTGTTGAATGATTTAATGTATAATTCAAAAGCACAGATTCAATAATTAGACCTGGGCTGGAATCTCAACTCTACAACTTCCTTGCTGTGTAAACTTAGGTGGGCTCCATATCCTCTCTGAACCTCCTTTTTATTAATTAAAATGAGGACATTATAATCTTCCCCACAGGGTGATTGTGCAGTTTAATGAGATTATGTATATAAAGTTCCTAACAGAGTTTAGCATGTATTTTTCTTCTACTAGATAGATAAAAGTAGTTTCATCCCCAACATTTGCAAAATATATGCTCAATTATGTCAAAGGGATCAAATATAGCAACTGATGATTGAATGTGAGAAAAGAAAGTTATGTTAGAATTGGATATTTGTTACTGGAAATTTATAAACTGAATCATCTACATGTTGATTGAAAATTGACCATCCAAGGGTAGAGGTGGGAATTAGGACTATCAGGTAGATTTATCTTAATTTTATCTTGTAGAGGAAACTGGAAGCAATTTTTCCCTTTGTCTTTATGTGACAACTTGCAATGTTGTCCACAGTGTATGTATGTAGAGTGTACCTACAGCAATAGGTGTATTTCCCTGTATACCTCCTGGGGTTGGATACCTGGTTTATCACTTCTTTCATTCATTCTTTTCCTACTTAAATTGGTTAGAAATCTTTTGGTTGCAAGTGACAGAAAACATAATTCAAACTAGCTTAATCAATCAAGGGAATGATATGTCACCCTGACATATCATTATATATGTCAGATTTAGATGCCAAGGATGCACGTGTGGGTATCAATTGGAAACTCCAATTGCTGACCCATTGTAGCTCTAAGTTCCTCCTTTTAAGTACAAAAAGCACTGCTTTAATTCTAGGCTTCATACTCCACTGACTAGGGGAAAGAGAGAAAGCTTCTTCTTCCCAGGAGTGTTTAGTAAAGTCTTTTCACATCTCTTTGGTTCTGACTAAGTAATGTGCTCATCTTTAAACCAGTCATGGTAGACAAAGTAGATAGGAAATGCTGACTGACTTAAGTGAAATAGACTCCTCTCCCAGAGCTGGTAGTGTAATGGGGTCAAGGCCATCTACACCATGTGACTGAGTTTGGGAGATGGATGCTACCAAAGGTACTTTGGGTACAGTGGAGAAAGGAGAGGGGGCGACAGGAGAATACATTCCAGAGAAGGAGCAAATAAATACCCCCTCCACAATCACCTGATTATCTACTCTGTACCTGGCACTGTTGTGGTAAATGCTGCTATTTTTTTGGCAGTCCTGCTCTCTTCCTGTTTCACAGGTAGAATCTTGGACAAAAGAGAATGCAGAGGAGGTAGGAATGGAGTATTCTTTTTTAAACTGTGCTAAGTAGCACATGTTAATAGCATTATCCTGAATGTTGTTGAGAAGGTGTGAGCTTGCTTGTAATTTAGAATAGAGTCATTTTCTTTCATTTGATTTTTGTTACCATGGGCAGATATATTATGTTGGGTGTTTGCTCAGTTAAGTCCCTTGGGAAACTCCCTTTTCTCCAACAAAGAGGTGCTTTCTGTTTCCTTTCATATGGAATATAGTTTAAAGCAGAATGGATTTTGAGCATTCCTGACAAAGTGAGTGGATCTTTTGAACATGACACATGGAAAAATATTTTTTAAATCTTAGAGATGGTTCTAGCTTTTTACTTCCTGATTTTATTTCAGCCTGATTCACCTTGTCACACATAAGACAAAGTGAATTGAAAAGTTATTAACAAATTATAAACATCTATTGTGTTAATAAACATAATCTCACTCGCTGGACATTTTATTCCAAATACTCCCATTCTAGGTATCATAGGTACCAGAATGAAAATTTCTTTGTTTCTTCACTACATTTTGGTCAATTTTTCTACATTTTAAATGTGAAACATAAAGGTGAATGTGTCATGTAGTATCTAATCATTTTACCAGAAGACGATAATTTTCTTTATATGATTATTATTATTTTGTAAGATATTAATGAATATCTGGTTCAGATTTTACAAAGAAAATTTAAAAGACATCAGTAGTGAGTCACAAAATAAATAGAAATCGTACAAGTGAAGGTTTAATTTTGTGGATCCTTGTTATGGGCTGAATTGTGTCTCCCCAAACTCATATGTTGAAGTCCTAACATCCAGTACCTCAGAATATGACTGTATTTAGAGATAGGGCCTTTAAAAAAAGGTGATAAAGTTAAAATGAGGTCCTAAAGGCAGACCCTAATACAATCTGACTTATAAGAAGAGGAAATTTGGGACACAGAGAGGACACTAGGGATGCACCAGCACAGAGGAAGGATTATGTGAAGAGACAAAGAGAAGGTGGCCGTCTGCAAGCCAGGGAGAGGAGCCTCAGAAGGAACCAAACCTGCTGACTGACACCTTGATCTTGAACTCCCAGTCTCCAGAACTATGAGCAAATAAATTTCTGTTGTTTATGCCAGTCTGTCTGTGGTATTTTGTTACCCTAGCAAAATAATGTAATCGTCTATAAATGTGTATCTAAAGCCAGGTTATTTCCTTGTGCGTTTATTGAGGTCAGGAAATATGGTGGATTTGTCTATGCTTCCTCAACATCTAACCAGAGTCTGGCCCAGAGTCGGTACATGGGAAGTGTTTGTTGAATTGAATTGAATAAATAGAAACCATGTTTTGATCACGGCAGTGGCAGAGCAGCTGACTGCCAGCCTGGCTCTTTCTGGTTTCCACCTGAAGTTTCCAGACTGTTGTCTGTTTGGTTTTCCCTAAATAAAAATGGCTGTTTTTGTTCTTTCTGATTATAAAGATGTAAAAGCATACACATATAGAAATGTGTGTTCATTGTAAAAAATAACCTGGTAATGCATCAAAGTATGAAGAAGAAAGTAGAGCTCATCCAGAATTTCACCACCCAAAGTAACTGCTATTCAAATTTCAGAACATATGTATTTCTCAAGGCTTTGAGGGGGTGTATATCAATATGGTTATTAATTTTTCTCTTACAAATACATGACATGACTTATATGCACTTGTTTTTGTAATATGCCTTTTCCATATAATATAATTTGTATATCTTCCATATTAGAAAATAAACAAAAATAAATTTATGGTAGCAATTTCAAGTGGCTGAATTATATTACATTTAAGGTATGTGCAATAACTTATTTAGCCTAGCCCCTACTGATAGTAATTAGGTTATTTCTAGTATTTTCCTAATATGAATAGTGCTGTGAGGATTTAGTCTTTTTGTTGTGGTTCTTATTATCCCTCTTTCTACTTCCAATCTCTTTATTTATGACAAGAGGAAAGTATAAAACAACACACTCTGTAACATGTGTGCAATTGTGGAACTGGTAATATAGACACAGAGGTAATATATTGATAGATGCCTTAAGAGGAAATCCTTGCAGAATTCCCTTGGCTAGGATAGTTCCATCTGCTCCCAGGACCCAAAACCTTTCCTGGGAGCTCCACACTCAACTCTCAAGTTCCTTCCTTGCTGTCTCCATTTTTGGATATATCAAATTCAAAATGTCCAAAATGCATCTTCTGATTTTGCTTCTGAAACATGTCTTTCACTAATGGATCTTTCCCATCTCAGCCAATAGTGCCATTGTTCACCCAGTTGCTGATGTCTGGAACAGAGAAGTTATCCCTGACTCTTTGCTTGTCCTTACTTCCCACACCCATTTCATCAATGAGTCCTTGTTGATTTTACCTCCAAAATTTATCTCCAACCTGCCCTCTTCTTCCTGTCTCCACTGTTCATTTTGTGGCAGGACACTTTTACCTCTTGCTCAGAGTATGGTAACAGCCTTCTCGTTGGTCCCACACTCTCCTCTCCTGTTTCTTCCTGCTGCAAATTGATCATGCTACACCCCACCGATAAAAGCCTCAATGGGTCCCCTTTGTACTTTGCAAGGAAAAGTTCTAACTCCTTGCCTTGGTCTACACAGACTGAATGATATTGCATTTGTTTATGTCCAACATCACTTTGCATTGCTCTCCCCTGCACTACGCCACTGCAGCCCCACTTTCTTACAGTTTCTTTAATGTTCCAAACTTTTCTACACCTGCAGCTTATTACATGGGCTTTTCCCTCTGCCTGGTCTGCTCTTCCTTTTACTCCTTTTGGGCTTAGCTTCTTTCCTCCCTCTTAGTGTGCAGCTTAAATGTGACTTCCACAGAGAGACTTTCTATAAACTTTTAATCTAAAGTATGTCCCCTTTCCCTTTACTTTTCTCTTTGATCTCCATCTTTTGTTTTTTCCTTTCTTAGAACTTTTTTTGGTATTTGCAAATATTTCACATCTTTATTGGTTTTCTTACCCATTGTCTCTCTCCTTTACTAGGAGCCATGCTTGGATACCAGTGCCAAAGACCTTCAACCTGCAGGCTTAACTCCACTCAGAGGCTGAGGCGGTCTTAGGACTTAAGGAGGTATGTCCCCACCAGATGTGATTTTGCTGCCTAAGCCTGAGGTGTGGTGACTGGGATGAGTGCTAGGGGCTTGCAGCATATTGAGCTGCAACTTTTGTCCCATCCCCTTCTCCTGAGCACCAATTCCATATGATGGGGCTTCTGCCTCCAGTTTGGGTTTAAATTTCAGTTGCCAGCTAGGACTGATTGTTCCTTGACTACAAGCATACCTTGGTGGTACTGCAGGTTCAGTTCCAGACCACTGCAGTAAAGCGAATATCACAGTAGAGTGAGTGACAGGAATTTTTAAAATTTTCAGTGCATATAAAAGTTATGTTTACACTATACTGTACCCTATTAAGTGTGAAATAGAATTATGTCTAAAAAATTATATACCTTAAATAAAAAAATACTTTATTGCTAAAAATGCTAATCATCATCTGAGACTTCAGCAAGTTGTAATCTTTTTGCTGGTAGAGGATCTTGCCTCAATGCTGACGGCTGCTGGCTGATCCGTGTGTTGGTTGCTGTGGCCATTTCTTCAAATATGACAACAGTAAAGGTTGCTGCGTTGATTGACTCTTCCTTTCACGATTTTTCTTGTAGCCTGCAATACTGTTTGGTAGCATTTTATCCACAGTAGAACTTGTTTCAAAGTTGGAGTCAGTCCTCTCAAACCCTGACAGTACTTTATCGACTGAGTTTATGTAATATTCTAAATCCTTTGTTGTCATTTCAACAATCTTCACAGCAGCTTCACCAGGAGTAGATTCCGTCTCAAGAAACCACTTTTTTGCTCACCCATAAGAAGTGACTCCTCATCTGTTGAAGTTTTATAATGAGATTGCAGCAATTCAGGCACATCTTTAGACTCCACTTCTAATTCTAGTTCTCTTGATATTTCCACCACATCTGCAGTTTTCTATCATTGAAGTCTTAACCCTTCAACGTCACACACGAGGGCTGGAGTCAACTTCTTCTAGACTCCTGTTAATGTTGATATTTTTACCTCTTCCCATGAATCACAGATTTTCTTGATTGCATCTAGAATGGCGAATTCTTTTCCAGAAGGTTTTCCATGTACTTTGCCCAGACCCATCAGAGAAATCACTATCTATGGCAACTATAGCCTTATGAAACGTATTTCTTAAATAATAAGACTTGAAAGTCAAAATTACTCCTTGATCCATGGGCCGCAGAATGGATTTGTGTTAGCAGGCATGAAAACAGCATTAGTCTTGTTTGTACATCTCCATCAGAGCTCTTGGGTGACCAGGTGTATTGTCAATATTTTGAAGGAATATATATTTTTTCTGAGCAGTAGGTCTCAACATTGGGCTTCATATATTCAGTAAACCATGTTGTAAACTGTGGATGTGCCATTATCTAGGCTTTGTTGTTCCATTTATAGAGTAAAAGCAGAGTTGATTTCACATAATTCTTAGGGGTTCTAGGATTTTCAGAATGGCAAATGAGCATTGGCTTCAACTTCAAGTCCCCAGCTGCATTAACCCCTAACAAGAGAGTCAGCCTGTCCTTTGAAGCTTTGAAGCCAGGCATTGACTTCTTCTCTCTAGCTATGAAAGTCTTAGATGGCATCTTCTTCCAATAGAATGCTGTTTCATCTACACTGAAAATCTATTGTTTAGTGTAGTGACCTTCATTAATTATTTTAGCAAGATCTTCTGGATAACTTGCAGCTTCTACATCAGCTGCTTCACCTTGCACTTCTATGTTATGGAGACGGCTTCTTTCCTTAAACCTCATGAACCAAGCTCTGCTAGCTTCAAACTTCTCTTCTGCAGCTTCCTCACCTCTCTCCCTTCATAGAATTGAAGAGAGTTTGGGCCTTGTGCTGGATTAGGCTTTGGCTTAAGGGAATGTTGTGGCTGGTTTGATCTCTATCCAGATCATAAGAACTTTCTCCATATCAGCAGTAAGGCTATTTCACTCTCTTATCATTCATGTTCACTTGGAGTAGCACTTCTCATTTCCTTCAAGAACTTTTCCTTTGTATTCACAATTTGGCTAACTGTTTGGTGCAAGAGGCCTAGTTTTTGGCCTATCTTAGCTTATGACAGGCCTTCCTCAGTAAACTGAATCATTTCTAGCTTTTGATTTAAAGTGAGAGATGTGTAACTCTTCCTTTTACTTGAACACTTAGAGGCCATTGTAGGGTTATTAATTGGTCTAATTTAAATATTGTTGTTTTAATAGGGGGGCTCAAGGAGAGGGAGAGAGATGGGGAATGGTCGGTCAGTGGAGCAATCAGAACACACAAAACATTTATCAATTAATTTCACTGTCTTATGTGGGCACAGTTCATGCCCACAAACAATTACAATAGTAACATCAAAGATCATTGATCACAGATAATCACAAAAAATACAGTAATAATGAAAAAGTCTGAAATATTGCAGGAATCACCAAAATGTGACACACAGACATGAAATGAACAAATGCTGTTAGAAAAATCATGCTGATAGACTTGCTCGATGCAGGGTTGCCACAAACCTTCAATTTGTAAAAAAATGCAGTGTCTGCAAAGCACAGTAAAGTAAGCCTGTATAGCCATACCAGGCTCTCTCCCTGAAATTGGACTTGTTCCCAATTCCATCCCTAGCCATTGGCTAAGATGCTGCCACTAATCAGACAGAGTGTTCTCTTCTACTTGTCCTACTCCTCCCTGCCTGTTTCGCCACCGACAGAAAATTCTGCTACTGTCTAGAGCTTCCTGTCATGCTTCACTCCCAGGTATAAATGATAACCTACACTGGAATCAAGCTCACCACTCTCCCTTTGGCTATTAGGATTTGGATTGCTTGCTGTCCAGTTTCATTGGAGCCAAACTGTAGGAAGAGGGGTTTTGAACCAAATAGTTCTGAATTTGAACTCTGGTTCTGACACTTATTAGCTGTGTGATCTTAGACAAGTTATTGACTTCTCTGAGTCTCAGTTTCACCATCTGTAATATGGGGGTAAATAATATCTACCTTGAAGAGTTGTGCAGATTCGTGATTACCTATGACAAGTAGCTAATGCAGAGCCTAGCATATAGCTGGCATTGAAGCCTCCCCACCCTGCCTGCTCTATCCTCTGTCCCTAGCTTCCTTCTCCCATTCTACTAGCCCATGGCACAGATTCCGTCCTTTGACTACGGAATTGCATGGGCTGTTTCAGGCTCTTCTTTCTCTCTTGATTTGAGCTGAGCTGACTGCTTTAACTTCCTGAGTTTATGTTTTCTTTTTGGCCCATATCCTTTAAACAAAAACTCCTTTTTAACTGCCTCTAGTTTACACATCTCAGCCACTTTGATCTATTTCTTTCTAGCATAAAAGCCATTTGTTCTATTTGGAGGTAAGATGTATGCCATAGTTTTTTCCAAGAACGCTATAGTCATCTCCAGAGAAGATGTTGGCCTGGTCTCCCCAAAGATGATATATAGGGTGGATGGCGTTCATTACATTCACATGCAAAAGATGTTCTTTTGAACAAGAGTATTTTTTGCGATGAATTTTTAAGTGCACAATTTATTTATTTTTTTTCAAGGTTACAATTAGCATTACATGACCATATGACTTTTCTGGAAGGCATAAAGCTGCTCTCTGGAGCCCAGCACCCTCAGACACCTTGGCAGGAATGGCTGGGATCCCATATGTTTCTTCATTCCTCCTAGACAGCGCTGACATTTGGGGGTTTATTCTTAGAGTTTGCTTCTTTGAACGTGTTTGGTTCAATTAGTCTACTGAAGCTGAGGTGGAATAAACTGTTTTTTAAAGAAATGGTACCATATTCAGAACAGGATGTTTGAGACACAACAGATGGGCTTGTGATCAGGCTAAGTTGCCATTTATCAAATTTAAAGTAAACTTAACTAGATCCACAGCACTTAACCCAGTTCCTTAAAAAGTAGAAGCTCAAGAAATGCTGGTTAGACGAAAGAGTGAATCATAAACAACTAAAGGCTGGAAATCTATTGACACCTTAGGGAAAGGAGAATATTTAAATAAGTTGCAGATCATTTAATCTTAGAATGTCAGATGTACTACAGTGTGAATAAATTGTCACTAATTTTCTTTTCCGAGATGAAAAGGTCAGAGCTGCTTTACGTGGTAGTGGGTTACCATTTGTTGAGGACCTACTGTAATGGGCATCTACTCTTTTTGTTTACCCAGCATCTCTGTTCCTTTTGGGGAACTGTGTCTGTCGTCGTAGTCAGTGAGATGATCGAATATGGTATTGCCTAGCACATGTTCCACGCTGAGCCAGGTCCTGTACTGTGTACCCTGCACAACCATTCTTGGTCCAGGCATAGACATGCAGACGTGTGACACAGGTAGTTCTCATCAGGGTCTTCCTCTGGACTGAAACATAGATATTGAAAAGAGAGGTTTCTATTTGAACTGGGATTACTAAACTCAGAATTAGTGAGTCTGGGCATTAGATGCAGGTAAATGTTTAATGGCAATCTCTGGCTGACTTCCAAAAAATGCATATTATATATATATATATATAAATTTATTATAAAGTCCACTGATATAAAAGGCATGTAACACATAATTTTCAAGCAATATTAAAATATTCAGTACTCTTTCTTATGAATTCCATATAGCCCATTGATTCTTACAGGATACTTTCACTGATTTTGGCTTAACTCTTGAGTTTGTGGTCAACCTATGGTTGTCATTGAGGATCATGTAGTTCCAACATAAACACTGGTTGATATTTTCATTTATCTTAATGATAGAAATCAAACAATGAAGCTATATGCTAGAATTTACAGTCATGCTAGTGATGTGAGTGACTTCTTTGTTGAATTGTGCAACAGTTTTTGAATACTGGAAGAATATTTCCTTAAATGTTTTGTTGCTATTTACAGTGTGACAGCTGTAGACATGAACACTTTAAACTTTAATCCTCATTATTTATAATCTGCATTTTCTCCATCATTTAGATAATCAACAAAACAGTAAATCATTTAGATAATCAACAAAACAGTAAATCAAACCCTGATTTGTAGCATTAGCTGATATCCATGGCTGACGTCAAGGTTCCAATGTGACATCACTGAACATGGGGTTGAAAATTGATGTGCAGTAGCACACCAGTATAGCGAATTTCCACTGTACAGATATAATAGGAATCAATAGCCTTAAGAGCACGGATAATACTAAAATGTAGTAACATAATTAGGAAGTGAATTTTGAATATTGATTGCCTTCATTTTTAATATAATTCATTTAATTGCAAATTACTGTAATTTAATTTTTATTAATGATTATGTTTGACCACTCACTCACTAGATCCCTGAAAATTTAAAAGTTGCTTTCACAAGCCAGTAGAAGCTAGTTCCAGCACATCACTGAACAAGGGCTGTTGCGGTGTGGATAATTCCTTCACCTGATAGAGAGGATCTGTCTGCAGAAAACCAGGCTCTTCCTCAAGGGAAGCGCTGTGGAGAAAGGGACCAGCAGACAGGATTCTGCCCAGGGATTATCTCCATTTCTTTCTGTTTTCTAGCTAGATGGACCCAGACTTTTGTTGCTACCAAATAGTCCTGAAATGTGGAGAGTTCCGTACTTTATATTTATTACTTCCATTTAAAATGGCCTTCATTTTACAGGTGAAGTATTTTGGTTATTAAACGCTGTCTCATTTAATCTTGAGCACAATCTATAAGATGTCTGAATGCATGTTTTCCTTTGTTCTCATTTTTCCGATAAGCCATGAGAAGTTAAGTGACTTGGGCTTGGGTGAATTCAAGCCCAGTTCTGTCTGACCGTAAAACAACTTCCTCAGCCTGCCTTCTCAGCAAATGTAGGTTTACTAAATAGCAAATATAACAGCATCTGTAAGATTACTAAGCGTCTGCCCTAAAGAAAAGAAAACATCTGTTCACTGGCTTCTTCCACCTCTTAGCTCCCTCCCCAGTCTGCCATGATTCCTTAAAGCTCCCTTTTTGGCATTTCTTAGATATTTCATCATTTAATCCTCTTGTTCTCTCAAACCTAGAGATGTTAACAGCTTAGGGAAATAAGCTTAGGGAAATGATATTATCCTGAAAGAAGGCAGACAAAAAAGAGTCCATGTTGTATCATTTATATACTATTCTAGAAAATGCAAACTATAGTGAAAGAAAGCAGATCAGTGGTTGCCTGTGGACCAAGAAGGAGGGATGGATTGTAAAGGGGTAAAAGGAAACTTTTGGAGGGTGAAAGATATGTTCACTACTTGATTGCAGTGATGATTTTAACATCATGTATATCAAAAGTCAATAAATCCAACACTTTAAACATGTGTAGTTTATTGTATGTCAATTATACCTCAATATAGCTGTTTGTTTTTGAAAACAAGTTGCTTTATACTTATTCCCTAGACATTTTATGTGTGTGTGTCTATCTTTCAGGCAGACTTTTGCTTTGGTTTTTAATGATCTATTTAAACAACTGACAGTGAACATTAACTAGAAACATTAAAGTCAGTAGTAACATGAAATATTAATATATGGAAAGGAAAAACGAAACCCCAATCTTATAAATCACGATTGAGTCATAAAATCTATAGCCTTTTACCATGTTCCTGCTTACAAGTCAAAATGTATATTGCAGAAATCAATGAATATGTAATGTTTCACATTACATATGTTTTTTCCATTAGCCTGTATTTTTAAAGATCTTTTCCATATTTCTACATAGTCCGTGAATTTGGCAATTCTAATGGAATTTTGCTTAAAATTAAATTAACATATCATGATTTGCTTGTTGATTTATTCATATCTAAATATTTGGGTCATTTAAGTTTACTAGTAAGAATGCATAGTTTAGTTTTAGCAATTTTTATAAATTTATTTTTCATTTGAATCATCCCCTTGCCATATATTATTGATATTCCAATGTGACATAGGGGAAAGGACATTGAACATGGTGTCTGAAGAACTGGGTTGAGCTTTGACCTGCCACATACTGGCTGAGGATCTTCTAAAAGTCACTGAATATATCTGGGACATTTAAAAAATGTGAGCAATAAAAATAATTATACTTGTTCTATTAATCTCACAAGGTGTGGTTGAGAATCATAGAAAAATTTACAATTATAATTATTATCCATTAATTCATTGGGCTATTTTTTCATTGGAACCTCTTCTGTATAGATTTGTATTCATTCCAAGCAGATTTTGAAGAAAAAAATGTTTCCCAATCATATTAATTATGAATAATTTCTCATTCCTTCAAATTCTTCTTCATCTCCATTATGCTTTCTGTGTGTGTGCAGGTGATATAGTTTGATGTAATCAAACCTGCTAACCTTGTTATTTATAATTTCCTATGCTTCAGAAATAATTTAGAAACCTATTTTAAACAGTTTTAAAATATTTAACTCAGTAGTATATTTGGAATTTATTGTGGTGTATGGTGTGAATTGTGGCTAGAAATTATAATCTTTAATTCTACACTAAAATTTTCTCAACAGCATCGAATAATTAACAAATCAATTTACTTTGTGGCCTGCATGTTCTAGGTAGGCACTGAATAAGAGCTAAAGAAACATATATATGGAAGACTCGATCTCTGACCTTAAAGAGTTCATAGTGTAGTGAGGGAGACAAGTAGGTAAAACCAATAACATATATGATATAATTTCAGTGGGTTTCACTTTCTCTCCTTCCTGGGTGACATTTAGGGCATGTGAGAATCATTCCATAACATGTCCATGTGCCCGTCAAGGTGTGGGGAATTTCTCTGCTAATTAAGGTCCTATCTCTCCAACCATTTCTCCTCTATGGCCTTCTTGGCTTCCTAGAATTCTACCCAGGAGATGAGACAGATCTTCTCTGTCTTGACTCCCATAAACCTATTGGGGTTTTTGTGATTTTCCTTGGAAATCTAGGGCTCTGCCCACTTTGCAGCAGAGATAGGATGTTCTTACTCTTTGCTTCCTCTCCTGCTTGTCTCCCTTCCCTGAACACAGGGAAATTTTTTCTCATCTAGGCTGGAAGTGAGAGCATTAGGGATAGCTGGTTCTCTTTTGTTATTTACCAAATAACAGTGGTTAACAGAATAGTTAAGCATTTGGACTCTGAAGACAGAATACCTGGGTACATAATCCTGGCTACATCACATACCAGTTTTGTGACCTTGTGTAAGTTACTTAAATTCTCTGTACCTCAGTTTCATTTTTTGGTTCAATGGGAATAATTTAAACACTTACTATAGTGCCTGGCACATAAATGTTCAATAAATATTTGTTTAATTGAATGAAATTCAGTCTTCCTTTACTAAAATTAAATGAGATTAAATGAGAAAATGCCTGTTAAGTACTTAGAACAGTGTCTAGCACCCAGTAAGAGTACACATAGCCTTTATTATAATACTTTTCTTGTTGCATTTCTGCTTTTCCAATGCCTAGGACTTTGAAATTCAAAAGTCAAGAAGGGGTGAGTTATGGTGAGGAGCAATGATGCAATGATAGCAAGAGAGTAACAGTATATATAGGGGTTGAAGGGGAACATTTATTAATGTTTCAAAAATATAATCTCTTCATATGCAGGGATCTCTTGTTTCCCCAATCATGATCTTTTCTTTCCCCAAAGCATTAAAAAAATTGAGATATAATTGACATACAACATTATATTAGTTTCGGGTATACAACATAATGATTAGATATTTGCATATACCGTGAAATGATCAACACAATAAGTCTAGTTAACATCCGTCGCAATGCATAGTTATAAAAAAATTTTTTTGTGATGAGTCCCCAAAGATCTTGTACGCCAATCATATACAGATTCCTTCTCCTAAAAGAAGTTACTGTTTTACTCAAAACACATCTTTCATTGCCTACAGAATAAACCCAAACTCCTTAAGGACGTGTCCCTAACTGTGTCTCCAATTCCATCTCCCATTTGTCTTTTTCATTTTTTTTAGTTTTTATTGCAGTATAGTTGCTTTACAATGTTGTGTTAGTTTCTGCTGTACAGAAAAGTGAATCAGCTATACATATACATATATCCCTTCGCTTTTGGATTTCCTTCCCACTTAGGTCACCATGGAGCACTGAGTAGAGTTTCCTGTGTTATACAGTAGGTTCTCATTAATTATCTATTTTATACATAGTATCAATAGTGTATATATGTCAATCCCAATCTCTTAATTCATGCCACCCCCACCCTTTCCCCCTTGATGTCCATACGCTTGTTCTCTACGTCTGTGTCTCTATTTCTGCTTTGCAAATAAGATCATCTATACCGTTATTCTAGGTTCCACATATATGCATTAATATATGATGTTTGTTTTTCTCTTTCTGATTTACTTCACTCTGTATGACAGTCTCTAGGTCCATCCACGTCTCTACAAATGACCCAGTTTCATTCCTCTTTATGGCTGAGTAATATTCCATTGCATATATGTACCACATCTTCTTTATCCATTCCTCTGTTGATGGACATTTAGGTTGCTTCCACGTCCTGGCTGTTGTAAATAGTGCTGCAAGGAACATTGGGGTGCCTGTGTGTTTTTGAATTATGGTTTTCTCTGGGTGTATGCCCAGTAGTAGGATTGCTGTATCATATGGTAGTTCTATTTTTAGTTTTTTAAGGAACCTCCATACTGTTCTCCATAGTGGCTGTATCAATTTACATTCCCACCAAGAGTGTAAGAGGGTTTCCTTTTCTCCACACCCTCTCCAGAATTTTGTTTGTAGAATTGTTGATGATGGCCATTCTAACTGCTGTGAGATGATACCTCATTGTAGTTTTGATTTGCATTTCTTTGATAATTAGTGATGTTGAGCATCTTTTCCTGTGTTTGTTGGCCACCTGTATGTCTTCTTTGGAGAAATGTCTATTTAGACCTTCTGCCCATTTTTTGATTGGGTTGTTTGTTTTTTTGATATAGAGCTGCATGAGCTGTTTGTATATTTTGGAGATTAATCCTTTGTCAGTTTCTTCATTTGCAAATATTTTCTCCCATTCCGAGGGTTGTCTTTTCGTCTTGTTTATGGTTTCCTTTGCTGTGCAAAAGCTTTTAAGTTTCATTAGGTCCTATTTGTTTATTTTTGCTTTTATTTTCATTACTCTAGGAGGTGGGTCAAAAAGGATCTTGCTGTGATTTATGTCAAAGAGTGTCCTTCCTATGTTTTCCTCTAAGAGCTTTACAGTGTCTGGTCTTACATTTAGGTCTTTAATCCATTTTGACTTTATTTTTGTGTATGGTGTTAGGGAGTATTCTAATTTCATTCTTTTACATGTAGCTGTCCAGTTTTCCCAGCACCACTTACTGAAGAGACTGTCTTTTCTCCATTGTATATTCTTGCCTCCTTTGTCAAAGATTAGGTGACCATAGGTGTGTGAGTTTATCTCTGGGCTTTCTATCCTGTTGCATTGATCTATATTTCTGTTTCTGTGCCAGGACCATACTATCTTGATTACTGTAGCTTTGTAGTATCGTCTGAAGTCAGGGAGCCTGATTCCTCCAGCTCCGTTTTTCTTTCAAAAGATTTCTTTGGCTATTCGGTGTATTTTGTGTGTCCATACAAATGATAACATTTTTTCTTCTAAATCTGTGAAAAATGCCATTGGTAATTTGGTAGGGATTGCATTGAATCTGTAGATTGCTTTGGGTAGTATAGACATTTTCACAATATTGATTCTTCTAATTCAAGAACATGGTATATCTCTCCATCTGTTTATGTCATCTTTGATTTCTTTCACCAGTATCTTATAGTATTCTGCGTACAGGTCTTTTGCCTCCTTAGGTAGGTTTATTCCTAGGTATTTTATTCTTTTTGTTGCAGTGGTAAATGGGATTGTTTCCTTAATTTCTCTTTCTGATCTTTCATTGTTAGTGTATAGGAATGCAAGAGATTTCTGTGCATTAATTTTGTATCCTGCAGCTTAATAAATTTATTGATTAGCTCTAGTAGTTTTCTGGTGGCCTCTTTAGGATTTTCTATGTATAGTATCATGTCATCTGCAAACAGTGACAGTTTTACTTCTTCTTTTCCAATTTGGATTCATTTATTTCTTTTTCTTCTCTGATTGACTTGTCTAGGACTTCCAAAACTATGTTGAATAATAGTGGTGAGAGTGGACACCCTTGTCTTATTCCCGACTTTAGAGGAAATGCTCTCAGTTTTTCACCATTGAGAATGATATTTGCTGTGGATTTGTCATATATGGTCTTTATTATGTTGAAGTAGGTTCCCTCTATGTCCATTTCTGGAGACTTTGCATCATAAATGCGTGTTGAATTTTGTCAAAACCTTTTTCTGCATCTATTAAGGTGACCATGTGGTTTTTATTCTTCAATTTGTTAATATGGTGATTCACATTGATTGATTTGCATATATTGAAGAATTCTTGCCTCCCTGGGATAAATCCCACTTGATCGTGGTGTATGATCCTTTAAATGTGTTGTTGGATTCAGTTTGCTAGTATTTTGTTGAGGATTTTTGCATTATGTTCATCAGTGATATTGGCCTGTAATTTTCTTTTTTTGTGATATATTTGTCTGGTTTTGGTGTCAGGGTGATGGTGGCCCAGTAGAATTAGCTTGGGAGTGTTCCTCCCTCTGCAATTTTTGGAAGATTTGGAGAAGGATAGGTGTTA
This sequence comes from Balaenoptera musculus, assembly GCF_009873245.2. Lineage (NCBI taxonomy): Eukaryota > Metazoa > Chordata > Mammalia > Artiodactyla > Balaenopteridae > Balaenoptera > Balaenoptera musculus. The sequence continues at coordinate 137,653,578 of NC_045786.1, read as the reverse complement.
ATTCTTCTCTAAATGTTTGAAAGAATTTGCCTGTGAAACCATCTGGTCCTGGACTTTTGTTTGTTGGAAGATTTTTAATCACAGTTTCAATTTCATTACTGTGATCAGTGTGTTCATATTTTCTATTTCTTCCTGGTGCAGTCTAGGAAGGTTGTACTTATCTAAGAATTTGTCCATTTCTTTCAGGTTGTCCATTTTATTGACATAGAGTTGCTTGTAGTAATCTCTTATGATCCTTTGCATTTCTGCAATGTTAGTTGTAACTTCTTTTTCATTTCTAATTTTATTGATTTGAGTCCTCTCCCTTTTTTTCTTGATAAGTCTGGCTAAAAATTTATCAGTTTTGTTTATCTTCTCAAAGAACCAGCTTTTAGTTTCATTGATCTTTGCTATTGCTTTCTTTGTTTCTATTTCACTTATTTCTGCTCTGATCTTTATGATTTCTTTCCTTCTACTAACTTTGGGTTGTTGTTTTGTTCTTTTTTCTCTAGTTGCTTTAAGTGTAAGTTTAGGTTGTTTATTTGAGATCTTTCTTTTTTCTTGAGGTAGGATTGTATTGCTATAAAAGTCCCTCTTAGAACTGCTTTTGCTGCATCCCATAGGTTTTGGGTTGTCGTGTTTTCATTGTCATTTGTTTCTAGGTATTGTTTGATTTCCTCTTTGATTTCTTCAGTACTTTCTTGGTTATTTAGCAGCGTATTGTTTAGCCTCCATGTGTTTGTGTTTTTTACAGGTTTTTTTTCCTGTAATTGATTTCTAATCTCATAGCATTGTGGTTGGAAATGATGCTTGATACGGTTTCAGTTTTCTAAAATTTACTGAGGCTTGATTTGTGAAGCAAGATGTGATCTATACTGGAGAGTGTTCTGTGTGCACTTGAGAAGAACATGTATTTTGCTGTTTTCAGATAGAATGTTCTATAAATATCAATTAAGTCTATCTGTTCTAATGTGTCATTTAAGGCTTGTGTTTCCTTATTAATTTTCTGTCTGGATGATCTATACATTGGTGTAAGTGGAGTGTTAAAATCCCCTACTATTATTGTATTACTGTCGATTTCCCCTTTTATGGCTGTTAGCATTTGCCTTATGTATTGAGGTACTCCTCTGTTGGCTGCATAAATATTTACAATTGTTATATCTTCTTCTTGGATTAATCCCTTGATCATTATGTAGTGTCTTTCCTTGTCTCTTGTAATAGTCTTTATTTTAAAGTCTATTTTGTCTGATATGAGTATTGCTACTCCAGCTTTCTTTTGCTTTCCATTTGCATGGAATATCTTTTTCCATCCCCTCACTTTCAGTCTGTATGTGTCCCTAGGTCTGAAGTGGGTCTCTTGTAGACAGCATATATATGGGTCTTGTTTTTGTATCCATTCAGCCAGTCTGTGTCTTTTGGTTGAAGCATTTAATCCATTTACATTTAAGGTAATTATCAATATGTATGTTCCTATTACCATTTTCTTTATTGTTTTGGATTGCTTTTGTAGGTCTTTTTCTTCTCTTGTGTTTCCCAGCTAGAGAAGTTCCTTTAGCATTTGTTGTAATGCTAGTTTGGTGGTGCTGAATTCTCTTAGCTTTTTCTTGTCTGTAAAGCTTTTGACTTCTGTGTTGAATCTGAATGAGATCCTTTCTGGGTATGGTAATCTTGGTTGTAGGTTTTTCCCTTTCATCACTTTAAATATGTCCTGCTACTCCCTTCTGGCCTGCAATGTTTGTGCTGAAAAATCTGCTGATAACCTTATGGGGATTCCCTTGTAGATTACTTGTTGCTTTTCCCTTGCTGCTTTTAATATTTTTTCTTTGTATTTAATTTTTGTTAGTTTAATTAATATGTGTCTTGGTGTGTTTCTCCTTGGGTTTATCCTGTATGGGACTCTTTGTGCTTCCTGAACTTGATTGACTGTTTCCTTTCCCATGTCAGGGAAGTTTTTGACTATAATCTTTTCAAATATTTTCTCAGACTCTTTCTCTTTCTCTTCTTCTTCTGGGACCCCTATAATTCAAATGTTGGTGTGTTTAATGTTATCCCAGAGGTCTCTGAGACTGTCATCATTTCTTTTCATTCTTTTTTCTTTATTTTGCTCTTATAGCAGCTATTTCCACCATTCTTTCTTCCAGCTCACTTACCCATTCTTCTGCCTCAGTTATTCTGATATTGATTCCTTCTAGTGTATTTTGCATTTCAGTAATTGTGTTGTTCATTACTGTGTATTTGTTCTTTAGTTCTTCTAGGTCCTTGTTAACTATTCCTTGTATCTTAATCCGTGCCTCCATTCTATTTCTGAGATCTTGGATCATCTTTACTATCATTACTCTGAATTCTTTTTCAGGTAGATTGCCCATTTCCTCCTCATTGATTTGGTCTTGTGGGTTTCTACCTTGCTCCTTTGTCTGCAACATATTTCTCTGTCATCTCATTTTGCCTAACTTACTGTGTTTATGGTCTCCTTTCTGCAAGCTGCAGGGGTGTAGTACCTCTTGCTTCTGTTGTCGGCCCCCTGGTGGGTGAGTTTGGTCCAGGGGCTTGTGTAGGCTTCTGGGTAGGAGGGACTGGTGCCTGTGCTGTGGTTGGTGGAGCTGAGTCTTTTCCCTCTGTTGGGCAGGGCCACATCAGGTGGTGTGCTTTGGGGTGTCTGTGAGCTTAGTATGACTTTAGGCAGCCTATCTGCTGATGGGTGGGTCTGTGTTCCTGTCTTGCTGGTTATTTGGCATAAGGTGTCCAGCACAGGAGCCTGCAGGCAGTTGGGTGGAGCTGGGTCTTGGTGTTGCGAAAGATACTCCCGCAGGCTGGGGAGGGTAGGCGGCCACAACTGGGGTGTGAACAAATTGCCTGTGGCAGCATAGACCAGCAGGTAGTTGCAACAGACTGGGGCACACTGGCTCTCACTCCAGGCTTATTTTGTACTGGTTCATAATCTCAGAAGAAAAAGTTTCTCTTTCCAGTAGTTTCAATAAAAGTTCTGTGGTTGATGCTCACTGGAAAGTGCTGAGTTGCTTTCAATCTTTGTGTTACAGCCTCCTTTGCTGCTGTGATGACCCTGGCCAGAGCCACCTCCTCAGCATGTCTTGCTGCCTCCATGGCCCCAGCACGGGCAGCCAGAAACCCCATTTGTCTTTGTTAAGTCTGAATTATACATTTTTAGTCACATATTATAAGGTTTCCTATTATTATGAATTTCCCTTTTTCTAGTTCTCTTACCTAGAAAGCTTTCCTCCTTCTTCTCACTGAGGGTACCCATCAAAGGGGACAAATAGAGGCTGATGTCCAGTTCACAGTAATCTCACCAATTGATGTCCTTGCCTTGGACCTATGACTGTCCAAAGAAGACTTCTTTTCTTAATTCTCACAAAGATGCCAAAGTGGCTAGTGGCAGCTCTGGTGAGAAGATAATTAGGATTTCAACTGTATTTGTGATCTTTTCTTTACAACAGTGAGGCAAATGCTACAATAGAAAAAGCATATGGTGGCACTAGGAGAAGACACAGGAGGGGCTCTTTACTAAGTCTTGGCGAATCAAAGAAGGCCTTTTGGAAGAAATGATATCTAATCTAGGATATGAAAGAATATGCCTGGTGATATAGGATGTGGGTAAAGGAAGAAAGAGAGAGCATGGTAAGCACAAGGAACAAAAAGAAGTGTAGGGAGCAAGGAAGTATGAGGATGTGGGGTTGCAATGGGGAATGGTGAGCGTCGAGACTGGATAAGTAAGCAAGAGTCTGATAGGGAAGGCTAAAGAAAGCCTAGCTAAGGGCTTTGGACTTTTACCTGAGGACAAAGAGGAACTTAGAAGGTTGACATAAATAGATTGATGCTTTAAGAGCTTTAGCTACAGTGCAGGGTGAAGAATGAATTGGGTGGAGCTTGGAGATGGAGATGGAGAGGAGTATGGCAGGAAAACAATGTAAGCAGCAAGACAAGTTTAAATGACTGTTGCAGTAATCCAAGTGGAAGATGAGACCCTGCAGTGTTTATTACTGTACAATAACCTAGTCTATCCTGACTGATACAAATTATGAATATGCTTTAGGTACATGAAATTGGGGTAACAATAATTCTCAACCCTGATCTGACCTTGAGCAGTGCCAACGGTGATAGTAAGAAGTGGGCTCTTTAAGAGATCTCTAGATGGTGGAATGAAGAGGATTGCCTGCCAGGGGTAGGGATAAAGAAGCATTGAAGTTATTGACTTGACAACTAGGTGGATGGAGGTGGTACACACTAGATGCAGAGAATGCTTGGGCAGGCTGCAAGATGATACACTTGTTTTGGATATGTTGAATTTGGGATCCCTGTGAAATTGCCACATAAAGAGAGTCAGTCAGCACATAGGTAGGCATGTCTAGAGTTAAAGGAAAGAGAGCTATATTTTGGAATTCAGAAATTTGTCGATTTCTATATATTCATGTCTCTCCTATAAGGATTGGGGACAGCAATTCCTGTTATCAAACACATTAATGTCTATGCAGCAAAATATATCAATATTCACAGCAAGTGGGATAAAGAAAAAGTAAAAATAGCTTCATGACAATTCAGGTCAGCCTTTTCTGACAAATGAGTTTGTGACAAATTTATGAAAAAAAAAAGTTTAGGATTTCAGAGTTTTCAATTTTAGAAATGTTGATACAAGACTGCCTACCTGTACTATCTCATTTAATTCTTAAATCAACCGTATGAGGTAGGGACTATTACTGTTCTCTTTTTACTAATAAAGGAACTCAGGCACACATAGGTTAACTAAAATGCTGAGGTCATGCAATCATTATTCAAAACCAGGCAGTCTAAGGCAGGAGAATGTTTCAAGTAGATGGGGGTTGGAACAGAGTCAACCATGATAGGGCAGGTAAAGTGAAATTAAGAATGAAATTGCGTCACTTGATTTGGCAATTAACAAAAGGTCTTTGGGAAGGCAGTTTAAGGGAAGTAGTGGGGTGGAGGCCAATCCGTGGTGGGTTAAGGAGTAGATAGGAGACAAGGAAGTGGAGACACCTACTACAGACTACCCTTCTGAGAAACTGACATGAAGGGATGGGAGAGATGGAACAAAAGCTGGACTGAAAGTTGAGTTAAGAAAGCATTCTTAAAGCTTATTAGATGTTGAAGAGAGAGGAATGAGGGGACAGTCAGTAAAGTGAAGTCCCTCCAGAGGCATGAGTTAATAGGATCCAGAGTGCTAGTGGAGGGATGGTGAGGGGAATTGCCTCCTATTCACCTAGAAGAAAGAAGAAAAGGAAGAGAGAGCCAAGGCAGGAAGTCTAAGAATTGACAACATCACCTATTCTCTGTAAGTCATCTTATGAGACTGAGAGGTGAGAAGGTTACATCTGAGGTGTGAAAAGACAGAAAAAGCTTTGAGAAAGCTACTGTAGAGAATGGAATGGATAGTTGACTAGGGATGTGGATAAGGATTGGGCTGCATAGAGAGACAACTTGATTATGGAGGCCTTGAGTTTATGGTGCATCAGTCTTGGAGGTTTTGTGATTCTCTCCTGAGAAGCTCAGCAGCTACAAGTATGAAGAAACTCACAGGTGGATATATTAGGGTTGAGTCTTTGCTGGATGGGTGTAACCATAGGTCTGATCCTTGAGAGTTGGGGATCTTGGCACATATCTAAATCCCAGAGATTCACATAAAGTGCAGCATTGCTCTAGGACAATGGTTCTTAACTTTAATGCACATTGAAATCACCAGGGGAACTTTAAAAACTACTGATGTCTGAGTCTCATGATCAGAAATTCTGATGCACTTGGACTGGGGGCTGTGGCCTGGACATTGGGATTTTTATAAGCTCCCCAGGTGATTCTAGTGTATAGTCAGGGAATTATTGTTCCCCTAATTTCCTGTACCTAAAGTAAGTTCATAATCTGTACCAGTCAGGATAGATTAAGGTCCAGTACAGTAAGAAACAGTGCCAAAATCTCAGTGTCTTAGCACAACAGAAGTTTATTTCCTGCTTATATAATGCCTACCGCAGGTCTAGGTAACTCTTCCTGCAATTGTTATCCCTGTGTTGCTCGGCATTCCATAGTCACTGAGGTAGCGGAAGAGGAGCATCAAGAACTGAGTCCTGGCTCTTATCTGCTTTTACTAATACACGTCACCTCCATTCACATTTCACTGACCAGAATTAGTTTATGGCCATAAATAATTTCAAGGAAGTGGAGAAGGCACCTGATTATTGGTGAGCATTAGTAGTGACCACCACCTAGAGTTACTACTGTAAATGAAAGTAGAAGGGGATGAAAAGGGTTATTTACTTAACAAACACTTACATGGTCCTTGTTACATGCCAGATACTATTTAATAGCTATCGAATAGGATCTCATTTAGTCCTCGTGACAGCCCTACTAAATAAGTCATTTTTAATCCCCATTTTACAACAAGGGAAATTGAGGCTAAATAACTTGCCCTAGGTTATATAAGTGGCAGGGGCAAGATTAAATTCCAGGCCCTCTGGGTCCAGAGTCGAAGCACTGAACCTCTATACACTACAACCTCTATTCTGCTTTCTCTCAACTTAGATTCTGGGGTGGGAAGGAGAAGGAGGAAGGTTATAAGTTTAAGTGTGGGACTGTGCAAGCAAAGGAATCAAACAATCATTTGGCTATTTCATTGCTAGAGCAGGGGTAGGGCTCTGGGGGAGGCAGAGAGTGAGATGCGGAAAATAGACTGAGAAGGAGGAAACGTTTGGACTGACACTGCTGCTGATGACACCACTCCTGGAGGCCAGGATGGAGAGCAACTTCTGGCTTTCTGTTTTCTTCCTTCCGCCATTTCTCCTTCAGAGCCACCCATTTAGCGTCTGCAGATTACACCTGAGACCTCTGCTGAGGTTAGCTCAGAAACAGAGAGCAGGGTTAGAGAGAAAAATCATCCCCCTAGAGAGCAGTGGGTGGGCCATTTTCACATAAGGGATCAAACATTGTCAGACTGGACCTATTTTTAAAGCATTTTTGAGAGTTTACACATAACTACAGCTACTGTCAAATAAACTATATCTTAAATCCTCAAAGGAGGATGTGCTTGATAAAAGAATCCTTCAGCAAACCTATAGTAATTACAAACCATCATTTCCTAGTATATCAGTTTTCTAACTCTTCACTCTTGTCTTGGTTACTGTTAAACTGGAACACACCTGCAGCCTCAGCCAGCTTTCCTTCATTTCACAGCAGTGACTTAGGAGTTCGTGAACACCTCTGGGTATTGGAACTCTTCGTTCTCACAGACAACACCACTCTAATTACAATACCCCAAGACAGAAGAAAAGGACAAATGCTTCTGCTTTGAAATGGAATCTTTGCAAGGAAACAAACAAAAAGAAGCCCTTTGTGTGACACTGAAGCTTTTTGATTCCTGTCTGTCTCACCTGTACATGCTGTGGCTTGGTTACAACAACTCTGTCTGCGAAACACTTATAAAATGCTGTACTGGCACCTGCTGCAATCTGCCAGCACATTCCTTAGGGCCAGTCAGTACATACGGTGCCGGTGCTGCTCTGTTTTCCTTAACTCTCTGTTGATTAGGAGCTATTGCAAGTGATTACCAGCTGTTGCAAGTGATTCTCGCTAGTGCTGCAAAACCAGTGATGGCAATAGAGATAATTGGATGTTGCTGGTTGTTACCACACTATGCCAACATCAGATTATTTTCTGTTATTTACAAGGAGCTCTCACCACAGGATTAGAAGACCCAGTTCTAGTCATAATGTACCTCTAAAGCACCGTGTCATCTTGGATTAGGCACTTCATCTCTCTGGGTCTTGTTTTTTTCTTCTGTAAAATGAAAATTTAAAGTAGAGGATTAAGAAAAGTGTGTAAACCAAGGATTTGACACTTTATAATGACCATTTTTTTTTTACAATAATTAAAATAATTCCAAAGTTTTAATGCTATGCAGTTATTAAGGACAAAGAAGAAAGGATAAATGTCATTTTAATTAAATCTGCAGATGGAAATAAATGGGGAAGTTCTACTAGTAATTGTGTGACTGTGTCTTAACAGAGTCCAAAAGAGTTTCCTCTTTGGGAAGTGTGAGCTAATACCCCCAGAGAAGAGTGATTAGGAACAGGGATATTTATACTAGATGGGAAATGCTGGGAAGCTGAGATTTTATATCAATACCCAGAGGTGAGATGTGGGCAGCTGCAAAAGAACATATAGATTTGAGATGTCTCCTGTTAATGGTGATGATGGATTCATCACATGTTAGAAGTCTAGGATAGCAGTCTATGAGATATATATGTTTATTTTTATACATATTTATATATATTTTATTTTAATTTTATATACATATAAAATCAGCCTGCTTGTTCACCACTTCATTCTGGGAATGGCTGATTAGTCATGGTCTGTACCGTAGCCTAGTCGACGTAAACACAGGTCACACAAGACCCACCAGAGGAGAGGCAAAATCCAATTGTGTGTCTAAGCTCAGGTTTCAAGTTCCCCTTCCCCTTGAGGCAGGAGATAGGTGGGCTCCAGGCTAGACATTTACAACTGGCCTCCTGTTCACACTTCCTGGGGTGAGAAGAAGATGGGCTCCAGGCCGGACGTTCATTACCAGCCCTGTGTTTACATTTCCTGAAGCAAGAGACAAACGGGCTCCAGGACTACATATTTATGACTGGACTCCTGTCTATATTTCGAGATCTGCACCTTGATATGGAAACCAGCAACATAAATAGGGTAAATAACCGGACATTGGACATTTTTATGGTAGGGACAGAGTGGGACTAAACCCTGTTAAAAGGTCAAGAGGTCATACATTTCCCATCCTTGGGGCAAGGGAAACATTGCACATATGCAGAAAGGCTCCTTAGGGGTCAAAAAGGGCCCATAATATGTGATGCTAAGGCCGTCCCATAGGCCTCTGGGCTGTAATCCATCTTGGAAAAAAGTTGCTCACGCATGTTGGGGAGGGTCCTAGGGCAGGGCAGGTGTGGAAAAAGAAACCAGATAATTGGCCAAAGGTAAACAAAGATCTGGAAGAACTGCGGTATATAGATGACTTAACCACTTCTTTACTGCGCTCCTCCTCATTAGGGAGGACGCCCACCCCCTTTCTCTCCAGGTGTGCATCTCTGCCTTGCTTTTGTCTTAACTAAACAAACTGTTTCTCTGTGTGCTCTCCCACTTGCTGTTGTGCTGTGTCTTTAATAATAAACTTTGTACCTGGTTTTTTTTTTAACATCTTTATTGAAGTATAACTGCTTTACAATGGTGTGTTAGCTTCTGCTTTATAACAAAGTGAATCAGTTATACATATACAATATGTTCCCATTTCTCTTCCCTCTTGCATCTTCCTCCCTCCCACCCTCCCTATCCCACCCCTCTAGGTGGACACAAAGCACCGAGCTGATCTCCCTGTGCTATGCGCCTGCTTCCCACTAGCTATCTATTTTACATTTGGTAGTGTATATATGTCCATGCCACTCTCTCACTTTGTCCCAGCTTACCCTTCCCCCTCCCCGTGTCCTCAAGTCCATTCTCTAGTAGGTCCGAGTCTTTATTGCCATCTTGCTCCTAGGTTCTTCATGACCTTTTTTTTTTAGATTCCATATATATATGTGTTAGCATACGGTATTTGTTTTTCTCTTTCTGACTTACTTCACTCTGTATGACAGACTCTAGGTCCATCCACCTCACTACAAATAACTCAATTTCGTTTCTTTTTATGGCTGAGTAATATTCCATTGTATATATGTGCCACATCTTCTTTATCCATTCATCTGATGATGGACACTTAGGTTGCTTCCATGTCCTGGCTATTGTAAATAGAGCTGCAGTGAACATTGTGGTACATGACTCTTTTTGAATTATGGTTTTCTCAGGACATATGCCCAGTAGTGGGATTGCTGGGTCGAATGCTAGTTCTATTTTTAGTTTTTTAAGGAACCTCCATACTGTTCTCCATAGTGGCTGTATCAATTTACATTCCCACCAACAGTGCAAGAGTGTTCCCTTTTCTCCACACCCTCTCCAGCATTTATTGTTTGTAGATTTTTTGATGATGGCCATTCTGACCAGTGTGAGATGATATCTCATTGTAGTTTTGATTTGCATTTCTCTAATGATTAATGATGTTGAGCATTCTTTCATGTGTTTGTTGGCAATCTGTATATCTTCTTTGAAGAAATGTCTATTTAGGTCTTCTGCCCATTTTTGGCTTGGGTTGTTTGTTTTTTTGATATCGAGCTGCATGTACCTGGTTTTACAGTTTTTGCCTCTGTGAGAAATGCATTTTTCACTGGGGGCAAAAGCCAGGGGGTGTGGTGGCTAGGATTCCTGGTTTTCATCCAGGCTACCCAGGTTCAGTTCCTGGGCACCACCACTCACCGCTGCCTGTCCGAGATCACCCTTGTACACACCCGGTCAACTGCAGGAAGGGAGCTGTAACCTCAGCCACATCTCTGACTCCTGTCATGGCAGGCCAACCACAAGGATCCAATCTGTGCCTGAGTCCCTTGTTATTTAACTAAAGACACCCCAACGCATTTAGAAGGCAGTCTATCTGTAGGGAAATAAACTTGCACCACCAGCCGTGCTTGGGGTAGAAAGCAAGGCTAGACTAGTGTTATTCTACCGAGTCTCTTGATTTTGTGCGGAAAGAATCCTAGCAGAGCAAACTGCTCTTTACCTCGCATCAACCTTCTGGGTTTGCTCAGCCGCCCAAGCACTGCAGGAACGGGTGGAAATTTCAGAGGAGAGGGAGAAAAGGATCCTAAGATAAAGCCTGGATTCTGGCTGTGTATTTATGTGTCTCTCAGCTATAGGCAACGGCCCTTACACCGACAGCTCTGGAGAGGCGGTGATGGTAACCTGAGGCCAGTGATTGGTAATCTAGGGATTTAGGCGAGACACCGCCCCCACTCCCCCATCCCCCTTCCTCCCTGCCCAGGGTAGGAGACGAGCAGGAGTTGTTTTCTCTGACCCCTGCCGGGGAGATTCCCGCTGTCTCCGGGTAACCTAGCCTTGACCTTTCCTAACAGGGGTTATCTAGCATATTCTTATCTAGCAAAAGGGGACGCCCCCATCCAACTCTCCTTTCGCCTTGCCTTCCTGCCTAACACTTTGCCTTGCCACCAACCTCTGACCTGGCCGCAGCGCACTTTGTCCTCACTCCTTGACTCTGTTTATGCAGTCGTCCTTTCTAGACAGGCCCGGGCGAAGCCTCTGGAGGGGAATCCGTAGATCAGTTCTTCTCAAACTTGAGCGGGCATAATATTTATCCGGAGGGCTTGTTAAAACATTGTTGGCCCTCTCTCCCACAGTTCCCGGTTTCCTAGCTCTTGGATAGAGCCTGATAATTTGCATTTTTAACAAGTTCTTAGGAGATGCCGCCAGTCCGGGACCACTTTGAGAACCACCGCCTTAGATAAAAGAAGGTGCCGGTGCCGCGGCGTGAGCTCCTCCATTTCTTTCCATCTCTTTCCCCGGTCCCTTCGCACTTATGCTATTTTCCCTTCTCCGTCATAGACTCTGGCTTTTGGACTCTGTTTCTAGCGGTTCCTCTCCTGTCGCCGGTTCCGAGCGTTGTTAGAGAAAATTCCTGCCCACACTCCCCAGTCCTGTGCAACGTCGCCCCCCCCCCTCACACCCCGCCTTTACTGTTTTTCCACAGCAAACGCTGCCCGCTGCACTCTCCCTCTCTCGGGTGTGAATTATTCACTCTCTTCCCTTACTCCTTGCATTAAGTGCAACCTTTCCCGCAACTTAGCAGTGGCTGGGCTCGCTGCTCGCCTGTGCGCTCCGCAGCCCTGGGAAGCGTCCCTGTACTGCCGCCACGCTCCTCCGCGCGCCAGACCCAGCCTGGGGCGCCGGGGCCATTCCCGCTCCTGCTCTGCGCTCAGACCCTATCTGGCTCGGGCTCCAAGGTGTGGGCCAGGGCGGGTGCTGAAATCGCCTCTGTTGAGCTTCGGGCGCCGAAGCCCAGAGGGGGGCGGTAGCAGCGTCAGGTGGCTGCTCTGCGTCCCCGCGCGCCGCTCAGTCAGTCCCTGCTGCGCGCTCAGCCCGGACTGGAGCGGGAGATGATCAACACCTCCGCCCCGGCAGCTGCGTCCCCGGGAGCAGCCGGGACTCGGGACCTTGGCAGGAGAAACTGAGATGTGACCCCCTCCGACTGCCCATTGCCCTCTTTGGCATCCTGCCTGCTTCTCCCACTTCCTCTCCCACTCCACGGCCCCACTGGACAGCGAGCGTTTGCCTCGATCTCCGGGGAGAGAGGAGCGGCCACCAGGCGCACAGCCGGGCAGAAGTTGGGCTCAGCTGGGCAGCGCTGATCCGGCTGCGCCAGTGGGGTAGGCTAGGAAGTGGGAGAGGAGGGCGCAGTAGAGGATCTGGGAGATAGGGCTTTGAGTGGGCTTTTCCTGCTCCCCCGGCCTCGGGGTCGGGGCAGGGGGAGAAATGCTGAGCCCGCGCCTAGGTGATCGCCGCCGCGACAGCAGCCTCAGCAACAGCTTCAGCATCAGCACCGGCGGGACAGCGACAGCGGGGGCGGCGCAGGCGCACTGTGCCCCGCGGAGCCTGCAGTTCCCGAGCCCCTTGTGCGGCACCGCCACAGTCTGGGCAGCGGCGGCCGGGGGAGCGCTACTACCATGAACTGCCTGGTCCTCCTCCCCAGAGCTGCTCATCCGGGTCGGGCTGGAGACACAGTCAGGGGACCCCGTCGCCGCCGCCGCGCCCCCTCTTCTTTCGGCTCGATCTTCTCTTCCACCTTTTCCTCTTCTTCCTCCACCTTCTCTTCCTGCGTTCCCCCCTCCCCCGCCGCGGATCCTGGCCGCTGCTCTCCAGACCCAGGATGCCGGGGGGCAAGAGAGGGCTGGTGGCACCGCAGAACACATTTTTGGAGAACATCGTCAGGCGCTCCAGCGGTAAGAAGAGTTGCAGTCAGAACACCCCTCCACCTCCATCCTGCCCACCCACGCCCCCCATCCTCCCCGTCCCATCCCTCTCCCAAGGCGGGAGGGGGACGCAGACCGCCCTACCTGGCGGCTGCAGTTACAAGATGGACCTGATTTTAGGTGGGAGTGGGAATGAGGTGGCCGAGGAAAGTTAGTTGCATCCCCTCCCCAAGACGTACTCTCCCCCATCCCACCTGTCCAGAGCCCAGAACCGCAGGAAGCCAAGGGGGAGCAGCGGCTAGGGTGTAGGTACATCTGGAGAACAGAGTTGAGTTTCGCTTTGTTGAGGGATATCTTTTTTGTTCATCGTTTCCCCACATTTTTAAACAAGTAGGCTGAAGAGACTGATCAAATTCTTAGAGTTAATCTCAGTGGAAGGGTTCCCTCAAGTTGGGAATGGCTGTGAAAGTGTCTACTTAAGATTTAGTTTCTGGAATGGCTTTCAGGCCCAACGGGCACCGCTGAAGGGAGCCTTGTGTATGAGAGGGTAGTTGGAGTTGAACCTAAGAAAGAGAGTCAGTTCTGGAAAAATGGGAAGGCAATTATTATGGTCAAATTTGTGTTTAAAGTTTTTTTTTTTAATTTTGCATTGGTCTGTATTGATCTATATGATATATTTGATTTGACTTAAACAGGAGAAATGTAGCAGGGAAGCAATAGCTACTGTGCTTTTAAAGTAACTAGGGAAAGAATTTTAAAAATGCCATTCTACCTTGCTATTGATGTTAGGGTTTTCTTGCCTTAAAGTGTCTTTGAATTGCCATCCATTTATGCATTCATTTCCTCTAAGATATCGAAATGGGGATGGTTATATATTTCACATTTTAGGACCTTATAAACTGCATTTTACTGAAATATACATTTTCTACTTGCTTTCAAATCTTTTATATAATTTTCAATTTTACAAGCAAGATATGTAAAATATCCTTTAAAGTTTTTTGTTTTTTGTTTTTTTCCTTCAGAGGCCTGTTATTATATTTTGAGATCCTTTGCTTGCAGAATTATGAGAAAGACATTTCTGCATATTGATTACAGTAGATTTTGGACCAAAGCAATGGAAATACTCTATGCAATTCCATAATCATTGTTTATTCATTCATTCATTCATTCATTCATTCAATGAAACAATATTTATTTGGGTGCCTTATACAAGAGACACTCTGTGGGGTCCTTCGGACAAAAAAATGATTAAGACACTTCTGCTCTCAAAAAGCTCCCTCCTTAGTGGCAAGACAGAGGCACACTCAAATGATAATAAATAATTAAATACAATTATGCTCTTCCTGAATTGGTAGATTAGGTTATATTAATTCTTAGGATATGATCTCTTCTAAAACTAGGCTTGCAAATATTTCCCCTGATTTGGGGACTATATGTAAGTGTTCCAAGGTATTTTTCATCAATCTCTGACATGGTATTTGGTTTTCATTTGAGGCTTTTGACTTTATTTCTTCGCATTTGGTCAATGCCTGATACTATACAAGTCTTGAACAGACTTTTTTGGGTTCCAAAAAAAAAATAGCTAATAGGCCTGGTTTAGTGTAAAAAAAAAAAAAAAAACTATAATACTTTTAGCCATTCCAGTGTGATTTCAAATGTGTGTTTGATTTTTTATAATATAAAATATAAATTCCTCATGGTAGCCAATGTCTATGTTTATACATTACTTTCTTATATTAATATTGTACAGAAACCTAGAGTACAAGGAAATATTACTGTTAAAACAACCAGTTTGGGAAATTTAAAGGTTATTGGAATTAGCTATTTAAGGTATATCAGTCTGTTTTTCAGCTTTCTCATCCTCTTGGGTTATTTCAACTCCATGCAATTTGGTCTGTGAGAGGACTTTTCAGAGAAGGCCTTAAAGAATAAAATCTGGAGGCTCTCTATTGCTCTGCGTGGTGACCAGAAAGTAGATGAGAATTCCTTGGCTGAAGTTTACTCATATAGCATCTTTGGGTGAAACTTCTCATACAGACCGGAACTATGAGCCAGTTTTTAGAATATCTTTTATTTCTGATATACCATGAAATTAAGACTTACCTTATGTGGCTTAGAAAGAGCTGCTTCCATTGCCTCCATTTTAAATCTACCATCCAAGTCAATGAATGTTTTATCTTTTTTACACTTCTTGTTATAATTGCTTCACTGGTTTAATGTTTCTTTCCATGGATAGCACCAAGTACAAATGAAAATTTATCTGTTTTTGCATTTTAAATATCACCTCTAATTGCTTATGGCTAACTTTTAATACCACTACTCAAAACCTCTGAGCTTTGTTTGAAATGTGTTAGATATTTGAGGAAAGTATATGAGCATGTGTATGTAATCAATAAAAGAAAGTCTCAGTGCCACTTGTACAGGAAGAACCTCAGAAATTGAGAATTACAGAATTAAATTTCTCTACACATTTATGTGCGAGTATCCCACACTTGTTGCCATTTCTATATGATTTGGCAGAGAAATAGAAAAATTCATTCTGAGAAATTGTTTGAGATTAACAGAAAATTCCCTTCAGGGTTCTCACAGATGGATTGAGTTTGTCACCGTGAAGATTTCATTATTCATTAACTTAACAACATTGAAAGTGAAGTATTGGCAGAGCTTTAGTGGAAAAGAAAAGAGGCAGCACTCCTAATCTAGCTAAGAATTGAAGAAAGATGGGTTACTTTTACCCCATGAAGTGCTTCTTTTTCTGATACAACATTATTTTCTTATGAAAATATCAGATCTTTTAGTGAGAGTCGGAGTAGAAGCATATCTAGAGATACACACAGATAAACATACAGACAGGTATCTACCCAGACACAAAGGTAGATGCAGAGGAAGTAAACTCTCTCTCTGTCTCACCACATAGAAAGAGCAAAAGAGAGATGTAAAAAGTAGCAGAAATACAGAGAGAGAGGGAGGGAAGGAGCGTGGGAGGGAGAGGGAGGGGGAGAGAGAGAGAGAGAGAAAGAGAGAGAGGGAGAAAAGGAGGGATACTAGATATGAAAGGGCAATGGACACCAAGAGAAAAAGTCGTTTTATTTGTCCACGGTGATCATTAATGAGCTGAAATCTCTGCCAATTAGAAATCTATCAGAAAACTTCTTGATGGAGAAAAAAAGAGCAAGAAGTGTGGTATATTTGGGTATAGCTTTTAAACATAAGGATATTCTAATAAAGTTCCAAACTCCTCAGTTGCAATTTCCCAGAATAACAGTGCTGTATTCTTTGCCTTAGAGTAGCACTGTAGCCTATTTGCTGTTATTTTACACCTCTTGAGACTGGCTTTTTATTTTCCTTGTTTAGTTGACAGAGTCTGTTATGGGAAAGCATTTCAAATTGTCACTGGTGATTCAAAGTCTATAAAATAAAATAATGAGGGCCATTGAGTAGGATGGATACAAACATATTTTATAGCCAAATCCCAAAATAGTAGAAGTAGGGAATTCCTCTCTTTAGTTTTAAGATAAAAGATAAGATCATTTTTAGACAAATAAAAGGAATTACAATCATTCTTAACATGTGATTCTAGTAGGTATAGGGTACACATTATTACTCCAAGAAATTGTAAAGGTCAAAAGCATAAATGCAATAGCAAGGTTTAGATACATTTTTGGCCAGTAGAATCAAAATATGTTGCTAGGAAGGGAAAGTTTGGGAACCATGTGGTGAGTTCATTACCTGCGTGCAGTGTCTCATAGAAGGCCCCCGTCCAAAATGCCGACTGACCGAATCTGTGTCTGGAACATTATCAGGCCATCTTCCCTTATTTAAACCTTGCATAGTATTTATGCGAGCTATTCACCAATATATTTTGGGCCGTAGGGAGCAGTACACTTATGGGTAGAAGGTAGGTACCTGAGAGAAAGCAACAGTTTTTTAAGACTTTTAGGTGGAATTTTAGATTAAAACAAAACAAAACAAAACATTTCCAAGGCCTTCAATCTGATTATTGCTTTGGGCAGTACATTTTATATATATGTTGTCTTTGATTTCTTAACAAATAGGCAGAAATTATTAGTTTGGGTGACAGTAAACCTGGTTGCCATCTGGAAAATTTTTAACTATAAAAATAATGTCTTTTAAATTAGAATTTACTGTTCTTTAATATTTTAAACATTATGAAAAACTAGAAATGTTTTTCTCTTTAGAGAAAAAAGGGGCCCAGGAAAGAAGAAAACAGAAAAGGCAGTATTTTATGAACCACTTAACCTTCAAGAGAAGAAGTTGAGTATACTCAGTTTTTCATTTTGCCTGAAATACCTGGTTGCACAAGCACTTTCTTTACTCAGTGCTCTTACCTATAGGAAAATCCAAAATCATTTTTGTGCTATAATTAATATTTGTAAAAACTAAGATCTTAAATGAGAACCTGTGGGAGGGGAAATAAGAGAACTCGTGATTTAAAAACAAAACAGAAAAGAAATAATAACTCATAATTCTCATCCAATTAAAAAAATTGTGGAAAACAAATGGATTATTGTGGGGTTTTTTGGTATAGAGTACTTGATATTTTTTCTTGAAAGATCTAAAATACTATTCAGGAAATGTTGATAAAACCACTTAGAGTTTTTGAAGCTTTGGTTTACCCAGGTCTTATAATGTATCACTTTTACCTTTAAAATATCATAGAGATTGAAATTATACTGACCACTTCCTAAATTATATTTATAAGTAAGCCAGAGGATTGTCCCTTGCTTTAGAGTACACACTGCCTTGTATAACAAATGCAGTACTTTGTTGACTAGAGAGTTGCTTGTCCCAGGACATTCTTGTGTTCATTAGAAATTGCTCTGTTTGTTTATCTTTTGCTTGATTCCAGAAGTAGAGTATATAAGAAATCCACGTGCCTGGCCATCTGTCAACTGCCCTACTAAAAGAAACATAAAGCAGTATTTTTGTTAATAGAAGGGAGTGGCTATGATTGTTTTAACTGATGGTGACTGAGTACATTTCTATAAAGGAGTCTTTTAGTTTAGTCAATATTTATCTTTTACTTTCATTGTTAAAAACAGCTGCTTGGTAGCATGGAGGAACAACGCTTCCACCTTCTCTCCAGTGTCTGGTCTAGGAAAAGTTGTACTGTTCTCCAGAGCGCTGTAGTTAAGATTCACCACAAGAGGGCACTATAGGTCCTGCCACAGGTGAACTAAGTAGTTAATATCTTTCTGTTTCTCTTTTCTGTCCTTTTCCTCAAGTTTGATTGGGGGTTAAAATCAACGCAGTTAGTTCTTACTCTTGGCAGAAAATATCTAAAACACAAGACATATAGGAAAGTGAAATGAAGAAAGGAATTGCAATCTTATATTAGTTAATGGTGACCTACGTTTTGTGACTGAATGTGATATTAGTAAAAGCAGTTTATGGAAACAAATTCAAATAAATTTTAGACTAGTAGAGTATTTACTTTAGCAGATGAACAAAATTCTATTGTAATAAATCACCTCAGTGTGGTGATAATATGTATGAAATATAAAGTTTTGCAGAATAATAATGTATAATGTTCATACTAGAAGGATGAATATATTTTCTATTTCAACAAAAATTTTCCTCATCAGATGTCTTGATATAATTTTGATCAAGTTGGTGAAGTAGAATCAGTTCATGACAGTGTTTTGATCTTATTAAAAGGTAGTTTACAGATTTACAGTTACTTACCTAGGCTATTATATGATTCTAGTATTTTGATGTTATCCAAACTTTAAAAATAAAATACAGAGCTAAAGTAAATATTCTTCAAAGTTCTTCAAATTTATTAAACTCTCAAAAAAATATGATTGGAGACATATTACTTTAGGAGGTTCTATTTCCTGTCAGTCATCAAGTCTGAATCTTGGTTTTAGGGATTTTTTTCTTTTTGGTAGGGTTAGAAACCATATTTTGAGAGATGCTCTGAAATGTCCCAAACAAAATCATTTTTAATGGGAAAAATTAAAATATGCCATACAGCACTTCTATGAAGAACAGAGATACATAGTGAAATCAAATGAACATGAATAACAAGTCACAAAACCAGTGGTAATTATTGTTGTGGAAATTGAGGTCAAAGAAAGTAGTCTTGATGTGCTGTAAGAAATGGACATTTGTAAAACATTTTTCTTTACTCATAGAATTTTTAAAACTCCAGTCATATGTTCTCATCACACACACAATAAAAGAAAACACTAGCTATGTGAGATGATGGACATGTTAATTAGCTTGATTGTATACGTATATCAAACCATCAAGTTGTACACTTTAAATATATACAATTTTTATTTGTCAGTTATACCTCAACAAGGCTGAAAAAAAAATCCTTAGTGTGTTCCACTAAATACCCTAGCTTAATAATGTATGATATAACTCCTCTTCATTATTGAAGAATGACTAAAAAGAGTAATTTAAATATTCTCATTTTATATAATATAGAAGTTTTAATATTGGAAAGGCTTGGTCTTGAAACATACTTGATCAAATGAGGGCTGTGACAATATTGTCACATATATCAGTGTGTTAGATGTTATTTTAGTGTTTGGTTGTTTATGGATACTGTTACTAATACAGAGAAATATTTGTGTACATTCTAGATAGTAGTTTTGTGATATGTTGAGTTTTCACATGGGAAAAGATAGGAAAAGTAAATAAAAAGTGAAATAGTTTATAAAGGAAGAGTGGTTGCAAAGCTGCTTGAAATTTTATTGAAATGGATTTCTTTCTTTCTTGGGTATGGTCCCATCAGAGAAACATAAGTACAAAGTCCTATTGATTTCACAAGTTATATGATTTGAGATCTGAGCTTAGGTGCACAATCAGTTTCTAGAGGTAATGACATGTAACTGGGACGTTGTGGAAGTGTTGGTATGTGGACTAAGCTTCTTGAGGATATGGGTTATACCTTACACATGCACATAGCACTAAGTACTAGTTGAATAAATGTTTTTTTTGCTATTGCCTCCTAAATTAACCAAGTCTAGAATTGATTTTTTTCTGAAACACTGCTGATGAAATCTATTAAGTAAGCTTGTATCAGTAATTGTATAGTTTAAAATATTTAGGTAACTAATGTGTATATCTGAAAATGGAAATCATATTGTACAGGGAAAATCAGATGGGACTCATGAGAGCATGAGAGGTGGATGTGTATGTGATCTCACACTCATCTCTTATTCCAACTTGATGTACAGCTGAAATATTTCCTATCATTTTTGTTCTAATCTCCAAGGGCTTAAAAGATAGACTTTTATACAGGAAATAACTGTTTAGAAATTTGTTGATCCTAATTATTGTTTTAAAAACGATTTTGCAGTTAGGAGTTATTGATGGTTAAGTTTTATCCTTGGGAATTGATCCGTACCAGTTTATGTATCTTCTGAGTGAGTTCTGCCTTGAGAAGCAGCTTGCAGTCCTGTGCATTATCCAGAGGAAGAGGCAGAATAGATTTTGGCTTTTTAGAGACTGCATGGGCAGCCTCAGATCACCAAGTTTAACTGAAAATCAAGCAACTCACTTAGATTGAGGGCAAATTTCATCTTTATCCTGATCTTTTCTGTAAGCCTTTTCTGTCTGCTGGCATATTTTTGATTTGGGACAAATTATAGCACAATGAGTTTATTTTCATATATTTATGGCATTGAGAGAATAGAGGAATTTTTCAATGAGGGCTAAATAATCCCAGAATAAACTCCCCTAAAAATAACTCCCATCCTTTTGCTTGCTGTTCATACTCTTTCTAGTTAATCATTCACTAATTCAACATATATTGTTGAGTGCCCACTATGTGCTAGGCTCTGATATAAGCACTGGGGATGCACATTGAACACAATGATAAAAATAACATTTCTCCTATTTTTTTTTCTTTCTGTGAGGGGCAGTGTGCACACTGGTTAGGCACCATAGGTTCTGGAGGCTCGCGTTAAAGTCCTGGCTCTGATGCTTTTTAGCTCTGTGACTTATCTATACCTAGTTTTCTCCTTTGCAAAATGCAAGTAATAAAAGTGCCTAGCTTACGGTGTTGGAGTGAGGATTAAGTGAGGAAATACAAGCAAAGTGCTGAGAACAGTGTCTGGCACATAACAAGCACCGTATCAGTATCAGTGTGGTTAGTTATTGTTATTAGTTAGATGTTTAAAACTTTGAATGCACCATCTGTAGCTGATGCCTTTAATTCTTGGTCACCATTTCCTTTTGCACCTCTTTTCAATGGATTTCTGTGTAAACCGTAATGTTGAAACTTCTAGAAGTTTACAGGTGAGCATTCTTCTTGTGAATCCAAAAACCTTTTATTTGTCCATATTTTTCTGGCTCTGTAGGATTTAAGACTCTGCTCCCCTACCCTCTCCACATGAGTTCGTCTTTTGGCTTTCATGACTTTTCCCTTTCTCCTGCCCTTTTCCCTTTCTTTTTCTATACCCTTTCTATTCCTTTTCTATCCCCTTTCCCCTCCCCTCTCCTCCTCTTCCCTCTCCTGAAGGATGTTTGTCATTCAGGTTCAACCTTCAGCTGTCTTTCTTACATCTTTATCCTCCTTTTCAGAGCGAGTTTGTCCTTGGTCATAATTTAAAATGTATCCTTTCTGTTCTCCAGTCCTGTATTTCCAGTGGCCTATAGAATTTCTCTTGTACACCTCACAAGTTATCTAAAACTCATTGTGGCCAGAGAATTGAATTTATCATTGGTTTTGGCTTCAAATAGACTTACTTTTTTGGTATTTCCCCATTTCTGTCAAAGGTGTCTTTAATATTTTAATCTTTTAGTCTAGAAATCTTAGGGTCATTTTTGGCTTCCCACTCAGTGTAATATTAGTCTTACTTGCTAACCAGATTACTGATCCCTAGGGGTAAGAATTTTGCCAAGTAGTTTTTTCTTACCCTTTATAAGCGCTGTGTGCCGAGTGAGTGATTCCTGCCCATTCACTCTACTGACTCAGGGCATGAAACATGTCCATTACTGATATCATATACAGCCAATGTGTATAAGTATGATGGACCAAAGGAGGAGTTACAGGTTGAAAGAAGAGTTGCCTCACTACTGGGCCCAGAAACAAAAGATGTCCTCTGAGAGTGAGGAATGAAAGGTGTGATACCTTCTCCTTGTTCATTCCCAAGGAGCCTCTTTTTCCACTAGAGCAACCATCGTCAAGGTAACTGGTCATCTTTCTGGAATTCTGTGGGGCAGAGAACAGTGCTCTGAACAGAGCAAAGGCATTTCCATCTTGTCTTGACACAGACTTCCACCCTGACTCTAGCCATTACTCTTGGTGACATCCTAGGACTCTACAGGATTATAGTAACTACCTTGTGGGTTTGCTGGGAAGATTCAGCAAACCCACAAATGTAGCGGATCTTGCACTGTGCCTCATCATAGCAAGGGCTTAATAAATGTTCACCTGTTCCTATTTTCTCTGAGGTAGGGGAGATTTACTTTTCTTTTCTTTTTTTTTAACCTGAAGAAAGCAAAGTATTAAATAGTTAAGGCTTTCCTAAGTCTTAAACTGGTGGATCTGAGATTAAAGGCATTTGGATTCACTTTACCAAGGGCTTACTTATTTGGAGAAAAAAACCAAAACCAAAACAAACAAATAAACACCACTCTTTCCCCCAACAAAAAAACTACTACTTACAGTCAAAGAAACATCAGTTCTTTTTACCTCAGTAATTGGCAGTGCTTGGAGAAGCTGAAGAAGAAGGCAGAAATTCAGCCTCTTTTTGTAACTGGCTCAGTGAAATCCGGCCAAAGGAGAGAAATGAATTGAATTTGTGATCTGTATCTTTCCCTTGAACAATTAGCTCCTAATGCATAGATAGTAGAAATTAAAAAAAAAATAGGACAAAGCTTTAGAAAATTAATCGGATTGTAAATGCATTCAGAAAAGCCTCACTTCTACTTTTTCTACCAGGTGTGGAGATTAGACTAGTCTTTTAATTGAAATTCTCCATTAGTTATCTTGCTATTAGTGTTTGATTGCCTTAAAAGGTTAACTTCAAAGAAAATAGAATCCCTTTAGAACAGCTGTAGTTCATTTGCAAAAACAAGGTTTGCTTATTTGCAGGATTGAAAAATGATGCTTAAACATTAAAAATGTAAAACTTTATTCCCCCTGACAAACATATCTTGACTGATTTAGCTTTTATCCAAGATTATATAACTAGCGAATGTTTTAAGTCCTTAGGTGTTTTAAGAAATGTCATTGTAATGAAATTCAGTAAAAATTTGTTCTTATCAACAGCAGGGTGAAGGTTTTCTGTTGTACTACGAATCTCATAGGCCATTATTGCAGTTATCTTTTACTTTTAATGATTCTGACGAGTATACTTTTTAAATTTTTTTTTTTAACTTTGGGTTTATTTATTTATTTATTTTTATGGCTGTGTTGGGTCTTCGTTTCTGTGCGAGGGCTCTCTCCAGCTGCGGCAAGCGGGGGCCACTCTTCATCGCAGTGCGCGGGCCTCTCACTATCGTGGCCTCTCTTGCTGCGGAGCACAGGCTCCAGACGCGCAGGCTCAGCAATTGTGGCTCACGGGCCCAGTCGCTCCGCGGCACGTGGGACCCTCCCAGACCAGGGCTCGAACCCGTATTCTCCGCATTGGCAGGCAGATTCCCAACCACTGCGCCACCAGGGAAGCCCCTGACGAGTATACTTTTTAGAAACACATCTTTCATGAACAAAACACCAGTGATTAAAAGTAGAAACTTTGAATTGTTGAACATTTTTGTGTGTGTAGAAATATTTTCTATAACAAAATTGCTATTATTCCTACCATTAGAATTTCAGGAATATAAGTTAAAGTATCTCATGAATTCTGAACCACTTTGGCTAGATGGAAAAATGATGAATTTAATGCCATCAAAGAAACACAGAAACTTAAAAATGTACCTTTGATCTTGAAGGAGATGAAAAGTGAAGGCATATTTTTATCTTTGATGACAGCTGAACAAGTTTGAATAAATTAACAGGTACTTTTTGCGTATTTCCAACTCCCACAGTGATGGTCTGCTTAATGTTGCCAATTATTACTATATAATAATTAGTTTCATTGTGGAATGAGACAGGTACAAAGTTTATGTGTCTACACACACACACACACACACACACACACACACACATTTCCTTGATATAGAGCTGTAGGATAAAGGTGTATTTGTAAGGACATGAAACATACCAGTTTTATATTCTGTTATTGACATAGTAGAAGTGGGTAATTGAACCTACCAGAAATCAACATTGTGGATGTGGGCATGACATATAAATTATTTATGCTTTTGTTTAGCCATCTGTGCCAGGATTTTATTTAACCCAAATAAAAATGTGCTATACGTGCTTCAGGGATTGTTCTGCTGTTACTCTTCTCTGAAACTTAAATATATCTATAGATATCACTCACCCACTTAAGACAAGTTTAAAAAGTAATATATGCTCCATGACTTAAATTCACAAGTTTCCAGAGTTCAGGGAAATCTGTGTCAGAACACCTAATTTTAATTTTTTTACAGAATTGTCAGTTCTTTGAAGAAAAATACCTAGCATAATTCTTGTCTATATTCTTGACAATGTCTACCATTGCTCTAGTAATTGTTTATTGGCCGTATGACTTTAAATAGGAATAAGAATTTTTATATTTGATCATTCAACAAACTTTTGTAGGTATACAGTGATGAACCAACAGACATCGTCCCTGCCCTCATGGAACTTGGAGTCTGGTGGGAAGATAGGTGTTCAACAAACCCAAACAAAATATAAATTACAGACTGTGGTAAGCACTTTGAAGGAAGAAGGGAGGGTGCTGTGATCAAGTGTAACGGAAACTAATTTTGATTGGGAGATGGTGTCAGGGAAGACATTTCTAAGGAAGTAGTGTTGAATTGAGGCCTAAAGTAAGAGGTAACTAGATGATGAGTGGGCAGAAGAATATTTCAGGCAAAGAGAAAACATGTGAACCGTCCTAAGGAGGAAAGAGAAAACGAGTGGCTAAGTTTGTGAAGCTTAAAAGCCAGTGTAGTTGGATTGCAGTGGGCAAAAAAAGAGGAAGGTGGGAAACAAGGGCGGAGAGACAGTTAGAGGCTTGACTATTCCGGGTAAGGCTTTTGCATTGTATTCCAAGTGCAGTGGACAGATCTCCTGGCCACAGGGGTCACTTGCTGTATAACAGCAAGTTGGGTTGGAGGGAGGAACAGTGACAGTAGGGGACCAGCCAGGAGACTGTTGCAATTGTCCAGGCAAGAGATGATGGTGGGTTGGCCTGGGAAGTAACAGTAGAGAAGGAGAGAAGTGTGGATGTCTCTGCTGTAGAATTATTAGGGTTTAGTGTTGAATTGGATGGCATGAATGAAGAGGTGTGAAGGATGGCTTTCAGGGTTTTGGCTCAAGCATCGGGCATAGAGAGAGGTAAGGATGGAGATGAAGAAAACTGAGATGGAGAAAACTGGGAGATTGCCAGGTTTGTAGTGAAGCTCTAGAGATTACCTGCATTATCACTTTGTTATCTAGCTCCCTTTTCATTCCCTTGAAGTAAATAAGAATGCAGCCAAAGAGAGCTTAGTTCAGTGAGACTGTGTACAGAGGTGATTTCTGTATTCTCCTTACAGAGGTTCAGAAGAGTATCACAGGCCAGATAATTAGCTTGGTCCGTCTGGTTGTTCTTGTGGATTAGAAATAATGTAACTTCAGATTTTAACAGGAGGCTGGTTCAGATGAGAAACAAAGTAAATTTTTTTTTGTATGTGTGTATGTATATATGTTTCCAAAGTAGGTTTTTTAAATTGAGGTATAGTCGATTTACAATATTATATTAGTTTCAGGTGTACAACATAGTGATTCAAAATTTTTATAGATTATACTCCACTTACAGTTATTATAAAATATTGGCAATATTCCCTGTGCTATACAATATATCCTTGTAGCTTAGTTATTTTATACACAGTAGTTTGTAGCTCTTAATCTCCTACGCCTCTCCCCACTGGTAACCACTTAGTTTGTTCTCTCTATCCAAGGTAAAATTTTGAATAAAACCAAGATTCCCAAACCAAATCTAACTTTATAATGAATATTTGACAATCAGCATTGTTGAAATACCCTCTTCAATACTTTTTAGAAAACGTTAGTGATTGTTGCATGAGCTTCATTGTGTTGCTTTTAAGCTCCAAGTTTCCATTCTTGGCCACTGATTTTTGGAATGTGAATTCTTTAGCTCTTTGAATCAGAGAATTGCGGAGGGTGGGGTAATACTTGGAACTGTGAGCACCTGCACTCAAGTCCTTCCCTCATGGAGGCCCCGGGGTTCTGCGAGAGTGGCTGCAAATAGCGCTTAGCTCAATTTACCGGTTTCTGCCTATACTTCACCTCTGCTGGAGGAGGTCTATGCCAGGGTTTTAGGGCTTTCAGAATAAAGGTGATAATTTCTGGGTTGTGTGCTTCTCCAAGGTTAGGACTAAATGAATATAATGTGAGGGAAAATCCTGTTGACTTTTCTCAGAATCAGCACTAGACCTTGGAAAAAGTATAAATTAGTGAATGTGTTTTATTCAGTGTGTTTGGTTTCTTTTTGTGAAGTCTTTTCCTTTCTCACCTCCATGTCTTGGTTCTTCCTCAGTACTCTAGAATTCTTTTGTGCCTTAGCAGTTCTTAAAATATCTGAAAACTTCTCTGTGCTTGTGCTTTGAAATACTTCTCTCTAGGGTAATTTGCATAAAAAAGATGAGAGGGAGAGAGAGAGGTTTAACCCCCCCAAAAGGCATTCCACACTTGTTAATGTCCATGGAATTTCTGGATCAGAGAATGGGGTAGTTTTCATAAAAACAAATGAAACGAAAACCTAAATAACCATCTAGTCATGCCAGACACAGGTAGTGTTGGAGCAGCTCAGAGGAAAAGATTCTTTTCCTGGAATTGCTATAGAAAGGAAGAATACATGCTTTTATATTGTTTTCATTGACTGAATATAACCTTCTTCCAGAAACTTCTGCCAGCGGAATTATTGACCTCATGGTTTCTATGTGATCTCCTTTAGGAATGGGATTAATATGTAGTGGTATTAAATTGTAGTTACTTTCCTTGATGTCTGAAGAAATAGCACTGTAAAGAGGAAGTGCTTCCTTTATATTAAATGAAAACAAAAGTGTAAACAGCAGTTCAGAAATATAGTGATGAAATAGAAAGTCTTAGATGGCGAGGCCTAATTCTGTCTTTCTCCCCCACTAGATGCCCTTTTCCTATGTTTGCCGAGTCCTCTAACTTCCCTGGCCTGCTTTCCCATCCTTAAAAGGAAGAAAAGGATGCACAAGATGAGTGTAGTCATGAGCTTGGGGAATCACCTGATGATCTCACTAAAATGCAGGTTCTGATTCATGAGGTCTGGGGTGGGTCCCAGGTTCTGCATTGTTAATAAATTCCCAGGTGATACCCGTCTACACTTTGAGTAGCAAGATATGAGAGCAAAGTTTCCCAAACCTGGCTGAGAATGAGACTGACCTCTGAGGCTGTATTTTTGTGTTCCAATCCTAGGGAGTCAATTCAGTGTGTCTGCATTAGAATTTAGCAATCTGTAGATTCTACTGCAGCTGCCAGCATTTAGGCATTATTGCAGTAGATCAGGGCTTCTCCACCCTGGCTGCATATTAGACCACATGAGATTTAAAAAACTTATGCCTGGCTTTCACTCCAGACCAATTAAAACCAACTCTTTGGGGCCTAGAATGAGTAACTCCTGTGGCCCCCTCCAATTCTCCTCAACCTCCATCCCAATCGAATGAATAGTCAAAATTGAGAAACACTCATAAGGATCCTAGTGGGCATTTTGAATTAGGGACGTGCTATTTAGTTTTTGACCTTCTAACACTTGAAGAAAAAGTGCTTGTTTTATTTCATGTCCATCTCTGAGAGGATACTCGATGGTCTTGAAAGAATATAATAAGGTGTTTTCAAGTCTCAGGCTCTTGCAGAGATCCGTTTGAGAATTTGTCCATGTGTAGGATTATTGCTTCTGAAATATTTTACTGGACTAGACCACCTGGTAGGGATAATTACCCAATTCTTAGAGCCCTCATACAGGAACGTCTGTGTATTTAAAACATTTGGACATGATTGTTTAGAAACATCATCAAGGACTGAAACAGTCTGAATTCCAAGGAAGGTTTAATTTTTCAGACTTCATGACTGTTGGTGTGCTAAGAGCTGTGAGGACAAATCAGAACTGGTTTCCCTAAGCTTGGTTGATGAATGTCAGTGTATTTGTGCTGCTATTACAGAATGCCATAAATTGGGTGGCTTATAACCAACAGAAATTTATGTCTTACAGTTCTGGAGCCTGCAAGTTCAAGATCAGGGTGCCAGCATGGTCAGGTTCTGGTGAGAACCTTCTTCCTGATTGCAGACTGCTGGCTTCTCATTGTATTCTCCTCATATGATGGGAAGCCCAGCAGAGGAAGCACGTGCTCTCATCATTATTATAAGGGCCCTAATCACAATCATGTGGATCTCCATCCATACGACCTCACTGAATCCTAATCAAATCTCAAAGGTCCCACCTCCTAATACCATCACACGAGGCGTAGAGTTTCAACATATCAATTTTGGGAGGACACATGCATTCAGTTCATAACAATGAGGATGATGATGGTTACTAAGAATTCTGGGCAATTTCTTTAATGACTTTATGTTTCCAAAACTTCTGAGCTGATCTTGCTTTCTAGATTTGCAACTATTTCCTTTGTAAAGAAGTTATCCTTCAGTAAGCAGTTTGCTTTTCCCTGCCATGTTTTAAAGCCAAAGGGAATTAAAATTTTCTGGGAAGCAATTTTAATTACTCTGCTATCTTGTTCTTAATATTTGTTAATAGTACCAGGTTTTACATTCACCAAAACAACAATTTTCATGACTATAGGGAAATGGAACAGTTGTGTGAATATATCATATACACATATTGCATTTCAACTAACAGACAAGTTTCCGAAAGAAGCTCCTGGACAATTTAATACTGAGCAACTTCCCTCTAATTTAGCTCTTAACATTAAAAAAATCTGTCTCCCCTTCTTCTTTCTCTCCCCCTTCCTCCTAATATTTTATTTTGTAGTTTAGCTCTCAGTATAATTTTATAGGTTTTGGTTTGCAGGGTCAACATTTAAAAATTTATTTTTTCTAGGTTCTTTGTTTATACACACACACACAGAGCTCACACACAGAAAGCTCTCTCTGGGTATATAATACAGTTGTAAAAGAATCTTATATATAATAAACAATAACAGTTTATAGTTTATAAAGAATTTTTACTCCAATGGGTAGTTTATAAAGATTTTGCCTACATTATTCTAATCTCCATAAACTACCCAGAGTGGTAGGTATCATTATGAGGAAGCCAATAACCTGATTAAAACTCCCCAGGTTTTTCACAGTAGCTCCCTTGGTAGTATTGAGACAGGATCCAAATGCTGGCAGAAAATTTGGGGAAAGGATTTTAATGATAATTTGATTGTTATGACTGTTTACCAGTTGATGACTAGTTATATGAAGGACCTAGCACTGTGGTTGATTTTCTCAATTATGGTTTTATAAAACATTCAGAAATGATAGAAGCAGTTCTTATGCTTGTCTTCCTAAACCCAGAGCACATATTGCTAATGCATAATTATTAAGACCTTGAGGTAAGGGCTAGTGAGCACACAGTCCAGTTACTTTACTCTCTGTTGGTCTAAATTAATGGAATCAAACTTGAAGAATAAAGATAAATGGAGAGCATATTTCCTCGACTATTTTTTAAAACTTTAAAAAAACTTTGAGTTGCTAGGTTGAATTGAATATGCAAACAAATACTCTAGAGCGTACCTAGCAATTATCTGAATTGTCCATATTCTATGTTATTGGTTAAAATCAAGCATATATTTAAAAAAATAAGATAGAAGATAGGCAACATCTCAACAACTCACTTTTTTTAAATTTAATTTTTATTTTATACAGCAGGTTCTTATTAGTTATCTATTTTATACAAATTAGTGTATATATATGTCCATCCCAATCTCCCAATTCATCCCACCCCCCCACCCCTACTTTCCCTCCTTGGTGTCCATACATTTTCAACAACTCACTTTTGATTCCAACTTCTAAGTTCTTTTTCCTAAACCACTCCGCCTTCATGCTAATATGAGAGTTATTCCTCTCTGCCATGAATTGTTTTAGGACTTACCTTTCATTCCTAGTCTTCTACTTTTCTGTCTAAAGCAAAAAATGAGGCACAGTTTCCCCTAGAAAAGGTTTGAAGTTGCAAATGTCTCAGTCAAGAATTAGAATTTAAGGAACCTGGGTGCTTGTTCCTGCTTCTGACCTCCTGGGGCACTTGGGGCTTGGTGAGTCTCCAACTCACTGTGGGATGGAGTTGCATGTAGACATCTGGCCCAATGCCTGGCAGAGAGTAAGGGCTCTGCTCCTGGTTGCTTTTGTTATTAATTTTGTTATTACACAGAATTACTAGGATGTAAGTGAAATAATATATCAACAGCAAATGGATAGTGAGAGCAAGGCCCTGCTGAGCTGGAGTCTTAATTTTCCTACTGTAGAGCTATTGAAAATGGTACGTTGGGTTAGGGTTACATTTTTGATAGAGTTAACTAGGAACAGTTAGAGCTTCTGATCTAAATCCTAAAAAATGTCTAGAAAACAAGTCTGTTTATGAGAGAGGGTGGTCTGCAAAGTCTTTGGGGATAGTTTAAAGCAAGTTTTTAAAACCATGAGATACAACCCTCCATAGGGTGTAGATCCATTTAATGGGTCTTGACTGGCGCACTAAAAAATTGAAATAGAACAGAAATAGAGTACATCTCATGTAGTAAGAGTGTTATCTGAGAAATTTTTTCAGTTGTGTGTACATGTGTGCATGTGTGTAAACACACATTGAGTCACTATGTAAAATTTGTTTCTTACTATGAGCTTCAATTAAAGAAAGTTTGAAAAACACCGATTTGGATAGTTTCTGGGGAAAGAAGGCCTCCTGCAGTAGACCCTTTAATGTTTATGGTCCTTCTGTTTTAGAACTGTGGGATTCTCTTTCCTGGGATACTGACAGTTCCTTTAATCAATAAGTAATTACTGTATTGTTACTATTGTATGTATAGTAGGCATAAACTTTATGGACCATATCATCCATTTGAGAAGACAAAAAAATTGCCTATATGAAAGCATATATGAGGTATTTAGAGAGGCACTTCATACTAAATTTCATGATATCAATTATATAAAGAGAGATCCCTGTAAGAATGTATGAATGCATTTGTTTATTGATATAGTCAGACAATTAGCAAGCATATATTAGATGCCAGGCA
This sequence comes from Balaenoptera musculus, assembly GCF_009873245.2. NCBI lineage: Eukaryota > Metazoa > Chordata > Mammalia > Artiodactyla > Balaenopteridae > Balaenoptera > Balaenoptera musculus. Next base: position 137,622,409 of record NC_045786.1, on the reverse strand, counting down.
CTGTGTTAGGTATTGGAAGATCAAATAGAACTTACAGCTCAACAGGCAGATATGCATTAATCATTTCATGACACAAATAGGTATAAAATTGCAACTTTGATAAGGGCTGTGAGTGAAAGGTACATCATGTCTAAAATTATTAGGGATGACCTGGTCAGAAGGTCAGGGAAAGATTCACTAGAGTCATGACGATTGAGTTAAGATCTAAATAAATGTAGGTGTCAACCAAAGGCGGAAGGAAAGCAATGATGTTCAGGCAGAGAGAATGTCAAGTTAAAAGGTCCTCCTATGGTGTGAGAGGACTTGAAGCTTACAAGAAAAAAGAAAACATCAGTGTGGCTGTCATACTCAGGGCAAGGTGCAGCATGGTGAGAGTTGAGGTTTGACAGACTCTGAGGTCATTATAGGCCATGCAAAGTTGGGAGAGTTCTGAGAGCCCCAACAAGCTATTGACAGATGTTAAAGCAGGGAGGGGATATGATCCAGATTGAATTTTGAAAAGACCTGCCTGGCTTCAGTGTGGATAATCTATTGAAGGAGTCACTCAGTGATTCCTTCATTGAGAGGGTCTGAGTAAACCGATTAGGTAGCTCTTGGCATGGTCTAGGGGAGAGATGATGGAAGCTTGGTGTTGGGAGATGATGATGAGGATCTAGAGAAATGGAGAGATTTGAAAGGGTTCTAGGAGATAAAATTAATAAGATTTGGTAATAAATTAGCTATAGGGGTAATCAGAAGGATGTTGAAAGATGGCTCCCAGATTTCTGCATGGATGGTGATCTCATTTTCTAAGATAGGAAACACTGGGAAAGCATCTGATTTGGGGAAATGACAGGTCAAGGACATGTTCTACTGAGGTAAATTTAAGCTATCTATGAGGAGAGGTGAACCTGGATATAAAGATCTAGAGTTTATAGAAGAGGTCTGGTTTGGAGATAGAGTTACTGAATCTATGGAGATAGGTGAAAGCAGAAGAGGAATGGACATAGAGGAGCTTTAATATACTCACTGGATAAAGAGTGTTGAGTCTGCAAAGGAAATGGAGGAGTGTCCAGAGAATCAGGGAAATGTTGTTCTATGTAAGCTAAGGATTGAGACATTTTTAAGGAGGGAGTGGTTACCAATACTTCTGAATTATTAAGTGGAAAGGGTAAAAAGTGTCCTTTGGATTTGATGACATGGAGAGATTACTGGTTACCTAGGTTGTCTTGGAGCGGTGAGGACATAAGCCAGATAGGAGTGAGTTGAGTGAATAGGGGCTGAGAAGACAGAGCCAATGAGAATAGACAACTTTTATGATGAGTTTGTCCTGTGAAGGGTTGGACACAGACAGATATGATGGTAGCCAGAGGATGTGGATTCAGTGGTAACCACCGAATGTGTCATAGAGAAGGGAGAGTTGAACTGGTTCTTAAAAGTTTTGATAGGCAAAGGGATGAAGAAAAAGTATTTCAAGTGGATAGTAGGCATCATGAGTGAGCATCTTTTGGGAATGTAATGAGAAAACTGACCTAACTGCTATAGTATGGACTTTAGGAGTAATGAGAAATATGTTGCACAGGCAGAGAGGATGAGGCTGGATTTCAGAGGACTTTGTGAGTCTGGGAGAGGATTCAGTGATGTAAGCAGTTGGGAGACTTGACCTGGATGAAGAGTGGTAGGATGGAGGCAGGGCTTGAGGGGGACAAATGAATGTTAGTCTGAAAATCAGGGAGACCATGTAGCAAGCTATATGCACTGCCACAGCTACCTAGTCATGAAGTGAGGAACATATGTATTAGAGAGGTTAAACTGACTAGGACCTGGCCTGGGCTAAGAAGGGGAAGAAGTTAATTTTTGATGATCATATTACAAATATTTATAATTGATGCTATATATAAATGAAAATATATATTTATAGAAGAATTTATATTTTATGAAGCATTTTTGCAGGAATAAGCTCATTTTAATCTCTACTCTAATCACTGTATGTACCAAGGAAGCGTAATATTACCATTCTTATAGCTAGGGTTCAGCTCAAATGCCACTGGTTTCCTAAAACTTGTGATTCTCTAGCCCTTTGTCCTTCTTGTATTTTCTTTTAAGTTTGAGGTATACTTTATATGAAGTAAAACATACAGATCTTGTATACAGTTCAATTAGTTTTGGCAAATGTATATACCTCTGTAGTTTATATCTCTATAAAGATAGAAAACAATGACCTTCTCCAGAAAGTTCATCAGTCCCTCTACCATCAGTCCGTCTACTGTCCCATCCCCCTCAGAAATCGTTGTTCTGATCTCTGTCACCATAGATTGACCTTGCCTATATTTAAACTTCATATGAATGAAATTATAGTTTCTGACTTCTTTAAATCATCAATGTTTTTTAGATTAATTTGTGTTGCTGCAATCTATCAGTAGTTTGTTCCATTTTAGAGCTGAGTAGTATGTCTTGTATGAATATGCCACAATTTTTAATCCATTCTCTTGTTGATGGACATTTGCATTGTTTTCAATTTTTGGCTACTGTGAATAAATCTGATGTGAACATTTTTCTACAAGTCTTTTTGTTAACATATCTTTTCATTTCACTTGAGTAAATGCCTAGAAGTGAAATTTCTGGGTCATAGTTGAATATTTAACTTTTCATGAAACTGTTTTCCAAAGTGATCCTACCATTTTATATTCTCATTAGCATTTTATAAAGAATTTCAGTTGTTCCATATTTTCATCAACATTTTTGTATTATTAGCCTTTATAACCACTCTAGTGGTTAAGCAGTGATAGATCATTGTGCTTTTAGTTTGTATTTCCCTAATGCATGATGATGGTGAGTGTCTTATTCTTGTGCTTATTGGCTATTGTACATCTTCTTTTGTGAAATGTCTGTTCAAGTCATTTGCCCATTTTGTTAATTGGGTCATTTGCCCTTTGGTAGGATTTTTCGGGCCTGTTTTGGATAGGAGTTCTTTCTCAGGTATCTGCACTGTGAATATTTTCTCTCAGTCTGTGGATTCCCTTTTCATTTTCTTGACAGTGTCCTTGAATGAGCAGTTGATTTTAATTTTGATAATGTCTAATTTATTTATCAATACTTTCTTTTATGGTGATTACTGTATGAGTCTTAAAAATTTTTGTCTTCCTCAAAGTTGCAAAGATTTCCTTCTATGTTTTCTTTTTAGTTTTCACTTTTGTGTTTAAGTCTATGACCTGTTTTAAATTATTTTCGTGTGTGTGGTGTGAAGTAAGGGTCATGGTTCAATTTTTGCTTGTATGGATAGCCAGTCATTTTAGCACAGTTCATTGAAGTTGTCTTTATTAATGAAACTGCCTTGGCATCTTTGCAAAAGATCAGTTGACCATTTATGTAAGGGTCTATTTCTGAACTCTTTAAACTGTTTCATTGATCTATTTGTCCTCACTCCAATCTCATACTATATTAATTACTATAATTGTATATTTCTCCAACTTGGTTCTTCTTTTTCAGATTTTATTTTGGGTTATTTTAGGTAATTTGTATTTTCACAAACATTTTATAATTATTTTGTCAATTACTTCAAAAAAGCCTGTTGATATTTTCATTGGGATTGTATTAAATCTATAGACTGATTTGTAGAGAATTGAAGTCTTAAAATATCCAGTCTTTCAATTCATTCACATGGCATAGCTCTCCATTTGTTTAGAAACCATTTGTATGCAGCGTTTTTTAGTTTTCACTCTAGAGGTCCTACATGTATTTTGTTAAATTTATTTCTAAGTATTTTATACTTTTTGGTATCATTCTAAGTGAAATTGCTTTTCATTTTCCAATTCTTTAACGCTAGTTAATAGAAACAAAATAGATTTTATATTGACTTTATGTCTTGTAACCTTGCTTAATTCACTCAAAAATTTTAGATATCCTTTTGAATATTCCTTAGGATTTTCTACATAAACAATCATGTCATCTGCAAATAGAAAAAAAGTTACATTTACTTTTTTTTTTTTTTTTTTTAAATTTATTTTATTTATTTATTTATTTATTTGGCTGCGTTGGGTCTTCATTTCTGTGCGAGGGCTTTCTCTAGCTGCAGCGAGCGGGGGCCACTCTTCATCGCGGTGCGCGGGCCTCTCACTGTCACGGCCTCCCTTGTTGGGGAGCACAGGCTCCAGATGCGCAGGCTCAGCAGTTGTGGTTCACGGGCCCAGTTGCTCTGCGGCATGTGGGATCCTCCCAGACCAGGGCTCGAACCCGTGTCCCCTGCATTGGCAGGCAGATTCCCAACCACTGCGCCACCAGGGAAGCCCTACATTTACCTTTTAAACATTTATATCTTCTGTATTTTTTTGGTTTGTTTCTCTCTTTTTCTTTTTTTTCCCTTTATTTTCTTAGATGGACCTCCAATGAAATGTTGAGTGTAAGGGTTGAGAGTATATATCATTGATTTTTCCTAATCTTAGGGGGAAAATATTTAGTATTCTAGCTTTAAAAATGATGTTAGCTATGGATTTTTTAGCAGGTATCCTCTATCAGTTTGAGGAAGTTTTCTTTTATTCTTAGTTTGCTCAGACATTTTAACCATGAGTGACTATGAATTTTGTCAAATGCTTTTTTCTGTATCTATTGATATATAATCATACGGCTTTTTCTTTTATTCTGTTGATGGATTGCATTGATTGATTTCATAATGATAAATCAACCTTATGTTCATGAGAGAAACCCTACTTGGTTATGATCTATTTTCATTTTTATATATTGCCGGATTCTATTTGCCAATATTTTCTTCTGGATTTTTGCAACTACATTCATAAAATCTATTGGTCAGTAATTCTTTCTTTAACAGCCCATGTCAGATTTTGGTATCATAATAATGCTAACCTCATAAAACAAGTTAAGAAATGTTTCCTCACCTATTTTCCGAGAGTTTGTGTAATATTTGTACTATGTCTTACTTAAATATTTGAAAGAATTCCCTGAGCCCATAGCCATCCAGATGGCTTTAGTTTTCATTAAAATATATTAAGCTATTCAAATTTTCTATTTCTTTTTGTGCCTGTTTTTATAAGTTTTTTTTCAGAAATTTAATTCATTTCATCATAGTTTTATAATTCATTGGCAAAATATTGTTTGCACTGTACCTTTATTACCATTTGCTGTGTGTACTATATCCAGTGATGTCTCCTCTTTCATTCTTGATGATGGTAACTTGTGTTTTCTTGAAGTTCACTCTTTGAATGTTTTCTATTTCACTGATCTACATTCTGACCTTTATTTACTTCCTTCTATTTAATTTGGATTTAATAGCTATTATTTTTCTAGTTTCTTCATAAAAGAGTTTAGATTATTGATTTTAAACTTTTCATTAAAAATAAACCTTTAAAATGAGAAATTTCTCTCTAAGCACTGCTTTAAATGTATACAACAAACTTACTATCATCCAGTTTAAAATATCTTCTATATTTCTGTTGATTTCTTCTTTGACCCAGTGGTTTAGAAATGAATTGGGTAACATCCAAATACTGTAGATTTTTCTAGATAATTAAAAAAAATGATTTCTGATTTAATTACTTTGAAGTCAGAAAATATACTTTATGTAATTTCAATATTTTGGAATTTATTGACAATTTTTGTGGCTCAGAGTCAGTTACATCTTGGTGGAATTTCCACACGTACTGAAAAAGAATGTGTATTCTGTAGTGTAGTGTGGGGTGTTCTATAAATGTCAGTTAGTTTGAGTCAGTTGATAGTGTTGGTGTTCAAATATTCTGTATCCTCAATCAGTTCTTCATCTGGTTGTTCTGCTAGTTAAGGCAGAAGGTTAAAATCTCCCATTATTATTGTGAAATTGTCTATCCTAGTTATGTCATTTTTTTTCTTCATGCATTTTGAAGCTCTTTCATATGCATTTGAGAATGCTGTGTCTTCTTAATGAATTGACTCCTTTATTATTATTAAATGCTCCTCTTTATTTCTATTACCCCTTGTCTTCAGCTACTTTATTTTGTATTATCATGGGCAGACTTACTTTCTTATGCTTAGTGTTTGAGTAGTGTATTTTCCCCCACACTTTCACTTTCAATTTTCAAATTTAAAAATTTTTAAAGTCTTTATTGAACTTGTTACAATATTACTTCTTTTTTTTTTTTTTTTTTACCAGTATTCTTTATTTATTTATGGCTGTGATGGGTCTTCGTTTCTGTGCGAGGGCTTTTTCTAGTTGCGGCAAGTGGGGGCCACTCTTCATCGCGGTGCGCCGGCCTCTCATTATCGCGGCCTCTCTTGTTGCGGCCTCTCTTGTTGCGGAGCACAGGCTCCAGACGCGCAGGCTCAGTAATTGTGGCTCACGGGCCCAGTTACTCCGCGGCATGTGGGATCTTCCCAGACCAGGGCTCGAACCCGTGTCCCCTGCATTGGCAGGCAGATTCTCAACCACTGCGCCACCAGGGAAGCCCCAATATTACTTCTGTTTTATGTTTTGGTTTTTTTGGCCCCGAGGCATGTGGGATTTTAGCTCCCTGACCAGGGATTGAACCCACACCCCCTGCATTGGAAGGTGAAGTCTTAACCACTGGACCACCAGGGAAGTCCCGATCTATCTCTTTATACTTTAAATGGCTCTCTTAAAATACTAGACTATCAGTTTCTATTCTTTTTTTAAAAAATCCAGTCTGAAAATTTCTGTCTTAAAATTAGTGTGTTTATTCCATTTACATTTAATGTAATGCTTGATATAGTTGGATTTAGGGCTACCATCCTGTGGTTTATTTTCTATTTGTCCTATCTGTTGTTTGTTTTTCCCTTCTTGACGTTTTTTGTGGGGGTTATTGTTATTATTATTGTTACTATAATTATTTTCTCAGCTAAAATACCTGTTACATTTGTTTTATTGTGATTCTGCTGGCAATGGTTTCTCCCAGCTTTTGTTTCTTAGTATGTCTTTATTTGACCTTCAATTTTGAAGGATATCTTTGCTCTCTATAAAAATCTAGGTTGATAAATATTTTTCTCTCAGTATTTTAAAGATGTCATTCCATTGATTTCTGGCCTCCTTTGTTTTTCATACTTTGTATGCTGTAGTTATTACACCTCCCCAACATATAACACATATAAATAATGTATCTTTTTTTTTTATGTTTAAAATTTTTTTCCCTTATTTTTTATTAGCAATTTTACTGTCATCTTCCTACTGTTGCTTTCTTTGGTTTATCTTGCTTAAGGTTTACTGAGCTAAGATCTCTGTGTTGCTATTTTTCATGCTATTTGAAAAATTTTAGTCATTCTTTATCTAAGTAACATCTGTGTCCTATTCTGTTTTTTTCCCCAGACTCAGCTATATATATTTTAGGTTGCTCGATATTGTCCTCCCAGAACATCTTTTCAGTTATTTTCTCTTTTTGCTTCAGTTTGCAATAATTTGCATTGATATGTTTTTAAACTGTCCTTTCTTTTTTAGCATCCAATATATTGTTAAATCTATTCAGTTTTTTATTTCCGAGATTGTATTGTTTATTTCTATGTTCCCATCTCAACCTATTGCCTATTTTTTCTCTGGATTATTGTTACAGTTTCCTGTTTCTTTGCATGCTTAATAATTTTTAATTGTATATGGACATTGTATTGATACAATGCAGAGATTTTGAACTTCATTATTTTCCTTTGAAGAGGATTTCATTTTATTTTGGCAGGTGGTTAAATTACTGGTGTGTCACCTTAATTATGATTTTAGCTTTTTTTATTTTATTTTTTAGTATGAGTCTATTTTCTACATTTTTGATCTTAGTCTCAGGTCATAACCCTTTATCCTGAGACTTGATTTTTATTCCTGAAGTAAGGCCTTCTGTGGAATTAATGGAAAGCTCAAGGTATTTACCAAGCTTCTCTAACTTGATAGGACTCGAACTCCAAAATTTGTCCTATAGCTTTGGGAAGCTGATGAAGTTTCTGCCTACCTCTTTAGCCTTCTAGTCATTGCAAGACAAGATGGGTTCCTTGTAGTCTCATCCTGTGCATGCAGTTTAGGTCACAGAGAAGGATTTGAGGTGGATTTATATACAGGTTTATGGCTCCATATGTTAAAGGAACTCCACCTTAACTTCAAGCTGCTTTGGCGATCCCATATTATAACCTTTGACTTTTTAGCCCCATAAGACTTTTCTGTTTGAGCTATCACCCACGAACTGTACAAACTGAGAAGTGCTCTCAAGGGAATGGACAGTTAAATGAATATCTCACCTAATGTGTCTTCCTTTTTTCAAGGGTTTGTCTTTTCCAGTTTCTGTCCACTTTTGATTGTATTTTAGTGCCTTGAAACAGATTTTTTCTCCATATGTTGGCCCATGCTTCTTGATTCAGCATCTGTTCTGGTGAATTGTAATTGGTTACATATTTGTTTTTCTTAATATGTAAGTTGTTTGAGAGTAAAGGGCATGGTTTATTGATCTTTATTTTATCCCATTGTCTGATCCAGAGTAGTGCCTTGTACTTAGCAACTACTTAGTCAGTGAATTGCATTGTTATTTATATGAAGACCAACTGTGAGTCAGAATTTAAACTTCAAGTCATCTACTCATAAGTTAATTTCTCTTCAGTACATCACTCAATATGAGTTTAAAGAAGATTTTTTAGGTAGATATTTTGAAGTATAGTATTCCCTTAAAAATCTACTTGTAAAATATTGATATTTATTTTAAAAATAATTTTTTGTTTTATATTTTAATATTGTTTTAATTTTGATTTTAACATATTTATCATTTGACCTACAAAACTGCTAAAGTTACTGCCTAAAACTGCTGGATTTTCAATCAACGTATATGCCAAAAGATATTATTCTTTGTATTAATTTTTATACCTAAAGCAAAACCACTTCTCCATGCAAAACAGACCAGAGATGTTTCTTTTATTTAGAATAATGGTAGTTTCCAAATTCTGTGTAGCATGTGGTTGAAAATAATGTCTTTGAATAATTTTATTTTAAAAAGGGACTTTATTTAAAAATTTGATTTTAAATTAGACTTCTCTAGATCAAACTGATGGACAAAGAATTTGTCCCATCATGTCAAAATTACATTAATACAATTTTTGGAGGAATCATCCAAATTTGTCTCTGTTATTAAGTTTAATATTCTCAGTTTGTAGAGAAGTGACTGTAGCCCTTAGTCTTAATAAATAAAACTGTTTTTAGCTGTGATTATTATAGTCATTAACATTTATTTAATATTAACCATGCTTTGTTTTCATAGTGTAGTGTTTACTTGAATGCAAAGAGTATTGCAAACTGGCTTCTTTTCAATGGAGTTTTTAGTTTATATGCAAATCTTGTACTCATTGCGGATCTCACTTGCTGATCATGCTAAACTAATAATGCCAATTTCAAGGATACGTTTTATTATTTGTACCATAACAAACCATAGTTATATTTGTTTATTTTTATGAATTTGTCTTTTTAATCACTTGAAAGAAGTACATTGTTAAATGCAGCTAAAAAACTTCCCTTTTCTTCTTTCTCCTTTAGAATCGAGTTTCTTACTGGGAAATGCCCAGATTGTGGATTGGCCTGTAGTTTATAGTAATGACGGTTTTTGCAAACTCTCTGGGTATCATCGAGCTGACGTCATGCAGAAAAGTAGCACTTGCAGGTAGGTAACAGAACAGCTCAGGAATGTTTTCTAAAGTTTAACTAAATGTTGAATGTGGTTAAAAAGCTTAAACTTACTTAGACTCGCTGTGATTTGGTCTTGCACCCAGTTCTTGGTACAGAGCTCCCAAAACTCTTGGAATTTCTTGTTATATGTTAATGAGGTGACTTTTGGAAAGCCCTAGATAACCTAAAGACAGGGTTGGCTGCCAGAGGAGCCAACCATGTGATTAGTACCATGCCCTCTCCCCAGTCTCCTGGAGAGGGGCTGGAGGTTGAATCAATACCAATGGCAATGATTTAATCAATTATGACTGCGTTATGAAGCCTCCATAAAAACTCAGAGGACAGTTTCTGAGGCCTTCCAGTTTGGGCAACATGTGGAAGTGCCAAGAGTGGTATGTCTGGTGAGGGCATGGAAGCCCCATACCTTGTCCTGTGCATCTCTTCCATCTGCCTGTTTCTGAGTTATATCCTTTTATAATAAACCAGTAATCTGGTAAGCAAAATGTTTCTCTGAGCTCTGTGAGTCTCTCTAGCAAATTATTCAAACCAAAGGAAGAGGTCATGGGAACCTCTGATATATAGCTGTTTGTCAAAAGTACACATAACAACCTCTGCTTGTACCTGGTGCTGAAGTTTAAGAAGGGTGTCATGGGAACCTCCAATCTGTATTAGGTGGGTCAGAAGCACAGGCAACGACCTAGGCTTGTGACTGATGCCTGAAGTCCGGTGGAGGGTAGTCTTGTAGGACTGAACCCTCAATGTTTAACCTGTGGTATCTGATGCTATCTGCAGGTAGGTAGTGTCAGAATTGAGTTGAATCATAGGACACCCAGCTGGTGTCCCTAGAATTGCTTGTTGTTGGTATAGGGAAACTCTCCACCACACCCCCACCCACAGATTGGAATTGGTACCAGAACCTATTGATTCACATGAAAACTATAGGGTAAAAATTATATTAGAATGTTAAGGAGACTAAACTGTCAATAGAAATACATAGTTTAAGAGCCACTGGTGAGAACTTTGGCAAAGAGAAATATTTTTGCATAGCTGTGAATTTATTAATTCATTCAATAAATATTTTTTGATCACCCTCTATGGGCCACAACTATTCTAGTGCCAAGTGATCAAAGGAACATCCTATATCAGAGGACCATTGATGTCATCAGCACTTCTTGAGTTGCTAAAACTGTATTGAACAAAGTAGAGGCAACAACCCCCAACCAAGTAGGACATGGTTTTTTTTTTTTTTTTTTTTTAAATTTTATTTATTTACTTATTTATTTATGGCTGTGTTGGGTCTTCGTTTCTGTGCGAGGGCTTTCTCTAGTTGCGGCAAGTGGGGGCCACTCTTCATCGCGGTGCGCGGGCCTCTCACTATCACGGCCTGTCTTGTTGCGGAGCACAGGCTCCAGACGCGCAGGCTCAGTAATTGTGGCTCACGGGCCTAGTTGCTCCGCGGCATGTGGGATCTTCCCAGACCAGGGCTCGAACCCGTGTCCCCTGCATTGGCAGGCAGATTCTCAACCACTGCGCCGCCAGGGAAGCCCAGGACATGGTTTTTGAACATTTAAAAAAATCAAAATAAAGTTCTTTCATCCTGTGTAAATCACACGTACTTTGTTATGTTGGTACATTGTACCACTGCTATTTTGTTTGACTTATGTAAAACAGAATCTGGCATTTATATTATTTATAACAATTCTTTTAAAATATTCCATATCTGTGAGCTTAAAGAGAGTATTACCAAAAAAGATCATAAAAAAGAAAAGGAAACTCTATATAAGGAACCAATTTAGAACTGAAAACTTTTCACAATATTTCAGTAAGGCCAGATGGGATGTTTTTTCCTTGAGTTAATTTTTCTTTAAAGCTCACACTTAACTAAGTACCAAAATCATGTTATTTTAGAACTGCAAGGGGTCTGAATTATTTTCTACTCCATATTCGTTATTTTTCAGAGGAAAAACTGAGTTAGAATTAGGTTAAGGGATTTGCCCAGGGAAACAGTGATTTATCTTTTTTTCTACCCATTTATGCTGCGAAACATTATATGCATATACAAATATATATATTCTACATCTTCATGGAGGGTAGGGATTTCATATGGAGTCCAAACCTGACTATACATGGGAATCACTTAGAGAGGTTTTGCAAGACACAGATTCTCAGACCTCACCTTAAACCTATTGAATCAGTATCACCCCAGGTGGGTCGGTGGGTGGGGGCAGGAATCAGTGCTTTTAACCAGCAGCTCTGATGATCCCGACGCTTAGCCAGCATTGAGAAATTATCTGTTCAAACATCCTCTTTCTTCACTTATCCTCTCCCAGCAAGCCTCATTTTCTCTCTACTAAAGTCATTCTCATATTCAGCCTTCACTTCCAGGCCTGAAATTGGTAGGTGGGAATGATGAAAAACTGTGGCCCCTCGTTGAGAAACTCTCTTTGGTAGCCCTGATGTCTCTTGTGCCTTTTTATCTGCTGGGTGGATATTAGCTCTTGGCCTAGCACTGTCACTGAGGTGTGTGTTCTAAATTCTGGGAGGCCAAGGTTTGTACTGAGCATTTCTGCTCCCTTATGTCTCAGCAGGGTTTAGGTTAGGAAAAGGTTAGTTTTATGGTAGACCTAACCTGTGGAACAGGTTCTATAGAGAATTCCAGGAAATATAGATGCTCCCATACTATTTCCTGACCTCCCATCATCATCATGCCGGGCTTGTTTCAAGTTGCCATCTTCTACCTGAAGGTGCTCATGACTTTTCCTCCTTTGACTCCCTATAGTTCATCATTTGGCACCATCATTTGGCCTTAAACTAGTTTTTCTTATCCCTGGGGTTTTCATCGCTATTGCTTTTGTTGTCATTTTTGAGATGTATTGCTCTTCATATCTGGATATATTGTAAAGTCACGCTCATATCTCTTCTTGCTTCCCATGTATCTGCCCCTATACCCCAGCCTGTTTTCTTTGGCATGTGCAATTTTTCCTATAAAAAGTTCATTAAAAAATGCTGGCATGTTGTAACTGTATACTCTCTCCGCTTAAAGCATTGCTTTCCCTCCTACCACCAGTGCCAGATTATACATGCCTTGAAGGTAAGGATTCCATCTTGTTCACTTTTGTATGCACTACAGGACACAGCTCAATGTTTTGTGTCAGTATTGTTGAACTGGTTGGCTTGTTTTGCAATAAACCCTAACCTAGGTCTCACAGCCTTCTGTATAACATGCTTTTATTTATTGTATTTCATCCCAAGTGTTATGGTATTTGAGGCGGGTAAGAAAGCAGAGAGCTTTGGATTATGTTACACTTTTTCACTGTGGGAAGAAGTATGCAAATCTCCCCCCAATTCTTCTTCACTTTTGTTAGAGATAGTATTTTCAAAATACCAGTATTCTTTTATTTTTTATTTAAACATGTTTAGTGGAGTATAATTGCTTTACAATGTTGTGTTAGTTTTTGCTCTATAACAAAATGAATCAGCTATATGTATACATATATCCCCATATCCCCTCCCTCTTGAGTCTCCCTCCCACTCTCCCTATCCCACCCCCCCATCCCACCCCTCTAGATGGTCACAAAGCACGGAGCTGATCTCGCTGTGCTATGCAGCTGCTTCCCACTAGCTACCTATTTTACATTTGGTAGTGTATATATGTCAATGCTACTCTCTCACTTCGTCGCAGCTTACCCTTCCCCCTCCCTGTGTCAAGTCCATTCTCTACGCATACCAATATTCTTTAAAAATTTATTTATTCAGACATAGTTAATTTACAAGATTATATTAATTTCAGGTGTATAACAGTGATTCAAAATTTTTATAAATTATACTCCATTTAAAGTTATTTTAAAATATTGGCTATATTTCTTGTGCTGTACAATATATCCTTGTAGCTTATTTATAAATCATAGTTTGTACCTCTTAATCCCCTACCCTTATCTTACCCCTCCCCTCTTCCCTCTCCTCACTGGTAATCACTAGTTAAACATAACAGTATTCTTAACACAAACGATTATTACTTGATTGCACAAAATGCCCATTGTGTTCTGCTAATCTAAAACTTGCAAGCAATTGAATGCTCTCGCAGAGCAATGAAGACTAGCATCTGATATATGAGCAAGTGTTTGAATCCTATCAGGTTTTCTTAAGACATAGTTTATTTTAATGCACGCCCCTTTCAAACTTCTACATTCCGTTTTAAAATTAAACTACACCCATTTTACTTTCATTGAAGCACTTTTTAGAAGAATGAAGACCTGGAAATAATAAAAATGTCTGGTAGTATATTTATTAAAAAATGTTATGGCAAAGCCCTAACTTCCTACATCATATGTTGGAAGAATAATGACACTGAAAGAAGCTAACAATGTGTTACTAAGTAAAAAAATCAACCAACCAGCCAAATAAACAAACAAAAAAGATTTCAAAACAGTATCTGCATCATGATTCCAATTTTTTTTTACATATAGTTGTTTTCCATTTCCTGTATAAGTCTATAAAAGCCTTTGAATATGATGCACAAGGAAACAGAGGGAGGAAAGAAAATTTTATACACATTTAGAAATACAGTGTTAAAGCTAATGTTATACAGTTTTGGAATCACTGAATTCCAGTTGAATATGGAGATAAATAATTTGATACTGAGGGTAGCCTTGTAAACAAATCAAAGAATTTTACTGATTTTAATAATGACAAGTTTTAGACAAACATAACAGAATAAGAAACTACAAATCAGTGAGTATCACTTTGTGAGGAAAAAATATGAATACTTTATGTGCTGAAAAAGAGTCATCTTTGTATACAGCTTGCACTAGATGGATTAAAATTGATAGGATTAAAGTGGTAACTGCATAAAGATTACATGTCCTATTTTTAAAATATTCAAATGTGAGTTGTTTTATGGAAAATGACAAATATTAATTTGTAATTTTACAATATCAAGAGGCTAAGATTATTTATACATTATATATTATTATACTTTATTTATACATTTGTATATTTATTCTGTTTTCTTATCTTTTTCCTTCTTTGTCTTTCCCAATCCTTCTCCCATTAGACCAGGTGCATAGAATCAAATTAAACACTCCTCAGTTTGTCCCAATGTTATCATTTGGATCTCTCTGGGCACAGTCTATTTATTTTATTTTAATTTCATTTTATTTGTTTTATTTTGTTTCATCTTCTTTTCTTTCATTTCTTTTCCCCTTCATTCCATTGCCCTTCATCTTCCATAGTTATTCATTTTAGTGTGTTCATTGTATGTCTTTCTAATCCATCTTCCATGTGTTTAATAAATACGTGTATTCTTGAAATGATGTTGCTTTGTGTGTGTTTGTTTTTAAGGCCTACATAATTCATACCATGCAGTAAGATATACAGTTTCTTACTCTTTTCACTCACCATTATGTTTTTGATTTTTTTTAATGTTGCTATATCATAATCTATTTCATCATGTCTGACTGTTTCATAGTGTTCCAGTGTCCTCACAGCCTTCATTTTCTTTATCCACTTTACTAGTCTTGAACTCCAACTTCTGACACTTTGCTACTCCAGCAAGTTGGAGGTAAACATCCTCATACACATCTTCTTGTGTTCCCATGGGAGAAGTTGTCTGTCTCTATGCCCAGAAATAGGATTGCTGGATAGTAGAATATATGCAGAAATTGTAAATTAACTGCTGTCAGATTGCTGTCCAGAATGGCCCTCTGTTTCTACTCTCAGCAGCCATGAGGGAGGGTTTTCCTATATCCTTGCATTTTATAAGAGTAGCTAAATTTCTACTAAAAAAAAAATCTGATGTGTGCCATGTACTGTCTCATTTTTATTTTAGCTAAAATTTCAAAAAATATTTTAATGAAATTTCTGGATTCCTAGGAAGTTCAAATGTTCATTTTATTGTCCAATAATTTCATTTCCAAGCTTTTGGACTGTTGCTCTTTACTGAGGGACACAAAATGTATTGCGTGTTTGTAGGAGATTGTATGTAAGTTTTGGGGGAATGGCATTTAAAAACATCTGATCTTATCTCAGGACCCTTAGAAAGCCCTGACATTCGAGACATACTGTCATAGGTCAGGTAGAAACCACTTTAGCATTTTGCCTTTGATTAACCTGAACCTTTTAAAAACCTGTTCTGCTTCTTTTTAAATTTATTTTTCATTTATTTATTTTTGTTTTTTAAGATAAAGGGGTGAGAAGAGCAATCAGATAGGTAGGGAAGATTGGAGTAGATAGATGCTTTCAAATACATTTTTTTTTTTTTGGAAGGCCCATTAATAATTCTTAACCAAGCTATCAAATTAGACGATGAAGCAGAGATATTAAGAGACACTTTATTGGATGTATTTTCACAGGTAGTTTTATTAACACAGGGTTACCTCAGTCAACAAGAGAACATTACACATGATGGACGTCAGTCAGTCTGGTTCCATTTGGCTGAGGGCTCTGCTTCACGATTAGCGAAAGTGTTGAAAGGCAGAGGTGCCTCAGTGATGTCACACTGCAAAGGTTAGAAATGTCTAGTTCTATTCCTCGTTTCCTTTAATTACGTGTCATGGAGCTACCATTTATGACTCTATCTAAATCCTTTTAAGCTCACATAAATTAATGGGTTGTGAAGCCCTTTGATTATGTTCCACTGTATAAAGTATGTAATGCTTTGATTTATTATAAAATTACTTCTTTCAGATTTTGAAAGCTGTTCTTGTTTGTTTCTAAATCCTTCTCCTCACTCTCTCTTAGGCTTCTTATTTTCTGATCCTTTGACTATAGGTTTCAGCCCATCCTCCCATTAACTTTTGTGATGGTTTTACTTTTGTGGCTGAATCTCAGCTGGAGACCACATATTATTAAGTCAATCTGTGTGGCTTCTGTGAGGAAGCACTTGCTAGGCTGTGAACTACAGCCTGTACATAATATTATCCTTTACTCATGGTGACTGAATGTTTTTGTGCTTATTAGTCCAGGAACATTGTTGACCATTAGCAGATTAAGATAGATTGGCAGCACTCATGATTAGATTATATATTTTTTCACTTTGTAAGATTCCTTTCTCCTTTGGAAGTCTGTCAACATTATAGCCATACTTACTGTCAGGTATTATAATGAGGCTGGTTTGTGAGATTTTGATGGCAAAACAAGGGATCCAAAAATAAGTAAATCTTGCTATAAACCAAAGCCAACTAGTCCTAGAAGTTTCCTAGGGTAGGATATACAGGAAAGATATACTGCCAAACGCTCAGGCAAGCTGGATATGGCCCAAGCCAGGCCTCAGGAAATCTCCCTTACTCCCAAGATCAAATCTTCCCACAAGTTAGTTGTGTGGCAAGGTAAGTGGCCAGATAATCCAGCAGCAGGCCCTGGGTGAATTTATGCCTCAATGTCATGGGTTCAAAAAGGAAGAAGACACACAAAATGACGTGTGTATCCCTTTAAGACACAGGGACCCTGCCCATTAGCAGGCATGGCCCAACCCTTGCCCTAGAATTGTAGAGGAGCAAAGGAGTAGGGTTGGGCTGGAGGGGCTTCTAACCCCACCCATAAGAAGCATTCCAGTAATAATTCAGTCATTGTACAGCACATTATAATTTGCAACTTCATGTGCATTATCCTTTTAATCCTCACCCTCTGAGTTATATTAACATTACCATCATTTTACTGATGAGGGAACTAAGAGTCAGAGAAGAGAACTTGGCCATGAACCTTACAGATTGTAAGTGGTCCTCTAAGTGCAGTGGTCCTCTGTTATATTGTGGCTGCTCCATATTATAGCAGGGATAGATTGCTTCTGTGCATCTAATTTTATTTTCCTTCCAATAAGATAACAGTGCAGTTGTAGAAGTCATTTATTATTACTGAAGGGGAGCTTGGCTATCTAAGAGAGTAATTTGAAGTTCTGTAATTTTTTAGTATTCCCATTATATATTCCTGGAGGATATTCAATAAGAGACATAAAAAGTGTATAAGATTATTATATAGATATATCGTTTCTAAAGTCTGATGATTATCATTTCTAAATCTTGGTTTCCTTCAAATTCCATTAACCATTCAAAGACTGCATTGAGCTTCAGCCATCTGCAATCAGGCTGCAGGAAACCTCGGTAAAGAAATTCAACATTTACACATAAAAAATGCCAAGCAAGTAAGCAAATGTGCCATACACATAAAATATGCAGAAGCATTGATTTAGTCATTTTGGTTTGGACAACTTTGGGTGGAAACACTTTCAAAGTTTGAATTAATCTCCAGAACACTTGCTTTGGAAGGTTGGATAATACATTTCAGACATTCTTTCAGGTCATTTTGAAATATCTTTTGTTATGTAACTGCTGCATTTTACCACTTCAAATATGTGTTCTGTCTCTGGAAATACGTAGTTTTAAAACTTAAAATAAAAATATGAGTGAAACTGCGTAAGAAATAAAAGCCTATTTTTGAAAAATTATTCAGAGTGTATAATAAGCTGGGATTTTTTTCTTAAAATGATCCTATTTTCTTAGGACAGTCTATTTTAGCATTGGGAGGGCTAAAGAATGGGTTATAGAATTTTTCAGAGTTTATTTGAGAAATTGCTTGTTTTCACCTTCTCTTCAGCATTTTAGCTGAATCAGACTTGTGTTGTATTTCTTCTTAAGTGGTATTATTACATCAATTTCTAAGACAGTTTCTTTTTTTTAAATTTGAGTTGTAACATTTTAAATCTTGTTCGAGTTAATTTTTCACCATTTTTATCCTAGTTGCTTGTTATATTATAGATGATTTCTTTTTTATGTTTTTCTGTTGGCCAATTATGAATATTGTATTTTGGTTTACTGAACTATAGACTCTGACATTTGGTAATAGGAGTAAATACTTTCTCTTTAAGACCACAAACATTTATTTAGTTTAATTACCCTTATTATTTTTTTTTTGAATTTTTAATGTTTTCTCTTTATTAGTGTCTTTAGGTTAAAAATAACAGTCAATAAAAAAGTTTACTTGTCTGTAAAAAATATTAACAGTATTAAATAGTGTTTTATTTATGGGGAGGAAAGGAGGGTGACTTTGTGCACTTTAACTGAGGAATTCTAATTTAATTATAATGCCCTCAGGAGATTTTCATAAAACTCACATGAACTGAAACTCAGGCTTTGACAGGAACAGTGGCTTTTCAATGCCCTCTGAAGCGTCATGTGTTAGTCTGGCTATAGGATTATGGAGTTAGAGTCTGTCATCCTATTCTGATATTCTCTTGCTTATTTTACTATTATAATGACAATTAAAAATTCCTTTTTTATAAAAGAGAAAAGTATTTTATTGAAAATGCAGGCCACAGATTGGATAACCTTTGGTTGGCCTCATCTACTTTCTTAGTTTTTAGAATTCTAGTTGCTTAGGTTAGTGTTACCATAAGATGGGTCATTACTCTGTAATTTTTGTTTTTGAATTTTTGAATTTTATTTTATTTATTTTTATTTTATTTATTTTGTAATACAGCAGGTTACTCTGTAATTTTTAGTTGTGATATGGTTTCATGGTTGAATCCTGCTAGTTTTGCTGGCTCTTGCTAACAAACTATGCTTTTCATGTTGTAAACTTTCTAGATTGAGACATTCAGGAACAGATTTCCCATGAGGATAAAGAATCTTAACCTTCAGGGGCCTTTACTTGAGTGCATGTCTTTCAAGCCTCTGTACCTAATTTTGTTTTATAATTTTGTATTCCTTTCCTTAAAAAGGGTCCCTAAAATTGTATAAGCTTCAGGCCCCACCACACTTGGATTTATCTCTGGCTAATAAGCTAATTTATTGAAAACTCGAAGAAAAGCAGTAACAAAGATATACTTGAGCCTTCAAAAACTTAGTCGTCACATATTTTTTCCTGGTGGAAGAAATCGTCTAGACAATTATAGCAACTAGTAGAACTAGGTATCTGAAACCAGATGCACAACTGATGATTGGGAAAGCATCAGGAATAGGGTTTTATAGGCTTGTAGTGCTTGACTGAGTTCTGTTTTGTAAATTCTCAGACTATTGGTGAGTTTCTCTTAGAAAAAATAGATAATTTAAAATGTTAGGAAATGTTTGTGGTATGTGGAAATTCACTCTTTAATCTATGTTTTGTATGTGCCGTAGTAATAGCATATGTCTCCTTCAATTTCTCTTCTTTATTTTCCCTCCATTGGCTCTCCTTGTACATATTTCAGAAAAATCCTCATAAATAGTGAGAATGCCAATGCAGTATATGTGTAATACAGAGTCTTCACATTTCACTGTAGTATGGGAGTGTAAAAAAGACCATGCAAGCTGAAACCATGTAATAGGATATTAATACTCAATTGAAAAATTATGATTGTTCTGTGACCTTTAACAGTGTTTGTCAAAGCATTAAAAAATCTCTTACTGTTGGTTATAAGTGCAGGGAAATGAAAATAATAGTCAAACTAATATTTATTTTGTACATTAGAGTATTTAGTGATCTATAACATTAGAAACATTGAGATGAAAGTGTTTCATTTCTTTGTAAAAAGCTATCACAAGTCATTTGAACAATTACATTCTCATAATATATTTTATGATATGAAGAGAGCATTTTTTTTTAATCTCTTAGCAAACAGTCATACTCCTTTTAAGTTTGAATCCACTTCAACTCTTTTATCCTTCCACTTTCAGTATTGTGAATTACCTCCTAGGGCTCCTTTAATGGGAAGATTTTTTTACTGGCATGACTTCCTCTGGGAAAACTTGGTCTTTCTTATAACAGTCCCTTTCCTGATTTATGTTGATAAGTTTGTCCTCACTAGGTTCCTCTGCCTGCATATCTAGAGCCTCTCAAATGAGAGCAGTGTCAACATTCCCACTATTCTTATAGAAGAAATAACTTCATTTATGTTTAATTTGAATTTCACTTCCAGCATTATCACTTTACATTTCTTTGGTAGACTTTAATCTTTGATGGCGAATTCCTGCTTTTGTTTATCCATTTTTGTAAAATGTCACATTAGTTTACCACTGAGAGACAAGGAGACAACACAGCTAAACACTTTGCTGTCTGTGCATGAACTGAGTAGTAGTAGATGCACAGTAATACTGACAGGCTTTAAAAGAAGTGGTGTGATTTGTCACTGATTGTAATGTGTACTTGCTATTTATTAGTGACTTGTAGACTGATGAGCTAGCAGAAAAGTTTATACTTTATGCTATCATTCACAGTTAATATACTATGAAAACCAAACTTTGAACTGTGTTGTTGGGAAACTGGTATTATTTAACTAAAGCATAGTAACTAAAATTGCTGCATATTGGACTTGTGTACAGTAAAGCCTGCTTCTCTCTCTCTTTCTCTCTCTCTGTATGTTCAAAATAACTTCTAAAGCTAGATTTTAGCAGGAAGTTTAGCAGTCATGGTTAAAACATGGTTTAAATATTTTAGTTCATTTTGTGGGAGCAACATTATATTTTGTAACTAAATCCAAATAATTAAAAAAAGACAAATATATGATTTTATGTAACATTTGAAAAGGAACACAAAACTGAAATGGATTTTTGGTGTTTTTTCCAGTTTTATGTATGGAGAATTGACTGACAAGAAAACCATTGAGAAAGTCAGGCAGACTTTTGACAACTACGAGTCAAACTGCTTTGAAGTTCTTTTGTACAAGAAAAACAGTAGGTATCTATATTACCAATAAGGTGTGTCAACTCTTTATTAATATTATGTCTTGGTAAGTGGTAGTTAAGCTATAGTGTAGAGAGAATATAAAACTTATTGCTTCTCTTGGCAGGAGGTACTTGTAAACATTAGATAGCAAAATTAATAAATAATACTTATGAAAAGCAACCTTTTGAGGACAGAAAGAAAAATATAATGCATTTCGAATGTGATTTTTTTTGTGTCAGGTGGCAAAATGTTCTGTGATTAATACTCATGGTAAAGATCCTATAGTTGTGACAGCAACTAAAAATGACAGAGAAATTCATCATTTCTTCTTACAGTTAAAGGGAAAGTTGATTGGTGTCAATGGGTATGTGTGATTACCTTTCTACACATATGTAGATGACGTGAGTATATGGTATCTACCTGAGGTGAATCTTTACCAGTATGGCCGTTTGCTAGATTCAGGCCATTTGCTGTTTTGTGTGGAAGGTGAGTGGAAGTAGTCATTACTTTCAGGATGGGCCATTCACATCTGGTAACTTTGTGTTGATTGTTGTTTGCTGTTCTCCATGATGGGATTTGTGAGTGGTCAATTGTCTGTTATATAATCACATAAGACCTCATGATATGGGTCTTAGGTAATTATGGGAGAGTCTGATGAGACTCTCCATTGGAGTTTGGAGGAAAAAAACAACCAAACAAAAAACCAACTAGTACACTCATCAACCAAGTCTCCTTTCTAATTTGTTTTCTTTGAATAGTCACTTACTTTATTTCTTTTTTGCTGCATTTCCAAACAGAGTTGTTTTTTTTTTTTAAAAGAACAGTCACTGCATAAGATGAGTCAACTTATTTAGTGTTAATGTTAAATGATAGCAAAGCCAATTATTATCTTTTTAGAAATTGATGGTTACTAAATTCTTTCCCAGTTCAGGAAACATTCTAGCTTCAACAGGAAGTGCTGGTACTGTGTTTAGTGCTGGTTGGGTTTTGCGGAGCATAATTTATCCTCTCCATTGTACCTTAAACATTTGTTCTCTGTGGAATATTTAGAATTGAATTTAGGTTTCTCTTTTTATTAATAGACCATCATAGGGATAACAACAACCATAGGCATTGCTTCACAGTAGTAGTGAAGTTCCCATTACCAGTAGCACCTGGTTATGGGAGCACCGGTCTTCAGGGGTTTTATTTAAGGAACGTCCTATCATCTTATCTTTCATTTTAGAATCAAGGCTGAAAATGTATTTCTCTTTGACATCATAGCCAAATGTCTGTTGGCTTACCAACTAGAAAACAATCCATTCTGAATGATCAGCTCTGCTTTCTACAAGAGAAAAAGCCAGTCTCTAGGTGCTTTCTGTTTTTTTTTTCCACTAGGTCCAAATACTTACTGATAAGCTGTAGTAGACCCATATGCCAAAACTCCCTTTCTTTTTTTTTTTTTTTTTTTTGCTGTGCCACAAGTCTTGTGGGATCTTAGTTCCCCAACCACGGATCAAACCTGTGCCCTCTGCCTTGGAAGTGCAGAGTCCTAACCACTGGACCACCAGGGAATGCCCCCTGTCATTTTCATATAGGGTTGTTATCCCTCGAATGACTTCAGTATGTACCTCGAGTTTAACAAATAATTTAAGAATATTCCATATTGCTAGAGTCATTTCACCCTGGGATTTAAACAGAATAAATGAATCTTTTTCTGATTTTAAAGCTTCAAAGCCAAGTCCATAGTTTCTGATTTTCTCAAAAATACCTTTGTGGAAATTTTGTTTTGTTTAGATCCTTTAAGTCATGTTAACAATAGCTTTAATATTTCATTTCCAAAAGTTTCCTTCCAAGGTGGTTTGGATAGTTTGCTTTATTTTAATAGCTTGTAATAATTGTCTGGCCTTTGTTCAGGCCTGTCTGGTTCTTTTCAGATCTATACCCTATCTATACACATGTAGCTGTCTGTTTAGAGCCAGTAGGAGTTATGGCCCATAGCACTACAGATTAAAACTCCTGTCTCTTCTGGAAAGTATCTGCATTGAGTTTTTTTTCTTTAATATGAAGAATAGATATTATCCATGCATTATAAGGCAGTTCTACTATACTTAAAAGCAGCTTTAAAAAATCTTGTAAATAGCTAAAGGCTTTTGAACAACAACTGAAAAAAGTGTGTTCTTATGACATTTTTTAATGTTAGAAAAATTCACATGCCTGTAGAGAACTGTTTTGGGAATGCCTGAATGCCAAGTCCTCCCGACACTTCCATTAAATAATTAGCTAAACACCACTTGCAGACAGGGAGATTGAGGTATCTGATTTAATATGTGTCACGATTGACATTTCAGTTTGCAGCCTCTATTCTTTAGGTCCATTGCTCTGATTAACAGTGGGCTGCTTCTACTGTTGAGAAAGAAGCAGTGGCTCTGGGATGATGACTGAAAATGGATCTTTCTGTTTACACAAAGGCAGAACTGTGATAGCTAGGGCAACTCCAAATAATCAATGCCAGGGCACTGCCTCGAGTTTCCAGCAGCTACAGGCCTCTCTACCTAACCCTCCCAGACTTCCCATCTCCTTGAACCCCAAATCCAGAATATGGATATTTCACCAGCCACTCAGCAAAAACTCAGCCTATTTGGAGAAGTCTGAGCCTGTGACTAAACCTGAAAATAGTATACCATGATATCTGAAAACAATTTTACAAACAGCTCTGACTCAATGCCAAAATTTGAAAAGTTGCTGTTTTCATAGGAAGGTATGAACTGTAACATCAACTCTTTCTGTTCAGATTTCTAGCGGACCTTGGAAAACGACTTATATGTAATGCCCCTTTCTCTCTCTTTATAACCCTGCTGCCTCAAGCTCACTGTGTTGGAACAACCATAGGCCATGTATCTGCTAGCGTCTGGGCCTGGTGATTTGTCAAACTGTGTACATCACTCACAGTTCCTGGACACACTGTGTAAAATAAGAAGCAGAAAACAAAGAACAAGCCTTTCTGGGAGATGGTATGATTGGTTTTGAGGTCCCTGTCTTATCCTGTAATCATTTTGGAAAAGGCCATGTCCTTCTGTAGGCCCCCTGGGGTTGCAAAGGACCTGGTTGTCAGAACTGAATATTTATAGAAATCTCCTCTCTCGAATTCCCTGACTTCTAGCACCCAGTAGTTAAGTCACCCATTCTTGGGTAAATGGCAAATTCCCCTCTGTGGTGATATCGTTACCTGACAATTTTTGGCCACAGGTGTGGAGGTGCTTCTTATTGGTTTTCATTGGAAGTCACTAACAAGCTATCAACTCTCACCTAGAGATTATTAACAGCTGCACATTTCACTCCCCAAATCCCAAACTGACAAAAGACTTTATGTCTTTAAGAATGAATATTTGGAGAGGCTTTACTGCCTGTGGCTTGGAAAGACTATAATGGAAAATGTGTCTTTTTGATTCTGATGGAACATTCCCTCAGTGTTTTATCATTTAATGGGTAATTACTCCTTTGAAGGCATTTCTTGTGTCTTCAGATATTTATTATTTGACCCATTGCCAGTTTCTAATTTGTCCAAATCCTAAGCCTTGAATGCTTTGAAACTCTGTGTCCTCCGGAGTCTGTAGGAGCCACTGTTTGAAGAACATGGTGACAGAGACCAGCCTCATGCTTTGAGCGAGTGAGGTTGGAAGCAGTGTCTCATGAAGATGCCTGAGACTTTCAAGGCCTGGGGACATTTTTTTTTTTCTTTAACACTGCCTTAAAGGCTTCAGGTATAGCTCTGTGTACATCAGGCTTCTAGTGTTGCTGACATCGTATCTCTCTGATGTGGGGATTTGGTCAGAGCCACAGAGTTATAAGTCTATCTGACTGATGAGAGTCTTGAGATAGAAGCAACATTTCAAAAGTTTCTCAAAGAGGAATACTTATCAGAGCATCAGGTATTGATGTTGAAGTCGACTGGAAACACTTCTCAAAGTGACAAGGAGGAATGCTCACACTTGGTGAGACTATGGAACGGAGGTGGTGAGAGCAGCAGTGGTGCAGGGACCCAGATCTAAAGGTGATGCTGGCATTGCTTAAATAGCAAGACTGCCTTTATTCCACTGCATTGTAAAAATGACACCCCATGCTTTACTTTCAAATTTTGATACTTTGGGTTGAAAAATATGTTCATTAATTTTTGAGCAACTGGTAGTTGATATAAAATGAAAGGTGTTTTGATTCTTTTCAGCAATTAAAATACTATTGTTTTGGTGCTGATTCCTGGCATAGCAGTTGGCAGCTGAAGGAGGAAGGAAAGCAGGAGACGATGTCATCGTGGTGGCTATGTCACGCTCTGTTGTCCTTTCTGTCTTTTACAGGAACCCCTGTTTGGTTTTATATGCAAATTGCACCAATAAGAAATGAACATGAAAAGGTGGTTTTGTTCCTATGCACTTTCAAGGACATTACGTTGTTCAAACAGCCAATAGAGGATGATTCAACAAAAGGTAATTTTCAAAGGAATTACCATCCTTAAGGATTAGCCTGTCATTTAAATATATTATTATTATTATTTTAACAGCATCCATTGGTTGAACTTGAAAACAAAATTTTACTATGTAGCCATTCTTTTGCTTTATTCATTCTAGTAATTGTCCAGAATCAGTTTTATTCAATCATATTGTTTGAATGGAAGTAGAACATTGAAATATTCATTGGTTAACTTAAATTATAAGTTAAATTATAAGAGGAATTGAGATGAGAAATAAGGAAGAGATTTCATAGAGCATTATTAATTTTGAATCAATATAATGGGAGTTTCAACACCTTCTATCATACTGAGCTTTAGAGACAAAGCTTGTGGGATTGTTTGGGTGATGTCCTATTAGAACACAGTTGATTAGTTGATTGAATTTTGTTACATTGATTAGAGCTTGATTAGTTGACTTTTCCAGGTTACTTTTCTCCCTTTATTTATTTGGTTGTTGTAGATTCTCTTGGGTAGATGTTGTTTAATTACGTAAAGAACAATTTTGTCATCCAGAAAGCGGCTGGCAAAATGCAAACATTCTGATTGGAGTCTTATTGACTATAATATTCAGAGAGACTGCTATAGAAAACATTAGTCGGTGGCATGTGCTTTTACCCCCTTTTATATGTAATTTACTCTCATTTTATTCTCTCCAATTATGTTTAAATTAGAAACTGGTGTCATATAAATGCAGAATTTCAAATACCCTCAGAAGATTTTATGAAACGTTATTTTTAATAATATCTTAGGAGACTAAAAATGGAATGTTTTCTTTACATTTAGCAAACATTGCCTTTTCTTACCTCTTTAAAAAAACTGGCACAGAAGTTTTAATCTTTTCAACTGCAATCATAATCATAGAAAAATTGCATTAGGTTTATTCCCTGCATATGAATTCATATGTATATTATATAAGTGTGTGTGTGTATATACATATGCTTAGTTTCTGGTTGGCAACAAATTGCAAGAGGAAAATTTTATGATGTGCAGAGCATTTAAAGTATGAGAGAAATGCATTTGTGACTATTTCTGAAAATGTGTGTGTTAAATCATCTCCTGGAAGATTGAATATTCACTTTTTGACATGTACTACCTGTTTCTCTGCCTTTACTCATAGAGCCACTGTCTAGGAAGTTTAGGATAAATTTAAATACTATTTTAAAATAGAATAGTCTTTTGATAGTGTTTAGGTTTCATGCTCCTTTGTATTAAAATTCAAGGTGCTCCATCCAATAGCAGTAGAATACATATTCTTCTCAAACTTACATGGAACATTCACTAGATAGATCATATTCTGGCCATAAAACATACTTTGACAAACTTAAAAGGATAGAAATCTTGCAAGGTATGTTCTTAGATCACAGTGGAGTTAAACTAGAAATCAATGAGAGAAAGACAACTAGAAAACCCCCAAATATTTGGAAATTAACACATTTCTAAATAGCCCAGGGGTTAAAGAAGAAGCCTTAAGATAAATTAGAAAAATATTTTGAGCTAAATGAAAATTAAAATACAACATATCAAATTTCTGAGATGCAGCAAAAGCAGTGCTTAGAGGAAAATGTATGTCATTAAACACATATATTTGAATGAAGAAAGTTATAAAATTAATAACCTAAGCTTCCACCTTAGGAAACTAGACAAAGAAGAGCAATTTAAGCCAAAGCAAGCTGAAGACAAGAAGTAATAAACTTTAGAATAGAAATCAATGAAATAGAAAACAGAAAAAACATTCGAGAGAATCACTGTAACTCAAAGCTGACTCTTAGAAAAGAATATTAAAGTTAACAAACCTCTAGCCAGGCTAACCAAGAAAAATGGAGAAGACACAAATTACCAATACAAAGAATTAAAGAAGGGCCATTACAACATATTTCGTGGGCATAAAAGCATGTAAAGAAATACTTTGAACTACTTGATAGCCACTGAATTGATAACTTAGTTAAAGTGGGCCAATTCCTTGAAAGACACAAACTACCAGAACACACACTAGGAGAAATAGGTAACCTGAATTGTTCTATATCTATTAAATAAGTTAATAATTAATAAACTTCCAAAATAAGAAGTGCAGATTGTTTCACTGGTGAATTCAGTCTCTTCCAGAAAATAGTAGTGCAGAGAACTCTCCTATCTCATTCTATGAGGCCAGCTGTACCATCATACCAAAACCAGGAAGACATTACAAACCAACATTTCTCATGAGTGTAGATGTAAAAACCCTCAACAAAAGTAGATTGCAATGACATATTAGAAGAATTACACATAATGACCAAGTGGGATTTCTTCCACACATGCAAAGCTGGTTCAAAATTCAAAAAACAATCACTCTAATTCATTGTACCAAAAGCAGGGTAAAGAAGAAAATTCATTTGATCATATCAGTTGGCATAGAAAAAATATTTCACAATACCCAACTCCTGTTCATGATAAAACTCTCAGCAAAGTAGGAATAGAGGGGAACTTCCTCAACTTGATAAGAAACATCTTTGGAAAACCTGCAGCTAATAGCTGACTGTATCTTAAAGTGCTATATATTTTTTTAAAATTTTTATTTTATATTGGAGTAGAGTTGATTAACAATGTTGTGTTAGTTTCAGGTGTACAGCAAAGTGACTCAGTTATACACATATACATGTATCTATTCTTTTTAAAATTATTTTCCTATTTAGGTTATTACAGAGTATTGAGCAGAGTTTCCTGTGCTATACAGTAGATCCTTGCTGGTTATCTATTTTAAATATATCAGTGTGTACATGTCAATCCCAAATTCCCAATCTGTCCCTCCTCCCCACCCTTCCCCCCTGGTAACCATAAGTTCATTCTCTAAGTCTGTGAGTCTGTTTCTGTTTTGTAAATAAGTTCATTTGTATCATTTTTTTTTTAGATTCTGCATATAAGCAATATCATATAATATTTGTCTTTCTCTCTCTGACTCACCTCACTTAGTATGGTAATCTCCAGGTCCATCCATGTTGCTGCAAATGGCATTATTTCATTCTTTTTAATGGCTGAGTAATATTCCATTGTATATGTGTATCACATCTTCTATATCCATTCATCTGTTGATGGACATTTAGGTTGCTTCCATGTCTTGGCTATTGTAAACAGTACTGCAATGAACACCGAGGTGCATGTAACCTTTCAAATCACGTTTTTCTCTGGATGTATGCCCAGGAGTGGGATTGCTCTCCAGCATTTATTATTTGTAGTTTATATATATGTCAATCCCAATCTCCCAGTTTGTCCCAACCCTCTTCCCCCCTTGGTAACCATAAGTTTGTTCTTTACATCTGTGACTCTATTTCTGCTTTGCTGATAAGTTCATCTGTACCATTTTACTAGAATCCACATATAAGTGATATTATTTGATATTTGTTTTTCTTTCTGACTTACTTCACTCTGTATGACAATCTCTAGGTCCATCCACGTCTCTGCAAATGGCACTATTTCATTCTTTTTTATGGCTGAGTAATATTCTGTTGTATATATATACCAGATCTTCTTTATCCATTCCTCTGTCTATGGACATTTACATTGTTTCCATGTCCTGGCTATTGTAAACAGTGCTGTAATGAACATCGGGGTGCATGGATCTTTTTGAATTATGGTTTTCTCTGGATATATGCCTAGGAGTGGGATTGCTGGGTCATAGTGTAGCTCTATTTTTAGTTTTTAAGGAACCTCCATACTGTTCTCCACAGTGGCTGTACCAATTTACATTCCCACCAACAGTGTAGGAGGGTTCCCTTGTAGACTTTTTGATGATGGCCATTCTGAGTGGTATGAGGTGATATCTCATTGTGGTTTTGATTTGCATTTCTTTAATAATTAACGATGTTGAGCATCTTTCCATGTGCCTCTTGGCCATCTGTATGTCTTTGGAGAAATGTTTATTTAGGTCTTCTGCCTGTTGTTTGATCGGGTTGTTTCGTTTTTTGATATTGAGCTACATGAGTTGTTTGTAAATTTTGCTAAATGGCTATATTTTAAAATAAAATATAAATGATCGGCATATGACTTGTGGCCTAACATATTCTTCAAATGAATTTCTCTTGCCATCACACATGAATGATAGACTGAGTGAAAAGCTTTTATGTCATAGACTTTTCCCTCAAAAATATTTACACTTTTATTTACATTTATATTTGATGATTATTGTTTTTTCTCATTTACTTTAAGTGATTTCATGGCACAGCTAAAGTTGGCCAAGAAAAGTATGGTACTTTCTCACAGTTCTGACCTGCTGAACGTTAATGATGGTGTCTATTTATGGAAACTGGAAGTTGGCAGCATTTTACAATGAGGCTGGGGAAAGGGTGCTAATACTGAAGGACTGACCTTTATTTCTCAAGTTAGTACCACTCCATTTATCTGCCTCTACCTCCATCTCTCTGCCTCCTCACATCCACTCATTGAGCTCCTTTTCTCCTATTCTTACAAAAATGAACTCCATTCAAATAAACTCCAGACAACTCAGACCACTTGATTTTTGAGCTATGTGTTCAATAGACATGTAAATTAGAATTTATAGGGAAAATCAAACCCCATTGTGAAAAGCATTAGAGTAAAATATCTCTTTCCAGTGCCAGAATTTGTAGTGGAACAGCTTATTTTAAATAGACTTTTATTTTGAGACTCCTCCACACCTTTCAAATACATAACAGATTTCTGAAAAAGTATTACACAATGTAACTATGAATGGTGTATATGAGATACTTTCTATTATTCATGCGAGTTGTAAATATATGAAAAATTCAAGAGAACTAAAATATTTATGACCTTAAGCAATCATCCTACTATCCCTATGAAGCTAGCAGTATCAGAAGGTATGTTTTGAAAACTTGGCACAAAAATGTATCTTTCAACTTTTTAAATTGAGCCAAGGGGACCATGGAACTTTTGGGAAAGAGCAGATGAGATTTCATGATAATACTATAATATCAAAATGATTTGAGTCTAGGGCATTGAACTTGGACACAGTTATCTTACTTTTAATTCAGCCTTGGGCAACAGAGTTACTTAACATGAGCCTTCTCATGACTCTTCTAGGAGTATTTATTCTTTTTGTTTATTTTACCTATTTTTTGTTTTTCCGAAACAAAAATGCTGATTGAGCAAACATTATGGTGCAGAGACTGTTCTAGGTCCTGGAGATACAAAGTTCCTTCCGTCACATACTAATGGGGGGAGGGGGAGGCATGACAAACAAATAAGTATATAGTGGAAGCTTTGTTCTGATTGCTCTTATTTTCTCAGTAAAAGAGGAAACACAGTTATCAACTGAGAGTAAGGATGGTGAGGAGGTGAGGAGGAGGCATGAAACGGTTGTGTAGAGAGTGGAGCAGTGAGTGGCCAAGGTTAAATTCAGCAGGTTTGCTGTGCAGCACTAAGGTCCATGTGAGGCTAGTGGTCATACATTTCATTAGTATCTATGAGCATGATTATGTGTTTACTCCACCTGTGTTTAGTCACAGGTATATAGATGCTGAAGTAGGTGAGCTGGATTTAACCAGAGTTGGGATTTGGTCAGGTGAGCAAGAAGAAAAGAATCAGGGAGCTCAAGGATCAAGGAGAAGGGATCAGGGAGCCAAGGATGCTTGCAAGGGAGTAGGTTGAGGGTGTTTGCAAAATTTTGAAGCAATACTTAGGTAATAAAGGCTTGGCCTAGGACATAGGAAATAGTGTTTTAGGATGCAGAACAAACAAGGGAATTCACGCATTGGAAAGCCAGGATATAACATTTTTCATCCCAGAACAAGGGCATTTTACCTTCTTAATGTGAAAAGGGGCCAGTGATTGGAGTAAAGGCCCACATCCTTTGAAGATTCGACAAAATCTCCTTCTACTTATATTGGTATTTTTACCAAGAAACTCAGACATATGGGTGAAAGACTTGACTAAACTGGCTAACTGTGAATTTTATTTCTAAATTGTATCTCGGATAGTAACTATAGCATGATGGCAGACAACTAATTTGAGCGCAGCTCTTATAATGAATCCTATGGTCACCAAAACTTCCTTCTAGATTAATTTTTCCCTTTAAAGTGAATGGCGCTGAGTGATGTCAACAATATCTTTGACTTATACCATGATGGATGGTAGCAGAAACTATTGAAGGGGAAGAAAACCAGCTTTGATGGAGTAGTTAATATGTGTCAGGAGCTTTGTATTCTTTTTTGCTCATTCCTATAATTCTGAAAATTAGTATTATTATCTCCATTTTACTGTTGAAGATCCTGACGCTCACAGTCTGACTGATTTCCAATCTGATGTTCTCTCTATTACATGATGCTGCCTCATCCTTTCCAGCGGAAACATATTGCTGGGGTTTGGCCACCCTAATCCCCTGCTCTCCTTTTTCCCTACAAAGATGAAGCACAAGTTGAGAACACTCTCAACTTGTGCTTTTGTACTGTTTTGAATCAATGGAATTTACTGATAATAATTCAGAGGCAAAAGTGTTTTTGTTATCTTTTGTTCCTGGTATTGAGGTCTTAGAACTGTTGTTCAGATGATCAGTCAATGGTACCTGATACATCATTTATAATAATACAAAGGGGAAAAATTACAGCCAAGAAATCCATTCTGTTGATTATCCCTATGTGTTCTAAAAGAGATGGTCCTAATCCCTGCCCATTTATACTGTACAGTATTTTCAAACAGATTCCAAAACTGCCAAGACACTTACAGTGTGAAATATCCTGTGCCAAATAGTTAGGGCATCTTTGTGCCAATAATTGAGACAAAAATACTTCCTGTAGAATGAAAACAACAGCAAAAATAGTAACCTTCCCCTTGTAGGAAGCCAATGGTTTTCTTTAGAGAGGAAACAACAGATGAAATATGAGTAATTATACCATGTGGTCTCTATGGCCAAGAGTATAATTGTTTACCTAAGCTTTTTTCCTATAGATTAGAGTCTTGTGTTGCAGTCTGGTAGATGGATTGAACTGCCTCTGTGACTTCCTTTTATTTTTAAGATTAGGCAGTCCATGACAAAGAGGTTGATTGCAACCCAATAGAGCTAAACTAATGTTTTATTAAGAAGGAGTTGGCATCCTGAGCTTTTAGGATAACAAATGTTCTCATAATGCCATGAACAACTTATAGAGCAACTATTAGGCTCTTCATATTCAGCAGTCTGTTCACATTACCCTGTATCGACCACATCGATAACATCAGTGAACTGTGCTGAATAATCAGTCACACCAGTTAGATCTCAGTAAAGGTGAGATCAGTAAATGTACTGCTGGGAAAAGTTAGAACTGCTGATGTGTCTTTTTTTCCTGACCTAGACAGTGTGGCTGCTCAACTTTTTCAAAGTTTGACTGTACAGAGGGGGTTGCTGACAGATCAAATGAACTAATCTATCTAATAACGTGGGCAATTCCAGATGTGCCCAAGAGCACAAAGGGATCGGCATAAGGAAATTCACTGGGGCATTGTTAGTGATAGTGAAAAATCTAGAAACCACTTAAATGTTCATGAATAGAATATATACATGATCAGGAAAGAGCAAATGCCTAATTCTCTGAGATAATAAAGGTACAGGCAAGAATCAGGTGCCATTGTGGGTGGGTCTTGAGGTGGAGGGGACAGAAGGGAGGTTGAAGGCTGTTGTGTTTCTTGTGTCTTCAGTTCTTTGATTTTTCTTTTAACTTTTTTAAAATTGGGATATAGTTGCTTTACAATGTTGTGTTAGTTTCTGCTGTACAACAGAATGAATCAGCTATATGTATACATATATCCTCTCCCTCTTGAGCCTCCCTTCCAGCCCCCTCCCTCCCATCCCACCCATCTAGGTCACCACGGAGCACCGAGCTGTGCTCCCTGCACTATACAGCAGGTTCCAAGTAGCTATCTGTTTTACACATGTAGTGTATATATGTCAATCCCAGTCTCCCAATTCATCCCGCACCCACCCCGTGTTCACACATCTGTTCTCTACATCTGCGTCTCTATTCCTGCCCTGCAAATAAGTTCATCTGTACCATTTTTCTAGATTCCACGTATAGGCATTAATATACGATATTTGTTTTTCTCTTTCTAACTTCACTCTGTATGACAGACTCTAGGTACATCCAAGTCTCTACAAATGACCCAGTTTTGTTCCTTTTTGTGGCTACGTAAAATTCCATTCTATACATGTACCACATCTTCTTTATCCATTCATCTGTCAATGGACATTTAGATTGCTTACATGTCCTGGTTATTATAAATAGTGTTGCAATGAACATTGGGGTGCATGTGTCTTTTTGAATTATGTTTTTCTCTGAGTATATGTCCAGTAGTGGGATTGCTGGGTCATATGGTAGTTCTATTTTCAGTTTTTTGAGGAACCTCCATACTGTTCCCCATAGTGACTGTACCAATTTACATTCCCACCAACAGTGCAAGAGGGTTCTCTTTTCTCCACACCCTCTCCAGCATTTATTGTTTATAGATTTTTTGATGATGGCCATTCTGACTGGTGTGAGTTGATACGTTATTGTAGTTTTGATCTGCATTTCTCTAATAATTAGTGATGTTGAGCATCTTTTCATGTGCCTCTTGACCATCTGTATGTCTTCTTTTGAGAAATGTCTGTTTAGGTCTTCTGCCCATTTTTTGATTGGGTTGTTTGTTTTCTTGATATTGAGTTGCATGAGCTGTTTGTATATTTTGGAGATTAATCCCTTGTCAGTTGCTTCATTTGCAAATATTTTCTCCCATTCTGAGGGTTGTCTTTTCGTCATGTTTATGGTTTCCTTTGCTGTGCAAAAGCTTTAAAGTTTCATTAGGTCCCATTTGTTTATTTTTGCTTTTATTTTCATTACTCTAGGAGGTGGGTCAAAAAAGATCTTGCTGTGATTTATGTAAAAGAGTGTTCTTCCTATGTTTTCCTCCAAGAATTTTATAGTGTCTTATCTTACATTTAGGTCTTTAATCCATTTTGAGTTTATTTTTGTGTATGGTGTTAGGGAGTGTTCTAATTTCATTCTTTTACATGTAGCTGTCCAGTTTTCCCAGCACCACTTATTGAAGAGACTGTCTTTTCTCCAGTCTCCTGTATATTGTATATCCTTGCCTCCTTTGTTATATATTAGGTGACCATAGGTGTGTGGGTTTATCTCTGGGCTTTCTATCCTGTTGCATTGATCTATATTTCTGTTTTTGTGCCAGGACAATACCGTCTTGATTACTGTAGCTTTGTAGTATAGTCTGAAGTCAGGGAGCCTGATTCCTCCAGCTCCATTTTTCTTTCTCAAGATTGTTTTGGCTATTCAGGGTCTTTTGTGTGTCCATACAAATGGTAAAGTTTTTTGTTCTAATTCTGTGAAAAATGCCATTGGTAATTTGGTAGGGATTGCATTGAATCTGTAGATTGCTTTGGGTGGTATAGTCATTTTCACAATATTGATTCTTCCAATTCAAGAACATGGTATATCTCTCCGTCTGTTTGTGTCCTCTTTGATTTCTTTCATCAGTGTCTTATAGTTTTCTGAGGATAGGTCCTTTACCTCCTTAGGTGGGTTTATTCCCATGTATTTTATTCTTTTTGTTGCAATGGTAAATGGGATTGTTTCCATAATTTCTCTTTTTGATCTTTTCTTGTTAGCGTATAGGAATGCAAGAGATTTCTGTGCATTAATTTTGTATCCTGCAACTTTACCAAATTCACTGATTAACTCTAGTATTTTTCTGGTGGCATCTTTAGGATTTTCTATGTATAGTAGTATCATGTCATCTGCAAACAGTGACAATTTTACTTATTCTTTTCCCATTTGGATTCCTTTTATTTCTTTTTCTTCTCTGATTGCTGTAGCTAGGACTTCCAAAACTATGTTGAATAATAGTGGTGAGAGTGGACATTCTTGTCTTGCTCCTGATCTTAGAGGAAATACTTTCAGTTTTTCACCTTTGAGAATGATGTTTGCTGTGGAATATCTTTTTCCATCCCCTCACTTTCAGTCTCTGTGTGTCTCTAGGTCTGAAGTGGGTCTCTTGTAGATAGCATATATATGGGTCTTGTTTTTGTATCCATTCAGCCAGTCTGTGTCTTTTGGTTGAAGCATTTAATCCATTTACATTTAAGTTAATTATCAATATGTATGTTCCTACTACCATTTTCTTTATTGTTTTGGGTTTGTTTTTTAGGTCTTTTTCTTTTCTTGTGTTTCCCGCCTAGAGAATTTCCTTTGGCATTTGTTGTAAACCTGGTTTGGTGGTGCTGAATTCTCTTAGCTTTTGCTTGTCTGTAAAGCTTTTGATTTCTCTACCAAATCTGAATGAGATCCTTGCTGGGTAGAGTAATCTTGGGTGTAGGTATTTCCCTTTCATCACTTTAAATATGTCCTGCCACTCCCTTCTGGCCTGCCGTGTTTCTGCTGAAAAATCAGCTGATAACCTTATGGGGATTCCTTGTATGTTATTTTTTTGCTTTTCCCTTGTTGCTTTTAATATTTTTTCTTTGAATTTAATTTTTGTTAGTTTGATTAATATGTGTCTTGGTGTGTTTCTACTTGGGTTTCTCCTGTATGGGACTCCCTGTGCTTTCTGGACTTGGGTGGCTATTTCTTTCCCCATGTTAGGGAAGTTTTTGACTATAATCTCTTCAAATATTTCCTCAGACCCTTTCTCTTTCTCTTCTTCTTCTGGGACCCCTATAATTCGAATGTTGGTGCATTTAGTGTTGTCCCAGAGGTCTCTGAGACTGTCCTCATTTCTTTTCAATTCTTTTTTCTTTAATGTGCTCTGCGACAGCTATTTCCACCATTCTATCTTTCAGCTCACTTATTCGTTCTTCTGTCTCATTTATTCTACTATTGATTCCTTCTGGTGTATTTTTCATTTCATTTATTGTGTTGTTCATCACTATTTGTTTGCTCTTTAGTTCTTCTAGGTCCTTGTTAAACATTTCTTGTATTTTCTCAATCCGTGCTTCCATTCTATTTCTGAGATTCTGGATCATCTTTACTATCATTGCTCGGAATTCTTTTTCAGGTAGGTTCTCCATTTCTTCTTCATTTATTTGGTCTTGTAGGTTTTTACCTTGCTCCTTCATCTGTAGCATATTTTTTGTTGTCTCATTTTTTTGGATGGTTGGGGCTGTGTTCCTGTCTTGCTGGTTGTTTGGCCCTAAGCGTTCAGCACTGGAGTTTGCAGGCAGTTGGGTGGAGCTGGGTCTTGGTGCTGAGATGAGGACCTCTGGGAGACCTCACACTGATTAATATTCCCTGGGACCTGAAGTTCTCTGTTAGTCCAGCAGTTTGGACTTGGTACTCTCACCACAGGAGCTCAGGTCCTACCTCTGGCCTGGGAATCAAGACTATGCAAGCCATGCAGTGTGGCAGGAAAAAAAAAAAGCAACAAACAGAAAAGAGCAGAACAATAACAAAAAGTAAAAAATAAAATAAAATTAGAAAAATAAAAAATATATTAGAAAAAATAACAATAAAAATGAAACAACAAAACAAAGCAGAACCACAACAGCAAAAATAAGATAAAATAAAATAAAAAAGAAAATTAAAAAATGAATAAAAACAAAAAAATCCCTGGTACCTCCTTTACCAGTGTCCTTGCCCCCATGGTGAGCTACAGCCTACCCTTGCCTCCCTATTAGGCCTCCAAGACCTCTAGGTAGGTCTCTGGACCCATTTTTTTCAGCCCCACTCTGCATGTGTTCTTCTTATCAGTGTTTCTTCCTGGAGCTGGCCTGGAGCACATGTGCCTGTGCAGGCCAGCTGGGGCGCAGACCTCCACAGGCGCACCCACAGGGGCCAGCGCAGCTAGAGGAAGCCTTGGAGGGGGGTGGCATTTGGCTCACCTGGACCCACGTCGCCAGAGGAGGCCCTGTCAGGGGCGGCACTCGGGGCTGTCAGGACCTGTGTGGCCCTTGGAGGCTTTGGTGAGGGTGGGGCTCAGGCCCAGGACCCACTCGGCCGGAAGAGGCTTTGTTGGGGCAGTGCATGGGCTGTCGGGACCTGTGTGGCCCATGGTGGCTTTCAGGGAGACCAGTGCTCGGGCCTGCTGGGAACTGCGCAGCCCATGGAGGCTTTGTGGGGGGGCAGTACTCAGGTCTGCTGGGACCGATGAGGCTGGAGGAGGCCCCAACTGGAGGAGGCCTTAGCTGAGGCAGGGCTCAGTTCCGGGACCCACGTGGGCAGAGGGGGCCCTGGGGGGGACAGGGCTCAGGCCTGGGACCCATGCAGCTGGAAGAGGCCTTGGTGGGGCAGAGGGGGGTGTGCAGCTCAGGCCCGGAACCCCAGCAGGCTTGCTAGTGCCCAAGCGGGCGGAGGAGACGTCGGCTGTGTTCCCTTCTGATTCCCCAATCCCCCGAAGGTCCCTCTTCTTCTCTGCTGATCCCCTTGCTGTGAGTGGGCCCCTCCAAGTGTGGGAACCTCTCCCCTCCCCCAGCGCCCCCTTAGGTGTGCTGGTCCCATTCTGCCTCCACTTTTCCTCCCCCCGCTCCCTCCCACGTCCTACCTCATTACATGGGGATTCCTCCCATCCCCTTAGGTGTCCGAGGTCCACCATCAGCGACTAGTAGGTGCCCTAGTTGTGAGGAGATGCTGACTCCACATCCTCCTACTCCGCCATCTTGACTCTGTCTCGTCTTATGTTTTTTCAGTAATATATTTGATAAGCTAATCTGCTGAGAGTGAGGACAGAGGGGTGGCATAGGGGACTTGAGAAAAATGCTAACTGTTTAGAACTGAGGACTGCAAGAAAGCCCTAACCAGAGACAAAAAGATCACTGAGCAGTTCAAGGAGTGTATCTTTTTTGGGCTCCCTTTGATTTAAACGTGAAACAAAACACTCCTCGGCTTTGCATTTGTTTTCCAGCTCCAAGGGCATTTTGATATCAAAGCTCATAAATGGTTACTTGATTAGACCACTGCCTTTGCTTTCTCTAGGAAGAATCCTTCCCAAGTATTTCCTCCTAAGCTTCTCTCTTTGAGTATGTCTGAGTCAGTTTGACAACTGTCACCACCTTTTTTTTTTTTTTTTTTTTTCCTGTTAGCAGCTCCCCACTTCTCTTTTTGAGGGAAAAATTATAATCCTCCACACACTTCCTCCTCAACCCTCTACCACACCATTTCTACCTTCTCCAACCCAAAGCCCTTCTTTCACAGTACCGATGAGTTATATTAGTATCTGCTAAGAGCTGAGCGTATTTCCTTCTTTATATTCTAATTTTAACTACATATAATGTGGGATGCTGTGTTAATTTCTATTTAACTTTTCTACTAATGTTCTCATTCATTCATTCAGAAATTTTTCTAGTGCCCAGTATGTGCCAGTCATGGAACTAGACAACCAGGGATAGAAAGAATAAGATCTGGCACCTAAAAGTCATATCATGCTGTAAACTCCCTTTTCATCTATGTTTAAGGGTGGTCTCACTCAGAATACACTGTGTGAAAATTTTTAGAATGAAGAATTAACATTTTTCTTTCAGTTTCTTTCTGCTGTTTAATCAATGATAGTCCTATTTTTACTATGGAGAAAAATGTTGGTGTTTTATTTTCACAGTTTAAACATTTTTTCTTCCTTTAGGAAATTGAAATAAGGTAAAGGGATGAAGTATTTCTTGATTTTATTGACTTCATGTGTAAAATGAGATACACCTACACAGGCACATTTGTTTCATATTTAAATGAGGAACTGCTGCTTCCTCATTAAGAAACAGTAGTGTGTGCTCATGATGCTTGAAATAGAAAACCAGAGGATGACGATAAGCTTTCATCATCATGTTTCTCCTTCCTCACAAGTTTACTTCTTTTTATGATCCTAGGAAAGGAGAGAACACATGGCATTTGATGATATGTGTTCTTCCATGTGTTATTGAATTCATTCCTTCAATATCTCCTTTTATTTTTTGAAAATATTTTCTGAATAAACCTTATCACATACAGGGAATGAAAATGGGCTTCTCTTTTAATCCAATAATCAGATGTACTAAGAGGTGCAACATTATCTATCTTAGAAATATGAATCTTCAGTAAGAATAAGATTGACTTGTGGGAATTCCCTGGTGGCCCAACGGTTAGGACTCTGCGCTTTCACTGCTGAGGGCCAGGGTTCGATCACTGGTCAGGGAACTAAGATCTTGCAAGCCTTGCAACACAGCCAAAAAAAAAAAAAAGAAAAGAAACTGAAGTCAAGATTGGCTTGGAAGTTTCTAGAAATATTCAATGCAATTTTAATATTCATTTGATGCAGAAGAGAAATGATCAACAGGAAATATTTTAATATACCTGTTGCCAACATAGTTACTGTCATCTGAAGACATCCTCACCATTTTAACCCAATAAAGCAAAAACCAAACCAAAACTCAACGATAATAAAACATAATATTGCATGTTTATGTTCATGATAATACAAATGGAGCTTATTTTTAAATCTTATTTTTAAAGTTACAAATAACTTTTAATTAATTAGTCAATTAATCAATTAAAGGCCTATTTTATGGCAGGCCTCTACCAAGTGCAGAGAATGGAGAGATGACGGTAGTTTAGTGGGAGTGACTGACATGCTTATCAACAACTGCATTAGTATTGTTAGTGCCATGTGAGGTATGTATTCTGTGGTGTGAATGCACAGAGGAGAGCGCATCTCTCTCATGAGTGGATCCAAGAAGCTACCAGTGGATCTCAGAATGCTTTAACTGAGTTTGGAGGTACCAGTAAGCATTAGCCAGACAGATGGGGAGGGAAAAAGCATTTCAGGTAGACAGAGTGATTATAACATGTGAAAGCATGAAAGCATTGAATGTCATAGGGTGTACAAAGAATTCCTGGTGGATTTAATTTTACTTTTGAATTTGTTCTTTTAATTTGTTATTGATTTTAGTAAGGCCAGAATACAGAGCGTGTATGAAGTGGAAGGAGATAGAAGCAGAGCAAATCTTCAGGGTCAGAAACTAAATGACATGTATACCAAGGATATTCAATGTTATCCTGAAGGCTTCCAGGGATCTCTTAAAGAATTTAAAATGGGAGAAGTGCATGGTAAGATTTGTGCGGTAGAAAGGACTCTGGCAGCAATGTGCAGAGTTGTTTGGGGAGTATGTGGTCAGAGAGCAGTAGAGACAGTGGTTTTTAGGGGCTACTGTCTAACTCAGGTGAAATATGATATATTGTCTAACATATGAGGGATGGAGAGAGGAGATTAAATTTGAGGGTATTTATTGATAAGTTATAGTCTGTAAGTCTTGGAAGGGATTGGATATGTGTGTGGGGGTGGAGGTAATAGTGAAGGAGGATGGTGAATCTCAAGTTTCTGATTCGGACAGCTGGAAATATCATGGGGCCATTCACTAAGACCAAGAATACATTAAATATGCAGAGTTGGAGATGGGGGGAGAAGGTGACGATAAGATTGATTTTGAACATGTTAAGAGTCAGATGCCTGTAGAACATCCGAGTAAGAGGTGGCCAATGGCCAATTAGATACATAGGTCTAATGCTTAGAAGAAAAGTCTAAGTTGGTGATATAGATTGCATGATGGTCTTTTGCATTGATGTTGAATTCTTAGAGAGTTGGTGGCATATCTGGTGCTTCTTTGTTTCTCCAGCACATTGCACAGGGCAAGCCTTAGGGTTGCATACAATTCCCGAAGCCTAACATTTTCTGTTCTAGTCACTAGGATGAGGCCTATTAATGAAAAAGAATAAAAGATCTTCTATTAACCAATGCCAATTTACTTTTTTTCCCAATCCAATTGTTGATACCATAGAAAGAGCTAAATTGGTGGGGCAGTACAAACCTTAACTGAAGTCAAAGTTAGATTGAAGAATAGCAGTAAAGTATCATGTCACCTACCTGGTATGGTTTGAAAGACATTTGGTTGGTGCCTGCCCAGGATTTCTTCTTTCATTTTCTGTCACATTGTCTGAAAGTTCATCATTACCATTAGAGTCATTGCTTTGGACCATCAGGGGTTTTCATTTTTAAGGAGTTGTTTGGTAAATACCCTAGTTAAAGGTAATACCATGGAAATTATCAAATGGTTTTAGTGGAGTCCATAATAGATTAGAGCTTTTTGGGATACCTAGAGAAAGGATAATTGAGATAGGAGTAGAGTATGGCTCGTTTTGTTCTACTTGTTCACATCTCATTGACATTTCCTTGAAGTTAATTAGCTTAATAATGAAAAATTAATGATTTTAATATTGGAAATAATGGAAGAAATTTCTTTCCCATTAAATTCACATTCCTTCCCCTCAGAAGTTAAGGTTACTACTCTTTTGGAAAACATTATTAAGGATTCTATTTATTTATTTATTTATTTATTTATTTTTGCCTGTGTTGGGTCTTCGGTTCGTGCGAGGGCCTTCTCCAGTTACGGCAAGCGGGGGCCACTCTTCATCGCGGTGCGGGGACCGCTCTTCATCGCAGTGCGCGGGCCTTTCACTATCGCGGCCCCTCCCGTTGCGGGGCACAGGCTCCAGACGCGCAGGCTCAGCAGCTGTGGCTCACGGGCCCAGCCGCTCCGCGGCATGTGGGATCCTCCCAGACCAGGGCCCGAACCCGTGTCCCCTGCATCAGCAGGCAGACTCTCAACCACTGCGCCACCAGGGAAGCCCAAGGATTCTAGATATTCCAAAAATAATCTTTAAATATCAATGAAATTGTTAATAAGAGAGAAACTTTGCTACATTACAAAGAAGATGGAGGTGTGTGATAAGAACCATAGTATGTGAGATTTGTTGAAATTGGGCTTTATTCTCTTATGTGTATATATCTTCACATAAGTATACGATAGGATGGTTTTTATTAGGGTAATACTACCTGCTATAGTAAATAACCCCCCAACTTTAAGTGGTTTAACACAATAGAAGCATATTTCTTGCTCATATAACAATCCAAGGAAGTTGATCTTTGGCATATGGCATTCTTCTATGCACTGATTCAGTGGCTTCGCTGTCCCCTGGGATCTTGTCACTTGCATCCAACTGGTAGAAGGATGGAGAAAGTATGGAGATGTTTCACTTGCTTCTTAAGTTGTTGCATGCGTGGAAGTGACACACATCAGTTCTGTCTCAATCCATGGGTGAGGACTAGGGACAGGCCCACACCTAGATGCAACGAATGCTGGGAAATGTATTCCTGGCTGGCAGCTGTTTCCCAGTAACAAACGTATACAATGCAAGGGGGAGGACAGAATTTTGTGGACAACTAGCTACCTGGCTATAGGGAATATATGATAGATATGAGCGAAACACAAAGATCACACGTAAAAATTACTTACTATTTTATAACAGTACTTGAAATATATGATGACGTCTGTGTAGAAATTAAATGCTTTAGATTGATACTTTTCATTTGTTCCGCATGTTATGCTATTTCTGAGATCCCTTGAATATTAGCAAGAATGTAGGCTTCCATATTCATTACGTGTGAAAAACTGAGACTTTCTTTCCTTATTTTTAAGGTTGGACAAAATTTGCCCGATTGACACGGGCTTTGACAAATAGCCGAAGTGTTTTGCAACAGCTCACGCCAATGAATAAAACAGAGGTGGTCCACAAACATTCAAGACTAGCTGAAGTAAGTGCGAGATTAACTTTACTTCCCAACATGGTGGTGGTCATACATTTTTTCCCCCACAAATGTTTCAATTATTTGAAACATTTATTATTATAAATGGCTATTATTTTACAAACACTTATATGCTAATTGATTTTTCCTTGTAGAATTATAGAAATTTCCTATATTTCTTTTTATGCTCTCCTACTTTGGAAATGGGAAGGTAATTTATGACATCCCAGGGGATGTCTGTACAGAATG
Source organism: Balaenoptera musculus (assembly GCF_009873245.2). Lineage (NCBI taxonomy): Eukaryota > Metazoa > Chordata > Mammalia > Artiodactyla > Balaenopteridae > Balaenoptera > Balaenoptera musculus. The sequence continues at coordinate 137,578,913 of NC_045786.1, read as the reverse complement.
AGGTTTTCTTTGAGCAAATGAGATAGGGAGTTCACTAATTTGTTAATTTATGTGTGCAGCACACACTTATTGAGGGTTTGCTCCATGCTTGGTACTCTGAAAAGGATGTAAAGATGAATAGGCCATTGGCCCTATCATCAAGGAGTTAAAGATCCAGCAGAGGAGGGAGGGGTTACCTGAATGAGGTGATACCTGGGCTGAGTGAATCTTTTTTTTTTTTTTAATTGAAGTATAGTTGATTTACAATGTTGTGTTAGTTTCCGGTGTACAGCGAAGTGATTTAGTTTTATATATATATATATATATATATATATATATATATATTATATAGATAATATATATATTATATGTACTCTTTTTCATAAACTTTCAATTATAGGTTATTATAAGATATTGAATATACAGTAGGACCTGTTGTTTATCTATTTCATATATAGTGGTGTCTGCTAATCCCAAATTCCTAATTTATCACTTCCCCACCTTTCCCCTTTGGTAACCATAAGTTTGTTTTCTATATCTGTGAGTCTGTTTCTGTTTTGTAAATAAGTTCATTTGTGTCATATTTTAGATTCTACATATAAGTGATATCATATGATATTTGTCTTTGTCTGATGCTTCGCTTAATATGACAATCTCTAGGTCCATCCATGTTGCTGCAAATGACATTATTTCATTCTTTTTTATGGCTAATATTCCGTTGTATATGTATACCACATCTTCTTTATCCATTCATCTGTCAATGGACATTTAGGTTGTTTCCATGTCTTGGCTATTGTAAATAGTGCTGTTATGAACACTAGGGTGCATGTATCTTTTTTTAAAAATAAATATATTTTATTTATTTATTTTTGGCTGCATTGGGTCTTCATTGCTGCATGTGGGCTTTCTCTAGTTGCGGCGAGCAGGGGCTACTCTTCATTGCGCTGCATGGGCTTCTCATTGTGGTAGCTTCTCTTGTTGAGGAGCACAGGCTCTAAGTGTGTGGGCTTTAGTAGTTGTGGCATGTGGGCTCAGTAGTTGTGGCTCATGGGATCTAGAGCATAGGCTCAGTAGTTGTGGTGCATGGGCTTAGTTGCTCCACAGCATGTGGGATCATCCGGACCAGGGCTTGAACCCATGTCCCCTGCATTGGCAGGTGGATTCTTAACCACTGTGTCACCAGGGAAGTCCCTGCATGTATCTTTTCGAATGAGAGTTTTCTCCGGATATATTAGGCTGAGTGAATCTTGAAGGAAAAATATGTTGAAGAAGGGATGATGGTCATTTATACCAGGGAAGCCAGCATGTGCAAACACTCAGAGATGAGATAGTATGATGCCTTTCAGTGTGAATTCAATGTGTGTGAAGTCAGGTAGGGAAGGAAAGGTTAAGGTGGTATACAGTGAACAGTGGTGTTTGGTGTCCCATGTGCCAGGGAAATGACATGATCACATTTGTGCTTCACAAAACCTCTCAAAGGAAGATTGGTCCCAATGGTCTTGGTAATTCCATGTTTTAATTGTATTAATTTGAAAACATCAGTCTAAGAATGGGTCCATAGATGTCACCAGATTGCCTAAAGAGATCCATGGCACAAAAATATTCAAGAACCTTTGTTTGACCTAGTGGCTCTGTGCTGAAATGGTAGACAGAGAAGCAAGTTAAGAGGTTCTAGTAGTAATTCAGCTAGGATGACCATGGCCTTAAGCAAGGGAGCCAGTAGCAGAAGTGGGCAGATTGCAGATGTACCAAGATTAGAGTCAAAGGGATGAGTCAAGGACAACTCTATGTTTTTGGCTTGAACAGCTGGGTAGATAATGCTACTGTTGGTTAATAAAATGTCAAATAGAAGATGAAGAAGAGAAAGTTTGGGGGCAATGAAAATAAGTTTAGTTTTGGACATACTAAGTTTGAAGTGCCTGACAGGAAATTCAAGTGGAGATCCCTAAAAGGGAGAGGGATTTATGGGTCTGGCTCTGGAGGGATCTCTGGGTTTGAGTTGCAGGCCTCGGTATCATCCTCATAAAGCCATAGGACTAGGTGATGTTACCCATAGAAAATGTATTGAAACCAAAGAGAAAAGGAATGAGGACAGAACTCCAAGGCAGCTAGAAGCTTTGCTGTTCACATGTCTTCTGTCATCATCATGTGTCTTACTGGTATGAAAGATGACAAAAAGCTAATCAAGTACCAAAATTATGCTGAGCACTGAATGGGCACTCACAAAACATTCTGAGGTAACTTAACAAAGAAAAGAAAGATTAAATGTATATCTTCATCAGTTTGCTTTGCTGGAGAAAAGTGAGTTGAAGTTCTCAAGAGTAGCTTTCTTAACTAGTTGCAGACATTAAATTTAGTTTGGAGAGGGTTAGGAAGTAAAGTATGTTCTCTGATTTGGAAAGGCTCTGGAGTTTTTCTTGACCATAGCTAACAGAGAGACTTGTATGGCTTCCTGCTCTAAATAGCACTGTTAGCTGGGGGAGAGAGACATGTTTTTAAAAGCCCAAATAAGACATTAACATATCTAAATGTTAACTAATAATAGTAATCACAGTATTTTAAAAGATGATATGCAATTAGTATAAGATTTAAAGCAGACAATTAGATACAACTTCTTTTTTTCAATCGTGCTTGTTAATAAGTACTACTTGATTTTTTTTTTTTTAATTTATTTTAGGCTGTGTTGGGTCTTCTTTGCTGCGCACGGGCTTTCTCTAGTTGCAGCGAGTGGTGGCTTCTCTTGTTGCGGAGCATGGACTCCAGGTGCGCGGGCTTCAGTAGTTGTGGCTCATGGGCTTAGCTGCTCTGCAGGCGTGTGAGATCTTCCTGGACCAGGGCTTGAACCCGTGTCCCCTGCATTGGCAGGCAGATTCTTAACCACTGTGCCACCAGGGAAGCCCTGTACTACTTGATTTTGAAGCTACTTTCTTTTCTGCCTTCAGTTGTCTGTTTCTACAAATCAAGCTAAAATGTAGGAGCTTGTTTCTGTGACTGCTGACTTTTGCAGTTATGATTCTTACTGGGTCTTAACTTATTCAGTTTTTCTTTCTTTATTAACACAGTTGGGCAAGAACAAGAGGAAAGAGACCATAGAGAGGAAAATTTTCTACCTTAGCAGCCTGAATCACTCAGGATAGTTTTTTTCTTCCATATCGAATGGAAAGTTCCTTTCTGCTTGACAGCTTATCATTTTTACTTCTACTTTTGAGGAACTTTCATTCCTGTTTCTTCCCACCTGATTTTTTTCTTTTTTTTTTGCTTTGCCTTTTGATTATTGTTAGTTTCTTTATCAGTCATCCCTAATTCACAAACCTGATTCAAATACAAAACTGCTTTCTGTCAGGTCTTAGGCTTGATTTCAGAGAACATGTGGAAATAAGAAGGTTTTCAACAGAGATTTAGTCTGTATGTGCTCTTAGATCTTCAAAGACTGACCTAAAAGAAGCACCAAGTTACCAGAAAGATATAGTTTTTCCAGTTGTACTCAGAGTCATATAATTTGCTCAGCTTGAGTATTTGGATTTGCTGTTAAATTTCAGGCTCTTTCACTTTTTCCAACACATATAAATTTTATCTTAATTCCACCAGGCCCCCTAAATTTGGAGCTGATCCCCACTTTCAAAGATCCTGGTCTCCATGTAGGCAGTTCATCTGTTTTCCACAGGTTCTGACATCCTGCTGATTGGCTTCAGCTTCTCACTTGTATCCATGGTACTGAGTCCTTTAGAATCAGTGTGCTCAGATATTCAGAGAGAAAGAATATGTCTGTCTCAGTACAAAAATACATCAGTAAATGTGATTTCATCCCCCCTCTACCTAAGGCTTATTGCTCCTGAAAGTACAAATGAAATAACAAAGCGAAGAGTTGTTACTCACTGCTTTATAAAGGAGTCCTAGTGATGGGGCTGAGATTAAAGTAGTGCTCTGCATATGAGAAGGATCAAAGCTGAAGCACATAGTGAGTCCCTTTCTTTGTTGTTGCTGCCATTCTTCTCCTCCTCTTCCTGCCCATCCTCCTTCTCTTGTAGCAGTTTTGGATTGCTTTACAAATGCAAGTAACCTTCCGAAGAACTGGGTTATGAATGTCTAAAGAAATATAAGACAAGGGTTTTTATTTTGAACTGTACATTATAATCACCTGGAAAGATTTTGAAAATATAGATTCTCTGGGAACCCACACAAGGTGAATTTAATTATTTTCTGGCGTGGGGTCTGAGTATGAGTATACTTTATTTTTAAAAACTTCTCCAGAAGATTCTAGTTTGTAGCCAGATTTAAGAAATACTGAACTCAAGAGTGATTCCATTCCATCTCTAGAGGAGACACCTTACATTTTTCCAGGGTGTTGAGCAGGGCCGACTTGTCTATTAACACAGTGTGTAGGGCCCACATGATGTTTGAATTTCTACTAATAGTAGAGGGAAAAAATGAACTTTTAGGTAAAAGAATTTTGAATACATAATATTAATTTATTCATCTTTGTAAAAATACAGTTGTAAAATATAATTTTTATTTTATTATTTTTAAGGAGGAAGGGGTCTAAGAAGGCAAAAATACCCAGGACCCATGAAGGTCCTAATGTACCCTGGCACTGAGTTTATTTTCTAAGTATGATTTCTTTGTGCTCAAACTATAGACTGTGGTAAAATATTAACATTGAATATGAAGGAAATTTTCATGTTTAACACAGTGAAATTAGAATGAAATTATCAGTGGTTGAAAAGTGAAAGAGAGACCATGGTTCTGTATGATTCTGTGTATGTAATGCTTTGTCTCAACATGAAGCTTACCTGCCTGTAGGATAATTTGTTGCTAAGTAATTTAAGACCTTATGGGAAAAGTATGACTGGGGCACTGATAATGAGGATAAATATGTAAAAATCTTTATAAATAGTTCTTATAACTCCCAAACTTAAAACAATAATTATAATATACACCTAAAGAGAATATCAGTGATGTTTTTCACATTTCAAAATAGCAATGATTATATTATATTATATGCTTAGTTTTCAGTTATGTAAGTTCTATGTATGAGAGACTTTTTAGGATAAATCTCTCTCAAGTTTCAAAAAAATGCTAGTATACTTATTTTGCTTTGTGGCATAAGAATTACATGCTAACAGGTATTTTTGTTTACATCTATTTGTACATTCACAAATTTAGTGCATTTATAATTTTATAATTTGAACTTGTTGACTCCTACTTTCTGGGTCCCATTAGTCCTAGGGACACTAAATACTTGGATGCATAAGATGGTAAAGCTTCTGAAAACATTGTTTATCAAAGTCCCACTTACAAACTCCTAAATACATAGGTTTACTCAGCTTTAGCTTCATTGATGGCAGAGGTCTCTGACCTGCTGCTTCAACTCCTTTTCACAATTTCCAGGTTCCAGGTTCTGGAAGGAAGTGTTAAGTCCTGTGTTTGTTACCTTTGCCCAGGGTTGCCCAGACCTCTGCTCTTGCTCTGTCATCTGCTTTTTCTCATTGTCTCTTTAATGAGACCTAATCAGAGCAAGTCAAGGTTCATATAACATTACATTGAAATTTTTCCATTTGTCAAAAAGGTATGGAGAAGCAAACCTGAATATTTAGGTTTTTTTTTTTTCCTAAAGGGAATTTGCATCTGGGCAGGAAATCCAATATTCTTTAAGTCCTGACTGAAAGGAAAAAAGGCAAAAGCAGGTTATAACATTTATACCCCTGATATTGCTGTGCCAGTCATTAGGGCCCTGGCTGAGTCCCACACAAGAGCAAGATCACCAGCAGTGGGGCCTGGGGGTTCAGCAAGGCCGTCAGAATCAAATTTATGTGCCTTGAGGTGCCAAATATGTGAAGAATGGATAACAGTGAGTCATGCAAATAACAGTTGGGCAGTCAGTGAGATATGTGTGATTCTAGGCAAGCCTGCCAAGTGAGTGTGCAGAACTTGCAGAAGTGGGTGTCCAGCAGTGCTGTGGATCAGTGTTGGTGCTGGGGGAGGTCACTGAGAGCATGGGACTGCGGGTTGACCCTTGAGCTGGACCCAGGCAGTTGGAGGCTCCTTACCCCCACCCTTGTCCTTGGAATGTATACTCTGCTCACCATTCCCACAATGGGGGCCATTTTCAAGGATGCAGGCTTGAGACAGTAAGGTGTTGTTGAGACCTTCAGGTGTTGTTGTGACCTCCAGTCACACCTGTATATGTGACTGAACCCAGTTAAGGCTTCTGTATAAACTTTTAATATTTGGTGGGTGGGTTCAGAGATCTACTGGTCTTGTGGTTGCCCAATAAAAGCCTTGTAAGTAAGTTCCCTTGCATATTAAAACTGCCACCTACCAATCTGGAGTGGTCTGCCTCTTTCTTCGGTCTCTCCCTGACCTCCATGTATGGGGGCCAGTTTTTGAACCAACAGTTGGCCACTGGAGAGAAAGCCAGAGAGAATGGCAGACAGATCAACTTTGGTAGAGTGATTGGACATGGAGTGACTTTGAACAAACCTTGATACAACTTAGGAGAAGAGGGAGATGAAACTACAGAGCCTGACTGGCCTTGAAACCAGGAGTCATGATTAATAGGCTGTGGTTTGGCTGCCAGTAAATTTGAATTCATTACTAACTGTGCAGAGATGTCCGGGTCATTATATATACATTTTCTCTCTTTTAGGTTCTTCAGCTGGGATCAGATATCCTTCCTCAGTACAAGCAAGAAGCGCCAAAGACGCCACCACACATTATTTTACACTATTGTGCTTTTAAAACAACTTGGGATTGGGTGATTTTAATTCTTACCTTCTACACCGCCATTATGGTTCCTTATAACGTGTCCTTCAAAACGAAGCAGAACAACATAGCCTGGCTGGTGCTGGACAGTGTGGTGGATGTTATTTTTCTGGTTGACATTGTTTTAAATTTTCACACGACCTTTGTGGGACCTGGTGGAGAGGTCATTTCTGACCCCAAGTTGATCAGGATGAACTATCTGAAAACTTGGTTTGTGATCGATCTGTTGTCTTGTTTACCTTATGACATCATCAATGCCTTTGAAAATGTTGATGAGGTAAGTTTCTTTTTCTTTTTAGTACTTGAATCACATGTTTTGAGAAAATTAGGATAAAAGGAGTTTACAGATAATCCAAACTTCTTTTTAGCCACCACTTTCAATCTTCATCCTACTTAACACTTGCCATAAATTATCATATTTGATTACCTTATAATTTTCATCTGCTTTTTTTTCTTGATTTCTGGTTGAAAATACTGATTACTAGAAATATGGCTATGGTTGGAGGTTGTGGTTGAAAGAGGTGGAGCAGAAGAAAAGCCACAACATTTGGAGTCAAATATGGTTTATGAACTAGATAATTGATTGAAAGGTGATGAAATAGATGTGTGTTTTGTTTTTTTGGGGGGGAAAACTGTGGCATTTTAAAACCCTGTGCACCCATAGGTCTTTTGACTCCTTCTTCTCCAGGTAGCAGTGCTTGAGTTAACAAAAAGATACAGAAAATTTTATGGAAGAGAAATTCTTGAATTTTTGCCTTTTTGGTTTCTTTTTTATAGTTTTTGCTTTAAATTTTGTCTACATTTGTGGTTAGAGACTATATTGGATGACTTCTGATGTCTGGTCACATTCAAGATTCTACTTATTCAATGTTATCTGCACAACGAGAAATACTTAAAACATGTGTAATATCTTGAAAGACCATTTTATTCAGAGCTTCTTAGCTCCTAACCTAGTAGTGGATGATTTTCAACTTGCTACACGAAGGATGTATATAAATGAGTCAATATAGAATGTATCTATTATTAAAATATGTTCATAATAATAATTACAAACTTAATTTCCCTGAAGATTTTACTCTGTCCTCATAGACTGTTCAGATGGAAAATTCTGCACTACATTGTTGTCATTGTTTGTGTATTTGGGAGGTAGATTGCAACTGCAACTTTTCTTCAGTAACTTTTTCCATAAAATTTCTGCATTCAATCAACTTTAATGATATTAAAAATATTTCCCTGAAAGTTAAGTATAGACATTGTATTTTGATGCTGTACACGTAATTGTTACTTGAAAAATTGGGGGAAAAAAAGGAATCATAGTAATTTGTTTTCTAATTTTAGATTTTACCTACATCAAGCTTTTAAAGGTATATTTATTTCTTTCCTATTTACCTTCTGGAAGGGTTGAGAGGGGTTAATTTTGAAAATGCTAATCATATGATAAGAAGATAATAAGTCGTACTTATATGTTCACTTACTAAATGGATTAATATATTAAGATCAATGCATTAAGATTTCCATTATTTAGAACATAGGCATAAAGCTTTTAATAAAAATAATTAAAAGATTGGTTTAATTCATAGAAAAGTGAATACATTAAACAGATCACATAATAATAAATGCATTTAATATACCATACAAATACATGAAGAGATCCTCAGACTTACTGATATTAAGGAAAATGCAAAGTAAACCTACAAACTACACTGACATACCATCAGTTACCACACACACTAGATTGGTGAGTAAGGTGGCTTAGGATGTGCACTGCTCAGATCTCCTTTCATGAAAACCTGATGCATGGAGCACAGTTAGGGGATTCCTGGAAGTGGCTCCTGGTTTGGGAAAGCCAATCATTAGCATCTCTTTCAAACTCAGCATTCAGTGATATCACACTGTCACACTGGTAGCTTGAAACTGGCCACAATGGGAGTATTTACACCCAGAAAGTCGCAAATGCTATGAATAAAAACTTTTCTTTAACTTTCTGTGGAATTAGTTGTTAATCATTTACCAACACACCACTGAACCCAGTTGACTGACACCTGCTATGGTTTTCTGATCTGCTGCAGGTCACACATTGAAGCCATATTTCCCCAGCGTTGTGCCCAGCCAGTGACTAAGAATGGTAGTAACATTATGATTAGTTTACTCCTGCTCAATAAAGAGCTCCTCTATTGAGCAACTTTTGCTCTGGGACTCCCCATTTACCTGTGCTGTGGTTGAAGCTCTTTCTACACAATTCTTACTCCCCTCTTCACAGGTTTCAGACCTGCATTGTGGTCTGAAGGCTCCTCCCTCCTCCGTTTCTCCTTCATAGACATTTATCTCAGTAAAAGTCTTGCATATCTAACCCTAACTTGGCATTACTCTGTAGGAGACCTGAACTGGTGAAGCGATGGGGTGAGGCCTCTCATACATTGCTCAAGGGAATGTTGGTAAAACTTCCATGAAGAATAATTGGCAATATTTCATTTTAAAAAAGAAAAGACACTAGGGGCAACCACTAGGGGCAATCCCCTTGTTTAAGGGATTCTTTGTTATTTGCTTCCCCCACCAAACAGCCAGATTATGTACCTACCTCTTGGTTTTTCAGTTTTAGGATTTGTCTTTGACTTCTCACTATGGAATTTGAAGTTTTAGCCTCTTTCTCCCTGCCCTAACTGTACATATGCACTATTTCCATCACCTCATTCTCACAATATAGGTATACCATTCTTTTGGTTCCATAAATAGTAAGTATTTATATCATTACTACTACAAATATGCTATTTATAGTTGAACCTTCAACATGCTGTGATTACTTTTCCTTTTCTGCACTTTCCATTTTCCTGAGAGTTGGTTTTATAATTTGCTTAGTTTTATGTACTAATCACTAACTCAATCGCTAAGCTCTATGCCAGTTGTCTAAATCTCCCTCCAGTACATTGATACAAGTAATATTCTATCAACATCATTTTCTTAAACAGATCTCTCTACACTCTACCCTCCCACCTGATGGACATTTTGGCTAGCTGTAATATCCTAGGCCAGAGATAATTTCTCCTCAGATTTTGAAAGACACAGTGCCATTACAGTCTACCTTCTAATAATTCTCTTAAGAAACTTTAAGCCATTGTGACCTGTTTTCTCTTTCTGGAAATTTGATGTATCTTCTCTGTCCAGGGTTCTGAATCTTTCCAGTAATAGGCTTTAGTGTAAGTCCCATTTTCATCAGTTTTGCTGGGCACTGACTGGGTAGCCTTTTTCAATCAAGAAAAGCATGTTTTCTGTTTTCATTTTTTTCTTATGATGATTTTCTCCATCCCTTTCCCCCCTCTTTTCCATTCTCTCTCTTGCTGGAATTCCTTTTGTTCTTATACCTACTAGACTTCTCCTCTGATTCCTTTTTTTTTCTTCCCTTATTTTCCAATCTTTTATATTTTTGCCATACTTTCTGGAAGATTTTCTCAACATTATTTTCCAACTTTTCTTGTAACTAATAATGCTTTTTTTTTTGCTTAAAGTCTTTTTGGCTTGATACTAATAGAGCTAAACTAGCATTTGTATAGTATTTGATATATGTATTTCTATTATTTAACTTTTTATCATTCTAGATTATTATACTCTAGTTGTGTCTGTTGTAAATAGTCTATACATTCTAAGAGTCTTTCTAACTGGGAAGTTTAGTCTATTTACACTTATTGTGATTAATTACCTTTTGATTTTCTTAGAGCATCTTATTTTCCATTGTAAAATGCTTTTTCTTCACTTTTCTCTGTTTTTATTTTTGCTTCTTTTCTGCCATCTTTTGGATTGACTGAATTTTTTAAATCTCCTGGATTTCCTCTACTGGATAGAAGTTTTTCTGTTAATTGATTACTCTTAATATTTTTAGCATCAGTATTTGACTTATGAGTATCTTTGCCCTTCTAAATAAATCAAGGGCTTCTCTTTACCTTCTCATCTTTCAAACTATTATTGTCTTATATTTTGGTTCCACGTTATTTTTAACTTTCTCTTTCAATTATTAGAGGCCTTCTTTAGGGCATGTTTGTTGTGAGTCTTTGGGATGGTGACTCTGAGTCTCAGTTTCCATATCTGTAAAAAAAGGGAAGGAATGCTTGACTTTTTTACTTCACACAACAGTTTTAAGGAATAGATGGGAAAACAGATATGAATGATTTTTGTTTGTAGAATTGTGCATGTCTGAGGGGATGTTATTATTTCATTTGTATATGTCTGTTTCCTCAGCTTGGTGATAAGCCCTGTGATATTGAGGGATGTGTTCCATCCCCTTGGTAGTCCTTCGTTGCTCTTAGTACATATTGGTGACTCACCGACCTGAAGCAATAAAGTGTTAGCAAAGTTTTAGTAGATTGTACAATGACATAAAACAAAATAGAACTTAAAAATGAGAAATTGAGCTAGTGGTGGCTTGGGAATAGGAGAGTATGAGTCTGAAGATCACAATTTAATCCTTTGACATGTTACGAGTGCAGAATGACTTAGAGGACTTAATAACACTTTTTGTATTCAAGATTGTCTCAGTCAACATGCTCTCTTAAGACAACTTGATTTACTAGGAATTCACGAACTGGGTATGACATTCTTTAAGTGAACTGTAAGGCTGGGAAGACAGAATCCATTGAAGGAAATAATTCTGTTTGAAAAGAAGTATGTAATGTAAATTTCCTAGAAACCATAACAGGGGGTAAAAGATGTTATCACTAGGAATCCAAGGAATAGAAACAAGCTCTTTTGTAGCATGCATTTGAATACAGCTCTGGGAGGTTAGGGGGAACTGAATTATAAGACATCAGAGAAAAATGGGGCAGCTGCAGTTAACACACAGTTTGGTAGCCTGAGTGGACTTAGGAAACGTGATACATGGGGAATTTAGGGGACAATGAGTGGTATTAGTAAGTGGTAAACATGATAAACTAGGTTAGAACAAATTGAAATTGGAAAAATGATCACTTATGTATTGTTTCAGGAGACAAAATGATTGGGCCAGTGACTGTTAAGTGGAAGTATTATAAATATTTTTAATTTCCGGGAAGTTTATGGAAAATAATTTTCTAAATTATTATTTTCTTGAATTATGCTTGTCAAGTGGCCACATGTGTTGTTCCACTTTAGCATATCTGTTTACATAGCAAATTTTTATCTCTTGTCTAGTCATCAAAACAAGAATTGGAAATCAAAGAAGCTAATTATACTCATAGATTTTAGAGGCTTTTTGTCCCCTTTTGTGGAATTTCAGACGCTCTACCAAGAATAACATTTTAGAAATTGCTGTTTAATACAATTTGATCACCATTACTTTTTTATTAAAGCCTGTAGGTAATTGAAATAATGTTTAAGTGGTATAGGTAAGGATTACATAGTATTTTTTTATTTTTTATTTTTACTAGTTTTAATCTTATTAAACCCATAGAAACATTGCCAAGTCTACCTTAGAACTGATTGATTTTTCTTAACAGTGTGTTTGCTCAGCTGATAATAGACTTTTTTAAAGAGCTGTTTTAGGTTCACAGCAAAATTGAGAGGAAGGTATGAACATTTCCCATAGAGCCCCTGGCCCCACACATGCATAACCTCCCCCATTACCAACAACCCCACCAGAGTGAAACTATATTGACATATCATATTGCTATAAGTCCATAGTTTACAGTAGGTTCACTCTTGGTATTGTACATTTTATGGGTTTTGACAAATGCATAATGGCATATTGTAGTATCATACAGAGTAGTTTCACTGTCCTGAAACTCTGTGCTCTGCCTATTCATCCTTTCTTCCCTCCTAACCTCTAGCAACCACTAATCCTTTTATTATCTCCACAGTTTTGCCTTTTCCAGAAAGTCATATAGTCAGAATCATACAGCAGGTAGCTTTTTCAGATTGACTTCTTTCACTTCGTAATATGCATTTAAGGTTCTCCATGTCTTTTCATGGCTGGTAGCTCATTTCTTTTTAGTACTGAATAATATTCCACTGTCTGGATGTATCACAGTTTGTTTATCCATTCACCTATTGAAGGCTATCTTGATTGCTCCTAAGTTTTGGCAATTATGGATAAAGCTGCTATAAACTTTTGTATGCAGGTTTTTGTGTAGGCATAAGTTATCAACTCATTTGGGTAAATATTAAGAAGCACGGTTGCTGGATCATATGGTAAGAATATGTCAGTTTTGTAAGAAACTACCAAACTGTCTTTCAAAGTGGTTTTACCATTTTATGTTTCCACCAGCAATGAATGAGAGTTCTGGTTGGCACACATTCTCACCAGCATTTGGTATCATCAGTGTTTTGGATTTTAGCCATTATAGTAGATGTGTAGTGGTATCTTGTTGTTTTAACATGCAATTTTCTAATGATATATGAACATCTTTTCATATGATTATTTACCATCTGAATATCTACTTTTGTCAGGTGTCTCTTCAGATCTTTTGCTCATTTTTAATGGGGTTCTTAATTTTCTTATTGTTGAGTTTTAGGAGTTTTTTAATATAGTTTAGATAATAGTCCTTTATTATTTGCAAATGTCTTTTGCGAATATTTTCTCCCAGTCTGTAGATTGTCTTTTCATTCTTTTGACAGTATCTTTCACAGAGCAGTTTTTAATTTTAATGAATTCCAGTTTATTAATTATTAGTTTCATTAATTATGCCTTTGGTGTTGTATCTGAAAAATTATCACCATGCCCAAGGTAACCTAGATTTTCTCCCACATTATCTTCTCCAAATTTTATAATTTATGTTTTACATTTAGGTCTATGATCCATTCTGAGTCAATTTTTGTTAAGGGTATAAAGTCTGTGACTAGATTCATATTTTTTTGCATTGGATGTCCATGTGTTCTATCACCATTTGTTGAAAAAAACTATCTTTATTGTATTGCCCTTGCTCCTTTGTCAAAGATAAGTTGACTATATTTATGGGGGTCTATCTGGGCTCTCTATTCTGTTCCATTGATCTATTTGTTTATTTTTTTCCACCAATACCACGCTGTCTTGATTTCTATAGCTTTACTATAGTTGAGTGTCTGTCCTCTGATTTTGTTCTTCTCCTTCAATATTGTGTTGGCTATTTTCTGCATAGACAATTATGTCATCTGCAAACAAAGACAGTTTTCTATTTCCCCTTCCCAGTCAGTATACCTTTTATTTCCTTTTCTTTTCTTATTGCATTTGCTAGGACTTCCAGTATGAAGTTGAATAGGAGTGGTGAGAATAGACATTCTTTCCTTCTTCCTGATCTTAGTGGGAAAGCTTCTAGTTTCTCACCATTTAATATGATGTAATATGATATAAGCTGTAGGGTTTTTGTAGATGTTCTTTTTCAAGATGAGGAAGTTCCTCTCTGTTCCTAGTTTTCTGAGAGTTTTTATCATGAATAGATTTTGCATTTTGTCAAATGCCTTTTTTGCATCTATTGATATGAACATATGATTTTTCTTCTTTAGTCTGTGATGTTATGGATTCTATTAATTGATTTTTTTTTAATTAATTGATTTTTGAGTGTTGAACCAGCCATGCATACCTAGGATAAATCTTACTTGGCCATACTATATAATTATTTTTATATATTGTTGGATTTGATTTGCTAATATCTTGTTGAGGATTTTTGAATCTATGTTCATGAGAGATATTCTTTTGTAGTTTTCTTTTCTCATATTGTCTTTGCTTCTGGTATTAGGGTAATACTAGCCTCATAAATCTGGGTTAGGAAGTATTGTTTCTGCTTCTACCTTTTGGAAGAGATTGTAGGCAATTGGTATAATTTCTTCCTTAAATATCTGGTAGAATTCACTCATGAGCCCATCTGGGCCTGGTGCTGTTTTGGAAGGTTATTAATTTATTGAATCAATTTGTTTAATAGATGTAGTTCTCTTCAAAGAATCTATTTTTGTATGTGTGTGAGTTTTGGCAGATTGTGTCTTTCATGGAGTTAGTCCATATCATCTAGGTTCTCAAATTTATGGGCAAAGAGTTGTTCATATGATTCCACTTTTTTGTTATTATTATTATTATCCTTTTAATGTCTATGGCATCTGTAGTGACATCCTCTCTTTCATTTGCCATGTTAGTAATTGTGTCCTCTCTTTTTTATTTTTCTTAGTTAGTGTGGCTAGAGGCATATCAATTTTATTGGTATTATCAAAGAAAAAGCTTTTAAGATTTTATTGATTTTCTCTACTGATTTCCTGTTTTCAATTTCATTGATTTTTGCTATATTTTTAATATGTCTTTTCTTCTTGTTACTTTGGATTTAATTTGCTTTTCTTTTTCTAGTTTGCTAAAGTGGAAATTTAGGTTATTGATTATAGTTTTTATTGCTTTCTAATATATGCATTCTAAGTTATATATTTTCCTCTAAGTACTGCTTTGCTGCATCCCACGAATTTTGTTAAGTTGTATTTTCTGTTTCAGTTAATTAAAAAAGCATTAAATTTTACTTGAAATTTTCTCTTTAATCCATGTCTTACTTATAAGTGTGTTGTTTAATTTCCACATATTTTTGGATTTTCCAAGTATATTTCAGTTATTGATTTCTAGTTTAATTTCATTGTGGTCCAAAAGCAGGTATTGTATGATTTCTATTGTTTTAAATTTGTTAAGGTGTGTTTTATAGCACAGGATGTGGTCTATCTTGGTGAATATTTTACATGACCTTGTGAAGAATGTGAGTTTTTGTTGTTGTTGTTGTTTTGCTGTTGTATAAAGTAGTCAAAGATGTCAATAATAGCCAGCTAATCGATGGTGCTGTTGAGTTCTGCTCTGTCCTTACTGATTTCTGCCTGCTAGACCTGACCATCTCTGACAGAGGGATATTGAAGTATATGATAGTGGATTCATTTTATTTCTCCTTGCATTTCTATTAGTTTTTGCTTCACATATTTTGATGGTCTTGTTAGGTGCATACAATATAAGGATTGTTATGTCTTC
This sequence comes from Balaenoptera musculus, assembly GCF_009873245.2. Lineage (NCBI taxonomy): Eukaryota > Metazoa > Chordata > Mammalia > Artiodactyla > Balaenopteridae > Balaenoptera > Balaenoptera musculus. The sequence goes on along the minus strand of NC_045786.1, from coordinate 137,563,246 downwards.
TTGGAGAATTTACCCCTTTATCATTATGTAATGCTCCTGTTTATCCCTGATAAACTTAGTTACTCTGAAGAGTATGAGACTTTTAATGCAATGAAATGTATTATCTCTGGGATGATTTTACCTTCTATATGGGACTTTCTTAGTTTCTTATTAGCCTGCTTTAAAAACTTTTGCTGCAATTGTAAGTCCTATATACCTCCCAGTTCTTCTCTGCTTAAGAAAGCACATTAATAACACTAGTGCTTCTAATAATAATAAAAAACCATTTATATTTTTATCAATGATTGGATTAGTGGTTTATCAACACTTGTCTTTCATTTGTGTGCTCAGGGGAAGGTTTATGGGTGACCCTATTTTGCATCCTTCAATTCTACTTCAAGTTAAGAAGTCAAATCCAACAAAGATCTTTAGAAAACTAAGGGTTAGACCCTGTGCTCATCTCTGGAGGAATCAAGATTAGACCTTATGCTTCCTCAATGCAAAGACTCTCTCTTTCTAATAGCCTGGATTTACAGTGCCTGACACATAATTGCCATACTATATATATTTCTATTAAAGTGAATGAGGGATTGAAGCTTACAATGTTTCCTAAATATACCTGTTTCTTGTTAGTAATGGAAAAGTTAGGGCCAAAGGGCAGTCTTTGTGGCATAACCTTATCTGTGCCCCAAACTTCATTCAGACAGTAGGGCGTTATCCTTTGGCCGCTATGCTCACCTCTCTGTTCATAAGTTCCTTTCCATGAATATTCTCACTTAAATAATCTTCCAGTCATATGACCTACACTGCTAGCTTTCCATACATGTTTAGAGGTTACCTTAGGGTTTAGGTTCCTAAGCTGGGATCTCCCACTAGGAGTGCAAAACATTGTAGACTAATGAATACAAAGATGTACAAGGCAAAGTCACTGAACTCAAATGTACCTACCTTCTAGCTTGAGAGAAAAACTTTCTCAAAAATTATTCAAGAGTGTGAATAAAGGAGGAGTCAGTGTGAAGGAGGAGATGAGGTAAGGATTTGGAGAATGGGTAAGAGTCAGCCACAGGTTCCAAATTGGAGGATAGTGGCAGTAGGCTGAACTTTTAAATTCTATTCCAAGTGGAGATTGGCGGTACAGAATGTTAAGAAACAGATTTAAAGATCGATATCTTTTTTATATTTGAAAAATTTGGTGATGCTCCAGGATACATTCTTTGCATTAATTTTCTACAGAGGCAAAGCAGTCTGCCTAACTGAGGGAATTAGCTTTGGGAGGATAGGAAGTTGCAAGCAATCAGGATAGCAATAGGATTCCTTTGCTTGATTTTGTTGCTTACAGGAATAGAAATTTTTATCCGAACTGATCTTCATTCATGATGAAGGCTTCCTATTGTTAAACATTAGGAAATAATTCTGATATGGAGGCAAAGAAGGTTGAAATATATTGCAATATGTATACTATAAACCTTAAATTTTTTTTGCCTTAACTAACTACGGATACTTGCATAGAAATTGCTCTTTATCTTTCTGCATAGTAATTATCACTATGCTTGAGAATACATCATTTCCTCACTCTTCTTTGAAGGAAGTTCTAAACCTCCATCCCTACTCCCTTTGGTCTTTCTATTACTTCATTTTATTCCATGATTTTATCTCTGCTCTCATATAACACATGCTAACTCACAAGGAACATGTTTATCTTTATATTGGAATTTTTCATCTTTAGGAAGTTTGTTTATTAGACATTGTGGATAAAGGATTAACAAAACTATTTCTCCTTCTGCATTGACAGATTTTACCTTTGGTCAACTGTCTTCCTTTGTTCTCCCAGGGACTGATGAAGGAAATATGCTATCTATGTTTCTCGGCTGTATTACATGTATTTAAAAAAGATCTCTGATTGGTAAATTACATCTGGACTATGAAGAACTTTTAATGAGCTGTAAATAACCTGATGAGGATACCACAGCTTAAGGGTTGCCTGATTGATACAACTCCAAGCATATCCCTTGTGGAATTCTGAAAGCTATACCTGTGTTATTATAGGTGCTGGGTTAGGTGACATTTAAGCCTAGACCTGAAAGATGAGTAGGATTAACTAGGCAAAAGGAGTAGTTAGCGAGTTAGGGAGAGTGTTTTTAAAATTCACTTTTGGAGACCCCACCAGGTGAGAGAGAATATAAAATTTTTGAAGAAAGGAAAGACATTTTCTATAACTGGAGTACAGAGAGAAGAAGACAGAGATGCACATGGGAGACTGGAAAAGTAGGCAGGGGCAGGTTGTGTTAAGGAGTTTGGATTATTGTAAAGGTGGCAACAAGTTACTGAAGGATTTAAAGCATCTCCCAACCTGGTTTGCTTATGCATATATCATGATATTTGAAAAAAAAATCGAGACTTAGGCAATATACCTCTTTTTTGGTACATATTTTGATCATGCTTTATATTCACTCTAGACCAATGGATATTAATGAGAACATTTTTTTTTCCATAATAAGAAACATTTAAAATTAGTATATCATGGATATTGCTTAAAACAGATGTCTATCTGTCTGTCTGTCTGTCTATCTATCTATCTATCTATCTATCTACCTACCTACTATCTATCTATCTACTTATGCCACTGTGTATTGATAAGAATATAAATAGACTAAAACAGGTGGTATGTACAAGTTATTTAAATTGAGATTCTCTACTGAAGCATATTAACTAATGCAGGGAGTAATTAGGATTATTTCTCCATGAATCTCTTGGTAACATGAGTTGGAGACGTGAGTTCTGAATAGGAAGGAGGCAATAGAACTTGTTATATGGGTTAGAGGTGCAGATAACAATTGTAGTTTGCTACATTTTCTAGTTAGTTTTCTTTCAGTCTTTAAATTGCACTCTACAAAAGGAAATGGAAATGGACTATTTAGTCATTCATGTACAAAATCTACTTAGAATAAGACCCCAATGCTTATAAAACAGAGTGGTTTCTATATAATTGCCTGATATTGTGCTACCCATGAAGATTAAATAACTATTAATTATTAATTACAATATCAGTGCTAGAGGAGTCAGAAATTATTATGAGAGATTTCTGTATTGGTTAGTTTATTCTTTAATTAGTGTATTCATTTTCTTAATAAATATTTGGTGCTTACACTGTGGCAGGGAGTTCTAGAGTGTGTGCTAGGGATAAAAGAATGAACAAAACATGATATGAATACACAATCAGAAAGAGACAAATGGCACAAAGGGAACATACCTGGTCCTTTGAGATTATATAATGAAATGACCTGCTCTAGACTAAACCAAAACAGATTTTAGAACAATGGAAGCTATCATATGATTTTAAACTATGAATGACTTCAAAAGATAACTCTTATATAGTGTTCAGAATAGAGTGGACGGAGTCAAATGAATGCCTTAAGATTTATTAGAACACTTCCATAGGTCTAGGAGACAGATGCTAATAGCATGGTTTAAGGTGGTGTCAGTGGCAATGAAGAAAAGTGAATAAATTGGAAAGATATTTAGGAGTTAAAGTTAAGAGGGTTTTAAGATAAATTGGGTATGGGGGATATCAAAGAAAGGGGCAACATGAATACTTCTTGGTTTCTGGTTTGTGTAATCAAATGGCTAGTGCTTATATTTGCTTATATATTAGAAAAGAACCAGGGGCAATGTCTGGAATGGGAAGGTGGAGGGGAGAGTAGTAACATTTTTTTTTTTTTTAATGGGAGAGACATGAGATATTTAAATGTCTATGGGAAAGATGTAGTTGAAGGGGGAGTGGCTGGATTTTTGAGCAGAGGAGAGAAAGTTTAAAATATAGTGGATAGATGAATTCATAAGAAAAGTAGTAAAATTGCTAGGTAGTTAGGAGATGTTTTGAGATTGATGATAATGAATTTCTAGTGGAATCAATCTGCCCTATTGTATTACTTTCTTAAGCAGTTCTTAAACACAGCCCTGAAGAAAGCTGATAATTGAGTTAGAATTAGGGTTTTGATACAGGTTATAATGAAGAGACAGACATGCTAAGGAATTCAGGATGTATGGTGTTGTTGAAATTATGGGGCCACATAAAGAAGAAAATGGAGAATGGAGGGGTTAATAGATTGGGAAAAAGCAGATCTGTCAGTAGACTGGAGATTCATTAAGGTTGAATGTTGATGTAATTGGACGGTTTAGCTCAACATAGACGAAGATATGGTCAGAAAACAAGATGGTTCAATTCAAGATTTCAGAGCCGGAAAACGTTTTAGATATGACAAATTTCAGATTATGACCTCGGGAGTGGGCGTTTAAGGAAAAGTGAAAAGATTGTTAGAGATGAATTGGTGGAGAAACTGCGAGGCCAGATTTTCAGCAGGGTCATCCACATGGAAACTGAAGTTACGTAGGGTGAGGGCAAGCTTTAGGTGAGGTTGGATTTAAGAACTATTTAGGAGGTATATGAAGTAATAACTTGGAGTTCTTTGTTCTCATGGAATATTTACTGGCATAAATTCTTGCAAAGCAAAATAGTGACACGTTTCCCAATACAAAAGGTAAATAATATCTAACAATTGCATATTAAAATTTATTTTATATATTCATATCTTACCTATTTGGGAGAATGTCTTGTTAAAATGAGACTTCTATATCACATACATATCTATATTGCCCCCATTTTAAGTCAAACAAGTATGAAATACTGTGCACATAAATACATGTGCTTTCCTCACATTTGTATCAGTTAGCTTTTTTTCGCACGTAACAAACTACTCCAAAACTTTATGGATAATAACAATCACCATTTATTTAACTCACTTGCCTGTGACCTAACTGAGTGATTCTGCTGACTTTGGCTAGATTTGGCTTATCTCAGCTAAGTTCACCCATACATCTGTGGTAGGCTGCTGAGATGGCTGGTGGCTAACTGATCTGGGATGGCTCAGATGGATGTCATAGGGCTCCTCCTATGGTCTCTCATCCTCCAAAAGCCTAGTTGCCATTCTTCATATGGCAACTTAGAACGGCCATGGGTTCTAAGACCATGACTGGTCTTGGAGGCTATGCTTCTTGAGGTCTAGGCTTGGAACTGGCACAGTGTCACTTACACCACATTCTGTTGGCCAAAGTAAGTCATAAGGCCAGTCTAGACTCAAGTCAAGATGGGGAAATAGACCCTATCTTTTGATGGGAGAGGTTGCAAAGTCACATTGCCAAAGGGTATGGATACAGGGAAGGAAATGACTCGAGCTATTTTTTTCCAAACAACCTACTACACATCCTGTGTGCGAGAATGCTAGATGTAGGTGAAAAACCAAGCAACTGGATGTTATAAGTCTGTACTCCTGCTCTCTCACCCCCACTTAATTGTCATGTGTCCTTGGACAAGAAAGTTCTTTGATCATTCCTCTTTTGTTTATAAAGCAAGAGGGGAAGAAGGTAGGAAAGAATACTAGCTGAGTTATCTGCCTACTATCCTTAGTGATAATCAAATGAGAGAATTGATTTGTAGTTTAAATGGCTTTATCATTGTAAGCCATTATTTTTATGCTGATTACATCCCACATCTCTTTAATGTGGGAATCCACAAAAATATCCTGAAGAGTTAATAACACTGAGATATCTCCTGGATATTTTTCTTTATGCTCCTATGGCCTGAGGGGCTTTTCAAGTAAGGAAACTAGCTAGAAAGGAAGGCTGATGACTGAAAGTTCTCCATTAACCCTGCTATGTTCTATTATGCATTTGATGTGTTTGATATTCTCTTCCACCAGTGGAACCCCAGGGATTTGTGAACTAAGAGCTCAGAGGTTGGGATAGAGGCAGAATGCCACTGGAGTGCAGAGGAAGGCACAGGAAGATTGGAAAGCATGGAGTGAAATTAAGCAGAAAATGAATGAGCAGACAAAACTGGTGGAAAGCACAGAATCAAGAGGTTGTTATAAAAAGGTGTTAGTACAGAAGGGAGTCATTTTATTTTGGCCTGTCAAAGTATCCAGTATTACCTTATGGGTTAAATTAAAATTCCCAACAAGGGATGAAATATAATTTGAGGGGACTTCCCTGGCAGCCCAGTGGTTAAGACTTCACCTTCCAATGCAGGGGGTGTGGGTTTGACCCGTGGTTGGGGAGCTAAGATCCCACATGTCTCGTGGCCAAAAAACCAAAACATAAAACAGAAGCAATATTGCAACAAGTTCAATAAAGACTTTAAAAAATGGTCCACATCAAAAAAAAAAAAAAGTTTAAAAAAAATTATGTGTATTAAAAAAAGTATAATTTGAGGACCAATGTAAAGGTTATGAGGGTGAGTTATAAAATAAGTAAAATCTCTTATTTTAGATAGAGTTGAATATGACACCTCTTCCCCCCTCTCCAAATCATATGATGCAGAAGAAATCATTAATTTGAATTATGTACCATGGTGAAATGTTAACCTTAACAACACAACAGTGACTAATGGATTTTCCTTAACATTGTCTTGATATTTAAATAAAACATTCTTTAAAAATTACATCAATATTACATGTAGAGCTCAAGGAATTTCACAAAGCAAACACACCTAGTAATTCCTAGTAATGCTGCTGCATTAGGAAACAGAATATTACCAGAGCCCTCTCATGTCTTGCATAGTCACTACCCCTCCCTAAACAAAGGAAGCCACTTTGATTTCTAATGACGTCTGATCCCTAAGAGTAGTTCCATTTGTATTTAAACTCTTATAAACGGAATCATGCAATATTACTCTTTTCTGTCTAGTCTCTTTTGCTCAGTATGATACTTTTTAGATTCATTCTTGTTATTCATATAATTCTAGTCTGTTCATGTTTATTTCTGGATAGTATTGCATTGCATGAAGGTGCAATGATTTATTTATCCATTCTACTGGAGATGGACATTTGGATTGTTTCAAGTTTTAAGTATTTCATCAAATTTTAGAACAAAGTTATTAACTTTGAGTTTTGATTATAGTAATTGCATTAAATTCTTTTGGATACAAAACAGTGGAGAATGAGATAGCTGAAAAAAAACTTTCCAAATAAAGCAAGCACTTCTGTATTACTCATTTTGAATAACAGTTTCTGGTTTTATAAGTAGATGAAAGGGACACTGTGGACAAATTAAAAGGTGAAACTTTGGGGTTATGTTTGAGAGCAAAAAGGAGTTTGGTTTGACTGGAGCACTATTGCTTGGCAAAGGCATGGTTGGAAATGACCTGGCAGTGTGGACAGAAATGGGGTTGTGGACCTTGAAGGCCTATAGATATTGTGTTTAATGTCTATAATGAGCCCCTGGAGGATATGCTCGATACTGTCTTTTAAGAAGATTAATATTGCAGTGATTATTGGGATAAGGACAGGAAGACTGCACAGCAGTTGGCTATTGTGGGAAATGCATGACGAATCTGAAGGACTAGGTCCATTCCTTGCTAGCTGTGTGACTTTAGATAAGTCGTGTAACCTGTCTGAGCTTCAGTGTCCTCCTATGAACAGTGGAGATAGGAGTCCTGGTATTGTGAGAATGAAATGAGTTGGTCCATGTAAGAGAACTGCAGACTCTCTAGGGTTCTGGGGCCTCCACAGACCCCTAAGTAGGCCACTGCTGGGCCTCGGTGGGAATCAGTGGGAGGCAAAGTATTTAATCTCTTTTATTCAGTCTTATAGAGAATGCCTGTATTTAAGCCAATACTGCTGGTACTAATGTGATTTGTTAAATTGCACATTATGCTCTAGATATAGTGAGGTTCAGAATGAGATCAGATAGTGAAGTGCAAGGAGTGTGGACAAGACTGCCTATATTTGATTCTTGGCTCCTCCTCTTACCAGCTGCATGAACTTAGTCAAATTATTTAACTTTTCTAGGCTATGTTTTAGTAATGACACCTATCACATAAGATTATTAACTATGCCCCCTCCCTGCCCCACCACACACTCAATTCACCCCACCCACATTTACTTGTGTCGTAAAAAGTTTTTCATACATTTATTGAATGTATTGACTGCTTAACCTATTACCATATGCCATGCTTGGTAATTGACACTAGGTATACTCTTCAAGGGGTTTAGAGTTTCCTGGGATACCATGCATGCAAACAGAGACTTGTAATAAAGTGCTATTATGATGATGGTTGTCATAGCGATGGGCAAAGAGTATATGATAATACAAAATAAGGACACCTAACTCTCACAGTGGGTATAACAATGAAGATGGTGGGGGAAGAAAGACGATGTCAGGGAAATGGACATGGAGGAGAGAGTCTCTGCTATAAACTATAAGTAAGACCCTGGCCACCAAGAGAGTGGGAGGGAAGAGTGCTTTAAGTAGAGGGGACAAATTGTTAATGTGGCATGAAACAGCATGGGCACTCTGGAAACTACACATAGTTGAGCTTGGCAGGAGTCTAGACAGCAGGAGGAGGACTTGCTGGGAGAGATGCTGACCAGACAGGCAGATGCTAGGTCCTGAAGGGCTTTGCATGTCATGGTGGGGAGTGAATACTTGATTCTATAGGTAATGAGCTAATACTAAAGATTTTAGACCAGAGAGGGACATGATTAGATATATATGATGTAAAACGATAGCAGGCTGGTAGCCTATACAGTGTGATCACATAATTAAAGGGAGTGAGAATAGAGGTAGTATGGCTGATGGAGAGGCTATTCCTGTCACACAGTGAGAAAAAACATGAAGCCATGACCAAGGCATGACCTTGGGAATAGGAAAGAAGGGATATTTTTGAGGGATTTATTCAGGTATATTTGGAGCACTTTGAATGCTGAGATCCTCAAGACTTGATAACCAGTTGGATGTGACAGGAAAGGGGGTGCTCAGCCCCAGGTCTGAGAGACTGGGTTCATAATGATGTTGTTCACAAGAGTAGGGACATATTACCTTTTGAATACCTATGGAATGTCTAAATGGAAATGTATAGCAGGTGTTTGGCTTCTGTATCAGGAACTCATAGAAGTCAGTTGAAACATGGACATGCAGTAAATCAACCAGGAGAGGCTGAGGGTAATCATAATGAGAATCCTAACACATAAAAGAAGCATGGATAAGGTTAGCCCCAGAAAATGATTTTGAAAGAGATGTCAGCTGGGGAGTTGGCTAAGATCTAGGAGAAAGTGGTGACATAGAACCCATGACAGAGAGAGTTTACAATACTTACCAAACATTTTGTAACATTTAAATAATATTGGACATGGCTATAGAAAATGGTGCTTTTTGATTAAGTGGCGTCCAGAGTAGGTACCCCTCAGGGTGGATCACCTCCTCTTGGAGAGATCTGCCTACATCAGAGGTCAGGGGAATGTGTCCTCCCGTTATTTGGGCCTAATTTGAGTGGGTCCTGATTCTTTACATTCTAGTTGAGGGTTGTGACTAGTTTTTAGTTTAAATGGGGATAAAGGTTTCCTCTCTGTTTTTTCTTCTTTTGTTTTTAGCTGTTTTTAGAAAAAATAATTACAGTGGAAATAATTTTCTCTGTAGTATTGTGTTGGCCAAAAAGTTCATTCCGGTTTTTCTGTAAGAGCTTATAGAAAATCCCGAATGAACTTTTTGGCCAACCCAGTATTTAAATAGAAGTAACACAGTTCCTTTAAAAATTGGAGCTAAGTGGAGGACAACATCTACAATAACACTTTTTATTTTTTAATTTAACCCTCTGAGTTTTTCATGCATTTTGACTATGGGTTTCTTTAGAGCAGAAGCAAGGCATATTTGTCTTAATGTCCCCAGGGCACAACTCAGAGCCTGCCATGTAGAAATGCTCAATAAAAACTTATTTTTGTCTTTCTTGTTCATGATTATGTAGTTCCTTTTTTGAGAGCTTCCAAGCTCTCTTGAATCTTCTTACCTTTCAACATCTCATTTCATTGAATTATGCCAGTTCATCTTCTGAATTTTATTAATGCTACTCTTACTGTCTAAAGTTCAATATCCCTGCCTCCCCCAAGTGTTCAAGTGAAATAAGAATTGATTTAAGGCTGCGTATATGCCACAGCATTTGAGAGTAGGAATAGAGATAGAGCCAGGCCTAAGGTTATCGAGGTTGAGACAGAAAATGGTCAGGATGCTCCTGTTCCTTTTTTGCTTCCATAAGGTCTCCTGTTTCTACTTCTCTTTGTTTTCTCTCTCTATTTCAAATTTTTATTTTGAAAAATTTCAAATATATACTGTCATATAGAGTATAACCAAATGCATTCCCAGCCTTTTTTCACTGTAACTTTACGATGCCATAATTAGAGTCTCATTAATGTTACATCTGTTCTACTATACCAACCAGTTCCTCCATGTTGATCAGACTTAAGTTCAGAGTAGGTTATGTTAGATGCCTTGTCTCCTCCCTGGGATATAGAATTAGCAGTAAGGAAGTCATGGACTCTGTGAGACTTGGAGGTGATGATCAGATGAGAGGGTCCTGGGTCACTGCTTTGTCTTTCCCTCATGCACCAGCAATGGCTTTACCCTCTCTACCTGGGTGGCTTATCACCTGCTTCCTCAAAAAGTAACTTTGAGAACTTCACTGATTGAATAAAGTCTATGCTATGTTTCCATTTGGATAATGCTATATTTGATGTTTTAAGCTTCTTAACAAAATATGAATATTCTTGCTGCCATTCCCTTATAGTATTCTTTTCAATGACTATTGCCAGAAGATGATAGAGTTTTGTTGGTATGTTCCCATTCTAGGTTCAACTCTTCACTTTTTCACAGCTCTACAAATTTAGTGTTTATCATAACTGTGGCAGGAGTTGGTGGAAATAATGGCATTTGCTCATTCTAATATACACAGAAGTATTTCCTGTTTGCTTGACAGTAAAAGTAGGATTCCTTTTTCAGAAGTTTTGCTGTTCATAGCATTTATAAAGTAAGAAATAAAATTAAATCTTTTAGAGTACAGCAAAAGTTTTGTAGGAAGAAGAAATAAAAGGTCTAAATTCATCACCCTATTTCTATACTCTGAGTATATTGCATTTGAGCTATTTTCTCCTTTGGTTTTTCTCTGTGTTATTTATACTCCACTTATGAAAATAAACTCCATCTTCCTTACCTAATGAAAAGTTTTTTTATCTAATAATCTGCAAATATCTTATTTCCTGGTGGGAAGGAATCTGCATTTAAAAAGTTTCTTTATCACTTCAGCTTTTTGTTGTTGTTGACTTAAAGTCGGAGCTGTAGTATGTGTATGTTCTTAGTATATAAATGGTGATTGAGTTCATTAAGGTGAACCACTGTATTGTTTTCCTTAGCCTTTTCTTTTCTGAAAGTGTTGTGTCATTTCTTTTTTTTTTTAATTCAGGGAATCAGCAGTCTCTTCAGTTCTTTAAAAGTGGTGCGTCTCTTGCGACTGGGCCGTGTTGCCAGGAAATTGGACCATTACCTAGAGTATGGAGCAGCGGTCCTTGTGCTCCTGGTGTGTGTGTTTGGACTAGTTGCTCACTGGCTGGCCTGCATATGGTACAGCATTGGGGACTATGAGGTCATCGATGAAGTCACAAACACCATCCAAATAGACAGTTGGCTCTACCAGCTGGCCTTGAGCATTGGGACTCCGTATCGATACAATACCAGTGCAGGGATATGGGAAGGAGGACCCAGCAAGGATTCACTGTATGTGTCCTCTCTCTACTTTACCATGACAAGCCTTACAACCATAGGATTTGGAAACATAGCTCCTACCACAGATGTGGAAAAGATGTTTTCCGTGGCCATGATGATGGTTGGCTGTAAGTATCTTTTCTTTTATTTTCTTTAAAAAAAAAAAAACTATTGTTGTTGATAGTTCTCCAGGCTCCAGTCTCTGACAGGAGTAAATGAAACTACTTTGTCTTCAGAAAAATGTTTAATTCATATCATTTACATTGGTTTAATTTTTATTCAGCCTTAGAAAATAAAAATACACAATAATATAATTTTACTTTTTAGAATGTTTTAGCACATGAAAAGCAGTATGAATGGACTGATACAAAAATTAGAATGGGAACTCTTTGATTTAATTCTGTTCATAGCATTGTACCTGGCAGAGCTATTTCCAAAAGGAGACCAATATCTAGAAAGGCAGCATCTGGCATATTCCATAGGTTTTGTGGGCAATGCATAAAATTCTGAAAAAGTAGACAGGATCTGATGTGAGATACCCTGTTTAGAAAATGTTTTATTTAATAATTAGTTTTATGTAGGCTTTTACAATTAAGACTAGGCAAAGAGTTTATAAATCTAGTCTCCATTACAAAATTCTAGCTGGAATATATTCTGGTCTGAGAGAATGAAAGGATTAGTAAATGTAAGCTTATTTATCAATGACAAAAGTGTCTAGGATGTAGCATACAGACCTGAGAACTAAATGTCTTGATGATATTCTTGGGAGTAGAATGCTGTCTACAGGAGTGAAGGACCAAGTATTCTATCCTCAGACTGAGGCTGGATGATACAGAAGATCAGAATTAAGGAAATACGTACAAAAGAAAATGTTGAAAAATGGAGATTTTTGAGGACTTCATCACCATACACACCCTCACGTTGACTTTGATGATTTATCCAAGCCTAGTTCTGAGACCTAGAGTAACCTTGGGACTGGAGTTATTTTATTTATTTATTTATCTATTTGGCTGCTTTGGGTCTTAGTTGCGGCACATGGGATCTTTTGTTGCGGCACGTGGGCTTTTCTAGTTGTGGTGTGCAGGCTTCTCTCTAGTTGTGGTGCATGGGCTCCAGAGCGTGTGGGCTCAGTAGTTGCAGTGCGTGGGCTTAGTTGCCCTGTGGCATGTGGGATCTTAGTTGTCCAGTGGCATGTGGGGTCTTAGTTTCCCGATCTGGGATCAAACCTGTGTCCCCTGCATTGAAGGTGGATTCTTAACCACTGGATCACCAAGGAAGTCCCAGGACTGGAGTTATGATTAGTGTTATTAGCACCTTTTAAGCCTCTGGGTCATGGTAATTGGTTTTTAGTCTAAGCCATCCTCTTTGAGATTCCACATCATAGAATTTTATATTATGACACTAATGGGAAAAATGTTAGAGTCCAGGAATGTCAGCTGACTCATGGAAGGTCAGTATCTTGGGTCTAAACAAGGTACTTTTCGGAGTTCATAATGTCTGCAAGCTATTGGACACCAATGTTAACAGTTGTTTAGCCTTCTGTACTCCTTTGTACAGGTACAGAAACAAGAACACACAGGTTCTCTTTGCTGCTTAAAAGTAACAGAGGGAGAGTGAGAATTCCAAGTGCTGTTTCCTCCAGAGGCTTTTAGGAGGAAAATGTTCTTACAAAGAGATCCTGATGATCTCTTAATTAAACTACTGCCTACACACTGAAAGTGGTAAGATGTATTGGCAAAAATGGTGCTTTATAAATTCAGAAGACAACGTTTTGTCAGATGCAGTATTTATTACTGCACTACTTTTAATATTTATATAATGCATTTTGCCTTATACTTGAGCATAGTTAGATTAAAAAATTTATTTTGAATTATAGATTCACTGGAAGTTGCAAAGACAGTATAGTGAGGGCCTTTCTGCCCTTCCCTTAGTTTCCTCCAATAGCTATATCTTATATAACTCTAGTACGAGATCAACATTGGCATTGGTACCATGTGTGTATATAGTTCTGTGTTGTTTTATCACATGTGTAGATTCTGTAACCACCACTGAAATCAAGACACAGAATTGATCCATTACCACAGAGAGCTCCCTCATGTCACACTCACCCCTTCCCCCAAGCCTCCCTAACCCTGGCAACTACTGATCTGTTCTTTATCTATATAATTTTGTAATTTTGAAAATGCTGTATAAATGGAATCATGCAAAATGTGATTTTTTGAAATTGGCCTTTTCCACTCCGCATAATCCCTTGAGATCCGTCTGAGTTGTTGAGTGTATTAATAGTTTGTTCCTTCTTATTCCTGAGTAGTATTCCATGGTTTGGATATACTGCTGTTTAATCATTCATCTATTGAAGGACATTTTGATTATTTCTAGTTTTTGGCTATTACTATAAAACTTTCATGCACATTTGTGTAGTTTTTTGTTTGGACATAAGTTTTTAGTTCTCTGGGATAAATACCCAGAAAAGAGATTTCTGGGACATATAGTGTCTATTTATTTTTTTAAAGAAATTGTCAAACTATTTTGCAGAGTGGACATACTAGTGTAGTTTGATTTTTCAACAAGAGAATAACAGAAAAATAAAATCTATGTAGAGTTGAAGGACACCATTATTTACTTTGTTTCTCAGGCCCCAAAACTTGGGAATCATCCTAGTTTCTTGTTTTTCTCATGTATTACATCTATTCATGACAAGTTTTATTGGCTTTACCTTCAAAATACTCCATTCAAACCACTTCTTCAGAAATTCTTCTCAATGCTACCCTTCTATAAAAAACCACCACAATGCCAATCACTCTTATTCTCTTCCCTTTAACCTTTTTCTTCATTGTATCTACCAAGACCTGAAACCATGTTTACTCTGTTTTTCTTTTCTTCAGAATGTAAGCTCCATGACACTAGGGCCTTTGTCTACCTTTTTTGCCTCTATATACTCAACTTCTAAATAATTCTTAATGCCATGCTCAATCTAAATTTGTTGTATGATTATAATAAGAATCTCCTGTTATTGAATCCACCCCAGTCAGGTCTCTGATGAACATACATTCCAGAAAAATGCACACTCTTTGAATTTTAGCCATGATTCCTTTGTGAAAGCCCTGGTGAGCTCACCTGTATTGTCTGCCTGTGGTAGTGCAGCAGCTCCTTCAGCTGGATTGCCCCAATCTTAAGTCTCTCATGAGGCCTGATAATAAGTTCTGAGAGGCTAGTCATTAGAAGCACCAACAACCCTTTCTCCCACCATTTTTTTTTTTTTTTTTACCATCTACATTCTGAATTTACCTACATTGGAAATTTTCACATAGATTCAGTTGAGTTTTCAAAACTTCATTTAGTTCAGAGTTGGTCCCATTCTTCTCTACTTCATGTATGGCTAATTATATTGCTATATCAAAATTTCTTTCTCCTCTCTTTTTCTGTTCCTGTCTTAATTTCAAAATGAAGTTCTGGTCATAAAGTGGATCCTTTTCTTCCTGAGTTTCTGCTATCTCCTTTCAACATCTGAATAAACCAATATCTGATATCTTTTACCTGTCGAATTTGGTTTTCTTTTTATGCCTCTGAACAAATCCAGCTTCTATAGCCAGGGTGTTCCAAGGAGATGCCTTTTAATTTCCTTCTTAGTTCTTGGGTCCTTAGTAATTTCATGGAATATTTCCTTTGCAACAACCCAAGAAGCTGATAGAAAACTGTTAAGACCCATGAAGTGTTACAGTAACTTCCCACAATTCCAAAACTTATTAGACACACATGCACAAAATATCAACCAAATGTGGCTATTTCAGCTGTTTGTGATCTTAGTATAATTTTTTTCCTGAGATAGTGTTGCCAAAATCTTGGCTCCCTGTACACCGATGCCAAAATGAGATACAGAGACAGAGTTTTGGAGGAGAAAGAAAGGGTGGCTTTATTCTTTGCCAGGCACAGAGGCGAACACAGCAGGGTAGCACCTCAAGTGCTGTGCCCAGCTCCCTGGGGAATAGGGAGAGGTCTTATAGTCAGGGCTCATGGGCAGGGGTATGCGATAAGGATTAAGGTGGTAACAGTCCTGCATTCTTCTTTCTTCTGCAGTTTCAAAAGGGTGGGGTTGCTGACAAGATTAGGGTGTGTGCAGGGTCTCAGGTGGTCAGTCTCCTAATCTTGATGAGCTTCTCTGGTCCCTTTAATCTTGTCTCAGGTGGTTTCCTGGCTGCTCCTCCCTTGGTTTGCAACTGTTCAAATCTGCCCTTTGGAACTCAGGGAAGGTCATGGAGGCTGGAGTCTTGGCTATAAGACATGGGGGACAAAAAGGGCTCTGTGCCTGGGAGCCCCATAGAGCCCTGCTCAGTTTCAATAGCACCAGGGAAAACAAAGGAAAACAAACCACCAGTGTTCTCAAAACCTAATATGTGTTACCAGCCACAGACCTAGCCAGGGATTTAGCGTGTGTGTGTGTGTGTGTGTGTGTGTGTATGTGTGTGTGTGTGTGTGAGAGAGAGAGAGAGTGAGAGAGAGAGAGAGTGAGAGAGAGAGAGAGAGAGATGGAGAAAGGGAGTAAGGGAAGAGGGAGATAGAAAACCAGTTTATGCTTTCAGCTGTGCTAGGATCTAGTCAATCTGTGCCAGCTATTTGAGAAGCACCACTTGTAACCTTATAACTCAATAACTGAGAAAGATGTTTTGTCAAAAAGTTGTTGGAGATACCAAGTGCCTATTTTCTGTTCAGAAAGTAATCACTGCTTGTAAATGATAGCTTCATTTTTCTGGAGAAAGTCATCTGAAATTTTTGTGCCTTCCAGCAAAATTTAAAAATTTCAGTGGCAGCAAATCCAGTTCCTAGAGACTTTCTGAGCCCTCTTCTTTCTTTAATGGCCTTTCCTCTGAGACTCCTTGGTTCTTTCTGTTACTGAGTCCAAGCTCGCTCTGCTCACCGCGAGACAGGCCAGTAACTCGGTAGACGAGGTGTTGAGGCAAGGAAAGACGGCAGACCGAGAAGATGGCGGACTAGTGTCCCCAAAACACCATCTTATCGGGGTCTGGATGCCAGTTTCCTTTATAGAACAGAGAGGCGAAGAGTTGAGGAAGAAAAGTAAAAAGGCCATTTGTCTTGCAAAATCTTCTTGCTTGGCCTGTATCGGGGAGGGGATGTGTTAATTTCTTCTTTTCTGCAGCCATTCACAGGTGGGCAGGGTCAGATGTCTCTCTGTGAGCTGAACAAAAGCCTTTTAGTTTGTCAGGCAGAGGGTCAGGGTTCCCTGTGGCAGGCCATTATGTATGCTTACAGCTGTAGATAGTGATTATAATAAGAAAAGCAATGAAAAGCAAAGGTAAAAGTTAAAGAAACAGAACCAATGAGGAGTCAGAATTCACTCTTCCCTGTTAGATTTCTCCCCTGATGCTAAATTGCATGTAGACTCTGTCCTGGACCACAGTCTCAAAGGTCTCCTTGTTGATATCAGACAAATCTTCAAACAAAGTTTATGACCATGGCCTCCCTTCAATCCCAGTCACCTTATGTTTCCTCTTGATCCCTTCTATGTCAGCAGGATCCCAGAGTATTTCTCTTACCTACTACCTAGGGATTTCTTAGCCTTATATCCTTTGTTCCTACATTCCCTCTAGGTAGAGAATCTTCCTGCTCAGATTCCAGATCTGGAAGGGTTGTTTCTTACATAGACCGACCACCATGTGTTTTTTACCTCAAATTTGTCTTCTCTTAGTTTTGGCATGCGCTATGCCTTGAGTGCACTCCTTGGCTCTGGTAGCAGCCATTACTACCCCAGGACAGTCAGTTCTGAGTGAACCTGACTACTCTGCTGATATTCATGAAATTCACTACTAAAGGGCTTTTTGTGAAAAAGAGCATTTTCGAAGTTTAGTTCTGCAGCATTGTGGAGAATAGCATACCTTATTTTTTAGATCAAGATGTGGGTAATCTCTGCTAATTTGCTCAGTAAATACTTGATGATGCCTTCCTGAAATATTTTCAAATCCATTTCATTCATATAATCTTATTATTGAGCCCCTAGTAACTTTCTTTTTTTTCCCAAAGATTAGCAGACTGACTGATTTTGCTTCTATTTAGAAAGCACCTTCATACACTGATAATTTGTTTTGATGGCTGTAAAGCAAAGGAATATGAATTGGAATATTCTGATATGATTATCCTTTTTGTCTTAATGTATTTTTATGAATCCTCTTTTAAAGATTTATCAAGAAAGCAATTGCTTAGCTCCTTCTTCATTACTAAATAATCACATAAAATATTTTAATTTAATCCAACAATTATAAAAAACTTTACATTTTCATCTTTCACTATAATTTTATAAAAAAAGAAACAAAATAAAAATGTGAATAACTTTTTGACATAAATCATGTCCGACCATAAATTAGTTTGCTTTTGTTTGCTTTGTTTTGTTTTAATATACTATAAAATATTAAATACATTAGTAAACTTGTAGACAGTATATTTCAAAGGACTATAAGTATTTGGGTATTTATTTTATTTAAAAACATTTTTCTCTCTTTCCATTGTTGTCTGCTTAGTTGCTAAATTGAGGCATCCTACCTCACGTGGTATATAACACTCAGAATCTGTCCTGGTAGGATGCCATGCAAACTAAGTCCTTAAAAGTAAAGCAAAGCAAAATGAAAAACTACAAATATGAAAATTGCCGAGGTTTAATTGGTAGTGAGGAAACCCTGTCATAATAATGCTAATCTGCAATTTTTAAATAGGATGTAATCCATGATAGCTCAAATAGTCTCAGGACTTTCTGTAATTCACTGGCAAATGGTTTAACACATTTAGAAGAATAGCAGGAGAGTGGGATGTGTATGACAGGAAATTTGAATCTCCATGTGGGTGGTTAAGAGCCACCAGGGAGCACTTAGTTACACTCTGGTCACTCAGCGTCACGCAGAGGAGACAGATGCCACACATCATATTCTCCAGTTCATGGGCTCAGTTAGCACTCTCTGTGGGGTTCAGATAAAACCCAAGCTGAGATTATGGGCATTGCCCTTACCCCCCTCCATAGGAAATGGAAATAACTACAAGATGGTGAGACTCAGAGATTGGGAGAATACAGAATAAGGTGGAGCAAAGGCCTGTGTGACCTTGGATAGTTTTTGGATCTCTTTGGGTTTTTAATTTTTTCAAGTGTGAAATGCAGAGTTGAGATAAATAACTTTTAAGGTTCCTTTCAGTACTAACATTCTGTATATCTAAGATTCAGTTAGCGCAGTTATGCCACTGTCCTTAGAATTGGACTGGTTATTGGAGATGAGGTTAATATGGAAAAGGAAGGGGTGTCACTTAAAAGTTTTAGGGCTTTTCATATACAGTGCATATCTTGTTTTATGGAGAATAAGATATATCTTATATGGAATATATTTAATAAAGAGTTTAGAGGGAAGAACTTCAGGGAATATTATGGAGAAAAAAATTATACTTTTGGAAAGAGCAGTGTTTTTCCATATAGAAGTTAGGAAGCTAGGAAGACTGAAAGGCATTTGCCTCAGGGCATAGGAATAGACCCCAGGGAGAGTGCCCAGTGGGGACTCTGAAGGATATTTGGCCTGGATGGATATCGAGGCAGGTTAAAAGTGAGTTGTTACACTTTTCCAAAATTAAAAAAAAAGTTTCTTTACAAATCTTAACATGAAACTTTAGGTGACACAGATATAATATCTTTAAGTTATGTGTTAAATTTTTTCTTGCCCTCACTATTGTGGTGTAGGTAGGAAATGGAGTGTGAGCACACTGATTTTTAATTCTGGTTTTAGTTTTAACCAGATGGAGAGAGCTTTAAGCTTAATGTTTATTTTAGAAACTGGGTCAATTCTTTGTATCTGCTTTACCCCTGCTTGTAAAAAAGACTTCTCTTCTTCTTCTCTTTTCTTTCTTTCTTTTTTTTTTTTTTTAAATAATCATTCCTGCCTTACAGGGTGGGTTTTTAAAATTTATTTATTTATTTATTTATTTATGGCTGTGTTGGGTCTTCGTTTCTGTGCGAGGGCTTTCTCTAGTTGCGGCAAGTGGGGACCACTCTTCATCGCGGTGCGCGGGCCTCTCATTATCGCGGCCTCTCTTGTTGCGGAGCACAGGCTCCAGACCCACAGGCTCAGCAATTGTGGCTCACGGGCCCAGTTGCTCCGCGGCATGTGGGATCTTCCCAGACCAGGGCTCGAACCCGTGTCCCCTGCATTGGCAGGCAGATTCTCAACCACTGCGCCACCAGGGAAGCCCCTTCTCTTTTCTTTAATGAGCTGTGTATCCCATGAAGAAAAATATTTCATGGAGCCCAAAGTTCAGGGTTATAGGCACCTTTTTTTATGGTTTAGTAGTTTCAGATGTACAGTCCAGTAGTTTGAAAAAGACTGTGATGTGGACTTTACTCCCTGTTTCTTATTCAAAATAGAACTTGTATCTTTTGCGGGAATGTTCTTTAATACTCATGTTTCTTTTTATGCCTAGTCACATTTTCACAAAACCTCTCAGATTCTATAAAGTTTGAGTTTTCCCAGAAAACAACAGGAAATGTTCTCATTCGCCTATTAAGTAGCCCACCTCTTTGCAAGGATTTGGTCTCTGGAACTACCTTGTGTCCCTGTATTACTCAAAATTATCGAATTCATTCAGCATTATGCCAGGTGTTCTGGTAGTTATTGGTATTAGGAAGACAGCCTGGATACTTCCTAGCCCTCAATAAGTTAGCAGTATGGTGAGTGTCAGACAAAAAAATATCACTGAATCCTCTCTCTCTCTCCCTCTCATTCTTTGCAGCCCCATCTCCATTCCCATCTCAGTTTCCATCCCCATCGCCGTCCCCGTCCCAGTCCCTATCTCTCCATCTCCATCTCCCTCTCCCTTTCCATCTCCATCTCCCTCTCCATCTCCATCTCCCTCTCCATCTCCATCTCCCTCTCCATCTCCATCTCCCTCTCCATCTCCATCTCCCTCTCCATCTCCATCTCCATCTCCCTCTCCATCTCCATCTCTATCTCTATCTTCATCTCATCTCTTTTTGTACTGTGAACTAAGAGCTAAGACTTTGAACAGGTGAATAAGGAACTTGGGCTGAAGAGTAAGGCTCGTAAGAACAGAGTCTCTGGTTGTCCTGTTTATTGTATTTTTAGCACAGAGTATTGTGCCTAGTTGGTAGCTGTGCTAATTAAACATATGTTGAATAAACAAATGAATAAACAAGTTCACCTGCCTCAGCCTGAGGAATCCAGGAAGGTTTCTAGGAGAAAGTGACTCTTGAGCTCAGAATACAAAAACAAGTCGGTGAATGAGGCAGGATTTAGGTACTTTCCAGGTAAAGAGAACCCATGTGAAAAAACATAGGAATGAACTGGGTTGGCTTTTTCTGCTGCACTCCGTGTATTTCACTTTGGCTTGAAGAGAAAGTAGATGTGGATGGGGAGGAAGAAAGGAACCAAGGTGCCAAAATGCTTTGTATAGCTTGAGAAGGAGTTTGTCTTTTATCCTAAAGGTTATGAGCTAAAGAAGAAGGATTTTGTTTTTCAGTGCAGAAGATAGTTTGGAGGAGATACAGGCTGTGGGCAGAGAAGCAAGTTGGGGGCTGTGGCAGTAATCTAGGAAGACATAAATGAGGTGGTAGGGATAGGGAGGATGGTACGGCTTAGAATTGGTAAAATCTTTTTTTTTTTTCTTTTTTTCTGTAAAGGGCCAGATTGTAACTGTCTTAGGTTTCAAGGGCCATAATGTCTCTGCTGCAACTACTCATTGTGCTGCTGTGGTGCTAAAGCAGCCATAGACGGTACACAAACCAATGAGCAGAGCTGTGTTCCAGTAAAGCTTTAAGCAGGTGGCATTTGGCACGTGACCCATCGTTTCCCATGGTCTAGCACAGACAGTATCGGCTGTGAAAAGACCATGGACTTTGGAGTCAGACAAATCTAGGTTCGATTTTTTTTTAATCACTTATTAAGAATTTACATCAATTATCTAAACCATCATCTGTAAAAGGGAGATAATAGTCCCTACATTACAGAGTTATTTGAAATACTCAGTAAGAGATTGTATGTAAAGTTGCTGAAACATTTTTTTAAGTTGTTATGGTGATCGAACGAATGAGTGAGATATGGTAGAAGGAAGAGTTCAAAAGCACTTGTAGATTTCTGGCTAATTCAGCTGAGTGAAAGACAAAGCTCTTTTCTAAGATGAGAAAGAAAGCGCAGGTATTACTGGGGCAAGAGTGCAGTTCTTTTTTGGACATGTTGAGTGTGAGGGGTCTTCAGGTCATTTGTTAGAGATGTACATGAGGTTAGAAGTGATAGAAGTTAGAAGTGTGGCTTTGGGTTCCAGAGACATGAGGCACTGAGAAATCTCTTTAGGAATCACAGTGTCGAGAAAGGAATTGTTGTCGAGAGCGTGCAAGATAGAGCCAGAATGAAGCTGGCCAAGGGTGGACCCTGGAGGAAGGAGAGCCAGAGAGGTTAGGAAGAGAACCCAGAGGGGTAAAAAGGAAGCATGGATCCAGAAGAAGGGTTTGTTGCTAACAAAGAATGAGAGAGAACTTCAAGAAGTAAGGGGGAACAGCAAGACAATGGATATTGAATCAGGGGCAATCTGGCTGGAATTAGGAGGCCATGTGACCTTCCATGAGTAGTTTCATTGGATAGTTGAAGGGAGAGAGCCACAGCGGCATTTGTCTTTATGAGCTCTAAGTCTTTTTTTGTTTTCTATGTGAAGGAAAATAATTTTAATCAGTAGCCGTTAACCTAGTGCAGGTAGACTATGCTTGTACCGTATTTTTCACTGCCGGTGTTGCTTTTATCTGAATCAACTTTCAAGTTCAATAAAATATATTTAAATTAGATTATTAGGTGTATTATATATGCATGGAGTTTGAGAGGAATTTCATGTTACAAAATAGAAAAACAAAATACTGACTTTGAGAGAAGTTTTTTATGAAATCCCACTTTCTAAGAACAGGCATTTTAATCAAGAGAGAATTTTATTTACTGATGACTACAAGATGATTTGGGACCTTAGAATAAATTTAGTTTTGATTTTTGTGAATGTATATTGCCTGGGACAGGTTGTTACCTTGTAGGAGAAGTGGTGCTCTGCCATAGAGAGCACTGGGGAATTGCATGATCCTTACATAAGTAGTATCAAGGATCAGTGGACATATGATTTAAATTTTGCTGGAGATAAAATAGTTAGATTTTTTTCCCACAGGTTGAAGGACTAACAAATCCATAGATGAATATATTTAGAACATGTTAAGATAAATATTATCCCCAATGACCTTTATGCATGGATTTAAGAACTGCTTTGGAATGCTCCAAGAGGGAATTTTCTTTGGGGCAATTTCTAAGCCAACTAGTTCCCAAGTGACTGCTTCTTACCTACTTACTTAATTTTTACAAATATTGTGGTAACTGAGGTAGGCCTCCCTTGGAGTTCAGGTGCCAGGCACACGGTCTTGGGTTTGGGCTGTGTGTGTAGGAAAGAAGATTTCTATGGGATGAGAACTATATCCAGGTTGACTCTTTGGAAATATTGGAGACTTAAAAATTCTCTCTGAAGATAGCTCTGGAACTACCCTTTTAGATCCTATCTTCTTTAAAGTCAAATTTATGTTTAACAACCCCCAAAAGGCTTAATATGTGAAAGTCTAATTTGGGAGACTTACAGATTTAAAATGAATCTGTAAGGGAAGGAAACTTAAACTCATGCCTCTGGTTAGACTTTAGCAAAGCAGACAGGTCTAGTGTTGACTCTTTTAATGAGCCTTTGGGGTGGAAGCCAAGACATTGGGGACTTTTCTTATACTGAGCTGTGTATGTGTTTGCCTGTCAGATTCCTTAGAAAAGGCCTCAAAGGACCTTCATAGTAGGTGTGTTCCCCCAACTCCTTCCCTTAGGAGGGCCAGCCTTGAGAATAACATCACTTCCCTGCACCTCTCCCCACCATTACGCACACTGACTCTCTAGATTCCATCATCCCTAAACAATTCTCAATCTGGATCTACCTGCCTCTTTTGCTCCTGTTCCAGGATTGCTGAGCACTAGCTGGAATAAACCACACAGCCCTGTGAATAGGTGCCACTAAAATGCATGGTTCACAACCTTAGGGATCTTTACTTATTTTAGGTCATCTCCTGCTCACGTTTGCTGAGCAGCTATTCTTATGCAACTCGCAATGTTTTCTTTCCACTTCTCTAAACCTATGATGACCCTTCTTCATCTCAGCAGATGGCCCCCCTTTTATTTCTCTGAAAAAGAAAGGACAACTGTAGCAAACATGCACTCCTTTTGTTCCTGACCCCCTTCTGACAAAGGCAGGGTAGAGGAGGGGGACGGGGACTGAGAGGGAGGGGGTGGGCAACACACACAAAACCTTGTAGGCCAAGGTAGTGGCTTTTCTTCTGACTCAGATGGGGGACTTTTGAAGGTTTGGGGCCAAAGAGTGGTATGATTTGTCTTATGTTTTATAAAGATCAATCTGGCTGCTGCGTGGAAGATGAGCTATAAGGGGACAAGGATGCAAGAGGGCAGACAGGTTAATAGTCAAGTTGAGAGATGATGGTGGTGGTAGTTAGAATTGATTAGATTCTGGACAAATGGTTAGGACCAATAAAATGTAAGGGTATGAGAGAAAGTGAAGGTCAGTATTTACTTTTAGGCTTTTGGTACAAACAACTGTGAAGCTAAGTTGTGCATGGTCATTTGTCATGACTAATGGGCAGTTACATGTATGAACCCAGAGTTCTGTGAAGTGGTCTTGGGTGTGGACATAGATATGCTTTGTCTCTTGATATTTTATTTCCTACAGTTTTTTGCCCTTCTTTTTTCTGTGTTGTCCATCTCTCTGTCATTCTACTGGCTCTTTCTCATCAGCCCATAAACACGGTCATGTCTCTTCAATCCTAAAAAAAATACACGTATGTGAATAAAACACTTGACTTTGCACTCTCTTTAACTATTGACTATCTACCAATTCTTCCCATTTTAAGTAGGCTTCCTAAAGCATGTGTCTTTACTTTCTTATCTCCATTTTCTACCTATTGAAAGTGGACTTCTTCTCCTGTACCACCTCTCAAAGTACATTTGCCAAATTTCACAAACACCTTTTCATGCATATAGAGACATCTCCCTTGGCTTTGTCGACCTAAAAAACAAGAATCCAGTTCAAGAGGCAAAGTATTTATTTGGGATAAAAGAATTACAATTGAGGGTATACATATATAGGTAGAAACCCAAATAGTGTTCTGATTATATGAGAGGGGCTCAGGGTTTTCTCTCATGAAAAAGAAAGGAAGATGAGGTAAGTTGTTGTTTTTTAGAAGTGTTCATTGGTACAAGATGATGTAAAGCTAGATTTGTACTTCATTGATTGGTCAGGTGACGTAGTCACTAGGTAAATGTTCATTTATCAATCCTTTCAATAGACAGGATATTCTGGTTTCTTTTGCTTACTTCTTGGAATGGTGGCAGATTGGTCCAGTTCAGAGGTACAGAAAATGGGACGTACAAGGTTATTCCTCTGGAATGGTTGTTCCGGCTCTATTTTAAATGGCTTTACTAATGTCATCTTTCACAGCTTCTTTGATGTTTATCTCTCCCTGGTTCCCCTCCCACTGCTCTGGCTATTTCTTCTCTGTTGCTTTGTTGGATCATTATACTCTGTCTCTTAAATATTGAACACTGTGATACTGGCAACAAATTATTGAAAGATCAAGGGCAGCTCTCCTGATAGGCTGAGCAGTGTCTCCCTACCAGGAGTGATTTAAGGGAGCCAGCCATCTTTCAAATATATCCCTGATCACTTCACCTGATGATCCCTGCTTTGCACGTCCTTCCCTCCAGAAGGCCCCTGTGAAACTGTCATTTTGTTCTCTGAAAGGTGGAAGTCTCTAGCCCCCATCAGCATGTCAGCACAGACATGTGCTGTGCTGACAAACTAGCTCACTATCACAATGAAGAGAAAAGAGATGCTGAGATTTCAAAGGAGGGTGGAGAAAGCATTTGGAGCATGGGGTGCTGCTTGGCAGGCAGGGGCAGAAAGGAGCTAAGGTGATGATGCCAAGAGGGAAGAGACTCTTCCAGAAGGATATTTTTTTCTTCCGACCTCTATGGTGGGAAAATAATCAGGGATTGATGATTCATGCCCCCTTTCTCTGGTTTCCTGCCATGAGAACCTTCTTCCAAAGTCTGTCTAAAGTATCCCTGCCCTTTATTTATATCCCATTATCCCTTTATTATGGTCTGTAATTATATTTTTTGATTCTTTATATATTTACTGCTTGTCTCTCCAGCTAGAATGGGAGCCAGGAAGACAGGGAGCTTGTCTATTTGATTCAACTCTGTATCTCTGGTATAACAGGAACATAGTAGGTGCTCAACAAATTCTTTAGAAATGAATGAATGGATTTTGGTACTCCATATGTGAAAAGTTGTAAATTAAGAGCAAAGCAAAACCATACTGGTTCTCCAGAACTGAGATTTTAGTGTTGGGTTTAAATAGACATACAATAAAACTTAGATATATGAATATGTGATTGACTTCAGTTTTCTGTAACAGAGCTCACTTAGTTTGTGACCCACACTCCCCTACTCTTTTCTACCTTTCAAAGTGCCCTTTGATGCTGCATCTGTCCTGTGGTTGTACCTGTCACTCTGTGTCTATCATGTCCCAGAATTCTGGATGGGAAGTAAGATACACTTCTCTGTTGTTTTCAGATTTCCCCTCAACCTATTTTAGGTTTCTTTTTTTCACCTGTATTTCTTTCTATTCTGCCCACCTAGGTTTCACTGCCCCTTCCTCTGACCCCATGTTTTCTGGGAAAAGAGCTAAGATTTAACAATAAAAACAAAGCACAATAAGAATAACAACAAAAAAGCCATTTGCTATCTCAGGGGCCTGGCACTTGCCAAGGAAATATATGCTTTCAAGATTATTGTTTTGGCTATGGGATTGAAAAATGTCTAATTTGAAATTCAAAGCTATGCTGCTTTCTTTGTTCTCAGCTGTATTTACACTTTCCTTGAAAACTGACTGCCACTGTTTCAGTGGCAGGATGGCAGAGGGGCCATTAGGAAGAGCAAGGGATTAGAGGGATGAAAATACTGTGTGTGCGTGTATGTATGTGTGTGTGCACACACACATACACACACAATCTCACGTGTTCCTCATCCTCAATCATAAGTGAATTTCTGGCATAAGTGAATGAATTTGCCGCACTCCCAATCTCTTTCGTTTCATTGCTTATAGAAGGGAACCACCTGGGAATTTAAGTGGTTTGGAAACAACCATTTGTACCATAGACAGAATTTGAATATTCTGTTCTATAGAGGCAACATAAGGTTAGGACTCTTTCAACTTAGGTCAGAAGCAGAGATAATCATTTTTTGGTTTTTGTTTGCTAAAGAAAGAAAATCATATAAGTGTATTTTAGAGAAATATGCATCTTAAAACAAGTATTTCCATTCATCCAAAGAGAGATTTTACTGGATTTTGATGTTTGGTGAGAGGCTTCCTATAGCTGTGTGACTCTAACTGTTAGTTTAGTCATCAGAGAGAAATTCCCAGAGGAAAAAAAGGTGGTGATTGTAATGGAAGTTGGTTAATATGACAGCACCAGACAAGACAGCTGAGATAAACAAGAAAGAACCCAAGTCACACAGAGGAAGGGACGGAAATCCCAAATATTTTCTGAACCTCTGGTGTTCCTGGCTTCTTTTTAATTTAATTTGCAAGGTAATTCAGATTATCTGCCTGTTTTGTTTTTTTTTAATTTAATTTTTACATCAAAGTAGTACATACACATAAAGAGTCAAATAGTACTTTAAGGTTTATTTTGAAAAATAGAGGTTTACTTTTCTCCACACCTTATCCCATTTCCCAGAGACTACTTTAAAATATTTTTACTTTTGGGGTAATATTTATCTTTTTTTTCTCTAAATACCATGATTATTGGAGAGGATTTTCAGTTTCAGTCATTAGCTATTGACTTCCATCTTTGGATAATGCCCCCTGTCCCTTAACCACCACTTCATACACATATATACATTTCCAATTTTCTATCTTCTCAGTATACTTAGATCATGCTTTTGATTGAATCAATAGTCTGTGTTCATTTTTATGACTTGCAAACACTATTTCTATCTGAGTTGTGTGGTATTCTATCATTATTTTCCCATGCCACATTTGGTTTTCCCCAGGGTAATTATGGTCATCAAATTTTTTTCTTAGCTTTCCATGTGCTTCTCTTTATTTCATTTCCAAAGTCTCCTGTATTGTGTAGCTCTTTCTCGATATGCTCATATTAGGTAGTGATCAACATCTTGTATTTGGAGGCACCTTTCTTGGAGCCTTCTGACTATTCTGACCTAATCTCTGGAGACTGATCCACAGCTCTTAGCCTGATACCTCCCTTCATACATGATCTTCAGGATTCCCTTTGCCTTTCTTTTTTATGGACTCCTTGTTTTCTATGTCTGTTTTCAAGAAAGAACTCTTACAGTATTAGCCTTCAGAGAAAGGATAGATAAAAGATATTTGGGAGGGGGGAGGATTATACATGTGTTAAAATGGCTTTCATTTATCCTTACACTTAATTGAGAGTTCATCTAGGTAGAGATTTAAAGGTTAGAAATGATTTTATGTCAGAATTTTGGGGCATTCCTCCTTTGAATTTTGAATGGAACTATTCAGAAGACTGATTCCAGTCAAGTCTTTTTATTTTTATTTTTTAAATTGAGGTATAACGGCCTGTAACATTTTTATTAGTTTCAGGTATATAACATAATGATTTGGTATTTGTATACATTGTGAAATGATCATCACAATTAGTCTAGTTAACATCCATTACCTTACGTAGTTACAAAAATTTTTATTTCTTGTGACGAGAACTTTTAACATCTTCTCCGTTAGCAACTTTCAAATATGCAATATGATATTATAGTCACCACGCTGTACATTACATCACCATGACTTATTTTATAACTAGAAGTTTGTACCTTTTGACTCCCTTCACACAGTTCTCCCACCCCCTACCCTCTGTCTCTGACAACTGCCACCAACCAATCTATTATCTGTATCTATTATCTGTGAGCTTGGTTTTTTCATTTTTTTGTTTCTGTTTTTTTTTTTTTTTTTTTTTGGCAGGATTTCATTTTTTCATGGTTGAATAATATTCTGTTACATATATCTATATACCACATTTTCTTTCTCCATTTGTCCATTGATGGGCACTAAGGTTTGTTTCTATATCTTGGCTATTGTAAATAATGCTACAATGAACATGGGGATGCATATATCTTTTCCAGTTAGTATTTTTATTTTCTTCAGATAAACACCCAGAAGTGGAATGGCTAGATCATCTGGTACTTCTATTTTTAATTTTTTGAGGAATATTTATACTGTTTTCCATAGTGGCTGCACCAGTTTCATTCCCACCAACAGTGCACAATGATTCCCTTTTCTCCACATCCTCACCAACACTTGTTATTTCTTGACTTCTTTGTAATCGCCATTCTAACTGGTGTGAGGTGATATCTCATTGTGTTTTTAATTTGCATTTTCCTGATGATTAGTGATGTTGAGCATCTTTTCATGTACCTGTTGGCCATTTGTATGTCTTCTTTGGAAACATGTCTATTCAGACATATTTAAATTGAATTTTTTTTTTTGCAGTTGCGTTGTATGAGTTCTTTATACATTTTGAATATTAACTCCTTAAAAGATATCTGAGATGCAAATATTTTCTCCCATTCAATAGGTTGCATTTTCATTTTGTTGATGGTTTCCTTTGCTGGTCAGAAGATTTTTATTTTGTTGTAGTCCCACTTGCTTATTTTTGCTTTTATTGCTTTTGCTTTTGGTGTCAGATCGATTCAAATCTTGATGCTTGTAAATAATATATTTTTCTCTCTTCTTACTTTCTGGAAACCTTTAAAATCTTTTGGTACCCAGTATTAGGAAATACTATGGTGATGTCTTTTTCTTTGGTTCTGTTTTCATCCACTTTTCTAGATTCTCAATGGGCATGTTTCATCATTTGGATATACCTATTTTTCACTCCTGGGAAATTTTCTTGAGTTATTTTCTTGACAGTTCCTCCTTTTTCTTATCTTTATTGAAACTCCTACTGTTTGGAATTCGAGTCTTCTGGATTAATTTTCTAATTTTCTTATCCTCTTTCTATGATTTTCTGTAATTTTGTCTTTTTTTTTCACTCTATGGTCTAGA
Organism: Balaenoptera musculus; assembly: GCF_009873245.2. Lineage (NCBI taxonomy): Eukaryota > Metazoa > Chordata > Mammalia > Artiodactyla > Balaenopteridae > Balaenoptera > Balaenoptera musculus. Next base: position 137,533,468 of record NC_045786.1, on the reverse strand, counting down.
AGTTTTCCTCAAGTTCATTTTCTAATCCTTCTATTGAATTTTTTTTTTCTCCTAGCCTATGTCAATTTCCAAGAGCTCTCAAGCTTTATCTTTGTTCCTTCTTATAACATGCTGTTTTTGTTTCATAAGTTCAAAATCTCCTCTCTTCTCTCTGAGGATGTAGGAGAGTTTATATACAGTTTTCATATCCTCACATAGTCTCTGTTTCCTTTAAGTTGATTTTTGGTTTGTTGGTTTTGGTCTCTGTTTCTCATGTTGGAGGCTTTATGCAGATGTCTAGGAATCCTGGCTTTCTTTTTATGGCTGAATTTGTGAGTGTGGCCTTAATGTAGGGAGATCTGATTGGGTCATTTTGTGGGGAATACTCAATATCACTATTTTTTTTTTTCTCTTTGTCAATCCCAATCGCCCAATTCAGCACACCACCATCCCCACCCCACCGCAGTTTTCCCCCCTTGGTGTCCATATGTCTGTTCTCTACATCTGTGTCTCAACTTCTGCCCTGCACACCGGCTCATCTGTACCATTTTTCTAGGTTCCACATACATGCATTAATATACGATATTTGTTTTTCTCTTTCTGACTTACTTCACTCTGTATGACAGTCTCTAGATCCATCCACTTCTCAACAAATGACTCAATTTCGTTCCTTTTTATGGCTGGGTAATATTCCATTGTATATATGTACCACATCTTCTTTATCCATTCGTCTGTTGATGGGCATTTAGGTTGCTTCCATGACCTGGCTATTGTAAATAGTGCTGCAATGAACATTCGGGTGCATGTGTCTTTTTGAATTACGGTTTTCTCTGAGTATATGCCCAGTAGTGGGATTGCTGGGTCATATGTTAATTCTATTTTTAGTTTTTTAAGGAACCTCCATATTGTTCTCCATAGTGGCTGTATCAATTTACATTCCCACCAACAGTGCAAGAGGGTTCCCTTTTCTCCACACCCTCTCCAGCATTTGTTGTTTGTAGATTTTCTGATGATGCCCATTCTAACTGGTGTGAGGTGATACCTCATTGTAGTTTTTTTTTTTTTTTCTCATTGTAGTTTTGATTTGCATTTCTCTAATAATTAGTGATGTTGAGCATCTTTTCATGTGCTTCTTGGCCATCTGTATGTCTTCTTTGGAGAAATGTCTATTTAGGTCTTCTGCCCATTTTTGGATTGGGGTGTTTGTTTCTTTAATATTGAGCTGAATGAACTGTTTATATATTTTGGAGATTAATCCTTTGTCCGTTGATTCGTTTGCAAATATTTTCTCTCATTCTGAGGGTTGTCTTTTCGTCTTGTTTCTGGTTTCCTTTGCTGTGCAAAAGCTTTGAAGTTTCATTAGGTCCCATTTGTTTATTTTTGTTTTTATTTCCATTACTCTAGGAGGTGGATCAAAAAAGATCTTGCTGTGATTTATGTCAAAGAGTGTTCTTCCTATGTTTTCCTCTAAGAGTTTTATAGTGTCCAGTCTTACATTTAGGTCTTTAAACCATTTTGAGATTATTTTTGTGTATGGTGTTAGGGAGTATTCTAATGTCATTCTTTTACATGTAGCTGTCCAGTTTTCCCAGCACCACTTATTGAAGAGACTGTCTTTTCTCCATTGTATATCTTTGCCTCCTTTGTCATAGATAAGTTGACCATAGGTGCGTGGGTTTATCTCTGGGCTTTCTATTTTGTTCCATTGATCTATGTTTCTGTTTTTGTGCCAGTACCATATTGTCTTGATTACTGTAGCTTTGTAGTATAGTCTGAAGTCAGGGAGTCTGATTCCTCCAGCTCCGTTTTTATCCCTCAAGACTGCGTTGGCTATTCGGGGTCTTTTGTGTCTCCATACAAATTTTAAGATGATTTGTTCTAGCTCTGTAAAAAATGCCATTGTTAATTTGATAGGGATTGCATTGAATCTGTAGATTGCTTTGGGTAGTATAGTCATTTTCACAGTGTTGATTCTTCCAATCTAAGAACATGGTATATCTCTCCATCTGTTGGTATTATCTTTAATTTCTTTCATGAGTGTCTTATAGTTTTCTGCATACAGATCTTTTGTTTCCCTAGATAGGTTTATTCCTAGGTATTTTTTTTCTTTTTGTTGCAATGGTAAATGGGAGTGATTCCATAATTTCTCTTTCAGATTTTTCATCATTAGTGTATAGGAATGCAAAGGATTTCTGTGCATTAATTTTGCATCCTGCAACTTTACCATATTCATTAATTAGCTCTAGCAGTTTTCTGGTGGCAGTTTTAGGATTCTCTATGTATAGTATCATGTCATCTGCAAACAGTGACAGCTTTACTTCTTCCTTTCCGATTTGTATTCCTTTTATTTCTTTTTCTTCTCTGATTGCTGTGGCTAGGACTTCCAGAACTATGTTGAATAATAGTGGTGAGAGTGGACATCCTTGTCTCGTTCCTGATCTTAGAGGAAATGCTTTCAGTTTTTCACCATTGAGAATGATGTTTGCTGTGGGTTTGTCATATATGGCCTTTATTATGTTGAGGTAGGTTCCCTCTATGCCCACTTTCTGGAGAGTTTATCATAAATGGGTGTTGAATTTTGTCAAAAGCTTTTTCTGCATCTATTGAGATGATCATATGGTTTTTCTTCTTCAATTTGTTAATATGGTGTATCACATTGATTGATTTGCATATATTGAAGAATCCCTGCATCCCTGGGATAAATCCCACTTGATTGTGGTGTATGATCCTTTTAATGTGCTGTTGGATTCTGTTTGCTAGTATTTTATTGAGGATTTTTGCATCTATATTCATCAGTGATATTGGTCTGTAATTTTCTTTTTTTGTAGTGTCTTTGTCTGGTTTTGGTATCAGGGTGATGGTGGCCTCATAGAACGCGTTTGGGAGTGTTCCTTCCTCTGCAATTTTTTGGAAGAGTTTGAGAAGGATAGGTGTTAGCTCTTCTCTAAATGTTTGATAGAATTCACCTGTGAAGCCATCTGGTCCTGGACTTTTGTTTGTTGGAAGATTTTTAATCACAGTTTCAATTTCATTGCTTGTGATTGGTCTGTTCATATTTTCTGTTTCTTCCTGGTTCAGTCTTGGAAGGTTATACCTTTCTAAGAATTTGTCCATTTCTTCCAGGTTGTCCATTTTATTGGCATAAAGTTGCTTGTAGAAGTCTCTTAGGATACTTTGTATTTCTGCAGTGTCTGTTGTAATGTCTCCTTTTTCATTTCTGATTTTATTGATTTGAGCCCTCTCCCTCTTTTTCTTGATGAGTCTGGCTAATGACTTATCAATTTTGTTTATCTTCTCAAAGAACCAGCTTTTAGTTTTATTGATCTTTGCTATTGTTTTCTTTGTTTCTATTTCATTTATTTCTGCTCTGATCTTTATGATTTCTTTCCTTCTGCTAGCTTTGGGTTTTGTTTGTTCTTCTTTCTCTAGTTTCTTTAGGTGTAAGGTTAGATTGTTTACTTGAGATTTTTCTTGTTTCTTGAGGTAGGCTTGTATAGCTATAAACTTCCCTCTTAGAACTGCTTTTGCTGCATCCCATAGGTTTTCGGTCGTCATGTTTTCATTGTCATTTGTCTCTAGGTATTTTTTGATTTCCTCTTTGATTTCTTCAGTGATCTCTTGGTTATTTAGTAACGTATTGTTTAGCCTCCATGTGTTTGTGTTTTTTACGTTTTTTTCCCTGTAATTCATTTCTAATCTCATAGCGTTGTGGTCAGAAAAGATGCTTGATATGATTTCAATTTTCTTAAATTTACTGAGGCTTGATTTGTGACCCAAGATGTGATCTATCCTGGAGAATGTTCCATGCACACTTGAGAAGAACGTGTAATCTGCTGTTTTTGGATGGAATGTCCTATAAATATCGATTAAATCTATCTGGTCTATTGTGTCATTTAAAGCTTCTGTTTCCTTATTTATTTTCATTTTGGATGATCTGTCCATTGGTGGAAGTGAGGTGTTAAAGTCCCCCACTATTATTGTGTTACTATCAGTTTCCTCTTTTATAGCTGTTAGCAGTTGCCTTATGTATTGAGGTGCTCCTATGTTGGGTGCATATATATTTATAATTGTTATATCTTCTTCTTGGATTGATCCCTTGATCATTATATAGTGTCCTTCCTTGTCTCTTGTAACATTCTTTATTTTAAAGTCTATTTTATCTGATATGAGTATAGCTACTCCAGCTTTCTTTTGATTTCCATTTGCATGGAATATCTTTTTCCATCCCCTCACTTTCAGTCTGTATGTGTCCCTAGGATTGAAGTGGGTCTCTTGTAGACAGCATATATACGGGTCTTGTTTTTGTATCCATTCAGCAAGCCTGTGTCTTTTGGTTGGAGCATTTAATCATTCACGTTTAAGGTAATTATCGATATGTATGTTCCTATGACCATTTTCTTAATTGTTTTGGGTTTGTTTTTGTAGGTCCTTTTCTTCTCTTGTGTTTCCCACTTAGAGAAGTTCCTTTAGCATTTGTTGTAGAGCTGGTTTGGTGGTGCTGAATTCTCTTAGCTTTTGCTTGTCTGTAAAGCTTTTGATTTCTCCATCAAATCTAAATGAGATCCTTGCCAGGTAGAGTAATCTTGGTTGTAGGTTCTTCCCTTTCATCACTTTAAGTATATCATGCCACTCCCTTCTGGCTTGTAGAGTTTCTGCTGAGAAATCAGCTGTTAACCTTATTGGAGGTCCCTTGTATGTTATTTGTCATTTTTCCCTTGCTGCTTTCAATAATTTTTCTTTGTCTTTAATTTTTGCCACTTTGATTACTATGTGTCTCAATGTGTTTCTCCTTGGGTTTATCCTGTATGGGGCTCTCTGCACTTCCTGGACTTGGGTGGCTATTTCCTTTCCCATGTTAAGGAAGTTTTCGACTATAATCTCTTCAAATATTTTCTCTGGTCCTTTCTCTCTCTCTTTTCCTTCTGGGACCCCTATAATGCGAATGTTGTTGCGTTTAATGTTGTCCCAGAGGTCTCTTAGGCTGTCTTCATTTCTTTTCATTCTTTTTTCTTTATTCTGTTCCGCAGCAGTGAATTTCACCATTCTGTCTTCCAGGTCACTTATCCGTTCTTCTGCCTCAGTTATTCTGCTATTGATTCCTTCTAGTGTAGTTTTCATTTCAGTTATTGTATTGGTCATCTCTGTTTGTTTGTTCTTTAATTCTTCTAGGTCTTTGTTAATCATTTCTTGCATCCTCTCAATCTTTGCCTCCATTCTTATTCCGAGGTCCTGGATCATCTTCACTATCATTATTCTGAATTCTTTTTCTGGAAGGTTGCCTATCTCCAGTTCATTTATTTGTTTTTCTGGGGGGGTTTTCTTGTTCCTTCATCTGGTATATAGCCCTTTGCCTTTTCATCTTGTCTGTCTTTCTGTAAATGTGGTTTTTGTTCCACAGGCTGCAGGATTTTAGTTTTTCTTGCCTCTGCTGTCTGCCCTCTGGTGGTTGAGGCTATCTAAGAGGCTTGATGGGAGGCTCTGGTGGTGGGTAGAGCTGACTGTTGCTGTGGCAGTCAGAGCTCAGTAAAACTTTAATCCACTTGGGTGGGGCTGGGTTCCCTCCCTGTTGGTTGTTTTTCCTGAGGCAACCCAACACTGGAGCCTACCTGGGCTCTTTGGTGGGGCTAATCAACATCACTATTTTTTACTTCATTTCTGTTGGGCTGCTCATTTTCCCAGAGAGGAATTTTTCCAATTTCTAGTCTGGATATTCCTTGCTTCCACCTTTCTGGGAGCTGAATGTGGAAATAGAGCTAGGGGTTTGATATTCAGTTTGTACACTTTCAAATAATCTCCCTGATTTCAGTATGCTACCCCTACTTGAGACTCTCCCTAGTCTTCAGCTGAGGTGTGAAATGGACAATTGCCCAGCTCTGTGGAATTAAGAAGGCATCTGGGAGATGGATATCCATCTACTTTTTGAACAGACTTTCAACAAGTCCTCCATTTTCAGCTCCCTTTTGCCCCCTCACTTCCAGAAGTATCTGGTGGTAGCAATTCCTGGGATATTTGGAGGTTCTGTACTGCAGATCAGTTTGGTTCTTGGCTTTCCCTCTGCTGGTTTAAGATTCAGCTTTCTTGGATCTGCTAAGTCAGTTACTACTTGTCCTATGCTTTCCAGGTTTCAGAAGTTTTTGTTGTTGTGTGTTCTCCTATTTTCTTTGTCCTTGTAGCCTCATAGTTTAAAAAATCCATTTACTGTTTTTTTTGTGGAGTTTTGAGAAGAAGCAGAGGCACATGCATGTGAACAATCCTCCATATTGACCATATTGGCTGAGCCTTTCTGTCTTTTTGCATGGTTCTCTCAGTTATGCTGGTTCTTACTTCTGTTTCCTTTGTTTATTATCCAGATTTATACATCTCTTGATCTAAAATTTTTCACTGCTATTTACCATTTGTCTCAAGCTACTTGGTTAGTAGGGAATATCCCATCCTTACTAAACCCATCAGAAGTCCACTGCTATAATATCTGTCTGCTTAACCTGTAAGTCTACTCCACTGTCTGCTTGGCCTCTCAGCTATGCTCTCTGGTCCCTGATCTTTGGAAGTCCTGTGCTGTTGTGACAATCTCTGCTCAGTCATTCTCTCTGGCATTCTTTCCCCCTTTATTCATTAGAGCCAAGCTTTCTCTTATACTACCTTAGTCCTCAAGCCCATCTCCAGCAGAGCATCTTTTTCCAATCCCTTAAATATATAGAATGACACTGTAAAAATGATCAAATACTCTGTCATTAGCTAGATTGAATTGGGTGGGGGGGGGGTCTAAACTTTTCATGTAGGTTTATACTTTAGAATTAAAGGGAGGCATAAAATTTATCAGTATCATGGATGAAGCCAGACCAAAATATATAAAATTTCTTAAAGTCAGGATTCTGTTATACTCTTAGGACTAGAAGTGGTTGGCAATAAAGGGGTGAAAGGAAAAACCACTCTCAGTACTATGGCCTAAATTTAAGTGAATCAGGGCTAAATTCCTCTTCTATCAGCCTTTAATAAACAGCATTCTATAGTCCACAGTGAATTCAGCACAGTGATGTTTGGATTTTGTTGATAAACCTGTTATAGGTGTTTCTCAGTTTGTATTTGCTCTGAAATACTGTCAGCTGGAATACTTCACGGAGGCGGTCAGTGTCGGATGGGAACATATGTGCCTTTGATGAAAGCTGCTTTGCAGTGAAAATCACTGGGATTCCTGTGAAGCTCTATCTTGTGAACATTGTTATATGAACACTACCTTTAAAATATTTGGCTTGATTCTGAAGTCCTAAATAGGTTTATAGAGTACAGGCCTACCAGCTGAGCAGGAGTAAAAATGAAATATTTCACTATTGTGTTATGTGGAGCTTTTCTGTTGTCAGATAGAACTTTGAATACATAAATTTTAATCAAGAGAAGTCTGACTAATAAAAATCATCATGGTTAGTGGTAAAAAGTAAGCTTTAAAGACATTATGATTGAAGGCTGTGTCCTCATTATAAATCAAGTAGCCAGAATTTCTGGAATGAAGAAGGGAGAAAATGGTGCGGGATGAGTTCAGAAAGGTAATGGGACCTGATCATTCAGAGCCCTGGAGACTATGTTATTTTGTGGACGGGAACCTCAAGAGTGTTCTGAGCAGCCAGTGACATGAATTTGCATTTTAACAGGATCACTCTGGCCACTGTTTTGAAAGTTAACTCTAGGTGACAAGGGATGGAAGAGACAATTCAGGGAAATTCTTGCAGTAATTTTAGTGAGAGGTGATGGTGGCTTGGATAAAGATAGTAGCAGTGGAGATAGAGGGCAGTGGGTAGGTCCTAGTTATATTTTGAAAATCAGATGTGGTGCATTTTTAAATTAAAATACAGTTGATTTACAATATTATATTAACTTTAGGTGTGCCAGGATAGTGATTCAGTATTTCTGCAGATTATACTCCATCAAAAGTTATTATAAGATGATGGCTAGAATCCCCTGTGCTATACAATACATCCTTATTGCTTATCTATTTTATACATAGTAGTTTGTATAAACTACTGTTAATCCCAAACTCCTGATTTGTTTCTCCCACCTTCCCTCTCCCCTTTGGTAACCACTAGTTTGTTTTCTATATCTGTGAGTCTGTTTATATTTTGCATATATATTCATTTGTTTTTTTTTTTTTTTAGATTCCACATATAAGTAATATCATACAGTATTTGTCTTTCTCTGTCTGACTTATTTCACTAAGCACAATATTCCCTAGTTCCACCCATGTTGCTGCAAATAGCAGGATTTCATTCTTCTTTATGGTGAATATTCCATTGTATGTATATGTATATATATGTGTGTGTGTGTATATATATCTATATATCTATATATCTATCTATATATATATATCTCCACATCTTCTTTATCCACTCATCTGTTGATGTGGGCTGTAAAAGGAAGAGAGAAATTAAGGAGGATGACAAGTTATTTATTTTTGTTTTTGGTTCTCTGCACAGGTAGGGATGGAGATGATTATGGGGAAAGCAGAAAGTTTTTTTTTTTTTTTTTTGAGCAAGATGTAGAATTAGGAGTTAAATTTTGATAAGACATAAGTTTGGGATGTTTGTTAGACATATAAGATGTCTAATAGGCAGTTGGGTGAGAAGTCTGGATTTCAGGGGAGAGATTCTGGCTGGAAACATATACATTTGAGAATTGTTGGTATCGAGCTGATATTTAAAGTCTGGGTGAGACTGGTTGAACTCCACGGGATTGAATGTAGATGGAGAAGCGGTCTAAGAACTAAGCCCTGGGGCATTCCAATATTTAGTGGTCAGTAAGACAAGGTGAAACCAGCAAAGAGATGGGAAAGAGTGCTTTGGAGGTAGGAAGAAATCTAGAAGTAAAGTGTCCTGAGGGCAAGGAAAGATGAGTGAGCATCCGTGGCAAGTGCCACTTACAAGTCAAACAGGACGACACCTGGGAATTGATCATTGAATTTTTCAGTCTGGAGGTCACTGGTGATCTTGATGGAATCTCTCTCTTCCTCAAACATCTGTGACAAGAGCACTGTTTTCTCTTTGGCAAGTTCTCCACAGTGTCTTGGGATGAAATCTGACGGGGCCAGAACACATCAACTCTTTTAGAGCTATTGATGTTTTGCTTTCTTTTTTAGTCAGTTTGTCTCCTGTTGGGTTTATGTCTTCTCTTAGCAGTGCTCTTTATAATCTATACCCTAGTCTGAATATCATTCTGCCTGAAGTAGAAGACAGGCCAAGCAGGGGTCAAGGACTTGTGTATCCTTTGTATCATCCATCATCATTGACCTCCAACCCAAGAAGCAGGTACTATGGACAGAATTGTTTCTCCCCAAAACACATATGTTGAAGCCCTAACCCCCGTGTGACTGTATTGGCGATAAGGCCTTTAAGGAGATGATTAAGGTTAATTGAAGTTAAATGAAGTCATAGCATGAAGCCCTGATCTGATAGAACTTGTGCCCTTATAAGAAGAGGAAGAGGCAACAGAGATCTTTCTCCACCATGTGAGGACACAGTAAAAGGCGGACTGCTGGAAGCCAGGAAGAAAGCCCTTACCAGAACCCTATGCTGGAGCCTTACTACCAGCCTCCAGAACTATGAGAAAATAAATTTTTGTTGTTTAAGCCACCCAGTCTATGGTATATTGTTATGGCAACCCAGACAGACTAAGATAGTGGAGCTCTGCTTTCTTTCTACTATTTATTCTTAGCATTTTTTCAAACATTAGTTCTCTGGGGACTTTAGATCTCTTAACAATCTAGTTAACAATCTAGTTTACTGTCTGCATAGCAATAACTCTCCATTTAGGCTTTGAAATACTGGCAGCTTCTTTAACTGAATCCAACATAGTACTTTGTGCTGAAGAGCATCTAAAAGTTTCATAAATCAGAACAGCTATGAAGATGTACTCCTAGCTTATCAGGCTCTTTTGCATTGAATTACTTTAACTTCCTAGAATTAAAGGTTGGGTTGCTGAGGCAAGCCTATCTTTCTTGCCTTCCTTGCATCCTTTTCTCTCCTCTCACCCCCTTATTTTCCTTCTGTACTAATCACTTGCAATATTTCCTGCCTGAAACGTTTTGAAATGTTTACTCTATGGTATTCCAGGATTTATGAAACATTCATTCGGTATTGATCAATATGTAGCGTGTGTAATTTTTAAAGCCTTTGTAAGCCTGTAGTGGCAAGAAGAGCTTATCTGTTTCTCTAGTTTATGCATTAACAACAACAAAAATGTCAGTACCTGTGAGATCTTTTCTCTGATTCTTCCAGATTTTATTTTTCTTAATATGGGCATTTCTTTCTTTAATATTTTGTCAGAAAGCACTAAAACATTAAACAATTATTTGTAGTCTCTGGAAATCCATAATTGGAAATCTAACTTCAGATTACAGAATTATGTCTACAAGGGTTGATTATAGGCTGCACTGTGGCTATGTGGTCCAGACTATGGACCATCCCTATAACATAGGGACAAAAGAGAATGGCTACTCACTGGGAATTTAATGGTTTAAAGACACCAGGTGTATGTGCCAGGGGCAATGGAGGGGTTGGTTAATACTTTAATTTCTCTATCTTCTACCTGTGAGATGTAGAATGAATATATAATATCTGTATTATCTATACGTATATCCTATGTAACATTATGTATCTTATTATATATAAATATATATTTTAGGCTGACACTAATCTAATGTTGAAGGATATTCATTATGGTACTCAAGGGAAAAAATAAAACAGTGTACTTGTGGAGAATTTTCAAAAAGGAAGAAGAAACATTTAGATGAACAGTTTAATATGCAAGCTATAGTTACACAAAAGAAAGCCCATATGGTTTAATGTCATACATTAGTTTGTTTTAAACCTTTTGCGGTTTATTTTTAATTTAAAATGAATATGTGCCTTAATTAGTTTTGAAGTGGGATAGGGAAGCATATGTTTTTTAGTTAAACACAGAGTAATTTATGTGGTATTCTCACTCTTATTCTTGGTGCTAGGTCTTCAAGTTAACCAAAAATATGTCATCCAGAGACCCAGGTCAGCCCATCCTTATTGTGTTGAGAATGTGGTGTTTTTTTTTTTTTCTTCTCATTACACTTTGCTTAACTGAAAAGAATTTCTAGGTCTTCATTCATCTATTAATCAAACACTTATTTGACAAATTTCATATTTATGTATATCTACTATGTAATACAAATTTATGTGTGTCCCCAGTGCCTTAATACCAAAAATATATTTATCTTTGTCTGGCTATCTTTTTTATCTATCTATCTATCTATCTGCCTATCTATCTATCTATCTATCTAATAGAGATAAGTATAGATATAAATATAGATATCTGGGCCTAAGGATACAAAATGAAATAGTATCCTTTTCCTGCTCTCTAAACCTCAGGGATATCAAAGAAAAACTGCCTTATGAAGTTGAATATGGAAGAAGTAAAATTTAGATATCTGAATGCACTCATATAAGGTGGAACTCAGAATGTATGTCCTCTTCATCATTGTCTCTTGGAATAAACCAGAAAAAGAGCCTTGGTTATAGATATAATCATACAGTCCTATGTGTGTCATAGTGTTGTTATGAGGTCAGATGAAAGAACGCATAATGAACATGTTTTGTTTTAAACTTTTAAGCACAAAAAATTATTGTTGATATTCTCATAATACTCAAAATCCAGCCCCTATGTGTCTGTCTCTGTCAAAAGGAGGCAAGTCAAGATGTATTTTATTCATCATATCTGGGCCCAGAAGGCTGACAGGTGAAAGAATCTGTTCTTGCCCATCCTGGAATCAGGTCATAACCAGCCTGGTGGACACTGAGGGACATGTTGGTCCTGATTCACTGAAGGCCTCGAGAACAGTCAGTGAGATGGTGCCGGGCTGTTTCCATGTGGTTCTCTGGTGTGATGCTTTCCCCAGGGTGGTTGTCTGCTCTTCCTGTGTCCAGAGCTGTGTGGCTCTAGAGAGTCATTTGTGGTCATGAAAAAAGCTCATGTGGCTTTTTGGAGATTTTCCAGGATGTTGATGACACAAAACTTGGTCAGACCAGGCTGGAATTGTCTCTAAACTTTTCTCCACCACTTTCAATTTCTAGGTATGAGCCAGAGCATTTTCTTCTCCTTACTAATGGTTTATCAGACATTACATATCAGTTAGGGTTTTGAAATTCTATCCACAAAGTCATGAAAACACAAATCATACTTTCCTATGTTTTAAAGAACAAGCTAATTTATCTTCCATTTATTCATAGAGATGATAGGTTTTTAAGATCCTATTTTTGATTTGCTTTGGATGAATGAGTAGATTTTTGGTAGCAAGAGAGTGAAAATGGAGCCCTACGTCCTTGCAAATGTGTTTAATTACGAAACACGCTGAGCCACATTTGACCATTTTTCGTTTCTGAACTAATGTCAGCCTCTCTAGTCTGCTACAGAACGTGTTTTGCAGCTCCACAACAAAGGATAAAAATAAAATAAATTTTTGGGAAAGTGCTTTGAGATAGCTAAAGATAGAGAGCCACACAAAAGCATACAAGCATTGGTAGAATGACAAATTAATTGTGCTGCCTTTACGTGGTAACACCGAACAATTAATGCACTTAATTGCTTTATTGAAACAAAAAGCTCTTTCGTAGTTTGCATGATTTCTTTTGTGTAATGAGAATGTTCATAAATTTATAAGTGAGTGCATAACCTCTGATTTAGGGAGTTTTGGTAATGCATCTCTGTTTTTCAAATTTTCAGACAGCATTTTTCTTTCTTATTTTATACATTCAGAACTGAGTTCCTAATGAGATAAATTATTATAAATTGTTGGGAGGGGGAGGGAAGTGAAACTATTTTTAAGAAAGTAACAGCTTTGAATAATTTATTGGTGTTTCAGATTTCATGTTTAATGAATCTTATTTTCAAGACTAATTTTAATTTCTTGGGAACATAACCTAAATAAGTTTATTGTGAGGAATTTTTTCAAAACACAAAACAACACCGAGTCCAGTGGTTTTTGAGTTGCATTGGAGAGTTGAAGATTTCTGAGGGGTCAGCCTGCAACTGGAAGAGGGGTGGGGGAGGTGAGCAGGCAGGCACCACACTGGATGATCCATGAGGGTTTTGCACCTCACTGTAATCTGGCACTTAAAGTGCTCCGTACATTGGAATAAATGAATGAACAAATTGACCCCCACCCCTCCATCCCTGCTTTAACTTGAGAGACTCAGTTCTTCCCGTTTTCTTTACTGCAATCAGAGTAAGTTTTCCGAAGTTCACTGGAGCAGTTCCAGAGATGATGTAACATATTCTCTGGGGGGTCCTGCCCTATTGCTGCTACTCACACACACTAAGTATCCTGGCTACTCTTCCTATCATCTGCCTTCTCTTCCACATTTCTCTTCACCATTCTTCCTAGACCTCCAGCTCCCCTGTACCACTAGCCCCAGTGGGAGTCGGTGTCCTAAAGTGCTGGTCAAGCGTCAGTCTGTATTTCCCCATTGCACTGGCATAGTGATCAGAAACACTGCCAACCAGTTATGGAGATGGGCAAGCTCCCTGAAAACTGTCATGCACTGTGTAAATGCAAGCTATTAGTAATAGTTTTATATAGGAGTTTATTGATTTGTTAAAGTAACTGATATCATCTTGCCAAAATTGGGCACCCTTAGATACCCTGGGACCTTGGCTGTCTGGTCTACCTTCCTAAGCCTTCATTGACCTCTCTACTTTTGGTTTGGAGATATTATATTTAAATTTAATCATGTTCAATAGACTGTTTGACCCTCGGTATTCTGAGACAGAGAAAATGATTCATCCTCTCACAGTATCCTTAGGTGATGCACGATGAGCAGGTAGATGATAACAATAGTAAATATTTAATGTACTTCCATGACAGGGAAGGATGATTCTTTACAGTATCTCATTTTACAGTGAACAGCTGACATTTTTTTAGGATGTCAGGTATGAATCTAAGTGCTTTACATAATTTGACTCATTTCATCCCCATAATAATTTTCTCGGTTAAGTGATATTATTGCCCATATTTTACAGGGGAGAGAAACTGTGCACAGACAGATTGAGTAACTTTGTTGAAAGCCACCCAGCTTGTAAGTCATGGGACTTGGTTAGGCAGTTTTACTCTAGCCTAGAATGTGAGATGCTCTCAGTTTAATCATCTCAGCAATACTGTAATTTCTTTTTATGTTTTTCTTTTCATTCTTGTGAATCCCAGAATGCTTTTCTAACCTTATAAAGAAAAAAAAAAAAAAAAAAACCCTAGAGCAGTTACATTGTTATTAAAATATCATCTCTAGGGAAGGAGCTATATATTTGTTTGCTAATAAGATGAAAATCGCTTCATTTTTTTCTGCTTATAAAAATAATACATTCTTTTGAAGAAAATTGAAATAATACAGAAAATACAAATGAGAGATCATATCACCTGAAGTCCTACTACCTAGAGGTATTTGGGCGAATACACTTTCTGAAATTTCTCCATGTACATGTACCTATAGCTTTTTTGTAAGTAAGACAATACTATACATATTGTTTTGTAAACTATTCGTATGCTCACAATGTTTTAGGGATGTCTTTTCTGTGGCAGTGACTATAAGTATATACCATTTTTTTTTTTTTAATATACCATGTTTTAGAATGGTTATGTCATACTGCTTTGTTTGGCTGTAACATAATGTATTTAAGCAGTCCCATATTGATGAACATTTAAATTACTTCCAATATTTACATTATAAACTTGATTTCCACAAATCTTCTGGTATGTCGACAGTTGCCTTTTTGGGAGTGGAAGTGGGATTGTTGGCACAAAGGACATTCATATTTTTTTTTTTTGGGTATATAGTGCCAAACCTGAAAAGTTGTAACAACTTAACACTCTACCAATATATTTTTAGTGTGCCCATTTCTTTTGTTTCTTTCTATTGTTGATTTTGTCTATTTTAAAATATCTTTGCCTGTTTGATAGTTGAAAAAAATTTTTGTTTTTATTTCTGATACTTCAATGATTAGTGGGGTTGAATGTATTTATTATGCTTATTGACCATTTATATATATGTATATATATTTTTTGCAAATTATGTAACTATTAATGCCATCTATCCATTGTTTTTGCTAGTCTGTGGTTTCCTTTTTATTGATTTTTGTTATTTTATTTTATTTTTTTTTACATATTAAGGATATTAGTCTTTTGTTTATTCTATGTGTTGCAAATATTCTTTTTCCAATCAGGGGTTACTTCTTCAGCCTTGTTTAGTCATATACTTGTGATTTGTCTATTTATTATTTGCCATAAACATTTAAAAATTTTTATGTGATCAAACAAATTTTTTAATGGATTCTTCTGGATTTTGAGGCATTCTTAATAAAACCTCCTTTACCCCAACATTGTAGAAATAGCTTCCTCTTAATAGGACACAGAACCAGGCAATGTAACTGTCATTTATTTGTCAATCACTTTTAAGTTTACTAAGCTTTCACAAACACTTTCTCATTTAAATTAGTTTATAATTTAATATTACTTTTAACGTTTCTCAGATGAGGGAAATCAGATGAAGAGGATAAATAATGTACCTCAAATCACACATCTAGTAAGGATTAGAATGTAAGTTAGTCTGATGCCAAAGCCATACTCTCAGCCATGGCACTTCACTATGCTCTCTTACATAGATGGGAAAGCAGTGGAAAAGAAAGGTTAAATGGCCTGCCTCATGCTGAAAAGTATTCCCCTTTTATGATAGAAAGATTAGGAACTGAATCCTTGACTGTTAATATGATGCTTCTTATAGTAATTGGATTCCAGTTGAGTCTTTTGAAAGGAATTTCAGTGGAAAAGCAATTAGGCATTAAAAGAAAAGAGCTATAGGAATGTTAAGATTAAGAATAATGTGGGGAATGCTTTGGATTTTAAGAATTAAGAGGAAGAAGTCCAAGTAGTTAAATGAATTTGTGAAAATGGGTCAATAAGAGAGCAGCACATCAGAAAGCTTGGTCCATTTTCAAGCAGGAGTACTGAACAAATTCTTCCCTCCTCTCATTTCCAGTAAATAGTCAGAGCAAGTATTAAGCAGGATTTTACATGTACAATTAGGAAGGATTTTATCCCTGGTATTATACTGGATTTTGATGCAGATAAATTTCTCATTCACAGAACATTTTCAGTCTTCAGGTCAGAATTTACTGTTAGAGTAGAGAGGTATATAGATTTCAGTTGATATCACATCATTAACTATCAGCACTTGTATGAATGCACTGATATTTTCAGCAAGCACTGTATTTAAGACAATACAGAAAGTAAATATTTCTTTTTGCCCCCTTGTCCCTCTCTAAGGATAAGTTTGAATAGGCAGTAGTAAGTGGATGATTTCTGGTCTTGCAATGAGATGAACAGAGCTCAGTCTCATCAAAAATATTAGCACATTCAATGTGGAACCAAAGAAGCTATGTGACAATGTAAAGCTCGGTAACAGGAGTAAAGCAGATCTTATGCTGACTATGGCAAAACAAAGTGTAACCTCTCTCGTGGCAGTGAAACATATTTTAAGCTGTAGGGTAGGCTCCAGTTTTTAATGCTAGTCTGTATTCGTATTTTATTGGTGTTAATCCTCAAACCTTAATTTCTCAGATTTCTAGAAAATAAGCCACATTACCTCCCATATGAATTGCTTCTAGATCTTTCAGGATTCTTCTCAGTGATTAAGTGGATAGAAAATTGCCTCACTGTACAATGTGGGCTCTGTTATTTTTACCTTCGTGTGGACCTCTTCCCTTACAGTTGAATTATCAGTCGTTTGTTGGGATCGAGAACCCTAAAGGATGAGAAGACTGTTTACTGGGGCTCGGCATTTATTTGCACCTGTGCCACACTGAAAGAATATTGGTGTGACCCTCTGTCGAGTTGTGCTTCTCTCCTCTCTAATCAAACCTGTCAGTTCCAGAGCTTCTTTCTCTGTGTTCTCAAATCCCATTAGTCGTGTTTTCTGGCCCAGAGGTTTTCAGAACAGAATCCAGAGTTTATATGGCAGTGGGGAAAGATTTTTTCTCTTCAGAAAAACAGACGAGGCACCTCAGTGGTACAATAAACTTAATTGTTTTAGTGTTCTAATAAAAAGGCTTCATTGAACCAGGGCTTTCCCCTGAAGTTAATTACTTCTCACATCAGGATTGTTTTTCTAATAAAATAAAGCAGTGGCCTTAGGAAGAAGCCAAATTTTTGACATGTTATAAAAAATAACATTAAGGAATTTGGAGGCTCAAGAAATGTATTGACCTTTTTAGCTGTGTCTTCCTTTCAGTAGTGTCCCCCCATCAATCAATTATGCCAGGTGTTGCTGTGGTAAAGAACATGAACTGAACATCAGCCACACTTGGATTCAAAGCCTGGCTTTGCCAGTTACTGGGTGAGTGACTTTGGGCAAGTTGCTTATTTCTAAACCACAGTTTCCTCATTTGTCAAGTGGGCATTATAATGCCTTTCTCTCATTGAAGTTGCAACTTAAGATTAAATGAGATAATGTACACAAAATGCTTTCATAGTACCTGACATCAAATAAGTGTTCAATAAAAAAAGGACTTAGTACTACTATTACGTACTGATTGTTACCAAACTGTTGGTACTTCCATAAATAGCTAACCTTTATAAATAACTTTTGGAATAACATTTTTCCCCATTTATATATACTTTTGCTTCAATACCAGTTGAGGACCTGCCATGTGTCCAACATTGGGATACAGACAGAATAGTACATGGCTCTTGGGAGCTTAGGAGCTCAGGAGATAATGCCACCTTTACTTTTACTGCCTTCACTTGTTTCAATATCATGTGTAAATTTTCATGGGATTTGTAACCCCTAAAATGTCTACTGGGAAAGAGTAGAAGCCTACACGCCCTAAGAATTCCATTTCTTGCATTGGTGTTTCTTCATTAGATTTCTTCTACAAATGACAGCAGTTCTGGAACTTTACAAGCCTTAAATATTCTATTCAGTGTGGTGCACACCAGAACATATAGTCCCCATTTTCAAGAAATAGGGAGAGAAAGAGTTAGAAGAATATGCAAATTTATATAGTGAGTTGATGGTATTAATTCAATGCAGAAAAAAATACAAAAGCATAATTAGTTCCACCCAAATAATTGGTGGGAACCTCACAAGAGTTTTGGCCAGTTAAAAAGTCACAGAGCCAATTAGATAAAAAGATTGTTATGCTTCATATACTGCTTAATTGGAGCAGGGAGATCTCTGGTTGAGACCTGTGGTGTATTGATTTGATTCCATAAACATTTATTGAAAGTTTGTTCTGTGCCATGCCCTGGCTCAGCTCTAAAAATACAAAGGTGAATAAGACAAATAACCTGTTCTCAAGGAATATAAAATCCAAAATCTAGTGGGAATTTTCCTGACAATTTATGCTTGAGAATTCACTTTCTGTCTTTTCTCACTGCTCAAATGGCAAGATATGCACATTTGAAATGTGAATATTCTCATGAGTATTTTATCAAAGTGTTCACTCTTTGTCACCTCTCATATGGCAATACTGCATATAATTGCCAGATTTTGAGGGGCATGTGTGTATTTCTACAAATAAACACTACTATGTTTAGAAGTAGTGTATGAATATAGTGACTGGGTATTCCTTAAAAAGTAAGAGGAAGGAACATAAAGAAAATATCAAAGAAACTAGCTTCATGATAATTTCTAATAAATACTTTTTTCAGTGGAATCATACTTCATACTCAAGCTGAAAAATGACATAAGTAAAGAAAGATTAGGTAAAAGCATGTCATTGGTTTCTAGACTGTCAAACTTTAAAACTTATATTTTTAATTTCAGGTCATTTTCTAGACTAGTACCCACAGACTGGAATAAGAATATATCATTCTTCTAAAGAAGAATTAAGGTAACTGGGAATGTGTAGGCTGCTCTTATTATGACAGATGGGTTCTTCTTCTACTTTACTTTCTTAAGGATGGTGGTGCTGGAAAATGGACTATTAGTTTGCTCTACTGTTGTTACCATTCATAGCTTACTTTCTGAAAATCAGAATTGCTGATAATGGATAACGGTTTTGACCTGTTCTTTCTCCTTCCTTTCTCTCCTATGTTTACTGAGCACTTAATGAACACCAGACACTGTACTCCTGGGGAAAATGATGAGGCATGCATAGAACTGAGGTTACATTTGAGGTCAAAGTAGTAGGTGTAATATTGTAGGTGCCCTAAGACCATGCAGTAGTAATTCTGCACTTCCTGGTTGTGTCACCTTGGATCACTTATTGATCTTTATAAGGTTTGTTTCTTATCTTTAATGAAATGTAACAACTATCTTATGGGTCATTGTGAGGGTCAAAGATATATATGTTCATTTGTTCACTCACCAAATATTTATTGCACACCTACTATGTGTCAGATACTGTTGTGGGCTCTTGGAATACAAGAGTGAGCTAAGCAAAGATTCCTACTCTCATGGAGCCTACATTCTAAAGGGGGGAGACAGGTGATAAGTAATAGACATAGTAAATAAGGGAATTGATAGTATATTAGCAGATAATAATTAGCAGATAGAAAAAGGATAAGTAGAGCAGGACCTGGGTGTTCGGGAGGGTTGGGGGCAGGGAGGGAGTCAGGTATGTTCACTGAGAAGGTGAAGTTCGAAGAAAGACTTGAAGGTGGTGAGAGTTACCCTGTGCATATCTTGTGAAAGCACCTTAACAAACAGAAGCAACAGCTGATGGAAAGTGCTTTGGTGGGATTGTGACTGCCATGTTAATATCTGAGGAATAATGAGGAGCAAGCCAATGTGACTACAGCATTGTAAGGGGGATGAAGGGAAACTACGCACATGTAATGTGCCCCACATGGTGTTTGACAAATAATAGGCACTATTCAGTTATATTACTACAGCAGGAGGCCAAATGGTCTGAGATAGGCATCAAACTGTTTTTGTGGAATCAGTGGCATTTAAGATGTAACTTAAAGCATAGATAGGACATAGACAATGCGTGCAAATTAGCCTGAATTTTGTGATTTAGTCCTTGCACCAAAAAGGGGCTAGAACTTTACCCCAAACTGTTTCGTCATCCTAGCAACATGATCTAACCAACTCTCTGGTTTTCATTGCCAAAGGTTGGGTACTGTAAGATTTCTTTCCCACTGATATTCTGCATGTTCCTTACATATCTTCAAAGAAACATGTACATGTAATAAGTGTAAATGTACATGTAACATGTTTTATGTATATGTAGAGTACATGTAAATGTGAGAAGAGGGAAATGAGATGGTTTCCTTTTCTTGCAATGGAAAATTCCCAGGAAAAGAACAGTTCTCGTCACTTATATTATAAAGCCGCATTGTAACCATACTTTTTAAATGAAGTTTTAAATAAAATCATGATTTTAGTGATCTGTTTTCAGCTATTTCTCTGTTAGAGGCCAGTTTTACTTAATTTATTCAGTAAGTCCTAGATAACTCATAGACCGGAGTTCTATGGTGGTACAGATCCCAATCACATTCTTTACCTCTATCCCCTCATTGTATCTCTTCCAATCTAAAAGGGTGGTTTGGGGGCCTCCAGAAAATACAATCATGAGTGAGACTATCCCAGACCACATTAGGCCAACATAAAGATGACTCACCATGAGTAACTCAGTTGAGATGGTGATTAATGATTTCTGTTTTTGTAGAAGGAATATGGTTCACATCTAAGAGCTCTTTATACATCATTAGTAAATTTAATTTTTTATAATAACTCCTGATATATTTCCCTATTTTAGGAAAACAAATTAGTGTTCATCTACTCCTAAAAATTCATCCATTTTAACTCTGTGTATATCCATTACCAGAATTTCTGTGACTGTGTTTTTTTGTTGATACTCTCTCAGACTTGAGGATGAAGTGAGAATTAATTCTTGATTTTTATACACAGGGTGAGGGATTTTAGTTGGGGAGGTTTGAAGCTAAAATTGTTTCTTCTCTTTCCACGACTCCATGAGCCTATTATAGGAAGAAAGCCAAGAGCAATTTTTTTTTTTTTTAAACCTCAGGGATGTATTACTGCCCTACAGTTACTTGAAAGATGAATAAAATTCTGTGACAAACTGTGTTATTTAGGTGATAATTATGAATCATTAAGAAACCAAAGCTTTTTCCAGTATGCATTAAAAACCATTTTGGCTTGGATTTTGTAGTGTTCATGCTCTTTAACTTCTCCAGAGTACTGTAATTTTCTAGGGGGTTATATAAATTGAATTTAGAGAGTCTCTATAAATTAGCCAAACCATTGCTATATTACCTACAATTATGAATCAGTTGCCCACCACTACTAGCCAGATACAGAAGTTTCAAATTTATTTTAACATGTGGTCTATTCTTGATTTATGTCACTATTGATTTTTCATGGCTTATTTTATATCCTAGGCTGTGAAGATGTATTCGATATATCCTGTGGCTTCATTTGTCTTGACAAATCACTGCCCTAATCCCTCCCCACTTACATTTTTACTCCTTGGGAAGAAATTTTTAACTAAGTACTGTTTTAGATGTCATTTTCAAATAGATGTTATTAGAAAATATAAATATATTTGTTAGGTAAATCTACACAGTTTAAGGGAAGAAAAACTTACCACTTTTTGCTCTCAGTAGTGATTAATAATCCCAGTAGGGGTTTAGATTTAGTAGATAGATGTACCAATCTCTGAAACTTGAAGGGAAACATACCTTGCTATGTGTAAATTACTTCAATGTTTAAAAAACAAAAACAGTTGAAGCATTCCATTCCCTCTTATTTTCACACTCAAAATGGCTTATAAGAGTGGTTAATCTTATATTTAACTGTGTTGTATTTGTGCATGGCAGATTGTAGTTTTTAGCTAATTATTAAAGTAAAACAAGACATAAGAGAAATTAAAAGATAATAGAGCAAAGTAAGAGAATGGAAGACTGATTCTGATGTAATTCAGCAAACATTCTCAGGATTAAAAGACAAGAATAAGATTTGAGCACTCACTCTACCAGAAGGCAAGGGAAAGAGCTCTGTGGTTGGCTCACAAGTAAGAAAGAAAACAAAAAAGAAAGTTGTGTAAAATGTTCAGCAGCTCTTTGCATGAAGAAACCATGAGAGACTGGAAGCTCATAATTTGAGTTCATTGGTGCAAAACAGCAGAAAACACAGCTAATCATTTATTAAGACTGCCTTGATGTTTCCCTCAGCTCAGTGAAAACAACTGGTTACTCAAAGTCCCCCCGATGCCCTTGAAACACATCTCATTGGAGAGAGCTGTGTGGCTGACAGGGTCTTGGAGCTCCAGCTGGGCGTCAGGCCTGTGCCTCTGAGGTGGGAGAGCCGAGTTCAGGACATTGGTCCACCAGAGACATCCTGGCTCCATGTAATATCAAATGGCTAAAGCTCTCCCAGAGATCTCCATCTCAACGCCAAGACCCAGCTCCACTCAACAACCAGCAAGCTACAGTGCTGAACACCCTATGCCAAACAACTAGCAAGACAGGAACACAACCCCACACATTAGCAGAGAGGCTGCCTAAAATCATATTAAGGTAACAGACACCCCAAAACACACCACTGGATGTGGTGCTGCCCACAAGAAAGACAAGATCCAGCCTCATCCACCAGAACACAGCACCAGTCCCCTCTACCAGGAAGCCTACACAACCCACTGTACCAATCTTACCCACTGGAGGCAAACACCATAAACAACAGGAACTACGAACCTGGAACCTATGAAAAGGAGACCGCACACACAGTAAGTTAAGCAAAATGAGAAGACAGAGAAACACACAGCAGATGAAGGAGCAAGGTAAATGCCCACCAGACCAAACAAATGAAGAGGAATTAGGCAGTCTACTTGAAAAAGAATTCACAGTAATGGTAGTCAAGATGATCCAAAATCTTGGAAATAGAATGGAGAAAATATAAGAAACATTTAACAAGGACCTAGAAGAACTAAAGAGCAAACAAACAATGATGAACAACAAAATAAATGAAATTAAAAATTCTCTAGAAGGAATCAATAGCAGAATAACTGAGGTAGAAGAATGGATAAGTGACCTGGGAGATAAAATAGTGGAAATAACTACCACAGAGCAGAATAAACAAAAAGAATGAAGAGAATTGAGGAGAGTCTCAGAGACCTCTGGGTCAAAATTAAACACACCAACATTCGAATTACAGGGGTCTCAGAAGAAGAAGTGAAAGAGAAAGGGACTGAGAAAATATTTGAAGAGATTATAGTTGAAAACTTCCCTAATATGGGAAAGGAAATAGTCAATCAAGCCCAGGAATCACAGAGAGTCCCATACAGGATAAATCCAAGGAGAAACATGCCAAGAAACATATTAATCAAACTATCAAAAATTAAATACAAAGAAAAAATATTAAAAGCAGCAAGGGAAAAACAACAAATAACATAAAAGGGAATCCCCATAAGGTTAACAGATGATCTTTCAGCAAAAACTCTGCAAGCCAGAAAGGAGGGGCAGGACATATTTAAAGTGATGAAAGGGAAAAACCTACATCCAAGTTTACCCATCAAGGATCTCATTCAGATTCGATGGAGAAATTAAAAGCTTTACAGAAAAGCAAAAGCTAAGAGAATCCAGCACCACCAAACCAGCTTGACAACATATGCTAAAGGAACTTCTCTAGGCAGGAAACACAAGAGAAGGAAAAGACCTACAATAACAAACCCAAAACAATTAAGAAAATGGTAATAGGAACATACATATTGATAATTACCTTAAATGTAAATGGATTAAATGCTCCGACCAAATGACATAGATTGACTGAACGGATACAAAAACAAGACTCGTATATATGCTGTCTACAAGAGACCCAATTCAGACGTAGGGACACATACAGACTGAAAGTGAGGGGATGGAAAAAGATATTCCATGCAAATGGAAATCAAAAGGAAGCTGGAGTAACAATTCTCATATCAGACAAAAGAGACTTTAAAATAAATACTATGATCAAGGGATCAATCCAAGAAGAAGATATAACAATTGTAAATATTTATGCACCCAACATAGGAGCACCTCAATACATAAGGCAAACGCTAACAGCCATAAAAGGGGAAATCGACAGTAATACAATAATAGTAGGGGATTTTAACACTCCACTTACACCAATGTATAGAGCATCCAGACAGAAAATTAATAAGGAAACACAAGCCTTAAATGACACATTAGAACAGATAGACTTAATTGATATTTATAGAACATTCTATCTGAAAACAGCAGAATACACATTCTTCTCAAGTGCACACAGAACACTCTCCAGGATAGATCACATCTTGCTTCACAAATCAAGCCTCGGTAAATTTAAGAAAACTGAAACTGTATCAAGCATCATTTCCAACCACAACGCTATGAGATTAGAAATCAATTACAGGAAAAAATCTGTAAAAAATACAAATACTTGGAGGTTAAACAATACACTACTAAATAACTAAGAGATCACTGAAGAAATCAAAGAGGAAGTCAAAAAATACCTAGAAACAAATGACAATGAAAACACAACGACCCAAAACCTATGGGATGCAGCAAAAGCAGTTCCAAAAGGGAACTTTATTGCAATACAATCCTACCTCAAGAAACAAGAAACATCTCAAATAAACAACCTAACCTTACATCTAAAGCAATTAGAGAAGGAAGAACAAAAACACCCCAAAATTAACAGAAGGAAAGAAATCATAAAGATCAGATCAGAAATAAATGAAAAAGAGAGGAAAGAAACAATAGCAAAGATCAATAAAACTTAAATCTGATTCTTTGAGAAGATAAACAAAATTGATAAACCATTAGCGAGACTCATCAAGAAGAAAAGCGAGAAGACTCAAATCAACAGAATTAGAAATGAAAAAGGAGAAGTAAAAACGGACACTGCAGAAACACAAAGGATCATGAGAGATTACTACAGGCAACTATATGCCAATAAAATGGACAACCTGGAAGGAATGGACAAATTCTTAGAAAAGCACAACACTCCAAGACTGAAACAGGAAGAAATAGAAAATATGAACAGACCAATCACAAGCACTGAAATTGAGATTGTGATTAAAAATCTTCCAACAAACAAAAGCCCAGGACCAGATGGCTTCACAGGCGAATTTTATCAAACATTTAGAGAAGAGCTAACACCTATCCTTCTCAAACTCTTCCAAAATATAGCAGAGGCAGGAACACTCCAAAACTCATTCTATGAGGCCACCATCACCTTGATACCAAAACCAGACAAAGGTGTCACAAAGAAAGAAAACTACAGGCCAATATCACTGATGAACATAGATGCAAAAATCCTCCACAAAATACTAGCAAACAGAATCCAACAGCACATTAAAAGGATCATACAACATGATCAAGTGGGGTTTATCCCAGGAATGCAACGATTCTTCAATACATGGAAATCAATCAATGTGATACACCATATTAACAAATTGAAGGAGAAAAACCATATGATCATCTCAATAGATGCAGAAAAAGCTTTTGACAACATTCAACACCCATTTATGATAAAAACACTCCAGAAAGTAGGCGTAGACAGAAATTACCTCAACATAATAAAGGCCATATATGACAAACCCACAGCCAACATCATTCTCAATGGTGAAAAACTGAAAGCATTTCCTCTAAGATCAGGAACAAGACAATGTTGCCCATTCTCTCCACTATTATTCAACATAGTTTTGGAAGTTTTAGCCAGCAATCAGAGAAGAAAAAGAAATAAAAGGAATCCAAATCAGAAAAGAAGAAGTAAAGCTGTCACTGTTTGCAGATGACATGATACTATACAAAGAGAATCCTAAAGATGCTACCAGAAAACTACTAGAGCTAATCAATGAATTTGGTAAAGTAGCAAGACACAAAATTAATGCACAGAAATCTCTTGCATTCCTATACACTAATGATGAAAAATCTGAAGGAGAAATTAAGGAAACACTCCCATTTACCATTGCAACAAAAAGAATAAAATACATAGGAATAAACCTACCTAAGGAGACAAAAGACCTGTATGCAGAAAACTATAAGACACTGATGAAAGATAGTAAGGATGATACAAATAGATGGAGAGATATACCATGTTCTTGGATTGGAAGAATCAACATTGTGAAAATTACTATACTACGCAAAGCAATCTACAGATTCAATGCAATCCCTATCAAACTACCAATGGCATTTTTCACAGAACTAGAACAAAAATTTTCACAATTTGTATGGAAACACAAAAGACCCCTAATAGCCAAAGCAGTCTTGAGAAAGAGAAATGGAGTTGGAGGAACCAGGCTCCTGGACTTCAGACTACACTACAAAGCTACAGTAATCAAGACAGTATGGTACCAGCACAAAAACAGAAATATAGATCAATGGAACAGGATAGAAAGCCCAGAGACAAACCCACGGACCTATGGTCACCTTATTTCTGATAAAGGAGGCAAGAATATACAATGGAGAAAAGGCAACCTCTTCATAAGTGGTGCTGGGAAAACTGGACAGCTACGTGTAAAAGAATGAAATTAGAACACTCCCTAACACCATACACAAAAATAAACTCAAAATGGATTAAAGACCCAAATGTAAGGCCAGACACTATAAAACTCTTAGAGGAAAACATAGGCAGAATACTCTATGACATAAATCACAGCAAGATCCTTTTTGACCCACCTCCTAGAGAAATGGAAATAAAAGCAAAAATAAACAAATGGGACCTAATGAAACTTAAAATCTTTTGCACAGGAAAGGAAACCATAAACAAGATGAAAAGACAACCCTCAGAATGGGAGAAAATATTTCCAAATGAAGCACCTGACAAAGGATTAATCTCCAAAATTTACAAGCAGCTCCTGCAACTCAATATCAGAAAAACAAACAACCCAATCCAAAAATGGTCAGACAATCCAAAAATGGTCAGGCAAACTGAATAGACATTTCTCCAAAGAAGAGATACAGATTGCCAACAAACACATGAAAAGATGCTCAACATAACTAATCATCAGAGAAATTCAAATCAAAATTGCAATGAGGTATCACCTCACACCAGTCAGAATGGCCATCATCAAAAAATCTACAAACAATAAATGCTGGAGAGGGTGTGGAGTAAAGGGAACCCTCTTTCACTGTTAGTGGGAATATAAATTGATACAGCCACTATGGAGAACAGTATGGAGGTTCCTTAAAAAACTAAAAATAGAAGTACCATACGACCCAGCAATCCCACTACTGAGCATATACCCTGAGAAAACCATAATTCAAAAAGAGTCATGTATCAGAATGTTCATTGCAGCTCTACTTACAATAACCAGGACATGGAAGCAGCCTAATTGTCCATCAACAGGTGAATGGATAAAGAAGATGTGGCACATATATACAATGGAATATTACTTAGCCATAAAAAGGAACGAAACTGAGTTATTTGTAGTGAGGTGGACGGACCTAGAGTCTGTCATACAGAGTGAAGTAAGTCACAAAGAGAGAAACAAATACCATATGCTAACACATATATATGGAATGTAAAAAAAAAAAAGTTTCTGAAGAACCTAGGGATAGGACAGGAATAAAGATGCAGAATAGAGAATGGGCTTGAGGACATGGGGAGGGGAAAGGGTAAGCTGTGACGAAGTGAGAGAGTGGCATGGACATATATCCACTACCAAATGTAAAATAGATAGCTAGTGGGAAGCAGGTGCATAGCCCCGGGAGATCAGGTTGGTCCTTTGTGAACACCTAGAGGGGTAGGACAGGAAGCCTGGGAGGGAGACATAAGAGGGAGGAGATATGGGGATATATGTATATGTATAGCTGATTCACTTTGTTATACATCAGAAAGTAACACAACATTGTAAAGCAATTATGCTCCAATAAAGATGTTAAGTCACAAAAAGCAAACAAACAAAAAAACCAAAAAAAACCTGAGGAGAATGAGACAGAAGAATAAGATTTGATTGTTGCCATCACTCAGTTTTCAATTTATTATTATAAAATTGTAAAATAATTATTACTACTTAATTTACCGTGTTTATTATGTTAGGGGCATTTTAATACATTCTGTTGTTCTTTTACATGTAGCATTTCCTTTAATTCTCACAACACTAAAGGTAGTCAGGCTTAGGTATAAATAATATTTAGTTATATATATATATTTTTTTTCAGTATATTTTTCTCATTAGCTTCATTGAGATATAGTTTACATATAATATTAGGCAAGTTTAAGATGTACAGTGTGATTAAGTGAAACATGTATATATTGTGAAATAAACAGTGGAGTATGTAAAGCACTTTATATTTCTTGAATTTTTAAACAGTAACTAGTTAAAAGCCTTTATCCACTAACCTGAAATGCTGATTTTTCACACACAGAAAATTTTCACACTGGGCGCACTTATCTTTCTCCTGTTTTGTTGATCAAGATGTCAATCTCTGAAGCAATGTCATGTTTTATTTATTTATATATCTTTGTAATATATTCTGATAACTGGTACGGTACAATTCCAAGGTTTGGCTATTCCTGAGCATTAACTCTTCTATACAAATTTCAGAATTATCTTGTCAAGTTACATAAAAACATTCTATTTGACTCAATAATATATTAAATTTATGGGTTAAATTGGGATCATTAATATATTTATAGCATCAACACTTTCCTTCCGTGCACATGGTATATCTCAATTTATTCAGGTATTCTTATATGTCGTTTGCTTAACATTTTTTGAGCACATACTATTTTTAGGGCATTGTTATAGGTGTTGGGGATATAACATTGATTAAAATGCCCCTACTCTTAAGTAGCTTATATTCTAGTGGAGGAAGAGAGAAGATAAACAAATAAAATTCAAATATATTGTATGTTTCATTGGATAAGCACCCAGAAGAAAAATAAAGTAGGGTGTAAGGAGAGAGAACAATACAAGTGTGTGTGTGTGTGTGTGTGTGTGTGTGTGTGTGTGTGTGTGTGTACATGCATGCACCCTTTTTGGTTAGGGAAATTTTCACTGATAAAGCAATAGAGTTGAATCAGGAGTGTAAGTGAGCATGTGTATATCTTGAGAGAGAGCTGTTTTCCAGAGGGAACAAAAGATGCAAATCTGTGAGGTAAGAGGCCTGATACGTTGAAAACACAGTACAGAGCCCAGCATAGTTAGACTAGAGAGAGAGGGAGAAACACTTTGTAGTTGTCACCATAAAGATCTTGAATATTTTTCAGTCTTGCTCTGAATATCTTTTTTATGTTCTTTCTAAAATTACCTTTCTAACTGGTTATTGCGGGTGTATCAGAGAATTTCTGATTCTTGTGTGTTGTGTTTATAGTCTGTCACATTACTGAACTTAGTATTTTAACAGTTGACTTCATTTGATTTTCTATTAAGTGACAATCCTGCCTAATGACTATCTCTTCCCTCCTAACTATATGTTTTGTTTATTTTTTCCTTGTCTCACTACATTTCTATGATGCTCAGTAAAATATGTAGCAGTAGCTATGAAAGTGAGCATCTTTTTTCCTTTCTCTAATTTTAATGAAATGCTTCCAATTTCTCAATAAAACATGATGTTTACTCTGTCTTTCTTTAATGAAGCAGGGGAATTTTCCCCATATTTATAATTTGGTAAGCCAATTTTTTAAAGTAAAAACTTTTCAACATCTCTTACAAAGCTTGTATGAGTGTGTGTGTGTGTGTGTGTGTGTGTGTGTGTGTGTAACATGTTAATGTTGTAAATTGCACCTTTATATAGAACTATTTTTCAATTTTCAGACATACATTGATTAAAAAATATTGTGTCTACAGGTGCAGAGAATGTTCTAGGCACTTGAGTTGCATCATTGAACAAAACACCCCCAAATTCCTGACTTCATGGAGCTTACATTCTAATGATGGAAGGTAGAAAATATAAACGATAAATATAATAAATGCAAAAATTATATTTTTAGTAGGAAGAGATAAGTGCAATGTAAAACAGAGACAGCAGAGCAGGCAAGGGGAATCAGATGTGGGGAGTGGGTTTGTACTCTGATTTAAATGGGCTGACATCGCGGGTTCTGAGCACAGTGGCATGACCTGCCTTGTGGCTCTGCAGGCTCACTCTGGACTATTAGACTGTATGGAGAACATGAGCAGGGCAAGAAGAAGGAGACATGTTAAGAGCTCATTATATTAATAAAAGAGAGATGGTAGAGACAGATCTGGTAAATAACAGTGGAGGTGATGAAGACCTACTTCTATTTTGAAGTAGAGCTAACTGGGTTTTCTGGATTTTCAGTTGTATATGGGATATGAGAAGAAGAGAGAGGTTAAGGTTTTCGGCCTGAGTAACCTGATCACAACCTTTCTTTTAGTAAATGGCTAGATCTGATTTGCTAATAATTTATTTAGGACTTTGATGATAGTCAAATTAAAATTATGCTGGGATTGTCTGTTCTTCCATAAGCTTTGCCTGGTTATATTAGCCTTTTAAAATACATAGGGCAGCTTTCTGCATGTTTAGGAGAAGTTTGTATGAATTGAGTTTTCTTTTATCTAAAATTTTGGTGAAGCATGCTCAGAAACTCATTTAGACCTTTGCCTTTTTTGGGTAGTGGAGGGATGTGTCAGGGGTCTCTGAGACCAACCCCAAGTTTGGTGATTTGCTAGAAGGACTCACAGGATTTAGTATTTAGTTGTACTCATGGCTAAGATTTATTTCAGCAAAAAGGTGCAAAGCACAATCAACAAAGAGCAAAGGCATATAGTAGTGTGTATATGTCAATCCCAATCTTCTGGTTTACCCCTTCTCCCCTCCCTGCTGGTAACCATAAGTTTGTTTTCTACATCTGTGACTCTATTTCTGTTTTGTAGATAAGTTCATTTGTACCCTTTTTTAAGATTCCACATATAAGCGATATCATATGATATTTGTCTTTGTCTGACTTACTTCACTTAGTATGATAATAAGGACCTACTGTGTAGCACAGGGAACTCTACTCAATACTCTGTAATGGCCTATATGGGAAAAGAATCTAAAAAAAGAGTGGGTATATGTATATGTATAACAGATTCACTTTGCTGTATAGCAGAAACCAATACAACATTGTAAATCAACTGTACTCCGATAAAAATTAAAAATAAAAAAGGAACAAAGGCACAGGGCATGGGGCAGTTTGGAGGAACCCAGGTGCAAGCTTCCAAGAGTCCTCTTCCAGTGGAGTCACACAGGCTACACTTATTCCACCAGCAACAAGATGAACATCTGTGAAGTGTGGTCTACAGGGAAGCTCATTAGAGACTCAATGCCCAGGGATTTTCTTGGTGGCTGGTTACATAAGCACCCTGTGTATAGCATACAACCAAATTCCAGAGAGCCAGAAAGAAAGCAGGTGTTTAGCGTAAACCATACTATTTACGGAAACAGTGTAGGCATGTAGGCACAGTGAACCACTCATATAAAGTTTTATGTCAGTGTAGGGAACTGTTTACCAGTCAAGTTCCCAGATGGCAGCCAAGGGCCAATCTTGCAAACTGACCTTTCTAAGGATTGTGGTCACAGACTTGTTACGGTAACTTTTTTCTGTCCAGAGGAATTGGGTGTTATAGAGATAGGAGGTAGATCATATTGATTACTGTTTCAATTTCTTCTGTATTTATTGATTGATTTTGATTTTTAATTTCTTCATGAGAAAATTTGGGTATTTTTTCCTCAGAAAACTTGTCATTATAATTTGATTTCAAGTTATTGACAATTGTTTATAATATTGTCATATAACTTTGATATTATTTTCCAGGCTTTGTTCCTTTTTTTATTTCTAATATTTATTTGTAACTTGTCTCACTTTTCTAGATTATACTTGCCAAAAGTTTGTCTCTATACCTGAATTGAGATTAATTGTAGATTAACATGAAGTTGTAAGAAATAATACAAAGACATCCCATAGGCCCTTTACCCAGTTTCCCCAATGGTAACATTTTGCAAATCTATAGTATAATACCACAGCCAATATACTGATATTGATGCAATCTGTTAATCTTACTCAAGTTTCTCTAGCTTTACTTGAACTCATTTGTTCTATACAATTTATTTTATTGAACAAGGTGTAACGATACTAAACTTCCACCACCTTTTGTAAGCACACCACACTGCCTCCTATACAGACACCCTCCCGCATCCTTAACCCCTGGCAATCACTAATCTGGCGATCTGTTTTCCATTCCTAAGAATTTTTCTTTCGAATTGTTATGTGTCTCACTCAGCATAAATCTCTGAAGATTCATCCAAATTGTTGTGTGTATCAACAATTTGTTCCTTTTTATTGCTGAATGGTATTCCACGGTATATATAAATAGACATCTGGCTATTATGAATAAAACTGCTGTGAGCATGTGTTGACAACTTTTTGTGTGAATATACATTTTCATTTCTCTGGGATAAATGCTCAAGAGTGCCATTGCTGGGTCTTATGGTAATTGTGTGTTGACTTTGATAAGAAACTGCCAAACTGTTTTCTGGACAGGTTGTACCATTTTAAATTTCCACCAGCAATGCATGAATGATGCAGTTTCTCCTCACCAGCATTTGGTGCTTTCACTGTTTCTTATTTTATCCATTCTGATAGCCATGTAGTGATACCATGGTTTTAATTTTTGTTTTTCTGGTGACTGATGATGGTGAACATCTTTTTATTTGCTTATTTGCCATCTCTCTGATTATTTTATTTATTTAATATACTTTTTAAAATTTTTTTAAATTTTATTTTATTCACTTTTTTATACAGTAGGTTCTTATTAGTCATCAATTTTATACACATCGGTGTATACATGTCAATCCCAATCACCCAATTCATCACACCACCATCCCCACCCCCCATGGCTTTCCCCCCTTGGTGTCCATAGGTTTGTTCTCTACATCTGTGTCTCAATTTCTGCCTTGCAAATCGGTTCAACTGTACCATTTTTCTAGGTTCGACATACATGCGTTAATATACAATATTTGTTTCTCTCTTTCTGACTTACTTCACTCTGTGTGACAGTCTCTAGATCTATCCACGTCTCAACAAATGACCCAATTTTGTTCCTTTTTATGGCTGAGTAATATTCCATTGTATATATTTACCACTTCTTCTTAATCCATTTGTCTGTCGATGGACATTTAGGTTGCTTCCATGACCTGGCTATTGTAAATAGTGCTGCAATGAACATTCGAGTGCATGTGTCTCTTTGAATTATGGTTTTCTCTGGGTATGTGCCCAGTAGTGGGATTGCTGGATCATATGGTAGTTCTATTTTCAGTTTTTTAAGGAACCTCCATACTGTTCTCCATAGTGGCTGTATCAATTTACATTCTCACCAACAGTGCAAGAGGGTTCCCTTTTCTCCACACCCTCTCCAGCATTTGTTGTTTGTAGATTTTTTGATGATGCCCATTCTAACTGGTGTGAGGTGATACCTCACTGTAGTTTTGATTTGCATTTCTCTAATAATTAGTGATGTTGAGCAGCTTTTCATGTGCTTCTTGGCCATCTGTATGTTTTCTTTGGAGAAATGTCTATTTAGGTCTTCTGCCCATTTTTGGATTGGGTTGTTTGTTTCTTTAATATTGAGCTACATGAGCTGTTTATATATTTTGGAGATTAATCCTTTATCCATTGATTCATTTGCAAATATTTTCTCCCATTCTGAGGGTTGTCTTTTGGTCTTGTTTATGGTTTCCTTTGCTGTGCAAAAGCTTTTAAGTTTCATTAAGTCCCATTTGTTTATTTTTGTTTTTATTTCCATTACTCTAGGAGGTGGATCAAAAAAGATCTTGCTGTGATTTATGTCATAGAGTGTTCTTCCTGTGTTTTCCTCTAAGAGCTTTATAGTGTCTGGTCTTACCTTTAGGTCTCTAATCCATTTTGAGTTTATTTTTGTGTATGGTGTTAGGGAGTGTTCTAATTTCATTCTTTTACATGTAGCTGTCCAGTTTTCCCAGCACCACTTATTGAAGAGACTGTCTTTTCTCCATTGTATATCCTTGCGTACTTTGTCATAGATTAGTTGACCATAGGTGTGTGGGTTTATCTCTGTTCTTTCTATCCTGTTCCATTTATCTATATTTGTTTTTGTGCCAGTAGCATATTGTCTTGATTACTGTAGCTTTGTAGTATAGTCTGAAGTCTGGAAGCCTGATTCCTCCAGCTCCGTTTTTTTCCCTCAAGACTGCTTTGGCTGTTCGGGGTCTTTTGTGTCTCCATACAAATTTTAAGATTTTTTTGTTCTAGTTCAACAAAAAATGCCATTGGTAATTTGATAGGGATCGCATTGAATCTCTAGATTGTTTTGAGTAGTATAGTCATTTTCGCAATATTGATTCTTCCAATCCAAGAACATGGTGTATCTTCCATCTGTTTGTATCATGTTTAATTTCTTTCATCAGTCTCTTACAGTTTTCTGCACACAGGTCTTTTGTCTCCCTAGGTAGGTTTATTCCTAGGTATTTTATTCTTTTTGTTGCAGTGGTAAATGGGAGTGTTTCCTTAATTTCTCTTTCAGATTTTTCATCATTAGTGTTTAGGAATGCAAGAGATTTCTGTGCATTAATTTCGTATCCTGCAACTTTACCAAATTCATTGATTAGATCTAGTAGTTTTCTTGTGGCATTTTTAGGATTCTCTTTGTATAGTATCATGTCATCTGCAAACAGTAACAGTTTTACTTCTTCTTTTCCAATTTGTATTCCTTTATTTCTTTTTCTTCTTTGATTGCCTTGGCTAGGACTTCCAAAACTATGTTGGATAATAGTGGTGAGAGTGGACATCCTTGTCTCGTTCCTGATCTTAGAGGAAATGCTTTCAGTTTTTCACCATTGAGAATGATGTTTGCTGTGGGTTTGTCGTATATGGCCTTTATTATGTTGAGGTAGGTTCCCTCTATGCCCACTTTCTGGAGAGTTTTTATCATAAATGGGTGTTGACTTTTGTCAAAAGCTTTTTCTGCATCTATTGAGATGATCATATGGTTTTTCTTCTTCAATTTGTTAATATGCTTTATCACGTTGATTGAGTTGCATATATTGAAGAAGGCTTGCATCCCTGGGATAAATCCCACTTGATCATGGTGTATGATCCTTTTAATGTGCTGTTGGATTCTGTTTGCTAGTATTTTGTGGAGGATTTTTGCATCTATGTTCATCAGTGATATTGGCCTGTAGTTTTCTTTTTTTGTGACACCTTTGTCTGGTTTTGGTATCAGGGTGATGGTGGCCTCATAGAATGAGTTTGGGAGTGTTCCTTCCTCTGCAATTTTTGGAAGAGTTTGAGAAGGATAGGTGTTAGCTCTTCTCTAAATGTTTGAAAGAATTCACCTGTGAAGCCATCTGGTCCTGGACTTTTGTTTGTTGGAAGATTTTTAATCACAGTTTCAATTTCATTACTTGTGATTGGTCTGTTCATATTTTCTATTTCTTTCTGGTTTAGTCTTGGAAGGTTATACCTTTCTAAGAATTTGTCCACTTCTTCCAGGTTGTCCATTTTATTGGCATAGAGTTGCTTGTAGTAGTCTCTTAGGATGCTTTGTATTTCTGCGGTGTCTGGTGTAACTTCTCCTTTTTCATTTCTAATTTTATTGATTTGAGTCCTCTCCCTCTTTTTCTTGATGAGTCTGGCTAATGGCTTATCAATTTTGTTTATCTTCTCAAAGAACCAGCTTTTAGTTTTATTGATCTTTGCTATTGTTTTCTTTGTTTCTATTTCATTTATTTCTGCTCTGATCTTTATGATTTCTTTCCTTCTGCTAACTTTGGGTTTTGTTTGTTCTTCTTTCTCTAGTTCCTTTAGGTGTAGGGTTAGATTGTTTATTTGAGATTTTTCTTGTTTCTTGAGGTAGGCTTGTATAGCTATAAACTTCCCTCTTAGAAGTGCTTTTGCTGCATCCCATAGATTGTGGATCGTTGTGTTTTCATTGTCATTTGTCTCTATGTATTTTTTGATTTCCTCAGTGATCTCCTGGTTATTTAGTAACATATTGTTTAGCCTCCATGTGTTTGTGTTTTTTACATTTTTTTCCCTGTAATTCATTTCTAATCTCATAACATTGTGGTCAGAAAAGATTCCTGATATGATTTCAATTTTCTTAAATTTACTGAGGCTTGATTTATGACCCAAGTTGTGATCTATCCTGGAGAACGTTTTGTACGCACTTGAGAAGAAAGTGTAATCTGCTGTTTTTGGATGGAATGTCCTATAAATATCAATTAAATCTATCTGGTCTATTGTGTCATTTAAAGCTTTTGTTTCCTTATTAATTTTCTGTTTGGATGATCTATCCATTGGTGGAAGTGAGGTGTTAAAGTCCCACACTATTATTGTATTACTGTCTATTTCCTCCTTTATAGCTGTTAGCAGTTGCCTTATGTATTGAGGTGCTCCTATGTTAGGTGCATATATATTTATAATTGTTATATCTTCTTCTTGGATTGATCCCTTGATCATTATGTAGTGTCCTTCCTTGTCTCTTGTAACATTCTTTATTTTAAAGTCTATTTTATCTGATATGAGTATTGCTACTCCAGCTTTCTTTTGATTTCTATTTGTATGGAATATCTTTTTCCCTCCCTTAACTTTCAGTCTGTATGTTTCCCTAGGTCTGAAGTGGGTCTCTTGTTTTTGTGGGTCTTGTTTTTGTATCCATTCAACAAGCCTGTGTCTTTTGGTTGGAGCATTTAATCCATTCACGTTTATGGTAATTATCAATATGTATGTTCCTATAACCATTTTCTTAATTGTTTTGGGTTTGTCTTTGTAGGTCCTTTTCTTCTCTTGTGTTTCGCACGTAGAGAAGTTCCTTTAGCATTTGTTGTAGAGCTGGTTTGGTGGTGCTGGATTCTCTTAGCTTTTGCTTGTTTCTAAAGCTTTTGATTTCTCCATCAAATCTGAATGAGATCCTTGCTGGGTAGAGTAATCTGGGTTGTAGGTTCTTCCCTTTCATCACTTTAAGTATATCATGCCACTCCCTTATGGCTTGCAGAGTTTCTGCTGAGAAATCAGCTGTTAACCTTATGGGAACTCCCTTGTATGTTATTTGTCGTTTTTCCCTTGCTGCTTTCAATAATTTTTCTTTGTCTTTAATTTTTACCAGTTTGATTACTATGATTGGTGTGTTTCTCCTTGAGTTTATCCTGTATGGGACTCCCTGTATTTCCTGGACTTGGGTGGCTATTTCCTTTCCCATGTTAGGGAAGTTTTCGACTATAATCTCTTCAAATATTTTCTCTGGTCCTTTCTCTCTCTCTTCTCCTTCTGGGAATCCTATAATGCAAATGTTGTTGCGTTTAATGTTGTCCCAGAGGTCTCTCAGGCTGTCTTCATTTCTTTTCATTCTTTTTTCTTTATTCTGTTCTGCAGCAGTGAATTCCACCATTCTGTCTTCCAGGTCACTTATCTGTTCTTCTGCCTCAGTTATTCTGCTATTGCTTCCTTCTAGTGCAGTTTTCATTTCAGTTATTGTATTGTTCATCTCTGTTTGTTTGTTCTTTAATTCTTCTAGGTCTTTGTTAAACATTTCTTGCATCTTCTCGATCTTTGCCTCCATTCTTTTTCCGAGGTCCTGGATCATCTTCACTATCATTATTCTGAATTCTTTTTCTGGAAGATTGCCTATCTCCCCCTCATTTAGTTGTTTTTCTTTTGGGTTTTATCTTGTTCCTTCATCTGGTACATAGCCCTCTGCCTTTTCTTCTTGTCTATCTTTCTGTGAATGTGGTTTTTGTTCCACAGGCTGCAGGATTGTAGTTCTTGCTTCTGCTGTCTGCCCTCCTCTCTCTGATTATTTTAAAAGAACTTATTTCATTTAGTTGATAATTTTATTCTTGATTGAATTAATTTAAACTTTTACCTTTGTACTTTCTTTGAGTTTATTTTGTTTTATCTTTAATTTGAAACTTACATCTTTTTGTTTGTAGTTTTATTTTCTCTTAAGCATATCTAATTCTAAAAACTTCCTTTGAGAATTTCTTTGTATATAAACCACAGGTTTTGATATATAATGCTCTCATTATCGTTAAATTTTCTATTTCTAATTTATCTTTAAATTTATTTCTTATTACATGAATTATTTTAAATTACTTTATCTCCAAGTTTAAGTTTTTGCTTTGCTTTTTGATGTCTGTTAGTTGCAATTTTATTTCATCCTGCCTAGTGATTGTGACTACCATGAAATAAGTTCTTTTGGAATATGATGTATTCCAAAAGTTTTTCATGTTGTGTCTTGCATGTTTGAAAACGATGCACATCCTCTGTTGTGTTTTATATATATATATATATATATATAAAACTCTTGGATCAATTATATATATCTATTAATTAACTTTTAATCAAATCTTCTATGTCCTGTTTAAATATTTTGATTTGTTAGCTAGAGAGGTGCATCGAAATCCCCATATGTTTGTGGATTTATCAATTTCTCCTTGTATTTTTCTTACATTTTTCTTACAAATTATGTTGCTTGATTCATCAGTGTTTTCTTTGTTGATTGTTGCTTTTATCAATTTTAAATATTCCTTTTGGTTCTTGTTTTTCTTGCTTTTTGTATGGCTGCTTCCCCTTCCCCTCCCCTTTTCCTCCTCCTCTTCTTCTTTTTTGCCATTGCAAACCTTCTTATTTTAATTAACTTTTTCGGCATATATCTTTTTCCCCCTCTAATTTCTACATTTGTG
The DNA here is from genome assembly GCF_009873245.2 of Balaenoptera musculus. Taxonomy (NCBI): domain Eukaryota; kingdom Metazoa; phylum Chordata; class Mammalia; order Artiodactyla; family Balaenopteridae; genus Balaenoptera; species Balaenoptera musculus. The sequence goes on along the minus strand of NC_045786.1, from coordinate 137,494,836 downwards.
TGAAATTTTGCTTTAGCTATATTTCTTTTCAACCATACTGGTGAAAATTTGTGGTTTAAAAATTATGTTTAACATAGTTATGTTTAAGTTGAATTTTGCCATTTTGGAATTATTTTATGTTTCTCATGTTTTTCACTCTTTCCGCACATTCTTTCCAGCCTTTTGCTGAATTGACTATCTTGTTGTGTTTGTTGTTGTAGTTGTTTTTAAAATTTATATTCCCTTTAATTATTTGAAAGTTTCTCTGGTTGGCATTCTAAATTTTTAATGTATATACTTGGCGTCTTTTTAAAGTAAGTTTATTGAAGTACATTGACATGTAACAAGATATAATATAAAAACAATAAACTACATATATTTAAAATGTAAAATTTTATATTTTGACATATATTTCAAATATATCTGTTTGATTTACATATAATTATATATTTCAAACATGCATATTTGATTTATATAAAAATATGTATATTGATATATAACATATAATCAATTCAGAGCCCTGCTAAATATATATTTATTTTTAACATATATTAAAACATATGTTATATATATATGTTTATATATATATATATATTTAACAGGGCTCAGAATTAATTATACACTACTCCACCTTGTCCAAGAAAAGACCTGTAGCATTCTTTTAATTTTCTCCTCTCCTTCCCTATCTCCTGTCAACTATTATATTGCCATTATCTACAAGTTGTTTCATACTTTTGTAGTTTTGTTGTTAGTATTAACATTCACTTCTTATTTACAGCTGTTAAGTTTCAGTCCATTCCTCTGGATGTTGCAGTTTTGTTTTCTTTCTTTGTTTAGATGCTGTTTCCCATCTTGCAGGGATTCTCAATAGTTTTCCTGAATCTGAGGTTTGCTGAACATTCCTCATCTAAGTTTCAAAAGCTATTTTCTAATAGAAATTTGGGATAGGAAGGAGGGACCATGGCATAGTCTAAGGCTGCCATCTTGACCAACAACTCAGGAGGCCCTTTTTCTGTGAACAGGAGGCAGGCAGGTATTTGGAAGTCGGACTTGTCTGTCACATGTCTGCTCATCTCTGCTCCCTGACTGCTAACAAAGTAGTCGACCTCATTGAGCTTCACTTTCCTAACCTATAAAATGGACATCATAGCAGTCTTGTAAAGATGAAAGGAGTTGAAGAATGACAAATAGGCTTGTATTACTACCTGTTTATTGCTTAATTAATATTGATTTCTTTTCTTTTCTGGTCAAATAAAATGAAATATGATACTTTTAATCAAACTAAGTTGTAGACATGTGGAATATTACTCACAAGAGTCTGTTTAGTTTGTATACATAATTATGTTTGAAAATCATTTAAATAAAGTCTTTGGGGGACTTCCCTGGTGGTCCACTGGTTAAGGCTCTGTGCTTCCACTGCAAGGGGCACAGGTTTGATCCCTGGTCGGGGAACTAAGATCCCACATGCCATGCGGTGTGGCCCCAAAAAAACCCCAAATAAAAGTGGTGGAAAAAATATGTTAGTGAAATTTATTAAAAAAATAACTAAAATAAATAAGGTCTTTGGTGACATATTGATTGAGGATACCCTTGGGATGTCTGGGAATGTACCCCCAATATTTTGAAGACAGCATTGTGGTAGATGACCCTGTCTTGCATAATGCCATCATGTGGATCCAGCAGTAGGAGGGCATTGACTATTAGTTGATCGTTGAGTTACTTATGATGCTGTTACATAGGGCAGGGGTCCAGAGTAAGGTTCAGATGCTGCTCTGCTTTGGGCCTGTCACTTGCCACTGCAGCCGGCAACTCGAGTTTGAGAACTGCTTCCTGCTTTACAGAAAACATGAATAAACAGAGAATGACAAAAAGATGTGACTTAGTATTGAGATCCTACTTTCTTTTAATTTCTAATACTTGTTACTCAAACTCCTTGTCTAGGTATCAACTTTCAGTTTCCTGATTCTGCAGGCATTCCTGGATTGCAGCTACTTTGTTTCTTGTCCCAGATACTGATCTCCTTGGATCGTAGGCCCCTTGTTATGTATTAACCTTGGCAGTTGCCCTTTACTTCAAGACTTGCATGAAATTGTCAATGAGGCCATCATGTAGGAGAGAATACAAATGTATGATAAACTAGGAAACAGTCAGTATGGCACTGTGAAGACAAATCATGGCAGACTTATTTCATTTTCGTCTCTGATAGAGTGACAGGCCTCATAAACAAGGGGGAGTAATGGACAAGATCTATGTTGCTTCCCTGTAATTACTCCTGAAACACTCTAGGTATGACGGGCCATATTTTATGTTTCCATACAGTTGAGAAACAGGATCTTTGTCACTGGACCTGATTAATCTGTCCAGTTTTTCTGAGAGTCTGCATCCAAACTGATATGCTGAATAAGTTGTGCTAACAAAAACCAGGGCAACAGAGATAAATAAAGAATTAAAATAACTCTGTCCATCTAAAAAAGACCTTGAGAGGCTTCCTACATGTGTAAAATTATAGTCAGAATAGCAGGAAGGGGTTCAGATCGTAAGGTTAAGAAAACACATTGGGGCTTGAAAAGATGCAAGCTATATCTTAACAAAAAATCCAGGAAGAATTGAGAGGGTGTTGTAAATTTTTCAATGAAGGATACAACTTTTGTTTTTGAGACACTTTAGGCAAGGTGTTTGAGAATGCTTTGAAGTGGGTTGGATTTGGATCCCCTCCTTCAATCCAGTAAAGTATTTTTATGCATGTGTACTTTCATGGGGAAAGTGGAATGAGAAAGAATATGAATGTCACCAGAAGATGAGACAAGAAAAAAAAAGTTTTATTATTAAACGAAAAAGAAAACAAACTCTGTAATTTGTATCCTACTTGTGGTGGGTGAGCAACATGACTTTTACATGTGAAAGGTGGTCTATTCATTTTTTCTTTATGAACTTAACAATTTCAATTGCAAAGCAAAGGATAAAAGCCCAGCTGAGTTCTGTTTGTTGTTTAACAGAGAGATGAATGGGTTTTATATTTTCAGTATCCAATCTTTTTTTTTAAAGGGAAGATGGATTATTCTCATTCTTAATGGAAACTGTGAACAGTGTTGACCCAACTGAAATATAGATTTGTGTAAAAGAGAGGAAAGTGGTTTTGTTACAGAATGAGCTTCTGTGTTTCCTCTACCCCTCAGCTCGATCACTGTTTCATTACAGAAGTCTTCTCTGACCTCCAGCCTAGGTCAACTCAGCCTTTGATAAATTCACAGCACCAAGTATGTGTAGCTGTCTGTGTGTGACACACATCTGCATACAAAGGTCATATTTGTGATTTTTAATTTAATCTTCCTCAGTAGATAGACTGTAAGTGCCTCTGAACATAGGCACTCACAAGTTCTGGCTCATTATTTTCTAATCGAAGCCTAGTGTCTGACACCTATTAGACTCTCAATAAATGAATGCGACAATGAATGAGTGAATGTAGTCTAGATACTAAAATACTTCAAAAAACCCCCTAGACTATGAGGATGAATAAAAATGTGATCATTGCCCCTGAAAGGAGTTTTCACTTTAAAAGTTTTATAGTATGTGTATTACCTTTTGAGCAAGGAAGGCAACTTCCCAAATATATGGAAGAAGCAGAGTGGTGGGTAGGAGGCAATGTTGTCATGTTCTGGGTGTGTGGCAGATGGATATGAAGTGGGCCTTGTTACAGCCTCCGTCTCAACCCAATTTCAGCAACTGTTTCTGAACATGTTTCTCTTTCATCGTGTAATTGAAAGCCTCTTTAAAAGCACTCAGTGGGTCCTTCTGATATAGCAAGTGAGAGTGATCAAAGCCATGAGAGAACTAGACGTCGTTGGCTTACCCTGGAAGCCTGGCTTTTTCACTCCCCTCCACTAACAATTGTTTCATGGAACCGAAAGTTTGTTCATTTACTGGAGAGCAGGAAAGGTAGTAGTGATTTTCACGGCAATTGAACACATTTAGATTAATTTCCTAACTTTTGGTGACTTCATGATTTCATGGCTACATCTTTGTTGGTAAAGTCCAGGACTTGTATCTTACATCTGTCATTTTGTTTTCTCCTAAAGTAAAGGAGAACAGAGGGAAAGAGATCTTAGCAAGGAAGAGAAAAATAAGATGGAAAGAATCCAAACTTTCATCTTGTAGTCACTATGAAATCAAGTCCAGAATGATGGTGGCTTTCAGGGCAGACATTCATGATTCTCAACTCCTACAACCTTTTCTCTGTGATTCATTATTTTCCATATTCATTAATAATTTTTGTATTAGGGTTATAATGCAAAGGTTACCAAGTGTTTTCCCTTTCATTTGAAGCTAAAACAAAACAAAAGAGGCTTAATCCAAAGGATCTGATGAACTGGTAAGGTTTTGAGATTTGGAGATAAGAAGGGAAGTTGTGGTTACTTATTTGGACTTCATTAGAAGGAGATATTTTCTTTTCTTAGTCTAGTATGGATTCGATCCCATCTGAACCCAGATGATTGGCTTGGTGACTTTTCAAAGACTCCTTAAGCTCTTTGATTTGTGAACAATGCTAAAGAAATAAACTGATACTCAGAAGTGCATCTAGGTCAGTGGTGGGTAAATTTTGAATTTTATAAATGAATGTCATTTACATTATAATCTAAGTTACTTCCATTTCCTTTTAAACTTCCTTTTATCTGAAAAGCAAAACTTGAACACATGAACTAATCATTATTACCGCTGGAAGGGTTTGTGGAAGTCAGACATAATCAAATTTCAGATGTAAGACCTCAATGTGGCTTGTGGTGAGGGGAAGTGAATTGAGAAGTACATCCCGAGTTGGAAATCTGTACTTTTGTCAACGTCTGGGCTAGAGATTATCACTAGCAGCCACTTAAGCCTCAACTTAAGATGATTATTATGATTATAATGATTAAGATGATATATCTGTGAGAAATGACCAACATGTCTAAAAGAAAACTGTTTTTCTACCTTTGATGAAGGCTTAATTTCTGTGGAGTGTGTATGTGTGTTTAGGTGCCCGTGTGTGAGGTGACCCAAGGCAGCTTCTCCAGATCAGAGAAGGTATTGTTTATGAGGAAACCATTGAGGACCATGGGGGACCTGGGTGGGTTATTGTGTGGGTTGGATTTTGCTGAAAAGGAGAGGATCTCTGTGGTTGGAATGGAGAAATCAAACATAACACACTCTCCAGTATAATGAACTAGGCGGCTGCTAACTAAGTTTCCTCTGCTTTTACTTCTGTAATAATAACATAAAAGTGAGATAGTGTGACTGAATTCATTGTGGTGGAGACCCTTCACTTGTGTGAAATAACAGATTCTTGCCAATGAAGGAAAAACATGTGTAGTGATTGAAAGAAAATATTCTGGTAATCTTATTCTTGATGTGTAGAAAGATTGCTTAGACTAAAATTATTTACATGCCAATGTGGAAACAATTACTTTTCAACTTACTTGCATTATTAATGAAGATGATGTGCATTTCTGAGGAGGTTGCATTTGTAACAAATTCATCAGGGTATTCTTAGAGTATTTTTATAGGAATGCCACTATTTTTGACATATTGGAAAACTGTACTCTCTTAATTGCACATAAATGTTACAATTCCTTAAGAAACTGATGTAAGAATATTTTTCATTCAAGAAAAGAGACTATGGTTGCCTCACAATATTTTCTGAAAAGTAAACACATATGATTTACAATATGATAAACTTTTTGATGTATGGTGTCCGATCAACTTTTTAGTATTAAACTATTATAACATTAGTAATCATACATTTTGTATAACTTGATAGCCTTAAGAATGCGGCCAATCATCTATTCATCTATCCATTCATTACTTTTCTAGCTACTTCCTCGGGCCATATGAATGATGCAGTCTAGTTTCATATTTGTCTTTGTGAAACAATCTTTTTATTTATTTATCACTGAAACCCTGGCACATTTCCTGTCGCTTCTAGATGACTTTTTCTGAGCTCACAGTGACTCAGTGTTCTTCATGGGCTAGTAGAGAGAACTGAAGAGGACCATACGTGTTGTCTGACCAAACTTTTCAATGAAACTGAGGTCCAGAGATACAAAGTAATAAGATTGATGATACCAAGACTATTGTTATATTCATTTTAACTGTCTGCATTTCTAGCCCATCTTTCCCTTTAATCTCAGAAGAGAGGTCGCTCCTCATTTATAAAGGGAGAGACTCCGAGTTGGGTCCCATTCCTTCCCTCTCTGGGAGGAACCTAATTTCCATAATAAACACTTGACATATTCTCATCCTGAGATTTTTAGCCAAATGGAAGCCAGGAATGGATTGAAATTTGGTAGTATAGGGGTATGTGTGTGTGCATGGATGCATGTGTGTGTGTGTGTGTGTGTGTGTGTGTGTGTGTGTGTGTGTGTGGTGGTGGCTGTGGTTTGAGGACTCCATCTTTTGACAGGAACACAGAGTAGAGGGAAGAGGAAGAAGGGAGGTCTACTTTTTCATTTGGAAAACATTAATTGGAGGACTACAGTATTCTGCTCTTATCCACAACTATTTATTATGCACTAATGATGGGCCTGACACTTTTTAATTTTGATAATTTATGAAAAATCACATAATTTTCATCAATGTATTTATAACAGTCTTATGAAATAAATATTATTACCCACATTTTTTCAGATGAGAAAATTATAGCAAAGAAAAATTAAGTGATTTGTCTAAAGTCTTATGACTAACTGGTGGCAGAGCTAGGATTTAAGCCAGATTCCTCCAACTCTTAAGAAATAAACCTTACTGCTTCTATCAGACCCAACCTATGCTGGTCTTAGAGGGGAATTAAGTCATAGTTTCCAAGAGTGGGGAGATAAATATGCAAGTAAAAAATGGGTATGAAACCTAATACCCATTGGTTAGCAAGATTCAGTTATGCAAAATAAGTTCTATAGATCTGCTGTACAACATTGCGCCTACAGATGACAATAATGTGTTGTACACTTAAAAATCTGTTGAGGGTAGAGCTCATGTTAAATGTTCTTACCACAATAAAATTAAAAAATTGTATATGGATTATAAAATAAACATCTGTTTTCATATATTTTAAAAAGTATTATGCAGTTGGATGAGGGCAGGAATTATAAGTACTTTTTATTTGTTAAAATAATTTTTGTTGTGTGATATATCATATATCTAAAGAGTGTTTATCAAATATACATACAGTATCAAAGCCGTAAAATGTACTTACCACGCAGCTTCAAGGAAAAAAAGAAAAACTCTACCAATGGTTTAGGTGTCATCATGGCCCTTTATAATCCAAGACCCTTCCCTCTGCCTTAGAGACCACTATCCTGGTTTTGTTTCCATAGCAAAGAATGTGTCCACACACAATATATTGTTTAGTTTTGCCTGTTTTTGCATTTAGTATAAATGGATTCCTATACTATACGTGACTTGCTTATTTGCCTCAACATTATGTGTTTTAGATTCATTCATCATGATATGTGCGATGGTAGTTCATTTTTCTCCCACAGCTGAAGTGTTCCATTGTATGACTGCTGCAATTCTTTTTTAACCAGTCCAATGTGAGGTAGATATCATGATTATCTCTAGTTCTATGTTTTGCACAAACAATACTTCTATAAACATTTTTGTACACATCTCTCAGTGCACATGCGCACTAAGTATATATACACCTGGGAGTGGAATTGCCGTGTACTTGGTCAGTTTTACAAGATGATGTGAAATTTTATTCTGTTACCACTAGATCACTGGGAATGTGATAACTGTGTTTTCAGGTTACAGTTCTCTGATTATTAATAAGAATTTTTTAAAAGATGAGAATCATTTCATATGTCTCCTACTATAATGGACCTTTTCAAGTCTTCTGTCCATTTTCATTGAACTGTCTTTTTAATTGATTCATTAGATTTCTTTCCATATTCTGAATATATCCTTTATTGGTTACCTGTATATGTGTTGCAGGTATCTTCTCACAGTATGTCAAATATCTTTTCATTTTCATTCTGGTATCTTCTTATGAATAGATCTTCATTTAATGTGGTCAAGTCAATCTTTCATGGTTTGTGCTTTTGTCATCTTGTTTGAGGTCATAGAAATATTCTCCTATGTTTCCTTCTGCATATTTAAAAATTTTTCCACTTTTGCTTAAATTCTAGAGAGATCTAGAATTTATTTTTATTAGGAAATGAGGTAGGGATTTCTTTTCACTTTCCTACATGTGGATAGTCAGTGATTCTAGCACCATTATTGACTTGTTCATTCCCCCCCACCCACATCTATAGTGTTACCTTTTTCATATATCAGGCTTTCATAGATATATGGCGTTATTGGGAGTTATCTGTCTTTCCATATAATTTAGTGTGGTAAGCCACATTATCAAATTTGTATATGTGTTTACCACATGCCAAACACTGTTCTAAGATAACATGTAATCTTTATAAGGAAAGTACTCTTATTATCCTCAATTTATAGATGTAGCAACTGAAGTGCAAAGAGTTAACTAATCCAAGGTCACACTATCCAAAAAGTGGCAGACCCAGCGTTCCAGCACAAGCAGTATGGCTCTGTATACTGTGCTGCCTCTCCAATACTTACTTGTTGCCTCATAGTACTAGAGGTTTATGATTAATGTTAGTATAACGTACAGCAAATCTTCCAATCTGGTGCTGCTCATCTCAGAGTGCTGTGACCTTTCTTGGTACTTTTGTCTTCCATATACGTTTTAGAATCACCAAGTAAATTTATATATATACACACACACACACACACACAAACACACACAGAGGAATACCTACGAACTGTTGATATAAATTTGATTTTACATTGAAACTGTAGATCAGTTGGTAGACAACTGGCATCTCATGATACTAAGCATGGTCTGTCGTTCCATGTGTTTATAATTTTCTCCATAAAGGTTTTACATGTCTATTGTTAAGTTTATTTCTAAAAACATATGTATAAAATATATTATGTATTATATGTTAACTCATTTACTTCATTTGTGAGCTTCACAAGGACAGAAAGTTTTGTCTTTTATTTACCTATTTTTAACTTATGAAGTCCCAGTACATGAGCTACATAATGGCCACTTAATGAATATTTCTTGAACTAATAAATTATAATAGTATACTTAAAAACTGTGTTTTCTAACCATTCATAGATATTGAATAGGAAAGCCCTTAATGTTTCTTTATTAAACTTACAGAGAATTATAATGACAAACTTTTGTCATTTCTAAAAATTTGTTGAAAATTCTTTTGTGATTTGTATGTTATGAAGCACAACATGATTTTTCTTTCAATCCAAACACTTTAATTCATTTTCTCATCTTATTGGAACTAGCTAGAATTTCTAGTTCAGTGATGAAAGCGAATATTCTTACCTTGTTCTAGATTTCAGAAAAATACTTTTCTCTTTTGCCATCAATTATGATGTTTGCTCTAGGGTTTTTTTTAAAATACCCTTTGTCATGTTATAGACGGGTCCTTTTACTCTAGTCTGCTGATAATTTTGTAACAAATAGTCAAATATTATCAAATCCTTTTCTATATTTATTGAGAACATTTTTTTTTCTCTTTTAATCTGTTTACATAGTGAATTCGAGCAATACAGTTCATAATGATGACTCAATCTTGCATTTTTGGAGTGGACTTATTTGGTCATTATGCATAATTATATGTGGATACATAACTTTTTTATAGATTGTTGAGGTTTTTGTTGCTGATATTTTATTGAGAATTTTGCATCTGTATACATAAGTGAGAGTGGCAGTAATATTTTTTTACATACTGCTTGTCTAATTTGGTATCAAGGTAAACTAGTCTCAGAAAGGAATAAGACTTTTCCTAACTTTTTCCAGATTCTGATGGAGTTAATGTTAGACTGAATTAATCTGTTTCTTGAATGTTTCATAGAACATTCCTGAAAAACCATCTACACCTGGTGATAATTTTTGTGATAACATATTAATTCTGATTCATTTTTTTCAATATTTATAGTACCATTTATAATATTTGTAGTATCAAGAAAAGGTTTTCTCTTTTTTTGAGCCATTTTGCTGTGTTAAGTTTTGCTAAATTACATTTTGTGGAAATTTGTTTATTCCACATACATTTTCACATTTATTAGCATACAGTTTTCATCTCTGACACAAAGTTGTTTTAAGTCTGCTGCACCATCGTTTATTTTTAATTATATTTTTATTTATTTCTGTTTTTTTCCTTGACCAATGATTTTAGGCACTTTTATTCCTTTTTTTCAAAGAACCAACTTTTGGTTTGTTTACTGTCTTCATCAGATTTTTTGTTTTCATCTTCATTAGTTTTTACACTTAGCTATTTCATTCATTAAATTTCTTTTTATTTTTTTAAAAAAAATCTTCATTTGGTTGCTGAGCTCATTTATTTTCAGCCTTTCTTCTCTGTATTGTAAGTATTCAGTACTTACTTTCTCTTAGGTTTATCATACAATTTTCATACGTAGTACCATAATTCATCACCTATTATAACTATTATTTTATATAACACTTAGAAAAATACGATGATAACATAATAGTTTCTCATCATTTCTAATTTTTATTTTATATTTGTTTAAAGATTCTTTAAATGTTTTAAAACATATAATTGTGCCGTACATTGCTCTTGTGCATACATGTGAAAAAATATATAAAACTAAATTGGTTAAGATATTTAATAAACTTCTTCACATCCAGAATTCAACTCTTCTGAATCACTTATTGATTCAGAGTCATGGACTCTTATTTTTGTCCACATTGTGTCATCCTCTGTGCTATCAAGAGCTTTTATTAAAGAGTGTTTTGCTATTTTTCCTGGGATTTTCTTCCAAAATGCTCACAGCTATTCTGTGAGTTTTGATGCTGGTGCTTTTTTGATCTTAGCAGAAGTATGTCACTGGATCATATTTGGTCAACAAACAAGATTTGTATTTCTTCCTCAAATAGTTCTAAATATGAAATATGAAATATGGAGGGTACAATTTTCTTAAGTCACCAGGGAAAACAATTATGTGCAGTTAATGCAATTACATCTGGTCAACTAAAATTGAAAGTCATCATTGATTATAAGATACATTCTGATTTCAGAAATATTAAAATGTGAAAAACTGCATGCTTAGATTAGAAGATAGTGCTCAGCTCTAAGTATTTTCTAATTTCTATCTTGATATCTTCTTTCTTCTTTGACCAATAGGTTATATAAAAGCCAATTTTAACATTTCTAAATGCATGAGTGTTTTATTTTATTTTTGCTATTGACTGCTTACTTAATTGTGTTTTTAGTCAGAAAATATATTATGTATTGTATTAGTGTTTTTAAAATTTGTCAAGACTTGTTTTATGGCTTGTGTAGTCAATTTTTGTTAACATTCCTTGTATGTTTGAGAAGAATTAAACTCTCCAGTTTTTGTGGCTTATGAATTGTGTTATTCAGTATCTTTAATGATTTTTTTATCTGCTCTATAAGTCAGTTAAGAGAAACGTATAAATAGCTCCAATTATCTTTATAAATTTTTCAAAATCCCCTTGTACATTGGCAATTTCTGCTTTATATATTTTAAACCTATATTACAAGGTGCATACTAATTTAAAATTATATCTTTCTAGGGGATTGAAATTTTGATCAATATGTAGTTACTCTACATATCACTATTATGCACCTAATGTCTATTATGCATTCATTATATCTCTAGCAATAATTTTTAAAGTATTAGATCTCTAGCAGTATTTGCATTTATCTCTAACAATAATATTTAGGTGGAGGTCTATTTTATCTGTTATTAATACCATAATTATTTTGATTATAATTTATCTGTCATATAAATTTTAACCTTTAACTTTCAACCTTTCAGTGTTCTTACACTCTTTTGAATTTCTTGTAAACAGTTCATAGCTGTATTTTTTAAAAATTCACTTTACCAATATGGTTTTTAACCAAAGATTTTAGTTTATTTACATTAGTTTTAATTGCCAATACTTTAAAATTCATATCTATAATCTTACTTTGGGTTTTCAATTTTTAATTTTTCTGTTTCTTTTCCTTCTTTTCTGTTTTCTTTTGAAATGAGTGTTTCTCCCTGTACTATTTTGGGAGTTATAATTTCCATGTCTATCCTTTTAGTGATTTCTCTAGATATCTTAATGTGTTTGTTTAACAAAGTCTACGAGTATCTTTACCTTCTTTCAGTGCAATATAAGGGATTTAAAATCAACTTCACTCATTCCCTTCTGAGCTTTTTACCATTGTTCTAATCTTTTATTTCTATTTAGTTTTTAATGCAAGAAATTAGGTATCATAGTTACTAAAATATACATAATAGTGAATATTTTTTCTCTTATTTTCTAAAATGTAATCTTAGAATTTAATCTTTTATTATATTATATATTACATTCTATTCTCCAGTCTGTGTCCCTAACATATTCTATGCTCCTTAAGACCAAGTATCTGGTTTTATTTATTTTTTAAATTAATCCACAGTGCTTGAGACAATGCCATGTACTTATCAGGTACGTAATAACTCACTGGCTCACTGCCTCATCTTGCAATTATACTCGTGAGTTTTCATTAACTGAGAAAATTTAACATCCAAGTTAAAACATTTAGAGATTTTCTTTTTCCTGCTATGGTTAGTATTGGTTTTTTATGCTCCATTTCCATGGGGCTGATTCAACTGGAAGTTCCAATTACCAGGCCAAGCTGGTGTGGGAAGTAGTGGGTGGAAAGAGAGGTAAAGAGAAAAAATGAGGAATGCAAAAAATATTGTTGCCTTTTGTGACTATGTGAAAACCAGTAAAACTAATATGGTTCCATTTTTTTTTTTTTCATTTGCTGCTCTTCTACCTAACTATATTCTTTCCCTTTCAAATTATTGACCTCTATGAGTTCTCATAATGTTCCCATGCTATAGATGAGGCAGTGATACATTTTATTCCTTGGCCTTGTTCTGCATCAAACCAGGCCATGGTAGATCCAAGACAAAATTCACATCTCTTTTCTTCTTATCCATGATATTCTTTTTCAGTATTCCAGCATCTTTCAGATAAAAACCCTCTTTCTTCAGTATGTGGTAAATACCCTTGTTAATTTTTCAGCCTTATCTTTTCTAATTGGTTCATCTAGAAAAACATTTCTTTCCCGCTAATAAAAACACATTTTTTACCTTACAATATCTGATCCAAGAATAGCTTAAAAATAAACCTGAATTTCACTTAAGATAATGTAATAAAGGACTCCAGATCAGACATCTGTTACTCATTATTTATAACCTCTGGCTAAAAGTCATGCTAATCGGGAGTTATTGCTATTTATTTCTCAGACTGCTTGCTGAGAAGACTCATGCATTGTCTTTAGTCATTTTCAATTTGCTTGTGATGTCAGTAAAGCATAAATAGAATTTAAAACACCAGTTGTTAGTGGGGGACAGGGGACCATCACCATAAAGCAAGTTAGTGATCAAAAGTTATTCTAACCACTGCCTCTAAGTGACCTTTTGTCAGCTTACTCAGTTGTTGAAGAGTAATTTGGAACTAGTAGCTTTCAGTAATTGTTTTCTTCTAAAGAGAGGCAGGGTGCTTTTTACGTATATTCCTCACATGTCGTCGTGTGATATTATTTGTACGATCTTCAACAAGTGTCAAATCTTTCATTGAGATTATTTGCTTTGCTGTTACGTATAGTTACTGGAACCCAAAAGGATCAAAAGAGGGCTTCCTATGGCCTCATGAAGATCTTTGTTTCAAAAATCTTTGAATTCTGATTAGAATGCCTATAAAAGAAACAGGAATTCATTTCATAGTCTGTAAGTCAAGTAGCAGTTTCTTGTGTAAATTCTGTTGATGGTTGGGCAACATATACTATATTGTTCATAAAATTGAACTCTGAATATACCTCAGAAAGACTTTTGAAAACATATGGATCAATCTGCTTTTTACTTTTCCTTTAAGGATACTCCCCACGGTAAGAGGAAGGTAGAAAGGAGATTCCCTCACAATTCCCAGTATTCACTGGCAATGCAAACTGAAGAATTGAAGCAGCTATACCACTAGTAGGCCTCCATCTTGAGCTCTCCCCACCCCCAAACATTTTTATGTCAGTTATCTACTATTTGCTGACAAAAGTAAATTGAACTATCTCACTGTATTGCTATAGAGGTCCTTACGCAGTCAAAACAGAATGTAATTCTGGCTGATTCACAGCTTATAGCTGCAGTGACCTATTGACATTTCAAATGAAAAGAATGATTTGCTTGGTGCCACTAATGACTATGACTTCTGCCCTTCCCCTCCTAGTCTCAGAGTACTGCCATTAAGGAGAGCAACATTGTTGAGATTGTTCTGTAGATTCCCTGTTTCTGGATATGCCTATGGACTATTGGATTGAATATACAGCACAGATTTCCATCATTTCTTCCCACTGGCAAAGCTTATGGTGTTAAAGCAATTTCTTCTTTCTATACCCCCACCCTTGGTCATCATTTTCCCTACTATGAGAGTGAATTAAGTCTTTATGCAAGTGGAGTTAGGGTTATAACTGCTACAGGAATTCATAGAAAGGAGGGTTCCGTAGGCTATCCATGCATGCTAAAAAGAGGTGTTCCTCCTCAGCAATGCTGATGGACCTTCACAAGGTATCTCTTTGGAGTATAAGTCCTATCAGTAGATTTTTGTGAGAAAAAGACATGAATCTTCTGGTTGTCTTAAATTTCAATGTATTCTTATCATATCTCTGAACTAAGAAGACTGTGATCATAAATGTTGCTGCACATGGTGCATTTCGATTTGTTCTTTGCTCCCATCCTGACTCAGAAAATGACTTGCTGTCTTCAAATCATTATGTTGAATGAGTTAGTGTTGACTAATGAGTTCTTTAATCTATATTGATAGCACAGGGGTTAAATTTGTGTGGCGCTAGGTTATCAGAATTTTTCTATAATTTCCTAGGAGCCTGAAGTAAATAAAACAACAGATGACATTTATAATTAATATTAATACTCTAAAATATCTCAAAATAGAAAAGAACCTTCTCATCTCACATTTCCAAAGATTAAAAGGCTTATTTAAGAGTTAATTGTGCACGTGGGAATTACATATTATTTGTCATATTATTAGCTGAGTCTAAAACTACAGAAAGGCCGAATGTCAAGTTTCCTTCCATTATTAAGTTCAATGTTATGAATTTAAGGTCTTTCTGTTTCTGAATCATCATTAGAGTAGATCATAGGCTTGATTATCTATAGATTCCCAGCTGTAGAAGATGAGGGGAATGTATTCACTCAGTATTTTAGAAATTAAATTAAGAGGAGTTATGTTTTGAAATATCTGAAAAGTTTATTGAGCCTTGGTGAGTTTAATTTCAGTGCATTTAATGAAAATCAAAGGTGGATTCATTTAGTTAAGGCCATCAGATGGAGGATACTCTTCTGTACAGGGACTTCAGGTAAGAGTAGAGAATGACTTACAATTAACTTTTGGCTTCTAATTTAGCAAATGGTCAGACAAAAGTTATCTAGAATGGGCTGGATGTTAACCAATGTTAGGTAGCTTTTGTTATGATACAGTGGAAATCATTAGTAACCTTGACTTTTAGGTATTCTGAGGGGTGCAGTTTGAACATTCAGTTTAAATATACTGATAAAAGTAAAGATAGAATAATTTGCTGGAATAAGAAACTGGGATTGAGTCAGTGTTGTTGCTACTTGAGATGGAGGAAATTTATGAGATGGTTGAACACAAATGCAATTACAAACACACAAGAGGACAATAAAGTACTTATACCACTTAGTTATGATAGCTTTTATTACTTACCAATCTGAGCTCTTCCCTTCCCACTTCCACACCTCCTAGGATATAGATCCCTTCTCTTTGATACTTAGATTCTATATGCATGCATGTTTTGTGGTGTTTGTGTGTGTGTACATGTGTGTGTGTGTGTGTGTGTTTTCTAAGTATAGGGTTATAGCCTCAGGGGCATAATGTTTAGTTTTAGGTCTTGGTGACTCATATTGGTTTGATGCCTGGTTGATCCATGACATTTTTATGACCTTCAACTTCTAATTTTCTACTTAACCTTCTATTGCCTTTTTGAGCAACTGTCTTCAATACTTGTCAGTAACTAGCTTATCTCCTATGTAGTTATATACTCAATTGAAACACACAGGCACTGTGCAGGATAATTTATTGCTGCACAGGATTGTTATTGTGCAGAATTTGGTACTTAATGAGCCAATTTTGTCTCATATCCAAAACATTGTAGATATTAAAATAGTCTAAATGTCAGAATCTTCCTTGGCCTCTCACCTTGTGAAGATTTGATTCTCAAGAATCAGAGCGACAGAGCAATGGGAACTGGGCCAGCATTAAAAACCCAGCCCTGCCCTGTCAGTTAATGTGATCAGTGACTGCTCTCTAGACTACTGCATCATCTTTCCCCCTGATTCTGGGTATCTGGCTCTTAGTTCTTGCCTCTCTTTTCTTCCTGTCCCTTGGCTGTGCTATTCCTGATATTCTGTTCCCCTACAATTGAGCTTCCTTTGGTGCAATCTCTGTCTTCCCAGGCTGTGTCCCCATGTGATGTTCTGCTAGAATTTTGTCCAATGCTCTGTCTTCAGTGTCTAGAACAGTGCTTGGCAGGTGACAGGCTTTCAATTAATAAATCATGTTGAATGAAATTTACTTACTTTTGTCTCTATCATTTTGTTTTCCTTTTAACTCTCTCACTTTTGCATTTCCATGAGTAGTCTTTGTCATCAGGTATCGAACTTGTTACCTAAGGGGTGATACAGGAACTCCAGACAAAACCCCCTTTTTCTTGGAGCTCATGCACATCTAGCTACTTCTAGCCCGTGGCAGTCCACTGCATGTTATAACCAAAGATGTTAATGTTACAAGGTGTTATCACCCATTAGAGTGTATTGCAGCTGGCACCTAAGGATAAATTGGAGTCTCCAAGTGACTTTGGCCTCTCCCAAATTAGATATTTTTATGACTAAGAAGTTCTTAGGTTTTATCAAAGAGCAATTTCAGGAAATTCTTAGACAAGTGGACTTTTTTTGGTATAATATCTACTTGGGTTGGGGTCAGTGATCTTTTCATTGGCAAGAAAAATAAACTTTGGGAAGAGAGACACAGATCCAAATGGATTATATGGATAGATGACAGGCATTCTGCAATCTTAGGAAGTCTACAAGTAATAATACTGTGTAGGTCAAGATGTACACAGACACTTGCTTCT
This sequence comes from Balaenoptera musculus, assembly GCF_009873245.2. Classification (NCBI taxonomy): domain Eukaryota; kingdom Metazoa; phylum Chordata; class Mammalia; order Artiodactyla; family Balaenopteridae; genus Balaenoptera; species Balaenoptera musculus. The sequence goes on along the minus strand of NC_045786.1, from coordinate 137,477,620 downwards.
AATATCTAGTGGCTCTATTTCTGCCCCTGAGAATTTATCTAATATAGTTCACTGAGGAGAACCTTAAAATTCTATAAGACGGAGTCTTATAGGAATGTATATCAAATTATTTTCCAACTTAAAACCACAGAAATATAGATCTTAGAGCTGAAATCCACCTGAAGAGATCACATATTTTAGATGCCTGCCTACAAGCAGGTTAGGTGTAATTCAAATTTCATACAGAGCATCCATCTGAGACCCAAAGAGGTTGAATGACTTTCCTGCCAAGGGTGACATAGCAATGCTTTGACAGAAAATAAATTTCATCTATTGAGTTATAGTCCAAAAGGGAATATATGTTCTCATAATTTCTGTTTAAATTTTCCTTTCATAGAAAGTTTTTGAAACAATCTGCCATGTCATAAGAGCATCTTCTTATAACACATGCAGGGCTTTTCAGTCTTTGTAGTTTCAGCTGAATGGGACTAGAGGATAAAATCAAAGATTTTCCCTTTTTTTTTTTTCGAGGCAGAGGGTTTATGCTCTTGGTATGACAAAGCACAATAAATCCAATAAAATATAGCAGACCTCCAAAGTTATCTGTAGAGACTCAGACTCTTGCTTGAGAATCTTCATGCCAACATTTTTTTAATCATTCTTATGTAAAGGAAATGTAAAATGCTCTTAGAAGCACATGCATTAGAATTAGTAGAAAGGTTTTGTAAAATTTCAGAGATAACTGAGACTAACCATCTCACCCGCAACTTCCTATTTTAAGGAGGAAGAATTGGGTCCTAAAAATTGATGAGGCTATATATTTGACCACAATTAAGGAAAAAGCATTGGGACTCCAAAAGTTTCATGCTGAACTACCCAAAGGCAAAGCTCACAGTAGAACACACTTGATCTGACCCCAGGGCCAAGGCTTTTTCCACTTTAATGAAGTGAGTCCCCTTCTAGGAACCTCAAACCTTATATCATGCTCAGCATTATTTTATCTGATGTTTTCAGCACTGTGGTTTAAGTTGAAAGTTTATCTCACAGTTCTTTTTCTTTGAATATACCCAAATGATTTTTGAAGCATTAATAACAGGCAATTTTATCTTGCTTTTTTCTTATACTCTGTGTTTTGTCTTCCTACTTTTGGAAATATTCACCATAGAGCTTCAAAATACTAACATTGATTTGCATGGGCCACACAACTTCTGACCTGAAGTCTTGGGCAGTCCTTATTTGTAATTATAATCTGTAGTAGCACCAGAATATCTAAACAGTGCTATTTTGCTCTTGCCTCAATCAAGAACTGATGTGGCTTGTATTGCTTTCCTGCTGTTGCCAGAAAGACCACACAAAATAAGTGGTATAGTTCTGAAGTCTACCTGAAGTCCAGGTTAGTATGTGGAAGTGATTAGGCCTATATTTTGTCAAATTTATGCAGTGATAATAGTAAAATAATCATCTCATTTAAATAAGATAGCATAATAACAATTTATATCAGTAAAATTAGGAGCAAGGGGGCTAATTATGTATTCTCCCTCAAAATGTTCTTTCTGTTATTGTCAGGGGACTAGGTAAACCAAATGCGGCATTTTGTTTGGCATTTTCTTATGTCTAGAAGTATTAGTTTAAACTCCTGAAAAGTACAACTCCCCATATCATCACACTACCAGTTCTACTCATATCTAAATGTTCTGTTATTCAACTATGTCATCTAACAGTCTTATCTGTTCTGGCATTAGCCCCTCACATATGTTGTTTTGTTTTTTTAATACAAAGATGTAGTAATTCACCCATTTTTATGCGTTTTTCAAAATGCTCCATAAACTCCATAAACCTATTCCAATAGCTGAGTCTTTGGAAGGAAATACACATCCAACCAGGTGTGTATATTAGCATAAAGCTCAGGTTGACAGGAGCCATATTTTTCCTGAAAAGCATGATTGAAGAAGCCAGTTTTACAGACAAAGAGCTCAGGACCAATTTCTTTCAAGGTTCAACTCAAGTTTGACAGCTTGAAGAATTTCATGTAGCAAATGGCAAAATATTCTTTTAAAATTTTCAACTGGTGTCACAATCATTGTAGGTTTCCAGACACACCCACAACCCAGTCCCAGTTAAAACCATGGGAAGCATTGCTGCCACAGCTTTGGTGCTGCACAGCCTTTAAGGAGAGCGTGTGGCTGGCGGTGTTCTTGAAAACCTCTACCCAGCAGGATTCTGTTTTTTGTTAGTTTTAAGTGCAGACCACATGGCATAATACAAAAATCAAAGCACAAATTTTTACATGCTGCAAGTATTGCAGTTTTTGACCGAACTGCTTCATGCTTGGATGTTATCTTTTGGGTTGATGGGTTCCACAGGAAACCAGCTGTGTAGTTAGAGATGTTTTGGCATGTCTGTACCAAAGTTGCAGCCTGAGGATGCCCAGAAGAGAGATATTCTTGTGTATGTGTGTTTGTGTGTGTTTTCCCTGCAGGTGCTGAATTTTCAAGGAGAGATTCAGCTTGAGCAAACATGATTAATAATTGTGAGATGTTTATTTGCAAACAGACAAGTGTTGGCAACACAGACTCCAAAGCAGAAATTATTACATTAGAGAAGTGCTATGGGATTCAGGGTTTCATTTTTTTCCTTACAGGTCTAGCCCTTTCTTCTAACATTTTTTCTTTGGAATTTCAACACTTTATTTATTTGTATAAAAACACTATATAATATACTTTCTCCATCTAACTTCATATTTCATTGTGCTTCTCCCTTCTACTATGTGATGGTAAATAACAGCTCTGAAAAAAGAGTACTTTGGTAATGATCTTCACCATCCTCTCAACAAAATTCTGTCCTTATACCCATGATATTTTAAAGTACTTACTTTTTAACTATCTGCTACTTCTACTGTAATCTGACACTCCCAAGGGCACAGGCCATGTCATTTTGTCATTGTCTCCTGACTGTCTGACACATTTTTAACTATGATTTTTTATATTATTTGTGAGCTTGGTCAATGACAGAGACTGATAATCTTAGTTATAAACCTTTATCTTTTTATCACAGTCCTGGAAAATACTTTTCCCTTTTATATTCTCCTATAACATTATATACTCACTATATTCTTGGAATATGGGATATGATAATAATTATAATTAACATAATTGTCTTAGAGCTTACAAGAGGTTTAGATATCATGTTATCCAAAGGAAAGATAATCAAATTAAGGTCCAGAGAGATGACCTGACTTGTCTAGTACCATATTGGTAGGTTTTAGTTTCAGTTGTGGGTTGTTTGATTATGTATATATTTAATTTGGTGGTATTTCAAGAATCTTTTCCTGAACACTAAGATCAAGCGTGGAAATGTAATTAATATCATTATCCAATTCATTCTTCAAGAACTGGTCTTTACTTTTTTATTCATTAAAGTAGAATACTTGTTTTTTAAGGATTTGAGATCATCTTTGTTTTTTGTGTACTGGCATCCTATAAAGTTATACAAATAATTCATAAATTGATTATGTGCCTTTTAAAATCTTTTAAGAAAGCATCTAGTTTGTGTCTGAATTTATTTACTTCATTCTGGAATTGATATAATTTTGTGTTATAGAATTCAGATGAAAATTTTCTGGACTTTGAAATTGCACTAATTCAAGCTTAGATTTTTAATGTTTATATCATCAATATTTTCCACTTACTAGCTTATTATCTAGCTTTCTATTCCTTTGTGTTTGTCATTTGGGTTTTTAAAAACAGCTGGCATGTTCATGGCATATTTATATCCTCTACATATACATACCTCAAAGCTGCGTAAATGGCAAGCCTAGAATAATAATTTTCATTTCTAAGTCAGTTGTTCGGAATGCAAATCACAGACCCAGGGAAGTCAGCTTTTTAAGTGTGGGCGATATACATACTGAATGCTATTAGTATCATATTATAGGTACATTACAGGTTAAATGGGGTTTTGTGAGTTGTTGTCCGGTTTTATTATAATTTCAATTTGAAAAAATTATTTTTAATTCTAACAGAGAACTTAAAAAAATGCCCTTTCTTCAGTACTGGTGATTCTCTAAGTGGCAAAAAAGACTGTGGCTATGAGGTAGATACTTCTGGGATTTAAAACTTGTTAAATTTCTGTGTCTGAATAAGAGAAATCAGATCGCTATGTATGTATCCAGATAGTCTAACTTGGGAGCAAAGGACATCTGCCTCCATGGCTTAAAGATTCTTAATGTTCACTCCTTCAAATTTACTCTTTCCACCCATTTTTGTATTATTGTTATTATTATTGCTGTAATACATATCTATGGTGGAAAAAAGAACAGCAAGGTGTAAAGTGAAATGTTAAAGTTTCCCTCTATCACTCCAGTCTGCAGAAGTAATTAGTGTGATTAATAGCTTCTTGTGTATTTTAACAGAACTTTTATGTACCTACAAGTATACTTCATTAGTTTATCTCAATCTCAGTTTTTCTCTCTGAATATACCATTTACAAGTCTGGTCTTAATGAACACTGGGTTGCCGGCATCACAGTTTCAAAGTGTCCTAGAATTTTGGTATTCTTAATTTACATTCCATGAGTATTTCAAAAGCCCAGAAATAGCAGAAGCAAAGTCAGGGAATCACTGGAGTAGTAATTAGTAAAATTTTATTTTGCTTTATTCTTTTATTTATAATATTGTACACACACTAAAGAGATGGTTTGCAAACTGGGAGCACTCAAACCAAAACATGGAAGGGAGGCTCAGGGGTATGTGGTTACAGAGCAGCTTATATAGTGAGAAACCAGTCACTGTTTATTCTTCACAATGATTGGTTATAATATTAGAATTTTCTTACATGGTAGGGAATTGGTTAGTAGTCACCTCATATCAACCTTCGGAAACAGTTTAAGTTTGCTTATGATTTCCAGAGGCATAAGCAAGAAATGACCCAGTGATTCTGATAGATATCATTTGGCATATGAGTGGCTGCGGATAGGCATTTAAAACCTTTAAGCATATACAACACACTAGAGAGGTTAATATAGTGACTAAAAGGGAGCAATAGCCAAGGATCGAAAAATTTCCTGGAGCAGAGATTCCCAGGAGCTAAGATTTAACCAATTAAATAACTTAAATGGGTTATAATTTTTTTTAAGGTAGAAAAATATCACATATCTAAAACATATGAACATAAACATAAATATACAGACAGATGCAAGCAGAGATCATATAGCTTTTGTTTTAAAAATTCTAGCCATGTCTCAGGTATAAAACTCAAGAATAGTTGGATCGAAATTGTATTTCTGGCGGACAAAGTTAACTTCACCTGCTCAGTCAGCCAAAGTGTTTCACTAAAGATTTTTTTATTGGCATGCTGAACTGTTTTTGTTTTTGCTTTTGTTTTGTAACATCTTTATTGAAGTATAATTGCCTTACAATCTGTTAATTTCTGCTGTGTAACAGAGTGAATCAGCCATACATATACACATATCCCCATATCCCCTCCCTCTTGCGTCTCCCTCCCACCCTCCCTATCCCACCCCTCTAGGTGGTCACAAAGCACGGAGCTGATCTCCCTGTGCTATGCGGCTGCTTCCCACTAGCTATCTATTTTACATTTGGTAGTGTATATATGTCCATGCCACTCTCTCACTTCGTCCCAGCTTACCCTTCCTCCTCCCTGTGTCCTCAAGTCCATTCTCTATGTCTGAGTCTTCATTCCTGTCCTGCTCCTAGGTTCTTCAGAACCATTTTTTGGTTTTTTTAGATTCCATATATATGTGATAGCATAAGGTATTTATTTTTCTCTTTCTGACTTACTTCACTCTGTATGACAGACTCTAGGTCCATCCACCTCACCACAAATAACTCAATTTCATTTCTTTTTATGGCTGAGTAATATTCTATTGTATATATGTTATGACATCTTCTTTATCCATTCATCTGTCAATGGACACTTAGGTTGCTTCCATGTCTTGGCTATTCTAAATAGTGCTGAAATGAACATTGTGGTACATGACTCTTTTTGAATTGTGGTTTTCTCAGGGTATATGCCCAGTAGTGGAATTGCTGGGTCATATGGTAGTTCTATTTTTAGTTTTTTAAGGAAGCTCCATACTGTTCTCCATAGTGGCTGTATCAACTTACATTCCCACCTACAGGGCAAGAGGGTTCCCTTTTCTCCACACACTCTCCGGCATTTATTGTTTGCAGATTTTTTGATGATGGCCATATTGACCAGTGTGAGGTGATACATCATTGTAGTTTTGATTTGCATTTCTCTAATGATTAGTGATGTTGAGCAACTTTTCATGTGTTTGTTGGCAATCTGTATATCTTCTAAGGAGAAATGTCTATTTAGGTCTTCTGCCTAGTTTTGGATTGAGTTGTTTGTTTTGTTTTTTTTTTTTTTTTATTTTTGGCTGTGTTGGGTCTTCGGTTCATGCGAGGGCTTTCTCTAGTTGAGGCAAGTGGGGGCCACTCTTCATCGCGGTGCGGGGACCGCTCTTCATCGCGGTGCGTGGGCCTTTCACTATCGCGGCCTCTCCCGTTGCGGGGCACAGGCTCCAGACGCGCAGGCTCAGTAGTTGTGGCTCACGGGCCCAGCTGCTCCATGGCATGTGGGATCTTCCCAGACCAGGGCTCGAACCCGTGTCCCCTGCATTAGCAGGCAGATTCTCAACCACTGCGCCACCAGGGAAGCCCCGAGTTGTTTGTTTTTTTGATATTGAACTGCATGAGCTGCTTGTATATTTCGGAGACTAATCCTTTGTCAGTTGCTTTGTTTGCAAATATTGTCTCCCATTCTGAGGGTTGTCTTTTTGTCTTGTTAATGGTTTCCTTTGCTGTGCAACAGCTTTTAAATTTCATTAGGTCCATTTGTTTATTTTTGTTTTTATTTCCATTTCTCTAGGTGGTGGGTCAAAAGGATCTTGCTGTGATTTATGTCAAAGAGTGTTCTTCCTAAGTTTTCCTCTAAGAGTTTTATAGTGTCTGGCCTTACATTTAGGTCTTTAATCCATTTTGAGTTTATTTTTGTGTATGGTGTTAGGAAGTGTTCTAATTTCATTCTTTTACATGTAGCTGTTCAGTTTTCCCAGCACCACTTATTGAAGAGGCTGTCTTTTCTCCATTGTATATTCTTGTCTCCTTTATCAAAAGTGAGGTGACCATAGGTGCGTGGGTTTAGCTCTGGGCTTCCTATCCTGTTCCATTGATCTATATTTCTGTTTTTGTGCCAGTACCATACTGTCTTGATTACTGTAGTTGTGTAGTATAGTCTGAACTCAGGGAGCCTGATTTCTCAAGCTCCGTTTTTCTTTCTCAAGATTGCTTTGGCTATTCGGGGTCTTTTGTGTTTCCATGCAAATTGTGAAATTTTTTGTTCTAGTTCTGTGAAAAATGCCATTGGTAGTTTTATAGGGATTGCACTGAGTCTGTAGATTGCTTAGGGTAGTATAGTCATTTTCACAATGTTGATTCTTCCAATCCAAGAACATGGTATATCTCTCCATCTGTTTGTATCATGTTTAATTTATTTTTTCAGTGTCTTACAGTTTTCTGCATACAGGTCTTTTGTCTCCTTAGGTAGATTTATTCCTAGGTATTTAATTTTTTTGTTGTTGGAATGGTAAATGGGAGTGCTTCCTTAATTTCTCATTCAGATTTTTCATCAGTAGCGTATAGGAATGCAAGAGATTTCTGTGCATTATTTTTGTATCCTTCTATTTTACCAAATTCATTGATTAGCTCTAGTAGTTTTCTGGTAGTATCTTTAGGATTCTCTATGTATAGTATCATGTCATCTGCAAATAGTGATAATTTTACTTCTTCTTTTCTAATTTCGATCCCTTTTATTTCTTTTTCTTCTCTGATTGCTGTGGCTAAAACTTCCAAAACTATGTTGAATAATAGTGGTCAGAGTGGGCAACCTTGTCTTGTGCCTGATCTTAGAGGAAATGGTTTCAGTTTCTCACCATTGAGAACGATGTTGGCTGTGGGTTTGTCATAGATGGCCTTTATTATGTTGAGGTAAGTTCCCTCTATACCTACTTTCTGGAGGGTTTTTGTCATAAATGGGTGTTGAATTTTGTCAAAAGCTTTTTCTACATCTATTGAGATGATCATATTGTTTTTCTCCTTCAATTTGTTAATATGGTTTATCACATTGATTGATTTACATACACTGAAGAATCCTTGCATTCCTGGGATAAACCCCACTTGATCATGGTGTATGATCCTTTTAATGTGTTGTTGGATTCTGTTTGCTAGTAGTTTATTGAGGATTTTTGCATCTATGTTCATCAGGGATATTGGCCTGTAGTTTTCTTTCTTTGTGACATCTTTGTCTGGTTTTGGTATCAGGGTGATGGTGGCCTCATAGAATGAGTTTGGGAGTGTTCCTCCCTCTGCTGTGTTTTGGAAGAGTTTGAGAAGGATAGGTGTTAGCTCTTCTCTAAATGTTTGAAGAATTTGCCTGTGAAGCCATCTGGTCCTAGGCTTTTGTTTGTTGGAAGATTTTAAATCACAGTTTCAATTTCAGTGCTTGTGATTGGTCTGTTTATATTTTCTATTCCTTCCTGGTTCAGTCTCAGAACGTTGTGCTTTTCTAAGAATGTGTCCATTTCTTCCAGGTTGTCCATTGTATTGACATATAGTTGCTTGTAGTAATCTCTCATTATCCTTTGTATTTCTGCAGTGTCAGTTACTTCTCCTTTTTCATTCCTAATTCTATTGATTTGAATCTTCTCCCTTTTTTTCTTGATGAGTCTGGCTAAAGGTTTATCAATTTTATTTATCTTTTGAAAGAACCAGCTTTTAGTTTTATTGATCTTTGCTATCATTTCCTTCATTTCTTTTTCATTTATTTCTGATCTGATCTGTATGATTTCTTTCCTTCTGGTAATTTTGCAGTTTTTCTGTTCTTCTTTCTCTAATTGCTTTAGGTTTAAGGTTAGGTTGTTTATTTGAGATGTTTCTTGTTTCTTGAGGTAGGATTGTATTGCTATCAACTTCTCTCTTAGAACTGCTTTTGCTGCATCCCATAGGTTTTAGGTTGTTGTGTTTTCATTGTCATTTGTTTCTAGGTATTTTTAAATTTCCTCTTTGATATCTTCAGTGATCTCTTGGTTATTTAGTAGTGCATTGTTTAGCCTCCGTGTGTTTGTATTTTTAACAGATTTTTTCCTGTAATTGACATCTATTCTCACAGCGTTGTGGTTGGAAAAGATACTTGATATGATTTCAGTTTTCTTAAATTTACCAAGGCTTGATTTGTGACCCAAGATATGATCTATCCTGGAGAATGTTCCATGAGCACTTGAGAAGAAAGTGTAATCTGCTGTTTTTGGATGGAATGTCCTATAAATATCAATTAAGTCCATCTTGTTTAATGTCTCATTTAAAGCTTGTGTTTCCTTATTTATTTTCATTTTGGATGATCTGTCCATTGGTGAAAGTGGGGTGTTAAAGTCCCCCACTATTATTGTGTTACTGTCTATTTCCCCTTATATGGCTGTTAGCATTTGCCTTATGTATTGAGGTGCTCCTATGTTGGGTGCATAAATATTTACAATTGTTATATCTTCTTCTTGGATTGATCCCTTGATCATTATGTAGTGTCCTTCTTTGTCTCTTATAATAGTGTTTATTTTAAAGTCTCTTTTGTCTGATATGAGAATTGCTACTCCAGCTTTCTTTTGATTTCCATTTTCATGGGATATCTTTTTCCATCCCTTGACTTTCAGTCTGTATGTGTCCCTAGGTCTGAAGTGGGTCTCTTATAGACAGCATATTTATGGGTCTTGTTTTTGTATCCATTTAGCCAGTGTTTGTCTTTTGGTTGGAGCATTTAATCCATTTAATTTAAGGTAATTATTGATATGTATGTTCCTATTACCATTTTCTTTTTTTTAGCGGTAACTTTTTTTAAAAATTTTTATTTATTTTAGTTCTTTATTTTTGCCTGTGTTGAGTCTTCATTGCTGCTAGCATGCTTTCTCTAGCTGCAGCAAGTGGGGGCTACTCTTCGTTGTGTTGCGCGGGCTTCTCATTGCAGTGGCTTCTCTTGTTTGGAGCACAGGCCCTAGGCACACGGGCTTCAGCAGTTGTGGCACTCAGGCTCAGTAGTTGTGGCACCCAGGCTTAGTTGCTTCGTGGCATGTAGGACCTTCCTGGACCAGGGATCAAAGCCCTCTCCCCTGCATTAGCAGACAGATTCTTAAACACTGTGCCACCAGGGGAATCTGTATTACCATTTTCTTAATTGTTTTGGGTTTGTTTTTGTAGGTCTTTTCCTTCTCTTGTGTTTCCTGCCTAGAGAAGTTCCTTTAGCATTTGTTGTAAAGCTGGTTTGGTGGTGCTGAGTTCTCTTAGCTTTTGTTTGTCTGTAAAGTTTTTAATTTCTCCATTGAATCTGAATGAGATCCTTGCTGGGTAGAGTAATCTTGGATGTAGGTTTTTCCCTTTCATCACTTTAAATATGTCCTGCAACTCCCTTCTGGCTTACCGTTTCTGCTGAAAGATCAGCTGTTAACCTTATGGGGATTCCCTTGTATGTTATTTGTTGCTCTTCCCTTGCTGCTTTTAATATTTTTTCTTTGTGTTTAATTTTTGATAGTTTGATTAATATGTTTCTTGAAGTGTTTCTCCTTGGATTTATCCTGTATGGGACTCTCTGAGCTTCCTGGATTTGATTGACTATTTCCTTTCCCATATTAGGGACGTTTTCAACTATAATGTCTTAAAATATTTTCTCAGACCCTTTCTTTTCCTCTTCTTCTTCTGGGACCCCTATAATTCGAATGTTGGTGTGTTTAATGTTGTCCCAGAAGTCTCTGAGACTGTCCTCAATTCTTTTCATTCTTTTTTCTTTATTCTGCTTTGCGGTATTTATTACCAGTATTTTATCTTCAAAGTCACTTATCTGTTCATCTGCCTCAGTTATTCTGCTATTGATCTCTTCCAGAAAAATTTTAATTTCATTCATTGTGTTGTTCATCACTGTTTGTTTGCTCTTTAGTTCTTCTAGGTCCTTGTTAAACATTTCTTGTATTTTCTCCATTCTATTTCCAAGATTTTGGATCATCTTGACTATCATTACTCTGAATTCTTTTTCAGATAGACTGCCTAATTCCTCTTCATTTGTTTGGTCTGGTGGGTGTTTACCTTGCTCCTTCATCTGCTGTGTATTTCTCTGTCTTCTTATTTTGCTTAACTTACTGTGTTTGGGGTCTCCTTTTTGCAGGCTGCAGGTTCATAGTTCCTCTTGTTTTTGGTGTCTGCCCCCAGTGGGTAAGTTTGGTTCAGTGGGTTGTGTAGGCTTCCTGGTGAAGGGGACTGGTGCCTGTGTTCTGTTGGGTGGGGATGGATCCGGTGTTTCTGGTGGGCAGGGCTGCCTCCGGTGGTTTGTTTTGGGTTGTCTGTGAACTTAGTATGATTTTAAGCAGCCTCTCTGTTAATGGGTGGGATTGCTAGTTGTTTGGCATGGGGCATCCAGCACTGGAGCTTGCAGGCCATTGGGTGGAACTGGGTCTTATCGTTGAGATTGAGATCTCTGGGAGAGCTCTTGCTGATTGATATTTCATGGGGCCAGGAGGTCTCTGCTGGTCCAATGTCCTCAACTTAGGTCTCTCAACTCAGAGGCTCAGGCCTGTCACCCGGCCGGAGCACGAAGACATTGTCAACCACACGGCTCAGAAGAAAAGGGGGGAAAAAATTTAAAAGAAAAGAAAAGAAAAAAATTATTAAAATAAAAAAATTATTAAAACAAAAATAATAAAAAAAAGAAGAGAGCAACCAAACCAATAAAGAATTCCACCAGTGATAACAAGCACTAAAAACTATACTAAGATATACATAAAAATCAGAAACAAGTCAGTTGCAGACAGCAAACCCCACGTTTACAATTGCTCCCAAATTCCACTGCCTCAATTTTGGGTTGATTCATTGTCTATTTAGGTATTCCACAGATGCAGGGTACCTCACATTGATTGTGGGGATTTAATCCGCTGCTCCTGAGGCTGCATGGAGAAATTTCCCTTTCTCTTCTTTGTTTGCACAGCTCCTGGGGTTCAGCTTTGGTTTTGGCCCCACCTCTGAGTGTAGGTCGCCGTCAGGCTTCTGTTCCTGCCCAGACAGGACAGGGTTAAAGTAGCAGCTGATTAGCGGGCTCTGGCTCACTCATGCTGGGGCGGAGGGAGGGTACGGTAGTTATAATTGGAATGCAGAGGGAGCCTATGGTGACAGAGGCCCACGTGACTTTGCAGCTGCCTGAGGCGCACCGTGTGTTCTCCTGGGGAAGTTGCCCCTGAATCACGGGACCCTGGCATTGGCCGGCTTCAGAGGCTCCTGGGGGGTTGGGGGGGCGGTGTGGATAGTGACCTGTGCTTGCACACAGTATTCTTGGTGGCAACAGCAACAGCATTAGCGTTTCATGCCCGCCTATGGCGTCTAGCTGATAGCCATTGCTCGCGCCCATCTCTGGAGCTCGTTTAGGCGGTGCTCTGCCTTCTGTGGGCAGACAGGGAAGGAATCCCCTCTCCTTGTGCACCCTGAAACAATGGTCTCTTGCCTCTTAGGCAGGTCCAGAGTTTTCCTGGACTCCCTCCCGGCTAGCTGTGGCACACTAGCCCCCTTCAGGCTGTATTCATGCAGCCAACCCCAGTCCTCTCCCTGGGGTCTGACCTCTGAAGCCCAAGCCTCAGCTCCCAACCCCCACCTGTGCCAGTGGGTGAGCAGACCTCTCAGGCTGGTGAGTGCTGGTCAGCACCAATTGTCTGTGCGGGAATCTCTCCACTTTGCCCTCTGCACCCCTATTGCTGCACTCTCCTCCATGGCTCTGAAACTTCCCCTCTGCCCACCCCCTGTCTCTGCCAGTGAAGGGGCTTCCTAGTGTGTGGAAACTTTTCCTCCTTCACAGGTCCCTCCCAGAGGTGCAGGTCCCATCCTTATTCTTTTGTCTCTATTTTTTTCTTTTTTCCTTGCCCTACCCAGGTACATGAGGATTTTCTTGCCTTTTGGGAAGTCTGAGGTTTTCTGCCAGCATTCAGTAGGTGTTCTGTAGGAGTTGTTCCACATGTTGATGTATTTTTGATGTATTTGTGGGGAGGAAGGTGATCTCCATGGCCTATTCCTCTGCCATCTTGAAGGCCACCTCTCTGAGCTGTTTTTGGAGTCATTTTGTGTTTTAGAAGCTTCTGTGTACCAATCAAAGAATGCATTCCATTGTCTCTGAGAGGTTTGGAATCCTCTCTTTTAAGGGTTCTCTTTAAGATGGACTTACCTAAGATAAAGTTCCCCAAAGTGGCTACTGCAGTTCCAAAAGTTCACTTGTTTCTCCAAAAGACACAAGAGCTTGGCCCATAGACCAGGTGGAACCCATCTTTGTCTCTAGATTTTCTAAGATGTCTTAATTGTGGGGGGCTCTGTTGTCCAACAGCAGTTCTAAAACACAGGGGATCACATGTTTTTTCCCTTTTTGAGCAGATTAGGATGACTTATCAAGAAGCGTTGATAAACAAAATATTGGTGTGCACAATAAAGTCTAAGTGCTCAAAACAAAAAGAGAGCAGAGAGCTGGAATCCAAGAGAGACACCCTCAAATTCGGGGTCAGTGAGAAAACAGTGAACTCAGTGAGCTCTGTGGGTAGCAGTACCTGTTAGCTTACTGGCCTTGGAGTCATTGGGGGTCTTCTATGGATCCCACTTCTGATGCCATGAAATGTCAAAAGTTTAAGAATAACAGAAGTAAAACCAATGAATCTCTGAGGCAGTAATTAGTAAAAATTTATTGTGCACACACCGAAAGGACAGTTTGCAAATCAGGAGCATTCAAACTAAAACATGGAAGGAGGCTCAGGGGTATATTGTTATAAAACAGTTTATATAGTGAGAAAGCAGTCACTGTTTAATTCTTCACAGTGATTGGTTATAATATTAGAATTTTCTTAAATGATGGGGAATTTTTTAGTGGTTACCTCATATCAACTTTGGGAAGCAGTTTAAGTTTGCTTATGATTTCCAGAGGCATAAGCAAGAAATGACCCAGGCTAAGTTTGTCTTGCAAAATAAGCTAAATTAAGCTTTGCTTGTTTGACTAAACTGGTTTTGTCTGCTCAGGGAATTTTTCAAGGCTGTCTCCGTTTGTTTTTGATTTTAACAAGTAGCAGCGGAGTTATCACTGTCCTGAACTTAGAAGCAGCCCCTAGTTAATCGTAATATTCCATACTGAGAAAAACCTATTTTTTTCAGGTGAAATCATTGCATTTCCTGGGGTACCTAAGGGACTAACTAATTTGCTAGCTTTCTAAACAGGGCAGCTAAATTTTCCTAGACACATTGTAGGTAATTGAATTCTACTGAACTTGGAAATACATCCAATTCTTACTCAAAAAGCTGTCCTGATTGGATCAAATAGTTAAATGGACAAATGGAGGTGGGAGAAGAACCATACTTCAGAAAGCAGAAAGAAAGCATCTGCTGTTTATCTCCCAGATTAATGAGTGCAGTCTATTGGAAGAGTGAGTATTAATTAACTCATTAAACAGTTCCCACTGTGATTCCTCAATGTAATTTCAGGCTAATCTGATGTTCAGAGACTTAAAACTTAACTGCAGAAGCTTATCATTTTAACCTATTGATAAAACTTTCAGGGACATTAGAAAAATTTCTTAGGCCATATAGGAGCAAGGAAGTAATACAAAGCTAAAGGCTCTTGTTGTGCAGAAGGTACTTAAAAAATTTTTTTAGCTTATTTTACCAAATGCTAATTAAGTTGACCAATATGAGGCTAAAGTTTCATGTTTTATTAATAAAAGCCTTGATTGGTGGTGAATTTGCCTCTGTCTAATTCTGAAGAGTTATGCTGTTGAATTAAAATCCACCCAGGAAGCATGTTCAGCGTATATTATAATGGGAAAACAAATTTAGTAAACTGCATGAAGAAAGAAAAGGCAAGAAAATGAACATTCCAAACTCAGTTTTGAAGGGACTGTTCTGTGAGTGAGAGTAGTGGCACTATTACTCCAGGGCACATATTACACTATAGGTTCGAACCACAAAAGCATGTGGCCCTGCTCTGTACTCTATGGCTGTATTGTGACACTGTTATTAGTGTCACACATGAAGCATGAGTCTGATTACTGAGTGTGTAGCACATTGCTTGTGAGACTTGGCTGAAGTCCCATGGTTGTTCATAGTTGAGCATATAAATTACAGCATGCAGCTCAATACTAATTGATTCCGTAATTCACATTCACTCTTCTTAGCGGGAATTATTATTTTCCTGAAAAGGACTTTTAACCTGTTGTCCTCCCCAGCTGACCAGGAGGAGAATGAGGTCGAAGAGTGTTCAGTGGATTCCAGAAGGTCCCTAAAAGATTATTAAATGTTTAAAATAAAAGCTTTCCAAGGGTGGTAGAAATATAGTGACCATCAGAGTTATTTTAGGAGACTATATATAAATCTGATCAGGAGGTAGGGCTTGGAAAGTAGCCTGAAATTTGAACCTAGGCTTCACTGCTCACTAGCAATGTAACTTTGGGAAATTATTTAATCTAGTGAATATTCTTCTTCTTCTGGATCTGTAAAATATAGATATTTATATCAACTTCACAGAGTATTGTGATAAAAAGTGCTTCTTAAATGGCATTATTACTAGCAATATACACAGTGATAATGAACTATTTTCCATTTATTACATCATGAGGGATTTCAGGGATTTCAGAAGTGAGACATTCTTGTCATGAGGATTTAAAAATGGTGGAACTAATGCAATCTTCCATGGAAATCTTTAGATAAGTGATGTGTATTTAGTCTCTTTTTGTTCTTCTGTAACTCACTATTGTTTATTTTAGAATATAAGTTCTTGGAAGCTAAGCACCATGTCAGCATACCATTGACTACCTCCACTGCCAAATATGGGTAGAAAACTATGATCTATTAGGTGGCCTTAAACGTCCCCTAATGCATACGCATTTTATTGAAACCTTAATGGTGTTTCTATGCAATGTCAATTCAACTGTTGAAAAGTGACAGATTTAGATACATTCAGCTCCTACAAAATGGCTGCAGTTTTGCAGCACTTTTTCCCTTTCTGTGTCAGTGAAAGGAAGGACTGAGCCATATATCAATGACTGGCTGGCACTAGCACTCTATGTGGAACCTTTGTTAGTTCCAAGTTCAGCTTGGCAACAAACACACCCAGGACTTATTTTTCATCTTCTAAAAATAGGTTCATGTTTCTCAGATGTTTTCAAATGGACAAATACTACACTAAATTTATAATGGCTGTTTCTTATTTAAAAAAAGAGGAAACAAGTGAAAATTGGGCACAGTGATAAAGTTGCCACTAACGTTAATGAAAGTCTTCACAATCCTCTCTTTTCTGCTTACTTACAACCCACTTTCTTTTATCTTTTGCTCTTGTCCCCAAGAACATCTATACATCATCATTTTAATATTGTTCTAAAAACCTATGGTTGCATGTAGTTTCTGGACCATAGTTGACACTAAATACTTTTTTTTTTTTTGAGTGAGGATCTCCTTTTGGCTGTATAACGCCACAGTATCCTAACTGGTGTGCCCAATGAGATCAAACAGTTTCTCATTGCACCAGCATGGAAAATCAGATCCTCCTTTCGACTTTTTTACATTGTGAAAGGATTTTTAAAATTCAGTGTTGGATTTTCTTTCTTGAAAATTTTTCTTTTGATATTTTTCCCTTTAGTTTGGGGAATTTGGAGTGGTGTGTAAAAGTGCATGCGTGTGCATGTATGTGCATTTAAGAAAAAAGGATGGAATTTGTAGTTCTAATATATAATTGCACTACTAATGAGCTATTTTTCAAGTGCCACAGTCTATTCCACAGAAAATATAATTGCATGTAGAATGATCTCCTAATAAAGAAACGGTTGCAATACCCTTGATTGTGAAGCATGAGGAAGAATTGAGATAAAATGTTTAGTTCGGTGCCTCTCACAAAATATCACAACCAAAAACTTCACTGAACATAAACCTAGATCAATACATTTCTGGTAGAAAAAAAATTAAACACAGTTTGTGAAGCAGCTATGTAATAAACACATAGCTTAGTATGCTTAATGAAATATTCTTTAATAAAAATGTTCTTATGTGGCAGAAAGTGGACACAAAGCCCTGCCCTGGCTCTGTGAATTTAAAACTTATTATATGGGCTATATTATGATTAGAAGACATGACTGACACTTGCTTTTGAATATCACTAAAAGCAGAACTATAAAAACAGTCTTTTCAAAATGCACAAAGAAGAAACACAGATAACTTATATGGAAAGAGATAAACACCTCTGATAATTAACAAAATGCAGACTAAAAAGTAAATTCCAAATCAAATTGGCAAAGGTGCAATAAATTTTAATGCCTGATACTGGGAGAGAGCAGAATGAGATAACTGCATCACACTACAGATAGGAATATAAATTGCTACAAGTCTCTGGAGAGTATTAGGGAATATGCTTCAGGGAGCTTAGAATGTGCCTTAATTACCAGAGATGTGGTTGAAGGTAAAGGTTTACCTTTACATTGGAAATAAACTAAATGTTCAATGATAATGGACTGGTTAAAGAAATACCTGCATTCATTTAATAAATATTTTGTCTATACTCATTATGTGCCACACACTCTTCTAGTCTCTGGGGATATTGCTGGAGACAGGTGACATGCACATGGTTTGATACTTACTATAGATTAAAATATTAGAGTATAATCATGTAGATTACATGGAGTTTTTGGTCATATGGTAAATATGTGTAATTTCATAAGAGACTGCCAAACAGTTTTTCAAAGTGGTTGTACCTCTTTGCATTCCCATTGGCTATGTATGAGAGTTTTGGTTATTCTATATCCTTTCCAACATATTCTATAATTAGTCTTTATAATTTAACCCACTCTGGTGGGTGTGTAGTAATATCTCATTATGAATTTTTATTTGTATTAGCCTGATTATTAATGGTTTTGAGAATTAGTTTTGTTCTTATTAATTATTCTTTTAATTTCAATTCACCCATTTCTCTTACCACCCATCCACCACATCTAGCAACTACCAATCTGTTCTCTGTATCTATGAGCTTGTTTTTTTTCTTTTGTTTGTTTTCTTAGATTCCACATATAAGAGAGATCCTATGGTATTTGTCTTTCTCTGTGTGACTTATTTTACTCAGCAAAATGCCCTCCAAGCCCATCAATGTTTCACAAATGGCAAGATTTCATTCTTTCTTATGACTGAATAATATTCCATTTTATTATATATATATATAATACATATACATCCCACATTTTCTTTATCCATTCATCCATTGATGGACACTTAGGTTGTTTCCATATTTCCATATCTTGGCTATTGTAAACAATGCTGCAATGAACATGGGGGTGCATATGTCTTTTCAAGTTAGTGTTTTCATTTTCTTTGGATAAATACTCAGAAATGAATTTGCTGATCATATGGTAATTCTATTTTTAATATTTTGTGGAACCTCCATACTGTTTTCCACAGTGGCTGTGCCACTTTACATTCTCACTAATAGTGCACAGGGTTCTCTCTTCACCATGTCCTCACCAACACTTGCTATTTCTTGTCTTTTTGATAATAGCCATTCTAACAGGTGTGAGGTGATATCTCATTGGGGTTTAATTTGTATTTCCCTGATGTTACTGATGTTGAGCATTTTTTCATGTACCTGTTGGCCATCTATATGTCTTCTTTGGAAAAATGTCTATTCAGATCCTCTGCCCATTTTAAAAATTGTGTTTGTTTTTTTGCTATTGGGTTGTATGAGGTCTTTATATATTTTGGGTATTAGCCTCTTATCAGATATATGATGTACAAATATTTTCTCCCATTCAGTATGTTGCCTTTTCATCTGGTTGATGGTTTCCTTTGATGTGCAGAAGCTTTTTAGTTTGATGTCCCACTTGTTTATTCTTGCTTTTGGTGTCAGATTTAAAAAATCATCACCAAGACCTATGTCAAGGAGCTTACTGCCCATGTTTTTTTCTAGGAGTTTTATGGTTTCAGGTTTTACATTCAAGCCTTTAATCCATTTTGAGTTCATTTTTATGTATGTTCTAAAATAGTGTTGACATTTCATTCTTTTGCATGTGACTGTCTAGTTTTCCCAACACAATTTATTGAAAGGACTGTCCTTTCCTCATTTTATAATCTTCTCTCCTTTGCTGTAAATTAATTGACCATATATGCATGGGTTTATTTCTGGGGTTTCTGTTCTGTTTTTAATGCCAATACCATTCTGTTTGAATTACTATAGCTTTGTAATATAGTTTGAAATCAGGGCTTATGATTATTATTCATTACTATATCTTTTTTTAAATGAAGGGGTTATGGGCTGAATTGTGTAACTAAAATTCATAAGTTGAAGTGCTTAGTACCTCAGAATGTGACCTTATTTGAAGATAGGGTCTTTAAAGGGGTAATTAAGTTAAAATAAGTTCATTATGTTTGGCGCTAATTCATTATGACTGCTGTCCTTATAAGAATAGGAAATTTGGACAGAGACATGCACAGAAGGAAGATCATGTGAAGACATAGGGATAACATGACCATCTATAGGCCAAGGAGAGAGGCCTGCCAGCACCTTGATCTCAGACTTCTAGCTTCCAGACTTGTGAGAAAATAAATTTCTGTTTTTTAAGCCACCCAGTCCGTGGTACTTTGTTATGGGAACCATCACAAACTAGTGCAGAGGGTCTTTGAACTTTTTGGCCATTTTAAGTTAAGATACTGGTTTAAAACATATTCTTTATACATTTTTGATATTTTTTTGTATATATATATTGTGAACACTTTCTCCCAGTGTGTGGTGTGAATTTATATTTTCTAATGATAACACTTTGAAGTGCAGAAGGTTTTAATTTGTAAGAAGTCCAGTTTATCAATTTTAAAAATATTTAGTGCTTTTGGTGTTCTGTAGAAATATTTTCTTTTACCTTAAGGTCAATAAGATATTGTTCCATGTTTTCTTTTAGTAATTTTCTAGCTCTAGTTTTACCTTTAAGTCTATGATTGTACTTTGAATTTTTAAAAAATATATTATGTATGGTAAACATCAAGATTTATTTTCTTTCATGTGAAGATACTGTTTTTCGACCTCCATTTACTGTGTACTACTGTCTTCTCTATTTAATTACCTGGCAAACATCAATTAACCAAACACATGTGGTTCTATTTCTGGACTCTCTATTCTGTTCCATTGATCTATATATCTTACCCATATGGCAATACCATATTATCTTGATAAAGGTCACTATATAGTATGTAATATATAGTATGTTTGTGGAATTTTATCGTTCAGGGTTTACACATATTTAGTCAAACTTGTCTTTAAATATTTCATGCTATTTGATTTTTGAAGTGTTATTTTTTTCAAATTTAATTTTCCTGTTATTTGTTGGTAGTATGTAGAAATAAAAGTAGATTTTTGTTTATTCTCTTTGTGTCTTGCACATGACTATATTCACTTTTTTTGTTGTTCTAATAGCTTTTGGTATATATCCTAGGATTTTCTATTTGTACAATCATGTTATTTGTAAACCAGCTATCCTTCACCTTTCCAACTAGGATGTCTTTTCTTTTTCTTGCATTATTCCACTGGTTAAGATTTCAACATAATATAAAATACAAGTGTTGAGAGTGAATATGCTTTACTTCCCATCTTAGGGGAAGGTCTTAAATCTTTCACTATTAAATATGATATCACCTTTTTTTGTAGATTACTTTTATCACTTTGAAGATATTTCCATCTACTTTTCTGAGAATTTTTATCATTAATGGTTATTAAATTTTATAAAGTGCTTTCTTGGACTCTATTGAGATGATTGTATGATTTTTCTGCTTTAGTCTCTTATTATGGTGAATTACATTAATTGCTTTTCCAAATGTTACACCAATCTTATATTCCTAGGATAAATCACATTTGGTTATGATATTTATCTTCTTTAAATGTTGCTGAATTTGGTTTGCAAATATTTTATTGACTACTTTTAGTATCAAGGTAATACTACCTTCATCAAATAAGTTGGGAATTATTTTTTAAAAATCTATTTTCTGAAAAAAACTTGCTTAAGATTCCAAACATTTTTTCCTTAAATGTTTGAGAAATTCCCCAGTAAAACCACCTGGGTAGAGTTTTATTTGTTGGAAGGCTTTTAATTTCAAATGTCATATCTTTAATAGAAATTGTGCTATTCAAATTTTCTGTCTATTTTTGTGGCAGTGTGCTAAATTGTGTCATCCATGAATTTAACCATTTCACCTAAGTCATCTAAATCAATGATGTAAAGTATTGTTTATAGCATTTATTATTAATGAAAGTCTCCACTTTCATTTCTGATATTGATAATTTTTGTTATTCTTAATCAATCTAGTTAGAGATTTATCAGTTTTATTGCCTCTATAAAAATAACCATCTTTAGGTTTCACTGTTTTCTCTCTTTCTTTTTTTTAATTTAAAATTTTATTGACTTCTGCTTTTACCTCTTTATTTCCTTCCTTCTACTTACTAGGGGTTTAATTTAGACTTATTTTTCTAGATTCTTAAGGTTGATACTTCAATCATCATTCTTGTCTTTCTCTTTTAATATACATGTTTAAATTTACAGATTCCCAATTAAACCCTGCTTTCACTTCATATACAGTTTTTTGATATTTTTCATTCTCAAAATATTTTCTAGTTTTCTTTTTGATTTCCCCTTTAATCAATAACTTTTTTAAAGTATGTTATTCAATTTCCAAATATTTGATAATTTTTTCCAGATATTAATTTGTTATTGATCCTTGTTGATCCTTGGTTTAAACTTTCTTCCTTCTTTCTTTCTTCCTTCTTTTCTTCCTTCCTTCCTTTCTTCCTTCCTTTCTTTCTTCCTTCCTTCCTTCCTTCCTTCCTTCCTTCCTTCCTTCCTTCCTTCCTTCCTTCCTTCCTTCCTTCCTTTCTTCCTTCCTTCCTTCCTTCTTTCTTTTCTTTCTTTCTTTCTCTTTCTTTCTGTAGAATTTCAATCTTTTAAAAAATTCATTAACATTTGTTTCATTGTATGGCATATGGTCTATCCAGGTGAATGTTCCATATTCACCTGAAAATTAAGTGTATTATACCATTGTTAGGAGTAGTGTTCTATAGTCAATTAGGTCAAGTTGCTTGATAGTAGTGTTCAGGTTTTAAGTTTTCTTATTGATTTTCTGGTACTTGTTCAATGAATTCCTGAGAGAGGAGAATTAAAGTTTCCAAATCTATTTGTGGTGCTATTTCCACTTTTAGTTCTTGTAGGTTTTGTTTTATTTATTTTGAGACTCTTTTTTAGGTGCATACACATTTAAGATTTTTCTGTATTCTTAATGAATTAACTAACATTATCATAAAGTATTCCACTTTATCTCTGTTAGTATTTCTTGTACTGAAGCCTCCTTTGATAAATTTATTCCATCCAGCTTTCTTATGTTTACTGTATCTATGGCCATTTTAAAATTTCAAACTATCTGTGTCTTTATATTAAAAGTGCACTTCTTATAGTTGGGTCTTGTGTATTTACCTAATCTGACTTTCTCTGCTTTTTTAATTGGAATGTTTAGACTATTTACTTTTAATGTATTGTCACTATGGTTGGGTTTATGTCTACTATTTTGCTACTTGTTTTTGTTGTTTTTCTTTTTTCCCCTCTTTTCTGCCTTGATATTTAGTGAATATTTTTAAACATTCAATTTTATTGCCTCTGTTGGTTTATTACTTAAACCTCTTTGTTCTAATTTTTAATGATTGTTCTATGGTTTATGTATTTTATCCTGCTTGGTGCTTATTGAGCCTCTTCAATCTATGGCTTTTGAATTTTCATAAAATTTGGGAACATTTCATCTCTCTTTCCTTACATATATATCTCCATCTTCCTTGTCCTTTCTAGGACTCTAATTACATGTATGTTAAAGTATTTGGCATTGTCTCACAGGTTACTAATATTCTGTTAATAGTTTTAGGTCTTTTCTCTCTTTCTTTGGTTTGGATAGTTTCTATCACTATGTCTTCAAGCTTACTGTTCCCTTCTTGTGAAAGAGTCTAATCAGCTATAAATCTTATCCAGTGCATTTTTCATTCTAAATTTTGTATCTGGTTATTTTTATACCTTCCCTTTCTTTCCACTTTATGCTCGTATTTTTATTTAAATCCTTAAGCATATTTATAAAAGCCATTTTAAAGTTATTGTGTGCTAATTATATCATCTCTTTTAATTCTTAATCTATTTATATTGACTGATTTTTTCCTGTTTATGGGTCACATTTTCTTCTTCACATATCTAGTAATTTTTGAACAGATGTTGGACATTGTCAGTGTTATATTGTTGATCGGATTTTATTGCCTTCCCTTAAAATGTTTTGAATATTGTTTTTATACATGGTTCACTAACTTGCAGATAAGCTTGATCCTTTTAAAGCTTGTTTTTAAAGCTTTGTTAGATGAGTATAAAATAAACTTTACTCTTTTACTAGTTTAACCCTACTCCTAAGACATGACTCTTCTGGGTTTTCTACTGAAAAGCTGTATATTCAATGAGGTCTCTTCACTCTGGCTGGTTGGAAGACAAGTCAATAAAAGCTTTTTATGATATCTGGATTCAGCTTACAGATCCACTAGCTATTTTTGTTTGGTCTCTAGAAGTTTCTCCCTATTCATACACAGTATAATATTCAGACAAAGACTTAAGTGGGGGCATATGTATATTTCTGGAGCTTTTTCCTTTGCTTAGCATGTTCATTTCTGATCCTTGGTCATGAAAACTTTAGTTTGCTTAGCCTTTCCCAGATTCTGATCTCAGTCTGGTCAACTCACCTGATTGCTCTCATCAACTTAATTCCCTTTCCTCTTCACTCCCCTCCACCCCATTTTATGGTCTCCAAAAAGATATCCAAGACAATTGTTGGGCTCATCATGTTTATTTTCTGTCCCTCAGAGTAATAGTTATGTCCTGTTTGCTGTCCAACTTCTAAAATCAGTCGTTTCATGTATTTTGTTAATTTTTGTTTTCTCGTTATTTATGAAGGGAGGATACTTCTGTTATCAATTACTACATCATGGTTGGAAGAAGGCTTAATGTTCCCTAAAACATATCTACCTTAGTTTTAACTTGTTCAGAGATGAACTTAATGGGAAACAAGAAGAATCACAAAAAATAAACCTTTCAAGTCTAAGTTAGCCTTCTTAGTGTTTCATCTAGTGATACTTTTAAAAGCAGATTTAATACTTTATCATCTTATGGTTATTTGCTTTGTGAAGTTTTTAAAACAATAGGTTACTATTTAAGAATAGTACATAAGAAATCTGAAATGAATTTAAGATAGCAAGCAAATCTTGCTGAAGTTTTGGAATTTGGGATTTTGCTGATCATCTGCAGTAATGTTCTTGTCATGAAAATGCTTAGGAAGTATTTTCTGGCTTCCAAAATCTTTATATATGCCAATATGATATTGAAGTCAGATTTAAATTTCTCATATAACAACATACAAAGCTGACGAAATTTTACTATTTCTTATTTTAGAACTATAGCTCACTTTTCTTGAGTATTTGTATGTGTCAACCTCTGTGCAGACCATTTTATATACATTATGTCATTTAATTCCCTCCTATAACCATGTAGGCAAGGCATCTTATTATCATTGTTGTTGTTGTTAATTTTTTTATCTGAGGAAACATAAACTCAGAAAATTAAATAAATTTTACAAGGTTACAAACTAGTCTGTGGTACTTTTGGGACTTGAATCCAGATTCATCTTATTCAGATATCCCACGCTCTTAATCTCATGAGCAATTTAAAAGGAAAGAAGCACATTTATACACAAGAGGCTCAGTTGCTTTCGTTATGAACTTCCTTGTGAAGTTCAAATCTTCTGTGGTAACAAACACACAAACAGAGTCACCAGAAAAAACCTCATGTCTTCAGAAATGAAGTTCTAGGAGATAAACTTTAGTCTGAACTCTGTTCCTTCCTCTATGGAAGGATTTTTTTAGTTTGTTTTAAATACAAATTATTTTTATTGTTAACCTCAAGAGTTTCAGGCCTCCTGTTTGTTTAAGAGTTAGTGGGTATTGAACTCCCTAAAATACCCTGTCATGTTAGAAGCCTAGGTTTAAAATTAAAAATAAAAAGCTAGAACTAGATCAACCCTTGGAGCTGAGCCATCAGTTGACCTACGCATATACAGAAGTCACTTTGTGTCTGTCAGAAGCAGACTGGCGACAGTCACTCACATGGTTTGCAGAGTCTAAGGGCTGCTCTCATTTCCAGCTACTTCTATACCCTGCCACCTGATCCTTTCAACTGGGGAAAAATACTGAGAAGGATTTTTGGCATTTATGATAAATGGGTACAAATTTTTATTATTCTACTCCATAGCTCAGAAAAGCAAATATTAGTGTTTGATTTTTTAAGTACCTCCAAACAATAGTTAATGAAATTCAAAGTATTGGGACATTAGACAATATTGATATGTGCTTGGATCTCTGATTCATGTATAGTTCTTATTATCAGATAAATTATACAAATTTTCAGAATGACTGAAAGAATTACAAAAGTCATTCATTTCACTCAGAAACGGTCACATTATAGGCTTATATATTGGTAACAATATAGAGAACTCTGTGATCCACATCCACCCTGTAGTTGTGAGCTACAAGTAAAAATTGGTTGTTAAGCAACTGAGTTTTCAGCTTCTTTTCTCCCCTAGAAAAGCCTACTATTACCCAGTTCTTACAATTGGAACGTGATCTTTGGCAAGGATGTCAATCAGGAGGCTGAGGTGTGATAAGTGCTTAACCAGGACAGTGGTAATATGGGTAGGGAGGGGAGGCAGATTTATCACCTGTAAATGGAGAGTAGTGCCCAATCCCATGTTTGTTAGAAGGATTAAATGGGACTGTGAAAGCACATGTAAACTGTGAAAGCCGGGAAATCTTAGGTGGCACATTTCTTCTTCATAGTGTTAATGACAGCTGTCAGCCTCAGTCACCCAAACTTTTCATGTAAATGTTCAGTTTTAACGTACTGTCAGGTTATGTACTACCTGACGGCAGCCCTGAAGATCTTTTTCATCACATGCTTATTATAGTTGACATTTCTGCCACAATGATGTGCCCAGTAAAATGAACTTAGTATGGCTTTATTCCATACATGTCAGACTTGGGCAGTAGTGATTTATTGAAAAGGTGAACATGTGGTACCTAGTGTTATTAGAAAAGAATGAAACTTAGTCATGTGGGAGATAGAGAAGAAGTTTAGTAATATATCATGCACTGTTTTATGGGATACACGGTGTTTCATGGGATACAGCATCTTGAAAATTAGAAAGATGAGGATAATTTTATAGAATCAAAAATTAAAACCATTGAAACCTATTAAATCAATGACATTTCCGTTGACCTAACAGGTTTATGTTGGCTCCATTCATTATAAGCACTTAACTAAGTTTTGCTTTTTAACCAGCTCCTAATGAATAGACTGAGGATAGAAAGTTTCTATAGAAAGAATGTCCAAAGTTTCTACGAATCATAATTCCCAGGAATCATAAGTGAAGTAATATGTTCTGCTTTTTAAGTTTCCAGATGATGGATTTTTTTCCTTTCTTCCTATATCATTACATGGATTTGTTCCTTTAATTTGATGATGATGTCTTACACATTATAATCGCTTGGTGATTACTCATTGAAAGATCCAATCCTGTTTAAACACAGGATGGGATATTATCTTTAAAAGAAGTCAGTGAAGTATGCTGTCATATATAAAATAAATGCTTACAATTCATGTTTAACATCAGTTAATTTATTGCTGCAAGCAGTGTACAAGATTCTCCTGGGAAATGCACAATTCATGGAAAATATGTTCTTCTGCGTAATAAATTTACACTTTATGTAGAGACGATAAAATTATACAACTGAAGTGATTTACAAAAAAGAATTGGGAAGGTACAGATCAACATAAAGGAAAAAAATACAGACTGATTAGGCAATGTGCCAAGTTATGGCCAGCCCTTCCCAGACTCTCTAAGAATGCAAGAATATAACTATGTGAAAGTCCACTGACTTAAGTTCAGTTTCTCTGTCTTGCTGATTCTTCCTCATGTCTTTTGGTTTATATTCTAGATCCTCATTATTTCCCTCTTCATAGAGATGGTGTCCAACCTGGTAGCTTGTTTATCTGTCTTTAGTCTCTTTCTCATTCCAGTACAGCTTCTCTAAAAGGATAAAAGTATGCTTTTTTCAAGTAGCTTTTATCCCTTATTCATCAAACACTGACTCGAGTCAATTAGGGAATGCCACTTTAACACCCACAAAGCATAGTGGCAGGGGACTGCAGAGAGTCTATGCCTAAAAACCCAATAAGCCTTGGCTAGAGAAAGCAAGGAGACCTGCCAACTCACATATACTATTCTTCACCTTGCTGTCTGCCACTGCCTAGATCTTTTTAAAATTTTTCTTTCTGTTTTTAACTGCATCTTTTTTTTTTCACATCTTTATTGGAGTATAAATGCTTTACAATGTTGTGTTAGTTTCTGCTGTACAACAAAGTGAATCAGCTATATGTATACATATATCCCCATATCCTCTCCCTCTTGAGCCTCCCTCCACCCTCCCTATCCCATCCCTCTAGGTCGTCACAAAACACCGAGTTGATCTCCTTGTGCTATGCAGCAGCTTCCCACTAGCCATCCTTTTTATATTTGGTAGTGTATATATGTCAATGCTACTCTCTTATTTCATCCCAGCTTCCTCTTCCCCCACTATGCCCTCAAGTCCGTTCTCTATGTCTGTATCTTTATTCCTGCCCTGCCCCTAGGTTCATCAGTACCGTTTTTTTAAATTCCGTATATATGAGTTAGCATACAGTATTTGTTTTTCTCTTTCTGACTTACTTCACTCTGTATGACAGACTCTAGGTCCATCCACCTCATTACAAATAACTCAGTTTTGTTGCTTTTCATGGCTAATATTCCATTGTATATATATGTGCCACATCTTCTTTATCCATTCATCTGTTCATGGACATTTAGGTTGCTTCCATGTCCTGGCTATTGTAAATAGTGCTGCAGTGAACATTGTGGTACATGTATCATTTTGAATTATGGTTTTCTCAGGGTATATGCCCAGTAGTGGGATTGCTGGATCATATGGTGGTTCTATTTTTAGTTTTTTAAGGAACCTCAATACTGTTCTCCATAGTATCAATTTACATTCCCACCAACAGGGCAAGAGGGTTCCCTTTTCTCCACACTTTCTCCAGCATTTATTGTTTGTAGATTTTTTGATGATGGCCGTTCTGACCGGTGTGAGGTGATACCTCACTGTGGTTTTGATTTGCATTTCTCTAATGATTAGTGATGTTGAGCATCTTTTCATGTGTTTGTTGCCCATTTGTACGTTTTCTTTGGAGAAATGTCTATTCAGGTCTTCCACCCATTTTGGGGATTGGATTGTTTGTTTTTTTGATATTCAGCTGCATGAGCTGCTTGTGTATTTTGGAGATTAATCCTTTGTCAGTTGCTTCGTTTGCAAATCTGCATTCGAAGGTTGTCTGAGGGTTGTCTTTTCGTCTTGTTTATGGTTTTCTCTGCTGTGCAAAAGCTTTACGTTTCATTAGGTCCCATTTGTTTATTTTTGTTTTTACTTCCCTTACTCAAGAGGTGGGTCAAAAATGATGTTGCTGTGATTTATGTTATAGAGTGTTCTGCCTATGTTTTCCTGTAAGAGTTTTATAGTGTCTGTACATTTAGTTCTTTCATCCATTTTGAGTTTATTTTTGTGTACGGTGTTAGGAATTGTTCTAATTTCATTCTTTTACATGTAACTGTCCATTTTTACCAGTACCGCTTACTGAAGAAGCTGTCTTTTCTCCATTGTATATTCGTGCCTCTTTTGTCAAAGATAAGGTGACCATATGTGCATGGGTTTATCTCTGGGCTTTCTATCCTGTTGCATTGATCTATATTTCTGTTTTTGTGCCAGTACCATACTGTCTTGATTACTGTAGCTTTGTAGTATAGTCTGAAGTCAGGGACCCGGATTCCTCCATCTCCATTTTTCTTTTTAAGATTGCTTTTGCTATTCAGGGTCTTTTGTGATTCCATACAAATTGTAAATTTTTTTGTTCTAGTTCTGTGAAAAATGCCATTGGTAATTTGATAGGGATTGCATTGAACCTGTAGATTGCTTTCGGTAATATAGTCATCTTCACAGTGTTGATTCTTCCAATCCAGGAGCATGGTATATCTCTAGATCTGTTTATGTTATCTTTGATTTCTTTCATCAGAGTTTTATAGTTTTCTGAGTACAGGTCTTTTGCTTCCTTAGGTAGGTTTATTCCTAGGTATTTTATTCTTTTTGTTGCAATGGTAAATGGGATTTTTTCCTTAATTTCTCTTTCTGATCTTTCATTGTTAGTGTATAGGAATGCAAGAGATTTCTGTGCATTAATATTGTATCCTGCAACCTTACCAAATTCATTGATCAGTCCTAGTAGTTTTCTGTTGGCATCTTTAGGATTTTCTATGTATAGTATCATGTCATCTGCAAACAACTTTATTTCTTCTTTTCCCATTTGGATTCCTTTTATTTCTTTTTCTTGTCTGTTTGCTGTGGCTAAAACTTCAAAAAGTATGTTGAATAATAGTGGTGAGAGTAGGCAACCTTGTCTTTTGCCTTATCTTAGAGGAAATGGTTTCGGTTTTTCACCATTGAGAATGATGTTGGCTGTGGATTCGTCATATATGGCCTTTAATATGTAGAGGTAAGTTCCCCCTATGCCTACTTTCTGGAGGGTTTTTATCATAAATGGGTGTTGAATTTTGTCAAAAGCTTTTTCTGCATCTACTGAGATGATCATATGGTTTTTCTCCTTCAATTTCTTAATGTGGTTTATCACATTGTTTTGCGTATATTGAAGAATCCTTGCAATCCTGGGATAAACCCAACTTGATCATGGTGTATGATCTTTTTTATGTGCTGTTGGATTTTGTTTGCTAGTATTTTGTTGAGGATTTTTACATCTATGTTAATCAATGATATTGCCTGTATTTTTCTTTCTTTGTGACATCTTTGTCTGGTTTTCGTATCAGGGTGATGGTGACCTCGTAGAATGAGTTTGACAGTGTTCCTGCCTCTGCTATATTTTGGAAGAGTTTTAGAGGATAGGTGTTAGCTCTTCTCTAAATATTTGATAGAATTCGCCTGTGAAGCCATCTGGTCCTGGGCTTTTGTTTGTTGGAAGATTTTTAATCACAGTCACAATTTCAGTGCTTGGGATTTGTCTGTTTATATTTTCTTTTTCTTCCTGGTTCAGTCTTGGAAGGTTGTGCTTTTCTAAGAATGTGTCCATTTCTTCCAGGTTATCCATTTTATTGGCATATAGTTGCTTGTAGTAATCTCTCATGATCCTTTGTATTTCTGCAGTATCAGTTGTTACTTCTCCTTTTTCATTCCTAATTCTGTTGATTTGAGTCTTCTCCCTTTTTTCCTTGATGCGTCTGGCTAATGGTTTATCAATTTTGTTTATCTTCTCAAAGAACGAACTTTTAGTTTTATTGACCTTTGCTATCATTCCCTTCATTTCTTTTTCATTTATTTCTGATCTGATCTTTATGATTTCTTTCCTTCTGCTAACTTTGGGAGTTTTTTGTTGTTGTTCTTTTTCTTTCTGTAGTTGCTTTAGGTGCAAGGTTAGGTTGTTTATTTGCAATGTTTCTTGTTTCTTTTTTTTTTTTTTTTTAAACATCTTTATTGAAGTATAATTGCCTTACAATAGTGTGTTAGCTTCTGCTTTATAACAAAGTAAATCAGTTATACATATACAATATGTTCCCATTTCTCTTCCCTCTTGCATCTCCCTCCCTCCCACCCTCCCCATCCCACCCCTCTAGGTGGTCACAAAGCACCGAGCTGATCTCCCTGTGCTATGCGGCTGCTTCCCACTAGCTATCTATTTTACATTTGGTAGTGTATATATGTCCATGACACTCTCTTACCCTGTCACATCTCACCCCACCCCCTCCCCATATCCTCAAGTCCATTCTCTAGTAGGTCTGTGTCTTTATTCCCGTCTTGCCACTAGGTTCTTCATGGCCTTTTTTTTTTTTTTTCCTTAGATTCCGTATATATGTGTTAGCATACTGTATTTGTTTTTCTCTTTCTGACTTACTTCACTCTGTATGACAGACCTCTAACTCCATCCACCTCATTACAAATACCTCCATTTCATTTCTTTTTATGGCTGAGTAATATTCCATTGTATATATGTGCCACATCTTCTTTATCCATTCATCTGTCGATGGACATTTAGGTTGCTTCCAGGTCCTGGCTATTGTAAATAGAGCTGCAATGAACATTGTGGTACATGACACTTTTTGACCTATGGTTTTCTCAGGGTATATGCCCAGTAGTGGGATTGCTGGGTCGTATGGTAGTTCTATTTGTAGTTTTTTAAGGAACCTCCATACTGTTCTCCATAGTGGCTGTATCAACTTACATTCCCACCAACAGTGCAAGAGTGTTCCCTTTCCTCCACACCCTCTCCAGCATTTATTGTTTCTAGATTTTTTGATGATGGCCATTCTGACCGGTGTGAGATGATATCTCATTGTAGTTTTGATTTGCATTTCTCTAATGATTAATGATGTTGAGCATTCTTTCATGTGTCTGTAGGCCATCTGTATATCTTCTTTGGAGAAATGTCTATTTAGGTCTTCTGCCCATTTTTGGATTGGGTTGTTCGTTTTTTTGTTATTGAGCTGCCTGAGCTGCTTGTAAATCTTGGAGATTAATCCTTTGTCAGTTGCTTCATTTGCAAATATTTTCTCCCATTCTGATGGTTGTCTTTTGGTCTTGTTTATGGTTTCCTTTGCTGTGCAAAAGCTTTTAAGTTTCATTAGGTCCCATTTGTTTATTTGTGTTCTTAGTTCCATTTCTCTGGGAGCTGGGTCAAAAAGAATCTTGCTGTGATGTATGTCATAGAGTGTTCTGCCTATGTTTTCCTCTAAGAGTTTGATAGTGTCTGGCCTTACACTTAGGTCTTTAATCCATTTGGAGTTTATTTTTGTGCATGGTGTCAGGGAGTGTTCTAATTTCATACTTTTACATGTAGCTGTCCAATTTTCCCAGCACCACTTATTGAAGAGGCTGTCTTTTCTCCACTGTATATGCTTGCCTCCTTTATCAAAGATAAGGTGACCATATGTGTGTGTGTTTATCTCTGGGCTTTCTATCCTGTTCCATTGATCTATATTTCTGTTTTTGTGCCAGTACCAAACTGTCTTGATTACTGAAGCTTTGTAGTATAGTCTGAAGTCAGGGAGCCTGATTCCCCCAGCTCCATTTTTCGTTCTCAAGATTGCTTTGGCTATTCGGGGTCTTTTGTGTTTCCATACAAATTGTGAAATTTTTTGTTCTAGTTCTGTGAAAAATGCCAGTGGTAGTTTGATAGGGATTGCATTGAATCTGTAGATTGCTTTGGGTAGTAGAGTCATTTTCACAATGTTGATTCTTCCAATCCAGGAACATGGTATATCTCTCCATCTATTTGTATCATCTTTAATTTCTTTCATCAGTGTCTTATAATTTTCTGCATACAGGTCTTTTGTCTCCTTAGGTAGGTTTATTCCTAGATATCTTATTCTTTTTGTTGCAATGGTAAACGGGAGTGTTTTCTTAATTTCACTTTCAGATTTTTCGTCATTAGTGTATAGAAATGCAAGCGATTTCTGTGCATTAATTTTGTATCCTGCTACTTTACCAAATTCATTGATTAGCTCTAGGAGTTTTCTGGTAGCATATTTAGGATTCTCTATGTATAGTATCATGTCATCTGCAAATAGTGACAGCTTTACTTCTTCTTTCCGATTTGGATTCCTTTTATTTCTTTGTCTTCTCTGATTGCTGTGGCTAACACTTCCAAAACTATGTTGAATAATAGTGGTGAGAGTGGGCAACCTTGTCTTGTTCCTGATCTTAGTGGAAATGGTTTCAGTTTTTCACCATTGAGGACAATGTTGGCTGTGGGTTTGTCATATATGGCCTTTATTATGTTGAGGAAAGTTCCCTCTATGCCTACTTTCTGCAGGGCTTTTATCATAAATGGGTGTTGAATTTTGTCGAAAGCTTTCTCTGCATCTATTGAGATGATCATATGGTTTTTCTCCTTCAATTTGTTAATATGGTGTATCACATTGATTGATTTGCGTATATTGAAGAATCCTTGCATTCCTGGGATAAACCCCACTTGATCATGGTGTATGATCCTTTTAATGTGCTGTTGGATTCTGTTTGCGAGTATTTTATTGAGGATTTTTGCATCTATGTTCATCAGTGATATTGGCCTGTAGTTTTCTTTCTTTGTGACATCTTTGTCTGGTTTTGGTATCAGGGTGATGGTGGCCTCGTAGAATGAGTTTGGGAGTGTTCCTCCCTCTGCAATATTTTGGAAGAGTTTGAGAAGGATAGGTGTTAGCTCTTCTCTAAATGTTTGATAGAATTCACCTGTGAAGCCATCTGGTCCTGGGCTTTTGTTTGTTGGAAGGTTTTTAATCACAGTTTCAATTTCAGTGCTTGTGATTGGTCTGTTCATATTTTCTATTTCTTCCTGGTTCAGTCTCGGCAGTTTGTGCATTTCTAAGAATCTGTCCATTTCTTCCAGGTTGTCCATTTTATTGGCATAGAGTTGCTTGTAGTAATCTCTCATGATCTTTTGTATTTCTGCAGTGTCAGTGGTTATTTCTCCTTTTTCATTTCTAATTCTATTGATCTGAGTCTTCTCCCTTTTTCTCTTGATGAGTCTGGCTAATGGTTTATCAATTTTGTTTATCTTCTCAAAGAACCAGCTTTTAGTTTTATTGACCTTTGCTATTGTTTCCTTCATTTCTTTTTGATTTATTTCTGACCTGATCTTTATAATTTCTTTCCTTCTGCTGGCTTTGGGGTTTTTTTGTTCTTCTTTCTCTAATTGCTTTAGGTGCAAGGTTAGGTTGTTTATTCGAGATGTTTCCTGTTTCTTGAGGTAGGCTTGTATTGCTATAAACTTCCCTCTTAGCACTGCTTTTGCTGCGTCCCATAGGTAATGTTTCTTGTTTCTTGAGGTAGGACTTTATTGCTATAAATTTCCCTCTTAGAACTGCTTTTGTTGCAACCCATAGGTTTTGGGTTATTGTGTTTTCATTCTCATTTGTTTCTAGGTATTTTTTAATTTCCTCTTTGCTTTCTTCAGTGATCTCTTGGTTATTTGGTAGTGTATTGTTTAGCCTCCATGTTTTTGTATTTTTTACAGATTTTTCCCTGTAATTAACATCTAGTCTCACAGCATTGTGGTCAGAAAAGATACTTGATATGATTTCAGTTTTCTTAAATTTACCACCGCTAGATTTGTGACCCATGATATGATCTCCTGGAGCATGTTCCATGAGCACTTGAGAAGAGAGTGTATTCTGTTGTTTTTTGGTGAAATGTCCTATAAATATCAATTAAGTCCATCTTGTTTAATATATCATTTAAAGCCTGTGCTTCCTTATTTATTTTCATTTTGGATGATCTGTCCATTGGTGAAAGTGGGGTGTTAAAGTCCTCTAGTGTGATTGTGTTACTGTCAATTTCCCCTTTTATAGCTGTTAACATTTGCCTTATATATTGAGGTGCTCCTATGTTGGGTGCATACATATTTACAATTGTTATATCTTCTTCTTGGATTGATCCCTTGATCATCATGTAGTGTCCTTCTTTGTCTCTTGTAATGGTCTTTATTTTAAAGTTTATTTTGTCTGGTATGAGAATTGCTACTCCAGCTTTCTTTTGATTTTCATTTGCATGGAATATCTTTTTCCATCCCCTCACTTTCAGTCTGTATGTGTCCCTGTGTCTGATGTGGGTGTGTTGTAGACAGCATATATACAGGTCTTGTTGTTGTATCCATTCAGCCAGTGTGTGTCTTTTGATTGGGGCATTTAATCCATTTACATTTAAGGTAGTTATCAATATGTATGTTCCTATTACCATTTTCTTAATTGTTTTGGGTTTGTTATTGTAGGTCTTTTCCTTCTCTTGTGTTTCCTGCCTAGAGAAGTTCTTTTAGACTTTGTTGCAAAGCTGGTTTGGTGGTGCTGAATTCTCTTAGCTTTTGCTTGTCTGTAAAGGTTTTCATTTCTCCATCGAATCTGAATGAGAGCCTTGATGGGCAGAGTAAACTTGGATGTTGGTTTTTCCCTTTCATCACTTTAAATATGTCCTGCAACTCCCTTCTGGCCTGCACTTTCTGCTGAAAGATCAGCTATTAACCTTATGGGGATTCCCTTGTATGTTGTTTGTTGTTCTTCCCTTGCTGCTTTTAATATTTTTTCTTTGTATTTAATTTTTGATAGTTTGATTAATATGTGTCTTGGCATGTTTCTCCTTGGATTTATCCTGTGTGGGACCCTCTGTGATTCCTGGACTTGATTGATTATTTCCTTTCCCATATTAGGGAAGTTTCAACTATAATCTCTTCAAATATTTTCTCAGTCCGTTTCTTTTTCTTTTCTTCTTCGGCTACCCCTATAATTTGAATGTTGGTGTGTTTATTATCGTCCCAGAGGTCTCTGAGACTGTCCTCAATTCTTTTTATTCTTTTTTCTTTATTCTGCTCTGCAGTAGTTATTTCCACTATTTTATCTTCCAGGTCACTTATTTGTTCTTCCGCCTCAGTTCTTCTGCTATTGATTCCTTGTAAAGAGTTTTTAATTTCATTTATTGTGTTGTTAATCATTGTTTGTTTGCTCTTTAGTTCTTCTATGTCCTTGTTAAACGTTTCTTGTATTTTCTCTATTCTATTTCCAAGTTTTTGGATCATCTTTACTATCATTACTGTGAATTCGTTTTTCAGGTAGACTGCCTCTTTCCTCTTCATTTGTTTGATGTGGTGGGTTTTTACCTTGCTCCTTCATCTGCTGTGTGATTCTCTGTCTTTTAATTTTGCTTAACTTACTGTGTTTGGGGGTCTCCTTTTCACAAGCTGCAGGTTTGTAGTTCCTGTTGTTTTGCTGTCTGCCCCCAGTAGCTTCCTGGTGGAGGGGACTGGTGCCTGTATTCTGTTGAATGAGGCTGGATCTTGCCTTCCTGTTGGGGTGGACCACGTCCTGTGGTGTGTTTTGGGGTTTTATTATGATTTGTATTATGATTTTAGATAGCTTCTGTGCTAATGGGTGGGGTTGTGTTCCTGTCTTGCTAGTTCTTTGGCATAGGGTGTCCAGCCCTGTAGCTTGCTGGTCGTTGAGTGGAGCTGGGTCTTAGTGTTGAGATGGAGATCTCTGGGCGAGTTTTCGCTGTTTGACATTATATGGAGCCAGCAGGTCTCTGGTGAACCAATATTCTGAATTCAGGTCTCCCACCTCAGATGCCAGGCCTGACACCTGCCAGAGCACCATGACCCTGTCAGCCACATGGCTGAGAAGAAAAGGGGGAAAAAAAGAAAGAAAGAAAGAAAAAAAGAAAATAAATTTATTAAAATAAGAAATTTTTTAAAAAAGTAAAAAGTAAAAAAATAGAAAGAAAGATGAGAGCAACCAAACCAAAAAACAAATGCACCAATAATAACAAGCACTAAAAACTTTACTTAAAAAATAAATAAATAAACATACAGACAGAACCCTAGGACAACTGGTAAAAGCAAAGCTATACAGACAAAATCAGACAAAGAAGCATACAGATACACTCATGAATAGAGTAAAAGGAAAAAAAATCTATATATAAGAAAGCAAAAGGAAGAGGGCAACCAAATCAATAAACAAATCTAGCAATGATAATAAACTGTAAATACTAAACTAAGATAATCTTAAAACCAGAAACAGATTAGATGCAGATAGCAAACCCTAAATCTACAGTTGCTCCCAAAGTCCACCACCTCAATTTTGGGATGATTTGTTGTCTGTTCAGGTATTCCAGAGATGCAGGGTACATCAAGGTGATTGTGGAGATATAATCTGATGCTCCTGAGACTCCTGGGAGAGATTTCCCTTTGTCTTCTTTGTTCGCACAGCTCCTGGGGTTCAGCTTTGGATTTGGCCCTGCCTCTGCATGTAGGTCGCCTGAGGACGTCTGTCCTTCGCTCATACAGGATGGGGTTAAGGAAGCAGCTGATTAGGGGGCTCTGGCTCACTCAGGCTGGGGGGAGGGAGGGGTACGGATGCGGGGTTAGCCTGCAGCGGCAGAGGCCGGCGTGACGTTGCACCAGCCTGAGGTGCACCGTGCATTCTCCCGGGGAAGTTGTCCCTGGATCACGGGACCCTGGCAGTGGCGGGCTGCACAGGCTCCCAGGAGGGGCGGTGTGGATAGTGACCTGTGCTCGCACACAGGCTTCTTGGTGGCTGCAGCAGCAGCCTTAGCATTCCATGCCTGTCTCTTGTGTCTGCGCTGATAGCCGTGGCTCGCGCCCATCTCTGGAGCTCATTTAGGCAGTGCTGTGAATCCCCTCTCCTTGCGCACCCCAAAACAATGGTCTCTTGCCTCTTAGGCAGGTCCAGACTTTTTCCCGGACTCCCTCCTGGCTAGCTGTGGTGCACTAGCCCCCTTCAGGCTGTGTTCACACAGCCAACCCCAGTCCTCTCCCTGGACCTGACCTTTGAAGCCCGAGCCTCAGCTCCCAGCCCCTACCCAGCCTGGTGGGTGAGCAGACAGCCCTCTTGTGCTGGTGAGTGCTGGTCGGCACTGATTCTCTGTGCAGAATCTCTCCACTATTCCCTCTGCACCCCTATTGCTGTGCTCTCCTCCATGTCTCCAAAGCTTCCCCCCAGCACTCCCTGTCTCCACCAGTGAAGGATCTTCCTGGTGTGTGGAAACTTTTCCTCCTTCACAGCTCCCTCCCCAAGGTGGAGGTCCTGTCCCTATTCTTTTGTCTCTGTGTTTTCTTTTTTCTTTTGCCCTACCCAGGGACGTGGGGAATTTCTTGCCTTTTGGGAAGTCTGAGGTTTTCTGCCAGCATTCAGTAGGTGTTCTGTAGGAGTTGTTCCACACATAGATGTATTTCTGATGTATATGTGGGGAGGAAGGTAATCTCCACGTCTTATTCCTCTGCCATCTTGAAGGTCTCTGTTCGTAGGTTTTTAATGAACAAAAAGCATTCCAAAAACAAACAACTATGAAAAATGGTGTCTTTACTGCAAGGTTTCTCAGAGCTTTTGATACGCTAATATGCATTGTGATATGCTAATGCGAATTGGGACTCTCCCAGAGGGAAAACTAATGTTAAATTTATTTGATCCAGAAAATTTTTTTAAGACAAACATCTGTTATCATCACAGGAATTATAGTGTTCCAAAAGAATACAGTTTGCAAGTTTTGGACTGCACTGTCAAATCAAATTCCTTACACCTTGACCAACTCATTTTGCCTTCTCTAGAAAATACTTTTCTCATCTCACTCATATATTTTTAAAAATTCTCTGTTCATTTTAAACCCTCAGGGTCAGCAAAAAAATCCCATAGTGGTTTCAGATTCTAGAGCCTTGGTTTTATACTTTATGCCTACTCAGATTAATGTAAAAAGGAATTTTGGGAAGAATACTACTCTAGGCCAGGAGGAAATGATATGATTCCTTTTAAGCATCACATCAGGCAGTTTGAGAGCTACAGTCATCCAATAAAGTGATTGTGTAAGCCCTTGCAACACGGTATGGTAGGGCACATTAAACAGGGAAAACATATGAGTTCATATGAGTTCACATGTTAGTTGAGATCCCATGAATGGACAGAATTCCTCACAGAGCTCTGATGCAAATGATCGTCAGATGCCCACAGACCTTGTCTCTTGTAATGAGGGAAGGGGCCATAGAAAGAGGAATTGGAATAAAGGTGGAGTCACCCATGGTGTGTCTTGTTTACCTGGGACAGCCCTCTTTAGCCCTGCTGTCCCAGCATAGCTAATAAGATTGCTCACTTTCGCTCTCAGAAAGGTCTTGGTTTGACTGATTAATTGTACAGACACTTTAGATGAGGGAGAAGACAAGAGCCAGTAGAAGAGCTGTGTGTCTTAAGTGTGAAGGAGATAAGCACTACTTAAAGGGAAAAGAGTAATGAAAGTTGTTAAGGGCAATGTTAAGTCAGTGATGATGAGACTGACCCAAGATTTTAATGTAGAACAGTTTCAGTAAGAAAGTAAGGTCAACCTGTTTAGTTTTGATCTTATTGACTCTTCAGGGCATTTTGCCAAATGTATTGTTATTTAATGATCCGGCTTCTTACAGTGTTGATATCAGATTTCTGATACATTGTTTAGAAGATTTTTATGAAACAAGAAAAAATTCATAATCATTGTTGAGCATAGATTTTTACAATCAAATTGCTTCAAGTATTAGTTAAAAAATAAAAATATGTGTATAGAATCGTATATCCCTATATCTCCCATAATGCTTAGCATTGTTTACACACACTAAACACTTAATAAATGTATGCTTGATATGTTGATGCATACTCTGATTATTGGCCAATGCAAAAAAGGCCTAAATATAATTATAAAATAGCTTAAACACCTTCTTAGAAGTTTTGATCATGTGTATACAATTTAATGTCTTCTATACAGACACAAATTAATTATGCCATTTCACCATAAGGGACAGAGTCTAGTTTAGCTGCTGTAATTTTTTCATGTTAGTTGGCCAGCTTTGTCAGTAACCCACTTTATTGAAGAACATTCTAGTTATTCTTAGGGATTATGAAGGAAATAGATGATACTGGCTCTGCATTAAAGAGCTTAAAGAATAAATTTATTTAAGGATTATATTGCCTATCCTTTGATGAATTGTTTGCTATGCATTACATGAAATTTTAATAGGTAGTAAGATCATTCAGGTACCATACAGGCAGCTAGAGAGATACATAGTCTGAAAAATCCAGCCTCCCATCCCTTTATTTATAGCTAAGTGAAATTAACTTTTTTTTTTTTTTTTTAGAAGGAGGCTACCTTCTTTTTTAAAGATTTATTTATTGATTGATTGATTGATTGCTATGTTGGGTCTTCGTTTCTGTGAGAGGGCTTTCTCTAGTTGCAGCAAGCGGGGGCCACTCTTCATCGCGGTGCGCGGGCCTCTCACTATTGTGGCCTCTCTTGTGGCGGAGCACATGCTCCAGACACGCAGGCTCAGTAGCTGTGGCTCACGGGCCTAGTTGCTCCTCGGCATGTGGGATCTTCCCAGACCAGGGCTCGAACCCATGT
Organism: Balaenoptera musculus; assembly: GCF_009873245.2. NCBI lineage: Eukaryota > Metazoa > Chordata > Mammalia > Artiodactyla > Balaenopteridae > Balaenoptera > Balaenoptera musculus. Next base: position 137,437,427 of record NC_045786.1, on the reverse strand, counting down.
CCCCTGCATTGGCAGGCAGATTCTCAACCACTGCGCCACCAGGGAAGCCCGAAATTAACTTTTTAAAATTCATTCACTGGGCAAAACTCTGACTTGGTTGGAAAAGAAGTTAATGATGTGGTTTCCTCTTTCATAGCTCAGTGTAGGTAGGGAAGTGATAAATTAGCTTATGGAAGAAATACAAAGTACTGAGTCTGGCAGATAGAAACTTTTCCCCATTGTATAGATCCCATAGGTTCTCTCAGAGTGTCTTTACCTTAAAGGCTATGTGTATACACTAAACATTTTTAAGGAGAAAAATAAAATCACAGAATTTTAGTATTTTAGGAAATTTTTCCAGGTGGCCATGTGCCGACTCTATTGTAACAGAGACTGGAGATAGAACAGTTAGGAAGCTTTCGTGGTAACCTATCCATAGGATGAAAAGACCAGATTCTGGGACCTTAATAGGAAGGAGGCTATGAGTTTGAGCTATTCTGAAGGCAGAATGAAAAACTCTTGGTAATTGATTTTATAAAGGGGTCATATAGAGATTGGAGCCAACAACGGAGCTGAGAAGATCAGTGGTGCCCTTGACCAAAATGTCTGCCAGACAAAACTATTCAGAGTTTCACCTTTGAAAAGCTGTAACTTTGTTTTCATTTCCACTATGTAAAGGGTTTATAGGTTATATGCATTGAGGAAATGCTCACAGAATGACATTTACAATATCTCATCTCCTTTTCCAGCTCCAAAATGAAACCTGTATTCCACAACCCAAAATCCTCTTTATCTGGTTTGGAAACTTGATGTTTAGTGTAGTTTCCAAATTAGAAGGAAGCAGGAGAATAGTGACAAGCACACAGATCCCTGGACCTGGACAATTTACTCTGCCCAGTGCTTTAAAGAAGGTGTTCAAAGACTGCTGATAAAAGACATTTACTTGTTCCTGAGTTCAGTGGGCTGACCATAATATTTGAGAAAATGGAAGGAGGGGCCTTATGAAGGTTGTTACATCATTAATAATTGATGACAGAGCACCTAAACTAGAGTGTGAGGGAGTGCCAATGGATGCAGCACTGACTTAAGAATATGCAATTTGATACAATTGAATATACAATTTAATCTCCCCATCATCATCATCAGGATGATGGGGAGCTTATAGATGTAAGAATATATGTAATTTGAGGATGATTATGGGCAGATTATAAATGTTAGATTTGTATTATTCATGTTCCCTGGGTATTTTGGCTTCAAGATTCACAAATTAGAAATTCCGTTACTAAGTATGTATCCAATTTTCTTGAATTTTTAATTCTCTCAAAATAAACATTAATTCCTGATTAATGTTGATGTGTATCATAGTGTTTAATAGTGTATCACAGTGAATAAGCATAAGCAGAGTAAACTAAAAATTTCCTTTTATGTTACAGAGATATTAGTCAGTAAATTTTCTTTTCTACTGCATTAAATGTTATTTGAGTAATGTTGCAACCATAGCAGATTTAAGGGCTTTTGCCTGTATTCAACCATATCCTAGTTTAGTGATGGGCCCAGAATATCTCTTGGTGCTTATCATTTAAGGGGTGCATGCTGTTTCTACTTGGTCTATATTCTAGCCCTTGGGGGTGCTTAATTATTTGAGATCTGATGTTCACACTTAAGAACTTTTGGTCAGATCTATGATTAGTAAGCAATTAATATTGGCTACAGAAGTCTGCTGTGGGGTAGAATAATTATTATTTGCAACATCAATCTTAAAGCTGATAAGGGTGTTAGGTTGTATAGTTGTTGAGACTGAAGCTCTGATCTAATTCTGGGCAGATTAATTTCCTGAATGTGTTCCTTATATTTTACAATGAGGATAAAATAGTAACTTAGGGTGATTGTGTGAATTTGGTGAGATAATGTACATAAAGCTCATAACAAGTACTAAGTAAAGGTTTGCTATCACCATTAGCATATCAGGTTTCTTGATGATCTTTTATGTATATGTCACCTGGAAATTAATCTAATTGCTCTCTAAAAAGATTTATAGCTTCTACCATTTTAAGAAATATAAGTAACTTACTCTTTTTGCAAATTTTGGCACTTCTTTATGCTTATTAGAAATATTAAGTAATGCTGAAGTTTAAAGAACATCAAAATCACTACAAATCCTATTGCCTAAATATAAGAACTGTTAACGTTTTATAAACATCCTTCTAGTCACTTTTCTACGTATACCCATAAATCAACCCTCCACACACATATTCACAGATATAATATTACAAAGAATGAAATTAAGAAAACTTTTTATAATAAAAATATGCTATTAATTTTTTTCAGATATATCGCCAGAAATCCCCATCATAATCTTAATGGCTTCCTAATTTTCAGTTGTGTTGTTGTACCATCTTTTGTGTCACCTAATCTTTATTTTTGAACATTTTACTTTTTTCACATATTATAAACAACACTTCAGTGATCATTTTTGTGTGCTCATTTTATAATGTCATAGTTTAACTTCCAAGAAATTGAATAATTTGTCTAAACAGTATATCCATTTAAACTTCTAACCCATATTTAGTATAGGCATATTTTCTTGATTAATTTCTGATGATATCTTTACAATATTATACTATGACTTAGAATATATTTATTTTTCATAAACTACTAAGTTCCAGTAACTTATGTCCCCAGGTTCTAATATTCTTGGTATTAGAATATTAGCAGATAATTTTCACTGTAGCAATAACTTTTGTGATTTATACCTCTTAATAGCTATTTTGTTTTTTGCCTTCCATCTCTTCAGACTGGCAAATCAGAATACTTTAATGATATTCTCAGTCAGATTTGACCTGGGATGGTTCTTGTGTACTTGCTGTTTGCTTTGCTACATAAGGAGAATCCTTTAAAGTTAATTCAACTTCTATTTTTCATTGTTCAGAAGTTATGTGTTTGGAACTATGTTGTCAATAGAGAGGTACAAAGGAGTTTAAAAGGTAATTACTTTCAAGAACTTCATTATGTTTATAGCATGATATGTTAACACATATAGGGGAATATAAAAATATAAACCAAGGCATATAATTACTCTTTTAAGGAATGAGGTATTGATAGGTTCTGTAGAAGAATAGGAGAAATTCCTTTACCTAGGATAATCAGAGAAGGTTTTATAAAGGAAATAATAAGCTCCAAAGAGTGCCTGGGATTTAGGAAGGATGAAGGAAAAGGGAGAGGGCTTTGTATCAGTTATCTATTGCTGTGTAAGAAATGACTCCAAGACGGAGTGACTTCATACCACAATGAGTCATTATTTTTCATGACTCTGTTGTTTGACTGGATAATTAGTTCTTTAGTTCATTTCCCTCAGGTAGCTACATATAGTTGGCACCTTGGCTAGGGACAAGGTTCAGCTGGGACCACTGGATAACTCTACCTCTCCATTCTTGCTATCTTGCTATCAGTACATTCCAGGCTTCCTCATGAATGATGGTCTCAAGACAGCATTCCAAGAAAGCAAAAGCAAAACAAGTAAGTCCCTTAATGTCTCTGGAAATTGCATAATATCATCTCTGCCATATTCTACTGAGAGTCATAAAGGCAGCACAGATTAAAGGAAGTAGATTCCACCTTTTGGTGGGAGGAGCAATAAAGTTTCATTGCAAAGAGATGTGCATACCAAGATAGGAAAAATATATGGTCATATTTTGAAATCCACCACAAAGGAACTGAATGAACAAAGATTTGGAAGGAAGAATAAATTATTTGGAGGTTCAGCAAGAAGATAGGTTATGACACTGTTTTTCAGAATACATGAGAAGCTCTTGGCTATTCCACAGATACTGTTCTTAGGGGCCTCAACAGTTTATTTAGGTTGTTGGCAGTGCCACTTTACTCTTTGGGTCTTGGATCAATAATACTTGTGTTTTGGTAAAGAGATATTTTAATACTATTTCGAGTTTTGTATTTAGTGTTCCCATATTAGCATAAGTATAATAGTAATACCCACTTTATAGATATATAGAAAGAGTAAGTGATCTAATGTTATCCTCTGTTTATTGCTTCTTTTCATATTCTGGTGTTAAAGATTAGAGAAATGGCTTGCAGGTATCATTAATGAAGAGCATTAATGAAAATTACTGGAAAACATTGAAAATATCTACCTAGTACAAAATAAACAGAACAGCTGTAAATAAAAGAAATTCCATTTTTCAACATAGTGAATCCATTCTGTACTTACTATATTTTCTCTTCTTTTTTTCCTTTTTTCTTTTCTGTAACTGATAAAAGTAGACTTACAACTAGGTAGAGTGATCTGTTGTTTGCATTTTATAATTTGAAGGGCAAAAGAAAATCTCTGAATCAAATCATTGAACCACTGCAGTATCTGAATCTCACCATTGTTGTTTCCTTGTGTTTTAAAGGTTTTTTTAAATAAAAAAGATATAATATAGAATATATATAAATACCCTGAAAAATACAACTAATAAATGAATTCAGTAAAGTTGCAAGATACAGGATTAATATGCAGAAATCTGTTGCTTTTCTATACACCAATAAAGAACTATCAGAAAGAGAAAGTTATCCCATTTAAGATCATATCAAAAAGAATAAAATACCTAGGAATAAACTTAAGATGGTGAAAGACCTATACTCTGAAAACAATAAAACATTGATGAAGGAAATTAAAGATGATCAAATAAATGGAAAGATATCCCATGCTCTTGGATTGGAAGAATTAATACTGTTAAAATGGCCATACTACTCAAAGCAATCTATGGATTTAATGTAATCCATATTAAAATACCCATGATATTTTTCACAGAACTAGAACAAATGATCCTAAAATTAATACGGAACCACAAAAGATCCTGAATTGCCAAAGCAATATTGAGAAACAAGAACAAAGCTATAAGTATCACCCTCCCTGACTTCAGACTCTATTACAAAACTACAGTAATCAAAACAGTATGGTTCTGCCACAAAAACAGACACATAGTTCGATGGAATGGAATAGAGAGCTTAGAAATTAACCCATACACCTATGGTAAATTAATCTTTGACAAAGGAGGCAAAAATATACAATGGAGAAAAGACAGTCTCTTCAACAAGTGGTGCTAGGAAAACTGGACAGCTACATGTAAAAGAATGAGATTAGAACATTTCCTCATGCTATATACAAAAATAAACTCAAAAATGGACTAAAGACCTAAATGTAGGACTCAAAACCATAAAACTCCTAGAAGAAAATAGGCAGAACACTCTTGGACATAATATTTTTTTGGATCAGTCTCCTAAGGCAAAGGAAACAAAAGCAAAAATAAACAAATGAGACCTAATTAAAATTAAAAGCTTTTACACAGCAAAAGAAACCATCGACAAAATGAAAAGACAACCCACTTAACGGGAGAAAATATTTGCAAATGATATGACTGGCAAGGGGTTAATATCCAAAAATATATAAACAGCTCATACAACTCAATATCAAAAAAACCAAACAAGTCAATCAAAAATTGGTAAAAGACCTGAACAGACATTTTTCCAAAGAAAACATACAGATGGCTAACAGGCACATGAAAACATGTGCATCACTAATGATTAGATATGCAAATCAAAACCAAAATGAGATATCACCTTCCATCAGTCAGAATGGCCATCATAAGAAAGTCTACAAATAACAAATGTTGGCGAGGTTGTAGAGAAAAGGGAACCCTTGTACACTTGTGGGAAAGTAAATTGGTATACCCACTCTCAAAAACAGTGTGGACGTTCCCCAAAAAACTAAAAATAAAACTACCACATGATCCAGCAATCCCACTCCTGAGTACCTGGAAAAAAACAAAAATGCCAATTTGAAAAGATACATGCACCCCAATGTTCATAACAACATTATTTTACAATTGCCATGGTATGGAAGCAACCCAAGTGTCCATCAACAGATGAATGGATAAAGAATACATGGTGTATATATACAACGGAATATTACTCAGCCATAAAAAAGAATGAAATTCTGCCAGTTTAAGCAACATTGATGGACCTAGAGAATATTGTGCTTAGTAAAATATGTCAGACAGAAAAAGACAAGTACTATTTGGTACCACTTGTATGTGGAATCTAAAAAATAAAAGGAATGTATAGAGCAAAACAGAAACAGACTTACATATATACAAAACAAACCAGTGGTTACCACTGGGGAGTGGGTAGGGGAGAGGGACACATTAGGGTTACAGGATTATGAGATACAAACTACTATGTATAAAATAGATAAGTATTATACAGCACAGGGAATTAAAGCCATTATTTTGTAATAACTTTTAATGGAGTATAATCTATAAAAATACTAAATCACTATGCTGTACACCTGAAACAAATATAGTATTGTAAATCAACTACACTTCAATAAAAAATAATAGTCATTGCCATATAATTATTGAAACTATTTTGATGTAGTCAGTTTTTATGATAATCATGGGATTAGCTGTAAACAGTTGAAATGTGTCCAGTACTATGCTATAATTTTGATAAATTTAAAAAATGGTCCCTTCTGTGTATCAACTTATCTTACTAGTTGAGAGTTAATTCAAGTAATGATTCAGTCAACTCATTGTATCATGTGGAATTCCTCCTTCAAAATTCCAACGTCCCTAAGAGGGATATTGTACTAAATAGTTTTCAATATTTAACACTTAATATAAAGTAATTAATGAGATTAATTTCTAACAAAATAGTTGGCATGGTTCAGGTACTAGATGAAATGGGGCATGGATTAAGTGAAGACTGGGAAAGAGAAAATATCTGTTTCATAAGTGGATGCCTAGAGGCAGCTTACATATATGGGTAATGGCAAAAGAGCATCCAGGGAAACCAGGAGCCATTATGAGAGAGCTAGAAGGAGAATAAAACTTCGAAATTGGAGATCTGATGATCAGCTTCTTCACTTTGTTCTAAGGCCAACTGGAGTGATTTCAAGTGTTTTAGCAGGCTGTGTGAGACATATAAAATCATACATTGGTGGAATATTCTCCTTCCATGTCTTAAATATCATTATTAAAGGTGGACTTTAGTGAATAGAAATAGAAATGGAAATGATGGATGAACCACCTATGTGGCTTTAATGGTTACCAGAAATGCATTCTCATATCAATATTTTAAATTGCTTAGTCTAAGGCCAATTATTACTTGCCAAGATTTATAAAAGAAAGATAACTAGAAGTAAATGTTGGATGTCAACTTGAACAGGCACAAAAAGTCTAAAAAATATAAATCATTAATAAGAAGATGAATGGCTGCAGCTTGACCTAAGGAGCAAACAAAATGAAGTGACTGGAGAACACAGTTTATTCAGAGAACTGGATATCATCATCTGATCTGTTATCCTGAGCAACTCATAAGAGTGGAGGCAGAGTTACAATTAATTAGCTAAACATAGATTTTGTTTGACTCTGCAAATTGTTTAACCCTGAGAAATAAACTATATTTAGTTTATATACTTGGAATGGCTATAAGTTTCTTTGTGAATTTTTGTAAACTATGGAAAGGAAATGATCATTAGTCTCCTTCCAAAGCATGTGAGTTGGGAGAATTAAAGAATAATGCCATTTGCAGCAACATGGATGGACCTAGAGGTTTTCATACTGAGTGAAATAAGTCAGACAGAGAAAGACAAATATCATATGATATTGCTTATATGCGGAATCTAAAAAAAAGTGTACAAATTAACTTATCTACAAAACAGAAATAGAGTTACAGATGTAGAAAACAAACTTATGGTTACCAGGGGTAACGGGAGGGAGGGATAAATTGGGAGATGGGATTGACATATACACACTACTATATATTAAATAGATAACTAATAAGGACCTACTGTATAGCACAGGGAACTCTACTCAATACTCTGTAATGGCTTATATGGGAAAATAATCTAAAAAAGAGTGGATATATGTATATGTATAACTGATTCACTTTACTGTACACCTGAAACTAACACAGCATTGTAAATCAACTATACTCCAATAAAAATTTAAAAAATAAATAAAATTAAGGGCCCTGATAAAAAATAAAGATTAATACCTTTCTATAGGAAGTAGTGAATACTATTTGAGAACAGGGATCATGTTGAATCCTTAGTGACTATTGTAATGGCTGCATGTAATAAGTTCAATAAATATCTACTGAATTAAATGATACATGAATGAATAGTAGAATCTGTGATTGGCTATATGGCATTATTCAATCTTTTAACCTTTGTCTCTTTTTGAGAACATTAAACATTCATTCATGACTTTAATGTATATGTTATGAAAATAATAGGTGTTTTTAAGTACTAAAATGTATTAAATGTTAAAAAAACATTTTCTAAATATGCTATTAGGCTCTGATGTGCATCGTAAGGAGCTCGTTACCCTCCTCTCCCAGGTTTTCTAATCAGTTGAGAATCAGTCTGTTTTATTAGGCTATTAATAAAACTACTTATTAGAATATTAAAGTTGCATAACTAATCAAAATTAGTGGCTTAAAACAAGAACAGCCATTTATTTCACTCATGAATCTGTAACTTATGCAGGTCTAGGAAGGCATGACTTTCTGTTCCGTGTGTTATCAGCTGGGATGGCTTGAATGGGTCTGAAAAATTCACTTCTTAGTTGGCTCAGCCACATACATGGCTGGTAAGCTGATGTTGTCAAGCTGTGTGCTGCACATACAATCATAGATTGATAGGACATTTTCCTTCCTATCTTAACTATTCTTATTAAATATGAATATAAATAGAAAGGGAAGTGATGGTTGAACCACCTGCACAGCCTTAAGTGTTACCAGAAATGTCTTCTTATATCAATATTTTAGATTGTTCAGCCTAAGGCCAGTGCTTAGCTGGGAGCTAAGCCAAGACTATTGACCAGGGGCCTTAATTCTTCTCCATGCGGAACTTTCTAGAAGAATGGGGTTCCTCACAACACGGAAGCTAGATTCTAAGAGCAGGTGTTCTAACAGTGAGGAATTGGAAGTTTCTAGTTTCTTAAGGCTTGGGCCCAGATATTGGCATATGATTATAGTTACCGTAGTCTATTAGTAAAATAGTTATAGAGTATGCCTAGATTCAAGGGAAAGGAATATAGACACTGCCTGTCAATGGAAGGGGTGTCAGAGAATTTGTAGCCTTCTTTAATCTAACATAATTATCTTTAAAATAATCCCCTTGTGGTGAATAAGAGAAATATAAGACTTTTTAGATAAGACATTTACTAGTGTATATGCCAGAATTATCAATTCATTAAATGTGATAAGCTTATAAAATTAGCTTGTCTTAAGTTGTCTTAAGCTTAAAAGGCTACAGGAGAGCATATAAAAAAGGCTTATCAAATTTTAACAGATTATTCTCATTATTCCTAGTAAAGTAGGCAAATTATGTCTATGGCATCCCATTCAAAGGGTAAAATTCTATAATAGTACTCTGCAAAACTTGCCAGGCCAAGCATGAGCATTCATGTTTGATGAATGACAATAGGCCTTCTTAATTTATTTATTATCTTAACATGGCCAAGGTATGTGTCACCTTAGCTTCTAAATATTTTATTTTCTCACGTGCATTAATAGTGTGTATTCCTTCTATGTTTTCGTATCGCCAGTAGTGAAGTTTGACTTGAAAAAAAGGATATTTCTGAAAAAATGTTTCCTAGGTTTTTAGTGTGTGAACTTACTGGAAAAAATATCTGAATACCTATTATGTTCCAGGAACTGGTCTGTGTTCTGGAAATACAGCAGTGAACAAAAAGGACAAGACCCAAGCCTGTACTTACAGATTTTGCATTTCTAATAGGGAAGATAGATATCAACAAGCAAATAAATAAATGTGTAATGTAAATTAAAGTAGTGATAAATAAGATTAAGAACACAGGCATAGTAAGCGGGTAGAGAGTTGTATTGAAGGAAGGGGATATTCTTTCTGCTGAGTGAAAAATTAATTGTTTGGGAGCTATTTCCATGATGACGATGATGTTGATGATGACGACGATGATACATACATAGCATTTCATGGATACTTACTCCCTACTGGACTTTTTAAAAACTGATTTATATGTTATATCGTTCAGCACAACTCCTTTGTAAAGATTCTAAAGTAACTGTAAAGTTGTAAGAGGAAATAATAGAATCCTACAGAGATTTAGTAACTGGCCCAAAGACAGATAGCTAGTAAGTGGAAAAGCATATACTCTTAAAGGATGCAAGAATGCTGGTAGAGGTAGTGCGAAGGCATTGTACTGAGGCTCTATTTTGAAGGTAGAGCCAATAGGAATTGTTGATAGAGTAGATGTAAGAAATGAATCAAAGAATGAATTGAAGAATGACGTTTTGGTTTTGGTCTGAGCAACTAGGTGTGGCTTTACAATTTAATGAGATGAAAAGTGCATTTGGTTGTTGAAGAGAAGGTGGTGTAAAATAAGAGTTCTCTTTTGGACTTGTTAGATTTGAATGGCAGTGAGACATCCAAGAAGGCTTGTGTGTCTGTACTTCAGGGGATAAGTATTACTTTGGGAGTTAGTAGCATAGAGCTAGTTTCTACTAAGATCAATTTCTTTCATTATCGTGTGTCATGTCCCAGGGTCACTCTCATTAAAGATGTACCCATTTATCCTGGGAACACAGACTGTGGTGGGAGGCAGTATTGTTGCTTACTATGGAATATCATGCTGCTGTCACTATATTTTATGAATGTGTACTAGTCCTAAATGTGGAAAATATTTTTAAGGAAGAAGTGTTTTCTCTTTTTTAAAATATACATATATTACATGGATCTGTACATGTGATAAAATTTTATAAAGCTGTACAACAAAAAAAATGACTGCATGTAAAAAAATGCTGAAATATAATGTCTATAGTCTGGTTAATTGTATTTTGCCATTGTCAATTGCCTGGTTTTGATAAATTACTATAGTTCTGTAAGATGTCATAATTGAGAGAGCTACATGTGGGTACATGTGGGTATATGAACTTTCTGCATGATTTTTTTTAACATTTCAAGGTAAAATTATATATATATAATTACGTATATGCTATATATTTATATATAATTATGTGTATGTTACATATTTGTATATGTACTTATATACATATAATTATATATATAATTGAATGTCTTACCTTAAATTGTGACCTTGATTAGTCCTACCCAGTGCAGGACACCACACTCACATGAAAGTTGGAGGCAGAAAATATCCTTGTAATATACCAAACTTAATGGGATGTTGATTGTATTCTTCATTTATTAATGCTGAAAACGTTAAATACATTGGCAGTTTTATTCATATTTTAGTACTTAAGCTTTTCATATGACTAGAATGTATGCATATTTAATGTACCCCCAAAGATGAAATGTGTGGTAATTTGTTAAGCAAAAAGGCAGTAGTAAGACACGTTGGCAAATATAACATATTACAGGCATCTTAGGGAGCCAAATGAGTTGAACATGTCAAAATAATAGTTCTGTGGTATTTACTGACAACTTAAAATAGCTGGGGGCTATCTATTCAAAAACATGATTGTAGCATTATTTCATTAACCTCTAAAAAGCTCATTATTTTAAAAACATAAATCCTCTTTATGTCTCTTTTCAGGAAATGCAAAATTCCATTTGTTGTATGATTCTTCTACCATTAGTTTGTTCACATTATTTCCGTGTTCGTCTTTCTTAATGCCAACAATGATGGAATAGAATGTTAAGTCTGTGATTACCTCTACTTTTTTGTTGTTTTTAAATATAAACAAAGATTTAAAGACCCAGATGGGAAATGTCAGCACTATATTCTTCCTACTCAGTTCTAACAAAATATCATCTATCTTAAAAATTGTTCTTCACAGGCATCAAAATCCCTAAATAACAGCCAAAAAACCCCCCCAAAAAAAACCCCCAAAAAAAAACCCAACTGAGTAAATGCTTGTAAAATCATAGCTTCCTATTGTGAAATTATAATTTGTTGTACTCAAAGAGCAACTGTTATTTAAAAAACAAATGATTTTCTGAAAATAGATTGAAGATCTTAAGTTGCTTCACTGGCTTGTTGTTATACTACTTCCATCAAGTGGGATTTGGTTGATGAAACTGTGAAATGAAACAGTCCATACTTTTTGTTTAGACGAGTAATTTTTCAAATGCTTAGAGGAACAAGAATGGAAGTGATCACTGTCTGATATTCCACTTATTTGTGAAATGCTTATGGAATGAATGTGGTTACTAAACATTGTGTTTACTGAATATTAAGGGGAATAAAATACTGCTCTCTTTTCAAAAGAGCTTACTGTTAAACAAAGGAGTAAAATCAAAGGGACAAGATAGGCTGGGAGTGGTGTGTGATTGAAGGTGTGTTGATCTGGGGCTGAACTCAATTGCTTTTAAAAGCTTTTTCAAGATCAGGTCAACATTAGTAACCTGACCAGATCTGGAGAGAGAAGAGTTGGTAAATTATGGGTTGAGGGAGGGAGTAGCAGTCAGGGGCATTAAAAAACCCTATTTCTGGGTTTCGCTGGTGGTGCAGTGGTTGAGAATCTGCCTGCCAATGCAGGGGACACGGGTTCGAGCCCTGGTCTGGGAAGATCCCACATGCCGCAGAGCAACTGGGCCCGTGAGCCACAATTACTGAGCCTGCGAGTCTGGAGCCTGTGCTCCGCAGCAAGAGAGGCCACGATAGTGAGAGGCCCGCGCACCGCGATGAAGAGTGGCCCCCACTTGCCACAACTAGAGAAAGCCCTCGCACAGAAACGAAGACCCAACACAGCCATAAATAAATACATAAATAAAAAAATAAAAAAAAACATCTGATTGTCTAAAAAAAAAAACCCTATTCCTTTCCTAGCCACTGTAGATGAATAACAATGGCTTGCAAATTGACTTTATTCTTAATTAAAATAATGAAATAAAAAAACCTTATGATACTGGGTTACTGACATAAATTTAATAACTAGAATTTTCAGGCACTCTCAAAGTTTCATTTTAACTGTTAATTCCAACCCTGTTTCTCTCTAGAGTCTTCTAGAAATGGAACACTTTGATTTGTCTTCCCTCCCTATATTTCTGATGTTCTGTCAAAAATATTGATAAGCAGGGAAGTAATCCAAAACCTGGACGAAGCAAGCAGTGAGAAAGAGCATACATTTCTAAACTGGATCATCAATCTCTCGAAAATTTAAATTGATTAGGCTTCATTCAGGAGGACGGGGCTGGAGGATAGCTTTAGTCATATGGCTAAGAATGTCTTAGGCAAATCATAACCTTGGATCATCTAATTCTTCATGAAATCTATCAACCACTCTCATGTTTTACCACAATGACTAGAGTAGTGCTCACTCATAAAATCATGTTCATCATACTAAAGATAACACTTACTGAGTGAACACCAAATTCTGGGCACTCTTCTCAGGGGTTACCATGAATATGCCGAAAAGTTTATAAAGGCATCTGTCAAGTGATTCATTGGTTTCACCAATATTAATATCATTTTTTTTTCACTTGGGGTATATGATTTATTTTCATCATTTCTTCTCTTTCAGCTCTTCTTTATGCAACTATTTTTGGAAATGTTACCACAATTTTCCAGCAAATGTATGCCAACACCAACCGGTACCATGAGATGCTGAATAATGTACGGGACTTTCTGAAACTCTATCAGGTCCCCAAAGGCCTTAGTGAACGAGTCATGGATTATATTGTCTCAACGTGGTCTATGTCAAAAGGCATTGACACAGAAAAGGTATGGGTTATTATTATTGTTCTTGTTATTTATTTTCTATTTCAATAGGATCTTCAGATGCCCATAGCTTTCCCACTCACATATTACTTGTATAATTGCTTTATAAATGTTACTCTGTATTTCATAAGTGACATATCAGTCAATCATATTATTTAGTGCTTGTAAGGTGGAAAATGTTCAACCATTAATCATCAATTAGTACTAGTCATCAAACTCAATTTAGGAATTGTGGTTCCTGAAAACAGCTAATTACTTCATTTCCTCAAAACATTCTCATTACCACTCAGAGTAATTTGTCACATTCCTCTAAAATGCTAACTGTGCTGCCATTTCTTTTGCTAGATTTTATTCTTGATTTCTCTTTTGACATTTTGCCCATTTAAAATTCAGAAAGAAACTTCCTTGTTTATAACTAAAAGATTATATGTCTTCTATTCTACCCTCTACTTAAATTTCTCTTCTCTCTATCACATGTTCTATAATGCAACTTATAATTCTTTGTTTTCCCTTTTTCCCTACACAAATCTATGAAATGGATATGACCCTTGCAATCCACCTGTCATATCTAATTTCTTGCTTCTCTTTTCATGGAACCACTTTAAATTTTTCCCATCTAACTCATATTAGGGGCAAAGAAGAAACCAAAGTCCTCCCCATGATAAACAAAATCAAATAAATTCTCACTTCCTACACCCAGCTGATTCACATCCAATATAGGGAATGACAATGATAAGACTTTTAGAGAAAACTGATCTTAAGCTATGTCACTTTATAAGTATCAGCGAAGGCTTTATTTTTAGGTACTGATTTTTGATGTATGATAATCAGATAGCACGTAACCTTCCTTGCCATTTCCCACAAATTTTATTTTTTTTAATCATATGAGGTTGACTTGTAGTTTTTCTTTCAGACCTGCTCAACAAGCACCTTTCAATGTCAAAGGGAAAGAGCCAATGAACAAAGTAGATGTTTAGTTAGGGGAATTTCATGAAACAAGTAGGAAGTTGTAAGCCAGAGCAGGTGTTAGGAGCAGAGGATTGAGGGGGGATGAAGGGAACGGACTTGAGGGTAAGAGCTGAGGGAGGGAAGCCTTCAGAGAGAGTGCAAGTGAGATACTGGAGGCTAGCTATGTGGAAGAGTTATGAAACAGGGTGAGATTTGCTCTTCTTTTGACATTTTACAAGATGCAGTTAAATGGCCCCTTAAAGTGGAATGTGTGACCACAGAGGGGAAAAAGACAAACTGCATACCTGTGGAATTTGATTAATGTGTACCTGAACTGATATAAGGTTAGTAGGGAGGGAATCCAAAGAAGGAACAAGATCTTCCTGAGGGGTGCACGTAAGAGTCAGTGTTTAAATTGCTAGAAGCAGGATGTTCTCTGAGGTCCACATTCAATGAAACTGAGCTCAAGATGTAACCATCTACCTTGTCAATCACTATCTCAGTCAGAAGCTTTTCTTTCCAGAAAATTCAGTGGGGTCTCATGGTAGTTGACAGATAACATCAGTAAACTGATGGAATAATAGCCCTTTACACTAGAAAAGTACCTGACCCAGAGCCTATGCCACAGATCTGGTACATGGCAGATTTTTGAGTTCCCTTCTCTAAGTTCCCAGATGCTGGGTTAGTTCGGGAATGGAACCAATAGATTCTCACATGCTTCCCCTCTAGTACCTGCTCAACTGTCTGCTTCATGATGCAGTTAAGGTGTAATATACTGGCATCGGGTGTTTACGGAAGTGCACCCACCATGTAGTTATTATTGACATTTTTTTTGGTTGTTTGCTGTTCATCATTTGTTGTCACAGAAATGTACTTCTGATTGGTAGAATATCCATGGACAAGGGAATAATAGGAAAAAAATGGGGAGGTTAATATTAAAGGTGAAATAAAATTTTAATTCATATAAAAAGATTTTTAAAGAAATAAGTAAAAATATTAAAATGAATTAACTTTTGGATAAGAGAAAATCATGGATGTGCCTTCTAACTAAATGGGAAATCTTTAGAGTAGTGTTTGACTAGTAGGAAGAGCAGATTTAAAGAACTGTGGCACATACGAAAGTCTTTGTATGTATTAATGCAATGGAGTACATAACAAATTAAGTGATAAATAAATTTGGCTAGAATATGTAAAACCTCTCACAGCAAAAACTATGGAAACAAAAATGAGATAAAGCATCTGCAACAAATACCACAGGTGAAAGGTTAATTACCTTAATATGTAAAGTGATTTTACAGATCAATAAGAAGAATTAGAATACATGGGGAAAATGAGCTGAACGCATAGATAATTTATAGAAGACAAAAGTAAAACTTACTAATAAACATACAAAAAGTCTTATTTTCACTTGTAATGAATAAATATTGAAAGAACAAGAGACTGTCAAATATAATGCCTAATCTTAGCAAAGGCTGTAGTGACTGACACTATCATATTATTCTAGTCTGTGTGTAACTTGGTAGGGTGCTTCTTGAAAACAGTTTTACCAAGATAATATCCTAAATTTGGGGATATTCTAGACTTCAGTCCTTATGCCTCTTCCCTTTTCTGTCTAGAATCTCTCCTTCAGTGATATCATACAATCTCATGACTGTAATAATATATGCTAACACCACCCTAGTATACATACTCATCCTGGACCTACTCCCTGAACCACAGATTCTCCTATTCAACTGCCTACTCATATCCAATGAAGTTGTCCAGAACTGAACTCCTAATCATCTCCCATAAATCTGCTCTACTGACATTCTTCCTCAATGCAGTTAATGGAAACTCCACACCTCAGTTGCTTAGGACAAAGCTTCCACATTGAAACTTCCCCCAAATCCTATTGGCTCCACCTCCATTTCTCACCACCTCCATTGAGATCAGCTGGTTCAAGTCACCATCATGTCCTACCTGGGTTATTCTGTAGCCAAGTGATTGGTCTGTGCATCCGCCCCGTCCCTGTATAGGTTACTCTCAGCACAGCAGACAATGAGCTTATATGGCTTTCATAATAAAGCTTTCTATCTTCCTTCTCTCTCTTATCTCTCATCTCTATCTCCTTTTTTATCTTATTTATCTCATCCATCCATCCATCTGTGTATCTAACTATCTATTTTATATTCATCTTTACTTTTGATAATAAGAATGACATTGGTTGAGCCTGTTAAAATGCAAGGGTAGAAAAAAGAAAATGAAAGTTCGATGACAGTAATCACATAAATCTTGTAATTGTAGTCATAATCTTAGAAGTGTGGATTTACTTGAGGATAGCTTCAGTAAACAGCATCTGATTTTTAACAGTTATACCATATTTGATATTAGAGACCTCTATTAGACTTGCTGCTCCTCAATAAGTGAAATATTTGTCTTACTATATGTTTCTTATCTTACATTTTGTTGATTGTTTCTTTCGAATATTTTATCAATGGTGGTTGTTATCAAATTTAACTTTGAGTATGTACTGAAAAAGATCAAAATATAATGTGCGAAATGAAATGTCTTTGTTCTAACGCTTCTCTTGTTAGTTCTAAAACAGCTATTTTTTTTTCAGCTGTTGGTGCAATAGAATTTAATGATACATTTCAGCTAATTAGAGAAAACGTTTGCCCCAATTACTGAGATTTCATTCTGTCACTTCCACATACTTAGTTTTATAGATATTTTGAATTCAGCTTTAACCCACAAGCAAATTAATCACTGTGATTTAATTCAGTCTTAACTTGTCTTTTGTGAATAATGCTTTCTCTAATACAAATTGTGGCATTAAAATCACTACTGATGTGGAGATTGTAGCATTTTTATCATGAAAGTTTGCCTTAGGCAATTTAAAAATATAAAACAGTACCTAGATTAATTTGATTTGGTTCAAAGTATTTTATTGACTACTAATTACTATAGTTGCTTTAGATTCTTTTCAAGTTTAATAATCAAAATCCATCCTCTGGGCTTTGCTACTTGCTAACATTCTGTGCAGTTAAAAGACAAAAGAAATGGGTGGAATGAGTGAGGATTTAAAAGGGAAAGAGCAGATTATGGGAAAAAAATAGAAAGGATGATAGTTAAAGCTCAAAAAATCTATCCTACAGTTTGAAATGATTTTACTGAGAAATAATTCAAATAAAGTAAATGGCTGGGGACTTTATTTTCAGCTTTAGGACTGTATGAAAAAATATATAACTTGTAGCATGTTGTGTAGACCACATATTTCTCATAATACTGGAATCATTTTCAGCTTGTTTTGTAGAATGAAGTTTAAAAACTTAATGTTTTTTTATTTTCCACCGTCTAAAATTTTTTTTCTAACATGTTCCTTGAAGAAACTCAGTGGAAAAAGCTCTTTGGTCTTCATTTCTTGTTTCATGGGTTTTGTAATAAGCATAAAGTTATCAGTAGGCAGATCCCATTATATGAAAAGTTCTGGCAGAATTATGCAAAACATTCAGGCAGAATTATGCCTTTAAAATGTAAAGAAATTGATTTTGAATATTTTAAAATCTTAGATTATTTTTAAACCAGATCTATAACAGGAGCACTTTTCTTCTTCCAAATATAGTAGGCAATATATGTATTTTTTCTACGAATTAAAGTAACTTTCTTTTAATCAGTTTACTTTTATACAAACATATTTTTTAATTTAGGAAAGCCTGTCTAAATATTTCTTTGTATTCCTAAATGTGAAAAATGGGGATACATTCTTATATATTCATGGTGTCATTATCTTGGTTCAATATTTAAGTTATTTAAATGCTTCAAGAAGTTTTTATAGCAATGTACAGCTGAACCCAAGAGTGAAAGCACTAGCCTTCCAAGAAGAGCTCCCCCCAGTTAAATATGCCATGTAAGTATATACATGTGAAGATAGTAAAACAAAACTGAATTGGTCTTAAGATGCATTAATAAGACTTTTGTCTCTGGATCAAGAGAGGTACTAAGCATCCCAATACAGTCCATGTTATTCAGATCATAGATAAAATATTATGTTCAGCTATCAGCTGGATATTTTAAAAGAAATATTATCAAATGGCAGCACACTTACTAGAAGATAATCATGATGACATAAAGTTCTGGGAATCTTGTTATAAGATGAATAGTTAAAGGAAATGTGAATATTTAGTTTGGCTAATTGAAGACTTTGGGGAGAGGTATGACAGGTCACCTGAACTATTTGAAGTATTTAAAGATGCAGTGATCTATCTGCTTCAGGAGGAAATTAAGTCCCTGTGGGTAAAGGATACAGACAGAACATCGTCCAAAATGAACTTGCAGGTCCTGACACTGAAATTAAATAACAGCTGTATCTGAATGATTTAGAGTACTATTATATATCATAACCTTTTTACAATTAAGAATCATATATTCAAGAGATCCTGTATTAAAAATTATAGAATAAAATTCAGTAATGGTTCAATAATTATTTCCCAACAATTTTTTATTAGTACATCTAAGTACTGTAGTTTTACACATGGAACTTACTGGTTTTTCCAAGGTAGCAGAACAAATACCATCTTAAAAAATGTATGAAGACTCACCATCCCTGTTGGGGCTAAGCCAGCCCAGGCCCATTGGACAATTGGCATGTTTTTCCTGTTGTCTTTAAATAAACTGCTTGTTGGGCAAGAGAGACTATGGCTAGTTTATTATTATAGGAAACTATATTTTATCCTGTTGTGTGAAAGCACCGTGGCCCAAATATCTGAAAACTGTGACTTTTATATCTATACCTATACATGGCAAGGGAATTTAACTATTGTCATGTCCACATGTGCTTCTCAGTTGTTACCTAGTGAAAAATTACAGGGTAAGCATTCAGACTTATTATTGACATTTCTCTTTTCTAGCTGACCTGCAGGCATTACCTGAAAAGGTAGACTTTATCTGAAACCTCAATTATATTTTTCCTTTCATGGATCAGAAGTTAAATAAAATAACACTCAAGGGTTTATTAGAAACATTATAAGTAGATAGGAACTTTAATATTTTCTGTGATAGAAATTTGAAACATCAAATTATATTTGGTGTGTCATGGCTTTTGGCATGGTTTAAGAGTACTCCAATGCCAGCTTTATATTATTGTTAGCTAATAAAATTACTGGTAAACTTTTTGTGTGTCGGGTAGTAGGCAGTATTATTTTTCTCTAGTAAGGATAGGGAGACACTGTATAACTTAGGCTAAAACCTGAGTGGCTCAAACCTTTCTCTAGGAATAATATTAAGCACATTATTTTTATGTACCATGTTGAAATTACTTTAGTGAGTTAGAGTGAGCTAGTTTGTATTTCATTTTCTCACCACTCTGTCACTAGCCTCTGAGGAAGGGACTACAGAGTCATTTGATATCTATAGTCCAGGAATGAGAAAGAGTTGTCCATGTAGGGCCATGGATGACTTGCTCAGTAGCCTGGCTTTATCTTGACCATGAGGATTGGTTTCCATGCTCTGTGTTCACATCTACAATGGAGATACCACCACCCACCTTACTTAGTTGTCTAGAGGATGAAAAATGCCTGCATAAGATAAGCAATAATAAGTGTTATCAAATAATTTAGTTTATTGTGGTTACAATCAATTGATTTCCTCCTTTACTAACCATAAACTATAAAAACTAGGTCATGCCTGGAGTCATTTTTACCTTAGTCTTTGCTTGGTATTCAGTGCATACTGTTGTCTTTATTTTTTTTAATTTTTAATTTTTTTTAAATTAAAAACAAATTTTAATTTAAAAATTTTTTTAATTAAAAAAATTTTTAACTTTTGTCTTTAAATATAGATGAAAATAGAACCTCAATTGGAGAGTAATTTAGATGAATAAAATATTTCTATATACATATACATTGAACACAAATAAAGAAATATATTTTGGATTTTGGTGAAAAAATTAAATCATGAATAAATCTACATGTTGCAGATGGTGTTATAGTATGAGTAGGTGTTTGTGACCAACCTATTATTTTGTACTAAGCTGCCTTGATTGATCCATTTTTAAACTTTAACTTTACTACAGTAAATCTGTAGAAATGGCTATTGAAATAACTATTTTTGAATGAGATCATAGTGCTTCCTTCAACTTTTGCAGTTTGCTAGATAAAGGTAGGATTATACAGATGGTTGGATTTCATAAAATAAACTTAAAAAAAAGATGTTTCCACTTCTGTGATTTCTGTTGTTGTTGATATTATTTGACTGTGTTTGTTATTTTTAATTTTTATTCCAGAGCCGTATGGCTTTCTACTCTCCATCCACTTTCCCATCTCTTTCCTAGTGTTTATGGTAATGACTAAAAGATGCCTATTTTTTGGCTCAGGCTGATTGTTTTTTATTTTGGTCATTTATATTCTATGAAGTACTAAAAGCTACTTTTAGCTCCTTTACTAGTAGTGCTAAATAACCAACGGTCATCCCTGTCTGGCACAGCAGAAGACAATGAGAAGGTGGAGCAAATAGAGTAAACACATTAAAAGAAACTAAATAATTGTTATGTAAGAAAGAAATTCCTCTAGTTGTTCACTGCCAATTGCCTGAGATGCTGCTTCATGCCCTCCTCCTGGGCACGGTCCTGGAGTCAAAGAGAGAGATACATTGCTATGCAATCTAGCAACTTTCTCTAAAGTTTGCTTCTTATGAGTCTTGATCTGTCTTGAGACCTTTAGACATTCTCTTCTTTTCTTATATTAGCATTCTTCCTCATTTCTTTATATCTCAAACTTTCTTGTGGAAGTCTTCATTTCCCTAATTTCTGCTGCAGTATCTCTAAGACATAGAAGATGTCAATTAAGGAAGGATCTATACTATGGTAGAATTTATAAAAAGGAAAGTAGCCATCTTTTAAAATTTGCATCCAAATCAAAGGGAAACATGGTTTTACATTTCAAGATAGATCACATGACAGGCTACAAAACAAGTCTCAGTAAATTTAAGAAAATTGAAATCATATCAAGCATCGTTTCTGACCATAATGCTATGAGACTAGAAATCAACTACAAGAAAAAAATTGCAAAAAAACCACAAACACTTGTAGGCTGAACAATATGCTACTAAACAACCAGTGGATCATTGAAGAATTCAAAGAATAAATAAAAAAATACCTGGAGTCAAATTAAAATGAAAACACAGCAATCTAAAATCTATGGGATGCAGCAAAAGCTGTTCTAAAAGGGAAGTTTATACAAGCCTATCTCAGGAGACAAGAAAATTCTCGAATAAACAACCTAAACTTATACCTCAAGGGACAAGAAAAAGAAGAACAAACAAAACCCAAAGTTAGTAGAAGGAAAGAAGTCATAAAGATGAGAGCAGAAGTAAATGAATACAGACTGAAAAATATAGAAAGATAAATGAAAGTAAGAGCTGGTTCTTTGAAAAGATAAACAAAATTGATAAACCTTTAGCCAGACACATCAAGAAAAAAAGCAAGAGAGCCTGAATCAATAAAATCAGAAATAAAGAAGTAGTTACAATCAACAACACGGAAATACAAAGGATCATAAGAGATTACTATAAACAGTTATATGCCAATAAAATGGACAACTTAGAGGAAATGGATAATTTCCTAGAAATATAAATCTCCCAAGACTGAACAAGGAAGAAATAGCAAATATGAACAAATTACCAGTAATGAAATTGCATCAGTAATAAAAAAAAAACTTCCCAACAAATGAAAGTCAAATCAAAACAGCAATGAGATATCACCTCACACCCATCAGAATGGCTATCATCAAAAAGACCAGAAATAACAAATGTTAGTGAGGCTGTAGAAAAAAGGGAACCCTTGGACACTGCTGGTGGGAATGTAAATTGGTACAGACACTATGGAAAATAGTTTGGAGGTTCCTCAATAAACAAAACATAGAAATACCATATGATCTAGCAATTCCACTCTTGGGTGCATATCCAAAGAAAACAAAAAGCACTAATTTGTAAAGATACATGCACCCCATTGTTTATAGCAGCATTACTTACAATAGCCAAGATATGGAAGTAATCTAAGTGTCCCTCAACAGGTGAATGGATAAAGATGATACACACACACACACACACACACACACACACACACACACACACACACACACACACAGGAATACTACTCAGCCATAAAAAAGAATGAAATTTTGCCTTTTGCAAGAATGGGGGGACCTGGAGGATATTACACTTAGTGAAATAAGTCAGAGAGACAAGTACTGTATGTTATCACTTTATATGTGTAATCTAAAAAATAAAACAAATGAATGAATATAACAAAAAAGAAACAGACTCAGATATAGAGAGGAAACTAGTTGTTACCCGTGGGAAGAGGGAAGGTGGAGGGGAAAGATAAGGGTAAGGGATTAAGAGGTACAAACTACTATGTATAATAACTAAATGGAGTATAATCTATAAAATTTTTTGAATCACTATGTTGTACACCTGAAACTAATATAATTTTGTAAATCAATTATACCTTGAAACCGTGGTTTCACAAGGGGGAAAAAAAAAGGGAAACATGGTTTTGTAGGATACTGTAGTAATTGCTATGGAGTGGTAAATAAAAGTATACATAGTCCCTGCTCTTGTGTTGCTCTGAGTTTAATGTGAGAGGAAAGACTTAAATAACCAGAGTTAAATGTATGATTCCATATTGTGATGATGCTTGACATATAATACAGGGAGCTATGGAAGATTTAAAAATAATAGAAGAGGGAGTGGATCTAGTTAAGGTTGGATGATGTGGGTTTAAGACGGCAATGGGGAAAGCAATAAAATTTGAACAGAAAAGCTTATTAGAAAATGAAACTTCACATATTTTATAACAGAACTCAAATTACCTATATGCTAATCCTCAAGTAACTGGTTTGAAGATGGAAAACAAAAGAAAGGAGAAAAAGCTAAGGTGTAGTTAATCCATTAGCTACTTAAGTCATTAATTAACTATACATAGACTCTACATTCTACGTGCTATGGAATAATTTGAACTGAGTATTCATATTGGCTGAAAATCTTACTCTAAAACCAATAACAGCACATACGGGGACATATGGACTCCACTGGTTCCCTAATCCTGATTAAGCTAATCAGCACGTATTTGTTTAGAAATGGGTCTGCTGCCTTTGTGGACAAGTATCAGAGAATACATTCATGACCAGAGCATACTTTACGCATTCTGTTTTCATCGTTTCTACCAAGGATGAATAAATGTTAGAAGAAAAATATGTTTCTAACCATTTTACCCCCAAAATGTTTATTTAATAGAGATACACAACTTATATAAAATAAGAAATTAGAGCTAGGCAAAGAAGAAACTATGATAAATCACCCATAATCCCACCACTCACAGGAATGTAGCTTGCCACAAACATACAGTACCACTATAAGAAATTACAGAATGAATATATCAATAGTGGTCCTACCATCAAACTTATTACTTATATAGGACACCTATTACAAGAAAAAGGCCTGATTTTATAATCAAAATTTAGTGGAGTACTAGGGTTAATATTCTTGATAATAAATTTATCTTTAATTGGTTTTAAGAAAGTTCTTGTAATAAATCTCCCTACAAACTTACAGAGGAAGAGTTTCATTTCTGTGGCTTTTTGAGAGCTATTGTAAAATGTTCAAAGGTAAGAAAAACCAAAATATTCAAAAACAAAACAAACCAAAACAAACAAGCAAACAAAAAACCCTGAACAGTCTAATTTTCCTTTTTGATCCTTAGTTTTAAACTACATTATAGAAGATTCAAAAGAACTGAGAGAAAACCTCAAATCTTAATTCCATGACCTTTACTTTCTCACTAATAAAACGTGAGACCTGATATCACTTAATCTTAATATACCTCTGTTATCTATTGGCAATGATGCATAAGAATGTTAGTGTCAAAGCATGAGTTATCTCACAGAGGTAAATTTTCCAATTGACTGAAACTTGTACTTTCCTGCGCAATTATTTAAGAATCTTGAGAAAAGCCTTTCAAATGATATTACATGTTTTCCTTAAAGAGACTATTATATATTACATAAATTAGGAAAATATTTTCTTCACAAGGAGCACTACATCTCCTCAGGAATTTAGACATGTACTTGTTTAATACTTTAATTCCAAATCCATAATAGAGAAAGGCAGTTTGGTTATTATAATTTTAAGGATAACCTCTTAAAATAGTATATCAAATATTTATTCTTATGTTTGTTCATATTTGTATTGACTTTCACACAAAATTATGGACTTCTCATAAATTTAAAATCAATATAAAACAGTACAACAGACATACATATATACTTTCACATATACATACAAGAAAGTATTAAATACAATAGAGGTGTCTAGCCACCTGGAGTGTCATTTTTACTGAATTTGGTCATATTGACCTTTTGATTTTCTTGGCAGCTAAATTAAAAAGAGAAATGTTGTCTATTAAAGGAGGCAAACACATTTGCCTAAAGACTAATATATTTTCTTCTGGCATTGAATCCAAATAGGACTTTGTCATGCAAATCTTTTGTTTGCAAGCAATAGAGTATATTGATTAAGATCAGGGATCAGCAAACTTTTTGTGTAAAGGACCAGAAAGTACATAGTCTAGACTTTGTGGACCATGTGGTCTTTGTTTCAACTACTTAACTTTGTCTTTGTAGCATGAAAAGAGCCATAGACAACATGTAAATAATGAACACTGCTTGGTCCCAATGAAAGCTTATTTATAGTTACATTAATTTGAATTTCATATATTTTTACATGTCGTAAAATATTATTTTCATTTTTTCCCCCAATCATTTAAAAATGTAAAAAACATTCTTAGCTTACTGGCCATACAAACACAAGTGAAAGTCCAGATTTGCCCCTCAGGTCCTAGTTTGCTGACCTCTGCTTAAGATTACTACATCTCTAGTCAGATTGTCAGATTTCTATCCGATTTAAAATTGCAACATCTCTACCCTTAAAGTCCTTAGGTAACTTCCACAATTTAATTTTCTTCACAGAACTTATCACAACTTGAAGTATTTTATATATATAGTTCATTTCTTTATTTGTTAAATGTGCCACTATTAGAATAAACATTTCATGCATGCAAGGAGTTTTGTCTCTTTTGTTCATTGCTGAGTAATTTGCACTTAGAATAGTGATTGGTACATGTTAGATGATCAATAAATTTTTATTTTATCAATGGATAGAATTCTGGGGTTCATAAGGACATATATATTTGGAAGCCATTAATATATAAAAGGGCTTGAAGACTTACCTGTGATCACTCAAAATGACATTATAGCTAGGAAAGAGAAAAGAGTTTTGAGAAACTCCTACATTTATTTATTTATTTATTTAAAAAAATTTTTTTAAACATCTTTATTGGAGTATAATTGCTTTACAATGGTGTGTTAGTTTCTGCTTTATAACAAAGTGAATCAGTTATACATATACATATGTTCCCATATCTCTTCCCTCTTGCGTCTCCCTCCCTCCCACCCTCCCCATCCCACCCCTCTAGGTGGTCACAAAGCACCGAGCTGATCTCCCTGTACTATGCAGCTGCTTGCCACTAGCTATATATTTTACATTTGGTAGTGGATATATGTCCATGCCACTCTCTCACCCTGTCACATCTTACCCCTCCCCCTCCCAATATCCTCAAGTCCATTCTCTAGTAGGTCTGTGTCTTTATTCCTGTCTTGCCACTAGGTTTTTCATGACCTTTTTTTTTTTTTCCTTAGATTCCATATATATGTGTTAGCATACTGTATTTGTTTTTCTCTTTCTGACTTACTTCACTCTGTATGACAGACTCTAACTCCATCCACCTCACTACAAATACGTCCATTTCATTTCTTTTTATGACTGAGTAATATTCCATTGTATATATGTGCCACATCTTCTTTATCCATTCATCCGATGATGGACACTTAGGTTGCTTCCATGTCCTGGCTATTGTAAATAGAGCTGCAACGAACATTGTGGTACATGACTCTTTTTGAATTATGGTTTTCTCAGGGTATATGCCCAGTAATGGAATTGCTGGGTCGTATGGTAGTTCTATTTTTAGTTTTTTAAGGAACCTCCATACTGTTCTCCATAGTGGCTGTATCAATTTACATTCCCACCAACAGTGCAAGTGTGTTCCCTTTTCTCCACACCCTCTCCAGCATTTATTGTTTCTAGATTTTTTGATGATGGCCATTCTGACCGGTGTGAGATAATATCTTTTTGTAGTTTTGATTTGCATTTCTCTAATGATTAATGATGTTGAGCATTCTTTCATGTGTCTCTTGGCAATCTGTATATCTTCTTTGGAGAAATATCTATTTAGATCTTCTGCCCATTTTTGGATTGGGTTGTTTGTTTTCTTGTTATTGAGCTGCATGAGCTGCTTGTAAATCTTGGAGATTGATCCTTTGGCAGTTGCTTCATTTGCAAATATTTTCTCCCATTCTGAGGGTTGTCTTTTGGTCTTGTTTATGGTTTCCTTTGCTGTGCAAAAGCTTTTAAGTTTCATTAGGTCCCATTTGTTTATTTGTGTTTTTATTTCCATTTCTCTAGGAGCTGGGTCAAAAAGGATCTTGCTGTGATTTATGTCATAGAGTGTTCTGCCTATGTTTTCCTCTAAGAGTTTGATAGTGTCTGGCCTTACAATTAGGTCTTTAATCCATTTTGAGTTTATTTTTCTGTATGGTGTCAGGGAGTGTTCTAATTTCATACTTATACATATACCTGTCCAGTTTTCCCAGCACCACTTATTGAAGAGGCTGTCTTTTCTCCACTGTATATGCTTGCCTCCTTTATCAAAGATAAGGCGACCATATGTGCATGGGTTTATCTCTGGGCTTTCTATACTGTTTCATTGATCTATATTTCTGTTTTGGTGCCAGTACCAAACTGTCTTGATTACTGTAGCTTTGTAATATAGTCTGAAGTCAGGGAGCCTGATTCCTCCAGCTCCATTTTTCGTTCTCAAGATTGCTTTGGCTATTTGGGGTCTTTTGTGTTTCCATACAAATTGTGAAATTTTTTATTCTAGTTCTGTGAAAAATGCCAATGGTAGTTTGATAGGAATTGCATTTAATCTGTAGGTTGCTTTGGGTAGTAGAGTCATTTTCACAATGTTGATTCTTCCAATCCAAGAACATGGTATATCTCTCCATCTATTTGTATCATCTTTAATTTCTTTCATCAGGGTCTTATAATTTTCTGCATACAGGTCTTTTGTCTCTTTACGTAGGTTTATTCCTAGATATTTTATTCTTTTTGTTGCAATGGTAAATGGGAGTGTTTTCTTAATTTCACTTTCAGATTTTTCATCATTAGTGTATAGGAATGCAAGCGATTTCTGTGCATTAATTTTGTATCCTGCTACTTTACCAAAGTCATTGATTAGCTCTAGTAGTTTTCTGGTAGCATCTTTAGGATTCTCTGTGTATAGTATCATGTCATCTGCAAACAGTGACAGCTTTACTTCTTCTTTTCCCATTTGGATTCCTTTTATTTCTTTGTCTTCTCTGATTGCTGTGGCTAACACTTCCAAAACTATGTTGAATAATAGTGGTGAGAGTGGGCACCTTGTCTTGTTCCTGATCTTAGTGGAAATGGTTTCAATTTTTCACCATTGAGGACAATGTTGGCTGTGGGTTTGTCATATATGGCCTTTATTATGTTGAAAGTTCCCTCTGTGCCTACTTTGTGCAGGGCTCTTATCATAAATGGGTGTTGAATTTTGTCGAAAGCTTTCTCTGCATCTATTGAGATGATCATATGGTTTTTCTCCTTCAATTTGTTAATATGATGTATCACGTTGATTGATTTGCATATATTGAAGAATCCTTGCATTCCTGGAATAAAACACACTTGATCTTGCTGTATGATCCCTTTAATGTGCTGTTGGATTCTGTTTGCTAGTATTTGTTTGAGGATTTTTGCATCTATGTTCATCAGTGATATTGGCCTGTAGTTTTCTTTCTTTGTGACATCTTTGTCTGGTTTTGGTATCAGGGTGATGGTGGCCTCGTAGAATGAGTTGGGGAGTGTTCCTCCCTCTGCAATATTTTCGAAGAGTTTGAGAAGGATAGGTGTTAGCTCTTCTCTAAATATTTGATAGAATTCGCCTGTGAAGCCTTCTGGACCTGGGCTTTTGTTTGTTGGAAGATTTTTAATCACAGTTTCAATTTCAGTGCTTGTGATTGATCTGTTCATATTTTCTATTTCTTCCTGGTTCAATCTCGGCAGGTTGTGCATTTCTAAGAATCTGTCCATTTCTTTCAGGTTGTCCATTTTATTGGCATAGAGTTGCTTGTAGTAATCTCTCATGATCATTTGTATTTCTGCAGTGTCAGTGGTTACTTCTCCTTTTTCATTTCTAATTCTATTGATTTGAGTCTTCTCCCTTTTTCTCTTGATGAGTCTGGCTAATGGTTTATCAATTTTGTTTATCTTCTCAAAGAACCAGCTTTTAGTTTTATTGATCTTTGCTATTGTCTCCTTCATTTCTTTTTCATTTATTTCTGATCTGATATTTATGATTTCTTTCCTTCTGCTAGCTTTGGGGTTTTTTTTTGTCTTCTTTCTCTAATTGCTTTAGGTGCAAGGTTAGGTTGTTTATTCGAGATGTTTCCTGTTTCTTGAGGTAGGCTTGTATTGCTATAAACGTCCCTCTTAGAACTGCTTTTGCTGCATCCCATAGGTTTTGGGTCGTTGTGTCTCCATTGTCATTTGTTTCTAGGTATTTTTTGATTTCCCCTTTGATTTCTTTGGTGATCACTTCGTTATTAAGTAGTGTATTGTGTAGTCTCCATGTGTTTGTATTTTTTACAGATCTTTTCCTGTAATTGATATCTAGTCTCATAGCGTTGTGGTCGGAAAAGATACTTGATACGATTTCAATTTTCTTAAATTTACCAAGGCTTGATTTGTGACCCAATATATGATCTATCCTGGAGAATATTCCTTGAGCATTTGAGAAAAATGGGTATTCTGTTGTTCTTGGGTGGAATGTCCTATAAAAATCAATTAAGTCCATCTTGTTTAATGTATAATTTAAAGCTTGTGTTTCCTTATTTATTTTCATTTTGGATGATCTGTCCATTGGTGAAAGTGGGGTGTTAAAGTCCCCTACTATGATTGTGTTGCTGTCGATTTCCCCTTTTATGGCTGTTAGTATTTGCCTTATGTATTGAGGTGCTCCTATGTTGGGTACATAAATATTTACAATTATTATACCTTCTTCTTGGATCGATCCCTTGATCATTATATAGTGTCCTTCTTTGTCTCTTGTAATAGTCTTTATTTTAAAGTCTATTTTGTCTGACATGAGAATTGCTACTCCAGCTTTCTTTTGATTTCCATTTTCATGGAATATCTTTTTCCATCCCCTCACTTTCAGTCTGTATGTGTCTCTAGGTCTGAAGTGGGTCTCTTGTAGACAGCATATTTATGGGTCTTGTTTTTGTATCCATTCAGCCAGTCTGTGTCTTTTGGTGGGAGCATTTAATCCATTTACATTTAAGATAATTATCGATATGTATGTTCCTATTCTCATTTTCTTAAATGTTTTGGGTTTGTTATTGTAGGTGTTTTCCTTCTCTTGTGTTTCCTGCCTAGAGAAGTTCCTTTAGCATTTGTTGTAAAGCTGGTTTGGTGGTGCTGAACTCTCTCAGCTTTTGCTTGTCTGTAAAGGTTTTAATTTCTCCATGAAATCTGAATGAGATCCTTGCTGGGTAGAGTAATCTTGGTTGTAGGTTTTTCTCCTTCATCACTTTAAGTATATCCTGCCACTCCCTTCCGGCTTGCAGAGTTTCTGCTGAAAGATCAGCTGTTAACCTTATGGGGATTCCCTTGTGTGGTATTTGTTGTTTTTCCCTTGCTGCTTTTAATATGTTCTTTATATTTAATTTTTGATAGTTTGATTAATATGTGTCTTGGCGTGTTTCTCCTTGGGTTTATCCTGTATGGGACTCTCTGTGCTTCCAGGACTTGATTAACTATTTCCTTTCCCATATTTGGGACGTTTTCAACTATAATCTCTTCAAATATTTTCTCAGTCTCCTGCTTTTTCTCTTCTTCTTCTGGGATCCCTATAATTCAAATGTTGGTGCGTTTAATGTTGTCCCAGAGGTCTCTGAGACTGTCCTCAGTTCTTTTCATTCTTTTTTCTTTATTCTACTCTGCAGTAGTTATTTCCACTATTTTATCTTCCAGGTCACTTATCTGTTCTTCTGCCTCAGTTTTTCTGCTATTGATCCCGTCTAGAGTATTTTTAATTTCATTTATTGTGTTTTTCATCATTGCTTGGTTCCTCTTTAGTTCTTCTACGTCCTTGTTAAATGCTTCTTGCATTTTGTCTATTCTATTTCCAAGATTTTGGATCATCTTTACTATCATTATTCTGAATTCTTTTTCAGGTAGACTGCCTATTTCCTCTTCATTTGTTGGGTCTGGTGTGTTTTGACCCTGCTCCTTCATCTGCTGTGTGTTTTTCTGTCTTCTCATTTTGCTTATCTTACTGTGTTTGGGGTCTCCTTTTCACAGGCTGAAGGTTCGTAGTTCCCATTGTTTCTAGTATCTGTCCCCAGTGGCTAAGGTTGGTTCAGTGGGTTGTGTAGGCTTCCTGTTGGAGGGGACTAGTGCCTGTGTTCTGGTGGATGAGGCTGGATCTTGTCTTTCTGGTGGGCACGTCCACATCTGGCGGTGTGTTTTGGGGTGTCTGTGGCCTTATTATGATTTTAGGCAGCCTCTCTGCTAATGGATGGGGCTGTGTTCCTGTCTTGCTAGTTGTTTGGCATAGGGTGTCCAGCACTGTAGCTTGCTGGTCATTGAGTGAAGCTGGGTCTTGATGTTGAGATGGAGATCTCTGAGAGATTTTTGCCATTTGGTATTACGTGGAGCTGGGAGGTCTCTTGTAGACCAGTGTCCTGAAGTTGGCTCTCCCACCTCAGAGGCACAGCCCTGATGCCTGGCTGGAGCACCAAGAGCCTTTCATCCACACGGCTCAGAATAAAAGGGAGAAAAAATAGAAAGAAAGAAAGAAAGAAAGAGGATAAAATAAAATAAAATAAAGCTATTATAATAAAAAATAAGAAAAAAATTCTTAAGAAAAAATTTATTAAGAAAACATTTTTTTTAATTTTTTAAAATAAATTTATTAATTTTTTTATAATAAAAAATAAGAAAAAAATTAAGAAAAAAATTTTTAATTTTTTAAAATAAAAAATATGAAAAAACTTATTAAGAAAAATTGTTTTAATTTTTATAAATAGAAAATAAGGAAAAAATTATTAAGAAAACATTTATTAAGAAAAAAAAATTTTTAAGTAAAAAAAAAAAAAACAGACGGACCGAACCCTAGGACCAATGGTGAAAGCAAAGCTATACAGACAAAATCTCACCCAGAAGCATACACATATACATTCACAAAAAAAGGAAAAGTGGAAAAATTAATATATCCTACTCCCAAAGTCCACCTCCTGAATTTGGGATGATTCGTTGTCTATTCAGGTATTCAGCAGATGCAGGTACATCAAGTTGTTTGTGTTGCTTTAATCCGCTGCTTCTGAGGCTGCTGGGAGAGATTTCCCTTTGTCTTCTTTGTTCGCACAGCTCCCGGGGTTCAGCTTTCGATTTG
This sequence comes from Balaenoptera musculus, assembly GCF_009873245.2. NCBI lineage: Eukaryota > Metazoa > Chordata > Mammalia > Artiodactyla > Balaenopteridae > Balaenoptera > Balaenoptera musculus. Next base: position 137,405,153 of record NC_045786.1, on the reverse strand, counting down.
GCTCCGCCTCTGCGTGTAGGTCGCCTGAGGGCGTCTGTTCTTTTCTCACACAGGACAGGGTTAAAGGAGCAGCTGCTTCAGGGGCTCTGGCTCACTCAGGCCGCGGGGAGGGAGGGGTACGGAGTGAAGGGCGAGCCTGTGGCGGCAGAGGCTGGCGTGACGTTGCAGCCGCCGGAGGCGCGCCATGCGTTCTCCCGGGGAAGTTGTCCCTGTATCACGGGACCCTGGCAGTGGTGGGCTGCACAGGCTCCCGGGAGGGGCGGTGTGGAGAGTGACCTGTGCTCGCACACAGGCTTCTTGGTGGCGGCAGCAGCAGCCTTAGCGTCTCATGCCCGTCTCTGGGGTCCGCGCTGATAACCGCAGCTCACGCCCGTCTCTGGAGCTCATCCAGGTGGTGCTCCGAATCCCCTCTCCTCGCGCACTGCAAAACAAAGAGGCAAGAAAAAGTCTCTTGCCTCTTCGGCAGCTGCAGACTTTTCCCTGGACTCCCTCCCGGCTAGCTGTGGTGCGCTAACCCCTTCAGGCTGTGTTCACGCCGCCAGCCAACCCCAGTCCTCTCCCTGCGATCCCACCAAAGCCCGAGTCTCAGCTCCCAGTCCCGCCCGCCCCGGCGGGGGAGCAGACAAGCCTCTCGGGCTGGTGAGTGCTACTCGGCACCGATCCTTGGTGCGGGAATCTCTCCGCTTTGCCCTCTGCACCCCTGTTGCTGCACTCTCCTTCATGGCTCTGAAGCTTCCCCCCTCTGCCACCCGCAGTCTCTGCCCGCAAAGGGGCTTCCTAGTGTGTGGAAACCTTTCCTCCTTCATGGCTCCCTCCCACTGGTGCAGGTCCCGTCCCTATTCTTTTGTCTCTGTTATTTCTTTTTTCTTTTGCCCTACCCAGGTACGTGGGGGAGTTTCTTGCCTTTTGGGAGGTCTGACGTCTTCTGCCAGCGTTCAGTGGGTGTTCTGTAGGAGCAGTTCCACGTGTAGATGTATTTCTAATGTATCTGTGGGAAGGAAGGTGATCTCCACGGCTTACTTTTCCGCCATCTTGCCCAGACCCCCGAAACTCCTACATTTAGATGAAGTAGATGAGAAAGGGCCTGAAAGGGCATTGATCAGTGGTTGGTGATATCAGATCAAAAGCAGAAATATTTTATTTTATGGAAGTCAAGAGAGAAAATGAACAACTATCTTGAAATCTTCTAAAATATAAAATGTGCAAAATTCTGCTTGGATTTTTCAACATAGAATATACTTGTGGACTTGATAAAAGCAGATTTATTAGAGTAATGGAGACAGATGCAACATTGGAGTGAGGAGGAGTAATGTGTAGTAATTAAGAGTGTGATTTTGGCATAGGGATAATCAAATTAACATATGGTAATGGTGCAAGTTAATGAATCTAAAAATAGCCCCAAACATATGGAGAGACATTATATATGACAGAGATAGGCAAATATACATGAGTGGGAAAGGCAAGACCATTCAATAAATGTTATTGTGCTTAGGAAAAAAGTTCAATCTGACCTCTCCTTCCCACCATATCAATCAATTCTGGGCTTTAAGACTTAAATATGAAAAACCTGTGTCAATTTCATATGGAACCACAAAGGACCTCAAACAGCCAAAATAATCTTGAGAAAGAACAAAACTGGTACATAACACTTCCTGATTACAAAATACTTTACAAGTCTGCAGTAATTAAAATAATAAGGTGCAGGCCTAGAGATAGACATATAGACCATGGAACAGAACAGAGAGTTCAGAATTAAATTTGCACATAAATAGTCAACTGATCTTTGACAAGGGTGCCAAGAATTCACAATGGGGAAAGGATAGTCTCTTCAACAAATGGTGTTTGGAAAACTGGACATTCATACGCAAAAGAATGAAATTGGGATCTTATCTGACACCACACACAAAAATCAACTCAAAATGGATTAAGACATTGCCAAGACAATGACAAAAAGACAATCAAGAAAATTTCCCCTGTGTTTTCTCCTAGGAATTTTAGAGTTTCAGGTCTTATGTTTCAATCTTTGCAATGATTTCTTGGATATGACACCAATAGCATAGGCAACAAAAGCAAAAATAGACAAATGGGACTGCATCAAACCAGAAAGCTTCTGCACAGCAAGGAAAGCAAATAATAGATGAAAAGGCAACTTACAGAATGGGAGAAAATATTTGCAAACCCTATATCTGATGAGGGGTTAATACCCAAAATATATAAGGAACTCACACAACAGTAGAAAACCAAATAACCCAATTTAAAAATGGGCAAAGGTCTTGAATAGACATTTCTCCATAAAAAACATACAAATAGCCAACAGGTATATGAAAATGCTGTGTTATAGAAAGAGCAAAAGGGCTTTAAGTCACCCAGACCATGAATCTTATTGACCTTTGTAAAATGGAAATAGTAAGATCTGCATTGTATAATTTTCATAAGGATTAAAATGTTGGTGTCATTTTCTATTTCTTTCAAAATATGAACCAATTGAATCTAAGAAAACAATATTGAAATCCCTGCCAAGCTGTGTTTGAACCGGAGGAGGAGGATATTTGGTTTGCTGCTCTAGTAAAATACTAGATAGTGTGATTTCAAAATAGGCGTAAGACTGACTATCCAGGGCAAGGTTAACTTTTGAGTCACTCAGGTCTTTGGGCTTTCCCAGAATGTTACACATATTTTGTTGATAAAATAGTGCAGTAGTTGTTGTTGTTGTTAAACTATCTTAACCAATAGACTAGAAACTTCTGAAGGTAGTGGCTGCATATAATTTTTTGTCTGTATCTGAAAGACAAAACATGTTTCTGGCATTCATAGGTGACCATCAATCGATGAGCAAACGAAATAGGAAACAATGATAGAACTGTTTTAGAGTGCTTTTGAAACTGTTGTAACTCTGAATGGGACTTGAACCCACACGCTGGGGCAAAGTGATAGATAAGAAGTGGATTTATTTAGAGAGAACCACACTCCACAGACAGAGTGTGGACCATCTCAGAAGGCGAGAGCCGCACCAGGGTATGGGGTTGTCAGTTTTTATAAGGGTGGGTAATTTCATAGGCTGATGAGTGGGAGGAGTAGTCCAGCTATTTGGGGGAAGGGGTAGGGATTTCCAGGAAATGGGCCACCGCCCACTCTCTGACCTTTATGGTTGGCCTTGGAACTGTCTGGCACATGTGGGTGTGTCATTTAGCTTGCTGATGTGTTACAATGAGCATATACTGAGGCTCAAGGTCTAGTCCATCTTGGACCTATTTGGTTCTAATCAGTTTATGTCATTGGGCTATGTCATTCTTTTAAAGGTTGTGCCCTGCCCCCTTCACTCCTGTTTTGCTTTGAAAACCTCTGTGGACTTAGTCAGGAAAGCAGTTATACTGCTTTCTTAGTTTATTAGATTAGTTAACACAATTTGCAAAGCTAATATCATTAAAGGATTCATTAACTGGAAAAAAAATAATTGCATAAAGATTTTGTTCAGGTATAAAGCATCACTAAGGACCAAACAAACTCTTTGTCTAAATGAGATTTTCAGTACAGTTTTGAAGTGTCTGGGCATTTAAGAAGATGAAACTGAAATATTTTATAGAGAGCTGTGTTACAAATTGCAAAATTACAGCTTGATTTCCCAGAGCAAAGGGTTTTTTGGCTATAGCCTTTGGCTTTGTGCTAGAGGCTAATGCCTCAGGTCAGAGGTTTGGCATTTGGTTTACCCTGGGGCAGAAGGACAAACTGTAGTTGCCTCTGATGAGATTAAACTAATCTTCCAGCCAAGGTGGCACATGTAAATCTAGAGCATACAGACAGTTCTCCTACTGAGGGGCATTCTCAAGTATTTTTAGCTTTATGAAATGTAACACAATAAAAGTGTATTAATGGCACTGAATGCAGTGCTCTGTTATTTGTTGATGTTGTAGGAGCTCTCGTTGTTTGAAGGGATATTTGCCCTTCCTGAAAAGGGAGGGAAAAAACTTTTAGTTTTTGTTAATACAAAACTTTTAGCTTTATTTAAAAAAAAAACTTTTTATTTTGAGATAATTGTAAATCACATGCAGTTGTTAGAAACAACATAGAGAGATTCTACCTTTCACTCGGTTTCCCTCATAACCAGGAAGATGACATTGATATGAATCATCAACCTTATTCAAATTTCACCAGTTTACACACACTAATTTCTCTCTGTGTGTCTGTGTGTCTGTGTTTGGTTCTACAACCAGCAATTTTATCACAAGCATAGGTTCATGCAACCACCACCACAGTCAAGGTACAGGGCAGTTCCATCACAGGGTCCCTCGTGCTATCCTTTCACTGCCACAGCCTCCTCCCTCACCCACACCTTCCTAAATCCTGGCAACCGCTAATCTATTCTCCAGCTCTTTAATATTGTCATTTCAAGAATGCTATATAAATAGAATCATGTAAACTTGTGACATTAGCTTTTTTCATTGTGTGTGTAACTCCCTTGAGATCCATCCAAATTACTGTGTGTATCACTAGTTTGTTCCTTTTCATTACTGAACGGTATGCCATGGCATACATGTACCACAGTTTGTTCAACTATTCACCCACTGAAGAAAATTTGTGTTGTTTCCATTTGGGGCTATTACAAATAGAACTACTATAAACATTCATGGACAGGTTTTTGTGTGGATATTAATTTTCCTTTCTCTGGGATAAATGCCCAAGAGTATAATTGCTGGGTCATATGTTAAGCACATGTTAGTTTTGTATGAAACTACCAGAGTAGATATACAATTTTGTATACCCACCAGCAATATATGAACAATCTATTTTCTCTGCATCCTCGTATCATTTGAGGTTATCACTATTTTTTATTTTAGGTGGACAGTAATATCACATTGTAGGTTTAATTTGTATTTCCCTAATGGCTAATAATGGTGAACATATTTTCATGTGCTTATTTTTCATCTGTATCTTCTCTTCAGTAAAACATCTGTTCTTGTCTTTTGCCTGTTTACTAAGTGGATTTTTTTTTTAAATGTTGAGTTTTGGTACTTCTTATATATTTTAGATATTTGTCCCTTGTTGGATATATGATTTGCAAGTATTTTTTTCCAGTTTGTTGTTTGTCTTTTCATTCTCTTCAAGTTTTATAGTCTTACATTTTATATGTAAGTCCATGATGCATTTTGAGTTAATTTTTGTGTAAGATGTAAGGTTTAGGTTGAAGTTTGGCCTTTTTTTTGCCACTGTATGTCCAATTTTTCCAGCACCATTTGTTGAAAAGAGTGTCTTTGCCAATATCATTCTGTTTTCATTGCTACAGCTATATAATATACCATAACATTGGATAGAGTGATTCCTACTACCTTGTTCCTTTTTCAATGCTCTGAGCTATTCTAGATCTTACACCTTTCCATTTACATTTCAGAATAAGCTTGTCTATGTCTACCAAAAAATCTTGCTGGAATTTTGATAGGAATTGTATTAAACTTATAGATCAATCCGGGGAGAACTGACCTATTTACTATGTTGGGTCTTCCAATTCATTAATATGGTATATCTCTCCATTAATTTAGGTGTTCTTTGATTTCCTTCATCAGTGTCTTGTAATTTTCAGAATACAGATCCTGTCCCTGTTTTGTTAGATTTACTATTTTATTTTATAAATTATAAATGATATTATGTTTTAAGTTTTCATTTCCATATGTTCATCATTACGTTTTAGTTTTTTGAATATTTCTTTAGCCTTTCATCTATTGCTTTTCCTCACAGTCAACACACACCTCCCGCAAAATTTCTAACAATTTGCTGTCTTTGACCTGCCATGTGCAGAAACTAGGTCATGTTTGCAAGATCTGGGACTCTGGTAGAGTTCCCTGAAAAATCAAGTGACGTCTGAGGGCATCTGTTACATGCAGATCTCACATGCGTGTGACGGTCTTTTCTCCTATTCATGGACAGTTTTACTTCTCTTGTATTCATGGCTATTTTCTGGATGATGAAAATTGCCACAAGTTTGATTACTGTCATGTCTGGTTTCTCAGCAATGAAGACATTGGTAGCAAATATCAATGTAAGTAATACATAAAACAAAATTCATTTAGAGTTAATTTCCCCAAAGTCCCTTTAATAATGTCAACATAACATGCTATATCAAAAAGATGATCATTTGGTTTCTAGTATATTGCAGAATATTAATGAGTTTTGAAGGAATTTCTTAAACTTAAAAAAAATATGTATTTCTCTGGTGCTACTAAATGGGCTCACATAAATAAGGAAAGTTTGTTTATTTTTGGTCCTTAAAACATTTAAACAGTTTAGTCACCATGGCAACATATATACTATTAAGTAAACAATGAAAAAACTGGCAGTATTTACTGTTCTGTTTTCAGGTCTTATTAACAGCATTGATACAAACTTAAGATAGTAGACACTACATTTAGTGATAGAAATTCGTTATGATGTACCAATCATTTAAAAAAAGCTGTTTCAACTACATGAAGAGAAAAAAACATAAACATTGATTAATTATAAATGGCCAAGTTCTCACTTTGGTTTGGCCTGCGTAGATCAGCTCTCTTTTTCCCAAACATTCCTTAATTATACACACCTCTGAGCTGCTGCCAATAATGTATTTTCCCTAAAGCTGGCTTCATTTTTGCAACCTGTTCACCTTTCCTTGTAACTTTGACTGACTAGTGAGTTTGTCTTATTTCCCTGGTGAGATAGGCAAGCAACTTGCATGCAAAAACTGTTTGTAACTATTCATTAATGCCACTTCCTATGTATGTTTTACATAAAAATACACTCTATGCCAGTACTATGTAATTATTGAATGAAATTAGGTAGTTGTGTCTCCTGCAGTGTTCTATTCCACACATGGTACAACTTAATTCTATCCAAATTTGCCTAATGCTAATATTTTTAGTGATTGGAAAATGGTGATAGTAATGATTTTCCATATAGTGTTTTATCAGAGAAAGGTACTCACCCACACTACATACACACAAACAACCTATACAAATCATAGACATAAAGATCAATAAGTTTTTATATATGTATATACCATGTAACTGCTACCTAGATCAAGATAAAAACATTTTTGTCACCCCAGAAGGCTCATCCCATGCCATGTCCAGGCAATTACTGTCCCCTCCCTACTCCAAAGAAACCACTATTTTAAAAATTAAGATATAATTCACATATCATAAAATTCACCATTTTAAAATGTACAATTCAGTAGTTTTTCGTAGATTCACATGGTTGTGTAACCGTCACCACTCTCCAGAACATTTTCATCACCCCGAAAAGAAACTTCATCCCCATTAGCGGTAACTTTCTATTATCCCCTCTCCCAAGCCCTTGGAAAGGACTAATCTACTCTCTGTCTCTATAGATTTGCTAATTCTGGACATTTCGTATAAGTGGAATCATATGATATGTGGTCTTTTGTGACTGGTTTATTTCACTTAGCATGTTTTCAAGATTCATCCATGTTATAGCATGTATCACTACTTCATTTCTTTTTAGTGACTGAATAATATTCTCTTGTATGAATTTACCACATTTTGAGTATCCATTCATCAGTTGATGGGCATTTGAGTTGTTTCCTGTAACCACTATTTTGATGCTAAACTTCCCATAAGTGGAATTATACAGTATATATGTAGTATTCACTTATGTGGATATATCAGAATTTCTCTGCTCATTCTATGGCTGATGGACACGAGGGTTGCTTCTAAGTTTGGGCTGTTATGAATAAAGATGTTATGAAATTTTTGTACCTGTCTTTTAATGAACATATTTACAGACTTCTGTAGTATATATACATAGGGATGAAATTGATGGGTTGTAGTATTGGTAGAAGTTTGGTTTTATTAGAAATTGTCAAAGAGTCTTGGAAGTGGTCGTACTATTTGACATTCCCACTAGAATGGGACAGTCCATTTAACTATCTGATATAGTCCAGTTGCTCCACATATTCTCCAGGACTTAGTATATTGTCAGCCTTTTACATTTAGCCATTGCGGCGTGTGTGTATTGGTATCTAATTGTGGTTTTAATTTGCGTTTCCCCATACTTAATGGTTTTGAACACCTTTAAAAGTCATATTATCTGTTTAGATAATCTCTTTTGTAAATTGCCCAACTCTTTTTAAATTTTTTTAAATTAGGTTTTCTGCCTATATCCTATTGATTTGTAGAAGTTTTTCATGTTATCTGAGATATGAGTCCTTTGTAAGATACATGTATTACAAATATATTCTTTCAATCTAAGGCTTATATTTCATTTTCTTAACTTTGAAAATTATATTTATTGTACATGCTTTTAAAAATTAGTTTTAATATAGTCTGTATGTTGTTTCTTATAATTTGCTTATGCATGAAATACTGCCATAGAAAATCTAGGGGGAATATTTGAGCATGTAAATATTCAAGTAACTATACTCTTTTGTCTATTCCAGTTGTCCCAGAGAGCTAAATTCCTGAGACAAGTTACTAATAGTGAAGGGTATAATTTACAAGGAAGCTTTGTCTGATATTGCTATCCCATTTCAACTATACAAAATAACATTACAGGCTTTATTCAATAAGAACATATTGATCAGGGTCTAGTTTATAAATGTCGACATATTGGGAGAGTGAGTGGAAGAACTTGGTGTTCTTTGAAAGATTTCTGGTTTTATAGTACATAGACATCTTACACATAAACACACTGCTATATATACTATATCTGTCATCTATATATGACAGAGTTGTGAAAAAATGTTTCAATATGATCTCAATTGTTCAAACATTGGTATTTTTAAATTTTATTTAGTTATTCTTCTGATTAATAATTTCCTAATCTTTTCAAGACAACTTAACTTTCTAGCTGTTATTTTCTGTATGCTTGATTTTATCCATCTGGATACACACATGCACACATATATGGAATTATTTGGAATTAGAAGCAATATAAATAATCAACCCACATATCTTCATTTACTACTCATGACTTCTCTTGACTACCTTTACTTTCTACAGTTTATATTAAATTATATAAATATATTAAATTACATTAAGTAATTTGAAAGAGACCTGATGCATATCTTTAGGAACTGAACGGTAGGTTGAGACATAAGCATTCATAGTCAAAATCATTCTAGAAATAATTGTCACTACTGATTCGGTGGTTCCAATTTCTGTTTCATTCATTTTCTTTGGATAATAACTATCTGTTTGAAAGTAACTTTTTTAAAAAATAAAAGTTGTATATATTTAAGGTGCATAACATGATGATTTGATTACATATACATAGTGAAATGATTACTGCAGTCAAGCTGATTAACATATCCATCTTCTCACATAGTTACTATTTATGTTTGTGTGTGGTTTTAAAGGTAAACTTTAAAAACTAGAAATTGTCATACTGAGTGAAGTAAGTCAGACAGAGAAAGACAAATATCATATGATATCACTCATATGTGGAATCTAAAATAAGGGTACAAATTAACTTATCTACAAAGCACATAGTTACAAATATAGAAAACAAACTTATGGTTACCAGGGGGAAAGGGGGTGTGAGGGATAAATTGGGAGATTGAGATTGACATACACACACTACTATATATAAAATAGATAACTAATAAGGACCTACTCTATGGCACAGGGAACTCCACTCAATACTCTGTAATGACCTATATGGGAATAGAATCTAAAGAAGAGTGTATATATGTATATGTATAATCGATTCACTTTGCTGTACAGCAGAAACTAATATAGCATTGTAAATCAACTATACTCTAATAAATATTAATTTAAATAAATAAATAAAGGGATCAATTGCATATACCCACTCTTTTTTAGATTCTTTTCCCATATAGGTCATATCCATGTGGAAAGAACATATTCATGTTTTTTCCAGGCATTAATCAACTTTGCCCTTCCAAAGTAACTCATATGTTAGCTTCAAGAACTGTATATTGATTTTGCCAGTTGCTGAGCTTTATATAAATGGACTTATGTAGAGAATACTCTTTTGTGTCAGGCTCTTTTTTAACCAACATTATGTTGTTGAGACTCAGGTATGTTATGTGTAGTTGTTTCTTCTTTCATACTTGTTGCTGAATAGCAGTCCATTGTGTGAATATGCCACAATGTATTTATTTATTCTAATGTTTATGGATCTTTGGGTAATTTTCAGTTTGGAGCTATTATGAATAGTTCTGCTACACTCTTGTTTATATGGTTTTGTCCATATATATAGACATTTCTGTTGAGTGTATACCTACAAGTTGAATTGTTGGATGTTAAGGTATAATATATATATATATATATACAGCTCTGTCACCAGGTAATAGAAGTACTAATTCACTTCCACCCACAATATAAGAGAGGAACTCATTCTTTTAGAGATGCTGGGAGCATCATTTGTCATAGATGACTTTTAAAAAGATCATGTCCAGATTGTTTCTAGGATGGTTTCCAATCTTCTGCATAATTAATCAAATTACTTTTAAAGTATAATTTTAGAAAATATTTTCACATGAGTAAAAGTGTTCTTATTTAGTCAAATATATGCACATATAAAAATACAGACATGAGATAGAAAATAGAGAACAATAGAAACTCTAAATTTCATCAGAGCCCTACCTTTGGAAAGTTAGTAGCCCCAAACAGCAGCTTTAACAAGTTAAAAAATTGGTAACAACTGCTATTTGTTTCTTTTCACTGCTCACTTTACTAGAAAACCAAGACCATGAAAAACTTGGTAGAATTGGTTTTCTGTGTTTTTTAAACAAAAACCTTAGGTCTCACTTTTGTATATGAAGTCTAGTCACAGGAAATTTATCTGTAAAGTGAAACCTTTGGATTTTAATCTATAATCTCTCACTGGTTAGAGCAGTCTTCTGTCGCTAAATATGACCTTTTACTTTTAAACAATGGAAGTTAATTTACTTTGGTTTTATTTCATTACATGGTGCTGAGTTAACTCTCTAGAGGTTTTGATACCCCCAGAAATTGGCAGACTAACATCCAGACAGCTGCTCTCTCTTGGTCCGCATGGCTGCCTGGCTATAGTTAAAAATAGTAATAATAAGGTGAGCTTTCTTTTCTTCCTATAAAATGAATAAGAATTGAATTCCTGTAGAGAACACTACTCCACTTGTTGGCAGTCTTGAACTCCTCATTCCCAGGAAGGATTGTAAAAATGTTTTATGTGCAAATGTCACTTGCCTGACATTTTCCACTAATTTTCACTAACTTAATACCCACTCAGTTGTATTGGTGAGCAGTGATTAATTAGCAATGCACAACAATTGCATGAAAGGGAGCAGGAATTTTGAAGAATGTCAACGATGACTTCAATGCCTATCAAAATGTCATCAATGTATTTATTCCATTGCCCTAAGAAAGAAAACGGGATCATCTTCACTAATCAATTATTACTAAAGATAGCTGATACTATATTATTCCTGATACAGGATTTTATAGATAAACAGTAAAATATTTTAGAGCAGTAAGAGACCTCAAGAGGGAGCCTTGTTTAGTTCACTACCTTCAGGCACTTAAAATACAATTATTCCCATTTTCACACTAGAAATTTGTTGTAGATTGACTAGAAGTGGTCCAGCTGTGGTCACTGAACTAGGGAGTAGTGGTAGGAAACCACCTCCACTAAGACTAAAGTGTTCCAGCCTCTGTCTCATGTCACTACAGTTCTTTTGTTTCAGGTGAAATTGCCATTTGTTTCTCTTTCAAATGAAAATGGGAGATTTCAGAGAGAGATTATTAAAATCATGTAAGATACTCTCATATACTACCAGTCAAAGTGTAATTTGGTACAACTTGTTTGGGAAGCAATTTGGCAAGAGCCTTAAAAATGTTTTTATACATTACTCACTAATTTTACTTCTAAAAATACTATACTTAGACAATCAGATATAGGTACAGGGTATTTGTTATGACTTGATTTATGAAAGGGAAAACTGAAAATCTCAATATCCAGTTATAATGCAATGGTTAAGTGAATTGTGTTATAATGATATTAGGGATTATTATGCAATGATTCAAATTTTGTTTTTAAATCAATATTTCATGGCATGGGAAATGATTATAATATGACATTGAGTGATTATAGCATGAAATAAAACTTTAGAGACTCAAGTTTTATGAAAATGCTATATACATATATAAATATGTATAAATAATGAAGAAATTTTATTTTCTTCTTTATAGTTTTTTGATTTCCCATGTTTTGTATAATGAGTGTTAAAATACATTTTAAAGTATGTTCCAAGAATGAATAAAAGAGGATAAACCTTCTTCCTTTGACTCTAGTCAACCATTTCCTTAGAGAATCTTGATTTAACTTCTTGGTTTCTAATTAAAGTATGTAGGCTCATTCTTCTAAGCTTTCTCTAAGCACTAATACCATAATGGATGAAAGTGATGGGGGAAGGAATCTACCTGAGTGACATTTATCAAATGTTCTCTCTATGCTAATATCTAGTTCAATCCTTTCAAGATATACACTACAACTTATATATAAAATAAGATGACTTCCCTTTGGCAAATAGTAATGGATAAATAAATAATTTGTCAGTGAATCCTCATGTCTTTACTGACACATTCTATATGCATTCTATTTACTGGAGCTAAAATGAAAGGGTTTAGTTATAAATGGAAACAAATTTGCAAAGATTTTTGTAGTACACTAAGAACAAGAAAACATCAGAAAGTGACAGATGTTATATTTTATTGCTGGTTGAGCTTCACTCAGGAGCATGGCTTAAGAGCTGGAACTCAACAGTTTTGGATTTTGCTAGTAATTTATCGAGAGGCCTTGAGCAAATCACATAACCTTTATGTTATATACATTTGCGTTTTCTGTAAAATCGGGCATTGGACTAGGAGCAGTGATTTTTCAAGCTTTTACTGTCTGGAAGCTCCAGGGAGTCAGGCACCATGAGAGTTTTAGCTCATGGATCTGGAGGGCCTGCATAGTAGCCAGCATGTAACTAGCATATAACCAGAGCTCAGTAGCTATGAGTTAAATGAATGAATGTGGCCTCTGGAGCCCTGCCTAGGAGTCTGCTTTTCCATCAGAGTTTCATCCAGCATAATTCTGCTTGTATCTGCTTTACATATTGGTCATAAGGTAAGATTTCATTTAAAAAGTAAAGGATAATTTTATTGCTGTAAATAAAATTTTGAAATCTCTAGGACAAAGTCCTTTCAACTCTGTGATAATTTAATGTTACTACAGTGTGCTATTATTTAAAAATACAGATCACAACACCTTTATTCTCATTTTTCCCTTCTATACAGTACCAAATTCTATGATAGAGCTGTATATAAATTGTATTTATGACACAGTGAGAGGTGGTCTTTTTTTTTTTTGATGGATGAATCAGAGGTGACTAGACAGAGAAGGAGATAATGGAGTATGCCAGTCAAAAGGAACAGCATGTGTAAAGGCAAACAGCCATGAGCAAGCATGGCAACTTTAGAGAGGTGAGAAATATCATGTGACTGGGATGCAGGGTTGAAGGAAGGTAGTAAGGGTTGCCCACCATAGAGAGCCTTCTATGCTTGCTTAGGACTTGAGTTTATCTGGTGGGGAAGCAAGCTTTTAGATTTTTAAGAAAGTGAGATAACATGATTATATTTATGTTTTATTAAGAGTTCTCTATAAGGACCTACCATATAGCACAGAAAACTCTACTGAATACTCTGTAATGGCCTATATGGGAAAAGAATCTTAAAAAAAAGAGTCGTATGTATATGTATAACTGATTCACTTTGTTATACACCTGAAATTAACACAACATTGTAAGTCAACTATATTCCAATAAAAAATTTTTTTAGAAAAAACGGTTCTCTAGTCTCAGTGGGTTTTTCTTTGTTTTTTTTTTAATAATTAATTTTTATTGGAATATAGTTTGCTTTACAGTGTTGTGTTAGTTTTTGCTGTACAGCAAAGTGAATCAGTTATACATATACATATATCTACTCTTTTTAGATTATTTTCCCATATAGGTCATTACAGAGTATTGAGTAGAGTTCCCTGTGCTATACAGTAGGTTCTTATTAGTTATCTATTTTATATACAGTAGAGTATATATGTCAATCCTAATATCCCAATTTATCCCTCCTTCCCCCCACCTTCCCCCCTTGGTAACCATAAGTTTGTTTTCTACGTCTGTGACTTGATGTCTGTTTTGTAAATAGGTTCGTTTGTACCATTTTTTTAGATTCCACATATAAGCAATATCATATGATGCTTGTCTTTCTCTGTCTGACTTACTTCACTCAGTATGACAATCTCTAGGTCCATCCATGTTGCTGCAAATGGCATTTTGTTATTTTTTATGGCTGAGTAATATTCCATTGTGTGTATATATATATATATATATATATATATATATATATATATATACACACACACACACACACCACACACACACACACACACACACATCTTCTTTATCCCTTCCTCTGTCAATGGAAGGGAAGAAAAAAGACCTACAAAAACAAACCCAGACAATTAAGAAAATGGCAATAGGAACACTTATATCAATAATTACCTTAAATGTAAATGGATTAAATGCTCTAACCAAAAGACATAGACTGGCTGAGTTGATACAAAAACAAGACCTGTATATATGCTGTGTACAAGAGACCCACTTCAGACCTAGGGACACATACAGACTGAAAGTGAGGGGATGGAAAAAGATATTCCATGCAAATGGAAATCAAAGGAAAGCTGTAGTAACAATACTCATATCAGACAAAATAGACTTTAAAATAAAGACTGTTACAAGAGACAAGGAAGGACACTACATAATGTTAAGGGATCAATCCAAGAATAAGATATAACAATTGTAAATATATATGCACCCGACATAGGAGCACCTCAATATATAAGGTAAATGCTAACAGCGATAAAAGGGGAAATTGACAGTAACACAATAAAGAGTGTGGGACTTTAAAACCCACTTAGACCAATGGGCAGATCATCCAGACAGAAAATTAATAGGGAAGCACAAGCCTTAAATGACACATTAGACCAGATAGACTTAATTGATATCTATAGGACATTCCATCTAAAAGCAGCAGAATACATTTTCTTCTCAAGTGCACAGGGAACATTCTCCAGGATAGATCACATCTTGGGCCACAAATCAGGCCTCAGTAAATTTAAGAAAATTGAAATCATATCAAGCATCTTTTCTGACCACAAAACTATGAGATTAGAAATCAATTACAGGAAAAAAAAAACCTGTGAAAAACACAAACACATGGAGGCTAAACAGTATGTTACTAAACAACCAATGGATCACTGAAGAAATCAAAAAAGAAATCAAAAAATACCCAGAGACAAACGACAATGAGAACATGACAATCCAAAACCTGTGGGATGCAGCAAAAGCAGCTCTAAGAGGGAAGTTTATAGCAATACAATCTTACCTCAAGAAACAAGAAAAATCTGAAATAAACAACTTAACCTTACACCTAAAGCAACTAGAAAAAGAAGAACAAACAAAACCTAAATTTAGTAGATGGAAAGAAATAATAAAGATTAGAGCAGAAATAAATGAAATAGAGACAAAGAAAACAGTAGCAAAGATCAATGAAACTAAAATCTGGTTCTTTGAGAAAATAAGCAAAATTGATAAACCTTTAGCCAGATGCATCAAGAAAAAAAGGGAGAGGACTCAAATAGTAAAATTAGAAATGAAAAGGGAGAAGTTACTACTGACACCACAGAAATACAAAGGATCATAAGAGACTACTACAGACAACTATATTCCAATAAAATGGACAACCTAGAGTAAATGCACAAATTCTTAGAAAAGTACAACCTTCCAAGACTGAACCAGGAAGAAAAAGAAAATATGAACAGACCAATCACAAGTACTGAAATTGAAACTGTGATTAAAAAATTCCAACAAACAAAAGTCCAGGACTACATGGCTTCACAGCTAATTCTATCAAACATTTAGAGAAGAGTTAACACCTATCCTTCTGAAACTCTTCCAAAAAATTTCAGAGGAAGGAACACTCCCAAGCTCATTCTATGAAACGAGACAAAGATCTCACAAAAAAAGAAAATTATAGGACAATATCACTGATGAACACAGACACAAAAATTCTCAACAAAATATTAGCAAACCAAATCCAACAACACATTAAAAGGATCATACACCATGATCAAGTGGGGTTCATCCCAGGGATGCAGTGATTCTTCAATATATGTAAATCAATCAGTGTGATACACTACATTAACAAACTGAAAAATAAAAACCATATGATCATCTCAGTAGATACAGAAAAAGTTTTTAACAAAATTCAACACCCATTTATGATAAAAACACGCCAGAAAGTGGGGCATAGAGGGAACCTACCTCAACATAATAAAGGTCATATACAACAACCCACAGCAAACATCATTCTCAATGGTGAAAAACTGAAAGCATTTCCTCTAAGATCAGGATCTAGTCTCAGTGTTGAGGTTAGATCTTTGGAGCCTAAGGGGTATCTGTTATGATACCTCTTGATCTTGGGTTTGATGAAACTGGCATCATAAATACTCAATTTTTCTTTTTCAGACCATGGCATTCTTCCTTTTTTTCACACTTGGTTTGCAGAATTCTAAAAACGACCCCTTATATACAGCCATAGCTCTTCCAAAGAGAAAACTTATTGTCTTAATTAAGAGTCTACTTTGATTTATTTCTATCCTGACATGAAGAAGGGATAAATAATCAACTTGGGAGTCAAATAAAAGAGGTCACTTTTAACTGAATGTGTTCTACTGAAATGCAATTTCATTTATTTATAACTATGAGATATCCAATGAGGAATATACCAGTGGAGGTTGGATATGACATTCAAGGCAGAGTACATTGAAACTGGGACCAATGGACCAGGTGTGAGAGTCATCTTGCATGATAACTTTATTTTATCACTTAAAACTAAATTTTGCCTTGCTTAAGACACTTATTAGGGCTTTCATATACAGAAAAAATAACACTATACTCATATTTTGATGACAGACACATCGTGATAGAGCACATGCTCTGTATACGGATTGGGAAGGAGCTTGCCACTAGGGGTGACTTTGGTCTATTTTAACACTTAGTTTTAATTTGTCACTTTATAACATCTGGACTTTAATATATCCCATGAATCAAAATAATGAGACAATGTCTTAAGGAAAGTGAAAAAAAACTGGAAAGATGCACTTAAAATGCAATAAAAATCCTCTTTTGATATGCCACTAAACAGAGAATATTGCTAACATTGGAAGATTTCATTTGCAGCATGAATCTTGAAAGAAATAATTAAAAGGGCATAAAATGACTATTACCAAAATGAATCTAAAACAATGAAAATTCTGTAAGGTAAATGGGATAGAAGTAGATTGATCCGTTTTCCCATTAAGCAATTCAGTGCAATGTTTATGCATGTGTGTATGTATTTTAAAATTGCTTTTATGTTTTTTGCTTTCTAGAACCAGTTTCATTTTCAACTTGAGGAAAATATAATATTAACACAAGTTAAAGCTTAAAATGTATTCAGGCTCCTGCTGAAATACTTTCTTAATTCTGCTTGGAACCTCATCAAACAGCCAAGAAACAGAATTCAGGCAGGAGTGGAAAATGAAATAAAAAAAGCAAACTGCTTTTTTAGAGAACTAAAAAAACCAGTAAATTTTGTAGGAATACTCATGTTCAGTAGGGAAAATTAAAACTAGCCTTTCTTTAACTTTTGCCATGTACAAGACTAAATTGGGCTAACTCAAGTTCTTTCATTTAATTCCTACAATGAACCTATGAAATAAACACTGTCATCCCATTTCACAGATGGGGTTTAGAGTCATTAAATAACTTGCCTTAGGTTACAGAGGCAATAGGTGGTAGATTTGCACCCAGACCCATGTCCTCTTGAGGTTGATCTTTTATGGTACCTCTAAGTCATAAGTAATGACCTCTAGGCAGCATATGCTTCCATGTCACCTTGGCAATGCCCCTATCATAGCACTTTTCTCACTGTATTATAATTGTCTCTTTACATGCCTACCTCCCCCTACTTCATGGTTACCCTACTTCATGGTTACCTCCCCCAAAGCAAAGAGCATCTTATTTATCCTTCTAGTTCCAGGAATTTAATGCAGTGGCATGCCCCATAGTAGAAGCCCAATAAGCGCTTATTGAATGACTAATATTGTCAGAAGTCACTAAAAGTTAATATAGTAAAAAAAAAATTTATATTATTATGGAAAATAACTGACGTGGAAAGTGCCAATTGCTTCTATATCCCTGTTAGTGTTCCTTTCCTTAAAGAGGAACTCTTCCAGAAAGATAGATGAACTGATTGCTACTGCATATAGGAATTCAAAGGAGTAAGAAAAAATCCACAAAGATGCTTAAGTGATGTGAAATAGTAGCACAGTACTAGGAAAGGTTAAGGGGAGGGATGCTGAAATCATCATTTAATGAACGGTCTTTACATTTATGATAGGCTCGTCTTCTACACATGGAAGCAACCAGCTTTTCGTTTCAAACAGAAATTTCCTTTTCATTGATAGTGAACCCCTAATAAAAGGAAAGTCAGGGGATAGTCCAAGCCTTAGGTAATTTTTTAAAGGTTAAAATGCAATTAGTACAGGAAAGAAAAACATTTTGCATTAAAACATTATTCAATATAACTTAATGAGGAAAAATCAACTTAGACTTCAGCTTGAAGGATTCAAATTCTATCAAAGAAAAACATTTCTGATTATAAGGAATAGTTTACCAAGGGAGTTGGGAAACGATTCTAAGTGAGTTTGCACATGCATCTTTAAATTGGGCAGGCCTGACTTCTGTAATCATATCTTGCTTGATGATGCTCTGATGATAATGTGAGGATAATATCCATTTTAATCTGGGTCTTTAATTGCCCTGTCTGAAAGCTACAGGGAATAAAAGCTTTGTACCCCTATCTCTCTAAGCATGTTTCTGCCATTTGTTCCCCTTTCTAAAGGATACTTAGAGCTCATTCTGCTGTTGCTTTCAGCAGTCTTTAGGAGTCAAAAACCCGAATGAGCAAGGGCTGCCATGCAACATGATGTGCCCACCTTGCCAGCCTTGACATTGCCAGTTGCCTAAGCCCTACAGAAGGCTGGTGAATATTCTTGTCACTCCCTGAGCATGAATTCATTAGTAAAATGAAAATACATATTTCAGAGTGAAGAAAGCACATTGAGAGAGGAGTTATATCAGCCATGTCAAATTTCATGTCATGTTGCAAAGGTGCTTCTGTTGATTTTGTTGTCTTATAACTGGTTAATACGAATCCACCTCCAATGTGTAGTAAAAGTCCATTATCCTGAATTTTGATTTAGTTACGAAAAAATTCTAAAACAGCAACTAGATAAAATGAATGTCAATGACCTATCTTAGTTGGCTTTTTGATGACATTATATTAAATATTTTTCTGAGACACTTCCTGGCCATTTTAAGACTTTGTTGTCTCTATGGTGAGATCCATACCCCCTCAGAGCTTTAGTACATGGTGCTGTATTATAATAGCCCATATGCTCATCAGCCCATCCCACTGGATTTTTATATCTTTCAGAGCAGAGCTGTGTCTTGTTACCTTTTTCCTTAATACACTGTTTTGCAGACTGTTTCATAGTCAATGAGTACGTTAGATTACTTTTTTTTTTTCTGAAATAGTCCCTCTCTATTTTCTTCTCACTTATGCATCTCTCACTTTCTTCAGGTCCTCTCCATCTGTCCCAAGGACATGAGAGCTGATATCTGTGTTCATCTTAACCGGAAGGTTTTTAATGAGCATCCTGCTTTTCGATTGGCCAGCGACGGGTGTCTGCGCGCCTTGGCGGTAGAGTTTCAAACTATTCATTGTGCTCCTGGGGACCTCATTTACCATGCTGGAGAAAGTGTGGATGCCCTCTGCTTTGTGGTGTCAGGATCCTTGGAAGTCATCCAGGATGATGAGGTGGTGGCTATTTTAGGTACTGTGAACTTTCCTAACATAGTAGCAAACGTGTAACAGTTTTAGAGATTTTACTTCTCAGGTTTCTTAAGAGAAATTCCCTTTGCTTGGTGACTTTGGAAATTGGGTCACTGATGAGATGATGAATCTCAGTGAAAACTAGTAATTCCGTTTCAGCAGAGAACATTAGTATTGGTCATAGCTTAATGGGCTGCATGAGGGTTTGATTAAATTTTCTTTGGCCACATAGGGCAGTGCCTTTTAGACTGAAGGTAATCGCAGCCTAAGGTGGCAGTACCTCCATGTTGGTAAGTGTGAAAATGGCTTGTGAAATGATTGTCAGTTTAGTAACCTGAGTGTTAGTCTCAGAGGGACACTAGAACCCGTGCAGTTCAACATTTCCTTTTAGAGATGTATAAATTGAGGCCCAGAAAACTTTAGTGACTGGCCCAGCTAGTTAGTAAATGAGTTAGGGCTTGAGTACAGATCTTCTTACTCTAAACCTCTCTGCTTCCTCACAGTGGACCTAAGTAGTGAGCTGAAAGTGATGAGGAGGTAAATGAATTTGACCCATTGTACTGGAATAATCACAATGCAAGTAAACTTAGGTTTTTAAAGCTGGTTTTGTCCATCTACATTTATGAATCAGGAAAGTTATTCAGCTAATAGTAAATTTGTTCTAAAATTCAGAGACCTGGTAGATAGTTGCACTGATGAAAAAAGGCAGTGACAGAACATGTGAGTGACAAAATTTTTAAAAATTACATGTTTGGGGACAGTGTAATCCATTTTACATTTTATCTTGGTAAAAAAATTGCTAAGTGATATTTTAGATCATTTTCTGCTCAGATATCTGCAGCATGAATTCCACATAGATAAAAAAAGGAAGCAATATTGAGGTCAGAGGAGAATCATTTCTTGTGTTTTTTCAAGTAAAATAAGTTAGAATTGCAGGATGTCAACTCCCTTTTGATCACATTTTTCATGGCTTGTATCTCATGAAAAAGGAGCTCAATTTTTAAACTATTGGATTTTTTAGCTACTGAGGTCAACCTACCATAGCTTGAATGCCACTTATTCTCATAAGTAAAGACTGACTGATGTATTTTAGAAACTGCAAAAGCAAAATCCAGCCGCAAAATAAAGGACTGATTTCAAAAAACACAATTACTTGGAAAAGACAGAATTGAGAATTGAGAAACAATGACTCTTCATAGGAAAATAGGTTCAGTAAAATTTGTAAGGGTTACAGAAAATGATTCAGTGTTGCAAATGACTGAACACTATTGTTTGTAACCCTTTCCTTAACTGTTGAGAAATAATATTACATTTATGCATAAATTTCTTTTAGAAACTTTTTATTTTTGATTTTTTTTTTTGCAAGGAAAATGCATACAGTACTTAGAGTCAGCACTCTGGGTGTGTTTAATGCTGCTTAGTGCTTGTTCTGCTTTGTTTCTTGGAGTATAAAGGAGTTATATAATCCTTCATTAAAAAGTGTACATTTTGCCAGAACAATCCTTTGTGGTAAAATGGAGTATATACACACTACAACCATTCTTGTTTGCTTAAAGAAGAGGATAAAACACAAGCCCAAAACAGGTGTATTTTTTCCTGCATGTTCATGTCAATGGTGGATGGGAGAACAGACATAAAATATATTACACTAAAGTGAGTACCGTCATGATAAATTACCTCGGCTGTGCACTCATTGTCATTTGCTTTGCCCCATTTTCTTCATGATAGCTTCACCTTGGTAGATTCTTTTCTAAAAAGATGGATGGAGAAAGCCCTGAGTGTAGTACCTCTGGGCTGGATCTGCTAAGCTGGAATCATTTGCTCAGTGAGACAGATAAAGTGTATTTTCTTTTCATTTTAAAATAAAATGGTAGCTGGTTTTGCCCCATGACACAGTAAAAATGAACACAGGGCCCCTGGGTATTGGCCCAGTCTCATCATATAGCTGTCATATTTTATTTCTTTGAATGCATGCTTTTTGTTTATCCTCCTCAAAAATCTTGAGATTTCAGAGACTTTTCATCTCTTGGTTTAATGAGTCAAATTATATATACACATCTCTGGCAATCTTTCTCTATCGTGTGGGCCTCTAACAAAGATTAGTTCAGCCAAAAGGCAGTCAGAAGGTTTTTTTTAAAAAAAAAAATGTTTTGATCTATAAGTGATCTTTCAAAGAGGAGGTAGGTGGGTGGTGGGGAGGCATGGGCTCAAAGGGTCACCTAGGTGCCATGGTGCTGGGCAAAGACAGTGTCCTCATGGAGTCTGTGATTTGGGTCATTGGTGGCGAGATAGTCATGGAGACAAGCTTTGGGAACTCTGCCTTGGTGTTGCACCTTCCGCTAATCTGGCTTTATAGGAAGGCAATCTGAGGAGACTGGACAGAGTATGGACTCATGGTGACTTTCTGCAGGAGATGCAGTGTGATGTCATATGCGAGAGACAACTGCACCACATGCAGTGGTGTGTCTGCCATGGTCTAGATAGACCCTTGTGCTCATATGGTTTACAGGTTCCACCCATGAGGCAGCTGAAGTCCGGTGCCTGCTGCCACCTGTGCTTCACCTGAGGGGCTTGGAACCTGACAGAAGGGCCTTCCTTAACGAACCAGCTTCATGACTTGTAGATCAGTCGTCACACCAGCTCCGTTGTCTGATTTCTCAGTGTGGTTTCCATTGGGGACACATGTTTTCAGATTTTTCTAAACCAAAAATACTTTCTTTTACAATTAAAAAGGTTTTTTGTTTTTTTGTTGAACACTTAAGATGCTTTAACAATGTTTTAGGAAAGGGAGAGGGGAAAATAGTAACTCATCGGCATCACTTCTGACACTTTGTGACTGTTCATTCCTTTTCTACTATTTTTTCTTCTTATCTTCTCATTTTTTGGTAGCCTAATTACAAACTTAATGAAAAGTTGCAAAAATTATCAGCATGTGAAATTTGACATATAGCCTTAGGTTTTCTACCTTACTGAGTAAGTTGATTAGGTCTTCAATATCTTTACTTATTTCTTTTTCCTCTTGATCTATTTTTGAACTGAGAGTGGCATGGTAAAGTATTTTATTATTAAGGTGTTTTATCCATGTCTCTTTGTATCTCCTGTAGTTTGTACCTTATAGTGGTTGTTGCTGTGTTATTTGGTGCGCAAATATTCATATTATATCTTCATTTTGAATTGTGTCTTTTAGCATTGAAATGTGTCCTTTTTAATCATGACCCTTATAAGGGTCAGACAGAAACAGCATCCTCTCCCCCATCTCAGTATACCTCAAAAAAATGAGAATTTGTTTTAAATTGGTCTGATAAATAGGCCTTGCTCTCTCTTACACTGATTTATTTGCCAGTTGAAAGGTAGAAAACTGAAGTCGTTTTAAAATTGATTAAAAATCTCTGAATCCAAAAACCAGGTGCAGTGCATTCTTTTGGATCCTTGCCTCTAAACGGCCTCTTGGTAGGTACCTAATTCTTTAGTGTGTCAAAAGTGTTAAGGTGTTTAATGAATAAGTTCTGAAGCAGAACTAATTAATGGAAAGATAAAAAATGTAGTCAATAAATACCTTCTTTTTTAACACTGAGAGGTGGCTTCAAGTTGTTTTCTAAATAGGGCCTAGGAAGATAATTGCAGTTCATGTCTTTTTCTAATGTGAAGTTCTTTCAGTTCTTACACCTCCACCTTTTTTTTCTTTTTACCTTCCCACTTTTTATGAAACACAAAGAATTCCAAACTAAGTTCATGATGCATACATAACATTTTATATGCTTTAATATCGTTTTGCTTTTTAGTTTTTACCCTATAATTACTTAATGTGAACAGAGTTATTGGTATGCCTAAAATAGCCAGGTTACTTTTAAGTGTCTCGACAAAGTATATTGTACCTTATAGAGACTAGAAAAATGGCATTTCCCCGCTAACTTTAGACCCAACTCCTAAGATATTTGTTTTGCTGCATTCACATTTTGTCTTTTCTCTTCTGTGTTCACTGATTGTTAGAATCATATGGTTGGAATTATTAATATAAGACAATCTGTATCTAAGTCTTTTAATTGTAACTTTAAATTCCCAAGAGAACTATGCTTGTTTATGTAGAGTTTGGATGGAAGCTTAGATGCTCCTATCAAGTTGGGGGAAGAGGGCTTAAGTGAGGAAGGGAAAGACAGAATTAAATGAACTTAATAATATAAAAAGGGTAATTTCTAGAACCTGGGTTAAGATTCCATTTTAATTAGAATCAGTTCATCTCTTATAAACATTTGTGCATTATCAAAGAAAACATAAATTATAGTTCTCAAAATTCAAAATCTGCTTCTTATTTTTATTCCAAAAAGAAAAAATCTGAGATGTGAAAGAATAATATTCTGCTGTTTTGAGAATTTGTGAAAATGTGACTTTTGTGTTGTGGTTAAGATTTCTTCCCATATACTTGTTATTAACAGTCGAGTGCTTCACACTTTAAAGTCTTAAAAGGGCTATCCCCAAGCCCCAGAAAATTATTTTCTTTTGCATCCACATTTCTGTGTTTTGAGATGCTGTACTATGAACCAGGTAGGTTTGCTTTACATATTATGATGATGATGAACTTAGCTAATTTAGACATTTTTATAATAGGCAAACCAGTTATTTGCTTTAAAAAATTGCATGCTTATCTTGTTTTAAACTTTCTAAGTAGTGAATAAAACATTTATCTATGGTTTAAATTATACACTTTAGAGTTCCTCAGCATGTAGATTTTTGGATAAAATATAGTCTTTACAATCTGGTAGTTTAGGCTTAACTTCAAACCCTCTCCCTACTATCCTTCAAAACCAAGTCTTGTTCATTTTGTCTCCTTGGTGTCTCTTTAACCTATCCTTAATGTCCCTCCCCATGACCACTGCTCTTAAAATTTTGGTTCTGGGTTGTGGCTGCCATCTGAAAAGCCTGTCTACTCTCAATCTGTTATCAACTTCAACCTCCAAATCTATGTTATGCTACCACCACAATAATTCTTCTAAAATATAAAGTATCTTGTTAGTTTCCTTGTTAGGATTGTCGTTTTGGCACCTTGGGGATAAAATGTTAGCTCTTAGCATGGCCTATGAAGCCATTTAGGTCTTGGTCTTTGCCCTCCTTTCCAGCCTGATTTGTGCTATTCCCTATTCCTACTCTATTTTCACCACATTGAATGGCAGGAAGGTTCCTAAGCACCAAGTTCTCTTACTGGCAAGCTATTGCATATACTGCTTCCTTTGTTTAGAACATTTTTTCTCCTCTTTTTAATTGTCTGTCTTGTGCTTCTTCATCTTCTTTTACTCTTTCCCTTCTTGCCCTAGTCTGGATCAGACACCTCTGTTCCGGGCTTCTACTTCATGCCTACACAGGGTTCTTAGTCTATCTTTTACTTGTTTGTACTCCTACTGTATTGTGAGTACTTGAAATGTCTTGCTTATTTTTGTCTCTCTGTCATCTGTGATAGGACCTCTTAAATAGGTTCTCAGTAAAGGTTCAGTGAGCAAAATTAGCCAGCACTTTGTTTTGCCATTAAGCAGTTTTTATAATTGTTTTAGTTCTGGGTGCCTACAAAAAATGTGCTGTATTCTGTTGCCATTTTCTTTATGTTTTATCTTGAGATACTGACTACCCTCTGTTTCTCTTTCATCTATATGATTTTAGTAAAATGCATTTCCCTAAGACTCTTGCTTTAGCATAGATCTAGTATGGACTGAGAAAATATTTTCCTACTGTTAGTCAGGAAGTTTGAACAAGGAGAATAAGAAGAGATAAATGTTAAATATCTCAGGCCACTAACAACTCTTTAATAAAACACTCCTTCCTTGTTCTCCATCAGGAACTCCAAGTAGCAAGAAAGAATCTAACTTGTACCCTGGTCATTGACCATGGTAGAAAAACTTTATATCTGTGGAAGGGGATTTGACTTTAATTCCTAAAAGTGACATTACTTTTGCCATCAACTGGAATGAATAGGTCTACAAATTAGAATTAATTTTATTAGAAAATTAACATTTAAGAGTTAAAAGGGGCTTATGGAAAGAAAAATCATATGTGTAGTTAGTAATTGAGCTTGCCTATACTTAAGTAAAATTTAAACTCTATAGTAGTGTTTTGATTTTAAGATTCCCTATCAAAATATTTAAAGTATATTTTTGAGAAATGAAATCCAGACCCCTTTGAAAGTCTGATTTAAATACCAATAGTTGTTAAATACTCATTATCTTATAAGCATTATTACATCAAATTCTCTAATTTACTCTGTGAAACAAGTACTTGCTGTAATCATCTTACAGATGAAAAAACCAAGGCTCTGCAGTATCAGGTGATTCGCCCTAGGTCACAGCTAGAAAATAAGTGGTGGGTATAGGATTTGAACCAAGACTTATCTGACTCAATGTCCATTCTCTTAACCATCACATTACAAATGTGATGCTTTCTTTAACAGGAATTTTAAAATGGAATTTTGAAATTATACAACTAGTTGGTTTAATCTTGACAGAAAATGGAGGGCCTATGTTAACTTTACCAAATTGTTTCCTTTTATTAAAAAAAAATTTTTTTCTAACAACACTAAGTACCACACCAGTGTATGTTACAAAAAACCAAACATGACCCAAGTATAAGATGGTTAATCAGCTACTAAATATCTACAAATATGGTCCTCCTCCAAGTGACTAGTTTACTCCAGGCAGGTGTTTAGGACTGGGGAGAACTGGCTCAGAGTGTGAATCTCATGAGCCCTCAGAACACAAGATGAGGATCTTAAGTTCTGCTTATGGGTCTTTCATCTGGGTATTGGAAGAGTTCAGGGTCCATCTAGTTGGTAGGTATTAAAGTGGAAATGAAGCTTTTAAGAATGCTCCAGGATTGCAGGAATGGCCACAAATCTTTGCAGTTTCTTCCATGAAGAGGTGGAGTCTATGTCTCCACTCATTGAGTTTCTACTGGCCTTGTGACTTGTCTCAGTTCTTAGGCTGAATCCTCTACTCTTCCCTTAAATGCTGACAGTCTCTGGACAGAGTAGGGATGCTTGGCCTGCTTTTCTCATTGCTCTTTTTTTTTTTCCTGTGGTCATGGCATCCATGTACAGAAAGCTTCATCTTCATTTTTGCAGATTTCTTATATCTACCTACCTATCAGTGTCTTGCTCCCACTCTCCTTCTCTACCCTGCCTTCCCCTAGTCAAGCCCATTATTTCATATTTTCTCAAAAAGTATCAAGGATTCTTTTGTCTTTAAGGAATTGAAAACTTAACTAATTACAGGTTTAATAAGTTGGTTTCGTTTTGTCACTAAGAAGATCAAAGCTAGTCAGTTGTAGGTGTTGGTTTACTTGCTTCATGATGCCATTGAGAATTCAGTCTTCCTTTTGGTATACGGAGGGGGAGGTGTTATTGGTGAGTACATGCACATCAAAATTACTTGAATTTTTAAATTTGCAAACTAAAAAACAGATTCAGAAAAATCACAATATAAACATATAACCTAATGAAACTTTATAATCAAAGATCCTGTAACCATTTCACAAGTTAAGAAACAGAACTTTTAAACCCCTGACCCCCTGGAGAAGTCCCACCGTGTGACCCATCCTAAACACCAAGTTTAATTTGCTTATTTCTAAATTTGATCTATCTTTTAAATATTTTTAAATCTACAGTTCCCCCCCATCCCTTTCTTTTCTTTATAATTCTTTGCTGTAGAGCCTGGGCCTTTTGTCCTGCAGAGTTCCCACAATCTGGATTCTGCTGATTGTATGCTCACTGTAGTTCAGCATGTTCCTTCATCCTCTATATTTCCTGTCAGTTAGCAGCTGGATCCAGAGGCTTGATCAGACTCAGGTTCAATCCCTTTGCAAGACTCTAGGTGGGTGTGTTCTTTCATCAGATGACTCGTGATTATCTAGTTGCATTTTTTGATGGTGTTAACAACTGTTGATACTCAATGCCTAGATCCATTAATTCACTGGGAGTTGCAAAATGAAGATGTTCTAATTTTATATTTTTGTTTGTTAGTTGTAATGCTTTTATAGAGAGATACTTCCTCTCAACTACTATTTGGTTATTCAATATTCAGTTCACATAGGAATGGCCACATATATGCTTGATACTTTTCCATTATTTACCAACTTTTAAGATAACTAATTGGTTTCTTATCCTCTGAGGGTACCTAGATAGTTTCTTAAAAATATCCTTATGTACTAATGAATTTAAACAAATGATGAATTTCAGTGCTTTGCAGTTTTGACCATTATTGAAGTGCAAATTGTCCTATCTTTGGCAAGTAAGAGCCTCTTCAAGTTGGCTCCTGAGTCTTTTTGATACAGCAGTCTTTCTTTGCTATGTAGTATGACCAGATCCTCATCTTGTATAATTCTGTCCCACACCTGGAATCAGCCATTAGTCATTTCTCCAAGAAGCTTGAATTTTTGAATTTGTTTTTGTGAAAAATATTTCACAATCTTGGTCCTACAGATACTCACTGCTACTGAGTTGGTCATTGTCTCTTGGTCCATTTAATAAATAAAATGAGGAGAAAAATATTTGTATGTGTGTCTGTGTCTCTCTGTGTGTGTGTGTAGTATGTATATATATATATATATATATATGTATATATGCACACACATATAAATAAAATTTCTCATGAGTTCATACAATATATTTAACAAAAACTGAGTACAATAGGGCTTTATCTATCCGTGTCTATATTGCATCTTCAACTACTTTCTTCCATATTGAGAATGCTGAGGATGATAGAATTAAAATATTGCATAATTGCTCAATTGCTTTATGCCACATTACAAATATAACAACCTCAGAATAACAGTACTAATGCCATCACCACCAATATGATTACTGAAAATACATAAAAAGATTTTTGCATACGCTTGTCCCGTTCTCCCCCACCCATCATTATTTTTAGTAGTTGTACTATCTCTATATTATTGAAGCATATAACCATTGCATACTGTACCCTCTCCCTTTTAACCTTCATTTAGTCTTAATTCTACAAGTAACTGTATAGTTAGTGCTACCACTAGTCTATGTCAGTGTCTCTCTAGGTATTTTGGTTGTATGAAGATTATTCACTAATAGTAGGAAAAATCCATGGGAGCAAAATTCCCTGAGTTCTTTTATATTGGTGATATAGTTTGTGTCCTTTATTCTTGAAAATCAGTTTTGCTGGATATGAAATTCTTGGTTCACATTTCTTCCTAGAGTATTTTAAATGTTACTCTTTCCACCTCACTCAGATCAATAGGCAAATCATGGATGTTTTGTGTTCTGCCATCATATCTTTTGTGTCTTTCTGTCCTCTTTAATCTTGTTGTCACTGCCTTAACTCATGATGAGGTGAATTATGAGGTGAGGTGAAATCATGTATTTGTAATCTGTGAAATTCATATGGCTGTCTCACAGTGATGTAACAGTACTTCCTTTGCCACTCTTCACACTGTCATTAGTTCTGCTATCAGAGCATTGGATAGGCCCTGACTCTCTTTACTTGAAACACTTTTAGTCGTTCGTCTTTGAAATAGGATGAAGCAGACTGTTGCATGGCATTAAATGTTCTCCCTCTTGGGTGCTGTGTTTTCCCTCTAGACATGGTCTTCTCTCTGTGTCCCATAGGTTCCCAGTATTGGGCTAATACTGTTCATCATCCCCTGGGCAGATCATGCTCATGCTGCTCTTTCACAAAAAGTGCTGCTCTTCTCTTGAAGGCTCCGCTGTGATTAAACCCAAACACTACTTTACTTGTGAGGTCTTAACTAAATACCCTCAAATTCAAAACAAATGTTTTTTCTTGTGTGCATTGCCTATCCTGATCCTATAGTACTTATTTTATTCTTTCCTATTTTATCATTTTTTGGACATGTCTCTCTTATTATACATTAAAAATTCTTGAGAACAGGATTTCTATTTCCTGCATGTCTCTATCCCTCCACAGCATAAAGCACATGTTCTAGCTGAAGGGTAGTATTAGAGCTAGGGTTAGGATGCTAGATGTATTTATTGAATGGGGTGAAGAGGACAGCCATCATTTCTCCCATTTGACAGGTGTGAAGTGTGCAAGACTTAGTTATAATATGAACATTATAATAGGCTTCAACTCTAAATGCTTTCTTAGAAAAAGAAAACAGAAGAATTTCAAGATATAACTGCTTTTTAGTTTAGTCTTTTTTCTTGGACTTGTTTTTTATAATATGCTACTAACTTTCTTGATTTGGACACATGTTTGGGTTTCTGTATGTAACCAATTTGTTCTTAACGCTAATAGTGCCAAATTCAGGATTACCAGCCTGCTAATTACCATATCTTCTACCTCCTCAAAGGCAGCTACCATCATCCCTTACTTATCTATCAGGATACTCTCTATTTTTTTACATCTCCTTTTTTCTTTTAATAGATCTTTAGTGGAGTATAATTGCTTCACAATACTGTGTTAGTTTCTGTTGTACAACAAAATGAATCAGCCGTACATATATCCTCATATCCCCTCCCACCTGAGCCTCCCTTCCACCCTCCCTATCCCACTTAGTAACAGCTATTTGGCTCATTCTTTGTGTGTGTAAATAAAAATTCATAAGCTAAATCAGTGATTTTTTTGTAGATAAGAATTATTGGCTTCTCTAAAAGTGTCAAGGTGTATCTGTTATAATTTTTCAACAGAACGACTTTGGACATCAATCACTGAAGATTGGCAGGCACCAATTCTAAATATTTTAAAGATTCTATTCTTACACACCAATATAATTTCTAAAGTTTAATGCTCATCATCTTCTTTCTGTTCTTGTCCTTCAAAATATTACTTTATGACATTTGCTGTCCATAAATAGTCCAAGTCAATTTAAAATCACATAATTTAAAAACTCTTAGTGTTGTTCATTTGTAAATGGATATTTTTGTTCATATGTATTCATAATAAAGTTTATGAGCTGACTACAACAATCAGTTATAGTGAAGGGCTGACTGATAAAAGTAAAAATGTGAATTAAGTCCATTCTGTAGAAGAATCATTAAATAGAGCTATCAGTACAACCTCACATACATTCACAGGAAACTACCTAAGTAAACTTCAAATGCTATATTTTTAGGGATTCGTTGGCTATGGTAGATAGCTGTACTCACTCATGAATAACTGAGATAATTTTTATGAATTCATTTTATGTATGTCATTAACTCACCAAATGATGTGTTTCACATTAAAATAAAAACACTCTGTCTGTAAAACCAGCACGTCAGGGGACCGGCATACCATGATCTGTATTACTCCTTTAATTATGTTGTAACTTTTTGTCTCTGTTTTGTCTTTAAATTTTCCAGTTTTCTGCTCTATGAGTCTTTAACTTTTACTTCTGTTTTACAATCCTGTTTCCTGTGGTTTGAAAGTAAAATACTTCATAAGACTTGATGCAAAGAACTGAGAAAATATAAATAGACCAAACAACAACTTTCATGTTGAGTGTGAGCTTTTCTACTAATTTTAGGGCTTTGGGGGAAGGTTACTTTTCTCAAACTCTGAAATGTTTCTAGCTGAGACTACTTGCACCCAGTGGGAACTGACCTAAAAACTAGCATCAAATATTCTATAGTTATGAGGATGAACAGGGTTTCCCAGTCCTGAAAGTGTGCAAAATCTTTGTGATGAAAAAAAAGGGCGCTTCTCTATTAGATAGTCCATGCATAACCCCATGTCTTCACAGTTGTGATTCCTGCACATTACTCAGTGTAAATGTGCATAATATTTCCTGAAGAAGAACATTAGTCAGCTCATAAATTAACTGATTTACAAGACAACTGTCTTTCCACAAGTGCCTTAAAAGTTTGTTGAATTGAGTGACTATTAGGTGATATAGAAAACTGGATAAAGCAAAATAGTTTGAAATGGTTGATTAATGTCTAATTGATATATTGTGTATCCTAATGGAAATTCTATGTTATAAAACAATTAGTATTGTTTATATGTAATGTGAGTTCTGATGTTTGGAGCAGAATAATCCACATTTATTAATTTTGCTATGCTTCTCTAAATATTTTTAGGGAGAGGATCAGAGGATAAGTTTTACTTTGGTTGAGTCAGTTAACTTTTTGTGTTACTTTTCAGCCTCATAGACGTTTTATTTCCCCATGATAGTAAAAAAGATAAATAACTTAAATTTAAAATTTTTGATAGAAATATGGTGAGAATTTTAATTTCATCAGTTAGGTAAAATAAAACATATAACAGACATTTGAATACCTCCACAATTTAAAATGGTCTATATTGGCAAGGGGAAATTTATGTATATATTGAGTATTTTTTACCTATCGATGATGCACTTATCAATCAATGAATATTTACTCTTCTGCAGATCTGTGTA
Source organism: Balaenoptera musculus (assembly GCF_009873245.2). Taxonomy (NCBI): domain Eukaryota; kingdom Metazoa; phylum Chordata; class Mammalia; order Artiodactyla; family Balaenopteridae; genus Balaenoptera; species Balaenoptera musculus. The sequence continues at coordinate 137,372,841 of NC_045786.1, read as the reverse complement.
CCTGTTTTATTAAAAAGTATAAGGAAAAACATCTGTGAAAATAATTGCTATTTTAAAATAAAAGATTCATTAGAGAAAAATTTAGAAAACAAAAAGTAGAAGGAGGGAAAACAATAAGCACATCACTTGAAGCCAATTGCTGTAATAGCTATGTGCATTTTCTTTTAGTCTTGTATCCCTTTTGATTTTTAACACAATTTATTATCAATCAACAAATTAATAATAACATAGAATATACTATATAGAATAATATGGAATAATAAAACAATATATTTTGGTCCTATCAAGATTATTTTTCTTTAAGAAATTAAGAAATAGTAGACTTCTAATTGAAAATTCTTTTAGTCGTAGAGTTTCAGTTTCATTTTTATGTACTTTATTATAGCTACAACCATAATCATTCTTTGTATCTTTATTTTTTTATTTAACATTATAAAATTTGCATTTCTGAATGTTATTTCTGAAACTAGTTTTAATTCAATATGAATTTATATATAGATATAGATTTCTGTTTTCGTTGGATATTTTATTTATTTATTTTTGCCAATCTGAAGTTATGATTAATAGCACTCCAGTGAATATTACATGTGTTTGTTCTAAATCTTTTGACTGATTCCCAGAAGCGAAATTACTGAGTCAAAGGCACTAGTAATTATTACTGTGGTTACTATACATGAAAATCAAATAGTTGAAAACTGATGAGTACTTATAAATGGGTCAGAGCTTGTATTATAAATGATAACTTGAGAAAAGGTTTCAGAAATGAATCAGAGGGAAATGTAATCATTTTTCTCTCTTCAAGGTAAAAGCCAGTATAGAAAGAGTAGCAGTGACAATAGAGGAAAAGGAACGAGAAGTGGATCAATGCCCTGTTATTTCCATAGCACGGGGGACTAAGAAAATATAAAAGCTGTTGATCTCTTCTGTTTAAAAAATAATACAAGTAAATTATAAGACGTAATAAAACTCATCCATTATCCTGTAATGAGAGAAAACCTACTATTTGATGCATTCGCTTTGTGTGTACATGTGTGTGTTTCTGGGGAGAAGAGGGTGTATAAAATGATATAATACTATATGTATGATTTGATATCCTGCTTTTGTTATTTTATGTAATGTGAACATTTCTCTGTTACTTTTAAAAATTTATGATATTTAGTGGCTGCATAATATTCCATAATTTATTTATTTATTTATTTTTCATTCACATTTATCTTGTTTCTACCTTTTATGGCTATTATAAATATCACTTCAGTGAACATCCTTATAAGCAATTTTGGTACTTCTGATAATGCAATTAGAGTAAATACCTATAATTGGAATTACTAGTTTAAAGGTAATGCCGTTTATGGATTTCTGAAATTCATCTCTGTGGAGGTAGGGTTTATCTTACAAATTTCTACAGTTAAAGTCTCCCTTAGGTTACTTTGATGCTGTATAACCTCAGACACCTTATTTGGCTCTCAGGTCTCTAGTTATCCTTCTTTGGACAAATATATGACTATCGGACATTTAAGTCGTTCATCAGTGTCATGAACTAAAAAGAATTTGGCGAGGGTCAGTTAACAAATGATACTGCTCAAGATTTATTAAATATATATTATGGTTATTTTATGCTGATCATTTGACCACATGGTAGTTTTAACCACCTCCTCAATAATATATATGTTTTCTCTCTCCATACCAGAATGCCTCGTGGTTCTCTAAGGATTTCCAAACTGCCTGTGTAGGGTGGGCAAAGAATCTGTAATCTCACTCAGCCTCAGCCTCTCTCTCTCTGTCTCTCTCTGTGTCTCTGTCTTGTTCTCTCTCCCTTCCCCTCTCTCTCATTTCTCTGGTTACACACTATCTTTTCTTTCCAGTGGTCTGACTGGCCTGAAGTGTTACAAGTAGTCTTTCTTCTTCTTTTTTCCTGTCAGTTCTGACTTTAATCTGAATAATGAGAGCAGATATTCACTCATCTCTGCGGTTAGAGGGCAGAAAGAATAAATCTTCGGTAGTGTGGCTCTAGGAAGATTTTTTTTTTTCACCTAGAAATATTCCCCGTCTTTTTCTCTTTAAAACTTTCCCTTTCCTACAGAAGAACAGAGAACGCAGTTGACAGCCCTTCAGAAGCCAGGGACACTTATGGAATTGCCTCAGCAGAAAAGCCTTTCAGCACTTCATCTCTGAAGCTTCTTCATTTCCCTTTGTTTGGGCAACTAAGTACTCTTGACTCAGGATGGTGAACTATTGATTTCAGGTCACCAGTGGGCGTTGCTCTGAAGTGAATAGTTGATTCCTGTGTTCTAGAATTCTAGAATTTTAAAAAGACATCCACATTTGACTACAGTACAGCACCCTTTATGGAACGGTTTATGGCATAGCAAATCTGGGCTTCCATGTTTTACCCAATTTAGCCTCTTCGGCTCTATTATTATGGACCAGAGCTCTCTCCCTGGCCCTGAGGCCTTGCATAAAGTTTGGCTCAGTGAAAAGAGAAGGATATCCTTTGGGAATCAGTGATGGTGAGGTTTTGTTTGCCTGGAGCACAAGACTTAGTTGCTGAATAATGTATGTTTAACGTATGTTGAGTCAGTTCCAGATTTATAAAGGCTGTAACAGGAGATCCTTGTATATTGCCTCTTACTGTCATTTCTACCAACAGGAGCAGAAGAAGGGATGAACCTAAGAAGTCACCTTTGCTCCTTCTAATCAGAATGCGAAAAGTTAAGGTGGCAGAAGATAATGAAACTATTTGTTAAAATGAGGTTCTTGGCTTCTCTGTTGGATTTCATTTATTCAAGCCACTCCAGATTTCCTTCAAGAACTGAATATAAGATGATGTTACTTTACATATTATATGAAAATGTTGTACATTGTTACATGTATATAGATGGTGTTATATACTTAGACTCCAAATTACGCTAGACGATCAATACCATATATGAAACTGAATAAAAAATCGTGACTAGGATAAAAACAAGTGTAGATACTTGAATATCTATATCTTAATTGTTTTCCAGGGAAAGGGGATGTATTTGGAGACATCTTCTGGAAGGAAACCACCCTTGCTCATGCCTGTGCCAATGTCCGAGCACTGACATACTGTGACCTCCACATCATCAAGCGAGAAGCCTTGCTTAAAGTCCTGGACTTTTATACAGCTTTTGCAAACTCATTCTCAAGGAATCTCACTCTTACTTGCAATCTAAGGAAACGGGTATGTTGTCTGGACCCACTTCCACTTATTAGCATCTAGAGGGTTAGTGCCTTATATGCTATTAGTTGAAGAGTGGTAAAGTGATTTTATTTCATAGTAGCACATTCCCATCAATGTAAAGTGACATGATTTTTTTCCCCTTTCTTTATATTTTGTTTACTTTTTAAAGAGGGGATAAAAACCCTGAGTACATGGGTAAAGATTTGAATCTTTATCATTTAAGTGCAAAATGAAAAACAGACTTGAGGAGAAACAAACTGTACTATAATATAATTAGTTAATTCTTGGGGTTTATAATACTGCCGTAAAATTAATATCAGTGTCTCTTACTTTATTATGTGGATATTTTAAAGCTAGTAAGGTTAATCAAACTGGTTGCCTACTTTATATTCCTGATTCTCTTTACACCCTCCCTCGTATTTAATAGTCAATTCATAAAGCTCATTCCCCATTAATTCTTTCAAACACACTATCTCAAAAAATAATTAGCCATACTGACATATCCTATAAATAGATTTAGGAATCCTTTACTTGTCATGGCTGCTGCAATTTTAATCTTCTTGCTGTTTTCTTTTTTATTGATGAGTGTGGCACAAATTTAATTTGCATAAAGAAATCTCCTAGCTCTGACTTATAGGTCATTGGACATTGGCGAGGGCTCTTTTATTGCCAACAGTGAAATAGACGTTTGGATAACAGCACTTAAGGAATTTCATCTAAGATGATTACCTGTCTATGATGAAGTATTTTGAAATAACAAGCCTTCCTTTCCATTAACCTCTTAAATAGAACCTTCCTGCTAGTTAACATGGAGAAAAAAATCAATCCAAGAGACAAATTAACATCTATACTGCAGCAACAAAGAAATGTGCATAAGTAAGCAAATCAATGTAATTCTCTACTCAGGGTTCTAAGAGAGGATAAGACTTCAGGAGTCGTATTCGTACTAGTGTCACAACACTTGATTTATATTTGAATAGCAGTTTCAGTTTATATTTTGTTAACAAATAGTTATTGAGCATCCACAACCTGCAAGACAAAATGTAAAGAGCTATAGAGAGCATGAGGGCTAAATACACAGTCCCCACACTCAAGGAGATGACAGCCAAGTGCGAATATTACGTGAAATGCAAATATGTGAAACATCTATTTGTACAAGTAATTGAGAGTTAAGGTAATGATAAACCTGGAAGAGGGGTACCAAACAGGGCACCTGCTCATTCATTAGGGAAATTGGAGTCCTGTCTAGTATTACACAGAAATATGTCTCCTTAGGTCTGTGTTCTACCTTCTCTTCTACAAGGCTACCTGGTGGGTATTTGAAACTCGTATGTCTTATTAAATCTTCCCAATATACATTTTGCCAGTTTTAGAATCTTCCCACGTACTACAAGCTTACCAAAACTCAGATCTGTCCTTACAGTCCTCAGGACAGATATTATTTGTCACTGTGCTCCTCAAAGCACTGTTGTCTACACATCATCTCATCTGATGTTTATAATATTCCTGTGGGGAAAAAAGGGCAGTTATTTTCCCTTCAAAACACATGAGGGAACTCAGACCTAAAGAAATTAATATTAAATAACCGACTGATATATTTGCAATGCAAGGTGTCGTAGAGGGATAATTAAGACAACTCACCAGTGGCAAATAAATTTTGGTTCTTCAAGATGAGTTAATCACAAAGCTCTATCATCTCTTTTTCTCTTTCACACATCTGAGCATGTGCATATTACACATGCGCACACACACACACGTTGGTTATAAGAGCTGAGCACACATAGCAGTGTGTCTATCTCTGATGGTGTTAGAGACAGAAAATTTGTGCTGTTCTTTTAATGGGACCCAGGAATGGAGCGCCTGCCTCTGTAGGTGCCGGTGTGCTAGTTATATCACATGGCTTCTTCCCTTGTTCCTTGTTATAACATGTGTCAGGTTTTTTGTTTGTTTATTTTTAAAAAATATTTCCTGCCCTTTTGCAATTGATAGATGGTCTCAATAACTTGAATGTGGGTGTATTGCTAATTAGTGTCACTTTAGTCTCAGAAGAAAAGTATTTTCATAAAGAAGAGAAACTGTAAAAAAATGATTCATGAGAATAGCTACCATTTTGAGAGCCTGTTTTATAGCCATGCACTTCAACATATTTTGCATACAATAATTAATCTTATTAAATATCAACAACCCACAGATGAGGCAGTATAATCTCCATTTCATGGATGAGGAGGTTGAGGTGCTGAGAGTGAGACAGCAAGTTGCCAAATAAATTACGGGTCAGCGTCCATCTCTGTCTGATTCTAAAACCCATATTCTTTCGATTATACCATGTTGCTTTTGTTTGTCAAAATAGCTGACTTTTTCCCCCTACAACAATACCCTACAGACACACTCTCAACAGTGTATGGAGTTTCTCATTCACTCAGTTACTTTAACTTCATTCCCCCATTGAGCTATTAACAGAAAATATTTTGTTCTTATTGCTACTATTTTCAGCATTCTTTCAGTGAACATTGGTTGTGAATCGTAGAATCAAGACTATGTCCTTAGCATGCTAACGATATCTCCTAGCTATCACAACCCTTAATTAAGGGCCAGCTCCAAGTTGGGGGAGCAGATCTGGGGCTCAGGTTTCCAGGCTTCATAGACTACAGCTCTAGCCACATAAGCACATACAGTGGCTCTATAGTGTGTAGTTCTCGGTGGCTGTAGCAGGGAGGAATTTGGTAGTGCTTTAGCTGCTTGTCTCCATCTCCATTAAGGAGAAATAAGACGTTTGTTATGCAAATATAGCTCCCACTAACCATCCTTCTGTCCCTCTATATAAAATTTCTAGACCTATAACTGGTAATTTCATCCAAAACCTAGAGCAGGGGTTGGCAAAATTTTTCTGGCAAGGACCAGATAGTAGATATTTTAGAATTTGAGGGCCATATAGTTTCTGTCTCAACTACTCAACCCCACTATTGTAGCGTGATATTAGCTGTCTTAACTTGGGCTGCCATTACAAAACACCATGGATTGGGTGGCTTCACCAACAAGAATTTATTTCTCACAGTTCTGGAGGTTGCGAAGTCCAGGATCAAGGCACTGGTCAGTTCGGTTCCCCAGTAAGGGCTCTTTTATTTCTGGTTTGGCAATGTCTGCCTTCTTGCTGTGCCCTCAAATGGTGGAGAGAGATAGAGAGAGGAAACAATTTCTCCAGGGTCTCTTCTTACAAAGGCACTAATTTTATCATGAGGACCCTCATGACCTCATCTAAACCTAATTATCTCCCCAGGACTCTTTCTTCAAATATCATCCTACTGGGGGATTAGGGCTTCAACATATCGATTTTAGGGGAACACAATTCAGTCCATAGCAGCAGCCAAAGATAATATATAAATAAAAGGGGATAGTTGTGCTTCAGTGAAACTTTACTAACACAGGTGGCTTCTTATGGGCCTTAGTGTGTCAGTAGCTGAGAGTAGAGGATTGGAAGTTAGATGCAGATGACAGTAGGTATGCAAACAGAATTCTTCCCCTTTGTTAGAAAGCAAATCTCTACTTATTGCCACCCAGCAAGAGGGTCATGATGAAATGGAAAATGCCATATCTAAGAGGTGGTTGCACACAAAAACAAAATCCAAACAAACAAAACAAAAAAAGAGGTGGCTACAGGAGCCAGGTAGATAACACACGTGAGTAAGGCAAGGCTATGTGGCTACGAAGACTGGAAAGTTCACACCATATGTAGAAGGGCAGCTGCTACTCAGTCTGCTTGTACATTGCCTTGGAATACCAGCCCACTGTTGCTTGGTCTGCATATTTTTTTCCAGAGAAGCCAGAAGTATGAATTTTTATGTGAAATCACATTAGTTTGGTAACTAATTTACTTTGTCTTTGAAAACACTATAGTCAAACAAAACAGATCTGCTTGCCCGCGGTCAACTGTTTGTGAACTGAATGGAATGATTTAAAGAACCCCTGATCTCATGATACTAGAAGCCTGAAATTTTTACCTGCATCCTGTAAATTTGGATGAGAAAAATTATTATATCATTATTTTCTTTCATTTCTAAGTGAAATTTAGCCTTCTTTTCAATTATGAAAGTTGATAACAAACTACAGTGTTATTAGAAGTACCAAAAGACATTACAGATATTTTCATAGCATATTGTTTTTGTTGAAGACATCCTAAAATGTTGTTTGCACTCATCAGTACTTAATAATTATGATAGTTATTAGACCTGCTGTGATAATAATGTTACTGTGTTAATAAAAAAAGCACATAGATTACTATCTTGCGAATTAGTTTTAAAATTTGGTAACCGAATTTCAATACAGTATGTTTCCTTTGCAACACTATGTATTTTATTTCTTGCATTTAAAGCAGCTCTTCTGGAATGAGGCCTATTCCACAGGCTTTACCAGACTGCTGGAGATTAAGATCCCCCATATGAGAGTCAGAAACTAGACTAAGTTGAGCAAAAGGACTGGTTGGTATATGTTTTTCAATAATAAGACAGTTCTATAGTTTCCAATACGTTTAAACATATTCAGAAAAGGCATAGGAGAGCAACAGAGGAAGGTTGACTCAATTGCTGATTTTATTTATGATTTATTTATTTTACCTATTCAGGATACCATTTCCTGGAATGACTAAATGGTATTTATTAACTTGAGGACCAGCCCTTAGGGACAGGTCTTGAGAAGGCACACAGCACAACCAGCACAGGTGATATGTAAATCTTAAAGAATTCTAATCAAACGTTAAACGTAATCTCTGCACTTCTGCTCATTCTGCCTCCTGTTACACAATGATCTTTACCATTGTGTAAAAAGAGTAATTGTAGCAAGCCTGACTGCTGGACTTTGAAAGAACTGCTTACCAAGTGGGCCCTTGGCTGGCATCTGAGAACTTGAACTTCAAGAGAGTTCCCACCACTCTAATAAGAGTGGTTCACGGTACCTGCTACTTATCCAAACGGTGTGGCTTATGCTAAACATTTACTTTCCTTCAAGGAGTGTGGCATTTTAGTATGTGCCAGACAGGATACCTGTGTGACTAAACTCCAATAAAACCACTGGACACTGAGTCCATAATGAGCATCCTTCGTGGCAACATCTCACGAGTGTTGTCACAACTCATTGCTGAAGGAATTAGAGAGAGGACACTTGGAGGCGTGTTTATGGAGTGGAGCCCATTGGACATTGATCCAAAATGATGCCAAACTGTTGCTTACCCTTTAGTTGTAGTCTCAAAGAAATGCCTCCACTGTTGCCTCAGAGACTCATCTTGCTCCTGGTTGATACTCCTTTTTACTATACATTTCTGAATCCCTTAGGTCAAGACACAGGATAATCTGGAGCACCTCAACAGTATTCATTTAACCCTTGTATTAGTCTGCTCAGACAGCCATAACAAACTAACACAGTCTGGGTGGTTAAACAGAAATTTATTTTCTCACAGTCTGGAGGCTGTACGTCCAAGATCAAGGTGCTGGCAGGGTTGGTGTCTGGTGAGAACTCTCTCCTTGGGTTGCAGACGGCTGTCTTCTTGTGTTCTCACATGGCCTTTTCTCTGGGCGTGTGTGTAGGGAAGAGAGCATGAACTCTCTGGTGTCTCTTTTTACTGTATAAGGATTCCACTGGATCAGGGGCCTATTCTTATGACTTCATTTAACCTTGATTGCTTCCTTAGGGGCCCCACCTTTAAGTACAGCCACACTAGGGGTTAGGGTTTCAATATATGAATTGGGAGGGCAGGTAGGAAACAAAAATTCAGTCCATAACAACCCTGTTTTTTTAAAATTGAACGTGAAGGAGTCATTTTTAGAAATATTCTAAAATCAACAGTTACGGCTGATATAGGTCTGTATTACTGGGGAAGTGCTGCAGTATCAGTATTCAGCATTGATTTTTGTAACTTCTAAGCAATGCATAATTATCAATACTTGCAAAATATTCTTGCACTCCTACAGTGATTTAAGATTCCCGTTTAAACTTAGAAAAATTTCCAAGAATGACCAATACCAATTCTAAATTGGAAAATCAGAAATAGAGGTACCTGTAGCATTCTTTTCACCCCGTAGAGCCAGAGTCCTTTTCCACAGGTGGCACTGTTTTTAAGTAGAGTGCAGCTGAAGCCACCTGGCAACTTTATGGATGAGTGTGTAGTACCAGTCCTATATTTTAATGTTCCAGTGGTAAGAAATAGCGGTTTAGACTCACTCTTGAATTAGCACAGGCTCAGAACTAAGCAATGGTTTTTCTTTCCCGAAAGCATTCTCATCATGGGAAATCCAGTGGTACAGAATGTCTTTTTTTCTGTAAGCAATGAAGCATCTCTACAGCAATTACCTTCTGTGGATGGAAAACATACTGAAATTGGATATCAAATAGGCCTAAAGTATTTGCTTGGTGTATATGTGGTGCAAACTACATGTATTTCAATGGTCATTACTGGCATCTTTGAAGAAATAGTCTAGGAATGTGATAATGGGAGTTCCAACTTCAGTACCTTCTTCTCCCGCACCCCCCCGCCATATCAGCTAAACAAAATATGGGAGCACATTCATTCCACAAATCCATGTTTTTTATCCCATGAAAAAGACGCTAGTAAAAACATTGTCCACAGTTGGAACAAAAGATATATGGTCTCCATAAAACTCAAGTATTCTATAGTATCTACACTTACTTTTCTCACAGCATTGATTGCGGTACTTTGGTTTCCTATTTACGTTTTTGTTTTTTCAACAGAACAATAAGCTTCATAAAGTAGGTATTTTCTGTAATCTCTTTATTGCCGATGACCAGAAGAGTGCCTGTAGTGCCTGCTAATTGAAGGAATGAAACGTGAATCAGACACGTTGCCCAGCACAGAATAATCGCGGTCATTTAGAGAAGCAAATGGTACCCTTGACAACTTTGGCAAAGAGGCCTTATGAAAATAGGATTATGAAAATGACCATTACTAATAGTGTTAAATCACAATTAGAGTTAACTTCCAGCTGCAGTTTCTAACCATTTATGCCTGCAGATTCTGCACAATGCTAGTGCTTCCAGAATAGTACAACAATTTTATCACTGTTGCGTGAATTAAGATCGCCTGATGCCAGGGGCTAGATTTACCAGGATACTGCCTTAATCTCATTCTAAATAACTTTGAAGAGCAAACTTTTTTCTCGAAGTTTCCTTTGAAGAATCTGTATACCACACTTGAATCTGAACAGGATGTTGTTATAACTCTCATGACCTCAATTGAGCATCAGGAGTGCAGATTCACTGTGAACTACTGGCCCTGCTGGCAATAGCTCTGCTTATACATTATGGTTTGTAGAACTTTCACCTCTAAACTGATGTAGTTTGCACACCACAGGCATTATCTCATTTGAGCTTCAAATCAACACTGTAGGGAAGTGAACAAAGAGAGATAAGGTGGCTTGCTCATGGCCACAGAGCTGATACTGCTCTGAGGCTCCAGCCTCAGTTTCCCAACTCCAAGCGGCTCTCATTTCACTGATGGTGGTAAAAAGGAGCAGACTTTCAGCAATTCCAGAAGTTTGTCATGTGCATTTAGGTAAAGCAGAGACCTAATTATGCAGTCTTTTGAGCCCTTAAGCTGCTTCTATTTAGAGCTCTCTGTTGGTCTGCTTCCAGATCGAAAAGAAACTTTTCCACATTTAGTTACCAGGACATAGGTTCACAGATCTCTCACTCTTCAATAATGCCTCCAAAGCAGTCAGTTAAGGACGGAGTTTCCTAAGTTTTAGAGTGGGGGCTAGATTCAATAATTTACCAACATAACTTGACAGTAGATTATACTGTCTGTTTGACAACTCTTTCCAACACTAGAGTTTATTCTGATTGCAAGAAAGTATGTATAGCAGTAGTAAACAAGAAGGAAATGAATAAGCCTGAAATAGACTGAAGAATATTCAACTAACATAAGAAGGTAGACATTTTATAAATTATTTTTCTTGGGAATTCTCAAAGTAGCCAACAATCACTTGAAACAATCCTTTGTTTCATTTTAGAGCTGAATTCTGCCTTACAGTAGTGCCTTTCTAGGAGTATCATAACTGGATGCCAGACTGTTTATTTCCAATATGTCTACCACTTCTGAATTCTCAACAATTAATATTTGATGAGGGACCACTGAAAGCCTGGTGCTATATCACGCCATCTTCATTTAAAGGAAAATATTCCTTTTGAATTAAAAAGCAAGGATTTCTATTAATATTAAGGCTGAAATGTACATATTTTCTTCCCTAATGCCTTTGGTATTGATTTAAATTTGGAATGCATGCAATTTTTCCTATCCTAACTTGTTATTTTCTTTTGTCTCTTTTTCCTTCCCTCTTCTGGAAAAAGAAGTTAATGGATGTGGTCGTATGTAAAATATCAAATTTGGATCTGTTTATGGATCTGTATTTTAATGAATTTTTAGGCAGAGTTCTTTTGGGGGAGTTCCTTCCTCCCCAGTCCCCAAGACAACACCTAAATTTGATCATATAGTTTGTTATTATAGGGATTTCTTCCCTTCACTTTTTAAGTGGGATCCACTGACTCAGCCTTTTCTGTCCTCTGAGGTACCTGAGAAAATATAGAGCTCAAAAGACATGTGTTCAAAAGCCTTCCACGCTGATTTTGAGAAGTAGCTTTGTAACACTTTATAACAGGACATATTTTGAGAAGAATTTGGTTAGTCAGAAGAGGGGTTTCAAGATGCTTATTGTGAATTCAGAGAATTCAGATTATTGCCAATAAAGTAAAATAAATATTGTAATAAAACATATCAGTTTATATAAAATAAAAAGCCTTTTAAAGCATTATATGCATTTTACAAATGCAAAAATGGAGAACTGCTCTGTGGTTAGACTTAATTTGTAATAGTTGACTGTTATGACCCAAATAGAATCTGCCTTCCTGGAATGTCCATTTTTTTTTCCCAGCTGGGAGGTGCATTTCACAGATTTTGACATTCCAACCAACTAATCTTTTCCCAAAGGAATCAAATCAAGTTGTTCTACTAAATAGGCAGAGACACTCAGTTGACCCAGAGAAGCTTCAGTATTTTCTCCCAGAGAAAGGCCTTCATTTTCTGCCTCTTCTTTCTGAATCAGGTTATACTTGATTCATCCAACACTTTTAGGAGTTGGCATTGATTTTACTGGGGTTTGTTCTATGTCCGCAGTTCTATCCTCTAGAGAGTGATGTCATCAGTAGAAGTTCAGCAGAGGCACTTTCCCTTAGAAAGCTCACACTCTGGAATGGAAACTGCAGAGTAAAAACTGTTACTGCTAATTCTGCATGTAAAAAGTAGCCAGTTTTCCCTGAAGGCAACACAGAGAGGTAATGTGGGGCATTGAACCCTGCCCAGGAATTTGCTTCCCTCTTTTAACAGCTGCCTTAGCAACTAGTTGAGATATGGTTGTGGATGGCATCATAATTCTAGCATGTTAAATGGGTGACATGTAACACAGGTCCTTTGAAAGTGAGTTTACCGTGACAAGAAGATACGTGCCCCTTCCTGAGTGAGAAAATAGTGTTTCCTAATGCTTGGAAATTCAGAAACCAGAATGTAGGATGACCTACTTAGCTACTGTAGAGTGTGCTGTCACAGGGGGAAGGGTCTGTTATGCCAGCAAAAACCAAGCATGGAAGATCAGATCCAGCCTGCTGGATTTACGACTCCATAAAAGGAGGCTGACTGCTGGCTTGTTAATAGCAACGTTCCACACCTGGCAGTCACAGAGTGGCTTGTTACTGAAATCACACACTAGGAGGACTTTTTCTGAAGGCTGTTGGGAGTGAGTATGGGGTGGGGAGCAAAGAAAACTGCCTGAAAGGGCCTCATCCCCTACATTCTAATGCAGCTGACTTCTCCAAAGTGTTTGCAAAAAAGGGCTTAATGTGGACCTTTGCTCTGGTGAGAAAACAATGAAAGTAGATTTGTTTTGTTCTTTTTTTAACATCTTTATTAGAGTATAATTGCTTTACAATGGTGTGTTAGTTTCTGCTGCATAACAAAGTGAATCAGCTATACATATACATATAGCCCCATATCTCCTCCCTCTTGCGTCTCCCTCCCACCCTCCCTATCCCACCCCTCTAGGTGGTCACAAAGCACAGAGCTGATCTCCCTGTGCTATGCGGCTGCTTCCCACTAGCTAGCTATTTCACATTTGGTAGTGTATATATGTCCATGCCACTCTCTCACTTTGTCCCAGCTTACCCTTCCCCCTCCCCGTGTCCTCAAGTCCATTCTCTAGTAGGTCTGCATCTTTGGATTTGGTAGTTTTGCCAAGCTGAAAAATCTCTGTTGTTGCATTCCTAGGTCATTCTACTTGGCACACTCCTTTTAGAGGGGTATTTTAATTATGAACCAGAAATTCTGTGGAGGTTGACAACAGTAATGAAGCTCAAACAATGCAGAAAGAGAGAGAGAGAGGGAGAGAGATGACTTTAAAAATTCAAAAAATCAATCAGGGCAAGTCTGTCAGCAGAAAAGACTTGCAACAAATGCAATTATATGAAAGTGTATCTGATGCTTGGAGGGTAAGCTGGGTTTACTATACCAAACAGGATACAAGAGATTTGGATTTCCAGCTTTTGAACAAACTTTATAAAACAAACACATCAATCTCTTTCTGGAAGCACAGGCACCGCTGTATATTCCAGGGTCAAATATCCATATCCCAGAAATAAATTCATAATTGATGCCACAGAACTTTGAATTATTCAGGCATTTTCTCATTTTGTCCAAATCCTCTTTGAAAAAATATGCCCAATTTAAATATGCTATTCTAGTCTAGATTTCAGACAGTGTTCAACATCAGATGTGTTCCAGTTTGTCAAAGATGCAGTTGATTAATTTTGATTAAAGAATATCAGAAATGCAGTTAATACCTCACCAAAATAAAGTCAAGCTAAAATAAATGACCAGGGTGGACTTCCCTAGTGGTCCAGTGGTTAACACTTCATGCTTCCACTGAAGCGGGCACAGGTTCGATCCCTGGTCGGGGAAGTTCCGCATGCGGTGCGGCCAAAAAGAGAAAAAAAAAGGAATGACCAGCCTTATAATAAAGGCAAAGTATAGCAATTCATACAGCAAAAAAGTGGTTATTTTAAATGCAAGACAAAGGCAAAGGTATTCCTTTATTGAATTATAAAAAGCCTTTTGTTCTCAAAACTTAAAATTTGAGATCACATTTTTAAAATATGAAACAGTGAAATCATCGAGATTTAGACAGATGGAGGAGAGCTTGGGAAAAGAATATATTACGAGGAAAAAGATATGTGCCACTTGAATTGCTATTTTATAAAAGCACCTAGTCACCTATCCTATGACTTCAGCTCCCTCCTCAAGGATCAGCTGTGCCAGCCCCCCCATTCGCCTCCCCACTTGCTCCAGCTCCACGTGATCTCTTCCTTCTCTGTACTCATGTACCACCCACCACTGTGTCATTTATTCAGTATTTACTGCATGTTGCTTTGTAGGGTTATACGTATTGAACAGATGCCCTGTCCCCATACATTGACTGTTAAGCTCTTAAAGACAGAGAAATGTTTATTATCCCATACATCCGACTATTCTTTGTGCTCCAGCACTCCAGAGACATTTGTTGATTGAATGACTGAGTACTGATACTGCAGAGTTCATTACTTCAAAGCAATGTGTGCTGCTTCCCTTTCTGGCAGCAGAACCCGATACCCATGGGGGAATAAGTACTGAGAGTAAAGTAGCAGGAAAAGAGGTATCCAATTTCTTATTTTTTACAATTCTGATAACTACTGGGATCATTTTGGATGTATCTTTAAGAAGAATTTGCAAAGATTACATTTTTGAGGAATTAAAAACATTCCTTGGGAAATTAAAGATAAAAAATGTGGACTTGCCATTGGATTAATATAAGCAGATACATTTTAACTAGTTAAAACCTGTCCAAAGATAGTAAGGGGAAACGGTAATATTTGGGACTCTCCAAGGGGTACCTGAATTCTCTCTTTGCCAGCAGTAGGTATTGAATTTAGAATGAATCTTTGGTTGTTGTTTTGGTGAAAGGAGAAAAGGGGAAAACATGTCCCAAACACATGGCTCCTTCTCTCTTAAACAACTACAGGCAGGAAAAGTGGACCACAGCTTCCACCCAATTCAGAAATAAAAGCAATTTTGTTTACACCCATAGTCAAAGAGAATCTATACTCTTTCATAAGGAATGTTCCAAGATCTGTCTTTGTAAGAATTAGAGAGCCAGCTTCTGGTTCAAGAGTATGATCTTGGGCACATGAGTTTACTTCCTATGTCTCAGTTTATACATCTGTAAAATGGTATAATAGTCAGTAAATATGCATGGAGTACCTCTTAAGTGCCAGGTACTTTTCTAAATCCAGACTATTTGGAGTGAATAAAACAGATAGGTTCCTGTCCTCATGGGGCTTAGGGTCTAGTACCCTCCTCATAGAGTTGTTGTGAGTGTTAAATGCATAGAGACCATCCCACGTGAGGCCTTAGTGAAGATTAGTGGTGCTGATGGGGAAATTGGTGGTGATGAAGATGTTGTGAAGGATGCATTTCATAAGTGGCAGTGCCAGACTGGTGCCCAAGACCCTTTCAAAATTCTAATGGGAAGAGAAGGTCAACCTTCTCTTCCCATTAGAAGAGAAGGTGCCCAGTCTCAGTATTACTGGAGTCTGTCAGTCACTGGTGATATGAAATTAAGAGCAATGTTAGCAAGGTACCCAGGTCTGATCTCTTTAAGAAAGTAGAAGGATCCCCTCTTAAAAGCCAAATATAATATGTACTGGTGAGGAATTCCATAAGCAGCAATGGGATATGCTGAGAATTGTGGAAATAATGCTTTATGCTTGCCCAGAATAATGTTGACTTTTCCAAAAGAAATGGCCTAATTTTCTTGCTGTTAACACTAAACAATATTTACCTCTGCCTTTTTCTAACTTCACAGATTCAACATAATAACTTCTATTAGGGGTAAATCTCAGTTGTGGTCCCTAACATTGATGAAATGATTTGGCTAATGATACATATTAAGAGAACAGGCAGGGGTTTGTGATGTCAAGTCCAGTTCTTGGCCCTTTTAACCCATGGATTGCATTTCTCTAATCTAAGTTAATGAACACACTTCCATGCTGTTTTGCTGTGTGTGAAGATGAGCATTAGCAAATTTTTATTTTTATTTTATTTTTTTCACACACACACACACTGTATTTTATTTTTACAAGAGATAAATAGACTGACACCAAGCATTGTACATGGATGACCACAACAAAAGCAACAATGATTGCAATTACCAAACATGAAACACACTCATACTATGTCATAATATTGACATTCAGTCCAGTAATCCTCCACTGTAACAGCTCCTTTACTTTGCAGTGAAAATTGATTTGTATATTCTTTGCCTCTGAGTCCTTGTGGGATTTTTTTTTTTTTTAATTCAGACAGAAAGTCACAAAAATTATACTCATCCTCATCAGTTCACTCAGTCCCATGTAATTAATTTATTTTTTCATCTTGATCTTTTGTTAGCACTTTTATGAGTTCATCAGTTTTTCATTAGAGTTCTGAAAATGCTTATTCATTCAGTTCAGTAGTACAGTCAGTTACCAGAAACCTGTACTTGTCAGAGTCTTTTCCATGAATTTCTTGAAGATGAAAGCCTTTTATAGGAACATATTTGCAAAAGCATCACAGTACACCCAGAACTGTCTGTAAATGACAAAAGACTTTAAAATGACCACTGTTAAAGATTTGATGAAAGTTCATAATAATGAAGTTGATAAGAAAATTAGTTATTTCTGAGATATACATTTTAAAGTAATAACTAGGATTATTACTTATAACATTATACCAGAACATATAAGATTTTTAGAAATTTCATATAATGTCTGAAACATTTATATTAACATATTTCCATACATATTTCCATACAAATACAAATATAAGATTTTTAGAAATTTCTTGTAATGTCTGAAACAATTTATATTACATATTTCCATACAAATAACCCATGAAATTTTAGTATTAGTTGTTTTGTTTGTTTGTTGTTTTATACTGCAGGTTCTTATTAAGCATCAATTTTATACACATCAGTGTATACATGTCAATCCCAATCGCCCAATTCAGCACACCACCATCCCCACCCCAACCACAGTTTTCCCCCCTTGGTGTCCATATGTCCATTCTCTACATCTGTGTCTCAACTTCTTGCCCTGCAAAACCGGCTCATCTGTACCATTTTCTAGGTTTCCACATACATGCATTAATATACGATATTTGTTTTTCTCTTTCTGACTTACTTCACTCTGTATGACAGTCTCTAGATCCATCCACTTCTCAACAAATGACTCAATTTCGTTCCTTTTATGGCTGAGTAATATTCCATTGTATATATGTACCACTTCTTCTTTATCCATTCGTCTGTTGATGGGCATTTAGGTTGCTTCCATGACCTGGCTATTGTAAATAGTGCTGCAATGAACATTGGGGTGCATGTGTCTTTTTGAATTACGGTTTTCTCTGGGTATATGCCCAGCAGTGGGATTGCTGGGTCATATGGTAATTCTATTTTTAGTTTTTTAAGGAACCTCCATATTGTTCTCCATAGTGGCTGTATCAATTTACATTCCCACCAACAGTGCAAGAGGGTTCCCTTTTCTCCACACCCTCTCCAGCATTTGTTGTTTGTAGATTTTCTGATGATGCCCATTCTAAGAGGAGTGAGGTGATACCTCATTGTAGTTTTGATTTGCATTTCTCTAATAATAGTGATGTTGAGCATCTTTTCATGTGCTTCATGGCCGTCAGTATGTCTTCTTGGAGAAATGTCTATTTAGGTC
Organism: Balaenoptera musculus; assembly: GCF_009873245.2. Lineage (NCBI taxonomy): Eukaryota > Metazoa > Chordata > Mammalia > Artiodactyla > Balaenopteridae > Balaenoptera > Balaenoptera musculus. The sequence goes on along the minus strand of NC_045786.1, from coordinate 137,354,798 downwards.
TTCTGCCCATTTTTGGATTGGGTGTTTGTTTCTTTAATATTGAGCTGAATGAGCTGTTTATATATTTTGGAGATTAATCTTTTGTCCGTTGATTTCGTTTGCAAATATTTCTCCCATTCTGAGGGTTGTCTTTTCGTCTTGTTTATGGTTTCCTTTGCTGTGCAAAAGCTTTGAAGTTTCATTAGGATCCCATTTGTTTATTTTTGTTTTATTTCCATTACACTAGGAGGTGGATCAAAAAAAGATCTTGCTGTGATTTATGTCAAGAGTGTTTCTTCCTATGTTTTCCTCTAAGAGGTTTTATAGTGTCCCGAGTTCTTATATTAGGTCTCTATAATCCATTTGAGTTGTATTTTGTGTATGGTGTTAGGGAGTGTTCTAATTTCATTCTTTTACATGTAGCTGTCCAGTTTTCCCAGCACCACTTATTGAAGAGACTGTCTTTTCCTCCATTGTATATCTTTGCCCTCCTTTGTCATAGATTAGTTGACCATAGGTGCGTGGGTTAATCTCTGGGCTTTCTATCTTGTTCCATTGATCTATGTTTCTGTTTTTTGTGCCAGTACCATATTGTCTTGATTACTGTAGCTTTGTAGTATAGTCTGAAGTCAGGGAGTCCTGATTCCTCCAACTCCATTTTTTTTGCCTCAAGACTGCTTTGGCTATTCGGGGTCTTTTGTGTCTCCATACAAAATTTTAAGATGATTTGTTCTAGTTCTGTAAAAAATGCCATTGGTAATTTGATAGGGATTGCATTGAATCTGTAGATTGCTTTGGGTAGTATACTCATTTTCACAATGTTGATTCTTCCAATCCAAGAACATGGTATATCTCTCCATCTGTTGGTATCATCTTAATTTCTTTCATCAGTGTCTTATAGTTTTCTGCATATAGGTCTTTTGTCTCCCTAGGTAGGTTATTCCTAGGTATTTTATTCTTTTGTTGCATGGTAAATGGGAGTGTTTTCTTAATTTCACTTTCAGAGATTTTTCATCATTAGTGTATAGGAATGCCAAGAGATTTCTGTGCATTAATTTTGTATCCTGCAACTTTACCATATTCATTAATTAGCTCTAGCAGTTTTCTTGGTGGCAGTTTTAGGATTCTCTATGTATAGTATCATGTCATCCGCAAACAGTGAGTTTTACTTCTTCTTTCCAATTTGTATTCCTTTTATTTCTTTTTCTTCTCTGATTGCTGTGGCTAGGACTTCCAGAACTATGTTGAATAATAGTGGTGAGAGTGGACATCCTTGTCTCGTTCCTGATCTTAGAGGAAATGCTTTCAGTTTTTCACCATTGAGAATGATGTTTGCTGTGGGTTTGTCATATATGGCCTTTATTATGTTGAGGTAGGTTCCCTCTATGCCCACTTTCATGGAGAGTTTTTATCAGAAATGGGTGTTGAATTTTGTCAAAAGCTTTTTCTGGCATCTATTGAGATGATCATATGGTTTTTATTCTTCAATTTGTTAATATGGTGTATCACATTGATTGATTTGCGTATATTGAAGAATCCTTGCATCCCTGGGATAAATCCACTTGATCGTGGTGTATGATCCTTTTAATGTGTTGTTGGATCTGTTTGCTAGTATTTGTTGAGGATTTTTGCATCTATATTCATCAGTGATATTGGTCTGTAATTTTCTTTTTTGTAGTGTCTTTGTCTGGTTTTGTATCAGGGTGATGGTGGCCTCATAGAATGAGTTTGGGAGTGTTCCTTCCTCTGCAATTTTTTGGAAGAGTTTGAGAAGGATAGGTGTTAGCTCTTCTCTAAATGTTTGATAGGAATTCACCTGTGAAGCCATCTGGTCCTGGACTTTTGTTTGTTGGAAGATTTTTAATCACAGTTTCAATTTCATTACTTGTGATTGGTCTGTTCATATTTTCTATTTCTTCCTGGTTCAGTCTTGGAAGGTTATACCTTTCTAAAAATTTGTCCATTTCTTCCAGGTTGTCCATTTTATTGGCATAAGGTTGCTTGTAGTAGTCTCTTAGGATGCTTTGTATTTCTGCGGTGTCTGTTGTAACTTCTCCTTTTTCATTTCTGATTTTATTGATTTGAGTCCTCTTCCTCTTTTTCTTGATGAGTCTGGCTAATGGCTTATCAATTTTGTTTATCTTCTCAAAGAACCAACTTTTAGTTTTATTGATCTTTGCTATTGTTTTCTTTGTTTCTATTTCATTTATTTCTGCTCTGATCTTTATGATTTCTTTCCTTCTGCTAACTTTGGGTTTTGTTTGTTCTTCTTTCTCTAGTTTCTTTAGGTGTAAGGTTAGATTGTTTACTTGAGATTTTTCTTGTTTCTGTAGGTAGGCTTGTATAGCTATAAACTTCCTTCTTAGAAACTGCTTTCGCTGCATCCCATAGGTTTGGGTCGTCGTGTTTTCATTGTCATTTGTCTCTAGGTATTTTTTGATTTCCTCTTTGATTTCTTCAGTGATCTCTTGGTTATTTAGTAACGTATTGTTTAGCCTCCATGTGTTTGTGTTTTTTACGTTTTTTTCCCGTAATTCATTTATAATCTCATAGTGTTGTGGTCAGAAAAGATGCTTGATATGATTTCAATTTTCTTAAATTTACTGAGGCTTGATTTGTGACCCAAGATGTGATCTATCCTGGAGAATGTTCCGTGCGCACTTGAGAAGAACGTGTAATCTGCTGTTTTTGGATGGAATGTCCTATAAATATCAATTAAATCTATCTGGGTCTATTGTGTCATTTAAAGCTTCTGTTTCCTTATTATTTTCATTTTGGATGATCTGTCCATTGGTGTAAGTGAGGTGTTAAAGTCCCCCACTATGATTGTGTTACCTGTCAATTTCCTCTTTTATAGCTGTTAGCAGTTGCCTTATGTATTGAGGTGCTCCTATGTTGGGTGCATATATATTGATAATTGTTATATCTTCTTCTTGGATTGATCCCTTGATCATTATGTAGTGTCCTTACATGTCTCTTGTAACATTCTTTATTTTAAAGTCTATTTTATCTGATATGAGTATAGCTACTCCAGCTTTCTTTTGATTTCCATTTGCATGGAATATCTTTTTCCATCCCCGCACTTTCAGTCTGTATGTGTCCCTAGGTCTAAAGTGGGTCTCTTGTAGACAGCATATATATGGGTCTTGTTTTTGTATCCATTAAGCCAGTCTATGTCTTTTGGTTGGGGCATTTAATCCATTCACGTTTAAGGTAATTATCGATATGTATGTTCCTATGACCATTTTCTTAATTGTTTTGGGTTTGTTCTTGTAGGTCCTTTTCTTCTCTTGTGTTTCCCACTTAGAGAAGTTCCTTTAGCATTTGTTGTAGAGCTGGTTTGGTGGTGCTGAATTCTCTTAGCTTTTGCTTGTCTGTAAAGCTTTTGATTTCTCCATCAAATCTAAATGAGATCCTTGCCGGGTAGAGTAATCTTGGTTGTAGGTTCTTCCCTTTCATCACTTTAAGTATATCATGCCACTCCCTTCTGGCTTGTAGAGTTTCTGCTGAGAAATCAGCTGTTAACCTTATGGGAGTTCCCTTGTATGTTATTTGTCATTTTTCCCTTGCTGCTTTCAATAATTTTTCTTTGTCTTTAATTTTTGCCACTTTGATTACTATGTGTCTCAGCGTGTTTCTCCTTGGGTTTATCCTGTATGGGACTCTCTGCACTTCCTGGACTTGGGTGGCTATTTCCTTTCCCTTGTTAGGTAAGTTTTCGACTATAATCTCTTCAACTATTTTCTCTGGTCCTTTCTCTGTCTCTTCACCTTCTGGGACCCCTATAATGCGAATGTTGTTGCGTTTAATGTTGTCCCAGAGGTCTCTTAAGCTGTCTTCATTTCTTTTCCTTCTTTTTTCTTTATTCTGTTCCGCAGCAGTGAATTCCACCATTCTGTCTTCCAAGTCACTTATCCGTTCTTCTGCCTCAGTTATTCTGCTATTGATTCCTTCTAGTGTAGTTTTCATTTCAGTTATTGTATTGGTGATCTCTGTTTGTTTGTTCTTTAATTCTTCTAGGTCTTTGTTAATCATTTCTTGCATCTTCTCAATCTTTGCCTCCATTCTTATTCTGAGGTCCTGGATCATCTTCACTATCATTATTCTGAATTCTTTTTCTGGAAGGTTTGCCTATCTCCACTTCATTTAGTTGTTTTTCTGGGGTTTTTTCTTGTTCCTTCATCTGGGTACATAGCCCTCTGCCTTTTCATCTTGTCTATCTTTCTGTAACTGTGGTTTTTGGTCCACAGGCTGCAGGATTGTAGTTTTTCTTGCTTCTGTTGTCTGCCCTCTGGTGGTTGAGGCTATCTAAGAGGCTTGATGGGAGGCTCTGGTCGTGGGTAGAGCTGACTGTTGCTGTGGGGGTCAGAGCTCAGTAAAACTTTAATCCACTTGACTGTTGATGGGTGGGGCTGGGGTCCCTCCCTGTTGGTTGTTTTGCCTGAGGCAACCCAACACTGGAGCCTACCTGGGCTGTTTGGTGGGGTTAATGGCAGACTCTGGGAGGGCTCACGCCAAGGAGCACTTCCCAGAACCTCCGCTGCCAGTGTCCTTGTCCCTACAGTGAAACAGAGCCACCCCCTGCCTCTGCAGGAGACCCCCCAACACCAGCAGGTAGGTCTGGTTCAGTCTCCCCCAGGGTCACTGCTCCTTCCCCTGGGTCCCGATGCACACACTACTTTGTGTGTGCCGTCCAAGAGTGGGGTCTCTGTTTCCCCAGTCCTGTTTGACGTCCTGCCATCAATTCACACTAGGCTTCAAAGTCTGATTCTCTAGGAATTCCTCCTCCCGTTGCCGGCCCCCAGGTTGGGAAGCCCTGACGTGGGGCCTCAGAACCTTCACTCCAGTGGGTGGACTTCTGTGGTATAAGTGTTCGCCAGTCTGATGAGTCACCCACCCAGCAGTATTGGGAGAGATTTTTACTCTGATTGCGCCCATCCTACCGTCTCACTGTGGCTTCTCCTCTGTCCTTGGACGTGGGGTATCCTCCTGGTGAAGTCCAGGTCTTCCTGTCAGTGATGTCCAGCAGCCAGTGTGATTCTGGTGCTCTCGCAAGAGGAAGTGAGAGATGTCCTTCTACTCCGCCATCTGGTAATCACTCAGAAGTTTTCAGCAAATTTTTTTTTCGAATTTTATTTATTTATTTTTTGTACAGCAGGTTTCTCATTAGTATCTATTTTATACATATTAGTGTATATATGTCAATCAATACCTCCCAATTCATCCCACCACCCCAACCCCACCCCCACCACCCCACCCCCGCCACTTTCCCCCCTTGGTGTCCATACGTTTGTTCTCTACATCTGTGTCTCTTATTTCTGCCCTGCAAACCGGTTCATCTGTACCATTTTTCTAGGTTCCACATATATGTGTTAATATATAATATTTCTTTTTCACTTTCTGACTACTTCACTCTGTATGACAGTCTCTAGATCCATCCACGTCTCTACAAATGACCCAATTTCATTCCTTTTTATGGCTGAGTAATATTCCATTGTATATATGTACCACATCTTTATCCATTCAATCTGTTGTTGGGCATTTAGTTTGCTTCCATGACCCTGGCTATTGTAAATAGTGCTGGCAGTGAACATTGGGGTGCATGTGTCCTTTTGAATTATGGTTTCTCTGGGTATATGCCCAGTAGTGGGATTGCTGGGTCATATGGTAATTCTATTTTTAGTTTTTAAGGAACATCCATATTGTTCTCCATAGGGGCTGTATCAATTTACATTCCCACCAACAGTGCAAGAGGGTTCCCTTTTCTCCACACCCTCTCCAGCATTTGTTGCTTGTAGATTTTTTTGATTATGCCCATTCTAACTGGTGTGAGGTGATACCTCATTGTAGTTTTGATTTGCATTTCTCTAATAATTAGTGACGTTGAGCAGCTTTTCATGTGCTTCTTGGCCATCTGTATGTCTTCTTTGGAGAAATGTCTATTTAGGTCTTCTGCCCATTTTTTGATTGGGTGTTGTTTTTTAATATTGAGTGGCATGAGCTGTTTATATATTTTGGAGATTAATCCTTTGTCCATTGATTCATTTGCAAATATTTTCTACTATTGTGAGGGTTGTCTTTTCTTCTTGTTTGTAGTTTCCTTTGCTTTGCAAAAGATTTTAAGTTTCATTAGGTCCCAGAGCATTAGCAAATTTAACTTGACCTAAAATGTGTACTTTAACTAAATGTTTTAAACTCATCCTGAATTTTATCTATCAAGTTTGACTGTCTGAGCACTCTTCTTTGTATTGAAATACTGTCCTATTAACTATGCCCCTGTGGATATAGAAACAGTTATTATATAAATGGGTTTATCTTAGCGGGAGACACTCAGGGGAAGCATTGGGAAACATGGAAAAGAGCTTTTCCAATCTGTGCTTAGTATTAACCTGGTAGTTTTGTAAGCCAAGAGTTAAGTTTGCTCTTTTTTTTTTTGAATTTTTGTATTTTATTTTATTTATTTTTTATACAGCAGGTTTCCTCTTATTTAGAACCTCGAGCTAAATTTGAATTGCACTTTTAGAAGTAAACAGCAACTACATTTTGCTTTCATAAAAATTTTAACTTCACCTGCCCTTAACATTCTGGCATCTTTGAAGGATTTAATTAAAAAAAAATTATTTGTATCCATTCATCTGCTTGTGAGAAAACATAATAGAGAGGCAACTGGTATGGGAAGAGATATATTACTTCAATAAGCTCATTCCATTAGTCATATTTGTCAAAGAAAAGGTGAACTAATATCTTTCTTTTTTATAATATTCCCTGCAAGAAAAAGTTGCTCATTTTATTCATGTTTGACATTTCATAGTAAAGGTAAATTCATTTTTAATGAAAAATATTCCACAGGGTTATTAATTTAAAGAAATGCAGAAAGAGAGAACTGTCATTTAAAAAGAGCAACTCATGAATTAGAGAATTAGAGAAAGTACCCAGTCAAAATACAGCTCAGTGAAGTTCTTTCTCCAGGATCTGGGCCAGGCAGTGGAAGTGACCCTTACCTGCACCCTGGATGGCATCTGTGTCATCTGGGCATGAGCTGCTTTTGCATCAAAGCTTTGGTAACTTAAAGAAGTAACTCCTTGAGCTTATTACTTGTACCTTTTATTATACTTATATTTAGTCCATTTTTCTCACAAAATTGTAAACTACTTGAGGTCAAAGACTGTGAATAGTGTAATCATAGCATCTACAGTAGCATTTTATACTGTAATGTTCAAATAATGTTTGGCAAGTGAGTGAATCAATATTGGAGCTCCTCCTATTTGCAAGAAGATTGAATATAGTTATCATTACATGCATTTACATTCCCCTAGCATAAATAATATCTCTAAGAAAAGGTTAAAGAGGTTAGATTTTTAAAAATCTGTTGAAGAGAAGCTAATGCTGTAAAAATCTGCAGCAGAGCCAGATTGTGAAGAAAATTGTAATGTAAATTTTCCCGTTGATGGATTCATACCTCCCTCCCACCTTCTAGAACTTCAGGTTTTGCCTCTACCCCCACTCCCCAAGCTTTATTCTCCATGTAGCTTTTGGAGCTTAGAAATACCCACTCTTCTGTTGACCATGACATCTATCTTTTGGGTGTTGTAGAGGTTTGAGGGGTCTAAGGTATAAAACCCCTATGTCTATCTCATATTTGCAACCAATTGAGAGATTAAAATATCACTGTTATTACTGATAAAGCTGATTGGAGGATATAGCTTTAGAGCTTTATCAAGTGGGCTTTCTAGTACTTTAGCCCTGAAACAGAAAGATTTACCATCCAGGCACTGATCTGGCTGGGTAACCACAGCTCTCACCTATGAAGGAAGAGCCTGCCCTGATAAACTCCTTCTGCAGTAAATAAGCCTAAATGCTTCATCTCTTCAGGAAGGACAGTTTCTAAAGGGGAGAGGAAATGACTACACTTCTTCTGACCTCACCAACCAGAGAGGTCATTCCTTTTCTGGAGAGAAGGAAGTGAAAGAGAGGAGAGTATTAGGACTATTAGGCTTATAGAAGTCCTTCTGTTTGGATACCTCATTAGGGGAGAGTAGCTATTCTCCCCTAATGAGTACAAATGGACTCACAGTACTTAATGATTTATAACATATGAGTATAACATAAATGTACAAACTATATAACATTTATAACATACAACATTTATATGCATTTATAATAAATACTTTTATATATACATAAATATACTATATATGTATATAACACACATTTCTTTTACAGTATAATACATATGTGACATATCACTTATATATATTTACACTTTAAATGATTACCCCAGTTTCTAACATAAATAGGAATTCCAGGAGAAGTGATTATGACCTGAAGGATTGCAGGCAACCTGAAGGAGATGCCATGGGACCATGAACATTTTTAGGGGTGACTTAGATCAGACCATAGGGAAAAGTGAGGATCATGGATTACCTGCATGAGAATCCGTTGGGGTACATGTTCAAGTTGCAGATTTCTGAGCCCCACTTTAGATACTGAGCCATAGTTACCAGGTACGGGGTGGGGTGTAAGGATTCACTCCAGGTGATTCACAAGCACAGCATGGTTGGAAAGCCATTGTTAAAGTGGCAGCTGCCTAACCTTAAGGTATGCAGAGGGTTGTGACCAGCTTTTGTGATCCCTTGGTCTCCACTGAAAAGAGACATGGAAGGTGAAGTTCTTTAGATTGAGTGAAGACTCTTCTGACAATAAGGGTAACCAGGGAAATGGCTGCTTTGTAAAGGAATTATTGATAGTTCCAAGTGCGCAGCATTTCCTACCCAGAGATTTCTGGCACTTACACCCATACTACGACATATGTTCCATGTGGGAAGCAGGGCACCAACTAATATGCAGTCTGTGTGTATTGTTATGGGCCTCTGTGATGAATACCTACCCCCTCACCAATCCTCAGCCCCCTGAAGAAGTCTCTCTGGCCCCTGGCCTCTAACCAAAGTCCCTCTTCCAATGATTATTTAAATAAAAATGGATAAAATATATGTGATTGGTTCTCTGAAAGTTTTAAACCATATATCATATAGATATTTAAAATTATACTTGTTTAGAGAGTTGATCAACCTGGTGCTTTTGAACATGCCATACAATGTTAGGTATTCTGAGGAAATATTGCTTTTGATGGAAAGTCAGACTCATCATTGATTTTAGGTTAAAGTTGCCTTTTCTGACAACCACTTGTAGTGTGAGGACAGCGTGTTATTTTTTTACAAGTGGCATGACTGCTGCTCTGTCTGGGACAACACAGGCCTTAAGATGGGGGGGGGGGATGAGTGACTCTTTGAGACTTTCCACCTTATGAGCTTGTGATCTACATAGACAAACTTGAGTAACCAGCTACTGAATTGATTTGCCATACAAGATAACTTTTGTGCATTAAAAGTGTGGAGATTTGACCTTCACTCTTGTTGTCAACTTGTGTAATATCAGTGTCTTACAGGGAAGCAAGTGTTAAAGAACTCCCTCTGCTAAACTCCAGGTCAAGACAAAATGTAGAGGTGAAGACTAACTTGTGTAAGTCTGTTGATGTGTCCTTGGAAGGACATGCAGTTTACATTCTCCCTGGTTACTTATCCCAATTTCCTTACTTCTCCATTCATTACACCTAAGAGTCTTTTGGATTCCAAAACAGATTTTGGATTGGGCATTCTGAAAGCTATGATATTTTACTGGATTTTTTTCGAAGTTTCTGATTCTCTCTCTCTTCCTTTATATCTATATATCGATTTAGATAGATAGATATAAATATATAGATATAGATCTATCTATATTTATTTTACTGGATCTGATGTCAAAAAGTCCATTTGGCCATATTCTGAGACTATTTGTGGTAATATGGAAAAAATTCATAGGCTAAGAATGAGAGAATCTATATTTAAACCATGGTAACATTTCTTACTTCCTATCTTAGGTGACCACCTTAACCTCGTGTGCCTCAATTTGGTCATCTTTAAAATTGGAATAGTTATAATATCTGACATTTCTGTAGCTCTTACAGTTTAGTAATCTATTAAAAATGCAATATCTTATGTATCCTTCAGGGATCATATATCCATTTTATAAATGAGAAAACCAGGACCTACAAAAACAAAATAACTTGTCAAGTTCTCTCAATATTAAATGGTAAAGTAACAGTCCTTGAACCAAAACCCATCTTCAGAAAGTTTACTAATTTTTCCCTTATATGAATATGTTCTACAGAGCCCAGGGAATTATTGGAAGAAGTTAAGTGAGGTATAGCAGAAAGGTTTTTAAAAAATCAATAGTTATACAAATGTTAAGTTAATATTTAATGAAGCAGGATTGTTTTTACTAATGAAACCCTTTATTTTTACTTTTCTCTTTAGTTCCCTGAGATTAGAAGAATTCAAAGCTGATATGGGATAAAGAAATTAATATAGAGGCAAAGCTTCAGATAGCAGTTTAAAGACTTGATTTTTTTATTTCTTGTGTTAACTGGCCATTCCAAACCAGGCTGAGGCTGTCCTTGGCTCTGTATTGGATGAAGACTGCATTGACAGCTCCTAACTAAGTATCGGCGCTCTGCAATCAGCTTTCTCTTCCCTGATAAGAGAGCTTTCTTTTTAAAAACGCTTGTCATGCAGCAAATTTCTAGTGACTTTTACACCTGTGCTGAGGAGAAACATTAGCCATTGTTAAAATGAATAAATGCCCATTATTGCTCACCCCTGAAGCCAAGTTTCATACATGTGAGGAAGCAATTTCCTTGCAATTGAGCCCTGCTATTCAAAGCTTCTGCCCCTTTTGACTTCTGATTTTGACCTCACATTTGAACCACTCTGTTTTTCGTTGACTACAGGGTCCTAATACAGATATCCATATATATCCTACTCTTCCTGGGTAGCAATCACAAGGGCTTTGCATTGTGTCTTAGCTACGCTGGAGGATGGACTGCTTAGGTCCTCATCATGCTCCCCAGCATGTGAAGTGCAGGTGTACTACATAGTGTGTATACATCTTAAATATGCCCTCCAAATTTGGTGAAAATTTTAGTCTATTTTGCATGATGTGGTAAACAAACAGATTATTTTGCTTATGTAGATTTAGAAAAATAAAACTCTCAGCAAGTTTGTAAGTTCACCTTAGGTTGTATGGTGCTTCAGCTGCCACTGTGGCTTTACCTTGGAATATAGAGCTTTCTTCCTTTACTCTTTTAAAGACATAGAGACTGCTATAGATTGAATGTTTGTGGTCCCCCCAACCCCAGACTCATGTTGAATCCTAATCCCCAAGGTGGGACCTTTGGGACATAATTAGGTCATAAGGGGAGAGCCCTCATGAATGCGATTAGTTCACTTATAAAGAGGCCTGAGGAAACTCCCTCATCCTATTCCACCAGGGGAAGGCCAGAGAGAAGGCACTGTCTATGAAACAGAAAACAGGTCCTTACTAGACACAGAATCTACCAGCACCTCGATCTTGGACTCCTCAGCCCCCAGAACTGTGAGAATTAATGAGCCATTCGGTTTATGGTATTTTTGGTTACAACAGCCCCAAATAGACTAAAACAGAGATCCACATCCAATCAACAAATATGTGTTGAATGACTACCATGTGACAAATGTTGCAAGGGAATGAAAAATAATAATGAAGTAAAAAACCTCTTTTGAGGATCAGTTTTATTCTGGAAATTGAACTGGTTAATTAATTAACCAGGTTGGGGGTGGAGTCAGTGGAAAAAATCCAAAAATTTACTTTCTCTGTAAATATAGGCAAGAGAGTGAATTTGAGTGGTAAGGGACCATCCTAGCCTCAGCAGTGAGGCCCAACTGGAGGTTTGCATATAAAGGAAAGTTTATGTTTTGATACAGATTTCTGACCATCGCTTTGACAGAGGAAGCAGAGTATATTGGAATGTTTTAATGCAGTGGTTTTTCCACCCAGGCTGCACTCTAGATCACTGTCATTCTGGGAGCTTTGAAAAAAAAAGTACGATGCTGGGCTTCACCCCTAGAGATTCCAATTTAAATTGGTTTGGAACAAGGCATAGATATATTTTTCTTTTAATTTATTTTTTATGTTCCCTGAGTGATTATAATGTGCAGCCAGAGTTGAAAACCACTCTTTTAGGTCAGTGATTTTAAAACCGTGCACAAGAATCACTTGGGGGATATTGGTTAAAATTTAGATTCCTTGGGGTCTTACCCTCAAAGGGTTTGGTTTGGCTGGTCTGAAGTAGGACCCAAGAATCTGTCCTAAATGATTATAATTTGGATGCTTCTTGGAAACACTTTGAGAAACACCACTTTTTGAGCTTCCAGTGTTTGTAGTCTGATTGGTTGTCTTGTGGAAACCAGACTAGATCTTCTAATTCACTAAAAGGAGTATCTAAAGTCAACTTTCTTGGATAGCTAAGGGAGAAGAATGTAGCTATTTTTTTCCTTAATCTTTTAAAAATTTCTTACCCTCTGACTCATCTATAAAATTAGGTGTTTGCTGTGCAAGAGTGTCTCCCCCTCTTGGACATAGACTCAGTCTATAAAATCTTTAAGAGTTTCTGCTTTTGGTTTTTATGAAAATTTAATTGGATATTTTATTCACTTTATTAAGGATTTTTACTTATTAAAATATAATTATGTTAACCTTACTTAAATTTAAAATTCTGATAATAAACCTTACAAGAAATGAAGATCTTTCAAGAACCTAAAATAAATTGAACGATGTATTATAGGGTACCTTGTACTCTTTTGCTAACTTATGACATTAGCTAAACTAAAACTTTCTAAATAGATTGTATGCTCTTCATGCCACTGGTTTCCAGATGTTATTTCATTTAATCCTACCAGGCCTTTGAGGAAGATATTACCGTTCCATTGTATAATCCAGAAAACTGAGATCCACAGAGGTTAAGACTAAGTGGATCCCAAAGGTTTGTAACACTGATAAGCAGCAGAGATGGAATTAAGGCCCTGGATCTCACTTGGAGGCTGGTCATCTTTTCTTATACTAAACTGTCTTTAGCTACAGAAACATCACAGACGATTTTTGTAGAACTAACAATTTACAGAGCTTTTCATTTAAACCACTAATTCTATCTTTTTTTTTTTTTTTTGCATAGATATGTATTAGAACAGAGATGTAGAGGCTATTTTAAAATGAAAGCAAAAAACAAAACTATATTACTGTGTATCACCAGGGAAGAAGGATTAGATAAATAATGAAATTTTTAGAAAATAATATCAACTTCTATTAGCCAAAAGTTTCTTTCTCATATTGTCTTTTTCTCTCTCTGGCAATACACTTAAAAAAGTCATTCAAAGTAACCTGCAAATATCACTCATGTGGGTGGATCCTTCTCTCCATGCCTTATATTATCATTGGGTGGGGAGAGGGGACTCAGAGGTCCTACAAGATATCGGAAGAGATGCAAAAGCTTTACAATCTAAAATCTGGGATGACTCAATCAATTTTAACTGAAAGTTGGTTTGGCATGTTCAGTTCATTAAAAGAATGAGCCATGGTATGCTAGTAGCTCACTATCTACAGGCAGCCTGTAGTACAGAGTTAGAAGGTCACTCTATCTGCAATATCATGAGCTTTCCCTAAATGCTCTTTATCCTATCCTAATCTAGCCTATGGACAGGGCAGGTCCTCGCATTGTCAATCATCCTCTCATCTGAAAATATAATATAGTCTTTTTTTCCCCTATATCTGAAGCATTAAGTACCTCAGAAAAGTTCTTAAGGAATAGGTACAGCCACTTAGTCTGTAAATACACTTATTTTTGCTGGGAAAATTCCATTATGAGCCTTCTTCACATAGTGATCTATAGAGTTTAAGATTATAATGCTTGCCCTTAAAAATGTGAGAAGGATGTCTTTTACATTTATAAGCATTTCCTTTTTTTCATACTCAATGAAATCAAGGCATATGTTTAAGTGACTTTCTACTTAAAAATAAGACAGGTCTGGAAATTACCAGATTAAATTTAGTTAAATAAGTAATGGAAGCCAGAAATGACACTATTAAAGGTTTTCCATGAGTTCTTTGTTTTAAATTGCTGCATAGAGTTTATCAGTCTGTATTGCTCTAAAGAGACAGGGGAAGGCTTTATATGTTAGTGGATATTAATTTCATTCTTACTAAGGATTATCCAAAAGTGATTTCTTGACACTAAACAATCAGCTGTGTAACGTAGAGTTGACTAAACTTAATTTGTACCACCATATTAAATATCTTTTATTTTATGCTTAGCTTGTCAAAATATATGAATAGCAAGATGAGCTTAATAAAAATAAACAAAGGAAGGAAATCAGAATGAGATTAAAGCATAGGGATGTTTTCCTTTTGGAGTTACATCTCTTAAATGTCACATTCTTTGAACTAGCTTCACAGAATAGGAAGGCTTTTTCAGAATGGGATGAACGCAAGGGGCAAGTTTAGGTGTAATGTTAGAAAATCAGCAGGGGAACAAAATGGGGTAGGGGGCTGGTGAGCAAGAGGAGAGCAATAGATTAAAAAGTAGCTGGAACATGGCCACATCTGTCTGACCACCTAGGCAAGAGATATGATGGTCATCATTATTATTGAGTTTATAAGATCAGATAAGACAAATACACACATACACACACACACACACACACCACCCAAGGTTGAACAATGGACGGTTGGGAGTAATAACAAAAGTGTGTCCTTCTATAGTCAAATGTATCCTCACAAATGCCTATATACATACCTTCTGTATATTGTGGCCACGTTGTTTGAAAGACATACATTGATATCTTAGTCCATGTAATGATTCTATTACAGACTCCTAGTTGACTTTCTTTCTTCTCCTATCAGTTTAACCAGACCTGACTTGTTTAAACGTGTAATTTCTAGGAATGGAAAGCAGCTTAGCTATTTATATGGTATGTTTGTCAAGAGAAAAGATTCTTCGCGGTGCTGATTCAGATGTTAAAACATTCTCATCCCACCCCACCAAAAACACTACCTTACTTTGCTGAAAGGTTTACATTTGATTATGTTTTATGTTTATGGCCTATCGATAAAATACCATTAAAATACTGTTGTAAATCAAAGACAATGTTCTACTGGCAATCCTTGAGCTACCCAGCAAACTTTCCCTTCAATTCTTCAAACTCCCTGCAGGTTTATATCACAAAGAGAAACACTCAAATCCCATGCCCTGGGTCTACAGGAACATAAGTCTTTGTCTACTTATAATGTTTGTGCAGAACTTTCTCATAGAAGTATTTCAATCTGCATGATGGTGCCATGATTGAAGCTGGCGTCCTTTGGATTTATAGTTTCAATGGGTCACAGAACTGCCTATCAAAAGTTTTCTCTGTTAAGATGGTTAAATGTTGATATTTAGTAGACAACATCTTAGACATCCTCCAACACACTGACATATAATTTCTTGTTTTTCAAATGACGTAAGTATTACTTTAGCACTGGCCCTCAAAACTTCCCCTCTAAGAACTCTTAAATACCCTGACCACAAACCTCACACAAAGAGCCTTTGTCATTTGAACTAGAGGTTCTAAGTCTTTGGTCCAAATCAAGCCTCAAAGAAATCTATTAAATTTCTGAAATAGGATTTTAAATGTTTCTTGTCTTGGGCAATGTGTATTCTTTTTTTAAAATATTTATTTATTTATTTATTTTGGTTGCTTTGGGTCTTAGTTGCGGCACATAGGATCTCTTTGTTGTGGTATGTGGGATCTTTCATTGTGGCGTGCGGGCTTCTCTCTAGTTGTGGCATGTGGGTTTTCTTTCTCTAGTTGTGGCTCATGGGCTCCAGGGCACATGGGCTCTGTAGTTTGCAGCATGCAGGCTCTCTCAGTTGTGGCATGTGGGCTTAGTTGCCCCGCGGCATGTGGGATCTTAGTTCCTCGACCAAGGATTGAACCCATGTCCCCTGCATTGGAAGGCAGATTCTTTACCACTGGACCACCAGGGAAGTCCCGCAATGTGTATTCTTGAGGGAGGTTTTATGTTTTATTAGCTTCCCAAAAAACCATGTGACCTCACAAGAGATTGAACACTTCTTACAATTTAGTTAACAAGACATGCCATACACCACTGTCTTTGACTCTGTCACCATACTATAATTTGTACTGGAGAGAAAGTTTACCGTTGACATTATTAATTTCCACAGATTAAGGATGACCCCTAAATATCTATATTGCCCTTAAAACCTACTTACAGATAAAGTTATCACAAGTCTGTCTAAATTCTTCTTGAAGTTTGTACTGCTCCTGGTCAAGTTACTCCCACTGCCTGGCATGTCCTACAGCCTCCCTACTTCTCTTCCTTTCAAGTACTTTAAGACCCACCTAAAATGTTGCCATCTCTAAAAACTCTTCTAGAATCCCTCAGTCAGTTTCCCTCTTTCATAATGCACTTTGTGTGCGTGTGTGAGAATTCCTTCTATTAACGGCCTTTTATAGTTTGATTTGTATTGATGGCTGTATAGTCCTAAGTAGATTGCAAACTCCTGTAAGGGAGAGACGATGTTTTATTCATCATTGTTCCCTCTATCAGGCACAGTGCCTGGCCCTCAACAGATACTTAGGAAATGCTTTCTGTTTAACTGTAGGATGAATTTTAAGTTGATACCAGATGTCCTAAGTATGACTGTAGGATTTGATAGGGAGATGAACGCAAACTATACGTTATCCATGGAATACTTACTTGGCAGGAGTATATTAGCATATGTAAATGATAGTGGGCAAGGTAAATTGAAGAAACCACAGTATGATATTTAAAAATATTTTCTCTTTCCTTTTATGAAGTGATACACTTTCAGGCAATAATTCTGAGTCTCATTCACTCACAATGAGTTCTTTGTGTCCTCAAGAAAGCATAAATGTCCTGGGTTCTTAAGTATTTTGCTATATACCCAAGTATGTTCAGTAACTCTTAGCAAGTAATAGCTGTTAATAATGAATATTGCATTTCCCAGCTCCCACTTAAAAAAATTTTTAAGCCATGCTTGGCAGGGATTTCTTTTACTTTTTCTTTTTTAGAACATATTTTCAGGAAGCCTGACTTCTCAACAATTAAGACTGCCATCTCTTATTACTTGCCTCTTAACATAGAGCATCACTTTCATTCTATAACACTCTGAATATTTTAATAATAGCTCATATTTATATAACACTGTACGGATTACATATGTACTTTATATGCATCATCTAAGTTGATCCTCAGAACAACACTGTGAAGTAGATAAAGTAGATTTTATTCTCGTTTTCACAGATGAATAAACAGACTCAGACACTACTTACACTTATCCTCAGTAAGTGATTCCATGGGGTATAGAACCCAGGAATTCTAACTCCAGTGACAGTCAGTATTCATTCTACTTTGTGCTACCTCTAAGGAACTAGAGATAATCTATTTATTCACTCAGTAGATACACCTTATACATTGTGCCAGATTCTGCATGTTCTAGGCACTCAGTGTACATCATTGAACAAAACAAACAAACATCACGTCTTTGTTGAGATTAAAGTCATGTTGGAAAAACAACAAATACAATAAATGAAATGTATAGTATATTAGATGGTGATGATTAATGTGGAGGAAAATGAAGCAGGGAAAGGGATTAGTGCATTTTCAGAGGGTTGCAATTGTATACAGGGTAATTAGGCCTCATGAAAAATGACTCTTGAGGCAAGATGGAGAGAGGCTTATGGATATCCAGGGGGCATAAGCAGAGGAAACAGCAAGTGCAAAGGCCTGAAACAGGAGTTTTCGTAGCATGTCTGAGGGACAGAAAGCAGGCCAGTGAGGCTGGACTGTGGTGAACAAAAGAGAGGATAATGGGAGATAAGATCAAAAGGTACAGAGTCTTGGAGTCCACTGTAAGAACTTTGGTTTCTACTCTGAATAAGATGGGAAGCCATGGGAGAATTTTGAGTAGAAGACTAGTATGACATGCTGTATGTTTTAAAAGATTTGCTCTTGCTTCCATCTTATACGTTGAGTATAGATTATGGGTTGGGGGAGGGGAAGCTGTAAAAATGCAGAATGAGAGATCGGTGAGGAGGCTATTGCACCCACCCAAGCATTGGGGGCTGCATTAGTTTGTTAGCGCTGCTTTAACAAAGCACCAAAAACTGGGTGGCTTATAACAGAAATTTATTGTCTCACGGTTCTGGAGGCCCAAAGTCTGAAATCAAGGTGAAGGCAGGGCCATACTCTCTCTGATGGCTCTAGGAGAGAATCCTTCCTTGCCTTTTCTACCTTCTGTTGAATCCTTGCCATTCCTTGGCTTGTAGATATATCACTTCAGTCACATGGCTGTCTTCTTCCTGTGAGTCTTCACATCTTTCCACTGTGCATATCTGTCTCTGAATTTCCCCTTTTTATAAGAACACCTGTCATATTGGTTTATGGTTCATCCTAATGACCTCATTTTAACTTGATTACCTCTGTAAAGACTATTTCCAAATGAAGTCACATTCTGAGGTACTAGAGGTTAAAACTTATATATGTACATATATGTATTCAATTACTATATACATATATTTCAAAAGTATATACAGATATATATTTCAATTACTGGATAATTTAAATATATGTATATATATACTTACACACGTATGCATATATACATTACATATATAATAGCATAGTGACTATTATAATTGCTGATTAGTAGCTATGATTATTTTTGTTCTTAAAATTATTATGATGATCAGATGATCACAGTAGCAACACTGCTTGTAAGGAAACAAGTCTGTGTTTCCTTGGGTGATGCAAGAGGACAACAGTATCCGTGCAACTGAGGAACATCAGACATCACATCCCTCTCTTCAGTTCAAGGAGTCCCTAGGGTAGCTCACATGGTCCTAAGTAGTCTTGCCTCACTGTTCTCCACTGCTTGCTCTTCCCTGTATCTGGGATCACTATCATTCCTGAGCCTACCCAAGTCACTTTCTAACTACAGATGCAGCTCCATCATTCTTGTCACCTCTTTATGTCACCAAAATTGATTATATCAATTCTCCCTGTTGACACTACAAGTCCTTGTGCTACAAAATCCTTCTCCCACTTTCCAAACTGAATATCATTAAGCTATGTTTCCAGCAAGATCTCCAGTAGGGTCACAGGTATAGTGATTGGCTATCAGCTCTCACACATGTTGACATGATATCTTCCTCGGTCTTGAGCCATATAATTCCAGCCTGGTGTGCTCCAAGGACTTGTCTGCACTTGCCTTAATTTCGAGTGAATACATAGTGTAGGACCTTACGCTGCTATATGACTGCTGCATACAGTATATCAATTCATGGCTTAGAAAAACTTTCCTATAATATATCAGAATACTAGGTTTTTCATGGATATCCAAAATGTTTCAATATTCATTTTCTAAGTAGTGACATTGATGTTAAGGAGTAACAAGAAACTTGCTATTACTAATAATTACTCTTAGTTTACAAAAATTTATGTTAAATATTTGCTTTAATTTAGGTAACTGTGCTAGTCAGTGTTAAAAGATGACCAAGTCATGTTCCCTGCCTTAGAGCATTTCAGGTTTAATGAGGTAGAGAGAGATGCTAACAGATAATTTCAATATACTGTTTTAAATTTTCTGAGAGATTTTATGGTGTTCTGGGAGCCCAACTATAGACAGCAGCAGGAGGACAGTGGGAAGGGCATAATGCCAGCAGAGGAGGGGTTTCCTGGAAAATAACTGTGCTTAGGCTAAAACACTAAGGACACAATCAAACAACACGGTCAAGAGCATTTTGGTAAGAGTGACAGATTTCAAAAGGCATGGAGGCATAAAATGTTATGACTTGAACTAGAAATGATAAGCAGTTTGGTATTAATAACATGTAAAGCAGAAGGCATGATAATTCTAGCTGCCGAGACTAAGGGTATAAGTAAGGGTCAGGATGGGAAGAAAGCACTTGTTTGATTTGAAAGAGCTCAAACTACAGCCATTCAAGGGTCCTAAACAGTGGAGTGGCATGGTCAGATTTTTCACTTCAGAATTTCTCTCTGGTGGAAGCATGAACATTAATTTTCAAGGAATTGTGACTGAAAGATGTTATGGTGGGGAGTGGGGAAGAGAGAGGAGTCTAGGATGAGTCAGACTTCTGACTGAATAAATGGAGCCATCAGACTAGAGGAAAATAGAAGAAGGAGCAGTTCTGAGGCACGTAGTGTAAGGACAATGATTATAGTATTGGCCATGCTGCACTTGAAGTGTCATCGGAATGTATAGATATTTGTGTCTAACATGTGAATAGCTGGATTTGGACCATGTTGGATATGCTTGATGTCTTGAGAGTGGAGGGATTAACATAGGAAAAATATAATGTTAAAAGGGCATTGGGCCAGGAACTGAACACCAGTGTTTGAAGGGATAATTGTAAGAGGAACCCACTAATGAGACATAAAAGGAGAACCAAAAGAGTATCATGGGTCTAAATCTAAGGAAGTTAATTTACTTAAAGAATGGAGTGGTAAACAGTATAAAGTGAAGAAAAAATGTCCAGTAAGATATGGACCAAAGAATGATCACTGGATTTGTCTATGTAGAAACCAGTAATAGTTGACCAGACAGAAACAAAATAGGTTTAGTGTAGGGATGGTGGGACAAAAGCTAAGTTGTGTGGGCTGATGACTGAATAGGAAGCGTGTAAGTAGTATCTATATAAACTATTATTTCAAGGATATTATATCCAACTAGGCCCTAGCAGTAGACAAATGACAGACTCTTATTAGATAATTTTAGGAGGGCTAATAAAAGGCTTACATACGAAGTGGTGGGCAGCCTCATGGTTTCTCCACATAAGGGATAGTGCTACCCATGGGCTACTTACAGCACACCATTATCATCTATTGACCTAACTGAGATAGGAGAAAGGAGAGAAAGGGGGAGAAGGGCAGAGAGAGAGAGAGAACCTGTATCAAAATGTTCCCTGTTAGGAGCTATGACCTTTAAACCAAGGAATTAAACCAGACCATGGAGACACCCCAAGGAGGAGCTGGGATGATAAAATCCCCACTCTCCTTCCTTCCTTAAATCTCCTTCTAGTGCTTCCCATTGACCAAACCCAATTGAAAGCAAGGCAGAAAGTAGGCCCATTGATGTAATCATACAGGCCAGCATCCAGTGGCCTGGAGGTCGAGAAGGGTGGGGAGTGAATCTGGAGGGGTAAATGGAATATAGTCAGTACAAAATCAGTTTGAGTAGAGCAATAAGAAGATACAGTATTAGCTAAAGTAGCTGCAAAGTCAAATGAAGAGGTTGATTTTATGAAGTTTTTTCCCACTGTAACAGCATGGGAGAGAACTAAAAGCTGAGGTAAAAAGTCAACAGAAAAGAAGTTCACACTATTGGAGAATTTAAGGATAATTGATAGAGAAAAGTCCTGGAGGATTCAGGTGACAGATAAAGAGTCAAAGTGGAAGGGGTGGCTTTTAAAACAGAAGGAAGACATCTCGTTTTCTCAGATTGGCGAGAAGGAGAGGCAGAAGTCTGGTTTGTATTGAATCTTTAGTAAGGGGGAGAGGTAAGAAACTGAGAGAACTGTTGATAGAGAAGGTATGATCATCAGCTGGGCAGGAGAAGGTGGAATATATGGGTGGATTTGGGGAGAGTTAAGTATCTTTTGTTTTTTTTAAACTTTTAAAATATTTATTTATTTGTTTATGTATTTATTTTATTTTTGACTGCTTCGTGTCTTAGTTGCGGCAATCAGGATATTTCGTTGCGGCATGGGCTCCTCTCTAGTTGTGGCTTTGTGTGCTCAGTAGTTTGTGGCGTGCGGGCTTCATTGCCCAGTTCCCTGACCAGGGATCGAACCCGAGTCCCCAGCATTGGAAGGCAGATTCACTGGACCACCAGGGAAGTCCCAAGAGTTATATATCTTTTAAATAGACACTGTGGGGAGCAGAAGAAGGAATTGACCAAGACAGGACATGCCCACTGAAAGCCTGGTTAATGTTGGAGATCCTGAGCTATAACATGTGCCCTATATGTACGACTGAGGGATTTTTCTTATCAGTGGTATATGCACAACAGCCTGACTGTGTAATGCAAGGCCGGTTAAAGGGATGATTCAGTTCCAACAAACAAAAGTCCAGGACCAGATGGCTTCACAGGTGAATTCTATCAAACATTTAGAGAAGAGCTAACACCCATCCTTCTCAAACTCTTCCAAAAAATTGCAGAGGAAGGAACACTCCCAAACTCATTGTATGAGGCCACCATCACCCTGATACCAAAACCAGACAAAGACACTACAAAAAAAGAAAATTACAGACCAATATCACTGATGAAAATAGATGCAAAAATCCTCAACAAAATACTAGCAAACAGAATCCAACAACACATTAAAGGATCATACGCCATGATCAAGTGGGATTTATCCCAGGGATTGCAAGGATTCTTCAATGTACACAAATCAATCAATGTGATACACCATATTAACAAATTGAAGAATAAAAACCATATGATCATCTCAATAGATGCAGAAAAAGCTTTTGACAAAATTCAACACCCACTTTCTGATAAAAACTCTCCAGAAAGTGGGCATAGAGGGAACCTAACCTCAACATAATAAGGCCATATATGACAAACCCACAGCAAACATCATTCTCAATGGTGAAAAACTGAAAGCATTTCCTCTAAGATCAGGAACGAGACAAGGATGTCCACTCTCACCACTATTATTCAACATAGTTCTGGAAGTCCTAGCCACGGCAATCAGAGAAGAAAAAGAAATAAAAGGAATACAAATTGGAAAAGAAGAAGTAAAACTGTCACTGTTTGCGGATGACATGATACTATACATAGAGAATCCTAAAACTGCCACCAGAAAACTGCTAGAGCTAATTAATGAATATGGTAAAGTTGCAGGATACAAAATTAATGCACAGAAATCTCTTGCATTCCTATACACTAATGATGAAAAATCTGAAAGAGAAATTATGGAAACACTCCCATTTACCATTGCAACAAAAGAATAAAATACCTAGGAGTAAACCTACCTAGGGAGACAAAAGACCTGTATGCAGAAAACTATAAGACACTGATGAAAGAAATTAAGATGATACCAACAGATGGAGAGATATACCATGTTCTTGGATTGGAAAGAATCAACACTGTGAAAATGAGTATACTACCCAAGCAATCTACAGATTCAATGTAATCCCTATCAAATTACCAATGGCATTTTTACGGAGCTAGAACAAATCATCTTAAAATTTGTATGGAGACACAAAAGACCCCGAATAGCCAAAGCAGTCTTGAGGCAAAAAAAATGGAGCTGGAGGAATCAGAACTCCCTGACTTCAGACTATACTACAAAGCTACAGTAATCAAGACAATATGGTACTGGCACAAAAACAGAAACATAGATCAATGGAACAAGATAGAAAGCCCAGAGATTAACCCACGCACCTATGGTCAACTAATCTATGACAAAGGAGGCAAAGATATACAATGGAGAAAAGAACAGTCTCTTCAATAAGTGGTGCTGGGAAAACTGGACAGCTACATGTAAAAGAATGAAATTAGAATACTCCCTAACACCATACACAAAAATAAACTCAAAATGGATTAGAGACCTAAATATAAGACTGGACACTATAAAACTCTTAGAGGAAAACATAGGAAGAACACTCTTTGACATAAATCACAGCAAGATCTTTTTGATCCACCTACCTAGAGTAATGGAAATAAAAACAAAAATAAAACAAGTGGGACCTAATGAAACTTCAAAGCTTTTGCACAGCAAAGGAAACCATAAACAAGACGAAAAGACAACCCTCAGAATGGGAGAAATATTTGCAAATGAATCAACAGACAAAGGATTAATCTCCAAAATATATAAACAGCTCATTCAGCTCAATATTAAAGAAACAAACACCCCAATCCAAAAATGGGCAGAAGACCTAAATAGACATTTCTCCAAAGAAGACATACAGACGGCCACGAAGCACATGAAAAGATGCTCAACATCACTAATTATTAGAGAAATGCAAATCAAAAACTACAATGAGGTATCACCTCACTCCTGTTAGAATGGGCATCATCAGAAAATCAACAAACAACAAATGCTGGAGAGGGTGTGGAGAAAAGGGAACCCTCTTGCACTGTTGGTGGAATGTAAATTGATACAGCCACTATGGAGAACAATATGGAGGTTCCTTAAAAAACTAAAAATAGAATTACCATATGACCCCAGCAATCCCACTGCTGGGCATATACCCAGAGAAACCGTAATTCAAAAAGAACACATGCACCCAATGTTCATTGCAGCACTATTTACAATAGCCAGGTCATGGAAGCAACCTAAATGCCCATCAACAGACGAATGGATAAAGAAGAAGTGGTACATATATACAATGGAATATTACTCAGCCATAAAAAAGGAAGGACGAAATTGAGTCATTGTTGAGAAGTGGATGGATCTAGAGACTGTCCATACAGAGTGAAGTAAGTCAGAAAGAGAAAACAAATATCGTATATTAATGCATGTGTGTGGAACCTAGAAAAATGGTACAGATGAGCCAGTTTGCAGGGCAGAAGTTGAGACACAGATGTAGAGAATGGACTATGGACACCAAGGGGGGAAAACTGCGGTGAGGTGGGGATGGTGGTGTGCTGAATTGGGCGATTGGGATTGACCATGTATACACTGATGTGTATAAAATTGCTGCCTATAAGAACCTGCAGTATAAAAAACACAAACAAAACAACTAATACTAAACTTTCATTGGGTTATTTGTATGGAAATATGTTAATATAAATGTTTCAGACATTAAAAAAAAAAAAAAAAAAAGGATGATTCAGGATACTGGTTTTATCAGATTAATTTGGTAGTAGGGCAGGACCAAAGGAAATGAGGCCATTGTTGATATTCCCTCAAAACCCATCTTATGCAACTGAGATCATTTTTTTTTCTCTGTCTTCTTTTGGGTGCTATTTTTAAAGTATATGTGCAACATATATACTTAAACCCATGATAATCGTGGTGTTCTTGGAAATATTTCACAAAATGTAGATAAAATTCCTACAAGTATCATAATTATCATTTTCATGCTCAGCACAACACGTTTTTTTCTGAAGGTTAGAGCAAGTGTCACATAGGGCAGATAAATATAGTCTAGGTCCAAATTTTAGTAAACACTTGTGCTATATTTATGTATCTACAATGCATGTGGAAACCAATGGTATTTGCTAAATCCATGCAGCTTGTAGCTAACAAATTAATATCGTATCTAAAAAAAGAGAACTATATTGAATTATTGCAATATTTTCTCTTCATTTCTTTTTTTTTAATCAGTATGATTAGTATTTAAAAAGATCAGTTATTATATTTTCAAAATTCTAAAAATGTTAGTTTTTACCAATAAAATCAATGGAAAAATGATTTTGTTAGAAAAGAGTGTCACATGCTAAGGCTATCCCCACCCAAATCTATACTTATTGTTTGGAATATAATTAAATATCACCCAGTTAGATATTGGCCTCTGTAGTTTTACTCTACCAGTTTTTAATATGTGTGTCCTTGTGTCAGGGATGAAATTTGTCTATCAGTAAAAACAAATTTTAATTGTATATAACATACATAATATCAGCAGAAATAAAGATTTCTGAGTCTATTATGTTCTCAGATTCATTTAACTAATAAACATTTCCATGTGGTTGTTCTTGATTAGATATGGAAAGAGGTTTCTTCATTCTGTTAATATTAAACAAGGTGAAATAACTTGGAGAGATTTCTTTCCATATAGTGAAGAGTAACAAAGGGAAAATAAAGAGGAGGGATGTGTCATGTAAATTGATTACTATGCCACTGATTGTAGTACTTGATCCATGGTGGGCATTACTACTGTAAAATTATGGATTTTGCTCTCTTGCAACCATTTCCCCCATAACTATCAAAGGATGTAAGATAATCTTATCTATAGGAATCACTAATTCTAAGGCAATGCTGGAAATTAAATAACTGTACTCTAGTAGCTATTTTATTTTGGCTTTTTAAAACTAAGGATCAGAATATAATACTTTATCCATATGTTTCTTGTCCTTGCATGCAGTCTTTTAAGTCCAAAAACTATATTTTTATTTAAAACTATAAAAAGTAATTCCTAGAATAAGTTTGTATTCTTGCAAAGCCTGAAAAGAAAAAAATAAAGAGCTGGTGTGCATGCAAAATGTAGATTATTTTAACTTACTCTTTGACTTCAACAAAATAGTATTTATATGACAATATTTAAATCAAACTGAAAATTCACAGAAAATCTGTTAGTTTCTTTGTAAAGGAAATGTCAGCTACTAAAATTAATAACCTCCCAAATTTCAGTATCATAATAAAATTTTAATTGTCATTTATGTAAAAATCCAAAGAAAGTGATTGGTGGGCAGTCTTCCACTGGGTGATTCAGGGACCCAGAATTTTTCCATCTTTTGACTCCATCATTCCTTAGATGCACTGGCCTTTCACTTCTGGCTGACAACAAGAGTGGATCCTGCATGGAAATTATACTAGGCTAGGCCTGGACATGATGCACATCATTTCTGCACACGTTCCCTTAGCTAGAGCTGTCATGTGGTAACTTCTAAGTGAGGCAAGAAAATGTCAGCTAGCCTTGTGCAAGGGAAAAAAGAGGAAACAGTTTGGTGATAAATTAGTAATCTACCGTGGAGATTGACTATATGCCTTATCCTTCTTCCTGCACCTAGAACACAGAGTAGACAATAGCAAGTCTCATCTAGCTCAAAGTCTGGCATATCCAGACAATGTGCAATCCTCTTTCTCAGGTTTGAATGTCAAGAGTTTGTTTTGAGCCATGTTGAGGCTGAGGTGCCTATTGGCTATCTAAGTGGAGAGGTTGAGCGAGTAGCTGGGTATATGTGGTGTCCATATGTTCCGCTTTGCCCAAGGCAGTCCTGATTTATGCCTATTACCTTGGAATAATTATTAATAGGACCTTCTCTCTCTAAAATGTATTCAGTTTAGATGATATGTTATATGGATATAAAAGCTTGAAGTTTAAACTATGACTACATAAAATTTTTGGTTATTCTTTGGGGTATAGCTGTCATTTAAAATTGCGGACCCTCAGGTACTCTGACATTTAGAAATCAGGAAGAAGAGAAGGATTCAGATAAGGTGACTAAGGCTAGTCACTGCCCAGTGACTAGGAAGTGAACCAGGAGAGTGTGGACGTCACATGACGTGCAGAAAAAGTAGAAATAATGACTGCTCTCATGGATCTCACAGTCTTCTGAAAAGAATGAAAATTTTAAAAAGTAAATTCAATTACATTTCTAGATTAACCTTCCGTCTCTTAGTCCCAGGAAACTTTGACTCCAGGAATAGAGAACAAATCAAGGTTCTTTTAATGCAACATGATCTTAGTTTTCTGCATGTTCTACCAGCTGTGTCCTCTGCCTACACTTCCTTTCATCCTTTATCCCTTTGGTGAATTCCTACTCATGATTCAAGGTCCTGCTCAAAAGTTTAGGAAGCTTTCCCCAAATCCCCACACCAGGCAACATTTGTGACTTCACACAATTGACTATCATTAGTTACTCCTTCCTCCCATGATCTATCCCAAGCAAGCTTATTTTATTCATCATTATATCCTCAGCTCCTATAAGCCTATCATGCACACAATAAGGGCTCCTATAAATCTTTGATGAATTGTAATACACTGAGTTATCTCATTGCATTGTAGTAACATGCTCATGAGAGGATCTACTCCTACTACACTGAGAATCCTTGGGAATGGAACAAGTTCTTATTTATTATTTAAGTAAACTTTTAACTGATAAATAACTCATATATAGCAATGTGTGTAAACCATAAGTATACTGCTTAAAAGATTTTTACAAACTGAATACATCCATGTAACCAAAACCTAGCTTGAGAAACAGAACAGGAAGCATGTCAGAACATTTCCTGCTTCATTACATGCTTCCTGTTCGACGAACCACAACCAAGATTTAACTACTGTGCTGACTTTTAACACTTATTTATTTATTTAATTGAATGTTGTGTTCTTTAAATTCTATAGTGCTTTACAATTTTCAAAAGTTGCACAAACATGATTTCATATAATCCCATAGTAACCCATTTTTTTCTCTACCCCTATATTGCTCCTCCCCCTTCCCTCCCCCCACTGGTAACCACCAGTTTGTTCTTTGTGTGTAAGTCAGCTTCTTGTTTGTTTTATTCACTGGTTTGTTGTATTTTCTAGATTCCACATATAAGTGATATCATACAGTATTTGTCTTTCTCTGTCTGACTTGTTTCACTTATCATAATGCCCTCCAAGTCCATCCATGTTACTGCAAATGGCAAAATTTCATTCTTTTTTTATGACTGAGTGGTATTCCATTTTATATATACACCACATCTTCTTTATCCATTCATCTGTTGATGGACACTTAGATTGTTTTCATGTCTTGGCAATTGTAAATAATGCTGCTGTGAACATTGGGGTGCATGTATCTTTTCAAATTAGTGTTTTTGTTTTTTCTGGATATATACCAAGGAGTGGAACTGCTGGGTCAGATGGTAGTTCTATTTAGGTTTTTGAGAGACCTCCATACTGTTTTCCACAGTGGCTGCACCCATTTATATTCCCACCAACAGTGTACAAAGGGTTCCTTTTCTCCACATCCTCATCAACACTTGTATTTGTGGTCTTTTTGATGATAGCCATTCTGACAGGTGTGAGGTGCTATCTCATTGTGGTTTTGATTTGCATTTCTCTGATGATTAGTGATATTAGTGATTTTCATGTGCCTGTTGCCATCTGTATATCTTATTTGGAAAAATGTCTATTTAGGTTTTCTGCCCATTTTTAATTGGGTTTTTTTTGTGATATTGAGTTGTATGAGCTGTTTATATATGTTGGATACTAACCTCTTATTGGTCATATTATTTGCAAATATCTTCTCCCATTCAGTAGGTTGTCTTTTTGTTTTGTTGATGGTTTCCTTTGCTGTGCAAATGCTTTTAAGTTTAATTAGGTTCCATTTGTTTATTTTTGCCTGTTTCCTTTGCTTTCAGAGATGGAGCCAAAAAGCACTGCTGCAATTTATGTCAAAGAGTGTTCCGCCTGTTTTCCTCTAGGAATTTTATAGTATCTGGTCTTAATCCTTTTAGGTCTTTAATCTATTTTGAGTTTATTTTTGTGCATGGTGTTAGAGAATGTTCTAATTTTATTCTTTTACATGTAGTTGTCCAGTTTTCCCAGCACCATTTATTGAAGAGACTGTCTCTTCTCCATTATTTATTCCTGCCTCCTTTGTCATATATTAATTAAGTGTAAGTGTGTCAGTTTATTTCTGGGCTCTCTATTCTGTTCCACTGATCTATATGTCTGTTTTTGTGCCAGTACCATACTTTTTTGATGACTGTAGCTTTATAATATAGTCTGAAGTCAGGGAGCATGATTCCTTCAGCTCTGTTCTTTCTCAAGATTGTTCTGGCTATTCAGGGTCGCTTGTGTTTCTATACAATTTTTAAAATTATTTGTTCTAGTTCTGTGAAAAATTCTATTGGTATTTTGATAGGAATTGCACTGAATCTAGATTGCCTTTGGTAGTATTGTCATTTTAAAAATATTAAGTCTTCCAATCCAAGAACATTGTGTATCTTTCCATCTGTGTCGTCTTCAATTTCTTTCATCAGTGTCTTATAGTTTTCTGAGTACAGGTCTTTTACCTCCTTAAGTAGGTTTATTCCTAGGTATTTTATTCTTTTTTGGTGCAATGGTAAATGGGATTGTTTTCTTTTTTCTCTTTCTGATAGTTTGTTGTTAGTGTATATAAATGCATCAGATTTCTGTATATTAATTTTTATCCTGCAAATTTACCAAATTCATTAATGAGCTCTAATAGTTTTCTGGTATCATCTTTAAGATTTTCTATGTATAGCATCATATCATCTGCAGACAGTGACAGTTTTACTTCTTCCTGTCCAGTTTGGATTCCTTTTATTTCTTTTTCTTCTCTGATTGCTGTGGCTAGGACTTCCAAAACTTGAATAAAAGTGGCAAGAGTGGACATCCTCGTCTTGTTCCTGATCTTAGAGAAAATGCTTTCAGCTTTTCACCATTGAGTAAGCTGTGGCTTTGTCATATATGGACTTTATTGTGTTGAGGTAGATTCCCTCTATGCCCACTTCCTGGATAGTTTTTATCATAAATGTATGTTGAACTTTATCAAAAGCTTTATTGCTTTATCTGCATCTATTGTGATGATCATATGGTTTTTATTCTTCAGTTTGTTAATGCGGTGTATCACATTGACTGATTTGTAGGTGTTGAAAAATCCTTGCATCCCTGGGATAAATCCCGCTTGATCATGGTATATGATCCTTTTAATGTACTGTTGGATTTGGTTTCCTAGTATTTTGTTGAGGATTTTTACATCTATGTTCATCAGTGGTATTGACCTGTAATTTTCTTTCTTTTTTTTGTGATGTCTTTTTCTGGCTTTGGTATCAGGGTGATGCTTGCCTCATAGAATGAGTTTAGAAGTGTTCCTTCCTCTGCAGTTTTTTGGAATAGTTTCAGAAGGATAGGTGTTAACTCTTCTCTAAATATTTAGTAGAATTCATCTATGAAGTCATCTGGTTTGGACTTTTGTTTGTTGGAAGTTTTAAAATTACTGATTCAACTTCATTTCTGGTAATTGGTCTGTTCGTATTTTCTATTTCTTCCTGGTTCAGTCTTGAAAGATTGTACCTTTCTAAGAATTTGTCCATTTCTTTTAGATTGTCCATTTTATTGGCATGTAATTATTCATAACAGTGTCTTACGATTCTTTGTATTTGCATGTAACTTCTCAAGTTAAATCTCAAGAGTTAGCTATTGCTCTGACTTTTAATACTTTAGATTAGTTTCATGTCTTTTTGATTTTTAGAGTTATATAAATGGAATTACACATTACGTACTCATTTGTATCTGGCTCCTTTCACTCAATATTATTTTGTAGGAGTCATTCATGTTGCCTATAGCTGTGGTTCATTGTAGAGTTTTCTATTAAATGAATATACTTCAACTTATCTGTTCTAGTCTTGATGGACATTTGGGTTTCCAGTTAGGGTTATTATGAACTATATTGCTACAGACATCCTTGTGCATGCCTTTTTATTTACATTTGTACAAATTTTTTTTGGAGGGGGTATATACCTAGGAGTGAAATTTCTAAGTCTCAAGTATATTTATCTTTAGCTTTAGTAGATACTCATCAAGCAATTTTTACAAATGGTTGTATGAATTTGTACACTCACCAGCAGTTTATGAGAATTCAGTTTTTCTACATCCTCACCAATACTTGTTGTTTTCTTTATCATTTTAGCCATTCTGGTAAGTGTGTAAGGGAAATACATTGTGGTTTTAAATTATACTGCCTTGATGCCTATTTAAGATGAGCATTATTCCATATAATTAATAACCACTTATATAACTTTGTCTTGGTAAGATGCTCATTTTTCTATTGGAGTTGTCTGTCTTTATTCTTAATGCTTTGTAACAATTCTTCATATATTTTGCATATGAGTCCTCTATTGGATATAGCTATTGAATTTATCTCCTTTCACTCTGATTGTCTTTTGATTCTCTCATGGTATTTCTCAAAGAACAAAAAGCCTTAATTTTAATGTAGTTAGTTTCATTTATTCTTTTTCCCCCTTTATGATTCCCACTTTTTGTTTGCTGTTTAAGAAATCTTTTCTTATCCCAAGATATTGAGATTTTCTCCTATTTTTTTCTTTTAAGAGCTTTATGGGTTTTGCTCTCCTCATTTGGATCTGTAATCTATCTCAAGTTGATTTTTGTGTATAGTGTGAGATAAAGGGCAAGATATATATTTTTCAGATAGTCCGTTTATCATATACCTATATTGAAAACATCACTTTCCCCAGATTACTGCACCATTACCTTCATCATAATTTAGTGTCCAAATATGTATGGGTCTATTTCTGGACAGTCTATTCTGTTCATTTGCGTATTTTTCTATTCATGTGCTCCTATAGAGTGAATAATTGTGTTCCTTCAAAATTCATATGTTAAAACTTAATCCTCAATGTGATGGTATTTGAAAGAGAGGCCTTTGGAAAGTGATTAAGTCATGTGAGTAGAGCCCTCATGAATGGGACTAGAACCCTTATAAAAGAGGCCCCAGAGAGCTTCCTTCCCCCTTCAGTGAAAAGAGAGCCCTATATGAACCAGGAAGTGGGAACTCACCGGATACCAAATCTTCCAGTGTCTTGATCTTGGACTTCCCAGCCTCTGGAACTGCAAGATATAAATTTCTGATGCTTATAAGCTACCCAGTCTTTAGTATTCTGTTGCAGCAGCCTGATAGGACTAAGACATGTGCTATACCACACTATCTTAATTACTATAGTTTTTAATAGGAAAATATGGGCAGTATAAGTCTTCTAGTATTTTTCCTATCAATTAGTTTTGCTTTGGCTATCGTGTGCATTTTACATTTCTATATAAATTGTAAAATTAGCTTGTTGATTTCTTCAAAAGATCCTGCTAGGATTTTGATTTGGATTATAACAAATCTATGAATCAATTAAGGGAGAGTTTCTTCCATCTTAGCAATAGTCATTGTTCCAAACCATACACATGGTATGTCCCTGCATTTATTTAAGTCACTTATTTTTGCATTCCCTATGCATAATATGTGCCTGGAACTCAGCTGACCCTCAAAAACATAAACTATCATGCACACTCTCCTTCCACTCTTATGTCCTCAATCAACTATGATCTCCCATATTTTCTCCTTTTATACCATGTGATTCTCAACTAAAAATATTTAGTTTACTCCTCAGAGATTATCTTTCATTCAGATCCAAAATTCTCTGAAGTATCAACTGGGCTGTATAATCTGTGCTCTCTAAGAAAGCAAGGCAAAGACTTTTCTCAAGTTAGTACCTTTATTATTTTACCTATGTTAGTAGGAGACAGTACCTCCTATCACAGTAATATATATGGAATATGAGGCCCTTCCACGCAAGGATGACACAACTAGCTAATAATAAATAGAAAATGATAGTGGCAGATCTATCTTGACTGTATAAACATACTTCCAAATAGAATAAATCACAGATACATGTTTTACTTAACAAATATTAGATTTGGTACCAATATATGAATTTATTTATGTAGGAAGCTTCAAGTGAAGTTATCATATATTCTAATGCCATCTAATACTCACATATAATTTTTCAAAATTTGTGCCCCAGTAATGTGCAGAGCCTAGATCTCTTTAACCAGACTTTCCAATGATGACAGCTCAAACTTTACTTCCATGGGCCTCTGCTGGCTTTGCAGTGTGTGTATGTGCATGCATGTTGGTGGGCAAGTGTACTGGCACATCTCAATCACTTAATCAATAAACAGCTCTATTCTTTTTAAAACTGTAGTTTCCAACTCCTGACAACTGCAGCACTAAAGGAACAGCCACATAACTTCTCATACTCTGCTTTGACTAGAATAACTAATTACAGTTTAGTACTGTAGGGACAAAGTTATTAGCTAATACGCAGCTCTAGACACTGCAATTCAATTACTGGCCTACAACCTTTAGAAGCACAAACCTTGGTAATCAGCAGCAAGCTTTCATCTTATCTCAGCACAGCATGTAAACAGTTGCCTCCGGAAGAAGCAGAATCAAAACACAGATAAGAGCAGCACATGTATGTATTCTAGATCTATAATTGTTACTGAGGGTCATAGAAGCCTCAGCAGGGCAGGGTTCTATGCAAAGAATTTTGACACTGAAAATGAGTCAAGTGTGCTATTTTCTAGCAAGAAGTTATGTTAGGAATAATTTAAAGAGTGTAAAGTAGATTGTCTGTCTTATTTCATAAATTTGAAGATAGAGCTGAAAAGAACTAAGCCTAGCACTGTAATAACTATTTAAATAAAGAAACTAAAGTCCAAAAAGCTTATGGGACTTGCATACAAGGTCACATAGCTAATTAGATCCTGGCTAGGACTAGAACTCCAATCTCCAAATGACCCATCATTGCTGTTTCCATTGCACCCTCTAAACATCAAGTCTCCTGCAAAGGACATTTTCAAGTTGGAAAGAGGCACTTATCACCAATTCTGTTCCTAGTAGCCTTTTACTAAGTTAAGCATAAAATAGTGTATAATATGGTACACTGCTTTTCAGTCTGCGAAAGGCAGGGATAGATGGTCTCCTTTGCATTATCTATATGTATTGAACAAATTATTCAAATGGAATAGTGTAGAGATGTTCCAAAGAGGCAGGGTGAAATCACTTGCATATCTAATTTAGCTTTTATGGAAAGTTCAAAAATCCAAGTGGTGAATGAAAGAGGAGAGATTTCTACACAAGAACTTGTTTATTTTGCAATCAACAATTCAGCTGGGTGAATTCAATTCAGCTGGGTGAATACATGCTATATTTATGCCACTCATTAGATTCAACATAAGCAGTTGATGTCTGTTTGACATGGAATAGCTAAATCATCCTGATAAAATAGAGAATTGTTTACTTTAAATAGACATTTAAGTACACCTGATGTTTAGAAGGGCTGAGTGGCTTGGTCAAGTTTATACAGGTAGTCATTGTCAGAGATAGTATCCAAACCCTTGCCTCCTGACTCTCAGAGACATTTTTTTAAAAAAATTTTGCCCCAGAATTTTAATCTAGAAATAAGAGATACCCATGGTGGAAATGGAGAGTGGACTTAGGAACCAGAAAATGTGAATACTGAATCCCACTTTGAATGACTGGCTGTCCATCCAAATGCCTGTTCACTTGACTCCTCTGAGTTTCAGCTATCAAATTCCACAAAATAAAGAAATACCCAAGAATTATTTTATTTTATGTAAATTTGATTCTGAGTGTAAAAGATTGAAACAGTATTATATCATCTAGACTAGATATACATTTCTAAATCTTTCTAGAGGTTAATACTCCGATAGAGATAATTATTTACCTACTCAATCTGTATTTCCCAACAGCAAAGAATTTGTGTGTGTGATATTAACTAAAAGCTGCATCATTCTTTTAGCATCAAATGCAAAAATTAACACACATTTAAATAAATGTACTAGAGTTGGTTTTCCAGACAAAAGCCGTGGACATTTTCTGTCATTAAGAAAATCGTTCTTAAGGTATTGTACCTGCCTTACCTCAGTAATTGTTCTCCCTGAGGCACAGCAATTATCTTACAAGGCAAAAGCTAAAGCCACATATTAGGCGTGTTCCTGGGGACAAAGGAGTAGTATCAAATGACATCAAGTAGGGTAATATAGCTGAAAGTGCACTGTAAACTACAAAACAAAATTAAACATAGCATTAGGAATGTCAGCATGGAATAGTGACAGGAGCACTGGAGTCAGCATCAGGAAATAGATTTCAGTCCCAGCTTGGCCATTTACTAGCTAAATGAGTTTAAGCAAGTCACATAACTTCTCTGACCTTCATCTGTTAAATAGGGATAATAATAATTGCCCTTCCTGATTTGTGGAGTTGCAGTGGGAGAGGGGATGAGGTAACATATGCTAAAGTGTGTTATAAAATGTATCATATTTGACAAATGTTAAACAATGTTATTTTCTACTTGTGTCCTGAAGAGTCCCACTAC
Source organism: Balaenoptera musculus (assembly GCF_009873245.2). Classification (NCBI taxonomy): domain Eukaryota; kingdom Metazoa; phylum Chordata; class Mammalia; order Artiodactyla; family Balaenopteridae; genus Balaenoptera; species Balaenoptera musculus. The sequence continues at coordinate 137,319,216 of NC_045786.1, read as the reverse complement.
CTATTCACATGTCTACATCTCCTGTGTATTAAACTTTCAGCCTAGAGTCATGACTTTGGTGTATGCCATTATTAAAGCGATTTAACCTCCTTTATCATTTAATTTCCTTCTCCCCAGTCCTTTGAGCCTTTAAATCCTTTGCATCTCCCTTAAATTTAGATCAGGCATTCTTAAATCAGACTAGTCTAGTTGAGTCCAATAGAACCGGTTGGAAACCACGCTTTGTCTCTCATTAGCTGTGTAGACTTGGGGAAGATTTTTAAATCTCTCTAAGCCTCAGTTTTTTGTTTTTTTAAAATTAATTAATTAATTAATTAATTAATTAATTAATTAATTAATTATTTTTAGCTGTGTTGGGTCTTCGTTTCTGTGCAAGGGCTTTCTCTAGTTGCGGCAAGCGGGGGCCACTCTTCATTGCGGTGCTCGGGCCTCTCACTGTCGTGGCTTCTCTTGTTGCGGAGCACAGGCTCCAGACGCACAGGCTCAGTAGTTGTGGCTCACGGGCCTAGTTGCTCCACGGCATGTGGGATCTTCCCAGACCAGGGCTCGATCCCGTGTCCCCTGCATTGGCAGGCAGGCAGATTCTCAACCACTGCGCCACCAGGGAAGCCCTAAGCCTCAGTTTTTTAATCTATGAAATGGATTACTGTGAAATTTAAATGAGCAAATAATCCATGGGAAATACTTAGTAAAATTCCCCTAATCCAATATTTTTATTGCAGTAATTCCAAGGTGAAAACATGTGGAAGCAATAGCTACTATGAATAGAATAATTATGTTCTCAAAAGCAGTGTGGTCTAGTGGTTCATGTATGGGTCTCAGGTAATACTAGGGGCTTTATTCTTACATTCATAGCAAAACATAATGGACATGGTTTTTCTTCATCAGTTTTGTTCCTTTAAACTTGAGTGTGCTAAAAATTCTATACTAAGAACTTTGAAATAAAATAACTTTATTCTTCTGAATCTTCTTCTGAATTTTCAAATGCTAACAAATAGTCACAGTTGAAAATTATAGTTACTTAGAAGCATTCTTTTTTTTTTCTTAATAGTACATATTATGTTGTGTTCAGATTCTGGGGCAATAAATTTTCTTTTATTCTTGTTTAGCAATGCCTTTACAATTATTTTCTTTTTTAATGACAGGTTCCCCCAAATTAGTTAGTTTTGTTTTTGTTTTTACCAATATATCAAGTGTGTAAATGACAATTTTCAACTCAGTATACTTAAGACAATGTGTTGTTGAATTCAAATTTGAATCTCCAATATGTCTGTCGCCAGTAAAACTATGTGAATGTTTGTTTAATTATTACCCCTGCATTGTTCATGACTTATGTAATTATTTTTCTTCTGGGTCAATGATCAATATTTTCATTTGTCTTGGTGAATAGTTATGGAAATAGTCTTAATTTCATGTCTATTTATTGATAAATTTATATTTTTGTGTGTGAGAGGAAGTTTGTGAGTTGAAAGTAATTTTTGGAAAGTTTATGGTTCTCTTTTTAGATATTATTTGAATTTTTAATTGTTGGAAAAAACATAACATAAAACTTTCCAACTTAAACTGTACAGTACAGCGTGTTAAATATATTCTCATGTTTGCACCTTGGGGAAGAATGCAATGCTCCTGGGCATCAGCATAAATTGATATCAATAGTGAGACTTTGCCACCATTAATTCTAAAATATGTGGCATTGACTTAGCAGGAGTAGAAATAAGTGAGGAAATTGATATTTGAGACTTGAAAAGATGTAGACAAATATCTTCCAGTGACAAAACATTTGGTAAGGTGGCTACCTCTGATTGCCTTCCAATGCTCTATTTCTTTTGGAACAGTTGGAAAGCACAGTGTTAGTAGTGAGTTGGGGTTCTGACTGGTTACATTTAGCAAGGCATGAGAAGAAAGAGGTGGTCACCGGCAAGAACTGGCTGTTTGTAAGCAGATATGGAAAGGAATTTAGAAAAGGAAAAATCAGAAATAAGATTGAAAAGTCATTGTACAAAATAGTCTATTAAGACGGTTTTGTGGCAAAAATCAGATAATGGATATGACCTCCCATCAAGCCCAATGCCTTCAAAGTAGTTTCCATCATGGAGAAAGAGACAGAGGCAGAGAGTAACAGAGAGACATGGTGCCAACAAAGAAAAGGATTAAACCAGGCTTGAGAATTATATCTAGGAAAGAACTTTTCGTGAGGTTGCAGGAGCACAGAATTGACTATAAACAGATCAGAAACTTACTAAATTTTTTTAGATAATTATATTGCCAAAGAAACCATAAGCTTGGTCTTAAAAAGTCATTTTGCTATGTGAGCTCAAAACCAAACCTTAGGCCCCAAAATTTTGCACAGGCAGGAAGAAGCTGAGGAAGACAAATTCCTGGACAAATTCTCCAATCCCCAAATTAGGTTTGAACTATAGAGGGAAAAGGACAAAAAAGAACATCCAAAGAGATAGAATCAGGAGCCACAGAGAACAATGGATGAGAGAGCTTATCCCAGGTAGCAGACTGAGAGACCAACAAAGGAATTTACCCTACTGCCAGGGCAGAGGGGCCTCACAATGCCTGCCTGGCATATTTCATCATTGCTGTGGACCAGCAACTGCTGAGCCTCTCAGCCATTATTCCCTACCCCTTTTTATGGGAGTGTTTAATCAGTTATCCTGTTCCTGCTCCATTTTTATACATTGTGCACATGTTGATATACGCATGTGTGTATATATGCATGCATATGTGTGTGTGTGTGTGTGTGTGTGTCTAGGGGGGCAGATAACTTGTCTTTATAGTTTATAGGGCACCATATCAGGTTTCACCATCTCAGAAAATGGTACTGTTATTTATACTTTTGCTTAGCCTAAACAGAGACTTAAAAAAAAAAATTCTCTTCTCTCAGATTGTTTATCCAGCCCATTAGTCTTACTGGCAAAATAAATCCAGAATTTGACCACTTGTCACTACCTCCATTTCTACCTCTCTGGTCTAAGTCACCATGATGTCCCCCCAGAATTACTCAAAAAGCCTCCTGATTGGTACCCTCCTCCTATCATTCTGGCCGTACAATTTGTTTTCCCCACAGCAGCCTGAGCTATCCTTTTAGAGTGGAAGTGAGACAGTGTGAATCCTCTGCTCCAAAGTCCGCATGGCTTCTCCTCACATTTAAAAACCAAAGTCCCTGGCCTCCTCGCCAGTCATTCTCCCCGTGTACGAAGTGCCACCCACTCTGCCCTCCTTACCATTCCTCAAACATGCAGAGCGTCCTCTCAGCTTGGGTTCCCCCTCTCCCCATGGCCATCTGCATGGCCCACTTCTTCATTCCATGACTACCTTTGCTCCAGTAACACTTCCTCATAAAGACCCAACCACTTTGCCACTCTTTATTTTTCTTTGTACACCACATCATCACCTGACACTTTATGGAATATTTAAGGGGTTTTGTTTTGTTTACTGATGTATACCTAACTCAAAAACAGGGCCTGAAACATGGTAGGTGTTTCACAAATACTCACAATATGAATGAATATCTTGTTTGCTGCTGTATCTCACCATTAATGTGTCACAAAATAAATGCCGTTAGAGTGTAGAATAGGATGGACCCAATTCTATCTGGGGCGGTAAAGTGAAAGCCTCCCAGCAGGGCTAGCTTCATGGACGCCCAACCCGTGCAGTCATGCAGGCCTTGCATTTAGAAGAGCCCTGCTCTTGGTTGAACACTCTGCTGCTGCTATCTTGAAATTCTTAATAATTTTGAACAAAGAGACCTGCTTTTTTTGTAGTGATATAATTCACACACCATACAATTCACCATTTCAAAGTGTAAAATTCAGTGTTTTTTAGTATATTCACAAAGTTGTGCGACCATCATCACTATCTAATTCCAGAACATTTTCATTACCCCAAAAAGAAACCCCACACCTGCTGGTAGTCATTCCCCATTTCCCACATCCTCATGCCCCTGGAAAACATTAATATACTTTCTGACTAAATTTGCCCATTCTATACATTTCATATAAGTGAAATCATACAATACATAACGTTTTGTGTTAGGCTTCTTTCGCTTAGGGTCATATTTTCAAGGTGTAGGATGTATCAGTACTTCGTTTCCTTTTATGGCTGGGTAATATTCCATTGTAAAGTTATACCACATTTTGTTTGCTGATTCATCCATTAATAGATATTTGGGTTGTTTCTACTTTTGGTCTATCATGAATAATACTACTATGAACATTCATGTACAAGTTTTTGCATGACTGTATGTTTTTAATTTTCTTGGATGTATACCTAGGAGTGGAATTGCTGGGTTGTATGAGTACTCTATGTTTAACTTTTTGGGAAACTGCCAAGCTGTTTTCCACAGAGGCTGTAGCATTTAATATTCCCACTGGGAATGAATGAGGGTTCCAATTTCTCTACATCCTCCCAACACTGGGTATTTTCTGTTATTAATAGTACTTGTTATCTTTTAATTATAGCCATCCTAGAGAATGTGAAATGTATATCATTGTGGTTTTGACTTGCATTTCCCTAATGACTAATTATGCTGAACATCTTTTCATGTGCCTATCGGTCATTTGTATACTATCTTTGGGGAAATGTCTATTCAAATTCTTTGACCATTTTTATATATTTTTTAAATAGAAGTATAGTGGACTCACGATGTTGTGTTAATTTCCGGTGAACAGCAAAGTGATTCAGTCATACATACATACATATATATATACACACACACACATATATATATATATATATATATATATATATATATATATATATATATATATTCTTTTTCAGATTGTTTTCCCTTATAGGTTATTACAAAATATTGAGTATAGTTCCCTGTGCTATACAGTAGGTCCTTGTTGGTTATCTATTTTATATATAGTAGTGTGTATGTGTTAATCTCACACCTAATTTATCCCTCCCCCTCTATCGTTTCCCCTTTGGTAACCATAAGTTTGTTTTCTATATCTATGAGTCTATTTCTGTTTTGTATATAAGTTTATTTGTATCATTTTCTTTTTTAGATTCCACATATAAGCAATATCATATGATATTTGTCTTTCTCTGTCTGACTTACTTCACTTAGTATGATAATCTCTAGGTCTATCTGTGTTGCTGCAAATGGTATTATTTCATTCTTTTTTATGACTAATTCTTTTTTATGACTAACATTGTATATATGTTCCACATCTTCTTTATCCATTCACCTGTCGATGGACATTTAGGTTGCTTCCATGTTCTGGCTATTGTAACTATTTTTAAATTTAAATTTTTTTGTCTTTTAATTGTTGAATCGTAATAGGTCTTTATATATTCCGTATGCTAGATCAGGTATATGATTTGCAAATATTTTCTCCCATTTTTTGAGTTTTTTACTTTTGTGATAGTGTCCTTTGAAGCAAAAAGTTTTGAATTTTTGTGAAGCCCAATTTATTTATTTAATATATTTGGTAGCTTGAGATTTAGATGTCTAAGAAAGCTTTGCCTAATTCAGGGTCACTAAAATTTGTGCCTTGGATTTCTTCTAGGAATTTTATAGTTTTAGCTCTTACATTTAGGTCTTTGATACATTTGGAGTCAAATTTTGTATATGGTATGAGGCTGTCATCCATATTCATATTTTAGTTGTAAATATGCAGTTGCTCCAGCAGCATTTGTTGAAAAGATTGATCTTTCTTCATTGAATCCCCTTGACAGCCTTGTCAAAAAGCAATTGACCATAAATGCATAGGTATATTTATTTATTTATCTGTTTATTTATTTATTTATCTTAGTTCTATTCCATTGATGTATATGCCAGCACCACACTGTCTTGATTACTATAGCTTTGTAACAAGATATTTTTCCTCATGTTTTTGATTTCTTTTCTTTTTTTAGATTCTTTTCCCATATAGGCCATTACAGAGTATTGAGTAGAGTTCCCTGTGCTATACAACAGGTTCTTATTAGTTATCTACTTTATATATAATAAATAGTATGTATATGTCAGTCCCAATCTCCCAGTTTATCCCTGCCCCCTTATCCCCTGGTAACCATAAGCTTGTTTTCTACATCCATGACTCTACTTCTATTTTGTAAATAAGTTCATTTGTACCCTTGTTTTTAGATAATACATATAAGCAATATCATATGATATTTGTCTTTCTGTGTCTGGCTTACTTCACTCACTATGACAATCTCTAGGTCCGTCCATGTTGCTGCAAATGGTATTATTTTGTTCTTTTTTATGGCTGAGTAATATTCCATTGTATATATGTGCCACATCTTCTTTATCCATTCTTCTGTTGATGGACATTTAGGATGCTTCCATGTCCTGGCTATTATAAATAGTGCTGCAATGAACATTGGGGTGCATGTATCTTTTTGAATTATGGTTTCCTCCAGGTATATGCCCAGGAGTTGGATTGCTGGGTCACATGGTAGTTCTATTTTTAGTTTTTTAAGGAACCTCCATACTGTTCTCCATAGTGGCTGTACCAATTTACATTCCCACCAACAGTGTAGGAGGGTTCCCTTTTCTCCACACCCTCTTCAGCATTTATAGTTTGTAGATGTTTTGATGATGGCCATTCTGACTGGTGTGTGGTGATACCTCATTGTAGTTTTGATTTGCATTTCTCTAATTAGTTGTAATAAGTTTTTAAACTGGGAATATGAATCCTCCAATTACATTTGTATATTTTGATTTTTTTAAGCTATTCTGAGTCCCTCGCATTTCCACCTGAATTTTAGGATCAGCTTGTCAATTTCTGAAAAATAAGCAGTAATAATTTTGATAGGAATTGAATTAAATCTACAGATCAATTTGGGGAATACTGTCATGTTAACAATATTAAGTCTTTCAACCCATAAACATGAGATGTCTTTCTATTTATTTAGGTCTTCTTTAATTTATTTCAACAATGTTTTTGTGTATAAGTCCTGCACTTATTTTGTTAAAATTTTTCCTAAGTATTCTATTCTCTTTGATGCTATTTTCAATGACATTATTTTATTAGCTTTATTTTCAGATGGTTCATTACTAGTGTATAGAAATACAACTAACTTTGATGTTGATTTTGTATCCTGTATTCTTGCTGAACTCCTTTATTAGCTCTAATAGTTTTGTGTGTGTGTGTGTGCACGTGCGTGTGGATTTTCTGTGTACCTAATCATGTCATCTCCAAATCAAGATAGTTTTAATTCTTTTTCATTCTGGATGTCTTTTATTTCATTTTCTTGACAATTTCCCTGGCTAGAACCTTTAGCACAATGATGAATAGGGGTGGCAAGATGGCACATGCTTGTTTCTTTCCTGAACTCAGGGGAGAGCTTTCAGTATTTTACCATTAAGCATGATGTTAGAGGACCTGAATTTTTATGTTTATTTGGCCCTACATATTATGTAGCTGGTTCTGCCTCATAAAGAAGAGCACAGTTGGGCTGAGGATTAAAGGATAAGTAGGAGCTCCCCAGCAGGTTAGGAGGAGGAGAGAGAACATATGTGCAGTATTACATTCTGGATCTCAAAGTGATTCAGTGGCTGGTGTGTTAAGTTCAAGTGAGACTGAAGAAAATAGAGATTGGAGGGGCAGGTAGACTGAACCACTGTAGGCTTGCTGACTCTATTAAAGAGCTTTAGTTTTACTCTGTGATTTTTTGCGTGGGACACTATCATATCTGATACACAATAGCAAAGAATGGAATAAAGGGAAATGAAGCTAGAAATTGAGGCAAGGAGGACAAATCATGGATTACTGCAATATTTGAGACAGTGAATCTAAACCTTGCCAGCTTTACCTTGGAACAGCTATATTCTTGGTTTTGAAGACTTTAGCTTCCTTCTTTTATTATTTTTTTAATGAAAAAAAACTTTAGTTATAAAAACATGTAATTGTATCAGTAATTCTAGAATGTCCTGCATTTGTATCTTACTCACCACCCTTATTCACATTAGGCATTTCCTAACACATTAACAAAATCAAAACATATTCTTTTTCTCACTTCCTTTTTCCGTTCTACTCACCTCCCTTCCTTCCGTTTTCTTTACATTAATCAGTTAATTAATTAATTCCTCAAAGTTTATTTACGACCGAAGAGGCTAAACTAGATCTGTAACACATTCCTTGCCCCTGAAGAGCCTATAGATCTGAGTGGCTGAAATGAAGCAAGGCAGCCGTATTTCAAACAGAGAGTGATGCATCATTGTTATCCTTCAGTCACACATGGTCACCTACCACAGCTCTGTCACTGTGGCCTTTGTTAAGAAAAGTTTATAGCCTCTGATATATACATGATAGTGTTTAATAAGTACTGCTTTGTTGTATTAGTTCAGGTTGGAATGACTGAAAGGACTAGAGTTAGAATTAGTGACTAAGTTTATAGAAGCAGTAAAAAGAACCAAAAAAACCAAACCAACTAGATCCTTAAATGTCAGATGAACTGGAGCTGCTGCCTGATTGCATATAGCTATAGATTCCTAGTCAATTCACAGATCTGGAAAGTGATGGGTCATTTCAGAGAGCGCACCTCTATCCTCCAAATTACATAACACTAAATCCATGTCATTAAATAAATGATTCTAACCCCTTTTTTTCTACTTGCCTTTATTGGATTTCAAAGTTCAGTACACATTCAAATTATTAATTTTGATGTCCCTTTATGATCAAATGTCCTACTTTTGAAATGGAAAGCTCAGTTGGACATGTTCCCTGTTAAGTTTAAGAAGATTTTATCATTTAAATAAATTAAACCTTCTATCATGGGCTCCACAGAACATAATGAAGCAAGGAGAAGAAAAGCTTAAATGAAATAAACCCCTTTGCTGATAGAAAGAGTACAGACTATTGTGCATTCTACCAATAAATGTGTGGCTAGGATCATAGCCTGATTCGTGATTTTTCTTTTTTAATTTTGTCTTTAATTTTTGGTGTTCATTAGCAATTTGATTTTGCTATTGGGCAAAAGACACAGAATACATCAAGTGCAGGAGGTTCTAGATTATTAACACTGAGGAAAAAAAAACAAATGTTTCATTTTTTAAAAGCTAATTTGAGTATCAAACACCATGTTGATAATCATGGATATACATTTTTTTTACATGATTTAATTCATGTAAGTTGATCTCCTATGAACTTCACTCAGATCCTTTAACACTTTCTAAAATAATGTTTTGGGGGATTTTGTTTTTTAATCTTTGCCTTCTAGGGAAAAATCATCATCATTTCCATGTTATCATTAAGTAGAATTCATCTATATAGCTTACGTATTGAATTATTGAATTAACAGGAAAATTTTTACTTTCTGTATGACACATTGCCAATGTAAGAATCAACTGGATTATGAAAACTCTTATTGTTTGAAGATTCTTTCAATTGCCAAAAAGTAGCATGCAGATTTTTAAATCTAAACTAAACTATACACTGTTTTTAAAGGTTTAACTAAATAAAATTTATCAATCTTTCTATTCCTTACTAATTTGAACCATTTTATTTTACATGATTTAAAAGTTAAAGGTAAAAAGTACTTCTTTAAAAGGAAAGATTCAGCATGAGCTCAGATAATTTATTTGAGAATGTTCATACTTGTAATAGTAATGTAGAATAATTTCCATCCTATTTTTTATGATGAAATGTAGTCTCCTTAGTCATAAAAATACATCGTTATTCAAACTTGGAGTTTAGGGTCATAAACTTCAAAACTTTGATCTTCAAAACTATAAGGACTTATAGGGATGGCTTATTACATTTAAAGATTTTGAAATACAGTGAGTTTTGTTTTCTTATTTGTTATATAATGAACTTTTTATAACTTAAGACACAACAGAAAGCTATCATGCTTTACATGTAAGACATAGATCAATTGGTTGTGACACCTCAGTAGATTATTAGTCTCTAAACCCTGTAAATATAATAAAATCAACTCTGTTTTTTTGTTTCTTTGTTTTTAATTTCAGAGCTTATATTCTCTTACCTTGCATTAGGAAAGTTTTGCTTTGTCATCAACTAGAAAATAAGTTCTTAATGGACGTCATTCTATTCTTACAATTGAAGGATTCTGATTCAAGTTCTTTAAAGATTGATTTGTGGATCAAAGATTTGAACCTGATTCTACTCAGCAAGAATTTGTCAACTCTCTACTTGTTTAACAAGCACAGAGCTTCAGTTGTTTGTTCAATTCACCACTTTGAGGGACGGTTCATCATGGCAAATGCTCTATGAAGGGTTACCTGTTGGATGTTAAACTGCTGTATCACTCCCTACTTCACCCACTCACCTATCCAGGTTTTCACAGGGTCCAGAAGGTGGTGTCAAAGTTATCTTGAGGAGCTGCAGTAGAGTATAATGGTTAAGACTATTTGTAATCTGACTCCTTGGGTTTGTATCCTGGCCACTTACTAGCTGTGTGACCTAATGAAAACCATTTAAACTCTTTGTGCCTCAGTTTGCTCTTCTGTAACATGAGAATAATAGGACCTATCTCATAGAGTAGTTATGACAGTTAAATGAGATAATATGTTTGTGACCTCTTTGCTATATGCAAATTTTTATAAGTATCTTTCAATAAGCCATAATTTCTGCTCTGCAGTCAAAAGAAATAAAATAAATTTAGTCTCATTCAGTAAACTCCATTCAAACCAATAGTTTTTTTAAAGTGACCTCTGGCTTAAAAGCCTGGTTATCGTAAATAGTTTAATCAAATCCAGGTGTGAACCCTTAGGACTCTGTCTTCCATATACAAAACCTCATTCTTTCTCATTTCATTTTACATCTTCTTGGTGGCAAAATATGCCAACCCAGTTCTATCTCATTTGTCTCTTGATGCAGACTGGCAGCCTGGCCCTGTAACAGAATTTTTTTTTTTTTTTCTTTGTTCTCAGTAGTTTGGCATTAGGAGTCTTTGTTCTCCACTTAATAGTAGCAGTGCAAATGCCTTTGTTGGTTCTTGGTGGGGTGGGGCCGGCTGGTGGTAAGGGAAACTGGAGAAAGAAGGCTTTTTCTACTGATATTTTACATGGGTACATTATACCTTTAAATCACAAAGCATCCCAAACTTGGTAAGCACACAATAATTATAAGCAATTATTAGCCATTGTATTGAAAATTTAAAACATAAAGCTGTGGCCTAAGATGTCCACAGATTCTCAGTCTCCAGGAACCCCAAATCTTTCATAAACTGTGAACTTTACATGGCAGTATCAATATGTCCCATTCAGATAAATAATGCATGATTTCTTAGTGTGTGTCCTAAATATTGCATGGATGTCCTGCATTTTATCTGACACCCCTATGTGCCCTCCTCCACTGTTCATTTGAAATAGATGCTTTTTTCCCCAAACGTGAAGGGTAATCTCAGTTACCATACTGCACTAAGGCTATGTCTTTCCAAGGTTAAGTAACTACCTTTAAAAAGGCAAACAAGGTCAGAGCGGAGTGGGAAGGAGGATGTCATGTCAGTTGATAGAATCAAAGTAAATGCCTTTTCAATGACGGAGATGATATAGGAATAGAGTATCTGTGTTTCCATGTTTTGATTTGTCCAGTACCAAAGAGTGTTAATATCTTGAAGGTTTAGCATGAGCCCTGTTTACTCAGGAAGCACAAGAAACATGTCAACCCTATGAAAGACTTCTAATTAAACTCCTGGAACTTTGATGTCAGACTTAGAGATTAGTATTACATTTTAAAAAAATATCCAGTTTCATGTGCCAGTAGAGAAGGAAAAATATGCTGGTGTTAATAGACAGCTATTGAATTTAGAGAATATTTATTTTAAAATACAAATTATTGCCGCTTGATAAGCTATATTTAGTGTATCAATCTTAATTTAGAAAATGATGTGCTTTTAGATGGAGGATTGCTTCTCCTTGACTTTTGTGTTTACAGTGATCATCGCTAGTATTGGTTTCTAGTATGAGGTCAATGATTATATGTTATTCCTGGAAGCTGCTGAATCTCCAAGAGGTGATGAAAATGTTTTCAAACAGGAAGTATTTTATGAGAGTTCAAGGGAGACAACCAGCATATTTTGAGTGTCACTTATGTGCTGGAGACTATGTGCTTCACATGTATTTCTAATCTAACCAACAGCTTAAGGAGAGAGGGTGATGGAGGTAAGTAATTTTGCTAGTGTCATAAAATTGTCTGATTCTGAAAGCACATTAATATAACTTCCTTGTGAATATTCCTTATAACCCTCATCTGCAGTTATTTTGTTCTTTAGATGACTGAGCAAAAATCTCACGCTTACCAAATTCACTTCTAACTCTGATAATATAAGTGGTAATAATTTCTTACATAGTCAGCCTTTTAAATTTCTCTTGATGGAGTTGTAACTTCTTCCCAGTATTATTTTCAAAATATATTTATACTAAAATTTATGCTTACTTATTGTGAATACTCATCTAACACTACATGTACATGTATTTAATTTTATATTTGAATTTTAAAGAATATTGGGAATTTGAAGAGTCCAACCTCCTCCTCAGTGAAAGTATTACACAGACAACATTCGTATTTCTGTTTGGCTATTCAGTGGTGTGAGTTTCATGAGTTTTCAAGGCAGTTTATTCAATTAATAGGTAGTAGTTTGAAATGAAATTTGTATACTGACTTGGTATTTACCTTCCAGAAACTTCTAAGTATAAATCCTTGTTCTGCCCCTCTGGAGCCACAGAAATAAATTTAATCCCTCCTCCCACCCAACCCACGTGCTTATGCTGGTAAACTGTTTACTTTTCAGTAGTTTTATAGCCTAGAACTCTTACTATTTGGCCTCTAAACAGATGATGGCATTAAAAATGGCTTTGGATCATATCTATATGATTCAAAAGAAACCTTACAAAAAATAGTGATGTATTTGCAAGGAAAATTAAGAGATAAATATGTTTTCTTATACATAAAAGTATACACACATGTATATATATACTAATGTAAATGTTTACATTTATATATTTATATATTTTCTATGAAATGGGAACATGAACATGAAAGCAAATAGCCTCTGTTCAGTGTCTCTTGAACTATATACTCCTCTCTGATATGCAAGGAAATGAACTAAGTAAGCTAAGCAAGCTTCGTCAGTGTTTCTGTGTTGGATTTTATGTGTATTGCATCTGTTAACTGGCATTGGAATATTTTTCCCTTTAGAAATGATCTTACCCTATCTTCAAGGGTTTCCTTTATAAAACAAAGTACAACTGGTATCTTGTCACACAAGTATAAAGTCATATGTTTTTATTTTTAATTTATGTATTTATTTTCAATAAGGTAATTTTATTATTATTATTATTATTATTTTTTAACATCTTTATTGTAGTGTAATTGCTTTACAATGTTGTGTTACTTTCTGATGTATAACAAAGTGAATCAGCTATACATATACATATATCCCCATATCTCCTCCCTCTTGTGTCTGCCTCCCACCCTCCCTATCCCACCCCTCTAGGTGGTCACAAAGCACCCAGCTGATCTCCCTGTGCTACGCGGCTGCTTCCCACTAGCTATCTGTTTTACATTTGGTAGTGTATATATGTCCATGCCACTCTCTCACTTCGTCCCAGCTTACCCTTCCCCCTCCCCGTGCCCTCAGGTCCATTCTCTACATCTGCATCTTTATTCCTGTCCTGCCCTGAGGTTCTTCAGAACCTTTTTTTTTTTTTAGATTCCATATATATGTGTTAACATACAGTATTTGTTTTTCTCTTTCTGACTTACTTCACTCTGTATGACAGACTCTAGGTCCATCCACCTCATTACAAATAACTCAATTTTGTTTTTTTTATGGCTGAGTAATATTCCATTTTATATATGTACCACATCTTCTTTATCCATTCATATTTTGATGGACATTTAGGTAGCTTCCATGTCCTGGCTATTCTAAATAGTGCTGCAATGAACATTATGGTAGATGACTCTTTTTGAATTATGGTTTTCTCAGGATATATGTCCAGTAGTGGGATTGCTGGGTCGTATGGTAGTTCTATTTTTAGTTTTTTAAGGAACCTCCATACTGTTCTCCATAGTGGTTGTATCAATTTACATTCCTACCAACAGGGCAAGAGGGTTCCCTTTTCACCACACCCTCTTCAGCATTTATTGTTTGTAGATTTTTTGACGATGGCCATTCTGACTGGTGTGAGGTGATACCTCATTGTAGTTTTGACGTGCATTTCTCTAATAATTAGTGATGTTGAGCATTCTTTCATGTGTGTGTTGGCAATCTGTATATCTTCTTTGGAGAAATGTCTATTTAGGTCTTCTGCCCATTTTTGGATTGGGTTGTTTGTTTTTTTTTTTGATATTGAGCTGCATGAGCTGCTTGTATATTGTGGAGATTAATCCTTTGTCAGTTGCTTCATTTGCAAATATTTTCTCCCATTCTGAGGGTTGTCTTTTTGTCTTGTTGATGCTTTCCTTTGCTGTGCAAAAGCTTTTAAGTTTCATGAGGTTCCATTTTTGTTTGTTTGTTTGTTTTTATTTCCATTTCTCTAGGAGGGGGATCAAAAAGGATCTTGCTGTGATTTATGTCATAGAGTGCTCTTCCTATGTTTTCCTCTATGAGTTTTATAATGTCTGGCCTTACATTTAGATCTTTAATCCATTTTGAGTTTATTTTTGTGTATGGTGTTAGGGAGTATTCTAATTTCATTCTTTTACATGTAGCTGTACAGTTTTCCCAGCACCACTTATTGAAGAGACTGTCTTTTCTCCACTGTATATTCTTGCCTCCTTTATTAAAGATAAGGTGACCATATGTGCGTGGATTTATCTCTGGGCTTTCTATCCTGTTCCATTGATCTATATTTCTGTTTTTGTGCCAGTACCATACTGTCTTGATTACTGTAGCTTTGTAGTGTAGTATGAAGTCCAAGAGCCTGATTCCTCCAGCTCCATTTTTCTTTCTCAAGGCTGCTTTGGCTATTTGGGGTCTTTTGTGTTTCCATACAAATTGTGAAATTTTTTGTTCTAGTTCTGTGAAAAATGCCATTTGTAGTTTGATAGGGATTGCATTGAATCTGTAGATTGCTTTGGGTAGTATAGTCATTTTCACAATGTCGATCCTTCCAATCCAAGAACATGGTATATCTCTCCATCTGTTTGTATCATCTTTGATTTATTTCATCAGTGTCTTATAGTTTTCTGCATACAGGTCTTTTGTCTCCTTGGGTAGGTTTATTCCTAGGTATTTTATTCTTTTTGTTGCAATGGTAAATGAGAGTGTTTCCTTAATTTCTCTTTCAGATTTCTCATCATTAGTGTATAGGAATGCAAGAGATTTCTGTACATTAACTTTGTATCCTGCTACTTTACCAGATTCATTGATTGGCTCTAGTAGTTTTCTGGTAGCATCTTTAGGATTCTCTATGTATAGTATCATGTCATCTGCAAACAGTGACAGCTTTACTTCTTCTTTTCCCATTTGGATTCCTTTTATTTCTTTTTCTTCTCTGATTGCTGTGGCTAAAACTTCCAAAACTATGTTGAATAATAGTGGTGAGAGTGGGCAACCTTGTCTTGTTCCTAATCTTATTGGAAGTGGTTTCAGTTTTTCACCATTAAGAATGATGTTGACTGTGCGTTTTTCATATATGGCCTTTATTATGTAGAGGTAAGTTCCCTCTATGCCTACTGTTTTTATAATCATGTTTTGTATCTCTCTCCCCCTCCACAGATCATTTTCCGCAAAATCAGTGATGTGAAGAAAGAAGAGGAGGAGCGCCTCAGGCAAAAGAATGAGGTCACCCTCAGCATCCCCGTGGACCACCCGGTAAGAAAGCTCTTCCAGAAATTCAAGCAGCAGAAGGAGCTGCGGAATCAGGGGTCAACGCAGAGTGACCCTGAGCGGAACCAGCTGCAGGTAGAAAGCCGCTCCTTACAGAACGGAGCCTCCATCACTGGCACCAGTGTGGTCACCGTGTCACAGATTACGCCCATTCAGACATCTCTGGCCTATGTGAAAACCAGCGAGTCCCTCAAACAAAACAACCGTGATGCCATGGAACTCAAGCCCAGTGGCGGTGCTGACCCCAAATGTCTCAAAGTCAACAGCCCCATAAGAATGAAGAATGGAAATGGAAAAGGGTGGCTGCGACTCAAGAATAATATGGGAGCCCATGAGGAGAAGAAGGAAGACTGGAATAATGTCACTAAAGCTGAGTCGATGGGGCTACTGTCCGAGGACCCCAAGGGCAGTGATTCAGAGAACAGCGTCACCAAAAATCCATTAAGAAAAACAGATTCTTGTGACAGTGGGATTACAAAAAGTGACCTTCGTTTGGATAAGGCTGGGGAGGCGCGAAGTCCGCTAGAGCATAGCCCCATCCAGGCTGATGCCAAGCACCCCTTTTATCCCATCCCTGAGCAGGCCTTACAGACCACACTGCAGGAAGTCAAACATGAACTCAAAGAGGACATTCAGCTGCTAAGCTGCAGAATGACTGCCCTGGAGAAGCAGGTGGCAGAAATTTTAAAAATACTTTCAGAAAAAAGTGTGCCCCCGACCTCTTCTCCCAAATCCCAAATTCCGCTCCAAGTACCTCCCCAAATACCGTGTCAGGATATTTTTAGTGTTTCAAGGCCTGAGACACCTGAATCTGACAAAGATGAAATCCACTTTTAATATATATATATATATATACACATATATATTTGTTAATATGTTAAAAACAGTATATACATCTATATACATATGTGTGTATATACAGTATATACATATATATATATTTTCACTTGCTTTCAATATGATGAACACAATATGGATTTTGATATGTAAATATTGCATGTCCAGCTGGATTCTGGCCTGCCAAAGAAGATAATTATTAAAAGCATAGATATCGCTTGTATATTATGCAGTTGACTGCATGTACACTTTACATTTATTTATAATCTCTATAATTTTAAAAGGTATGATTTTTGTTAACCAAGGCAATGTAATAGTTAAAGAATCAGGGTCCAACCTGCCAATGTTGCCATGACAAATTTGATCTCAGGCCGACTATATTGAGCTGTCATTTCCTCACTCTTCTGTTAAGTTAAAATTATAAATTAATACCAAGGAAGCATTCAACACTTTAAAATGTTAGTGCCATTTTGTGATCCCTTTCCATAGGATATTTTTCTGTAACTTAGTGTTAGGTTATTTTCCCCAATAGACAGTGTTTGCTCCATTTAAATGACTGTTTTGTTGCCTCAGTCAGATAGCAGTGTGGGATGCTGAGAACTTATTGCTATGGGGTTTGTGCATGAATTGCATTTTTGCTCAACTATACCTCTCCTTTTTTAACATTATACTTAGATAGTAATCATAAACTCTTATGTAAGGATATCCCTACTCCCTCTGTCTTGAATAACAGCCACCATCTTATAAGCTGATTTTATCAACCCCATAAATATGAAGCTATTAATATAGTGTATATTATAGAAATACTGCATCACAGGGTAAAAGGGCCTTTTAACAACTCATGTTAGAGATGGTGATTTTCCAAAGGTGATGAATGTTCTAAATTTGTTTTTTTAAAACTTGTTCAAGGGTGAAGTTAAAAGGCTCTTAGCAAAGAAACAAGCAAACAAAATACATTTAAGTAATCATATCAAAAATTAAACTAGAATGATATAAAATAAAAAAGAATATAAATAGACAAGTTTTTGTAGCTTATTTGTGACTTAGAAAGAATGAAACACGGGTACAGAATTGTTCACACCTGATTCTTAACTGCTTATAGAGGTAATACATGAAATGTGGTTAGAAAAAAAAAGAAAACTAAATAGTAGATGTTAAGTTGCTCAACTCAGACAACTGCTTTTCTATAATTTTATTCTGGTTACAATTTTCTAAAGCTTTTTTTGCACACAGTTCTACTGCTGGAGTTCTGCTGAGTTGATACAATAGACTACCACAGCTCGGACAGATCCGCTTATGAAAGGGGGTTACTAAAGACTGAATTTCAGAGTCTTTTGGGCCACAAATTCTCTTCTTAGAAAGTGCCTATTATCAACCAAAAAAAAAAGTAACAAAAGGCTGTGTATAGCTAGACTCTTAAATGCTGTGTATTGAGAATAAAATGCCCACTCATTTGTGAGAACCTAGAAAACTTTATTTCTTTTGACTAAAGTTTACTTTATAAAGTTGATCAGAGAGGCATACTTTTAAATTGGTGCATGAATGACATTTAACAGTGGGAGCAGGGCAGTTAACGTTTGCATCATGTTGAAAATATATAGCAGTAATTTGTATATTATTACATATATGACCATCTGTACATATATGTTAACATATACAAGATGATAGCAAAATCAAAGGAGATATTTTGATGTATTGTACCCATTTTTATGAGCTTTTTAAACTGTCTCTGAGGATCCCCAAACAAAAACAACAGAACTGAAAAACAAGTTACGACCATCAGACTGGAGAAGTGAAAAAACAAAGTGATTTATAAAAACAGTTTATATTTTAGAATTTCTATTAGAGGTTCTTCACATGCCCACAAGATGTGCCTCTTTAATCCAGGAGTCTCAGAACAGATGTTATGTGCCATGGGTTCCATTTTCCTTTCTTTGTGCCCATAACTTCCATTTCTCAAAATGGAAGTTTTCAGGGGAACACATCTCCATGCTATGCTACAATATCTACCTACCATAGGCACAAGAAAATGAGGTAACCATGGTGTAAAAAATCAACATTGAAATTGAGACTCTGTTGCTTTTATGATGAGAATGGTACCTTTTTCTTGACTTCAGATGTTTATTGAATTTCAGGGTATTTTCTATTTAACCATGTATGAGACAAGCTTGGCTAAGCTTTCAAAGTGCGTGGTAAAAATAATCCGTACAGAAATGTTTAGTTTAACTTTAGCCATGTGCTTCAGAAATACCAGTTGGTGTAAAGGTATGAGTGACTGTGAAACAGCAGGGCAGTTTGTAATTGTGATCCGTGCCTTTGCTTATTAGTGTTGCTAATATCTGCTGTGTTCTGACATTGACTCAGAGCTTCATCCAATTGACCTACAATATCGATGTTCATATATAGAGGAAAGAACCATATACTTTAGAACTACTTCAGGTTGTCACAAAAAAGGGAAGAGTATCGGTTGCTTATTTATGGTGCAGTTATCACAGTATTCTTTTCCAGCCACCTCTGTTCCTGTGTGCATGATATGATGAAGTGCTGAATGCACTCTGCTGTTTTCAGAAGGAATGCATGTGTTCAGCTAACATTGTATATAGAGTAGTCTTTTAGGTTTCCAGATTCCACAACTCTTTCCAGTCAAACTTACTCAGATTTGAATGAGGGGTGAGCACTTGCTTTATTACATGCAGTAATGATACAGTCATGTTCTGTGTTGCCTCAACCAGCACATAGACAGTAGATCCTCTTTTGGGGGACCAGATGACTGCATGTTTTATTCTTATACTGTATAGATGCTCTCAGTGCATCCAGAGTAAAATTTTGTATTATTATCTTTCTGAACAATGGAATAATAGGAGTAAATAGATATGTATTCAAAATTTGAACATTTTCCAAAGCAACTTATACACCTTCAATATTTTTCTATGATAATGTATAAGATCAGATGCTGTACCCTGGACAGGTGGTTGTAATGTACTGTGATAACAGAAGTCAAACAAAAACGGAAATGTGAGCGGCATATCATAATGACAAGTTTTATCAGTCTGTATTAGGATATTATTGCACTAAATGTGATCTAGTAAATAGAGGAGCTTATGATAAAAGGCAAATAGGAACATGAAAGGCAGATGACAATGCCAAAGCTGCTCGTGTCCCACATTGACATAAATAGTCCTTAGAATGGTCCAGGCATAGACGTTGAATAGAGACACATACTTCATTGTTAAAATGGAAAATTTTTATTATGACACTGGTTTCATCTTACATTAAGTATAGAAGTACGAATGTCCTAAGTATTCAGTTAAAAAATTATGTAGATCAGAACAAGAGAATTAGAAAATTTGGGGTTTTAAATTGCTCCTAAGAACAAATATATACTCTGAGAGTACCCAGCACTTTAAAAATATTAATTATGACCACTAATTAAACTGCATTTTGAAAGTTAATCTTATTTGAGCCCAAATGAAAACCGGAGCTTTCTGCCCTTAAATTTAAGGAGATTTGGCTCACCTGTGAGATCTGACCCATCTGCTGTTCTATTTTAAATAAATTCTTTTAGAAACCTGTTTTTAAAAAAGTTAGTCTTCAGAACAGTGACTGTTTTTGAAGTGTGCAGTGGCTGATACTAGTGAAATTATTTGTCATATCCCTAATAAATTCCACTATCTTTTAAGATATCTATCTCTTTTCCAAAATTTTATGTAGGTAATAAGAAAATTTGTCTAGAATGTACATATCATACATGAATAACTTTAAAGTAAGAATATTTTGTAACCACGTGAATGTTGTGTTTCATACTTTGTTATGATAAGTGTATTTCTCTTGTGGTCTAGACGGAAAGGGAGAGAAGAAAGAACAACTTTTTGGAAAACTAGAATTCAAGCCTAGGATGAATATCTGAGCTCTGTCTTGGATTCTGCATCTAGCTTTGCCACAGTCGCACTGTAACTTTGGGCAAGTTAACTGTTTTTTGGTGTATCTGGGGCTTCAGTTTCCCTACTGATAAATAATACAATGAAGGTAAGAACTGCTCCCTTCTTTCGCCAAGATGATATTAGGTCAGTGGAAAATCATCTTCCTCTCAGATGAAAATAACATTAAGACAAATTTTTTTTTTTTTCATTCATAGCAGACTAGCCAAGATGCACTTTCTAAATATTCTTCTAGGTTTTAGAGAAGACTTCTCTGGTCAGAGGTTGGTGGGGAAAGGCATAAGTAGCTAAATAATTATTGGTCAATGGCCTGTGAGTATAAGACTTGAAAATTATCTGGGAATATAGAGCTACTAATCAAATAAACATGGAAAGAATGAAGAACTTTTAGGAAGGAAGAGAGAAATAAGAGAAAAAGGCATATGTAAATATTATGATTTTTCTTATTCTACCTAATAATACTGCTCAGCAGAAATTCTCAAGTTTGTGAGAAAAAGTAAACAACTTGGTGAATATTCAAGGTATAATTCATCTTCAACTTTTTGTATGAAAATAATCATGACTTTCTCAAGATAATGGCTCCACATAGGTAGATGTTCTTATAACAAAATTTTAACTATGAAAGAATCCTTTCCAATGACTAATCAGTTTTTCAGTGTGTATCTTGAACTGGGAAAAAACAGTTTTAAAAAAGAGAAATCATTTGAATTACATTAGAAAACCACTCATGTTGTATCCTAATGAGAGTGTTTTAATTTTAAAAAGTTATAATTTGTAATTAGTAATATTGGTGACTCAAGGAAGCCACTTATAGCATGTAAAAATTTATTTTCAAAAATGAGACTCATTTTGTTAACAATTGTTCGTTCTGCAAAGACAGTCTTGTAAACTAAGAGATACACTCAAACCTGCAGTCACTACATTTGCCATGACCCTTTGAGTAAAGAAAATAACAAGAGCATGTAGAAACAAAGGGGAAATTTTAATGTTCAAGAGATATTTAGATCTCTTACTGGGTTTTCTAATCTTTCCATCAAATCAGAATTTTAAAATTATTATTACAAATTAGGAATTAGGCATTATTTTGAAAACAGACACAATTTCTCAAGTTAAAGGAAGACTAGTTATAATGCCTGAGACTTTCAAGAAGTATTAGAGGAGGTTTAAGGGGATTGGTCATCATTGACCATGACTTTTTACTATGCGTTGTAATCCTTATGAGTTATTTGCTAAGTGGTCAGTAACGTTTATATTTTTATCTGCTGTGATGGACCCTTGGCATTCCAACTCACAGTCATATTACATATGTATTTGCATATGTAAATAAATATTTTCAGTCAACTTGCTCTCAGTGTAAACTTTGTACTTAACAGCCTAAATGTTGTTAGCAGCTTAGATAATAAAAACTCTTACAGATGTGGCATGACATTTATTATTTTATAGAGGGTTGATATAGATTAATTTGACATTATAGGAAATATTCTTCTTATCTTGGTCTAGGAAAACATATCAAGAGGTGATACATGTGGGACTACACGATCAGAACAAAAACAGAGTCAGGTTTTAAGTAGGATAGTGGTGCCAGACTTCATGAGTTCACAGGAGTCCAAATCAGGATTTGCATTTTCACATTTGGAATAGATCTACAAAGAAGAGCATAATGGATGGAGGTCGCAGTTTAGTGCATGGAGAGCTAAGCATGGTCACTGGCAATGCTTATGGGTGCAATCAGATCAACTTGGTGAGTTTACATAGAATTTTTTTTTTTTTTGTCTTCCCTTAGCTTTACTAGTGTACATTGCTTTACATTACTTTTATTGACTGCTCTGTGTAAGTATGTGCAGCCTTCTCAATGAGAAGGATTGGCTAAGTCTGGATCTTCCATTGGTCATCAAAAAAAAAAATATATATATATATATATATATATGGCTGGGGAATAGATGAGGGAACTTGTCAGGATAGCATAGCTATTGAGATTCTAACACAGGCAGTCAGACCCTGGAGAGGAAAACTTCACTTTATAACATATTGACATTGCAGTCGCTATATAGTCCAACCATCAAATTTCAGATATTTCAAGACATGTACTTTTAAAGTTTCCTGAATTTAAAATAATTTTTAAAAATTTTCACACTATTATGTAAGTATAAATTTTATTTTTCATAATAGGTTAGAGTAAATGACAGAGGTTGAAGTCATAACTGTTGCAAGCACAAGGTGTCCTATCCCAATAATGAAATCTTCCTTTATTTTCTCCCAACAACTTACCAGTAGAGGTAAGTCACCAAATGTGGCTATAAGTCAGAGGCAAGTTGTGGTCACTGTATTAACATTTCCTTTTCCAACTGAATTTTAACCCAAAGAGGTAATGCATGATAGTCAAGAAAAGCAAGAAACATTCAGGTTTTTTCTATAATCTCTCTTAATTTTTAATATTGGGGTTTTGGATGAGACTATAGAAATATTTTATTTCTAAAATTTATTTTTTGACCCACTGAATTTTTAAGTAGATTATGCAGATCTTTTAATTTTTTTTTTAATTGTACCACTGTTGGCTTCTTGGCCAACTTCTATTAAATGGCATTATCCAAATGAACTG
Source organism: Balaenoptera musculus (assembly GCF_009873245.2). Classification (NCBI taxonomy): domain Eukaryota; kingdom Metazoa; phylum Chordata; class Mammalia; order Artiodactyla; family Balaenopteridae; genus Balaenoptera; species Balaenoptera musculus. The sequence goes on along the minus strand of NC_045786.1, from coordinate 137,296,083 downwards.
TTTCAGCTTAGAATAGCAATTTGTATTATATCCAATTAATGAGCCTCTTGGATGTATATTTACTTCAGAGAGTTTAAATAATTTTCCTCTAAGGAAAAAATGTTAATATTCTTAATGTGATTTATTTTTTCTATCCTTTGAGATTTTTTTAAGATAATGTTTTGAGATAAGGAGAAAAAACCAAGGTATTACATTATACTCTGGGATCCTCACGCCCAAACCATCTTGTTTTCACTTTGATGATACATACAGCAAGAGGGTAACCATGGACAAGATCATTCTACCTTTTTCAGAACACTGGGGAGGACCCCAGTGACACTGTATAAAGCTTTTATAGTTAGCCTCACTTTCATCCCTGGCTTTACATTATCACGTGTTACTATTTAAATTATGGTCATGACTTGTGCTACATCTAAATGCATTTGTTCAAAGAACAATTGACCTAAAAGTACAGTTGGGCCAGAGTTATAACTGAGGAAACTAAAAAGAGGGTTTAGGTATAGCTGTTACTTTCTCTTAATGTGTTTTCTCTGTGTGATGCTCTTAACTATTTATTTATTTATTTATTTATTTATTTATTTATTTAGAGATAACACATTGTCAAAACCATAGTTAAGACTTTAATGAAACATTAGGAAGCAGTGTGAAAGTTTGTCAAATACTGGGGCTTTAATATATATATAAATGAGTGCTCCCCCATCAACTGAGTTTAGAAACTTCTAGTTCTTACCCAAGAAGCCCAGGCCCATAAACATTTGGCTGGTTGGGCTCTATCTTCATGGAGTAAAGCCAAGAGGATCTGACCACTCTCTCCTTCATGCATATTTACTAACTGTTGAATGACCAGACCAGTCAAGGCCAAAATATCTACACTGATGCCTGAATAAACCAGATTGGGTATTCATAGCAACCAAATTAAGTATTTCACTGCCAAATATTTTATCCTCCTTATCTGCTAAATCATCTTTGATGACATGAATTTAACCTCTTCCTTCCATGGTCAGACTCTCTATTGGGAAGTTGGACTTTGTGATTAAAACAACATAAAGATTATTGTAAGTCACAGAGGTGTTGGTGTCATGGATCCCTCATTTGCTCTTCAATTTTTTCCAACCAAAGTATGATGGGAAAGATTCCTGATGAGGCCATGATTGAGCAAACAGGAAGAATAGCTAGCAAACTATGCAAAATCACAATAATGATTCATTTTGAATTTCATGTCAAAAACATTTTGATAGACCTGGGTCTTTAATAATGGTATATTATGTCACAGCCATGCATTGTCAGTTTATACAAAAGCCAAATGTACTTTTATTTAAAATCAAGATTATTTAAAATATTTCAGACTTAGAAAAATAGTGGCAAGGATAGGTTTTTGATCTGTGCAGCAATGTTTTCATGTTATGATTCTCAGTGTTCTTTTTCAAAGATGGTATAAATGTCTTGTTCACTTCCATCTTATTGGCAGCACTGGCGTCTTCCATTGAGCAGTCATCTTCCTCCTTAGATCCCATTCACAGTTAAAGAGAGATAAAACATGCATTTTATATTAGGAACAATATGATTGTTACCACATTGAAATTGGAAACCAGTTTAGACCCATTTCTACCCTACACATCCACTGTAGTTTATGGGAAAAGCAATGATTCCTAGAAGTGCTTGGTACTCAGACAACACGAAGTAAAATGTGCATATTTATGATATATTAAAAACTATAGATTTCTTTTTATTCTATGCTCTAGTGACATTGTTTACATTAGTTGCAGCATTTTGTATACTATACTGCAAATTCCTGACTATAACACTAATGTTACTATGGGAATTTATTTTTGCAAGTTTGTAAATGTTTTTGCCACTGCAACCATATTGGTGGGAATTTGGAGTATTAAAAATGCCTCTATCTGTAAGGGTTAATTCACTGGAAACAATTGATTTATTTATTGGCCAAGGAAATAATGCAAAAACTTCATGTGATGTTTTTAATACCTTATGCTAAGCAGTACTAGTTTGCTCTTTTCAAAATTTAATTCATGTTTAGCAAATCATTTTTTCTACTTAAACAAAGGTATTGCAATGTGTAATATAGAAATTTTGTATGTACTGTTGACATCACCTGATTGCTGAGAGAATGTGTGAAAATGTTTTTAACTTTGTGACTTTAGGGTCAATTCTGGAATGCTTGTGATCAAAATTTGATTGATTCTGGGAAGTTTGTGGTGATTATCACTTTACTTAAGATTTGTTCTCAAGACACAATCATTTAAAGAAAAGTGAATTGGCAGGTGGAAGTTTCTAACCCAAAAGAATTCTGGGTTTCAGCACAATAAACTGTATTTCATCAGGGAGGATTAACTTTGGTTTTTATCCCACACTTTATTTAAATGTGAATATTTTTTCATGATACAGAATAAAATGTGCATTTTATGGAACTTGTTTGAATTGAGTCTTTTTGAAAATTATTGTTTTGAATTTAGTTTAGTAAATGAAAAGCTCCGCATTACAAACACATGAAGCAGTGGGTTCAGAGAAAACAGTCTTTGATATATTAGTTTAAAATGTTATTTTAAACTTCTATAATACTTTTCCTCTGATAAATTGTACTGACAGTATAAGTAATAAAATTAGAGTCATATATATGAAGTTGAAATTTTAAACCCCAACAGTAAGTTTGTTTGAATTAGAAGATATCTCTGTTTCATGAAAGATGGAAAATAAAATCTGGATGGAATTTTGGAGAAAATTTTTTTTAAATGGGATTTCTTTAATATTTCTTCATTCTATCAATCTATCAAAAATGTTATTTTTTCCCTAACATTATAGGTTTATCCCAGTCTGTGAAATTTAGAAGCATAGGGGAAGAATGTACATGGAACAATAGAGTACTTTCATTTTTTCGAAACGTTCATAAATGGTTCTGCCACTAGCACTTGAGGCATTAAAAGGTAAGGGTTAAACATATAATAAAGAAAGACTGTTATAGGAGAATGCAATTTTTTTTTCTAGTTGAAGAAACACAGTTTAAGAGGTGAATTTTTGGACATCACTGAAGAGTTACTGGTATCTATTGTTTTTCTGTGCAATGTAACATTTTTGATTGAGAGACAACTAAATAAAGCTTTGTCTTTGCTATGGTTGCATCCGGGTATATTTATAGAGGGTAGAGGTTCTAGAGTCTGCTCTCATTTATACAGGAGCCAAGGATATATGATGATCACACACAACTAAATGAATATCAATGTAGTGGCATACTTTCTACGCAAAATGTCAGTAATTAACGCTTCCTCCACTCTTTCCCCCTTTTTTCCTTCTTTCCTTACACACACACACACTCAGAAATATATTACAATCTCTCCATGTAAGTTTGGTGGTAATAACTTAATTGAGAAAGATACTTATTTTCAAAATGTGATAAAACATATTATGGATTTATACGAGATTAAGAGGAGGATGAGACAGAAATTTTTGTCCTATGGGATATTTTCTCCTGAGGGTGTGGTGAAGAACAGAGCATGTATGAACCTTCCAATTCTCAATCTTCTTATGTTAGTATGCTTCTACTCCCAACCAGCAAGGAGTGTTTTGCTTTCTATAAGATTGTTGAAAACAAGTCAGATCCATTTTGCTTAATCTAGGTAAATAAGCATAATGTGCTTTAATTGGATCAAATAAAGATGTGCCCAATGTGAGAAAACCAGAACTGACAATTTACAGCTGGAAGGGACGTTGGAAATGAATCGGCACCACACCTACTTTAAGAAACCAAGGATTGGAGAGGGTAAGTGATTCTCCAAAGTTAAATGTATCGTTATTGCGATTAAATAGGAGCTAGGATTAAAATTCAGTTGTCTTGATTCCAAGTCCAGTGTCTGTTCCACTATATCACATTGCTGTGTGGGTTTTCCACAATGAGCACAAGCACACATACACACACACACACACACACACACACACGTTTCAGGTAATGCTACTAAAATGTTGCTAGTCTTATCTCTGAGTGTTGCTGAAATGACAGTTGTCCAACTGTGCTATTGACTTAAAGCTGTGTGTCCTTAATTTCAATTTTCTTAAATTAAAAAAGGTATCTCAGAAAAGGTGTACTCTCCCTTTGATATTGATTGTTATTTAGTATCCTACAATCATGATACTCTCTGTATACCTAAGAGTTTTAGAATCAACTTAATAGATCAAGTTTGTTGTATCTGGCTAAGGCTGCAAGTTGGGAAAGAGTTCAAAAAGACACAGAAAGACTGGCTAGCCACTGACCACCCCAGATCACTGTGTGAGGAGCAGAAACTGGAACTTCTGGGCCTCTAGTCTCCTGTGAGTCCATGGGGTACAATAAACACTACTTTCCATCTCGCCTGATTCTACTGTCTTTGGTACTTAAAATTAAGTCTTTAAATGTGTGTGTATGTATATATGTGTGTGTGTTTGGGGAGGATACCTCCCTTAGTTCTTAAAATTCACTGGGACTATTCCAATAAGAAGGGGAAATGTATGTCTGTCATGGTTTATAAATAATAGTGTTCAATATGGTCAGTTGCTGGTGGAGTAGTGCTAGCATCTTGTCACCTGGAATCATTCAACCCATCAACAAACATTGCTTCTGTGTATGATATGATGACCAAACTGACCAAATACAGCTACACCCAAAGTATGGATCTTAGGGTTGGCTGTCTTCCACATCTGTGAATGTCCTATTCTAACAACAACAGCAAGATTCTGTTGAAATGCTTATGCTAATGACCTTGAGCTATTTAATTTACTGATTGGCAAGAGTGCCAAGAACAATTCCTGGGCTTAGGGAAATGGAAGAATATCAGCTTTTTCATATCTTCTTTAAATTTCCATGCTCTTCACTCTTAACACCATTCTCCCAAATCTTAACAACTTGGGCAGAGAGAAGAGAGAAGATTTTCAGAATCCTGGTTCTTTCACTGCTGCCCATGCACACTATCTGCTGTTCCCTGTAGTTTTCCACTGGGCTCTAAGCAGGGGGAGGAGAAGAAACACTCTGTAGTTGACCTTGAGCTGCTGGCTTGTGACTCCCTGCCTGTCTAAGGAAAAAAGGAGGACTAAAGCAAGACATCCAACAATCACCATTAAACCCTCTAAACGACAGGGTCTGAGAGGACAGAGGGCAGGGAGGAGAGCTGCCTTTCAGCACATCAACAGCAAGTAAGACACTTCTGTGCTGGTGGGGTTGCCAGGAGCCTAGCTCCTCTTCCTTTCCTTTGCTAGTGGGTACTTTATTCTTTGTGCAGCCTGGAGTATGTTGGGCCAATGATCAAATGAGATAATAGTGTGAGTGCTTTGAAAAGTATGATGCGTTATACAAAACTTGAGATTCTTTCTATTTACTATTAATTTTCCTGGTAGTGAAGTGTAGATCCTAGAACTTATTGAGGAGCCATAAATAGTAGTAATGCACACTGACACCAAGTTTCTAGTGAAGTTCCAGGTTTTTTAACCTTCTTTATAGAGAAAATCAGAAAAGATAAAAATTTGTTCAGGCATGGCCAGCAGCTAGAGTGATTTTACTTCCCTGTCAACCATAAAGGCAAACACATACCATACACACCCTTTCCTGCCCTACCTCCCAATTCAGGAAATAAAATATATTTTTTAAAAACCTCAACTTATGGGCTATATATAATAGCCCTAATTTAATTGATCTGAAATTCTCAAGAAAGCAGTACCATTTGACATTTCTACTTTCCGTGAAAATATGAGATCTCTGTTACACCAACTGGAAGTTAAATACTGTTTCAGCATTCTTTCTGATTTATGATTCAGAGCGATAAGATAAATTCCCATAGTTAATGTTAAAGCAGTAGAGAGGCTCCTAGAGGTTGAGTTAGTTTAGGACTTTCACCCAACTTTATTTATTTAAACTTTTTATTTTATATGGGAGTAGAGTTGATTAACAATGTTGTGATAGTTTCAGGTGTACAGCAAAGTGATTCAGTTATACATTTTCCCATTTAGGTTGTTACATTCACCCAACTTATTTAGATACAAGTGTGGTTGGCAATTTAGAGAGTTTATACTGAACATGACACAGGGACCAACGTTCAATACCAGCAACTACATCCTCCTCACTAAGCCTCCTTTCTATGCTCTGACAGGATATCTGTGGCTTATACAGAATTATATCTATTGTGCTTTTGCACCTGTTTTTACTGTTTCACTCAAGTTGACTTTGATATAGAACCAAAATTCTCACTATTTCGTATGTTGTATATGGATGGATAGATAGATAAGTAGAATTATCTACCATTTGTCAGATAGAGTCCTAGTTACTTTCATGTATAATGCCCCCAATGACCCCATTAGAGAGTCAAGGCCACAGGCTCTAGGTGACTAAAAGGCTTTTCTAAGCTCACATAACTAGAAAGTATCAGAGAAAGTTTTCAAAGCCAGAGTTCTGACTCCACATCAAGTTTTTATTTGCCTCAGAGTGTCACTCAGACATGTACTAGATACGTGGCTTACATATAAACAATTGTAGAAATAAAAGAAATGTTACTATTATTTGCTGGGGGGGGTGCTCCTTCAAGGTCCACGGTCCTCACAGAAAATTATCATTACTCTCAGAACTTCAGGGTTTGGCCTTGTGCTGTTCCTAAGGCAGGACACAATGTACAGTCTCACCATTACGTGTGGTCTGTCTCTTAGTTTCTCCTTTGCACACTGATCCGTGTGGAAAAGCCCCACAGGAGCACTGAGATCAGTGTAGATGTAGACATGTAGACATGAAGCTTTTTAAAGAAAAAAAATCTTCTTCCTTTATAGCATCCCTCAATGCTTAGAAGTGTGCCCTGTGCCCATTGCAGTTACTACAATTAAAAGTCTTGAAAGGGAGGTGTCCACTGCTCTGGTGAGATGGGGCTGGGAGATGCTCTCCTCAGCTCCTTGCCTGGGTGGGCAAGTCAGGCTCTAGGGCTGGCAGAAATCCTCATTTGAGGGTCCCACCGAGGTCCCTGGTCAGAGTGCTGCCCCTGAGCGGAGCAGCTGCTTGGGACTACTGCTCGGGAGCTGCAGAAAGCCTCTGGAATGTGACATGTTATCACTTTGGGACCATTGGCCAGCTGCGCCTGACTTGGCCACATGAAGTCTTTCACTGTCCCAGTCTCTGAACTGAAGAGAACCAACACTATTAGCATATCTCTCACCACCATGAATGCAAGGTATTTCAGTGAAGAGTATCAGAGGAAATATAGAAATCCCAGACTGGCATGTGCAAGTTGTGAGGAATGGGGGAATAACCCAATGTATCTGGGTGACTTTTGGAGACAGCTAAGACAGAGCTACAACTGGGCAGTGGCTGACACCCAACTCATAGCCCATCTTCTCCAGCCGTGTGGCTGGTATGGTCTTGGTGCTCCAGCTGGCTGTCAGGCCTGAGCCTCTGAAGTGGGAGAGCTGAATTCAGGACATTGGTCCACCAGAGACCTCCCGGCTCCACGAAATACAAGTTGGAGAGAGCTCTCCCAGGTATCTGCATCTCAACGATAAGACCCAGCTCCACTCAACAACCAGCAAGCTCCAGTGCTGGACACCCCATGCTAAACAACTAGCAAGACAGGAACACAACCCCACCCATTAGCACAGAGGCTGCCTAAAATCATACTAAGTTCACAGACACCCCAAAACACACCACCAGGTGTGGTCCTACCCACTAGAAAGACAAGACCCAGCCTCATCCACCAGAACACAGGCACCAGTCCACTCCACCAGGAAAACTATACAACCCACTGAATCAACCTTACCCACTGGGGGCAAACACCAAAAACAATGGGAACTATGAACCTGCAGCCTGCGAAAAGGAGACCCCAAACATAGTAAGTTAAGCAAAATGAGAAGACAGAGAAATAAATGGAAGATGAAGGAGCAAGGTAAAAACTCACCAGACCAAAGAAATGAAAGGGAAATAGGTGGCCAACCTGAAAAAGAATTCAGAGTAATGATAGTAAAGGTGATCCAACTCTTGGATAGAATGGAGAAAATACAAGAAACATTTAACAAGTACCTAGAACTAAAGAGCATACAAACAATGATGAACAACACAATAAATGAAATTAAAAATTCTCTAAAAGGAATCAATAGCAGAATAACTGAGGCAGAAGAATGGATAAGTGACCTGGAAGATAAAATAGTGGAAATAAATACCACAGAGCAGACTAAAGAAAAAAGAATGAAAAGAATTGAGGACAGTCTCAGAGACCTCTGGGACAACATTAAATGCACCAACATTTGAATTATAGTGGTACCAGAGAAGAAGAGAAATAAAAGGGCCTGAGAAAATATTTGACGAGATTATAGTTGAAAATTTCTCTAATATGGGAAAGGAAATAATGAATCAAATCCAGGAAGCACAGAGAGTCCCATACAGGATAAATCCAAGGAGAAACATACCGAGACAAATAGTAATCAAGCTGTCAAAAATTAAATACAAAGAAAAAATATTAAAAGCAGCAAGGAATATCAACAAATAACATACAAGGGAATCCCCATAAGATTAACAGCTGAACTTTCAGAAGAAACTCTGGAAGCCAGATGGCTTCACAGGCGAATTCTATCAAACATTTAGAGAAGAGCTAACACCTATCCATCTCAAACTCTTCCAAAATATAGCAGAGGAAGGAACACTCCCAAACTCATTCTATGAGGCCACTATCACCCTGATACCAAAACCAGAAAAAGATGTCACAAAAAAAAGAAAACTACAGGCCAATATCACTGATGAACATAGATGCAAAAATTCTCAACAAAATACTAGCAAACAATCCAACAGCACATTAAAAGGATCATGCACCCTGATCAAGGGGGGTTTATCCCAGGAATGCAAGGATTCTTCAATATATGCAAATCAATCAATGTAATAAACCATATTAACAAACTGAAGCAGAAAAACCATATGATCATCTCAATAGATGCAGAAAAATATTTCAACAAAATTCAACACCCATTTATGATAAAAACTCTCCAGAAAGTGGGCAGAGAGGGAACTTACCTCAACAAAATAAAGGCCATATATGACAAACCCACAGCCAATATCATTCTCAATGGTGAAAAACTGAAACCATTTCCACTAAGATCAGGAACAAGACAAGGTTGCCCACTCTCACACTATTGTTCAACATAGTTTTGGAAGTTTTAGCCACAGCAATCAGAGAAGAAAAAGAAATAAAAGGAATCCAAATGGGAAAAGAAGAAGTAAAGCTGTCACTGTTTGCAGATGACATGATACTATACATCGGGAATCCTGAAGGTGCTACCAGAAAACTACTAGAGCTAATCAATGAATTTGGTAAAGAAGCAGGATACAAATTAATGCATAGAAATCTCTTGCATTCCTATACACTAATGATGAAAAATCTGAAAGAGAAAGTAAGGAAACACTCCCATTTACCACTGCAACAAAAAGAATAAAATACCTAGGAATAAACCTACCCAAGGAGACAAAAGACCTGTATGCAGAAAACTATAAGACACTGATGAAAGAAATTAAAGATGATATAAACAGATGGAGAGATATACCATGTTCTTGGATTGGAAGGATCGACATTGTGAAAATGACTATACTACCCAAAGCAATCTACAGATTCAATGCAATCCCTATAAAACTACTAATGGCATTTTTCACAGAACTAGAACAAAAAATTTCACAGTTTGTTTGGAAACACAAAAGACTCTGAAAAGCCAAAACAATCTTCAGAAAGAAAAATGGAGCTGGAAGAATCAGACTCCCGGACTTCAGATTATAGTACAAAGCTACATTAATCAAGACAGTATGGTACTGGCACAAAAACAGAAATATAGATCAATGGAACAGGATAGAAAGCCCAGAGATAAACCATGCCCATATGGTCACCTTATCTTTGATAAAGGAGGCAAGAATATACAATGGAGAAAAAACAGCCTCTTCAATAAGTGGTGCTGGGAAAACTGGACAGCTACAGGTAAAAGAATAAAATTAGAACACTTCCTAACACCATACACAAAAATAAGCTCAAAATGGTTTAAAGACCTAAATGTAAGGCCAGACACTATAAAACTCTTAGAGGAAAACATAGGCAGAACACTCTATGACATAAATCACAGCAAGATCCTTTTTGACCAACCTCCTAGAAAAAGGGAAATATAAACAAAAATAAATAAATGCTACCTAATGAAACTTTAAAGCTTTTGCACAGCAAAGGAAACCATAAACAAGACAAAAACACAACCCTCCAAATGGGAGAAAATATTTGCAAATGAAGCATCTGACAAAAGATTAATCTCCACAATATACATGCAGCTCAATATCAAAAAAACAAACAACCCAATCCAAAAATGGGCAGAAGACCTAAATAGACATTTCTCCAAAGAAGATATACAGATTACCAACAAACACATGAAAGAATGCTCAACATCACTAATCATTAGAGAAATGCAAATCAAAACTACAATGAGGTATCACCTCACACCAGTCAGAATGGCTATCATCAAAAAATCTACAAACAATAAATGCTGGAGAGAGTGTGGAGAAAAGGGAATCCTCTTGCACTGTTGGTGGGAATGTAAATTGATACAGCCACTATGGAGGACATTATGGAGGTTCCTTAAAAAACTAAAAATAGAACTACCATATGACCCAGCAATCCCACTAATGGGCATATACCCTGAGAAAACCATAATTCAAAAAGTGTCATGTACCTCAATATTCAATGCAGCACTATTTACAATAGTGAGGACATGGAAGCAACCTAAGTGTCCATCGTCAGATGAATGGATAAAGAAGATGGGGCACATATATAAAATGGAATATTACTCAGCCATAAAAGAAAACAAAATTGAGTTATTTGTAATGAGATGGATGGACGTAGAGTCTGTCATACAGAGTGAAGCAAGTCAGAAAGAGAAAAACAAATACGGTATGCTAACACATATATATGGAATCTAAAAAAAAAAAAAAAAGGTTCTGAAGAACCTCGGGGCAGGACAGGAATAAAGATGCAGATGTAGAGAATGGACTTGAGGACACAGGGAGGGGGAAGTGTAAGCTGGGACGAAGTGAGAGAGTGGCATGGACATATATCCACTACCAAATGTAAAATAGATAGCTAGTGGGAAGCAGCTGCATAGCACAGGGAGATCAGCTTGGTGCTTTGTGACCACCTAGAGGGGTGGGATAGGGAGGGTGGGAGGGAGACACAAGAGGGAGGGGATATCGGGATATGTGTTTACATATGGCTGATTATTCACTTTGTTTTACAGCAAAAGCTAATGCACCATTGTAGAGCAATTGTACTCCAATAAAAATGTTGAAAAAGAAGAAAGTCTTGAAAACATGCTGGAATTTTTCAGGTCTATTCTTTTTAGACTCACTTCTGTTTTGAAAAGCTTTAACACAGCTAACTCATGCTGGAAAGCTATTCCTATCACTTGGTCTTCTCTTTGCCTTTAAGATGAGGCTGCATCACACATCACTTTCACCTGTCTGATGTTATCACGAGTTCCCATTCTTGCCACAGGTGCAACCCTCCCAGCCCCACTTAGCATGAAGAGCTCCCCACCTCGCTGGTTCTCAGCCAGAACAGTGCCTTCCTCTAAGTCCTCAACTAAACAGATTAATTTCCTGCCAACCCATGAGTTTTTTCAAACAAGCCGGTCACATCCTCATACGGGAACCAAAGATCGCTCCCACCCTTTTGTTACTACGAAGCCTTCCCCCCCAGGGCTCCTGCTTGTTCTGTTCCTGTTTTCAACCCCAGTGTGGCCGTACGTGGTATGCAGCGTCATTCTCCCCCAGAATGTGAGTATATGTGACTATAACTGCTATTTTGTCTTTCCAATGTTTTATGTTGTGCATTTGACCATCTTGTACCATTTGGAATGGTGGATTCTTCCCTCACCAACAAGGTGAATAGGATGCAGTTAGAACAGAGTTTTAATTCAGTTTACTGAAGAGAATTTTAATGTCTATCAACTAACATTACTCATCAAAAGTGAGCACATTGTGTCTCTTTTCACTTTGATGGTTTAATTTAGTGACAGTCTCTGTGTCCTGTGGGACTTTGCAGTCAAATGTGGTGATAAAATTTGATTGGGTATAAATTTTGGATTTTGTCTTTTGACATGTCACTAATATTTCATAATAAAGCCAATTTATTTAGCATAGATGGGGATCGTCCATGCAGTAAAAATCAGTCTCTTTTTTATGCAGTTTGAATGTATAGAACAACTCATTTTCCTCATTCACTGTTCTTGATGTTGGAGTTTGCTGATGCAATAAAACAGAAGTAATGATACTTTCCTTCTTGCAAATGTCTTTACTTTCCAAAACACTCACTCTGTATTTTCTAGGTATCAACATATTTATAGTTTATGTGGACAATTTGATGGTGAGAGACATTATACTTTTTCAAAGTTCTTATGCAATCTTTTGACTACTCTAACGAATTTGGATTGATTATTTAGACCATTGGTTCTCAGCTGTGGGCAATTTTGCTCTCAGGGGAAATTTGTCAATTTCTGGGGGCATTTTTGGTTGCCTAACTGGGGCAGAAGTGCTACGGGTGTTTACTGGGTAGAGACAAGGGATGCTGCAATGCAACCTTCATTGCATAGAATAGCCCCCCATAATAATGAATTAGCCAGCCAAATATATCCATAATATGGAGCTTGAATGTGATATTGTGATTTATAATAAATACATATTTGGTCTTTGTCCCTGTTTCTGGCACAGAGATCCCAAAACTCTTAGAATTTCCTAAGTGATGAGAGTGATGGAGGGGTCTTCTGTTTTGTTAAAGAGGTGACTTTTGGATAGCATCTAAGAAGGGGTGTGGGGACTTCCCTGGTGGTCCAGTGGTTAAGGCTGTGTGCTCCTAATGCAGGGGGCACGGGTTCGATCCCTGGTCGGAGAACTAAGATCCCACATGCTGCCGCAGCATGGCCAAAAAAAAGGATGGGTCTGTTTGCCAGTGGAACCAACGATGTGATTAGTGGGTTGGAACCTTCAGTTCCACCCCAGCAACTTCTGGGGAAGGGGGAGGGGCTGGAGATTGAATTCAATCACCAATGGCCAAAGATTTAATCAATTCTACCTAGGTAGTGAAGTCAGCATTAAAACCCCAAAAAGACTAGGTTCAGAGAGTTTCTGGCTTGGTGACCATGTAGAGATTTGAGGACAGTGGCAAGCCTGGAAAGAGTATGAAAGGTGCATGATCTTTCCACATACCTTGCCTTATGTTTCCATCTGGCTGATCCAGAGTTATAGCTTTTTATAATAAGCCAATACTCTAGTAAGTAAAATGTTTCTCTGAGTTCTGTGAGCCTCTCTAACAAATTAATCAAACTCAGGGAGGAGATCATGGGAACTTTTGCTTTATAGCTGCAGTCAGAAGTACAAGTTACAACCTGGACTTGTAATTGGCATCTGAAGTGGAGGGCAGCCTTGTGAGACTGAGCCCTTAACCTGTGGAATCTGATGCTGTCTCTGGGTGGACAGTGCTGAAATTGAGTTGAATTGTAGGACACCCAGCTGGTGTCGGAGAATTGTTGAATGTGTGGAGAAACTACTCTCCCTCCAAAGAAACACACATATAAACACACACGTACACACACACACACACACACTCACATAGTAATTGATGATCTTATTGAGAAACCCAGATTTAGACTATATGCTGTGTTGCTTGTTCTTTTCATATTACAAAAACCATAATGTGAATAATTTGACCCACGATGGGTCGGAAGTTAGCTTATTCAGAAGCAGCCCTTGAGAACATTTCAAAAAATAGTCCCAAACACTAAAATAAAGGCTGAGGGCTAGGGCATAGCTCATCCAAAGCTTTCAACCCTTTTAGTCTATATATAGTCTGTACATCCAACAATCCCTTCCTATCTGTCTGAACAAAGCAGAATCCATTCCATATTCTGCCATGATAGAATGGTAATTCTCAGTCTAATGCTATAACTTTCAGCTCGGTATATCCTTTACAGAATATTTGTATCTTTTTCATTTGATATTCGAGTTTTCACATATTTATATTGGCTTCTTTCATTTGAAATTTGTAGATTGAAAAAAATTTGAATCCCTAGCTTTTATTTTAGAATTCACTCAACAGTTAAACAACTCTTAAGTATCTCTCAAATTACAAATTAAATTAGCCTTTTCTTTTTCTTTCTTTCTTTTTTTTTTTTGATAGAACCCAGTACATTAAGGCTTAAATTGTAGGAGATAGAATAAATGTTGGCAAAAATATCTTTTCTGGGCTCATTATGAACAATTTTAAAGGAATGCACCCTGGTTTAATTATGTTGGGATTCCTGCCCTTCATCACCCTCCTCTTTCCCTTCTAAGTTGTACAGAGCTCTGACTGACTCATTAAACAATCTTTGGAAGGAGAGTCTGAGCTTAGAGGCAGAGATATGAGTTTGCCTGTGCATGTCAGTGAAAAAAGACATTGAGAGCCCTGCCCACATTCATGTTTCCATTACTGTTATTATTACAAATTCAGACTAAATATGATGGCTCCTGCATGACCACACGTATACATCATATTCATGTGAGCGGAAGAAGCTTAGGAGACAATAAATTATATTAACTAAATAGCTATCATTCTCATTTCATTGTTAATAACGTGATTCCTAGAAATATTTCTTGACTCCACCAATTTTGCCTCCCTTACCCCTGCTAGTGATTCACACTTTGTATACAAGTGAATTTTGTCTGCTATTAGAATTTTGTTGCCCGATGAAGATCTATTGGAGAAGCTTTATTGCCCCTTTACAGCTAACTTTTTTGAAGTATAATTTAAACAGCATAAAATTCACTTATTATAAGTGTACAAGTCAATGATTTTTAGTAAATTTATATAGTTGTACAATCATCACCATAATCCAGATCTAAAACATTTCTGTCGTCCAAAAAATATTTTCTGGGCCCATTTATAGTCAGTCCTCACTATAACCCCAAGCCCTGGGGAATCACTGATGTGTTGTTTTTATAGATTTGCTTCAACTAGAAATTTTATATAAATAGAATCATACAATATGTAGGCTTTTGTGTCTAACTTCTTTCATTGACAAATTTTTTTGAATTTAATTCATGCTGTTGTACGTGTCATGAGTTCATTTTTATTGCTGAGTACAGTTATATCCCACTTTGTTTATCCATTCACCAATTTAATAGACATTTGGCTTGTATCCATTTTTTAGTTTTTTTTAGTTTTTATGAATAATGCTGCTCTAAACATTTGCATGCAAGTCTTTGTGTGGATGTACATTTTCATTTGTTGTGGGTAGATGCCCAGGAGTGGAATTACTGGGTCATATGGTAGGTGTACGTTTAACTTTTAAAGAAAATACCAAAATGTTTTCCAAAGTTACTATACCATTTTACATTCCCACCAGCAATGTATATGATAGTTCCAATTTCACCACATCCTTTCCAACACCTAGTATTATCAGTTTTTTTGATTATAGCCATTCTGATGTATCTGTAATGTTATCTCTTTGTGGTTTAAATGTGTATTTCTCTAATGACTGGTGATGTTAAGCATCTTTAATTCACCCTTCCTATATCTTTCTTGGTGAAATGTCTGTGCAAATATATTGCATTAAGAAAACATTCAGATTTCTTACCTTTTCCTTTGTCTCTTAATGCCATTATTTTTCAGCTTCATAGGATGCCAATTAATTGATTTATGAGCTATAAGAGTATACCCTTTTGAGGTATTTTAGTGAATTGAGGGGAGGTAAGAGAGTCTAGCACTTTGGGGAAGTACTAACTTAAAGTTACAAAGCTATCTTAGTGCTTAATATTTGACTATTTCAAGGAACCCACTTAGATGATTTCCTAAATACAGCTAATAGATGCTGGAAAACAATTATGGTGCCAAAGATTTAAGTCTCAAGAGAGTTTGTTTATCTCACAAGCTGATTTTGAAAAAAATTCAGAAGGAATTTATCTGAATGAAGTCTGATTAAAATATAAGAACTCTCAAAGGTAAAGTAATGAACTATCAAGCCATAAAAAGATATGGAGGAAACTTAAATGTGTATTACTAACTGAAAGAAGTCAGTCTCAAAAGGCTACCTACTATATGATCCAACTATATGACATTCTGAAAAAGGCAAAATTATGGAAAAAGTAAAAAACATCAGTGGTTATCAGGGGCTAGGGGGCAGGGAGGGATGAATAGGCGGAGCATGGAGGAATTTTAGGGCAATGAAACTATTCTGTATCATTCTATAATGGTGGATGCATGTCATTATACATTTGACCAAACCCACACGATATACAACACCAAGCGTGAACCCTAATGTAAACTATGGACTTTGAGTGATAATGATGTGTCAATGTAGATTCATCAGTTGAAACCAATGTACCACTCTGGTGGGGATGTTGGTAATGTGGAAGCTACACGTGTGAGGGGGCAGGGGGTAATGGGAAACCTCAGTATCTTCTGCTCACTTTTGCTGTGAACCTAAAACTGCTCTAAAACTGCTCTAAAAATGAAGTCTATTAAAAAATTAAAGCTGCATATCTGGGTAAGATATGTTCCTTCCAATCCAAGCAACTTAGTGTCTGGACCAACTCCTGTTTACTTTTCAAACTTACTTTGTCAAATTCTTTATTTTGTAGATAAGTCACTTAGTTGGTTCTATCCACTAGATTCTTCAGCAGCCTGTAGTTTTTATTGGTGTGTTTATTTGTTTGTTTTTTAGTTAAACTAAAATAAAAAGATTGTTCTTGCTCTGTAATCAAGGAGGCATGGCTATATAACAATACTATCAATATATACCAATATTCTCTTTAGAAAAGTCTTAGTTTGGTTCACAAGCTTAGGAAATGCAGCAATACAGAATTTGCTGGTCCCCCATTGTTGGTTTGTTTTGAAAACTCATTCTTGGAAATTTATAAAGAAAATGTTTTTTTCTTTTGACTTGTTAGGTAGGGTTTGTTCTTCTTTCGACTTGTTAGCTAGCGTTTGTTCCCAGAATAACCTAATGAGAAAGAACTTGGGCTATTCTGAGCAGAACAGACTTGCTCGCAGTTAGAGGGATTTAGTATTGCTCCAAACCAAGTGTTTTGGCTCACTTTTCTCTGCCACATCTCAAGCCACAGTGAAGCTTTGAAAGAAGATGCCTATTGAAAACTGCCACACCATCCTGGGACCCCAGACTGTGATGCTTCTAAATATACTTGTTCTGTGCTTATAAAGCACAGACTGGCTCCGACTAATTTACAAAAATAAATCCCATTTCCACTGGACTGATTGTGTGACCTAATTCTGTGAGGACTAAGACTGTATCTCCTGGTCACCCTTGTTCCCTCAGAACTTGGCAAACAGCCATGCTTATAGAATATATTCAATAATCATTTGTTGACTAAACAAACATTGATTGTTACCGTAACATTGTTAAATGTTAACTCTGTGCAATGTTGAAGGAATATCTGAATACCTCACTGGTTCCCTACTAGAGAGACTATCTTCTGGCTCAGTGTTTTCAGGTTTCTTTAAATTTATTCCTTTTGGTGCAATACAGTTAAAATGAAGAAACCAAGATTGTATGTTCTGGTATGGTGCTAACAACATTATAGACCATGTGGAATTACCAATACATAGCTGTGCCATTTTAATTCTCCTGTAATTGTGCAAAAGTAGTTTATTCTACAAACATGCATTAGATTCATAATGTATAAAACTACTATGCCTAGAAAAGGAGAGTACACAGAGGTAAACAAATAATACAAGGGGCTTAGTACAAGTGGAAGGAGTGAGGAAGGAAACGGAGAAAATGCTGATTGTGGAAAGAATTACCCTGAAACTTCCAAAAGGGAAGATCAGTGATAAGGTCTACCTCAGTTTTTACTCACAGAGGTGTAGAACTGTCAGCAAAAAAGCAGATGGGGGCTTCCCTGGTGGCGCAGTCGTTAAGAATCCGCCTCCCAATGCAGGGGACAGGGTTTGAGCCCTGGTCCAGGAAGATCCCACATGCCGCGGAGCAACTAAGTCCTTGCACCACAACTACGAGTCTGCGCTCTAGAGCCCACAAGCCACAACTACTGAGCCCGTGCGCCTAGATCCCGTGTTCTGCAACAAGAAAGGCCACTGCAATGAGAAGCCCATGCACCGCGACAAAGAGTAGCTCCCTCTCACTGCACTAGAGGAAGCCCGCGCGCAGCAAGGAAGAGGCAACACGGCCAATAAATAAACAAATAAATTAAAAAAAAAAAAAAAAAGAAGATGGATAGAAGGAAATGCTCCTGAGTGGTGTACCTAATGATCAAAGAGTGAGCCCTGCCCCAGCTCAAGGGAGCTGAAGTTGTTAGAATAACCTATACAGAGTTACAGACCTGTCACATGAAGTTTTCTGAGCATAGATGTATTAGTTTACCATACCACCTAAGTTTTTTCCAGAGTCTATTATGAGTTAAGATTTGAAGTTTATGGAAACCATGTTATTTTATTGGATAGAAATTAGATTGAAAATGTGTGGCTTGTATAAATAAAGAGGTACCATTTTATTTTCTAATTTAGAAGAGTGTTATGCTATTCCAGAGGTTCACAAGTATTGCAGAAGACACCCCCCCCCCATCTTTATTGTCTGTTAGTGAATGAAATTCGTCATCATTTAGTACTACCCTTTGGGAATAGGGCTACAAAGGCTGTTGAAATTTTTTTCAATTCAAACTGCACATTAAATTGTTAACAATATATTCCAGCACTAATATTTTTAATTAAACTGTTATTTTGAAATAGTTATAGATTCATAGGCAGTTGTAAGATAGTATGGAGAGGTCCTTTGTACCCACTTTCCCGCAATTGTTACATCTTAACTCGTTATAGTATAATATCAAAACTAGGAATTCAACATTGGCACAATGTGTGTTTATAGGTCTGTCTTTTTCTCTCATGGGTAGTTTGGTGTAACCACCACTGCAGTCAAAACGCAGAACTGTTCTACCACCACAAAGTTCTCCCTTGTGCTACTGCCTGCTTGTCACAACCTCCACCCTGCCATCTCATACCATCCCCCACCCAAGCAACTACTAATTTGTTCTCTGTATTTATAATTTTGTCATTTCCAAGTGTTTCATGAATAAAATCACATATTAGGAGATCTTAGAGATTGACATTTTTCATTCAGCATAATACCCTAGAGATTCACCCAATTCACTGTGTGTATTAATAGCTTATTCCTTTTAATTTTTGCAGAGTGTTCCATAGTATGAGTGCATCGAAGTTTGTTTCACCATCTAGGGTCATTTTCATTGTTTCTATTTTTAGCCTATTACAAACAAAGCTGCTATGATCAATTGTGTATAGGCTTTCTTGAGCACATTAGTTTCATTTTTCCGAGATAAATGTCCAGGAGTGCAAATTGCTGTGTTGTGTGGTAAGTGTATGTGTAGTATTTTAAGAAACTGCCAAAGTGTTTTTGGAGTGACTGTACCATTTTACATTCCTACCAGCAATGTGTGAGAGATCCAGTGTCTCCACATCCTTGCCAGCTTTCAGTACCATTGCTGTTTTTCACTTGAGTTGTCCTAATAGGTGTATAATTACGGTGGCTTTCCATTTCCCTAACGGCTAGTGATGTTCAACATCTTTTCATGTGCTTATTTGCCATCAGTATTTCTTTTTCAGGAAAGTGTCTCTTCATGTATCTGTCATTTTTTAAATTGAATTGTTTTTTTTTTTTCTATGTTGAGTTCTGTGAATTAGTTATACGTTCTAAATGTGAGTCTTTTTTTGGATGTGTGGTTTGCAAATATTTTCTCCCAGTCTATAGCATGTCTTTTCATCATTTTAACAGGGTTTCTTGGTAAAGCCAAGGTATTTAATTGTGATTAAGTTCAATTTGGAGATTGTTTTTAATAACTAATGCTTTTTGAATTATGTCTAAGAACTCTTCACAAATTCCTGGGTCCTGAAGATTTTCTTCTATGCTATCTTCTGAAAGTTTTAGATTTTCGTGTTTTACGCTGAAATCTATGGCTCATTTTAGAGTTAGTTTTTGTAAAAGATGTGAGATTCACACCTTTTTTGCCTATAGATGTTCAGTTATTTTAGAACTATTTGTGGAAAAGTTTATTATTCTTCTGTTGAATTTTATTTGCACCTTTGTAAAAAATCAGCTGGCCTAATGTGTTCCATTTATTTATGTGTCTACTGCTCTGCCAATATTGCATGATCTTGCTTACTGGAGATACAGAATAAATCTTAAAATAGGATAGAGTAATTCCTCCCATCTTATTCTCATTTTTCAACTTTATTGAAAATAAATAAGTTCAAAATTATTTTCAACTATTCTAGTTCCTTTGCATTCCATATAAATTATAGAATAATCTTCTCTATTTCTTTAGAAAATTTCATTGAGGTTTTAATAGAAATTGCATTAAACCTGTATATAAATTTGGGGAGAATTAGCGTCTTCACTATCTTGAGTCTCCCAATCCATGACTATAGTATATCTATCCATTTATTTAGAGATTTTTTGAATATCTTTAATTATCATTTCAGGATACAAGTCCTGTACAAGTCTTATTGCATTTACATATAAGTATTTTTGTGTGTGTGATTGTGATATTGTATTCTTAATTTGGTTTCCACAAACTTACTGCCATTGTATAGAAATATAATTTATTTTTATGTTTATCTTGTATTCTATGACCTTGCTGAACTTACTCATTAGTTATAGGAGTGTTTTTATAGTGTCCTTGGGATTTTCTATGTAGACTATCACAGCATCTACAAATAAGGACAGTTTTACTTCTTCCTTTTTGATCAACCTGCCCTTTATTCATTTCCTTGCTTTACTGCACTGGCTAAAACAATTGATGAGAGATGAAAGAACACATTGGGTGGTTAAGATCTTCTTCAGGGAGCAATGAGAAGTTTAACTTGGCAAGAACAAAGGATACATCTATGTTATCAAACTCGTGTATTAAACTCTTGATACAAGTGGAGGAAGGAACTGGAGAGGTGCTTTAGAGTTACAATGAGAAAGACCCCAAATGCCAGAACAAATGGTAGGAAGTAACACGACACATAGTATATGATGGCTACAAACCAAAGCTTTTCATAGATTATTTTTCTTACTTTTCCCCTCAAATTGGAAGGTATCACCCATATTTTACATTTTGAAACTTATTAAAAATTTATTCCCAATTAACAGTCTAGATTCTAATATTTTTAAAAAGTAAAATAGCAGAAAGTTTTCTTTTTGGCACTGGTTTTGAAGTTTTTGTATTTTTTTTAAAGCAAAAACAAAGTATGCTTTTCTACTTAAATTTATTATTTTTTTTATTTTTTGCTTTTTATATTCTCACCTTTGTTAAACAATAAATTCATACCTCCTTATAAATTCTCCTTGTCCAGAGTTATCAAATATTTCTGTTATAGAGAAATCTATAAGAAGATGTTTGAAGGAGCTTCTTCAAACAAAATCAAGGGTAAGTGACCAAGGAAAATATTTCTGAATAACATATAAAGATTGACAAATTTTAGTCCCCACTTTCTTACTCACTATAAATAACAGTTGGTAGAAGAAAGTTGAAAATAACTGCTACTTTTAGCATATTTATTAAAGAGCTATGTAGGTGGAAATTTTGTCAAATGCTAAAAAATACAAACAATAGACAAGCTGAAAAATGGGATTGTAGTGGGTGGTTGAAGCATCTTTCTGCTAAATCATGCCATGAATACTTCCTTCACATGCAGACTTGAATAATTTCTTACGGTATTTCGTTGTCATGACAACAAGTTTTACAAGAGCATTTTCAGCTTCCATAGTTAGAAGTGCACAAAAAAGAGTGCATTGATACAGTGCAATGACAAAATACAGTACAATGATACAATGAACACAGGTGAGCCTTAGTTATTACATCTGAATAAAAGCCCCCTGCTTTATCATAGTCATATCCTTGAAAAAATTTTAAATGTGATACTTCTTCCCTTTTCAAAGAAAGGTCATTTTACTATAAAGTTTATTTCCTGAGAAAATGAGTTTAAAAGGCTCCAAATTTTTCTCAGTTTAAATGCTATTAGATTGAAAGGTAGTTTGTGAGTAAGACATGATGACATCTAATACATGAGAGGACTTTGAAGTTATATTCTATTTCTTGTAGAGATGAATTTTGATGATTACTAGTAAGCCTAATATAGTTGAAAATATAGGTTGAACATGAAAATACTGTTAAGAATGTGATGGTAATCTGCACTGGGCAAATTATTTTATCTTACTTGAAAATCTCATTAATATAAAAAAAAAAAACCCTCTCAGGTTGTCTTGTTTCTCTTTTGCAAATAACTCCAAGATAAATGGAAAGTCTTTCTTTGTGTTAATTTTAAATGTGTACACCAATAGAGTGTTTTGTAGCTATGCATTAACAGATAATCATCTTCAAATAATCAACACATAAAGTTTTACCTTGGAATGTTCATTATCATCTTATTTCTAAATAGAGGTAAGAGGTGAAAAATCAATATTTTGTGCTCTTTAAAAGCATTTCTTTAATATTCAAATTTCTTGAAGAATTACAAATCATTATTTGAACCAGGAGTATGACTGTATTATAGCAGCTTAACTGGGCCCAAATTTTAGTGCTGTTTTCTTCTTCTTCATATTACTTTAAGAATGCTTCTTCTGACTCAAGCTATGTCTCCAATCTATCTTAATAAAAATACTAATATTCTGAAAGGATTCATTTTTATGATCATTCTAGCTTATCAATTAGAATATTATATACAGTGTATAATAAATTGCAGCTAGAACTTGAGGAAACTGCATGGTTCAGTGCCTAAGAATATTCACTCTGGGGTAAGTCTCACTGGGTTCTAGCCCTAGCTCTATCACTTAGTAGGATGTAATCTTAGGCAAGTCTTTTCACCTGTAGGCATTTTGTTTCCTCTTATCCAAAATAGGGCTAGTATGGTTATTCTAGAGCCTTCTGGAACTCATGTTCCTTTTAGTTTTCAGATTCATCTTCCCAAGGTGGGATTTTAATTCTCATTATCAAAGATGGCTACTAGAGCCCATTTCATCTACATTCCAAGCAGTGGATGTAGGGGAAAGAAGGGAGAAGAAGACATGGGCCCCAAACTTTTAAGGAGACTTCATAGAAATACTATACAACACTTCTGATTACATCTCATTAGCTAAGACTGACTTACAGACCCTATTTAGGTGTAAGAATGACTGGGATATGTTGAATTTTAGAAGGGTGGCAATATGGTTGGCCAAATATACTGGGTTACTTTTGCTAAATAGAAATAGCAGAATGGATTTCAGGAGATAACTTCCGACACAAATTCCTAGTAAAATGTTTATGATGCTGCTTTACACTTAATATTCCAAAGTAGTATGTGAAATGACTGAATGCTTCAATTAGGAAAGTACTTGGTAAAACCATCTTTTTCCTCGGTGTGCAAAGGCACAGAGCTGATTCCTTTAATGGGTTTGTATGAAGATATTTCTTCAAAATCTGTTATTTGTGAAATATAAAGCTTGATGCTGCTAGGGCTGTAATAGTAAGATACACGCCCCACTTTTATTGGGGTGGTGGGTAAAATAACTAACCATTGTTTAAGGAATGATATGGCAAGTGCTATAAAGGATCTATAAAGGGTTGGAGCTCAAGGGAAAGTAAGAGAAACCTGGAATTGGATGGATGGATTAGAATAGAATAGAATTCCAATGGCTATTGCATTGAAGCGTGGCATTGGGGGAGAAGTAAAGATAAAATATATAACATAAACACAGTTATGGATGTGGGAAATAATGGCATTAATTTTGGGGAATGTCTTGACTACACCATGCATGTATTGGAGAGGAAGACATAAAGCTTAGGGAGGCTAGAATAAAGAGGGCCTTACATGCTTTACTAAATGGGAAATGTGTTCTAAATTCATTTAAAAAATGGTGAGCCATTGAAGGTGCAAGCAAGAGAGTGACATGATTAAAATTATGTCATAGGATAATGAATTTCACTATAGTGTATAAAGCAAATTAGAGACAATGAGAAATGGAGGCAAATAAATAAGTATAACTTACCCAAATAGAAACGTATAGATGAGAAGTGAACAGGACTGGGATGAGAGAGTCAGGAAAGGTGCTGGAAATGATAGTCCAGACCAGGTTTACAGATGTTTATGGGACCAAACTCTGTGGATTCAAATCCTCCTTAGCTAATTACTAATGGAGTCAACATAGACAGGTGAATTAACCTCATTGCGTCAGGTTCATCATGCACATGACGATAACACCTGCCTCATTGGGTTGTTATGATGATAACATGATTAAATACCAGTCCCTGGCTTGTGGTCAGTAATTTGTGTTAGTCATCACGATTGATATAATAGTAAACATTATTATTTGTTAATTCTTAAGTGATTATAGGGGTTGAGAAGATAGAGGCTGGCAAAGAATATGGAGGAAGAAGAGCAACAGAGAAGGAGCAATGGCTTAGAGTCCACAAACAGAGGGAAACTTTGTTTCTAGAGTCATAACCTTCCTATGAAGAAGACAAAAAATATGCCAATAGTTTTGGAAAGTAGAACTGCTGAGGTAGCAGATTCATTAGAGAAGTAATGGCAGAACCCAGACTGCGAGGGCTTAAGATGTAAGAAGGTAGTGAAAAAGCAGAAGTGAATAAATTCATCTCATTTGTTTAAAAACAATTGGTACTTAAGGAAAGGAAAGGAATAAGGTTAAGTAGCTAAAGCTGACACCAGAAGAGAGAGAAACTTTTTTAAGATGGGTTTATTTGTTTCTGTATGTCAGGAAAAAGTGAACATGTTGAGAGGTTGTATTATTCTGACAGCATTTTTCAAGACTTTCCAGGAAAGCATTTTACAAGAGAACCTGGATGTACCCACAGAGGTTTTGCTTTTGTTTCTCGTTTTTTTTGTTGTTGTTGTTTTGTTTTTAATGATTCATAGCCTTTTCACCATTTAGAGGAAAGGCAAGAATATTGTTTACAAATGGAGGCTTGTGATAATCTTGTGAAGTTTTTTGTATGCTTGATGGTTGTTAAATCTTTATTTTCAATAACATATGGATGATAATTTAGCAGTGTTCTATTTCCACAGTTATTTTTCATTCATCAACCAATAAATGTTCATTGGTCCTTTACTCTGTGTAGGCAATGTTAGTGCAGTGGGAAACAAAAAAATAAAGGATCTCTGTTTCATTGTGTGCAGGAGACAGTTGGAATCTGGGTAAACACACTTTCTAAAAAATTAGAGAAATATACCCTAGAGTTTTTTCTAAAAAAGTATAATTTGTGTTCTTATTTGTTTATTTTGGTAGGAAGTTCATGTATTTTGCTTAAAGGCTTTAAATTGTTTCAGCTATGTTTTGTATGTGATTAATTTATTCCAAAAAATTTAAGAGTGTTACAAACAGACACACATATACTCACTTCAGTAATGTGACTCATTTGAGAAAATTTCTGTTAGAATTACAGAATATTTTAAAAATGATATTCTTTTATTTTCAAATAACTATTATGATTGCAATTCACTGCTAAAAGCATTGATAAGTAGAAAACACACCAGACCCTATTTTAAAATGTGACTTTACCATTATTATCAGTTACCTACAAGTAGTTTAAGGCTGAATTACAGAGATACAAATATGGAATTATCCTAAGCGACAATGTCTTGCTGCATGTTGACATGCACAAGAGAAGTGTTGTGGTCCTATCTTTGTAGGTATGACTGGTGGTAATTATCATCTGTGTGTGAGGCTGTGGCTCAGATGATCAATACCAAATGGTGGGCCTCACCACACTGTACCCATCCTACATTGATCTTTGATTTGTGGTTGAAACCATTGTCCACTATAATTTTGCATCAGGTAAATTGCATACATACTTTTGTGGTTTAGGGTTACTGATATCTCTTATTTAGAATCTGTATTCTCAATATTTACACTGTGGAAGCCAGGTTGTAACCAAAACACTCTGTTGCTAAATATTCCTTACACCTTAGTGAGCAACAGGACCATTAGAAAACCTGGAGATGCAGTCTTATAGACAACACAATTTGCTTACCATCACAATTCCTACAGGCTTACTTGACGCCAAAAAGTAAGGTCATACCTAACATTCTGTCTGCTCAGTTGACTACTTCTACAGTCTCATGTCCAGACCCGAGCCTAGAAACGACTCTTAATTAAGTAAAGTATGTCTTTGGTTCTCCCAGGAGCTCTTTCTCCTCTTCATATCCTCTCTTTCTTATAATTTCCTATAATTAGTCAAAGACTTAATTTCTACATAGAAATTCTTGACTGTACACAGAGGTATATGCCTTCTTAACAGAGAACATCTTTCATATATCTTGTGAAAACTAAATCAAACCAAACAAAGCAAAAACTATGGTTATTTTGAGCAGGCTGTAGTTTTCCACAGCTATATGTTTGTTGCTATGTCTTGATGATATATACATATGTTACTATATTTCTTCTTAATCTGAAAGACCTAAATTCAACTTACTAAATTTCTGTACATCAGTATAGAGACATCTGAATATCTTCTGACTGCTTTCTTATACTTTCTTCATTGATAACCTTTACATACTTCAAAGTAGTTGTTTTAAAAGATGTGATTGGTAATTTTGTTTCTTGGTCTCCATTTTTACTTGGAACCCCCATATTTTGGATCATCAAAATATGTAGAAATTCCTCTCCAGAATTTTAAGGAGGAAAACTTCTCCTATTTTCTGGACTCTTCATTCTTCTTTCTTCCTTAGTTGAACTCCTACAGCATGATAATGACTCCCTGGTATCTAGGATAAGTCATGGCATTTGGCAAGAGAAATTTGGGAAGCTCTGATCTAATACCCTGGGAGACAGATGGAGGTCACCTAAGAGTCTTCTCTGACCTTGTGTCCTAGTTCATGCTCCCAAACTAGGTCACTCCCTGTTTCAATTTTCTCATTCCTTAAACCTGATTCCTGGACTTGATGTCCTGCCTTCATCCCTGACTTGATCTTGGCACTTTCCCATCAATCATGTATTCTTGCCCTCAAACTCCAGGCTACTGTAATGGTCCTGCTATCTGTTCACAAATTCCACACTGTCCCATTACCCTGTCCAAAACCTCATAGTGCTCTATGTCTGTGTGCTTTTAAGAGATACTCTTTCTACTAGAGGCTGAGACCAATATCTTGCTACCTTTAGTTCTTGTTCCCTCTCTTCACCTATTTAGTCAGTTGCCACATTGTGTAGATTTTTTGTTCACCATCTCAAAGGTGTCCCTAACTTATCCCATGGCTGTTGCTCTGATTCAGACTCCCAGTATGTCTTATATGAATATTATAATACAAGTGATCTTATTAGCACTGATGGTCTCTCCTTTCAACTGGTGTAAGTCCATTCTTCTGTGAAAACATCCATGATCTTCACTGAAAGAAGTAGTCCCTTCTCCTTGGCTATCTATCTATGTAGTGTCTCTATGAGAGTAATAATTATACTATATCAAAGCAGTATTTGTATGTATGTCTAGTGCTATTCTAAGAGCTTTACAAGTATTAACTCATTTAATACTTATGAAAACCCTATTCTACTTTTACATGTGAGAAAACTGAGGCATAGAGATGTTGTCATGTGTCCATGGTACCTAGCTAATACCACGACAGAGTCAAATTTGACCTGGAAGTCTAACTTTAGAGCCTTTCACAACCTCTCTAATTAAGATTAATTATTATATCCTCTTCAAGGATATTCATAAATATTCAACAAATTGTACATAAGCTGGCAAGAATAATCTGGGCTTCTTACTTTAAAGAAACTTTCTATTTTGAGTACTAGATGATGTTTTAACAGGTTTGTTTTCCCTGCTTCATTAGAGATGAAGTATCTTTGGATATTAGTTATATTAGTGATTTTTTCATCTAATCTAGGCAAGTTATTAATAGTTCATGATATACTACCTTGAAATAACTAGTCTTCAAGAAGGAGAAAATAAAGTTAAGAATGGTGGAGGCAACTATGAAGTTCCAGAAGGCCTTGAAAGTAAGCACCATATTTTATGTGTATATAAGAAGTAGGCAGAAGCTATCTGAGGTCAAAGACAAGGAGAGGCAGTAAGAATAGAGAGAAAAGGAGAAGCAAAGAGAAGGATCATTTCAACTTGCTCAGAGGAAAGCAATGGATTGTAAACTATGAACTCTGCATTTGTCCTTTTGGACTGGAAATGCCACTACTATTAATTGGACACTAGCATTTTATAAAGAATTATAGTAATTTAGTAGGATGTATCTTCTATTGAGTTGGTGTAATGTCAAGAGATGGGAAGAAATGAGAGAAATGCATTTCTAAGGGAAAAAATTTTTAAGTAACCTCAAAATTTCTCCCATAATATTCACTCATGTGTTGATTAACTATGACAAGTTTGAAACCTGAACAAAGTTTCAGTTGAATTATTTATCCAAATTTGGTCCAAAGGCAGATTAATATGTGAAACTCTTTCCATTGTCACCAAGGGAGAAATGTTACTCTAAAAGTAGCGACTATGAAAACATGTGTTATACTGTGGATAGAGAGTGTCACTCTCCCTGCTGTGCTTTTAATATCTGTAAATATGATCTCCATGGCATATTATCCACCAGGACTATGTTATTTCACCATTGGTGACGTACTTCTTTACCTCCCATTGATTTATTTGATTAGTAAAAAAATGAGGGTTAAGGATGGCAATTACTATAAACACTGTCAATAACCAAGACTTGGGACCCTTGGTACATGAGGAAAGATCTTTCTAAAGAAGTCTTTTAATCATCTCTCTACTTCCTCTATTCATGTGTAAAAGCATGGATTTTAGAAGCATAGAAGATGAAAGAATGGGCAAATAAATAGAAGTTTTGCTCTATTAAACTATGATCATGACTTCCTTTTTAACTTTGTTTTTCCATAGGGTATTGCACACTCCTATAAAATATAAAATGAAATGCTTTGGATTATCCTAGTAGCCATGCTTGTCTATGAGGTAACCAAAAGTGGCTCTATTTGCTGATTCCCTATCATTAAATAAAAAACAAAAACAAAAACAAACAAAAAAACTCCTGAATCCTGCATCTGCTCTATTTATATATCCTTTGTGTAGCAGGCGTGCCCAACATGATTATATCCTTATTCAAGGCTGATAATTCATTTTTCGCAAAAGAAAAGAGCTGTTTTTCAAAGATTAGTTCTGAGTATTTATTAAGTATGTATTCTGATGCCAGAAAAAAAGGGAAATACATCAAGCTCAACTGATGGTGAAAGGGATGGAGGTAAAAATCACAGATGGCATGAATCATTTGGATCCCTTGGTACCCCACAATCAGCATTCAAACAAGGATTTGGGCAAACAGGCACCTCTCCACCTCTTCCTCCTGGATTCAGAATATCTTTGAATCACACTGGATGGTCTTCACAAAGCAGCTGGGCAAACTGCCTTCAATCAAGAAAGCTAGCCAGGGCTTCTAGGGGTGGTATAATTCTGGTTTGTTCCCTATGCTGAAATATAATGAATGAAGATTATTATTTTAAGAAATCTTGGATCTTCCCTAAGCAAAACTCAAATTATTGAGCATTTGGAACAGGCTAACTACTAAAAGTGATAAATTACTCATGGCATATGCAGAACTGATCACATCTACGTCTCTGAGGGCCCTTTCCAAGCTGGTTCAGTTTTATTTCTCTGGTGTGAGTGCCTGACATACTGTGCAAACAGTAGTCTCAGAACTTGGTTTATTTTAGACAGTGGTGTGCTTAGAGTATTTGATCTCTGGAGCAGATCATTTTTTTTAACACCTTATTCCTCTGTAGAACAAAAGATTTATGGTAATAATATAATA
This sequence comes from Balaenoptera musculus, assembly GCF_009873245.2. Taxonomy (NCBI): domain Eukaryota; kingdom Metazoa; phylum Chordata; class Mammalia; order Artiodactyla; family Balaenopteridae; genus Balaenoptera; species Balaenoptera musculus. The sequence continues at coordinate 137,266,237 of NC_045786.1, read as the reverse complement.
ATCAAAAATAATTATTTTAAGATTCTTTCTTTAGTTTTATAACAAAAATTAACAATTAAAAGTGAAAGATAAAAACTGATTTAAAGAAATTATTCAAATTCAGTAAAACGTTTTACCTATGAACTAAAACTTGCTCTTAAAAAAGAATATTATATCTCACGTCACACTTTGTTTCACTGTTTTAAACTGTAAATGCAAATAAAAACAAATTACAAATATATTCTATGCATATAGAATATATGTGTAAAACTCAATAGTAACTGTAGGATTTGTTTAGAACTTAGATAAACCAAATAGTTTTTGAGAGATATATTTATCACTGATGTTAAGAATTGCCAACGAATGGTGTTAATGAAATATAGACCCTATTTTAGTTGGATTTATTATTATTTTTCAATTCTGTAGAGTCAAAGCATCCTCTTATCCTCTGATTGCTGTGCCAGGACAGAACTCTCGAACACTAGCCTTGGTACCACTCGGCTTGAGAAGATTCCCAGTATCTCAAATTAGCATCCCCTATGCCCTTCCACATAATTGAAAGTACTTAAGGTCAAGTGAGTACTTTTTGGTGTGCAGCAGCTTGTCATTCTTCCTCCTTGCCCACACACATCTCTTTCAAATGGCACTATAAATGATCTTCATGGGATCAGAACTTTTACTATAAACATTTCTTTCTGAAACACGCTGTGAGAACTGTAGTTCTCTTTGATCTAACAGCCAGCCTGAGGGTAATAGATAATACTGGTCATGATGTGATTTATCCCCACGTTTCTTTTAGAATTCAGTTTAGCCCAATTCTCTGCTGCACACCAAGCTTCAGGCCTAAGAAACCTAGAGATTTCTCTTTGCTCATAGCAGGACTAGAAGACAGGTTTTCCTGGTCCAGATTAAATGCATTAAAATTATGCATAGATGAAAGTATAATGATCTAACATTCATTTTAAAGCTGTTACTTCCACTGAAGGGGAACAGAAAATAGAATATCTAAAGAAAGGAACATGCATAAATATCAAGTTAATAGCTTTCTTGCTGGTTAGGACACAGTGAGCAAATAAAAGTAAGTATAATAATTCACTGTAAGACAGAGGATATTAAAATGAATCATTACCAAAATGGGGCCAAAGCCAGTATTGCTGAAGTAGATTCCTCTTGTAAACTTTATCATGTCTTGACAGTGAGAGTTTTTATTTGTTGAGTATTGAATATCTATATTTACAGAAATTGTTATTGTTACGCATGGAATCTAATAATCCAAAAAGCCAGAAAGCTGCATGCTTTTCAAAAATCTCCATTCTGGCTATAAATAGCAGGTAATTGTGTGAGAGTCCTCTTGTATTTCTTTCAAACACATGTGTATGTTGGTGGGGGGGCAATGGGTAGACAGTTGCAGCAGGATACACATCTGTGACCTCATTAACTTTGTTTTTTTTAAAAAAATATTATTTAATTTATTTTTTTAAAGAGCAGGTTCTTATTAATTATCATTTTATACACATCAGTGTATACATGTTTATCCCAATCTCCCAATTCATCACACTACCAACCCCCACCGCTGCCACTTTCCCCCCTTGGTGTCCATACATTTGTTCGCTGCATCTGTGTCTCAATTTCTGCCCTGCAAACCGGTTCATCTGTACCATTTTTCTAGGTTCCACAGATATGCATTAATATACTATATTTGTTTTTCTCTTTCTGACTTACATCACTCTGTATGACAGTCTCTAGATCCATCCACGTCTCTACAAATGACCCAATTTCATTCCTTTTTATGGCTGAGTAATATTCCATTGTATATACGTACCACCTCTTCTTTATCCATTCCTCTGTTGATGGGCATTTAGGTTGCTTCCATGTCCTGGCTATTGTAAATAGTGCTGCAATGAACATTGGGGTGCCTGTGGCTTTTTAAATTATGGCTTACTCTGGGTATATGCCCAGTAGTAGGATTGCTGAGTCATATGGTAATTCTATTTTTAGTTTTTTTAAGGAACCTCCATACTGTTCTCCATAGTGGTTGTATCAATTTACATTCCCACCAACAGTGCAAGAGGGTTCCCTTTTCTCCAGCATTTGTTGTTTATAGATTTTCTAATGATGCCCATTCTAAGTGGTGTGAGGTGATACCTCATTGTAGTTTTGATTTGCATTTCTCTAATAATTAGTGATGTTGAGCAGCTTTTCATGTGCTTCTTGGCCATCTGTATGTCTTCTTTGGAGAAATGTCTATTTAGATCTTCTGCCCATTTTTGGACTGGGTTGTTTGTTTCTTTAATATTGAGCTGCATGAGCTGTTTATATATTTTGGAGATTAATCCTTTGTCCATTGACTTATTTGCAAATATTTTCGCCCATTCTGAGGGTTGGCTTTTTATCCTGTTTGCAGTTTCCTTTGTTGTGCAAAAACTTTTAAGTTTCATTAGGTCCCATTTGTTTATTTTAGTTTCTATTTCCATTACTCTAGGAGGTGGATCAAAAAAGATCTTGCTGTGATTTATGTCAAAGAGTGTTCTTCTTATGTTTTCCTCTAAGAGTTTTATAGCATCTGGTCTTACATTTAGGTCTCTAATCCATTTTGAGTTTATTTTTGTGTATGGTGTTAGGGAGTGTTCTAATTTCATTCTTTTCCATGTAGCTGTCCAGTTTTCCCAGCACAACTTGTTGAAGAGACTGTCTTTTCTCCATTGTATATCCTTGCCTCCTTTGTCATAGATTAGTTGACCATAGGTGCGTGGGTTTATCTCTGTGCTTTCTATCCTATTCCATTTATCTATATTTCTGTTTTTGTGCCAGTAGCATATTGTCTTGATTACTGTAGCTTTGTAGTATAGTCTGAAGTCTGGAAGCCTGATTGCTCCAGCTCCGTTTTTTTCCCTCAAGACCGCTTTGTCTATTCAGGGTCTTTTTTGCCTCCACACAAATTTTAAGATTTTTTGTTCTAGTTCTGTAAAAAATGCCATTGGCAATTTAATAGAGATTGCATTGAATCTGTAGATTGCTTTGGGTAGTATAGTCATTTTCACAATATTGATTCTTCCAATCGAAAAACATGGTATATCTCTCCATCTGTTTGTTTCATCTTTAATTTCTTTCATCAGTGTCTTATAGTTTTCTGCTTACAGGTCTTTTGTCTCCCTAGGTAAGTTTATCGCTAGGTATTTTATTCTTTTTGTTGCAATGGTAAATGGGAGTGTTTCCTTAAATTCTCTTTCAGATTTTTCATCATTAGTGTATAGGAATGCAAGAGATTTCTGTGCATTCATTTTGTATCCTGCAACTTTACCAAATTCATTGATTAGCTCTAGCAGTTTTCTGGTGGCAGTTTTAGGATTCTCTATGTATAGTATCATGTCATCTGCAAACAGTGACAGTTTTACTTCTTCTTTTCCAATTTGTATTCCTTTTATTTCTTTTTCTTCTCTGATTGCTGTGGCTAGGACTTCCAGAACTATGTTGAATAATAGTGGTGAGAGTGGACATCCTTGTCTCGTTCCTGATCTTAGAGGAAATGCTTTCAGTTTTTCACCATTGAGAATGATGTTTGCTGTGGGTTTGTCATATATGGCCTTTATTATGTTGAGGTAGGTTCCCTCTATGCCCACGTTCTGGAGAGTTTTTATCATAAATGGGTGTTGAATTTTGTCAAAAGCTTTTTCTGCGTCTATTGAGATGATCATATGGTTTTTATTCTTCAATTTGTTAATATGGTGTATCACATTGATTGATTTGAGTATATTGAAGAATCCTTGCATCCCTGGGATAAATCCCACTTGATCGTGGTGTATGATCCTTTTAATGTGTTGTTGGATTCTGTTTGCTAGTATTTTGTTGAGGATTTTTGCATCTATATTCATCAGTGATATTGGTCTGTAATTTTCTTTTTTTGTAGTGTCTTTGTCTGGTTTTGGTATCAGGGTGATGGTGGCCTCATAGAATTAGATTAGCAGTGTTCCTTCCTCTGCAATTTTTTGGAAGAGTTTGAGAAGAATAGGTGTGAGCTTTTCTCTAAATGTTTGAAAGAATTCACCTGTGAATCCATCTGGCCCTGGACTTTTGTTTGTTGTAAGATTTTTAATCACAGTTTCAATTTTATTACTTGTGATTGGTCTGTTCACATTTTCTGTTTCTTCCTGGTTCAGTCTTGGAAGGTTATACCTTTCTAAGAATTTGTCCATTTCTTCCACGTTATCCATTTTATTGGCATAGAGTTGCTTGTAGTAGTCTCTTAGGATGCTTTGTATTTCTGTGGAGCCTGATTCCTCCAGCTTCTGTGGTTTATGTTTTAACTTCTTTTTCATTTCTAATTTTATTGATTTGAGTCCTCTCCCTCTTTTTCTTGATGAGTCTGGCTAATGGTTTATCAATTTTGTTGATCTTCTCAAAGAACCAGCTTTTAGTTTTATTGATCTTTGCTATTGTTTTCTTTGTTTCTATTTCATTTATTTCTGCTCTGATCTTTATGATTTCTATCCTTCTGCTAACTTTGGGTTTTGTTTGCTCTTCTTTCTCTAGTTCTTTTAGGTGTAAGGTTGGATTGTTTATTTGAGATGTTTGTTGTGTTTGAGGTAGGATTGTATTGCTATAAACTTCCCTCTTAGAACTGCTTTTGCTGCATCCCACAAAATGGGCTTTGTCGTGTTTTCATTGTCATGTGTCTCAAGGTATTTTTTGATTTCCTCTTTGATTTCTTCAGTGATCTCTTGGTTATTTAGTAACGTATTGTTTAGCCTCCATGTGTTTGTGTTTTTTACGTTTTTTCCCATAATTGATTTGTAATCTCATAGTGTTGTGGTCAGAAAAGATGCTTGGTATGATTTCAATTTTCTTAAATTTACTGAGGATTGATTTGTGACCCAAGATGTGATCTATCCTGGAGAATGTTCCGTGCGCACTTGAGAAGAACGTGTAATCTGCTGTTTTTGGATGGAGTTTCCTATAAATATCAATTAAATCTATCTGGTCTATTGTGTCATTTAAAGCTTATGTTTCCTTATTAATTTTCTGTTTGGATGATCTGTCCATTGGTGTCAGTGAGGTATTAAAGTCCCACACTATTATTGTGTTACTGTCGATTTCCTCTTTTATAGCTGGTAGCAGTTGCCTTATGTATTGAGGTGTTCCTATGTTGGGTGCATATATATTTATAATTGTCATATCTTCTTCTTGGATTGATCCCTTGATCATTATGTAGTGTCCTTCCTTGTCTCTTGTAACAATCTTTATTTTAAAGTCTATTTTGTCTGATATGAGTATAGCTACTCCAGCTTTCTTTTGATTTCCATTTGCATGGAATATCTTTTTCCATCCTCTCACTTTCAGTCTGTATGTGTCCCTAGGTCTGAAGTGGGTCTCTTGTAGACAGCATATATATGGGTCTTGTTTTCGTATCCATTCAGTGAGCCTGTGTCTTTTGGTTGGAGCATTGAATCCATTCATGTTTAAGGTAATTATCGATATGTATGTTCCTATGACCATTTTCTTAATTGTTTTGGGTTTGTTGTTTTCTTCTCTTGTGTTTCCCGCTTAGAGAAGTTCCTTTAGCATTTGTTGTTGAGCTGGTTTGGTGATGCTGAATTCTCTTAGCTTTTGCTTGTCTGTAAAGCTTTTGATTTCTCCATTGAATCTGAATGAGATCCTTGCCTGGTAGAATAATCTTGGTTGTAGGTTCTTCCCTTTCATCACTTTAAATATGTCATGCCACTCCCTTCTGGCTTGTAGAGTTTCTGCTGAGAAGTCAGCTGTTAACCTTATGGGAGTTCCCTTGTATGTTTTTTGTCATTTTTCCCTTGCTGCTTTCAATACTTTTTCTTTGTCTTTAATTTTTGCCAATTTGATTACTATGTGTCTTGGCTTGTTTCTCCTTGGGTTTATCCTGTATGGGACTCTCTGTGCTTCATGGACTTAGGTAGCTATTTCCTTTTCCATGTTAGGGAAGTTTTTGACTATAATCTCTTCAAATATTTTCTTGGGTCCTTTCTCTCTCTCTTCTCCTTCTGGGACCCCTATAATGTGAATGTTGTTGCATTTAATGTTGTCCCAGAGGTCTCTTAGGCTGTATTCATTCCTTTTCATTCTTTTTTCTTTATTCTGTTCCGTGGCAGTGAATTGCACCATTCTGTCTTCCAGGTCACTTATCCGTTCTTCTGCCTCAGTTATTCTGCTATTGATTCTTTCTAGTGTAGTTTTCATTTCAGTTATTGTATTGTTCATCTCTGTTTGTTTGTTCTTTAATTCTTCTAGGTCTTTGTTAAACTTTTCTTGCATCTTCTCGATCTTTGCCTCCAATCTTATTCCGAGGTCCTGGATCATCTTCACTATCATTATTCTGAATTCTTTTTCTGGAAGGTTGTCTATCTCCACTTCATTTAGTTGTTTTTCTGGGGTTTTATCTTATTCCTTCATCTGGTGTATAGCCCTCTGCCTTTTCATCTTGTCTATCTTTCTGTGAATGTGATTTTTGTTCCACAGGCTGCAGGATTGTAGTTCTTCTTGCTTCTGCTGTCTGCCCTCTAGTCCAACTCATTAAATTTTAAATCCTATTTTGTGAATTCCAGAAGTGTTAGGACCCCAAAGTTAAATTTAATCAATAAAATTGCTTATCTACATGTTTGTGGCAAAAGAAAGGAGATTATTAGAAACTGGAAAAACACAACTTAATATAGGATAATGGATCTCTATAATTACAGAAGAGAAAAGAAATACTTGGTTAAATAATATCTGTAAAATTATTTTACCCCAGTGTAAGTAGTGTAGGAAAAACTGATAGCTCTTTGAATTCAGGAACTTCAGTTAATTATTGAACAGGGTCATAGATGTATATATCACTCAACTCTACTAAATATAATGGTCATGAAAATGGGATACCTTATTTACATGTATAGAGTATATAAGATGTCTCTTTGTTAAGTGCCTCATATCTCATATATACAAATATTTCATATATGGAATTATATATATATATATGTAATCACAGGTAGATCACTTAATAATTACCCGTTTTTGAGTTTTAGGATTTATGTATATTTTATACACCTATTCACATACAGTTTGTTTTTCAAGCCTCACAGCTTGTCACCCCTTCTGGTCTACAGCTCTTTCTAGCTGCAAGAGTCACTTGACCTCAGTGTATAGCACTGATGAGACCAGCCCTGAATTCTGGCTAGAGTGACAGAATATCAAGAAAATTCTTTGTGGTTCAACATTGGGCCATTCTGATTTGCATCTAATCTGGGTCTAAGCTTGAGTCCTCATGATTAACTGGATCTTCATCTTGCTCCTTGTATCTAAATTTTGAGATCAGACATGGACTTAGATCAAACTTCACTGAGAAGCGTTCTTTGACTCAACCAAAAAGCCCAGACCCCCAGGCAGAAAAGGTCATTCCTGAATTTGTCTTCCTGAATGTTCTTCCTGCTCCTTCAATCCCTGAGATCTAGTTAACTATGGGTTTGCTTTTTTCACTTTGCTCTGTTCTTTGAATTACAATGCATCCAAATTTACTTTACATAAAGTAGGTGTTCAGAAAATGTTTGATCACCTGGTTTCCAAAATTCTAAACCTTCTACATTTGATTTGCCCTCTGAAATTGGCATGTTCTGGTTCTTTTCTGGCTTATCACTTGTACCAGTCTTAACTCTTCCTCTATGTTGTGAGGGTTTGTCTCCCTGGAAAATCTTACTGAGAATCTTTGGTACCCAACTATTGGGAACTTACTTCCTGACCCTAAGTTTTACCCTGACCACCTGCTTCTCAGCTCGACCCTATTCCAATCATTCTGTTTCCTTCTGGTCCTATCATTCTAATCTATCTCTTTGCTCTGAATTCTTTACCCTGTCACCAACACTCCTCTAAAGTTGATGTTTAATGTGCTTTGGTTGGGGAGAAGGAGCCTTTATCAAGTTATGCTACACAGAGAAAACAGTACAAAGGTTGAATTTGATGCCATAGAAACTTGTGTGGCTTTAGTACTTTTATCTTTTGTTTTTTCCAATTTAATTAACAATGAAGCTTTGTGAGGTTTTAATTGGACAATGTATAGCAATGCACCTGTACACAGGGCCTGGCATACCTTCTCTGTCATTCAGGATTTGGTTAGAGCAGCAAAACCATCAGAAATGAGATAGAATAAGGGATTAATTAGAGGGGCTTGACATTGTGCAAGTGTGGGTGTTGGTTAAACAATTTATGTATGGCTGTTGGTTTTGCTTCTGGTGCTGGACCTGAAGTGAGCAGGGAGTTGGAAAGGAGAGATGGGTGTGAAGTGAACAAGAGCAAGGACAAGTTGTAATACAGGAGGATAAGTGGGAACCAAAGGATAAGCTGAAAATTGAGTTAATCTGTCACCACTGCTAATCCTATAATTTAGATGAGGCAGGTGACTTGTAGGAGAGGCTGACACTCTCTTTCAGAATCCTAAAAATGCATCTGGCTCAGGTGTTGGAGAAACCCAAGGAGGAGATAAGACAGAAGCCAACATGGCGAACCCCATATCCACAACAACATAGTGAGCTGCACTAGCATCTGACCTGCCAAGCAAAACAAGACTCCTGATTCACTTCTAGAGTCCACTCCTTCCACGAATTTCCCTTGCCGTGAGCCCTCACCCAGAATCATAAAGAGAAGAGAATTCTAGGAAACACATTTCAAGCTCAGCTAAGCTGGCATAATACAGAGACCCCAAATCCCTTTCTTTCTTCCCATTTTTGCTTCAAGTCTATATCTAAAAAGGTGTGGTAAAATATTATATGTAAACTCTTTAGGACTTGTTTAAATGACCTAATTGAATTGGCCATCTCTGATTCAATCAGCAAGGTGAGGTTATTCCATTTGTCAGGAAATTGGACATCTGCTCAACCCTATTTTTGTCTTTGTTCTTTAAGCTGGATCAAGTTATTTCACTTCTCTTTGCCACAGTTATTGTGTGTCTAGGATTTAACACTACTTTTGAGGCTATGACTATAGCAATTTTGTACTTATTTCAAGCATGATGGGAGGATAATTGGTTTATGACATATGAAGCCCTTTTAAGCTTCTTCAGTGAGCAGGGCGGTGAGGGCATCACAGTACCAAACTTCATAAAACTGTTCATTTAATTGTTTTTACTCTTCCAGACCCACTGCTGATAATCCTGATATGAACACTGTGCATTGTTCTTTCAAAAGCAGGGTTATTTTAGATTTAGAAAGGTCTCCAAAGCTTTTTAAACCTGTTTGAGCCCTGAAGGTCTTTAAGAGCAATGCATTTTCCACCACATTAAATAATACATTCAAGTGTAAGTGGTTTTCAAAGTGAGGAACTAAAGAAAAGGGCACCAGATGAAGCTGCTCTTGCTGTGTCTCCAAGGTGACTGTTTGTCACGTAGCAATGGGCCTGGCCCCCTGGCAAGGCTGATAACAGTGGCCTTGGTGGAGAGTGACAGTGTAATCACTACAGCTCCCTTCAAAGCTGTCGCTCATAGACTAGATCTGACTAAATTCCTCAAAACATTGAGTTCAATGGTAGAAAAGGAAATAGCCCATTGCCTGTATCAACCTTGAAATTTAAAATCAAATATAATATATTAATTTAAAAAAATGAATCTCTTAAGAACTCAGATTTGCAACATATGCAAGTGCTTGCAGGGAGGAGAACCTGGGAAACACATTCTTGACCAACCTCTAAACAACAGGAGGATAGGATTTTTAAATCCTACTTTAGCTATTAATATTTAAGGATCTCAGTATCCTTTTTCCTGAAAAAATGTAGCATTTCTTAGAATATTTGCAATGTCTAAGTGAAGAATTTATCTGTCATCCCTTTGAATATTGAATGTGTGTTTAAGCACCACATGGAAATGATTGGTAATTCTATTTCTAGTTTCTAAATTAATAGTTTCTAGATCTTCTGGCAACAGGTCTCTAATGTGTCATTTTATCGTTTATCAAAGATAGACTACTATATTAGCAATTAATTATGGCCAAACACAAACCCAGTTAAGACCTCTAGTAATAGCCCAGAGGGAAATAAAAGGACCTGAAGTGTGGCAGTGGGGCCAGAAAGGAGGAGGTGGAATTGAGATTTCTTGACTTTGGTGGTTGGGGAAGTACAAAAAAGCCAATTTGGAGGTTTCTAGCTTGGGCCATTGGGTAGATGGTAATGCAGTGATCTGAGAGAGAAAATGGAGGAAGAGAAGCAGGCAGGAGATGAAAAGATCAGTTTGTAGCCGATATCTGGAACTAACTGCCGCATCACTGGGTACATCTGTGAAGTTCTGAGTGGCTTTCCCATCAATATCCATCCTCCTGAGCACCGACAAAAACAGTCTAAACTCTCACCATCTGCATTTAGTGAGGGGAATCGCAGCTGCTTTCCATGTCCCCACAGTTGGAAAGCCCCGTGATGCTGTCAGCATTTCAGAGTGGTTGGTTGGCACTGGTTCAGTTTGTGGGTGGATTTTATTGTTGTTAATGATAGTGCTGTTGGCTGTTTTCAGCGCTAGTGATTTGTCCGCTACTTGGCATAGGATGCAAAATTGCTGAAATCAGGGCACATGGGGGAGAATCTTAAAATCGTGCCCTTTTAAAATGTTAACTAATGAACTTCAGTTTGATATTTTACCAGAGCCCTTGGGATTATGGGTGATAAAAACTAAAAACGTAAGGTTGATGTGCTGGAAGCAATGATAAAATTTGCTTTCTATGCACTTTTAGAAAATGCATAAATGTTCCAGGTCAGGTGGCACAGTAGCTGTCATAATGTGTTGTCATCTTGTCACTCTTACACTTTATCCTCTGCGTAGGATTGTGTTTGTTCAGACTCTCAATTGCATTAAGCTGCTCCTTATTAGAATAAAATATACTCAGTTCCATAAATACTGAACTAAATTCACTTGGGTATTTTAATACTGGTTTTTATCCCCAATCTTAATAAGCTCAGATGCACAGCTGCATTAAGTGACAATTGAGATGTTCTTTACCTTCTTATATAACAAGTAGAGAATGGGGTTTCATGAATACTGACTTTCATGAATATTATGTGGGTGTGTTATACATTTAAATTGTTTTCCTGTCTACACAGGAAAAGTATAATGTTTAATAGAGTGGCCCTGTCCTTGCATTCTTACTTCTGTATTATTCAGAATACCTGCCTACATATAGAATGCATTCAGAATATTGGTTATAGTTGTTACTCTCTATTTGGAGGAAAATGGAGCAAGAAGGAAAATCAGGCTTTCTAAAACATGTTTGGGAAAATTAAATGGATGTATATCTTTTAAGATAGCTGAACATGTCATCTTTTAAAACCTTAAACCAACTCCCAGTTCTTGCCAAAATTATCTTACTATAAATAAAAAGTTGATTTACTTATCTTTAAAGTTCTTTAAAGTTTGGTACTATGAGCATCCCTTTGCCTCACCCCTGGACAGTCTGCATCATTTAATTCTTCCTTCAAGTGTTCTCTCTTATCCATCCGTTCCTTTCACGTAGGTCTTCAACACATCACCTCTGACATTACTGAAAGGCTTTTTAGCAGGACTTTCTGCTACTAGTCTAGTCACTTTTCATTGTCGTATGCCAGTTTAATCTTCTTTAAAATAAATTTCTTCATATTATTCCTCTTTCAAAAACTGTGAGTTCCTTTTTCTTACTATGCAGATATGAAATTGAATCTTTTAGCACTCAAGGATTTTTCACAATCAGAATTATCTCCCTAATTCAATATTTGTATCATTCATCCATTACTCATAAACTGGCATTTTTATTGTTCAATGGCATATCTCACTTTCCTTTCCCCATGATTTTCCCTTGTTGAAAGTGCCTCCCAACTCCTCTGCCTTTACGAACTGTACCCACCCTTCGACATTCTGCCTCCAGTCCCACTCCCCTTTGACACTCCCCTGGAAACTTCTCTGACTTAAAAATCTCTACCATGCAGTTTAGTATTTAATTAAATGCCATTTTAACATATAGAACTCTGAGGTATGAACTTTCACTGTTTAAAAACTTTAAATAGTGGAAAAATATTTCAACACGTGCAAAGGTAGAAAATTTAGTAAAATAAGCATCTAAATATCCAGTTGCCTGGCTCCGAAAAGGAGCAACTCATAGCTAGTCTTGTTTGACCTATGCGCCACCTCTTTTCCCTGCCTTAATATTTCAGAGTAAACCTCAGAAATCATTGCATTTTATTTTTAAATATTAATAATGTGAAACAAACTTTTTGGCAGCATTGTTTACCTGTTTTTAATTGCCCTGGGCACCTGAATCTATCCTGCAATAATCAGGAAGTACCTACCCAATCCAAATAGCTATCTCTATTTCATATTCATAACCATATCTATAACCTATCTATATCTGTATCTATATTCACATGCATATGAATATATTTATATTCATATCTATATATCTATATCTATATATATAAATAAGTATATCTGAATCTGTAACTCTATCTCTATCTCTATATCATGTCTGTCTGTCTATATCAACCTATATACCAGAAGGGATTCACAACCAAAAGATTTAAACAAGCTGAAGCTGTGTTATGGAATGAAGAGACTTCACATTGTGCTATTCATTTAGCACAAGCATAAATAGCTATTATAAATGATATCTTTTCCACAGTAAGTTTCTCATACTTGTTTGATTCCTTATTAAAGAAGCATCTTCTCTTATTATATAATTATACAGATGCTCTCTGAGAGTTCCATGCTGCATTTGACCCACATTAATCTATCCTGAGATGCTCAGTAATTTTATCAGAGCCCTTGCCAGGTGTTCTTAACTGATACATGAACAAATATTCCCAGTTCACTTTTACACCTTCATCAACCACAATACTAAGGAAGCTTCAGGTCCCTGTAAGATGCTCTGCAAATGCCTGCCACTGATTACTATTGCTCTGGAAGGAGTGCTCTCCTTGTATCTCACTGGAACCAAGGTTGATCTGAATTCTTTGAAGTCTTTGACCAGTTTCTTCTTTGTTCCACCTTTCTGTTTTTTGTAACTGTATTTTCTTTTCTAGTTGATAGGTAAGAGATACTCCTCTAGGCCAGATGAATAACTTCCCAATTACACTCAGCTGACAGTAGTAGTTCTCCCATTTATTGGAAGGTAGAAATACAGATGTCAGGACACCACCATGACTGTTTCAGTGCAGGGTATTCCTGTTAACTCACTCATGTGTAGACTTCCCTTAGGGGAAAGTTTTGAATGGTATCCCCAACTCCTTCTCTGGCAGCAACCATGTTTTATACTTCAATCCAAAGAACACTTCTGAGTACTTACCATGTGCCAGAAATTTTATTAGATGTTGGGTCTTTGGGGGTTAAAAAAAAAAATCACCATCCCTTCTACTGAGGGCCTTACAGACAAAGAAAATAATTTGTTTAATAGGGTATTGATCATGCCATTTTTTTTCAATATCTCTCCATCCTACCATTCTGTGTTACAACTGTCCCCAGTTTCCTCTAACTTCTCTGATCATTCCTATTTTGTTCCCACTGCAGGCTCCTCTTTTTCCATCAATTCCTCAGATGTTGGTGTGCTCCCATACTCTGTATTTTGTCTTCCTCTGTCTCTGTTGTCCATATTCTCCTAGTGTGATCTCATATGCTCCATCCTGGTGATTAATAGTGGTACTCCTAACTAAAATATCTCCTTTGCATTCCAAACCCATATATTCCAATTTGCTGGACATCTTTTCTTTTTCCACCAAATCTTTTACTCTTCTGCCACTGGCACTCCATACCTCCACCGGAGTCTGGCTGTTAGCACAGCATGCTCCTCCATTCACTCCCTATGTGCAGCCCTGACAATTCTTTTTTCTGTTTCATTTCTCAAATTCATTTCTTCTCCCATTTTCCATTAACACTTCAATTTTACTAGTTGCAGCTCTCTTTTCTCTTCCCTGGGATATTACCAAAACTATCAGATCTTCCTGTCTCCTCTTGTCTTCTCTAATTCATTCTTCACACCACAACAGCCTTCATAAACTATTCCATAAAACATAAAGCACAAAAGTAAAGTATAATATTTCCCGATTAAAAACTTTTAATGATTCTCAGTTGCCTATGTGATAAACTCATATTTCCTATTCAGGACAGGCTCTCCAAATTCTGACTCTGTCTACTTCTCCAGTCTTATTTCATGATTCCACCTCTCCCTACTTTCACATCCCATCTCCACCAACATACACACATTCACCCAAATCACATGCACGACTTCCCTATCTTTTCTCATGCCTGGGAATCCATTCTGGTACTTTCCCAAGAGAATACATCTTCATTTTCTAAGACTTTGTTCATTTACTTATTTTTTAACCTGAAGTGTTTCCTTCTGCTTATGTAGATTTGATTTCTCACATATTGTACCTCCACTGTGCTGTATACATAATTTCATAAAGCACCAAAGCTGCACTATCGCATTGTCTGCACATATGTCTTCTACTATAATAGGTTCATTGAAGACAAGAACAAGGTTAAATTCACCTCTGAACTCCTGATACCTAACGGAGCACCTAGTTTATAGAAAACACTAAATGAATGTTTATTGACAGATGGGATGGAAGAATGATGCAAAACTTCCTATTTATTTAATGTTATTCAATTCCATATTTGTATGTTTATAAACTTTATCTTTCGAGGCCTTGATATTCGATTCTCTGAAGAATCTCTACCAGTCTACTCTCCTTGAAGTGACTAATATTGTGATATGATAGTTAACTTTGCTCCTTCAGATGTTAAAAGGAGCATGTTAAAAGTTAGCCATTTTGAGTCTAAAGGTTTTGAAGGAAACATAATTCAAACTTCATGCTGGGTCTTACCACTGAGTGTAGTGGACACGTGGATTTTTTGACCGCCCGGCATCTGCCTCCCCTTCGTATGTTTCCACTAAATGTCTTGGTAGGAGGCAGTGCCTGAATCCTACCACAATTCCAGAAAGCCCAGTTAATTCAGATTCAAGCTTCTCTCATGAATGAGATCTAGGTTTGGCTAACGAGATCAAGATCCTCCTGGCATTTTAAATTTGAGGGAGTCACACAAAATTCAGAGACAGCGGGACGCATTCATTTGTGTGGAAGCCACACCCATTTCCCAGGTCGGGCAGCGGCAGCCGTGTCCGTTTCATCTCCAGTGGCAGAGGAAGAAGTATCTTCACATAACATTTCCTGTGGTCCTGGCACCTGCCTGATATTTCCTTGCTCCTGCTCGTTTTCATTTCATTTGCTAGACTTCTGAGGAGTTTCCTCAATTAATCCAATCTTTTTGATAAAATCCTTCAGCTTCAATTGACCAGAGTCAATTTTTGTTTCTTTCTGCTAACAAAATTTACTAATAACTATCGGTGAATTTTATTTATGTAAAACTGTTTAAGTGGAAGGCTATGTGCTAGTATGCCTCTAATTTAAAATGGATGTATTTAATTCACTAAATACACCGAGCACAGTTATTCCAAGTAATGAATACAGAAGCAAAATATTCTTCTAACACAACGCCAGAGAGCAGACTCTGTGGGTAAATGACATAAGTAATTTATGGATAATAACCACTGCTTTGCCTTCAGATATTTATCTCTTTTGTATGCCTTTCCCCAGGTGCCATCTGAAAGGGGAATAGTAGGCAGCTAATGAAGGTGTTCTCTGTGGTATTATAAGCAGTCTCAAGAATAAGGAATAGAGCAATTGTCTGCAATCATAAGCAGATGTTGCAAAGCTCTATAAGCCTTAATGGCTGTTGTTTCAATAAAGCTTTTTAGGAGGAAAAAAATCAATAACACTAAAATAAATTATCTATGGGAAACATTTACTCACCATTTTTCATGAGAAAATTACTGTATGGAGACAAAATTGTGCTCTTTGGATACAGTTTGAAAGTTGAAAAGCTAAAGGGATTGTGTTTATACTTGCATGTTTGGCTTTTGTGAGTTTTATGAATTATCATTGGGACATCTATAGAGCCTTTACTAGTGAAAACTATGCATGGTGTTAGACTTTAAGCAACCTAAACAATGTGAAAGGAAAACTACATCCTGTTCAGCTGAAATCATGTAGTACTAAATGGAGCAGATGTGGGTCTCAAGATTTGAATATGTCAAAACTATAGATTCTTTCCTGTCTCTTAAATTGGACCTCTGGTGGCTACAAGAAAAGCGAGCAATCTGTATGTGAAGCCATCTAGATATTTCCCTCCTATTCATATAACAGATTCATGAACAGGCCAGTCTGTAAATTAACTAGGAGATGTTGGCATCTTAGCCATATTTTGAAAGTGAAACCTTATAGCCTCTACCAGTGTTTCCCAAAGGATGGCCCTGTGACCACATACAACAAAGTCACTTGGGATGCTTATTAAAAGTGTAGATTCCTTATCCCCACCCTACAAACTCGAATTAGGAAGTAGTCTTTATACGTGTCTATGATGCTACACTCTCTAGTATTAATCATTGATAATGTCTCTCTCCTCTTAAATATCCTCCCTAGGACCAGAGTTAATTCTAATCAAAATGTGAATAAGTACAGATTTATATGCAGAACCTTATTTCCTGCCCAGTCTCCTCCCTTCCCAACTCATTTGGCAGGCATATCTTAGCCACTTCCCTACCCTTTTCCACATAATCCATTATCTGGTGCTTCTCCTAATGCCATATGCTTTCTGTGACCCCAGGCACTCAGAATTTGGCCATCACATTCCTCAAACTCTATTCTTCCATTAAAACAACTCTCCTAAATTTTATCCCCATAGCCAAGTCATCCAAAGCAATAAGGAACTATCGACAATCTACTCTGTAACTAATTGAGAGGGCTGAAGAAAATACCTAAATAATCCTTCCATCTTGAATGATACTCGAGTATTTAACAGACCCTCCCCTGTGCAAAGCACCTCATCAGCTGTCTCTTCCAAGGGAGTCAATAATCACATAAGATTTTGCAGCTAGTGTTCTTTTAATAAATATTTGTTAAAAGAATGATGGAAATTACAATCCAGGTTGAAGGGAATGGTAACATGGTGGTAGGCCTATGAGAGAAATAAAGCCTCTAGTACATGAATAGGAAGTGAAGAAGGCTTGCCAGTGACAGGTAAATGATTTAATAGAAGTGAAGTCAGAATGTACCATGCTGAATGCTCCAAAAAAGTCATTAGCCAAGGAAAGCAGAGAGATATCTACTGCCTGTGTGAGGGGGTGGGTGGTGGGGAGTAGAGTGTGTGATATGTGAGTGGTGCAGCAGGGCAGGAGAATTTTAAAATACATCTTAAAGGAACTTAGGTAAGATTTCACTTGATACAACAAAAGGGATGCGAGATGGAGGAAACAGCACTGAACTTGGACATGTAGAGGTCTAAACTGGAGGTGAGAAGGAGGGAGTTGGCACTGGAATCATAGAGGGAGAGGAATCTAAAGTGAATTGACTACAGCTGTACACGGGTGTGTGGGAGGGGAAGCTGGCTCTGCTTTCAAGTTCAACTGACAATAAATATGTTGGTAGTTTGAGTGTGATAATAAGCCTGTTATTTTCTCTGAAAGTCCTGCCCAGGTAGAGTTTGGTCCTCTTACAGCTCCCATGCATTAGTGAAAACACAACTCCTGTTATCCATTATTTGCTGAAAGTACCCATGTGGTGATTGTCTTAATACTGGAATTGCCCAAGTAAGATTTTCAGGAAATGGAGAAAGGATGTGTGAAAAATGCAGTCTGCTATTCCTTTGAAATGGGAAGCCTAACATTCTTGGCGATACTAGAAACCAAAGATCCTTAATTTGATTTCTTTCCACCGCAGATAAAAACATCATGATTGTTTTGCTGCTTTAGTGAGGAGAAAGAGTTACCCATAGGCAAAAAACTGTAGGGGGAAAAGGCAGGAGAAACATTAGAGTTATTTTACAAATAAAGAAACGAAGAATCAAACCACATTTGGGAGGACCAGTCATTATCCAGGAGTCATTTACTGTTAAAGTGGCAGAGTCTGTTAATCCAATAATAATATTTAGGAAGAAAGTGTAATATCTTTTTAATATAAATAGATCTTCCTATCAGTATAATTTTTTTGAATTTCTGAATTTTATTTTATTTTATTTATTTTTTTATACAGCAAGTTCTTATTAGTCATCCATTTTATACACATCAGTGTATACATGTCAAACCCAATCTCCCAATTCATCACATCACCCGCACCCCACCCCCGCCACTTCCCCCCTTGGTGTCCATACGTTTGTTCTCTACCTCTTTGTCTCAATTTCTGCCCTGCAAACTGGTTCATCTGTACCATTTTTCTAGGTTCCACATATATGTGTTAAAATACAATATTTGGTTTTCTCTTTCTGACTTACTTCACTCTGTATGACAGTCTCTAGATCCATCCACATCTCTACAAATGACCCAATTACGTTCCTTTTTATGGCTGAGTAATATTCCATTGTATATATGTACCACCTCTTCTTTATCCATTCATCTGTCGATGGGCATTTAGGTTGCTTCCATGACCTGGCTATTGTAAATAGTGCTGCAATGAACATTGGGGTGCATGTGTCTTTTTGAATTATGGTTTTCTCTGTATATATGCCCAGTAGTGGGATTGCTGGATCATATGGTAATTCTATTTTTAGGTTTTTAAGGAACCTCCATACTGTTCTCCATAGAGGCTGTATCAATTTACATTCCCACCAACAGTACAAGAGGGTTCCCTTTTCTCCTCACCCTCTCCAGCATTTGTTGTTTGTAGATTTTCTGATGATGCCCATTCTAACTGGTGTGAGGTGATACCTCATTGTAGTTTTGATTTGCATTTCTCTAATAATTAGTGATGTTGAGCAGCTTTTCATGTGCTTCTTGGCCATCTGTATGTCTTCTTTGGAGAAATGTCTATTTAGGTCTTCTGCCCATTTTTGGATTGGGTTGTTTGTTTTTTTAATATTGAGCTGCATGAACTGTTTATATATTTTAGAGATTAATCCTTTGTCCGTTGATTCATTTGTAAATATTTTGTCCCATTGTGAGGGTTGTCTTTTCGTCTTGTTTATGGCTTCCTTTGCTGTGCAAAAGTTTTTAAGTTTCATTAGGTCCCATTTGTTTATTTTTGTTTTTATTTCCATTACTCTAGGAGGTGGATCAAAAAAGATCTTGCTGTGATTTATGTCAAAGAGTGTTCTTCCTATGTTTTCCTCTAAGAGTTTTATAGTGTCTGGTCTTACATTTAGGTCTCTAATCCATTTTGAGTTTATTTTTGTGTATGGTGTTAGGGAGTGTTCTAATTTCATTCTTTTACATGTAGCTGTCCAGTTTTCCCAGCACCACTTGTTGAAGAGACTGTCTTTTCTCCATTGTATATCCTTGCCTCCTTTGTCATAGATTGGTTAACCATAGGTGCGTGGGTTTATCTCTGTGCTTTCTACCTTGTTCCATTGATCTATATTTCTGTTTTAGTGCCAGTACCATACTGTCTTGATTACTGTAGCTTTGTAGTATAGTCTGAAGTCTGGCAACCTGATTCCCCCAGCTCTGTTTTTTGTCCCTTAAGACTGCTTTGGCTATTCTGGGTCTTTTGTGTCTCCATACAAGTTTTAAGATTTGTTGTTCTAGGTCTGTAAAAAATGTTATTGGTAATTTGGTAGAGATTGCATTGAATCTGTAGATTGCTTTGGGTAGTATAGTCATTCTCACAATATTGATTCTTCCTATCCAAGAACATGGTATATCTCTCCATCTGTTTGTTTCACCTTTAACTTCTTTCATCAGTGTCTTATAGTTTTCTGCATACCGGTCTTTTGTCTCCCTAGGTAGGTGTATTCCTAGGTATTTTATTCTTTTTGTTGCAATGGTAAATGAGAGTGTTTCCTTACTTTCTCTTTCAGATTTTTCATCATTAGTGTATAGGAATGCAAGAGATTTCTGTGCATTAATTTTGTATCCTGCAACTTTACCAAATTCATTGATTAGCTCTAGTAGTTTTCTGGTGGCATCTTTAGGATTCTCTCTATATAGTATCATGTCATCTGCAAACAGTGACAGTTTTACGTCTTCTTTTCCGATTTGTATTCCTTTTATTTCTTTTTCTTCTCTGATTGCCATGGCTAGGCCTTCCAAAACTATGTTGAATAATAGTGGTGAGAGTGGACATCCTTGTCTTTTTCCTGATCTTACAGGAAATGGTTTCAGTTTTTCACCATTGAGAATGATGTTTGCTGTGGGTTTGTTGTATATGGCCTTTATTATGTTGAGGTAGGTTCCCTCTATGCCCACTTTCTGGGGAGTTTGTATCATAAATGGGTTTGACTTTTTTCAAAAGCTTTTTCTGCATCTATTGAGATGATCATATGGTTTTTCTTCTTCAATATGTTAGTATGCTGTATCACATTGATTGAGTTGTGTATATTGAAGAATCCTTGCATCCCTGGGATAAATCCCATTGATCATGTTGTATGATCCTCTTAATGTGTTGTTGGATTCTATTTGCTAGTATTTTACTGAGGATTTTTACATCTATATTCATCAGTGATATTGGTCTGTAATTTTCTTTTTTTGTAGTATCTTTGTCTGGTTTTGGTATCAGGATGATGGTGGCCTCTTAGAATGACTTTGGAGTGTTCCTTCCTCTGTAATTTTTTGGAAGAGTTTTTGAAGGATAGGTGTTAACTCTTGTCTAAATGTTTGATAGAATTCACCTGTGAAGCCATCTGGTTCTGGACTTTTGTTTGTTGGAAGATTTTTAATCACAGTTTCAATTTAATTACTTGTGACTGGTCTGTTCATATATTCTATTTCTTCCTGGTTCAGTGTTGGAAGGTTATACCTTTCTAAGAATTTGTCTGATTCTTCTAGGTTGTCCATTTTATTGGCATAGAGTTGCTTGTAGTAGTCTCTTAGGGTGCTTTTTATTTCTGCTGTCTGTTGTAACTTCTCCTGTTTCATTTCTAATTTTATTGATTTGAATCCTCTCCCTCTTTTTCTTGATGAGTCTGGCCAATGGTTTATCAGTTTTATTGATCTTCTCAAAGAACTAGCTTTTAGTTTTATTGATGTTTGCTATTGTTTTCTTTGTTTCTATTTCATTTATTTCTGCTCTGATCTCTGTGATTTCTTTCCATCTGCTAACTTTGGGTTTTGTTTGTTCTTTTTTCTCTAGTTCCTTTAGGTGTAAGGTTAGATTGTACACTTGAGATTTTTCTTGTTTCTTGAGGTAGGCTTGTATAGCTATAAACTTCCCTCTTAGAACTGCTTTTGCCACATCCCGTAGGTTTTGGATCATCGTGTTTTCATTGTCATTTGTCTCAAGGTATTTTTTGATTTCCTCTTTGATTTCTTCAGTGATCTCTTGGTTATTTAGTAACGTACTGTTTAGCTTCCATGTGTTTGTTATGTTTTTTCCCATAATAGTTTTTTATGTTTTTTCCCATAATTTCCCATAATTGTAATCTCATAGAGTTGTGGTCAGAAAAGATGGTTGATATGATTTCAATTTTCTTACATTTACTGAGACTTGATTTGTGACACAAGATGTGATCTATCCTGGAGAATGTTCTGTGCACACTTGAGAAGAAAGTGTAATCTGCTGTTTTTGGATGGAATGTCCTATAAATATCAATTAAATCTATCTGGTCTATTGTGTCATTTAAAGCTTATGTTTCCTTATTAATTTTCTGTTTGGATGATCTATCCATTGGTGGAAGTGAGGTGTTAAAGTCCCACACTATTATTGTGTTACTGTCTATTTCCTCTTTTATAGCTGTTACCTGTTGCCTTATGTATTGAGGTGCTCCTATGTTGGGTGCATATATATTTATAATTGTTATATCTTCTTCTTGGATTGATCCCTTGATCATTATGTAGTGTCCTTCCTTGTCTCTTGTAACATTCTTTATTTTAAAGTCTGTTTTATCCGATATTAGTATTGCTACTCCAGTTTTCCTTTGATTTCCATTTGCATGGAATATCTTTTTCCAACCCCTCACTTTCAGTCTGTATGTGTCCCTAGGTCTGAAGTGGGTCTCTTGTAGACAGCATATATATGGGTCTTTTTTTTGTATCCATCCAGCGAGCCTGTGTCTTTTGGTTGGAGCATTTAATCCATTCACGTTTAAGGTAATTATCGATATGTATGTTCCTATGACCATTTTCAATTGTTTTGGGTTTGTTTTTGTAGGTCCTTTTCTTCTCTTGTGTTTCCCACTTAGAGAAGTTCCTTTAGCATTTGTTGTAAAGCTGGTTTGGTGGTGCTGAATTCTCTTAGCTTTTGCTTGTCTGTAAAGCTTTTGATTTCTCCATCGAATCTGAATGAGATCCTTGCCGGGTAGAGTAATCTTGGTTGTAGGTTCTTCCCTTTCACCACTTTAAGTATATCATGGCACTCCATTCTGGCTTGTAAAGTTTCTGCTGAGAAATCAGCTGTTAACCTTATGGGGGTTCCCTTGTATGTTGTTTGTTGTTTTTCCCTTGCTGCTTTCAATAAATTTTCTTTATCTTTCATTTTTGCCACTTTGATTACTATGTGTCTCGGCGTGTTTCTCCTTGGGTTTATCCTGTATGGGAGTCTCTGTGCTTCCTGGACTTGGGTGGCTCTTTCCCTTCCCATGTTAGGGAAGTTTTTGACTATAATCTCTTCAAATATCTTCTTCGGCCCTTTCTCTCTCTCTCTTCTCCTTCTGGGACCCCTATAATGAGAATGTTGTTACATTTAATGTTGTCCCAGAGGTCTCTTAGGCTGTCTTCATTTCTTTTCATTCTTTTTTCTTTAGTCTGTTCCGTGGCAGTGAATTCCACCATTCTGTCTTCCAGGTCACTTATCCGTTCTTCTGCCTCAGTTATTCTGCTATTGATTCCTTCTAGTGTAGTTTTCATTTCAGTTATTGTATTGTTCATCTCTGTTTGTTTGTTCTTTAATTCTTCTAGATCTGTGTTAATCATTTCTTGCATCTTCTCAATCTTTGCCTTCATTCTTTTTCCGAGGTCCTGGATCATCTTCACTGTCATTATTCTGAATTCTTTTCCTGCAAGGTTGCCTATCTCCACTTCATTTAATTGTTTTTCTGGGGTTTTATCTTGTTCCTTCATCTGCTACATAGCCCTCTGCCTTTTCGTCTTGTCTATCTTTCTGTGAATGTGGTTTTAGTTCCACAGGCTGCAGGATTGTAGTGCTTCTTGCTTCTGCTGTCTGCCCTCTGGTGGATGAGGCTATCTAAGACGCTTGTGCAAGTTTCCTGATGGAAGGGACTGGTCTTGGGTAGAGCTGGCTGTTGCTCTGGTGGGTAGAGCTCAGTAAAACTGTAATCTGCTTGTCTGCTGATGGGTGGGGCTGCATCCCCTCCCTGGTGGTTGTTTGGTGGTTGTTGAGACGACCCAACACTGGAGCCTACCCGAGCTCTTTGGTGGGGCTAATGCAGTCTCTGGGAGGGCTCACACCAAGGAGTACTTCCCAGAACTTCTGCTGCCAGTGTCCTTGTCCTCACGGTGGGACACAGCCACTCCCCGCCTCTGCAGAAGACCCTGCAACACTAGCAGGTAGGTCTGGTTCAGTGTCTATGGGGTCACTGCTCTTTCCCCTGGGTCCCGATGCACACACTACTTTGTGTGTGCCCTACAAGAGGGGAGTCTCTGTTTTCCCCAGTCCTGTCGAAGTCCTGCAATCAATTCCCACTAGCGTTCAAAGTCTGATTCTCTAGGAATTCCTCCTCCTGTTGCTGGACCCCCAGCTTCGGAAGCCTGATGTGGGGCTCAGAATCTTCACTCCAGTGGTTGACTTCTGTGGTATAAGTGTTCTCTAGTTTGTGAGTCACCCACCCAGAAGTTATGGGATTTGATTTTATTGTGATTGTGCCCCTCTTACCATCTCATTGTGGCTTCTCCTTTGTCTTTTGAGGTGGGGTGTTTTTTTTGGTGAGTTCCAGTGTGTTCCTGTTGATGATTGTTCAGCAGTTAGTTGTGATTCCAGTGTTCTCGCAAGAAGGAGTGAGAGCATGTCCTTCTACTCCGCCATCTTGAACCAATCTCCCTCCCTATCAGTTCATTTAGCACTTCACATATTTCTGAGATTTGGATTTTAAAAAATCTATCTGCAAACAAATTCTGTCCTTATATTAAACTTGCCGTTTTGGTCTCTGAGAAATTTTCTCATATGTATTTTGATTCAGTTACATTTCTTCCTGGATTAGATTCTTGGAATGAACCAATCATACCTAAGTATCTTGGAGAAGAGTAATATGAATCCACCATATCAGTCACCTGGCCTCCCTCGTTTCAATTTAAACACATCATCTTTATGCTGTTTGCCAGTTCATCTTGCTATTTCTTTAGCTCTGCATAAAGAAATCAATTTTACTCCCGGATTGAGAAGAGATTGTTATCAAAATATGCATATTATGGGGCTTCCCTGGTGGCGCAGTGGTTGAGAATCTGCCTGCCAATGCAGGGGACACGGGTTCGAGCCCTGGCCTGGGAAGATCCCACATGCCGCGGAGCAACTAGGCCCGTGAGCCACAACTACTGAGCCTGCGCGTCTGGAGCCTGTGCTCTGCAACAAGAGAGGCCGCGATAGTGAGAGGCCCGCGCACCGCGATGAAGAGTGGCCCCCACTTGCTGCAATTAGAGAAAGCCCTTGCACAGAAACGAAGACCCAACACAAGCCATAAATAAATAAACAAATAAATTTTAAAAAAAATTTGTAAAAAAAAAAAAAATGCATATTTTTAGGTCCTAAATTATATATGAAACAAGAAATTTGATTTTGTTTCCCTTAACACAGTTAATCATGTCTTATAAACTCAGTAAGAACACATAATATAAACAAGACAGCAAATAATCTACACATGGGAGCATGTTGGCATTTATAATCTTCATGGCTTTCAACCGCCACAAAAATAAACTAAATCTTTTAGTAATATTTCTAATTCTCATTATAATTAAAGTTAATTCTTTACTCCATAGGGTAGGGAAACATATATAATAATTCAACAGTGATATTAATTATTTAAGCTTCTATAACCCTTTAGAATTGTCAAAGTATTTTTCATGATTTTAAACTTATTTAATTTTCACAACACAAAAACTAGGAAAGCAGGACAGATATTATTTCCTTTTGATGCATGTCATAGCTGAGCTGCTAAATGGCTAGGCTTAGGTCTGAAAGCTAGTAAGAGGCAAAGCCAGAACTCAAATCCTGGTGGGCTTCCGACTTCAGTGAGCAGTGTGCCAAAAGAGTGCATGAAGTAGTGTCTCCTGATTTTTATATAGAAATTCAGAATAAGGCTGCCACTAATGTAAAAAGGTACAAATATATTTTAGCAATGGATCTTTTTAATATATTCTAATTTTTATAAAGTAACTTGTAAGATAGTAATTTTTTTTTAATTTTCAAAAATTTTTATACAATTTTTAAAGGTTACTTTGCATTTATACTTATTACAAAATATTGGCTATATTCCCTATGTTGTACAATACATCTTTGTAAATAGTAAATAGCTTTCTTTTTGATAATAAAAATATAGCATAAATAGTAAAACAATAAAGATAGGCAATTTCCTTTCAAACTTTTTTACAAAATGCTTTGCAAATTTAGAAACTGGAAATCAGGATAAAAGCTTAATGACTAAAAGGTGTATACTGAATTAATATTAAGGAACTGAATAGTAAATTTTAATAGGATAGATCGATTTAAGTACTTATTCTTAAATAGGAAAAAGTAAGATAAAAAAGGAAGAAAACACTCATTTTATTATCACGTAGTTTAGACGCAAACACTGCAATTAGTATTAAAAAAAATCATTATAACTTTTTAATTTGTTTCCAACAATTTAAAATTTCAATCATTTGGAATACCCTGAATATAAAAATCAGCCTGAAGCCACCAATTCATGAAAAACTCGAGCAAAATCCTTCATATTTTAAAATTATGATATATTTTAGTACTTCTTAGTTTAAGCAAGGAAAATTATCACCATAATATATGACTTACCTAAAGCCACTTGTATCTTTCCATTGGAGCTTTTGAGCAAAAAGAATGAATAAAGTTATGGATTGAAAATATGCTAATGTTTTATGAGAACACTAGAAGAAAAAAAAATCAAAAGTTGATATGAGACTTCATGAAGGCTTCAAAAAAGTTTCATAATCAAGAGCACCAAAGCACCTTGTTAACATAAGAAAGCACATACATATGTCAAGCAAATAATAGGCAGAATGATTTTGGTATCACCTTCCAATTCTTTCTGTCTAAGTCTACTTCAGTGTATTTAGGAGAAATGTGTCTCCAAATCTCATCAGATGTCTCTTCTTCCATGGTTCTGATTCTGAATTTCAGTGTTCCAATTTGACCTTCGCTGGGATGGTCAATTACCTGGATAGCGCTAGGACAGCAATTTCAAGGAAATTCTCAGTCTCTCTTTGCATTTTCATAAAGTTCACAGTTTAAATACATCATCTGTTTAATTCTTATTTTGCCTTTAATTTGCTCTTTACAGTTCTGAGAAATACAACTTCAGGAGGACATGTAACTTAACTCCTTCACTGTGTATTATCTGTAAAAATGTCTACAGAGGTCCTATCCCAGTAAATATATATAGACTGTCATGCCTTTCAATAAAAAGAGCCTTTTAACCCCTATCCTCCTCACTCCACCATCCTGCAGGAGTCATAGAGACCTCATTACCTACCATGCTGCACTCAGGAAACCCTATCCATCTTGAAGACCATCCTCCCATCGTCTTTTGATAACTGGAACACCAATATGTTAGGAAAGGTATTGGCCTTTTAAGCAAGGTATTGCTTAGCCTAAAGAAGTGATGAATGAAATTTTAGGCATTGTGGCATGGTGAGTGGAAGATATTTATGAACAAAAAGGAAAAGCATTGCCACATGTGGGTCACTTTCCATTCTTTTGCTAGATACCATCTTTAGAAAAATCTTCCTGGTTTCCATGGCTTTGCCTTACTGGTTATATTTCCTCATAGAGATGTAAAGATGAATATGATAGTCACTGATCTCATCTAAACATTCAAGTTCTTTTCTTTCTAGACACAGAGCAAGATTAAACTTTCTTCTTTTGAAGTTAGGAGGGATTGTGTGACTTGCTTTGACCCATAAACTCTGATCAGAAGTGTCATGAGTCACTTTCAAGCAGGTACCTTAAGAGTAAGCACACCAGTCACCAAACTCCCTTTTCCCACCTTTGTAATCTTGGAAACACAGAGATAGAGCACCTTAGCCTGAGTCATTGAGTGTGGATGATATAGGGCAAAACTCCCTCCCCAGACGACTCAGTGATAAACAAGTAGCAAGAATATGCCTTTATTGTTTTAAGCCAATGATATGTTGGCATGATTTGTCCTTACAACAAAAGCTATCCTATCCTGACAGGTATAAGAATCAAGTTGAATACAGTGTAAAACTACTTCAAAAAGGTTAAAGCTCACATAAACATAACTACCATTTCCATGGGAGATGCCTTTTGTTATTCATAAAACAGGCTCTAAGTTTCATCAGTCCATTGTAAGCAATTTGAGTTTTAAGTTCAGTCTTGATTTTTGTGCTTGATCAATCAATAAGAGTTTTGCTAGTAAATATATTGATGAACAGAGAATTCTGGAAGCTGCCTAAGTAACTTCTTTTGTTTCATCTTACTTTTTATTGTGGTAACTGGTTTATAACCTTATGTAAGTTTCACGTGTACAACAATATATTTCTACTTCTGTATACATTATAGCATGTTCACCACCAAAAAGTAGTTTCCATTTATCATCTTACTCTGGCTCCCCTTTACCCATTTCAACCTCCCCTCCACCTGTTCCCCTTTGGTAACCACTACTCTGAACTCTATCAATGTGTTTGTTTTGTTTGGTTTGCTTTGTTCATTTATTTTGTTTGTTTTTTTACATTCTGTATATGAGTGAAATCATACGGTATTTGTCTTTCTCTGTCTGACTTACTTCATTTAGCATAATACCCTCAAGATCCATCCATGTTCTCCCAAATGGCAAGATGTCATTCTTTTTTATAGCTAAGTAATATTCCATTACATATATTTACCGTTACCTCTTTATCTATTCATCTATCAATGGACACTTAGGTTGTTTGCATGTCTTGGCTATTGTATATAATAATGTGATGAATATAGGGATGCATATATTTTTTCAAAGTAGTGTTTTTGTATTCTTTGGATAAATACCCAGAAGTGGAATAGCTGGATCATATGGTAGTTTTATTATTAATTTTTTTAAAATTTAAAGTGGGACATTTTATCACTTTAAAGAGAAGCAGAGAAAGCTATTTGGTGGACAATAGATAGTTCTAGGACAGGGATTGTCCTGATTTTCCACCCCAGGGATACATCAAGATTCATTAACAGAGCAAGAAGCTGTGGACAGCTTTGCTGGCCATCCTGAGAACCCAAGGCAATTTGGCCCTCATGTGTCTTTTTGTCCCATCTCATTGTCTTCAGGTTTTTTGCTTGGTTATACAATATAGGTCCTGATTATGTTGGAACAGAGTTTAGGGTAAAAAGCAGTTTCCGTGGATTTCAGGACTGCAGTTCTAAGCTATATTTAAAGTCACAGGTATATTTAAAGTCACTATTAATAGTCCAGGCTATTTGGAAGCCTGGAATAAGTAAGAGTTGTGTAACAATATAATGACTGAGAATCTAATGATTTAAAAAAAATAAAAAATAAAATGCATGTCGAAACGATAAAAGGCCATAAGATGTTTTTCCAGTATGTGCTTCTGAAAGGCTAGTATTTTCTCCTTTCTTCTCTCTTTGTTATATTTCTCTTCATGTAATTGAATTCCATCCTTCTGCTCCATTAACTTTCAAAAGAAGCTCTATAGCAGGTGCTAGACTCAGGCAATGTCAGAGCCCTACAAAGATCCATTAAGTAATTAACAAACACTTAAAATACGTTAACAATTCATCAATGCATTAAACATTTTGAAAAACGACTGTTAGTAATTAGTCATGTTAAATGTTCAGTATATAAGGAAAATGACAGTTGTAACTCTTCCTGCCACCTTGAAAATAAGCAATATATTTATTGATCTGACCTTACAAAGTGAACTTCTAACCTAGAGTAACTGTTTTGACTCAATCTGTAACGTTTTACTATCATTATTTGATGTGTTTAATGGAACTTCTTATATCCTAATGTTAAGTGGTACCTAAACTGTAAGTAAGCTTTTTTTTTCTAAAAATGATCCCTAATTATGAATATTTTAATTCCTACAATAGCTCCTATGCGTAGAATAAGGTAGTCAATAAAAGCTTTCAAGGTCTGATCAGAAGAGCAGTCGCTGTTTTTCCTTAACCATACTGCTTGATTTGCAAGAAAAAAGCTATTCCGTTTGATTATTTTCCTCCAAGGGTTATTTGCAGAGCACATGTGATGTACGGCACCCTATTTCGGGGCTTTTTAAGGACAGTATTCTGATCTCTTAGGCTTAACGAGCAGTGTTTTTTAAACTTGGGCAAGCAATAAACGCATTCCTTCACTAGGGCAACCTGGGAGTCCAGGGAGATCAGCTGCTTTCCCCTCAGAGGCATTCTGCCCAGCCTGAAGTAAAATGCAGAATTAAGAGAATAAAACTACTGGGCTAAAGCAGGAGCAATGTACACATGAGATACTCAACTAACAAACTCAGTAGGAGAAAATATTTACACATTTTAATATGCTTAGTGTTTTATTTTTGTTTCTCACAGTACAACTGTGGGTGTGGAAGGTATCTGCTCAAACATGACCATCTGCTTGAAAGATCTATTTAAAATAAAGGTAAAATGCACGAGTGTAACTATATCAACACACACACGAAGATTGGTGTAGTTTTATTTTCTCTTGTAAAGTTTAAATTCCTAAGCCTTTCTAATCCAACAAGCTGATAGTTTTTGACTCCAAACTTCCAGTTGACTGCCCTTCCTGAAATAGCCTTTGTGCTTCTTTAGTCTTTAAGCAGCTTGTGTTTTGCTTAGCTAGTCATCCCAGTTTTTTCCTTTTCTCCATTTCTGCTGAAAGAAAAATTGAAAACTCAATGATTCAGGGGACTCAGGGAGAAATGTTCTCACAAAATAGTCATGCTACTTCTTCAGACAAACCACTGGTGATTCATTTCAGTGTGTGTCCAAGTTGCTACTGTCTTGCTTGGCAAAGTCATCTGAATTTTGAGATGGAAAGGCATCCAAATTGGGTACACAGTAAACTAGCCTAGCTAAGAAAAGAAAGTGAAACAGATCATGACAGTAAAAGCAGAACATCATGAGAAAGGATTACAATTACTGAAAGGTTAATGTATCAAGCTAAAGAGATTGAAGATATTGACAAGTCTCACCACAACTCATTGACAGGATTTTACTTGCTGATTCACTGATTTTTTCCCCCAAATGCTATTTCCCTACTCCAATAATGAGAATATTGTAAGCTTTAAACAGTGAAGTATCAATGTGAATAATAAGATTTTTAATAGATTCACTAAATTGAAAAAAAAAGGACCAGGTCATTATTATAGTCATCATATTGCAAATGCAACCTAAAAGCTATCACAAACATGAGAGACATATTGTATTTTTATTGGCTGTTGATATAGTAGGTAGGTCTGAGAAACATATCAGTTTAAGTGTATTATGTAATTACGGCAATTAAATATCTTCTGTGTTTAAGACAAAATGCAAGCTACTGTATGCCCCATTATATGCACAAATAAAAACCCATAGAAACAATGTAGAAGCTGGATAAGTTTACAAAGTCCTCATAGCAAGCATTGACTCGTTACTGGTATTAACGCAAACTCACAATCAAAATTTACTTTTCAAATAATTCTTGAAAGCAGAGCCAGAAAGTAATCTGAAAAGAGAGGATGAGAAACTCCATAAAGTAAATCTACAAAACTTAATTCAGTGTAATGGTTCAGAAAAGTACTGTTGATTATGATTGAACCTTACTCACAGCTTAATCACAATCATTGTACGAACAGTTGGTAATAGAAACACCTGTTATTTACATCGATGAATAGCAATCATTACCTTGTAGATATTAATTGTGCACTTACCCTCTGAGCCTCCTTTTCCTCATCTGTGAGGTGGGTAAAGTAATAATCCCTATTCCATAGAATTAACGTGAGGACCGACTGAAGTAATGCTCATAAAGTGGTAAGTCAAGTGTCTTGGCCATAAAAAGTTATTTAAAAATAGAATCCAAATCATTTCTATGTCTTTCTAATTGCACTGAGAATAAAAATCAAACATACTATCAAGGCTTTTTATACCCTAAACATCTGACACTTGCCTACATATCTCTATCTCATACTCTATTCACTTTGCTCAGTATGTGCCAGCCACACATGCTGGCCTTCTTCTGGAAGCTTGAACACACCAAAGAAATTCTCAGTCCAGGACCATTGCTCCTCTTGCTGCCTTTTCCTGGAATGATCATTCTCCAGGCCTTTGAGAGGTGATCCTTTCATCAGTCAGCTCTCAACTCATTGGCTCCATCCTCTAAGAGGTCTTTCCTGACCAGAGGTCTAAAGCTGTCCAACCCCTCCTCCAGCCTCATCCCTCTGTGTCTCACTAACCTGGCTTATTTCCCTCATAGACTTTAACCATTGTTAAAAGGTAACTTTCAGAAAAAGGTAAAATTATAACCCTCAGGAAGACATAAAAATAAACATTTAAAGATTCTATTCTACTCCATACAGTGTTATAATCTGTTCAAAAGACAACCTGTAATAGGGAGGGTGGGAGGGAAATGCAAGAGGGAGGGGCTATGGGAATATATGTATACGTATAGCTGATTCACTTTGTTATACAGCAGAAACTAACACGACATTGTAAAACAATTATACTCCAATAAAGATGCTAAAAAAAAAAAAGACAACCTGTAAATCAGACAAATTTGTAGATCAGGCATATTGAAATGAATTTGCAAATGGAGATGAAACTGACTTTTTTGGCAGGGGAGTGGAAGAAAATGCGGAAGAGAAGTCAATTGTACTTCTACTAGACGGAACAGAATTTGCAAGTGTACAAGAATAATTTTGCATTGCTATCAGTTTTCTACAATTTATAGAACTACAGTTACTGAAAGATGATGAATGATTAAAAGCAGATAAACTGGAGGGATATCCTCTTGACAGCGCATCATTTTCCACTGAAGCACAAATATTTTCTACACTATATACTAATTCATTTATTTATTTACTTGTTTATTTTCTGTTTAACCCACTTACTCATTTATTGAAGACTGTCCCCATTGCAAGCTTCCTCAGGGCAGGGATTTTGATTTGTATACTGATGAATCCCAAATGCCTGGAACCATGCCTGACGTATATATTCTATAAATACAGTTTAAAAAAAGAGAAATACTTGATATATGCTTGTTTTCACTGCTTTATAGGTACCATTTTCACCTTTCTTGAAATTTGTACAATCTTGTTCACATTTTTATTCTCTTCCTCTTCCCCTGCTAACTTCAATAGCCTTAGAAACATGGACGCTTAGAGCTGAGGGGGAAACTCAGAAGTCAATAAACTTCAAAAGCCTTGTTTTATGGGTAACATAATTGATGTCTTGAGTGATTTGACAAATGTTTTTAGCAGAGCCAGGGCTAGACCCTGCTGTCCTGATATTCAGCCCAGGGTTCTTCCCCAAACAAGATTTTCTTAAATTTGAATAATAGAGTAATTTCTTTTAATATGAATTAAAAGTCTAACTCAGAGAAGCACTGACTTATGAGCTCAAAGTATCAAAATATCTTTCAATTGTGCATTATCACCTCAAAAAACAAGTTTATTTTTATAATTGATAAAATATTAATTTAGATTATCATCAAAATAAAAACTACAGATTAAAAAAAATCCTCATCTCAAAAATCCTCAAGAATGTATGCATGGATTCAGGGTGAAGAAACACTGAACCCAATTATGACCCTCCAGCCAATCTGATATCACAGATTTGCAACCTTTTTTTCACTATCATTGCCTTCAAATTGATTTTAATTCTATAAATGTCTATAGTACTTGGATATTGAAAATAAGGTACAATGAGACAGCAAATATAAAAATTAAGAAGTCACAGTCATCTTGAAGAATTTTTGGTCTAATGAAAGAACTAAGACAAATATACAGTAATTATAACACTAGGAAAAATATGTGTATTAGTCAGAGTTCTCCAGAGATACAGAACCTACAGGATATACACATGGGAAGACATTTATTATAAGGGATTGCTCATGGAGATCTGCATCTAGCAAGTTGGAGACCTGAGAGAGTCACTGTGTTACTGACCAGGGTTCTTGGCCTTCCCTAATCAATAGAAATTGATAAGAGGCCAGACAAGAAATTCTGGCAAGGCTTTTTTGGGGCTCCTGCTGCAGCAGCGAGGAGCAAAAACAAGTAACAGGTTTCCTTGCTCACTCGCTCGCTGGGGGAGGTGGTGAGCTGGTTCCTTATATGGGGTGAGGGTAGGGCCAGGTCCAGGGGTCAGGCTGGAAGGGTGACTTAGGTGGTTTGCCCGCCCCTTTATTGGTGTTGTGTGCAGGGGGCATGTGCAGAACCCTGCTTTTGCTCCTGGTACCATGTTTTTGCTCCCGACTCTTCAGAAGTGGCAGTTGGGTTTTTGGTCTTTTTTGTAACTTTTTGTCCATGATTTTCCCCAATGGTACATACATGCAGCTATTTTTAGTCCCTTATAGTTTCTTTGTATTTTGTTGCTAGAGGAGACGTTTGTCCAGGTGCAAACACTGCAGCAAAGGGTCCCAGGTCCCAGATTCCAGGCTGTCTGAAGTGATATAGTTCCAGTTGGAATACAGAGACCTGAGAATCAGGAGAGCTGATGATGGTGTAATTTCCTGTCCAGAATGGTAGGCTTGAGACCCAACAAGAACTGATTTTTCAGTTCAAGTCCAAAGGTGGGAAAAGACCAATATCCCAGCTCAATCAGTCAGGCAGGAAGAGTTCTCTCTCTCATGGGAGGGTCAGCCTTTTTGTTTATTCAGGCCTTCAACTGATTGGGTGTGGGTCTCCCACATTAAAGAGAACAATCTACTTTACTCAGTCTGCTGATCCAAATGATAATCTAATCCAAAAACATCTGCACAGGCACCAGAATAATGGTTGATGAAATATCTGCATACTCCAAGTTCCAGTCAAGTTGATACATAAAATTTCCCAATACAATTTGTAACTCGTTGTTAAAAATAAAATTTAATTGCCTCAAAGGTTTAAAAGGTTTGAAACAAGCGTTCACTTCAGAAAAGAAGCTATTGATTTCCCTCATTTATTCTTCAATCCTATTGTTCACTCATCTGGTATTTATTGAGCAGTTACATGGGAGAGATTCCATTTAAAGGCTGGGATTTCAACACAAAGCCCCACCCCTATAGAGAACATATGCTCTGGCGATATGGACAGCACCTAGACCACAGAATCATGTAGCGTTCCTCCCTGATCTCCTGCTAAGATCTTGGCCTGGGTGTCTCCATTCCTGCACTTTTCACAGCTTTCTACCTGTCCTTTCTCTTGCTTGCCAATGTTCCTGGCAGATTAGCCACTGAAATCCTCCTCTGTTCACCCATTTCAGATATTCGTTAAGAAAGTTGGTGATTATTGGCTCAGCCTGGGTCTGTGGTCCTGCTAAACCTTTCAATCTTCCTCCTCCTTTATATTGTGCCTGCTGGGTCATGTCCACATCTTGCCGTTGACCTTCACTGCACCTGGACCGCAAAAGACTCTCACAGTCACTGTGGAAGCCACACAAGTAAAGTCTGTGTGGTCCTCAGTGCCCCATAATACCCTCAGTACTGTTCTATAGATTTTCTCTTTAGGGCAGGCCCTGTGTCACATGCCTTACAGACATTATCACATTTTCACATGCTAGGAACCTTCAAGATTGGGAGTTATTATGATCTCCATTTTGCATATGAGAAAATGGAAGCTTTAAGAGGCTAAAAAAATCTTCAAGGTCACACATCTCAAAAATGATGCACCCAGAATTTAAAGTCCCACAGTCTAGTTCTGGATTCCAAATTCTTCCAGCCATGTAATTCTGTCTCCTCTGTCATTATCCTCCTTCTGGGACACCTTCCAGCCCCTATTTCTCCCCCTGGGCTCTTGCTTCTATGTCTGTTTCCGTTTTCTATGTCTGCCTTCATTCTCTATTCTATTAACTCTTTCCTGACTCCAAACCTTCTCAGCTGTCTCTAACCTGGAGGGGAAAAAAAAGTCCTAAGTTGAACAAAAAAACACATATCTATTTGTTCAATACACCTTTCAATGAGGCACTGAGGCCTGCCAACTATCAGCCGACTTCTCTCCCTTCATGCCAACTTGCAGAATAAGCAGCCAATTTCTACTTTAAAAAAAATCACATGTTTCTCTTTCTCTCAGACCTTGAGTGTAGTCTACATTACTCTCACTCTGCCAGAATCGTATCTTTCCATCCCCTATGATGTGCACACTGTCAAACAGAATGGCTTTTTCTGAACCCTTATTCTATATGCCCCCCATGTTCTCTTGGTACTGTGGACCACAGAGTCATTTGCAATATTTCAGCATAGGTTGAATCTCTAAATAGAGCAGTGGTTCTCAACTGGGCAGAGGTCAGGGGAGGGAAATTTTGTCCTCAGGGGACATTTGGAAGTGTCTACAGACATTTTTTTGATGGACATGACTGGGGAGGGAGTCTACTGGATTCTAGTGGGTAGAGGCCAGGGTTGCTGCTAAATGTCTTATAATGCACAGACAGCCCCTCATAACAAAGGATTATCCAGCTCAAAAGTTAATAGTGCTGAGGTTGAGAAATCTTTAGAGTAAAAGGGAAAGAGAATTTTTGAAATTTTCTGTGTTTCAAACTCGAAGTAGATCCACCTGGTTTAAACTGCCATAATTGGGATTATAGAAATGTTTATTCTACTTTTATTTTCCACTTTGGCATCTGGCACAGACAAAATGGTAAATGCAGCAGAGAGCACATCATGACCAGGCTCTGAGTGTGTGTATCAGACTATAACACCGGGTGCTAACTACCAGCTACAAATTCCTAAGAGGTTTTCAGTCTGGACGCCTTGCAAAATCTACCCACGTGCCATGATATTCAGCTCAGCAGCGGTGTTCCTATTAGTAGTGCTCAAAATCCAGCTTCATGAAACTAATGACAGGGAATTTTCCACAAAGAGCCTTGTTCTCCCTATTTCTCCTCTTTTCTGTCTTGATTGGAAGAGCTTCCATTTTCTGGTCATCACTTCTCAGGCATAGAGGGATTGTAGAAGGAGTTGGTTGCAAACTTATTAAAAACAAGATTTTATTACATTGTGGAATATCTGAAAAATACTCAGTAAAGTGTAGGAAACGTAAGCTTAATTCCTGATACAAAAATTGCAGATGTCTTACACAGTTGTAGATTTTCAACAAGTATTTGTTGAATAAGCTACCATCTTTCCATTCTGATTCCATAGATTGAAACCATCAAATCCCCACCCTGAACTCCATAGTCCTCTTCAATTCCAGGACCTATTCAATTAGATTACAGCCTGGCTCCAACTGACCTTCAAGTTTAATTTCTCAGTAATTTTGCTTATGAACCCTGCTGTATTCAAGCCAGTATAATTAAAGTTTCAAGAATAGTCTGTTCCCACAAGTCTCTCTGAAGTACAAGACTTGTTCAATAGAAAAAAAAAAAAAAACTCTTCTGAAAATGTAAATTCTATGCAATGAGGCCCAATAGTTTAAATTATTTTTATAGGCAATATTGTAGTGTTAAATTTTTAGAATACAGAAATTGTTTGTATAAAATGGAAAAAGTTGAGAACAAACTTGAGCGTCAATAAAAAACATAATGTATAAAATAGGCTCCTATCTAGGGATCTGATGCTAGAACATGTGAAATCTTGCCTCTTAAACAAGTAGAAAAATCTTGCCAAAATGTCAAAATATGTTAACCACCCTTTTCTTTACCTACTCCATGGACTTCAGAAAAATCCCACAGTACAAAAAGTATTTAACAATCTCCATTTTTATTACAATATCACCAACAATTAGAATCTAATGCTACAAAGTTGATTTATATGTGTCATATTTTTTTTAAACTAGTATGACAGGTTTTTTTTATTAATTAATTAATTAATTAATTAATTAATTTTTGGCTGTGTTGGGTCTTCGTTTCTGTGAGGACTTTCTCTAGTTGCGGCAAGTGGGGGCCACTCTTCATCGCGGTGCGCGGGCCCCTCACTATCGTGGCCTCTCTTGTTGTAGAGCACAGGCTCCAGATGCGCAGGCTCAGTAGTTGTGGCTCACGGACCCAGTTGCTCCACGGCATGTGGGATCTTCCCAGACCAGGGCTCGAACCCGTGTCCCCTGCATTGGCAGGCAGATTCTCAACCACTGCACCACCAGGGAAGCCCCTATATGTGTCATATTTAATACTAAATATACTTCATCACAATACCCTACTTCCACAAATGTCCAGAGGACATGAGTTCCTTTTTTGCCTTGTGTTGTGGAAACTCCTTATTCTCCTAAAATCTTATTGTCCTACTCAGTTTATCATTCTTAACTCCTCATTGCTATTGTTTTTCTTCTTTTCTCTGAAATCCCCTCCCTCCCTGGACGCTCACTTCATTCCAGCTATGGTGAGGTGTTGTACCAAAGTGATTAAGAGCATTTTGGTTTTGGAATCAGACGTTTCTGGATCATAGTCCACATGTTGACACTTACTAGTTGGTACTTGAGGTCTCTCACCCTCAGGCAAGATGGTTGCTGTTTCTTAGAGTATTGCATCCACATTCCTAGCTTAAAGGAAAGGAAAGACCAAGAATGAAAATCCTTCTAGCAAGGTGTTATCTTGAAAGACATACTCTCTCCAGGGATTTTTGGTTATATCTAATTGGCTAGAACAGTGTCACATGGCCACTTCTAGATTAAGAAAGAACTGGAAATTGGTTTATTTTGTTCCTCTTGTCTATATTAGAGGAAACTGAGGGATTGAGAAAGAAAGAGGTTATAATAATGCTCACCCTTTACTCTTTGCCCCATGCAGTTCCACCAATACAGAAGGCTTGATATGGCATCTTTATTCATTTGTTCAACTTCAGTGTATTGTCATGTATTTAAACTTACATACTCTTGGTGAGGTGGATTTATGGGTTACATTATCTAATTATAACTGAATGAAATCTCACATAAAAGATAAGTATCTTAAAAATGATTTGTCCAAGGAAACTATGATATGAAGATAATACTAATAATAAAAGAAACACAAACTACAATACAAGGTCATTATCACACACGTTCTGTGACTAAAATGATCACAATCCAAACAGATCAGACTAGAAATCAGGCAAAAATGTTGAAATTGTCTGAAAGACTTAAGGATAAACTTCACCTAAAGTGTATATGGGATGTTGAGATGCCATATACATGAAACCATTGTGATTTGTCTGAAAAACACTCAGAATTTAAAACATACAAGCACCAAGCATGCAGAATATGAAAACAAACTCTACAACTTTTTAAAGTAATGTTTAAATTTATGTGAATCTCAGTCTAGTGCTTTAAATTTTTCAGTGAATTGGATAAATATTTAGAGTCTTCTGTTGAAATTTTCTTACCTAATAGGAAAAAACAAAGAGACATCAATAGGGAAGTACTTATTTCTTTGCCACAGCAAAGTTGGCTGAAATGATATATGAAAAATAATGTGGACAGTGATAAACTGAAATACATTTCTCTGTCAGCAAGTTCTATTGGAAGACTTGTGGAGGGGGAGGGGAAACATTGCTCCTGCAGATTTGGAGAACATAGTACTATATTTGAATAAATTATCCAGAGTGGGTGAATGACTATAGAGTTGGATAAAAGTAAAAGTATTTTTAGCATCTCTCAGCTCTTAAGCTGAGAGATTTTTTTAAAGATTCTTTTTTCAATCATGACTGTACAAATAACTGCATCTTTGTGTACCATTGAAAGAAAATATACCAGAGATTATATAGTCTCACCATAAAATGAATTATCTAATGTATTCACCAGGAGAGGCTGTGCTATAATTTAGTAACAAATTAAATCAAAATTACAAGGGCTTAAGAAATTAAAAGTTTATTTCTTGCTTTTACCAGGTCTTCTATGTGTCTAATAGCTTCTTCCCAAGGGGGCTTTCAAGCAATGACCTAGAGATCCAGTGTGCTTCCACTTTTGTGCTCCATCATCTCAGCACAAGGCTGCCAGGTCACTGTAGCAGGAAAAGAAATGGCTGGACCTTCATGAGGGGGCTTTTTACTGACTTAGGCAGTAAAAAAAAAAGAAAAAGTCACTTCCACTTACATTCCACTGGTCAGAAGTGGTTGATGGCTCCATTAATGGTAAAATGGTGGGAAGTATCATTTCCTGTGTGCACAGGAAATAGAGATGAACTGAATAATGATGACCACTAGTACAGTTTTCCACATTTAATACACATAATTTTTAAAATTAGAAGTGTGTAAAAGTAAACATTATGGAGCAGTTTATTTGATGGAATGAGAAAAGGATTCCAGAACAAGATTACAAAGGTAGCACTATATGTGAAACTCATTTACTGCATATTTCACAGACAATGTATTTTAGCAATGAGGTTGAAGCCAGAGTATTATGGACGAGGTTAATTTGAAAATTAGACT
The DNA here is from genome assembly GCF_009873245.2 of Balaenoptera musculus. Lineage (NCBI taxonomy): Eukaryota > Metazoa > Chordata > Mammalia > Artiodactyla > Balaenopteridae > Balaenoptera > Balaenoptera musculus. The sequence continues at coordinate 137,226,657 of NC_045786.1, read as the reverse complement.
TTTCCATTATATTCTCACTAGTATGAAATATTAAATTTATCATCTACCAGGTTCTTCTGTTTGCAGTGATCAGTGCTGTTTAATTGCTCTCTCTTAACTGTTGCAGCAGACCTGCACTACTTTTAGTTATTGTAAATTTTACATTTTAGCAACTGTAGGGCAAGCATTACCCTGATACCAAAACCATACAAAGATATCGCACACAATAAAATTACAGGTCTATATCACTGATGAACATACATGCGAAAATCTTTAACAAAATATTAGCAAACCAAATGCAATGATACATTACAAAGATCATACACCATGATCAAGTGTGATTTACCCCAGGGATTCAAGGATGGTTCACTATCTACAAATCAATCAAATATGATGCATGACATTAACAAATTGAAGAAAAGGATCATTTGATTGTCTCAATTGACACAGAAGAAGCTTTAGGCAAAACTTAACATCCACTTGTGATAAAAATTCTCAACAAAGTGGGTATAGAGGGAAAGTGTCTCAACATAATAAAGGCCATATATGATAAGCCCACAGCTAACATCATACTCAATGGTGAAAAGCTGAAAGCATTTTCTCTAAGATCAGGAACAAAACAAGGATGCCCACTCTTGCCACTTTTTTAAACGTAGTATTGGAAGTCCTAGCCACAGCAAACAGACAAGAAAAATAATAAAAGAAATCCAAATTGGAAAGGAAGAAGTAAAACTGTCACTGTGTGCTGATGACATGATATCTACTTTAGTACAAATCCTAAAGATGCACCAAGAAACTACTAAAACTCATCAGTGAATTTGGTAAAGTTGCAGGGTAGAAAATTAATATACAGAAATCCGTTGCATTTATGTACACTAACAATGAACTATCAGAAAGGAAATTAAGAAAACAATCCCATTTACAATCACATCAAGAAGGGTAAAATACCTAGGAATACATCTAACTAAGGAAGTGAAAACTTGGAAAACTATAAGACATGGATAAAAGAAATTGAAGACAACACAAACAGATGGAAAGATATACCATATTAATTGGTTGAAAGAATTAATTTTGTTAAAAAGACCATACTAATTAAGGCAAGCAACCAATGGCATTTTTCACAGAACTAGAACAAATAATTTTAAAATTTGTATGGAAACACAAAAGACCCTAAATAGCCAAAATGATCTTGAGAAAGAACAAAGCTCAAGGTATCATAATCTCTGATTCTAAAACTACAGTCATCAAAACAGTATTGTACTGGCACAGAAACAGACCCATAGATCAATGAAAAAGAATAGAGAGCCCAGAAATAAATCCACACTTATATGGGTAATTAACCTACCACAAAGCAGGCAGGAATATACAATAGGGAAAAGATAGCCTTTTCAATAAATGGTGTTGGGAAAACTGGATAGCTACATGCAAAAGAATCAAACTGGACTACTCTCTCACACCATGAACAAAAATAAATTCGAAATGGCTTAAAGACTTACATGTAAGATCAGAAAACATAAAACTTCTGGAAGTAAATATAGCTAGTACGTTTTTTGACATTGGACTTAGAAATATTTTTGGGGGATGTGCCTCCTCAAGCAAGGAAAACAAAAGCAAAAATAAACACATGGGACTACATCAAACTCAAAAGCTTTTGCACAGTGAAGGAAACTATTAACAAAATGAAAAGGCCACCTACTGAATAGGGGAAGACATTTGCAAATGATATATCCGATAAGGGGTTAATATGTAAAATACACAAATAGCTCATACATCTCAACATAAAAAAAAAATCCTAATTAAAAAATAGGCAGAGTACCTGAATAGACATTTTTCTAAAGAAGACATAATGATAGCCAACAGCACACAAAAACATGATCAACATCACTAATCATCAGGGAAATGAAAATCAAAACCACAGTGAGATATCACCTCACACCTGTCAGAATGGCTATTATTAAAAAGACAACAATAACAATCGAATACTACTCAGCCCTAAGAAAAGGATGAAATCCTCCCATCTGTGACAACATGAATGGGCCTTAAGTGTATTATGCTATGTGAAATAAGTCAGATAGAGAAAGACAAATACTGTATGATTTCACGTATATGTGAAATCTAAAAAAACAAAACAAATGAAAAAACATAAAACAGAAGCAGAGTTACAGATACAGAGAACAAACAAGTGGTTGTCAGAGGGGATGGGGATGGGAAGAGGAAATTAATAGGTGAGGGAGATTTAGAAGTACAAACTCTCAGTTGGAAAATAAATGAATCATGGGTATGAAACGTACAGTGTGGGGAATATAGTCAATAACTATGTAATGTCTTTATCATGGCCTATGATTACTAGGCTTATTGTGATGATCATTTTGAAATGTACAGAACTATTGAAACACTGTGTTGTGTAACAGGAACTAACATAGTATTGTAGGTCAATTATACTTCAAAAACAAACAAACTCATAGAAAAAGAGATCAGATTTGTGGTTACCAGAGGCAGGGGCTGAGGGAAGGGAAAATTGGATGAAGGTAGTCAAAAGTTATAAACTTTCAGTTACAGGATAAATAAGTATTAGGAATATAATTACAGCATGATAAATATAATTAACACTGTTGTATGTTACATATGGAATTTGTTAAGAGGGTAAATCCTAAGAGTTCTCACCACAAGAAAAATTTTTCTATTCCTTTAATTTTGTATTTATATGAGATGATGGATTCTTACTAAACTTATGATAATCATTTTGTGATGTATGTAAGTCAAATCATTATCCTGTATACCTTAAAATTATACAATGCTGTATGTCAACTAGATCTCCATAAAACAGGAAGAAAAAAATCGAAAAAGAAAGCCATGGAAATAGGATATATATATTATTTCAAGAGTTCAGGTAAGAAATGATGGTGTCCTTTTTTTTTTTTTTTAACATCTTTATTGGAGTATAATTGCTTTACAGTGGTGTGTTAGTTTCTGCTATATAACAAAGTGAATCAGCTATACATATACATATACCCCATATCTCCTCCCTCTTGCATCTCCCTCCCTCCCACCCTCTCTATCCGACCCTCTAGGTGGTCACAAAGCACGGAGCTGATCTCCCTGTGCTATGTGGCTGCTTCCCACTAGCTATCTATTTTGCATTTGGTAGTGTATATATGTCCATGCCACTCTCTCACCCTGTCACATCTCACCCCTCCCCCTCCCCATATCCTCAAGTCCATTCTCTAGTAGGTCTGCATCTTTATTCCCGTCATGCCCCTAGGTTCTTCATGACCATTTTCTTTTTTTTTTTTAAATTCCATATATATGTGTTAGCATACGGTATTTGTTTTTCTCTTTTGGACTTACTTCACTATGTATGACAGTCTCTACGTCCATCCACCTCACTACAAATAACCCAGTTTCATTCCTTTTTATGGCTCAGTAATATTCCATTGTATATATGTGCCACATCTTCTTTATCCATTCATCTGTCAATGGACACTTAAGTTGCTTCCATGTCCTGGGTACTGTAAATAGAGCTGCAATGAAAATTGTGGTACATGACTCTTTTTGAATTATTGTTTTCTCACGGTATATGCACAGTAGTGGGATTGCTGGATCATATGGTAATTCTATTTTTAGTTTTTTAAGGAACCTCCATACTGTTCTCCATAGTGGCTGTATCAATTTACATTCCCACTAACAGTGCAAGAGGGTTCCCTTTTCTCGACATCTTCTCCAGCATTTATTGTTAGTAGATTTTCTGATTATGGCCATTCTGACTGGTGTGAGATGATATCTCATTGTAGTTTTGATTTGCATTTCTCTAATGATTAATGATGTTGAGCATTCTTTCATGTGTCTGTTGGCAATCTGTATATCTTCTTTGGAGAAATGTCTATTTAGGTCTTCTGTCCATTTTTGGATTGCGTTGTTTGGTTTTTTGATATTGAGCTGCATGAGCTGCTTATAAATTTTGGAGATTGATCCTTTGTCAGTTGCTTCATTTGCAAATATTTTCTCCCATTCTGAGGGTTGTCTTTTGGTCTTGTTTATAGTTTCCTTTGCTGTGCAAAAGCTTTGAAGTTTCATTAGGTCCCATTTTTTTATTTTTGTTTTTATTTCCATTTCTCTAGGAGGTAGGTCAAAAGGGATCTTGCTGTGATTTGTGTCATAGAGTGTTCTGCCTAAGTTTTCCTCTAAGAGTTTGATGGTGTCTGGCCTTACATTTAGGTCTTTAATCCATTTTGAGTTTATTTTTGTGTATGGTGTTAGGGAGTGTTCTAATTTCATTCTTTTATATGTAGCTGTCCAGTTTTCCCAGCACCACTTATTGAAGAGACTGTCTTTTCTCCACTGTATATTCTTGCCTCCTTTATCAAAGATAAGGTGACCATATGTGCATGGGTTTATCTCTGGGCTTTCTATACTGTTCCATTGATCTATATTTCTGTTTCTGTGCCAGTACCATACTCTCTTGATTACTATAGCTTTGTAGTATAGTCTGAAGTCAGGGAGCCTGATTCCTCCAGCTCCATTTTTCTTTCTCAAGATTGCTTTGGCTATTCGGGGTCTTTTGTGTTTCCATCAATATTGTGAAATTTTTTGTTCTAGTTCTGAGAAAAATGCCAGTGGTAATTTGATAGGGATTGCATTGAATCTGTAGATTGCTTTGGGTAGTAGAGTCATTTTCACAAAGTGGATTCTTCCAATCCAAAAACATGGTATATCGCTCCATCGGTTTGTATCATCTTTAATTTCTTTCATCAGTGTCTTATACTTTTCTGAGTACAGGTCTTTTGTCTCCTTAGGTAGGTTTATTCCTAGGTATTTTATTCTTCTTGTTGCAATGGTAAGTGGAAGTGTTTCTTTAATTTCACTTCAGATTTTTCATCATTAGTGTAGAGGAATGCAAGAGATTTCTATGCATTAATTTTGTATCCTGCTACTTTACCAAATTCATTGATTAGCTCTTGTAGTTTTCTGGTAGCATCTTTAGGATTCTCTATGTATAGTATCATGTCATCTGCAAACAGTGACAGCTTTATTTCTTCTTTTCCGATTTGGATTCCTTTTATTTCTTTTTCTTCTCTGATTGCTGTGGCTAAAACTTCCAAAACAGTGTTGAATAATAATGGTGAGAGTGGGCAACCTTGTCTTGTTCCTGATCGTAGTGGAAATGGTTTCAGTTTTTCACCGTTGAGGACGATGTTGGCTGTGGGTTTGTCATATATGGCCTTTATTGTGTTTAGGAAAGTTCACTCTATGCCTACTTTCTGGAGGTTTTTATCATAAATGGGTGTTGAATTTTGTCAAAAGCTTTCTCTGCATCTATTGAGATGATCATATGGTTTTTTCCCTTCAATTTGTTAATATGGTGTATCACGTTGATTGATTTGCATATATTGAAGAATCCTTGCATTCCTGGGATAAACCCCACTTGATCATGGTGTATGAATTTTTTAATGTGCTGATGGATTCTGCTTGCTAGTATTTTGGTGAGGATTTTTACATCTAGGTTCATTAGTGATATTGGCCTGTAGTTTTCTTTCTTTGTGACATCTTTGTCTGGTTTTGGTATCAGAGTGATAGTGGCCTCGTAGAATGAGTTTGTGAGTGTTCCTCCCTCTGCTATATTTTGGAAGAGTTTGAGAAGGATAGGTATTAGCTCTTCTGTAAATGTTTGATAGAATTCGCCTGTGAAGCCATCTGGTCCTGGACTTTTGTTTGTTGGAAGATTTTTAATCACAGTCTCAATTTCAGTGCTTGTGATTGGTCTGTTCATATTTTCTATTTCTTCCTGGTTCAGTCTCAGAAGGTTGTGCTTTTCTAAGACTGTGTCCATTTCTTCCAGGTTGTCCATTTTATTGGCCTATAGTTGCTTTTAGTAATCTCTCATGATCCTTTTAATTTCTGCAGTGTCAGTTGTTACTTCTTTTTCATTTCTAATTTTATTGATTTGGGTCTTCTCCCTTTTTTCTTGATAAGTCTGGCTAATGGTTTATCAATTTTGTTTATCTTCTCAAAGAACTAGCTTTTAGTTTTATTCATCTTTGCTATTGTTTCCTTCATTTCTTTTTCATTTATTTCTGATCTGATATTTATGATGTCTTTCCTTCTGCTAACTTTGGGATTTTTTTGTTCTTCTTTCTCTAATTGCTTTAGGTGTAAGGTCAGGTTGTTTATTTGAGATGTTTCTTGTTTCTTAAGGTAGGATTGTATTGCTAAAAACTTCCCTCTTAGAACTGCTTTTGCTGCATCCCATAGGTTTTGGGTCATCGTGTTTTCACTGTCATTTGTTTCTAAGTATTTCTTCAGTCCTCTTTGATTTCTTCAGTGATCTGTTGGTTATTAAGTGGTGTGTTGTATAGCCTCCATGTGTTTGTATTTCTTACAAATTTTTTTCTGTAATTGATATCTAGTCTCATAGTGTTGTGGTCGGAAAAGATACTTGATACGACTGCAATTTTCTTAAATTTACCAAGGCTTGATCTGTGACCCCAGATATGATCTATCTTGGAGAATGTTCCATGAGCACTTGAGAAGAATGTGTATTCTGTTGTTTTTGGATGGAATGTCCTATAAATATCAATTAAGTCCATCTTGTTTAATGTGTCATTTAAAGCTTGTGTTTCCTTGTTTATTTTCATTTGGGGTGATCTGTCCATTGGTGAAAGTGAGGTGTAAAAGTCCCCTATTATGATTGTGTTACTGTCGATTTCCCCTTTTATGGTTGTTAGCATTTGCCTTATGTATGGAGTTGCTCCTATGTTGGGTGCATAAATATTTACAGTTGTTATATCTTCTTCTTGGATTGATCCCTTGATCATTATTTAGTGTCCTTCTTTGTCTCTTGTAATAGTCTTTGTTTTAAAGTTTATTTTGTCTGATATGAGAATTGCTACTCCAGCTTTCTTTTGATTTCCATTTGCATGGAATATCTTTTTCCATCCCCTCACTTTCAGTCTGTATGTGTCCCTAGGTCTGAAGTGGGTCTCTTGCAGACAGCATATATATGGGTCTTGTTTTTGTATCCATTCAGCCAATCTATGTCTTTTGGTTGGAGCTGTTAATCCATTTACATTTAAGTTAATTATCGATATGTATGTTCCTATTACTATTTTCTTAATTGTTTTTGGTTTATTATTGTAGGTCTTTTCCTTCTCTTGTATTTCCTGCCTAGAGACGTGCCTTTAGCATTTGTTGTAAAGCTGCTTTGGTGGTGATGAATTCTCTTAACTTTTGCTTGTTTGTAAATATTTTAGTTTCTCTGTCAAATCTGAATGAGATCCTTGCTGGGTAGAGTAATCTTGGTTGTAGGTTTTTCTCCTTCATCACTTTAAATATGTCCTACCATTCCCTTCTGGCTTGCAGACTTTCTGCTGAAAGATCAGCTGTTAACCTTATAGGGATTCCCTTATGTGTTATTTGTTGTTTTTCCCTTGCTGCTCATAATATTTGTTCTTTGTATTTAATTTTTGATAGTTTGATTAATATGTGTCTTGGTGTGTTTCTCCTTGAATTTATCCTGTATGGGACTATCTGTGCTTCCTGGACTTGATTCATTATTTCCTTTCCCATATTAGGGAAGTTTTCAACTATAATCTCTTCAAATATTTTCTCAGTCCCTTTGTTTTTCTCTTCTTCTTCTGGGACCCCTATAATTCGAAAGTTGGTGAGTTTAATGTTGTCCCAGAGGTCTCTGAGACTGTCTTCAATTCTTTTCATTCTTTTTTCTTTATTCTGCTCTGCAGTAGTTATTTCCACTATTTTATATTCCAGGTCACTTATCCGTTCTTCTGCCTCAGTTATTCTGCTATTGATTCCTTCTAGAGAATTTTTAATTTCATTTATTGTGTTGTTCATCACTGTTGGTTTGCTCTTTAGTTCTTCTAGGTCCTCATTAAAGGTTTCTTGTATTTTCTCCATTCCATTTCCAAGATTTTGGATCATCTTTACTATCATTATTCTGAATTCTTTTTCTGGTAGACTGCCTATTTCCTCTTCTTTTGTTAGGTCTGGTGGGTTTTTACCTTGCTTCTTCATCTGCTGTGTGTTTTTCTGTCTTCTCATTTTGCTTAACTTACTGTGTTAGGGGTCTCCTTTTTGCAGGTTGCAGGTTCGTAGTTTCTGTTGTTTTTGGTGTCTGTCCCCAGTGGCTAAGGTTGGTTCAGTGGGTTGTGTAGGCTTCCTGGTGGAGGGGACTAGTGCCTGTGTTCTGGTGGATGAGGCTGGATCTTTTCTTTCTGGAGGGCAGATCCACGTCTGGTGGTGTGTTTTGGGGTGTCTGTGGCCTTATTATGATTTTAGGCAGCCTCTCTGCTAATGGATGGGGTTGTGTTCCTGTCTTGCTAGTTGTTTGGCATAGGGTGTCCAGCATTGTAGCTTGCTGGTCATTGAGTGGAGCTGAGTCTTGGTGTTGAGATGGAGATCTCTGGGAGATTTTTGCCATTTGATATTACGTGGAGCTGGGAGGTCTCTTGCAGACCAGTATCCTGAACTTGGCTCTCCCACCTCAGAGGCACAGCCCTGATGCCTGGCTGGGGCACCAAGAGCCTGTCCTCCACACGGCTCAGAATAAAAGGGAGAAAAAAAAGAAAGAAAGAAAGAAGAAGATAAAATAAAATAAAATAAAGTAAAATGAAAGAAAATAAAATAAAGTTATTAAAATGAAAATTAAAAAATAATTAAGAAAAAATTTTTTAAGTAATAAAATATAAAAACAGACAAACAGAATCCTAGGACAAATGGTAAATGGAAAGCTATACAGACAAAATCACACACAGAAGCATACACGTACACACTCACAAAAAGAGAAAAAGGGATAAAAATGTATATAGCATTGCTCCCAAAGTCCACCTCCTCAATTTCGGATGATTCGTTGTTTATTCAGGTATTCCACAGATGTAGGGTATATCAAGTTGATTGTGGAGATTTAATCCGCTGCTCCTGAGGCTGCTGGGAGAAACTTCCCTTTCTCTTCTTTGTTCGCACAGCTCCTGGGTTTCAGCTTTGGAATTGGCCCCGCCTCTGCGTGTAGGTCACCTGAGGGCGTCTGTTCTTTGCTCAGACAGGACGAGGTTAAAGGAGCAGCTGATTCAGGGGCTCTGGCTCACTCAGGCGGGGGAAGGAGGGGTACGGATGCGGGGCGATCCTGCGGCGGCAGAGGCCCACGTGACGTTGCACCAGCCCGAGGCGCGCCGTGCGTTCTCCCGGGGAAGTTGTCCCTGGATCACGGGACGCTGGCAGTGGCGGGCTGCACCGGCTCCCGGGACGGGCCGGGAGGAGAGTGACCTGTGCTCGCACACAGGCTTCTTGGTGGCGGCAGCAGCAGCCTTAGCGTCTCACGCCCGTCTCTGGGGTCCGCGTTGATAGCCGCGGCTCGTGCCCGTCTCTGGAGCTCGTTTAAGCAGCCCCTGAATCCCCTCTCCTCGCGCACCAGGAAACAAAGAGGCAAGAAAAAGTCTCTTGCCTCTTCGGCAGCTGCAGACTTTTTCCCGGACTCCCTCCTGGCTAGCTGTGGTGCGCTAACCCCTTCAGGCTGTGTTCACCCGCCAACCCCAGTCCTCTCCCTGCGACCGAAGCCCGAGCCTCAGCTTCCAGCCCCGCCCGCCCCGGCGGGGGAGCAGACAAGCCTCTCGGGCTGGTGAGTGCTGCTTGGCGCCGAGCCTCCGTGCGGGAATCTCTCCTCTTTGCCCTCCGCACCCCTGTGGCTGCGCTCTCCTCCGTGGCTCCAAAGCTTCCCCCTCTGCCACCCGCAGTCTCCGCCCGCGAAGGGGCTTCTTAGTGTGTGGAAACCTTTCCTCCTTCACAGCTCCCTCCCAGTGGTGCAGGTCCCGTCTCTATTCTTTTGTCTCTGTTGTTTCTTTTTTCTTTTGCCCTACCCAAGTACATGGGGAGTTTCTTGCCTTTTGGGAGGTCTGAGGTCTTCTGCCAGCGTTCAGTAGGTGTTCTGTAGGAGTTGTTCCACATGTAGATGTATTTCTGATGTATTTGTGGGGAAGAAGGTGATCTCCGCGTCTTACTCTTCCACCATCTTGAAGCTCCTCCTGGTGTTGTCTTAAAACATTTGGCCACAGTAGAATTAAAAATAATTAAACAGATTCTGGAAATATTTAGAATAAAAGAGCACATATGATTTACTCAAAGGTGTAATAAACAGTGTGAGTGAATGTGAGTGTAAAAAACAAAGTCAAGGACTTGGGCCTGAAGGACTGGAAAAAAGCTCTTTCCATTTCTGAGACTGAAAACACTAGGAGAGGGGCAGGTTTGAGATGAGTAAAGAGTTCAGTTGAGGAAATATTAAGTTTGAGAGGCTTGATAGAATGGAGTGAAGTGGAGATGTCAAGTAACCAGTTTTATATATTTGAGAGTGAAGCTCAGGGTAGAAATTGGTGCTCAAGATGTACATTTGAGAATCATTACCAAAGTGATACTATTAAAATTCATGGGACTGAATGAAATAATCAAAAATATTTATAAAAAAAAAGAGATGTGTAAAGCTAAGACCTAGGACACACGAATGCTTAGAGGGCTGAGAGATGAGTAAGTATTCGGAAATGTGACTAACAAAACATAGGATGTGATATGAAAGGGCAAAGAAAATGGTATTCTGGAGGCCAAGTGAAAAAAATCAGCCACTGTGTCTATGAGTGGTTGGCTGATAGACTGAAGAAGATGAGGCCGAGAAGTCATATTGAAACTGACATAGAATCTTTGTGGGGAGGTGGTGGTGAAGATGAAAGCCTGCTTGTGGTTGATTTAAGAAATATTGGGAGGAGATGAAGTGGCGATGGTAACTAGGGTTTTGCTGTAATGGGAATCACAGAAATGTGTAGTAGCTGGGGTAGAATATGGGGTCAAGGCAGTTTTCTATTAAGGTGAGATATATTAGAGCATATTTTTATAACTTTGGAAATGATGCAGCAAAGAGGTACAAATTGAGATGCAGGTAAAAAGTGACAACTGCAGGGGGATATGAAGTTGAGTGCTTGGGTAGAGGTGTTTGATATTATGATTTATGAAAGAAGGAATGGCATCGTGCATGCAGGTAGGGTCATTGATTTGAGAGTGGAAGCATCTTGACATTCTCTTTTTGTTCCTTTTATTTTATCAGTGAAATAACAAGGAATTTATACCAACTGAGCTTGAAATAGAAAGCAATATGTCCAGAAAAGGGGAGAAAACATGAAATCACCTATTAAGAGAGTGGGAGAGTGAATATACAAAGGAATTTAGGAAGATATCTAGGTAGCACTAAGAGCTTTGTCCTTAGACCCTTTAGCTTGGTTGTGTGATTTCTCCTGTCACATTCCTCTACTCAAGTGCAGTGTGGGGTAAGTAAAGAGTTGGATTTAACTAATGATGACAACTATTATGGTAAGAAAGAGAAGTAACAGAGTGAAGAGGATGCAAGAGAATGATTAGAAAGATAGACCACATAATATAAACTGAGCAAAGAGAAAAGTGAAGAAGAGAAATGGGGTTCATGAATGAAAATGTAATAGTATTTGTGAAGATGTAGACCAGTAGTTTGAAAAATGTTTTAAAACTGCATTATGAAGGCTGTTTTGTGGGTCATAGTCAGCATTGTTGAGAATAAACACAATGGAATGGGACAGAACTGAATGCAAAATACCAGATAGCATCACAGGTAATAAGTGTAAATATGATTTCATAAAATATTTGTCTTAATTATATACATGTGTATATGTATATGTATATATGTATATGTATGCTAGGCTGCAATGTAAAATTATTTTTTTAATCTGGGTCCTGGTCAAAGCTCTTTGTAATCTTATTTAAGAGACATGCTGGGACTTCCCTGGTGGCTCAGTGGTTAAGAATCCACCTGCTAATGCAGGGGACACTGGTTCGATCCCTGGTCCAGGAAGATCCCACATATCATGGAGCAACTAAGCCCACATGCCACAACTACTGAGCCCACTTGCCACATTTACTGAAGCCCGGGCGCTCTAGAGCCCATGCTCCGCAACAAGAGAAGCCATCACAATGAGAAGCCGGTGCATCTCAGTGCAGAGTAGCCCTGCTTGCCGCAACTAGAGAAAGCCCACGCACAGCAACGAAGACCCAATGCAGCCAATAAATAAATAAATAAATAAATAAAAATAAGGGAAGTTCTTGGTAAAGACCTGGGACATCAGCCTCATCTGTTACTACAAATACAGATTTGTTGCTACAGTTTATAATTCTTCTGTTTTGGAAACAAAAGCAATCAACATTTTCAACTCTATTAGGCTGTGAATTATGGGATTCTTATTCAATTTAGATTGCAGGCTGGGGCAGAGAACAGCTCTCTTAGCAGTGCCCTATTTCTTTCCATCTTAGCTTTTTGACTGGTGAGGTCTAGTTTATGTTCATATTTCTCTATCAAGACATTTTTGCTGAAAATGACAAGATATAATCAGCATACACCAAAAAAATCTGGATTTCCTGCCATTTCCCCTAACACCGCAGACTTAATAGGAACAAGGCTTGTGTTTCAAGTTACAGCAGGTGAAAAATTGGCCAAATATTTCCCCACCACATAACGAAGGTCACCAATTCTCCATGACAATATGTGCGTCATCCCTCTCAAGGTGCTTATAAGTCAATTCTATATTCTAGCATCTTACTTCCCCTTACCAAATTCTATTTAAGGCAAGGATGGTAATTAGCCAAATGCAGCAGAGAATACAAATAATAGCTATTTAAACAAATGAGAATTTATCTTATTTTTCATGTAACAGAATAGCCCAGGTCTGCTGAAGCAACTCCTCCTTGCCACTGACATCCCAAAATGTATCTTTCCATCTAGTCATCTTTGGTTATTTATCTGTTTTCTATCAGCTTTATGCCTATTCTTCTCTTCTCTCCTCTGAACTACTGGCAGTGGGACTCTGCAAGCTATGTTTCCCAGATTCTTTTGGCAGCTGGCTTCTTGTTAAATTTTGCCAAAAAGAAGTCACAGATGGGAGGTTTTAAAGTAGGAGAAAAGAAGAACAATTCTGATTCTGGCTCTGAAAGCACGGGCAGTTGCTCTAGTAGCTGGTGGTTGTACGAGTAGTGGAGACCAGATGGCCGTGCGTTTACTGTAGTAGCAGGTCAGCTCTTCCTGGATTCCGGCTCTGGCAGGTGTAGCTCCGTTTGGAAGTTCTAGCCCCTGTGTGCTAGAAAGTGTGGGTAAATGGGCTCCACTGCAGAGATGATAGTGGTTTTCTGATTTCAGGGTGACATCTTTTCTTCCTTCTGCTCCTCTAGTCCTTTTCATACATTTTAACTGTTTCCCTGTATTCAGTTCTCTATGCTTGAAGTATCTAATTTTTTGTCTTGTTTTGTTTTCCTGAGAAGATCACAATTACGTGATCTCAGGAAAAAGATGATCAAACATAAGAATCTGAATGGTCTTGCACAAAATGATGAGTCCATTACCAGTGAAAAATGTAATACTGATAACAGTCCATGGCATGGTTAATGTTTACAATTACTTTAAGTATAATCTGTTTGAGCCAGAGAAAGAATGTATATAGAAGACAGAGCATGGGAAACCAATTGAACACTTGAAGATCCTCTGAAGCAGGTGTCTTGCAGGAAGATGCTCATTCTCCCCTAGTATCACCCCACTACTCCTAATTACTTCTAGACCCATAACTTAGAGCCATAGTACAGGAAGTTCTAGAAGGAAACTTAAAACCTCTAACCAGGATAGAGTTGAGTTTGAACTAAACAATAGAAAATGTTAATGTATAACAGTAGAAACCTGGAAACTATGTGTCAAAATGGATTCTAAGATCTTAGTGAGGGTTTATGGAGATCAGCTTTTAAATGGAGTTTGTTTAGAGTCTCTCTCACAGTGGGCCCAATGGATCTAACCATCATGTGGTTATTTCCTCAGTTCCTAAATACAGAATTAGAATAAACACACTCAACAAATGACAAAACCATCACATTGGTTCAGGAACTCCCCTTCCTTTTTGGTGTGTAAACCAGAGCCAAGGCTTCGTATGTGGGAGTACTACAGAGATTAGTGCTCTCATTAAAGACTTGAAAGTTTCAGGGGTGATGATTCCTGTCATGTTCTCATTTAACTGCCCTGTTTGGCAAGTCGATTCTAGAGAATGACTATGGAGTATCATACATCCAATTAGGTGTAACTTCATTTAGAGCTCAAAATGTGGTATATTTATTGAAGCAAATTAAACAGCCCTTGACAGCTGATATACATATTGATCATATTGCTTTTTTTCCTCCATATAAACAACAAGGATGACCAGAGGCAATTTTTTTCACCTGGTGGGTAGAGGGTCCTATCAACCCTTCTCCTCTTACTCATAATAGACTGTGGAGAACCTCGGCCCTCCTGACATCACATAGATCACTCATTATATTGACTGGACCTGAGGAGCAGTGCAAGACAGAAATCCTAGAAGCCTAAATAAGACAAATATGTCCCGAGTGTGGGAAATGAACATCATGAAAATTCAGGGGTCTGTTTCTTTAGAAAAGTTTCTAAGAGTTCAGATGTTTGGGGTTTGTTGGGATATTCCTTCCAAAGTAAAGGATAATTTTCCTATCATTAAGAAAGAGGCACAATCATCTCTGAATTTTAAAAGCAGGATATACCATTATGGGTGTGTTCTTCTCACTCATTAACTTAGTAACTGACATTTGGGTGAGTCCTGAAGCAAAGCAAGGTCTGAAGCAGGCCAGGCTGCAGTGCAAGCTACTCTAACACTTAGGCCTTTTGACCCAGCTGGTGTAATGGTGCTGAAGTCTGTGACCATCAAGGATGTTGTATAGACCTCTGGTTCCTGCTTGCTACTTGCCCAGATAAATAGTTAATGACTGAATACGGGGTACCAGATGGTCACACAACCTGAGTTACCCATCATGAACTGAACGATATATAATCCACAAACCATAATGAAATCTATGGACATCAACACTGTTATTAAGTGAAAGTGGTATATATGTAATGGACCAATGACTAGAGTATGGTACTTTTTAATTCCATAGCCAAAACACGACAAATTCAGGAATCAAAGGGTGGAAGTGGAAGAGATTCCTTCCTTTACTACTTTTAATAACCCACTCCCCAAAGTGTTGCTTCCTGTTCCAAAAAATTGGAACTCTACTCATTCAGAGATCTTAGTTCCTAAGAGAGTGTGTGATAGTTTGTATTAAGTTCTTTAAAGGCTCTCAGTTAGTCCCACAGCAGCTTAGTGAGGTAAGTAAAGAAGTTCCCTTCTTAAGATGAGGTCCAGTAATCAGCCAGAGGTCACCCAGCTGTTGGTAGGGGGCAGTGCTGGAATCTGAACTTAGATTCTTCTGCTTCCAAAGCCTGTGCTCTTTCCCACTACATAATTTTAGCCTCAAACATAACTGCAAAACGTTACATCTCATCCCTAGCACAATGGAAACCATGTCTTGTTGGCAATAAGGAGCCATTTGTCTGCTTACCATTGCTGTGGAAAAACCACCCTAAAACAATCACAGCTTTTAGTTTGTTCATGGATCTGAAGGTTTGGCAAGGCTCAGTGGAAATAGCTCCACTCCACTAATGGCAGCTTGAAGCTTGAGGGCTAGAATCATCTGAAGGCTTGTTTACTCACATATCTACCAGGTGATGCTGACTATCACTTTGGACCTTATTGGGGCGAAAGGCTGAAACACATATGCATGGCCTCACCACGGGGCCTGGGCTACCTTACAACATGATAACTTGTTCCCGCTGGTGAGCATAGTAAAGTAGAGAGAGGCAGGTGGAAGTTGTATGGCCTTTGATGACTCAATCTCAGAAGACACACAGAGTTATAGTCACCCCTCTGTATCTTTGAGTTGTACATGTATGGATTCAACCCACTACAGATCAAAAATATTTGGGAAAAAAATTCTGGAAAATTACAAAAAGGAAAACTTGAATTTGCCTCATGCTGGCAACTATTTACCTATCATTTACATTGTATTAAGTATTATAAGTAATCTAGAGGTGATTTAAAGTATACAGGAGGATGTGTGTAGGTTATTTGCAAATACTATGCCATTTTATATTAAGGGACTTGATCATCCACAGATTTTGGTGTCCCAGGGGTCCTGGAACCAATCCCCTGAAGATACCAAAGGATGACTGTACTGCTGCATTCTATTTATCCCACAGAGTCTGGCCCAGTTTCAAGAGGAAAGCTGAGAAGATGAGTCAATTGCTTATAACTTGGAGAGCAGATTAGGCCTTTATATTTTTAGCTGTAAGAAATTCCTTAGCAACTCACCACCCACTCTCCCCACCACCATAAAAAAAAGAGCCCACTCTACTCAATGTATCAGGTCTGTTGAGTATTCTGCCAAAGTGTCTCAACAATGAATCTTTACTGCCTTCTTTGAGTGGGTTAATACCAAATGTCATGAAGATAATTTTTATGAGGAAATAGCACCTTGTTCCCACTCTGTCATAATTTTATAATAAAGTGATTATTAATTACCAAACCACTTTATACAGGCAGAAAAGTTGAGAAGAAGATATATGAGAAAGTCTTGTTATATAGAGAGGGTAAAAGCCAGTCTTTGTGTCCTTATTTTCTCCCAGAAGTTGAAGGAGAGATGTAATAGTTTGATATATGATATGCTACATGAGCACTGACGCACTAAACAAAGAACAGGGATAGGACAGCAGTACAAACTAGTGAATGACACTCAACGGTTACCTGAGTAATTCCTTGACTTGGTGATGCCAAGTTTCTCAGGGCCTCACTAGCTCATTGACTCTTGGCAACCTGCCCCATACAACTACTTAACCCCTGTTCCATCATGAGTGTCAGGAGTGAGCCCAGGAGTGAGGGTGGGAGGAGAGGATGCTTGATGTCTTTATAGACTGTTTTCTCATGGTCTACCTCCTTCCTGCGAAAACTCTCATTTCCACACCAACATTGTTATTTCCCCACGCTCCCCAAAGAGTAAGACCCCTTCCTCACAGGGCCTGTGCTGGGTGATATGTGAAGCACAGGAGGAGATCTCTGCTAACCACCCCATCACATGCAGCCACTTGACCTCTCACCAGGACCCCAGGAAACCAATTTCTTTAGTTTCCCCCTCCATTAACCTGACACACATTCAATAGGTTGGACTAGAAATTGATGGCAGAGATAAGCGCTTCCAGACTATTTGTCCCCTGGACACCTCACAGGCAACACCCATGTTTTCAACTATGCCCAGATGAGTAGGAATCTCAGTATAGGCTTAGTATTGCGCCTCTATTATAAATACTTCATTTTGCAACCCTTTTAAGTCTTTGCAATATCCCCTAAATGTCATGTTGTGTCATGGGTAGTGATGAGATTTGGTGAGTCAGGCAGGACTCATGACCTGGAAGAAGAGTCTGAACTGTGGACTCAGGGAATTACTCTGGGGGGAAAAAAAACTGGAAATAAGGACAAGGCAGAGATGGGATTGTTGAAAATGTAGCCTGAAGCCTGATCAGATACGTAAGAACCAGTCACTGAATAATTACTTCCATTTCCCCTCAGACCCATTTACTTTCATCTTGGAAGAGCTAGATAGGGACAGAAGTGGATTTATTGATTACAAAGATTAAACATTTCTAAAGCCTGAATTTTATTACCTCTCTTCTTGATTTAAATCTTTTGGTAGCTCCCCATTGTTTTCTGAATAAAAGAATAAACTCCTAAACGTGGCATATAAGGACCTCACTAATCAATTCCTTGCCTTTTAAGCCTCATCTCCTGTATTAGTTTGTAAGGGTTAACAAGGTACCATAGGTTGGGTTGCTTAAATAAAAGAAACTAATTTTCTCATGATTCTGGAGGACAGAAGTCCAAGATCAAAGTGTGGTCATAATTGGTTTTTCTTGAGGCCTTGCTTCTTGGCCTGTATATGGCCTTTTTCTCCCTGTGCCTTCACATGGTCTTTCCTCTCTGTGTATCTGTACTAATTTCCTTTTATGATAGGGACACCAGTCACATTGATTTAGGGCCTACCATAATGACCTCATTAAAACCTAATTACCTTTTTAAAGATTCTACCTCCAAATGCAGGCATACCTCATTTTATTGTACTTTTCTTCATCACACTTCACAGATACTGCATTTTTTACAAGTTGAGGGTTTGTGGCAACTCTGAAACATTGAGCAAGACTATTGACACCACTTTTCCAACAGCGTTTGCTTACTTTGCATCTCTGTTTCACATTTTGGTAATTCTCACATTATTTCAAGCTTTTCCATTATTATTATATTTGTTATGGTGATCTATGATTAGTGATCTTTGATGGTACGGTTGCCACTGTTTTGGGACACCACGAACCCCAACCATATAAGATGGTGAACTTAATCGGTAAATGTTTTGTGTCTTCTGACTGCTCCATCAACCAGCTTTTGCTCCATCTCTCTCCCTCTCCTCAGTCCTCCCTATTTTCTGAGACACAACAATATCGCAATTAGGCCAATTAATAACCCTACAATGACCTCTAACCGTTTAAGTGAACAGAAGACTTACATGTTTCTCAGTTTAAATCAAAAGCTAGAAATGATTAAATTCAGTATGGAAAGCATGTCAAAAGCCAAGATAGGCTGAAAGGTAGCCCTCTTGTGCCAAATAGTTAGACAAGTTGTGAATGGAAAGGAAAAGTTTTTGAAAGAAGTTAAAATTGCTACTCCAGTGAATATGCAAATGATAAGAAAGTAGAACAGCCCTATTTTTGAAATGGAGAAAATTTTAGTGGTCCTGATAGAAGATCAAACCAGCCACAACATTCCCCTAAGCTAAGCCTAATCCAGAGCAAGACCCTAACTCTCTTCAATTCCTTGAAAGTTAAGAGAGGGGAGAAAACTGCAGAAGAAAAGGGTGAAGGTAGCAGAGATTTGTTCATGAGGTTTAAGGAAAGCCATCTCCATAACATGAAAGTGCAAGGTGAAGCAGCAAGTGTTGATGTAGAAGCTGCAGCAAGTTATTCAGATGATCTAGCTGAGATAATTAATGAAGGTGGTGACACTAGATAATAGATATTCTAAGTAGACAAAACAGCCTTCTGTTGGAAGAAGATGTCACCTAGGTTTATCATAGCTGGAGAGGAGAAGTCAATGCCGGGCTTCAAATCTTCGAAAAACAGGCTGCCTCGCTTGTTAAAGGCAAATGTGGCTGGTGACTTGAAGTTGAAGCCAATGCTCATCTACCATTCAGAAAATCTAGGGCCCCTAAGAATTATGCTAAATCTACTCTGCCTGTGCTCTATAAATGGAACAATAAAGCCTGGATGATAATGTATCTGTTTACAACATGGTTTACTGAATAATTTAAGCCACCATGAAGACCTACTGCTCAGGAAAAAAGAAAGATTTCTTTCAAAATATTACTGCTCACTGACAGTGTGCCTGGTCACCCAAGAGCTTTGATGGAGATGTACAAAGAGATTAATGCTGTTTTCATGCCTACTAACACAATCCATTCTGCAGCCCTTGGGTCAAGGAGTAATTTTGACTTTCAAGTCTTATTATTTAAGAAATACATTTCATAAGTCTATAGCTGCCATAGATAGTGGTTCTTCTGATGGACCTGAGCAATGTATATTGAAAAACTTCTGAAAAGAATTCAATATTCTAGAAGCCACCAAGGACATTCATGGTTCATGGGAAGAGGTCAAAATATCAACATTAACAAGAGTTTTGAAGAAGTTGATTCCAACCCTCATGGATGACTTTGAGGGGTTCAAGACTTTAATGGAGGAAGTCCCTGCAGATGTTATATAAATAGATGGAGAACTAGAAGTGGAGCCTGAAGATGTGACTGAATTGCTGCAATCTCATGATAGAACTTGAACAAATGAGAAGTTGCTTCCTATGGATGAGCAAAGAAAGTGGTTTCTTGAAATGGAAACTATTTCTGGTGAAGATGTCATGAAGATGGTTGAAACGACAACAAAGAATTTAGAATATTACATAAACTTGGTTGATAAAGCAGTGGCAGAGTCTGAGAGGATTGACTCTAATTTTGCAAGAAATTCGACTGTGGTTAAAATTCTAGCAAACAACATTGCATGCTACAGAGAAATCATTCCTTTATGGAAGAGTCAATTGATGTGGCAAACTTCATTGTTGTCTTATTTTAGGACATTGCCAAAGCCACCCCTACTTTCAGCAACCAACACTCTGATTTGTCAGCAGCCATCAACATTGAGGCAAGATCCTCCACCAGCAAAAAAATTACAACTAGCTGAAGGTTCAGATGATGATTAGCATTTTTAGCAGTAAATTATTTTTTTTAATTAAGGTATATACTTTTTTAGATATAATTCTATTTCACACTTAATAGACTACAGTATATTATAAACATAACTTTTATATGAACTGGGAAACCAAAAAGTTCCTCTTACTTGCTTTATTTTAATATTTTGCTTTATTACAGTGGTCTGGAACCAAACCGGCAGTATCTCTGAGGTATGCCTGTATAGTCACATTCTGAGACACTAGTTGTTAGGACTTCAACATAAGTTTTGGGGATACATAATCAGTCCAAATATCTATTAACCCTTTTTCTCCTTTTCCCTCAAAACACACACACACACAATCCTTTAGTTATACCTAAAATTACTGTGGATTCTTTTTGCAAATATTGTAACTGTGTTGGAATGCTCAATAAGTCCACTAAACTCAGCTTCCTTAAAAGGCTTCACTGCAACTCTGTTCCTCAGATTATGTTCGCATAGAACCTTCTGTAAAGTTCTATCATGTTGTCTATCACATGGAATGGTACTAATCTATTATCTTTCCCCCACAGCCCATAGAGGTAACAAAGGCGTGTTTGAGGTTTTCCTGCATATAGTAGATGTCCCACAACTTTTTAGTGACTGAATGAAAGTCTATTACTACTTTCTGTACAATAACTAGAAGACAGAATGATTAAGTTAAGGAGAGGGACCATGAGCAGTATGCTGACCCCCAATTTTTTCTTTGTCCAGGGCTAGGACAAGTGCTACAAGGAATAGAGGTAAAAGGTTGTCATTAAATGCAGATTCTGGTGTGTAAGAGTATGGTAGGGGCCAAGGCAGAATGGAGGTTGGAGCAGCATGGGCTCAGAATAGGCAAGTCTGGGTTCTAATGGTGGCTCTACTCCCCAGCTCTGCTTACTTTGTGCCTGCAGGTAAGTTTCTTGACTTCTCTGAACTTAGTTTCCTCACAATAAAAGTGGTGTTAATAATGCCTATTTTGAGTTGGTGTTGTGAGAATTCAATGAGATAACGTATACAAGTATGTAAAATAATCATTATTTAACCTTTAAAAAGACATTGATATGTAAGTACCCTAGATATGTAAGTGCATTATTAAACATAAAATTCACATATCGTTGTATGGAATTTGCAGGAAGAACTCCTGACTGAAAGGAACCTCATTTTGACATCAAGGTCAAGTCTAAGCTGCAAATATAGGTTCTATGAGTGAGTTTCTATGAGTAAGGAAAAAATGGAGTTGCAGTACTTTTGAGTCTTATTACACTGTGATTGATGAAGGTCTTAAGCATTGGAATGTTCCTCTTCACATTCAAATCTTTGTGTCATATCATTACAAATAGAAAGTGGAATACTTAACTTGAGGAATTAAGCCAGAGAAAAGTTGTCTCTTTTATGTGTTTCAAATACCAGGCAAATTGTGCTCTGTGTCAATGGTGACACATTTAAATGTAGTTAACCCTCTGCCCCAAGTACATACACTCTTAAGTAGAAAATGTTCATTTTGGTCCAATCTGGTTACAGCTTAAGAAAATGGGGTGGCTTTGATGTTTCCTATGTCTCCAATAATGTAGATGTCATAGCATAGAAGGTTGGGGCCTGATCTCACTTTTTAGTCTTCTAGTTTCAACTTATAAATAAATAATTAAGGTGATAGGATTTAGCAGTTGAATGAAGCTTCATAAATTAAAAAAATAAAAAAATAGAAAAGATATTGATGAAAAAAGCTTTAATGGCATGGAAACATTTTAATATTTAATGGAAAGACAGTAAAAATTTTTAAGTTAAATCTACAATATGAACTCAATTACGTAACAAAAATTAGACACATACACACACACAAACACAGACATTTAGAAAAAAAGACTGAAAGCAAATATTCCCTTATGTTAGTTGGTTCATACAGGAAGCACACATCATGATGGAATTAGGAGTGTAAGTGCTCTGTTTGTCAGGGGAGTGAAAGACAAAAGAAGGAGGAAGCAGGATTGGGCAGAAGTAGCCATTAGACCGCTATACAGATCTGATACCTGGGACATGGGAGCGTAGAGAAAGCCCTCTCCACAAAGCAGATCTGACCATCTCTGCCAACCCAAAAGGGAACTCCAGAGCAAAGGTGGGCCATTAGAGGAGTTTCATATTAGGCAGAATTAGCTAGGGTCTGGTACCTCAACCATGCTCAGTTATTGGCTGGGAAGAGCATGGCCGCAGCTCCAAAGCTGAGGAGGATCTCCAAGGTGTTAGGGGTTGAAGGCTGGCAGCTAACTACATTCCTTGCAGCTGCACTGAGAGTTCTTTCTTGAAGGGAGATCCAAGTGACTTATCTTCATAGCTGCCACACCAATTACTCTTTTTTGTTTTTCAAGTATATAATACAGTTTTATTACTATAATCATTATGTTGTACATTAGATCCTCAGTGGTTCTTCATTGATAACCGGAAGTTTGTAGTCTTTGACCAACATCTCTCCTTTTCCCTCAACCCCCAGCCCCTGATAAGCACCATTCTAGTTTCTATTTCTATGAGTTGGGCTATTTTAGATTCCACATATAAGTGATAATATACAGTATTTGTCTTTCTCTGTCTGACTTATTTGACTTAGCCTAATTCCCTCAAGATCTATCCATCTTGTTGCAAGTGGCAGTATGTCCTTCTTTCTCATGGCTGAATTATATCCCATTGTTATAATACAGTCATTCCCAGGTATCTATGGGGGATTGTTCCAGGACCTGCTGTGAATACCAAAATCTGCAGATGCTCAAGTCCTGTAGTTAGCCCTCTGTATCTCCAGTTCTGCCTCCATGGATTCAACCAACCACGGATCGTATTTATTGAAAAAAATCTGCATATAAGTGGATCCACACAGTTCAAACCCATGTTGTTCAAGGATCAACTGTATATACCACATATAACACATCAGCTGTATATACCACATATAACACATCAGCTGTATATACCACATATAACACATCAGCTGTATATACCACATATAACACATCAGCTGTATTATACAACAGATGAATCTTTATCCATTCACGTGTATTGACTTTTAAGAAGAGAAAGAACTATTTCCATTTCCTTCCTCATAATCGTCTCTATTTTAAAAATTTCTTATACTTTATCATTCATTCTCTTTTAGTCAGAAACATATTTTAAATTATGCCCAGAAAAAAACCTTTCAACTTCTTTTATAAATAATAAGACAACCTGTAATGCTAGAACAGTACTAGTTTTAATAATGATATGTATAATAACTAATATTTTATTAATTGTATATTATAGGCCAGTCAGTGTATTAAGTGCTCAATCTGTGTTTTCCTATTTAGTCCTTGCAATTGTATTATTTTTCACATTTCATCTGTCAGCATTCTTAGAGGAAAACAATAGAACCCGACTTGGGTTTGCTTAGAGAACTGTGTTGGATGGACATGGGGAAGCTAACAGAGTCTTCAGGAAGGCTGGAGGATGGGGTAGGGAGCCGGTACGCCAGGGGTGGGAGGAGGCAGCCAACTCAGATGTTGCTTAAGGCTCCTGCTCCTGGATGCCCCAGGCTGCCTCTGCTGTGCTTTTAGCGTCATCCAATTCTCATCTCTCCTTATATGCGTGCACTCCTCCTTCCAGAGGCAAAGCCTCAGCAGGAAGAATTGTTGGCCACATGCTGGAGTCTTAACCAATATGATGGGGGTGGGGTCGGGTTGAGAGGATGTCTGGCCTCTTTGACCTCCATGGTGGGAAGATATACAAGTGGTAGATTCCTCAGAATGAAGCAAAGGAAGGTTGTGTGATGCCAGCTAAAAAGAAGGAAGGGAAGGAGAGAGAGAGAAAAGAAAGAACACAAGAGAGAAAAAAGAAGTGGAGAAAAAAAATAGGAGAAAAATTCCTTCCATTCCTGTTTTATAGATGAGGTAACAGATGTTAAATAACTTCCTCTCAGACTTACAGAGGATAAGTAACAGAGCCAAGATTCAACACCAGGCAGCCTGATTTCAAATTTTGTGCTTTTAATCTTGCTGCTGTTCTTGCACCCCAGACTCTGACAAGCCAGAAACATAGAAGAGAATGTACTAAATACAAATTTCTGCTTTCCCAAGGTCACCTTACCTCCTAGACTCTGGAGCATTCCAGACTGAGTGCATAACTGCATACTAGTTTGATTTGAGCACTACCTCTGCTCCTTAAAGAAACCTTGTACTAATTGAGAAAACAAAGACCCTGTACACTTGAAGCAAACCAGAAAGAAAAAAAAAAGGCTGATCTCAGCTGCAGACTGGGATATCTTAAGGTAAAGCACATGTGCTGATATGCAACTTTTCTTAGGTCTAGCTCACAGCCCTTCTTTCTGTCCCCTGTTAGGCAGGAGCAAAAGCTGACTGGGACTGTTGCTTTAATACCTCAACTCTGGTCCTTGTGTGAGCTACAAAAAAAAAAAAAAAAGAAGCCTTTTTATCCTTCAAAGAGTAAGACTTACTCTGGGGTTTTATTTTTCACATCGATACAATAATCTAACTTCCTGAAGTGTTTAAACTAAATGCTCAATTTTCTAAAATGAGATCTTCCACTTGGACAATGACTTGCATGCTTAACAAAAATATTCCTCATCTCTTTCACTTAATGTATTGCTTCCTATAGATTTTTCATTCAGGATCATATCTGTCACTTTGTATTTCTCAGTTGCCTGGACATTCATCTTATAAAGAGACTGACACTGGCCATTTGAATTTCTCTCTCCTAAAAGAAAGACACTTTTACAACATCTGTTCCATGTGGCTCACATTTTGCTCACCACGAGGTTCCAGAAAGAAGAGAATTGTTCCTGAAGTGCTCAAAGATCAGATGGCAACTAAAATGAGGATCTTAACAATCATCCAGGAACTGGGGTGATGAATGCCTCCAAGGGGTGAACACTGTGACATGGTAGAAAGAGCGCCTGCTTTGGGTTTAGGAGAGCTGGGTCTCAACGCCAGAACCATAATGTATAAACTGTGTGACCTCAGGCAAGTCATGTATCCTTTCCGAGTCTTGATTTCCTCATAAATGAGAATACTAAATTGTGCATCCCTGGGTGGATGTAACGTTCAAGCTGGATAATGAGCTTGGAACTGGCCAGTGATATATAAATGATGTTATTTTTTTTGCTATGGACAGCCTGGAAAGGGTCTTGGAAGCTAGAAAAGTAAGCTTCGGGTCTTCATGTCTTTCAAGAAATATCAAGTTTTCTTTTGACAGACCTGAAACAGACCTTCCCAGGCAGTGGCCTATCATAGATAGTTCCAGGCCAGGGCAGGGGCCATCCCTGGCTGTCAGACAGCAGGGCGCTCCCCAGCTGGTTCCTGGCCAACACACCAGTGCACCTTGACTCCAGCAAAACAATAGGCTGCTCTGCTCACACTGGGGCTGAGGAATTGTTAGCTCACGCCATTTCTGGGAGCACTGCTGGGCCAGGTGAAAGACAGGGAGGGGGTGACTGCTTAACGATTTATGTTCTTACATTCTGCTCTTTACTTCCTATCCTTTATCATAAATTATAATCATGCTTATTTTTGTGAAAAAATGTTTAATGCTGATCTCTATTTCTATAAGTTCATTGAAAACATGGAAGAGGTCTATTTTTAGCACTTTTGAGTTCTTAGCACCACACCAAGTGTCTGTTATAAAGTAGTCACTTGAGAAGAATTTAGTGAATAAATTTATGAATAATAAAGTATTCTTGGGAAATTTAACAATCAAATGTGGTACCACAGTGACTATCATCTTGTGTAGGAATATTTCCTTCCCTTTCAGCATCCTGTAAAAGTGGAATCATAGGGGAGGGAGTTAAGAATTGATATGCATGCAAGGTTCTATGGAAACATTGTATTTTCTCCATTTCAAATTTAGTCAATTATTTGAGTAGCTGATATTGACTGAGATAATGTATTTTGCTTTTCCTTTTTTAATCTCCTTTTTGATTTCTAAAGAATAATACATAAATGAAGTGATCAAGCTTTGCTTCATTCTTCAGAGATCCTTTGGGAACACTGTACTTTTAGATGAGACCCCAGAATCTCGGGGACACCACTGTATAAGTACGTGAATGACATTCATCTCCTTAGCGAAGAAAGAGAACAGCATAGAAACAGTTGGGAGCCATTTTTGAGAAGTGCATAAACATTTCCCAACTCACTTTCCTTTTTCTGTGTACAGACAATTCATGCAGCTAATGACAAATGTAAATTTTGGAGAGCTGTTTTCTGCAAGACATTTCCAGAGACTATCTACAATTTACCTCATCAGGCAAGAAGTATGAATTTTCTTTTCTTTTTGGTTGTTAAGAACAAAAAAAATGCTTTCTCAAATTCACTCTGGCATTGATTGGGAGGAAAAATGAATTTTAGTAGCTCTGAGATACATTCTCCCCCAACCATCCCTATTAAAAACCCATCAGAAATTCAGAATTATGGTTGTTGCATGAATTGGATCAATCATGCGATCATAGCACAGTGCTTTGCAGGCAAGCCCAATAGCTAATGGTTTACAGCTGTCATGGCACTCCAGTGAGGGTTAATAAGAAACACTCTAGGATGTCTATTAAAGCAACTGGAATGCAAAATAAGAAAAGCAAGTTGAGTATTCTGTCAGAGAGATGGACCTAATTTAATAGAAAAGTTGGGGTTTTCATGCCACTAACCAAGACCTGTACTGAAAGGAAGTATTAGGTACATAATGCCCGAACACAGCTTGGGCTTCTGCCAAAGTGCAAATGGATATGAGGAGAAGGGAGACAGGGCAGCATGTCAGGAAGGACTTTTACCACAGGTATACAGATAATACCTCTGCCCATTTGGAGATAAGCATGCTTATTCTTTAAATAATACAAGGATTTTTAAGGCCTTTGAAATCATCTTCCATATATGGATAAAGCTGAAGCTATTCGTTCACATGTTTCTCGAGCACAGGGAGTATGCCAGATACTGTGCTGGACACTGAAGACCAAAATTTCCTGGCCTTAGAAGCTCAGAGGATAATGAAAGAGAATGTAAACAAACACTACAGCATGTGAAAGGGGAGCTAGACTAGACCAAGTGCTTCATAGAGGGAAGAGGTGTGTCTTCATCTTTGTATATCTTTAGCTCTTAGCCCACTTCCTGGCACATGTATTCAGTTCTTCATAAATACTGAAATTGGTGAGAACAGAGATGCGATTATAGACCTTTATAATATAGGAGTTCAACTTTCCAGGAAGTGACAATTGAACAGAATTGTTGATGACAGAGACTAAACAAGCAAAGAAAGAGACCAAGAATATTCTAGGCAGTGAGAAAAGTATGTCCAAAAGAGGGGAGTGATTGAGAGTGGGGCAATTTCCTAGAACTGCAAAACAGTACTTGTTACACCTGCAGGACAAGGTGAATGGTAGGGAATGGTCAGACATGGGGCTGGACAGGCTACAGGGACCAGATCTCAGAGAATGTCATGCTGAAGAGCTTGCATTTTAACCCTGAGGTGACTGAAAAACCACTGTAGCATTTTAAGCAGGGAACTGACATGACCAGATTTACAGTAGTAAAAGGCCACTATGATAGCTTTATGAAGGATCACTTAGAGGGGTGATAAAATTGTAGGCAGAGTGTGATGGAGAGGCTTTGAAATGATCTAGACAAGAATTGATGGGGACTTGATAAATAACACTGACTGTGAGGATGGAGATAGGTGGACTGATTTGAGAGATATATAGGAGGTAGAACTGGCAAACCTGGTGATTATAGGCAGAGGTGAGAAAGGAAAAGGTGTCAGGAAAAATGCTGAGGGTTCTGACTTGGGCACCGAGGAGAAGGATAACACCATTCATTGATTGAGGTGGTGAACATTGAAGGGGAGAGATTTGGCCGAGGTAGATAATAGTGGTTCTCTTATTTATGTGATGAGCTTGAGGGTCTGGGGAAATTCAAATGGAGATACCCAATAGGTTGTTGAATATTTAGGTATATAGACTATAGATCAAAAAAGAGCTCTAGACTAATGATATAACTTTGAGAGTCGTTGACTTGTACGACTTGTAATTTTAGCGTAGAGACTAGATGAGATCTTGCAGAAGAGAAGGCAGAATGAGAGGAGAGTCTGCAGAGGAAAAAGAAAAGTTCCTCTGCGTAGCTTGTCTAAAATAAGAAGCTGAATAAATAGGAAAAGAAATAAGAAAAAGGTGAGCATCTAGACTATATGCATATCCACTAAAGGAGCAGCACTCTAAAAAAAAAAAAAAAAAAGTAACTAAAGGATGGGTCAACATCTTGTCTCTAAGAATATTGCTTAATTTTATGTTTATTGTCTCCAACATTCAGCATTCCCAAATCATAAATCAAACGTACCAGAATTGTACATTCTTTTTTTTTTTTTCCTGTGCAAGATGAAAATGTACCAGTTCAATGATAATATCATGACAGGCGAGCCCCAAAGAAAAATAGCTCTCATTTGGGAATCAGGGTATAATTGCAGCTCACTCCCATCTCTCCTGATAAAGCTCCTGCTGCTTATTTTGGGATACGTGTTGTGATGGTGATGGGGGTGGAGTGGGCGGAGTCTAAGAGGAGGAAATCCTGAAAGATGACATAAAGTGTGAAAGGATTTAAGCTTTATATAGCTTTGAAAAAGTGTACTCCCTGCAACGGATGTGTTGATTTGTTTCAACTGTGCCTGAGGTGGTGATGGGCACCACATTAGCAATACGATTTCCGTCATCACCTCAGACACTGGGGGTTTTATGGCTTTCCTTTAAATCTGTTTTTTGAGGCTCTGTTTTTATAATGCTCTTCCTCTAATTAACTTGGTTATTTTGATGATGTAAAAGTCCGCTTTACTTGTCAGCTTTGGTGCTTAATTTGGTGCCTAACTCCCACTTTCAGTGACATTGACAATCATCTTTAAAATGGCAATCACCAAAATGGATTTAGAGTATCCACCTATTTACTGTGTGCAGCTGAGGAGCCTAAAATGGCCTAGCTCAGGTCAGATCCAGTGTTGATTAAAAAATAAATTATTCCTGCCTCATTCTATTAAGAAGTAAAATGCTTATTTATACTTGTTTCTGGATATAAACATTTTAATGTACACTTTACCTACAACAAAAAGCAGCATAGTCTAGATATGCATTAAAATGGAATAGTGAGGCCTTGAAAACAAGAAGGAAAGAAACCTACAAATCTTCCTTCAAGGAATAAACTGATATAAAAGCAAAAATGAAAGCACTTCGATATAAAGCAGAAACTAACACACCATTGTAAAGCAATTATACTCCAATAAAGATGTTAAAAACAAACAAAACCAAAAAACAATAGCTTTATTTTCAAACAAAACCACATTTAAAAGTCCTTTCTCACTCATTACTTTGTTGCCTCACTACCAATCCTTTCAAGGCAAGGATTATCAACCCCACTTTACAGATGAAGAACCTGAAGTAGGTGGAGTTAGTGACTTAACCAAGGTCAGAGCTAGAGAAGAGATCAGAAATAAAACCCAGGTCATCCATAGTCACCTGCCAGAAATCATTCTTTATTCCATGGAAATGGAGAACTGGTGATCTGCAATTCTGTTACGTAAGAAATGATTGGGAAATCATGGACTTCCAAAGTGCACTGAAAGCCTCTGGATTATCATCCTTAGGAAACAATCTTGTCCAAATAAAGACACATTTAGTGTTTGTGTTTTTGCAAACACATGAACACCATGAAACCAAATGTTTTTGCATTTGATGTTCATTAATTAAAAATTTCTTAACAATTAGTATATTTCACAGGTGAAATTGAACTGTTCTACTTACACGAATATTGATTAAATAGTGTAATAAGAGTCCTAGTTTAATTTTTTTCCTCTTCAAACAATGCAGTAAGGCAAATTTACTGCTTCTATTCTGGTTTGTATTGGTTTTAGGAACTTATCTGATGTGAATATTCCAGGGCAGGCAATTTATCGAGTTCACAGTGCGCACACTAACTGCCAGTATGATCAGGCCATCAAGATGGCTGTTCTCCTGTTCTCTGTACATCCCCTGCCTGACTAGTCCATGCTTCACCTACACCCTACTCGCATAACTAGCCAATCCTCTTAATTATAGGGCTTAATCAGTAACTGCCTACATGCTTGCCCCTGCCCCAGGTGCTGGTTTCTCTGGTAACTGACGAGCCAACCTGACGTCAATTCCCCATCTAACTGGTAGCCTCCTTCTTCCCCCTCAGTAGCGAAGGTGCTTCAATGTCCTGCCTGCCGTCTGCTCTCCGTGGCAGTGTCGGTCCAGGACTTTTGCTTCAAATGTGTAAGATTCCCTATCCAATACATTGTGGGTGTCTCCAGGCTCTTTCTTCAGTCTCGCAGCTGGGAAGTTACAAGGTTTGCAGGCCTGCAGGGTGCAGCCAAACACTTTCACTGGAGCATATTTTAATGAACATCTTTTGGTAAGTGACAAACATTTTTGTAGCTAGATGTGAAGGTTTTCTTTACACATATATGTAATTCACATGTAATATATGTGCATATTCTTTACTTATATATAAATGTATATGTATTGGTAAATAAATTGATAAACTAGTGAAAAAATATATATATATATAGAGAGAGAGAGAAAACAGAAACTCAAAAGATAGAAGATCCTGAAGCATTCTTCTTTTACTCTAAAAAGTTTCTAATTCTTCTAACGGGTCAGTCAGAGCTATTCTGGACCAAAACTGAATTGAAGAAAGTCTAATTGGATTCTATACTGAGATTGAGATATTTATTCATTGCCATGTGAAATGAGGTGTATGATATATTTTAGAGCAGGCTTTGCAACAAGCCTTTGTAAGAGTTTTAATACTTAATTCACAATAAATAGTTTAATAACTCTGAACTGCACTAAAAAGCGGTCCAAATTTCTGCTCATCTAAAA
Source organism: Balaenoptera musculus (assembly GCF_009873245.2). NCBI lineage: Eukaryota > Metazoa > Chordata > Mammalia > Artiodactyla > Balaenopteridae > Balaenoptera > Balaenoptera musculus. Next base: position 137,195,569 of record NC_045786.1, on the reverse strand, counting down.
ATCAATCCAAATTTATGCTCATTTGACTCATGGCTGACCAGGAATTTTTACATTAACTTGTTTCCGAAGCCTTCTATAATCCAGGAAAATGTTTCAAATCTAACTTAAGTTAAACACATTTGTGTAATTGTGTTATTGCAATGTTTTATCAAGTCAAGCATAAGGTATATACTGCTAATAGTTAATGGTAGGAATAGTCATACATTAAATATCTCACTTAACATATTTTATATTGAAGTTTATCAATCCTGTTTCCTCAAAAATATAATTTAATCTTGGTTTAAGATGACATAATAATCCTAGGTATTTTATTCTTTTTGATGTGATGGTAAATGGGATTGTTTCCTTAAATTCTCTTTCTCATCTTTCATTGTTAATGTATAGAAAAGGAAGAGATTTCTGCATATTGATTTTGTGTCCTGCAAATTTACCAAATTCATTGATGAGTTCTAGCAGTTTTCTGGTAACATCTTTAGGATTTTCTATGTATAATGTCATGTCATCTGCAAACTGTGATAGTTTTACTTCTTTTCCAATCAGGGTACATTTATTTCTTTCTCTTTTCTGATGGCCGTGGCTAGGACTTCCAAAACTATGTTGAATAAAAGTGGCAAGAGTGGACATCCTTGTCTTGCTCCTGCTCTTAGAGGAAATGCTTTCAGCTCTTAACCATTGAGAAGGATGTTTAGCTGTGGGTTTGTCATATACGGCCTTTATTATGTTGAGGTAGTTTCCCTTTATGCCCACTTTCTGGAGAGTTTTTAATCATAAATTGGTGTTGAATTTTGTCTAAGGCTTTTTCTGCATCTATTGAGATGACAATATGGTTTTTATTCTTCAGTTTGTTGATGTGGTGTATCACACTGATTGATGTGCGGATATTGAAGAATCCTTGCATCCCTGGGATAAATCCCACTTGATCATGGTGTATGATCCTTTTAATGTATTGTTGGATTTGGTTTGCTGGTATTTTGTTGAGGATTTTTGTGTCTATGTTCATCAGTGATATTGACCTGTAATTTTCTTTTTTTTGTGGTATCTTTGTCTGGTTTTGTTATCAGGGTGATGGTAGCCTCATAGAATCAATTTAGGAGTATTCCTTCCTCTCCAACTTTTTGGAAGAATTTCAGAAGGGCAGGTGTTAACTCTTCTCTAAATGTTTGATAGAATTTGCCTGTGAAGTCGTCTGGTCCTGGGCTTTTGTTTGTTGGGAATTTTTTAATCACAGTTTCAATTTCAGTACTTGTGATTCTGCAATCCCACTCCCGGGCATATATTTGGAGAAAACCATAATTTGAAAAGATACATGCACCCCAGTGTTCATTGCAACACTATTTATAATAGCCAAGACATGAAAGCAACCTAAATATCCATTGACAGAGGAAGGGATAAAGAAGATGTGGTACTGTGGAATATTAGCTATAAAAAAGTATGAAATAATGGTGTAAAATGGTGCCTTTTGCACCAACATGGATGGACCTAGAGATTAGCATACTAAGTGAAGTAAGTCAGGCAGAGAAAGACAAATATCATATTATATCACTTATCTGTGGAATCTAAAAAAAAAAAATGGTACAAATGAACTTATATACAAAACAGACTCACAGACTTCAAAAACACTTATGGTTACCAAAGGGGAAACATGGTGCGGAGGGATAAATTAGGAGTTTGGGATTAACATATACACACTACTATATATAAAATAGATAAATACACACTACTATATATAAAATAGATAATAACAAGGACCTACTGTATAGCACAAGGAAATCTACTCAATAATCTGTAATAACCTAGATGGGAAAAGAATCTGAAAAAGAATGGATATATGTATATGTATAACCGAATCACTTAGCTGTACACCTGAAAGTAACACAACACTGTAAACCAGCTATACTCCAAAAAAAATTAAATTTAAAACATGTACATTAAAAAAAGATGATATTATAAATGTTATTTTAATACATGGACTTCTTTATTTCAATTTGGAGACTACCGCTTTGCCAGGTTATTGTTATCCTTATATTTCAGAATTTTTCTGGATATTCTTGTTATTTTTTCCATGTGAATTATAGAATATCTCGTCAATCTTCTCTCCTCACCCCAAAAATTTATACTAGTGTCTTTTAGAGTCAATTTTATTGAAGGATAATTTCCTAAAATTGTACTCATTTAAATGAACAATTCAGTAAGTTTTGGTAAATATGTATAACTGTATATTTCCTTTACCCCACAAAATTCCCTAATGCTTCTTAACAGCAATTCTCCTAACCTGGCCCCAAGCAACCACTGATCTGTTTCCTATCACTATAGATGAGAATTTCATGTAAATGGAATTCTACTATATGGACTCTTGTGTCTAGCTTATTTTATTCAGCATATTGGTTTTGGTAGCCATTCATGTTCTTGATATAGAGTAGTTTGTTTCTTTTTATTGCTGAATATCATTCCATTATATAGGAGTACCACTTCTTTTTTTAATCCATTCTGGAAGCACAAGGGAATTTTTTTCTGATTTTTCACAGTGAGAACCCAGTGGGGTTCCTGGAGGTAAATCACATGAAAGTGTGAGGATCCCTTAAGAATGGGCCCCCTTGGAAATATCAACACTCAGACTACTCTACACTGAGCCTCCAGTAGTTCATCAGTTGCAGTTTGAAGTGTTCCCATTGATAGGGGCTTCTGCTCTCTACACGTTGTGATTCTCTATATCTGTGTGTCTGTCTCTCCGAATTTCAGAGCAGTAGTTTGTCTTGTGACCTCAGTTCTCTGACGGATCTAAGAAGAGTTGTTGATATTCAGTTTGTTCAGTTTTTTTTTCTTGTTGTGAGGATAGGAATGACAACTTCTAAGGTCAGCTTGGAAGCTGGAAGTGCTCTTGCTATACATTTTTTTTTAGTAATTCACCTTATTGAGTAAAAGAGTTCTTTATATTTTGTGGATAAAGGTCCTTTGTCAGATACGTGGATTTCAACTACTTTCTCTCTTAGTTTTATTTTTTAATTGTTCATTGTTAGTATAGACCCAAAAAGAAAAAAAGCAAAAGAAAAATGAAAAACCTCATCCATATGGAAAATTAATTTACAACAAAGGAACAAAGAGCATACAATGGAGAAAGGGCAGTCTTTTCAATAATGGTGCTGGGAAAACTGGACAGTCACATGAAAAAGAGTACAATTAGACCACTATCTTTTACAGCATACACAAAATTAATTCAAAGTGGATTAAAAGTTTTGAATATAAGACCTGAAACCATAAAATTCCTAGAAAAAAAAGTAGGGTAACCTTATTGACATTGGTCTTAGTGATGCTTTTGTGGCTCTAACTTCAAAGGCAAGGGAAAAATAAACAAATGGGACAACATCAAGCTCAAAAGCTTTGGCACATCAGAGGAAACCATTATCAAAATGAAAAGGCAACCTACTGAATTAGAGAAACTGCTTGCAAATCATATATCCATTAAGGGGTTAATATCAAAATATATAAAGAACTCATAAAACTCAACAACAAAAACCAAAACAACCTAATTAAAAAGTGGGCAGGGCATATGAATAAACATTTTTTCAAAGAAGACATACAGATAGCCAATAAACACATGAAAATATCTTCAACATCACTAATTATTAAATCAGAAACTCCTCACACCTGTTAGAATGACTAACTTGTATTATCAAAAACACAAGAAATAACAAATGTTGGAAAGGATGTAGAGAAAAGGGAACCCTCATACACTGTTGGTAGGACTGTAAATTGGTGCAGGCACTGTGGAAAGCAGTATGGAGATTCCTCAAAGAATTAAGAATAGAAATACCATATGACCCAGACATTCCACTTCAGGGCATTTATCCAAAGAACACAAAACATTAATTTGAAAAGATATATACAGCATTATTTTCAATACCTAAGATAAGGAAACAACCTAAGTGTCTATGGATAGATGAATGAATAAAGAGGATATGGTATATATACAGTGGAATACTACTCAGCCCTGAAAAAGAACTAAATCCTTCCACTTGGGACAACATGGATGTAACTTGCAGGTATTATGCTAAGTGAAATAAGTCAGAGAGAGAAAGACAAATACTGTATGATTTCACTCATAGGTGGAATCTAGAAAAACAAAACAAACCCAAAAAATAAGCTATAGATACAGAGAACAGATTGCTGGTTATCAGAGGGCAAGTGGGTTAAGGGCTAGGGGAACTGGTGAAAAATTGGTGAAGGAGGTCAACTGTATTGTAATGGATGGTAACTAGGCTTACAGTGATCATTTTGTAGTGTATACAGATGTCCAATTACAATGTTGTACACCTGAAACTTAAATAATAAAAAAACCCTGATTTTTGTATTTTGACCTAGTATCCTGAAAACATGCTAAATTATTAATTCTAATAGCATTTTTGTAGATCCTTTAGAATTGTTTATATACACAATCATGTTGTCTGCAAATACTGTTTTACTTATTTTTTGCTATCTGTAGGTATTTTATTTCTTTTTCTTGACTTATTGCACTGTCTAGAACTTAGTCTATGGTGCTGACGTGGTGAGAGCATACATGTTTGCCCCATTCCCAATCTTAAGAAGGAGAGTTTCTCTTTCACTATTAACTACCAAGTTTGCATGGATGTCCTTTATCAGGCTGAGCGTTGCCTTTTATTTCTAGTTTTATGAAAGTATGGGTTTCAATTCTGACTAATACTATTTTTGCAATAATTTTGTTTCCTTGATGAATTGACACTTTATCATTATGAAATGTCACTTTATTTTGTGTTGCAGTATTCTTTGTTCTATAGTCCTCTTTGGTATTGATATAATGACTTCAATTTTCTTATGTGTTTTATGATCTATCTTTTTTTATCTTTTACTCTTAAGCTCTATATTTATTTATATTTAAAATATGTTTCATGTAGACAGCATATTTGAATCGTTTTCTATCCTGTATGGCAATCTCTATCTTTTAATTTGAATGTTCAGAATATTTATATTTAATGTAATTACTTACATGGCTAGGTTTTAAGTCTATTATCTTGATTTTTTTTCTATTTGCCCCATATTCTTCATTTTATTTTTCCTCTTTTCCTATGTTCTTTTGGATTAAGTTAGTATCTTTTAGTATTTCACTTTCTCTAACTTTGGTTTATTAGCTATACCTATTTGCATTAAATTAATGGTTGCTCTAGTGTTTAAAATATGCATATTCAGCTTATCATGATGTATTTTCAAAGAATAATATACCATTTCCCAAATAATACATGGAATTTAGAGCAGTATGTTACCCTTTACCCCTCTTATTCTTTGCAGTTTGTTTTCATACCTTTTACTTCTACATATGGTTATATAGCCAAAATACAGTGACAGTATTTTTTTGCTTTCAACAGTTATCTTTTAAAGAAACTTAGAAAGGAGAAAAATTGGTTTTTGTGTTTACTAACACATTTATCATTTACAGTACACTTTATTACTTTATATAGATCTAAATTTTCATTTGAAATCATTTTCCTTCTTTGGATGCTTTTATGGTTTTTTTCTTTATCACTAGTTCAGTAATTTGAAAATAATATACCTTGGTATGCTTTCAAAGATGTGTTTTTCTTGCGTGGAGTTCACTGAGCTTCTTGAATACTTAGGATTAATCAAATTTGAAATTTTTTCAGCCATTTTTTCAAATATATATGTATATTTTCTGATTGACACCTTCCGCTTTGGTGACTCCAATTAACCTTATATTAGATCACTTTATATTGTCCCACAGCTCACTGAAGCACTATTTCTTTTCCATCTTTTTAGTTACTGTGCTACATATCCTATACCAACTATTCCAAAATGTCTAGAAGCACAAGTCCCCCTATTACTCTTTTATTTCTATATATTTAAATTGAAAAAAATTTTCCCAAAATATGTTTAATTTTTAATTCATATTAGGAGGTATAAATATGAAAGAAAAACACACTGTGCAGCTGGAAACAATTTGTATGTCTATTCATAAATATAGCTTTATGTATTAAAAATATTTTGTATTATGTATACATGCCAGTTACCTTTCATTAACAAATACAAAACCAAAGATGACCAAATATTTGAGGAAAATAAACAAAACAAAAGATATATAACATGAAGTAACAAAAAAATATGCCCCTGAAAAAATTAGAGATTACTACAAGAAAGAAAAACAATCTAATTGTTATCCTCACAGTGATTTGAAATGATACTGCATTCATAAAGTAAGAACTGACTGATCTGAAAAAGAAGTTATCAGAAAACAAAACAACAACAAAAATTTTTGAAATTAAAATATTGGGAAAAAATTCAACATGTGGGATTAAAAAGTACAGATGAACTGCTCTAAGGTTTATTTCAGCATCCTGTTAATGCCAACCACCTAGTAAATATGGCAAAATGGTCACAACAGGAGACAGATTTAGTGGTCAGCTCAGCTCAATGTAAAAGTATTATCATCTTTATTACTATGAAAATAACTACAAAATTCTCTCAGCTGTCCAAAGCATCATTTTGGTAAAGAAAGGACAACACATTGCAAGGTATTATGAATAATCAGGTTTTCTCCTTAAAACTATGCTTATGTTATATTTCCTAGCTGTGCATGCTTTGAACTGTTTCTAATTCCATTGTCCTGGTTAGAAAAGAGAAGTCTTTCAATATTTAATTAACACCAAGAAAGTATTAGAATCCATTTAAGACAAAGGAAGAGAAGCGAGAGTTTAACCTTATCTTGACCAGCATTGCTACATCATGAATCAGAAATTCAGATTAACCTTTATTTAATTGCCTGTACTTTTAGGAGTAAGTTTTTACATGTAAAATTGAATAGCAGAACTGAAAATTTTGCTTGTATATGATACAATTATAAAATTAGAGTCAGTACATTCATAAATAATTGTTTGAAGGTTGACAAGAGATACAATAAATGAATTTGATTGTCTGGACCAAATTATTGAGCATGGAAAGTTTGTTTGCATAAAATTAAATTACATAAACAAAACACTGATGAATGGTTAACACCAGGCCGATGTTTACACTAAATCAAATAAGTTGAGCTACTGTAGACACAAGCTAATATGGTAGAACAGGCTTTGTTTCTTTAGGGTATTGGTATAAGAATGTTTATTATGTTAAGTATGACTGACAGTTACTTTTTATGAATCATAGTAATGAGCTTAAGTCATCAAAATGTCTCAGATAATCAACATTATCATCTAGCATTTTGTATATCCAAGATATTTGCAGTCAACATGTTTTTCTTTCAAATTACTGTTCAGGGCATTCTTGTCTTTTTGTCCGATCTCGTTACTGCTGGTTTCCAATATACACGATGTTATTTTGCACAAGTTTGTTTATAAGTTAAGGGTTTGAAATGATAAACAACGTTTAAAATGGTGACTTTATTCAAGAGTTTTCTCACCGCCATTGTGAAAATAATATGGTTGAATACTAAAAATGTTTTTCTCTTTGGGATATTCAAGACTAGTGCTGAGCTATTCTAGAAAGAGTGGCAGTCATGTACTCTCTTATTTCTATTGATCCCAATTATGCAGTTATTTTTATTTTAAAAGATGTTCTAAATTGCCTTTCTAACCAAACAATGGAATATCTGGCATCAATGCCAAATATATGTCAGGTTGACTATAGGTTTGTGAGGAAGCAACAGTCCTTAGATTATCCTTGAAACATGGACACAGTTATTTGGAATGTTGTAAATTAAAAGAAACGTGCTTTTTAAAAAAACCAAAAACCAAAAAAACAACTTTAATTCCATGGAGAAGGGAAGTTGAAAGACATAATCTGCAAAGAGAGAAGCTGTAAACCAGGTAGTTGCTGGGAGTAATCTCTTCAAGCCACAGCCTAGGATGCTAGCTTCCTCAGCAAGAAGTCTGGCTTCTGGCCAATGTCCCTCTTTTCAGTCTTTTCTACAAAACTTCATCTCTCTACCCTGAATTTCCTCATATTTTCTTTGTCCTCAATCCCTCTCGTCTCCCTTCCCTGACAAGTTACGTTAAACAAAATCAAATAAGACTATCACTATGTCAGCAAGTTAAGCTTATAAATTAAATAAATATTTATTTTCTTCTGAAGCAAAAACCTGAAAGCATAAATCACTTTCTCAAGTCTTTTCATTCTCTGCTTTGTTCTCAAAATCTTTTAAATGTCACAGGCACTGAGCTGATTATCTCTATGTCCTCTCCTCTTCTCATTCCCTTCAGTTCTCTCCAATCTGGTATATTTGCTTATGGTGTCTGTCCCTATTTACATAGCATGGTGCCCATGTCACCATTGGAAAGACTGAAAATTCGACGACCAACCCATCAGAGCTAACCAACATCTTTTCCTATCTCAGGTATTTCATAGTTAGTGCATATTGTGCTGACTAATCACAATAGAGGAGTCTGAAGTAATCCAGGATCTCCACTTGGGAATAGTCGACAGGCAGGTTAAGAAGCATAAGAAGCTTAAGTTCAAATCCACAGGGAGATAGAGCATAGGGTGGGAGAGCCCATAGTGATTTCAGGCTGTTAGAGAGATAGGTCCATATTTCCACCTTTTAAATATGTGAGGGGGCACATCTGTGTCATTTCAAATAACTAGAGTGCTTTTGTATAAAACACCAAACTAGGTGCTATGGAGGACAAGAAGAGAAAAGGTATATGGAATCTTTATCTATGAAGTGCATGCTGTGTAGTTGAAACATTGAGATGTTTAGTCAAATGGTATAATACAATATAAGAACATGTCAAACAAAATACTACTAATTTTCTATGGTTTTAATAAGAACAGAATTTTATCTGGATAGCAACTGTTTTATATTACATATCTCCACTGATTACAGAGTAAGAACAGATGAACATAAATTTAAGCCAATGGGTTTGATTATAAGGAGCATGTCATGAACAAAAGACGGTGACTTTTTTTTTTAAACAAAATAACAGTGACTCTGCTTTCATAATGGAAATTGGAAAATACTGTTTCATGGTTCCTTTCAGTCCTATGTTTTAGATAATAATAACTATTAATTATTTTTATTCTCATCAGCATTTTTATTTATAGATGTATTTTATCCGTGTATTTCCACAGTAACAAATATACTGGCAATTGAAATGCATTAGTTAACCATGTTATCTTTCTTTAGTGTTTTTAACTTGTAAAGGCATTAAGTACTATGTTACAAAGCAATAAACTATGAAGTATAAGAATATGAGTCATAATTAGCATTATAATAAAATAAAATGATTAGACAAATATAGCACACATTTAATGACATACAATTATCATAATATAAATGCAAAAGTATAGATGGTCCATAGTCCATGTAAGTGGCAAATTTGTATTTCTTTTATGTGATCAAATAGTTAGTTAAGCAATCATGTTTCCCCCATACATCTCTCTCTCTCACACCCACTCACACAACACAATTTTGAAAGCAAAACATCAAGACCTAGCAACCATAAGAAGTTTGCAATCATTTTATTTTTTTCAGATAGACATATCTAATTCTCCCATAACCTGTTCATTTTAATGTATAGATTTTTATTTATATTTCTGTTACATTCCAGTAGGTAGATGTTGAAATCTAAGGGACAAACACCCCTGTCTTTAAGTTGGCCAAGTAGATTTATGCTTAGCTCTAATTTTACTTCCACATTGAATTCTGATTTCAAAAAATAGCTAGGAATAAAAATGATCTAGTTTTAACATAATATTCTAATGGCATAAATTTAGACCAATATGAGGAAAACAGACTTTGGTCTGATTATCTATATTTCTTGATAAATCCAGATAATTCCAATCAATGTTTTTCTAAAATCTGACCCTCTCCTAAATGCAAATCTCCAGTTTAGTCTTAGAGTCAAAATATAAAAATAGAGAGATGAACTCATGATGAGGCACAGCATACAGTGCTATTGTGGTTTTCAGTATGGTTAGAACACAGTTTCTATTTATTAGAGACCTAGTACTTACACTAAAATTTTTTTAGAACAAAACTCTGGACCAGTGTCAAGGAAACAGGCTAAATCAGGAAAAAGAAGAGTGGGAGTCAAGACTGGCATCATGTGAGATGCAATGCAGAAACAGAACTATCAGAAAAACACACATATCAAAGAAGAAATGAGTCATGATGACTGCGGTGAGCAATTTTCTGAGAACCAAACAAACTATAAGTAAGAAAAAAACAAAGCTAGCTAGAAAACTGACTCAAATAACAATATCAAGATGAGGTACTCAAATAAGGCAGTTGTTCTGGCTGAAGTGCTTTTATCCCTATTACTTAGAACTGCATTGTCCAATATGATAGCTACTACCCTTGTGTGATTATTTAAATTTAAGTAATACTTAAAGGACCAGTTCTTCAGTGTCAGTAGCCACATTTTAAGTGCTCGGTAACCGTATGTGGCTAGTAGCTCCTTTATTGGGTAGCAGGGGTGTAAAACTTTTCCATCATTGCATAAAGTTCTCTTAGATAGCACTGACCTAGAAATATGAATCGATCCCATCACCAAATCTAAATGGTTATAAAGAAAAAACTCTACTAGACTAGTCCTCTTCTTGTAAATAGTCATAAAACTGAACAAAATATATGAAGCAATAGCATTCAGGCACTGTACAAGAGGCAATACAAAAGTGCAATCCATGAGAGCTGAAAAACTGAAGGTGAGATCTATAATCAGAGCAGCTACCTACCTGGACATCATATTCTGACCACAGCACACTGAGCCAGAGTAGAGCACGGAAGTCATGCTGAATTTAGGAGTCAGATATCAAGACCTCCTGGCAACTTAAGTCATTGGAATATGTGGGGAAAGACATTGGAGATTAGGCAGTTGTGCAGAGGGTTTCCCAGTGGGTTCTTGGCAGTGGGGCGAACTGTGCATGGGCAGGGCAAGACAGCATTGGGCTTACTGGATTACAGCTGGTATGGAATTGAGCTCAGCCAGAGTCTAGAAAACTTGTAAATATTCTTCCAACATGGTGGACATTCAGCTGAGACATCAGAAACCCCCATCTTAAAAACAAACAACAACAACAAAAGGGACCTACTCTAGATCTGCCCTAATACAGGCTAAAACCCTGCTCTGGCCACATATACAGGGGAGGCAGTGTTGAAATATTGAGTCCTATCAAGTTAGAAGGGCTTGGGAAATGTAGTAAGCTTCTTAGAGATCCCGACTAACAAAATGTAAAACAGCATACACAAGTTCATGGTGTTCAGCCAGGAACTGAACATTGAATTAGAACAATAATCACTTTCCAGGGGACGATAACAGACTTCAGAGTTTCTAAAAATGTATCATTTACAATGTCCAGTACAAAAGAAAATATTAGTAGACATTTAAGAAATAGAAAACTATGACTTAAGAGTCAATAGAATAAAAAGTAGTCTATAGGAACTGACCCACAGTGACTCAGACGTTGGATTAATCAGGAAAAGACTTTAAAGCAGCTATGATAAACAAATAGGTTCAAAGAATTAAAGACAAAGATGTTTAAAGGATTAAGGGGAAAAAGTAAGTCTTTCCTCAGGGTGCGCTGGCAGCTATCACCTTGGTAAGGGGTGGGGCTGGAGATGGAGGGGCTAGAGCTGATGCCAGATGCCGGGCAGGACTTCCCCTCCGCTCTGTGGCCATCACCACCCTATTGATGGGGAGGCCGAATCCCAAATTGCTGGAGCAGAAGCCCCAAGGGTCAGGCCCGAACTGGTTTTGTTCCCTCTAAGTGTCTGTTTTGCCCTCTCCCTGAACTGGGTGGGAAGTGCTAAAGCACTGGGGCCTGTGCAGGCTACAGCTGCCCACCCAGCCTCTGCCCCAGGACGGGGTTACCTCTGCATCCCACGGTCAAGTCTTTTCCCTGGGCATGGCTACCGAGATCCAGTGCTGCACTGTGGCGTGCAGTGAGCGGAGCCGGAGTGTTTGCTTGGCGCAGCCTGTGGCACTCAGTGAGTCAGTTGCGGGAAACCCTGCAGCCGCTAGCATAGACTTCTCTCTGCCCTGCCTGGGAGCAAACCAGCGAGCACCAGTCCCGGCCTCTTACAGCCCTTCTGTTAGTCCCAGTGGTCCTCCAACCAGCCAAGGAGGCTTGTCTCTCCCACATGGGACCCCAGGACTGCAGCACTCAACCTGCAGCTTGAAATGCTCACTCCTATGTGTCCACCCGTCTAATCTCCCTTTTTCTCTGAGTCCCCCTCCCAGGGGCACAGGTCCCAAATGGATTGCTTTTCTCCTCTTCTAACCCAATTACCTGTGGATCTTTCTTAAAGCTCTGGATTTACAGAAGTCCTTCTGCCAGTTTCCAGTTAGTTTTCAGTGAGAATTGTTCTACACGTGGATGTATTTTTGATATGTTCATGGGCAGAGGTGAGCTCCATGCCCTCTTACTCTGCCACCTTGATCAGAATCCTCCTGTGGTACTTATTTAAACTATATTTTGTGTAATTCAGTGTCCTTTGGGCACGATAAAAAACACCCATTTATTTCTTGACTCATCATTTAGTCATTACTTGGAATTGCTGTTTTTACAACAATTTTCCTGTAATTTTATCTAAATGCTTGTACTTGCCATTATTTGAAATCTTTGGGGCTGTTTTTATCATACAGATCTCTACATTGAAAGCTGCCACTTGACTCCCACTGGCACTTCAAATTTTATTTATTCAAAATTGTACAAATGTACTCTTCTTTCCACATCATTATCTCTCTGAAATCCCCACATTTCCTAACATCCCATGTTCAGTCAGTCTCTATAACGTTCCTCAAAACTGGTCTGTCCTTTCTTGTCCCATTTCATTAATTCAGACCCCACTACTTTTTATCTGGACCCTAACTATCATAATGGTATTAGTTCCAATCTATTAATTTTCATACTGTTTTATTTCTTTGTTTCAGGATTCAACCCCCTAATGCCCACCTTAATCATTACAGAAGGCAACAATTTCTTTTACTAGGTATCCTTTGAGACTGGGTGTTATAGATACTGTTATTTGGAATCCACGTCACAATGTGTGATATATAGTAGGGAAAGAGAGGCCATTCCCATTTCTCCAAGGTACATGGCATGGCTCCAGCATTCTGAATGCTTCAGGGAATGTTTCGTTATTTGGTCAATTGAAAGATTTTGAAGGCTTAGAAATAACCAGTAGACAATACCCTAGTGAATAAGGAAATTGAGTTCCCCAATATCTGTGATAGTGATTAGGCAACAGTGAGATCTGTCTTAAAGTGGATTTTTAGGTGGTGAACATTTAGGATTATCCCCTTCTCTACCATCAGTCCTCACTTAATGGAACTGTCTTCCAGTGATTACAGGCATAGCTAGTTTTATTGTGCTTCACTTTATTGTGCTTCATAGATGTGACATTTTTTTTTTTTAAATTGAAGTTTTGTGGCAGCCCTGTGTCAAGCAAGTATAACAGTGCCATTTTTCCAACAACATTTGCTCACTTTTGTCTCTTTGGTAATACTCACAATATTTCAAACTCTTTCAAAACTATTTTTTTTTAAATATCTTTATTGGAGTGTAATTGCTTTGCAATGTTCTGTTAGTTTCTGCTGTACAACAAAGTGAATCAGCTATATGTATACATATATCCTCATATCCCCTCCCTCTTTAGCCATTATGTTTGTTATTGTGATCAATGATCTTTGATGTTACTACTGTAATTGTTTTGGCGTGCCGTGAATTGCAGCCATATGAGAGGTGAACTTTAGTGATAAATGTTGTGTGTACTCTGACTACTCTCTCCACTGGCAATTCCCCCATCTCTCTCCCTCTCCTTGGGCCTCCCTATTTTCTGAGACACAACAATATTTAAATTAGGCCAATTAATAACTCTACAATGGCTTCTAAGTATTCGAGTGAAAGGAGGAGTCACATGTCTCTCATTTTAAATCAAACCTACAAGTGATTAAGCTTAGTGACGAAGGCATGTCAAAAAAAAAAAATAAATAAGGGAGGTTGAAAGATAGGCCTAGGGCTTCCCTGGTGGCGCAGTGGTTGAGAGTCTGCCTGCCAATGCAGGGGACACGGGTTCGAGCCCTGGTCTGGGAAGATCCCACACGCCGTGGAGCAACTAGGCCCGTGAGCCACAACTGCTGAGCCTGCGCGTCTGGAGCCTGTGCTCCGCAGCAGGGGAGGCCGCGATAGTGGGAGGCCCGCGCATCGCGATGAAGAGTGGCCCCTGCGTGCCACAGCTAGAGAAGGCCCTCGCACGGAAACGAAGACCCAACACAGCCAAAAATAAAAATAATTAAAAAAAAAAAAAAAGATAGGCCTAAAGCAAGGTCTCTTGTGCCAAACTGTTAGCCAAGTTGTGAAGGAAAAGAAAAGTTCTTGAAGGAAATGAAAAGTGCTATTCCAGTGAACACACGAATGATAAGAAAGAAAAGCCTCATTTCTAATGTGGAGAAAGATTTAGTGCTCTGGATAGAAGATCAAAGCAACTGCAATATTCCCTTAAACCAAAGCCTAATATCCAGAACAAAGCCCTAACTCTTTTCAATTCTATGAAGGGAGAGAGGTGAGGAAGCTGCAGAAGAGAAGTTTGAAGATAGCAGACGTTGGTTCATGAGGCTTAAGGAAAGAAGTCACCTTATAATGTAAAAGTGCAACGTGAAGCAGCAAGTGCTGAAGTAGAAACTGCAGCAAGTTATCCAGGAGATCTAGCTAAGATCATTAATGAAGGTAGCCACAGTAAACAGTAGATATCCGATGTAGATGAAATAGCCTTCTATTAGAAGAAGATGCCGCCTAGGACTTTCAGAGCTAGAGAGAAGTCAGTGCCTGGCCTCAAAGCTTCAAAGGACAGGATGTCTCTCTTGTTAGAGGGTAACGCAGCTGCTGACTTGAAGTTGAAGCCAGTGCTCACTTACCATTCAGAAAATCCTGGGGTCCTTAAGAATTATGCTAAATCTACTCTTCCTGTGTTTTATAAGAACAACAAAGCCTGAATGATAGCATGTCTGTTTGCAACATGGTTTACTGAATATTTTAAGCCCACTGTGGAGACCCACTTCTCAGAAAGAAATATCTGTCTTAAAATATTACTAGTCACTGACAATCCACCTGGTCACCCAAGAGCTCTGCTGCAGATATACAAAGAAACTAATGTTGTTTTCATGCCTGCTAACAAAACATCCATTCTGCAGCCCTTGGATCAAGGAGTAAGTTTGACTTTTAAGTCTTATTCTTTAAGAAATACATTTTGTAAGGCTGTAGCTGCTAAAGATAGTTATTGCTCTGACGGATAGGCAAAATAAATTGAAAACCTTCTAGAAAGTATTCACCATTTTAGATGTCTTTAAGTATATTCCTAATTCATAGAAAGAGTCTAAATATCAACATTAGCAGGAGTTTGGAAGAAGTTGATTCTAACCCTCATGGATGACTTTGAGGGGTTCAAGGCTTCAGTGGAGGAAGTCATTGCAGATGTGGTGGAAATAGCAAGAGAACTAGAATTAGAAGTGGAGCCTGAAGATGTGACTGAATTGCTGCAGTCTCATGAGAAAGCTTGAATAGATGAGAAGTTGCTTCTTATGGATGAGCAAAGATAGTGGTTTCTTGAAATGGAATCTACTCCTGGTGAAGATACTGTGAAGACCTGAAATGACAACAAAGGATTTAGAATACAAATAAATTGGTAAAGCAGTGGCAGAGTCTGAGAGGATTTGACTTTGATTTTGAAAGAAGATCTGCTATGGGTAAAATGCTATCAAACATCATTGCAATGCTACAGAGAAATTGTTCCTGAAAGGAAGAGTCAATGGATGTGGTAAACTTCACTGTTGTCTTATTTTAAGAAATTACCAAAGCCACCCCAACCTTCAGCAACCAACAGCCAACACCCTGATCTGTCAGTAACCATCAATGTTGAGGCAAGATCCTCCACCAGCAAAAAGATTATGACTCACTGAAGGATCAGATGATGGTTAACATTTTTTAGCAGTAAATTATTTTTTGATTAAGTTTGTACATTGTTTTTTAAGACAGAGTGCTATTGAACACTTAACAGACTATAGTATAGTGTAGGCATAACATTTATATGCACTGAAAAACTAAAAACTTCGTGTCACTTACTTTATTGAGATACTCATTATTGTGGTGGTCTGGAACCAACCCATAATATCTCCAAATTATGCCTGACCAGACTATGCTCTAAAGTCGTAAAATTATCCATCTTGTTATGATGATGTTGATGGTGGTTAAAATAAAGCATTGAAGAAAGTACCAGAGTGTTTAGCAATAAACACGTAAATAAAAAAAAATTAAGAAAAACCAGCTTTATCTAAGAACAGAGTAAAAATACAAATACATATAGATCTTTTTAACACAAAATTGTTGTTAACAAGGTACAATGGAGAGGGAATATCTAGTCTCTATCATGAAATAAAATGAAAATTGAAGAAGCCACAAGTACAAGCCAAATATTGTTGTAGGACAGAGGGCACTATATAACCATAGCAAGTGAGGTTTTGGTAAAGAGCCTAGTTGTAGTAGATGAGCAACTTAGGAAGAGGGGAATTTTGATCTAAATTTAATGTGCAAATCCAATCAATATGTCTCAGAACCTTTTAGGTACTAGCTACCTGTCATTTCTCAAGCAGACTTTAGTTAGTTAGATATAGGACATGAATCACGAAGTTGCTATATCCACATTGCCTGACTTATGCTATTATTCAGCATTGTTGCATGAAAGAAATAGTCGATTTGAAAATGGGAAATGCTCACTTTCTTGGTGCACTGGATTAGTTAGTCTTCAGTCTCAGTAGTCTAGACCAATGCTGCTCAACATATGGCCTGTGAACTGATAAAGGCCACCAACTCTGTTGCAGATCTGCAAAAAGATAAGTACTATAAGTGAGTGTAAGCATTTATATTTTTTATAGTAATTTGACATTACTGTGACATCCAAAGTCATGATAAATGGATTTGCCTTTTTGAATAAGATTAGACCAGTTCAGTTGTTGAATTCATGGTACGATTTTCATATAGTGAGAAGTGCCTACTACTATGCCTTATAAGACAATATAGTGAGGTGTGATGTTTTAAGGTGTCTGCCATCACTATTTCAAAAGATTTCAGAATATAAGAAAATATAAGCTTTTATAACAATATTTTATACTTAACTCTTGATCAATCAAAATTTTTTTTCTAAATTTAATATTTATAACTCCTAACTAAATTAAGGAAGCCAATTTTGAATTATTTATTTTAAAATATAACTTACATGTGGCTAAACAAGCTTCATCATACTCTTTGTCAAGCAAAGACACCCTTTTTCCTAACATGGCAATAGTAATGAAACAAATGAAAAAAATGGAAGTGATTATGAAAAAATAAAACAAAAAAATATTCATCCAAGTTATATTTAATTTTGTTTTGTAAACATATTTGATGATGAAGTGAGAAAACCACAGAGTATTATTTGCAGAGATATACTGGCTAATGAAAGAATGAAACCATTAAAACCTAATTGGAATTTTCAAACAAACCATTACAAATAAATTCACATAAAAATAATAATTTGAAAGGAAGAATATTGAATTATTAAGTCAGCAGAAGATGTTTATTATGTTATATGTGAATATTGATAATCTAAAAGGCACTCTTTCAGTGAACAAATATAGCTTTTATAATTATTTTCATTTTTTAAAATTGTATGTTCTGATTATACTTTTTTTTTTTTTAAAGTGTTTTTTTTTTAATTTTTAGTTGCCTTGCAAATACTTTTTTTTTTTTTTTAATTTATTTATGGCTGTGTTGGGTCTTCATTTCTGCGCGAGGGCTTTCTCTAGTTGCGGCGAGCGGGGGCCACTCTTCATCGCGGTGCGCGGGCCTCTCACTATCGCGGCCTCTCTTGTTGTGGAGCACAGGCTCCAGACGCGCAGGCTCAGTAGTTGTGGCTCACGGGCCCAGTTGCTCCGCGGCATGTGGGATCTTCCCAAACCAGGGCTCGAACCCGTGTGCCCTGCATTGGCAGGCAGATTCTCAACCACTGCGCCACCAGGGAAGCCCTGATTATACTTTTGAAAGATGATTCTATGTCTATTGAATCTAATAAAGATCAGGATTTTATATTGTATTTATTTCATTTTAATATTAATACATTTTTATTGTATGCTAAGTTATATTGGTCTACAATGGATATGAACCACACACAAACAAAAAATTAAAAATATTCACAAATAGTTTAAGAAGCTCTCCTCTAGGCAGCCTATATTTTAGCTTAGTGTTTCTCAGACTTTAAAGTGCATGCGAATCACCTGGGGATCTTGCTAAAATGAGCATTCTGATTCAGTATATTCATAACACTGAATATAATGGGAATCTTTCTTTGAGAGACAGGAAAGATAAGATCCTGACAGTATTTGTAAATTTAAAACTTTTTTGTCTGATTAATACCCCAATCTTCCCATGGTTCAAGACATCAGAAAACTGTTCAGGGTGTCAGAAAACTTGAGCTTTACTGGCTTTATGTATCAGAAGACAAAGTTTGAGACTGGTAGAACAAAAATTAAGGGGCAGAGAATCTAGGAAGGAGGAGGTCACACAGATGGAAACCCCAAAATCTGCATGTAAAATGTGAAATCACTGAAATCTTTGGCTAATCGAGAAACTGTGCAATTGCAGAGGAGACACCAGTGTCTACAGTAACTTGAAGGTGGAAGAACTGATCAGAGATTTCAACTGCTGATATAAACAAGAAACCTGAATTTGAAGTTTGACCTAGTTGAGTTAATTGTAGGGTAGAATAAGAATTAATCTCGAGACAAAGATAGCTAAATTCAGAATCTCTACAATGTATCCATCATAAACTTTAGTATCCACCTTAAAAAAAAAAAAAACTAAACATTTGAAAGAACAGAAAAAATTGACTCATACGGAAATAAAAAAGTCTGGGCACCCAGTGTTAGACAAGATAAATTAACCACAGTGCACCCTATTCATTCAGCAATTTAAAACTAAAACCCTGAAAGAAGTAAAAAAGCTATCACAAGTCTTTGAAAGTGGGAAAAGGAAGTCAAATTGGCTGGAACCTTGAGACTCAATGGATAATGTTTCAGTGAGTTTCCTAGGGTAAGCATACATTTGTCTCCTGGTAACTAAAGCAGCTTGCAACTCAGAAACAACAATCAATGCAGACAAAATTAGTCTCAAGGAAAGCCCACACTCTAGCCAACGGCTGAGAAGAGGACTGACCTACAGAACAGTACCCTTTGGACTACCAGACCTATTATAGACAAGTTCTACAAAAGGAGTTGGACCCCACCCTCACACCAATGGAGTTTTCAGAGACTGTGGGACAGAGCCTTGCCAATCATGAAACTCATCTTTAAATATAATGCTATAGATGGGTTTTCTAAAAAAGCATTATAAAAATATAACCTGTAAGTACTAATCAAAAGAAATCTTCAGTGGTTTTATTAACATCAGATTAGTGGACTTCAGGGCAAGCAAAATCATCAGGGCTAAAAGTGGCAGTTTACCAAGAAGAGAAAACAATCCTGAATGATCGTGCACAAAATAAAGATCTTTGAAACATGTATAGCACATGTATTTATGTAATATACATAAAAACTGAAAGAACAGAGAGAAGAAATTAAAAATACCCTTAAAATTAAAGAAGACTGAAATCATTTCAAGTGTCTTTTCCAAACACAAAAGTATGAAACTAGAAATCAATAACAGGAGGAAAACTGGAAAAGTCACAAGTATGTAGAAATTAAACAATACAATCCTGAACAACCAAATTGTCAAAGATGAACTCAAAAGGGAAATCAAAAAATATCTTGAAACAAATAAAAATGGAAACACAAAATATCAAAGCTTATGGGATACAGCAAAAGCAGTGGTAAGAGGGAAGCTGACAGTGATAAATGAGCACATTTTAAAAATCTCGGGCTTCCCTGGTGGCGCAGTGGTTGAGAATCTGCCTGCCAATGCAGGGGACACGGGTTCGAGCCCTGGTCTGGGAAGATCCCACATGCCGCAGAGCAACTGGGCCCATGAGCCACAATTGGTGAGCCCATGCGTCTGGAGCCTGTGCTCCACAACAAGAGAGGCCGCGATAGTGAGAGGCCCATGCACCGCGATGAAGAGTGGCCCCCTCTTGCCACAACTAGAGAAAGCCCTCGCACAGAAACGAAGACCCAACACAGCCATAAATAAATAAAATAAAGTTTAAAAATCTCAAATAAACAACCTAACTTTATGCCTTAAGGAACTAAAAAGAAGAAAAAACTAAGTCCAAAGTTAGAAGAAAAGAGATAACATAGATCAGAGAAGAAATAAGTAAAATAGAGAATAGAAAAAATATTAAAAAGCTCAATAAAATTAAAAGTTGGTTTTTGAAATGAGAAACAAAATTGACAAACTTTTAGCTAGACTTTTCAAAAAAGACCGTGAGGACTCAAAATTAGGAATGAAAGGGGAGACATTACAACTGATATTACAAAAATGCAAAGGGTCATATGAGATTACTATGAACAATTATATGCCAACAAACTGGATAACCTAGAAGAAATGGATAAATTCCTAGAAAACATATAACTTATCAGTATGAAAAATAAAGAAATAAAAAATCTAAACAGATCAGTAATGGGTAAAGATATTGAATCAGTAATCAAAAACTTCCCAGCAAATAAAAGCCCAGGACCAGATAGTGAATTCTACCAAACATTTAAAAAAAGAATTAATGCCAATCTTACTCAAACTCATCCAAAGTACTGAAGAGGAGGGAGTACTTCCAAACTTATTTTATGAGGCCAGCATTACCCTGATATCAATGCTAGATAGTGATATTAAAAGAAAAGGAAACTATAGGCCAATATTCTTGATGAATATAGATATAATAATTCTCAACAAAATACTGCCAAACTATATTAAACATAGTACTGGAAATCCTAGCCAGAGTAATTAGGCAAGAAAAAAGGCATCCAAATTGAAAAGAAAGAGGTAAAATAGTCTGCTGGTGACATGATCTTGTACATAGAAAAATCCTAAACTCCACCAAAAAATTGTTAGAACTAATCAATGAATTTAGTGAAGTTGTAGGATACCAGATCAATATACAAAAATCAGTTGCATTTCTATAAACTAATGATGAACCATTTGAAAAAGAAATTTAAAAATCTCATTTACAATGACATCAAAAATAATAAACTATTTAGGAATAAACTTAAGGAAGTGAAAGATTTATGCACTGAAAATTATAAGATATTGATGAAAGAAACTGAAGACGCAAATAAACAGAAAGATAGCCCATGTTCATGGATCAGAAGAGTTAATATTGTTATAATGTTCATACCACTCAAAGCCATATATATATTCAATGCAATCCCTATGAAAATTCCAATGAAATTTTTACAGAAATAGAAAAAACAATCAAAAAATTCATGTGGAATCACCAAAGACCACAAATTGACAAAGCAGTCTTGAGAAAGAACAAAGCTGGAGGCATCCTATTTCCTGATTTAAAACTATGTTACAGGGCTTCCCTGGTGGCGCAGTGGTTGAGAGTCTGCCTGCTAATGCAGGGGACACGGGTTCGAGCCCTGGTCTGGGAGGATCCCACATGCCGAGGAGCAGCTGGGCCCGTGAGCCACAACTACTGAGCCTGCGCGTCTGGAGCCTGTGCCCCGCGACGGGAGGGGCCGCGATAGTGAAAGGCCCGTGCACCGCAATGTAGAGCGGTCCCCGCACCGCGATGAAGAGTGGTCCCCGCTTGCCTCAACTAGAGAAAGCCCTCGCATGAACCGAAGACCCAACACAGCCAAAGATAAAATAAAATAAATAAATAAAGTAGCTATAAAAAAGAAAAGTGCTTTAAAAAAAAAACAAACTATATTACAAAGCTATAGTCATCAAAACAGTATGGTATTGACATAAAACCAGATACATAGACCAATGTAACAGAACTTAGAGCCCAAAAATAGACCCTCACATATACAACCTACTAATATTTGCCAAGGGAACCAAGAATATACAATGGGGAAAGGATAGTCTCTTCAATAACTGGTGTTACTAAAACTAGATAATCACATGCAGAAGAATAAATTTGGATGACAATCTTACACCACTAACAAAAATTAAATTGAAATGGATTAAAGATTTAAATATAAGACCTGCAACTGCAAAATTCCTAGAAGGAAACATAGGAGAAAATATCCTTCATATTGGTCTTGGCAAATTTTTTGTTTTTTGGATTTAACCTCAAAAACACAAGCAACAAAAACAAAAAGAAATAAGTTGGGCTACATCAAACTAAAAAAGCTTCTGCACAGCAAAAACAAACAAACAAATAAAAAAACCAAACAAAATCAACAAAACAAAAAATCAACCTACAGAATGGGAGAAAATATTTGCAAACTATCTAGCTGATAGGGGTTACTAATATCCAAAATATGTAAGAAATTTATATAACTCAGTAGTTTAAAAAAATCTGATTTAAAAATGGACAGAAGACATTTTTCCAAAGACAACATACTGGCCACACAAATGGTCAACAGGAACATAAAAAGATATTCAACATTGCTAATCCTCAAGGAAATGCAAATCAAAACCACAGTGAGATATCACCTTACACCTGTTAGAAAAACTATTATTAAAGGGACAAGAGATAACAAGTGTTGGTGAGGATGCGGAGAAAAGGAATTCTCATGCAGTGTTGGTGGGAATGTAAATTGGTGAAGCCACTATGGAAAACAGTAAGATGTTCCTCATAAATTACAAACAGAACTACCATAGGATCCAGCAATCCCACTTTTGTGTATATATGCAAAGAAAATGCAATCAGGATCTCAAAGAGATATCTGCATTCTCATGTTCATTGCAGTATTATTTGTAATAGCCAAGATATGGAAACAACCTAAGTGTCTCCTATGGATTAATGGATAAAGAAGATATGGTATATATACACAATGAAATATTCAGCCATAAAAATAATTAAATCCTGCCATTGTGCCTTATGCTAAGTGAAATGCCAGAGGAAGACGAATAATGTATGAGCTCACTTATATGTAGAATCTAAAGACATCAAATTCATGAAAAGAGAGAGTAGATTGATGGTTGCCAGGGTCTGGGTTGTGGGTAATGGGGAGGCGTTGATCAAAGTATATAGACTTTCAGCTACAAGAGAAATAAGTTCCAGGGATCTAATGTACAGCATGGTGACTATAGTTAACAATACTATATTCTACAGTTGAAAGTTGCTATACATGTCGATCTTAAATGTTTCACCATTTAATAACAACCCAAAGATGTGAGGTCAAGGCTGTGTTGACTAACCTTACTGTGGTAAACATTTTGCAATATAGATGTATCAAATCATTACATTGTACACCTCAAATTCATATGATGTTATTTGATGATTATATCTCAATTAAGCTGGGAAAAAAATCAGTTAATGTACTCTACATCTTATAGTCCAAGGAAGGAAACACTCATGATCATATTATCAGATGCAGAGAAATATTTGAATCCCCATTTATGATAAAAACTCTCAATAAAACAAGAAGAGAGAGGAACTTCTTCAAACTGATAAAAAGCATGAACAAAAATCCTACATCTGTCATCCTACTTAAAGGTGGAAGACTGAACGCTTTCCCGATAAGATCAGACACAAGGCAAGAATGACTACTCTCACCGTTTCTATTCAGCATGGTATCGGAAGTCCTAACCAGTGCAATAAGTCAAGATATGGAAATAAAATTCGTATATAATATAAAAAAAGAAATAAACACTTTTCCAATTTGCACATGTTAAGAAATTTAAAATATCACAGTCTACAAATAATCTGGAATTTATAAATGATTTAGCAAGGTCAAAGGATGCAAGGCCAATACACACAAGAAATCAATCATATTTCTATACATTAGTAATGAAAAAATTGTTAACTAAAATTAAAAACACAATACCATTTGGAATAGTACCATTAAGATATATAATACTTATATGTAAATCTAACAAAACAAGTACAAGATCTATATGTTGAAAACTGAAAGTAGACTAAAATAAATGGTGACAAGTACTGAGTTCATAGGTTGGAATAATCAACAATGTAAATAAACAATTCTCCCTAAATTAACTGTAGACTTAATGCAAGCTCAATCAAAGTCCCAGCAGAATTTGTGCTACCTATAAATAAGCTGATTCTAACATTTAAATGGAAGGGCAAAGACATTAGAATAGCTAAAACAATTTTGAAAGAGGACAAAGTATACTGAGATCATGGTCCAGAAATAGGCCCTTACACATATGGATAATTGGGGGTGTTTTTTAAGTTACAAAGGAAATTAAATGTAGAAATGATGGTCTTTTCAACATATGGTGCTGGAATAATTGCACATCCATATGCAAAACAATGAATCTCAATCTAAATATCATGCCTTATGCAAAAATTAACTAAAAATGGATCATAGAACAAAATTTAGAATTACACGTTTTTTAGAAGAAACCATAGGAGAATATCTTTGTGACCAAAGCTACATCAAAGAGTTTGTAGACATGATACTAAAGCACAATAAAAAATAATAAATTGGACTTTGCAAAATATAAAACCTCTGATCACCAAAATTCATCATTAAGAAAATACACAGGCAAGTCACAGACTGAGAGAATATATTTGTGAAACATATATCCGAAAATATCCTGGTATTCAAGATAAAGAACTCCTACAATGCAATACTAAAAACATAAGAAAAAATTGGCAAAGTTTTGAACAAACACTTCAAAAAAGTATACACGTAAAAAAATGCTCAATGTCATTAATTTACATCAGGAAAGTGAACGCTAAAATCACAATGAGACACGACTACATATCAATTAGAACGGCTGAAAGAAAAAACCTGCCTAGAAATATTATTTGTATTTTATTGTATAGCCAAAAACTGAAAAGGGTCCAAGTGTTCATCAATAGGATATGGATAAACAAACTGTAATATAGACATTCGGTTGGATACTACTTAACAGTAAAAGGAACAAACTATTGTCTTGTGCAAAAATATCAGTGAATGTCAAAAACATTGAGTAAAGAGACATTACACAAAAGAGTATAGATTGTACGATTTCATTTATATGAAATTCTAGAACAAGCAAAACTAATCACTGTTAAAAATATATATAAGAACAGAACTTGCCTCTAGGAAACGGGATGGACTGAGAAAGGGCAGGATGAAACTTTCTAGGATATTCTATAATATATCTTAAAAGGGATAGCAGTTAGATAAGCCCTGTTTACGAAACTTATAGAATAGTACACTTAAAAGTCTTCATTTCCTTGTACGTAAATTTTATCTCAAAAGAAAAAGAAATGTGAACGAAGATGGAACTTAAGTTAGTGTGAGCACATTGAAGTACTATGGGATACCTGCACTGATGTTTCACTTACTTGGAAACATATCAAAAATTAGATGGACTTATGTGTGGGCAGACAGATAAATAGGTGGACTGGTATGTAATAAATAAATTACAGTGTATAATGTCAAATATAGAATCTAAGGGTTATGTATATGGTTTTCATTGTAATATTCTTTAAACTAATTTTTTAATATTTGAACATTTAATATTAATTATTGGTGGAAATACTATTCATCAAGCTTTATTATACAATGAAACTACATTACAAAAGAAGAGCTAAGTTCTGAGGGGATTGTTAGAACACCTGTCAGGGAAGACCTTTCTCTAACATGGGGAAATATTAAAGTGGCAGGCAATATTACTGCATTGTACACCTCAAGGGGAGACTTGTGCAACATGGCAGCCCATACAGAGGAGCTAGAGTAGCGAAGGTAGGAAGGTACCATAAACCATTCACACTCAATTCCATATTTTTGTACCACTAGGTAAGAATTTTTATTTCCATAAGCATAATGCCATGGGTTCAGAACAATACCTTTTAATAAATTTGACCAAAAAATCAATTTCTGTTTGCCCATTTTTAAAAATTCAGAGTATCGGATGAGTTTTACTAGAAGGGCACAAATTCATATATGTAGATAAAATAATTTATTTATGTATAGACATTTATAATTCTTTTAATTCAATGCATATATATCATACAATGAGAAATAACTGAATAAAATAACACTTTTATTTTTTACATTATTTTGCAATCATCCTGAATACTTGAATTTAGGATTAAGTAAAAATGGTTTATAACCAATGCATTACTGGATCAGCAGTTTTAAAAAGATATATTTACAACCTTCCAGAAAAAGTGAATCCTCAAATTGATAATGACATATTTCCTTGAGCTTGTTGACAGGATTTCTATTCACTGCTTTCTTTCTTAGATGTAAGTACATGTAACTTCAGACTCAAAAACATGCACCAAACAACACTTTTTAGGATCCTTTCATGAATAATACATTAACAAGCTTTCAGATGTTTATAGTCATCTCTCCCACTTAAAAGTTAGAAGAGAAGGATCAACTAATTTGTAGAAGGCAAAATTTCTGGGCTCTCTACTCACTCACTTTGTGAATTCATCCTTCCAAGCCTGTCTCTGGTTATACAATGTAATGACATATACTGCCTACATTACTATTGAGTACAAAGCTTTAAAACAAAAAACTTGGCTTCAGGGATGCTTTTGTCTTCAGAGAAACCTAAGTCTGTTGCACAAAGTGATAAAGTTTTTCAAAGATTTCTATCAATATTTATGTGTACTTGCTGTAAGGTAGGGTGTATGTTATAGAAACCTGCTATATTGTACAAATAAAGTGAATGAAACAGCAACATAGCACATTTACAGAGCAATACATGTGTAGGGTTATACAAAAATACAAATCTGTACAGAAAAATATATTGACACTAATTTTTTTAATTTATATTTTTCTTGTCTCCCCCCACCCCCCCCCCCCCAGTTTCATGTTAAGTGGGCTACAGAGAAGCCCAGTTGCAGGGAATAACTTAAAATGAAAGGCCTCACTAAGCCTGGCCTCCCTGGAATTAACTATACCAGAAGGCAACTGATTCATGGGACAGAATGAAGCACAGTGGAAAGGAAAGGACAACATATGAGCCAAAGTAAACAAAGATTAGGAGTGTTCAAAATGGAGGGCTTCTCTTTAGTGAGGTACATAAACTCAAGTTCCCCAAAACTCCTACAATCCAGGATGAGGTATCTGAATTCTGTGAAATAGGCTACCAAAGATCCAGTGAGGGAATTGCATGAAGAAGTGAGTGTGCTATAAGTTATCCCCCTGGAGGTCACAGATACTTAGGTTCCCTGCACAATGCAGAGGAGTCGGAGACCACTGATCTCAGCCCAAGCTCAGCCCAGAAAATTTTCACAAAGAAGTTATAAGTTCAGTATTACTTTAACTTCTCTAGTCTCCTACCTATTTCCTTTTCCCTCATATCACCAGGCATTTAACATTAACATGGGGACAAGAAGATAATGATGATCTTATTCAGAATTTTATTTATTTAAAAACTGTTAAATGCTTCTATTCACTGTGCACTTGATTAAGTGATGGAGACATGACTGTGAGCAAAAAAGAAGCTCGATCCATGCTTTCGTGGAGCTTTCTGGGAGAGAGAGAGAGAGAGAGATTAATAATAAAATCTTGCTAATAAATAGTTACAAATTTAGATTGTCCAAAGGAAAGGACATTATTCTATGACAGTGAATTACATGGAACCTGATTGAAACCATGGTAGTATTAAGTGACCAGATAGGTGACTAAAGGTGAGATTTGAGGATGGATAAGGATTAACAAGGTGAGGGCTAGTGGGGAGAAGTATTGAACAAAATATATTAAAGTTCTAGAGCAGGAGAGAGCATGGTTCATTGAGAAACTGAGAAAGACCACAGTTGTTGGAGAAAAGATATAAAGAAAAACTGGCACAGGGTGGAGAGGTATCTAATATCTATACCATTAGATCATTTTGACCTTGCTGAAGATTGAAGTCTTTGTCCTGAGATCAATGGACAGCCCTTGAAATATTTTAAAAGATAATGGATGCATCATGATTTTTGATTTCTGTTTTGAAAAGATCACACCTGCTGTAATTCAGAGAATGAATTGTGGTGGGGAGGGCTGTCAGAATAAAAACTGAATTACTAGTTAGTAGGTTCTATAATAGTCCCAGCAAGAGAGGATGATGTCCAGGACTAGGGGACAGTGGATAGAGCCAAGTGGAATGGATTGGGAGTTAGTTGGGAGATTAAGCTGGACAAGTTTTAGAAATCAGTGGATGATAGCAAATGAGGGAGAGAGCAATATTACAGATGCCCTCCAGATTTCAGATTTTCACTTGGATGATTTGTGGAGACTTTCATTAGTACAAAGAATAGTAGAAGAGGTCTTATTAGATTTGGGGTGGAGGAGAATCAATTGACTTCCATCCTGAGTACTTTGAATTTGAAGTACCTATGTGACATCCAATAAGAGACATTAGTAGATATTAGATATATATGGTCCAGAGCCAAAGATATACTTTGGGAGCCATTCGTGTAAAGGGAGCATTTGGAATCATGGGTTGGGAGAAATTGCCTAAGGAGACTCCATAGAGTGAAATGAGAATGCAGCCAAGAACCCATGCTTCCCATGCTTGAGGAACTACAACATTTGATGCCTGAGTGAAGGAGGACAAGCCTGGAAAAGAAACTACGAAGGGAGCATGTGAAAGAAAGAAGGAAATCTAGGAGAATGTGGAATGATTAAAATCAAAAGAAGTTTCAAGAAGGAGAGAGCAATCAACTGTGTCAAATACTCCTACCAAATCAGATACAATAAGCAATTCATTAAACTGGCCTTTTGAGGAAGATAGAGGTCATCCGTGACGTTTGAAAGAACTGCTTTGGTGAATTGATAGGGGGATGGATTGGGGAATAAGTATAAAACAAGAAAGTGAGACAGAAAATATGTACATATCTTTTAGAGAGTCTGTGAAGGGGAGAAGATCAGTGAGGCAATAGGAGGAGGATTTGTGATTGAAGGAAGGTTTAACTGTGAGACCTGAACATGTTTTATGTAACCAGCAGAAGGATCACTACAAAAGAGACAAGGGATAGTGGAGTGAAGTTCCTGAGAAGGGCAGAAAGGGTCATATCTAAAGCACCAGTGGAAGAAGTGGATTTAGATAGGAAAAGGGACTCATCTGATGAAATAGGAAAAAAAAAAAGTAAGAGATGATGAGGACAGATGTATGTAGGTTTGTTGGTTCGGAGGCAGTGAGCTGGCGAAGTTTCAATCTGATAGCTTCAGTTTTCCAAGTGATGTATGAACTGAGGCTATCTGTCAAGAATGAGGAAAAAGCTGGAGAGATGGTATGCAATTCTGAAAAGAATAGAGAATGGTGTTATTGTTGAGAGTGGAACAGTGAGTTGATCAGAACAGCATAGTAGGACAGCATGGCATTACCAAGCATTTATTTGGGATGGTTATTGTGATTTTGAAAAGACGCTAATAGCCCTGTTTTGAGACTTTCTTAGCAGAGGACTGGTCTTATTCTCTGAAAGACCATTGTATACCCTCCACACACTAAGCCAAAACCATTCTCCTTGGTTTTCTCTTCCTTATGTTACAAAAATCATCATCACGGGGCTTCCCTGGTGGCGCAGTGGTTGAGAGTCTGCCTGCCGATGCAGGGGACACGGGTTCGAGCCCTGGTCTGGGAGGATGCCGCGTGCCGCGGAGCGGCTGGGCCCGTGAGCCACGATTGCTGAGCCTGAGCGTCTGGAGCCTGTGCTCCGCAGCGGGAGGGGCGCGATAGTGAGAGGCCCACGCACCGCGATGAAGAGTGGCCCCCGCTTGCCACAACTGGAGAAAGCCCTCGCACAGAAACGAAGACCCAACACAGCCATAAATAAATAAATAAACAAATACTTAAAAAAAAAATCATCATCCTAAATCGCATATATCCAGTGAATAAGAAAAGAACATGCCTCATTCTTCTTTTATGATACGTATCTTATTCACTGGGATCATCCCTCCCCTAGCTCAGAAGCTTTCAGACATTAGCAAAGGCATTCTAAAGTGGTTATGGCATAGACACTCTTACATTTTTTGGTTTTGCCCTTTTTATTCCCTCTCACACATCTTCTCTCCTTTTCCAGATAATTGCTTTTCATGGTCATTCTCTTATTTCCTCACTCCTAAAAGAAATGATAAGAAAGCCACTGTATAAATTGTGATTTTTGGAAGGTTACTTTAATTTAAGGAGATAATGTCCTAGCAGGCAAAGTTGGGGGGTGGGTGGCAGGGAGGAAGACCCAAATGTTTTCCCATCTGATTTCAGTCAAGTTCACTCTAAACGTTAGGTCTTCTTATGCTGCTTTATATCCAGTTTCTGCAGCACTACAGCTCTGCAACATTTTAAAAGTAAGTCTTAAAAATCCTACAACACAGGAAAAATGCAAAAAAAAAAAATGAGAGAGGGAGAGAGAGAAAACACAAAAAAATTAAATAAAATGCCCTTTTAAGTTCTAAGTTGTTAAAGGTAATTAACTGGCTACAACCCAGCTCTCCAGTCCACAATCCTTAGCCTTTGAAAGAGTTGATTTTTAGAAGACTGTTTAATATTGCTTCTCTCCTCACAAGTGCCAAAATCAGAGAAAAGCACAGGAAATAGAGTAAAGGAAGAGTCTAATTTCTGAGAGTATATCACTTTTAAAAAACATTTTGAAAACAGTGTTTAAAAGGTTTGAAATGAACTGTTTTATACATATAAAGAATTATATATAACATACATTGTGCAAAGAATTTAAAACCTGAACATTCATGAACATACCACAGCTAAAAAAACAGATCACTCTGTCCTTTTTCACTGCCATCTCTGAAGACATCTTCAGAGAAAAGGAAAAAGAAAGATTAAAAAAAGTGGAATTACCTCAAACCAACTCCTGCCCACATGAAGGTGACCTCAATTACCCAAGGAAGCTCTCAGCTTAACCTCCAAAATAATATGGCAGTCTTTTTAAATTACAAGCCTGAGACAGAACCCTGGGGAAAGAACCAGCCTCAGAAGATGGGCCCCTTGAAGCTGCAGAAAGCACTGAGACACTCAGCCCCACCATTTTTCAGATCTTAAACAACTTGGTAAATAATAAATTTCAGGTGAGACTCAACAGAAACTGTCCCTTGAGGCTGGTCCTGCCGAAAGAAGCCAGGATGAAGTCCTGTGTTAATGACTTTAACATACTCCCTGAAGAATGCTGTTTTTATTGCTGCCCAACCTATGACATATCTTCTTTCCTATTAAATGAGAATGAAAACATGTCAGAATTTAATAAAAGTTTGTCTTTACCTATAAACAATTCTAAACCAAATAAAACAACAATCCTACTCTGCCAGATGTTACTTAAGCTCTTCAGAGATGTTAAACCCAAAGTCCTCTCAAACCAACTTCCCAAAGAAAAGTTTGTATTTCAGTTGCTCATGTAGGACTGAATCATTGAGCCTCAAATTAAAACATGCCTCAGGCAACAAGAAAATTTTTGTGTTGCTAGTCTCTCTAATGCCTGACTGTAATGTGGTATATGTCAGAAGCTTCTTGAATATCCAGACTGCAAGTTTCAACTAAATAATTAATGCTATCAAAGTGTGGTTTCTTTTCTCTCCAGTAATTCTTCTAAAATCTGATTTTTTTGCCAGACTGAAGCACTTTTCACAGGGTCTAGCATTGAGGAAGCTGGAAGGTGAAATTAATAATGCTCATACTCATGCAATAAAAGACTGTCTTGGAATTCAAAGGAACATGTAACGGACATTGAGATTTTATTAAAACTCCTTATAAACAATAAATTAATGTATAAATATTAGACATTAAACTTAACTGTTTATAAAAACTTGAACATTGAAAAGATTCTACTCTTCCATATTTTTACTCCTTTGAAAAATAAAACCTAAGATCTTTATCTGAACAGAAAGACAACATGATGTGAGAACTGCAGCAGAAATTGCTCTGTATCAGGATTTAGAAGATGAGGATCTGTGTGGTCAAAACCGGTTTCTTCATTGAAAGAATAGGGAAAATAATTCCTGCCTGAGTGATTCCAGAGCTATACTGTATGGCTCAAAGAAGATCACATAGTATGTAAAAGTGCTTTGACCATTGAAAAAATACTACATACATGTGACCTATTAGACTTCTCTTTTCCATTTTTATGCCTTAACTTTTGTCCTCATCAGTTAAATTAATTCTTATTGTAATAACTTGATTTAAGTGACTTGAAGCTATTTCTTCAAATGTAATCTCATTTCTGAATAAATAAGCAGGAAAAGAAATTGATATTAAATATTTATAAGAAGGAAAATGGATATATGTGTATATCTATGTATATCTATGTACACACATACAAACATACTATAGGTATACTGGTAGAGATGGTGTATTAGTCAGGGTTCTCCAGAGAAAGAGAACAATGGGGAATAGATGGAAAGATAGAAAGGTAGAAAGATGGATGAATAGACAGATGAGTCTGAGAAATCTCTTGATCTTCTGTCTGCAAGCTGGAGACCCAGGAGACCTGGCAGTGTAATTCCAGTCTGAGTCCAAAGGCCTGAGAACCAGAGGAGCCAGTGATGTAAATCCTAGTCCAAACGTAGGTGAAGACTGATACCCCAGATCAAATGAACAGGCAGAAAGGGAACAAATCCTCCCTTGCTCTGCTTTTTGTTCTATTCAGGCCTTTAACAGATTGGATGATACCCACCCACATTGGGGAGGGCAAGTACCCTCACAGACACACCCAGAAATAATGTTTAATCTGGGCACCCCACGGCCCAGTCAAGCTGATACGTAAAATTAACCATCACAGATAGAAACACCTATTAGTTATCAGGTCTTTCTCTTCCCCCAATCTGCTTCTACCTTCATCCTTGTTGACTTAACCAGATCTCCTTACATAAATTTCATACAGCCTCATTTCTAATCCTTTATTCCTTATTCCAACTGGATTAGGCTTGTGCTTGGCCATCTCTTCAAACTGCTGTACTTCTTACTCACTGGATTTGTAGGCTTACTTCTCACCCACCTCAATATCTTCTGCATTTTTAAACATTCTATCTTGCCATGGCAAACCGTATAGTCAGTCCTCTTATGTGCTACCCTTACTCTTCTTAGATCCTCTCCCTCACAACTTTATTCTTCAGATTTCCTTCTCCAGGTCTCCAGGACACACATTCTCTTGTGTCCTCACTCCTAAAAAGATCACTTTTGCCTCTGCTTCCCATTCAACATACTCTCCCATGCTAAACTCCTAATGTCACAAAAAGTCATGTCTGTTCACTACCTCTCCATTCTTTGTTCTTTACTCCCCAACCTTAGGAAGTTTTAATTTGGCCATTACATTGTCTCTGAATCTGCTCTGCCAATGGTCACCAATGCCTACAAATCATCAGGACCAACTCCTGCTGTACTCCATCCAACTTGGCGTCCCTAAAGCCTGGACCACTCCTGCCTCTTCTTGCCTTTTTGGCTCACTATGCGTCCTCCCTTGATGCTTCCACTTCTTAAGCTATTAAACACTGATATTTCACATGGTCCCCTCCTTAGTAATTGCTATATTTTCCTTTTCTGGACACCTTCATCCACTGCTATAAACCCCAAATTTAAATTTGATGCAAAGGACTCCCAGATCTACATTACTAACCTTGGCTTCTCTTGACCTGAGTTCAGAGTTTCCAACAGTTATCAGGACATCTTCACATCTAACCAAAAACTCAATCTACTAACAACCAATACTAATTCTATTTCTTCAGTGTTGCTGACATCTCTTCCTCCCTCATCCCTACTGCCATTGTACTCATTTGAGGACCCATTACTTTTTGTTTGGACTATTGTGACAGCCTTTAAACCAATCCTATCTCTCTTTCCCCAATATAGCCACAGGCTTTATCTTCCTAGAGCACTATTGTGATCATGACCCACTCCTGCTGAAGCACTGCTAATGTTTCCTGATTTGCTACAAAAATAAAGCCCTCATTCTTTAGCATGATATTTGTGGTCACTCACTTCATTTTTATCTCCCATTAAAATCTTCCCTTCCCCCACCCCCACTTCTACCTTCAAACGAGAATACTAGATGTCATTCCCCAAATTTTGTAGTCTCTGGGCCTTCATTACTTCTATTGGTCCTTCTGCCAGAATATTCCACCCTAATTTATTGTTTATATCCAGATACAGGTTCAACTACGATGCCGTTAAATCATTCCCTAATTGCCCAAGTTGGGTTTTATGTTCCTCTGTTCTGTGTTTATAGGACACTTTTACCATGAAAGCATAATTGTGACTTGAATTTCACTGTCTATGTGTCTACTTTCTTCAGCAGATTCTCATCATTAAATTCCTCCACAGCACACATATTTGTGCAAAATAGGAATTTGATAACTGTATTTGAGTTTGAAATGTTTCTCATGGAAAGATTTTTATATCCCTGAGCAGTACCACCAAATGACCTTAATCAACAGTAACAGCAGTCTGTTAGCATGCGTGTAGAAATGCTAAATGCTGAATTAAAAATTTTTGGTTATGGCACATCAAAATTTCCTTAACTTACAAAGTTCTTTACTTTTTTCAGGAGCATGTTAGCATTGCTGTTAATATTAGTAATTGCTCAACAAATAATTGTGGGTTGAATGTCAAATGAATATATTGGTATAGATGTTCATTTTTTTTAGTTTTTAGAAAGTGAAAAATTATATTGCCTAAGAGAGGCTTAAAAGGAAACTTTCAGCTCAAGTTCTAGAGGAGGCAGCTCCTTTTACACCTGACTAATAAAGTGCTACAGGGCTGGCTTCCAAGAACTGTTTTCCTTATTCCCACAGGGCAGCTACTCTCCAGAGAATGGCTTCATTTTCTCACAGCTGTCATCTTTTAACCTTATTTTTGAAATCAGATCTATGGAATAAAAACACCTGCTTTTCGAGCAGGTGCATGGGGACATGCTTTAGTGGGAACCAGCAGGAGTGGCTTCCCAATGCCATCATTTCACTTAGATTAGCCAAGACTACAGAGTGGTGCCCTCACCTTTCAGGTACCATTTAATCCAGAGTGTGCATTTCAGAGCCAGTCCATTGTAGCAATCACTGTGACATCTCATATCTGCTTAATTACCAGGTTGAAAATGCACCATATTTTGTGTTTCTGGTTAAGTCTAAGTCATTTTCCTTCCAGCCACACACTGCTTGACAGCAAGGAAACATTTCATTAGCAATAAGAATGACTTTCATTTTTTTCTCTCATTTTCAGCTTTTTGAAGAATTCTTTAGATGAAAATGCTAGCAAAACTTGATTTTCATTTCAACTCATTGTCACTTTGATTTATTCTCTAAGCAACGAATGAACGGGAACATAGAGCAAGCAATAAAAATGGCATTTTTCTTCTTCTTCTTTTTAAAAGAACACTCTCATTTTGGCTCAAGGAAGCTTCTTCTCCAATAAGCCAAAGTATTGATCTGTTGAGTAGATCTGAAATTAAAGTTACCCATGAGAAGAGGATTTTACCTGTCTTACTACTAAGAGATTTTTTTTCTATTGAGAGTCGATATATGTGTGTGTCTGTGTGTGTTTCATATGTGGGTATATATGTGTGTATATATGTATATATTCACACACTAAAACATATTCACAGTATTTCATACTAAGATAGATTTCAAATAAACTAAGTTAAAATAAGACAAAAATATTTATCTGATCCACCCTATTTTTAATTCTTCTCACAGCCCTTATTTATTATTCCCTGAAGATCTTTACAAATCAGAGATGAAGAAGTACAAAATAGGAGTTAAGAACAATCTTGGAATTGAGACAGATCTAGGTTAAAATTCTGATCACGTTATTTCCTAGCTCTAAGGTCTTGGACAATTTACTGCTATCTCAGAATCAGTTGCTTGATCTATAAGAGAGGACTAATTTTACTTACTGCATGGCATTTTTATGAGAATTATGTGGTAACATATTTAAAGCATTAACATCAAGCCTAGAACACAGGGGTAGCCAGAAGTGATAATGATTGTATTTAATCAAAGCACTGTCATGTGAAATTGGAAATATTAATGAAAACATGCATCCAGTATAGATGGAGTCGCCATCCTAGTCCCAACTGCCCTCTTACTGAGTGGGCTCCTCAATTCCTGAGACTGACTGACCAATAGCAGAGTACCTGCTCTACTCTGAGCATTAGGGTCATAGACAGTCAAGTTGTCCAAGGGCTTAAAGATCATTTAGCTCAAACATCTGTCTACTCTCTTCTATTTAAACAAAAAATAAACATTTCTCAATTGAAGATTTGTCATTCAATCAATAGGGTTAAGTTTTAAAAATAAAAGTAAGAGATCATGAAGAAACCTAAGAATTTGTCCTGATTTCTTCTTTTCCAGTGCCTCTATCTTCCAACCAACAGCTAGTACTATTAGCTATCCCTCCAAAATGCATTGATAAACTTTCTCATCAATTCTACTACTACCACTCTAGACAAGGCTACAACTCTCTCTCATGTGGGCTTCTGCAACAGGTCCCTAACTAATATTTCTGTTTCCAGTTTTGTCTCCCTATAGTCCATCTAACTACACAGCAGTAGAGTG
Organism: Balaenoptera musculus; assembly: GCF_009873245.2. NCBI lineage: Eukaryota > Metazoa > Chordata > Mammalia > Artiodactyla > Balaenopteridae > Balaenoptera > Balaenoptera musculus. Next base: position 137,159,036 of record NC_045786.1, on the reverse strand, counting down.
ATATTTTTAGAAAATAATTCATAACATGGCAACCTTTTTTTTTTTGATGGAAGGTTAGGTGATGTATAATATAATATAAATTACAGGTGTACAATATAGTGATTCACAATTTTAAAGGTTATGCTCCATTTAGAGTTATTATAAAATATTTGCTATATTCCCCCTGCTGTATAATATATCCTTGTAGCCTATTTTATACATAACAATTTGTACCTCTTAATCTCCTACCCCTATGTTGCCCTGCCCCACTGCCCTTCCCCACTGGTAACCACTAGTTTGTTCTCTATATCTGTGAGTCTGCTTCTTTTTTGTTATATTCACTAGTTTGTTTCATTTTTTAGATTTCACACATATGTCTCTCTCTATTCGACTTATTACACTTAGCATAATACCCTCCAAGTCCAAGCATGTTTCTGCAAATGGCAAAATCTCATTATTTTTTATGGCTGAGTAGTATTCCATTGTATATACATATATACCACATCTTCTTTATCCATTCGTCTGTTGATAGACATTTAGGTTGCTTTCATATACTGGCAATTGTAAGTAATGCTGCTATGAACATTGGGGTCCATGTATCTTTTTGAATTAGTGGGGGTTTTTTCCAGATATATACCCAGGAGTAGAATTGCTGGGTCATATGGCAGTTCTATTTTTAGTTTTTTGAGAAGCCTCCATTTTGTTTTCCATGGTGGCTGCACCAATTTACATTCCTGCCAACAGTGTACAAGGGTTCCCTTTTCTCCACATCCTCGCCTACATTTATTATTTGTGTTCTTGCTGATGATAGCCATTCTGACAGGTGTGAGTTGATGTCTCACTGTGGTTTTGACTTGCATTTCCCTGATGATTAGCGATGTTGAGCATCTTTTCATGTGCCTATTGGCCATCTGCATTTCTTCTTTGGAAAAATGTCTACTCAGGTCTTCTGCCCATTTCTTAATCTGTTTTTTTTTTTTTTGATGTTGAGTTGTATGAACTGTTTATATGTGTTGGATGTTAGCCCCTTATTGGTCATATCATTTGCAAATATTTTCTCCCATTCAGTATGCTGTCTTTTTGTTTGTTGATGGTTTCCTTTGATGTGCAAAATCTTTTAAGTTTAATTATATAGCATTTGCTTATTTTTGTTTTTATTTCTTTGCTTTAGGAGGTGGTTCCAAAAAATATTGCTACAATTTATGTCAAAGAGAGTTCTGCTTATGTTTTCTTCTAGGAGTTTTGTGATATCCAATCTTACATTTAGGTCTTTAATTCATTTTGAGTTTATTTCTGTGTATGGTGTTAGAGAATGTTCTAGTGTCATTCTTTTACACATAGCTGTCCAGTTTTCCCAGCACCACTTATTAAAGAGACTGTCTTTTCTCCATTGTATATTCTTGCCTCCTTTGTTGTAGATTAATTAACCTTAAGTGCATGGGTTTATTTATGGGCTCTCTATTCTGTTCCTTTGATCTATATTTCTGTTTTTGTGCCAGTACCATACTGTTTTGATGACCATAGCTTTGTAGTATAGTCTGACATCAGGGAGCTGATTCCTCCAGCTCTGTTCCTCTCCTCAAGATGTTTTGGATTTTTGGGGTTCTTTGTGTTTCAATACAAATTTTAAAATTATTTGTTCTAATTCTGTGAAAAATGCCATTGGTATATTCATAGGGATTGCATTGAATCTGTAGATTGCCTTTGGTAGTGTAAACATTTTAACAAAATTGATTCTTCCATTCCAAGAATACAGTATATCTTTCCATTTGTTTGTGTCATCTTCAACTTCTTTCATCATTGTCTTATAGTTTTCCAGGTATAGGTCTTTTACCTCCTTAGATAGGTTTATTCCTAGGTGTTTTATTCTTTTTGATGTGACGGTACATGGGATTTTTTCCCTTAATTTCTCTTTCTGATAGTTTGTTGCTAGTATATAGAAACACAATAGATTTCTGTATATTAATTTTGTATCCTGCAACTTTACCAAATTCATTGATGAATTCTAGTAGTTTTCTGGTGGTGTCTTTAGTGTTTTCTATGCACAGTGTCAAGAGTATGGCAAACTCTTAATTGCAAGCTTCTAATAACTTTCTGTGGTACTTAGAGTAAAATCCATACCTGACCATAGCTTACCAGGTCTTATGAGATTAAACACCTGTCCCCCTCATTGTTATTTGTCCCATCGTATGCTTCATTCACCTAATCTAAACATTCACCTTTTGGGGACTTCCCTGGTGGTCCAGTAATTAAGACTCCGCCTTCCAGTGCAGGGGATGCGGGTTCAATCCCTGGTCAGGGAACTAAGATCCCACATGCCGCAGGGCAACTAAGCCTGGGCACAGTAACTACTGAGCCCATGCACTCTGGAGCCCGCTCACCACAACTACAGAGCCCATGCACTCCGGAGCCTGTGTGCCACAACTAGAGAGCCCACATGCTGCAACTACTGAGCCCGCATGCTCTGGAGCTTGTGCACCACAACTGGATGAGAAGCCTGTGCACCACAACTAGAGAGAAGCCCATGCACTGCAGTGAAAGATCCCACATGCCACAACTAAGACCCTATGTAGCCAAAAATAAACAAATAAATAAATATTAAAAAAAGAAAAAAACAGCTCACCTTTTTAACTTCTCAACTCTGCTCCTTACATAGACCTAGCTTATTTCTGACTGATCTTTCTTGACTTAAAGTTTTCTTACAATTTCAGTCTCTATCATATTACTCTATTTTATATTCTTTATCTTGTTTATATCTTTTTATTTATCTTTCTTTCTTGCAGAATGTAAGCTCTTGTTCCCCAACTGTGACCTCAGCACTTGCAGCAGTACCTGGAACAGACAGTGCTTAAATATTTGTTCAACTAATGAATATGTAAATGCTTTACATTTTAATTCATAATACTTTCCTAAATCCCTCACAGATAAACGTTATATTTCATCCATCTATGGATCTCTAGCTGCTGTGGTCCCTGCTCTCATGAAACATATTCTGTGGAGGAGAGACAATGTAAATGAGTAAACAAATGAGGTAACTTTCAGATGGTGAGAAGTACTAGGGAGAACACAGTTTCCTAGGGCTGCTTTTACAAAGTACCAAAAACTGGGTGGCTAAGAACAGCAGAAATGTATTGCCTCACAGTCCTGGTAGCCAGAAGCCCATACTGAAGGTGGCTTGTGGCAGCATAATTCCAATCTTAACCTGGTATTTTCCCTGTGTTAACATAGGGAAACATAGTTAACTTTCCTTTTATACTTGTACTCTCTTCTCAATTAATTTGTAAACATTTCAAGGCGAAAGACCAGGTTGATAGTCTCACATTCCATGTATGTAATGTTCTGACTTAATATATAGCTAGAAGTAAATGGGCCCATTTTATTAGAGAGCAGTCAGCAATAGTAGGAATGAACTTGTTATTCTTATTAGAGTGAATAGATCTTTTAAAATCCCATGCATTCCTACTGTTAACTGACCCCAGAGGAAGCTGGAAATAAATTGTTTATTAAGGGAAGTAACATTTTATGGCCCAGAACTTTGCTTTAAACATATCTAGCATATAAATTTCGATATTAGGAATAGTCACAGTGGTATACACAGAAAAGACTTGTCGAATGGAGCTATAATACAGATATCAAAAAATAAAAACTTCTCAAAAGGACATTCTGTACCTTCAACCTTTCTTTCACCTCTCAGTTAACTAACCTGATAATGGGGTTCTGCTATGTCAGTAATTAGAACTATATTGGAGTAATAAGCCTGCCGTATGTTTCCCTACCATTTCACTGCATTTAGTATGCTATTGCTGAAGTTTGGCTTTATAACTCTTTGGAATGATGTTTACCAAAGATGGGAGACTGAGAAGATGGCACAGTGAGGACTTTTAAGTTTAGAAGCTCACCCTAAGTGTCTGAGAGTAGAATTCCAGTTTTACTTTAGGCTCTCCTGTGACAGTCTTCAGAAGACAACACATTAGCTGCAGAGTTATGCTGTGCTATGGAGTGATTTCCTGCACATCCTAATCAAGGTACTTAAACTCTGAACTCAAACAGCATTGCCAGTTGATAGTTCTACCAGTTGTACATAAGTCTGGAAAGTTAGATAATTTTTTTTTATGTATGCATGCATTTACAGATAGAAAATGTCTTTCATGACATTCTATATATTTGATTATGTTTTCCGGACTTTATGGACCCTCTGTTTTCTCTTGGGATTTTTCTGGACTTTCCAGAAAGTTGTAGAGATATAGGATCTTCTTAAGGAAAATTGACATTTTTGGTACAATTTACTTCTAAAAGGGTTTCTATAGTGTTTGTTGAATCCTCAACGTCTACTGTCTTTCTCGAGGAATTTTGGCAATATACATCAAAAGCTTTAGTGTTTTGCATCCTGTGAATTAATAATTCTATCTTTAGAAATTTATCATAAAGACATAATCATGAACGTGAATAAAGACTTAACTATGTAAATGTTCATCAAAGCTCTGCTTGTAAGAGGGGAAGCATAAGTTGTATTTTGCTGCAAGGCACAGAAACTCATATTAATAGTGTGGAAATAGTCTACTCCTAGTTTGTTTCTGCAATCCGATTGAGAAACTAGGCTCTTTCTATCCTTCTCTGCCATCCTCACTGGGCGGCATTTTTTTAGTCCTCTTTCTGTTGGCCATAAAATTATGGCCACAGATCCAAGCAGCAACCTGGAGAAAATGAAGTAAATGATAAATAAAGCTCTCCATTCAGCATGGGGAGGGGTGATATTTCCCAGAAGTCTCCCTATCTCGGTAGACTTGCCCCTACCTCTCATTGGCCAGAAGTGAGTCATATGGCAAATTTTAGATGCAGGGAGGCTGGGAAAGTAGGTATCTGGAAAAAGAGATAGAATTTCCATGATTTATATGGAACACTCTTCAATCATTTCCTAGGGGATAAATACACTGCAACCCCAAACAAAATCGAGGTTAAATTGACAGGAAAAGGAGAAAATATGGCCATTGTGTAGGTACTAACATTCTTGCCACTCATGTGTGAAATAATTAGGTATAGATGCAATGAAACTTCCAAAGTTATGTTATAAATTTACTTCATACCATGTAAAGTAATTGTTAAATTATAAATATTACAGTTCTCTGTACTTTGGAAGATTAAAAAAAATTCCTGGATTCAAAATATGGAAGGAAGACAGTAAGGCTTTGCACTAAAGTATTCCAAAATTCATCTCTGGGTAGAAGGAATTGTTAGGAATCAGAGTGAGACTAGAGTTTTGGTAGGTAATATTTGACCAGGTAATCAAGTAATACTGGACTTCCATCCCATATTTCAGCCATTCTTCTACACAAATCCTCCAAGGAACAAATTTGTTATCTGGCAGTATATCTGACATCCCAACAAGGTGGTGCCCCATGATAGAGATCTAAATAATCTCTTCTAAATCTAATGCTCACTCAACCCCCATTTCCCTCTACTCCCAAGTCCAGCCTTCATCTTGGGACCTTCTAGATTGTGGTGGCAGAGAAAAGAGAGGGGAACAGACAGGGTCTCATGAAAGGCCTGGATTCAATTACAACTACTGCCTCCTATTTGGAGGTGTGAAGAGGGGAAAAAATTTCATCCAGTGTTTAACTTTTTAAAATATAATGACTCTGACCACTGGAAAATATACCCTAGCAGCATTCCAATCTATAGCCTATAATGTTAAATCTCTGTTTCAGAAAGTGAAAGAGGAGGAAGAGAGGAGAGAAAAAATGTTTCCCTCTCTTGGTCCACAGGATAATTTACATTTCATATGAATCTTCTAAATTTTCTACAATGAACATATTTTAATTCTATAATAATAAAATATTATAATAGCATGACATTTTTGACATGAGTTGCATATTTAATGAGGTGTTATTTCCTGAAAGACTGTTTTCCACTCTTTTAGTTTCATAGGTCATAACTTTTGCTGCAGTAAATAACATGCAGTAGTCAATACTGGGGAAGTGATAGATTTTGCAATTAATATTTACAGCAAAGGGAAATAAATGAAAATTTTATTACTAAAAGGAATAGGATCAGGAAAAGGAATATAAACAAAAAATTAAATGTGATAGAAAAATAATATCTTAGATTTGAAACGAAGCTTAGAAGTCATCTACTTATTCTAATTTTTCACTCTAAAAAAGCAATCACCTCTTGACATATAGTCACTTAAGTTCTGCTTGAATGCTTTCAGTAACACAGCATTCACTATTATTTATATTAGTATAAGTTATATTACCACTGTTTAGTTATTACCAGCCATTTCTTGTGTTGTACCAAAAACTTTTGCTTTAAGATCCCACCTCCTCTCCATCTCATGGTCTAAACTTGCAAACTTCCCGATATGTGTCTGGTGAGATGGATGCAGATGGATCATGTTCTTTCTAAAAGTTTTACATTATTTATTTTTGCTCAAAAGATCATAATTTCTATCTATGATCCTAATAGTATTTAAACCCCCATATTTTCAATGTTAGGTGTAATTCTAATATTCCCTACTCATTCATTAATAGATAATTCTCTTGATTTTCTTCTTATCTGAAGAACTTTTGTTTTTATGTCTTGCAATTTCTGTCTCCCTTTTTATGATACCTTTCCTAATTCTCTATCTGACTTTGTGCCACTTTTTTATTCTCCTTCTTGATGACTTTATTCTATTGGTTGCTATATTACTGTGTGGCTATATCACAATACAAGACAAAAGTATTTAAGTTTCTCTTTCTATAGAATTCTGAATTATTCAGATAGGCCATATGTTACAGAGGTAGTTCTACTATGTTTCATCTGCTCTTAAAGCACAGGTGGAAGTCTCCATGTCTTATACAAATTTGTGTCACCCAGTGCTTAACAGAGAACCTAATTGTAAGGTCTCTACATAGGGTATGCAAGGAAGCATACTATATCCTTCATCTATACTATAAATATTAGCTATATGTGTATATACAATATTGATATAATCAGATATATATGTATATATGATAATGAAAAATTTATAGTGAATCTAGTACACTGGAACTGTTTATCTTTTTGAACCTTTAAGAAGCCTGACTGTAAGCAATACTAAGACCATTGGCTTTCTCATCAGCTGACTCTTGAACTAGTTAATAGTTCTTCCAGAAGCGAGCTTCTTGCTTCTGCTGATAATTTCTTGGGAGTACTGAAAAAAGCATTTTTAAAAAGCTAGTATTACAGAAAAGACTGTTAAGTGAAAGAGTGATTACAAAACTATGGAAACAATAAGAAATTTTGAGTTACAGCCATTCACCAGAGTGCAGGATTGATCTTCTTGCCAAACGTATGCTCTGTCCATCTTGTGCAATTACTGTTTTTTCACATAAATAGGATCATTTTTGGAGTATGCCAAGAAGGATGCTAATCTATGCTTTTACCTATAATTGTGTATTTGCTATTAAAAGACAAATACAAAATTACTTATCTTCATTTTTTCATGCATCATCACACAAATATAAACAGTCTGTCTGGTTTTAATTAGTGATTCACATAAGAAACAAATCGAACTTGAAGAATCTTTTAGATTTTCTGCTACTGAATTTCCATTTACGATGCAGACTCCAGAAGTCACCCATGACTTCTCTTGATGGATTTTATCACAGTTTTAGAAGAATGTAGAATTTATCTGCTGTAATTAAAGATTTTACACTCAGTCTTTTTCCTCCGAGCAAATATTTAAAATTCCAAATATCCACAAAATGTAAATTTTTGTTAGGTCGCCTTTCTTTGAAAGAAATCAGTGAGGAAAAAGGATACCTAAAGGAACATTACCTAGCAAATGAGAAATACACAATTTAGAAAGTGCACTAATGGTATTGCTTTTGTAATTGACATAAAGGCAAAGTGTACAGGAAAGTTTATTGTTTTTGAGGTCACTCACACCTGATTCAAACTCCAGGTTGGTCCATCAATTTCTAGGTATGTAATCTTATGATATTTATTTAGCATCTGCTTCATTCTCCTTATCTCTAAAATGGGGATGATAATATCTATCTTTTAACATTGTAATGAAAATTAAATAGAAACATGTATATGAAACACTTAGCTTAATGTCTGACATATATATTTTTATTATTATTATTAATGTAAAATATAGTTTCTCTTCAATTCAACATTCTATTGGAAGATCTAGCCAGAGAAATTGGAGAAGTAAAAAAAAAAAAAACAAACATAAAAGACATCCAAATTAGAAAAGAAGATGTAAAATGGTTTCTGTTCACAGACGACATAATCTTATATGTAGAAACCCTAAATATTCCACAACAAAGTTAGAGATAATAAACAAATTCAGAAAGTTGTAGGATATAAAATCAGCATGCAAAAATCAGTTGCATTTCTATACATTAACAATGAGCAATCCAAAAAGGATATTAAGAAACAATTTCATAAAAATAACATCAAAAAGAATAAAATACTTAAGAATAAATTTAACCAGGGTGGAAAAGACTTGTACACTGCAAACTACAAAACATTCCTGCAATATATTAAAGAAGACATAAAAATAAACTTAAAAAGTCCCACATTCATGGATTGGAAGACTTAATATTTTTAAGATGGCAATACGACCCAAAGCCAGCAGAGGATTCAAAGCAATTCCTAACAAAATATCAACAATGTTTTTGCATAAATAGAAAAATCTATCCTTAAGTTCATTTGTGATTTCAAGGAACCCCACATAGCCAAAACAATCTTGAAAAAGATAAAGTTGGAGAACTCATACTTCTTGAATTCAGAACTTGCTACAAAGCTACCATAACAAACAGCATGATTCTAGCATGGGAAACAGATACATAGATAAATGAAATCAAATAGAGAGTCAAGAAATAAACTATTGCATATATGGTCAACTGATTTTTGACAAGGGTGTCAAGACCATTAACAAAGAAAGGATAGTCTTTTCAACAAAGGGTGCTGGGAAAGCTAGATATCCACATGTAAAAGACTGAAATTATACCCTTACTTCATACCATATACAAAAATTAACTCAAAATGGACTAAAATCTCAATTGAAGAACTAAAACTGTGACAACTTTATTAAAAACAAAAACCTAGAGGAAAATATTCATGATATTTGATTTGCCAATGATTTCAACATTGTCATAAAGTACAAGCAACAAAAGAAAAGTAGATAAACTGGACTTCATTAAAATTTAACACTTTTGTCCATTAAATGACATTATCTAGAGAGTGAAAAAGCTGCCCGCAGAATGAGAGGAAATATCTGCAAAGCATTTATTTGATAAGGGATTGATGTCCAGAATAGATAAAGAACTCCTATAAGTCAGCAACTACTAAAAAATAAACAATTTAATTTAAAAAATACATAAGGACTTGAAAAGACATTTCTCCAAGGAGCATATGCAAATGACCAGTGAGCACATGGAAATATCTCAACATTATTAACCATTGGGTAAATTAAAATTAAAATCACAACGAGATACTACTTCACACTCATTAGCATGGCTATTATAAAAAACAGGAAAATAAACATCGGTGAAGATGCTGGAGAAACTGGAAATCTTGTGCATTCTTGAAGGGATATAAAATGGTTCAGCCACTGTGCAAAACAGTTTGGTGGGTCCTCATAAAGCTAAAATAGAAGAATTACTATATGATACAGCAATTCCACTTCTCATTATATACTTAAAAGCTTTATTCAAACAGATACTTGAATGCCTATGTTCATAGCAGCATTATTCACAATAGCCAAAACGTTGAAAACAACCCAAATATCCACAACAGGTAAATGGATAAACAAAATGTGGCATATACATATAAAGGAATGAAATGGTTAAAAGGGATAAAATTCTGATACATGCTACAACTTGGATGAGCCTTGAGAACATTTTGCTAAGTGAAAGAAAGCCAGACACAAAAAAACAATCGTATAATTCCACATATATAGGGTACCTAGAATAGGCAAATTCTTAGAGACAGAAAGTAAAACAGATGTTATTCGGGGCTGTGGGGTGGGGAGAATGGAGAGTTATTGTTTAATGGGTACAGAGATCCTCTTTGGGATTATGAAAAAGTTATAGAGTTAGATGGTGGTGATAGTTGCACAACATTGTGAATGTACTTAATGCCACTGAACTTTACACTTTAGATTGGTTAAGATGGTAAATCTTATTTTATGTATATTTTAGCACAATAAAATATTTTCAAGGAACAGGATACAAAAAGATATCCCATATATACACTAATCAATAGAAAGCTGGAGTAGATATATTCTGTCAGAAAAGTTTATATTGAATCAAGTAAAATTACCAGGAGTAAAGAAGGAAATTACAGTTATCCCTTGAACAACATGGGCGTTAGGGGCACCAACCCCAGCACAGTCAAAAATCCACATATAACTTTACAGTCGGCCCTCCATAAATTCAACCAAATGTGGATTATGGAGTATGTATTTATTGAAAATATTGCATATAAGTTGACCCACACAGTTCAAATCCCTGTTGTTCAAGGGTCAACTGTACATACAATCAAAAGGTCAAGTCAGCAAAAAAACACAAAAATCCTAAATGTGTTTGCATATAGCACATACCAATAGAATTTCAAACTAGAGGAAACAAAAACTGATAGAACTAAAAGGAGATATAAACAAACCAACAATTATAGTTGGGAGATTCAAAACCCCTTTCTCAGTAACCAATAGAAAGTCAATAGGCTATAGATAAAGAACCAGATAACACCAGTAACCAACACACATGGCATTTTGAAAACACCCCAAACCAACAGAAGAATAAATATTATTCTCAAATCCTATGGATCGTTTGCTGAAATAGAGAAGAAAAAAAGACAAACTATATCTTAAAACAAAATTACTATATCATGTATTCGTAAATTTATGGATCCTCAAAGTACTCAAGATATATCCCAGAATGATAATGGCTCATTATATTTCTTAAAGATCAAATCAAATCTTTATAAAACCCAAGAATGAAGAAATGCCACTGTCATATTTTCCCAAATTTATTAATACTATTCACATACTATATTACTTTCCTTGAGTGGCCAAATATCGACCCATTTAGAACACATGTTCTCAAACTTTAACATGCCTCAGAATCACCTGAAAGGCTTATTACAACCCTATTTGCTGCACCCTACTTCCAGAGTTTCTAATTCAGTAGGTCTGGGGTGAGGCCCAAGAATCTGCAATGCTGACCAAATTCCCAAGTGAGGCTGAGGCTGCTGATCCAAGAACCACACTTGGAGAACCTCTGCTTTGGAAGATTAGAGCCAAGTTGTTCCAAATTTATATAGCCGTTTCACTATAATCTATAAAAGCATTCTTTGACTTTCTTACGATCAGGTGGCAAAAATTATACATTACAAAAACGAATTAAGACCAAAATCGTCATAATGTTTTCAAATAGATGTTATTTTGAAATAAAATATTATATTAGAAATACTAGGGGGCTTCCCTGGTGGCGCAGCGGTTGAGAATCTGCCTGCTAATGCAGGGGACACGGGTTCGCGCCCTGGTCTGGGAAGATCCCACATGCCGCGGAGCAACTAGGCCCGTGAGCCACAACTACTGAGCCTGCGCGTCTGGAGCCTGTGCTCCGCAACAAAAGAGGCCACAATAGTGAGAGGCCCGCGCACCGTGATGAAGAGTAGCCCCCGCTTGCCGCAACTACAGGAAGCCCTAGCACAGAAACGAAGACCCAACATAGTAATGAATCAATCAATAAATAAATCTTAAAAAAAAAAAAAAAAAAGAAATACTATACTGAGAAAATATGTAGTTTATTTTACTCAGACTAGAATCTGATAAAACTCTTATACAGATCAATTTTGTAATACTTATCAATATTATATTTAAATGATTAACTAATTGCATACCTAATATCTCTTTTCTCCACTTGATTTCTCTCACTTACCCATAAGGGCAAGGACTATCCTCTCCTCTATAGTTTACTGTTGTATCTCTATTGCCTAGCGCAATGTGTAATACATAACAGGTATTTTTAAAATAATTGTTGAATAAATAAATTTTTTAAAACTACTATATCTTAAACCAAACATTAACCAAATTTAACATAATTGAAATCATGCAAATTATGTTCTCTGACCATAATGGAATTCAACAAGAACTTAATTACAGAAAGATAACAAGAAAATCTCCAAATACTTGAAAATTAAACAACATATCTAAATGATACATGGATTAAAAAGGAAGTCACAGGAAAATTAGAAAATATTTGGAACTGAATGAGTATGAAAGTCCAAATAAATGAAAGTTTGTGGGATGTATCTCAGGCAGTGCTTAGAGGTAAATTTATACCCTTAAATGCTTATATTAGAAAAGAAGCAAGATCGCAACTGAATAATCTATTTTTTCACCTTAAAAACTGAAAAATGTAAAATAACCCAGAGTAAGTAGAAGAAAGGAAATAATAAAAACCAAATCTATTCAATAAAATTGAAAAGAGAAACTCAGTGACCCAAGGATGATTCGTTGAAAATATCAATAGAGAAAATCAGTGAAACCCAAAGATGATTCTTTGAAAACATCAATAATAATAATAAATTAATGCTAACTTCTGCCAAGACATACAAGTAAACTATAGACAAGTATTTCTCTTAAGTACAGACACAAAAAATCTTCAATAATATACTAGCAAATCTAATCTAATTACATATAGAAAAAGGAGTACAACATAACTGAATGATGTTTATTCCAGGAACGGAAAGTTTGTTCAATGTTTGAAAGTCAGTCAATGTAACCCACCATATTAACGCAATAAAGAAAAAAAATCACATAATGATATCAATTGATACAGAAAAAGAATTTGACAAAATTCAACATCTATTCCCTCATCACAAAAACTCATCAAACTGGGAATATAAGGTACTTCCTCAACTTGATAAACAACATCTACAAAAACCTACCACAAATATCACTTAATAGTAAGAAACTGAATGTGTTCACTCTAACATTGTGAATAAAGCCAACTGTCTACCCTCACCACTACTAGTCAACATTATAAGTCATAGTCAGTACAATAAGGTAGAGAAAATAAGGTAGAGAAAATTTAAGAAATTAAAAGCATATATATCAGAAATAAAGAAATATAACTGTCCCTATTCACAGATTACATGATTGTCTAGGTGAAAATGTTCATGGAATCTATCAAAAAGTTTCTAGAACTAATAAATGTTTTGGAAAGCAGCAGGGCGTAAGGTCAACACACAAATATCAATCTTATTTCTATGTACTAGCAATGAATAACTGGAAAATGAAATTTTGAAAAATAGTATAACTTACATTAACACCAAAACTTGAAATTTTTAGGTATAAATCTACCAAAACATGTGCAGGCTCTCTATGCATAATGCTACGAATCACTAATGAAACAATTCAAGGATGATGTAAGTATATCAAAGGTATACTATGTCTTGGATTGAAATACTTAAAATAGTTAAGATGATCTTACAATTTTCTTTGTCAATAACACCTCAGCAAAGCTGAAAAAAAAATAGTTAAGATGTCAATTTTCCCCAAACTAATCTACTTATTGAAGAAAAATCCCAACAGCAATTTTTGTAGATAGATACTAGACAAGTTGATTCAAAAATTTATAGGGAAAGGTAAAAAAATAGAATAACCAAAGTAATTTTGAAAAAGAAAAATAAAGTCAAATGACTCACATTACCCAATTTAAACACATATAAAAGTCTAAATAATCAATACAGCATGGTCCTGGTGAATGAGCAGATACAGATATCAACAGAGCAGATAGATGTTTCATTGAAACATAGAATCCATAAATAGTTCCTCATAAATATGACCAACTGATATTTTATTGTGGGAAAATACACATGAAGTTAATCACATTTATGCTTTTAAATGTACAATTCAGAAGAATTCAGTTCCTTTGGCCAATTGATTTTTGACAAAGTTGCAAAGGCAATTTCATACATAATATATTGTCTTTTTGACAAATGGTGTTGGGATAATTTGGCATGCAAAAAAACAATCTTGACTCAAACCTCATCCCTTATACAAAAAATAATTCAAAATGAACTATAGAACTAAATTCAAAACATAAAACTATAATAAAACTTTAAAATAGGAGAAAATCTTTATTACTGGGATTTAGGTTAAAAGTTCCCAGACACGATTTTAAAAGAACAGTCCATCAAAGAGAAAAAAAGATTGCCAAATTAAACTTCATCGTAATTAACATTTTTTTCAGTGGATACACTGCTGTGAATAAGCAATGAAATACTGCTAAGAGAATAAAAAGACAAACTGCAGACTGGGAAAAATATTTGCAAATCTGATCTCCAAAAAAACATGTGTATCCAGAATACATAAAAAATCAGTAAAGAACTCTCATATCTCAACAGAAAGGAAAAAAACAACCCAACTAACAAATGGGCAAAAGGCTTGAAAAAACACTTTATCCAAGAGAATATACAAATGGAAAATAAGAACATTAAAAGTATCACATGCTAACCAGAAACATAGATGAAAAAGGAATTCTGGGAACTTTAGTTCAGCATGACCAAGTTGGCACATAACAAAAACATCACAATTGTTAAGTAGTATTCTATGGTATGGATATACCACAATTTGTTCTTCCATTTGACAATTGACAGATATTAGGGATCTTTTCACTTTTAGACTTTGATGAATAAAATGGCCTCAGAATTTTTTGTTCAAGTGTTTTGATTGAGCTGTGTTTTAATTACTCTTGGGCAAATATCTAGGCATGGGATTCCTGGATTCTATAAATGTATATTTAACTTCACAAGAAACTGCCAAACTGTTTGTAAAGTAGCTGTACCATTTTGCATTTCTAGCAACATTTATTCAACATTCTTGCCAACCCTTCACATTGTCAGTCTTCTTGATTACAGTCATTCTAGTGAGTGTCTAGTGGTATTTCATTGCAGCTTTAATTCATACTTCCTTAATAGTTAATAGTGTTGGTAATCTTTTTATGTACTTATCTGCCATCTGAACTTCTTTTCTGAGGGTCTTTTCAAGTATTTTGGCCATTTGTTTTGGATTGCTATCTCATATTATTCAGTTGTAAGACTTCTTTATATTTTAAGGGCATCTTTTAAAAATAAACTTCCTACTTTATAATAGGTTTAGATTTACAGAAAACTTGCAAAGAGAGTACAGAGAGTTCCCATATATCCCCCACCTAGACTCTGCCATTATTAACATCTTACTTTTAGTATGGTACATTTGTCACAATTAATGAACTGACATATTAACTAAAATCTATATTTTATTCATAT
Source organism: Balaenoptera musculus (assembly GCF_009873245.2). Lineage (NCBI taxonomy): Eukaryota > Metazoa > Chordata > Mammalia > Artiodactyla > Balaenopteridae > Balaenoptera > Balaenoptera musculus. Next base: position 137,143,766 of record NC_045786.1, on the reverse strand, counting down.
TTCCTTAGTTTTTCTTAATGTCCTTTTTCTGTTCCATGTCCAGTTGAGGATTCCACATTACACTCAGTCATCATGTGTCTCTTTTGTTCCACTGAGTGTTTACAGTTTCTCAGACTTTCCTTGTTTTTGATAACCTTGATAGTTTTGAGGAGTACTGGTTAGGTATTTTGCAGAATGTCCCTCAATTGAGATTTGTCTGATTTTTATATCATGATCACACACGGGTTATGGATTCATTTGAAAATGCCTTTATTCCCCCTTTCTGAAGGATATTTCCCTGGACATAAAACGTGCCATTGGCAGTTCTTTCTTTTTCATAACTTTAAAAATGTTGTGTCACTTCCTCCTGGTCTCCATTTAAATCGGTGTTCTCCTATAGATACTGTGGGCTTTTTTCAGGCTGGTTGTTATCTTTGTCTTTAGCTCTCTAAAATTTAATGATGATGTATCTTGGTTTATCCTATTTGAAATTAGTTTGGTTTCTTGAATCTGTAGGTTTATGTCTTTTGCCAAATATGGGAAGTTTTCAGCTGTTATTTCTTTGAATAATTTTTCAGTTCAACTCTCTTTCTTCTCCTTCTGGCACTCTAATGATATAAACATTAACTTTTTTGTTATTGTTCCAAAGGTCCCTGAGACTCTGTTCATTTTTAGAAAATTTATTTTCTCTCTGTTGTTCAAACTGGGTAAATTCTATTATTGCATGCTCAAGTTCATTGATTCCATTCTCTGTCATCTCCATTCCATTATTTATCAAGTTTTTAAATTTTGGTATTTATATTTTTTAGCTCTACAGTTTATATTATTTTTTATAGTTTCTATTACTTTGCTAAGATTTTCCAATTTTTAATGTATTTCAAAACAATATGTAACTGTTTATTAAAGCATTTTAATGATGGCAGCTTTGAAATCTTATCAGATAATTCCAACAATTAAATCATCTCCTGGTTCTTGGTATGTGATTTTTATCTACTGTCTCTTGGATATTTTGGATGTTATGTTGAGAGACTATGGATTCTATTTTTTTATCATCTTTTATTAGTAGGCAGTCTTCATGTTGAAGTATAGCACTAGGGCCAATTGGGTATGTATAGTCAACTCCTCGCCCTTTGATATCAGAAGAGGGGAGGGGGAAACAGAATGCCAGCTAGCCCTGCTTCCCACACCTCCTTCTACTTCGTTGATGAATAATTGGATAGTATCTTAGTCACCCCCTTGGCCCTAAATGGGTGCGGGAGTAAAGCCTGACGGTGCCGAGTCCCACCTCACACTGCTTTGCTAAGCCGGTTGCTGCTGGGTGGAAATAGAAGTTCAGTTGCTGCTGAACCCCACTGACAGCACCTTGCTGGGGAAATTGGAGCACAGCTTTCTGTAGGCCAGCAAGGATGTAACAGCAGCTTCCTGCTTGGCTCATCACAGCATAGGGCAGGGGAATCAGAGTGCTGCCTGCTTCTGTTGGACTGGGGAGTGGGTGAAAGATTAATTTCCACTTGGTCTTTCTGAAACGATAGTGGGTGGGGGTGAACTTTTTCCATTGGTATTTGGTTGGAGTAGGGTGGGAATTGCCAATAAGTTTATTCTTGTTGGGTCACCCTATTGTGGGCCCTTAAACTAGAGGTAAGGGTTTACTTGAAGCCTTTTTAACTGTGCCTATTGGCTTTCAGAGTTGGAGGCTTCTGCAACACTCTGTCCAGAGATGTATAGAAGGCAATGAGGAAACAGAAGAACTCACCACTGTTGTTCCTCAAGTCCCCAGAAGCCTAGGCTGTCCACCTTCTTTTTTTCCACCCTTCAAACTTTCTTTGCTTGTTGTGTTATCCTGTCTGGGATTTCTCAGTTGTTCCAGTTGATTTTTGATACAGCGATCCAAACAATTCAATGGAACAATTCAATAAAAATTCAACCATTTGCAACTAATGGTTTTGAGTATGATTTTGTATCACTGAATATACGTATGAAAAAAGTAAACCTCAACTCCAACGTCTCACTATATACAAAAAAAGAAGTTTGAGAAAGATTATTGACCTAAAACTAAAAGCTAACTTTATATAACTTCTAGAAAAAAGACATGAGAATGAGAATATCTTTGTGACCTGGGGTTAGGTAAACATCTCTTAAGCAGACACAGAAAGCAACCATAAAAGAAAAAAATCTTTTTTTGATTATACTTAATCAAAATTTAAACTTCTACTCATAAAAATAGAGCTTTAAGAAAATGAACCAGCAAATATTTATATAACATATATATGACAAATTATATGCAGAATACACTAAGAATTCTTATAAGTCAAGAATAGACAAAATCCAGTTTTAAAAACATATAAAGGACTTGATAAAGATGATACATGAATGCCCAATAAGCACAGGCAAGCTTGTATTAGTTTTCAGGACATTAGCTATTAAAACCATAATAGTATGTCACTTCAAGTCCCTAGAATGGCTAAAATTAAAAAGACTGTCAGTACCAAACTTTGGGGAGATTGGATAACAACGGAAACTCTTATATGTTATTTATGTTATTAGTGGGAGAGTAAAATGATAAAAAACAGAGAATTGGAAAACAGTTTGGAAGTTTCTTTTAAGGTTAAATATACTACTACTCTATGATCCAACAATTTCAGTCCTAGGCATTTACCCAAGAGAAATAAAAACCTGTCCACATAGATACTTGTACAAGAATGTTCCAGCAGCTTTATTCACAGTAGTAATAAAACTGGAAACCATGTAAATATTTATCAGCAGTAAAATAATCAAATTCTTGTTTAATCATGCAATGGACTGCTTCTTAACAACAATAAAAAAATTACACACAACAATGTGCAAGAATCTCATAAACATTATACCAAAGGAAATAAGTCAGATCTAAAGACTGCATGCTGTGTGTGATTCCATTTATACGAAACCCTAGAACAGGCAAAACAAATCAGAAAAATAGTTGCTTTTAATGGGGAGAAATTACACAGGAAGAGCATGAGAGAATAGTCTGAAGTAAGGAAAATGTTTTATATTTTAACATGAGTATGAGTTACCCAGGTGTATGCCTTCTTCAAAACTACTAGATTTGTACACTTAAGACAGAGGCATGCCACTGTATGTAAATTTCATTTCCAAAGAAAAAAGAACTGTAATTAAATTTTGAAATAGAGAATTTTTCCCAGCTTACCCTTCCCACTCCCCATGGGAGGGAGACTCAAGAGGGAGGAGATATGGGGATATATGTATATGTATAGCTGATTCACTTTGTTATAAAGCAGAAACTAACACACCATTGTAAAGCAATTATAATCCAATAAAGATGTTAAATATAAAATGGAGAATTTTTAAATGTTACGACAATGGGTTGGAAGTTCCTGTTTAAAGTCGCTGAGGTAAGTTTAGGGCGAAAGAAGAACATGCTACAAATTTTTCAATGAGAAAAATGTCTATTAATCTCATTCCATCAAAAAGTAATCTGGAAAGAAAAATGTGAATATATTAAAAAGGATATATGCTGACAGACAAGCATTTACCTCTCAGATTTGTGTGAAGATAGTCCTTCTAGTCTGAACTGGCTCACCTCATCTGACAATTCTGTTGCCAATAATGATGAAAGTGCTGTCAAAGTTTGGAAGAGGAAAACAGATTGTACATGGAAGGTGGGTTGGTCCAACAAAAGACTGAAGAGCCCTGGCCTCAGGAGCTATTTCCTCCAGAGCCCTTTTCAAATATGCTTCATGTGTTAATTTTCATTTGGAGATGGAAGAGCAATGTACTGCTAACAATCTGTGTCTGTCAAAATCTTCTCTTTGTTATGCTGAGTAACAGTGAAAAAGGTCTTTTACTTAGACCTACAGGTTGTTGATTAGATGAAAACGTTTCCTAGATCTAAAAGCTGTTGAATATTTTGTGGGAAAAATAAACAGTTTATTAGAATCTCCAATTTCTCAAATAGTGTACTTACTTAGCTGCAATGCTATCTCATGCTTTGGGACTGGGTAGACCATCTCAGGAAGGACATTTTAGCTCTGGGATTATTAAGCATTTTTTAAAATATTTCCAGTCCTCATAAATATTTGTTGTGATAATCAGAATTTCATCTTCTCCCTTAGATACAATTCAGCAGATTATTTTTATACTTTGAAGCATCAATGCAAAAATTCACTGTCAGAGTGTCACTTAAGACTAAACAGCACACTACAAAGGCCATGGAGTAATATTTTAACAACTGATCTATTTCTTGACATTACTTCTAGCTGTGCTGCTAATATACATTGCCCTCAAGTCCAAATCAAAAACTGAATCATGAGTAAATATTTGAAATAACCACCAAAATGTGGTACATGGGTCACAATTTTACCCTCTAAATGTGCCACTAGTAAATTTTACTCTCTGAATGTGCTACTAGTAAGTTGAAGACAAGTGTGGGTTGTCCCTGGAAGTTCTCTTTGCTATGTTTTGCATTTTTTTGTTCTGACATAGAACTAGTTCTTATTAACGGTAACAATAGTGCATTAGATGATATTGAAATTTAACTTTCCGTCATATTCCCATTAAAGTGACATTTCTAGTCAATTCTTTGTTCTTATGAAACATTCGGTTTTTATAAGGATGAGCTTAACTTGAACCATTATAACACTGCTAACATTATAATGCTGCTAATAATTGTAATGGGAAATGCTATAACCTTTTATAATTGTTACATTATAGTTAACATGCTGAACCACAGATAATAAGTAATAAAAATTAGATGGTAGATGTAGCCATTATTTATTATTATTTTGCATTGGGGAGAATCCAGTTTGTAATATACAAAGTTTATCTGAACAGGAACTTGCAGTGGCAGTGTACTATGCTATGAGTTAAAAATGCTATCATCTCAAGGACCTTCAGAAATATTGTAAATTCTAGAGGATTCTAAAATGTATTTTAATTTTTAATATATGAAAGTAAACTTCTTATGATAAAGCATTGTTTATTAGAAGGATACAAAGTAGCGCAGGAGATTTCATGTCAATATATTAGTCTGGCCCACAGCCTGAAACTTGGCTTCAGAAAGTGCTGGAGGCTGTGAGAGGAAGACGTGAAAACCAGGCTCCACGAAGTCCTGAAACTGACATTCCCTTCACCTGCCAGGAGCTTCAGTTTCTCCCTCGGCTGACTTTGGTTTTCAGCATGAATAAAGGCAGAGTTTTTCTTGTCGGTAATAGAAGAACATTTTCTCCACTTCTTATTTATATACTTTGTTTTGGATGGCAGAAAATGAGTTAAGTAGTATATCCTAGGTTTCAGATGTGAAAGCAGCTTCTGAAGGAAATTACCATCATGAGGCTTCTTTCCTGTGTAGCAAATCCATATTCTTTTCAATCTGTATTTAAACACATGATATAATAGTCACCTTATGGTAATTCTTTAAATGATTGCAAGCAGCTGGAGTCTTTCAAGTTCTAATGTGCTTAAATATACAATAACTCTGGCAGTGATCAAGCTAAATATGGTAGAAATAAAATAACATAAGAAACTATATTTACAATCATTTCAAAGCTCTAACTAGAATTAGAATGATGGAAGAGAAACTCTAAACTTACTCTTGCAGCTTTCTCTAACTTTGTAGAACAAAACTCTGAACTCTCACCTAAAGGGTAAACCCACCTGATGTGAGATGCTTTTAATTAGATTGAGCCAGACCCCAGAGTGGGTCAGGAAGGAAAAAAGAGGAAAAATCTTCCTCAGAGCTTTTCTTCTACCACTGTTCTCCTGAATAGGCCTAGAAAATAGTCCAAACTTTCTCCCTGGGACAAAAACATAAAGACATATCTTGTTTTTGAAAATAGTGCATGGTCTTTACATGATTTTCAACTCAATTCAACCCTCTTTGAGTACTATTCCATGCTAGGTACATATGTTAGGCCCCAAACCTGGGCCCTAAATATGAAAAAGACACAATTCCTGGGCCTAAAGAATTTAGTCCATTATGGGAGACGAACCCTTTAGTACTAACTATAAAGCAAAGCGATGGCGATGTTTGAAAAAAGCAAAAATGCATGTCTATGGTATCCCAAACGACTTCATCAGCCATCATTCATTTAAAGGCTTTTGCCTTTGTCATACTGTTTTTATGTTAATGGAAGGATTTATGAGGCTGTGATAGAGAAAAAAAAAATGTTAAAGGCATACTTATACAGAGCTAACAATATCTCCTTTGTCAATAACAAATCTAGGTAATTTTAGTTCCTGCTCAATTATGCAAAAGGAAATTGATAGAAAACAGTACAAAACATAGATGTGAAAAATACAGAGTAACTCAAGGAGATGGAAATGGAGCGGATTATTCAGACTTCAAACAGGACTGCTAACAAAGATGGCTTTGGTTTCTTGCCACTTCCTTTAGAGCTAGAGAGAACAAGATGATTTTACGTATTGGAAGTATAAATTGCTTGTACATAGATTTCCCCTTTTCATCCTCAGATTGGATGAAAGGAAAACTTCCTTAACTGATGGAGAGGCAGTAATAGGTTCAGTCTGATGGATATTATTTGAATTTCCCCTGTTTTCTTCATAGCCCCTTGCCTAGTTTCTAGGGAGAGAGAAAGAAATTTAGAAATTTAAAAAGCTATTTTACTAAATCAGTAATGTTTTAGAAACCCTTTATCTCAAGGTAACACAGAAGGGTTAGAGAGGCTTACCTCCCTCCTGTGTCACAGAACCCCCCTGAAACTTTGGCACCTCATGTTCTTCAGTTTTTCATTGACAGTACCAGGCAAAGAGTGATATCCACAGGGGCCATGAAAAGGTCTACTGGGGCAGACATTTGTGCGTACCCGAGAAACCCTCCCTGGAGATACCCAGAAATAAAGGATTTTGATTGTGAGGAGGGGGAAATCTTTTCAAAGGGCCTGAATATCATGCATCAGAAAGTGTGAGCAAGTCCCAATTAAATCTGAGTTATTACTACATATGTGACTCTTTACCTGCCCAGATGTTAATGAGGCTTGGGGCATTTTGGTTATAAAAATAATTGGAAACCATATTAATTTTGTAGGGCTGCCATAACAAATTACTACAAATTGCGTGGCTCAAAACAACAGAAATTTATTCTCTCACAGTTTTGGAGGCTTGAAGTCTAAAATTAAGATGTCGGTAAGATTGTTTTCTTCTGGAGGCTCTGAGGGAGAATTTGTTCCAGGCCTCTCTCCCAGGCCTTCTCGGCCAGCAATCATTGGCATTCTTTGGCTTGTGAAGGCATCACTCCAATCTCTGCCTCTGTCTTCACATGGTGTCCTTCCTCTGTGGAAATCTCTGTGTGTCCTCTCTTATTGGACACAAGTCATTGGATTTAGGGCCCACACTAATCCAGAATGACTTCACTTTATCTAATGATTTCTGCAAAAATCCCTATTTCCAGATAAGGTTGAATTTAGAGTGTCATCTGTGTTATATGGACACTGATTTCTATCTTTTGTGAGAATATTTATATATTTAAGGTCCTAACTTAAGCAGTAACACTGAGTCCTCAGAGGGAGTAAATGTCTGCAGCAAGTCACGGTTGAAACAGAAACCAGCAAAAAGCATCTTCATACTTGATCTACAAGGTAGATTTATTATAGGAAATTCTACTTTTAGTTAATTATTTCAAATGACATTCTTCTTGGTGCACATTCAGAAATCCAGAATGTCTTTCATGTAGAATTCCATTGTTATTATGCTTAATTTAGAATGACTCCTGATAAGTCAATTCATTAAAAAATGGAAAATAAAGGTCATATCATACTTCAGAAGAAGGGTCCAGAAAAACTGCCTGATCAAGGGTTTGGAAGAACAATGGCTAGTGAAAGTCAAACATGACAAAATCAAATAAAAGATAACAGGGAGTCTGAGAATCTAAAGCCTGCTTTCAGTTGGCATAGTTTTCCTTTCATCCAATCTGAGGATGAAAAGGGGAAATCTATGTACAAGCAATTTATACTTCCAATACGTAAAATCATCTTGTTCTCTCTAGCTCTAAAGGAAGTGGCAAGAAACCAAAGCCATCTTTGTTAGCAGTCCTGTTTGAAGTCTGAATAATCCGCTCCATTTCCATCTCCTTGAGTTACTCTGTATTATTCACATCTATGTTTTGTACTGTTTTCTATCAATTTCCTTTTGCATAATTGAGCAGGAACTAAAATTACCTAGATTTGTTATTGACAAAGGAGATATTGCTAGCTCTGTATAAGTATGCCTTTAACATTTTTTTTTTCTCTATCACAGCCTCATAAATCCTTCCATTAACATAAAAACAGTATGACAAAGGCAAAAGCCTTTAAATGAATGATGGCTGATGAAGTCGTTTGGGATACCATAGACATGCATTTTTGCTTTTTTCAAACATCGCCATCGCTTTGCTTTATAGTTAGTACTAAAGGGTTCGTCTCCCATAATGGACTAAATTCTTTAGGCCCAGGAATTGTGTCTTTTTCATATTTAGGGCCCAGGTTTGGGGCCTAACATATGTACCTAGCATGGAATAGTACTCAAAGAGGGTTGAATTGAGTTGAAAATCATGTAAAGACCATGCACTATTTTCAAAAACAAGATATGTCTTTATGTTTTTGTCCCAGGGAGAAAGTTTGGACTATTTTCTAGGCCTATTCAGGAGAACAGTGGTAGAAGAAAAGCTCTGAGGAAGATTTTTCCTCTTTTTTCCTTCCTGACCCACTCTGGGGTCTGGCTCAATCTAATTAAAAGCATCTCACATCAGGTGGGTTTACCCTTTAGGTGAGAGTTCAGAGTTTTGTTCTACAAAGTTAGAGAAAGCTGCAAGAGTAAGTTTAGAGTTTCTCTTCCATCATTCTAATTCTAGTTAGAGCTTTGAAATGATTGTAAATATAGTTTCTTATGTTATTTTATTTCTACCATATTTAGCTTGATCACTTCCAGAGTTATTGTATATTTAAGCACATTAGAACTTGAAAGACTCCAGCTGCTTGCAATCATTTAAAGAATTACCATAAGGTGACTATTATATCACGTGTTTAAATACAGCAAATAGATCTTGGTTAGTCCACCTGCCAATTCAAGTGTTTCCAAATTTTAACTATGGATGAATGACATGAAATCCTTCCTGAATGTCTGGGTGATTCTAGAGTAAATCTAACTTTTCCTTTCCTCAAAAGAAAATGTTTTCGAACTCTCTATTATTTTCCATGTTTTCTCCTCTCATGACATTCTGTAGAGGTTCTGATATAATATTGTGACAGGTTTTTTTTCAACCTGCCCCTTTTCTCAGGGCCAGTGGGGGGTGGAAGCTGAGTGAAGAGAAAAAAAGTAGGTCAGCTCTTTCAAAAAAAGTAGCAGCCATTAAAAGTAAATATCACCCCAGCTACAAGCTCAGGTGCTGACATTCACTCACATCAGCTGCCCCTCTGCTCCTCCACAGCAAACTTGAGAGCTATTGTTACTGACCAGGGAATATTTCCTGTGTAACAGTCAGTCTTGCTGATTTGTTCTCATATCAGGTACTGCTAGACATGATGGAAAATATGCTAAAGAGATCACAGTTCTGTACTGAATTTTATAATTTTAACAAATCCCTCTCAGTGTATAGCAGTTGGGAAGAATAGACTATATGTGGTCGTGGTGGGTAACACTGGGATAGGCCTGAAAGTGTAAAGGTGTCCTGGAGGAAGCTCCAAGGCTTTGATCCTTCTTTTCAGTTTCTACAGTATTTGATTCTGACCCTGTCTCTTCTTAATTCCAATCTCTAGGCTCTGTGTAGTAATGACCACCATTTGTTTTGTATTTTTGTCTGTTTGTTTTAATTGAAATTTTTATCGAGATATTTGAAGATTCATGTGCAGTTATTTTTTCTTTATAGGTTTCTTTTATAATTTATTCTTTAAAAGTTATTTTTTTCATCTTTATTGGATTACAATTGCTTTACAATGTTGTGTTAGTTTCTACTATAAAACAAAGTGAATCAGCTGTACGTATACATATATCCCCTCCCTCTTGAGCCGCCCTCCCACCCTCCCCGTTCTACCCCTCTGTATCATGCAGTCCTCTCTAGGGTTTGAGTCTCATTTCTCTCTAATAGTTCTTCCAAAAGGTCATGGCACATGGAGCTCTCTGTCCACACTTGAAAACAAAGGTTGCCTGAGGGGTTTGGGCACCTATCTTTCATTTCTACCTTTATCCCCATTCTTCATCTTGTTTGTTCCTTGTTTCTGTGTGCCTGAATTCTCACTTTCTCTCTAGCCCCTTGGACTCATTTAAAAGAGCTGTCTCACAGGTTTTCTTTCTTCCCCAGGACCTTCTGTCTTGTACATCTCCTCTAGGCTCTACAAACTGCAGCTAGGAGACAATGGAACACACAAACTTTAGGCTTTCCCAGGTTCCCCTTAATTGGGAGATGGAGAAAAATCAAGATAAAGGGCACCTTGGAAATAAACAGAAGAGAAATTTTTCTATAATTCATTGTTTCCTAAAGATTTAGATTTCTCATCTAATAAGTGTTGTTAATTGGCTGGACAAATCATAAATGAAGAGGATGAAAGTCCCTGCATATTTAATAGTGCTTTATTTCCTGGTCAAGCACTGGATTTTCACATGGTCGTGGATCCGATGGCTCAACACAGGGATATAATTACTTTCACTGAAGCAAAGTAAGTGATGACAATTCGATAATCAATCTAATCCTCATGACTATTATTATGACTGTATTTACTTACTAAGAGCTGCCTAAAGAGAGTAGTTTATTGAAATAATAGCATAAATGATGAAAGGTAGTGAAGATCAAAGCAAAGGTTAATTTTCTATTGAAATGTGCCTGGTGCATAAACCAACATACAAGAGTCTTCTTCTTCCTTGTTGAGCAAGTTGGTTTTACCATACCACTGTAGAAGTCATCACATTTCAAGTGGATTCGATTTTTTTTCTTGTGGTTTGTCTTCCAAGTTCTGCTTCTCTGTGGACAATGCTAGACATCAGCCTACTGTTGGACATTAGCCTTGGCAAATGTAATGGGAGAAGACTTAAGTTAGGAGACCCAGATTCTATCCTACATCTCCCTACATTGGCTCTGTACTGGGTCAGCTTAGCTAAGGTAAACCATGTTTTTTAGAGCTCCTCTGCATGATTCTAGGTTTGCATGGTCCATAGGAGATATTGTGCACAAGATTTGGTAGATGGAAATGAGGCAGCTCTGAAGGTTGGTGCAGGGCACCAGGCAATTTGGCTTATGCACAAGTGCATGTGCAACTATGTAGTGAAGATGCCAGCTTGTCCTGTATACCCATGGCATTGAGGTTGGATATGGTAAGACACAGACATGAGTTCCAGTTTGTTTTCACAAGTTCCAGTTGCCATTCTTTGTCTCCTTCTATTTTTGCAAGTTCCAGTTTGTCCTTGCTCTCATTCACATCCAGTTTTCCAACTGCCCCTCTGGCTAACCTCTAGTGACTTGAGGTTCAACATTAGACACAGAAATAATAGGCTGCTCCAACAACTTCCATAATTGTATGATGTCCAACCCCTAAAATAAATTATTCATTCTATATCACTTGTAGCAGTTCTGTTTCTATGATATAACCCTGACTGGTATATTCTCTAATTAGGTAAATTTAGGTATGCTTTAATTTCTAAAATTAGGATACATACTTGGTTTATATTTATCCTAATTGCTTTGTGAGAATCAACAGAGAAATCTCATTTGAAAAAAATTGAAGAGTATTTGGCATACAAATGAAAGGTATATATGTGTGTGTGAACGGACACAGGTATACATTTTTACATACTAATTGGTATATTGTCAGTGAGTTTTGCTTTATCTAGGAATAAAATAATTATTAATTTAATTAAAGCTTTTAAAGGTTCAAATTAATTTTAAGACTTCCAAACAAGTGCCCCAGGCAATTTACTTGACACATGCAAATAATATTGAAGATAATTACGGAAGATAATGAAATGCTATAGAGATGTCTGGAAATGCAAAATATTATTCAATTAAAAGATTTTTTTTCTTTTTATATCAAATTTGACTCTGCAAACTAATTGCATTCAGATTTTGATTTCTGACATTAAAAGACAGCCAGTGTTCCTGAATTTTTCTTCCAAGACTTTCTGGAAGACAATCAAAATCCATTTTGTCTGATCTCTCATCTGTCCTGAATGGAAGAGATGAGATCTTTGTAATTGTTTAAAGTCAGAATGAGCACATATGGAAGGTTCTCTCTGCATGGAACGTGATTTATACTACATAATGTTTGTTGAATAAATAAATGGATGAATGAACCAATCAATCAATGAGAACATGGTCTGCACATATTGATGCCTTCTTACATTGCAGAATAAGGAAAAGCACCTAACTTCTGATGGATTCCTGCCTCATTTCCTAGGTAGAAGCTTTGCCTGTTTCCACAGACTTGCTTTAGTTAACCTGGTCAGAGGGTAAAAACTAGAGACAACTATGCCAAGTGGTACTCCAGTTAACAATATAGGCCATAAGGCTAAGGGAAGTTGATAGTAGCAATGTATTTTCTTTTTGGTTTATCCTTTATGTAATTAATTACACCTACTAAGATTCATTGGTGGCTTCTGTTTGATAATATAAAATACTGAGATGAGAGGCCAGGCTCTACAACCTCGTACATATGACGAGCTGATGAATTTCATGAGTATGAGTTAAGAGTATTTTAGAGTCAGGTAACTTTTGAATGAAAAAGATAAAGATCTTCCAAAATGCCAATTCCTCTGACTCTAACTACCTGGATTTTTAAAATTTTATATTATGAGAATTTTATATTATGAGAAAGTCAGAAAGAAATTTTATATTATGAGAAAATTTTATATTATGAGAAAGAAAATTTTATATTATGGAAGAATTTAGTCACCCCTTAATTAAACATGTAGGTAGATCCAGTTCTGGCCAATCACATGAGATTGTCAGCTGGAAATGAAAGTGTGTGCTCTTGTTAAACGAGTAAAATTAAAGGCCAGGTAGATTGAGATAGATTAAGTACCTCCACTTTAAATCCATACTCTATGCTCCTGTTGTAATACCATGATGGCTGTGATGGATGATGAGTAGTGAAATTAACTTGCAATGTACACGTAACCCAGGAGTTTTACATAATGACATAATATTTAAAGACTGTTCCTAAGGAATGAGCAATACTTCAACTATTTAAGGGTTTTATTTTCATGTAAGACTGAAACTCCAATCAGCTTTTCAAATAAAAATGACTAGAGGAAAAAACCCCAAATTTTGTCTTAAGGACCTAGTGTTGTTAAAAACATTTTTATTTGCATCTTGATGTTTTCTATTCCCTTAGACAGAAATAAGATCAAGATTATGGAAATTGAATAGTCATCAGGATCACATTATAGCCTGTTAATATTAAGCAGCCAAAATGTCCTCTTTCACCTGTTATAATGACTGCATTACTCCAATGAGATACTTGTGCTAAGTGATAGATATAATGAAATCTTCAATTTCAGGTCCTTTATGGGGGCAAAGAAGTTAACTGTATAATGCAAAAACTCTTCAGAGCAGAAGGTCATGTTTTTCACTCAAAGGTCATATCATTTAGCGTAATTGATTTAAAATATCTCTTGTTTTAATTGGCAACGGTCAGAAAAGGGGAACAACTGAGCAGAACAGAGAGAAGCCTTCATCTATAGGGAAGCTAGATTATTAGAATTCGAGTCATTGTTTTAGAAGGGCAGAAAGGACAAAAACAAGATGGTTAAGACACCCTAGTGCCATGTTATTTGGTGCTTAAAAGTCCATGATTTAGCTATTCAAATTAATTCTATGGTACTTTCATCCCAAGATGAGAATTGTATTCCTGAAAAATTTGCGTAGGAGACTTAGACTTTGTGGTTAAGAAACAAGACCTTGTTTAACAAGCATGATTAAAATAAGCCAAATTCATCGTAGCAGTTTTAAAATATAGCCCCCAATTCATTGAGAAGTGGGGTGTACATTTCCCCCTCCCCTTGAATTTGGGAGAATTTGTGACTACAAGAGAAATGATGGTAAGTGACTTTTTGAGCTAGGTCACAAAAGGAAATAAGAATACTGTCTCGCTCACTGGAGTACTTGTACAAGAGCCCTGAGGTTGCCATGCTGTAGAAGTCCATAGAGCCCACGCAAAATCACAGGAACAAGCCTGAGACTGAGTGAGAGAGCCCTAGCAGGTGCCAGCTGCTCCAGCCCCCTTCTCTTCCAGCTCCAGCTACCATCCAAGTGCAACCTCATGAAAGACACCAGGGCAGAATATACTGCCATGTTGTTTAGGAATTCTTGACCTGCAGAAATTGTGAGACATAACAAAAATGATTGCTATGTTAAGCCATTAAGCTTTGAGTTAATTTTTCATGCAGTAACAGAGAAAAAGAACATAATTTAGTATCTGGAATTGTACTGTATCTATAACACAAACCTAAAACAGCTGACATTGGCTTTGGACTCCAGTGGTGAGCAGGAGTTGAGTGGACTTGAGGAGTCCATAAATAGAAGCTAGATAGGCCTCAAGGAGATTGTTAGTGAGGACTTAAAGGAAATTAAGAAAAATGTTATTTGAAGCTGGAGGAAAGGAGATTCATTTCATGTAGTGCAGAATGTTTTGCAAAACTCTTAATTATGGAAATATTAAAAATAGAAAATGTACCTCATGAACGGATAGATCTAGCTAAGATTTTTGTGCAGAATATTGGAAGTATAAGCTCTTTTAGCCATGTATGATAAGTTATAGTTATAAACAGATGAACCACAAAAAGGAATTACTCATTTTTCAAGCATAATTTGGAAGAAATATAAAGGATCCAGGGCTTTCTGGGTGTTAAGATAAAATCATTTCTCAGTGCCAGTCTCTCCAGATGGCAAAAATAAAATAATATAACGTTTAAATTAAGAAATAGCTTCAGGACAAAGACCAAATCCTGGGTGGGCCTATAAGATTCCTTGTTAAGACCTCAGAAAAATTTCACTGTGTCACATAAATCCTTTCAAACAGAAAAAAAAGCCTTCTAAAGATTTTAAGGGCATCCCTGACAGACTACACCCCCTCACTGGTAAACAATAGGTCCCTAAGAATCTTAGGAGTGTTTTCCCATAGAAGCCTCACAGGGAACTCAAGGTAGAAAAGTGTTTATCTTGAAAAGATTTGTGGGTTTGATCTCTGTCTAAAAGAATCAGTTATAAATTGCTACACAGAAAGCCCATATCATTTTTAATGTAATTGTGTTAGTGTGGACAGAATGGGACAAAGGCAACACAAAATGCAAAAGAGCATTTGGATCTTTGAGTCTCTACAGGCAGGAGACAGTCTGAGAAAATGACTCAGTTGCATACACAGCCTCCTTTTTATGGGAAAGGAAGGATAACTCAAGTGGCAGAAAAACAATCCAATAAGATGGAACCAAGAACTCTGAAGAATCAGTCCCAGGTTGCAGAACTGGCTCCTAATCAAGGAACTGCAAACATGTGTCTGACTGGGTTTCAAAATTGCTGTGTATCAGTGAACTTTGGGCCTCCCATTTCCACCTCCCCTTTCCTTTTGAATAGTTGTTCCTATAGCACTTATCCTATGCCTACCCCACCAGTGTATATTGGATGTGTAGGAGGAAAATAACTTTTCATTTTAATTCACACATCTTAAAATTGAGAGAAACCGTACCTGAGGAGATGCATCCAAGGAAACTAATCCAGGGGCCCTCATGCCCTTCTGTAATGAGGTCTTGGGCCTCAGCCCTGAGCCTGAGGCTGCAATGAGATCAAACTTGTGGAGGCTATCAGGAGAGAGTGACTGTATTTTGAATGTGGGAATAATGCAAATAATTTTGGACCAAAGTGCAAATTGTGGAGGTTTAAGAATATGACCCCATATTATTTGGTACTCCATTATTACAAAATAATGGCTATATTCCCTGTGTTGTACAATATATCCTAGTAGCTTATCTATTTTATACATAGTAGTTTATACCTCTTAATCTCCTAATCCTAACTTGCCCCTTCCCCCTTCCCTCTCCCCACTGGTAACCACTAGTTTGTTCTCTATATCTGTGAGTCTGTTTCTTTTTGGTTATACTCACTACTTTGTTTCATTTTTTGGATTTCACATATAAGTGATATCATACAGTATTTGTCTTTCCCTGTCTGACTTATTTTACTTAGCAAAATACCCTCCAAGTCCATCCATGTTCTGGCAAATGACAAAATTTCATTCTTTTCATGGCTGAGTAGTATTTTATCATGTGTGTGTGTTGGGGGGACATCTTCTTTATCCAATCATCTGTTGATGGGCACTTAGGTTGCTTCCATATCTTGTCAATTATAAATAATACTACTATGAACATTGGGATGCATGTACCTAGTTGAATTAGTGTTTTTGAGGTTTATTGGGTATATACCCAGGAGAGGAATTGCTGAGTCATATGGTAGTTCTACTTTTAGTTTTTTGAGAAACCACCATACTGTTTTTCATAGTGGCTGCACTTCCCACCAACAGTGTACTAGGGTTTCCTCTTTTCCATATACTCACCAACATTTGTTATTTGTATTCTTGTTGATCATAGCCATTCTGACAGGTGTGAGTTGATATCTCATTGTGGTATTAATTTGCATTTCTCTGATCATTAACAGTGTTGAGCATCTTTTCATGTGCCTGTTGTCCATCTGTATGTCTTACTTGGGAAAATGTCTCTTTAGGTCTCTGTGCATTTCTTTAATTTTTTAAGATTTTTTTTTATGTGGACCATTTTTAAAGTTTTTATTGAATTTGTTACAGTATTGCTTCTGTGTTATGTTTTGGGTTTTTGGCCACGAGGCATGTGGAATCTTAGCTCCCCAAATAGGGATTGAACCTGCAGCCCCTGCATTGGAAGGTGAAGTCTTAAACATTGGACTGCAAGGAAGTCCCCCCATTCTTAATCAGGTTTTTTTTGTGTGTGTATTGAGTCATATTAGCTGTTTAGATAATTTGGCTATTAACCTCTTATCGGTAATATCATTTGCAAATATTTTCTCCCATTCAGTAGGTTGTCTTTTCATTTTGTTGATGGTGTCCTTTGATGTGCAAAAGCTTTTAAGTTTAATCAGATCCCATTTGTTTATTTTTGCTTTTATTTCCTTTGCTTTAGGAGACAGGTCCAAAAACTATTGTTATAATTTTTGTCAGAGTGTTCTGCCTATGTTTCCTTTTGGGAGTTTTATGGTTTCTGCTTTTATATTTAGATCTTCAATCCATTTTGAGTTTATTTTTGTATATGGTGTTAGAGAATGATCTAATCTCATTCTTTTACATGTATCTGTCCAGTTTTCCCAGCACTGTTTATTGAAGAGACTGTCTTTTCTCCATTGTATATTCTTGCCTCTTTTGACATAGTTTAATTGACCATAACTGCATGGGTTTATTTCTGGGTTGTCTCTTCTTTTCCAGTGATCTATGTGTCTGTTTTTGTGTTAGTACCATACTGTTTTGATTACTGTAGCTTTGTAGTACAGTCTGAAGTCAAGGAGCATGATTCCTCTCGCTCTGTTCTTCTTTCTCAATATTGTTTTGGCTATTTGAGGTCTTTTGTGTTTCCATACAAATTTTTAAATTAGTTTTCCTAGTTCTGTGAAAAATGCCCTTGGTATTTTGATAGGGATAATAAGAGCTCATTTAATTAAGAGACTACCAATTATATTGTACATATCTTAAATTAGAAATGCTAATTATTATCCAATTATTTTTATTTATCATACATTGCTCACTAAAACTGTTTCAATGTGATTCTGTAAATCCTTTTTGTATATTTGTAGAAATATACAAATCATAGGTATATTTTTAAAATTTGTTATTAATATTTTTTATTGGAGTATAGTTGATTTACAAGGTTGTGTTAGTTTCTGCTATACAGCAAAGTGAGTCAGTTATACATACACATATATCCACTCTTTTTTAGATTCTATTTCCATATAGGTCATTACATAGATATATTTTAATGTATGTAGTTCTCCATGCAAATACTTAGCACATTTCTTTCTGACTTCCTCATTTGGATACATTAATGACTGACTCAGGTTACAGGTCTCAGAGATAGTAATATAGAGGTTGTTAATGGAAAAACCATTAAAATATTTACAAGTTGTATCCCAATAGAAATGTTCTGAATTTCAAGTATACTAGAACTGAAATCCTGGGAAATGAGAGATAGTCATACAGAAGTTTGTTTGTTGCATGAGCTAGACTTTTGCCAAAGAGAAATCCAAAGTTACAAAGGGATTGATGAATCATGTCTAATAAAGTTTCAAAAGTTTATCTCTATAAATTGTGAAAACTAGGATCCCTAAACCTCAATAGCGTTGAACAACCCATATCTATCCACCTTTTCCCCCGAGCAAAAGAGGGGATAGATATGAGATGGCTGTCTCAGAGGCATGCAGGGATGAAAGGAGATGCAGCTCTGGAGGGGTTGGGGGGTGGCTAAACTCTCCCTGGAGAAGTGGGATATATATGCTTTCAGGCTAGTATGGTACAGTAAATGTGTTTCTTAAAATGTATCTGACCCATTTTGAAATGGTGTGATAGCAGGTGATGTTGGTCTGTCTCCCTGACGGACAAATAGGAAGAGGCAAGAGAAAAACACTCCTGATGGTGCTACTTCATCAGGGACTCTAAAGAGTCAGTGTGCGGAATGTAACAGAAAAGTGTCAGCATAGCAGTGAGAAGAGTAATGTGGTTGGTGGGTGCAGTCCAGAGAACTAGGGTAAGTGTGATGTTTGTGAGGTTAGCATGAAGCTGTGGGAAAAAGGAGGATTTCTGAAATCCTTCCCACCTCAGCAGAAAGAGTATCTGGAGTGGGATGAGAGGAGGAGGAGGAAAAAAACAAGTTGCTAAAGAATAGGGAATACTTATATCCCCCTGACTTTCTTGTTGGTTTAGGAAACTCTATGACACTAACACATAGAGAAAATAAGTGTTTGTCCTTCTTCCTGTCTTAACTGAACCAGAGGAATGGATAGAAAATCCACAGGAAAAACAAAGGGAAAAGCTTGGGAAACCATCCACCAAGATCACGAATCCTTTAACATCAAAATTCACAGTTATCCCTTACCGATGTAACTGAAAGTTAGTGAGGAGACTTGCTTTCCTGTTTGATGAATAGTTATTTTAAGTTCCCCTTATTCTTTTTTTCTATTATTCTACTGTGCCTTAGATGTATATAGCAATTTATGTCCACAGAGCTCAAAATATTACATGAGTTATCTCATTTATCTTCAATCCCTGGAATTTTATACCCATGTGAAATTTTCCTAGTCAGATTCTATAAATTCAAAGGTATAAATTTGGGTACATTTTACCCAAGGGGCTTTTAGATGTTGAGATCTGTCAGGGGCTATTTTTAGACTAGAGGGAATGCAGCATTTCTAAAAATAAGGATTCCATCGACTAGAGCCCTGTGCATTGCTGAAAGCAGCCTTTTGAGCAGAATAATCAGCAGGAATTCGATAATCCACTGACCCTCTCTCTTGGGAGTTGGTAAGTGAGGCAGGTGGCTCCAAAGTTAAAGGCATATTCTGCCCTATATTTTTGTACTGATGGTACAAAGAAATGGATATATCAATTTTAAGATGGCCTCTAAAGATAGCTGTATACTACAATTGGATTCCAATTAGCAAGAAGGAAGCTAAATATGTTAGAAAGAGTTTGGACCTTCATGAGAATCCATGCTTTAACTCTTACCAGCCCTCTTTAAAAAGAGACAGAAGTAGGAAATCATGCATCTTAGAGTTATGCCAAGGGACCTGAATTGCTAGAGCACAGGGCAAATGTGGTGAGGATGAGTGGTAATTGAAGACGGAGAGGTAGGCTGTGGCCAGACAATATATGGCGTGATGAAAATTCTGGATTTTATTCTGAAACAAGGGAAGTTAGCAGAGAGTTTTCAGCCAGGAAGTTCTGGTCTACCCATTGGAAACAGAGACTAGAGTAATCCTGAGAAAGAGCTAAGAGACATTTCTGCCCAGCCCCACGTACATCCTTACATTTCTCCATGCAAAACACATATAAACATCCTGCCTCTGTCCATTAAGTCTCTTGGGTAAATAGGTTCTGTTCATAAATTTTTTCATTAATGTGCTTTTGAATTCCCTCATTTCCCAGCTTTCCCTTCTTTGAATAGAAGTTAATCTTTGAGCCTCAGCATGCATGTTGGCTCCCTCTGCTGTGGGCCAACTTAGCACCAGTCTCTCCTCAGGGCCTCTCACTGCATGGTAGATCCTGATGCCCCACCACCACCTGTGTCCCTGCCACCTACGGTCCAGCTGTATGATTAGACCACAGCCTTTAATGAGTATTCCTTTCTTGGCCACATTTATGGAGTTTCTGACAGCCAGTGGAGATTCTTCCAGGCACAGCATGGCCTCTCTGGAGACAAGTGAAATATAGAAATTCATCACTATTTCACCAAGAAACCCCCATAAGAGCATTTAACCTGGACAGAGTGTTGAATTGAAATCTGCAGAATATTTGCAATGAGTTCTGACCTAGATGGAATAAAACTCAGTGTGCTTCCTATCCACTGCCGCAGTATTACTGGATTGAAAGATTGCAGCTTCTTGTTAGGAAGTTCACTTCATTTCCTATTACTTCCAGCTTCACACTCAAAGCACTGAGAATTTCAAGTGGAGTATATTAAAATAGAACAGTTTCTTTATGTCATTTCTATATTCAATTAAAAAAATTTTTTCATAACCTTATTGGATGTTTTTAACTAAATTAACATAGCTTGAATAAACCTTCCAGATCCTGTGGAAGTCTCATACAAGAACATGAGATTTCCTATTACATTCAGTCTAACCAATGCAACCTTAAACATTTTATGGAGAAATTTAAGATGTAGGGAGTTATCACAACAGGATAGCACTGCCCTTGTGAAGGAAGAAGGCATCCATGTTCACAAGTGGCCTTTTGATGATGGTGCCCCGCCATCCAGCCAGATTGTTGATGACTGGTTAAGTCTTGTAAAAAATTAAGTTTTGTGAAAAACACGGTTGTTGTGTTGCTACTGAGTTGCAGGTCTTAGCAGAGCTCCAGTGTTTGTCGTCCTGGTATTAACAGAAGGTGGAATGAAATATGAAGATGCAGTGCAGTTCATAAGACAAAAGTAGTGTGCAGCTTTTAACAGCAAGGAACTTTTCTATATGAAGAAATATTATGCTAAAATATGGATGTGCTTCAAAACTCCAATGACCTTAGAAACAACTATTATAGTCAACAAAACCAGGATGCCTGATGCTGTTGACTTAGAAGTGGAACTTGAGACAGGTCCTAATTTGCCGTTCATACTAGCCAACATGGTGGCTTAGTGAGCAAGTCTAATGAAGCTTTCATAGCAGGCTGTAAAGTAGTTTTACCAGATCACAAGCTTGGCATAATTATAATCTCTATGTTTCAATTACAGTCAACCTATTTGGATGCTTAATGAAAGATTCTCATTGTTCAGCATTTAAAATGTACTTATTTTTTGTACCAAATGGAATGTGCCTTTCCTGAAATCATGCAGAATTATGTTGTCTTTAAATTGATTCTTATCCAGAATCTTATCCAAGTATAAAACAATTAAGGATATCAGGTGCCAAAATATCCAACACAATACTTGTATATTTTTACTATCATGCAAAACTGAAATCCCAGGAACTATGAACATTCTAGTACTTATGTGGTTCATTTCTTCAGTCATTTCAAACACTGAAAGTAGGGCCTATACGGTTATTTGCTTGCTCAATTTATGTTTACATCTCTCGTATTTGTACCAGTCCACATTAGGTTTGTACAACCATTGGTATTTACTGAATTTTTACCAAATCTTATGTTGATTATTTAACACCTTCATATGCATCTCCTTTTATGTTCTTTTTTTATATATATAAATTTCTTTCTTTCTTTCTTGATTTATTTTTGGCTGCATTGGGTCTTTCGTGCTGTGCACAGGCTTTCTCTAGTTGTAGTGAGCGGGGGCTACTCTTCATTGTGGTGTGCGGGCTTCTCATTGTGGTGGCTTCTCTTTGTTGCAGAGCACGGGCTCTAGGTGTGCGGGCTTCAGTAGTTGTGGCAGGCAGGCTCAGTAGTTGTGGCTCACGGGCTCCAGAGTGCAGGCTCAGTAGTTGTGGCGCACAGGGTTAGTTGCTCTGTGGCATGTGGGATCTTCCTGGACCAGGGATTGAACCCGTGTCCCCTGCCTTGGCAGGCAGATTCTTAACCACTGCGCCACCAGGGAAATCCTCCTTTTATGTTCTTATGGAAAATCTCCATTTTGAAAATCTACGTTGTACAGAAGCACATGTTTTTAATGACTCCAGACAAAAATACCTTACAGCCTATCTTTGTACTTTATGGCACAACTTAACAGGGAGGGTCTGAAAAAATCAGTGGGAGGGGATATTAAATATTTTTCATAAAATGTTGCCTTTGTCTTGTATAGAACATGTAGGATACATCCTTTAATTTAGTGAATATTTTTAAAAGGTAGGATGCTTTATCATGCTTAAAATAATTTTCAATTATCAAATTTCTGAAATTCTTATAATTTTCTTATGAACACTGGAAGTTGTTCACCAACTATTATTCTTCTTTGAAGTGTTACTTTTTTCCCTTCTCTTCCCAACCTCTCTTGCAAAAAACAGTGGGTTTCTGCTAATGAATTGAGTAGACATCTAATAATTTATATGTCTTTTGCATTGTGCAACCAAATATTTGGATACTTGGTCATTGGTTTTTTTTTTTTTTAACTGATAAAATTATGATGCATATTAATGTTATTTCAACCATATATTTATACTGTCTGGGAAAGTGTTGTTAGAGTTCTGTGGAAGATATCATTTGTCAGTGTTCACCAGCTTGTAAAAACCCTAGTGTAAGAGCTGAAACATCTAAATAAATAATAACATGCAAAATATAAAATAAAATAAAATGTAAAGAGAGCTACTCTTTGCACCTTATTACAGTGAAGCACCCAAGTTTATTCAAGAATTTTATTTTAACCTCCCATCCAGGGCTTGACCCCCATGGACATGTCCTCTCTAAGGCAAATGTTTTTTATCTCCTTTTTCCTATTACAACTTCCTATCATGTCTCTTATACTCTAAATGCTCAGCTCTCTGATACTGATGGAATAATCCTTTCTAAGGTTTCAAATTCTTGTTTTCTTTCTGTGTTTCCTTTTAGATAGTTTCTCTTGTTATGTCTTCAAGTTCACTAATCTTTTTTTCTGTAATGTCTAATCTGTTTTTAATCCACCCCATGTACTTTTCATTATGTGCTTGTAGTTTTCATCTATCCAAATTTGATTTGCAACTTCTTCCATGCCTCAATATCTAGAATGCAGTTAAAATAACTGTTTTAATATCTTTATCTGCTAATTTTAGTAATTATATTGGTTCTGGATCTGTTTTGCCATTTTTCTCCTCATTATTGGTATTTATATGTGTTTTCCCATGCCTGGTATTTTTGATTGGATATCATTTATTGTGAATTTTGCCTCAGTGGGTATTGCATATTTTTGTGTTCCTATAAGTTTTCTTGAGCTTTGTTTTGGAATGCAGTTAATTTATTGGTAACACTTTGATTGTTTTAGGTTCTCTTTTTAAGATTTATTAGGTTGCAACCACAGTATTGTTTAGTCTAGGACTAACTAGTCCCCAATACTGAAGCAAGATGCTTCTGACTCCTTTACATAATACTCTGTGAAGTGAGGTATTTTCCAACCTGGAAGATGGGAACAGGCATTATTCATGGTCCTATATGAGTGACACATTCTGTTCCCTCTAATTCTTTCAGTTAGCTCTTTTCCCAGCCTCAGGTAATTCCCTCCCATGCATATTTTAATTAAGACTCTAGGTTGAAAAACTGAAGACTGACCTTATGCAGATTTTTGGAGTTCTTTCTCTGTGCTGCTCTCCCTTTTTGTTCATTTTTGTGAACTGTAGTTTCTTTAGTTTCCTGGATTCTCAGTTCCATTTCAATTCGAGTTCTGTAGGTAAAGTGACCAACTGTCCTAGTTATCCCAGAATTTGGGTGGAAGGGGATCATGGGATGCAGATCTTTCACGTTTAAAATTGGATAAATCTTAGGCAAATTGGAACAAGTTGGTCACCCTCTGCCCTGTTTTCCCCCCTGTGGTGTTACAGCCTGGAAACTCTCTCAAAATAATAAAATGGAGAACCTATAGGATAACCTCTTTGTTCGAGTGTCTTGGGGGTCACCATCCTGCATTGCCTGAAATCCAGGGTCTTAAAAACTATTGTCCCATATTTTGTCTGTTTATTTTTTTCTCCTTTGATTGTTTCAAATGGGATGGTAAATCTTCCATTTTGTCTGGAACTGAAACTCATTCTCTCTTGATTTCAGTCTATCAGGTTTTCTTCACCATCTCTCCCCTGAAAGTGCCCTAATTAGAAGTCACCAATGGGCTGGATGCTGCAAAAGTCCAATGATCAGTTTTCAGGTTCATTTTACTCAACCAATCAGCTGTAGTTAACACTCGATTACTAATTTTCTTTGAAACAACTTTTTCAGTTCGCTACCAGGATAAAATTATCTTGGTTTTCCTTTAACAAGTTACTCCTTCTTAGTCTCCTTTGCTGAATCATCCTTATGTCCCCAACCTCTAAATGTTATAGTGCCCTGGGCCTTAGTCCTAGGACATCTCCCTGTTTCCCTCTACATTCATTCCCCGGGTGATCTCATCAAGTCTCAAAGTTTTATATATCTTTAAACACAAACTCCTAATTTATATCTCTACCTTTCCAAAATTGTGTACTTAAGTGCCTACTCAAAAGTTACACATAGAGGGACGTCCCTGGTGGTGCAGTGGTTAAGAATCAGCCTGTCAATGCAGGGGACGTGGGTTCAAGCCCTGGTCTGGGAAGATCCCACATGCCGCAGAGCAGCTAAGCCCGTGCGCCAAACCTATTAAACCTGCACTCTGGAGCTCACGTGCCACAACTACTGAAGGCTGCGTGCCTAGAGCCCGTGCTCCACAACAAGAGAAGTCACCGCAATGTGAAACCTGTGCACCGCAGTGAAGAGTAGCCCTTGCTCGCCACAACTAGAGAAAACCTGCACTCAGAAATGAAGACCCAACACAGCCAAAAATAAATTAATTAATTAATTAATTAATTAAAAAAAGAAGGAAATGATGACAGAGGACACAAGTGCCTTTGAAAAATAATTTACACATGGAGAAGGTATCTCAAACTTAATATTTCCAAAACTGAACTCTTAATTCCCCCCAGTCCCTGAACCTGTTACTTTCAGATCCATCTTATTCTTAGTAAATGGCAACTCTGTTCTTCTGATTGCTTAGGCCAAAGTCTTGCCATCATTTTTGACTACTTTTTCACACTTCTAATCCATCAACAAATCTAGGCAGTTTTGTTTTCTCACTATCTTTACCTGCTTACATCCTATCCAAGTCATCATCATCTCTCACTTGCATTATTGCAAGAGCCCCTAGCTAGTCTCTCTGCTCACACACCTGTGTGTATTTTTCTGGTGGCTTCCAAATTATTAATTTCAAATTGTGAACTGAATTGTGTTACTCCTCTGCTTAAAATTCTGCAGTGTCTTCCATATCACTCATATTAAGACATAGTCTTTACTTTGACCTTCATGGGACTTTATGCCCTAACCAAATATTATAAGGACAACCACCCTTCCTTTTTCTCTACTCCATCTACAATGACCTCCATATTTTCTTCAAATATGTAAAGCATATTCCTGCCTTCAGATCTTTGACCACTGTAACTCACTCTTCCTGGAGTGCCTCCCCTGAGATGGGTGACTCACTCCATTATTTCCTCCAGATCTTGCCTCAAATGTCACCTTATCAGAGGATTTTCCCTGACCATCTAATATGAAAACACATTCTCCAACACAGTCCCCACCATCTCCCTTAATTATTTTCTTATATTTTTCTTCATAGTACATATTATTGTCTGACACACTTCTTGCACTGGGTTATTCCAAGAGAACAGGGATGTTGTTTGCAGAGACATGCCTAGTACCGGCACACAATGGATACTCAATAGGTATATGTTAGGTGAATAAATGAGTGAGTGAAACTCTGTAGTTATGGACATTTCTTATTTAGGACATTAAACAACGTAGCTGATATAAAGTGAGCACTGATTACCAGGTAACTTTTCAGATTGAATGTAGAAGCATTCTTCTGAGGCTCTCTCCAGTATGCTTATAAGATATCAGTTAGTTAAGCCTTATATGTATATGTCTTTTATTTTTTATTGGAACATCATAGGATATAAATCAATTCAAAGAATCATCATACATAAGGACTTTCTTCTCATAATTTTAAGGAAAGGAAAAATCTTCCTTCAGCTGAATAAAGTTTGAACTTTAAGTTTCCAGGGGGTGAAAAAGATATTATTGACAGCTATCTTCTAATGTTTTGATTAGAGCAAAATGGTCCAATTCCTTCCAAAAGCGTTATTCACCTGGACACATGATGACAGTATTTCAATGACACAAAAATCATACATTTTCCTCATTCAGTTTCAAGCAGAAAACGAAGTTTCACTTTTTCAGAAAAAACAGCCCCCTAAACTGGATTCCATTCCTTTTATTTCCAAAAATATATTTTCAATTTATGTCTTACAGTTTATGAAACATTAAGTTTAAATGTTTTTTATTATTTTTTGGTTAATGAAAATCTTCCTCCTCAATTTTAGCAATAGAATTTTTTACCAAGACAATATTTTACAATATTTTAACAACTGTTCTCTGGACCAGGAATTATATGGTTTCTTCTGTTGTAATGGGTGATTTTTGCTGCATCTCACTTAGAGGTGGTCTCAGTAACTGATTATAAGGGACGACAGGTTCAACTACTTACTTACATACACTTTCACATCTACAGGAGAATTTTCAGAGTAAAAAACATTTTTGCCTTTTATATAAGTATTTATAGATATGCCTACTCTTTTGTAGAAAAATATATATGGTATATTTCAAAGTCATAGAAGGAGATAATAATATTACAGCATATATATATATATATATATATATATATATATATATATATATATATATAGTTGACTGAGAAGCTGATTAAAATTAAAATTTAGTTCATTGTAAGGAATCATCATAATCTCATAATTATAAGTAAAAGTCACTTTAATATGGAATTATTTTACTTTTAGAAGCCCTATTCTTATCTAACATTTAATTTTCTCTCCATCTAAATCTTGTGAGGAAGCTAGCATAAGATATCATTATTCCTATCTTACTGATTAAAAAAACATGTTCAGCTAGGAAAAGTGATTCTCCCAAGGCTTCATAATTAGTCCCTACTCTTTACAAATGATTATGGAACATGTTTTTCTGGTATGTAATATGCAGAAGGAGTAAGCAAAGGGAAGACGAGAACATAACAGTAGATGTCAGGATCTTTTTTTTTTTTAATTTTTATTTTATTTGGAGAACAGTTGATTAACAATGTTGTGTTAGTTTCAGGTGTACAGCAGAGTGATTCAGTTATATATGTACATGTATCTATTCTTTTTCAAATTCTTCTCCCATTTGTTACATAATATTGAACAGAGTTCCTTATGCTGTACAGTAGGTCCTTGTTGGTTATCCATTTTATTTTACTTTATTTTACTTTATTTTATTTATTTTTTAACATCTTTATTGGAGTATAATTGCTTTACAATGGTGTGTTAGTTTCTCCTTTATAACAAAGTGAATGAGCTATACATATACATATATCCCCATACCGCCTCCCTCTTGCGTCTCCCTCCCACCCTCCCTATCCCACCCCTCTAGGTGGACACAAAGCACCGAGTTGATCTCCTTGTGCTATGTGGCTGCTTTCCACTAGCTGTCTATTTTACATTTGGTAGTGTATATATGTCCATGCCACTCTCTCACTTCGTCCCAGGTTACGCTTCCCCCTCCTCGTGTCCCAAAGTCCATTCTCTACATCTGCATCTTTATTCCTGTCCTGCCCCGAGGTTCTTCAGAACGATTTTTTTTTTTTTTGATTCCATATAATGTGTTAGCATACGGTATTTGTTTCTCTCTTTCTGACTTACTTCACTCTTTATGACAGTCTTTAGTTCCACCCACCTCACTACAAATAACTCAATTTCATTTCTTTTTATGGCTGAGTAATATTCCATTGTATATATGTGCCACATCTTCTTTATCCATGCATCTGTCAACGGACACTTAGGTTGCTTCCATATCCTGGCTACTGTAAATAGAGCTGCAATGAACATTGTGATATATGATGCTTTTAAATTATGGTTTTCTCAGGTTATATGCCCAGTAGTGGGATTGCTGGGTCATATGGTAGTTCTATTTTTAGTTTTTTAAGGAACCTCCATACTGTTCTCCATAGTGGCTGTATCAATTTACATTCCCACCAGCAGTGCAAGAGGGTTCCCTTTTCTCCACACCCGCTCCAGCATTTGTTGTTTGTAGATTTTTTGATGATGGTCATGATGACCGGTGTGAGGTGATACCTCAATGTAGTTTTGATCTGCATTTCTCTAATTATTAGTGATGTGGAGCATCCTTTGATGTGTTTGTTGGCAATCTCTATATCTTCTTTGGAGAAATGTCTCTTTAGTCTTCTGTCCATTTTTGAATTTGGTTGTTTGTTTTTTTGATATTGAGCTGCATGAGTTGACTATATATTTTGGAGATTAATCCTTTGTCAGTTGCTTCATTTGCAAATATTTTCTCCCACTCTGAGCGTTGATATTCACCTTCTTTATGGTTTCCTTTGCTGTGCAAAAGCTTTTAAGTTTCATTAGGTCTCATTTGTTTATTTTTGTTTTTATTTCTATTTCTCTGAGAGGTGGGTCAGAAAGGATATTGCTGTGATTTTTGTCACAGAGTGTTCTGCCTATGTTTTCCTCTAAGAGTTTTATAGTGTCTGACCTTACATTTAGGTCTTTAATCCATTTTGAGTTTATTTTTGTGTTTAGTGTTAGGCAGTGTTCTAATTTCATTCTTTTACATGTAGCTGTCCAGTTTTCCCAGCACCAATTATTGAAGAGGCTGTCTTTGATCCATTGTATATTCTTGCCTCCTTTATCAAAGACACAGTGACCATATGTGCATGGGTTTATCTCTGGGTTTCTATCTTGTTCCATTGATCTATATTTCTGTTTTTGTGCCAGTACCATATTGTCTTGATTACTGTGGCTTTGTAGTATAGTCTGATGTCCAAGAGCCAGATTCCTCCAGCTCCGTTTTTCTTTCTCAAGATTGCTTTGGCTATTCGGGATCTTTTGTGTTTCCATACAAATTGTGAAATTTTTTATTCTTGTTCTGTGAAAAATGCAATTGGTAGTTTGATAGGGATTGCATTGAATCTGTAGATTGCTTTGGGTGGTATAGTCATTTTCACAATGTTGATTCTTCCAATCCAAAAACATGGTATATCGCTCCATCGGTTTGTATCATCTTTAATTTCTTTCATCAGTGTCTTATAGTTTTCTGAGTACAGGTCTTTTGTCTCCTTAGGTAGGTTTATTCCTAGGTATTTTATTCTTGTTGTTGCAATGGTAAATGGAAGTGTTTCCTTAATTTCTCTTTCAGATTTTTCATCATTAGTGTATAAGAATGCAAGAGATTTCTGTGCATTACCTGCTACTCTACCAAATTCATTGATTGGCTCTAGTAGTTTTCTGGTAGCATCTTTATGATTCTCTATGTATAGTATCTGCAAACAGTGACAGTTTTACTTCTTCTTTTCTGATTTGGATTCCTTTTATTTCTTTTTCTTCTCTGATTGCTTTGCCTAAAACTTCCAAAACTATGTTGAATAATAATGGTAAGAGTGGGCAACCTTGTCTTGTTACTGATTTTAGTTGAAATGGTTTCAGTTTTTCACCATTGAAAATGATGTTGGCTGTGGATTTCTCACATATGGCTTTATTATGTGAGGTAAGTTCCCTCAATGGCTACATTCTGGAGGGCTTTTATCATAAATAGGTGTTGAATTATGTCAAAAGCTTTTGGGCATCTACTGAGATGATCATATGCTTTTTCTCCTTCAATATGTTATGTGGTTTATCACATGATTGATTTCTGTATATTGAAGAATCTTTGCATTCCTGGGATAAACCCCACTTGATCATGGTGTATGATCCTTTTAATGTTCTGATGGATTCTGCTTGCTAGTATTTTGGTGAGGATTTTTGCAACTATGTTCATCAGTGATATTGGCCTGTAGTTTTCTTTCTTTGTGACATCTTTGTCTGGTTTTGGTATCAGGGTGATAGTGGCCTCGTAGAATGGGTTTAGGAGTGTTACACCCTCTGCTATATTTTGGAAGAGTTTGAGAAGGATAGGTGTTAGCTCTTCTCTAAATGTTTGATAGAATTCACCTGTGAAGCCATCTGGCCCTGGGCTTTTGTTTGTTGGAAGATTTTTAATCACAGTTTCAGTTTCAGAGCTTGTGATTTGTCTGTTTATATTTTCTATTTCTTCCCGGTTCCTTCTCAGAAGGTTGTGCTTTTCTAAGAATTTGTCCATTTCTTCCAGGTTGTCCATTATATTGGCATATAGTTGCTTGCAGTAATCTCTCATGATCCTTTGTATTTCTGCAGTGTCAGTCCTTACTTCTTCTTTTTCATTTCTAGTTCTATTGATTAGAGTCTTCTCCCTTTTTTTCTTGATGAGTCTGGCTAATGGTTTATCAATTTTGTTTATCTTCTCAAAGAACCAGCTTTTAGTTTTATTGATCTTAGCTACTGTGTCCTTCATTTCTTATTCATTTATTTCTGATCTGATCTTTATGATTTCTTTCCTTCTGCTAACTTTGGGGTTTTTTTGTCTTTTCTCTAATTTGCTTTAGCTGTAAGGTGTAGGTTGTTTATTTGAGATGTTTCTTTTTTCTTGAGGTAGGATTGTATTGCTATAACTTCCCTCTTAGAACTGCTTTTGCTGCATCCCATAGATTATGGATCATCGTATTTCATGTCCATTTGCTTCTAGGTTGTTTTTAAATTTTCTCTTTGATTTCTTCAGTGATCTCTTGGTTATTTAGTAACATATTGTTTAGGCCTCCATGTGTTTGTATTTTTTACAGATTTTTTCCTGTAATTGATATCTAGTCTAAAGCATTGTCATCAGAAAAGATACTTGATACGATTTCCATTTTCTTACCTTTACCAAGGCTTGATTTGTTACCCCAGATATGATCTTTCCTGGAGAATGTTCCATAAGCACTTGAGAAGAAAATGTATTTCTGTTGTTTTAGATGGAATGTCCTATAAATATCAATTAGGTCCATCTTGTTTAATGTCTCATTTAAAGCTTGTGTTTCCTTATTTATTTTCTGTCTGGATGATCTGTCCATTGGTGAAAGTGGGGTGTTAAAATCCCTACTGTTGTGTTACTGTCGATTTCCCCTTTTATGGCTGTTAGCATTTGCCTTAGGTATTGAGATGCTCCTATGTTGGGTGAATAAATATTTACAATTGTTATATCTTCTACTTGGATTGATCCCTTGATCATTATGTAGTGTCCTTCTTTGTCTCTTGTAATAGTCTTTATTTTAAAGTCTACTTTGTCTGATATGAGAATTGCTACTCCAGCTTTCTTTTGATTTCCATTTGCATGGAATATCTTTTTCCATCCCCTCATTTTCAGTCTGTATGTGTCCCTAAGTCTGAAGTGGGTCTCTTGTAGGTAGTATATATACGGGTCTTGTTTTTGTATCCATTCAGCAAGTCTATATCTTTTGGCTGGAGCATTTAATCCATTTACATTTATGGTAATTATCAATATGTATATTCTTATTACCATTTTCTTAATTGTTTTGGGTTTGTTTTTTTAGGGCTTTTCCTTCCCTTGTGTCTCCTGCTTAGAGAAGTTCCTTTAGCATTGGTTGTAAAGCTGGTTTGGCGGTGCTGAATTCTCTTAACTTTTGCTTGTCTGTAACAGTTTTAATTTATCCATCGAATTTGAATGAGATCCTTGCTGGGTAGAGTAATCTTAGTTGTAGGTTTTTGCCTTTCATCACTTTAAATATGTCCTGCCATTCCCTTTGGACTTGCAGAGTTTCTACTGAAAGATCAGCTGTTAACCTTATAGGGATTCCCTTGTATGTTATTGGTTGCTTTTCCCTTGCTGCTTTTAATATTTTTTCTTTGTATTTAATTTTTGATAGTTTGATTATATGTGTCTTTGCATGTTTCTCCTTAGATTTATTCTGTAAGGGACTCTCTGTGCTTCCTGGACTTGAATGACTATTTCCTTTCTCATATTCAGGAAGTTTTCAACTACAATCTCTTAAAATATTTTCCCAGTTCCTTTTTTATTCTCTTCTTCTTCTGGGACCCCTATAATGCGAATGTTGTTGCATTTAATATTGTCCCAGACGTCTCTGAGAATGTCCTCAGTTCTTTTCTTTCCTTTTTTTTTTTATTCTTCTCTGTGGTCATTATTTCCACGATTTTATCTTGCAGATCACTTCTCTGTTCTTCTGCCTCAGTTATTCTGCTATTAATTCCTTCTAGAGTATTTTTAATTTTATTTATTGTGTTGTTCATCATTGTTCATTTGCTCTTTAGTTCTTCTAGGTCCTTGTTAAACGCTTTTTGTATTTTCTCCATTCTATTTCCAAGCTTTTGGATCATCTTTACTATCATTACTCTGAATTCTTTTTCAGGTAGACTGCCTATTTCCTATTCATTTGTTTGTTCTGGTGGGTTTTTACCTTGCTCCTTCATCTGCTTTGTATTTCTCTGTCTTCTCATTTTGCTTAACTTACTGTCTTTGGGGTCTCCTTTTCACAGGCTGCTTGTTCGTAGTTCCTATTGTTTTTGGTGTTTGCCCCCAGTGAGTATGGTTGGTTCCATTGCTTTTGTAGGTTTCCTGGTGGAGGGGACTGGTGCCTGTGTTCTGGTGGATGAGGCTGGATCTTGTCTTTCTGGTGGGCAGGACTGCATCTGGTGGTGAGTTTTGGGGTGTCTGTGAACTTCTTAAGTTATTAGGAAGCCTGTCTGCTCATGGGTGAGATTGTGTTCCTGTCTTGCTAGTTGTTTGGTAGGGTGTCTAGCACTGTAGCTTGCTGGTCATTGAGTGGAGCTGGGTCTTAGCATTGAGATGGATATTTCTGGGAGAGTTTTCGCCATTTGATATAACGTGGTGCCAGGAGGTCTCTGGTGGATAAATGTCCTGAACTCAGCTCTCCCACCTCAGAGGCTCAGGTCTGACATCCGGCCTGAGCACCAAGACCCTATCAGCCACACAGCTCAGAAGAAAAAGGAGTAAAGAAAAGAAAGAAGGAAAGAAAAATAAAATAAATAAAGTTATTAAAATAAAAAATAAATATTATTAAAAATAAAAGGGTACTAAAAAAAGAAAGAAAAGGGCAGCAAAACCAAAAAGCAAATCCACCAATGATAACAAGCATTAAAAACTATACTAAAACAAACAAACAAACAAAAAAACGGACAGACAGAACCTTTGGACAAGTGGTAAAAGCTATATAGAAAAGAATCACACAGAGAAATACACATACACATTCATAATAAGAGAAAAAGAAAAGATATATGGGGAGGAACCAAGATGGCGGAGCAGAAGGATGTGCTCTCACTCCCTCTTGCGAAAACACCAGAATCACAGCTAGCTGCTGGACAATCATTCAGCAGGAAGACACTGGAACTCACCCAAAAAGATATCCCACATCCAAAGACAAAGGAGAAGCCACAATGAGATGGTGGGAGGGGTACGATCACATTAAAATCAAATCCCATAACTGGTGGGTGGGTGACTCACAGACTGGAGAACACCACAGAAATCCACCCACTGGAGTGAAGGTTCTGAGCCCCATGTCAGGCTTCCCAACCCACGGGTCCGGCAACGGGAGGAGGAATTCCTAGAGAATCAGACTTTGAAGCCTAGTGGGAATTGATTGCAGGAATTCAACAGGACTGGAGGAAACAGAGACTCCACTCTTGGAGGGCACAAACAAGTATTGTGCGCAATTGCACCCAAGGGAAGGAAGCAGTGATCCCATGGGAGACTGAAAGCATACCTACCTGCTACTGTGCAGGGTCTCCTGCAGGGTGGGGGGCGCTGTGGCTCACCATGGGGACAAGGACACTGGCAGCAGAAGTTCTGGGAAGTGCTCCTTGGTGTGAGCCCTCCCCAGAGTCTGTCATTAGCCCCACCAAAGAGCCCATGGTAGGCTCCAGTGTTGGCTTGCCTCAGGCCAAACAACAACAGGGAGGGAACCCAGCCCCACCCATCAACAGTCAAGAGGATTAAAGTTTTACTGAGCTCTGCCCACCAGAGCAAAAGTCAGCCTCTACCCACAACCAGTCCCTCCTATCAAGCCTGTCAGGTACCCTCATCCACCACAGGGCAGACAGCAGAAGCAAGAAGAAACTACAGTCCTGCAGCCTGTGGAAAAAAAAACCACATTTACAGAAAGATAGACAAGATGAAAAGGCAGAGGGCTATGTACCAGACGAAGGAACAAGATAAAACCCCAGAAAAACAACTAAATGAAGTGGAGATTAGGTAACCTTCGAGAAAAGAATTCAGAATAATGATAGTGAAGATGATCCAGGACCTCGGAAAAAGAATGGAGGCAAAGATCAAGAAGATGCAAGAAATGTTTAACAAAGACCTAGAAGAATTAAAGAACAAACAAACAGAGATGAACAATACAATAACTGAAATGAAAACTACACTAGAAGGAATCAATAGCAGAATAACTGAGGCAGAAGAACAGATAAGTGACCTGGAAGACAGAATGTTGGAATTCACTGCTGTGGAACAGAATAAGGAAAAAAGAATGAAAAGAAATGAAGACAGCTTAAGAGACCTCTGGAACAACACTAAATGCAACATCATTCACATTATAGGGGTCCCAGAAGGAGAAGAGAGAGAGAAAGAACCCAAGAAAATATTTGAAGAGATTATAGTCCAAAACTTCCTTAACATGGGAAAGGAAATAACCACCCAAGTCCAGGAAGCAAAACGAGTCCCATACAGGATAAACCCAAGGAGTAACATGCTGAGACACATAGTAATCAAATTGGCAAAAATTAAAGACAAAGAAAATCATTGAAAGCAGCAAGGGAAAACGACAAATAACATACAAGGAACTCCCATAAGGTTAACAACTGATTTCTCAGCAGAAACTCTACAAGCCAGAAGGGAGTGGCATGATATACTTAAAGTGATGAAAGGGAAGAACCTACAACCAAGACTACTATACCCAGCAAGGATCTCATTCAGATTTCAATGGAGAAATCAAAAGCTTTACAGACAAGCAAAGCTAAGATAATTCAGAACCACCAAACAGCTCTACAACAAATGCTAAGGAACTTCTCTAAGTGGGGAAAACACAAGAGAAGAAAAGGACAAACCAAAAACAATTAAGAAAATAGTAATAAGAACATACATATCGATCATTACCTAAACGTGAATGAATTAAATGCTCCAACCGAAAGACACAGGCTTGCTGAATGGATACAAAAACAAGACCCATATATATGCTATGTACAAGAGACCCACTTCAGACCTAGGGACACATACAGACTGAAAGTGAGGGGATGGAAAAAGACATTCCATGCAAATGGAAATCAAAAGAAAGCTGGAGTAGCTATACTCATATCAGATAAAATAGACTTTAAAATAAAGAATGTTAAAGAGACAAGGAAGGACACTACATAATGATCAAGGGATCAATCCAGGAAGAAGATATAACAATTATAAATATATATGCACCCAACATAGGAGCACCTCAATACATAAGGCAACAGCTAACAGATATAAAAGAGGAAATCAACAGTAACACAATAATAGTGGGGACTTTAACACCTCACTTACACCAATGGGCAGATCATCCAAAATAATGAAAAAAAATAAGGAAACAGAAGCTTTAAATGACACCAATAGACCTGATAGATTTAATTGATATTTATAGGACATTTCCATCCAAAAGAGCAGAGTACACTTTCTTCTCAAGTGCGCATGGAACATTCTCCAGGATAGATCACATCTTGGGTCACAAATCAAGCCTCAGTAAATTAAGAAAATTGAAATTATATCAAGCATCTTTTCTGACCACAATGCTATGAGATTAGAAATGAATTACAGGGAAAAAAACGTAAAAAACACAAAACACATGGAGGCTAAACAATACGTTACTAAATAACCAAGAGATCACTGAAGAAATCAAGAGGAAATCAAAACTACCTAGAGAAAATGACAATGAAAACACGATGATCCAAAACCTATGGGATGCAGCAAAAGCAGTTCTAAGAGGGAAGTTTATAGCTATACAAGCCTACCTCAAGAAACAAGAAAAATCTCAAGTAAACAATCTAACCTTACACCTAAAGGAACTAGAGAAAGAAGCACAACAAAACCCAAAATTAGCAGAAGGAAAGAAATCATAAAGACCAGAGCAGAAATAAATGAAAGAGAAACAAAAAACAATAGAAAAGATCAATAAAACTAAACGCTGGTTCTTTGAGAAGATAAACAAAATTGATAAACCATTAGCCAGACTCATCAAGAAAAAAGAGGGAGAGGACTCAAATCAATAAAATTAGAAATGAAAAAGAAGTTACAACAGACACCACAGAAATACAAAGCATCCTAAGAGACTACTAGAAGCAACTCTATGCCAATAAAATGGACAACCTGGAAGAAATGGACAAATTCTTAGAAAAGCACAACCTTCTGAGAAGGAACCAGGAAGAAATAGAAAATATAAACAGACAAATCACAAGCTCTGAAATTGAAACTGTGATTTAAAATCTTCCAACAAACAGAAGTCCAGGACCAGATGGATTCACAGGTGTATTCTATCAAACATTTAGAGCAGAGCTAACACCCATCCTTCTCAAGCTCTTCCAAAAAATTGTGGAGGAAGGAACACTCCCAAACTCATTCTATAAGGCCACCATCACCCTGATACCAAAAGCAGACAAAGATACAACAAAAAAAGAAAATTACAGACCCATACCACTGAGGAATATAGATGCAAAAATCCTCAACCTAATACTAGCAAACAGAATCCAACAACACATTAAAAGGATCATACACCATGATCAAGTGGGATTTATCCCAGGGATGCAAGGATTCTTCAATATATGCAAATCAATCAATGTGATACACCATATTAACAAATTGAAGAAGAAAAACCATATGATCATCTCAATAGATGCAGAAAAAGCTTTTGACAAAATTCAACACCCATTTATGATAAAAACTCTCCAGAAAGTGGGCATAGAGGGAACCTACCTCAACATAATAAAGGCCATATACGACAAACCCACAGCAAACATCATTGTCAATGGTGAAAAACTGAAAGCATTTCCTGTAAGATCAGGAACAAGACAAGGATGTCCACTCTCACTACTATTATTCAACATAGTTTTGGAAGTCCTAGCCATGGCAATCAGAGAAGAAAAAGAAATAAAAGGAATACAAGTTGGAAAAGAAGAAGTAAAACTGTCACTGTTTGCAGATGACATGATACTATACATAGAGAATCCTAAAAATGCCACCAGAAAACTACTACAGCTGATCAATGAATTTGGTAAAGTTGCAGGATACAAAATTAATTCACAGAAAGCTCTTGCATTCCTATATACTAATAATGAAAAATCTGGAAGAGAAATTATGGAAACACTCCCATTTACCATTGCAACAAAAAGAATAAAATATCTAGGAATAAATCTACCTAGGGAGACAAAAGACCTGTATGCAGAAAACAATGAGACACTGGTGAAAGAAATAAAAGATGATACCAACAGATGGAGAGATATACCATGTTCTTGGATAGGAAGAATCAATATTGTGAAAATGACTATACTACCCAAAGCAATCTACAGATTCAATCCAATCCCTATCAAATTACCAATGGCATTTTTTACAGAGCTAGAACAACTCATCTTAAAATTTGTATGGAGACACAAAAGACCCCGAATAGCTAAAGTAGTCTTGAAGGAAAAAAACGGAGCTGGAGGAATCAGACTTCCTGACTTCAGACTATACTACAAAGCTACAGTAATCAAGACAATATGGTACTGGCACAAAAACAGAAACATAGATCAATGGAACAAGATAGAAATCTCAGAGATAAACCCACGTACCTATGGTCAACTAATCTATGACCAAGGAGGCAAAGATATACAATGGAGAAAAGACAGTCTCTTCAATAAGTGGTGCTGGGAAAACTGGACAGCTACATGTAAAAGAATGAAATTAGAACAGTCCCTAACACCATACACAAAAATAAACTCTAAATGGATTCAAAACCTAAATGTAAGACCGGACACTATAAAACTCTTAGAGGAAAACATAG
Organism: Balaenoptera musculus; assembly: GCF_009873245.2. Classification (NCBI taxonomy): domain Eukaryota; kingdom Metazoa; phylum Chordata; class Mammalia; order Artiodactyla; family Balaenopteridae; genus Balaenoptera; species Balaenoptera musculus. The sequence goes on along the minus strand of NC_045786.1, from coordinate 137,105,453 downwards.
GAAGAACACTCTTTGACATAAATCACAGCAAGATCTTTTTTGATCCACCTCCTAGAGTAATGGAATTAAAAACAACAATAAACAAATGGAACCTAATGAAACTTCAAAGCTTTTGCACAGCAAAGGAAACCATAAACAAGACAAAAAGACAACCCTTAGAATGGGAGAAAATATTTACAAATAAATCAACGGACAAAGGGTTAATTTCCAAAATATATAAACAGCTCATGCAGGTCAATATTAAAGAAACAAACAACCGAATCAAAAAATGGGCAGAAGACCTCAACAGACATTTCTCCAAAGAAGACATACAGATGGCTAAGAAGCACATGAAAAGGTGCTCAACATCACTAATTATTAGAGAAATGCAAATCAAAACTACAATGAGGTATCACCACACACCAGTTAGAATGGGCATCATCAGAAAATCTACAAACAACAAATGCTGGAGAGGGTGTGGAGAAAAGGGAACCCTCTTGCACTGTTGGTGGGAATGTAAATTGATACAGCCACTATGGAGAACAGTATGGAGGTTCCTTAAAAACCTAAAAATAGAATTACCATATGATCCAGCTATCCCACTACTGGGCATATACCCAGAGAAAACCATAATTCAAAAAGACACATGCATCCCAATGTTCATTGCAGCACTATTTACAATAACCAGGTCATGGAAGCAACCTAAATGCCCATCGACAGACGAATGGATAAAGAAGAGGTGATACATATATACAATGGAATATTACTCAGCCATAAAAAGGAACGAAATTGAGTCATTTGTTGAGACGTGGATGGATCTAGAGACTGTCATACAGAGTGAAGTAAGTCAGAAAGACAAAAACAAATATCGTATATTAACATATGTATGTGGAACCTAGAAAAATGGTACAGATGAACCAGGTTGCAGGGCAGAAGTTGAGACACAGATGTAGAGAACAAACGTATGGACACCAAGGGGGGAAAACCGCGGTGGAGTGGGGATGGTGGTGTGCTGAATTGGGTGATAGGTATTGACATGTATACACTGATGTGTATAAAATTGATGACTAATAAGAACCTGCAGTATAAAAAACCAAACAAACAAACAAACAAAAAACAACTAATACTAAACTTTCTTTTGGTTATTTGTATGGAAATATGTTAATATAAATGTTTCAGACATTATATGAAATTTCTAAAAATCTTATATGTTCTGGTATAATGTTATAAATCCTAATTCTAGTTATTACTTTAAAATGTATATCTCAGAAATAACTAAATTTCCTTGTCAATTGCATTATTATGAACTTTCATCAAATCTTTAACCGTGGTCATTTTTAAGTCTTTTGTCATTTACAGACAGTTCTGGGTGTACTCTGATGCTTTTGCAAATATGTTCCTATAAAAGAGTTTCATCTTCAAGGAATTCATGGAAAAGACTCTGACAAGTACAGGTTTCTGGTAACTGACTATACTGCTGAACCGAATGAATAAGCATTTTCAGAACTCTAATGGAAAACTGATGAATTCATAAAAGTGCTAACAAATGATCAAGATGAAAAAAAAGTTAATTACATGGGACTGAGTAAACTGATGAGGATGATTACAATTTTTGTGACTTTCTGTTTGAATAATAAAAAAAAAAATCCCACAAGGACTCAGAGGCAAAAAATATACAAATCAATTTTCACTGCAAAGTAAAGGAGCTGTTACAGTGGAGGATTACTGGACTGAATGTCAATATTATGACATAGTATGAGTGTGTTTTGTGTTTGGGAATTGCAATCATTGTTGCTTTTGTTGTGGTCATCCATTTACAAAAAATATATATATATATATTTTTTAAAAAGAGGAAGGGAGCAACCAAATCAATAAACAAATCTACCAATGATAGTAAGCTCTAAATACTAAACTAAGATAAACATAAAAACAGAAACAAATTAGATGCAGAAAGCAAACCCCAAGTCTACAGTTGTTCCCTAAGTCTACCGCCTTAATTTTGGGATGATTTGTTGTCTATTCACATATTCCAGAGATGCAGTGTACATCAAGTTGATTGTGGACGTTTAATCCATTGCTCCTGAGGCTGCTGGGAGAGATTTCCCTTTCTCTTCTTTGTTCGCACAGCTCCTGGGGTTCAGCTTTGGATTTGGCCCCGCCTCTGTGTGTAGGCGGCCTGAGGGCATCTGTTCTTCGCCCAGATAGGACAGGGTTAAAGTAGCAGCTGATTGGGGGGCTCTGGCTCACTCAGGCCGGGGGGAGGGAGAGGTACGGAATGCAGGGTGAGCCTGCGGCGGCAGAGGCCGGCATGATATTGCAACAGCCTGAGGCGCGCCATGCGTTCTCCTGGGGAAGTTGTCCCTGGATCACGGGACCCTGGCAGTGGCGGCTGTGCAGGCTTCTGGGGGGGGGGGAGGTGTGGAGAGTGACCTGTGTTTGCACACAGGCTTCCTGGTGGCTGCAGCAGCAGCCTTATTTCATGCCCACCTCTGGTGTCCATGCTGATAGCCACGGCTCGTGCCCATCTCTGGAGATCATTTAGGTGGTGCTCTGAATCCCCTTCCTCCCGCACCACGAAGCAATGGTCTCTTGCCTCTTAGGCAGTTCCAGGCTTTTTCCCAGACTCCCTCCTGGCTGGCTGTGGCGCACTAGCCCCCTTCAGGCTGTGTTCACGCAGCCAACCCCAGTCCTCTCCCTGGGATCTGACCTCTGAAGCCTGAGCCTCAGCTCCCAGCCCCCACCTGCCCTGGCAGGTGAGCAGAGAAGCCTCTCAGGCTGGTGAGTGCTGGTCAGCACCCATCCTCTGTGCAGAAATCTCTCAGCTCTGCCTTCTGCACCCTTGTTGCTGTGCTCTCCTCCGTGGATCTGAAGCTTCCCCCCCCCACCCCCCGTTTCCACCAGTGAAGGGGCTTCCTAGTGTGTGGAAACCTTTCCTCCTTCACAGCTCCCTCCCACTGGTGCAGGTACCATCCCTATTCTTTTGTCTCTGTTTTTCCTTTTCTCTTTTGCTCTACCCAGGTACGTGGGGAGTTTCTTGCCTTTCGGGAGGTCTGAGGTCTTCTGCCAGCATTCAGTAGGTGTTCTGTAGGAGTTGTTCCACATGTAGATGTATTTTTTATGTATTTTTGGGGAGGAAGGTGATCTCCACGTCTTTCTCCTCCACCATCTTGAAGCTATCCCTGGTTATCCATTTTAAATATATCAGTATGTACATGTCAATCCCAAACTCCCTAAGTATCCCTGGCCCCCACCCTTCCCCCAGTAACCTTAAGTTCGCTCTGTAAGTCTGTGAATCTGTTTCTGTTTTATAAGTAAGTAGATTTGTATCATTTTTTTTAGATTCCACATATAAGCGTATCATATGATATCCATCTTTCTCTGTCTGACTTACTTCACTTGGTATGACAATCTCTAGGTCCATCCATGTTGCTGCAAATGGCATCATTTCATTCTTTTTCTCTTTAATAGATTGTAGGACCAGCTGTTCTCAGGCTTCTTTTGTTCATCCTCATCATGATCCTTTGCTTTGATGAAAACAGGGAAAACATTTACAAAACACTTTTGACTTTGCCTCAGCAAGACTTAATGATTTTCATCAGGCAAAAAACCAAAGGAGAAATGTTGAGATTTGTAACATGAATGTTTGCCTCTCTCTAGTTCCCAGTTCTTTCTCTGGTAAGGAAACAATCCCAATAATGAGACCACTTTTCTCTGCTCCAGACTGTAAATATAGAATCACAAGCTGGTAGCTCATGAGCCTGTGCTAGTCCCCAAATGTGTGTGCTTGATGTGTCAAAGTCCCTAACATTCCGTGTTATATTACACACACTGTTCTCCAAACTTGCATTGCTTATGTGGCCCCTGAAGGTATCTGAGTCTGGCCCAGCAGACTCATAAACCTTCATCACTGCTGCTCTCTGTTTTTCGTCACTGGGCTGTATATCATCTCTCCCTTACCTTTATTTTACCCGTGACTAGAGTTAATGGCAGACTGTTGACTGTACATCTATTAGGAGACTCTATTGCCACACTCTATAAATGTCAGCTAGAATGCCTCCCTCTAGCATTACAGAAAGCTCTTTGTGAACAAAACTTATTTTTAGAAGTGCAACATAGTGATTTTTTTCTAAAAGTAAAGTTTGAATTTCCATTTTATTTAGAAGCCTTAAGGACATTATGGCTGAGGAAATGCATTTTCAGCCAAGAGGCTTGATCATATTGTCCTTACAAGATGACAGTGGGTATTTTGCTAGAGTAAGGAAAAGAAAATTAGACTTGTCATTCTTGCTTAGGTATCTGAGAAGTAAGTGTACAGCATGAATGCTGCTGGCTCAGGCTTTTAGACCTGAGCAAAAGATGCAACAAGACTCCATTTTCAGTACTATCTGGACTTAGCACCTATTCTGGGCAAAACCACTGCTCAAGATCACAGTCTCAGTCTTTCCGCAAACATGTTACAGTATGTAGAGATTTTAGCATCTCTTTTGGATCTATTCATAGTTATCATTTTTCTATTCCATCCAAGTCTCCCCAAATACAAAGTGAATCCTGGATGAGTCTCCACTGTACCTAGCTTACGTGTCATTAACAACCACTCAAAATAAGCCTTGAGCCTGCACTTCACTCTAAACACTGCCTTGATATCAGAGCTGGTCCACTGGAAGAAAACACAGGAGTTTGTTTTCAGAAAGACTGGTTATCAGGCAGGAAAAAATATTCAGGCAAGATTAAGAGAGAGACCCAAGCAGGATTGGCGCCTCAGTGGGCACCCTTATTTATATGCTTAAAAAAAAGAAGAATGTTCCAAAAAGTTTAACAATACACATTTCTTCTCATTGCCATGGTTTGAGTTACTTTCAAAATAAAGATTTTTCTATACAAATGTATGATTTTTACAGTGCAAATTTTAACATTTTTTTAATACTCTCCCATCCCATACTCAGGACTTTACTCAAGTAATACAGAAATATGAAAGAGAGGTTGGCACATGAAGGCTAATATCCAGTATACATACCGCTCCCCATCCCCCATTTTATAGCACACATAGCTTGTTTTAGTTCTTACCTGGTAAATGATGGTGTTCTTAAAGGGATTGTGGCTTTTATTACACTTCAAGGTTCCCATAGGATCATGAGTTTGCAAATGATAATTCTTAGTGCCTGAATATTAGCTCACTAATCATTGCACTGTCCCTGTGAATGTGTCTGAGTTTTATCATTTTGCAAGTGGACATGCTTATTTTGTCTCTCAATTCTGAGAAATAGGATTTTCAATAATAATTTTATTTGGGTCTGTATAGTTAAGACTCTACTTAAAAGACTGTGTTTTAAGTTAGGACTTTATAAAGAGAACATGTTAATTAAGAAAAACTAAATTCATGATAGAATCAACCATGAGCACAGAAATAGAAAATGCCAGCAAATTTCTGGATATGCATATGCGTGTATACTCACACACTAATACATTACAATAATCATGCAGTCTGGGAATTCAGAGATAACCACAAATCTCTCTTCACTGTTGCATCGATGAGTCCCTGCATTGACTCCGTAAGGGAAATTACTTTTTTCCTCATTATCCTTGTTCTGGTGTCCATTTATCTTCCACTGTATCCACGGAAGCCCAAATAAGATTCATAACTTCCTTGCGTTAGAAAATATATGTCAATTCTAAGATTGGTTAGTTTCTGTTACAAGTGCTTACAGTTTTGACTTTTTAAGGACAAATTATTTTAAAAGGTCTAACTATTTCTGTTTCTGTTTGAGAATGTGAAGATTTGAACAAGTACAACTTCAGGTTACAAGGCTCTCTTTTACTTGCTGCAAAATGTCTTTTATCTTTTTTCATGTTATGCATTGGGAGGAATTCGTACTCCTCCCTGGTTCTCGACAGGACAGGGAAAACACTGGTTTCAGAGTTCTCAAGAGGAGAGTTACCCCCTTATAAGCATGTTTTTAAGTTATTTGCTTTATAATCATTCCCATCTATTTCTTAATTATTTCTTATATCACCTTCCCCTGACCAAACAGTAGTAGCAGTTGGGATGGAAAACTGTCAGATTTGTACCTCCAGATTGTTTTGCTATTTAACAATTTTGTTACAGGTATCAGAACTTATCTTCCAAGCAGTTTTAGCTTCTAAAATTTTTAAGGCCAGAGCGTAATTTAAGAGAGATACCAGTCTTGCCTGGGAAATTCCTGGCACTGTCAGAGTAGGGTAATGGCCTGAAAAAACATTTACAAAAATGTTTAGGCACAATATAAATTTTCCTCTTCCTGTCTCTTCCTAATTCTTCCTTCCTTCCTTCCTACTCCCATCATCTTGGAAACTCAGATAACAAGAGACAAGAACAGTTTCTGGTACTTCTCTAACCTAAGAGCTTTTACATCCTTTAAGAATTATAACTTTGCCAAGTAAACTACAGCTAGATTACTGAGTCTCCCAGGCCATGAATTTAAAATCCCAACTCACCCATATTTTATATATTAGAGAGAAGAAACCTGCATTCTTCACTTTTGTCTATACATTTGCACGTCTGTAGTTGATTCCGAGAGAGAATAACTTCAGACCCACAGAGAGGCATTCATTCTGAAACGATTAGCTGGAAACTAAAGGAACAGTATGTCCCTGTGTTATAAGTATAAGGCTATTAGGCTTTAAGGAGAGAATGAAATGTCAGGTCCTTAAAGGAAAATGGAAAAGAGGCATGTGTGATCAGACCACCCATGATGGCAGTTCTCTTGCTCTCTGTATGTTCCCTGCTCAACCAGAGCAGTCCCTGCTTCACCTACACTCTACTCACATGACTGACCTTCCATCTTAATCATAGGGCTTAATGTAAATGCTATGTACTTGTCCCTGGCCCCAGCTACTGATTGTTCTAATCATTAGACCAGAACTATCTCTACTATAACAGTTTATCAAAGGGACAGTGTGGGACGTGCTCCTCTGCTTGATTTCCCTGGTAACTGATGAGCCAACCTGATATCCATTCCCTCTATAACCTCCCTCTGCCCACAGCAAAGACAGCTGCTGTGTCCTGCCCGCCGTGTGCTGCACATGGTGCGTTGTCGCTCCAGGATCTTGCTTCAGACGCATAAGATTCCCCATCTATTAAACCATTGATGTCTCTTTCACTGTCTCTGGGCTCTTTCTTCGGTCTTGAGGCTGGGCAAATACAGGGCTTGCAGGCCCGAGGAGTGCAGCCCAACAGGGCAGATTCAAATGTTTCCTTTTCTCATTCCATTTTACTATTAATCTTCCCACTTGATATGAATATGCTTTTGTTTCTCTACAGTTACTCATTGTACTTTATGACTCTCATACTCTCAAACATGGTCCACATAAAACCTTACTCAAAAGGAGCAATCCCTTCCAGATGGAGCTTATCAAGTAGGGCAGAGTTGCAAGAACCTGTAAGCATTTGTCTGAAAGCAAAATCTGCTTACCTTGCAGGCTGGTCTTTTAAAAGCTTTCTTACTCTGAATTCAGTAGAATTGACATGACCCACCTGTACACCAAGACTAAGGCTGTAGGAGTGCTTTGGTGTCTGTTTCAATTATTTTCCAAAAATTTAACATGTCAGACAAACCCATAATGACACTCACTGTGCATCTCTCCTCCACATCTCAATCATTTGCCACTGAAAAGATTTAAGCACACAATGCTCCATGCACATCTATAATTTACATTCCTTGCAGTGAGTCACCTGTTTTCTGTCCTAAAGGCATTTTCTTTGAGCATCACCCTGGCTGTCCATTGAAGTTCCTGTGTTGGAAATAATTCAAGTATTGAGGCAAAATTCACTTCGCTGAAGTGCAAGGTATGCTAAGTATTGACAGAAAAGTTCTGAGTAATAAACGTGAACCTTCAATCACATGCCCACTTAATACATGTTTAACAGAGGAATTGTCAGCGTTCTGGACTTAGTTGGGTGCCTAGTTCTGGACAAGGAGATGTCCCACAACATGAAATGCTAATAACCAGGATAGACTACCTCCCCATAACACAGCTATCTTGATTTATTTTCTTGATTTCATAAAATATGGAGGGTACCAATGACCAAAAATTTCTTGTTGAAATAGAACGTATATCCCACCTCTATGAAAATTAATGCTGTCAAAACAAGGCCAGCCTCCTTAACAATCAGTTTCATAAAGGAGGTGGAGGCATTTGATAAGCCTAGAACTAAATAAAATATTCTCAGTCAGATTCAGAATACATTCTGAGGGATTTACCTCTAAAAGAGTTATCCAGGGTACTGACACCTCTATTTCTGGGATTCTGAATTAGTGCACTGGAACCTCTGTGTCTAAATCTGATTTACTGCTTCTTCTTCAGCCTTGCCCTATAATTTTCAACTCTTCTCATTTTAGCTTTTTCTTTGACCTTGTAGTGTAAGCCCTGACAGTTGGGTTTTCTTTCTTTTTTTTTTTGTAATGGAAGTCCAAGTGCCTGATTTAAGCTTTGATTGTCCAGGCATGTAGTTCAAAGATGGCTATCTTGAATAAACACATGGCCAGCCACAGGACTAGATGAAGAGCCAGGCCACCCCTCCCCCACTCCCAAGGCTCCTTTGTTTTAAGTATCTTGGCTGATTTCAATAACAACCATTTGGGCCACTTGTTTCACTCTTCCTGTGCTTTAAATTCCCACTCATATGTTTTAAATTTACCAATAAAGAGTGAGCACGTGAAATTCTAGGCCTCAACCCTTGACCCCAATAAAACCAATAAAATTGGAACCCAAAGCCCGAACTCTCTCTCACTCTCTGCCGGCAGTCTTGCTGTGTGGTCCCCGGAGTGCTGTGTAATTTCCAGGACTTGTAAGTGATAAACGTTTTTCCTTTTTTTAAAGTTTCCTAATGGTTATAGTGGAGGGCATCTTGCAGTCATAATAAGAACCATGAGGGCCAGTCTAGCCATAGCATTGTTTACTGATAGGCTAGAGACTGAACCCAACACAAAATAGACCTCATCTTTTCATATTTCAGATACTTCAGATAACTTGTAAATCATCCCTCTGCCTTAATGTCTAGCCATCTAGACATCTAGTGTAGCTTACTTATACCTAGTACCAGCAGATACTAAGAGGTTTATTAACTGAGAATACCATCTCTTTTACCTCCCTATACCAACACCCTGCTCCAAAGCCACTATCTTAAGCAACATCTCTGACTCTCCTAGAGGTTAAAGGGGATTAAAAAGGAATCTGAATACCTAAAATACAGGCATATGTTTCATTTATGGTCAGCAGTATATCCTTCAACTATCTAAGGAAAATAAGCCACCTGAACTACCCCATAAGTTTTCTAATTCTGTACTTCAAGGAGTAAATCCTTGGTCAGGCTGACAAAAATTTAATTGGACACAAGGATTTATTTAGACTTTAGAGTGGGTTTGTCAGTTTACAAAAATACTCCTAAATAATCCTAAATTCTCGGATTAAAAACACAAACTTCACAATAAGAGTCTTGCACTTTCTCACTTGAATAAAGAGACGTAGATAATGAAATTGTGGCTCTGAGGATTTCTGAGGTACCTTATTGTGTGGGGCTCTCTTGAGTTAGAGAAGAATCATGGAGCTGACCAATGGAGGCCTAGAAGCAATGAGATAATCCTCTAGCTGCGACCTAAAGGCAAATATCCATGCATCTAATGGAACACAGAGATCAGCCAGGACAAACTTTCACAAGCAAAAAAGGGAGAATAGGACAGGAATCTCAGTATCTGTGTGAGCAAATACATTCCTGATGTTAAGATCATCAACTGAGTACTAGTTTGCGTAGAAAAATATCTTGGTATTTGACACTGGTGAGCATTCAACTCTTTTCAAACTTATTTTGAAGAGTTGTCCTTGTACTTACTTGTACCTTCTGAGAGTAATTTTCAATGTCTTTTGTGTTTATAATTTAAATCATATTCAGAGTTAAAGCAGGAATAAAGTAGATAGGTACTAACAAAACTTATTGGTGTTGTGAAACCATTGCAGCTGAACGTAGTATGAAAGTTAATAATAGTACTAGTGTTACTGTTACTAAAACAATTTGAAAATTGAGTGCTTCTTAAAATGCAGTTGGTTAAACTGTCTTCAAAGTTGTTTGTGCCCCTTTAAGTCAAACAGTACAATCAGCATAGCTCTAGAAATGTTTCAACTTGAATAAGTCAGGTGAAATATGAAGACTGTTAACTTACAGTAAGTCCCTACATAGATTTAGTTGAAAATTTAATTGACTTTCCTAAGTGCTTAGGTCCATGTATACTGCAAAGATCTTACATTAGATTGATACTGACTTTAAAAAAAGATGGATGGAAAACACCTTTCTCCACACCCGTATATCATTTCAACCTCATTAAGAGTTTCTTCTTTTATCTATCCAGGGATAAAGGCTTAGCAATATTATAAGGGATTGTTTTGAAAAAACTTTTCATTTTAGCCAGATACCTTACTGTGGAACAGGCAGTAGAGTCAAGTAACACATTGCTTATTGCTTTCTGGACTATCAGCTTTCTTGCAAAACAATGTGTTGCATGCACTGTTGGTTTCTCTTATTAGAGTATGTGTCATCTAAGGGAGGAGAGACAGGGTGACACTCTTACAGAAATAGTCCTGATTAGGGGTTGCTGTTCAGTTTAACGACGTTTCCAAATTAAGTGTGATAATGACTGATACAGTGCAGTATAACATGTAGCTCTTAAATACTAAGGGAACTCAGAAGTTTGTTTCAATTGATTAACGTAACAATATTCACTTTTCTAATCCTTTGCAGACTGTAATGTGGAGGGTGTTACATTTAACAACCCTCCTTATGATCTGAAAGAGAAAAATGTCTAACTTAAGTACTTCAAATGATTTGTGTTTCTGTTTTGCTCTATAACAGCTTTAGAGTATCATTTTCACAGTTTTCTCATGAGATTAGAGACTACACGGCACAGATGTTTTCTCTTTCAAATACTCATCAAGTAAACACATGTACCTGGCACCACACTGTTTTTCCTCCCATTCCACTTCACCAGTTGAAGGTCCATTTGATACGAATTGTGAAACTAAATTATCAGGTGGGACAAATTACAAAACACAGCAAGCAATTGCAAGAGACTTCTAGGAACAAGTGGTCAAATGCTTCATTCCATCCTAAGAATTTTTGGTGTGCTTTGGAGCGAGTGGCTAACTTGAAGGATAGATGACCTTTCTTGGATTGATACACACATGTACTCACTGAAAAAAAATCTTTATGTTGTTCAGAATAGGGTAACCTGTAATCACACACTTTAATGAGATTAAAAGATTGCTTTTCTAACATTTCCACTGTCTTTATTATTTTCTTCTCTTGTTTTGACAATCTCTTAAATATTAATGTTTACTAGACCATCGTCTCTCATGAAACATTGGCTAGTTGATCTACTTTACCCTCAGAAATTCAAATTACTGAATCTCTAAAATCTTTTACTTCAAATTCAACTTAACCTTTAATTTCAAACTATCTGTTGAACACGTGGGTATTCCCTAGCCATTGTAACCATGAGAATAAAGCAATCTAAAACTTAGAGTGGAAAACTTCAATTCAGAGTCATTCCAGTGGTCTAGAGAGAGATGATCAGCACCAGAACCAGGGTAATAGAAGTAAGAATGGAAAAGAGGATATGGGTGAAGAAAAAATTCATAAGATTGAAATCTTATGACTTCAAAGACTCTTAGATATGGAAGAAATGGAGAGGAAGAGAAATGGGCCTGTGATGATCACAAATTTCTGACTTGGCAGCCTGAATGGGTATAGGGAATATGGGGAGAAAAGATACAAGAGGACAGGACAGATAATAAGACCATTTCTGGAACTGGGGACTGAGATAACTTCAAGATATACAGGTGAAGATATCTGTTAAGGAACAGAATATAGGGGCCTGAAATCCAGGAGAGAATTCTGGGCTGGAGCTGAAATCATGGGCATGGAATATAATACCCTGAAAGAACATGTAGAAAGAGAGGAAAAGATGATGAATAAAAATCCAACACAGAATTTCTTGTCTTACTATGCCTTCATAGTAATCACCTAATTGATTTTAAAATGTTGTAATTGTCTATATTTTTCAAAAAATCACAAATTATAAACATATGATTAAGAAAATGAATAAAAATTTAGCCTTTTCAAGTATTGTAATATTTACAATAGGTAATAAAATTATATATATAGTATATATAGAGTGTATATATGTATATCAGAATTAGATAAGGCATCTCTTTTACCAATCTTTTATAGTCATATTCAACAATTTTGAAAGAGAAATGAAGTGATACATTTACATACAGTAGTTTAAAATGCTAAAAAGTGTTTGGTAGGCAGTAATTAGATCAGAATTATCTGGTTTGGAATTTTACAGGCCACTAAAGTTAACATTCCTCTTATATCTAGGGATGCAGATGAATCATCAATATCAGCAGAGGCAAAAGCAGCAAACTAATTTAGGCATCTTTGCGGTAGGCAGTATTACTATCAGCATACTCACTCATGCCATCTGCAATAAGGAAAGGACATTAGTTAAGTTAAATGCAAAGGGAATGTCCAGAAGGTTTGAATACATTTTTGTTCAGGTATGTAATAGATGGTCTTTTAATGCTAAGCTTCTGAAATGGTAAAAAGATGTTAGTGTCCCCATAGCATTGGCTTCATTCTCTCTATAAAATTGTTAAGAAGAGCTCTGTCATCTCTGGTAGCACCTCAATGCCTTTGGATAAATTGGCCCACTCAGGGCAATGGAAATTGTTAGCATTTTCCTCATAGCCATAGATGTACATGTTGCCCACTTTGCTTTGAGAATTATCTTCTATGGTTGAAAAGAAAATTAAAAACCACAATAATTTTGTTTAGGGTAGATATAAGAATACATCTGGGATTATTAATACCAAATTTGATGTACTTTGCACAATAAAGATTTGACATTACTTTTGAAGTCATAGAATATGCAGATATTCTAGGCAGCTTACTTCAATGTTTTGCCTCTTCCAATCTGTAGATTTAGAACCCCACTTGCTTTATCTACTACCACATGAGTAAATTTGATCCCTTCTTCTTATTTACTACTCTTTATATATATATATATATATATATATATATATATATATATATATATATATATATATATACTGTAAGTAGCATACATATTAGAAACAATGTTTCCTTGGCAGTTTACACCCTCTAAACCATAAACAGATTGGACAAGGGACTATGTCTTTCTCTTCTTACTTCCCCAGAATATAGAACATAGCATACAGTAGGTGGTAAATATGTGTTTGTTGAAACGAAAAATGAAATGCATACTCTTATTTTGGAAGTATAAAACTGAAAATGAAAGTATTCTGGAATGAAATCTATATTATGGGAAGCTTAAGCTAGATAACATTTGAGAAAAATGCAGATAGAAAATAATACATTTTCAAAGCACAGAAAAATATATGCTAATTCTGAAATATATTATTGTTTCTATCAGTTTCATTTGAATAAGTTGTTTCAGAGAGGTGAAAAGGAATTTTAAAATATATTAGTGTTATATTTTCTACTCTTTTTGGTCTTGAATTTTTCAGAAATGTACATGAAATGTAGCTGGGGTATCAGTTTCTTATTATGATATAGGTAGAAATATCTGTAATTAATTGAATTTAGACATAGTTGAGCTAATTCTGAGTGGGAAAAAAAAGTAAAAAATCCTACCTGCACAAAAGAGCTCTCAACTGGTATGCTTTGGATATAGATGTGCTTACAGATGTGCTAAGGGGTTGATTTTCTGGGGCCATGATGTAGCCACATCAAGTTACCTCAGTGTAATCTATAAATACTATTTTCTACATGGGCCAAAATATGAAAATGGTTGAGAATCACTTCTTTGTGGCATAAGAGTAAATCATGACGTTGACCTAAGCCATTTATTATGAATAGCAAAACGTTATAAACAACAAAATTATATTGATATTATCCATTTGTACGTGAAGAGAAACTTTAAAAATCTTTGTGTTATTTGTTTATATTGACAACATAATACGTGGTTTATATTGGCAAGAAACCAGCATGACCTCAGTAGGCATCAAGTTTAGGCACAATATTAGGAGTAGTTGTCTTTCAGGTATTATATATTCTTTACTTAAATTAATTATCCACTTTAATGAAGTCAGTTACACACTAGGGGTTCATGGTACCAGAGACCAAACTCTGGTATCAGGATCAGTGACAAATAGCAGGTGTGGAACTGTTATTCCAAACTAAGGATTGAAAAAGGCAAGTAATAAGGAGAAGCTGAAGTTTAACAATCTGAGTCATGGGAGGTCTTATTCAACCAGAGTTCAAGCAGCTGGGAAACTCGGACAGAACACAGCCATATGCCTGTCTCTACAAATGACCCAATTTCATTCCTTTTTATGGCTGAGAAATATTCCACTATATATATGTACCACATCTTCTTTATCCATTCCTCTGTTGATGGATATTTAGAATGCTTCCATGTCCTGGAATAGTGCTGCAGTGAACAGTGGGGTACATGTGTCTTTGAAATATGGTTTCCTCTGAGTATATGCCCAGGAGTGGGATTGCTGCGTCAAGTGGTAGTTCTATTTCTAGTTTTTTAAGGAACCTCCATACTGTTCTCCATAATGGCTGTATCAATTTACATTCCCACAAACAGTTCATGAGGGTTCCCTTTTCTCCATACCCTCTCCAGCACTTATTGTTTGTAGATTTTTTGATGATGGCCATTCTGATCAGTGTGCGATGATACCTCATTGTAGTTTTGATTTGCATTTAGTGATGTTGAGTATCTTTTCATGTGTTTGTTGGCCATCTGTATGTCTTCTTTGGAGAAATGTCTATTTAGGTCTTCTGCCCATTTTTTGATTGGGTTGCTCATTTTTTGATATTGAGTTGCATAAGCTGTTTCTATATTTTGGAGATTAATCCTTTGTCAGGTGCTTCATTTGCAAATATTTTCTCCCATTCTGAGGTTTGTCTTTTCATCTTGTTTATGGTTTCCTTTGCTGTGCAGAAGCTTTTAAGTTGAATTAGGTCCCATTTGTTTATTTTTGGTTTTGTTTTTATTACTCTAGGAGGTGGGTCAAAAAAGATCTTGCTGTGGTTTATGTCAAAGAGTGTTCTTCTTATGTTTTCCTCTAAGAGTTTTATAGTGTCTGGCCTTACATTTAGGTCTTTAATCCATTTTGAGTTTATTTTTGTGTATGGTGTTAGGGAGTGTTCTAATTTCATTTTTTTACATGTAGCTGTCCAGTTTTCCCAGCACCACTTATTGAAGACACTGTCTTTTCTCCATTGTATATTCTTGCCTCCTTTGTCATAGATTAGGTGACCATAGGTGCGTGGGTTTACCTCTGGGCTTTCTATCCTGTTCCATTGAACTATGTTTCTGTTTTTGTGGCAGTCCCATACTGTCTCAATTACTGTGGGTTTGTAGTATAATCAGAAGTCAGGGAGCCTGATTCCTCCAGCTCTGTTTTTCTTTCTCAAGATTGCTTTGACTATTTATGGTCTTTTGTGTTTCCATACAGATTGTAAAATTTTTTGTTCTAGTTCTGTGAAAAATGCCATTTGTAGTTTGATAGGGATTGCATTGAATCTGTAGATTGCTTTGGATAATATTGATGTGGATTGACCTAGAGAGTGTCATACAGAGTGAAGTAAGTCAGAAAGAGAAAAACAAATACTGTATATTAACACATACATGTGGAATCTAGAAAAATGATATGGATGATCTTATTTGCAAAGCAGAAATAGAGACACAGACATAGAGAACAGATATATGGATACCAAGGGGGAAAGGGGGGGTGGGATGAATTGGGGGATTGAGATTGACATATATACACTATTGATACTATATATAAAATAGATTACTAATGAGAACATACTGTATAGCACAGGGAACTCTACTTAATGCACTGTGGTTACCTAAATGGGAAGGAAATCCAAAAAGGAGAGGATATATATATACATGTATAGCTGATTCATTTTGCTGTACAGTAGAAACTAACACAACATTGTAAAGCAACTATACTCCAATAAAAATTAATTAAAAAAAAAACACACCATGAGTATCACCTCACACCTGTTAAGATGACTATTATTAAAAGACAAGAAATAACGTGTCGGTGAGGATATGGAGGAAAGAAAACCCTTGTGCACTATTGGTGGGAATGTAAAGGGGTTCAACGACTATGGAAAATAGTATGGATATTCCTAAAAAAATTAAAAGTGGAATTACCACAAGATCCAACAATTCCACTTCTGGATATATATCAGAAGAAAATGAAAACACTAATTAGAAAAGATATATGCACCCCCATGTTCACTGCAGTAGTAGTATTTACAATAGCCAAGACATGAAAACAACCTAAGTGTACACCAATGGATGAATGGATAAAGAAACTGTGATATATATATAATATATGGAATGGAATATTATTCAGCCATTAGAAAGAATGGAAACTTGCCGTTTGCAACAACTTGAATGGGCCTTGAAGGCATTATGAAAAGTGAAATAAGTCAGACAGAGAAAAGCAAATACCGTATGATCTCACTTATATATGGAAGCTTAAAAAAAAAAAGTTCATTGCTACAGAGAACAGATTGGTGGTTGCCAGGAACAGGAGTTGGAGGTGAAAGGGGTGGCAAAGTAGATAAAGAGCATCTAAAGTTACAAACTTCCAGTTAAAAACTAAATAATCATGGGGATGTAATGTACAACATGGTGACTATAGTTATTAATGCTATATTAATAATACTATAATCGCATATTTGAAAGTTGCTAAAAGAGTAGATCTTTAAAAAAAATTTGTAACTATGTATGGTGACAGATGTTAACTAGACTTACTGTGGTGACCATTTCCCAATGTATACAAATATTGAATCATTATGTTGTATACCTGAAACTAAAATAATGTTATATGTCAATTATACCTCAAAAAAACAAAAAACGTGGAAAAGAGTACAACCATATGCAAAGTCCAGAGATCAGGATCCAATTAAGAATAGTAAGGTCAAGGACTTAATTTAGAGGTCAGGGAGGCTGTCTATAGTAACTAGCTGTCAGGGGCCAGAGGTCTGGGAGCCAATCAGTTGCCTGGAGCATAAGAAGAGGTCAGAGGAAACATGAGGTCCAAAATTCAGACCCAGAAAGCCTGAATTAGTGAGACCAATACCCAAAAAATTGATGTGATCTAAAGTCAGCAGTATTTTAACTTAAGCATTCTTGATGCTTTCTTCCTACTTTCTGTCAGGACAGGGGTAAGTCTCAAAAGGCAGAGATAGACTAAGATCCATTCCTATAGTCTGTTTATTTGATCTGATTCATCATATCATTGGCCTCCTTCTCTAATATTCATTCCCCTAATATCTCTGTGGTAGCCTCACTGGGCTACTAGCTGATCTTTGAAAATGTCAAGCACTCCCAAGGGATTCAGATTTGCTGTTGCCTTCAAAAGCTCTCTCCCAGGCATTTGAAGCATTTGCTTTCCCATTTTGTTCAGAGGTCTGTTCCAATAACACCGTCTCAGCAAGGTCTTTCTTAACAACCCTATGTAAAATATCAATAGTACCATATATCACCTTCCATCCTTTAACTATTCTCATTTTCATTCATAGACCTTAACCCTATGATACTGCATTGCATCTTATTTTTTATTTGTAAACAGTATATAAGTACCATAATGGTAGAAAACTTGTTGTGTTTCCCATCTTATCACCAGAATCTAGAATAAAGCCTAACACATAATAGTTATTGAAAGAATAAATAAGTGAATGAACATTTTGAGTAGAAGCTACAGGTAGTTGAAAACTTAAATGAGAAGATGGAGTTACAGATAATTTTGTAAGCTCACTGATGAAGAGGATGCTGTCCTTGGGTATAACTAGGGTGACCATGTGTTAGAGTCTGAGCAGGACAGTCTTGTTATATAATTATTGTCCCAACAAATTACTGATAGGACTGTGTTTCTGTTTATGCTCATAATATTTTGATTTGAATGATAATTTAAGATCACCCTAAGGGGACATTTGTATGGGAAGGGAGCAAATAATGGGTGAATTTAGACAGTGCTAGTCTCACCTGTTTTAAATTACAAGCACCTGAGGGGAAGTTATATGATCATTTGTTTTGATTGGTTCTTTAGCCATTGAAATTGCATGTGCCTCTATTGGACGCCAATCTCTAAGGTAATAGCTTTAATCTCAAATGCTTCAGGAGATAGCCAGGTAACAGGAGTGTGTGGAGTGGGCAGAATGAAAGAGTGGGGAGCCGTGAAGACTACGTGAAGCTAGATTTCCATGTCCCATAGGAAGAGGGAAGCTCCTCTGCAACCACAGCCAACTGTAACGCCATGTCAAAATACAGGCCCAATAGTGCAGTCCTTACACATTTAAAGAAAAAATATAAATACAGGAG
The DNA here is from genome assembly GCF_009873245.2 of Balaenoptera musculus. Classification (NCBI taxonomy): domain Eukaryota; kingdom Metazoa; phylum Chordata; class Mammalia; order Artiodactyla; family Balaenopteridae; genus Balaenoptera; species Balaenoptera musculus. The sequence continues at coordinate 137,087,043 of NC_045786.1, read as the reverse complement.
AGGAGATCATGATGGTGGGGTAGCAGGATGTGGAACTCACCTTCTCCAACAAACAAATCAAAAGTACATTTACATGTGGAACAATTCTCATTGAAAACTAACTGGAAACTAGCAGAAAGATTCCTGTCCAACCAAGGTTGTAAGAAAGATCCACAGGGAATCAGGTAGAAAGGGAAGCAGGAGATCAGGTTGGGGCCTGTGTCCCAGGGAGGGGACTCAGGAAAAGAGAGATTACATGGGTAGAAATTCTCCATGGGGTGTGAGTAGTTCGAGCCCCAGATTGGGCCCCCCTGCCCTGAGGTCCAATAGAAGGAAGATGAGTTGTCTTGGCTGGTTGGAAGGGTGGTGGGACCAAGAGGAGGGCTATGGGAAGCCTGGATTCTGTTCCAGAGGAGCATGTACACCCTTGCTTACTCCTGAAACACAGCAGAGATAGCAGATTGAAACTGCATGGATAGCAGACTAGTTTCCCACGACCACCCTAGCACACGCCCCACACTGAGCTGAGTGACTGCTCTGGCCTTGCTTGCTTTGTGACACAGCTCCACACTGAGACAAGGGCTCCTGCAGCCAAGAAGAAAGCTCGGCTGTGAGAAACAAAAGCAGCTTAGACCCAAAGTGATGTATGAGCAGGGCGGGGGGCAGCCATTGCTTGCACTTACCCAGGCGGTGCATCAGGAGCCGCCCCAAACTCTGCCTATGGCTGGACCACCATCGTCTGCATCCTGTCCTATGCCAAGAGCCCACACCAGTGCTGCCTGCCCTGCGGTGTGGCCCCACATTAGGGTGAGAGTGGCAGAGGCCAAAGGGAGAACCCAGCAGGCAGGGACAAAGGCAGATCAGACCCAAAGCTACATTTGAGCAGGGCCAGTACGGGTGCATACACAGGCAGTGAATCAGAAGCAGTCCCAATCTCTGTCTGTTGATGGACCATCACAGCACGTGCCCAGACCCACACTGAGTGCACACACCATACCCTCTTGCCAGAGCACTTCTTCCCTCTGGGGTGAGGGTCCTGGTGCTGGGAGGTAGGAGAGCTTGAACCTGACCCGCAGGGCTTCTGCTCCAGCAACTTGGGACCTGCCCTCACCCCAGATAGGGTGATGACAGACACTGAGAAGAGGAGAAGCCCCAACTCACATCTGGCTCTGGCCCTAGACCCTCCATCTTCAGCCTCATCTCCTACCAGCGTGACAGCTGCCAGCACACCGAGGAAAGACATGACTTGTGTTCATGTCGGATTCAGCTCTCCCATCAAAGTCACTGTTCTCACATAGACTCTATAGGGATGCTCCCACAGAAGGACACCACTTCAAGACTGCAATAGGCAACTATTTCAGCTAATTTCACAGAGACAGTGAAAGTTAAGCAAAATGAGAAGACAGGGGAATTTGTTTCAATTGAAAGAGCAAGAGAAAACTGCTTACAAACAACTAATGAAACAAATAAACAATTTACCAAATCAAGAGTTCAAAGCATTATTAATAAGAATGCTAACTAAATTAGAGAAAACAATATATAAACACATGTGTCCTAGCCACAGCAATAAAATAAAGAAAAGGCATCCATATTGGAAGAGAATAAGTAAAACTGGCACTATTTGCACATGGTATGATACCATACATAGAAAACCCTAAAATCTTTACCAAAAAACTATTAGAACTAATAAATGAATTCATTAAAGTTGCAGGATGTATTAATATACATATTACCCAGCTATAAAAAAGACTGCCATTTGCAACAATGTGGATGGACTTAGGGAATATTATGCTTAGTGAAGTAAGACAGAGAATGGCAAATAAACACTGTATGTTATCATATACATGGAATCTAAAAATTAAAACAAATTAATATAACAACTTATTCTGGCAAACTTGGTGACAGCTACATGCAATCTACAGAAATAGCAATAATAGGCAGACTGATTCTAGCATGTGATTGGGGGCATTATTATTGGCTTGATAGCCGATTAGCCTGATCTGGCCCATCCAGAGATTCTGAGAGCTATTTAATATCAATAAGTTCCCCTTCAGCTTAAGATAGTCAATTTCTATAGTTTTCAGTTAAAAAGCCTGATTAATACCACCCTTCCAAAATAGTGCCCTTCCGTTTATTCTTTATTTTTTCCATTTACTTTTTTTTTCATGGAAAAGAATTTTATTTTAAATATAGCAGTGTGTACATGTCAATCCCAAACTCACAATCTATCCCTTCCCCCCTTGGTAACCGTTAAGTCTGTTCTCTAAGTGTGTCTCTTTCTGTTTTGTAAATAAGTTCATTTGTATCATTTTTTGTTTTTAGATTCCTCATACAAGTGATATCATTTGATATGTGCCTTTCTCTGTTTGACTGACTTCACTTAGTATGATAGTCTCCAGGTCCATCCATGTTGCTGCAAATGGCATTATTTCGCTCTTTTTAATGGCTGAGAAATATTCCATTGTATATATATACCACATCTTCTTTACTCATTCATCTGTTGATGGACATTTAGGTTGCTTCCATGTCTTGGGTATTGTAAATAATGCTGCAATGAACGTTGGGGTGCATATATCCTTTTGACATGTTTTTCTCCAGATATTAAGTATATATCTGGAGAAAATCCATTTACTCTTTTAAATAACTAATATTTTTGAAAACTTGCTACATATTTGCCATGGTGCTAAACATTTGGATTCCATTATTTCAATTAATTCCTTTGATTTAGGTGCAAAATTACTCTTAACTTCTCACTATATGGCCTCTCCAAGACCTATGCATGATTGACATGTATGTGCTCATGGTGTCTATGATGGTGGTTTGCACTGAGTAGACACTCAATAGATATTAATGATGTACTAAAAATTTGCATAGAGATTTTGTCTTAGTCGTCTCAGGATGCCATAATGATACCATAACTGAATTTTATTTTCTCATATTTCTGGAGGCTGGAAGTCTGAGATCAGGGTGCCACTATGGTTGGGTTCTGATGTGAGCTCTTCTCCTTCCTTGCAGGTGGCTGCCTTCTTGTTTTATTCTCACAATGCAGAGAGAGAAAGCAAGCACTCTTTGATGTCTCTTCTTATAAGGGCACCAATCCCATAAGACCAGGGCCCCACCCTCATCACTGAGTTACCTCCCAAAGACCCCATCTCCAGATACCATCACATTGGAGGGCAGGGCTTCAATGTATTAATTTTGAGGGGACACAAACATTTAGTCCATAGAACTTTGAATAAATGGAAATTTTATGGTTTTTACCTTTGGGTAGAGGCAGTAGAAAGTTAACCTATGAGCTGAGACAGAAAATGGAATCCAATGGAAGGAACCTTCTCTTTGGAGAGGTGGTTTGGGAAAATGTGAAGACAATAATACAGTTACTTTGATGAAATAGCTGTAAAAGCTTGCAGATTAGTGGACCTACAAAAGAAAAACAAATGATCTCAGTCTTATTTCTATTGCTCAAATTAATGAAGTAAACTTTGTATGAAAAGATTACCTGCAGAAATAATGCTATTATTTTTCATACCTCTCATTGTGAGTCTCCATTTATTTTGGGTTTGCTCACCAGATGCTCCTGTAGAAGGATCTGCAGATATATTAAGGGAAGCTTTTGAAACTTCCTTAGGGAGTATAAAAGGAAATGGAGGGAGAGTTAAACATCCATCCCTGTGCAATTTTTGCTGTTCATCCTACTTGCTTCTCCTGTGGCTTTTGGCTCTCTCTTCTACTTGAAGACTTGGATTAGATAATATCCTCTGACCTATTATTTAAATTCATTATTTAGTCTTATTCCCACCCCTGGCTTCAATCTAGGGAGCTAGAGAAGGACAATGAATAGAAATTGGGATTTGTTAACACCCGTGGTTCTGCATTAATGAGGCAAGATTCTGGAGCTTTGAACCATCACTGGCTCAGGAGGGGAGAACAGCAGTATCTCCTCACTGAGTGTGTTCTGGCAGCAGCTCAGCCAAGTCACAGTGTAGTTCTTCGAGCTACCTCATGACATGGATCACAGTGCAAGCTGGCAGAGGAACAGGCATTTCATAGACTTAAGCTGGAAAAAGTTTGAGCATTCCCTATTGTGATGACGAGAATGGGGCTTACAGCAAACTTCATTTCAAATCCCAGCTAAGCCCCTAACAAATTGTGTACAATTCATTCACGGCCCTATGGCCCAGGTTTTCTTTAATAAATGGGGGAATAATTCTTTCCTTCCTTATAGGGATGTTGTGAAGATTAGATGTGATAATGCACTATGGAACATACTGTGAAATAGGTGCTCAAAACATATGATTTGAGTGGATTAATGAATGGACATGTGTAGTGTGTTTAGTATTCTACCTTGTACTTTTGCTCAACAAATGGGAGCATTTGCAGGCCAGAGCTGGGGAAGGATCCCATCTCCTAGCTTTATCTTTGTGGTTAACATCCTCAAATGGAGGAAAAATTCATTCATCTGCTTCCTCAGATTCTAGCATGCCCAATGAAGCCCCTAAGTGTTATAAGAGACAGCACGTGAGCAAATTCCCTTCTCTTTCCTGTATTCCATGTCACCAGAGTAGTAGGTGGCGGGCTACTCTCTCCATGTCTCTATTCTGTGTGTCAGGAAGAACAAAGGTATGTTGGCTTTGAAGCAGATCTAGGGTGCTTCTTTTTAGTTTGTTCGTTCTGTGCAACAGGAATAAGATAGGATATGGATTTCAGCCAGTGGGTGAGAAGGAGGCCTCTGGGACCCTATCCTAGGCCACATGTTCCTCTCCAGCTTTCCTTAGATTCTTAGGTAGTAGATATATCTGGAATACTGTGAACCCTCTTTCTCTTGCCATCAAGTTGAATTGCAACCACTATACTTAACTAAAAATATTAGCTTGGATCATATAAAACTGCTGATAATCAAACATTTTTGATCAACAAAAGCAGTGATTTCATTAAGTTTCATAAAAATAAATAAAATGAGTTACCTCAAACAAACTCCTAAAGCATGATGCGTATTTACTGAACAGATTTTTTTCAGAACACAGAGGGAGGTAATTTTCAGAGCGACATTCCCTGATAAACCCTTTTAGCCTCCTCCAATCCCATTCTCACATCTCTCACCCCTTCATCTCTTCTTTCTCTGCCTCTCTACCATCACTTTTCCAGGTCCCCCAACCTCCATCTGTTAACCCTTATCTCCCTCCCATCCTGGGATTAGGCAATTTTTTTTTCAGGTAGAACAGTTTGGCCTTTTTAGCTTCCTAATTTCTCCTCCTCATCTCTCACCCCACTCAACACAATAAAATCCAATAATTACAAAAACAAAGAAATCTCTCTCTCCACCAAAGAGGAGGGTGATAGGATTATAAACACTTATAATTTAATATATTTCCCTGACACATAAGAAGATTTCAGATGGAATTATAGGCATCTTCCTATTTGTAAGAAACATATTTAGCTAGAGGGGAAACAACAAACCTTTTTATTTTCAAGGTGTGAAAATCGCTGCCTCTCTGTTGCACTTTGTGTCATGAAACTTTATTAGCACAGTGAGAGAAAATGGCTGTGGGGCTCCTGAAAAATGACAAACTCATTTTTTATGTGTAACGATTGTGGGTAATTAAAAATCTAACAATTTTAGAAAGAAAAATATATTTGCACATGGAAATGTGTACAACACACCCACCCATATGTACATATATATTCACGTAACCTCATTGTTACAGGCTGAATTGTGCACCTCCCCGCCCCTCCGCCCCATTCCAATTCATATGTTGAAGCCCTGACTCTCAATATGACTCTATTTGGAGATAAGGAAGTAATAAAGTTTAAGTGAGGTCACAACGGTGGGGCCTTAATCTGACAGGACTGGTGTCCTTATAAGAAGAGGAAGAAACAGTGGGATGAGAGCACACAGAAAAAGGCCATCTGCAAGCCAAGAAGGGATCTCTTGCCAGAAACCAACCCTGATGGCATCTTAATCTTGGACTTCTAGCCTCTAGCACTGTGAGAAAATGAATTTCTGTTGCTTAAGCTACCCAGTCTTTAGAATTTTGTTATGGCAGCCCTAGCAGACTAATGCACTCGCAAGTCCCAAAACATCAGTGTTGGCCACACATTGCAGATTTGCATGTATGGCAGCAGGGAAGACCGGGGGTCTATCAATTAAAGCCTCCAGCAACATGGGAAAGTCATTGTACCTGTTTCATTTTAGGAGCATGTGGTCAAAAACATAGTCTCTTAAGTCAGGTTTTACAGATACATGATGCTGGTGCTTGTACTCTTGAAATACTGTCGTGTGGGAGCGGGAGAGGTGAGAGGTGGCTGTAACATTTCAGCTAGTACTTTTATTATTATTATTATTATTATTTTATATATATATATATTTTTTGCTGTGTTGGGTCTTCGTTTCTATGCGAGGGCTTTCTCCAGTTGCGGCAAGCGGGGGCCACTCTTCATCGTGGTGCGCGGGCCTTTCACTATCGCGGCCTCTCTTGTTGTGGAGCACAGGCTCCAGACGTGCAGGCTCAGTAGTTGTGGTTCAAGGGCCTAGTCGCTCCGCGGCATGTGGGATCTTCCCAGACCAGGGCTCAAACCCATGTCCCCTGCATTGGCAGACAGATTCTCAACCACTGCGCCACCAGGGAAGTCCTCAGATAGTACTTTTAAGGCGAACTGTGTTGCAGCCTGGAAGGTTGTTCTGGACTTTAAAACTATCCTTATACCTGTCCTGCCCTACCCCACTGGATTTATTTGGAGTACCCATGATTCCTCCTCCAGCCACTATTTGGTAGAATCCTTGCCACTAAATGACTTTGACTCTGGGTCTCTTCTCAGCTCTTGAAGCTTTCCCTCCTTCTACCTGGCCATCTATGTTCGGCTTTGTCCCCTTTCTACTGGCCTGGCCTCTCGGCCAGGTCCGCATGTTTGCATGCTGTTCTCCAGGCAACACCCTGGATTCCACTCTGCTTTGCCTCTCTGCAGCTGGTGTGATGTGTGATCTGGAGGCAAAGCTTTGGGTCTAGTGAATTCTTGGGACATCAGAAGTCCCAAAGGAGTAAAAGGATTCCAGGATCAGACATTCTGTATAAGGTCATCACTCACTTTCTCTGTGGTCTGGGATAAGGGAGAGGAATCTGTTAATTAACACTGAGCAGGGGGGCTCAAAGAAAAAAGTAGGAGTTCCCAGGATGTCAGTTTCAAGTACAGAAATTTGCCTACCATCTTTCTCTTGAGGCACTGCCCTGTTGGTCTTCCAAGGGATATTGTCATTTCAAGCACAAGATCCAACTAACCTCTTCTATCCTCTTCCCTTTCTGCCCACTTCTTGATCTGGGTGGGATTTAACATCAGGAGAACTGAGGACTCAGAAAGGCATCACTTCTTGATGACTTTTTGGGTTGGTCTTATGGTCTAACCAACTATTTACTCATTCAACAAATATTTGTTGAGCATCTACAATGCACCAGACATTGTTTTATTTAGGCACTTAATTATATCACACTGAGGTGTAAAAAGTTGTTTATCAGGGAAAGGAAGTTCCCTGGGTAACCTGGGGAAGGAGGTGATTTGCAATTTTAAATTGAGTGGTCAGGGAATTCCCTGGCAGTCCAGTGGTTAGGACGCAGCGCTGTCACTGCTGTGGCCCGGGTTTAATCCCTGGTCAGGGAACTAAGATCCTGCAAGCCACGCAGAGCAGCCAAAAAAAAAAAAAATTGAGTGGTCAAGGTGGGTCTCTTTTGAAGGTGGCATTTGGGCAAAGGAAACATTAGTGCAAATGTTGAGGCAGGAGTGTGTCTGGTGTGTGAAAGACCACCAATAAGACTACTGTAGCTGGAGTGAAGTGAACAAAGTGGGGAGTAGGAGAAGAGAACAGAGAAGTGAGAGGGTAGCAGGGAGGGCAGTGAGCCAGACCATGAAAGGCTGTGCATGTACACCGTCATCACATATTGGACAGATTGACCTTTGTTTTCATGCAGCCTCCTCCAAATTCTTAATGTGTGGTTCCTGAACCAGTGCATTGGAATCACCTGAGAGCTATTTAGAAATGCAGAATCTCAAGCCCCATCCTGGCCCTACAAATCAGATAATGAGCTTTAACTAGATTCTGTGGTGGTTGATACGTACATTAACATTTGAGAAACTTCAGTAGAAGTCTCTTCTATCATTGTAGTGACAACAATCATATCTACACTTTAAAATTTTGTAAAGGTGCCACTTTTGGAGGATATGCTCCAGGGACCCATCCATATACTCCTGCCCTGGCTACCCCACAGTTTATAGGGTATAGTTTGCACATCGGTGGTGGAGATTTGTATTCCTTCTTCCTTGATGTGCATTTGTGGCAGGGAGGCATGCCCCCAGCCAGGGAAAGTATTTTCTGGTCTTCTTTGCACCTAGATGTGACCTATTCACTTGTTCTCAACAATGAAATTAGAGCGGAAATGATGTGTGCTACTCTCGAGCCAAGGATTTTAAGATGATAATAGGGGATTCTCTACTCTTTTTCTCCATCCATCAGAACAATGCAGAGAACTCTGAGGCCATAGTTGGATGGAAGAGATTCAGGATGGAAGGTGTCTGGCTGCCTCAGTCGTCATGTGGGAAGAAGCCGGTCACTGCTACACTGAGCTGTTACGTGAGTGAAAAATACATGTTTATTATGTTAGGTCATTGAAAATTAGAAGTTTGTTTATTAGAGTGGCTAGAATTATCCTAACTCAAAGATTCTCCAACTTTAGGGTGCATCAGAATCATCTGGAGGGTTGACTAAAGCACTCATTGTTTGACTCCAGAGTTTCAGATTCTGTAGATCTGGAGTGGGACCCCCCAAATCTTCACTTCTAACAAACTTCCTAGTGATGCTGATGTTGCTGGTGTGAAACACTTTGAAAACCCCTGCTCTGGCTAATAAAATAGCCATGGGAGAGTGGGGAAGCTCGTGACCTCAAAGGATATATCATCAAATAAAAAATGTGAAATTAAAAGTAAAACAACTTAGGCCTACCGGGGACCATTTAGTGCCGCTGTATTGGTTGATTTTACCTAGTGTCGCACTGTACCATATTCAGGTCAAAAATGGATATAGAAGGGAGAACTGAAATTCATTAAGCTTAATTTTGAAGGGATGATTTAATTGATACTGGCATCCCTGATTTTCTAATTTTCCCACTTTTCATTCTGCTCTTCCAGTCGCTGAAGAGAAGCAAGCAGTTGATTTATGACCCTCACAGAGCTCTTAGCCCAGGTAGTCTTGTTTGCATTTGTGGGAATACTACTGAGCTTTGGGTGACAGGTCCTTGGGTCCCCTGCCTCTCACAGAAGGTGAGGGACATGCAGCTCTTTTCCTGGCTCCACCTTTAAAAAACCATTCCAAAATTTCACTGTCACTTAGTGTTATAATGTAAGTTTAAAGGAATTTGCCTGTCTCTGTTGGAGTATTCTGGGCTAGGATGAAATGAATTAACTTCTTCACTTAGGAAAACTTGCTTCACTTTTGGAAGGAGTTACTGTAGGTCTTTCCAAATTGGACTGAGACCTTTTAAGGTGCCTCATATAAATTAAGCCTTGGAATTCTTCAGAGAAACTTGTGATTTGATAGCTCCTCTCATCCAAAGTACTATTATTAAATCACCACCCTGGATTGCTTCACTGACAGCTCTACTTCTTAAAAGAGAGATCAGCTATATCCCTAGACACTAGCCTCAAAAAGCTGAATCTCAAATTCTAGTTTCCAAATGGTCACTGGTTTCTAACTACTACTTTTCTATTCTACTTTCTAAGTTCACTTGATTTAGAAGACATGGCGTGTTTCTTCTCCAAATGTCTTTCGTGCTCAGTACCTACACATAATGAGTACCATTTTCATTTGCCTCTCTGTTGTTAATTGGTGCCTGGGCCCCCTTTTCTTTCCTAGGTGTTTTGCATCTCTAAAGCTCACTTCCAACCATATTGATGTCAGGGCAGGTTTGTAATGGGCTTGCTTTGACAATGCAAATGTCTTCAGGTATAACCTGGCTGGGTCCCACCTTCGGAAATGCAAATAGGCTAGATATCTTCCTTCCCCTCCCACTTTCCTTGTTCCCTCCCTCCCGTGTTCAATCATTTATTTACCACCTACTCTATGCCAGGTTCTGCTAATTCTTGAGTGAACAAGGTGGACAAAATTATGAACCTTATACTCTAGGGGAATATAGGAGACAATAAAAAATTGAGCAGAGAAAAATGTTCAAATAGCATTAAATGTTCTGAAGAAGATAAAGCAGGGTACAGTGACAGCCATGTACTGGTCTAGAGTGTTCTGGTTGATAGAGAATGGTTAAGGAAGTCTTACTCGAAGAGGTGGTATGTAAGCTGACCACTGGATGATAAGTGAGTCACAGGAAGAGCTGAGTAAAATGTGTTCCAGGCAGAAAGAAAGGTAAGTGTGAAGGGTATGTGTTGGGAACCATTTTAATGTACCTGGGGAACAACAAGGCGATCATTGTGGTTGGAATCTAGTCAACAAGCAGTGGGAGGGGCATTGTCTGATGAGATTGGATCTGGCAGAGGTCAGATCACATGGACCTTAATTAGTGAATTCCTTTAAATCATAATTTCAGTCAAAATCTTGGTAGTTGAAAGGACTGAATTTTTTCATTATTTTTATTTGTGCAACCTGCTTAATTAGCTGCTTCATTTCCTAAATGGTGCTCTGTCTTAATTAGTGGGTGTTTTGAGAGAAAAAGCCTGCTTTAAATTCTGGTACCAGCATTCTTAAGTACTCCTGTTTCCCTCTCCTTTCTGTTTTGGGGACCAGGGGGAGGACACACCATTCAACCCAGCAGGTTGAATGGTGCTGCACTGGACAGCCACTCAAAGTTATCTTGGTTGGAGTGATGAAGATTGGTTGACGGAAGCTGACAGGGCCATTCTGGGAATAGCAAATGAGTAAAGATTTCCTGAGGAGAAATTTCTAATTGTCAAATGCAAAATATTTTTAATTTTTTTGTGATTCTAGCAAATGTTTCCATTGAAAATGAAATATTTCTTTTCCAAATTGACTCAAGTTAATTTGAAAATAAAATGTGAACTTCCTAATGAAATAGGGGAGATTGAAAAGAGCGTAGGATTTAGAATCAGAAGACTTAGCTGTGTCACTTCTTAGCAAGTCCTTTAGCTCTGTAATGATGGGTACCTTTGTTTCTGTGTGCCGTTAAGCTTGGGGGTTAAGGCAGACTGAGCTAAACTCTTGGTTCTTTCATTTACTAACTGTGTCATCTGAGTAAAGAAACAAAACCTCTCAGTGACCCTGGTTTCTTACCTATAAAATGGTGAGATGTTATTGAAAGGATTAAATTATGTAATTCAAGAAATGCATAGGGTACAATATCTAGCTCATGGTAAATGTTATTATTGCCATTATTGATACTTTATGTACTATACTAAGCACTTAATTTTAATTATTCTCTAACTAAAAATTGATCAGAGTAATTAATTTACATAGTTTAAAAAGTCAAAATACAATAGGACATTTGACAACAACAAAAATCTCTTGCTCGCAACCCACGGCACTCCATTCCACTCCTTAGAAGCAACTCCTTTCAACTTTTTAAGTTGTTTCTTCTGATTTTTATTATCATATATCTAAATGTTGTAATTTTTTTATTTGTACACTTAATTATTATCTGTAGACTTTTACACTGATGAGTCTACTTTCCCTCCTCTCCTCTCTTCCCCCAGCACTTCCTCTCCATCCAATATGGGTATATCCCAACATAGCTATATCAATATCATTACTATACAGAGACCATTTCCTGCTCAAATAGTGTATTCTGATTATGCCTTTTTTTTTCAAACAACTTTATTTTTTTCCCTTGAAGCTGTTAAAGGTCTTTTTCTCTTTGGTTCATCTCTCTCTCTACATTGGTGTGCTTAGTTTTCTATTTCCATAACTATCAGTAATTTTTCACAAATTCCTTATTAGAATTGTAAAACCCCATGGAATTATGTTTCCTATAAGATCAAACAAACCAGCTAATCTATCAGGTTTTGTTTTCTCTTTGGAGTATACTTCTGGAATTTTCTGTACTCTTTAACACTAGACTAGTTGTTAGCTTGACCTGGTACACATGCAATCTCTCAGGACATCCATTTTTTGGTTTCCTGGGTTCAGTGTCTTCCTCTTTGGTCTGATTAAGCATTTCCTGCTGTAACTTCCTGAGAAAGTGTACATGGGATGCAGTTAGAGATGTTGACCATCCAAAAATACCTTTGTTCGATCCTCACACATTGTTGATCTCCTGGTCAAGTAGAGAATTCTCAGTTGGAAATAATTATTCTCAGAATATTTTAATATAGTTATTACATGTTTCATAATACACACACAAACATACATTCTTAAGCTCACACACCCATGCACATACTTTTACCTCAATGTATCAATGTGATGAAACCACATGTGCTTTTCGCTGTATGAGCTTTGCTGTGTGTGCTTTTTGCTGTGTGAGTTTGATCTCTTTGTTTTTGCTTGGATAGCTTGCTCATTCACCTACCAATTTTGAAGTTGTTTGTTTGTTTGTTTTTGTTTTCCCATTGTCTTCTAACTCTGATGTTGCTCTTGTGGAGCCCTACTGACACATTTAAAACATTCTACTTCCTTGTATATAGTCTGTGATTTATACTCTGAATCTTTTAGAATCTTCTTTTGATCCCTGGTGTTCTGAAATTCATTGACAGTGTGGCTTGGTATGGTTTTTTTGTGTGTCAGTTCATATGGCAAGCACTTGGCAAGCCCCTTTAATCTGGAAATGCATGTTCTCTAATTCTAGGAATATTTCCTGTAACTGTTCTTTGATAATTTCCTCCCATCTATTTTCTAAATTTTTCCAGATTTTTTCTTCCTGAAGCTCCTATAAACTAGTAGTGGGACATCTTAGGTTTTGTTGTTATTTATTTATTTATTTTTAACTCTCCCTAACTTTCTATTTTTTTTCTCCCCACCCCCTTTTGGGAGAAATCCTTAAATTTATCATTCGATCTTTCCATTGAATTTTAGTATTTTCTTATTCTCTATTCAATAAAAGCATTCCTTTTTATATGGAATTAATGGCTTTTCACTTCTCTGAGGATACTAAAATATTTTTAAAATATTTTTATCTGTTTTCTTTATTGTCCATACTTTTTACAATCTCTGTTTTAATTTTTTTTCTTTGTCTTTATCTTTCATATTGGAGGTTTCACTCAAATAGCTGTTAATCTTGGTTCTACTTTTTCATTTAAGAGTAAGGTACTGTAAAGTTTAAAAGATTGTGATTACCCAATATTGGTAAGGATATGGGGGAACAGGAATTTTCTTGGACTATTTTGGGGAAGGTAAATTGGTACAAAATAACTAGGAAAAAATAGCTTCCATATAAAGTCGAAAATATGGATACCTATGACCCAGTGCTTTCACCTTTAGGTAAAAACCCAAAAGAGATGCTTGTACATGTGCATAAAGAGATACATGCAAGAATGTCCAAAAGCATCAGTATTCATAATACATAGAAAATAGAAACAAATGAAATGTATATCAATAGTAGAACTGATAAAAATGTGTTCTTATAATGGAATGTTATACAGCATTGAAAAAATTGTACTATAGTTATCTACAATGACATGAAAAATGGACTATAGTTAACTAACAAGATAGATAATGGACTGTAGTTGTCTGCAACAAAAAGGATAAATCTCACAAATATAATGTTGAAAACAATATATGATGGCAGTAGAGTAGATATATTAAATTGTGGTATTGTCATCCAAGAATATTATACAGCAGTATAAAACAAACTCTAGATGCTTCCAAACTCATAAGTTAATCTCCTAAGCATAATGTTGGGGAAAAGAGGCCAGACAAAAAAGAATATATGTGTTAAATATATCCATTTAGGTAAGGTCCCAAAACAGGCAAAACTAAACTGTGGTGTTAGAATACAGAATAGTAGTTATCTTTGGGAGGCAGCAGGAATTGTCCTTGGCCATGGAGGGTTGAGGGTGGTGGTTTCTGAGTTGCTGGAAGTGTTTTATTTCTTGACTTGTCTAGTGGCTACATAGGTGTTCACTATGTGATATTTTATTGAGTATATTAACTTATGTTTTAGGCACGGTTCTGTATGTGTGTTGTATTTTACAATAAAAATCATTTTTAAAAGAATGAAGAACTAAAAAAGACAGAAATTCTATGGCCATGGTCAAAGCTGGACAACTTGTAGCCTTCAGTAAAGATCTAATGGGCATAGATATATAAGTTTCCTAAGGGGACCCTACATTTTAATATTTATTAACCTTTTTTTCCCTTCTTGGATCTATTCAACTATTCCAGAGAACAGTGTAAAAATTACAGGCCTGAGGCAGTATTTGCCTGGCTGCCAGCATTCCTAAAGCAGAATATAGAAAAGTGGTGGGGGTTGTGTCATTTGGTACGCCAATTTTAACTCAATCTGACCATTTTCAGTAAGGTGTCTCCCCTCCCCCAATCCTCCCTGTGTTTAGAATGTTAATGGTTCATTTTCTCCAACAAATAAGTCTTGTTTGTGCACCAGAGAATGCCTGGGAATATAACTACTTCTAATATATATTTTCAAATAAATATCTTGTTTCAACACTTTGCTTCTTGTCCCTCTTTGGGAGAATGAGTTACCACCATTTCCAGAGCTTTCCTGGTATTCAGTGTTTGAAATGCCTCATTTCTTGTTTGTATCCATTTCCCCACCCCAGACCCCATGTGCACTTGACATTCAGATTTCTTAGATCTTCTATTCTTCTGTCCATAGTTTCATCTTCTAAAGCTCTGACGTTTGTTTCCATTTTTTTTCTTTGTGAGTTGAATTTATGAGTTGAATAGTGTCTTCTTAAAATTCATATGTTGAAGTCGCAACCCAGTACCTCAGAATGTGACCTTATTTGGAGATAAGGTCTTTACAGAGGTAATCAATTTAAAATGAGGTCATTAGGGTGGGCCCTAATCCAATATGATTAGTGTCCTCATAAAAAGGAGAAATGTGGACACAGACACACACATAGAAGGAATGCAATGTGAAGAGACATAGGGAGAGGACAGCCATCTACAAGCCAAGGAGAGAAGGCTAGAACAGATCTTTCACTCACAGTCCTCAAGAGAAACTATCCTGATGACATCTTAATTTTGGGCTTCTAGCCTCCAGAACTGTGAGACAATAAATTTCTGCTGTTTAAGCCCCCAGTACTTTGTCTGGCACCCATAGCAAAGCTAATACAATGATGAATTATTTGTCATCATTATAGTAGCATTTTATATTTTTTAATGTTTTTTAACATCTTTATTGGAGTATAATTGCTTTACAATGGTGTGTTAGTTTCTGCTGTATAATAAAGTGAATCAGCTATACATAAACTTATATCCCCATATCTCCTCCCTCTTGCATCTCCCACCCACCCTCCGTATCCCACCCCTTTAGGTGGTCACAAAGCACGGAGCTGATCTCCCTGTGCTATGCAGCTGCTTCCCACTAGCTAGCTATTTTATATTTGGTAGTGTATATATGTCCATGCCACTCTCTCACTTTGTCCCAGCTTAACCTTCCCCCTCTCCATGTCATCAAGTCCATTCTCTACATCTGCGTCTTTATTCCTGTGCTGCCCCTAGATTCATCAGAACCATTTTAATTTTTTTTTTAGATTCCATATGTATGTGTTAGCATATGGTATTTGTTTTTCTCTTTCTGACTTACTTCACTCTACATGACAGTCTCTAGGTCCATCCACCTCACTACAAATAACTCAATTTCATTTCTTTTTATGGCTGAGTAATATTCCATTGTATATATGTGTCACATATTCTTTATCCATTCATCGGTTGATGGACCCTTAGGTTGTTTCCATGTCCTGGCTATTGTAAATAGAGCTGCAATGAACATTGTGGTACATGACTCTTTTGGAATTATGGTTTTCTCAGGGTATACGCCCAGTAGTGGGATTGCTGGGTAATATGGTAGTTCTATTTTTAGTTTTCTAAGGAACCTCCATAATGTTCTTCATAGTGGCTGTATCAATTTACATTCCCACCAACAGTGCAAGAGGGTTCCCTTTTCTCCACACACTCTCCAGCATTTATTGTTTGTAGGTTTTTTGATAATGACCATTCTGACGGGTGTGAAGTGATACTTCATTGTAGTTTTGATTTGCATTTCTGTAATGATTACTGATGTTGAACATCCTTTCATGTGTTTGTTGGCAATCTGTGTATCTTCTTTGGAGAAATGTCTATTTAGGTCTTCTGCCCATTTTTGGATTGGGTGGTTTGTTTTTTTGATATTGAGCTGCATGCGCGCCTGTATATTGTGGAGATTAATCCTTTGTCAGTTGCTTCATTTGCAAATATTTTCTCCCATTCTGAGGGTTGTCTTTTCGTCTCGTTTATGGTTTCCTTTGCTGTGCAAAAGCTTTTAAGTTTCATTAGGTCCCATTTGTTTATTTTTGTTTTTATTTCCATTACTTTAGGAGGTGGGTAAAATAGGATCTTGCTGTGATGTATGTCATAGAGTGTTCTGCCTATGATTTCCTCTTAGAGTTTTATGGTGTCTGGCCTTACATTTAGGTCTTTAATCCATTTTGAGTTTACTTTTGTGTATGGTGTTAAGGAGTGTTCTAATTTCATTCTTTTACATGTAGCTGTCCAGTTTTCCCAGCACCACTTATCGAAGAGGCTCTCATTTCTCCATTGTGTATTCTTGCCTTCTTTATCAAAGATAAGGTAACCATATGTGCATGGGTTTATCTCTGGGCTATCTATCCTGCTCCATTGATCTATATTTCTGTTTTAGTGCCAGTACCATACTGTCTTGATTACTGTGGGTTTGTAGTATAGTCTGAAGTCAGGGATCCTGATTCCTCCAGCTCCGTTTTTTCTTTCTCAAGATTGCTTTGGCTATTTGGCATCATTTGTGTTTCCATACAAATTGTGAAATTTTTTGTTCTAGTTCTGTGAAAAATACCATTGGTAGGTTGATAGCGATTGCATTGAATCTGTAGATTGTTTTGAGTAGTAGAGTCATTTTCACAATGTTGATTCTTCCAATCCAGGAACATGGTGTATCGCTCCATCTGTTTATATCATCTTTAATTTCTTTCATCAGTGTGTTATAGTTTTCTGCATACAGGTCTTTTGTCTCCTTAGGTAAGTTTATTCCTAGGTATTTTATTCTTTTTTGTTGCAGTGGTAAATGGGAGTGTTTCCTTGATTTCTCTTTCAGATTTTTCATCATTAGTGTATAGGAATGCAAGAGATTTCTGTGCATTAATTTTATAACCTGCTACTCTACTAAATTAATTGATTAGCTCTAGTAGTTTTCTGGAAGCATCTCTGGGATTTTCTATGTGTAGTATCATGTCATCTGCAAACAGTGACAGTTTTACTTCTTTTCCAATTTGGATTCTTTTATTTCTTTTCCTTCTCTGATTACTGTGGCTAAAACTTCCAAAACTATGTTGAATAATAGTGGTGAGAGTGGGCAACCTTGTCTTGTTCCTGATCTTAGTGGAAATGGTTTCAGTTTTTCACCATTGAGAACGATGTTGGTTGTGGGTTTCTCACATACGGCCTTTATTATGTTGAGGTAAGTTCCCTCTTTGGCCACTTTCTGGAGGGCTTTTATCATAAATGGATGTTGAATTTTGTCAAAAGTTTTTTCTGCATCTACTGAGATGATCATATGCTTTTTCTCCTTCAATTTGTTAATGTGGTTTACCACATTGATTGATTTCCGTATGTTGAAGAATCTTTGCATTCCTGGCATAAACCCCACTTGATCATGGTGTATGATCCTTTTAATGTGCTGTTGGATTCTGGTTGCTAGTATTTTCTTGAGGATTTTTGCATGTATGTTCATCAGTGATAATGGTCTGTAGTTTTCTTATGACATGTTTGTCTGGTTTTGCTATCAGGGAGAGGGTGACCTCGTAGAATGCGTTTGGGAGTTTTCCTACCTCTGCTACATTTTGGAAGAGTTTTAGAAGTATAGGCGTTAGCTTTTCTCTAAGTATTTGATAGAATTCGCCTGTGAAGCCATCTGGTCCTGAGCTTTTGTTTGTTGCAAGATTTTTAATCACAGTTTCAATTTCATTACTTGTGATTGGTCTATTCATATTTTCTATTTCTTCCTGGTTCAGTCTCGGAATGTTGTGCTTTTCTAAGACTGTGTCCATTTCTTCCAGGTTGTCCATTTTATTGGCATATAGTTGCTTGTAGTAATCTCTCATGATTCTTTGTATTTCTGCAGTGTCAGTTGTTACTTCTCCTTTTTCATTTCTATCTATTGATTAGAGTCTTCTCCCTTTTTTTCTTGATGAGTCTGGCTAGTGGTTTATTAATTTTATCTTCTCAAAGAACCAGCTTTTAGTTTTATTATCTTAGCTACTGTGTCCTTCATTTCTTTTTCATTTATTTCTGATCTGATCTGTATGATTTCTTTCCTTCTGCTAACTTTGGGGATCTTTTGTTCTTCTGTCTCTAATTGCTTTAAGTGTAAAGTTTGGTTGTTTATTTGAGATGTTTCTTATTTCTTGAGGTAGGATTGTATTGCTCTAAACTTCCCTCTAAGAACTGCTTTTGATGCATCCCATAGATTTTGGGTCATTGTATTTTCATTGTCATTTGTTTCTAGGTATTTTTTGATTTTCTCTTTGATTTCTTCAATGATCTCTTGGTTATCTAGTAACGTAATGTTTAGCCTCCACATGTTTGTATTTTTTACAGATTTTTTCCAGTAATTGATATCTAGTCTAATAGCGTTGTGGTCAGAAAAGATATTTGATACGATTTCAATTTTCTTAACTTTACCAAGGCTTGATTTGTGACCCCAGATATGATCTATCCTGGAAAATGTTCCCTGAGCACTTGAGAAGAAAGTGTATTCTGTTGTTTTTGGATGGAATGTCCTGTAAATATCAGTTAAGTCTATCTTGTTTGATGTGTCATTTAAAGCTTGTGTTTCCTTATTTATTTTCATTTTGGATGATCTGTCCATTGGTGAAAGTGGGGTGTTAAAGTCCCCTACTGTTATTGTGTTACTGTCGCTTTCCCCTTTTATGGCTGTTAGAATTTGCCTTATGTATTGAGGTGCTCCTATGTTGGGTGCATAAATATTTACAATTGTTATATCTTCTTCTTGGCTTGATCCCTTGATCATTATGTAGTGTCCTTCTTTGTCTCTTGTAATAGTCTTTATTTTAAAGTCTATTTTTTCTAATACGAGAATTGCTACTCCAGCTTTCTTTTGATATCCATTTGTATGTAATATCTTTTTCCATCCCCTCACTTTCAGTCTGTATGTGTCCCTAGGTCTGAAGTGTGTCTCTTGTAGGCAGTATATATACAGGTCTTGTTTTTGTATCCATTCAGCCAGTCTATGTCTTTTGGTTGGAACATTTAATCCATTTACATTTAAGGTAGTTATGGTATGTGTGTTCCTATTACCATTTTCTTAATTGTTTTGGGTTGTTATTGTAGGTCTTTTCCTTCCCTTGTGTCTCCTGCCTAGAGAAGTTCCTTTAGCGTTTGTTGTAAAGCTGGTTTTGTGGTGCTGAATTTTCTTAGCTTTTGCTTGTCTGTAAAAGCTTTAAGTTCTCTGTTGAATCTGAATGAGACCCTTGCTGGGTAGAGTAATCTTGGCTGTAGGTTTTTCTCTTTCATCACTTGAAATATGTCCTGCCACTGCCTTCTGGCTTGCAGAATTTCTGCTGAAAAAGCAGCTGTTAAGCTTATTGGGATTCCCTTGTATGTTATGTGTCATTTATCCCTTGCTGCTTTTAATATTTTTTCTTTGTATTTAATTTTTGATAGTTTGATTAATATGTGTCTTGGCATGGTTCTCTTTAGATTTATCTTGCATGGGACTCTCTGTGCTTCCTGGACTTGATTGACTATTTCCTTTCCCATTTTCAGGAAGTTTTCAACTATAATCTCTTAAAATATTTTCCCAGTCCCTTTCTTTTTCTCTTCTTCTTCTGGGACCCCTATAATTCAATTGTTGGTGCGTTTAATGTTGTCCCAGAAGTCTCTGTGACTGTCCTCAATTCTTTTCATCTTTTTCCTTTATTCTGGTCTGCAGTAGTTATTTCCACTATTTTATCTTCCAGGTCACTTATCTGTTCTTCTGCCTCAGTTATTCTGCTATTGATCCCTTCTAGAGTATTTTTAATTTCATATATTGTGTTGTTCATTATTGCTTGTTTCCTCTTTAGTTCTTCTAGGTCCTTGTTAAATGTTTCTTGCATTTTCTCTATTCTATTTCCATGATTTTGGATCATCTTTACTATCATTATTCTGAATTCTTTTTCAGGTAGACTGCCTATTTCCTCTTCATTTGTTTGTTCTGGTGGGTTTTTACCTTGCTCCTTCATCTGCTGTGTATTTCTCTGTCTTCTCATTTTCCTTAACTTACTGTGTTTGGGTCTCCTTTCTGCAGACTGCAGGCTCATAGTTCCCATTGTTTTTGGTGTCTGCCCCTAGTGAGTAAGGTTGGTTCAGTGTCTTGCGTAGGCTTCCTGATGGAGAGGATTGGTGCCTGTGTTCTGGTGGATGAGGCTGGATCTTGTATTTCTGTTGGGCAGGACTGCATCTGGTGGTGTGTTTTGGGGTGTCTCTGAACTTACTATGATTTTAGGCAGCCTCTCTCCTAATGGGTGGGTTGTGTTCCTGTCTTGCTAGTTGTTTGGCATAGGGTGTTCTGCACTGTATCTTGCTGGTCGTTGAGTGGAGCTGGGTCTTAGTGTTGAGATGGAGATCTCTGGGAGAGCTTTCACTGTTTGATGTTATGTGGTACCGGCAGGTCTCTGGTTGACCAATGTCCTGAACTCGGCTCTCCCACATCAGAGGCTCAACCTGGACATCTGGCTGCAGCACCAAGACTCTGTCAGCCACCTGGCTTTTGGGAAGTCTGAGGTCTTCTGCCAGTGTTCAGTAGGTGTTCTGTAGGAGCTGTTCCACATGTTGATGTTTTTTTGATGTATTTGTGGGGAGGAAGGTGATCTCCATGTCTTACTCCTCCACCATCTTGAAGGTGGTCCTTGTATAGTAGCCTTTTAGAAAGGAGCAGAGCAAATCTATAGTTAACAGGAAGTCCTAACAGGCATTTTACATGTATTATTTCACTTAATATAGGTGCTGCTCTATAAAAAATGTTTCTATTAAGGATAAGATAGATGGAGGATATAAATTGAGGTGTGCTGAATTCAAGCCTTAGGCTCTTGGTTAGTCCACTAAATCTCTCTGAGCTTCAGTTTCCTCATCTTTTAGACAGTGTTAACATAGATCTTGTTTATGAATTTGACAGTAAAAAACTAAATATGTCAGTGAAATTGCTTTGTCCATTGTCAGCTATATCAATGATAATTATACTTGTTATTCTTTAATGTAGGAGAGAAGAAAGGACTTATATTGGTTGAGTTCTTACTATATGCTTTATTTACATAATTTGTTTTTGATCCTCAACATAGCACTATTGAGGATTGTATAATTATTACCATTTTAGAGAACTCAAAGTCAGAAAATTTGTCTTAGATTGTAAAGTCAGAAAATGGGGGAGATGGAGTTCAAAGGAAAACTTGGATGCCACCTTCATCACACACTTTCAGTTATATGCCCTGCAAGAAGAGATGCAAGTCCTGTGGACAGAAAGTGAACCAGATCCAAAGATACTCCAGAGACCAGGCTGTCCCATTATCTTAAAGTACCTGGAGGTACTACATCCATTGGTTTGTGATGATTTCACTGATCTGGTACTTTGGTACTCAATGTGTGGTCCATGGGTTAGTAGAATCAGCATCAGCTGGAAGCAAAATTTCTGACGTATCCCCAGACTTCCTGAATCAGAATCTGCATTTTAACAATATTCTTCTTCTTCAGGAGATTAATATGCACAATTAAGCTTGAGAAACACTTAGGATAACATTGGGTGGCCTGAGGGCTGAATTAATATTGACTGAACCCTGTTCTTCAGGAGACTTATCTTTTTTCTCTTTGCTCATTGTCAGTTCTCCATGGTTTCCTGTTTTCAGTAGATCTGTCACTGGCATTTCTTACTCTTTTATCCAAATCCCTCAATGACTTACTAGTATATCTGCTCAGCTGCTCTTGAAAAAGTCCTTTATCTGAGTACCTTCTGGACTACAGGCCTTTCTAGTCCCTCAGGCTCACTCTCACTATCTTGCTGTGTATTCTATTTCTCTGAGTGTTGTTAACTGCATTGAATAATTTGGGGTCTCTCTTAGTTTACTACTTACCATGTCTATGAAATTTTCCATTCCCTCAAACTCTACAGTCATCTCTTCCTCATTAATGAAACTCCTCCTAAGGGAGAAATAACCCAAGGTTCTCCATGATGAGGAACTTTTAAAACAATTATTTACAAACTGGAATAGAGCTTGATATTCCTGTTTAAGTTCTCACTTATTTTCTTCTATTTCATCAAGGTGTGGAATACCTGCACACCTTGTACCTGCACCATCAGTGTTTCTTGTTTTCCTGTTTCATGACTCTAAGCAATGACCTTCTGTCTTCATGTGCATCCATCCTTTCTGCATCCTGAAATGTCCTATATGCCAGAACTATATGCCGTATGCCACTAAATGTCCTATCTGCCATACAGATTTGCTTCCTATTGGTTTAGGATGGGTAGTTTTTGTTTAGTGGTGGGGGTAAACTGAATGAGCCCAGCCATCTTTATATCAGAGGTAGTTCAATTCTGACAAGAGAAGCTGTAATTATTGTGGGTTCTTATTTGGATCTGTTGCTGGGAAAGGTTACGCGTACTCAAAATAGACCTTTGAATTTTCTGATGTTTAAAAGTCTTCACGTGAGTTCCTCTGTCTAAAGAATAAAAGAGACAATACTGGCTGTGTTAGAAAATGAATGAATATTCAAAGGGTCTTCAGGGATAGTGAAAGACCTATCTTATTTAATAAAGAAGTCATTTTTAGTACTTTATTTTATGCTCTCCAGTCTACCTCCAATAACAGTATCTAATTAAAGGAATTAAAACCAAATATTTAAATTTCCCCATTGTACAACCCTTCCAAGTCCAGTTTCTGTGCCTTATACATGATGTAGATTGAAAATTCTGTAGGCAAAGAGCTGGAACCCACAGAACAAAACTGAAGATTTATGAGGCTTTGCAATCCTTTGGAAAAAGGATCAAATATTTGTGAAACATCTTAAAGTTTTACTTTCATGCTCTTCTCCAAAGCTTGTTTTAGAAATTACATCTTGAAAATTCAGTCCAAATACAAAAGAAAAATCCTTTCTCTTTGAAATTGTGTAATAAAATCTGGCACAGTTTTCATCAAAGGAAAATATCAGAGGCAGGCACAGAGAGAAGAGGTTGGATTTAGCAGAAATAGAGTCCAGGAAAAGAAGTCCTGGTCTTAAGGTCTTGTTTTGGAGATTTGATATGCTGAACCTGGTTTTTAAACAGTACACTAAGTTCCTAAATTCTATAAGGTTACAGCACACCTATCATTATATCCTTTCCTTTTTGATATTTCTCTGATCTCTTCTGCCCAGTACTTCCATTACCCATCCCTTCTTCATCTTCTGTTTCCAGACCTTATCTCCTCCTCCTCCTTCATCATTACTTACCCCACATGAGATGCTTTGGCCTCATCCAGAATCAAAATCAGTGGATCAGTTTTAGCTTTTTGCAAAACACACCCAGATTTCTCTCTGAGCTAAAATTTCACGTTTCCAACTGAGAATATAGCTCCTATGAGGAAAACTCTGACACTTTGCCTCTGGTGGAATTATGAAATTTTGTGAATTTGCCACAGGCAAAGCTTACTGTTTCTGCAGAGCCTAAACATCTTTATCTTTTTTTTTTTTTTTTTTTTTGCCGTCAGAAACCAAAGTTCATGATACTTTTCTAGTAAAAAAAAAAAAAAATCCCTGCAACATGTTTTTCATTAAGGTGTTGCAAATTTTTCTAAAACAGCAAAATTTTTGGAAGACTCTTTTCAAATGTCTTTATTTTTCTTTCTGACCTGTAGGACAACAGGCAGAATGGACTCCCTTATATATTAACTGAGCACCTACTCTGTGCAAGGCAATGGTTTCAGTAGATATTATTTCTTCAAGTACGTTATGCCATTTATCTATTCTATTTGGGAGAATGATTCATGTATTTTCCTGAATTCTCTTCCTAGCTAGCTAATAGTCTTTTAAAATTTAAAAAAAAAAAATTCTTTTAAAGAATTGTGGAAAATGCATTACACTGACCTGACAACTTTCGAGCCAGCTAAAGTATGGTCAGACTTTAGGATGTTTGCTTTTTAACCCTGGTCTTTTTTTTTTTTAAAGTATAGTTGATTTATAATATTATATTAGTCTCAAGTGTACAACATAGTGATTCAATATTTTTATAGATTATATTCCATTTAAAGTTATTACAAAATAATGGCTATGTTTCCCCATGCTATACAAGATATTAATTTTATACATAGTAGTTTGTGTCATTAGTTTTATACATAATAGTTTGTGTCTCTTAATCCATACCCCTACCTCCCCTCTCCCCACTTCCCTCTTCCCACTGGTAACCACTAGTTTCTTCTCTATATTTGTGAGCCTGTTTCTGTTACATTATATTCATTTGTTTGTTTTTATTTTTTAAATTCCACATATATGTATATGATAACATGTGGTATTTGCCTTTCTCTGTCTGATGTATTTCACTAAGCATGCTACTCCCTAGGTCCACCCATGTTATTGCAAATGGCAGAACATTATTGTTTTTTATGGCTGAGTAATATTATATATACACACACATCTTCTTTATCCATCCATCTGTTGATGGACACTTAGGTTGCTTCCATATCTTGGCTATTGTAAATAATGCTCCTATGGACATTGGGGTGAATATGTCTTCATGAAATAGTGTTTTTGTTTTCTTTGGATATATACCCAGGAGTGGAATTGCTGGGTCATATGGTGATTCTATTTTTAGTCTTCTGAGGAACCTCCATACTGTTTTCCATAGTAGCTGCACCAATTTATAATTCCACCAGCAGTGTATGAAGGTTCCCTTTTCTCCATATCCTCAACAATATTTGTTATTTGTGTTCTTTTTGATGATAGCCATACCAACAGGTATGAGGTGGTATCTCACTGTGGTTTTAATTTGCATTTCTCTGATTAGCAATATTGAGCATCTTTTCATGTGCCTGTTGGCCATCTGTATTATCTTCTTTGGAAAAATGTCTATTCGGGTCTTCTACCCATTTTTTAATTGGATTCTTTTTTTTTTTTTTTTTTTATAAATAGGTATGTTTTATAGTGGGTAATGTGAAGACTTCAGATGAAATAGATTGAGAAACTGATTGGAAATTGAATGCAAACTAAGACCACTTGACTGTTACTGAAATAAATAGCCCAGTTTGCTTTTTTTTTTAAAGAAATTCACGTTCTTTTATTTATTTATTTATGACTGTGTTGAGTCTTCGTTTCTGTGTGAGGGCTTTCTCTAGTTGTGGCAAGTGGGGACCACTCTTCATCGCGGTGCGCGGGCCTCTCACCATCGCGGCCTCTCTTGTTGCAGAGCACAGGCTCCAGACGCGCAGGCTCAGTAATTGTGGCTCACGGGCCCAGTTGCTCCGTGGCATGTGGGATCTTCCCAGACCAGGGCTCGAACCCGTGTCCCCTGCATTGGCAGGCAGATTCTCAACCACTGCGCCACCAGGGAAGCCCTAAGTGGATTCTTTATTTTTTAGATATTGAGTTGTATGAGTTGTTTATAAATTTTGGATATTAACCCCTCATTGTTCATATCATTTGCAAATATTTCCTCTGATTCCGTAGGTTGTTTTTTCATTTCGTCAGTGGTTTCCTTTTTTTGTTCAAAAGCTTTTAAATTTAATTAGATGCTGGAAAAATGGACAGCTACATGTAAAAAATAAGATTAGATCATTTCCTCATACCATATACAAAAATAAACTCAAATTGGAATAAAAACCTGCATGTAAGACCTGAAACCATAAAACTCCTAGAAAAGAACATAAGCAGAACACTCTTTGACATAAATCATAGCGATATGTTTTTGGATCTGTCTCCTAAGGCAAAAGAAATAAAAGCAAAAATAAACAAATGGGACCTAATTAACCCTGGTCTTTGTGGGAGTCTTAGGGCACCCTAGAACACCCAGCTAGAGAGTAAGTCATGGGTTACTGCTGGGTCCTAAAAGGACTCCCCATGCCTTTTGAAAATATCCTTTCCTGGTTATTGATACATTCATCACAAATTCCAAAACATTAGTTTAGCATAGGTTTTACTTGACATTTATTTTAGCTTTATATTTGAGTAGCGTAGCCAATTTTCTCACCCCCGCCAAATATTTCTCTGCCTAATCTTTCCTTCATTCCAATTTGAAATAAGATTTACAATGCAAATACTATGGGAGGAAGTACCATAATATGAATAGCTATCATTTATTGGGATCCTTCTGTACAAGGCTACTTCCTAGTTACTCCTTTAAACCTCATAACTACTCTCTTCAGTGGGTATGATTATTCATTATCCCCATGTCAGATAAGTAAACTGAGGCCTAGAGTGATTAACTAACTCACTCCAAATCACACACGGAGGCACATCAGAGCTAGGATTCAAATATAGGCCCTCTGGTGCTGGCACTGCAATACCAGTGCTTCTAAATGGTGACTACAGTTTCTCCTTGGTTATAAATGACTTATACTATAGATATTTTGGGATCCAGTTTTGAAGGGATCCTGGATAGGGAAGAAGGCAAAAGAATGAGGCAACTACATTACCAAAGTGGGGAGGAGAGGCAGAATTAAGGAAAAGGTCAAGGAAAGAAACATATTCTGGTTAACATTGTTCAGTAGAACTCATCCTGGGCATAAGACAAAGTATTGTTTCTTACTTGTTAAGAACAACTACCAATTACAGTAGTCCCCCCTTATCCATGGAGGATACATTCCAAGACCCACAATGGATGTCTAAAACCACGGAGAGTACTGAATCCTATATATACTATGTTTTTTTCCTATACATACGTACCTATGATAAAGTTTAATTTATAAATTAGGCACAGTAAGATTAACAAAAACTAATAATAAAATAGAGCAATTATAGCAATATACTGTAGTAAAAGTTAAGCAAATGTGGTCTCTCTCTCTCTCTTATGGTATGAATTTAATGACTTTTCCATCATAGCTAAGCACTATTGCACACTGTGACCTTAACTTTTGCGAGAACAAAACTAGCATGAATTTCTCTCTTTCTTTACAGATAGATTTGTTCTCATCATAGATCTTGGCAATCTCAGCATACTTTTTTTTTTCTTACATTGAGAACTTTCACCTTTTCACTTAAAGGAAGTGCTTTTCGGCTTCTCTTTAGCATATCCAAATTGCCAGCATCACTACTCTTGCACTTTGGGGCCATTATTAAGTAAAATAAGGGTTCCTTGGACACAGCACTGTGATACTGATACTGCAGCAGCCCATCTGATAACCTAGAGGGCTACTCAGTGACTAACAGACAGGATATTTCACAAAGGATAATTCACATCTTAGCCATATTGTGCAAGACTTCATCATACTACTCAGAACAGTGTGCAATTTAAGACATATGGATTGTTTATTTCTGCGACTTTCCATTTAATATTTTTGGACCCAGTTGACTGCAGGAAACTGAAATCATGGAAAGTGAAACTGCAGAGAAGGGGGATAACTACATCCATGTGAATGGGCAAAAGGCATCGTAAATTCAATAGAAATGATTAGGGACCTTCATTAGATTCCTTTTTCTATCATCCTTCACTTATATATCCTGTCTTCTAGAAGAACCAGAGGTGATAAGAATGAATTTCTTTTAAGTTGTCTGTCATGACAGTACAATGCCTGAATGGCATGACAAAGGAAAAAATGGGAAACAGCAAAGCTGCAGCTGATTTGCAAACTCATTTATCATACCAATTTATAGAAGCTCTCATGACTCTAATGTTACAATTCAACTGTACATTAAAAATATTTTTAATTCATTGGTGGGAAAAATTTCTAAGAATATCTACATGTTCTGTATTTATGCATAGCATGAGATCTAAAGGTTTTTTACTTGTTTTCCATCCCTGGGGTGAAATAGGTCCATCTCAACCTTTGTCTTGATTCTTCAGCATTTATTTCTGTGTGATTCTTTGTGCATTTTCTACCTCACACCCGGCGTCTGCAAGTTTCCTATCTCTGAGCAGCAGTGCTCTTATTAAACCTACTATTTGACATTGCCATTCTCTGCTGACATTCTTGGAAGCTGTTTGAGCAATGTTTGTACAGCTATACTCTGTTTTCCAATCAAGAGAGGATAGGGAATATGCTAATGAGCTTTCTGCACAAATCTAGAGAACACGCCCAGGTAACGATCACGTGGCTTGAATTTCTATTTTCATTTCTTTCTGACATAAATTCTTTAACCAGGCAAATGTGTCAATTTGGGCACCATCAATGTCAGCAATATGCTTCCTGTACTTTTTGGATTTTATTTTCAAATATTTTGCCAGAGGCAATTAAGGCACAGTTTTGTTTTGGAAACACTGGAGAGTTCTGGCCAAAATTCTGCAGGATGAGAGTGCCAGGCACAGAGTTCCCAACTAAATTTATTTCTAATGAAATATAACAACTAGGCATACAAAATGCTCCTGAGAGGAGTGCCTGCCACATAACCACCAGGCAGAGCATTACAGAACTCATCCACCAGCCTGGAGGGGTTTCAGATCTCCTTGTACCTGTGTGCTCACTGAGACAGGAAAGAACAGAGAAATTGTGTGACTGAGGATGAACACTAGAGTAAAGTGATGAGCTAGCATGACAGAGAGAAACTGGGGCAGGAAATAGGAAGTCACCAACTGTTGAGGTTTTAGAGGACCAACTTCAGAACCAACTGTGAGAGGCATCAGCAGAAAACTAAAATATCAGCACTGCTACTGGTAAAGCTGGATTGAAGAAGTTGGCTTTGATGTGAGGCTGTAATGCACTTCCTAACACTGTACCTCAGAATTGGATTCACTGTACTAGTCATGGGCAGTGCTGGATAACTTCTGGTCTCCTTCACAAAGGCAGGGCTTGCCTCTATAAGATCGTCACGTGCAGGAGCAGGTTGGCTGAAAAAACAGAGAGAGAGAAAGAATGAGGAACGTTATCCTATCAGAGACCCCTCTGCAGGATGACATGGGGTGAGGCTCATGACACCAACTACGAGGTTTATCATAATATAAGGGCATCTTTTAAACTTCACCTTAAAGCCAGAACTGCTTAGTAGGGCACAGCCCACAAGGCTCTTTAAAACCTTTCACATACCTACCTGTTTCTAGTCTTTTCATGTTCCTCCAGTCTCACCTTGTCCACTGCCCCCCGACGTGAACCCTGTGTTCCAGTCATACGGAACTGCTTTCAGTGCTAGGAATGCCTCTGTGTCCTTTGCTTGGAATGCTCTTCCTATCTCCCCTTTCCTCTAGTGCATCCTCTCAGTGTGTACACCCCAGTTGTTCTTGGGAGCATTTCAATACTAAACTTAATTGCCCTTTCCTCCAGAAAGACTTCCCTGATCTATGTTGGCTAATCCTTTTGGGGTTTCCATAGTTCCTGTGATAGATACTACTAGTTGTCTACCAAGTTGTACTTCTCCACTTCTTCCTCATTTATCAGAAAACATCATGGTACAGCTAAAGAACTTATCTTCCCCATACTACCTCACTGATAGGTGACGAAACCGTTTCTGGCCACTAAAATGTGGAAGGTTCTAGATACAGCTTCTGGGAAAATTTTTTTAAAGTGACAGATCGACGGTATGCTTCTCTTTGGCTTTTGTCGCTTCCTTCTTTTTCCTGACATATGAATATAAGGTGTGGTGCTAGTTATACCATTTCGTGACCATGAGATTGAAACTCATATCCAAAGGGCGATGGAGTGAAAAGATAAAAAGACCCTGGGTCCCTTATGCCATAATTAAGCCACAGAATCAGCCCTGAGCTGACTATCCCCAGATTTCTTGTTAAATGGGCAAATAAATGCCTTCCTCTTAAAGCCACTGTTAATTGGGTTTTAGGTTACTTGTTGCCAAATACCTTTCTGACCAGTAAGTACCCATCATTGTGTTTTTAATCACTACTCATTCTTTGGTTCCATAACTAGTGTGTGAGCATTTTGAGATAAGGAACTATGCTTTATTCATTTGTTTGCTCAGCACTGAGCAAGCTTTCTAGTACAGAGCAGGAGCTCAAAACATCTTTTTTGCACCTGAGATTTGTAGTATTACTAAAAAAGCCAATATTCTCCTTGCTGATGATCATAACTACATTTATTATTAATATTACACTTACATCCATAAAACCCATAGCTTTCAAGTAGCTGAGAATAATTCATTGTAATAAGACAGGAATTTAAAATCATGAGATTGATTTTTATGTGTAGATTTTGTTATCAGCCTCAGTTTTATTTAAAACCTGTCACTGTTGAATCTGATGGTGAACATTGGCAGAAATCCCAGTAAATGAAAGAAAGACAAGATTAGGCATTTATCTTAGAAAATTACCTTCTTTTTTTGAAGTCAATGAATTCAGACTTGGGGGAGAACTTTGAATAAACTTAATTTTTAACTTTATGTAGGGTATTGATCACAGACCCCTTCCCCGCCAAAAGAAATCCTAAATAAATGAATGCCTTTCCTGTTTGCTTATTGGTGATAACACACATACATGATATAAAATCTTAATCCACATTTTGGGTTTGCTTTCTTTCATCAGAACAAGCGACCTGAGGTATATTTTCCCTAAGGCCAAGTCTTCTCTGTTTAAAAAGTAGCAAAAATAGCCTCGAATCTTTATCACTGGACATGATTCACACTCACAACATGGTGGTGAAGCGTGTGCTTGTGGGGTTAGTGAGAGGATCCATCTTCAGTGAGGCTTCTAAGCAGGTTGTTTCTTCCTTCCAAGTTCACTCTCGGGCAGGACACGTGGAGCAGTGACAGCAGCCAGAATCGCAAGATGCTGATCTCCACGGCAAGCACACAAGCAGAGGGAGTTCAGATAAAATGCACAGGCTCAGCACTACACAGGCGTTTTCAGTATTAGCTACTCAATAATCAAGGACTGTACAGAGTGACTGCATAAGCAAAGACTTGGATGTAGTTAATAGGGGCCCTGACACAAGAAACTGGCATCTCAACAAAGATCAGAGCTCACTTAGGACAGGAATAATGAGAAACACACAGGTTGGATCAATGTAGAGACAGTTACCCTGGCCACAGTCTCTGAGTGATGATGGACTGCAATCTGATATTTGAATCTATTCTAAAGCATTTTAATTATAAAGTGCATATAATTGGCCTTACATTTCTCATTACAGAATGAGAGATTGCCATTCTCAAAAAAGTTTTTAGTCATATTTTTTAAAAATCCCTGTTAAAAATCACTCTGAGTTCTTTGTGTAAACGAGGTAGCTGCAACATGATAATTACCACCAAGACATAGGTGCCTAAAGTGGGTCAAATCAGATGAAGAGGCCATCTTGCATACATATGTCTTAATGAAGCCCATTTTTCTATATATGCTACAAATTAATTAAAAAAACATTATTGAGATTTTTGTTTATTTTTCTTCTAATCACTACTCTTGGTGAGCTGACCCCAATACATGGTGCAATGCATAATAGCTCTGAAAATCTGTAGTTATCTTAAATAAAATTGTTGGAAGATTTCCTATTTGCAGAAGTACCTGAAGCATGATTCATTGCTTTATTCGGGAAAAGTAGATTTTTTTTCTCCCAATGGAGTGAAAAAAGTAAGGGGCAGTGATGGATGGCAATCTTTTCTAGGGTGTTTTATTTTTTTTCACTTCCCTACATGATGGATCACATTTTAAGGGTTCTGATATTAATGAGTCAGGGCAAGAAAAAACTGAGTTGCGTGTGTTTGTATGTAGATATGGATAATCACCCTTTCTTTACACAGTATTACTCAATATCTTTTATTGTAGATCTGATTACAGATTGATTGATTTTATCTTTCTGCTGGGAAATAACCACCATCCTTGAAGGATGGAAGGGATGATTACAATCTTAGAGCTGAAAAACCACATGCTTGTTAGAATGTGAATTAGACAATTATTTATTCTTACACAAAGTGTCATGCGAATAATAAAATGGGTTTTCCTGGTTAATCCCTCTGACTTTTAGGGGGAAAATGGAGCTATCTGTGTCATTTGGATCCATCTGTGTCAAAGTGCTATTGACACAATGTGCTATTCTTTCAGGAGACATGGCAGACCTGGCAGGACAATCACACATGCATTATAATACCTGTCTGGGCTTCTTTTTCCAGCTCCCAACTTTCTGGCAGTCATTCCAAGGGCTGGAGTTCTGTTGCCTTGAAGATCTCATAGGACTTGGGCCCTTTGCTCTCAAGTATCTCTCTCTTTTGCTTTATTTCTCTTTAGACAACCCTTTGGAAACCCTCACTTTTGCAAATTTCTTCTTTATTTTTATTCTTGCTTCTCCAGGGCGGCTTATGATGTCTTAATTAATGTTTTTATCTAGTCACTATTGTGACTGCTTTCCAGGGCAATGGTAGGAGGGGAACTTTATAAATAAAGTGATTATTCCCTCAAAATCAAACCAGGCAGGATTTAGCCTCCCTTGTGTGGATGGACTGCTTCCTCAGGGACGTCCTCCAGCTGAAATCTGCATCCACGAACATTTCCTTGCATGTGTGTGTAGGAGGGGTCGAATCGCACAACCTGTTTACTTGAGTTGGTTGACACTGTTGGGATGCTGGTGGGTGGCCTCACAGCTGCTGTTTGGAAGCTGCCACAGCAGGGAAGAAACTACACTAAACAGTAAGGAATAAACTGTACCAAAGTGGGAAAAAATGGTACAATTGACAAAACTATTCAGCAGCAGAAATAGCCACACAACCTGGACCATAGCACCAACAAGCCTCCTCATTTGGAGAGTGTCTGGGGATAGTATGGTCTCATGGTTTTCTTTAACTTCTGCCACAGCAAGTTTTCAAATGGTATCAGGTAAAGGGGACACAGACAGAGCACAGATTCACGGCTTCTCTGGTCCCCATCAAAGGCACTTAGAGCCCTGCATCTCCCATGCACAGTGATAAAGGCCCCAAGCCTGACAGGCCTCTGGGGCTGCAAACATTGAATGTGGAAACTGCATTTTGAGAGAACACCATATTTCCTTTGGCTTTATTTTGGAGCTGTGAAAATAATCTCAGCATCAGCAATCATCACTTAAAAGGAGGGAGGAGAAGACTTATGTCATTGAGTGTTTGCTACATAGTTGAGTTTGGCTTTTAATTACAAAGAAAGGTCATGTGGTAAGAAAGTAACTGTCACTGCAGTGCCCCCTTCACCATTGAGTTCTGCCAGTTTTGGCAAACACTACGTCCAGTACAAAAGCTCTGGCTGAGTTATTAATCATGTTTGTTGGGTAAGCTGCAGTAATCTGCTGCTGGGAAACAAAGCCAAGTACAGAGTCGCTGGAAGGATATGATGATAAAATACTTGATACCTCTCATTTTCAGTCTCTGCTCCTGCTAAGGATTATTTTTTTTAAATCTGCATTTAATTAAAGGGGGTAAAAATGGAGGGAAGGGATTTCAATGATGTCTCAGGCTCTCAGCTGTCATGTTCGCGTTTACAAAGAAATAGATGACATGAAGGGTGGCAGAACTGTTTGGATGTAGGGCACATGGGCTGTGGGCTACAGAAGGAAGGACCCAGGGCTCCTACAGACAGGGGGATGAAGAATAGAACTTTCACATCCAGCCAAAAGCCCCTTTATAATTTCTATCTATTTTCAAGGGGGCTTCTGATGTTCTATCAAACCCTGCTAACTGAGTTGGGGGAGAAGAGTCACCAGATACTCACTGGTCATTAGAGATGGCCCTCAAGGTAGAATAAAAGTTCTTAACTGCCCTTATCTTTAGGAAAGCTCTCTAATCTGATTTAGAGCAAGCAGCTATAATGTCCATGGTATCCAAGATTGAATAATGATCATCAATTAAGTTATTCAAGGACCGAGTACTTGAGAGGTCCTCTCCCTAGCCAGAAAAGCCTTAACTCTCATAAAATGACCTCAAATAGGTCATAGAATTAAAGGGACTACTTCTTTCATCAGAAGCAGCAGTTCTCAAAGTGCACACCTTGGAAAACTGATTCTGTGGATGTCGAGGCCTCAATGGTAAAGAAGGTTAAAAAAAAGTGAAATGAAATAAGCTTTTAGAATCTTTAATATGCTAACCAGCATTTCTGAGTCTCCAAAATGGAGATACATGGTTAGTATTTCATGGGATAGGGTATATTTTATAGGGCACACTTTGGATAAAATTGTTCTACAGAATGAACGTACTAAAGCCTTAAAACATCTTTCCTCTTGTTCTCTATGGCCCAAGAATTTTCACTCTGGAATTTAAACTTGTACTCTTATATCTTACCTTCATCTATAGTTTAAATGGTTAATAATTCAATCTTTGAACTCATATCATCCGGATAATGTGATGGTGGTCACTTGCCATTCTTTTGGATGTCTAGCATCTGAATCCCCTATTGACTGTGGGGAATCCCCTGTTGTGTGGCAATGAGTAAGAGGCCAGGAAACTTCTCCCTGTTCCATGGCAGGCAGGATAGGCTACGAATGAAGCTTAGCCAGTTAGATATTTCTGCCTTAGAAGGGTGAATCTTAAGTGTGTAGCACAAGGAAAAAGGGTGGATGAGACTGGAATTGGGGCAGCATCTAGTAGTGGTGATACCGTGAACATCTCTATTGTGAATAGTCTCAGGTTCCTGTTTGTTTCTAAGCTGGGTCATCCTGAATCTTATATCCACATATTTCAATCAATACCCTTTTTTAAAATTAAGACAGCAGAGTGTTTTCCTTTACATGCCAGCACCAACTGACTGGCCCAGAACTCTAACTCTATGTATCTGAAGTCTCTGCTCAAGACAAATGCAGTAGAAAAAGATACCCTTTGCTTTAATGCCTGCCCTGTCTTCTTTAGGAGAATGAGCCTGACTGAGCTCTCTTATAAGGAGTGTATATGAGCAGTATGTCATTGGGTGTTTACTGCTTATTCATTTTTTCCCCCTAAGTCTTGAACCTCAACTAGAAAAGGCCAATAATTCTAACATGGAATCCTCCAATACTCAACAAAGAATCTACAAATTACAAAAAAGATTAGATTAGGTACCATGCATAGATTAATGTGTGTGCCTGTATTTGGTTTATGTTCTGGGCAGAGGCAACAGCAGAGTGGCCTAAGCCAGGATACCTGGATTCCATGCCTGTCTCTCTCGTTATATTAGTCAGGTTACTTCTCTGGGTAAGGAAGAAGAATTTGACAATGAGCTCGTTATTTCAGAAAGCTGGAATTTTTACAACCATGTAAAATCACTGATATAGTTGATTTTTTGGCAAACTAAAGCTCAATTTCTTGAAAATGAAATTAAATGTGTAAATTAAATTTAAAAACATAGATGGTGCAGAGTTTTGTTCCTAAGAGGAGAAGTAAACCAGGTGATTGTTTATAAAATTGAATTCTGCCAAGCCCTAGAACTCTGGGGTAACGTCTCAGGGGCAGCCTGGGGATGGCAGTGGGAGGTTGGATTTTTTGGACAAGGTTTCAGGTCCATCCCACAACTTTTCTTATTGTATTGGATTTGAATATTGGGCTCTTATTAAAGATGTATTTGAACAAAGGTTAGAAAAACAGCAAATGGGGTGATCCCTAAGGGCCATTCTATAAATCTGAATTAGCAAAGCATCCTCTATGGTGCTCCTTAAATTATTAATTCCTTCCATTTGTTCCATCACACCCTCTGTTCTCTTTGCTCACACGTGGAAAAACAATACCCTCTGAAGCTCCAAGACACCTTTCCCCCATTTTCACAACTCTCCTGAAGAGCATGGGGTTTTAGGTTCTACCCTTTTAAATGCACTCCCTA
Source organism: Balaenoptera musculus (assembly GCF_009873245.2). Lineage (NCBI taxonomy): Eukaryota > Metazoa > Chordata > Mammalia > Artiodactyla > Balaenopteridae > Balaenoptera > Balaenoptera musculus. Next base: position 137,051,077 of record NC_045786.1, on the reverse strand, counting down.
CATAGAAAAGGTATATTCAAGAGCCCCATTAATTATTAAGCAATGCTTATTAAACACCCTCAAGTGCTTGGTGATAAATTGATGCTTTCCAAACCTGGAACAGGAGGAGTCACATCTGTAAGAAACTGACATTCAATTGCAGGCTCTCTGCTAACCTGCTGTGATCAAATCCCTCTCTCCTGCATCCTTCTCCACCTTCCCAAGGCCCCACTCCCTCAACCCCACCACCATGTAGGAACAGTTGTAGAGTGAAGGAAAACAAGGAGAAAAGCCAAAATAATACTAAGATGCCTAGAATTTTTTTTTTAAGTTTTAGATTTTTTTCAACCCCAACACACATATTTTCTTATACTCTATGGTTTGTTGGCTCTGTTTATTACAAATTCTCACTCTCTTGGTATAACTACACAAGTCAATTTTCAGAGATCACTTGTCCCATAAAAATTCTGTTGAAAGTCAGTGGACTTTTGACCACACATACTCCAGGTTTAGCTTCATTGTCACCTCTTCCCAAGCATCTGCTTTTATTTCCCAGGATACGTAGTTCACCTCTGTGTCCCATAGCATTGATGCGAACTCCTCTGCTGGTATTTATCCTGCTTGCTGGTGTGTCTGGGTCTTCCTGTGTAGACTGAGTTCTCTAAGGGTAAGGACATGCCTGTCAGGTTCACGGCACTTTCATAGCAATTAGTACAGGGGAGCTTAATGCCAGTACGATAGAATGTGCACCATGGTGGTATATACCCTCACCTCACAGTCAACAGGATTCTCTGCCTCATCCCTCTAAAATCCATAGACGCACACAGCTCTGGGGGCCATTACCTCTTATCCAGTCCTCCCATGTCACAGAGGAGACAGTAGTTTTGGAGAACTTAAATGACTCGCCCAAGGTCACACAGATAGGACATTCAATTCAATCAGATTGAATCAGGGACTTCAATCCAGATTTAGTGATTCCAGTGTACTTTTCTTCCCACCTCCCTACTCCTCCCCTACCCTTGAAGCCTACAGATAATTTGCGGCCAAAATTTCTTCAAAGTACTTCACAAGTAATGTTAAGTGGCTGCTTCCTGGGGGAAGGCTGGGTGGCTGAGTGTCTTTAGTGAAGTTTTGCTGCATAAGACTCTTATTTTCAGTGTCTTAACGTAAAGAACACCATTATGCTAGTTCCACTTTACCTTTGGATATTAATTTTTTACAAATTTCATTATGTGGGTGGCAAAAAAGGAGAACCCCTTCCTTCTCCTCCATTGGGATATGATCATGAACAACAAGCACAGTTTAAGTTGAAAGAAACCATGTAAATGTGTCCCAGAAGAAATTTTACAGTACCTGGCCCATTACCTACACCTGGCTCTTTTAACCCTGGGTCAGGACTAATAGACATTAATATCTTAATTTTAAAAAATCTGAAACATTGCTATATTTTTACTTATTTGTTTTACTTTTTTATTTTTAATGCTCTGCTATCCCTATAAATCCAGCCTATATATATGTGGCCAGCCACACGCAAGTCCCTGCACAGCACGGAGAGAACACTTTTGTAGAGGGGAAAAGGAAGTTGGAAGGGCTATAAACAAAGAGTCTATGGCTTTTCATTGGCTGAGTCCTTGCCAGGAAAGAAGAGGAGTCTTTCTTCTTTCTGTTGCTCTGCTATGGTCACAGGGCACAAGAGCCCCCCTTTCTGGTCTTCCAACTCTATTTAAGTGAAATTTCTGTTGATTATTTATTACACTCTGTTGAGAAACAATATAGAACAGGAAATATAAAGAATAGTATTAGATTTCAGTATTTTTACTCTTCAAATGTGTCACAATTTCTTAGTTAATCCTTTTTGGCTTGATTTCCAAGAAAAAACTACAAGATTCCAAGCTTACCAGTTTCTCATCATAACCTTAGCATTTGTTCTGAGTCCTGAATCAACAGGGGCAGTTACTTTGTGATATGTGACCTTTTACATGAGCTGTACCTGGAGTAAAGAAAAGCTATCACTAGATTTTATTAAAATAATAGCTTTTTTTTTTTTCCAGTTACCATCTAACCTACAAATGGTGTGCTTTTCATTGATTCAGAGTAAGGGGTTATTTTATGCAGCAGTACTCAGTGGTCTACACAGCTTGAGGGTAGGAGTGATGGAGAGTGGGGAGCAGAATTTCTAGGAATCCATACATAAAACCTATACCTCAAATTTCCTCCAGGGCAAGCATTACCCTTGGCCCAGAGAGCTCCCTGCTCACATCACCCTCTCCTCCATCACAAACACTGATTTCAGGGCAACTTTGCATAGTTTCTCTCACTTATCAAAAAGTACCTCCTTATTCTTATGACCCTTGATATTCTTTTTTTTTTTTTTTTTTTTAAAACACAGTAAAGCAGGAATGCCTTTTTTATTTGTTTATTTATTTATTTATTTATTTTATGGCTGTGTTGGGTCTTCGTTTCTCTGCGAGGGCTTTCTCTAGTTGTGGCAAGTGGGGGCCACTCTTCATCGCGGTGCGCGGGCCTCTCACCATTGCGGCCTCTCTTTTTGCGGAGCACAGGCTCCAGACGCGCAGGCTCAGTAGTTGTGGCTCACGGGCCCAGTCGCTCCACGGCACGTGGGATCTTCCCAGACCAGGACTCGAACCCGTGTCCCCTGCATTGGCAGGCGGATTCTCAACCACTGCGCCACCAGGGAAGCCCAACCCTTGATATTCTTTAAACAACCATAAACTCATTTTATAATTAAAGATAGAGTTTTAAGTGCAGATAGCCTGGGAATGGTAAGACATTGATAAATTTAAGGCATAAACGGAGATAGGTTTTCAAACAAGTAGAATTGCATGGGGGTGGGGTGGGCAGAGCATAGAAGTCTCAAAACCAGTTGAATGTGGTTCTGAATTCTGACCCCACTTTTTACAGCATGGCCTACACCGCATACATCAACAGCTTGGCTCAGGAGGTTCAGAACTGTCTTTACCACCTCTGTGCGTGCACACACACACACACACACACATCCCGCCTTGTACTTTCCACCCTCTGATGGAACTGCGTTATTAGAGCATGAAATGCCCAAGTGGGAACCAGGGGAAACAAGTCAGACCTATGCTCACAAATCTGTGATTGCTCTTTCTTGTCTACACAGGATACAGTAGTTCATGTGCAGCAGTTTGGTTGTCAGAGCTGGAATATTCCCTAGGGTTTGGTGAACCTGGACCATTATTCAGGCATCAGTATGGTGAGGGCTGGGCAGTGATTAGAGGTGGAGGGAGGGGAAGGAGAGGAGCAAACATTCATGCAGCACCTTCTTTCTGCCAGTGTTCATTACATCCACTGTTTTATTAATCTTTATAACTGCTGTGTCTTTATGTCAACTTACAATGGAGGCACTGAGGCTCAGTGAATGTAAACAATGTGTTAACACCGCTATTAAAAACAGGGATTCCAATGTGATCAATTTGATTCCACTGCAGCAAGGAGCAGAAGGACAGCTGGGGAGGTACGAAAAGGGCTGCTGGCTGAAGTCAAAAGATGTTTAAACCAGATTTTGGAAGTTAGTGCAAGCTCTGTACCTCCCTGCCCCAATTCGAGTGCTCTTGTAGAATTCCTTCCCAACTTCTTACCTGTTCTTATTCATTTTTACTTGCTTTCATCTGTGTGGTATACTTAAGGGGTCAGGATGAAAGCAGGATTGGCATGTATGAAGTTTTGCTTGACACTATGACCCTTGGGAAAAGTATTGCACAAGACTTTCTCCCATTTCATCCCAATACACCCATTTACTTTTAGTCCCTACCCTGTCCTTACAGGACTTTTCTACTTTTGCTTGCTGGTCTCTTCACTGTCCCCAGCACTTGCCTTGGCTGTGCTTCATGGGACCACACTACTTACTCCACCAGGGCAGGGATTATATCTGTTCTGCCCACCCTTGTGGGCCTGTGACCTAGAGAAGGGTGTGGCAAGGAGTACAGTATACACTTGATTAAAATTAGATCCATGGACATCCCCATCTGAGAAGTGTTTTCCTTTCTCCTCTACCTGGACAAAGTCTAGCCAACTTTAAGGCCTTTGAGTTTTTAATCTATCTTCTGTGAAGCTGTTCCATATTCCATATAGACATTTGCCCCTAATGCATTCATCTTTTTTCTGAACTCAACTGTGGAAATTCCTCAAGTGATGTTTTAGACAATCTTATAATTTTGGTTAATTTACTATTCAATTCTTGTATTATATTAAACTTTTCAGGCTATATGACTTATTTCGTTATGAGATAGCACTTTCTTTGTGGACAGATACTACTTTATCCCCCAGGACACAATTCTTTGGCAAATGGAAACTCAATAAATATTTGGCGGTGATGTTTTCACCCATCTGTAAAATTACTGCCCAAATAGTCATATAACAACTACTTAAAATAAGCTCGGGCTTAGTTTTTTCTTTATTTGTTCAGTTTTGTGTTTTGAAAATTTTTCATAAAAATCACCAAATGATAGTGTTTCATATTTGAGTTAAATATTTTGAGTTAACATTTTGTGGTTTTGGAATGGTCTTTACTACCAACTTTTTTACCTAATGAAGATTCAGCTTAGAGCGGAACCACAGTTTGTGCACAAGGCTGCAATGAGGTAATTCTCAAATTAGCAATGACAGTAAGAAAACAACAAAGTGAATCATCCTTGCCAAGTATGAAGAGATTACATGTTCCCATTTATACAATTTCCTTTATACAAAGGAAATACTAAATATAGATGCACCCCCATTGAGCTGCTGCATCAGAAAGAAGAGAGAAAATGCACACGAGAGACGGAAACAGAGATGCGTACAAGATCTGACAAATCAGAAATTTCTATAGAGCATCTTGTCTTCCATGATCACAAACTTCGTGACTGAATTCTGCCTTCTTTCTCAAACGTTTCCCAAGCAGCATACTGTGGGCTATTTTGGGGAAATATTTGCACAAAATATCTAAACCTTATGTTTGCTGACAGACTATGAAGTCTATGTTTTTAGTAAGAAAATTTCATTTTACACTAGAAATTTCTGATCCAACTGACACCCTTGCTTCCCATGAATCTTGAAGAAACAGATGGAAGTGGGAACCTGATTTTAACTGAGATTTAATCCTGCCTTAGGAATAATTTTTAAAATCTCCTATCAATATTTCACTAGCTTCTGAGGTTTTGGTTTGAGTAGACTGGCTCCTCTCAGGAAAATCTGAAAGAGAAAATCACAAAGATGAGAGACTGCTTTTAATGAATAGCAATATATATTAAGTAAAAATCAGTTTCGCCAAGTGAGTTCAATCACTTATTAAAAATGATAATGAACATGAGAGTATGTCTGTAAAATATGACACAGATGATAGTAATACTGTTGCTACCGTTAGTACATTTCCTGAGAACATGAAGCAAATTGCATCTTGATCATCTTGTTCTATAAATAGGCTGCCTTTGCCCTATTTAAGCCTGGGCCTAGTGGCTTCCTCTTTCCTGACCAAGAAATCTCCTACTACCTGAAGAAGAGAGGTTGGGATATTTGGTGGGCATGGACAACACCAGTGGAAATTCAGACCCTGGAGTGTTTTGGCTAGTTGGATCTCAGCAGGAAAATCTAAGTTTCTCCATTGTATGAAAGTACAGTTTAGATAGAAGAGATGAAATGCACTTTGTTGCCCTTTCTACACTCAGGGCACCAAGGCCTGGGTTATGATTCCTTACTATCAATTGATATTGAGAAGTTAGAGAAAAAAAAAACAAAAAACCTGGACACATTTTTTCCCCTAAATGTTGAAACTCAAGCGAGGCTTTTCCCTGGGTCTCCTGATGTATGTTCCTTTTGTCTTTTACAAAAACGCCAATCATCTGACAATTTTATTTAAATCTCAGTCTATCTGCTTAGGGCAGTTGACTAGTAAATCTTAGGAAGCTAATACCTATATGTTATTCTTTCAAAAATACACATACTATTTTGGAGACTTGAACAGGCTTTATGGTAAAACTATAGATTTTTCAGAGCTGGAAGAAACCTGAGAGGATATTCAGTACAATCATTCAATTTTATAGATCATTAACAGCTTACGTTTATGTAGCCAATTTTGGCTCATGTTTTCATTTACAGAATTTAATCTGAGGTAGACTGGGAAGATATAATTCTCATTTTATACAGGGAAAGTGTACTTAGATTTCAAATGACCTTTAAAAAACTGAGACTGCAGGTTAGTTTCAAAATCAACTTTAGAACCAAGGTTTCCTGCCTTCTAGGCCAATTTTCTTCCTACAGTTGTATTACCTATGCTGGGCCCAGAACAGCACATTTCTGGCCCTTCATCACAAGGACCAGATTTCAACCAGTCCGCCTAGTTGTCCTCAGGCTTTGCGTCAGAACTCTCCAACTTTTGCAACTTTAATATCCCAAGCTCAAAGAAAAATGTCATAAATTGCAAGTTGAAGAATAGGCTTTTCAGTAAGCGTGTCCCCAGAAAAGGACCAGCATTTCTCTGTCATATGTTTTATTTAGCCCAGAAGAAAATCCATCTCCTCTGAAGCACCTTTGAAGCCTTCCTTTTAGTAGTTTGTATGGATTTCTTTATTTATTCATCAAATCTTTGTTAATAGACTAATATATTGTCCGTCCTGCGTTGTTACTTTATTATTTCAGACTGTTTTGTTTAGAATGCTTGCTAACATATTACTCCTATAGATATGCTTAGGTGTTTAGTAAATGTTGCTAAATTCCCCAAAGGATATTAAACAAACGCATATAGAATTGTGTTGATTACTTCAGAGGTATCTTATGTTTTTTTTGTTTTTTTTTAAATTTAATTTAATTTTTTTTATTTTTGGCTGTGTTGGGTCTTTGTTGCTGCGCGCGGGCTTTCTCTAGTTATGGCGAGCGTGGGCTACTCTTCGTTGCAGTGTGCAGGCTTCTCATTGCGGTGGCTTCTCTTGTTGCGGAGCACGGGCTCTAGGCGCACGGGCTTCAGTAGTTGTGGCTCGCAGACTCTAGAGCGCAGGCTCAGTAGTTGTGGTGCACGGGCTTAGTTGCTCCACGGCATGTGGGATCTTCCCAGACCAGGGCTCGAACCCTTGTCCCCTGCATTGGCAGGCGGATTCTTAACCACTGTGCCACCAGGGAAGCCCGTATCTTATGTTTTTGATGGAAGTTTTGGATGGAAGGAACTGTGATTGGTCTTGCCACGAGTTTTCTCACATCTGTACTCCACTCTTTCATCCATCACAGTAGCAGTCATAAAATCATAATTAAAACATAGTAGTAATTCAAGATTGTGTAAGTATATACAACTTTGGTGGCTGTGTTGACGTCAGGATTTCCCATGAAATAAACTACCAATGCAAAACAAACATTGAAAATACCTTTGAAATATCACATTGGGTTAAATATAAGCCTGTAAGATTTTAGTAAGAGATTTGCTTAAGCCATTGTTTCTCAACCTGGAAACTATTTTGGGCTAGATAATACATTGTTGTTGGGGGCTGCCCTCTGTTTGTTTCAATGTTTGGATGAAAGAGCAGAGTACAGATGTAAGAAAACCTCGTGAGAAGACCAATCATTTAAGTATCATTGCTAAAAATTTACTGTTTACCTGCTATGAAAATTTGAATGAAACAAGTCAATCATACTGGGTAGTTGACTATTATTTTATTTTGTCATTTTTAGATCACCCATATTATTTGGATTGAGAATATATATGCCTAAATAAATTAAAGAGCTAACACTGAGATTTAAATAGCTAATAGTAATGTTTATGTAACATTAATATAACTGGTGCCCAGTTTTGCATCCTGAAGTATGTTTATAGAAGTTACATACAGAATATAGAAATACTTTATACAGCATGGACCTATTTGAATGAGGGAATTCAAAGGTTGAGAGAATGAGATACACAGGATTTGTGAGTGGATAGAGTGACTGTGTAATTTATCACCCACACCAGGGTTCCTTTGAGAATGGACCACCATTTATAACTAATCCAGAATAACAGGCATAAACAGCTGTTTGGGGCAAGCCAGGATGCATGGTCACTCTATTCATGAATAATGCCTCAGATTTGGAGAAAATAACAGAGGATGATACTGAATTTAATATAGTACCATCAGAGATTTAATACCTAGAAAAATATTTTTTAAATTCTTGGACATAGAAAGACTCCCCCAACACAGGCAAATGCCACAGCTTTGGAGATAGAGGCTTTGGTGCTAATGAGGGTGCCTTGTCTGCAACAGGAAGTCGCTTTGACATGGCCTTATTAGTACCGTGGGCAGGAATTGTGGCTTTTCAGCAATGAACTTTACCAAAGGAAGATGAAACAAGAGAGGGGAAAGAGCATGTCCCATATGCTATTTGTGGGGATGGTTTGAGAGCAGTGGGAAGAGCTCCCTAGAGAGTTGGGAAGAGCCCCTGGCTGAGGAATAAAGAAAGGTGAATGGAGGTTTGGAATGAGGGTCAAAGTTCATTTATACTTCTGCAAGCAGAACTAGAGCAAATGTATTTACTACAGATATTCTTAATTCAATTTTTATCCTTCTGGTGATTTGTGGGGAAACCCTGGATATACTGGGCAGATGGTGTGACCTGGAAAATGAAAACTGTATGTTCCCCACATGAGATGATCAACCTCGAGCTTTAGGAAAACTTCTGTGCAGAGAGCCAGAGGACATTTAGGAGAGCAGCAGTCTAAGGCAGGTGGCCACAGGGTTGTGGGCCCAGAAGAGATGGAGGCCATTTCAGGAGAATTCTGAGTAGATCTGACAGAGCAGGGACTTAGGATTAGAAGCCTGGGAGAGGCAGTTTCAGCATGAAACATGAACGTGAACTCATCTGAAATGGAGACTGTATGTCTGTAATGTCGGTTCCTGGACCCAATTTCAACATGTTGGAGAGGGAGGTCCCCACACATGCAACAAGCAATTCTCATGCAACACCTGGGTGTCCTACAATTAGACTCAATACTGACACTATCTACCCAGAAACAGCATCAGATTCCACAAGTAAAGGGCTCAGTCCTACAAGACTGCCCTCCCCCACCCCCACTTCAGATGCTAGTTACAAGTTTGGGATGTCAGCTGTGCTGCTGACCAGCAACCTCCTCCAACTCAAGATGCCAATCGTAAATCCAGGTTGTTACCTGGACTTCTAACCAACTGGCTATAAACCAGAGGTTCCCAGGTTTCCTCCTTAGGTTCAATTAATTTGCTTGAGTGGGGCTCACGGAACTCAGAGAAAGATTTTACTTACTAGATCATTGGTGCATTATAGAAGGATATAATCAGAAACAGCCAGATGGAAGAGATGCACAGGACAAGGTATGGGGAAAGAGCTCTTCGGTGCCCTCGTTGAACTTGCTACTCTCTCAGCACACCCATGTGTTCACTAACCTGGAAGGTCTCCAAACCCAGTCCTTTCGGGGGTTTTATGAGGTCTTCATTACATAAGCACGATTGATTCAATCATTGGCCATTGGAGATTGATTCAGCTTCCAGCCCCTTTTCCTTCCCTGGAGGTTGGGAGTGGGAACTAAAAGTTCCAAGCCCCCAATCACTTTGTTGACTCCCTTGGCAACCAGCCCCTATCCTTACGTACTCTCCAAAAGTCACATTGTTAACATAACAAAAGACACCTTTATGGCTTTCATCATATAGGCAATTCCAGAGGTTTTGAGAGTTCTGTGCCAGAAATGGGAGGGAGACCAAATGTAATTTTTTTATTACAAATCACAATACTACAATGCCTAATCAAGGCTTTAATTGTACATAAGGGCTATCAAATGTTCCAACATCAAGTGTTAATGTAATAATCTCATTATGGAACAATTTATATGAGCTCTACTGTGTACTGATTGAGCAGTTCCTTGAAAGCATCCAACGGTTTTGTGACCCTTGCCTTTATTCATTCTGCCTCCAGATCCTCCTCCCATCTCCCTGTTTCTCTGGGAATTGGTGGCTTATCTTTCAATAGTAGCCCAAGGTATACCTTTTCACTGGAAACTTGCTTGATATCCAGGAAGTACATCTTTGAGTTCCTCTTTTACCTTATATAGAGGTTCTAAATGTTGGAATGTTTGACTTTTGAGAAACACATTTTCACACATCAGTTACGACATATACCACTAACAGTTCAGTTTATGAAATGGTGCTGGTTTAGCCTAGAGATGTTTGAGCAGGGTTTGACTATTTTGTTTCATCTGCTCTTATCACTTTATGAAAAATGAGAAGAAATGGAGAGACAAAAATGACAGTTTTATAAACTTTATTTAGTTGAAACCAGGTTGAGATTTATTAGTGTATTGGCTGATAATGGCAAAACTCAAGCCTCCACTGGATGTTCATAGGATTCAAGCCTGATCATTTGTGGACAAGAACACAATTTTTAAAAGCACATGGAATTCTGGATGCATTTTGTTTAAGAGTACGCCATTGGTACGTTTTACTTAAAAACACTTAAATGAACCTTGCTTTGGATGTTAGTGGGTTTTAAAGGTCATTGTGGTGAATGCCAACTAAAGGCTGTTGCTTGCCATCAGGCTCTACAATGATCGGGTCATTAGTCACTGCAGTCAGTGACCTCTAACACACCCTGTGAGGTATTCAAAGTGAAGATCAGGAATGAGGCACTCTGTTCTGAGGAAAATTGCTAGAAGAAGCCTTCTGATAGTTAGATATTTTCAGGAAAAAATTTTATGAAACCCATTTCTTACAACTTCTCATACCTAGAAAAACACTAAAATCATCAGCGGAGACATCTGGTCCTCATAATTAGCAGCAGCCTTCTACTGAGATGTGTGCTTGACTGTGCGTATCCCCCTTCACCAAATTCATTTATATGTACTGACCTCCCGGACCACACGGCTTTGGAACAGTTTCTCAGAACCACCTGAGAGGCTGTTTTCTGGGCTATAGTTGTCAGTAAAACACTGAACAAACTCACAGCTTTTATGTTGTGTGTGTGTGTGTGTTTCAGTCAACATGAAATAAGTTTGAAAACAGTGCTAGGTCAAATCAAGTGTGCAAGTTTCTCTTTTCCTACAGGCCTTTCAGAGCATTAGATATGCTGATGTTCATGGTGATTCTGCAAGAGAGGATGAATATTAAGCATTTCCAAAATGTGTTTGACCAAAAGATCTTTTTTTGTTTTGTTTTGTTTTTGGGTGAAGCCAATTTTACGATTACAATTTAATGAAACAATAATTTGGGGAGAACAGAACCTGCTCTCCAGGTATTTATTAGGGGTTCTTTCCTCTCTCCCTCCCTCTTCCTTGCTCTTTATCCCTGTCCTTCCACCCTTCCACCCGTCCTTCTTCCCTCCCTCCCTCCCTCCCTTCCTTCCATCCTTCCTTCCTTCCTTCCTCTCCCCTTCTTTCCTTCTCTTTCCTTCTCAAACCACTCTCTTTTTACCCCCCTCATTGACTCCCTCCCTCCCTTCCTCTCTCTCTCTCTCTCTCTCTCTCTCTCCCTCTCCCTCTCCCTTCCCTTCTTTTGTGAGTTCTCAAATTTGCAAACACCCTTATCACATATGCTATTTGTTATAAAATACAGTACTCTTTCCCCATGTGTACTTTATAGTTTTCCTCATTGGAAAAAGTATAATGAGTCTATCCATTAGGAAGTTCCACTCTTCAAGTCACTGAAAACTTTCTCATTTTGGCTAAGAAATATCACTTTTACCTAATTTTCCTTCATTTTCTTTTTACTTCTGTCACAACATGATCAGTTGGAGATTTTTGTTTTTATTTTGGGGAAGCAGGGGGCATTTTTTCACTTAGAAATAAAGTCTCTATCACATTACATCCCAGGATTTAACAACCAGGAGGTGGTAAACAGGGGAATAAAACCTCATTGAGATGTTCATAGGTGCTTAGTAGGCTTACTCACTGGCTGAGTATCTCGTTTCTGTACACTCCGGGAATGCAAATTCATTTCTTAATAAAAACAATGACATGCTACTATTGCTCAAGTAGAGCTACTTCCAATTAGTTGAAAGAACATTTCTTTCTAGGAATGTCAAGGGTTTCCTGTAGTAAGTTTACATTGTTTTACCCATTAGTCTTTGGTGAGCTTAGTTGTTTTTTATCTGCACTGAGACAAGATCCTATTTTCAGACACTGGCCAAATTGCTTCTGGACCTGGGAAGCTGAGAACTTGACTCTCTATCTGTAATGACTTCCTGGAAGACCTACCAGCAGCTAGTCCATCAGTCTTCTGGACAGCACTTCCCCTGCCACATGCCCCCTCTATCCATGGCCTCACCATTGCCATCCACCCAGTAGACTACTCCATACCAGTGCTATGCTGGGCTCTCAACATTTATTTCTTCCTTGGAACTCAACACTGAAGGCCAGAGTGTAAAAGTTGTCGGCTCTGTAGGCCAGAGTTTCTACTACAAGTATTCAAGTCTACCATTGTGGCATGAAGGCAGTTATAGACAATTCATAAACAAATAGGTATTTCTGTGTTCCAATAAAACTTTATTTACAAAAACAGGTCATAGACTGGATTTGGCCCACAGGCTGTAGTTTGCTGACCCTCATTCAAAACCACCCTCTGAGGTAGGTACTGTCATCTCCATCTTACAGATGAAGAGACTGAGTGGCATTGAGTTTACGATCCAGGATCATCATGTTGGTTAACAGGGGACCTAGGATTTAAACCTAGGCCAGCCTGGTGGAAAAGCTCATGTTCTTTCTACCTTATAATCTTGCCCTTGCACAAGAGGGTAGGAGTTAGATGTCTAGAAAGGAAGGGGAGAGAACTTATATCCAGTAGGAGGAAAAAAAGGAATCAAAGGCACAAAAGGTCATGGTCCATTTTGGTGGGAATAAGTAGATGAACTTACCAGTAAAAGGGGCTACTGCAAAAGTGAAACAGGAGGTGTGGTTGGGGAGGAAGGCACATGTGTCGGTTAGGATCATGTTTGGCTTGGGAGTAAGAGAAAACTGATTAACGATGGTTTAAAATAAAGATATGGGGCTTCCCTGGTGGCGCAGTGGTTGAGAGCCTGCCTGCTAATGCAGGGGACACGGGTTTGAGCCGTGGTCTGGGAAGATCCCACATGCCGCGGAGTGGCTGGGCCCGTGAGCCACAATTACTGAGCCTGCGCGTCTGGAGCCTGTGCTCCGCAACGAGAGGCCGCGATAGTGAGAGGCCCGCGCACCGCGATGAAGAGTGGCCCCCGCTTGTCACAACTAGAGAAAGCCCTCGCACAGAAACGAAGACCCAACACAGCCATAAATAAATAAATTAAAAAAAAAAAAAAAAAGATATGTGCATGAGGAATCTGGAGATTGGCAACCTGGAACTGGTGTAGCATCTTCACAGTGCCATCAGGAACCGAAGCTTGCTCTATATTTCTGCTTAGCTATCCCTGCCATATGTCTTTAGTCCATAGCCTTCCTGTCTCATGGTTATATAAAGAAATAAGTACAGCATCAGGCCCACATTCCAGATAGTAAGATGGGAGAGGGATAAAAGTTAAAACATGATTTCAGCAGAGTCTTCTCCTTTTTAAAGAGCTTTCATGGAAGTCCCACCTTGCAACTTCTGCTTATACATCCTTGTCCAGAAAGTGTTACATGGCTACTTCAGCTGCAATGAAAGCTAGGAATTGTGTGAGGCTAGCTGCTTAAAACAAAATCAAGTTTCTATTAGTAATGCATAATGGATGGGTATCTAGCATTGACTGCCCCAGTATGAATATCTAGAGAATGGAATGTAAAGTATACTCTCATACACATAATCCCTTGAAGAGAAAGATAAATATGCTGTGGGGTGAATAATGAGTTAGATGCAGATATATCAGAATGAGAAAATATAGCTATGAGATTATTGCGATTGTTAGTGAAGACTTAAGGTGGATGGTATGCTCTGGGCTAGATCATGAGTTTTTTGAAAGTAGAGGACATGGATGCACACTCTCTAGAACATAGCGTGAAACCTGGCTGATAGCAGATGCTCAAAAGATGAATGACTGAATAAGTACAAGGAAAGGGAAACTCAAAGGTGTGCTGACGTCTCAATGAATCAAGATGAATGGGAACATAGTGGAAACTTGAAGACAAATAGAGAAGGAATGAAGTTGGAGTTGTTTGAAGATTTTCCTCAACTACAAGCAAATACTAATAAATTTGTTTTAGACGTGTTGAACTGTGTGATAGAGCCTATGTTTGGTCCTTTCTCACCTTCCTTGTAACTTCCATTCTCCTTCTTTTGGATGCCCCATTCTCCTCTGACCTGGTTTGCCAGTGTCTAATACCTGAAAACTTTTGCTTATAGAAGTTATCACCTAAGTAGGGTATTAGTGATGGCTTACCATTAAAACCCTAGGGCATTATCAGAGATGAAAATAACCAGTTACCAATTTCCATGCATCTCTTCCCTCATTTAATTCATTCCCTGACTGCCACCTTCACATTTGGAATAAATAATCAGTAAAGAAAGGTCAGAGCTGCAGGAAGGCCTTGGTTGCTATGAAGATGAATTCACCCTATGATATTGATTATAAGAAGAGGAAAAAAATCCATGACTTTGGAATTCTTTATACATTAATTTAACAAATGTTTATTGAGAGCCAGTCATGTGCCAGATACTGTGCTAGACACAGAAGATCCAACAGGGGCACAATAAAGACATCATCATAGCTCCCACATCTGGCGATCTAAAAGCTTGGCTTAAGAACTGGGGTAAATGTTACCACCAAGGAAGCTTTTACTTTTTCATTTTATTCAAATGCTTGCACTAACCACCAGAAGTTTTGTGTATGCTCCTGTGAAGGTTACAGGATGATCTGTTCCCCCTTTCACAGGCCTTTCCTTTAAGGCCAAGTTTTATCATTTAACATTTCTTTAGCACCACGGGCTTGAGGTGATACAGTAAATGGAAAATAATCATAGTTTTTGCCTTGTAGGCTTGCAATTTATTAAATATTATTATCTCTCTTTGTACTCTGAAAGTTTAATGTCCTGAAGCCAAATATAACAAGGTCATTTAAAAATAAAAGTATTGAGGTTGGACCTTCAAGATGGCAGAGGAATAAAATGTGGAGATGACCTTCCTCCACACAAATATATCAAAAATACATCTACATGTGGAACAACTCCTAGAGAACACCTACTGAATGATGACAGAAGACCTCAGACTTCCCAAAAGGCAAGAAACTACCCACGTACCTGGGTAGGGCAAAAGAAAAAAGGAAAAACAGAGACAAAGGAATAGGAAGAGGACCTGCACCTCTGGGAGGGAGCTGTGAAGGAGGAAAAGTTTCCACACACTAGGAAGCTGCTTCACTGGTGGAAATGTGGGGGGGGAAGCTTCAGAGCCACAGAGGAGAGCACAGTAACAAGGGTGCAGAGGACAAAGCAGAGAGATTCGCACACAGAGGATCGGAGCCGACCAGCACTTACCAGCCTGAGAGGCTTCTCTGCTCACCCACCAGAGCAGGTGGGGGCTGGGAGCTGAGGCTCAGGCTTCGGAGGTAGATCCCAGGGAGAGGACTGGGGTTGGCTGCGTGAACACAACCCAAAGGGAGCTAGTGCGCCACAGCTACCCAGGAGGAGTCCAGGAAAAAGTCTGGAACTGCCTAAGAGTCAAGAGACCATTGTTTCAGGGTGCACGAGGAGAGGGGATTTAGAGCAGTGCCTAAACGAGCTCCAGAGATGGACACGAGCCACAGCTATAAGCACAGACACTAGAGATGGGCATGAAACACGAATGCGGTTGCCACTGCAACCACCAAGAAGCCTGTGTGCAAGCACAGGTCACTATCCACACCTTCCCTCCTGCGAGCTTGTGCAGCCTGCCACTGCCAGGGTCCTGTGATCCAGGGACAATTTCTCTGGGAGAATACACACAGCCTCAAGCTGTTGCAACGTCACACTGGCCTCTGCCGATGCAGGCTCACCCCTCACTCCATACCCCCCCTCCCCCCAGCCTGAGTGAGCCAGAGACCCCTAATCAGCTGCTACTTTAAGCCTGTCCTGTCTGCGTGAAGAAAAGATGCCTCAGGTGACCTACATGCAGAGGCGGGGCCAAATCCAAAACTGAACCCCAGGAGCTGTGCGAACAAAGAAGAGAAAGAGAAATCTCTCCCAGCAGCCTCAGGAGCAGTGGATTAAATCTCCACAATCAACTTGATGTACCCTGCATCTGTGGAATACCTGAATAGACAACAAATCATCCCAAAATTGAGGCTGTGGACTTTGCGAGCAACTATATACTTGGGGTTTTGTTTCTGCATCTAATTTGTTTCTGGTTTTATGTTTATCTTAGTTTAGTATTTAGAGCTTATTATCATTAGTAGATTTGTTTATTGATTTGGTTGCTCTCTTCCTTTTTCTTTTTTTTATATGTATATATATATATTTTTTATTTTTTGTAATGATAATTACCGTAGGTCTTTTTTTTTTTTTTTTAAAGATTTATTTATTGATTGATTGATTGCTATGTTGGGTCTTCATTTCTGTGCTAGGGCTTTCTATAGTTGTGGCAAGCAGGGGCCACTCTTCATCGCGGTGCGCGGGCCTTTCACTGTCGCAGCCTCTCTTGTTGCGGGGCACAGGCTCCAGACGCGCAGGCTCAGTAGTTGTGGCTCACAGGCCTAGTTGCTCCGCGGCATGTGGGATCCTCCCAGACCAGGGCTCGAATGCGTGTCCCCTGCATTAGCAGGCAGATTCTCAACCACTGCGCCACCAGGGAAGCCCTATGTATATATATTTTTATCCTTTTTCTCTTTTTGTGAGTGTGTATGTGTATGCTTCTTTGTGTGACTTTGTCTATAGAGCTTTGCTTTTACCATTTGTCCTAGGGTTCTGTCTTTTTTTTTTAGTATAGTTTTTAGCACTTGTTATCATTGCTGGGTTCGTTTTTTGGTTTGGTTGCTCTCTTCTTTCTTTCTTTTTTTTTAGTTTAAATTACTTCTTAAATTTCTTATTTTTAATAATATTTTTAATTTTTTATTTTAATAACTTTCTTTCTTTTTGCTTCCTTCTTTCCTTCTTTCCTTCCTTCCTTCCATCCCTCCCTCTCTCCTTCCCTCCCACCTTCCTTGCTTCCTTCCTTCCTTCCTTGCTTCCTTCTTTCCTTCCTTCCTTCCTTCTCCCTTTTCTTCTGAGCTGTGTGGCAGACAGGTTCTTGGTGCTCCGGTCGGGTGTCAGACCCAAGCCACTGAGGTGAGAGAGGCAAGTGAGGGACATTGGTCAAGCAGAGACCTGCTGGCCCCATGTGATATCAAATGGCAAAAGCTCTCCCAGAGATCTCCATCTCAATGCTAAGACCCAGCTATACTCAACGACCAGCAAGCTACAGTGCTGGACACCCTATGCCAAACAACTAGCAAGACAGGAAGACAACACCACACATTAGCAGAGAGGCTGCCTAAAATCATAATAAGTTCACAGACACCCCAAAACACACCACCAGACACGGTCCTGACAAACAGAAAGACTAGATCCAGCCTCATCTGCCAGAAAAGAGAAACCAGTCCCCTCCACGAGGAAGACTACACAACCCACTGAACCAACATTACTACTGGGGCAGACACCAAAAACAATGGGAACTACAAACCTGCAGCCTGAAGAAAGGAGACCCCAAACACAGTAAGTTAATGAAAATGAGAAGACAGAGAAATACACAGTGGATGAAGGAACTAGGTAAAAACCTACCAGAACAAACAAATGAAGAGGAAATAGGCAGCCTACCTGAAAAAGAATTCAGAATAATGATAGTAAAGATGACCCAAACTCTTAGAAATAGAATGGAAAAAATACAAGAAATGTTTAACAAGGAACTAGAAGAACTAAAGAGCAAACAAACAATGATGAACAACATAATAAATGAAATTAAAAATTCTCTAGAAGGAATCAATAGCAGAATAACTGAGGCAGAAGAATGGATAAGTGACCTGGAAGATAAAATACTGGAAATAACTACTGCAGAGCAGAATTTTAGAAAAGATGAAAAGAATTGAGTACATTCTCAGAGACGTCTGGGACAACATTAAATGCACCAACATTCGAATTATAGGGGTCCCAGAAGAAGAAGAGAAAAAAAAGGGACTGAGAAAATATTTGAAGAGATTATGGTTGAAAACTTCCTGAATATGGGAAAGGAAATAGTCAAGTCCAGGAAGTGCAGAGAGTCCCATACAGGATAAATACAAGGAGGAACATTCAAAGACACACATTAATCAACCAATCAAAAAGTAAATTCAAAGAAAAACATATTAAAAGCAGCAAGGGAAATCCAACAAATAACGTACAAGGGAATCCCAATAAGGTTAACAGCTGAACTTTCAGAAGAAACTCTGTAAGCCAGAAGGGAGTGCCAGGACATATTTAAAGTGAGGAAAAGGAAAAACCTACAACCAAGATTACTCTACCCAGCAAGGATCTCATTCAGATTCAGTGGAGAAATTAAAACTTTTACAGACAAGAAAATGCTAAGAGAATTCAGCACCACCAAACCAGCTTTACAACAAATGCTATAGGAACTTCTCTAGGCAGGAAACACAAGAGGAGGAAAACACCTACAATAACAAACCCCAAACAATTAAGACAATGGTAATAGGAACATACATATCGATAATTACCTTAAATGTAAATGGATTAAATGCTCCAAGCAAAAGACATACTGGCTGAATGGATACAAAAACAAGACCAATATATATGCTGTCTACAAGAGACCCATTTCAGACCTAGGGACACATATAGACTGAAAGTGAGGGGCTGGAAAAAGATATGCCATGCAAATGGAAATCAAAAGAAAGCTGGAGTAGCAATTCTCATATCAGACAAAATAGACTTTAAAATAAAGACTATTATAAGAGACAGAGAAGGACACTACATAATGATCAAGGGATCAAGAAGAAGATATAACAATTGTAAATATTTATGCACCCAATATAGGAGCACCTCAATACATAAGGCAAATACTAAGAGCCATAAAAGGGGAAATTGACAGTAACACAATCATAGTAGGGGACTTTAACACCTCACTTTCACCAATGGAGAGATCATCCAAAATGAAAATAAATAAGGAAACACAAGCTCTAAATGATACATTAAACAAGATGGACTTAATTGATATTTATAGGACATTCCAACCAAAAACAACAGAATACACTTTCTTCTCAAGTGCTCATGGAGCATTCTCCAGGATAGATCATATCTTGGGTCACAAATCAAGCCTTGGTAAATTTAAGAAAATTGAAATTTTATCAAGTAACTTTTCTGACCACAATGCTATGAGATTAGATATCAATAACAGGAAAAATCTGTAAAAAGTACAAACTCATGAGGCTAAACAATACACTATTAAATAACCAAGAGATCACTGAAGAAATCAAAGAGGAAATCAAAAAATACCTAGAAACAAATGACAATGAAAGCACGATGACCCAAAACCTATGCGATACAGCAAAAGCATTTCTAAGAGGGAAGTTTATAGTAATACAATCCTACCTCAAGAAACAAGAAACATCTCAAATAAACAATCTAACCTTACACCTAAAGCAATTAGAGAAAGAAGAACAAAAAAAAGAAATCATAAAGATCAGATCAGAAATAAATGAAAAAGAAATGAAGGAAACAATAGCTAAGATCAATAAAACTAAAAACTGATTCTTTGAGAAGATAAACAAGACTGATAAACCATTAGCCAGAGTTATCAAGAAAAAAAGGGAGAAGACTCAAATAAATAGAATTAGAAATGAAAAAGGAGAAGTAACAACTGACACTGCAGAAATACAAAGGATCATGAGAGATTACTACTAGCAACTATATGCCAATAAAATGGAAAACCTGGAAAATGGACAAATTTCTAGAAAAGCACCACCTTCTGAGTCTGAACCAGGAAGAAATAGAAAATATAAACAGACCAATCACAAGCACTGAAATTGAAACTGTGATTAAAAATCTTCCAAGAAACAGAAGCCCAGGACCAGATGGCTTCACAGGCGAATTCTATCAAACATTTAGAGAAGAGCTAATACCTATCCTTCTCAAACTCTTCCAAAATATAGCAGAGGCAGGAACACACCCAAACTCATTCTATGAGGTTACCATCACCCTGATACCAAAACCAGACAAAGATGTCAGAAAAAAAAAAAGAAATCTACAGGCCAATATCACTGATGAACATAGATGCAAAAATCCTCAACAAAATACTAGCAAACAAAATCCAACAGTACATTAAAAGGATCATACACCATGATCACGTGGGGTTTATCCCAGGAATGCAAGGATATTTCAATATATGCAAATCAATCAATGTGATAAACCATATTAACAGATTGAAGGAAAAAAACCATATGATCATCTCAGTAGATGCAGAAAAAGCTTTTGGCAAACTTCAACACCCATTTATGATAAAAAAAAAAAACCCTCCAGAAAGTGGGCATAGAGGGAACTTACCTCAACATAATAAAGGCCATATATGAGAAACCCGCAGCCAACATGGTTCTCGATGGTGAAAAACTGAAACCATTTCTTCTAAGATCAGAAACAAGACAAGGTTGTCCACTCTCACCACTATTATTCAACATAGTTTTGGAAGTTTTAGCCACAGCAATCAGAGAAGAAAAAGAAATAAAAGGAATCCAAATCGGAAAAGAAGAAATAAAACTGTCACTGTTTGCAAATGACATGATACTATACAAGGAGAATCCTAAAGATGCTACCAGAAAACTATTAGAGCTAACCAATGAATTTGGTAAAGTAGCAGGATACAGAATTAATACACAGAAATCTCTTGCATTCCTTTACACTAATGATGGAAAATCTGAAAGAGAATTTAAGGAAACACTCTCATTTACCATTGCAACAAAAAGAATAAAATACCTAGGAATAAACCTACCTAAGTAGACAAAAGACCTGTATGCAGAAAAGTATAACACATTGATGAAAGAAATTAAAGATGATACAAACAGATGGAGTCATATACCATGTTTTTGGGTTGGAAGAATCAACATTGTGAAAATGACTATACTACCCAAAGCAATCTACAGATTCAATGCAATCCTTATCAAACTACCAATGGCATTTTTCACAGAACAAGAACCAAAGATTTCACAAAGTGTATGGAAACACAAAAGACCCAGAATAGCCAAAGCAATCTTGAGAAAGAAAAACAGAGCTGGAGGAATCAGGCTCCCTGACTTCAGACTATAGTACAAAGCTACAGTAACCAAGACAGTTTGGTACTGGCACTAAAACAGAAATATAGATCAATGGAACAGGATAGAAAGCCCAGAGATAAACCCATGCATATATGGTCACCTTATCTTGATAAAGGAGGCAAGAATATACAATGGAGAAAAAAACAGCCTCTTCAATAAGTGGTGCTGGGAAAACTGGACTGCTACATATAAAAGAATGAAATTAGAACATTCCCTAACACCATTCACAAAAATAAACTCAAGATGAATTAAAGACCTACATGTAAGGCCAAACACTATAAAACTCTTAGAGGAAAACATAGGCAGAACACTCTATGACATAAATCACAGCAAAATCCTTTTTGACCCACCTCCTAGAGAAATGGAAATAAAAACAAAAATAAATAAATGGGACCTAATATAACTTAAAAGCTTTTGCACAGCAAAGGAAACCATAAACATGATGCAAAGACAACCCTCAGAATGGGAGAAAATATTTGCAAATGAAACAACTGACAAAGGATTAATCTCCAAAATATACAAGCAGCTCATGCAGCTCAATATCAATAAACAAACCACCCAATCCAAAAATTGGCAGAAGACCTAAAGAGACATTTCCCCAAAGAAGATATACAGATTGCCAACTAACGCATGAAAGGATGCTCAGCATCACTAATATTAGAGAAGTGCAAATCAAAACCACAATGAGGTATCACCTCACACTGGTCAGACTGACAATCATCAAAATATCTGCAGACAATAAAAGCTGGAGAGGGTGTGGAGAAAAGGGAACCCTTCTGCACCGTTGGTGGGAATGTAAATTGATGCAGCCACTATGGGGAACAGTATGGAGGTTCCTTAAAAAACTAAAAATAGAACTACCATATGACCCAGCAATCCCACTACTGGGCATATACACTGAGAAAACCATAGTTCAAAAAGAATCACATACCACAATGTTCGTTGCAGAACTATTTATAATAGCCAGGACATGGAAGTAATCTAAGTGTCCGTTGACATATGAATGGATAAAAAGACGTGGCACATATATGCAATGGGATATTACTCAGCCATAAATGAAACGAAATTGAGTTGTTTGTAGTGAGGTGGATGGACCTAAAGTCTGTCATAGAGAGGAAGGTAAGTCAGAAAGGGAAAAACAAATACTGTATGCTAACACATATATATGGAATCTTAAAAAAATGGTTCTGATGAACCTAAGGGCAGGACAGGAATAAAGATGCAGACGTAGAGAATGGACTTGAGGGCACAGGGAGGGGGAAGTTTAAGCTGGGACAAAGTGAGATAGTAACTTGACATATATACACTACCAAATGCAAAATAGATAGCTAGTGGGAAGCAGCTGCATAGCAGTGGAAGATCAGCTCGGTGATTTGTGACCAACTAGAGGGATGGGATGGGGAGGGAGATGCAAGAAAGAGGGGATATGGGGATATATGTATACATATAGCTGATTCACTTTGTTATACAGCAGAAACTAACACAACATTGTAAAGAAATTATAATCCAGTAAAGATGTTTAAAAAAAAGTTAAGCATAGTTTATGGTTTAAAAGAGAAGATTCAATTACTTCAATATAGGCATACCTCATTTTATTGTGCTTTGCTTTATTGTGATTCACAGATAATGTGTTTTTAACAAATTGAAGGTTTATGGCAACCCTCCATCAAGCAAGTCTTTCAGCATCATTTTTCCAACAACATTTTTTTAAAATTAGGGTACATACATTTTTTTTTTATAGACATAATGCTCTGGCACGCTTAATAGACTACAGTATAGTGTAAAGATAACTTTTATATGCACTGGGAACCCCCAAAATTCATGAGGCTTACTTTATTGTGATAATCGCTTTATTGCAGTGGTCTGGAGCCAATCCTGCAGTATCTCCAAGGTATGACTGTACATCCCCTAGTTCACTATCTCACGGGTAACATCTGTTTACAGTTTGGTATATATTCTTCTAAATTTTCATATGAAGATAGTTTTAGATGCTTAACATGTACATATGATTTAAAACATGCAAAATGGTACCATATTACAAATACTGTTTGCTGCATACTTTTTACATTTAATAATAAATATCTGGTATTTCTGTCAGAACAGAGAGCAATCATTTGTTTGACTGCTACAAAATATTTTATACATGAAGATAATACAGTTTATTTAATCAGGCTGTTATTGTTGGGTATTAATATCTTTTCCAAATGTTGCTGTTAAAAATAATGTTGGAATGAGAAGCCTCCCATTATTTTGTTGGGACAAGGGTGACTAAAAATATAGGATAGTTTCCAAAAATATATAAGTATATAAATTGGAAATTTTAATAGATTTTTCTCAGTTGCCCTCCCAAAAGACTTTAACAATCTGAAGCCTTAACAGTATAAAGTCCTGTTTCTTCATACCCTAGTCAACACTGAGTATGATCAACTTCTGCTTTTATCTTTTATCTTTGTTACTTCTTTTTACTTATTAAGAGATATTTAGTTGTCTATATTCCTGGTTTTAAATTGAATATTTTATTTACTTTTGATCTTTCTTAATTTCTAATAATTACATTAAGTCTATATGATTTCTTTTGAACATCAATTAAGGTGTACCCTAGATTTTAGCCTATGGATAACATATTGTTTTTAATTTTTCTATAATGTATAATTCTGATACTGGTTTCACCACATATAAGTGATATCATATGATATTTGTCTTTCACTTTCTGACTTACTTCACTTAGTATGATAACCTCTAGTTCCAGCCATGTTGTCGCAAATGGCATTATTTCATTCTTTTTTAAGGCTGAGTATTATTCCATTGTATATATGTACCGAATATTCTTTATCCATTCATCTGTTGATGGACATTTAGGTTGTTTCCATGCCTTGGCTATTTTGAATAGTGTTGCTATGAACGTAGGGGTGCATGCATCTTTTTGAATTATAGTTTTGTCTGATATACTCCCAGGAGTGAGATTGCTGGATCATAGAGTAATTCTATTTTTAGTTTTTTGAGGAACCTCCATACTGTTTTCTGTAATGACTGCACCAATTTACATTCCCACCAGCAGTGTAGGAGGGTTCCCTTTTCTCCACACCCTGTCCAGCATTTGTTATTTGTAGACTTTTTAATGGTGGCCATTCTGACCAGTATGAGGTGGTACCTCTTTGTAGTTTTAATTTGCAGTTCTCTAATAATTAGAAATGTTGAGCATCTTTTCATGTGCCTCTTGACCATCTGTATGTGTTCTTTTATATATATACATAAATTTAGTTATTTATTTTTGGCTGCATTGGGTCTTCGTTGCTGTGTGTGGGCTTTCTCTAGTTGCGGTGAGCAGGGGCTGCTCTTCATTGTGGTGCATGAACTTCTCATTGCAGTGACTTCTCTTGTTGCAGAGCACAGGCTCTAGGTATGCAGGCTTCAGTAGTTGTGGCACGTGGGCTCAGTAGTTGTGGTGCACAGGCTTAGTTGCTCCATGGCATGTCGGATCTTCCTGGACCAGGGCTCAAACCCGTGTCCCCTGCATTGGCAGATGAATTCTTAACCACTGCACTACTAGGGAAGTCCCCATCTGTATGTATTCTTTGGAGAAATGTCTATTTAGGTCTTCTGCCCATTTTTCAATTTCTATGTTTGTTTTTTGTTGTTGAGTTGTATGAGCTGTTTGCATATTTTGGAAATTAAGCCCTTGTTAGTTGCATTGTTTGTAAATGTTTTCTTCCATTCTGTAAGTGGTCTTTTCATCTTGTTTATGGTTTCCTTTGCTATACAAAAGCTTGTAAGTTTGATTAGGCCCCATTTATTTATTTTTGTTTTTATTTCTATTGCCTTGGGAGACTGACCTAAGAAAACACTTGTACAATTTATGTCAGAGAATGTTTTGCCTATGATCTCTTCTAGGAGTTTTATGGTGTCATGTCTTATGTTTAAGTCTTTAAGCCATTTTTAGTTTATTTTTATGTATGATGTGAGGGTGTGTTCTAACTTCATTGATTTTCATGAAGCTGCCCAACTTTCCCAGCACCACTTGCTGAAGAGACTCTCTTTTTACCATTATATATTCTTTTTTTTTTAAAATATTTTTTATATTTATTTATTGATCTATTGATTGATTGCTATGTTGGGTCTTCGTTTTCTGTGCGAGGGCTTCCTCTACTTGTGGCAAGCGGGGGCCACTCTTCATCGCGGTGTGCGGGCCTCTCACTATCGCGGCCTCTCTTGTTGCAGAGCACAGGCTCCAGACGCGCAGGCTCAGTAATTGTGGCTCACGGGCCTAGTTGCTCCGCGGCATGTGGGATCCTCCCAGGCCAGGGCTCGAACCCGTGTCCCCTGCATTAGCAGGCAGATTCTCAACCACTGCGTCACCAGGGAAGCCCGCCATTATATATTCTTGCCGGCTTTGTTGAAGATTAATTGACCATAGGTGTGTGGGTTTATCTCTGAGCTCTCTATTCTGTTCCATTGATCCATATGTCTGTTTTTGTGCCAATACCACACTGTTTTGTTTACTGTGGCTTTGTAGTATTGTTATTTTTTTAATGTTTTTTAATGTTTTCTTTTCTAGTATTTCCCCTGTCTTTCCTCTCTTTAGCTGTAATGATAAGTTTTCTCTATCTCTTTCCCCACCTCATGGTTATAAATCATATTTGCATTTTTCTCATGGTTATTATTTCATTTTAAACAAGCATTATATATTTGATGAATATAGATAGTTGATGAAGTTATATAATTTCTCCTGAAGAAGATAAATTTCTTAGCACTCTTGTACTTTCTTGGCCCCCACCATATACATTCTGTTTCCTTGAAAACACTGGGATTTAAGCTCTAGAATGTTTTTATTGTTTTATTATAATTCTAATTCCTTATAAGTTATTTCTTAACAATTAGGTTTCACAACTCTAGACAGTTGCTTAGAATTATCTATATCTTTTTTTTGTTTAAAAATGTATTATTATATTTAGTTTCTCAAGTCTTTCTTAGATTAATTTTTCATTTGACTGGAGCACATCCTTAATTCTTTCAGAATTTTTTGTGGTTTTGAATTCTTTTTCTAAAATGTTTTTATTTTGCAAACACACTGGAATGCCTGTTAGTTATTTATTTCTCCATAACAAATCACCACTAAACTTCAGGGCTTAAAACAACAAACATTTGTTTTTCACAGTTTCTGTGAGTCAGGAATATGGGTGTAAATTCACTGGTTTCCTCTGGCTCAGAGTCACTCAAGAGGTTGTAATGAAACTGGCAGCTTGGGCTGTGGTTACATCAAAAGACATCACTAAGGGAATGATTCAATTCCAAGCTCAGTGACGTGGTTGTTGGCAGGTTCAATTCTGGCTTTTGGCTGGAAGCCTCCTTTCTTTCCTTGCTAAATGAATCTTTCCATAGGGCATCTCACAGAATGGAAGGTGACTTCTCTCACAGCAAGGGCACATGAGAAGGAAAGAGACTGCCCTTAAAACAGATGGCAAAGTTTTTAACCTAATCGTAAAAGTGACATCCTGTTACATCTGTATTCTATGTGTTAGAAGTGATTCACTAAGTCCAGTTCACACTCAAGGAGAGGGCAATTAGAGAAGAGCATGACTACTAGCACATGGGGATCATGTGGGGCCATCTTAGAGGCTACCTGCTATTATTTTCCCTCAGTATTTTGAAGACATTGGCTCACTGTTTTCTAACATTTTTTTTTTTTCTCCAAATAAGATGACTATTGACCTGAAACAAAAGACTGCCAGGTACTTCTCCAGCAATGATGAGTTTATTTGGTATCAAGGGAGAATTGCAATTCAGGGTCTACAATCATGGTGTATCCCATGCAAGCTCCCCTGCAGAAAGGGAAGGAGAATACTTTTATAGAGGGGAAAAAGGAAGTTGGGAGGGCTCTAGTAAGCAAAAAGTCCATGTATTTTCATTGGTTGAGTCCTTCCTGGAAAAAAAAAAGGAGTTTTTATACTTCTTGTTGGGCTCTGCTATTATCACAGGGAGTAAGAGGTCCTCTTTCTGGTCTCCTGACTGTATTTAATTGAGGTTTCTGTTTACTAATTTTTGCATGACTTATGTCAACTGATTTTTGTTCCTTTATAGATAACCAATTTTTCTCCAGATGCATTTATTATCTTCTTTTTATGTTTGGAACTCTGAACTTTCACTGAGGTGTTTCTGACTTTCATAGCTTCTCATTACTCATGATTATCTGTTAATATTCCCTTTAAATATGAAGATGTGAACTTTTATTTAGTTTAGATATGTTTTTTTTTCATGTTATTTCTTCCCCCTATTTCCCCTGTGGTTGACTTATGGAAAATCATAAGATAGTTATTGGAATCTCTGTATTTATTTTCTATTCTGTTATCTGTTCTTCCATATTTTTTCATTTTTGTGCCCATGGGATCATATTCTGAGTAAATATTTCAATTCATTTTTCCAGTTTATTAATTTGATTCTCAATTCTCTGTTTTCTGCTGTTTTGTACATCTATTTAATTTTCTTAATTTGAAATGTTTGAAATGAAAATGTGACCAGAGACTCAGAGGAACCTAACCCCAAATTTCCCCTAGGCACAATAGTTCAGCAGTTGCTGACTTAACATTTGCCAGTAACTTTATAGAACATAACTAATCACAAATAATGAGAAATGACTATACTTCAAAGGAGCTTGGTTTTGGAAAGGAGGAAGGAGAAATAGTGGTGTTCAAGTGTTAAGGAGGATAGCTACTCACATCTTTTTCCTGAAGCCTGTCTTGGGAGGGTGTCAGCAGACATCATGGGCTCAGGAGACTTCCACGATTTCTTCAAGGCAAGGAGGTGAAAGGTGTATTCAGAGAGGAGCTTGAGGTAATAGGAGTGTTCGCTTATTTTAGATCAGGAACAGCAGAAGACACATTGAAAGATTTGGGGAATTGTAGATTGTTATTAAGTCAACCTTTTAGGGCATGTACACTGACACTGCAGTATAGGGATGAGAGTTAGTGGATGATCTGGATAACAGATTTTTTGGAAGTGATGAGGCAAATAGGAATGTGAGATGTGATAGGAGATTAGCCTGATGGTTTATTAAAGAAAGGTGAATAGTCAGTGCTTCCTTATGTGGATTGTCATACTCTAGTTGTGGGTTAAGAGTGGTTGGGGCTGATGTTGCTGAGGTTGTACTTAGTCTAGGATTATGCCCGAAAATTTCACTTTTTTGAGGTTCTCTTTTCTGACAGAGGTTATGGATTTTTCTCCCCAGATCTGTGGGTTTACATTATCAATTTTTCTTTATCTTCTTTATACCTTCCTGCAACTCATAATATATGGTATGTTTGGAAGTGGTACCACTATATTAGCTTTCTCCAACTGTAAGATTTTATTTTTGTTGTTATATATTCCTTTTGTCATTTTTATAGTTCTCTGGGAAGATAGTGTGCTAAGCAAGCCATCTTGAACTTTAAACCTATGATGATCTTTCTACCATTTCTGTTCTAGTCTTTTATTCCCCTTTCTATTACCACATTAAAAAGTTGGAACATCAAGAGAGGAAATATTATTAAATAATTTTAAACATTGGGAGAAGGAAAGTGGAGTTAATTTTCTACTTTTAATACAGAAAAGTGTTTATCACACTTAATGTATTGATGTGGGGGAGGGAAATAGCTTTAAGATATTAATATAACTATCTATAAAATAGTAATATTTAAAGATGACTACTAAATACCATTCCTTTAGCTATAGGGATAAATGTGTGTCAGCTTCACCTTTAACAGTTATCCTGCTGCCTTCTGACTATCAAGGTATCCAGAATGCTCCAAAGAATTCTAATCAATTCCCACAATTAGAGAAGCTCTCTTAATGGACTTTAGTGCAATACTAAAGAGAAATTAACTGCCTACCACTATCCTTTAATGAAATAGAGTTACGACTTAATTTCAGGAAGACTTCTACCACATTTCTTTGCTGCTATGAAGCTACTCTACATTTTTAAACAGACCTCTCCCTGTGACAAGAAGTTGTGGAGGCAAAGTACTTTTATTTTTTTTTATGTTTTCTAACATCTTTATTGGAGTATAATCGCTTTACAATGTTGTGTTAGTTTCTGCTGTATAACAAAGTGAATCAGCTATATGTATACATATATCCCCATATCCCCTCTTTCTTGCATCTCCCTCCCCATCCCACCCCTCTAGGTGGTCACAAAGCAACGAGCTGATCTCCCTGTGCTATGCGGCTGCTTCCCACTAGCTATTTTACATTTGGTAGTGTATATATGTCAATGCTACTCTCTCACTTCGTCCCAGCTTACCCTTCCCCCTCCCCGTGCCCTCAAGTCCATTCTCTACATCTGCTTCTTTATTCCTGTCCTGCCCCTAGGTTCATCAGAACCATAAAGTACTTTTAGAAAAAGGTATTTGACTTCCAACAGGGAAGAGGATATGAGGGAGGTAAGAGAATCAGAAGTACATATAGTGAGCACAGGGCAACTTATTTAGCAAATCTAAGTTGCAGGACTCTTTCAGAATTACAGACAGGGTTTTCTAAATTGCTTTCCTTGACATTTAACATTAGAAAAAAAAAGTTTTGACAATGTTTTAAATTTCAAATTTAAAAGTTGTTTTCTTTCTGTATGCAAAAGAAAAATTCTATTTCCATCTTGTGAAATTATTTATATCTCAGATGTGAAAATGTGTTTCTGGATTTGCTACAGTGCTGCCCTAGGCAAAAAGTGAGGGCATTTAATGTCACCACAATTCTTGTTGTCTTTCATACTTATAAAAATAATTACTGTAGAAAAGTATAAAGATAATTGCTTACAATCTTACTCTTCATTTATCCAAGTTATATTTCATGGGAGATCTTTTAAAAAGGAGAAAGAGTACTACAATAAAATGTGGACATACTGTACATATTTAGTTTTTCTCCTGCTTTTATCACGTATGTATTTCAAATAGTATTTGAAATAATTAATTTTCAAATTTCTATGTCAAAACCAAAATAATTTTCATTCATAGTTACAAGTAATAGCTGATATAGCTGATAGTTAAGCTTCTATAATTATGCTGTCTTGCTATTACTCTCTTTAAAACTTAATGATCATTTTATTTTTCACTTTTGCTATATGGAGTATCATCTATTTGCTCTTATCTTCGGGTATGTGGAAGGTATAGATTGTCTTTAACTCTACTAGTTGTTACCTATAAAACCCTTTAAAACCATGTGTCTTGAAAATAATGCAGTAAAAAAATGAAGCAATACACCCCTGTACAAAATGTTTTCATTTACAGCAGTCCAGCTAAGTTACTGGATCTTTTTTAAAATTATTTTACATTTTTTTCACTGAAGTATAGTTGACTTACAGTATTATATTAGTTTCAGGTGTACAACATAGTGATTCAATATTTTTATAGATTATACTTTATGAACTGTAAAATTTTGGCTATAATCCCTGTGCTGTACAATATATTCTTGTAGCTTATTTATTTTATACATAGTATTTTATACATAGTATAGTATTTTATACATAGTATTTATTTTATACATAGTATTTTTTTTTTTTTTTTTTTTGGCTGCGCTGGGTTTTCTTTGCTGCGGCCGAGCTTTCTCTAGTTGTGGTGAGTGGAGGGCTACTCTTCGTTGTGGGCTCCTCATAGTAGTTTGTACCTCTTAATCCTTTACCTGTGTCTTGCTCCTCTTCCTTTTCCTCTCTCCACTGGTAACCACTAGCTTGTGCTCTATATCTGTGAGTCTGTTTCTGTTATGTTATATTCATTTGTTTGTTTAATATTTTAGATTCCACATATAAGTGATACATAACAGTATTTGTCTTTCTCTGTCTGACATATTTCACTAAACATAATACCTCCAGGTCTATCCACATTGTTGCAAAAGAAAAAATTTCATTCTTTTCTATGGCTAAGAAGTAATCCCTTGTATATAAATACCACTTCTTCTTTATCCATTCGTCTGTTGATGGACACTTAGGTTACTTCCATATCTTGGCTATTGTAAATAATGCTGCTATGAACATTAGGGTGCATGTATCTTTTCCAATTAGTGCTGTCATTTTCTTGGGATATAAACCCATGGGTGGGATGGCTGGATCACATAGTAATTCTGTTTTTAGTTTTTTGAGGAACCTTCATACTGTTTTTCATAGTGACTGCACCAATTTACATTCCCACCAACAGCGTACAAAATTCCCTTCTCTCCACATCCTCACCAACATTTGTATTTGTGGTCTTTTTGATGATAGGCATTCTGACAGGTGTGATGTGATAGTATTTCATTTTTGTTTTTTTATTTATCTGACAATTAGTGATATTAAGCATCTTTTCATGTACCTGTGGCCATCTGTCTGTCTTATTTGGAAATATATCTATTCAGGTTTTCTGCCTGTTTTTAATTGGATTGTTTGGCTTTGTATGAGCTGCTTATATATTTTGGTTATTAACCCCTTATCTGTCATATCATTGGCAAATATTTTCTCTCTTTCTGTAGGTTGTCTTTTCATTTTGTTGATGGTTTCCTTTGCTTTGCAAAAGTTTTTAAGTTTAAATATGTTCTATTTGTTATTTTTGCTTTTATTTCCTTTGCCTTAGACAACATTAAAAAAAATTACTACAATTTATGTCAAAGACTATTTTGCCTATGTTCTCTTCTAGGTGTTTTATAGTTTCCAGTCTTACATTTAGTCTTTAATCCACTTTGAGTTTATTTTTATACATGGGGTGAGAAAATGTTCTAATTTTATTCTTTTACATGTAGCTGTCCAGTTTTCCCAGCACCATTTATTGAAGAGACATCTTTTCCCTGTTACGTATTCCTGGCTCCTCTGTCATATATTAATTGACCATAAGTGTCTGGGTTTATTTCTGGGCCCTCTATTCTGTTCCATAAATCTCTGTGTCTGTTTTTGTGCCAGTACCTTGCTGTTTTGATTACTGCAGCTTTGTAGTATTGTCTGAAGTCAAGGATGTGATACCTCCAACTTTGTTCTTTTTTCTCTAAATTGCTTTGGCTATTCAGGGTCTTCTGTGCTTCCATATAAATTTTAGAATTATTTATTCTAGTTCTGTGGAAAATGTCATTTTTTTTTTTTTTTTGATAGGGATCACATTAAATCTGTAGATTACTTTGGGTTATGAACATTTTAACAATATTAATTCTTCCAATCTAAGAATATGAGATAACTTTCCATTTATTTGTATCATTTTCAAATTTCTTCATTAATTTTTACAGTTTTCAGAGTATAGGTCTTTCACCTCCTTGGTTAAGTTTATTCCTAGGTATATTACTCTTTTTGATACGATTTTAAACAGAATTGTTTTCTTGCTTCCTCTTCTTCCCTTCCAATTTGGCTGCCTTTTATTTCTTTTCCTTGTTCAGTTGCTGTTGTTACAATTTCCAATACTATGTTAAATAGAAGTGGTGAGAGTGAGCATCCTTATCTTGTTCCTGATTTTAGAGAAAAGACTTTCTGCTTTTCATCATTAAGTATGCTGTGGGTTTGTCATAATGGCCTCTATTATGTTGATATATGACCCCTCTATACCAACTGTGAGGAAAGGTTTTATCATGAATGGATGTTGAAATTTGTTAAATGCTTTTTGTGTCTATTGAGATCATCATGTGATTTTTATCCTTCCTTTTGGTAATGTTGTGCATCACATTGATTGATTTGCAAATATTGAAACATCCTTGCATGTCTGGAATAAATCCCACTTGATTATGGTGAATGATCCTTTTTATATATTGTTGAATGTGGTTTGCTAATATTTTGTTGAAGAGTTTTGCATCTATACTCATCAGAGATATTGGAGTGTAATTTTCTATTTTAATAGCTTTGTCTGGTTTTGGTATCAGGGTAATTGTGACCTCATAGAATGAATTTGGTAGTTTTCCTTCCTCTTCAATTTTCTGGAATAGTTTGAGAAGGATAGGTATTAGCTCTTCTTAATTCTCCTGAGGAGTTTTGTTTAATCCCCCTGTGAAGTTCTCAGATCCTGAAATACTTTTTGCTGGGAGTTTTGTTTTGTTTTTTAATTACAAATTCAATTTCACTAATAGTAATTGATCAGTCTATTCAAATGTTCAGATCGTTTATTTCTTCCTGATGCAGTCTTGGAAGATTGTGTGTTTCTAGACATTAATCCATTTCTTCTGGGTTGTCCAATAAGTATTCATTTGTGATATTTTGTATCTCTGTGATATCAGTTGTTATTTCTCCTCTTTCATTTCACACTTTGTTAACTTGGGTTCTCTCTCTTTTCTTTTTGATAAGCCTGGCTAAAGGCTTATCCGTTTTGTTTATCTTAAAAAAAAAAAAAACAACAACCAGGACTTCCCTTGTGGTGCAGTAGTTAAGAATATGCCTGCCAATGCAGGGGACACAGGTTCAAGCCCTGGGTCCAGGAAGATCTCACATGATGCAGATTAAACCCATGTGTCACAACTACTGAGGCTGTGTTCTAGAGCCCATGAGCCACAACTACTGAAGCCCATGCACCTAGATCCTGTGCTCTGCAACAGGAGAAGCCACTGCAATGAGAAGCCCATGCACTGCAACGAAGAGTAGCCCCCCCCCCCTTGCTACAACTAGAGAAAGCCTGTGCACAGCAACGAAGACCCAATGCAGACAAAAAATAGTAATAATTAATTTTAAAAATAACAATAAAAAACAAACAAAAACAGTTCTTGTGAGCAATTTGTGGGCAATTGTGTTTTTATAATATGGACTCTTCAATAAACATGACATGACTATTTACATAGGTTTTTCTTAAATTATAGCTATGTGTTTTAATTTTGATATAGGGACCTTACCTATCTTTTGATTAATTTATTCCTCAGCATTTCATACTTTTGATGTTAATGTAAATTGTATTGCTTTGTTAATTTTGTATTTTATTTTCCAATTGTTCATTTCTAGTATATAGAAATATAATTAATTTTTACATCCTGTGACAGGACTTTTTATCCTGTGATCTTGCCATATTAACTTTGTAGTTCTAGTGGAGTTTTGTTTTGTTCTTTTGTAGGTGCTTTAGGATTTATTTATTCACAATTAAGTCAACTGAAAATAAAAATAGCTATCCTTTTGCTGAGTAATATATGTTTTATTTCTTTTTCTTGCTTTATTGCACTGGGTAGAACCTCAAAAAGAATATTAATTGGGAAAGATGAGAGCTTGCATTCTTGCCTTGTTTTGATTTTGGGAGGAAAATGTTAACTATTTCACCATTAAGTTTCATATTAATGGTAGATTCTTATAGTCACCTGTAGTTGCCCTTAATCAGGTTGAGAAACACTTTTTTTAATTTCTAATTTTTTTCATGTGGCTCTTTTTTTTTTTATCATGAATGATTGTTGAACTATGTCAAATGCTTTCTCTGCCTCTATTGAGGAAATTTTATTTTCCTTTATTCTGTGTGTGAATTACATTAGCTTGTTTTTAAAACATTAATCTTACATTTATGGGATATGCATCACTTAATAACATACTTTTAGTGTATTTTTACATTAATTTTCTAATATTCTAACTAGAATGTTGTAGCTATGTTTTTAAGGAATAGAGTTTTGCAGTTTTTTCTTGTCATTGTCTGGCTTTGCTATCAGGATAAATACTGGAATATGATTCCTCTTCCTCTATTTGCTGAAACATTTTGTGTAAGATTGGGTTTATTTATTCCTTAAATAAAATTCCTGATTGAGGCCAACTAAGCCTGATGTTCTTTTTATTTTTTCTGTGAGAGGACAGGGGTGGTCATCAAGTTTTTAAATTATAATTCTGGTACTTTTTGTGTTAAAAAAAAATAAAAATATCCATTGCATCTAAATTGTTGAATTTTTTGACATAAAGTTGTTTACTGTATTTTTTAGGGATAGTAGTTGCAGTAATTTTAGGCTGTAGGGTCCTGTTGATTTTCTCCCAATTTTACTGGTAATTTTGGAAACTTATGGCTTCTTCCCCTACCTTTTCTTTTTCAATAAATCAAGCTAAAGATTTATCATTTTTATTTCTTTTCAAAGAAGCTACCTTTGTTCTTACTGATTCTCTCTCTTCTGTTCTGTTTGCTATTTATTGATTATACTCTTAAATTATTCCCTACTGTTCACTTCAGCTTTCATTTTGTCTTCTTTTTCTAGATTTCTATTGTAGAAGATTATGTGATTGACTTAAAACTTTATATTTTTTTACTTTTTAACTATGCATGTAAAGTTATAAATTTTCCTGTATATTTTCGGCCTGCCTCTTTTTCCCCCCCTGGAGCTCCA
Organism: Balaenoptera musculus; assembly: GCF_009873245.2. Lineage (NCBI taxonomy): Eukaryota > Metazoa > Chordata > Mammalia > Artiodactyla > Balaenopteridae > Balaenoptera > Balaenoptera musculus. The sequence continues at coordinate 137,015,680 of NC_045786.1, read as the reverse complement.
ATTATGCATATATTAGACCTATTAATATTGTCTCACATGTCAATGAAACTGTCATTTTTTCTTGTAGCTTTTTTTCTCTGTGTACTTCAGTATTCATGGATTCTTTTGCCCTGTTTTCAAGTTAAGTTTACTTCTGCGATACTAATTTCCTGTTAAACCCATCGGTGAAAATTTCGTTTCAGATACTATATTTTTTTGCCCCATACCTCCATTTTTATAGTTTCTGCTTTGTTTCTCATGTTCATGTTTTTCTTTATATTATTGAACATGTTTATAATACTTAAATTATTTGTTTGCTAATTTTATCACATTAGCATTTTGGTTTTATTTCAATTGAGTTTTCTCCTGGTTATGGGTTATATTTTACTGCTTCTTTGCGTGTCTGTCTGTCTGTTTTGTTAGATTCTGGACAGTTTAAATATTACCTTGTTGCATGTCTGTTTTTAATCCCTGGTTGGTCTCAAATACCTTTGGGCAGAAAGCCAGGTTGATTATACAGCTCACTTTGTTACTTCCCTTCTTTTAGGGATCATAGTCCTGTAATCTCTGTGAACTATTGTTTCACAAATTTTGTCCAGTATTTTGGTTGATTATGTCAAATGGGCTAGTATAGTGCATATTATACTCTCGTGCTCTGTAGTAGAAGTATGCATTTACGTAACTGATTTTTTACCAGATAGTTGGACTTAATTTTATGTTTAGTGGCTTTACTTTTCATATCAGTATTTCATAACATTTAAGTTCTTTTTATTTTTCTCGCAGTTGGTTTGGGTATATTTTTAAGCACTTTTTGAAATATTCTCTAAGAATATCTTTCTGTTGTTTTAACGAGAGAGATAATTGACATTATGCTAAGTGAAACAAGTCAGAGATAGACAAAAACTATATGATCTCACTTATATGTGAAATCTAATGAAGCCTGACTCATTGAAACAGAAAACAGAATGGTGGTTGCCAGGGTCTCAGGGGCGAGGGAAATGGGGAGATGTTGGTCAAAAGTTACAGGCTTCCAGTTATAAGATGAGTAAATTCTGGGAATCTAATATACAGCATGGTGACTATGGTTAATAATATTTATTATATACTTTAAAGTTTCTAAGAAAGTAGATCTTTAATGTTCTCACCACACACAAAAAATATATAATTGTATGAGGTGATGGAGAAGTTAACTAACCCTATTATTGTAATCATTTTGCAATATTTATGTGTATCAAGCCATCACATTATACCTGTTAAACTTATACAATGTTATATGTCAACTATACCTCAATAAAGCTGGAAAACATTTTATTGGGTATCTAAACTTTGAAAGCAACTAGTACAGGTATATAGAATATATATATATATATATATATATATATATAGTTTGTATATATTATTGAAAGTTTTATTTTATTGTTTGAAGCTTATGATTTTCAGTGACATAATTGTAATGGGAGGGTCTCAAAGTACTGATGCTCACAAATATTAAGAGAGTTTTGCTGATCTCTGCACCTACCAGAAAATCCAGAGGAGAATTTTTGTCTAATATTGTTCAGAATAAAAATCTAATATAATGAAACAAAGGGTGTTCTTAAAATTAGAAGAAATAGAATGGGCTGTTTAATTTTAAGGGTGACATAAATGTGATAATTCTGTAACTCCAGAGTGTTTACTTTTAAGCAACTGTAAGGTAGAAATGAGCCAATGGTATCATGGAGCTGATTCATCCTTTTGAATCTGACAGTTCCTGAACTTAATGGGATGTTCTTGTTAGGTCAATGGTATAATGAGAAAACCCACCTACAAACAAGAATAATAATTGGAGATGGATTAGCATGTATTGTAAATAATTCCCCCTTAGGAATTAAGGGGTTGTCTGGTAAGTATTTGGGAGAAGTCTTTGTAATGGAAGAAGGATAAGATCACAAGGAGCTCTGGCATTCCATTTCTATAGTCTTTGAATTGTTAAAATGCTTCTGTACTGTTGGAACAAAGTTCCTGCCTTGAGCTTCTGTCTCAAGGGGCATCCCTGGACTTAACCATGATCCAGTAATGAAAGGGTTAAACTCTTACAGAGCAGCCTTATAGTTCTCTGCTCCAACATTAGAGCCTGCATCCATTTTGACTGATACCAGTGCCTTTGTCCAAAATCACCCTGTACAAAGGGGTGGACTTGTGCTGTTAATGAGGGGAATTAAATTTGAGAAACTCTTGGGCTTTGTAGACAGGTGTTATCTCCAAATAACATGATCATAGTGTATAAGTATATTAGGAACTAGCGCATTTACATCTTCTCTTCTACCTGGTAAACATGGCTTTAAGGGTGAAAGCCAAGCACTAGGAAAGGCTTGGCTTTCCAGGTTGGAGTGGATTTGTAAATTGGATTGGATTGCTAGGCATTGAGTCAGATACCCAGATCACTCTGCCTGCCACTCCCACATAAAAGGTGTGGAATAAGCACAAGTGGGAGTCAACAAGGATGATCTTTTTTTTTTTTTTTTCCTTTCCCAGTAGGACAAATCAGTAGGAACATGCCATGTGCTAGTTACAGGAATAGCTGATGATTTTATTTTTCTCCCAACAACTTTTACATATTTAGATGGCATATGTTGTTACTTCTCCTGGTGAGTGCCTTTTCACAAAGTTTATTCAAGGTGAAGTTTCCTAGTTTAAATACTGACTCCTGTTGGAAAACTGTTCTAATATCGTTGTAATAAAGTTGCTTATGGAGGGTAGCAAGTTATTGAACAAGATACAGCTTTAATGATTTTTGTTAATGTTTTTTCTGAGATATAAATTGCAGCAGAAAAATACCAGAGCAGGAAAATCACTGTAATACAGTAAAATAAAGCTTTCTCCCTAAACCACCAGTCTGTGGTAGAAATGAAATGAGCACCATAATTTCTTCAACAGAAACATATGTTAAGTACTTATTTGACGGTGGGAGTATAGAGAAAATGATTATATTTCATATCTAATGCAAACTGGATAAAGTAAATATAGGTCTGTTGTTGGGGAATCTATCAGAGAGACTAACAAGCTGGCAAATTACATTTTCTCCACTTGTATAGAATTTAAATTGGGAAGATATAAATGAAGTTCTAGTTAGTTGCATAAATCCTTAACTGTGTACCAGGAGTGTCTTGGCCTCATGTGTGCACATGCCTGTCTCCACACATACACCCATAGCCAGCTCTAGCAATATCTAGAGACAGGTAGAGGAACACGGGATTAACTTTTATCATTTATATCAAAAAGCAACTTTTGAATTTAATGTTTAAGTGGAATAGTCAGATCTATATTTAGGTTTGAGATTCAGCTGAAAAAACAACATCACCAAAAATGATGAATTTCCTAGGTTGCTCTTCATTCTTACTAAGGATAGGAAAATCATTGCAGAGGAAATGAGACTCCAAGTTTGCCAGATGATCTAATCAATATTTTTCTCTCACCCTCAATGAACTTCCTTACCAGTACCAGTAAAAAGAAAACATTCCACAAATGTGGAGAAGTTATAAAGAACCCTGGAAGCCCAAGTTCTAATATTGACCCAGAATTCAACTACTGGGGTGACATTGCTGAGTGATTTACCTCTTAGCTAGTTTCCTCATCAGCCTAAGATTCTTATACTGAAATGTCATGGAATTTTCTGAAGTGTTCTTTTTTTTTTTTTTTTTAAACTTGTAAAATGCCTGCTCATAGTCAAACTTCACCATGTCTAATTTATAACTGATGTTACTTTTATGTACTGGTCTCTGCTGGATCCAGTGTCATAGATTCAGAAGTGAGTGACACAGTCCTCCTTCAGTTTCTATGATCATATTGTGGGCAAGAAAATTCAGGCCAGTATTAACAACAGATTTTTAATAAGAACCACACCTCCTATATGTATTAAGCCTTTTCTAACTGCACTATGCTAAGTGTCACTTAATCCTCACATCAATTTTATGAGATGAGTGTGGTCAATACCACCCCCATTTTGCTTCAAAGGAGTGATGTGATGTGTGCCAGGTCACTCTGCTGGTAAAGGAAGAAAGACCTGGAATTAGAACATAACTAGTCTGATCCCAGTGTTTGCTTTTGACCTTTCTGTTCTACTACATTGGCGGAGCACAACTCTCCCTTTCTGCATCTTATAGCACGGCTACAGAAATAAAGCATTTATGAGCCTTTTGAGGGTGTGCCCTGCTATTCTTCTATCCAAATGCAAAGCTTCCATTTTGACATAAATATTTGGAGTGATTCTTGCTTGTATCTTTTCTTTTCCCACTCTGTCCCACAAACCTACAAACATGCTTAAACCTCTCTGCCCCTAAAAGATATCCTTCAATCCTCTTCCCCTCCTCCAGTGCTAGCTCTCATGGCTCTTTGCTCTTCCCCACCATGGTTCTCATAAGGCAAGTTGCAGTAACATGTATCCCATTTTGCATCATCTACTTGCTCTTTACTCTTTGGCAGTCAGGCTTCTGCTTCCTCAACTTTATGGGAAGTGCTCTGTCGAGCATGACTGATGATCTTCAAATAAAACGGCCCTTTCTCAGTCCTTATTCTTCCTGAAATTTTCTACAACATAGTTTAATTCCCCTCATTCATTTTGAAATTCTCTTTTGAGATGCTGTATTATCATGGTTCTCCTGTCTAAAGCAGGAATTGGCAAACTGTGAACCACAGGACAAATTTGGCTTTCTGCTTGTTATTTAGGTAAACCATTATTGGAACATAGCCATGTGTATGTAGTGTCTATTTCACACTACAGTGTCAGACAGTAGTTGTAACAGAAGGCTGTATGAGTAGCAAAGCCAAAAATATTTCCTAAAATATTTCTGGCCACTTACAGAACAAGTTTGCTGGCCCCTGCTCTAAATGATCATTTTAAGTTTTTCTATATCCTTTCTGTGCTATAAATGTATACAGACCACAAAGGACCATTTCTGGATCTTTTCTTTTTTCTATACCATGTCCCACAGAGATATACTTCATTTTCCTAATTCTATCCCAACTTTTCTGCAGTCAGTATCCAAATCTCCCTCTAGTCCTCAGTACTCCCTGAAATTCCAGACCTGCACCACATTTTTATCTGTCTTAAGGATACTACCACATAGGTGTTTCACTGACTCCTGACACTGAGATATGTACATAACCTTCCCCATGACAAAGGTCACCTCCTAATTTCCTGTCAAGTCTACCAGTATCTATTAATGATGCCAGCAGCCATTCATTTGTACCATAATTTATAGCTTACAAAACATAGTCACACTTTTATCTCAGTCCTCCGCATTATTCAATCTTATTCCCTCTGTCCTTGTCTCTTTTCCTAGATTCTTACATTCATTAAATTCCTCTGCCTCATTCTTATACTCACCCTTTCCTTTTAGTCCCATTGCCTGATTCAGGCCCTTATAACCTCTCCCCTAAAATGGCAGCTTCTGTTTCCCTCCACAGTGCTTGCTTCAACACCTCAGAATTAATCATTTTATTAAGGGCAGTTGTGATCAGATCTTTTCCCTGGTCAAGAAGCTTCAGTTTCTATTGCTTATCAAATTATGTACACTCATGAGCCTGCTGTTCATTTGTACTCGCCTGACCCTTCTACCTTCATCTCTATTTCTTTAAGTGCACTTTATGTTCCTGCTCAAATGGACTGCCCCATCTCCTCAGAACGCACTCACTTTTGCACGGCTTTCCAGAGTCTTCCTTCTGCCTAGAATGTCATTCTCTAATCTGTTCAGATCCAATTCCTTTAAGGCCCTTTTTGAACATAATCTACTCTATGACCGTTTTGCTGAACTCCCCAAACAAATGAGATCTGCTCTTGCTTTGAACCCCTGCAGTACTGGGATTATTATTTTGTTTGACCTTTGCATTTTCTTTTCCTATTAAGTATGCATTTGCGTATTTATTTCCCTTACCACACTCGAGGTCCTGCAGTTGGGGACTGGGTCTCAATTATCTAGGAGGTCCATTTTAACCTAGTATGTGATTATAGATAATTCCAAAGGAAGTCACCTTAAATCTTTTCCGGAACAGGTTCAAAAATAGAAATAAATAAAATATAAATCCAAATGCATTTGGAGAACAAGTACTTCTGAAAATATTAAAATAAGTTCTTTCACTTTTAATTTTAATTTCCCTTATCATTGTGTGACTATAATCTCTAAGGTTGCATAATAAAACCATATTCTCAAAATGACCTCACATGATTAGTAATGTTTAGGTTTCATTAATATGCCAGACACATGGTCAAGTGACCAGAGCATGAGACTCAGGAGTCCCACAGATGAATGTGAGGAAGGCAGATACCATCCACACACAGCGTGCTTCACCACGGCGCCCTCTGTTTATGTTATGTCAATCTTTGTGCTTTCACAGTTAGGTTTTTCTCATGCTTTCATTTTACTATTGTCGTTATGTCTGTCTATGCTTATGAAAGCTGAAAATATAAATATCACCTAAAGAACCATTTAGCCAGGAGATATGCTTCACCAAATTGGATGAACATATGACCTTATGCCTCTATATTTCCAATTAATTACTAAAGCCTTCACCTACCCTTAATGGAAAAAAGTCGCTCTGGAAGACTGAGTTGTCTAAAAATAATTAGGACAGGGATGTAGAAGAAATAGACTTTCTAATCAGTCTATTTACAACTGCTATTGCTTCTCATGCCACGTGGTTCCACTGCAGAAACCTGTTCTATTATAACCAACTCTGCCACCATGTTCTTGCTGGTTCAGGCCTCTATAGATTTTATGCATACACCACTGTTAGGCTGGGACACTATTTCCCAAAGTACAGCAATATCTCCTGGTGTCTGGATTGTAAGAGCCTTTTGAATCTGAACCATATTATATGAATATATTGTATCTGAACTAGTTTTCCCCAAACACATTCTGGTCACCCTTCAGGTGACCCTTCAGGTCTCCTTTTGCAAAGGGGAGGTAGAGTCAGAGGAACTCGAAGCTACCAAGAAATGTAGGCCACATCTGGAGAAGGTAGGGGAAGTTAGGTGAAGTATAGGGCAGAGGTCCACTGTGAGGGCTCTATGTATAGCAGATATATTGGGTATTTTACTAAACTGGGGTCAGATCGATCTCTGAGAGCTCATCTCCACTTAGAAGAACTATCCACAGATAGTTGCCTGTCATTAGTCCTTTCACATTAATCTCACTCTCATTACTCTCATCTCTCTCATTTAGATGTGAAATATGAAAGTGCTTTTTCGATAAACTGCATCTACTAATAATGAGAGTCCATACTCTGTCCCAGTTTAGAGTTTGGGGTGTTTTTTTTTTTTTAATCTTCAATTTGTCTTGTATTTTGAACAGAGCACTTAAGTTCAAAAGTGAGAAGGACTTTTGACCTCCGTCCAGGCATCCTGCTGGGATGGTAACTTCATTAATATAAGCATTCAGAGACTGCCTTTAAGCAGTTCTCATTAGGGACTTAATTAAGCATTTGATCAGTCCCCACGGTTGACAGTGTTGTCCCTTATTCAATAGTGTAATTGATGGTGGCTGGACTCAGATGAATCAGCCTTCCTCATTGCTCCTACAAACTTGCTACAAGCTCGTTAGTGTCAGGTTTGGTGGGCTAAACAATGTCTCATCCTCCACCACAATGCCACAGAAAGGAAATGAACATCAAGGAAATGTGCCCTTCAGAAGAGCTTTGTAGAGCAAGATGACAACCAGGGCCACTCTCCTGATGGAGTGGAGGAGCACAGTCCATGGTGGCTGCAGGGAGAGCACATTAAATACTTGGATGTGGTAAAAGAATGACTTTCAGAGCAAAGGAATAATAAATTTCAGAATGAATTTTTAGGGTGGAAATTAGATGAGGCCACACTGTGGTTGTCAAGTTAGGAAGAACAGAGGTATTATAAGAGGGTAGCGGTAGAAAAGAAAATATCAAAAGAAGGAAGGCCTTTGGTATGAATTAGGGTTTAGCCTTGTTTTCAAATCCAAAGAACTTGATTATTTTTGAATACTTAAGTCCTGGAAGGAATGGCAGGGATATGAGTAGAATAAGGGTAATTAGTAAAAAGGCTGAAGAAAAAAAATAATTTGAAGCAGAACCCTAAGGTAAATGAATGGGTTTTGTTAATAATATCAGATTACAGTGGCTGAGCTGTTTCCCGTCTGCATGATTCTTTCACACACTTGACTCTCACAGCCAATTTGTCAGATAAGGAGGGCAGAGAATCTTAGCCCCAGTTTAAATGAAAAATGAAAAAGTGGAGAGACTGGAGCTGAAAGAGAATAGGATGACTTGCCCTAAGTTATATAGCTATTCTTACGATACTTCTTAAGACACTGTGATTCACTAGCTCATTTTTTCCCAAATATCTCAGGAATTTCATTTTCTGTTGCTGTTAATGGAGTCCAGCTCCCTTCACCAATGCAAATCCACACAGATAACTGGGAATCTAAACAGAATCAGGAAAGAGTGTTAAAATCTGTGATCAAATGTGAAAGCAAAGATTAGCTGGACTGGAGTTTAAATACTCAAAATCTATAAACCCAAAATAATATGCTCAATGTAGTCTCTTCCACACTGTGGTGAAATAGTATATAGAAGCGTCAACTTGACTAAAATTTGTTTACTACAAAAGGTCATTAACTAGTTTACAAAAAATGTCTTTCAGCATTGTTGTAATGGTGTTATAGTAGACTGTGATGAGATTGCAACTCTTCAGGTTTCTCTGTGTGTAAGTACAATCTAAAGCTTATTAAACTGTCTTTTTTTTTTTTTTTTTTTTTCTGACCAGGACATTTTATTGTCCTTTGTATCTTTGGGAAGATCCATTAAAGGGGCTCAGCAAGCTTCATTTACAAACTGGTGAGAGATTGTAATAATAAGTAGAGTTGGGACAGAGTCAAGGCTGACTCTGGCTCCTTAGCACTCCACACAGGGAGCCAGGTTTAAAGGCAGCCTGTGGAAATTCAGATGCTCCCAGTCACGTTTACCTGCTGTGTACTTCCTTCCCCCAAAGTTTAACGTGTCTTGTGTCCTAAAGGCATACATAGGGAGTAATTCCCAGGTAATATTAATTACCTTAAAGTAAAATGTGAGAATTTGACAGGAATCTTCTGTTCTCAAAATTGTCTTGAAGTTTCCAAAAGCAAGAAGGAGAATTTAGAGCTAAAGAGAGAATGAAGAAGGTGCTAGAAGGAGTGATTGAATGGTGGGGTTTAGAGCTAAGTCTTGGCCATGTAATTGGGCTGCAATCTGCCTAAGAAACTCTTAACATGACAACATCTGCCATGCCTTTGGGTAAATGACATCTTTTTTCCCTGTTATTGTTGAACTTGAGGCAAGGAAAATAACAAATGAAAGTGTGACTGGTGTTACACTTCTGGTAGTGCTTATCAAGTTTGTCTTGTTTCCACATATTTAAAGGGAATTCATACAAGCGATTTCCAAAGCAGGAGTGATTCAACTTGACAGAACCCCTAGAAATCTCTACCTCATCAAGGAATTTTTCTTTTTTCCTACAGAAAGCATTACTATTTTGGACTCATGTTTCTGTCTTAGCATTTTAATTCTGATCCTGATTCCACTGGGCAGGGCCTGAGTCCAGTTCTATGTTCTGTTTTGTGTGCTGAATATGTTTGGCACTTGCTGGTGTTGTTATTGTTAATGATAAACATGATGGAGATATGTTTGGACAGAGATTCTCAGCCAGTTTCTATTCAGAATCATCCAATTAATGAGCTACGGAACTGGAGTGCAGGAGATAGTGGGAGTGACAGATATAGTGGTTGAAGAGAAGAATATGTAAATGTGACTGAGGGGAGACTAAAGAGTCCTACCTGAAATGGTCCTGACACCGGCAGACTACCAGAATGGCCTGGAACTTCACCAAGTTAGAATTGGAAATGTTATGGTGTTTCCATTTCAAATTGGAAAATTTTACATCTGCAAGTTCAAAAGTGGCCTGATTCATTTTTCTTACCAATTGACAGCATTTTAAAATGACAAAAGTGGAAGGGGAGTTTACTCAGTAAGAGCAAGATCTCGGCCATCTTTTAGGTTAGTGTCTGGGCAATAGCACATAATTTTTGTCATGTTGGTACAAAACACCAACAGGATGTGATGAGGTCAGAGCTGCTCTAGTTGGGTTTCTCACTGTTCTGGTTGGAGTTTGCATGGCAGTCTTCCAAAATGTCTCTGATAATTAAAGCAGCTCTATTCTTGTTTCTTTAGAGTTTGCAATTCCCATTAATATGAAAAGAAGCCCATGTGGAACTGTCCATGGTTCTGACAGAGGGTTACTTATGCAAAAGGTGCTCAATGAAGTCTCCCCACGGCCCAAGCATTAGATTATGACCCAAAGTATAAAATATACATGCCTATATTTTGTATATTGTATGAGTATATTGAGGAGAATAGACAAAGTTCTCCTGCAAAAGAATTACAAATACTTTATGTACATACTTTGCCCTCAAGGATGTGAATCATAACTCCCCACTCCTTAGGTGTGTTGACTCCACATGGTTACTGCCTTCCAAAGAAATACAGTGTAGAAAAGCGGGAAAAGAATAACTTTGCAGTGGAGAAACCTGATAAATACTACCTTAGTCACATGATCAAGGTTAACATCAACAGTTATGTGTCATGCTGATAGTATGTTCCCTTGATATGATGTAATGAGAATGGCACTATACCACTGGGGTCCTCTTTCCAAAAACTCTCAACCACAGTCTAACCATGAGGAAAATATGAGACAAATCCCAAATGTGGGAAATTACACAAAATACTGACAAGTACTCTTCAAAACTGTCAAAGTCATCAAAAATAAGGTCTGACAGCCAAGAGGAGCCTCAGGAGACAAGATGACTAAATGTAATAGTATCCTGGATGGGATCCTGGAGTAGAAAAAGGAAATTACGTAAAATCTAAGGATATCTGAATAAAGTATGGGCTTAAGTTAATACTAATCTATTAATATTGGTTCATTAATTATAAAATGTGCCATACTACTATAAGATAATAATATTGATAAAAGGAAAAATTTGATATGAGAACTCTGTATTATCTAACTTCAAAAATTGTTTTATTAATCTAAAACTTCTAAAATGAAAAGTTTATTAAAAATCAAAACTAAGAAAGAGTTAAAATGAAAGGTGATATCTTATTATTCAAATAGGTATTAAATTATCCCTTTTTCCATATCACTACACTCAAAAGAAACACAGGAGAATTAAGCTTTTTATACATAATGTTGTGAAGTTGAAATTTTTGTAACCTTCTTAAAATCAAAATGATAGTGATATATGTATACTGGTGAAAAAAAATTAAAGTGACAGAAGGACATATAATGAAAAGCCATAGTCCCCTGCCCCCGTGGAATCCTGCTTTCTAGGAGGACTGATTTAACTCTTATTCTTGAGTTTATCTCCATGTCTGGGATTTTATATATTGACTCTTGCTTTACAGATCAGGAAAACATTCACTTAGACCTTCCAACACTTCTCATTTCTTCCTTCCTATATATTTTTATCCCTGTTTTTAGTTCCTTGACTGTTCACCATTGTGACTTGAGGTAGTGCACATATATATTTATTTCTTGCTTTATATCTGTATCATTCACTTAGTTAATGATGTTGTTAGCAACATTTCTTTTTTTCAACCCTCCTTTCTTTTTCCACTTCTCATCTTTTTATTGGAATATTATTTTATTGATCTTTTTAATTATATAATAATACATGACCTCTGTTATTTTTAATTTTGAATGTTATTTAAATTCAAAATCTTGTAGATGATATGAAGTTCCCTTTGATACAACCGTGTTCTAACTGTTCACAGAAATAACCCTTTTTAGCAGTTTGATAAGATACTTTTTTATGTATTAAAAAAATTTTAAAGTAAGTTATGGGGATGTAATGTACAGCATGGTGACTATACTTCCAGATACTTTTTTATATTACTATGCTTATATATTTATATTCTATTTGAAAATACAAAATGTTGTTTTGAGTGTTTTCATTTTTCCTACAATTTTCTATAGCTTGTTTTTGTATTATTCTGTGACTTTTTATTTTTTAATTAACAGTGTGTTTTAGATACCTAACTTATTAAATGTGGAACCACTACAAGTTTTCCCCTACTATAGTAAATATTCCACAGTATAGTTATATAGTGCTATTCTCAATCAACAAATATTTAGGTCACTTTTAATTTTTTTATTAGTACAAAAAATACTGCAATAAACATTTCAGTATAGAGTGTGTTGTACACATGCGTATGTGGTTTTCTAGGTTAGATATGAAACATGGTTTAGCTGAGGCATGAGGTGAGGATAAGCATGTATTAAATTATCAACAGATATTGCCAAAGTAGATTTGTTCATATCTTGTTAAGAAATTTTTGTCTATGTTCATGTCCTTTTATTGTAATATCTTTGTGAGATCTTTGTATCTGGGTTATACTTGCCTCACAGAATAAGTTAGGAAGCATTTCCTTCTCCTGTATTTTCTAAAAGGGTTTGCATAAGATAGGTATTCTTTCTTTCTTAAATATTTGATAGAATGCATCATAGAAACCAGTTAGAAGTAGAGTTTTCCTTTTAGGGAGGTTTCTGATAATGAATTAAATTTCTTTAAAAATTCAAAGTTGCTCAGGTTTTCTGTTGCTTTTAGAGTCTGTTTTGATAAATTGTGCTTTTTGAAGAATTTGTCCATTTCATTTACGTTATTGGATTTACTATGAGAAATTACTCATCACACCCCTACTTATCCCTTAGTGTCTATAAGATCTTTAGCAATGTTCCATATCATGGTAGTTTTTCTTTTTTTTGAAAAAAATTATCTAATTAGTCTTGTCAGGAAGTTATCAAGTTTTATTAATCTTTCAAAAAACCAATTTTGGTTTTGTCAACCTTCACTATTGTTTGCTTTCTATTTTATTGATTTCTGCTCTTATAATGTTTTTTTCCTTCTACATATTTGTGTTAAATTGATCAATCATTTTAGCTTCTTAAGAGAAATTTTGATCAATGATTTTAAGCTTCTCTTTTTTTTTAATATTATTATTCAAATTTATAAAGTACTTTGTAGGCACTGATTAACTACATTCCACAAAGTTTGACATATTTTCTATACTGTTCCATTTGCAACATATAATAATTTACTTGTGAATTTCTTTCTTTGACCCAAACTCTGCACTAACTTGCTAGGTGGGTGAGTGAGTCAGCATGGAAGTGGATCTTCTAGCCCGGACAAACCTTCAGACATCTGCTGCCTCAAAGTCTATTTAAAAGTGTGCTTTTTATTTAGAAGTTCATTATTTGCTATTCAAGTACTTGTGACTTTTCTAGACATTGTTCAGCAGTATGTCATTTAATGCTTAAGTAGTTGACACTTCTGTTGCTATATTAATCTTTTGTGGCAAAAAAATTACCCCCAAACGTAGCAAAATGCAAACATTCCCCCAGTTTCTGGGAGTCAGGTCTGGGAGGAACTAGACTTATTTTGGTAACCATTTTATAATATATACAAATATTGAATCATTATATTGTACACCTGAATAAAGACAAACTATTTGTAAAGGCCCTGTCAGGTGTAACCCACAGCTGACCTTCCTCTACTGCTCACTGTTCCAGCATAATGGTCTTATTTTAATCATTCACATTCTTAGGTTCTTTTAGACTTCAAGGTCTTTGAAAATGCTCTTTCCTTTGCCTGAGACTTTCAATTTTCTTAGTTACCTTGTAGTCATGTGTGGGGAAGACCACCAAATAAGAACAAACAGATGCTGTTTATTTAGAACTGGCTATAGTAGTGGAGTCAGCCACCATCACTTGTACTTGGCAGAGACTCAAAGGCAGGCAAGAGAGTAGGGAAGCTTTATAGTGAACATAAAGGGAAGGCATGATCAATTCAGGCATGATCTAATTGGAGGTTGTGGCACAGGGAAGTTGAAAGTGGGCTAACTAGCAGCGGGGCTTCTTTCTTTTTATGAGGTATAATTGACATACAGTGTTAATTTTAGGTGTACAACATTATGATTTGATATTTGTATATATTGCAAAATGGTTACAAGTCTAGTAAACATACATCACCTTAAATAGTTACAGAAGTTTCTTCTTATTATAAGAACTCTTAAGTTCTACTCTCTTAACAACTTTCAAATATGCAACAAGTGTTGACTATAGTCACCATGCTGTACATTACATCCCCATAACTTACTTATAACTGGAAGTTTATACCTTTTCATTCCTTTCACCCATTTTTCCCACCTCTCACTCCTCACCTCTAGCAACCACCAATCTGTTTTCTGTCTCTATGAGCTTTTTTTTCTTTTAGATTCCACATATAAGCGAGATCATGCAGTATTTGTCTTTCTCTGTCTGACATTTCACATAGCATAATGCCCTCAAGGTCCATCCATGTTGTCATAAATGGCAAGAGTTCATTTTTTATAGCTAAATAATATTTCAGTGTGTGTGTGTGTGTGTATCACATTTTCTTTATCCATTCATCTGTCGATAGACACTTAGGTTGTTTTCATATCTCGGCTATTGTAAATATTGCTGCAATAAGCATGGGGGTGCATATGTCTATTCCAGTTAGTGTCTTCATTTTCTTTGAATAAATACCCAGAAGTGGAATAGCTGAATCATAAGATAGTTTTAGTTTGAATTTTTTGAGTAATCTCCATACTGTTTTTCTCAGTGGTTGCACCAGATTACATTGCCACAACAGTGCTCTTTTCTCCATATTCTCATTAACACTTATTTCTTGTTTTTTTCAATGATAGCCATCCTAACAGATGTGAGGTGGTATCTCATTGTGGTTTTGATTTGCATTTCCCTGATGATTAGTGATATTGAACATCTTTTCATGTGCCTGTTGGCCATGTTTATGTCTTCTTTGGAAAAATATCTTTTCAAGTCCCCTGTCCATTTCTTAATCAGGCTTGTTTTTTGCTATTAAATTGTATGAGTTCTATTTTTTTGGATATTAACCTCTTATCATTTTGAAATGTTTTCTCCTTTCAGTACATTATCATGGAGCTTCTTATATGATTGTTTGGGGAACACATTTGACTTTCTCTGGCTGGTCCTGAGTTGGAAGCCAGGACAAAAATAGAGAAATCATTGAACAAGCCATGACTGTTCTGGGTCTATTGTAATAGAGGTAGTAGTTTAGCTTCCCAAGTTGGTTGCTAAAGAGATTGTGGGCAGAGTTCTATTGTCATATATTGTCTGGCCATTGATTGTATATTTTGTCCCTCAGTTCCCCCTTTGGTCATTCTCTCACTTGTGAAAGTTTGACCAATTGAGGGAATGATAGAGATTCAGATCTTCACCACTCAGCAGTTGTTTACTTTCTCCAGAGTCAACTGTATTGTGAGGTCTTCCTGATTTTTTGTTGTTGTGTCACCATGGTGATCTGTAATTAAAGAGTGGCTGCACAGAAGCATTAGAGATCCTGGGTAGAATTCACCAGATGAGCAGTTTGATCACTATGACAAAAAACAAAACAATACTCCCTGTAAGATGCTTCAAACCAGGAATTCTAATTTCTCAACATAGGCCAAGAGAACAAATTTGGTAGAACATGAGGCTCAACCTAAGCCAAGTAGTGTTTCCCTTTAGGTGTTTTATAGCCTGTTCTACCTTATCTGTTTCATTGATCCTAATACAGCAAGAAATATTTTCAGTGGGATAGATGCCATCATTACTAGCCAAGAGGAAATCTGGAGCATAGTGACTCTCCATCACTACTTATATCAGTGAATTGAGGCTGATCAGTAGTCCATCTAGGGAAGAAGTGGTATCATTAATAACTTCTGCCAGAGTTAGTGATACATTTCTTAGATGTTCTTTTTTTTTTCCTTTTTTAATGATTCCTACTCTTGGTAACAAGGCTGTGATTGTTTGCATAAACAATGAGTCAGTAATTCCACCAGGTTGAATGCCTGAATAATCAAGGATGGCCCTGTTGTGGAGTTTTTATCTGAGTTGGAATTTCCAGCCTCGGTGATTTATAGAACGAGGGCTTCTGTGTTCAGACAAGTCTTAGAATATTCTTCCTAAAGTGCATTAAGTGTTAGTCTGGGGAAAATGGAACCAGATATCCTGGTTATAAAGGAAGTAACATCTGATAGTTCCACGGAGAACCAGGAAAAACAGTAGTTGTTCATGATATGAGGTCAGAACCAAAGTCTTGCATTAGATGGATTACATATTTGAATCCTGGTGGCAAGCAATTGGCTTATTGCCCTATGAAGGTTGTTGAATTCAAATTAGAATCACCTATGGTATGATCGATAGATTGTACTGATTCTTTTTCTGAGACAGAGGGACATTAGCAAAGTCACAGATTATTGTTTTTTTTAATAAATTTATTTTATTTATTTATTTTTGGCTGCATTGGGTCTTCATTGCTGTGCGCGGGCGTCCTCTAGTTGTGGTGAGCGGGGGCTACTCTTCATTGCAGTGTGCGGGCTTCTCATTGCAGTGGCTTCTCTTGTTGCAGAGCATGGGCTCTAGGCTTACGGGCTTCAGTAGTTGTGGCACACAGGCTTAGTAGTTGTGGCTCGCAGGCTCTAGAGCACAGGCTCAGTAGTTGTGGCGCACGGGCTTAGTTGCTCCGCAGCATGTGGGATCTTCCCGAACCAGGGTTCGAACCCATGTCCCCTGCATTGGCAGGCAGATTCTTAACCACTGCGCCACCAGGAAAGCCCCACAGATTAATTTTTTAAGGTCATTTGTCCAGATAGGTGCAAGTGAAAATACTATCAGATATAATTCCCTATGGTTTCACTTGATTAGACTGGAATTATCCAGAGGTTTTTATAATTGGGGTCTAGTGATGAATGACATATCCAGCAGTTGCTAAATTATCAGTAGCTACTGTTTGAAATAATCTGAGAGAGGCATTAGAATGAATATGATCTGACCTAACCATTAAAATAAAGAGGAGAGAGAAAAATGGTCAGTGTGGGTGGACAACAACTAGAGATCTATAAAATGAGAAGAAGAATGATTATAAGCAGATGAAAAACAAAGCAGGAATTAGACAGGGATGGCAGTCTGATGTATTGGAAGCTGACCACTATCGGAGGTCATCTGCTTGTTTCAAAGATCTTGGGTTATCTGTCTACTTCTGAAGATCAGCCTCTAGGGGATCTCTAAGAATCCTGAGTTTGAATCGTCAGTTGGAGTAGTCTTCCAACTATGTGAAATTCTGGATTGTTTCTTTAGTTGTGAAGCATGAATTCAAGGATAGACTCTATGGAGTTTCACTGCTGTATTGTTGTTAACAGTACTTCCAACAAGGTTCAAGAGCAGTTTTTCTCTGATGTCTTTTCAAGAAGATGAAATCTTGTGGTTAAAGATCATACAGAGGTTGTTTAGGAAGATGTAGGAGGGCAGCCTTAATCTGTTGGTAATAGGAATGTGTAAGTACGTGAGTCTCTTGCAGTTTTTTTTGCCATGTTTGTATGCAGCAGGAAAGAGTCTAGTATCAGAGGAGAATTCCCTAAACACATGGTTTATTATGATATCTAAAATTTCATGTGCTCCTTGATATCTTTCAGTGTCATGGGGCCCCAAAGGCCTAGCTATGAGCTCCTCTGTTCTTTCTAGATATGCCCCTCCATGTAGTGGGAAAGGCTCTCCACTCAGCTAGTTCCCCTATCAGCTGGAAGAGCTGCAGCCCATCCAATCTTCAACTTAATGAATTTCACCTCCCTGACAGCCTATGAAATTATTCAAACAAGCCAATCCTGTGACAGCCCGTGAAATTATTCTAACAAGCCAATCACATCCTCCTGAAAGAACAAAGGGTCACGTAAACGGCTTGTCACTACAAAGCCTACCTCTCACCGTTCCTGGTGGTTCCCTCTGTTGCTAAGTCAGCTCCCGTATGGCCCTGCATGGAACGTGATCTCTTCCTTCTCCAGGCTGTAAGTATATGTGACTAATATATCTGCAAATCTCATTTTTCAGTGCCGAGTGTTAAGTGTTCAGTCGCTTCATATTATTTAGGGCAGAGGATCCCTCCTTGACCAATGGGGTGAATAGGAGGTGATCAGAGCATGTGGGTCTTCCAGTTGCCACTTCATAGGCAGATAACTGTGTGTCTCTGAGGGCCATTATGGGTATGGGAATGCTTTTGCTAAGGGAGCTCAAGGTTTTCTGAGAGTCGCCTAATTTTATTTAAGGATGACACTGGTTCTTTCAACCTTTCCAGAAGATTACGACTGATAAAGGGAGTGTAGTTTTGGAGTAAGTGGTAAAATATTACAGAGTTCTTTTATGATGGTTCCAATAATGTATGAGCCTCAGTCATTTAATATAAAAGACAGTACATTTGTCATTTGTTGAGACATGGATGGATCTAGAGACTGTCATACAGAGTGAAGTAAGTCAGAAAGAGAAAAACAAATATCGTATATTAATGCATGTATGCGGAACCTAGAAAAATGGTGCAGATGAGCCAGTTTGCAGGGCAGAAGTTGAGACACAAATGTAGAGAATGGTCATATGGACACCAAGGGGGGAAAACTGCGGTGAGGTGGGGATGGTGGTGTGCTGGATTGGGCAATTGGGATTGACATGTATACACTGATGTGTATGAAACTGATGCCTAATAAGAACCTGCAGTATAAAAAAACAAACAAAACAACTAATACTAAACTTTAAAAAAAAAAAAAAAAAAAAAAAGACAGTACACCATTGATACAGCCACTATGGAAAACAGTATGGAGGTTCCTTAAAAAACTAAAAATAGAACTATCATATGACCCAGCAATCCCACTACTGGGCATATACCCAGAGAAAACCATAATTCAAAAAGAGTCATGTACCACAATGTTCA
The DNA here is from genome assembly GCF_009873245.2 of Balaenoptera musculus. Taxonomy (NCBI): domain Eukaryota; kingdom Metazoa; phylum Chordata; class Mammalia; order Artiodactyla; family Balaenopteridae; genus Balaenoptera; species Balaenoptera musculus. Next base: position 136,996,868 of record NC_045786.1, on the reverse strand, counting down.
TTGCAGCTCTATTTACAATAGCCAGGACATGGACACAACCTAGGTGTCCATCAACGGATGAATGGATAAAGAAGATGTGGCACATATATACAATGGAATATTACTCAGCCATAAAAAGAAATGAAATTGAGTTATTTGTAGTGAAGTGGATGGACCTAGAGTCTGTCATACAGAGTGAAGTAAGTCAGAAAGAGAAAAACATACTGTATGCTAACACATATATATGGAATCTAAAAAAAAAAAAAAAAGGTTCTGAAGAACCTAGGGGCAGGACAGGAATAAAGACGCAGACATAGAGAGTAGACTTGAGGATGTGGGGAGGGGGAAGGGTAAGCTGGGACGAAGTGAGAGAGTGGCATGGACATATATGCACTACCAAATGTAAAATAGATAGCTAGTGGGAAGCAGCCGCATAGCACAGGGAGATCAGCTCAGTGCTTTGTGACCACCTAGAGGGGTGGGATGGGGATGGTGGGAGGGGGATGCAGAGGGAGGGGATATGGGGATATATGTATATGTATAGCTGATTCACTTTTGTTATACAGCAGAAACTAACACATTGTAAAGCAATTATACTCCAATAAAGATGTTAAAAAAAAAAGAAAAAGTCAGTACACCTCAGGCTGGAAATGCAAAACCAATCAGAATTTTAGTGACTATAAGGGCTGTAGCTCTTGGACAAGAAATAGACCAAAAAAGCAACAAAACTCCCTGAAACATTTTGGAAGATGGAAGCTAGCAACAATCTATTGGAAGGTGTTTAAAGGGCCCTTGTAGTTCCTACCCTAACTCTACAGTTTTTCCAGGATTATATTGTTGACAGGTGTTTCCTTACCTGACAAATAACCTTACCTGTCTTTTTTAAGTTGCCGCAGCAGTGTTGATTTAAGATAGTAACAATGATGGTGATGAGTAGTTTCATGAAGGAATTTAGCTAATATTCATTGAGATCATCTGTCATCAACAAGTGGCCATCTTGGGAGACTCAGAGATGATCTGAGTGAAGGGTACAACCATATTTCTTTCATTCTTCATTTTGGAATCAGGAGCCATTTTATAAATGACCTCTTTGAATCTCTCCATGGATTTATCCCTTGAGAATTTACTTAGGATCAAAAGCTTGGGTAAGGCTGTCTTTTGGGTACAGTCATCTTCTAGAGCTTTTCTTTTATTTTCCATATTATTTATTTTTGCATGGTCCTCAACTTTTATAATAGCCCTCTTTCTAGGAAGTAAGAGTACAGCTACATGAAGAACCATTAGTTCAAGTGAGAATCCTAGAAGAATCTTAACAGAAGCATCAACAACTTTTACAGCAGAAACTAGTGCTGTAAGACAAGGGGCTTAAGCCTTTGCAACTGGGTCAAGGATGAGGCTCTATTAAGTGGTGGATTTCTGATGGGTCTTATAAACTAAACTCCTAAGAGCTTGTCCAGATTACTCATGCATAAGTAGACAAGTGCTTTTAGTACTTCAGGATGTCTAGGGAAGTAAACTGTTGTTGAAAAGCCTTCTTCAGGTTATAGAAGTCCTGTTTACATTTGGGCTCCCAAGGCAGAAAGGGTCTCTCACTGAGGATTTAGTCAACTAATAAAGAGACATTGCAATCTCAGAAAAATTTGGTACCCAGTTGTCTGCAAAATCTAGTTAAACCTAGAAATCTTCTGAATTGTTGTTTTGCGAGGTGTCTAGGAAAAGTTTGGATATCTTTACTCTATCAGAAGACAGTGATTCTCTACCTTTGTGGGTCATGTCTGAAATAATAGACTGAGTTTTGACAAAATTGTACTTTATCTTTTGAAACTTTGTCCTTTTTCTGTTATGACTGGGAGCAAGTAAATGGAATTCTTGTTACAGGCTTTATTTTCCCTAAAGTAAAGTAGGAGATCCATCTACATATTGTATCAGAACTAAATTACAAGGGAAATTTAGGTAACTTCTAAGTCTCATTTGAGGTCCTAGGAAAAATCAGAGGGGGCTTCAATGAACCCCTGGGGCATGCTTGTCCAGGTATATTTTTGTCTTTTCATGGTGAAGGAAAAAAGATATTGACTGTTCTAGTTTAGGAGCACACAGCAAAGATCAACTAATTATAATAAAGCAAGTAGCTTCAGGTAGAATTGATGACAGATGTTTATTTGGGTTAGGTACTACTGGGAATTGAGGAATAATAATTTAGCTGATGGATGGCCCTGAGATCTCAAAAAACTGTCCTCATCCCTTTGGTTTTCCTACTTGCAGAGTAGGAATGTTATAAGAACTAGTGCAGGGTCTGAGAATGCCTTGAGGCATAAAGCCTTCAACTGTAGTTGAGTCCTTCTTTTGCTTCTGGCTTCAAGGAATACTAGGAAGTTTGGGTAACAAGTTGGTGGGATCCCTATGAATTTTAGCAGGTTCTTCCCTGATTAGTTTTCCTATTTCAGTGGAATTTTTAACACATAGAGTGAGGTATGGTGCCAAGACCTTTATTTTGGAGATGCATCAAATATAACAGAGCAGGCAAAGATATATCCAGAGCAAACATGACTTGATTATGAATGAAGGAGTCCTCTGAACTCTAGAGATAGTCCCTTTGGTGTGCATTTGCTATTTAATTCCATTTGCAAAATAAGTCTCTCCATATGAAATTTGCAGGTCTGGAATCACAAAGTAGGAAAGAATGTTTTTCAATCAAGGGCCCAGGGGTTAGAGTTAAGGGCTGGGCAATAGAGAAAATCTGTGGGTTATTTGAAATACCTGCCACCTGTTTGGCATGTTTACTCCTGGGAAGAGGTTGAGCAACGATGTTAGAGTTTAATGTAGAGTAGTGGATGTATCTACAAGGAATTGATACGGTTGACCATCCATATTCACAGTTAACTCACTGAGTGTTTAAAGTGTTAGGCAGGATATTGGATGTGTTCTTCCTTCCGTAGAGCACTCTCATTGCTAGAAGTGGAGGGATTTTGTTTTGATTTGTTCCATCTGACAAAAGAAAAAACAATCTCTTTTTTAGTGTCCTTTTTGTTTGCAATATCTACAAGTGTCCTTGTCAATAGGTGGTTGGTTGGGAATTGGGCCACCTAACTGTTTGATCTGCAGGGGCATAAGGTTATTTTGGGTGCTGTCTTGTTTTTGTTCTAAAGCCCTTTCAAAATGTTCTGCCAGGTGTTACACGTGAAGCACCATGGTGAGCACAATATAAATATAAGTGAACAAATATAAAATGAACAAGACATCATCTCTGTTTTCCAGGACCTTAACATCTAATAGATGCATTCTAAAACTTTTTTAGTTGAAGGAAATGCAGAATGGACAGATAGATTTGGACCTTGATCAAGTTAGACTTGGGCTTAAGAGGTAGACAGGCTTAGTGGTCAGAAAACAAGTCATGTATTTGGTGTAAGTGAATGTGTAATTCATTAAAAAAAAACTACCTTAGTAGCACCATAATGTGTTCACACTCAGATGTATCCATTTCTATATTTTTAAACAAGGTGTCTCATGCCTTGGACTTTGCTTTATTTCAGTGGTTCACATCCAGAGGTGATTTTGCTCCCCGGGGGACATTTGGTAATTTCTAGAGAAATTTTTGATGATCACAACTGGGAGGTGCGGGAGGAGGGTTTGCTAGTGACATCTGAAAGGTAGAGGCCGGGATTCTGTAATGTGAAAGACACCCTCTCCCCAGCAAGGAATTATCCAGCCCAAAATGTCAATAGTGCTAAGGTTGAAAAGACCTGCTTTGTTTAGAAAAGGTGATGGAATTCTGAAAGCAAATCTCTCAATCACCTATTTTCTGCCTATTTGCCAGCGCCAGAGGGATAGCTTGTGAGTTATTTTAACCTCATGCAATTTAGAATGGAGGCTGGGCTGTGTGGGCCAGAGGAATCAGGGGTGGTATGGGGTGGGAAGATGATGACTTCAGCGTTAATTTATTAACAGAGTAATTTAATTATTTGAAAGGAAGAAGAGCTACTCTGTAAGACCTAGGTTACTATGGTAGCACATGGCTTCAATCCCTCCTGATTAATTTCCAGCAATTATAATAAAGGGTGAGCCTTCACTTAAATCTCTTGTCAAGACAGAGAAATAACATCAAGTGAATTATTCTAAGAAACAGTGTCTGACGCAGTCAATTTTAAAAGCTGGAGTTTGTTTTAGTCCCATACCTGGCTCGGAAATGGCAATACTGTGTCTGTACACTATGAGAGCCCCCTTTCCATATGCTTATGATAAAATGATTACTGTTGGCATCATTGGACCATCTGCTTCTGGAATTTCAGACTGTTAAGGTGAAACTGGCTTAGAGCTGCACCAAGGATACTAGAGACTTTTTCCTTTTTTATTCTACTAGTGTGCTCTTTGTGTTTATTTTAAGCTGCTGAAAGAGTAGAAAATATTCGCACTAAATTTTCAATGCCTATTTATTTGCTGTCTATATTTGTAACAGATTGTCAGATCCTGATAAGTGTTTACATCTTTGGTGCTGTGGGTAAGGTCATTTTCATTTTAAATGTTTTATTTATTATTCAAATTTTGCAACATCTCTAGAAATAAAACACCCACAATCCACAATATCAATATCTCTCTAATCAAATGTATTTTTTAATATTCTGGTCCAGTATTTTTTATACAAATATATGGCGTAGTACAATTTTGTGCTATTCTTTTTCACCTACTTATAAGAAATTGTTCTGTTTTTCCTCAGTTTTCATAATTATTACTTTATACCTGAGGTTTTTCTGAAGTAAAATTTCTGAATTCTTGGGGGAAATGCACTGTTTACTACAAGCTTGGCTGACTGGATCATCTCTTCTGAGTAAGGGCAAGACCTACCGCAACACTCCATCCTGCGGTACCCCTGACCTCTGAACATCCCGACACGACCTATGAGGACCAGGAAGACTATTTCTGTTAAATATACTTTCTATAATTGCTGTAGTTTCTTGAACAAACATGTATTGAGTGTTCTGTGGCAGGCTCCGTGCTGTCCATGAGTAAGAAGTGAACAATGCCAGCATGCAAGAACCCCGTCTTCTTGTTCATGCGCTAGTGTGATTAAAGTTAGGGGTAGGGGTGATAAACAGGGTAGTCTGGGAGAATGCAAGAGGAACATGTAATGTAGTCTCAGGAGAGTGGGGGGCAATCCTTCACCTCACTCTCAGAAGCTAGATAAGGCCATGGTAACTGTGGATCTGAACCTGCATGCCCTGCTCTCCCTTTTCACTATGCTGATTATACCATTGACAAGCAAATAGAATGCATTTTGGGGTTTTCATTTTGTTACATTCCTATCACCTACCAGATTGCCCCTTCCGTTTCTCATGAGACCAATTCTTTAAAAAGGCCAGCGATTTAGTGTTCCATTACAGAAAGGCTTCTGACAAAAACCAGGCTTAGAGGATCTATTAAATATATTAAACCTGTTGGATCCAGAAGTAACAAAATATTTTAATTCAAACTTCAGTAGTTTGAAGTGGGTGATGATTGCATCTTTCCACACTTGATTTTAAGCAGGCATCTGAAAGGGTGATTGACACGGTCAACGGCCTTTTTCTTTTTTTTTTACTACAGCAGGTTCTTATTAGTCAGCAGTTTTATACACATCAATGTATACATGTCAATCCCAATCTCCCAATTCATCACACCATCACCCCACCCCCCCACCACTTTCCCCCCTTGGCGTCCATACGTTTGTTCTCTACATCTGCATCTCAATTTCTGCCCTGCAAACCGGTTCATCTGTACCATTCTTCCAGGTTCCACACATATGCATTAATATACAATATTTGTTTATCTCTTTCTGACTTACTTCACTCTGTATGACAGTCTCTAAATCCATCCACGTCTCAACAAATGAACCAATTTTGTTCCTTTTTATGGCTGAGTAATATTCCATTGTATATATGTACCACTTCTTCTTTATCCATTCGTCTGTTGATGGCCGTTTAGGTTGTTTCCATGACCTGGCTATTGTAAAAAGTGCTGCAATGAACATTGGGGTGCATGTGTTTTTTTGAATTATGGTTTTCTCTGGGTATATGCCCATTAGTGGGATTGCTGGATCATACGGTAATTCTATTTTTAGGTTTTCAAGGAACCTCCATACTGTTCTCCATAGTGTCTGTATCAATTTACATTCTCACCAACAGTGCAAGAGGGTTCCCTTTTCTCCACACCCTCTCCAGCATTTGTTGTTTGTAGATTTTCTGATGATGCTCATTCTAACTGGTGTGAGGAGATACCTCATTGTAGTTTTGATTTGCATTTCTCTAATAATTAGTGATGTTGAGCAGCTTTTCATATGCTTCTTGGCCATCTGTATGTCTTCTTTGGAAAAGTGTCTATATAGGTCTTCTGCCCATTTTTGGATTGGGTTGTTTGTTTTTTTAATATTGAGCTGCATGAGTTGTTTATATATTTGGGAGATTCATCCTTGGTCCGTTGATTCATTTGCAAATATTTTCTCCCACTCTGAGGGTTGTCTTTTCATCTTGTTTATGGTTTCCTTTGTTGTGCAAAAGCTTTTAAGTTTCATTAGGTCCCATTTGTTTATTTTTGTTTTTAATTCCATTACTCTAGGAGGTGGATCAAAAAAGATCTTGCTGTGATTTATGTCAAAGAGTGTTCTTCCTATGTTTTCCTCTAAGAGTTTTATAGTGTCTGGTCTTACATTTAGGTCTCTAATCCACTTTGAGTTTATTTTTGTGTATGGTGTTAGGGAGTGTTCTAATTTCATTCTTTTACATGTAGCTGTCCAGTTTTCCCAGCATCACTTATTGAAGAGACTGTCTTTTCTCTATCCTTGCCTCCTTTGTCATAGATTAGTTGACCATAGGTGTGTGGGTTAATCTCTGGGCTTTCTATCCTGTTCCATTGATCTATATTTCTGTTTTTGTGCCAGGAGCATATTGTCTTGATTACTGTAGCTTTGTAGTATAGTTTGAAGTCTGGGACCCTGATGCCTCCAGCTCTATTTCTTTCCTTCAAGACAGCTTTGGCTATTCGGGGTCTTTTGTGTCTCCATACAAATTTTAAGATTTTTTGTTCTAGTTCTGTAAAAAATGTCATTGGTAATTTGATAGGGATTGCATTGAATCTGTAGATTGCTTTGGGTAGTATAGTCATTTTCACAAAGTTGATTCTTCCAATCAAAGAACATGGTATATCTCTCCATCTGTTTGTTTCATCTTTAATTTCTTTCATCAGTGTCTTATAGTTTTCTGCATACAGGTCTTTTGTCTCCCCACGTAGGTTTATCCCTAGGAATTTTATTCTTTTTGTTACAATGGTAAATGGGAGTGTTTCCTTAATTTCTCTTTCAGATTTTTCATCATTAGTATATAGGAATGCACGAGATTTCTGTGCATTAATTTTGTATCCTGCAACTTTACCAAATTCATTGATTAGCTCTAGTACTTTTCTGGTGGCATCTTTAGGATTCTCTATATATAGTATCATGACATCTGCAAATAGTGACAGTTTTACTTCTTCTTTTCCAATTTGTATTCCTTTTATTTCTTTTTCTTCTCTGATTGCCATGGCTAGGACTTCCAAAAGTGTGTTGAATAATAGTGGTGAGAGTGGACATCCTTGTCTTGTTCCTGATCTTAGAGGAAATGCTTTCAGTTTTTCACCATTGAGAATGATGTTTGCTGTGGGTTTGTCATATATGGACTTTATTATGTTGAGGTAGGTTCCTTCTGTGCCCACTTTCTGGAGAATTTTTATCAGAAATGGGTGTTGAATTTTGTCAAAAGCTTTTTCTGCTTCTATTGAGAGGATCATATGGTTTTTATTCTTCAGTTTGTTAATATGGTGTATCACATTGATTGATTTGCATATATTGAAGAATCCTTGCATCCCTTGGATAAATCCCATTGATCATGGTGTATGATCCTTTCAATGTGTTGCTGGATTCTGTTTGCTAATATTTTGTTGAGGATTTTTGCGTCTATATTCATCAGTGATATTGGTCTGTAATTTTCTTTTTTTTTTTTTTAATTTATTTATTTTTATTTATTTATGGCTGTGTTGGGTCTTCGTTTCTGTGCGAGGGCTTTCTCTAGTTGTGGCAAGTGGGGGCCACTCTTCATCGCGGTGCGCGGGCCTCTCACCATCGCGGCCTCTCTTGTTGCGGAGCACAGGCTCCAGACGCGCAGGCTCAGTAATCGTGGCTCACGGGCCCAGTTGCTCCGCGGCATGTGGGATCTTCCCAGACCAGGGCTCGAACCCGCGTCCCCTGCATTAGCAGGCAGACTCTCAACCACTGCGCCACCAGGGAAGGCCCTGTAATTTTCTTTTTTTGTAGTATCTTTCTCTGGTTTTGGAATCAACGAGATGGTGGCCTCATAGAATGAGTTTGGGAGTGTGTCTTCCTCTGTAATTTTTTGGAAGAGTTTGAGAAGGATGGATGTTAGCTCTTCTCTAAAGGTTTGATAGAATTCACCTGTGAATCCATCTGGTCCTGGATTTTTGTTTGTTGGAAGATTTTTTTTTTTTTTTTTTTTTTTTTTTAATTTATGGCTGTGTTGGGTCCTCGTTTCTGTGCGAGGGCCTTCTCCAGTTGCGGCAAGTGAGGGCCACTCTTCATCGCGGTGCGCGGGCCTCTCACCATCGCGGCCTCTCTTGTTGCGGAGCACAGGCTCCAGACGCGCAGGCTCAGCAATTGTGGCTCACGGGCTCAGTTGCTCCGCGGCACGTGGGATCCTCCCAGACCAGGGCTCGAACCCGTGTCCCCCGCATTGGCAGGCAGATTCCCAAACACTGCACCACCAGGGAAGCCCTGTTGGAAGATTTTTAATCACAGTTTCAATTTCATTACTTGTGATTGGTCTGTTCATATTTTCTCTTTCTTCCTGGTTCAGTCTTGGAAGGTTATACCTTTCTAAGAATTTGTCCATTTCTTCCAGGTTGTCCATTTTATTGGCATAGAATTGCTTGTAGTTGTCTCTTAGGATGCTTTGTATTTCTGTGGTGTCTGTGGTAACTTCTCCGTTTTCATTTCTAATTTTATTGATTTCAGTCCTCTCCCTCTTTTCTTGATGAGTCTGGCTAATGGTTTATCAATATTGTTGATCTTCTCAAAGAACCAGTTTTTAGTTTTATTGATCTTTGCTCTTGTTTTCTTTGTTTCTATTTCATTTATTTCTGCTCTGATTTTTATTATTTCTTTCCTTCTGCTAACTTTGGGTTTTGTTTGTTCTTCTTTCTCTAGTTCCTTTAGGTGTCAGGTTAGATTGTTTATTTGAGATTTTTCTTGTTTCTTGAGGTAAGCTTGCATAGCTATAAACTTCTCTCTTAGAACTGCTTTTGCTGCATCCCATAGGTTTTGGATCATCGCGTTTTCATTGTCATTTGTCTCTAGGTATTTTTTGATTTCCACTTTGATTTCTTCAGTGATCTCTTGGTTATTTAGTAACATATTGTTTAGCCTCCATGTGTCTGTGCTTTTTACATTTTTTTCCTTGTAATTCATTTCTAATCTCATAACGTTGTGGTCAGAAAAGATGCTTGATATGATTTAAATTTTCTTAAATTTACTGAGGCTTGATTTGTGACCCAAGATGTGATCTATCCTGGAGAATGTCCCATGTGCACTTGAGAAGAAAGTGTAATCTGCTGTTTTTGGATGGAATGTGCTATAAATATCAATTAAATCTATCTGGTCTATTGTGTCATTCAAAGCTTCTGTTTCCTTATTTATTTTCATTTTGGATGTTCTGTCCATTGGTGTAAGTGATGTGTTAAAGTTCCCCACTATTATTGTCTTACTGTTGATTTCCTCTTCTATAGCTGTTAGCAGTTGCCTTATGTATTGAGGTGCTCCTTTGTTGTGTGCATATGTATTTATAATTGTTATATCTTCTTCTTGTGTTGATCCCTTGATCATTATGTAGTCTCCTTCCTTGTCTGTTTTAACATTCTTTATTTTAAAGTCCATTTTACCTGATATGGGTATTGATACTCCAGCTTTCTTTTGATTTCCATTTGCATGGAATATCTTTTTCCATCTCCTCACTTTCAGTCTGTATGTGTCCCTAGGTCTGAAGTGGGTCTCTTGTAGACAGTATATATATGGGTCTTGTTTTCATATCCATTCAGTGAGCCTCTGTCTTTTGGTTGGGGCATTTAATCCATTCACGTTTAAGGTAATTATCGATATGTATGTTCCTATGACCATTTTCTTAATTGTTTTTGGTTTGTCCTTTTCTACTCTTGTGTTTCCCACTTAGGGAAGTTCCTTTAGCATTTGTTGTAGAGCTGGTTTGGTGGTTCTGAATTCTCTTAGCTTTTGCTTGTCTGTAAAACTTTTGATTTCTCCATCGAATCTGAATGAGATCCTTGCCAGGTAGAGTAATCTTGGTTGTAGGTTCTTCCCTTTCACCACTTTAAGTATATCATGCCACTCCCTTCTGGCTTGTAGAGTTTCTGCTGAGAAATCAGTTGTTAACCTTATGGGAGGTCCCTTGTATGTTATTTGTCATTTTTCCCTTGCTGCTTTCAAGAATTTTTCTTTGTCTTTAATTTTTGCCAATTTGATTACTATGTGACTCAGCATGTTTCTCCTTGGATTTATCCTGTATGGGACTCTCTTGCTTCCTGGACTTTGGTGGCTATTTCCTTTCCCGTGTTAGGGAAGTTTTCGACTAATCTCTTCAAATATTTTCTCTGGTCCTTTCTCTCTTCTCCTTCTGGAACCCCTATAATGCGAATGTTGTTCCATTTAATGTGGTCTCAGAGGTCTCTTAGGCTGTCTTCATTTCTCTTCATTCTTTTTTCTTTATTCTGTTCTGTCACAGTGAATTCCACCATTCTGTCTTCCAGGTCACTTATCCGTTCTCCTGCCTCAGTTATTCTGATATTGATTCCTTCTAGTGTATTTTTCATTTCATTTATTGTATTGTTCATCTCTGTTTGTTTTTTCTTTATTTCTTCTAGGTCTTTGTTAAATATTTCTTGCATCTTCTCGATCTTTGCCTCCATTCTTTTTCCGAGGTCCTGGATCATCTTCACTATCATTATTCTGAATTCTTTTTCTGGATTGTTATCTATCTCCACTTCATTTAGTTTTTCTGGGGTTTTATCTTGTTCCTTTATCTGGTACATAGCCATCTGCCTTTTCATCTTGTCTATCTTTCTGTGAATGTGGTTTTCATTCCACAGGCTGCAGGATTGTAGTTCTTCTTGCTTCTGCTGTCTGCCCTCTGGTGGATGAGGCTATCTAAGAGGCCTGTGCAAGTTTCCTGATGGGAGGGATTGGTGGTGGGTAGAGCTGGCTGTTGCTCTGGTGGACAGAGCTCAGTTAAACTTTAAACTGCTTGACTGCTGGTGGGTGGGCCTGGGTTCCCTCCCTGTTGGTTGTTTGGCCTGAGACAACCCAACACTTGAGTCTACCCAGGTTCTTTGGTGGGGCTAATGACGGACTCTGGGAGTGCTTACGCCAAGGAGTACTTCCCAGAACTTCTGCTGCCAGTGTCCTTGTCATCATGGTGAGACAGAGCCACCCCCCGCCTCTGCAGGAGACCCTCCAACACTAGTAGGTAGGTCTGTTTCAGTCTCCCCTGGGGTCACTGCTCCTTCCCCTGGGTCCCAGTACGCATACTACTTTGTTTGTGCCCTCCAAGAGTGGAGTCTTTGTTTCCCCCAGTCCTGTCGAAGTCCTGCAATCAAATCCTGCTAGCCTTCAAAGTCTTATTCTCTAGGAATCCTTCTCCCATTGCTGGACCCCCAGTTTGGGAAGCCTGATGTGGGCTCAGAATGTTCACTCCAGTGGGTGGACTTCTGTGGTATAAGTGTTCTCCAGTTTGTGAGTCACCCACCCAACAGTTACCGGATTTGATTTGATTGTGATTGCGCCCCTCTTACTGTCTCATCGTGGCTTCTTCTTTGTCTTTGGATGTGGGGTATCTTTTTTGGTGAGTTCCAGTGTCTTCCTGTTCATGATTGTTCAGCAGTTAGATGTGATTCTGGTGTTCTCGCAAGAGAGATTAAGAGCATTTCCTTCTACTCCACCATCTTGAACCAATCCACATTAGATATTTTGTGGAAACATAATTCACAGCAAGGCTTTGTGGTCCTAGAATCTACTTATAACCACCACACTCTGCTACCTCTCTGGAGATGCCAGACATAGCTCTCTTAAGCTTCATTCAGTCCGGGCATCTGTTCTTTATGAAAACACCTTCCACCTGACATTTTCTTTCTTCACCTTGATTGGTAATTCACCAATAATTCATGTTCCCTTGGGCACAACTCTTGGGATCAACATAATCCTCAGGCATCTGGAAATAAGAAGACTAAACATGTCAGGAAAACACAGGCAACCACAAGCAGACTGGCACAGTCTCAGAGTCCATGAGAGCCAGCTGACAATCTGACATGATTGCTCTGAGTCACTATTGCCAATTCTCTCAACTGCCTTATGAAAAACCTTTTCAGAAACTGGAATATTTACACACAGGTATTCAGAATGCTTGGTCTTATCATCTATTAAAGCATGTCCATCAGGCTCTAGAGCAGATGCCTCTGGTGCCCCAGTTACAGCCCCTTAACCCACGTCTAATTTCAGCTACAGGCCCTGTTTCAATTAACTCCATGTTGACAGCCTCCCATCTTGAGTGCTTGGTGCATTTTCATACTTGGTGCTGCACAGCCTTCCTGAAGCCAGGGTGTCTGCTTTTCCTTCTCCCCAGGCTATTCTCCTGGCATCCTCACTTTCCTTTCCTAGGATCAATTTCCACCAAAACCTACTGCCATCCAAGTCCTAGTCTCAGGCTCTGCTTTCAGGAGGAACTAAAACTCAGATAGCTCTCAACTTAGAATTTCAGTGTTTGCCTACTTGTATGAAAACAATGAAATTATAAAATGATTTATTTAGTGTATTTAGGTTCAGAGATCTTCATAGCTTCAGCCTGGCCTTACCCAAATTTATCTGACTATATAGGTTATTAATATGCTTGACTTTGGATTTACTTGAATTCATAGGAAGAAAACCTGTTTGTCTTGTTTCTTTTCTAATCTCACCATAGACTCTTCCTCTCTTTATGTAGTTGGACGCATGGAGCTAATATTAGTTAGGGCTTTTATGAACTAAAATCATCTTGGCTTAAAAAAAAATAAGTGGAAATAGTAGTGAAGTTGTGGTCATTGAATCTGACACTTTATAGTAAGTGATTCTTAGGCTGAACTTTGGCTTTCATAAGGCAACTACTATACACTCTGTTACAATTTATGGAAATGGATTCAAAGTGAATGTTCACGCACCATTCTCTAGGGATGATATGAAAGCTATCTGAAGTTCAAAGGCTATAGTACTCAATACAAATCTGAAATTTCTAAGCGTTCTTTGTAACATTTATATCTGCTACGGCTGGTCTTTAAGTAAAAAGGGAATATAGATAAGAAGTTACTTATATGGTCATAGTAAGTTATTTTTCATCAAGGACATCTTTGAACCTGAACTCTGTGATATATAAATGAGATTGAATTTCTTTGCCCTTCACATCTCTGGAGGGCTCTTTCTTTTTACCTGATTCCCATATAACTTAACTGCCAGGAATTCCCAATCCCACCATAAACTCAGGGAAGTTCCACATTAGACTAGTTAATGCATCCAATGACTTCTGACATGTTTTAGATGATACACTTAAGGTGCATGGAGCCTGTTAAATACTGTCTCCAGAAGTCCCATTTAGATGATTTCATTGTAGGCACTAGGTGACTGATTCAGTAGAATTCAATCCAAGTTTTCCATGCCAGGTTAGTCTATTGTACACCCTGATTCAGAAAGTATTGCACAGAATAACTGGGTATGGGTTAAGGATAGGCTTCATTGGTAAAGCAGAAATTCATATAAATCGAGGGTAAGCAGGAGAAAAAAAATGTCTCTTTCTACTCTACATCTCCTCCTCATCTCACAGTGAGGTAGCTGAAACCAGGGCTCTATGCATCCTTACTTGTGGGTCTGTTCCGTGGGATGAGACCTCCCTTCTCATAGCAATCACTATGTGCAAACACAATAGCAACCTTGTTGGAGAGGGGGTGGGGTAGACTGCTTGATGTAAGAAGTCTGTGTTTGGGCTACTGAGTTTTACAGTAAGAGCCCGTAGCTTCACAACACCTAACCAGAGGCCTGTTCTGAGGATTACTTTCTCCTTGTGATCTGTTTTTCTTGCCTTTACATATGTGTTATAATTTTTTGTTGAAAGCTGGGCATCTTGTATAGGGGAAGAGATACTGAAGTAAATATGTTTTATGCCTGGAGATGAGTGTACCTTACCTTCTGCTAGACCTTTAGTATGGACATGTGTGTTAATCTTTACAGGAGTTAGTCTGGATTTGAGGTTTTTTGGTTGCTATGGTTACCAGAGACTTCAACTTTTTCCAATGATACCTATGTTCAGGCTGTGGGCTGCTTTGTAAGAGATTATTTTCTCAATATCTGCTTACTCTTTGTGTCTTCCCTTTGGACTGTGTTCTAGAGAGAATCTGTCTCTTGCCATTCTCCCCACTGTGTTCCACTGTTATTCTTAATTCATGTTTGTTAGCCTGCTGGTAGAGGTTAGAACAGGGGAGGATTCTCTGATGTTCCAATTATGTCTATGGCTCCTGCAATCACTGTTTACTTGTGTTTCAGGGGTTTTGTGTTCACAAGTGTTCCTGACTCTCCTCCAGACCTAGTCCCGGGTTTGTCATGTATTCCTATCCCTTCCACAATGCTTGAGCTTTTTCCCTTTTATTCCCTTTCTCCAGCTTCACTGAGCTTCTACCAGTGCTCTAATACTATAGTTTTTTTTTGCTCTTACCCATGTAGATTAAGGCTTTTGTTCAATAAGGGGGATGAGAGAAGTTGTTCTGGGAAATGTTACATCAGTGGTTGCTGTTTTCCTTCCTCAGCCAACACCAGGAGGGAAGCTCTTCCAGAATTCTCCCATATTTTCCCTTTGAGTGTTTTATGGGGTTCATAGAAGATAAGCTTGCAAGTGAGTGTTAATCCCCCTGTACCTGTGGCTCCCAGGGCTTCATACTTCATACCTGTAACCCACAAATGACCTTTAGTTTTCAGTTAAAATTTTACCTGAGTTGTTCTTCCCAGTTAACATGGTGTTTGGGCCTATGTGCTCCAGGTAAAAAATGCTTAGGTCCTGTTTCTCCTGCAGATGGCTATCCTTCTCCAGATTTTTGGTTAGTTGTTTGATCATTGACATCAGTTTCTCTAATGTGATCAAAACAAGTTGTTAATTAGAAGTTTGTCCAGCTTTTTTTGTGTTACAAGTGTAGGAGTAATGCAGTTTTCAGCTTTTCATAGCTCTGAGCTAAAACTAGAATCACCAATGTCTGTTGGAAAGTAGAGCTTAAAAGTTTTCCAAGTTCAGGGACTTCCCTGGTGGCACAGTGGTTAAGAATCCTCCTGCTAATGCAGGGGACATGGGTTCAAGCCCCGGACTGGGAAGATCCCACATGCTGTGGAGCAACTAAGCCCGTGCGCCACAACTACTGAGCCTGCTCTCTGGAGCCCGCAAGCCACGACTACTGAAGCCAGCATGCCTAGAGCCCATGCTCTGCAACAAAGAGAAGCCACCACAATGAGAAGCCCATGCACCGCAACGAAGAGTAACCCCCGCTCGCAGCAAAAAGAGAAAGCCTGCGCGTGCAGCAACGAAGACCTCACGCATCCAAAAATAAATTAATTAAATTTAAAAAACAAGTTTCCCAAATTCAGGACTGGAAGACTCAACATAGAAAAGTTGTCAATTATTCCCAAATTGATCTATAGATTTATGTAATTTCTATTAAAATCCCAGTAAGGACTTTATTCTAAAATTTTTATGGAAAGACAAAATACCTAGAATACAGCTAAAACAATTTTGAAAAAGAAGAAAAAAAGTAAAAGGAATCACTCTACACAATGTTAAGGCTTACTATTTAGCTACATTATTCAAGATATTGTGGTATTGGCAGAGGGATAGACACATAGATCAATAAAACAGAATAGAGAACTCAGACCCACACAAATATCCCCAGCTGAGTCTTGTTTTGTTTTTTAACAAAGACACAAAAGCAATTCAATAAACTAAGGATAGCCTTTTCAAGAAGTGACACCGGAGCAATCAGATATTCATAGGCAAAAAAATGAACCTCTTCCTAAATGTCATGCCTTATACAAAAATTAACTCAAAATCAATCATGGGCTAAAATGTAAAATGCAAAACTAAAAATGTTAGAAAAAAATAGGATAATCTTCAGGCCCTAAGGCTAGCCAGAGAATTTCTATACCTGACACCAAAGAACAATCTATTAAATAAAAATTGACAAATTGGATCTAGTCAAAATAAAACTTTTGTTCCAGGAAAGAAGTTGTGAAGAGGATGAAGAAATAAATTACAGACTCAAAGAAAATATTTTAAAAATTACATATCCAATGAAGACCTTGTATCTAGGCTATAAATAATTCCAAAAACTCAACAGTTAAAAAAATTCTGTTAGAAAATGGGTAAAAGAAATGAACAGACATTTCACTAAACAGCCTGCAAACAAATAAGCACGTATTGATACAAAGGTGTTCAACATTATTAGCCATTAGGTAAATGCAAATTAAAATCACAATGAGCTATCACTACACATCAGTTAGATGGCTAAAATGAAAAAGTGTAATGATATCAAATGACACCAAATGCAAGAATTTGGAGAAACTGGATCACTCATACAATACTGATGGAAATGTAAAATGATACGGTCATTTTAGACAATAGTTCCACAGTTTCTTATAAAACTAAACATGCATTTACCATATGATTCAGCAATTTTATTCTAAGGCATTTATCTCAAAGAAATGAAAGCTTATATTCATACAAAAACCTGTATTTGAATGTTCATAGCAGCTTTACTCATAATAGCCAAAAGTAGGAGGAATTTCAATGCCCTTCAACCTGTGAACACTTAAACTGGAGTATATCCATTCCATGGGATAGTATGCAGCAATAACAAGGAATGAATTATTGACATATGCAACAACCTGGATCATTTCCAAAGGATTATGCTGAAAGAAAAAAAGCCAGTCTCAAAGGTTATATACTGTGTGATTCCATTCATATACCATTATTGAAACTAAAAAACTATAGAGATGAAGAACATGTTAGTAGTTGCCAAGTATTAGGAATGGGTGTGGGAGGCTGGTGTGGCCGTAAAATAATAGCAGGAGGGAGACTTGTGTGATGGAACAATTTCATATCTTGATTGTGGTGGTGGGTACACAAAGCTACACATGTAACAAAATTGTATGGGGCTATATGCATATGCTCACGTGCATGCAGACACACACATACACACACAGAAATGGGTGCATGTTGAAATCTGAATAAGATTGGTGGATTGTGCCAGGGTCAGTTTCCTGGTTTTGATATTGTGCTATAGATATGTAAGGTGCTGTTATTGACAGAAGTTAGGTCAAGTGTGCCCAGGGCCTCTTTGTACACTGTTCTTTTTTTTGTAACTTCCTTTGAATCTCTAATTATTCAAAATAAATACTTTAAGAGAGGGTCAACACAGATTATATAGATTATTCTTTTCCAACCCATGCACTTTATGTATAATTTTAATCATGAAACAAATAATCTAAAAGTTCATTTGCATTGAAAAGATAGAAAGACTCAAAGATGAAGTAGGTTTATTACAGTATAAATAGCCATATAACATATTTTACACCAAGGAAAATTATTCAAACAATCAAAACGTGTAGAAAATTCAAAAGAAACATTCCTGAAGGGTTAATTGGTAGATTTGAGTACTTCAGCTAAAAGAAACCTTTAATGATAGCCAAATTAAAATAAACATCTAAAGTATTTTCAAATCTACCTCTGGGTTTATAAAGGTGTTAAATACTTTGTAAGCTAAGCAGCTGGTTAGAACATGTGGAGAAAATAAAGACATTAAGAAACAAAAATAAGGCAAATGTTTAAAAATACTATTGATAATGTACAAAGATTAGGTAAAATATAATTCCACTTAACACTTGATTTCCTGCTCCTGATAATCTCTAAATAATATTGTCTCTCCAAAGAGACTGAACATTTCTTGAAAATGAGTCCATAGCTTTTATTGATACATATACTTTACATGAACTAAAAAATTCAAACTCCTATTTATTAAAACCTTACTAAATAACAGATGCTTTTGCTTATTATTGAATGTAATTTTTTAAACAGTTCTGTAAGGTCATCATTAGTATCCCTGTTGTGCAAATAAGAGAGCTGAGACTCAGAGAGGTTAGATGCTTTGCCCAATGTCACACAGCTACTAAGTAGTAGATTCAGGATTCAAACCCTAGTCTGATTCAGAAGGGAATGTTCTTTTTACTACACCACCACCTTTTTTCTGTCATTTACCATAGAACCCTTCACAGTGGTGGTCAGATAGAAAGCTCTCAGTGGTATTTGTTGGTTAATGAGTACTGTGAATTTAATCTTCAGGTGCATTAGTTCAATAACTTGAGCTCCCTGGCCTAGAATTCTTATCCACTGCCATACTAACAATGAGTACACATGAATCAGGGCATTTTTTCAAAGCACGCCAATGCTATAATCTGTGGGTCATCTGTGATCTCCACATTCTGGGATTTTCTTACAGGAGACAGTTCTCTAATAACCAATGCAAATTGGAACTCTTTCTACCAGAGACAGATATAAAGCCACAGGATCCTTTTTGGGCATGGTTTTCCCTATGATGAGCCATCCTGCAAGCTTCTGGTGCTTGATAGCATAAGAACTAATCCGACATCTAATTGAAAATGATTGAGCACTCACAGTGCCAGCCTAATTGCAGACTAAGGCTGTTTCTTCCCTGTTTGTGAAAGGGCCAATACTGAGCAGTGACTCAGAGGCAACAGGGCAAGGGTTACTAGGGTGAGCAATTACTGTGGTAGGGAAGGGTCTCCTCTGTGTTTCTACGTAAGCACAACATCAACTTTCTAACTGAACTGACTGTGTGATCATTGAATCACTGACAGGTTCCCACTAACTGACTTGATTGAACTGTCATTTCAGTAGGACCACTTAACTGGCTATGTTGTGGGCACATTTGTGGTCCCTAAGTACCACCCTTCTCAAATGTAGACCCATCTCTGGGGATCTGCACCACTGACAGTTGGCCATCCCCTGCAGTGTCTGTTGTATGTGCATTTAAGAACAACACATTTAGCACATGCCTTCCCACAAAGAGAGTTTTATATTAATGGCTTTGAATGAAGAATGGATAGTCCAAAAAAGTTAAGAGCTTAAAAAAAAAAAAAAAAAGAGTTAAGAGGATAAAGAAATCACTCCACTTCAGTAATTCAATTCAGCAAATATTAAATGCCTAATATGTACCAGGCAGACTACTACCAGCTCAAGATACAGGTTTGCAAAAGACAGATGTGAATACTTTACTCACAGAGTTTATATTCTCCTTACCAAGGTGTACTTTCTCTCTTCTCCTTCTAGTTTACCTTTGATTCTCCCCCAGGACTGAAATTTATGGGAGAGACCCTCCAAAGAACAGAGTAGGGTCTAAATGGGGAGCCCATATTGCATAGCCGTTCAGCCTACCCATCTTAGACTCAAAGCAGATGTGGCTTTGAAATGTGACTTATCTCTCATTTATAAGTTCTGTGATTTTAGGCAAGTATCTCAAGCCCTCTGAGTTTTAGCCTTCTTATATATAAAATGAAGAGTATGATGCTAATTTTAAAATTAATAGCTCAAAGAGTAGAAATGAGGGTTATAAAAGAGTGTACAATTGAAGTGCTTAGCCCAGCGTCTGTATATCTAGTAATTATTCAATAAATATTAATGATTATTAGGTACAGATGATTCCTCCCTGTGTGCTTTGGCACAATAAGAGTGTTTGTGTAAAGCCTCATTCTACTGCTCTCCGTTGCCTCTGTGTTGCATAGCAGTGTTCTTCCTCCAACACTCCCTACTGTGCAAGCTGAGAACCAAGTGCAGGCAATGATTACAGAAAATAGGAGCGAATTGTTCAATATTTATGTGCTTTAACTAACAGTGTCCTCTTCTGAAGCTCTTGTGCAGTTTGAAGCAAAAATGAGTGATGGGGGTGGAGAATCAAATGTTTCTCTCTTTCATCCTTAATTAAATATTAAAGACAAAGATTAACTGATGCCAAGGGATGGCTGCTTTTGGCCTGAGCTCCCAGTGTTACCAAAAAAAAAAAGGAAATCAAAGGTTTGAAAAATGGTGCTGATTAGGAAGTTGAATCATCTACATTTCAAGGGTCTGTGAACATCCAGATCTCAGTGATTCCTTGGGTGGAGAAGTTCTCCTTTTAGTTTATATTTAATCTTGCTGAGTAAATACTTATAAGTTTGGAGGTATTGCAATTTCTTTTTCAATAGTTTTATTGAGGCATAATTGAGAAAGTAAACTTCATGTATTTAAATTGCACAATATGATAAGTTTGGACATATGTATACATCCTTGAAATAATCACCATGCTCAAGATAATGAACACATACAGCATCAGAAACTATTTCCCTGGGCCCCCATTAAGGTCATCCTTCCCTCCCCTGTCCCCCACCCTCAGGCACCCACTCACTAACCTATTTTCTGAAAGACTAGTTTGTACTTTTCAGATTTTAAATAAGTGGGATCATAAACTATGTACATATCTGGCTTTTAAAAGTCCAATGTTATTATTTTGAGAATCATCCATGTTGTTGAGTGTATCAACAGTTCATTGCTTTTTTGTTCTTACTTCTCTTGCAAAATATTTTTTATTTTTATTTTATTTATTTTTATTTTAATGTATTATAGTTGATTTACAATGTTGTGTTAGTTTCAGGTATACAGCAAAGTGATTCAGTTATACATATATTCAATAGTTCATTGCTTTTTGATGCTACATAAAATCCCATTGGGTGGATATACTGTAATTGATATTTACCTGTTAATGGATATTTGGGGTGTTTCTAGTTTTTGGCTATTACAAATAAAACTGATTTGAACATGCACACACAGTCGTAAAATGGAGATATGCTTTAATTTCCATTGGGTAAATTCTTGGGAGTAGAATGGCTAGATCATAAATTGTGTGTTTAGCTTTATAAGAAATGGCCAAACTGTTTTCCAAATTGAATGTATCATTTTACATTCACACCGCTGGTGTATGGGAGTTCTAGTTCCTCTTCATCCTCAGCAAACTTTGTATGATCTGTCTTTTAGCTATTTTAATGTGTGTAGTTGTATCTCGTGATTTTAATTTGCATTTCCCTGTGGCTAATGATGCTGAGCATCTTTTCAAGTGTTTACTGGCCATTAGTATAATCTGCTTTGCTGAAATGTCTGATCATATCATTTGCTTATAATATTACTGAGTTGTTTTTTTTCTTATGGTTGTGTTTTAAGAATTCTCTATATAATTTTAGAATACAAGTTCTCTATCAGATATGTGATTTCCAAATATTACCCCCCATATATAGATTGTCTTTTCATTCTCTCAACAGAGTTTTTCACGAGTAAATTTTTAGTTTAATAAAGTGCTACTTAACGATTATGGATTATGTTTTGTTGTTGTAACTAAAAACTTATCACCAAACCC
Source organism: Balaenoptera musculus (assembly GCF_009873245.2). Lineage (NCBI taxonomy): Eukaryota > Metazoa > Chordata > Mammalia > Artiodactyla > Balaenopteridae > Balaenoptera > Balaenoptera musculus. The sequence goes on along the minus strand of NC_045786.1, from coordinate 136,975,295 downwards.
AAGGTCACAAAATTTTTCCTATGTTCTCATCTAGAATTTATACTTTAAAATTTCCCATTTAGACATGTGATCCATTTTGAACCAATTTGTGTAAGATGTAAGATATATGTTGAGGGTTTTTGTTGTTGTTGTCTATTATGTCCAATTGTCACAGTATAATTTGTTGAAAAGACGATTCTTGATCTTTTCAATTAAGACTATTCTTAATTGAATTGGCTTTGCACCTTTGTCAAAAATAATTGATGATATCTGTGTGAATCTGTGTGAATCTATTTTGGGACTCTATATTCCTGTTCATTAATAGATATTTCTAAACATTCATCAATGCCACACTTTCCCTCTCTTTTTTTTATACTTTAAATGTCATACAATTTTGTCCATTATACCTTAATAAAGCTGAAAAGAAAAAAGAAAAAGAATTCACGAAAGAGAAAATTTTTAAAGTATTTGAAAATACGTTTAGTAATTAAATTATGATAGTAATTTAAAAAGCTAATGAGGTTTTACACATGAAAAGAAAAGGGAAGTTAGGACTGTAAGGCAGAGTATTTGAGTTCATCTTGACTCCATTAATGATATGCCTACATAAGTCTGGGTGTGTCATTTCTTTTTTTGTCCCTTCTTTCCCAAGTTCATTGTGAAAATCAAATGAGATAGAATATATAAAATGCTGAGAATTTTAAAATGCAGTATTACTGGGGTATTATTATAACTATTCTTTTTTTTTCTAGTTTTATTGAGATATAACTGATATACAGCACTGTATAAGTTTAAAGTGTACAGCATAATGATTTGGCATACATAGATCATGAGATGATTATCACAATAAGTTTAGTGATCATCCATCGCACATAGATACAAAATTAAGGAAAGACAAACATTTTTCCTTGTGATGAGAACACTTAGGGTTTACTCTCTTAACAACTTTCATGTATAACATAGACCAGGGCTAATTATATTTGTCATGTTGTAACAAGTATTGCTACCCCAGCTTTCATTTCATTTCAATTTGCATAGAATACCTTTTTCTATCACCTCATTCTGAATGATTTTAGATCACAAGTGAGTCTCTTGTAGGTACCATATATATGGGTCTTGTTTTTGTGTCCATTCAACCATTCCATGTCTTTTGACTGGAGCATTTAGTCCATTTACATTTAAAATAATTATTGATATGTATGTACTTATTGCCATTTGGTTAATTGGGGATATTTTTTTCTTTTTTCAAATTTTATTTTATTTATTTATTGTTAACGTTTTTATTGGAGTATAATTGCTTTACAATGGTGTGTTAGTTTCTGCTTTATAACGAAGTGAATCAGTTATATATATATCCCCATATCTCTTCCCTCTTGCATCTCCCTCCCTCCCACCGTCCTTATCCCACCCTTCCAGCTGGTCATGAAGCACAGAGCTGATCTCCCTGTGCTATGCGACTGCTTCCCACTAACTATTTTACATTTGGTAATGTATATATGTCCATATATACACTACCACTCTCTCACTTTGTCCCAGCTTATCCTTCCCCCTCCCTGTGTCCTCAACTCCATTTTCTAGTAGGTCTGCATCTTTATTCCGGTCTTGCCTCTAGGTTCTTCATGACCTTTTTTTTTTTTTTTTTTTTAAGATTCCATATATATGTGTTAGCATACAGTATATGTTTTTCTCTTTCTGACTTACTTCACTCTGTATGACAGACTCTAGGTCCATCCACCTCACTACAAATAACTCAATTTCGTTCCTTTAATAGCTGAGTAATATTCCATTGTATATATGTGCCACATCTTCTTTATCCATTCATCTGTCGATGGACACTTAGGTTACTTTCATGTCCTGGCCATTGTAAATAGAGCTGCAATGAACATTGTGCTACGTGACTCTTTTGGAATTATGGTTTTCTCAGGGTATATGCCCAGTAGTGGGATTGCTGGGTCATATGGTAGTTCTATTTTTACTTTTAAGGAACCTCCATACTGTTCTCCATAGTGGCTGTATCAATTTACATTCCCACCAACAGTGTATGAGGGTTCCCTTTTCTCCACACCCTCTCCAGCATTTATTGTTTGTAGATTTTTTAATGATGGCCATTCTGACCAGTGTGAGATGATATCTCATTGTAGTTTTGATTTGCATTTCTCTAATGATTAATGATGTTGAGCATTCTTTCATGTGTTTGTTGGCAATCTGTATATCTTCTTTGGAGAAATGTCTATTTAGGTCTTCTGCCCATTTGTGGATTGGGTTGTTTGTTTTATTGATCTTGAGCTGCATGAGCTGCTTGTAAATTTTAGAGATTAATCCTTTGTCAGTTGATTCATTTGCAAATATTTTCTCCCATTCTGAGGGTTGTCTTTTCGTCTTGTTTATGGTTTCCTTTGCTGTGCAAAAGCTTTTAAGTTTCATTAGGTCCCATTTGTTTATTTTTGTTTTTATTTCCATTACTCTAGGAGGTGGATCAAAAAAGATCTTGCTGTGATTTATGTCAAAGAGTGTTCTTCCTATGTTTTCCTCTAAGAGTTTTATAGTGTCAGGTCTTATATTTAGGTCTCTAATCCAATTTGATTTTATTTTTTTGTGTGGTGTTAGGGAGTGTTCGAATTTCATTGTTTTACATGTAGCTGTCCAGTTTTCCCAGCACCACTTATTGAAGAGAGACTGTCTTTTCTCCGTTGTATATCCTTGCCTCCTTTGTCACAGATTAGTTGACCATAGGTGCGTGGGTTTATCTCTGGGCCTTCTATCTTGTTGCATTGATCTATGTTTCTGTTTTTGTGCCAGTACCATATTGTCTTGATTACTGTAGCTTTGTAGTATAGTCTGAAGTCAGGGAGCCTGATTCGTCCAGCTCCATTTTTCTTTCTCAAGATTGCTTTGGCTATTCGGGGTCTTTTGTGTTTCCATACAAACTGTGAAATTTTTTGTTCTAAGTCTCTGAAAAATGCCAGTGGTAGTTTGATAGGGATTGCATTGAATCTCTAGATTGCTTTGGGTAGTATAGTCATTTTCACAATGTTGATTCTTCCAATCCAGGAACAGGGTGTATCTCTTCATCTATTTGTATCATCTTTAATTTCTTTCATCAGTGTCTTATAATTTTCTGCATACAGGTGTTTTGTCTCCTTAGGTAGGTTTATTCCTAGGTATTTTATTCTTTTTGTTGCAGTGGTAAATGGGAGTGCTTTCTTAATTTCACTTTCAGATTTTTCATCATTAGTGTATAGGAATACAAGAGATATCTGTGCATTAATTTTGTATCCTGCTACTTTACCAAATTCATTGATTAGCTCTAGTAGTTATCTGGTAGCATCTTCAGGATTCTCTATGTATAGTATCATTTCATCTGCAAACAGTGACAGTTTTACTTCTTCTTTTCTGATTTGGATTCCTTTTATTTCTTTTTCTTCTCTGATTGCTGTGGCTAAAACTTCCAAAACTTTGTTGAATAATAGTGGTGAGAGTGGGCAACCTTGTCTTGTTCCTGATCTTAGTGGAAATGGTTTCAGTTTTTCACCATTGAGGATGATGTTGGCTGTGGGTTTGTCATATATGGTGTTTATTATGTGCAGGTAAGTTCCCACTATGCCTACTTTCTGGAGGGTATTTATCATAAGTGGGTGTTGGATTTTGTGCGAAAGCTTTCTCTGCATCTATTGAGATGAACATATGGTTTTTCTCCTTCAATTTGTTTATATGGTGTATCACCTTGATTGATTTGTGTATATTGAAGAATCCTTGCATTCCTTGGATAAACCCCACTTGATCATGGTGTATGATCCTTTTAATGTGCTGTTGGATTCTGTTTCCTAGTATTTTGTTGATGATTTTTGCATCTATGTTCATCAGTGATATTGGTCTGTAGTTTGTTTTTTGTGTGACATTTTTGTCTGGTTTTGGTATCAGGGTGATGGTGGCCTCGTAGAATGAGTTTGGGAGCGTTCCTCCCTCTGCTATATTTGGGAAAAGTTTGAGAAGGATAGGTGTTAGCTCTTCTCTAAATGTTTGGTAGAATTCGCCTGTGAAGCCATTAGGTCCTGGGCTTTTGTTTGTTAGCAGATTTTTAGTCACAGTTTCAATTTCAGTGCTTGTGATTAGTCTGTTCATATTTTCTATTTCTTCCTGGTTCAGTCTCGGAAGGTTGTGCATTTCTAAGAATTTGTCCATTTCCTCCAGGTTGTCCATTTTATTGGCATATAGTTGCTTGTAGTACTCTCTCATGATCCTTTGTATTTCTGCAGTGTCAGTTGTTACTTCCCCTTTTTCATTTCTAATTCTATTGGCTTGAGTCTTCTCCCTTTTTTTCTTGATGATTCTGGTTAACGGTTTATCAATTTTGTTTATCTTCTCAAAGAACCAGCTTTTAGTTTTATTGATCTTAGCTACTGTGTCCTTCATTTCTTTTTCATTTATTTCTCATCTGATCTTTATAATTTCTTTCCTTCTGCTAATTTTGGGGATTTTTTGTTCTTCTTTCTCTAATTGCTTTAAGTGTAAGGTTAGGTTGTTTATTTGAGATGTTTCTTGTTTCTTAACGTAGGATTGTATTGCTCTAAACTTCCCTCAGAACTGCTTTTGCTACTTCCCATAGCTTTTGGGTCATCTAGCTTTCATTGTCATTTGTTTCTAAGTATATTTTGATTTCCACTTTGATTTCTTCAGTGATCTCTTGGTTATTTAGTAGTGTATTGTTTGGCCTCCATGCGTTTGTATTTTTTACAGATTTTTTTCCTGTAATTGATATCTAGTCTCATAGCGTTGTGGTCGGAAACGATACTTGATATGATTTTAATTTTCTTAAATTTACCAAGGCTTGACTTGTGACCCAAGATATGATCTATCCTGGAGAATGTTCCATAAGCACTTGAGAAGAAAGTGTATTCTGTTGTTTTTGGATGGAATGTCCTATAAATATCAATTAAGTCCATCTTGTTTAATGTATCATTTAAAGCTTGTGTTTCCTTATTTATTTTCATTTTGGATGATCCCTCCATTGGTGAAAGTGGGGTGTTAAAGTCCCCTACTGTGATTGTATTACTGTCGATTTCCCCTTTTATGGCTCTTAGTATTTGCCTTATGTATTGAGGTGCTCCTATGTTGGGTGCATAAATATTTACAATTGTTATATCTTCTTCTTGGATTGATCCCTTGATCATTATGTAGTGTCCTTCTTTGTCTCTTGTAATAATGTTTAATTTAAAGTCTATTTTGTCTGATATGAGAATTGCTACTCCAGCTTTCTTTTGATTTCCATTTGCATGGAAAAACTTTTCCCATCCCCTCACTTTCAGTCTGTATGTGTCCCTAGGTCTGAAGTGGGTCTCTTGTAGACAGCATATATATGGGTCTTGTTTTTGTATCCATTCAGCCAGTCTATGTCTTTTGGTTGGAGCATCCAATCCATTTACATTTAAAGTAATTATCTATATGTATGTTCCTATTACAATTTTCTTAATTGTTTTGGGTTTGTTTTTGTAGGTCTTTTCCTTCTCTTGTGTTTCCTGCCTAGAGAAGTTCCTTTAGCTTTTGTTGTAAAGCTGGTTTGGTGGTGCTGAATTCTCTTAGCTTTTGCTTGTCTGTAAATGTTTTAATTTCTCCATCAAATCTGAATGAGATCCTTGCTGGGTAGATTAATCTTGGTTGTAGGTTTTTCCCTTTCCTCACTTTAAATATGTTCTGCCACTCCCTTCTGGCTTGCAGAGTTTCTTCTGAAAGTTCAGCTGTTAACCTTATGAGGATTCCCTTGTATGTTAATTGTTGTTTTTCCCTTGCTGCTTTTACTATTTTTTCTTTGTATTTAATTTTTGATAGTTTGATTAATATATGTCCTGGCATGTGTCTCCTTGGATTTATCCTGTATGGGACTCTCTGCACTTCCTGGACTTGATTGACTATTTCCTTTCCCATATTAGGGAAGTTTTCAACTATAATCTCTTCAAATATTTTCTCATTCCCTTTCTTTTTCTCTTCTTCTTCTGGGACTCCTATAATTCGAATATTGTTGCATTTAATGTTGTTCCAGAGATCTCTAAGACTGTACTCAATTCCTTTCAGTCTTTTTTCTTTTTTCTGCTCTGGAGTAGTTATTTCCACCATTTTATCTTCCAGGTCACTTATCCGTTCTTCTGCCTCAGTTATTCTGCTATTGATCCCTTCTAGAGAATTTTTAATTACATTTATTGTGTTGTTCATCACTGTTTGTTTGCTCTTTAGTTCTTCTAGGTCCTTGTTAAACGTTTCTTGTATTTTCTCCATTCTATTTCCAAGATTTTGGATCATCTTTACTATCATTATTCTGAATTATTTTTTGGGTAGACTGCCTATTTCCTCTTCATTTGTTAGGTCTGGTGGGTCTTTACCTTGCTTCTTCATCTGCTGTGTGTTTCTCTGTCTTCTCATTTTGCTTAACTTACTGTGTTTGGGATCTCCTTTTCTCAGGCTGCAGGTTTGTAGTTCCTGTTGTTTTAGTTGCCTGCCCCCAGTGGCTAAGTTTGGCTCAGTGGGTTGTGTAGGCTTCCTGGTGGAGTGGACTAGTGCCTGTGTTCTGGTGGATGAGGCTGGATCTTGTGTTTCTGGTGGTCAGGTCCACATCTGGTGGTGTGTTTTGGGGTGTCTGTGACCTTATTATGATTTTAGGCAGCCTCTCTGCTAATGTGTGGAGTTGTGTTCCTGTGTTGCTAGTTGTTTGGCATCGGGTGTCCAGTACTGTAGCTTGCTGGTTGTTGAGTAGAGCTGGGTCTTGTCATTGAGATGCAGATCTCTGGGAGATTTTCACTGTTTGATATTACGTGGAGTTGAGAGGTCCCTGGTGGACCAGTGTCCTGAACTTGGCTCTCCCACCTCAGAGGCACAGCCCTGACATCTGGCTGGAGCATCAAGAGCCTTTCATCCACTCAGCTCAGAATTAAAGGGAGAAAAAATAGAATGAAAGAAATAAAATGATAAAATAAGATAAAATAAAAAAGTTATTAAAATAAAAAACAAAAACTAATTATTAAAAAAATTTTTTAAGTCATTAAAAAAAAGGAAGAAAGAAAGAACAACCAAACCAAAAAATAAATCCACCAATGATAACAAGCGCTGAAAACTATACTAAAAAGAAAAAAGAAAAAGAAAAAATAACGGACAGACAGAACCCTAGGACAAATGGTAAAAGTAAAGCTATACAGACAAAATCACACACAGAAACATACACATACACACTCACAGAAAGAGAAAAAGGGAAAAATATATATATATATCATTGCTCTCAAAGTCCACCTCCTCAATTTGGGATGATTCGTTGTCTATTCAGGTATTCCACAAATGCAGGCACATCAAGTTGACTGTGGAGATTTAATCCGCTGCTCCTGAGGCTCCTGGGACAGATTTCTCTTTCTCTTCTTTGTTCGCACAGCTCCTGGGGTTCACCTTTGGATTTGGCCCTGCCTGTGTGTGTAGGTCGCCTGAGGGCATCTCTTCTTCACTCAGAACGGGGTTAAAGGAGCAGCTGCTTTGGGGGCTCTGGCTCACTCAGGCCGTGGGGAGGGAGGGGTATGGTGTGCGGGGCGAGCCTGCGGCGGCAGAGGCCAGCCTGAGGTTGCACCAGCCTGAGGTGTACCATGTGTTCTCCTGGGGAAGTTGTCCCTGGATCACGGGACCCTGGCAGTGGCGGGCTGCACAGGCTCCCGGGAGGGGCGGTGTGGAGAGTGACCTGTGCTCGCACTCAGGCTTCTTGGTGGCGGCAGCAGCAGCCTTAGCGTCTCATGCCTGTCTCTGAGGTCCACGCTGATAGCTGCAGCTTGTGCCCGTGTCTGGAGCTCCTTTAAGCAGCGCTCTTATCCCCTCTCCTCACACACCAGGAAACAAAGAGGGAAGAAAAAGTCTCTTGCCTCTTCGGCAGCTCCAGATTTTCTCCCGGACTCCCTCCCGGCTAGCTGTGGTGCACTAACCTCTTCAGGCTGTGTTCATGCCGCCAACCCCAGTCCCGTCCCTGGGATCTGACCTTCGAAGCCCGAGCCTCAGCTCCCAGCCCCGCCCACCCTGGCGGGTGAGCAGACAAGCCTCTCGGGCTGGTGAGTGCTGGTCGGCACCAATCCTCTGTGCGGGAATCTCTCCGCTTTGCCCTCTGCACCCCCGTGGCTGCGCTGTCCTCCATGGCTTCGAAGCTCCCGCTTCTGCCACCTGCAGTCTCCACCAGTGAAGGGGCTTCCTAGTGTGTGGAAACCTTTCCTCCTTCACAGCTCCCTCTCACTGGTGCAGGTCCCATCCCTATTCTTTTGTCTCTGTTTTTTCTTTTTTCTTTTGCCCTACCCAGGTATGTGGGTAGTTTCTTGCCTTTTGGGAGGTCTGAGATCTTCTGCCAGCATTCAGTAGGTGTTCTGTAGGAGTTGTTCCACATGTAGATGTATTTCTGATGTATTTGTAGGGAGGAAGGTGATCTCCACGTCTTACTCTTCCACCATCTTGAAGCTCCTCCTGGGAATTAATTTTGTAATTCTTTTTTGTTCCATTCTTCTTCTGTTCTCTTCCCTTGTGTGTGTGGGTTTTTTTTATCTTTAGGGTTACATTTGGCTTCCTTTCTCTTTTGTGTGTATGTATCTATTATACATTTTTGCTTTGTTGTTACCATGAGATTTATATATAAACATAGACATGATATATAGATATATCTATACACAGAGATATAGATATTTATATACTTGATTATTTTAAGTTGCTGATTTCTTAAGTTGAAATGTATTTTAACAACCCTGCATTTTTACTCCTTCTGCAGCATTTACTGTTTTTGACATCATAATTTACATCTTTTTGTTTCATGTATCCCTTAACTACTTATTGTGGATATAGATGATTTTACTATTTCTTTTTTTTAAAAACTTCCTGCTAGTTGTATATGTGGTTGATCTACTACCTTTCCTGTATATTTTACCAACTTTACAAAAATCTTTACCAATGATATTTTTCCTTTCATAATTTTCATATTTCTAGTTGTGGCCTTTTCTTTTTCGCTTAGGTAAGTCCCTTTAACATTTATTGTAAAGCTGGTTTAGTGGTGATGAACTCTTTTAGTCTTTGCTTATCTGTAAAACTTTCCATCACTCCATTAAATTGGAATGAAAGCCTTGCTGGATAGAATATTCTTGGTTGTAGGTTTTCCCCTTTCAGCACTCTAAATACATTTTCCTACCCCCTTCTGGTCTGCAGAGTTTCTGCTGAAAAGTCAGCTGATAGACTTATGGGAGTTCCTTTGTATATAACTGTGACTTTTCCCTTGCTGCTTTTAATATTCTCTCTTTATCTTTAATTTTTGCCATTTTAATTACAATGTTTCTTGGTGTGGTCTTCTTTGGGTTGATACTGTTTGGGACTTTATGTTCTTCCTGGACCTGGATGTCTGTTTTCTTTTTCAGGTTAGGGAATTTTTCAACTATTAATGTCTTCAAATATGTGCTCTGGCCCTTTCTCTCTCTCTCTCTCTCTCTCTTCTGTCTGGGACCCCCATAATGAAATGTTAGTATGCTTGATGTTGTCATAGAAGTCTCTTAAGCTGTCCTCATCTCCTTTTATTCTTTTTTCTGTTCAACTTCAGTAATTTCCACTACTGTCTTCCAGCTCACTGATCATTCCTCTGTATCATCTAATCTACTGTTGAATCCTTCTAATGTATTTTTTATTTCAGTTATTGTATTCCTCAGATTTGTTTGGTTCTTCTTTATATTTTGTAACTCTTTGTTAAGCTTTTCATTCTGTTCATCCATTCTTCTCCTGAGTTTTTGGACCATCTTTATGACTATTACCTTGAACTCTTTATTGGGTAGATTGTTTATCTCAACTTCATTTAGCTTTTCTTCTGGGGTTTTATCTTGTTCCTTCATTTGGAACATATTTCTCTGTTGCCTCATTTCGCCTAATTCACTGTTTTTATTTCTGTCTATTTGGTAAGTTGGTCAAGTTTTCCAATCTTGGAGAAGCAACCTTATGCAGGAGATGTTCTGTGGGGCCCAATAGCACACCCTCATCTGGGGACCAGAGCTATATGCTCTAAGGGTGCCTTCTATGTGTGCTACTTGGGTCCTTTTTTTGTGGTGCACTGACTACTGTGGGCACACTGGTAGGTGTGGCTGGCCCCTGGTCTTGTTGGTTGCCAGGCCCTGCCTTGTGCAAAGGCTGCTGGTGGAAGGGGTTTGGTCCTGGCATAGCTGGCTGCACAGCTAGTGAAATCCAGGGTCTGATGCTATCCTGCTGTTGGGTCATGGTCATGAAGTAGCTTTCTTCCTAGCCCCAGGGGTCCTGTGGCTAGTTCTGGCCCAGTGATGTTTGGATCCAGGTCCCTACATGGTTGGCTGCAGGGCTGGGGGTCCCATAGTTAGTTGGCCTATTGGTGGCCCATTATGATCCAGGATCTGATGTTGCCCTGCTGGTAGATGGGACCAGATCCCAGGCCACTGGCTGAAGGACCAAGTTGTCCTGGGGCTGGTGTCCACCTACCAGTGTGCAGAGCTAGGTCCTGAGTCTCTGGCTTTAGGGGCCTGGATGTCCGGTATTTGGTGTTGAATTGCTGGTGGCTGGTACAGGGTAGTTTCAGAGCTGGTTCCCACCCACTGTTGGCCATAGCCAGGTACTGGGGTCTCTGGCTGCAGGGGACTTTTGGTGCTAGAGCTGGTCTTGGCCTGCTGGTAGGCCAGGCTAGGGCACAAATGGTTCTGCGGTAGGTGCTCTCATGCTGGTGGGTGGGCTGGGTCCTGATATGGCTGCTGTGGGGCCATGTTGGTCTGAGGGTTGGTATCCACCCACTGGTGGATAGGACCAGGGCCCAGGTGGACCTTAGGGCTGGTGTCCACCAACTGATGAGTGAGACCAGTCCCGGGACTAATGACCACCCACTGGTGGGCAGAGTTGAACAGCACACTCTCTTGATTATTGAAAGTCTGTATATTAAGTCTTGTAATAGATTATGGTTAGTCTTCCCATGTTGTTCTTCTTTTTTTTTTTTTTCCAGAATTGTATTGGATATCTAGTTCCTTTGCCTTTCCAAATAGATTTTAGAATCAGATTGTTGATGTCTACAAAAGAGTTTGCAGAGGTTGTGATCAGGATTGCATTTGATATTTTCTCAAATTGGGGAGGATTCACATATTAATAATGAGACTTCTCATCCATGAATAGGATACCTATTTCCATTTCTTTGGAAAATCTTTTCTTTCATCAGTGTCCTGTAGTGTTCATACAAATTGTATGCAAATTTGATTAGATTTATACTTAAGTATTTAATTTTATTTTGTGCTTGTATTGCTGATTATTAATTTAGATCCACATGGTGGTTTTTAAATTTTAAAATTTGTTACAGTTTTCCATTGCAGCTACATAGGAATATGACCTTGTGTCCTGTATTCTTGCTAAATTCACTTATAGGTTCTAGGAGATTTCTTGTAGCTTCTTTGAAATTTTTGAAGTAGAAAATCACATTATCTAAAAATAAAGAGACTTTTATTTCTTCCTTTTTTTTAAAATTAATTTATTTTTTGGCTATGCTGGGTTTTCATTGCTGGGTGCAGGCTTTCTCTAGTTGCGGCGAGCAGGAGCTGCTCTTTGTTGCGGTGCACAAACTTACTGTGGTGGCTTCTCTTGTTGTGGAGCACGGGCTTTAGGCACGCGGGCTCCAGTAGTTGTGGCGTGCAGGCTCAGTAGTTGTGGCTCGTGAGCTCTAGAGCACAGGCTCAGTAGTTGTGGTGCACGGGCTTCGTTGCTCCGTGGCATGTGGGATCATCCCTGACCAGGGCTTGAACCCCTGTCCTCTGCCTTGGCAGGCAGATTCTTAGCCACTGTGCCACCCGGGAAGTCCCTCTTCCTTTCTAATCTGTATGCATTTTGTTTATTGTCTTGTTGCCTGTGAGGACTTTTTATACAGTATCAAAGAATATTGGTGAAAACAAACATCCTTACCTTTTCCTAAACTTAGGGGGAAACATTCAGCATCTAACCATTCAATACGATATTATCTGTAGGATTTTTATTTTTAGCCACTTTTAGTGTAGGGAGATTTACTTGTATTCTTATTTTCCTGAAAGATTTTATTAAGAAAGAACTAAGAATTTTTTTAAAAATGCTTTTTCTGCATCTACTGATATCATTATGTGGTTTCTTTACTTAATCTGCTAATATAGTGATACTTTTACTTTTTAGAATATGGAAAATTTTAGAATTTGCATTTTTGGGATGAATCCCACTTCATCATGATGCTCTATCCTTTTTATATAATGTTGTCTCTGATTGGCTAGTAGGTTGTTGAGACTCATTGTGTCTGAGTTACTGAAAGATATTGGCTATTAATTTAATTTTCTTATAATGTCTTAGGCTTTAGTACCAGGATGATGCTGGGTTGATAAAATGAGGAAGTGTTCTTTCTTATTTTAAGGAAGTCATTTGTAGAATTGATATTCTTGCTTAAATGCTTGAAAGAATGTGTCAGTGAAACCATCTGTGCCTGTAGTTTTCTTTTTTGGAAGATACATAACTTTACATTCAATTTATTTCATTCTGTACGTGACTATGGGTTATTTATTTCTTCTTGAGTGCATTCAGACAGACTAGAAATGGTCTAGTTCATCTAAATTATTGAATTTATCAGCATAGAGTTATTTGTAACATTCCCTTATCCTTTTAATTTCTGTAGGATCAATAATAATTTCTCTTCTTTCATTCATGGTATTGGTAATTTTTTCTTAGCCTGGCTAGAAGTTTATAAATTTATAAATTATAAAGCTTTTCATTTCATTGATTTTTTGTTTTTGATTTTATTGGTATCTAAAATTTTTCATTATTTCCTTCCTTATGCTTGTTTTATGTTTAACTGCTCTTGTTTTTGTCATTTCTCAGAGTATAAACTTAAGTTACGGATTTTAGATCTATCTTGTTATCTGATGTATACATTTAATGCTGTAAATTGCCCTCTGAGCTGCATCACACAAATTTTGATATACTGTATATTTATTTTTATTCCATTCAAAATATTTTTAAAATTTCATTTAGTCTTTTATTTTGAACTATAAATTATCTAGAACTGTATTACTTGGTGTCCAAATATTTATGGATTTTCCAGTTATCCTTTGATTTTTAGTTTAATTAGCTTATCTGTTGACCTCTAGTTTAATTCCATTGTGAATATGTGTTCTGCTCTTGTTGTATTCAGCTTTCTGTTAATGTCAGTTAGGTTTATTTGGTTGATAATTTTGCCCACATCTTTTCTATCCTTAATGATTTTCTTTATACTTATTCTATCCATTACTGAGAGAGGAATTCTTACATCCACAAGTATAATGCTAGATTTGTCTATTTCTCCTTTCTGTTCTATCAGTTTTTGCTTCATTTGAAGTTCTGTTGTTTTTGTAAATACACATCAGTTTTTTTCATATATAATATTTTTTAATTCTGCAACTTAGTATGTCTCATATTATTATAGCCACCCCAGCTTTCATTTTCATTAGTGTTGGAATGGTATATGTATTTCCACCTCAGCACTTTTAACCTGTTTATGTAGACACACTATAATGGGTCTTGCTTTTTTATCCAATTTGAAAATTTATGTCTTTTAAATCATTAGTATAGACAGCTCATGTTTAATATAATTGTTGATATCGTTGAATTCCATGTTACTGGTTATTTTGTGTCACTTTGGTCTTTGTTATTTTCTCTTTTTCTCTGCCTGATTTCAAATTAATTGTACATTTTTATGATTTCAATTTACCTCCACTATTGGTTATTATCACTGTTTATACCTCTTGAGAAAAATAATTTTAGTAGTTCTTGTATGGTTTACAATACACATCTTTAATATCATGGTTTACTTTAAATATTATACTTCTTTATGTATAGTGTAAGAACCTACAACAATTTATTTTTAATTCATTTATATAATCTTTTTGACATTATTTTATATTTTATTTTTGTATGTGCCATAAATCTACAATATATTGTTGCTATTTTTGTCTTAGACAATTATCTTTTAAAACACTTAAAAATTAGAAAATAATATGTTTTTTATATTTACCTTTATTTTAATCATTATTGGAGCTCTTTATAATCTTTTTGTAGATCCAAATTCCTGCCTGGTATAATTTTCCTACTGACTCAAAATGTTTTACTAAAATTTCTTAATGCACAAATCTCAAAGCAATGAATTCTCCCTTCTCTGTTTTTTTGAAACAGCTTTTATTTTGCAGTCATTTTTGTAATATATATTTGCTGAATATAGAATTCTCAGTTGATAGTTTTCTTTCATTACTTTAAAAATATCATTCCTTTTTCTTCTGGCTTGATTAGTTTCTGACAATAAATATGCTGTAATTCTTATTTTTGTTTCTTTGTAATGTTTCTTTTCTTTTTTTTTTTTCTCTCTAGCTATCTTGAAGATTTTCTCTTTAGTTTTGGTTTCTTTAGATATTTCTGGTTTTGACCTTCTATGAACTTCTTGGGTTTATGGTCCATGTATTTCATGACTTTTCAAAAGTCCCCAGTGATTATTGCTTCAAATACTTATTTTGCTCATTTCTGTCTTTCTTCTCCTTCTCAGATTTCTGTTACACATGTTATATGATATCATTCCACATCTTTTGGATGATCTCAACTTTTTAAAAAAACACTTTTTTTTCCTTTGTGTTTCAGTTTGGGTAATTTCTAATTACCTATCATCAAGTTCACAGATTCTTTCTTTTGCTATGCCAGTTCTACTGACAGGTCAATGGGAAGTAATTCTTTATCTCAGTTACATTATCATCATCACCATCATCATCATCATTACCATCATCATCATTTTCATCTACTGATTATGTTATATAATTATAAGTGAAGTGCATTGGAAGTTCATGAAGAAGATTTACATTTTTACTCATGTAGAAACCTTACATCAGAAATGGCAGATTTTTTTCATATATACTTTTCTGCCTGCTCAAAATATCTTAATATTCATGTTATAGAAACTATTTGGATAGCTATTATTTTTAACTAGATAATACTATTATTTTTACAAATGAATATGCATATCTTTTACTTTACACATATTTTAAGAAATACACTGGAGGAATGGAATTTATATATCTTAATTACTCATTGCGTTCACTAAAGTAATGCCCAGCTTACACTGGCATTCCTATAAATGACATATAGACTCAAGACTATTTCTCATGTAGCATGGCAAGCTACTTATGTCAAGAATCTTTCTCTTTCTAATTTTTCTGTTAACTGTTCTTTCAGTGTTGAAACTATTCAAACTAGAGAATACTAAACATGAGTATTTTTTAATTGAATGAAAGATTCTTTAAATTATAAAGTGCTTTACAGTTATCAAGAGTTTCACACATGTGATTTCATATAATCCCATAATATCCCATTTTTTCTCCAGCCCCTATATTACCCCACTCCCCTTCCCTCTCCATGCTGGTAACCACTAGTCTGTTCTCTGTATCTGTGAGTCTGCTGCTTTTTTGTTTTATTCACTAGTTTGTTGTATTTTTTTGGATTCCACATATGTGATATCATACAGAATTTGTCTTTATCTGTCTGACTTATTTCACTTAGCATAATACCCTCCAAGTCCATTCATGTTGTTGCAAGTGGCAAAGTTTCATTCTTTTTTATGGCTGAGTAGTAGTCCACTGTGTATATATATGTCACATCTTCTTTATCCATTCATTTGTTGATGGACACTTAGCTTTATCCCAGTTACAACATCATCATCATCATCATTTCTATTTTACTCTTATAGTATCACCATTATGATGAAATTCCCCATTTGTTTATGCACTCTGTACACTATTTTCACTACAGCCTTTAGCATATTAATCATAGTTATTTTGAACTCACTGTTCTATTGTTCCATCTTCTGGGTCATCTCTGAATCATTTTCTGTAGATTACTTTCTCTTGACGGTGTTCTTTTCTTCCTCCTTTTGTTTATCTCATTTGTAATTGGATATCTGTGAAGAAAGTAGAGACAGAGATAAATCACCGCATTTCTTCTACCAAATCATTAGCATTGTTTGTTGAATCAATCTAATCAGAAGTGTGTTGTGTTTGGGATTTGTTATTGAAATTGTTTCATTCAGAGCCTAGCTGGATTCCAGTTCTTCTAGAGTTACTGTGTGCTTAGGGTGGGAGCTAGGATGAATATGAGTTTTCCCAATGTTGCTGTTCCAATCTCAGCTTTCAGCCTTGCCTACGAATACGCACCATGAAGGGAGTCTTTATGCTATTGCTGTGCTCCCCTTGGTGGACTGCTCTTGCTTATTGCTTGATGATGGCTAGTCTGGTGGTGGGGTAATAAGAAACCCTGTTTTCTTTTTCCTGCTTGTGTCTTGGGGGTGGAGTTTTCTCAGTGATCCTCCCATGTTTCCTGTGGTGGTCTAACTCTGCCTCATATCTTTGGTGTGTCACGTAGGTGTAAGAATTTTGTGTCTTTTCTCAGTGTTGGAAGATCTCTACCATTATTGTTATAAGATCACAGTCCCAGGGCTGCTTCTGGTCTACACTCAATGGTAGTTTTTTTGTTTCCTTTACCTTTCCCTATGTGCAGTGTACCCTAGGGTTGACAGAATTTGCTACTCCTTCCCAGCAGCTTGGGCTTTTTATTTTATTTTCAGGAAAAAATTTTTGGTAGTGCTTTATGCCTTTCCCACAGCAACTTCCACTCTCCTTATGGAGGTCTTTATGACAAGGGAAGCGGTCTGCCACTAATATTTTCCACATGTGCCCAGCAGATGTGTATAAAAAAAGCCTGCATTCTGCATTACTCTGACATTTTGAATAGCAGGGGGACCTTTATTATTGTCATAATATTCCATTATGCTATGCTTCCCTTGGTGGACTGCTGACATTTTCTTAAATCAAGTTGTGTTCTCTTCTAAATGAACAGGTTAATGCACTAGTTATAAGAGGAGCAGAGTTCCTAAGGGTTACTGCTAATGTCTCTCTTTGTCCTCATGTAAGCATATTGTATTTTAACTTTGTTTTGCATTAACAGATCCCTAATCCCATTCAACTGACTGAGAGAGTTCTTATTCCAAATGCTAATTAAATTGTTTCAAATCAGCTGTACTTGCACAAAATATTCCCTCTTAAAATGAAAACTGCCATCAACTTAAGTCAAGACTACTCCTGTTGCTGCACATTATTTTGCTTCCCTTCTTTGCTTTTGTAATCATAACACTTAATAATTATGATTAAAATCTTGGAGTACTCTTCCCCCCCCTTTTTCCACCTAACCCACGTATATGTGCCTGAAGTGATAGTGTGATATAATGTAAAAATAATTGAGTTTAAAATTGTAATACCTGGTTTCTTGAGATCTGCCAATTTATTGCTATGGAAGTCACAAAGTGCCTACCTTAATAGTTTCTATCTGACCACATGGGCCAAAAGAATTGAACAGTATTCATTCTATTAAACAATAAAAAGATAACTTTGTGGGGACTCAGTGCTTAGAGAAAGAAGTAATAGACCCATTGCCTGCCTCATCTCCTGCCTTTAGTTTCAGTAGCAGGACTTTCCTACAGTAGGCATGATCTCCTTGGGGTAAAGGCCAATGGCATTGGATGTGATAGAGAATCCTCTTTCGTAAATGTGAACAAAGTTAAAGAGAGTTGAATCACATATCAGGTGTGTCATCCAAATAAATCAGATGATTCTTCAGCACCCAACTCTATGACCATGGCAAGTAACTCTTACAGTCATTTCTAACCATGTTTTTTATTGCAGTCAGGAGAAGTTCATGTTCCCTAAGATGACCACAATAATTTCTTCCAGCCAGCCAGCCATTTTTTTCTGCAATATAACCTTGCCACTTCTCCATCATGAGGTGAAATCTAATTCCCTTCTGCTTGAATCTGAGGTGCCTTCAGTGGCAAACTTGTTAGTTATTGAATGCAGTGAAAGCGATACCGCATGAATCTCTAGGCTGAGTTTTAAAAGCTTTGTAGTTTCTGTTTTAGTTTCTTGAAATGCTCAGTCTACAAATAATCTGTCTCTAGATGCCTTTTCTTAGAACCCATCTGCCATTGTGTGATAAATCTGAGACACATGGAGAGACCAGTGGTAGGTCCTCTTGGTAAAATTCCAGGCTTTGAGGTATCTTATCCAGTTGCCAGACATAAGAGTGCGAAACCTCCAGATGATTCCTGTTCACAGCTATTTGCATCATTCTCAGGCATTCAGGTCTTCCCACTTGAGACACCTGAAACAGAGACAAGTCATTCATTTAGGGTCCTCTCTAAATTCTTGATGTACAGAATCTGTGAGATAAATAAAATGGTAGTTGATTTATGCCACTAAATTTGTTTGTTGGTTGGTCAGTAATAAATACACAGAACAAAACAAAAGGCCTGATCCTTCACCACAATTTTATTTTATGTAAGAGGTGGACTTATTTCTTATTGGCTAATTTTACCCTAAGACCTGTGTATTTGAAGTAGAAACAACTTTTAATTGGCTCAAATTATGTATCTTGCTTAGCAAAACAAAAGACAGGTGCTTTTACTGGCCTATCACTTGTGATACCTAAAAGACTACACTCTATTTTTCTCATCTCCAGAAGCACAATAATCACAAAAAGAACTTAAGCAATTTTCTGAATGATAGATTTTGGTCAAATTTACAGTATGATTCATTGACCAGTCATTTCTCTAGGTGCTATTACCATTAATAGATAGAACTGACAGACTATCTCTTCAATTTCTTTCTAATCTCTTTTCCAATCCCACTTTTAGTGCTCTAGATCAAGCCCCCATTATCTCACTGGGACTATTGCAGTAGCTTCTTAAGAGTCTCCCAAACTCTAATCTTCCTTCAATGCAATTCATCCTGCACACTACTCTTAAACATAACTAACTTACTCAGTTATGGTTAGTCCTTTCTCTTGCTTACAATTCTTTCTGTGGTTTTGTGTTGGAGTCTCCTACAGAGGAAGAACTCTGATGCATTAAATGAAACAAGGAAATTTAAACCATTCTTTCTTCTCTCATCTGGTTCTAGAATATCTAAACAACAATTCCTAAATAATCTCTAAGAACCCAGCTCAAGTCCCAGTAAGAGACAAATATTGCATTCCCTTTCTAGATGTATGAAAAAACCTCAAAAGTTCAAAAGAAGAGTAATATGAAAAACCATAGCCATTAAAATAGACTTAAATTTAGACTCATTGCTAGAGAGAGAAGAAAATTTTACAGGAACACGTTTTTCCTAATTATATTTCTAAATTACTAATTAGATCAGAATAGATTGATTTTTGATGGTTTTTATACTGCATATAAATTGAATTATGCTGTAGATACTTTTATATATATTTTGCTCAACTGTGTGTGAGATCCATCTGTATACTTGGAATAACTGTAAATTTTCATTTTAATTCCTGTATAACTGAAGAGAGCAAACTACTGCTCTCAGGCCAGATTTGCCTTGCTGCCTGCATTTATTTCTTTATTTTAACTTATTTTTTAATGAAATATAGTTTACAGCATTATATCAGTTTACAGCATTGTATCAGTTTCAGATGTACAACATAGTGATTCAATATTTTTATAGATTATACTCCATATAAAGTTTATAAAAATGATGGCTATATTTCCCTGTGTTGTATAATATATCCTTGTTGCTTATTTATTTTATACATAGTAATTTGTACCTCTTAATTCCCTACACCTATATTGCTCCTCCCCCTTTCCCTCTCCCCACTGATAACAACAGTTTGTTCTCTACATCTGTATGTTTCTGTTTTGCTGTATACCTTCGTTTGTTTCAAATTTTTTTCCACATATAAGTGACAAGATAGAGTATTTGTCTTTCTCTGTCTGCTTATTTCACTATGCATAATACTCTCTAGCTCCATCCACATTGTTGCAAAAGACATAATTTTATTCTTTTTATGGCTGAGTAATATTCCATTGTGTATATATTACCATATCTTCTTTATCCATTCATTTGTTGATGGGCACTTAGGTTGCTTCCGTATCTTGGTTATTATAAATAATGCTGCTATAAACATTGGGGTACATGTATCTTTTCAAATTAGTGTTTTCATTTTCTTTGGATATACACCCAGGATTAGGATGGCTAGAGCATATGGTAGTTCTACTTGTAGTTTTCAAGGAAACTCTTTACTGTACTTCATAATGGCTGCATTAATTTACATTACCAGCAACAATGTACTGGGTTCCCTTTTCTCCACATTCTTGCCAACATTTGTTATTTGTTTTTGATGATAACCATTCTCACAGGTATGAGGTGATATTTCATTTTGATTTGCATTTCTCTGAGGATTAACGATACTGAACATTTTTTCATGTGCCTGTTGGGTGTCTGTATATCCTCTTTGGAAAATTGTCTATTCAGGTCTTCAAGCCATTTTTAAATCAATTTGGTTTTTTGATATTGCATTGTATGATCTTTTTATATACTTTGGATACTAACTCCTTATTGGTCATATTATTTGCAAATATTTTCTCTCTTTCAGTAGGTTGTCTTTATGTTTTGTAAATGATTTCCTTTCCTGTGCAAAACTTTTAACTTTAGTTAGGTCACATTTGTTTGTTTTTGCTTCTGTTCCTTGTGCCTCTGGGGACAGATTCAAAAAGTATTGCTATGACTTATGTCAAGAAGTGTTTTCCCTATGTACTCTTCTAGAATTTTATGGTTTATGGTCTTACGTTTAGGGCTTCAATCCATTTTGAATTTATTTTTGTATATGGTGTGAGAAAATATTCTAATTTCATTCTTCTACATTCAACTGTACAGTTTTGCCAGCATGACTATTTGAAGAGACTGTCATTTTTCCATTGCATAATCTTGCCTCCATTGTCATAGATTAATTGGCCATAAGTGCGTGGGTTTATTTCTGGATTCTCTATTTTGTTCCATGGATCAATGTGTCTGTTTCTGTGCCAGTAGTATGCTGTTTGGATTACTGTAGCTTTGTAGTATAGCCTAAAGTCAGAGAGCATGATACCTCTAGCCTTGTTCTTTTGTTCTCAAGATTGCTTTGGCAGTTCAGGGCCTTTGGTGGTTCCATATAAGTTTTATGATTATTTGTTCTATTTCTGTGAAAACTATCATGGGTATTTTGATAGGAATTGCATTAAATCTGTAGATGGTTTTGGGTAGTATGGACATTTTAACAATATTAATTCTTCTAATCCTTGAATATAGGATATATTTACATCTGTTTGTATCATCTTCAATTTCCTTTATCAGTGTTTTATAGTTTTCAGAATATAGGTTTTTCACCTCCTTGGTTAAGTTTATTCCTAGGTATTTTATTGTCTTTGATGAGATTTTAAACAGGATTATTTTCTTTCTTTCTCTTTGTGATAGTTTGTTATTAGTGTCTAGAAAAGCAACAGATTTCTGCAAATTCATCTTTTATCCTGCAAATTTATTAAATTCATTTATTCTAATAGTTTTTGTGTGGAGATATAGGGTTTTCTATATATTGTATCATTTCATCTGTGAATAGTGACAGTTTCATTTCTTCCCTTCCAATTTGGATACCTTTTGTTTCTTTTGCTTGTCTTATTGCTGTGGCTATGACTTCCAATATTATGTTAAACAAAAGTGGATAGAGAGGCAGGGAGGTGGGTGGTGGTGGTGGTGGGATGAATTGGAAGATTGGGATTGACATATATACACTAATATGCATAAAACAGATAACTAATTAAAACCTGCTGTATAAAAAAATTTTTTTTAATTCAAAAAAAATTTGCAAAGTGGAAAAAAATAAAATACATGAAACAATTGATAATATCAAATGTTGGTGAGGTGGAAGAAACTGAGAATCTTAAAAACCACTGGTGTAAGTGTGTATAAAGTTTGCTAACATATTTTTATAAAGATATTTGGCAGCTCTAGTAAAATGTGAAATACGCACACATTTGACAAAACAGTCCCACTTTCAAGAACTTGCCTTCTGAAATAAATGCAACAGTAAATAAGGATATAAAAAATGAGAGAGGGAATTCTTGTCTTGTTCTTGATTTTAGAGGAAAGGCTTTCAGCTTTTTAACCATTGAGTATGATTTTAGCTATGGGTTTGTCATAAATGGCCTTTATTTTGTTGAGGTACGTTCCCTCTATGCCAACTTTGATGAGACTTTGTATCAAGAACAGATGCTGAATTTTTGTCTAATGCTTTTTCTGCATCAATCGAGAAGCTCATGTCATTTTTATCCTTCTTTTTGTTAAGGTAGTATATCACATTCTTTTTTTGTGCATAGTGAATCGTCATTGCATATCTGGAATAAATTCCACTTGATCATAGTGTATGACCCTTTTTACATATTGTTGAATTCTGGTTGCTACTATTTAGTTGAGGATCTTTGCATCTATATTCATCAGATATATTGGCCTGTAATTTTCTTTTTTTGTGTATCTTTGTCTGGTTTTGGTATTAAGGTAATGGTGGCCTCAGAGAATGAACTTGGGAGAGTTCCCACCTCTTCAAATTTTTGGAATAGTTTGAGAAGAATAGATATTAGCTCTTCTTTGTTTGGCAGGATTACACTGTGAAGCCATCTGGTTCTGCACTTTTGTTTGCTTGGAGTTTTATATTACAGATTCAATTTCACTCTAGTACTCAGTCATTTCAGATTGTCTATTTCTCCCTGATTCAGTACTGGAAGGTTGTATATATCTAGAAATTTGTCCATTTCTTCTACATTGTCCAGTTTGTTGACATTCAACTGTAGTATTCTCTAATGATTTTTTAGTATTTTCTGTGATATCAGTTGTTATTTCTCCTCTTTCATTTCTTGATTTGTTCATTTGGCTCCTGTCAATTTTTTTAGATGACCCTAGCTAAAGGTTCATCAATTTTGTTTATCTTTACAAAAAAATTATTTCTTGGTTTCATTGATCTTTTCAATTTTTTTTTTTTTGGCTCCATTTTGTTTATTTCTTCTCTGTTCATTATTCTTTCCTTTCTTCTACTGACTTTGGGCTTTGTTTTTTCTTCTCTTTCTAATTACTATAGATGGTAGTTTAGGTTGTTTATTTGAGACTTTTCTTGTGTCATTAGGTAGGCCTGTAATGCTATAAACTTCCCTCTCAGAACTGCTTTTGCTGCATCCCATAGATTTTGCAAAGTTGTGCTTCCATTTTCATGTGTCTTGTGGTATTTTTTAATTTCTTCATTGACCCTTTTTTTTTTTTTTTTTTTTTTTACTAGTATGCTGTTTAGTCTATACATTTGTGTTTTCCCCATTTTCCTTCCTGTAATTAATTTTTAGTTTTATACCATTGTGGTCAGAAAAAATACTTGATATTATTCCTATTCTCTTAAATTTGTTGAGACTTATTTTTTGGCCTACAATGTGATCTATGCTGGATTAATGTTCCATGTGCACTTGAAAAAAATGCATGTTCTACTGTTTGGGGATGAAATGTCCTGTAGATATCTATTAAGTCTGACCAGTCTAATGTGCCATTTAAGGCCAGTGTTTCCTTATTGATTTTCTGTCTGGATGATCTGTCCATTGATGTAAGAGGGGTGTTAAAGTCCCCTACTATCACTGTATTATTGTCAGTTTCTTTCTTTATGTCTGTTACTATTTGCTTTATATATTTAGGTGCTCCTGTTTTAGGTTCATATTTGTTAACAAGTGTTGTATCTTCTTTTTGTATTGATCCCTTTATCATAATATAATGCCCTTCTTTGTTTTTTTAATAGACTTTATTTTAAAGCCTATTTTGTCCAATATGAGTATTGCTACCCCTGCTTTCTGATCTTTTCCCTTTGCATAAAATATCTTTCTCCATCTCCTCACTTTTAGTCTCTGTGTGTACTTAGTTCTGAAGTGAGTCTCTTGTAAGCAACGTATAGATAGGTCTTTTTTTTTTATCCAATCAGCCACCCTTGTCTTTTGAATGCAGCAGTTAGTCCATTGACACTTAAAGTGATTATTGATAGGTATATACTTATTGCTGTTTGTTCCTTTTTTTTCTGGTTGTTTTCATAGTTCTTCTCTGTTCTTTTCTTCTTCTTTTAGTTTCTTCCCTTGTGGGTTGATGATTTTCTTTAGTGATATGCTTGTGTTCCTTTCTCTATAGTTTTTGTGTATCTACTGTAGGTTTTTGATATGTGGTTACCATGGAGTTCATATATGTTGACCTATAACTATATCTGCTAGTTTAAACTGGTAGTTTATTAAGTTCAAACACATTCTAAAAGATCTACATTTTTTACTCCCTTCACCCATATTTTGTGTTTTTGATGTCAAATTTTACATCTTAGTGTTCATCCCTTTCCTGATTATTATAGTTATCATTGTTTTTATAATTTTTGTCTTGTAATCTTTGTAATAGCTTAAGTGGTTGATCCTCAGCCTTTACTACATAATAGCCTTTGCTAGTGGGATTTTTCCTTTCCTATAGATACTACTTCCTGTTATAACATTTTCTTTTCCACTTAGACCATTTAACATTTGTTTAGGGTAGGTTTAGTATTGATTAACTCTTTATTTTTTACATATCTGAGTTCTTCAGCTTTCCTTCAATTATGAATGATAATCTTGCTGGGTAGAGTACCCTGGATTGCAGGTTTTTGCCTTTTAGCACTTTGAATATATCATGTCACTCCTTTTGGCCTGAAGAATTTCTGCAGAAAAATCATCTGATAACCTTATGGGATTTCCTTGTATCTGACTCTCTGTTTTGCTCTTGCTTCCTTTAGAATTCTTTCTTTAAATTCTGCCATTTTAATTATGATATGTCTTGGTGTGGGTCTATTTGGGTTCATCTTCTTTGGGACCTTCTGTTTTTATTCTACCTGGATATCTGTTTTCTTCTTCAGGTCTGAAAAGTTTTCAAGCATAATTTAATCAAATACATTTTCAACCCTTTTTCTCTTTCTCTTCTCCTTCTGGAACCTCTATAACATGAATATTGGTACACTAGATTTGTCTCAGTGGTCCCTTAAACTGTTCTTACTTTTGATTTGTTTTTATTTTTGCTGTTATGATTGGGTGATTTCCATTATTTTATCTTTTATATCGCTTATGTGTTCTTTTGTATCACTTAGTCTGCTGTCCATTCCTTCTAGTGTGTTTTTCATTTCAGTTATTGTATTATTCAATTCTGACTGGTTCTTTTTTATATTTTGTTGTTCCTTGTTAAAATTCTCACTATAGGGAGACCACTATGTGATTTCTAACTTCTAAGACACAGGTAAGTTCCATATCTTTGAACCATTCTGATTTACTGTTTCCTAATGCTTCTAACACTTTGGCACACACAAAATAGTACTTGTATGACCCATTGGGATAAATCTACAAAGACAGTAAAGGAGAACGTCTTAGGACTCACATTATGAGATAAGACCCATATTCATAGGTAATTTTTCTAAGAGTCAGGATATCAGGAAACAATTCTGGTTTATATTCATTCAGAAGTGTCACCTTGTGCAGTTGAAGTCTCTACAGTAATGGGGAGGAGAAGTTATATGTCTCCTCCTTTCAACCAAAATTTGAATGACCTAAGAGTTCCATTGATGTAAAATGAACATTTGTGTTTATTATACTACAGCAATATTCTGTTCTCTATCTTGCACATTTCCTGAGGTTAATTTTGTTTGTCAAGACAAGAGATCACAGATTTTGCATATGGAAGAGACATCACTGATCCTCTTATAGAAAAGTCAAAAAAATGCTTCCAAAGTTGCCTAACTATTTAGTAGGGACAAAAGAAAAAAGACCAGGAACTAGGACCCATGTCAGAATCCTTGTATCCTGATCTTTTCATTATACTTTATAGTTTATATAGTATGGATTTTGCTAGTTCAAAACAAGTAGTGTCAAGTAGTCCCCGCGATGCATCATTTGGGATGGTAGCTAATGTCAATGTTTATACTGCATTTATAGAATCTCTGATTAAAGTTCAAAATCTATTCCTGCTTTGGGAGCAGTCTTGCTACAACTTAATCATAGGCATTTGATTAGGGAAAGCACATGTAACGATTTGACAGTTTTTAAATACCACATTTTCCTTTCCTAAAGCAATCTGCTTGTACAAGTGTAGCTGAAGCTGCTACAACTGATTTAGGCTAGAATTTATTAGAAGAAGGAACTCTTATATTACCTCCCAAAAGGCCACTGAGGTTGCTAGTCAGTCATTGTAGAGAACAGATTTACCCTGGATCAAAATTTGGATGTACTTAAAATTCATTGTAAAATGAGTCTGCATCTTAGAGGTAGAGGAACTCTAACTGCTAAATCTGGTTAATTGTAATAGCCCAATGTCTCTCAGGCTATCCTACAATTAACATCTCTTTCTTGGCTTTGCAAATGCTGGATGGTTAAATTATGTTTCTTTTGTGATCACCTCACAGAGGCGGGAGGGACTTCCACCTATACCCAAAGTTTAGTTTGGATGTTGAAACTGATGACCACACATTACACTAAGAGGGTATGAAAAAGTTTATTACTCTCCTATGAGGGTGTCTGGGGGAAAATAGAACAGGCTCCCAAGTAGGTTCAGAAATGGCTTGAGAGAACAGGAAAAGAAGACTGGCTTGGTTTTTATTGTAGCTAGGAGGTGAAGCTGAGGTGAGTGTTCCCGCATGTAGCACAGGCCTTGATTGGCTTGAACCTTCCCATCAGGGCCAAAGGCAGAGCACCTGAACTTTCTTATCAGCTTGCCTAGCTGTGGGGCAGAAGAGGAAGGGGCACCAGTGGGACTTGAAATGTGTCTGCAGGCAAACATCCAAAATGGAGTCAGACTATTACAATTTCATAACTTTTAAGTGACCACCAATACAATTAGTACTAACTATTACTACTATGACTAGTAAAATGCAAAGAACTTATGGAGAAATACACTCTTTGCCAATTCTATCTAACTGTATAAGAGGTACCAAAATATATTCTAGGTTCTTTTTCACAAGGCTCTGAGGTGCAATCCTTAGACATGGGCAGGCTGGTCCCTGCCCCAGGCCTCAGGGGCCCCTGTGCTTTGAATTGCCTTTCTTTCTCTGAGTCCCTCCTGACACCTGGACTAGCCTCAATCAACAGTGCTGTCTATGCAGGGGATCCCAGCTCGGTTCAGGACCTATGTGTTAGGATGCTCTCCAACACTCTACCTTCAACTCCAAAAATGATCAGCTGTCCTATGAGCTTTTGCACCTTGTCTGGTCCGCAGTATTTTTTTCTTGGGATGATGGAAGTGTGGGTCACTAATGGTGCTGACTTACTGAATTCCAGTGATGTGATTTTTTTACTCATGTCAGACAGAGGGAAACAAAGCTCAGGACTCTGGGCTAGTGGTTGTCCACTCCTCCATGTGGACCTTGAGCTGTGCCCACAGGCTTGAGTTCTCAGCCCTCTGTATTCATCAGTGTTGCGTCAGGTCTGCAGCACCCGAGAGTGGCAGAGGTGGAAGCAGGTGTCCTTTACCCCCTGTTGCTGGCATCCAAGGGAGTCACCCTACCCCTTTTGCAAGCTCTACACCACTTACAAGGTCTCATCTTGTGGAGTGACTTTATCTATCTCTTTGAGAACTTCTGAAACCATAGCTCTACAGAGTCAATGGGCCCTTTCTTATCTCCAGCCCATTTGGTGACACTGTGCTCTCCTAGGTGGGTCGTAAGCCTTGCTAGATGCAGATAAGGGACAGTCTTTCCTTGAGCAAGTGGGGTCACTTGTCTCTCCCCTTATCTCTCCTTCTCTCTGGTGGCAATGTGTGGAAGGCAGGGGTATGGTAAACATTGAAAAATACCGTATTCTTGGAATGTAGTAGTTTTAGATAAAGAGTTTACAAAAAGACATGGTTGGAATGTGTCTTCTGCTGTCTTTACACTATAAAATTCTAAATGGCAAATTTAACATCAGAAAACTAGCATTCACATTCTCCTACATACTCTGAGTAAGATTTGCATTTGTGGTTTCATCAATAAAGGTCAGTAACCACCTTTGAAAGAGTCATTGGAAGCCAATATCCAAGGGTGGCATGACGAAATGAGGGAATTTCTTGATTAATAATATTACTGGTGTTAGCTAAATGGTGAATTGCTTGCAAAAGCAAGAGAATCTATTTTTTTCAATACAGTTTCCCAAAGCCATTGCTTCATGAGTTAATAGCATTACTATCTTCTTCTTGTGGTGATAGATATGAAATTAGTTGGGAACAGCATATTGAATAATAAAGAAAATAAGAAATGTTTCCTGGACCTGAACAGAAAGAGATGGCACCTATACACTAGGGAGACTCTCCATGTGCACTGACTGGACAGTAAGCAAATACATAAGCACTACTTCTCTATTATTCTAGAATAAATCACTATACCTCACAAGGACCTGCTGGGACTCTGCAAAAATGTTTTTCTGGGGCCCCCTGTACCCTAGAGATAACTCTAGAAAGCAACTTCTAGCAAGGGAATGTGCTTTATAAACTAGTAGGTATAATTGTTAACACAAGAAAGCTAAAGAGGAAGAAAGCAGAGATGTTATCTATCCTGCTTAGTAAAATATGTAAAGTGAGAAGTTAGTAGAATATAAGTGAGACCAAAATCTGTGTATCACCTCAGTGGCAGCACAGTGAAGCCCATTGTGAAATGGACATTAGATAGAAGTGAGAATGCTTACATTCATGTATCTAGCAAGAAGAGCATAAAAGATGATAGGTGACATATATGTGTAAACTTTCAGGGTGCTCATTTCTCAAGGGTCATGCTGGGAGAAAAAGATGGTATGCGAGATTTATCTTCTACACAATGTCTTTTATTTATCACTTTTACGTAATAAACCTTGCATAATTTCCATGAAGAATAATTCTGCACCTTTCAACTAGGATATTTCCAAAATTTTAAACATCACTTTATTCTGTCATTCAAGAATTTTGTGCTTTGAAACAGATTAGGCAAATACGTTTCATAGGCTGAAAAAATAATTTTAAAAATTAATAAAAGAGATGTACTCTCTACTGGTCGATAAAAAATGGTCTAAGACATATTGATATCTTTATTCTTTCAATTCTTTGTTTCCTGGGATTTTTTTCTTTCTAATGTTTCTATTGATTTGTATGCAAAATTAACATCCAGAGAGTCAGTATCTAATATTAAGGGGAAACTTCTTGTTATATTATTGAAATAATTGCAGATTAAAGGACTAGAAGAAACATTTCTTAATTATGCTCATTATCATAATTAAAATTAATCATCCTACTGTATTAGAATAATAAAACTTACAATAAAATTTAACTACTATAGGAATCATTCACATGGAAATGCAAATATTTTAGCTAGTTAGAGACAGAAGGGAGGCATGAAAAACCACACCACGACGACAGATTATGATGCTAATTTAAAAAATTAAAGACTAGAAAATCATTGTCTGATTCCTTAACCTTCTTTAAGAGAAAAAACTAAAATAACCTGATTAAAAACTATCAGGTTACGTATTTAGAAAAAACTAAATACATAACCTGATAGCACGTGTCACAGTAATGCTACTTAAACCATCCCAGAAAGAACATCTTACTACATACTTAAAAGAATAAAAATACTCTTATTATACTTGTCATATGTATTCATTATGTAGAAATTAGAAAAAAACACATAAACAAAACTAAATTTAAACTGGCCAAATCTGCCCGCAACACATCTTCCAATCCTATACCTATATGAGTATGTGTTTGATGAATAGACACATATTCATTATGTGTTATATTTTATATAAGGTTGTACAACCTACTTTTTTACTCATTACATTATTAACATCTTCCCATGTAAATTATATGTATCATCAATATCTTACATTATTGCTTTCAATGGTTTATAGAGTTGCACTGTACAGGTGTACTATAATTTAATTATTTCCCTATTCTGGGAAATTTGGATCATTGCCCAATGACCCTGCAATAAAGATCAGTGAAAATTTTTGTGTGTTCACTTGTTTGATGTTTTCTTAGGATAAATTCATAGAAGAGGATTTGTTGGGTCAAGGGGTAAAACAATTTGAAGACTTTTGACACATGTCATTATATTGTCCTCCAAAAATGCTGTTTGCCGAGCTTCTATTCAGCTCAGGGATATCAAAAGGATTTTTGTGTGCCTAACTCACCATTTTATTTTCGGACAAAGATATTTTATGATAAGGTATTCTATGTTCTAGATTTCTCACTGCTTCTTTGGTAGTGACTTCCAAACTTTGTTGTCTAATTTCCTTCATTATTTTTTGTGTTATTATCTGGAAATAAATACTCATTTATACAAAGGAAGGAAATCTGCACTAAATCCTTTATTAAACAAATTAAACATTTTTGTAATGAAAATAATTCACCTTGATTTGATTTGTAAATGCCAACATTAGTATTAAAGATGTCTTTGGGAAAAACTTTTATTAATATTCTACATTTTTTCAGTTTGGTTTGTAACAGCTAGTGTTTGTATTTTTTATTCAGAAAAAGTACAGATAATGGATACCCACCTTTTATCAAGGCATACGTATAAATATATCTCTATTAAGTTTTTAAATATTAACAGTGAAATATCCTAGATTTGACCAGTTCAGCCTTCTGAATCATCACTCTAAGAATTATGCATCAAAGGTTTAATATTACTGAAAAGATACTTTTCTTATTCTATTGGAGCTCATAATTTACTATTCAGTTAAAAAGCAAGAAACTGAGATGCAGATTTTTTAACAGTAGAATATATTTGAAAATATATGAAAACAAAATGAGCAGGTTTGAAATTCAGTGCCATCTGTTCAGAGATCTGAGAAACATTCTTCAAAAATAACTTTCTAAACAATGTTTCAAAGATATTCAGATTCTGGAATTTCCATTACTGGTTTTAGCTTTTTCCATTCCCAGAACCATTTTCTAAGAAATTACTCAGGTTACTAGGAATGGCTCAGATTTACTGCTGGTATTTTGCTTTGAAACAACTTTTCCTTAATAAGAACAAATTAAAGTTCTGCCTAATATGTATCTTATGACAGAATGTTTATAAGGTTTTTAAATACACATATTCTTGGGGAAATTAGATGCCTGGATCAAGCAATATTTTAAAAAGCCAGAAATTCAGGACCTCTGATTATCTTGTGTGTCTGATTTCAGCTTTTCACATCAGAGTCAGGTAGTGACAGGACAGAAGTTCAAGATTCCTTAAGCAATACTTCTGTTGATCATCTATAGCTTATCAATAGATGCAGAATGAGAGAAGGGGTCAGCAACTTCAAGTTGCATCTTATCCTTCCCTATGTGCTCACACAAGTGAGTATGTGCACACAGGTATGCACAGATGCACACACAGGCTCTACCAGGCAGATCCCTGTACAGCATGTTCAAGTGCCCCCTGATAGGGCCCAATGATGGTTTTGCTGCCTCTGTCCACAGAAGGTGTCCACATGATATTAGTTTTCAAAAATGACAGACCTAAGTGAAATTAATTAACAGACTTAACACAAATATAACGTTTGCATTATTTTACCTTTGATTCTGAATTTTATTAAAAGCATTGCCAAAGGATGAGGGCTCAAGAGATTATTAAATGTGGGCCTTGGCGAAAAGGAAGAGGATTTAGCTAATGAATATAAATTGAAAGTTTCACAAAAATTATATCAAGATAGCTACACACACACAAACACATGTAAACATTTGTTTGTAACCTTCATTCAAGCTTATTTAAAACTACTTAGAAGTATATTAAATCATTTTGACTGCATAACATGATGCAAAATAAGAAAATAATCATTGTAGATTAAATAATAGCATATGATTCATTTCCATGAATTTTGAATAATGCACTCTAAATTTGCATGCACAAGTTTTATACATGTTAAATTTTCATTTGTGCTGCTGACAACAAAGGTGGTTGCCAGTTCACGAGCATATTTTAGATAATTTCCCGAACCGATACACTTCTAATTACAACAGTTTGTTAAATCATGTTGCCTTTGGTCCCATGCCACTCCTGCTCAGCTGGTGGCATCAGCTTGAATTACTTCATTTGCAAGTGTAAGGTGGCTGTTTTATTCATTGAAACTCCTTCTGTGATAAGCTAAGAGAAAAAAAAAAAACAAACACTGATTCACAAAAGAAATACTGTTGCATGACAAAATATTTTGACAGAGTGAAGAATAGAAGAGTAAAAGTATAATGGGAAAACTCTTCACTCTGGTAGCCTCTCTTATAGTTACTTTATCACAGTCATATTGAACATTAATACAATACTTTTAGGAGCTTTATTCATTTTTAATATTGAAAGAGTAAATCAACTAAAGATATTTTCCCACTATAACATGCTGAGTACTGGAGACTTGGGGGAGGAATCAATGGAAAAATCATTACTTTTTCCACTTTCTAACTCATCCGGGTTAAAATAATTCTCTGCCTTTGTTTTGTTCTGTCATTTTGGACATAACCAGCACATATGGTCAGTCCTTAGGACAGTGGCATGTTTAGGGCTGAGAGAGGGGGATCACTTTGTTTCTGCTATTTAGTGACTGACAAGTAAGCAACTCATATTTCTTGGGCCAATTGTCCTTTTTATGTACCATATCTGTGTTGTTAACAATCATGCATAAAAGATAACAATGTAAAATGAAAACTCCCAACGTATTTCATGATTCAACATTGCATTTATGATAGCCACTGGGACATGTTAAAGTCTCCATTTATTTAGTTATTTTCTTTGTTCAATATTGAACTATTTTTAAAGGTGGGAATAATGTGTAACATCTATTTTGGGCATGCCTCACAGATCTCATCATCTTACTAAGGTCAGCATTTTAGAACCAATGAGAGAATAGACTCAAATGTGAAGGAAAATATAAATTAACTTCTGATGGAAAAGTAAATAAATATAAATACTCCATATTTATGATATTTAGTGCTGATTACTTTCTGTGTCGACTAAAAAAAATTGCACAGTGTGAGAGTTGTAAGCTTAGTTTTATTTGGGGCCAAATGAGGACTAGAGCCCAGGAGGCAGTCTCTCAGATAGCCCTGTGGTTAGTGTATATATATGATTTTAGTGAAGGGGGAATACATGCAATCAAGCACACATCTCAGTAGAAAGTTGCTGCTAGAGACAAGGAGCAGATGTCCCCATTAATGATTCTAGTGCTTTTCTAGATATGAAAAGATGCAAGAAATTGGGCTCATAAAAATTTTCTTCTGAAAATATTTAACTATCTGAAGGCCGGTTCTACCAAGTTTTCCCAGAGCACAGAGTGCCTCATTCCTGATCTCCACCCTGAACTCCTTTCAGGGGGTGTTGAAGATCAGCTACTGCAGTGGCTAGTGACTTCATTCTTGCAGAACCAGGTGGCAAGCAACAATTTTTAGTTGGCAAATGTCTATTACTTATCAAGCTCTATCCCTTATTTGTAGTACAGCCTAGAGAAAGCTACTGAACCTCTTTATGTTGCAATTTCTCATCTGTAAAGTGGAAATAATAATATCTATTACATCATAGAGTTGTTGTGATGATTAAATAAGACAATACAGTAACCAGGAAAATAAGCACTCAATAAATCTTAGTTTTTGTTTTGTGCACTGGGTGAGAATGAAGTTCAGTTATTACTATTTTTGAACATTGATGTGGGAAACTGGCAGGAAAATGTTCTTGTTTCACAAAGCGTACATATACTTGTGTAATTGTTCACAATATTACTCTAGGGCTCTAAAGTAAACATATTGAGGCAGTTTTTATACTTATTTAGAGCTCTTATTTACCTTAGGTTATAGAGGATTTCATTGGTGTAGGAATACTAATTTATGTGGGACAAACAGAATTTTTTTGGTGCAAACAAATTTTTTGGAGCTTTTAAATATCACCTATTGAAGCTGGTCTGTAACAAGAGAGAATGTCTATAAGAAAAGAAAGTAGAGATGAGGGGCTGGGAGAGAAAAGATGGCAAGTCCTTGGTTCTAGTCTTTTCCCACTATACCCATCCCCTCTGGGTTATGTAAACTAGTGACATCTCCTTTTTCTTTAAGCAAGTTTGAGTTGTTTCCAAAGGGGTAATGACTAACATAATGAATGCTACAACACGAGAGGGTAGTTTTATCCTTAAGGTTTAATAAACCTAGTTCATCACGTGGGGCTTTGGGTAACCTCTTGGAGACAAGGGTAATTATTTTACTTCATTCTGCTATGCTCCTGACCTTGGAGCATAAATATAAGTCAGGGCTACTCTTCACTAATACTCTGTTTCCCACATTTGATCTTAAAATTCTGTATCTAATGTGTCAATAAAAACTGTTTAGATAATATAGTAATAAGGACACTTTAGAAATTCACTTCTTGTCCCTTTCATCTTCTTTTCTCTTCCCCTCCTTTCCTCCTGCCAATCACAAATCTACCTCTATCTGCATATAGAAAAAGAGTCTGAAATAAAGTAACCCAAATTTGAATTTCATGGAGGAGTTTGAGTATGTACAAGCGATGCATTTTTGGCAACAGTATGCCTTTCGGCTTGCACTGAAACTTTTTCCTCACAAAGATATTGATAAATATGTATGCAGATAACATTACGTGACTACTTTTGACTGACTGCTTTGGTGGTCAAACCAGGTACAAGAGCCAAAACGAATATGCAGCCAGGCAATGGATAAAAAGTAGGATTAGGAATTACATCTTGTAGTTCTCGAGATATTAACACAGGAAAGAGTGATTTTTTTTAAAGTCCTTGCAAACCACAAGCAGAACATCATGTGACTTAGAACACTGAACTTGCCAGAATTTACTCTCTATTTCTTTCCATGTGATAGTTGGACTAGACTAGACTCTAGGTGAAGCTGAACATCAGAGAGATGGGCTTGCCTTCTAAATATCAGAAGCAAGTTTCCTTTCCTCCACAATGTAACTTTTTTCCAGTGATCAAACACAATTAAAAGTGTTAAGGAGATGGGACTTTTGGAAAGATAGACATACAACTTTCCCAATTTTAGGGAAATGATTGAAAGAGGAAACATTAGAATTAGAACTATTTTGAATGGGCTATGGGATGAGGTAAGAACAGATAACCCTTAATGGGAATTGGAGATATGTGGAAAGGAAGAGCAAGAAAGAGATTACTATATCCATTCCCAGCCAGTTTCTATGCAGCTTATGAAAACTGAAACATGGAAAAAGAAGGCTTCAGCACTTAATAAGTGAAATAACAGTGTTTTCCCGAAGAAAAAAAACAAAGGGGGAAAAACGAGGAATAAAATATATTCAGCTTTCTTCTAAAGGTTCTGCTGTTGTTATGTGCAGACCTAGTCTGATTGCCTCCGGAGCAAGAGCAAGTCTTGTGGGTTACCTGAGGATGCAGACGTGCTCTCTGAAAGGTCAC
Organism: Balaenoptera musculus; assembly: GCF_009873245.2. Lineage (NCBI taxonomy): Eukaryota > Metazoa > Chordata > Mammalia > Artiodactyla > Balaenopteridae > Balaenoptera > Balaenoptera musculus. The sequence continues at coordinate 136,940,008 of NC_045786.1, read as the reverse complement.
CCAAATACTACCTAAGTGAACACGTGATATGAGGAGAGATAAGGCTTTATGGGATGTGGCTTTTTGAAGTGTTGACTCTTTCTACAGGTTTAGATATCCTTCCAGACAGAAGCATGTATTTCTGGATTTAGGGAGCAAAAGATGACAAGTACCATGCTGCTTTAGCTAGTGAGGAGTGGTGTACATTTTCTTAACTCTCACACATCTCAAGTCAAGAGTAGATTAATGTGTCAGCACTTTACAAACCAGAATTTTTTTCCTAATGAATAAGAAAGTACAATACAGTAAATTATGTATTAGCATAAGGGCATAAGTCATAGTCTTGTGGGAGCAGTATTCCTCTGAAACCTCTCCCAGTTTTTTTTTTCTTGTAAAATCCAAAATAGCACTAAAGAACAGAGAGAATAAAGAGTTCAAATTAAGCTGTCTGCATGGAGCCCACGAGAGCACTAGGTATGGGCTCAACTTGAAAACCTCAGAGAATAAAGAATTTCAAATGCAGCCTTTGGTCAAAATCATGACACAAAATAAACTTATCTTTCTTTTTTTTTTTTTTTGTCTTTTATTTTATTTATTTATTTATTACTTATGGCTGTGTTGGGTCTTCGTTTCTGTGCGAGGGCTTTCTCTAGTTGTGGCAAGTGGGGGCCACTCTTCATCGCGGTGTGCGGGCCTCTCATTATCGTGGCCTCTCTTGTTGCGGAGCACAGGATCCAGACGCGCAGGCTCAGTAATTGTGGCTCACGGGCCTAGTTGCTCCGCGGCATATGGGATCTTCCCAGACCAGGGCTCGAACCCGTGTCCCTGCATTGGCAGGCAGATTCTCAACCACTGCGCCACCAGGGAAGCCCAAACTTATCTTTTAGACCTTTCATAATGCAGTACCCCTTTTGTAATTCCTCTTTTAGTATCTAGAACCCTTAAGAAGCATCATTTATAAGTCACAAGATTAAAATGAATATTGAATTAATGATTAAAGTTAGGATAATATAAACTAATTAGAGGTAATTTATTTTTCCCCTGGGGATGAAGGAAACAAAGGACAAAATAGAATAAAATTAAAATGTTCATGTGACCAAAATTGTTTTTATAATGCTTGTAGGACACTCACATGATGACAGGCATAAAAACTTACAGCATGAATACTATTCAACTCAGCCAAACGAGGTGCAAAATTATGTTACAGAGGAAGGGTTATGGCATCTGTGTTTCTTCTCAATGGGGAAGTGGGGCTTCTGCTGGAATCTCAAGAAATTACTCCTGAATACAACCCCTCTCCATCTTGACAGAGTAGACTGCTCAAGGATGACATATAGACACACAAATAGATGGAAACATTTCCAGTGTATAAAGACAGAACACTGATTTTACTATTAGTTTTTCTTTTGTTGGGGATGAAAAGTGATAAGGACTCTTATTTAAAAGGAGCAAGTAAATAAAGAATAAAAAAATTTTGACCAATAGTCATACCCATTCAGTTCATGCTGAACAAATCATCAGAGCACAGGAAAAAAATATTTGGAAGATAGACATTTCTATTAGCTGAGAGTGTTTTCTTCAGGTAATCGTAGAACAAAATATTTATGTAAGAACTTTTGGCTCATGATATATATAAACATTTCATGTTAACTATATATTAATCAGCATCTTAGAGAGTAGCTTCAATAATTCTAACAAAGTCTTAAGTTGTCAATGAAGTTATCATTAGAGCGCTAATCTGGACATCATACCTAGAGTGGTTAAAAACAGGCAAACAATATCCTTTATTTTTTTATAGAAGTATTGTTGATTTACAATGTTGTGCCAATCTCTGCTGTACAGCAAAGTGACTCAGTTATAAACATATACACATTCTTTTAATATTCCCTTCCATTATGGTTTATCGCAGGATATTCAGTATAATTCCCTGTGCTATACATTAGTTCCTTGATGTTTATCCATTCTAAATATAATAGTTTACATCTACCAACCCCAAATTCCCAGTCCATCCCTTTCCCACCCCCCCATCCCCCTTGGCAACCACAAGTCTGTTCTCTATGTCTATGAGTCCGTTTCTGTTCTGTAGATAGGTTTCTTTGTGCCATATTTTAGATTCCACGTATAAGTGATATCATATGATATTTGTCTTTCTCTTTCCAACTTACTTCACTTAGGATGATAATCTCTAGTTGCATCCATGTTGCTGCAAATGGTATTATTTCATTCATTTTTATGGCTGAATAGTATTTCATTGTATATATGTAACACATCTTCTTTATCCATTCATCTGTCAGTGGACATTTAGGTTGTTTCCACGTTTTGGCTATCGTGAACAGTGCCGCTATGAACATAGGGGTGCATGTATCTTTTTGAATTATAGTTTTGTCTGGGTATATGCCCAGAAGTGGGATTGCTGGATCATTTGGTAATTCTACTTTTAGTTTTCTGAGGAACCTCCATACTGTTTTCCATAGTTGCTGTACCAACTTAGATTCCCACCAACAGTGTAGGAGGGTTCCCTTTTCTCCACATCCTCTCCAGCATTTGTTATTTGTAGACTTTTTAATGATGGCTATTCTGACTGGTGTGAGGTGATACCTCATTGTAGTTTTGATTTGCATTTCTCTAATAATTAGTGATGTTGAGCATCTTTCCATGTGTCTACTGGCCACCTGTATGTCTTCTTTGGAGAAATGTCTATTAAGGTCTTCTGCTCATTTTTCGATTGGGTTATTTGGTTTTTTGTTGTTGAGTTGTATGAGTTGTTTGTATATTTTGGAGATTAGGCCCTTGTCTGTTGCATCATTTGCAAATATTTTTTCCCATTCCATACGTTGTCTTTTTTTCTTTTTTCTTTTTTTTTTTTTAATGGTTTCCTTTGCTGTGCAAAGTCTTGTAAGTTTGATTAGGTCCCATTTATTTATTTTTGTTTTTATTTCCATTGCCTTGGGAGACTGACCTAAGAAAACTTTGGTACAATTTATGTCAGAGAATGTTTTGCCTATGCTCTCTTCTAGGAGTTTTATTGTGTCTTATGTTTTAAGTCTTTAAGCCATTTTGATTTTATTTTTGTGCATGGTGTGAGAGTGTGTTCTAACTGCATTGATCTACATACAACTGTCCAAATTTCCCAGCACCACTTGCTGAAGAGACTTTTTCCCATTTTATATTCTTGCCTCTTTTGTTGAAGATTAGAATATCCTTTATACAGTATTTCTTAATAAAGATTATTTCCACCTGTGGGTGCTAGCAATTTTTGCCATCTTGAAAAAGAACTCTTATTAAAAGTCGGTTACCTCTTAAACCAAAATCCAAAAATAGTCTATATGTGGTTCCAAATATTATGTGGATTTGAATCAAATTACAACTGAAAAATGGAGGAGGGGCTTTTTAGTGGTAAGTAGAAAGTCATCTATATAATTGGCCACTGTCATTGAAGGAGGAGAGATGAGAGGCAAGAGAAATTATGCAAACTCAAAACATGGCAGGATGGGGATGTTAAAAGTTGAGGCCAACATTTCATGTGTACAGCAGTTCCTGAAAACATCAGAAAATCACAGATGATGCTAAATCATTAGGAAACATTTTAAATAATATCAGAATAGTCTATTCACCATGAAGACAGAGAACAAAATACAGAGGAGATTTACATCAAAATTATAACATGATGGAAATGTGTTGGCACATAGATGTTTACAGGTCAGTTCAAAGAAATAGACCAATTACTTAGAAACCACAAATTACAAAACTCAGCCAAGATGAACGATGTAATGTGAATTGTTGTACATCCATCAATAAAACCTGAATTTTTGTTTAAAGGATCCCCAGAAAGAAATCTCCAGGTCCAGCTGGTTTCACTAGGGAAGTTTACCAAAGATTTAAAGAATAACTAATGTCAATTTAACACCTTTTCCTCAAGAAAATAGAAGAGGATAGAACACTTCCCAACATATTTTATGAAGCCAAAAATACCCTGATACCAAAATCAGACAAAGTGCGAGCACACATACACACAGATCACACAATAACTACAGAATAATATCTCTCATGAACTTAAACCAAAATCCTGAACAAAATATTATAAATCCAGTGATGTATGAAAATATTAATATACAACAACAAAGGGATTTACTCCAATATGCAGTGCTGATTCAATTCTAGAAAATCAATTAATGTAATACACCATATTCAGAAGCTAACAAAGAAAAAATCATATGATCGTATAGATTGATTCAGAAAAATCATTTCACAAAACTTAGTACCCATTCATGATAAAAAGCCTTCAGCAAACTAGGAACAGAAGAGAATTTCTTCAATCTCATAAAGAGCATGTACATAAAAACTACAGCTAGCACCATGCTTAATGTTGAAAAACTGAATTCCTTCCCTTTGAGACTGAGAATAAGATAAAATTATACACTCTCACCATTCTTCTTCAGCATAGAACTGAATTTCAAGCCAATGCAATAATGCAAGAAAAATAAATAAAAGCCAATAAAATATAGCTCATATTTTATAATAACTATAAATGGAGTTCAATCTGTAAAAATTGTGAAACACTACATTGTATGCCTGTAACTTATATATATATATATATATATAAGATTTTATATCTATATAAAGATTTTATATATATATAAAGGTTTTATATATATGTATATGTATAAAGATTTTATATATATGTATATATACAAAGATTTTATATATATGTATATATATAAAGATTATGGTTGGGAAAAGAAGATAGAAAACTGTTTCTATTTGTAGACATATGATTGTCTGCACAGAATATCTTGATATATCTACCAAAAAACTCCTAGGATTTGTAAGGTCAGCAAGGTCATAGGATGAATGGTCAACACATAAAGGTCAGTTAGATTTCTATCTACTAAAAACAAGCAGTTTGAAATAAAAACTCCACTATTATTTATAATTTTTCCAAATAAAATAAAGTATTTAGGTACTAAAACTAAACATACACTTACCATATGATTCAGCAATTATATGCTTGGGCATTTGTCCTTGAGAAATAAAAATTTATGTTCATACAAAAACCTGCACATAAATGTTCACAGTAGCTTTAATACTGAATAATTGGAAACAACCCAAATGTCCTTAAATGATGGATGAATAAATAAACTGGTGCATTCATACCATGAAACGTTATGTATCAACATAAATAATGAACTATTTGCATAATAACAGCATTGATGAATTTCCTGGAAATTTTGTTGAGTAAATAAAGCCAATCTGAAAGGTGACAAACTATATGATTTCATTTATATAACATTATTGAAATAAAATTCTAGAGACAGAGAACAGATTAGTAGTTGCCATGGTTTAGGGATACAGAAAGGGTAGTAAGTGTGGCTAAAAGAGGTAGTAAGAGGGAGCTCTATGGTGATGGAACAGTTCTGTTGATTGTAGTGGTGGTTGCACAGAGCTACATATGTGATAAAATTGTGTAAATCTATACAGACACACAGAAATGAGTATATGTTAAACCTGTGAAACCTGAATAAGATTGGTTTTGATAGCTCTGTAAGATGCTATCACTGAAGGAAATCAAGTGAAGAGTACAGCATTTTTATACATTTTGTACTCTTTGTAAATTTTATAGCATCTTCCTTTGATTCTATAATTAATGACTGAATCATAGATCAATTGAATAATTATTTTAAAATTTAAAAATTTACCAATGATTATATGTATTATCATTCTCCAATCTATTGTGTTACATATAGTTTAAATTATGAAATAAATAGGTGATGTAATCTAAAATATCATTTGCTTTGAAAACTAGAAAACCCAAAGATGTAATAGGTTTATTTTGCTATAATTAGTCATAGAGCCTATTTTGCAAAGATAAATATTACACAGAGAATCAAAGGCATAAGATTTTCAAAGAAATATTTCTGAAAGGTGAATTAGAAAGGGTGAGTAATTCAGCTGAAAGGAAACCCTAAGCCTCTGTAATGATATCCAAGTTAATATTGTGCTTTGATATCTAGCTCTGGGATAATAAATATGTTAAATACTTTGCATATTAAACACAGAGAAAATAATTACCAATTGAAAAAAGAGAACAAAAATAAACATTTAAAAATGTAACTGATAACTTTTGTCTATTTTTTAATTTTTATTTTATATTGGCGTAAAGTTTATTTACAATATTGTGTTAGTTTCAGGTGTACAGCAAAGTGATTCAGTTATACATATACATATATCTACTCTTTTTCAGATTCTTTTTGCATATTGTTACAGAATACTGAGTAGAGTTCCCTGTGCTATACAGTAGGTCTTTGCTGATTATCTATTTTATATATAATAGTGGGTATATGTTAATCCCAAACTCCTAATTTATCCCTCCCTCCCACTTTTCCTCTTTGGTAATCATAAATTTGTTTTCGAAGTCTGTGAGTCTGTTTCTGTTTTGTAAAAAAGTTCATTTGTATCATTTTTTTACATTCCACATATAAGTGATATCATATATTTGTCTTTCTCTGTTTGAATTACTTCACTTACTATGATAATCTCTAGGTCCATCCATGTTGATGCAAATGGCATTATTTCATTCTTTTTTATGGCTGAGTAATAGTCCATTGTATATATATACCACATTTTCTTTATCCATTCATCTGTCGATGGACATTTAAGTTGTATCCATGTCTTGGCTATTGTAAATAGTGCTGCAATGAATATTGGGGTTCATGTATCTTTTCGAATTATGGTTTTCTCTGTATATACACCCAGGAGTTTGATTGCTGGATCATATGATAGCTTTATTTTTAGTTTTCTGAGGAACGTCCATACTGTTTTCCATAGTGACTACACCAATTTACATTTCCACCAAAAGTGTAGGAGGGTTCCCTTTTCTCCACACCCTCTCCAGCCTTTGTTATTTGTAGAATTTTAAATTATGGCCTTTCTGACTGGTGTGAGGTGGTACCTCATTGTAGTTTTAATTTGCATTTCTCTAATAATTAGCGACGTTGAACATCTTTTCATGTGCCTGTTGACCATCTGTATGTTTTCACTGGAGAAATGTCCATTTAGGTCTTCTGTCCATTTTTTGATTGGGTTGTTTGGTTATTTGATTTTTGAGTTGTATGAGCTGTTTGTATATTTTGGAAATTAAGCCCTTGTCAGTTGTATTTTTTGCAGATATTTTCTCCCATTCCATAGACTGCCTTTTCATTCTGTTTTTGGTTTCCTTTGCTGTGCAAAAGCTTATAAGTTTGATTAGGTCCCATTTGTTTGTTTTTGTTTTTATTTATATTGCTTTGGGAGACTTACCTAAGAAAACATTGGTATGATTTATGTCAGAGAATGTTTTGCCTATGCCCCTTTCTAGTAGTTTTATGGTGTCATGTCTTGTATTTGAGTCTTTAAGCCATTTTGAGTTTATTTCTTTGTATAGTATGAGGGTTTGTTCTAACTTCATTGATTTTCATGCAGCTGTCCAGTTTTCCCAACCCCACTTGCCAAAGAGACTATCTTTTCTCCATTGTATATTCTCGCCTCCTTTGTCAAAGATTAATTGACCATGGATGTGTGGGTTTATTTCTGGTTTCTCTATTCTGTCCCATTGAGCCATATATCTATTTTTGTGCCAATACCATGCTGTTTTGATTACTGTAGCTTTGTAGTATTGTCTGAAGTCTGGGAGTGTAATGCCTCCAGCTTTGTTCTTTTTCTTCAGGATTGCTTTGTCAATTCTGGTTCTTTTATGGTTCCATATAAATTTTGGGATTATTTGTTCTAGTTCTGTGAAAAACGTCATGGATAATTTGATAGGATGGCATTAAATCTGTAGGTGGCTTTGGGAAGTATGGCCATTTTAACAATACTAATTCTTCCAAACCAAGAACATGGAATATCTTTCCATTTCTTTGAATCATCTTCAGTTTCCTTTATCAATGTTTTATAGTTCTCAGCAGATAAGTCTTTCACCTCTTTGGTAAGGTTTATTCCTAAGTATTTTATTTTTTTGGTGCAATTTTAAAAGGGATTGATTTTTTTCTTTCCTTTTCTGATATTTCATTGTTAGTGTAAAGAACTGTAACAGATTTCTGTATGTTAATCTTATATCCTGATACCTTGCTGAATTAATTTACTAGTTCTAGTAGTTTTTGTGCAGAGCCTTTAAGGTTTTCTATAATTATAGTATTGTGTCATCTGCATATAGTAACTATTTTACCTTTTCTCTTCCAATTTGTATAGCTTTTTTTCTTCTTTGTCTTTGATTGCTGTGGCTACGACTTCCAATATTATGTTGAATAGAAGTGGTGAGAGTGGGCATCCTTGTGTTCCAGGTTTTAGTGGGAAGGCTTCCAGCTTTTCATCATTGAGTATTATGTTGGCCTTGGGTTTGTCATAAATAGCTTTTATTATGTTGAGATATGTTCCCTCTATACCCATTTTGTTAAGAGTTTTTAGCATGAATTGATGTTGAATTTTATCAAATGCTTTTTCTGTATCCATTGAGATGATCGTGTGGTTTTTGTGTTTTCTTTTGTTGATGTAGTGTATCACATTGATTGATTTGTGTATGTTAAACCATCCTTGTGACCCTGGAAAGAATCCCACTTGGTCATGGTGTATGATCTTTTTTATGTGTTGTTGGATTCAGTTTTCTAATATTTTGTTGAAACTTTTTTGCATCCATATTCATCAAAGATATTGGCCTATAATTTTCTTTTTGGTATTGTCTTTGCCTGATTTTGGTATCAGGGTTATGGTGGCTTCACAGAATGACTTTGTTCCCTTCTCTTCAATCTTTTGAAAGAGTTTAAGTATCTGTATAAGTCTTTCTCTGTATGTTTGGTAGATTTCTTCAGTGAATCCATCTGGTCCTGGACTTTTGTTTGCAAGGAATCTTTAAATTACAAATTCTATTTCATGTCTAGTGATCAGTCTGTTCAAATTATCTATTTCTTCTTGATTCAGTTTTGGTGGGCTGTATGTTTCTAGAAACTTGTCCATTTCTTCTAGGTTGTCCAGTTTGTTGGCATACAATTGTTCATAGAATTCTTTTATGGCCTTTTGTATTTCTGCAGTACTGGTTGTTATTTCCCCTTTTTCATTTCTAATTTTGTTTATTTGGGTCCTCTCTCTCTTCTTCTTGGTGAGCCTGGCCAGAGGTTTGTCAATTTTGTTTACCTTTTCAAAGAACCAGCTCTTGATTTTATTGATTTTTTTAACATTTTTAAACCTCTATTTTATTTATTTACTCTCTGATCTTTATTATTTCCTTCCTTCTGCTGACATTAGGCTTTATTTGTTCTTCTTTTTCTAATTCTTTTAGGTGGTAGGTTAGGTTGTTTATTTGAGATTTTTCTTATTTTTTGAGGAAGGTCTGTATTGCTATGATCTTCCCCCTAGGAACTCTTTTTGCTGCATCCTATAGATTTTGTATGGTTGGGTTTTCATTGTTATTTGTTTCAAGGTATTTTTTAATTTCCTCTTTGATTTCATCATTGAACCCCTGATTTTTCAGTAGCATGTTGTTTAGTCTCCATGTAATTTTTTTTTTCTCGTTTCTCTTTCTATGGTTGATTTCTAGTTTCATGACATTGTGATAAGAAAAGATGCTTCAAATAATTTCTATGCTCTTAAATTTGTTGAGGTTTGTTTTTGTCCTAGTGTGTAATCAATCCTAGAGAATGTTCCATGTGCACTTGAAAAGAATGTGTATTCTGCATTTTTTGATGTAATGTACTGAAAATATCAATTAAGTCTTCCTGTTCTATTGTATAATTTAGAATCTCTGTTATCTTATTGATTTTCTGTCTGGAACATCTGTCCATTGATGTGTGTGGGTCATTAAAGTCTCCTAGTATTATTGTAATCCCATCAATTTCTCCCTTTATGACTGTTAATATTTTTTATGTATTTAGGTGCTCCTACATTAGGTGCATATATGTTAATGAGTATAATAGCCTCTTCTTGTATTGATCCTTTTATCATTATATACAGCCCTTCTTTATCTTTCTTTTTGGCTTTGTTTAAAGTCTATTTTGTCTGATATGAGTATTGCTACCCTTGCTTTTCTGTCATTTCCATTTGCATGAAATATCTTTTTCCATCCCCTCACTTTCAGTCTATGTGTGTCCTTAGCCCTAAAGTGGGTCTCTTGTGTTAGAATATTGTAGACTCTTGTTCTTTACCCAATTTGCCACTCTATGTCTTTTGATCAGAGCATTTTGTCCATTGACATTTAAGATAATTGTTGATAGGTATGTATTTATTTCCATTTTAAACCCTTTTTTCCAGTTGATTTTGTGTTTCTTCTTTGTTCCTTTCTTTTTCTTTTTTGTTTTTCCTTTTGTGGTTTGATGGTTTTCTTTTGTATTATGTTTGTGATTTTTCTTTTTGATTTCTGTGAATCTATTGTATCTTTTTGATTTGTGGTTACTCTTTTTCAAATATGTTAACCCATTACTACATCTATTTGCTTTAGGCTGGTAATCACATAGGCTCAAACACATTATTGAAAAAAGTACATTTTCTTACTCTCCTCCCCACATTTTATGATTTTATAATTTTATGATTTTGATGTCCTTTTTTACATCTTCATGTTTGTCATTTTGCTATTCATTGTAGTTATCATTGTTTTCACAACAATTTTTTGATTTTTTAAAAATCTGTGTACTGGCTTATTTAAGTGATTTACTTTCCAATTGTGATTTTCTCTTTCCTATAGATTCTTGCTTCTTTTCTATTTAGAGAAGACCTTTCAAAATTTCTTTTAAGATAGGTGTAGTATTGCTGTATTCTTTTAGCTTTTGCTTGTCTGAGAAATTCTTTGTCTCTTCTATTCTAAATGATAATCTTGCTGGGTAGAATATCCTAGGTTGCAGGTTTTTCCCTTTCAGGATTTTGAACATATCTTGCCACTCCCTTCTGTTCTGCAACATTTCTGTAGAGAAATCAGCTGATAGCTTTATGGGTGTTCCCTTGTAATTAACTCTTTGTTTTTCTCTTGCTGCATCTAAAATCTTCTCTTTAACTTTTGCCATTTTAATTGTAATATGTCTTGTAGTTCTGTTTGTGTTCATCTTGCTTGGGACCCTCTATGTTTCCTGTCCCTGGATATCTGTCTTATTCTTTTTGTTTAGGATGTTTTCAGCCATAATTTCTTCAAATACATTTTTGATCCCCTTTTCTCTTTCTTCTCCTTCTGAGATCCCTATTATACATAGCTTGGGATGCTTTATATTATCCCATAGGTCTCATATATTGCTTTCTTTTTTTTTTTTAATTCATCTTTCTGTCTTCTGATTGGGTGATTTCTATTATTCTATCTTCCAGATCACTTATTCCTTCTTCTGTATTATGCAGTTTGCTATTTATTGCCTTTAGCTCAGCTTTTGTCTCAGCAAATGAGTTTTCTAATTTTAATTGGCTCCTCTTATAGTTTCTAGTTGCTTTGTACAGTAATCTGCATTTCTATCAATAGCCTTTCTTAATTTCTTCAGTATTTTCATTATCTTCTTTTTGAACTCAGTGTCTAGTAGACTGGAGAGATCTATTTCATTGTTCTTTCAGGGGAAATATCTTATCTCTTAATTGGGAGTGGTTTCTCTGCTTCTTCATTTTACTTATATTTCTCTGATTCTATGAATTTAGGAGAAACAATTATCTACTGTGGTCTTGAAGGGCTGTTTTTAGGTGAGAGTGTCCCTGTGTATCCTCTGTGAGTCTAACATGTTTGGTGCAAGGCCTGTTTTTAGTGTGGATGCCTGCCTCATCTTTCCTCAGTGTGTGCTCTCTGTATGCCCTTGATAAGGGGTGTGATTATTGTTGTGGTGACCAGAGCCTGCCCTAGATGTTGAGTTCAGCCTCCTCTTTGCTCTGTGATTGTCTCAGCCCTTTCAGGAGCAGAGTCTGCTCCCCAGTTGTCAGGGTAGACACACTCAGATCTGTTTCTGAACTGTGGTGTGAGATAGGTGGAATAGAAATGCTCCTGCTGGGAGAGAAGCCACTGAGTATTCCACTTCAGGAGCTGTCCACGGAGAAGTGCCCTCTGTGATGCCACCTGTCACCCACTATGTGGGCTCACAAAATACACTGTTGTTGGCACTGCCCTCAGCCCTGACTCAACCATGGGAATTGAGACAATTGACCTTGGTGTCCCTCAGGTTCTATGCTCTTAAAGCCACTAGCACAGATCCATTGACACAACACTGTTGAGGTCAGACACCGAGACTGCTGTAGTTGTGCACCCGGAACCACCGTGGGGGCTACTGAGTCAGCCCAGATCCCAGCCCAGCTTCTGTGTGCATGTGCCCACCGTGCTTGCAGCCACTGTCACTAGACCTGCCTCAGCAATGAGAACACTAGTAATCTACTCGGATGTCCTGCAGGCACTGAATTTACAAAGCCACCTGCAGTGTGTAAATCCACAGATCACACAGCTACTGGGTCACTCAGATTTCAGTCCGGCTTCCGGAGTTGTACGGCCCCTCGGGATCAGCTTGGATTTCAGCCCTGCCTCCACATGTGGACAGCCTGCCAGTGCTTGCATTCTCCCAGAGCTCGTAGAGGTGGAGTTGTGCCCACTGTGAGCACTTTGAGAATGAGGCTGCCATGGCAGGCCCCACCCCTCACTTCAAGCATGCATGTTAACAACGGGACTTCAGAGTTGGACACAGGCTTCTTCCTGTGCACACCCCCAGTTGCGGCTTGGCTTGGACCACACTCCGGCCCCTTCAGGCTGTCTCTGCACAACCAACCCCAGTCCTCTCCCCGGTTCTGTCCTCTGAAGCTGAAGTTTTAGCACCCAGCTGCCGAGCACACCAGCAGACCTGTGTCTCAAGCTGTGGAGCACAGGGCAGTGGCATGGACCCTCTGTGCTGGTCTCTCTCTTTTCTGCCTGCTGCATGCCAGCTGCTGTGCTCTTCTCTGAGCCTCTGAAGCTCCCTCTCTGTCCCAGCTGATTTCCCTGCTGGTGAAGGGGCTCCTAAGGGTAAGGGAACCTTTCCTCTTTCATAGCTTCCTCGCAAAGGCACAGGTCCCACTCCCATTCCCTTTATTTTTCTTCTGTCCTACCTGGTCACATGGTGATCTTTCTTGCAATTTTGGTTTTATGAGATCCTCTCTCAGCATTCAGCAGGTGTTCTGTGAGAATTGTTCCACATGTACATGTATTCATGATGTGTTCGTGGGAGGAGGTGAGCTCCATGTCCTTCTATCTTTACCTGGCCTCCCATAGCTTTTAAATATACTTTACATAAACTAAAAAATTAAAACCCACATTTATTAAAACCATATTTATTAACAAAAATAATGAATTATTTTTGTTCATTCTTGAAAATAATTATTAAACTATCTCATAAGATTGTCATTAGTAGCTGTACTGTGCATGTAAGAGAACTAAGGCTCAGAGAGTTTAGATGCCTTGCCCAATGTCACACAGCTACTAACTAGTAGATTCAGGATTCAAACCCTAGTATGATTCCAAAGTCAATGTTCTTTTCACTACAGCATGGCTTTTTTTTTCTTTATTTCCTATAGAACCATTCTCTGGGAGCTATCAGAAAGAAAGAAAACTCCCAATAATATTTGTTAGTTAATGAGCATATTTCATATAATTGTGAATTTAATCTTCAAGTGCAATTGGTCCAACAGTGTGAATTTATGATCTATGGCTCATACTCACTGCCATTATGGTAACAATAAGATACATATGTATCAGAGCATGTCAATGCTATAGTCTATGAGTCACCTGTGATCACTGCATCCTGGCATTTTCTTGCAGAAGCCAGTTCTCTAACAACCAATTCAAATGGAACTTTCTCTCTCATGGACAGATATTAATCCAGAGGATCCTTCTGGGACATGGCTTTCCTACTGTCAATTACCTAGTTTGATATTTTACTATACTTATGCAAAATGTTATGGGCGGCTCAGTGAAGCACTGAGCTTCTATATACATGGCTCTGCAACTTCCCTGGATTTTATACTTATTTCAAAACAGAAGTTACAAAAACAATAAAAACTGGTTGGCACAAAACTGAATCCAGATCAGTTTTCTGAATATATTGCTACCTACTAAACATGGCTTTATACTTTATGTTTTAGTTTCAAATAAGACCAATGAGAAATGCTTTTCATAGATGTAAGAGACCATTGAGGGGTTACAGTTATGAGAGGCTAGGTTTTACAAATATTAAAATATTTGAATAAGATCTTGAAGAATATATATTATTTGTCTTGACAGACTAGGACTACGAATGTTAAAATGGTTAAATAAGGGTGAAAGCAAGTGGAAGAAGGAGGAATTTAGTGTGTTAGGTTAGGATATGAATGGACCAGTGGGATCATCTTTTTAGAGACCTGGATAGACAGGTAAGGCTCTGTTTCTGACCTTGTCTTTGAGAAGACATAGGAGAATGGGAAGACCTGTATATAGGGTGTCTGGAGGGGAAGTTCCCTGTTATGTATAGAAAATATCTTCCTATTGTCTTTTCTACACTTAGGAAAAATAACAAAGCTGTAATGGTTACTACTGCCTGGATTCAAACCCCAGCTTGCTCTTTACTGGCTGAGTAACTAGTACAAGTTTTGACCTTTCTAAGTCTCAGTGTCTTTGTCTGTAAAATTGGGGTAATATTAGTTCCTCAAAAATCATTGTTACAGTTAAATAACTTAATGAATTTTTGGAGAATCAGGTAACAATCATTCAATAAATGATGATGACATTGATAATGACGATGATTCCTTTCTCCCACCAAAATACATTTTTTATGATGGGAACACAATATTTCAGAATTGAGGGTTTGCAATATAAACACATAGATCTCCTATAAATGTGAACTATGGCTAAAATAAAGGACTTACTGGGGTTGTCTCTCCTTCTTTGGACCAGTCACCTTGGTCTCTCTTCCCCAGACAGTACTCACATTCCTCTTAGGTATTGTCCTACTATTGACCTGCTTGATTCTTCTAGGTAATTTAAGATGCTAACTCCTTCATATATAATGAGGTGTACGTTGCCACTTTTAATCAAGGTATTGGTTGGTACTCAGGAGTTCTTGAGATAATGAAACACAAACTATATCTTATAGTAGGAATTTGACATGCTTCAAAGTCTGCTGGTAGGAATGTTAGGATTGTTTGTTCCTGGTAATATTAATAAAACTGACTTAAACCAAAAGGAATTTATTTCTGTAATATTAAGTAGCTCATAGGATCATCAGGAACACTGGAGAACTAGACTTAGAAACAGGCAGAAATAAAAGGACTGTAAGCAGCAATCACAATCCCTACCAAAGCTGCACCAGAGAACCAATACAATGAGGCCACTGCTGCTCTTACACAGATCTTACCTGTTGTCACCCTTTGTGCTACTAAATGTGAATGTCACTGCAGACATTGCTTCTGTTGCTGCTCCAGGCATTGGATATCTCTACCCAGCCACAAGAGCAGAAAATAATTCCATATTTAAAGTCCTATCAGTGCACATTGAAAACTCTAAGACTTTGATGAAAGAAATTGAGGAAGCCTCAAATAAATGGGAGAATATATCGTGCTGATGGATCAGAAGAATTAATATTGTTAAAATGTCCATTCCACCCCAAAGCTATATATAGTTTCAATGCAATCCCTACCAAAATTCCAATGGCATTTTTTACAGAAATAAAAAAAGCAATCCTAAAATTCGTATGGAACCACAAAAGACCTGGAACAGCCAAAGCAATCCTGAGAAAGAAAAACAAAACTGGAGTTATCACACTTCCTGATTTCAAACTGTATATCAAAGCTATAGTAATTAAGGCAGTATGGTTCTGGCATAAAAATAGTCACTTAGATCAACGGAACAGATTTGAACACAGAAATAAGCCTTCGCATATATGATCTAATATTGGACAAGGGAGCCAAGAATATAAAATGGGGAAAGGATAGTCAATATATGGTGTTGGGAAAACTGGATATCCACTTGCAGAATAATTAAACTGGACCTCTATCTTAACATCACTCACAAAAGTTAACTAGAAATGGATTAAAATTTAAACATAAAACCTGAAACTAAAATTCCTAGAAGAAAAGGTAAGGGAAAACTCCTTAACACTGGCCTTGGCAATAATTTTTTTGGATTTGACACCAAAAGCACGAGCAACAAAAGCAAAATGTAAATAAATAGGACTATATAAAAACTAAAAAATGCTTCTGTACAGCAAAAGAAACAATCAACAAAAAGAACAAGCAATCTACTGAATAGGAGAAAATATTTGCAAGCCATCTGTCTGGTAGTTAATATCCAAAAAATATAAGCAACTCATGTAACTCAATGCAAAAAAAAACTGATTAAAAAATGGGCAGAAGACCTGAATAGATATTTTCTGAAGAAGACGTATAGATGACCAACAGACACATGAAAAGATGCTCAACCTCTTTTATAATGAAAATACAAATTTAAACCAGAATAAGATATCACCTCACGTCTGTTAAAATGGCTATCATCAAAAAGACAAGAGATAAGTGTTGGCAAGAACCTAGAGAAAAGGGAATCCTTGTGCCCTTTTGGTGGGAATGTAAATGTGGTACAGCCACTATGGAAAACAGTATGGAGGTTTCTCAGAAAATTAAAAATAGAACTACCATATGATCCAGCATTCACACTTCTGGGTGTATATCCAAAGAAAGTGCAATCGGAATCTCAAAAAAGATGTATGCACTCCCCTGTTCATTGAAACATATTCACAACAACAAAGATATGGAAACAACCTAAGTGTCCCTCTACAAGTGAATTGATAAAGAAGATGTGATATATATAATTAATAATATTAATATTATGTGTAATATTATTCAGGCATGAGAAAGAAGGAAATCCTGTCATTTGTGACAATATGGATGGACCTTTAGGGCATTATTCTAGGTGAAATAAGCCAGACAGAGACAGACAGATGATATGATTGCTCCTATATGCGGAATCTAAAAATGCTGAACTTGTAGAAACAGAGGAGAATGGTGGTTGTCAGGGCTGGGAGGTGGGGGAAACAGTTATTGGTCAAAGAATACAAACTTCCAGTTATAGGATAAATAAGTTCTGGGGATCTAATATACAACATGGAGACTATAGTTAACAATACTGTTTTATATACTTGAAAGTTGCTAAGAAAATAGATCTTAAATGTTCTCACCACACACGCACACACAAAAGTAATTACATGAGGTGAATGAAGTGTTAACTAACCCTATTATGGTAATCATTTCACATTATATGCATGTATCAAATCATCACACTGTACACCTTAAACTTACAAAATATTATATCAATTATATCTCAATAAAGCTGGAAAAAATAAATTCTATCAGGATGTACAGACTAGTGCCCTAGTCTAGTGTTCAAGCACTACCTACAAGGAAAACTGGCAGCATACTATCTACCTTTTGTGACTTCTGTGGTGAAAAGCAGCCAGTACCTTCCACAAGATTCAGAAGATAGAGAATTCTCTAAACCTAAGGAGAGGTAAGATGCTGGGAAACCTAAAGTTAACAAATTTCCAACTAGGACGGTAGAAAGTGGAGGCCTATGAGAAAGTAACTCTTAAAGCTATGGCATTATTAGTACTTACCCTTAGTTTCATCTACATGGTGAGTTTACTTCTCTTGTACCTTGTTTCTTATAGTAATATCCCCTATTAGAAGTCTCATTATGATCTCAACAGCAGAGTTGATAAACAAAATTCATGTGTTTTTGTTGCTGAAGGTTAGATTCTCATTCTGTCTCTTTTAATTCACTGGTACTTGTGTAGAATGAAATATGAGGGGGAATTGACATAGGAATTAATGGATGGAATCTTGAGTACACAGGAGCTGGGCTCAGATACCCTGTCTATCACTATCTGGTTGTGTGATTGGCAACGTCATTTAATCTTTCTGGATCTCAGTTTCTTTCTCTATAAGGTGGGAATATTATCCCTCAATTTAAAAAATTGGTCCAAAGATAAAAAGATAAAAAATGTTTTTTAAATTACTTGATATAATGCCTAACAGAGAATAAAATTCTAAATAAATAACAAATGGTAACCTTTTTGTTATTATTTTTCTCCTTTCTTAGAGAGTCATTGGCTATAAGGGCATTAGTGTGTCTGCAATGCCTAAAAATCTTTTCTTTGTATCTTTCATTTCTACCTCTTTCTATTGTTTGTCATGATAGCTACTGAGCTTGTTTTATAAGCTACTATAGTTGTAGTCAGTCATCCAGACAACTTATTCTTCTTGTTGGACAAGAAGAATGGATGTGGCAAAACCACATCCCTAGCACCTGGGAGGTCTCTCTTGCTAGAAAAACAGAACAATGGAAAAAGAAAGAAAATGGGGATTCGCAGTGGTGTATTTTGCAGCTCTGCTAGTGAGTAGCACATCAGTAGGACTGGACAGAACTAGCAATGCAGTCCCATTCAAACTGGTAACACTTCATCTAGAAAAATGCACTACACAAATCCTTGCACCTCTATTAAGTGCAAGTGCATTTTTGGTAAGCTTAATGACAACCTGAAACATTCTTCTCTGATTAGCTAGGTAAACCTGCCCAGGGGAAATAAACTCACAGCAGCTTATTTCCTTAAGAATATAGAGTAATATAAAGTCAACACATGTGTCAACAGAAGCATGGATTGAATAACGATGTAAGAAAATTCTCCAGATGACCCTGCCCATTAAGATAACTTCAGAGCATAATATTTCATCACGTACTTTTGAATTTAGGAAATAAATTTCATTTCCCCTATTTCTGCTAACAGAATTTGAGAGAATCAAAACAGTTTAGAATAAGCTCTGGTTTGTATAGACTTAAAAAGGAAATAAAATGGTTTGTTTTCAAGCACTTAAACGTTAAATAGTAGCTCTTAGAAAATTTGCTAACTTGGGTCATGTTTACACTTCTTTTGCCAACCCAAAGAATCAGTTCTTAGCATGAATTTAAGATTCTTTCATTCCTTACAGTCATTTCACCTCTAAGTAGGAGAGACGGTACTTAAAAACAGAAGGCGTATGAAAATGTGCTTTTGTATGAATTGTAGTCTGCAGTTGTAACAGGGTCTCTTACTCAACATGAAAATTGGAATTCTCAAAGCAAAGGATTTAATCAAACAAATAATTATATTTTGCAATAGGACTATAAAGGGAATCCTAATTAATGTGCTAATAGCTACTCCCTGTTTACAGGGCATTATCCCAGGTCATGAACTGTAACAAATACACATAAAAATTCATGTTCACAGAGCAGAGAGAGAATACATTCCATTTCTAGAACTCTGCCTGTGAGATATTTCAATCAGAGAGATTGCATAAGAAGTGAGTCTTTAAAAGTTACCTTCCTGAAGTCTGAGCCTAGGATGAGCTATTCTTTATAAAATAATTTCCAGGCTACAGAGATAACTCAGAGGTCATCTCCATTTCTCTTGGAATTAAAGAGTCCTGGAATCTCACTTCTTAGGGACCCTAGAGGTCAACTAGTCCATTTCATATCCTATATATGCATCTTTGAAAAATCACTGTTTAATTACCTGGATCTATCCAGGGTTAGGCATCTCAGTAGCTCTTAAAGCAAACTTTCCCAGTATGACTCACTAATTATTAACATGTTTTGTTTTAAATTATTTTCTTGAAATTTAGTATGGTTTTCTATGTTCTAGCTTCTGAAGCCACTAGAAGTAGTACAAATTCTTTTACCCATGATAGCTCTTCAACTTTAAATTGATATCAGTAAACATGCCTGGGTTGGATGATGTGCTGGATTAGGTAATTCTGACTAATATGTTGGATTAGGTAATTCTGACCAAACTTGCCACTGAAAACAGTTAACATTTTGAGGGAAAGATTAAAACCTTTTCCAAAATACATCAATATGACCAGACCAGATGTTGAGGACTTGGAGAGGCAAAAAGAAAAGGTACTGGGCAACTTTTGTCCTAGAGTCACTTGTCTATGCATAAGAGATACTTGGGACACTGAGCTGTGCTTCTGGGGACCTCAAAGGTATAGGGAAACAAAACTCAATATCTGGGACTCACCAATGGTGCAGATTCTGATAAATGTCTCTGCTTGGTCCTGAAGAGCTATCCTGTAAGAATAAGCATGGACCGGGAATAAACAAGCCCTAGAATGGTATACAGCCAAGATTCACGTCATCCAAGTGATCTAGACAGTCTTAAAAATTAGATTTGTAGTGAGATGGTTCTGGACTGCTAGTGCCCCCAAGCATCAAATGAAAATATTTGATGAAGGAAATGAAAAATATTCCCTGGGAGAAAATATTATCATCTTAGAAATCAAATTATTTCTACAAATAATTTTTCAAATACAGCATCCAATGACTAATTAAAAATAACTAGCACATGAGGAGATAAGACAACATGAGAAAGAAACATAAGATAGACAACAGAAATATACAGGTTAGGGTATCTGGATTCTCTGGAGAAATAGAACCAATAGGATATGTACACATATCCTACTGGTTCTCTCCTCTTATATATACAATAAGAGGAGATTTGTTATAGGAATTGGCTCACGTGGTTATGGAGGCTGAGAAGTCCCACAATCTGCCATCTGCAAGCTGGAGAACCAGGGAAGCCAGTGGTGTAATTCAGTTCAAGTCTGAAGTCTGAAAATAGGGGGCTGATGGTGTAAATCCCAGGCTAAGTCTGAAAGCCCAAGAACTAAGAGCACCAATGCCCGAGAACAGGAGAAGATGTATGTCTCAGCTCAAGCAGAGAGAGCAGATTTGTCCTTCCTCCACCTTTCTGTTCTATTCAAGCCCTCAACAGATTGAATGATGCCCACTCACATTGGGGAGGACAACCTGTTTGTTTGATTAGCAATTCAAAATCTAATCTCTTCCAAAATACCCTCACATTTGCACCCAGAGATAATGTTTTACCTGCTATCTGGACATCCTGTAGCCCAGACAAGCTGACACATAAAATTAACCACCACAATGAGAGATACTGGAATTATCAGGCAAGGATTATAAAACAAGCACTCTTACTATACATATGTAGATAAAATCAAAGTTAAAAAATTTTGACAGGAAAATAGAAACTATAAAAAGTGATACATTTTTTAAGAGAAAAAAATAAATTCTAGAACTGTAAGAACAGAACATTAGAATAGTTATAACAATATCCCTTATGTTCACGAAGGTAAAGAAAATTATAAACATGTTAAAGAAAGATATGAGATAATAAAGATTCAAATAAAACTTCTAGAAATGAAATATCCATGTTTTGACTCCTTGGTTCCCTCACCTAAGTATTTTCCTATGAAGAACACAGCACCATGTAGAGGTCTATAATGCTTATGCTACATCCTGAAGGATGGCATCCCAGCCTTGCAGAGTGTTACCTCTGAGCTGATAATACAGCTATGCTTTTGAAAGGCCTTTATAGAGCTCTAGGAGATTTGCTGCTACTGGGTTGTGTAGTATGTGGTATAAACAGTGGACCCTATGATGAATGTGATCCTACAATGGCCAACTACCATGTCTCCTTTTCTGTAAAGTGGGTCCCTTGATTGGACGCTGTGCTTTGTAGATTCTATGCCTGTGAACAAGGCATTCTGTAAACCCCTAGCTATTAATCCTGGCTGAGGCTTTGTGGATGGGAAAGGAAAACATATATCTAGAGTACTTATCTATTCCTATTAAGATGAACCATTGGCCTTTCTGGGATGGAAGAAGCCCAATGTAGTCAATTTGTACCAAGTTGTCAGTTGGTCTCCGTCAGGAATTTTGCCATACTGGAGGGTCGGCATTGGTCTCTGTTAATAACAGGTAGAATATTCAGAGGCATCAGTAGCTGGATTTGCTTTGTTAAGAGAAGTCCTTACTGTTGGCTCCACACATAGCCTCTGTCTCTGCTATCATGGCTGCTGCTTAAATGTGCCAATAGTGGCAGTTCTAATGTGACCAATAACAAAAGCTAACAACAGTCGTCTAGGATATTGATAACATGGTTGCCCAGTGTGTCTTCGGTAGTAGATGCTTTCTGGTGGATGTTGATAACTTAGTGCCCAGTCCCATCTGTTCACCCACATACCTCTACAGTAGAACTTCTTCTCTCTGTTCATCTAGTCTTTTCCCTTCCAGGTTTCTGACCATTCAGCCAGGCCATTGGCTACTGACCAGAAATCTGTTTGCATTCTCATATAGGGCCACTTATTCCATACAAAGTGAATGACCAGGTGTACTCTTTGTGGCTCTGTCCTCTGGAGAGATTTTCATCTCCAGTCTTTCAAGACCACCCCTGAAGGTGGCTTTAATGCAGTCATTGTCCATTTTTACTTTGTACCCCTTAATAAGCCAACTTATTCTAAACTAAGCTTGACCGAGGATGTGAATTGGGGAAGGGGTTTTGGTCCATCTGTGTGATATGGGAGCCTGGGTACCTATTAATTTAGTTTACTCACGCTTTCTGGTCCTCTTTGGGCTCAATTTGAGGTGTAAATTTCCATCTTGTGAAAAACTGCTGCCAGGACTATATAATTTTATGATTTGGGGGGGTATCTAAGAGACCCAGCTCATGATGGACAGTCTCATGGTCAACGATTTTATCTCTACTAGACCCAAACTCACATACCAGGAACTGTTCCTTAAAAGGCATATAATTATCTTTCTCCAGAATCCTAATGGCCTTAGTGAGTGGTATATCTTCTATATTCTCCCATGGGACACAATCTCCTACGGGGTCTTCTGGTTTCACAGTTTATTCACCCCAGCATGCCCATGTCCCTCAGAGACTTTATCCTTTCCTTCACTATCTGACAGGGCAACTCATTCATCTCCACTTTGGCCTTTGCTTTTTTCAGGCTTTTATTGGGTTGGCCAAGAGGTTCGTTCGGTTTTTTCCATAAGATGGCTCTAGTAACGCTTAGTTGTCTTTAACTTCATTCAAAACAATTTTGTTAGTTTGTATTGTGACAGCTGTCGTATCAGCGTGCATTTAAAAAAAAAACTTGTCAAAATTGGTGAATTTTTGTGTAGCCCTTTTAATATTGAAGATGGAAGGAAAAAAGCAACACTTTTCGCATATTATGCTTTATTATTTCCAGAAAGGTAAAAGCGCAACTGAAATGCAAAAAAAGATTTGTGCAGTGTATGGAGAAGGTGTTGTGACTGATCGAACGTGTCAAAAGTGGTTTGTGAAGTTTCATGCAAGAGATTTCTCGCTGGACATTGCTCCACCGTTGGGTAGACCAGTTGAGGTTGACAGTGATCAATTCGAGACATTAACTGAGAACAATCAACATTATATCACGTGGGAGATAGCTGACATACTCAAAATATCCAAATCAAGTGTTGAAAATCATTTGTACCAGCTTGGTTATGTGAATCACTTTGATGTTTGGGTTCCACGTAAGTTAAGCGGAAAAAAACCTTCTTGACCATTTTTCCACACGCAATTCTCTACTGAAACGTAATGAAAATGTTCCGTTTTTAAAACAAATTGCGACGGGCAATGAAAATTAGATACTGTACAATAGTGTGGAACAGAAGAGATGGTGGGGCAAGTGAAATGAACCACCAACAGCCACACCAAAGTCTGGTCTTCATCCAAAGAAGGGATGTTGTGTATATGGTGGGATTGGAAGGGAATCCTCTATTATGAGTTCCTTCCGGAAGGCCAAACAATTAATTCCAAGTACTGCTCACGATTAAACCAACTGAAAGCGGCAGTC
Source organism: Balaenoptera musculus (assembly GCF_009873245.2). NCBI lineage: Eukaryota > Metazoa > Chordata > Mammalia > Artiodactyla > Balaenopteridae > Balaenoptera > Balaenoptera musculus. The sequence continues at coordinate 136,916,344 of NC_045786.1, read as the reverse complement.
GATGAAAAGCATCCAGAATTAGTCAACAGAAAATGCATAATCTTCCATCAGGATAAAGCAAGACCGCATGTTTCTTTGATGACCAGGCAAAAACTTACAGCTTGGCTGGGAAGTTCTGATTCATCCGCCATATTCACCAGACATTGCATCTTTGGATTTTCATTCATTTTGGTCTTTGCAAAATTCTCTTAATGGAAGAAATTTCAACTCCCTGGAAGACTGTAAAAGGCACCTGCAACAGTTTTTGCTCAAAAAGATAAAAAGTTTTGGGAAGATGGAATTATGAAGGTGCCTGGAAAATGGCAGAAGGAAGTGGAACAAAAGGGTGAATATGTTGTTTCATAAAGTTCTTGGTGAAAATGAAAAATGTCTTCTATTTTTACTTAAAAACCAAAGGCACTTTCAGGCCAACCAAATAACAGCCACCTTAACATGAGTTTGCTTAATCCCCTGTGATCCCTGCCCGTTCTATACCCTGAGAAAGTGCCTCAAAGTCAATTCTTGCTTTATACCATTTTACACTCTGCATTTGTTGATGAAGGTCCCTCAAAATCCAATTCCAAGGGTACTCACTTGGATCCTTCCAGTGTATACTACTTAATTCTTACACTCTCTTTTGGCATATAGTTGTGGTTTTTTTCCCCCTCCTTTACCAGGCTCAGTACAACTCCAACATTGTTATGCTGGGATTTAACACAATTATCGTCCTAGCTATCAGGAGAGCAGATGGAGGTAGCACCTCAGGGGGAAAACTGCTGTTTTGCAGGGAGAGGTCTCAGTAGTCCTTTCTAATGGAGGAGAAATACTAGCTCTTACTAAAAAAGGGTGGAACCCCTCTGTAAGCCCTGTGGGTTCTACAAGCCAACCTCCTCAGGGACATCCACCCAAATATTCCCATCACATGTTTCAGGGTTCCAGGTTTTCTCGAATAGGACCCTACTCTTGGCATCTCAGATCCACCTTGACTGAGGATTCAAATGTATTTGTTTTCTCATTCAATCAGATCTTCAGTCTGCTACTCAGAAGCGTCTGCTCTTCTACCAGAGAAGATAACATCTTCTTTGTAGGCTACCAAAGAGGCTTTCTTTTTAGAGATGAACTGCTTGTTAATGGCCCTCTGTTTCTCATCTCTCTACAGAGGAACAATACAACATTGTAATAACAAACCAAGTCTGATTATTATTATTATAGGCATCTCCCACTGCCTTGCCCAGTGCCCTCCTCTCACATACCTTTCAACTGCCTGAATCATCTCACCTGCAAAAGCCTGGAAAAAGTATTAGCCCTCCACTAGGATGTTTTCCTAGGTAACCACCTGTGAAATCTTTAGCAATTGAAATGCCTGCTTGTGCTAGAAATATCCATATTCCATTTAGTATGATGTCCTCTTCACCCACTGGACATTGAGTGGCCTTAGCAACATAGTTGGGAATCTAGAGGAGCAGTAGTTGAGGCCATCAGTCAGCCATACTCCTTGTGGCAGCATAACTGACTGGTGTGTTTACATGGCTAGAGCACAAGATAATATATGAAATTGTTTGAATATATCCTATTGTCATTACCATTGCCACAGGATATAATCTGTCCTAGTTCAGTTTAGAGTTTGTAAGTATTCTTTTATGATCTGTTTATCTACAGTGGGCTTTAACCTCCTCCACATAAATTTTTTTCATTAACATTTCAAAATGGAGACCACCCTTTAAGAAGAAAAAAATGTTGTTTTGTCTCTTTATTCATTAACTGTCACCTATTCTATCCTACTCCCTTACCTGTCTTTATTTCAGATAAAGCACATGGCTACTATGACATTGCATCATAGTGACATTGTTCTTCTCTCAATAGATAGATAGATAGATAGACATTTTTTGAAAATAGCAATGAGTCTTTGAGGGTTGAGGGAAGAGAAGGAAAGATGACTGTGTGACTTGGCTATCAAAGTCTTAAATCTTCTTTTTGAGGAAATCTTCTTAATCCTCACATAGGCTAGTAGAACTATCATAGAGTCAATGTCAAAATAAAATAAAAGTAATTCCATTCAGTGGTCAGACCATCTATCATTCAACCCTACAAAGTTAACAACAGAAACTGGAGTAACCAGAAAAAGCCAGGAAAACATTTTTAAATGAAGACAAAGTGGGGGAATGAAAGCAAAAGCTTGGGTGTTTTTAGGTGATAAATGTTCCTCGTCAAAAGAAACATTTAACTTTATAAGAGCATGCCACAATATATTATTCGCTATGGATGGCAGGGTCCAAGAACTTGGGAGCAATTACATTTTCCTCAGAGTGGATTTATATGTATAATTTAATATAGGAAGCCAACATTGGATATTTTTAAATTCTATTAAAAATTTTAGAATATCAGAAATTATACCAGTCTAATATAGCCATGTTTTATGACATTTCACATTTTAGTTTTAACTAATCTTTGCTTTACTTCTGCAGTATCGTTTATCTCAAGGTTTAAGGGTCTTTTAAACTTAACTTTCAGATGCCAATTGCTTAAGGCAATTTACTGTCTTTTTTGTTCTTGTTGTTTTAATATTGGCTCTGTGTGGTGGGGATGGTTGAACTATTTGATCAGCAGATCATTCTAAGTCGATTTCTGTATGGACAGTAACAACTTTTAAATTAGAAATTTAATACTTTGAAAAAAAGAGAAAAATAGAATTAGGATCTATGGCTACTGATGTCTTATTTAACAAAATTTCTCAAAAGAAGTTGGCTAATTCAAAAGAGTGATGCTTCCAGACTTCTGAAATGTTCTCATATTCTGTTGAGACCATCATACTCCCTCATAGTGTTTTACACAACTCTTTCCTTCTCTGATGAACAGGTTTTAAAGCACATTAACCCACTCTTAAAGGTTAAACCCATTAGAAAAGTACAGCTTGCCTCAATTCCTCATGTCACACAAAAGGCCAACAGGGTGGACTGAGTGAGGAATCCTCCCCAGAGAACCACATGAAGTCTGGACCAAAAAGAAGATTAAAATAGCTAAAACTGATGCTAAGAAATTATCATAATAGGCTTTCACAGCTTGTGAGCTAAATTCTTAGTAGGTAAGGTCCATGTTGTATGCTTGTCCTGCACAATTTCTGGTTGATCCAGATTTGGTTTTAAAGGGAGCTATGAATCTTGGTGGGTATTTTTAGTAGCATTTCTGTCTATTCTAACAAGAACAAAGTCACTTAAACTGTGTAGAGTCGTTTGTTAATTTTGGAGAGCAGAAAGTTTTTTCCTTTGCCCTGGGCTTACCCTAAAATCTAGTATCTCCCAAGAGTGTACTCCTAGACACACACAAAAAAATAGGAAAAATAGCATGCATTTCTCAGTGTGAGCCACTCCTACAAGGAGCACTTTCCATTTGAGTTGTATCGTTGTGTCCCCTTTTTAAACAAAGGGCAGCAAAATGCAGTGATGTGGCATGGGTTTGCCTCGTTAAGTGGCATTTGTTTAAAAAACTTAAAATAAATCAATCTTCATGTGAAAATACTTTCTGTGTACGTTAGGTCCCTGTTGGGTGATCTGCACTACTTAATGTTTAATATTTGCTGCCATGTCACTGAGTTAATATGTTTCATTGTATAGAAGTACAAACTTACTTTAGAAGGTAAAAAGGAATCATTCTGTTGGGCTAGACAAGTCAGAGGGGCCAGCAGTGAATTTACCCAGGTGGTAGCAAGAACCCAGGGATTAACATATTATGTAATGAGGTGTGTTCCCTCCTGTGCTCTTGGAGACTTGTTGCTAAGCAATACCCACTACAGCTGTGTAAAAGATATGAAAACATAATTCAGTTATGGAAACAATAAAAGCCCTTACCGCCTTCAAAGGAGGTTGCAATAATACAGAATTTCAGGCCGAAACCATTCTAGAGCTCACACGAGGGTTGCAGAGCAGCAGCAAACTATTCAGATTTATGAAGAGGTGGTGTGAGATTAGCAAGAACTTGATGTAAAATCAAGTTAAGTCTCATTGCCATCCATCACTCCCCTGGAGCACGGCAACAACCATAAGCACAATAACATTACAGGGAACCACACATACATAAGAGATTTATTTCACCAATATAATGCTATTAGATCAAAACCAGGTTTAAAGTTCATTGTTTGTAGATAAGATATTTCATTCACATAAAATTGTTTCTAAAGCTAACAGGCCTTTTCCATGAAAAAAAAGAACAATATTAAAGACATCAAATATGTTCGATATTTCAACTTTACATACATAAACATATTTCTTTTAAATAACAAATATTTTTGGCACAGAACTCAAAATTACTAGAATTCTATCTGAGTTCGTTTTTAGGATCAGTTTTTCAAAAGGGGGTCTACTTGGTTTGTATAATTAAGTGATTTGGAGGCTGAGCTGTGGATTCCTTTTAATGTATTTATAATGTCATAAGTTCTAACTAAGGGTGATGAGTTTGTAAAGAGAAATTAGTCCCTGAAGAGGGATATACCGGTATTTATAGTCATGCAGGGTCTATCTGAATTGTGTTGAGAGACTATGAGACATGCCATAGAGATGAAGGGCATTCTCACTTTGTCCTGTTGCTCAGATTTAAACACAGCCTCCTAGATTCCTGAATGTTGAGGTTCTCTCGAAATGGGAATGATCTGTTTGTAATGTTATATATGCTTTACACATTGCCTGTAATCATCTCTACATGTAAGCCTGTCCTTTGTTAGGGTTATTAACGGTTTCGGATCTCTAGAATACTACTATTCTCAGAAAGGGAACTACTGTCTGAACTATTCTAGAAATTTTTGATGAGTGTCTTAACTCTATCAGGATAATAATTTGACAAAATAACAGTTGTGCTTCTGTACTTCTACCCGCAAGCATCCTTTATTTACGTGGGAAAACGTGACATTGCCATTTGTCTCAGGGGAGAGTTGTTGGGATTATATACTTCTGGCACCTATAATAAATTTTAGGAAGAAGAGTAGATCAGTCAGCACCATACCCTTCACCCAGACTAGATAGAGATCTCTGAGCTGGGAAAGGGTGAAGTAGAGTTCACTTTGAAGTTTTCCCTCACTTCCTGGGAGAGTTTTGATGGAAGGAAACACAGAGGAAAAAAAACCCTATGATCTGAAAGTGGAGGAGACCTATGTCTCTCCAGGCCCATTGGATCTCTGGTTAAAAAAGGAGTCTCATGAAAGTCTCTCACATCTTAAGGACGATCAAATGGCTGCCATGTTTTTAAGGGAAGAGTGAGACCTCGCTGACATGTGTCTCCTACTGCTTCAGGAAGACATGGGTGTGCAGTGAAACCTTTTCTGTACTCCTGGGAAAGACACAGAAGGGCTTAGGGAGAACCAGCAATTCTGAAGAATCTGGTGATCATGTCTAAGAGGGAGCAGAGTGACATACATAACCTTATGGCCAGAGGCTGGGTGAGACTCACGGAGATTCCACAGGGATAGAAGGGGTATTGAATGGAATCCAATGAGCGATGGTTGTGCTCCTCAGTGGGGGCCAGTAGGCACACAGTGCCCAGCCAAGGACAAGGAACAAACGAAGTACCCTCTGCAGCTGAAGGAGATATATAGCCCCGTTATCGAGCGGCTTCAACTTAGACGTTATGTAACCATGGAAATATGCTACTTTCCTCCCCCAACAACCACTTCCAACTCATGAAGCCAAATTAGCTCTTTGAAGGCCAGTGCCTTTAAGAAACATGTAAAAATACTTAACATTTTGGTCAGTAGCAATTTAAAGCTTTTATTTTTCACATCTACTTAAAACTTCCTCTCCCCTCTATCCTCCCACACCTAGTCAAAGCTTCTATCAAGAGAGAGGGGATGGGATCTATTTTATTATCTTCCTCAAACCCTGGTTTGAAGTAGAAGGGAAGCATGATGTAGGTCAGGGACAGCTCGCTCTTCCTTCCTTCCTGCCTTCATGGAGGAAGGAAGGAAGTGAAGGAAGGAGGAAGGAAGGGGAAGGAAGGGGAAGGAAGGAAGGAAGGACGGGAAGGAAAGGGAAGGAGGGGGAAGGAAGGGAAGGGGGAAGGAAGGGAAGGAAAGACGGAGGGTTCTTCCTTCCTACTTTTTCCTTCTTCCTTTCATTCTTTTCCTTTCTTTATCTTCTTTCTCTTTTTCCTTTCCTTTCATTGCCTTCCTTCTCTCTTCCTTTCTTTCAATAACTTCTATATTGTTACATTTAACAAAAGTGATCACATGTCTTGGTTTGCTAGGACAGTCCTGGGTTATGCCTGCTGTCTTCATGTAATAGTGCCCACCTACTTTACTATCAAAGGTGTATGAGTTTGGATCACTAATTACATAGTCATGCTAAGTGATACACATAAAGAAAAGTGAAAAAAACATAAACACATGAATCTGAACAATTCCAAGGTAACAATTGTGTAGCTCCCACACAAGTCAAGAAATAGAACATTGCCAATATTTGGGAAACTTTCTTCAATTCTTCTCCAAATCACTACAAAATGTAACCACCATCCTTATTTCCAACACTCTATTTATGCTTGTTTTAAAATGTTTATAAATCTGTTCATTTATGAGGTTCAGTAATGTTGCTAAGTACAGTTAGAAAGTATCCATTTTCACTGTGATGTAATAGTCCATTTGATTATACCACTGCTTTTTGTGTGTGTGTGTATTCTATTTATGACAATCAGGTAGTTTCTAGTTTTAGGCTATGATGAAGAATACTACTACGAACATTTGTATACGTGTCTCTTAGTATAAAGAGGAATTCCTCAGATATAAGGTATGAACATCTAATGTTAAACAGTTTTCCAAAGTAGTTGCTGGCATATAATAATATAGCTATTTTTTTGTACATACATGCAAACATTTTTTGTTTTTAGTTAATTCTCAAAACAATCCTTTGGGAGATAGATAGATAGATAGATAGATAGATAGATAGATAGATAGATAGATAGATAAATAGATAGAATTTTCAGATGAGAAAACTTAAAAATGTTATATATCATGCTGTAGATCATTCAACTTGTAGGTGGTAGAACACCCTAGATGTTAAGCTAAGTAATCTGACTCTAGAGGCACCATGCTTAAACATTAGGCTTTCCTCCCTCTCATATGTGGAAATAACTTCTAGTTGCCACTCCACCACCCATCCTCCTTGTCCTAATCAGCAACATTCTGGTATCCTCCAGGAAGCTAAGACTATATTTCCTACTCTCCCATGCAACTAGGGGTGTTCAATGAGATATAAGTAAAAGTTTTGGACTGAAGATTCTGGGCAGGGCACTGAAAAGGGCACTGACTTTGTTGGAAGAAACATCCTTTTGTTCTTTTTGTGCTTCCTTTTTCTTTCTTTCCAAAACTTAGAGGTGATGGCTGGAGTTTCAGCAGCCATTTTAGACCATGAGGAGCCCTCGAGAATGGATTTCTGTATTTCTCCTTTCAGTTCTATCAGTATTTGCTTCATGTATTTCAGAGTTGTTATGCAATGCATAATTGTGTAGGACTGTTATATCCTCTTGGTTAATTAACCCATTTATTTTTGTGGAATGAACCTTTAGACCCGGTATTTTAATTTCCTAGACTGCCATAACAAATTACCACAAAATAGGTGTCTTCAAACAATAAAAATTTATTTTCTCACAGTTCTAGAGGGTAGAAGTCATAAATTAAGGTGTAGAAGCATGCTCCTTCTAAAGCTCTAGGGAAGAATTCTCCCACACCCCTTCTAACTTCCAGTGGTTGCCAGCAATCTTTGGTGTTTTTTGGCTTGTAGTAGCATAAATCTAATCTCTGCCTATGTCTCCACATGTCCATTTTTCCTCTGTGTCCATATTATGATCTTCTTCTAAGGAGGCCAGTCATATTGGATTTAGAGTTCATCTTAAGTTGACTAAGTCTGCAAAGATCCTATTTCCAAATGTCATATTTACAGATTCCAAAGTGAATTGTTTCATTTAAGAAAAGAGTAGTTTAACAAGATAGAGTGTTATTTTTCCCTTACATAAAAAAAGTCAGAAGTAAGCAGTTCAGGGCAGATGCAGCAACTCCATGGCCATCAGGGACCCAGGCTCCTTTTATTCTGCTATATCATTCTTAGCATATGTCATCCATCCTCACGGTCAACACATTATCACAAAATGGCCCATGCACCTCTAGCCTTTATATCCCTATTGCAGGTAATAGGAAGGGAAGAAGTATGGTCAAAAGCCTCCCGCTCTGTCATCTCCACTTTAAAGAACTTGCCTAGAAACACCACCCAATGACTTCTACTTACTGCTTTCAGTTGTCTCTGCAAGAGAGTCTTTCAGCCATCGTTCTCTAAAAACTAAAAATATCATTTTTTAAAGTAAGTATATTGCTGCCCTGATGGTGTAGGGATGTGTTACATAGGAAGACATTGGAAACGAATAGAGGATAAGTAACTACTAGGCTCTGCCATACAGGGATCACTATTCATAAAGATATATTTGTGTGATCGCTTAATGTCTATTTCCCCTTCATAGTATAGCTAACAGAAGGGAGGGATCATGTTCATTTTTATTTTATCAGCCCCTATAATAGGAGAGTCTTAAATATTTGTTAAATGAAGTTGTTTATCTATTATATAATGTTAAATTATCCTCAATGTGGTCTCCCCTTACATGTTCTTGTTAATTGGGTTATATAAAGCCACTCTTTGGATGGTTCCCAAAAATAGACACCATGGCCCACATGTGATTTAGCCAATGAGAACATAAATTCTTTTTATTTTTAATAAAAGACTGTGGCAAGAAATTTACGTAAAGACATCTCATACCTCAACAGATAGGCATTCAAATTTTCCAGCATCTGTAAAGTACCTGACCCACCCTCAACTGCTTTGGCATTCCAAGTCTGTCTCACATTGATATTCACATTGGGTTTCAAGAAAGACATTTTGCTAAGTTTAGAACCTGCAATAATTCATGAGCTAAAAAAAATTTTAATTAAGCACGAAACTTTGTGAGCCCAGTTCATTTACCCTTGGCAGAATGCAGCTTCCAGCAGAACAACTTATATAGCTGATTGTAAAAACTGTAAGAGTTCCCAGGACAGAAGATGAGTCCAAGAAAAAAACATCCCAACATCAGTCAGATGATCTAACTGTAGAAGACTCAGATGTATAATAAAAGACATTTCTTCCTCCAAAATGCAGTTTTAAAAGCTAGATGGAAAAATGACATGTCAAGCATGTTCTGCAATTTAACAAATTTCAGGTCCAGTTGAAAAGAATTTGGGTGAGACCAGACATAGAATATTAATTGAGGATCTTTTCAGATGTACAGAATCATAATATCATATTCATAGCCTGCTTCTAGGCACTAGACAGCTCAGGCAGCCAATAGGGCAATATTGTTATGGCCCATAACAATTTTACTGCTTTAATTTATGAAAATAGAGTGCTAAGTAAAGAGATCCTAGAGGTCACCACTCAAATACTCATGAATAGAGGCTGACAAATGAAATGGCATATTTTTTGCCAACATATAACTGGTGAGCCTGACAGTCACTTTCACCTTCCTTATCTTCAAATCCCCGTGTCATCTTAAGCAATGAGAAGAGAACCAACCACCACCAGTCAGAGTCTGAAATAGGAATTTTGATGAAAATAAATGAACAAAATGAAATAAAAGAAACAAAATGAAACCTCCCAAAAGAACCTCACATTCAGCTCGTACTGATCATGCACTCGCTAGATACTGGGCACTGTGATAGGTGCTTGGACTACAATGGTGGATAAAACAGACATGATTCCTGCCATCAGGAATCTATATCTGCAGAGAACCAGGCCCCTGGAGAAGGAAAAGAAAGCCCAGAACCACCTGGTTTGCAGCCCAAAGTTTTCATTGTTTGGCATAGTATATTATAAACAAAAAAATGATAAAAACAACAACAGCAAAAACTCCTAATAAGTGCCAATGAAAACTGCTTCCCTATTGGCCTGAAAGGGTGGATTTCAAAGCTAATAATTCGTTCATTAAAAAGAGGCTAAGACTTTCCAGCATCAGTACGTGCATGAAGACCCAAAGGCTTATTCTTGTTCGGCAATGTCAGAAGAGTTCTGTGAATTCCAATTAATGATGCCATTTGTGGGGTACATATGCTTTAGTCATATATCTTCATGATGATAAGCTGAATAAGTAAAGCAAACCAACAGGACCTCAGGCTGAGTTGGCATGCTAGGAGCAGGCACCAGTAAACCCCAGAGAGATGCGATGGACACAGAGTTATTTTGCTCCATGTGGGCATTTCTAACATTGTCCAACTTGTTTTATTTTTTTGTTGACAGAAGCTGATAAATTTTGTAACTTTATTAAATCCCTAAAAAGAAAATTTGTATGCTCCATGGATGCTTTATTCAGAAATATTCAGACCCCAGGTTCCATAAAGAGGACTTCATAAACTCTGCATATGTCACAGGGTAATATTTTCAGAGGAAGTTGTCCAATCCCACTCCATAGGCGAAGATAAATCATAGCATCCATCACCCACAGAATTACCACAACAGAGAATTGGAGCATAGTTGCTTTTTATTTTTAGATGAACCAATGGACAGTAAGAAATGTCCAGTGTTGAACAACCCAGTACTACAATGTGGGTTACCTGGGCTCAGGTTTGAGCCTACACCAGTACTTACTGGGGGAAATAATACGTTCTAGCTTAGAAGAAGGACAGGCATAAAATGCCTTTCTCCCTTTTTATCTGGATGGAAAGAAGCTAAACACAATACTTTTTTTTTTTTTTTTTTTTTTTTCATGTTTCACCTCCTTTATTTTATAGATTCACAGTGATTGAAATGACTACCCCAGGGCCATTCACTCTTTTATCTATTTATTTGTTAAACATGGTTTTTGTTTTCATTTTTGTTTGAAGATTCTACGCTGTTTGAAGGGTTGACAACTAATTAGTGTTAGTGGTGGTAGGAAGGAAATCTGGTTTTCTTAGGTCAAAGTCCAGTGTCTTTCTTAGCTACAAAGCTCCCCACAAAACAGTTGACCATGTTGTTGTCAATATTAAACCCAATAATTCACTTCTGAGTCTTTGACATAGACTTGCTTAGTTTTATGAAGTAGGCTGAAAACTGCATTTTTTTTGAGCTGTTTCTTCAGTGTTCTGGTGAAATGACTGATTAACAGTAACAAAGTATGTTCAAAGGAATCCTATCAATTTGGGGTTTCTGTGATTCCTTATGAATTATAGAAGTATTTTTCCATATTATAAATTTACTCAAATAGTTTCCCTTAGGTATATTTTACTCCCCTTTTCCCTCCTTTTGATCTTATAGGATTGTTTTACTTTTTGTTAACTAGTGGAGATTACATCATAAAAATATGGAACGCTTCATGAATTTGCGTTGTCATCCTTGCGCAGGGGGCCATGCTAATCTTCTCTGTATCGTTCCAATTTTAGTATATGTGCTGCCGAAGCGAGCACCACAATACTTTTTAAAAAGTAAAATTCAAGATATCATTCTAATAAAACTAGAAGAATGGAAAGAAATATTTGGCTTATGGCTCCAGTTTTCAGAATCCACCACACAGAACAGAATTTTTAATTTGAATAGGAAGCAGTGCACCTCTTTGTTCTCAAGGACATCCTTCTCATCAGTGCAAAACTACAGCTTGAAGTATTTTAAATACCACTTTTAGTAATAAGGTTGGCTGAAAACATGGAAGGCCCTTTCCTTGATAAGAGTAGATTTCACAATTAGCTGATATATTTCCTGAGTCCCTCTAGCTGAATGCAGTCCTTTCCTTCAATAAATGTTTTGGTCTGCAGTTTTCAAATCCTCTGAAAAAACCTATTAGGCTAGCAGACTGTAAGATTCAGGTCTATTATTTCTCTTATATCTACTAGATGATCTTCTTCTCATATTTCTTTTCTCAGTAATCAGAACCACAGCTTCTGAGGCTTGTGGGCTAACTTAAATGACCTCATTTCAGAATCATTGTTATAGAATGAAGACCATCCAATTCTCCAGAGACCTGCATACAGGAAAAAAATTCTGATATCAGTAGGGGCACCACTTTACCATGAAGCCAAGAAAAACACCTAGAGTGGCTGTTGTCATTTAAAGTTACAAGAACTCTTCATTCACAGTGATATCATTTGAAAATATGTATTATTCTAATAAAGTTTGGGATGTGCCCAGTTAACAGTTAGGAAAAGGCTGTCTTTCATCCCCTCTCATCATTACCTTTATTTTTGATGCTTATATTTAGAAATAAAAGTTTACAGCAACCTGAGTGGAGCTTCATTATTAAACTTGCAAAGTATACAATGCAGTTGAAAACAATGTTGAGGAAATATTTTTCTTCCTGATAAATTCTAACCATTAGAATATCTGATAAAATTAATGACCATGATTTGCATAATCCATGCAGCATTAAAGTATCTCTTTAGGCAAAAGTAAGGCATGGATATGAAATCCAGGTTAAGAAATGGTGCTGTGTTTTAAATTGATTCACAGTTTGACAGAGCAAAACAATCCTTATCAAGAAAACAAAAATTTCAAAGTTCATCTTGTATTGAAGAGACTCATACAAGTGTAAAGGAAGGATTAGGGTAGGGCCAAGGACGGTGGGGTAGGTATGGCTTGTAATTAGGACATGTAGACAGATGTGTCACCCAGACTTATTAAACAAGGGAACTGAATTTTTAATTGAAATTTTTGTTGAGATAATTGTGAAGTCACATATATTTGTAAGAAATAATACAGAAAGATTCCTGTACACTTTCCAAGTTTTCCCCAATGATAGCATTTTGCAAAACTATAGTATAATATCACAACCAGGATAATGACACTGTATAACACCATAGTTAGTTCTATAACATGACATAACTATAAATACAGTATAATATCACAACCAGGATAATGATACATTGATTTTATTCAAATTTCCCCAGTCTTCTCTGTACTTGGAGTGGGTAGATGTGTGTGGATGTGGTTATATACAATTTCATCACCCATGTAGGTTTGTGTATCCACTACCAGTGTAAAAATACTAAACAGTTCCCACACCACTAAATCCTACATATTGCCCTTTTATAACCACATCCACTTCTCTCCTGTTGACCCTTCATCCATAAACCATATCAACCACTAATCTTTCCTCTATTTCTAAAATGAGGTCATTTCAAAATGTTACATAAAGGAAATAGTACAGTATGTACCCTTCAAAGATTATGTTTTTTCCCCAACTTAACATAATACCTTGGAGAATCATCAAGCTGTTGCATGTTCCTTTTAATAGCTAAGTAGTATTTCAAGTTATTTATATACTATGTTTGTTTCACATGTTGAAGGGCATCTGGGTTAATTCAAGGTTTAGGTTATTAGAAATAAAACTGCTATGGACATTCCTGTGCAGTTTGTGTGTGTGTGTGTGTGTGTGTGTTTGTGTGTGTGAAAATAGATTTCATTTATTTGGATTAAATGCCCAAGAATGCAATTGCTAGGTCATACAGTACTTGCAAGTTTAGATTTATAAGAGAATTGATGTTTTTATTGAAGTATAGTTGATTTACAATATTATATTAATTTCAGGCATACAGCATAGTAATTCAGTATTTTTACAGATTATACTCATTAAAAGTTATTACAAAATAATCGGTATTATTTCCCTGTGCTGTACAAATACATCTTTGTTGCTTATCTATTTTATACATAGTAGTTTATATCAATTAATCCATACACATATCTTGCTCCTCCTCCCTTCCCTCTACTCACTGGTAACCACTAGTTTGCCTTCTATATCTGTGAGTCTGTTTCTGTTTTGCTATACACAATCACTTTATTGTTTAGATTTCACATATAAGTGATATCATACAGTATTTGTCTTTCTATCTCTGACTTATTTCACTAAGCATAATATTCTCTAGGCCCATCCTCATTGCTGCAAATGGCAGAATTTCATTCTTTTTTTATGGCTGAGTAATATTCTATTGTGTGTGTGTGTGGTGTGTGTGTATGCCACATCTTCTTTGTGCATTCTTCTGTTGACGAACTCTTGGGTTGCTTCCACATCTTAGCTATTGTATATAGAGCTGCTATGAACATTGGGGTGCATGTATCTTTTCAAAATTAGTGTTTTCATTTTTTCTGGATATATACCCAAGAGGGAATTTCTGGGTCATAAGGTATTTCTATTTTTTTTTTTTTGAGAAACCTCCATATTTTTTCCATAGTGGCTGCACCAACATTCCCTTTTTTCCACATCATCACCAACATTTGTAGACTTTTTGATGACAGCCATTCTGACAGGTGTGAGGTGATATCTTATTGTTGTTTTGATTTGCATTTCTCTAATAGTTAGCAATGTTGAAAATCTTTTCTTGTGCCTGTTATCCATCTGTATGTCTTCTTTGGAGAAATGTTTATACAGGTCTTCTGTCCATTTTTTAATCAAGTTGTTTGGGTTTTTTTGTTATTGAGTTGTATGAGTAGTTTGTATATTTTGGATATCAAGCCCTTATAAGGCATATCATTTACAAATAATTTCTCTCATTCTGTAGGTTGTCTTTTGGTTTTGTCCATGGTTTCCTTTGCTGGGCAAAAGCTTTTAAGTGTAATTAGGTCCCATTTGTTTATTTTGGCTTTTATTTCCTTTGCCTTAGGAGACAGATCCAAAACAATATTGCTCAATTTAAGTCAAAGTGTGTTCTGATTATGTTTTCTTCTAGGAGTTTTATGGTTTCAGGTCTTACTTTCAGGAATTTATTCCATTTTGATTTTATTATTGTATGTAGTATGAGGAAATGTTCTGATCTCATTCTTTTGCATGTAGCTGTCCATTTTTCCCAGCATCCTTTATTGAAAGACAGTCTTTTCTCCATTGTGTATTCTTGCCTTGTTTGTCACAGATTAATTGACGATTGGATTGTGAGTTTATTCCTGGGCTCTGTATTCTGTTCCATTGATTTGTTGTGTCTGTTTTTGTGCAAGTACTATGTAGTTTTTATGACTATAGCTTTGCAGTATAGTCTGAAGTCTGGGAGGATGATACCTCCAGCTTTATTCTTTATTTTTTTCAAGATTGCTTTGGCAATTCAGGGTGTTTTGTGGTTCCAAATAAATTTTAGGATTATTTGTTCTAGTTCTGTGAAAAATGTCATAGGTAGTTTGATAAAGATTGCATTGAATCTGTAGATTGCTTTAGTTAGCATGAACATTTTAACAGTATTAATTATTCCAATCCAAAAGCACAGGATCTTTGCATTTCTTTGTATAATCTTCAAATTCCTTCATCAATGTTTTATAGTTTTCAAAGTATAGGTCTTTCTCCTCCTTGGTTAAGTTTATTCCTAGGTGTTTTTTTTTTGTTTTTTTTTTTGGTGTGATTTTAAATGAGATGATTTTTACTCTCTGTTTCTGATAGTTCATTGTTAGTGTATGGAAAAGCAACAGATTTCTGTATATTAATCTTGTATACTGAAACTTTACTATTCTAATAGTTTTTTGGTGAATACTTTAGGATTTCCTATATAAATTATCATGTTATCTCCAAATAGTGACAATTATTCTTCTTCCCTTCCGGTTTTGATGCCTTTTATTTCTTTTTCTTGTCTGATGGCTGTGGCTATGACTTCCACTACTATGTTAAATAGAAGTGGTAAGAGTGGGCATCCTTGTCTTATTCCTGAATTTGGAAGAAAGGCTTTCAACTTTTCACCATTGAATAAGATATTAGCTGTAGGTTTGTTGTAATTAACCTTTATTATATTAAGATATTTTCTGTCTAATCCTACTTTGTTCTGAGTTTTTATAATGAATGGATGATGAATTTTGTCAAAGGCTTTTTCTGTGTCTATTGAAATGATCATGTAATTTTTATCCTTCCTTTTGTTAATATGGTATATTACATTGCTTGATTTGCAAATATTGAACCATCCTTGCACTCTTGGAATCTCACTTGATCATGGTATATTATCCTTTTAATGTATTATTGGATTTGGTTTACTAATATTTTGTTGAGAATTTTTACATCAATAATCATCAAAGATATTGGCCTTAACTTTTTTTTTGGTACTGTCTTTTTCTGGTTTTGGTATCAGGGTGATTGTGGCTTCATAGAATGAATTTGGAAGTGTTCTCTCTTTTTTGGAAGAGTGAGAGGAATAGGTATTAGCTCATCTTTATATGTTTGGTGTAATTCCCTTGTGAAGTTGTTCAATCCTGGAATTTTGTTTGCTGGGAATATTTTATTATTAGAAATTCAATTTCACTACTACTGATCAGTCTGTTCAAATTGTCTGTTTCTCTTTGGTAAGTTGCATCTTTCTAGAAACTTGTCCATTTCTTCTAGGTTGTCCAGGTTTTTTTGGCATATAACTGTTCATACTATTCTCTTATGACTTTTTGCATCTCTGTGGTATTGGTTGTTATTTCTCCTCTTTCAGTTCTTATTTTGTTTATTTAGGTCCTCTTTCTTTTCTTCTCGGTGAGCCTGGCTAAAGGTTTATGAATTTTGTTTATCCTTCCAAAAAATAAGCTCTTGATTTTATTGACCTTTTCCTTTTTTTTTTTTTTTTGGCTTTTATCTTACTTATTTCCTCTCAGGTCTTTATTATTTTCTTCCTTCTTCTGACTTTGGGCTTAGTTTCTTCTTCTTTTTCTAATTTCTTTAGGTAGTAGGTTATGTCACTTATTTGAGAGTTTCTTGTTTCTTGAGGGAGGCCTATATTGCTATAAACTTTCCCCTTAGAACTGCTTTTGCTGCATCCCATAGATTTTGGAGTGTTGTGTTTCCATATCCATTTGTCTCGAGGTGTTTTATGATTTCTTCTTTGACTTTTTCATTGATTCCTTGTTTTTGTAGTAGCATATTTAGTCTCCATGTGTTTGTTCTTTTCCTATTTTTCTCTCTATAATTGATTTCTAACTTCATACTGTTGTGGTCAGAAAAAAGGCTTAATATAATTTATATCCTCCTAAATTTGTTGAGACTTGTTTTGTGGCCTAGCATGTGATCCACCCTGGGGAATATTCCATGTGCACTTGAAAAGAACATGTATTCTTCGTGTTTGGATATTATAGGCTGTAGATATCTATTAAGTCCAACTGGTCTATTGTGTCACTTAAAGTTATTGCTGCCTTACTGATTTTCTGTCTGGACAGTCTATCCAATTATGTAAGAGGGTGTAAAAAAAAAAAAAAAAGAGGGTGTAAAATCCCCTACTATTACTGTATTATTGCCAATTTCTCTCTTTTTATCTGTTAGTTTTGCTTTATATATTTTGGGGCTCCTGTATTGGGTGCATATGTGTTAACAAGTTTAATATCCTCATGTATTGATCCTTTTATCAGTATATAATGCTCATCTTTGTTTTGTTATAGCCTTTGTTTTAAAGTCTATTTCATCTGGTATGAGTTTTGCTACCCTCACTTTTTTGTCATTTCTGTTTGCACGAAATATCTTTTGCCATCCCCTCGCTTTCAGTCTATGTGTGTCTTTAGCTTTGAGGTGAGTCTCTGGTACAAAGTATATGGAAGAATTTTTTTAAATCTAATCAGCCACCCTATGTCTTTTAATTGGAGCATTTAGTCTATTGACATTTAAAGTAATTATTGATAGGTATGTACTTATTGCCATTATATTACTTGTTTCCTGTTTATTTTTGTTGTTTTTCTCTGTTCATTTCTTCTTCTTTTGGTTTTTTCCCTTGTGGTTTGATTACTTTCTTTAGTATTATGCTGTGCTGCTTTCTTTTTAGTTTTTGTGTACCTATTGTAGGTTTTTAATTTTTGGTTAGCATGGGGTTGATATATATTGACCTATAACTAAATCTACTTGTTTTAAGCTGGTAGTCACTTAAGTTCAAATACATTCTAAAAGTTCTACATTTTTACCCTCCTCCCCCACATTTTGTATTTTGATGTCACCTTTTACAATCTCATGCTTATCTTTTAACTGTTTATTGTAGTTATAGTTTCTTTTACAATTTTTTTTTCTTTTAATCTTTGTGCTGGCTTATTTAAGCAGTCAATCCTCAGTCCTTATTATATATTTGCCTTTTCTAGTGGTATTTTCCCTTTCTCATAAATTCTTCCTTTTTTCCATTTAGAGAAGACCCTCTACCGTTCCTTTTAGTGTAGGTTTAGTATTGATGAACTCTTTCAGTTTTTGCTTGTCTGAGTTCTTCATCTCTCCTTCAATTCTAAATGATCATCTTACTGGCTAGAGTATCCTAGATTGCAGGTATTTTCCTTTCAGGACTTTGACTATATCATGCCTCTCCCTTCTGGCCTGCAAAGTTTCTGCAGAGAAATCAGCTGATAGCCTTATGGGATTTCCTTGTATATGACTGCTTGTTTTTCTCTTTCTGCCTTTAGAATTCTCTCTTTAACTTTTGTCATTTTAGTCATGATATATCTTGGTGTGGGTCTGTTTGGGATCATCTCATTTGGGCCCCTCTGTTCTGCTTGTACATGGATATTTGTTTCCTTCTTCAGGTTTGGGAATTTTTCAGCCACATTTTCCTTAAATACTTCTTTTTTTCTGCACTATGCGGCTTGTGGGATCTTAGTTCCCTTACTAGGGATTGAACCTGGGCCCTCAGCCGTGAGAGTCCAGAGTCCTAACCACTGGACTGCCAGGGAATTCCCCCTCAGATACTTTTTTGATCTCCTTCTCTCTTCTCTTTCTGGGACCCCCTATAATGTGAATGTTGGTGCACTTAATATTATCCCAAAAATCTCTTAAACTGTTTTCATTTTTTTCTTTTTGCTGTTCTGATTGGGTGATTTCCATTATTCTATCTTCTGGATCACTTATGCATTCTTCTGTATCACTTTGTCAGCTAGTCATTCCTTCTAATGTGGTTTTTAATTCAGTTATTGAATTCACTTCTGATTGGGTCTTTTTTTATATTTTCTACTTCCTTGTTAAAATTTTCACTGTGTTCACCTGTTCTTTTCCCTAATTCAGTTAACATTTTTATTATCAATGCTTTCACTTCTTTGTCTGGTAAAATATTTATTTCTGTTTCATTATATTTTCAGGGGTTTTCTCTTGCTCTTTCAATTGAGAGCTTTTCCTCTGCTTTTTCATTTTGCCTAACTTTTTCTGCCTCTACGAATTTAGGTGAAATGTAATCTTGAGGGGCTTCTTAGGTGGGAGCATCCTTATACAGACTGTGTGTGCCCAAATTCTTTGGTGGGAGTGCTGGATTTGACATGGATGCAAGTCACTCTTTCCTCAAGGTATGCTGCAGTTATAAACTTGGTAGGGGGTGGGACTTGAGATGGAGGGGCTAGAGCTGGAGCCAGGTGTGAGGTGGGATTTCCCCTCTGTTCTGTCGCCATCACCACCCTATTGGGGGTGGAGTCTGATCCCAAGTCACTGGAGCAGAAACTCCAAGCTGGCTCTGTTCCTTTTGAGTGTGTGTTTTCCCCTCTCCCCACACCAGGAGTCTTGCCCTGGGCAGTGGGGGGTGGGTTGCTGAAGCAAGGGGAGCCCATGTGGGCTCTCAGCTCATGTCAGCTTCAGACAGAGGTCCAAGCTGTCTCCAATGCACTGCCTATTCTGGTATCTGCAATTGTTTCCCTCACTCTGCATAGGAGCCACCTCAGGTGCAAGCTTCCTTTGTCCCTCACAACTGATCACTGCCCCCAGCCTCGGCAGTCCTTGCCCTGTTGTGGAGCCACAGCACAGGGCAGGCAGGGCCCATGTGGACTTTTGGCATATATCAGGGTGTGAAATGTACTGGAGCAGCTGTCTTCAGAGATCTGGGCTGCTTCAGATACACTGCTTGAGTAATTGCCAACAATGGCCACCACTGCCCCATAGGTTCTACCGTCGGAATGGGTCACCTCTGTGTCCTATGGCTTTCTTTTCCACTGTTATGGCCATCCCAGATCCAGTTCCTTGCTGTGACGTGGAGTGAGCAGGGCCAGAGAATTTGCTCATCTTGGGCTAGGGCACCTGCTGAGGTGGTTGTGGGAAACTTGGCAGCCACCAGAGCAGTCCTTTCTCCACCCTGCCTCAGGGACAATCCAAGGCACTCACACTCCTCATGAGCAGAGTCCAGGCTTTCCCCAGACCTCATGTTAGTCCCAGTGGTCCTGCAACCAGCCAAGGGGGCTTGTCTCCCCCAAGTAGAACCCCAGGACTGGGGCACCCAATCTGCAGCTCTCACTGCTCACTCTCCAGAGTTTGTGTCCACCTGCGTCTTCTCTCTTTACCTCTGAGCCCCTTCCCAAGAGCACAGGTCCCAACCTGATTGCTTTTCTTCCCTTCCTACCTGATTATGTGTGTATCTTTCTTACAGCCTTGGTTGTACAGAGTCCTTCTGTCAGTTTGCAGTTAGTTTTCAGTGAGAATTATTTCACTTGTAGATGTATTTTTGATGTGCTCATGGGGGCGAGTTGAGCTCCACATCCTCTTACTTCATCATCTTGACTGGTCTCTCTCCTATGAAGTATGTGTTAATTAAAGTTTATCTTTCATCTTATATTTTCATGCCTTTCTCTGATGATATTTTCATTTGAGTGATGCATGCAGTTTATATCAATGATATGTATACTTCTTTCAGTGGGTTTGCTAATTTTCATTTCACTTCATAAGTAATGACTTTTTTGGCTGCCTCATCTTGAGACTTTCATGAAAATTTGATTGTTTTCAGTCATCATTTCCCTTTGTTCTAGCCTGAGGACCTCCTTGCCATTCCTGAAACTTGCTACATGTGCTTCTGCTTTAGCCTGTTGCTGTTTCCTCTGCCCTGAAAGCCAGAATTGGATTTTTAATTTACACTAAGAGCACTGTGTTTTTCTTTTTTCTTTAACTTTTTTATTGTGGAAAAACACTTGAGATCTACCTATTTAACAAATTTTTCACATGTACAATACATTCTTAACTTCATATACTATGTCGTACAGCAGATCTCTAGAATTTATTCATGGTTCATAACAGAAGTTTTATTGAAGAACAACTCCTATTTTCCCCTACTGTCAGCCCCTGGCAACTCCCATTCTACTCTCTGATTCTGTGAGTTTGACTATTTAGATACCTCAGATAGATGAAATCATGCAGTATTTGTCTTTCTGTCTCTGCCTCATTTCACTTAGAATAACGTCCTCCAGATTCTTCCATATTGTCACAAATAGTAGTATTTCCTCCTTTTCTAAGGCTGAATAATATTCCATTGTATGTATAAACCGCATTTCTTTATCCGTCTATCCATCAACAACCATTTAGGTTATTTCCATATCTTAGTTATTGTGGAAAATGCTGCATAGAATATGTGAGTGCAGATATTACTTCAAGATCTTGATCTCAGTTCTTTTGAATATATATTCAGAAGTGGAATTTCTGGGTCATATGGTCATTCTATCTTGAATTTTTTGAGAAACCTTCATACTGTTCTGTATAGTGACTGCACTATTATACATTCCCATGAACAAGGTACAAGACTGCTCCTTTCTCTATATCCTTGCCAACACTTGTCTTAAACACACTTTTTTATAACAGCCATTGAAACAGGTGTGAGGCGTTATCTTATGGCTTTGATTTGTATTTTCATGATGGTTAGTGATGTTGGGCACCATTTTCTATACTTGTTGGCAATTTGTATGTCTTCTTGGCAGAAATGTCTACTCAAGTTTTTTTGTCCATTTTTAATTGAGTTATTTGGGGCTTTTTGCTACTGAGCTGTAGAAGTTCTTTATGTGTTTTGGATAGTAATTCCTCATCATATAGAGATTTTCAAATATTTTCTTTCAGGCCATATGTTGCCTTTTCATTTTGATGATTGATTCCTTTGCTGTGCATAGTTTTTAGGTTTGAAATAGTCTCACTTGTTTATTTTCACTTTTGTTGCCTGTGCTTTTGGTGTCACATCCAAGAAATCACTGCCAAGCCCAATGCCAAGAAGTTTTCTTCTAGGAGTTTTAAATTTCAAGTCTTACCTTTAAGTGTTTAATCCATTTTGAGTTGATTTTTATGTGTTATGTAAGATGAGAATCCAATTTCATTCTTTTGCATGTGAATATCTAGCTCTCCTAATGCCATTTACTGCAGAACCAAACTTTTCCCATTGTGTGTTCTTGGCACTCGTAGAAAATCAGCTGATTGTATGTGGGTAGGTTTATTCCTGTACTCTCCATTGTATTCCATTTGTCTCTATGTTTGTGTTTATGCCAGTACCATCGTTTTAATTGTTGTACTTTATACTATATTTTGAAATCAGGATGTGGGATACCTCTAGGTTTATTCTTTTTCAAGATTACTTTGGCTATTTGGTGTCTTTTGTGGTTCTGTATGAATTTTAAGATTTTTTGTTTCTATAAAAAAATACCATTGGCATTTTGATGAAGAGAGCATTGAATATATAAATCACATTGGGTAGTGTGGATATTTTAACAATATTGTCTTCCAATCTATAACAGTGGAATGGCTTTCCATTTATTTGCATCTTTTTTAATTTCTTTCATCAGTGTGGTGGTGTTCAGTGTACAAATTTTTCACCGCCTTAATTAAGTTTATTACCAAGTATTTTATTATTTTTGATGTTATTGTAAATGAGATTTTTTTTCTTCATTTCCTTTACAGATAGTTCATTGTTAGTGTATAGAAACACAACTGCATTTTGTGAGTTGATTTTGTATCCTGCAAATTTACTAAATTTGTTGATTAGTTATGACAATTTTTTGTGAACTCTTTAGAGCTTTCTATATATAAGATCATGTAATTTACAAACAGAGATAATTTTACTTCCAGTTGAAATCAACTGAATATTTTTGAAAATCCATATTAGATAAGTGAAGACAGGCAGACTGTAGGAGTATTGGTTGAAAATAAACTGGAGACAGAGATAGTTATCTGGGCCTACGGAGTAGCTAAAATGGTTGATGATAGAATAGTAAGATAGCCAAAGTTGTATTATGCTTGTCTACATTGAAGACCTAAAATTTAGGTTTCCATTCAACCTAAAATTGAAAGGAAGCCTGGAAATGGAATACAACTAAAGGTTTGAACTTTTCATGTAAATTTAGATGGATTATAATTCACTGTATATTATATTAGCAAGTTGTAGAATAAAATCAAAGTCTCTTGATCCAAATTCTTAGTTTTCTGTTAGTAACTACATGACTACTCATACAGCCATGTCATGCAGTTATTAATTCAGCCTATAATGTCAAATTGACTGAAAATCTGTTAAAATATTTTATACTACTTAATATAAAATGTAACTAGAAAGAGAAAAATGAAATCTAAATTCATTTGCAGATACATGCTTAATATCTTAAATCCAAGATACCTATTAAAAATGGATACATTCAAACCTCTATATTCTAATGTCAGTGAATTTTACATTTCTTTTTTATTATGTAAGTTTCAGGTGTACAACACTATAATTCAACATCTGTATATATTACATAGTGATCACCCCTAAAGTCTAGTTACCATCTGTCACCAGACAATTGACCCCCTTCACCAACCACCAGCCACCTTCCTATCTGGGAACAACTGATCTGTTCTCTGTATCTATAAGTTCGTTTTTGTTTTGTTTTTAGATTCCACATATGAGAGAAATCATATGGCATTTGTCTTTTTCCTTCTGAATTATTTCACTTAGCATAATTCCCCCAAGATCAATGCATGTTACCACAAATGACAAGGTTTCCTTCTTTTTTATGGCTGAGTAGTGTTCCATTGTGTGTATATACCACGTCTTCTTTATCCATTCATCCATCAGTGAACACTTAGGTTGTTTCTATATCTTGGCTACTGTAAATAATACTATAATAAAAATAGGGGTGCATATATATTTTTGAATTCATGTTTTTGTATTCTTCAGATAAATATACAGAAGTGGAATAGCTGCATCATATGGTAGTTCTATTCTTACATTTTTGAGGGGTCTCCATACTGTTTTCCATAGTGGCTTCACCAATTTATATTCCCATCAGCAGTGTATGAGCGCTCTCTTTTCTCTATATCCTCTCCAACACTTGTCTTTACTTGTCTTTTTTATAATAGCCATACAAACAGGTGTGAAATTATATCTTACTGTGGTTTTGATTTGCATTTCCCTAACAGTTAGTGATATTGAACATTTTTTCATGTGCTGTTTGATTATCTATGTCTTATGTGGAAAAATGTCTATTCAGATCTTCTGTCAATTTTTTAATCAGATTGTTTGCTTTTTTGTTGTTGAGCTGTATGTGTTCTTTATATATTTTGGATATTATCCCTTATCAGATATATGGTTTTCAAATATCTTCTTCCATTCAGTAGGTACCTTTTCATTTTGATGATGGTTTTCTTCACTGTGCAGAAGTTTTTTAGTTTGATGTAGTCCTATTTGTTTATTTTTGCTTTCGTTTCCCTTTCCTTTCATCAGTGTCTTATCGTTTTCAGTGTACATGTCTTTCATCTCTTTGGTTAAATTTATTCCTAGATATTTTATTCTTTTTTACACAATTGTAAATGGTATTGGTTTCTTCATTTCTTCCCAACAGTTTGTTATTACCATATAGAAATGCCACAGAGTTCTGTATATTGATTTTATATACTGTGACTTACTGAATGCATTTGTTAGTTATAACAATGTTTTTTGGTGAGTTCTTTAGAGTCTTCTCTATATATTATCAATGACATCTACAGTGTCATCTACTTTTCTGATTTGGATGATTTTATTTCTTTTTCTTGCCTAATTGCTGTGGCAAGGACTTCCAAGTCTATGTTGAATAAAAGTGGCAAGAGTGGGCGTCCTTATCTTGTTCCTGATCTTAGGAGAAAAGTTTTAGCTTTTTATTGTTTGGTATGATGTTAGCTGAAGGTTTGTCATATATGGACTTTATTATGTTGAGGTACATTCCCTCTGTACCTACTTTGTTGAGAGTTTTTATCATAAATGGATGTTGAATTTTGCCATATGTTTTTTCTACATCTATTGAGATAATCATGTGATTTTTATCTGTCATTTTGTTAAGGTGGTGTAGCACATTGATTGCTGTGTGGATGCTGAACCATCTTTGCATCCCTGGAATAAATCCCACTTGATTGTGGTGTATGATCCTTTTAATGTATTGTTGAATTTAGTTTCCTCCTAAAATTGTGTTGAGGATTTTAGCATCTATATTTATCAAGGATATTGACCTTTAATTATCTTTTCTTGGTGTCCTTGTCTGGCTTTGGTATCAGGGTAATGCTGGCCTCTTAAGATGTATTTTGAAGTGTTCCCTACTCTTCAATTTTTGGAAAAGTTTGAGAAGGATAGGCATTCAGTCTTCTTCAAATGTTTGGCAGAACTCACCACTGAAGCTGTCTGATCTTGGACTTCTGTTTGCTGGGAGGTTTTTTATTATTGATTCAATCCCCTTACTAATAATTGGTCTATTCAGGTTTTCTATAATATAATTATTTGTATTTCTGTGGTATCAGTTGTAATATCTCCCCTTTCACTTATGATTTTACTTATTTGAGCTGTCTCTCTTTTTTAGCTAAAGGCTTGTTGAGTTTTACATTTCTTAAATATTTTTTCTTTGACATACTACACTAACTCATCTTTCATTGGCATAGAATAATTGAGTAATGAGTTAAAGAGAATAGACTTAGCTTGTCCATTTGGTGCTCTGACATGGTCATCTATTTAGTACTAAAATACAGAAGACTTAAACATGCTTCTACATTACTTCTGAGAGACTTCTGCCCCAAGTACTTAAGGAGCTTGCAAATTCCACTTCCTCCTGCCCTCACCAGCAGGATCAAGAATCCTAGCTCTACCTCAATTAAATTCAATGAAAGAAGGTGATTACCCACCCCAGAATTCTCTGCCACACATCACTCATAAAACCACTGGCACACTACTGGACCACCCACTCCCTAGGCTCAGCCCCACATTCTTAGCTACATTTTCCCATATTCCCTTTTTCTAAGCCCTTTCACCAAGGAATTAATATTGTCCCATCTACACGCCCTGCTTAAGCCTTTTGAAAATTTGGCTCCTATGAGAACTGGGGAGAGTGAGTGTAGGTGGATGTGGTGGCCAGGTTGTCATCAGTGGGTAACATGGCATAAAGAAAAAACAAGGCTCTTAAACCTAGACAGGTCTGGATTCAAATCATGCTATGTCTCATGTTACTATCTGCATAACTTGGACAAGTTATTCATGTATTCTGAGACTCCATTTGTTTTTTTAACTAATCAAAATGGGAATAAATATGCTGCTTCCACAAGATTGTTTTAAGGAGGATATGAAATAATAAATGTGAAGCCATAAAGGAAGAATTAGGTGTTCAGTTCCCTCCCATGCCCTTGCTGTTAGTATAAACCTGGAGGCACCAACTGTAGATAGTCATTGATTAAAAGCAATTGCTCGGAAGACTTCACATTCCTCAGGGCACTTGACTGTACACTTAGTTAAAGTGTGTTTATTTATGTAAACCATGCTTCACTGAAGCCAATTTCAAAAAAGGGTGATGCTTGAAAGCAAACTAAACTTAGAATATCTCTAGACCTCTCCTGCTACCTTCTTTTTCTAATGGATGCACATCCTCTTTTTTACAAGCACCCCTGTTTTCTCAACTAGAGAAAGGAGAGACTGGAGAGGAATTTATTAACAAATTTCAAAGAGTAAAAAAGGCCTCTCTGCAACTGCTTAGACTCAGAATTATCTTTTGACTGTTGCTATAGACCCTTATTTTCAAGGTGAAAAAAATGTTAGTGTGCCCTCGAGAATATCTTAGGTTGATTAGTGGCTCCTGACTATTCTCCTGTTTCTACTCTGCAGTCAGTAGAAAGGTACCCTAGAATGAATAAGGCAGTGACTTCAATAAGTTTTACTAGTTGGTCATCACTCTGGGAAATATATAATATATTGATGACTCAGAAACAAATGAGTACATAATATTTCAAATTGTCCCTGTGTTAGAAAGACCCATAGTCTCCCTATTTTCCATTATTCATGTGGAACACTTCAATGGTATCAAACAACAAAATGTAAATGCATTCTATAAAACATGATACTGATTCCCTCTGATAATGTTGGGGTTTTTTTTCCCCTACACTCAATCTGGCTGTTGGAACTTTGATTTCTTTTATATTTAGTGGTGCGTGTGTATTTACCTTTTCTTTGAGATGAAATCTCTTTATAGCACTATTAAGAAATTTTACTACACAACTGAGCTTCTCTATGTTTTCTTATGTTTAGAAAGATGCTGAATTTCATTGGCTCAAAGTGCTTATTTTTCAGTTGGAATTGTAAACCAGAGAAATTATTTTACAACAACAAATTTTTCATATTTTTAAATTTTTCTTGCCTAGAGGTACTCTATGATTTATTTCATTCCTCTTCTGGTTACAAGATTTAAAGATACAATAGATAAAACATACTCTAATGCAGTTTTTTCTGTGCTTGCAGCTTTTATTTAATTTTTTTATATTACTAATCCAAGGCAATATCCTTTTGGTTTTCAGTTCTCTAAGCTGTGAATAATCAGTATCTTAAACATTCTTTTGATAAAATAAGGTCTACATTTTCTATGCTACATTTTGGATAATTTGGATTTTATTCTATATTTTGTGTCCTATATTTTAGATAAGTTAACAGTGGATGTTGGCATGAGGTTGATAATAGTTGATTTTTCATGGTAAAAAGAAGTTATTAAGATCTCAATGGAGGCCAGTTTCCACTTCCTGTGGTGGCAAGTTTTCTGACTATATGAGTCAAGAACTCTGAACTATACTTTTGATTATTTCTACCTACACTAATTCCATTCATTCATTAAGATAAATCTTAGATATTATCTCCTTCATAAAACCTCCTCACTCTGGTAATAATCACTTTTTTCTCCATCTGCTTAACTCCCATAATCTTGGTTTTTTCATCCTGTATGGCACCCATCCTGATCTAAATTATAATATGGTTATTTGTCACCATGCAGAATCTCCCTCAGTAGGTTATAAAATTCTTTAGCAGCACAACAATCTCTAATCTACCATCTGATTCTTCACAGCATCAAGTATACTGCTTTATATATATGTTACTAAATACATGTTCAGTGAATGGATAAATGGGTGAGTTAAGCATTTTAGGTAGTTTTTTTCTAATAAGGTGATATTTGTAAACATTTTTAAGAATAAAAAACATGACATTTCAAATTAGCCTTGTAGCTTCAAATGCCTATTAATTGTCCAGGCAAATAGAACCCACATAAATGCCAGAACTTTCATGGCCCATTGTCAGTATGTCACATTTAAAGAAATGTGTGTCTGATTATTAATGCTGTGAAGAAAATTATAGAATTTTACTGTACCCTGAAGAGTGTCACAAGAGTTTTACACAGTACATCATGTAACAGAGTTCCTAAAAATACTCTAGATATTTCTTTCCCATTCGTGACTTCAACTAAGAACCTTTCATTTTCTCCATGGAGTTCTTTCACAATTAGGACTGCCAGACTACATAGTTCCAGAAGGTATGTGTGTGTCAATATTTATGGGAAAAATTCCACATGGAATTGTGCCATGTACCACCTGACCAGCCATATACAGCATCCCTGCAATCACGCTACTCCTCATTCATTTATACCTTCTCTATATTATATTAGTTGTGCACAAAATCCTTACACATGACTCAGCCATCTGCAACCCCTGAGAAGTGCAGTTCCTTGGGTGATCAGCTTTTCTCTTTAGAATTGATGTCCCTGCCAATTCTAATGAATAAGTGTCTCTACCTAGAAGACAAAACTCAATTATAAGCAAAATTCAACAAAAACATTCTAGATTTGCTTTCTGACCCTTAGCTGGAACAACTAATTCATTCATTTACTCAAAACCTGAAAACCTACTGGATGTAGGAAACTATACTCTATAGTGAAAATAAAATATTAAATAATACTGTCCCTGATTTTAAGGAATTAAAGCTCAAGTATGGAAGCCAAACAAATAAATAGACAATTGTATGTGCTAACTACTATTAAGAGAGTAGGTAGGTGCTGATAAGGAAATATAGATGAATGAATTAATCAGGGCATGAAGGTCAGAGAAAGCATTTTGAAGAGCTTTTATTCATTTATTTAGCTAGTATTTATTAAGTCAGGTGCACTACTAGGTGCTGGTGCTACAAAGGTGAGTAAATCAAATCTGGTCCCTTCCCTATCTGGTGGAAAGTTTGCTAAGTGAGCTTCTGTGAGGATTAGTTAGAGTTCAAGTTAAGAAGTCCGGACTTTATTCTGAGGGAAATGTGGAACTATTAAGGTTTTAATGGTTTTTAAGGTTGTGATTGGCAAAATCAGATTGGTATGATATGAAGATCATTTGAGATAGGGCAGGCAAAAATGTGAAATCAAAAAAACAGAATACTATGGTAATAATTTCTCTGTAAAGTAAGCACCGCACTGGTGAAGAGGAAGAACTGAAGAGTGACTTCAGGAAGATGGGGAAATAGGAGTTTTGTATTGTCATCCCCCAGAAAAACATTGATTTTGACAATTACCCACAGATGAAAGTATCTTTGTGGGAGTCTGGAGTCCCAGCAGAGAGGTTCCAGCACACCACTGGAGTGAAAAATCTGATACTAGATGCACTGAAGAGGGTAAGAACAGTTTCAGTTCACTTGCGTCACCCTGTGACCACAGAGGTACAGCTCAGTGCCAAGAAACTCCGTTTGTCCCCAATTTCTCCCATGAGGAAAAGTGAGAGCATAGTGAGTGAGTGAGTACCCAGCTTCTCCAGCTGTGTAGGACACTGCAACAGAGGGCCATTTATTTCATTCCCCACCCAGAATACTGAGGTTATCTATATGACTGAGGGTCTGGTAGAGTCTAGGAGCACAACAGTCAGGACCGGAAAATCATCAAAGAGATATGGATCCTACTAACCACTTTTAACACTCCATCAAAAACCTGCCCATAAGCTGCTGGGGATGCCTCACCTGTGGACCCTCCCAACTGGCCCATGTATATCTCCAGTACTCCTTCAACCTCACCTACACACTCCTAACATGACCAGCTATCTGTCTGTGCCCATGTGGGCAGCAAGTAAAAGCCATTGCAAATGCAGAGCATGAGAAGAAAGTTGACCCAACTCTGCAGGATTGGGAGAAAGTACACAAACTTGAGCATTTCAGGACACTGCTCTAGGGAAAGCAAATACAAAGTTGTCAGCACTCAGCCTGGTTTTGCAGGATTGAGTCATAAAATTATAAGAATTCTTCCCAAAGAAGGAGCAAGAAATGTGGAGCAGACAAACCCATAGAAGAGATCTGAGAAGTCCCACAGTCGTTAGTAGGAAAGATTTTTGAAGGTATTTCTTTCCCAAAACCAATCAATACTGTAGAAGGTGATTGCTTCTTGAAATGCAAGGACAGCAACACAAAACTTCAAGGAATAGGAAAAAATTTAGCAAGCATGACACCACCAAAAGAACACAATAATTTTCTAGGAACTGACCCTCCAAAAATGGAGGTCTACAATTTGTGTGATAAAAAATCATAATAGCTGTTTCAGGAAAGCTCATTGAACTATAAGAAAACACAGAAATAAATTTCAACAAAATCAGGAAAATAATACACAGACAAAACAAGAAATTTAACAAAGAGAAAGATTATCATTAAAGAAAGAACCAAACAGAAATATTGGAGCTGAAGAATACAACAAATGGTGTGAAAAATGCAATACAGAGCATCAATATCAGAACTTATCAATTAGAAGAAAGAATAAGCAAACTCAGAGACAGATCATTTGAATTTATCTAGTCAGAGAAGAAAGGAAAAAAGTGGAAGACTACATAAAGTATGGCACTCCATGAAGTAAAATAACATACACATTATGGGAAGGGATAGAGAGAGAAGGACAGAAAGCTTATTTAAAGAAATAATGGCTGAAAACTCCCCAAATCTGGGGAGAGATATGAACACCCAGGTACATAAAATTCATAGGTCCCCAAACAGATTCAATGCAAAGATCTTCACCAAGACACATAATAATAAAACTATCAAAAATCAAAGAGAAAAATTTAAAAAGCAGCAAGAGAAAAGAAACTCATCACATACAAGGGAACCCCCACAGGCTGTCAATGGATTTCTCAGCAGAAACATTGCAGGCTAAGAGAGAGAGTGAGATAATATATTCAAAGTGTTGAAAGAAAAAAAAACTTCCAACCAAGAATACCCAGCAGAGCTGTCCTTCAGAAATGAAAGAGCAATCAAGACTTTCCCAATCAAACAAAAGCTGAAGGAGTTCGTCATCACAAGACATGCATTACAAGAAATGCTAAAAGGAGTTCTTTAAGCTGAAATGAAAACATGCTAACTGGTAACATGAAAAAATATAAAAATATAAACTCATTGGTAGAGGTAAGCATATAGTCAAATTCAAAATATTGTAACACTGTAATGATGATGTGTAAATCTCTTAACTGTAGTACAATATATAGGTTAAAAGACAAAAATATTATGAATAACTTTAACTATAGAATTTGTTAATGAATATATAATATAAAATATGTAAATTATGACATCAAGAGCATAAAATATATGTAGGGACCGTAAAAGAGTAGTTTTTATATGCAATCAAATTTAAGCTGTTACTAGCTTAAAATAGACTGTTATAACTATAAGATGTTTTATGTAAGCCTCATGATAACCACAAAGCAAAAACCTATACTAGATACACAAAAGATAAAGAGAAAGGAATCAAAGCATACCACCATGGAAAATCATCAAATCACAAAGAAAGATAGCAATGGAGGAAGAAAGGTACAAGGGAACTACAAAACAGCCAGAAAATAATTAATAAGATGGCAGTGGTAAATCCTTAAGTATCAAAAATTACCTTAAATGTAAATGGATTAAATCCTCCAATCAAAAGATATATGGTGACCAAATGGATGAAAAAACAAGACCCAACTGCCCACAAGAGGCTCATTTCAGCTTTCAGGACACACATAGGCTCAAAATAAAGGAATGTTAAAAAAATACATTCCATGCAAATGGAAACCATAAGAAAGCCAGAGGTAGTTATGCTTATATCATACAAAATAGTCCTTAAGTCAAAAACTGTAAAAAAGAGACAAAGTCATTTTATAATGACTAAGAGGTCAATTAATCAAGAAGATATAACAATTGTAAATATTTATGAACCCAACATCAGAGCACCTAAATATATTAAGCACTAACAGATCTGAAAGGAGAGGCAGACAGCAATGCAGTAATAGTAGGGGAGACCAATACCCCACTTTCAACAAAGGATTTAAAATCCAGAGACAAAATCAATAAGGAAACATTGGATTTGAACTAAACTTTGGAATAAATGGGGCTAACACACATATACAAGAATATTCTACCCAGTGTCAACAGAATACACATTTTTCTCAAGTACAGATGGAAGATTCTCCAGGATAGATCTTGTGTTAGGTCACAAAACAAATCTTAACAAATTTAAGAAGGTTGAAATCATCAAATATCTTTTCTGACCAAAATGGTATGATACTAGAAATTACTAATAGAAGGAAAAGTGGAAAATTCACAAACATGTGGAAATCAATACATTCCTAAGTGGCTAATGGGTCAAAGAAGAAATAAAAACATCTTGAATGAAGCAAAAAGGGAAATGCAACATACCAAATCTTATGAGATGCAGCAAAAACAGTTCTAAAAAAGAAATTTATAGAAATAAGTATCTACATTAAGAAAAAAAGAAAGGTCTCCAAAAAAAAAAAACCACCCAATTTTACATCTCAAAAAACTAGAAAAAGAAAAAATTAAATCCAATGTTAGCAGAAGGAAGAAAATATCAAAGATCTGAACAGAAATAAATGAAATGGAAACCAGAAAAACAATAGAAGGGATCAATGAAGCCAATAGCTAGTTTTTTGAAAAGGTAAACAAAATTGAAAAACTATTAACTAGACTAACCAAAAGAAAGGGAGAAGAAAAAATGAATAAAATAAGAAATAAAAGATGAAGAATTATAAATGATGCCCCAGAAATTGAAAGGATATTAAGAGACTACTATGAAGAATTAAATGCAACAAGTTGGATAACCTGGAAGACTTCCTAGAAACATATAACCTACCAAGTCTGAATTATGAAGAAATAGAAAATCTGAGCAGACTAATAATGAGTAACGAAATTGAAGCAATAATTAAAAATCTTCCAACAAAGAAAAACCCAGGAACAGATGGCTTCATGGGTGTATTCTACAAAAATTTTAAAAATTAAGACCAATTCTTCTCAAACTCTTCAAAAAAAATTGAAGAGGAGACCCCCCCCAACCCCACACCAAGCTTATTGTATGAGGCCAGCATTACCTTGATACCAAAGACAAGCAAGGACACTGGAAGAAAAGAGAAAAACATACCAAAATCTCTGATGAACACAATGCAAAAATCCTTAATGAAATACTAACAAACCAAATTCAACAGCACACTAAGAAGATAATCAAATGAGATTTATCCTTGAGGTGCAAACATGCTTTATCACATGCAAATCTCGGTATATGTGATATATCACATTAACAGAATGGACAAAAATTATATGATTTTCTCAATAGATGCAGGAAAAGTAGTTGACAATATTCAACACTTTTATCAAAATAAACAAAGATAACAAATGCAGGCAAGGATGTGAAGAAAAGGGAACCCTTGTACACTGTTGGCTGGAATGTAAGCTGGTACAGTCATTATGGAAAACAGCATAGAGGTCACTCAAAAAATTAAAATTAGATCTACTATATGATCCAGCAGTCCCCCATCTGAAGGGACTACTCGAAGGAAATGAAATCTCAAAGAGAGACCTGCACTCACATGTTCACTGAACCATTATTCACAATACCCAATACATGGAAACAGCCTAAGTGTCCACTAATAGATTGATGGATAAAGAAAATACACACACACACACACACACACACACACACACACACACAATGGAATATTTTTCAGTCTTAAGGAAGAAGGAAATCCTGCCATTTGTGAGAACATGGATATACCTGGAAGGCATTATGCTAGGTGAAATAAGCCAAACACAGAAACATAAATACTGTATAATCTCATTTATGTATGGCATCCGAAAAAAGGAAAAAGTGAATTCATAGAAACAGAGAATAGAATGGGGGTATCAGAAATGGGGAGATGTTGGTCAAAGGGCACGAACTTTCAGTTATTAGATAAATAGATTCTGGGGACCTAATTTATACCGTGGTGACTATAGTTAATTATATCGTACCGTATACTTAAAATTTGTTAACAGAGCAGATCTTAAGTGGTCTCACCACACACACACGTACAAAATGGTAACTGTGAGGTGATAGATGTATTAATTAAATTCGTTGTGGTAATCATTTCACAGCATATACATACATCAAGTCAACTCAATCATCAAGATGTACACTTTAAATATACACAATTTAATTTGTCAATTTACCTCAATAAAGCTGGGGCGGGATGGGGAGAGATTTAGAATTGAGAAGACTAGGTGATTGGGTATGAGAGGTTAGAAAGAGAGGAGCCAGGATTACTAGAGGTTTTGGCCATGTCATTTACTGAGGAGGTGAACACATGATAAGAGCAGTTTTAATAGGAAACTAGTGAGTTTAGTTTCGGATAGGTTTGAAATACCAATGAGGCCTTCCTAATGGGGAAGTCAATTAGAATTTGGTTATATAGGCTGGAGATAAGTATTTTGGATTCAGTGTTATACTGCTGACTGTTCGTTAAAACTTTATTTCTACTTCTTAGGTATTCAACTACATACACTTCATGGCTTTTTTTTCCCCCAGTAAGTTGTGGCAATGTGACTAGATCTGACCAATAGGACACAAGTGCATTCAATGTGTGTCATTCCTGAACCAAGGCTTTTAAGGAGCTGGTATGCCTTCTCCATGTTCTCTTTCCCCTTTAGCAGAATGGGAGCAAACAGTGACAAGATCCTAGGGGATATTGGATTCACAAGACTGAAGCATTTGAGTTCTTGAATTTTCATATACAAAAAAAAATCTTCCCACCCACCAGGAATACTCACTTCGGACTACTATATGAGACAGCAACACTACTGTGTTTGAGCCCTACATTTTTTAGCTTTTTAGCCTACCTTAATAAACACAGGTAGTGACAGAAACAGTAAATTTGGCGAGATGACCCAGGGTGCACAGAGCAGTGAGAGAAGTTGCCAAGGAAACCCCCTAGAAAGATTTACATTTAAGGGATGACGGGAGGAAGATGAACCTGTGAGGGAGACAGGAGGATCAAGTAGAAAGACAAGAAAATTCAGAAAACTGTAAGCTCAAAGAATCCAAGGACAGAACATCAGCTGTGCTCTGTAGTCTGCATGCATGAGCAGAGGAAGGTTGCACTGGTCTACAGCCAAGGTTCTACTGGGAGAATAATGGGAAGAAAGAGAGAAAGTAAATATTTGAGGTGATGAACAATGAAGAATAGGATGAATTGGGAAAGAAAATACAGTCATAGAGAGGAAATAAATAGGATAACAGCAGAAAAATCAGGATTGGTTAAAGAATGGGTGTCATAAAAGTGACAATGTAAGAGGAATCAACAGGGATTGTTTTTAGATTAAGATAGTAGAAGTGGAGCAGTTCTAGGTGACAATTATGTCTAGGGTATAGTCATAGGAGAAGACAGCTAAGAGGCAGATAGCTGAGATGAAGACCAGTGGAGGTGAGGAAGCCATGACTTTGGATAAGTGTTTCCCCTGGAAGCTGAGTTGAGCCATGCTGATAATTTGACCTGGGTAGAGTACAAAGAAGAATGCATTCCCTAGCCCATTAGTTTATCATAAT
Source organism: Balaenoptera musculus (assembly GCF_009873245.2). Classification (NCBI taxonomy): domain Eukaryota; kingdom Metazoa; phylum Chordata; class Mammalia; order Artiodactyla; family Balaenopteridae; genus Balaenoptera; species Balaenoptera musculus. Next base: position 136,880,621 of record NC_045786.1, on the reverse strand, counting down.
GGATAAGACACTTTATCTCATGGGCTGACTTTCTTAAGTTCAAATCCTTGTTTTCAACTTACTAATTGCATCCTTTTGGGCAAGTTACTTACCTCTGTCAGTTTTTCCTCTATAAAATGGGCATAATAATAATAGTACTTATCTCAAGGGTTAACATTCCTAGAACAAGGTTTGTTCACAGAGTAAGCTCTAAAAACATTAGCTACTATTATTATTTTAATTTTTATTATAATGATATTAAAACGTGTTTGGATTTTGTAAGTTTCTGTTGCTTACCAAAAGTAAACAAGGGAAATCATACACACACAGCTCAGTTCCCACCATTATAAGTGTGGTGAGGACTAGAGAATATATTATGAATTATGATGGGAAGCCTATGCCTCATAACAAGAAGTAAAGGCTCAATTTTAGCTTCATGCAAAACCTTTAATTTAGGATGCAAGTGCCATATATATGTTATATTCTAAGGCTGAGTATTGATTCAGTCTTTTGGTGCAGAAGTGTCACAACTAAGAATTTTCTCAGAGCCTCTGTTGATTCAATTTTTAACATCAGTGATGAAATTAACTACGTTATTTGGCTTTGGGTTATTATCACTAAGTGAAAAACTAGCTCATGAGTCAATAACAGGAACGGCTCATGAGTCCTTTGATTTTCCATCAGGCAGAATGACTCAACTGTTTCAACCTTTGCCATGTTTGGATCTTTATAGCTCTGTACTAACTAGCTGAAGTGGCTTTGGCCCAACACAATCTAACAGGAAAGGGACAGCTAAGAGTAAAAAATACCCCTAACAATTCCAAATGATTTAAAAGTAAATAGATTGACAACACTATCCTTTCCACCAGCTAATTCAAAGCTTATATTCATCTGATTCAAATGGAGTCAAATTCATCTAATTCCTCTGACTTCCTAAGACAACTGCATTCCAAAGGCTGAGTGCTTAGTGATCTTTCCCAGTTACCTTGCTTTTTGTTTAAAAAGGAGGGGGAGGGGCTTATGTCTGACAAAATAGAATTACTATTTATTTTTCAAAAAATATGATTTTTAAAAAATCATAGTGCTCAACTTATTCTCAGAAAGGCAACAGTAGGGATGGCTAAAAGGCCTATTCAAATGACTACAGAAATTTTATTTTGGAGAAATACTCATAAACAAATACAAGGGATCATATCAAATTAACTAAGAGGTCTCTGTTTAAAGTAGTTCATTACTGTTAACCATACATTTTGATACTCATGTCTTAAGTTATTTTTATGACTCGGGGTGGAGGGTGGGGGCAACTGTCAGTGGTCCTCACATAATCTTGTGTGTGTGTGTGCATGTGTGTGTGTATGTGTATGTTCATTGGTTGAGTTATAGGTCATCCCTAACTTTTATGCAAAACACATTTTAAACATCCCATTCTACTGTTGCAATGTGAGAAGGTCAACTTGATTGTGTATGTGTGTTGGGGGCAAGGGCATAGGATAGGGATGATTGGAGAGGGGCTGGGGATGTTCCATTTGAAAAAAGAAAAAAATACCCTTAATTTTTTCTAGGTTCTTAGATAGATACAATCATCAAGGATATATTTCCAATACTGCATTCATGTTCTTTTAATTATTTTACTGTTTGAAGTCCAATGTGTCTTCAAATGAAACTGAAGTCTTGCCACTTCTATACCTAATGATTTTTCCATCCTTCTTCCACATATAATAAGTTCATGACATCTAGAGGTTTAATTTCTAGTATCAAATGTTTTATTTTTCCACTTCTTTTTCATTTTTAAATTTATTTTATTGAAGTATAGTTGATTTACAATGTTGTGTTAGTTGCTGCTGTACAGCAAAGTGACTGAGTTACGTATATATATACACACACACACATATATATATATACATTTTAAATTCTTTCCCATTATGGTTTATTATAGGATATTGAATATAGGTCCCTGTGTTATGCAGTAGGACCTTGTTTTTTATCCATTCTATACGTAATAGTTTGCATCTGCTAATCCCAAACTCCCAATTCACCACCCCACCCCCCAGCAACTACAAGTCTGTCCTCTGTCAGTGAGTCTGTTTCTGTTTTGTAAATAAGTTCATTTGTATCATTACTTTAGATTCCACATATAAGTGATATCATATGATATTTGTCTTTCTCTTTCTGACTTACTTCACTTTGTATGATAATCTCTAGGTCCATCCATGTTGCTGCAAATGGCATTATTTCATTCTTTTCTATGGCTAAGTAGTATTCCATTGTATATATATATATATATATACAACATCTTTTCCATTCATCTATTTTCCACTCCCTTTTTAAATTAATAAGATCAAAATGCAGGATAGTCATCAATTGCACAGTCATTGCTGAACAAACAAAATGGTGAGATTCCAAAGTTGAACTATTTGGAGTCAGCCAATGTCATCATGGGAGAGTCCAAAATATTTGTTCCACCAGGGATGGAAAGAGCAAAGATTTGGCATATGAAAGGTCTTTTACAAATATAGGATACAAAAAACACAGGCTATTTGAAAGTTAGTTATCTGAAAGTCAAAACATTTGTGAAAATGCTACATCATAATCTATTTTTTTTTTAAACTCCTATATTTCAACATATGCTGTAATTTGCTTTCTTTAGTATTTCCCACTTTATTGAAGTATGTTCCACATGTGCTTTAATCTTTTTCTTTAGTATTTCCACACTGGAATCTCTGATAGATGGAATTAAAGACAGTGACTTTGTGCTACTTTAGCCCCATCAGGATCATGGGTTCTATTTGCTTCTTTATTCCCAATAATAGTCAAGTCAGTGATGGATCACCTTACACTGACCATTTGGCCGGAACATGATATTATGTTGTTCAGAGTTTGGGACTTTGGTCTTACTATATTGTTATTTATCAACTCTGCTGCTGGTACTTTAACCCTTTCCCCTCTTTCTTCACTTATTGCATCTGTTTTTTTGGACTCTAAACAGTGTTTGTGGGTTATCTTCATGGACTCAGTAGGATTCTATTCATGCCTGCTTTGGCTAACCAACTGAATGTAGCTGCTACTTGGACCTCAAAACATGTCTACTTTTCCCTTTGGTTCTCTTGGATGTGACCTCTGACCTCTTTGGCTAGAGATGGTCTAAGTCCCCTATTGTCTAGGTGAACTTCTATCCTGATTTGTTCTTGCCAAAAACTTTCCCAATGTGACAGACATTTAAGAGCTTCTCCTTTATATATATAGATATTTAAATAAAATAACATTTACCTTTCACAAAAATGGATCATTCTAATTTTTATATGGCAGCCTACACACTCTAACTAGATTTAGACAAGTGTAGACTTAATCCAAAGTAAGACAGTTAGTAGCATGAATATCCATGTAACCAATAGAAATCCAGCTATATAAGTAGTTGTTTTGATAAGAGCATCATCAACGATGATTGCATCTTTAAGAACTAATTGTTTCATATTTTGCAACTATACTGTTCTTAGAAATGAATGGTACTAGGCAGGAAGAAGTGATGAAGTTAAGAAAACTAGTGCAGGGAAGTACAACAGTTAAGAGCACGGACTCTGGATTCAAACTACCTATGTCAATGTCTTTACTTAAATACTGTGCTTTAGTAACTTTAGGAAAGTTGCTTTGTCTCTCTATTCTTGTTTCTTCATCTAAACCTCTTAGTGTCTTTGTATTAAAAGAGATAAAAGATGTAAGTTGCTTAAATTTATGACCAGCACAAAGTAAGAGCTCAACTAATATTAAAAACAACTAACATTTTCTGAGCACTTACTCTGAGTCAGGTACTATTCTATGTACTTTTCATATTTTAATTCAGTTAATTCTCATAATGATCCTATAAAATTGGTGCTGTTACTCCTACATTAGAGATGATAACCCTTAGGCACAGAGAGGCTAATTAACTTGTGTACATGATAGAAGTGGATATTTAACCTCTGCCTATGCTTCCTGAATCCACAGTCTTAACTGTTCCACAATACTGACCATTGACTAATGTTGTCTTTATTATTCCAATTTCTAGATCTCCATTTCTGGAAAAAATAAATTTCTAAATTCTCTGCAATCTAGTTTCATTACATTTTGGGGGTCTCCATACCTTAGTTAGAATAGCATCTTCATCATTGAATTTCACCCTTCTCTTGCCTCTCTAACTCACCAACTTCCTTCTCTTTGGTTTCTACTTTACCATAGATACTATACAAATTCAAGTCTTGTTTGAGGAGGGTCAGTACTACTTAATCAGTGAAACAGTAAGCCCCTTGATAGCCAGGAACATAGGAACCACCAGTGCTGTGCTGAGAACACATTATGGGCCCCATAGTATTTTTGGATGGATGCTTACATAACTAATGACTTCAGTTTATTTTAAATACAGTGTAAGAGGTTAGAAGCCTCTTATGAATATGGAAAGGTTATTCCAGTGAATTATTTAGTATATCTTCTGATGAGGTTCATAGAGATTCTAGCTTTTCCTAATTGCTGCTCTGGTTAAGCAATAAAGAACAAATTGATCTTTATGTAATGGCATGAATATGAATTCAGTCATGCCTAGAATACTATCCCAACCCTTTCTCTTATTCTGCCCCTTAGCTGCCAAAGGAACCCAGAAAGTAGATATTCCAGGAATTCTGACAATGTAAATTATTCCAATCTCCCAGCAGGGCCTGCTGACACAATGAGGTCATACAAACTCAGGCTGTGCATTCTGTTGCTCGCTTACTAGACTGTCTTTAATTCCCAAAAAAGTCAGTTATGCATAAAGAACAATTCAGCTGAAACTGGAGCATTTTCACTGATAACAGCACTTCAGGGTGACAAGCCAGAGAGGTCTGTAGTTGCTTAGCACCAGAACTGGGTGTTACAGAATTTTCTCTTACCTACTGATAGTTCAGCTGTACCATTTTTATTAGTGATAAAGGAACGGATCATCATGTGTGTTGAACAATCTGAATGTAATAATCTTTTAGATGATTTCTACTTGTGATGTCATCTTGACAGTGTGGATAGGACTGAAATCTCAGTTTCTTTCTTAGTGAGGAGTTCTCTTTTTAGCTTTTTATCAAACCAAGGGACAGAAGAGCAATGGCTTTTCTCTGACAGATATGAGGCATTTCTTCTAGAAGAAAATATAAGTGGAGGACTATAGTCTATTTTTTTCTTTTTTTTAATAGAAGTATAGTTTATTTACAATGTGTTAATTACTGCTGTACAGCAAAGTGACTGTTATACATATATATACACATTCTTTTTCATATTCTTTTCCATTATGGTTTATCACAAGATATTGAATATAGTTCCCTGTGCTATACAGTAGAACCTTGTTGTTTATCCATTCTATACATACCAGCTTGCCTCTGCTAATTCCAAACTCCCAATCCATCCCTCTCCCACCCCCCTACCCCTCGGCAACCACCAGTCTATTTTCTATGTCCATGATTCTGTTTCTGTTTCATAGATAGGTTCATTTGTGTCATATTTTAAATTCCACATATAAGTGATATCATATGATATTTGGCTTTTCTTTCTGACTGACTTCACTTAGTATGATAATCTCTAGTTGCATCCATGTTGCTGCAAATGACATTTCATTCTTTTTTATGACTGAGTAGTATTTCATTGTATATATGTACTAAATCTTCTTTATCCATCCATTCATCTGTTGATGGACATTTAGGTTGTTTCAATGTCTTGGCTATTGTGAATAGTGTGGCTATGGACATAGGGGTGCGTGTTTTTTTTTTGTATTATAGCTTTGTCTATGATATATGCTCAGGAGTGGGATTGCTGGATCATATGGTAATTCTATTTTTAGTTTTCTGAGGAACCTCCATGCTGTTTTCCACAATGGCTGCACCAACTTACATTCCCACCAGATTTCTCCATATCTACAGGCAATTTTAATTCAAGAAGCTCAATGAAATTGGAAGTGCCCCCTTGTCTATTAAGCATCCTATCTCCTAAATATCACTAGTCCTATTTGTATGTGGTGAAAGCAATGTTCAGCAATATTCAAGGTCAATATATATATGAGTAAAATGACTCCCTTTAAACCAAATATAGGGTACCTCTGTTTATTAGAAGGTAAATTATAGGACTTACTAGTAAATAGCCAGTAATGCTGGAACTTTTATAAAGAGGGAAAATAATTCTCCCACGACTTATCCCAAAATCAGTAGACATTATATTATTTAGTGATAAATGTGTTGCCAGATTTTGTAAAATATAAATTAAGTCATAATCCCCAGAGAGAAGACATGGGGAAACAATTTCTCTATTCAGAGTTTTTACATAACAGAAAATAGCCTTTGCTAATTCTAGTAGATAAATTTCTTAGAAGTATTATACATGTGACTGGATACCTAGAAGAAAAGTGGTCAGAAGACTACAAACCCAGACTTAGACTTCTATTACCTGTGTGCAGATAGGAGTTGGTAAGTTCATTAAGTCATATGAAATTTGTCTTGTATATGAGCTTGACTAGACTGGGGAAAATATTTGTCCTTTGGGGAGAAAGAATTGTATATACCATCTGATACTAATTGAAACCAAAGTCACAAGCCCAGCCTCTTATCAAAGCTGCTTTTTCAAGAGAACATATTAAAAGGAGTCTAAAACGTTAAATATGAAGTCATTAATTTCCCAGAGTAAGATCTCTTATAGAGAGAGAATTTAAGAGCCAGGAGAATTATAAAATTTCCATATTTACGATTAAGTCTCCAATTTAGGCTTTGAGACTGGATAGTCTTGGAGAGAATCTGAAATTCACCGCTTTCCAGCCATATGGCCTTAGGAAAATTACCTAATTTCCTTAAACCTCAATTTTCTCATCTATACAATGGGAATAATGATCCAGTTTACTTCTATTCCCACTCTGCCAAGTGTAAAGAGTGTATGACATAATGTCAGTAAAGATCGGCATGATATCTACTATATAGTAAGTTTGCTATAAATGTTAACCCCCTTATAATCCACCTTCACCCCCTTACCTATATTAGATAGAACTCTTTCCCTTGTAAGTAGCAGAAACCAGGACTGGGATTCAGTCATGATGCACAGGTCCAGTGGTACCTGGATTTTTACTATCAGCTTCTCTTCTGACTCATTGGTGATTGGTGCACCTGCTAGATTATTGGTTAAATATGTTGAATGTTGCCCCCTGGCAGAAACCTAATTTAAATTAGCCTAAGCGGAAAAAGAAATGTTTTGACTTTCATAACGGTGAAAGGGAGGAGTGGATCTATCATCTGGCAAAGTTTGTTCCAGGGACACAAATGATATCATGACTCCCTTCCCTTTCTCCATCTGTTTGTTCTGCCTTTCCTTGTATTAGTGATGAGAATGGCCATTGAATTCCCCAAGCCCATATAATCACAACACCCAATGCAGTTTAATAACTATGCTGGAATGAAAGTATGTCCACTTGCTTATATATAAATATCAAGGCAGAAATCTTATTTGCTAGGTTTGATTTATATGTTAGTTCTTATAGAGGAGGCTGGTTGGTGGAGTATGTTGACTTACAACTCCGTTAATATCACATGGAATACAGGAGGGACACTTACCCAAATGTTACTAAAGGGGCTTAAGTGATGCTGGCAACAAAAACTAGACAAAAACAAATAGATAAAATAGGTGTTTAACCACTCTAACATATTCTAGAACAGAAGAGTTATTCCTTGTAAAATGTGATCTGGGCCATCCTTAAAACCAAAGACACACCAATTTGCTTTTGTGCCATGTATAAAACTAATACTTTTGTACAAAGCTATAAAACTCTTGTGCCATTAGTATAAAACTAGTATCAGTTTTACACTTAGAGTGATAATATTTCAAGAATATATTAGGTCAGGAGCAGCAGTCACAGTGAGTACAGTTTAGTATAAACATCCCATGGAAGTTAGGAATTCAAGATTACAGTAGTACTGGACTTGAGTGAAGAGCACATTGTTAACTTTTCTAAAATTGCAGTGAACGATAAATTGATTCATACTTCTATTTTTATAAACACTACCTTTAACAACATGTTTTTAATAGAAAAGGGATAATTAATAGGTTGGATTGTGTGCTTTATTTGCAGCTTGGTTTCCCCATCTATAGAGAAATACACCTGCTTATGCTACCTAGCGCAATCAGAGGGTCAATGTAGACTGAGGGCTACAGGGCCAGAAGGAGACCAATGAGACATCAGAGCATAATATAGTGACCTCCTGTCCTACTAAAGCTTTGTACTCAGAGGCAAGTCATGGCTCCAGGAGACAGATAACCAACAAATGACTTAAGCATCATAAGATACATTTTAGCCAACACAAGAGAAAAATAAGAGTTTAGGATTATTAAAAGTCTGTTTAGAGACTTTTTTTTCCTCTGGGACATTTTGGAAGTTTGAGTTGATGAAGGGCCCACAAAGGTGTAGAAATAATGGATAAACATTGAGAAGGATGAAAAAGAATGGCCTGGTATCATGAACCCATGAGTTCATAAAACATTGCCTTTTCTTCTCAGTTCTCTAGGTCCTATCATGCAGCATTTGAGCAGTAACCCCAACAAAGTCTATAATCCATAAGGCTAGGAAATTTATTTTAGTACATAATGTTTTCAACATTGAATAATATTCCACTTTATATTGTTGAAGAGTTCAGCTTCTTTTACTAATTAGATCATAATCTTATGAGGGCATGGGCTGTGTTATATGTGCATGTGTTTAGGTACTCCAGAGCACCCAACAGTACATGATTTCCATAACAGTTTCTTTTAAAAAGTCCACCGAATTATGCAAATATTATTGAAGAATTAATGCTATTGGGCAGTTGCGGAGAGATAATACAGATGCCAAAAACATCATAAATATGAACATATGAATATAAATATAATAGAGACTTTAAAAGGAAGCCATGATATGTACTTTAAAATTATTTCTTTTGAGTGAGAAGCATTTGTCTAAACATGCTAGGCTATTTACCATGAATAAGTATCACAACACTAAATATCGATTAATACTATCAGCATGACTAAGCTTTTTTATACAGATCTACTTTATTCCTCTAAGGGTCACTTTTATGACAAATGAAATAAGGTAGTGACAAACATCACAAATGTTATACTTATTTAAACATTCAAAAAAGAATGGAAACCAGAACTCTTATTCTTAATTGTTTAATTATTACAATGTTAAATTTTAATGAAATACTGGCAAACCTTAATACTGATTTAAAGCTCCCATTTATTATACCACTATTTCTATTAGGAAGAACATAACATACTCAAATGTGTCTTGTGTTATAATGAAGAATCCTATTTGGTCAGATTCCAACAGAATATAAAATATTGCCAAAATTCTCCTTGCTATTAAAATGTGTGAACCCTGACGTGGGCAAAATAAATGAAAACTGAATCAAGGAAGATGTAGAACATGTGAAAATATGTAGCTTGGTAGTACATTAAGCTTTGAATCTCCCTCCTAAAATATGTGGAAAATTGTAATCAACATATAGGAATCAAGGATGTTATTTTATTATTATAATTTCATTGATTTGTGATTTGTGGATTTAGGCTTTCCTGGTGCTCAAAGTAAAAAAAAAAAAAGAAAAGAAAAGAAAACACAGGAAAAATAATTCTGACGTGCTGCAGTAGAGTTGCATAATTGTGTACTGGTGCAGTTTCATGGGTTTATAGCATCCACATCATGGAAACCATAGCAACAGCTTTCTTGGTAGCACTGAAATTTCAAGTCCCTGATGCCACGGCTCCATTTAAACCAATGTAGAGAATTTATTTATTTTTAAAATAGATACATAAATCATTTAAGTAACCCACAGAATGAAGGCTGATAATCTCCCTCTTTAGTTTTCATTCAGTTTTAATCCATAGTATCTGTGTTTTAAGGACTCATCAGATGCAGGCTGTATTGTGTGCTCATTCTACCACCTCCCCAGGTTCCTCACATCCCTATGGTACTGTATCCAGACTCTAGGCAAAGTAGCAAGGGTTAGCAATGTTGTTCATGTGTGAGATCTTTCTCACTATCATCACCACCATCACCACCACTAGTACTCTTTCATTACCTGTTGAGCTTGCAAATCTCTCTTGGTCCTCAAATTGGCTGTGATCAAAGGAGAGTTGTTGCAAGAGAGATGGGAAGAGAGTATTTAAACTAAGGATTCCACTTGAGAATGCCCCAAAGTGTATATCAATCACAATTCTATGCCAAATGCATAGAATTTCATGAATTGTTAATATGGGTTAATTGTCTGATTATAAATGGAAGCTCTCACGTTCTCCCCTGGGGGAAGTTGGTTCACTCCCAGGTTTAAGGGCCTATAAAAATATCATTAAGATTTTTTTATTAACATGGTTTTTATATACTGTTCCCTTTGTCTGGAAAATCCACGTCTTAACAATTCTTCCTGTCCTGTCCTTCTCACTCAACCCCCTTTTAATCACATGCTATCTCCTCCATGTTGCCATCCTTGACTCCACCTTACTTATCCCTGTGCTATGCTTCCATTTGTCATGGCTTTTATAAGTATATAACTTATTCTATACATTTTTCTCCAGTTAGACTGAAAGATCCTTTAGGGTAACAGTCTTATTTGCTGCTTCTTTATAGCACCCTGTTCTGAACTAATCAGAGCCCCAAATTGCAGATTTTGTTAGCGATGTGGTTCCCAAGTACCTGTTCTCAGTTTAGTGCTGGATTGAGAGATTTTTAGAAAGACAGATTTCTGGACCCTATCTTTAGATATTCTAATTTAGACGATTGAAAGTATGTAAGAATTATGCAATTTTTTAAAGATATCTCAGCTTTTAGCCTCTGAAATTATATTGGTGGAACAGATGTCCCAAAGATTCCTGTCCTGGATATCCCACATTTAAACTCAAAATCAAATATATATTTAGCCAAAGTTAAGCTGTGAGGAAAGTTGGGTAATGGGAGCTATTCTGGTGATCCCAAATCTCTTCATCTCCTAAATTTCCTCCTTCTTCCCTGAAATAGTTAAGGACAAGAGGATCTAGAGCAGATACGGATGTGATCAACAGAGACTTAACTCTGCCCCAAAGTATTTTCATGTCTGTAATTCATGCCATTTCTAACTTTAAGATTTGTATTTTAAAAATTTGTAAATCAAATGGGATATTCAAATATTTCAAGTCTAAATATGCATTTTTAAATTTTACTTGATCAAATAAAACTTTTGTGTTTATAATTTGTCACATTTATCTCTAACTTTATCATTAAAATTAAGATTTTTATTTATACAAGTAAAATTATCTAGAAGTTATCTACTATAACAGAGTTTCCATCTGGGATCGTTTTCCTTTTGCCTCATAATCACCTTAAGAATTCTCAGTTTGGGTCTGCTGATAACATATTCTCAGTTTTGTTTATTTGTTTTGCTTTCTGATCTGAAAATATGTTTGATTTCATTCTTTAAGGGTATAATCACTAGGTAGAGAATTCTAGCTCATTACTTTCTATTAATTACTTTCTATTAGCTTAAAAATACTTAAAGGTATTTTTCTATTGTTCTTCTAGCTTCCAATGGTAGTAGAAAGAAATTAGTTATCAATCTATCATATCTTTGAAGGCAACTTATCTTTTCTTCTAGTTGCTTTTAAGATTTTTCATTGTCTAGTTTTCAAATTTTTCTCTAATATATCTTTGTGTACTTTGTGCACACATGCATGAACCCATGTATTATGTATTTAAAAATATATCCTCCTCAAATCTGTGAATTTATGTACTTACCAGTTATCAGAAGTTCTTAACCATTATCTCTTCAAATATTGCTTCTGCCTTCTCTCTCTCCTCATTTGCTTGGACTCAAATGTATCTTAGACCTTTCAACTGTATCAAGTGTAGCACTTAGCATTCTTCTGTATTTTTCATCTTTACTTTCAGTACCTAATTGTAGATAATTTCTTTAACCTATTTTCCAGCTCACAAATACATTTTCAGCTTATCAATCTGTTGCTAAATCCATTCATTCATTTTTAATTTGTTAGTAATTTCTATAATTTCTACTTGGTTCTTTTTCAGTGCTTTAATGTTACTTGTATTAGTTTCCAATTCCTTGCTGATGTTTTTCAAGTATGACTTTAATCTCAGAAATAGAGATGTTGTTGTTTTCAGTCTCTATCTGATCACCCTATTATCTGAAGTCTCTAGTTATTTTCTCTTGTTTCTGGATAATTTTGCCTTGTCACCAGGCATGATTTATAGTATATTATTAGAAAAATATTTTCAGAAATAACTTCAAATCTAGGATGGCGATGGCTTCTTTGAGGGAGGATTTTGCCTATTTTTTGCAGGGCATCTCAGGCAGTAACATTCTCAGGACCAAAGGCTGAGAATTTTCTAGTTCAACTAGATGACTAACCAGAGCGTAGTCGTACCACCATTTCAAAAAATAGCTCTTCAGAGTCCCAATCCAGAGCAGGACTGACTGAAGCTTCTGCTGTTGGTGGGCACCAAACTCCAAACCTCATTTCCTCTGCCCCACAAAAACACGAAGATATTCAGCCACTCAGCAACTTTCCAAAAATTACAAAATAGTCTCAGGGCAAAAGCCCTGGGTGGCAGAGAGTGTTATAAATAAAAGTTCTTCCCCTTTTGCCTAATCCCCATAAGCTCAGACTCGGCCCCATACACCCTACTTCTCTTGCCCTTCACCAGAAACTGTCTCTGATCTGCCTTTTCTAGATGGGCATTTGCCCCTGAGGCAAAAAGAGTTCTGGCTCAACTCTGAGGTGTAGTTCTCTTCCTATTTTTAGTCTGGCAATTTTTCAGTCTCTTGTTAGGTCTCTGAACTTTTTAGATGGCGATTGTTGTCAAGCCATTTTAGTTGTCATCACCAGGAGCATTGATCCTATTTACCAGGACTGTTATGACTAGATGCTTTGATGATGTGTTACTATTTATTAATAGTCATTTTTCATTTTATGTTGGTTCATGGTTTTTCTTTCCCTAGTTCTTTCAGTTTGCTCAAATTGTTACTCATTTCCTTTCTCATTTCTTAATTTGAGAGTTTCATTAAGTTTTCCATTGAACTATTGTGTTCTTTTCCCAATACTCATTAGCAAACACATATTTCTTTACTATTATATACAATCAAGATTTCCAAAACATTTCCAACCAATATGTTTCTGCTAATAAATTGCCACTTTTAAATATTTTTACCTCCACATTTTCCTCCTCTGTGACATAGATAAGATCTTTGGGATTCTTCTACTTGCTCTCTCTTTTTCAAACACCACTCATTCTCTCTTCCATATGCTAAGTTTTGCTGATGTAGCTGAGTAATATTAAGATTTTTTATTTACAGTGGGCTTCTTATATTTAAAAAAATAATTTAAGTCACATATTCCTAGACAGTTTGCTACCTATGTATTGCTTTAACTTTGTATGCATTGTAATGTTCTTTGCTCAACAATGTCCTTTCTTGAGATCTTTGCACTGATCCATATGTTGCTTCTTGAGTATTTTGCTCAGATAGGTTACACGGCTGATGGATTCTTTCAATGCTTACATTATCTGTGAATATCTTTCTTTCACACTGACATAGTCACTCTATCATTTTGGGGTTGGGAGTAAGAACTTGTTTAAATCCTAATTACTAAGCACCTACCATAGGCATAGCAAAGTTGTCAGTGCCAGACTATAGTGATACCATCTCATTTCTTGAAAATTAACTTTACAGATTTAAGTGTGTTGCAGTGGGGGTGGGACATAGCTGTGTAACACACAGAAAATGTAAGTTAAAGTGGGAAATAATCTAGTACTAACAGAAGTCTGAAGCTCTGTGATTATTTTTCCTTTGTAAATAACATTTTTATCTGGAAGTTTGTCAGATTTTTTTTTTTTTTGTCCTTAGAATTTAGGAAATTTATAGGGCTATATTCTTGGTCTTTTACTCTCTGGATATGGTGCTCCCTTAGGAGTGTTGTAATTTTACTTTGTCTACTCATTGTGTCTGGCAGTGGTAGCATCCTAGAGAATAGAAAAAAGTTTCAGAAGTCTCTGTCAATCTGGATCAGAGGGAAGGCTCTCTGCTTTATCACATCTTTGCTTTTTCTAAGCCTTGAAAATGGAGTGAACTCAGCTCACATCAGTTCAGCTCTTTCTCAGCTCCTAAAGACCAAGGGGAACAGGCGTATTCATTAGGAGCCCCTCCCTGAAGGGTAGGGGTGTGGTGTCCATGTATCTCTGGGATCCATGATCATCACTTCTTTTCCCCGGCTATTGTACGCCCCAGAGAGGAGAGATATCCACAGTGATTCTCCTCCTGCACTCATGCAGTCTCATCTTGTCTCATCTTATGCTGGCTCCTAGGGCTTGTTTACTCAGAAGTAGATGAGTGGGATTGGGAGTTGGGAGTAGAAAAAGTGAAAATGATTTAAGTATCACCCTCTGCTAAAACCCTGATGATGTATTATTTTGCAAACATTGTTGAATTCAGATAACTAACATTAGGGTCTTTGCATCTATGTGCTTAAGTAAAATGGGTATATATAGATATTTCTACTTTATTTGGTTTGATGATCAAAGTTTATAAGCCTGTATTAGTTTTCAATTGCTGTATAAAAACTTACCACAAACTTGGAGGTTTAAAACAAATATATTTATTATATCTGTGGGTCAAGAGCCTGGCATTTTTTTAAGCTAAGCCTTCTGCAGCATCACACAGACTAAAATGAAGGTGTTGGCCAGCTGCACCCTCATCTGCAGCTTGACTCGGGAAAGATCTGCTTCCTATCTTCCTCAAATTGTGGCTTAGATTCAAGCTGTTAGTTGCAAGTTAAGGTCCCTCTTTGTTTGCTTGCTGGTTGTTGGCCTGGGAGGTCACCCCTGCAGGGCTCCTGGAGACCATACCTTAATCACCTGGTCCTCTCACAACACTGCAGCTTGCTTCTTCAAAACCAACAGGCGAATCTCTCTTTTGAGTGTTTAACTAATTAGGTCAGGCCTGCCAGGAAGAATCTCTCTTTGGATTAATTCAAAGTCAACTAATTAGGGGCTTTAATTAAATATGCAAAATTCCTTGAGCTTTGCCATATAGTGTAACCCAGGCAAGGGTGTGACTGTCCTGTCATATTCACAATCCCACCCACACTTGGGGGAGGGAATTATGAAAAGTGAGAGGAATTTGGGGGAACTTCTCAGAATTCTGCCTACCACATAGCCTTATATATACCTTGATTTCCTTTTTTTTTTTTTTTTTTTTTTGCATTTTTTTGAAATTCAGAAACAACCTGAAATTTTATAATTTTTATTCTTTTTAAAAAAATATTTTGTTCAGAGTTCTTTGATTGTTTTTGAGGTTTCAGACATTTGGGATATTTTTATTTTTATTATCACTTTAATGTTGATTTCTAATTTTACTGCATTATGATTTAACAATCTCTATGATGTTGACTTTAAGATACTTATTAAAGATTTCTTTGTGGCCTAATATTTGGTCATTTTAAAAGAATATTCCATACATGTTCAAAAAGAACAAAGATTTTCTGTTGTGCAGATATTATGTTATATGCACATATGTTGTGAAGATAGACTTTTGCTAAATTAAGCCACTGAGTGGCCAGGGTTAGTTTACTATCACAGCAGAGCCTGACCAATACTGTATAACATGGGGAGGTTTACTTATTTAGAAAACAGTAAAATTCACCAAGTTATTTATTCAGCATTCTTTTAATGCATCTTAGAGAGTGTGTTCATGGATTTACTTCTCCTTTCCTAGAGAACTGCCACCAGTAATGTCCTCAAAGAAGACTTGTGAAGTAAAATTTTGAGGGCTTATTTGACTGAGAATATTGTCTCTTACATTTAAATTACTGTTTGGATCTATAGCTATAATCTCAAGACTATTTTACTTTAGCACTCTGAAAATGTCACTACATAGTCTGCTTGTCACCAGTGTTACTGCTGGGTTGTAAAGAGTATTTTTCCCTTTTTTGAAAATTTTAAAACAATGTGATTAGGTTTGTTTCTAAATTTCATTACTCATTTCTATGATATGGCATACTTGTATGAAAATGCCTAGGAGGTAAGTTGGAAAGTTGAGTGTCTAATTCAGACACAATATCCAAGTAATGCACATGGAGTCCTGTGAGTCTGAGATTTCATAAGAGAACTGGTAGCTGGAGAAAAGAGTACCAAGGACAGCTTGTGGGGAACCTGTAGGAAAGAAGAAAAGCAAATGGGGAAAGACCACATATGGCAATAGGACAAGACATAGGCGAATACAGAGCTATGGAAGTTAAGCAAGAAGAATTTCAGTAAGATAGAAGATGTCAACAATCATAAATTCTGCAAACACAATTGAGAAATTGAATTTGCTAATTGAAATCATTGTTGACTCATAAGAGAGTGGTTATAAAGGAGTAATAAGGGTTAGATTCTAGACTGTAGGTTGTTAAGAGGAAAAATACATGTGATAAATTAAAAGTGGTTCACCCCATTCCACTGATCTTTGTTGAGACATTTATAAATATGAGCATATTCATTTGTCTAGCAAGAATTTGTCAAGCACCTACTGTAAGCAAAGCACAACTCTTTTCTTGGAATTTAACTGTGTAGATTTGAGGGTGACAGTGGTGGGGAGAGGTTTACAGCATTTAGATGATATAAGTAATTTTAAAATGGCAAACAATTCAGTAAAAAATAGATAAAAATAACCTGAGGTCAATCAGGGACATTTCCTTGTAAGGCATGAGGTGTGAATAAATCACAGGGTAAGGAAAATGAGACTTAGGAAGTGAATTAGACGTTGGAGAAATACTTCCAGGGAGAGGGCAAACCATATTCAAAAGAAAATATGAGGACTGATTGATAAGCACAGGAGTTAGTATTACTCCTATTTGTAGCTAGTGGGTTTGAAACCAGAAAAACACTACGTGGTTAAGAGAGTTTTTATCTTGTTGTTATTATCCTTAATCTGTTTTATTTGTTAAGGTTTATTTTCCTAACATTTTTCTAATATTTCTTCTTTTTTTTTTGTTTTTTGGTCTAATACGTTAAAAACCAGTTTTGCCATCTTTAGGTTAGCCACCCCATAGAAAATACCTCAAGTTGGGCTTCTGCTGTCCAGTATACTAACCAGTAGTCCTAAAAGGCAGAAACTTAGCAGCACAGCAGGCTGCAGTCCTCTCGCACAGAGACAGGAAAGAGCAAAAATCCAAGTCAAGGGCAGAAGCGTACTAGAAGAGCAGAAAAAGCTAATTATCATGTATGTATGGACTAACAGTAAAAATCACTAATACTTAGAGAAGCTGACTAACCATCTGGGCCAGCACACACTCTGGTGGTTAGAGGAAGGTGTAAGGAAGGGTAGAACGGCAGGACTGGTAGATGACAATGTCTTAGACATAGACAGGAATATCCTGACTGTGAAATATGAGCATCAGGGTCAATATTGGGAAAACATGTTGACAGGAATGAGGACAGGGCACTTAAGCCTACTGAGTGAGGAACATGTCCTGTTTGGGAACTTGAGAAACTGAGACCTGGATAAAAATAACCTTACGCAGTTAGAAATAGAATCTGCACCTTTTAAGCCCTAACGTGATAGGTCTAGAGCTGAACACAACTTCCCTTCCTGACTTACCAGTGGGAATGGAGGGCCTCCTATGCCATAAGGACCTGATTCTCTATACCCTGTATTAGAGATTGAATTATGTTTCCCCCCAAATATGTTAAAGTTCTAGCCTGTAGTATTTCAGAATGAAACCTTATTTAGAAGTAGGATCACTGCAAATGTAATGAAAATGAAGTCATACTGGAGTATGGTTGTTGTTGTATGTATGTTGTTCTTACAAGAAAATAGCAATGTGAAGACATAGGCAAGCAGGGAAAACGCCATATGTGACAAAGGTAGAGATTGGAATTATGCAGTTGCAAGCCAAGGAACCCCTAAACTTTCTAGAAAACCATCAGAAGCTAGGAAAAGACAAGGAAGGAGTCCTCTACCGTTTGCAGAGGAAGTATGGCTCTGCCAACACCTTGATTTCAGACTTCTTAGCCTTCAGAAATATGAAACAATAAATTTCTGCATTAAGCTAATCAGTTTGTAATACTTTAATATGTAAGCTTATTATTACACGTTTGGAAATTATTATACCATGGTTCCTGGAAGTAAATGAAGAGAGGACACAGTTTCTGGTCAGTGGAATGAGGTAAGGCTGACGAACAAAAAGAATGAGATAGACCACAGTTAATAATCAAGGTTTTTTCCTGCATCTTGTTCACCATTCCCTGCACTAAAACTATGTCAAATATTGAACTGTTCTCTGAATGTTTTTGACAATTATAAACACTTGAAATAAGTTAGAGCTTAAATTCACACTGTAGTCTACTAGCCTAGATGAAAAAAAGAGTCACATATTTCTTACTAGTTTAGGCACATCTCTGACCAAAACCTCTTCTTTGTGAGTTTCTCTTAGGTTTATGTCCATTTTGAGTTAATTTTTGTACATGGTTCAAGGTGTTAAGTTCAGTTTTTTGCATAAGGATGTCCAAATATTACAGAATCATTTATTCAAAAGTCTATCATTTCTTAATGAACTACCTTTGTACCTTTTTGGCAATCCAGTGACATATATGGGTGGGACTATTTCTAGGCTCTCCATTCTATTCCACTGATTTATGTGTCCATTCTCTAGCAATGAGAATGCTTGAAGGAAGAAACTGGACCCTAAAACTGCCTTCCTGATTACTGTAGCTTTATAGTAAGTCTTAAAATCAAGTATTATGAGATTTCTAGCTTTGTTTTTTTCAAAATATATTTCAACTATTCTAGATCTTGTTCTTTTCCATTGTCAATTTATACAAAAAATCTTGCTTGGATTTGGACTGTGTATAATTATTTATACATTAATTTGGAGAGAATTGACATCATGACCACATTTTGTCTTCTAATCTAATAAATAGGTCATAGGACTTCATTTGATATAAGCCTTCCTGATTTATCTCACCAGTGTTTTATAATATTCAGCATGAAAATCTTGCACATATTTTCCTAGATTTATTCCTAATTATTTCATGTTTTATGGTACTACTGTAAATGATACTGTTTTTAAATTCAGTTTCCACTTCTTCATTGCTAGTATGTATAAATATAATTAAAATTTTATTTAATTTTGTATCCTACAAACTTGGGAAAATATTTATTAGATTTAATAGCTTTTTCACAGATTATTTTAGATTTTTGGTAGAAAATTATACCATTTATGAATTAAAACAATTTTCATTCTTCCTTTCCAGTCCTTTTCTTTTGTTTGCCTTATTGCACCGGCCAGAACCCCTAGTATGATGTTGAAGAGGAAGAATAAGAGCAGACATAATATTTGTTTCCTGATATTAATGGAATAATATTCAGTCTTTTACCATTAACTATGATATTAGTTGTAGGATTTTTCTATAGATTCCCTTTACTGAAGTGAGCAAGTTTCCTTATATTCCTAAGTATAATGAGAATTTTTATCATAAATGAGTGCTGGATTTTGCCAAAAATTTTTTCTGTATCTATTGAAATGATCATGTGGTTTTGTCTTTTACTTCGTTAATATCTGGTATCCCATTGTTTTTTAAACTAACCTTGTATTCCTGAGATAAGTCCCATGTGATCACACTGTATAATAAGTTTTGATGTTACTGGACTTTATTTAAATATGAAGATACAGATGGTTTAAAAATAAAAGGATAGAAAATATGTACCAAAATACCCACTAATACAAATGAGCCAGAGTGCCTATATTAATATCTGATAATATGGACTTCAGAGCACATATTACAGGGATAAATAGGGACATTACATAATAACGAACAGATCAATTTATTAAAGCATAATTATGCTAAATATGTATGCATATGACAGCAAATCTTCAAAATACATGAGGCAAGAACTGATGGAACTGAAACAGAAATATAAAGTTCTACAATTATAGTTGGACTTCAACACTTCTCTCAGCAACTGATAGAACTAGTAGTCTGAACATGATTTAAAAAAAAGAAATAATACTAGTCTACAAACTCTTCTGAAAATAGAGGACAATGTAGTACTTCCCAACTTATTAGAAGTCAGTATTACCTAACATCAAAGCTAGAAAAACACATAAGAAAAATAATTAGAAACCAATATTCCTCATGAATATAGTTGCCAAAACTTTAAGAAATATTAGCAAACTGAATTCAGCAAAACTCTGCCTTCTATCTATACCATTGGTCTTGCTTGGGAGTTACTTGCCCCTACCATTGCATCAGGAGATCTCTAAATGGTATCACCTATCAGACTTTAGACCCATAATGATTTCTTACCTCTTCCAGGAGTAAAGAACTAACTTTTTACTTCTTATCCAGTTGCAATGTATCTTTTCCTATGTGTTCTGTATGTGATTGGCCTTGCTGCCACTCCTCCAGTTGCATAAGGATTTTCTTCATGTATAGAATATGCAATACAAGGCTTTGTGTCTGCTCACCACTCCCTGTAGCCAATAATCTCTACAGGCTTGCACTACCTAGAATAATTTTTACTATCTCCTGACTTGACACTAGTCATTATTCTGAGCACCCATTATTCTGAGAAGGAACTTGCATGTGATAGCAGACTACCTTTTATGAAGTGCCTCTTCCTCTTGTACTTAGTCACAGGTGAGGCAGTTTTAGGGTCCAGTTTCTTCTTGGAAGGGTTTGTCACCTTTAGGATTTCAGGATAGTTGATTACCTTGCGATGTCAGCTCTTTGATGAACTTAAAGTTATGATTTTTTTAGTTTTTCCAGGTTTTCCTCATTATTAGGTTGTTAGCACATTCTTTGCAATTTTGTACATCGTGAGTGGACAGCAAAGTTTGGTTCACAATTTTGACCTCTGTTCAAAATTGTTCTCACAGTCAGAAGATCAACAAAATCAAATTGATGTTTCCTAAATGTAGAAATTGAATGTCCTCCTCTACTGCTCTGGTTCTAAATACTTGTCCCCATCCTGCATTCTGGCCAATTCTCCATCATGTATTTTCTTCCCTCCTTATCATGCCTGTCCACTATTCTTTCATGTCTGTTCCCTTCCCATTGTCCTTTTAATCTTTCTGCTTCTTCTTATATCCAACATCATTCTAGTGATTTGAACAACTATTCCTTCTAGGTTTCTCTTGGTTTAACTCTAAGATTCTCAGTCATCAAAACTTCACCCTCTGAAATTACTATTTTATCCAGCCTGGGAAGAAGCCCTTTCCCCACATCTTCATCCTTAGTCACACAATACCGTACCTCTTTGGCATCACACAACCTAGTAAACATGACAATTAATATTATATAAATACCATTTGATATAATTTTAGTTCATTGTAATTCATCTCCTTTTCACAATAGGTTGATGATGTTCAAATCTATCATGATTTTAGTGTTTGGAGATTCTGTTATATTGATTTTTTTTTTTTTTTTTTTTTTTTGCATTGGGTCTTCATTGCTGCGGGCATGCTTTCTCTAGTTGCAGCGAGCAGGGGCTACTCTTTGTTGCAGTGCACCGGCTTCTCGTTGTGAGGGCTTCTCTTGTTGCGGAGCACGGGCTCTAGGTGTGCAGCCTTCAGTAGTTGCAGCACGCGGCCTCAGTAGTTGTGGCACATGGGCTCTAGAGCACAGGCTCAGTAGTTGTGGTGCACGGGCTTAGTTGCTCCACGGCATGTGGGATCTTCCTGGACCAGGGACTGAACCCGTGTCCCCTGCATTGGCAGGTGGATTCTTAACCACTGCACCACCAGCGAAGTCCCTGTTATATTGATTTATGTTTAGACAACACCAACCTACTTCTGTTAAGCTAGCAGATCAACAGATTGGTAGAGTTTGAACATTTTGATTCTCACTGACAACAAATAAGTCATTTCCTTTACATTTACTTTTTAAAGCAACCACCAGCTTTAATGTAATTAATGTATATTACATAAGAGTGATAATGGTCTCATCATGGGAGTTTTATAATTTAGCAACTTGATTTTCCATAACTTAGTCTTCCCTCTCATCTATGATCCACCAGGGAACCATATCCTTATTTTATATACCAGATTTTTTCAAGTCTCAGCACTCAAATAATTTCTCTGTTTTCCCAATAGGGTTGCTTCACCTTGATCCATTTACTTCTTTCCTAGTTCTCCTTCTTGCTCTTCTTTAATATTTCCTCTAAGTCTCAAACCCATTATGTTTTCTCTCTTGAGGTTGCTGCTTTAGATTGTTTCTTACTTACTATTCAACATTCCATGTATATATAGAGAAATCCCTGGCCAAATGTTTCCAAAATTTATTTTAAAAATAAATGAATAAAACAAATCTAAAACAAACAAAATAATACCATGTTTACACCATCGTAATATCTGAGTAAGGTCTTTATAAGGAAATGGTAAAACCCTTATGATGCCCATAAGCACACGAAAATCCTGAGATCCTAAAAGAAGCAATTAAAATGGAAAGTGTGACTTTTATACTTCTTTTTCAGCCCAGTTCCTCATTCACAGACATGAGATGTAACCTCAAATACATTTAAATATCTTTTGATTACATTTTGAAATTAAGAGAAACTCACAAACCATATCATGACAGAAGATGTGATTTGTTTTTCTTACACAATATTTTACAACTTTTGAACTAGTAGTCAACATTTAAAATTTTGGAGATTTTACATAAAAATCTGATTTTAGTTTTTCTTTCTTTTTCTATTGAGGTATAGTTGATTTATAACATTATATTAGTTTCAAGTGCAACATACTGATTCAATATTTTTATACATTATTCTCCATTTAAAGTTCTTACAAAATAATTGCTATATTTCACTGTACTGTACAATATATCTTGTTGCTTATCTATTTTAAAAATAGTAGTTGTTACCACAGTCACCTACCCCTATCTTGCCCTTCTCCACTTCCCTCTCCCCACTGATAACCACTAGTTTGTTTTCTATATCTATGAGTCTTTCTGTTTTGTTGTATACATTCATTTGTTTTATTGGTTAAATTTGACATGTAAGTGATAACAGAATATTTGTCCTTCTCTGACTTATTTCACAAAGTATACACACACACCACATCTTTATCCATTCATTTGTTTTTTTTTTTTTGTTGTTGTTGTTGTTTTAAACATCTTTATTGAAGTATAATTGCCTTACAATGGTGTGTTAGCTTCTGCTTTATAACAAAGTGAATCAGTTATACATATACAATATGTTCCCATTTCTCTTCCCTCTTGCATCTCCCTCCCTCCCATCCTCCCCATCCCACCCTTCTAGGTGGTCACAAAGCACGGAGCTGATCTCCCTGTGCTATGCGGCTGCTTCCCACTAGTTATCTATTTTACATTTGGTAGTGTATATTTGTCCATGACACTCTCTTATCCTGTCACATCTCACCCCACCCCCTCCCCATATTCTCAAGTCCATTCTCTAGTAGGTCTGTGTCTTTATTCCCGTCTTGCCACTAGGTTCTTCATGGCCTTTTTTTTTTTTTTTCCCTTAGATTCCGTATATATGTGTTAGCATACTGTATTTGTTTTTCTCTTTCTGACTTACTTCACTCTGTATGACAGACTCTAACTCCATCCACCTCATTACAAATACCTCCATTTCATTTCTTTTTATGGCTGAGTAATATTCCATTGTATATATGTGCCACATCTTCTTTATCCATTCATCTGTCGATGGACATTTAGGTTGCTTCCAGGTCCTGGCTATTGTAAATAGAGCTGCAATGAACATTTTGGTACATGACTCTTTTTGACCTATGGTTTCCTCAGGGTATATGCCCAGTATTGGGATTGCTGGGTCGTATGGTAGTTCTATTTGTAGTTTTTTAAGGAACCTCCATACTGTTCTCCATAGTGGCTGTATCAATTTACATTCCCACCAACAGTGCAAGAGGGTTCCCTTTCCTCCACACCCTCTCCAGCATTTATTGTTTCTAGATTTTTTGATGATGGCCATTCTGACCGGTGTGAGATGATATCTCATTGTAGTTTTGATTTGCATTTCTCTAATGATTAATGATGTTGAGTATTCTTTCATGTGTCTGTAGGCCATCTGTATATCTTCTTTGGAGAAATGTCTATTTAGGTCTTCTGCCCATTTTTGGATTGGGTTGTTCGTTTTTTTGTTATTGAGCTGCATGAGCTGCTTGTAAATCTTGGAGATTAATCCTTTGTCAGTTGCTTCATTTGCAAATATTTTCTCCCATTCTGAGGGTTGTCTTTTGGTCTTGTTCATGGTTTCCTTTGCTGTGCAAAAGCTTTTAAGTTTCATTAGGTCCCATTTGTTTATTTGTGTTCTTATTTCCATTTCTCTGGGAGCTGGGTCAAAAAGAATCTTGCTGTGATGTATGTCATAGAGTGTTCTGCCTATGTTTTCCTCTAAGAGTTTGATAGTGTCTGGCCTTACACTTAGGTCTTTAATCCATTTGGAGTTTATTTTTGTGCATGGTGTCAGGGAGTGTTCTAATTTCATACTTTTACATGTATCTGTCCAATTTTCCCAGCACCACTTATTGAAGAGGCTGTCTTTTCTCCACTGTATATGCTTGCCTCCTTTATCAAAGATAAGGTGACCATATGTGAGTGGGTTTATCTCTGGGCTTTCTATCCTGTTCCATTGATCTATATTTCTGTTTTTGTGCCAGTACCAAACTGTCTTGATTACTGAAGCTTTGTAATATAGTCTGAAGTCAGGGAGCCTGATTCCCCCAGCTCCATTTTTCGTTCTCAAGATTGCTTTGGCTATTCGGGGTCTTTTGCGTTTCCATACAAATTGTGAAATTTTTTGTTCTAGTTCTGTGAAAAATGCCAGTGGTAGTTTGATAGGGATTGCATTGAATCTGTAGATTGCTTTGGGTAGTAGAGTCATTTTCACAATGTTGATTCTTCCAATCCAGGAACATGGTATATCTCTCCATCTATTTGTATCATCTTTAATTTCTTTCATCAGTGTCTTATAATTTTCTGCATACAGGTCTTTTGTCTCCTTAGGTAGGTTTATTCCTAGATATTTTATTCTTTTTGTTGCAATGGTAAACGGGAGTGTTTTCTTAATTTCACTTTCAGATTTTTCGTCATTAGTGTATAGAAATGCAAGAGATTTCTGTGCATTAATTTTGTATCCTGCTACTTTACCAAATTCATTGATTAGCTCTAGGAGTTTTCTGGTAGCATCTTTAGGATTCTCTATGTATAGTATCATGTCATCTGCAAATAGTGACAGCTTTACTTCTTCTTTTCCGATTTGGATTCCTTTTATTTCTTTGTCTTCTCTGATTGCTGTGGCTAACACTTCCAAAACTATGTTGAATAACAGTGGTGAGAGTGGGCAACCTTGTCTTGTTCCTGATCTTAGTGGAAATGGTTTCAGTTTTTCACCATTGAGGACAATGTTGGCTGTGGGTTTGTCATATATGGCCTTTATTATGTTGAGGAAAGTTCCCTCTATGCCTACTTTCTGCAGGGCTTTTATCATAAATGGGTGTTGAATTTTGTCGAAAGCTTTCTCTGCATCTATTGAGATGATCATATGGTTTTTCTCCTTCAATTTGTCAATATGGTGTATCACATTGATTGATTTGCGTATATTGAAGAATCCTTGCATTCCTGGGATAAACCCCACTTGATCATGGTGTATGATCCTTTTAATGTGTTGTTGGATTCTGTTTGCTAGTATTTTGTTGAGGATTTTTGCATCTATGTTCATCAGTGATATTGGCCTGTAGTTTTCTTTCTTTGTGACATCTTTGTCTGGTTTTGGTATCAGGGTGATGGTGGCCTCGTAGAATGAGTTTGGGAGTGTTCCTCCCTCTGCAATATTTTGGAAGAGTTTGAGAAGGATAGGTGTTAGCTCTTCTCTAAATGTTTGATAGAATTCACCTGTGAAGCCATCTGGTCCTGGGCTTTTGTTTGTTGGAAGGTTTTTAATCACAATCTCAATTTCAGTGCTTGTGATTGGTCTGTTCATATTTTCTATTTCTTCCTGGTTCAGTCTCGGCAGTTTGTGCATTTCTAAGAATCTGTCCATTTCTTCCAGGTTGTCCATTTTATTGGCATAGAGTTGCTTGTAGTAATCTCTCATGATCTTTTGTATTTCTGCAGTGTCAGTGGTTACTTCTCCTTTTTCATTTCTAATTCTGTTGATCTGAGTCTTCTCCCTTTTTCTCTTGATGAGTCTGGCTAATGGTTTATCAATTTTGTTTATCTTCTCAAAAAACCAGCTTTTAGTTTCATTCATTTTTGCTATTGTTTCCTTCATTTCTTTTTCATTTATTTCTGACCTGATCTTTATAATTTCTTTCCTTCTGCTGGCTTTGGGGTTTTTTTGTTCTTCTTTCTCTAATTGCTTTAGGTGCAAGGTTAGGTTGTTTATTCGAGATGTTTCCTGTTTCTTGAGGTAGGCTTGTATTGCTATAAACTTCCCTCTTAGCACTGCTTTTGCTGCGTCCCATAGGTTTTGGGTCGTCATATCTCCATTGTCATTTGTTTCTAGGTATTTTTTGATTTCCCCTTTGATTTCTTCAGTAATCACTTTGTTATTAAGTAATGTATTGTGTAGCCTCCATGTGTTTGTATTTTTTACAGATCTTTTCCTGTAATTGATATCTAGTCTCATAGCGTTGTGGTCGGAAAAGATACTTGATACGATTTCAAGTTTCTTAAATTTACCAAGGCTTGATTTGTGACCCAAGATATGATCTATCCTGGAGAATGTTCCATGAGCACTTGAGAAAAATGTGTATTCTGTTGTTTTTGGGTGGAATGTCCTATAAATATCAATTAAGTCCATCTTGTTTAATGTATCATTTAAAGCTTGTGTTTCCTTATTTATTTTCATTTTGGATGATCTGTCCATTGGTGAAAGTGGGGTGTTAAAGTCCCCTACTATGATTGTGTTGCTGTCGATTTCCCCTTTTATGGCTGTTAGTATTTGCCTTATGTATTGAGGTGCTCCTATGTTGGGTGCATAAATATTTACAATTGTTATACCTTCCTCTTGGATCGATCCCTTGATCATTATATAGTGTCCTTGTCTCTTGTAATAGTCTTTATTTTAAAG
This sequence comes from Balaenoptera musculus, assembly GCF_009873245.2. Taxonomy (NCBI): domain Eukaryota; kingdom Metazoa; phylum Chordata; class Mammalia; order Artiodactyla; family Balaenopteridae; genus Balaenoptera; species Balaenoptera musculus. The sequence goes on along the minus strand of NC_045786.1, from coordinate 136,853,565 downwards.
TCTATTTTGTCTGATATGAGAATTGCTACTCCAGCTTTCTTTTGATTTCCATTTGCATGGAATATCTTTTTCCATCCCCTCACTTTCAGTCTGTATGTGTCTCTAGGTCTGAAGTGGGTCTCTTGTAGACAGCATATATATGGGTCTGTTTTTGTATCCATTCAGCCAGCCTGTGTCTTTTGGTGGGAGCATTTAATCCATTTACATTCAAGGTAATTATCGATATGTATGTTCCTATTCCCATTTTCTTAAATGTTTTGGGTTTGTTATTGTAGGTGTTTTCCTTCTCTTGTGTTTCTTGCCTAGAGAAGTTCCTTTAGCATTTGTTGTAAAGCTGGTTTGGTGGTGCTGAACTCTCTCAGCTTTTGCTTGTCTGTAAAGGTTTTAATTTCTCCATCACATCTGAATGAGATCCTTGCTGGGTAGAGTAATCTTGGTTGTAGGTTTTTCTCCTTCATCACTTTAAGTATATCCTGCCACTCCCTTCTGGCTTGCAGAGTTTCTGCTGAAAGATCAGATGTTAACCTTATGGGGATTCCCTTGTGAGTTATTTGTTGTTTTTCCCTTGCTGCCTTTAATATGTTTTCCTTATATTTAATTTTTGACAGTTTGATTAATATGTGTCTTGGCGTGTTTCTCCTTGGGTTTATCCTGTATGGGACTCTCTGTGCTTCCAGGACTTGATTAACTATTTCCTTTCCCATATTAGGGAAGTTTTCAACTATAATCTCTTCAAATATTTTCTCAGTCCCTTTCTTTTTCTCTTCTTCTTCTGGGACCCCTATGATTCGAATGTTGGTGCGTTTAATATTGTCCCATTGGTCTCTGAGACTGTCCTCAGTTCTTTTCATTCTTTTTTCTTTATCCTGCTCTGCAGTAGTTATTTCCACCATTTTATCTTCCAGGTCACTTATCCTTTCTTCTGCCTCAGTTATTCTGCTATTGATCCCATCTAGGGTATTTTTAATTTCATTTATTGTGTTTTTCATCATTGCTTGGTTCCTCTTTAGTTCTTCTACGTCCTTGTTAAATGTTTCTTGCATTTTGTCTATTTTATTTCCAAGATTTTGGATCATCCTTACTATCATTATTCTGAATTCTTTTTCAGGTAGACTACCTATTTCCTCTTCATTTGTTAAGTCTGGTGTGTTTTGACCCTGCTCCTTCATCTGCTGTGTGTTTTTCCGTCGTCTCATTTTGCTTATCTTACTGTGTTTGGGGTCTCCTTTTCACAGGCTGCAGGTTTGTAGTTCCCGTTGTTTTTGGTATCTGTCCCCAGTGGCTAAGGTTGGTTCAGTGGGTTGTGTAGGCTTCCTGGTGGAGGGAACTAGTGCCTGAGCTCTGGTGGATGAGGCTGGATCTTGTCTTTCTGGTGGGCACATCCACATCTGGTGGTGTATTTTGGGGTGTCTGGCCTTATTATGATTTTAGGCAGCCTCTCTGCTAATGGATGGGGCTGTGTTCCTGTCTTGCTAGTTGTTTGGCTTAGGGTGTCCAGCACTGTAGCTTGCTGATTGTTGAGTGAAGCTGGGTCTTGATGTTGAGATGGAGATCTCTGAGAGATTTTTGCCATTTGGTATTACGTGGAGCTGGGAGGTCTCTTGTGGACCAGTGTCCTGAAGTTGGTTCTCCCACCTCAGAGGCACGGCCCTGATGCCTGGCTGGAGCACCAAGAGCCTTTCGTCCACAAGGCTCAGAGTAAAAGGGAGAAAAAATAGAAAGAAAGAAAGAAAGAGGCTATAATATAGTGAAATAAAATAAAGCTATTGTAAAGCAAAGCTATACAGACAAAATCTCACCCAGAAGCATATGCATATACACTCACAAAAAAAAGGAAAAGGGGAAAAATTAATATATCCTGCTCCCAAAGTCCACCTCCTGAATTTGGGATGATTCGTTGTCTATTCAGGTATTCAACAGATGCAGGCACATCAAGTTGTTTGTGGAGTTTTAATCCGCTGCTTCTGAGGCTGCTGGGAGAGATTTCCCCTTCTCTTCCCTGTTCTCACAGCTCCTGGGGTTCAGCTTTGGATTTGGACCTGCCTCTGCGTGTAGGTCGCCTGAGGGCGTCTGTTCCCCGCCCAGACAGGACGGGGTTAAAGGAGCAGCTGCTTCGGGGGCTCTGGCTCACCCAGGCCGCGGGGAGGGAGGGGTACGGAGGAGGCGGGGCGAGCCTGTGGCGTCAGAGGCCGGCGTGACGTTGCAGCAGCCTGAGGCGCGCCGTGCATTCTCCCGGGGAAGTTGTCCCGGGATCACGGGACGCTGGCAGTGGCGGGCTGCACGGGCTCCCGGGAGGGGCGGTGTGGAGAGTGACCTGTGCTCGCACACAGGCTTTTTGGAGGTGGCAGAAGCAGCCCCAGCGTCTCACGCCCGTCTCTGGGGTCCGCGCTGATCCCTGCGGCTCGCACCCGTCTCTGGAGTTCGTTTCGGCGGCGCTCTGAATCCCCTCTCCTTGCGCGCCGCAAAACAAAGAGGCAAGAAAAAGTCTCTTGCCTCTTCGGCAGCTGCAGACCTTTTCCCGGTCTCCCTCCCAGCCAGCTGTGGTGCGCCAACCCCTTCAGGCTGTGTTCATGCCGCCAACCCCAGTCCTCTCCCTGCGATCCGACCGAAGCCAGAGCCTCAGCTCCCAGCCCCGCCCGCCCCGGCGGGTGAGCAGACAAGCCTCTCGGGCTGGTGAGCGCTGCTCGGCGCCGAACCTCTGTGCGGGAGTCTCTCCGTTTTTTCCTCTGCGCCCCTGTTGCTGTGGGGTCCGCGCTGTTAGCCGCGGCTCGCGCCCATCTCTGGAGTTCGTTTAGGCGGCGCTCTGAATCCCCTCTCCTTGCGCGCAGCGAAACAAAGAGGCAAGAAAAAGTCTCTTGCCTCTTCGGCAGCTGCAGACTTTTCCTGGACTCCCTCCCGGCTAGCTGTGGTGCACTAACCCCTTCAGGCTGTGTTTACGCCGATAACCCCAGTCCTCTCCCTGCGATCCAACCGAAACCCGAGCCTCAGCTCCCAGCCCCGCCCGCCCCGGCGGGTGAGCCGACAAGCCTCTCGGGCTGGTGAGTGCTGGTCAGCGCCGAGCCTCCGTGCGGGAAGTGCGGGAGTCTCTCCGCTTTGCCCTCCGCACCCCTGTGGCTGCGCTCTCCTCCGTGGCTCCGAAGCTTCCCCCCTCTGCCACCCGCAGTCTCCGCCCACGAAGGGGCTTCCTAGTGCGTGGAAATCTTTCCTCCTTCACAGCTCCCTCCCACTGGTGCAGGTGCCGTCCCTATTCTTTTGTCTCTGTTATTTCTTTTTTCTTTTGCCCTACCCAAGTACAGGGGCAGTTTCTTGCCTTTTTGGAGGTCGGACGTTTTCTGCCAGCGTTCAGTGGGTGTTCTGTAGGAGCAGTTCCACGTGTAGATGTATTTCTACTGTATCTGTGGGAAGGAAGGTGATCTCCGCCTCTTACTCTTCCGCCATCCCATTCATTTGTTGATGGACAGTTAGGTTGCTTCCATATCTGGCTACTGAAAATAATTCTCCTATAAATATTGGGGTGCATATATTTTTTCAAATTAGTGTTTTTGTTTTCTTCAGATATATACCCAGCAGTGGAATTACTGGATCATATATGGTAGTTCTATTTTTAGTTTTTGAGGAACCTCCACAGTGTTTTCCATAATGGCTACTCTAATTTATAATCCTACCAACAGTGTACTAGGGTTTCCTTTTCACCACATCCTCAGTAACATTTTTTATTTGTAGACTTTTTGATGATAGCCATTCTGACAGGTGTGAGGTGATATTGTGGTTTTGATTAGCATGTCCCTGATGATTAGTGATAGATCATTTTTTCATGCTCCAGTTGGCCATTTGTATATCATTTTGGGAAAAATGTCTATTCAGTTCTTCTGCCCATTTTTTAATCAGGTCGTATGTTTTTTTGATATTGAGTTATATGAGCTGTTTATATATTTTGGATATTAACCTCTTACTGTTTATATCATTTGCAAATATTTTCTTCCATTCACTAGGTTGTCTGCCTTTTTGTTTTGTCAATGGTTTCCTTTGCTGTGCAAGAGATTTTAATTAGGTCCCTTTTGTTTCTTTTGCCTTAAGAAGTAGATCCAAAAAATATGCTGCAATTTATGTCAAAGAGTTCACTTCTAGGAATTTTATGGTTTCAGGTCTGACATTTAGGTCTTTAATCAATTTTAAGTTTATTTTTGTATATGGTGTTAGAGAATTATAATTTCATTATTTTACAGGTAGCTATCCAATTTTCCCAGCACCAGTTATTGAAGAGACTGTTTTTTCTCTCTGTGTATTCTTGCCTCCTTTGTCCTAGATTAATTGACCACAGTGTGTGGGTTTATTTCTGGGCTCTCTATTCTATTCCATTGATCTATGTGTCTATTTTTGTGTCAGTACCATACTGTTTTGATTACTGTAGCTCTGTAGTATAGTGTGAAGTCAGGAAGCATGATACCTCAATCTTTGTTCTTTTTTCTCAAGATTGCTTTTGTTATCCGGGGTCTTTTGTGGTTCCATATAAATTTTATGGTTATTTGTTCAAGTTCTGTGAAGAATGTCATGGGTATTTTAATAGGGATTACATTAAATCAGTAAGTTGCTTTGGGTATATGAACATTTTAACAATATTAATTCTTCCAGTCCAAGAGCATGGGATACTTTTCCATGTCTTTGTATCATCTTCAGTTTCCTTCATCAGCATCTTATACTTTTCAGAGTATAGGTCTTCCACCTCCTTAGCTAAGTTTGTTACTAGGTATTTTATTCTTTTTGAGGCAATTTTAAATGGGATTGTTTTCTTCCTTTCTCTTTGTGATAATTCATTATTAGTGTATAGAAAAGCAACAGATTTCTGTATAATAATCTTGTATACTGAAACTTTACTAAATTCATTTATTAGTTCTAAGAGTTTTTGTATGGGGACTTCAGGGTTTTCTATATATAGTGTCATGTCATCTGCAAATAATGATGGTATTAATTCTTCCTTTTCAATCTGGATGACTTTTATTTCATGTTCTTGTCTGATTGATGTGTCTAGGACTCCCAACACTATGTTAAATAGAAGTGGTAAGAGTAGGCAACCTTGTCTTGTTCCTGATTTTAGAGGAAAGGTTTTTCAGCTTTTCACCATTGAGTATGAAGTTAGCTGTGGGTTTGTCATAAATGGCCTTTTTATTTTGAGATATGTTCCCTCTGTACCAACTAGGATTCGTGTTTTTATCATGAATGAATTTTGAATTTTTTCAAATGCTTTTTCTGCATCTATTGAAATGATCATGTGATTTTTATCCTTCCTTTTGTTAATGTGGTATATCACATTGATTCACTGGCAAATATTGAATCATCCTTGCATTCCTGGAACAAATCCCACTTGATCAAATTGTATATTCCTTTTTATGTACTGTTGAACTCGGTTTGCTAATATCTTGTTCACGATTTTTGCTTCTATATTTATCAGAGATTTTGGCCTATAATTTTCCTTTTTTATAGTGTCTTTGTCTGGTTTTGGCATCAGGATAATGGTGACCTTGTAGAATGAATTTGGGAGTGTTTTGTCTCCTTGAATTTTTTGGAGTAGTTTGAGAAGGATAGGTACTAGCTCTTATTTATATGTATGGTAGAATTTTCCTGTGAAAATGTCCAGTCCTGGACTTTTGCTTACTGGAATTTTTTGATTACTAATTCAATTTCACTACTAGTGATTGGTCTGTTCAGATTGTCTATTTCTTCCTCATTCAGTCTTGGAAGATTGTATGTTTCTAGAAATATATTCATTTCTTTAGGTTGTCCAATTTTTTGATATTTAACTCTTCATAATATTCTCTTATGATTTTTTGTATTTCTTTGTATTGGTTGTTATTTCTCCTCTCTCATTTCTAAGTCTGTTTATTTGGGTCCTCTCTCTTTTTCTCTTGGTGAGTCTAGCTATAGGCTTACCAAGGTCTTTTATTTTTCAAAAAACCAGCTCTTGGTTTCATTGATCTTCTTTTTTAATCTCTATTTCCTCTGTGATCTTTATTATTCCCTTCCTTCTGCTTACTTTGTGCTTTGTTGGTTCTCATTTTTTAAATTTCTTTAGATGTTAGGTTAACTATTTTAGTTTTTTTGTTTGTTTGTTTGTTTCTTGAGGTAGGCCTGTATTGCTATAAACTTCCCTCATAGAACTGCTTCTGGTACATCCCTTAGATTTTGGAAGTTATGTTTCTGTTTTCATTTCTCTCAAGTTATTTTCTGATTTACTCTCTGATTTCTTCATTGATAACATTGGTTTTTTGGGGGGTTTTTTTTAGTAGGATGTTGTTTAATCTCCATGTGTTTATGATTTTCCCATTTTTCTTCCTATAATAGATTTCGAGTTTCATATGCTTGTGGTTGCAAAAAATCCTTGATTATTATTTCTATCCTCTTAAATATGTTGAGATTTGTTTTGTGGCCTAGCATGTGACATCCTGGGATATGTTCCACATGTACTTGAAAAGAATGTGTATTCTGCTGTTTGGGATGTAATGTCCTATAGCTATCTATTAAGTCTACCTGGTCTATTGTGTCATTTAAGACTACTGTTGCCTTATTGATTTTCTGTCTGGACGATCTGTCCACTGATTCAGCTTTGGATTTGGCCCCACCCCTGCATGTAGGTCGCCTGAGGGCGTCTGTTCCCTGCCCAGACAGGGTGGCGTTAAAGTGGCAGCTGATTAGGGGGCTCTGGCTCACTCAGGCCAGGGGGAGGGAGGGGTACACAATGCAGTGTGAGCCTGTTGTGGCAGAGGCTGGCATGACACTGCAACAGCCTGAGGTGTGCCATGTGTTCTCCCAGGGATATTGTCCCTGGATCACGGGACCCTGGCAGTGGAGGACTGCACAGGCTCCCAGGAGGGTTGGTGTGGATAGTGACCTGTGCTTGCACATAGGATTCTTGGTGGCTGCAGCAGCAGCCTTGGTGTTTCATGCCATTCTCTGGTGTCCGCGCTGATAGCTGTGGCTCGCGCCTGTCTCTGGAGCTCCTTTAGGCGGTGCTCTGAATCCCCTCTCCTTGTGCACCCTGCAACAATGGTCTCTTGCCTCTTAGGCAGGTCCAGACTCTTTCCCAGACTCCCTCTCAGCTATCTGTGACACACTAGCCCCCTTAAGTCTGTGTTCACGTAGCCAACCCCAGTCCTCTCTCTGGGATCTGACCTCTGAAACCCAAGCCTCAGCTCCCAGCCCCATCCACCCTGGTGGGTGAGCAGACAAGCCTCTCAGGCTGGTGAGTGCTGATCGGCACTGATCCTCTGTGTGGGAATCTCTCTGCTTTGCCCTCTGCACTCCTGTTCCTGCACTCTCCTCCATGGCTCCAAAGCTTCCCCCTTGCCCACCCCTCGTCTCCACCAGTGAAGGGGCTTCCTAGCGTGTGGAAACTTTTCTTCCTCCACAGCTCCCTCCCAGAGGTGCAGGTCCTGTCCCTATTCTTTTGTCTCTGTATTTTCTTTTGCCCTACCCAGGTACGTGGAGAGTTTCTTGCCTTTTGGGAAGTCTGAAGTCTTCTGCCAGCATTCAGTAGGTGTTCTGTAGGGGTTGTTCCACATGTAGATGTATTTCTGATGTATTTGTGGGGAGGAAGGTGATCTCCAAGTCTTACTCCTCTGCCATCTTGAAGGTCCCCTGACAATACCACAATGTCTTGATTACTGTAGATTTATAGTAACTCTTGAGGTTGAGTAGTGTCAGTCCTCCAACTTTATTCTTCTCTTTCAATATTCTAATGGCTATTCTTTTACCTTGCCATATCAACTTCAGAATCAGTGTGTTGGAATCCACAAAATAACTTGCTGGGATTTTGATTGGGATTGAATTGAATCTATAGATCAAGTTGAGAAGAACTGACATTTTCACAATAGTAAGACTTCTAATTCATGAACATGGACTCTCTCCATTTATTTAGTTCTTCTTTGATTTCTCTCTTTGTCAGACTTGTACTTAATTATTTCATTTTTGAGGCAGCTAATGTAAATGGTATTGTTTTCAATTTCAAATTCTACTTGTTCATTCCTGAAATATAGGAAAGAAACTGATATTTAAACATTGACCATATATCCCACCACCTTGCTGTAATTACTTATTAGTTCCAAGAGGATTTTTGGCAATTCTTCCATATATTCTATGTAGAAAATCATGCCATCTGTGAACAAAGACAATTTTATTTCTTCCTTCTCAAACAGTATACCTTATTTCCTTTCCTTGTCTTACTGCATTAGCTAACAAACATTTCCAATATTGGATATTGAAAAGGAGTACTGAAAGGAGCCATCATTGCCTTGTTCCTAATCTTAGAGGAAATCTTCCAGTTTCTCATCTTTAAGTATGTCAGCTGTAAGTTTTTATAAATCTTCTTTATCAAGTGGAAGATGTCTCCCTCTATTCCTAGTTTACTGAGTATTCTTATCACAAAAAGGTGTTAGATTTTGTCAAAAGTTTCTTCTGCATCTACTGATATAATCCTGTGATTTACTTCTTTAGCTTGTTGATGTGATGGATTACACTAGTTGATTTTTCAAATGTTGAACCAGCTTTGCATATGTGGGGTAAATCCCACTTGGTCATGACATACAATTCTTTTTATACATTGTTGGAGTTGATTTTGTTGAAGATTTTCATATCTGTGTTCATAAAAGATATTGATCTGTAGTTTTCTTTTCTTGTAATGTCTTTGTCTGGTTTTGGTATTAGGGTGATGCTAGCCTCATAGAATGAGTTCAGAAATATTCTGTTATTTTCTGAAAGAGATTGTAGATAATTCCTTAACTATTTGGTAGAATTCACCAGTAAACCCATTTTGACCTGGTGCTTTGCTTGGGAAGGTGATTAATTATTGTTTCCATTTATTTAATACATATAGGCTCATTCAGATTTGTCTATTTGCTCTTCTGTGATCTTTGACAGATTGTGACTTTCAAAGAATTGGTCCATTTCATCTGTTATCAAATTTGTGGACATAGACCATAGACAGATGAATGGATAAAGAAGATGTGGCACATATATACAATGGAATGTTACTCAGCTATAAAAAAAGAAATGAAATTGAGTTATTTGTAGTGAGGTGGATGGACCTAGAGTCTGTCATACAGAGTGAAGTAAGTCAGAAAGAGAAAAACAAATATGTTAACACATATATATGGAATTTAAAAAAAGGTTCTGAAGAACCTAGGGGCAGGACAGGAATAAAGATGCAGATGTAGAGAATGGACTTGAGGACACAGGGTCGGGGAAGGGTAAGCTGGGACAAAGAGAGTGGCATTGACATATATACTCTACCAAATGTAAAATAGCTAGCTATTGGGGAAGCAGCTGCATAGCACAGGGAGATCAACTCGGTGTTTTGTGACCACCTAGAGGGGTGGGATAGGGAGGGTGGGAGGGAGATGCAAGAGGGAGGGGATATGGTGATATATGTATACTTATAGCTGATTCACTTTGTTATACAGCAGAAACTAACACAATATTGTAAAGCAATTATACTTCAGTAAAGATGTTTAAAAAACAATTTGCAGACATAGACTTGTTCATAGTATTCCTTTATTATTTTAATATCCATGAAATCTGAAGAGATATCCCCTCTCTTATTTCTGGTATTAGTAATTTATATCCTCTCCCTTCTTTTATTATCCTAGCTAGAGACTTGTTTCTGTCTTTGCAAAGAAATAGTTTTTAGCTTCATTGATTTTCAGTCTAATTTTTATCTATTTCTTCTGCTTCCTTTGAATTTCCTGTTCATGCTCTAGATTTCTAAAGTATAAACTTAGATTATTGAGTCTAGGTCTTTTTGTGTTTTCTAATATATGCATTCAATGCTATAAATTTCCCTCAAAGAACTGCTTTCACTGCATCCCCATATTTTGGTGAGTTGTGTTTTCATTTAGTTCAACATATTTTTTAGAGATTTCTTCTTTGATCCATACATTATTTACAAGTGTGGTGTTTAATTTTCATATATTTTTCAGGTTTTTCTAGTTACCATTCCATTGCTAACTTTTAGTTATTTACATGGTAGTCTGAGAGCAGACATTGTATGATTGCTTTTAAATTTGTTAAGGTGTGTTTTATGGCCAAGAATGTGTTCTATCTTGGTGCATGTTCCATGTGAGTTTGAAAAGAATGTTTCTTCTGCTGTTATGGGATGAAGTGGTCAATAGATATCCATTATATCCAGTTGATAGATAGTGTTGTTGAGTTCAACTATGTCCTTACTGATTTTCTGCCTGCTAGAGCTATTTCTTATAGAAGGGTGTTGGATTCCTCTAGTTCTCACTTATTTCTGACAGTTTTTGCCTCACATATTTTAGTGCTCTGTTGTTAGATGCATATACTTTAAGTATTGCTATGGGTTCTTGGAGAATTTATCCCTGTATCATTACATAATGTTCCTCTTTATATCTGATAACATTCCTTGCTTTGAAGTTTTCTCTTTTGAAATTAGTATATATCTTTCTCCACCCATTTTAAGAGAAACCCAGTTTAAATATAAAGAAAGACACACATAGATTAAAAGTAGACAACATATATTTGGGTCTTGTTTTCTGATCTACTCCCACAATCCCTGCCTTTTATTTGGTGTATTTAGACCATGAACATTCACAGTGACTATTGATATAGTTCGATCAATATACTGTATTTGTTGCCCTTGGTCTTTCTTTGTTCCTATTTTTCTTCTTTTTTTTGTTTTAACTGAGCATTTTACATGATTTCATCTTCTCTCCTTTTTCATTTTTTCCTCCTTCCTTTGGTGGGACAGGATGGCTAGAATGGGCTAAATTTGGGTATTTATTTCCTTTTACCCCAGTCATTTAGGTTCTGGTTAGTTTCCCCTGAGGGCAGGCCTTATTAAGAATAACATGGTATAGTGGCATATTTCAAAATGGCTTCTTTGCCCCTTTCTCCTGCTAGAAGCAAAAGGAAATTATTCTGATATTTACTGTGGGAAAATGGTCAAGTTCCTAGAGGTGTATCTCACAACACTGTGTCCCCCATGACTGAGTCCCCAGCAATTAATCCATTAAAAATCCAGTTTTCCTACTCCAGCACTGGTTCCCATGGCAGTTTCAGCTCGTGAGTCTCTACTCTGGTAAGCTGTGGTGACATGTATTTACCTGTCTCTTCAATCTTGGGGGTAGCAATTTGCCCTATGTCCACCACCTTCTCTTACAGATCCAATAAGAGTTGTTGATTTTCTAGTTGTTATTAGGGTGGAGTGGCAACTTCCAAGTTTTGTACATGTGGAGCTGGAAAAGACAAGTCCTGCATTTAATATTCTTCACTCCATTTTCATCCCCTTGAAAACTCATTATTTCAAGGTAGTATTCCATGAACAATTAGATTTTAATAATAACTTGCACAGATTGGATGCAGAATTCACTAATAGCTCTAATAACCAAAGAAAGTTCATTACTACTGAAGCAAAGAAAACAAGCCTGTCTGAATAACAGTATTTAAGGATTTATATTTTATGAATCCTTTATAGAAAACAGTTTCTATTTTCCATTTTAAAGTAAGGGGGTAAGAATAATCTGCACTTCTTAAGTACAAGTTGTTGTATATTTATGAATATCTTTCAAGAGGAGATAATTTATCTTAATTAGAGAGGTCGTGAAAGGATCTGAAGTTATGTTACTAGGTCCAAGCTCATACTGCTAACCAAAAGACAGGCCAAGAAGTCAACAGACAAAGTGTTGGGGCAAAGAGTAGTGACTTCACTTGGAAAGCCAGCAAACCAGAAAGATGGCAGACTAATGTCCTAAAGAACCATTTTAACTCAGAGTAAAACTCAGGCTTCTTTTATGCTAAAGGAAAACGGGGGAGTGCTCAAGATTAAAGGGTAAAGGCAGATTATACACTTATTAGAGGTACCTGGCCTTGAAGGGAAGCATAACATTTCTCTGTTGTTCTGCTTACTTACATGGGCTGGATCACAGGGCTCCTACAAAACTTCAAGTTAGCAGTTATTTTTACTTTACCATTCTTATCTCTGCTGCTTTGCAAGGTTTCTAGGCTGAAAGCGAACTCATCTACAACAAGTAATAGCTATAACTAACTCAAGACCTTGGGATGGGAACTTTCTTCAGGGAGTTTAATAAACTATTGGGTCGGCCAAAAAGTTCGTTCGGGTTTTTCCAAAGAAAAACCCAAACAAACTTTTTGGCTGACCCAATATTTGGGCACAAGTAACATTTCTCTAATGTTTACCTCTTGATGTGCAGGGACAAAGCAATAGAATACATATGCTAAAGGATGAGGGAGGCAGTTTCGTTCTTCCTCTGTTACAGTTAGATTGTTTTCTAAAGAAAAACCCGAACAAACTTTTTGGCCGACCCAATATTTGAGCACAGGCAACATTTCTCTAATGTTTACCTCTTGATGTGCAGGGACAAAGCAATAGAATACATATGCTAAAGGATGAGGGAGGCAGTTTCGTTCTTCCTCTGTTACAGTTAGATTGTTTTCCAAAGAAAAACCCGAACAAACTTTTTGGCCGACCCGATATTTGGGCACAAGCAACATTTCTCTAATGTTTAACTCTTGATGTGCAGGGATAAAGCAATAGAATACATATGCTAAAGGATGAGGGAGGCAGTTTCGTTCTTCCTCTGTTACAGTTAGACTGCCTGGGTCAAATAATGTTGCTGAACTAGCTAGACACTTTGAACAAGTGACTTAACATCTCTATGGCTCAGTTTTCTCATGTATAAAAAGTAGGATAATAGGGTTGTCTTAAGCATTAAATGAGTTAATAACATTTGTAAAGCACTTAGATAAAGAGCAAAGAAGTGACTACTTCTTTCAGTGAAGATCATGAATATTTCTACAGAGTAATTAATTGACTCAGAGCAACTGGAACAAGAGAACATCAGTGCTATTAAAACCAATTGTATTATAATACTTCATGTAAGAAATAATGACGGCCTGAATCAGAGTAATAACCATGGATTCAAGTTAGGGACAGCTGGAAGACATGGTGAAGAATGAATCTACATAATGTGGCAACTAACTGAATAGGTAAACTGAGGGAGCCTATGAAACCAGACAAGTTATGTACTTCTAAAATACAATGGTGGGACAGGCAAAGGCTAGAAATTCCCACCCTAAAAGGGAGAAATAAATAGGAAAGAGAAAGGGGGTGACTGACAGGTCTCAAGCAAGTCCAAAACTAACAGGAATAACGACACTAGACCAAAAGGCTTGAAAATGATCCTCTGTGTCTTGATGTTCTGCCTTCTGGATTCCCTGTGGCCTCCTGTCACTGAAGCTCTGCTGGGCAGGGTTGTACCATGAGCGCTCTGCCTGGAGGGCCTGCCTTCACTGCTTTGGTCAGCTCTCCACAGAGGTTTTCAGGACTGTTGAAAGCAAAGCCTCCCCTTTTGAAACAAAGGAGGCAGTCCCAGATCATCTTTTGCATGACATTATGGGACATTCTTCCCTTTTCTTAAATAATAGCAAACATTTGAAGCTGAATCACCCTATGATACTGTCCTGTAAAAATCCAAGAAATCCCACAGCCTTTATTCTTTCCTTCCCATCTCCTTCCTCTTCAGTTCAAACTGGCAGTTCTGCTGGAATGGCTGATTAAGTCTGTGGTTCACACTCATACTACCTCACAGAATAAAAAAAATAATTTAGGAGATCAGGAATACAAGAATGAAATGTAGATGTGAGAAAAATAATCTAACTGTATTACACATATGTCAAACAACTATACTGAAAGGTCAGAACCTTTTCCCTCCACCCCTAAGAAATTCTGGAAAAGAGGTGTGGGATCTGTCAGACTAAAGTAACAAAAAATTGTATCTAAATACCATATTCTAGAGGACAAGAGACAAGATGGCAGAGCACAAGCACTTGAGATCCTCCTCTCATGAAAACAACAAAATCACAGCTAACTGCTGAATAACTATGGACAAGAGACTCAAACCTACCAAAAAGATATTCTACACCCAAAGATGAAGATGAAGACAGCAACACGAGATGGTAGGAGGGGCACTGTCACAATATAATCAAATCCCATACCTGCTGGGTGTGTGACCCACAAACTGGAAAAGAATTATATCACAGAGGTTATCCCACAGGAGTGAGAGTTTTGAGCCCCACATCAGGCTCCCCAGGCTAGGGGTCTAGCATCAGGAGGAAGAAGAGCCCCTGACCTTTGAAAGACAGTGGGGCTTGAGTGCAGGAGCTCCACAGGACTGAGGGAAACAGAGACTCCAATAAAGGAAAGTACACACAAGGTTTCACATGCACTGGGACCTAGGGCAAAGCAGTGACTCCATAAGAGCGTGGACAAGACATACCAGCAGGTCTTGGAGGTGGAGGTCAGCTGTGGCTCACTGTGGGGGCAAGGACACTGGTGGTAGATGCACCAGGGAAGACTCATTGGTGTAAGCTCTCCTGGAGGTCGCCATTTTGGCACCAAGACCCACCCAACAGACTGCAGGCTCTAGTGCTAGGAAGCCTCAGCCAAACAACTAACAAGGGTGAACACAGCCCCAACCATCAGAAGAAAGGCTGCCTAAAATAGTCCTGAGCCAACAGCCACCTATAAACACACCCCTTGACACAGCACTGCCCACCAGTAGGACAAGACCCAGCACCAACCACCAGTGGGGAGGCACCAGTCCCGCTCACCAGGAAGCCTGCACAAGGCCCTGGACCAACCTCACCTACCAGGGAACAGACACCAGAACCAAGAAGAATTAAAATCCTGCAGCCTGAGGAACAGAGGACCTGAGAAAATATTTGAACAGATGATAACTAAAAACTTCCCTAACATGGGAAAGTAATCACTCAAGTCCAGGAAGCACAGAGTCCCATACAGGATAAACTCCAGGAGGAACACACTGAGATACATATTAATCAAATTGATGAAAATTAAAGACAAAAAATATTAAAAGCAACAAGGGAAAAGCAACATATAAGGGAATCCCCATAAGGTTACCAGCTGATTTTTCACCAGAAGTTCTGCAGGCCAGAAGGGGGTGGCATGATATATTTAAAGTGATGAAAGGGAAAAACCTACAACCAAGAATACCCTACACAGCAAGGCTCTCATTCAGATTTGACAGAGAAATCAAAAGCTTTACAGACAAGCAAAAGCTAAGACAATTCAACACCAAACCAGCTTTACAACAAATGCTAAAGGAACTTCTCTAGATGAAAAAGGCCACACTAGAAACAAGAAGATTATGAATGGGAAAACACACCAGTAAAGGCAAAAATACAGTAAAGTTAGTTAGGAAATCATCCATACACAAATATGATATCCAAACAAGCAATCATGAGAAGAGGAGAGTACAAATGCAGGATATTGGAAATGCAGTTGAAACTAAGAGACCGGCAACTTAAAACAATATTGTATATATGTATAGACTGCTATATCAAAACCTCATGGTAACCGTAAACCAAAAATCTACAATAGATACACAAAAAAGGAAAAGCAATCCAAACACAACACTAAAGATGCTTATCAAATCATAGGAGAAAAGAACAAAACAGGAAGGGAAAAAAAAAGAACTACAAAAACAAATCCAAAACAATTAACAAGATGGCAATAAGAACATACATATTGATAATTACCTTAAATGTAAATGGATTAAATGCTCCAACCAAAAGACATAGACTGGCTGAATGGATACAAAAACAAGACCTGTATATATGCTGTCTACAAGAGACCCACTTCAGACCTAGGAACACATACAGACTGAAAGGGGATGGAAAAAGATATGCCATGCAAATGGAAATCAAAAGAAAGCTGGAGTAGCAATACTCATATCAGACAAAATTGACTTTAAAATAAAATGTTACAAGAGACAAAGAAGGACACTACATAATGATCAAGGGATCAATCCAAGAAGAAGACATAACAATTGTAAATATATATACACCCAACATAGGAGCACCTCAATACATAAGGCAAATACTAACAGCCAAAAAAGGAGAAATTGACAGTAACACAACAATAGTGGGGGGGCTTTAATGCCCCACTTTCATCAATGGACAGATCATCCAGACAGAAAATCAATAAGGAAACACAGGCCTTAAATGAAACACTAGACCAGATGGACTTAATTGATATTTATAGAGCATTCCATCCAAAAGCAGCAATACAAATTCTTCTCATGTGCACATGGAACATTCTCCAGGATAGATCACATGTTGGGCCACAAAGTGAGCCTCAGTAAATTTAAGAAAATTGAAATCACATTCAGCAACTTTTCCAACCACAACACTCTAAGATTAGAAATCAACTACAAGAAAACACAAACACATGGAGGATAAACAATATGCTACTAAACAACCAATGGATCACTGAAGAAATCAAAGAGGAAATCAGAAAATACCTAGAGACAAATGAAAATACGATGATACAAAACCTATGGGACACAGCAAAAGCAGTTCTAAGAGGGAAGTTTATAGCAATACAATCTTACCTCAGAAAACAAGAAAAATCTCAAATAAACAACCTAACCTTACACCTAAAGCAACTAGAGAAAGAAGAACAAAGAAAACCCAAAGTTAGTAGAAGGAAAGAAATCATAAAGACCAGAGCAGAAATAAACATAATAGAGATGAAGAGAACAACAGAAAAGACCAATGAAACTAAAAGCTGGTTCTTTGAGAAGATAAACAAAATTGATAAACCTTTAGCCAGACTCAATAAGAAAAAAAGGGAGATGACTCAAATCAATAAAATTAGAAATGAAAAAGAAGTTACACAAAAGTCCAGGACCAGATGACTTAACAGGTGAATTCTACTAAACATTTAGAGATGAGTTAAAATCTATCCTTCTGACACTATTCCAGAAAATAGCAGAGGAAGGAACACTCCCAAGCTCATTCTGTGAAGCCACCATCACCCTCATACCAAAACCAGACAAAGATACCACAAAAAAAGAAAATTACAGGCCAATATCGATGAACATAGATGCAAAAATCCTCAACAAAATACTAGCAAACAGAATCCAACAGCACATTAAAAGGATCACACACCATGTTCAAGATGGATTTGTCTCAGCGATGCAAGAATTTTTTCAATATCCACAAATCAATGTGATACACCACATCAACAAAATGAAGAATAAAAATCATATGATCATTCCAATAGATGCAGAAAAACCATTTGTCAAAATTCAACAGCCATAAAAGTTCTCCAGAAAGTGGGCATAGAGGGAATATATGACAAACCCACAGGTAACATTATACTCAATGGTGAAAAGCTGAAAGTATTTCCTCTAAGATAGGGAACAAGACAAGGATGGCCACTCTCACCACTTTTATTAAACATAGTTTTGGAAGTCCTAGCCATGGCAATCAGAGAAGAAAAAGAAATAAAAGGAATCCAAATTGGGAAAGAAGAAGTAAAGTTGTCACTGTTTCCAGATGACATGATACTATACATAGAAAATCCTAAGGATGCTACCAGAAAACTACTAGAGTTCATCAATGAATTTGGTAAAGTTGCAGGGTAAAATATTAACACACAATAATCTTGTATTTCTATACACTAACTATGAAAGATCAGAAAGAGAAATTAAGGAAACAATCCCATTTATCATCACATCAAAAAGAATAATATACATAGGAATAAACCTACCTAAGATGGCAAAAGACCTGTACTCTGAAAACTATACAATGTTGATGAAAATAAATTGACACAAACAGATGGAAAGGTATACCATGTTCTTGGACTGGAAGAATCAATATTGTCAAAATGACTATATTACCCAAGGCAATCTACAGATTCAATGAAATCCCTATCAAATTACCATGGCATTTGTTTCATAGAACTATAACAAAAAAAATTTTTAACTTGTATGGAAACACAAAATCAATCCTGATAAAGCAAAACGGGGATGGAGGAATCAGACTGCCTGACCTCAGACTATACTACAAAGCTACAGTAATCAAAGCAGTGTTGCAGTGGCACAAAAAAACAAAAAGAACCCAGAAATATAGATCAATGGAACAGGATGGAAAGCCCAGAAATAAACCCATGCACTTATCGTCAAATCATCAATTGATGTATGACAAAGGAGGCAAGTATATACAATGGAGAAAAGACAGTCTCTTCAATAAGTTGTGCTGGGAAAACTGGACAGCTAAATTTAAAAGAATGGAATTAGAACATTCTCTAACACCATACACAAAAATAAACTAAAAATGGATTAAAATCCTAAACATAAGGCTGGATACTATAAAACAATTAGAGGAAAACAGACAGAACACTTTTTGACATAAATCACAGCAATATCTTTTTGGATCCACCTCCTAGAGTAATGAAAATAAGAACAAAAATAAGGAAATTGGACCTAATTAAACTTGAAAGCTTTTACACAGCAAAGGAAACCATAAAAAAAAAAAAAAAAAGAAAAAACCCAGAGAATGGGAGAAAATATTTGCAAATGATGTGACCAGCAAGTGATTAATCTCCAAAATATATGAACTGCTCATGCAGCTCAATACCAAAAAAACAAACAACCCAATTTAAAAAAAGTGGGCAAGAGATCTAAATAGACATTTCTCCAAAGAAGACACACAGATGGCCAAAAGCACATGAAAAGATGCTCAACATCACTAGAGAAATGTAAATCAAAACTACAGTGAGGTATCACTTCACACCAGTCAGAATGGCCATCATCAAAATGTCTACAAACAATAAATGCTGGACAGGGTGTGGAGAAAAAGGGAACCCTCCTATACTCTTGGTGGGAATATAAATTGGTACAACCACTATGGAGAACCATATATAGAGGTTGCTAAAAAACTAAAAATATAGTTACCATATTATACAGCAATCAAACCCCTGGTCATATATCTGGAGAAAACTCTAATTCAAAAACATATGCACCCCCAATGTTCATTGCAGCACTATTTACAATAGTCAAGACATGGAAGCAACCTAAATATCCATTGACAGAGGAATGAATAAAGAAGATGCGGTACGTATATACAATGGGATATTACTCAGCCATAAAAAAAAACAAATGAAATGATGCCATTTGCAGCAACATGGATGGACCTAGAGATTATCATGCTAAGTGAAGTAAGACAAATATCATATGATATCACTTATATGTGGAATCTAAAAAAATGATACAAATAAACTTATTTATAAAACAGAAACAGACTCATAGACTTTGAAAACAAACTTATGGTTACCAAGGGGAAAGCTGGGGGGAAGGATAAATTAAGAGTTTGGGATTAACATATACACACTACTATATATAAAATAGATAATCAACAAGGACCTACTGTATAGCACAGGGAACTATACTTGATATTCTGTAATAGCATATATGGGAAAAGAATCTGAAAAAGAATGGATATATGTATATGTATAACTGAATCACTTTGATGTACACCTGAAACTAACACAGCATTTTAAATCAACTGTACTCTAATATACAATAAAAAATTTAAAACTAAATAAATGTTATTGCTTCTCGGCCTTTTGGCTAAGATCAAGTGTAAAAAAATAAACAAATGCCATATTCTATTTAATAAAGTTGTTTCCCATGAGGGTATAGGTTAATCATTCTGAAGCCACTATTCATGTAAACTGGACCTGAAGAATTAAAAATGGATAAGGGAACCAGATTTCTCAATCTTAGAGTGTGCTTAGAAGAAAGGGAAGAAGTTTAGAATTATCCATGTGGTAATTGATTCTAGTTGAAGCTATCACTATGAACTCATGTTCCAGTTCATATATAGAGGATCAAATACAGAAATATTTATAGATATGTGAATATTCGCAGGTTAGTATGCATACATATTTCCTTGTTCTGTCAACTGAGAGGGTCGAGAAGTAACGACTCCCAGTAAAAATGAGTACACCTAGTGCCTACATCTTGATTTCTAATATCAATCCCCAATAAAGGAAACCAAAGCTCCTTGGAGAAATGACTAGTTCTAGAACCAGGGCAGGTAAATACACAAGTTGAACTTGGAGCATATTGTAGTGGCAAAAAAAAAAAAAAATAAGTGCTAAAAAAATAAAAATAAATGTGAAAATAGGGTACATCAAAGGAACATAGGAACCAACTGTGAGACTCCCAATGGCTAAACTTGGAACAATTTGAACAACATAAATTAAGTAGTATTGGATTACAAACCAAGGTATAAAATAAGTACCCGTGATTCCACAGCAATGTAAATAAATGGGGGGAAAAGAGACTTCATGTGCAGAAGAATTCCAAATACTTTATGCAGATACTCTACCCTAAAATAAAGTACACAGACTTAAGGAGTGGAGAGTTATATACTTCTTCCATCTTCTCACAGTAACTTCCTTCCAAAGAGTACAGTAACATACCACTCCCAGTATAAGACAAATCAAGTGGACAAAATGGAATTGAGGACATAAAGATTTATATCACATAATAAACAGGATGACTCTTAGTAATACATATCAAATTTTATGCTCTGACAATAGCACATTTACAAAAATTGATCATGTATCTAGTCACAAAGAAAACATCAGTAAGTTCCATAAAGTACTCATATTACAAATAACACTCTGATCACATTACAATAAAGTTAAAAATTATCAACAAAAGAAAAAAATCTTTTTTGGGGAAATTAAATTTTCTATTAACCAACTCTTATGCTTTGAAAATATCTTAGATGAAAGGAGAACTAGGAGCCAAAATTACAGAATTTCTTTTAAAATTATGAAAACACTACCTAGCAAATTCTGTTAAATACATTTTAAACAGTAGAGGAAAATTCAGTCTGAAACACTTATCAATAAAAAGGAAAGAATTGAAATAATTTAAATTCTCATCTCAAAAAGATTAGGATTGACATATGTATACTATTGATACTATGTATAAAATATATAACTAATGAGAACCTACTGTATAACACAGGGAACTCTACTCAATGCTCTGTGGTGACCTAAATGGGAAGCAAATCCAAAAAAGAGGGGAATATATGTATACATATAGATTCATTTTTCTGTACAGTAGAAAATAATGCAACATTGTAAAGCAACTATACTCCAATAAAAATTTTTTAAATAAAAATAAATAGCCAGAAAAAGGACAATAAAGTAAACCAAAGGAACCCACAGAGAAGGAAATACTACAGATAAAAGAAAGATAAAATAGAGGTTAGAAAATACTATATTTAATAAATCAAATTTTTAAAAAATAACAAAATACACAAACCACTAGTCAACTTAATCCAGAAAAAATAGGGGGAAAGTACAAATATACAAAATAAGAAAGTTCAAGGAGAAATAACTGTTGAAATAGAAAAAAAAATATTTTCAAAGCATAAAGGAGTGTTTTAGAGAGGCTTATACAAATAAATTTGAAAATCTAGATGAAATATTTTTGGAACATACAGCTTATGAAAAATTATCCCATTAGTGATAGAAAGCTTAAACAGACAAAATTCCTCAGAAAGGAAACAAACAAAATGCTGCACAAAAATGCAGCAGGAGCTGATGGTTTCACAGGGGAGTGCTACCAAATATTTAATGACCACATAGTACAATAAAGGAAAACTTCCTAATCTTTTTTATGGAGCAAGAATAATAGTGATAATTAAGCCTGATAAAGACTGTACAAACAAAAGCTCTAAGTTAAACTATTAGCAAACAGAGTCCAACATAAGAATATGAAAAAAATACCTATGACCAAGTAGGATTTATTCTAGGAATGTAAAGTTGGCTGAATTTCAGGAAATAAATTATTGTAAGTTGTCTTATTAATACATCTGAAAAGAAAATTTTTCCATAAACACAGAAATTCTTCAACAAATATTAATACTCTTTCTTGGTAAAAATCATCCAATAAAATAGGACTCGATGTGTACTTTCTTAAAATAACTATTGAGAATATTTGTGGATGCCCACTAAATCCAGTACTATCTACCATCTACTAGAGGCCAATGCAATCAGATGAGAGAAATTATTGAGATATAAGCATGGTAAAGAAAAAGAGAACTATTGCTCTTTGCAGAAGATATGATCATACACTCAGATAGTCAATGATAAAGCTAACTCAAACAATAAAAAATTTCAGGAAGTTACCCAAACATATAATTAACATGCAGCCGCAATAGTTTTCATAAACACAAAAATAATCAGAGGATATAATGACAAAAAAGCCTGACTTATAACAGCAACAAGAAAATAAGATACTTAGGAATAAATATAACAAGAAATGTACAAAGTTTATATAAAGAAAACTTAACACTCTTGAGACGTAATATTAGACTTTAACAAATGGAAAGACATTCTCAGTTTTTAAATTATATGTTTTGACATCATAAACATATCAGTTCTCCCTCAGTTATCAATTTAATGTAACCCCAAGAAAAATATTAGCAAGCTTTTTAATGGATCTAGATAAGTTAATACAAATTTTATGTGGAATATCCAGGAAAATACCTTAAAAGAAAAGCTACCAGGAGACTAGTCCTACCAGACATTAAAACATAACACCTCTATAATTAAAACAAGGTGGTACTCGTGCATGAGTAGACAGATTGACCAATGGGAAAGAACTAAAAGTCCAGATATAGACCGAAGTGCTTATTGTATTTTAGTATATGATGAAGGTAACATCTCAAATCACTAGAGCCAAGGATGGGCATTTTAATAAATGGCGCTGAAATAATGGGTATTTGGGAAAAGATAAAATTAAATCTATGCCTCATTTCACACAAGAATAAACTCCAAATTGTTCAGGAATCTAAATGTTTAAAAAAAAAAAATGAAATCACAGAAGTACCAGAAGAAAACATGGATGAATTCCTATAACACCTGGGGGTAAGAAAAGGTTTTCTAGCAGTAACTCAAATTCCAGAGAAAATCAGAAATTGATAAATTTGACCCAACAAAATTTAAAACTTTAGCATAACAAAAAAACCCTACCATAAACAAAGTCATAAGACAACACACTAGAAGAAAATATTGGTAACCTATATCACAGATAATAGTTATGTTAGTATTAGTTACTAGCTAATAGTAACTAGTATTAGTTATTAGCTAATAATAATAATATATGGAATGCTTAAAATTCTGGGGGACAAAAGACCAAAATCCTGAGAGTAAAATGAGTGAAAAACAGAAGTGGGCTATCCAAAAGTTTTAAAGTGTCTTTAAACATATGAAAATACTTTCAACCTTATCTGTAGAAATGTAAATGCTAATTAAGACTATTATGAGATATCATTTCTCCTTAAGCAGATTGGTAAAATTTCAAAAATCTAGTAACACAGTATCTGCAAGACTATGCAGAAACAGACTCTGTAATATATTGCTGATAAAAATGCAAAATAGTGCAACCCTTATGGATGAGAATATAGCAGTATTTAATGAAAAATAGTAAATGAAGAAAGTGTTTACAGTTGGGGAATCTGGATGAAGCGTTTAAGGTAACAGTTTGTACTATTCGTATAGCTTTTCTGTAAGTCTGAAATCACATCAAAATTAAAGGAGAGAAACATTGTTCTGTATGCTTTTGAAAGCAGACTTTCGGAAGTAGATAAGAGAAGGAGAATTTACCATATTTCAAGAAAGAAATAGTAGTCCCAACCAGGGTGGTCACAGCAGAGACAATGGGAATTAGATGATTTGATTCTGGATATACCTTGAAGATAAAGCTAATAACATTTCCTGTTAGACTAGACATAAGGTGGGAGAGATTGAGAGGACCAGGGATGACTCCAGTGGTTTGGGCATGAGTGACTGAACAGATGGAGTTGACATCAACTGAGATGGGAAAGACACTCAGTGGTACAAGATATTTAAATGGGGATGTAAGCAGTGCACTTAATACTTGCTAGAGCTGGTACCCATCCAGTAGCTCACGTATCCTCAGGTTTTGTGGTGTAGAAGAGCAGGGGAGAAAAGGAAAGTGGGAGACTTTCCCTTCCCAGCCAACATAGTGAGCCAATATAACACCCTCTTGATTATCCTTGGCTCTGTACTGATTAGCATGTTTCTGTGGGCAAATACTCTTAAAACTTCTAGTGACTCCTCCCCCATTTCATATGAACTGAGAGTACAGAACTAAGGCCACTGTCCATTATTTCATTCTAGCAGACCAGAGTTGACTAGAATAAAGTACTTATATTTTGGAAGTTGCCTTAGTTCTTTTAATAGTAAAGACCTATTATGACTTTAAAAGTGCCGATTAGGCAAGCTGACATTTTTCGGTGTGTCTGAAGCTCAGAACTAATTATATCAGCATAGGGTTGAATTTATCACTAATTCAAGCCTTTTAATCACCTTAAATTTTTCACATTGTCTGTTTTTAGTGAAAACATCTTTACCATTCAATTCATTTTGCAGTACGGGTTACCTAAATAGTATCTAAATCTTCTGTGGGTGTATAATAGGCATTCACTAAATACACAAAACTTCTTCAATAGTTAAAACATAGTCCATTGTTAACTTCATTATTTAAATAGGGAAATAAAACAAATCCTTCCAATAAATGCCTAGTATGCCTGATACTCTTGTGATCCAAGAGTATGACTTCTTTTAGCAACTTAGAAATGATCTGGACCTTGACCTATGAATACTAAGCATTATCACATACCAACAAAATGTTTCCATGTCTTTTTTCTTCTGTCCTTCTAATTTGTAAGAGTTTTGGTCTCCAAATTAGCCTTTATGGGAGAAAATGCTCCCAAGGTATCAATGTAATAACTATTTTAGTCTTGAGTTGAACAATGAAAATTGTTGAGAGGAGATCAGATGGTGGAATAGGAGGATGCTGAGCTCACCTCCCCCAACAAACACATCAAAAGTACAACTACATGTGGAGCAATTCTCACTGAAAACAAGCTGGAGCCTGACAGAGGCTCTTATACAACCAAGAATGTAAAGAAAGATCCACACGGAGTTGGGTAGGAAGGGAAGAGAAGTGATAGGGTCAGGACCCATGCCCCTTGGAGGGGACAGAGAAGAGGAGGGGTATTAAAAGGGCTCAGAGGTATTAAAAGGGATCTTCCCTGGGGAGTAAGTAGTTTGAACCACTTATTGGGCACTCCAGGCCTGCAGTCTAACACCAGGAAGATAAGTCCCCTTAGCTGGTTTGAAAAACAGTGGGAATAACAGGAGAGCTGAAAGAAACCTAGATTCCAGTCATGAAGAGCAGACACATGCTTACTTACTCCCAGTAACAAAGCAAAGGAAACACATTGAAATTGCCTGTGACTCTGGTCATTTCCAGCAACCACTCCTGCACATGCCCCAGCCCACATAGAGTGCCCACTTCAGCCCTTCTTGCTCTATCATTGCTCCCCTCTGGGGTGAAGTTGCCATTGCTGTGATGGGGAAAGAATGCACTCAGAGGGAAGAGAACTAGCTCAGACCCAATTCTCAGAACTTCTGCTCCAGCACCTTAGGACTTGATCCTGACCTTGACCCTGCCTCTGCTAGGGTGGTGACAACCACTGAGCATAGAAGCCCCAGCTCACATCTGGCTCTGCCTCTAGCCTCTCCATCTCCTTAACCACCTCTCCCACCAAGGTAAAAAGCTGCCAGCACAGCCTGGAGGAAATGGTGATCTGTGCTCACCTCAGATCCAGCCTTTCTGACCAAAGCCACAGGGCACACGTATATTGCATAGGGGTGCTCCCACACAGGGACACATATTCACGATAATGATGTGTAACTCTTCCACCCAATTTCATAGAGAAAATTAAGCAAAATGAGAAGATACAAATTTGTTCAAAATGAAAAAAGCAGAAAAGACAACTGAAAAAACAACTAATAGACAGACTGAAAGTGAGTGATGGTAAAAGATATTTCATGCAAATGGAAAAAACAAGCAAGCAGGGGTAGCAATACTCATAGCAGATGAAGTAGATACTAAAACAAAGTCTATAACAAGAGACAAAGAAAGGTGTTATATAATGATAAAGGGATCAGTATAGGAAGAGGATATTACACTCCTTATCATATATACAAACATACAGGAGCACCTAAATATATAAAGCAAATACTAATAGACATAAAGGGAGAAGTTCACAACAATACAATAATAGTAGGGGATGTTAACACCACACTTCCATTAATGGACAGATCATTCAAATAGAAAAATCAATAAGGAAACAGTGGTCTTAAATGACACATTTGATCAGTTGAACTTAATAGATATCTACAGGACATTCAATCCCCAAACAGCACAATAGATTTTTTTTCAAGTGCACATGGAACATTCCCCAGGACAGATAACATGATAGGTCACAAAACAAGTTTCAACACATTTAAGAGGACAGAAATTATAGCAAGCATTTTTTTTTCTGACCACAATGGTATAAAACTCAAAATCAATTACAGGAAGGAAAATAGGAAAAACACAAACATGTGGAGACTAAATAACATCCCACTAAAAACCAATGGGTGGATGAAGAATTCAAACAGAAAATTGGAAAATACCTCAAGGAAAATGAAAATAAAAACACAGCTTTCCAAAATCTATGGGATGCACCAAAAGCAGTTCTAAGAGGGAGATTTATAAGGATACATGTGGTGGCCCCCAACCTGTAAGCTTATTCAGCTTTCTGCTTTCCGGAGAACTGCTTGTCTCTTTCTTGGTATGCACCCCTGACGCTGTGGTATTGAGCGTAAAAAAGGAAAATGGCTTGCGGCCAGTTTCATTCCGGGTGCCTGCTCTGGATCTAAGAGCCCCTGGTTGTTCCCCAGAAGAAGGACGTGCTGCCCTGAGGGGGAAGTCTGTATCTCCGAAGAATGGCCCATAAGGCATGCTGACGCATAGATAGTGGCGCATAGATAGTGGTGCATAGATAGTGGAGCATAGATAGTGGCGACAGAATTATGTGGAAATACAGGGTTTACTGATGTATTGTCTGATATTCGTTCTGTACTAAACCTATATATACATTCATGCTCTTTGAATAAACTTGCCTTGCAACCATCAGTTGTCTTGGCCCTTCTGACCCCATACTGGTGCTTTTCAGTTCCTTACCCCTCACCGCCAGGAACTTCTAGCTTTCTGCAGCTGGTCTGCGGCAGATACATGTCTACCTCAAGAAACAAGAAAAATCTCGAATAAATAACCTAACCTACAATCTAAAAGAATTAGAAAAAGATCAAAGCACAAAGTCAGCAGAAAGAAGGGAATAGTAAAGATTAGGAAGCAAATAAATAAAATAGAAACCAAAAAAACAATGGAAAGATTGATGAAAGCAAGAGCTATGTTTTTGAAAAGATTAAAAAAAATTGAGAACCTATAGCCAGGCTCATCAAGAAAAAAAGAGAGATGACTCAAAGTAAGAAACGAAAGAGAAATAACAACTTATATCAAAAAGATAAAAAATAAGAGAATACTAAAAACAGTTATAAGCAAGCAAACTGGACAACCTAGAAGAAATGGATATATTTCTAGAAAAATACAATCTTCCAAGAGTGAATCAGGAAGAAATAAACAAGCTGAACGATCAATCACTATTAGTGAAATTGAATTAGTAATTAAAAAATCCCAGCAAACAAAGTCCAGGATCAGACATTTTCACAGGGGAATTCTATTAAACATATAAAGAAGAGCTAGTACCTATTCTTCTCAAACTATTCCAAAACACTGAAGAGGCGGGAACACTCCCAAATTCATTTTACAAGGCCACCATTACTCTGATATCAAAATCAGAAAAATACACTACAAAAACAGAATATTACAGGCCAATATCTTTGATGAATATAGATGCAAAATCCTCAAAAAAATTAGCAAACCAAATTCAACCATACATGAAAAGGGTCATTCACCATGATCAAGTGAGATTTATTCCAGCCAGGAATGAAAGGATGGTTCAATATCTGCAAATCACTCAATGTGATACACCACTTTAACAAAAGAATAAAAATCACATGATCATCTCAAAAGATACATTAAAATATTTGACAAAATTCAAAATCCATTCATGATAAAAACTTTCACCAAAGTGGGTATGGGGGAACATATCTCAACATAATAAAAGCCATTTATGACAAACCCACAGCTAACATTATAACCAATGGCAAAAAACTGAAAACCTTTCCTCTAAAATCAGGAACAAGACAATGATACCCACTTTTGCCACTTCTATTTAACACAGAATTGGAAGTCCTAGCCACAGAAATCATTCAAGAAAAAGAAATAAAATGCATCCAAATTGGAAGGGAAGAAAAACTGTCACTCTTTGCTGATGTCATGATACTATATATAAAGACCCTAAAGTTGCCACCAAAAAAACTGTTAGATCTACTAAGTGAATTCAGCAAAGTTGCAGTATACAAGATTAATATAAAGAAATTGGTTGCTTTTCTATGCACTAATAATGAGCTACAGGAAGAGAAAAAAACAATTCCATTTAAAATCATATCAAAAAGAATACCTCAGAATAAACTTAACCAAAGAGTTGAAAGATCTATACTCTGAAAACGATAAAACACTGATTAAGGAAATTGAAAATGACACAAAGAAGTGGAAAGATATCCTGTGTTCATGGAGTGGAAGAATTAATATTGTTAATGTGTCCATACTACTCAAATCAATTTACAGATTTAATGCAATCCCTATCAAAATACTCATGACATTTTTCACAGAACTAGGACAAATATTCATAAAATTTGTATGGAGACACAAAAAATCCCAAATAGCCAAAGTAATCTTGAGAAAAAAGAACAAAGCTGGAGGTATCATGCTTCCTGACTTCAGACTATACTACAAAGCTACAGTAATCAAAACAGTATGGTACTGGCACAAAAACAGACACATAGATCAATGGAACACAATAGAGACCCCAGAAATAAACCCACACACTTATGGTCAATTAATGTATGACAAAGGAGGCAAAAATAATTGCTGGGGAAAGATAGTCTCTTCAATAAGTGTTGCTGGGAAAACTGGACAGCTACATATAAAAGAATGAAACTATAACACTCCCTAACACCATACACAAAAATAAACTCAAAATGGATTAAAGACCTAAATGTCAGACTGAAAACCATAAAAATCCTAGAGACAAATGTAAGCAGAACAGTATTTGACATAAATTGTAGCAATATTTTTTTGGATATGTTTCCTAAGGCAAAGGAAATAAAAGCAAAAATAAACAAATAGGAATGAATTAAAATTAAAAGCTTTTGTACAGCAAAGGAAACTACTGACAAAACAAAAATACAACCTACTGAATGGGAGAAAATATTCACAAATGATATGACTGATAAATACTATCCAAAATATAAAATAGCTCATACAACTCAATACCAAAAAACAAACAACCCAATTAAAAATTGGAAGACCTAAATAGACACTTTTCCAAAAAGACACAAAGATGGCCCATGGAAAGATGTTCAACATCACTAATCATCAGAGAAATGCAAATCAAAACCACGAGATAGCACCTCACACCTGTCAGAATGGCTATCATCAAAAAGACCACAAATAACAAATGTTGGCGAGGATGTAAAGGGAACCCTTGTACACTGTTGGTGGGAACATAAATTGATGAAGCCACTATGGAAAACAACATGGAGGTTCCTTAAAAAACTAATAGAACTACCCTATGATTCAGCAATTCTACTTCTGGATATATATCCAAAGAAAATGAAAACACTAATTTGAAAAGATGCATGCACCCTAATGTCCATTATTTATAATAGCCAAGATATAGAAGCAACCCAATGTCCATCAACACACAAATGGATAAACAAGACGAGGTGTGTGTGTATATATGTGTGTGTGTGTGTGTGTGTGTACACACACACAGAGAATGGAATATTACTCAGCCATAAAAAGAATGAAATTCTGCCATTTGCAGCAGTATGAATGGACCTAGAGATTATTATGCTTAGTGAATTAAGTTAGACAGAGAAAGACAAATACTATATGAAATCACCTATGTGTGGAATCTAAAACGTAAAACAAACTAATGTATCTAGCAAAACAGAAACAGATATAGAAAACAAACTAGTGGTTTCCAGTGGGGAGAGGAAAGGGGGAGAGGCAAGATAGGAGAAGGGGATGAAGAGGTACAAACTATTTGGTATAAGATAAATATGCAAAAAAAAGAATATATTGTACAGGACAGGGAATACAGCCAATATTTATAATAAATTTATGGAGTTTAATCTATAAAAATATTGAATCATTATACTCTAAAACTAATATAACATTGTAAATTACTTTAATAAATAAAATTTTAAAAAGAAAATTCTTAATATGGTATATTTCTAAAATATACATATTACAAAGATGCATTTATAAGCCCACCTCTTGCTGCCCTGGTACGTCTTTGTTTAAAATGTGTTTAAATATTTGCTCTTTTCTTAAATCTTAAACCTGTACAACCCAGATGGTCAGAGTTCCTTGCCCATTTGGCAATTTAGTTATGATTAGCTCAGAGTGCTTCCAATTCTCTACTTTGTGATGACTAAAACCTTCATGATTTCTGCTCAGTGCAGAAATTAAACTATAGAGTTTAATTTTTCCTATTGCTCTCTGATTCCAAATTTTGCATACAATTCTGCTGCATATATTTAGAATTTTTATAAAATTCCACAAGGACTCCATTTACCATGAGCAGAGACCTAGCATTAACAAGCAAGAGGCCACTGGACACATTGACCTGTGGGTTTGAGTTCAGTACAGGGAGGGGGTGAAGATAGGAGAGAGAGGTGGGAACATAGGGAAGATAATTGAGCCTATTTAGCAGAGTGGCAGGTAAATTCTATACAATGAATGTGCAAGAAAAAGCAACTGAGGAAGGAACGAGGGAAGGGATGAGGAAAGGAGGAAGGAGGCAGGCAAGGAGGGAGAGCAGGAAGGAGACAGAGAGAGAAGAAAGGAGTTAGGAAAAAGAAAATAAAGGATCAAGAAAAAGGATATTATGAATATTTGCACTCAGAGTGGGAAAGCTGTGATATCATGTAACTGGAGAGTGAGCCACTGTCAGGAAGGCAACAATATTGGTTAAGACAGTGAGCTGTCCAGATCATCAGTGGAACAGGATTTGTAATCAAAGGTGGCTTCATATTTATGTAATAAATTTGTAATTAATTCAAATGCTTCACTTAAACATTTAATAAATTCAACTGTTTGAATTCTCTATTTTCCATCCTGCTTGTTTCAAGATCCAATAAATACCCCTAACTAGACACTATACATATCAAAAATAATTCTACCAGTCACTGAACAGGAGCTTAAACTGGAAAAAGTAAACCTGAACCCATCTATTAGGCAAAGTGGCAAGGCCAGGCATTTTATAGCATCTGAATTCTCTATGACTGCTATATTAACATAATACATATTAAGTACAATTTTTTGAATGAAGTAGTCACCACATTATTCTCTCTGGACCACACATAGGAATAACTGCAGCAGAAGTCTGAAATCACATCTCCCCATAGCACCCTGGTTTCTCTGTTGCCATGACAACTCCAGAGAGAATGAAATGAGGTTTCAAGATATGATCAAATTCATTGATTTTTTTTTAAATCAGGCTATGTATTTCATGAATAGCAAATCTCGAATACTGAGTTAAGATTAAATTAGAATGTATTGCTTGAATTATCTTATTAAACATATTCAAGGAAGGACTTTACAATCTTGAGTTCAAAAGGACTGCATTCCTGGAGTTACTGAAATAAACCTAGGATCCTCTCCCTTATGATTTCAGAATAAAAATTGAATCATCTGAATGGAAATGACGCAGGGACTCTGCCATCTGCAAAGACAATGAGTTGTCACTTTCTATCACCAGTTGCATTCTAGAAAACAGGTGTTCAGTAACCAGATATCACAGCTCAGTGTTTTAATACATCATTGGAATGACAAACAGTATTTGAATATTTGGTGAAAAATACACAGGACAAATTAGAACAAATTGCAAGTAACTAACCTTGGGAAACATCAATTAATATATAACAATTAAATAGATACATTGAAGCATAAACATGTATAACCTTACTGCCTGATAGTTAAGGTCACTTCTGTTAGACTTAGGAGAACAAAGCTGGAGGTATCATGCTTCCTGACTTCAGACTATACTACAAAGCTACAATAATCAAAACAGTATGGTACTGGCACAAAAACAGACACATAGATCAATGGAACAGAATGGAGACCCCAGAAATAAACCCACACACTTATGGTCAATTAATGTATGACAAAGGAGGCAAAAATAATTGCTGGGGAAAGACAGTCTCTTCAATAGTGTTGCTGAAAAATTTATTTTTGATTTAGAAATATATTTTATGTTCTCCATCATCCTGTAGAAGTTTCAATAGAAATAGTAAAAATGTCACTTACTACCTGAAGTTGCCAAAATCTGATATTCTACTGGCAATACTTTTTTTATTAAGGAAGAGAAACAATGTTATACTTACATTGTTTTTTTTGTTTTTGTTTTTTTGGTTAGGGGTAAGTTAATTTCCTCTAGTCCTAGACTCACTTGTTTGTGAGTCTATTTCATAGGTTAGGCATTGTGGGACTAATGACAAATTAAAGGCTTTTAGCCTCCCCATTTCGTAGCTGAGAGTTTTATGTGAAGTGTGAAAGGAGGTCAGTTTGCAAGAAGCACTTATGAAAATTTAACTGGGATGGTATGTAAGAGAAAAATATCCCCTGGTTCTTTATAAAATAATAATGAGATTTCATTTATGGCCTATATATTTATAGTTCAGGGTAAATTTAAAATGAGTAAAGATTCTATTTATTTTGAGAAACAGAACAATGGTAAAGAAGTCTCAATATCTGGAAACAATGTGGTTTTGATGGTTTACCTCATTGTTCATTATAAATTATGAACAAGGCAAATTGTATATAGCCAAATGCTATGAACTTGTGTCTCCCCAAAAATTCTTACATTGAAGCCTTAAATTGCCCCTGCCAAGACCTTAGAATGCAAGTGTATTTGGAAATAGGGCCTTGAAAGAGGTCATTAATGTTAAATGAAATCATAAAGATGGGGCATTAGTCTAATATAACTGGTGTCCTTAGAAAAAGAAGAGAGAAGCACAGAGAAAAGGTCATGTGAGTACATGGAAAACACAGACAAAGGGATGACCATATGACAACACAGTGAGCAGGCAACCATCTGCAAGCGAAGGGGAGAGTCCTCAATAGACACCAAACTGCTGACACCTAGGTCTTAGACTTCCAGGCTCCAAAATTATGAGAAAATAAATTTCCATTTAAGCCACCCAGTCTCTGGCCTTTCATTATAGCAACGCTAACAAACTAATACACCAAATCTGAGAAGTTAAAATCATTTCAGATCACATTATTTGGGGGGACTTTCCATTCAAGTAAGTCAACTTAGAGCATACAGGCTTTTCTCTTCGCTATTCCTTACCAATCACTGCCAAGTTGGAGGGAGGAAATAAAAGACAAATTGGTTTCTCTATATTAAAAGGTAAGGACCAAGATCAAGAGGCTCCCTTTGGATTCTTTCTTCTTCCTGGTATCTCTTGGCTCAAGTCTCGATAATTTCCATGGCAGAGGGGTAGCTTAAACAAGTTGGACCTTGAGAGTAACTTTATAAAACAATTAGTTAACTTTGTGATGTTATTCTAAAGTTGATAAAGTCCCTACAATTTGCAGAAAAAGTCAGGTGGAGCCAAGAGAAGTTGTTCTGTGCTACGACCTTAAGTAGAGTGTCTAAACAATCTAAGCCCAGAGATAAACGTATACACCTATGGTCAATTAATCTATGACAAAAGAGGCAAGAATATACAATGGAGAAAAGACAGTCTCTTCAATAATGGTGCTGGGAAAACTGCACAGCTACATGTAAAATGAAATTAGAACACTCCCTAACACCATACACAAAAATAAACTCCAAATGGATTAAAGACCTAAATATAAGACCAGATACTATAAACTCTTAGAGGAAAACATGGGAAGAACACTCTTTGACATAAATCACAGCAAGATCTTTTTTGACCCATCTCCTACAGCAATGAAAATAAAAACAAAAATAAACAAATGGGACCTAATGAAACTTAAACGCTTTTGCACAGCAAAGGAAACCATAAACAAGATGAAAAAACAACCCTCAGAATGGGAGAAAATATTTGCAAATGAAGCAATAGACAAGGGATTAATCTCCAAAATATACAAACAGCTCATGAAGCTCAATATCAAAAAAACAAACAACACAATCAAAAAATGGGCAGAAGACTAATTAGTCATTTCTCCATAGAAGACAGACAGATGGCCAAGAGGCACATGAAAAGATGCTCAACATCATTATTAGAGAAATGCAAATCAAAACTACAATGAGGTATCACCTCACACCAGCCAGAATGGCCATCATTTTAAAAAATCTACAAAAAATAAATGCTGGAGAGGGTGTGGAGAAAAGGGAACCCTCTTGCACTGTTGGTGGGAATGTAAATTGATACAGCCAGTATGGAGAACAGTATGGAGGTTCCTTAAAAAACTAAAAATAGAACTACCATATGACCCAGCAATCCCACTAGTGGGCATATACCCTGAGAAAACCATAATTCAAAAATACACATGCACCCCAATGTTCATTGCAGCACTATTTACAATAGTCAGCTCATGGAAGCAAACTAAATGCCCATCAACAGATGAATAGATAAAGAAGATGTGGTACATATATACAATGGAATATTACTCAGCCATCAAAAGGAATGAAACTGGGTCATTTGTAGAGATGTGGATGGACTTAGAGACTGTCATACAGAGTGAAGTCAGAAAGAGAAAAATATCACATATTAACACATATATGTGGAATCTAGAAAAATGGTACAAATGAACCTGTTTGCAAGGCAGAAATAGAGACACAGATGTAGAGAACAAACGTATGGACCCCAGGGGGGAAAGGGGGCGTAGAATGAATCGGGAGATTAGGATTGACATATATACACCAATATGTAAAAAATAGATAACTAATGAGAACCTGCTGTATAGCACAGGGAACTCTACTCACTGCTCTGTGGTGACCTAAATGGTAAGGAAATCTGAAAAAAGAGGGTATATATGTATACATATAGCTGATTCACTTCACTGTACAGCAGAAACTAACACAACATTGTAAAACAACTATCTCCAGTCTAAAAAAATATAGTAGAGTGTACATTTAAAAAAAAAAATCTAACAACCAAATGAGTTTGTGTCATTCATTGTTTTACAGTTATTCTAAGGGAAGTGAGTGGATAGGAGGACGATCATACTTATATGGAGATTTTAACTGAAAAGGCCATGAGATTTTTTTTTTTAAAAAAGGACAAAGCGAAGAGTAAAGGCGATGAAGCCCATTCCTGCCCTGGGAATGCAGGCATATTATTTCTGTGCTGAAAGTCTAGATGGAGGTAACTTATGGAGATAAAAGGCTTAAAAGTTACCTGCATCATCTCTAATCTCTACCAATTACCACAGAGGAATTCCTCTTCCCCTGGGGTATTTTAGTCCTAGGTTACTTATATTTGTTATCAGTGAATCACCTTTGTGCTGCAACACACACGATTGTCTCTGCATGATTCTTATCAGCCCAATTCCCACAAATATTAATTCAGAAAATTTTTTTTCTAAATTCTCATTCTTATGTCTTATATCAAAGTCAAGTCAAAAAGATCTTCAGGAAATGATGCACTCTGGATTCAAGTTTGCCCTCCAAACTTGAAGTAGGTGCAAATAGTCATGACGGTCTTGAGAAGTGACCAGTTCCAGATGCATTCTCTCTCCCAAAGGCAGTGTTATTCATGGCCACGGTGCAGGTATTTCTACCTCCACCAGCTCAGTGATGCACTGGTCAACTGCCAGGCTCACAGAGGCTATCATCACAGCTGCTGCTATCCTCAGCTCTTACTTCTGAGGGGCAGGAGGAGATGCAGGAAGTAGGGTGAAAGGAAAGAAATAATCCACGATGCATGACAGATGCACTGGAATTAAATAGCCTTTTATTAGTTACGCATGAATTTCATCCTTTCAGAAATCACGTGCACTACATGTTTTAGCTTTTAGGCGAAAAGAAAGCAAATGCTCACCAGCATCCAATTACTATGGCAACCTTTCTATCCCTCAGTTAGAAACTTGATTTAGGACTTTTTGTGCATTACTCCCAATGCTTAACATGTGTAGGGGACCTCCTGAGCAAGAATTTTCAATCTTGCTAGCCTAATTCACCTATCTCTCATATTACTTTAGTTCAGCAAACAACCAGTGTGCCTCTTATATATACCTTGGCTACGTTCTAGGACTCAAGGATGAGTATGGTAAGACCATGGCATGCTGACAGCCATGCCGTACACTTATCCCTAGAAACACACTGAAAAAGCGTCACTCTGTCCTTTTTCAAGAGTTCTCATAAGCCACTGTCATAAGCCATCTTTTCCCTCTCCTCTTCTTCTTTAGGGTGTGCATATTAAAAATTTCTAAGGATAGAGTCTATTTTAGTTGTTATATTTTAAATAATTATTATGAAGTACTGAATCACAAACAAGGCTCTCGTTAATACTTAGGAATAAACCTAGTCATGACACAGTTATGTGGAACATAGCATAAATAGTAAACTCATGCAAGAAAGAATGAAGTGAATAAACTAACGAATTGACAGACTCATGAATCATCTTTAGGTAGATCAATTCCTGGACACATGGCTCCTCCTATCTATATTGGTTCTTAGCTTCAATGTCAGAGAATGGTTAAGTCAGGGCTTATCCTTAAATTATGCAAGCTGGTGGATAACTGCATCTTCTTGGAGCCAATGAACCTCTTGCACAGACTTTAGGCTAACTTAGAAGGGTTGGAAGAAACCAGGATCTTTGGCTCTTTCTCCCCAGCCCCATTGCGCTACTCTGCCAAAGAGCAGAGTAAAGCATGCATTATCCTAAAACAATGAAAACCATGTGTTGCCTGTGATAACACAGTCTGAGAAATGCACTATGTTGGCATCTTTTGAAACACAGATGCAAAGTTGAAAAGGTAGCTATTATTTTAAGCTTGCTCTTAACAAGAAAAAAATCCTTTTGTTATAAAACACTGTAGTCACTCATTTGTTCATAATCATTACTCAGACTGTCTAGTACTGATAGAATAAAGACAACGCTCTCCGCCTACGTTTTTAAGGCCCTCATCAATCTGGCTCTCACCTGCGCTTCACCTTCTCTCACCTCACCTCCAACAGCTAATGGTTTCTCCTCCCTTGGCTAATGTACTAGCCTTGCTCAATTCTGCTGATACCATTCACTCTACCCAAAAAGTTTCCCCACTCCTCTGCACCTGTTCCTACAATAGCTATTCTCTGAGGATCACAAGAATTCTCGCCTCCCACTGATAGTTCACAGTGCTGTGTCCTGCTCAGCTCTGAGCTGTTATAGCCTCTCCACTCTCTGGATGGCTCTTTTGACAAACACATCATCCTGCCTTGAGACACTTCTTGTCTCAAAGGTGCATACAGTTATTTTTATTCTGAATGACTTAGCCTCTAAAATGTGTAGGTCCTGGTCTCCCAAACTAGTCTAAAGCTCTTTGAAATCAGACTTCATTATCCTCCACACAAATCAAACACAGCACTGCATCCTAGTGAAAAAAACATATAATATATATATATGATTCTGAGGTAGAAGGATTACATTTTCATACCCTGAACATTTCTTGGAGGCATCTTTAAAAGCACATTATTAAGGGTTGGTATAAAAGATATATAAGCATTTAGAAAAGAGGGATACTGTGGACATTTGGAGGAGAGAATACTGTTGATTTGGGTGTTTCACATGATATACAGGACTGTCCATTTGTAGGTGGATAAGTGATAAATTATATAAGGTGATGTGTTTCATATTTTATGGAAAGACATTTAATGAGGGAGGTACACAGAAATATTGTGAGTCCAGGAACAAATAAGTGTTAAAACAATTTAATTTTTAATCTTGAACTAATTAAAAACTACACCTGAATCCTGAAATAAGGAATTAGATATTTTCATCCTTTGAAGAATCATTGAAATGGAGGAGTCCGTAAGTCTTATATCCCATTGCTTTTGCTGCACTTATCTACACAACCCTGGATTTCTTCATGGGTATATGTATGACATTTTTATGGCTTTCCATTAAGATTATAAATCCCCTTAAGAACAATATCTGAAATCTCTTATTTCTTCAAAATATTATCAGAGTGATACACAGTAAATGTTCAGTAACTATTGACCTTGGTCAAGTGATTAAACCATGAAATCTGAGTTTCACTATTTTAAAAATAAATGATCATATGTAGCTTGCATTGTCATTCAGACAGCAAGCATCGCCTTAATGATAACGTATCTGGCACAGAACTGATACTCAAAAAGTATCCGTGGAAAGTAAGATGAGAGGCAAAGTGGAGGAAAGGAAAGAGAGGATGACATGCTCTGTAGTTTATGGTACAAGATATAAACTGTACGTTACTGCTATTAAGGGTAATATGTTACCTGATATAGATACTACAGAGTCCATAACA
Source organism: Balaenoptera musculus (assembly GCF_009873245.2). Lineage (NCBI taxonomy): Eukaryota > Metazoa > Chordata > Mammalia > Artiodactyla > Balaenopteridae > Balaenoptera > Balaenoptera musculus. Next base: position 136,815,127 of record NC_045786.1, on the reverse strand, counting down.
TTTCCAGAGTCAAGAGGTAAAATCCTCCTACTTTCTGCTTTCCGTTTTTATTCGGCTAATCTTCATCAAAATACATAGTATCAGCTCCGCCCACCCGTCTACTTAAATATCAGCAAAGCTGTTTTCCTTTTACCTCTCGTAGCAGAAACATTATTCAAAGTAACCATATTTTACTACTAGCAAAAAGAACATTTAACAAATAACATTTTTCATTAGGAAAAAAATCAACAACAAAAATGCCAAATTGCTGAATAGCTGATGTAAAGTATTAGAAGCCAAAAACATGCTGAAAATTTGTAACTATGCCCAGAGCTACATTTAAGCAAAAGAATCATTACTTCTACTTTGAAGCAAAAAGCTTCTAAATCAGCAAAGCAAAGAAAGTCAGCTGAATCTTCTCTGAATTATTTGGCAAACAGCACATTTAGTAATATTTTGTACAAATAGTGCCACTTTTCTAAGGTGCTCAAAATATTTTGCAAACAACCAGTTTCAGAACATTATGATTAAATAAATAGTAGTGTTCGTACCTTTCGATAGGAATAAAACACCACGCCTATAGTAATCAAATTGTGTAGCAAGCCAGCCAGAGCCTTCCTCATCCTTAACCTCCCCCTCTACCCTCCTATATGTCTGCCTGTTTCCAGATCCTGGGCTGAAATAGAAACTGATTTCCCAACCTGGGACTCCTCATGAAAGGTAAAAGAGCAAACCTAGGCATCTCTGGCTGTCACTCAGGAATAGATGGATTCAAAAGGTGAGCCTAAGGACATTTTCAGCTGGAGCAAGCTACAGCTGGCTTTTTAGATAGCAATTATTCACTGATAACTGTTGTGTTTGCAAATAACTACTGCTTCCAGGGACACCCATAATTCTTTAGACTTTCCAGGTCTCAGGGGAAATGACTGGCAATCTCTTTTCCATGATATGGTAAAAAAAAGAACTCTTAAAAGTTCATTCAAAATTGAATCTTGACAGCAAAGGAGCATATGAAAAGATGCCCTACATCATATGTCATCAGGAAAATGCAAATTTTAAAAACGAGATACCACTACACACCAACTAGAATGGCCAAAATCCGGCATACGGACACCACCAGATGCTGGTGAGGATGCCGAATGACAGGAACTCTCATACAACATTGGTGAGAGTGCAAAATGGTATGACCACTTTGGAAGAAAGTTCGGCAGTTTCCTACAAAATTAAACATATGCTGACAATATGATCCAGCAATCCCGCTCCTTGGTATTTACCTAAATGAGCTGAAAACTGTGTCCACACAAAAACCTGCACACAGATGTTTATAGCAGCTTTGATCAAAATTGTCAAAAACCTGAAAGCAACCAAGACATCCTTCAGTAGGTGAATGGATAAATAATCTATGGTACATCCAGACAGTAGCACAATAGCACTATTATTCAGCACTAAAAAGTAATGCACTATCAAGCTATTAAAAGATATGGAGGAGATTTAAATGTACATTACTAATTGAAAGAAGTCAATCTTAAAAAGCTACATACTGTATGATTCCAAATACATGGCATTCTGAAAAAGGCAAAACTATGAAGACTATAAAAAGATCAGTGACTGCCAGGAGTTGGGGAGAGAAGAATGAATAGGTAGAGAACACAGGACTTGTAGGGCAGTGAAACTACTCTATATGACATTATAATGATAGATACTGTCGTTATAAATTTGTCTCAACCCATACAGTGTATAACACCAGGAGTGAACCCTAATGTAAATGAGGTAGTCTGGATGATAATGATGTGTCAATGTAGGTTCATTATAACAAATGTACCACTCTGGCGAGTGATGTGGATAATGGGGAAGGCTATGTGTGTGGAGTGGGCAAGAGAGAACTGGGAAATCTCTGTATCTTCCTCTCAATTGGGCCATGAACCTAATATTGCCCTGAAAACAAATTCCATTAAAAAATTAATCCTCAACCATGCCCACCATCTTCATAGTAGCCACTGACGACAGTGGCTATGGAAGACAGCGGCCCCTTCCCCTGCAAACACCCACAGGGGTGCTTGTTCCTGGTTACTCCAGGAGTCTCACCTATGATCCCATAGGAGCCCACTGTAGCTCACTCTTTCAAGTCTTTCTTAGGGCTGCTCTTTCCTAGTGCTCCCTGGAAGAAGACCCATGATGCTTACCACCTGATACCCCTCAACCAGATCCCTTCAGTATCCCACCCACCCAAAGCTCATGGAATCAAAACTATGTGTGTGATCCGGCTAATGAGGGATACAAGAGTCAGTGTTGACATTGCTACCGCTGCCTTCCCGCACTCTGGCTATTCCCTAGCTCCTGTTATCCTTCACACTTTTTTAGTATTTGTATTTAGTATTTCTCGTATTTTTTTTTTTTTGTATTTTAGAACTTTAGTATTTGATGAATGGACTCAAGATTATAAGATCCTGCATCTAAAGTTCTGCTACCTGTAAATTTAAGATGAATTTATAAGTATAGATGACTCCATTATAAATGGAAGGGGTCAGTTAATTTACGAGGCATGGAGATTAGTCCAATTTCCAAATTAGCTAACTTTCAGACTTTTATTCTTACAATAAGCAAGCTAGTACTCTAGGTTAGGTCTATTTTAGGATGTGGGTAAGAGGTGGCTAAACTGTAGTTCCCAAAACCTAACCCTTATCTCTCAGCCTCACTCTGCATAGGAAATTTTCCAATTGCATTTCTAATATTAGAAATATTTAAATTTGGTGTAATATCTGGTGCTTATCTTCCTCTTGCACAGCTACATTGTTTCAGAACTAGCTATCTGTGAGTCTCTTTCTTTCTGTGGCTCTCTCCTCTCCCTCTTGACTAAGAACTCCCAAAGGCAAACACTGTGTGTTATTCTCCAAAGGTCCAGGGCAATGCCTAGCACACGGTGAACGCTCAGTTGATACTGTGGACAGACCCACTCAATGTGTGTAAAAAATTAAAAGAATGCATAGCATGTTCAGTAACATATTCACTAAACATATGTCAACTCTGTATTTTATTTTTCTCTATGTGTGTGCTTTTCAATTACTGCCAAAACATTTTGAACACATATAGAGAATCAATGTAGATAACAGTGAATGGAGGTACTGTCAATGTGGGTTTGGCAGGGATCTTAGCAGAGCTTCCTCTTGAAATACTTCTCTGAAATCCAAGTGAAGAGAAAGGCAGGGCATGGGCTAAATTGTCTCCCCTCTCCACCCCAAAAATTAATATGTTGAAGTCCAAACCCCCCGTACCTCATGATGTGATAGTATTTGGAAATAGGGCCTTTAAAGAGGTAATTAAGTTAAAATGAGGTGATTAGAATTGCCCTGATCCCACATGACTGGTATCCTTATAAGAAGGGAAAATTTGGACACAGATAATGGACAGAGGGAATACTATGTGAAGAGACAGGGAGAAGACAGCCGTATACATGCCAAGGAGAGAGGCCTCAGAAGGAACCAACATTTCTGACACCTTGATCTTGGACTTCTAGTCTTCAGAACTTTGAGTAAATAGATTTCTGTGGCTTAAGCCATCTACTCTGTGATACTTTGTTATGGCAGCCCAAGCAAACTTATATAGAAGTGCATGTCTGCTTTAGAAGGCATTGGCGCTTCATGCAACAAAGCATATTTCATATAAAGAAGATGTGAAAGAAACTAGCATGATTGCCTACTATATGCCTGAGTACAGTGCTAGGTCTTTCACAAGAATCACCCTTTAAGCTCTTCTCAACCCCTATAATGTGGCATTATTAACCCTGTTTTTAAATAAGTGAGCTTCAGAGATTAAGAAGCTTTCTAAGGATACTTGATTAATTTATTTCAGAAACAGAGTTTCCAGACATGTCTATCTGATTTCAAAGTCAATGTTCTTTTACAGTGCTATGAACCCTATAGGCTAGACGATCTCTGAAGCTGAGGGCCTGGAAGAAAGATAACTCCTGTGTACACAGGCAGAAGAGCATCTCCATGCATGCTCTGGAGGTAGAAAGCATGTAGCTTCATATTTTTAATCACATTTTAAAAAATATAGTATTTGTCAATACAAAATGCTGAGAAGAATCCAAAATTTACCTTGCATCAACTGAGCTGTTATTTTGAGTGGAGGGCAAGCACTCAAGGCCAGAACTAGAATAAACTAAAAGCAAGCACAAACACCACTGCTGTGAAGTTCAGGTTAGCGGGAATTTTCTTAACAAAAGAAGAGTCCACTATCTGACCTGACATGGAGATTAGGTTATACGTGGAATACATGAGATCTAAGTCTGTTCCTACTATAATCTGTGAGTTAAAAAGCAATGGAGGCCCTGCTATATTTCTGTCCAAATTAAACTTTTTCTGTTATTTGTTATGTATTGGTTACACATGCACACACACACACGTGTTAGTGTTTACTGAAATATTTAATATTTGTCCAGGAGTGATTTTGCCTCCCCCAGGGGACATGTGGCAATATCTGGAAACACGTTTAGTTGTCACACATGAGAACTGGTGCTAATAGGATCTAGTCGGAAGGGACCAGCGATGCTTCTAAACATCCTCCAATGTACTGAACAGCCCCCAGCTCCACCCCACAACAGAGGATTGCCCAGTCCAAAATGTCAATAACGCTGACGGCTCCTGCATAAGAATTCACGCAAATTTATTGTCTGTGCCAGCTTACTTTGTAATACATTAGTCTTAGTGATATATTGGTTTTGAATCTATGTAATGTATGTGATAGGGAAGTCATTAAATGTGTTTACATAACTTGGCTTGCTTCTTTTTAAAATTAACCATATTATTTCTGCAATGCATTACCAGTATTTTTTTTTTTTATAGAATCACGTATATGGTATGAAACTTCATTTTCCAGTTAACATATTATGTTTTGTTGCCTGTTGTTACCTAATACATCGTGAATACATTTCTTTTTAATTATATGAATTTATACTTTTTTTCAGAATTAGTAGACTAGTAATATCCAGAAGATCATAATATCATGTCCAGAACATATGATTTTTCACCTGGACTGCAGTATAAAGTATAATATATAAACAAATAATATATTTCCCATAAAATATATTTATATGACCATATCATGGAATTTAATTCTTTTTTCAAAATTATTTATCTTTGGAAAATTGAGATGTATCTTTTACAACTTTGTGTCATATATATAGTATGAAAAGTGACAGTAGGGAATTTAAAATTAAAGTTAAAAATTAAGTTAAAAGTTCATTTAAATTCTCCATCCATTCCATTTGTACATATTAGATTTGCACAGATTAGGTTCAATTCAGCAAACATTTACTGAGCACTGGAAAAATAATGATGACTAAGACAGAACTGCTAGCTGTGAAGAGCTCACTTCTGGCCAAAGAGAAACAGGACAGCAAAACATTTTTCCTTGTGGTTGGAATTGCAACACAGTATAAAATAAAGTTTCCTTGTTTATATTTCTTTCATCCCCCCTTCCTGCAGTGTCCATCAACCATCCTGTTTCCACATAGTCTTAATGATTGCCAATTTTAATAATTTTAACATTATGTTGAGTCAAGATCCATAATTTGCTAAAACAAATTTTGGATCGTTTAGGACATTTTGATTCTTTCCAATTGCCCTCTATAGATAACACTGCAATGGATATTTCAAGTATGTAGATATTATTTCTCTTTTAGAATATTTCCTTAAAATAAATTTCAGAGGAGTAGAATTGCTAAGTCGAAATAGTGTGAAAATATTTTTGACTCTATAAGTACATTATTTTGTTACTTATAAAACTATTGTGCCAACTTCCTTTGCAACTAGAGTATAGTGGTGAAAACAAGTCATTGCATACTTTCCAGCACTGAGTTTTATTTATGAAAAAAGTTTTTGTTATTGAATGAGATTTTAAATGTACCTTAAATTCTATTTACATTTTAGGTCTCTGATTATTGGTATGCGAGAAATCTTCCTATATTCTAATTTGCTTTTTTTTTTTTTTTTCTGAAAATGAATGTGTATGTCCTATGCTGAATTATCTGAGTCCTAAGATTTTTTTCACAAAGTTAAACATAGAATTATTATTTATTAATCAAACAGTCATATCCCTTGGCTTAAATATTCTTAAAAGATTGCTGTACTTATGGTACATTTACCAGGTTTTGAACTACCAAAAGAAACAAATCCTGAGAATATTCAATACTTTCCACAAAGAACCTAGATTTGAAGGGAAAAAATTTTAATAGCTATGACAACAAAAGCAGTTAATACCAGTTATCCACGTACCAAAGAGGCATGGTTTGGTTTCAAAATGATTGTAGTAGCCAAGTTTAAAGTAAATAGGAAAAAAAAAAAAACATAGCCATCTGTTATGAAATTTCTTTATTCTTGCCTTTTCTTCCTTTCTACCTTCTCTGGGTGAGTGGTTTAAGGGGATTAATGCAAACATCTGAACATGCTGTTTTCCACTAAACTCACTTGGTCTTTTCTTCTCAAGTCCTTGACCCAGATAAAGAAAGATATGATTTCCAAATTCAATGGAAGCTGAATTTCATTGGAGGGGAAAAATGCTACCTCAGCTCAAAGTCTGATTTCTCTGCTGTCTTACAGTTGTAATTGAAAAATAGAACTTCACTTAAAAATACCTCCTTTTGTTTACCCAGGCCTCATGGAATCATCATGTGGGAAGAAACCTTGAGAAGTCTTTCGACATTGCAGACCACATATTCTGAACCAAAACTCCAAACAAATAGCCTAACAAAAGACTCTTTTCCTTATTTGCCAATGTATTTATAACGATCGTATAAGTGTTTAAAAGGTCATATGAATTTATACACAAAATCAATTGCCTAAGTCTTGCTCATCTCCCCTTGGTCCAGGTATCAACAGGACTGATGTGCTGCCCCCTCCTAGTTCTGTGTTTTCAGCCCTTCTCACTCTAATTGAGTCAGTTTGTTCAAGTGCCTCATAAGCATTTCTCCAAACACATCCCACAGGTATTTCAAACTCAACACCTCCAAAATTGAAATCACCTTTGTTCCCAAACCAGTTCCTCCAAGTCTCATGCTCTCGCCATGAACAATACAGCATCATTCACTACCCAAGCCAGAAACCGTAGAATCTTCATAGCCCACCCCCTACTCTCTCCCTGACTCAGTCACTGAATCTTGTCAAGTCTATCTGCAAAGAATAAAAATCTCTCATGTGCATTTCCTTCTCTTCATCCTCACCACTGCTGCCTTAGTGCACATCCTTTCAACTTCCTGGGCAAATTATTGAAATCACCTCTTTGTTTGTCTCCCTGCCACCAATATTCATCACCATCCACCTGCCCTCCACACTGTCCTCCTCATCTCTGTCAGAGGTCTTCAGAAAATACAAATTTCATCACGTAACATATGACCACCACTCCTTCTCTGTGATCTTATATTAAAGATCAGAGTTTTCTGCTGTAACTGAGATAGTCATGAATAAAACTCATATTCCCAACAGGGCAAAATGAGAAATTCTGAATTGTTTTAAAGGAAAGTTGCCAGGCTGATTTTTTTCCCCAACACAGGATTTCTAGGCTTGAAAAAATCCCAAACAGCTTTGTGATATTGCTTGTATTGACCCCTGCCCCCCACTCCATCCTCCAATCTCACTTCAGAAAGTCTTATGTTGAAAATACAGATTGTGAGCCCAATGTTGGAACAGACAGAAGCAAGGAGATGTGCAGACATCAAACAGCTACAATGTGGAATTGTTCAGCTAAAGAAGCTGACAGACCCTTAAAGACAGTCCTCCTAAACTGATATCAATAATATTCAATGATTCTTTCTCCTTTGAGGTGCTCTGAGCTTTTTACAAGAATCAACTCTGAATATACAAACAGAAATCACAGAAAGAGTAAACAAAAGAAATATCTTTTTTTGTCCCTTTCTCACAAAGACAATTCCTTAGGTATCAAAACCAGGGGATGAGAAGGATTACTTTATTTATATATGCATAAATTCTCTCAGTGGTATTTTTGAACTATAATGAGCCAGGAAGTGTGCTATGGGAACACACTGGTGCCAGAGAAAGCACCTCATTTTTCTAGCAGTCTCTGAGGGCAGAGGCTACACCCATCAGGAGGACTGATGCCAAGGCAGTATTCAATATATGTTGAATATTAGAGGAAAATAGTTGCAAAGTGATAAGATAATGGTGAAAAAAGAGGCATTTAACAAGTGCTATAGAGGTGGGGGACTGATTGCATTTGGCCCGGTGAGTGAGCTGGTGTCAGGAAAGATGTTTTGACAGAATGTTTTAGACAGGGCTCTCTGAATTACAAGACAGCTTGTGCTATTCTCATTTCTGGAAATGTCCTTTCCAATTTCACTACATACCTACTGAACTCTTACTCATCATTCCAGATACAGATTAAATCTCAGCTCCTCAGTGAAGCCGCTCCCAGCTGTCACATCAGAATCTTCTTACTCCAGATTTCTGGAGTGTTTTATTTATACCCATACTTACATCCACATTCTCATACTATGTCCTTATCACACATTAATGTCCTCTAGTTTATTTATTTTGTTGAACCACTTATATAGCCCTTACTATGTGCCAGGCAGTATCTTAATGGCTCTGCAATATTGTTTCACTTAATCCTCACAGAAAGCCTATGTGTAGTTTTACTATTATTCCCCACTTCACTGAAGCCCAGATTTCTAGAATTCTGTCTTGCACTACAGGGCAAGGTCCCTGGGAGAAGAAAATGCACTTTCTCCATCCTTATAACCTCAGCTTGTAGAACATGACGTAGCAAATTGTAGACTTTCAATTTGATAAACACAAATACGTACATATTGTTGAATAAAGAATGTTTGGCAGAGACGCCTGTTCAGATCAAAGAGACACTACTCATTTAGGAGATATTTAGTTGAATTCGCTTTCATGTAACCTCCCCTTAACAACTAAAATGTTTAGTGAATTATATTCTTAGGGGGAAAAGCATAAAAATGATAGTCAGTGACTTAAGTATTGTTCCGAAGCCCAAGGAAATCTCATCAAGACCTGGTTAACCCATTTATTTCAGAAAGACAAATCTCACATCACGGCAAAAAAAAAAAAGGAAAAGGAAGAGTTAGTACTTGCAAATTTTTTGTAAGAAATCTCAGTTCAAATCTGTGCCAGCCCACTGTTTAATATGCTCCCCAAGAACAAAGGAGATCTGCAGTTAAAGCTGCTGAAGGTGAGACCAACACACGTCCTCATTGCCAACTGCATTTCCTTCAGGGAGTTGCATAGAAAGACCCAGAGCATAGGAGCAGGGGTGACTGTGGGCAAACCCTCCTTACCCACCCAACTCCCAGCATTTGGAGGGGCAAGATCTGCTCAAATGTGAAAAGGAAGGTAATGCACAGATGGTGGCAGAGACCTCAAAGACGTGTGGAACAGTATGAATGGTGTACACTGTCTGAACAAGAGTAAAATGTCATTAGGTACAAACTGACTAGCCTCTAGGTCTCTGGTCCTCCTGAAACTTCCATGTCACTGGTTATTTTTAAGCACTGAAAAGTAAGTCTGGCCTAGAAAATGGAGGAACTCCGATTTTGGAAAATGCCAAAAGGACACCACCTCTCCTTCGGTGATTACAACTTCATTCATTTGAGGCAAGTCCCCATTTTAAAATGTCAACACCCCAAAAGGAGGTAAACCTTAAGTCCTTATAAGCTAACTCGTGGTTTATCCAATAATTCCCTGTCAGAGACTAGTTCACCCACAGGTAAAGACAAGAAAAGGATCCAGACTGGCGCCAGGGGAAAGGAGAGCAGTCCTAGGAGAGGAAAAAACACAACCACTGTAAGAGTGAGGAAGGCCCGAAAGGCCCACATTATGTTCTTCCCAGTTTTCCCAGGCTGGCTGTGTCACCAGGACAGGGCAGATCTGCAGGTGTATCCAGGGCATTAGAAATAATAAGCAGTTTCTACTCAGGAAGCATTTTTAGCAGGAGAGAGAAATACTGCTTTACCAGTCCATGTCTAGTTCAAAAAAAAAAATTTTTTTTTGATTTGAGTCAGTGGTGTCAAAGGCTACCAGGCCAGCACCCATGACACCTGGAGAAATAAACAGCCAGGAGAAGGCACAATCCTCTGGTATGAGGCTGACCAGCTGTGCATGGCTAGACAGAACTCAGGCCTGAAATTACTCAGAACTGGTTGGTGACTCAGTGTCCTACTCTGACCCCACAGAAAAGACAAGCCATGTTGCTGCTCCCTGCACACCCTGACTGGAAATGTTTCACAAATAGCATGAGTAAGTCATTGAGATGCTCTTGATGGTTTATCTCCTACTCACACAGTATCTGGAGACAATAAATGTCAAAGGCCTGTATTTCTCCCACATCCTAATCATCCAACTAGAGGATGAAAGCTACCCAGTAACCAGAACTTTCAAAACGACCAAGCATGGGTTTGGGCTCCAGTGCACAAGAGGTGCAAGAGGCTTTCGGTTTAGCTGAAAATGAAGAGAAGCTGAGGGATCCAGGACACAGATGGTGCAGGGGAAAGGAAAAAAAAACAAAGTTCTAAGTTCTTCCCTTTGCACTCAGGCCAACAGCCTGGGCTGCCCTGAACTGTTTCACAGGTTGTGTCTGCACAAGGATATCCAGTCCAAGTGAGCTTGAGTGAGCACTCACCTCCTTGCTGCAAACCAAGCAATTGGGCAGAATTGTGCCAGCTCCAGAAAGGGTACCATTTTCTAGTTGGGCTGCCCAAAATGGGTGCCTTTGTAAAATAACTGGCCCACCCAGCAGGAGTACCTTTATCTCAGTAGACACAAAAACACCTTATATCTAAGCAGAAGTCATGCCAAGTCCAGTTTAATTGGGCGTGAGCCGTAGCAAAATAGAGAGCTGAGGGTTCTCTTCTTCCTGCCTACAGACCCTGCACTCAACTTTGAGTCTCTGCTTTGATCTCACAACAGAGGGGTCATTATCTCAAGGAGACCAACAAAGAGAGGCCCAGAATTCTAGTCAATGTCCCAGAGGCATGGATGAGTTTAAGTAGCTCCAGAGACCCTACATGCAGAAGGATGAGAAAGTACCCATGCTGCATTTCCAAGAAGCCAGGAAAGAGAAAGCGGGAAGCAGATGTTGTGCATACTTCTGAACACATGTTCAGTTGAGAGGCAGACTGGGGTGAGAATTTGGTTGGAAAGAGCAAAGTGATGGCACCACCTCGGAGAAGGTCATGTTCTTTTGTCACGTGTTGGGAAGTGAGAAGTGGAAGGGAAGTTGAAAGAACCTACATGTTGAGTAATGGGAGTGCATTCAAGGATTAGATGATTTCTGCCCAATTCTTAGGTTTCCCCAGGGCTGGATGCAACCTTCCTATTTGCTTGTGATCTCCAGGTCCACATCTGAGCTCTTTGTCTTGCATCCTCTTTAAAAACCAGAATTATCCTGCTTGGGGGTTTCTTTGTGAACTCATAGATTCATCTTCTCATGAGCCTGGGGCTACCCTCACCTGGTAGGAGGTGGCCCTATGTGGTTTCTCCTCCTTGCTGAATTCAGCCCCTAAGCTCCCAGCTGGCATGAGAGAGATGCAGAGGAGTCAAGCCCCTTAGAAGCTCCCCTCACCTGGGATGAGTCTCATTGATTGGTCCTGTGAGCTGGCTCCACTGGGAGGAAGGAGCCTTTATGGCCTGACACAGTTAAGGCTCTGGAAGTGAAGAACATCCTTTGCCAGCCTCAGGCATCAGCCAGCTTGCCTGTGAATTTTGCATTTTAAGCACCTCAGATCTCAGCTTAATGAAGAGCATCCCTGCTCCCAGAGCGAGCTGGTGACAGAAAAGCCAGCAACCAAAAAAAACAAAAAACAAAAGCACAGCCTGGCTCAGCAAGCTGAGTTCCATTCCTTCAAGCCAGCATTTAGGAGAAGCTGCTCCTGGCCAGCAGGGCACAAGTGCTACTGGGGGGAGTGGGACAGGGCAAGAGGACCAGGCAGGGGCCCCGAGGCCACAGCTTGGTCAGAGACCGGAGACACAGGCAAGAAGCTAGAGGGCAGCTTTATGACAACCTAGCACCAGTGTGCAACAGGCAGCCTCTTCACAAATGCACAGGATCGCAGGTAAAGGGGGCCCAGCAGGGCAGCTGGTCCTAAAAGTAAGTGTGGAGTTACTGAGACAATGAAATGCGATGGTGTCTGGAAAGTGCTGAGCGAAGACCTGACATGTTCAGTAATTAGTAGCTACCACAGGTATTACGATGTGGCCCTTGGCCTCACCCCACTCAGTTCCAGGGCTGCCAACAAATACTTCCAGGAAGGACTGTGCTGGCAAGTCCTAGCGAGGCCAGCAAGAGCTTGCCTTCTCCCCTGCTGGGGTGAGGCGGACTCAGCCCCTTCCCTCCTGGAAAAGCTAAGCCCAAACTGGTAGAAATGGCTAAGCTGAGCCTCCGTCAATCTGTGCCTTCCTGACAGCTGACTCTTCAGAGCTCTTAGATGCAAAGCGCCCACCTGAAAGCTACCTGGTTAAGAGCCACAGTGCATCTTCCTCTCTCCTGCAGCCTCTCTCCGACCCATGCAAGCGGATATGCCTTCAGAGTACACTTTTCTCAGTTAATGACAGGACATTTTTGCTTAACAGGGATGAAGCCGACTCATCTGGAGCTACGAGATAGGAGGACAGAGGGAGGAGGAGAGAGGGAGGAGGAGAAAGAGGAGCTAGCGCTTCACTGGAGAGGCTGCACAGCAAGGCAGGTGATGACGGTGCCCATTAGAGTCAGCCTGCCTGGACCTGAGCCCCAGCCTTGCCTCTCTCTAACCACGTGGCTTCCAGCAATTGTTAACCTCATTTGCCCAATGAGAATAACAACATTATATACCATAGGGTTTTGTATTAAAAGAGCTAAGATATGTAAAGTACTTAAAAGCAGTAGCATAGTTTCTCTCCATATATATTAATCTCTACCATCATTAGAAATTATTAGTCCATGGGGACTTCCCTGGTGACACAGTGGTTGAGAATCTGCCTGCTAATGCAGGGGACGCGGGTTCGAGCTCTGGTCTGGGAAGATCCCACATGCCGCGGAGCAACTGGGCCCGTGAGCCACAACTACTGATCCTGCGCGTCTGGAGCCTGTGCTCCACAACAAGAGAGGCCGCGATAGTGAGAGGCCCGCGCACCGCGATGAAGAGTGGCCCCCACTTGCCGCAACTAGAGAAAGCCCTCGCACAGAAACGAAGACCCAACACAGCCAAATAAATAAATAAATAAATAAAAATTAAAGTTAATGGGTTATTAAAAACAAACAAAAAAAGAAATTATTAGTCCATAACAACACTGAAGTAGATGCCATGATTATCCTCATTTTTCAGATGAGGACACCGAGGCACTGAGCCCAAGTCGCACAGTTAGTAAATGGCGGGCCTGGGAATTGAACCCAGAGTCTGCGATGCCCACTGAGCAACAGGGTCCCCTAAGTGCTACCCTTTACAACTGGGGTGAAGGGGTTCTTGTTCAACATCACATTAAATAAAGGATTACTCTTGAGGTACCAAGAGTTTATACAAACTTATTTCCTAGTCACAAACTCTACCCATGTAAACCAAGCCATTTTCACCAGCGCTCACCCTCTTGGCCCACAGGCCTGCTATCTCCTTTCTGAGTCTGCATATTAAAGTGCAAGTCTTAGTCCCCCACCCCAAATATAACTTCAGACTTTCTGGAGTGGAGCTTAGGAATCTTCATTTTTGACCAACACCCCCCATGTATACACATCCCTCCCCATCATCACCCTCCTTGCTGTAGTTCTCCAGCACTATAAACCTGGAGCTATGGTTGCAGGTTTTATCTACCCAGTTTTGTTTTGTTTTTCACACATCCTTAATAGGCACCTGAAATGTTCCCAACAGATTTCAGAACATCAAATTCAAAACCTAAAAAAACAAGGAAAAAAATAAAAATAAAAAACACAGAGCACTACTTGTCTTTTACAAATAACACACGTAACTCAAGTAAAAGCACAGAATCTGTGGAAGGTGTAGGTTGAAGGAAGTCCCATCGCTACCATTTATCCAGATGGTTTCCATTAGGAAAGAAAATATTAACTTCATAATTATCCCCACAACTCCAGGTCTGCAGTGGTTGTTTTAATCACTTGTTTAGGATGGAAAAATTAACACTTTTCAGGAAAGCAAAGAACTTATCCTTGTCCTAAGAGGTGCTGTCGTGGTGACCTGTGATCTGGAGGTCAGCTGTTCAAAGTACTGTGAACACACCTGCCAGATGCAAATTCCTCCTTCCTCCTTCATTGGAATGTCACTGCAGAGAGCTTGTTTTTATTCCTAGGACACACTATTCCAAACAAAATGTGTTGTCTAAATTGCTTGAAAAGCATAGAGACTAGGTGACCCATGAACTACCCAGTCTCATGACCTCCCACAAAAGCTCACAATCCAGCCATGCAACTGGACTCTGTGATATTCAATGACCATGTGTCAAGGGAACAGTCTTGTTTTAATAACACAGCAAAAAGTAATAATAACAAGCATTCACGGAGCACTTAATTCCTAACCTTAATTCCTGTGCGCACTGCTTTTCGTAATTAACTGATACAGTGAAAAGAACCAGGAAGAAGGGGAAAGCTGCTCACCTTTGAAAAAATGACAATGAGTTCACAGCAAATTTGTCCTGGTGAAATGTATAGTATGCAATTTACCAGTTGTCATGGCTCTTCCCCTTGGTGTCTCATAAGCTGCTCCTGGCCCCCAACCACCTTGATCGTGACACCCCTCCAGCTGCTCTGCCAGATGCTCTTTGCTGGTCAACTGGAAGATACATGAACAGATAATACCTTCGGTCTGCTGGAAGCTCTCTGTGGGATATTCTTCCAACACAGCACGTATGGGATTTTAGTCAAGGGTAGGGGGGCAGGGAGAGGGTGGTGGAATTACTTCAAGTTGCAAATGAAGAGAAGCAGTATGTGCAGCTGGCCATCTCCAATTAAAAACCAGCTCCTTGGTTAGCAGCGATCTGAACCTGCAGCATTTGGATGGTTTTTCCCCTGAGCTATTAGGATATTCATTAGTTCAAATCAAAGTCTATAAGCAAGCTGCTAATAAAGAGTGATTTTTGCTTCTCTACCAACATGATTGCGGAGCATTTTTGGCTTATTATCTTGTTTAATTGTCTAAGGAAACTAATTGTTTTGGCTCATTTGTTGAAATTTATAACACTTGGACCCTTTTCTTTGCTGGCAGAGCAGACCAGAACATTTTGGCATTGAAGAATGTGTATTTGATCTATGAAGTATATAGTCTTTTAAATATGTATTTTCACTATGGTGGAAAATTTATTTCTTCAGAGACTCATTAGTTTAAAGTGGAATGTCCTTTGGATGGGAATCAATAAAATATTTATTCTGTAAGAAGAGATGTCTTTGTATATAGGGACAGAGGGAAAGGAGGCATCCAACTCATTGGATAAGGAATCTACTTTGTCCCAGAAATAGATTCTTCATAAACAATACTGTGGTGGTGGTAATAATAGTAATAATAATAATAATGGAGGGGGAGGGGGAGAGGGAGGGGGAGGGGGAGAGGGAGGGGAGGAAGAGGAAAGGAAGAAGGGGGAGGAGGAGAAGGAGGAGGGGGAGGAGGAGGAGGAGGAAAGAGAAATAAAGAAACAAGCGAAGTGGACTTTCCAGTCCCTCAGACCTGGGTTCAAATTAAATTCTGCTACTACAGCTCTGAACTTCACTTTTCTTATCTGTAAAATAGTTACTACTTCACCAGGTTGTCGAAAGAATTAAATGTGCTAATGTATATGAGGCTTCTGACCCATAACAGATATCTTACAAAATTAGTTCTTGCTAGAACTATGGTTTCCAGGTAAAATACAAGACACCAAGTCTGTTAGTTTCCTGTTGCTGCTGTAACAAATTACCACAAACTTAATGACTTGAAACAATGCAAATACATTCTCATAATTCTGGAGGTTACAAGTCTAAAATGGAACTGCAGGGTGGTGTTTCTTCTGGAAACTCTAGGGGAGAATCTGTTTCCTTGCCTTCTCTAGCTGCTAGAGGCCACCTAAATTCCTTGACTCACAGCCTCTTCCTCCATTTTTAAAACCAACCACATAGTATCTTTGCTACTCTTTGACCCCTGATTCCATTCTTACATTATCTCCCTTGTAAGGACCCTTGTGATTATCTAGTCCACTCAGATAATTCAAGAAAATCTCATTTCAAGACTCTTAACTTATTCATATCTGCAAAGTCCTTTCTGCCATATAACGTAACATATTCACGTACCCTGGGGCTTCAGACTTGGCAAACTTTGGAGGCCACTGGTCAACCTACTGCAATCCACCCTCTGGCCTCCAGAGAGTCACATCCATCTCTGATGCAAAATACATTCACCTAATCCTGACATCTCGAAAAGCCTCAGTCCTTTACAGCATCAATGCAATTTCAAAATCTCATCTAAATATCAACAACTCAAAAGTCTTAAATCTCATTCTTTAAATCATGTTTGGGTCATAACTCTCAGTATGATTCATCTGAGGCAAAATTTCCTCTATATTTGGACCTGTGAAAATAAAAAACAAGTTATATGATCCTAAAATACAATGGTGGGGCAGATATAAGATAAGCGTTATAGTCATTTCCATTCAAAAATAGAGGTGCGGGATGGAACAAAGAAAAGAGTCACTGGTTCCAAGCAATATTGAGATCCAACTGGGAAAAATTCATTAGGTTTCAAGGCCTGGGACTAATCCTTTGTGATTCACAGCTCTGCCCTCTGGGCCCTCACTTCCATCCTCTGGGCCTGAGGCTCTGCCCTCAGCTTCACTGTCTGGGTCATGCTTTTCCATGAAGTAGAGTAGGTATTTGCAGCTGAGTAATTTTTAAGCCTATTTCCTGCATGTAGAATTTTTGGAGTCTGACTGCTTTCTTTCATTTCCTCTTGTAATCCAAGCTGGCAGTATTTCTGATGATATAACATCCTCAAGAACATTATGAGTCTCCCATAAATGCCTAAGGGATTCATTCCATTAGACAAAAGCCTCCTCCAGAGAGCCTTCCAAATAATCTCATCTCTATTTTTGACTTCTCCTGAGATGGCTGAAGGGATCCATGGGTCACATGCATAATCTTTTCAAAGGGACCTCTACTGATTGAATACTTGGACCTGTTGATCCTGCCAAAGAATGAGCAAAAGGTTGGTGAGCCACACCCTTGTTTTTCCTCCAGAGCATGCTTTCCTGTTATTAAATCTCCTATTGTAGTATCTTTGCAATCTGAATAGGCTGAGAATTTCCCAAATCATCAAGTCTTGGCTCTTTTTTGCTTAGAGTTCTTCCCTCAGTCTAGCTCTTTCCTCTCCCATTTTGCTGTAAGCAGCAAGAAGAAACTAGGCTACACCTTCAGCACTTTGCTTAGAGATCTCAGCTAAATATTCAAGTTCATCACTTACAAGTTCTGCCTTTCATAGAGTAGGATACAACTGAGCCGAATTTTCTTTCACTATATGTATAAAAAGGATCCCCTTTACTTCAGTTTCTAGTAACACCCAGCTGAATTCAAAATTCAGATTAACAATAAACAATGTTTGGTACAGTTATGTCCCAATACTAAATGGGGCACATTTAAATAATAATTTTTAAATTTATCTGAAATTCAGATGTAACTGGGCATCCTGAATTTTTATTTGCTAAGTTTGATTTCAACTAGGTGTCACGGAGGGTTCTGAGAGAACAGGATGCAGAATGGGGAAATGCTGCAAATGTAGAGGAACATAGAAGAAATGCACAGCTTAAAGCTGGATCTGGAAGGGCAGGCCTTATTAAGGAGCTATGGCAGGGGGCCTTGAACAGACAGGGAGGCAACTTGAAGGGTTCAGAGAAGGCGAAATATGGAGGGAGGGTGGGGATTAATCCAAAAGAACTGGAGGCATTGAGGCTGAGCACGTCTCACCTCATTATTTTGCTAAGGCTCACACCTGCCAACAGAACCGCATCCTATCAACACCTATCTCCAAAGGAGGAAAGGTATTTTTCATCATCTCTAGGCCTTTTGTGGCTAGACACACACACACACACACAGAATGCAAGTACATCTACGTGCATGGTGGCACCATGTTGATTTGGTCAAACTTATTAACAAAAACTTCTTCTTCAGTGGGAAGCCAACACTCTTTATACTCCAAGTTTATGGACCACCATAAATAATTTTTCAATTAACTCACTACCCTGAATGTAAGTATGGGCCAGGCTGTCACACACACACAAAATAGATATCACTAATACCACTTTACATGGGACTTTTCTGAAGCAAAAGGGGTTTCATGTTTACCATTGCTTTCAGCCCTGCAGCATGTCATATGCAGAACTTCAGCTTCAACATTAGCTGACAGGAGTAAAAGCTTTCTGACTAGATTGTCTTCACTTTCAACTGTGATCACGTATTGCTTTTCCATGTGTACCTGTAAGATTTTTCTGTCATGCCTGAAAAGTAAAGGCTTTAAGAAAGAAAAAAAAAAAGCAAAAGGGGTTTCAAGTGTAATGGCATCTATTACACTTCACTGTTTGCTTCACTGCCCTCCGGGCCCCACCACCAAAAGCAGGAAAACATTTCAATCTGTAACATTGAAACATCCCAACTCTTTGAGAAGAGATTAACAGTATGAGCACTTAGCTTCAAGGACCTGTATCTCTGTTTCAGCTGTGAACCACATTTGCCCAACGGTCTTCAAGGTAGAAATTGAACAGGAGTGGGGATGGGGAAACATGGCTGGTGTCTCTCCTGATTTCTTCCAAATGCAGCTTTCAGAGGAAGCTTCCTCTTAACAATAACAGCAGCACTTGTGTAGTTCTCTGTGTCAGGCATTCTTCTAAGAACTTTACATCTGTCAACTCACTTAATTCTCAACACAACCCTATAAGGAAAATACTAGTGTCACCCTTATTTTATTAATGAGAACACTGAGGCACAGATATTTAATAACTTGTCCAGGGTCACAAAGTTATAAACGGCCAGTTGGCTCCAGCCCCTGTGCTCCTCAACACTCTGCACCCTGCCTCTCCCACTATTTGAAATGAATCCCTAAAACATGCGGCACATCTATAAGCAAACACTAATGACAAGACTCATCCAGCAGATCTAAGTGGAAAGAACGCTAGTATATGTAAGAACACCTTGGTTCAAGCACACTCACCAACTTAATACCATGGAAAGAGTCCTCAATTGGTTAAGAACTTGAGTGCTGGAGTGAGACCCACCTGTGTTTCAGTTCTGGTTCTCCACCTGACCGTGTGACTTTGGCCAACACTTAAGCACTCTAAGCCTCAATTTTCTCATCAATAAAATGGGAACAATGCTAGTAAATATTTGTAGAATTGATGGTAAAATGGTAAATTATTATCATTGACAGTATTATTTTTTTAACACCCATACAGTGCATTTGTATGAGAGAAGAACACATTATTATATTAAATAATGTTGGGAATAGCAATGAAGAACATGTAACAGACCCAGTTTCCACTGCTTCAGATTCAGTGAAAGCATTTCGAGAATCCAAAGGCATATATGAAGGCACTGAAGGAAGACATATAGCTCCTTAGAGGAAAGATCATGAAAGAGCTGCAGTGATTTAATCCTCAGAAGGTAAAAAGATGAACTAACAATGCTAGTCAAAGGCATGAAGGATCCTTATTACACGGCTGCCTCTCATCTCCATTAAACCCAGAAAGTTTAATTTGGATATACATTCTGGCTGGAAAAACTTCAGGTCACTGATAAAGTGTAGGAGTGGGTCACCCTGGGAGACTAATTCCTTTCCTGGTAGAAATCTTCTAAAAAAGGAACTTCACGTCTACCTAGAATAATAAGAGTACAATCTGGCCTAGAGATGAGGACATAAATGAACAGGAGGATTCCATCTATTGAAAGAACATTTACATTACAGTGCTAAATAGCTATCATTAGGGAAAAAGAAGATTTTTTAATATATAGTTTACTTTTCTGGCAATATAGTTGTAAGCTTATTTCCTTTTCTTGTTTTAGTTGATAGAAGCACTTTTTTAAAAAATTTTTAATCAAAGTATCCATCCCTCATCTCTTCTTCAGACTCCCTCTCACTAATGCAGCTATCTCACACCTACCCATTTTATTTAGTTGCTTTTGTTTAACCTTCTTTATTCTGCTCTTAAGTTTGGAGGTGAGATTCTTTTTAAAATATATTTTCCTTTTTATGATTGGAAAAATATACACCTTCAATATAAACATTTTTTTTTTAAATAAAGACTAAAGTCAAAAGAATAAAACTCCCATAAATGCAGTAAAAATATTCTGGCTCTTCAATGAATGTACAAATAATTTTTTTTTTGAACGGTGAAAATGCTTAATGTTGGAGAAAATATGGTAAACTAGACAAGTTTATCCACTGCTGGTCAAAGTGCTGGTAGAGTGGAATCTACCATTCTGGAAGGCACTTTGCCAGAATCACTCAACAGTATTAAAATTTTCATGCCCTTTGATTCATCAGCTATGACTCAGAGAACTGTCTCTAATAATTCTAATTCTGGGGCTATCTTGAAAAACTATCTTAAAGAAAGAATAAGCTTTAGACATAAAGATGTTCATCAAAGCATTATTAAGGACACTGAATGTGCAATCAAACTAAGTGTACAATTATAATACTCTACATTAATTAAAAAGTATGGGCTCTGGTAATAATACTTTTAAAATTGACCTTCTGCTTAAAATCATCCTTTGGCTTTCTCAGTACCACTAAAGGCCAGGACTCATTCCAGTAAGAGAGTGATGAACCAGCAGCAGGGACTTTGTGTTAAAGAAATTACTTTGTTGTTCTCTTCTTTCAGAAGAAAGAGACAAATGACAGGAAAACAAGATCAAGTGAGAAAATTTGTTTTCAAAGGAACCTCTTCCACAGAACATCGTAGAGTCACTGGTTTCATCCCAACCGCCTACTCTGCCTTCATCTTTGTCTTAGGACCAAATAGCCTTTATGGTCAGAGTGCAAGTCTGCAAGATTCACCCTCATCGAAGGAGCATGCCGTCCTACACAGCGGGCACTGCAAGAGGGAAAGCAGGCAAGGAAGTTTTACAAAGATTTCCAATATCCACTAACAACTTTTAAAAAGGTGTTTCTGGTCAAATCAGAGTTACAAAAACACTCTTTTCTGAGCTGTTCATATTTCTTCTAACTTGGATAAGGGGAATGTATGCATGGGAATGTTAACTTCTTAGCAATATTCAGGGAAGAGAAACAACTGAGATCAGAAGTTCACATTTCAGATTATTGAACTCTAAATTCATATCAGCACCACACCCCTCCTGTCAGTTTACCTGTACAGAGTACATATCAAAGGGGCAGGAGGGGTCTAATCCTCTGGCTGGGGATCATATGACTGGCGTTTCAAAAAAGGGTTCTATCATATGCAAGCAGCAGACTGTAAGGGACAATGGTCTCTCTCAGTCCATCCTCTCTGAGCGTCAGAGCACATATCAGTTGATCCATTAAATTAAAGTTAATGATCCTGGAATGGGTACCCATACTCTAGGCTCTATAACAACAAAAAATTTCCTGTGAATGATGGATTCTATCCTGTGAAATGTACCTCATGCATTTTTGGAAGCCATGAATTTGATTATTCTTACACATACACTCATACATAAGAGTGGCTGTGAAATTAGCCTGGGCTCTTCCTTACCAGGGAACTGGTAATAAAACCCTGCATCAGCTATGACTCAGAGAACTGCCTCTACCCAGATCCCATCTGAATCCTCCTTTGTTCCTCATCCTGGTTTTATTTTCATCGTTTGTGTCCCTTTCATTTCTGCCTCTCCATTCTGATCCCAGTTGGAAAAGACTACTCCTTAGCTCAAGATTGTTTACACCAGTGTACATGAATTCTTCTTCCCTCTGTCTGCAATTGCTCAAGTTCAGAGCTTTCATTGACACACATCTGTAGCTCTAGTCCTTCCTCATTCAAGGTCCCTTCTATCCTGGTATATGTTCTGCAAAAGGTCTGCTGTTGCCCATCATCAAAGATTTCTCACCACCACCACCTCCACCACGATGGCAGGAATTTGCCATCTAACTACTTTAAGCCCATTCTTCCTTGACTTAGAACTGTCCTTAATTTTAGTGAAGCGTTGGATTTGTTCTGAGTAAGATTTCATGCAGCCTGAGTCCCAGGAGAATACAAATAAGACTACTTCCAAAGTAGGCCCATAAATACATTGTGTCCAAAAAGAATTTTCTCTACCATAGGCAGTATAAGTGGGGGAAAAAAAAGTTGGAAAACTCCAAAGTTATAACACTTCGGGAGGATAGAGTGTTTCCTGTGTTTAACAAAGGATGGATGGCCCCTCGCAAATTATTTGGCATTTGCCATGAGGCAGAAAGCGATTAACTAATTTGAGAATCCCAGTTTATAAGGTTGATTTACTAATCAGCTGCACTGATATCTGGATTAATAGATCACTTTTAATAATTACCCTCAAGCCACATGAAAACATGCTGAACACTTACAAACATTTTTAGAGAATAAAATAGTAATTATATTAATAAATAAACACCATTTGTTTAAATCCTGTCTTTTGACATAAATTACTTTTACAACAACCATGCAAAATGGATGTCATTTATTTATTCACTTATTCAACAAATATTTACTGGACTCCTACTCTGTTCCAGGCACTGAGCTAAGACCCAGGTTACAAAGGTAACTATCACTCAGACCTTGATGAGGAGAACAGAGTGAACTGTAAGAGATGCTCATGTGAGTTGCAGTCACAGCCAGAGGGAAGTGCAAACTATCTGGGGAGATCAGACAGGGCTTCCTTAAGGAGTCTGCAGCTGAGCTGCCCAGAGCTGCTTGACCAGGGGGAGCCTTTCACAGGGTCCAAGCAGCGGGTGACTGGAAGGGGAATGAAGACATGAGTGGTGTGAACCAAGAGCTCCTGTTGGCTAACTGGATGTAAAGAAAAGGAAGAGTAGAGGAGTCTTGGCCTAGGAAGTAAATGGCAATGCCAATATCTCAGATAGGGTCTATTTGAGCAAATTTAGGGGTCGGTGAGATGATGAGTTCACCCTTATTTTACATACGAGGAAACTGACACTCAAAATGGCTAAAGACCTACCCAAAGGTCACACTAGTGGTTAATGGCCAAGCTGGAATTCAAGTATATTTTGGCTGCCTCCAAATTTATGCTCTTTTCATTGATCCAACCTGAATTTTTAGTTCTTTTGTAGAAAAATTAAATGGGTAGCAGCTTACTTTTGTCAAAAAGAAAGTAAGGGTATTTACCAAAAGACAAGTTCATTCCTTTCTGTTCCCATGCTCACCAGAAAAGGTGCCAAATCTCAAACTATTTTTCCCCTCCCCAGCAGTCCTTCTCCCCTTTAATCCCACTTTTTCCATTAGATCCCCTACAGAATACTAAGCCCTGGAAAGGAAAAGCATTAGAAGGTCCTCACACAACTCAAGATAATTATCATTATCTGCAAATTACATACTTACTTGTCTATATCACCCCGTTTTAAAGGCTTTGATAAAATTGTGTTTTTATGTTGTTGCTTTCATGGTATCCAAAAGCAGATGCAGTTTGCAAAGTCAGCAGGGGAGAGAGAACACATTTTGCTGACAGTAGAACTCACTCATAAATCTAATATACTGAGTGGAAGACTAAATTTAGATTTTAAATCAACTGACTTCTCAGAAGGTTGGAATTATTGACGAAATGAAAAAAAATCCCTTTTTTACCCATTTTTAAAAAAGTTACAACCCTTTACACTTTACTGGAAGATAGGTAAAGCACAAATTTTGAACCATCCCACATATTTAATATTGAACTTCAAGTATAAATAGATTAGAGGGTAAATTGAATTATAAAATTTCCCTTATTTACCCATCTATTTGTGTAAATTATTATGTAAATATATTTAACCCCTTTGTTAAAATTAGAGAATGTCCAAAAGAGTTGTACAGAACTTCAGAATTTTAATACCTAGAAGTTTTTAGGAGTCATTTGAAGTCACTATGGCAATCTCTTAATAAATAAATTACCCAGTTATGAAGAAATTATTGCACTCACCCCTGTACATTTCACCACAGTTCACTTATGTGAACACAGTGCAAAGATTATCATTTTTAGTCACCTAATTTATTGATACCAATTAGTTCAAACAATGCATTGAAAATGCACTACAAAGGAAATGTCCCAAGGAGGATTACAAAACATTTCATTTACCAAGAAACTGACTCATCTCCAGAGAGTTCTTAATATAATAAAAGGAAAAGCTTCTAATAAAATCCAAAAACGGCAGTACATCATTTCCTTGTTGATTCAGCTATAGATGACTCCAAAAGTTAGGAATCTGAGGATAGGTCACAAGATGAGAAACCACAAAACACAGCTATCAGACTTAAATGTGAAAATGTGACTTATTCTATATTCATCCATGGCATATTAAATAATTTCTTCTTATTGTTTTTTATTTATTCAACAAATATTTACTGAGCTTAAACTTACTTTACTAAGTTCATCTAGTTCTTCATGAAATATGCAGAATCATGATTTCTAAGCCAATTTGGGATATTTTGCCTAAACTCTTCATTTCTGAAGAGTTCTAAGACAATGAACATAAAGTATTTGGGCACTGGGGCTGCTTGACCAAGTTGTTTCAGGAGACTGATGATAAACACCCTTGAGGAGTTTATTGTCTAGTGGAGAAAAGATAATTATAATAGAGATAGAGATGAAGAACTATAGTTGAGACTGCTTCTAGTTTCTCCTTGGATTTATTTAAGGGAAATGAAGTTAACTGGATTTGAGTTCAAGATAAAACAAAGTCAAGGGCTAAGCGGTTGCATAGCACAGGGAGATCAGTTGGATGCTTAGTGAAGACCTAGAGGGATGGGATAGGGAGGGTGGGAGGGAGGCTCAAGAGGGAGGGGATATGGGGATATATGTCTACATATAGCTGATTCACTTTGTTGTTCAGCAGAAACTAACAGAACATTGTTAAGTAATTATACTCCAATAAAGATATAAAAAAAGAAAAGAATAGTTCTGATAGAGGGCATTCCCCGTTGCTTAAAGTCACACAGTGCCCTGGCCCAGATCAGTGGATGCTTCACAGAAGAACTGAGCTTAGAAAGAAATCCAGGATTTAGCAGGAGGAGCTTCAAGATGGTGGAAAAGTAAGACGTGGAGATCACCTTCCTTCCCACAAATACATCAGAAATACATCTACATGTGGAACAACTCCTACAGAACACCTACTGAATGTTAGCAGAAGACTTCAGACCTCCCAAAAGGCAAGAAACTCCCCACATACCTGCGTAGGGCAAAAGAAAAAAGAAAAAACAGAGACAAAAGAATAGGGATGGGACCTGCACCAGTGGGAGGGAGCTGTGAGGGAGGAAAGGTTTCCACACACTAGGAAGCCCCTTCGCAGGTGGAGACTGCGGGTGGCAGAGGGGAGAAGCTTCGGAGCCACGGAGGACAGCGCAGCCACGGGTGCGGAGGGCAAAGCGGAGAGACTCCCGCACAGAGGATCAGTGCCGACCAGCACTCAGCAGCCCGAGAGGCTTGTTTGCTCACCCGCCGGGGCGGGCGGGGCTGGGAGCTGAGGCTCTGGCTTCGGTCGGATCGCAGGGAGAGGACTGGGGTTGGCTGCGTGAACACAGCCTGAAGGGGCTAGTGCGCCACAGCCAGCCGGGAGGGAGTCCGGGAAAAAGTCTGCAGCTGCCAAAGAGGCAAGAGACTTTTTCTTGCCTCTTTGTTTCCTGGTGCGCGAGGAGAGGGGATTCAGAGCGCCGCCTAAACGAGCTCCAGAGACGGGCGTGAGCCGTGGCTATCAGCGCAGACCCCAGAGACGGGCAGGAGACGCTAAGGCTGCTGCTGCCGCCACCAAAAAGCCTGTGTGCGAGCCCAGGTCACTCTCCACACCGCCCCTCCCGGGAGCCTGTGCAGCCCGCCACGGCCAGGGTCCCGTGATCCAGGGACAACTTACCACGGGAGAACGCACGGCGCGCCTCAGGCTGCTGCAACGTCACGTGGGCCTTTGCTGCAGCAGGCTCGCCCCGCATCCTCTGTACCCCTCCCTCCCCCTGGCCTGAGTGAGCCAGAGCCCCCGAAGCAGCTGCTCCTTTAACCCTGTCCTGTCTGGGCAGAAACAGACGCCCTCAGGTGACCTACACTCTGAGGCAGGGCCAAATCCAAAGCTGAACCCCAGGAGCTGTGCGAACAAAGAAGAGAAAGGGAAATCTCCCCCAGCAGCCTCAGGAGCAGCGGATTAAATCTCCAAAATCAACTTGATGTACCCTGAATCTGTGGAATACCTGAATAGACAATGAATCATCCCAAAATTGAGGACATGTACATTGGGAGCAACGATATATATATATACTTATTTTCCTTTTTCTCTTTCTGTGACTGTGTATGTGTGTGATTTTGTCTGTATAGCTTTGCTTTTGCCATTTGTCCTACGGTTCTGTCTGTTTTGTGTGTGTGTGTGTGTGTGTGTGTGTGTGTGTGTGTGTGTTTTTAGTATACTTTTTAGCACTTGCTATAATTGGTGGATTTGTTTTTTGGTTTGGTTTCTCTCTTCTTTATTTTTTTTTTTTTTTTTACTTTTTTAAACTTTTTTTAATAATTATTTTTTCTTGTAATAACTTTAGTTTATATTATCTTCTTTCTTTCTTTCTTTTTTTCTCCCTTTTATTCTGAGCCATGTGGATGACAGGCTCTAGGTGCTCCAGCCAGGCGTCAGGGCTGTGCCCCTGAGGTGAGAGAGCCAAGTTCAGGACATTGGTCCACAAGAGACCTTGCAGCTCCACATAATATCAAGTGACTAAAATCCCCCAGAGATCTCCATCTCAACGCCAAGACCCACCTCCACTCAACGACCAGCAAGCCACAGTGCTGGACACCCTATGCCAAACAACTACCAAGACAGGAACACAACCCCACCCATTAGCAGAGAGGCTGCCTAAAATCGTAATAATCATAATGAGGTCACAGACACCCCAAAACACACTGCCAGATGTGGTCCTGCCCACCAGAAACACAAGATCCAGCCTCATCCACAAGAACACAGGCACTAGTCCCCTACACCAGGAAGCCTACACAACCCACTGAACCAACCTTAGCCACTGGGGGCAGGCACCAAATACAATGGGAACTACAAACCTTCAGCCTGAGAAAAGGAGACCCCAAACACAGTAAGTTAAGCAAAATGAGACGACAGAAAAACACACAGCAGATGAAGGAGCAGGGTCAAAACACACCAGACCTAACAAATGAAGAGGAAATAGGCAGTCTACCTGAAAAAGAATTCAGAATAATGATAGTAAAGATGAAATCTTTACTTGGAATACAAGATTCCAAAATCTTGGAAATAGAATGGAGAAAATACAAGAAACGTTTAACAAAGACCTAGAAGAACTAAAGAACAAAAAAAGACTGATGAACCACACAATAAATGAAATTAAAAATTCTCTAGAAGGGATCAATAGCAGAATAACTGAGGCAGAAGAACGGATAAGTGATCTGGAAGATAAAATAGTGGAAATAACTACTCCAGAACAGAATAAAGAAAAAAGAATGAAAAGAATTGAGGACAGTCTCAGAGACCTCTGGAAAAACATTAAATGCACCAACATTCAAATTATAGGGGTCTCAGAAGAAGAAGAGAAAAAGAAAGGAACTGAGAAAATATCTGAAGAGATTATAGTTGAAAACTCCCCTAATATGGGAAAGGAAATAGTCAATCAAGTCCAGGAAGCACAGAGTCCCATATAGAAAATATCCAAGGAGAAACATGCCAAGACACATATTAATCAAACTATCAAATATTAAATACAAAGAAAAAATTTTAAAAGCAGCAAGGGAAAAACAACAAATAACACACAAGGGTATCCCCATAAGGTTAACAGCTGATCTTTCAGCAGAAACTCTGCAAGCCAGAAGGGTGTGTCAGGACATATTTAAAGTGATGAAGGAGAAAAACCTACAACCAAGATTACTATACCCAGCAAGGATCTCATTCAGATTTGACAGAGAAATTAAAACTTTACAGACAAGCAAAAGCTAAGAGAACTCAGCACCACCAAACCAGCTTTACAACAAATGCTAAAGGAACTTCTCTAGGCAGGAAACACAAGAGAAGGAAAAGAACTACAATAACAAACCCAAAACAATTAAGAAAATGGTAATAGGAACATACATATCGATAATTACCTTAAATGTAAATGGATTAACAGCTCCAACCAAAAGACAGAGACTGCCTGAATGGATAAAAAAACAAGACCCGTATATATGTTGTCTACAAGAGACCCACTTCAGACCTAGGGACACATACAGACTGAAAGTGAGGGGATGGAAAAAGATATTCCATGCAAATGGAAATCAAAAGAAAGCTGGAGTAGCAATTCTCATATCAGACAAAACAGACTTTAAAACAAAGTTATTACAAGAGACAAAGAAGGACACTACATAATGATAAAGGGATCAATCCAAGAAGAAGATGTAACAATTGTAAATATTTATGCACCCAACATAGAGGCACCTCAATACATAAGGCAAATACTAACAGCCATAAAAGGGGAAATCGACATTAACACAGTCATAGTAGGGGACTTTAACGCCCCACTTTCACCAATAGACAGATCATCCAAAATGAAAATAAATAAGGAAACACAAGCTTTAAAAGATACATTAAAAAACATGGACTTAATTGATATTTATAGGATATTCTATCCAAAAACAACAGAATACACTTTCTTCTCAAATGGTCAGGGAACAATCCCCAGGATAGATCATATCTTGGGTCAGAAATCAAGCCTTGGTAAACTTAAGAAAATTGAAATCGTATCAAGTATCTTTTCCGACCACAACGCTATGAGACTAGATATCAATTACAGGAAAAAAACTAAAAAATACAAACACATGGGGGCTAAACAATACACTACTTACTAACCAAGAGATCACTGAAGAAATCGAAGAGGAAATCAAAAAATACCTAGAAACAAATGACAATGAAAACACGATGACCCAAAACCTATGGGATGCTGCAAAAGCAGTTCTAAGAGGGAAGTTTATAGCAATACAATTCTACCTTAAGAAACAAGAAACATCTCAAATAAACAACCTAACCTTACACCTAAAGCAATTAGAGAAAGAAGAACAAAAAAAACCCCAGTTAGCAGAAGGAAAGAAATCATAAAAATCAGATCAGAAATAAATGAAAGAGAAATGAAGAAAATGATAGCAAAGATCAATAAAACTAAAAGCTGGTTATTTGAGAAGATAAACAAAATTGATAAACCATTAGCCAGACTCATCAAGAAAAAAAGGGAGAAGACTCAAATCAATAGAATTAAAAATGAAAAAGGAGAAGTAATAACTGACACTGCAGAAATACAAAGGATCATGAGAGGTTACTACAAGCAATTATATGTCAATAAAATGGACAACCTGGCAGAAATGGACAAAGTCTTATTAATGTACAACCTTCTGAGACTGAACCAGGAAGAAATATAAAATATGAACAGACCAATCACAAGCACTGACATTAAAACTGTGATTAAAAGTCTTCCAACAAACAAAAGCTCAGGACCAGATGGCTTCACAGGCGAATTCTATCAAACATTTAGAGAAGAGCTAACACCTATCCTTCTCAAACTCTTCCAAAATATTGCAGAGGGAGGAACACTCCCAAACTCATTCTACGAGGCCATCACCCTGATACCAAAACCAGACAAAGATGTCACAAAGAAAGAAAACTACAGGCCAATATCACTGATGAACATAGATGCAAAAATCCTCAACAAAATACTAGCAAACAGAATCCAACAACACATTAAAAGGATCATACACCATGATCAAGTGGGGTTTATCCCAGGAATGCAAGGATTCTTCAATATATACAAATCTATCAATGTGATACACCATATTAACAAATGGAAGGATAAAAACCATATGATCATCTCAATAGATGCAGAGAAAGCTTTTGACAAAATTCAATACCCATTTATGATAAAAACCCTCCAGAAAGTAGGCATAGAGGGAACTTACCTCAACATACTAAAGGCCATATATGACAAACCCACAGCCAACATCATCCTCAATGGTGAAAAACTGAAATCATTTCCACTAAGATCAGGAACAAGACAAGGTTGCCCACTCTCACCATTATTATTCAACATAGTTTTGGAAGTTTTAGCCACGGCAATCAGAGAAGAAAAAGATATAAAAGGAATCCAAATTGGAAAAGAAGTAAAGTTGTCAGTGTTTGCAGATGACATGATACTATACATAGAGAATCCTAAAGATGCTTCCAGAAAACTACTAGAGCTAATCAATGAATTTGGTAAAGTAGCAGGATACAAAATTAATGCACAGAAATCTCTTGCATTCCTATACACTAATGATGGAAAATCTGAAAGTGAAATTAAGAAAACACTCCCATTTACCACTGCAACAAAAAGTATAAAATACCTAGGAATAAACCTACCTAAGGAGACAAAAGACCTGTATGCAGAAAATTATAAGACACTGATGAAAGAAATTAAAGATGATACAAATAGATGGAGAGATATACCATGTTCTTGGATTGGAAGAATCAACATTGTGAAAATGACTATACTACCCAAAGCAATCTACAGATTCAATGCAATCCATATCAAACTACCACTGGCATTTTTCACAGAACTAGAACAAAAAATTTCACAATTTGTATGGAAACACAAAAGACCCCGAATAGCCAAAGCAATCTTGAGAAAGTAAAACAGAGCTGGAGGAATCAGGCTCCTGGACTTCAGACTATACTACAAAGCTACAGTAATTAAGACAGTATGGTACTGGCACAAAAACAGAAATATAGATCAATGGAACAGGATAGAAAGCCCAGAGATAAACCCACGCACATATGGTCACCTTATCTTTGATAAAGAAGGCAAGAATGTACAGTGGAGAAAGACAGCCTCTTCGATAAGTGGTGCTGGGAAAACTGGATAGCTACATGTAAAAGAATGAAATTAGAACTCTCTCTAACACCATACACAAAAATAAACTCAAAATGAATTAAAGATCTAAATGAAAGGCCAGACACTATCAAACTCTTAGAAGAAGACATAGGCAGAACACTCTATGACATAAATCACAGCAAGATCCTTTTTGACCCACTTCCTAGAGAAATGGAAATAAAAACAGAAATAAACAAATGGGACCTAATTAATCTTAAAAGCTTTTGCACAACAAAGGAAACCATAAACAAGATGAAAAGACAACCCTCAGAATGGGAGAAAATATTTGCCAATGAAGCAACTGACAAAGGATTAATCTCCAAAATTTACAAGCAGCTCATGCAGCTCAATATCATAAAAACAAGCAACCCAATCCAAAAATGGGCAGAAGACCTAAATAGACATTTCTCCAAAGAAGATATACAGATTGCCAACAAATACTTGAAAGAGTGCTCAACATCATTAATCATTAGAGAAATGCAAATCAAAACTACAATGAGATATCATCTCACACTGGTCAGAATGGCCATCATCAAAAAATCTACAAACAATAAATGCTGGAGAGGGAGTGGAGAAAAGGGAACCCTCATACACTGTTGGTGGGAATGTAAATTGATACAGCCACTATGGAGAACAGTATGGAGGTTCCTTAAAAAACTAAAATTAAAACTGCCATACGACCCAGCAATCCCACTACTGGGCATATACCCTGAGAAAACCATAATTCAAAAAGAGTCATGTACCACAACGTTCATTGCCACTCTATTTACAATAGCCAGGACATGGAAGCAACCTAAGTGTCCATCAACAGATGAATGGATAAAGATGTGGCACATATATACAATGGAATATTACTCAGCCATAAAAAGAAATGAAATTGAGTTATTTGTAGTGAGGTGGATGGACCTAGAGTCTGTCATACAGAGTGAAGTAAGTCAGAAAGAGAAAAACAAATACCGTATGCTAACACATATATATGGAATCTAAAAAACAAACAAAAAAAATGGTCATGAAGAACCTAGGGGCAAGACGGGAATAAAGACGCAGGCCTACTAGAGAATGGATTTGAGGATATGGGGAGGACGAAAGGGTAAGCTGGGACAAAATGAGAGAGTGGACATATATACACTACCAAATGTAAAATAGATAGCTAGTGGGAAGAAGCCACATAGCACAGGGAGATCAGCTTGGTGCTTTGTCACCATCTGGAGGGGTGGGATAGGGAGTGTGGGAGGGAGGGAGAAGCAAGAGGGAAGAGATATGGGGATATGTGTATATGTATAACTGATTCACTTTGTTATAAAGCAGAAACTAACACACCATTGTTAAGCAATTATACTCCAATAAAGATGTTAAAAAATAAATAAACAAACAAATAAATAAATAAAATTTTAAAAAGAGAGGAATCCAGCGTTTAGACATTTAAGGATGGCAGGAAAAGAAACAGAGAGTGGTCTGTCAATGGGAGTCAAGCAGCAGGAGGGGGACAATGAGCAGGCCCTGAGCTTCCCAGGGTAGTGAAGTCTGCAAGGATGGAGACCAGACTGACATGAATGAGAACTCAGTATGTCACATAAGTGTAAACCCTGGGTTTGCTCCTGAGGGCCTATGTAACTTTTTTTTTTTCTGGAATAAGGGTGCTAAAATGAATAATGGCGGATTTTCCACAGGAAAACTGTGTCAATTAGGCAGCTTATCTTGAAATTAACCTGGCAAGCCCTTAGAATTAGTATTTATAAAACCCTAGTCCCCGGGGACTGGGTAACAGAAACTGGAGGCATGTTTGTGGTAACAGATTGCTTTTCCCTCTGTGCACAAACTCATCCCACCAAGCATCACAATCATTCCAAATCACCCAGGTGTTATGGGAGAAATGCTGCTCAGTATACAGATTTCCCACTAGAATTCTCTCAGAGGAAGAAAGAGACTTTGAGAGACAATTGCTTACTGCAGTGTTCAGTTAGCTAGGATCCAAAGTCCAAGCTTACTTCCAGGGAGACCCAACCCTGGGTCAACCAAATATTATTAAAAATGCGATAGAAGGTTCTATGAGTAACAGAGTTAATAATAGCATGTTCCATTTCTGCCTCATTCCTAAATTCACCTGTGAAGCCATTAGCTATACAACCCACCACTCACCACCGTTTTTAAATTAAGTATTTGTGTAGAAGCATTAACTACCTATCAATTCTACATCAGAAAACTGAACAGAGTAAAGGTTTGAAGACCCTTACTCGTGCACAGCCAAACTAAGACACACAAGGGAGGAAGCTTACCAGTTAGTCACTGCTCAGCTCAAGGTAATAACAAAAATTGTAACCTCAATATAATGCCTGAATGCCATATTAAGAGCTGAAATAATAATCTGACCACTATTGGAGATTTTG
This sequence comes from Balaenoptera musculus, assembly GCF_009873245.2. Taxonomy (NCBI): domain Eukaryota; kingdom Metazoa; phylum Chordata; class Mammalia; order Artiodactyla; family Balaenopteridae; genus Balaenoptera; species Balaenoptera musculus. Next base: position 136,781,739 of record NC_045786.1, on the reverse strand, counting down.
GTTCTATAGCTAAGCACAAAACAGCCAACTGCTGGAAAGCTGTCCTCTAGTGATAGAATGACTACCAATAATGCTCATGTATAAAGTATAGACCAACATGGAGCAGGACAAATTAACATGGTCCATCCAAATATTTTATCAATAATAGGAGACCTTGTGGGGTAAGCTGCTTTCCAGCCTGAGCCCAGCTGACAAGTGTCATCCTGAATGTGAACATAACTACTCCAGACTCCTCTAAGTCACCATAGGAGAAAACCTAGATGACCTTGGGTAGGGCAATGAATTTTAGATATAACACCAAGACACAATCCATAAAACAAATAACTAAAAAATTTATTTCATTCAAATTAAAAACTTTTGTCCTGTAAATGAAAATGAGAAAAGAGAATGAAAACACAAGCCATAGAGTGGAAAAAAATATTTACAAAAGATTCATCTGATAAAGAATGGTTATCCAAAATATACTAAGAACTCTAAAAACTCAAGAATAAGAAAAACAATCTACTTATAAAAAATGAGCCAAAGACCTAACAGACGCCTCATCAGAGAAGATATTCAGATGGTAAATAAGCATATGGGAAGATGCTCTACATCATCTATCACCAGGGAAATGCAAATTAAAACAATGAGATACCACTACATGCCTATTAGAATGGCCAAAATCCAGGCACTAACACCACCAAAAGCTGACAAGAATGTGGATAAAAGGAACTATCACACATTACTGGTGGGAATACAAAACGATACTGCTACTTTAGAAGACGGTTGGTGTCTTACAAAATTAACATACTCTTATGACACAATCCAGCAATCACTTGCCTTAGAACTTACCCAATGGAGCTGAAACTTGTGTCCACACAAAAACTTGCACAAGGATGTTTATTGCAGCTTTATTCATAACTGCCAAAACTTGGAAGCAACCAAAATGTCCTTCAGTAGGTGAGTGGAAAAATAATCTGTGGTACATCTGTGCTGGAATATTACTCAGTACTAAAAAGAAATGAGCTATCAAGCCACGAATAGACATGAAAGAAACTCAAATGGAAATTACTAAGTGAAAGAAGCCAATCTGAAAAGCCTATACACTGTATGATACCAACTACAGTTGACCCTTGAACAACGTGGGGGTTAGGGGCACCAACCCTCCATGCAGTTGAAAATCCACATGTAACTGTAGTCAGTCCACAGTATCCATGGTTCCTCCACCATATCCATGGATTCAACCAACTCTGGATCATGTAGTACTGTAGTATTTACTATTGAAAGAAATCTACATATAAGTGGACCCATGCAGTGCAAACTTGTGTTGTTCAAGGGTCAAATGACATTCTGGAAAAGGCAAATCTATGAAGATAGTTAAAAAAAAAAAAAAAAAAATTAGTGATTGTCAGGGGTTTGGGTGTGGGGAGGGATGAACAGGTTGAGCACAGTGGATCTTTAGGACAGTGAAAATACTTTGTATGATACCATAGCAATGGATACATGTTATATAAATTTGTTGAAATCCATAGAATGTATACATTAGGAGTGAACCCTAAAGGAAACTATCGACTTTGGGAATTATGATTCCCAATTATGATGTGTCAATGTAGGCTCATCAATTGTAACAAATGTATCACTTTGGTAAGTGATGCTGATAATGGAGGAAGATATGCATTTGTGGGGGCTGAGGATATATAGGAAATCTCTGTACTTTCCTCTCCATTTTGTGGTTAACCTAAAGTTCTCTGAAAAACCAGTCTTTAAAAGAAAAAAATAGTAGCAGGTAAATTGGAACAGAACACCAAAATTTAAAGCACTAATGAAGTGACAGTGAGTTTACTAATTTTCCCCCCAGGACCCCTCAGTCTGGATTTAAAGCAGCCCAAATCCCAAAAGTGACCATGGGCACAGATAGAAACAGTTCCTGAAGAAGCCCTCTAGTTCTGTCTACAAGAATGGGAAAGGGGCTTCCTAATTCTCAGAGGGAGTGGAGGAGATATCTGGGGTGTTTCTTCCTTTATCTTCTTACCCTCCAGTGCCAAGACAGTCCCATGGGGGTAGCAGCATTGACAGTGGCAGAAACAGAGGCAAGCAGGTGTCTAAAATGCAGGGAAATGTTCCAGTTTGATCCAAGGGTCTGTGGCCCCAAGAGGGTGTAGTAAATCCCTGTTGTCTCTTTTTCTTTCTCCATTTTCCCAAGGGAAGTATGTGGTAGACCATGGTAAATAAAGGCCCAGCTTTCTGTCCAGGAAACTCAAAGGATTGTGACAGGCAGAAAGTACCAGAGAGATCATGGAGAGGGAAGAGATCGGAACAATGACCCCCATAAAATTATCTGTTAATTTTCTGCACACTCCTGAGCAGTACATGTGTGGATCTGATCCTTTAAAGCTTACCAAAGACTTTAAGAAGTGAACTAAGTGATAAACCATCTCCTGAGTCTAAGACTGGTCACTGGGTGGCACCCACATGGGACATATCAGAATAACGTGGCAAAGAATTTGAAAACAAAACTTCCATTGAAATCACAAGCTACAGAAAATTTGTCTGAAATCAACTGGGTCAACTGGGTGGTGAAACAAAAATAAACATTTTCCATGGGACTTAAATAAGACCCAGAGTCTCATCACAGAATACCCAAAATGGCCTGGATACAATCCAAACTTATTTGGCAGATGAAGAACCAGGAAAACCTCAACTCACGTGGGAAAAGAAAATCAACAGATGTCATCAGTGAGATGACAAAGGTGTTGTAAGTGTCCAACTGACTGTAACACAGCAATTATAAAAAATATTCTCCAAAATATTATCTAAACACACCGGTTGAAAGGCAGAGATAGCCAGAATATAATTTTTTAAAAATACAACTACATACTGTCTACAAGAAACACACTTTAAATATAATGATAAAGACGAAAAGGATGGAAAACATATAAAATGTAAGCACTAATCAAAAGAAAATTGGAGTAGTTATTTTAATAACAGATAAAACAGATTTCAGAGACCAGGGATAAAAAGAGATATCACATGATAAAGGGTCAATTCACCAGAAAGACATAACAGTCCAAAATGTGCATGTACCTAACAACAAGGCTTCAAAACACATGAATTAGAAATTGACAGAAACTGAAAGAGCAATAGACAAATCCATAATTATAGCTGGAGATTACAACCTCCCTGTCTCAGTAACAGACAGAATTAGTAGATAGAAAATCAGCAAGGATATTTAAGAACTGAACACCACCACCAACCAAGTGAATTTAATTGACATGTGCAAAACACTCCCCCAACAAGAGAAAAATATATATTTTTTCAAGTGCACTTAGACAATTACCAATATCAGGAATAAAAGAAAATATCATTACAGATTCCACAGACATTAAAAGGATAATAAGGGAGTATACAATTTACAATTCTTTAAGAACAAGACTATCAACCAGAAACTCACTTAAAATTAAATATAATCTGAAAAGTCCTACAACTATTAAAGAAATTCAATACATAATTTAAAAGCTCCCAAAAGAGTAATCTCCAGGACCATATTATTTTAATGGAGAATCCTACCTAACATTTAAGGAAGAATTAACACCAATTCTATACAAACTCTTCCAGAAAATACTGAGTCAGCCAAAAAGTTCATTTGGTTTTTTCATAATACCTTACAGAAAAACCTGAACGAACTTTTTGGCCAACCCAATATGAGACGAGGCAATACTTCCCAACTCCTATTATGAGGCCAGATATCCCTAATACAAAAGCCAGACAAAAGCAGTATGAGCAAACTATAGACCAATATCCCTCATAAACATAGATGTAAAAGTCCTCCAAAAAATAGCAAATCTAACAATATATAAAGAAAATACCTTACGACCAATTGTGGTTGATTCTGGAATACACAGCTGATTCAATACATAAAACTCAGTCAATAGAATCCATTACATTAAAGTCTAGAGAAGAAAACCCAGATAATCCCATCAATCGCTACAGAAAAAGCATTTGAAAAAATTCAATGTCTACTTATGCTAAAAAAAAAAAAAAAGAAAACCTCAGCAAAAAAAAAAGGGCATCTATAAAAACCTATAGCTAACATTATCCTTAAGGGTGAAAAAACAAATGTTTTCCCCCGATATCAACAACAGGACAATAATGTCAATTCTCACAACTTCTATTCAACACTCAAGATTCTAGCCAAAGGAAAAAGACGTGGAAGGGCAGAAGGGATCATCCAGATTGAAAAGAAAGAAATAAAGCTCTCCCCATTCATAGATGATATGATTGTCTGTGTATAAAACAAGAAAGAAAGAAAAGAAAAGAAAAAAATGAAGGTGGGAGGGAGGGAAGGAGGGAGAGAGGAAGGAAGGAAACAAAGGAAATGAAGAAAGAAGGGAAGGAGGGAGAAAAGAAAAAGAAAGAACTACAACTAATAAATGTGTTTGTGTTTAGCAAGGTCACAGACTACAAAGTCAACACAAAATATCAGCCAAATTTCTATATACTAGCTGTGCTAAGCAGAGTAATGGCCTTCAAAAGATGTCCACGGCATAATCTTTGGAACCTGCAAATGTTATTTTACATAGAAAAAAAGACTTTACAGATGTGATTAAGGTTACAGATCTTGAGATAGGGAGGTTATCCTGGATTATCCAGGTGGACCCAATATAATCACATGACCACTTAAAGTTGGAGAACATTTTCCAGCTAAGGTCAAAAAAAAGATGAAAGAAAAGATGCAAGGTCAGAAGACTTGACCTGCCATTACTGGTTTTGAAGATGGAGGAAGGCGGGTATGACCAAGGAATGTGGTTGACCTCTAGAATCTGGAGAAGGCAAAGATTGTTCTCTAGAGCCTTCAATAAGAAATGCAGCCCTCCTGATACCTTGGTTTTTAGTCCAATGAGACCTGTGTTGGACTTCTGACCTATAGCATTGTAAGATAATAAATTTTCATCATTTAAAGCCATTAAGTGCATGGTAATTTGACAATTAATATACTAACCATGAATACCTGGAAAGAGATAAAAAATAAGCCCACTTCCAATAGCTCCAAAAATATGTCATACTTTGGAATAAATCTAACAAAACATGGACAGGATCTATGTGCTAAAAACTATAGGGACATCCCTGGTGGTGCAGTGGTTAGGAACCCGCCTGCCAATGCAGGGCACACGGGTTCAATCCCTTGTCCGGGAAGACGCCACATGCCATGGAGCAACTAAGCCCGTGCACCACAACTACTGAGCCTGCATGCCACAACTACTGAAGCCCACGCGCCTAGAGCCCATGCTCCACAACAAGAAAAGCCACCACAATGAGAAGCCTGTGCACTGCAACAAAGAGTGGCTCCCACTTGCACAACTAGAGAAAGCCCACGAGCAGCAACAAAGACCCAACACAACCAAAAATAAATAAATTTTTTAATTTAAAAAATTAAAAATAAAAACTATAAAACACTGACGAAAAATTCAAAGACCTAAGTAAAGAAACACATTTTGTTCATGGACTGGAAGGCTCATCATGGCAAAGATCTCAATTTTCTCTCCCCATATTGATCTATAGATTTAATGTAATTCCAATAAAATCCCCAGCAGAAATTTTGGTAGAATTAGCCAAGCCGATTTTAAAATTTATATGGAAAGGTAAGGGAAACAGAATAGCCACAACAATTTTGAAAAGAAAGAATAAAGTTGGAGGAATCACACTACCCATTATTGAGTATGAAATAAAGCTATAGTAATTAAGACAGTGTGATATTGGTGAAAGGACCGACACAGAGATCAATGGTATAGAGTCTGGAAGTAAACACCCAGAAAAATAGCCAACTGATTTTTTTTTTAAACATATATTTGTATTTCCAAATAAAGTCCTTCAATCAGTTCTTTATTCATTTATTTATCTATGGCTGTGCTGGGTCTTCGTTTCCGTGCGAGGGCCTTCTCCAGCTGCGGCAACCGGGGGCCACCCCTCATCACGGTGCACGGGCCTCACACCATCGCGGCCTCTCCTGTTGCGGAGAACAGGCCCCAGACGCGCAGGCTCGGCAATTGTGGCTCACGGGCCCAGCCGCTCCGCGGCACGCGGGATCCTCCCAGACCAGGGCCCGAACCCGTGTGCCCTGCATTAGCAGGCAGACTCCCAACCACTGCGCCACCAGGGAAGCCCAGCCAATTGATTTTTAATAGGTGAAAAGGAAATTCAATGGAGAAAGGATAGTCTTTTCGAACAATCAGTTGATAATCCATGCATAAAAAATAAAATGAATTTTGACCTAAATATTACCCCTTGAACAAAAATTAAGTCAAAATGATCAGAGATGTAAATATAAAACCCACAACTGTAAAACTTTTAGAAGAAAATATGGGGAAAATCTTCATGACCTGAGTTAGGAAAAGAGATTACAGACATGACACCAAAAAGTACAATCAGAGAAGAAAAAAATTGATATATTAGCCTTCTTTAAATTTAAAGTTTTTTGTTCTTAAAATGACAGTAAAGAAAGTAAAAAGACAAGACACAGACCGGTGAAAATTTTTTGGAAATTACATATACAACAAAGGCTCTGTAACTTTATTAATATATATATATATATATATATATATATATATATATATATATATATATATATGTAAAAGGTTTATATATATGAGGTTTTATATATATATAAAACCTCTCAAAGCTCAATGGTAAAAAAACAAACAACCCAATTTAAAAATAGACAAAAGACTTCACAAAAGATCACATACAGAAGGCAAATAAGCCCATAAAAGGATGTTTAATATTACTAGCCATTAGCCATTCTGGGAAATCAAATTAAAACCAGGATGAGATACCACTCTATACTAATTAGAATGGCTAAAATGGAAAATACTAACAATACCAGGTGCTGACATGAATACAGAGCAACTGGAACCTCATGCATTGCCTGAGAAAATGCAGAATATTACAAGCTAGACAACAGTTTGGTAGTTTCTTATAAATGTACATATGACCCAGCAGTTCACTCCTAGGTATTTACCCTAGAGAAATCAAAACTTAACGTTGACACCAAAACCTACATGTGAGTGTTCATAACAATTCTGTTCACCGTCACCAAAAAATAAAAATAAACAAATGTCTTTCAATACTTGAACAGATAAATACACTGTATTATGCCCATACAATGCAATACTACTCAGCAAGAAAAAAAAGGAACTATTGATACACGCAACGATATAGATGAATCTTAAAGGCATTATGCTGAATGAAAAAAGCCAGTTTCTAAAAGTTGCATATTGTATGATTCTAGGTATATAACATTCTGGAAATACAACAACTTTATATAGAGAGACAGATATATTACCAATATAGATGAATCTTAAAAGCATTATGCTGAATGAAAAAAGCCAGTTTCTAAAGTTGCATACTGTATGATTCTAGGTATATAACATTCTTGAAAAAGAACAACTTTATATAGAGAGAACAGATTACTGGTTGCCAGGGGCTAGAGGTGGGAGGGGAACTTGACTACAAAGGAGCAGCATGAGAGAGTTTTGGAGATGGAACTTTTCTGAATCATGATTGTAGTGACAGTTATTTAAATCTATATATGCATTAAAATTCATAGAACTGTACACCCCAAGTCAATTTTACTGCATGTTAACTTAAAAAATAAAATTAAAAAAATAAAGACTGTTCTTCAAGGAATTGAGAGTCTAATGGAGTGAGAAAGACAATAAATCACACACACAAACACACACACACACACACAGAGTCTGATGGCAGAGACTCAACCCCCCTCAACCTCTGGGGTGGGGAGCATGTCTTGCTTATCTTTGTATTACCCATCTCAGGCTCTGACATTGTTCTCAGTAAATATTAATGGGACTGAATAACTGATAAATGCTGCATGTGGCAGCCAGGTTCACTGGCACAGAATCTACTCCATGGTGCCTTATCAGTAGTGGACAGTCAGTGTTAAGAGAGAGAAAGTAAAATCTGTATCTCCCTTCATGCAATCAAAGATCACTGTGAATGTGATGTATTACCAAACAAGAGTATACCATGTCCACTGAGGGATGAGATAGGAGTGGACAAGAGATTGCACTTTGTGAATCCTCAAAAACTATGTATTGGATGAATTCAGGCTCTCCCACCAATACTAGCTAAGGAAGAGAAGTGGCCCACTGGCCCTGTAGTATAATCTTGTCTCTGAACACAGTCCATTCTTTCAAAAGCAAGAATGGTTCCAAGGTCTCAAGAATACACTTCAACTATAATGTTTTCAGTTTGATTACTAAAGACGCTCCTTCCCTTTCTAATAGCAATTTGCTAGAATAATTTAGCTTTCTGAATTCTTCAGTTTTGTTGTCATAAACACAGTGGAATAAAACACAAAGTTTTGCTCTGTGGGAAAACAAAACTGTAGTGACCTTATTTTGCAGCTGTGTGCTGGTGAGACCTGGAACATACAGGTTACAAAAAAGAAAACGAATAAGGCAAATACCCTGCCTTAAGGGCTTAGCAAGAGACAAATAAATACTCTAGACAGCCTATAATTAAATGCCTGAGAGAGGTATGAATTGCTACAGGAGAGGTACATCTGGAGGAAATGGGTGGGGTAAGGTGGGAATCAGAAAAGCTTTATTGAAGATAATCTCTTTTAGTATTTCTTTTGTTCTAACAATTGCCACTTGCATAGTATAGTATTATAGAAATCTTTACACATAGCAGATGAGGACTTACAGTGTCCATTCGAAAGACATTTTCATCTTCCTGAAGATAACATTGCTTACGGTTTGTTCAACTACTTTTTTTCCAGGGGTAGCAAAAACAACTTTCCTTTCCAAACAGTGATATCTCTTAGAAGAAAGATGGATGTTTGGGATTAAAGCTGGTGGTAAAGTCATCTCAGGCTAAGCACTTCTAACACAGTTGTAAGACATTGTGTGAACCAGAGAAAAGACAAACGACTACCTGAATTATTGCTAACTCTATTTTTTTCTATCTCCTAAATTTAGTCACACTATTTTCCTTACACAAATGCATAGAGAAGCTATCTTTATCACAGCCTAAGAAAGGTCATTTCAAATTGAAGTTTTCATTTTGTAATGACAACAATTAAAAAGAAAATCACACGCTATGATAAATGATACCCCCAAATCCCCAGGAGAAATTCTGCAATTTCCTCTTTGTATCAGCCACTGGCACAGGAAATTTTGGAGACTGTCCTGGCACTGAGTTCTTTTGAGATCTGACACCATTGCTTTTTCTACAAATATATATTCTTACATATCAATTTGATAACTTCTTATAACTGACTATTCCCATATCAAAGTTATTAACTCAATTGTTCTTCATCACTTGCATCTTTTATTTAATAGTTAAAATCACAGCCACATTGGGTTGCATTCCCACTAAGTACCAGGCATTGTGTTATAATCCCTGCAACAGCCCTTCCAGGTAATTACAATTTTTCCCATTTTACAAATAAGGAAACAAAGCCCCAAAGAGATGAAGTCACCTTCCCAAGCTAGTATAGAGTAGAGCTCAGGTAGGAACTCCTGTTTATCTGACCTCAAAGGTACTGTTGACAAAAAATTAATCAGTTGATCTAAGAATTGGAAAATTTTATTTGAGCCAAATTTGAGGCTTATAACCCGGGAAAAGCATCTCAGAAAGCTCTGAGAACTGTTCTGCCCATTAGAAGTCAAGACACAGTTGATGTAAGTTTTTTGAGACAGAGGGCTGTACATTACATGACGTATTATTGACAGGTTACATAATCAAGATTTAAGCAACATTGTGGTGGGTCATGTGACCCTTTACAAGGTCAAGAAAGAACGTTATCATTTAAGGAGTTGTCTTGTTGATGCTAGGAGAATGTTGCTGTTTATGGTTGAGCAGATACTCCTGTTGATGGGGGAGGTTGGGTCAATGCATAAGGCGGACACACAATGCACACTGGGGGGAGAGGAGGCCAAAAGGCAGAGGATAATTTTTATGTTTAAATTTTTTTCTTGTCTTGCCATAAATATGAATTTTATTTCACAGTACTTATCAAACGTCATATGTGAATGAAATTTTCTTATTGTCTAATAATTTTGCTAAAGACTCAATAATGAAAATAATAGTCAGTAAGGACATTCTAAAGAACAGCAGCTAAACACATTTTTGCAGAACTAATAAATGTCTGCTGAGAGCATCCCCTCATTACCCACCTCCAACTGATAGAAGGATAAATACTAGAAAAGAAAATTACTGTGCAGGTACCACCAGAGGTAGAAGTGGAAATAGGGCAAGGGACAGGGACACAGGTAATCTCAGCCAGAATACGTATCACCCACGTCAGAGAGCTCTGGTGTAGGGGCCCCAATTATGCAGCTGACAAAGAAGTAACATTTGGACACATACCATAGAGGGCTTCATTTAGCCAGTATTAATCAAGCAAGAACCTTAATGACAGTACTAGATAAGAAAAAAAGATTTGGGGGCTTCCCTGGTGGCACAGTGGTTGAGAATCCACCTGCCAATGCAGGGGACACAGGTTCGAGCCCTGGTCCAGGAAGATCCCACATGCCGCGGAGCAACTAAGCCTGTGGGCCACAACTACTGAGCCTATGCTCTAGAGTCCACGAGCCACAACTACTGAAGCCCACTCACCTAGAGCCCGTGCTCTGCAACAACAGGAGCCAATGCAGTGAGAAGCCTGTGCACCGCAATGAAGAGTAGCCCCCACTCGCCACAACTAGAGAAAAAGCCCACACACAGCAATGAAGACCCAATGCAGCCAAAAATAAATAAATAAATAAATTTATTTTTTTTTAAAAAGATTTTGCCTCTTTCATCTAATCTCTTCTCCCCTCCAAATACTGAAATGGAGGTAGAGGAAATATAGAGAAATTAAAGGTTATGACCATGTCATTTCCCCTCTATAGGTCCCAGCTGTGTGTATGGCCCAAGATTGGAAGGGAGGAAAAACACTAGGAATCATATGTGAGACTCAAGTTTTTATTTAGACTTGGTAAGAATTTTAATCATTGAAATCAAGTCATAGAGGCCAAAAGGAGACCATTCTTAAAATTAAAAGGGTCAAAACTACAGGATTTCCCCCAAGATATCAGAAAAGAGAGGCTACAGAGCATGTTAAAAGACAGGGGTTGGGTGGGGCGAAGGCAGGATATATCCAATTTGCCAGCCCCAACAAAAAAGTACACTTAAAATATGAAGCAATATTTGAGGAAATGATACTGTTTAGGGCTGAAGAAAACCATCTAAAGTAGTAGTAAAGTTTTAAAAAAAAGATCCAAAGTAATGTAATAAGGGTTTTATTTTGTTTAAGATACATGAGAAACAATAGTGCTTATTCATGGACAGTGGCTTGTGATCAGTGAGGAAGGGAGAATTACTTTTCGTTTTATACCCTCGAACACTGTTCGAATTTTTACCATGTGTATATGTTACATTTATAGTTAAAATGTCAATTAAAAGCAATGATTCCGATATAGAACCAAGATGGCGTAGTAGAAGGACGTGCTCTCACTCCCTCTTGTGAGAACACCAGAATCACAACTAACTGCTGAACAATCATCAATAGGAAGACACTAGAACTCACCAAAAAAGATACCCCACATCCAAAGACAAAGGAGAAGCCACAATGAGATGGTAGAAAGGGCACAATCACAATTCTATCAAATCCCATAACTGCTGGGCAGGTGACTCACAAACTGGAGAACACCTATACTACATAAGTCCACCCACTGGAGTGAACGTTCTGGGCCCCACGTCAGGCTTCCCAACCTGGGGGTCCGGCAACGGGAGGAGAAATTCCTAGAGAATCAGACTTTGAAGGCTAGAGGGATTTGATTGTAGGACTCTGACAGGACTGGGGGAAACAGAGACTCCACTCTTGCTCGGCAAACACAAAGTAGTGTGTACGTCCGGACCCAAGGGAAGGAGCAGTGACCCCAGGGGAGACTGAACCAGACCTACCTACTAGTGTTGGATGGTCTCCTGCAGAGGCGGAGGGTGGCTGTGGCTCACCATGGGGTCAAGGACACTGGCAGCAGAAATTCTGAGAAGTACTCCTTAGTGTGAGCCCTCCCAGAGTCTGCCATTAGCCCCACCAAAGAGCCGGGTAGGCTCTAGTGTTGGGTTGCCTCAGGCCAAACAACCAACAGGGAGGAAAGCCAACCCCACCCATCAGCAGACAAGCAGATTAAAGTTTTACTAAGATCTGCCCACCAGAGCAACAGCCAGCTCTACCCACCACCAGTCCCTCCCATCAGGAAACTTGTACATGCCTCTTAGATAGCCTCATCCACCAGAGGGCAGACAGCAGAAGCAAGAAGAACTACAATCCTGCAGCCTGTGAAACGGAAACCACATTCACAGAAAGATAGACAAGATGAAAAGGCAGAGGGCTATGTACCAGATGAAGGAACAAGATAAAACCCCAGAAAAACAACTAAATGTAGTGGAGATAGGCAACCTTCCAGAAAAAGAATTCAGAATAATGATAGTGAAGATGATCCAGGACCTCGGAAAAAGAATGGAGGCAAAGATCAAGAAGATGCAAGAAATGTTTAACAAAGACCTAGAAGAATTAAAGAAAAACCAAACAGAGACGAGCAATACAATAACTGAAATGAAAACTACACTAGAAGGAATCAATAGCAGAATAACTGAGGCAGAAGAATGGATAAGTGACCTGGAAGACAGAATGGTGGAATTCACTGCTGCAGAACAGAATAAAGAAAAAAGAATGAAAAGAAATGAAGACAGCCTAAGAGACCTCTGGGACAATATTAAATGCAAAAACATTTGCATTATAGGGGTCCCAGAAGGAGAAGAGAGACAGAAAGGACCCAAGAAAATATTTGAAGAGATTATAGTCGAAAACTTCCCAACATGGGAAAGGAAATAGCCACCAAAGTCCAGGAAGCAAGAGAGTCACATACAGGAGAAACCCAAGGAGAAACACGCCGAGACACATAGTAATCAAATTGGCAAAAATTAAAGACAGAAAAATTACTGAAAGCAGCAAGGGAAAAACGACAAACAACATACAAGGGAACTCCCATAAGGTTAACAGCTGATTTCTCAGCAGAAACTCTACAAGCCAGAAGGGAGTGGCATGATATACTTACAGTGATGAAAGGGAAGAACGTATGACCAAGATTACTCTACCCAGCAAGGATCTCCTTCAGATTAGATGGAGAAATCAAAAGCTTTACAGGCACCCAAAAGCTAAGACAATTCAGCATCACCAAACCAGCTCTACAACAAATGCTAAAGGAACTTCTCTAAGTGGGAAACACAAGAGAAGAAAAGGACCTACAAAAACAAACCCAAAACAATTAGGAAAATGGTAATAAGAACATGCATATCAATAATTACCTTAAATGTGAATGGATTAAATGCTCCAACCAAAAGACACAGGCTTGCTGAATGGATACACAAACAAGACCCATATATATGCTGTCTACAAGAGACCCACTTCAGACCTAGGGACACATACAGACTGAAAGTGAGGGGATGGAAAAAGATATTCCATGCAAATGGAAATCAAAAGAAAGCTAGAGTAGCAATACTCATACCAGATAAAATAGACTTTAAAATAAAGAATATTATAAGAGACAAGGAAGGACACAATATAATGATCAAGGGATCAATCCAAATAGAAGATATAACAATTGTAAATATTTATGCACCCAACATAGGAGCACCTCAATACATAAGGCAACTGCTAACAGCTATAAAAGAGGAAATCGACAGGAACACAATAATAGTGGGGGACTTTAACACCTCACTTACACCAATGGACAGATCATCCAAAATGAAAATAAATAAGGAAACAGAAGCTTTAAATGACACAATAGACCAGATAGATTTAATTGATATTTATAGGACATTCCATCCAAAAACAGCAGATTACACTTTCTTCTCAAGTGCACATGGAACATTCGCCAGGATAGATCACATCTTGGGTCACAAATCAAGCCTCAGTAAATTTAAGAAAATTGAAATCATATCAAGCATCTTTTCTGACCACAACACTATGAGATTAGAAATGAATTACAGGGAAAAAAATGTAAAAAACACAGACACATGGAGGTTAAACAATACATTACTAAATAACCAAGAGATCACTGAAGAAATCAAAGAGGAAATCAAAAAATACCTAGAGACAAATGACAATGAAAACACAACAATCCAAAACCTATGGGATGCAGCAAAAGCAGTTCTAAGAGGGAAGCTTATAGCTATAAAAGCCTACCTCAAGAAACAAGGAAAATCTCAAATAAACAATCTAACCTTACACCTAAAGGAACTAGAGAAAGAAGAACAAACAAAACAGAAATTTAGCAGAAGGAAAGAAATCATAAAGATCAGAGCAGAAATAAATGAAATAGAAACAAAGAAAACAATAGCAAAGATTAATAAAACTAAAAGCTGGTTCTCTGAGAAGATCAACAAAATTGATAAACCATTAGCCAGACTCATCAAGAAAAAGAGGGAGAGGACTCAAATCAATAAAATTAGAAATGAAAAAGGAGAAGTTACAACAGACACCGCAGAAATACAAAGCATCCTAAGAGACTACTACAAGCAATGCTCTGCCAATAAAATGGACAACCTGGACGAAATGGACAAATTCTTAGAAAGGTATAACCTTCCAAGACTGAACCAGGAAGAAATAGAAAATATGAACAGACCAATCACAAGTAATGAAATTGAAACTGTGATTAAAATCTTCCACAAACAAAAGTCCAGGACCAGATGGCTTCACAGGTGAATTCTGTCAAACATATAGAGAAGAGCTAACACCCATCTTTCTCAAACTCTTCCAAAAATTTGCAGAGGAAGGAACACTCCCAAACTCATTCTATGAGGTCACCATCACCCTGATACCAAAACCAGAAAAAAATACTACAAAAAAATAAAATTACAGACCAATATCACTGATGAATATAGATGCAAAAATCCTCAACAAAATACTAGCAAACAGAATCCAACAACACATTAAAAGGATCATACACCATGATCAAGTGGGATTTATCCCAGGGATGCAAGGATTCTTCAATATATGCAAATCAATCAATGTGATATACCATATTAACAAACTGAAAAAGAAAAAACATGATCATCTCAACAGATGCAGAAAAAGCTTTTGACAAAATTCAACACCCATTTATGATAAAAACTCTCCAGAAAGTGGACACAGAGGGAAACTACCTCAACATAATAAAGGCCATATATGACAAAGCCACAGCAAACATCATTCTCAATGGTGAAAAACTGAAAGCATTTCCTCAAAGATCAGGAACAAGACAAGGATGTCCACTCTCACCACTATTATTCAACATAGTTTTGGAAGTCCTAGCCATGGCAATCAGAGAAGAAAAAGAAATAAAAGGAATACAAATTGGAAAAGAAGAAGTAAAACTGTCACTGTTTGCAGGTGACATGATACTATATATAGAGAATCCTAAAGATGCCACCAGAATGCTACTAGAGCTCATCAATGAATTTGGTAATGTTGCAGGATACAAAATGAATGCACAGAAATCTCTTGCATTCCTATACACTAATGATGAAAAATCTGAAAGAGAAATTAAAGAAACACTCCCATTTACCATTGCAACAAAAAGAATAAAATACCTAGGAATAAACCTACCTAGGGAGACAAAAGAGCTGTATGCAGAAAACTATAAGACACTGATGAAAGAAATTAAAGATGATACCAACAGATGGAGAGGTATACCATGTTCTTGGATTGGAAGAATCAATATTGTGGAAACGACTATACTACCCAAAGCAATCTACAGATTCAATGCAATCCCTATCAAATTACCAATGGCATTTTTTACAGAACTAGAACAAATCATCTTAAAATTTGTATGGAAACAAAAAAGACCCCGAATAGTAAAAGCAGTCTTGAGGGAAAAAAACGGAGCTGGAGGAATCTAGCTTCGAGACTTCAGACTATACTACAAAGCTACAGTAATCAAGACAATATGGTACTGGCACAAAAACAGAAACATAAATCAATGGAACAAGATAGAAAGCCCAGAGATAAACTCACACACCTATGGTCAACTAATCTATGACAAAGGAGGCAAGGATATACAATGGAGAAAAGACAGTCTCTTCAATAAGTGGTGCTGGGAAAACTGGACAACCACATGTAAAAGAAATTAGAACTCCCCCTAACACCATACACAAAAATAAACTCAAAATGGATTCGAGACCTAAATGTAAGACTGGACACTATAAAACTCTTAGAGGAAAACATAGGAAGAACACTCTTTGACATAAATCAGAGCAATATCTTTTTTGATACACCTCCTAGAGTAATGGAAATAAAAACAAAAATAAACAAATGGGACCTAATGAAACTTCAAAGCTTTTGCGCAGCAAAGGAAACCATAAACAAGACGAAAAGACAACCCTCAGAATGGGAGAAATTATTTGCAAATGAATCAATGGACAAAGGATTAATCTCCAAAATATATAAAAAGCTCATTCAGCTCAATATTAAAGAAACAAAACAACCCAGTCCAAAAATGGGCAGAAGACCTAAATAGACATTTCTCCAAAGAAGACATACAGATGGCCAAGAGGCACATGAAAAGATGCTCAACATCACTAATTATTAGAGAAATGCAAATCAAAACTACAATGAGGTATCACCTCACACCAGTTAGAATGGGCATCATCAGAAAATCTACAGACAACAAATGCTGGAGAGGGTGTGGAGAAAAGGGAACCCTCTTGCACTGTTGGTGAGAATGTAAATTGATACAGCCACTATGGAGAACAATATGGAGGTTCCTTAAAAACTAAAAATAGAATTACCATATGATCCAGCAATCCCACTACTGGGCATATACCCAGAGAAAACCATAATTCAGAAAGACACATGCACCCCAATGTTCACTGCAGCACTATTTACAATAGCCAGGTCATGGAAGCAACCTAAATGCCCATCGGCAGACAAATGGATAAAGATGTGGTACATATATACAATGGAATATTACTCATCCATATAAAGGAACGAAATTGGGTCATTTGTTGAGACGTGGATGGATCTAGAGACTGTCATACAGAGTGAAGTAAGTCAGAAAGAGAAAAACAAATATCGTATATTAACGCATATGTGGAACCTAGAAAAATGGTACAGGTGAACCAGTTTGCAGGGCAGAAATTGAGACACAGATGTAGAGAACAAACGTATGGACACCAAGGGGGGAAAATGGCGGGGCGGGGGGTGGTGCGATGAATTGGGAGATTGGGATTGACATGTATACACTGATGTGTATAAAACTGATGACTAATAAGGACCTGCTGTATTAAAAAAGTAAAGAAGCAATGATTCCCTGTGTTTCTAGATATTATAGGAAGCCATCTTTCGGAAAATAAAAAAATGTGTTTCAGATAAGTCCCCAGTTACTTTACATACTTCTGAAGAATCAGGACAAATATAACTGATACTGTTTTCACAAAGCAATTGTATATTCTTCCTTTCATCCATCAGTAGTTAAGTGGGAAGAAACCACATGGTCTGTTTATGACAATTCTCTTCTGCTCTGGATTGTGTCTGATATTTTTAACTCTACAGTTTAGGCAGGGTTCTGAAGCAGCCAGAACTGTGGGCTTTTAGCCTTGTGCTATGCCATGCTTGAGATGAGGGCTGCAGGAAGCAAATTGATTGGTAGGTGTGCAGAAAGATCCCATTTGCTGACAAGGGAGTTCCAGAGTAATGCCAACACTGTCACTGAAACTTACAACACAGATCCTCAAACTCCAATTATCACTCATTTTCTCCACCTTCTTATCACTCGTGTTTGGCAGCCGTTCAGTGACAATGAAAGAAAGGTTTTCCATCTCCAGGTATTATGCTGGTTGGCCAGATTAACCTCTGGAAAGATTTAATTATCTTTGAGAAGGCAGTCCCTCTGACAACATCCCTTTATCTATCTTGTCCAAATTGGTATTTGCTTCAGTGATTCTCATCCTGAGATTTAACTCCCCTGTCACCTCACACTGTGAGTGGGTGTCATCAAACACCAGAGGCTGAGCCTCTTTTCAAGAAACATTAATTCTGTGGCTGCCTATTTCCAGCTGTATCTTGATACACAGAAATTTGCTTGAGGTTGTCCATCAGGATAAGCATTAAAATTAGGTCACAGGAAAAACAGGTTACAAAATGGTCTGTTTGGTATGAGCCCCTCAAATGGAGTATATGTGTGCATAGCAATGTAGTCTAGAAAAATACAGGGTACTACCAGTGATTATCTCTGTGTGATGGGATTACTGGTTATCTTTATTTGCTTTATGCTGATGTGTTTTCTGATTTTTCCGCCTACATCTATTTCCCCTTTAATCGCACAAAATAACAAAGCTATTTTCAATATTTAAATGTTACTTCAGAGTTTACATCTATTTCCCCTTTAATCGCACAAAATAACAAAGCTATTTTCAATATTTAAATGTTACTTCAGAGTTGGGGAATTTTAGAAGGATGATTGGGTGTGTCCCCTAACTTGAAAAAGACCTCTAAAATGGCCATATTTTGGAATTGGCAGATACTCTACTTTTTTCCAATTCTGATTCATTTGATTGTTGGAACTGTTTATTTGAAATAAGCTCACTTCCTGGCTTTCAGATTGAATTTCCAAGCAGAAGGGAATGGGAGACTGTGTGGCATCAATAACTGAATAGCAGTGACAACTAGGCTGGATTTCAGTTCTCTGTAGACAAACTGTTCATTTACTTGTGTCCGTGTGTGCATGGGCATGTGTGTATGTGTTCGTGCACATGTGTGTATGCATGTGTAAAACCTTCTCTAAAATGTTCAGTGGGCAAGGGTTACAATCAAAGCAAGTCAACTTCCCTGGGAGCCCTCAGCTGAAGACAGTAACAAACGCAAGACAGGGGTTTCTCCAGTACTCTCCCAACTGCCTTTTTGCATACTACTACGTCTGCTAGTGGTAGACCATTAGGTGAGCCTAGAGCTTTCAAAGCAGGAATTTCTTCTCAGCATGTTGGTGGCCTGTGAAGCTGCCCAGAAGCATAGGAGTGGGAGAAATAGTCACAGCTGTCTCTGCTTGATTCTCTAATGCTGGCATTTGGGGCCTCTGGCGTGTCCTTCTGTAGCCAACATGAAAAGGATTACTGCTCCTCTGAAAGTTAGCAGTTTATGTTTAGGGTTTATGGAGATCCAAGCAATAGTAAGCCTTCTCCTTGCCTGAGTTTAAGATCTACAGTGACTTAGAAGCTGAAAAGATGAAAATTAAAATGTCAGCTTTGTTTTTGATAAAACTATTGGAGAACATTCTCTAGGCGCAGCAATATTGAGCTTCCTGACACTGAACCCCAAAATTAGACAGCTCTGTCCTAGGCAGTCAGACATAGGTAGTTCTGAAATTGCAGGCCTGTGTGTTGGAGGCACCCCAATAAATCTGTAGCATGGAGGAACACCTTAGATTGCTTGCATGCTACCGGCAGGGTAATCCCTGTTAGAGATCAAAAGAGGGAGAGACAGCAACTTGAAAACACATAGCTCCCTTTCTCAGCTTACCCAACTGATCATAGAAGTGTGTGAAAGCAGGTAGAGAGGCCAGGAGTGGATAGAAAATCCTTCTTGATGGAAGCAGAGAAGGGGGAATAAGCTGCTCGCCCACTGTGTTGGGTCTTACCTGCATTCTAGTCCTCATCACAACTACCTCTGTAAATCTGGCAAAGAGGGGACCACTTACTGAGGAAACTGGATCTAGTTTCCTCATCTTTACGATGGCGTGTTGGTCCAAATTAGTGATAACCCAATAAAGCTGATCTGTTGTAATTATCAGGGAAGGCTTTTGCCCACATTCAAACGGCTTGAGAACCACTGAATTCAATCACCTCTGGTCTCTTCCAGGCCTGAAACTTTTCTATGTTTGTCACTTACCCCAAGTTATCACCACTCACTACATATGTTAAGCAACCTTGAAGTTAAAACAAACAGTACAAAAAAAAAAAACAAACAGTACGTGAATAGGATGAAAAATGGGCCAAAACATTTTAGAGCAATTTAGTGTCATTATTAATCCAAGAAAAAAATCTGAAAAACTAAATGCTAAATCATTTGTAAAAGTTGATTAATTAAACATTCTAGTAAGAGCAACATTAAGCCGTGATTTATAATTCTCTTCTCTATGAAAACACAGTGGTCTAGAAGATAGCTTAGCAATTTTATTCATATCATGCAATTTGCTCATATCTATTACTCTAATGGATTATTCATTTTGAAACTTGAGTCACCTGGGACAGAATATAAATAAACAAGACCCAGATGAGCTGCCAAATTTGGAGCCCAAGTCTGGATGTGAGCCAAGGAGAGGTAGTGGTTAAGCGTGGATATTACCTACAGTAAGGCTTGAATCTGCCAAAAGAATGTATTTTTATTACTATGGTCTGAATGTGTATCCCCCTGAAAATTCATATGCTAGAATCTTAACGCCCAGTGTGACAGTGTTAGGAGGTGGGGACGTGAGGAGGTGATTAGGCTGTAAGGGTGGACCCCTCATGAATGTGATCATGGCTTTATAAAAGTGGCTCCAGAGAGATCCCTAGACACCTCCACCATGTGAGGATACAATGAGAGATCTGCAGCTCAGAAGAGGGCCTCCACCTGACCATGCTGGCACCTTGATCTCAAACTTCCAGCCTCCAGAAATGTAAGGAAAAAATGTTGTTTATAAGCTACCTAGTCTGTGGTACTTTGTTTTAGCAGCCCAAACTGACTTAGATACCCATTAACACAGACATAGCATGGCCTTCAACCAAAGGGGAAATTCATTTCTTCTTAATCTGCTTTGTTTGCCCATATTGAAATGATCCCATAGGATAACCACAGAAAAACTGAAGCATTAAGTCACAAACTGGCCAAACAGTCATGAGTTAGGAAAAAAATAGGCAGGCTTAATCCTTCATTCCCTCATTTATTCAACAAGAATTATTTGAGTACCTACTATATGCCAGGCACTCACTGTGTTAAGAATTAGGGGTTATGGTAATAAATAAGATAGAGTTTATTTTGGATTTTCTCCCCAAACTGACTTAAACAAAGTGAGCTATTTTAAGCAGGACCATGGTAAAGAAGGCATGATGGAGTAGAATATTCCAAACAGAATAATTTGGTCGACTACTGATTCCTGACAAATTCTCCCAGGCCACAGCAAAATGAAAAAGAATCAGATGTATGTGAATGTGGTGTGGGGAGTCGGGTAAGGTGGCCTCCTTGGAAGAATTATTCTTTATTCTAATCTTAGTCCAACCAACATTTTTGGTATTAAAAAAAGGTTTTTATGAAGTGTAGTATTAGTAAATGGTTGGTTTTCCTTTCGATGTCCTCATTTTGCAAACTAAAAGGCTAGAAAACCTATGTCAGTCCCCAAACTGTTTTGGAAATTTTACTTGCTCTTGATTACTAAAGGTTTGGGAATTCTATGCTAAAAAGAATGAGGAAGATGTACAGGCTGAGTTGGCAGATGTAATACACCTTGGAAGAAAAGGAGAGCTGTTAAATCTCAGATTAGTAGAGGTTGACACAGTAGGAAAAGCAGGTTGACATGCAGTAAGGGCAAAATTGCTGAGTCAGCTCTGCCTACTTTGTTGGTTGATTCCCAAGTCTGGGTTAAGACATGATTGTATCACGGCTAGTTGGTATATAGGACATATTTTTCTTCAGGAGCTCAGAATACTCTGATCAGTAGTGGTCGGTTCTTACTGTCCAGTCTTCACATACATTTGAAAAAAAGACTAAGGAAAAAAGAAGCTGGCAAAGTTCTCAATAGAACATAAACAAACCTTTCTCTGAACAGAATAAACCCTACTTTCACTATTCCTGAATAAGGCAAAATAAAGTAAATTATAAGAAGCTAGATATGAACTATAAACAGCAGGAGTCTAGAGATCCTGTTTGGAAGGTCCATATGACTTCGGGGAGATTTCATACAATGTACCCTGGAGAGGTAAGCTGTTTCCTGGACTACGTGCAGTCCTGGCCCTGATAATGTTCTCTATTGAATCTGAGAGGAGGGTAGGAGGAAGAGAGAAGACTAGCAGTAAGTTTGAGGCAGCTGAGTAAACCAAAAGCAATATAGCATTGATGAGTCAGAGTGGTCTTACACCAAAGACCTCACATGCTTAATACCCTCTCCCCAACCACTCACTTTATGACCCTATGTTCAAGTTCATAATTAATTCCTATTTTTCAGGAGCAGCTCTGTCATTTTCTTATTTAGTCCCTTTCCTTCCTTCCCCACCTCAAATTATGTTAGCTGCCATGGGAACCATGATGCTAATTCTAGGGGTGGAGCCCAGAGAGATGGACAAATAGAAGAAGAAAGATTCAGTGTCAGGGTTTGAAATACAGACCCCGAGTTGGAAAACTGCACAAGTTGAATAAACCACATGTGACTTCAACCTCACAAGTACATCCTGCTTGGACCAGTTCACTCTTGAGACAATTAATAAAATTCTACCAGAAAAATCAAACATGCACAGAGGTTTCTGTGCTATTCTTCACTGGAGCTTTCATATAAACCAAACCATCAAGGAAAGTGCTTCCCATATAAACATCTGACTGAGGATTTATGTTTCCCTATCTCTCAGGTGACAGCCAGAATCAAGCTCTTACAACCCATTGCCCTCTTTTCTCTGGGTACCAATGTTATACATTACCTTCTCCTAAATGTTATCTAATTAGAGCCCTCAACTCTTTCAAACTTTCTCACTCACCAAGAGAAGATTTCTCCAAAGAACCTATCAAAACCAGTGCGGTCTGGAGTACTTAGGTCAGTGTCCTCCCAGTGGTAGACCACTGTCATATCTCTCTCGCCAAACCTTCTCCTGGCCATGAGCACCAGAACACCACCACTATTCCAACCCAGACATTTTATTCCTGGCCCTTTCATTCAATGGGCACTGAATGTATCAATACAACAAAACTGATGTTCAGAAGTTCCTTTATAATCCAGGGTATTCTGAGAGTAATAAAACTTGTGTTCACCCCAATTCATTTAGTTCCTCTTTTACATTTTGGGTTTTTACACTGGAAAGAATAGTATTTAACCATCTAGTAAATCTGTGTCTTGGTCTTCAAGCAGTGTTCTCCATAGCCTATGGAGCTGGATTCTGAAAGGGTTGAATCTGAACCTTGAGATTATAGGGTCAGGTTAAAATGTTCCAGTTACTTCCCATTGGTAAGTAGGTAGGGAAGCATCAAACTTATAAATGTGTACCAGCTCCCTCAGTAGAGGGAGCTGAAGGGCATTCGGTAAAGAGGTGTCAAAAGTTAAGGGAACAAGCAGGGGACAGCACCTAGAACTAGCAACAGTGAGGAGTCCTTTAGATATGAAGCAGTCAGTGGAACATAGCAATAAGCTATAGGAGAAGAGCCACTTGAGAGGAGACGTGGCATTTAGTAGAGGAAGGCAGCCCCTTCCTGAGCACAGTCCAGCTGAAAGGGAGGGAAATAGGGTCTGGGGAAGTTGGGGGGGAGGAACAAATACTGTAATCTCTCTCTCATCCTGCTGCCTTCTGTCTCCTTGTCTTCCCCTTGGCTGAACCTAACCAGAAGAGAGAAGACATGGGAGCTAGGAGATCCATAGAGGTCAGCCTCCTGGGGCAAAAATTGGGTGGAGAAGGATTAAGGGAAATCTGGAGGGGCAAACAAAGTATTCAGCATGCAATACATTCTGTGTGTAGACCTGCAAATGAGACAGTGCCCATCAAGGGATGGGAAGTTCCTTGCATATAATTATACAAGTCTTGGGAGTTTGAAGCATCTACTTTGCTGTGGAAAGAGGAAATATACACAAACCAACTAGAAAACACTAATGAGCATACTATGGACCTACCACCAAGACAGGTGACTCCAACGTACATCTAGGAAACTAAATGTCATGCCACATCTTGGAGGAGTGACTTTTCCTAAGTCTTTCCTTTTCACAGATAAGAACTCCGATTCTGGGAGAAATCATCATCATCACAATTGTAATAGCTAACATTCAATGGCACACCATGTGCTGGACTCCATTCAGAGTGTATAACCCAAATTAATGCATTTAATTCTAACAACTCAATAATGAGCATTATTATCCCCATTTTCTGATGAAGGAAAGTTCAGTGACTGAGAAATAGAGAAGTTACATATCAAGTCAATGGTGATACCAGGATCTGAACCCAGGCAGCCTGACTCCAGAGCCTACACTCTCAAACCCTACACTTAACTGCCTCCCAATTTATTTTCAATACAGTTACACTACTAGCCATTATTTTCATGTTACTGGCATCTAAAATCATATCCAAACAGGTGTGAAAGTAACTACACAGAGTTACAGAATTTCATGGCAGAAATCGTCAGTAACAACTCACTTATTAGGAGGGAAATACACACAGATGGATACATGGTATAATTTACCTGAGGTGAGACTGCTTTGTAGTGCCAATGCCAAGATTAGAACTCATCTTCTGATTGCTCATCCACGGCTCTTTCAACTTCATCATGGCTTCCCCTGTTTGCAACGAAATTGTAGCAGGCTCTACAAAGGACCAAAAAAAAGTCAGGCAAGAACCTGCCTTCCAGAAGTGACCAGAGTGAACTGAGCAGAGAAAAGATAGATGTCGCCACTAGAATCTAAGTGGTCTTGCTGACAACTGTGGTTCTCTATAAAATGATGGAGTTCAAAGGAGCAACTGTTTTCCAGAGGAGCATCTGGTAGGGTTCGGTAGAGGAGATGACCTCTAGACTTTCAGAATAGCTAATAAATAAGGAATAATTTCTAGCCCATGGATTTGTCCAGGGCGACCACACACCCAGTTTAGAGGAAAAATTGCTGCTCTCTAGAAACCTGAAAAACTTGAAGTTTGTGAGTTTGTGGGGTAAATGATTTGTAGATACTAACACACCAAGAATGCCTTGCCTTCATCTTACCATTCAAGATTTTTCACCCCAATCACCCACATGGGTAGCATCATTCAGGAGTTCTTCCCTTAAGAATTAGCAGTGGATAGAAATCAGGGTTTGAAATAATGGAATGAATTAGGACCATCACTGAGAAGAGCAATTGCAGAATGCTGGTGGGTGCATTTCTCATTCCTGGAGTCAGATTGTGGGTTTTGGTGCTCAGTGGAATAGGTTAACGTAATAACTCTCTAACTTAACAGAGACTTTCAGAGAGGGCAGAGGTAGCTTCTTCACCTGGAAGAATATGCTCCAGCGTTTGTGATTCACACAAAGGCCCCAAGTGGAGTGCAAAGCCCACTTCATTCTTGCTCTATAGGGCAGGTGAGCCAGGTAAAGGGTGTTCAAGCTGCAAGCATTCCTACTTTTTCTCCTATTGTCTCTAGACAGTAAGCACACTCACCACTCCTGTTACCTTCTCTCACTGTCTCCAAAATCCTCTTTTGAAACTGAAACAAGTTACTTGGAAGATAAATGAGTCCCCCATGAACCCTTCTTTTTTTGGGGGGGCACGCCTTGCAGCATGGGGGAACTCAGTTCCCCAACCAGGGATAAAACCCGTGCCCCCTGCATTGGGAGCGTGGAGTCTTAACCATTGGACCACCAGGGAAGTCCCCAACCCTTCTTTCTAAGATTGTTTCCACATCTACAAATTCCGGACCACCGCAGCCTGAACTCTTCCAAACTCCACTGACCCTCCCCTTCCCTTCCCATGCCATCTGCTCCACGGTATTTGGATGGCTCTATCTCCATGTACAGCTATTCCATAAGCCTCAGGGGGGCACGTACAGGACATTCTTTTTCAGTGTATCCCGTAATGCATCCTCATAGCCAGTGCAGAGTAAAGGTCTATTAATGTAATATGATTTAATTACATGGCTGGGAAAAGAGAACAGAGGACTCATAAAAGGCTTGCCAATGTTTTTGTGTTTTGTTTTGTTTTTCCTTTGAAACTCCTGATTTAGTAACTCCCACTTTGTTATGAAGAAAAAACATTTGGCTATCTCCAGAGGTGCTCTGTGTTGAGTGAACCAGTTTTCCGCTCAGGTATAACAAATCTCACTGTTTCTGCACTTTCCCTGAAGAGCTAGGGCAAACCCTGTTTCTAATTGCTGTGAAGATTCCTTCAGACAGAGGGAGCTCTTCCTGGAATTCACTAATACTCACTGATCTCATCAAACCTACTTGGCAGCCCATCCAGCAGGCTCTGACCCACTTCCCACATGCCCAGTGACTTAGTGATCTCTGCAGGTAGCCAACACCAAAATTCGTACCAGGTTCCCAGTTTCCTCAGACATCTTCACCCTCACAACTCCATTCAGGCTCATAAAAACCACCAGCTCACCTGCAGAGCAATGATTTAAGCACAGTTTGGGGTGACCTCCTTTAGGGCTCAAACGTACACACATTAATGAGAATACCTAATGGTAATGGAATATTGCCAGGTTGTCAAGGTTTTATCCAAGGTCTCAGCCTCTGGGTAGACATGGAGGGGAATTTTTATCATTAACACTTGGAAGAATTAGATCCTCCACTAAGAGCATGAAAAAACAAAAATCCAAGAGCTTATAGCATATAACCAGTGACAGGGAGGAGCCCAGAATAGTACCAGATTCAGAGGATGGAGAGCTCCCCTGCAGACACAGGGGGCTCAAAGCTGGCCTTTGGACGATAGGTAGAATTCTGTGCTCAGAAGAGAAAGCAAGAAGCCAGTCAAAGTGAATAGGATGGCCAGGAAATAACAGAATGAGGATCACATAAAATATGCCTCGTAGCTGGAGAAAAAGTAGGAGACGTGGCTGAAAATGCAGGTTAGTCCCAGATGATGGAGCACATTGAGAATCAGGCTGCAAAGTTTGAACTTTAAGGACACAGAGCCCTCAAAAAATTAGCTATCAATAGTAGAACGGACTTCCAGTGCAATGTCCTTACATCGTTACAGGTATGTCAGCTAACACTAGATCTGTTAGGGGTGAGCAATTGGAGTTTTTCTGCCCTGTGTTACGGAATGCAGGATTGGATAATCCAACAGAGACGATGATACAGAGGAGTTTAGAATGTGGATGGAGTCAAAGACCTGGACTTGAGAGCAGCTGCCTCTTACTGCTTTTGTCACCTTGTGATTATCATCATGAGCTTCATTTCATCAACTGTAAAATAAGCATAATATTACCTACCTCACAGGGTGATTGGACATTCAAAATACATGCAATGTGGGAATCTACTTTGTAAAAGTATAATGCATTATAGTTAGTATTAATGAATGTTAACCAACTCCATTCCAACTTTCAATTTCTTGGTTATATCCTGGAAGTGTTATGGTCCAGAAGAGTGTGTCATGATGAAAATTACGTTGTAATAAAAATGGAATATTTATAAGGCAAATAGGTTTGGAAAGAAGAGAAAGTAGAGATGGGGAGAGATTTCTTAATAGCCTAGGATGCAGTCATGGGGTGGGGAAAGCCTGAACTAAGATGGGAGCAGTGGAGAAGAGAGGGAGTGGGATAGTAATTTAAAAAAATTTGTGATGGAAGAATTTTTAAGAAGAATATTTAGGAATTAAATGTGACTCTGAATTATAGGAGAAATCGCTTATTTGAAACATCTCAGTTCCAGCACATCCAGAATAAGAGAAAAATTGTCTAGAGCTTCCTTATACAATACAGTAGCCACTGGCCACATGTGGCTATTGAGCACTTGAAATGCAGCTCATCCAAACTGAGGCGTGCTGTAAGTGTAAATTACACACCATATTTCAAAGATCTAATGTGAAAAAAAGAATGTCAAGTATCTCAGTAATTTTTATATTACTTACATTTTGAAATGACATTATTTGGGGTATATGGAGTTAAATAAAAATATTTTTAAGTTAATTTCACCTGTTTCACTTTAATTTTTTCAGTAGCCAGATTAAAAAGTAAAATAAAGATGTGGCTGGTATTATATTTCTATTGAACTGCACTGGTCCCATGTATAATTCTCAGTAGAAACTCACTGGAGCTTTTCCCATCTCGACATTTCAGAGTTCTATCCCAGGCTACTTGAATCAGCAGAACATGTGAGGGACTCTCTGTATTTTTTTTAAGAAGCTCCCAATGATTATGAGGGCCACATAATTTCTGCTTTAGAACATTCAAAGTGTATTAAGCTTTATTTTAGTTTATATAATCATCACCGGGGAGGAGCACTTTAAGAGACAGATTCTAGCCCCAGATATTTTGATGAGTTAGATCTAGACTTCTGGCTTGAAGTCCCTTGGAACCTTCATTCATCATGTGATCTGATGCACGTGAGCCAAGTACCACGTTTGGAGAAATACCACTCTTGTGAGGAAAGTGCTGTTACCAAATAGGCAGATTAGGAATAGCTCCCCAGCAGTGTACCAGCAGAACGGGGGCAAAAGTGGGGAGGGGAGGATGAGTTTAAAAATCCAAGATGTATTTTTGACATTCAAAAAAATTATCAAAATAGTCTGATAGGAAATCTTAACCGTTTATTTTGCTTAACTTTCTTGCATTTTGGTTTAGAATTTTCCTCCATTATTACAAATTACATGACAGGGGTGGGTACTATCATCTTTTCAGAGCTTGGGGACTCTAAAAACCTCATTCTGGCCTTAGGTAAGAATAAAATTATCACCCCCAAACATGGAGGCTGTTCCATCTTCCTCTGCAGGCCACTGGAATGAGAAGGTTGTGCACACACACCAACCTTTTGGTTCATTAATCTTGAAGGCAGAAAGTCTCACCTTTTTGTCTCGATGTACTGCTTTTCGGCAAGTCAGATTTTCCTTGTTAAAGGGGGAAAAAAAAAAACTACTATATTCAGAGGAAGATGGATCTTCTAGTAGGAAATAGCGTCTGGCAGAAGGCCTTCGGCTCATTAAATACCCTAGTTAAGTTTCCCTTGCAGGCCCTCCAGGGCTGGCTGGTCAACAGCACAGCACAAGAATCAATATCTCTGGCAACCAACTTCCTGTCTACAGAAAGTAGCTGTTCAAAGACTGATTCTACTGCTAATTAAAAGCCCGCCCACCTTGAGCTCCTGGGAGCCCAGGTCCAGGCCCATATGCACCATCTCTGCATTCTCAGAACATGTAAATCACACCATGAGCTGGAGCCCCCTTTTATTATATTTTAAAACAGATTTCCCAAGTGGTCAGAAATCTTATCTCTGATATGCTTCACTTCTTCTAACTAGCAAATTTCTTGCCCTTAATGAAAGAATTGTTTTGAGCCAATTCAGAATCCTAAGATTTAATCAAATTCCTACACCACTTAGTTTAGCAGATTACTAAGAAGCTGACAGTGATCAACAGGCAGTGACCACCACGGTAAGTGGTCCCTAGAAGATGGCACTGCCCTTTTCACGCCTGGGAGATTTGATGGGCTAACTAGTAAGCATTAGGTGATCCCCTTTTTCCAGCTCTCTGTCCTTCTCTAGAAGTTAGGGTGGCATGGCTGAACACCCCATACTTCCAGAAGTGCTTTGCTTTGTGCTTGTCAAACATATGGCTGAGGTCAGACAATCTTGAAATAGGAAATTTTGAAAATTTTCCTTGAAAAAGGAAACTAACCCAGCCACACAGGAATCAAGACTATGATCTCAGCATCTCCAACTCCAGGCTCTTATAACCTCAACCAGCCAGCCACCTAGGGGGCAGAGCACCCCCCTGGCACTGTGTGAAGGCATCTCATGGGAAACACAGGCTGTTAGTGCCAAAAGGTACAGAAGCAACTGTCCGACCCTACACTTCTCTGCAGGTAAAGGACTAAAGCCTGGAGAAGTTCAAGGACCTGGAAAAGGGGATGTAACTAGTTAATGGCAGAGCCAGGACCAATGCCCAAGTTGCAGCTCCTAGGTTTTAAACTCTAATTATGGAAGTAATTAAGAAAGATATGTGATATGCCTTCAGCAAAAATTAAAATATTATAAATACATGTAAAGAGCCTTCTGATATCACACACATGCAAAAATAGTTTAAAAATTCACATAATTAATTAGAGTTTTCCTATGGAATCAGCTTTATCACAACTACAATTTATTGAATATTTATCACATGTAAAGCACTGTGGTAAGAATATGGACATTGCTAACCCCATTTTAGAAATCAAGGCTGAGGAATAACTGAATAACTGAGTAACTGAATACGGGTAAGTCACTGAAGAGTTCATTAACTAGTAGGAGGCAGAGTCTGAATCCAGGTCACTCTGTGTTCAAAGTGGACCCTCTTAGCCACAATGCTATACACCTCCTCTTTGAACACCACCACCCTCCATGGATGGCTGGATTTCTTTAGGGTCCTGCAGCAAGCTCAGGTTCCTGCCAAAAGTAGATCCCCTATCCTTGTGACCCACCTCCAATCCCCCCCAACACACACCCACCCACACACTGCTGCCCAACTTCAGATCTCCAGGATTCACTATCAATTTACCACGGGAAGAGGCTACACACCTTCTAACCAGGGTCAGCAACGCCCTTTCCTAAAGGTCACCTGATGGCTAGATTGTCCCCATTGGAGAGCACTTTCCTATAGACTTCAAGTGTAGATACCTAGGATGTCTTCAGGGGAAGGAAACAGGAAGCAAAGTGGCATACTAGAGGGCAGGACAAATGTACCACCTCCCTCACAACTCTGTCACAAACAAGTCCAACTTTGAAGACAAGGGGAAAAAAGCAGTTTCCTCAAGCCCCAAGTTCTCCTCTCTTGAGGAATCTCACCTTCATACCCCAACCTCTCCTCACCCTCCTCTCAAGTCCTAGAGTCTTTCTGACCCCCTTCTCTTAGCGGATGACCTAGCTGAAGACCACTCACGACTGTAAAGTTTACCATCCCAACAAGGACACTTTGATAAGTGTAAGGGAGCATTATTAATAAATATGTTGGGACATTCAGACATAAGACAAACTGTCCTCGGCCACCTCGATGAATAGTCACCTTGTAATATCTCCCTGTTGCCGTCTCTGCAAGACAAAATTTTAACGGGCAGGGGAGGAAAACGGTCCATCTGCAGGGACAGCACTTTCCCAGTGGGGGCTCTTGTCCACGCCCACGGCATCTCCCCAGGTGGCCACCATCCCTGACACATAGAACCTATAAGGGCAACAATTGGCAAAGCAGGTTGGCTCGTCTTAATTCAGATTTATTTCCTTCTTCCGACATCTAATTTCTTCAGAAGGGGGTGCTGGTTGAGGATAGCGTGTATGGAGATGAATTTCTTCGCAAACGAAGGCATCAAAGTGAAAAGGTGCGACACTTGTGAGCCTTCACATTTGGCTGAGACTCACTCCGGAGGGGAGCAAAAGCAAAGGTTTGCTGCCCCCTGCTGGTGAAGATGAGTCTCTACCAAGGAGAGGACAGCAGCTGGGCTCAAGGCATTTGAGTGCTTCACGATGTCTTCAGGAACCCAGACTCTTCAACTTATGCCAGTGCTGAACCACAGAACCACCATTTCAAGCATTCACTCAACAAGCACTTACTGTGAACCAGCTGCACCCTAAGCCAGTGGGGAGACAGTAAGATGATTAAGATGCGACTCCTGCCCTTGGTTTGATTAGTTTAAATCTATTTCACGAGAGGACAGATGACAGAGATATTGTGTAATACACCTTTGTATCTTGCACACACACACACACACACACACACACACAAGAGCCTATCCCTTGATATGTTGACATGTTTAGGAGTTTCCCAAGGACGATGCATGTTCTAGTAATTTCTCTCAGTTCATTTTGATTAGGAAACAATGAATGTGCCACACAGAAGCTAATCCTAGGGGTTCTCTTTATTCCTACTTCATGCCTCTACTTTCCTTATGACCTCTACCTTTTGTCCTATTACCATCATACATAGGTACCCAACTGTCTCAGATTAAGACGGGGATGTAATCTTGTAAAATTATTTCTAAAGTGTAATATTAATTCCTTTCCAAGTATGTTTGCAGTCAAGGGCTTGGAGTAGGAGGGAGAAGCAGAAAAAGCAGAACAGAGCAAGCATAATACTTATTAACTGGTTAAAGAGCAAAATGCCATGAGGTTTCAAATAGGTTTTGGGTTTTGCTTTGTTTTTGTTTTGTTACCTTAACTGCTGATTTGGGGCTGAATTGAGAGGGTTTCCCAAATTGGATTGTATAGATCATCAGTATAGTCTTTAAGGCATGAACTTCAACTTGACTGCCTAGGAATTATGTAGCCTTAGGCAAATTACTTAACTTTCTGTGCCTGTTTCATTGCTTATTAAATAATGGTAACAATATAACCTACTTCAGAGGTGAGGACACTTTGAAAGTGCAAGGGGGAAGTACTAATAATTATTGTTATTATTCTGATGGAAATAATCGGAGAATTAGAGGAATTAAAATATGTCAAGCAGCTAGAACAATGTCTGGAACATAGTAAACACAAACTGTTTGTGCTTGTACATGCCTGTATTTTTGTGTATGTCCCTTAGGCCCATTCTGTTAGGTACCTACAATCAGGGAATGAACCAAAATGTCTACTGAGAGTTCAGTGACTTCTTCATATTAACCAATAGTCAAGTGGATGCTGGAATCTGCAATACAGTCATTATAGTACAGTCTGCAGCCTAGAATAACCTCCATACCATTGTTTACCACTTGCCTCTTAAGAGGTCTCTATCTTGAGAGTTTGTGAATCACAAGCAGAGGATACCTGAACTGGTTAAGCAGCAAAACCCCATGAAGTAGCAAATGGGTCATTTTAACTGCTGATGTCAGCTAGGGAAACCGATAGAGCGAAAAAGAAATAAACTCGTGTCAGGCTTTCAGCAGCGGGAGAGATCGTTTTAGATGTACTCTGGCTGAAAGTCATTCCCTTCTCCTCCAAAAACAACAGAAGCTTATAAAGCCTTTCCACCTCTGCAGCATACATATTTTGTCAGCAGTAGCTACAATAAGCATTTTATAGAGTCAGAGAGGAGGTGCCTTGAAATCCCCAGCTTTATGTCCCAATACAGAGAAATGCGGTTGGTAAAAACTCAATTTAAAGTTTAAGCTTTGAACAATTGCAGACAGCGAAACTGAGAATGCTCTAGAATTGGTAAACTGATCCTGACAGTTGAATGTGAGCGATCTCAGACCAGAAGGCAAAGCAGAAGAGAATCAGAGTAGGAACACATTGGCCCTGACAAAGGAAGGAGATGCACAGAGAACCAGGAATGAGACATTTCCTCTGGGTGAAGCCTCTTCCCAGATTTTAGTGAGGAAGGAACATATTGTAGATGTAGTTATAGCTGTGTGTTATTTATAATGTGTTTTCTGGGTGTATTTAAACCTGTTTAGGAAAATGAACATAAATCTTTCCAAGGTCTCTTTCCATTTCATCACTTATGTGGTCTTCATAAAATCCCAAGTTTAAAATAATTCCTTTAAATTTAAAAAGATGCCTAAAACAAGTCCATTCCTGCTTGGGTATGTGGTACATTACACTTGTCTTTCATTGGCTATGTTCTTATGCCCCAAATGCAATTTTTAAGTCATCAGACTGATAAACAAACCTCAGTGACCCAGTAGGAAACAATAGATTTCTGACCCAGTGAGTGTCATAGAAACTGGTCATCAACATGACATGAAAACAAATAAAAATTAGTGCCTAAAGAACATCATCTCCTTAGCTTCAGACTCTATATTAATGACTTGACAATTTGTCCCAACATTGTTTTTTTATACCAAATAAAGTAATAAACCCCTTCTCAGTTCACTTGATGACAAATTTATTCCCAATTCTACTGAGGTTACCCACATAATAGTTCTCAGAATCATCTACCACTTTATTACCTTCACCCTGAATCCTAATATATTTTTATATTAAATTTTATATTAGAATATTTAGCATGGCCCTAGCAATGTTTCTAATGAAGACAGTTACTGGAAATGGAGGGAAATGCCAGATTCTGAGTCCTCATTTTCATCATAAAGAAGAGCTGATGTGGCATTTTGAGAACAGGTCACCCTGCTTCATGTTCACTTAAAATAATGCAGGAAACAGAAAAATCAACTATTGATTTAGACTAAGCAAGAATTTCCAATTTGAGAGTGTGAGGTCGAAAGCATCCACTAATGAATTGCTCAATCAAACTTAATCGGTGCATACTCTTGACCTGTGACAGGACTGAGGAAATCTCAGGCTAGTGCTTCTTTCCTGACCTGAATAGACTCTAGTTAATCACCTGAATAATTGTCCTGCACATCAGAGATGAACCGCTCAGAACCTGCCCTTCGGCACCTACACATCAGAGCCGAGACGCCACATGTCACAATGCGGTTGTTTGAGGTTAAGGCAAAGGGAGACTCGGACTCTCTGATCCAACATTGTTTCTCTCAGAGAACACAGAAGAAAGATGCTGAGGGGGGCAAAAATATTTCAGTGGAAGAAAAAGAGAAGCTTTACTAACCTTTCTCTCCATCTCATTAATTTGCACAGCCACTAACTCATCATCTCCTGGCAGAATGCCAACTGTGCCGCCACATGGATTGTGAGAGGGATGTAATTCCATTAGGTCTCTGGAGTTTTCCTCCTTTAAAGTCCACTTTTTAAAGATTCTTTCCAATGTCCTGTTCTTTCTCATCTCCCAGTTATTGCCTCTTCTTTACAGAAGAATTTCTAATGTAGGGGTAATCTAATCACATGAGGAACTAGAAAAGGGGTGTGGTACTGACTCCTTCTCCTAATGGGTATGTTTTTAACAGTAAAAGGAAGAAAAGAGGCAAACAGCTACTAAAGGCCTGATAGAACCTAAAAGTGGAAGAATATATTTAGTAAAATATTTAAAGAGTCACTAGAAAGAAAGAAATGTCTTTAACAGTTGGTGGTAAATGAATTCTACAAAGAGATGGCATTTATAAGTTCACAGTGACACTAAGTCAGTCAACCAAATGACAAGTCATCGATGAGAGTTAAACTAGCTGTTTGGCATCTTGTACCTGATGCATATGAGCTACCAGAGAAAAGAGATTCCTATTCCAATCCAGAGAAGCAAGTATCAAAAGGCTGCAAGCAGGGCTTCCTGGGATGGAGAAGTTTTTGATGGCACATCCATTTTTGTGCACTAATAACTAAGCCACATTTACACTTTTATCCCGAGATGGCTATTTTTGCCTAAATATCCCTTCAGTCCTAGCATTCTCTGAGCTTTGACCTATTCTTGTATTTACTCATTCAGCCAACAGTTGGGTAAGATACTATACAAAATGCTAGAAAGGATTAAAAGATCCAGAACACACCCTGAAGTGTCTCATAATCTAATAGAAAGCTCTACAAATAATTCCATTTTAGAAAGGCAATCATTCCTATCATATACATATATATATAAACATACACATATATACACAATATACATACACACAGAGGGAGGAGGAGACAGGGGGTGAACAAATGAACTAAGAGCATAGACAAGAGTCTCTGTTAGCCTAGGAAATTCAGGAGGTGTCACAGAAATGGGAAGGAAGGTTTGAACCAAAACTTAAAGGGTGGAAAGATTTTGTCAGGTCAGCAATGGAGGGGACACGGTAAGCCACGTTCAGCTAAAGGAATACCATGTGCAAAGCTCCAAAGACATAAGATAGCAGAGCTCTTCAGGGAAATAAAATCCTGTAGCCACCCTCAACATTTTCCTATTTCCTCTTGGGTTGACTCTTGATGGACAACAATCAGCTTCTAGAATGATCCAAATGCATTCACCTAATGTAAGAGTAAAAGCAGTGGACTTAGAAGGCTCTTTTCATGACCATCATCAGTGGTGGCTGTCAATGAATTCAGTAAGCTTATGCGGTGAAGAAGAGTGGCCCTCAACACTAGCCACTGGAAGGGGACATGGGGCAGAGGTTAGGAATGTGGGCTTTGGAATCAAGATACCTGTGAGCATTATGCAGGGTAATGACACTAGGAGGTATTTAGCACAATGTCTGGCACAAAATCAGTGCAATTGTTGAAACTTTTACAGGTGGTGAACAAGAATTGGTGGAAAGAAATGCATTAGCTAACTTTGAGGGGAAATAGAAACTCTAAGGACAGTGAAATAGGGTGGTTGTTACCAGCTGCTGATACTCTGGATGAAGACAACAAAAAGCTGAGATGGGCAAATTGGCAGTTAAAAGCTGAGTTTAGAAGGCAGAGTACTTCCTTGGTCTTGAATGAAGTGGTTCTTATCTCCTCAGCGGGAGAGAAGAAAAAGCTATGGACCTCACCTAGGAACAGTCAAGCTTCATAAAATAAACTCCCAACTAAGGCAGATCAGCTGTGCCACAGTCAGGACCCTGATTTCAAAGGTATGAGACACTGACACATGGGATGAGGACATTATGCTGATGGACTCAAAAATCTTGAATCACTGCTGTAAATTCGCTAAGCCTGCAAAAGTGGCCCAATCCTCCCAGTGAAGGGTTAGCCCTCTTCTTTTGCTTGAAAGTCACGCAGAGATCTCACCCATGCCAAAAAATATGTGCAGCTCAGAATCTGCCCCCACTCTCCCTCCTGCCCACTTGACCAATAACTATGGTAAAATTACAACATAACTCAGCTGGAGACATGCTAGAAGGAGGGAGGCAATACCCCAGAGTAACTGCCTGATTCAGTAGCCAGAAAAAGTATAAATAGGACTGGATTTTGAGTGTGCTGGACCAAGGTGGGTAAAACATAAATGGGAATAAAAGTATTGATATTGGAGTAGTCCTTCATGATACAACAATTAATCTGACAAGAACCCTTGGAAATAATGCAAACACAGCTAGGATGGCCTCTAGAAGCATGAAAAAGGTAATGGCCCAAACTAAGTGAGATAGAAATAGCAGCATTCCTGTGCCAGACAATGGAAAAGGGATTAAAAGATGCAGAGAAGTGGTTATGTCCACATGGATATACTACATAAGACCAGAAAATCCACCAGATCACTTTGTTTCACAGAAGAGCTAGAGGGTATACCATTTACCAAAGCAACAAGGAATGACCGGTGAGAGGGGCAAGAACATCGCTAGAAGTTTGGTGGTAGCTCCCCTACAAAGGCCAGGAGACGCAGAAGTGGGCTCACATCTGATAACAATGAGCAAGCAAGCCCCTGTCAGCACTTAAACAATAGAAGCCAGGTGGATGCAAGTATTGTGATGAGTGGCGAGGTCAACGTGGCCGTGCACGGAGGGCTGACCAGCTGTGGGATATGAAGATCGTTAATAGAGAGGCGTTTCGCTAGGGGTGAACTAGATGGGCGCTACAAGGGTGTTTTTCAATCTGTGTAATTAAAAGAAATCCAAGACGGTTAATCAGGACTCTGAAGGCAGTCACCCCAATACAAAATCATGATTCCTTCATCAGTTTCTAAATCTGAGCCAGGTTTCAGAATCAGAACCCACTGATTGAAGGAGATGCTGGGTCTCCAGGAGGAAGAACCCAGCAACCCCGTGGCAAGTATCAAGAAATGATTCCCCCAATCTTTTCCCAGAGACATAGACAATGGATTCAGGGAACTGTACACTTGAGAAAGGGAAATCCAAACATTTTAAGGACTTTTGACAAAGGGTCTGAGTTGACAGTGACACTTGGATACTCAGAGAGTCTGCATCCAGTGACTGGTCGACACAGTTAGAACACGACCAGGCCCCTTGCCAGAAACTCAGGGGGGTTCTGGAGGGTTATCCAGGCCCAGAGCTCCCCGTGTGTTTGGCTGAGGCCTTCTTTGGGACTACTTTGCATCTCATCTCTTTCTGCCCAACTCTTCCTCCTTCTCTTCCACCTGTGGGTATTGATTGCAAAAACACTTCATACTGAATCCTGCAAGCTGGTCTTCTCAGAGTTCACTCCCAGGTTAATCTACAACACTGGGTGAGTAAGGGAAACTGGTGGGAAATGAGAGGTTCCTTGTGTGTGATCTCCTCCTGGTCTGTTCTTCCCGCTTCTTTCTGTTTGTTCTCTGGACTGTGTCATCTAAGCCCCTTTTGCCCACTGGCTTCTCAAGGGAAACTAACAGGAGATTGACAGGTGGGAGAAGAAAGCAAAGCCTCCCTCACGGTCTTGCCACAGGTTGGGTCATGACTGCAATCCTCTACTGAAGACCTTAGCTCCAGAGGGTGACCTTCTCCTATGTCTAGAGCTACAGCTCTCCCCAGTTTCCCCTAATTGTCCCCCACATCCTCACTTATACCTTTGGATCTAGGAGTATAAATGACTCTTTATTGCTAGCCCTGGGAGTTTCATTTCACTTTTTTGAGGGGTTTCCCTTAATCCTGATCACACCTTTGTAAAGGACATACTTAATAAACTCTGCTTAATACCCTACTTGACTATGCAACGCTTCCTGCGGTCCCCTCAAAATTACAGACCAGCTAGAGCCTACTGTTCAGGAGATTAGAAATCAAGCAGATCTGGGTTCAAATGTCTAGATGCATGACCTGAAACAAGTGATTTTATCTCTTCTATGAGCCTTAGTTTCCTTATCTAGTACCGGAGAGCAATGATACCTACATACAAGATGCATTCAGCTCTAAGAAACAGAAAATCTGAACCAAATTGACCAAAATCATCATCATGTTTACCTGGTATAGCAGGAAATTCAGAGGTCGTGTGGACTGAGTGAAGTACAACCAGAGTTCCAGCACCACTTCTCTACAATTCTCTTGCTTTGCTTTGTCCTCCTTTGTGTGTAGGTTTTGTCTTGCAGCCAACACCCTTCACTACTGAAAGAAGATCATGAGCAGCAACGACGGCAGCATAACTTCTGGTTCCCTTCCAGTGGAAGAGAGTGAATAGCTTTCACCTGAACCATGAAATAAAGCCTTTCCTTCATTCTGATTGGATCAACTTAGTTTGCTTTGCCCTACCCTTTCCCAGTGAAAATTGCTCTGATTGGCCAAGGCCTAGATACTGAGGAGAATAATATTACCATGATTCATTTAATATAATTAGGATCCATCCCCTTGAGTTGGAGTTTCATAGGCTGCCTGGAGGAAAAAGAGATGCCTTTTGGGTGAGGGGCTCAGGTTAACACTGTCTTGTGGAGAGCAGGCTTGGGCTGGCGTAGCTGTATGCAGGGTACAGCTGTGCTCTAAGGAAAGACTATCATTCCATGTCATTCTCCCTTTCTCTGATCTAAAACAATTGAATTTGGTCACCAACTTGTCTGAGTTGAGCCAAGTCCTTGTGATCTGTCCACTTTTCTATATGTATGCTAAAATACATACAATTTTAAAAACTCAACTTCACATTCTCCATCAACTACCATCCATCTTTCACTTGCTGTTCTAAGCCAAGCTTATCATCTTCCACTCATTCCTTAAGCCACACTCATCGGGCTACTTGCCCCATGATTTCCTCATAATCGGTCCAGCTACCATCACCAATGACATTCATGTTGTGAAGCCAATGGATTTCTTTCACTCCTGGTTTTATATGACTTCTGGGAAGCAGTCCACCCATTTCACCTCTCCCTTGTTTGGCTTCTACGACTCCATACTTTTCCAGTGTTCCTGCCACAACTCTTGTCATTCCTTAGATCCTTTCCTTACCCTCCTCTACAAAACTACTAAATGTTGCAGATATATTCTAGTAGCTCTCAAACTTTAGCATGAATCAGAATCACCTGGGAGGTTTGTTAAAACACTGATTTCTGGGCTCCACCTCCAGAGTTTCTGATTCACTAGGTCTGAAATGGAGCCCAAGATTTTGCATTTCTAATAAGTTCCCAGGTGATGCTACCTCTCTAGGAATCATGCTTCGAGGATCACTATCCTACCCGACTCTCTTCTGGACTCCAGATCTATATATTTAACAATACCATTTGGATACTTCCCAGGCATTGCAGATGCTACTTGTCTAAAGCTGACGTCGTAATCTAGTGCCCACATCTGTTTCTCTTCCAGTTATCTATGTCTTAACCAACTCAACTACTTGCTAAAGCCAGATGCTGGGATGATTACTTGATTCCTTGATTACTCCCTCCTCCTCATTCCCCATATAATCAATTACTAACTCCTGACTCCTCCACCTCTTACATATCTCTCAAATCCATCACCTTTATCCCCACCGCCACCAAACCCTTTTGCCTGGAAGATTGCATAGCTTCCCACCTAGTCTCCTATTATTCATACACTGAGCTATTCTCCACAAAGCTGCCAATGATCTTCTCTAAATCTAATTTGATCCCATTATTTTCTTATTATTTTCTTATTTTAAACCTTCACATAGCTCTCAGATAAATTCAAAAGTCCATAGTATGGCTGACAGGCGGCAGGGATTCCCCACCCCCCCCCCATCCAGGCCCCTGCCGGTCACATCTCATGCCACTCTCCACTGGGCTCCAGCCATCCTGGACCCACTCTCAGTTCCCTCCCTCCTGGGGTCCTGTGTCCTGCCTTCCTCCATGCCCGGCTCCCTCACCCTGTTCTTTCACCAAACTAACTCCTAGTCTTCCTTGACTTCCCAAACTAGATTGTTTTAAATTCTGTAAGAATTTATTTGTAAATCTTGTAAGAAAATTGCCCTTTATGAAATTTTTCCAAAATATCATTAGTAATCAAGGGGCATTTCATTTACTACAAAGCTCTGTAAAGCAGAATCCATGTGTGTCTCATTTTTGTGAACCTCAAAAGTAGTTAACACTCACTAAATATTTTTGAAGGAAGAATGCATGAATGTGTTTGGGAGCACAAAGGAGGTAGCTAACTATCTCTGGATCTAGAGGGACCAAGAGAAGCTGTGTAGAGGATGAGATATTTGAGTTGAGCAGAGTCTTGAAAGATGCACAGTAATTTACTAGTTGATTGTCTCAGAGTGATTGTCCCCAAAGAGTGACAAGGTTCTTACCCATTTCTCCTACCTAAAGGATTAAAGAAGTCTCAGGCTATCCTGAAAGGTGGCCATCCATCCAGAAATTTTCATATTAAAATTCAATTTCTGCTCTGTCCATGTAGGAGAGAGGCTACCACAAAGAGAGAAGCAGGTGAGTGATTCACAGGGCACACCACCAATCCTGTCTTCAGAGAAGTGAAGATTCTCATACCTGCAGATCAGGAAGAACCCGGCGATAGAAGATGCCCTGGAGAGCTGTAGTTGGGCATAAGGAGGAAAAGCAAGATGGTGCACTGCCAGATTGCCCTGAGAATAGAGAGGAAATGCGGTAGGGTTACATATTAAAACAACTTTGTGGATGGGAGCGTATTTCCATCTTTTCAAGCTGCAGGATCTGCATCCTCACTGTACCCGTGTAAATATTTACCCCCTTCCCCAGAGGCATGTCACAAAGAGCTAATGCCAAGATAGAATTTGTGGAGTCTTGGCCTTAAATAAATGCTTTAGAGACAAAGTTTATGTGACCACTTCCCCACTGTTGTCTCTCTTCTGTTTTAGCAGATCCATATACAATTGCGAAAACCGTCCTTATCCCTTCTGTGTAGTGACAGAGCAGGATTTTAACATGATGAAACATTGCCATCTACAGGAGAAGAGCATGCACTGCAGCATGTCACCCAAAAGAGAATCTGACCACAGAATCCTAGAATCACAATACATAACCCTGCAAAGAGCAAAGTGGCCATATGGAGTAACGTGAAAAGCCTTGTCTCTTGGGTCCCCTTTAAGGTGGAAATGCCTCCTTTCAGGAATTTATTCAAAGGAACTTAT
This sequence comes from Balaenoptera musculus, assembly GCF_009873245.2. NCBI lineage: Eukaryota > Metazoa > Chordata > Mammalia > Artiodactyla > Balaenopteridae > Balaenoptera > Balaenoptera musculus. The sequence goes on along the minus strand of NC_045786.1, from coordinate 136,740,146 downwards.
TCACAAGCTGAGGTCAAAAAACTACCAGAAATCATTAGAGACCTTACAGGTCTGTAAATTCTAAAGTTTGTGGAAATGATCTTAAAAATTAATCAATGGTTGCATGCAAAGATTTATACATTTCTTATCAGAGAGATATTTTTGACACCAAAAGAACTGAAAGAATAGCAATGTCCAACAATAGAGGTTTTTTTCAAATTGTGGAACACTTTAGAATCACTAAAAATAATATTATGGAAAAATATTGAATGACTTTAAAACATTTTTATAAAATACAATGTATGTATATGCAAGTGTGTGTGTATGTGTAAAAGTAAGGTTAAAAAAAAAAAAACTGTAAGTCCAGTATTATCCTACCCTTGGGAGGGAAGGAAAGAGAAAGAGAAGGAGAGAGACAGAGAAGGAGGAAGAGAATGATCTATATGAAAATTCAGAGAGCGGTTATCTCTGAATGGTGAATTAAAAGTGATTTTTATTAGATTCTTTTTCCTTACCTATATTTTTCATGTTTTCTACAATAAACATCAATGTTTTCACTGAGTTATGTTTTTCTAATGGAAAAAAGCATTAATCTGACAAAGTGTTTATGAGCACAAACAAGTTCCCTGCAACTCTGAGCTCCTATCCAGACTCAAAATGATACTACAGGGGCAAGAATTCAATCTCAGTCATCAGTGGGAACACACACACACAGTTGTACCAAAGCAATTCTGGGTCTGCATAGTGACAAGACGCAGGGACGCCCACTCTGGTTACAGCAGAGATGAGCACTGTCTCAGCCTGCGTAAGCCCTTCAGATCCAGCTGTTTCAGGATGTGGAAACATTTGGCATACACAGAGCTCACCATGGCTGCAGTCCTGGCTTCCACCTTTACCCAAGCAGTGCACCCCTGCCTGCTCTTTTCTGGTTACATAGACCTTTATTCACCTTCCAAGTCTGAGGGAAATCTCCCCTCTCCACAGTTTTCTGAAAACGTGTTCACTATTTTATCCTAATTGAATATCTGGAATGGAGATATTTCTTTCCCCCTATACTTATATACCAGGTATATCGGCCAGTCACTGTACAAATGAAGCTTTGTGCTTGGCGACTCCTGAGACGTGATCCTTATGTGTAGCGGGGCAGCCATTCTAACTGGGAAGGAGCTGGCTCATGAGGAGGAGCCCAGGTCCCTCCCAGCACTATGGTAACATTGTCAGTGCCAGCAGGGAAACATCAAACAGACCGATAAGATGGCCTACAAAGATAAAGGAATTGGTTAGATTATATCAGGCTTCGAATTCTGGAGGAAAATGTACAAATTTGCCTAAATTCTTGTTCCTTTTGTTCCTATCATTGGTGCTTGTTGCCCTTTTTGATGATGCCATTATAATTTTTAACACCATATTCGGTGACGTTGCATATTTCCTTTTGTGTTAGAAAGGTTGCTAGTCTTCTTTTTGTTGGCTTTGGAATTATCTAACTTCCCATACTCGCCATATAGGCTCTATGGAGTCTTAACATTTGCTTTGTCTGTGGATATTGCATGTTGGGAAGCTCACCTGCAGCTCTGAGCGGTGTCCCCAGCATCTACAATGCTGAAGGAGGCTGTCAAGTGCTCCTTGACTGTGATGTTATCCATGCCTAGAGCCCAGAAGAAAATAAAAGTCGCTGAGGACTGGTTTCCCAAGTACAAACAGTGCCAAAGGAGGGAAATTTGCATTTATAGGATGCAACACAGATCAAGTTACCAGTGGAGTTACCAGGTTTTACATAGGGAAAAAAAAAAAGAGCCCTTTGTAAGTCCTTTATACATTTTAATAATTCACAAAGATGATTTGAAAATGTCATAGATTCTACCACTGCCACAATTTCATACTTACCAAAAATAGCAGGGAATTAAATTCAGAGGTATTGATCAACTGGTCCCATTAATTCATTCAACAGATATTTATTGAGTGCTTACCATGCACAAGCTTGTGGCTTGGCAATGAAGAACAAGACAGACATTGTCCCTAGGATCAGGGGTCTAATAGTTTACTGGGGAAACTGATGTTTAGAATGCAGAGCTCTACGAGTTATGATATCCATGGTTGCCAGGCACACCACTTTGGTGTCCTGACTTTTTATCTGGCATCTATTCCACTTCACTTTCTGTATGAGGGTAGGACATGGGACCTAAAGCCAACAATATCAGCTCGTTTTGCTCCTCTCTGTTTAGGGATAGGTTCTGGATTGGGTTTATAATCCAGGGAAAGCCAATAAGAACTAATGCGGAACAATTCCCAAGCTTTGGTTTGAGCCGTCAGAGCGGAGGATGCTCTTTTCCGGCTGGACCGTGGCAGCCACCTTATCACCACCAGGGGGAGATGCTGGCGAGCAGGGGCAGCACAGGGAAGCCTGCAGGGCAGCAACACCCATGTCTGAGAGGTTGTCTAAGCCCTCCACAATTCCCCCCCTCCCCGCAAACCAGCTATAATTCCAGCCTTTGTGTATCACTTAAGCCAATATTTTCCATGTTTGGATTGTGTGAAAATATCCAAATGGATAGGTGAAGCTCAACACGCCATGGAAATTAACAGTCACCAGAAAAGGTCTCCCTGAAGTTTCTAGAAGTTCCCCAGACTGAGTAGGACGGGGGGAATTGCTCCCAGAAGAGGGAACAGCAAACACAGGCCTAAAGGCCAACAGAGCAGGGAGCCTGGGCTACCATTTGTCACCCAGTACACACTGCCTGCAACTGTTTCAACTACATATCTATTAGGAAATGAGCCTTGTGTGCATTCCTCACTTTCAAATGAAAAAAGAAATGTTTTGAAGCCCCTGAATAACCCCATCGTTCTTAATGAGAGTGAAAGTGTGAGAAGTCTGTAAAAGAAGGAAAACCAAAAAAGATACAAAACAATCAGAAGCAAGTCACAAAGAAAACTCACATATACCAGACTCCCACTGAAGGACTCCTTTCCCAGCATGAATAACAGACAGACACACTGTCACCACACTTATGCATATGTATACATATTCCAGTGATGCTTCATGCTTTAATAGTGGTAACTTATTTTGCCATCTTTCAATGAAAGATAATAAAAATAGTACTACTAAGGTGTGGTGATACAAGCACTTTCAGATGCTACAATATAACCATTCTGAAAAATAATTTGAGAATACATATCAAGAGTCTTATAAATACTAACTTAATTTGACATAGTAATTCTGCTCCTAGAAATTTGTGATAAGAAAGTTGAAAAAGCTTTAGGTATGATATAGATACCATCACCATTTGTAATATCAAAAAATTAAAGTAACTTAAATATCCAACGAAAAGGTAACATTACTGAACTTCTAATTGAATAAATATTTTATACCAAAGGATGTTTATCAAAAGTTAATAACAGAAGAATACATTTTTCTACAATAAGTGAAAAGCTAAATACAATTTGCATGTACAGCACAATCTTGATTCTGGAAAAACAAGATACATTCATTTCAATCTCTTTGTTGATTCATCTTTTAATTTGTAGGAATAAGTGAGAAATGGATTAAATATATTTCCCAGTGAGACTAATCTTAGCTTTTCAGGTGTGATCAAAGTAGTCAGCTCAATTCTCCCCTCAGTTATCTGGATGTTCAATGTGGTCCGCTCCCTTGGGTGGTTTTATTGATGGCAGGAGCCCTGATAGCTCAGTACTAAACAGCTGACAGCAATACCAGTCCGGGCTGGGCTGCCCACTTGTGAGCTGAGTAGTTGTTGATAATCGACACAACTTCTGTTAACAGTGTGATCATGTGCACTGCTTAGTGCTTAAAAAATAGTTTGTAGTTTATATCCTCATTTCTTCCCTTCTTTGAAGTGTGCATTATCGATATGTGTGGCCAAGAAACTCCATTACTTACATTCAGGCAGAAGTTACAATAACCTTAATTAAAAATACATTTTCTTTCTTCCAGGATGTGAAAAAATAATTCACCTGGCATACAGCCCAACTATCTGGTCCCTACATTAAAAACTAGGCAGTTGGCTGTTAAGAGAAGAAAACAAGAGACAGGCAATTCAGTTCCCTGATGTACAAGGAGCCATTAGTGAAAGACATTTCCTTATGTCACTTTGGAAGATGTTCTGTTACACCCTGGAAAGTGGGAGGGAACAATCAAGTTGAGAGTACATTTCACACACATAATAGTTTTCATTTGATGGAGGGCAAAAATAGCATTGGCTTCTACTATAACTGGTTTTTAAAACATCACACGGAAAATGTCTTAAAAGCTTAAAAATCTCCCATAGCTGCCTGAGTACAATCCCCAAAAGTCTACATCTGAAGATCAGTGCGGTGACACTGACGTTGAGAGGCGCCATTGCAAAGCACATACAGCCTCCTTTGGCTGTGTGGTTCTTTTATTTCTCACACACCACGCATAGCCAGTTACCACAAAACCCAGAGAGTATGGAGTCTATTCATTAAGTCTAATCATTAAGCCAACCTGAAGGGCCCCAGGGCTGCTGGGATCTCAATGGTGCGGAGATTCACAGGATCTCAGATCTGGCCTTTTATGCCACAAAATACAACACCTTTGGAGACGTTTAGAATTTTTCCACTGATCTACAAGGTATTTCTACTTCAGTGTCTCCTCTCTCATGTCAAACTCGTGGACTCAAGGTGTCCTAGGGCTGGAAGAAACCCTGGAGGATTCTACCCCGTTCACGAGGTGGAGGATGGGGAGACAGCAGGTAGCAAAGTCAGGGATGCTTACAAAGTCAGGGATGCTTACAAAGGCAGGGATGCTTACAAAGGCAGGGATGCTTACAAAGGCAGGGATGCTTACAAAGTCAGGGATGCTTACAAAGGCAGGGATGCTTACAAAGGCAGGGATGCTTACAAAGGCAGGGGTGGGAGTGCTTGGCTAGCGGGAGCATTCATTCCAACTGATAACCTGTGATTTGTGTCCGGAACTATTTGCCGTCACGACCACTTGCTCTTCCTCAAAAGTTAGGGTCTCTCACTAAATCAGTCCCCTGCCTCTCACCTGGGATGAGTGAGCAGCTAAGCAGGAGAAGATCCTTCAGCTGAGCCCCCAGATCCAGATGGCCATCATCCAATAGAGACAATGCATTTTCTTTCTTATTTATAACTAATTTTGTATTTTGATGGAGTTTCTCTTTCTTTTTTTTTTTTTTTTTTTTGGATCTCCTGTGAATCTTTTGTTTTTTTATACATCTTTATTGGAGTATAATTGTTTTACAATGGTGTGTTAGATTCTGCTTTATAACAAAGTGAATCAGCTATACATATACATATATCTCCGGAGTTTCTCTTTCAATAAAGTTCCTATATGTGGTCCAAGCACAGCAGGAGCTCTTCTTCCAAACTCACCCTATTACTTTTGCCTTCCCAGCCTCATTTCTTCTGGGTAATGGAAACTTCTCTGCATTTTGAAAAACCGCATCTCCTCCATTTTCCATCTGTATGATTTGGAGAACCCTACCCTTGGCTCAACTTTCCTTCCCAAACACCTCCAATTCACTTAATAAAAAATCTACCCTTCTTCTGATCTCCTAGCAATTTTGGAACTATTCTAGATTATTTCTCTTGTTCAAATCCAATCAATCTGTTGCTTATCCAACAGTTGCTTCCTCTGCAAAGACTCCTCCCTCGTGCCTCTTGCTCTCTTCAGCACTTGACTTGACTCTGGGATTGCTAAGCAATGCCCTGGTGGTTCCCCTTACCATCAATTTTCTTCAGCTCAGTGCATATTGCACACTACTGTCAGACTAAGCATCCTTTAAAAATCATTGTCATCTTGCTCGCTCCTTGCTTCAGAAGCTACAGTGACTCTCTGTCATCTGTCACATCAAACATAAACTCCTCTCCTTTGTCTTTAAGCACCTCAAAAACATTTGTCCAAGTTTATTTTCTATGGCTCCTTGCGACAATGAACTTTTCCCTGTTCTTGAACTCACTGTGCTCTTTGACAACCACTGTGTATACGCAATGCCCTCTCTTGTTGAAATTATCTCCTTCCCCCATCTCCCAGCACTTTTGTCTTCAGGTCATACCACAAGACCCAGCTCACAGGTCACCTCCAAAACAGTAGTCACTGGGCTCACACAGAATGCTAACACCATAGCTTTCTTTATGTGGAATTGAAAGCATCTATCTTCTCACACTAGATTGTGAGACCCTTGAGGACTACATATCCATCACTTCCATACCTGCCCCATAAAAGGGGCTTAATAATAGTTAACAACAATGATGATGATGAACATTATTAACTAATATTTATATAGAACTCACTATTCGCCAGGCATTTTCTAAGGGAAAATATATATATATACACACACAAACATATATAATCATTTTCACCTCACACATAAGGAAACTGAAGCTCAAGGTGCTTGAGTAACTTCCGCATTTTATCATTAGTAAATAGCAGAGCAGAGATTTAAGCCAGAGGTTTTTGAGACTATACTGATGAATGTATTAATGAGCAATGAAGAAACAAATTCTAATCCCTAATACCAACCCTTCTATGCCTCAGTTTCTGCTCTGATTAGATTGTCTACCACTTATTATTTCCCAGCCCCGGGCTGCGGTTCTGAATTCTGATACCTCCTCTCCCTGCCTATGGAGCAACTCTCCTGCTTAGAACTGGGTAACTCTCAACGCTTGCACCTGTGCTAACACCTCAGACTCTGTACTCACCTTCCTGGTCTGGGTCTTTCTGAAAGGGCATGCCCTTCCCTGCGGTGACACATCTCATCATTGCCTCTGCCTTTGTCTTTTCTTTTTTTTTCCTTTCAGCTACCATTTATTGTATACTGTGCTATGCCCTTAATATGATTTATTGAGTAACACTTCATTTGTGAAACCACCTTTATTATTTGTGTGTGTGTACATATATGTATATAATATCATATATATAATATATAAACAATATATGTAATAGATAAAAAACAAATATATTTGATTACTTAGAGTTGTATGTTAGATATCATCACTCGGCACCTGTAGCCTCCTATTTTTAATTATTATGGCTTTATAATAATATTCACTGTCTGGCTCAGCAAGTATTTTCTCCATGTTCCCTCTTCAAACTTTGATTATCCGTCCCCATATTTTTGTTCATTAAGAAAGATGTTAGTTGGGGCTTCCCTGGTGGTGCAGTGGTTGAGAGTCTGCCTGCCAATGCAGGGGACACGGGTTCGAGCCCTGGTCTGGGAAGATCCCACATGCCGCGGAGCAACTAAGCCTGTGTGCCATAACTACTGAGCCTGCGCCTCTGGAGCCCGTGCTCCGCAACAGGAGAGCCCGCGACAGTGAGACCCGCGCACCGCGATGAAGATTGGCCCCCGCTTGCCGCAACTAGAGAAAGCCCTCGCACAGAAACGAAGACCCAACACCGCAAAAATAAATAAATAAATAAATAAATTACAAACAAACAAACAAAACCACAAAAAAAAAAGAAAGAGGTTAGAATCATATTGCTAAAAGTTTTTTTTAAGTAGGGTTTGGGTTCCTGTTCAAGATGGCAGTGTAAGAAGATCTTGAACTCACCTCCTCCCACAAACAATCCAAATCTACAGCTACATATGGAACAACTTTTTCTGGAAAACAAAAACAAAAACAAAAAACCTAAAAACTGGCTGAGTGACTCCTATGCATCACCTCAGGTGAATGATAGAAGGCCCACATCAAACAGACAGGAGAGTCTAGAACACAGTCTCACCAGAAACCTCACCCCTGGTGCAGAGACCCACAGTTGGGAGGGTCCTCAAAACCCAGGGCCTCCCTCTGAGGATTCAAGGGTTTGAACCCTACATCAGTCACCCCAACTTTTAAGATCTGTACCCCCAAAACATCTAGCTTTGAAAACCAACGGTGCTCACATCTACGACACCCACAAGGCTGTAGCAATCTGAGAAATGGCTATTGAAAGGCCTACATGCTCAGATACACCTGCCCTAGGGCCCAGCATGGAAGCAACCAATGGAAGGGCGCCCAGACTTTTGTAAGAGAGGCTCATTTTCTTGTCTTGGAGCCTCAGCCCAAGGGGCAGGCATCTCATTTGATGCATACCTGGGGGCCTGCTGGTGTGCTCTCTGGGGACGGAGACTGGAGGGCACCATCTTTGTACTCTACTGCACTCCAGCCAGTGGGCATCATCTTTCTTGTTTTTTCTTTTTCTTTCTTTCTTCGTTTTCTTTTTTCTTTCCCAGTGGGCACCATCTCTACACTCTTCCTCTGTCTCTGCCCCCTCCAGCTGGTGGGCACCATCTTTGTGCTTTCCCCCTGCCATACTCCAGAGTGCCAGCATCTCCTAGAGGGGAGCTTCTACACACATCTGGTGCCCCAGTTTTTACGTCTGGTGCCCCAATTTTTGCTGCTGCCATTGGGTGCCTCTACATCTCCTGGCTCTGTTGGCCAGTGGGGCTCACGCTCGTGGGGCTCACGCTCGCGGGTCCCACATGATTATAACCAATAAAGAAAGAGTTCTCAATCAATTACCACCCCCGGGGCCAGCAAGAGGCAGCAGACCCAGGAGCTCAGTCTTCTTTTGAGAGAGGCCTATTAGAGCTGCAGCCTGAGAGGCAGGCTTCTAATTAAATACACATCTAAGGGCTGACTATAATTGTTTCTACAGATCACAGAGAATGGGCACTATCTTAGCACTCTCCATCTGCTGCCTTCCAGAGCACCAGTACCTCCCAGACTGGAGTTTATACACCCATCTGGAGCTCTAACTTTTTGACTGCCACCCAGGGGATGCCTCTGGATCACTTGACATTGGTGGCTAGTAGGGCTTATGCTTGTGATCCTATAGGATTGCATATATTTGACTATATATATTTGCATACTTTAAAAGTTGCTGCCTGAAGGTCTGGATTCCAGTCAGCCTGAATCTAGATGCTAAATAAGATTCTCTCCTTTGGGACAATGATATGTCTTGGCACACCCTCAGCTACTAGAAGCTTTTAAAAATAAAATAGGCTGCTTGGACAATCACAAAGGTTTGAGAGACAACAAAGAGCTAGAGCAGGGTTGAACAATAAAGTTCATCTCCTACACAAGACCACTCTTTCAAAACTGGGAGAGGTAGCTGTTTTATCTAACTTATAGAAACCAACACAGAGAGTCAAGCAAAATGAAGAAACAGAGGAATATGTTCCAAGTGAAGGAACAAGATAAAACCTCAGGAAAAAAAACTTTAATGAAACAGAGATAAGTAATCTACCTGAAGAAGAGTTCAAAGTAATGGTCATAAAGCTATTCCCCAAGCTAGGAAGAAGAATGGATGAACACAGTGAGAACTTCTACAAAGAGATTTTTAAGATGTAAGAAAGCTGCAAATAGAAGTCACAGAAGAAAATGAAAACACTGATACAAAAAGACATATGCACCTCCATGTTCATTGTACCATTATTTATAATAACCAAGACATAGTAGCAACCTAAGTGTCCATCAATGGATGAATGGATTTTAAAATGTGGTATATATATATATATGGAATATTAGTCAGCAAATGGAAATATTTCCATTTGTGGCAACATGAATGGACCTTAAAAGCATTATGCTAAGTGAAATAAGTCAGACAAAGACAAATACCATATGATATCACTTATATGTGGAATCTAAAAAAGGAAAAAAAAAAAAAACAAAGAGCTCATTGATACAGAGAACTGATTGATAGTTGCCAGAGGTAGGGTGTGGAGGGTGGATGAAATGAGTGAAGGGGATCAAAACATACAAATTTCCAGTTATAAAATGGCTAAGTCATGGGAAATAATGTACAGCATGGTGACGATAATTAATAATACTATATTGCATATTTGAAAGTTGCTAAAAGAGTAGATCTTAAAAGTTCTCATCACAAGATGAGTGGAGAAATGCACATTGTGTGTATATGGATTAATATATTCAATATCATTAAGATTATCAATTAGGCCTACATTGATCAATGGACTCAACAAAATCCCAATCAAAATTTTGGCAGGCTCTTTCATAGCAGTTGATATATGAGAATGCAAAGGGCCTAGAGTTACCAAACAACTTCAGGAAAGAAAAAAAAAAGTTAAATGACAAATATTACCAAATTTCAAGACTTTTTATAAAGCTATACAACGGTGTGTCACTTTTGTAAATGTAGATAAATATATAATTGGAATAGGAGAGAGTCCAGAGTTAGATCCATACCTATATAAGCAACTGAATTTTGACAACGGTAAAAAGTTTATTCAGTGAAAAGGATAGTCTTTGCAACCAATGATGCTGGAAACATTGGTATCCATACACAGAAAAGAAAAAGAACTTTGATCCATACCTCACACTATATAAAAATAAACTTAAAATGAATCATAGATATAAATATAATACTAAAACAATAAATCTCCTAGATGAAAAAATAGAATGAGAATTTTGGGATTGGGCAGATGCTTCCTATATAAGACACTAAAAGCTGATTCATAAATTCACAAGTTAATAAACTGGATTTTATTAAAATTGAAAAAAAGTTTTGTAACTACATGTGATGATGGGTGTTAACTAGTTTAGTCTAGTTAGAAATGTGGTGATCATTTCACATATATACACAAAAATTGAATCATTACATTGTACACCTGAAACGAATATAATGTTATAATAATAATATAAGGTTAATATAAGGTGTCAAGTATGCCTCAATTTTAAAAGAATTAACTATAATTAAATTAAGCTGGTTTTCTGAAGTCCAAGCTATTGGACTATTGGGGGCTATTTTGTCTCTATTCATGCTTAAGATACTCTGCTCTTAAGAGTATAAGCTAATCTTCTCCGTGGAAATAAACAGCAAAAAGAAGAGGTTCTACGGTGTCTCCAGTATGATGGGCTTACAAGATAGGCAGTAGTCATTGTTATTAAGTTCAGTGTACTCAGAGTCTCCAATAATCTGGCAAATGTGAATGAAAAAAATTTTTTCTATGAGTCTGAATAAAAGTTTGTTTTTGAAAATATAAAACAAAAAAGTCATTTTTTATTAAATTTTATTCAACATAAATTAATTTGAGAAAAATTGATATGTTTATAGCTTTCAGGAACTCCCATTCAAAAACACGGTTCGGCTCTCTCACATATCCTTTTAATATTATGGTAACTCCATTACGTAGGATACACTCAATAATTAATTATTATTATCTTAGATATTTGTGCTTTTATTGCTATTCTGAATGGTAGTTTTATTACATTGTGTTTTTTTTTCTAGCTGATAGTTACTAGTTAGTCGGAAAGCTATTTTTTAACAGTCACTTACTTAATGTTTTCTTTACTGATAATGGCTTTTTATCTTGTGTCTGTAGAAAAAAATACCATCTAAAAATAATAATGTCTGTTTTTTCCTGTACCCATACCTCGAACATTAGGGCAACATTAAATAGAAGTGGCCAATAGTAGACATTCTTAGCTCACTTCTGATTCTAATGAAAGTGCTTCTGGGATTTCATTAAGTACAAGACATAGATTTTTGATAGAATGATATTCATTATCATCTTTTAAAAAGTTCTTACACTTCTAATTTATTCAGAGATTCATTTTTATCAGAAACTTGAAATATTCCATTGCCTTCCTTTATTAATATAATATGCTTTATGACTAGTTTTTTAATCAAATCATCCATATATCCCCAAAATAAAACTAATTTGGTCTTGGTAAATTATTCTCCTAATTTACTGCTGAATTTTGTGTTTAGAACAAACAAAGTGAGTTTGTTCTGTTTTTCTTCTCTGTGTTATACTTCACTGGATTTGTTAGGGTTTTCCAAGGTTTAAAAGTGAATTGTATAGCACAGGGAACTATACTCAATATCTTGTAATAACCTATAATGGAAAAGAATCTTAAAAATTATATATATATATATATATCTCTGAATTGCTTTGCTGTATACCTAAAACTAACACAATATTATAAATCAACTATATTTCAATGAAAGTTTTTTTAAAAAGTGAATTGAAGAGCTTTTCATTTTTTTCTACATTGTATAACAGTTGATATGTGTCTTCAAAGCTTGGAATAATTCAAGTTGGTAAGAACATCTAAACCCACAGCTTTTTTGCTGTTGTCACTTGTTTGATAATTTAAAAAATTTTTTTCTTAGATATTTATATCTTCAACTTATAATTCCATGTTATTCAGTTTTGGTTATTTGCAATTTTTCAGAAAATTATCCATTTTAATTACAAAGCTGTACATACCTCATAATTTTTAAAGTTGCCCATTTATGGTGTTATAGCACTTTTTTTACTTCTGACATTTTGTCTATTTTTCTTAATCCAACTGGCAGTGATGTCTCTATTTTCTGGTTTTGTTTTTCTGAGAACTAACTCTTGAATTTACTTATTCATAACTTTATATATGTTATATATATTGCCCTCTTTATTTTAAAATAATCTGTACTTTTTCCTCTAATACAATCATTTGCTTTTATTATGTCAAGTTCATATTGGTTAATTCAGCCATAAAGTACCATGCTTTCAGATTTTATGTTGTCTTCCTTATTTTATAATGTGTACTGCCTAAGTGGAGTGTGTTTCCTTTGCTTTTACCTTCTTCAGGGTAATATTCCGAAGTCACCATAATCCTGATACCAAAACAGAAGAAAAAAGAACCATTTCACTATAAACAGAGAAACAAAATTCCTAAACAAGACCTCAACAAATCAAATTCAAAAGAGAGTTAAAAGAATAGGACTTTACAACTGATTAGCATTTATCTTACAAATGTTAAGAATTGTTCAGCATTAGGAAATCTATTAAATAGAAAGGTGAAACCAATCAAAGCATCTTGTCAACAGATACCAAAAATAATTTCAATAAAATTTTACACACTTCCTAATGAAAAGCAAACTGAAGAAAACTAACTTAATTTAACAAGAAAACTAAAGGAAATTGTAGATTTAGTTGTGTAATATTAAAAGTGTCTCTACAAGGAACAAGACAAGGAAGCCCATTAGAACTATTATTAGTCAACACTACATAGCAGGTCCAAGAAAAAATCTATAATTAAAACTTAAAATGACCAGAAAAAAAGTGCTGAAACTACCATATTCAAAGATAGTCTTTTACCTAGGTAAGTGAGGTAAATAAAGTAGAAAACTATTAGAGTCAGTAAAGTGGCCAGATAAGATCAACAACAAAAAAAAAAATCAACAGATTTCCTATAACCCAACAATGATAGCTGAGCAAATTTAACTTTCAAAAAAGATCCAATTCTCTATAGCAACAAAGCCCATGAACTAATTAGGAATAAAACTAACATGGATGTGCAAAACCTTGGGTAATGAACTGTAAAACCCCACTGGATAACACAACATTGTAAATCAACTATACTTCAGTTAAAAAAAAAAAAAAAACCCACTGGAGGATATAAAAGAAAACTTGAATAAACAGAAAGACATAGTGTATCTGTCGGTTCACAATTGGCCCCCATACATGGAGGGCAAGGGGAGACCCTTCTGGATTGGCAGGTGGCTGGTTTAAGAAGCAGGGGAAATTATTTACATGTGAGGCTTGTCCTGGGTGGCCACAGATGAGTAGATCTCCACACCCACCTGCCAGAATCTTGAGTTTATACAGAGGCCTTAACTGGGTTCAGTCACATATTCAGACCAGATGGTCTCCACAACACTTTACTGTCTCAAGGCTGTGTCCTTGGAACAGCTCCTAGTGTGGGAATGGTGGGCAGAATGTACCTTCCAAGGACAGGGGAGAGGGTAAGGAGCCTATGATTGCCCAAGTGCAGCTCACTGGTCAAGTGACGCTCACGTCTTCTAGATCAGCGGTCCCCAACCTTTTTGGCACCAGGGACCGGTTTCGTGGAAGACAATTTTTCCACGGATGAGGGGGAGGGGTGGGGATGGTTCAGGCGGTAACTCGAGCGATGGGGAGTAGCAGATGAAGCTTTGCTCAGTCGCCCACCGCTCACCTCCTGCTGTGCGGCAGGGTTCCTAACAGGCCGAGGAATGGTACCTCGGGATTCCTGCTCTAGATGACCTCCCCCAACAGTGTCCCTGTATGGACAGATTTACTGTTGTAAAAATATAACTTCGCTCCAATTAGTCTACATTGATCACTGAAGTTGACAGCTGATTCCCAACTTTATGAGCAAGAACGCTTACAACTTTTTTTAATGTGAAAAACAACCGTAAGTAGTGACTTACCCTACAGGATATCAAAATTTTCATCAAAGCTATCATAAAATGGCGGAGCGATGGCACAAGAAAGGGGAAGCATATCAGTGGAACAGAGTAGAGATTTCAAGAACAGACCCTCATATACATGGGAATTTAATTCAAGGTAAAAGTTGTATTTCAAATGATAGGACAGAATGCCTTGGCGGACTTCTGGTGAAGATTACAGAGTAAGCAGATGAAGGAAAACTCACCACTACTACACACCTGACTCTCAACAATTAGAATCGCCAGATTTTTTTTTTTTTTCGTTTTCTGCATAGCTTAGCTTAAAAGCAGAAGAAGAAATCTTCCAGTGCCAGAAATAAAGAAACTACTTTATTGAGTAGGTTATATGGCTATATAGGCTATATAGGCTATAGCCATATATGGCTATATGGCCCAGAGAAATAATTGGATTTGATACATGCTTATGGATTTATACTTTAATATCTATACCTGCATTATGTTAAGAACCAGGAAAGGGTGGTCCTGTCAGGAAAATATTGCCCAACAACACAAGATTGCAGCCGCAAAGCCTCATGGTTATTGGTGGAAACAGAGGGGCCGCAGAAGCCCTTCCATCTGTAGCTTCTCATCACTGGCAAGGAAGACATAGCAGAAACTAGGCCTGTGGACACTATACTCCTGGCAATAAAATCGCTGATGCCATTTTTGATAGGATTCAATAACTCCTACCAGAGTACAGGTCTGCAAGCTTCTTGGTTTTCCAGTTTGATGAATAGGTCTCATTCTGATATTAGTGATGATATCCATAATGATAAGAAGTCGTAGTAGGAATTCTCTGTTCCCTAGTCCCTCAGGTTCCCATAGAAGTAGTCAAGCCCTATCACTCCATCATTATCACCACCCTACAGCACTCTGATTCTGCCATTGCAGTGAATCAGACGGTTATCTATGAGATCAATTGAAACCTCAGTATTGAGTGCCCACGTGACACTAACCCTCACTGCATGAGTGGGCTGAAAACTTTGTAGGCACCCTTCAGATTCCTTTGTTTCATTTCTTCCAATGGTGCTGCCTGCCTTCCTGAGCTTATCCATGCCATATGGTCTCTCTATTTCTGGACTCAGATGAAATGACATGTCACAGGTATGGTAACTTAGATTCCCAAGTATTTACCTACAGGATAGTGAAGCACAGATGAGCCTTGGCCAATGGGAAACAGGGAATGGGAGGGAGCTGAGCAGATAAATTTTCTCTCCCTTCTCCCCTCCGTGGACTATCCAAAGTGCAGCTCCTCTTTTCTGACCTTTCAGGCAATACCTGCATACAAGTAAATGCTGCTGTTCCATGCCAAGTCTCCTCTTACTCTTTGTGAAGCTATTAACCACTGCTTCATTTTGCCTCTTTCCTTGCTTCACTTCACTTTTTTCCTTAATCTCACTATCCTTGGCTTGTGTTTCCCAAATACATGTCATTTTTCACATGACATGTGCCTCCCCTTAGCTTTTATACTCCATTGTCTTGAATGAGTCTTATTTCTGTTACCGATCCACAGTGATCCATGAAAATTATGTTTCTAAAACAATTTTTAAATAATATAGAGCTTGAGTCTTTAACAGTATATACTTTCTCTTTAAGAATGATTTTTCTATCTTATCCAGTTTCATAGCCATATTTCTGACATTCATTTATTCTTACCTTTGTATTTAATGGATTTCAATGTTCACTGACAGTTTTTATACCACTTTCTCCATTCTTGATTTCTTAAGTGTGTATCAGCATTTCTTCAAGTAATTTTTTGTTAAGAATATGTTGAATTGATTGCAAAAATGCCCTCAATTTTTCACACCCTCCCTGTGTCCAAGTCTCCTGCAATTTTACAGGTCTTCCCATTAAGAGGTAGAGTCTATCTTCCTACTCTTGTGGCCTTGTGACTTGCTCTGACCAAATCTATATGGTGCAAGTGATGTTGCGTCAGTCTGAGCCTAGGCCTCAGAAGATCTTGTGTACTTCCACCATTGGGACCCTAAAACCACCAGCTGAATAAGTCAGGGTAGCCTGCTGAATGATGAAATATATGTGGCACCCTCACCACAATTGTCTTACCTGATAGCCAGACAATTGTCAGCCAGCTAGCCATCCTAGCCCTCAGCCAACGCATTAGCTGACTCCAGATGCATGAGCGAGACTAACCAATCAGCTAAGACAAGCCCAACTCCACAGAACTGCCCAGCTAAGTGGTAGAGTTATAAGGAAAAATTAACATTTGAGGATTTAGGGAACTAAATTTTAGGATGATTTATTGAACAGCAATCCCTAACTGATACAAAAGATAATTGGGTGGCATTTTCTAAGACTATGCACACCTAAGAATAATATATTTATGCCTCTTTATTACTTGACCATCAACCTCACATTTCAAATTGATTTAAAAATTCTTCTTGCTCTATTATTTTCTGGCACTATATTTTGCTATTTGTAGTCCTTCATATGTGCTTGTACTTAATGTCTGATTCCTCTTATATTTTTATTTATCTCTGTAATTGAAACGTATTTCCATGATCTGGCATTTTGTCAACCTTTCCTCAAACATAGTGAGCCCTTTTAATCTGTATGATAAGTATCTTCTTCAGTGATATCTTTTAATGTCACTTCTGTATCAATTGTTTATTCCCCATAAATATCTGTGTTTTAAAGTTTTTCCCTCTGTTGTATGTCCTCTATAAATGCACTTTTTCATAATATTACAACTGTTTAACTGTTGCCTCTGCATTATGGGAGAAATCATTAAATTTGCCTTCATATTACTATTCCCATTATTAATTTTATATTGACATTCTGCTATGTTTTCAATATTGATTTTAATATACTTCGTGTTTTTAACTACTATGTAATCTTTTCTAACCCCACTCAACTCTATCTTTACTTTTAACTATAGTTCATCTGATCATCTTTTCTTTGCAACTTGTTCTCTTTTTATAGCTTTCTCTCCCTGTTTTATAGATGCCACATTGTTACATATGTTACTGTGGACACTAATTTTTTCGAAATGTTTTTCTTATTCCAGGGATTACTCATTTAAAGAGATTTCTATTTCTCTGAGTTATAAAACTTATGTAATATTTCTTTTATTCTGAAATAGTTTTACATGTTGAGCAACACGCCAGCTGTTGTTGAAGTCTGTTCTTGTTTTTCAGTTTACTCCTCATGGAATAAGGAAAAAACAGCCTAGACTCAATGTTTGCCAACACACAGAGATTGTGGCTTAGTTTTAGTACAGTGCATTGCAATTGGACGGCATAGTGATATACACAGCATCTAGCTCAATCTCCAGGGCTTGGAGATAGTCCTCTATTATGGTTTTGCTGGATTTCAGTGAAATAGTTAATCACCCCCTATTCCTGCCATTTGACTCTCTGATATTGTGAACATTGGAGAATTAGGGCTATTCTTGTTTTTGCCCACACCAACAGCCTTTTAATATTTTGGAACTATATCTCCAATAATACAAAGCAAAACTCTTTGCTACCTCTCCACCCAAATGCCCTTTTTTTTTGTCCCGTGGTTTTGTGGAAGTTTCAGTGCCCAAATTAATGTATAAAAACAAGTACTAATGAGGCAGGTGGAAATAGGAGGGGAGAGGAACAGTACTCAGATAGGAGAATAAAGTTCCAGTCAGAAGGCAACAGTGAGAGAGGGATGATGATGGTTTCATGGAGTTTCAGGTGGCAAAATAGATGTCAACAATCATTTCAGCTCCATTTGTCTTAGACAATAGAAAATATGACCAGAAGCTGGAAGCAGATAAGCTGCAGTTTAGTTTTAAAGGTATTTTGAGTTCTTGGTCTTGGTGTATGTGGCAAGGTTGAGGGGATTATAGGGAGAGGGTGCCTTTAGAGTGGACATTGTAGTGGAAAGTAGGAACTAAGTCAAGGAATTCTGGACATGTACACTTCAACCCTGAAGTTTTTATCCCCACACTGTTTCCTCGAAATTCAGTTTTATTATTCATATAGGCTTGTGTAAATCTGTTAAGAAATTGTTGAGATGACCCATTATCTAAAAACTCCTGAAGTTGACAATTGCTTGATGTACCCAAAGGGAAAATACAGATACATTCAACCTCAGCTGGTATCAGGTAGAAGAGGATGAAATGAGATTTAGTGTTTTAAACACACTTAAATACAATTAATTTATGTTGAAGTTACTGACACTACTCATATTTTATGAATAATATTAATCACTGCTAGTAGAACATTCCTGTTTCACCTGGGCTTACAAATATCAGCAGAAACCCAAGTCTTCACAAATCAGTGTAATAAGATAATAGTTCTGAAATATTACCAGATGTAGTTTTCATCTTCAGAAATTCTTGCACCACACACTGAAGCTGAGGCATCCAGTGCTTCAGAAGAAAGATAGACACATCCAAGAACAACAAAGGAATTATCCAACATTGACTTTCAGAGCAAACTTTTTAAAAGAGTGCAAGTACAAACAATAATCTTTAGTTGCCAAAATGAGGCATTGGAGAGAGGAGTTCTCTGAATCCAAGTGTCTCTTTAAATACCCAGAATTAGTCCTGGCTGATGCTTTTCCCCTCTGGCCTCAACTAGTTGGGTTTCCATCCCATGAGACAAAAGGAATCCTTACCAATATATTGGTTTTCTAAATATGCTAAACTCTAGCCTCAATAGCCAAGTGTACAATGTCAGAGTCTACCTGTAAGGGCAGTGAGCTGAGCCCTGGGTTTGAAATTAAGAACCCCAAATTGTATATTTACTTACGACTGACTTTCAATGTAAGGTTGAGCAACCAATAATTTGCTGCTTCCAAGGAAGCACCTAAAACTTTTAATGGCTTGCACCTAAAACCCCATCTTTTATTTCTGAAGCCTTTCTAGGCTCTGGATAAATCATAGTCTTTTTTTCTTTTTTTTTTTTTAACATCTTTATTGGAGTATAATTGCTTTACAATTGTGTGTTAGTTTCTACTGTATAATCAAGTGAATCAGCTATACATATACATATATCCCCATATCTCCTCCCTCTTGCGTCTCCCTCCCACCCTCCCTATCCCACCCCTCTAGGTGGTCACAAAGCACCGAGCTTATCTCCCTGTGCTATGCGGCTGCTTCCCACTAGCTATCTATTTTACATTTGGTAGTGTATATATGTCCAAAAAGCATAGTCTTAATCCTTATCTTTCCATCTATTAATATGATCTTTTGCAATGTATTCAAAAATTAATATATAATACACTTACCTCCTTTACTCATTTAATTTTGGCATGCTTTTATTTGCCTGTTTGAAGATATTCTGTTTGACCACAGTGCCACCAGCTGTTCTCCATGATGATGCCTACAGAGATTAGGAATTAGATCTGTTTACCTTGCCCTGAAAGCACCTTCCCTAGCAGCACATCCATTTGTCATCGTGTTCTACTTTAGCATCCACATTTATTTAGCACATCTTTTACTTGGTAGTTTCATTTGTTTGTTAGGTTTTCATTTGCAATATTGATTCTCCTGGATTGTAAACATCTAGTGAATAGGAATTGTGTGTTTTGCTCCAGGGACCTACTTTCACTATCAGAGCAAAAGACACTCTGTCTCCCGGGGACCTCAAAGTATAGAGAAGGAGACAGGCAAAAATCACTGATTACACAAATCATGCTTAATATAGAAGATAAACCCTTAAATTCTCTAGCACTTGTTAATAATAATGTTAACTGCATAGTAAAATAAGGCTAGAGAAAAAACTCTTCTACTAGTCCAAACTGTAACCTCTCAATAATGTACTTTTAAACAAACAGCTTTGAAGTTCCAATTCTCTGCCAATTTACCTAGCTGTGTTTATCTCCTCTCAAGATGAACTATGGGAGTGGGAATTAAAAATTGGACACATCATTGGTCGCCATACCACGTTGCTGTGAGTCAGACCAATAGCCATCTGGCTCGTGAGTGTGTTTGCATACACCGCCAAGCTTGGGGAAGGGCTGTTACTCAGGCTTCTGACCACAAGTATTGAGTCAGATTCTCTGGCTGATTAGAGCTCTTTGTTGGGAGAAGGCTTTGTGCTTGGGAAGCCTGTAGTTGTGGTTTTGTGGTTGTGGACATCACTTAGCTCAGAAGAACATGGCCTGGAAAATACCAAATGGGGAATGTTGTAGTCATGCTTTACTCTTTGTCCCTGGCATCAGTTGCCCTCAATTCATCTGTGGTGTGTATGAGTATATATACCTTAGGTTTCTCCAGCATGTGTTTGGCAGGAAAGAAGGCCTCCTCTTATTTTGAAGCCCCCCATGCAGAGATAATTAATACATACACATTGGAGTAAAACAAAACATATTTTATAGAGAAAAATACCTCATGCTTCGAGAACTTTCCTGAGAAGTGTCAGAATTATTTTGGGGGAACCATGTTATCCCAGGCCCTTTTGGAGGGGAACCCAGGATAACTGGAAAACTAAAGATTTATTATTATTTCTGAATTAGTAACAGAAATTTACTTAATTGCGTTAATGGATTGGCATTTTTCTTGCATTGTTATTTATTTTACATGGCTAAAACTTTTTGAGTATAGAGCTTAAGTTGGGCATGGTAATAAATGTTGCACATGCATTAACTCATGTGATTTACATAATAAACCTCAGAGGTAAGTGAAATCATTTCTCCTACTTTAGAGATAAGAAAACCAAAGTTTAAAGAAGCTTACAGAGGAACTCCAGAAAGTCCTACAGTTTTAGGTAGTGGAACTAAGACTTGAAATTGGGTCTGTCTGGCTCTGAAAATTATTTTCCTAAGAACTACCATATCTACCATACAACTACTGTCTCTCACATTGAAGTCTCTGGAGTGAGACCACAGGGATTCCAACTTTGGCTCCACCACTGATCAGCTAGATAGCACTGGATAAGATTCTTCAACCCTCTGTGCCTCCGTTTCCTCATCTATAAAATTGGGAAATAATAAAATGTAACCTATATGGTTGGTAAGAAGTATAAATATGTACAAAGCACTTAGTTCAGTGTCTGGAATCAGTAAATGCTCAACAAATGGTAGCTATCTTAATTTTTATTCATTCAGCACAGCACTTGTTGAATGAAAGCAAATTGAGCACTTCAGGGAAGATAAATATGTGATGTCTGTACTCAGGGACCATATAGTCAAGGGGAAAAGAGAGAGATGTAATTAAAAATTCAGTACAAGGCAGACAATGATTTAAAGTTGAAAGAGAGGGAGAGAATCTCGAAAAAAGAGAGTACATGCAGTTGGAGTAATCCAAGATACTTTAACGAAAGAAAAACCATTGGGTCAAAAATATGTGGAACAGTTTAAATTGCTGGGTATAGTTCAAGATACTGAAATCAAAGGAGAAAAATCTCACAGTCTAGTGGTGTTTTATATCCACCAGTCAGATTATAAGATCATGAAGAGCTTCTTTGTTTCCTCCCAAAACATATGTGGAGGGTTTTCTTAGTGTTAATACGCAGATTACCAAACAAATTAATCTGGTCACAGATGTGGCAGCACCCTGCACCCTTGCCTCCCACTCCATCCCAAGTCTCCAGCACCTCATTAGTCAATTGCATCTATGGGTATTTGAAACTAAAGAGAAGTTTGTAAGGATAAAGGCCCATATAGAAGATCAAAGGGATCCATATATTTGATATGGATTCTTAAGAGGTATGCCAGCAAAACGATTTGTCATACAAATATTTGTCATAAAATATTTTTGAGTCATTATCAGGAGTTCTGGAAGATTTAGCAACTGTCTTTATTACTGCTTCTCCCATTCAGCCCTCTCTTAACTCCAGATTTATGTTTTCAGCTGGTTCACAGTTCACTTTGATATTTCACTCTAAGCTAAAGTGTTAAAATCTGAGTTGGTGATTTCTCTCCCTCAACTAGTTCCTGCTCCTCCTTTCTATGCCCATTAATGGTCCACAATTGTCCTCGTTCTTTAGAGTCTAAACAACACTGCTAATAGAAATATATGTGAGCCATACATGTAACAAAGTTTTCTAGTAGCCATTTTTTAAATTTTTAAAGAAATATGTTAAATTACTTTTTAAATATCATGTATAACCCAATACATTAAAAATATTATCATTTAACAGGTAAGCAATATAAAAATTAATGATATTTGCATTCTTTGATGAAAACATCTTAGAAATCCAGTATATTTTACACTTACAGTACACCTCAATTTAGACCAGCCACGGTTCAAGTGCTTAATAGCTACATGTGGCCCGTGGCTACTGTATTGGATAATGCAGGTCTAGACCTTAGAGTTACCTTTCACTCTTTCTCTCTCACACTCCATATCCAAACATTTGCCATGTCTCTGCAATGTCTCTTATAACTATCTTGCCATTTCCATTCACCACATTGTTTCCTTGTCTACTAAGCACCTTAAATACCACACAGGTCCCAGATCCATTGTGTTTTCTTGTTCTAATCCATCAGATACACTACTGTGAGGCTAACCTTCCCAGTGTGCTACCAAGAAACCATCAATGGCTCCCAATTACCTACCAAATGGCATTCAAATACCTCACCCTGGTGTTCAACACCCTTTGCAAGATGTCCCCTAATCATTTCATAGCCTCCTTTTTCATGGTTCCCCTCCAAAACTCTGTCCTTCAGAATCCAGACTACAGGTTGTTCCTCACTTACTCCTACATTCCCAACTCTCCCTTTGCTCACTGACCCCCCTTTCTGCCTATGAAAATATTACCCTTTCTTCAAAGTCGTTGTGGAACGCTACTTCTTCATTAACTCTTGACTGTTCTTCCTAACTAGATAGAATCTCTTCATCCTTTCATAGCACAGTCCTGTATTTCTCACGCAATTTAAGCAAATCTATTTTTTTAATTATATATATATTTTTTTATACAGCAGCTTCTTATTAGTTATCTACTTTATACATATTAGTGTATATATGTCAATCCCAATCTCCCAGTTCATCCCACCACCACCATCCCCGCCCCCTGCTTTCCCCCCTTGGTGTCCATACATTTGTTCCCTACATCTGTGTCTCTATTTCTCCCTTGCAAACTGGTTCATCTGTATCATTTTTCTACATTCCACATATATGCGTTAATAAATGATATTTTTCTCTTTCTTACTTACTTCACTCTGTATGACAGTCTCTAGGTCCATCCATGACTAAAAATGACCCAATTTCATTCCTTTTTATGGCTGAGTAATATTCCATTATATATATATGTGCCACATCTTCTTTATCCATTCGTCTGTTGATGGGCATTTAGGTTGCTTCCATGACCTGGCTATCGTAAATAGTGCTGCAATGAACATTGGGGTGCATGTGTCTTTTTGAATTACGGTTTTCTCTGGGTATATGCCCAGTAGTGGGATTGCTGGGCCGTATGGTAATTCTATTTTTAGTTTTTTAAGGAATCTCCATACTGTTCTCCATAGTGGCTGTATCAATTTACATTCCTACCAACAGTGCAAGAGGGTTCCCTTTTCTCCACACCCTCTCCAGCATTTGTTGTTTGTGGATTTTCTGATGACGCCCATTCTAACTGGTGTGAGGTGATACCTCGTTGTGGTTTTGATTTGCATTTCTCTAACAATTAGTGATGTTGAGCATCTTTTCATGTGTTTGTTAGCAGTCTGTATATCTTTGGAGAAATATCTATTTAGGTGTTCTGCCCATTTTTGGATTGGGTTGTTTGATTTTTTAATATTGAGCTGCATGAGCAGTTTATATATTTTGGAGATTAATCCTTTCTCCATTGACTCATTTGAAAATACCTTCTCCCATTCTGAGGGTTGGCTTTTCATCTTGTTTATAGTTTCCTTTGCTGTGCAAAAGCTTTTACGTTTCATTAGGTCCCATTTCTTTATTTTTGTTTTTATTTCCATTACTATAGGAGGTGGGTCATAAAAGATCTTCCTGTGATTTATGTCCAAGAGTGTTCTTCCTATATTTTTCTCTAAGAGTTTTATAGTGTCCAGTCTTACCTTTAGGTCTTTAATCTATTTTGAGTTTATTTTTGTGTATGGTGTTAGGGAGTGTTCTAATTTCATTCTTTTACATTTAACTGTCCAGTTTTCCCAGCACCACTTATTGAAGAGACTGTCTTTTCTCCATTGTATACCCTTGCCTCCTTTGTCATAGATTAGTTGACCATAGGTGCGTGGGTTTATCTCTGGGCTTTCTATCCTGTTCCATTGATCTATATTTCTGTTTTTGTGCCAGGACCATATTGTCTTGATTACTGTAGCTTTGTACTATAGTCTGAAGTCAGGAAGTCTGATTCCTCCAGCTGTGTTTTTTTCCCTCCAGATTGCTTTGGCTATTTGGGGTCTTTTGTGTCTCCATACAAATTTTAAGATTTTTTGTTCTAGTTCTGTAAAAATGCCATTGGTAATTTGACAGTGATTGCATTGAATCTGTAGATTGCTTTGGGTAGTATAGTTATTTTCACAATATTGATTCTTCCAATCTTAGAACATGGTATATCTCTCCATCTGTTTGCGTCCTCTTTGATTTCTTTCATTGTGTCTTATAGTTTTCTGAGTACAGGTATTTTACCTCCTTAGGTAGGTTTATTCTTAGGTATTTTATTCTTTTTGTTGCAATGGTGCATGGGATTGTTTCCTTAATTTCTCTTTCTGATATTTCGTTGTTAGTGTATAGGAATGCAAGAGATTTCTGTGCATTAATTCTGTATCCTGCAACTTTACCAGATTCATTGATTAGCTCTAGTAGTTTCCTGGTGGCATCTTTAGGATTATCTATATATAGAATCATGTCATCTGGAAACAGTGACAGTTTTATTTCTTCTCTTCCAGTTTGTATTCCTTTTATTTCTTTTTCTTCTCTGATTGCCATGGCTAGGATTTCCAAAACTATGTTGAATAATAGTGGCAAGAATGGACATCCTTGTCTTGTCCCTGATCTTAGAGGAATTGCTTTCAGTTTTTCACCATTGAAAATGATGTTTGTTGTGGGTTTGTCATATATGGCCTTTATTATGTTGAGGTAGTTTCCCTCTGTGCCCACTTTCTGGAGAGTTTTTATCATAAACAGGTGTTGAATTTTGTCAAAAGCTTTTTCTGCATCTATTGAGATGATCATATGGTTTTTATTCTTCAATTTGTTAATATGGTGTATCACATTGACTGATTTGCGTATGTTGAGGAATCCTTGCATCCCTGTGATAAATCCCACTTGAACATGGTGCATGATCCTTTACATGTGTTGTTGGATTCTGTTTGCTTGTATTTTGTTGAGGATTTTTGCATCTATATTCATCAGTGATATTGGTCTGTAATTTTCTTTTTCTGTAGTATCTTTGTCTGCTTTTGGTATCAGGGTGATGGTGGCCTCATAAAATGAGCTTGGGAGTGTTCCTTCCTCTGCAATTTTTTGGAAGAGTTTGAGAAGTATGGGTGTTAGCTCTTCTCTAAATGTTTGATAGAATTCACCTGTGAAGCTGTCTGGTCCTGGACTTCTGTTTGTTGGAAGATTTTTAGTCACACTTTCAATTTCATTACTTGTGATTGGTCTGTTCATATTTTCTATTTCTTCCTGGTTTAATCTTGGAAGATTATACCTTTCTAAGAATTTGTCCATTTCTTCCAGGTTGTCCATTTTATTGACATAGAGTTGCTTGTAGTAGTCTCTTAAGATGCTTTGTATTTCTGCAGTGTCCCTTATAACTTCTCCTTTTTCATTTCCAATTTTATTGATTTGAGTCCTCTCCCTCTTTTTCTTAATGAGTCTGGCTAAAGGTTTATCAATTTTGTTTATCTTCTCAAAGAATGAGCTTTTAGTTTTATTGATCTTTGCTATTATTTTGTTTGTTTCTATTTCATTTATTTCTGCTCTGATATTTATGATTTCTTTCCTTCTACTAACTTTGGGTTTTGTTTGTTCTTCTTTCTCTAGTTCCTTTAGGTGTAAGGTTAGATTGTTTATTTGAGATTTTTCTTGTTTCTTGAGGTAGGATTGTATTGCTATAAACTTCCCTTTTAGAACTGCTTTTGCTGCATCACATAGGTTTTGGATCCTTGTATTTTTGTTGCCATTTGTCTCTAAGTATTTTTTTATTTCCTCTTTGATGTCTTCAGTGATCTCTTGGCTATTTAGTAATGTATTGTTTAGACTCCATGTGTTTGTGCTTTTTATGTATTTTCCCCTGTAATTGATTTCTAATCTCATAGCATTGTGGTCAGAAAAGATGGTTGATATGATTTCAATTTTCTTAAATTTACTGAGGCTTGATTTGTGACCCAAGATGTGATCTATCCTGGAGAATGTTCCATCTGCACTTGAGAAGAAAATGTAATCTGCTGGCTTTGGATGGAGTGTCCTGTAAATATCAATTAAATCTATTTGGTCTATTATGTCATTTAAAGTGTGTTTTTCTTTATTAATTTTCTGTCTGGATGATCTGTCCATTGGTATAAGTGTGGTGTTAAAGTCCCCCAATATTACTGTGTCACTGTCGATTTCCTCTTTTATACTGTTAGCATTTGCCTTATGTATTGTGGTGTTACTACATTGGGTGCATATATATTTATAATTGTTATGTCTTCTTCTTGGATTGATCCCTTGATCATTATGTAGTGTCCTTCTTGTCTCTTGTAACATTATTTTAAATTCTATTTTATCTGATATGAGTATTGCTACTTCAGCTTTCTTTTGATTTCCATTTGCATGGAATATCTTTTTCCGTCCCCTCACTTTCAGTCTGTATGTGTCCCTAGGTCTGAAGTGGGTCTCTTGTGGACAGCATATATATGGGTCTTGTTTTTGTATCCATTTAGCAAGTCTGTGTCTTTTGGTTGGAGCATTTAATCCATTCACATTTAAGGTAATTATCGATATGTATGTTCTTATTACCATTTTCTTAACTGTTTTCAGGTTTGTTTTTGTAGGTCCTTTTCTTCTCTTGTGTTTCCCACTTAAAGAAGTTCCTTTAGCATTTGTTGTAGAGCTGGTTTGGTCGTGCTGAATTCTCTTAGCTTTTGCTTGTCTGTAAAGCTTTTGATTTCTCTGTCTAATCTGAATGAGATCCTTGCCGGGTAGGGTAATCTTGGTTGTAGGTTCTTCCCTTTCATCACTTTAAATATATCATGCCACTCCCTTCTGGCTTGTAGAGTTCCTGCTGAGAAATCAGCTGTTAACCTTATGGGAGTTCCCTTGTATGTTATTTGTCATTTTTCCCTTGTTGCTTTTAATAATTTTTCTTTGCCTTTAATTTTTGTCAGTTTGATTACTATGTGTCTTGGTGTGTTTCTCCTTGGGTTTATCCTGCCTCTGACTCTCTGAACTTCCTGGACTTTGGTGGTTATTTCCTTTCCCACGTTAGAGAAGTTTTCAACTATAATCTCTTCAAATATTTTCTCGGGTCCTTTCTCTCTTCTCCTTCTGGGACCCCTATAATGCAAATGTTGGTATGTTTAATGTTGTCCCAGAGGTCTCTTAGGCTGTCTTCATTTCTTTTCATTCTTTTTTCTTTATTCTGCTCCACAGCAGTGAATTCCACCATTGTTTCTTCCAGGTCACTTATCAGTTCTTCTGCCTCAGTTATCCTGCCATTGATTCCATCTAGCATATTTTTCATTCAGTTATTGGATTGTTCATTTCTGTTTGTTTGTTCTTTAATTCTTCTAGGTCTTTGTTAAACATTTCTTGCATCTTCTTGATCTTTGCCTCCATTTTTTTCCCAAGGTCCTGGATCATCTTCACTATCATTATTCTGAATTCTTTTTCTGGAAGGTTGTCTATCTCCACTTCATTTAGTTATTTTTCTGGGGTTTTATCTTGTTCCTTCATCTGGTACATAGGCCTCTGCCTTTTCATTTTTTCTATCTTTCTGTGAATGTGGTTTTTGTTCCACAGGCTGCAGGATTGTCATTCTTGCTTCTGCTCTCTGCCCTCCACAAATCTATTTCAATTTAGAATCTTATTATATTTTTCTCTGTGTCTGGTATTTTTGCCTTAAGAATCTTTGCCATAGACATCTTTGCCACAAGCACTTTTATCACAAATATTTTCTCTGCACGACTGATTGGTTCTAAGGTAATTTTGTCATAAAAGATAAAAAAAAAAATAAAAGAGCAACATTAAAAATGATGTAATGAAAAATGAGAAGTGAATAACAAAATTAAAAATACCTTACTGAGAAATACAAAATATTGGAATATGTTTAAAATGTCTGTAAACTCATGGCAATACCATATAAATAACTGATTCTATTTTGTGGGTTTTACCCAAACACTTGTCTTCCAAGTCTTTCTTTCATAGTATTTTATACTTTTATTTATTCATTTTTAATATTTTTGTATTTATGTATTTATTTATTTACTTGGATTATTGATTTGTCTCCTTGTTGGTATCACATTTTTTCTTTTTTGCTAAAATTTCTTCCTTCATTAAGAGAGGTATCAATTTCCAAATACTATGATGCATATTTGTAAACTAAATTTTGGACTGCATTGTGAAAGTCTTCTACACTCTTGTTTGTTCTTAATATATTGTAACATGTCCATTGACAGAAATTCCATAGTTCAATGGGAACTATATGTTCAACTCTGAGCCTTCGAGGGCCCCAGCATCAGCCTCTTTCTCCTCCAATGTACTGTGTTTCAAAATAAGAAACCAACTCCTGGGCAAATCATCGTCATCTATCATGATTTTGTTTATGTCAAAACAAACTTCTAACCAATTATTTTGTCTTGTATGGCAAAATCGCCTTATGGACAGTTACTTATGCAGAGAAAATTTATGTTGCAAAAATGCTGCAGCAAAGATGTCTATGGCAAAGAAACTTACAGTGAAAGTAACTAGAACCAGTTTTTCTTATCCTTCCTACAGTGTAGCCTGTGGACCAGGATAGTATCTTTAAATTCCCACCATCCCAGGCAGCACTCAACTGGTTCCATGAACCTATAAATAGACAGCTAAAAGAAGCAAATCTCTGAGATCCATGGTGGGAGTAAGCAAAAGTGTAGGAAACAAAGTATTTTATTGAACTATAGTTGATTTACACTATTATATTAGTTTCAGGTGTACATCATAGTGATTCAATACTGATTTTTATAGATTATATTCCATTTAAACTTATTATAAATTATTGGTGATATGCCCTGTGCTGTACATTACATCTTTGTAGTAGTTTATTTATTTTATACATAGTAGCTTGTACCTCTTAATACCATACCCCTATCTTGCCTCATACTTCCTCCCACTCTCTGTTGGTAACTAATAGTTTGATCTCTATACCTGTGAGTCTCTTTCTACTTTGTTATATTCATTCATTTGTTTTATTTTTTAAATTCCACATATAAGTGATTACATACAATATTTATCTTTCTTGTCTGACTTATTTCCCTAAGACTGATACCCTCTAGGTCCATCTATATTGTTGCAAATGGCAAAATTTTGTTCTTTTTTATGGCTGAGTAGTATTCTATTGTATGTGTGTATATACATATATATATACATATATATACATATATATGTATATATACGTATATATATGTGTGTGTGTGTGTGTGTGTGTGTATACAAGAAGTGGTATATATATATATATATGTGTATATATATATATATATATATATATATATATATATATATATATATATATATATATATTCACCACTTCTTTATCCATTCATGTGTTGATGGACACTAAGGTTGCATCCATATCTTAGTTGTTGTAAATAATGCTGCTATGAATATTGGGGTGCATGTATTTTTTTGAATTTGTGTTTTTGTTTTCTTCAGACATATGCCCAAGAGTGGAATTGCTGGATCATATGGTAGTTCTATTTTTAGTTTTCTATAGAAAACAGTATGGAAACTCCATACTGTTTTCTATAGTGGCTGCATCAATTTACATTCCCACAACAGTCTACAAGGGTTCCCCTTTCTCCATATACTCACCAACATTGGTTATTTGTGGCCTTTTTGATGATAGTCATTCTGACGAGTGTGAGGTGATATCTCGTTGTGGTTTTGATTTGCATTTCTCTACTAATGAGCACCTTTTCATTTGCCTGTTGGCTATCTGTATATCTTCCTTGGAAAAAAATGTCTATTCTGGTCTTCTGCCCATTTTTAAATCAGGTTGTTTGTTTTTTGATATTGAGTTGTATGAGCTGTTTATATAGTGTGGATATTAACCCCTTATCAGTCATTTCACTCGCAAGTATTTTCTCCCATTCAGTAGGTTGTCTTTACATTATTTTGTCAATGGTTTCCTTTGCTGTGAAAAAGCTTTTAAGTTTTATTAGGTCCCATTTGTTTAATTTTACTTTTGTTTCCTTTGCCTTAGGAGACAGATCCTAAAAAAACTATTGCTACAATTTATGTCAGAGTGTTTTGCCTAAGTTTTCTTCTAGGAGTTTTATGGTTTCCAGTCTTACATTTAGGTCCTTAGTCCATTTTGAGTTTATTTTTGTATACAGTGTGAGAAAATTTTCTAATTTCATTCTTTTACATGTAGCTGTTCAGTTTACCCAGCAACACTTATTGAAGAGACTGTCTTTTCCCCATTGATTATTCTTGTCTCCTTTATCATAGATTGATTGACCATAAGTGCATGGGTTTATTTCTAGGCTCTCTATTCTGCTCCATTGATCTATGTGCCTGTTTCTGTGCCGGTACCATACAATTTTGATGACTGTAGCCTTTGTATATAGTCTGAAGTGAAGGACCATGATACCTCCAGCTCTGTTCTTCTTTCTCAAGATTGCTTTGGCTATTCAGGGTCTTCTGTGATTCCATACAAATTTTATGATTATTTCTTCTAGATCTGTGAAAAATGTCATGGATGTTTTGATAGGAATCGCATAAAATTTGCAGATTGCTTTAAGTAGTATAGGCTTTTTTTTTCATGTAATAAAATGTGATATATTTATTTCTCAAACAGTTAGACAGTGATAAGGGACAAGGACGACAGAGTTCATTTGTAACTGCTGCTTTGTTTACAGTGGGTGAAAAAAAAAAAATTGCTTCCCAAAGCAAGCTCAGTACTTTTTAAAACACGTACATTTAAATCTGTTTTTTAAGCAATATATTACTTGAAAGCATCATCAATCTAAAGCAGATATTGGATCTATATGAGAATCACTGAGAAAGAGGCTTGCTTTAAAATATTAAATATTACTATTGGAACTTTGCTGAATCTCATGGACAATTATAAATGTGCCATTAAATTGAAAAGGAAAGTAAACGTATATCTTACAACAGTAAGATATAAAGTAGAGCCCCAATGTTAGTTTTTATTAAGGTTAAAACATTTTTCCCACGAAATAGAAGATTGTTAAGAGGATTTTTAGGTAAGAAGTATAGACACTTTAACACTATTAATTCTTCCAATCCATGAACATGGGATATCTTTCCATTTATTTGTATCCTATTCAATTTCCTTCATGAATGTCTTACAGGTTTCAGGGTACAAGTCTTTCACCCACTTGGTTAAATTTATTCCTAGGTATTTTATTCTATTTGATGCAATTGTAAATGGGATTGTTTCCTTGAATTCTCTTTCTGATAGTTCATTATTAGTGTACAGAAAAGCATCAGATTTCTGTGTATTAATCTTGTATCCTGCAACTTTATTGAATTATTTGTTAGTTCTAATCGTTTTTTGGTGGAGAATTTAGGGTTTTCTATATTTAGTATCAGGTCATCTGCAAATAGTGACAGTTTTAATACTTCCCTTCCAATTTGGATGCCTTTCTTTTTTTTTTTCTTGTCTGATTACTGTGGCTAGGACTTCCAATAGTATGTTAAGCAGAACTGTCAAGAATGAGCATTCTTATCTTGTTCCTGATTTTAGAGGAAGAGTTTTCAGCTTTTCATTGTTGAGTATGATGTTAGCAGGTTTGTTATAAATGACCTTTATTATTTTGAGATATGTTCCCTCTATACCAAGTTTGATGAGAGTTTTTACCATGAATGGATCTTGAATTTTGTCAAATGGTTTTCTGCATCTATTGAAATGATCATGTGATTTTTCTCCTTCCTTTTGTTAATGTGGTATATCACATTGAATGATTTGTGGATATTGAACCATTCTTGTATCCGTGGAATAAATCCCACTTGGTAATGGTGTATGACCCTCTTAACGTATTGTTGGATTCGGTTTGCTAGTATTTTATTTTGGATTTTTGCATCTATGTTCATCAGAGATATTGGCTTATAATTTTCTTTTTTTATGAAATCTTTGTCTGGTATGGGAATCAGGGTAATGGTGCCCTTGTAGGATGAATCTGCTAGTGTTCCCTTCTCTTCAATTTTGGAAGGACAGTTTGAGAAGGATAGATATTAGCTCTTCTTTATATGTTTGGAAGAATTTTCCTGTTAATCCATCTGGTCGTGGATTTTTCTTTGCTGGAAGTTGTTTTTGTTTTTGTTTTTGTTTTGCTTTTTACAAATTCAATTTCACTACTAGTGATTGGTCTGTTCAGTTTGTCTAGTTCTTCCTGCTTGAGTCTTGGAAGATTGCATCTTTCTAGAAATTTATCCATTTCTTCTAGGTTGTCCAATCTGTTGGCATAAAGCTGTAACATTCTCTTATGATTTTTTAAATCTTTGTGATATTGATTGTTATTTCTCCTCTTTCATTTCTTATTTTGTTCATTGGATCCTCTCTCTTTTTTTCTTGTTGAGCCTGGTTAAAATTTTTGTTTATCTTTTGAAAAAAACAGCTCTTTGTTTTATTGATCTTTTTACTGTTATTTCTTTGGTCTCTATTTTATTTATTTTCTCTCTGATCTTTATTATTTCCTTCCTTCTGCTGACTTTGGGCTTTGTTTGTTCTTCTTTTTCTGATATCTTTAGATGGTAGGTTAGGTTGTTTATTTGAGATTTTTCTTGTTTCTTGAGGTAGAACTGTATTGCTATAAACTTCCTTCTTTGAACTGCTTTTGTTGCATCCCATAGATTTTGGAAAATTGTGTTTTTATTTTCATTTGTCTCATGGTATTTTCTGATTTCCTCTTTTATTTCTTCACTGACTCATTGGTTTTTTAATAGTATGTTGTCTAGTCTCCATGTGTTTGTGTTTTTCCCATTGTTCTTCCTGCAATTGATTACTAGTTTCATATTGTTGCATTTGGAAAAAATGGCTGGTATAATTTCTATCCTCTTAAATTTGTTGAGACTTGTTTTGGGTCCTAGCATGTAATCTATTCTGGAGAACATTCCATGTGCACTTGAAAAGAATGTGTGTCTGCTGTATTTGGATGGAATATCCTGTCGATATCTATTAAGTTCAACTGGTCTAATGTGTTACTTAAGACCGCTGTTTCCATACTGATTTTCTGTCTGGATGATCTGTCCATTGATGTAAGTGGGGTGTTAATATCTCTCATAATTATATTAAATGTCAATTTCTCCCTTTATGTCCATTAAAATTTGCTTTATATATTTAGATACTCCTATATTAGGTACATATATGTTAACAAGTGTTATATCCTTTTCTTGTATTTATCTCTTTATCACTATATAATGCCCTTCTCTGTCTTTTGTTATAGACTTTGTTTTAAAGACTATTTTATCTGAATGAGTATCGCTACCTCTCAGCTTTCTTGTCATTTCCACTTGCATAAAATATCTTTTTCCATCTCCTCACTTTCAGTGTGTATGTTTTTAGATTGAAGTGTCTTGTAAGCACCATATAGCTAGGTCTCTTTTTTAATCCAATCACCCTGTATCTTTTGACTAGAGCATTTCGTTCATTGATATTTAAAGTGATTATTGATAGCTATGTATTGATACTTAGTGCCATTTTGTTACTTGTTTTCTGGTTGTTTTTGTAGTTCTTCTCTGTTTTTTTCTTCTTCTTTCAGTTTCTTCCCTTGTTGTTTGATGATTTTCTTTAGTGGTATGCTCATGTTCCTTTTTCTCTAGTTTTTGTGTATCTATTGTAGGTTTTTGTTTTGTGATTACCATGGGGCCCATATATGTTGACCTATAACTACATATTCTTGTTTTGAACTAAAAATCATTTAAGTTCAAACACATTCTAAAAGATCTACATTTGTTTACTCCCTTATCCCATGTTTTGTGTTTTTGATGTCATGTTTTACCTCTTCATGTTTATCCCTTCACTGTTTATTATAGTTATAGTTGATTTTACAATTTTTTTGTCTTTTAATCTTTGCACTAGCTTATTTAAGTGGTTGAGCCACAGTCTTTACTATATATTTGCCTTTACTAGTGGGATTTTTCCTTTCCTATGGATTCTTACTTCTTCTTGCAGCCTTTTCTTTTCTACTTAGAGAAGATCATTTAACATTTCTTTGAGGGTAGGTTTAGCATTGATGGACTTGTTTATTTTTTTGCTTGTCTAAGAAGTACTTTATCTCTCCTTCAATTCTAAATGAAGAGCTTGGCCAAGATGGCTGAGTAGGAAGACCCTGAGCTTAACTCCTCTCACGGGCAAACCAAAATTACAACTATTTACAGAGCAACTATTGATCAAAAAGACCAGAATGTAGCAGAAAAGACCTTCTACAATTAAAGACATAAAGAAGGAACCACAGTGAGACAGATAGGAGGGACAGAGTTGTGGTATAGTCAAGACCCATATCCCCAGGTGCATGATCAACAAACAGAAGAATAATAACAACTGCAGAGGTTTTCCACAAGGAGCAATGGGTCTGAGCCATACTCTGGACTCCCTGGTTTGGGGGTCCTATACCAAGAAGACGAGCCCCAGAACATTTGGCTTTGAGGGCCAGTGAGGCTTACTTTCAGGAGACCCAGAGGGCTGTGGAAAATAGAGATTCCATTCTTAAAGGGAGCACTCAAAATCTCACAGACTCTGGGAGCAAGGGCAGTGGTAGTAATTTGAAAGGAATCTAGGTCAAACCTACCTGCTAATCTTGGAGAGTATCCTGGAGATGCAAGAAGCAACTGGAGCTCACCCTGGGGACATAAGACACTGATAGCAATCATTTTGGGGAGCTCATTCTACCACATGAACACCGGTTCTGGCAAATGCCATTTTGTAATATTCCCTCTAGCTCATTAGCACAGGGACCTGGCATCACCAACCAGCTTGTCAGCACCAGTACTGATGCCTCAGGCCAAGCAACTAGCCAGGCAGAGTCGCAGCCCCACCCACCAGCAGGTAGGCTGCCTTAAGACCTCCTGATCTCACAGCCACCCCAGGACATAGCCCTGTCCACCAGAGGGCCCACGATCTGGCCCCACACACCAGTACACAGGCACTAGCCCCAGGACTCCCAGGACCCTGCAGCCAGAGCCTCCAGTACAAAACTCTGCCCTCCAGCGGGCAGGTACCAGCCTCAGGAGCCCCCTGAGGTCCTGAGGGGGACCCACCAGCCAACCCATACACCAACTCTGGGACTTCCAGGCCCCTGCAGCCAGAGACCCTGGGACCTGGCTCCACCCACCAGTGAGCCAGCAGTATTTCCAGGAAAAAGACTATAACAAGAGACAAAGAAGGATATTACCTAATGATCAAGGGATTGATCCAAGAAGAAGATATGCATGGGTCAGGGCATGGACTGTGGCAGACCCAGCCCCAGTCAGAGTTCCAGACCACTTTGAAGGTACCAGCAACGAAAGCAACTTTCTAAGAATAACTTTTCATTTTTCAGGCAACAAGAAATACCCAAAAGGCAAAATATGCAATGTGATAAGTTTTTCCAGTAAATTTTAACTGGGAAGTCAAGATTTAAAGTCAACACTTAGCCTACAAACTTTCTTTTGAGGATGTGTGTTATAGGTGGAGTTGTCTTGATAAGTACTGGATATTAGAGAAAGGGCTGGAACCATTACTGAAGTGTTGTCATGCTATAATTCAGATATAAAATGTAAACTTCTTCACCATGTCTGAGAGCATTTTTCCAATACTGTAATTTTGATTATGGCTGAGGATATCACCTGCATTCTCACAGGTAATGTCAAACTCTTATGGACCATTACTGAGTCTTTGTTCCAGAGTAATAGGACTCAAGTTTATAAAGCAGTGGGCCAGTAGTATGCAAAGAAATCTATGAGTTTCTTTAGATGAAACCCAACCCGTGAAAATAAATTAATTGTGAAGTATAGAAGTGAGAGTAGCAATCAGTTCAGCCATCTGTCTCATACCCGCAAAGCAAATTCAAAGAAGGAAAAACAACAACTCTAAGTCTTGGACCCATGCCCAGGGCCCTTTTCCTCTAAATATGGAAGTAGGTATTTAAGTCCCTGGTGCATTTGTACCCGTGGTCCAGGTTGTTTCTGTGGTTCTGCCTCCCACATGTGCCTGCTTCTTATGCCCAGGCAGAAAGCTCTCTCTGTGCTGACTGCATCGACTGAATTCCATTCACTTATGCAGGGATCCAGGAAAGTGGAAGTAATGCAAACCAGAGACAATGAACTACTTAGTGTTGGAGACTTTTCCCAGTTCCTAATGGCCTATCAACTATAGCAGAGTGAAGAGTTTTTAGAGTTGGCTTATTTTGAAAGCTAAATAGAGACAACAGTCGCTGGTTTATTTAGGTCTCCTGATTATTTAATAGCAACAGTGAAAGTTTCCTTGGAGAGTTTGACATGAGGAGGAGTTTAGCCTACATGTGTTTTTAAAAAAATAGGGCAATCAGGATAAGGTTCCATTGTAAGGAGACATTTCCCTATTCACAGTAATCACAAGCAGTAAGGCCTAGCCCTGGCTGGTACCAGTTTCCATGGTGACACCTCAAAATTGACACTTGAGCCACTGCTGCCTCTGATGGCAAGATGATCTGCCTTAAGGGGTCCGCCGTTCTCATTTTGGGCTGAAGCTGGATAGTGACCCATGGAAATGGCTCTCTGAAACACCTTGGAAAAGGCTTTCCCAGAAGAAAGACTGGACTTCCTGCCAATGAGGTCAAGTGAGGGTGAAGTCGTTTTAATTTGATAATTAAAAAATGGTGACCTAGTTTGCATCACAGATTGATTTTAAAAAAATGAGTATGAGACATACTGATAAAACTTCTGTGTTTGGCTCCCTCATAAACTATAGAAATGCTGTGATCATAATCAGTCAAAGTGAAGCTATATTCTACTTGCACATATGAACTAATAGTTTATTTGATATATCTTCTTTTATCTTGAGAGGAGTAATGGTAATTCAAC
Source organism: Balaenoptera musculus (assembly GCF_009873245.2). NCBI lineage: Eukaryota > Metazoa > Chordata > Mammalia > Artiodactyla > Balaenopteridae > Balaenoptera > Balaenoptera musculus. Next base: position 136,702,887 of record NC_045786.1, on the reverse strand, counting down.
ATAACTTGTGTTTACACAGCACTGTTTAAAAACATTTCTAATTATAAAATCCATGAGGCAACAGCAAAAATACCTTCCAGAGCAGTGAATGTTTGAGGGTGGCCCTCACACTGTGGAACATATTTAATTCAGCAGACTCATATCAAACAATTTGAAGGACACTGCTGCAGTATGAAGGAATGACTGTGATGATTTAACCAAGGCTTTATAAAGATCTGTCCTGGTAGAACTTGTCATGACTATTAATTAATTTCACTGATAGCAATCAGGTCACAAATAGAGGGCCTGGCCAGTGCTGGGGTGGAATGAGGTGGGGAAGTAATGTCGGGGAAATGGGAACAAGGAAAAAATGATCATCAAATCCTTTTGTGTGTGTGTGTGTGTGTGTGTGTGTGTGTGTGGTGGGTCTTTTTTCAAGGTTAAAACTTGGTTGTCTTTACTACTATCAACTCAACAACACTACTGTATTTATGTTTCACAACGTGGCTTCAAATTCTTATGTAGATTCCAGTCTTCTGGAGAGAAGTACCCTAGCGTATCCACCCTTCTTTTACTTCTAATAATAATAGATTTTAAAAAGCTTATCCCGGGGTTTCCCTGGTGGCGCAGTGGTTAAGAATCTGTCTGCCAATGCAGGGGACACGGGTTCGAGCCCTGGTCTGGGAGGATCCCACATGCCGCGGAGCAACTAAGCCCGTGAGCCACAACTACCGAGCCTGCGCGTCTGGAGCCTGTGCTCCGCAACAACAGAGGCCGCGATAGTGAGAGGACCGCGCACCGCGATGAAGAGTGGCCCCCGCTTGCCGCAACTGGAGAAAAGCCCTCGCACAGAAACGAAGACCCAACACAGCCAAATTAATTAATTAATTTAAAAAAAAAAAGCCTATCCCCCTGTAACCTGTGATTTCTTGGTGTGTGTGTGCATGCGTGTGTGTGTGTGTGTGTGTGTGTGTGTGTTCCTTAAACCTTCGAATAGGAAAGAAAATCATAAACACCTGCTTTTGGGCTCAAAAATAGAGCACAAATGGAAAAAATGCATTTATTTACAAAAAGAAAAACTAAGAGTCACTTGGACAACAAGATTTATTACCACAAAATACATACTAGGCAGTGTCCAAGGCACTTATATAACATATAAGGTTGTTTTTTGTTTTTTGTTTTACTTCCAGAGACCAATTGGCTCTTTATTTTACCATCTTAGGTGTGTTCATCCCTGTGTGTTTAAGTTTCCACTAACACATACATGAAAGTCTCTGTAATTTATATGGGTTACTTGTCCCTGGATCGCTCAAGTAACTGTAAAATTAATCAAGATTTTGTCTTGCTGGATACACACAGAAAAATGTTGTTTATTTGGAAATACCTTATACTTGGGTATTGATGTCCCTCATAAGTCAATGGATTATAGGGGGTTTCATAATCACTGGCTTGCAAAATTGATAATAAACACCATTTCCTACTAGAAAGAGAAGGAATCTATCTTCCTGGTGTGAGCCACCTGCCCTTTGCCTAACAAATCTATGAAGGACCATTGAGTACATCTGCTGTTCTATGGGTAGACAAAGTATCTTTGACTCTGAGATTTATGATCTTATATTTGAACAAGACCTAAATTGAGTGAGTTCTGTCAAGTGTTCTTCTCATGACTCATGCTACCTCAAAAACATTTCAGGGTCAATTTTAGTGAAAAAAAAATTCACCTAGAGATTGGAAATGTCTTCTAAATACTTCAGCAAAATTTGTGTTGAAAATAAACTATTGAAAGAAATAAAATTGTACGCCTTTAAAATGAGACCTCTGGAAGTGAGGGACATAAAGCAAATGCCAAAGTTCAGGATCCCCCCGCCCCTACTTAATAAAGGCACCTATATTTCACCAGAAATAAAATTTTATTAGTAACATGTCAAATGTGTTTTAAAATACAGTGACCTTTCTTCTTCCTCTCAGCTTAAAAAACAATCCAATAAAAACTCTAAATCATGACCCAAATATTTTTAAATGTGAAAAAGACACATTTTAGATTACGTAACAGATATACATTTTCCCAAATAAATGTTGTAGAACACCATCTGCTTGGTATTTGGGTGCGTTCCCACAAAACTAAATTCCTGCTTTTCTCCTTTCGTTAATGGTTTGTGACAAATTTATGGCACTATATTTCACAATAGCTATACCAATAACTTATGACCAAAGGAGAGCCTGACAAAAATCACTTGGCATGCTCAAATTAGACAATTTATGTGGCTTCCTCATTTACACCAATCCTCCACCCCTCATTCAGACACCGACAACTGAAGAGAAACAGAAAGTCCATAGCAAGGGAAGGATCTCTCATGGAATAAAGCTCAAGAAAGAGTTCAGGCAAGAAGACGAAATTCTAAGTACCATTTTTCAGCTCAAGTTTACCAAATTCTTCAGCCCATGCAGACACCCATAGGTCTGAATTTAATATAGAAGGTTTTTATAAGACTCTCTCAGATTTAGTCAAGCAAGAAATTGCCAAATTCATGTTAACTGTGAACAAAATTTCATCTCTAATGTTACCAAATGAAGCTCCCTTATCTGGGTATAATCACAGGGGAAAAAATCAGGAGAAGAAATTTACCATGTGTCACTCCCTGACTGATTAAGAATGGTACATGACTACATCCTTGATCCCTTTCTGCACTTGATGTAGATAAAATTTATAAATCATTTTCTAGATATTTTGCTTTATAAAACATTGTAATATTTGTGACCAATTTGGAAAACCAGCTTATGATACTTACTTTTTGCTTTTCATTCCTTTAAAGAAAAAAATTGCTATGGAAAACAGACATGAATGCGTATGCTTTGAACCAGTAGAAGATCAGCACCCATATCACCTAGGAAACTTGAGAAATGCAGACTCTCAGACCCCACCCCAGAACTACTAAAAAGGGTTTGTATTCTAACTTGATATTCAGTGACTTATATGCAAAAGAAGGTTTAAGAAGTGCTAATGTAGAGGAATGTTCTTTATCCACCCAACTATAGAATAATCCTTGTGGAAAGTTAGAAACTTTAATAGGGAAATATCATCCAAAGGGTTCAACCATGAATGTAACAACAACTTTCAGAAATGATCCATTTAATAAGGAAATAAAAATTCTGAGACATGTCACATTGCTGATGTATAGTAATGAAGTTTGAGAATGGGAAAAAAGAACATAAATTTAAGTTTCAAATATGATATAAATACTCATGAACTGCTTGAATTAATTACACATGATCTTCCATTGTTTCCAACCTAAGGTATTTTCTTTAGCAAAACATGTAGAACTGATAACCTTTCACTGAACTCTAGAAACATAAAGATTACCTTAGTAGACAATTATTTAATGACTATGTAGAGTAGTTTTTAAAAGAATTGTATCAAGAAACTGTGATGAATTCTAGTTTGATACACTCTGGAAACCTTTCCCAAGGGAGTTCAACCAGTACTGCAAATTGTTGCTTTTTTCCAGGTACAATAGTTTTGAGCAAATCAGTATCAATGACGGAAGAAAGGAGAGGCAATAAAGAATTAGAACCATAACCTCCACTTTCAGCAAAGTGCAAAGACAGGGGCTGTGATTCAGAGAGGAAGCCAGTGGGAGAGAAGGAGCACAGCTCCAGTAGCTGACGTTAAGAAATATAGAGGCTCATTTTAGCAATTCAGCGACACAAGGCAAATTAAAGAAAGCTGCCCTTCTAACCTTGAGCACACTATATACAACTCTCAGGCTGTGATCTCCTGATCTTGCTTCTCCTTCAAGGATCTCCTTGACATTAATATTAACCTGATTTGCCCTGTAAAAGAACCTCATAGCTAGAGAGGTCGGGGAGGAGAAATTGTTCTGTACTTGCACTTGTCTCCCTACCTCCTCTTATGCCCCAGGTGAAGCTAAGGCCAGTGACACGTCCCTTCTGCAGCGCTGGTTTTCCATCATGCTTCCAAGTATAAAATACACTGCAAAGCAGAATGTACTCTCCTTCTGCTCTAAAATCTAGGTCAGTAGACATTCCCTTCCCCTGTGCATCTTCTTAGCTGCAAACACCTTTGGAGATACACATCTGATAACCATCACACAGTTTGGAAAAGAGAAATTCAGGTGCTACTCCCAGTAAAGAATTCTTACATTTTAAAACAAAACCAAACATCTCCGAGTTCCTCCCTCACCAATGAACTGCTTGGACAAAAGAACTGTGCATCATTCACCTATGTATCCCCAACCCTGGCACAGTGCCCGGCTCATAGCAGTTGCTCAATAAACATTGGGGATATTAAATCTTGGGATGTACACTGAAATCTGATCATGTGTTTGAGCTTAACCACATGTACACAGGCTCACCATTTAGTTTTTCTTCCAACTTAATTTCTATTTTTTCTTTTCTCCTCTACCCAAGAAGTTCCATTTCAGGGATATTTCACAGTAGTACCACATTTCAAATAATACATATGCTGAAGAGAATCTAGTCTTATGCATCATTGGTGAATGTAAGAAAACATCAATACATTGTGGAAATTTGGATTTGGGATCTACAGCAGACACAGGAAAGAACAATTGAGTACAGCAAGCAACCACCCACCCCCGACAGGAAACAACTTTTGCTTTCACTTACTAATTCTTTTCCTTATTTCCCTATCCCCTCCTTTTTTCTTCCTTTTACCTTCATTTTCCCTCTCTGTTCCATTTTCTTATTCTTTATCAGGTCTTTAGGCTGTCTGGGCACCCAGAAGATTGATCAACATTACCAAAGGCACTCAGATTTCATTCTATCTTTCTTACATTAAGCATGGCTCTTGTCACCAAAGAAAGGATGTCCAGGTTCTAAAAAAGGTGTCACTGTTCTCTTACCTTTGCATCTCCCATAATAGATCATGCAGGATGGAGTCAGCAGAGCAGGTCTGAATAGGGTCTCCCTATATATCAGGTTGCCATGGTAAAATGACAGTAATCTTATTGGTTAACTCAGACAAGTTAACACAGTTTAAATACAAATTAGTATTTTTTTAATAAGTCAAGATGACATTAGTCAACTCCTTGTCTATGAATTGTTTATTGGAAAAGAAATTAAATGTTCTAAAAGATATTTTTTAAATAACCTGTTTTGAAATCAACACATATTTCTTAAAAAAAACAAAGCATATTCACAAATACCACTGGTTTCTAAGACAGTTCCTTCTCTACATATGAATGTAAGATTCAGAGAGTTCAGTTAATGATGTCACCAAATAAAACAGACTTTATGTCTGTTATGGGTTCATTGTCCAAGAGTTCCTGCTTTAACATTTCTAACATACAGTAAATATTACACTTTTACACTTTCTTGGAAACTTTTTCTCTCCCTCTCTTTTCTATCCCAAAGTATACACATTTCTGTCCTCAAACAATTTCAATATGTGGTATATTTGTAAGTCATACCTATTAGCACTGGCATGTTTTTCTTATAGACACTGTCCTAAACCAAGCCAAATGTTCCTTTTGGTAAAAAGTTTTAAACTATTAGAGAGCTAGTTCTATCTTTCAAAGTACATAATAATTATCCTATCAAATTTGGAGTATATTCAATTAATATTCCCATTGTTTAAGAAATCTACATTTTAATAAACACATTCTGAGAAATAAGGTGTGGTATAAGCAGTGAAATAAAGTTTTTGAACTTAGGTGACAAATTTTGCCCTTAAATTAATTTTTAAATATTTATATTTGTACAGCAAAGCTATCTCACCTTTCACACTAAATTGCCTTAAAAGTTAGCCTCCACTTCACTGGTGGCGCAGTGGTTAAGAATCCGCCTGCCAATACAGGCGACACGGGTTCGAGCCCTGGTGCAGGAAGATCCCACATGCCGCGGAGCAACTAAGCCCGTGCGCCACAACTACTGAGCCTGCGCTCTACAGCCCGTGAGCCACAACTACTGAGCCCATGTGCCACAGCTACTGAAGCCTGCATATCTAGAGCCCGTGCTCCGCAACAAGAGAAGCCACCGCAATGAGAAGCCTGCGCACCGCAAGGAAGAACAGTCCCTGCGCCCCGCAACTAGAGAAAGCCCGCATGCACCAACACAGACTCAATGCAGCCAAAAATAAAAATAAATAAATAAATTTATAAAAAAAAATTACCCTCAATTATAATTTTCCAATTTGTTTAAAGCATTTTTTCCTAATTCTGATTGAGCAATTAAATAGAAACCCAATATTTTTATCAATTATATATCTATGTGGTCTTTAACAATGCATGCTAATTAGGGCACCAATATTCTTTATACCGAAAGCATCCATGTTGATCGCCCCGATGATTCATTAGAGGGAGCAAGTAGTGAATCAAAACTAAAAACAAAATTCTCTTTAAGAGATAAAGGCCTTCTTGTTTACAAGATGGCATTCAATGAGGGAAGATACAATGTTGACAAGTCACCATATTTAGATTTGCAAAAACATATGATCACTGAAGGCCCAAGCGGTGCCCTTGACTATCATTATTATGTATGTATAAAGTGCTCGGAAAGCACACTAGTAAGCAAATCGTTCCAAATCTCTTTAACACTGTTCTTCTATGTCCTGTACAATCCTTATTTTAGATTCTTATCTTCATTATCATAGTCTCTCTAACACTCACCTTTGGGTCTTTGGTATTTTCTTGAATATAGCTTTGGCACCTAGTTTTCCAATCTGTTTTATCAGTTAATGACAATTCTTTAAATGATGTGTGCCATGGAACATAAGTCTGGACATTGAAATCAGACACCTCACTCAAACCTCAAAGAACATCACGAACCATTTCAAACAATTTCAGGAATCTATGAAACTTGTTAAATAATTATCTTTCAAATTGCAAAATATAGGAACTTATCTAAACTTCACCACCAAAGGCATTCTGAAACATTTTGTCAAATAGTGAATGGTCGACTATTATACAAAAATCAGTGCAAAGTTTCATCCAGACAGCCTTAAATGAACTCTTAGATGAAGAAAAAACATCATGTAGAATTTTTGTTGTTCTCACCAGTTTTTGCAGATAAGATTTTTTAAATTACCTGCCTATTAAAATCAAATATTACCTGCCTACCCTTTTCCTGAGCTTCACAGCCTATAAAAATGACATCATAAATAAATTTAAACTCAACTAAAAGCCCACCACAAATTTTAACTGACCCCTAGGACTTAGATAAAAGCCCATCTGCAAGGCTATTTTATTAAATTTCACTTTGAAAGAGAAAACTCTATGAAGCCAAAAAAATAAATAAATAATAATGTAAAATGGATCGATGTGGAGTGTTCTGGTTGTTACATTCAGCAGTTAAATTGCAGTAGGTTTGCTACATCTTGAATTGCCACTAATGGTAAAAGGAGAATGGTGTCAATTATTTGGCACAATGCTTGACAAGCCAAAGCATTTCAGAAAGGATCTACCTTTCCTCTCATCATTTACAGAAAACTAAATTCGTTCCACCCTTAATCCTCAGGGACAAGACATTATTTGTTTAATCTGAATCTGTTACTTTTTGTTACTTTCCACTAAGAGTGGTAGAATTTGGAAATAGGGGGCTTGAAATGTTTAAATCTGTGTAAGAACTTAATATAGGTTCCTTCCTACACACATTATCTTAAAAAAAAAAAACTTTGCTTCTAAAGCACTTATTCTCCGCTTTATAATATGTGGACATATTTTCAATTTGGCTGGATGATAGTAAGGACTGCTGAATAATAACCAGGGTTCTCTCCAATCAGTTCAGCATGCATCTCATCTTTGATCTCAAGGGCACTGATAATTAGTGCCTTATGTTAACATCTTCACTATAAACAGTTCAGGCATTTAGAAACAAGGTATCAATGGACTTTAACAGTTACTTTAATTCATTTTATAAATAAGCAACTGAGAATTTTGCTCCAAGTGGCTGCTAGTGTAGCCCATTCCATAAATGGCATTCTCCGAAGCATAAGGCACAATATGATACGAATGCAGCTCTTCATAATAGAGAGACTGAGAACAGCATTCCTGTACCATAAACTTCAGCCGTTTTCTTGTATCAGAATAAGTAGTCTTATAACAGGGAGCTTCTTTAAAGTATTCATAGCTCTCTTTCTCCGTCTCTAGATGGATCTTCCTCAGCAAATTGTTAATTAACACAGACCTTCTTAAGTAGGTTTCTGGGTCTTCAAGAAATCTGAGCTTCTCTAGAGAAAGTTTGAGAATGCAAGTCCTGTCCTCAGGCAGTATCAGGTGCTGGAAAGCAAATACATCATTCAATCTACATTTTAGAAAAATGAGAACAAGAGCCTTTGCTATCGACAAGACTCTTAAAATTTTTAAAAAAAATAATAAATAAACCCTTACTTTTGGAAAATACCCATGGTAATCTTGATGTAAATCTTCTTCTTCTGCATATTTTCTCTTAAAGTAGGCTACTTTCGACGTTGTTAACGTATGTGTTAATACTTTTGTTGGATAAGCTATAGAAAATAAAATAATTGGAGAAAAGTCAGATATTACTGTAGCAAAAGAGTATTTTATAGCATAAGTTCTACTTGTGAAAAGAAACTGGTGACTCCAGAAATTAATATTCTCTCTTCATTTACTAAGCAACGCAGTGAAGCAGTCAGTGGCAATTGTCCTGTGGCTGAGAAGCCTGTTTGCAGGCACATGCCACTATTCAGACCCAAATTAGATGTTCTAGGTTGGAGAATTATATTTATTTCCTTATGCAGCCCCTCCGAAATAAAGTACATACTTACCAATCCTCTATTTAATTTCATGCCATTTAATGGCAAAACATACCCACATTTGAAGTTGATGCACAAAATGCAATGGAAAGAGATGTTATCATTCATCATTCTTTTACTAAAACTGCCTCATTTACAGAAGGAATTTAATGTTGCTAGGTTAACCAAATTTGTGTAAAATGGTTGGTGACCCCATTACACTTTAAAGAAATAACTGCATGTCTATAGACAAACCCTATGATATGGTCATGGTATAACCATCCTCATTAACACCTGGCTTAACAGAGGCAAATCATAAGTAAATAAAAAGTTTAAATAGCACACTGACTTGAAAACTTGACCTTGGTAAAATTTCTGAAATTGAAAATTTTGTTCTCTCCTTTAACATACTATTGTTGAGAATTCTGACTTGTTTAAGAAAGGACAGTGTTCTGAAGGCAGATTTTCAGAAAGAGATGGTTTGGTTTAAAGGGAGTTTTTAGTATGTACGCTAGGTGGTGCTGATATCACGGAAAAGAGGCAAGTACAGCCTTGAAAGCTGAAGGTACATAAGGCGCTTCCTAGTGAAAGCCTTGAATGAATTTAGAATACTACAAACTGAGTCCCGTTCAGTACTCATTCAACCTCAGTGGACCAGATCAGAGAAAAAGTTTATACTTAAGCATCAACAATTTTACCCTTAAACACACCCTTGAATATTTTTAGGTGTTGACACCATTTGATTCACAAAATGAGTAGTTTATTAATGTGTTGGTTAAATAAATTCATGGTCAAGACATTTGATGTTTTCCTCTAATATCTTAAATGTTTTAAATATTAAATATTAAAAATGTGCTCTTTAAGAACATGCCTCTTCTAAGTTTTTCCTCCATTTGGTGGCATCTGTATAACATTTCCTGCAGCTTTTTGTAGCTGGGTGGTTTTCCTTAACAAGTAGGAAAAGCTACAAAAAATCACACCTAAAGCTTTCCAATTTTTCACTGGCACCACTGTGGATTATAAACCCAAGAGAGCCTTAAATTAGAGTTGGCATGTTTTGTAAGAGAAATAAGAATTTTAAACCACTGGTGTGTCTGACCTAAAAAGAGACGAATGTGTAATAATCATTCACAATTGGAACAAAGTCAGTATACAATTTCTGAATTCAGTAAGCATATCTCAATATATATGGAGTTTTCACAGATTTCAGAAGTTAGAAAAAAGGAAAACAAAATTGTTTATAATGAAAACAAAGGAAGCATCACTGAACCCAGTTTTCTCAGGGGTTGTTTTTTAGTAAACATTTTCTTAGGTGTATTTTTAAAGGATTGAATCAAATAGGTGAAGCTTTGGGTTGTTCTGTGATGACAAATAATTATTGTTACTGATTTCTTTTTAAACTGCTTAACTAGTTGATGCCACCATGGTTCTCAAAAGTTAGTGAACATTAGAATCATCTCTCCTAAAATCACAAATTGCTATTTGTCCCACCCCCAGAGTTTTTAATTCAGTAGATCTGGGCTAGGAGCAGAGAATTTCTATTTCTCACAAATTTCCAGGTGATGCTGATGAGGCAGGTCTGGGGACCGCATTTTGAGAGTCTCTATGTCATAGCATTAGGCAAATGTAGTAGAAGCACTACAACAGCAATTTGAAAAACAGAACATTCAGCCAATCAACTGATTGCTTAATCATGAGAATGCCAAGCAATCGGCTTGATGGATTTTTGTCATTGTTGCTATTGTTATTGTGACATTGGCTACATTGGCTTAGATGTTTTAGCTTTATGAGCAAAGCCAGACTCCACTTTAACTAATAGTGAAGAAAGAATCAAGTCACTTTTCAACATAAATTCCTGGGTTCACATTAAGAAGTATCAATGACTGACGGCTATTAGCATTATAGCTGGACAGGTCACTGATTTTTTTTTTTAACAAGGCTCAGTGAATTACTGTAGTGCAGGAAAGTATGAGGAAAGATTTGGAAATATATATGTGTATATATATTCATATATACATTTGGAGGTGTATATATATATATTCATTTTATTTTATAAAGTAATGCAATGTCTACAGCATTTATGACCAATTAAAAACCTTTTAATGAATGACACAAGGGAGGGCAGGTGGCAGCTTGTAGAACCAAATAGCAAATAAATCAAGTGATGATCTAGTAAAATATTTTTTATTTAACATCAAGACCAAAAAATTATACCAATGGCTCCGAGGTTCATAAAGATTCTGTCTGCTGTATTCAGGCAGTTATCCTAAGATAGAGAATGTATTAGACCCTGGAAACAGTAATTTCTCAGGGGTCTAGATTTGTGTCTCAGCTCCATGGGCAACACGCTTAGCCGCTTAGTTTATTGCTCTTAAAAAACACCCCCATGGGTTGTTGAAATGCTGAAAAGTTTTCACAGCTGCTATCTGTTTGACAATTACTTGCTTGCATGCTGTTTAGCTATTCGCAATGTTTTCAGCATCAAATTTTGGAGGATGCTTTTAGCCACTTTGAGGCTAAAATATACAGCAAACATAAGTTCCTACATCTATTTTCCTGGCTGGATGAGAACTCAAAAAATTCAGAGCTGGAAACTATTTATTGATCACGTGGTTCAGCCTACAAGATTAACAGATGAGGAAACTGGGGCCCAGAAGTGTTCAATGATTTCCAATTTGGTGTGTGGCTAAGAGTTTGGGTTTTGAAGTCAGACGCAAGTGGTCCAGCTCTACCACTTAGTTGTGTGACTTTGAGAAAATTACATAAACTCTTTACATATTTCATTTGTAAAGTGGGGATAGAAATAATACTGTCTCAAAGGATCACTGAAATAATTCGCGGAAAGTGACTGGCATTATGCCCAGCATATAGTAAGCACTCAATCAAATCCTAGCTCTTATTAGTGCCAATAAGCACAGATCTATCCCAGAAGCAAATCCCAGCCTGGCCTCCTAGCTCTGGCCCTAAGATTCTTTCCACCACTCTGCCTCCCACAGATATTAGATTATAATTAGAGAGTTAAAAGACTGCAAAAGAATATTTCAAATGGTCAAGTTGAAAATAGCACAAGTACTATAAAAGCTCCAAAAAAATGTTTCTGGATATATTGTCATTGGTCATACATTTTGAGTGAAGGAAATGTCACTGTTTTTAAAATATCCAGATAGTCATTTAGAGAATTAATTAAAGTTAGTCTGAAGTTCCAAATGTTTGCCTGTATGATCCAATAAACATATGTAAATCTATTTATATAATTCTCCCATAATGAAAAAGCCCAACTCAAACCCAGCCTGTTATTCAAATAAAGCTGATGAAACAGACAAGAAAAAGTAAAATGATCTTATGTCTTCATAGTCCATGTCCTGAGCGCTGAGAACAGTATATAAATTATAAAACTGAATGAGGTTGAGCCTAAATTTATCTCTAAAAGTAAAATAGCTAATGCTGGCTTGAATATTCAAATTGTTTTTAATGCTCTAAACTCTGGGCACATAAAATATCTGTGCCAGCCTCAATGCTTCAATGTATTTCCTAGTCTAAAACTTCAATAAACAGCAAGTTAAGAGTCACAGAACACAATGACCATCCCTGTCATTAGAGTTCTGACAGTACAATTTATACATATTTCTTTAAATAAACGTTTAAAATGTAATTACAAATGATTGCTCAAAGGCTCTTCCTTATTCTTCTGCTTCTGCCTCCAGACAACTGAAATCCTATTATTGTACAAAAGTGATTTCATCTGGTGCACGGTCCACAGGCAGCACATTAAAGAAAGATCATCAGCAAATTAATTTACAAACACTTTGAGAGTACAGACGATCATAAAAGAACAACTCCTGTCATAGTAAACCATTCTTTTTCCAAGACTGTGAAAAGCCTGAGAGATGGTAAGGAAGCAATGAGTTTAATGTATCTTAATTTTGGTAAGGTTTTCGTTTTCTGCCTCACAACGCTTTAATCAACACTCTGCAAAAACAGAGTTCAGATCATCCTATTGGCCGTGTGCATCTGTAGCCAAAGACAAAGGAAGAGATTGATCAATGGGGAAAATAAGGTGCTTCTAGTCTCAGATCAACAACTGACCCGTGATGTGGACAAACCACGTGTCTCAGCTTCCAGTCTCTCAGTAATTTCTCTTTGTATAGTGTTAGCCTGGCATGAGCCTTTAAAAGCACATATCCCTACCTATCTAAATAATGCTTTGCTGGTGGCAAAGCTACCGAAATCGTTCCTTAAGGGCCACGGACACTTTTGTTCAAAGAGCTACTCTACCTGTCACTGTTAGTTACATTCTGCAATCTTACTGCATGGCTTCAAATACTTCAGCACGACCTCCTGGGGCTATCCTACAGCACTGGTTCCAATCCCAGTGCCTCATTTTATTTTCTTAGTGACTTTGGACAAAGCATTTAATCTCAAAGAGCCTGAGTTTCCTCATCGATTAAGTGAGGCCAAATATCAAACTCATTGAGTTATGTGTGGATTAAATGAGATGATTAAAAAGCACTGACTTCATGCCTGTCATATACCCACATATTTTCTGCTCACTAAATATTAGGTATTATTATGGTAGTGGCCTCATTTTTGAAGTCATATATATATATGTATATAAATATGCTACTCAGCAGCACTATGTTGTATGGAGGACATCTGTCCTCTCTTGTTAAGCAGAGGGTGCATGAAACATCCGTGAGTGTATTCAGGAAGGCAGGCAGGTGCAACATTCAAAGCTGTAATGCTGCACCTTCTATAGACCTTTAGCTTTGTTGATGTTTAGCAATATGCCATCAGTCTTCTCCCTCATAACCTCTTGCCTGGCACCCTTCTGGATAATATGCTCTAGAGGAGCAGAACTCAGTGCCAGTTTTTAGCTCTGAATCAATGGAGCAATCTGTCCCTTCAGATTTACCATCCACCCTAAGCACATGATTGACTCTACTGGCAGTTTAGAATTACCGACAAGTTGCAGCTCCTGGAAAACTTTCTTAGGAACTTCCAGGGGTTCTGACAGCCAGAGAGTTAGAAATGTTTTTCAAGAAACCAGAAGCATTGAGGATAGCCCCAAGCACAGATGTGGAATATTAAATAAAAGACCACCAGTTCCACACGCCTACCTTGTTCCATTGGTGATGGTCTCTGAACCAAAGACAACATCATTAAATGGGATATGACCAGCCATGTTATCATGAAGTTACCTTAGATGCTGCACTGAAGCCTACCTAACTTCTGCCATGATGAGCTGGCCCTATTAATGAGAGAGACCAAGTGCAACAGGTTCCTTGGGGAAACTTTGTGATTTACCACCCCTCAGAAGTGCATCCCTTGTTTTGGAGGATGAGGCTCCCTTTCACTCTCCCTTTTACCTTGGAAAGTGGGAATGAATCAGAAAGAAAACTGGCAAAGCAATAACACTGACAGATGGAGGTTCCAAGAAATATCTTATGTCTAGGGAGATGCTCTAACTTCCTTAGGTACCCCAGTCTGTTGCTCAGAGAGAAGGGTTTTTAACCCCTGACATGTGCACAGCAGTGGTGTTTTGAAAAGTACCCCATCTGTATCACCCTCATTGTCTTCCACTTTGATACTAACATCAAGTTTGGGTATATCACTAAAAACACTTAGCCAGATATCCCAGAAGTGTTAAGGAAAAACATAAAACGGAACTAACCATTAACTTTACTCACTAATAATACACAGTCATCCCTCAGTATCAGGGCTTTGGTTCCAGGGCCCCCACGGATACCCAAATCTGCAGATGCTCAAGTCTCTTATGTAAACTGGTGTAGTACAGTCAACTCTCCATATCCGTGGGTTCCACATCCGTGAAAATCGAGGACCGACTGTATGAGAATTTGCTCTGGAGTTGGTTAATTCTCTGCCCTCACTCATATGGTGCCTGCTTTGTGTCACCACCTGGAGTTGCTCTAGTGATGAAATGTTCTTCATTCACAGGGCACCTTTATTCTAAAGAGTGATAGGTGCTTCATTAAATTATTATATTGTGTTCAACTCAAGCATGCCACTTAGTAGATGGTTTTATCCCCCATATTAGACATGGAGAAACTGAGCCATAAAGCAATAAAACAGGTAGCACATGGAGACAGAACTGAGACTCCAGGCTCCTGAGTCCTGGTTCCCTTTGCAATATCCCCAATTTTTCTTGACGTATTACCACACACCCCCTTTTAATAAGCATTTTAAAAATAACACAAACTCTGATACACCCCTGCAGAGGGGTTTTCCCAGCTTCAAACCTCACCCCTTCTGATCATCACTGATATTTAGAAGACTCTTATATCTCTACCTACCAAGAAGATTTTTTTGTTGCATTTTACTTTCTATAATTTATGAGAAAAGGTTTAAATTTTTTCTAAATATACTTATATTACAATATGAACATAACACTAGCAAACCCTTAGTACTTTTTAATACCCTCCTACCACCCCACTGAGAATTATTGCAGCAAACTAGATGACTCTGTTTTTAGCCTGTTAGATTTAATCAGGAAAAATTAAAAAATAATTGGTTAGGTTAAAAAGGGGAAACATTAAAGCAATGTACCAAGACTATTTAGACAGACCTTATTAAAAATAAGGTGGAGGGTGGGGAGGGTCGACAAGGATTACTTCCTCCCAACATCTAAAGGTGTACTTCTTCCTCGGTTTTAGTACTGCACAGTTAGAGTCAATTTGCCCCCCTGCTTCTGAAATCATTATTTTATTTCAGCTTTTTCTGGGTTTCTGAAACATATTGCTTTTACAGACACAACAATCTGAACTGGTTGTGCCTTGGCTTTAGAGCTATTGTTAGGATGTTGGTGTTTTGACAGCTAAAGCCAGCTGGCATGAGTTCTCAGTGGACAGCCCAGATGTAGAGGTAAGGGCCCCAGCATCTTAATCAAACCTTTCAACATTTCTCCATGTTTCAAAGCATCTTCTAAATCCCATGAAAGTAACGTGACATAAAACTGAACATGGAATGTTCATAAACACCTAAAAGCTTCCAGATATAGTATTTGATGAAAAACTGAAATTAGACTTGATTTCAGTTTTAACTTGCTTAAACTCAGCCTTATCTAAGTCTTACAGCCCTAAGTACACCCCTTTTTATAATCCATGGTATGTACAAGTACAGCTGGCGTTCCCATTGACAAGAGTGACTAGATCCTTCATTACAGATTGGTGGAATATTTTTCATGCTCTAACTTAGGATCTACCAATGTCTCTAGAATTGAATGTTTACACTATAGTGATTTATTTGATTTAGTTTTATTTATTTAAACTAAGGACCATGATAATATTTTCTGATGAATGACTTCAAACAGATATGGACATTAAAATTGCACAGTAAAAATTCTGCACATTATACATTCATGATAGAATCAAAATTAAAATTTAAGAGCCCCTTTCACTTGACCTTTTGATTGTGACAGTGATCTCAATGAAAGGGCAGACTCATTCCCATATATTAAAGGGCACTGAATGATTTTAAACTTCTATGCATATTACATAGAGATAGGATGTGTATAAATTACTAATGTATAAGACTAATGCATATACATGAGCAAATACTTGTGGTTGCTTTACTCAAACTTTCCTCAGATTGATAGCATGACTAGAAATTTATATGCATCTCATGACAGATGACAGTAAATCTTACTGGTCTCTTTGGATTTGTATCTCACCATAAAACGTAGTAATTATAATGGAGGAAGGGAAAAGGGTGGGTGGTGCTAAAGGCTAATGAAACCAACATTTTTGATGGCTCAAACAATCATCTTTAATGCTTAAATTTATTAAACTACAGATATTTTACTAAGTGACTACATAGACCCGTACTTTTAAAATCTCATGATATCCCTAAAAACTATACAACCAGAACAGAGTAAATTTTCAAATAGGTTTCTGAATAAAATTGTTCAATTATTTATTTTTACAAAGGGAAGTAAGGAAAGGGAAGAAATGTGGCATGGTACACTTCCATGAATTTGATTGTAATTTGCTAGGTTGGCTACCCCTAGGAATTGCATACGGATAGCTCAGTACATGTGAAAGTTACACAATGCTGGAGGGCTGAGCCCTCATTAAAATTTTTATACATAAAAAATAAGACTGTATTATATTCTGAAAATGAAGTTTAAAATGCTTAACATTCATGGGTTTCTATCACCATGACCTTAATGCAAATTAAATTTTAAAAATCACCACAATCTCTTTTTGCAGAGAGAGCTCTCTTCATTGCCTTCATTTCGGACATGCACCAATGTGCTCACAGGGTTTCTGCTTCGTATGTTCCCCAAGCCAAGCTACCTAATTTGACCTCACCCTATTCACATGGGTCTTAGAGAGGAAAATCTGCCAGCCCACAAATGTCCTTTCTACAGAGAACCTCTATTGACTTCTACCCAGCAACCATCTATATAAACAACCCCTTATATTGATCTTGTAAGTTATGGTAATGCTACATTAGCATTTATTTCTCTGGATACATATTTAAACAGTAATTTCTTTTAAGCTAGTGATTACCTGGTAATGCTGAATCAATCTGAAAAGTGTATCTCTAGGACAGCTTCAGAAAATCTGGTGAGAGTTCCCCTCTGCACAGCGAGCATTTCTCAAAGCCTCGGGCTCATGAATGGCTACCTGAGATTTTTGAAACAAGGAGCAAGACACAAATAACATTGCAAGAGTCAGAACTGCACTGACTTGAACTGGTTACCAAGTCAGGAGAAGGCATGCAGTAGGAGGACACTAAGATGTTTGAGGTGGAGTTGATCTGAACCAGAGAGATAAACCTTCAAACATACACAATTACTTCAGTGTTCTCCAGATTTAATTGTGAACATAAGGAATCTTAACTATCCTAAGAAATGTGGAAATAAGTGAATCACAGATCTCACCAACTATTTACTAGGAGATTATTTGGGGGACATTATCAGTAGGTTGATTTTTTTTAAAAATCAGAGTCAGATATACTTGTTTTTAAATGCCAGATTTTGTATAATTTCAAGAAATATTCTCTCTAACGTAACAATTCAGCAGTTAACTCAAAACAGACTAACTCAATCGTTCACTGGAAGACACACTATTTCTCACAAGATTTGAAATAGCCAATAGTACTTTTCTTTGAAGACAGTTTTTTCTTTAAAGGGCCATATTTAACTGCACCTTTTTTTTTTTTTAACATGGATGTATGCTTACAGATCTCATCATCTTCTATATTTAGAGAGATGAGCTTTCCAAAGGAAGATAGGCAGCCAATGAGGAGGATCCCATCAAAAGAGAGGTGAGTTACTATGGTTACTTTTCAGGAGATTGAGTAACAGTGAACTGGCTGCTCCCGGCCAAATGGACCCTTTCCAGAGCAGGACCTAAAAAGAATGTTGCTCTCCGTACGTGTTGATTCAATTAGTCGAGACTACACTATCCTTTTCGCCTTAACCATAGGTTTTCTATGGGAGCTCACTGCTTCTAGCCCTCCTAGCTGCACGCAGTCAGCGAAGTCAAAGGGACAACAGGGAGGACTGAAAACTTCCGAGCACAAACCTAACAGCGACGGGCAGGAGAATCTGCAAGAACAACCCCAAGATTAAAAAAAAAAAAAAAAAATCAAATCATGTTATTTGGGACCACCAGCTAGCCACTTTTCAATGGCTGGGGGCGGGGTAGGATCCCAGAATACGTCCCTATCCACACCCTCAATGAAAGAGTCTTTTCTGAGTCTCAGAGGAGGGCACCTGGCTGGATGAGTCCAGACGTACCTTGCGATCTGGGTCCACTCACCAGGAGACAGGTGCACGCACCTGTTTCATAAAGGCGCCGGATCCGGTGCTCCCTCCCGTTTTGCGGCGCTGTCACTCTTCAGACGGGCGCTGACGGCGACAGCGACGGCGGCGGCGGCGCGACAGTGGCAGCACGGCAACTGCAGCTCGGCGGGCTGCCCTGGCTCCTGCAGGTCCGTCCCTCCAGTCTCTGAAGCTCCTCTCGCTCAGGGTTCGCAACGCGAGGCGGGCGCGCAGCTGTTCTCGGCTCGCATTGGACCAGAGGGAGCAGATGTTACCGGTTGCTAGGAGCGTTGCTAGGAGGCGATGACTCCCCTCCACAGCTAGAGAGCAACTTTCCTGCGGTTCGGGTGCGCTGGCGGCGGCTGCTGGGAGGAAGGTTTGAGAGCAGGAACCAGGAGGGAGGCGAACAAATAACCCCAAACAGGGGGTCCTGTGCTCGCCTGAGTTGGGTCCTGGAGAGCGGCCTGGGGAGCTCCGGTTGGCTGATCGCGCGGGGCTTCAGGCCCTGCTCCGCCGGCTTGGGCAGGTGATGGGGGCCGCGCCTCCCACGGCAGGGTCACTCGCTGTAGACCCTAGCTGGGTGTCCCGTGGAAGGATCGTGTCTGGGGACGCGAGTGGGTTGGCACTTCCAGCGGCTGCGAAGCAGGACTCGGTCAGTGCCTTGAGACCAGCTGGGATGGCCTTGGGGCAGGTCCCCAGCAAGGGGAGAGAGAGAGGGGTGTGTGACATGAGGTGAGGCACGTGGGATGAGGAGTAGGGGATCTTCCACCCTCTGGGACTCTTCTCCCCAGTGTTCCTGTTTGTGTATGCAGGTTCGAACAGTTGATAGATTTTGAAGAGGGAAAAAATAACTAACACATGAAAATCAGTCCAGAGTCTAATTCCTCTGGCACTGTTTGTGGCTGCCTGCTGGTGCCAAAGGTTTCAGAAAAAAATGATCCTGTGGTCTAAAATACTTTATGCAGTTAGAAAGACTTCATTTTGATTCAGTGGCTAATTAAAACCTCAGGCTAATAGGCAAACTTCTTTAAAATAAAAATATGCAAAAGAGAATGTACTTTTCACAAGGGAGACTGGAGAAGGTATGCATGTTTCAGTCATTTACACTTTAGTATAAATTCACCCAAAGGCTTGTATTGTCTCTGTAGTGGATCACTCAGGCTATGTTTTTATTTTTTATCATTGCTTCTTCTTGCTGTTGTTCAATGGAGTTATTGTTCTTGGGTGAAGGGGGATGTTGAGAATGTCAAAGTGGGCAAATTTGTGTAGCCAGTGAACGATATTAAAGAAGGGAAGATGACAAAAGTAGCAGAGAAATTTTGCCCAGTGTTATTCTCAGAAAGGGAATCTCAATGAAGAAAGAGATACACAACTTCCCTATAGCGTCAGGCCAGGGCCCGGAAGGAAGAGGGCAGCGCTGGGAATCAACTAAAAAGAAAAGCTGCAGTCTTTGGAGCCAGGGCAGAGCTGCTGTACAGTGTCATGCTGACTCCTGTAATAGCAGACATTCTGCAAGGTTGAAGGGGCTACGGAAAGTGGCCCTACAAATCGCAGGGGCCCCTGCCCCCTCAGGCACCCAGTACCAACTCAACACCTATGACAAAACGTAGAGTTAAGAGTTTGTTAGCCCTAAGATTTAAAAGCTGATAACTTTGTGTTTACTATTAACCTTATGTTAATAATAAACTCAGTTTTAGACATCCATTCACAATGTATATCAAATCATTATGTTGTATGCTTTAAATACCCTACAGTTTTGTCTGTTATACCTCAGTAAAGCTGGAGAAAAAAGCTGGTAACCTAACATCTAGCTGTCTGGAAGAAGTAATAAGTGGGTTGAAGATCTGATGATCACATTTCAGCTATAAGGTATGAAAGGGGGCTTTGAGACCAGCACACCTCAAATCTGGGCAATAGCCTCAGCCAGAATTGCACCACTGCTACTTCTTTCTTTTTCACTGTCAAGGAAGAAAGGAGCTGGTATCTCGGTCAGCCTTGCCTTCTTGGCTAGCCCATCTCAGGAGGCGCTCTCCTTTGCTGTTCACAATCCTTTTTTCAGTTTCCTTGAATACGGAAGGTTCTCATTTGTCTCAGGTATTTTGCACATGCTGTTTCTCCTTCCTTAATGTGCCTCCCTTTCACCTGGCTTACTCCTACTCAGCCTTCAAGTCTCAGCTGAACTACCACTTCCTCATGGTGGCTTTCCCTCGGAGCCTCCCACCAACTAGATTAGCCCCCTGATTACATTCCCAAATCATCCTACTGATCCCACTTCACAACAGTCATCACGCCAGGTTTTCAGCTTGTTCCACCTTAACACTGTACCCCCAGCTCCTAGCACACAGTGCCTGGTACATCAAAGGGAATCACAAGCACCTGTAAGTGGATGCAGCCACCCTGCCTGGTTCAAGACTTCTGTTTTCACCTTAGCTATGTAGCTATCAGTGAGCTTACATAAGCCATGAGGGCGGCCACTAGTTGCTGTACTTTTTAAGTGAAGGAGAGGAAAAAAGCCTTTCACACAGAAAACTGTTTCCTGCCCTTAGTGAGACATTGCATTGATATAGTAACTTCTTTTCCTTCTCAAACCATTTTATAAAGGTCACTATCTGTACACCGGAAACTAACATAACATTGTAAATCAACTATACTCCAATATAAAATAAAAATTAAAAAAAAGGAACACTCTGGCTGAGTTTGGTTGGAAAAAAACACAAAACATTAACTGATTTCTGCAAAAAAAAAAAAAGTCACTATCTGGATTTTAATAGCATTGGAAAATAACCTAAAAGTCCTTTATCTATTTTCCTAATTCTCTTCTTTCTGTGTCCTCCAGAGTAGGTGTGAGTCCTCTGAGCTGAACTGTTTCATCTTTCCTTAAAATTCTCCTCTACCTCAAGTAAAACGTAGCCTCCATCATCACATGCTGCATCTCTGTGGAGCGAAAACAAACAAAAAAATCTGTTTAGAAGCAGCTAGCTAACTTGACCAAAACGAACAGCACTTTTAGTATACCTTATTAGAATAGACCAGGAAATTGCCTTTTCTGCTGTCAATATAACTCACCAAATAATTGCCAAATTCCCTCTTCATCTTGAGGGACCACCTCAAGAAAAATAACAGATTTTTGAAGACATGAAGGAAAAGGTCAAGGTAATCTCAAGATCGCAGAATTGCTTGGTGGCAAAGCCAGAAATAGAACAAGGATATAAGAGTTTAATCTTTACTGGACCCACTGTGTCTGCAGATATCATTTTATAAATTCTTCAGTTCTTCTGGTGATTAGAGCAAACCCTTCACTAAACAATTTTGGATTTAAAAATTAAAATACCGTACTAACCACCTTAGAATTCATCTAAATTCTAATCTTTTCACCATTGAATCTTGTCCCTCCTTGAGACAACCACAGAAGTAATGCTAATCCTGTCTCCTACTCCTTATCTGTTTGCTGAAAAGGATGAGATGTTGTATTATGTAGTAGAATGCACATTAAAATTCATCAGAGCTCTGAATTGTCACCCAAGTCCTCTTGAGCCATGTCTCTGAATCTCCCTAGAGAAACCCTAGAGAAACTGTAAAGAGACTATGAGGTTTACAAGACATATAATGTGATTTGATTCATCAATAAAGTGTTATTCAAGATGATTACGATTTTTTAATTGCTACAAAAGACTTTAAGAATCACAGTCATAGATGGCTGTCTCAATTATTTTAACATTTAAGGATGTTTAAGTCTCTGCTGAAGGAATGTCAGAAGACAGCAATCAAATTTGTCAAGTTTTTTGTTCTGCAGATGATTTACTTTAAAAATCTGTTCCCT
The DNA here is from genome assembly GCF_009873245.2 of Balaenoptera musculus. Classification (NCBI taxonomy): domain Eukaryota; kingdom Metazoa; phylum Chordata; class Mammalia; order Artiodactyla; family Balaenopteridae; genus Balaenoptera; species Balaenoptera musculus. The sequence continues at coordinate 136,680,573 of NC_045786.1, read as the reverse complement.
TGGCAATTTTCTGCTTTTGCTCACAATTTTATATATTTTCTCTGGTTTTTTAAAAAATATCACATATGTATCAATATGTAGTGCACAGACACATGTAGAAATGCTCAACTGTACTCAGTCTGAGTGCTCAAACTCTGCCCTGTGGCTTTAGAAATGTGACCTCAAATGATCTTTATTTGCAACACCCCACCACCACTCTAAACAGTGTTAAGATGCTTTAAGATGACTAGGGTGAACAAGTAGAATTCTTAATCAGCGTGTAATGTTCTAGTGTCACCACAGGTTAGGAAGAACTTCAGCAACATAAGAAATGAGCTTGCAATTAGCAAGCTTTCCTTAAATAATCACCACTACCACAACATTTGAGATAATTTTTTTAAAGAGAAAAAAAATGTGTGCCAAATTCTGCCTAGAAGATTCTCACTAAACGGATTCATTTTTCCATATGCACAAATAAACAACAATTCCCAGCCTTCTTAAACGTAAGTGGAACCAAGTGACTAGTTCTGGCCAATGGACACACAGAAGGAGAGGTTGCCACCTCTTAGCCTGGCTCCTTAAAGAGATTCGATTCTCATGCCTTTTCTTCCCCCTCTATTTGTATGACCAACTAAATATTCCTTTAGCGGCCCTAAGGATTCTGAGATGGGCTTCAATTCCTGAGATGCTAAGAAAGCAAGTTGCATGGGGAAGAACATCTTAGTGAAAATAGACCTTTCTTATACTGACTCACTGACATTTAGGCTTGTTATAACATGTAGCATTCGTTCCCTCAACTAATACAGTATGCAAAATGGTAAAAATAAATCTTCCCTGAAACATCTATAGTTTTTTTTTTTCTCCATTTTCTTTTTTTTGTTTTGGGGATATTAGTTGTGTTTTTACTGCTGTGGAGGTGGCTGTTCATAATAGCTCTGCTCCCTCTACTTCTAGCTTGCTGCATCGGAGCCTTGTAAACTTATCAGAACTGTCTATACGTAGCAGGGAGAGACCTCTGGATGAGAGCCTCTTGGATGAGTAATTACCCACACATTTGTACAGGAATGCCTACGTTTTGCCTTCTCAGAATCCTCCTCAGATGAAATTAAGTAATTTCAGGTGATCTTTACATTTATAGAGCTCCTTACTTACCCAATATTCTTTTTTTTTTTTTTTATACAGCAGGTTCTTATTAGTCATCCATTTTATACACATCAGTGTATACATGTCAATCCCAATCGCCCAATTCATCACACCACCATCCCCACCCCACCCCCCACGGCTTTCCCCCCTTGGTGTCCATGCGTTTGTTCTCTACATCTGTGTCTCAACTTCTGCCCTGCAAACCGGTTCATCTGTACCATTTTTCTAGGTTCCACATACATGCGTTAATATACGATATTTGTTTTCCTCTTTCTGACTTACTTCACTCTGTATGACAGTCTCTAGGTCCATTCATGTCTCAACAAATGACCCAATTTTACTCAATATTCTTAATTTAAATTCAACACTTTAAGCTAGCTTTTGAGCTGATATACATTGATTTGTACCTGTATTCCACATAAAAGCCTACAGCACCCTAAAACCAAAATAAATTATATGGGTCATAAACGTAATACTTATAGTTCTAATATATCTATGTCTGCAGTTGGTATGGTTTGAGAGTTAATGGTTTTTGTATATAATGAAATAAGTAATATCACTCAGGCCCATAAAATTTGCATGTTGATGCTGCAAAACTGTATCTTTTTTGACATACAAAAATTTCACATGTATACATATAAGCCATCTGCTTAGACTTTATTGATAAAACCAGTAGCAACAGTTTTACAAAATTGGAATGATTTTCAGTTTTGAACTAACGTGAGTTCAGTTGCAGCAGACATTTTGTACAAACTGGGGCTAATGCTTCTTCTATGTTTCTGTTTTAAACAAAAAGCAATTAGAACTTATCCTCATGCATTTAAATATCTAATACAGAAATAGTTTTTAGGCTGCATAAAATATGCCTCCAACATCATTGTGAGACTGAACAGCTGCTTTAAGGATTATTTGTACAAGAAAAACAGTATAATTCTTCCAATCACAAACTTATTCTTTATCACAGGTAAACAATTTTGTATTTTCTAACGTATTTTCAAAGGGTGTTTCTAACACAAGAGTATTAACATTGAATTGAGTATCGACATTGAATATTTCACTAGCTTGCCCAGTTAAAACACAAGACATAACAGTGCAAGAGTAATACGTTAAAACCATTGTTGTTGAAATCTTGAACATTACAAAAATAGAAAGGTATTCTAGTTTTTAAGTTGACCAGTTTAAAAAATTCCAAACTGTTTTCTATACACTATTCACTGATAGAATTTAGTAATTTTAGAAATGGGGTGGGTCATTACATTCTATAGCTGTTTGTTCTGGTAACAGCTAGAGATACATTCATGCTCCTTAAATAGGAGACACCATAAGTCAATAAGTCATACTGTGAGAAACACGAGGACACCTATTTGGAATGCTCTGAAGATTTTCAGAAGTTTCTAAAAGAGAGTTAAACCCTTTGGAAGAAAAAAGTACTTTTCGTTTTTCTCTTAAACCTCTGGGCCACCCAGAGATTGACTCTCTGCTAGAAAATTTGAGAAAATCTGACAGCAGCTGAGTCTGAAAAGGCCCATGAAGCAATGGGAGAGGTTTGGACAGCTCCTACCTTACAACCAGCAAGTCTGGCCCCTGCACGATGAATTTGCCCAGGAACGCCTGCTTGTGACAGAAATCTAAAGGAAGACCAGCTTTTATATTAAACCATGTCATACTAAACTATCCCTGTAAGTGAAATCCATAAAACTAATGACCAGCCTTCACAATCACCAAAAAGTCAGGGCAGTCTAGGACATATAAATAACTCATTAAAGTAAACAAGGGAAAGAAAAGGTGCAGGTTTACAATATTAATACATCTCCAGCATCCAGCTGTGGATAGAACAGAAATACAAAGCGCACTCCCTGCTAAGGACACTCCCTGCTCCATGCAGGGGAGCACAGTCTCCCCAAAATAGTTAAATATGTTCAAAATGAATGAATCATTCACATTTATATTTTTTTCATGCAAGTTCCTCAAGGACACCCATCAAAAGTTGAGATATAAAGGAAAACCAATAAAATATTTTAAAACAACAGAGTTGCACACAGTATGCATATGGTAAAACATAAATGTGTGAATGTGAACAACTGTTTCAGATGCCATATGAAGACCAAAAAAAAAAAAAAAAAAAAATCAAGAGTCAGATTTATCTTGCACTGTGAATATAAAATATTGCTATGAAATCTTGGATGTACCTTGAAAATATTTCTTTTAATCTTTACTTTTTTCTGGGAGATAATAAATGCTATTTAGGAAGAAAATGATTATGTGGGTGAGGACAGTCACTTGAGAGCGGAGAGGTGGAGGAGACTGAGTCTTCAAAAGAAAAATAATAATGTAGATTGAAGGACCTTTTTTTGGTGGGGGAAGCATCTTTCCAAATACTGTATTTAAAATCCCATTTTGTAAAAAAAATGCTATTCAATTTAATACTTTCCTTGTGCTTGAAGTTAAAATGTTCTTAAAAAAAGGTCTGTGTTCAACTCCAAGATTGGCAAGCCTACTGAAAAGATGGATTTGTAATTTGTTCTGTGGTCAGGGTGTCTGAGCAAAAGAATTAGAAGATAATACTTTATTTTCATCTTCTCAGAGGGGGAATGGCTAAAGACCATTCCCACTTTAACTTTTAGTCAAATTACTGACATTCTATGAATATATAGCTCAATGACTGGCAGAGATCTAAAAGTGTCAATTACTAGGATATAAGTAAGAATTGATTTACCTTAAAATAAAAATAATGAAACATCTCACAGTCTTCAGAAACTCTTAATTCTGCAAAGTATTTTTTCATCTGTTACTTAGTCAGGCCTATGGCCCTGGTACACAGCGGGGACCCAGAGTGTTTGTTATATTAATGAAGGGATGAATGAAACTTTTTCTTACAACAACCTGGCAAAAATAAGTAAAATGAGTATTACCCTTCCCATGTGACAGATGCAAAAATGAAGGCTTAGAGAACTTGTGACCTGACATTCATTTTAGAGCTCATTAGGGGAAGATTTGGTACCAGAGGCCTCATTAATTTTCATCTAATCCAGTATTCTTTCTACAACCACACCTTCATCCCTGAAATAATCAGTAATGCCCAGTTCCACAAGTTGCTGCAGCTACAAAGCAAAGGGTAATCAGTACACATATAAATAATGTCAAAATGTTCACCAGATATTGATCATCAGTCAAGCCTCCCCCTTCGCCCAGTGTGATTATCGGTGTTATCGCTCCATCACCCACCACTTGCTCAGTCAGACTATGAATTATCAGGGCTCATCCTTCCATTCAGAATTCAGAGCTCCTGTATGATCCAGATGCTTACAAACCACCTTTAGCTAATTTGTACAATTGACTATGACAGGGCACAATCACAAAGCTTCCTTTCTCTTGGCAGCAGTGGTAAATGTAAAGTCATATAAACTAGTAACAGAAGGTGGTTTTCTGTCATGAATCAGTAATAATGTAATTAGCACTTTTTATCAATGTATATTTAAATCACTGCTCAACAACAAAAATGCCACAGAGTATCTAAATTTGGGGATCACGTCCCCCGAGTGTTCGAAACTTTCCCTGCCTAGATTCTAAAGGACGGGGGAAAGGGCTTAGATATGTTAACATAAATGATAAAATTACGTGATTATTTTCATGAATCTTCTCCTCAAATGAAAAATAAGCTCAGTATCATGTAGGTAAAATTGATTCCAGATTGGAGGTTGCTACATTTTATTTGATGAATCATATGAATTAATCCATCTATTTTTCTTGAGATCAGGCACATTAACAAAATGTAACATAGTAATTAAAACTGCAAATAAAATTAAACAGATAATAAACAAACCGGTACATCCAGACAATGGTATATTATTACTCAGAGTTAAAAAGCAACGAGCTATCAAGACTTGAAAAGACACAGAGGAACCTATAATGCATATTACTAATGAAAGAAACCAGTCTGAAAAGATCACACACTGTATGATTCCAACCATATAACATTCTGGAAAAGGCAAAACTATGGAGACAGTAAAAAGATCACCAGTTGCCAAGAGTTAGCAGAGAGGGACAAATAAGCAAAACACAAAAGATTTTTAGGGTAGTGAAACACCTAGGAGTAAACCCTAATGTAAACTACGGACTTTGGATGGCAAGAATGTGTCACGGCAGGTTCATCAATAGTACCGAATATACCTACCCTGGTGCGGGATGTTGATAGTGGGGCGGGATCATGGGGGTGGGGTGGGGGGGGAGGTGTAAGTGTGGCGGAAGGGAGTTACTTGCACTTTCTGCTCAATTCAGCTGTGAACTTAAAATCGCTAAAAAAATTGTTTATAAATTTTTTTAAAAAGTAAATAGATCACAAGGACCATGTTTTTTTCCCCAAAAATGAGGTCAAATCTTATTCCAACAGATATTTTTACAGAAATTTCTCAGTCACAATAAAGTATGCAAATACTAACTTCTTATTCACAAACTTAAAATAATAGAATCTTCAATAAAATTAAATTAAAAATTCTGGAAAAGACTGTGTTTCATAACACTAAAGTTTAATTTGTAGCTGCATTAGTATGGTGGCATAACAAAAGACTGCATTATATTTGGGGATAGTTGTAAATTAATAAACATTATCATGGTCCACAAGGAAATGTGGCAAAATTAGTAAGCCTTGCTGAAGGTGCCAACTCTAAAGAACTTGAAAGACTCTTGAGAGACACACAGCCCTAGAAAGTGAATATATTATATGGAATAACTTACATGGAAATGTTCTTTTAGTGTACATGTTCCTCACCAATCAGAGTTTTCATTGGCAGCCTTCTGATATCTTCTCCCAAACAACAAGGTCTCTGGCAAATTAGAGATGTGAACTTTTTGTTATGGATTTTATTACAGACCATCAATTGGGCAACACTAAAAAATTGTCTTCAGTAAGAATTTTTAGGCCACCAAACATTCTTTTTTTTTTTTTAACATCTTTATTGGGGTATAATTGCTTTACAATGGTGTGTTAGTTCCTGCTTTATAACAAAGTGAATCAGCTATACATATAAATATATCCTCATATCTCCTCCCTCGAGTCTCCCTCCCACCCTCCCTATCCCACTCCTCTAGGTGGTCACAAAGCACTGAGCTGATCTTCCTGTGCTATGCAGCTGCTTCCCACTAGCTCTCTATTTTACATTTGGTAGTATATATAAGTCCATGCCACTCTCTCACTTCATCCCAGCTTACCCTTCCCCCTTCCCATGTCCTCAAGTCCGTTCTTTACGTCTGCGTCTTTATTCCTGTCCTGCCCCTAGGTTCTTCAGAACCTTTTTTTTTTTTTTATATTCCATATATATGTGTTAGCATATTTGTTTTTCTCTTTCTGACTTACTTCACTCTGTATGACAGACTCTAGGTCCATCCACCTCACTACAAATAACTCAATTTCTTTCCTTTTTATGGCTGAGTAATATTCCATTGTATATATGTGCCACATCTTCTTCATCCATTCATCTGTCGATGGACACTTAGGTTGCTTCCATGTCCTGGCTATTGTAAATAGAGCTGCAGTGAACATTGGGGCACATGACTCTTTTTGAATTATGGTTTTCTCAGGGTATATGCCCAGTAGTGGGATTGCTGGGTTGTATGGTAGTTCTATTTTTAGTTTTTTAAGGAACCTCCATACTGTTCTCCATAGTGGCTGTATCAATTTACATTCCCACCAACAGTGCAAGAGGGTTCCCTTTTCTCCACACCCTCTCCAGCGTTTATTGTTTATAGATTTTTTGATGATGTAGGCCACCAAACATTCTGACTTAACTTACGTGGATTGAGACATGTTTAGTATATATTTGAGATAAATTTTTATGACATTAAGAATTACAAGCAATAAATCCACTGGAAAAATTCCTAGTTTTGCCTTCTGTTATAAAATTGAAAGCATTAAGAGTTAGATTCACACTGATTTTAAATTCTTTGAGACTAGAAAATAATTATTGGTCCATCTGCCAAGATAGGGACACCCCCAATGTTGACATTTACCCATTTCATAGGATGCCCCAAATGTGCTTAGTGTATAAAGTCTAAGACAAATTTTAATCAAAAGAAGCAGAGGACCAAGCAGGTATCTTTGTTCACAGCGTCACCCCTTTATCTGTCAGCCTCTGTCCAGTTCACTCTTTCAAAAAGTACAAGGTAGCCGTGCCTTTCAACTATTAAATCACTGAGCTCATAAGAACTGTGTCACATTTGTTTGTATAGACCTAGCGTTCCAGGGTCTAACTTACTGCCTTGCAAAGAGCATTCAATATTCAATTCTAAAGACAAATATATTAAATAAACAAATATTTCGAAACAAAAATGATTGTTCGGCTCAAGCTGTTTTCCTCACCTGCTATTCTCCAGCCCCTAGCCCAGAGTCTGGGATGTAACAAATTTAATATCTTTTGAATGAATAAATTTTATATAAACTAAAACAATAAAGCAGAGCAAGTAGATACTTTAAGGGGAAAATGAAGTAAACAAAACTACTGCATAAGTATGGTGATACCAATGGGAAGAGAGCCTTCTCACCATCTTTAAAGTGCAGTTGATAACACCGTTTGAAGGCATAAAACCCCCACGGAGACACCCGAAGGCAGCCTTAGTGAGCTATGGAGAGCAGGTAGCACTGTTTTATTCTATGAGTGTCCCTAGGCCTCCATGCCTGCCTCTGAATTTGTTCTGTTAAGGCTCAAGCTGTTTTACAGGTCTCACACTGGCTATAAATATAGCTGATTATTGTCCGTGTGTCTAGGATACCGCTTTGTGACCTGAGGGAAACAAAAACAAAGTACCATAGGAAAGGAAACTCACCTGGAGCCTGCAGGCATCCCCAAAGACACCTAAACAAAGTCTGAGCTGGCACTCCCTGGAAAAAGCCTCCTGTGATGCAGAGAAAAATCAATGTGGAAAGATATCCAAAGGGGAAGAGGGCAGGCCTGGAGTACTGTTATTGTTGATCCTGTTTGGAGGTTACATATAAAAATATTAGGCTCAGAAGGAACTTTAGAAAGGCTGTCTTCCTGGGTGCCCTGCTGTTCCCCTTTAGTCAGAACTCACAGCTCATGCAGATGTTTCTGTTTTAAAAGACTTCCAAAGGTGATGATTCTGTGATCTCCCTTGGTGATTCCCCTGCAATGTGACCAAGGCCTACTCCAAGTCCTGGGCTTCCCAGGGGATTTTTCCAATACATTGAATCAATACATTTCACCTGTTTCCAATAACTCAAAACAAGAAACTTGACTTTTCATGGTACATGATTAAACTAATTGAACAATTGTATGTTGGTAAGCATTGCTGTTTTTATTGTGACATTGCTTCAAAGTGTAGTCACCGCACTCCAAACAGATTTTAAGTCCTGTGCTATCCCAAAGAGACAAGGCAATCCAAAGAATACATCGTGAATTAGCGCAAGACCCTCTTCATATCATTCTCCTTATATCTCAGTTAAACTCTCTTGACTTGCTTTAGGTGGAAGCTCTGACCCTGTCCACATGTTAAGAAGAGAGGGTGTGAGTCATCCTCTCGGTAAGAGCTCTTTACATTCTGGATAACTGTTCCTAGAAATCACTCCTCAGCTTTCTCAATACCTATCCAACCCCTTTAACTTCCCTACGTACTAAATTATTCCCAACTAAAATCCCTAAGCGATCCTTCTCCAATTTCTTCATGTTTCTCCTTAACTGAGAATCGTAGGACTTGAGTCAACACTTTGGCAATTTGGCAACTTTGGGAATGTGGCCTCACACTTCCCCATCCCAGAACCCTGCTCAGTTTAAAACCACCAGTATGCGTGACTGGTTCATGGCACCTGGTTATGCCCAACATGAGGAGGTTTGCTGCTGACCACTTCTTCAGATCAAATGTCCACAAAGGCTCTTCTAAGTTCTCAGGAAACTCTCCTCTTTACTTAAGGTTTGAACACCAGAGGACACCTGAACACATATTTGAACACAAATGAACACATTTTCTATTACATCAAGTCACTCTCAAAAACCATTCTAAAAAAGAGTATCAACCCTGATAGAATTCCTTTGAATTATGACTTCTGAAGGGAAACAGATAAATAATTGGTCCTATTACTTCCCAGTTGAACAGTCAGGTAGGTTTGAATAGCTGCATTATTAGATCTTTAAAATTTTTTACCTATAAGGATATAACATGGATATATAACATAAGCCCAAAAAAAGAATGTTGCCCGTTTTGAAAAGAGTGTCAGTATAGTGCCACATTATTTATTTTACTTTTCAGATCGAAGTTGAAATAGGTACTCAAGTTGCCATCTTTACCAACTCTTTTGATGGGAACAAGGTGCTCTGTCCACATATGAACAGTAGAGAAGTGCTGGGTGTGAGGAGACGCCTTGAGTGTGATTTACCAAGATGTGCACAAAAGCACCAGGGTGGATAAAAGATTTGGTCATTATACCTCACTGGGGGTTTATTAAGACTCAGTTTCCTCCATACACCAGGCTTATCCCGGTTGAGGTTGCCCCAAATTCAGACTAGCTTCATGTAGTGTCAGTGGTATAGCGGTGAGCATAGCTGCCTTCCAGACTAGCTTCATGTGCCTACCCTTTTTAAAGTATCTGAAAATTGTTACTAGTTTTTCTCTAGCATTACTATTACTTTCACTAGAAAGAGAAACAAATCTTAAATGCATTTTTTTTAAGCATGATTGTGAGAGGGCAACACTGAATGGTTACCATATGCCCATCTCTATGCTGTTATTTCATTATTGAAAAAAAAAACAAGACGTTATGAGGTAGGAATTATTTCCATTTTCCAGTTGAATAAACAGGGTCACAGGCTGGCTAAGTAATTTTCTTAAGGCCACACAGTAGGCAGGGTTCATCCAAACCCAGGCTAAGACCACAGCCTGTGCCAACTTCTCTGAGTTGCGTTAGACCAATTTCATTCTCCTCATCTTAAAGTATTTTCCGGAATTCCACAAGTTGTGAAAAATGATACTTAATCTAAAATGGCTTTTGGTTTACATTCGTTTACTCTTCTTGCGTATATGCAACAGATGCTGGCAGTATCTAGCATATTTATTTATTCTTTAATTCTTCCATACTCATGCTATATAATTTGTTTGTTTTATAGTTTTGCCTAACTTTTCTCTTGGGAACACACCAATGATTTTTAATACAGTAAAAAATACTTCTGCCATTTCAGGATTATATATCATTTGCTTTCATTGTGGATCAAATAGAATGGAATGCTCTTTAGTCACAGTTTACTCAAAGGTAAGAGGAGGGACCACATGTAAATTCTAGTCCTGTTTCTTCACCATTAAAGGATATGCCTGCATTTGGTTTTATGTCATCTACGAATAATCCTTTCCTACTCACTTTTTTGATCTTTATGTACTAAGAAGATGTATGTATCCATGGCAAAAGGATAGCCAGGCTTTTGAGAAACCCCCAGTTCCATGGTCCACACTGAACCATGAATTTAATCAATTCAATGGCTATCAGAGAAGCATTTTCACTTAATCTGATGGGAGTTCCAACTTAAACAATGCATTACTTGAAAAGAAAAGAGTTTTGGTTGTCAGCTAAGACCATGTGGTACAGCCAGAATGTAAAACACAGTGACTGACCGAGACTTGTTAACAATTTATAAAATATTGCGGGTGCTACATGTTGCAAAGGCAGAGGCTGTGTTTCAGGCTCGCTGTAGCACCTAGCACTATGGAGAATACCAACGTTTGAGGTCAATACGTCACTGTCATGGAAGGAGTTGCAGAGTGAACGGTGCCTAAAGTGAGCGACAATGCAGTACAATGCTCTCTTTTTCTCTTCCCATCATGGCGGGGATTCTTTCTCAAACTTTGCACAGGTGGAATGCCAGGTCTATTACTTCCAAAGGCATTACAAGCTCTTTTTCTGTTAAGAAAGGCAAGACCTCCCCCCTCACAGTTATGCAACAGGAGCAAAAGGAGGTTCCAAAACAACTGTACATCACACTGGGAGCCAGTGAAGGAGAGAAGTGAGAGCAGGTGCTCGGCTGCCTGGTGAATGGCCCATTTAAAAATTCAACAATAGTCAGAGGGGCGCAGAGAACGCAAGAGTCACCACCGTGTTTGGGGAAATGGGCACTCCACGATTCAGTGTAAACTCATTCCCTGAAAGAAGGCACGCTGTAAACCAGCTTTCCATAAACCTAGTGCATCATTTACCCTCCACAATAGTATTTTAAAAGCATTCTCTTCAGGAAAAATCTCATGGAAAGAACTACTCAAGCAACAAATATTAGTGCTTCTTCAATTTCGTATGTCACTATGAGATATTAATTATTAGCTAGATAAATTAGGCAAAAGCAGCTTTAACACGGCAGAACCAACTAATTATCTTTCATAACTCCTTTGAAAAGCAAATGCAGATATAAAAGCTCAAGTGAAAAACATGTTAAGTGCACTGTCTAGACTTTGCCAAGAAAATAAGGAAATTTAAGTGCACAAAATGAAAAGATTTTACTAAACCAGAATCTCAAGTCTATGTAAAAAAATTCACCTCATATTTTGATGTATCTTGTCATTAGCATTTTATATTTATACAATCAGCTTTAGGGTGAATGTTGCTAGATATTCAAGATGTACATGCATCCTACATGGTAAATAGCACCAACATAGTAAAATTATACAAATGAGAAATGCTTTTCAGGCATTCTTCCCTTAAAATTTCTGTAAACTGTATCATAAGCAGACTATTAGAAAGCAGATCAAACACACAAGGATATTTTCACTACACCAGCAGAAAACCTTAGAAATGGTGAGTCAAGGCAGCAGTAAATGAAGTATAGATGATTATTGGGCACTATGAGACAAGGGATGCAGCAAAACATAGAGCAGGAAAATATGAGGAGAAAAAATCCAGGCCTGTCTGTACAATAGATGCAGATTTTTTCAAATGTAAATTTTAAAGTGAATGCTGCTTTTATGTCACTGCATAAAGGAAAGCATAACAAGGCTGCTCTGCTTCCCTTTAAGCACAAGCACATCCCTTAAGTAAGGGATGTGAAAAGCCAATTCTTTGTGCTGCTACTTAATCAATTGCACTCAGTTCTACTCGATGACACAGCCGCACTGCAAAGACCACTCAGCAGTTAATGGATATGATGTTGGAAAAGCACTTTGAGGTCTTCTAAACCAAGGCAGGGGAAAACCCCAAAGGAGCATGGTTTTACTACTTATTCCTAATAACTGAGCAGCATTATATCCGAAACTCCCATGACCTGAAAAGAAATTAAGATATTCATTTATTTTTCTAATTCTGATTCTTCCATATATAATCACTTCTTTCAAAAGCTTCAAATCAGAGTTGAGTTATCCTGTGTCTTAGTCTGGGCTTGTCAGGATAACCGTTACATGCTGTAAGGAATAAATATGCGCTTCAAGTGTTACAGCCTACGTTTACAATCTGTCAAAATGTAGAGCTGAGGAGGAGTTATGTGTTTTTAACTGTATACATCCATCCCTAGCTATCACTCTTCCCACAGACAGCAAAAAGTCAACAATGAAACATAAAAGCTAAAAATAAGTGACAGCAATTGCTCAGAAGAGCTGCACATGGGGCTCAGTGTTACATGTACACACATTCCTTCCCTTTTCTTATTACTGCCAATTTAAAGTAATTGAAATTAAGGGCTCAGATCTAAGAAAATAAACATGCACTGCACAAAAATGTAAAAGTCAGTCAGAAGTAAAATTTCATGCTCATAACCATACATGATCAGTGTTCAAATTGGCACGTGCCCAAAATGCAAGTAGTGACTAATATATGTTGCTGCAAATACCACTGAAAAATGACAATTATAGGCACTTCAAATGCTCAAAGAAGAATTAGTGTCATTGCTTACAAACTGAAAATATTCTTCATTCACAGGTGTTATAACATGTTCATTTCTAAGAGTCAATCAAATCAACATTTATTAAAGATCCATTGTATACAATTTACTATGCTCTGATGATGGAAAATATGGCATTAAAAAAGTATGGTTTACATGCAAATACAGAATCAAAATATATGTATGAGTGAGTATATTGTACTGAATATAGAAAAAGCATAATCTAGAAGGAGAACACTAGATTCAGAAAAATCAGTACCTCCATGACTTAATAGGTTGTTCGGTTTTCTTCTCATTCTGTAAGAATTTATTAGGTGAGAAAAACAGCATAAAAACCTTGAAAGTTTTAATTTTGAAGCCTTACATACTCAAAAGGAGACAAGTTGTCTTACAACAGTAGTTTTTGAATTCTTTTTTAGTTTCAAAATGGGTCACCTAACCAAATCTCATAGGAAACCACAATATATAAGTGAGATAAACAAAGAGGTATTTAATTCATACAAATTTGCTTTATAAGTGTAAGTTTTTACCATTTATTTGTTAGGCAAATAAATGAAGGGTTTTTTTTATAAAGAGAAAAACATGAAATAGGGGATTATGGATGACAGTTACATTCTTCTATGAGCCTCGGCGTCAGATTCATTTCTGTATTTTGGAGTATTTTGCCCCATACTAAGAAAATTCTGATTCCTACACACAAGTGGTTACAAACAGTAACTTTTCACATCTCCCTTGCAATCTAAGGGAGCAGAGACAACCAGAGAGGCTTCATTCCATAGCCTGAACCAAAATTTAATAACCTATTAACAGAAATTAACTCAACATCATTCATCTCAACTACAATAACATTTCCAATAAAGTATACTCGACAGTGCATATGGGCTTTTTAAAAAAATTACAGTATTTAAATCCAAATCAAACCTTTGAGAAACCCAAAGGATCCTTCCACCCCCAGAATGTCCTAGGGTCTAGTAGAATCCAATCCCTACTTAAAGCCTGTCTTTAAAAAAAGCCTACCAGCAAGCACTGAGTTGGTATCAGTACTCAAAACACGGGTCACCAGGGTAGGTATAGCCCACAAACACCTCTTGGCAAACCTAGGATTCGAGTAAAGTGTGCCACCTGCAGACCTGCTGCCCTTTGGTCTCCTTCATTTCCTCCCAATGGTCTTGTTCCTCCTCTCCGCTACTGTTTTGACCCAGAGCAATCCAACCAATCATCTCTTTACGCTTCATGGTACGCCTGTTATACACAGAAATCATCAACGTAACGTCAGAGAGCTGAAAGAGGGCCACCTGGAAAACAAAGGTCTCCTTATAGACAGGATTGGGCTGACCACGTCGGATGGATGTCTTGCAGCGGGACATCTCTTGACCCACAGAACTGAGAAGAAAGAGCTTTCCATATGTATCTGAGGAAACAATGGAAATGAGAAAACATCAGTGCCTTCCGTTTTGCTAGTTTAATTGCAATATCTACATGGGCTGTACATTTTTCCTTTTTAACATACTGAACAGCATCTTTAGGCCCGGAACTTGCTGTAGGACTAACACATCTTACATGAGCTCTTCAGGAAAGGGATTATTACCTTTATGCTTAATGTTTCACGCGGCCCACCACGGGGCACCTTGCTGATGTTCATTAGAAGCCCTGTATGTGCAAGGGTATGTACATGCACAGGCACGTGTGCAATGGTATTTGTGGACATGCACAGTTCTTCATCCACATTTATGTAACTATAAATATACATTTTGCTCTATGTGTCTTTCTTTTCGTTGTCAAAAGGCTGTTTATGCCTAAAGAGTCTCTTCTCTTCTCATTCTCTACATATTCTTTGGACCATGTTATCCACTCAGTGACAACAACCAGATCTGTATCTCTGGCCTAGACTTCCCTCCCAAGCTCAAGATCCAACTGAATACCATACTTCTTCTTGTGGAAATCCCATCTCACACTCATCATGTCTCCAACTCTTCAAAACTTGCTGTTTTAGTATTCTCCAGCCCTGTGAATGGCAGTATCATCTGCTCAAGTACACAAGTCAGAACTCAGGATGGCATTTTTGACTAGACTGGCTTCCTTACCCCTAGTCCAGTCAATCAACCACCAAGTTCTGTTGATTCTACCTCCTCAATAGCTCCCAAACCCGCCCACTTCCTTGCATCCCAATGCCACTGAACTCTCAGTGTACACCATCAGCTCAGGTCACCAGCGTTCCCCACTTGCATTACTGCATGTTTCTTCACTGATCTCCAGTCACTGGATTGTCAGAGGGGTCTTTGTAAAATGCAGATCTGGTTGTGTCATTCTCCCTAATAAACAAAGACTAAACCTTCAATACATCCCACTAGTCTCAGGATAAAAGCTAAATTTCTCGGTATAGACCACATACCCTGACACTTTTATCTTCCGGTTTCATTAGGCATCACCGTTGCCTTTATACACTGCATCCCCACTA
This sequence comes from Balaenoptera musculus, assembly GCF_009873245.2. NCBI lineage: Eukaryota > Metazoa > Chordata > Mammalia > Artiodactyla > Balaenopteridae > Balaenoptera > Balaenoptera musculus. Next base: position 136,665,138 of record NC_045786.1, on the reverse strand, counting down.
CACTGAATACCTTATCCCTCCAACCCACTCTGCTGTCTTTCCCTTTCACTTCTGCATAAGCTATACATGCCCTGATATCCCGAATGATATCTACCTTCACATGACTTCTATTCATTAGTTTAGTCTGGATGTCACTTTATCCTGGAATCTTTGCTGACCACTTGCCCCCATGCTGACCATCTGTGGGCTCCATCGAAATCTAGTTTTAGCCTCTCTCAGCACTTATTACCCAGTATTTCCATTGCCTGCTTACTTGTCTGCAAAACTGTCAGTTCCCAGATGGGAGAAAGAGAGACTGCCCTGTTTACCACTGTACCCCCGTGCCTGGGGTAATGCCTAACATGTGGTAGACACTCAATAAATACTAAATATTTTGTAATGAATGTCTATGACCAGCCAGGAGGCTCAACTTTCTTTTTTCTTTTGGACTTAAGTTTTCAAACTTGCAAAATGGAGCTAAACCCCTCATTTTTTAACCCCTGCACTAGAATGCCATGAGATGGTGACTAGCATCATAGGTTTAGTCATTTATAGAAAGTAAGTACTAACATAGTCTATTACTTTTACTAAAATTCCTGAATGGATAATTACAAAGAAAATTATATCCTAAGAAAATTCTATTTTTATTAAAATCGATTAATTTATCAATTTCTTGACTTACTCTTAACTACAGTTTTTACCACTAATTTATGTGTCCTATCCTTTAAAAAAAAAATCTACAAGTTCCGGTGTTTCCCAAATTGTATCATTCTGTACATTCTGTTCAATGCAGGCTAAATGCTGATTAGTGTTTACTGCTCACTTTCCCACCTAACAACCAGTCAAACTTTTTAAAGTGTAAACCCAGAGCTCTGTAATTTACTGTTCTCTACAAGAGCATTGTAAGATAGGAAACAAATTACAACCTGCAGTTTTCTTTCTTTGTTGATCTTTTTCTATTCTGGTTTGATATGTTATTTTATGCAGTTATCTGCTGAGAAACACAAGGTGTGAAATTACACTTCAGGTGTGAAAAACACTTCTCTGTCTCAAAAACAGGGCTCTCCACTCTTCAAACTGCTCTACGGAAAAAGCTGTCAGAAAACCAACAATGGGGGAGTGAACTTGTGTTTCCGCAGCTGTACAGCTACACAATTCCTGTAGGAAAAGTTCAATCCAGTCACCAAACTGGTCTGGCAATTCTGCTACCAGTTATGGCAGTGAAAATTGAATCAATCTTGCAGACAAAGACCTGCTCATTTCACAAAGAGAGCAATTTCCAGCTTTATCCTGTCAGAAGATCATTTTCTAATTATGAGAAAGGCTACTTACTCCCAAACCACCATAAATGAAGCTGAATTGCATGTGTATGACAATAGGGGGAAATAATAATTTTATAAACAATCCAGTCTGAGGACACCTGACCAGAAGAAGAGAAATGTTGCTCATCATTCCAGGTCAAACGGGAACCTTTTATTGGCTGTAATAATGTGCTTACTTCTTAGTGACCCAGGGCTGTGCCCAGAAAATTCTACTTGTGAGGAATAGTGGGGAGTAAGGCTGGGGTCTTTTGGGGTTCAATGACTTAATCTGATGAGCACCAGTCAGAATGGAAGAAAAAGAGTCAAGTAAATGTGCAACTTAAGTGAGCTCTGTTTTAATTTTTGGAATTGACATAATACTTGCTGCAGAGCACCACCAAGCAGTATTTTTTTTTTTATTCAAACAGAAAGTCACAAAAATTATAATCATCCTCATCAGTTCACTCAGTCCCACGTAATTAATTTATTTTTCGTCTTGATTTTTTGTTAGCACTTTTATGAATTCATCAGTTTTCCATTAGAGTTCTGAAAATGCTTATTCATTCAGTTCAGCAGTAGAGTCAGTTACCAGAAACCTGTACTTGTCAGAGTCTTTTCCATGAATTCCTTGAAGATGAAACCCTTTTATAGGAACAGTTTTGCAAAAGCATCAGAGTACACCCAGAACTGTCCGTAAATGACAAAAGACTTAAAAATGACCACGGTTAAAGATTTGATGAAAGTTCATCATAATGCAATTGACAAGGAAATTTAGTTATTTCTGAGATATACATTTTAAAGTATTAACTAGAATTATGACTTATAACATTATACCAGAACATATAAGATTTTCAGAAATTTCATGTAATGTCTGAAACATTTATATTAACATATTTCCATACAAATAACCCAAAGAAAGTTTAGTATTAGTTGTGTTTTTTGTTTGTTTGTTTGTTTTTTTATACTGCAGGTTCTTATTAGTCATCAATTTTATACACATCAGTGTATATATGTCAATCCCAATCGCCCAATTCAGCACACCACCATCCCCACCCCACTGTGGTTTTCCCCTCTTGGTGTCCATATGTTTGTTCTCTACATCTGTGTCTCAACTTCTGCCTGGCAAACCGGTTCATCTGTACCATTTTTCTAGGTTCCACATATATGCGTTAATAAAATAAAACGATATTTGTTTTTCTCTTTCTAACTTACTTCACTCTGTATGACAGTCTCTACATCCATCCATGTCTCATCAAATGACTCAATTTCGTTCCATTTTATGGCTGAGTAATATTCTATTGTATATATGTACCACAACTACTTTATCCATTCATCTGTCAATGGGCATTTAGGTTGCTTCCATGACCTGGCTATTGTAAATAGTGCTGCAATGAACATTGGGGTGCATGTGTCTTTTTGAAATATGGTTTTCTCTGGGTATATGCCCAGTAGTGGGATTGCTGGGTCATATGGTAACTCTATTTTTAGTTTTTTAAGGAACCTCCATACCGTTCTCCATAGTGGCTGTATCAATTTACATTCCCACCAACAGCGCAAGAGGGTTCCCTTTTCTCCAAACCCTCTCCAGCATTTGTTGTTTATAGATTTTCTGATGAAGCCCATTCTAACTGGTGTCAGGTGATACCTCATTGTAGTTTTGATTTGCATTTCTGTAGTAATTAGTGATGTTGAGCAGCTTTTCATGTGCTTCTTGGCCATCTGTATGTCTTCTTTGGAGAAATGTCTATTTAGGTCTTCTGCCCATTTTTGGATTGGGTTGTTTGCTTTTTTAATATTGAGCTGCATGAGCTGTTTATATATTTTGGAGATTAATCCTATGTCCATTGATTCATTTGCAAATGTTTTCTCTCATTCTGAGGGTTGTCTTTTCGTCTTGTTTATGGTTTCCTTCACTGTGCAAAAGCTTTTAAGTTTCATTAAATCCCATTTGTTTATTTTTGTTTTTATTTCCATTACTCTAGGAGGTGGATCAAAATAGATACTGCTCTGATTTATGTCAAAGAGTGTTCTTCCTATGTTTTCCTCTAAGAGTTTTACAGTGTCCAGTCTTACATTTAGGTCTCGAATCCAGTTTGAGTTTATTTTTGTGTATGGTGTTAGGGAGTGTTCTAATTTCATTCTTTTACATGTAGCTGTCCAGTTTTCCCAGCACCACTTATTGAAGAGACTGTCTTTTCTCCATTGTATGTCTTTGCCTCCTTTGTCACAGATTAGTGGACCATAGGTGTGTGGGTTTATCTCTGGGCTTTCTATCTTGATCCATTGATCTATGTTTCTGTTTTTGTGCCAGTACCACACTGTCTTGATTACTGTAGCTTTGTAGTATAGTCTGAAGTCAGGGAGTCTGATTCCTCCAGCTCTGTTTTTTTCCCTCAAGACTGCTTTGGCTATTCGGGGTCTTTTGTATCTCCACACAAATTTTAAGACTTTTTGTTCTAGTTCTGTAAAAAATGCCATTGGGAATTTGATAGGGATTGCATTGAATCTGTAGATTGCTTTGGGTAGTAGAGTCATTTTCACAATACTGATTCTTCCAATCTAAGAACATGATATATCTCTCCATCTGTTGGTATCATCTTTAATTTCTTTCATCAGTGTCTTATAGTTTTCTGCATACAGGTCTTTTGTCTCTCTAGGTAGGTTTATTCCTAGGTATTTTATTCTTTTTGTTGCAATGGTAAATGGGAGTGTTTCCTTAATTTCTCTTTCAGATTTTTCATCATTACTGTATAGGAATGCAGGAGATTTCTGTGCATTAATTTTGTATCCTGCAACTTTACCAAATTCATTGATTAGCTCTAGTAGTTTTCTGGTAGCATTTTTAGGATTCTCTATGTATAGTATCATGTCGTCTGCAAACAGTGACAGTTTTACTTCTTCTTTTCCAATTTGTATTCCTTTTATTTCTTTTTCTTCTCTGATTGCCGTAGCTAGGACTTCCAAAACTATGTTGAATAATAGTGGTGAGAGTGGACATCCTTGTCTCGTTCCTGACCTTAGAGGAAATGCTTTCAGTTTTTCATCATTGAGAATGATGTTTGCGGTGGGTTTATCGTATATGGCCTTTATTATGTTGAGGTAGGTTCCCTCTATGCCCACTTTCTGGAGAATTTTTACCAAGAATGGGTGTTGAATTTTGTCAAAAGCTTTTTCTGTATCCATTGAGATAATCATATGGCTTTTACTCTTCTATTTGTTAATATGCTGTATCACATTGATTGATTTGCATATATTGAAGAATCCTTGCATCCCTGGGATAAATCCCACTTGATCGTGGTGTATGATCCTTTTAATGTGTTGTTGGATTCTGTTTGCTAGTATTTTGTTGAGGATTTTTGCATCTATATTCATCAGTGATATTGGTCTGTAATTTTCTTTTTTTGTAGTATCTTTGTCTGGTTTTGGTATCAGGGTGATGGTGGCCTCATAGAATGAGTTTGGGAGTGGTCCTTTCCCTGCAATTTTTTGGAAGAGTTTGAGAAGGATGGGTGTTAGCTCTTCTCTAAATGTTTGACATAATTCACCTGTGAAGCCATCTGGTCCTGGACTTCTGTTTGTTGGAAGATTTTTAATCACAGTTTCAATTTCATTACTTGTGTTTAGTCTGTTCATATTTTCTGTTTCTTCCTGGTTCAGTCTTGGAAGGTTATACCTTTCTAAGAATTTGTCCATTTCTTCCAGGTTGTCCATTTTATTGGCATAGAGTTGCTTGTAGTAGTCTCTTAGGATGCTTTGTATTACTGCGGTGTCTGTTGTAACTTCTCCTTTTTCATTTCTAATTTTATTGATTTGAGTCCTCTCCCTCTTTTTCTTGATCAGTCTGGCTAATAGTTTATCAATATTGTTTATCTTCACAAAGAACCAGTGTTTTGTTTTATTGATCTTTGCTATTGTTTTCTTTGTTTCTATTTCATTTATTTCTGCTCAGATCTTTATGATTTCTTTCCTCCTGCTAATTTGGGGTTTTGTTTGTTCTTCTTTCTCTAGTTCCTTTAGGTGTAAGGTTACATTGTTTATTTGAGATTTTTATTGTTTCTTGAGGTAGGTTTGTATAGCTATAAACTTTCCTCTTAGAACTGCTTTTGCTGCATCCCATAGGTTTTGGAGCATTGTGCTTTCATTGTTATTTGTCTCTAGGTATTTTTTGATTTCCTCTTTGATTTATTCACTGATCTCTTAGTTATTTAGTAACGTATTGTGTAGCCTCCATGTGTTTGTGTTTTTTACATTTTTTTCCCTGTAATTCATTTCTAATCTCATAGCATTGTGGTCAGAAAAGATGCTTGATATGATTCCAATTTTCTTAAATTTACTGAGGCTTGATTTGTGGCCCAAGATGTCATCTATGCTGGAGAATGTTCCATGCACACTTGAGAAGAAAGTTTAATCTGCTGTTTTTGGATGGAATGTCCTATAAATATCAATTAAATCTATCTGGTCTATTGTGTCATTTAAAGCTTCTGTTTCCTTATTTATTTTCATTTTGGATGATCTGTCCATTGGTGTAAGTGAGGTGTTAAAGTCTGCCACTATTACTGTGTTACTGTTGATTTCCTCTTTTATAGCTGTTAGCAGTTGCCTTATGTGTTGAGGTGCTCCTATGTTGGGTGCATATATATTTATAATTGTTATATCTTCTTCTTGGATTGATCCCTGGATCATTATGTAGTGCCCTTCCTTGTCTCTTGTAACATTCTTTATTTTAAAGTCGATTTTATCTGATATGAGTATTGCTACTCCAGCTTTCTTTTGATTTCCATTTGCATGGAATATCTTTTTCCATCCCCTCACTTTCAGTCTCTATGTGTCCCTAGGTCTGAAATGGGTCTCTTGTAGACAGCATATATATGGGTCTTGTTTTTGTATCCATTCAGCAAGCCTGTGTCTTTTGGTTGGAGCATTTAATCCATTCACATTTAAGGTAATTATCGATATGTATGTTCCTATGACCATTTTCTTAATTGTTTTGGGTTTGTTCTTGTAAGTCCTTTTCTTCCCTTGTGTGTCCCACTTAGAGAAGTTCCTTTAGCATTTGTTGTAGAGCTGGTTTGGTGGTGCTGAATTCTCTTAGCTTTTGCTTGTCTGTAAAGCTTTTGATTTCTCCAACAAATCTGAATGAGATCCTTGCTGGGTAGAGTAATCTTGGTTGTAGGTTCTTCCCTTTCATCACTTTAAGTATATCATGCCACTCCCTTCTGGCTTGTAGAGTTTCTGCTGAGAAATCAGCTGTTAACCTTATGGGAGTTCCCTTGTATGTTATTTGTCATTTCTCCCTTGCTGCTTTCTATAATTTTTCTTTGTCTTAAATTTTGCCCATTTGATTACTATGTGTCTTGGTGTGTTTCTCCTTGGGTTTATCCTCTTTATCTCTGTGCTTCCTGGACTTGGGTGGCTATTTCCTTTCCCATGTTAGGGAAGTTTTCGACTATAATCTCTTCAAATATTTTCTCTGGTCCTTTCTCTCTCTCTTCTCCTTCTGGGACCCCTATAATGCAAATGTTGTTGCGTTTAATGTTGTCCCAGAGGTCTCTTAGGCTGTCTTCATTTCTTTTCATTCTTTTTTCTTTAGTCTGTTCTGCAGCAGTGAATTCCACCATTCTGTCTTCCAGGTCACTTATCTGTTCTTCTGCCTCAATTATTCTGCTACTGATTCCTTCTAGTGTAGTTTTCGTTTCAGTTATTGTATTGTTCATTTCTGTTTGTTTGTTCTTTAATTCTTCTAGGTCTTTGTTAAACATTTCTTGCATCTTCTCGATCTTTGCCTCTATTCTTTTTCTGAGGTCCTGGATCATCTTCACTATCATTATTCTGTATTCTTTTTCTGGAAGGTTGCCTGTCTCCACTTCATTTAGTTGTTTTTCTGGGGTTTTAGTTTGTTCCTTCATCTGGTACATAGCCCTCTGCCTTTTCATCTTGTCTATCTTTCTGTGAATGTGGTTTTTGTTCCATAGGCTGCAGGACTGTAGTTCTTCTTGCTTCTGCTGTCTGCCCTCTGGTGGATGACGCTATCTAAGAGACTTGATGGGAGGGACTGGTGGTGGGTAGAGCTGACTGTTGCTCTGGTGGGCAGAGCTCAGTAAAACTTTAATCCAATTGACTGTTGATGGGTGGGGCTGGGTTCCCTCCCTGTTGGTTGTTTAGCCTGAGGCAACCCAACACTGGAGCCTACCTGGGCTCTTTGTTGAGCCTAATGACAGACTCTAGGAGGGCTCACACCAAGGAGTACTTCCCAGAACTTCTGCTGCCAGTGTCCTTGTCCCCACAGTGAGCCACAGCCACCCCCCCCCACCCCCCGCTGCCGGCCTGTGCAGGAGACCCTCCAACACTAGCAGGTAAGTCTGGTTCAGTCTCCCCTGGGGTCAGTGCTCCTTCCCCTGGGTCCTGATGCACACACTACTTTGTGTGTGCCCTCGAAGAGTGGAGTCTCTGTTTCTCCCAGTCCTGTCAAAGTTCTGCAATCAATTCCCACTAGGCTTCAAAGTCTGATTCTCTAGGAATTCCTCCTCCCGTTGCCGGACCCCCAGGTTGGGAAGCCTGATGTGGGGTTCAGAACCCTCACTCCAGTGGATGGACTTCTATGATATAAATGTTCTCCAGTCTGTGAGTCACCCACACACCAGTTATGGGATTTGATTTTACTGTGATTGCGCCCCTCCTACCATCTCATTGTGGCTTCTCCATTGTCTTTGGATGTGGGGTATCTTTCTTGGTGAGTTCCAGTGTCTTCCTGTCGATGATTGTCCAGCAGCTAGTTGTGATTCTGGTGTTCTTGCAAGAGGGAGTGAGAGCACGTCCTTCTACTCTACTATCTTGCTTCCTCCTCCCACTGAGCAGTATTTTATCTTCTGCTGATGATTCAGACGCCTCTTGGTGTCAAAACCATCATCAACAGGCTGAATGGGTCAGAATCCCTAGATAGTTCTGGATGCTGTTCTTCTGACCCAGCCTGCCAACTGCTCTATGGGTCACTTGTCTCTTTCTCCATAAAGGAAGATCGCACATGCACCAAAAAAATTATGACAGTAAAATATCTCCAGTATATCATGGCACAAAAGTATGTCATTTGGGACTCAGAAGTCATTTTTCCAAAGAAACAATATAATACCTAACTATTTAACTAACCACAATAGTTAGTTAAATAGCTCATACAAGACACCTGCCAGTGGGCAGCATGACGGTCTACCAACTGTAATAGACTCAGCCTTGGGGAGGGGTGGGAGTGAGGCACCACGATTCTCTGGGTAAGGGAAAGAATTTGGTCATTTAACCTCCCCTTAGCTTCTAATGTATTCATAATTATAAAATATTTTCAATATACATGAGAGAATAATAGTACACATATCCAAGTATGCAGACTTGTGATATTTAGCATTTGTCGTATTTACTATGGACCTTTTTGCTTTTTGTTTGATTTTTAGGAAATAAAGTGTTATAATTGAAGATCCTTGAGTATCCCTCCTAGATCCTGTTTGGTTTCCTCTATCACTAAAGGTAATTCCTCTCCTGGATTTGTAGCTCATCATCTTCATGTATGTTTTTAGCCTTTCACTATATAAATAGCTGTAAATAAAGATATCCAAAATATACTCAACAGTATTCTGCACATTTAAAAAGTATTTAACATTTTACTGTATGTCCTCCCAAAACTTGCCTTTTTTGCATTCAGCATTAAATTTTTTATATTACCTATATTATATATACACCTGTGATTCAAGTGCTATAGAGTGTTCCAGTATATTAATAAACCACAATTTATTTATTCATAATCTTAATTAATGGACATTTTAATTGCTTATAATAACCAAGAAGTGAAAAGATTTCAGTGAACATTTTTCTATATTTTACATTGTACCAATATTTGAGAATTTCTCTAATACATACCTAGGAGTAGATTATTGGCTCTTTACAAATTCTAGAGACAAAATCTTGTTATTTTTATTGCTAATATCTTCTCCCTGCCTGTAACTTATCCTTTCCCTCTGTGTAGTAACTTTTGTAGTATAAATGCTTTAAATTTTTGTGGAGTCAGATTTATCAATGTTTTCTTTTTCAGTTGACATATTTTAAAAAATTGTTTAAGAAATCCTACCCAAACCCAACAGTCTTCCACATTTCTCCTATGAGTCTTAAGAGTTTGTTTTCCACATCTGATCTTTAATCCACCTTAAACTGATCTTTGTGTGTGGTATAAAGTAGGGATCTAATTATTTTTTCCTATATGGGAAGCATTATTCATTTAATAGCCCATTATCTCCCAGCTGATTTGTAATATAATGTCGATCAGATATCGTGTCCAGCTTTAGTGTCCTTCCCCTAACTTGATAATACTTATTATCATTTTAGAATATATTTTGATCTGTTCAGAATCCTTCTATCATCTTTTTAAAAGCTATTTTAGTTATTTTAAGCTCTTGCTTCGTTTAATTGGCTCTTGCATATGAATTTGAGAATCAGTTTGTCAAGCTTTTTTTTTAAAAAGAAAAATACGCCAAAAAAAAAAAATCTGTGAGGATTTTGATTGGGATCGTACTGGGTATATAGATTAACCTGGGGAAAGCTGTTATTTTCACAATATTGATTATTCTAAACAATGAACATGGTTTATCTAACTATTTAGTTTTCTTTTGTGTCTTTCAAACAGTGTTGTGATTTTTAAAATAATTTTCTTACTCATCTTTTATTAATGTTATCCTTTGGTACCATAGGTACTGTTACTTTTGTAAATATCCATGTGCTAAAACTCCACTTTCTAACTGTCATTGATGTATTAGAAAACAAGTTTGTATTTTTTAAAAATGTTATTAGTTTAAATTTGTAGGTTTTCTTGTATTTTTAATGTAGACAATCATATTTTCTACAAATAATGGCAGTTTTGTTTCCTCCTCTCAAGCTTTAAATTTTTATTTTTTTCTTATTCTACTGAATTGCCTTGAGTTTCCAGTCTAATGTTGAGTGAGAGTGATGCCAGTGGGAAGCCTTACTTCGTTCTTGACTTTGAGGGGATTTCAGGATTAAGAATGATGGCTAGTGTCTATTTTCTTAAAACACCCACTATCAAGGTTAAGCAAGTTCCCTTCCATACCACAAACTAGTTGTTGATATTTAATACCATTTCTACCTTTCTTAGCTCTTTCCCTTACCAAACATAAAATTACATTCCCCTGAATCTCTTGCAGTAAGATCCCAGTTAAAATCCACTAATGAAAGCGATTTGTATGAGACTGGTAAGTAGAAGGAAAGGGGTGCCACAGCCCTCTAGTCCCAGTTGCAGGCATGTGTACAGGCATTAGCAAGCAGATGGCAAATTAGGGTTCTCACCCATGGTGTTCAAACATCCTTATGAGAATCATCCCTTTCATATGTACACAGCTCAGATCATACTGGCATCTTTCCTGTGATGCCTATACTTCTGGATTTCCTGGCCTTTATCACAAGCCTTCCCATGCTTAAAACCCATAAGAAACAACTTCTGACTCAAAATACCTATTTTGTATTTTCCTGACAAAATCTGACTGATATAGTAACTGGTAATCTGAACTGGAATGCTACCAAAATAAAAACACAAGAATGACCACTGGCCTAGAAGTTGGGTGCCAGGTGATGAAAAAACTAATATCAGAGGCTAGAACAATGGAGATCCATAATCAATATTATGTGATAGTAAAGCCACCATCTGCTATAACTTGGAAGGAAGAGCATATGCCTAATGTTTATAGAACTAAGGAAACAGACTGAAAAACAGAATGTTAGAAGTGTGTATTCGTACTACTGGCTTTATTTGGGGGGTGAGGATGAAAAGTAAGCTTGGGAAAGAACTGACCAATGTGCAAGGAAAAAGAGAATCCTGAAATTCAGACCTTTCTGTGGTTGGAAAAGTTCCTTGCTTCCAGACCTCCAAACAGTAAGAGACGGATTTTAAAAGGCTTCAAACAACAAAGGCCCAGTAAACCTTCTTAGGGGAATAATGTGATAGTGACTCAGGTCAAGTATCAAATTAAGGATGTAGGCTTCACACCAGATTTTAGTTGACTGAGCCATGTGACTGAGGTCTGAATAACAGAATATGAGAAGTGGTAAATATCACCTTCAATCACAGCTATAGGCAACCTCTCCCCCGTCTCTTCCCCTTCCATGACAACAAAGCAGGTCACATTTTGAATATAATATTATCACCTCATTAAATGGAAAGAACCTGTATGCCTTAGTCACAGCTTAGAGGAGAGTCACCTGCTTTACTTTGGACTGTGATGCAAGGGAGAAAGAAACCTTTGCTGTTAAGCCACGAACTTTGCAGAATTTGTCATTGCATCATAGCCTAGCCTATACGCATACACCTTCTATTATTCTTCTGCTTTGAGTTATTTTTATCAATAATGGATAGTGCATTTTATCAAGAGCTTCTTTTGCAACTATTGACATGATCAGGTTTTCTCATAAATCAATTGGTATATGAACTGCACTAGATTTTCCTAATATTAAGTCATTCTTGCATTCCTGAACTAAGCCCAATTTGTTGGTAATTAGTATTTCTTTTTCTTATACATTGTGAGGCTATGTGGGCCCAATATAAACTGCAGTATATGTGAGAGTATGTGAGGAGGGGGACAGGGAGAGATTGGGAGGAAGAGAAATATTAATCTAATGTTATATCTACCTTTTACATAGCAGTCTTAGTCCCTTTACATTTATTATGATCACTGATATATTTTGATTTATTTTTATTGTTTTGGTTTGTGCTATCTACTCTGCATTTTCTAGGCTTTTAAATATCTCTTTCTGCTTTCTATTGGATTAACTGAATTTTCTTTATTCTAATTTAGCCTCTCTACTGGTTTGAAAGTTGGAAGTGTTAACATGTACACTTGACTTAATGTCTAAAATGAATCAATACCTCTACCCTCTTTTTAAGCAACATAAGTACCTTAGAATTCTCTGATTTCCATCTCCCCTTCGCATCCTTCATGTTATTCCTGCCTGGAATTTCATTTCTACGTTTTTGTTGTAGTCCCAACATTAGGCATGTTTCCTTCTATTGCTGTTTCTGCTTTACACAATTTATACATGCTTACCTTTACCTACATGTTGATCTGTTTTGTTCTTGTTGTTCATTTTCCTTTCTTGCACTTCACTACTTCCAAGTTCGATTTCCTTCTCCCTGAAATAACATCAGTTAGTAGCTCTTCCACTGATAAACCCTTTCAAACTTTGTGAAAAAGATCTTTATTCTTCCTTCACTCGAAAAGAATAGTAAGTTGAGAGTATTTTTTTCTCTTTGATGATATTCTCCCCTTGTCCTCAGCCTTCTATTGTTGCTGTGAATAAGCCTGTCCTCAGCCTTCTATCGTTGCTGTGAATAAGCCTGTCCTCCGTCTGACTGTCATTCTTCTGCAGAAAGCTGTGTTTTTTTTTAAAAGCAGCATTATTGAGATATAACTCACATACCATGGTAACTGTATTTTCTCCCGTTGCTTTTCAGATTTTCTAACTTTGATATTGTTGTGAGAATTAATGAGATGATGTAAGTATAGGAATATCCCATATGCAATCAATAAGTTATTGCCACATACAAATCTTCATATGAATTGGCCTTAATTCTAAGCACATAATGGCTATTAGTAAGTACTCGTTATACTTAGCTTTAAAAGAAGGTGGTATGTCCTATATCTGTTCATTTCCATGTAGTCCTTTTTTCCCTGCCTTTCATCTGTAGAGTGTAACCCCCTGCATCCCACTTGTTCTTCACACTAAACCCGAGCCAGCTTGATTTGCTTTTTTGTTTTTCCTTCCTCTAGTCTCTGCTATTGTGAGTACCTAACAAGGTTAATATGCTGCTGCTGTAAGTATTATCATTTGGGATGTAATTATCACACGTGTCTAATCATGCACATGCTGAGAGGCTGGGGAACTTGTTGTTTTTAACTTAACTGGAGGGGACATCTTAATGATAGTTTTTGACAAGGACCATTATATGGGTGTATATATACACAGTGCAGTAATGCATTGTAGAAGGACGGAGAAAGAGAATCTGCCAACAGAACAGATAACATTTTTTTTTAAAAACGTAGACTTGTATCAGTAATATTAACTAGTTAACCTTATTTAATAGGGAAAGAAATTAAATTCAGAGAGGTTAAATCAAATGTCGAGGCCACACAGTAACTGGGTGGCAAGCCCAGGAAAAGAACAGAACAGAGCTGCTAAATTGTTAGTGAATTGCTTTCCCATGAAGCCAAATTCAAAAGATAATCAAATGTTTCTAATTCTCAATGGTAACTTTTTCAAAAGCTTCTGTAAATGTGTATCAGCAATGGAATATTACTCAGCCATAAAAAGGAACTAAACTGAGTTATTTGTAGTGAGGTGGATGGCCCTAGAGACTGTCATACAGAGTGAAGTAACTCAGAAAGAGAAAAACAAATATCGTATGCTAACACATATATATATGGAATCTAAAAAAAGAAAAAAAAGAAAAAGAAAATGGTCAGAAGAACCTAGGGGTAAGACAGGAATAAAGATGCAGACCTACTAGAGAATGGACTTGAGGATACGGGGAGGGGGAAGAGTAAGCTGGGACAAAGTGAGAGAGTGGCATGGACATATATATACTACCAAATGTAAAATAGATAGCTAGTGGGAAGCAGCTGCATAGCACAGGGAGATCAGCTCGATGCTTTGTGACCACATAGAGGGGTGGGATAGGGAGGGTGGGAGGTAGGGAGATGCAAGAGGGAAGAGATATGGGGACATATGTATATGTATAACTGATGCACTTTGTTATAAAGCAGAAACTGATACACCATTATAAAGCAATTATACTCTAATAAAGATGTTAAAAAATAAAAAAAATAAAAAAGAAATCATAAAGATCAGATCACAAATAAATGAAAAAAAAAAAAAAAAGTCTACCAGGATTTCAGATGTCTAGCAGGCACAATAAGAGGCTTTTTCACCTGGGCCATCTGCCATGTACAGATGTGGAGACTATCCCTTGCCATCGGATTTGTAGACTAGCCTGTACCATCTTAACAGCAATAATGACAACACTGACCACAAGTACTAAGTGAGATTTTACCTTGAAAGTGCCTGGAATGGCTCTTGGCACACTGTTACCTGACTTGAGCTAAGATTAGTTCATTTTGTTAACTTGCTTATATATTGTTTCTGAATAGGTTCTATGGAATAGTTTCAGTAATTTTCAAATAGCCTATTTTATCTTCCCTAGCCCTCCTAGGATTTGAAATATATATATACATATTTAAATTTTTATAATACGGGCATTTTCACCAGAATGAAAGGAATGAAGGAAGGAAGAAAGGGAGGGAGGGAGGGAGGTATAAAAACCTACCTACCTTTCTATCTATCTATCTGTCTGATGAATAGAGAAAAGGTTAAAGTTAGAAATAAAGAAATGCCCAACCACATACTTTGTCTTGGGATGGATGTGGTTTATGGAGGATGCTACAGAAGATGCCCGCAGGTTCATTTGCTTGGTACCCTGTCTATTCCATCCAAATCTGAGTCAAGGGAATAAGGTCGGAACTTGAGATGTCATAATTTAAAAAAAAAAAATGTAATGCCCACCACAGTAGCCCCTATCAATGGCTAGACTCTTGTTTTATTTTTATCTACCTGGCCCAGCTGAACTATTCCAGACCAGACCAGATTTTCATGCACAATATTTTATAACAGATTTTCAAATATGCTGAAAATTCAAAATAATTATACAGTGGATACCCATATACCCATCATCTAGATTCTTCAATTGTTATATTTTTCTCCATTTATGCTATGGACTGAATGTATGTATCCTCCCAAAATTCATATGTTGAAGCCCTAATCCCCGATGTGATGCTATTTGAATGTGAGATCTTTGGGAGATAATTAGATCATGAGGGTGGAGCCCTCATGAATGGGATTAGTGCCCTTATAAGAAGAGACATGAGAGATATGTTTTCTGTCTCCGCCATGTGAAGATACAGCAAGAAGATGTCTGTCTACAAACCAGGAAGAGGGTTCTCATCAGGAACCAAATCAGCTGATAACCTTAATCTTGAACTTCCCAGCCTCCAGAACTGTGAGAAGTAAATTTCTGTTGTCTAAGCCACCCAACCTATGGTATTTCTGTCATGGTAGCCTGAGCTAACAGCGTTTGCTTTTTCACATATCTATGCATCTATCTATCCATCAATCCATCACAGCTGTAGCCATCATTGTTCTTTACCCCTAAACATTTCAGCATGTGTTTCATTAACTAGAGTTCAATAATTTATGGCTCTTTTCTATTATAAGGTAAAATTTACATGCAGTGAAATGCACAAAGCCTAGTACAATTCAGTAAGTTTTAACAAATGCAAACATCCATTTAACCCACACCCCTATCAAAATATAGAATATGTCCATCACCCCAGAATATTCCCTCATGTTCATGCCCAGTCCATCTTGATACCAATACCAATCCTGAAGCAATCACTCCTCTTCTGCTTTTCTTCACTATATGTAAATAAGTTTTGCCTGTTTTAGAACTTCATATAAATGGAATTGTACAGTAGGTACTCAGTGTGATTTTGAGATTCCTCCATGTTGTTGAATGCCTCTGTTAATTTCGTTCCTTCTATATTGCTGAATAGTATTCCACTGTGGAAATATATCTTAATTTGAGGACATAAGGGCTCTTTGCAATTTTTCCATATTATGAGTAAAGCTGCTACAAACATTCTTGTTCCTGTTTTTTTTTTTTTTTTAACTTATGGGTAAATGCCTAAGAATGGAACTGCTGGATTTTCAGTGCATGTTTACCTATATAAGAAACTACCAAGCCTCTTCCCAAAGCTGTTATTCCATTTTACACAACCCCTAAGAATGTATTCTCCACAACCTCACCAATACTTGAGGGAATCTGTCTTTTTAGTTTTAACCATTCTGGGGTGGGGGGGCGGGGGGGCAGGGCAAGGTGTGGTAGAGACTCATCTCTAGGAATGCTCCCACCAGCTCCTGCCCATCGGAGCAAAACCTGCCTTTCACTGAGACTTCTCCCGCAAGGATTTGCCTCAGAAATATCGGGAGGGGAGCTTACATCTCATTGGTTTATTTCTTCTAAGACCCTAAAAGAGAAGAGGAACTCCATCTATTATTTGTCCACCTCTCCTCTATCTTGCTTAGAAAGAAAAGTTTAAAATACCAGAATAGTCATCTAGCTGGATCAAGTTGGCAAGTTCACAGTTATCTTTTGGTTCATGATATATTTTGATGCAAAAGATTCTCGCTTCTAAATCCCAGCCTTTGTCTCTTTCCATCAAGATTGAGCACCTTCAATATTCTAGAGAGGAGAAGTCCCCACTCCACAGGCTCAACATCTTTTCCTTTGGGCTTCCCTAAGAACCATTCTTCACATTATCATAGCCAGCCTGCAAGGCAAGATTGATGTCCCCTTTCTGCAGAGGAGGTCATCGCCTCTGAGCTGAGGGTCTCAAGCACAGGATTTGTAACCCTCACACACGTTTCTACCGGTGACTTTCCCCTGGCAGGCAGCTCCCTTGGGGTGCACTCTGACACAGGGCTCTGAGGCTCCGCCTGCCCTCCTTCCACCTTCACCAGGGAGATGAGTGCACTTCACCGTCTCCCTCCTCCACTCCCCACTCCAGGCCTATTCATCTTCCAGCTTGCATCCTCTCCCCTTCACACCCTCTTTCTTCCAATGCTGCTCAGTTACCTCATAAAACTATTGTTCCCTCATCCTTTCTCTCTCTCATTCTCTTCCATATGGGAAGTAAAATTGTATCCTAAGCCTTCCTGATGACTGCCAAAGTCCTGCTAGTGGTGTAAGGAAGTGAGACATAATGAAGGACCAATGTCGTCAACATCTCAAGCCCTTGAAAGTACCAAGAGGTCCCTTTCAGAATCTCCACAAAAGAACCTTCTACTTTCTCAACCCCTCCTAATTAAACTGGCTTTTCCTCAAGTACCAGCATTCTATGTAAACAAAAAACTTTTGTCTTCACTATTGGGTTTCTGCTTTAATTAATAGCATCACAGCAACACTGTCTTCTATTACTTTGGTCGCAAAGATACAGCATGTCAGTTACATTTGTCAGTTAAACTGTAGCACTATTCTATGAAAAATCATGTAAATGCCAAACTGACTTAAACTTCTGGAATGAAATCAGTTTCAAAATGAGGACTTGCCTTTTTTCCTACTCAGTTTTAAATATGTTATAAGTGTTTCCTCTTTGGCATATTTTCTTTTATATAGAAATGCATGAAGTTTCACGAGCACCATTCTCAACATCACAGCTTTATATGTAGTATCCCTACCTAGAAAGTATATATTATTATGATCCCATTTTACAGATGAGGAAACTGAGAGTCGAAAAAGTTTAGTAACTCACACTTAGTAAGTGACAAAGACCTTAGATTGGCACACTCCAGTTGATGCTTTCTTAGCCACCATGCTGTCCTTCTCCCCTGTATTGCCTGGGACGACCCAGCATGCAAATTAAAGCCTCCCAGCATGGACTGGAATAGGCCATGATTGTGTGATCCACCTCCGCATCATTCTCTGCAGCTGCACCATGTTCTTCCCTGAAAAATTTTCAGATCTCACCAAATCTCAGGAAGACAGGGAAAGAGATCAGAAAAGGCTCTGCAGGGAAAGCAGTAAATCCAGATCTTTAGTAAATCCAGAGTTTTTTGGGTTTTTTTTTAAAGCTGTATCTGGAAAAAAGAGTCTAGCCATACAATTAATAATCAACACCTATTATGGATTTTAAATAGCTCTTACCTGGTTCTGAGCGTCGATACAGAATATGGCCTATGCCTCTGGTCTCTTCTGTTCTCCAGAGTGCTGGGCTTTCCTTACTAACTTGCTCTAATGCCTTTAACACAGACTGACTAACAAGATACTATTGAACAGAGACATTGTGGGCGGCAGCACAGTTAAAGACTAAAAGGAGTGAGAGCCCAGATTTGGTTGTAGGAGCTGACCTTTTTCTACCAGCTCAGCTGGCTCTTCATCTGATGCTGACATGTGAGGCTGGAGTCCATTGCCTCTTGCAGCCTATCATGTTGTTACTGACTTCGTCCTTATTTCAGTAAGTTTTGGCTGCCTGTGGTGGACACCCTCACTTACACTCCACTCTACCCACTTCTATTTTACCTTCTTGGACTCAAAAGGCTGGAATTTCAACAGCATTTTCCAGACTCTCTTGCAGCTAGAATTCTAGATATAAATTAGATTCCTCAAATTAGATATGGTTGCATGAGAGCCAGAAGGCAGAAGTGAGGCAGAAACCATCTTCCCACCCTTTCTTAAGCTGTTTCTGCTGATAAGCAAGATCATTAAAGATGAGCTGATTTTTTAGCAGCATTATTCCAAGGTTCAATCTCCAGCTTCTTGGGTATTGAGAGGCAATTTGGCAGCAGCAGCTGCAGCATCTTTATTCTGGCTTCCTGAGCCCTGGACAGCAGCTGTGGGAGTATGTCTTGAGCTGCTCTTTCCAGGTGTGACCTCAGAAGCTGCCCTGGTGAGTCAGGCCTGGATTGCCCCACATCTTCCTGCTCCACCTCCTCCACCATCAACCACATAACCACTCACATTTCTTGAACGCTCACTATGTGTCAGGCACTGAATGTTCTACATAAATCATTTTATTTAAACCCCAAAACCACCCATGAGAAAGGTACTATTAATATTCCTTTGTTCCAGATGAGTCTGCTGAGATTCAGAAAAGAGAGGTAAATTGTATAGGATCAGAGCAAAGCTAGCAGGTAAATGAGTAGAGCTGGAATTAGATCCCAGAACTGCCTGGCTCCAAAGACTGAGCTCTGTCTCTTTAAACGTATTTGAGGACCTGGGACCTATTAGCAGATTTCAATTGTTCATACATGTTATGTTGCTGAAAAGACATCATTCTTTTTCCCCTTTAACGATCTACACGTAGAAGCCAGCCTATTTTGTATCAAGATGCATCCAGATATCGAAGAAGGCTTCAATCTAATTAAACAGAAAGGCATTTGAAAAAATCCAGAGGTATCACTTGGTAAAAACGTGTCTAAGTCACAACAAGATCATTTTTATTGTAAAAGTTAGAGAATTGAGATAAAAGCAGACACAGCCTTCTTCCTGCCTCTGGGAGGACCAGAGCTGGGGGTACAGGCATGAACTTACCAGGCACTCTGTTAACCGCGAGGTTTCGGAAATGGCTGCCTTTGATCATCTCCACGGACAATCGCCCCGTTGTGGCACTGTATGACAGCCCCACCAACAGCTCTGGCGCCCCTCCATGCGACAGCGACTGCGTGGATGAAGCACTGTCACTGTGAGAAACTGCAGATGGGCTGAGCGGAGACTCTCCACTCTGGAGGAGAAGAACAACAAAGGATCCATTGGCCCCACTGCACTCCTCTCCCTTACAGAAAGCCGATATTATGTTTGGTGAAACTGTGGCCCAGTCTCCACTGCTGCCAAAGATTACTAATGGCGCACTCGGTATGAATGATAATAGGGCCTGGGGAGCACAGTTTTGGATGGGATCCCCTGCATTATTAGCAGACATATTTGTTTCAAGGGCTGTCTCCATTCACTCTTTCCTCTCTAAAGACAAAACGGACAAAGATGTTATTACTAGTGTAAATCAAACCCTGGAAGATACATGGAGAGCTAACAGGACACTTAATATAGACCCAAATTTCTATGAGTCTATATTAGACCCATATGGAACCTGTCCACTCCAGGCATGACTTCTGCCTCTATTCTCTGCAGCCTCTTGAGGAATGTAGCAATACAGGAGGCATTTTGTCTTCACCAGAAAAGAAATGACCATTGGCCGTCTACCACCCCATAGAACATTTGGCCCCTGGTTCTGCTTTTTCAGGTTGTCAGGACTATGGCAGATGCTACATTTTTTCTTCCTAAGGAGATGAATTATATTGAATGTGAACACTTTTACAACTGTTTAGTGAGGAAGCTGACACATGGCTTGTGCATCTTAGAGACCCTGCAGGTACCAGGGGAGCCCAGGGGAGCCCACACTTTGTGTCATGTATTCATGCATGCGCTTCTCTAAAGCACCCACCTCTATGCACCAGACACATTGGGAGGAGGAAAGCAAAGTAGATCAGGACGTTGACTCTCGCTCAAGGAGCATGAGTGGGAGTGGACCCTGAGGGGCAGGCCAGCCAGCCTCCCAGACCCACAACTGCTCCAACCTTTCTTCTCAACATCTGCAATCATTTCCTAAAAGTTCTTGTCAGGAACCCCAATAAATAAATGCATTGAAAGAAATTAAATATTCTTCACATCTTAGGAAACTACCCTGTTTACCAAGCCACGGACATCCCTGTAGAGCCCATGGAGGCTTTCATGGAACACAATTTGTAAACTACAGGGCTAGGTGGTTTTGATAGATGCCTTGTAGCCCCTGCTGTCTGGATGGTGATAACCCAACAACGAAATATTTGCCCAGTTTGGGGTGAGGGCCACCCCCTCCCCTGGGCTTGTGCAGAAGTGTCCACTGTGGCACCTGTCACTGCACAGCTTGCCTCTCGCATCAAATTCTCAACCTTAGGGACTTCCCTGGTGGCGCAGTGCTTGAGGGTCCTCCTGCCAATGCAGGGGACGTGGGTTTGAGCCCTGGTCCGGGAGGATCCCACATGCCACGGAGCAACTGGGCCCGTGAGTCACAACTGCTGAGCCTGCGCTCTGGGCCCGCGAGCCGCAGCTGCTGAGCCCACGTGCCACGACTGCCGAGGTCCACGCGCCTGGAGCCCGTGCTCTGCAATGGGAGAGGCCACCGCAATGAGAGGTCTGCGCACCACAGCGAAGGGTAGCCCCCGCTCGCCGCAACTGGAGAAGGCCCACGCGCAGCAACGAAGACCCAATGCAGCCAAAAATAAATAAATAATTGAGGGAAATCTATAAAATACTTTAAAAATAGCAAAATGACAAACAAATCCAAAAAAAAAAATTCTCAACCGTAAAAATCCCTCAGTCCACAGGGCATAGCCCAGTGTGTAGCTCATAATCATGCTCAACAAATAACTGGTGAATGGGAGAATTTTTACCTTCAAGGTTCTTTCACGCTGGCTCATTTCCCCCACTCAACTCTGTGCCCCCAGCACAGGGCCCAGGGCCCGGCACAGAGAAACAGGGGTGTAATAATACCTATCCCTATGCTTTATGGTGCAGGATTCCTCTGACCTCCTGTGGCTTCTGTTTCCCAGGATTTCAGAAACACTCAACTCAGAGCTTAAGAAAAAAGAGGGATTTGAACAGAGATGAGACATGATCTGGCCTATGTTTTAAAAGGCTCCTTCTGGCCCCCGTGTTGGGAATAGTCTACAGAGGGCAAAGGTGGAAGCAGAGAGATGACTAGGAGGCCATTTCAGTAATCCAGTCGAGAGTCAGGCTCTGGTTAGATTTTCAAGATAGAGCCAGTAGGATTTCAGGTGGAAAGGAGAGAAGTCACAAGTGACTTTTAAGATTTTTGACCTGAGCAATTAAAGGCATGAGATTGCCTTTAACCGAGATGGGAAGACTGCAGGTAAAATAGATTTAGTGAGGCAAAAATCAGGATTTCGAGTCTGGAGATATGAGTTTTGAGACATCTATTAAAAATGTAAGTGGCTGGATGTCCCATGAGCGCACTCTGGACTTTCTGGCTCCTTTCCCCTTCCTCAGACAAGTCACGCTCCTTCCCACCGCCTGATGTCTGCGTATGCCAGCCCCTCTGTCTGGAGTCCTTGTCCTCCACATGGCACCCAGTCTGGCTCCCTCGATTCCTTGAGTTCTCTTGTATCACCACCTGAAAGATACTTTCTCTGACCTTCTAAAGCAGCAGTAGCCTCTGCCTCTCCCTCTTTGCCTACCCCAGTTTGTCTTTTGCCGCTCTCCTCCACCAGATTGTACGCTCCATGAGGGCATCACCTGTTTTGTTCTTTCCTGCACCCCCTCTACCTATACGGCACCTGACATATAATTGGTACTCAGCAAACATTTTGGGATGGATGACTGATTTGTCCAACAGCCCAAGATAGTTATCCGATCTTTTATGTGCTTTTTAAAAGGAGATCCTCACGCTGGATGACATATAACCCACGGGAAGAGAGGGTTACCCATCTTGTAGACATAAAAGCTGTGCTGTATTATTTTGAAACCTGAGGGACACAGAGGATGGGGCGTGTGGGAGAAGCCCAGTCATATAAATGGAAGGTCTTAGAAGTGGCTGGAGTTCAGGGCTTCCTATGCAGCCTATGCAGGCATACCTGTTAAGGACCTCACCTTGAAAGTCCCATCACCTCTGAGATGCATCATGATGCATGCTGGGGTCAGGGCAGGGGGATGGGTGGTAGGACCACTTATCAACTAACGAGAAGGCCAAAAAACCTCTCCCAGTTTCCCCGTTCCCTCCTTCACAATGCTGCTGTCATTTCCCAAAATGGAACACAGGGAACACATCCATCAGGTTATAGCGACTATGGGCACACACACAAAAAAAGAAAACCCATTGTACCGTGAAGTGCAAATCATGTCTCAGAAGGATGAGGAGAGCCAAATGGAAAATTAAATTAAGGTGTTTGAATTCACGGGCTGAATGTACTAAATCAAGGGCTGACAATTCCAGATCCTCAAACGTAGCGCATCATTAGCAGCACCATTTAACATACTCACACTGATATTACTTCTTGGCTCCAGAACCAGAGTCACTTTCATTTCCCCTTCTTGGTGCAGGTGGCTGAGATAGAAGAGCCTCTCGCCCATCATTCTCTCCCAGGTCATCTTGCGGGTGGCGTACAGGCGGAAGCGGACAGCACAAGCAGGCACATCTCTGGGCTCCAGCTTGGCGAAGGTGACTTTCTCCTTGAAGACGGGGTTGGGCCCTCTCTGTATGTTCGTCCTGCCCCTCTGTTTCTTACTGGGCAGCAGCACGACATGCACTTGCCAGGAGCTGATGCCACTTCGGTCCTTATCCGGGAGGCCCTGTGCTCTTACGATGGTCACTGTGAGCTTCTGGCTGGCAGCTCTATATTCAAAGATGACATCCAGGCCACCACATTTTGAGATGGGCTCCGGAACCCCAGGTGGCACTTGAAAATTGGTTCTGTCCTGTTCCTGTTGCAGACAGAGGGAAAGATTAGGAATGGAACAATGCCTAATACATCTTGGAAAGATGGTGCCCCTCTGTGCTCCTTCAGAACCTCATTCTTTTGGACTGTTACCATATATCCCTACACATTAGAAAGGTCTGTTTCCTGGTCTCTCTCTCCACTGGACTGTGAATTCTTTGAGGGTACAGCACTGGGCACATGGTAAGCCTTCATGAATGCTTTTGGAATGAATGAACAAAGCTTTTATATTTTGCAAAGTGCTTTCCTCTACACTGCCTCTCAAAAAAGCACAACTGACCACTATCATTGAAACCAACTGAGATACTAAGTCTAAAACTAGTCAATTATGCAACTGCCAAAAGGTAACTTCCTCAAGTCCCCAGGAGAAATGGTTCAGCCTGGGCCTGTGCTCTCTGAGCCAGGACATTCTGCAGATAAGGATCCTAATGGGGGTCACAGACAGGTGATCCTTCAGTAGATTTTCAATCTACGTGGCAGAAAATGTTCAGGGCAGAGCTTCTCAAACATTCGAGTGGACTTGAATCATCTGGGAATTCTGATTCAGTAGGACTGGGGTCAGGCCTGAGATTCTGCATTTCTCAGGCCACAAGGATGTCTCAGCTGGACTCAAATCACTCTTGGAGTAGCAAGTGTTTAGGAAGGTATCCTAAACCCTGGAGACAGAACACCTGGGTTGAAATCATAACTCTACCATTGACTAGCTTTTTGGCCATGGCCAAACAGGCCAGTCTCTCTGTACTCCAGCTGAAAAATGAGCATCAAGGTACCTGCTTGATAGAGTGTTGTTGTGAGGTTTTAATAGATGTGGGAAAATACCCGGCTCAGACCAGCCTCCATAGATATCTATTCCCATCACTGGACTGATGCTACTTATTTTCAAACACGGCCCCTCATTATGAAATACACTTTTAGACAGCAGTTCACCTCAGCCAGTCAGATCCAGTGACCTCCCTGAGAAAACTGAGCTGAACTACATTTACTTTACTATAATGAACCACCCTCTAACAAACTATTACTAATGTCAACATAATTTGATTTTTTCCTCTGAAGGCATGATTCTTACTCATAACTTCTTACTGTAAATCAGAAGCAGTTCTTCTTTATGTAATTGAACACCAACTTTGCTAATTCAAAGAACTCTTTATTTTTATAAATATAATGATACACTTCAAAAATTCATGTTCATCAATGAAACTTTCCCACAGATCTAGGTGAAAGTACGAGGTTCTGGAATGAGACATGCTTAGGAATCCCAGGTCTATCACTTACAACCTTTAGGACATTGGGCAAATTATTTAATCCTTCTCACTTTCTGTTTTCCTCAACAGCAAAAGGGGGATGATACCTACTTTATAAGGTTGTTGTGAAAATTGAAGGACTTGACACATAGTAGACATCTAATAATTGCCCTCTCTCTTAAGATTCACATTAGTCTACCAAGAAAATTTAGGCTTCTTGCAAAATAAGGGAAGCTTTTTACATCCTTTCCTCTGAGCATGCATTCATGTGTGAGTGTTTCTATTCAGAGGTACCTAGTTTCAAGTGATAAAAGTGGTTGCTATAGAGACTTCTGAATACAACTGACTAGTGTAGATATAATATTAGAAGCAAGTCTCCAAGGAGTTAGGCCAAATCAAAAATCAAGTCACAGTCTTCCGTTAAAACTCCCATCTATTTTAGCCTACCTTTGGTCATCTCTATATTGCTTGCTGGACCATAAGTAATAAAAGCTAACATCCACTAAGCCCTCCCTTATGCCAGGTACCACACTAAACCCTTTATGGACAGTAAAAGCCCACTCTTATGCACTTCAGAACTTCTTGGCCTCCCCTCCTGTTCCATTTTCCCCTACAGGCTGTCTGGGCTCTAAGTGGCTTCTGCCTGGCACAATCCAACAAAGTCTTGCCTCCCTCCCATGCAAGGTAACTCTCAGCTCCCACCACAGGCCTCTCCTTTGATGTCAAGGCTTGGAAATTTACAGAATCCTGCTTGGCACTCATGTATATGAAGTCCAGAGTCGGGGGGCAGGGTGGGTGGTGTTAATGCCCCATGCAATAAATTTTTCTCCCCTTGGACAGATGTCCTGAGACTAGTTTATACAGCTTCTTAGGGTATGGTTCCACAAGAGCAAGCCATGAGTCAAAATTAGTGGTAGCCAACTCCATTACACATTCTCATACTGGCTCTCCCTTCCCTGCCTCACTCTCCTCGTCCCTCACTCTTGTCGCCTGGAATTGCATGTCCTAACAAAGTAGGCTCTGCTTTTGGGAAATCCAGCTAAGAAACATTATCTTTTTAGACATTCATATTAACCTAATGAGGTAGGTATTTCAATATCTTCCTTTTATGGGAGAGGAAACTAAGGCTTAGAATGGCTAAATAACTTAACTCCTTGCCCCCAATATCATATGCCCAGCCAGAATTACCCAGGATTTGCCAGTATTAATGCCCAAAGTCCCAAGCCTTACGGGGAACCATGATGTCTACCTTCTTCCCCCACAAATCTTTCACCCTAGCTATTTATAAGTATAGTAAGTGTGTGAGATGAAGAGGGAATAAGATGGGAGATGGGAGTTGGAAACACACACTACTTTGAATTTCATATCCTTTTAGGCCCCTGCTCTTGATATTAACTAACAGTCCCTAGTTTTGTCATCAACTTCAATGCCAAGGTTAAAATATCCTAGTTAATGAGTATCTTCCCACTTATCTATCAGGCTCTCTGTTCAGATAAATGCTCACTCCACCTGCAGGTTTGTGGTGAAGTCCTGCGGAAAGGGTCTGAAATAACTGTCCTACGAAACTTGAATCAGACACAGCTCCAGGCAGTGGCCAGGCTCTGGATGGGGACAATCCAAGTTGTGGTCCATGAAAACTGGGCTTTGTGGTCCCTTCCTGGGCTGATCTGAGACCAAGATTTGTGAAGGCTGATATTTTTATAGCAATTAATTATTTCAACACACTCTACCTATCACCAGGCAACTAAAGGCGCTCCTCCTGTGGGTACTGTTAATACCACTAATCCATCTGACCTTCCTGCAAGACAAAAATCTCTTCATTTTTATCCCCATTTGGCAGATTTTAATTAACTTCTCAAGGCCAATCAGTTAATCAGTGGAAAGCGGAGATGAAAAGTGGGACAGCTGCCTCTCTGTGCACTCAAAATCACCAGCCACCCTCCCATCGTCTTCCCTGCCAAGCCTTAGGTCTGCAGGAAAAAGTCGACAGCCTTTTCCAGCAGAGAAGAGCAGTGCTTGCAAACCCATCAGCCTAACAGGTAGTCACACTGCATGACCAGTTCCCTTCTGAGGCAAAATAAATGATTCCTTTAGCTCTCGTATCCTGGGTTTTTCTTTAAGATGGGAATACTTGTGCCACATTGTCAAAACCCAAGAAGATATAAAGATTTTCTATCAAACTGAAAGGCTTTCTGTTTTAGCAAGATAGTGTTGATGTCATCTGTGTGGCCCAAAGTAAACAGACCCACAGTGTGTTCCCGATGCCAGATACACAGGGGAAGACAGGCTTCTTAATACAGCTAAGAGGCAAATAAATCAATTCTTAAAAGGCGAGCTAAGCCTGCAAAGCAGGCATTTACGGGAACTGCCTCCGAGCTGCATCTGAGGTTCTACTGTAGGAGCACCAAATTACAGTTTTTGTCTCAAAATAGATAGGAGGTTGAATGGAGCACACAGAGATGTCTGGGTATTTTTGGAGTCTGAGAACATTTAGTGCCCTCAACACCAAATCTTCTACTAAAGCTCCACGAGGCAGGCAAATGGGAGGTTACCTGGAGAAAGCAATTCCAAGGCTAATGGCACAGTTATCAAGGGGAGAGACTGTCAATAGGCAGGTAAACAGTTCTGTTTTGCTTTTGTGGCGAGAGAGCCAAAAAGAATAGTATTTTTAAACATTAAATGTTAGTGTGTGGGATGTGATATGACTCTTGGCAGTAAACTGGTAGGGAGGCACAATTTTTTTTACAAAACGTATAAGGTTGATAGCTTTGAGGGTCTCTGTATGAAGGTTTGCTTTTAACCGGCCACAAACCACGTATCTGTGTCGCCATCTCTGGTCCTCAGCAGTAACACGACACCCAGGCGCACATGCACCTGTGCCATCTCCTTAGGCTCTCTCTACATGCCCCAGTGCCTCAGCAGTCAGGCTGTGAAACATAACTATCTGTGATTATTTTTCTTCTCCCTGATTTGGAGAAGCATTTGAGCATTTGGTGTTTATGACAGTCCAGGTCCTAATAAGAGATTCATCCTGTTTATTTTCTCAGTCAGACTGATGCTAACAAAATCCATCCACCCTTCTCCTTCCTCTATTCGCACAAATTAAAGTTTCATATAGTTACATGACTTATTTCATCAAAATTAATTTCAAAGTAGGTATTAGACACCATTATTTAATATCTCTTCATGTCATAGAATCATAATCAGAGGGGTCTAGCTAATAAAGAATAACCATAAGTGCCTGTAAGATAAAACAATGTTTGTAAATTCTTATCACGGTGCCTGACACATAGTAATTGCTCAAAAATGGTAGTTTCTATCATCATCACCTCCAGTCATACTTCTGGATGTTTAGGCATATTCGGGAGTAAGTTTCAATTGAAAAAGAAATTTAGACGACGCATCTTTTATCAGAGATTTATCCAAAAAGCAAAGTCAATGGCCAGAGGGTCATGATAGACTAATGCCATCACCTAGATCTTCAAATCAGTTCGGAGCTAACAAATATGCTCATATTGCAAGATCTTCCTCATAATATCTTATATAATTTCATTTGCAGGGGCATTGTATTTTAGTTTCATTTTCAAATAATTCTCACATTCAAAGAATCATAACTCAAGATTTGGTGTAAATAAAAATAAACTCCATTTAATTGAAACCATGAAGGAAATAATCCAGTCTCCCTAAAGAACTAAAAACCCGTTATATAAAAAAAGAAGCCTGATTGTTGCTGGGTTCATTCTGCCACCATGCTTCTTTTTATTTTTCCATTTTGATAGATTCCACTTATATATGATTCTTTTATTGGCACACATAAGGGCTGGACCTTGGTCATCTGAACAAAAACTATATTTCCATTAAAGGCTCTTAAGGTGTTTGTTCTTCAAAGCAATGCTTCCTTCTTGGAGAAATTTTTTCTTGAGGGATGGAGGAGGCGAGAAAGAAGGGGAAGGAAGGAAAAGGGAGAAGGGAGAGGGGAGGGGAAGGAGAACGACCAACCAGAGAGCACACAATACTCAAGAAAGAAAAAAATGGAAAACAAACAACTTGCCTCTGGACTCCAGACGGAGGAGCTGCCAGCGGCATAGGAATCTTCAAATCTCCGGTTATTAAAAGCTGTCTCCATCTCCAAGCTGCCCTGTGTGCAATGTCGGCTGAGGCTACGGACCGCGATGGTCTCTTGGGGAGATGTGCCATGGTGCCTGGTGTCTCCCACCTCACAGGGGGACTGTGAGAGGGCAGAGATGGGGTCATCTTCACCATAAGGCAGATTCTCAGAATAAGTCAGTTGGCTGGCTCCATCCAAACCTAAATTTGCAAAAAGGAAACTCTTTCAAATATATTATCATGTTTCACCTTTTTATCTAGAGAAAATGAGCGGTACCAATGACACCAATCAAGTCTGCAAAAACAAACTCACTAAACAACACCTGCAGAAACATACTTTCATCTATATGGTAGATAAATTTGGTCCATAAAATCGAAACCCATTAGTTCATTATGTCAGGTACAAGAAGGTTTAATGCTTTACAATAATATGAGTATAAAGGATGAGTATTATGTGGATAAAATAAACACATTAGCATTTGGTTGGAGCTAATGACCACAAGGCCTTCGGGATGAATCTAGAAAGCAAGAATAGTAATCAGCTATAGAGATCATATGCTTTCCTGGCTTTACCATTCTTCCGTCTCTCTTCCACGTTCACCATATCACCCTCTGCTCAAAAGGCTTCAGTGGTTCTCTCAAGCAAAAAGTTCTCCACTTAATCCATGGAAAGAACACTGGACTTGGATTCATATGATCTGAGTTTAAATCCTAGCTCTGCATTAAGAACTTGAACAACATTGGAACTGCCTTAACCTTTGTTTTCTTATCTATAAAATGATGATAAAAGCCATCAGAGAGTCATTGTGAACACATGAAATAATATCTTCCTGGCAACCACCAGCCCTCCCATAAATATTAGCCTTGCTTACCTGTCTGGCCTCAACCAACCCAGCAAATCCCATTTGCTACCACCTCCCAACTCACAGACACCTGTGGTCTCACAGGTCCATGAAAATGTTAGTTGTGTATTTTGGTTCACAGCGGTCCTCAAGCCCTCCCTCTTGCCCTTTCCTTCCTATCCATCCAAAGCCCCGACAACTCCTGAATCTTCCCTGACTCCTTCAGGCTCAGTGTCTTTCTCAGGCTTCGTGTCATCCTATTCTCTCTCTGTTCATCCCCTTCCTCTTCCTCAGTGTCCAGGTTACCCTCAGATAATAAGGAAACACTGACAGGGTCTCCCTAAGCAACAGCTTTCACCCTAACTTGCTTCCACGTCCAGAAAGTAGCCAAGGATGTCTTATCTCTTGGGCCTCTACTCTTCTCCAGTGGGCACCATCCCAGGATGATAGAAAATTAGAGATATAGACAGGATTAGTGAGGATGACAAAGTATATACGGTAAATTCAGCTCTTATTTACACACTGTATGATAGCAATTGCTCCCATAGTTGGTCTTAAAATCTGAGCTAAAACATAACATCCTTGAAGGTGCTAAGCCACATCTATATACTGCATAGTCTTTATCCACCAGTGGGTTTTACTAAATCTCAAATAACTTTAAAGGCTAGGCAGATAAAAAATATTTGAAACAGCCAGGTGTGCAGCAACATGGAGTGGTGGTGACAGTGGTTTAGCAGACAATATATGACCCACCGACAATAAACACCCAAATTTTAAAATACATTATCACCCTATGCAGACCATATAAAAACATCTTTGGGAAGACTTGGTTTTCAGGGCACAACTTCAGACTCCTGATTTGGGATTTTGCCCAACCTTGGCAAGCCACTGAGATGTTCCCCGTCTGCGCTGTTATTCTTAATAATTCACTTCAGGCCTCTTGGAAGCTCTGTCATAGGGCACCTAACATCTTTACATTCACATTTTCCATTATTTGGCAAACACCCTTAAAAAAGGCCACAGAAAACGACAGAACAAGGGATATTCCATATGCAAAAACCCCATAACACAAAGCAGAATTTTCTTCTCAGGCTCTAATTAGCCCATCCATTCCTCACATACACGAACACTAAAATGTCCTATTAAACAGTGGGTCATCCATCAATGTGTGTAGCACCCAGCAGGATCTCAGCACAAAATCTAACTTTGCCAAGAAATTACCCCCATAAAATTGTCTCATGACTTCAACTCCTACGGTGATAATACTTAGATCAGTAATAATGGAATTTTCAAAAGCTACATTAAAGCCTTGAAAAGCTATTCATAACTGAAAAACATAAGAACTATATTAATGTAACAAACCATTTTCCTTGACAGACAAGCAAGGAATGAATTAGAAAGGCAAATCTGGGGGACAAGTCAAGTTGCAAGGAGGGGGAAGGGGAAAGGTGATTCACAGTTACATAAAGCAGTCTTCCTGTGCTTTAAGTTAAAGAAGGTCATGTCACCTTAAACACATACGGAAAAGTAATTGCCTGTTGTCGAGAAATGTATCCTGGCTTCTTAGAAATTATAGGGCATAATTATGTCACATCAACCATATTTATTTTAGCAGAGGAACTTTTTTAGTTCATATCCCATTTTGATGGAGTGTAAACCTATTATCCAATTACTTTCTTTCTACTCCCAGACCCCTCCCTCCGTCACCCATATATCAATACTTTAGCTAACCATCTGTGATGGTCAGTTTTATGTGTCAACTTGGCTATAGGCCTCAATTATTCAATCAAACAGTAATTTAGGAGTTACTGTGAAGGCATGCTGTAGGTGTAATTAAAGCCCTTAAGCAACTGACTTTCAGTAGAGGGGATTATACTACATAATCAGTCCATTGAAAGGCCTTAAGAGGAGAACTGAGGCATCCCTGGAGGAGAAGCAATTTCATCTATGGACTGAAGCTTCAGCTCCTTCCTGAGAGTTTCAGTCTATCCTTCCCAGCAGCCTGTCCTGTGGATTTCAGAGCTGTGTATTCCAGTGGCCTACACAGCCCCTACAATCGCATAAGTCACTTCTCTGCAATAAATCTCTTGAAATATATATATATATCACCCTGAAATCCCCTTCATATCTGATTGATACAATCTTGCTTGATACACCATAAAATCTTGCTTGATACACCATCCTAAACAAAAGTGAGCACAGACTCTGGGGATAATGGACCTGTTTTAAATGACACCAGGAAGGTAATGACTAGCTTCTATGAAACACCCTAAGAACTAAATATTTCACAAGCAAAAATAAGGCTTTGCTCAAAACAAACAAACAAAAAGCCCAATAAGTGGGCTATTATTCTGCAGCCCACCTTTCGTGCATAAAGACCTCATGCACAACTTCTGATTCAGATCACTTGGCTCAAACCCTCTTTGACATGATCAGGAATACAGGGACAATTAATGCACAATAACACTAAATCAGATATGTGAGACAGGAGAGAAGTTGCCTGGAATATGAAGATTTTTTACATGGGTTTGGACCTTGAATTTCACTGGTCCAACATTTTGAATGCATTTTTTAAGTGAAAGAATTGTCTACAATTAAATTTGATCTTAGAAAATTGTATTTAAGGTAGAGGGAAAAATAGCTAAATAGATAGAGAATAGGCACCAGAAAACAAATCCTCTCTGGGGTTCATGCTTAATCTTTTCCTTATTCTTTACTGCTGATGCAAATTCATTGATCTAAAGATGAACAAAAAAAAAAAAGGACACTGAAAAAAAAATCATGCAATAAAAATTACATTAACATTTCCATGGCATTTGATAACCTAAAATTTAGCACACAGTTAATCATTCCTATGAAAATCCTGATGATTTTCTTCAAAATCTACAGGTAATTCATTTAATGTAGTGGACTTTTTCCTCCGTCCGATAGAGAAAAATTTAGCCTTTCTATCACCATCTGTCAAAAAATTCAGAACTGCACCAGTAATGACAAAAGTTGTTGCTAATTCCAGGAAGGGTGAGGGCTAGAGTGTTTGTCAGAACTCTCAGAACAGCAGCCATTTGTATAAATCAAAATCTAGACACTTGGGCTTCTGGGAAATGGGGCCATTAGCTTTAGAATTAAACAAGCTACTCGTAGGGGATCAACTGCTATTAACTTTCATTAGCTAACATTTGCCCTCTCAGTGGAGAGAGAGGAATGCTGTGGTGTAACAGCAGAGAAAGAGAAAACAGGAGAGGGGGTGAGGAGATGACAGAGGGCCATTAGCTACTGCTACTATGCTTTGGTTACATCGGGAGTTTATCTCCTGGCTTACCTGGGGCTAAAAAGAAGAGCAATAAAATGTTACGTCGCCCATGCCAATAAGTAAAATTACATGATGGTCAGCAAATTATTATATTCCTGCTGAAAAATAGGGTCCTTTTTGTTAATTTTCCTTTTTTTCCCCTTTGTTCTTTTTCTGCCTGCCTCATCCACATCACCAAATCAGAAATTTCTTCTCTGTTATCTCCTCTCAATTCTGCGCTCTCCTTTTTGTCTTTCTACTACTAAGTGTTAAAAAACAAGGAAGATCAACTATGCCCCCATTGGTTGGATGGACCACAGGCCCAATGGAAAGAAGGAGAAGATTAGAGAACCCAGGTCATTTAGACCAGGTCACTACAGTGGACAGTATGACATTTTCTCTGGCTTTTTACCAAATACACTTCACAGACCCTTCCCTGTTCCAATGTCCTGTGCCTATTCAGGGTTCTGGACATAAAGGAGTTGGAGAGATGCCTGACCTTCGCTGGGGAAAGCACTAAGAAATATCATACTGTTCTTTTCCTAGGTTCTTCCATGTGCACGGTGGGGAGGGAGAAGGACCCTTGACAAGGGCTACCCGCAGTCACAGGCTGTGCTCACCCTACCTCTGAGTGGCCTCCTCTCCCTTTGTGAAAGGTAAACTTACGATGAAGATGGAGGCTGACGTAAAACCTGCTCTGACCCATGAATTCTCACACGGGCTGGGGTCCAGAAACTACAGGGAATGAGGGAGGGTGTGCCGGGCATGTGTTGTGTTTGGTTTTTTTTTAATATTTATTTATTATTTTTAACATCTTTATTGGAGTATAATTGCTTTACAATGGTGTGTTAGTTTCTGCTTTCTAACAAAGTGAATCAGTTATACATATACATATGTTCCCATATCTCTTCCCTCTTGCGTCTCCCTCCCTCCCACCCTCCCTATCCCACCCCATGTGTTGTTTGAAAAAGGTTATTTAATATTATTATAACACATATTTTTATTTGGAAGATAAAACACACCTACTGTTTTAATATTACAAACTATTGAAAGTAAGGCTTCAAAAATCTGAGGTTACATAGATATATGGAAAATAGACTCTACGTTTCTAAATGGGAGGAAAGGCACAGAAGTGCAATGTCAGCAGTCAGCTATGTAAGATTTCTGTCCTTGTCAGAAGGGAACAAGATTTTATAAAGCTTGGTGAATACCGTTATAGTCATTAGTGTTCAAAATGTACAAAGCGGTAACCTACGAGAAAGGAAGGGATCCCACAAGTGGGGGTCAAGACTTTGGCACTTCTGATCCTTTCTCTCTGCATGAGACTGCTCGTGAGGTTTGAAGCAGCCCTTCTGCCCTGTCCCAGCCTCCGGGTCCTGCCCTATTTTTCTTTTTCCTCTCTGGACTCTTAGATGCAAGTGCAGTGACTCAAAAACATTCTTACCATTAGACATCCCTGGTCTAGATAAAGGAAAGGTTTGATGCAAAGAATACCTGCACAGGCAGACACTTCTGTGCTGGCCTCTTCGTGGGTGGAAAGCCAGCGGCTGGGTTTTGGTTTACGCTCCAGTCCTGTCTGCTTTCCTCTCTGAGATGCTCCTGAGCAATAACTCTGGGACCGGGACACAGAAATCTCAAACTGCTTGATAACCTCCTCATCGCTGTCAGAAGATGTGGGCAGCTCCTCATCATCTCCAAAGTTGTTAACTGGAAGCAAACAAGAGCAATGAGTCTTCTACGGGGCCCATGAGAAAACAGAGATAGATAATCCGGAGAAATAGAAGAACATGGCCAATCAGTCTGGATCAAAGCAGACTGAACCTGGGTAGAGAGAATTCAAAGCACTTTTGAAACACAAATGTGAGTCCACTGGAATGAAACAGGAAAAGCAAGCTCAGGAGGGTAATTAGAAGTACACGGCTAGAACCAAGAGAAACCACTGGGACACCCCTAACTAACATAATGAGCCCTCTTGTTGAGCTGGGCATCCTGCTGATTTGTTATGTTGCTGGCATGTGCTCATGACTGTGAACAGGACAGCAATCTGCACATGTGCCTTATGTGTAGTTCTAGTCAATGATGACGGAAAATACTCTCTTCGCCTCATCTCAGTTATTAAAACATACAGACCCAAGCCCCAGTTCAGAGAAGAGATATTAACAACTGAGATCTTCCCAAAACTTCCAGTTTTGACAAGTGACACCACATTGTATGGGTTTAAAAAATTAATACATAACTAGTTTATACTAGAAATGCCTTTCTCAGCACCAATGACTCAACCCAAACACCCTTTAAATTATTCGTACCACTTTTCCCACCCCAGCACACTGCTCCGTCCTCTTTGTTTCTCCAGCAGGCCGTGATCATGATCATTTGTGCCCTTGCCTGTGTTGTTCTTTCCACCTGAAACCCTCCCTCCCGCAGGTGTTTACCTGGCTGGCCCCTCTCACCACTGAGGTCTCAGCTTGACTGTCACTTCATCCTAAACACTTCTCTGATCATCCTCCTACCTTAAGCAGCTCTGTTCCCAGTACTTACCACCTTTCTTTCTTTCTTTCTTCTCCCCCACAACTTCCATGAAAATAAAGACATCACCTGTTTTGTTAACTGATGTCTCTGTAGTATGTAAAACAATGCCTGCTGCACAGTAAGTACTTAATAAACACTTGTTAAATGTTGAATAGATTGGTGAATAGCCAGTATTTTCTCCCAAAAGCCTGAGCGCTGCACCCCCCCCAACCCCAGCAACACTCACACATGGTTTCCTGTGCCTGGAATATGCTTTTCCAGCCCCGTCTAGACTAGTCAAGAATCTAGCTCACCATTCAGGTCTCAGCATAGACATCATTTCTTCCAGAGAGTCCTTCCTTGACCCCTTAAATCAAGTTTAGGGATTTAAGGCTCCTTCCACATGCTGTAAAATCACTCTCTGTCCTGCCCTGTCAGTGCTCCCTCCAGCTCTGTGGCAGAATTACCTATTTAACTGCCGACCATTCCACCTAACCTGTACACATCCTGAAGGTAAGGGGCACATCAGACTGCCCACCTTTGCATCCCTCCAGGCACTATCTCTGTGCCAGATGCGTGGCAGGCTACTCTGTAAACATTTGCTGAATGCGATTTGGAAACGATAAATAATGGGGAATTATTTTTTAAAGATTTCCTCTTTCCATCCAAAAGTCACACAGTGGTTCCTGGGAAGGATATGGTTGTTGATTCACAGATGGGTCCTGAAGATCACTTCTGAATCAGAGGCTAAGAAGAAATTAAAAAGCAATATTTTAAGTGAGAGAAAATACTTTAAACACCAGCCTGGCCAAAACATTTATTCTCTGGCTTAAGAGTTGATTTTCCTGAGGCTCTTTGGAAATTAGTAATTATAATGGACTGAATGCTTTTCACGTGCCAGGGGCTGTCCTAAGCGCCTTATACATATCTCACACAAAACCCCTATTACTGTTCCCATTTTCCAAGTACGAAAATTGAGGCAGAGAAAAGTCTACAACTGGCTGAAGATCATACTGCCAGGAAGGGGAAGAATCAAGATTTGAATCAAGTCAGCCTGTCTCTAGAGACCACGTTTCTAATCACTGTGCTAGAGAATGGGAGAGAGATGGCAGAAAGAACTCTTATTCTCTGTGCTCACATTAGCTAGCTGAGTCTATGTGGCCAAGTCTCTTAACCTCTCTGACCCTGTTTCTTCATTTGCGGAAGAAATATCTTCACTTTTAACGTCTGGATAATTTCCCAGGTCTTTTCTAGATCTAAATTCTCCGACTCCAAACTTTCTACCTGACAGGCACCAACATTCAATCTGTTTCTCTCTTTTATGGAGCAGCTGATCCATGAACATAAGAGCATAATATTGTTTCCAGCTCACCCAGTTCTATGGTTGGCTGTGACCAGCCCCACGGTAGGACCTGAAAAGCTAAGTGTTAGAAAAGATTCCATTGCCGTCTCAACAGAACACCATTACAATGGACAGTCTCCTCGCGTCTCAGCGTGCTGGGCATAGGCTCTGGCATGCGATGGGCCATCACGTATGGAAGATACCCAGAGACGAACAGGACCAAAACTAAACTCTCTCCATCTTTAGAGTATAGGACCAGCTAAGCACCTGGGAGGTAGTCAGGGAGATACATGAATTGGTGAAGTGGCTGGATTAGACATCCATTGGCACTTTTTCCAACTCTGATATTCCATTCCATTTGTATTACTAGGCCCGTTTTAAAAAATGTAGATAGTCAAAAGTCATCAATTTTAAATTAAGTGAGTTAGTCCATGGGTATTTCCTCATGTATAAAATCAGGAACTAGAATTCATTAATTTACCAGTATGTGGTCCTTGATGTTTTTTCAGGGAGTCACTGATCATCCACAGAGCACAGATTCTCCTCATTCGATATAAGAATCATAACAGTAATTATAATGCTTCCCATTTACTAAACATATACTATATGCCAGGCACCTTCTGGGGACTTTGCATATATTATCCCATTTAATCATCACAGCAACACCATGAAGTAGGGATGATTATTATTATTCCCATTTTAGAGACAGGAAACGGAGGCATAGAGAGGTTAAGTGACTTGCCCTAGGCAACAAAGTTAGCAAAGTAACAAAGCTGGGACTTGAACACAGAACCTCTGTTCTTAGTCACCGCACGTATCATCAAACATCATTGTATCAGGACACTAGAGCCATATCTAGCTTACTTTTCAGAGTGAGGTGAGAGAGGGTTCTGCCATTTCCACCCTGAAATCTGCCAGGAGGTTGCTTCCATTGTGAGAAGAGAAGAGCAGTGGGAAGAAGAG
The DNA here is from genome assembly GCF_009873245.2 of Balaenoptera musculus. Taxonomy (NCBI): domain Eukaryota; kingdom Metazoa; phylum Chordata; class Mammalia; order Artiodactyla; family Balaenopteridae; genus Balaenoptera; species Balaenoptera musculus. Next base: position 136,627,426 of record NC_045786.1, on the reverse strand, counting down.
TCAGTCCATATGAGAGTGAACACGCTCAGGCTGCAGTATAACTGGCCCATTGCTCCTCGTGGGATTATAAATGCAACTGCACATGCTATGCTAAGCCTCAGTCCCCAAGGATCTCAGGGAATTCTCTGTTTAAAAAGGAAATCTACCATGTACAATGCTTGGTGTCAGTCTATTTATCTCTTGTAAAAATAAAATACAGTGTGTGTGTGTGAAAAAAAAAAAAAGAACAATAAAAAGGAAACCTACCATCTCTCCTAAAAACCACTGAGCAGCAACAGAAATCAATAGTGGTGCTATTATAACAATAAAAGCAATCCCATATAAAGCATTTATCATGTTCCAGGCACTGTTATAGAATCTTACATATGATAACTCATTTACTCCTTACAATAACCCAGTGAAGTCAATACTTTATTATCCCCATTCTGTGGATGGGGAAACCGAGGCACCATGAGGTTAGTAATTTGCCACAGTCATAACAGTTAATAAATAGTGGAACCAAGATTCAAACCCAGGTGGTCTTGCTCCAAAGTCAATATTATTAATGACTACATTATGCTCCCTCTACCATCTGCTTCTTCAAGGAAAAAAATCCAGGTTAAAATCTATACAACTGTGTTTGGTCACTAAGACGATAAAATCACATAAGTTGGGCTAGAAAGGATTTTCATGAGCATCTATCTGTTCCCTCATTTTCACGAAAAGAAACCAAAGCCCAAAGAGGCAAACTGATTTGCCCATGGTTATACCAAGCCAGGACCAAACGGAGGTCTCCAGGTTTCCAGGCCAATGGTTTCACCACATTATTTTCCAACCTCTCTCACTGGTCGGTTATTTTCTCAAATTTAAATTTTGACTCTTACCTTTTTGAAAGATCCCAGCTGCTACTTGCCTTGTAAGAGTCTGTGTCAACAACTAAATAGCTGATCTGGATTTCATTCAATGTAAATCTTTGAAAATCACAAAGTCTCATCTAAGTTGTAGCACTTATTTCAGACATAAGATAGTTACTTTACATATGATAGTTACTTTCTGAAACACTGTATAAATACCAAGTTCAAACCCCTTTCAAGATATGCACTTGGGAAAGAGCATGATGGAAATTTGTAATAAAATCTTCACCTCTTTATCTAATTAGCTTGCTAAAACAACAGAGAAAAAGTTGCACAAATGCCATGGATGTGAATACATCTTGAAGTTGAGATTGTCCATTTCACTCAGTCACAGAATGCAGGAGATCTTAGACACACCCTCAGTATCTACCACCAAAGAGAAGTCAGACTCTTCTACAATCTTTCTGATGCATGACCACCCAGCTCCACCCCTCTGTTCAGACACTACTGAGTTGCCACTGTGGGCTTCTTGCACTGGCAGGAAGTTCATGACTTTGACAGAAAAGGAGAGTTATCTGTAGACCCAACAATATCGAGTCTCTACAGCAGTGCCATCGGAATATGCCTCCCTCTGATTTTTAGTGAATTTTTTTTTTCTGGTAAAGAGGGGCAGAGGAAATGCCATCTTCATCTTCCACAATTAAGAGACAGGAAGGCGGGGCCCCAGTGCCACAGAAACTGCCTGTCAGTCTAACATCAGTGAAGGCTAGGGTGGTTAAGAGTGCAGAATCTGGGGCTTCCCTGGTGGCGCAGTGGTTGAGAATCTGCCTGCCAATGCAGGGGACACAGGTTCGAGCCCTGGTCTGGGAAGATCCCACATGCCGCGGAGCGACTAGGCCCATGAGCCACAACTACTGAGCCTGCGCGTCTGGAGCCTGTGCTCCACAACAAGAGAGGCCACGATAGTGAGAGGCCCGCGCACCGCGATGAACAGTGGCCCGCACTTGCCGCAACTAGAGAAAGCCCTCGCACAGAAACGAAGACCCAACACAGCCATAAATAAATAAATAAATTAAAAAAAAAAAAAAAAGAGTGCAGAATCTGGAGTCAAGCTACCTCAGTTTGAATCTGGGATCTTCCATTTGCTGGTCTGAGATCTAAGCAAGTTCCTTAATCTTTCTGAACTTCAGGGTCCTTATTTTGATATTCCTTATTTCCTAAAGTTGTTGAGAGAACTAAATGGGATAAACCACGTAAAGGTACTTAGCATATGCCTGACATATGATATGCTAAAAATGTTAACGATTATTATTACTCCTCATCATGGCAGTGCCCTATGGGGAAACCCTTCTAGGAAGCCTCGCATTTACATGCAAAGGGAAGAATGCCTGTTCTTGCAGGGTCTGACTTGAAAACTCATCATTAGAGCTGCTGTCGGGAAAGGATGAAAGAAACAAGGGCTGGAATAGGAGAAAATTAAGCTGAAAATGTGGGTTGTATCACCTTCCTTCCCTCACTATACTTTTTTCCAAGCCTAGAGGTGGAGCGCTCTGTAAGAGTTGGCAGTGCTGTCTGGATGTGGGCAGTGCTCAACACCTGCTCATTTTGTTGCTTCTTTTAAGGCAACAAAACCACCAACTGGTGATGCAAAGAGAGGATTTCTTAAGCCTGACTGCTGCTATTTTACAGACAGAGAAAGACTTTATACATGATCAGTGAAGATCCAAGCTTATTAATTCCTTCCCACCCACACAGGAGCAATTAGGTGGAAGGAAGTACTGCTCATATCTTATAGATGGGTTGTAGAGACAGGCGGGGGTGGGTTGTGCTCGGTGGTATGGTACCTGGGTGCCACTTTTAGCTACAATCGCAGGAATCCCTAATATACCAGATTTCTCAAATACCCACGGCAAATGTCTGCCTAGGGTGGTTGGATAAGGATAGAAATAAGAACGAGAAGTTGGTTAGGGTGGGATAGGGAGGGTGGGAGGGAGACACAAGAGGGAGGAGATATGGGGATATATGTATATATATAGCTGATTCACTTTGTTATACAGCAGGAACTAACACACCATTGTAAAGCAATTACACTCCAATAAAGACGTTAAAAAAAAAAAAAGTTGGTTAAAGTGAAAAAGCAGAAGGGAGGGTCAAAGGTTGACAACTGCCCCTGTCAGATCCTAAAAAAAATGGTCACATTTTTAGATGCATAATCCAGCCATTCTTGGACTCAGGCAGGATAGGAAAAGATTTTTATAAATCATCAGCCTTGATTTTTTTCAGACTATGCTTTGTGGAGGTCTGGGTTTCCACAAAGGAGCTTCAATGCCACCCACAGTAAAAGTGGAGATGTGGGTAGTTGCACTGAGCAGGTTGAGCTATACACCCTGTACAATCAGGGCTGTTTTGCTTTAAGACAGTTTATATTTTTATAAGATTCTGTTGGGAAAAAAATAAGAGTCTTGACTTTTTTTTTAAGTTTGAAAAACATTGATATAACCCAACTCCCTCATTCTACAGAATAGAAACTAAGGCTGAGACTACTTAAGGCACATACCTATGTGTCAAGTAGCTAGTTAGTGGCAGAGGAAGGATTACAATCTGGTTCTCCGATGCACACTTGTTTTGTCACCTTACACTTTGTATGAGATGTTTTGACAACTCTATTTCATATATGAACAAAGAGACAGCACTTGTAATAGTTAAATATGAGCTAGTCAAATAGAAACTATTTTACTAGAATTCATAACATAAAGATCACTACACTAGGGAAAAGTAAGTTACAATATTGAGGATTCCAATTATGATAACAGCAGAGTAAGAGATTTGAACTAACCTAATAACAATTATGAATTCATGAAAAAAATTTAAACCAACTATTTGAAGGCATAGAGAGTGAGCAGGAGCAGGCAGAAACTGGAGGGGATCTAATTTTCTTAAAGAAGGAAATTTCACTGGATGAGGTCCATGGTTATACTACTTTTCTGCTGAAAGTATTCCTAAGTCTATGAGGCACAGGGCATCAAGGACTCAGGCAGAAATCACAAGCCTTATTGACTCGAGGTGTCAGAGGACAGAATTCAAGGCAATCAGAGCAGCTGGAAATGGAGAAGGAAACCCCAGAAAAGAGGAAACCACAGAGAGGGAGCCCCAAAATCTGCATATGAACTTAGCTCAAACACTTGGCTAAAACCTGAACTATGAAAGCATGGGGGAAGAGTCCAAGAAACCTAGAAAAAGTAGCAGCTAGAGGGCTAAAAATTTGATTAGACATTTTGGTTTAAGCCTACCTCAGTAGAGACTGAGTTAGGAGATTGAATCTGGCCAAGGTAGAGGGGCTTGGAAGACACCCCAGGTTTTCCATTAAAACTTTAGAAGGGCCAACATTAGAAATAAGACTAAGAGTAAAACTGAAATAAGCCCAGCATAACAAACTATAAAACCAATATAGTCAAAGGAATCAACTAGTAATTTCACTGTGGGCTAAAACAAAAAGCAATATTTATAGGAAGATGAAAGAATCCATTACCTTTGCAACATTTCATCCATAATGTCCAGTGCACAATCAAAAGTCACTAGACATTCAAAGAAACAAGAAAAATGTGAATCATCAAGGAAAAGAAGCATTCAATTGAAACTAGCCCCACGATGACTCAGATGTTGGATGCAGAAGACAACATCTTTAAAGTACCTATTATAAATAAGTTCAAATAATCAAAGGAAAAGGTGATCATAATGAATATAAATAAGGATAATTTCAGTAGAGAAATGAAAATAATATTTAAAAAACTAAATAAACTTAGAATTGGCAATAAAATCTTCGAAGTTAAAAAATTCAGCCAATTGGTTTTTTAGCAGATTGGAGATGGCCATGAACTTCGAAGGAGCTCAGTAAAAAGTAATCAATCTGAAGAACATAAAACCTTTGGAAAGAAAATAAACAAAACCTCAGTGAACAAGGATAACACATCAAGTTGTCTGAAATATGTGTAACTGGAGTCCAAGGAGGAAAGAACAAAACAAAAGGACTCTCCCCCATGCTTTCATAGTTCAGGTTTAGCCAAGTGTTTGAGCTAAGTTAATGTGGAAGAAAAATATTTGAAAAATAATGGCTGAGACTCTCCCAAATTTGGTGAAAAATCAACGTACAGATTCAAACATTTTAGTAATCTAGTTCAAAAGTTCCACAACTAGGCACATCACCGTCAGCTAGCTGGAAATCAAAGACTAAACAAAATACCTGAAAGTAAGAAGAGAAGGAAAAATGCATTGCATACAGGAAAATAATAATACAAAGAAAACTGTCTTCTCTCAGAGACATTGGAAGCCAGAACACAATAGAATGACATGTTTAAGTACTGAAAGAAAAAAAAAAAAAAACTGTCAACGCTGAATTCTATATCCAGAGAAATCATCCTTCAAAAAGGAATGTAAAATAACCACAATTTTATATAAATGAAAAGAGAATTCATCAGACCTGCATTTCAAGAAATGTTAAAGGAAGTTCTTCAAATGAAAGGGAACTGGCAACAAACTGAATCTCAGATCTGAGGGAAGGAATGAAAAGCAATAATAGCAAAGGTAAATATGTGAGTACAAAAAATATTTGATGTTTTCTTCTTTTACTTCTTCTGAAAGATAACTGAAGAAAGTATATATATACTATTGCATGGGGGCAGGTGATTGATAAAATGTGGAAAAGTAAAACATGAGTATGAATAACACAAAGGAGAGGGGAAGTAAGTGATTTATACTGTTGCAAAGTGGTGTAAATGCTGTGACATAAAGCAAAGAGTAGATGTGAAGTGGTACGATACTAACTCAAAGTGGACTATGATAAACTAAGCATGTATACGTAATTCCTAGAAGAGCCATGAAAAAAGAAAATACAAATACGTAGAGCTAAAAATTTAATAGAGGAATTTAAATTGAATAGTAAAATAATAGGTGATTAACACAAAAGTAAAGCAGTAAGAGCAACAAAAGATGAAAATCAGAGGCAACAAATATCAATAGAAAACAGATAGCAAAATGACATACTTAAACCCAATAATTTCCAGACATTAAATGCAAATGAAATATCACATTTGAAAATAAAGATTGTCAAACTGAATAAACAAGCAAGACCCAATTATGTGATGACCATAAGAGACACACTTTAAATATAAATACACAGACAGGTTAGAAGTAAAAGGATTAAAAAGATAAGTTAGGCAAACTATAAGCATAAAGAAGCTGATGCAGTTGTATTAATACCAAAGTAGACTTCAAGACAAGAGTTTTACCAGAGATGAAGAATATTTTATAATGATAAAGTGATCAACTCATCAAGACATAAAAATTATAAGTGTGTATGAACCTATTAGCAGGGCTTCAAAATACGTGATGGAAAAACTAATGGAACTTAAAGGAGAAACAGACAAATTCAAAGTAAAGCTGAAGATTTTAACACCCTCTTCTCTGCAGTTAGTTGATAGAGCAACTAAGAAAAAATCAGTAAGTATATAGATTTGTATTGTAACTCAACATATAGTTCACTGTGATAATGTGGACTTGAAAAGAAAGAGCATTCTGCAGTTTGGGGGTACAGAGTTCTATGAATGTCAAATAATACCAATATCTACATAACTCTTACAGAAAGTAGAGGAAGAGAGAACATTTCTCAACCCATTTTATGAGGCCAGCATAATCCTAATAAAAAAACCTGACAATGACATCACAAAAATAGAAAATTATATACCTATATATCATAGTTACAAAAAATCCTTAGCAAAACATTAACAAATGAAATCCAGTAATGTATTAAAAGGATCAGACATTATGGCCACATAAGGTTTATCCTAGAAATGCAAAGTCGGTTTAAAATACTAAAATCAATTGATATAATTCATCAAATTAACACAATAAAAAAAAATCGTCTCAACAGGCACATAAAAAGTTAACAATATCCAACATCAATTTCTGATTAAAATAAAACAAAAAAATCTCAGCTTACTAGGGATATTCAACAATCTGAAAAAAGGGGGAAGCTACTAAAACTCTATAGCTAACATCAATGATGAGACTACTTAATGAATTTAGCAAAGTCATTATATAAAAATCAATTACACTTCTATATTCTGATGACAAATTGAAAAGTTTTTAAATTTTAATTCTGTTCTCAAAAGATGAAAATACATTAATACTTAAGAGTTAGTTTAATAAGAGGCATTCAAACCTACCACACTAAAAGCAGTATTTCTGAGAAAAAATAGAGAAGTCTCAGTATTGTTAAGATATTAATTTCCCCAAATTAGTCCATTGATTTAATGTAATCTAAATCAATATCCAAGCAGATATTTTGTAAAATTTGACAATCAGACTCCAAACTGTATAAGGAAATAAAGGAATTATAGTATTCAAAATAGGGACTTCCCTGGTGGCGCAGTGGTTGGGAATCTGACTGTCAATGCAGGGGACATGGGTTCAAGCCCTGTTCCGGGAGGATCCCGCGTGCTGCAGAGCAGCTAAGCCTGCACGCCAAAACTGCTGGGCCTGCGCTCCGGAGCCCGCGAGCCACAACTACTGAAGCCCATGCACCTGGAGCCCATGCTCTGCAACAAGAGAAGCCACCACAATGAGAAGCCTGCGCACCGTGGCGAGGAGTGGCCCCCACTCACCGCAACTAGAAGGAGCCCACGTGCAGCAATGAAGACCCAATGCAGCCAAAAATAAATAAATGAATAAATAAATTTATTTTTAAAAAAGAATATTCAAAATAATTTTTAAAAAGAACAAAGTGGGAGTACCAACTTACCTGCTCTCAAGACTTATGATACAGATACGCTAATCAGGACAATTTGCTATTGGCAAAAAGGTAAACTAATAAATCAGTAGAATAGAAGTGAGTCCAGAAATAGCACCACATAAATATGGTCCATTTTTTATACACAGGTGGCAAAGCAATTCAACGGGGAAATTAAGGTCTTTTCAAAAAAGAATGCTTGAGCAAAATTGATATTAATATGGAACATCAACCCTTACCTCACGCTATGTGTGTGGGTGTAAAAATTAATCATAGATCAAATTGTAAAACTTTATAAAACTCCTGGGGAAAAGACATAGAAATTTTTGCAACCTTAAGATATATAAGAGCATGAACCATAAAAGAAAAAAAGCTGCTGAATTAGACATCAAAATTTTAAACTTTTCCTCGTTGAAGATATTAAGAAATGAAAAGGCAAGACATAGACTGAGGGCAACTTTTTACACACATGTCAGATAAAAGACTTGTATCCAGGCACCAGGAACTCTTTTCTGAAGTGCCTGGTGCCAGGCCTCTGCACTCAGTACCCTTGAGCAAGTAACACTAGACTAAGCACAAAGGAAAAGAAAAAGGCCTCAGCAGGTGATGAGAAAGGCATGAGAACAGGCTGGAAGGAGAATGAGGCACCGAGAGGCCCAAGCTGAAAGAAATAAAGACTTCCAGTACATCACCCTGACAGTAAAGAGCGAAGGAAAAGGGACGTCTGAGAACTGCAATGCGTTCCACTTGAACAAAGGGAAGTTGGGTTGTGATAATATAATTCTGGATTCCACAGAATGTTGTGGCTCAGAGAGGCAAAAGATAAAAGACAGAGAAACAATATAATGCCATGTGGCTGACAGGGTCTTGGTGTTCCGGCTGGGTATCAGGCCTGTACCTCTGAGGTGGGAGAGCCAAGTTCAGGACACTGGTCCACCAGAGACCTCCCGGCTCCACATAATATCAAACGGCAAAAGCTCTCCCAGAGATCTCCATCTCAATGCTAAGACCCAGCTCCCCTCAAAAACCAGCAATCTACAGTGCTGGACACCCTATGCCAAACAACTAGCAAGACAGGAACACAACCCAACGCATTAGCAGAGAGGCTGCCTAAAATCATAATAAGGTCACAGAGCCCCAAGACACACCACCGGACATGATCCTGCGCACCAGAAAGACAAGATCCAGCCTCAACCACCAGAACACAGGCACTAGTTCCCTCCACCAGGAAGCCTACACAACCCACTGGACCAACCTTAGCCACTGGGGGCAGACACCAAAAACAACAGGAACTACGAACCTGCAGCCTGTGAAAAGGAGACCCAAAACACAGTAAGTTAAGCAAAATGAGAAGATAGAGAAACACACAGCAGATGAAAGAGCAAGGTAAAAACCCACCAGACCAAACAAATGAAGAGGAAATAGGTAGTCTACCTGAAAAAGAATTCAGAGTAATGATAGGAAAGATGATCCAAAATCTTGGAAATAGAATGGAGAAAATACAAGAAACGTTTAACAAGGACCTACAAGAACTAAAGAGCAAACAAACACTGATGAACAACACAATAAGTGAAATAAAAAATTCTCTACAAGGAATCAATAGCAGAATAAGTGGGGCAGAAGAACGGATAAGTGACCTGGAAGATAAAATAGTGGAAATAACTACCACAGAGTAGAAGAAAGAAAAAATAATGAAAAGAATTGAGGACAGTCTTAAAGACCTCTGTGACAACATTAAATGCAACAACACTCGAATTACAGGGGTCTCAGAAGACGAAGAGAAAAAGAAACGGACAGAAAATATTTGAAGAGAGTATAGTTGAAAACTTCCTTAGTATGGGAAAGGAAATAATCAATCAAGTCCAGGAAGCACAGAGAGTCCCATACAGGATAAATCCAAGGAGACACATGCCAGGACACATATTAATCAAACTATCAAAAATTAAATACAAAGAAAAAATATTAAAAGCAGCAAGGGAAAAACAACAAATAACATACAAGGGAATCCCCATAAGGTTAAGAGCAGATCTTTCAGCAGAAACTCTGCGAGCCAGAAGGGAGTGGCAAGACATATTTAAAGTGATGAAAGGGAAAAACCTACAACCAAGATTACCCTACCCAGCAAGGATCTCACTCAGATTCGACCGAGAAATTAAAACCTTCACAGACAAGCAAAAGCTAAGAGAATTCAGCACCACCAAACCAGCTTTACAACAAATGCTAAAGGAACTTCTCCAGGCAGGAAACACAAGAGAAGGAAAAGACCCAAAACAATTAAGAAAATGGTAATAGGAACATACATATCGATAATTACCTTAAATGTAAATGGATTAAATGCTCCAACCAAAAGACATAGACTGGCTGAATGGATACAAAAACAAGACCTGTATATATGCTGACTACAAGAGACCCACTTCAGACCTAGGGACACATACAGATTGAAAGTGAGGGGATGGAAAAAGATATTCCACGCAAATGGAAATCAAAAGAAAGCTGGAGTAGCAATTCTCATATCAGACAAAGTAGACTTTAAAATAAAGACTATTACAGGAGACAAAGAAGGACACTACATAACGATCAAGGGATCAATCGAAGAAGAAGATATAACAATCGTAAATATTTATGCACCCAACACAGGAGCACCTCAATTCTAAGGCAAATGCTAACAGCCATAAAAGGGGAAATCGACAGTAACACAATCATAGTAGGGGACTTTAACACCCCACTTTCACCAATGGACAGATCACCCATAATGAAAATAAATAAGGAAACACAAGCTTTAAATGATACATTAAATAAGATGGACTTAATTGATATTTATAGGACATTCCATCCCAAAACAACAGAATACACTTTCTTCTCAAGTGCTCATGGAACATCCTCCAGGATAGATCATATCTGGGGCTGGTAAATTTAAGAAAATTGAAGTCATATCAAGTATCTTTTCCAACCACAATCCTATGAGACTAGATATCAATTACAGGAAAAAAATCTGTAAAAAATACAAACACATGGAGGCTAAATAATATACCACTTAATAACCAAGAGATCACTGAAGAAATCAAAAAATACCTAGAAACAAATGACAATGAAAACATGACGACCCAAAACCTATGGGATGCAGCAAAAGCAGTTCTAAGAGGGAAGTTTATAGCAATACAATCCTACCTCAAGAAACAAGAAACATCTCAAATAAACAACCTAACCTAACATGTAAAGCAATTAGAGAAAGAAGAACCAAAACCTCCAAAGTTAGCAGAAGGAAAGAAATCATAGAGATCAAATCAGAAATAAATGAAAAAGAAATGAAGGAAAAAATAGCAAAGATCAATAAAACTAAAAGCTAGTTCTTTGAGAAGATAAACAAAATTGATAAAGCATTAGCCAGACTCATCAAGCAAAAAAGGGAGAAGACTCAGATCACCAGAACTAGAAATGAAAAAGGAGAAGTAACAACTGACACTGCAGAAATACAAAGGATCATGAGAGATTACTACAAGCAACTCTATGCCAATAAAATGGACAACCTGGAAGAAATGGGCAAATTCTTAGAAAAGCACAACCTTCCAAGACTGAACCTGGAGGAAATAGAAAATATAAACAGACCAATCACAAGCACTGAAATTGAGACTGTGATTAAAAATCTTCCAACAAACAAAAGACCAGGACCAGATGGCTTCACAGGCGAATTCTATCAAACATTTAGAGAAGAGCTAACACCTATCCTTCTCAAACTCTTCCAAAATATAGCAGAGGGAGGAACACTCCCAGACTCATTCTACGAGGCCACCATCACCCTGATACCAAAACCAGACAAAGATGCCACAAAGAAAGAAAACTACAGGCCAATATCACTGATGAACATAGATGCAAAAATCCTCAACAAAATACTAGCAAACAGAATCCAACAGCACATTAAAAGAATCATACACCATGATCAAGTGGGGTTTATCCCAGGAATGCAAGGATTCTACAATATACACAAATCAATCAATGTGATACACCATAGTAACAAACTGAAGGAGAAAAACCATATGATCATCTCAATAGATGCAGAGAAAGCTTTCGACAAAATTCGACACCCATTTATGATTAAAAAAACCCTCCAGAAAGTAGGCATAGAGGGAACTTACCTCAACATAATAAAGGCCATATATGACAAACCCACAGCCAACATCATTCTCAATGGTGAAAAACTGAAACCATTTCCTCTAAGATCAGGACAAGACAAGGTTGCCCACTCTCACCACTATTATTCAACATAGTTTTGGAAGTGTTAGCCACAGCAATCGGAGAAGAAAAAGAAATAAAAGGAATCCAAATCGAAAAGAAGAAGTAAAGCTGTCACTGTTTGCAGATGACATGATACTATACATAGAGGATCCTAAAGATGCTACCAGAAAACCACTAGAGCTAATCAATGAATTTGGTAAAGTAGCAGGATACAAAATTCATGCACAGAAATCTCTTGCATTCCTATACACTAATGATGAAAAATCTGAAAGAGAAATTAAGGAAACACTCCCATTTACCATTGCAACAGAAAGAATAAAATACCTAGGAATAAACCCACCTACAGATACAAAAGACCTGTATTCAGAAAACAATAAGACACTGATGCAAGAAATTAAAGACGATACAAACATATGGAGAGATACACCATGTTCTTGGATTGGAAGAATAAACATTGTGAAAATGACTATACTACCCAAAGCAATCTACAGATTCAATGTAATCCCTATCAAACTACAAATGGCATTTTTCACAGAAATAGAGCAAAATTTACAAGCAGCTCATACAGCTCAATATCAAAAAAACAAACAACCCAATCCAAAAATGGGCAGAAGACCTAAATAGACATTTCTCCAAAGAAGATATACAGATTGCCAACAGACACATGAAAGGATTCTCAACATCACTAATCATTAGAGAAATGCAAATCAAAACTACAATGAGATATCACCTCACACCAGTGAGAATGGCCACCATCAAAAAATCTACAAACAATAAATGCTGGAGAGGGTGTGGAGAAAAAGGAACCCTCTTGCACTGTTGGTGGGAATGTAAATTGATACAGCCACTATGGAGAACAGTATGGAGGTTCCTTAAAAAACTAAAAATAGAACTACCATATGACCCACCAATCCCACTATTGGGCATATACCCTGAGAAAACCATAATTCAAAACGAGTCATGTACCACAATGTTCATTGCAGCTCTATTTACAATAGCCAGGACATGGAAGCAACCTAAGTGTCCATCGACAGATGAATGGATAAAGATATGGCACATATATACCATGGAATATTACTCAGCCATAAAAAGAAATGAAATTGAGTTATTTGTAGTGAGTTGGATGGACCTAGAGTCTGTCATACAGAGTGAAGTAAGTCAGAAAGAGAAAAATAAATACTGTATGCTAACACATACATATGGAATCTAAAAAAAAAAAAGGTTCTGAAGAAGCTAGGGGCAGGTTAGGAATAAAGACACGGATGTAGAGAATGGACTTGAGGACACGGGGAGGGGGAAGGGTAAACTGGGACGAAGTGAGAGATTGGCATGGACATATATACACTACCAAATGTAAAATAGATAGCTAGTGGGAAACAGCTGCATAGCACAGGGAGATCAGCTCGATGCTTTGTGACTATCTAGAGGGGTGGGATAGGGAGGGTGGGAGGGAGACGCAAGAGGGAGGAGATATGGGGATATATGTATACGTATAGCTGATTCATTTTGTTATAAAGCAGAAACTAACACACCATTGTAAAGCAATTATACTCCAATAAAGATGTTAAAAAAAAAAAAGACTTGTATCCAGAAAAGAGAAAGACTTTTACAACTTGATAATAATACAACTCAATACAAAGAACCCAATAAAAAATTTCAAGCACATGCTTCACAAACTAATATGTACAAACAAATGGCTTATAAGCAAATGTAAAGATGCTCAACATCAGTAATCATCACAGGAATACAAATTAAAACCAAAATGTTATACCAATAAAATTTTTGACAACTGACTGCAAGGAAGTAAAGCATCTGGAGCTCTTGTACACTCCTGGTAGGAATGCAATGGTAAAACTGCTTTGGTGGTTTCTTAAAAATTTAAGCAGACATTTGACCATATAACGCAGCCACTCCACTGCTAGATATTTTTCCCAAGAGGGTGAAAAAAACCACATGTCCACCCAAAGACTTTTACACAAATGTTCCTAGTGGCTTATATTTCAATAGCCAAAATCTGAAACCAAGCCAAAAGTGTGGCAAGAGGTAAATGGATAAACAAATAATGGTATATCAATATGATGGAATACTAGTCAGCAGTCAAGAGGACTGAACTATTTATACCTCCAACAACATGGACGCATCTCAAAAGCATTAAGCTGAGTAGGGGGAAAAAGCAGTCAAAAAAGAGTACACATTATATAATTCCATTTATATAATATTCTAGAAAACTTAAAAGAATATATTGCGACAGAAAATAGATCAGTGGTTGCCTGCAGGGGCGAGGGGAGGTTAGAGAGAAGGATGGATTACAAAGGGTCGTGAGGAAACTTTTAGAATGATGTAGATGTTTGTTTTCTTGCTTGTGATGATGGTTTCACAAGTATAATATGTCAAAGTCGCCAAATTGTACACTGCATATGTGTGCGGTTTATTGTATGCCAACTGTACCACAATAAAGCTTTTAAAAAGTGGATTGAAGTAAAGCTGGTTCCCATGGCAGCCTTCTCTCTCTCCCTCACTGCAACGCACTGAAGTTCTGTCCTCCCCTTGTTGATTCAAATATTCCCAGCCTTGAGCCATTTCTGTGCAGTTGAGAAGACTGAAAACCAAGAAGTCTAGAACTTGTCCTCCTGCTCTAGCCAGAGGAAAGAAGTCCGAGGACCAGAGTGCCCACCAAATGGAGTGTCTCTCTGAGCCCCACTGTGTGCACCTGGGAAGTTTCTCCTGGCTTTCTGATTTATATTCTGAGTTCTTAGATAAACCTTGAAATGTCACCCACAATTTAGCTCTGGTTGGACACCTCTGTGCCTCTAGTTACTATACCCTATTCCCAACAGCCAACAGCCACAAACTGAAGTTAAACCTCAGTAGCCCTGAAGACAGACAGTACTGACACAGCCCGGACTTCCCTGCTGCCACACTCAGCCCACCATTTTTATCTCCATGAGCCAAGTGTTTGCTAAATCAGCCCCAAATTTTCCTGGCATCTCTGGACAGAAATTTGTATAGCTAATCATCACCTAAGTGAACAGTCCTATAACAAGGGCTACTTTAGCCACTTTGAAGCTTATTTCTCTTCCCTACCAGGCCAAACTCATCCAGGATACGAAAAGAGGCATCATGAAAGCATTGAGGGGTACGGTGATTAGGTCTGACTACGGAGATCACAAAAAGCCTTCACTATACGTAGCATTCTGAGAAAGACCTGTATCTGTACTCATTGGGCCTTCATTTCTCACTATGTGGACTCTCTCAAATACAAATGTTTTCTGAACACTTGGCTTTGACAATTACTCTAAGCTGTTTGATCACTCTGACAAGGCTCACCTGAACAAGAGCAGTACTAAACCATTTACTTACCTGACTATTTTAAGCTCTGCTAATTTATATGCCTCCTACAAGGGCATCTCCTTTTTTTTTTTTTAACATCTTTATTGGAGTATAATTGCTTTACAATGGTGTGTTAGTTTCTGCTTTATAACAAAGTGAATCAGCTATACGTATACATATATCCCCATATCCCCTCCCTCTTGCGTCTCCCTCCCACCCTCCCTATCCCACCCCTCTAGGTGGTCACAAAGCACCGAACTGATCTCCCTGTGCTATGCGGCTGCTTCCCACTAGCTATCTGTTTTACGTTTGGTAGTGTATATATGTCCATGCCACTCTCTCACTTCGTTCCAGCTTACCCTTCCCACTCCCCGTGTCTTCAAGTCCATTCTCTACATCTGCATCTTTATTCCTGTCCTGCCCCTAGTTTCTTCAGAGCCATTTTTTTTTTTTAGATTCCATATATATGTGTTAGCATGCAATATTTGTTTTTCTCTTTCTGACTTACTTCACTCTGTATGACAGCCTCTAGGTCCGTCTACCTCATTACAAATAACTCAGTTTCGTTTCTTTTTATGGCTGAGTAATATTCCATTGTATATAGGTGCCACATCTTCTTTATCCATTCATCTGTCAATGGACACTTAGGCTGCTTCCATGTCCTGGCTATTGTAAATAGACCTGCAATGAACATTGTGGTACATGTCTCTTTTTGAATTATGGTTTTCTCAAGGTATATGTCCAGTAGTGGGATTGCTGGGTCATATGGTAGTTCTATTTTTAGTTTTTTAAGGAACCTCCATACTGTTCTCCATAGTGGCTGTATCAATTTACATTCCCACCAACAGTGCAAGAGGGTTCCTCCAAGGGCATCTCTTGATAGGACTCAAGTGTTGTGTTGTTTTCTTACAACAGTGGCATTTACATACAAATTAATGACCAAGACCATAATTTACTCTGCTGAGAATGAGGTGACCTGATAATTAAATTTCTGCACATGTACAGAAAACATAAAACGAGAATGCTTGTTCTCTCTTTCTTTTCTCCAACCTCCAATAGTTCTCTATCACCCCAATGAATCCTTACAAGCAAATGTGAATCAACATTTTAATTTACAAATGTTCTGATTAGGAAGACAAAAAAAAAAAAATCCCATTGCCATGG
Source organism: Balaenoptera musculus (assembly GCF_009873245.2). Classification (NCBI taxonomy): domain Eukaryota; kingdom Metazoa; phylum Chordata; class Mammalia; order Artiodactyla; family Balaenopteridae; genus Balaenoptera; species Balaenoptera musculus. The sequence goes on along the minus strand of NC_045786.1, from coordinate 136,611,082 downwards.
ATACTAAAATGAAGGGACTGGGATATGTAACCAAGGCTGAGAAAGACAGTGAACAGATCCTGTGATTTGCAGGTGTTGTGAGTTTCTGGATTTCTAGTTGTTCAGTTCATTCCCTCATCTTCCAACTCCATGCTGCAAATCATCCTCAAGGCAATTTCCAAAGTTGTTTTATCTTGAGATAAAACTCAACTGTAGCCCAGTCAAGCTACAGAGATAATTTCCATACAACAGTTTCAAAGTTTCTTCAGCACCAAATTCACAGTAAATATATCCAAATATATCATGACAACTGAAAAGAAATAGACTGAAAATATTCACTTAGCTAAGTAACAGCTTTTTCAGAAAAAAAATAATAAAAGCATAAAATCCACATTCAAAAAAAACTCACACAATTTGTACATCGGCTATTCAGTGGTGGTATGCATATATCAGAAAAGTAGCTCCCAATAATGTCCCTAAAAATCAGGTAATAAATAACTTTTCTCCATTTGCAGAAAAATTAACGGGAAATTTTCTAAATGTTCCATTTTTCCCATATAGTTTCTATGCTTTGGATGCCTGTTATCACATATATGCTGCAAGCACAAGCAGGCAATAACACAAATGAATATTAACAAAGAAATATGGGCACTGCTAATCATGCTTCTTTCCTCAGCTTGTTTTGTCATGGACATGCATACTCATGGCTATGACTATTATATGGCTTATACAATCTAGCTATATTTTTCACTGGTAAAATGATTCCTGATTCATGATGAAAATAAATACATTAAAATTTCATGGGGTGCCACAAAAACACCTCAATTTTAGGCATTGAACCAACTGAGCAAACCTGGCACTACTGAATTAGAAATGTTGCCCTGGGTATAATAATGTCCCTTGTTCCATCCATATTCTTAACTGTTATGCAGTTTACCTTCTATTAGTCAGAGTTCTCTAGAGTAACAGAACCAATAGGAGAAAAAAAAAAAAAAAATATATATATATATATATATATATATATATATAATTGGCTCCCATGAGATTATAGAAGCTGAGAAGTCCAAAAATCTCCAGTTGGCAAGCTGGAGACCCAGGAGAGCCAGTGTGTTGTTCCAGCCCGACTGCAGGCCTGAGAACCAGGAGAGCCAATGGTGTAAGTTCCAGCACAAAGGCAGGAGAAGATCAATGTTCCAGCTCAAGGAGTCAAGCAAGCAGAGTTCCCTCTTACTCAGCTTTTTTGTTCCATTCAGATCTTCAGTTGATTGGGTGAGGCCCACCCACATTAGGGAGGGCAATCTGCTTTACTCTGTTGAACAACTCAAATGTTAACCTCATCCACAAACATCCGCCCAGACACACCCAGAATATCTGACCAACTTTATCTTGGCACTTCCGTGGCCCAGTCAAGTTGACACATAAAATTAACTAACACAAATACCATATAAAAGCCAAATGCAAAGGAGGAAGAATATCAATAAGACGCAAATCAAGGGCTTCCCTGGTGGCACAGTGGTTAAGAATCCGCCTGCCAATTCAGGGAACACAGGTTCGAGCCCTCGTCCACAGAGATCCCACATGCCGCGGAGCAGCTAAGCCTGTGTACCACAACTACTGAGCCTGTGCTCTAGAGCCCATGAGCCACAACTAGTGAGCCCATGAGCCACAACTACTGAAGTCCGCGCACATAGAGCCCATGCTCCACAACAAGAGAAGCCACCACAATGAGAAGTCTGCGCACTGCAACAAAGAGTAGCCCCTGCTCGCTGCAACTGGAGAAAGCTCACACGCAGCAAAGAAGACGCAACGCAGCCAAAAATAAATTAATTAATTAAATAAATTTTTAAAAAAAGAAGTAAATCATATACAGGTTTTAATCCCAGCTCTGACACTTCCCAAATGAGTAAACTTGGGTCATCAATAAACTTCAGTTTATTCATCTATAAAAATTAGACCAGGGCTTCCCTGGTGGCACAGTGGTTGGGAATCCGCCTGCCAATGCAGGGGACATGGGTTTGATCCCTGGTCCGGGAAGATCCCACATGCCGCGGAGCAACTAAGCCCGTGTGCCACAACTGCTGAGCCTGTGCTCAGAGCCCGCGAGCCACAACTACTGAGCCCATGAGCCAGAACTACTGAAGCCCGCACGCCTAGTGCCCGCACTCTGCAACAAGACAAGCCACCGCAATGAGAAGCCCACACACAGCAACGAAGACCCAATGCAGCCAAAAGTAAAATAAATTAAAAAAAAAAATTAGACCAGCTTTTGGTTCCTGCTATACAGAAGCCTGAGACCATACAGAACCCCTCCTACTACAAACTAACAGAAATGCTGATAAAATTAGAAAGACGCCTGGTATTAGCCCAGAGTGGTAGTTAACTTGTTTGCAGGTCCCATAGGCTAATATCTCAGATATGAATAGCTTTGGGTTCATACAAGGCTGGATTCACTACCCTAGCATAAGACTACTACTCTTTTTGAAATCCTGTCCTTTCTTTGAAAAGGGGACTAGTAAAATCCCATCTAGTAGTTTGTACTTAGAGAAGTGGGAAGGAAGCTTGCTATTTGTTTGGGGCTGTGAATGGAAAAAAATTATCCTGTGAGACATAAAAACATCAAGTCTTCACAGAAATATAATATCAACACAGGGCAGACATCTGAAGGCAAGAAATTAATAAGAAAAATGATCAAGCACCTATGAAATCCAGGAGACCTAACAGAAGTAAGTACAAAATTGTTCTATAGGAACACTTCTATAATCCAAGGTATACGGGATTATACCCATCACCATGTACAAAAACACCCCTTCTGAAGATGAGCTCACCCACAAACACACAGAAGATAATACACAAGAGGGATTAAACTAGCACAAGGTGGGATGCAAAACAATCTAAGAATACACAGTAATTTTAAGTACATGTGGAAGAGTTATAAAAATCAGCCATGTATCAGGTCACAAAGGAAGCTTCAAAAATACAGTTAGACCACATTTTAATTTCAGTACAGTTAGAAATAAAACAAGACTTTTAACAAATTATAAAAATGCTTTTGGAAACCAGAAACCACAGTTTTAAATAATTGATGGGTCAGAAAAAGAAACCCTAATTGGATTAATAAAATATTAATAACTGAAAAATAATGAACACATTACATATCATACACTTGTGGGATATAGTTAAAGTGGTACTTAAAGAAAATTTATGGATTAATTTAGAGTATGTATTAGGAATCAAGAAAAAGATGAAAAAATTAAATATGATAGATGGTCAATTCAAGATGTTATCGATCAACTGTTTAACAAAGCAAAATACAAGGAAGAAATGGAAAAGATAAAAGCAAATATTAATAAAAAATATCAATATAAAGAAAATATTAAAAAGAGAAGATAAAAACTATCTTTTAAAGATAAACCATTGACAAGGTTTATTCATACAAATATAACTACAGACAGAGTGGACATTTAAAAATCACAAGAGAAAAAAAAGGTTTAAACAATTTTTTAAAAAGAGAAAATAGAAAACATATAGGCCAGTAACCAGTAAAAAAATAAAACGTAGAAAAAAATTCAAAAGGGACATGTCACATCCAGATGGTTTTATATGACTTTTTCTAACCTTCAAAGAACAGGTAACTTGCTCTTTTATATAAGCTGTTCTAGAAGGAAAAACTTCCCATATCATTTTATGAACTCAAAGAAGGTAATTTTTATAGTAGATCAATCTCTGATGATCCTAGTTACAAATATCCTAAACAGCAGCAAACAGAATTTAAATGTATTAGAAACAAATACATCAAAATAAAAATTCACAGCATACATGCAAAGATGTTTAAATACTAGGAAAGTATCTTAAGTGTAAATAACCACATTAATAGGTTACAGATGAAAAACATATAATCATCTCAATAGACATATAAAATCATTAAATAAACTTCAGCACCCATTTATGATAAAATACTCTTAGAAAACTAGGAATAGAAGGAAACTTTCTCAACCTGAAAAAGATAATCTACCATTCATCACACTCGAAGGTAAACTTTAACATTCCTTAGACACTCTACAAGACTTGGAAAGCAAGAAATAAAATTCCAAAAGATCACACTATGTTAAAAAAAAAAAATCCAAGGTCAATTTTAAATTATTAAGAGTTCATTAAGGGAATTTCTGCCTCTGATCAAGGTGACAAAACAAATACTAAATCTGCTCTCACACATGAAACAACTAAAAACCTGGACATAAACAATGGCTCTGAAGATATTAAACATTAGGCAACAAAAAACAGCAATTCCTAAGAGATGAGAAACAAGCAAGTCAGTCCTATGACTGTCTAAGCTGACTACCTGGAGAAAGTTTTGAAGCCATTGTACAGGGAAGGGGAACCCAGGCAAGGTTGGTGTTCTCCCTGATTTGAGGTGATAAAGCTAGGAGGCCAGGGAGGCCAAGGCTGTGAGAGCTCACAAAACAGTATTAAAGAGGAGAGCTAAAAACCGAGAGAACTCTATAAATCTGCTGTATTTGAGTTTTCAGCTGAATACTGATAAGTGCATGCACGTGAGGAAACTACCTGCAGCCAAGGAAAGAACCACTGAAAATGATGAAGTAACAGTCCCTTGAACTCACACAGAGCCAAGAACATTGTCTGGTCCAACTAGCTAGAGTAGAAAACCTCATAACTGATGTGGCATTGAGTAAACTACTATGAAGGGTTTTGCCTCAGTGGGGAAGAAAAATTAAACCTCGATAAAACATTATTTTGGTCCTACCTAAAAAGGTTTGAAACCAAGACCAGAAAGGATCAAACTGTTTCCGAATTATTTAACCACAACTCAGAGCAGAGCTCAAAAATATTTCTATATCCAACATGCAACAAGGTAAAATTCATGATGTATGACATCCAATCAAAAATTTCTAGGCATGCAGAGAAGCAGGAAAATATCATGCATAATGAGGGGAAACGTCCATCAATTGAAATGGAGTAAGAAATGACACAGATAATAGAGTTTGTAGACAAGAACATTAAAAAAGTAAATATCACTGTATCCTATATATTCAAGAAGCTTGAAGAAACGCAGTAAGTAGAGAAAGAGTCAAATAAAATTTTTAGAGCTGAAAACTACACTAAGATGAAAAAAATAACACTGATTGGGATTAATCACACAACTGGACAATGCATAAGAGTAGAGAGCTTGAAAACAGCAGTAGAAGCCAATTCAAAATGAAACACAGAGAAATAAAATCACTGTAAAAACATGAACAAAGCACCAGTGACCAGTGGGACCATTTGAGGCAGCATAAAATACATGTAATTGAAGACCCTGACAGAGGGAGGGGAGCAGAAAAAATATGTGAAGAAATCATGGCCAAACTTTTCCATATTTGATGCAAGTTACAAACCCACCAATTCAAGAAGCTCAAAACATCCTAAGTCCAAGAAATATGGTGAAACTACACCAAGGCACATCATAATCAAATTGCTGAAAACCAGTTAGAGATGGTCAGGAACAAAACAACAGAGTGAACCCTAATGTAAACTATGAACTAGTTAACAATAATGTATCAATATTGCTTCATCCATTAGAACAAATATACCTCACCAATCGAAGATGAATAATAGAAAAAAGAGGGCAGGGGGAGATTATATGTGAACTCTCCATACTTTTTGCCCAATTTTTCTGTAAACCTAAAACTTCTCTGGCAAAGTAGTCTACTAAATTTTTTTTAAGTAGATGGAAAAAAGACACTATGAACAGAGGAATGTAGACAAGGATGGCAGGCGATTTCTCATTGTGAAATCTCACAGTGAAAAAATATTTTTAAAGTGCTGAAAGAAAAAAAAGCTGATATTATTCTATACCTAGAGAAAATATCTTTCAAAATCAAAAGCAAAATAAAGACTTTCAGAAAGAATTCATGACTGACAAAACAAAAAATGTTAAAAGTCCTTCAAACAGAAGAAAAATGATACCAGATATAAATCTGCATCTACACAAAGAAATGAAGAACCCCTGAAATCACTATGTGGGTAAATACATAAAGACTTAGGTTCTTATTAAATTTTTTTAAAAATGTCCCAGGTTTTACACATGTGTTGCAGTTCACAGATGTTAATTTTGACCTTCCAGAATCTTTCTCTCTCTTTTGGTAATGACATCTGATTTTCTTTTAGGAAACCATGCCTCTCCAAATCTCAATCCATGAGGTTTGGGTGAAGCTAACTGACCCCACATTCCTTCATTTTAGGGTAGGCAAAAAACTCAGATATGGGCAACAACAGTCAGCCTCAGAACTTTGCTGGAAATATTGAAAAAGCACCCCTACGCCTGCATCTGGGGCTGATAAGGCAGTAGGATATAAGCCTGTATTCTGCCGTCACCTGGGGGACAGCCTGCCTGAGAAAGAAATCAACACAGAAAAAAGCAGAACCAAGAATTATGGATTCCTGATACTAAGACCCTCTGCGAAGTGGAGCCAATCATTCCTGTATCAAAGCACAACCCACTGGGCTTTTCACTTCTGTGAGCTAAAAAACTCTAGTGTGTGTGTGTACATGTACACACACACTTAAGCCCCTTTTGATTGAATTTCTGTCACTTGCACCCAGAAGGATACTGACTGGTGTAGTAAAGTGCAAAGAGTATTACAGGTGAGAGTAAAAAGATCTCCATTCTAGATCTGTCTCTGTCAACACATTATTATAAAATCTTGGGCAAGAAACTTTATTTTGTTCTCTTCTCTAAATTCCTACAATAAATGCTGTCTGCATAATTCATTAAGAAAATAAGTATGTACTGCTTTGTGATATGTCTTCTAGCTTGACTAGCTATTTAAATCTTTATTAACACTTTATTTCACTTATGTCTTATTTCCCCAACTGAATTATATCCTTGATTCCTCCCACATAGCTGGTGTATCCCCTGAACCCAAACACATACACAGCACAACTAATATGAGAAAGCTGATCTTTTAGGGTCCTCTCAGTTTAAAACAAATTTATGATTATATAAGGATACTGTGGCCCCAAATACCATGTCTGCTCTCTGATTCCACAGCATTTCATTCATATTGACGAAGCTGCCCCATGTCTTGTCCCTGAAATACCATTATTCCCTGGAAGCAGAGTCTGCCCTAGGCCTTTACAGTCCCAAGACGGAGCACAGTACCCTTGACACTGTCAGCACACTGAAAGCACTGGCTGAATTGAACTCAATTCTATCCAAATTTCCCTTTATGTTCAGAAATATTGTCCTTCACAGATGAAGAGAAGTAAAAGGCAAAGAATTTAGAATCAAAAGACCCAAGTTTTAGCCTTGTTTCTGCCCACCTGTTAGCTGTGTGACTTGCCATTTGTTAGTTGACTTTTCTGAGCCTTCAGTTCTTCATATACATATGAAAATAATGATCCCTGCCTTCCCTTTTAAAGTTGTTGTGAGGGACAAAAGCAATCATTTGTAGGCAAAGGACTCTAGGCAACATTTACTAAACATTACAATGTACTCATTATATTATATATAATATCCCATTTAAAACTTATCCTCAGAGGTAGTTATCATATCCTCACACGACAGGTGAAGTTACTGAGGCCCACAAAAAATTAAGTTACATGTAGGCTCTGTCTGACTCCAAAGTCCATATTCCTTCCATCACACTATTCTACTTGGTAAACACAAATAACAGGTGTTTCATTCCCCAGGTGTCAGGGAACCATGAAAGACAACAGGCTGGGCCTCAAATGGCAAAGGACAGCAAGATCAAAGTGGGACCCAAAGAGTTTCTGCTCATCCACAGTAGCTGGTATTGCACACGTGCCACTACAACTTTTCCCTCCTATACCCAAAGCAGAGGATACTAACTGCTCATGGCACTCTTTCCCGATAAGGCTCAGAATCTGTAAATGCACTTTAAACAGCAAAATCCACTGATCAGAACGGCCTACAGGATGGAGCTGATGGCCAAACTTGTGCCCAGTAAAGACTCTCCTTACATCCTGTTTAGAGACTGCAGAGCAGAGCTATAGCCAAGCCTGGAACCAGGAGAGGAAAAGGGAAGACAATGTTAGGAAATTCACTTACTTAAAAGCCCATCTGGGGGTGAGATGTGACAGGGTGAGAGAGTGTCATGGACATATATACACTACCAAATGTAAACTAGATAGCTAGTAGGAAGCAGCCGCATAGCACAGGGAGATCAGCTCGGTGCTTTGTGACCACTTAGAGGGGTGGGATGGGGAGGGTGGGAGGGAGGGAGATGCAAGAGGGAAGAGATATGGGAACATATGTATATGTATAACTGATTCACTTTGTTATAAAGCAGAAACTAACACATCATTGTAAAGCAATTATACTTCAATAAAGATGTTTAAAAAAAAAAAAAAAAAAGCCCATCTGCTTAATAAACAGCTTTGACCCTATGAGATGCCGGGTCCTAGGCCCGAAGTCAGGCACAATCGATGAGCAAAAACGGACCCAGCCTGGCAATTATAATGCCACCAACTCTCTCTTGCATTATACCAAAAGCCTGTGAAGGGCCATGAAGCAGGCAGGAAAAGTGGGCTCATTTAAGAAAGCAGAAATAGCCTAGATGGGTCAAGTAACTTCAAAGACTGTCAAGTCTGCTGCTGGAATGCTGGACGCTAGATATGTTTCAGAATTCAGGTTCTCTTGGATTTTAAAAGGAAAAAATGGTGCACATACCATAATTTATTTAACACCCCAGTGGGGTCTGGGGCAACACCTTGTAATAAGACACACTAATAATTAAAACATGCAAATGTTTACTCTAACAGGGATAAGTAAAGGCTCTAAATAACCTCATCTCAGTTCAAGTCATCCCTGACCTTTTGAAAAAATTCCAGTTTTCAATGTCTTGGATTTTGGAATTCCTGATAAGGGTTTGTACCTTTGTATCAAGAATAACATTGCAAATATCAATTTAAAAGTTAATTTTATGTGTCTGATTTCTAGAAGAGACATCCCAAACCATATGTTGGTGTTTAATCAAGGTATGCAAACCTTTTCCCCACAAGATTTATTAAGAAATATTTTTTAAGATGTAGGAATCTCGAATATTCTAAAAATTTTCGTTTGAAGATATTAAAGAAGTCCATTTGCAGAATAAAACTTAATTCTAGGGGTCGGAGTAGCACAGAGTAGGTGAAGAAATTATAAAAATACAAGGTAAACACGAGAAAACTAAAAGGACCTTGTAAACAGGGCTCCTGCCATAATTAAGTTGAAGGGGCAAAAAGCCCACGCTCCTGAAAGTCACTTAATATGGGGACCAGGCTTCTCAGGGCACCTGAGACCGCTCTTGCAGCTCAGAGGCAAAGGCGTCTAAATGCAATGACGTGTCCCTTGATGCTGCACTCAGAGGATGCTGCTTTTGAGTGCTACTTACTGATCCACTCATGAAATATGACACTGAGGACGTTCCTCCCCTGATCTTCCACAGCAAGGCAGCCTCAGGTTTCCCTCTATCCTCCCTGCTCATCTCTTGGCACCAGTGCTCCTTAGGGTTCTACCCTGAGTGCTTTGCTCGGTCCATATGCTGGACCTGCTAAAATCTCAAACTACCCACAGCTTCAACTGCCAAGTCCAGAAGGGCAACCAGCAAAGCAGCTCCTCCATCCTCTCCTGATCTCTTCACTCATGCATTCAACACCTGCCTCTAGCCCGGATCTCCCTACAGCCCCACCATGCCCATCCTGCGGCCATCTACTCCCAACCTACCTGCTGCCACCTTTTTCCTTTATTCCCATCCTCATGTCTCTGTGCCCAGAATGACCTCTGCTCCCCTGACTCCCATTCTCACACTTTTTTATTGAAGTACAGTTGATTTACAATGTTGTATTAGTTTCAGGTGTACAGCAAAGTGATTCAGTATATATATATATATATAAATATAAATATATATATATAAAACTATATATATAGTTATAGTTACTTTTTCATATTCTTTTCTCTTATAGGTTATTACAAAATATTGAGTAGAGTTCCCTGTGCTATACAGTAGGTCCTTGTTGGTTATCTATTTTATATATAGTAGTGTGTATATGTTAATCCCAAACTCCTAATTTTAACCTCATTCTTCACCTTTTTCAGGATCTGTTCCCCGCTCCGCCTCCCAAAACACAAACCCGAGCTTGGGTTCCTTTCCCTTATTCTTGCTCCCCCTTCTGTCAGTGCTTACCCCTGTGGGAGCACTTACCAAAGCAATTTAAAACTCTCCGTTTACTTGTATGCGCCCCCTCTAGACAGGCAGCTCCTTGAAAGTGGGAGCAGAGTCCCTCTGTCTGCATCCTCAGAGCCAAGCCAGAGAAGTGACCAGCCCACAGCAGCTGCTCGATACATATTTATTAATGAAAGCAGTAATTAATTAGCCACATCCAAATATAGTGGAAAGAGATGGACCCCTCAAAGCATCAAACACAGAAAAGCACCTATCACCATAATCAGGCACAGAGTGGGTGTTTAACACAAATGTGTTAAATGGATCAGTTAGATATTTCATTAGCATCTATACAACCCATCATCTTGTATTTCTGATACACACAGATTAAATGGGCTTTTGTGGTCTGGACATCAGCCCCAACTCTTAATAGGAAAAAGCCTTTCACGTTCCAAATAGCTTACGAAGAAACTCTTGGAAGAGAACCTGTTGGTAAGCAGGGGCTGAGTGTACAACAGTGAAACACTCACTGTTTATCAAACTTAGCTTCTATTAATCTACTTTAATTTCTTTTTGCTAAACCCGTAAGTGGATATCTACTTGTCTCTTTAATAAAATTACAAATATTTTCCCTCATTATTTTCTTCCTGTGTTCTATCCTTCTTTTCTTTACCTTCATTTTTTTCTCTTAACTAAATGGATTCAATGTTTTAAGAGCTATTATAATACAATAAAGAGATGAACAGAATCATTGACCAAATAATTAGGACAAGGTAAAAATCAAAGCAGTATATAGCATAAATAGAAACAATTCATATTTTTAAAATAAGATCCTAAACAATTGGGCTCTGTGCCCTTGGAACTACTTCATGCTGAGTTCTAGAACATACACTAAAAGTGATCATGATGCAAGTTGGATTTAAGGGGGCTAACATTTCCAGCAACATGTTAAGTAACCTGCATGTGAGAATCTGACCCTCACAGCACCCTAGGGGCAGCATTTGACTCTCCATACTCAAAAATTACCCACCTAATGCACCAGGAATACAGACAGGCATATGCAAACACTTAAGGTCACTTCAGAGACACTGCATCTGTCATAGCCAAAAAAGCCAAAAGACAAACTAAGAAAACTGTGGTCTGCAGGTATAATGTTCAGTCAAGTCCATCCTCAACAGTAAAGCTTTTGTCACTTTCTGGAAGATGACTATGTAGGACAGTTTTTATTTCGGGTGGGGGAGGGTTTTGAGGGTTTTCTTAAACAGCTTTGTAGAGATATAATTCACATGACATATAATTCACCGATTTTAAGGGTGCGATTCAATGGTTTACAGAGTTATGCAGCCATCACCACAATTTTAGAACATCTTCCCCCAATTTCTCCACATCCTCACTAACACGTGTTATTACCTGTCTTTTTTTATTATAGCCATCCTAGTGGATGTGAGGTGCTACCTTATTATGGTTTTAATTTGCATTTCCCTGATGGCTAATGATGTTGAGCATCTTATCATGTGTTTATTGGCCATTTGTATATCTTCTTTGGAGAAATGTCTATTCAAGTCCTTTGCCCATTTTCTAATTGCCTTTTTATTATTGAGTTGGAAGAGTTCTTTATATATTCTGGATACAAGTCCCTTATTAGATACATTATTTGCAAGTACTGTTTCCTATTCTTTAGGTTGTCTCTTCACTTTGTTGATGGTACCATTTGCAGCACAAAAGTCTTTTAATTTTTACAAAGTCTAATTTATGTAGGTTTTTGTGGGTTTTTTGGTCACCTGTTAATAAGGTTTTGGCCAAACCAAGGTCATAAAGATGTACCCCTGGGTTTGTTTCTAAAAGTTTTATAGCTTTGGCTCTCACAGTTAACACCTAGGGCCCATTTTGAGTTAATCTTTGTGTATGCTGTAAGGAGGTTTTGTTTTTTAATTGGATGTTAGCTATAATTCATAAATCAATATATCTCTACATCTTTCATTTTCCTTCAGGGTACTAACCTTCTCCTCTCCGCCTTGCTCATGCTCTCATACCCTCTCCCTTTCTTCATACTGGCTTGTGAACTTCTTCTTGTCAAATGATTCAGTTTATCTATGATTGTTAAGTTTCTTCCAGAATATGTGTCCCCGTTTTGAAAATAAAAACTACTAGTTTCTATGCTTTATGCCTTGAGGTAGGAGAGGAGAGATATCCCGGGTTTGATAACCAGAGTTTATACTTAGTGCATTGATTTGTCATAAGGTGCAACATTTAATTTCCACACTTGAGCTGCAGGGGGAAAAAATTAAGCTTATTTCATTACTAACAAAATCTAAAGATACATTTTTATCCTTGATTTTAAATGTCTATAGCACTCACTTTCAATTGTCCTATGCCTTTTGAGATGTACTTCTGCCTTAATATTTTAAAATCAAATTAAAAATTTAGCTTCCTCTGTGTTTTTTCTGAGATATTATATTTTCTGAAATATTTACAGAGGAATATATTTTCCTTAAGTTTATTACGTTAACATCAGAGATACTTTAAATTTCACGAAATGTCTTTTAAAGGTTGCTGATATTGTAATTTATTATCTGATAATTAGCTGTACATTCAATAGTTTGTATATTTCTAAAACCACAGAATTAAAAATAAACCAAATCTGACGGGTACACTAAAAATAATTAAGGGTAAAAATTTCTTTCATACATTGTAACGACACTTTCATTAGGTAAATGGGCTGGAAAAAAATTCTGTTCACCAAAATACTCTATTCCTGAAAATAACCACTAACCACTCCTACTTTAACCCCTCCTCAATTAGTTTTTTAAAATTTTGTTACATTTACCTTAATGACTTTTTTACTAAGTTTAGAAGCTACCCAATCTACCAATGTTATGTTTAATCAGATTTTTGAGACTTCTGTTCTCAAAACTAACCAGGCATTTAGAGCTAAAAGATCATTGTCATTATTCAGTACCATTACCGTATGTGGATCCATTTTTATAAACTCAAATAAATAATATATTTATAAACTCACATAAGAATGCGTTGTATATTAGGTAAACAAAAGCATCCTAAGCTAATGGATACTACAAAATAATAGAATTGAAATTGTCACTATTTGGAGAAATTTTTAAATAAATGATCCTTCCTTCTAAATGTCATAAAGTAACAGACTTCAAGGCTGATATGCTATTTTAATTCTTATCGTACAGGGAAAGAAATTAAAATCCAGAAATATTAAGTGGTTTTTCCATAGTGAAGAAAATGATAAAAATTATCTTAATAGAATCTTGCATTTCCATGAAATTTTAAATTTTATTAAGATATTCAGTTGCCGACAATGATGTCAGCATTCACCTTCTCTATTTTTAGGCTTCTACCATCTTTCTTTTATAACTTGACTTTCCTTCCACTTCCCATGCTTACCTTTCCTTCAACTTACTGGGTCACCTATCTCATCATTCCCGTTTTGTTCATCTAAGCCAGTGAATTCCCTCCTAATCTCTCTAGCCACTGTCAAGGTAATTCACCTGCTATTCTGCACTCCATTAAATGCCCTTCCAATTTTATAGTTTGAAAACTGTGCTGCTGCATTTTTTAGGATTTTAGTATCTTCAGCTTCTTGCTTTTAGGGTTCAGATTATAAAGTCCATCTTTCCTGGTCAGGCCCTTTCTCACGTCCCAACAGCCTTTCAGTACCAGATAAAGCTAAAGCCTTCCTCTTTGGCCAAATTCTGACACACAGAGACACCACCCACCCTTATCTTCAGTACAGGGCCTGTTTCCTTGGTGTCAAGGGTCTCTGAGTTAGCGTCACCACTTGATCCAGATTTCCTAATTTACCCAGGGAGGTGAGTTAGATATCAAGTCACTGCATGAGTCATGATGCATCTTCCCCATCACCACCTATTCATGTGATTTAGAGCAAGTCCACCATATCCCACAGGTCTCCGTTTCCTGGACTGTAACATAAGGGGACTCTTCTGATTTCTAAATTACTTTTAGCCCTAAAACACCATCATTTATCTCACTTCCAGGCTCACATTTGCCTTTCTTGTTTTCCCGATTAGTAGAACTGAAAAGATGTCCCACAGTTCAACTAGCTGCTCACGAAGATTAGTAACTATCTGCTTTTCAAATAAGGTTGAACTATTTTTTTCCACCTTTGAAATATACTGTGAACATCATCTCCATTTCTGAACAGCTTCACGGTGTTTTTCTAACTATAGTGTTTGTGCTAAATGGGAATAGACCTGCAAATTAATGCAGTTTAGCTCACTAGAAACCCAGATTGTAAGTCTTCCCTGAACTCAACCAAACAGCAGTCAGTTTTGAGGACGTGGTTATGTTTAATATCGACAGGTTTCTAGTTATTTGCACATTGTGACCTTTTATCTTTTAACATGTTGCATATATTTTCAAAGAAACTTTAAAGCCAACATTCAAAATATTAAACTAAGTAGATTTTAATAGTTCAAGAAAATCTATTCTGTGCAGCTTGTGTGCTTTTCAGTATCTCACATAATCCTCACAACAATGCTATGAGACAGATACTACTATTTCTCCCCATTTTATAGATAAGGAAACTGAGGCACAGAGGATGTAAGTTAACATGCCCAAAGTCACCTAGGCTTTAATCGAAGAGAGTTTGGTTCCAAAGTACATGTTCTTCAACTTGAAATTAAATGATGCATTTGTTTATTAATAAACATCTCTGATGTTTATTAATAAACAGTTGCAACAGATAAGTCATGACCTTGATTTTCTTTCTTTGCAGCTTTTCATTTTATGAATACAAAAGGCCACTGTCTGGAAATCCATTTTATTTCATCTATGGTTGGCCTCAGCTAATGATAACACACTCTTTTCTCTGAGAGAAAGGTTAAAACCACCTTTGGATCTGATTAACAAATAGCAAATGAAAACCTCTATAACTATGCTGCAAACTGATGAAAGCTACATTCCACTCCTGGCAAGGGAGTGAAACAGGTAGTTCAATTCTGTGTGAAAGAGAAAGTGAGAGTAATAAAATTTACAGCACAAAACTAGATGGGATTTGGACTGGTGTGGGGATGGCTTCCACGGATCTTGTATTTTCCAACCAATTAAGGTAAATCAAGGCCACACTTGTCTCAGTACAACTGGTCATTCAGACATTTCAAAATGATTTCTACACAAGGGATTCATTCACTTTTTGGTTGAATTTTCAATATTCCATTCAGCAAGTTCTGTTTATAACACTTTTAAGACTAACTCTTCTCCCCCTAGCAGCACAATAAAACCTGACAAAAGTACCATTCTACTGAAAAGGAACTGATGAAAAAAAGGAGTCAGAGAAAGACTTGCAAAAACGGCTTTCATCTAAGCAGAAAGACACATTTCAATTTGGTTTTGTATTGAATCTTTTCAATAATGGTCAGACTTCCCTGCTATCCAAACCTCCCTCACAGAGCTAAGCATCCCCTAGTTTTTCGGCACTATCTGTTGATGCCCAGCCGAGGAAGAGGGTGGGAGGAACGGGTGGTGGAGGGTGGTCACCTACCAGCTGCTGTTAAAATCTGTCAACTGGCAAATGAAGCCTCCTGATTTGTGAGCAATTTCCAAAACAAACAAAAAAAAAATCAGAACTACCATCTGGGAAGTGGGAAGAAGATACCACTTGGCAAAAATGTTTCAGAAAACATAGGAAAACACAGAAACACACGCAAATACTCCAATGTGTACACACACATACACGCACAGAAAGGCAATGCCCTCAAACTGATAAAACTGGCAAACTCTCCCTACTACTGAGACTTTCTTTTCCCAATTACCTAACATTAAAAGGGAGCTGGGAGACCTCCTCCAGAGAGTCCGCAGGTGACAGAAAAACTGGATTCTGTTGGTAGTCCCACTGCTGACTCACTACCTGACTTCAAGCAAACCACCTGTTATGAATTTAGGGCATAGTTTATCAATTTGCAAAGCAGGTGTGAGCATTCTCACCTTCCACGAATCATGAAGTGTATTTAAATGAGGATTTCAAAGAACTATGCTATTCTGGGAATAGAATTTCCAAAAGGAAGTGTAACGTATCATTTTTAGAGTCCCACATGATCTCCATACCAGCAGCAAGAAGCTTCACACTCAAGATCAAACCACCGGTGGCCATCGCTTCTTATCCACACAGGTGCAGCAGAAAAGCCTGATGTCTGTTCCCAGTGTGAAGTGTGGCCGCAGCCAACTGGGGGGAAGGTGATAGATGCTCTTTATATCTCCTTTTACCTCACATTCACCCCAGACGTTTCTCCAAAAGGGCTGCTTCATTCCTAACTGTGATGTTTAGGCTGGACCTTCGGGAAGCACTCGGATGAAAGGTGATTGTGCAAAGCATCACACACTGCATTAAACGCTGGCCCCTGAATGAATTTTCCTCTGGGGAATAGACATAGCTACTTTTGCTTTAAAGAAATAGCTCCCAGAACACTGAAATGTTCTATATTTGTTTTTTATTATACTTAATAAATTCCACTAAGCTTCTCCTACTTCTTTTTCTTGATTACACTTCATGGTACTGTCTATATTCTTAGTACTTTCAAGTTTGCATTTATAAATTAATTTTCAAGTTCCCTTTTTATATTGTCTTCTAAGCCCATTCCAAAATTGTTGTGTACGTACTTTACTAAAATATATATCAACCCGGGTTATAATAATAACATAAGACTTTAGCCTTTCAGATGTTTACACTTTGGTGACTTTTCCCATTCAACCAAAAAACCTGTTCTCCTTAATCAATCCTTTCATATAATTCTTAATTCTATTTTGACAACTATAATTAACACGAAAATTCATATAAAATATTCTGTAACTTACCTAAAAGTTTAAGCAAACAGAGGGATGCTATGGGTTAATTATTTTTAAAGGCAGAATAACATTGTGGTCAAGAGCCAGACTACCTGTGTTCAAATCCTGCTCTGCCACATACTAGTATGTCCTCTGTGCCTCAGTTTCCTCTTTTGTAAAATGGAGTCAATATAGTACTTATATGCCTGTACATATAAAGCACTTAGAATTGTGCATATAAAGCAGTTAGAACTGCTTGGCACATAGTCAGCTTTCAAGAAATGACACCAGTTATAATAACCATCACCATCACTACCACTACACTTTTCAATATAACCCAGTAAGCACAACCCACTTATTTGAGGCTCAGATCGAACAGTTGCAAGAGAACCAACTGAAGGCAGTGGCCGAACATAAGTGGCTATTCAGGGAACTGTGTGGTGACACAGTCCAGTTGAGCAAATTCTGTCAGCCAAAGCCCAGCCAGGCCAGGAACAGCACAGTCATGGCCACTGAATACAGAGTTGCTCAGGTGGAACATCAAAACCTTCAGGGACACAGAGGATAAGGATAACAACTCTTTTCGGTGTATAAAACTCAGAGGCTTCTCTTTCCTAAGGAATCATATCCCACGTTTGACACAACCCCCAGCAGTCCAAAGCTCTGCAATAAAAATCAGCAACTTTTCAGAGATGCACTGACTGCACAAAGTACAAAATTCCCTCTGAAATAAAAAGGCTCTCCTCAAGCAGTTTGGGGAAGACAACAGAAGGAACAGAAGACTCATATTAAACATGGCTGTTTTGAGACTTCTGAGTTGTGTTTTCAATCAGGTACCCAAGCCTGATTTAGTGGGAAGGTTAAGGAGAGTGAGACTCCTAACATAACATCAAACATGCAATGTCAGGACACTGAGGGAACCAAAGGATAGTGATCAGTGAAATGTCACCTCTGGGTATTACTGCCATGCACATAAGGCTGGATAGAAATACAACAGCTGGCAAACTCATACTTCAATCTAAAATGCAGAATAACGTAATGACAGGAGGATGATATTAAACATTTTTAACAGCCAATGAGACATCGGCACCAACCAATCAGAACAGCCTCTGGATGTATAAAAGCTCTTATATCCATTCCTGCCACACCCTTAGAGAAACCCAGGTCTAGGGCCACCAACCCATAAACAAGGTATCTCTCCAGTTCAGACCACAGCCCCCCTTTCTTGGGCTCTGCCTTTGAGGTGCTAGAGCCATTTCTCTTTCCTGGTCCCATATACCATTAAGTCTACATTCATTCTGGAAAGTACTGCTATCAGAGACGCAAAATGGCCAAGGCTGAACTGGGATATGAAACCAGATCCTGAATCTTATGGATAAAGTCACAGATGTTAGGGAAGGAAACAGAAAAGGTAAAACCCTCAACATGCTCTCAGGGAACTTCTCCTCATTTTTTCCACAGATTTTTTGATAAAACAACTTACAGGTTAATTTCAGGAAAAGATGAGTTTAAGGCAAAGAGCATTAAGTAGACAGAGAAAATTAGTTTTGAAATGATAAAAGAGAAACTTCACGATGAAGACATCACTATCATGAACAATTCTGTGAAGAACACAGCATCCAAATGTGTAAAAAATATTTTAACATATACGTAAAGAAATATTTTTCAATCTCTGACAGATCAAGTAAACAAAAAGTAGTTGAAAATATGAATATAATTAATACATTACAAGCATTGCCCCCTTAAAAGCAGAGAAGACATCTTATTTTCATCTGTCAATAAAGCGCTTATAATAGATCATATACTTGGTCCTGAAGGAAAACCTAATACATTATTAGAAGGAAAACATATTATTCATTTATTCAGCAAGTTTTATCTGAGCACCTACTTACATGCCAGGCTGTGTACTGGTTCTAGTACTACAGTAGTAAATAAGACTGATAGGATGCATGCCTCCATAAAGCTTATAAACTACTGAAAGAAAGAAAAAAGAATAGGTTAATAGAGTTTGGGATATACTTTATTATGGGAAAAACATGAGTCAGGGGAGACTCCTCCTCTCCCACTACGTAAGGTTAAAGAAGAGGGGAAGTTCTCTAATTAAACAAAAGGACAGGGACAAAGAGAAGACAATTTGGAAGTTTCTAACAAAACTAAACATACTATTACCATGTGATCCAGTAATCATGCTCCTTGGTATTTACCAAAAGTTTTTGAAAACTGAGGCTCACACAAAAACCTGCACTGATTATTTATAGCAGCTTTATTCATAATTGCAACAACTTGGAAGCAAACATATGTCCTTTGGTAAGTGAATGGATAAATAATTTGTGTTACATCCAGACAATGGAATATTATACAGCACTAAAAATGAGCTATCAAGCCATGAAAAGACCTGGGGAAAACTTAAATGAGTAGCATTAGCAAAAGAAGCCAATATGAAAAAGCTACATGATGTATGATTCCAAGTTTATGGCAGTCTACAAAGGCAAAACGATGGGGAAAGTAAAATGACCAGTTGTTGCCAGCGTTTATAGGAGGAGAGAGGGATGAATAGGCAGAGCACAGAGGATTTTTAGGGCAGTGAAACTATTCTATAAGCTACTATAATGACAGATACACATGGTTATGTACATGTTTGTCAAAACCCATGGACTGTATTAACACCAAAAGTGAACCCTAATGTAAACCACGACTTTGGGTGATAATAACGTGTCAGTGTAGGTTCATCAATTATAACAAATGTACCACTCTGGGTGAGGGGCGGGGGAATGTTGACAGTGGAGCAGGCCATTCATGGCGGGGAGAGCAAGGGGTATAAGGGAACTCTGTACTTGGTGCTCAACTTTACTGTGAACTTAAAACTGGTCTAAAAAATAAAGTCTAATAAATAACAAGCCACCTCATTTTATGTAAGTTTTACTCTAAGGATAATACATATGCATCACTTTTCTTAAATCAAAGAGTAGTAATGAATAATAATGAAAAATAGCAGTCCTTGGTCCCACCTCTCTATTCTTCTCCTCAGAGACAAATACTTTAAACTCTTTGAATTCATTCTTCTGGAATTTACTTCCATTTTTTAAAGTATATTTACACTGTTATTTTTGACTTATCAAGTTTAGACTGTCTACAGAATTACTGTCATAGTAGATGAAGATTTGGCTATTTTACACTACTCCCATCCTCTTCCTCTTTTGTCCAAATATTATATACAATATTTTTTGTTAAATCTTAAGTCGGTGTTTATATTATTATGACCATAAAATTATTGTTCATATTTGAGCTACTTCAGTGATATTTATTAAAGGGCATCAGGAAATAATGGGAAAATATTCCACAATCATAAATGGAAAGGCATGTTATAAAGATATCATTTCTTCCTCTGATTTTTATACAGAACTAACACAATAAGATTTTTATTAGAATTTGATAAAATTTTTCCCATATGAACTTTAGAATCAAACAGACAAGATTAACACGTTTGAAAATTCATACCAACATTTGGTTGAAAACAGGATAGTTGAAACATGCTTTATGAGGTAGCAAAACAACACAATTAAAAATCTAAGGATGGAGTAATATTCTGATAAAGAATAACCATCTGACAAAACCATTTATAAAAGCTTAACAAAAATAAATTTAAAACAACTGTTTGAACAAATGTTGAATCTTTTCAGGAACAACCAACACAGGCAGTGCTCTTAGGGTCTATGATCTTGAGAAATAGGAAGCACTGAAGGTGAACTACACACTCACCTCCACTACCTCCCTGAGGGCAGTTTTCAAAATCCCAGGATGGGGAACTAGAAAAAGATCAGAGTTTAGAGCAGCCAAAAGCAGCTGAGGCTCTGAGGTAAAATCCCAGGGAGGAAGTAGCCTCAGAAAAATCTGAGTAAAAATTCCCCTCAAGTTGTTGGCCAATTCCTAAGCTGTACATAAACTTTAAAAAGCTAACAGCTCAGAGGCTAAAAAGGTAAATATAGATTTTATCAATTTCATGTTTTGAGAGAGACAGAGGTTGGAGGTCAAATTCCATGAAGGTAGAAGAAACTTGATAAACGCTCTTTCAGGGGAGACCTCAGAGGCACTACATGTTCAGAATAAGAGACATCTCAGGGAGTAAAGTTAAGAATAAAATAAGCCTGCCTCCAAAAGCCCAAAAATAAATCCTTAAAAGTATCCCAGTGATCCTGGTACTGCTACTCCAGCAGCCTGCCAGCAGAAAAATTAGGCTCTTTTGGAAGAAAACAAAATCATCCAGATCCTCTACAATTTTTGATCCATAATGTCTGGAATTCAGTTGATGAGCCCAATAGCAGATTAGACAAAGCAAAGTGGAAGAAGAGTGATCTGAAAATACCCATGTTGAAGCACATGGAAAAATAGATTACAAATATGGAAAAAGAGCCCAAATAACTTATGAAATACATAAGTGTGTGTGTGTATAACTGAAATTTTAGAAGAAAAAGAAAGTGGCAGAAGCAGTATCTGAAGAAATAATGGCCAAAATCCTCTCAAATGGATGGAAGACATCAAACCACATATTCAAGAAGCCCTATGAAAATAAATAAAAAGCAAACTACCACTAAACACATCATGGTAAACTGCAAATAAATAAGACAAACTCATAAAAGCAGTCAGAGCAAAGCACATTAGCTTCAAAGGAGCAACAATAAGATTGAAGTCTAAATACTCAACAGAAAAAAATAAAAGATGAAACTTGAAGAGAATGGAATAATATATTTAAAATACTGAAATAAAAATAACTACCAATTTAGAATTTTATATCCAGTAAAAATTAACTTCAAAAATAAAGAAAAATACATTTCAAACACGTAAATACTGAGAAATTCATAAGAAGCAAACTGGCACTACAAGAATACTAAATGGAATTCTTAAAACTAAAGGGAAATTATCCAATGTAGAATTATGGAAATGTACAAGGGATGAAAAACAAAGGAATGCATCAATATAATTTGAACTTTTAAACAATGACTATAGTATGCTTCCCACAATAGATTACCTCCCACCCCTACAAAAAAATTTTGCAATATTACAACTTTTCTTGAACCCATTAGAGAGAGCTTATCTTTCAGGGCAACTAAGTAACTGACAAATCTAAGGAAAGACAGGAGCCTCCAAAAAGATACAAGATACTAAAACCTGCTTACCTGAGACAGACACTGGACCCAAGTCAAGGCATTATGAATAATTTAGCTAAAACTTTTAACAAATTGCTGAAATCCAAGTATGAGCTAGCATGAATGTAAAACCTCTAGGAGCTGCGGACACAGTAGAAATTTATACCCCCTCGCAGACTCTCCTCAACCATCTTCATTGGGTACTAATAAGAAAAACGGGAGTGAAAGACAAGAGAAAGTCTGCCTCTTGGTTCAGTCTTGTTGAAAGGAAACAGCAGCCACTGTGGAAAATGGTCCACACAGATTCTTCTCCCCTCTCTCTCCTAGGGCATAGGAGACATAACCCACTAAAGACACAAAATTCTGTTGGCTTTAGGGCACAGGTGAACACCTCTGGAGCTAGAGAAAAGGAATGGAAAAAACTCTCTAATTCTACCAGCAGAGAGTGGCAGAAACACATCCTGGATCCAGATCATTAGCTGTCCTGTACCTCTGGCCAAGAGATAGGATTACCAAGAATGCCACAGCCACAAGACTCAGGGACATACCACTCCCCAGAGACCAATCTATATCAGATAACAGAGAACACCATCCCACTCTGCCCACCAGGCTAGCAAGTATCATAACAAGAAACAGCAGAGAGAGAGAGAAGATGGTGGAAGAGTAAGACGCGGAGATCACCTTCCTTCCCACAGATACAGTAGAAATACATCTACACATGGAACTGCTCCTACAGAACACCCACTGAACGCTGGCAGAAAACGTCAGACCCCCCAAAAGGCAAGAGACTCCCCACGTACTTGGGTAGGGCAAAAGAAAAAAGAAATAACAGAGACAAAAGAATAGGGACAGGACCTGCACCAGTGGGAGGGAGCTGTGAAGGAGGAAAGGTTTCCATGCACTAGGAAGCCCCTTCGCAAACGGAGACTGCGGGTGGTGGAGGGGGGAAGCTTCGGAGCCACGGAGGAGAGCGCAGCCACAGGGGTGCGGAGGGCAAAGCGGAGAGATTCCCGCACGGAGGATCGGTGCTGAGTAGCACTCACCAGCCTGAGAGGCTTGTCTGCTCACCCGCCGGGGCGGGCGGGGCTGGGAGCTCAGGCTCCGGCTTCGGTCGGATCGCAGGGAGAGGACTGGGGTTGGCGGCGTGAACACAGCCTGAAGGGGTTAGTGCACCACAGCTAGCCAGGAGGGAGTCCGGGAAAAAGTCTGCAGCTGCCAAAGAGGCAAGAGACTTTTTCTTGCCTCTTTGTTTCCTGGTGCGCCAGGAGAGGGGATTCAGAGCGCCGCCTAAACGAGCTCCAGAGACGGGCGCGAGCCGCGGCTATCAGCGCTGACCGAAGAGACGGGCATGGGACGCTAAGGCTGCTGCTGCCGCCACCAAGAAGCCTGTGTGAAAGCACAGGTCACTCTCCACACCGCCCCTCCCAGGAGCCTGTGCAGCCCGCCACTGCCAGGGTCCCGTGACCTGGGGACAACTTCCCCGGGAGAACACATGGCGCGCCTCGGGCTGGTGCAACGTCACGCCGGCCTCTGCCGCCGCAGGCTCTCCCCGCATCCGTACCCCTCCCTCCCCGCGGCCTGAGTGAGCCAGAGCCCCCGAAGCAGCTGCTCCTTTAACCCCATTCTGTCTGGGCGGGGAACAGACGCCCTCAGGCGACCTACACGCAGAGGCGGGTCCAAATCCAAAGCTGAACCCTGGGAGCTGTGCGAACAAAGAAGAGAAAGGGAAATCTCTCCCAGCAGCCTCAGAAGCAGCGGATTAAAACTCCACAAACAACTTGATGTACCTGCATCTGTTGAATACCTGAATAGACAACGAATCATCCCAAATTCAGGAGGTGGACTTTGGGAGCAGGATATATTAATTTTTCCCCTTTTCCTTTTTTTGTGAGTGTATATGTATATGCTTCTGGGTGAGATTTTGTCTGTATAGCTTTGCTTTATAATAGCTTTATTTTACTTCACTATATTATATCCTCTTTCTTTCTTTCTTTCTATTTTTTCTCCCTTTTACTCTGAGCCGTCTGGATGAAAGGCTCTTGGTGCTCCAGCCAGGCATCAGGGCCATGCCTCTGAGGTGGGAGAGCCAACTTCAGGACACTGGTCCACAAGAGACCTCCCAGCTCCACGTAATACCAAACGGCAAAAATCTCTCAGAGATCTCCATCTCAACATCAAGACCCAGCTTCACTCAACGACCAGCAAGCTACAGTGCTGGACACCCTATGCCAAACAACTAGCAAGACAGGAACACAGCCCCATCCATTAGCAGAGAGGCTGCCTAAAATCATAATAAGGCCACAGACACCCCAAAATACACCACCAGACGTGGACGTGCCCACCAGAAAGACAAGATCCAGCCTCATCCACCAGAACACAGGCACTAGTTCCCTCCACCAGGAAGCCTACACAACCCACTGAACCAACCTTAGCCACTGGGGACAGATACCAAAAACAACGGGAACTACGAACCTGCAGCCTGTGAAAAGGAGACCCCAAACACAGTAAGATAAGCAAAATGAGACGACAGAAAAACACACAGCAGATGAAGGAGCAGGGTCAAAACACACCAGACCTAACAAATGAAGACGAAATAGGTAGTCTACCTGAAAAAGAATTCAGAATAATGATAGTAAGGAAGATCCAAAATCTTGGAAATAGAATAGACAAAATGCAAGAAACATTTAACAAGGACGTAGAAGAACTAAAGAGGAACCAAGCAACGATGAAAAACACAATAAATGAAATTAAAAATACTCTACATGGGATCAATAGCAGAATAACTGAGGCAGAAGAACGGATAAGTGACCTGGAAGATAAAATGGTGGAAATAACTACTGCAGAGCAGGATAAAGAAAAAAGAATGAAAAGAACTGAGGACAGTCTCAGAGACCTCTGGGACAACATTAAACGCACCAACATTCGAATTATAGGGGTCCCAGAAGAAGAAGAGAAAAAGAAAGGGACTGAGAAACTATTTGAAGAGATTATAGTTGAAAACTTCCCTAATATGGGAAAGGAAATAGTTAATCAAGTCCTGGAAGCACAGAGAGTCCCATACAGGATAAATCCAAGGAGAAACACGCCAAGACACATATTAAGCAAACTGTCAAAAATTAAATATAAAGAAAACATATTAAAAGCAGCAAGGGAAAAACAACAAATAACACACAAGGGAATCCCCATAAGGTTAACATCTGATCTTTCAGAAACTCTGCAAGCCAGAAGGGAGTGGCAGGATATACTTAAAGTGATGAAGGAGAAAAACCTACAACCAAGATTACTCTACCCAGCAAGGATCTCATTCAGATTTGATGGAGAGATTTAAACCTTTACAGACAAGCAAAAGCTGAGAGAGTTCAGCACCACCAAACCAGCTTTACAACAAATGCTAAAGGAACTTCTCTAGCCAAGAAACACAAGAGAAGGAAAACACCTACAATAACAAACCCAAAACATTTAAGAAAATGGGAATAGGAACATACATACCGATAATTACCTTGAATGTAAATGGATTAAATGCTCCCACCAAAAGACACAGACTGGCTGAATGGATACAAAAACAAGACCCATATATATGCTGTCTACAAGAGACCCACTTCAGACCTAGAGACACATACAGACTGAAAGTGAGGGGATGGAAAAAGATATTCCATGCAAATGGAAATCAAAAGAAAGCTGGAGTAGCAATTCTCATATCAGACAAAATAGACTTTAAAATAAAGACTATTACAACAGACAAAGAAGGACACTATATAATGATCAAGGGATCAATCCAAGAGGAAGGTATAACAATTGTAAATATTTATGCACCCAACATAGGAGCACCTCAATACATAAGGCAAATACTAACAGCCATAAAAGGGGAAATCGACAGCAACACAATCATAGTAGGGGACTTTAACACCCCACTTTCACCAATGGACAGATCATCCAAAATGAAAATAAATAAGGAAACACAAGCTTTAAACGATACATTAAACAAGATGGACTTAATTGATATTTATAGGACATTCCACCCAAAAACAACAGAATACACATTTTTCTCAAGTGCTCATGGAACATTCTCCAGGATAGATCATATCTTGGGTCACAAATCAAGCCTTGGTAAATTTAAGAAAATTGAAATCGTATCAAGTATCTTTTCCGACCACAACGCTATGAGACTAGATATCAATTACAGGAAAAGATCTGTAAAAAATACAAACACATGGAGGCTACACAATACACTACTTAATAACGAAGTGATCACTGAAGAAATCAAAGGGGAAATCAAAAAATACCTAGAAACAAATGACAATGGAGACACGATGACCCAAAACCTATGGGACGCAGCAAAAGCAGTGCTAAGAGGGAAGTTTATAGCAATACAAGCCTACCTCAACAAACAGGAAACATCTCGAATAAACAACCTAACCTTGCACCTGAAGCAATTAGAGAAAGAAGAACAAAAAAACCCCAAAGCTAGCAGAAGGAAAGAAATCATAAAGATCAGATCAGAAATAAATGAAAAAGAAATGAAGGAAACAATAGCAAAAATCAATGAAACTAAAAGCTGGTTCTTTGAGAAGATAAACAAAATTGATAAACCATTAGCCAGTCTCATCAAGAGAAAAAGGGAGAAGACTCAAATCAATAGAATTAGAAATGAAAAAGGAGAAGTAACCACTGACACTGCAGAAATACAAAAGATCATGAGAGATTACTACAAGCAACTCTATGCCAATAAAATGGACAACCTGGAAGAAATGGACAGATTCTTAGAAATGCACAACCTTCTGAGACTGAACCAGGAAGAAATAGAAAATATAAACAGACCAATCACAAGCACTGAAATTGAGACTGTGATTAAAAACCTTCCAACAAACAAAAGCCCAGGACCAGATGGCTTCACAGGTGAATTCTATCAAATATTTAGAGAAGAGCTAACACCTATCCTTCTCAAACTCTTCCAAAATATTGCAGAGGGAGGAACACTCCCAAACTCATTCTACGAGGCCACCATCACCCTGATACCAAAACCAGACAAAGATGTCACAAAGAAAGAAAACTACAGGCCAATATCACTGATGAACATAGATGCAAAAATCCTCAACAAAATACTAGCAAACAGAATCCAACAGCACATTAAAAGGATCATATACCATGATCAAGTGGGGTTTATCCCAGGAATGCAAGGATTCTTCAATATACGCAAATCAATCAACGTGATACACCATATTAACAAATAGAAGGATAAAAACCATATGATCATCTCAATAGATGCAGAGAAAGCTTTCGACAAAATTCAACACCCATTTATGATAAAAGCCCTGCAGAAAGTAGGCATAGAGGGAACTTTCCTCAACATAATAAAGGCCATATATGACAAACCCACAGCCAACATTGTCCTCAATGGTGAAAAACTGAAACCATTTCCACTAAGATCAGGAACAAGACAAGGTTGCCCACTCTCACCATTATTATTCAACATAGCTTTGGAAGTGTTAGCCACAGCAATCAGAGAAGAAAAAGAAATAAAAGGAATCCATATCGGAAAAGAAGAAGTAAAGCTGTCACTGTTTGCAGATGACATGATACTATACATAGAGAATCCTAAAGATGCTACCAGAAAACTCCTAGAGCTAATCAATGAATTTGGTAAAGTAGCAGGATACAAAATTAATGCACAGAAATCTCTTGCATTTCTATACACTAATGACGAAAAATCTGAAAGTGAAATTAAGAAAACACTCCCGTTTACCACTGCAACAAAAAGAATAAAATATCTAGGAATAAACCTACCTAAGGAGACAAAAGACCTGTATGCAGAAAATTATAGGACACTGATGAAAGAAATTAAAGATGATACAAATAGATGGAGAGATATACCATGTTCTTGGATTGGAAGAATCAACATTGTGAAAATGATTCTACTACCCAAAGCAATCTACAGATTCAATGCAATCCCTATCAAACTACCACTGGCATTTTTCACAGAACTAGAACAAAAAATTTCACAATTTGTATGGAGACACAAAAGACCCCGAATAGCCAAAGCAATCTTGAGAACGAAAAATGGAGCTGGGGGAATCAGGCTCCCTGACTTCAGACTATATTACAAAGCTACAGTAATCAAGACAGTTTGGTACTGTCACAAAAACAGAAATATAGATCAATGGAACAGGATAGAAAGCCCAGAGATAAACCCACGCACATATGGTCACCTTATCTTTGATAAAGGAGGCAAGCATATACAGTGGAGAAAAGACAGCCTCTTCAATAAGTGGTGCTGGGAAAATTGGACAGATACATGTAAAACTATGAAATTAGAACACTCCCTGACACCATGCACAAAAATAAACTCAAAATGGATTAAAGACCTAAGTGTAAGGCGAGACACTATCAAACTCTTAGAGGAAAACATAGGCAGAACACTCTATGACATACATCACAGCAAGATTCTTTTTGACCCAGCTCCTAGAGAAATGGAAATAAAAACACAAATAAACAAATGGGACCTAATGAAACTTAAAAGCTTTTGCACAGCAAAGGAAACCATAAACAAGACCAAAAGACAACCATCAGAATGGGAGAAAATATTTGCAAATGAAGCAACTGACAAAGGATTAATCTCCAAGATTTACAAGCAGCTCATGCAGCTCAATAACAAAAAAACGAACAACCCAATCCAAAAATGGGCAGAAGACCTAAATAGACATTTCTCCAAAGAAGGTATACAGATTGCCAACAGACACATGAAAGAATGCTCAACATCATTAATCATTAGAGAAATGCAAATCAAAACTACAATGAGATATCATCTCACACTGGTCAGAATGGCCATCATCAAAAAATCTAGAATCAATAAATGCTGGAGAGGGTGTGGAGGAAAGGGAACACTCTTGCACTGTTGATGGGAATGTAAATTGATACAGCCACTATGGAGAACAGTATGGAGGTTCCTTAAAAAACTACAAATAGAACTACCATACGACCCAGCAATCCCACTACTGGGCATATACCCTGAGAAAACTATAATTCAAAAAGAGTCATGTACCAAAATGTTCATTGCAGCTCTATTTACAATAGCCAGGACATGGAAGCAACCTAAGTGTCCATCATCGGATGAATGGATAAAGAAGATGTGGCACATATATACAATGGAATATTACTCAGCCATAAAAAGAAATGAAATGGAGGTATTTGTAATGAGGTGGATGGAGTTAGAGTCTGTCATACAGAGTGAAGTAAGTCAGAAAGAGAAAAAACAAATACAGTATGCTAACACATATATATGGAATCTAAGGGGGAAAAAAAAAGGCCATGAAGAACCTAGTGGCAAGATGGGAATAAAGACACAGACCTACTAGAGAATGGACTTGAGGATATGGGGAGGGGGAGGGGTGAGATGTGACAGGGTGAGAGAGTGCCATGGACATATATACACTACCAAATGTAGAATGGATAGCTAGTGGGAAGCAGCCGCATAGCACAGGGAGATCAGCTCGGTGCTTTGTGGCCACCTGGAGGGGTGGGATGGGGAGGGTGGGAAGGAGGGAGATGCAGGAGGGAGGAGATATGGGAACATATGTATATGTGTAAGTGATTCACTTTGTTATAAAGCAGAAACTAACACACCATTGTAAAGCAATTATACTTCAATAAAGATGTTTTAAAAAAAAAAAAAAAGAAAAGAAACAGCAATCTCCTGCTGGGGGTGTGTCAAGAACGTGGAGACAGACCTTCTGTGATGTGGAGGCCAAAGGGAACACTTAAACCTAAGGGTGGAGCAAACATTAAGAAAAAACTCTCTGGTAAACCTGCCCCTACCCTAAACACCAAGGTAACACTAGAAGAATTTGAAGTCTATGGTGCACAGAAGGTAACAATAACAATAACTAAACCTAAACCCAGCTCAAATCTTGGCTATTTTGACTCAACTCCGCATATTAAAGGTGTAGTAAAAGATAAGGTATGCGTATTTCCAATCATAAATGCTATTCACCTCAGTTCTCAATCTATATACCTTATGCAAGATGTCTAGATTTCAGAAACAAATTATGAGACACACAAAAAACAAGGAAAAACAAGACACCATTGAGACGAAGCAATCCAGAGAAACAGACTCAGATGTGACACAGATGCTAGAACTATGAGAGAGGAGAATTAAAACAACAATGAGGAATATGTTAAAGACTAACAGAAAAGGTAAATAACGTGCACTATCAGATGAAGCATTTCAGAGATGGAAACTGTTAAAAAAAAAAAAAAAATCCAGATGGAAATGTTAGAAAAGAAAAGCACTGTAAGAGATGAAGAATCCCTTTAATGGAATCACATTAGACTTAACATAGTAAAGGGAAAAAAATTATAAACTTAAAAATAAGTCAACAGTAATTATCCCAACTGAAACACAAATATGAAAAAGAACAGAACATCCAAGAACTGTGGTCAATATCTAAAGGTATAACATATGAGATATTGGAATCCTACTAGGAGAAGAGAGAGAACAGAGGAAAAGAATGTTTAAAGAGATAACAGCCAAGAATCCCCCCCAAATTAATAAACATCAAACCATTGATTTAAGAAGATTAAAGAAAAAATCCAGATAAGTTAAACACACACACACACCATATTCAAACTGCTGAAAAACAATGTTTAAAAAAAACCTTGAAGCAGTCAGGGGAAAGAAAGGACACATTACATATGAGGGAACAGAGGTAAGAATTACGGCAGATTCTTTATCATTTATTTGCAGCACACCTATACTACAAGACCTAGTTCTTCAGAGTGAAGAACCATAATACAGACAGAAACTTGAAACTACATAACAAAATGAAGAGTGCTAGAAATGATGTAAATGAAGGTAAATTTTTAAATTATTTTCTCCTTATTTCTAATTTTTCTGAAAGATAATTGTCTAAAGCAAAAATAATAGCAATATACTGGGAATTTAGAGCATAAGTTAAAGTATATGCATGGCAACAAAGGATCGAGGTAAGAATTAGGAATATACTGTTGTAAGGTCCTCACACTACCCAGGAAGTGGTAAAATATTTAAATTATACCTTAATAAAAAACAAAAATTAATTACAACTCCCTGGGGATTTAAGATATTTGTGTAAATAAAAGATATGACCACAGAAATACAAAAGTATAGAGGTAGGTATATAAAATTAGAATGTTATAAAGTTTTTGCATTGCTCAGGAAGTATCTGATAAAAATACTAATTTAGAGTAGACTTTAAAAAGTCAATAATGAATATTATAATTTCTAGAGTAACCACCTAAAGAATAAAAGAATACATAACTAAAAATTTGAGAAAAAAATCAAATAATACAAATATTTGATTAATCCAAAAGGCAAGAAAGAAAATAATAGAACAAAGAGCAGACAGGATGAGTATAGAAAATAAACAGTAAGATACCTTAAACCCAATTATGTCAGTAACTATATTAAATGTAAATTGATGGAATAATCCACTTAAAATATAAATACTGTTACACTAGATAAAAGTAAAAAAAAAAAATCCAACTACCGTTGACCCTTGAACAACACGGGTTTGAACTGCATGGGTTCCCTTATACATGGATATTTTTCAAAAGTAAATACTACAGTGCTACACAATCCAAGGAAATCTTCTGGATGCGGAACTGCAGATATGGCTGAGTATAAAATATACGCAGATACTAGACTACCTGGAGGGTTGGTGCCCCTAACACCCTGTTGTTCAAGGGTCAACTGTGTAACTATTTATAAGAGACCACTTTAAATTTGATACAACTGGAAAGGAAAAAGATCTAACATGCAAACAGTAACCAAAAGTAATATGGTACAGTTATATAATATCAGAATAAACTTTAAGGCAGGAAGTATTATTCAAAATAAGAAAGGATGCTTCATAATGATAAAATGGTCAGTTTAATAGGAAGACATAACAACCCTAAATAATATAACTTCAAGTTATATAAAGAAAAAGAGAACAATTTGTCATATTTCAAGGTTTTAACACTCCTCTCTCCAAAACTGATGTAAAAAAAAAGAAAAGAAATCAGATTACATAAAAATTGAATATGATTAGCCAAATTACCATAATATAGAGAATGTATATAACACACACCTTCATGATATGCATTCTTTTCAAGTTTACATGGGATATTTATCAAAAATGATCTATATGCTGTGCCATAATGAAAGCATCATGAATTTCAAAATTCAAAGAATTGAAATCATGGTATATTCTCTGACTACAGGGCAGTTAAAACTAGAAATCAATAAAAGAAAGATAACCAGAAAAACACCTGGAAAAAATTAGAAAATATGTTGAGCTCACTTACAATGAAAATATAACATATTAAACTTGTGGGTGGCAGCTAAAGCAGTGTTTTTAAGGAAACATAACTTTACATGTATACTTTAGAAAAAAGTTATGTATTAGGAAAGACCCAACAGAACAAGAAAATCTGAAAGGTCCATTATGTATTAAATAAATTTAATCAATTATTTGATTTGTTTTCACCAAGACAACGCCAATCCCAAATGGCTTCACTAGTGAAATCTGCCAACTTTAAAAGAAGAAAAAATATCAAACTTACATAGTAAGAGAGCAGAAAAAGAAGTAAACATTGTTCATACATTGTGATGGGGCAACCATAGCCTTGGTACTAAAACCAGAAAAGGACATTACAAGAAAAGACAATGACACGCCAATATCATTCATGAACAAGATATAAGAAACCATAACCAAGATATTTGAAATTCAAATCCCTTGATATATAAGAAGAATAACATGTCATAACCAGGTGGGATTTACTCTGAAAATGCAAAGTTGGTTTAACATTCGAAAATCAACCAATATAATCTACCCAGTAACAGAATAAAGAAGGGAAAAAATCTTATGGTTACTCCAATAGATGCAGAATAAGCATATAATAAAATGTATCTCCTCATTCTATTCCTAAACAAACTAGGAATAGAAAGAAATGTCCTTAATCTATGGTGATAGAAGTGAGAACAGTGGTTATCTTACAGAGCAGGCATGAGGGGGTGGCCTGAGGTTTCTAACTTGATGTGGGTGGTAATTACAAGAGTAGAAAGATAAACATTCTTCAAGCCGCACAGTTAAGACTCTGCATTTCACTGGATACAAGTAATACTTCAATAAAAGAGTAAATAAAAAGAAAAAAAAAACCCTAAGTACTAGAACAAGAATTGACCAACAGCTAATTGACTAGAGAAGGCATCCTGGAGGCAGGTAACAGAACGCGATAAATGATAAATGAAGCTTTACAGCTTTACAAAAATCAATAGGGAAGGAAGAAATTGTTCAAAAAAATGGTACTTTGAAAAATATGACCCATCAGAAAAACTCCAATTTAGAATTTCACCTTACAGCATATCCAGAATGAACTCCTAAGGGGTGAAAATGTTCATCGTAAAACCACCCCCTTCCCACCCCTGCTGTCCCCATGGGCAAAAAAGCTAAAAGAAAATGTAGCTGAATGTTCAACTGACAGAAATTCGCATGGTTAATGTTCATGAAGAATTTACTACAGGCCAGGCAGTACCATAAACACTTTGCATATAGCACACACTAAACATTCACAATTAAGAGATAACATAGATGGGAAAACTGAGGCCCAGGGACTCCAAGTAACTTGCCCGAGGCTCACACAGGAAATAAAGGGTTAGATCAGAGCTCAAATCTAGGTTTCTCTTGCTCATTCCACGGCATCTTGCGGCTTCATACTGATAACTCAGAAAATGGGACTTTATATAAAATTGATTTGAGGTTTTATTCTCGTCTCCTGGAGTGATTCTGAACCAAAAACAACAACAACGGATCAATCACCTCCCCCAAAATGACCAACTGACACTAGATCAAAGTGTATTTGGAAAAATATTTGCAAAACATGACAAAAGCTTACTAGCTATACAAGAAGAGTTCTTAAGTAGGGATGGATTAGGAAGAAAATCCCCAACAATGAATAAACCACGAGAAGGGCACCTACACTGAATGTCAATACACACGTTTTTAAAAATCACAAATAGTTCACACTCCAACAAAGAATAAAATGTCGCCTCTCACGAGTGTGAACCCTCACAACTTTTCTTTTTCTCAAACCGCCTGCACCCTCAGAACTCAGGACTCAAGTTTCCAACCAAGACCCACGCTGGTCGCATGCGTGTGAATTTCCTTGCTGGCGGTCACCGCCAAGGGGCGCAAGCGGCGCGCACCAGCGCTAGGGAGCTCGGGCTCCCAGATCAGCGCGCTGGCCATGCTCACCGCTAAGCCTGTCAGGACCAAATTCCCAGCTCACTCAGTGATGTCCAGTTTGATCCTGCGAGGTTCCTGGTACCCAATGGGAATTTTAGCTAAGTTTCACTTGAACAAAGACGCGACCAGGGTGGACAGAGCCCACCGAAGGTGAGGGCCGGGTCCGCAGTTTCTGCTGAGAATCAGGAATGCTGGTTGGTGAAAACAATTGTGGAGGAGGAAGTGAAAACCTGGAGGCTTTTGGGGAGATGAAGGGAAATCTTCATTAGCTCCTGCCCACCTCTTCCCTAGGAAAATATGGAAAATTTGAAGTTGAACCCTCCAAATTCAATTCAACATTTCCTTGGCAAATTTATAGGTAAACTTAGTAACTTTCCAAAGATCCGTAAAAGAATAAAGTTTTTTTGTTTTTTTCTTTGTTGTTTGTTTGTTTGTTTGTTTTAAGAGAGAGGTGCTAGGTTTGTAGCTACTCTCCTCAAAAAGAAATAAGGTGATAGGGATATAAAGAAAAAAATTATATAAACCTGTGGCAAACTTGAGTGAGATCATATGTTAATTCACTTTTACCTACCTACTATAGAGGGAGGAAAAAACTTCTTTAAAATGAAATTAGTGACAGTCTTAAAGGTTTTAAAATCTCTAAAGTTCTTTACAA
Source organism: Balaenoptera musculus (assembly GCF_009873245.2). Classification (NCBI taxonomy): domain Eukaryota; kingdom Metazoa; phylum Chordata; class Mammalia; order Artiodactyla; family Balaenopteridae; genus Balaenoptera; species Balaenoptera musculus. The sequence goes on along the minus strand of NC_045786.1, from coordinate 136,576,074 downwards.
CCCACTAAAATAAAGAATCACAAAATAAACTTTCAGAATTCAACAAAACCCCAAGATTGTCAGGCCAATTTCTTCATGAATTGTTAAATATGATTTATGAAATAACACAGATAAAAATCAACTGCCTTTCCTAATCCAAGTGTATCTCTAACTAATAAGTTTGGGGGAGGGGGGCGGGAAGTGAAAGGATTTCTTTATTGAAAAAAGAATTCCCTTCACTAATTCCCACTGTGGCCCATTTCCGAGGTTTCAAACACTGCAATAATAGTCTCTGGTGGGATTATGATCAGGTCACCATTTAGACTAGGGTGTTGGATCAGCATTTTTAAAGGATGCAGAGGGCAACTCATCTTTATCAGGGGTCCTGGGAAAGAAGGCTGGTGGCCCATCCACTGGGCACTCTCCTCCCAGAAGGGAACTGGAGAATTTTCCCACAACTTCAGCTCTACCCCAGCTACTGCCTAATCACACAGCAAAAACAATTCCCTGTGTTTGCAAAGGTATCACATGAAGAAACTCCTGGAAGCCTGGAGCATCTCCTCCAAATCTAGGTCAATCTTCAATTTGCAAAAGACCATAAAGACCAAAAAAAGAGTAGGAATATCTAAGAAAAAAATAATAACATCTGTTACATGCTTAACATGTTTTGTGTAGGTTCTCACATTTAACTAGATATTGTTATCCACATGCTATAGATGAGGAAAGAGAGGCCTCTTTAGGTTATGTAATTTGCCCATGCTTACATGAGAAAGTAGCAGTGTTGACATATGAACCCAGGTGGCTCTAAAGACCAGAGTCTTCACACACATGGTTCACCATGATAATTCAGAACATGGAACTAATTCGTTCCACAAGGAAAAAAAGGCATAAAATATCTTCATTTGTGTACTTTCTTCTTCATTTGTGTGTTCTCTCCAAGTTCTTTTAAGAAATAAGCACATTCTAATTCTGCTTCATCATCTGTTGAAATCTAAGCCTCGAAAGTCTTTTGTATTACTACAGTGTTATTTCTTCTATTAAAGTTTTAGCCTTCTTGTTTCTAATATATTGTGAAAAGTGAAGAAAAGCTACAGTTCTTACATTTCAATAGCTTATCGTTCCTCTTATTACAAATCTAAAAGCATCTCATGGCAAATTCAGCCACTTAATTTGTGAACACTGTCAGAATAAACTATTTGAAAACAGGATATACCAAATACAAAAAAAAAGTATTCATTAATTTATTCAACAAATATTTATTTCTTACCACCATAAGGCAAGCACTTCTAGACGCGGGGGATACACCCATGAAAGAAGTGGATGGAAATGTCTCCTGCCCTCACGGAGACAGACAGACAAATAAGTAAAACAGGTCAAATAGTGAAAAGTTCTCTAGGTTAAAAAATGGCATAGAAATGGATGGGTACAGCTTAAATTTGTGTGATTGGGGAGGCCTCTGATAAGGGCCATTTGAGTATAGACGTGAGGGAGCAACACTGGAGATGTCTGGAGGATGGGCATTCCAGGCAGAGGAAACAGTTCAAGCAAAAGCCCCGAAGCAGCAGCACAGCTGGTGTTTTAGAAGAGCTAAGGGGGCCAGAGTTGCTAAAGCGAACAGGGGGAAAAGAGTGGAATGAGGTCAGAGCAACGGCATGGAGCTAGATTACTAAAGACCTTATAGCCACTGAAAGGGCTCTGGCTTTTACTCTAAATGCGATGGAAGCTACTGACAACAAAGGAATGACACACTCTATCTTGAGTTTTAAAAGGAACACAGTGCTGGGTTGAAAACAGACCACATGAGAGGCAAAGTGGATACAGAGAAATCAGGGGGTAAATTCAATAACACAGGGGCAAGATGATGGTTGCTTAAAGCACGATGGTAGCAGTGATGGTAGGAAGAAACAGCCTAATTCTAGATATATTTTTATAGTAGAGCCAACAGGATTTGCTGATGGATTATATGCAGGGAAAAAAAGAGAGAGGTGTGAATGACGACTCCAAGATTTTTGGCTGAGAAACTGGAAGGATGAAATTGCTATTTAGAGCTAGGCAAGACTGTGGGAAGTGCAAGGTTTTGAGCGGAGATCAGAAATTCCGACTTGGACAGACTAGACATGAGGTTTCCATTAAACATCCAAGTAGAGTAGCAAGCAAGCACTTGGACACATCAAGAGTAGCCTGTAGACTCATTAGCATATGAATATTATCTAAAACCTTGAGATGTGATGAGATAAGGGAGAGAGGCAAGTCCAACCCTGGATCCTAACATTTGGAGCTCAGGGAGATGCTGAAGATCAAGTAAAGGAAACCAAGAGAAACTGGCCAATCAAGTAGGAGGAAGCATTTATATTCCTACACCAACAATTTGATCTTTCAAAAATTATTAATAAAACAAGTATTTGATAAATATTAGTTGTCCACAAATTTCCTTCTTAAAAATCCCCACATTTCAAAACTTCCTGAATAACAAGGCAGGCCGAAAGAGTAAGCCACCAAGAATTCTTCTGACATGTCCCCTAGGGTCTTTGATTTTGCCTGACAGAGCTGTGCCAGAACCTGAGCAAAGTTTAACGTTTCCACCAACTTAATTTATGAAATATTTATTATGAATCTAGCATATGCTAGTCACAGTGCTACAGACAGTGGTGAAGGGATACAGGGATGATTAACATGTGGTACCTGTCCTAAGGAGTTGATAGTCTAGCAGGGGAGATCAAACAGGTACATCACAAATAATGATACAAAGTTAATGTAGATAAAATCATAACAGTTTCAAAAACATATTTGGGGGGGGCTTCCCTGGTGGTGCAGTGGTTAAGAATCTGCCTGCCAATGCAGGGGACACGGGTTCGAGCCCTGGTCCGGGAAGATCCCACATGCCGCGGAGCAACTAAGCCCATGCGCCACAACTACACAGCCTGTGCTCTAGAGCCCACGAGCCACAACTACTGAAGCCCGCATGCCTAGAGCCCGTGCTCCGCAACAAGAGAAGCCACTGCAATGAGAAGCCCGCTCACCGCAACAAAGAGTAGTCCCCGTTCACCGCAACTAGAGAAAGCTCATGCGCAGCAACAAAGACCCAATGCAAAAAAAAAAAAAAAAAAAAACATATTTCGGGGTCAAATTCTTATAGTTTAACAAGCATTCCATTATAATCAATGCTGTAACTCTAAACCAAAAATACACTTGAAATATTTCAAAGACTCCGTTGATCACCAGCAAAATAAATATTCTTCTGCACTAACACTGAATGGTAGTACCTCTCTAGTACCTAGAACATCTTGCCCATCTTAGCTAAGCATCTTCTGACAAGGAGACACCTCTTATGAAAATGACTTGGAGCTGTGCCACTGAGAACTGAAATATCATGACTTCATTGCTAAAGCTGGAGTGCCAAAGAAGAGTTATTGCTCCCTTGATCTTTTGTCCCTGGTGCATATTCAGGAGATGATGCCAGAGCATATCAATTGGCTCTACATTGTAATGGTTTTACCCCTGCCAAGTTGTCTGAGATGGTCCCAACCACAGCTGCTCTGCATGGTGATGTCACAGTAGCCTCACCTGTGCACCCGGAGCTCCCTACATCAATTGCAGAGGCAGGACTCATGTGTCTTGCCTTATATCTCAGAGAAAGAACAAACAACTACAAGTGAAGGCTGACACAGTAACATTCACAGCTCATTTTCACTTTAAGTCCTCATTAATGCTGGATGGAGAAGGTCAAAGCAAGTCTTAACATACTTTTTGCCTGTGTCTTCCAACACAGTGTCAAAAGTGTTAAGAAACCTGGAGAGTGTCATTGACTAGATTCTTCCAACAGTCTGTAATCTACAGTTACTTGTAGGATATTTACAGGCTGTTCATTTTCTTGAAGGTAATGAGATATGATGGTGCCAGCTGAGATAAGGTTTATATTCATTCATTAAGTCAGTCATTTTTTTCATTCATGAAACGGATGCTGTACTAAATCCTAGGACTGTAAAGATAAAAGCACAAACCCCTGCCATCAAGGAGCCTACAGACGTGGGTGGGTACAATTTTTTTAAAGTTATATACAATACAAAACCTATTTTTTGTAGAGAAATGTAATATGCTATTGGAACACAGAAGAGGAAGCAGCTAACTGCCGAAGAAGGCCAGGGGCATGGGGGTGGGGGTAGGGAGGGGCAGTGTGGGAAATATGACAGAATACTATGAACTGCTATGAACTGAATCCTTGTGTCTCCCCAAAATTCCTATGGTGAAATCCCAACCCCTCAATGTGATGGTATTAGGTGGTAGGGCCTTTGGGAGGTGATTAGTTCATGGGGTAGAGAGCTCAGAATGGGATTCCTGCCTTTATAAAAGAGACCTCCAAAAGCTCTCTTCCCCTTTTCCAACATATGAGGACAAAACAAGAAGACAGCTGTCTATGAACCAGGAAATGAGTTCACGGAGATAGAGAATCTGCTGGTGCTGGAAACATGGATTCCCCAGTATCTAGAACTGTGAGAAATCAGTAATTTTTTTTTTTAATAAACAATAATCTTATGAGATTTATTACAAAACAATGTGTGGGGGTTTTTTTGGTTTTTTGGGGGGTTTTTTTGTTTTTTAATTTTTGAATTTTATTTTCTTTTCTTATACAGCAGGTTCTTATTAGTCATCAATTTTATACACATCAGTGTATACATGTCAATCCCAATCGCCCAATTCATCACACCACCACCACCACCACCCCACGGCTTTCCCCCCTTGGTGTCCATACGTTTGTTCTCTACATCTGTGTCTCAATTTCTGCCCTGCAAACCAGTTCATCTGTACCATTTTTCTAGGTTCCACATATATGCGTTAATATACGGTATTTGTTTTCCTCTTTCTGACTTACTTCACTCTGTATGACAGTCTCTAGATCCATCCACGTCTCAACCAATGACCCAATTTCATTCCTTTTTATGGCTGAGTAATATTCCATTGTATATAGGTACCACAACTTCTTTATCCATTCATCTGTTGATGGGCATTAGGTTGCTTACATGACCTGGCTACGGTAAATAGAGCTGCAATGAACATTGGGGTGCTTGTGTCTTTCTGAATTATGATTTTCTCTGGGTATATGCCCAATAATGGGATTGCTGGATCATATGGTAATTCTATTTTTAGTTTTTTAAGGAACCTCCATACTGTTCTCCATAGTGGCTGTATCAATTTACATTCCCACCAACAGTGCAAGAGGGTTCCCTTTTCTCCACATCCTCTCCAGCATTTGCTGTTTATAGATTTTCTGATGAAGCCCATTCTAACTGGTGTGCGGTGATACCTCATGGTAGTTTTGATTTGCATTTCTCTAATAATTAGTGATGTTGAGCAGCTTTGCATGTGCTTCTTGGCCATCTGTATGTCTTCTTTGGAGAAATGTCTATTTAGGTCTTCTGCCCATTTTTGGATTCAGTTGTTTGATTTTTTCATATTGAGCTGCATGAGCTGTTTATATATTTTGGAGATCAATCCTTTGTCCGTTGATTTGTTTGCAAATATTTTCTCCCATTCTGAGGGTTGTCTTTTTGTCTTGTTTATGGTTTCCTTTGCTGTGCAAAAGCTTTTACGTTTCATTAGGTCCCATTTGTTTATTTTGGTTTTTATTTCCATTACTCTAGGAGGTGGATCAAAAAAGATCTTGCTGTGATTTATGTCAAAGAGTGTTCTTCCTATGTTTTCCTCTAAGAGTTTTACAGTGTCCAGTCATTTAGGTCTCTAATCCAGTTTATTTTTGTTTATGGTGTTAGGGAGTGTTCTAATTTCATTCTTTTACATGTAGCTGTCCAGCTTTCCCAGCACCACTTATTGAAGAGACTGTCTTTTCTCCATTGTATATCCTTGACTCCTTTTGTCATAGATTAGTTGACCATAGGTGTGTGGGTTTACCTCTGGGCTTTCTATCTTGTTCCATTGATCTATGTTTCTGTTTTTGTACCAGTACCATATTGTCTTGATTACTGTAGCTTTGTAGTATAGTCTGAAGTCAGGGAGTCTGATTCCTCCAGCTCCGTTTTTTTCCCTAAAGACTGCTTTGGTTATTCGGGGTCTTTTGTGTCTCCATACAAATTTTAAGGCTTTTTGTTCTAGTTCTGTAAAAAAATGCCATTGGTAATTTGATAGGGATTGCACTGAATCTGTAGATTGCTTTGGGTAGTATAGTCATTTTCACAATATTGATTCTTCCAATCCAAGAACATGGTATATCTCTCCATCTGTTGGTATCATCTTTAATTTCTTTCATCAGTGTCTCATACTTTTCTGCATACAGGTCTTTTGTCTCCCTAGGCAGGTTTATTCCTAGGTATTTTATTCTTTTTGTTGCAATGGTAAATGGGAGTGTTTTCATAATTTCTCTTTCAGATTGTTCATCATTAGTGTATAGGAATGCAAGAGATTTCTGTGCATGAATTTTGTATCCTGCAACTTTACCAAATTCATTGATTAGCTCTAGTAGTTCTCTGGTGGCATTTTTAGGATTCTCTATGTATAGTATCATGTCATCTGCAAACAGTGACAGTTTTACAATTTGTATTCATTTTATTTCTTTTTCTTCTCTGATTGCTGTGGCTAGGACTTCCAAAACTATGTTGAATAAAAGCAGTGAGAGCGGACATCCTTGTCTCATTCCTGATCTTAGAGGAAATGCTTTCAGTTTTTTACCATTGAGAATGATGTTTGCGGTGGTTTTGTCATATATGGCCTTTATTATGTTGAGGTAGGTTCCCTCTATGCACACTTTCTGGAGAGTTTTGATCATAATTGGGTGTTGAATTTTGTCAAAAGCTTTTTCTGCATCTATTGAGATGATCATATGGTTTTTATTCTTCAATTTGTTAATATGGTGTATCACACCGATTGATTTGTGTATATTGAAGAATCCTTGCATCCCTGGGATAAATCCCACTTGATCATGGTGTATGATTCTTTTAATGTGTTGTTGGATTCTGTTTGCTAGTATTTTGTTGAGGATTTTTGCATCTATATTCATCAGTGATATTGGTCTGTAATTTTCTTTTTTTGTAGTATCTTTGTCTGGTTTTGGTATCAGGGTGATGGTGGCCTCGTAGAATGAGTTTGGCAGTGTTCCTTCCTCTGCAATTTTTTGGAAGAGTTTGAGAAGGATGGGTTTTAGCTCTTCTCCTAAATGTTTGATAGAATTCACCTGAGAAGCCATCTGGTCCTGGACTTTTGTTTGTTGGAAGATTTTTAATCAGTTTCAATTTCATTACTTGTGATTGGTCTGTTCATATTTTCTGTTTCTTCCTGGTTCAGTCTTGGAAGGTTATACCTTTCTAAGAATTTGTCCGTTTCTTCCAGGTTGTCCATTTTATTGGCATAGAGTTGCTTGTAGTAGTCTCTTAGGATGCTTTGTATTTCTGCGGTGTCTGTTTTAACTTCTCTGTTTTCATTTCTAATTTTATTGATTTCAGTCCTCTCCCTCTTTTCTTTATGAGTCTGGCTAATGGTTTATCAATATTGTTGATCTTCTCAAAGAACAAGTTTTTAGTTTTATTGATCTTTGTTATTGTTTTCTTTGTTTCTATTTCATTTATTTCTGATCTGATATTTATGATTTCTTTCCTTCTGCTAATTTTGGGTTTTGTTTGTTCTTCTTTCTCTAGTTCCTTTAGGTGTCAGGTTAGATTGTTTACTTGAGATTTTTCTTGTTTCTTGAGGTAGGTTTGTATAGCTATAAACTTCCCTCTTAGAACTGCTCTTGCTGCATCCCATAGGTTTTGGATTGTCTTGTTCTCATTGTCATTTGTCTCTAGGTATTTTTTGATTTCGTCTTTGATTTCTTCAGTGATCTCTTGGTTATTTAGTAACGTAGTGTTTAGCCTCCATGTGTTTGTGTTTTTTACGTTTTTTTCCCTGTAATTCATTTCTAATCTCATAGTGTTGTGGTCAGAAAAGATGCTTGATATGATTCCAATTTTCTTAAATTTACTGAGGCTTGATTTGTGACCCAAGATGTCATCTATCCTGGAGAATGTTCTGTGCGCACTTGAGAAGAAAGTGTAATCTGCTGTTTCTGGATGGAATGACCGATAAATATCAATTAAATCTATGTGGTCTATTGTGTCATTTAAAGCTTCTGTTTCCTTATTTATTTTCATTTTGGATGATCTGTCCATTGGTGTAAATGAGGTGTTAAAGTCCTCCACTATTATTGTGTTACAGTCGATTTCCTCTTTTATAGCTGTTAGCAGTTGCCTTATGTATTGAGGTGCTCTTATGTTGGGTGCATATATAATTGTTATATCTTCTTCTTGGATTGATCCCTTGATCATTATGTAGTGTCCTTCCTTGTCTCTTGTAACATTCTTTATTTTAAAGTCGATTTTATCTGATATGAGTATTGCTACTCCAGCTTTCTTTTGATTTCCATTTGCATGGAATATCTTTTTCCATCCCCTCACTTTGTCTGTATGTGTCCCTAGGTCTGAAGTGGGTCTCTTGTAGACAGCATATATATGGGTCTTGTTCGTGTATCCATTCAGCAAGCCTGTGTCTTTTGGTGGGAGCATTTAATCCATTCATGTTTAAGGTAATTATCGATATGTATGTTCCTATGACCATTTTCTTAATTGTTTTGGGTTTGTTTTTGTAGGTCCTTTTCTTGTCTTGTGTTTCCCACTTAGAGAAGTTCCTTTAGCATTTGTTGTAGAGCTGGTTTGGTGGTGCTGAATTCTCTTAGCTTTTGCTTGTCTGTAAAGCTTTTGATTTCTCCATCGAATCTGAATGAGATCCTTGCCGAGTAGAGTAATCTTGGTCATACGTTCTTCCCTTTCATCACTTTAAGTATATCATGATACTCCCTTCTGGCTTGTAGAGTTTCTGCTGAGAAATCAGCTGTTAACCTTATGGGAGTTCCCTTGTATGTTATTTGGTGTTTTTCCCTTGCTGCTTTCAATAGTTTTTCTTTGTCTTTATTTTTTGCCAATTTGATTACTATGTGTCTCGGCGTGTTTCTCCTTGGGTTTATCCTATATGGGACTCACTGCACTTCCTGGACTTGGGTGGCTATTGCCTTTCCCATGTTAGGGAAGTTCTCAACTATAATCTCTGCAAATATTTTCTCTGGTCCTTTCTCTCTCTCTTCTCCTTCTGGGACCCCTATAATGCAAATGTTGTTGCGTTTAATGTTGTCCCAGAGGTCTCTTAGGCTGTCTTCATTTCTTTTCATTCTTTTTTCTTTAGTCTGTTCTGCAGCAGTGAATTCCACCATTCTGTCTTCCAGGTCACTTATCCGTTCTTCTGCCTCAGTTATTCTGCTATTGATTCCTTCTAGTGTAGTTTTCATTTCAGTTATTGTATTGTTCATCTCTGTTTGTTCTTTAATTCTTCTAGGGCTTTGTTAAACATTTCTTTCATCTTCTCAATCTTTGCCTCCATTCTTTTTCCGAGGTCCTGGATCATCTCCACTATCATTATTCTGAATTCTTTTTCTGGAAGGTTACCTATGTCCACTTCATTTAGTTGTTTTTCTGGGGTTTTATCTTGTTCCTTCATCTGGTACATAGCCCTCTGCCTTTTCATCTTGTGTATCTTTCTGTGCATGTGGTTTTTGTTCCTCAGGCTGCAGGATTGTGGGTCTTCTTGCTTCTGCTGTCTGCACTCTGGTGGATGAGGCTATCTAAGAGGCTTGAGCAAGTTTCCTGATGGGAGAGACTGGTGGTGGGTAGAGCTGGCTGTTGCTCTGGTGGGCAGATCTCAGTAAAACTTTAATCAGCTTGTCTGCTGATGGGTGGGGCTGGGTTTCCTCCCTGTTGGTTGTTTGGCCTGAGGTAACCCAACACTAGAGCTTACCCGGCTCTTTGGTGGGGCTAATGGCGGACTCTGGGAGTGCTCAAGCCAAGGAGTACTTTTCAGAACTTCTGCTGTCAGTGTCCTTGTCCCCACGGGAGCCACAGCCACCCTCCACCTCTGCAGGAGACCATCCAGCACTAGCAGGTAGGTCTGGTTCAGTCTCCCCTGAGGTCACTGCTCCTTCCCCTGGGTCCTGATGCGCACACTACTTTGTGTGTGCCCTCGAAGAGTGGAGTCTCTGTTTCTCCCAGTCCTGTCAGAGTCCTACAGTCAAATCCCGCTAGCCTTCACAGTCTGATTCTCTAGGAATTCCTCCTCCCGTTGCCAGACCCCCACGTTGGGGAGCCTGACTCCAGTGGGTGGACTTCTGTGGTATAAGTGTTTTCCAGTCTGTGAGTCACCCACCCAGCAGTTATGAGATTAGATTTTGCTGTGATTGCACCCCTCCTACCATCTCATTGTGGCTTCTCCTTTGTCTTTGGATGTGGGGTGTTTTTTTGGTGAGTTCCAGTGTCTTCCTGTCGATGATTGTCCAGCAGCTAGTTGTGATTCTGGTGTTCTCACAAGAGGGAGCGAGAGCACGTCCTTCTACTCTGCCATCTTGGTTCAGGCTCCTCAACATCAGTGATGTTTAAGTCACTCAGTCTATAGTATTTTCGTTACAGCAGCCTCAGTGGACTAAGAGAGCTTCCTAGAGATAATGGTGCTTGACATGACTCTTGAAAGATGAGCAGTTTTCACTAGGCAGGCACAAGAGCAGGGAGAGGAAACCAAATGTTTAGGTGTGAATGAGCTCGGTATTGCCAGACACTGGAAGACAGTGGTCCAAATCCTTGAAGGCTATGAATCTTTCAAAGGAAAGAAGTCATCCTGGAAGCCTTTTTGTATGAGAAGGTATGAAATCTGATGCAGAGTTTAGAATACACCCTCTGAGGGGACCCTAGAGAATGGATAAGAGATGGAAAGAATATAGAAATAGAGAAACAAGTTAAGACATTATTGAAATAGACCAGCAGAAGAGGATATATATATATATATGAGTTAAGGTAGAGGGGACAGAGAGAAGTTGTACTGATACAAGAGAAATTGCAGAGACAGAATCAATATAATTTGGTACATACTGAAAAAACAGAGGCAGGTTAGGATTGCTGTGAGGGATAAGGAACTGAGAAAGACTAATCTCTCACTTTGATGACTAGCTTTCCATAAATAAGAATAAAAGATGATTGTGTTTTTAAACATGTTGAATTTGAGATGTGTGATACTACCCAAGTGAAGGCAACTCGGATATATGAGCCCAGAGCTCAGGAGAGAGGTCCAAACTAGAGATGCAGATATTTAGCAGAAGTCACGGAAGAGTGTGTAAGAGGGAAACCAATGTTTAAGGAATTGGCAGAGGAAGGTGAATGAAAAAGACGTGGCAAGGAGAAAACCAGGAACAAGTGGAGTCCAGAACCCAGGTGAGGAATGAGTTTCAAGGGAGGAATATTCAACACTGTCACTCTCAAATAAGTAAAATGGGCGAGGGGGAACTAGTCATATAATTCAGTGCATGTTCATTAGAGTAGAAGACTAGAGGCCAAACAATAGTGAGGAAAGAAGCAAGTAGGAGCTAGGGAAATGGAGACTGCAAATGCAGCCTATTTTCCCATTAATCCCTTAAACTAGACTTAGGAAGGTTTAAATCCGTCAGAAGCTGTAATGCCCAGTAATTTGTTGCTAGCAACTGCTGTTGAACTGGACTTCTTGTAGCAGAGGTACAGAGGTGTGGGATGGAAGTGGGAGCACTTCAGTCCACGTTGGGACAGCGGCTACATGGACAAGCATGTTGATGTGGTTTTTTTAAAATAAATTTATTTATATTATTTATTTATTTTTGGCTGTGTTGGGTCTTTGTTGTTGCGCACGGGCTTTCTCTAGTTGTGGTGAGCGGGGGCTACTCTTCCTTGCGGTGCACGGGTTTCTAACTGCAGTGGCTTCTCTTGTTGCAGAGCACGGGCTCTAGGCACGCGGGCTTCAGTAGTTGTGGCTCGCGGGCTCTAGAGCGCAGGCTCAGTAGTTGTGGCGCACGGGCTTAGTTGCTCCGCAGCATGTGGGATCTTCCTGGACCAGGGCTCGAACCCGTGTTCCCTGCATTGGCAGGAGGTTTCTTAACCACTGTGCCACCAGGGAAGCCCCCCACCTTGATGTTTTGAGTCAGACGCATGTGGTTTGGAATCCCAGCTACTTTACCAGCTAGAGACATGGAAAGAGTTACTGAACCTCCCCAGAACATTTGTCTTTTCTTTAAAAATAGGAATAATAACCCACCCACCTACTCGTGGACACACCTCACAAAATTATGATCATTAAATAATATAATGTAATTAAAATATTTAACACAAAGGTAAGGTTACACTTTGTTGAATGCCTATGGGTGTTATATTTATTATTATTGATATTAACAATCAAGAAGTTCTTCACCTGGAGTGCTCTACAAAATCAGTAAGGACTCTTGGCAAGGTCTCTTGGGCACTTGCAGTGAGATAGCACATGCCAGTGGTGAGTTTTCCTGTGAAGTCTGCATTCCCTTGATACTCTACCATCTGCAAACTGATTCAGGTCTATAGATTTAGCTTCTAACCAAAATCTTTTTATGAACAATTCCTGCATGAATCATTCACAGAGCAGCCAAGAGAAAGGAGTAGTTGCCTGTTAAGACAGAAATACAGTTTTCTCATTTAAAAAAATCTGTAAGAATAAATAACTCACATGAAGGTATTTAAGTAGCTTCTACCTTTTGTGCAATTTCTCTACTTTATTTAAATAGCCAGTCTAGGATCCTACGGTGGGCAGACTCTAAGGTGGTCATCCTTACCCCCATCCCTCCTGCCTAGTGTCCATACCTTTGTGTGATCTCCTCCCCTTCAGTGTGGGCGGGACTTGTGATATTCTTCTAACTAGCAGAGTATGACAGAAGTGAAGGAATGTCATGCCCATGATTTCATTATGTAATATAAGATTCCTTTTGCCAGTGGCCTCTCCTCGCTAGCTTGATGTAGTACGCAACCACGTTGCCCATGTGACAAGGAACTGTGGGCAGCCTCTAGGGACTACAGGCAGCCTCCAGGAGTGAAGGGCAGCCTCCAATCAACAGCCAGCATGAAGCGGGGGCCCTTAGTCCTACTTCTACAAGGAAATCAATTCTGCCCATGACATGAGAAGGCTTGGAATGTCCACATGAGAAGGCAGCCCAGCTGATCCTTTGACTGCAGCTCTGTGAGACCCTGAGCAGAGGACCCAGCTAACTCATTTCTGGATTCCTAACCCAAATAAACTGAATAATAAATACATATCATTTTAAGCCACTAAGTTTGTGGTAATTTGTTATGCGGCAATAGATAACTAATTCAGACACCATTCAGTTAATTGTGCAGTTAAACCAATCTAAAAGGGTGAGTTAGAGAGATTTTCTAATATCCAGGGAGTAGCCATGATCTAAATCAAAGTTATCAAATGAAACATTGCTTTTTCTGACTTGTAAGAGACGTGCATTCGTAAGCACTGAGAAGCAGGTGTTCGTGGCAACTGTGATGACAATATGCCATATGTGGTGACACAAGGGGTCCAGGTCCATCCTTGGAACAGGCTTCTGATCAGTGCACAATGTAAAGGCAGTGGGGACACCCATGAAAGGCTCCTCCAGTACAGCTTTTGTTTCGTTGCCACCGGATTATCTATTCTTTCAACTTCTGGAATCCTGATTTTTTTCTGGTAAGCCACCTGTTCTCTATGCTCACACCACGTTTCTGGTAAAGATCTCTCTCCACCAACCCCAGGAATGACATGTGACTTAGGCCTGGCCAATCAGAGCTCCACATTTCCCTGATCTCAGGGATTGCTAAGGTTTGCCACATAATTCAAGCCAAGCAGAGAGAATCAAGCCAATGAGTGCTAACCCCAGGATTTTTTTTTAAGTTGCCAGAAAGTGGCATTTCTTTCTCCACTAGATTATAACCTAAGAGGATATAAATCTGGAGCTTCTGGCGACCATCTCACTACACATGGACCCAGAGAATGGAACCAGCTCAGATGGATGAAGAAATAAGAGATTGAGGGAGAGAGAGAAACCAAATTCCAAAGACAACATTTGAACTCCTGGATATACCTTCTCATGGAACGAGATTTACCACCCCCCCATTTGTCAATTACTTGAGCTCAACCACTCTTCTTCTTTGCTTATAAGGAATTGAGAAATTCTCCATATAATTTGAGTTTAGTTCAGTTGTATAAATAGCATGGTTTCTGGTACATAAACAATATTGCCTCAATGCCATTTTACAGCTAAGAAGTCCAACCTTGCAAAGGGAAGTATCATGAGTAAAACTGATCTAGCACAGACTCAAATGAAAGTAACTGCTTGTCATTATAGGTCTAAATGCAGAAGAGCAATTTTCAAACTTTCCATACAAGCAGTGGCTGCTTTTTGCAGGATCAAAACAGGATAAAAACTAGGCAGTCCCAGAAAAACTTGAAGTTCTTATTTTAGTTTTGAAATAGACTTTGATATCACAACTTAAGAAGATAATGCTTGAAGTTTCAACTTCATAATGGTTTCTTTTCCCCCAAAGGAACTGATTTTTGAAATGATATAAAAGTTCTTGAAGTCCTTCCGTGTCATGAACAAGAGAGTCTCCTGTGATAATCCTGTACCTGACATCCTTAAGCAAAAGATTTATGAAACATCAGAAAAATCTCAAGAACAACAGAAACTCCAGAGTAATAACTAGACAGTATTACCGATGACCAGATGCTGATAAGCTTCAGCAAAACCACATTTTACAATCAATCCACCAAACACAGTCCTCATCCTGCCCCATGGCTTGTGCGTTTACTGTTCGCTCTACTAGGAATGCTCTTTCCTTCAGATCGCTACATAACTGTTGTCTTCCCAGACAGGTCATTCTATATAAAGTACAGGAAGGACAACCCTATATAAAATAGCACTCACCCAATTAATTTATATCCACTTATCCTGTTTTATTTTTCTACATGGCATCTATCACCTATGTTATATTAATTTGTTTACCTGGTGAACATCAGAATGGGTAAGGCTTAGATGTCCATTGTGCCAGTTACCTATCATCTCCAGAAAGTCCCAGTTCACCTGCAAGTTGTAGCTCTTGCACAATTAACAGAGACTATTTCAAAATCTACACAACTGCTTGAACAACGCTTTAATTACTACACTGGTCAAGGTCCAGTCAGAAAACAAAACCCACAATAGGTATTTCAACAGAGGGAATTTAATATAGAGAATTGGTGTCACAGGTATTGGGTATTGGATAAATAGAAGGAGGAACAGAAATAGCCCAGAGATTGTAACTGCAGGAAGCAGCTACCACCCCTCTGGCTGGGGAAGCAAAGGGAAGAGGTCAAGGTTATTATAAACTAGGAGCTCAGAGGTGAGGTGCTATGATATGCAGCTCAGACGTCTGAGGAGGGGAAACTGGCTGGTCAGTGCTGTCACCTCTGAGTGGAGTACAACGAGCCTGGATCTGGAATGCTCAAAGAAGCTGGGGACTAGAACCCACACTGCTGACAGCACTGTGAAGGGCAGTGCTGAGATGCCAACAACAGGAACAGTGAGCAAAGACAGGAAAAAGTAAGCCCTTTCTCCTTACCTCCCATCTTCCGCTATCCCTCTACGGCTCCTCTTGACATAGATCAGAGAATACCCTCAAGCAAAGGCAAACGGGAGTTTGCAAAATTCCAGCCCCAACATCCAAAGCAGGATATGGAAGAATGGACTTGACCTGAGAGACAATAGTTTAAAAACCAGCACATATCCTAATGCATTTCTCCAATTTTATTTTCATAAGAAAAAAGCCAAACTTCAAATGAAATGGTACAATGCTTGACTTCTGACTGTATTATCACTAGCTCTTTCTTGTAAACCTTGTCCATTTTAATCCAGAGTACCATAGATGAACTTTGGGTGGTGCAGGAACCCATGAAATTTCATTGCTAAAAAAGTTTGATATGTTATGTGTGTATCTTCCTGCGTAAGTAGGTTCATAACTTTCATTAAAGTTTCAAAGAAGCCTGTAACACCCCTTAAAATTTGGTATCACTGTCCCATGTTCTCACTCATTATTTAAACTTGTTACGGAAAACACAGACAACTCGTAGATTCCTTTAATGCCTTACACACACTATTGGTTATGTCTGTTCGTTATAGGGAAAAGGAACCAGTTTGAACCACCGCAAGAAAAAGTGGCACTAGAGCAAGAGTATCAATTCAAGGGACCTCAACGAGGGAAGAAATTACCGTGTTTACAAAAGGGGCTCAAAATAGGACTGTCTCTTTCATATATCCCATCTAAATACACTCTAGTATATGTGCTCAGAGATATACTTACATTGCAGAATTATCTGTTACGGTAGTGAAAATTGGGAAATAAATTAGATGCTCATATGAATGGATAAATTAGATCAACAGAAGAATGAATCAATTAAATGGAATGTTAATTAATACAGTGTATTACTATATAGCAGTTAATATAAACCATATGGACATGTATCTGAACAATGTAAAAGTGTAACATTGAGTGGAAGCAAAAACAAGTTGCAGAATAAAATATGTTCAATATTATATCATTTGTATAAAGCTTTAAAACATGCAAAATTATGTGGCACATAATTTACAAATACCTGCAGCAAAAGAATAAAAACACAATAGGAATCATAATGCCCAAATTTAGGTTTGTTTTACTCCTAGTAGGGAGAGAAGGGGAAGAAACAGAGAGGGGTCCTCAGGGGACTCCAATGACCTCCATCCTGGATGGCTTCTTTAAAATAAATCTGAATTAAATATGGCAAAATGTTAAGACTTGGCAAAGTTAAGTGGTGGGTGTTTGCTGTATGATGCTATATTTTTCTCTGTTTTTGAAATGTCTCATAAATTTAAAAACTAGGAAACGTGAAGGGCACTAAAAGCTCCATTAGCAATGGCCTAGACCACCCCTTAGCATAATTATCAAGAGCTCAAAGGGAAGAGGAACTTATAATACATCTCAGCAACTCTTTCCATGGCAAGGCTCCTTTTCAGAAACACTCTCCACAAGGGTGGACACTGGAAAAGAGTACCAGGGAGGGAGAAAGGGGACTTACCAAACAAAGGAAAAGATAAGAGGGGAAGAAGAGAAGAGGATAAACGCTCCATGTTATTTTAAAAGATAAGCAACACATGAACAATACAGGTAAGAATCTCCCTCAGCAAGAAGAAACAAGATACATAAGTGAAAAAAATTCTTATTAAGCTGTAGTTCCTACCTGGCTCTGGCTTCTTCCCTGTTGAGCTAGATAATTGCAAAAAATAATACACCTGCCTCAATTATGGTGTGTGCCTCAGGGCAAGGAAGACTCCTGAGCTTTTACTATCAAGTAATTCCATTATTAAGGAAAATTTTCTGGTTCCTTGGGAATTGTGAACATGGAATTTAAGCTTATTTGTAGCATAATTTACCTCTAATCCATTCCTAATGGTGGTAAGAAGAGGAAAATAGAAAACGGGCTTTCTCATTTTAAACCTGTCCTTAAAAATGTCCTACCGTGTGTTATAATATCCAGAAATTGAGGCAAAAATTGAATCTCTGTTTGACCATTTATATAAGTTACGTGTTCTAACTTCTGTCCATATAAAATTGTGTTACATGTCTGAAATTTCCTTTTAAAATGACACAAAGTTGCAAAACAAGTAACAATGGCAATAACAACCTCCTTGCCTTAAATATCAAGGCTCTGAAAACTGGACATCAGCTCCTGGCATGTTCATTAATACCCACCTTTTCTAAAACATGCAAGTTAACATAGCAAGAAAATCAACTTCATAAAGCATTTAGAAAACAAATTCTGAAGCTTTTGCAGAATACTCAAACTTTTTCATGGACAATTCTGGATAACCAATGACATGGGGGCAAATGCTATCAAATGAAGTACTAACAAATGAAGATAAATTTAACTAGGGATGGGTTTACTTTCAAGAAATCACTTGGGCAATGAAAAAGCAAAGTTCCAGTATTGCAGTTAAAGGAAAGGCAGGATACAGCACTTCACGTTCAGTAACACATCCTATAGAAAAGAAATGAAGCCTGTGTAATTTATAAATCAACTGCATGCTCTTGCCTGATACCATCTACTCTCAATTGCCACAAGCAATCCCCAAAACATCGACAGAACAAAATACCTTCAACCCATAAAAGCTTGAGACCAACCAGTAACTAAGAACTGGTTGGGACAGGATTTTCCCATGTTTCATTAGCCTTGTCGAATAATCTGATTGAAAAGTCAAATTATATCACCATGATTTCAAAGCCTGCTGTTCTATTTTTTAAATACACTCCATCTAGTCAAAGAGTGTTTCTAAAGTTCTACATGCCAATGTACTCAGAACACATTAATTCCATTAGCAGGCTATTTCAGGAAACAGTGAGCATATTTCTTGGAAACAAATATATGTGGTTGAAAAACAGCCTCAAAAAAGTATGAGGTGAAAAACTGAAAACAAAGATGATTTTAAAATGCAATAGAACTCCTTCCCATCACATATTAAAGGTGTCATAATTGCTCCTCGACTGAGAAGTTAGTTGCTGTTTGGGATTTGGGTCTTTAAACCAAAAACCCTATCTTGAGATGGCACTAAAAGGACTCTATCTGCCTCTTAATCATAGGCAACTGCTAAATGAAGTGTATCTATTTTCTCTGTTACATTACTATTGGCAACCAGGTCCCCAGTAAGTGCCCAGAAATGTTTCCATGGTTACAAAAAGCATTCAGCATCCCTCTTGTTTTGGGCCAATTTATCTTAAAATCTATTGTGGAGAAAAATATGGCACATTAAGGAGCATAAAATCAAGATACAACGTTATGAAAAGAATTCAAGGTTAAATGGGAAAAGCAGGCTTGACAAGGCTTTTTAAAAAGTGCATATAAATCACTGATTAAAATGCTGCCTTTTCTTAGTGTATCTCCAAATACATCTCTCTAATAGACTGCAAAGCAGTCCATGCACTGAGGCTGACATGATCTCCAGTATAAAGGAAAAAATGAGCAAGTGAGGATAATTTAAGAGTAATAATCAGCAGGTAAAACCCCCCCAAAAAACAAGGGTTTTAATATTCTTGCAGCTGAGAGTCCAGTCCCATATTCTAGTTTCAGAGGGCCCTTAGGGCATTTAAATATTTTGACGAAAGAGAGGAATAAGAGCTTTTGTTCATTGTCTATAAGGCATCTGAAGTAAATCAGTGGACTCCATCTCATCAGGGAGAGGGAGAAAGAGGGAAGTTCTCTAGAGACAACTCAGTAAAGCTCCTCCATCTATAAAGTCATGAGTGATTTGGGCTAACGGGGCTGTCTCATTCTAGGTCTCTGCTGCATTCCTAACTCCCACTGCCACCAAAGAGCCAGGGCATTAAAAGCATTTTTGCATCTTCTGGAACATGTTAAACAAATGGTATAAGCATTTCAATAATCTGAAGGAGAGGTCCACGGCTTATGCTTGTGTAGATTTGTCCATTCCCCCCAATGCTTTGTACATGGTAGGCATTCAATAAATATTTGGTTAACTGAGGAAGGACATCATACAGGACATCTCTTTACAGAGGAATGTTTCTCCCCATACTACCTATACATACATGCCACCCTTTATCATTTTTCTATTCCTCTTATTTTCACTGTGAAATGGAGAGAAGTGGGAGGGATTTAAAGTCATAATGCTATTGAGGACTAATTTGAAGAATTTCACTTCCAAGGAAGACAGAACAGATATACTTTTTCCTATTCTTCCCCCCAAGTACAACTCAAAACTCTAGACATTGTATATAAAACAAAGATGAGAAGACTGAAAGATGCTGAGAAGAAGGCAGACCAGCTAGTGACCATGAGACTCAAGGAACAACATGGAGGTGAGTTTTCTGGGTTCTTTTGCCTCATATATCTCAGACTTGAAGCTGAGGAAGCTGGCAACCCAGAAACGCCAATGAGCACAGACCAAAAAACTCAAGAAATGCCTGTTCTCTCTGTGCAAAGGGCCAGGAAATGGACAGACGACCCAAACAGAAAAGTTTTAGACAATAAGTGTCTAAATCCAGCCAAATAGCACAGAAAAAACTGTGTCCCCCACCCTCACTCATGCCAGCAAAGGCCAGAGAGACAGCCTAGACTTCCATCCTCACCAAGCTTTAACGAGGGACCCCAATATCCCCACTAGGGGATGCCAGCGAAGGCTGAGTAGGAATCCAGAACTTTCATCCTTGATGGCCAGTAATGAGCATCCTGTACCCCCGCAGTATCCGTGAAGGGCACATGGGGAACCTGCACCCCACCTGAAGTAATGAGGCACCCCTGCCCCACTCTACTTGGGTGGTGTCAGAGGAAGTCTAGTGGAGACTCAGGATTTTCACCATCAGTGTGGCTACCTTCACCTCCATGTCAATGGAGACCACATGGAGAGATGGACCTGCCATCCAACCCAGCATTAGTGAGGAGCACTCCTTCAAGGGTTAAGGAGGCCAAGAGGGAAACCTGGACTTCTGCCTCCACGTAGCAATGATAAGGTGGTACCCCGCTGCCCCGCCAGAGCCCTGTCAAAGACTCTCTTTAGTTGAGAGGCCTTTTAGGGGGAGTTACGTCAAAATAAGGACAACTATTTCTCTTTATGTGTTCGTATCGGCTTACACACTGTTTCTTCTTACCAGCTACTACAATAGCTCCCTAACATATATCCTTTCCTCCAGCGTAGCCTGCAAACTGATGCCACAGTTATCCTTGTAAAATGGAGTTCTGTTGGTATCACACTTGATTAAGAGCTCTTTGAGATTCCCAGCTGCTTAGGAGACAAAACCTAATCCTTAACACAAAAAACAAAGACCTTCCCAATTGCAGCCTATGCTACTAGCCCCATCCCTGAAAATGTCAGTCTTGTCCACGTGTCTGTGTTCATGCCATTCCTTCAAATGGAATGCCTTTCTCTCTCCACTCACCCCTTAAATTATAATTCATTCTTAGGGTTTGTAGTCCTATATCATCTGCTCTGTGGAACCTTCTCTGATCACCACTGGCAAAACCACCTCAAAAGTTACCACGTAGATAACTGTTCTAATTTTCCACAAACTTTTAAAAATGGGACTACTTACATGTAACTATCTCTTAGGCATTAGAAAACTCCTTAAGACCAATATTTTATCTGTACATTTATCTCCAAGCCCAAACATGCCACCCAAATTAATGAGAATGTCCAATTTAATTTTAGAGTTTAGTGTTAAGTGTGCAAAGCTCTATGTTCTAGCTTCCACTTAGGATGTAGAAAAATTGGAAATAATGCTCTTGCTCTTTAAATAAAAATTAAATCTGCATAATATGTCAAATTACACATTTTAAATCTCATCAGAGAGCTGAGATCATAAAGCAACCAACTAATCCAAAAGTTACAAAAAGAAAACTTCTTTCCATGGGAGAAAGGACAGAAGCATTTGCTTGCCAGGGGCAGATGCTGGATTCATACAAGCTGGCAAGAAAAATTAAGCTAATATTTTCAAAGAACTTCTAAAGACCAAGTGTGTACTAGTACAAGAGTAGAGAACCCATGGGAGCCACAAACCCCAGGGAAATTGAAACCCACTTAGAAGCCTGGCCCCACAGAACTCACCTGGTACTCACAAGAAAGACAGAGTGGAGCAGGGCAGGGCAGGAGTGGAGAAAGGTTCTCTCATGGTACAGTCCTGGAGTAGGGGGAAGAGCAGCTGCTATAGACAAAATCAGAAGTCTCACCAGGATTCCTCTCTCATCTTTCCACTATGGGATAAAAGCCACAAGCCACTTGGGAAAGGGCAGCAAATCCCATCATCCTTAGACCATAGGTAGAGACACATTAAGGTGAGTGAACAGAACAGAATAAAAACTACCACCACTGGGGAAGAGGTAGAAAGAAGTCCTGGAGTCAGACCAGTGGAAATCCCCTAACTCTGAGGGAGGGGCAAGATTACCAAGAAGGCCCTAACCCAAGACACAGGAACATATCACCTGCCTAAGACAGAGGCTGCTCCAGAACAGCAGAAAACAGAAACTTCCAACACAACAACACCATATGAGCAAACACCAAGTAATGAATAACATCAGGCTCCTTCTGGGAAAGGGCCAACAGCCTGAAAACAGAGACCCTCTCTGAGGTACAGGCAACGAGAAGAGACTTGAAGCTGAAGATGGAGCAGATTTTGACAAAGCTCTGTAGCAAACAAGCCCCTACCCTAAACACAATGTAATAATAGAGGGTTTTGAAGGCTATACTACAAGGAGATAACAATAACAACAACAAAACCGAAACCCAGCTCATATTCTGACTAAACTGACTCAACCCCTTCACACTAAAGGCCCAGCACTAGAAAAGGCTCACCTACTTCCAGGCAGACATACTATTTACTTCCCCTACATATGATGTTCAATTTTCAGTCTAAAATACAAGAAAAGCAAAAAAGCAGAAAGGAAAAATACACTGTCAAGACACAAAGCAATCAAGAAAGCCAAATTCAGATATGACTCAAGTGTTAGAACTATCACACAAGGAATTTAAAAGTACTATGATTAATATGCTAAAAACATATTAATAGTGGAAAAAGGGAGAAACATGCATGAATTGATGAAGAATTTCAGCAGAGAAACTGAAATAAATTTTTAACCAAATCAAAATGCTAGAAATGAAAAACAAGGTAACAGAGATGAAGAATACTTTTGATGGACTAATCACCAGACTTCATACAACCAAAGAAAATACTAGTCAACTTGAAGACTATGTCATTAGATACTACTACCCAAACTGAAATACAAAGAGAAAAAAAAAGAATGAAGGAAAGAAAAAGAACATTCAAGAGCTGTGGGATGATATCAAATGGACTAGTATTTGTATAATTGGAATACTAGAAGAAGGAGCAAGAGAGAATGGATTAGAAGAAATATTTGAAGAGATGATGGCAAAGAATTTTCCAAAAGTAATGAAACTCACTAAATCACAGACACAAGAAGGACAGAGAACACCAATAAAAATGAATACCAGAACACACACATACACATATGCAGTACAAATATAAACGTACACACACACACACACACACACACACACCCCTAGATATATGCTGCTGAAAACCAAAGATAAAGACAAAATCTTTAAGGCATCCAGTGAGAAAAAAGACACATTATATGCCGAGGAACAAAAGTAAGAATGAAAACATGCTTCTCATAGGAAAACTATACAAACCACAAGACAGTGAAATGGAAACCTTAAAGTGCTAAAAGAAAAATAACTGTCAACTCAGAACTCTATACGTATCTAAAATATATTTCAAAACTAAATAAGAAATATTTTTCAGACAAACAATAACTAAGATAATTCATTAGCTGCATATATGAACAAGAAAAGTTAAAGAGTGCTTCAAATGACATAAATGATGTAAATATACAATTCTTTTCTTATTTTAATCACTCTAGGAGATAACCAACCAACTAAAGCAAATATCAAATATCAGCGTATTGAGTATTTATTGAATATGTAAAAGTAAAATATGTAACAACAAAAAAATAAAGGATGGGAAGGAAGAATTGGGAGTACACTGTTGTAACATCATCTAACTATACCTGAAGCAGTACAATATTATTTCAAGATAGACGTGATTAACTAAAGATATATGTTGTAAAATCTTAGGATGATCATTAAATTTTTTTAAAAGAGATAAAAATAATGAGCCCATAGTGGAGATGAAATGGAATCACAAAAATATTCAATCCAAAAGAATGCAGAAAAAAATAGGATAAAAGAAACAAAGAATAGATGAAACAAATAGGAAAAAAATCTAACAAAATGACAGATTTTAATTCATTATCAATAATTACATTAAATACAAACAGTTTAAACATACCAATTAAAAGTAAATGATTGTCAATTTGGATAAAAAAGCAGGACCCAATTATATGCCATGTACAAGAATCCCACTATAAAGATAAAGATAGATTTAAAGTTAAAGAGTAGAAAAGAACATGTCATGCCAACACTGATCAAAAGAAAGTTGGAGTAGCCATATTAATATCAAAGTAGACTTTAGGTCAAGAAATACTACCAGGGATACAAAAAGGTACATTATATAATGACCAAGAGGTCAATTCATCAAGAAGAAATATATTTCTAAAATGTGTATGTATTTAACAACAGAGCTTCAAACTACATGAAGCAAAAACTGAAAGAACAGAAAAGAGAAAAATAGCCAAATCCACAAGTAGAGTAACCAACAGAACAAAATAAGTAGACAAAATCAGTATAAAAATAAGTATACAGAAAATCTTAAAAACAGCCTCAAACAACTTGAAGTAATTTATAGAACACTGTATCCAATAACAGCAAAATGCACAGTCTTTTTAAGTACACATGAAACATTCAACAAGTTAGAACATGTTCAGGATTATAAAACAAACTTTAATATTTTTAAACTAAAGTAATACAAAGTATGTCCTCAGACCACAACTGAATTAAACCAGAAATTGGTAACAGAAAGTTATCTAGAATATTCCCAACATTTGGAACCTAACCTACACACTTTTAAATAAACAATGCATCAAAAAGGAAGTCAAAGGGAAATTAGGAAATATTTTAATATAATGAAAATAAAAACAACATATTAATATTTTTGGATGTAGACAAAGCAGCGCTTAGAAAAATGCATCCATTAAATGATTATATTAGAAAAAAGAACAAATTATACCCAAAGAAAGCAGAAGGAAGAAAATAATAAATAACAGAATTCAAGAAAATTAGGAACAGAAAAACAATAGGGAAAAATTTATGAAACCAAAAACTAGTTCTTCGAAAAATATATAGACATATAGATAGTCCTCTACTCAGACAGACCTCACACCCCTGCAAAAAATGAAGATAAAAATTACCAATATCAGGAAACAATGGAGACTACTATATATCCTACAAACACTAAAAGGATAACAAGAAAATACTATGTCCATAAATTTAACAACATAGATGAAATGAAAAACAACAATCCTTGAGAAACACAAACTGCCAAAAGTCACTCAAGAAAGACAGACATCTTGAATAATCCTATACACACTAAAGAAACTGAATTTTTATTTCAAAATCTTCCAACAACAACAAAAAAATTCCAAACTCAGCTGACTTCAATGGAAAATTCTGGCAAATATTTAAGAAATAAATACTGATTTAACACAAATTTGTCCAGACTATAAAAAAGGAGAAACATTTCACAACTCTTGTTATGAGTCCAGCATTACCCAGATACCAAAACTAGACAAAGATATTGTGAGAAAAGAAAACTATAGACTAATATCCCTAGTGTAAATTGATAAAATTCCTCAACAAAATATTAGCAAATCAAATCAAGCAATATATGAAAAGAATAGTACATCACGACCAAGCAGATTTTACCCAGGTATGCAAGACAGGTTCAACACTCAAAAATTAATCAG
Source organism: Balaenoptera musculus (assembly GCF_009873245.2). Taxonomy (NCBI): domain Eukaryota; kingdom Metazoa; phylum Chordata; class Mammalia; order Artiodactyla; family Balaenopteridae; genus Balaenoptera; species Balaenoptera musculus. The sequence goes on along the minus strand of NC_045786.1, from coordinate 136,550,745 downwards.
TATAATTCATTTCAACAGATTAAAGAAAAAAATCATATGATCAGCTCAACAGATGCAAAACTGCACTTGACAGAATTCAACATCCTTTTTGATTAAAAACTCTCAACAAATTGGAATAGAAAGAAACTTCTTCTATATAATAAAGAGCATCTACAGAAAGCTACATCTAACTACTAAGTAACAGTGAAAGACAAAGATTTTCCACTAAGTCCAGGATCAAGGCAAATATACCCACTTTCACCATTCTTATTCAACATGATAATATAGTGTAATCAGTCAAGAAAAAGAAATAATAGACATGGGTATTGAAACGGAATAAATAAAACTGTCATTTGTGTGATTATATTATTATCTATGTAGAAAATCCCAAAATAGCTATAAAAAAGCAATTAGAGGTGGGGCTTCCCTGGTGGCGCAGTGGTTGAGAGTCCGCCTGCCAATGCAGGGGACACGGGTTCAAGACCTAGTCCGGGAAGATCCCACATGCCATGGAACAACTAAGCCCGTGAGCCACAACTACTGAGACTGCACTCTAGAGCCTGTGAGCCATAACTACCGAGCCCTTGAGCCACAACTACTGAAGCCCACGCCCTGAAACGGGAGAGGCCACCGCAATGAGAGGCCCGCTCACCACAACGAAGAGTAGCCCCCACTCACTGCAACTAGAGAAAGCCCACGCACAGCAACAAAGACCGAATGCAGCCAAAAATAAATAAATACATAAATAAGTTTTAAAAAAAAAGCAATTAGAACTCATCACTGAGTTTAGGGAGGTTGCAAAATACAAGATTATATACAAACATCAATGGCATTTCTATATACTAGCAAGTAGCAATTGGAAATTTAAAGTTATAGATATACGATTTACAATTATATCCAAGAAAAGGGAAATACTTAGGTATAAATCTAACAAAATATGTATGAGACCTGTATGCTGGAAACTACAAAACAGGTGAAAAAAATTAAGAACTAAATAAATGAAGTGGTATACCATGTTTGTAGATTTAAAGACACACTATTTTTTTTTAACATCCTTATTGGAGTATAATTGCTTCAAAATGGTGTGTTAGTTTCTGCTTTATAACAAAGTGAATCAGTTATACATAAACATATGTCCCCATATCTCTTCCCTCTTGCATAAAGACACACTATTATTAGCATGTCATTCTCTCCAAACTGATCTATGGATTCAACAAAATTCCAATGAAATTCTCAACAAATTTTTTTGTAAAAATCAATAAGCCTAATCTAAAAACTATATGGAAACAACTAGAATGGTCAAAACAATTTTTAAAATATAAAATTGAGGGCTCACCTGATTTCAAGACCATAATGCTATAGTAATCAAGACAGTGTGTTATTAGAGAAAGAATACAAATGTAGATTAATGGGAAAATATGTAGAGTCCAGAAATAGACCCACACTTATATAGATAATAGATTTCTGACAAAGATATCAAAGCAAACAATGGAGAAAGAATAGTCATTTCAACAAATGGTATAGGAATTATTAGTCACCTACATGGTGGGGGGAGGGCTTAATCCACACCTTGCATCATATAAAAAATACCTCAAAATAGATCATAGCTCTAAATGCAAAATCTGTAACTTTAAGATTTCTAGAATAAAACATAGGAAAAAAAATCTTTCTGACCCTGGGTTATAGAAAGATTTCTTAGATATGATACCAAAAGCACAATTCATAAAAGAAATACTCGATAAGGTGGATTTCATTTAATTAAGAATCTCTGTTCTTTGAGGGACATTGTTAAGAGAATGAAAATTCAAGCCACAAAACTGGGAGAAAATATTTTTAAAGTACATTCCTCATATTCAGAATATAAACATAGTTCCCAAATCTCAAAAATAAGAAAACAAACAATTCAGTGAAAGTGGGCAAAAGATTTGAAGACCCTACAAAGAAGTCATACAGATTACAACTACATGAAAATATGCTCAGTGTCACTAGTTATTAAGGATATGCAAATTAAAGCCAAATGGGATGTTAAAACCTATGAAGGGTCTACGATTTTATCCTACTTGCATCTAACAAGTTTGCCTGCTACTGTTTTATAGATGTTGGCAAAGATGCAAGATTTCTGGGTTAGAGACAAAGGACAATTTATTACTCACAGTACTTCCAAGTACCATGGGGGTAATGCAGAGGCAGGCCCAGATAGATTCCGTGCATGCAATGGGTTTATGTCGCCAGGGAACACCAAGCTTGGAAAACCTCTATCATTTGCAAGCAAATTCGCCTAAGCTTTGCCCTGAAGAGAGACATTAACTTTATTAGATTGGACAGCAAACAAATATCCCCTGTGCTCTGGAGGGACACACTATCTTCCAAGGCTGTCATACAAACACCCTTGAAAAGATAATCCAAAACAAAAGGCTGTTTGTGGCTCTGCCCTGCTCATAGGACATGCAAGACACCAATGGAGAATTATCTCCCTACATGAGTTATCACCACACACCTATGAGAGTGGCTAAAAAATAATAAGAATAATACCACAAAGTGTTGGTGAGGATATGAGTGACTGGAAATCTCATACATAACTTCTGAGAATGCAAAATTGTACTCTGGAAAACAGTGGATTTTTTTTTTATAAAGTTAAACATATACTTTCCATATGACCCGGCAATCCCACTCATAGGTATTCACCTAATTGAAAACATATTCACACGAAAACCTATTTTGCAAATGTTTATAGTCGCTTTATTCATATTGCTAAAAACTGGAAACAACCCAAATATCCCTCAACTGCTGAATGGATCAACAAATTGGGGCCTTCCTGCAATGGAATACTATTTAGCAATAAAAAAAAGCAAACCATTGGAACACATGACAACACAGATAAATCTCAAGGGTGTTACAATAAGTGCATTATGAAAATAGCCAGCCTCAAAAGGCTACAAACTGCATGATTCCATTTATATGACATGCTGGAAAAGGCGAACAAGAGACAGAGAAAACATATCAGCAATTTCCAGGATCTGGAGGTAGGGAAAAGGACTGGCCCCAGAGGGACTTGAGTGATAGAACTATTTCATACCTGGATGGTCGTGGTGGTTAGAAGACCATGTGTGTCTGTCAAAACTCACAGAACTGTGCACTACAGAAGGATGAATTTTACTATATGTAAATTATAACTTTAAAAAGGGTGGGGGTGGGAGAGTTATATGTGTAAACTCTAGAATCAGACTACCTGAGCTCTGCCCCTTTCTAAATGTCAGTCTTGGGTAGAGTCCCAAATTCTAATCATCAATTTTCTCAACTGTGAAGTGAGAATAATAGAAGTATTTACCTCGTAGAGCTGTTAGCTTTCCTTGTTGTTCCATCAGTAATTATTATTTGATGTCCTATTATATACCTAACATTGTGTTTGATAGTAAGGATACAGAAATGAATCTGTGACACGGCTGCTGGCTTCCAGAAGGCTACAATCTAGTGAATCAACATTTCCCGAATGAACAAATGAACACAATTGTTTAATTGCCATTAGATTATTACAACGATTACAAAAATTAACAGAAGCCAGTGTTAAGCATCTATTGAGCCAAAGTCATGTTAATAATTTTAAATATAGTTCAACTTTAGCAAGAATTTTCTAAAATAGGAATAGAAATTTCAAGTCAAATCTAAGAAATCCTATTAGTAGTCCAGACATTTCTAGGATTATCTCTATAGATAATTTTAAAAGGCTTGCAATTGCATTTATTTATAGTTTATCAGATTCAGAAAGAATATTAGGCTACCTTGGTTCACCAGTTCATTCTAGCATTTAATACTTTAATTTGAGTAAGAGTATCAAGAAAGCATTATACATATATGTGGAATCTAGAAAAATGGTACAGATAAACCGGTTTGCAAGGCAGAAATATAGACACAGATGTAGAGAGCGGACATGTGGACACCAAGGGGGGGAAGGGGGAGTGGGATGAATTGGGAGATTGGGATTGACATATAAACAATAGCATATATAAAATGGATAACTAATGAGGACCTGCTGTATAGCACAGGGAACTCCACTTCGCTGTACAGTAGAAACTAACACAACATTGTAAAACAACTATATCCCAATAAAAAAAAATTTTTAAAAGAAAGCATTATAAAAAGAATATGAAATTATATTTCTTCATTTACTAAGACTGTATGTACCTGGATAAAACATTCCTCTAAAAAGATAAAGCTAAGAGGAGTCACTGAAAATGGATGAAGACACTAAGAAAGTATTCCGAAAAAGTCTGCTCCCTCCAACAAGAAGAGAATTAATGAGTTCACCTTTTACATTAAAAGATCTGAAAACCTGCATGAGCTATGTGTGCATTACAAACACACATCCTATATACACACCCAACACCTTTCTCTGCCTATCATGTATCTCTCTGTCTCTCAATAAAATGGAATGTCCTTACTTCAGGCTTAGAGTAACAGAAGCGTGAGAAATTTATGCCAGAACATACTACAGCTACTTTTATAGAGTTAATTACATTTTCACCATATTCATTACGCATTTATTGAAGGCCCATTATATGCTCAGTTCTGACAGGATGAAGCTCTATAGGCAGTTTGTTTTAAATGTGTCCTTTCCATTCAAGGCTAGAAGAAAAGCGAGCTATTCTTATTCCAAAGATTTCCTATCTACTGTCATCTCACATCACGTCTCAGTACAACACTGTGAGAAGTGTTCTTGGAGTGTTATCAACTAAAAATTTTGCAACAAGTATGGCTTTTTGCACAGGATTTCACACTGAATAATATAGTAACATCTAGAGATTCCTAACCTAGTTTAAAAAAAAGAGAATATTTTAAAAGATGTTTTAAGCAGTATGACATAGGCACGAGGGGCTTCTCAAACAGAACCCACAGACTCGTTTTCACCATTTCACTTGCTCAGAACTATTGTTTTGGAATATGGAGCCCACCAATGTGGATCTTCCAAAGTTTTATATATTGAAAATATTCCTAAGGATTACAACTCTCATTTAGAAGCCAGTATGTGGAAAGGTATAGGAGATAAAAATAAAATTCAAATGATAACTAAAACAAATAAAAATAAAATGAGTAGAAATGTCCTTTGGACAAACCCATAGAAAATGATTACTGGCTAGCTTACCTTGCATTTTTCCATTAACGTTTTCTAAAATACCAGAAAGGTGGCTGTCAAAGCCCTGTTGAAGGCCACTCCTTTGCTTTTCAAGGTGATGTTCTTCCTTGGCAATAGAAGAAAGCACATGTGGTGGCTTTTGGTCATCAAGGGTCTGATTGGGCCACTGGGTCACTATGGAACAGGAGTCCTTTGCATGCTGGCTAAGTCTGGGGCTTGAACTTTGGGCAGAGTCCTGCAAATCACTATTACAACAGGAGAAATGATCCACTTCAAGAAACAAGGAATTTATGTCCTCTTGACTCCAATTGCTTTGTTCTTCATCTTCAAAGTAAGTTTCCTGAATCTGAATATCATCTAAGTCCTGGTCTAGCTTGTCACTCAATTTAGAGTCTTGTTTGTTGAAGTTAACCAGCAAAGCAGATAACGTATCTCCTGCTTGCTGGAGAGCTTCATAAACCCGAGATATCCAGGAAGAGAGAGGCTGGAAGAGGTTCTGAGCATCCTGAGATGCCATGGTCAACAGCATGGCCAGCTATCTGATGTCTACAAGTCCACTTGTTCCGTTCCTTCAATACTCTGGACTTAATGTGAACTATAGAAAAAGCATGATGAGAAATTAAATTGGAGGTCTCTCAATGGCTGTGAATATTTCACTCTCAAAACTTCTCAGCTGAAACAGAGGAAAGAAATACTTACACCTGTTAAAGTTACAACCTCAGGCCCATCACCAGATTCCTACAATCAATGTCAAACAGTATTTGGGGACAAAAAGGGGTCATCATTGAAATCCTTAAGGCAGCTAAATAAAAGCGACTGTAAAAGTCTAAAGGTATCAATAAATTATTTCAATGCCTGTTCACCTCTGCAGACATGTGCAGAACTTCCATTAGCACTAATAGGCTCTATTCCTGTGGACTGAGAGAAGTCTATCCCCATAGACCGTACTTAACAGTGTGAAAAGGGATAAATGAATCTTCATTAAGAGGCAGTCGGACATGACATTTCAAAATCCAAGAAAGGTTGGATGCTTCATCTATGAATCTGCAGATCACAGAGAGCAGGCTAATAAGCATCTCTGCTTCATGACACGAAGATTTATCCTTTCAAAGGAAATGTGTGCCTGGAATTAAAAAGCTTTTAACAAATCTTAGAGCAGGATTTTATATTTTTATGCAATTTCTAGAAATTACACCTATTCTTGGGAAACAACCAACCTCTGAAAGACTGAGGGTGGCAAGTGGATTACACAGCTTATTGGAGACATGTCCAGAGCATTTTGTTGCTTTTGTCTGTGTTCCAACTGCCCAAAGACAGCCCTCTACAGCCTGCGAGACTCCTGGGAGACACTCCTTCCCACGAGATTCATAACCTGAAGGAGACAGCTACAGGACGTCGACAGAGCAACAGGGCACGATGAACACTCTAGGGCTAAAGATCTATACTTTCACAGATATGCATGTATGCACACAGATATACAAACATGTACACATATACCTGTGTATACATAATCATATGTTATGTGCATTATGTGTGTACATACTTATCTTATTGCCTTTACACTGCTCATCCACAGCTCAGGATGAATGTTATACATGACAGCAGAGCCTAAATTCCTGCTTGCACTTAATCACCCCATCTCTTTTATAGTAATAGCTTCCTTCTGACCAAATCAGCAATCCTGTAAATTTCAGCCATCTTGACCTCAGGCTACTACATGTGACATGATTGCCTACATCCTCCTAAAAACTTCTCTTTAGATTCTGTGCTAGCCATACATTGATTCATTCAATAAACAAATACTGATTAAGTGCCTATTAAGTGCTGGGCACAATGCCAGGTGTAAGGTAACCCTGAGGTTTCTATCCCCATGGAGCCCACATTCCAGTTAAAGGGAAACTGAGCTCTCTGCACTTTCCTGACGCTGAATAATTCATGTGTCTGTCTTTCAGGCTCTTCCTTGTCTAAACACCAACTACATATATGCAATCACTCAATTGTCCTACAGTTTCTCCTCTTCCCCCTTTATACTCATCAGCTGGGAGAGTTGACCCATCCATAAGTCTCAATTAACACTTTTTAAAAACTCTAAAATATACATCTCCAGCCCTTAACTCAATCCCTCTTTCCAGACTTGTGTCTGGTTAACTAAGCCAGTGGTTCTCAAACTCTGCTGTGTCAGAATCACCTGATGAGCTAATAAAAAACACAGAGGCCCAGGCTAGTTGAAGGAAAAGGCTCTGGACCTTTGCATTTTTGTCAGGTTCCCCAGGTGATTCTGACAACCACCAACATTTGAGAAAGGCTGATCTAAGGGAATAGCTACACTGGGACAACTCACCAAAATCTCAACTTCAGCTCATCAAAACCTAGCACACCACTTTTGCTACAACAAATGTTCAACACTCTAGACTCACGTTTTAGTGGTTGTGAATTTCTCCATTCAACCCTCCCCCTTTCCATTCCTTCCATCCCAAGTTCTGCTAATTTGAGGTCTATGAAGACTCACTTCCATTACGTTTTGTAATAGTTATTGCCTTTCCCCACACTCGAATTTCCTCAGAAATTACATACCTAATTGGTTTCAGTCTCTAATCTTCCCCGGCCTCAATCCATCCTCTAGGTTTGCTCACCAAACCTGATATTGCATCGGGTTTATTGCCTGTCTCCTCCCCTAGAATGGAAATTCCATGAAGGCAGGGATAGTGTGTTTTGTTCTCTAGTTTATTCCCAGTGCCAGCAAGTATGCCGAGCACATAGTAAATTCTCAATAAATGAATTAACAAATCCTATTTAAAATTGTGCAAAAACAGTGTCTAGCATATAGTATGTACTCAAATGTGTTAAACTGATTAATAAAACCTACTCAGAACTGTTGAAAACATCTTAATGTTACCATACAAATCCCCTGCTTGGTTACACTGAAGAGTTCTTTCAGCATTTGTTCCACCCCATTTCACCACCCACAGGGTTTTTTTGTTTGTTTGCTTTTCCTCCACAAATATTTTGCTTAAATTAATATGCTTTGGGGCATCCCAGACCTAGAAAGTTCCCTGAAAAAACACTGTATCACTGTGCCTTAGGTACAAGAAACTTTTTAAGATAGAAATGACATATTTTCCTTAATAATCCAAAAATCTTTTTTATTGTTCTTTTATACAGAGAAAACTTTTTTTCATACACGACCCAAAATCTTTGAATCTACGCCAGCATTTTCTTATCCAATCTTGGAACTAGTAACAACCCATGCTTTCGGTCTTATGTCTCCATATCTTCTGAAATCTCTGTCCATCAAACCCTCATGGCAATATTTTTCAAAATAAATCTTGTATCACTCCCCTAGTTGAAAAACAAACAAACCACAAAAAAAAAAAAAAACCTACTGTGGCTTCCTATTTCTTCTACTGCAAAATTTGAGCAATAGCAAACGTTAATTCATATTTGTTCACACAGAATTTTTTAAAAATTAATTTGAATGCCTCCAATTCACTACAGTCCTCACCTCTTCCTGCTGTTTATACCCACTTGCTTCACTCATTTCTGTGTAGCCTGCCTGACTCCTGGAGGCATTTAGTTTTCAAGTTCTACCCTGTAGGATAAAGTTTACATTCTTTACCATGGCAAACAAGAGGAGAGATGCTCAAAAAAAATTAACAATCAGCATTGTCTTACTGCCCTTACTGCTGGCGGGGGCGGGGGGGGGGGTCCCTAAAGGCCTCCAGCTGGGTGTCAACTCTTTAATTGCTGAAGTACTAGCTGTGAGGAGGTCTGGGAGGTGAAACAGGACAGTGGGAGGGGTCTCAGATCAATGGCTATTTATCAACCAGCTTGGAACTATTTCAATATTTGCACAACCTTTTGTCCTAACTGAATGTCCAGCTGTGTGTGAGCTGTGCCCACTAATACGGCCCCACAGTGGGAACTCAGCCGTTCCTCACCACTCCTCACTCTGAAGTTCTATTTACCCATAACACTAACACACTAAGCATTTTCCAAAGTGACTGTGCTCTTTCCTGACCTCTGTTTGCTCTGCCCAAGGTGCCTTCTCTTCCTACCCTGCCTGGTAAATACTTTCTTATTCTTTAAAATGAAACTATTATGTCAACTCTTTATCTATAATCAAAGGTGTGGCCTCAGAGTGCTTTGAATGTGCCTTTATGATATAAGGTTTTACTTGTTGTGATAATTATCGGTCAATCTTTCTCTTCCAATGGACTCTGAGACCATAAGTGCTGGGACTGTGTTTATACTTTATAGCTCCAGAACCCACACAGGGTAGGGACACTGTAAAAGTTTGTTGAATGAATGAATGAAAATTACTAATGAAAAATTTTAAAGCTAAGTAGCCCTAATTCCTTTGTTTTTCTTCATCTGTAAAGTAGATGACCTCTAACAGTTCCTTTCCACGTTAAAACCCAAGAATTTACCAGTGTGGGGCAAAAAGCATTTTAATACTGAGGCTGGATGTAGTATTCAGCAGTAAGTCACCTTTTCAGGGACTGGTTCTTTACTTTTGCCAATAACCATTGTCAGATGATCTCAGAGTGATTGGAAAGAGACCAAATCTCAGTCTATATATGAAAGGTTGTCCCGTTGTTATATTCCAAAATAGTAAGACAAAAGGGCACCTACAACTAGAATCTGAAAAATTACCAAGTTAGCAACACTAGAGAACTTTCATTTTATATTAAAGCAGTCTGAAGCCGAAAGGGCTAACAGCTGGCAGAGTAACCATGGAGATACCTTTGCTGCATAGGTAAATTTCAACTTAATTGCTGGAACATGCCAAGTATAATACCAGTTATATACCTGGTATCCTTGTTTTCTAAGTGGTAAGAAAGCCCCCAAAACTAAGTTGATTCTGGTGCTCTAATAAAATTTTTTTAATAAAAAATAAAATAAAACCACATGAGAAAGAAAGAAGAAAAGATGGTCTAGGTCCCTGGATTAGAAGAGAAAATACATATACAGTCTGTGGTAGCTGAGAGGGCTCATTATTTGAATTAAAATAGTTGATGAATTTTCATTAGTATGAGAAGTATAAAACAAAACAACAAAAAACGTGTATATGTGTGTTTAACATACAAGCTCCTACCACAAAGATGACCAGGGCCTCTCAAAATACTCAGAATAAACTAGCAATCTGATAAAGAATTAGTTAACAACTGATAAATAAAGATGAAAGGAGAGCCACCGATAAATTCCTAGGGGCTGTATTTCTTTAAATTTCGTTTTAATTAGAATTACATTTTAATTATAAAAGTGTTCAATTAAGGTCATTTCAAACACAGGAAATGACTAAACAGTAAACATTAAAGAGTTTTGCTTATGCATGGGGAAAAACTATCAAATTCCTGAGCCACATGCTTTCTCACGTATTTTGATCATCCTGACCAAGGGTAATTGTGAACAGAAAAGAAGTGTGCCATCCCCAGAACAATAGTGCTCATGGTCTTTTAAAGGTTGTTAGGTAGTCTTTCTGAACTCACTTCCTATCTGATGACAGATGCTTGGCTGGAAGAAGAGAGTGATGACCTAAGAAGGAAACCAGCTTCTAGGAGCTATGCCTTAAAAATCTATGTTATTTTGGTGAAATCTCAAGTGGAAGCCTGTAAGCATGTGTGGTTTTGAAAGGATTATCAGCTCCTGGAGAGAGTCAGATACATTCTGAGAGAAAAGAAAATCTCTCCAATGATACGGCCCCCAGGTAACCAAACCCCAAATCAAAATCTTATACAAGTTCATCTACTGAAGTGTGTTAATGTTTAGCATTTTTCAAAGAAGAAATCACTTTGGAAAACCTACTCTTCTCATTCTCTACCAAGAACTGTAGGGCAATCATAAGTAAAAGTCAAGAATACTGGGCTTATGTAAAGTGCCTTCTCGCAGCCATTAGTTAACTTCCTTGTGTCATCTATTAGATGTGGGTTATTTATTAGGGTTCCCTGGAGTAGTGATGAAGCTAATTAAGCCTATAATTTTTATGACAATTATCACGCCTTTAGGAGAAAGGCATTTTGCATTACCTAGCATGAACAAGAAGGCTTAGAAAGATGAATAATACATGGAGTCAAAATAAGAACTATAAAATGGGCTGCAAGCCATCTTTAACATGATTCCAAAGAGTCTACAGGTGTTTTCTGTTAAGAGCAAATTTGTTATGTGCGTAGGAAAATGTGCCATTGAGATGAAATATCTTTTGTAGCATTTGTCCAAAATGTGTTCTAAATGCTGGAATCTTAACAAATATAAAAATGGACTACTGAAGACTCTTGATGTTAGCAATATGGATATAATACAGCCATATTGTCAATGCTGAGGAATGGGCAATCCAATAGACCCTTCACCACTGGGCTTCAGGAGGGCAATTAGCATAAAGCAAAATACGAAACTGCCCTCTAATTGAAATATACTTTGGTCAGTAGACACTGAGAAAAATGAGTCAGTGTGGAAAAAATTAGCAATGGCTTTGGAATCACACAAAACAAGGCTTAGTGTTGGATCTTCCCTCAATTATGGCACAGCACGGGGCCAATCAGGTTACCTGGGTGCACCTAAATGTCTTGATCTGTAACATGGAGAACACTACCCCCTGCCTTGCAATTCACTATGGAAATTAGATTACACAATGTTTCTAAAGCACTTGGAACAGAGCCCAGTACATAACAGGCACTCAATATCATTTATTCATTACTAAACTCAAATTTGTGACATTTTAAAAGGTAAAAGTATATTAAACTTACAATCTTTTCCCTGATGTGGTAAGACCTCAGAAAAAAGATACTATAATTATAACATTTGCCAAACACTACACAGCATGCAATGCTTTTTGACAACTTATATGAATTAAAAACTCATTGTGAAGAATATTAGCCTTCCTATTTCACAGCTGAAAAAACTGAGGCTCAGAAAGAGTAAGTGACTTGCCCCAGTGGTCATACCTATAATAAAGAGTGGGGCTGATATTCCAACTCTCCTTTGTTGAATTCCAAATTCTTGCTTTAACTGCTATTCCACATCCTCACAAAATGCCAACAAGACAGTGAAGACACTAGAAATAAAACATGTGGCACCCCTATGATCATAGAAGCACTATTTACAATAGCCAAGACATGGAAACAACCTAAATGTCCACAGAAACAACCTAAATGTCCATTGACAGATGAATGGATAAAGAAGATGTGGTACATATATACAATGAATACTACTCAGCCATTAAAAAAAAATGAAATAATGCCATTTGCAGCAACATGGATGGAGCTAGACATTATCATACTAAGTAAGTCAGAAGAGAAAGACAAATACCATATGATATCACTCATATGTGGAATCTAAAATATGACACAAATGAACTTACCTATGAAACAGAAACAGACTCGCAGACATAGAGACAGACTTGTGGTTGCCAAGGGGATGGAGGCTGGGGGAGGGAAGGATTGGAGTTTGGGGTTAGTAGATGCAAACTATTATATGTAGAATGGATAAACAACAAGATCCTACTGTATAGCACAGGGAGATCCTATATAGCACAGGATATATTCAATATCCTGTAATAAACCATAATGGCAGCCGCAAAGCACAGGGAGATCAGCTCGGTGCTTTGTGTCCACCTAGAGGAGTCAGATAGGGAGGGTGGGAGGGAGACGCAAGAGGGAGGGGATATGGGGATATGTGTATATGTATAGCTGATTCACTTTGTTATACAGCAGAAACTAACACACCATTGTAAAGCAATTATACTCCAATAAAGATGTTAAAAAAAAAGAATATGAAGAAGAATGTATGCATATGTATGACTGACTGAATCACTTTGCTATACACCAGAAACTAACACAACATTGTAAATCAACTATACTTCAATAAAATAAAATTTTTAAAATGTAACGTATTTTCCTAATAAGCAGTCAATGTGGTGTTTAAATCCAGGTTTGCAGGACTCCAGGGTCTATTCTCATCCTGTTTCCACTCCACCTTGGCTACCTATTCCACTAATGAAACTCTTCTAAAAATAAAAACTTTTGCAATATTCCAAAATAAGCACGAGAAAGTAAAAAAAATTACACTTTTCCAAAGTAAGTGTAATAAAGTAAAAAAAATTCTAAACTACTACCTAAGTCAAGGAAGACTTCTTTTAACCTTTTTTTTTTGTTTTTTTTATGGCTGTGTTGGGTCTTCGTTGCTGCGCATGGGCTTTCTTTAGTTGCAGTGAATGGGGGCTACTCTTTGTTGCGGTGCATGGGCTTCTCATTGCGGTGGCTTCTCCTGTTGGAGAGCATGGGCTCTAGGCACACGGGCTTCAGTAGTTGTGGCTTGTGGGCTCTAGAGCGCAGGCTCAGTAGTTGTGGCACACACACTTAGCTGCTCTGCGGCATGTGGAATCTTCCCAGACCAGGCCTCGAACCCGTGTTCCCTGCATTGGCAGGCAGATTCTTAACCACTGCGCCACCAGGGAAGTCGCCGAAAGACATTTTAAAATCTATTTTTCAAACTCCATGCAACAGAAAGCTTTGTATATGAGCATGATGATCTCAAAAAGACTTGGGTTGACCCAACAAGAATTTTTCATTGCTCAAGGTTTTTGCCACTGTAACAATAACATCTTTTAAATATTCTCCAGGGGCTTCCCTGGTGGTGCAGTGGTTGAGAATCCGCCTGCCAATGCAGGGCACACGGGTTCAAGCCCTGGTCCGGGAAGATCCCACATGCCGCGGAGCAATTAAGCCCATGTGCCACAACTACTGAGCCTGTGCTCTAGAGCCCGCGAGCCACAACTATTGAGCTCAGGTGCTGCAACTACTGAAGCCCGCGCACCTAGAGCCTGTGCTCCGCAACAAGAGAAGCCACCGCAATGAGAAGCCCACGCACCGCAACGAAGAGCAGCCCCCGCTCCCCACAACTAGAGAAAGCCTGCGCACAGCAACGAAGACCCAACACAGCCAAAAATAAATAAATAAAATAAATAAATTTTTTAAAAAGAAAAATGCCTTTATAAAAAAAATAATAAATATTCTCCAAATTTCATAAGCCCATTGAGTATTTTAGAGTATCTATTATATACAAGGCAGAGATGTAAATATGCTTCACAAATACTCAGTGGTTATATAGACACATAAGTTCGTCAGCATTTCCAGAGGGACTATTTAATGTGGCTTTAATAATACAATTTTCTTAATAGATTGTCACTGCTCTTGCCCAGAAACCCATTTTCAGACACACATATAATATTTTTATTGAGAATTTAAGAATGAATTATATTTGATTAATATTTACCTTTTTAAAGACCCAACCATAATGAGGAAGAATCTCATTTTGCATTATCCTAGCTAATGTGATCACAATTAACTCCCAACAAGAGTGTACCTGTGTTCCAAAGCCACTGGCACAGATCAACTGGCCCCAAAGAAAGGAGATTCTGAAATCTCAAATAACATACACAGTACAAAGGAGTGTAATTAGAAGGTAACGTAATGAAATTGAGAAAGGCAAAATGCAGGCACAATTAACAGGAATTACTCTCAGACTATGAGATTTATCAGATTGTTGATTTTTGTCCCAAGAGATAGAAACATCATTCGTATCTCTTGAAAATGCACTAGGCTCAAAGATAAGGGAAAATTATGGAACTGAGGTAATTGCAGCCCTCTAGAGATAAATTAAGCAATACTGTAAATATCAGCAATCATTTAGTGTTTGTTAAATTTTTTCATTAATTATAGAAGTAATATCAGCTTTATGAAAATGTTTTAAAAAAGAGGGGAAGATAATGTATAAACCCTCCACCTTAACCCAACTCTCATTATTTTTGCATATTTCTTCTGTAATTTTTCTTTGTAATTTACATAGAATGGTAATCATATTACATAGGAACCTAACAGTTCTCTTTTCTCCTATTTTTCATCTAGACTTCATCACCAAGGCCTACCCATTCTTTCATCTCGTGAATCTACCTGCCTTCTCCCACCTGCACAGGTAATACCCAAATCCAAGTCACCATTACTTCCCAGCTGAACCACTTCAACAGCCTCTTAAGTGACTCCTTGCATTCTCTCCTACCTGCCCCCACCTCCACAGCCCCCACAGGACTTAGAAGGCTATGCATGGTTTGACTTCTTGTCTGCAACCACTCTCTATTTGCTATTTTTTAGCATCTCACCACCTCCTTTCAGCATCTTACTTCACCAGGCTCCTCCCACTGGCTGAGAAAGCTCTCCTCCCTCTAGGCTTCCCTCCCCTCTCCCCTAAAGCCCATTCATCTCCTTTCAGGACTTAGCTTACATTTTGCTTTTCAGAATGCTTTGCTTGACAACCAACCCCCATAATCCAGACTCAATTTTATGTCTGGATTCTCTTCTAGTACTTCTTCCTTCTTCTTATTAACACATTGTAATTGTAGCTTATTAATAACTTATGTAATTATTTCTTTTAACAGCTGCCTTCCTCATTAAACTAGAAGCTACATGAAATCAGGTTGTGTGTTCATTTCTTCTTTACCCTGTTGTCAGCATACAGTCAATTGACTACCATAGAATAGGTAGTTTCGAATCAATAGTTTCGAATATCTAAATACACACACACAAGACAACATTATATCCTACTTCTTTCATTTAACATTTTAAGGCATTTTGCATATTTTTACAGGGTTTGTGTTTACCATTTTTAATGATTTAACATTTTAAAAACTAAATTTTCCATTAAAACCTGAATACCTTTTCCCAAATTCAAACCTATGAAAGCACTTATTTTTATAACAATATGCAATCTTTTACATCTCAAGAAAAAACTACCCAGTATTCTCCATCAGAATGAGAATACAGTTAAATTATATGAATTCAGACATCATAAATTTGACATTTATAAAAGCTTTGACAGGAGCTAGGGTAAAGCTTACTTCTGTATTTTCTATTAAAGTAAAAGTTAAAAGTAAACTGGCTAAACAAAATCACCATCATCGTCACCCTCATCATCAAAATATTTCAGGGGACTATTTACCTTACAGCTCTTTTTATTTTTTTCATTAAGGGGTTAGGAGAAGGGCCAAACGGTTTTCTTTTCTAATCACGTCCCAGGTAATCCTCATGCCGCTGGCCCACTGACACACATCGAACAGCAAGGTTTTACTGAGGTATGATTTACAGGTCATAAAATTCACCTTTTCTGAACATACCCAGTCTAACCATAAACAGTTCAAAATTTTTAGTAAATTTATCAAACTGTGCAACCTTCATTATAACCCAGTGTCAGAACATTTTCATCACCCCAGTAAGATCTCTAATGACCATATACAGTTAATCCCCATCCCCACCCCCAGCCCCAGGCAACCACAAATCCACTTTCTGTCTTTATAATTTGTCTTTCCTGGGCATTCCATATAAATGGAATCATACAATAAAGAAAAAGATTATGAGAGACAGTGGAAATAACACTAAAATTAGATATGAGACACCATCAGCCAGTTCCACTTCTGCAACTATCTATGATCTTGGGAAAGATGTTTAATTCCCGAGACTCCCATTTCCTCACGTGCAAAATGATAGCATTGCACTTGGAAAGTTGTCAGTATTCCTTGCAGATAACATTCTAAATCAGCATCCTGGGGAGCTCCCCTTTGCCACCCTCCTTTCGACTTTGTACTACTGTTGACATCCAACACACATGAAATTCATTTTGCTTCAAACATAACTATGACACAGACATCACAAATTCAAGACTCTAGCAACCACATCAAGCATATACTATAGAAGGCACTCAAGAAGTATTTACTGAATTAAACTGAACTGAATTTGGTTGGCCTCCACTAATTAAGTTTGCTTAATCCTATAAAATCCAGGAATGGTTTTTATAAGTTTCAAACTATTTGCAAAATGTTCGATGAATAACCTTTTTCCTGGAGACGATGTTCCTATCTTTTTCAGAATCTCAAAAGGGCCCCTTGATCCCCACTGTCATTTCTATAAATAGCACAGATTGGTGAGATCAGTCTGTCTCTGAAAGATACCCTGCCACCAACAGTTAGGAGGGTCGAAAGGAGGGTGGCAAAGGGGAGCTCCCCAGGATGCTGATTTAGAATGTTATCTGCAAGTTTTCATCTGGTTCCCACTATGTTTGTGATGAGGGAAATAGGAATCTTTCATCTAATGAGATTTTCATTTATAGCCAGAAAACCATTCCAGCACAAATGATTAATCCATTGCACATGTTTCTGCTAGGTCCTGGGACATGGCCTCACGTTCTTATTTATATCGGCCCCCTTCTGTCTATGAATGAACACATCAATATTCTTAAGTTGGAACTCTCAACCTAGATCAATGCTAACAAATGTTCAATATTTTTCCTTATGTTTTCCTTTCATTTGTTTACACAAGCTACAAACTAAGCAGGCAGTAATATTGTTCATTACTAAAACGACAACTGCTACACATTTTATCTCCTTCGTCAGTGGTTATCAAAACAAGGTCTCCTGGGGTCCTTGATGACTGGGCTCTTAGAATAGTAATGCTGATAACATGAGAATGTCAATACTTCTGTGTCTGGCAAACATTAATAATCAGATCCCCCTGGGATCCCATCAAAAGCAGCAGCCTTAATGGCATCTTTTGGCTGCAAACATAAGCAGGTTAGGTGGGTGGTGCATGAGGTCTCAGGTCTGCCCAAAGTGGCCCCAATCAAAGAACACTTGCAAACATTCCTTTTACATTTCCCTTACCACTGGCAGGGAACTTCACATAAGAAATGGGAACACTGTTTTCTAAGCATAATAATGGATTCAAACATTCTTAACTAATTCTACATACATATGTGACCTATTTTATAACATTATATATAGTTATACAGACTGTATCTATTCAGTTAAACCAAAATACTAGCTATATTTCTATGTTAAGCCAAAAATGCCTGTCTTTTCCTTTTTTCTTCTCTTTCTTTTTTAATCCTTCCAATTTCTCACTAAAAGATGTGAAAGTTTGCTTGCTGAGGAATAACAAATACCTCTGCGGTCTTCTGTTAGCACGGCTCAGTTCAACTAGGATTTACTACCATCACCCATAATGAATGGGATACTACTTTCTAGTAACAAAATACTAACATTTCATTCCAAAAAGCATACTAGTATAAATATGAGTCCTGCAATAGAGCAGCTAATGGAAAGGAAAATCCTCCAACTGATATAGAAAATGACGTTTCACACTGGTGTCCCATTTCTAAATAATCCCAAACAAAATACACATTTGGGGTTAGTTTCAGATTTGGGGGAGGGGGGATTCTAAATGGAACTCTTGCCCTAAAATGTTTTAAAACTAATACCAGTTAGGTCTTTGACTATAAAGCCTACCCATGGGAAAAACAAAAATTTGAAAGGACTCTGACATCTTTCCAACATAGAATGATGAGCTACGAAGTACATCTTTAATAAGCATTACTTGTTAAGGGGCAGAAGAGTGATGGAGAGATTTGGGAAGATCAAAGACCAACTTAACAACAACAACAAAAGAAGCTTTCTGCTTAAGAGTCCCAGTAAGACACTGAGAGCTTCATGATACTTTCCATAATGTGCCTTATAATGCCATGATTTGTATTTTGCTTCAAGATAATTTAAAAAGAAACATTCAAAGAGTTAATGCCCTAACGGTAAGGTTTTCTCCATCACCCTCTCTCTCATCAAGTGGCCCACACCTTTATGGAATGACAACTATAAACTACCACTCTGTGGTCAATGCTCACTAGAGAAAAGCAAAAAAGAAAAGCAGTTTTTAAGCAGATGGCAATTTCATTCTATAAAACTGACATTAATTTTTCCTAAGTATTAAGAACTGTTTTGAGAATCCAGAGTATAGAAACTAAGAAAATAAGATTCAAAATGTTTTTGGAATTCCTAAATTCACACATTTCAAATAGTACCTGTCACCTTATCATTAAACCTCAATCATAAAGCCTCGATAATATAAGCTTGCAATTATTATGA
Source organism: Balaenoptera musculus (assembly GCF_009873245.2). Taxonomy (NCBI): domain Eukaryota; kingdom Metazoa; phylum Chordata; class Mammalia; order Artiodactyla; family Balaenopteridae; genus Balaenoptera; species Balaenoptera musculus. The sequence continues at coordinate 136,531,678 of NC_045786.1, read as the reverse complement.
GAGATTTTGTGAATAAGGTATTTGCTCCTTTGAGTTTTAGAGGAATACAGACATTTTAATGGAACTGTATAACCATAGACATGCCCTTTCTTTTACCTTAATCTGTCAGACTAAGAAAAATGAGATTTTTAAACCTGTTACTCCAATAACTAGTTTAGAACTGATTACTCAAATAGTTAGTTAAGCACGTACTCATAGACACCCACTTCAATGCAGAAACAGTGACCTGTGTTACTATCGTACACAAACAACAATCCTTTTCTTTGCTGCCCACTCATCAGCTCATTTTTTTTTTTTAATTTAAGGCATGTGTCTCTTTAAAGTATAATGAACCTCGCTGACAAGAGAAGCACAAAAACCCAGTATCCTCTGATAAATCTAACTCATAGCACTATGTATCTCTGGAAGATAGCACAGGGAGATCAACTGTTGTTATGATACCATTCTCTAGCACGTGCAGACCAACGTACGAGCTTTGAACTTACAAGTAATTTCCTCATCCATAAGTGAAAATGACATGCTCATCTCCAATACATCAAAATCCCTCAAAGCTACCCATAAAGTTGATGAGATAGTTTCACCAGCTCCAGCAAAAGGACGTGTGATTAACACCCCCTCAGATCATCCTGGGGACCCATGCTGAAGGAGTGAAGAAAGAATTTCAATCCACCAAGCAATCAACACTTAGTGGGTGCTTCTACATAGACTATCAAGGTTTACTGAGGTCTACCCAGAACTCAGTCATAAGATTCCATACTATGGCGATTCCAAATACAAAAGGCTCAGAGTTTCTGCCAAAAATTGACTCCACACTATGTTTTATATATATATATATATATATATATATATATATACATACATACATATACATAAATACACACACACACACACCCATATGTTATAGAGTCATTGGGAAGGTGAAAAATCATTAAGGGAATTCTCTGCAGCAATTCGTACTGTAGAGAGACCTTCGGATTTGTTTTTATTAATATCCTAGCATCACAGAAGAAGCTCAAATGCTACAAGAAGAATCTGTTTCTAAGGTAACTCACTAGGCACCCTCATGTAAATAGCTCAGAAAATAGAGCTGCTCATATTCCGACTGTAAATGTGCCCAGATCCATCGAAGGACTTTTAGTATCTCCCCAACCTTCAATCTAATGTCTCCCATCTCCAGCAAGCAGCTAGCTGTGTAACATGTTCATTTGCTGGGTCGAATTCTTGAGCAGTGGAAGATAACCCATCATCTAAGTTGCAAGAAAACAAACAGTAAAGGATGGTAAACTTAAAGAGACAGATCCATTCCCTCTTGAGCAAGGAAATGGAGACAATAGGGTATAATTTAGAAACAAATTGTCCTTGTTAATAATTGTTGAAGCTGGGTGATGGGCACATGGGGTTCATTATACCATTCTCTCTCTATTTTCCTGTAAGTTTGAAATTTTCCATAATAAAAAGGTGATTTTTTAAAAATGAAGATCTCTTCCCAGCCTCCCTACCATAATACACGGAAGGAAACAAGAATTCAAACAAAGATGTTAAGTAAGCTCCTGTGATGGTTAATTTTATGTGTCAACTTGGCTGGGCCACAGTGCCCAAACATTACTCTGGATATCTCTGTGAGGGTGTTTTTTATGGATGAGCTTAACAATTAAAACAGTGGACTTTGTGTAAAGCAGATTTCCTTCCATAATGTGGGTGGGCCAAATCCAATCAGTTGAAGACCTTAACAGAGAGTGACCTGCCCTGAGCAAGAAGGAAACCTGCCAGTAGACGACCTTCAGACTTCAACTGCAACATTAGCTTTTTCCTGGGTCTCTAGCCTATCAGCCCACCCTGCAGATTTGGGACTTGCCAGCCTCCATAATATAATAAGCTTATTCCTAAAAGACATAAAAAAACAGAACCAGTACAATGTATTTGTGTGTGTCTCTCTCTCTACCCAGCAATGAGCAAGATGTGTTCAACCCTATCTAAGGTCAATCTCTCCATCCTGTCAGTTAGTCTTCATTTTAGGCCCTTATAGCATTTATAACAATCTATAATTTTTTTGCCACTTTACTTTCAGTTTTGTTTGTTTTTCTGCCATATCCAAAAGTGGAATTTCCGAGACAGTAGGGACTACATCTCTCTTTTTCATCATTTTATTTCCAGGACTTAGCACACTGGGTAGCATAACATAGATTCCTAATAAATGATACTGAATGGATGAATGAATATTCTCAAACCAGTCATTTTCAACTGTGTTCTTTGGAATTTGTACCCATCAAACAGGGTTCAATCAGTCATACTTTGACAGGTTCATTGAGAGTATTCTCAATTATCTGTGTCTTAATCAAGTCACCAAAACAAGTAACTAGACACCACAATGAGATATACCAAGGCTTATCCTGATGTTCAAACTCCTACAGCTCCTTACAGCTTTTCATCTCATGTATTAGGTTGAACCATATGAAACTTCCAACCTACAGAAACAGTAATTTCAAAGAGTTCAACCTAATATAACACATACTTAGAGAAATACATAATGCAAATGAAAGCATTAAAATCAGAAGAGAAGATACCTTCAATTTAAATTGTTAATAAGTAGATTTCCCACTCTAGGTATCACCTTCCAAGTTGGGTCTTGTTTTGCTTAAGCCTCATTGGGGAAGGGTGACAAGAAGTAAAGAGTGGGATTTATTCCATTTATTCCACTATTTCAGGACAAAAAAAGTACAATGAGGGGGGATGGTGGGAGGGGCTGAAGATTTCAACTTTCTAAAGATAGTTAATTCATAACTCTAAAACAAATTATTTTACAATCCAAAAGTTTACAAATCGTATCAAAAGCATTTCAGTGGCATTTACAGGTTTTAATCATCCTATCAGAAAAAAAAGGGGGCTAGGGGAATAGCCTTTTTTTAATTCTAAAATATTTGGTTCATTTAAAATTCATCTGAGCAGTCCAAGCGCAAAACCACCACACAGACCTGCAGGTGAAGAAGACTAGACTCTAGGTTCAGAAAATACAACATTAAAGACAGCAACCAAAACCTCCTAGAAAAAATGAATTGTATTGCTTTTATATTATCCTTTAAGACACCTTTTTCAGCCTATATTTAATTCATCAATCATACTAAACATGAAGTATAAAGAAGGTGACACTGGTTATTTACAACTGTAGGATGGTACATGGCTAAATGTCCTTCTCAATCTTAAGGAGCCAAAAATAATAATAATAGTAATAATAATAATAAAAGCAACCATATCTGCTATCCAGTACTGTATATATATATATTTACATCTGTTTCAGATCCTGATTCATACCATTTTGTAAAATTTGTCATTGCTCTTTCTTATTTGGGCATAAAAGGAAAATGGAATATAGTCACAATCATTCAGAAAACCCTGGAAGTTACAAAGATGGGGCAGCCAAATTCTTCCGTTTTGGTCCAATTCACTAAAAATTTGTAAAACTCAGAATCTTGAATATAAATTAGAGATGGTTGTAATTTGACAACTTTGAATAATCTTATAAAGTAGACACATTTCCTAAATAACTTTTCCTTATTTAAATCCCTGTGCAAAAGTAATCTGCTAATAGTGCCATGGTGTATATGGGGTGGTAGGGAGGGAAAGCATCATAAAGGAAAAAGCTTGTCTGCTGACCAAGGTAGAACTGAAATGAACCAGTCAGGGAGGGAAATAGGTGGGGAACCACTGGATGGATACTTTGTGGGCAGAAGCAAAGGTGGATTGGGCCAGCATTAACACTGTTCAAGCACTACCCTCCCCGAACTGAAAGGGGAAGTTAGCGATGAACCCACCCCTTCCATCAGTGGCACTCCACCCTGGCCACACCTTTAAATCACCTGGTATTCTTTTAGAAACTATACAGTTTGCCTTACCACTGTGACTCCCTATTCTGACATAATTCGTTGCAGTGGGATTGAGCACTGGTACTTTTTAAAAGCTTCCCAAGATTGAGATCCAGTGTAGTTCAATGGGGCTCACGTTTGGAAAGCACTCTGACTGCTGATTACAGTCTATACCATAAATATCTGACAAGCTTTTGTCATCTCTCTTTGAAAGAATCATTCTAACCCCAGACGGGGAGTGTGAAATACCCCTGTTCAAGGAAAATGGAGAAAGAAGAATCTTGTATCCAATTCTTCATCAACTCTCCTAATTCGGAGTGACTGAACATCACTCCCAGGTGATGTTTCCACCTCCTCTCCCTCTATAATGGGCTGAATGGTGGTCCCCAAAAAGGTATGTCCATGTCTTAATCCCTGGAACCTGTGAATGGTGGAAGGGTATCTGCAGATGTGATTAAGGATCTTGAGAAGATCTTCCTGGATTATCAGGGTGAGACCTAAATCCAATGACAAGTGGCAGAGAGAGGACAGACACAGACAGGAGGGCAGCAATGTGAAGATGGAGGCAGAGATTGAAGTGATTCAGCCACAAGCCCAAGAATGCCGAGGGTGGTCGGCAGCCACCTGAAGCTGGGAGAGCGTGTGGACCCGCTGACATCTTGATTTCAGACTTCTGGTCTCCAGAACTATGTGGAAAATCAATTTATGTTCTTTTAAGACACGAAGTTTGTGGTAATTTGTATGGCAGCCACAGGAAACCGAACCATCCCCTAACCCTCCTTTCCCCTGATTTTCTCCCATCCCAGAAGTTCAAAAGCATGAAATAGTGACTTGAGTGGGGAAGATCAGGTGGGCAGAAAAGTAGTGCAATTAAGACCTTGGCCTCTGACATTAGGCAGTTTTGGGATACGAGTCTCAGCTTTGCAGCTTAATAGTTTGGAAAAAAAATTCATCTCTCGAAGACTCAGTTGCCTCATCTATCACATGGAGATGATAATAGTATCTGCCTACTGAATTGTGTAGTAGGAAGGTTGTACTTGAACATATTCTGACCTAAATGCAGAACTGAAATAAAAAAGTATCTGACAACAGCAGCCATCATGGCCCAAGCAGAAGGAATTGGGCAGGTCAGAGCCCCAGCTGGACCAGAAGCTAAACATTCAGTTGTAGGTGAAGAGGTGGGAGTGGTCTTGAGGAGGAACCAGTCAGCTGGGCCTTTTAACCAACTGGTGGGGAGAAATGGTCACATGCGGACCACCTCACTCCCGAGCTCCAGCTGACACAGCTGACTGCTGAGCCCTGGCTGAGCACCAGCTCTTCCTAAATGTACAAAAGCTGTCGCCATGCTGTCTCACTGTGCTCTTGTCTCTCTCTGCCAACACACCCCCTCCCATGCTCTGTGTTGAGAAACTAAACTTCAGCTTGCCCCCTCAAAGTCATCTGGTCAGTTTCACTTGGGATAAGTAATCAGTTTGGGGGATTTGCACTCCCACTCCGCACTCCTGCTCATCAGAGAGCAATGGGCATGGCTGTAAGCATACTTACCGCGGTGTGCCGTTCCTCCCTCCTGGCTCCCTGACCTCCAGAGGAGTCAGCCTCTGCCTCTACAGCCTTCCTCGGGAAGGGTCCAGACCTGCAGTACCTCTGGTGATCCTTCCAGGCAAGACAAGTACATAATTTGAAGACCCAGTGCAAAATGAAAATGGAAGGACCCTTGCTCAAAAACCATTAAGAATTTCAAGAAGGCAACAGCAGAGCACTAACCCAAGAGCAGGCCTCGGGTGGCGTAAACCTCTGTTACAGGCCCACCCTACCCCAAGGTGTGACAACTCCCTGGCAGGAGTGTTCCCTGGCAGTGCTCTTATTCCTCTGCTGTCTTCTCCCCACAGGGTCATGCAGAAACTTCTAAACCCCTGTGTGACATGAGCTGCTCACCTGAAGAACTGCTCAGGGAGTCTTTTCCAGATCTCTCTCCTCCCATTCCCACTAGCGTGTCCTACCCCTGCAGCCACAGTAGGCCCGCACGAGACACGTATGAGGCGGTCTCCTGCCACCCTCTGGAAGTGGATGCACGTGGCGCTCTGCTTTCCACCTCTTCCTCAGGCCATGTTGGACTCAGATCTTCTTACCACAACCACTGCGACCCCACCCCACATCTGCCACCCTTCTCAGGGTCCAGGCAACTCTCTAGCCCTCCAAATCTCTTTCCCTGTGGTCCTTCCAAGCCATGGACTGCCCTTTCCAGTAGTGGAAAGCCTTTCTTCTTCCCCTCCCTGCCTGGGAGGAAACACCCTCCTGTCACATCTTCCATCCTTTCTACCCTGTGCCTTTGAAAATGAAGCTCTTTGCTCCAACTTCTAAATGTTGCCTTTGATACATAAAGAAAGCTTTTGAGGGGGAAAAAAAAAAACAAAAAACAAAATTCTTCTCCCTCTTTCAAAGCTAAGCTTCTTTAAAAACTATGATTTCACCATGGGATTTTTATTCTTAATCAATTTTTTATCTCAATGCTGAACAATGGCTTCTTTGTGGCAAGTCATATCCACCCTTCCCCCAAAGCAATCACTACCAACAAACAACACAAGTACCTTGCATTAAGAAGTCAAATAATCCATGTAACAGACTTAGCAGCTGTATGGCCACAGTAAATCCTAAATAAATGATAGCCACTAATTATCATTATCTAATTATTATTATTGCCTATGTTATTAGGAAGAAACTGTTTCAGTTTCTTTCTCCCCTTAACCTACATCCAGATAAAATGATATGTGTAAATTCTTTGAACTTTGAAAAAATAGCCGAAAAGGCAAGGTATTTTTGTGAGGTAAATTATTTGGCACAGTGGGTTCAGAAAATAAATTGTCACGCCTGCCTCTCTGATATTACCACACAAAAGAAAAGAATTATTTTATTCCTCAGAACCTCACATGTATATTAGATTATAATGATTAGGATGCTGATATTCAGCCATTTTTTGATCTATTCAAATGGCAATTTCATATGGCTCAGTCTCAGAGTAGGATGGTCTAGTTGCTTTTAATCATTTTCATTAGGCCTCTTTCATTCATAGACTGAGACCCAGAGAAGAAATTGCTACGGTAACCCTAAGGATCAAACAGGATTGCACAATAGCAATTGGGAGAAGAACCTAGTTCAGACTTATCAATTTGCAAGTGAGGACTTAAGACCCAGAGAGGTGAGGTGAGCTTCCCAAAATATCACAGCCAATTGGTGGCAAAACTAAGCTCTGGTTGTCTTCACTGTGCTTCTTTCCACCACACCAGGCTGCCTTCCTCCCTTCTCTACATTTGTCAAAATATGTTAAGAACATCCCAACTTCACTGAGAAGTCAGGGCTCTGAGGATGATAATTAAGGCAAACATCAAAAGTTAGAGAAAATCTGGGCTAAAAGCACATTTTTCAAAGACTCTTGATCAATGATAATTAAACTTCTAAAGGAGAAATGTCAAAATGAAGGTGTTTGCTTCTTAGACGTTATAATTTGTAGATTCTCCTGATTAAACTATTTTTAAACCTCCTTCATATGATCTCACTCTAAGTTTGAGACATGGATTTCAGTGTTTCTTGAGCTAACAGCTTCTGGCCCATGTTTTATTGTTATCGTTTCAACATTATCTTCAAACCTCAACTTATTTGCAAGTATAATTCATAATTGTCTCTAAATTACTCAGATAACATGTCAAACAAGACAAAAAGAAAAATACCTTAAATAGCTCTAACCTTAGTTCTTTGTACCCATTATAGTTTGAAAAGGAGAAAACCACCAACTTTAATCTCCCAATTTAAGTAATGAATACAGTGTGTTCATGTGTGATGTCATTCCTAAAGCCACTATTGTGACTGGAATTTTGTTAATACTACACAGCTATGGTTAAAGTTCTATTAGGACTTTTATCATAGGCACCATGCTGGTACCTTTACAAAATTAATTCATTTAATCTAGATCAACCCTGTAAGGGATGTATCGATAACCCCAATGTACAGATAAGGAAACACATTTAGAACGGTTCCATAATTTGCCTCGGTCACACAACAAGTGACAGTCAGCTGCGGAAAGGAGAAAAGTAGAATCACTATGAACCCTACCTTCGTATCACCCCATGACCAAACAGAAGTCTATCATCCTGCTCACCTATGTCCCAGCTGAGACAGTAGTGGCTAAACCATTAGTAAGTCCCAGATTTCACATAACAAATTCCATTTTATTTTCAGAAGATGAGCCATATGTCCCAAGTGGAGTTCAAAAAATAAGGCCACTGCAACGGTAGCAATGCCAAATCAACTGCCAGAACTGCAATTTACACCCCTCCCATTATTCTCTCCTATGGTGATTTTAAAATACATCACACAGTCTTTGATCTGTTCCCTTAAAAAGTGGAACTTAATCCCCCTTCCCTTGAACATAGGCTGTACTTAGTAAATGACTAGAATGTGGTGGAAAGTGACACTGTATGTAGACTAGGTCATTTTTTAAAAAAACTGTGGCTTCCTCTTGCTCTCCTCTCTTAGATCATTCATTCTGGGGGAAGCCAGCTGCCATGTGATAAATACATTCAAGCAGCTCTGCAGAGGGTTCACACAGGAACTAAAGCCTTCTGCCATCCTGGAAGTGAGCCAATCAGCCCCAGTCAAGCCTTCAGATGACTGCAGCTGACATTGCAGCCTCATGAAAAACCCTAATCTGTAACCACCCAACTAAGCTAGTCCCATATTCATGAACTTCGGAAACTGTGAGATAATAAATATTTGGTGTGGGGTAATTTGTTAAAGCAATAGATAATTAATACACATTTATTCCAAAATTGTGCCTTTCCTTATATCCAAGCAAAAAAGTTAAAAGATGGCTACATAAGGTGCCATATCAATAAGCCAAATATTCTCCTTGGTCCAGGCTGGCTCACCCAGAATATGCCCAGGAGGTGGGATGACTAAGGGGTGTTTTCCTCAAGGTCTTGCCCCGGCTCAGAAAAGTAATGTTAAGACTGTCCCTCCACCAGTTCCGTCATGCCCCACACATGGGGAATGGGAAAGGAGGGTAAGACTCAGACTGCTAAAAAAAAAAAAAAGCAAAGTTGTTACCTGTAAGATAAGAGCTCTGTCTTTAAATGTCCAGCTTCTGTGTGATGATAATCATCACTCTGTGATAACATCCTGTATCACAAAGTTCTACCCTTTAGCAATTGAAAATAGAATACGTCCTTTAAGAGCAGGAAGCCAATTATTTCTTTTAGTATGTTATTTTCCCCCATCAAACTGAAAGAAGTTAGTAACTGATGTAGTAGATTCAGTGAACTTAAAGAGTAAAAACCTCCTGTTGGAAAAGTGACTGTTGCCATATGAGGTGGGGAGTGGCCCTGAGCACTGAAAATCTCAAAAACAGCTAACTGAAGTGAAATGTCAACACTGTTCCAACATAATGAGACCAAAACACATCAAGGCTCTTGTCAATAAAAATCCAGTTTTTTCCTTCAAGCATTAGTCAGAGGGAAACTCAACACAGACATCTAAAAAGCTAAGAAGATGGGAAGTGGTGGTCAGCCTTTTCCCATCTGCTCTTTGGACCCTGAAGAGAGCATTACTTTCCTAAAGCTAATGTATTCTTCAGTAATGCCCATTCATCATGTCCACCACAGCAGCTGCTAAACAGCTCATGTGTGATTTCTTAATGGGGTCCATCCTGAAATAACAGTGACATTCTTTCCCTGACCCAAACCACAGCAAGATGCCAAGCTCAGGAGACTGTGAAGCATGATGCTTACCCAGCCCTTCATGGGTCCCAGTCTTGTCTTTAGAGTGCTTTCTCTTCCCTTGTTGGTCCAGGCATGGAAGGCCTCCTGGGGTTTCGAAACACAGCTTCTTGTTGATGAAGAGGAAGAGGACAACCAGAAGAACAAGAAAGACCCCAACTGCAGACAAGAAGCTGATGGCTTCAGGAGGGACTGGCAAGAGAACACAAAGGAAAAAATATCACCAAGTGAACCAACTTTTAGTTCTAACGACTGATCAAAGTTATTTGGAACCTTTACATTTATTAACTAGAGTGGCAGATACTCTACAAGTCCTGACCTGCTGGCATCCCCAGAACTGTGTACAGGGGAAAGGAAAAGGACTATTGCCAGGTACATCCTGCTAGGCTGGTTCCTAGATGACAGACCTCCATACCTTTGCACACATGGCTTCTTCTACCTGGAATATAACTCCTCTGGCCCCTATCCTCGGCCTAATATTCAACTTCAAGCATGCAAGCTAATAGAGAGATTATCAGTCAAATGGGTTGAGCTGGAAATGGTTAACCACTGTTATAAAAGCAAGTGTTACTCAGAGAGTGTCATGGACATATATACACTACCAAATGTAAAATAGATAGCTAGTGGGAAGCAGCCGCATAGCACAGGGAGATCAGCTCGGTGCTTTGTGACCACCTAGAGGGGTGGAATGGGGAGGGTGGGAGGGAGGGAGATGCAAGAGGGAAGAGATATGGGAACATATTATATATGTATAACTGATTCACTTTGTTATAAAGCAGAAGCTAACACACCATTGTAAGGCAATTATACTTCAATAAAGATGTTTAAAAAAAAAAAAAGAATATAAAAAAAAAAATAAATAAATAAAAGCAAGTGTTTTAAAAATACAACTGCCTAAAGCTTAAAAAATAATCACCCGAGACAAAGTTTCAGACATACATCTATCAATATGAGCAACTGGAGGAAAGTCATTTCCTGGATACAGTTTTGCAAATTCATCTAAGCAATACATGACGATGATGATTATCCACGGTGACAAGAAAATTCCTAATTTGTGCCATCCATATAATAAATTAGAATTATATTTTGACTGCTAATTTTTTGGAATTTTGGAAGATGAATTTCCATCTTCCTCCGTTCTCCCCTCATCAAAAAAAATCCTGAGTTTTAAAGGGCCCTGGTTAAGTGTTACCCAGTATGCTTTACAGAGTCCCAGCCATTGCGTTCAGCTATGAGGTACATATAACACATAGGCCAGAGCTCGTTCCGGGCTGAGGGAAGATTCCTCCAAGGAAATGACATTTGAGTTTAGACAATATTCCATAAACAAATCAAAAAATCAAGTTGTGTAAAGGAATCAATCACAAAGCAAGTGTCAGTAAGAGTTATTCAAGGCAGTTGGGTATATGCAAAAGCTTATGAAAATGAGTCTCCTAAGAGGAGCTTTAATCCTTGGGCAGGTTTAATATGTGAATTAATAATATGAAGGGATAATATTCACCTCATCCTACCATCCAGATAAACAGAGAAAGGATGAATCAAACCAGTCCCAACCCTATGAAAGATAAAGAAAATAAATGGCATTGCCTCACTGAATTAATCTGGTGGCAAGCCAGGGAAAGAACAAACAAACAAAAAATAGCAAGCAAGATAATAGCTTTGTAATCTGCAAAATGATAATAAGCGCCTGCTTATCAAAGTCAACATATATTGTGAAAAAAAAGTATGCAGATTGATTATTCCCTCGGCCACCAGAGGCAGCACAGGTAGCAGTGTTTACTGGTATGGATTCAACAGTCACACAGCCTGGGAGGAAATCACATTCTACCACTTACTATCTTTGTGGCCTTGGGCAAATTATTTAACCTCTCTGTGTTTCAGTTTCCTAAGCAATAAAAGGATATAATCAATATAACTACATTAAAGACGAAATGAGCTAACACAGGGAAAATAAGCTGTGTGGTACCTAGCACATACAGCCTTCTAAAACAGGAATAACCATCTTCCTCAATATCACCATTATCATCTTTACAGAGCTTTTAAAATACCCCGGAGTAGTCAAATATGAGATGGATGTGCTGCTTTGTACAAAGGCTGTGCTCCAGCACCCACTGCCTCCCTTTCATCAAAACAATTATCTCAGAGGGATGGGGAAGGGGTAAAGTAGGAGTTTGAGATTAGCAGATACAAACTACTGCAAATAAAATTGATAAACAACAAGGTCCTACTGTATAGCACAGAGAACTATATTCAATAGACTGTAATAAACCATAATGGAAGAAAATATGAAAAAGAATATGTATATATATATATATATATATATATGTATAACTGGACCACTTTGCTGTACACCAGAAACTAACACAACATTGTAAATCAACTATACTTCAATTTAAAAAAAAAATTATCTCAGGAATTCCCTGGTGGTCCAGTGGTTAGGACTCCACCCTACCACTGCAGCGGGCACGGGTTCGATCTCTGATCGGGGAACTAAGATCCCACAAGCTGTGCAGGGCGGCCAAAAAAAAATTCTCTCTACCTCCCCCCAATTCTTGTATTTTCAGCTACTTCCCTGAGTAGATACAACATCATGCTCACCTGCATGAAAAATGCACTAAGTATCTCCCATCCTTTAAAAGACCCTCCTCACCACCATATGTTCTCTTCATCCATAGCCTTCTCTTTCCCCCTTCACTACCAACCATCTTCAGAGTACCCTATAGTTACCTCCACTTTCTTATTTCCAAAGCCTCTAGCTTTGAAATTCCTTTACAGATTCCCACTGATCTCCAGGTGCCCAGCCTTACCCCCTCAAATCCTTTCTCCACAAAGTAACCAGAGCAATCCTTCTGAAATTAAGTCTGATTTGTTCAACTGCCCTCCTAAAGCCCTCTGCAGTGGGTAGAATTATGGCCCCCAAAAGAGATATCCACCCTGAATCTCAGAATGTGACCTCATTTAAAGGTCTTTGCAATGTAATTAGGATAGGATCTTCAGATGAAATTTTCCAGGATTAGGGTGGGTCCTAAAATCAATGAAAAGTATCCCTAAAAGACACTGAAAAGGAGAAGACACAGAGAGAAGAAAACCATGTGAAGACAGGAGCACAGACTGGAGTTGTGAAGCCACCAACTGAGGAATGCCAAGGGCTTCCAGCAGCCACCAGGAGCCAGGAGAAGGCCCTGGAAGAGATTCTCCCTCAGAGAATCCAGAGGAACCAACCCTGCCAACACCTTGATTTTGGACTTCTGGTCTCCAAAACTGTGAGAGAATAAATTTGTTGTCTTAAGCTGTCAAGTGTGTGGTAATTTGTCATGGTAACCCTAGGAAACTAATTTACCCTCCAATGGCTTCCCATTACCCATAGGGCAAAACCTGAATTCCTTAACTTGGTTTACAAGGCCTTTTATGACCTAGCTGCTGATTCCAGCCTTTATCACTCATCACTCCCCAGCATCAAACTCTTTGTTGCCAGTATATTCATCTATTTCTGGTTCCCCAAACACAGCTTACCTCCAGACCTTTGGAGAAGCTATTTCAAACCCATGGGACAACTGCTCACCCTCTACTGTCTAACTCTGATACTGTACTTGCTCTGAAAGCCTTTCTTGTTCCTCTTGACCAGGACGGATGCTTCTACTATGTGTTCCCATCCACTGAGACCTCAATAGCTTTTTCAAGAGTTTTCAAATGTTAAATTTTCAACTTCATATGAACATGGACTTTGCCTCAGTCACCCACTGTACTCTCAGCAGCTAGCATAGGATAGGCACTCAATACATATTTGATGCTTGAATAAATGTTGGACTCTTCTATGCTACAACATGTTGATAAATGAAAACTTCTGGAAAGAAAATATATACCTCAAGCAGGTCAGTATCACTAACAATACAGGATATGATTTACATAAGATCCGGGCTTAGGTAAAAAAAGGGTTCATCTATCGTCCATAAGCAGAAACATTTGCACCTAATAATGCCATTCATTAAGGAAACTAAATCTTGATTTTTGAATAAGCTATATTTTTCCATTATAAAGCAACATGAGGCTTATTACATAAAATCTGCAAAATATAGAAAAAGATGAAGACAACCACCTAAGACTTTGGGTACTTTCTTCCAGTCATTTTGACTGTTGGGCAAATACTAAATTGTCTGTATTGATTTTACCTTTATTGACTTATAAAATATTTTTATTAAATAAAACATTTCTATTATTTTTAGAGACTTAAAGAAAAAATAAATATTTCATGCATGTAGTAAAATATTTTGAAAATACTGGAAAATGTTTTTTAAAAAAAAGATCATGTTGAATCTCACCACCTATCACTGTTTTCTCTCACAATTTTTTTCTTAACTATTTTTACCATAATTGAGATACTATCTTACATGCTGATATTAATGCATTTAATATAAAAACATTCACAGATTCCAGATTGAAGACAATATAAAGAGATTCAATATAATCTCCAAAGACGCAAGAAAGAATGGGGGGAAGCCCTTGTGTTGTTCAAAATAACTCTGCTTTCTGTAGATGAAAATATTTTTGTTAGTAATAATTCTTGTAGCAGTGACTAAACTATGGGTGGGTATAAAATTCCTAGGTAGGTACCAATATTTTTTTCTCCTCAAAATTGCCTAGACATCACTCCATTACCTTTTAATCTTTAATGTTTCATGAATGAGTGTGATGCTGAAGTTTACTTTTTGTTATTGTATGGGCAACAGAATTTTTTGGTCTAAAATTTTTCCTTTTAACACAAAAAAATTGACAGAATGTGCCATTTTTGGGGATCTTTTGTTGATTTTTTTCCTGGAACCTAGTTTTTTCACCAACATATCCATGGCTTTTTTAAAGCTTGGAACAATTTTCTTTGATTATGTCTTCAGTAATTTCTTCTGTGCCAACTGTTCTTGTTTCTATCTTAAACTGGGGTACTATTTCTTCAGTTACCAATTTTTAGGTTTTTTTCTTCTGCATTCTAGCAGATCTTCTTAAATATGGCCTACACTTTTCACTCAACTAAAGAGGTGAAAGTGTGTTGTTAACTACTACACCCATTGTCACAACTGTAAACTGAATATCTGAGTCAGTGGCAGACAGTGGGGGAAGATAATGTCTTTTGAGTTGGATGGTGGAGAACACTAGGAATAAGTACAAATGTATCTAAAGCTGAGAGAAGACTTAGTTCAGCAAGTGTGGTTATTTCATCAGCGTTCATGTTCCTCTCAGAATGTATCAATTCTAATTTCATCTTTTTCTATGTATTTATGGGTACTTAGCTGGAAGTCTAAAGAGGTGCATGAGAGGCTGCTAGCCAAATGCTACATTAAACTATAGGTTAGCGTATGTACTTTCTACATGAGTCGAGTATCATAGAAATGACTAAGAAGTTGGCAGTAACCCCAGATTTGTAAGAATTGCTTAACCAGGGTTGCACACAAACTGTCCTCTTTAAAAATGGTTTAAAATTACAAACATGACCTAGCAATTCCACGTCTAAGTATATATCCAAGAGAACTGAAAATACACATTCACACAAAAACCTGTGCATGAATGTTCAGAACATTATTCATAATAGCCAAAAAGTAGAAATAGCCCAAATGTCCATCAACTGATAAATAGATAAACAGAATGTGGTATATCCATACAATGGAATATTACTACACAAAATGAAAAATGAAGTACTGACACATGCTATAATACGGATGAAACTTAAAAACATCATGCTAAGTGAAAAAAGTCAGACACAAAAGGCCACATATTGTGTGATCCCACTTATATGAAATGTCCAATAGGCAAATCCACAGAGACAGAAGGTATATTAATTGTTCCCAGAAGCTGGGGGGTGGGCGGGGGGATGAGGAGTGACTGCAAATGGGTATGGGTGTTTTTTAGTTTTTTTTGAGGTAATAAAATTATTCTGGAATGAGATGGTGATGATGCTTGTGCAATTTTGTGAATATAATAAAAACCAGTGATTTGTACACTTTAAGAGGTGTGAATTTTATGGAATATAAATTTCATCTCAAAAAGATGCTTAAATTCCAAACAGCTTTTAGTAAAGACTGGAAAGAAATATGAGAAAAATTATAATAGTTTTCTTAGATTTGGTTTGGAAGTGATTTTCTTCATGTTTAAATATTCTGTAATTTTATTACTCAATATTTAGAATTAAAAATAAAGTTTAAATATTGTAGATTATGAGACTTGTCATCAGCACAGCTCTAGCATCTATGTGTAACACTGAACACAGCAAGCCAACAGTACTATCAGTCAAAGCCAAAGAGGGTTTGATGCTGCTACATTTGAGTCTAAATAAAATTAGAGACTTTGGCAGGGAAGCTTAAAGTCATCTTGCATCCCATATATACAAATGCTATGGTGAAGAACAAGCATTACTTGTATCATCTGCTATAGATGACAAGGGCACATATGTCAAGAAACTTCACTGCCATCTGCAGAGTAACTCATCTAATTATTCCAGTAATTACTAAATTGGAAATCAGATGGCTGTGAAGTTTGGTCATATAGTTCATACTGAAGTTTTCAAACTTCTTCAAAGTTAAATATACCTCTCACGTTCCACTGGATAGCGCCATCTGTTGGTTCGCAAGCAATGGCTCAAGAGCATGCAATGAGACATAAACAGAGAGGCCTCTGCATGTCACTGTCATTAGATGTTTGTAAATTTCATTCCACGGTTGTTGAAGAGGTTTAAAAAAAGGCTAGCCAATTGTAGCCATCTGACTCACGAGTACTAGAAATAAGATAAGAGGAAGCTGAAACTATACTTAACAAAATGATAAGGAGGGGAAATCAGAATTAACTGAGCAATGACAATAGAAATCATTAAAGAGTAAAGTTATAATTTCTCAGGAACTTTCTTGACACCACTCTGAGGATTGTGAGGAATCTCATTAAAAACATGAGGAAAGCCTGAAGTAAATCTAAAACTCTACTCACCTATATACCTCTACCATCCTTGAGTAGTCATCAACCTGAGAGTCCTGTTTTCCATGACATAGTTTCAATTTCATTCGTCCCTTTAAAAAGCAGCATGACTTTGTAATTGTTTCTATGAGGTTCTCAAGCGTGGTCATGCAGCACAAGTCCCTAAGCTTGTTCACCTTAAAATTCCAGGGTTGATCTAAGGCTCAAGCACAGTGGCTACAGACAGCAGTACTGTATTACAAACCTCAAAGCTGCTAACAGACTAGATCTTAATTGTTCCCACCACACAAAAACAAATTATGTGACATGAATCATGTGACAAAAAATCAATTATGTGGATTTCCCTGGTGGCGCAGTGGTTAAGAATCCACCTGCCAGTGCAGGGGACATGGGTTCGATCCCTGGTCCGGGAAGATCCCACATGCCATGGAGCAACTAAGGCCATGCGCCACAACTACTGAGCCTGCGATCTAGAACCCACAAGCCACAACTACTGAGCCCACATGCCACAACTACTGAAGCCCACGCACCTAGAGCCCATGCTCCGCAAGAGAAACCACCGCAATGAGAAGCCTGCGCACCACAACGAAGAGTAAGTAGCCCCTGTTCGCCGCAAATAGAGAAAAGCCCGCGCGCAGCAACGAAGACCCAACGCAGCCAAAAATAAATAAATAAACAAATTTATTTTTTTTAAAAATCAATTATGTGACAAGACGAAGGTGTTAGCTAATGCTACGATGGTAATCACACTACAATATATAAATTATCAAATCAACACATTGTACACCTTAAATTAGCACAACATAATATGTCAATTGTATCTCAGTAAAAATACATTTTAAAAAAGAATTTAGGATTGCCTGGGCATGTCTACATCCTCCTCCAGGGATCCATCAACCTGAGGACCCAAGGAGCCTCCCAGGAAGGTCAGAGCAGAATTGACCTGAGTGCAGCATGGGCATCTACCACTCAGGTTGACCCAAGCCCAGACTCCTTTGGTCCCAGGGCAAGGAGGTGATGTAAAAGCTATAGCATTAGATATCAGCAGCTTTTGCAAAACAAGGAGATGTTTTCAAAGGCAAAGGTGGCACAATAAGAGTTGAGGCCCTTGACCTACAGTTTATGTTCAGACTTTCTTTGCAAAAAGAACAGAAGGTAAGAACTGAGAAACTTTTAAGAGTTGAACACCAATGTGCCAACTCCATATAGAGCATAGAGCTACTTCAGTGCACAAATTCAAAATAACTGTACAAACAATTAGACTCATTTATACCATTAGCTGTGTTTTTACAACCAACTACAAAATTACATGTCATTTTAAAAATTAGTACAGAACAAAGTAAACTGAGGACTTTAATTTCCCTTTTTTCCTACAGTGATGCTTCTGGAACCAAAAAATAAATAAAAGAACAAAGTCTTAAACACTTAGCAGCATATTATTTTGCCAGTGTACTAAATTTAGGGCTAGTTAGGCATTATAACCTCAACAGCCAACATGGATAGTCAACCATTTCTCTAAATATTTCTAGGACTTCAAAATATAAAATATTATATATATATATACATATATATACGTATATATATACATATATATACATATATATATATATATATATATACATATATATACATGTATATATATATATGAAAATGGGTAGTGCTACTTAAATTTTCTTCCTGGTAATAGCCAACAAGGATATGTTAACTACATATTCAAATAAATTCTTTGGAAGGAAAAAGTAGACTTTTCAAAAAATAGGAAAAAAATTGGCTTAATGAAACCTAAATGAGATTTTAACATGTTCCAAAATAAAACATAGCAACATATGGAGTCACTAGCAACCAATCATTCTGCAAACACTTGAGAACACAGCATTTCGGGGTATACATGGGATGCTATCTTTAATACAGTAATATATGTGTGTTGAAATATGTCCATCTTCTCCTGAGAATTAAGTAACCTAACTTGTCTGCTTTACGTGTTTAAAGTGTATATCCCCCCTTAGCACGAACATGAACACACACATGCATGCACACACTCACACATTTCTAGAAGCCAAGAATTGTCAGCAAGCTTGCTCTCCTTTTCCTTCATACTCAGATGGTGAGCTCAGAAGCAGCATTTAATGATGAAAATGCCTGAAATGCACCAGTAGGTCAATGGAGGGAATCTCTGAGTCTTTGTTCACTTGTCTGAGTTTCCTGAACACTTCAGCTCTTCTCCACCATTCCCAACCTCTCCATTTTCCTACATCTTCCCAGATGGGGAAGAGGATAGAAAAAGAAGCAAAAGGAATGACGTGGCATTGATGGTTTATAAGGCAACAGTCAACATTTTTGGATTGTTGGATTTTTAATGGCATGTTTCTGTTGCTGAATTTAAATGAGCGATATATGGGCCTTGTATAATTTCTATGTCATGTGCCAAAAAATTAATCAGTTAGCATGAATATCATTCATTATAACTTGAACATCACTGAACTTAACTATATGATCAAATTATGAACATATGCCCAATAAAAGCATGCCATGCAGAAACATCAGGGAGCATACACTTATAAGATTTCGGTGGAATGGTTGTTGAATCAATGTGGCAATTTACCTTTCAAGTAAAAAGAATATTTTTATGAGAGAAACTGAGAGACAAGTCTGCTTCAGACAGACAAAATGTCTCAGTAGAAAGATATCCAAATTTCTTCAACTCTCCAAAACAAATGCACTTGGAGAGCATCTGGAGTGAAATATAATTTTGATTTGTTTATAACTTATTTATTTTTCAACTCACAGAACTGCCCACACAGTGACAATGAAATTTTCACAGAACTGTTTTTCACTAATCCAAAATCCTCAAAAAAAGTTTTTTCCTGCAGTCTAAAACAATTAAATATCTTTAAAAGATTATTATAAAGACTCTTCGAATTTACATTTTGACCCTAAAATGTAGTATGTAGATCTTTGTGCTCAAGGACTAAGCAGCATATGGGACATCTAGAAACAGGAAGATTTAAGGAACATTTAAATCTCCAATTTCTTAGACACTATAAGTATTTTCTTGTGTTCAGAAAGTTATGCATCCACAGAGATACAAGTTCACCCTGTTACCAAGAATTTGTTGGGAACACTCAAAATCTACTGACATTTCAGTTAAGAGCATAATGTATAGATAGCCCTAACGGTAAAATCTATTATCTATCTTTGTGTCCCTTTCTAAAGTTCAGACCACAGGACAACCATTTAGGTAACAACAATTGAACAAAATTATCATTGTATTCAAATAAAATACGCATCTTTTACTTATTCTAGTTCCTTAGTAGAAGTTAAGAAGCCGCCCTGGAATTAATTTCTGAATAAAATTCCCTTCCAAAACAGATGGGATTCTAATCGATTCTCAGATTTCTCTACTAGAAGTATTTACTGGTTCTTTTTAATTACAAAAAAAAAAAAAAAAAAAAAACCCACCATAAATTGTCTGTTTTACTGTCTGTGCTAATTTCATTTCATTATACCTTTGGAGTAAGCTGTTATTTTCCCACTGGTTCCCATGGCATTCTTCATTATCAGCTGCTAATTGTCTAGCATTCACATAGGACTGGGAACCAAGTAGGCTGCTGCGTTGGCTGAAGTTCTAGGGGAAACTGAACAGCAGTAGGATTCTGCATTGTTATTATTGTGACACATTAGAAAGTTTCCGCCCACTTACATGCCCACCTCACTCTGCTGTACCGCACCCATAACCAGAGGGGCTGTGCACTGGGGCTAGGAGGCCATCTGCGCTAGGCATCCGCTTGGTGATTAGCCTCACACATTAAGGGAAGATTACACAGGGCCACACTGTTGCAGCCATGACAGCCAGTGGTCTGGTTCCATACGGCAGGCGTGAATACTGATCTTAAAACACAGCTATGACAGGTCCATCTAAAAGGTTTTTTTTTAACCTCCCAGCCTTTAGCACAAGTACCTGACTCGGCCCAATAACTCCCTCAAACTTCTCCCCATTTATTTGTCCAGAATCAAGGCCAATTTAGAGATTTAAACATTTTTGAAAGCTGCAAAGAGATTGGAGACTTTTAAGTTGGTTTTGAGATGTACTGCTCCTTGAAATCGTTCCTAATGGAGACCTGGATATCTGGAGCTAATTACATTTGACCTTATAAATTCAAACTGTGCCAAACAAAAGCTATTTAGAAGAGCCAAAACAACATGCAACATTTCACGCATTTAGGTCAAGAGGGAGTTGTGAAAGTCTCTTAATTAGCAAAGCAAACAAGAACTATTAGAGTGGGACTTTGAGGCACAGAACGTGGTGTTTTCATTCACATGCTTTGTAGGCACTCTGTTGCAAAGCCTGGTGAAACAAAGCTCTGATTTCAGAGCATGCTATGTGCTGATCACTTTTACCAGAAATCTGTGCTCTTGAGACACCTGTGCCTCCTTCAGGTGGATCATTTCAGGGTTCAGAGCTCCTCTCACCAGATGAGCGTCACAGGGAACTAAATTTCCTTCCTGGGTTCAACAGGATTGGCTGAATGCTGTAAAACACGTCAGAGGTAGGATGACGGCTTCAAGCTGAGCCTCACTTACTGGTGTATCCTGGTGAGGCCACCACAGTCCTAATACTATTTCAGGGCTTTTAAGTTTAAGTAATATGATATTCAAAGTTTACTTAGAGATGCTGAGACTCTTGAGGACTAGTTCAGTCTAATTAAACCAGCCAGAAGCTGAAAGGCAGAGAGGCAGAGGAGATGCAAAAAGAGCCCTTGGCCTTGAGTTAGAAAGTTCAGGTCCAGCACCGTACTACTTAACTCTACAACCCAGGGGGATGTGTGGTCCTGAGGGCAGGGCTGTATCTTGACTGCATGACGTCTATGTGCTTTTACAACAATAATATATGTGATAAATCAGGACACCAACTTTTATATTGTAATGGTTATTCCTGGTCCAGGAACTAGAAACAATCTTGTATCCAGAGAATTACAACCAACCTCATACCTGGGGATGGCTCCATTTAAGATGAAATTACAGTTCCCAAGGTTGCCTGGTAAGCAATGAATAAAAGCAAGAAAAATTGGGTCTTCCTGAGCCCCCTTTCCACCCATCTACAGGGTACATGATTCAACAATCTTCTTTCAAGGACTCTCTCATTCAGACCCCAGAATAACCATTTAAAATCAGAACACGTGGGACTTCCCTGGTGGTGCAGTGGTTGGGAATCCGCCTGCCAATGCAGGGGACACGGGTTCGAGCCCTGGTCTGGGAGGATCCCACACACCGCAGAGCAACTAAGGCCGTGGGCCACAGCTGCTGAGCCTGCGCTCTGGAGCCCGCGAGCCACGGCTGTTGAGCCCACAAGCCACAACTACTGAGGCCCACGCGCCTGGAGCCCATGCTCCACAACAAGAGAAGCCACCGCAATGAGAAGCCCGTGCACTGCAATGAAGAGTGGCCCCCACTCGCCGCAACTAAAGAAAGCCCACGTGCAGCAATGGAGACCCAACACAGCCAAAAATAAATAAATAAATTTATTTTAAAAATAAGTAAATAAAAATAAAATGAAATCAGAACACCTAACCCTCTGGACACAGCCAGAACCCATATCACACACCATTCTTCAACTTTTCTTTCTATATGCCTAAAACATCGCCAGAATCTTATTTAGGGTTCTCTTCCTATACTCCAACCACCCTCTCAAAGCTCCTCTTCTCTGCTCACCTCTCAGAGTTT
Organism: Balaenoptera musculus; assembly: GCF_009873245.2. Taxonomy (NCBI): domain Eukaryota; kingdom Metazoa; phylum Chordata; class Mammalia; order Artiodactyla; family Balaenopteridae; genus Balaenoptera; species Balaenoptera musculus. Next base: position 136,509,375 of record NC_045786.1, on the reverse strand, counting down.
TTATATTCTTAAAGATTGTGTGTTTGTGTCCCATTCCCACTTTAAAAAGAATTCCTTCAGATTTTTTATGTATTCTCATGGCTTCAGCCATCACTGAGCGCTACCAAGTACGTGTGTCTACAAGCCGAAACTCTCATCGGAAACGTGTCTCTATCAGGACGTCCTGCAGGCATTCCCAAGATTATCAAGCCTAGGATTCAAACTCATTATCCTCTTCCAAAGTCCTCTGAAACCTCCAAATCTCCGCCATTCCATCCTTAGTGCAGTGCTTTAGTCAGACCCTTACCATTCTGAGACCAGGTTGCTACACAAGCCTCGAAACTGATGTTGTCTTCCATCTCCTTTCCCTATTACTTCTATTTTAGATTTTTTTTAAAGTCTAGTTCAAGTTTTCAACTGTTTAATTTCTTTAAAATATGATCTGGGTCTCTGGTGGAGAGGAATTACCTGGGCTAAGCTACTTTAATGAACTTAGAGGATAGCGAGGTTCAGATAGAGATCATTTTAGGAACATGGTTGAACGTTGACTATCCCCACACACACACTTATGTTGGATACTGCCAGATCCCCCACGACTCCAAGCCATCCCACCCCCCCTAATTAGATTAGCCATATAACCATAGACCCAAAGTCATGCATAAGCTTCTAGGATTCTCCACTGCCTAAAGATGAAAGCTCAAACTAGTACCGTAACATTTGAGACCCTTTCCAAACCAGCCCAAACCACCTTTTCACCTCTGATCACCAAGCATACCTCCCAGGTCCTCTGTGCTTAGCTTTACCAGATACTTACTGTTTCCGAAACATGCCATGGACTTTCAAACCTCTGTGTACTTCCTCATAGGAATCCCTCTCGCTGGGGTGACCTTTTCCAACAGGCGAAGTCCTCCTCATCCTCTAAGAACCCATGGAAAGCCAACTCCTGTACAAAGCTTATCCCTGTCCCACCAAGCGGTGTATATGACCATGCCATTTGCACAGTGCTTGTATCTTTACACTTAACTTGGGACATTGCATTACTGTTAGTTTAATCCGGCGGTAATCCCCACTAGACTGTAAATTTACTGAAACCAGAGATGGTGTGTTCTTACTCATCTTTATAGTCCTGATGCCTTGCTCATAATAGATCCATAATGCATGTTAGTTTAATAAAATTAAAATCATAGCCTCCAAGATGATATTTTATTTTAAATGAGTTTACTGATGGAGTTATTGCATATAAACCATCACTGAATTAGAGTATGGAATGACAGAAGTCTCAGGAAGGCTCCTCACAAAAACGAATCCCATGTACGATGTGCCCTTGTTGTCTTCAACAAGCATATGGTTCTGCTGTTCCTGCCTTACGGTTTAGGTCCATTAAGGTTTCAGGGCCTTCAGTCAACTATCAAAAGTGTGGGCTGGGAAAAGTATTATCTTAAAACTGTTAATTTAGAAGGAACCCTGGGGGACATTGATTCAACCCTCTTTACAAAAATAAAGACTGAAAGCCAAAGAGGCCAAGAGACCTACCCCAAATACCCACCATTATGGTGGCAGAGCTGAGACCAGGGCCCAGGTTTCTCCATGCATTCTGACAACGCTGCTTTCACCACTCTCTGCTGCTTCTCCCTGAAATCCTCTCACAGAAGCACAGCATCTTTGGAATAGAGTTCTTCTCTTCACCAAGAACTTCCGACATCTCACTAAATGAAGCAATCTAGTATATCCTATCCTGATTGACAGCCATCAGCAACTACGTGAACACTTCTAGAGGCCGGGGAGCTCACCATTCTGCCAAGCAACCCATTCCTTCCTGGTCCCTATCTTCTGGGTATACATTCTTCTTCACAGAGGAAGCCAGTCTCAACCCTGCCAATAGCTGAAGACAACAATTATGGCTCCCCGATTTTTTCTCTCACCTAAAGAACTGTAGTTTCTTCAACTATCCCCAACACAGGGTTGTGACTCCACAATTTTACTGGTTGCCCTTCTCTGTCCCATAGAATATAACCTAGCCCTAAGCAGCTTTTGTCTTTGAAAAGAGAATAGAAATAAAGCCTTTGGAAAAAAATGTCTTTCAATGCCTTTGTAATTTTTCATGCAAAATTGCCATTTCTATCAGCTCTACAGGATGTCCAAACAGTAATATGCAGGACCCATCAACAGAAAACATTACCGGAGAATGTTCTGTTTCTAAACCAGTTTACATTTGGTACAGACCTAAGGAGCAGAAACTACACGCACTATGCAAGTACCTAAGAAAAATTTTAGGGCCACAACATCCTAGAACGTGAGCAAATCAAACTAAAACTTTTCAGAATGAATTTAAACATCTCAAAACATTCTCTCCTATTTTTTCTCCTTTCAACTCCCATCCCAAGTTTTGCAAGCATTCATTAAAATATCAATTCAAAACCAAAAATATTCTGTACATATCTTTGATAAGATCACAACCATCTAAACTCCTGCAGAGATTTTTCAGAATCCCACTGTGAGTAGAAAAACAGAAGAAATTTCTCTCTCGGCTTATCTAACATCTCTTCCAGCTAAACTTTCATTATTTAAACCTGGTGGAGTCCCATTTTGATAACATCATTGATATCTCCACTGCAGAGAAAAAAGACTGAATAGAGCCTGTTTTTCCACATGGAAAACCAACTGAGATTATTCCTTCAATAATTCAACTGTTTATTGAGCACCCACTCATGACTGGACTTGATTCCTAACTCTACGAAGTTTAATAAAGATTTTCAAGGAAGGCTTCATAGATGAAAATTTATTCCACACAAAACAAGACTTGAAGAAGGGGATTTAAGGATCAGTTGTTGTAAAATAAGGAAAATGTTTAAAAAGGTTGATTGACTTAGCAAGAAGCATTCCAACAATTTTTTTTTAATTTTTAAAATTTAATTTTATTTTTTTATACAGCAGGTTCTTATTAGTTATCTATTTTATACATATTAGTGTATACATGTCAACCCCAATCTCCCAATTCATCCCACCACCACCAGCACCACCCCCACTTTCCCCCCTTGGTGTCCATACATTTTTTCTCTACATCTGTGTCTCTATTTCTGCCTTGCAAACCGGTTCATCTGTACCATTTTTCTACATTCCACATATATGCGTTAATATATGATATTTTTCTCTTTCTGACTTACTTCACTCTGTATGACAGTCTCTAGGTCCATCCACATCTCTACAAATGACCCAATTTCGTTCCTTTTTATGGCTGAGTAATATTCCATTGTATATATGTGCCACATCTTCTTTATCCATTTGTCTGTCGATGGGCACTTAGGTTGCTTCCATGACCTGGCTATTGTAAATAGTGCTGCAATGAACATTGGGGTGCATGTGTCTTTTTGAATTATGGTTTTCTCTGGCTATATGCCCAGTAGTGGGATTGCTGGGTCGTATGGTAGTTCTATTTTTAGTTTTTTAAGGAACCTCCATACTGTTCTCCATAGTGGCTGTATCAATTTACATTCCCACCAACAGTGCAAGAGGGTTCCCTTTTCTCCACACCCTCTCCAGCATTTGTCCAACAACTTAATTTTAAAACGTCCCATAATCCACGTTTGTAAGCAATGCCTTATCTTATTAATAGGTCTAAAATAAAAACAAGACCAATATCAGAAACTTGTAATTTATATAATATACCTTGTCAAACTGCAGGAAGGTAGTCTAATCTGCCAATTTTATGAACGTCTTTAAATACTGATAAACAAATAAGCTTGACTGATAAGTAATATTTTTGTATATATGGCTGAAGAAGCCTTGCCTGGCAAAGGCAAAGAACCTCTTCTGCCTTTGGGTGAATTTCATCTGGCTCCAGATATTTTCTGAAATGCTTGTTGACTTGTCTTTAGATACCATCTTTAAGATAAATTATTGTTGATTGTCCACAAACTGGAAATTAAGGGCCTGTCCCACAGTTCATTGAGGCAGAAAGATGAGAACTTGCTGTTACTGTGGGGAAAGAGGCACATTTGCAGCCTGGGTAATGGGATCCATCCATCTAGGGAAAGTACAGTTTTAATCACTCTGGTATCCTGCCTCACCAGGGCTTTTTTGAGGCTAGTCTCCAATAGACACTGTCAGTAGGGGTTCAGGCGACTGTGAGGAAAGCAGTTCTAGCCTGAAGTCCAGAGTAGAACAAGAATTTCGAAGTGAGGACATGAGGACCTGGGGCCTCAGCCTGAGCCAGCTGATGGAAACAGAGAACACGAGAAATAAAGAGGATGCCCCTCAGAGGCTGAGAAATAGAGGTTAAAAAAAAAAAAATCAGTGCCAACCCCGTAAGGAGGACAATAATGAAAACTATGTAGCTGTTAACTTACTGCACCTCTTTATTCTACATATTCTGTTCATTTTCAAAGATGCCCTCCCATCATGATAAAAATTATCATGCATATAAACAGATGACAGCAGAAAAAATTGGTAAGAAACTAGCATTGCTGGAGAAGTTAAAAGAAAAAAAAAAAAAAGGAGAAAGACTGCTAATCCTAAAATTGGGAATTGAAAATCCCCCAAAGATGACATCAGCCTAAATCGTCCTAGAAAAGAATGATAGAAAGCTAGCCCAGGGAACTTTCTGTTTGGGGATGGCCCGTTTAACCACGGGGATAGAGAACAGCGGGCCTGGGGCAGGGGCTCAGGGATATGCTGCTGCTCTCCCTCTTCCTCCTCGGGTGTTGTTAGGGCTCAGCTGCGTCCCTCCACAAATTCATACGTTGAGTCCTGACCCCTGGTACCTCAGAATGTGACCATATTTGGAGGTTAGGTCTTTAAAGAGGTGATTAGTCTTTCGGGTGGGCCCTAATCAGATAGGACTGTTGCCTTTATAAGTGGAGAAATGTAGACACAGGCAAGGGTGGGCACAAAGAAAAGACCATGTGAAGTCAAAGGGGGAATACGGCCAACCGGAAGCCAAGAAGAGAGGCCTCAGAATGAAATCAACCCTGCCGACACCTTGGTCTTGGACATCCAGCCTCCAGAACTATGAGAAAATACACTTCTGTTGTTTAAGCCACCCCAGTTTTGTGGTATTTGTTAGGCAGGCGGAACGGATTAATACAGGTGCCTTCCCTTGAACTACAAGTGTACACCAGAGAATGATTAGCTGTCTCACTGAATAAGTACATATGTTTCCTGCCCTAAAAGAGACCAAAAATCACTTCTTAGGGGGGATTATGTACCTCATGAGGACAAAGGAGAAAACGATTAAGGTCCCTCTAGACTTCTGCAGCTAATTTCCAAGCACCGCAACCCCTCAGTTCATGTCCTTTTTGTAACCCATTCTGAATGACAAAAAGTCTCTGTAGATTCTTGGTTTCTATGCTCTCAGTCCCCTAAATTCATCCTCCTTAGCACTCCACCAAATTCATCTTCACCGAGTACTGTTTTACTCTCCCTCAACTGGTGGTAATGTTTCTCATTAGCTATAAGATACAGCCCAAATTCCTTTATTGCCTCATAAGGCTATAAAGGGTCTAACCCCTAGCAATCTCCCCAAGGAGGGTAATAAAACCAATTAAGCAAGGTTGTTTGGGGGGAACTAAGCGCAGAATTGGCACATGCTAAGAGCATGATGAATGCTAGTTTCTCCTCCACATCACATTTCATCGGAAAAGTGCTTGGCCTGTAAATTTAGGACCTTCTTCTGGATGAGTCACCTATGGACTCTAAATCAACAGACTTAGAAAGATGTTTCTGATAATAATTGTGTTTAGTTTGTTTTTGATCTTTCTTTGCATTGTGGCAGGCACACAGGAGGGTGCTTTCTAAATACAAATTCTTTTGAATGACTTTTTAAAAACCACTCAACAAGGACATAGGAAAATCAATGTCATCGGGATTTTTAGTATTACACTTTTCATGATCATCAGGGTTTTAATAAACTGAGCAAAGGGCACAAATACTCTGGTCCTTTGACCAGGGCTTGGAAATATTCTAGCTGAGAGAGTCTTTACTTAACTATATTGACTTAATGGAATTTGAGTTGTATGGGAACATTTTAATTATCAGAATCTTCTTTAGAAAAAGCCTTTGAGATCTGAGGTAAGTTTACATATTATTATATGAATCACAATTTGCTTTAAGAGCTTATCTAAATCCCATCTGTTTGATTGGAAAAGGGAACTCGGAATGAATCCATCTAATTTTCAGTTTTCTTCCTTGGAGAGAATCGTGATTGAAAGTTAGAGGAGGGTTATGTGCTGCCTTTTTTTGATGGTTTCTAGAGGAAGTTTTAGGGTTTCCATAGTAATGCATAAGGAGTCACTATTTTCTGCTACAATTTCCCAGCAAAGAGAAGAGCACTGCTAACTATGGTTTAGTATAAATGAAAAAGTTGAGAGTAGATCATTCTAAATTTGTTCTGGCTGTTGGGGGATGGGTGGGACAGAGCATTGTACTATCAACTGAAGGTGCCCGACTCCCAGCTCCACAAGGCAAATGATGCATTTACTGAACTTCCAGTGGCAACGTCAAAGATATCCTAGGCATTTTGACCAGGCGTGAGACAGGCAGGGGTCCCCCATGTTGCCCCTGAAATTCACAAGACAGTTTGCATTTAAGGAAACACTGATGTTGCTACACCTCCATCTTCTCCCTTTCCTTTCTCTCTTTCCCTATCATTTTTCTCTTTTCTTTTCCCACACTCCTTTGGCCCTCCCCTCTGCTCCTTGCTCCACCCCCTCTCCTTCTCTGGTCCAGTATGCTCTTACAGCTGTATTCTCAGCTGTTCTGGAGGCAGAGGAGAGTGGCACAGGATGCTGGTTGAGGCACGCCCTCCCTCCGGGAGGGAGTCACATTCCTGGGCACTGTCATTGGCATCTTTTCATCACCCTGGGGCTGCTGGGCCTGGCATGTTCCCTTCCTTGTAACAATTCAGCCTGTTTTCAGGTTTTTTAAAAATAGTATCCCTTTACCTCATGTCACAAGGTGTACCTGCGCATCCTTGTTTTGTTAAATCCGAACAAACCGTTCTCATTGGTGAATTTAGAGGAACTAAAAAAGCCTCCCCAGCAGCTGTCCAGTGTAACCGAGGACTTGTCTTATAGACAACAAAGCCACAGAAAGGATTGTGCCAGGAACGCTGTTATCATGCACCTCAGCGGTGGTCAGGAAGGGACTTCCCAGTGGGTAGTGAGGTCTCTGTGATTCCATTTGCAAGAGCTTCAAAGCTTGCATTTGCTTTAAACTGATTTTACTTTGAAATGGTACTCCATCATGATTTTCAAAGTTGGTTATTATTCATAATCTCTGGAGCAAGCACACTGTTAATAGCAACCATACCTAGCAATTTAAAATGTTAAAATGTTTTCAGAGCTAAGTGATTTAGTAAGCTCTAGAAAACTCAAGGTGATCGTTTGCTTTAGCAGAAGACTAACTTCCTTACCTTGCCCATCATGAAGGCAATTCCCTTGAAAGTAAGATACTCTACATAAGAGCTTAAGATTTAAAGTAGCTTTTAAATTTTATTTAACAGTTGTCAGCTACCACCTACGTGTCACCTCTCTCTGCTCTTTTGGTTAAAATCACTGAAGCATTTGCTAACAAACTCTCTGACGACCTCGAGAAGAGTCAAGGTAATTGTCTTGGTACACACGGACTTCAGATGGGCAGGAAGCCCTCCCCGCTCCTTTCCCTGCAGTCCTGAGAGGATATTGAGACGGTTTCCAGTAAGAGCAGAATTGTTGACATTGTTGTTTCTATGACAGACATGAGGGTCCATATGAAGTACCAGATTCCCCAGATATGATGTGTTTTTGGCATTTGTTGGGTTAGAGAACTGGAGGAAAGAAGAAGAATGGGAACTTCTCCCTGCTGGGGCAGTGTGAAGTCCCAGAGAGTAACATGATTGCTTAGAATCCATTCACTAATCTATGCATCCATCCAACATATATTGAAGGATACCCACTTGCAGAGGAAGTAGGGAGGGAAGTATGGCACACAAGTGTCCTGCCTTCAAGGAGCTGGTGGTCCAGTGAGGAATACCCGCTCTTTCACCTGATGCCTCTTCTGAACTCTCCCTGCCCACATACATACACACACACACAGTGTTTCAGAGAGGAAACTTTAAGGGAAGAGATCACACACATCTAGGCTATAAGTTTAAATTCTCAATGAATTGTCTAAGGACAAAGAAACTTATATGAAATGAGATGCTGAAATAGGGCAGAGACTCTCACAGGCTCTCTCTTCACATGTTTTCCCCCTTACCCCCTTCCCTGGAGTTTAGGGAATGTTTCTGTTGCCAAACTCCATGACAGATGTTGTATGAGACTGAGGGTGGGGTGGGGTACAGGAATATTAGACGTTTACCTTCAAGGTCTTCACAATGCAGAAAAACTAGCTATAAAAAGCTGCCTAGGGGACTTCCCTGGCGGTCCAGTGGTTAAGACTCTGTACTTCCAATGCAGGGGGCGCGGGATCAATCCCTGGTCAAGGAACTAAGATCCCACATGCCGCGCAGCCAAAAAAATAATAAATAAATAAATAAATAATAAAAAAAAACCCTTTTTTAAATTTTTTAAAAAAAGATTTTTTTAAAAAGCTGCCTAGTTTGCCGGGTATTAAATGTTTAATACCAGGTAAGTGGTGTGGAAATGCTGTAGAGTTCACCTTCCAAGTGGGTTGGAAGGGAGTCATGTAAGAGGGAACTTGGAGTAGCATTTGACTAGGAGGCAGTCTTGGGGGAGGGGACTGGATTACAGGACCAGAGGCCTAGAAATGGACAAGGACCACTCTGTCTTGGGGCAATGAATTGAGGATGCTAATTTTGTTGATCCAGAAGGTTTCCCTTGGGGGCACAGTGGGATAAGCTCACTGATATAGATCAGGACACATAGGCTTAGAGAGATGGAGTGACCTGCCTGTTGGTCACAAAGCCCTGGTCAGCTGGAGAACCAGGACTAGGCCAGCACCAACAATGAGGGTTAGCGTTTTTCTGTAGCAGATGGCAGAATCCAACTCTGGCTAAAACAGTAAACCCAGAATTTGATGAAAAGATATGCAGATTTCACAGATTAGAGAGAAAAAAAGAACAAGCAAGACTAGAAAAGAGCCCGAATGAGGGCAGTTTGGTCATCTGGATGGGGGGAATGAATGGGAGTACTATCAGCATGAATCAGATTTGATTATTGCAGGGTGGTGAGTCTCAGCTGAAGGGACATGCAGACCCCCTGACTGGAGGGGGCGGGACCGCCTGATTGACAGTACCACCCCACTGCCCACCGTGGGGAGTGGTGGCTGCCCCAGGCAAAATTAGGAGGGAAGAAGAAATGGACGCTGAAGACCCCGAATAGCCAAAGCAATCTTGAGAATGAAAAATGGAGCTGGAGGCATCAGGCTCCTGACTTCAGACTATACTACAAATCTATAGTAATCAAGTCAGTATGGTACTGGCACAAAAACAGAAACATAGATCAATGGAACAGGATAGAAAGCCCAGAGATAAACCCACGCACATATGGTCACCTTATCTTTGATAAAGGAGGCAGCATATACAGTGGAGAAAAGACAGCCTCTTCAATAAGTGGTGCTGGGAAAACTGGACAGGTACATGTAAAAGTATGAAATTAGAACACTCCCTAACACCATACACAAAAATAAACTCAAAATGGATTAAAGAACCTAAATGTAAGTCCAGACACTATCAAACTCTTAGAGGAAAACATAGGCAGAACACTCTATGACATAAATCACAGCAAGATACTTTTTGACCCAGCTCCTAGAGAAATGGAATAAAAACAAAACTAAACAAATGGGACCTAATGAAACTTCAAAGCTTTTGCACGCAAAGGAAACCATAAACAAGACCAAAAGACAACCCTCAGAATGGGGAGAAAATATTTGCAAATGAAGCAACTGACAAGGATTAATCTCCAAGATTTACAAGCAGCTCATGCAGCTCAATAACAAAAAAACAAACAACCCAATCCAAAAATGGGCAGAAGACCTAAATAGACATTTCTCCAAAGAAGATATACAGATTGCCAACAGACACATGAAAGAATGCTCAACATCATTAATCATTAGAGAAATGCAAATCAAAACTACAATGAGATATCATCTCACACCGGTCAGAATGGCCATCATCAAAAAATCTAGAAACAATAAATGCTGGAGAGGGTGTGGAGAAAAGGGAACACTCTTGCACTGTTGGTGGGAATGTAAATTGATACAGCCACTATGGAGAACAGTATGGAGCTTCCTCAAAAAACTAAAAACAGAACTACCATACGACCCAGCAATCCCACTACTGGGCATATACCCTGAGAAAACCATAATTCAAAAAGAGTCATGTACCACAATGTTCATTGCAGCTCTATTTACAATAGCCAGGACATGGAAGCAACCTAAGTGTCCATCATCGGATGAATGGATAAAGAAGATGTGGCACATATATACAATGGAATATTACTCAGTCATAAAAAGAAACGAAATGGAGTTATTTGTAGTGAGGTGGATGGAGTTAGAGTCTGTCATACAGAGTGAAGTAAGTCAGAAAGAGAAAAGCAAGTACCGTATGCTAACACATATATATGGAATCTAAGGGAAAAAAAAAAAAAAGGTCATGAAGAACCTTGTGGCAAGACGGGAATAAAGACACAGACCTACTAGAGAATGGACTTGAGGATATAGGGAGGGGGAAGGGTAAGATGTGACAAAGTGAGAGAGTGGCATGGACATATATGCACTACCAAATGTAAAATAGATAGCTAGCGGGAAGCAACCGCATAGCACAGGGAGATCAGCTCTGTGCTTTATGAACACTTAGAGGGGTGGGATAGGGAGGGTGGGAGGGAGGGAGATGCAAGAGGGAAGGGATATGGGAACATATGTATATGTATAACTGATTCACTTTATTATAAAGCAGAAACTAACACACCATTGTAAAGCAATTATACTCCAATAAAGATGTTAAAAAAAAAAAAAAGAAATGGACGCTGGGCGAGCAAAAATATTCTTTCTCTAAACAGTATCGAGTCCATTACAACAAAACTGCAGTAATTTCCTCAGGCCACAAAGTTTTAAACTCTTGGAGGTATATGAGAAGTCCATGCTGTTTTTTGCCCACGTCAATACAAACGAATTAAACAGAGCAGAGTCAGCTTCAAACCACTGAGTTTTAGATCTGAGAGGAACCTCAGAGGTCAACTAGAACAATTCTATCACTTTACAAGTAAGGAACCCAAGGACTTGTGCAAGGTTCTACAAGCTAGTTACTGGCAGAACCAGGAGAACTGAGCTGGCCTCAGTCCCAGGCCAGGCTCTGTCCACTGTGCTGCATCACATGTCATCACAATAAAGTCTCCACACAGGAAAAGAACTTGGTCATCTCCTTGGCATTACATGTGATGCAGTTTAATGGCTCCTGAAGCACATTTTACCCAGCAGTGTAGTCTCAAACCATACCTTGTCTTCATGAAGTTTCCTTTGCATGACCATGCCTCAATTCTGGAGCTAACATGGCAGCTTTAGGATGTCAACATTCACAAAGCACTCTATGTTTTCAGTCATTAGAGAGTTTTCCTCAGGCTGATTTACCAGTTTTAAAAAAAAAAAAAAGAAAACTTAGATGACTAACATTTAATAAGCACTTGATGATTCACTGCATACTTTCTTTAAGCCATTTACATCCAGGTGCATGAGAATGTAATTCCAGAATTGTTAAAAAAAAATAGAAACTCAAAAATAATCTAAATGTCAAAGGGTTGAATCAAACCATACTATATCTATATGATTAAAAAGATTACACAATCATTAAAGTTACAGGCATGGAAATATCTCATGATACATAGTTGAATGAAAAATTTAGGCAACAAAATTCCATATTTCTACAGAAACAATAGCAATGCACTTATATGAATGTCTGTATAGATACGCATGTATATATGTATACACAAACACATATAAAAATAAACGTATACGTATGCATGTGTGTGTGTCTGCACATACATACACATATAAAATTTGTACCAAAATGTTGATTGGGGGTATAGGGCAATGAAATACAGGTGATCTTTTTATTTTTCTCCTTAATTTATATTTTTATATCAAAATTTATTTTTTCCTTAACTAGAAAATAAATTTATTTTATACATTTTATTTTGTAGGATTTCTTCCGATAATCCTAGATGTGCCGGATAACCTAAGCCTCACTGTCCACAGAAGCCCACCCGTACTGAAGAGGCACAAGGCCCCCGGGGTCTGAAGAACTACGCGGTCGCTGCACACAACCCACTGCATTAGCTGGGGAAGGACAACACCCCCAGTGCACGCTCTCCTCAGAGCACAGGCAAGGAAGGGAATGGTGGGACCGCCCACTCTGAAAAGGCTAATTTTGTTTTTCCCAGCACCTCTTTTGTTTCAGAGTCCACAGATGGACCAGAACAGCTCTTGCACCGTTGGACTTTCAAGAGAAAATAACATAACTGCACTCTATATTCCTATGTGGAGGGATGGTGGTGGAGGGGTAGGAAAACAGGATGAAAAAGACAGGTGTGGTGGTTCCAACTGTCAGTGGTTTTCTTTTGTCATTTTAGAGACACTGAGTGATAGCTCTTGCTCCAGATTCAGGTACCTCCTCTCCAAAGCCAGAATCTTGGTGAAAGCAGACAATGAGAAAAGGGCTTTGCGGCTGTCCCCTCACCTTCCCCCAGCTCTCCTCTCTGACAGGCAGCACAGTGATTTAACTGTCAAACACTAGGCAGCACATCTTCTTTCATGAGGCTCCACAGACCACTCCATAAGCCGACAAAGGAATAGAACAAACAAACAAGTGCCTGAAAGCTTTTGTGTTGCTATGGCAACTAGCCTGGCTTTTCCAAACTCACAAGGGAAAAACTCTTCCACCAAAAAAAAGAGACTATCTAACAAACCTGACATTTTATTAATGCTTCTGTACGTGCCAGATCAATATTTCTAAAACAGCCACAACCAAGGCTAACTACCAACCATATCAAAGCCGACCTGGGCTAGAAAGTCTAGCACTAGGCTTTTTTGCTGGTGACACTGAGTGAGCGGAGGTGTCAGGCTGGTCCACTCAGCAGACATTTATGGGACTCACACCCCACAACCTAAGGAGGCTTCTATATTACATAACATGCAGCAGCTACTTACATGAGTCATGAGTAGCTCAACTTCATGAGTAAATAAGGTCTGGAGTAAAGATGGGGGTAAGGCAGAGATCAGGGGGCTAAGAGGGTCTGTGTGACCCTATAGCAAGTTTCCTTTACAGATTCCTGACAGAGATCAGAAGCCTATAAAAACTGGAGGGGGCTATGATTCCATGCTTGGTTTCTGGTATTTGGTGTGGTGGGAAGAGGAGGCCAACCCACAGACTTTTCTGAGTAGTAATGGTACCAATTCCCTGGAGGGACGAAAGGAGTATGTCTCAGTTATAACGGAACTGGTTGTGCTAGTTGCTGACCATGGTGCTGTCTGTGTTCAACTGGTGAAAGCCGTGCCCACTTCCAATGTAAAATTACCCTCTTGACACCTTTGATATCATGCTCTCTAGTCCTCCCATGTATTCAAAAGATGGCAAGAGCATGAAGGTCAGCTGCATGAAAGGACGCTGCTGGTGGCAGTGCAAATTGGCACAGTTTTCCTGCAGGGCACTTTTGTGATATATACCAAACACCATAAAAATTCCAGAGACTTCAACCCAGCTAGTACACTTAAAGAATTTATTCTAAGGAAGTACCCAGAGACATGCACAAAGATACTGCAAAGGTATTAATTGCAGTGGTCTTCATAATAGAGAAAAATTGGGAACAATATAAGAGTTTAATAACATGAGAAAGGAGTTCAAAATAAATTTTAGTACAGCCACCCAGAGGAATTCTGTGCAGCCATTAAAAGGGCTATAGAAAAACGTTCACATTATACTAAGTAAAAATTAATATATGTATATTTTTTAAAGGATCCTCTTTCACATACCATTTTGATAACTAATATTTTAACAATAAGTAACTAGGAAACTACACATCAAAATAATAGCAATGGTCATCTCTGAGTGGCTTCATTGTGAGTTTTTTTTTTCATTTATCAAATTGGCTACAAAAAATGCTATTATATAATTTTAAAACAATAGAAGCTAAAAAAAGAAAGGAAGAAGAAGAAGAAGAAAGGACAGAATATATTTTGACTCCATCCTGTTCCCAGAAAGGGATATATAAAGTATAATGTAACCAACTGATTTTTAATTTATCTCCTCAAACTAAAAATCATGAATTGGACCAAGGTACTGGAAAATGGGCTCTTTTCTTTAGTCATTCAACAGTTATTAATTAGCCCCTATGTATAAAGTACTGAGGTGCTGAGTAGAAAAAGACAATGTAAGGGTTGGGGACCCACCAAAAGGTTTTAAGAACAAGGAAATAACATGAGGTCTGCATGTGGATTGGGATGGTGGCACACCAGAGGTAGAAAGGCCAGTGCATTACTTTTTTATTGCTGCTGCAACAAATTATCAGAAACTTAGTGACTTAAAACCACATAAATTTATTATCTTATAGTTCTGTAGGTTCAAAGTCCAAAATGGGTCTCAATGGACTGAGATCAAGGAGTCAGCAGAGCTGCATTCCTTTCTGGAGGCTTTAGCAAAGACTCCATTCCCTTGCCTTTTCCTTCTTCTAGAAGTAGCTCAAATTTCTGGGTCCATGGCCTTTTCTTCCATTTTCAAAGTCAGCAACAGCTGGTGGAATCCTTCTCCCATCACATCACCCTGACCTTCACTTCTGCTTCCTTCTTCCACTTGCACAGACTTTTGCAATTGTATTGGTCCCACCTGGATAATCCAGGATACTCTCCCTATTTTAAGGTCAGTTAATTAGCAACCTTAATCCATCTGCAACCTTAATTATCCTTTGTCATGTAAGCTAACACATTTACGGCTTCTGGGGATTAGGATATGAACATCTTTGGAGGCCATCATTCTGCCTACTAGAACCAGTTAGAAAATCATTACAGTGATGCAAAAGAGACTCTGAAGGATGGCGACAACCAGGGGAACGGGGTGAAGAAGGTAGCTCCATCAGACATTAGGTTGAGACCTCTAGAATGTGGTGGCTGGACAGATGTGGGGAATGAGTTGGAGCCTAGGTGCCAGGTGGTACCACTCACAGAGACAGGAAACACATGCAGGGGACCAGCTTGGGGAGAAAGAGAATGACATGGTATACATGGAGAACTTGAGATGCCCATGGCACATCTGGGTGTACGTGTCCTGTAGCACTTGGGGACATCTGGACTGGAGAAAAAGAAGAGTCAGACAGGCATAAAGCTCCTGGGGGAAGCAGAGGAGATGAGTGCACCAAGCTGTCTTGAATCACATGGAAAGAACAGAAAAGGCTTTTTTTTTTTTTTACAGATATCCTCATTTTGTACTCCGCATCCACAGGTTGAGAAGGCCTAGGTAAGACGTGAGCAGTACATGGCGTAGGAAGGATTATTCTCAAGGTGGATTAACCAAGCTGGCCCCTTCCTCACTCAATTAAAGCCATAAGAAAAAAAGTGTTTTGTGTTTCCAGAAGTTCAAAAGTACTTCTCTAAGTTAACTGTACCCCACAACTGCCTTATATATAATTCAGTCTGGTGAGCTGTTGTTATAGAGGCGACAGTGTACTTCCAATAGTCTTAACTACTTTTTCAGTTTAAAAAAAGCAACTGAACAACATTTTAAAACATATTTAAGCCATCAGAAGTTTAAGTCCCTCTTAGAGCTAATTTGGGGAACTCCTTTGCTAGGGTACTTTTTAGAAGCACTCATGGAGACAAATAAGAAAACCCATTTGATCACCCAAAGTCACATTCAAGCTTCTCACAGCACGTATCCTCCAGAGACACAAATGCTCTAGCAATGAAATAGTAACACAAACCCAGGATCTTTTAGACGTGCCTTCAACTGTAAGTTCAGGGACCAAAGGCAAAAGGAAAAAAGTATTATTGGTTGTATCAATTTGGTTTTGTCCAATTACTGCTGAAGCAAATATTCTCCCTGAAGCATTTTAAGTTCAGAAAGAGGGATGAAGGTAGTAGTGAGATCCAGAAGGGTCCTAAAAGATAATCTAGTGAAGTAACCTCCTCTTCAATATGAGGCTGCTGTGTACAAAGAGAGTTAGTGACATGCCCGAGGCCACGTTACCAATGGCAGCATTAATCCAGGATGCTGAACCCAAACTCCCAGGCTGCTATTCCTCACCAGGCCCTTTCCAAATCTCTCTTCCTTACCTGCCCAGTACACATTCTCCCCTACATACAATGTACATCCTTTATCTGCCCCTGTCCTTCTCTCTGTGTGAAATTATACATGCCTAGAATTTTCTTTCTTCATTTCATCATGCCTACCACCCAAACCTCCAGCGAGCCCAGCAGTGTTTTTCTAGTCCTGCCAAACCTGAGAGGTTAGAGGGGAGGCTTGACGAGCAAACTTCACAGAATCTGCTCATCAGTTCCTACAGAGATGCACAGAGCAGAACTGGAAGAAATGACTACATAAATATAACCAGAAGTTTCCTTCCAGAAGTCCCCGGACTACTGTTCCTTTGGGCCTCAGAATGGATGGAAAAGCAGAACTAAGCCAACGCTGAAGAGGCAAAGGAGCAAAAATTGTTTAGCGTGAGGATTTTTCATTAGATGTTTAGCAATGTTCTTGCTCCATGGCACAGATCGAATTTCCCACACTCACAGGTTGTCACTAATGACTGTCCCACAGAAGTGTCAGGCTTACGTCTATTAAATCACCTTTCTTTCTGCAAGAGCCAGCGCTTTGGGATGCACTTTTACCCTTATTTATGTACTTATCCTCATTATCATGTTCCGGATAACACGCTGTGTACCATGCTCTAGCCCCCAAAGGAGCAATACTCAGTTCTTAACCCAGGTTATTTAAAAAAATAACCAGATGCCTCCAGTGTGCTTTGAAGAGAGAAGTAGCCAATATCTACAGACATCAGCCAATCTTGTAGCAAAGAAACAAGCTTTGTGAATGAGACAGAATGTAATTGCCACCACCTGCTCCTGACAATCCCCAGCAGACTGGTCTTCTCACCTAGACGTAAAGGAATCAGGGGTCCACAAACGTCAGACCGTGCTGCCACGGATTTCTGGAGGACTACAGATCCTCCTATACATCCCCTCCTACCTAGGTATTCAGACAACAGATGGGGAAGCTATACACAGTCTCGCTCAGCTCAAAGCTCTGTGCCAAGGTCAAAACTAGTTTAAAAATGGACACAGCATAGGAGAGCAAACTTTGGTTATGTCCTTTCTTCCTGCCAATTGCTACTCAGAGAACAGCTTTCTATCACCTACCCCTCCCTTAGGGCCCTAAATGTCCGTTCCTATCTCTGATGATGGGAGGAAAAAACAAAGCAGCTCCCTCGAAGCTCTGGTCAACATACCTCCCCCCTTTTCCAGGCACCTGTACCACCTCCAACATCTGTCCACCTCCAACTTTCAACTCCCTCCATTTCCAGTCATGGTCAGATGAACTCATAAGACACAGATCTATAAGGGGTTTAAAATTCCAGCACTAAAAGATGCTCTAATTAATTTCAAATAAAGTTTTAATAGGTTAAATATCACATTTGCACCTATTGTAGTTCTTATACTATTTTCAAAAACTGTGCCCTTCCCTCAGAACACCAAAGTGAGCCCCAGAAATGTTCAAAATCAATGTACCTGGCTCTGTGGGACATTCACGACTGCAAAGCAAATTAAATCATGGTATTTCCTTGAGAAAGTTGATTCAATGATTGCTTTGTGGTTACCTAAATATTTCCTGAAAAAGCACCTCCACTTCCGCTTCTTCTCCGAATTCTAGATTATTAATTTTCCTCTAACTCCAAGTCATAATGACTTTTTACCCTCCTTAGAGTTAATAATATGCTCTCCAGTAGATTGCAGTTCCCATCCAAAAGGGGTAAAGGAAAGCTAGTTGCTTACTTAAGTGTGAGACTCATCTAAGGAATGTTTGCTAAACAGGAGGCAGAGGAACTGGTCTGACTCACCACAGTAGCTATTAAAACCTTCTGCCTTAATAACTTAATTTTTTGGCAAATATATAACCACCTGTTCAGTGGCATTATTAGTTATCTATGGGCAGAATTATCTTCCTGATAAATATGTTACAAATTATTTTTCATTTGCTATCAAACTGTAAGTAATTATTGCCTTTGGGGAACAGATGTAATTTGCTGCCCTGACTAAACTCAGACTCTGGTCACAAATATTTTGGTTCATCATAAAAGTTATTCGTTTCTCTTATTTGTACCTACAATGAAAAGCAAGTACAAGATCACAGCTGGGATTCTGATGGAGCAAAACGCCTTGTCTGCCATGAATATTGTAACCTGGAATAAAAATACAGTATTTCCCAAGCATTAATCACTTATTTCTTTGCTGCATAGCACTATAGAGCTTCAGGCTAAGATGAAGCCACACTTCCTGGAATTTAAAATCGGGAGGGTCACAGAAGATCACAGGTAAAACTGTGAAGCCAGGGACAATAGCTAAGCTGTTACTCTTTGAAAACTAAAAATGTGAAGTTTCATGGCATGAAAGACCATTGCCGCTGAGTTGTAACAGATTTTAAAATACTCTTGCTTCATACAAGAGGAGTCACATAGTTACAGCTGAGAAATTGTTATAGAATGTCTAGTCTACTTCCCCTAGGTATAAAAGAAGAGAACTGGTATTTTATTTTCGTGCATACTTATTTTAAAAAAGCATAGGAACTCAGAGTTATAGAAGACCTTCATATCTCTGGAACTAAGAACTCTCTTTGAAACTGATGAAAGCTTTGAATCCTCTCCCAGAAAAAAAAACAAATGTACAAACAAAGTCTTGTAAATACATTCATAGAATGTATCGATGTTCCCTTAAAATCCACCCCAAAAGCACATTGAGATCCTCAAACTTCAGGTTAAGAATTTCTGCTTCAGAGGTGATATCTGGCCCATGCCTCAGTCCAATTCTCCCATCAAGCCAACACGAAACACAATTCCTCTCTCACATTATAGCTCTTCAAAACAACAGAAAGTGCTCTCCTTCCAACTGACCCTGATTAGACATTATTTTTACACTCATTTCTTCTCCTGGTCACACTCATCTTTTCCCAAAGCATAGAAGCAGAGTGTTCTGGTAAATGGAATGGTATGTCTCAAACTAAACTGAGTTGCCCATCACTGTGGGAATGTACAGAGACTGAACCCTCACTTCTTAGGGGTGTTGCTGAGAAGATCCAAGAATCAGGAGGGAAATGGGAATAAACAGCCTCTGAAGTCCACTCCAATATGAGACTCATAATTAAGTTGTACTCCGATGCCTGTGTGTCCATGTCCTTCACAGGGGTGGTACTAAGAACTAAATAATGTGCTTCCCATGATACTCAACCAGGCCGAGCACATACTCTACTTTGGTTCTGTGCATTAATTTGGGCAGAATCAACCTCAACCTCATTTTACCTCCAAAATAAATTCCTTCTAGCAGCTAATGTCTCATTAATTTTTTGGAAGTCCCAACTTGACTCCTGTTAAGTAGATTAAAACCCTTGTGTCTTTTACACATGTGCTGCTAAGTCACATCACTCACCATTGTTGGCAATTCATTTATTCAATTGGTTCATTTAGACAATATATTTTTACTGATAGCCTTCCATGTACCAAGCACGTCATAGAGATACAGCCATGATGGAGGCAGAAAAAGTCCCTGCTCTCAGAGTTTCCACAGAGCCTTATACAATCTGAACTATGATTCTGGTTGTAGAATGTCTAAGTTGTCCTCTGATTTTCCATTCTTATGAACTATTCACAAGAACAGAGGAAAAATCACAAGTTCATGTGTAGGCCTCATAGAGCTTTTGGATAATTCTTCTGGGACTTCACCTTCAGGATGAGAAATTCTGACTCATTCACTTCAAGTGAAGAGAGAGAGAGACATAATATTGCATCACAGGGCTTCCCTGGTGGCTCAGTGGTTAAGAATCAGTCTGCCAATGCAGGGGACACGGGTTCGAGCCCTGGTCCAGGAAGATCCCACATGCCGCGGAGTAACTAAGCCCGTGCGCCACAACTACTGAGCCTGCGCTCTAGAGCCCACGAGCCACAACTACTGAGCCCACGCGCCACATCTACTGAAGCCCGTGTGCTCTAGAGCCCGTGTTCTGCACAAGAGAAGCCAACCGCAGTGAGAAGCCTGTGCACCGCAACAAAGAGTAGCCCCCGCTCGCCGCAACTAGAGAAAGCCCACACACAGCAACGAAGACCCAACACAGCTAAAACTAATAAATAAATAAATATAAATAAATAAATTTATTTAAAAAAATTGCATCACAGAACGTTAGAAGAAATAAAGCAAATCATGAAAGTCAGCCACATTAAAGCCTAACCTTGAAATTTTCCTAAGAAGAGAATACATAATATATGTGCACAGGAAAACTGTAATTACACACCTTAAAAATCCTGGAGAAGAATCCCTTCTTTTTCATCAATTAATTACAATGGGTCTACACAGTACTAAATAGTTTCTGAAGTAATTTCGGACAGTGTTTGTTTTCCCCATTTTTAAATGCTGAGAATATAATTAGGTACTTAAATACAAATGCTAATACATCAGTTTGTGTCCACAGAGAACACTCTTTGCACAACACATGATTTGATACTAATCTATGCCAAGATTTTCTTCCACAATCACAAATTAGCGGAAACTGGCCACAGGAATTCCTCCCTTACTGCCAAAAAGCTTTCTTCTCAGGCTTAACACTTCCCAACCTAAACATGAAGACTCATCCCAGGTTATGAAAAGCTGAGAGAAGGAAAAAGGGGGAAGGAGGGGAAGGGAACGAGCAATTGAAGAATATCTTAGGCCAGACACAATCCTAGGCTGCCAGGCCAGAGACTGCTAGCTGCCCCCAATATCTATCCTCTCCTTCTTCCTTAGGAGTAGAACCACCAATCATTAAGCAAGCAATTGGCCACCCCAGAACAAAGATGGCATGTCTCAGCACCCTCAACAACCCGATGAGGCCATACGGTGAAGGGCGGGCTGGCCAAGGAGATGCAGGTGCAAATGTTACAGGCAACTTTGAGATTGTATTGAGGATGGCGATGCAACAAGACAGAAGGAGTCGGAATCCTTAACGATGCAGAAGCCAGGACAATGACCCTTAACTAAACTACCTGTGGACTTGGCTCAGGCGAAGGAGAAATAAACTTCTAACTTGTTTAAGACACTGTAATTTGGGGGTTTCTTTCACTTGTAGCTGAATTTAGGAGACAGCAAACTTATTTAATCCATACACTACTTCTATTAGGTAGGTATTATCATCACCATTTTACACAATAAGAAACTGAAGGCTGTATCTGCTCGGCCCCTCATAAGCAAGAGAATCCCATACATGAAAAAGAAGCATGGGGGCGTGAGAAGCAAGCAGCACCTCTTGGTGCAAGACATAGACAAGGGCGCTAACTAGATCGTCACAGAAGGTTTTACATAGAATTTTGAGGCTTAATACCCAAACCAAGGTTTAATTAAAGTACGTGATTTTATACTAAAAAGGAAATACGCCCCAGTTCTGAATGCATCACATACTAGTTCTGAATGCATCACATACTAGTCGTTGACACACCAAATTGCTGCTCCTGCTACAGCAACTAACACCTTTACTCTTAGGTTAAACTGCAACATAGTTTTCAAGTCTTGCTCTACAGTTTCACCCCACCCCCATGAGTCTCTCCATGGCCCTAGCACAGTGACAGGTATAACTAAGGTCATCAAAAAAGCCATTCAAAGGAACTGTCTAATATGCAAGAATCACCACTTCATCTTTTATGTCAAAATAAATCCATCCTGACCCAGCACGGACAGTGGTGTTTCATAGATAGCACTGTCTATGTATTAACTTTGCTTCAGTGAAATTTAACTTTTAAGAGAAACTATTCATTTCTCCAAACAAAAGGACTGACAGCAGTTCTGAAATATATTAATTGTAGTCTTAATGAAGAATGTAGTCTTATAATCATTTTTGTCAACATGGTTTGGAAGGAAGGTCAAATTTCTATTAGTAAGGTGTCAATTTTGAATCCTTATAAAGAAGTGATAGCATGACTTTCAAGAACTTTAGAAAACATACCAAATACTAGATAATTAAGTTGTGACAGTTAAATACTTAAGCTGAAAATTCTTTTCCATTTGTTTGGCACAGGCATTAACTGCACTGTGTCCCAATAACTGCATTAGTGGGTTCAGAGGCTGTAAATAATGTTTTCCTCCTGATCTTACTGGGATGCCTAGAGGGAGACAACTGCACAACAATTAACCCAAAGTGTTACCCTCACTCATTGGCCAAAACACAAAAGAAGATTGGCATCTAGTGGTGAGGTCAGGAAGTAAGAGATTTGGGGAAGAGAGATTTTGGGTCCCTGGAATGGTTGCTTGACTCTGTGTAATCAACCAGAGCAGTAGAAATCGATACAACTTACCATGTGGCACTTTTAAAAAGAAAAAGGTAAAGATCAATACAATTCAAGCCACGTGACAGTTTTTAAAAAGAAAAAGGTAAAGAGATAGCTGTTTGATTTTATCAATATACTGACTATGAATGAGTTTGGTACCATAGTTCCCATAATTTGTGGACCAACTACTTGGAATATTCCCTTGTTATCCTAATAACTTTCTACATAATTAAAAATTCACAAGGACCATTCTCTTCCAGCATACCAGAATGACCAGAAAGAATGGTGTACAAATAACCAGTCCACCTTTTTCTAACATTAGTTTCATCACCACCAATAAGAATTTATAAAGCATTTCTTTACTTCTTTACACATGGTACCAGGAAAGGCCCTAAGTGTGCCCTTTCTTTTGAGACTGTGCATTGATGATTCAATATGTACTAGATACTCTCATTTTAGATATAAGAACCCTGGGATAGCTTTAAACCCAATGGGGCTTTTATTTTTTAGTTTAAAATTTTATTTTTAATTTTTAAAAATATTTTTATGTAATAAAAAGTAGAAGTCCTTGTCCAACCGTCCTTGTGGGGCATCTGTCTGTGTCTCTCACACAGGTCATTCAAGTTAATGGGGAAGAAGGAACAGGCGGCCCAAGTCTGAGGTTATAAATAATAGAAAATAAAAGATCTTCATCTCCAGCGGGGGGGATAGATGAGAGGATGGAAGGGCAAGATGGGGTGGGGATGGGCAGGGGCAGAGCAGGAACCCCCCACCCCTGCTGGACCCTGGCCCTGCCCACTTTGAGGCCCTTCCCATTCAAGGTGCTTGGCAGGAATTCCCCAACTCCCCCAGAGGGAAAGGGGAATGGGGGGCTGGGACTAGTCTGAGCTGCTGGGGGAAGAGACATAGATCACTCCTCCCTCCACTCATGTAGGTCTCAGGTCTCAGCCAGGACAATCTTCAGTTCCCTGGGGGATGGGAGGGGAGCTGCTGGGAGGGATGAGATTGAACTTGGCTAAGTCAGGAGACAGTCGGGGTCACTGAGAGGTGCGGAGGCAGTGGGGAGGGGGGGCTGCTGGATCACAACTGAGTGACGATGGAGAGAAGCAAAGGGGTAAAGCAGCTAGTATTTTATTGAAGCTAAGACCTGAAACCAGGCCTGTCTCTTCCAAAGTCCTTTCTCATAACTACTACTCTACTATTACCAACTCTTTCATCCTCACTACCATAGGACATGTGCTTTGAGGTTGTCGCCCCACAGATGAGATACTGTTATCTCTCCCCTGCTGAGTCCCCATGTAACTAATAACTTGTAGAGTAGCTGGTTTGAGTTAGACAATGTTAAAACAGAAGAGGCCAAGCAAAATGCTTCTTCTATGGCTCTGAACCCCTTATTCTAATCAACAAAGCTGCCAGGGCTCAGAGAAGCAGCTCACAACCTAAGGTGACACTGCTCAATATGGAACACAGACAGCTAAGGAGAGAACTGAAAATGAATATACAAACAGGGCAGACACGAAATTAAATATTGACACTGCCTACAGAGCAAAGGTTATGCATACAATCGACACAGAAGTTTCCTGTTAGCAAGTATGGAGCTAGGAAAATGGTCCCCCTCACTTCTTATGATTAATTACAGATGGCTTCTCAGAGGAGAATTTCAGGTGCTGTCAGAAAGAGGACGTTGCTAGTGACCTTTGCAATAAAGAGCGATGATGTTAGGCCTGATCAAAGGGCAAAGTGACACCTTGTGCAGGAGAAGATGCTAAGAGAGCCCACTGCTACAGGAACATGAGTTATGCAATAAGAATAAAGCAAAACAGGAGCATCTGTTTGGTCCCACAACAAGTTTTCAAATGCTTACTGTGCCTGGCTCTGTGATGGATGCTGAGGGAACAAAGATGAATAAGTTCATGTGTATTCTCCAGAGGGAGACAAAAAACACAGATTTAGCTATCACGTGTTAACTACCAAGCTGGAAGTGAGCACAGAGGGCTGAGGGAACCCAGAGAAGGTGCTCCTAAGTCAGCCTGGAGGTCTGAGGAGAGTTTACTGGAAACAAGCCTGAGACTGGTTAGCTGTCTAACCTAGTCATTGATAGCAGAAAGTCTGCAGACTGTAGAGGTTCAAATCCTAGCTCTGTCAGTCCCTGCTCTGTAAATGAGGCAGACAACTTAGCTGGGGCTTCAATTTCTTCATCTGTAAAAATGGAAATAAGAATAGTACTATTTTGTGAGGATGTTCTTCTAAGTTTTTCTGGCAGCTGCAGTAATCAGTCAATAAGAGTTCCTGGTTGTACTGCTAAATAGAACAATGAACATTCATTCAACAAATAAGTGAATGATTCAACAATTTGGGGGTGGTGGGGGAATCAAGAGGAAGTCTGTCTTGAATGTCAAACGTCCTACAATGCCTATGGGACACACAAGTAAAGGTTTCTAGTTGGCAATTATATATGCAAGTCGAGGGACAGATCTGGTGGCTGGAGGTATAAATTTGAGAATCATCCGGTATTTGAAGTCATGAGAATGGATGAAGATCATCTAAGGAGAGAGAGAGGACAGAGATGAAGGTTATGAACAAGTTCTGATAGCTCAACTTTTAGAGTTCAGGAGGGGAAGGGGAGCCAGCAAAGGAAAGTAGGGAGATAGGAGGAAAATCCAATGTATGGGAACCAAATGAATAAAGGGAGGGATCAGCATCAGCAAAGGCACAGGGGTATGAAACAGCAATGTGTGTCTGCAAGGCGGGGGGAGAAATTACTGTAAGTTTAGTACTATCTGAGCATAAACTGAGAGTCAAGGGGAAGATAAAACTGAGATAAAAGTAAAGCCCAGACCCTGTACGTCTTTGGATGATTAAGAGGCTCGAAGGAGTTTAATCAGGACAGAGTTCTAGCCAGGTGTGCATACTAGAAGACTTATTCTCATAGCTATGTGGATGATGTCTCTGGGAGGCAGAATAATGCCCCCCAAAGATGTCTATGTCCTCATCCCTGGAATCTGTGAAATATGTTAGGTTTGTGGCAAAGGGGCCATCAAGGTTGCAGGTGGAATTAAGGTTGCTAATCAGATGACCTTAAAACAGAGATTATCCTGGATTATCTAGATGGTTTAATGTATCACCGGTCCTTAAAAGTAGAAGAGGGAATCAGAAGAGAGAACCACAGAAATGGTAGCCTGAGAAGAACTCAACTGTCTGTTGTTGGCTTGACGATGGAGGAAGTGGACCATGAGCCAAGGAATGTGGGCTGCCTCTAAAGGCTGCAAAGGGCAAGGAAATTCTCCCCTAAAGCTTCCAGAAAGAAACTCAGTGAGATACATTCAGACTTCTGAACCACAGTACTGAAGGATAATAAAAATCTGTGTACATTTAAGCCACCAAGTTTGTGGTAATTTTTTACAAAAGTGAGAAGAACTAATACAATGTCCTTGAGAAGTAAAAAGATTGGAATCAGATCAGACAAGAAATAAAAGGAATCCAAATTGGAAAGGAAGAAGTAAAACAGTCACTGTTTGCAGATGACATGATACTGTACATAGAAAATCCTAAAGACATCACCAGAAAACCAGTAGAGCTCATCAATGAATTCAAGATTCATTAAATTGCAGGATACATTAACATACAGAAATGTGCTGCATTTCTATACACTAACAATGAACTATCAGAAAGGGAAATTAAGGAAACAATCCCATTTACCACTGCATCAAAAAGAATAAAATACCTAGGAATAAACCTACCTAAGAAGGTGAAAGACCTGTACTCAGAAAACTATAAGACACTGATGAAAGAAATTAAAGATGACACAAACAGTTGGGAAGATATACCATGTTCATGGATTGGAAGAATATAGTTAAAATGACCATATTACCCAAGGCAATCTACAGATTCAATGCAATCCCTAACAAAATACCAAAGGATTTTTTCACAGAACTAGAACAAATAATTTTAAAATTTGTATGGAAACACAAAAGACCCCGAATAGCCAAAACAATATTGAAAAAGAAGAACAGAGCTAGAGGAATCATGCTCCCTGACTTCAGACTATCCTACAAAGCTACAGTCATCAAAACAGTATGGTAGTGGCACAAAAAGAGACACATGGATAATGGAACAGAATAGAGAGCACAAAAATAAACCCACACACTTATGGTCAATTAGTCTATGACAAAGGAGGCAAGAATATACAATGGAGAAAAGACAGTCTCTTCAATAAGTGGTACTGGGAAAACTGGACAGCTATATCTGAAAGCATGAAATTAGAACATCTTCTAACACCATACACAAAAATAAATTCAAAATGGATTAATGACCTAATTGTAAGATTGGAAATCATAAAACTCCTAGAATAAAACACAGGCAGAACACTTTTTGACATAAATCACAGCAATATTTTCTGGATCTGTCTCCTAAAGCAAAAGAAATAAAAGCAAAAATAAACAAATGGGACCAATTAAACTTAAAAGCTTTTGCACACCAAAGGAAACCATCAACAAAGAAAAAAGACAACCTGCTGAATGGGAGAAAATATTTCAAATGACGTGACTGATAAGGGGTTAATTGCCAAAATATATAAACAGCTCAAATAACTCAACATCAAACAACCCAATTAAAAAATGGGCAGAAGACCTGAATAGACATTTTTGCAAAGAAGACACACAGATGGCCAATAGGCACATGAAAAGATGCTTAAAGTTGTTAATCATCAGAGAAATGCAAATTAAAACCACAATGAGATATCACCTCACACCTGTCAGAATGGCTATCATCAAAAAGAACACAAAGAACAAATGTTGGCGAGGATGTGGAGAAAAGGGAATCCTCGTACACTGTTGGTGGGAATGTAAATTGGTGCAGCCACTGTGGAAAACAGCATGGAGGTTTCTCAGAAAACTGAAAATAGAACTACCATATGACCCAGCAATTCTGCTCCTGGGTATATATCCGAAATAAACGAAATCATTGCTAAGATATGAAAGCAACCTAAGTGTCCACCAACAGATGAATGGAAAAAGAAGATGTGGTGTATATATATACATAGTGGAATACTACTTATACATTAAAAAAGAAAAAAGAATGAAATTTTGCCATTTGCAACAACATGGATGGACTTGGAAGGTATTATGCTAAGTGAAACAAGTCAGACAAATACTGTATGATATCATTTACATGTGGAATCTAAAAATTACAACAAACAAGTGAATATAACAAAAAAGAAAGAGACTCACAGATATAGAGAACAAACTAGTGGTTACCAGTGGGGAAAGGGAAGCAGGGAGGAGCAAGATAGGGGTAGGATATTAAGAGGTACAAACTACTACATATAAAATCAATAAGCTACAAGGATATATTGTACAGCACCGAGAATAGAGTCAATATTTTATAACTTTAAATGGATTATAACCTTTAAAAATTGTGAATCACTACATTGTACACCTGTAACTTATTTTTAAAAGACTGGAATGAGAAAAAACAACAAGGAGGTTGTTGCATTAGTGCAGAGGAGAGATGATGAAGGTCTGTCTTAGGAAAATGGAAACAGGGTAGGAAACAAAGTGGTGCTTCTCTGAGCATCCACTGTTTACCTGTTCTTGTGATTATCGACATATTTCTATTAAATGGACAGGGAGGTCTCTTCACAGAACAAGAAAACGTGTATTTCAGCAAAGTTAAGATATATCCCCCTTGAAGAAAAACCTATGTAATAAGCTGAATTGGAAACTACTGCCAAGGGAAGGTTAAAATAGTGGTCACCCACTGTCATGCTGAATCTTTAAGACTGCACACCAGGATCTGCATTTTCTTCTATGCCTCCTCCCCAAATGTTGAGTTTGGTTTTTTATTATTTCTAAAAGTTAGGAAAATGTTTTTATAACTCTTGATCCTCTCCTTTACATTTCTCTGACACCTAGAAATGCCTTGCCTGCATGCTTGCAATACTAATAATTTTCTCTCTCAGGAGCTACCTTCTGCTTCTGTTTTTTTACACAAGAAATTCATATTCATATTAGAAAAATTAGAACACAGACAAGCAAAATTTTTAAAAAGGTAAATCATTCTAATCCTACCCCCTGAGATAATCATTTTTTGCATTTTCAGAGGTATCTCTGCAAATGTTTTATTAATATTTATACATATTCATGTATTTGGGAGAAAAAAAGGGACCAAACTCTTCTAAAATGTCATGCTTTTCTTGCCAGGCAATATATTATGAATCTTTCCATGAATATAAACAAACATTTAAAATACAATTCTTAAAGGCTACTAGATATTTCAATATAAGAATATAGCATAATTTATTTACTCCATCTCCTTATCACTGGACATTTGGTTTGATTTTTCCTTTACCCCGCATCTTCTGTGTTCCCCCCCTTCATCCTCTTTTCATCCAGATGTTCTTGGACATCACCACCAGTTACCTTTAGGTTAGCCCTGCTACAGTATATGGTTCCTGCTCCCATGATTGTTCTGGGTGGCTGCTGTATCTTCCCCATCTGATTGACTACTCAGATCTCCCAGACCTGTCTTACCAGCATGACACTGCCTAATACAGAGACAAAAGTGTGCTTAAGGCAGAACAACAAACTCTACCTTTGTCGATAATATTAATAGTGACTTATGATTTATATATCAGTCAGAAAATCCCTCAGTGCCAAAAGTTTGTTTACTAAAACTAAAAAGTTCCCTACTTTATTATTGCTTACGATGTATAGTTCTATATTTGTTTATAATTAGGAAAGACTTGCTATGTAGTAGTCCTGATTCTTCTTTGCAAGTGACAAAAAAGCCAACTCAAGTAGCTTTAAGCAAAAGAACAGGTTGTTGCACATAAATTAAAATCTGACATGATCAGACAGTATCAGGAAGCAGTTCTTCCTGACCTCCTGGCTCTGCTGTCAGTTGTGCGGGCTTCACTTTCAGGTTGGGAGGGGTTCCCCTTAAGGTGGCTGCAGCACTTCCAGGTTTCTATCATTATAGCTCCAAGTCCAGTAGAAGATTGCATTCTTCCTCAATATCTCCAAAAAAACTCTTGGAACTGGCTCTGATTGGACCATTAGGGTCATGTTCTTGTCCCTGTGGCCCAGAGGATGGATACATTCATTGACTTAATTAGAGCTGGGTCACAGGCCTCCCATACAATGTGCGAAGCATAGTCAAAGACACCAGGTACAATTACCAGAAGAGGGAAATGAATGCTGTGTAATTGATACAGCAGACATCCATGCAAGGATGGAACGCTCTAGGACAGTGACCTTCACTTTTAGGATCACAAACCCCTCTGAGAATCTAATATAAGCTCTGCATGGAGGAAAAGGAGCAAAAGCACACACAAACACACAACATTTGGCATACAAGGCAGTTGTGGACTGGAAATTTATTTCCTTCACACAAGCAGCCTTACGAAGAGTTATGTTTCTCGCTCATTTTTCATGCAAAAATTAATGGGTATTTCCTGAACAATGATGGAAATAAATCCAAATTTCCCCTCCCCACAGAAAATCTGCTCAAAGGTAAATTTCAACAAAAGCTTGAAGGTTTTTGACTTAAATACGAAGTTGAAAGCATGAGATGGTTCTGAAATAGAATGCAAGTCATCTTTAATATTTAAGCAACTTTTCATTTTGACAGCAACTCGCCCTGAGGGAAATGACTTGTAAAGACACATAGCAGTCAAGAATCAAAGCCCCCATCTTTCACCTTGACAGACAGACAGGCTCGTATCAAGGAACACAAGAATGCTCCAAGATTTGGGTTGAATTCAAGCTGTACCATTTCCTTTGTCCTCAAATCCATGAGATCATCTTTGGCAAAGACTGTATCATTGATGCACTGATGTCAGCAGGGAGAGGATTAATAATCCATGCTTTAATACAAAGGTCTTCCAAGTAGAAGCAACCTTCAAACAAATTCTGCAATGTTTCCAGAGAGAGGCCTGCAGATTTCTGCCCACAGAAAGATCAAATGACAAGGTATAGTCACACTAGACTCCAGCACACAGGAGAAATTTTTCCAGCCATGGAATTAATATAGATAACTGCTTCCTTTATAGTGGCAGTCTCATCAAAACCATCCTCTATCATGGCAAGTTAGGAAATAAAACATATGCCTAATTCATATATATAAATATATATGTGTGTGTGTATATGTATACACACATATTCGAAAAGGAAGCCAATAAAGAACTAGCTTCTCCCTGCCAAATGGTTCCACGTGGGTTTTTTATTTCTCTCAAAATAGTTCAAATGTGTGCCTATGGTTCAATCAGGTGCTTCAAAAATTTGATGTTTAGAAGCTCAAAGAATTTCTGGCAATAGGGAATATCATAGTGTGATCTCATTCCATGGCTATGTATCTTATATATATAAACATATAATACATACATATACACATATATATACGCATTAAAAAAAATCTATCATCTTAGAATATAAGTTCCATGAGAAAAGGGTCTCTATTCTCTTCACTGCTGCATCTCTCTTGACTAAACATCTAAAGTCATGTTCATCCATCAGATTTATCATGAAAAAGGCTGACATTCTGTTCACCATCTGACTGTCCTTGACATCCTATTTATAAAATTTAGAACATGACAGGAAAAGAGGGGTATTATTTAACATCTCCCCAAAACCACAAATGTATGAAGAAAAACTAAGCAGGTGAAGGCACAGAAAGTGACAGAAGTAAAGAGGTTTTTCTTCTAGACTAAGTGATGAGGAGCTCCTAGCAAGGAGAAGAGTGGGAAGAAATGAGGTTGGGCCAGATCATCTATGACTCTCCGGGCCATGGTGAGAATTTGGATCTGATTTTAGACATGAATGAAAGCCAGTAGAGGGTTTTGAATGTAACAAGGCCTGATTTAGAGCTCAAGAGGCTCATTTTGCTGCAGTCTGGAGAATAGGCTAGAAGGAACAAGGGAGAAAGAAGGGAGATGAGTTGGGAGCCTGCTTCAGCAGTTGGAGATGGACAGTGGTGGCCTGTACCTAAGCGAACCGCGGTGGAGGGTGATATATTTTTGAAGGTAGAGTCAAGCCAACAGGTGTGGCTGACAGATTGGACATAGGGTGTGAAGAGAATGGAACAGTCAAGGATAATTGCAAGGTTTTGGCCTCAGCAAACAGATGGCACCACTTCACACAACTGGGGGATGCTTTAGGAGGAATAGGTGGTGGGGAGGAATCAAAAGTCTGTCTTAGACATGTTCAGTCAGAGATAGATGCCTACCGGACACCCAAGTGAAGATGTCACTTGGACAAATGAGTTTGGATTTCAAGTCAAGACTGAAAATAAAAATGGAGAGTCCTAAGAGTATACTAAAATAGCATGTAGGGACTGAACAGGATTCCTTCATACAGAAAGCATGATTCAGGGCTTCCCTGGTGGCGCAGTGGTTGAGGATCTGCCTGCCAATGCAGGGGACACGGGTTCGAGCCCTGGTCTGGGAAGAGCCCACATGCCGCGGAGCAACTCGGCCCGTGAGCCACAATTACTGAGCCTGCGCGTCTGGAGCCTGTGCTCCGCAACGAGAGAGGCCGCGATAGTGAGAGGCCCGCGCACCGCGATGAAGAGTGGCCCCCGCTCGCCGCAACTAGAGAAAGCCCTCGCACAGAAACGAAGACCCAACACAGCCATGGATAAATAAATAAATAAATAAACCCAAAGTTTAAAAAAAAAAAAAAAAAAAGCATGATTCAGCAACAACATAACATGTGGAGCTCTTGCTTCACCAAAACAGCAAGAACAGACGTGTTTCATCTGTGCTTCATCTGGCTACAGAGGCCAAGATTTTCCTTCCAGTTGGAGGGTTGCCTGGCTAAGAAACTTTCCTTGGACCTAGGCTTCAGAAGTCCTGAGGCTTCTCCGACCCTGAAGTGATATAAAAAATTACTACAGAGAGATTAATGCTCTCCCAGACTGAACAAATTATAACTCCCTATATCATTTCAAAGATGTCAACAACTTTTAAAATTTCCATGAAGGACTCCCCAAATAAGAAAAACAGGTGAGGTTATCATGAAACATCCCAGTAATATCATCCATTTGCATGCTAAAGAGATGTGACCTAACTGACTTCTCCAAAACCTGCTTCAAAGTATTAGATGTACCAGTAAATCTGGAGCTTCTCCAATTCTGTATGGCTCCTTTTCCTTGACACTGCAATAAAAAAGTCTGTAGCCAAGGCTGTTGCGTTGAGCAAAGCCAAGTTGTGGCCTCGTCCCCCGAAGAAGAGCCATTTGCCTGGTGTATTTTCAACACACACAGATGTAAGGTCTTTCCTTTAGCTTTACTGTCTCCAAGTTTTCATCAGCCAAAAAGAAAAAAAAAATGCCATGCCACAGAAAGAAGGATGATCTTATTTTCTTCTCTATCATTTTCAGTTGAAGCTAAACCCACAGTCCAGTGGGTTTAAGTCCAGTGTCCATAATCATAACAGAAGGGTATATTTTCTTTAATTTCTATCAACAGGAAATTATTTAATTTCAAAACACAGAAATGGCAATAATTGTGTATTACCTAACAGTATACATCAGCACTCCATGCCACCCTACTCTTAATGTATTATATAACTTTTTTGTTTTTAAGGGCAACCTTAAAAGGTTTAAGAAGAAATAATTTAAAAAAAAAATTTGGGGGCCATCCCACCAATCTCTTCAAGGCCATAGACTTAGTCTTTGCAATCTAAAGTGTAAAGTAAGTCCTCATGCTTTCATGGTTACAAACCATGAAACCCATTCCCAGAACCCATCATTCATTCATTCCCTCATCCTTTCAACAAATATTTGGTGAGCATATACCATATGCTGAGCACTAAGGCTCTGGGGATACTGCAGCAAGCCAGGCAAAATCCCTACACTCATGAGATCACTGTCTAGTGGTAGAAACAGACAAACTAGTAAACAAATATTTATTATATTTTAAGATAGTGACAAGTACTAAGAAGAAAAATATAGTGAGGTAAGGAGATAGATTTGCGCCGTTTACAGGGTAGGGGTGGGGAGTGGGAGAATATTTTGAAAGGATGTCACATTTGAGCCAAGATCTGGATGGAATGAGGCAGGACCAAGACTCCAGGTTCCCCAATAGAATTCGTCACTCACTACTTCATGCTTCTACTGCACTTTATATCTCCAGTCATTTGACAAATATTTCTTGAGTGCCTATCACATCCCAGGCACTGTTCCCAGAGCTCTATTGTAGCTTCAGTTTATCCTATTTCTATCTGTCCCTCCCTACCAAGAAATTACAGTGATGAGGACTAGGTCTCTGTAACTCCTTTAGTACTTTGTATTTCGGAGAATAGAGTATCTGACGGAGAGATGAAGAGATGGATAAACGGATGTATCACCCGAAACTCAAGTACTTCTCAGATTCTACACTGTTCTTTTCCTTGCTGCTCCTCCAAGTCAATGTTCATCTTTCCTCAGAAGAAAGCCAAGGTTACAGAGGCTCCGCCCAGAGAACCCAGCATAATAAATCAGGTTAGGCCTACTGGGAAATAAAGGATTCGAGTAAAAGGAAATCTTTGATTAAAAATGTAGTTCATTATTCAACACTCTTTGCTAGACAGCAAATATAAAGGCCATAAACCTTGTCTTAATTCAATAATTAACAGAGCTCCCCAAACACAGGGTAATACAAGCTGACTCTTTTGAAATCATACCCAACAAGTGACTCACCGGTCAAAATTACACGCAACATCACACCTGTGTGTGATGCTGTCAGTACGACAACAGTATTCAGATGTCAAAAACAAAATGAGTTTAGTAATCCTATCCAATCCTCCAATTTTAAAGAAGCCCACACATTTCTCTTTTTTTATGCTTAATTCTATGTTTCTCAGTGCTTAGAGAAACGTGTTCAAGTTAGAGGTAAGTCTGATAAATCCTCAGTTTCCCAGGATGTACCTAGAGAAGTAATACCAAATATTAACTGCTTGCTCAAAATTAGTTATAAAATACCATTAAAGCCTGAAGACATGCCACTCCCATCACTATACTGAAAATATACATGACATTAATAAATTTGCACTTGAATTTTTGCCAGCATCCCTCATAAGCTATGTACCAAATGTCTTCCCAACAATTTCCTGCCTCTACAATCATTTGGTAAATTGCAGCAATAATACACTTGTTTCCCCCTAACTGCACTTTTTGGGCAATGCAGATAATATTCCTCATGTAAACCCCTGTTTCTGTTGTTTTAAAGATCAAACATCCTTTCACCTGAGAAGCACAGAATGGCTGGTTTCCCTGGCAACGTAACTTGCTTCCAGTTCAATGGAATATCGAGTTCTTTTTCATGGGTTCACTGCACTGAGTGGCCAATCCTAGCTTAGAGAGGCCCACTTCCTTTGCAAATCACTATTAAAAAAAAAAGTCTGTTGCTAAGGTGTTTTGCTATGGTTAAATGAACCTCTTAAATATTGATTTTAATGCTTTCAATGTTTTAAGCTGCTCTGCTTTCCTCTTTTTCTTAAACACATAGGACACATCTCCTCTGAGTCTCTTGTTCATTTGCTGTGGCTCTTTCATTTCAAGGTTGCAAATCCACTGGCATCTCCTTCTGTAGATGTTTCAAGTGAAAACAGCAATCATTTGACTGAATGAGGATGGGCTTGAGAGAGGACCTGATTTTCCAACTCTGGTGTGAACAACCTAGAATTATAACAATGTGAATGCCCCTCTAAATTGTCCAAATCTTGACTTCTAGACCTAATGTACTTAAAGGTACATTTATGGGGCTTGAGTCTGGATTAAAGGTAATGGCCTTGAACCATTCTGGCAAATGTCTGGTTCTGAGAGCAGCTCTTCAAACCTGGTTAGGTTCTAGTGTGTGGCCAGTCCTTCAAAATCGCAACCTCTGCATCCATTTCAGGGGCATCTAGTTACCCAGTTGGAATTCCTGTGAAATGTCTGTCCAACGGGACAAAGGAAATCTGTCTAAGGGAATACCTTACAAATTTTATTCAGAAAAGTTCAGATAGGTCAATTAAAAGTGCTGCCCGCATAGTTAGTAAACAGGCAAGAAACTAATCAATAACAAAATTCCAGTGAAACAGCATGTTGTTGCCAAAGGACAAGCAGCAGCTCAGGGTAACATATGACAATGAAATACAGAAAACAGACACAGGAAAACAGCTTCTGAAAAGTGGTGGAAAGCTATCTAATACTCCACATGGGGGTTTACTACCTCATCTCACCAAAGCTAACTTCAAGTTTCAGAACATACTTAAAGACAGTGGACATTTTATAGAAAGCGTTAAGATAATATGGTATCATACTGGAAAAAAATAATATAGAATTGGAGTGCCTGTATTTATATGGATATACAGGATAACAAGGAGGAACAGAAATAGATATCATGGGCTTCCCTGGTGGCGCAGTGGTTGAGAATCTGCCTGCCAATGCTGGGGACACGGGTTCGAGCCCTGGTCTGGGAAGATCCCACATGCCGCGGAGCAACTGGGCCCGTGAGCCACAACTACTGAGCCTGCACGTCTGGAGCCTGTGCTCCACAGCAAGAGAGGCCGCGATAGTGAGAGGCCCGCGCACCGCCATGAAGAGTGGCCCCCGCTCGCCGCAACTAGAGAAAAGCCCTCGCATAGAAACAAAGACCCAACACAGCTATAAATTAATTAATTAATTAATTAATTTTTAAAAAAAAAGAAATAGATATCATAACGGAAATACAGTTGTCATATTTGGGGCAGAAATTTCCTGTTCTTTAAGACTGAACTTTAAATGAAAACAAACAGAACCTGAAGACTAATTGTATAAAAATCACTGTGTCAGAAAGAAACAAAACCAGTGTTCAGCATGGAGTGTGGAAATGGACAAGGCACATCAGAGAATGGTGCAGAGGCAGCTTAGAAGTAAAAGAGACCTAAGTACGGACAAGGCCAAGGACATGGCTAAATCCTGCCTTAGCCATTCTTGATTAAAGGCTCCACAAATATTCAGTAAAAAAAAAAAAAAAAAAATGATAGTTAACTCCAGACGTTACAACTTTATATTATACAGTTTGCTTTCATTTTTACAGTAGAGTAGTATAGCAGTTGAATGGTGGCGCCCCAAAAGATATGTCCATATCCTAACCCCCAGGACCTGTGAATATGACCTTACTTAAAAAAAAAAAAAAGTCTTTGCAGATATAATTAAAGTGAGGATCTCAAAATAAGATCATCCTGGATTCTCCAGGTGAGCCCTAAATCTAATGACAAGTGTCCTTCCAAGGGACCCAGAGGAGAGACACAAGAAGAAAGGAAGGCCACGTAAAGATAGAGATTGAAGTCATACAGCCACAAGCCAAAGAACACCGGGAGCCATCCAAAGCTGGAAGGGGCTAGGAAAGATTCTCCCCTAGAACTTTCAGAGGGATCACAGCCCTGTCAACACCTCAGTTTTGGACTTCTGGCCTCCATAACTGTGAGAGAATAAATTTCTGTTGTTGTAAGCCACTAAGGCTGTGGTATTATGGTGGTCACAGGAAACTAAACAAATAATCCATATACACCATGAAAAAATGCAGTATTCTCTCTTGCGGGATTTTAAAGTTAGCAATATGAAGTAATAATTGCGTACAGTCCAGATTACCTTGAAAATTCCTTGTATTACTCTGAACGTACTCTCAAAAATATCCAATATGGCTCATTTTGATTTCAGTGTTTGAAATGGATTGCTACGTCTTAGCTGAACACCAAGCTGGCTTGAATTTCAGGAACACTTACATTTAAAAACTCCTGTATCTCTAAGCACTAGGTTTTCAATCAGGGAGAGAGGCTCACAGCCCAGAAGGCACTATGGAGCTCAGGCTACCTACCAAGAGAGCATCACCCATCCCTGCTCAGTTTAGAGTAAATGTTCATGGAAATCTGGAAGCCAAACTGTCTGCCTATTAAAATTGTTCTCTTTCTGTATTTTATTCCAAATTGCAACTTATATTCGAACTCCAAGAAGTCTGATGTGCACTTGACTGGGCCCACTGTGATCTAACACGGTGTTTTTTTAATCTTATAGCAGGGGTCCCGAACCCCCGGGCAGCGGGCCGGTACTGTTAGGAACCGGGCCGCACAGCAGGAGGTGAACGGCCAGTGAGCCAGCAAAGCTTCATCTGCAGCTCCCCGTCACTAGCATTACCGCCTGAACCGTCTCCACCCCGGTCCGTGGAAAGACTGTCTTCCACAAAACGGGTCCCTGGTGCCAAAAAGGTTGGGGACCGCTGTCTTACAGGACCTAAAAATTACCTGAAGTGCTTTTATTTTTAAAAACCATAGGCCTCTTCCTCAGAAGACCCTAATGCAATAGGTCTGGGCCATGCTGAGAATCGCACTTCTAACAAGTGGCAGGATCCGGCGAGTCACTGGTTTAGCCCATGTCATATGCTTGTCTCTCCTTGGCTTGGTTTTGTTGTCTTTAAACGTTTCAAATTAAAGGATTTGATTTACGACTTCACTAAACAGCTAAACCTGGGACACCCAAATCAAATCTGCCATCGGTATGCTGGGGGAGAAACTGGGAAGGAAGGAAAGGCATGTAAGGAGTAGTCTTTCAAGACCAAAAGCTGGTCTTGTCCTACAGGGGTGTCCCACCACCTTTCTCACGTGGGGATTGTGAAACAAGGGAACCCGCATTACGTGGTCAACAAGGTTTTAAAGTTGCAATGTATTTGAAAAAAGAGGCTACAAAATCAAAACTGTATGGTTACCCACACAGCTCCACCTAAGATTACAGGAGTCTCTCATATTCTGTGTCCTTTGGATGTGGCCCTAAAAGCCCTAACGTGGCCTGAATCTCTTTGTAGGAACATAGTCATATGCTCACGTGATTAAAGTGGTATTTCTAAGAGTGAAAAAAGCGTTATGGAGAAAGGATATTATGTAGCTGGCCAACCTTCAAGATGGCACCCAACGACCTCTGCCTCCTGGTATCCAGGCCCTTCTGCAGTCTCTCCCACACCAGGCAGGGTCATCTGTGTGACCAACAGAATATGGGAAAAGGGAGGAGCCAGGTCACGAGCAGCCCTAAGGAGAGGGGAGGAGCTGCGAGTGAGCCTTCGTGGAAGCGCATCTTCTAGCCCCTGACAGGCTCCTGCCGACTTTCTAACTGCAGCCCCAGGAGACAGCCCGAGCAAGCACCACACAGCCAAGTCACTCCCAGGTTCCCGACATCACCAGCTATGAAATAATGTTTGTTGTTTTAAGCTGCCAACTTGTGGGGTAATTTGCTACATGCCAAAAGATAACTAATGCAGATGTCATTTATAAACAAACTTTCATTGGTAATAATCACTCATGAGAACGTGATCTCTAGTTAATGTACAGATCTCACTCAGGAAACACAAACCAGAAAAAGCCAGCACTCAAGACTCTTCATGATAGTTTGACCTAAACGTGAAGCAATTATTAACAAACACAGACCTCATAACGTGTTTTACTGAAAATACTCAGTATTGTCAGCTATAACCAAGAATAAAATGGTCAGTACTTAAAAGCCATTCAAGTTCCCATGAGCCAAGTGGCCATTGAGGGAACTGAGCCACTG
Organism: Balaenoptera musculus; assembly: GCF_009873245.2. Lineage (NCBI taxonomy): Eukaryota > Metazoa > Chordata > Mammalia > Artiodactyla > Balaenopteridae > Balaenoptera > Balaenoptera musculus. Next base: position 136,470,383 of record NC_045786.1, on the reverse strand, counting down.
TGTTCAGCTCTCCTCACCCTTAACACAGTTCCGTTAGTTTTAAGAGCAAAGGGGTAGTCGGGCCCACCTTTGCTTCAAACAGGCTTTTAGAGCAGAAATTCTATGTACTGATGCCTACCGCAACTTCTTGCACAGGGTGTAGATGATAGGCAATTAAAATACTAATTCACTTCTAAGATGATTTCTAACTTTTAGAATGTGAGCTCTGTAAGACCAGGTGATGTGTGTCTCATTTATCACTGTGTCCTCAGAGGCTCACAGAGCTCCTGCTACATAATAGATGGTGAGTATAAGTGATGGATGGATGCATGGACGGATGGATGGATGGACAGACAGATGAACAATATATCCTGAGCTACTTAATGTAACTGCTTATTTGTATAAGTTTGAAATTTTGACATGGGAGCCAGTAGTGAGGGGAAACTAAAACAATTATGCTCTACTGCTTAAGACTATAGGAGAGGATTTACAAATAGTCACTGCAGATTATGAAAATAAGAGAAGGAAAACATTATGCTTAAGAAAGCTGAAGAGTAGGAGAAAAAATCTTAGATGTTAACTCAGTGAAAAATCCCTTTTAACCAATATGCTACAAGCAGTACACAGTCTTCACAAGAAGGATTAGGTAAGAAAATTTATTTTCGGGCCCACTGCTTGCTGTTCTAGGTCCTTCCTACCTTTACCCTTAGCCATAACCCCTTCCTCCTCTACCCTGAGGAATTAGCTGTCTAAAATGATCTCTCAAAACATATTTTTAACAAAACATTTTACCACTTTGTTAGGGTAGCACTAGATGAGGTAATAAACTCCGATTCTCAGTGGCTTAACACAGTAGAATTTTAACAGCAGCAGGAGGTATGGGTAGAGGGGAGATGTTCCACATAGTCATTCAGGGGCCTAGACTGATGAAGACCCTGCTGTCATCAACTCTTGACCTCCAAGGAGACCCGGGGCATGGACAATCTGCTAGCAGGTATAAGAAGAGGGCAAGTAAATAATTACACACAAGGTTGTCACAGGCTAGCAGCTAACATCACTTCCATTCACGTTCTGCTGGCCAGAACTCAGTCATATGGCCCCAGATAGATGCAAAAAGGGCTGGGAAATGTAGTTCCTGCCTAGACGGCCACTTTCCAGCAACAACACTACACTACAAAGTGAAAGCATGAATCTTCGCAAGATGGTTAACATCCATACTCACAAAAGTCATTGACACAAATGTGTTAATACTTGATAACAAACTGAAAGCTTCCCAAAGAAGATTTGTTAGCAGAAATCAAGATGGATGATTTGGATGGGATTTCAGGCATATGAAAAGAGTATTGGGTTTCTCTCATTTGTAATGGCCCTAGGGTATAAATTGGTGCTGGTAGATTGTTGAAGGAACAAGGAAGAAATGTAAGGGAGAGGTTTTCAAAGTGGGTGATAAGTAAATGCATGATACTCTTATTTTGACCCCAACTATAATAGAAGCAATTAGATGGCCTTACAAACCTTAGGCTACCTAAGAAAATCTGTTCATGATTATTCCTTCATCTTCTCTAAGTGAGTTTTAATGATCTCCCTCTTTCAATAATTGCTATGTTTCTAACCTCCCAGTGGTCCCGCAAATTCAATTATGATTAGGAGCTACTAATTATAGTAATGAGATATAGGAAAGAAAAGACAAAGGGAAAAATTTATAAATATAATACATGTGACAAAAGTGGGCCAAGCTTCAGTCGACCGGCCTTCAGAGGCCCAGGGAGAAGAGGGCAGTATGTCAGTGAGCATTCCACCCGCTCATGCCCCGACACTCAAAGTCACACAGATCTCCTTTCTCTGGTAGCTTCTCTTTATCTCAGACCATTACACTGTGGCTCATGCTGTCCAGCTGGTGACACAGCAGATGGAAAGACTATGTTTTAGTGACAGAGACGTACTCCAAACGTGCCCCTCTGAAAAGAGGCAAGGCAGAGGTTTATATTCTTCATCCAGAAATAAAAAGTAGCTCTACATACTAAACTTTCAAGACTCAAACCAGAAAAAGCCAGCACTCAAGACTCTTTGTAATAGTTTGACCTAAACATGAAGCAATTATTAAGAAACAGAGACCTTATAACATCATGGAAACTCAAAAACTGACTCTACGTTGTCTCCAGGGCACAGGGAATCCCAGATTTGCATCTCCCATCATACTGAGCTGCTCCCAAGGGAGCCCTAGAAAGAAGCTGCACCCTGCCCTTTATGACTTGCTGTGGTGTGGGGCAGCTGAGCACACATCTAAGGAAAGGAGTCCACGGGGAAAGCAGGGAAGTGAAGGAAACAAGGCAAATGCTGCCCTCCTCAGAGCTGATAGTCCTAAATCAGGACCCAAACATGGCATAAATGGGAGCATCCATGGTACAAAACTCCCTGGGAAATGCTGACAGAAGCCAGGGATGGGCGGTTCCAGTGGGACCAGACAACTATCAGTTAATGCCAGCTAATGAACGGGGATTGAGCTAAACATCCAGTTTGGGCAGCATACAGGATCAAAATTGGGTTCCAGTCTCCTGTGATTGGGAGTTTGCAGGAATAGACTGAAAATCAGAGTCAATTTTTCTCAGGAGTTATTGGCAAAACTTCCCTCCTTGCCGGGCTGGCACCCTTGAAGGACATGAAGGAACCCACCAAGACTTCAGGAGGTTGCTGATCTACAGACAAACAAACAAACAAAAAAAAAAACAAATTCTAATGCCTTTAGCACCCCAGCAATGGTTACCTTTATACCAGCCTCCTACCCTCTGGCTAGCAGCTGGCAAGAGTCAGTTTTACTTGCTAAAGCTTATGAATTCATCGAAACAACTACAGCAAAGACCTGGCCAGGGCAAGACCAGCAAAGTGTTTCTAAAATTATCTATAATTTATTTCCTATCATCTTAATCCACTCATTCAATAGTTTCCATCCAACTAAAAATGTATGAATATTTAGTAAATATTTACTTATCACCTACTCTGAGTCAGGCATGTTCTGAGCACTAAGGATATGTTAGTCACCAAACAGGCAGAGTCACTTCTCTCGTAGGATTTATGAGATAGCAAGAAGAAATCCGAATCCACCTCTGCTTCATTCATAACCTAATGAAAAAAGCACAACTCCTCTCCTTCCTTCACACAATTTACTACCTCATGAAAGGAGATAAACATATACTGAACATTTTATGAGGGCCCACTATGGGACAGAGCACGTGGCACAAAGACGAATAAGGTGTGATCCAGTCTAGTGGGGAAGACCACATATTCACAAACGGTTACAGTATAGACAGGTGTTAAGGGTTTAATTGTGGTCCCACCCCCAAAAAGACATGCTGGCATCCTAAACTCCAGTTCCTCAAAATGTGACTTTATTTGGAATTAGGGTTATTGCAAACGTAAATAGTTAAGACGTGGTCATACTGGAGTAGAGTAGACTCTTAATTCAATATGATTGGTGTCCTTATAGGAAAACAGCCACGTGAAGACAGAGACAGGGAGAACGCCCTGTGACTACAAAGGCAGAGATTGGAGTTATGCAACCACAAGCCAAGGAATGCCAAAATCACCAGAAGCTAAGTTTCAGAGAGAAAGCATGGCTCTGTGACACCTTATTTCAGACTTGTAGCCTCCAGAACCATGAGACAATATATTTCTGCTGTTCTAAGCCATCCAGTGTGTGGTTCTTTGTTACGGCAGCCCTAGGAAACTAATCCACCAGGTAAGTGTTAAAGCTAAGAACAGACTATGACAGAAACAGAGGAGGAAGTAACTTGACTGTACCTGTGATGGGTGAGGAAGGCTTCCCACAGGAGATGCTATTTGCACAGTGCCTTAGAATAGAAACAGGACTTTGGCCAGACAGGTGGGAGAAGTCAAGACACCAAGGCCCTCTCCTAAGCCATATATAGAGGATGCACGGAGGTAGAGGACTACAGGCAAGAGTGTAAATGGTAGACGATGCCACTGGAAAGTAAAGTTAGACCCAAATTATGTTGGCACAGTAGGTAATAGGAAAACTTTAATTATAAGCAGATGAACAATAGGATCAAGTTTAATTTTTGGTGAGATATCTTTGCAACAGGGTGCTGAATATACTTGAGGAATGAGGACCAGGTAACACGTTACTCAAACAGATCATGAAGGAGTCAACTTAAGCAGGTGTGATATTGTGATATTATAAGAAACACATATTTGGTCTTTGTTCCAGTTCCTGGCACAGAGCTTCTAAAGCCCTTGGAAATTTCCTGAGTGCCTGGAATGAGGAGAATGTCTTTTGTTATTCATAATAAGCCCCTTTCAACCATACCTGAGTTTATGCTAATGAGGGGACTCGGAGAATAGGGGCTGGTATCAAGGCAGGGGGAATAGAGGGGGGAAAAGCAGAATTATTAAGACGTAGAACAGATGTGTGATGGGTGTGGAGGGTGTAGGAGGCATGAAAAAAAAAAAAAAAAAGCAAGACTAGTTAAGGGCACAGACTCTTCTGCTACAATGCAGAGTTAAAATTCTGTCCCAGCTATTTGACCTTGGACAAGTTCTTTAACTTCCCTTGCACTGTCCTTACATGTAAAATGAAGACACTAGCAGCATAAGGTGATGGGAAGGATGTAATGGCTTTTTATACAGACAGTGCTTAGGAAAGGCCGAGGACATATTAAGTGCTTTGTCCACATTTGCCATAGCAGCAGCGACATGTACTGGGGAGTTCTTGGGCCAGGAAAATGAGGATTATAAGAACATCTCCAAAAACAAAAAGTTTTGTGAGAGCACAAAAGAGGAAGAGATATGGGCTTCCCTGGTGGCGCAGTGGTTGAGAATCTGCCTGCCAATGCAGGGGACACGGGTTCGAGCCCTGGTCTGGGAAGATCCCACATGCCGCAGAGCAACTAGGCCCGTGAGCCACAACTACTGAGCCTGCGCGTCTGGAGCCTGTGCTCCACAACAAGAGAGGCTGCGATAATGAGAGCCCCGCGCACCGCGATGAAGAGTGGCCCCCGCTCGCCACAACTAGAGAAAGCCCTCGCACAGAAACGAAGACCCAACACAGCCAAAAATAAATAAATAAATAAATAAATAAATAAATAATAAAAATAAAGGAATTCCTTTTAAAAAAAAAAAAAAAAAAGGAAGAGATTAGTTCCTGGTGAAGAGAAGCTGATATTAGAGTAGATGGAGCAAAGACACCCAGCTGGGAAACAGAAAGTTAGATGGGGGTAAACTGAAGGTGCAGGAAGGTGGCAGGTTCCCAGGCAACTGCTCTCACAGGCACGTCCAGACACAGAGAGCAAGATCACAAACGCCTTTCAAGACCACGTCTCGGAACTTACGCCAAGGTCAACAGAGTTTCGGGAAGCTGAACCTTCCAACTAAGGTGCTCCAGGGGCTGCCTGGCACTCACTCCACCTTCTTTTTTTTTTTTTTTTTTTAATATTTATTTATTTATTTGTTTGTTTGGCTGCGCCGGGTCTTAGTTGTGGCACACGGGATCTTCGGTTCGGCATGCGGGCTCTCAATTGCAGCATGCGGGATCTAGCTCCCTGATCAGGGATCGAACTTGGGTCCCCAGCACTGGGAGCGCAGAGTCTTAACCACTGGACCACCAGGGAAGTCCCTCGCTCCACCTTCTTATGGTAACCTTCCTCCTATTTCCTTGGGGAATTACCACTTCTCCATTGGATTACTCTTTGGGATTAAATCAAGAGGCTTTGCCTTCCCCTAACCAGGAGGTGGGTACCAAGTCCAGGCCGGGCCAGAAAGACCCTGCCTCTCTGGGATCGAACTGGGAGGGGAGTGAAGAGAAGACCGAATAAGGCTGGGATTCACAGACTCCAGCGGTGGTGCTGTGGAGCGATTCCTGCCTCGAGACCTTCAGAGCTACCTGGTTCCTGCCCTTTCTGAGCTGCTGCTTCTACCCTGTGAGCTCTCGACATTGTTTCTGTTAATTCCCTTTTGACTTGAATTAACCAGAGCCAGTGTCTATGGCTAACCATCAAAGATCCCCAATACCCTAATGCAACTTCAACAAACGGGCCTTCCTGATCATTTGCTTTCAGAATAGAGGTATCAACAAGAAAATCGCAGAAAGTTGGAGGATGCCGCCCACTGCCTGACAACCAAAAATCACTACCTGTGTCTGCCAAAGGTAGGATGTTGGAACCGGCTTTCTTCTTTCCCTTAGAGAAACAGAGTGTGTGATATGTGACATCAGAAGTTATAATATGACCCAGATTTCCTACCTACATCAATCAGTTCATTAATCTCTTTTTTAGTTTTGTGGACACCAAGAAAGGGGTGCTGTTTCCAAAAACAAGTTCTCCCTTCTGAACACAGTTCCACCCTAGGAGACCCACTGATTGATTTCCCTCATCAGCACCTCACTGATGTTAAGAATAAAGGAATCTTCTCAGATCAGATCAGCCCATCTCTTTGCTCTGAGCCCAATTGTTCCCCAGGGCTTTGTTCAGCGAGGATTAGATTTCTAACCAACAGGCCCTCCTGTTGGAGGCCTAAGGCAGAGACCATTCTAAAATCACATCTATTTCCACCAGAATCAGTGTTCTGATTCTTTCAAGTTCTCTTTCTATGGGCATGGTTGCAATATTCTTGTTACTACATCTGAGATTTGACATTCTTTCCCTTACTGATGCTTTGTACCTTTCAAATTTATTCACTCAACCGGTCCATACTGAGTCCTTTCCATGTGTTAGAACCAAATGTAGGCAGATTGTTCCATCCCTGGAGGGAAGTGAATGTTATTCATTTTGTATCCCATGCCTAGCTGAGCACCTGGCACATGAAAAAAGGCCCAGAAAGGTTTCCTTGTCAAAGGAGAAGTTTGCTTCACTAACAGCTTTGTGCAAAGTAGATTTCAGTGTCCTATCATAGGATCCCATCTGACCCTCAGCTATTAGGGTATGTGGAGAGGGTGGGACTCCAGAGTCATTACTGCCTGACCCAAATCCTAGCTCCTTCCCTTCTGACTATGTGACCTCAGGCTAACAAATGCACTCTTGAAAGCCTTAGTTGCCTTTGTAGAATGGGATTAGTAATACACACCTCACAAAATCATTAAAAGCACTAAAGGAAAAAATGCATGAAAATCATTTCAAAGATTACCTAGCACATCGTATTTAATAAATGTGACTATATCTGGTACAAATTTTATAATCACCAATTCTGGTGTGTAAGAAATATAACTTAATTTCCTATAACTCATTTTAATTTCTGATATGGGGCCCCTATTCTGCCCTATATGAAAAATAAAACTCAGTTAAATAGAAAATGTTCTCTTGGTCCCTCTCCTCTCTGAAGTTATCCCTTAGTTCCAGCCAGCGCCAGCTTAGTGGTTGTGAGAATGGGGGCTTACAGCCTCCTTCTCAGGATAGAACTCATCTCATCCAGTCCTCGACACAGGCAATGAGCAGTGCTATCTAGAATAGCTCTCTGGAGCTAATGATCCACTGAGATGTTGGCACACCATGGGCAGAGTCTACCCATGTCCTGTCTTACCAAAGCACATCCCCCTGTGCTGTCTGCAAGACCCTTTCAGGCCTCTGGCATACACTCTCACTTGGTGTCTGTGCCATAGGAACTTATCGGATGCCCTGCAGTACTGCTGAGCATCTGCAGAGATCTCCAAGGCCTTCCCCAGCCTAGGCACGCCTAGCAACTGGTCCTACTGTACAATAGTACCATGAGGACAACCGGAATTCCTCCATGAGATCAGCCACCTCCCTGAATCTCCCCTATGATGTCAGGCAAGAATTAACTCAGTTTGAGGTGGGGAGCGAGAAGAACAGGGCACAAACACAGAGTGGTAAGGGGCGGACAGGAGAGAGGAAGAGAGGTGGGAGGGAGTGAGGGGGAGAAGGGAGGGAAGGGAGAGGGGAAAGAAGGAGGAAGAGAGGGGAGGGAAGGAGGGGGAAGGGAGAGGAGAGACAGGAAAGGAAGAGAAAAGACAGGGTGCGGGGGGAGAGAGCACAGAGAGGAGATAAAGAGAGAAAGGCAGGAGAGGAAAAGAGGTCTTCCTTGCTTCTTCTCTACCGCTCCCCTCTCTCTTTTCCTGGTCAAAAGGTCTTTTTCTACTCAAGGAGAAACACTGGGAGGGGATGAGAGAGGGAGAATGTCAGGGAGAAACTCAATTAGGATGGTTCTGACTCATCACACTGACTTCCTCAATCCTTGTTTCACGCTTCTATTTTACATTTAGAAGCTAAGAATTGCTACATTTTCTGCAATTTACTTCTGACAGTTTCTCTGGGGTAAATGGTGGCTGGGAATGTTTAGGGCAAGGAAGAAAAAAAGAAGCTTAATCCAATCATTAACGTGTGACATCATTAAAACGAATGCACCATAAAAATGGGACTTGAGTGTAGATGTTGAAACCCTCTCCGATTTGGGTATCTCCTGGAAGAGCCCCCAGGGCAGCAGGTGCAGCCCCATGAGAGGTCGAGTCCCATGACTGTTAAGAAAGCCTGCCAGGCTCTAGGAGGAGAGAAGACCCCAGAGCTCCAGGGCACAGGGGATTCAGGATGAGAAGCCTAGCTCTGGCCCAGTCTCTTATCCAAGTGTGCCCATGGGTTTCAAATGGCTTTTATTTTCCCATTCTCTTCCAGACGGCTCACACCTGCCTCCCTTATCTTGTCAATACTGACATCTCTTTAGTAGCTTCTTGACTTGGGGAGCCAATCAGCCGACTGACTCTTGTGCTGTGTGCTAGCTCCCTCAATCACATATTCCAGGACTGTTGGCTGCTCTCTATTTTTCATCTACAGATGGCTTCATAAAAGCCATTCTCCTTATTCTGAGAAAAGTCCAAGTGGTAGCTGGATATTCATTTAAGATGCAAATCAGGTTATGCAGGTGGCATAAAATAACAGCAGGCTTTAAGAATCACGGATGAGGGGTGGAACTGACACAAACAGCGTGATGAAAGCACAACTTCTCCCGCCTGCTCTCCTAAGGATCAACGCCTTCGCAATGGGGCTGATTGCTCTTACATGTAGACAGTATAAATAAGATTCTAAACAGAATGCTCTCCCTGAATTTCTCTTCATGTTCATCCACATCTTAGACCAGAGGCCAGCAAACTCTTCCCCGTAAAGGGTCAAATACTAAGTATTTTTGGCTTTGCAGGCAATCCGGTCTCTGTTGGAACTACTCGATTCTGCAAATGCAGTGTGACAATACGTAATTGAATGAGCATGGCTGTGTGCCAATAAAACTTTATTTATAGACACCGAAATTTGAATTTCTGGAATGCTCACATATCGTGAAATATTATTTTTCTCTTGATTTTTTTTCTAACTGTTTGAAACCGTAAAAACTATTCTTATGCTCTCCAGTCATACAAAGCAGGCAGCGGACTGGGTTTGGCCCACAGGGTGTACTTTGTTACCCTCTGACTTAGATCATCATAATCTAATAGGATAAATCTCAATTCTAACAAACAATTCTGGTCCCAAGTAATACAGGAAACTTTACTAATCCATCTCTTTTTTGAGTATATGATACAGGAGGAGGGGGCTAGAGTTTACATATTTCTTTAGAAATAATGCAAAATTATAAGATTCCCATAAACTTCATAAAACAAACTACTTTCAAAGTCTATACTGGAAACTCATTCTTATTTATTCTTTGAAAGTGTGACAGTGTCCGTTATTGGCAGTATTTTATTGGCCTATGTTGAATAGGCATGTATTCAGTCAAAGAAATTGTATTTCTTTCTGTTTAGTCTATAGTCCAGAATTTTCATTTGTCCGTTCTAGCCTTACCACTACCACCTATTTTCAGTTTGAATTAGTGAGTTGTCCATATCCAGGAATTTTGTTCCAGAACAACTGTTACGGCACATGTTGCTCATGGTTGACAATGTACTTGACCCCTCACTGGACACCTCCATGCTATGATTTCAGAGGCATTGCTCAAGAACCTATACTCTTCCCAATAGCCTTCCCACAAATATAAAATTTTTCAAAAAAGCACTTCCCTGCTCCACACTCAGATTTCCTCCATGAATGATGAGTTTTGATTTGAGGAATTGGGAAAGACAAAAAGAATAAAATTTGAAGGGTGCTATATTTGTACTGGGGGAGGCAGGGGGTAGGAATACAGAGATAAAGCAGGAAATTACAGAACATCCCTTAAGTTTGGGGAGCCCAGGACAAGGAGGCTTGTGCCTCATTTCCTGAAGTATAGCCCAGGGAGCCTATTGGCTTTGCAAGAAGTCCTCTTGTCCAGTTTGGTCTCCAAAAGTGCTGGGGCAAGAATCCTGAGCTCAGCCTCACAAAGCATATGGCCAGACAACATCTCAAAATTTCTCACTGGTGTCTGTCAATCCCACCCCCACCAGGCCCAAAAATGGCTCATAAGAGGTCAGCCCAGACCTCAGAGATGTGTGAAGACAGAGGCCAAAGAACAAAATACAGCAAAGACAAGGTAGTCCCATGCAGATGGAGGATAATTATGGACCACATGGCCCTGCCCCCACTGATGGTTAGCTCACCCTCTGAGGAAAAGAAAGCTGGTGGGAAGGGGAGTTTTCCAAATAACTATTTACCTAAAATCCAGAAGAGAATAAATTCACCTTAAATTGACATGATTAGATATTTTCTGCAATTAGGAGAAATACCGGCTCAAAAATCTAAATTAAAAGTAGAAATAATACAGCAGTAGGTAACGGTAGTAGTAGTAGTACAGTGGTAATAATAACAGTGATAACAGTAATATACAGTAGTAGCAGTTATAGTCATGGTAACAGCAGTAGTAACATAGTGGTAGCAGCAGTAATAACAGTAGTAGGCAGTGGTGGTGGTACTAAACAGTGGCTAACATTTGAGTGCTTTCTATTTGCCAAGACTTGTTTTAAGTATTTTACTTAAAAGTGCTCATTTAATCCTTACAACAATCCTACGAGATAGGTATTTATCCCCATTTTACAGATGAAAAAAACTGAGACACAAGAAAAAGATAAAAACTTGAACAAAGAAAGACTCGATGAATATTTGTTCAGTGGATGAATGGGTTCACTTAGGAACTCTATTATAAACAGGAAGTGGTTCCCACATAAAATCAGAAGGATGTGGGTATCCCAAAATCATGGACAAAGCTCTGGATTTAGAAACCAAAGTTAGGGGAGGAACCTTTAAAAAAAATCAATCAGGGCTTCCCTGGTGGCACAGTGGTTAAGAATCCACCTGCCAATGCAGGGGACACGGGTTCTATCCCTGGTCCGGGAAGATCCCACATGCCATGGAGCAACTAAGCCCGTGTGCCACAACTACTGAGCCCGCGCGCCACAACTACTGAAGCCTGCATGCCTAGAGCCCGTGCTCCGTGACAAGAGAAGGCACCACATCGAGAAGCCCACGCACCACAACAAAGAGAAGCCCCCACTCGCCGCAACTAGAGAAAGCCCGCGTGCAGCCATGGAGACCCAACACAGCCAATAAATAAATAAATAAATAAATAAATAAATTTATTTAAAAAAAAATCAATCAGTAAGAGAACAGAGATAATGACAGGTAACCAATACAGGCTAACTTGTTATCAACTCACCTTTTCTCTCTTTTTTTTTTTTTTTTTTGTGCGTTTCTCTGAATAAATCCACTTCTTTTTTTTTTTTTTTTTTTTAAGTTATTTATTTATTTTTGGCTGTGTTGGGTCTTCGTTTCTGTGCGAGGGCTTTCTCTAGTTGCGGCAAGCGGGGGCCACTCTTCATCGCGGTGCGCGGGCCTCTCACTGTCGCGGCCCCTCTTGTTGCGGAGCACAGGCTCCAGACGCGCAGGCTCAGTAGGTGTCGCTCACGGGCCCAGTTGCTCCGCGGCATGTGGGATCCTCCCAGACCAGGGCTCAAACCCGTGTCCCCTGCATTGGCAGGCGGACTCTCAACCACTGCGCCACCAGGGAAGCCCCCTTTTCTCTCTTATAATTTCCTCTATCCCTTCACACCAGTTCCCAACGGATTCCTTTATTCTTCCTCCGAAATAATGTTATTAGTGGTATCAACTTCCAAAATGAAGTTTCTAGAGCGAGTTTTTCCTGCTGTTCTGCAAGCAGCGGGCAAGGCTGCGGAGGGAAGGAACTGGCAGGAAGGACGTATCTTTAAGCCCAGAGGGGCCAGTGATCGAAAGATGACTGGAGCCCACAGCTACTCCTGATGCAGACACTGCCCCCGCTCTCAGCCATGGCCTCATCTCTTTAGTGATTTAATACCCTGTCATGTGATTGCCTTCTCTCCATGCAAAAGTCCTTAGTGATATATTTATACTTTAAACTTAAAGTGATTTTAAGTCTTTTAAAAATGGTGGTTTCCTACCCAGCCACAGGGAAGGTTTGTAGTCCCAATTAGGAAACGAACTGAAGGGATTCTTGGGCGTGTGTGCAACCTGGCCTCCCTTTCCGAGAGCAGACAACGCGGACCCTGGCTGATCATGCCACCTAGCGGCACACTCGTTCTCCCGCGAGCCTCCTTCAAGCTGAAATGAGGGTGCCCAGCCATCAGTTAAATTATCCCACCTCACAGCCTATGAATTTCAATAAATCTACCATCTGTTCACCTTCTGTGTGGGAGTTCAATCATCTTCTTGGCAGGGGTATTATTCTACAGCAAGTACCTCGGTCTTTATCACCCCTCATTGAGCTGCAGCAGCATCTCTGTAAATCCGACAGGTTTTCAACCACTGTTTTGTAGATAGGACGGTCTCTAGGGTCAGAGCACAGAAGAATATCTTAACTGGGAGGGGGACCCACGACGTAATGAAGTGAGCAGGTTTTCCTTTGAGCCGTGGAGCAGGACCACAGAGCCTTCATTTCGGGCTCGTTGAAGGGTCACGACTAGAAAGAGGGAAAAGCCACACTGGAGAGGGGAGCCTCAAGCCGAGAGGTGCTGTCAGGAGACGCGGGAGCCACCTCCAGCTCTGCCACCAGCCCGCTGCGTGACTGCGCGCGGTCAACGCTACTCTCTGGGCCTCAGTCTCCTCTTCTGTAAAATGAGGAGGAATGGGTGACCCCTGAGGTGTCCTTTAGCTCTGAAACTGTAAGATCCTTGCGAGTGGAGAATTGGAGCGGGCCGAGCAGCCCCCTCCTGCAGGCACCACCCACTTGCTGAGCTCCACTGAGTTGCGAAGTAAAATCATAGCTAGAGAAAGAAAACGTCGCGACTACCAAGGTGATCTGAATGCTTTTTTTTTTTTTTTTTTTTTTTTAGATACAACTGACATACAGCTTCCTATTAGTATCAGGTGAATGCTTTTTAAATTTGGATTATTATTAATGATATTTTCTTGCACAAAATAGGCATATCTCATTTCACTGTGCTTTGCTTTACTGCACTTCGCAAAAGCTGCAGTTTTTACAGATTGAAGGTTTGTGGAAACTCTGTGTCAGGCAAGACTGTCAGCACGGTTTGTCCAAAAGCATTTGTTCACTTCGTGTCTCTGTGTCACATTTTGGCGATTCCCACAATATTTCAAACTTTTTCTTTAGTATTATATTTGTTATGGTGATTGGTGATCAGTGATCTTTGATGTTACTATTGTAAAAAGATTATGACTCACTTAAGTCTCAAATAATGATTAGCCTTTTTAGTAATAAAGTAATTTTTAATTAAGGTATATACATTGTGTTTTTAGACATAATGCTGTTGTACACTTAATAGATTACAGTAGAGTGTAAGCAAACTTTTATATGCACGGGGAAATGAAAAACTTCTTGTGGCTCACCTTATCACAATATTGGCTTTATTGCGGTGGTCTAGAACCGAGCCCGCAATATCTCCGAGGTATGCCTGTATATGAAAGAGGAAACAAAGGCTTAGGGAGGCTAATTTGTTCAAGATTACCCCTAGAAAATGGGATGCTGGGATTTAACTCATGCCGTTTGGTTCCAAAGTGCAAGCTCTTAAGTACAGTGCTAAATTGGAAGGCTTCATGGAAAAGCAGAATTTTAGGACAAGGTGTAGATCCAAAGAAAGGACGGAAGCGTTTCAGAGGAGAGCGTATATGTATATCTCATAAATGTCCAGCGTTACCTTTATACTGGTCCAGTTCTGATGACTTGCCATCTAATCACATATCCAAACAAGCTGACTGTAGCCCTAAGGTCTTCAAGCCCTGTTCATTTCCTAAGAACACTAAATTCCTAGCACCCTTTCAGTTAGAGTGAGAACAAGGGATTGGATTCCGGCCAACGCAATGTGGGCAGAAATCCTGTACACTATCTGAGAGTGGCCATAAAACCCTGTGCGTTTCACACTCTTTCCCTCCCATTCAGGCAGCTGGAAGTGAAGGACTCCAATATAGCAGCACCACATGATGAGAAAGCCTCCATTCCTGCGTCGTCACTTTGAGGGAAGCCTTATGAAGGTTGCCCCACCTGCACTGGGCTGTGGTAAAGTGAGAAACAAATCTTTATTTGGTATCCTATTGATATTTGGGAGGCACTTGTTACAGTTTTCTAAATTTTGATTATTATTAATGATAGTTTCTTGTAGAAAAGTAGTCAGCAGACCACTAGTCGGTAGACTGGCCAATAGTAATGGCACTTTATTTTTTGCCTGCCCAGGATGCAACACCGTTTCTTCTTTCTTCTGAATCCAGTCCCAATTCCCCTCCTCTAGTACCTAGATTTTTCCTGAACTTCAGTCCACAGGGTTCAGAAAGGGACACCAGCACCTCTCCCCAGCTCTAAGGCCTGGCAGCATATTCCAGTCCCTACATCAGCCAAATAAGAGGCAATCTTGGGACTGTTTGTGAAATTTACTGTGAAAGAGAAACTTTTTCTATCCGGAAGGCTAAGCTGGATAATATAAGCCTGGAGGTGCTGGGAGGTCCCTGTAGAAGAGAGCTTGCCCTAGAACAAAGTTAGCATGTGGGGCAACACACTATGAGAGGGGCAGAGAGTAAGGAGAAAGGGGATTAGAGAGGGGGAGGAGGCAAAAGGGGGGTGGGGGGCAAAAGGGAACAGAGCGGGGAGAAGAAAGGAAGGGGTGTGAGGTATGAAGGACAGGGGGATGGCGAGTAGGAGCAGAGGGGGAGGGCTTGGGAGGTACACAGACTGTGGGATCAGAGGGAGAAATTGGCGGGCAGAGGGGGGAGGGGAGCAGGGGGGAGATTTGGGGGGAGGGTGGGGAAGAAAAAAGTCCAAGGGAAAGACAGAGGAGGAAGAGAGAAAGAGAGAAAGAGGAGAGGATTAATGGTTGGGGGATGGGAGCTAAGGAGAAGGAGCAGAAATGCAGAAGGAAAGAGAAAGGGGGAGAGGGAGGGAGGAATGGAAAGAGGGAAGGAAGAGAGATCCTTATTGGGGTCCAGGCTGGGCCCTGGGTCCAGCCATACCTAGTCAGCCTCATCCTTGGACTTCTCTGTTTATGAGTCAAATTTTCTTCTGCATTTTATCCATTTTAATTGGAGTCCTGCCACATTCTAGAGGGATTATTTTTTATATTCTCCAGAACAACCTTAAAAATAGATGAAGGCAACCTGTAAGTATCAAAACATGGACACATCGTTATGTAAGAGAATCGACAAAAACTATCTTCTACCAAAATAAGAATTTTCAATATTCAATGTATCTCTATCAATTTATCCTTTTCGTCTTTCCCAGATAAGTTCTTCAGTCCTCTCCTAGCCTCACATTCTATTACATTATCTGATTGGATTCTTTTCTCTCTCTCTCCCTTCTTGTTCCCTATTCTAATAAGTTGTTCTGTGTTTACCACCTTTTCCTGATGCAACTTGCATTGTTTCCATCTTTTACATAATCATTTAGAATTCTGTAAGGGTCCCGGGTGTCAGCCCCTTCAATCCCACGTTTACCCTCAGCACTGTAATGGTTGCTACTAAGGCCCACGAACTTGATCCCACAGGCTGCCGGCTCTAGGTGCTGCAGCTCAAATCACCCAACATGAGTCAACAGTGAGCCGAGATTCATTATTCTGAATGTCCCTAACGTCACAATCTCAAGAGCAGAAATTTGAAATGCTCAAATTCACCAGGGCAAAAAAAAACACGGTGAAAATGTGCTTGCCACAAAGAACAAATGCAAGAGAGACAGACACAGAGACAGAGAAAGAGATTCTGTGTGTGTCCACAGGGGCACATAGCCTAGAAGGAAAGGGTAGAAGATAAATTCCAAGGGTCTAGTTCGCAAATGCTCATCAGGGAATAAAACACTCTGGCATTCTCTAGAGACTGAAAAAGAAAGGCATGACGTGTGGAATTTTAAAAGGCAAAGAAGGAACACATGTTAGCCAAAGCCAAGGGAGCCATTTTACAAACTGGGGGCAAACATCACCTGCTCTCTCAGTGACAGCACCTGAAGGACAGTGGCCAGCAGGGAGCCCTGCACACCAGGGACTTACTTATCTTCCCAGCATATTTCATAGTCATTCAAGAAAGTTCAAGCAAAATGATATATGTGACATTTGGGCACGGGTCTTTTTCAAAGAGAAAAATCAACCCAGCCAAGCTAATTGTCCTCATGCATCAGCCACCCTCGACCGCCGCACCGCCAGGCTTCCACCATCCACGCACAGAACCGCAGCCAGGAGACTGTTCAGTACAATCCCAGAGGATACTCTTAGGACTAGTTTACTAACATACGCAATTCCTGTCAACAGTGGCCTCAGTTTTTCACGTAGCAATGAATTTCAAGGCTCTGTAAAATTCTGGATCCAGATAAAAGGACACTGTAGACAAAGAGCTCAGTTTTTTTCTAAAAAGAAATGTAAATTGTATTTCCTACAATTAAGTTTTGTTTGTTTGTTATTGGTTTTGCAGGGTGGGGAAGAAGTTATCATGATGAAAACACTCTTGATTCAATTTAAAACCACCCCACTCCTTCCTTTATCTGGACCTCCACGCTCAGGAGCTCCAGGGACAAAGGGAGCCCCTCCACTTTGGACAGGGCAGTGAACCTGACTCCTCATCCCTCTTACTAACCTGCGAAATGAGATGAGAAACTTGAAAGGAAACCCAAAGCACCTTCTCTCTCATTCCCCGGTGCCTGCTCGGCATCCACAGCTCCAAGACCTGCCCTCACCCCCCCTTCTATCCAGGGCAGCAACCCAACCCAAACTGCTCACAGCCGCGGCCCCCCAACCCCAACTACCCTCCACACTTCCACCAAAGGTACCCACCCAGTCCTGTAACAACTGAAACTAAAGGTGGGAGGAGGAGAGGGAAGCTTGCCCGGGCTCCTCCTAGCCCAAGGTAGAGCAATATCCTACCTCTTCCCCATCTTTCTCCACTTGTCAAAGGTTACAGTCATTCCCCAATGGCTATCCTGAGTTATATGACCCTGGGGGCTGCAAACCCCTGTTTCTCTGCAGGGACTACCAGAACCTCTCCCTGGACCTCCTAGTGTGAATATGATTCTATGCCTTGTACCAACACCAGCAAAAACTCAAATGTGAAAGTAGATTATAAGATGTGGCATTATAGAGAGAGCTATCAGCTTTATCCCCATCGTTGTAGCTTTTTAGGAAAAAATAGGCAGAAATAAGATCTGTCTTTCTATTAAGACAACATAAAACATGGATTCCATTTTTTTATTTCCAAATATCTTGCTTTGCCAAGCCTCGAATGACCATTTATAAAGATTAACCTGGCTATATGTGCAAGGATTCATCCATCCACAGATGTGAATGCCAGGTTGAATCTACCTTCAGTGACCCCTGAAAGACCAGAAAAGAACTTTTGGCCACTTCCTTGCAACCTCAATCATAACAGTGACATTAGTAATGGTCATCACTATCTGCCACACATGTTACATAAATAAATTTAATTATCACAAAAATGCTCTGTGGGAGGTACTCTTATCTTCCCCCATTTTATAGATAAAGAAACTGAGGCAAAGATTAAGTTACTCACCGAAAGTCACACAACCAGCTGAGTCAAGATTTGAATTCAGATCTCTGGTTCAAGAGCCCAAGATCTAAAGCATTCTACTCCGCTACCTCCCTGTGCCCATTTAAAATAAGGTACTTTGTTACACAATATTAGACAGATAACTCATTGCTAGCGCTACTGCCTGAAACAACAGGACCTAAGAAGAAAAGAAAGCTGGGTGTGACTCAACCAAAGAAATCAGTAGATATTATTTTGCTCAAATCTTTCATGGGAGAAATCATTCCATTATGTTTATGGCCTTATGTCAAAAGAGGACAGTTTGACTTTATTTCCTGGAGTCCTCTGGTTTTTAGTGGGTCCCATGTGAGAAATCTACTGGAGCCTTTTCAATGTTGCACAAAGCTGCCAATCACATTTATTGACTTTCTGTCCCTACCAGCAGTGGGAAGAGTGGCATCATCCCTCAATCCACATAACAGATCTTGACAATGAATGAGCAAATCTTTTTGCACTCCAGAAAAGCAAATATTTTCTGGGGAAAAAAAGAACCAACTTCTTAGGCATAATGAACCCACATATTAATGTCATTCTGCTACTCTTGCTAATTCTGGAAACAGGAAAGTAGTCACGCCATGTCGCTCTCAAATTTTAAAACCATGCACATCATCAAAAACAAATGACTTTTCAACTTTGTCCTTTGATTGATTGTGCTTTTCTGCAAGCAGCTACTTAGACACCAACTGATGGAGAAGAGAAGCTGTTTAATATCACTTTAAACTTATGTTTTGGTTTTTGTTGCAGGTATCTAGTTATCATCGAAGCAACAGAGCCCTTTAGTAATTACAAAATGCACTTCATTAACTAGTTGAAAATCTATGTCTAACTAAGTAAGGAAAGCAATAATAAATTGACTTTGGATCGCTAAGAATCCTTAATATTAATGTAGGGAGGTGGTAAAGGTCTCTTTTAATGTTTTTACAAGACTGTTGTTGACAAACGAATCGCCAGGTAGTGCCTCAAGCCCAGATAACTAGTTTTGCTTATACATTTCCTTCTAATGAGGAATGAAATCTGCCCTCTGTCACTGAAAAAGAGCCTATAAAACTCAATTCTAAGAAAAGGTAGGTGCAGAAATAGAAAAACACCTGATGGATCAATAGTTGTAGAAGATAAAAAAGTTGTACAAAAATTCAGAGGATGCTTTCAAGATTTGGAAAAATATTGATACTGAAATTAAGTACAAATGACTTGATAAGTGCAGTCCTGCACTGTTTTGCTTACCCCATGCAAATTCTATTTCTGTATTTCAGAGGACAGAATATGACACAATGTCTGCTATGTGAAGGTGATTTAACTAGACTTGTATTTTTAAAAGGACCACTTTGGCTGCCATGTAGAGAACCAACTGGAGGGACGCAATACCAGAGTTCAGAACAGTTTACAACAAAAACAGTTCAGAAGCTGTTGCAATAATTCAACATGTTAGCATCTGGAAGGATGAAGATGGAAATAAAGGGAAGTAGACAGATCTGGAAAAGGTACTTAGGCAGGGGTATGGTCAGGTATTAGAGATGGGTTGGATGTGGAGATGAGAAGAGGAACTAGTTAAGGTTTCTGACTCAATGGGTGGTAGTGATGTGTACTGAAAGAGGGAACACTAGTAGAGTGAAGAGTTTGTGATATGATAAACATATTTTGGACCTGTTGAATTTGAGGTACCTGCAAGACATCCAAGTAGACATGAGACAAAATTGATTGGATATGCATGGTAATCTCTAAGCCCAGGCAACAATCTACTATCTATCAGACACCGGACTAGATGCTGGGGATGGAGCAGGGAAAAAGTTAGACATCACCCCTGCCCTGTGGAACTTGGAGTCTTGGTGGAGAGAAGGGCTGTAAACAAGCAATCACTTAAGTGAATAAATGGAAGCCATGAAAGGAAGTAGTTCAACACAGGCAAGGGCCAATCATATCAAATGATGCTAAGAGATGGAAAAGGACACTGACAGAGCTCTCTATTGGATTTCATAACATGAAGGTCACAGTAATCTTGACAAGAGCTATTTCAGTAGAATTCCAAAGATGGAAGCCAGAATCAAGTGAGTTGAAAAGAAAACTGCAAAGTAAGGAAACAGAGACAGTGACTATAGAACATTTGTTCAAAAAGTTTCTCTGAGAAGGGGAGTAGCAAAATGTAGTGACTAGAAAGGGACACTGGTTAAGGAAGAGTTATTTAAGATGGATGATTGTAAAGCCATGCGTGTATGTTAGGCAATAGTCCAGCAGAAAAGGAGAAAGTGATACACTGCATGAGCCAAGTCAAGAAAACCAGAAAAAATATTAAAAGCACAAGAGTTATTCTTTGGGGAGGTTGTGATAGAAGGGCGCACTGGTGGGTGGGGGGACTTCCAAGGTACAAATAATGTTCTGTTTCCTGATTTAGGTACTAGTTAAATAAGTGTGTACATTTTGTGAAAATGTTTCAAGAGGTAAGCTTATGTGTGCTCTTTCCTGTGTGTATGTCAGTAAAAGGTTTTTGTAAGTGGAAGTATTGGAAAGGAGAAAACAAAAACCATCGTTTTTTTGCAAGTGATATGATTGTCTGTATAGAAAACCCTGACAAATTTATAAACTATTATAAATAAAAAGTAATTTTAGCAAAGCGGCTGCATATGAGAATATACAAGTCAACTGTACCACAACAAAAAAAATAGAAGAAATAATTTTTTAAGTACAACATTTACAATAGAAACAAAAACTATAAAATACCTACTAAGAAACTGACAAGATATACATTCAACCTGGATACGGAAACTTGTGACATTTTACTGAAAGATATTCAGGAAAAAACAAACAGAGCACTACATTTGTTGATGAATAGGAAGATTTGATTTTGTAATGATGTCAGTTCTCCCCCAAACTGATCTAGACACTCGATGAAGCTCCAGTCAAAACCCCAACAGGATTTTGTGGAACTTTATAAACTGATTCTAAAATGCAGATGAAATAGTAAAGGGCCAAAAAGAGCCAATACACTTCCAGCAAAGAAAGGAAGGGAGGACTTGCCCCACCATGTGTTGGGACTTATTATAAAGCTAGGTAACTACCTGTAAAGTAGCTAGGACAGTGTGAGAGCAGCATAGAGCTGATCTGAACAGATCATCCCACATATGGAACTCTGTTATATAACTGAGGGGCCCATATAATTTATTATCCAAACTGGAACACTGTACGGGGAACGACTGATTCATAATTATGTCAGGCCAACAAACATAAACCATTACTGAACTGGACAAGTGAGGGCGCAGACTCAGTACGTCTATGACACAGTTGGAAGAGAACAAGTAGAAACAGCCTTTCATGGGAACAAAGACACTTCATCTGCAGATACAAGTGGGAAATGGAGAATGGATCAAGATATAAGAGGGTTGTTAGATTTGACGATGGGTATTTGGCCTGCCTTTTACTTTTATTTCCTCAATAAATTCTGAGGCAAGGTCATCAGTTGAAGGTAAATGGGAAAGGAGCCTCAGAGTTGGGAGTGAGAGAAGACAGTCTAAGTGTTCCAGAGAGTAGAACAAATATACTAAGTAGGTGGAGTAGGATTGCCAAGCAGTGTCGAGGGTTAATTTTAGATTTATGCCACATGTTTATAAATAAAAGAGCACAACAGTGCATTTTCCTCCTGCAACGTGTAGCTGCTTAACTAACAAAAATGACAAATTGTGTAATCTAAACTAGGTAAAAGAAAAATATGTATATATAAAAAGGGGGATGGTAGACAATGGAAATGCAGTCGGGCAATGGATTAGAAGTCTGCCGGGTGATAGGACTAAAGAAGGTGAGCTGGGAGGATGGGATGGGTGTCAGAGAGCAGGTTCCTTAAAACCAAGGTGTTTTAAGTGATACTGCCATTTCTTGGTGATAATAATGGTCAAGGAACCATGGGAATGGGGGATCTGGAAATACTATTATTTGAGTCACAAAATCATGGATCATAAAATGTTAGTACTGAGGTCCAGAGAGGTGAAGTGACCTGCCAAAGGCGGTAAGGGAGAACACATACTGAACTCTCATTATTTACCATGAGCCCAGTGGCAAAGGTATGACAAGCGTCCCTGGCACATTAATCAAAGGGAATCTTTACTTCTTGGCAGTTGCAATCTCTCTACCACTCATTTTATTAACTTGGAGGTCAAGTAGGAGAGGCAAGAAAAGGCACACTTTTATTTTTATTTTTACATCATTATGGGAGCCAACTAGGAAAATGATTAATAATAAAGTTACTAAGTATTTGCTATGTGTCAACACTGGTAGCTATTCTGGTGGTGGTCTGAGGTGGTGCGTGGCTGACCTCCTCCTTACAGGCCTTCCTTATCGGTCCTATGGGCCTGTTGGGAAAAATGGACTCACACAAAGAAACCGAAGTAATAGCAGGAGATGGTCGGGGAGAGGGGCCCAAGTCTGCAGGGATGGTCTGGGGGTTGCGAGCCAGCACTCTCATCATCCTAAGTAAGCATTATAAAGTAAGTGTGCTTGCTAGATACACACAGCTTCTAGAGAAATCCTCTACAGCTCCTGGACTGCAGTCCAAGCCCCTCCCATTCAGCAGCTCTGCATCTCCCACGGCAGGCTGGCTAAAATCTCTCTAATGTCCTCTTGGGCTGTTCCTAGCCCACATCATCAGAAGAGGGAGAGTTTCAGTTCATTTTTGGATTCTGCACTAATAATGAAGGGAGTAAGTGGGGCAGGGGGCCAAAACAAAAAAGAATCAAAAATCCATATTACTTCAAAACCCAGGTTTCACTGTGAATCTGGTTGAAATGCTTTCCTTTTCTTCTTTCTCAAATCCGCAATCCTTAGGCTTTGGCAAGCCAGTGTAAAAGATGCGAGTCTGTCTCCAGTGTGACCGTGAAGCACTGAGATTGATTTCATGGCCAGGTGCTCCTGAGAATCAGACCCATTATGCTTTAGTCACATGCCTGCATTCGGGAATCATGCAAATTAGAGCTGCCCACGGAGCTTCCTTTCCTGCACGTGATAGCTCTCTTTAAGATGAGATTTCTGGATAAACTCTGGTGTTTCCACAGATGGCCATTTACATAACTGAGCAAAGAAGAGCCAAGTAATAACTGCCTTCGGCTTGTGGCTTTCTAGGAGAAATGGTCAACACTTCTTTTATTATTATACTGAGGATATTTTAAAGATTATATAATTTCCTTCATTTTCAGTGTAACAATAATCACTGACTTCCTTCTTTTGAAGACAAAAAGAGGAAAATGGGAACTAAATCTCGTTCCCTTTTAAAATTATTTGCTGCTACAACAATAATGCTCTTAATCAAGCTATTCAATTTTCCTTGATCCCCTAGAGAAGGGTGCATAGAATTAAGAGGTGTTCACACCCTCCAGGGCCTTTCTCAGGCCTGATATATTTATGATGTGTGCCTATGTGCCTAGAAGGTTCTACTCTTACCACTCTTCCAGGTCAGAAACACCTGGGGATCAGGGCTCTTCTAATCAGTTTCCTATAGCCTAGTCACCTTCTAGATATTTCCACTATGTTTCTACCCAACTAAAAGCCTCAATTCTCCTTCTGAGTGCTCCTTTGAGAGTAACTCTTCCCACTTAAACTATGAAGACCAAGGAATTCATCCTTGAACAAATCATGTGACCATGAGTCCACAGAGCTTCCTAGGGAACACACAGGGCAAGCAAGCAAATCTGAGGAAGCCCAAGAACTCCATGCCCAGGGGACATGTCCCCGGCCTGGTTCTGGGCATCCAACGCTCTTCAGCAGGGGCTGAGCAAGGAGAAACGGGACTGAGTTTTAAGTTGTAAATACCTGGGAAAATTTTATACCGGCCCGGGCTGTATCAAAGACTCAATGAATCAGAATTTGGGGGAGTTAAGTCTCAGGAACATACATTTTGTAAAGCTTCAAAAGAGATTCATGTACACAGGTAAGGTTGCCAATCTTTGCCCTGCCTTCTTAGTACCAGAAAGTGGGGCCCTCAGACTTCACAAAAGATCAGTGTTCCTGCCTCCCTCCTTGACTTCAGACCTAAACGTGGGAGTGTCTGTGTGACAACCTTCCCTCCTTGAGGTGCAGGTGAGGATGCCAACAAGATATCAAACATCACATGCCGTTCAGATGAAGGACAGTCCTACGCCCCACTCACATGGGGCTCCATTTGCTTTCTGGTTGAGAAAAATACCCAAAGGCTAGCTCCTGAAGAAAATCTATTGTTTTTACCCCCAGTTAATAAACTTTTGATTGGCACAGTTTTGAGACAATGCATTAGGAATGGCAGAGAAGTTTGCTGAATGGAAGAAAGCCGGGGGGGGGGGGTCTAATGACCCGCCACCCTGCAAAGCCAAGATGAAAAGAAGGCTCACTTCAGCTCTGTTTGAATAGGAGATAGGTGAGCTCTGAAAGTAAATTACCTGGTTCCTCCAGCTGTAGCAAAGGCACAAGATATATCTGTTCCTAAGCAACAGACAGAAGCCTTTATTTCCCATCATTGCTCAGGCTGGAAAAACTCCCATTCCCTGTTTCCCTTACATCACATCCCCTACTTCCTACTTACCTGCAGAACAGAAGCTTGAAATGGTGCCCTGCCCCTTCCCTGATGCTATCTCGTACACAGGCAAAATTCTCAGAAAGACCCAGCCCTGTTCTTTTTGGGTATGAGGAAAGGAACACAATCTAGAACGCCATCTGTCATCCTGAAATAGCCAACAGTGGCACTATTTTTACCCAGCAATTATCAAACAAATGGAGTCATTTGAAAGAGTCACAGCTGTTCCCCTGTGTTATCTCAGTACAAATATGACACAGTGCATGCTGATTTTGTTTCTGCTTTGTGTCTCATGTACACCAAGCAAGTGATAATTTCTCAACCTCCCAGCAGAACACAAGTCAAAGTGTGTACTCCAAAACTGAGTCATCCGGGCAAATTAAAAATCCCTCGTTATCTTGATTATGTGGGTCAGGGTTTCACTAAATGTGATTCTCATTTAGAAAATGAATGCAACGAACTCCCTATTTCAGAGTGAGTGCTAGGAAGTTTTTTAATCTCACAGAAACATCAAGTTTTCTCCCGGTTAAATGTGACCTAAAAGAATGTACTTTTGAAACGTGTGTCAGTCCTTTTAACAAAAAAGCAAAATCCTGCAAAATCAATTCTATTTCCCTATGATCAACCATCATCATAAAGTCAAAAAGGTGTCCTACTGAAATAAATATCTCTAGTAAACTGAACACACACACTCGTTCACACACGCATGTGTGCACACACGCACTCACACACCCAGGCAACTCTATCCAACATTTGTCGTGCTTTTTGTCCACCTGCATCCCAACCCTCTGCCTATGGATGGAGAATTCCCAGCCTAAGGAGCAGTGCTCACCTCCCACAATAACAGTGAACATGCCAAAGACTTGCTTTCCCAGCTTCCTTGCAACTGGGACAAAGACACATGATGTGGGCACCACCACTCAGACGAACCCACCCAAGAGTACAGAGCTCACTCAGAGCTGCCTCTGGGCACAGAGGTGCTACAAGGAACACAGAGTCACTGCAGCAGCAGGGCTGGTGTGGGCATGCAGTGTTTGGTACCAATGGCATCGGGGTGCAAGTTGCATCCTCCAATGCTGTGCAGTAAGAGGAGTGTCCACCAGACCAGCCCTGAGGGCTGACTCAGGTTCCGTCCCTGACTCCCCAGCCCACCCAGAGACCCTGTGAATCAGGCAACACACTTTCAAACAATTCATTTGCTGCTTAAATCAACCAGCACTGTTTGTTACCACCAAGAACCTTAAGTCAAAAAGTATTTTTTCAATGGTTTTAACCATGTGAATACCAATAATATGCTTGGAGTTGTTACCCTTCAAAATTGTCCAGCTCTTTCCCAATTCCTGAGTCTCTTTATTTTCTGTACACCTAATTCACAGACATTTCTCTAACTCCTGAGAATCCCGATTCCTCACTTTCAGCTAGGAATGTAACTGAAAGCAGGAAGACATAAGTCATAGGAAGAAGATACACTTTAATGCATAAAGTGATGATGCACTGGCAGACCTCATCATTTTTGAGCAGTGCCTCTTAAACTTGACTGTGCTTATGAACCTCTTGGGGACTGCGTTAAAATGCAGACACATTCAGTAGGCCTGAGATTCCACAGCCCTCCCAAGCTCCCAGTGAAGCCCATCCACAGCTGCTAGTCTACAACTGCACTGGGTATAGCAAGGCTATCAGAGATCCGGGCACTCTTCCTAAGTCCCCAAAATGAAACCGTCCCAGGCCCCCAAAAAAATTCAATGTGTTCTCTCTTCATTTTCTAGAGCTCATCTCCTTTACCTCTCTTTTTAATTTTATATCTAGAATAATTAGACTTAAAGTGGCAATACACTCCATCATTTGGCACGCAATTCACCCCAAATGAAAACTTCCCAGGTGCAAAGTGTTGTAATAAATGAAACACATTAGATCTTGCCTCACTGGTTCTCAAAATGTTGAATTCTATACAACTAGCCTATTTAATACAAAAGCCACTTAGGTTTTCTGTTTGGATCCTCCAGATTAAATGGTATTAGGGACCTCTACTGTTTTATAGTTTCTAAGATTCTCACTTGGGTGGCCTTTAATTTTTTTCAAATGTAAATTAAAAGTATAAACGCTTACCTTTGAAGCACAGTAACCCTGTAGTAACAGAGGTGTAGGGACACAAAGAAGAAATATTCTCTGTACCTCACCCTGATGTAAAAATATATTTTGTATGTATTGTCTCAGTTTCCCTCATGCACTTGATGGAGTTTTAAACAGCAATGTCTTTAAAAGCGGAAGGCCTGTTTCTTTTCAATATCAACCAAATTGTCTTGCAAAGTGTTGTGCATTTAGAGTTCATATCCACCATCCTCTATAGAGCTCAGATATCACTTCAGCAGCTTTTACCCCGAAAATTGGTCGTCATATTTTTCTCATCAAAAATCAATATCATTTCTGAAGGCAGGCCGTATTCTACTTTCTTGTAACACTGATAACTCCCCATTAAACATGTCCAAAATTTCACAATACATAAGAAAATTAAGAGGGGCCACAACCTTTTTTCACACACTGAGAAACAATGTAGTCAGCCAATAATTTCCTAGAGAACCACAGGGTAGCTAGGAACATCATCTTTTAACTCTCCTAATATGAAATTCTATCTTTTTTATATTATGATGGACAGCTGGGATTAAGACTCAAAAATAGGAAAAAAATAGGAAAAATTAGGGACATTTTATCACTTCTATTATGAATATTAATCCTTCCTGTGTTACAAGGGGATTCTCTGCTCCCTTTGCCCTCTTTGTAGAAGGCAGGCGTGCCAACCTTGGACCTGGCTGCAGACCTAGAAGTAGCCTCACCTCCCTGTGGACTCAGCTCCAGCCCAGCTCATCCGTAATCCTACCACTAGCCCCACGTGCCCACAATCCTAGGAACGGGTCTACTGACTGGACCCACTGCAGATGTGGAAGCAACCCCATGACCCAGCTCTAACCTCACTCAACCATGGTCTCAGAAGCAGTCCTGGACACCTGGGCACCCAGAAGGAGCCATGCTTGCCTGTGCCCCAGGGTGCTGGCCCACCAAGCCAGCCTCTTGACTGAGATTCAGCCCCACTCAACTGTGGTCCCAGAGGCAGCTCCCTCAGCCTGGGGATCCAGCAGGATACAGTTACCAGCTGAAACCAATCTGTAAAAACTGGAAGAGGTGACTGCTCCTTCAAATGCACAGACACCAAGGCAGCGCTACAAGGATCATGAAAAATCAGGCAAACATGATACCACTAAAGGAAACTAGTAAAGCTCTAGTAATTGACCCTAAAGAAATGGAGATCCATAAACTGCTTGATAAAGAATTCAAAATAATCATCTTAAAGCTCAATGAACTACAACAGAACACAGATAACTAAATGAAATCAGGAAAACAATATATGGATAAATGAGAAGTTCAACAAAGTAAAAGAAACTATAGAAGTTTAGAAGACAAACTGAAGGACATCCTGTGTTCATGGATTGGAAGAATTAAAATTGTTTAAATGTCCATCTTTCCCAAAGCAATCTACAGATTCAAGGCAATCTCTATAAATATACCAATGGCACTTTTTACAGAAATAGAAAAAGCAATCCTAAAACTCATTTGGACCACAAAAGACCCTGAATAGCCAAAACAGTCTTGAATAAGAAGAACAAACCTGGAGATATCACACTCTCTGATTTCAAAATATATTACAAAGCTACAGTAATCAAAACAGTATGGTACTGGCATAAAAACAAACACATAGGCCAATGGAACAGAATAGAGAGCCAGAAATGAACCCATGCGTATAATACTGTCAACTGATCTTCAACAAGGGTGCCAAGAATACACAATGGGGAAAAGACAGTCTCTTCAATAAATGGTACAGGGAAAACTGGATATCCACAAGCAAAAGAATGAAATTGGACCCTTATTTCACACCATATACAAAAAACAAACCAAAATGATTAAAGACTTAAACACAAAGCTTGAAACAATAAAACTCTTGGGAGAAAATATAGGGAAGAAGCTTCTAGACATTGGACTGGGCAAAGATTTCTTGGATATGGCACCAAAAGCACAAGCAACAAACTAAAACACTTTTGCACAGCAAAGGAAGCAATTAACAAAATGAAAAGGCAACCTAAGAAAAAGGAGAAAATACTGTAAACCACATATCAGATTAATATCCAAATATATAAGGAACTCATACAGCTCAATAGCAAAAAGCAAATAACCTGATTAAATATAGGCTAAGGGCCTAGATAGACATTATTCCAAAGAAGACATACAAATGGCCCAAAGGTATATGAAAAGGTGCTCAACACCACTAATCATCAGGAGAATACAAATCACCTCACACCTGCTAGGATGGCTAGGATCATTAAAAAAGGACAAGTATTGGTGAGGATGTGGAGAAAAGGGAACCCTTATACACTGTTGGTGGAATGTAAACTGGTGCAGCCACTATTGAACACAATATGGAGGTTCCTCAAAAACTTAAAATTACAATTGTCATTTTATCTACCAACCCCACTTCTGGGTATATATCCAAAGGAATTGAACTCTAGATCTCAAAGAGGTATCTGCATTCCCATGTTCACTGCAGCATTATTCACAATAAACAAGATACGGCAATAGACAAGATATGATGGAACAATGTCCATCAATGGATGAACGGATAAAGAAAATGTGGCATATACATATATACAATTGATTATTATTCAGACTTAAAAAAGAAAGAAATCCTGCCGTTTGCAACTACATAGATGGATCTGGAGAACATTATGCTAAGTGAAATAAGCCAGTCACAAAAAGACAGATACTACATGATCTCACTTACATGTGGAATCTAAAATAGTCAAACACAGAGAATGGATGGTGGTTGCCAAGGGCTGGGGGAGAGGGAAATGGGGAGATGTTGGTCACAGGGTACAAAGTTTTAGTTATGCAAAATAAATAAGTTCTGGAGATTTACTGTGCAACATAGGGCATATGATTAATAATACGGTACTGTGTACTTACAATTTTGCTAAGAGGGTAAAACTTATGTTAAGTGTTCTTACCACATAAGGAAAAATATCTACAGCTTTTTGTATGCAAAAAAAGAAAAAGAAAAAAAAGAAACAAATAACCCAAAATGCCCTCATATATATTAAAGAAATTGAATTTGTAGTTTAAAAACAAAAAAACCTCCAGGACTGGATAGCTTCACCAGGAAATTGTACTAAACATTAAAAGAAGAATATCAGTTTTGCACAAACACTTCAAGAAAATGGAAGATAAAGAAACATCTCCCAACCTATTTTATGAGGCCAGAATTACCTTGATAAAAAGACTGGGCAAAAACATTAAGACAACTTAGACCAGTATTTTTCATGAAGAACACAGACATAAAATTTCTCAAATTTTTACCCAAAGAAATCCAACAATACATTAAAAAAGGATAATACATAAGTCCAAGTGGTCTTTATCCCAGGAATGCAAGAATGGGTCAACATTCAAAATCAATGCAATTCAACATACTAACAGACTAAGGAAGAAAAATCATATGATCTCCTCAATAGATGCAGAAAAAGCAGTTGACAAACTTCCAAATCCATTCCTTTTTTTTTTTTAACATCTTTATTGGAGTATAATTGCTTTACAATGGTGTGTTAGTTTCTGCTGTATAACAAAGTGAATCAGCTATACATATACATACATCCCCATATCTCCTCCCTCTTGCGTCTCCCTCCCACCCTCCCTATCCCACCCCTCTAGGTGGACACAAAGCACAGAGCCGATCTCCCTTCCACATCCATTCTTGATCAAAGTGCTCAGCAAACTAAGAATAGAAGGCAATTGCCTCAACCTGACAAAGGGCAACTACAAAAAAATCTACAGGTAACACCAGACTTAATGATAAAAGACTAGATGTTTTCCCCCTAAGACTGGGAGCAATGCCTTTCTCTTCAACAGTATCACCTTTAGTTACATTGTTGCCTAAGTATTTCACATTTTTTATGCCCGTGTACATAGTATTGTTTCTTAATTGTAAATAGCACTGTGTTTTAAGTTAATTGCTAGAATAAAGAAAAAGATTGTGAAGTGTTTTTTTTTTTTGTATATTTTACCTTGCAACCTGTGAAACTGCTCGCCTCACTTAATAGTTCTAGTAACTTTAATGTAGATTACAATTGACAGCTCAGGGCATATAGATCTTCTAGGTATTGAGTACAGGGGTAACCCTCAAATGAAGATGAACTAGCAAAATTCTCACCAACCACATGAGGAAATGAATCACCATGAGAATAAAAACTGCAAATAAAGAGAGTTTTACTTCTTCCTTTTCAATCTGTATGTCTTGTCTTTTTCTCCCCATACTGCAATATACAATATAAAAAGAAAATCCAGGAGAACTTATTCATAGAAATTGACACACTGATTCTAAAATTTATATGGAAATACAAATGACTTCAATTACCCCAAACCTAAAGCGTTGAAAAAAAAAAAAAAAAAAGGAGAACAAAGTGGAAGGACTTACACTACCTTATCACAACACTTATTTTTCTTTTTGGTATAATACATAATATACAGCATACTGTATATAATATACAATAAGTATCTGGTGTAAAGACAGACATATAGACCAATGAAAGAGAACAGACACTCCAGAAATAATCCCACACATATATGGTCAATTCATTTCCAATAAAAGTGTCAAAGCAATTCAATGGGGAAAGGATAATCTTTTTCAACAAGTGGTGCTAAAACAATTAGATGTCCATGTGCAAAAAAAAAGAATGAACCTTGACCCTTTGTTAACAACTTGAACAAAAATATAAAATGGATCATTAGACCTAAATGTAATATCTAAAACTATAAAACATCTAGAAAAAAAAACATTGGAAAAATTACTTGAGGCTTTGGTTTAGGCAAAGATTTCTTAAGTAGAATACAGTAAGCACAAAACATAAAATTTGTTTAAAGGAAAATTAGATTTTATCAAAATTTAAAACTTGCTCTTCAAAATACACTGTTAGGAAAATGAAAAAGCAAGCGACAGACTACAAGAAAATATTTGTAAAACATATCTGACAATGAACTTGTGTTGATTCCATCTACCTGAAATTTTAGAAAAGGCAAAACTATAGAGATGGAAAACAAATCACAGTTGCCAGGGTCCCCAGAGGGGCACAAGCAAAATCTGGGGGTGAGGAAAATGTTCTATATTACGAATGTGATGGCGGTTACAAAATTGTCCACAGTTTTCAAAACTTACAGAGTGCTGCACCTAAAACTGGTGAGTTTTATTTCATGTAAATTGTATGTCAATAAAGCTATAAGAATATAGCAATAACGTATGATCGAATATCATTAAACAGAAAGTAAAAAGCACCTGTGATTCAGCCATCCAGACACCTCCATGGTTAAGACTTCTGTGTACTAAAATGTTTATATTTTTACCATAAAAATGATCGTTGTAAATTTTGCAACTTAACTTTGTCAATTGTTTTGTAACCCACCTCTTTTTTTTCACTCAACATATCCTGTGTCCACAAAGAAACAGGACAACCACATGACTTCCAGTGGCTTCAAAATTATCCATTGTATTCGTGCAAAATAACTCATTTGGTTTCTTTCCCAGTGTTTATTATTGTGAGCAGTGTTGTCAAGAATCCTGCTCTCTGATCACCATCTCCCTTATTTCTAGTTCACTCCTCTTAGAACTCCCAATCTCACCATCTGATTCTTCCACAACTGGCATTCCCTCAATCCCACTACCTTCTCAGAATCTCTCACCCTCTTCAAGATTTGCTGACTTCTTTCCCCAGCTCCCAACACCATGGTCGGTCACCACACATCTCACTGGACACTCCCTACACTCACTGCATCTTCCCACTGCATCAGACCCACTTAGCAAAACCACCCTCCATAAAATCCAACTCTGCCCCACAGATGAACGAGGCAGGAGGAAACCAGTGGGCGAGCTGAGTGGCCTCACACTGTACTCTGGGCCCCTCAGTGCTGTGCAGCCATCAGGCTGTATCCCTGGTCCCTTCTCTCCCAGCCCAGTGCCTCTCAAACTATCTGTTGTGAAGGACCAGATGTTCTTATTTCCAATCCATTATAGACCAACATTCTTGTAAAATACGATAAAAGCGTTACAGCAATGCCAACTGCTATAGCTGTTTCTAAATGCTGACTCTCACTTTCTGTGCTGGTGTCTTCAAAGGTGCACCTGTGCCCTGCAATCCCAGATGACCCTCCCACACCTTGTGGTCTCCTCAAACCACCAGCACGCCCACCCCTTCTTCTCTCTCAGTGATGACCTTGTTTCCTCCTTCTCAGGGAGGGAATGAAGACGATCAGAAGGGGCCAGGCTTCCCATACACTCTCTCTCTCCCTTTATTACAGATGAACTGTTTACAGATGAGCGATCCACGTTCCCATCTGAGGCCAAATCCTCCATTTATGCACTGGGCCGCACCCTTCTCATCCGCTCAAGAACACTCTTCTTTCTCTCGCATCCAAGATTCTTCCCTTTCCACTGGATCACTCTCATCCATCTAAACGCTGTTGTTTCTCCCATCTTAAAAAAAAATTAGCCTCCCTTTATCCCACTTCCCTGCTGCCTCTGGATTCCACTTTCCTTCGGTGCTGTTATACTTTCTCCAGTCTCTCTTCCCCTCTCCTCAACCTACGCCGATCAGGCTTGCCCCACCGCTCCATTCAACTGCTTTCTCAAGGTCAAAGACATCCACTAGGTAAAATCCAACAGTCAACTGTCAGCCTTTGAAGCAAACACGTGTGATGGTCCACATCTTGTTCCCAGGGCCCACCTGTGATCTCAGCCGCAGCTGTAGCAGAAAGTCCCATGCTCACTCACAGCCTTCCTCATCAAGCACCCACTTCACCTCTCTGCTTTTCTGCCTCAAGGCCTTCTCCCACAGCAGCCTGCAAAGCGTGGAAGCAGAGGGGAGTCAACACTCCCAGGAAAACCCTCAACCAATGGGGGACTGGATAAATGTCCCAGCTTCCCATCATTTGTACAGACAAGTCTGGGGGCACTCTGGCTCCTTCTCAGATGTCTCAGTGGAGCTGACCCTATAATCTAGAGCAGCAACCTCAATCACACACCCTTTAATGGCTTTCTTCCACAATCTCACCTCTCATTCCTGTTCCTTGGATCACCTCCAAATAAATACCTGTACCAAAGACCTTGTTCACAGACCCTGCTTTTAAAGGAACTGACACTAAGGCAAACCTTATCTAACTTACCAACCACATTTGACATGGTTGATCATTCTCTCTCCCTTGAACAGATTCTCACTTGGCTTCTAGGACATGAGCTCTCCTGTTTTTCCTCCCACCTCGCTGCTTGCTCCCTGTAAGACTCTGCTAGCCCTCCCTGACCCCTGAGTCCTTCGCCACTTCTCTCCCATGCCTTTGCTTACTCCTTGGGGGATGTGAGCCAGTATCATGGCTTTAAGTATCACCCAAATGCTGAAGACTCTCAAATTTCTATATTGAGACCAGATCCTTCCCTCGAACTGCAAACTCAGGCATCCAACTACCTACTCAATATCTTTACTAGGATGTTTAAAAGACGTCTCAGACTTGATGCTCCCAACACTAGACTCCTGATGCCCACTCCAGTGCCAACCCTCACCTGCCCAAACCTATTCCTTCCACTGCCTTCTCTCAAAGTTCATGGCAACTCCTTCCTTCCGGTGCTCAGGCCAAAATCCTTCCAATGACCCTTGATATCTCTCTCTCATACTCCATGCAATGAGTGAATTCTGTCAGTTCTATCCTCAGAAGAGTACCTATGTCATACTGGAGATGAGTGAGTTTGTGTGCGTCTCTCCAAATTCTGACTAGCTCTCACCGCTTCCACTGCTACTCTCCTGAATCAAGCTACCATCATTTGTGACCAACATTCTACCTAACTGGGGTCACCCTCTACCCACCTTTCATCAATTCTCAAAAAAGCAGCCAGAGTAATACTGTTAAAATGTATGTTAGATCACATTGCAGGTGTCATCAAAATCCTTCGCAGCTTCAAATCCCACACAAAGTAAAATGCAGTCTTCACACCAGGTCTCAGGACTACCCCACCTGACCCTGCAGCACCTCCCTCACCTCACCTCCTCTTGCTCCCCTTCTCTCACCCTGTTCCAGGTACACTGGCCTCCTTGCCATTCTCACCTACACCAGGCACATTCCTGGCTCTTCCTCTTCAAATCCTTTGAGGACTTTAGGGATAACATTTGAGTAGGAAGATATAAAATTCATCTGTTGATTTGATGTGTTAGTTATGAGTGTTTTTTTGCCAGCTGTGTCCTTTTTAGACTTCTTCAAACCACTCACATTTATTGCAAAAGGACTGGATCCCCTTTCATGGGATCTGCTGGATTCTGTTCCAAACACACTAAGAAGTATAAAAACCTTGCCTGGATGTTATAATTAATAAATAAATAACAACATAATTACCACTCTACTCTCATGGTAAACTATTTTGCAGAATAGTTTTGAATTTCTTAATAATCCTGCTATATACATCTGTAGTTCCATCCAAAATTATAGTTTAATTAATCTACCAATGGGCATAAGATAGGCTTGTTCCTTTAACTATACTTAGGAAACGAACTTGGATTCAGATAGCGCTGAACAGAGTCTGGCAGTGCACACATTCCCTCTACCTACGTCACCTCTGAGCTTCAAGGACTTCGTCTGTGATCTGTAATTAATGAAGTATAAAAAGAGAAAAGGGGCTTCCCTGATGGCGCAGTGGTTGAGAATCTGCCTGCCAATGCAGGGGACACGGGTTCGAGCCCTGGTCTGGGAAGATCCCACATGCCGCAGAGCAACTAGGCCCGTGAGCCACAATTACTGAGCCTGCGCGTCTGGAGCCTGTGCTCCGCAACAAGAGAGGCCGCGATAGCGAGAGGCCCACGCACCGCGATGAAGAGTGGCCCCCACTTGCCACAGCTAGAGAAAGCCCTCTCACAGAAACGAAGACTCAACGCAACCAAAAAAAAAAAAAAAAAGATAGAGTTCAACTTCCGATCGTAACATGCAAAGCTATTTAAAAAAAAAAAAGAGAGAAAAGGTTTCTGGACACCAAGCTATCAATAAATTTATCCAGGTCCTTTCAGAAGGAGAATATTTATTCAATCAAGCACCCACAGTTCATCTAACCTAGCCTCCTCTGTTTCCTATAAAAGCAAGTGTGATGAGAGAAAAATCCAAGAAAAAGTCTTTAAGAAAATGCTAGAATTTTCACTACTATGAGACAAACAGAAGATCCCAAAGTCCTTTCTATATACAAGGGAAGTGTGAGCAGGGAGGTGTTCGCTGCATATGCCATGGCTGTGCAAGTGGAAAAAAAGAAAAGAAAAAGCAACAGTTTTGATAAACTTTAGGTAAATTCCGAAATAACTCTTTTGTTCTCTATGCTTGAGTTTCCTAATATGCAAAATGTAGGCTTTCCATTGTGGATTGAAACCTGACCCTGAATAAATAATCCAACAGAGATAGCCTGTAAAGGGCCCAGTACCCCAGGGTCCAAAATAATTTCAATTCTTCTGCCTTTAAAACTGTGTTTGTTTGGGACAAGTGAAGAACAATGAAAAGTCAAACTCTATACACTTCAAGTCTTCAGTAAGTCAACAGGCAATAAAACTCTGTGTTTATGGTGTCAACATGACTCAAAAAAAAAAAATTCTAGTTAACTTTCTTTCAAGTAAAAAAAGATGTCTTGCATTTTTACATAATCCTTCAGAGCAACTGTCATTTTCACAACAGCCAGTTCAGCCCCTTAACCCTGCCAGAGAGCCAAAAAGAAAACATAATGTCGGCCGCGAGAGTAATGAAAAGAACATTCAGTTTCACTAATTATCACCAACACATACGAGGGTGAACAGAAGAAGGAGAGGAATGTCTCATTCCAACCAAAGCAATCAATTTTTGTCAAATGCATCTGATGTAGAGAACACCAAAGGGATAAACAGACGAGAATCCCTTTCTTCAAAATGTTTACAATCTAGTTACTGGGTAGATATAATATAATCAGAAAAGAAAACGTTTTTCTTTTTAAAGCTAATCAGTTAAAATTAAAGAATTTCGGACTTCCCTGGTGGCGCAGTGGTTAAGTATCCGCCTGCCAATGCAGGGGACATGGGTTCGAGCCCTGGTCCGGGAAGATCCCAAATGCCACGGAGCAACTAAGCCCGTGCGCCACAACTACTGAGCCTGCGCTCTAGAGCCCGCGAGCCACAACTACTGAGCCCACGTGCCACAACTACTGAAGCCTGCGTGCCTAGAGCCCGTGCTCCGCAACAAGAGAAGCCACCGCAATGAGAAGCCCGCTCACCGCAACGAAGAGTAGCCCCCGCTCACCGCAGCTAGAGAAAGCCCGCGCGAAGCAACGAAGACCCAACGCAGCCAAAAATAAATTAATTAATTTTTTACAAATTAAAGAATTTCAAATTAATAAGACTCAGATATTCCAAAAGACTTTTAAATAAAAACTGCTAATCTGGGAACGCCCCACTGCTTCTAATTACATGTTATTGAATCCAAAGGCAATGACACAAGATGAAGTCATTCCTTTTTCCTAAAACCAAACAGGGTTAGCTGGGGAGCTGCCAAGCATTCTCTGAGACAGGAAACAAAAGCCTGGGACGTAGCTATAAGTGTGTCCCAACACAATGACTACTAAGAGTGGATGCTCTGAGATGTTTTTTAACCTGAATTACATGTGGGTCCCTCCAAAAGGATCCCAGATAGTTCTGGGAGGCCACATCACCATCTCGAGATAAGCCTAGGGGACCTTTGGTTATTTCCTACACTGGCTATCATTTAGCCCAGGGGGATCCCAGGGGATTTCTATCCCATTTCAGTGGATTCTCCAGCCAGTTTGGTCCCTAGTCCCCAAAACTGGTTCCTAACGACAGAGAACCACTGGCCTAACCTAATCCCACTGCCTCCCTCTCGCCTGGGTGACAGCCCATTAATTATCCCTGGTTTGTCACATCTTCAATCTCTCCACCCTCCATTGGCTTCCCACCCTCCCCCAAGCCTTTCAGTATACTCAAGTCTCCTGTCAAATCCTCTAATGGAATTCTAAGCTGCCCTCTCATCTTCTTACCTTCTCCTACAAACTCAACAGAACAGCCCATATTCACTAGCCCTACCTCTTCACCTCCCTATACACGTTAATTCCTCCAATCCAGCTACTTCAGCTGCCTTCACCCCACGTGGCTAAACCACCTCCCAAGTCACCAGCCACCTTGTCATGGCCATTTGAAGACTGTGCTCACTCCTTATCCTGTTGGATCTCTTGGCTTTATGACATGAGACGTGTCCTCCTTTGCCTCTGTGACCACACTCTCCCTGGGCTTTGCTCCTAACTCTGGCTCCCCTTTCCCGCTCTCACTTGGGATGCTCTAGTTATCCACCCTCATCAACAGCTGTACCCCTCCAACTTCGGCCGTCCCGCTTTTTCTCACTCCACTCACTCTCCGTGAGCGATCTATTATTCACTGTTGTGGCTTCTCTTAAGCCTATTCACCAATGTCTCCCAAATCTAAAACCACCAACTCTCTCTCAAGCTCTAGACTCCTATTTCCAATAGCCTGTCTTGCTTCTCTATCCAGAAGTCCCACATGCATCTTTTTTCTTAATTTTTATTTTATATTGAAGTATAGTTGATTAACATTATTGTATTAGTTTCAGGTGTACAGCAAAGTGATTCAGCTATACATATACATGTATCTATTCTCTTTCAAATTCTTTTCCCAGTTAGGTTACTACAGAATACTGCTTTGATTACTGTAATTTTGCAGCAAGTTATAATATAAAATCAGGAAGTGTGAATGCTCCAGGTTTGTTCTTCCTTTTCAAGATTGTTTTGGCTATCTGGGGTCCCTTGAGATTCCACATGAATTTTAGGGTACGTCTTTTTACTTATGCAAAAAAACATCATTGAGATTTTTTTAAATCTGTAGTATTGACATCCTAACAATATTAAGGCTTCTAATCCATGAACCTCTCCATGAATATCTTCTTTAATATTTTTCAGCAATGTACTGTAGTTTTCATTGTATAAGTCTTTCACCTCTTTGATTAAGTTAATTCTTAGGTATTTTATTCTTTTGATTCTATTGTAATAAAATTGTTTTCTTAATTTGCCTTTTGGATTGTTCATTGTTAGTTTACAGAAACGCAACTGATTTTTGTGTTGCCTTTGTATTCTGCTACTTTGCTGAAAATGTTTATACATCAATTTTTTTGTGGAATTTTTAGGGGGTCTCTCTACATATAAGGTTATATCATCTGTGAACAGAGAGAATTTTACTTCTAAACTTTTAAAATTTCCAAAACTATGACCTAGACTTTTTTTCTTTTTTTTTAAAT
The DNA here is from genome assembly GCF_009873245.2 of Balaenoptera musculus. Classification (NCBI taxonomy): domain Eukaryota; kingdom Metazoa; phylum Chordata; class Mammalia; order Artiodactyla; family Balaenopteridae; genus Balaenoptera; species Balaenoptera musculus. The sequence continues at coordinate 136,431,566 of NC_045786.1, read as the reverse complement.
TATTTTTCTTTTTTATTTTTGGCTGCATTGGGTCTTCGTTGCTGCATGTGGGCTTTCTCTAGTTGTGGCGAGCAGGGGCTACTCTTCGTTGCAGTGCGTGGGCTGCTCATTGCGGTGGCTTCTCTTGTTGCAGAGCACGGGGTCTAGGCACGTGGGCTTCAGTAGTTGTGGCACACGGGCTCAGTAGTTGTGGCTTGCAGGCTCTACAGTGCAGGCTCAGTAGTTGTGGCGCACGGGCTTAGTTGCTTCACTGCATGTGGGATCTTCCCAGACCAGGGATCCAACCCGTGTTCCCTGCATTGGCAGGTGGATTCTTAACCACTGCCCCACCAGGGAAGTCCCCTAGATTTTTTTCTCTTTTTCAATTCTCATGTACTCCATTGTATTGCAGAAGTCCCACATGCATCTTAAATGTGTCCCCAAACAACTCATCGTCTTGGCCTCCAAATGCGCTTTTTCTCTTATCTTCTGTTTTAAACAGTGGGAGTTTCATTGAACCAGCTGCCTAATCTTGAAAACTCTATAATCTTTTATTTCTCCTTTACCCTCTATATCTAAGATCTCTAAGCCATGGATTCTATCTCCAAATTGTCTCTTACATCTGTATGTTCCGCACACACTGCCTGAGCTCAGCCCCTGAACACCTCCTGCTTGGCTTCATCCAACAACTGCTAACTCATCTCTCCCTCCCCCGCCCCCCTCCCCTTCCTCTCTCTCCCTTGTCTACATTTCACAGGGCTCCCTCCCAGGTTAATTACAGTTTCTCTGAACAAGAGAGAAGAAGGCAGAAGTACAGTTAGCCCTGAGGCACTGGCTCGTTTCCCTAAGTAAGCCCATAGGAATCTTATGCAACAGCCAGAGGACTGTGACTTGCTGGCCTAAAAGGTAAATTAAATCTTTCCTAGTACAGTAAATGAGGTGCTCTGGGATGAGGCTCCAATCCAGCTCAACTGTACTCACTCCCCCAAATAATTCCCACATGTGCATCCCCCATCACCCCTGCACCCCCGGTGCTCCAGACCTGTGCTCTTGCAGCCCCGCCATCTGGGAGGTATTGTGCCTCACTTCTTTCCCACCATGCAGATGCTTTCTCATATATCCAGGCCCAGCTCAAATGTCATCTCCTGTCGATAACTCTTCCTGCCCCATCAAGTGGAGTCATTATCATCATTATCTTCCAGCACCTCCACACAACTCTGAATGTGCCCCTCTCCTAGCACTTAGTACCCATTTCCATTATGTAATAACCATGAGGTCACCTCCATATTGAGAGAACCCAGTAAGTGCTTGGCCTACAGTAGAAATTCAATAAACAAACACCTTTTCAGCGGTGAGTGCTGACTCAAGTGAAACACAGCCAAACACAGGATGATTTACTGAGGTGTTCATTTGTGCTTTCTTCCGGCTGCTATTGCTGTCAGCATTTTTCCTTTCCCTCCCAAGAAGGTAGACAACTGTAGGTTTGGAGTTCTGGTCTCCCTGGCCAGAGTCACCGGAGAATGTCATGGTTTTTTATATTGCAGGGTCGTAAATAGAAGTTGCAAGGTATCCTAGGAAGTTCCCACCCAGTGGTTTGTGGAAGGAAGCCAATGCCAAAGGGGATAGGACGCAGATATTCCTCAAGACCAGGAAAGGAATGAGTCTGAGGGACTGTACTCTGTCAGTAACCGAGACCCTATTTCCACTGTGCTTGGATGGGTGGGTGAGTGGGGAAGCTACCCCAGAAAGCCTACAGTGGATGGACACTATTCACTGTCTCCCAGAGTGGTCAGTGGTGCGAAAGCTGGGAGGGTCAGCTGACTCGGCCTAACTGCTGTTCCAGTCTTCAGCTGCAGCATGTCAAACTGTGCAACTATCTTTATGGAGCCAACTGTGGACAGCAGACTGAGCCCCACCCAAAATTTGTGGCCCTGCTAGTCTGGGATTCTTATATGCTCCCTTGGAGTGGGCAAACTTACTTCAGTAATGATTGAGATTGAATTTTCCCTCCAATGGGCCACTGATTCAATGTAATATAGAGAAATAAAGCAATGTGACCTAAAGTAATATTGCGATCTAAAATTAATACCTACTACACAATGCTCATTCAAATCCGCAGGAAAATCACAGGATCCCTCAGAGCATCCTTGAAACAGCTTTGGGACAGAACATTGGCCCATTCTTACTTTGAACACACATTATCTAATATGCCAAGATGCTATTACACAGAAATGAAATTGCTGGCACATATACATCTGTTTAAAACTATTAGAAAGTCTTCTTTTGGTATGTGCTATGACATATCTCTTCAAATCATATCGGTTCGCAAAGCCAAAGGCAGAAACAATCCAGGATGACCAATTCCAGTTTTGCAAGATACTAGGATCTAAGAAGGAAGCAGACATCTAGCGAAGTGCAGTTCTCGAAAATGGCCACAAGATGGCAGAGTAGCCCTGTACACCAGAAGCCTATTGTCAGCATTTCACAGTGCTGGAACCTAGGGTTTGTTAGACAATCCAGGAGACAATTAACATAGGACATTTGGAAAGCCTGTTCCTAGGGGACTTTTCTGCTTAGGAATTTATCCTCATATTATTAATATCCCCGTTTTATAGAGGCAGGCCCTCCACGAGCCTTTGTGAGGCCTGAGCGCGTTCAGATATTGAGTCCCCAGCACAAGGATCGACCTCCCACGCCAGTGGAGGATCAATACCTGTGACCAAGGTATTGATCACTAGCACACTAGCACACCCGCTCATTTGAAGCCCCCTTAATCTCAAGGCCCTGATCAAACCTCCCAAGAGGAAGAAAGGAAAGACGAGCTCAGTGTAAAACATTTCAGCAAAGGCAGGCTCAGTTGCCTTGCGATAGGACCCTAGCCTTTCGATGACATGAGCCCATGGTCTTCAAACCACTTCCCTCACTCCCATCAATGTGGGTCAGCACACCTTCTGCAGGGGACATGGGAAAATCCATAGACGGCAACTGGAAAATTGCTCTGAACTCATGAGAGAATATAAGCACTTAACTGGATATTAATTTGAGGCAACAAGAAAATTTATTCAAAGAAATTTAGAAGATCCTAAAGAAAGAAATAAGGACAGACATAAATAAATGGAGATGTGTGTTACCTGTGACTGAGCAGCTAACAAGCTGGTTTCCCCAGCACCCTCACATAATTCTGTAAGCTGCCCTACACTCTAGAGTTAAATCCCTTATCTTACAAAAAGTAGGTCTCACTAAGCTGGGGCATATGATAAGCTGAGACAGGGAGGACACATGTCTCACTAAGCTGGGGCATATGATAAGTGAGCCAGGTAGAGAATATTTTTGTTAGGTTATCTACCATCTGCAATTTATTTTTGTAGAAGTTTTGTTAGATTTTGTTATCAATGCACTGCTGGTGAGAGTGCAAATTGGTGCAATCTCCCCAAAGGGAAATTTGGCAACATCAAAATATCAAATGAGTATATTATCCCTTGTAAGCTCCTTCACCTCAGAGACCTTTGTCTGTTTTGTTCACTGATATATCCCAAGCAACTAGCACAGTGTCTGGCACATAGTAGGCACTGAATAAATGTCTGTTGAATGAAAAAAAAATGAGTATACTCTTTGACTCAGCAGTTCCACATCTAGAAGTAAATAAAAAGAGTATAAAAAGATAAATTCAACTATATTCATGGCAGTATTTTTCTAATCTTTCACTTCTCCATGAAAAGGTGATTGACAAAATAAATCATAAAATAATCACCATCCATGAGACAACATTCACAATATACTACTTAGTGAAAAGGCACGTTAGTACAGTACATTACTGTACTATGTTTTCTGCTACTCAAAGTGCCAGTCTATTAACTGATTTTTAGCATCCATAAATATAAATCAACACACTGCCTCCTTCATTGAAAATCTTTCGTCATAGCAAATAATACAATAATTTCTCTTACTCTCAGTATCTTCATATGCTTAATGCAGATAAAAATCAGGATTTATAAAATGTATGTTTCTTTAAGGCCTTAATGAAACTAGAACAAGTTCTTTGAAAACAGAAAGATATTACCAGACACATGTCCAGTTTTGTAGAGATACTAGGCTATGTGCCATCATATGTTAATACAGGAAACACCATACACCTTTTTCAAATAATGGGTAATTGAAATACAGCAATGTGCTTAATAAATAATTCCAAAAGAGAAAAAAAAGCAGAGCACCAGTAGTATTTATATACCAATATAACTGGATATATGGATGGTGATCTACATCAAATGTTAATTCAGGCCATGTGGTATATACAGAGCTGATATGGATGTGCCCTTCCCACCACAGACACATGGGAGCTCCAGATTAAATATAACCAATGAACTAAATCTAATTACATACATGAGCTCCAAAAGACAAATATACCCCAGATTTCAAAATCAAAGAAAAGCAAAGCCAAAGCCTCAGAAATCCACTGGGGTTTTAGTCTCAGATTTAGGTGTGATGGGCCTACACGAGGATGAATAACAGGCACTAAAGCTCCATCCAGAACTCCCTGCCAAAATGAAGCCCAGACCACCATGAAGAACACTCTTGAAAGCAAAAATTAAGACTATTCAGAGCCTGCTCACTAGCCCAAGAAAGAGCAAAGACATTGCTGAGTATCCCAGACCTTGAGTTAAAAAAAAAAAAAATCACCTGTAAAAAATGGAAATTCTAAGCTCACACAAGATGAGGGGGTCTAAGTTTTTTCTCCATGCATAGTTTAAGAATGCAAATGAATAGTTAATATATAAAGTGATCCAAGACCACTAAAATCCCTAGGGATCCAGCAAAGACAACATTAAAATCTTTACCCTTAGCAACTCTTCCACAGCTCAGGGCTTACAGAAAACTCTAACAATAAACTACCAAAATTAAATATCACAGACCACATAAGGAAACAAATCACCATAAGAGTGAGTAGCAGACCCCAAAGTTGACACACCAAGAAGTAAAAACAATAGACTAGAAAAGAATCATGTTTTTAAATAATTTAGAAACCATAATGAAGAAATAAGATACTATAGGAAAAGAACAGATTTTTTTAAGTAATCAAACAATTTTTTAAATAAAAACTTATCACTGGAATGAAAAATGATCAGTAGGTTAAATAGCAGACTAGATCTAAGTTAAAAGAGAACTGCTGAAGTGGAAAACAAATCTGAAGAAATTATGAGATGGGGGAAGGGAGGAAAGAAAAGAGAAAGAATGAGTATCACTGAACGAGTGGTTAATAAATATAAAACACAGAAAGAGAAGCTGCAACATATGTCAGTCTAATAACGTTTAAGAAGGAAAGAACTGGGGGCAGGGGAAATAGGGGGAGAGGTAACGCTCAAAGAGATAATGACTAAGAACTTTCCAGAATTAGGGAGCTGAGAATTAATATTGAAAATGTCTTGAACAAGATAAATAAAAACAAATCACCAAAAAAAAAAAATACTTCAGTATAAATCTAACAAAATATTACAAGATCTATATGAGGAAAACTATAAAACTCTGATAAAGGAAATCAAAGAAGAACTAAATAAATGGAGAGATACACTATGTTCATGGATAGGAAGACTCAGTATTTTCAAGATGTCAGGTCTTCCCAAATTGATCTATACATGCAAAGCAATCCCAATAAAAATCCCAGCAAGTTATATTGTGGATATCAACAAACTGATTCTAAAGTTTGTACATTGAGGCAAAAGACCCAAAACAGCCAACACAATATTGAAGGAGAACAAAGTTGGAAGACTGAAGTTACCTGAATACAAGATTAACTAGTAGTTACAGTGATCAAGACAGTGTAGTATTGGAGAAAGAATAAACAGATTAATGGAACAAAATAGCCCAGAAATAGAATCCCATAAATACAGTCAACTGATCTTTGACAAAGGCTCAAAGGCAATACAATGGAGCGAAAACAGTCTCTTCCACAAATGGTACGGAACAACTGGACATCACTTGCAAAAAAATTAATCTAGACACAGACCTTACACTCTCCACAAAAATTAATTCAAAATGGATTAAAGACCTAAACGTAAAACACAAAAGTATCAAGCTCCTAGAAGATAACATAGGAGAAAACCTAAATGACCTTGGGTATGGTGATGCCTTTTTAGATACAACACAAAAGGCAGGATCCATGAAGAATTGATAAACTGGACTTCATTAAAATTAATAACTTTTGCTCTGTGAAAGACAATGTCAAGAGAATTAGAAGACAAGCCATAGACTAGGAGAAAATATTTGCAAAAGATACAGCTGATAAAGGACAGTTATCCAAAGTATACAAAGAACTATATAACTCAACAATAAGGAAACAAACCACTCAATTAAAACAATGGATCAAGACCTTAACAAACACCTCACCAAAAACTATATTCAGATGTCAAATAAGCATATTAAAAGATGCTCCACATCTCATCAGGAATGTGAATTAAAACAATGAGATACCACTACACTTCTAGTATCTAATGGCCAAGCAGAAAGGCTCTGGGTTCAATGAACCAGTCATCTCTGGTGGTAAGGATGAAGTTCTGTACTGAAAACAGGGTCTTTGGAAGAGCCCAAATAATGAAAGGAAAGACCACTGGACATCTTCACCTCCCAAACTCACAAGATGATAAAAGCTGGGCCTACATGCATGCATGGACAGAGTAAGAGACAGAAAACATTGTTCAAGGGTCACTGAAACATGAAAACATTGTTCATGTTATAAAAGTAGTTTTGACCTTGCTGACCCTCTAAAAGTCTTGGGGACCTTGACCACCCTGGGTTCCCAGGTCCACACTGTGAGAACTGTGTAAAGGATGGGATCCAGGAGAGAGGAGGCTCACAGTAAAAAACAGACTGAATTTAGCAAACATTTGAATGGTTACTCTATGCAGGCCACCATGCTTATTCAATAGAATGACAAAGTTGAGAAAATATACCTAAAAGTAGATCTTTTCCTCAAGGGGCATATAGAATAGACAGAGGTTAAAATAGAAAAATATAACTGAAGAGGTACAGGTGAAATGAATGACGGATTCTGTTTGGGAGAGTTGATAAAGACGTCAAAGACAAAATAGCATGTGATTTGGACCACAATGGGGGAGAGGCACCTTTTTAAGAAATTAATTTCAGACTCTCCCTTTCTATTCATTTTATAAACAGTGATTTTATCAGATAAAAACAGAAATGCTTGTCTCAGGGAGCTAAATCAATTTCTAAAGACTAGGATAGTCTTATCTCAATTACAAGGAGCTAATGACTCTGGTTACAGCTCTTTTACTATAGAATAGCTTTCAGGTGATAAGTAGCAACCAAAAATGAAAGTGCTCCGAGTTTCAAGAAAGGGACATGAAATCAAAATCAATACTTTCCATTAGGCAAACCTTTTCCGAATAGTTTCATTTTCTAAGCTCTAACTAACTAAGGGTCAATAATTTTAAAGGAAGAATTCAAACAGTAGTTGGTCATTGCACAGAACAATACTATCAGGCAGTAAGGAAATGTCTAGTTTCCAGGTATCTGTCACCCTCTTACTAAGTCCAAAAAAAAAATGATTTGAAATGGATAAAACCACTTGTAAGAGTATACAGTACAAGCATATAGAGGCTTAAACTTTAAATAGTCTCCTATCCCCATGTGATGCTGCACATGCTAGCAAGGAGCCTTCATAAAATCCATTTGCCCCTGAGAGAGAACAGCTTCTCTTTGACACAATTCTCATCCCCCTTATTGTTCTTACTGTGTCGTTCACCAACTCTCAACTCAAATTTCACAGCTTCGTCCTGACCTCCTTTACTTTTAAACTTTTCCAAAAAGAATTTGAGTGTTTTCATTTTTATAATTTTGTAACAGCTTTCATAAAATGAATTCACAAGGCATGCAGTCTTCTGCTTCTTCAAGCTCCCTGCAGCAGGATCTCATTCAGTCATGACTTTCCCAGTAACAGTTCAAAGGCCAAACATTACCTTCCCTGCCCCCCTTCCCCCACCATCCTTCCTACAGCACATCAGCTCTCTGGTAGGAGGGAGGAGATCAATTTCTTTTCTGAGAAAGGCAATTATCATTTCAGACTTTACCATCCCTATGTTATCTAAAGTTTAAAAGAGAAATGTGATACTCCAAACAAAAATACAACTGAAGATGTAGATACAAAAGTATCATGGGAGTATGGCAGACAGAACCTAAGATGGTCTCCAAATGTCCCCATCTCCTAGTAGTCATGCCCTTGTTTAATCCCTTCATTTTGAGTTCAGCCAGAATCTATAAGTTGCTTCTAACCAATGGAACATGACAAAGATTTTAATACCTGTCTTGGCAGAAGACTCTGTCCCTTCTTCGCTTTGATGAAGTAAGTGGCCATACTGGGGAGGCTCACATCTAAGGATGACCTCCAGCCAAGAGCCAGCAAGAGATTGAGGCCCTCAGTCCATCAGCCCACAAGTCCAAGTCTTTTCAGGGCCTGAGTCTTGCCAACACTATGTGAGCTTGGAAGGTGATCGTTCCCCAGTCAAGCCTCAGGCCTTCAGATGAGAACCCAGCCCTGGCTGACAGCTTAATTGCAGCCTTGCAGACTCCTGATTTCCAGAAGCCCTGCCCAGACTCCTAACCTAGAGAGCTGACAAATGTGTGTTGTTTTAATCCACTAAGTTTGTTGTAATTTGTTATTCAGCAATAGATAACAAATACAGGGAGAACACAAAGAAAAATAATACGTATAGCTATAATTATGACGGTAATTATCACCCCTAAAATCTAACAATTGATTTTATGCAAATAGACCCATTAGGGAAAACATTGCAATGCACCTCTAAAAAGTCTAAGGAAAGGATGGTAGGGGCTGAGGGGTGAAGGGTTGTCTTCCACCTCCTCCCTGTAGAGAAGCAGGGGCGGGCTGGTCGAAGGCAGCCTAGCTTCTGGGGACTCTACAAACCTGAGATTGACAAAGTCAGTGTGTCTCAGCCAAAACTCAAAGGAATAGTGAAACCAAAGGAAAACAAACAAACAAGCAAACAAAAAAAACGATCGGCAGGTACAGAGATTACAGAATGAGCTGGGAAGCAAGAGAAACAGGGACTAACAAGATGGGCAGTGAGAGGGCCTCCCAGGGCAGGAGTGAAACAGAGAAAGGCTACTCTCAGAACCTGGATGGCCAAGGTCAGGACCAGCAGAGACAGCAGGCAGATGAGGTCATTATATATGGACATTACTAGAAGATTAAGCCTTTTTAGAGCTCAGTAATGGGACCACCAGCAATATCCTCAGGCTTATCATCATCATTGGACAAGCTTTTATAAGACTTCAGAGCCAGCTGTGAGGACACACCCTAAAGCAACCTCCACCCAGTGCTACAGCTGCCCATCAGTCATGGCCACACAAGAGGCAGGCCACAAACCCAGAGAGATCCCCGAGAGCCAATCAGCAGAGAGGATCCCAGAATGCTCCTGGATCTTCAGTAAAAGAGGTAGTTGTTGGAGCCCCTCTAAGAGCCCAGCACTGAAACCTCCCAGGTTGTTAAAGGCTGTAGGTACACATATGCACCACAAGCCCACGTACTCACATGCTGCACCACACTTGCACAAAACAATGAGCATTGGAAAAGAACACATCACAATTAATACTGCTACGTAAAATCTGAGTTCTGCACCTTCCGGTGATTTCTCCTGGAGTCTCTTCCCTGCAGTCTTACATTTCTAAACAGATCATTTGGTCTTCATTTTATATTCTTCACAAGGAAAAATGGAATCAATGACTAGGGACCCCATTTCTGAAGGTCGGACCTTTCTTGTAACATAAGGCACATACTATGGGAAGGATGTTGTAGGGAGCGAGGAGACAGACAATTATTTAATGGCTACTGTGTGCATGATCTCAGTTAATTCTTGCAACTCCTCAGGGTGGAAAAAGGCAAAGCCTCCAGGAAGTTAAACAACTTCCCTGAGGTTACCCAGCCAGTAAGCGGCAAGGCCAGAGTTCAAAACATGGGCATCTCTGAAACTAGGCCTGTGCTTTCTTCGACCATCCCACAGAGAATCCATCAATCTTGTGAAATTTCTATTGAGCTAACTCAACTGAAAATCTAATTTTGATTGGTAACAGATTATGATTAAAGTAGTATATAAATATACTAGTATATAAGCCAGGGAAATTTTCACATAGGGTGGATAAAAACATTATATGTCTCTTAACCTTTGCTCCATTGTAAGTCAAACTATAAAATGTGACTTAGTGCATTCCTAAAATCAGAACTCTCAAAAATATTATACTCTGGTAATAAGAAAATCTAATGTAAAGGGATAGTATCTATGCATAAATTTAAACTGCCTAAAATCAGTTGTGCATAGTCCCTTAATGCAAGGTTGATAACTGCACATAAGAATTTTGTTTGCAATATGTGCTTCAGATACCTCCCTAATTTATTAGAAAGAGCTGTCAATCATTTTACCATCATTTTAACATACAGATAATCATTGTCAAATGGCATAATGGGCATGTTTTAAATCAATCCATAATGCTAAATAATAATAATTAATTACTAAATGATATCCTAGTGACCTAAGAGAATAAATGTCATACACATCTACCCACACTCAGGAGGTTTACTCCTCCCAAGAGATCTGGCCCATTTCTGTTACAAAACATTAGAAAGTCAGCTCAGTAAAAAAAAAAAGCTCCACTGGACTTACCAAATCAAAGATGCCACGCTGAAATTAAAACTTAGGGAATTCTACTCAAATAGTATGAAATTAGTCATTCTAACTTTCAGAAAGTTTCATTAGGATAACATCAAATGAATAAATTGGTCCAGAATACTGTCTCCTTACCCATCTTTATGTTTTCTTCAGGAATTTAATTCTTGGTTTAAAAACAGAAGGAGGAGTTTGGAAAACAAAACGAAAACAAGCAGCTTCTCAGACTCTTTCTTCTACACCATTTATAATTACCCAGGCTTCGCCAGCTTTTCAAACTTAGAACAAGTGCACAACCCATATTCCTCAAATCAGTGCATTTCTCAGAACTCTGGTTACTATCTTGCAACACTAACAAGTTCTAAATGCTATCATCTTGTATTACAGAATTGTTACTTTTCTTAAGTGCAATAGCAGCATGAGGGTTATGGGAGAAAAAAAGATGTACACAGAAGCACACTGAACATCAGTGGTTAAAATAACATGATGTCTTGGAATTGCTTTCAAAATAGCACCTAAAAACGGGGGAGGGGGAGAGCAGGTATGTAAATGCAAAATGCTGATGATTTTAAAGCTGGGTTACCTGAGCACATGGGGTTCATTACACTATTCTCTCTTCTTTCATATGTACATGAAATTTTCCATAAAATTATCATCTCACTTTTTCTTTCAAAAAGTAAACTAAATAGTATTAGACCACAATGCCTAGAATTACAGATCAGCATCCCAGTGCTGTCATTTATGGGTTTTTTTTTAATTGAAGTATAGTTGATTTACAATGTTTTGTTAATTTCTGCTATACAGCAAAGTGATTCAGTTATACATATGTATCAGAAAGGGAATGTAAAAAAAAAACAATACCTTTTAAAAATCTCACTAAAAAAAAAGAAAAATACTTAGGAATAAACCGGACCAAGGAGGCAAAGACTTATATGCTGAGAACTATAAAACATTAATAATGGAAACTGAAGATGATTCAAAGAAATGGAAAGATATCCCATGCTCTTGGATTGGAAGAATTAATATTGTTAAAATGGCCATACTACCCAAAGCAATCTACAGATTTAATGTGATCCCTATCAAATTACCCATGACATTTTTCACAGAACTAGAATAAATAATCCTAAAATTTACATGGAACCATATGCTTTGTTTTGTTTTTCAAATTTACGGAAGAGTTGCAAGAATAGTACAAAGAACTCCTAGATTCACCAAATGTTAAGATTTGGCATATTTTATCTCCTTCTTTCTTGTATAACACACATATACATAAATATGCACACATATACACAAACATTTTTCTCCTAAACCATTTGAGATTTAGTTGCAGACATCATGTCCCCTTACCCCTAAGGACTCCAGTTTCCCCTAAGGAAGACAGTCCCTTCCAAACTGCAGTAAAAACATCCCATTTAGGGAATCTAACACTGATACAAAGCTATTATCCAACATACAATCCATATTCAAATTTCCCCAATTATTACAATTTGTCCTTTGTAGCATTTTTTCCTGATTTGGGTCAGATCCAAAACCATCTATTGCATTTACTTATCTCTTTAGTCTCCTTCAATCTGGAACAGTGTCTCAGGCATCTTTCATGACACTGACTTTTGTGGAACGTCTCCGAATGTGGGCTTGTCTGATATTTCCTCCTGATTAGAACCAGGTTATGTGTTTTTGGCATAAGTGTCGCTGTATCCTTCTCAGGGCTTCAGATCAGGAAGCCACAGGATACCAGTTTGCCCCATTACTAGTGATGATAACTTTGATGGTTTGGTTAAGGTAGTGAACCCCACGTTTCTGCACTGTAACATTACCCTTTTCCCCTTTGCAATTAATAAGAAATCTGTGGGGAAATTCCCCAAAAATGTAAATATTCTGGCCTTCAAGTTTCCACACAATACTTTAGCATCCATGGATGATTACTGTATGAATCAAGTGTTACTATGATGGTTGCAAAGTAGTCATTTTCTAACTCTTTTTGTCTATATTTTTTAGTTGGCATCATTTCCAATCATAATAAATATTAAAAACTTACAAACAAGTTTACCCAAGAATTTGAGTACTTTTTCACTCAAAGTCGAGCAATTTTCTTTTAAATCCTCAACATCCTAAGTCCTGAACATCTCAAGTGTAACTGTTCAGCAGAGATCCCTAACCTTTACCTGCTTAGAGCCTAAATTTGATTTTTCCCTCCCCTGCTTTCTCTTCCTTCTGTCCTCCAGGACTAAGCAGAGTGGAAACTGCTGCTGGGATAAGTAGGATTGGGAAGAAGGAAATTCCAGGTTGTCGACCAGTAAGCGGAGAGAGGAATGGCCTGTGGGGTAGCAACCTGTGGATGGACCCGGCCAAAATGACACACTACCAACCAGTAAACCAGGAGCAACCAGATGGGGACTAGATATTTCCCTGATGAAGCCAAATATTCATCCACAACAGCCCCAAAGACCCATCCACCCAAGAATGCCCCGAGAGTTCCAGGGCATAATACAATTACATATTTCCAACATTGCCCAAACATGCCTGGCAGTTCCTGAGAAATTATGCTTATAAACAGACTACAGTGACTTTAACAATAAAGACTCATCAGGGGAAGTATTAGTAATGGAACGGACGACATAAATGGAAGAAAAAGAGAAAAATACTTCACTATGATCTGGAAACACAAAACTATCTGCAACACTGTAACCGAAAGTGGGGTCCGGCAGCTTGCCACTCAAAAGCCAATAAAGAGGCAAGGTTGGTGGAAAGGAAAGTTTGCTTTATTTTGGATGCCGACAAACTGGTGGGGGTGGTGGGTAGGGGCGGGGGGAGGCAGACTTCTGTCCAAAGCCCGCCCCCCACCCGACAATCAGTGGGCAAGAGCTTTTATAGGTGAAGGGAGGGGGCTACATGCAGAAACAGCACAGTCAGCTCTGCCAGTCATCTTGAAATTGGTCGTGTGGTGGTCTGACCAGCATCATCTTGATTGTTTTAAATACGATTAATCTTCAGTTCCAGGGTCAGTTTGTTCCCACTTCCTTGAGGCCAATTCTTGGAATTGTGGCAGCTTATGTCACGGCTACAGCCTGGTCATCATGTAGTTAACTTCTTCCACCTGGTGGAGGTTTTAGTATCCACAAGACAGCTCACAGGATAGGGCTCAGAATATTATCTATAGCCCTTGAGGAGGAACTAAGGGTACTTAACTAGGCTTAATGACTAAACTATTATTATTTACTCTTGTTGGACTGTTTTCCTTTGTTTCTGCATTTTCTCACTTCTCTGATTAAACTTATTCTACGGCTAAAGTTCTCCCACAGACAAAAGGCAGGTGGAGGACATGGGGGGCAAGGACCATAGGGGGTCCTGCTCCATTTCAATACTTATTACTGAGAAACTCAAGAAACATAGGCCAAATACCTATGTACCACCACTTTATATAATAACCAGGCTGCTCATATTAACAGGGTTTTGGGGTTTTTTTCTCTACTAGTCTCACCTTTTTTCTATTACAATTCCTCCCAACTGTTTCAACCTTTTAAAGATCTTATAAACCTGAGTTATACAAATAAAAACATGCATAGCCCAAGGGGAATTTAGTTTGAAGTTCTCAAAGATCCTTATCATTTCACCATAACTCTCTGAAAACCAAGGTGAGGCTCTCAGATTCTCCATTCTTCCTCTGGAATCTGCCCTCAGACAGCACACTGTCCGAACACAAGGACATTTTCGTTCTATTTGTTACATTCTTTTTGGTGAACATTATAAGTTGCCAGGCAAATATTTTTTAAATATCTCTATTTTATACACATTTACATACCACATTCGTAAAGGAGGTCCTTCTGGATTCCTTCCAGAAATGACTGGAGAGGATTCAGGTTTTGCTCGGCTTTGGAACTAATTTTTCTCTCAAGGGGAAATTTCTTGGGGGACAAAAATAGAGAAAGCAGTCATCTATAGCCCTAAGGCGACAGTGCCCAGGTTTGATTTATGTTCATGGGGCCATGTACCCGCCACACAGTGACAGGACTGAAGAAGGGACTGTCATTCTGTGCTCCTACCTGCCTCTCACCTGTCATTCCCACACTTACAGATGAGAGAAGGACAGGGAGCACGGCTGCTTCACCTGGAACTTGATAGAAACATAAAATTCTCGGACTACAACCCAGACTTTCTGAATCACAGACTCTGGGAGGGCCAGCAATCTGGTTTAACAAGCCCTCCAGGTGATTCTGATACAGATTAAAATCTGAGATGTATTACTTAAAAAAATAATGATGTCAAAGTATTTTTGAAAGCTCTTGGAGTAATTCTAATAAGCAACCAAGCTGAGATCACCTTTATGCTAACTGTAAGAGAATTGTAGGACTGTAAGCTGTAGATATGGTCAAGATTTGGAGAGAATTTTTCAAGACACTGGCTGAGAATACTTCCCTTCTTTTCATTTCCCTAGTAGGGACACATAGTAAGTCTCTCACTCTACTTCTGAATGAGAACAAAGACAAACTAATTATCCTCTACCTCTGGAAACCTTTCATAGTTTCAGCTCCATGCCAGCTGAGAATGAACCTAATTAAGATTGCACCTAGGGCTTCCCTGGTGGCGCAGTGGTTGAGAGTCTGCCTGCCAATGCAGGGGACACGGGTTCGAGCCCTGGTCTGGGAAGATCCCACATGCCGCGGAGCGACTGGGCCCGTGAGCCATAATTACTGAGCCTGCGCGTCTGGAGCCTGTGCTCCGCAGCAAGAGAGGCCGCGATAGTGAGAGGCCCGCGCACTGCGATGAAGAGTGGCCCCCGCTTGCCGCAACTAGAGAGAGCCCTCGCACAGAAACGAAGACCCAACACAACCATAAATAAATAAATTAAAAAAAATTTTAAAAAAAGATTGCACCTAAAAAAATGCTCAAGAGCTAAGCTGGTTGAATATCATTACCATTTTTTCCATAAACAAAACAAATGGGCTAAAGTTTGATTCTTCAGTGGAGTTGAATATAGCTTGTAAGGAAGTCGAAGAAATATTTCTCTAAATAAATTGGGCAGAACACAGCCAATTTTTTTTCTAGGATACCAAATGTATCACCTTTACCCTAAATATAAGAAAATGAATAATGGTACACTGTCCCACAGCATTTGTGGGATGCAAAAAATTGCCTATAGATACTTCAGGCCCCTTTGCCTTTGTTTTTAAGAAATACAAGAATAAGGCCAAATCTAATTATCTTCCTCTTTTTTGAGTATTACTTTGTTAATAAAAGGCTAAATCCATAATTTCTTTTCCTAGACCAAAAAAAAAAAAAAAATAGTGAGCTAAACTACACTTTTTATAAATGAGCAGAGAAAAAGAGAGGCTTGGCCCAGATGAGCCAATTTTATTATAAACACCTGATCTAGATTTTTTCATTTAAAAACGGGGAGAGCATGTTGGTATCTCCACACATATAAACTGATAGCGAAGAAACAGGGCAACCACCCTGTACTAAGAGCCTACCATGTGCTCATCACCGTGCAGGACATGTGACAGATTTGTCCTGACTTTAAAGATAAAGAAACTGAGGTCATTTGGAACCTTCCATGGTCCCATGGAAGTGAATTTCAGAGGTTTCAAATACAGGTCCGTTTGGCTACAGAAACCCATGTTCTCTGCACTATAGCAAAGCTGTGTTCTTGGCTGGGATAATAGTTTGTTTAAAAGAAAAATAGTAATAAATTATTGCAGAAATGCTGACCCCCATTTTCCCGTCTTTGTCCCTTCTCACCTTTCAAAGATGCCTACCAAAGGGTCTCTCCAGCCAGTACACCATTCATTCATTCATTCATTCATTCAAGCCCCTAACATGTGCCAGGTCTGTACTAAGGGCTCAGACACAACACCTCCTGCGTGCTAGGTACGCGGCAGGTGTGACCAGTGGTTTTACTCGGACCTCCCTTTGAGGTTCCACCAACACGCACCCAGCTTCCGACACAGCTAACTTAACCAGCTTTCATAGATGTGATTCCATTTCCAAAAGCACTGAGCAATGAAGCAGTGGTGCCAAGACGCCAAAAGCAGGCCAACCCAGCGCCTTCCAACACTTCCGTTCAGTAGTTTTAACCTGACACGTCCACGCGCTCACCTCGTTCACTGTCCATGGTGACCAGGTACGGTCTCTGGCCGCTGGGGCCACTGGGCAGCCGATCCGTCAGGCCACCCTTATGCCCAGAAGGCGAGCACGCAAACCCAGCCCAGAACTCGGGGCGAACCTTGAATTCAGCGCCAAGAGCTCGCGACGCCTGGGTGGCAGGGCTCCCCAAAGGTCGGCTCTAGCCCGGGGACACCCCCCAAAGGGCTGCGTTGGCAAGGCCCGCTGCCCCGCGGCATCGAGCGTCCCCTCCACCTGGGCGTCCGCCGCACGCCCTTCTGCCACATCCCTCCGGGACAGGCTGCCAGGGCCGCCTGCGCCTCTCCAGTCCTGCCCGGCCGCAGAGGGTGACGGGTTGAGGGGCGAGAGGGCACTCGGCCGCGGCTCCCGCGAGCCCTGCACAAAGGCGGGCGTCGGAAACAGGAGAACTTCCCACCCCCGGGCCCCGCGGCCTCCCACCCGCGGCCTCCGCCGCCCGAGCGCACTTACTGTCGGTCGCCATGGTCCGGCCCGGGGCTGCGGGGCGGCCGCCGGCGCCCTGGGTACCGGCGCCGAGCCGGGCCGGCGCGCTCCTCGCCAGGCCCCGCGCGCTCGGGGGCCGCGCCGCGCACAGCCCCTCCCGCCGCGCGCCCCCGCCGCGCCGCCCCGCGCCCCGAGAGCCCAGGCCCGCGGGCAGAGCCGGCCGAGCCCCGGAGCCCGGCGGCTGACTCACCCCTCCCCGCCTCGAAGCGTGTGTCCTCCTTCCCCGACCCTCCCCCTAACACAGTGAACGCAGCCACTTGGAAGAACGCTCCTGGCCGCGCTCCTTTCTCACCACGTTCCCCGCTACGTTCTCGTTTCCGTCTCACCTTTTCCAATGTCCACCTCATCCTTGCCTCGACCTTCCTGCCTGCGGCTTGGCACCTCCAACCACTGCAAGGAGCAAAGCAGGAAAAGAGAGTTGAGAGTGGGAGGCGACGCTCAGCCAGGTGCAGGACGCTAATCTCCTGGCCCGAGAACTCCTGGGAAACCCGCCCAACACCACCCTGGTAGGTTGCAAGGGTCCCGTGCTTCTCGTGTTACCATCTGTTTTGTCTCCGGTGTGAAATCAGTGTCTGGCACATAGTAGGCTCTCAGTAAGTATCTGTTGGGTGGGTGGGTGAACGGAGGCCTGCGTGAATAAATGGAGGATTGAATAAATGGCCAGCTAACTGGATGCCACCTGGATGAGCAACTGATTAACAGATGACCACCGGCCCAACCCGGCCCTACCAGCTGACTGTGAGCGGATCCTTGAGTACCCTGAATCAGACTGAATGAGGGAGCCAATGAATGAGTTTTGTGCCTCCCAGGCCCTTCGTGATTCAGAAGGGCTCCAAGCTGAAGCCATCTGTGAGAGATGTATGAATGTTCCTGAAGTCCAGAAACCAATTTCTTATGGGCTCTTGGTATATCAGGGGGAGTGAGACCCCCTGATGAGACCCCCCCATGTCCCTGATGTAAACAATCAAATGACTCAAACATGTGCCCTGAAGCATATGGTAGCTATTTACTTCTTACAGATACATCTGTCTGATGCATTTGGGGAAGCACCTTCCACCCAATCAGTGGGGATCCCAGTAGGGATCATCCCAGCCCTGGGCTAGACGCTGAGAAGACACTGAAGTAAGGCAGGGGCAGAAGCAGCTCCCATTTGGCTGGGCAGACACAGAAAGCAACCAGGGAACAAGCCAGGACTCCTTTCTGATCCGTCCACAGAGCACAGATGAGGGAGACATGGATATTCTGATTGGGCCCCATATCCAGAGCCAGTACATCTGAAGTGGGACTGAGGGCATCATTTTTTTGTTGTTTGTTTTTGATCTTTTTGTGTTTAACACAGGTGATTCTGAAGCACACTTATAATTAACCTCAGAGATCTGACTCATTTGGCTTTCACACCAACCCTCTGTGGTAGGCCCCAATGCAGAAAGACTTGAAATGGGTTAGATGGAGAACAGGGGGGTAAAAAAGGATTAAATATGACCCTGGAGTTTTGACCTTGTTAGAGGCTCACAAACCAGGAAGTTAAGCTGATTTGAGGGGGAAGATGGTGATTTGGGTTTGAAGTCATTTGAAGGGTCAGTAGAACATTGGTGAGGTTCTTTATTCATTAATTAAGCCTACCTGTGTAAGTCAGAAAGAGGAAATATCGTAACTCAAAGTATAAGTTCAATAATTGTTTTCTGAATGACCAGTTCGAAAGCAAGTTTATTTGCCTGGAGCCAGATGTCAGATGAGGAGGGTTAAGGAATAAGTAGACCTCAAAGAGGTAGAGGCCCTGGTATAGATAATTCTCTCCAAAAGTTTGGCAGTACAGGGAATGAGGAATGGAGAGCTTCAGAGGAGAACAGGCTTGAGGTGAGATTGGTTTTTTGTTTTGTTTTTTAAGATAGAGGATTGTTCAGAAGGAAAGATACTTCTGCCCTTATATTCAAATATGTAAAAGAAAAAAATTCGCTTTTCTACAACTAAGTTAACTTTCTGGCCCAAGTCCGAATTCCACCTATTGTTAGGAACCTTGATTTGAGTCAGTTCGCGATAAACTCCATCAATTCAGAGGCAATTCAGAGATTTCCCTCCCCACTTTTTCTTGCAGTTGTGGAAATATTTGGAGGAAAGGGTTATAAAGCATCAGGAATGTGAAGAGGTATTTGGCCCTCGGGCACCGTCTCCTCCCTGTGAGGGACCACTTGTCTGAATTTCAGAGCTCATCAGACCTCCTCCGTCAGGAATAGCCCCCTGTTGTCTGTCCACGAGTGCGGCATCCATTGCTCTGTCCTCTTACCCACACCCAAAGCCTCTCTGGGTCTGACTTTTTCTCCTTGACCTTCGCATTGCTTTTGAGGGGAAAGAGGATGACGTGCCCATGCCATTCTGGGGAAACAGGGAAACCTGGGAAGGAGTCTCAGGCCTTTTCTAACAAGCCACACACACAATACTTTTTTCTTATCATTCTTTTACTGTAGTGATGAAGAGGAACTCTGCATGGTTTGCCAACAAACAAGAAGTGTTTAATATGGTGTTAGACAAAGGTCCCCCTAAGTCTCAATTGCCCCAATCTATCTGTAAGTTCTACCATCCCCCACCGGTCATTAGCAATAAGACTTTTATCTAAGAAAGTAAAAGGAATGAGTACAGGATGTTTTCAACTACATACAATGCATAAGGGTGGCTTAAACAGTAAAAACGTTGTATTGTCTCCTATAATGAGGAATCCAAAGGTGGGTGGTCCCGTGGTTAATTTGGCATCTCAACAGTGTCAGTGGAAAGTCAGACTCCTTCCCTCTTCCTCCTCGGCCATCCTGAGTCTGTTGGCAGCAGTCCCCCCTCATGATCACAGTAAGATGAAACCTCATGTCCTCACAGGACAACTTTCCAGAAGGAGGGGGAGGGCATTCCTTCTCATCTCTCTCTGCAGTCAGGGAAGGCAATCTTTGTAAAAAGCTCCCTCCATCAACTCTAGCTGCAGTGGAGGCTGGGAAAGCAAATGTCTGTTATTTTCAGCTTCTCTGACATGAGGTAGGTTCTGTCAACAAGGAAGAAGGGAGTAGGGAAGGGCTGTTAAGAATCTCTCCTCAGTTCTCTCCTTGATGACCCTTCCTCTCAGCATGGCCGAGGAAATCTGTCTCCTAATAAGAGGCTGGAAAAATGACTGTTAAAACATCCTGTTTTCTTGCAAATCTGTGTCTTCTATGTGGACCTTAGCTTTCGAAATTCAAAATCCAAGGTTTTGGCCCATTTGAGTTCTCTACACAAACTAAGGCCACAGATGCCAAGGTCTACGAGCCACAACTACTGAGCCCACGTGCCACAACTACTGAAACCCGCGCACCTAGAGCCCGTGCTCCGCAACAAGAGAGGCCACCGCAATGAGAAGCTCACGCACCGCAACGAAGAGTGTCCCCTGCTCGCCGCAACTAGAGAAAGCCTGTGTGCAGCAACAAAGACCCAACACAGCCAAAAATAAATAAATTTTTTTAAAAAGAGACATGGTAAATAAAGTTACATATTAGGAGTGAAAACTACCTAAGTCCATGTCAAGCTAGGATTCCAACACACTTCCAAGGGGAGAAGAAGGAGCCACTGGAGAGAAAGGATCTGAAATATAGAGAAAGGCGGGAATAGGTTTTGGATGAAAGTGTGGCTGGCATCACCAGTGTACAGAGTTCCACCTTGGAGAGAAAGGCTCATTTTTAGTCTCAGAAACTTAAGTTGAGGAAAACAGGCTGATGAAGGTCCTCTTTGTGGTTGGAAGAGGGAGGTTGAGGGAGTGCAGGCGTGCTCTGTGGCCCCAGAGTTCTCTGTAACGTAGGACGCATGCTGAGTTGCCAGGAAGGAAGGGAGCAGAAAGAAGGTTGAGGGCTTAGGACAGTGGGAACGGTTTAAACTGCCTCTGTTAGGAAGGTGAAAGGAATCCAAGGGATGAATAGAAGAAAAGGACTTCCGGTCCACAGTGAGGACCCACCTGGAATTAGACCTCGGGAGCCCAGGAAGCAAGGCAGCCATATGGAAGCTTTCTCCAGCATCACTGGGGAAAGCAGGAGATGGAAGGAGATGGGACTTGAAGGAAGGCTAAAAGACAGAGGACTTCGAGGTCACCGTGTCCCCATAGCTACTAGCCACAGGGCTCAGCGGGTTGGAAGGATAAGTGAAGCCACAGCAGGAGTGAGGAGGGAGTGGGAGAATGCAGAGGCCCAGGGCCTGGAGCCCCTGAAGACCTAAGTAGGAGGACAGGCTCGAGTGGCCTGGGAGAACGTTTGCTCTTGGGGCTGTGTATCCATAAGGGGAGTCGGGACAGGGAAAAGACTGGACCAACCATGTGTTCATAAAATGCTTTAGCTAAGGTGATTACTGAAGTATGATTGGTGCAGGGCTTTTCTGACTTTGCCATAATTGTGACTCAAATGTCACCATCCATGTTGCTTGAGTTCATTTCCAGAATAAGAAAGGACAAATACCTCTTATACACGTGGCGTACACGCGGCGTGGAAATCACCATATAGGCCCTCTGAACCTTGACCTGTGACCACATCCTGTTGACTTTATCAGCACTCTGGCTATAAACAAGCCTGAGAGCAGGGAGCGGGGAGGGGCTACAGCCACTTTCTGTGGGTCTGCGTCACAGCAGAGACTATTTTTGGTTGAAAAAGCTATTGCTTTGTCTCTTTGTTAAAGTAGGTGAAAATAGAAAAATTACTTTAACTATGATTTGTGCATGTAGCCTGCGAGCTCCTGAGCAATTTATCGGACAAGAGGAAAGAGGAGTTTTTGTTTGTTTTATGTAAAACTTGCCTTTGATTTTCATTTGGACTCTCTATCTGTCCTAAGCATCTGAACTCAAATACTTCAGAACATTCAGATATAATATGGATGATGGTAATAGACAGAGGGTAAGATTAAGAACCCCTGGTGGTTCCAAGATCAAGGCAATGGCACATTCAGTGTCTGATGAGAACTTGCTTCCTGGTTCACAGAGGGCCATCTTCTCACATGTGTCCTCACAGAGAGGAAAGGGAATAAGAACTCACTGGGGCCTCTTTTATAAGGGCACTCATCTCATTCATGAGAGCTCCACTCTCATGACCTAATCACCTCCCAAAGGCCCCACCCACTGCCAAATACCATCACGTTGGGGATTAAGTTTTAACATGAATTTTGTGGGGACAGAAACGTTCAACATTCAGTCTATAGCACCCTCAATAAAGGCAGTGACTTTCTAGTTGCCAAACTCAAAATTTTTGGTCTTTATCATATCATACTGCTGCATATGATGACTAACTTACCACTCCCTCCCTGAAATTCTGTTCCCTCAACTTGTGTGACACTTTTTCTTACACTTCCTCCTGCATTTCATATCGTTATCAATAGTTCTTCTCCAAGGTCCTCTTCCCCTCAAATTTTCCTTATATATTGGTGCTCCACCCTCAGTTCATTGCTCTATCCTCCACACTCCCTTGGTATCCCGTCATCTCTTATGGTCTCAACAACCAATTCTTTGTAATATGTGTGCAATCTCCCCTGAGATTCAGACTCGTATGTGGTGGTTAAAGTGTAGGTTCTGGAGCCAGACCACATGGGTTCCAACAATGGCTTTATCACTCAGCAGCTCTGTGATCTTGGGCAAGTTACTTAACATCTTTGTGCCTTTGTTTCCTCTTCTCTGAAGTGATGATAAATTAATAACTCCTGGGACTCCCACTTCTGGCAGTATGACAGATCAGATACTTTCAAAGGCTATTCTCACTCTTCCCGAATAAATTACTATAAAAATAATTATTCATGCATTCCTGTGCTCACTAAAAAGTAAGGAAAATTTCCAAGGGGAAGATGAAAACAATGGGCTAAAATTAGAGCAGTGGCAGTAAGTCGTAAGCAAGTGGGATGGAGACCAGTGAAGCAGAGTTGAACTGCTAACTCTTGCAATCAAGAACCCAAACTTTGAGCCCAAACTTGAGACTCCAAGGATTTTAGAGGTACCAGAATATTACTATTCCTGGCTCACAGTAGTGTTCCTGATGTTTTTTAAAACTATAAAACTTAAATCATTTATTGATCATTCACTTTTCTCAAAAACACAAACGTGAGAATAAAGATAAACATACCCAAGACTCACCAGCCCTTGCAGAATAGGAAGAAGCCCTGGACAGACAGCATGCAAATGTTTTTCCTTATACCTAATGTCTGCACTTCCTCACACATTCTAGAGTCCCATGTTTTGTCACCTCTTGCAGGAGAAAGGAAACTGAAGCTACAAGAATCATGTATAAGAGGGTCACAACAACTTTAAAGCTTTTGATGCTAATGGCTGGTACATTCTAGTTTGCAACTCTGATAAACGATATTAAATAAAAACTGTCAAATACCTACTCCCAGCTAACCTTTACTGTCATTCTTTGAAACTGCATCTCTGGTACTATTTATGTTCCTTCATTGTAGCTGTTGTTTCTACCAAAGCACAAACCCTAAAAGCCAGCAAAAAACAGCAAACGTTAAGTTCTCTTTAAAGGGAAGCATCCCAAATTAGGCCCACCAGCTTCCACGTGTTAGGTTCAAGAAAAATATGAACTCCAAATGAAAATTACCAAATACAGCAAGGATAGAACCACCATGAGAGAGAGTTAGCAGAAACAACAAATAATAGACTGATTTGTTGAATTTCAGATAGTGAAATTATCAAGTACAGAATGTAAAATAATTATGTTTGAAGTATCTCATGAAATAAATGACGAACTTAAAAAACTGATCAAAGAATGAGAAAATATCACAAATATCTAGGCAGATATAAATAAAACTCTCAGAAATGAAAAAACAAAGTGAAAATTTAAAACTCAGTGGATGGAGCCATGGCCTGGCTAGGACTTAGCTCCCCTTGGCACCAAGAATTCCAGCCTAAAGAGGCCTGCCTGGAAGGCCACGCCTCACTGGTTTCATTTCATGTAGTCACCCAGACTGTACAAATCGCTAGAGATACTCTCCTCATTTGATCAAAACTTGATGTCAGAAAGTATGTAAATCCACCAAAGGACAAAGAGATATCTGACTATACAGCCCTGAGGAGACAGGCTACATTTTTCATTTTCTTCGCTGAAGCATTAATTCCCAATTATGTGGAATGCAGTTTTGTGAATGAATTATACTTGTAAATATAAGGGATTTTCAGAAAGAAAGCTAATAGAGTTATTTACTGGTATAGTATGTATATGGGTAATTTTGTTGGTAATTCACTTTTTTTTTCCTTTACTTAGCGCCATTTAATGTATCCAAAAAAGCTTTTTTTTTAAAACTCAAAATAGATAAGATCACAGTCTCTTAAAAGCAATACATTTAATACATTCATAAGATTTCAAATGAGTACATACATGCTATAGGTTTTCAATCTTCCTTGGACAACACAAAAAACACAGTATTCAAATTGCAAGTTTTGACAGGAACATGAAATCTCATTTTGACACAAAGACAGGTTTAAAAAATAATAAAACCAACACTGAACTAATCGAGCACCAGCAGGCTTCCTTAAATCTTCCATCCTATCCCACTTTTGAAATCAAATGGCTGCCTTCTATACCACCATTTCTTCTTCCCTACCCAACAATTCGACAAAAAAATTAGATAAAAAATTATAGATGTGTCACTGAATGAGTACCACAACAGGCTAAAGAAAAAAAAAAGCCCACTTATTTGTTGAATGTTGAAAGAGGAGAATAAGATTAGGTGGGAAAACTGTAAGGCGTTTGATTCATTCACTTCACTCTGATATCAGAGCACAGGAATTGTGCTCAAAGGACCTAATAAAGATGCCAAGAAATATCCCAACATTATTTATAAAAGGAAGGCTGCACTCATGTCTATGAAGAGCTTATAATACCATGGAAAGATATTTAAGTTATAAAGTTAAATGAGAAAGTAGAATACAAAACTGTATACTCAGTATGATCTCAACTACGGAAAACCAAGCCAAAAAAAGGCTACAAGTTCAAAATGTTAAGTTAGTGGTTGTATTTAAGTAGTGTACCTAATTGGATCTTTTCTCTTTATTTTTCTGTCTCTTCCAACACTTTCTCTACTGGGGAGTTTTGTTTTTTGGTTTTTGTTTTTTTTAACGATTAGCTACCAAAAAAGGATGCCTGATAGAAGTATTGAATTTGAGTTAATGAATTTAAGTCCAGCCTATAGGAAAGGATCTGTACATGTATAAAATTAGAAAACATTCCAGGCTACCCTCTGAATCCAAGGTGTGTTAGCAGTAACTTCCAAGAGGCTGGAGGGCTTTGTCCTCTCCTCCAGCCAGGTGCAAAGTGTCACCAGATCCTGCCTGATGAAAAACTGCTGAATCGAACGAAAATGTCATGGATTTACAAAAAGGAACAGAAGTACCCACATTTGGCAAAAACCTATTTATAGTACAGGAGTAGCTCTTTAATAATATGACAAGGGGACAGCTATTTTCTCCTATCTTCTGTGCAGATAGCAAGTTTCAAAAAAGCTATCATCAATAAGAACTGTAGAAAGCTAATCCTGGCTTAGAAACAGAAATAAAACAGCCCTGCGACAACAGCGGACAGAGAAAAGCCACGATTTAGCAAATTATAAAAACTGCTTTCTATAACATTGATGCCCTTGAAAACATTCGTTTACTGTATATACTTTAAGGTCCCCACTACCACCCGCTCTCAAAAAAAAGGGTGAAAACCTCTAACACTTTCTACCAAAGTAGCCACTGGTTTGTTCATTCAACAAACACTGAGGTAAGGCTCATTACGTGCAAGGCACTGGAGTCTCAAAGAGCCGACGGCTATTCCCCTGCCCCAAGGACACCTTGGTCTCTCAGAGCGGGACACGGGCACATCACCATGATACAGGAATGAAAAGCAGACGCCACTGCTTTCCTACAACTCAAGAATAAGCTACAATTCTCACTGAATTACTTACACAAAAGTCCTTACACAGAAACTTTCCTGACTCACTAGGAGACAAAAATGCAACTCCTTTCCCTTGATAAATACTTCTAGAAGGGACAGGCATTAAATTACATTTTGTGATATTTGCCCTTAAACATCACAGTGCCCAGTAGTGAGGTCAGTTAACTTTCTTTTAAGCAATGGAGCATTTTTACTCAAAGAATGAGACACTTTGAAGCCGAGAAAAAGTGACCAGCCCTAGATCTAGATCGAGACTTGTCAGGACTGTCAAAAGCCGAGACCCAGGAGTGTACATTTCAATTAAAATCTTCAGTCTCCTCTGCCATCCACTGATTTTCAATATGCTCCTGGGGCAACTGCTCCAGGTCCTTCCACACATTTGGGTGGTCTTCCAAATCTTCGTAGAGGGATCTCACGATGTCCAGTCTCCTGTAATCCTCAGGCTTGACTAGGCTTCGCACAACCTGGAGGCACTGCTCTTTCAGGGTGTGCACTGGCAGTGTGACGTTTGCAAAAATAGGCTGTCCATCAACATTGAGAGACGGCACAAACAGCTCGGTTTGGTTAACTAGAAGCCCAGCAGATGTCCCAGCATCTCGGAAGAGCCAAAGATGACCCCGGCAGCTATGGATGCGGCGGCCCGTGCCGGCGGGCAGCCTCGGGTAGGGCTGCAGCTCGCCGTCGAAGTTGAGCCACACGGGCAGCACCACGCGGGCTGCGGTTGCAGAAGATGACCTGGGACGGCTCGCGCGTGTTCACTGAGCCCAGCATCCGCCGCGGCCGCCCTGCCTCCATCTCCTGCTGGGAGCCGAGCTCCTCCGGGTGGGACTCTTCCGGGCCGGACGCCTCCGCGTCCGCCTCCTCCGCGCCGGCCTCGGCCTCTTCCGCGTTCCCCGCCTTCCGGGGCATTACCTCCCGGAGCCTAAAACTCGGTAATTCAATATTTTGTCGGGTGTCAATGGTAACACTAAAGAAAACAAGCTATGTCTTTTGATTGGTTGATTAATCTTTATACACAGAATGACTTTCTAGACATATGGCCTCCAAAGGACAAGGTATTTCATTTTTAAATGTAATACCATTAGTTTCTGCTGAGAAAATTTTATAGGCAACTAGTTGAAGTTTACAGAGAGAATACCTTCAGTTAACCAAGTATAATAATATAGACAATGTATCAATTACGCTGCAAGAGACTAGGAAACTATAAGATTTCAACTATTTAAAACATTTAACAAAGGCAGAAGAGTTAACAAATTTGAGACTATAGC
This sequence comes from Balaenoptera musculus, assembly GCF_009873245.2. NCBI lineage: Eukaryota > Metazoa > Chordata > Mammalia > Artiodactyla > Balaenopteridae > Balaenoptera > Balaenoptera musculus. The sequence goes on along the minus strand of NC_045786.1, from coordinate 136,404,086 downwards.
AAAATTCATTTCAGTTAAATCATTTACGCTATATGAAGTTCAGCAAATTATGTGGGTTAACTGAAAATAGTTAACTGAAGCTAACATAGCCCAATTCATTAAGTACTATGGTGATAAGGTATCTGAAATCAACCTGTAGATAATTATATGAAAGCTTTTTTGTTGTCATTTATCTTAACTAAGACTTTTTAAAGCCTCATATTGAAGTGCTTGTAAGAAAAGCACTTTTTTATGTGCAGGGAGAAGCTGGGAAACATGAGTAAGGGTAGGCACATGACGACTACGGAGCAGTGGACGTCCACAGCTATCAGAGCTGCTGTGCCCACTACAAGACCAAAGTGCCATTTTACCAGCCATGTCTCCAATGAGGTGGTCGCCTTCCTGTCCTCTGTATCCTTAAAATAAGCCTCCAGCATTTAAGATAACGTGAATGTGCCTTTGTTCCTTGCAGCTAAATAGGAGCCTGTCCAGACTGTTCTTAAAAGATCCAGACCCACCGTATACAGCATATTAAACCAAATAATTCAAGCATAAGAAACACCACATAAAAGGGGGTTATACAGCCTGAGACTTTGGCATTTACTTTAATTCAGGAAATTTTTTTAATGTGCAATGAAAATTACTACATAGTTGTTCAAAAGATAAATGAAAATGTGAGAAGTTAAGCACCCACAGAGTCTTCTCAATGCCATTTTAAAAAGTAAGCATTCTTCAAACTGTAATTTAATTCAAGAATCAAGTGTAGGTTGGGAAGGCATTAATAACTCTTTATTTTCCTAGGTTCTTTATCTCAAAGCAAGAGTAATTTTCAGCCCATAGAGTTCATTTTTAAAGATACCTCAATTATATTTTTTTCCATATATACATGTGTGAATCTTCTTGTCATAACTGAAATAGGTTATTAGAAGAGGCTATATAGTGTACCTAATTCAACTTGATAAAAAACAGACGCTGTCAATTGAACCATGAGAGCTTTGTCTCCCATCAGTCTGAGGATCTGTATAAACACAAGCTTTCAATTATTACTCAAGAAAATCACCTCAAAAGCACATTAACCACTAATAATCACTTTCGTTTCCTTGACATCCAAGTACTTTTTAAAAGCTTACACTTTCCAGCTGTAATTATTTTGAAGTTTAGCATTCATATCTTTGCATTTTTAAAGCAATATGCAGTTCTTAATATTTTTGAAAAGTCAGTAAATGGTTCTGTATTATCTTGAATTTACAGCTGACAAAAGGATTTAGACAAAAAGAGATGAATTTCTCAAGGATACACAATGAATCAGTGACAGAACTAGGATAGAAATTTTTTACTTTCTAGCTTCTAGGTCAGAAAGCTACAAGTATTCAAACCATTTGGATAAAGTTTTTTAATGCATTTCCGTATCATATCACTGTTCTGGAAATCCCTGTAGAAGACAAAAGTCTTTGCCTAAAAGTTGGTTCAGTACCTCCTCTGGCAGTACAAAATAATTTGCAGATGGTACAACTGTATCTGTTTCAGGGAACAAGCACTTTAACAGGCTGTTAAGGAGACTGGGAATGTTTCCTCACATTTAATACATCCACTCAGTTAGGAAACCTTTGAGGCATTAAGAGAAAGGGGTTATAAACCCAGATGGGATCTTAGATGAGCTTACAACCACATAAACTCTTAACAGTACCAGAAAACAAAGACAACGCGCTATGGTTTCTTATAGAGAAGTGCACATTTCCAGGGTAGTTTTCTTCTGAAGAAATAAACTATAAAAAATTATTTTAGTTTCCAAGTGAAAAATATTCCCCTAATAAGCATCCATACAAGCTCCATTTTCTTTATGGTTACACTTCTTTTATTTATTGTTTGTTTTTTTTTTAGATACCCCAAGTAAACCTGGTATCTAACACTAAAACTACTATAATGACAGTTTTCTACTCTGAACAATACTTTCATACATTAAGATTTCTGAAAGTAAAGTGGTATGGTTTTAAAATGTAGCTTGTGTTTATGAACACTGCCACAACCCCTCTTCTCCCACAAAACGTTAATTTCGTAAATATTTAATATTAAAATCATGTATTTACAACTTGGTGCCATTTTATTATAATCAAGTTGACAATACAAATAGCTTACTTTAATAGGTAACCAGTATTTGGACACCATATTTTAATTCTGAAAACCCACTGTTAAACACAAATATTTTCTATTTTAACTCTGCCCAGTAAGCTTCAATTTCACATCTAAAGCAAATCTATCAAGTGCTTCACACCCTATCTTCAAAATGTATTCATGAAAAATTTGCTATCAGCTAAAGCACTACATTGTCAGATGTAACCATATAGCAAGTCACATCAGCTTAATTCAATTTTGTTACTTTTTGTCTATCTTTCTACATTTTCTGCTCTTAAGATTCTGGCTGTATTCAACTGTCAACAATTACAAAGACTGATAACCAGTGTAATGGAGGGTCCCTTGCAAAATACTGTTAGTAGGAATGTAAATTGGCAGGCTTTTTGGAGTTCAATTTGGCAGTAATTAACAAAATTTTATATATACACAGCGTTTAACAAATTTATGTGTAGATTAGGTTTATTCAACAGAAATACCAACCTGAGTGAGACAAGATATACACACAAAGATCAATGTAGCATTGTTTGAAATAGTGAAAAATGAAACGAAACTGTGCAGAAGTTAACAGAGCAGGCCTGAGACTGCTGTCCTAAAAAGGCTTTCTTTGCAAGGTTGGTCCTAGGCAAGAGTCTGAGAACTTGGCAAGTAAACAGTTCTCCACACTGATATAAAGCCTTCCCTAAAGACCCACACCTGGGTAAATGAAGGCATCATGGAACTGATGTACTACATAACCCAGACTGCCCCGCACCTGAGGCTCAACTGGTTTCAAATAAACTTTCCTTACTGTTTAAGCCATTTTGAAGTGGGGTTTTACTTCTTGCAGCCAGTCTGGATTTCCATCTCTGTTGGCTTACAAAAAACGACTCTGTAATTATAGGCCAGAGCCCTGTATCTGTACCCCAGATGCCTTACTAACTCTGTGAATCTGGACAAGGAACTTACCATCCGGAGGTACAGTTTCTTCACTGTACAAGTGAAATGATACCTTTTAAAAGTACTGTTGTGAAAAAATAAGAGGGCAACTCACTGTGTTAGTTGTACAATGTCTGTAAACTTTAATGTTTATACAAATCCTAGCAAATAAGCTGGTATGCAAGTGGCCAATAATGGATCCCAACGTTAGAATATTTAAACCCCAATGTTAGAATATTTAAACCCCAGAAGATCTGCCCAATATCCACATCATGAAAACTGCCCTATCTGTTACCAGAAACATCTGAAGTCAAGGAAAACAAGGGAAACAGTCAAGGGAAACAATTTTGTTTCACGGCTAATGTGACAGCACAGATTCTAAAAAGTGAAAGTTTTGTCTGGGCTAGTGTTAGTATTTTGATTTTAAAAGATTACACACGTTTTCACTCACGGGGTATTTGTAGAATTCCTGAATATACCACACTGGAAAACAACATGGAGTTTAATCAATTTTAAGACAGGCTGAGCCAGCCACATGATGTGAGATGGTCTGCTATCGGCAGCAATTCAAACACCATGGCTAAAGCAATCTCCGTTTAAATCTCTCAAATGAGAAATTAACAGAGAGGCACAGTCATGAAGCTATAGAATTTTTTTCTTTAAGTACCAACTTTCTGTACCAGACACATTCTGAAATTTATATTACTACTCTTAAAGGTTTTATTAGAAATAATCAGTATTTAAATGTTGTACCTAAACAATGTACTGAGTAATCATATTGTATGTATAAATGGACAAATACATACATATATCTATACCTACACAAACATACATGTATACATACAGACATGTTAGGCCAAAGAGAGCTTTAAAACAAGCACAAAAGAATACTTAATTGATTACAGAAGTAGAAACTGAGCTTCCTAAGTTATCAATCACATTAGTTACTGACCATATAAGTTTCAAATATTAAGAAAATAAAGCAAACAAGGCAAAAACTTTATTGCACTTAACAACGTAATGTATAAAATAGTTAATATACATCATAAACAAACATTACCAAACTAGATATAATTAGCCATTTACATATAATAAACATTAATATTTCAAGAAAAAAGATTTTAAATAGAATAGTTAACACGTCCAGAACTGTACTAAGATAGTATAATAGCACAAAAAAGTTGTAGGAAATAGCAATAATCTGCAAATAACAGAATTATTTCTATTACATTCTAAATCCAAATTTTATCATTTATGCATATTTCACAAAAGATGTTAAAATTAAATTTTAGAATAATACTCTAATTTTTTTGTACTTTTATTCTAGAACTATATTAAAGTATTGACATTTCAAAGAAATACCTACAGCTTCCCAGAAGAATTATTTTTAATATTGGCAGTCTTCCTGTTCAATACACAAAATATGAATCTTTTCTTCTGTCAGAAAGCTCAAAATTAAGTACTCTACACCAGGCTCTTTGTTCTGTGTTTTCTTCTCCTCTTGGGTGCAGTGAACTCTAAAGACAAAAAATTAAGAAGCCTGTCAGGTCTAAAGAATATAATACTTAATTGATAACACACAATTAAACTATATAGGTTGGCATAATAGTAAGAATGCCTTCACAGCAAAGATACAAGAAATCTTAAACCTGACATATACATGATTTTTATCCTTCAAAATGATAATGCAGTTGTAAACTTACTACTGGAGATCCTAATCATCCTAAATGCTACTTGATAATAAGCTACTCTGAGGTTGTTTCATATGGGTATGCCCTCCCTATAGTTAGCATGGGCCCAGTATGCCAGATCTGAAAGGTATCTGGGCCAGTGCTAAGAGAAAGTGACTAAGATTTCAATTGCTTTCCAATTAAACCTGAAAATGTAACCCAAAACAGCAGTACCATACATCTTTTTGGCTACCATGGCAGATGCCATGACCAACACTCAGGTAAGTATCCATCTAGAAACAGCTGTGAACCTGAAAGTTACTGATCATTAAAAACAAAGCAAATAACAGAAGACACAAAAACATGAAAATTATGGAAGATGTAAAAGAAAGGAATATTCCCCACCAATGAAAACTGAAAGGAGAGTGACAGGAAAAGGAATGAGAAAAGACAAAGAAAAAATTAAGAGGAAAAAGAAAATAGATTCCTGGAAAGAAGCGGCAGCAGGCCAAGAGAATGATGTCCAGAGTAAAGCAAGTCAGAGGCCTGGAGGAGACTTCTTTTAAGAAGACGACACTGATAAAATGCCTAATGTGCTCGAGTGTTTCAAGGGGAGATTTATACACTGAGGAAGAGTTTGGGGGTAAATTAGTGATAAATACATAAAGAAACAAATTAATAAGGCAAAAAAATTAGTAACTCTTTAAGGCAAACAATAAGTGTTTCGATTAAGGGAGAATCATAGTATATATCACATGGCCCTGCTGCTAATAATGTTTTGTAAAATGCTGAATACTGATATAACTAAAATAATAACCATATTGAGAGGGTGGGTGATAAGAAGTATCATGTGTTTGGATTGGGAGGTTAAGAATACATAAAATTATTATATTGTAACATCTTTGTACGGTGACAGACATAACTAGACCTGTCATGGTGATCTTTTTGTAATGTATAGAAATATCATATCACTAAGTTGTGCACCTGGAACTAACATAGTGATGTAGGTGAACTATACTTCAAATAAGAAAAAAAAGAATATATTAAGGAGAACTAAATCCTTGCCTCCCTCGATAGATAATTCATAGAACTGACACATGAATAAGTGACAATATAAACATGTTATTTAGAAACATGGAGATCAATACCAAAATAATTATGAAAGAGTTGTCTCTAGGGAATAAAAAATGGAAGTCAGAGTCAGAAGTCTGTGGTTTCTTATAATGAGTATTATAAAACTGTTAATTGTTAAATTATGTGCTTATGTAATTATGATTTAATAAAAACCAAATTTTTAAAACTCACAAGCTGATAGATTTTAGAATGGGACTGGTCAGGCAGCCATAAAGGTATACATGTGTTTGATTGTTTACTCACAATAAAAGCTACCAGACAAAACTAGAAAGCAACTACAGTCTGAAACTCACAAGATTATAAAGGACCATTTTATGCCGACATAAGCAAATCACAGAAGCAACTCAGATTTCTGAAGGAACAAATACTCTCTTTTAATTGTCTTTGTCTTCTATATGTTTCCATAGCACCCTGTTTCTCTTTACTATAAGGTACTGTGTTGTTTTTCTGCACACTAAACTGTAAGGTCCTCTGGGGCACAGACTGATCTGATTCATTAAACAGTAGTTACTTAGGTCCACTATGAGCCACTCACTGTGCTCAGATCTACACTCACTGTGATCAAAATAAAATGGTTCTTAAACTCTTCTACGATATATCTTTATATTCCCATACCTACCTAAGCACTTGAAACAAAATAGGCACTCAATAAATGCTTGCTGAATGAATATAGCGCCAAAATGAAAAAAAAGTCATTAGGCAGATTCTTAATATACATTATGTTCATTATCATTGATGGATTACCAATTATCAAGCCTAGCCTGCTATGTATAACTTATTCTGTACATTACTGTAATTATTACTAGAGATAGTAATTATTTAAACTATTGTTTAACAAATACTACAAACAGATTAAGATCACAGCAATGCAAAAAGATATAGCTATTTTAATTCATGTTGTGCAATTTACCACTTAGTTACAATCATCTCATAGGTGAAAATTTTACATTTACTAGAATTTGAAAGTAAGTATTTTTTAACAATAAAATCTTTAAAAAGTTATATCCAGAAATCCACATTTTGTGACCTTTGCCCTTTGTTAGAAATACACTTCAGACACCATCACGATTATGGATATTCACTTACTAATAACGATATTTTCCCTGTCCTTCACCTCTCACCTGGACTGACCCCTGCCTCCCCATATCCATTCATTTACTGTATTATCACTTACTTTTAAGTGTCATGATTAACGGTCTGATTAACGCTAAAATTCTCCAATGTACCAAAGTTAAAGCATCACAGGAACACACAGCCAACCGTCACGCTCTTCAAGGGTTCTAAACCTTGATGCTCTGCAAGTAGTTTGATAAAATTTCATCTGTACCTGTTTCACTAAAACTTTCATCCTCCTCTTCCTCTTCTGTAATTACAGGCATACTCAGACTTAAAGATTTATCTTCCTTATGTACATTTTGCATGTCACCTGGAAATAGTTGAAAAAATGATTTTATATGAAAACAAAGAATGCTAATCTTTGAGAAAAAATTTTATACAAATAATGACATTATTATAACAAAAATTAGATATTTAAACTAAAAGCTAAAATTGTAATGGTAAACAGAAATATGCATATAAAACTACCTATCTTTTTTAAAAGTGTTAATAAATTTATAATATATTTATACCTATGTTTTGAAAACAGTCTCTAATCCTTCCATTAAAGTAAAGAAAATAGAGGAAAAGGGAAGAAACAAAATTAACCAAACACAGATATATTATTCAATCTTTATCACACACAGCACAGGTTGTATCTGCAAACATCAGGGAATAATCATGTGTATTACTTCAATTTTATTAATTAATCACCAATGTAATTCTAAAGTTAATAGCCTTGGTTTTTTTTTTTAAAGACTGATATGGATTTAATGACAAATATTCCATATTGGTTGCTGAACACCAGAATGCTGTCCAAGGAACCATCATTAAATAAAACAACCTGAAAATAAGGCAATTCTCACATACACAAGTGCACACACACACACAAAACCTGTTACTTTTAGGATCATTAAATTATTCACTATTTTAACAAACAGCTGTAAAATCACATTACAGTGAAGGAAAATGTGCACAAACTTCAGAAACACAGTTCAGATTGTCTATGAACACAGGTTCTTAATTTGTACTTTTTCACATATGTACAGCCTCCTGATCTTGAAGAGGCCACGTAATAGCCTTGTTTTTGAATGCAGACACACTTTCTTGTATCACCACATATGCTCTACAAGATATATTTCTCTTAGTCATAATTTGTCAGTAACTTTCCATTTTCCAAAACATTGGAGGTTTTCTACATCAACTTTCTGTTGCTTGAAGAAATATCCTAATCAAATTATCAAACCCCGTTGTCCTATCAGGTCTCACTGAGCACATAACTTCCTTGTCTCAGTAGCAACCGCCCCCCACAGTCACTCTTTGTTCCTTATGCTTCTCCACAACACTTACACCACCTCATATCTTAATATATAATACATAGTAAATGTAAGCTTCACAAGGATAGACTCTGGTTTGTTTACGTTGATGTATCCCCAGTACTTAGAAAAGTGCCTGCCATATACTAGAGCCTCAATAAACTATAAATCATCACATATGGATTCAACTATCTTATAACACAGTATTTCACAGAGTATGTATGTTAATAAGTACCTGCCAGCACAGGAGACAAGAAATTAAATGAAGATGAGTTTAAGCTTTCTGCTCTGAACACATGTATTCTGGGATCTTAATGGGATGCAGATTTTATGGAATGAATAGATTGCTCTAGACGCAGTTGAGTAAACTGTAGCAATAAGCTTCCATTTTAAATGCAATTCAAACTTAATAAAATAATACCAATTTCCCATTAAGTTATTAAAATAGAATTTTACCTTTACTTGGAAGTCCTAAGTATTAGATACAATAATTTTTTTACATGATTTTTAAGATGATAGATAATCTTTTAGGAAATCTATTTCCATATCTAATCACATTTTTGGCAATGGAGGGGGGTGGATTTTGAACCTGTAAAATTTTTCAGTTGTTCACAAGATTATAATCAGTACAATCTACCTCAAATTACTAATATTGTTCTTTATAATCTTGTACCATGGCCATCCATATCAACTATTAATGATTTTTTAAAATCCACATTTACAACCTAACAGAATCTATCCAACAATGTCAAGGGAAGGATTTCTGAGTTAAAAACTGTCACTGTGAAAAAAAAAACCTTCATCTAGTCACATGATGATTAACTACATTTTGAGATATATTTCTACATTAAATGAGTAAGTTTAAAAAAGAAAATCAATGTTCTCTAAAAGCTCTGAAAAACAAAATACAATGCTTCACCCACTTATCATGCAGCCAGGAACCAAGAAGTGAACACACAACTTCAGGATGTTTATCTCAAAGTCCACATATTAAATAAAGGCTCATGAACTTCACAGATATGTTCCTCAGGCCTTTATCCAGAACCTAATTACATTTATTTATGTATGAATAATGGCAAACCTGTTTCTTAAAACCAGTACAGTTAAGAAGCAGCAAAAATAAATTACATTTATTTATGTAGGCATAATGGCAAACCCATTTCTTAAAACCAGTACAGTTAAGAAGCAGCAAAAAGGGAAAAAAATGGCTACAAGCCTGCATACTGAGAACAGAATGAAGACACCTACCACAACAAATGTGACAGAAAAACATAAGAACTGACAAAGTCCTGCAGCACAAAGCCGTAAGTATAAAGGTCAACTGCGCCACACACTTAAGCTATTTGATAGGATCATTATATTACAAAACCCAGTAAAATAACATGCTAATGATGATAACCTTGAATCATAAAGAGAAAACGAAATTATGTTCAGGATATATTGTTCTAGAAAATAGGAGAGCATAAAATACATGTAAAAAATAATAAATGCACATTGTAGAAAACAAGAAACATACAGAGAAGAATGTAGTATGTTTTAGAAAGATATCAACCAGAATAATTAACCGTTTAAAAAGTAAATTTTGACATTTAAATGATTAACTTCAGTTATCCACACAACTAATTCCTCAGAGGCTGTCAGGTCGATAGTTTTACTCTGCTCGAAGCTAATCATGTGGAATGCAATGATAAGTAATAGACAATTGCTCAACCTCAATACATACAATTATAGGACATGCAGCTAGAATACAACAATTACTTAAGTGAGTGTCTAACTGGAGCTCCAGATCCACATTTCCAATTACCTAAGAGACAGCAAATATGGCAGTTAAAGATTCAGACTTGGATTCAAACAGACTGCCATTCAAGTCTCAGCTCTATTTATTAGTTAGGTGACCTTGGACGTGTGAAAAGAGTTTGGCAGATAATAAGCGTTACATAAATAATAGTTGTTATCATCTTCACCATCATGTATCACCGTTACTATTACTGATGTTCTTCCAGAAGCATGCATGTTATGTTCTAGGAATGGTGAACAGGTATAGCTGAAGCTTAAATAATACAAACTTGGGTAAATCCTATCAATATACTTGAGCACCTATTTATGTGCTAGACAGCTGTTACAGAAATTGAGCCTAAAAAGGCAGATTGGGGCAAATTCTTCCCCCAAATGAAATCTTCATTCTGTGATCCTTACTCTGTTAATGTCACAACATCCCCCAGTTGCTTAGGCATTAAGCATCCTTGTCTCATCCCTCTCCACCAGCCTAAATATTTGGTTACCTGTAGATATCCATTGGCTTTCCTGTTAATCTGCTTGTCTAATTCCTACAGCCACCTGGCCAGATCCCCATTACTCCTTAACAGCCTTTTATTTAGTGTTCCTATTTTCAGTTTGTTCCCACCTACCTTCCATACTACTCCCAGATTGATTTTCTTCAAAGAAAACTGGTCATACCATTTGCTTGCTCAGAAGTCTCACATGACTCCCCTCTGCCTACTGAATGAAGTCCAAACTTCTTGGTTCCACATGTAAGGCCTGGTCACAATATAATCCTCAACATATCTTTCCACGTTGACAGTAACTCTTCAACACATCCTTTACGCTCTAGGCAAAACGGGCCCCTCACACGCTATACTTCCAACTACCTTGCCTCTTTTCATGCCAATCCCTCTACTTGCCTTAGTCTAAGGAATTATTGTTACATTTGTTTGTTTTATTTTTTGTTTTTTTTTTAAAAATTTTTATTTATTTATTTATTTATTTTTGGCTGTGTTGGGTCTTCGTTTCTGTGCGAGGGCTTTCTCTAGTTGCGGCAAGCGGGGGCCACTCTTCATCGTGGTGCGCGGGCCTCTCACTATCGCGGCCTCTCTTGTTGCGGAGCACAGGCTCCAGACGCGCAGGCTCAGTAATTGTGGCTCACGGGCCTAGTTGCTCCACGGCATGTGGGATCTTCCCGGACCAGGGCTCGAACCCGTGTCCCCTGCATTGGCAGGCAGATTCTCAACCACTGCGCCACCAGGGAAGCCCCCATTTGTTTGTTTTTTAATCTTTGGATTTTTCCTGATTATAAAACATATGGTTATCACATAAAAGTCAAACACAGAAATTTATGGACTTAGAAATTTCCCATCCCTGAGAATTAATCATTGTTATATGCTTCTAGATTTCTTCAATGATATATATTGTACTTCTGTCTACATTTTTTTAATTGAAGTATAGTTGATTTACAGTGTTATGGTGTACAGCAAAGTGATTCAGTTTATTTATATATATATATATATACACACACACACACACACACTCACACATATATACATACACACATATATACATATACATATATATACACACATATTGTTCTTTTTCAGATTCTTTTCCGTTACAGTTTACTACAAGATACTGAATATATTTCCCTGTGCTATACAGCAGGACCTTGTGGTTTATCTATTTTATATTATAGTAGTTTTGCGTCTACATATATATTTATTAACAAATGAATCATACTCTTCTTTAAAAAAACATTTTCACTAAGCAATGTATCAACATATTTTGGACACATTTTCATATCAGTATATATAGAACTTTCTCCAGCTTTTTAATAACTGTAAAATATTCCTTTATATGGATTTTTCAACGTTAAACATTTTTTCAATGTTAAACATTTGAGTTGTTAACAGTCTTTGTCAATAATCCTGCAATGAATGTCCTGTGTGTTTTTGTCACTTGTAAAGGATAAATTCCTAGAAACTGAATTGCTAAGTTAGAAGGCATGTACATTTAAAACTGATTAAAATCAACCGACAGATGATTTCAAATTGCTCTCTAAAAAGGATGTGCTAATTCACTCTCCCACTTAAATTCAGATTTTACCTCCTCACACTTTCACTATCAATGGGTATTCCAGTTATCTTTAATCTTTGCCAATATAACAAATTACATGAAAATCATGTTTTAATTTACATTTCTTTCATTATTAATGAAATTAAATATCTCTTCATATGCATGGTAACCACATTTTGTTCATGAATTGCCTGTTCATGTCCTAAGCCCATTTTTCTAAAGGGTGGTGGTCCTTTTCTTGCTAATTTATAACAGCTCTCCTAAAATTAAAAAGTTTAGCATTATCTTACGTGCTGCAAATGGTTTTACAAGATCTTTTGCATTTTATGGAATATAAGACACCTATTTTTGAAAAAACTATGAAATCAAAAATACTTTTCTACTTTGAGGAAATGAACTTTTAATTAAAGAGAAACTTTTTAGTAAGCACTTGAATCTTTATTAAGGTGCAGAAAAACAAATTACCTCTGCTTCAGAGGAGCTACAAAGCTGGTTAGCTGGAATAGTTGAGTTACAATTAAGGATCTAATTCAGATCATATTTTAGTGTACTTTCTTTCTCATGGGTTAAACCCTCCCTAATACACCTAGGTAAATTCAATAACAAACCTCAGTCATCCTTAAAAGTTAATTTCAGAGTTTATGAAAATGTTTTCGGTAACTACATTAAGTAAAAAATTATGGCTAGTGAAAGAAGTGATATTTCATAAGTTACATGTGTCAAACATTTCAGATGAAAAGGAACTTTCATTTAAGTTCTTTCCTAGCTTGCATTTGGCTCCTCCTTTCCAACCGCATAAAAAAAACTGTTTTCCGGACATTTAAGAAAGCAGCTTGACCAACTTACCTCTCAGCTGCACTTGTAAGAAATAAGGTTGATAATTAATAAGAAATGCTTGTGCAGGTTTCTAAACCTAAGTATCTTTGATACCTTAGAAAAAACATTCTAATCTACCAGAAGTTACTTTTTTAAGTATAATCAAACTAATCAATCTTTTCCTCATGTCCTCTGTTTTGGTTTGGTTTTGGATGAATTAATATATAACTACCATTTTTAATGCAGTACAGAGCTAGGAGTTTGGATAAATGCATAGTTGTGCAAGCACCACTGTAATCAAAATATTGACTATAGAACAATTCCATCACACCAAAAATTTCCCTTGTGCCCTTTTGCAGTCAACACCTCCCTCCACCCCCAGTTCCTAGCAACCAATGATCTTTTTTATGTCTCTGTAGCTTCACCTTTTCCAGAATGTCTTGTAAATGGAATCATATCGTATATAGCCTTTTTTGTGTCTCACTTCTGTCACTTAGCACAGTGCACTGAGATTCATCCATGTCGTTACATGTATCAGTAGTGCCTTATTCCTGAGTAGTATCGCACTGATGGTTACACCACGGTTTGTTATACAATGACCAGCTGAAGATATTTAGGCTGATTGCAATTTTTCACAATTATGAATAAAACTGCTATAAACTTTTGCATAGAAATTTTTGTGTGAATATAAGTTTTCATCTCTCTTGGGTAAATACCAAGGAGTAGGACTGCTGTGTTATTTGGTAAGTATATGTTTAACTTTATTAGAAACTGCCAGTTTTCCAGAGTGACTATACCTTTCTGTATTCCCACCAGAAATGTATGAAGGTTCCACTTGGACCTAAAACATTTACTATCTGGCCCTTTACAGAAAGTTTGCTGACTCCCTACATCTGGAGGATATTTTTTAAAATCAAGAATGGATGCTGGATTTTATCAAATGTGTTCTTGGGTAACTATTAAAATGAATTCACATTTTCCCCTTTAACCTATTTATATGGCAAATTATATTGATAGATTCCTAACTGCACCATCCCTGCATCTCAGAATGAATGTACGCAGTCAAGTTGTTTTGTATCTGAGATTCTTTTGATACATAAAACTTAGAATTTTTTCATTAATACTTATAAGTGAGATTAGTCTAACAGTTCTCTTCACAATATCTGCTAGCTCTGTAAAGAAAACTAAAAACATTCTCCTTCTGAAGTATTTCTTGATTATCCTTAACAAATGTGGTATCTCCTCCTCTGAATTCTCAATGCACTTCAAGCGTTAAGTTACGGAACTGATCATATCTGGACTGTATTAAAGGTACTTAACTTTAATTCTCCCTCCGCTGCCTCAATATAGGAAAAAAATATGTTACAAGGCTATAACATATCTTCATATACTGCTACAGTGGCTCTGTGTTTCTTATATTAGGCACTAAATATTCACTATGTTTCTAATGCTCCTTTTTTTCCCCCTGAGCCTGCTAATCAGATTCCAACTTTATGTATGGTGAACATATACTATTTGTGCAATGCTTAAAAATTAAACTTTTTGAGTATATAGTCATTTTTTAAAAAAACCAAATACCAAAGGTAATTTTATAGATAAACTATTTCAAGAGAAAAGCAGGTACAGCTTAGCTAGTGAAGCGAACGGAAAATACGGTTTACAGAATGTATTACTTATCATGCCTTATTCTACACATAAGTTTGATTCACACACAAAAATTACTAATAAAGTATGCTCTGGATAATTCTGGATTGATTCTATAACTATCTAACTATATCACTTTGAACAACTTATTTAATCTCTATGGGCCTAAATTTTATCATCTATGAAATGATGAATTTGATGACTCCTAGAGTCCCTTTCAGTAGTAAGATTCCAAGAATCTAAGATAATTTATTTTTAATATTAAATCTCACAAGGTTTTTAAACAAGTAATCCTTTTTAATAAAGACAACATGGTGAGAGGAGGTTGTAAATAAGGCCTGTTTTCCCTTTTTAAGTCTCAGAAAGTTACCTCTGTTTCTGGAAGACATCTTCCTTCCTGCTGGTTTCAATGTCTCTTTGTTTCTTCTTTTCCTAGTTGCTTTGGTTTGTCCTTGACTAGATGCAGAATCAGAGTCAGACGAATCAAGTTTGATCTGACGATGCCTTCTTGACTTGGATGCCTAAATAGATGCAAATCCAATTAATTACAATGAATCGCAAAATGAACCCAACTGACAGGTGATTTAGGGAACAACAAAACAGACAATCAAAGATGAGGAAAGATTCACAGAAATACTTGTCATAAAGTACTTTACCATGATACTCGCTTGGTTAATACCTGTTACCTGTATATACTCTTTTAGCTTTACAACAGGAAGAGTTCCCTGCAGTTGTCATCCTCATCTGCTCAAACAGGGTTAAAATATCCTCGTTGGGTTAAACTGTTGCAGTTGCATGGCTGGGAAATGGAGGTGTAAAGGACAAGTACCGCCATTTTACCGCCTGATAACCTATTCTCCTTTTCTTCTAACATTTTATTTTCCTTAGTTAGCACCATGTATTTCAAGTGGAACTACTTTATGCCTGGCTCTACGTATGGCCATGTGGCCCCGATCTAGTCAAAATGAGTTTCACATTCCCAGGGCCACCATGATTTGTTCAGGGGTGGGTGTGTGATCTGTGTCATAGCTGATATAACTCAATTTTAGAATTTTGTTTAACTATTAGAAAGGAAAATTCTCTCTTTCCACTGAACCTAAAGCTGGGAATATGCAAGGCTGGAGCTGTCACGAATTGCACTTGAAGGCGATGAAAGCAACATAAGAGGTGAGAAACGGAGGGACAGTCCAAGGACTTTTTAGTTACATCAGTCAATAAATGCCCTTATTTGCTTAAGCAGAGCCCTGACTACAGGAGTTTTCAGTGAATGTCATATATGTGGTGCAGGTATTAACAACAGTTTAAAAGCTACCATGCACTGTATGTTAATTATACCTCAATAATTAAAAAAACTACAACTATGCAATAACACCCTCTTATAACAATTTATGGGGATTATAATTTAATTGTTTAATAATTTTTTAAAGTATTTCATAATGTCTTAAGAAATACATTAAACAACAATTAGCCTATATAATATGGAAATAGTTCTGGTTTAAAAGAATTTGGAATAATTAATTTATTGCCCTTGATGCTTTCATTCAACAATATTTTGTACTCAATTTACTGTAGTACCGCAAATATATAACACTTAACTAATCTATAGTCACTTTTAATTTTTTCATTTATTCCTTTTTATTTCTACAACCAGAGAATGATAGTAGTTTCCCACAGAATAAAGTCATTTTTAGATTCATAAAAAAAAAAACCAGAAAAAAATATGAGTTTATTGGTGCTCCTTCCTGAAACCCCACTAAAATGAAAGGAAAGGAATAAAAATGAATAAACTCACAAAATGGAGATAATAGGGAACAATGAAGCTGTAAACAAAACAACAAAATTTTGAAGTGTAAAAGTGATGGCTGACTTAGAATAAAGAAAGCTGAAACCTAATTGCCTGTATTGAGGAAGTTACTACAAGGAAAGCTGGTCCAAATGGATCAGGAATTTGGGGTCATCAGAAGTGGGACTAAAAAAATGGGTAGATATATGAAAAATCTACATAGGGAATATTATCCCATTTAGCAGCCTCAAAGTTGAACAACTGACCTCTTCCTGTAGAAAACAGGAGGTTTGCTCTCTGGAGAGGCTAAATCAGAGAAGCTGAAGGCTTGAGGAAACCAGTATAGCTAAGGAAGGGGATAAAGCCTCTTACTAGAAATAGGCGGGTTGAGTGAAGCCTCCAGAAGGAACGATGAGCCTGCTGGCAGAGTCTCTGTAGGCGCCCAAAACATTGGCAGCTGGGCTTATTTACCACTTTCCTCCCCCAGGCAAGGGAATGGAAGCCTGCTCTCTGGTAAAAATGACTACATCCTAGAAAAGCATGGAGGCTAAAAAGCTGTTATCTCCACATGACCACTCTTAATGATCTGAGGATCTTCAAACGTTTGAAAAAAGCCAACAAAATGAATGACAGAGAACGGAATAAACAAAAATAAAAACTCTGGGGAAAAAGGAGGAAACTTCAAAAAACTAATTAACATCCTCAAGCAGATAAGCATATTGCATCCAGAAAAACAAAAAGATAAGGAATACATTTTTTAAGTAAGAAAAGATTCAGAGAACAAGAAAAAAAATCTTAGTAACCAAAAAATGTCAGCAGAAATAATAAAAATTCAATATAATGGTTCAGAAGATAAAGTTTAAGAAATCTCTCTGAAAATAGATAAAAACAGAAAAGAAAAATACGAAAATAAAAAGAGCAAAAATGCAGCAAAGAATTCGATCAAAGAAACAATACAAAAATCCCCCAGAACTGAAGGCTATCGGATCAAAAGGATGTCCACCATGCGAGCCAAGGACAATGATGGAAAAGAGACCTACACCAAGGTACATTATCATGAAACTCCAGAGCTCCAGGGATAAAGAGAAAATCCTAAAACCTTCCATGATCAGGAATACTAGAAGCTGGAAGACAGTAAAGAACAATGGCATCAAAATTCCAGGTAAATACCAGAAGAAATAAAAGAGAAAAAGGTGAAGATGGTTGCCTCTTGAGATCAGAAGTACAGGGGCAGGAAGTGGTAGAGCAGGAGACTGCTGGATTATATAAACTTTACAGTATTATCAGTTAAAACTATGCACAAGTGTTACTTTGATGAAAAAATTAAAATGTGACTACAAAAGCATCACATAAATTTCTAAATTACCTTATTTAAGAAATAACTTACCTGAACAAAAACTGAAAAGGCCTTTGATTTTATTTTCGCTAATGATTCTGCCCTTTCACTTCTCTGGAAGTAAAAATAAACAGGAAAGGGAAAAAGTTAAAACACACAAACATGGAGCAAAATTATGAATTCCCAAGTATTTTTTTTATCAGAAATAAGATTTGAGACAGAAGGTAGGGTAAAAGGAACTAACATTTATTGGACATATATTAAGTAAGGCATATAAACATGCACTACTTTCTAACAGGTGCCATGAAAACATCCCCATGGCTGTGGATTGTTTTCATTCAGGATTTAAGGAGGATATGAATGAAATTCCTGGTGACCAGGCCATTCCCTCCTCATCTTCCTATGCCCAAAGATGGCTCCTTGCCTTATCCACTAAGATGGATGAAAACTCTGGAGACAGAAAGCAGTAAATAGTAGCTTGTGCTCCACACTGGCTGAAAGGCTGAAAAGACACAGTATTACAAAAGCCTTACTCTGCCCCTGTCAGGACTGAGGACACCTTCCACCACCATCCTTCCCTCTCCCTGCTGAAAACTGTGAACATCCCACTCCCAATCTATAACTGATGTGGTCTTTCACAAGGTTTCCAGCAGAGAACAGGCTAGCCCTTCACAGAACCCATGTTACAGAATTTTCTGAGATATGTATTAGAATACTGACCATGGGACATTACGGTTAATATACAGAATCACAGCCACACATAAAATGAAAAGAAGCTAACCAAACTATTGCCCCATAAGCAATCATATAGTGAATTTTTCTGACCTCTGATTGTTGTGAGTTTCCTTCACTCCTTTCTTCTCCATCTTTAGCTGTTGATTTTAAGGATAGATTCTGAAAGATCAAAAAAGTTATATTTACACATTTACAATTCAAACCAACTAAAAATTAACTGAAAGTCAATTTCAGAACAATGCAAATCATTTACTTTAATTACTAAAAAACTAAAAGAATATTTCACAGTATCAAAACATGGTTCACCACCTGACATTAAGATCATGGTTAGGTTAAAGAAGAGTTACAAAATTCATCAAGAAAATACCTAAATCCTCCTAACTAATGAAAGATGACATGCACTTTATGTGGTAGTGAGAAAACTGGTTTATTCTCCTTTCCTTCAGGTTTTCAAAGGTCTTAGTAATGCTCATTAAAGAGAGTTGTTAAAAGACAGTGCTACAATAGACGTTTACGTTAAGTGCCTAGGTCATTTGTGCAACCCATTTGTAGCACTTAAAGTATTCAAACATTCTAAAATGTGCTCTCATTAAAATAAATGTCTGCAGAGGAAGCAAATTATTTCCTTCTTCCCAAGGCTGTTATCTCATCACTTTCCTTGTTTATCTTTTCTAAAATTGAGTTTTGAGCCATCTCCCTTTATATAATCCAAAAAGTAGCAACAAATCTCTCTGAACAATGCTATATAAGATAATAATGCCTATCTAGCATTTGTGAAAACACTAACACATTATCAAACATATAGTAAGTAATCAGAAATTACTTATTTTTTCCTAGAAGTATTTAGTAAAATTAGATGGAGTAGTGGTTTCAAAAGTAAATTTAGCAAGGCTGGTCTTCAGGTTTCCGGAGTAAAAAAGTTTCTCTAGCTGAAAAGGCTAATATGGAATATGGGCAGTTCTAGCATCAGTATTTGGATCAGAAAACTAAATGGAAGACTTGTGTTGATGCGATTTGTAAATGGATAAAGGAAGGCAGGTAGAGCACGTGAGAAACAGAAAGCACATGCTCTGTCACAATGGGAGAAGCCATCACTCAAGTCTAGCTGTCCACTGCCATGCAGCAAAGTAGGACCAGTGCTACCAAACCTCTCACTTTTAACAGAAGTTGGAAGTCTGGAATTTTAAGTTAAGTCCACAAATATTTAAATGTTGGTAATTGATTCAAATTTTTTAAATATTAGGAACAATGCTATGCAAAGAAAAAAAAAAGTATGTGCAGGATTTGGCCCAAAGACTGCCAATGTGTAACCTCTGGAGAATGCTAAATTATAAAGATTGTAATAAACCCATGGTACACCAAGACTATTTATTCCTCTATAATTATGTATACTACATAGCGTACGTGTGTGTGTGTGTAGAATGGATATTATTTAGCAATATATTATATAATATATTATATAATATATTACAAGTATTAATTATAATTATTTAATAATATGCTATATAATTACATATAAAATCCATTTGTAAGATTAAATAAGATCACATGGCTAATAACTGACAAAGCTGATACTAAAAAAGTAAAGCACTCCAGATCTTAGCTTCACAGGAGGTAGCCACTAAGCAAGGCTGCCTCTCAACATCCTCACCCATGTCTAGCCAGTCACATATGATGCAAATGCAGAGGTGACATATCAAACAGTTACAAACCTTTCTGTCTTTGTGCCATTGCTGATGCTCCAAAACTATGTTCTTGATATTGTCAAAAAAATCATCCTTTATCAAGCTGAGGGCTTTGTCTGGATTGGATCTATCAGCTGAAATTATATGTTTCATTCTCTGATAATGGTCATGAACATTCAGCATTTCCTAAAAGTGAAACGATGAGTCCTTTAATTCAATTTTCAAGGAGAAACTTAAAGGCAAAATCAGAACAAAATAAAATCACCTTCCAAAGTGACAGAGTTGAGAAGGAATAACATACTACAGTACATTGAAAATGATATAATTATGCAAACTAGTACAACATTATTAATGAAGAGTCTGCTTTCCAGAAGTATGGAATCATTGAGTTCAACTTAACAAACATTAGGTAATACACACTGTATGCAGAAACGATGGGGAGAGATTAGTTAACATAAGATTGCATTCCTGGATGTAACAAAAATTATTTATAGTATAGCATACCTTTAAGTATTACTCCTGATAACTAATATCACATTTTGATTTCATATTGTCACATGAAGGATATTTACACAGTTCTTTATGCTCGGCCGGAAATTCCTATCTAATGACTCTCTCCCAATCCTCCACAGAGATGGGCTGACGTTCACAAATCTCAAAGCTCTGTGCCTGTCCCCATAAGCTTCCTCATTACCTCAGTGATAAGATTCAAGATTAAATGAAATAGTGATTTATGACACCATTTAAGGCATCATTTATTAGAACTTCCTCCCCCAGAAAACTCCAGACAAATGGGCAGGTATACAGGGTAAAGAGAAAGGGAGCATAAATACGGCAGGCGGACTTAAGAATCACATAAAACCAGCACTGGGACTTGGCTCAGAGACCAGCAGAGAACTATCCATCACAGATGGTCACTACAACCTCTGAGTCATCCCCAAGATAGGCTACTCAATGCATTTCTAGGAGATTTTGACGGACTCGATCGATATCTGTTCAAGGAATTCAAAACTGCTCAGGAGTGGTGAGTGCTCACATATGCAGGATCTTCAAGGGGGAAGAGTGTCCAGACATGGGAAGCCCCTAACTTTTTACACGGTACAATGTGCTATATTCCCATTATTTTACATGCACTACAATACAGGCCAAAGACCACTAGCTGGACCTGGTTTTGAGCCTGAATTCCGTCACTTGCTAGATTGTGACCCTGAGCAAATCCCTCCGTCTAAGAATCACGTTCCACATTTGTACAAAATGAAGTAAAGACGCCTAATGCACTACAAAAGAATTAAGTGAGCTTATACAAGTGGAAGTATTCTGTATGATGTAAACCACTATACAAAATCAAAGGATTAAGAAATAAAAGACAGTGTATGGTCTTTGGAGCTTTACACACCTGGACATTCAAATCCAGTGTCTGTGTCTTACTTTATGCAAATTATTCAACTTCTTGATCCTCAGTTTCCTTGTTTTTATTTTTTTTTATTTATTTATTCTTTTGGCCATGCCACGCAGCATGTGGGATCCTAGTTCCCCGACCAGGGATCGAACTCACACCCCATGCAGTGGAAGTGCAGAGTCTTAACCACTGGACTGCCAGGGAAGTCCCTCAGTTTCCTTGTTTTTAAAACTGGGAAAATACTATCTCCTCTGCAGGGTTATTATGATGATTGGTGAGATAACATACAAAAAACATTCAGCATATTCCTGGCACATGGTGAATACTCAACATGTAATGCCATTATTATAATTGTAAATATAAATGAAGAAACAGATTCAAAAGTGAAATGATTTGCTAAAGGTCATATTTAAGTAGCAGAGTTGGAATTAGAAGGCAGATGCCTCAAAAAAACTGTAATTATGTATGGTGATGGATGTTAACTAGATTTACTGTGGTCATCATTTGGCAATATATACAAATATCAAATCATTATGTTATACACCTGAAACTAATATAATGTTATATCAATTATACCTCAATTTTTTAAAAAAATCAGATAATTTGATTCAACATCCTATTCTCTTGTTTTATTATACCTCCTTAACCACAAAAGAGAACTAATGAGTGGCAGAATCATGACCAGAATTCAAGTATGCTGACATGAAGACTTAACAGCATTTGTAGGCAGTAGAAGGAAAATAGAAAAGTATTAAATTTAGGGATTATCAGTGAAAATGGGTCATGGGCTATGCTAGGACAGGACAAATAAAGCCAACACAGGTATTGAAGGAAAAGGCTACCAAAGATAAAGATGCCAGATAAAGTCAGGATGACTTCACACAGACTACTCCATTCCTAGAAGTTTCTAGGAATAGGCATTTCATAGCCTGGCCCTTCTGACCCTCCTCTCAAATCACCCTAAAAGAATACGGCTTTGTGCATCACCCCAGCTCTGTTCTCTAAAATCTCCCATACCTGCTTGCTGACATATACAATTTATTTAACAGAGGAATCTTTAATTCAACACATTGTAGTAAAAGAGCTTAAAATGAAAAAAAAAAAAAAAGTTTAGCAATGTATGTTGAAAAAAATGAACATTCTACCACTAAATTAGTCAACAATCAAAAATTACAACCAACTGGGTTCAAATCATCTTTCTTTCATTTGGAGAATACTGATAAGAACAACATCTTACTGTTATAGAACATTCTCTGCCTCTCTCTTTATAATTCACATCAGTACTTCTTGGCAAATCCTTTCTGGTATCCCAACATCTTTCACTCTCCACGACGGCTATTCCAAACTTTCTCAATTCTTGGTTCTGGCAGGAGGCCTCTTAAAGTTCAGGCTATCGGGTCTGTTTGCCTTCTGCTTCTCTTCTTCACAACCAATTATAGGAATCCATTTTCACCTCCTTCCCAAGGTTTCAAAGGAAGATGTGCCTTCTCCTGCTCAAGGCTAATCTCTCCACCAGGCCTTGGTCACAGACCCACCACCTCACAGCAGGGACTGTGCTGCTTCTCTTCTACACAAACCCTCCTTCTAACTGGCTCCTTACCCCAAACCTAAATATACACTCTAAGCCTCTCCAATCTCTAAAACTTCTAAATGATTCCCCTCTGCCAAAAAGACAAAATACAAATTCCTTCTATTATACAAAGTTCTTTTCTCACATTTATTTTTCTACATAATCTTCTCCCACCTCTTTCTTGCTCAATTGCTAGAGGGCAGATCCTAATTCTTGTTATACTTCACGAGATGTCTGCAAATGATATATTTCCAACCCCAGTCCCAGCTCAGACAAGGCCTTTGCTATCCAACAAATAGGCACTGCAGCCATACAGAACCTTAGCTCCATCACTTCCTAACTTAAAGTCTCTGTGCCTCAGTTTCCTCAACTTTATTTTTTTTATTTTTTATTTTTTTTTAATTTATTTATTTATTTTTTATTTATTTATGGCTGTGTTGGGTCTTCGTTTCTGTGCGAGGGCTTTCTCTAGTTGTGGCAAGCGGGGGCCACTCTTCATCACGGTGCGCAGGCCTCTCACTATCGCGGCCTCTCTTGTTGCGGAGCACAGGCTCCAGACGCGCAGGCTCAGTAATTGTGGCTCACGGGCCCAGTTGCTCCGCGGCATGTGGGATCCTCCCAGACCAGGGCTTGAACCCGTGTCCCCTGCATCGGCAGGCAGATTCTCAACCACTGTGCCACCAGGGAAGCCCAGTTTCCTCAACTTTAAATCAGGGATAAAAACACCTACTTTAAAAAAAATTAACAAAAAATTTTAAATTGTTTAAAACACCTAATTTGCAGGGATGTTGTTAAGGAGTAAAATAATATACACAAAACATCTTGTAGAGCTCCTGCACTATACCAAGTCTTTAGATATTTAGCAAACAATTTCCCTCTAACTGAGTAATTCTTAACATTTTGGGGGACATGAATACCTTTGTGAATCTGAGGATAGAGTACCTCACCCTAACCAAGCGTCCATATGTATAATAATTTTCAATACAATTTAGGGGGGAAAGGGATCCATGAAACTTTCAAGGCCATCCATGGACCCCAGATTAGCAATTCTTGCTCAAAAATAAAGTCAGTATACAGAGCAGACCCAGAGCACTTTCAAAAAGCAATTTGCTATCTGAATTAGAAAATCATAGATGCAACCTAACAGCTAAAGTTATTAGAACATGGCAGCACCCAGAACACAGAGAAACATTTGAGCAAATCAAAGATCTGATCCCTCTTTCATTCCTGATATAGGAAAAGACTGAACAGGGTTCGGGGGAAAAGCAGTAACATTTACTAAGAAGAGTCTACTATGTGCTATAGGCCACACTCAGCACTCTTCAGGTACAGGTTGGTCTCGATTCGTACAACTGGATGAAATAAGGGTTGCAATCCTAATATTAAAGAGGGGGAAACTAAGGCTCAAAGAAATGAAAAACACATGACTAAGGCCCCCACCTGCTCGTGCTCACTCTGCGCACTCTCTGTGTACGTATGAATCCGTTCTTTTGAAGAGAGAATGGATCACTGATTAGAAGGCTGCAGCCCTTTAGTGAGGTTTTGTTTTAACCTCAGGGCAACATTTCCACTCAAGTAAAACTCTGTATCACTACTTATCAATGCAAAAGAAGATTTTTCTCAACATTGCACAACTCAAATAAAATACCAAAATATATCAGATGGAAAAGCTGTTTTAAGACCGTACCCCTTATCCATTATTCTTGACTTCAAATTTTCGTTTCATCAAAATAGCTTCACTGTTTTCAGTGGTGGTGTTTTACACAAGCATTGTAAAAAGGAACTTAGGAAATGAACACATATTGTTAAAAAAATAATGTCACTAAATTCTTGTTTGATGACCTATCTAAAGTCAAATACAAATGGTGGTTTCAGTATTTGAATCTAAATATCCTTAGTCCAAGACAAGTATTCTACATCTTTCTGTTTCTCACTGTGTTTCAAGATATATTCCAGAAATTTTGATATATTTAGGATGTAATATTCCTGACACTTTAGAGAAGGTAATAGCATTCTATGATTGGTTAAAAGCATTAGAAAAATTTTCAGTATCCAGTAGATGAAGGTATAACCTCGATATGTAGTTAATAAAACAATTTTTAAAAAAAATTCAAGAACATAAGAACAAATTTACCTCTAATACATCAGAAGTGATAAGTTTCATTACATGATCGTTTGGGTCCTTAAAGTCTTCAGTAACTTCAGCTCGTTGATTTTTTTTCTTCATTCTGTATGACAGCTAAATAATAATGAATGTCTTTAAAATAGATGTCTTTTAAAAGATATATTTTAAGTACTGAAATAAGTAAGCCAGCAGCAAAAACTGTCTATCAGTAAACACGGATGAAAAAAAAAGCAGCTCTAAGTATATATTTATTAAATAATCCATATTTCAAAGACTGTTAGACTTTTGAAATAACGCAACTTGTGGGATTTTAGTTCACCGACCAGGGATTGAACTCGAGCCCTTGGCAGTGAGAGTGCGGGGTCCTAACCAATGGACTGCCAGGAATCCCCAACACTGTTTCCTATTTTAAGAAGCCTTTCTTCGAGTATTGGAAACTATATAATAATCTTTCCACTTTCTGGAGACTTAGGTACTTTACGGACAATAAAGCATAATTTCTCATTTTGAGAAACAATCTATTTTAGATAACATACCAATGTAGGCATTGCTGTAAAGTGAAATGCTCTGTCTAGTCGTAGCTTCCTAAAAATATAAGCTGCATCAAAATGTTGTGCATTTATCAAATCTTGCTGAAACTTTAAAATTTCATCCCAATCCTTCACGGCAACTCTAATCTGCAAACAAGAGGAATAAAAAAGTTGTTAGTAAATGTAAATCTTTTTTCACAAATGTATTATAATTTTGAAGCACTGGCATTTCTATTTAAATCAGTTGGTTGTGAAAATATTGTACCTGTTTCATATTTCTGCTGGAAGAAAACAACTCACCGAATATTACCTTTTGTTTTGGTTCACACAGCTGGGTGTTATATAATCCATATAGCAGATACAAAGCACAAACTCTGATTTGGAAGGTGTATGGAGGTAAAAAGTATCGCCATGCCAAAGCCAAAGCTTCCTTTGTAAACGTGTTCTTTTCTAAATTTCTCATTCTACCACTAGAAAACAAAGAGAAAATATATTATGGCTGTGAAAAAAAATAACAGAAGAGGTATATACTTGTTTAAATAGCAGCTGCTAGAAAGTGGATGGGCATTCCACATCTGATCCTTTCATGATTTAAGCACGAAGACCTAATTTTCTGCTGTGCTTCTTACACTGAGACACTAGGTAAACATGATGCATCTTCCTAAAGCATCAAATTTATTGCTGAATTGGGAGCAAAAGGAGTGGGGTTATAAATTATCACCGGTTAATAATTTAAAATATTTAATATATAAAATAACCATGGTAGGGGGCTTCCCTGGTGGCGTAGTGGTTAAGAATCCGCCTGCCAATGCAGGGGACACGGGTTCGATCCCTGGTCTGGGAAGATCCCACATGCCATGGAGCAACTAAGCCCGTGCACCACAACTACTGAGCCTGCGCTCTAGAGCCCACGAGCCACAACTACTGAGCCCACGTGCCACAACTACTGAAGCCCCCGTGCCTAGAGCCCGTGCTCCGCAACAAGAGAAGCCAACGCAATGAGAAGACCGCGCACCACAACAAAGATTAGCCCCCTGAACTGAATGAATAAGCATTTTCAGAACTCTAATGAAAAACTGATGAACTCATAAAAGTGCTAACAAAAGATCAAGATGAAAAAAAAAATTTAATTACATGGGACTGAGTGAACTGATGAGGATGAGTATAATTTTTGTGACTTTCTGTCTGAATTAAAAAAAAAAAATCCAACAAGAACTCAGAGGCAAAGAATATACAAATCAATTTTCACTGCAAAGTAAAGGAGCTGTTACAGTGGAGGATTACTGGACTGAATGCCAATATTATGACATAGCATGAGTGTGTTTCATGTTTGGTAATTGCAATCATTGTTGCTTTTGTTGTGGTCATCCATGTACAATGCTTGGTGTCAGTCTATTTATCTCTTGTAAAAATAAAATACAGTGTGTGTGTGTGAAAAAAAAAAAAAAAAAAAGATTAGCCCCCGCTCACTGCAACTAAAGCCCGCACATAGTAATGAAGACCCAACGCAGCCAAAAATAAATAAATAAATAAATTTATTTTAAAAAAAGAAAGAAAGAATTGGGGTAACCCCAGAAAATTTTTTCTAAACTACCACTTTTCCCAAGAGGGATTCAGTGAAAGATCATGGGTTTCAGAAACAGTAAGACATACTGGTTTCAATATCTACTCTACCACCTAGTTGCGTGATCATGGAGAAATTACTTAACCTTCTTAAACCTCAATTTCCTCATCTATAAAACAAGGATAATTACTGATCTCAGAGTTGTTCTACGGATTAAATACAGCTATAAATGCATTACATTTACTACCATTAAAAAAAATTGGTTCCTCTCCTTTCATTAACTGTACAACAAACGGTTCTCCATTCTCCATCCCCTACAATGTACAAACTACACAGGTAGTTATTTTACATCAACTAAGAGAAAAGAGAGAACGTTTACATTTTATTCAGCAAAACATAGAGTTTTAATCACACGGACTCATTCATTCAGTCAATTATTTAGCCTTTTCAATATTGTAAGCATTACGCTAATGGAATACCAGATTCATCCAGTCACTGTTCTCACAGAGCTCAATCCAGTGGAAGGTAAATTTAAAAATAATAACAGTGAATATTTATTGAGCACTTAGAGTGCACTTACCATATAATCACAGTTAGTAGACTCTGATCAAATTCAGGCAGTTGGACTCCGTAATCTATGCTCTTAACCACTACACTATACTGCCTTCTGAACTACACACGTATAATAAAATGTGGTTAAGTCAAGAGATAAAATAAGCACAAAGTGCTACAGAAGAAAGAGAGCATGAACACCTTATTTAGTCTAGAAGGGCAAAGGAAGCCTTCCCTGAGGAACTGTCATGTGAGCTTAAACCTGAGTGAAGAATAAGGTAGTTCGGCAAAGGGAGCTGCGGGTAGAGGTCTAGGCTGAGGAAACGCCTGTAGAGAGCCGCGTGCAGACGCTGCAGCAAGAAAGCGAGTGCGTGGAGTGACTGGTGGACGAAGGTGCAGCGATGGGCAGAGGCCAGTCACGAAAGGTCTTGCCAGCCATGTTAGGGAATTTGAGCTGCACCCCAAAGGCAATGGAAACCACTGAAGGGTGGGAAGCAAGGATGTGACGTGAGCAAATTTGCACTTTAGAACTTCGGCGGTTGTGTGAAAAATGAATTCAATCATGCAGGGTTTTGTCTTTGCTTGTGTGTTTGTTTTTAAACATGGAGTTCTAAGAAAACGAGACTAGAGGAGGGCAAAGGATGGTGACCTAGGTCCGGGTGAAGCAGTGGAGGTAGAAGAGTTTAGAAGGGCGGCCAAGTAGAGCTATACGTATTAGGGAGGAGGCCGCAAATGGAAGGAACCCAAGCCAACGAAATCGCCCAGAGGAAGCGCGCGCGGCCAAGTACAGGTGAGAGCTGAGGGGAGATGGAGGCAGTGTTCAGAGACTGCCACTTTTCTCAGCCCTTCCCAGGTGCGGCGAAACGAAGGGGAAGGAAGAAACTCGTCACGCCGCCTCTGAGCGGGGAGGCAGGCGGGTAGCGGACAAGAAACACCCACCAGAAGATGGTCCCGAACTTCATACTCCTCCAGAGGTCGGTGAAGTCCTCGAAGCGCACGCTGTCCATCTCCTGGAAGCGGCTGAGCAGCGCCTCACAGTCTGCCTGCAAACCTGCAGGAGCCCCCATAGCTGCAAAGCTGGCACGCCACGCGCGGTCCAGCAGCCGATGGTAGCCGAGGAAACCAGGCTCTGAGCCCCGCCCCTTACGACAGGACGCACACACCCTCCGTGATATCCGGCCCCGTGACGTTACATCCGGTCCCGGCAGCTCCACCTCCAGCCGGGTCCGCCCACGACAGCGCGATGTTTACTGCGCCTGCGTCGTCGCATTTGCTTTTAGCAGCTCAGCTGTCTTAGAGGAGTAAGGTGGACGTGTTTAATTTCAGTAAAGAAGTTTACATCTCAAGTGGCCTGTGAGCCCAAGAAGGATTTTAGGTCAACATGAGGCTAGCTTATACAAATCGATATTACCCTTACTGTCCCTCTCCTTTAAAGTGATCCTAGAGTGACAGAAGTCAAGTTTTACAGCTAAGGAGGAAAAATTCCTAACCTCAAACCACCCTCACGGGGAAAGAGGATCTAAAGAGGGTTTACTGAGAAGCAGACTGGACTAATTCTCTTACAGTCTGTACCCACATAATACGGTGCTTAATGTGTGGCTCTCTCATTGTAGCGCTAACAGTCTTCTGCAGCCTCTCTTGAGAAGCTCTTGTAAACATCTCCCCAGCACCACCACAATCTAGCACAGTACTTAGCAGAAAGTACTGTATCGGCTTTATATATACTTAATTGATTATTTGGTTGAATTGGTCTTGTGTGTACACACCATCTCCTAGCTTCTCTCAGGAGCTAGCTATCAAGTAGTATTTTGTACCTTTCACTATTTCTCTGATTGCATGTCATGCTGTTCTTATTCTTTAGGAGAGATATCCAAAAAGCACAAGGGCTTTCTGTCTGTAGATGAGGTTCAACTCACTTAACTTTCCTGATATTGATCTTTTTAAAAAAATTTTTTTATGTAATATGCATTACAGGAAAACTTACATAACATGTCTGAGTAAAAAGCATAGCAGGAATACGAACACGTATGTACCTTCTACCTGTATAGGAACCAGAACATGACCAACACCCATCACATCAATCTCTGAATTCCTCCTCTAACCTATTCTCCTGCCTCTGCCATTAGTTTGGTAATGACCACCTTACTTTGTTTCTCATTCTCTTGTAAATATTTTATCACACGTGTACGGATCTCTAAACAATATATTGTTTAGTTGTGGTTGATTTTGAACTTTATTAAAATGGTATTGCAATTTCTAACATATAGTCTTTGAATTGCTTTTTAACTTTAATAATGTTTTCTAAGATTCATTTATGTTATTTCTTGTAGCTTTAATTCATTTATTTTCACTGCTGCCTAATATTCCATTGTGTGAATAAACAGTTTATCCATTATTTCCTCAATGCAAATTTAGGTGGGTTCCAGATATTGCTGTTATAAACAATGTTACTATGAACACTTTTGTACCTGTCTCCTCTGATGTGTAGGATTGCCAGATAAAATAAATGACACCAAATTAAATTGAACTTCAGACTGTTCTGGGGTTACTATTTACTTCCAAAGGTCAATTTAGATTTTGATACACTAATACCATACCCTAATTACTACAGCTTTTTTTTTTTCTTTTCCAAAATCTTATCTAGGAAGGAAAATCCTTTCATCTTATTCTTCTTCAGGAGTATCTTTTCTTTCTTGTCTGCTTTACTTTTCTTTTTTGTCTGCTTTTCTTTTCTTGTAACATCTTTATTGGAGTATAATTGCTTTAGAATGTTGTGTTAGTTTCTGCTGTATAATAAAGTGAATCAGCTATATGTATACATATATTCCCATATCTCCTCCCTCTTGCGTCTTCCTCCCATCCTCCCTATCCCCCTCTAGGTGGTCAAAAAGCACCGAGCTGATCTCCTTGTGCTATGCAGCTGCTTCCTGCTAGCTACCTATTTTACAATTGGTAGTGTATATATGTCCCTGCCGCTTCCTCACTTCGTCCCAGCTTACCCTTCCCCTCCCCATGTCCTCAAGTCAATTCTCTACGTCTGCGTCTTTATTCCTGTCCTGCCCCTAGGTTCTTCAGAACTTTTTTTTTTTTTAGATTCCATATATATGTGTTAGCATACAGTACTTGCTTTTCACTTTCTGACTTACTTCACTCTGTAAGACAGACTCTAGGTCCACCCACCTCACTACAAATAACTCAGTTTCGTTTCTTTTTATGGCTGCGTAATATTCCATTGTATACATGTGCCACATCTTCTTTATCCATTCATCTGTCGACAGACACTTAGGTTGCTTCCATGTCCTGGCTATTGTAAATAGAGCTGCAATGAACATTGTGGTACTTGACTCTTTCTGAATTATGGTTTTCTCAGGGTATATGCCCAGTAGTAGGATTGCTGGGTCATATGGTAGTTGTATTTTTAGTTTTTTAAGGAACCTCCATACTGTTCTCCATAGTGGCTGTATCAATTTACATTCCCACCAACAGTGCAAGAGGATTCCCTTTTCTCCACACCCTCTCCAGCATTTATTGTTTGTAGATTTTTTGATGATGGCCATTCTGACTGGTGTGAGTTTTGTAGTTTTGATTTGCATTTCTCTAATGATTAGTGATGTTGAGCATCCTTTCATGTGTTTGTTGGTAATCTGTATATCTTCTTTGGAGAAATGTCTGTTTAGGTCTTCTGCCCATTTTTGGATTGGGTTGTTTGTTTTTTTGATATTGAGCTACATGAGCTGCTTGTAAATTTTGGAGATTAATCCTTTGTCCCTTGCTTCGTTTGCAAATATTTTCTCCCATTCTGAGGGTTGTCTTTTTGTCTTGTTTATGGTTTCCTTTGCTGTGCAAAAGCTTTTAAGTTTCATTAGGTCCCATTTGTTTATTTTTATTTCCATTTCTCTAGAAGGTGGGTCAAAAAGGATCTTGCCGTGATTTATGTCCTAGAGTGTTCTGCCTATGTTTTTGTCTAAGAGTTTTATAGTGTCTGGCCTTACATTTAGGTCTTTAATCCATTTTGAGTTTATTTTTGTGTATGGTGTTAGGGAGTGTTCTAATGTCATTCTTTTACATGTAGCTGTCCAGTTTTCCCAGCACCACTTATTGAAGAGGTTGTCTTTTCTCCATTGTATATTCTTGCCTCCTTTATCAAAAATAAGGTGACCATATGTGCATGGGTTTATCTCTGGGCTTTCTATCCTGTTCCATTCATCTATATTTCTGTTTTTGTGCCAGTACCATACTGTCTTGATTACTGTAGCTTTGTAGTAGGGTCTGAAGTCCCAGAGCCTGATTCCTCCAACTCCGTTTTTCTTTCTCAAGATTGCTTTGGCTGTTCGGGGTCTTTTGTGTCTGCATACAATTTGTGAAATTTTTTGTTCTAGTTCTGTGAAAAATGCCAGTGGTAGTTTGATAGGGATTGCATTGAATCTGTAGATTGCTTTGGGTAGTATAGTCATTTTCAAAATGTTGATTCTTCCAATCCAATAACATGGTATATCTCTCCATCTGTTTGTATCACCTTTAATTTCTTTCATCAGTGTCTTATAGTTTTCTGCATACAGGTCTTTTGTCTCCTTAGGTAGGTTTATTCCTAGGTATTTTATTCTTTTTGTTGCAGTGGTAAATGGGAGTGTTTCCTTAATTTCTCTTTCAGGTTTTTCATCATTAGTGTATAGGAATGCAAGAGATTTCTGTGCATTAATTTTGTATCCTGCTACTTTACCAAATTCATTGATTAGCTCTAGAATTTTTCTGGTAGCATCTTTAGGATTCTCGATGTATAGTATCATGTCATCTGCAAACAGTGACAGCTTTACTTCTTCTTTTCCGATTTGGATTCCTTTTATTTCTTTTTCTTCTCTGATTGCTGTGGCTAAAACTTCCAAAACTATGTTGAATAATAGTGGTGAGAGTGGGCAGCCTTGTCTTTTTCCTGATCTTAGAGGAAATGGTTTCAGTTTTTCACCATTGAGAACGATGTTGGCTGTGGGTTTATCGTATATGGCCTTTATTATGTTGAGGTAAGTTCCCTCTATGCCTACTTTCTGGAAGGTTTTTATCATAAATGGGTGTTGAATTTTGCCAAAAGCTTTTTCTGCATCTATTGAGATGATCATATGGTTTTTCTCCTTCAATTTGTTAATATGGTTTATCACATTAATTGATTTGTGTATATTGAAGAATCCTTGCATTCCTGGCATAAACCCCACCTGATCATGGTGTATGATCCTTTTAATGTGCTGTTGGATTTTGTTTGCTAGTATTTTGTTGAGGATTTTTGCATCTATGTTCAGCAGTGGTATTGGCCTGTAGTTTCCTTTCTTTGTGACATCTTTGTCTGGTTTTGGTATCAGGGTGATGGTAGCCTCGTAGAATGAGTTTGGGAGTGTTCCTCCCTCTGCTATATTTCTTCCAGAGTATCTTGACTGTTCTTGGACCTTTGCTTTTTCATATAAATTTTAAATTGAACTTGTCAAATTTCTCTAATAGTACCATTGGGATTTTGATTGAATTGCATTAAATCCATGTCACTTTGAGAAGGATAACATTTTTAGCATATTGAATCTCCCTATCCTATAAGTATTTAAGTAATCTTTAGCATCATCAGTAAAGTTTTATAATTTTTCATGCATGTGGATCAATTCCCTGAGCCTATGCACACAGTCACAGTGTGATGATAGTGGTTTTAGCAGGGCTCTCTTTAACTGTCTCTTTCCCTGGTCTTTCCGTTAAGCTGTCTGCCTCTTTCGGTATCACACCCAGCTAGCAGACTCCACTAAATGCCAGCCGATTGTCCTACTGCTTTTGACAATGTCCTGGAGCATGAACTGCTTCATAGTCCAATTATATTTAGGTTCCTTTGCAGAGATAGCCATTGAATGCAGTCTTGAGGTTTGTTCTGATCCCAGAGGGCTCTTCTTAGTTGTCTCTTTCTCGGGCTCTCTCTGGTAAACTAGCTGGTCTGCAGTTTAGTTTCTTGCTGCATGGAGCTACCAGCCTCCTCTTAATTACTTGCCACCAAAATATGCATTGTTTTCAAGAGCACCTTGAAGTTTGAATTTTCTCACACTCTTCCAAATAAAATCAGTTCCTCTCGGGAGAACTTCAGAGTTCTCTGTTCTAGTGGACTTTTCTCTCCCCTTGGGCAAAATCTCTGAGCCAATGCTCAAGCTGGGAATGGGAACTGTGTGCCATGTCTTTCAGAGTGATACCCCTGCTTTATAAGCAGGGTTCTGGAAGGGGGCATTAGCTTCTGCCTCTCAAGCTGCCTTTCCTGGCATGGAACCCCCATGTGAGCTGTGTGAGCTGGGGCGAGGGTGACTGGGGTCCCAGCACTCATAGCCTCCTGAATCTGGGATAGGGCCTCTGTCCTATGAGTAGTGTCTGAAAGGAAGAAAGGAGTTCCTAATCTCTCCATTCTGTAGGACATACTTATCTGGAATTTAACGTTTGCAACATGAAGCTAAGGAGGATGAGAAATGCTGGCAGCTTGGCTCTCCCAGGGAGATCCATAGCATTTTTACTGAGATCTGGGGGAAGAGTGAGCCCCACCTTCTTGGCCATGCCCGCCCAGAGTGGAGCTTTTGTCATACTGAGCAGGGTGGGGGAGGCAGCAGGTCATGGCTCAGGTGCCACTGACTCTTGCTGTTCCTACCAAGATTTAGTAGGTTTTCTTGAATAAATGTTTCTTCATCTGCTGTATGCCCTTCAAACAATTTCAAGAAACTTTAAATTGTTGTTGTCTAAAATTTTCACCAGTTACAGTTGTTTCACGGGGTAGTAAGTCCATAGGGCTCCTCATACTGCCATTTTCCTGGGGATGCATTTAAAGGCAACTCAGGTTTTCAACCATCTAATGTAGAACAACTCACCTCAAGAAGATAATTAAAATTTTAGTGTGATAAATATGAAAGGGGTGAGCACAGCACAACATGGGAACACCTAGGAGAAACTCCTATCCAGTCCCTGAGAGGATAAGCTTTCTAAAGTAGAGCTGAATTGTGAAAAATCAGGGAAAGAATTAAGAAGATGAAGATGAAAATAGGAAGAGTGCTGCTGATGCAGAAAAGAAGCAAGTGCAAATGCGCAAAGAGGAAGAGAGAATGTTAGGAAGTTTTATCACTGCAGCACTGGATGCAAAAGAAATAAGTTGTAATATTTGGAAAAATAGGCAGGAGATCCCAAGGTCTGGAATGCTTTGTGCTGGGAGATTCCCCCCCCCACCCCGAAATTCTTAGTGTTCTTGTACATTCTGAGCCTTCGGAGTGAAGATGCTTGAATATAAGTCCTAAAGACAGAAAACTCTGAAGAGGTTTAGAGACTTATCTCCCCTGGAGGCATTTGCTTGCATTCCAAGGCTGTAAAGGAAAGACAGAGACCCTCCTTTCTCCCCTCCCCACAGAAAAATTTGTTTACATTCCTTAGATGGGCAGATGTGCCAGCTGCTGTATATAAGCTCCAAGTCTCATAATTTGAGGGTTCCTCTCTTGTGGTACAAACCCTGCTGCACATACAGGTGAATATCTGGCCCTCACTGTGTAGCCTGTGGGGAATTGGGGCACCAGGGAACCAGAATTAACATGCTCTATGAATAATAAATGGTCTGTTCTGTGGTCTAGAGGTCTGGTGTTTCTGTGTGTGTGTGTGTGTGTCTGTGTGTGTGTGTGTGTATATATATATATCTATATATCTATATATCTATATCTATATCTATATCTATATATCTATCTATATATATATCTATCTCAGATCCTCACAGTTTTGGACTTAACACCAAATATAAAAGCATTTGAACTATCAGCTAAAGACTATCAATAGCTCTGAATATTTTTAAAAATGTTTTTTCTGTTAACAGAAGTAATCATATTTCCTATACAATATTATAAAGATACAGAAATGTATTATTAGTAAAAGTCTTCTGATACTCCACTCCTCAAGGACAATTACTATTTTACATTCGCAATTTTTAAGTATGGAAATAACATAACCCTAGTTTTGTTTTAGGAAGATTGGTTTAGCAACAGTGCAGTGCAGCAGGGATGGGGCAGATAACAGGGGAGGTATAGGAAACCCAGGCAAGAAAGGATGAGGCTGTATTAGTGGACATGTAGAGAATGGTGTAAATTAAATACCTAGAAAAAAAAAAAAAAGACTGTGTGTCACTGACTTTGACGATTTGATAACACTAAAGCATTACTGTTAAAGTTTTAGGTGTAATAATAGTGTTGCGGGTATGTCAAAAAAAGATAATTTTTAGAGATACATACTGAATTATTTACAAATGAAATTATATGATGTCTAGAATTTGCTTCAAAATAATGGGTGGGGAAGGGAGGGATGCGTAAAGGTACTGATGAAAAAAGCCACGAGTTGAGATTTTTGAAGCTGGTACTGTGGCTGATGCTGGATAAGGCACCCAGATGTCTCAGGAATGACTTACTCTTCTGGCTGCTGGGAGTGCGGCAGCAGGTGGTCCTCAGCTGTCAGTCCTCCTTGGGGATTGTCTCAGCGGAAGAAAAGCGCCCTCATCAAAGGTCATTTCTTCTGAGGGCAGCCCACATTCAATGACTGATCACTGTAGGGGCCTCAGCCCTCTTTGTAACTTGGTACCCCTCTCAAGGCTATCCCACAGCTCCCATGTGGCTGCTGAAAGCCTCTGTTGGGACTGCATCTCAACTCAGTTTCTCCCTCTGCCCACTTCTCTTTTTTCCTGTCCATGTGTTTTTCCTTAAAACACTCCCTGATAAATGTCCTGCAATCTCCATCTTGGAGTCTACTTCCCCAAGAACCCAAACTGCAGAGACACTTTTTTTTTTTAAAGTATTTGTTTATTTATTTATTTATGGCTGTGTTGGGTCTTCGTTTCTGTGCGAGGGCTTTCTCTAGTTGCGGCGAGCGGGGGCCACTCTTCATCGCGGTGCGCGGGCCTCTCACTATCGCGGCCTCTCTTGTCGCGGAGCACAGGCTCCAGACGCGCAGCCTCAGTAGTTGTGGCCCACGGGCTTAGTTGCTCCGCGGCATGTGGGATTTTCCCGGACCAGGGCTCGAACCCGTGTCCCCTGCATTGGCAGGCAGACTCTCAACCACTGCGCCACCAGGGAAGCCCTGCAGAGACACTTTGACATCATTATACTATTCTCTTTACTTTTGTACATGTTCAAAAGTTTCCATAATGAACATTTAAGAAAAGGGCAGTATCAGACTGGATGTGGTGGATAAGGGTAAAAGTGACAAGTTTTGTCTAGGGCTCTGATTTTGGAGACTGGGTGGTGCCATTCACTGAGCAGGTGATGCAGGAGGAAGAGCCATTTGGAGGGCATATGAAGAGTTAGTTTTTGTTTTTTTTAGGATTTTACTTTTTTTCATCATTTTATTTTTTAACATCTTTATTGGAGTATAATTGCTTTACAGTTGTCTGTTAGTTTCTGCTTTATAACAAAGTGAATCAGCTATACATATACATACATCGGCACATCTCCTCCCTCTTGCGTCTCCTTCCCACCCTCCCTATCCCACCCCTCTAGGTGGTCACAAAGCAACGAGCTGATCTCCCTGTGCTATGCGGCTGCTTCCCACCAGCTATCTATTTTACATTTGGTAGTGTATATATATCAACGCCACTCTCTCACTTTGTCCCAGCTTACCCTTCCCCCTCCCCGTGTCAAGTCCATTCTCTACGTCTGCGTCTTTATTCCTGTCCTGCCCCTAGGTTCTTAAGAACCATTTTTTTTTTTTTTAGATTCCATATATATGTGTTAGCATACGTATTTGTTTTTCTCTTTCTGACTTACTTCACTCTGTATGACAGACTCTAGGTCCATCCACCTCACTACAAATAACTCAATTTCGTTTCTTTTTATGGCTGAGTAATATGAGGAGTTAGTTTTTGAGAGGCCAAACTTGATGTGCCTGTGGGGAGCAGTCTGGCCTGGCCATGGATTATCAAGCTAGAGATAACTCTAGGTAATGATGATGATAATGAGTTATTACCTTGGTAATAACTCTAGGTAAGGTAATGATGACTTACAACATCTTTAATGACCAATACAAACTTCACTTGTGTTTGCCCAATTATAGCTGAACGTGTTAGAACCTCGTAGAATGGGAATTAACCCATTGATAGCAGGCACCACATTCTAGAATATTTCTTTCACCTACAGTTCTCAGAATAACCCTGTCTTAGTCTGTTCAAGCTGATAAAACAAAACACCATAAACTGGGTAGTTTATTCTTCATGGTTCTAGAGTCTGGAAGTCCAAGACCAGAATACTATCACGGTTAGTGCTAGCTGGTGAGAGCCCTATTCCTGGTTGCAGATTCCTAGCTTCTCATTGTATACTCACTTGGCCAAAGGGGCGATGGAGCTCTCTGGAGCCTCTTCAACAAGGGCACAAATCCCATTCATGAAGGCTCCACCCTCATGACCTAATTACCTCCCAAAGTCCCCACTTCCGAATACTGTATCATCTTGGAGGTAAGATTTCTACATATGAATTCTGAGGGACCACAAACATTCAAAACATCACAAACATCTTAGACTCAGTCAATCCTCAGTAATTGTTCTTTGAATAAATGGATTTAATTGGAAGAGCTAGAAAATGGTCCTGTTTTCCCCATTCCATTCCTCTGATCATTTCTTCTCTGGTCTCTGTCACACAAGATCCTCTCCTACCTTCAATCATGTGAGTTGTCCTTGTGCAAGCAGAGTGCAAGGTTTTAGGAACAATCAAAGATGAATCAGATGGGAACCTCACTCTGAAGGAACTAAGAGTTTGGTAGGGGAGATAAGACATGCATAAATGACCACAGAAGGTTGAAAAAAAGAAAGAGAAGTAAGAATGCAGAAGGACTAAAGGTGAAGTTCACAGGGATGGCAAATACTTGCAGTTGAATTTGCCTACAAAGAGGAAAAGCACCTACCCAGGCTGTGCTGGCTCCTCTCTAATTTGCGATGTTAGTAGCTTACTTCAGTTAGGTTTTTGCTTTAAATACTCTACCAGTAGGCTGGAGAATTAGGCAACGGCTTATAATGGCTTACCCCAAATCTTGTCCAGTACTCCTATTAGAGTATGTCATAAGCAGTCGTGTGTGGAACCATTAAAAAAAAAAAGCCGTTTTAGGGCTTCCCTGGTGGCGCAGTGGTTGAGAATCTGCCTGCCAATGCAGGGGACACGGGTTCGAGCCCTGGTCTGGGAAGATCCCACATGCCGCGGAGCAACTGGGCCCGTGAGCCACAATTACTGAGCCTGCGCGTCTGG
Organism: Balaenoptera musculus; assembly: GCF_009873245.2. NCBI lineage: Eukaryota > Metazoa > Chordata > Mammalia > Artiodactyla > Balaenopteridae > Balaenoptera > Balaenoptera musculus. The sequence continues at coordinate 136,365,007 of NC_045786.1, read as the reverse complement.
AGCCTGTGCTCCGCAACAAGAGAGGCCGCGATAGTGAGAGGCCCGCGCACCGCGATGAAGAGTGGCCCCCGCTTGCCGCAACTGGAGAAAGCCCTCGCACAGAAACGAAGACCCAACACAGCCATGAATAAATAAATAAATTAATTAAAAAAAAAAAAACCGTTTTAAAGAGTCAGTAATATTATCCAGAAATATATGGAAAGGATCTCTACATAAAAGTGTTTCTTAATGTTTTAATATTTCAGAGATCTCTAAAAAATATTTGACTTAACAGCGTCCTAGCCTACTTGTCAGGCTATATATATGATGTTTCTCAATTTTAAAAAATGCTTTTGTGATAAACATTAAAGAACCCCACTCCTCCAATCCCCCGGCCTGCTCTCCTCCGTGAAGAATCACCAGTTTACAATGATTTATTAAGCATCCATAAGATCAAAAGAGTTGTAGTATTCTCCCTAAATGACACCTCTCTAATTAAGCACAAACACGGTGACTGAGGCTACAGTTCAGTTTTTGTCAGGAAAAAAATATTCAGAACACCTCGGCTACTTGTTTTAAATGTTAAAATTAAAAGAGAATTTTTAATGTCCTACTTTTTAGGAAATTCTATTTGAGAAAACATGAACAATGAATTTTCCTGAAAAAAACAATTTAAAATAAAATATAAAATGTAGTCAGCTGTGTATATACAAAAGCGAGGTTATTTATTCTAAACAATACCTGGCTCCGTACTTTACAACAAACTGCGAAATCGTAACCGAATTACAGGAGATTAAATTTAATGCCCCAAGCTTTTCTGTTTTCCACAAACTCACCTCCCTTCTTTCCAAAAAGATTATCTTCTCCCAAAGGATTCTCAGGGTGCAGACACACAATAAATTAAAAAAAAACGACAAGCAAAACAAAACAAAACAAAACAGACCAACAACAATAAAAACCCACCCGGGGCAGCTAAAGTTTCCATTTAATTACTTAAGCATATCTCAAAGTGCTTTATTTAAAATAAACGAAGACTTTGAGTGCCTTAGGGGTAATATGTTGAAATGAACATACAATTTCTCTGTTTTTGATAAGATTAATAGATAGGACTAATCTTTCTAAACTGTTGCATAGCTACGCAATCTGTTAGGCGACCCCTCGGCATCTCTCTGTTCTACAGAGCACAGCTTAACACTCCAAAGCATCTGCTTGGGAGTTCGGAAGACAGCTCTACCTACAGCAACACTTCACTTCTCCTTCCCTCAAATCTCCCCCCGCCCCCCAAACTCCAACATCCAAAACGGCCAAGTTTCAGGAAGGGCTGGCAGCCGAAGCGAGCAAGTCACAGAAGACAAAGGGCAGCGCGGGGCCCACGGGCCCCCGCCGCCCCTTCCGTCCGCTCGCGCGCGCGCGCATCCCAAGGCCGGGCGGGGCGGTGCCTCCACATGCGCTCCCACACGTAGGCGGGAGCCCGGCGCAGCAGCCACACGCGCCGCTCCTGCCGCCTCGCGCGGGGCCCCAGTCCCGGGCCGCGGGCGGGGCCGGGGCTGCGGTGCTGAGCCCCAGCACGTACTGGGGCGTGGCCTGCAGCGCGACGGGCGAGTTTTGGAGAGGTTTCTCCGGGCGGCTCACATTTCACATCGTCATCATGTAGGCACCAGGGCGCCAGGGACAGAAGTGGAGCCGGTCCCTTCCGCATCCTTGCTGTTCTCCCCGCTGAGGGTCTGATCACTGCCGCTCTCAGGCACCTGTCTTCCCTCTCAGTGCCGGAATGGAGCCAAGACAAGGGAATAAAAGAAATTAAATAGTACAAGGAGATCGGGTGTCTGAGCAGCGTCTTGGATAATACCGTCCACTACAGGTAAGAATAAAAATTATGTCCAAACCTCTGAAAGATGTGAACACAACAAAGCTCCGTAAGGTGTTCATAGGAGGGTAGAGGTAAGGTGTAGTTTTTGTCTTACAGGGAGACTATTTCATTTCACATCCTACAGATTGAACTAATTCTCTGTAAAATGATCTGGGACAACAGGCTCAGCGCTATTTAAAAGGAGGAAATATGAGCAAAGTGGTTAGTGGCAGACTTAAAATTTTAACACCCCAGTAAAATTTTTTTTACATTTTTGTTGGTTCCACATAGCAACGTGTTTGCAAAGGTTTTATTTAACCAAACACCGTTTAAAAAAAAAAAAAGATTTTGTATTATTTGCAACTTGTTTTTGACATTGCTACATTGGAAATTTGAACTTTTGGAATGTTGAGGTTTCTGCAAAGCCAGTAACTTTATCATTTTTGCATTTTAGAGGTTGTAGGGGGAAATCAAACTTTAGAATGGTAGTTGTGAGGTTAATACAAACTTAAAAGAAAATAAACGTGTCTAGCATGCTATTAAACAGCGCTGACAGAACCATACCATATATTCATCTGGCCTTTTATAGTTTATCAACGTGCATTTCATATACCACCTCATTTACCTGAGTTAATGTCTCCATAACCAGACACCGAAATCTCTAGCTCAAACTCAAAACCCACTAAATAGCACCAGAACACCACTTTTATTCATTTCCATTTGCCTTGCCATTCCTCTCATACAACATCCCCTCAGTGTCCTCTATGATTTCATTACCGTCAAGGGACACCCACCCTCAGTTTCCTACACCCCCGCTGCTTTCTATTTGCCATTTAAACAGTTAATGGGAAAAGCGGTAAGGTTCTGCTGGACTGGCTAGCACCTCACCAGCTCAGACACTCTGAATCATAGGCCATCTCTCCAAGATTGTTTTCTCATCTACAAAATGAGATACAGGTACTATTTCATAGTGGTTTTTTTTTAAGATTGTGAGATAACATGCAAAATGCTTAGCACAAAGTCTAGCATATAGCACTTAAAGACATTAGATTCATTTTAACTCCTGATCTAAAAGAAGTACCTAGCAGAGGTAGGCTCCCTGGGGAACTCTTTTTCAGTTCCAGAGTTAATAGTGAGGCTTAGAATAAATGAACAAAATACACTAAACTCCTTTGCCATACTTTTTTCAGATGTGAAAATAATACTGTGGTCATTCACTCACAGCACGACCAGAGGAAGAAGTATAGGCATTCATCAGCAAGGGAGACAATACAGGACTGTAGCTGCTGGTGTAGAGCTATACTTGGCTAAAGGCATTATAAAGACATTTGTTACGGTCTCAAAGAGGCTGGCACAATGCTGGGAGGAAGGGCTGGTTCTGCTATTTAAAACAGCTTCAAGCACTCCAGGGGGCTTATTTTCTGAATGACCAAGGGGTGGATACTTGTTTTCTCCCAGCTTTACCATCCTTTAAAGTGGCTTTCTCATCTAAATCATTGCTCCACAAGTCATCTTCCTACTCTTGGTCATTACAGATCTGACCATTAACTAATATTTGAAAACGATAAACTTCTAGATTTAAGCTTAAGTTAATTTGCTAACAAAATGAGCAGAATTTTAAATTTCAACCTGGGAATATTAAGCAACTACTTTATTCTAAAATACCACCTCTAGTACTATCTGTAATTAAATGCAGAAGCACTTTGGATCATAGTATTTGCAGTGAAATATGCATATGCCCCTAAAAACTTAGATTGAGTCTTAATATTGTAAACTTTTGTTCCCATATTTTCATGTAATTGTAATCAGATTTTCTTCATTCTAAGATAAAAACAGCCTCCTAAGATCTGTGGCTTAATTTTGTCCAGGATATTTTGTTCCTGTAACCTCAGGATACAGGGCCTAAGGCTCTGGCACTGCCTATGTAATATGTCCATAAAAATAATTTGCTGTTACTTCTAGGAGCAGGGATTCACTGTTTATTATATCTTTATGTGCTGTCTGATTTTTTAAATTTTAAGTGGGAATGTATTACTTTTACAATCATAAAAGAAATAATGCTATTTCATTTTAAAAATATAGGAAAAAAAATAAAGCTATTTAAAAAATTTAAAATATACAGTATCATTAAGACAAAAACAAAGCAACGTTTTTCTAGTTTCATATTAGAGTCAGAAGACCTAAGTTTAAATCTTTGGTCTGCCATTTATTACCTTTAAGGCTTGGACAAATCCTTTATCATTTGAGGTCTAAATTTCTTCATCTGTGAGTGACAATAGATTGGAAATCTTTAGAGCAGGGGTCCCCAACCCCCGGGCCACAAACCGGTACCAGTCCGTGGCCTGTTAGGAACTGGGCCCACAACAGGAGGTGAGCGGCAGGTGAGCGAGCAAAGCTTCATCTGTATTTACAGCTGCTCCCCATCGCTCGCATTACCGCCTGAGCTCCTCCTCCTGTCAGCATTATGGTGAGTTGCATAATTATTTCATTATATATTACAATTTAATAATAATAGAAATAAAGGGCACAATAAATGTAATGTGCTTGAATCATCCAAAACCATCCCCCACCCCCCATCCGTGGAATAACTGTCTTCCACGAAACCGTTCCCTGGTGCCAAAAAGGTTGGGGACCACTGCTTTAGAGGAACTTTCTAGCCCTTACAACATTATGTAACTATAATGTTCAGGATTTGCTTCATTCATCCCATTCATATTAGAACATTAAAATTTTCTTTTACTTTAATAAATTAAAGGTTCATAAATGACAAGTTTCTTTTCTAAAAGCATACTTTTTACAGTGGAACGTTATGGTTTGTTATTATTTAACATTACATTTAGGGACAGTATAACTTAAGGTGATGGCAATAAGATAAGTGTAGAAATAAACAAGAGTAATGTAATATTCATAAAATGCTTAAACTGTTGGTAAACAATATTATGAGTTGGAGGTGTTAAAGCAAATATTATTTTAACATAAAAGCTGATCAAAGGGGGCCTGGTCCACAGAAGATGTTTATTTGATGTAACAAAACAATACAGTTAGTGTTAGATCCAACCACAAAGAGCAAAAGGAATGAAAAATTTGTACAATGCACATAGAAAAACAAGATGTTTACTGTGACAACTATATATTTCTAAAATAATGCTTTTCTAAAATTACTCAATTATTGAAATCTATATGAAAACAGAATGATGTTAATAGCGACAAAGTGCATAAAACCAAACATCAAATTTTGAGCAAATTAACATACTAGGCAATTTTGCTAACAAAGCATGATTTTTTTCTTGTTCACAATCTGCTCAAAATACCTTTATACCAACAGGGTGGGCAGAACATTTAGGTTTAATATCAATTACACAATATTAGCATAAACTTCCACAACTACAGATAGGGTATTGTTTTCTTTTGAGCTGGCAAAGTGACTACAGAAACATCAGATCATTTCTCTGAATTGAGAATTTTATCCAAATAAATGCCACATACCTTCCAGATATATGCATATCTTTCTATATCATGTAAATGGCTTTACCCATTTAAATAATAAACCATACAAGCATTTAAGAATCATTATTACATGATTAACAATGTCATGTTCCAGGTTTAATAATTTCATAGGCCAAAAAAAATTTCTTCTTAAAAACTAGTTTTATAAATGCAGAATATATTGCATGAGTAACTGCTGGTATTTTTTTAAGAAAATATATTGTGCAATTGTGGCTACCATGTACTGCTGGCAAATCATTACTGTTTATGTAAAATGTGAAAAAACTGAGTAAAAATTTTTCAAACTCATCATGATGAAAGGTTACTTGCCTTCTTAAAAAAAAATTACATTGGCATCTTATTAAAAATAATTCGATAAGGGACAAACTCCCTAGCCCAAAATAAATAAATAAAAAGGTGCATTTTAAAAATGATGCTACTGCAATGCAATGGTTTAAATACCAAAGAACTGTGAAAATGTGCTGTGTGTGATCTGGCATTAAGGAACATACTAAAAAAGAGCATTAATGTAAATTAAGTAGAAAGGGGATCAAAATTGAACTAACCAAGTTTGTGCAGTATTTGTAGCCAGGCTTCTAAAATTAGATATAGAAAATATAAATAGACTGCTTTAGGTAATGAGCCACCAGTGTCCAAAAAAAGGAATGAGATTATGAAAAAGCTCAGTTAACTTGATCCAAAGCTCTGAGTAATTCTTCACCCTGCAGTAGGTTTCTGCTGCCTTGTACAGGAGCATTAACTTCACAATCATAACTGGTCAGCTGTGGTAATCCACTCTCATCCATTGATTGCCCCAGCAGTCTACACGCTAAATCTGAAAAACAGAGAGACACTTAAGTATTTATTCATCTAATCCATGAATATTATTAAACAGCCACTATGCACTAGGTATTGGGGAAAATAAGGCAAATAAGCGCTAGAAGGGTTTTAGTCTATTAGGCAAAACCACAATCGTGTAAACAAGAAAGTGCAAAAAAGTGTTACTGGTGCTATGTCACAAATGTTTAAAGGATACCTTGAGGGCACAAAGGCGTGATAAACCAATTTAGAAAAAGGCATTAAAATGTGCAAGTTTCAGCTTCTATTCAATATTGATAGCACACAGACACAGATCAAAGATAATTACTAAAAATTCATAGTTCCATCTTGAAATAGCTATTACTGATCAAATAAAATGCAACCTTACTTTTTAATCCTGCTAAGGAGTGAAAATCAGTCTCACTTGGAGTACAGCTCCTAGATAAAAGTTTCATATATTTTAATTCTCTTTGTGATGTTCAAGGGCAGAAAGAATAAACTAACCAGAGGGTATTAAAATAATTGTCTTTTGCTCCATTCCATTCTGTTCACTAGATTTGCATCCTTTTACGCGTTTCCAAGAAAGTGATGTAGTAGTTGCACGATCATCTGGTTGCTGTAATAATGTTCCCTAAAAACAGTAAAGTTATTTCAATTTTACTATGTTGAATTTTTTTTAAGTCAAAAACTTTGAAATCAGTGTAAGTTTGCTAACAATATGTGGGCAAGATTCTTAAATACTGCCCTAAGTTATTTTAAATTCTTTTTCTTCATACTACTATGGTGAATTCATTTGCCGCTCATTATGACAGCTACGTGTGTAAATGCTTTCCAGTTAATTTGGTCTGAAAATATCAGTATGGATTATACCAGCACTGACTGTTCTGTGGGTAAGAAGGGAAAGTAACCTAAAGGGAAGAGAAAGAGACTTGGTGGTGATACTGGGTGTGGAATGAGGGGAGAACTATACTTACTCAAAATACATCTCTAGTGTTTGGAATTTTTACACCAAGACTGGATTCATTAAATGTTTGTATTTCTAAGAAAGAGTGTGTACAAGTGAAAAAAAACAATGTATAACTTCTGAAAATGTAACATTAGTATTTGGGAGATACAAAGAGTTACCTATATATCTAACTTAGAAATAGCATATTAAGTAGAATAGAAAAGCAAACATACTGTCACACTTACAATTCCTACTGCTTGAAAAAGTGAACCATCATGTTCTATTTTCCGCTTTCTCTGAGCATTCTGCAAAGCTAGTATTTTTGGACTTAGTTCTTCCTCAGGAACAGTAGTTCTGAAAAATATTTTTTAATAAAAATATGGTTGTTTTATTTATTTAAAAAATATCCAGTTAGCTTTTTAAAAATGAAATATATAATGCCTATTTTCCAACATTAAGGAATATAATGTTATACATAAGAGAACCGTCCCGATTACTAAAGTTTATTACCTTGAAAGCCGAAGTTCATTTTTTAAAACAAAATTTCCTAAAATATGCATTTCCCTATTTAGAAAATAGAACTGAACAGAACTAAATTGACGTCAAAGAGTTAAATATTGGCCTTTCATCCCACCTAATACACAGATATTCTTGGGACTACTGTAATAAAAGATTAATTTCACATTTGTTTTACGCTTTCAGTTTATAAAACATTGCATGTTCATTAGTTCACTGTAGCTTCACTCCAATCCCCAAGATAATACAGGTAATATAATACACATTCTATAAATGAGAAACCTGAGGCCTGTTAGGTAACTTGCTCTGTTGCTAATTAGTTGCAGATATGGAAGTACACTGCAGGTCTCCTGATACCCAGTCTCCTTCCCAGTGATCCTCCCACTAAGCCATTTTGCCCTCAGTACATCAATTTTGTTATATCTGTTTCACCTTTTCAAGAACCGCCCACCCACCCCCAACATAATCACAATAGCTCCTTGCTGTCCCATCTAGTTGAGAATGGCATATGGGTAAGGGATGTACTACTCTAACGGCTCTCCTACATGCAGTCTTGTTTTGTATTTTTAAAAAATTCTATGAAACCGTCAATATATAGACAGGCAGATTTTAAAATTTTTATATAAATGTTATCTTTATTAAGCGTAACTCAGTCTATCATGTAAATATCATCTTGGTAGTAGTATTTTAATGGTTTATTTTTAATCTTTGCTCTAAAAGCTGCAAATTGTCTGGTTTACCGTAGCACTTTGATTTTGCAAATTACCTAGAGAGGCAGTAAAGAAAAAGCCTCCATATAGAGCTGAAAGGTTAAGTTCATAAAGTGTTTAGTGCATACTATATTGGAACTAATGTAAAAAAAATTGCTAAAGTGACTAGATGTTTGTTGGACTTTGGTTTTGACAAGTACATATTCAGAAAACCAAATATCCCATGGTTCTCTGTAGCTGTAACTGAAAATTACAGATCACTGCCAATTCTATTGCTATGTTCATTCTTCTCTCCATCCAATAACCATTTATTGAAGCAAGTGCTACATGTTAGGTACTGAGTTAAGCATTAGTAACACAGAAATGTCTGAGGCACTGTCACTGCTCAGAGGAGCTCTAAAGTCGGTTGGTGATAATAGTAAAACAGTAATGTTAAATACTTGTTAATCTAAAGCCCTAAGATCTTTTCCTAGCTCTGGGAAAAGGCCTCTCCTAGCATTCTAGGTCAAAGCAGTGATGCAGGGCAGGAGAAAAAAGCCATAAGCTCTGGCTATGGCAGTGCTTTTTCCTATTGCTATTGCTATCTGACTCAGTCTAGGCACTGTAGAGGAATCATTCCTCTCCTCCACACACTGCTCCACTGACTTGTCTCCTCTGACTACAGCCTCAAATTTTAAATGTGTCAAATCCTATTACAAATTATACACAAAAATTATAACTTAAAATTTGGATAGTGTCCATATGTTTGCTCAAACTAGCTCCATAGAAGCAATGCCATGACACATGCTTAGATTCCTGTTATAGCTTTTAAAAACCTATTTAACCTATGATATAGCTAGTGTTCTATAAATAAAAAGGAAAAATAAAAGCAATTATAACTATACATAAATTTATTTTAAATGCTTATAAATATCTATATTGAATACTGAGGACTGAAGACCATCAAGTTCAATTTGGATTGGAGAACTGGAAATACCCTTAAGTTGGAAAGGCTTTTTTTCAGGTAAGCTTAAAAAGAGCTCCAAGCTATGGAGGCACGTAAGGATAGTTAACGAGTCTGATTTAAGCAATTACAAGAAACTGGGCCAATTTTTGTACATTTACAGAACTTACTGGCTGGATTTTATTTTTAGAGGTATTAGAAGACCCTTCTACTCCTACATTTAGATAAGTGATATGACTATAAAGTAATACACAAGCTAATTTAGAAATGGTTTTTTGAGTGCTTGTTTTAAGTTCAGAATTTGTATGTCAATTTTATGTTCCTTAAAGCATATATATCAGAAGGTTTGCTACATTTAGAAATAATTTACCATCATACATATTTCCTCAAAAATAACAAACTATAACTTTAATGTTACATATAAATACCTTTGACTCAAAGCGACAGATAACACATTAGGGCTTCTTGGATGAGATTTTTCTGTCTGTTCTATGACTCCTTTTCCTGCTCTGTTTGGTGAGGCTGTCCGACTTCCAGTGTCACTATATGGTGATGTTGTGGCACAAGTAGTTTCTTTAGGTACGTGGGGAGGAGATGGAAAGGCAATCAATATTTTAATGTCTTCCATACCATCTTTTGTCACTGTTTTTAATTCATCAGCGGTGGCTGTGGTAGTGTTGGTGGTTATAGGAGGTTCCTGCATTTGAGTCGGCTGGAATACTGTAATTGTGCTCGCACTTTGAGGAGTAGTAGAACTGCTTTCCAATGGTGACAACTGGTCGAAGGAACGTAACTGGAAGTCATCATCCATTGGGATATAAGGAGCTAACATCTCCAAGTCTAAATCAGTGTCCTTTAAAACAACAAATACATGAGTTTTTATAATGGCCACACCATATAAAAGAAAAACTAGTTAAACCCAAAGCCAGTTTTGAATAATATATATAATAAACAAGTTCATATACCTGAGTGGAAAATGGATTCTTTGCTTCCGTGTCTTCAGCAAAAAGTTTCTCTACCAATTCCAACTTGAATTCATTGACCATATCACTATCCACATCAAAACAATATTCACTGGGACTGTTAGGCTGTAAAAAGAATTAATATATTTACTTTTCCCTGAAGAAGCTTACATAAATGTTTTGCTAGTTGTTAGAATGTGCAAACCTAACTTCAGAGAATACACAACAAAGTCTGTCTCTTCTATCAAATTTTATCTAACTAGTGAGAAATGAGATTTTTGAGCTTACACTTACAATTCTGTCAATACATCCATTTCTAACTGTATGTAATATAACAGCATTTATAAGATTAAAAGATGCATTTATCCGCTTATTCTAAAGCATAAAACTCACCTAATAATTCAACTCCCATATGGTACCTAACTGGCCAATAACCAGATGATATACTCACTGGAATCTAGCTGTGTACTGAGAGGCCATACTGCTGTGGTGATCTACCTAAAAATCTCACAGCTACTCTGGGGGGCAGGCGAGGATAGGGCTGGAGACTTAAGTTCTTTACTTGTATTCACCTTAATGAATGCAGTACTAGTTTAGTTTTCAGCAAGAATTCTAACCAAAATATAGCTATGTATTCTAAGCATAAACTTTTGCTTCCCTCATCTTAACATTTTTGTTAGATTTACTTTTTATGGATTAAAGACAAAATGACTCGAACATTTTTGTGCTAGGCAAACTGAGCAACCAGAGAATAGGATATATTCTCTAGAAGCCTATGAGATGTCAAATCTCCTACTTTTAGCTTGCCAGTTTGAGTCAGTAAATATTTAATGTAAAATAATATACCACTTTTTTAGGCTTATTTGAGCCTCATTTATCAAGTCGTAATATTCAAATCTGAGCTGCCATACTCATGAGCATGTTTTTAGACATAGGAAGCTCTGAAATCAAATCATTCTACATTGAGAAATAGAGCCCTATATGATACCTTCAGTCTTGGCCCAGCCTAGCCCTTAAAGACTATTTTTATTCTGTTTATAGGAAAACTAATATCAAGACAGAACTTGAATTAAAAAGTTACTAAGTATTTTTTTCTGGGTAAGACTTGGTATTTTCATGTTACTCTTATCCAGAATGTCAAAATAGTGATGGAAATTGTACTAAATTGGGCAAAGAGCTTAGAGTCCTTTCCCTTTTAAGCCTTGCTAATAATAAGCCCTTTGCCACTGGATAATTCTCCAACTCAAAGGGTAATATGAATGGGCTTAGATCAATCATAGGCACACAGTATTGTTCTCTGTGGATGTCTAAGTTCAAGACTTTTTTTGTCCTACTGATACAAATACACAGAGGAGCAACATATGTTTTACCTTTTGCCTTATGTTAAGGCAACTCATTCCCATGTTCCTGACTGTCTCTGAGCCTAAAACATGGACTGAGGTCTAAGTCAGGCATAGCTTTTGTAGTAATTTTAAAAGTGCTAAAATTCATAGAAACAAAACTATGACATGTGGTTCAAATTTACATATATATCCCTAAACATTACAATCTGTAAGTTATCCTTTTCTTGTTATATCATGACACCTACCTCAGGTGAACTTTGTCTGGTGCTTCCATCAGAAGGACTAGCTGGCTGATCTTGAATCTGGGGCATGGTGAAAGAAAGTTCCAGTGACTCTGGATTTGGTTCTAACTTTAATGCAACTTCCTGATTGAGTGCAGGGTCAGCACTACTTCTAAGTGGCTTTGGAGTTTCAGAGGCAGGTAATGGAGACATTGCCAAATTTATATTCTGTAATTTCTCATTGGATGAGGGGAGCATTACATCATTATACAGTGGAACTTCCTCAAGTTGTTGGTCATCAGTTTCTGTGTCTGTAGGGGAAAAAATTAGTCAATTTAAAGACTATCTAGATTTCAACATATACAGAAATGTATGCCCCCTTTTACAAAAGGTTTATCTAGTTCACTCAAGTAACAAAAATGTTACCAAATTTTATTTAATCCGAAAGTCTGCAGATATTATGGTATAACCATAAGTCTGAGTTATCTTTCCAATCCACTACTGACAACTTCTTTAATCTATATAGCATAAAAACCCCTTCAATTCCAACGTTTTCATACCTTTTATTCATTAAAATTTAACCTAGTTTGAAATTACAGTTTTCTTTTTCAATGTTTGATATTCTGGTATGACTACTTATTTATCCTTTAATGCAACTTATGCCTACTGCAGTATAACTGCTAACTTGTGAAAAAATATGACAGTAGGCTGTAGAAATAGCAGAGCTTATTAAAAGTGAACAATTAAAAGTGGGAAGAAGAAATACCTTAAAAACACTTTGAAGCACAATTTCCAACAATGTGCAAAAGCAGGAATGCTGAGAAATTACAGGGGCAAAGACCACAATGTCCAAATGATTACCAACAAAAAATGTTAAAGTTTAGGCAATTAACATAGTTTAGGCAATTAACAAAATAACTAAAGACCCACCATTGCTGCCAAAATCTAAAGATATGATTGTGTCTCCAGCAGCTGGGGCCAGCAAAGTTAAAGCATCAGGTTCCTTCTTAAGTTTATCAAAGAGACTACTTGTATCTTCTGATTCAACTTTGGTGAATAGCTGAGTCATTTTCATGTCTGAAGATTCAACTGGTTTGAGGACACATTCTGTTTGTTGAAGGGAGAAAATCAAGTCGTGCTGAATAATACCACTGTCAAAAAAGAGAGATTAGTAATTCTTAAATGAGCACTTGACACAATGTGGGGGGGAGAAGGACTCTGAAATGGCCTTGTCTCTCAAAAAAATTCAAAATTCTGTTTTATGGAAAGGAACATTTTAAGATGCCCTAAAACATCTCTCATGCCTACCTGGTCATATTCAGGGTTTAAAATACCAATATGAAATAAAGACCTATTAAAATTCACAATACAAGATAATTCAAGTTTTTGACTAATTTCAATTCAGAAACTTCAGCTATTCCTTTGAGAAGACTGGTGGTGACAAAGAAATGTAACAGTCAAGTACATGTAGGACCATAAACAGATCTTTTGTGCCCACATGTAAGGATATTGGCACAGAACTCTTTGACATTCATATATGAAACATGACCTAAGGATGGCCCTAGAATATAAAGATATATAAATGACGAAGGTCCTTCTAAGAGGGGCACTGTTTGTTCCTTGGTGGTAAGAAAATGATCTGGTGATACCACCTACAGGATAGAGTTGAAGAGAGATGATGAACAACAGCTCCATCTTCATGTTTGGCTTAATTTTATTGCTCCTTTAATCAACAAACATTAAGTGTTTACTATGTGAAATGAACTGAGAATACAAAGTTTATAATGTCTAACCCTTGCCCTCAGGAAGTTTAAAACCCATTGTGAAAGTATGTGTGCAAACAACTGAAATACAAAGTGACAGTTGCTAAAATGGAGAAGGTTTGTGTCACAGAGGCCAGTAAGCTGAAACCTGGACTCAAGTAGGATTTGTTAGGCAGACTGGGATAGGGGAAAAGAAGGACATTCCAAGTGGGTGATTCTTATATAATGGGAAGGTCACAAAAGAACTCTTTTGCCTAATTTTAAAACATTAAAGGATGGTGTCAGAAGTGGCAAAAATAAAAACCAAATGATTAAAGTCTTCCTAAGAGAGGTGGCCACAGATTTTAGAAAGAAGGCTAAATCTACAAAAGCATGGGAGTACAGAAAATAATAACAAATGATGCTACGCAAGTAGGCAAGGGTTTATCTTGGGGGTGATAAAGGGATCTTTAAAACAACTCTAAGGAAAATGAGATGATCAGATATCCATGCAAGAAAACTCAGCCTGGTGCTAATGTAGAAGATGGACTAGAAGTGGGCATTTGCTTACTGAAATAGATCAAATGAAAGATTAGTTTATGATATCCATAATATTCACAAGCCAATCAACTAAGAGAAGAGTTCATGAATACACACGAGCCATGTGTCACACATACAGCCTTTTATAGTAATTTCACATAGAATTTCACTTAATCCTCATTTTAACCTTTTGAGGCAAGTATTCCTAAATGGATGAAATTCAGAGAAATGAGGAGACTTCCCCAAGTCATGGAGCTAATGAGGGACAGAGGTATGATACAAACCTAACTATCCAGGGCCAGAATTCTTCTTATAAAAATAACATAGCTGCCTTGAGATAGTTTATGCTGATAGCTGTATGACTAGAACAAACTAATCCATAGGAGATCTGGTATTTTTTTCAAGGTCTTTTTAAAAATGGGAATAAAAAGGATGGGGATGAATAGCTACTGATGGTAATTAGTGGAATCACTAAAATAGCTGGCCTAGAAACTCAGGTCAGAGTACTGAAAACCATAATTAGGTAGAAACATGAAAATAAAATAAAATTCAGTGACCATTTATAATCTTTCTATAAAAGAAAAGAGAGTATTCAAAGACTTACTACTTGCTCCCCCCAAATATTTATTTTCCAAGCTTACCTCACAACATAATTTACACATACAATGCACTGTGGTTGAGAGTTCTTAGTGTTATATATGACAGTTGCTTGAGTTTCAACCCAGACATAGCCACCTCTTTTGGCAAGCATCCTGTACTGTCCTGTGGTGACTTGTCCTTTAGTAAACACTAGGAGTGAAAAGGAAAAGAGTCATGTAGAGAAAATAACTTTGAATTTTTAATCGAATGAATAGATACTGAATGTTGATCATTGTTTTAGAAAAAAGGAGAAATGTTTATTTTAATAGAATCAGTTTTAACTGTTTAAATTGAGAGACAGAGAAAACACCCCAGGATAGCTGAAAATGTACCTATTTCATTCTTCTAATCCCCCAAATAAACTCCTTTCCTGCCAACCTTCACTTTAAATAAGATGAAAGCCAGGAATGAGGGACAGCAGTGACTAAAATTCCTTTAACTACTTACATGTTGAAAGTATCAGAAAACAGAATGAATAACCCTGACTCCACAGAGAACATTCAACAAAGTGGCACTGCTATCATTTCCTTAAATTCCTGCTGTAGTTTCCAGAGAACCAAAGATGCTTCAAATAGATGTGCTAGCATATTTGAATCTCAGTTGATATCATGCTGAAGTCTTCTGGCAATTTAGGCAATCTTAATTATTGATTTGGGAGAAAGTACTAGATAAATAGTAATGATGATATCATCATGAGTATTGGGACCCTGACTGTGGACTTACCCATTTTGCAGTTCAAGGCTAATCATGCTAACTCAGTGACATTCAGGCATTGCCCAATCACACTGGGAAGTCATGTTTAGGTACAGATTAAACAGGCAAGTGAGAAATTCCAAAGTTTTACTTATCATGGGATCCTCAAATAACACTCATATGAGTAAAGCTGAGCATTATGTCTTACGTCAAGTGTACCTGTTTCCACTAACTAGTGCATGGTGTTGATCATATTCGCATTCATTGATTCACTGAACAGTTATTTTCTCAGTGCATTCTTTGTGCTAACTGTTCTGAATACTTAGGTATGAATTCTGAAAATGATGCTATATTCTATGATACATATTTTTTAGTTTTTGTAAAATGCCAGGGTAGTTTTATATATCATTAAATGATTCTGCTTTAACTGGTATTGGTTATAATAAATACAAAACAAAGATTTAATGACCCAGATCACTTATGAAGAGGTTTATTAAAATGTGTGGTCTAGGAAGACTGGTTAATTTTAACCAAAAAGTTAGATATATAACCAAAAAGTAGAAATTGCAAGAGTTAAATAATTAGAATATCTATACTTACTATCATGATGAGTTTTGGTCAGATGATCAGAGTCCAAAGCATGATAATATTCATAAATTGAGCGGCCCAAAAGTTCTTCTGGCTCGTATCCCATCAACTCTGTAATTCTGTTAAATAAAAAATGTAAGTAAGAATAAAAATGACAGAAACTAACTAATGAAGAACATTTTGCTTCTCCAGAGTAACTGATATGCCTTAATCTTATGGACAATTGAATTTTCAAAAACAAAGAGCATTCTTCTTTGTTTAGATAAACTTATATCTCACCTTTAGTAACTCTACAGTTACTAAATGCAGCACCATGCATTTCTTTAAGCCCTAAGGGTTCATCCTGCTATTTAACCCATTTATCTCCTTGTTACCTATTTTTATCATATTTTATTGTACACACTTTTGGTAATAAGACAGTTAATGTAATAGATAGATATGAAGGACTGCTAAATTAAATGATAAAAGCTTTAAAAGTAGTTAATGACATTTAATTTAAATTATAGACTAAACCCATAACATTATTCTACCATAAAACCAGATTCTTTTTGTGTGTGTGTATACAAAATCAGATTCTTTTTATAACAGTTCCTCTAGGCAAGGCTTCACACTTTGGGGGTTCAATACCTACTACAAAATTTTAATATAGGAACTAAATAAATTCATATTATGTTGGTTTGGGGAGATACTCTTGTACTTAGTTTTTGAAATTACATAAAATTATAGGAATTCATTTCAGATGAAGCAGTGATATCAAACTGAAAATGAATTGGAAAATAATCCATTTACCCATTCTGGTTCCCTGGCAGTTCCTTTAGAACAGAGACTAGATTTTATGACTTTCTCTAACCACAGTCTGAAATGGAGCCCATTTCATGAGAAAGAGAAAGCTGTCTTCTTAGCACCATGCTAAACAGAAATATTCTCTCCTTTTCTGGCAGCAAAACATGAGTTAAGTTCTTTGATTTCTCAGACTTTAGAATTCAAAGGACTTTCTAACTGAGGCACAAGCAAAAGTTATATAATGCACTGTATCCAAAAAACCAGCTAACTCCAGAAAACACACAGGGGAGATATCCTTCTCCTAAAAAATGTATAAAAGTAATACTCTTTGTGTTGTCACACCTTAAGGCAAGATCTGCCATAGTTTATTCCAAAATAAATAAACAGATAAATAGCTGATTTGTATAAAAACAAAAACTAAACGAAACTAAGCCAAAATCCAGAATTCTTTACTAAGGGATATCTCTAAACATATCTACACTAGGTGGCAGCATTACAAAGGAAACTACTGTTAAAAAAAAAAATCCTATTTCTTTAAATTATGCTTTAAAAATGATTTTAATTGGTCTCATATAGGTTATATGTTTGAATAAAACTCTCATGGAATTAAATTTTTTTCATTATTTAAACCTTTATATTCCCATATGTGCCTGGCGTTGTTCTAGATGTGAAAATGCAAAGGCGAAACTCAAAGCATGGTGAATTTTCTGGTGCACTTACCACAGTACTTATGAAATTATGTGGCAAGTGCAGTGATAGGAATCTTGCAGGAATCAGAGGAACCAGCCCTATCCATGATAAGGAATGGTGGGGGTGAGGGACAGCTTCTTATAGGAGACTTATGAGTTGAGTATAAAAGAGAGTCAAAGAGAGAGCAAAACCATTTCGGGAAGAAGGTACACTACAAGCAAAGCCAGAGATGAGAAAATGGTCGACACTGTACAGGCAATAAAGACTCTGATGTGGTTCGCAGGGGCAAGTGGGGAGGTGAGGCTGGAGAGGTAGGCAGGAGGATCAGATTAATGAGAGCTTTTGTGTATCACGTTAAGGAGCTCTGATTTAATCAGATGTCAATCAGTGCTTCTCAATCTGAGCTGAGGTACGTCTATCACTAAAATATAAACATCAAAATATAAACAGCATTATTTTCCTAGAAGGTCAATTGTATTCATATTTGAGGGAGAAAGGTCAAGATAATTTAACATTAGAGAATTACATAGCTTTTTGTACCAAAAAGGGGAGGAGTGATCCAGAAAGTTTAATCAGGAAGTGTTTTTGGGCTTCCCTGGTGGCGCAGTGGTTGGGAATCCGCCTGCCAATGCAGGGAACACGGGTTCGTGCCCCGGTCCGGGAGGATCCCACATGCCGCGGAGCAGCTAGGCCCGTGAGCCACAACTGCTGAGCCTGCACGTCTGGAGCCTGTGCTCCGCAACGGGAGAGGCTGCGACAGTGAGAGGCCCGCGCACCGCGATGAAGAGTGGCCCCCGCTTGCCACAACTAGAGAGAGCCCTCGCACAGAAACGAAGACCCAGCACAGCCAAAAATAAATAAATAAATTAATTAAAAAAAAAAAAAGAAGTGTTTTTAATGGACTAGGAAACCTGTAATCTAAAGCAACTATGCAGTACAGGATTCATTCGTTCTAAATATCATGGGGCGGGAATTAAACTTCATTTCTACTTTAGTGCCAGTTGTCGTGCCACAAACATAGTAGATGCTCAAATGTTTGAATGATTATAAGTGGAAATTAGTATAATAAATAATAGCCATTTGTGGGACATTTTGGATATAAGAAGTTTGATATGTTAGATTTTCTCAAAATTGAGTAAAATTTTTTCTCTATCTTGGTTCTTAGGGGTTATAGCTGTGAGAAGTTCCTAGAAAGAGCTCTAACCATAAAACAACAATCTCCTGGTCAGACTCAAAACCTTACTTGGTTGGTCTCTAAGCAGGCTGCCTTTACCGCTCTGTCACGACCATTTTGCTAATTTTCTAATATAACCAGAAGGGGAATGTCACTCCCTTTCTTGTTTTCTCATTGTAGCTCCATCACTTTTCTTTCTCCCCAGCCCACCCCTATACTTCATACTGAGTTCAAAAAATAAAAAATAATTCCTAAAAAAACGATGGGCCATCTCTGTTCTATCATACATTGACATAAATACAGGCAGTAAACACCATAAAATACTTCTTAGCTCTTTTGTCTTCATTTTTCTTAAAGCTAACCCCAGTGGTGAAGCGGTCACTATGCGTACTAGGCACTCAACAAATTCCTTACAACAGCCTTTTGAAGCATGACCCTTATTTAACAGATAAGGAACACGAGATTTAGAACAGTTAAGTTCTAACACCCAGGCCACACTGTAAGTACCAGGACTGCAAGCCAGGACTGAATCAAGAATTATGTGATTCCAAAGCCAGTGCTCTGCCACATTTTCTTGTCCAGTAGGGCTGGGGCTTCTTATCCACTTCATGTTAGAGCTAAGGGCTTCAAATCGGTTTTCTCACATAATGTTCAAGTTGAAGATAATACAGATACATGTATTATACTCTAAACAAACTGATGCTCAAAGAAAAGTAGTAATGTGTCTAAGGTCATCTGGATATAGGCAACAAAGTCCGAATTTAGTAGTCTGGGTACAGAACCTATGCCTTCAGCCACTGTGTTACACAGTCTTATAGTAAAAAGTGGGACAACGAAGCAAATAATTACAAAAGCTGAAAAAAGGCTATGACAGAATATGTACAAGGAACGGTAGTATTTTAAAGAAACAAGGAAAGCTATACAAGTAGATGCAGTAGGTGGCTCTTGGAAGCTAAGTACATGTTTGGAGTTGAGGAAACCATCATTGCACTAAGACAATAAAAACAGCATGTGGGGCTTCCCTGGTGGTGCACTGGTTGAGAGTCTGCCTGCCAATGCAGCAGACACGGGTTCGAGCCCTGGTCTGGGAAGATCCCACATGCCACGGAGCAACTGGGCCCGTGAGCCACAGCTGCTGAGCCTGCGCGTCTGGAGCCTGTGCTCCCAACAAGAGAGGCCACGATAGTGAGAGGCCCGCGCATCGCGATGAAGAGTGGCCCCCGCTCACCACAACTAGAGAAAGCCCTCGCACAGAAACGAAGACCCAACACAGCCAAAAATAAATAAATAAATAAGTAAATTAAAAAAAAAAAATAACAGCATGTGGAGTTCTCTGGCTGTAGGGTGTTGGGGGCCACATCAGAAGGGGTCTTCCCCTCCTCCTGATTAATTTGGAGAAGTCAGCAGGGGCCAGATCATGAATATTTTTGCTTGCCATGCTAAGAGGTTTAGATTTATTGCATAGGTCTGTTTTTCTTTCAGCTTTTCAAAATGTATGTCTTCTTTTGATAAATAAAAATCTCCTGCTCTTATAATATTTTTTATAAACAAAAGTTTTTTTGTGTGTGAAGATGAAGGGAAGCAACTGAGGCATTTTCACATGACATGATATGATTTTCACATTAGGAAGTCCACTTCTTGGAAACCTGGATGAGATTAAAAGGGCACAAATCTGTTGACAGAGATGCAGTTAGAAGACTATGGCAACAGTTCAAGCCAAAGGTAATAATAAGCTGAAGAACTCAATGGCAGGAAAGCAAGAGTGGAAGGAGGGAATGGATCAGGAGATATATGTAGATAGATGTAAACAGATGTAAATCTATTAAGATTTAGGAGCCAACTGAGTGTAGATAATGAAAGCAAAAGAAAAGTTAAGGACGACTTCCCAATGTTTGCTGGAGTCATGTGTCTACAGTGGTATATTAATCATGATAGGCACTAAAAGAGGAAAAGCTGTTTTTGAAGTTGTTGTTTAGGGGTAGGAGTGTTTCAGTCAAGTACAGAAATATTTAGTTTATAATACAGAAGAATATCCAGATAAAAATATCAAATTGGCAATTAAATGGAAATAGTTATGAACAGAAATTTGAGGAACAGCAATAGAAACCATGGGCAAGGATGGAGCTGCTCAGGAAAAATATGTAGGATGAGGAGATGACCAAAGACTTTCCTTTCTAACCCACAAACAGAAGTAATCCTTTCTCAAATTATGCACTGTATGTCTCTGAAATATATTTGTTTTTTCTTTAAATAAATTAGAACCCCTAAAGGAAAA
Source organism: Balaenoptera musculus (assembly GCF_009873245.2). Taxonomy (NCBI): domain Eukaryota; kingdom Metazoa; phylum Chordata; class Mammalia; order Artiodactyla; family Balaenopteridae; genus Balaenoptera; species Balaenoptera musculus. The sequence goes on along the minus strand of NC_045786.1, from coordinate 136,344,109 downwards.
AGACCTCATCTTAATAATCTCTGGATAGCACCTGCTAGAGTAAGTATGTATGGTACATAGTAAATGTGCAATAAATGTGGCTGAATTAATCTATAAAGTTAATTTTACTAAATTATAGGATGTATGGTTGTATTCAACTTAAGTGGAAGAAAGCATACATAGTCTTTATTACAGTTAATAGTTAAAAAAAGTTCTGTGGACTAATTAAAAATTTCAAGTTATGTTTTATATTTCATTTACCTTTCATCACAATAAGAAAACTTCATATCCAGACTGTGACGACTGAGAAAAGTCTTGCTGTCTAAAGGAATTTCAATATTTGATGGATGAGGAATGGGTTCACAAATCAGCACCAAGCACGTCATAGGTGGTTTCTTATACCCACACTGAGATTGGTTACTGTTGGTATCATATACATGAATATGGCCTGTGCAGTGAAGTACCTATGTATGAAGAAAAACAAAGCAGTTTTTAAAAAAATTTACGCTAGTAAAAAACAAAATGCAGAGACAGTTGAGTCTGACATGGCAAGTAAGCTTTGATAAAATTTACTGTCATTAGTAAATTACTACAATACATTTTTGAAAATCAATAAATGTTTTCCCTACAACACCACCCATGACCTACTCCTCAGGCACCATAAGATTACTCTTTAAAAAAATTTGCCTTCATACAAATCTGAGCTGATTTTTCACTTATCTGGTCACTGTTTGATGGTTATTTCTTGATCTGATGACTGTGTTTCAACACTGAGCAAAGAAATGATACAACAATGAATAGAAAATTAATCTCTATCAAGATTCAAACACTGGGTGGTTGGCAAAGCCAGTAGTGTCACAATGCACATAACTTAAGTTCATGCCTCAAACTGGTGAATTACTACACTGTTTGGATGTTAAATCTATAAATGCCAAGGAACAGTAAGTTTTTCGCTCATAGTTCTAATACTGTCTTAATTTTATTTATTTATTTATTTATTTGGCCACACTGGGTCTTCGTTGCTGCGCATGGGCTTTCTCTAGTTGTGGCGAGTGGGGGCTACTCTTCGTTGCGGTGCGTGGGCTTCTCATTGCAGTGGCTTCTCTTGTTGCAGAGCACGGGCTCTAGGCATGCGGGCTTCAGTAGTTGTGGCACATGGGCTCAGTAGTTGCGGCCCACAGGCTCTAGAGCGCAGGCTCAGTAGTTGTGGCACACGGGCTTAGTTGTTCCGTGGCATGTGGGATCTTCCCAGACCAGGGCTCAAACCTGTGTCCCCTGCATTGGCAGGCAGATTCTTAACCACTGCGCCATCAGGGAAGTCCTCTAATGCTGTCTTAATACTAGAAATGTCAAGATGTATTAATTTATCTATAAATCAAGTGCATTCACAGATCATTTTTACTTACTTTCCATGTTGCAGACTTTATGTTCATAGTTCTCCCCCGGCTAGTTAGGGTACACTTCATTCTGAGAAAAAAGCTCCGCTGTGTATTTTGCTCTTTACCCTTTTTCACAAGGCCTAATGAAAACATGAAATAAAGTTAAAAAACATAATTAAACACACAAATTTATTACAGTAAAAGTAGCACAGTCCCCAGCACCTAGGTGCTATTCAGTGAAAACTGTCAACATGAGCACAACTGCTTTGCGCATTCCAACACACCCAAAGGATTTAACACACTTCTAGTAAGTAATGGGTTCACAGTAGTAGTGATTCCCTGAGTTGGTGGGATGAGAATCCATATTTGGGATAGCACCTAATCATTTCACATTCAAGCCAGTAAGGTTGGTCAAATTACAAAGAAATATAAACTTGGTATGCATTTGCCCTATAACTGTGTTATCAGTGTACAAAGCACACCCAAAAAAAGAACTTCAGCAGTCTCCTCCAAACTTTTACTAGACGTGCTAGCTCAATTTATAATAAATATTCTGTATATTTATAGAACTTTTAAAACAGAAAATTTCTTTTCAATAGCAAGTAACATTTTTATATATCTGATTTTTCTTAAATCTTCCTGTAAAGCAAGCAGGAAATTATCTCTACTTTGTTACTACGAAAAAAAAAAAGAAAACCATGTTGAATGACTTTTCAAAGCAAAGTTAGATTTAAATAAACTCAAGTCTATTTACTCCCATTCCAAGCCTCAGATAACTAAAAAAATGAGATTAGACTCAGGTGACTAAACAAACAGCAACTTGATTTCTCCTCTTCGTTGATCAGTCTGATTCACAACAAATACAAAAATATTCATTATTCAGGATCTGGCTAGATACTTCAGGCAATATAAAGATGAACAAGACACAATGCCTGTCCTGAAGAAGTTAAAAATTGAGTATACATAGTGAGGCCAATGACAACAATACGATGTAGAGTAAGCGCCCAAGGCTTACAAAAACTCTTTAAAGGAGTACAGAGAGAGATTAGAAGATAACTTCTAGTCAAGGGGAAATCTAGTCAAGGGGAAACCAAAAAGTCCTTCTTAGAAAAATAGACATTAGAATTTCAGTAAGTAGAGATGAATAAGAAGAGTATTCCAGGCAGAAGGAAGAGAACGAAAACAGAGAGGTGAGAAAAAACAGCACATATTTGGGGAACAGTGCATAGTCCAGTTTGACTATAATATAAAGTACATGCAGAGGAGTAATGAGACAAACTTAGAAGGGATGGTTAGGGCTATAACTAGAGGACCATGGATGCCACAATGAGGAGTTCAGCCTTAAATATACAAAATGCAGCTTCTAAAAAATTTGAGTTGGGAAGCACAATAGGAACTTAAGGAACATTAATCTAGCAGTAATATATATGATGTGTTAGAATTAGAATACAATGATGGTAATGAGGGGCTGAGCAGCAGGCAGTAGAAGTGAAAAGAAGGGTGACAAAAGACAAATGAAGAGGTAGAATCTATAAAAACTCAAAGATTAATGGAAATAAGGGAGAAGAGAACTTTTTAAAAAAGACCTGGAGATTTTAACACTGGTGTATTGAAAGAAAAGTAACATGTGGAAAAGAAACAAGATAATACGTTTAAATTTAGGCTGCTTAGCTAGAAATACTGGACTATTGAGAAAGAAGAGTTCTAGTTCATACTCACAATTATGGAATATAGGCAAGTTGGGGCAGTCTTGGTACTGATACAAGTTATTTGGGTTTACTTAAATAGGACTGAATTTGCCCTCCCTAGAAGCATTTGAAAGTGGATTTTAAAAAGACACCACAAGAACCATAATGGTCTTGGTGATGGTATTAGGGATGTGTGTGTGGGGGGTGGGCGTTGTGGTAGCAGCAGAGATCCACATGTAAACTCTCTGGGGTATTTTCAGTCCTTCAAAATCTAAACTTGAATTGGACTGACCTTTGGGAACCCAAAGCCTTTGAACTGGGACATGAAGATATTAATAAATTTAAAAACTATGGTAAGTGAAAAGTACTAGCATTTTCCTAATGAAAAAAAGTTTTTAAACAACTAAGTTTTTAGCCCTATAAAAATAAATATTTTATAATAATTTATGAACTCTAAATCTTATTTTTAGAATTTAAATGAAATAGGACTATGCTGTATAAACAATACCTCAGGCTGTTAGTGTATCATCAAAATGTGACGCATTGCAGCAGCCCCACTTTGCTAAAAGTGAAAATCTGCATTTTTCTTTCCCAACAAAATATCAAAAATTCATTAACATTAACATTTTAATGTTCATTCATGAACATTAAAATTCATTAATCATTAGGAATGATTTTTTTAAATGTTCATAATTAAATCACAAATTTATTATAATAAGAGAGCACATGTGCTTTGAATGTTCATGTGCTTTAAAAAAACATTTGGTTAAAAACATACATTTAAGCTATAATAAGTAGACTATATCTGATTTAGAATAATGCATTAGCATCATTACCAAATCAAAACAAGACTTCCATATATCCATGCACTTATAGTCTAGCCCAAGGGAAGCACTGAGCTGCCAATACAAACCTCAAAGTGTAAACACTATATTAAACTCATCAACAGCCCACTTAGGTCCTTGCTTAGAGTATATTTACTCCTCCTTTACCCAGAATTCTAAAAAGTATTCATTTGCTTTCCAAGTTCACAGTAAGAACACGGCATGAAATTAAATAACAGAAGAGGGCTCCAAGGTGAGAAATGGCAGTAGAGTGTAGTGAGAGTTGGTGAACATGAAAAGAGCTCTGAAGTACTAAGGAGTGTGGACTTGAGCCAGTCTACCTTAGTTTCACCCTTACTCTGCTGTTTATTAACCAAGTAATCTTCAGCCAGTTATTCAATAACTCTGTAACTCAGTTTCCTCAGTAAAATAGAAATAGTTAACCTCACAGGGTTTTTAAAGGAGTTAAAGCACATAAAATTGAGAAAACAGTGTCCTGGCACAGAGTAATCTCTCAATAAAGGTTAACTATTAGTATAAATGAGGTGAGATTAAACAGAAAACCATAAAAAATGATTAACAAAGAAATATAAATGAGGTTGTTTAATGTAGAAGCAAACAAACTTACACTTAAATGGGAGAGCTGCAAAGAACAACCACAGAGCAAAATGACAAATTTTCAGTGTGGTAACTTTTGAGTCATGAAAGAAAGGTCAAATTATGATCCATATACTCTGTTTAAGAAGGCACAGGTGTGAAAAGACTTTAATTCAGTTTTTGTAATTCACAAGGTACTTTTCTCCCAAATCTTGGAACATTTTATTATTTTTAACAATTCATTCCTGAGTTTAAAGGTCTGAGCAGGTCTTTTTTGTTACTGCTAATGTGGAGGCATCCATAATGTAATACTTTCTAACTGAACTGCATAGTCTCAAATTATTGCGAACAACCTGAGGGGTCAGACAGTAGTTATGCTCTTTAAAATTGGGGAAACTTTTTCTTTTTCTTGGGCATTTAGAAGCTTGAACCCAAACTGGCACCTCAACTTTAATAACTGTCTAAAATCCTATTATTTGTATTATGACTTCCCCTTGCCTTAAAGTTAATTCTAAATTAACTTCCTTGGTCCTGATTTTTATTTATTTTCCCATTTTATCAATTCTTATATTTGTATAATTATTTACAGATTAGGTGGGCTTTTTTAAAAACTTAGGTATTTTTATGAAATTCCTAAAAAATAGAATAACATAGACTTAACAAAGAATAGAGTAACATTTTATTAAGCATGAAATGAGGTTTGGCCTTAGGTTACAACAGCAAAATTTTTAAATTAGTGACAGTATCCAATTAGGTAAAACCACCTGTCACAATAAATCAAACAATAAACTTTTCTTCTCACCATTTCTGTGTGTAAGCATTTCTCTCATTTCCTCATGGTCACACGGATGAGTAAAATCAAACACACTGTGTCCGGTTAGTTCAAACTGTAAAAACATTAAAAAAAAAAAATTAGACCTATAACATAAAATCATAAACTCATACAGAAGCGCTCTTAATATGTGGGTATTTTACCTGAGTTAATCCCATGTATTTGTTCACATTATCAGAAATGTAAATCATGTCACCATCATCTGTGAGAACCATAACAAAACCGTCCAAGGCTTTCAAATAAAAGCAATTCATCTGTGCCTTCATTTCATCTTCAATATCCAAATCACCTAAAAAAAGCACAAGAAGAAAAAAATAATTAGTTAAAAAGTTATACTTAGATGATAGTAATATTCAGATGTCTTTATAAAGTTTTCCCCAGATACTTTATTTAATACATGCAGCATATATTTTTTCTATATATTTAAATTTTTTCTCCTGTCATTCTTTTAACACGAAACAGTCAAGGCCAGAGGACAGGAAGACTAAAATTAGATCTGCCAGGGGCTTTTAATGATTATTTAAACTAATGAAGCAAGGCAAACCACTGAAAAGAGAAGGGTCATGTCATTAAAAGTAAGATAGATACAGGTAGGTAGGTAGGTAAGTGCAGCAAGAGAAAAAGAGGGGGAGGGAGGCCAATATCTTAAAATTCCTGAATGAAGCTTTAAAAGCAGGTAATAAAAAGGATATCATGTTACAAAAGAAGTGAGAGTATGACCACCTTCTAAAAGTAATTTCCAATTACTTCTGATTTCTAATTTTTAGACCTATCATGTCCTTGTAAAACAACTCACCAGCATCCAGAAGTTTCCTCACACGCAAATAGCTGATCGTAAGCCTCATAACAGAAGCCTTATCAAGATGTGAGCTCACGTTATGGGGAAGTGGCAACTGATGAGCAAGCTCATAAAAAACTTCAGACTCTTTACTTCGTCGAGATCTGGCTGCATCTCTAGACTTCTCTTTTCGACGTTCAGAACTTATCCTATTTAACAAAAGGGGAGGAGGAGGAGGAGAAGAGAAAAAAGACAGAATACGTTAGTTTGCGTTTGCTTGAATAAAACTCATTTTACATTTTTCTGCTTACCATGAAAGGATAAGAAGATGCCATGTAGTTAAACTATATAGAGATTTATCCTACTACATAAATGTATTTTTTTAAAGACAGCTATACAAATTTTTGGATTACTGAAGACAAAAGGAACTCTCACAAGAAGTCCAAGGTGAAGCTTCACACCTGTCCAAAGCAAGTGTTTCCTCCCTGGCACGTCAAATTGGAGAGGATGTTTTTGATTTGGCCAAAATCTGAAAAGTAGCCTGTATATCTAAGGCTGCACTTTCATAGCCATTCAAAAGTAGGCTCAACTTAGAGACTTTTTACCCTCTACGCTACCACATGAGCAATACTGACTATAAGCTACAGGAATTTATATCAGCTACTGTTTTCAGCTTGCTTACTCCTTTAGCAACCCCTTGTCTATTCAGTATTACTGGCACAAAAGGTACCAAATAAATGCAGGCGTATGGAAGAAAAAAAAGATGTGGCATAATACTAAGAATTTAAGAGAACAGTTTAATAAAAACTAATAAGGGTGTCAATATAATCATACATCTTTAGGGAACTCTTCCAAGAATAAAATCAGTCAGAAAGATTTTCATAAGTCATCCAAGCAGAGCCATCTTCCTTTGCTTCACTGTGTAGCACTACCTATTCCTCCTGACTCAGCTGAAGGTAAACAAGGCTAACCTGGTTCTATCCTTAGCTTCTTCTTTAATAGCTATTGTTTATTAAAACCTACTATGTGTCAAACACTATCCTGTACTAGTTCTCTCATAACAACCTGTAAACAGGTTAAATATTATCCCTATTTTACGGATGAGGAAACTGGGATTCAGTAGGTTAAAAATAGCCATGCTGTAGCAGACAGGATTTCAACACAGGTATTTTTTTTTTTTTTACTTAAGTCTCTGCTCTTCCACAAGGCTTTATCTTCTTAATGGAGAATGCTGCTTCTACCTCAAATACTCAGCTGCTCTCCTATGACCCTCAACCTAATCCAATTAAATCAATTATTTATTAAATGTTGAAAATAGCCATTACCATTTATTGAGCACTTAGCACTGCGCTAAGAACCTTGCCAGCATTATTTCACTTAATCTTCCTTATATTCTGTGAATTAAGTACATGATTGTCTCCACCTTAAATCTCTCCTCCCTCCAATGATCTACAAAGTTATGAGGTTCAATCATAGAAGTAACATTCTCAAAAACAAGCAAGGCTCTTCATTCTCAGAGTATGCTCCTGCTATGCTGTATAATTACAAAGTGAAATTCCAGCAGCGGTGTTGTGACAATAGTGATGATATAGTTTTAGCACTTGCTCAAGTTTGTGTGCTCATCTGACTTTTATACTTTAATAAGGAATGTGAACATTTGCTATTATTAGTCAACTTTGATACAAAAATTTCAATTCAAGCAACTAGATCAATTTAACTTGAGTATCTTGAGATTTAAGGTGAGCTATTAAAAATTATTACTACTTATAACTACTGATCTATGTGAATCAGGATTTTGTCAATGCTGTAGAATTTTTTAAAAACACAAAAATATATTCGATGCTATAAGTGTAACATGAAAATGCAAGTGTCCTCAGTCTACAACTTCATTTTTTATTTGCATTAGAACTTCATTGTTCTCATTGATTTTAAGTAAATGTATTAAATTTGAACTTTAAAATGTACAATAAGAAAAGTTTAAAAAACCTAATTATACATATACTGAAGTTCTTGGGGGTGGGGGAGACATCTAGTGTGTCCCCATTGGCCCTAGCATCTCAGATACTGTTTCTCTCACTTCTTTTCCCTTTTGAATTGGCAGGTAAGAGGCAGCAGTGGAGTGGGAAACAGATATCTATCTGGTTCAAGTAAAATCACCAAAAAAACAGTGATGATCAATGATCTCATGATAAACCTGAATATTGGTTCAAATGCCACAATTAGTCCAGGCGATCAGAATTTAATCAGCAACTTTCATCAGATTTACTAAGCCCTCTTTCTTTTAATTACTCAACCAAATCTAAGCTACCAACACATTACTACCCAACTGAAACACCTGGTGAAAAACTTAAATCCTTATATTACATGCTATATGCTTTTAAAGGGCATCTGATAAAGCTAACCATGCTGATGGATTATCTCTATATCTTTAGGAATAGTTGTATTGTTCAGAACTTTGAAGATAATGAATGTCCAAGATATGGCAACCAAGTTTTATAAGACAAATCCATTAGAAATGTGAGCTTGGATAGAACATTTAAAGGATAATATATTTAAGCTAGTGAAGACTGTGAGAATAAGAATTTGAGCATGAGCCAGGATTTTGGAAAAAAAGGAAGCCTCAATAAAACAAGTAATATGATATCTCAAGAGTTGACAAACCTAAATTAGATGAAGAAGGTGATGAAAATCAGTATGTCTTCTATTCATAATCAATCTAGACATAAAGCAATCAGGAGACCTGTAATAAAGATTTAATGAAGAAATTTATCTGATGTTCTTCACATGTGACTACAGGAGCTCTTAAAACATTTCTCAGCTAAAAGCTAAAACTTCCAAAATTCTTAATAATTTTAGCATCTGAACTGCCCAGCTTCTTGTCTACTCACAGGAAGGCTCTTTTTATCAGTTGATACCCCACAGAATTACAGTACTATTGACCACGAATTATTTCTGGTAGAGCATGGAATCTAGGTCCCACAAAGATGAATCCAGTACTATTTATTTACTTACTATTTAGATGGCACAATAAAAGTTTTGTAGACCAGAACAGGCAGATTTTTAGCATGCAAATAAGGGCACTGTTATTCTCTAAATTATCAATTCCATCTATGTTGTTTTTATTAAGTACAGATCAAGTAAAGATAGTCACACTAGAAATCAGTCAAGAGTACAGTAAAAATTGTCTTTTGAATAGTTTGCTTACCCATTTCCATGACCATTTTAGAATCAATGTTTGAGTAAACTAGCAGTATAGCTTAATCTTTGTGGTACTATAGTTTTCACATACTTACTATTTCATTATTATTTAGCATACAGTACTGGACAAGCTAGTAGTTATATCTTCATATGATTTTGTATAGGAAATACATTTAGAGCTGCTGTCTTATTAAGCTTCTTGTGTACAGAGTTCATGAATAAGCAATAGCCATTTTACAGAGAAAGCCTATTATTCTTCAGATTAATCAGAACACAAAATAATTGCATATATGTTAATTCATCTAACTGTGTTGTCTACTAATTGCACAAGAAAAGCCTGTTGGCATTCCTAATTGTAAATATTGGTGACTTTTAGAACTGAAGTTAGATCATAATCATTCGAAATGTTAACAGATGATCAGACATTTCTAATAAAGTTAAGGTATAATTTTAGAACAATCTCTCAGCTCTATTATTTGCGGCTTTAAAAATTCTTTCTGGCCTTGAAGGTACAAATTGTTGTTGTTTTGCACTTCTTGTGTATTTCTATAAGACAGACATTCTGAAGTGAAATTCCATTATCTAAAGGATGTGGCATTTAAGTTATCCTTTCCCAAAAGATCTGTTTCCATTTTTGTCTCTGCCAACCCATGAATGTGTATTTATTTGCCCATGTGTTCTGTGGTAATATATATTATAGGTCATTTTTATTGTTTCAGTTTTTGCCAAGCTGAGAGATGAAATTTGTATATCTCATTGTTTTAACTACCCTGTACTTCCTAATGTCTCAGGTCAGAGGAAATTCCAAGGGAATTTTCATTCTTTAGTTGGCATTTTGGCCTGCAGCTTTAAATCTAAACATCTATACATAGTGCGTACTATGTACACAGTGGTATTCTAAACGTTTTTCACCTATTAACTTATTTAAATCATTATATCATCACCATGTTACAGATAATGGAACCTGGATAAATAGTTTACCCAAGTTTACACAGTTAATAAATGGTAAGCCTATATTCAAACTTAAGCAGTCTGGCTCTAGAAACCATGCTATTAACACTAGACTATGCTGCCTCTCAGAAACTCATTTTAATAACCAAGGTAAGTATTTATAAGTCCAGGCCATTATTATAAAGTTCAAAATTGGTCTACTCTACATCTCCAAAGACATAAAAGAGAGGTATAGGGGTTGGCTTTGGAATTTAGGACCTGACCCTAAGCTATTCAGAGGAACTCATGGCCAGGCTCTTTCCTGGAGTCTGCTTATAAATCCAAAATTCTAACTGAAAGGCATCTAACAATGGCAATACTTTCTGCCCCACTGACTACCTGTTCAAGGCAAAGCACCCTTTAATGGGTACTGCCAGCCACTAAGGGGAGAGAATCAGTAATCCAATCAACTCATATACTCCCACAAGACTTTATTTTTAATTTGTGCAGAGGAGCATCTCTGTACTTAATTTGAACATCTTAAGCTCACTATTGTTGGTGTTTTTTTATTTGCTTAACATCCAGATCCCCAAAGTAAAACCAATCTGCATACTTACTTCAGGAGCTCTGGTCAGGCATAAACCAATTGCCAAGATACCTATTTACACAAAGTACCATGAGAGAAAAGATGAAGAGAATTTTCCCCCTTCTAACATTTATTGAGCACTTACTATGTGCTAGGCACTGTGTATTGCTTTCACATAAATATAATGCTTTCATGTATTAGCTCATTTAATTATCATAACTCTTCAGAGAACCAAAACACTAGATGGGAAGTGGCCTTCCTGAACCTCAGAATAACCATCTTCATTCAAGAACTATTCATTCAATAAATATTTATTGAGCATTTATCAAGTACCATGCACTGTGTAAGTACTAGGAATATAGTGATAAGCAGAACAGCCCTCATGGAGCATAGCCAGCCTCCCACTTAGTCTACTGAAATAGTTACCTAATGCGATATTCCCAAATGCTGATCTAGCTGCATTGTAATTACTTGGGGACAGTCAATATTTCAGACTTCTGGGCCTTACCTTTGTAAATCTGATTCAGTAGATCTGAAGTAGGGCCCCCAAATCTGGGTTTTTTAAAACTCCCAAAATGTATATGATACACAGATTTAGGAACCACTGACTGAACTAATCTGCACTGTCATTTTCATTCAATTTCGCCCTCAAATTACTACCACAATGATACTTCCAAACTAAGAACTCCGATATTATGTCCTGCTTAAAATCCCATCAAAGGTACACAGGACAAAGTCTAATTATTTTCAGATGAAACCCTCCTTTAGCTATTTTCCTGCCCATCTCTTTACCCTCATCATTTCCCACATTTCTTCGGCCACATTGTAGTTACTCAAAAGCATAGTATTTTATTCATTTATGGCTCACTCACTCCACTCTCTCTGCTGGGGTATCCTTCTCAATATGTAACTTGGTAAATTTATGTGAGAAACTTTCAAGATTCAATTCCATCATCACTTTGTCTCTGTTTTGTCTTCCAAAAACTGCTCCTCTCCCCTAGATCCGACCACTCTGGTTATTTTGCTATATTTATGTTCCTCTACAGTCCTTAAAGCTTCCTGGAGGCAGGAGACTGCCTCGTTCATTTTTGTGTTCTTAGTAGGCATGTGCATAAGTGGCTTTAAGTATTTGGCCCAAATCTGCTATTTGACTTTAACTTCGGTCCATGGAAGGTTAACTGCCCCTTCAACATTCTTTTTTGGTATCGCTGAATTTGTGATTCACCAGCATTCCTGTGATCCTATAGATTACAATCATAGTTAAACAGCGTAACGATGTCAGTACTATGAACAAGGCATACTATTTGGATTTACTGCGATTATCTGGATATGCACTTTCAAATAAAAGTAACCATACTCGATGTTAGAATGGAAAAAAAAAAAAAAAAGCTAAAAATAAAAAAAATTCACCAAGCGGTGTAACAGTGAATAGCACCGATACCATCACCAAGGAGAGTAAGTGATCTTCACAGAGAAGAGATTTAGAGCATAGGGAGAGAGCTGAGAAACTAGAATACCTATCTGCTAAAAAGAAGCTTGAAGTTTAAGATTACTTCCCTTATCACTGCAATCTGTGTCAGGAAAATGCATGAGTTATAGTTAATGTTGTTAACCAATTAAATCAATACCTTTATCACATTTATGCCTTCCTAGCCCAGCTGGAAACATGACAGTTGATTCCTTTTGTTTTCTATAATCTTTTCCTAGAAAGTGTTGTAATTATTATCATAAGACACAAAAGTTTTCAGTAAGTTGATTTCTAATCTTATTGGCTTTTTTTCCAAGGGGGGGTTAGCCTTAGACAAGTATTTTGTATTTATTATTAGGAGTATTCTCATCATAAATAGGATTTGTTGTTATATTTTCCATCTGGTAATTGCTGCAAAACCAGAATACTTCAGATAATGTTTAATTTTAAAAAATCCCTCTTCATGGACAAATCAACAAAAATTTGACATTTCAAATTAAAGTTTCAGGACAGTTAGCTAGCTATTATTTATAATTAATTTCTCCAGAAAAATGTCTCTGAACTCTAATCAATAAATTTAAAAATGAACCTTTAGGATACTCATGTTAGAGAATGTATTCATTTATTCCACAAATGTTTCTTGGTCATCTCCTATGAGACAGATGCTGTTCTCAGCATGGGACACAGTACAATAAACAAAACAGACCAAGTTCCTACCCACATGGAGCTTATATTCTGGGACAAATATGTCTTTGTTTCTTGTCTTTATTCAATAGTCATTACCAGGGTCAATCCCTAACTGACAGAACATTAGCCATAGAAATAATCTTCCCACAAAACCAAGTAACATAAAATTTTAGGAGACAAGGCAAAGTCTACAAAAATTAATCTGTGCTTATATAAGATGTTACAATACAGTAGTATGCAAAAACAGCAGGCTCTACAACAAAATTTGAGTATTAATCCATTTCTGTGTCTGTGTAATGCATATTTATGTATATAAATAAATGTATAACTTATAAATGCACAGATAAAACCAGAAAGATACAATGTATAAAGTGTTAGCAAAGTTTACACATGTTAACAATAGCAGTTTCAAGATGGCAGGATCACAGATTATTTTGTTCTTTAAGAAAATCCACCACTGAACTAACACTGACACTATCAGTGCACCTGCACTTGTCAGAAAAATCTGAAAGAAGTAGTCATCTTTTAAACTTGTTTTCCAAAAAGACTAACTGAAAACAGGTTAAATTTTTTCTTCATTTTGGAATAAAGCAAGAGCAATCATATTTCTTCCAGGGAATGGAAAGTAACACTGAGTAAGCAATGTAATTCAGTATTTTCAGTTTCTCATTCTAATCTAATTTTCAGATTTTGAAAATTCATCATTTCGTAATTAATTTGAAATTCCAAAAGACAGGTGAAATGGTTTATAACAAAAAATATTAAGAATACATATACTTGTATTATTTTTGAAAGCAGCTTAAAAATTTCTTGGTTTAGATGATAATTATCTTACTAACTTACTAACTTAAGATCTCTTAAATGTCCACAATTAGAGAAAGATGGATTATTCACTTTCCAATAACTTCACAAAAATGCTTAGTTTTAACACTCGATTTTCTAATGTTGCAGTAAAATAAATAGGGGGAAAAAAGAATCACTTTTAAATTAGAGGGTACATTCTGAAAATGAAATCTGTATCACATCTGAGATAGCATTACTATGTAAATGTTCTATCTATGCACTAATTAAATTAATTAGCTAATAGATTTACATCTGTTTAATGATTGTGTATTGAAGTTCTGTTTGGAAAAAGAATATGCTTTTGTTTTTAGATTATCCTTAACTAGTGATTTAAAAATCAACTCTCTCAGCTCAGGATTGGTATTAAGCCTCTCAAAAAATCTTTGATCCCCCTACAATATATAAAGTACTAGATAAATTTTAAAAATGTGAAGCTATTACTCTAAGATGGAGGTTCTCAAACTTTAGCTTCCCTCACAATCAGAGTTTCCAATTTGAAGGGCTGGATGGGGCCTGAGAATCTGCAATGCTAATAAATTAGCAGATAATACCAAAGATGCTGGTCTGGAGAATACCTTGAGCCCCTCTGCTCTAAGAAGATACTTCATTATGTGTCCTTCAAAAATGCCCAGAGAAGTAAAAGATTGTTCATCAACACTCAAAAATTGTCTACTAAATACCTTCTCTTTAAAAATCTGCCCAAATGCTTTACAAACAGAGACAATATATCCAGACTCTAAGACATTAACATAGCCACATACTTAGAACTCAGTAACTATAAAATACCATATGGACTTACACAAAATTAATCAATGGTTGACCTGTGGTCTGCATCACAATCACCAATAGAACTTTTCCCCCCAGATGTTTGTACCTAGATCCCAATCCTGGAAATTCAACTTGTAGGCTTGGCATGTCAGTTTAAAATACAGTCTTCTGTGTACAACATGATTAATAAATTGGCACTGCTGTATGTTATATATGAAAGTTTGTAAGAGAGTAAATCCTAAGAGTTCTCATCACAAGAAAAAACTTTTTTTCTTTTTAAAAAATTTTGTATGTGTGTGAAATGATGGATGTTCGATAAACTTATTGTGGTAATCATTACATGATGTATATAAGTCAAATCATTATGCTGTCCACCTTAAACTTATACAGTGCTTTACATGAATTATATCTCAAGAAAACTGGAAGAAAAAAATAAACGAAGCCCAATTAAAAAATAATAATAAAAAAGAATCTCTCAGATGATTCTGATGAGCAATCCTAGCTGTTCAAGGTTTGTGTTTCATCTATAGGTGCCTGTAAAGTTTACAGATTCCTGAGTCCCATCCTAAATTTACCAAATCAGAACCTCTGTGGATGGGTACCTGGGAATCCTTATATTAATTAAACACCCAGGTGATTCTTAAGCCACAGAAGTTTGAGAACCATCAGCAGATCTTATAGCAGAAGTTTAACAGGTTAGCCAGCAAATTTGAAAACTGAGAAAAATTTATTTGTAGCTGCAGCTACCTACACATACCATGATAACTGTGTTTGTCAGGCAGAACACTGAACTGAGTGGATTGGGCAATACTATGAACGAAGTACAATTGCTGGGAATAAGAAGCTAGAGGTACCACTCAGTAACAAGCCAGTAATAAAGTATGTGCTTAGTAAAAACCAGTAATTTTCCTCAAAAAGATCAGAGCATAATTAGGCTTTAAAGATGACCAAATAATGGTGCGACGTTTTTTCAATTCTCT
This sequence comes from Balaenoptera musculus, assembly GCF_009873245.2. Classification (NCBI taxonomy): domain Eukaryota; kingdom Metazoa; phylum Chordata; class Mammalia; order Artiodactyla; family Balaenopteridae; genus Balaenoptera; species Balaenoptera musculus. The sequence continues at coordinate 136,328,572 of NC_045786.1, read as the reverse complement.
GAAATAATTTTTTATAAATCACCTTTTAAACTCTTTATGAATGCCACAAATATCAAAGGATTGAGACTCACTGTCCGTGAGTAACAGCTGTGTGTTAATGGCTTTCCCGAAATCACGTCACCTACTCTACTACTCTTCTCCCTTAGCATTACCTCCCCCTCAGCTTGTAAATGCCTGTTTCCCTTATCATATGCTTTCCGACAGTAGTAGAACTGAGACTGGAAATCAAGGTCAGTGACATTAAACTTTGTGCATGTGTATATTCAGAAAAATGTATCCTTAATTATTTGCTTCAATATAACAAGATACGTAAGTTATAATAATCAAGTTCTTTCTTATATAGTAGGAAAAAAATCACATGGAATGAAGGTATACACACAGAAATCACACCCTGAAGATTTTTCCTGTTTAGTTCTAAGCCCTGACCATGATGAAGTTTCTGGAAACGATGACAAAAGAGAAGCTCTTCTGAAGCAAATGTCTTGATCTTCCACCTACCAATCCATCCTATCCAATGTTACCAAATAAAATTTCAACTAACCCTCTGATCCCGTTTCTTGTCTATAAAAAGAGGATAAGTAATACTATTATTAAGTGGCAGCTCTCAGATTCCACCTAGAAATGATGCCACTGTATTTAATACGGCCGATGCCTTTCCACATATCAGATGCTTAACATAAGTTTTAAATTTAAATTAAAAGATTAAAGAAATTTAAGGATGTTTTTACTTAGGAATAGAAGGAAGAGACATGATAACTACCTTCAGATATTTGAAACGGATGTCACACAGAAGGCAGATTTCGTAATTTATGCAATTCCAGAGAGTAATAAGTGGGAGTTACAACATGGCAGGGTTTGCTCAATACAGTTAAAGCAGTGCTGAAGGTAAGCTATAAGAATTTTTAAATCTATTTTCATTTTGGTGGCAATGTAAGAAAAAGAAAAGGAAAAAAGCATGTTATGGATCATCTAGAAGATCTCTATATAGATCTCTATCATTGTTAGAAACGTTCTGTGTTTGAAGTTGCGTTTCTTTATGATCAAATTGGTACCAAATGATCACTAAAAGGAACACGGTTACATTTTTAAACGTGGTACACACAGATTGAGGTCACTGGGCACATCTCAAAGGTTCACAAGGATTACTTTGCTCCAGAAGAGATCTAAACATTAGTCAGGGTTGAGAAATACTGGGATAAAGAACTTTCTAACATTTAAAGCTGCAAAAATGAATAGACTGTTTTGTGAGAATGCTTTTTGTGTGTGTCTAAGAAAATTCTCACAGCAGACTGGCAAATTTGTAAACACAATTATAGAAGATACTCCTGTGATGGCTGATATTAAAATAAATAATAAAACAAATAAATAAAAAAACTTCAATCCTGAAGTCAATTATTTTGCAAGAACCTCAAACTTAAAATCACACTGTACTAAATAATAAAAGATGGAACACATAATGGATGAATCAATTAACACCAAAAACTGAATGTTCAACTATGGCCTGAGCCATCAACAATTCACTGCTCTGCTTGACAAATTAGATGCACAAGTATCTGCTGAATAAATGAATGTGCAATAATATGTTACAGGCCATGGTGGTTAGGTGCTAGAGTAGTGGTCTAGGGTTGAAAAAAATTTTTGAATCATTGAGATAAATCAACTTCATATTATCCAAGAAAATGTCCCTTCCTCCACTCACAATGAAGGTTCTATTGATTTGACACATAACTCATTTAAACATTTTAGCTATGTTACCTGCAAAGGTAGGCAATTTCCAACTCTCCTCTGCAAACAGACTAAATAGACATTTAATGAAGTTCTGACATCAAAAGAGCATGGAAAAGTAGGCTTTCTTAATTTCCCATCCTGTAACAGCCAAACAAATATCCTTGAGAATATTCTTCTTCCTTTACTATTATCACTGTAGAAAATGATTATTTTAGAATAACCTGTCTACACAAAAAAACAAGTATCTTCACTTAATTTCCAAAGGCCAGACATTCATGGAAAAATAGCAATGTAGAGGAAAAGCAGCACCAACTATTCTACTACTATTATAAGTTCACTGATGGTTTGGCTCAAAAGGACATCAGCCTTTGTCAGATTGTCCTAAAGAAGGTTTGAAGGATTCGAAATAATACCATGAGACTTCAAGGGAGTGAAACTCTTCTGAAAACAACTTAATCAATATAATAATAATATGGATATAATTGGTTTCTAGTTTATTAAGCCCTTACTTTGTGCCAAGAACTGTTATGAGTGTTCCACATGCGTTAATATCTCTTTTGTCCTCACAACAATACTATAAGGCAATTACTCTTACCCTAATTTATGGATAAACAAAGTGAGACCTAGAGAGGTAAAGCAACTTGTGCAAGATTACACAGCTTAAGTGGAAAAGTAAGCAGCCAGCCTCTAGAGCCAAACCTCTTAGCCATTAGTCATTCATTACTACATCTTGCTTAAAGAAATGAAAGCCTTAGTCCAGAGAAGAGATTTTAAGCTTTCCCAAAGGCACAGCAAGAACAGTTGTAGACCAACTAGGCTTGATAGAGAACTCTGCAGAATATGAATTCTGGTGATTTGCAACAAAAACCTATGGCCCAGCATTGATCAAGAGTCCTGTATAAGGAGATAAATAATAATCTACATCAAGACAATCAAATAATCTACAAAAAGACATTTGACTCATGTAATAAGGGAACCCCGCTGACATTTAAAAATGAATAGTCCAAGCAGGGAAACTGGCATTCATCCAAGAGACTGACTGATATGTGGATACTAGAAGACAGAGGGAATTTCTTTTCTTTTTTCTTTATCATCACAAACTGTATGGATGCAGACATGGGAATGCTCCGTGGCCATAATTCCTACCATATTAATAGCTTGTCAATGGCAGAATGAGGCCAACATGCAAATCAAGCAAAATATAAACCAAGTAATATTCAAGAGAAAGCCTGAGATTACACTTTAAGGACATCACTTAAGACTCTGGGTCTAACTGTCCCTTAAACCAAAGCTAGATTGTATGAGCTAGTAATAGCCTCCCAGCCCACACCCCCCAAGCTAGTTTGAGCTGTGTTTCATCACTTGCAATAAAAAGAATCCTAATACAAACTGCCAGTGTTTCATATTAAAAACAAACTTTAATGATGATAAAGTACAAGAAAAGGGCACTCTCAAACACTGCTAGAGAATATAAACTGGTCTAAACTTTCTGGAAGTTTAGAGTAGATTTAAGAAATGTTTGCTAAAGATGAAACAGGGGTAAAGATATTTTCCACATTTGCCTAGCTGATTTTCCCCAGCCATACACGCCTCTTAGTAAACTTTTTACTCGGTGTTCTAAATACATAGAATTGGCAGGCACTAACCTTTAACATACCTTAAAATAGGGTATTGAGATCTTTTCAAGGCCACTACATGTTACCTAGCTATATTTATTAACAAAAGTGTTTTCTGACCTGGTTTTAATAGATACTATAAATGTTTTTAAGTGATGAAAAATTAAAATTTGAGATTCAAGAAACTTCTAAAATAGCACGAGAGATGCCCCAGCATAAGAAAAATTCCTATCAAAACTGCAACATAGAAGAGCAATAATGACTTCCAAAAAATCCTTTTAAAAATCTTAAAACCTTCCTCTGCTTTCTTTGTTCATTCAGTTATCCTTTCATTGTTCATTTATTCATTCAAATACTTAAGAGGTCACTGTATGCCAGTAATCTCTTTTACATCACAAGTTTCAAATTCAGTCTATTTGTGATCTTGCTCATTGAAACACGTTTCAATTTTATAACTGAAAAAAGGGGAAGGGGTCACTTTAAATAAATTTGCTTAGCATCTGAATTCATGAGAAAAGATCTATATGTAAGAACAGAAATATATTCCAACTCAAAGACTTAAACGTTCTGCCTTTAAACCTTCTGTTTATTTTTACCATACTATTATTCAGTTGGAAAAAGAAATTCTCATAAACTATTAGGAAAAGTGGAGAAGCACAGGGAACTGTCACTAATGAGTGAAAACTGCAATATTAGCTAGTAGACACTTTAAATATTTTGTGACTTTCAAAACAACTGGTAGAACTACAAGAACTACAGTAAGTTATGTTCCATCACTAATTTTTGTCCCATTTACAAAACCATAAATTTTGAAAATCATACTTGGAAATAATCTTTATGTTTAATATTATAACCAAGTGAAAATTTTAAATTAAGACACTCATAAATAACGGGTGAGATCACCAGAACAACTAAAAGATAACATCTTGGGAACAGTTTTTTTTGATAAAAATAAGTCATTTCAATTATAGTTTTAAGTTCTTTAAAACAAAGTTACTAATGAAATGGGACTTTATCAACAATAGAACAGGTAGAGACCATTTTAAACAGTAAGTATTTTTCTGAAGAAGTACTGGCACATCAAATCTTTCTAAGTCACTAGAAAAACTTAATTCTCATTTTAGAGTTGCTTAACCTCACTTCTGATAAAGCTTCCAGTGGCAACTGTTCTCTGCTGTTAGTTTTAAGTTGGTTAATTATTCACAAACAAACCCTTAAAAACACAACCACTTCAACAAATCTATTATGATGCCTACTACCATAAGAACAGAAAATAACAAGTGTTGGGAAGGATGTGGAGAAATAGGAACCCGTGTGCACCGTTGGTGGAAATGTAAAATGGTGCAGCCACTATGGAAAACAGTATGGGCAGTTCCTTAAAAAATTAAGTTACCATATGATTCAGCAATCCATTTCTGGGTATACATCCAAAATAACTGAAAGCAAGATCTCAACGAGATATTTGCATACCCATGTTCATAGAATCACTATTCACAATAGTCAACAAGTGGAAGCAACTGACAAAAGAAATGTTCACATGTTGAGGTGTGGGGAAATCATTCTGGCTTATACATAAGTTAACTTGAATTTTATGCTAACTAGAACAGACTGTGGCCTACCAAATATACACTGTACATCTGCTTTAATTATTACAGAAAAGGGCACACTGACCAGAAGTAAAGAATGTCCATGTTAAAAATAAAGATTAAATGCCTCCCTTTCTGGGAGGCCAAAGCTGGTACTCCTTCGATGATAAGACTCCCATCCCAGGTGCCAAGGCCATACTCGCTGTGTACTTGATGATCTGCTTTTTTTTGAAACCTTGAAGGAATGTATCTCTGATTTGTTTTTGATGTTTTTTGTTCTGACAAGACATAAAACTATGCTAAGACCATGCTTCTCCAGAGCAGTTTCTCAGAGTAATCTGGGAGGCTGTCTTCTGGGCTATAGTCCTCAGTTTGGTTCAAAGAAAACCCTTTCCTATTTCTATTATAGATTGTCTATTGATTATTTTTGTCAACACAACCTAAGTGTCCATCGAAAGATGAATGGATAGATAAAATCTAGTATACATTATTCAGCCTTAAAAAGGAAGAAAATTTTCACATATGCTACAACATGGGTGAACCTTGAGGACATTATACTAAGTGAAATAAACCAGTCACAAAAAGACAAAAATTGTACGATTCTACTTACATGAGGTATTTAGTAGTCAAACTCATAGAAACAAAGTAGAATGATGGTTGCCTGGGGATAGGGAGAGCGGTAAATTGGAGGTAGTTGTTTAATAGTTACAGAGTTTCAAATTTACAAGGTGAAAAAGCTCTGGAGATTGGTTACACAACAATGTGAATATACTTAACACTACTGAACTCTACAGTTATTAATAGTTAAGATGGGAAATTTTATGTTGTTTTTTAAAACCACAACTTAAAAAAACCCCACAATCACTTCAAAAGCTATGGAGGAAAAAAAAGTCATGAGGTAATCATTAAAGTTTGTTTTTATAGATTTAGATTTTATACATTATATTTTCCTAAAAGGGTCATGTCTGGCAAACAGATATGGGTTTATTACTTTTTACTGCAGAAAATACAAGTTTTAATATAAAAATCAATGCACATACAAAATAGTTAATTTTTGATGCACCAAGAGACATGGATACAATTATCTTTAAAATTCCAAGGCCTGTAGTAGACTTAAAAATTATCACTATACTTTCACCGAAAATACTGAGCAACAAGAAAATTGGCTTATCTTAGTTTCAAATTCTTTTTCTAACCCTCTAGTTAAGCAGAAAACATACACAACACATACATCATACATACATACATCCATCCATCACAAATAGCAGAAGGCCAGGTAAAATCCACCAACTGGATAATTAGTCCCAATGTTTAAAAAAAAAAAAGAGAGGAAGAAACAAGAAAAAAAGAGAGCATTCTTCTTATGAATTAAAATCAGTATCTTAATAGAAACCTAATCCAACAACATATTTAAGTCAGATTATTTTCTCCTACTTGAAAAACAGACCTATGTTAACAATCTCAGACAAGAAAAGAATATAGTATTTTAAATATGTAAATTTTTAAAAATTATATTTTAAGAGGACATGTCTATAAATAAGCATAGTAATCTAACCCAAATATTTAACATCCATGCATGGTAAGTTTTTTATTTCACCACCAAACACAATAAACTATTATGAGTTCTTCCGAAAAAAATCAGTCAAGAGACTAATCCCCCTCAGCCTCCTATACACCATTCTTAACATAAAACAATAGAATGTAACCACAAAATCTTTACCTTGAGCCCAAACACCATTAGAGCTGCAAAGACAACGGAAGTCAATAGGTAGAAAGATTGAATGTTATCTAAACTGCACAAAATGCTTTGCAGTGGACCGCAGGAATGAACTACCACACATAATCTAAAACAACATGATAATTCAGTAAACACATACACATGGAAGAGTGCACTAATATAAATTTTATACAAATCGAGCTACAAAAATCAGACAAACAGTACAGGCTTGAAGCCTTGCCTTGAGATAAAAGCCTAAGATCTTACCTCTGGAGAAATTCATAAGTAAAGGACAGTTTTTCTACTATGTAGGCTCATATGTTTTACCACAAGTATTTTATCAAGTCATCATATTTAGCAAAGATTAATATTTATAAAATTGTCTACTCCAAACTGTGGCATCAAGACAAAAAAAAAAAATGTTTTAAGTTACTGCCATTCCTAAGACTGCAGTGCCTTGCACATACCCTGCTAAAATGAACTGTCTGACTAGTATATGTGTTTATGACTCTAGACTCTAAAGTCCAGAGTAAATTTTTAGTAGCCTGTTTGGGGAGGAAACAAGGGGGTAAGGAAATGTGAAAAAGGGGGCCTAAGGTAGACAGTAAATCAGATGCTCAAGATTAATTGATGCTAGATGCCAACATAATCCAGGGATGTACTGTTTTAACTGAAAAGAATCCCCTTTAAAGTTGTGGATCCAATGATAGTCTTTTCATTTTTAGGAGATATAGAAAAGAAAGTGGGGAGAAGGGGAACTAACACAAAGAAATATTTGGAAGGACTTGCAAAAAAGAGTTTTTAAGTGTTGTGGAAGTTTAAACTAAAACTTTAACAGGTAACACCTATTTTCAAGTATATGATGTCACCAAGACTCCTAAACCAAGCACTAGGCATTATCACATTTAATCTTCATAATAACCACTAAGATGGTTGCTATTATTATCATCATTTCAAAAGGAGGAAACAGGTACAAGCATTCAGTAACTTGCCCAAGCTCACAAGGCTAACAAGTGAAAAGGCTAGACTCAGAGGTGTCAGGTTCAAATCCTATGCTCTTAACCACCAGGCAACCTCTTCAAGAGTTTCAAGAGGAAATCAAAGTAAAATTGTAACAAGAAAAAAGTTTACTAGTAAATGAGAGCTTCTTGATTTTTAATGACCAAAGTTAAAGAAGGAAATTAAGGAAAGTCCATTCTCTGAGATTTTACTTTAATGATCCAATAACTATGTTTTGGAAAACACTGAAGGAGTCTGGCCTGAAACCTGAAAGCGAACAATGAGCCTCTTGACATTCCACTGAAATCTAAAAATCAACATTAATGTGCTATTAATTAAGTCCAATCCCTACTACTAAGGAATCAACACGAAATTCCCTATGTTATATCTATTGTAACTATACCCAACCTCTGTTCTGATTTTTTCCAGTCCTTCAGCTTTTGAATTTCCTAACCCTCCTTTAAAAAAGACAAATTTGTCTCCCCACCTGCACTCAACAGGCTCACTTAAAATGGAAAAATTCTAAGGAGAAAAATCTCTGCCCCTCAATCTTTCAGTTATCTTTTCAAGAAGTTTTAAAATTATTAGTTAGAAAAGGATAAAAAAACAGACATCTTTAACAAACAAAATCTAAAAGTTGTTGAGTAGCTACCATTTATTGTTTAACTTAATTTTTCAGTTATAAGAACCTCTGTATTAAGAAACATTAAATCTGATCCAAGTTTGCTACATTTTCAAATGAGAATATTTTGAAAATAACAAATGTGACTGAGGAAAATCTAAGAACTAGTTTAGACTTGGGAGTGAAGCACAGTAGCTAATTAATTCATTTATATTAAAGCTGCTTATGCGCCTCTCAACTGATGAACTGCAAAGGAGAAATAAGTAGAACATTGCATACAAAAAGGGAGTGACTGGTGCATAACTTCATGCACAATATTAAATATGATTCAGCCTATAAGGACAGAATATTGGCAATACATGGAGATGATGTGCCTTAGGTTTACAATATAGCAGCCTCATGATTTCATCAAAAACCTTGTAATCACTTCTGCAAAATTAATTGCAATTAATTCCTGGCAACCCTTGGAATGGAAATCTAGACCTGTTTACTCACTTTTTGAATTTTATACGTGCTTTCTCTGGTGTATACAAACTGCAAACTTATCATTCCATTAGATAAAGACCAAAAAGGAATCCACAAAATAGCAAGAACACAAACAAGTTTATCTTCTGCTGATACTGATTAGGGCAGTTAATCTCTCCCAGACGAGTGGGAGGACTTAACAGTAAAGCCAGCCTACTAACCAGAACTCTTACCATAAATCTTCAATTCCTTAAAATAATTTCCTCAAAGGTTAAAATACCAGAGTGGACCAAAAGGTGGGAGTGGAGGTGGGTCACTTAATTCCACTGGTTGGACTCACAATTCTTAATCCTATAATGTACCACTTAAGACTCAAAATTCAAGGTGTTTTTAAACTTGCATTAAGTTCTAACAGGATGATTATTTACTTCGGGTATATTTTAATATACTTCAATTTCAGGAAAATGAGGCAGGTCTGTCCAAAAACTTTTCAACATTTTACTGCTGCATTTCATTTGCTCGGATCATATACTTTCCTTTCAATCTCATTAAAAGTGTTTGCCTGAATTTAGCCAGCCGCTACGTTTTCACTAAAATATTTCCAAGAATGAATGAAGCATATAATTCGCTTATAAAGTCTGGGCTCTCTTGACAGGTGATAGAAAGTATCCAATTCTGATGTTCTCATTAAAATGTTGCCATTCCCCTAAATTCCCGTTACTCCGACTCTCGCTCTAGGCAAGTTTTTCAAGGCGATTAAAACCAAACCAAACCAAACCTGCACGTGCAAACTAAAAAGTTAGCATCCCAGGCCATCGCGGCAAATCCCTAATGCACAAAGGCAAAGACACACGCCTGGCCGGACAACCGCGGGGCAAGATCGCATCCAACCACGCGAGCCCCTGGGTCGGAAACCCAGGGCCCCGAGCCCACAGGGAAGCCAAGACCTGCGTGCAGGGGCCGCCCCGGGGCCGAGTTTTCAATGGAACCTGAGAGGATGGGGGCGGGAAGGAGCGGAAGCTCGGGTGCAAGCGGCGGCGACCAAGCTGCGGCTCATTTCTCTTCCCGGGGTTTTCAGGCTCGGGGAAGTCCACCCGGAGTGGGGCACGGGGTAGGCTGGGGGTTTGAGGCGGGTAAGGAGGGCGGTGCGAGGCCCGGGCGGCCGGGAGGGGGGGCGAGCAGGGCCCAGCCCCCGGCCCCCGGCCCCCGGCCCCTGAAAGCACTTTCGACGCGTCTCCCACCCCCCACGACAAGATGGCGACGTGGACAGTGGGGGAGCCCGGCCGGCGAGGCTGGGGGAGAGAGAGAGGAGGGGAGAGAGGCAGAAACAAAAAGGCGGCCCCCCGGAACGCGGAGGCCGGCCCGGGAGCCCCCGGCGGCGGGCGGGCAGGCGGGAGGGCCGGCGGAGAACGCGGCCGGCTGGGGGAGCGGGCTTACTTTTTCTTGTCGTTCGCGCCGCCGGCGCCCTCCATGGCGAATCGGTCCCCGCGATGCCTTCACTGCCCGCGGCCCCCAGGCTCGCTCCGGCCTAAGCGCTGGCTCCCTCCACACGCGGGGAGGGGAGGAAAGGCAAGTCCAGAGGTGGGGGGTGCGAGGCGGGAAACCCCTCGTGAGACCAGAGGCGGGAGAGCAGACGGCTATCGCAGGGGTCCAGGTCCGGCTCCGAAGAGCCTCCCCTGGGGCAGCTTGTCAGGGCCCGGCCCAACGCACTGGCGAAAGCGGCAGCGAGGGCGATCCTCGCGTCCCCTCAGACGAGGCGGCTCTGTGCACTGAGGAGCTGAGGCAGCGGCAGGGGGCGGGCAAAGGCGGAGGCGCGCGGGAGGGGCGCGCGATCGCGCGGGGGTTGGGGGGGGGGAGTGTCGGGGGCGCGCCCGCCCGCGGAGCACAGGGCGCGCACACGCAAGCCCGCCTCACCTGAGGGGGAGGCGGGTTCCCTGAGAGCCAATGGCGAGCGACGCAGGCGGCCAGTCCCCACCCCAGCCCACGTCTGTCTCAGCCAATCAGGAGGCGGTCAGCTGAGGCACAGCTGGGACGCGCTGCCGAGCTCACGTGCTCGTTTGTGTGCCGCTGCGGAGGAAAGAGAAAGGAGATGGGGTGCGGCCATCCTGGGTCTGGGGACTCTGCGCCTTCTCCTAGGGAAAGCACTGGCTGGCTTTGGGAGGCGCTGCTGAGAAGGGATTTCGGTTTTTGGGTCCCAAGCCTGCATCACACTTCCTGCTCTCGGGGCAGCAAGTCTCCCGCTGTCTTTTTCTCCGGCAGCTGTGCTGTGCAGGGTTGCCGCGCGCTCTGCCAAGTCTCAGTTTAAAAAAGCAGACTTTTCGCTTCGTGGCAGCAAACCCTTGGTCCCTTTGCTCAGCTGTGTTACGGTGGGGTCTTTCTTGCCAGGTTACCCAACCATGGGCCATGTCACCGACCGCAGCCTTTGCCATAGAACACTAGGCTACTGTCTTTGTCCCCTAAGTTTCTCAGTGATGAAGTTTGATTGCTGAGTAAATACGAATAAAAATAAAAATATAAAATAAACTCCTCTTGCTGTAAACCTCTCAAGGGAAGTAGTTAAGGTAGCAGGAACTCTTAAAATCTGAAATGATTTTAAGCATTACAAATAGATATAAGTGACTTTAATAAAAGAGCATAAACCCGAATTTCAGAAAAAAAGAGTAGGAAAAATGGTTTTAGGTTGACATTTATTTTCTTGTTACTTTTCAAAGAGTGGAAAATAATCTGATGGATTTAGAAAAAGGGGAAGACGACCCTTAGTTCGAGACTTACCACCTTGAATTGAGTTCACTGTGTAGACAGGAAAGAGGAAGGAGACTCCAAAACCCGCCCCGAGACCTGAGCAGGGGACCTCAACTCGATATGGTGGCAGCCACTATTGCCTGTTTGCTAGCATGACTTTGCAAGCTCCTGGATAAGACTTAATCACTTTTTGGCTTTTGAAGCGTACATTTCAAGCCTGTCAGTCTTTTAAATGAAAAAGAAACGTGTTTTGAGCCAAACAAAGAAGCACTGCACACATATCTCCAGTTGGCACTAGATTATTTTACTTCTCACCTTTGCCTTAGTAGTTATATTGTTACAATCTAGCTTTGGGTTATAAATTAATGTGGCTATCTGTAGTAGATTTCAATTATATTGTCATGTAAAAACAATGGTCCACGTAGCATAAGCATTAAACTCTGATAAGACAAAAATCAATTCACATAACACCTCTTCTTAACTGGTCAGCAGATGCCAGAGATATGGTTAAGATTGATCTTAATGCTACTTTTGTTTTCCAGATCTACAACACTGAATGATAAGTCTTCTTGAAAAGTAACATGGGAAATGCCTGAAAAGAGGAAAGGACCAAAAATAATTATTCATGTTTTTCTTTTTTTAATTGTGGAAAGAATAATTCTGTAAATTACAAACCTTTTAATTTAAAATTCTGAAAACTCAGTGTTAAGAACGCTGATGCCAGAGTCAAGAGTGAGCTTGAGTACAGGCTCTGACACTTTCTAACAAGTCATTTAACCTCTCTGTGCCTCAGTTTACTAATTTATGTCTATGCCATAGAATCCAGGCATGATTAAATGAGATAATACATGTAAAGTACTTAGAACAATACCTGGCACATAGTAAACTATCAATAAATGTTAGCCATTAGTATTGTTGGTGGTCTTGTTTTCATTATTCTTATCATTATTATTACCCCCAAACTTGTGCCTCTGCTAGTGATAATTACTTGGGCTTCTACCGCAGTTCAGCCAGTTTTAACTTCCTAAGAATGCCAATTATGTTAATATAAATTCACATATATTCTCTGTTTTCAACTGTGGAAGTGCCCATAGTGTTCCCACCCTTGTATATGAGCATGATTGCAGAGATCTTCAATCATTTCCTCTCTCATTATGCTGGTGAGAAATTCTCTCTGGCCAGTGATTATAGCTAACGCGTATAGTGTTTATTACAACAACAACAAAAAGTGAGCCTTTTGTATTACCAAATCTAAGTCATTTTTAAAAGTTTAAAGCAGAATGATAATCCAATCAGCAAAAGATATTTTTGAATAGTCATTACATTTGCCTCAAAGTTCAATTTTCCTTTCAGAAAAATGTATAAAATATGGTATTTTATGTGTGTATGTATACATATATATGTGTATACTCACACATATGAACATGGAAAGCGGTAATATTCAACTTGTTTTCACATAATTACAAAGTAGGTAAATAGTGTTCCCTAATTCAATCAATCCTGTTAAATAACAGAATTCTAAAAAGCAAAACTTTCTATGGGGTAAAATTTTAAATTATCCTCTTTATAAACACCCATTAATAAATGCATTTAAGTTATTATAATGTGAATAAACCGTAACGAACAATCTTACTTAATTACTTTCTAATCTTTGTAAGTGTCCAAATTTCATTCCAAGCCACTTTGCAGAACTCTCTAAGTAGACTGAAAGATTACTTGCGAATGACTCAATTGACCCTTAACCCATATTTATAGTAGTAAGTTAGTTAGGCAGTGACTCAGGAAGAGGCAGGGTAAAACTTGAAATCTAGATTAGTACTAAATAACATAGAGCCCGTTGAGCCTTTTAAAGAGTGAAACACATCAGATTCAGGTAATTTAGAATGTATCAAACTATATAAGAAGACCTAGTGGTCAATAAGTGATTCTTGACTCATTATTATCCTTAGTGCTCCTCCTCTCCTCCACCTTGATCTATTCTATTACAAGAACAATGAAAAATCATATCATTTGGAAGGAAGTGCTTAGCAGATAATAGACATTAAAAGTCTTTTTTTTTTCTTTCAAGGATCAAAACAGAAAATAAATATGTATATTTGTCTGAATTTCTGGAGAATAAGAATAGACTGAAATTTTGACACTAGCACTTTTCAGTTATGATAGACATTTTAAGCATAAATTTACAAAGGAATGCCAAAGGATTTTCAGTTTCTGGTCCAACATTTAAAGAGCTTGGAAGCACCCATCCTTGCAATAAGAAAAAACAGCTTAACAAACTGAAAACCAACAACTCTTCTTAGATCCACCAGGGAAATGAGGTCACAGGGCAAACTGCTGCCCTGAAACCTGGAGAGACGGATAGAGAGATATAGAGAATCATAGCTTACCAGAGGATCACAGTTTACCAGGAATGGAAGCCAGAAGCTGAAGTCAACATCACAGTTGGAGCCAATATCAGTAGGAACACTTTAAACTGCAAGTGAGGAACTGCTGGAGGCTCTGTGTGGACCAGCTTGAGAGTTAAAAACTATAAAGGGGTTTCAGCCTTAGAGGGGCCCCACAGCTTTCTTGAGTTTCAACTCCAGGAGCCTAACAGATAATCACTGTGAAGATCTGAGGAAAATCTCTTGCTTTTTGCACAGCTAGAGAAGAAATTACCTTTTTGAAATACTTTCAGAGCACTCTGTTCTTAATAAGATCTGTCCTCAAGGGAAGCTATTTTACCAGAGCCTAACCTACCTTAGGGAAGGGGAACACTAAACTCCAGCCCCTTCTAGCCTTCAACATGAGAGAAGGGAAATACTCAACTCAGGCTCACTAAAAGGCTGAGCCCTAATCATAGGATTATAGAATGCTTTCCCTCCGCCCACACCTTACCATACCATACCACCACATCAGTAGGGCTCCTGGGTAATAACAGGGGATTAGAGCTAAAAGAACTGCAAGCCTCAGACCCTATTTAAAGAATCACTATGGATATCCGAAAACAACAAGAGAAACAAAAACAAGGACACTAGAGAAAATTTTAGCTTCAGACACCACAACTACAGCGAAAAGTAGCATAGCCTATCTCCTCGCCAGACAAACATAAAGCTTCATCATAAAAGCCTATCTACCTAAGTTCCTTTTACCTAATGTACCATGTCTGGTTTTCAACAACAAAATTATAAGACATGCTAAGAGACAAAAAACATAATCTGAAGAGATAAACCAAACATTAGAACCAGACTCAGATATAGCAGAGACTTTGTAATTATCAGACCAGGAATTTAAAATAACTGTGATTAATATGCTATGGGTGCTAGTGGAAAAAGAACAACATGAAAGAACAGATGAGTAAAGTAAACAGAGATATGGAAACTCTAAGGAAGAATCAAAAGAAAATACTAGAAACTGAAAACAATGTAACAGAAATAAAGAATGCTTTTGATGGGCTCATCAATAGACTGGACATAGCTGAGGAAAGAATGAATGAGCTTGAAGATATGTCAATACAAATTTCTAAAACTGAAATGCAAAGAAAACAAATTAATGAAAAAGATGGAACAAAATAAGATCTGTGGGACAATTACAAAAGATGTAATCTAACTGTAATGGGAATACTGGAGAGGGAAGAGAGAGAGAGGAGCAAAGAAATATTTGAAGAAATAATGGCTGAAAGTTCCCCAAAATTAATGACAGACACTAAACCACAGATCCAGGAAGCTTAGAGAATACCAAGTAGGAAAAATACCAAAAAATCTGTTCAAACTGCAGAAAATCAAAGAGAAAATCTTGAAAGAAGTCATGGGGCAGAGGGCTGTAGTGGAAATACCTTACCTATAGAGGAGGAAGGATAAGAATTACATTGGATTTCTCTTCAGAGACCATGTAAGCAAGAAAAGATGGGTGAAATATTTAAACTGTTGAAAGAAAAAACTCACCAACCTAGAATTCTGTACCAGTGAAATTATCCTTCAAAAATGAAAGAGAAGGGCTTCCCTGGTGGCGCAGCGGTTGAGAGTCTGCCTGCCAATGCAGGGGACACGGGTTCAAGCCCTGGTCTGGGAAGATCCCACATGCCGCGGAGCAACAAAGCCCGTGAGCCACAACTACTGAGCCTGCACGTCTGGAGCCTGTGCTCCGCAACAAGAGAGGCTGTGACGGTGAGAGGCCTGCGCACCGCGATGAGGAGTGGCCCCCGCTTGCCACAACTAGAGAAAGCCCTTGCACAGAAACGAAGACCCAACACAGCCGAAAATAAATAAATAAATTAATTAATTAAAAAAAAAAATGAAAGAACTAAAATTGAGAAAATTTGTTGCCAGTAAATCTGCCTTACAAGAAATGTTAAAAGAAGTTTTTCAGAGAGAAAGAAAGTAATATAGGTTAGAAACTCAAATTTGCATAAAAAACAGAAGAGTGTTATGGAATGAATAAATGAAGGTAAAATAAATTTTTAAAAAATTTTCTTATTTTTGGTTGATCCAGCAAATAATAGTTTGTTCAGAAAGATAATAGTAAAAGTATAGCTGATGATTATACTTTATAGATAAGTGAAATGAATGACAGCACTATTAAAAGGAATGGGGGGAAGAATTGGGAAAACCCTATTAAAAGACATTTGCACTACTGGTGAAACAGTATAATGTTATTTGAAAGTGGGACTTGGATTAGTCATAAAAGTATATTGCAAACTCTAGAGCAACAACTAAAAATTTTAAAAGTATAATTGATATGCCAAGAGAGGAGAGAAAATGTAATCATATAGAATGAATCATATGGAAAGCCTCTTTTTAAAACCAAAGAAGGCAGAAAGAGAGTAGAAGACAAAAAAGAAACAAAGAACAAAGGCAATAAATAGAATTCCACAGAATCAACAACAACACAAACAGAAAAAGTCCTAGAATGAATAAGTAATGATAGCAAGATTGTGGGATATAAGGTTAATATACAAAAGTCAATTGCTTTCCTAAATAAAGAAATGAGCAATTGGAATTTGAATTAAAAACACACAACACTATGAACTATAGTTAATAATACTGTATTGTATACTTGAATGTTGCTATGAGAGTAGAGCTTTAATGTTCTCACCATAAGAATAACAACAACAAAATGGTAATTATGGGACATAAAGTGTGTGTTAACCAACCTTACTGTTGTAAGAATTTTGCAGTATATACATGTATCAAATCATTACATTGTACACCTTAAACTTACATAATATTATAAGTCAATTATATCTGAATAAAATGGGGCAGGAGGGCTGTGGGGACACAAGACTGTTTACATTAGCTCCAAAAAAAAAAAAAAAGAAAAAAAGAAAGAAAGAAAGAAAAAGAAAAAAAAAGAAATACTTAGGTACAAATCTAACTTAATATGTACAAGACCTATGTGAGGAAAACTATAAAACTCTAACAAAAGAGATCAAAGGTCTAAATAAATAGAGATTTCACGTTCATGGATAGGAAAACTCACTGTTAAGATGTCAGTTCTTCCTGCAATTGATCTATAGACCCAATGCAATCCAAACCCCCAGCAAGTTACTTTGCAACATCAACGGACTGATTCTAAAGTTTATACGGGAAGGCAAAAGATCAGAACAGCAAACACAATATTGAAGAAGAACAAAGTAGGAGGACTGACACTACCAAAATTCAAGATTTACTATAGAGCTACAGTAATCCAGACAGAGTGGTATTGTCAAAAGAGAAGACAAATAGAACAATGAAATAGAATAGAGACCTCAGAAATAAACCCACACAAAAATAACCAAATGATCTTTCACAAAGGAGCAAAGGCAATCCAATGGAGAAAGAATAGCCATTTCAACAAATGGTGCTGGAATAACTGGACATCCACATTCAAAAAAATGAATCTAGACTCCAACCTTATTACACCTTTCATAAAAATTAACTCAAGGGCTTCCCTGGTGGCGCAGTGGTTGAGAATCTGCCTGCCAATGCAGGGGACACGGGTTCGAGCCCTGGTCTGGGAAGATCCCACATGCCGCAGAGCGGCTAGGCCCGTGAGCCACGACTACTGAGCCTGCGCGTCTGGAGCCTGTGCTCCGCAATGGGAGAGGCCGCGACAGTGAGAGGCCCGCGCACCGCGATGAAGAGTGGCCCCCGCTTGCCACAACTAGAGAGAGCCCTCGTGCAGAAACAAAGACCCAACACAGCCATAAATAAATAAATAATAATAAAAAAAAAGAAAAAAAAAATTAACTCAAGATGGATCCTAGAGAGACTTCCCTGGTGGTCCAGTGGTAAAGAATCCGCCTTACAATGCACGGGATGCAGGTTTGATCCCTGGTCGGGAAACTAAGATCCCACATGCTGCAGGGCAACTACGCCCACGCGCCACAACTAGTGAGCTCATGCGCCTCAATGAGAAAGCCCAACTGCCGCAAACTACAGAGCCCACATGCTCTGGAGCCCATGTGCCACAACTAGAGAGAGAGAAACCCTCACACCACAACTAGAGAGAAGCTGGCACGCCTCAACAAAAGAACCCGCGTGCCACCATGAAGATCCCACGTGCTGCAACTAAGACCTGTCGCAGCCAAATAAATAAATAAATATTAAAAAAAATAGATGGATCCTAGACCTGGATGTAATATGAAAACTATAAAATTTCTTGATGATAACATAGGAGAAAATCTAGGTGACCTTTGCTTCAGTACCAAAAGTGTGATCCATGAAAGAAAAATAGCTAAATTGGACTCCATTAAGTTAAAAACTTCTACTCTGCAAAAGACACTGCTAGGAGAATGAAAAGTCAAGCCACATACCAGGAGAAAATATTTGCAAAACACCTATCTCATAGAGGACTTCTATCCAAAATATACAAAGAACTCTTAAAAATCAACAATAAGAAAATAGATAACTCAATTAAAAACTGCATAAAAGTTCTGAACAGATACTTCACCAAAGAATATATACAAATGGCAAACAAGACTATAAAAAGATGCTCAACATCATATATCATTAGGGAATTTCACATTAAATAGCAATGACATACCACTACACACTTAAAATGGCTAAGATCCAGAATACTGACAACACCAAATGCTGTTGAGTGCATGGAGCACTAGGAACGCTCATTCATTGCAGGTAGGAATGCACAATGGTAGAGCCATGCTGGAATACAGTTTGTTTATTACAAAGCACACATAGTCTTACCATACAATCCAGCAATCATGCTCCTAGATATTTACCCAAATGAGTTGAAAACTTACGTTCACACTAAAACCTGCACATGAATATTTATAGCAACTTTATTCAAAATTGCCAAGAATTGGAAGCAACTGAAACTTGCCAATAAGTGAATGGATAAACAAACTAGGCCACATCCAGACAATGGAATATTATTCAGTGCTAAAAAGAAATGAGCTATCAAGCCACCGAAAGACATTAAATGCATGTTTAAGGAAGACCTTAAATGCATATTGCTAAGTGAAAGAAGCCAATCTGGAACAGCTTCATTCTGTATGATTCTAGCTATTGATATACGACATTCTGGAAAAGGAAAAACTATGGAGACAGAAAAAAATATCAGTGGCTTCCAGGGATTAGGGGGAGGAGAGGAGGGATGCATAGGTGCAGCACAGAGGATTTTTAGGGCAGTGAAACTATTTTGTATGATACCCTAATGGTGGTTACATGACATTATGCATTAGGCAAAACCCATAGAAATCTACAGCGCAAAGTGTGAACCCTAATGTAAACCGTGGACTTTAGTTAATAATGTATCAATATTGGTTCATCAGTTATAACAAAGGTACCACACCAATACAAGATGTCAATAATAGAGGAAAGTGGGTTTGTAGGTGGAGGAAGAGGGAGTATATGGGAACTTTCTGTCTAATTTTTCTGTAAACTTAAAACTACTATAAGAAATAGTCTATTAATTATAAGAGAAAAAGGGAATACTCTTCCAAAGTCAAGTTTTCATGTATTCCTGAACAAAGCAAAAGGCTTTAATTTGTAGCAATGAACCTTGATGAAGCATCCCTTTGAATAGAAAGGAAAGTGATATTTGGATATTTTTCCAACATCAAAGTTAGTTGAAAGATTCTGAAAAGCCACAGCTTCATAAGGTTTTTCATTTCTAGAAAGGAAAGACATAAGAGAAAAAAGAACAGTCTTGTCTTTGAAAATTAATGGTAGTACTACCTCCTGATCCAAATAACTACTTAAAGGATTTCAACTTTTTTTCATCTGTATATAAGTTGGTACCTTAATAAACCGAAGAAAGATGTTTATTAAGAATCTGTCTTGCCCACTTCCTAGCCCCCATCCCAGACCACACCAATATGTTAGCATAGTTAAAATATATCATTGTTTTATTCATTGATTCAATATATATTGTAGCCATTCTATTATGGGCCAGACATATACTTTTTGCTTAATATGCAGGTTTGTGTGCCATTATAGAGTGTAGAGAGGTTTTGATGGACAGGAACTTTCATCTTGGCAGCCCCAGAATGTAGGGTGTTAACCAGTAGACAAGAACAATCATCTCTTGAACAGCAGCCATATTCTAAGCACTGTGCTAAGGATTTTTAGGTGTGCTCTTTCATTTAAGCACTAGGACAGCCCTATGAGATAGAAATTGTGGTGGTCCTATTATGGCTCAGTAAGCTTATGGTCAAAGAGCTAAAAATACAAAGTCACAAAGCTAGGAATCAGTGGAACCATGCCACTCCTTTATGCTATTCAAACTGTGATACCCGTGTGGCAAAGAATGCTCAAAGCTGTGGAAGTCAGGGGTGGGGAGGACAAAAACATAGTGTCAATTTTCGAATGAGGAAAAGTTGAGTAATATGACTACGTGTGTGTTTGTGGATATGTTATGCATTTGGCTAGGAAAAAAATCAAATACAGCAAATGAGCAAATATAAAAAAAGTTCTTCTGACTTCTCTTCCCTCTTCTTTCTCTGTAGAGGGAACTGCTGTTACCAATTATTTTTTTCTACCCAGAGATATTCAATTCATATACCAAAAATTCTGTTTTGTGTCCTTTCCTTTTTGTACAAATGATAGACTAGTATAGACTTTGTCCACCCGTCCAATTTACTTCATGTGACAAAATTGTTTGTAGGTTATTTTTTATCTGTTTGTATAGATCTAATAATTTCAATATTTATAATAAACAGATGTACAACGAAGCAGAATGCAAAATCACAAGAATTTTAAAGTAAAGCTAATGTAACATTAATATCTATGAAAAAGATCTTTTACATTTGATTACAAATAAAATTGGGTTTCTCTAGGTTAGCAGAAACATTCAACAGCTAGAAAGACAAACTTTTATATTATAGTTTGCTTTGGGAAAACCCTACCATGTCAATTTCTGTTTGTGAAAGCTATCAACCTTAAATGAATTACAAATAGAGAAAATTGCTTTCTACCTATACTCACTATTCTAACCAGCTAAAAAATTATTCTTTCTTTCCTTTGTCCTTACTATCTCTACAGCAACTACTCTGATTTTGCATATCATACATTCTATTTTTCAGCTTCAAGGATATGAAACCTCTTCGTTGTAAATAACTAACAATTTCAAAATCTGGTTCAAACCAGCTTAGCTCCATCTGATTTTTATGAAAATGAAGGGTGAAAAGTACACTATGAATCTAAGCATTCTAAAGTAGGAGTTTTAAGAATTCGCTTACTAGATTTTGAGCATTTATGGTTGTGATATGAATTAATATTATATAATTATTCCTTATTTGGGGCCAAAATTCAGATTTGCTCACACATGTCTAGAGGAGAAAATCTTCAAGTTCTATATACAGTCTGCTGAAGTTCTGCCAAAACCCTGCTAAACGATAGCTCCTGCTAGACTGTAACGTTCCAGAATTTCTGTGCAACTCCATCCAACTCTGTTTCAATGCTACAAGGAAAACTTTTTTTTTTATATATAGTAATTCAGGCAGTCAGATGACTGAAGGTAGGTGAGAGAATCCCAAAATAAGTCTTATGACAGAAGTGCTTACTTTTATAAACTATGCAATATAGTCATCTTCTCCAAAACAACTGTGGTTTCTATCAGGAGGAAAACACTACCAGAACATTAAAGATGCCAGTGAACACGCCATTTAAAAGGTATTTTTCTTCTAGATAATAATTTCCACTACAAGTTGTATCTTTTTTTATACAGGGATTTTAAAAAATAGGCATATTTATTTATTTATTTATTTATTTTGGAATAGGCATTTTTTTTTAACATCTTTATTGGAGTATAATTGCTCTACAATGGTGGGTTAGTTTCTGCTGTATAACAAAGTGAATCAGCTATACATATACATATATCCCCATATCTCCTCCCTCTTGCATCTCTCTCCCACCCTCCCTATCCCACCCCTCTAGGTGGTCACCAAGCACCTAGCTGATCTCCCTGAGCTATGCGGCTGCTTCCCACTAGCTACCTATTTTATATTTGGTAACGTATGTTTGTCCACGCCACTCTCTCATTTCGTCCCAGCTTACCCTTCCCCCTCCCCGTGTCCTCAAGTCCATTCTCTACGTCTGCGTCTTTATTCCCGTCCTGCCCCTAGGTTCTTCAGAACCTTTTTTTTAGATAGAATAGGCATTTTTAATTGAAAAACTGTGACAGAAAAATTAAAGCAGAAAGAAAAGAAGGATCTTACATTGACTAATATTTATTCTAGCTTGGTTTTCTTTCCATGTGCACTAAGACACTGGCAACTCATATTTTCCAAACTTTGGGTGGATGATGTTTTCCCTTTGATTTTTTGTGGGTAATGCAGAAACATTAGCTGTTTGGCTCTCATATTGGAAAACTTATAAAGGTTCTTTGGTTAAGTGTGTCAGAACTTGCCTATGAAGAAGCAGAGGCAGTCGCAAGAAATTGGTTTTTATATAATGCATGGACTTGCAAAGACAGGTTAGCTACTCTCCTGTGTGAGCGTGAATTACAAGGCAATACCAAGGAAGATAAAGCTTCACAGCATTGTCTTATTATCAGGGCTCAGGATACTGAACATATACTATGTGCCAAGGTTTGGGGTGGTCTTGAGAATTACAGACATTGTCTCTCATTATTTCAACCAACACCTTCTAGCCCCGACCCTCACTTCCATTCTCGTTTCCTGTCCACTCTTCTAGGATTGTGAGGGACAACAGGAAAACAATCCAATTAGTTGTTAAAAGTTTTTGTATTTGGACAGATAAGCATCTGGATCCATGACCTGACTGTTCCCTCCACACTCCGCATGTGACCAAGCAGCAGAACATCTATGATACTTGCTTCATGGATGTTCTCCAAGCCCTTTCCCAATCCTGTTAGCAATATCTGTGGCAACTAGCTTCAGGGACAAGAGTTTATCTCAAGGTCTTGTTGACCTGGTACTTCCTTAATACTTTCTGTTGGAGCAAAGACAATCCCAGAGCTTGGCTATCCTAGGACCTGCAGGAGGACATAGCTGAGAAGATTATGTGGTGGGAAAACAGGAGTCCATACTGAAAACTATTACATTGGTGTCGTGGTGGATACACAAGTAGATCCATATTTCAAAACACATCAAACTCACATAAAATGGATTTATATTACTGTTTGTAAATTATATCTCAGTAAAGTTGATTAAAGTTTATACTGTCATAACGAGGCTCACCACCTGTCCACTGATCCACTCTTCTAACTTCTGACCCTTTACTTGGTAGCATTCTCACCAGGCTATATTTCACCCATCAAATAGTTGATCACCAGAATGTTGTCTACACCCTAGCCTTTGGTTGTTCATCTCAGCTCTGTCTATGGCCCATTGGCTCCTGGGTCCCAGCTCCATTTCTCAGAGCTTTACACACCCTGCTTTCACTATTCCAACCAGAAGAATATATATAGCAGCTAATGGTCAGCTGGCACAAAGGAGAAGAATCCAGAGGATAAAATAGCTGAATGAATTCTGTCTGCTCCAAAATGTGGAGGGAAAATAAAATGGCCAGACACAGATGTTAAAAGCTGGCTCTTTTCTCCTTCTGCTCAACCAAGTGCTGCTGCATGTTTAGGAGATGAATGCCAAGGGTATAAGCAAAATATGTGTTTCATTCAATACAAGGTAGATGTGAAACATAAAGGTGGTTCTCATATTGCATGTGGGCTTCCATAGACATATTCTTTCTTTTTTTAACATCTTTATTGGAGTATAATTGCTTTACAGTGTTGTGTTAGTTTCTGCTGTATGACAAAGTAAATCAGCTATATACATACGTATATCCCCATATCCCCTCCCTCTTGAGCCTCCCTCCCACCCTCACTATCCCACCCCTCTAGGTCATCGAAAAGCACTGAGCTGACCTCCCTGTGCTATGCTGCTGCTTCCCACTAGCTATCTACTTTACATTTGGTAGTGTATATAAGTCCATGCTACTCTCACTTTGCCCCAGCTTCCCCCCCACCCCGTGTCCTCAAGTCCATTCTCTATGTCTACGTCTTTATTCCTGTGCTGCCACTAGGTTCATCAGTACCATTTTTCTTTTTTTTTAGATTCCATATGTATGTGTTAGCATATGGTATTTGTTTTTCTCTTTCTGACTTACTTCACTCTGTATGACAGACTCTAGGTCCATCCACCTCACTACAACAAATAACTCAATTTCGCTTCTTTTTTATGGCTGAGTAACATTCCATTGTATATATGTGCCACATCTTCTTTATCCATTCACCTGTCGATGGACATTTAGGTGGGTTCCAAGTCCTGGCTATTGTAAATAGTGCTGCAATGAGCATTGTGGTACATGTCTCTTTTTGAACTACGGTTTTCTTGGGGTATATGCTCAGTAGTGGGATTGCTGGGTAATATGGTAGTTCTATTTTTAGTTTTTTAAGGAACCTCCATACTGTTCTCCATAGTGGCTGTATCAATTTACATTCCCACCAACAGTGTAGGAGGGTTCCCTTTTCTCCACACCCTTTCCAGCATTTATTATTTCTAGCTTTTTTCATAATGGCCATGCTGACTGGCAAGAGGTGATACCTCATTGTAGTTTTGATTTGCATTTCTCTAGTAATTAGTGATGTTGAGCATCTTTTCATGTGCCTCTTGGCTATGTGTATGTCTTCCTTGGTGAAATGTCTATTTAGGTCTTCTGCCCATGTTTTAATTGGGCTGTTTGTGTTTTTGATATTGAGCTCCATGAGCTCTTTGTATATTTTGGAGATTAATCCTTTGTCAGTTGCTTCATTTGCAAATATTTTCTCCCATTCTGAGGGTTGTCTTTTCGTCTTGTTTATGGTTTCCTTTGCTGTGCAAAAGCTTTTAAGTTTCATTAGGTCCCATTTGTTTATTTTTGTTTTTATTTCCATTTCTCTAGGAGGTGGGTCAAAAAGGATCTTGCTGTGATTTATGTCATAGAGTGTTCTGCCTATGTTTTGCTCTAAGAGTTTTATACTGTCTGGCCTTACATTTAGGTCTTTAATCCATTTTGAGTTTATTTTTGTGTATGGTGTTAGGGAGTGTTCTAATTTCATTCTTTTACATGTAGCTGTCCAGTGTTCCCAGCACCACTTATTGAAGAGGTTGTCTTTTCTCCATTGTATATTCTTGCCTCCTTTATCAAAAATAAGGTGACCATATGTGTGTGGGTTTATCTCTGGGCTTTCTATCCTGTTCCATTGATCTGTATTTCTGTTTTTGTGTCAGTATCATACTGTCTTGATTACTGTAGCTTTGTAGTATAGTCTGAAGTCCAGGAGCCTGATTCCTCCAGCTCCATTTTCCTTTCTCAAGATTGCTTTGTCTATTTGGGGTCTTCTGTGTTTCCATAGAAATTGTGAAATTTTTTGTTCTAGTTCTGTGAAAAATGCCATTGGTAGTTTGATAGGGATTTCATTGAATCTGTAGATTGCTTTGGGTAGTATAGTCATTTTCACAATGTTGATTCTTCCCATCCAAGAACATGGTATATCTCTCCATCTGTTTGTATCATCTTTAATTTCTTTCATCAGTGTCTTATAGTTTTCTGCATACAGGTCTTTTGTCTCCTTAGGTAGGTTTATTCCTAGGTATTTTATTCTTTTTGTTGCAATGGCAAATGGGAGTGTTTCCTTAATTTCTCTTTCAGATTTTTCATCATTAGTTTATAGGAATGCAAGAGATTTCTGTGCATTAATTTTGTATCCTGCTACTTTACCAAAATCATTGATTAGCTCTAGTAGTTTTCTGGTAGCGTTTTTAGGATTCTCTATGTATAGTATCATGTCATCTGCAAACAGTGACAGCTTTACTTCTTCTTTTCCAATTTGGATTCCTTTTATTTCTTTTTCTTCTCTGATTGCTGTGACTAAAACTTCCAAAACTATGCCAAATAATAGTGGTAAGAGTGGACAACCTTGTCTTTTTCCTGATCTTAGAGGAAATGGTTTCAGTTTTTCACCATTGAGAACAATGTTTGCTGTGGGTTTGTCATATATGGCCTTTATTATGTTGAGCTAAGTTCCCTCTGTGCCTACTTTCTGGAGGGTTTTTAACATAAATGGGCATAGACATATTCTTAACAGTCTTAAGGACTTGGAAACTACCTCTAGGAAGATTGAAACTTGAGTATTAATCCAATATGGAGAAGCAGTGCTTCAACGGAGTCTTCCAGCTAAAGGAATACACTGCCAAAAAGAGTATTAGCTGTGTCTCCTACAAGCTTGAGAGAACAGGTTACTTTTAACACATGTATCGTTTTTATGCCTAGTATTTCAGTGGAATATAATCTCTGGAAGTGGTTTACTGTCTTGTTAAATGCTAAATCTTTAGTGCCTTGACTAGTGCCCAGAACAGAAAAGGAAGTCAATAAATACCAATTTGTTGGCCTCCTAAAAACTGGGCTCCATGAGCACTAGTCTGTAAAAGCTCTGGGAATAAGGAGTGGTGTGAATAAATATCATATATCTTACTTGGAGGTCTTGGCAATAAGCATGGTGGACAACTGTTCATTGAATAATTTCTGAAAAGGAAGACATAATGTCTAGAGAGCACTCTTCTTTGATGTGATGAAATCAGTACTACATGCATCAGTATCTTGGGTGCCTGACATTTTACCTCATCTGCTATCTAGATAATCTGCCCTTCTTTGGACTCAATTTCCTCATCTGAAAAATGAGGGATTTGAGCTATAGAATCTCCAAAGTCCCTCCTTCCAGCTCTAACATTTTATGACAAAGCTCATCTAAAATAATTTATCTCACAGCTTCAAAGGAATAAAACTGAGAAACACAGAGTGAATGTCATAACTTAGTAGGTGGACAATTAAAGTCAGAGACCAAAATTTTAATTAATAAGAATAAGAATACTTCATCTTTCACTAGTACATTTAATATTTTCAAAGCACTTTCACATCCATCATCCTATTTGATAGTCAAAGCCACCTTACGAAACTAATTTAATTCACTAAGAAATAGGTTCACGACATGAGATCACAAAGAAAATTAGTGACAGAGATAAGATTATAATCCAGATATCCTGAATCCTAGTTTTAGTTTTTTCCACATATATATGTAAAACGTTGTCCAGAAAAATCTTTTACATTTCCTTTGAGAAGGTAATAGGGCATCCTAGCTGGGCCAAAACTGAAATTCGAATATAGCTATGGGCAGAGATAGGCAACTTCCTTTCTACCTGCATCTATTTGTGTCTATTTTTTTTGATTTGATTTAAACAGATGCTGATAAACCTTTTGGAAAAATAATTTGGATGAGTGTTAATATTGGATTTCAGGCATATATACGCACCTATAGATTATGAAGCAATGGGAGCAAATTACAATAAAGGGACACCTGAATCTCAAATACAATTTACGCTATAGGGAGAAAGGTCTGGTGTGGGTTGGATTTAGCAATATAAGCTAAGGGATTGAAGAGAGCTTTTCTAGATTTTTAGAAAACACATTAGAGTTTAAGAATGTTGCTTTGAGACCCTCAAATAGCATAATACAGAGGAGAGAAAATTGTTTTCCTTCTCACTTTGCAGCTCACTGCTGCTGTACTATCACACTCAGCAAGGGTTGAGGGCACTGGTAGCTGGAGTGTTGGCAAGGATCTGGTATAGAACATCAATGTGGCAGATTTAAGCAACAGCATTTAAGCAGATCTCCAGCTGGTATTTAACCACAGCAGAGCTCCAGCATGGCAGAGGACAGCCATAGTATGGAAAGTGAACGACCTGAACTAATTAGTTAATGCATGTGAGATATTCCTCTGGGATTCTCAGAAATACTTTGGAGAATTGGAGTTCCTACCTAAACAAGTGGAGAATTTTACTAACAAAATGTCATGTGGGATTATAAAACAATGGATTTTTTTCCCCTGGATTTTGGCCCTTGAGTTGTGCTGCTCTAGCTTGCTTTCTGGTAAGAAGTTTGACTTCTTAAACTATCTGAAAAACACTAAGCTTATTCTCATTGAGTAATCCATCTATTTCAATCAACTCCTGCATACCTTGGAATCATTTCCTCATTCAACCAACTAAAAGTACTTCCGGTTTTGGGAATTCCCTGGAGGTCCAGTGGTTAGGGCTCTGTACTTCCACTGCAGTGGGAAACAGGTTCCATCCCTGGTCGGAGAACTAAGATCACGCAAGCCACATGGTGCAGCAAAAAATTTTAAAAAATAAAATATTTCCAGTTTTTCAGTAAAGGTTGCTAAATTTGCATATTTATCACAATTTCACTTGAAGTTGAAATGAGACTTCATAAAGTTACTGAAAAATTCAAAGCATAGTACATACGCTGTTTTTTGTGTTTGCTGATCTTCTTTGCTAAATTTGTCTCCTTTGCTTTCTGAAAAATGAATTATATAAGAAAAGGTGTACAAATCTTGTTAGTTTATTTCAGAAAGCCATCTAGAAGGCTCACATACTGTTCCTTATCAACATTACATTTTCTGAAAAGGTAATCATATTTGCTATGATATTATGGGTGGTTCGAATTACAATAGTGAGAAAAAGAACTTCACTAACATTTGTTCCAACTAGTTGATGTCAATGCACAATGCAATTTATTGCGAGAACTTCAGGACGTACTTCCTTTAGGTGGGCTCTAAACCTTTGTGTCTTCCAACCCTGCAATTTGCTCCATCAGAAGCACTGGGCACCGAATTCTCCTATGGTATTGGTGTTTCATCAAATCAAAATTTTAGAGCAGCAAAAATACATACCCTAGTATAGTCAGTTTCTAAAAAATTTACAAACATCACTTCTTACAATTTAAAATAATCATAGATACAACAAATAGAAGGGTCTTATTTTCAGTAACTGTGTTTCATCAACCTAAATAAAAATTTTTATTGTTTTTCATGTACCAATTAATTGCTTTTCAATGTTAACAGACAATTCATAGATACATCTTTGAACTGAATCATTACTCAATGGCAGTTCTTTTTAAATACTGTATTTTGCTGCATCACAATTGAAATTGCAGACTCTACATTCATATACTCTCAACAAGTGTATGAGAACTACCAGATTTTTCAGTGATTTCTGCAACTTTATAAGACCCAATGATTCCACTGTTATTTGTGTGTTCTTTTTTTTTCTTTATATTTTAAAATTGAGTTTTGAGAGGTAGCACAGAAAAATTTATAATTTCAAGGTAACATGTTCAACCAAAAGTTCACATATTAATATTTTTTATTGAGGTGGAATTGGTATATAGCATTATATAAGTTTCAGTTATACAACATTATGATGCCACATCTGTGCTCATTACAAAATGATCATTACCAAATGTGTGTTCTTCTTAGCTAGAAATTATGTTACATAACTCAAAATTCTCTTTCAAAATTTTGAAATATTCTAAACTCTTACCTGCTTTATTAAGATGTTTTCGTTTCAAGTGATCCAAAAGTCTTATTGGTTTCATAGCCTCAGTTGCAAAAGAACTATCACAATATATGACATAAAGACTGTCTTGAGTTGAATTGGCTTTCAATAGAACCATAGGCCGATATTCAGTAAGATATTGCTGACCATCTTTTCTTTTTAGCACTTGACATAATTAATGATGGGTTGAAGGACTTTTGTAGAATTAAATAATAAAATGTAAACTATTTTTACTTAACTCTCAAAGTCCAAGGCACACACATAAACACTGAGGATCAAACATAGACAACATCCACAAGGTAGTCAATGCAACCCATAGGAACATGCAGTCCAGTCTCGCTATATGACTTTAAGATAGAGAATCCATCAAGAGAAAACCTGCCAATCACAGCCATTGTTCACCACAGTTTTGTAGCACTCACCTTATATACCTTTTGTGTATTTCCATGAAGTCAATGTCAATGCTGTTCCTGTGATGCTCACGAAAATTCAATAGAGAAATGAAACATTAAAGAATAATGATTTTGGTCGGGTAGAGTTGAGCTTTGGAGAACTACCAACCATTGCAATTGTCTAAGAGGTTTTTTCCATCCAATAATCAATTTTTGCCCTTGTTCAAACTGCATGTACTAGAGGTATTTGTGGTGGGAAATGAGATCATTTGTAGTTCATGGGAAGTCTCAGAAGGAAAATCATAATGTATACCTCTGGTGTTCTGGCACAAGGCCATGCCTTCTGCTGCAAAGAACTATAAACCATTCAAAAACTACTTGGTGGGCTATTGGGTCACAAAAGAGACAGAGCTTATGACCATGAGACATCAAGTAGCCATTCAGCTAGTGCTGCCCATTATGACTTACCTAGGGACCCACTTTACAGCAAAGGAGTGTAGCAGTGGAACATGGCCATGGGGTCCATTGGTCCTTTCTTGCTGTATCCCGCAGAGGCCATCAGCCAGATAGAGCGGTAAAACAGCCTCTTTCTTAATTAATTAATTTATTTATTTATTTTTGGCTGTGTTGGGTCTTCGTTTCTGTGCGAGGGCTTTCTCTAGTTGTGGCAAGCGGGGGCCACTCTTCATCGCGGTGCGCGGGCCTCTCACTATCACGGCCTCTCTTGTTGCAGAGCACGGGCTCCAGAGGCGCAGGCTCAGTAATTGTGGCTCACGGGCCCAGTTGCTCCGCGGCATGTGGGATCTTCCCAGACCAGGGCTCGAACCCGTGTCCCCTGCATTGGCAGGCAGACTCTCAACCACTGCGCCACCAGGGAAGCCCTAAAACAGCCTCTTAAAGATGCATCTGAGGCTCCATCTTGGAAATGTTACCCTGTGAGGTTGCCACCATCTCCCAGGATGTTGTGAACATCCTAAATAACAAAGACTATATGGTACTCCTGTATTCCTAATAGGTAAGCTGCAAGTTCGGAAACCAAGGAATGGAATGGAACTGTCCCTTTATATCAACATCTCAGAGACCCATTTGAGAAATCTGTACGTCTCATCCCTGCTTTGGGCACCGTGGGCCTGGAGGCCCTGTTATTAGAGGACATAATGAGTCCCACTGCATTTTAAGCTTCAGCATTCACTTGGTCACTTTGGGCTCCATGTGCCAAAAGACTAGCAGGCAAGAAAAGGAATCACCATCCAGGCAAGAAAAGGAATCACCATCCTGGCAAGAGTAATTGCCCCTAATCATCAGGAGGAGGCAGGGTTACTGCTCCACAGTAGGGGCAGGAAAGACGATGTTTGGCACGCAGGTGATCCACTGGAGCCTCTCTTGGTTTTCTCGTGCCCTCTTGTTAAGGGTAAATGGATACCATCAGCAGCCGCCACCTGAGGAGAGCAATGGTAAGTACAGGCTCGGATTTCTCAGGCTGCCTGGATCACAGAGGTGCTAAATGAGGGTGGATCGTGGAGGAGGATAATGAGTATCAGTTATGGCCCTAAGATCAAATGCAGCTTCGCGAGCTGTACTTCAACCCACTAACCTCTCTAAGTTGCTCAGAAAACATGAGGTTTTCCAACCAAACTCCTGAAGAAGCTACTCCGAGATGGAACAAACTTGTAAGAAACAAATGGACTGCTCTGTGTGATGGTGGGCTCTAATGGATTCCATGGGCTCCACCCAGATCCCCTCTTCAGGGCTGGCTCATCCAACCCACACTGCTGCGAATATCAACTGACAGCTTGCAGCTGTGTCTCTGCCAGGGCATTGCCCTCAGCCACAGAGAACAGCCTTGCCACGTGCTGTATCCTTTCCTATGGAGTGGTCTGTAGCCAAAGCTTGGTTGATGTATGGGCACAAAGGCACATCCCAACTGCCTTAATTTGAGACAACTCTGAAAGGCCATCTCAGCTCCAGGGCTCACTACTGGATTAACTAAAGTCTCAGTTGCACATGCATTGTGGACTGGCTTCTTCCTCTCCCCAGTTCTATTTTCCTCTCTTCTTTGTAGATGTATTTCCTTAAGAGGTCTCCCCAATAAGCCTCCTGCATGCAACTTTTGGTTTCAAAGTATGTTTCCAGGAAACCCAATCTCATACAACTATCTGGGCATGCAACCAAAAGTTGCCCAACATATTAACCCTAGCAGTTATACCCAGCTGCAACCAGGGGGTCAAAATTGTTGGGTTCAGAGAAACTAGAGGTGGTTGAACAAGAACTCACTCAACTTCCTGCATCCCCTTGACACAATTACCTGCATCTATTCCCATCCTTATCTCTTTGTCTTTGGGAAGAGCTATCTCTCCTGCTGTGAGCAGCTAATTTCTGCTCTTGTGTTTGGATTTCATCACCTGTCCTTTCTTCAGGGATCTGGAACACCCTTTATCTCCTCTCTCACTTGTATTGGGTTGGCCAAAAACTTCGTTGAGGTTTTTCCATAGGATGTTACAGAAAAACCCGAATGAACTTCTTGGCCGACCCAGTATCTTCGCCCTCCACCCTGATTCTTTCTCCTCAGAGTACTGACTCTTTCCCCTCATGGTACAAACAAGGTCAAATGCCTCCCATCTCAAAAAAAGACTCTTGGGCTTCCCTGGTGGCACAGTGGTTGAGAGTCTGCCTGCCAGTGCAGGAGACACGGGTTAGAGCCCTGGTCTGGGAAGATCCCACATGCCGCGGAGCAACTGGGCCCGTGAGCCACAACTACTGAGCCTGCGCGTCTGGAGCCTGTGCTCCGCAACAAGAGCCGCGATAGTGAGAGGCCCGCGCACCGCGATGAGGAGTGGCCCCCGCTCACCGCAACTAGAGAAAGCCCTCGCACAGAAACGAGGACCCAACACAGCCAAAAATAAAAAAATAAATAAATAAAATTGAAAAAAAAAAAAAAAGACTCTTGCCATTGTCCCCTCTACCTGGCACCTGACACTGCTTTCCCTTCACAGCCAAATTTTCTAAAGAAAGTAGTTTACAGTCATTGTCTCCCCTTTTTACTTCCTGATCACTGCTTATTCCCATTGTCTTCTACTCTCATCACTCTAAGAAACAGCCTTTCCCTAGGTTTCAAATTACTTAGTTCAATAAATGATTTAGAATTCTTATCTCACTTTACTGATCTGCAGAATTTGACCGTTAGTTACTTCCTCCTTGAAACACTTCCCTTGATTTCTAGAATACCACCCTTTGCTGGTTTGCCATCTGCCTCTTGTGTTGCAGCTTCTTTATTTAATTAATTTATTTCATTTTTATTCTGGTCTATTCTATTTTTCTTTGTTTCCTTCAGCCTCTTCTCAGTTTTTCTCAATGCTTTTTAATGAAAAATTTCAAATTGGAAAAAGTTGGAAGAATTGTTCAGTGAACACCCATATACGAATCCTTTTCTCACTTACCTTCTCACACTCACAGCCATTCCTATCTCATATGTCCACTTTAGACCATTTCTGAGTTCAGACCTGTCTGGTCCAAATAGACATTTCTACCTCGATGGCCCAGAGGCATCTCAACCCCAACGTGGTGAAATTCAACTCGTCATTCTAGATTCACCCTTTATTTTTCGTTTTTCCTTATCAATCAAGCCAAGTCCTGTTAATTCTATTGCTTTAATATCTCTTCACTCTGTCCAAGTTCCAGCTCTAACCATTTCTTGTCTCAACTGCTCTTTCTGCAGCCAGCCTTGCTCTCTCCAATTCACTCCCCACATAGCTGTCAGTGCATTCTAAATGCAAGTGTGATCATCTCATTTCTTGTTTAACATCTTGCAGAAATTTCAGTTTAAGCTCTTAACGCTTTAGCAAGTCTTTCGTTATCCTTGTTAGCCTCATCTTTCACTATCTTTCCTCTCAAACTTTACGAACTGGGCTATATAAAACTACCTGAAGTTCTGGAGTGTGCCTCTGTGTTCATATCATGTTAACTTTTCTCACACTTTCCCTTACTTTTTCACCTACTTGTTTTCCTTCCAACTTCCAACGATTTTCCAAGTTGTCCTTCAAAATTCAGTTTAGATAATACCTTCTTTGGAAAAACTTCCCCAGCCTTCCCTTCCTACCATTCTATCATCCCCTTATGGGGCACCCCCTTACAGGGCACCTTCCCAGAGCACCTCGTGCTTATTAGTTAATTCGATGATTCTTTCAATAAAGATTCGAAGGCCTACAATGTAGTGTTCACTGTGTTAGGCAATAGGAGTAAAACAGTGAATAAAATAGAGCTCGTGTGCTCAAAGAATTTAGCGCAGTTTGAGAAATTAGATCAGTAAAGGGACAATCATGATAAAGTGTGATTAGCTAATGAAAGAAGTATGCACAAGGCACTCTGCGGATACTTAGAAGGGACACAAGTTGGACTTGGAGAATGAGGGCTGGCTGCTTAGAGGAAGATTCATCTCAGATATGAAGGAAGAATACGAATGAGGGAAAGAGAATGGGTGAAGGAGGGAGTGGCTGAGGAAGAGGAAGGAGAGAGGGAACGTGATTTCAGGGTGCTGGTTAGTGAGAGCCTGGATCATTCACTGTAGGGAATGTCCCCAGGGCTTGGCCCAGTGCCTGACAGAGAGTAGGCAACTCAATGAACATTTATTGCTTGAGTGAATGCATGCAGGCGTGAATGAATGAATGAATGAACACATGGGGCTGAAAACAGAAGGGGCCAGATTAGAAGGACCTCATATGAAAAGGAATTTAGATTTTATTCTGAGGACACCCCTTTGGGACTCCACAGAAGAAAGGGTTTAAGCAAGAGGTTGACATAATCAGATTTATATTGTAAAGATTAGTCTGGGTGAAATGAAATGGAAGGAGAGCAAAAGGCAAGTCTAGCAGCAGGAGGTCAGTTAGGAGGCTGGTGTGGTCACTGATGTTAGATGGTGGTGACCTGAAAGAAGGATGTGCAGTTGGGATGGAGAAGAATGACTCTTTTGAGAGATGAAGCGGACAGAGATCAACGGACTTGGCGATTGATTGTCAGAATGAGGATGAGAAAGCAATCGAGGATGATATCCAAATTGTTGGCTTGGGCAATAATTGGCAGCCATGAAGGCAGGAAAACAGAGGAGGATGAAGAGGTTCTGGGGATAGGGTTGGGCTGAGAGGGAAATGAAAACTTTCATTTTGAAGGTTGGAGTGAGTTGGAGGCATGCGTTGGTCCTGGGCCTGTTTGCCCACAGATCATTTTCCTTGCTCTTTCTTTCCCTGCTCTGTGGTGTGTCACCAGGAGCTGACTTGCTGGCAACAATCCCTGGGCTCTCATGTTAGCTGGTTTCTGGTTTGGTTTGGGCATGGGAGGCACTGGCAAGGGATTAGAGAACAAGAGGAGGGGAAAAGCCAGGATAGATATTGTTTCTCTTCCTTTCCAACCACTGGCGTGTCTCTAGCCATGGCTGCGTCTGCTCTGCGGCCCCAGATCCCTCCAGACAGTCTTGTTCCACTTTCCTCCAATAACCCCACACCTTGTGCTCTAGTGACACATTGCCTCCTTTGTCCCTCCAATCTAGGGTGGCGGTGGCTTCCTGTTGTTGCCAGACTCAGGGTTCCCTCAGAGTCTCCTGTTTGACCTCTCAGCTTTTCACTTCCATGTAGCATTAAACTCTCCATTTTAAGTACTCAGAATGGGTTCTGTTTTTCTGAGGAAGATCCAAGTGGAGATATGCAAAAAACAGCTGAGTCCGTAGAAGAAAGATATGGGCCCAGAGTCACCAAAACCCAGAAAACTGGAGTTTTTATCATAGCGCTTACTTCCCTGGAGGTCAATTGTCTCCTTAACTGCCTGTGTCTTCCATCAGCCTGAGAGACCCTTAAGTGTAGAAAGCCCAGCTTTTTTTCTCCATATTCCCAGGGCCAACTCAATACCTGGTAAAGAATAGGCACTCAGTAATGTAGGTTTATTGAATGAAGAAATGAATGCATAACGCCTACACACTATTGTTGAGTGATATTAACTGGTGGATCCATTTTTACAGTAAAACTGAACCAATCAACCTGAGGAGTGCCCCAATCTGAATTAATAAGACATCTGAATCATTGAATATTGTTAGCATAGGCAGTTTTATTGCCCTCAGGATTGTCAGGATACAAATGAATGTACAGCAATAAGTTGCCCCAGTTGTTAAAGTCATTTATTGAGTAGATAAGAATAGTTAGAAATCATTGCAGTTGTGCATACAACTGTGTGTATAAAGCATATTGCTAAATAAACTGAAGATAGCAGGTTTGTTTAAATGCATTAAACATGTCTCTGAATCCTCAAACCTTGGATACACAATTGGTTTCCCAGAAAATGATCTGCAGAGGTAACCTCAGCCAGGGTTCATATTACCAACTCTGAGCCGTGGCTGAATATATCGGAAGTTACAAACAGGGCATTACAAAGTGTAAATGTTGATATGGCATTAGTGGTTTTGACAGTAAGAGCAAAGAAATGCTATTAAGATAGGACATGTCATCATTCAGTAAAATAAGAGCCAGTTACATTGATTTAAATCACATATTGTTCAATTTACCGGTTCTACGACTATATCTTCTTACACACACAAGCACACACACACAGACACACACACACAAAGGGGAAATCAGTTGTTTGAGGCCTTTGAGAGTTTTTGTTTCATTATTTTAGAACATGAGAATAAGGGTATCAGAGCAGCCACTTGAATGGCAAGACTAGTCAAATCAAGGAACACTAACGCTCAGAGTTTAGTAAAATTTTCAAGTAAAGAAAGGGAATTTTGGCAGCAGTACATAATTCAAAAAGACAGATTGTTTTCATAGTAGGAAGGTTCCCATTTAAAGTTATTGATGCCTATATATGATAATTTCTTTTAAGAGCAAGGATTCTCTTATTCAGAGGAGAGTCAAGTCTGTCTTTGAGAGCTATGGTTCGTGGGCTTTGCTTCTGTCACCAGGGGGAGGGACCACGCTGGGCTCCAGGGGCTTTGCATGCTGTGAGATCTGTAGTTGGGAGGAAAGGAATGAGGCCAGTGACAGCTTCAGTTTGTCCCCTGTCTTCTGGTGGCGGAGAACCCATCAGAAATATTTCCTCCTGCTTTCTACATCAAAAACAGAAGCAGCAGTGAGAAGCTAGAGAAAGTGAGTCCTTGATCTCATACTTTGAGTACAAAACTTGTATTTTAGAATCATTTTAATTTTGCAGAAAAACAACAACATGGGTTTATCACAAAAATAAAAAATAAAAATAAGAAAAAAATAAGAAATTAAGTCATGCCTAATTCACTACGTAGGGGCTATCTCTCCTTACAATTCGGAATAAATTCTTCTAAAACTATTGCCATGCAAATTGATACAGACTGTTTCCTTCAGAATTCATTTGTTGAAACCTAATCCCCAATGTGATGGTATTTGGAAGTGGGGCCTTTGGGTCATGAAGGTGGAGTCCTTAAGGATAGTTATGCTGTTATAAAAGAGACTCCAGATTGCTCCTTTGCTCTTTCTCCCTTGTAAAGGCACAGCAGGAAGACAGCCATCTGTGAACCAGGAGGCCATCTCTCACCAGACACCGAATCTGCCGGCACCTTGATCTTGGATTTCCCAGCTTTCAGATTTGTGAGAAATAAATGTTGTTTATAAGCCACCCAGTCTGTGGTATTCTGTTAAAGCAGCCTGAACAGAGTAAGACATGATTATGTATATTTAAAAGTGTCTTCATATTATACATACTGCTCTGCAGTCCACTTTTTCCTTGCAAATATATGTGAACAATCTTCCATGCCAGTATCTGGTTGCACTTTTGATGGTTGTATGGTATTCCATTTCATAAATTCACCATAATTTACTTAACCAATAGCCCCCCGAGAGATAGTTGGCTAACCTCCAATTTTTCACTATTGCATACCTAAGATGAGCCATCAGCAACAGATTTTTTTTTTTATAAATTTATTTATTTATATATTTATTTATTTTTGGCTGTGTTGGTTCTTCGTTTCTGTGCGAGGGCTTTCTCCAGTTGCGGCGAGCGGGGGCCACTCTTCATCGCAGTGCGTGGGCCTCTCACTGTCGCGGCCTCTCTTGTTGCAGAGCACAGGTTCCAGACGCACAGGCTCAGTAATTGTGGCTCACGGGCCCAGTTGCTCTGCGGCATGTGGGATCTTCCCAGACTAGGGCTCGAACCCGTGTCCCCTGCATTGGCAGGCAGACTCTCAACCACTGCGCCACCAGGGAAGCCCTCAGCAACAGATTTTTAAGGTGAATCTTCAAGCACCTGTAATAAGATATTTTGGGGTTGATTGTGAGAAAGATGGAGTAGGAAGAAAAAGGGGCTCATGGGAGGGGGCAGGGAGGTGTTTATGAATTGATATTGTTCTTGATATGTAAAAGACATCAGTTAACAGGAGTGGGGTAGAGGAGGATAGTGTGGGGGGGGGGAGAAAGTAAAAGAGAGTGAAATGACAGGTATGGAGAGAGAGAGAGAGAAACACAGAGTCAGAAAACAGATTGAGAGATAGATGGACAAAGGGAAAGAAAGAATGCCACTAGAACAAGTAGAAAGGATCAAATAATTATCAAGGCTGCTAAAAAAAGTTTTGTGATGATTGCAAAAAGGACAGTGGCATTTACACCATTCAAGTAATCATATATTATTATTTTTTTTAACATCTTTATTGGAGTATAATTGCTCTACAATGGTGTGTTAGTTTCTGCTTTATAACAAAGTGAATCAGCTATACATATACATATATCCTCATATCTCCTCCCTCTTGCGTCTCCCTCCCTCCCACCCTCCCTATCCCACCCCTCTAGGTGGTCACAAAGCACTGAGCTAATCTCCCTGTGCTATGCAGCTGCTTCCCACTAGCTATCTATTTTACGTTTGGTAGTGTATATATGTCCATGCCACTCTCTCACTTCGTCCCAGCTTACCCTTCCCTCCCATCCCATGTCCTCAAGTCCATTCTCTACGTCTGCGTCTTTATTTCTGTCCTGCCCCTAGGTTCTTCAGAACAATTTTTTTTTTTTTAGATTCCATATATATGTGTTAGCATACAGTATTTGTTTTTCTCTTTCTGACTTACTTCACTCTGTATGACAGACTCTAGGTCCATCCACCTCACTACAAATAACTCAATTTCCTTTCTTTTTATGGCTGAGTAATATTCCATTGTATATATGTGCCACATCTTCTTTATCCATTCATCTGTTGATGGACACTTAGGTTGCTTCCATGTCCTGGCTATTGTAAATAGAGCTGCAATGAACATTGTGGTGCATGACTCTTTTTGAATTATGGTTTTCTCAGGGTATATGCCCAATAGTGGGATTGCTGGACCATATGGTAGCTCTATTTTTAGTTTTTTAAGGAGCCTCCATACTGTTCTCCATAGAGGCTGTATCAATTTACATTCCCACCAACAGTGCAACAGGGTTCTCTTTTCTCCACACCCTCTCCAGTATTTATTGTTTGTAGATTTTTTGATGATGGCCATTCTGATAGGTGTGAGGTGACACCTCATTGTAGTTTTGATTTGCATTTCTCTAAAATCATGTATTATTGAATGAATGAAAAGGGGGCCAAATTGCTAAAAAATTGTGGGGAACTTTATTTGGTTATCAGAGTAGATATGCAGTAACCTTTTAAAACTAAACATAGTAGGAGATGCAAACTATTATATATAGAATGGATAACCAACAAGTTTCTACTGTATAGCACAAGAAACTATTTTCAATATCCTATGATAAACCATAATGGAAAAGAATACAAAAAAGAATGTATATATATGTATAACAATCACTTTGCTGTGCAACAGAAATTAACACAACATTGTAAATCAACTATACTTCAATAAAAAATTTTAAAAACTCTGAAACAAAGATAAATAATAATTAAAAATTCTCATTCTACTTGACTTAATTCACTAACCCACATGCACATAACAAGTTGAAGATTGTCATTAAAAAAAAAAAGCTTTCTTTGACTCTTGTTTGTTTCAACTCTGATACTTTTAATTATGTTTTCTCTTATGGTGATTAACTGGTGTTAAAATATTTTGCATCACTGCTCTGCCTCACAGCCCCAGAAAGAATGAAAGAGGAAGGTTAGCTTCCCTTTTCTCCTACTGTGGTGCCTACTTCCTGTTTTAGAAAAAATAAAATAAGATGTGAACACTTTCTCTTGAAAATCATTCTACAGTATGTTTTAGGGTAGAGTGGGGTGTGTATCTGTGGATGCTGGAGGATGGCCTCTATTGTGAAACTTTCTACATACGCTTGTAGGGAAAATTGAAAAAGCACCTGTATGAACATCACTTGTATACTTATTACAGTGCATTCAACGTTTTAAAAAATCAACTTATATAAAGAGAACAATGCTGACATCTCATGGGAAGCTGTGAGACACAAATGAAATTATTTACGTGAAAGTGTTTGGCAAACTCTAAAAGTCTGTACAAGATATTCTAAATCATTGGAGCTTTTTTATATTCTGCCATCTGCAGAATCTTCTCAAAGACAGAAATTTCTGCTCCTTTCCCACACCCAGGGGTTGGAATGAGGGAATAGATCCACAAATAGCCTTTCTCTTCATTCTCCCCCAGTATGATCATCTGCATGGACAGAAAAATTGAGAAAATGCCTTTTCCTTTGTCACATCTGTAAGAAGTGGTCAGGTTTACATTCTTTTAACTGGAAAAAAAAATCTACTCATGACTGGCTCATATTAATTACATCATGTGTGGAACTCTGTCCTGTGTCACTGACACACCCCAAGCAAAGGGAAAGGGTGGTCATTATTTCCCAATGCTCGTAAGGGCACTTTAATTAAAACACTGATGCTACTTGCCCCACAAGTATAGCATGACTCAGCAAGGTTAGTCACACCATCCCACCTCTGGAGTCTCGGAACATGTCTAGTCCGATGTCATGACCTTGGAGCACAGGGGGCACCAAACCAGACTGATTTAGCAGAACTGTTCACTCAAGTCAGTCCTGTTACCGAGCGACCACGGAGTAGGGCAGAGCAAGGGCAGCGCAGACCACTGTGGATACTCAGCACAACATTTCTCTATCACGTTACTTTGTGTCTAGCTAAGTGTGTGCCAACCATCTCTACAGAGGGGGTGGAGGCAAACCTCCTCAAAGATTCTGATTTGTAGCTTCCATTTGGAGAGAACTTTTGTTCTGTTCATATTTGTGGCTTTTCTTTGTTCCATTAGGGGTTGAGGCATTGCACACATGAATGAGCCCAAAGTATTTTAAGTGAAAAAAAGCTCCAAATCTCACCCTCAACCAGCTACATCCCACCTCATCATTTTTTCATAGTACCCACATGTAATTTAGTTCTTTCTGAGCATCCGCGTTTTCTGGAAGCATAAGCACTGCATGTATAATTTGCTTGCTGTGTCATTCTGAAATCTTTAATGCATGTGGTTCAGACATCCTGTTTGCTTTTTTGTTTGATTAATGCAATGCCAACTTAGTTACTGCAAAAAATCTACTTCTTTATTCTCCTGGAAAAAAAAGTTAAATACAATACACATTTAAGGAGTTCTGGTGTTCCAGTCTAACACAGAGGCTGCTGCTGAAATACTTTAACACAATGTCAGGGAATTCCACAATTCTGTTTACTTTTTGGTTTTATTTTTATATTTTTTTAAAAATATGGTGTATTGTTTAACTGCTACAGTACAAGTCAGAAAGACATTTTTAATGTCAATGATGCAGTTTCTTCACTCTGGAGTTTTAAAATTGGCCAGTTCTAAAAGTGAAGAAAACTAACATATGTGGTCAACTGTACTTTTTGTGGCTCAGCTGTGTGTCTCAGAGATGTTAGGGAGTCCAATTAAAAACAAACAAACATATCTGCAACTGATCCAGCAATTCTGGTGTATAATTTTGTTTGCTGGTTTTGTGTAAGAGCTTCAAAATCAGCATGATATCAACTCACGCAGCATCTAGTTTTGGATT
This sequence comes from Balaenoptera musculus, assembly GCF_009873245.2. Taxonomy (NCBI): domain Eukaryota; kingdom Metazoa; phylum Chordata; class Mammalia; order Artiodactyla; family Balaenopteridae; genus Balaenoptera; species Balaenoptera musculus. The sequence goes on along the minus strand of NC_045786.1, from coordinate 136,286,939 downwards.
TAGGAAGGATGCCACTTGGTAAATTTTTTTTTTGCTTTTGCTTCTTGGAATTTTTGAATTCTGTTCACAAATGACAAATATCTGCTCCCTTGAGCTTCAGGTATCCATCAGACTCTACATTTATATTTCTGTCCTTTTTTTTTCAGTTACCTTGATGGATGTTTTGGAATGTCCTCTGCAAAAATTCACACTACCATGTAGCAGAGAGATTTGCTTCTTTCTCCTAGCAGCGCATCCTGTGACATGTTTAGGCCTCAGAGTATAGCCACTATGGTAGATAATATCTGAAACTCCATTTCTGACCCCTTGGAAAATGTAGTCCTTGAGAAGCTGAGTTGAAACTCACACAGACTTTCAAATGCTAGATGGTTTCAAATTCAACATCATTTCCTTTGAAGTTGTTAGGAAATAATTTGAGTAACAAGTCTAATCATCCTGATAACCCACCAGGCAGATAAATTACTTCCTGTTAATTATGACATTTTATCTCCACCCACGGCAGTTTGCTATATTATCCCGTTGACTTCTAAGTAAATTGTGTCTCTGAAAATAGTTATAAGGAATCCAATGTAAAATATACTCACAAATATTTACCTAAGTACAAAGGTATATAGTATTTAAAAATAAGTAAACACAGTCTTTTCACTCTCTAAATGTGTCAATTACTGAAATTTTCTATGGCATCTTGATCCTAAAAGGAGCCCCAGAAAGTAATCTAATCCATTCCCAGACATCTGGGCAGACTAGCTAGCATTATCTTAGTCTTCCACAAACGTGGCCAAGGCTCCTTGTAGCCCTTAACAGTTTTGCTTTATATGTGGCTTGTTTTTTTTCCTCTCTCAGTTGAATATACCTGCTTCAGAGTATTGAGTCAATGTCTGGTCCCATCTAAAGGAGTAGAAAAGAGAAAAATTTGCCAGGAAACACTTAATGGGAGCGATCACTATATTTTAATTTGGAAGTCGTTCTCAGACCACACAGTATACAAGCAGACAATGACACGCACATTATTATGAAATGATATGTGTGGCCCTAAAAATACTTTCTAATGGTTCCAGCCTGGCTGTTGCTCCCTTTCCACCTGCTCAGAATAGAGCTTTTACAACTCCCTTCTGACAGCTATGCATTGATTCCACTTGAGGAGTAAACTGACCTTCGATCCATGTCACAATGACCCAGCTGGTGTGTGTGTTTTAGAAATGGAAATATATAGCAAAAATTTGTTCCTTCTCTGGTCCAATGAGTTGGGCAGTATTATGGCTACAACACAACTGTGTGTGCTTCTTATCTTGTACAGTTTTTTTTTTTTTTTTGTCTGCTTGAGTTCTTTCATGGCTTTTCAGTGTTCAAATGTAATTTAGTACTTCCCAACAATTATACTTTTTAAAAAAGCATATCTTTTGTACTTGTTATTTTCTGTAATTTCATTGCTTGGTCGTTCAGAAACTCTTTTAGCCAGATATCTTATTTAGGACATACAATTTATTCACTCTGGTAATATTTGTTGCTGTTATCATAAAAAGCACTGCATTTTTACCCTAAGGGGAATATATCTAATCTGTTTCTCTCTTTTCAGGGTTAAAGAACTGAGCCCAGAGAAACCAAGTGAGCTCTTCAAGGTCCATAGACACTGGGATAGTTGACTGAGCTGAGACTAGCACCTAGAGCCTTCTGGTTTCTAGCCCAGGGCTTTTTTCAGGGCTGGGGGGAGGAATTTTTTTTATTACTATATGTGTTTTGTCATATGGATTTCAAAAATCCTACAGATAATTTAAATGAGTGACTAGTTTCTCCTCTGATTATTTAGATTATATCAATAGTTCTTTAATGATTTAAAATGTGGTGCAGGTGGGGCTTTTTTCTCTGTGAAAGTGGGTACATCATTTCCCAACTCTTGTCGTCCAGAGTCACTAAAAAATGGAGCAAAATATTTACACTTAGATGGATATGCTGTTGTACCATTTAACTCACCGGTGATCAGCCCGGACCTCTACGTGGAACAGTTCAGTTCACGTTTTATTTTCTCCTTCCAGAGAGTGCCAAGACTACAAAGCAACCCCCACCCATCTCCTTGCTTAAATCTCACTAGAAAGAATTTCAGAAAAAAACATTCAAATACACAGTACTGAGGCATTCAAACTGCATCATTAAGTAGGTAGAACACAGCCTTCTAAACCATAGTTCCCCCAAAGTATCTTTTTGTTTGTGAAAGTACTTCATTTAAGAAAAACTTCCATCTAAATTAGTATCGGGACTTCCCTGGTGACACAGTGGTTAAGAATCCGCCTGCCGATGCAGGGCACAGGGGTTCGAGCCCTGGTCTGGGAAGATCCTACATGTCTCAGAACAACTAAGCCCTTGCGCCACAATTACCGAGCCTGCACTCTGGAGCCCACGAGCCACAACTACTGAGCCTGCATGCCACAACTACTGAGCCTGCATGCCACAACTACTGAAGCCTGCACGCCTAGAGCCCGCCCACCACAACGAACAGTAGCCCCCGCTCGCCGCAACTAGAGAAAGCCCGTGTGCAATAACAAAGACTCAACACAGCCAAAAATAAATAAATAAAAAATAAATAAATAAAATTTAAAAAATTAGTATCAATCTAAAAATAAACTAGCACATAAATCCAGAAACAACTAGGGAGAACAGTCAATAAAATCATCTAGGTAATGTAAATGGGAAATCACTTTCAGAACTCTCTGCTCAATTTTTGCACTAGCCATGATACCTTGATATTTCTTCCAAAGAGAATATTTGAATTAAAATTCTCAAAAAGCGCAATTTTAACTCGGGGGTGGGAGTATCACTGACTGGAGCATCTGGATTAATTTATACCTAGATTCACTACATCGTAATCGTCTTAGCAGAAGCAGAGTTCAGCGGATTTGGATCCATCTTTAGGGAGTTCAGGTGCAGGTGGGATAGACTAGAACCGTGTTTCCCAAACTTCAGTCCTTTGCCAGTCACGTTTACGATTTTTGTCCTTTCTGACTACATACCCCTTGTCCATATCTTATGTCATATACTTTCTTGAAGTTGAGTTAATTGAAAACTTAAATATGTTTATTTAAAAAGACAATTTTATCACTCTTATAAACGGGAAACCAGGGCACTTGCCATAATAGATAATAAATGTAAAAGTCAATAAAATACAAACCAACACTATTATTATATTTTAGTTAAATATTGTCACAGCAGAAGGCTGTGATCCCTTAATCTGTCATCTTTTTGTTAAAAGTTAGAGCAAAAAATTTTGCATGAGAGGAGTGTTAAGTACGAACTTGCATCAAACTGAGACCTTTTCCTTGCAGTAATCAGAAAGATTGAAGGAAACTTGGGAAAGGGAAAAACCTGCTTCTGCAACATCATCTCCCCCAGGATTAACCCACGCCGTGATTCTGGGGGCCTCTGAGCTGTTCTGCCAATGCACAGAGTTCACATCTGCCTCAGCACCTTCACACTTGCTAGTCCCTTCCGCTGGGTGGATTTCCCCCCAGAACCTTACAGAGCTCTCTCTCTCTCTCTCTCTCACTGGCTTCTACTCAAATCCGCTTTATCAGAGAGGTCTCCCTTGACTGACTCCAGTCAGTAAAATACAGGCATATCTCATTTTATTGCACTTTGCTTTATTGGGCATCACAGATATTGCCTTTTTTATTTTCTTTTCTAAAAGTTAATTAATTAATTTTAGTTTTTGCTACATTGGGTCTTCGTTGCTGCGTGTGGGCTTTCTCTGGTTGCAGTGAGCGGGGGCTACTCTTCATTGTGGTGTGCGGGCTTCCCATTGTGGTGGCTTCTCTTGCTGCGGAGCATGGACTCTAGGTGTGCGGGCTTCAGTAGTTGCAGCACGTGAGCTCAGTAGTTGTGGCTCGTGGGCTCTAGAGTGCAGGCTCAGTAGGTGTGATGCATGGGCTTAGTTGCTCCACGGCCTGTGGGATTTTCCCTGACCAGGGCTCAAACCCATGTCCCCCGCACTGGCAGGTGGGTTCTTAACCACTGCGTCACGAGGGAAGTCCCTTGCCTTTTTTATTTTCTTACGAACTGAAGGTTTGTGGCAGCCCTGCATCAAGAAGTCTCTCGGCACCATTTTTCTAACAGCATTTGCTCAGTGTCTCTGTGTCACATTTTGTTAATTCTCAAAATATTCCAAACTTTTTCATTATTATTATATTTGTTATGGTGATCTGTGACCAATAATCTTTGATGTCACTATTGTAATTGTTTTGGGGCACCATAAACTGTGCCCATACAAGATGGTGAACTTAACTGTTGAAATGACAACAAAGGATTTAGAATATTACATAAGCTTAGTTGATAAAGCAGAGGCAGGGTTTGAGAGGATTGACTCCAGTTTTAATAGAAGTTCTACTGTGGGTAAAATGCTCTCAAATAGCACTGCACGCTACAGAGCAATCATTTGTGAAAGGAAGAGTCAATTGATGGGGCAAACTCATTGCTGTCTTATTTTAAGAAGTTGTCACGGCCACTCCACCCTTCAGCAACCACCACCCTGATCAGTCAGTAGCCGTCAACATGGAGGCAAGATCCTCCACCAGCAAAAAGATTAGGACTTGCCGAAGGCTCAGATGATGGTTAGTATTTTTTTTAGCAACAAAGTATTTTTTAGTTAAGGCATACACATTTTTTAAAGATATAATGTTATTGCAAACTTAATAGACTACAATACAGTATAAACATAACTTTTATATACACTGGGAAACCAAAAAATTCTTGTGACTTGCTTAATTAAGATATTCACTTTATTGCGGTGGGCTGGAACTGAACCTGCAATATCTCCGAGGCATGCTTGTAGCTCCCCTTCCATCCATCCATTCATTCCGTCAATCAGTCATTCAGTTGCTCTGTGTTAACGTTCACTGCAGTCTAACTATCTTGATCCTTCCTTTTCTGACTCTATTCCTCTCTGAATGGCTGGGTTCTCTTTGATATACAACCAACCCCGAAAATGTAATTTATTCTCATGTTATTAGCTAAATAATATTGTTTGGCATGCATGGTAGGATTGATTTTTGTAAAAAAAAGAGATGTGCATATGTAAAAAATACAGAATCTGCAGAACATATTAACCACTTAACATGCAGGTTATGGAAGTCATGGTGATTTTCACTTCCTTTGTTATACTTTAATTTGCTGACTGATTTTATTTCCAGTAAATCCAGTAAGTGATTACAAAACTCTGTTTTTGTAATCACACAAAACAATAGTGCTAGTTCCATGTGGAAAAATGAGTGCTGTTTAACATAAACCCTCAGCACGTTAAAGTAGGGAGCCAGTAACAATGAGGGTGCCGAATCAAGCCTTGTTTAGGTGAATAAATTTAGTGAGAGAAATTCTAGTCTACAGAGCTACAGTTTTAACCCTTAACTCCAGGAAGTCATTTCATAAATGGTCTCCTTTAGTCATATAAAGTGACTGTGGGTCACATGGGTGATGTTAGAAAACCAAATCAGGGCTTCTGTCCCACTAATGGTGGATGAGATACCTTTCTCTCCCAGGAAGAAAGACCATATTCTATAATGCCAATAAACTTATCAAGCCCTCAGGAATTAATGCTTTCCCCACCTCCCAATTCTGCTTAGAGCGTTATCGGGCAGGCTAACGCTCCAAACAAAATTAAGATCTGTTAAATTAATAATTCCATTTTCCCATTAAGAATTTATTTTGCACTTACTAAATTGAACTATAGCCTTGTGTTTATTTTTAAAGCAAGAAAATATTAGTGAAGCAAATTTGTCTTCCTCATTTATTGTATTTTGGAGCAAGGTTTATTTATACTCAGTGAAATGATGCTTTTCTGGTAATTTCTCCTTTTCCTAGCAAAGAAACCTTAATCTTCTTTCTGAAAATGATTCTATTTGCTGAAATGCAGCAAATCCTACGTTGAAAATTGTTCCAGATCTCAAGTTACGTAACCTGAACAGATGGCAGTCGCATGGCTTTGACATGTCAGGCTGCAATCCTAGGACGTGCTGAAGAACCAGCTCTGGAGCCTTCCCGTGGACAAGCAGGAAGATCCCGTGAGCAAACAGACACGCGTGACCGTGGGATCAGGTTAAGAACTGCGCTCTGGCTCAGCTTCCCATGTTCATGACTCAGAAGCAAATTCCTCAAGATCCTGAAAGAGGTACCAATAGTCCTAGAGAAACTAGTGGTAAATTTGGTTGAATCATAAAAATAAACAAATCTTTCCTGTGGGAGAAAACAGTCTCTCAGGGAATGCTATACCAGAAGAGTGATTTAGTTTATGGTAAGAGTTGCAGTGTCATAGGCAGTTGGTCATTGAATGGATGCATTCTAATTGTGCCTTGGGCCTTGGAGCACAAAGGGACAAAACAGATAAAAATGCCTGACTTCACAGAGCTTGTAATCTAGTGGGGGAGAAGGACAATCAGTCAATCCATAAACAAATGGACAAACAAACATACACATATGAGGGTGATAAGGGCCAGGGAGGAAGAAAAATCATGCAGAGAAGAGGGATAAGAAGAGATGTGTATGGAGCTTTAGACAGGATGGCACAGAAGTCCTCTTTTAAAAAAGATGACATTGGAGTAAAGAACTGAAGAAAATAAAAATGCATATCATGTGTACATTGGGGCAAGAGCATTCTAGAGAGAGGAAACAGCTAGTGCAAATGCCCAGAGTCAGGGGAATAGCTGACTGACTAAAGAACTACAAAAAATCCAGGGTGGCTGAAGCAGAGTACACCAGGGGAGGGGTGTGTGAGATGAGGTTTGAGAGAGAATGTGAGGTCAGATTATACAGAGTTGTGTAGATCATACTTTGGAATTTGTCTTTTATTCTGAGTGAGGTGGAAATCATTAGGAGGGTTTGGAGCTGAGAAAGGACGTGATTTGAATTATTATTTATCAGGATCCTTTGTGTAGGAAATCAACTGTAGGGCAGTAAGTGCAGAGGCAAGGGGTGGGGGCAAAAGGGAAGAATTTAGGAGGTTATTGAGAAAGAATGAAGTAAGAAATAATGATGATATGAACCAGGATGGCAGCAGCAGAAGTGATAAGAAGTGGGCAAATTCTGGCTGTATTTTTAAGGTAAAACTAACAGTTCTGATTTAAGGATTAGGTGTATTGTGTAAGAAAAAGAGAAGAGTCTAGGATCATTCCAAGATTTGGGGGGCTGTGTAATCGGAAGGATGGAGTAGAGCCGAGAAGCTTAGTGAAAAGGAGAAGAATGTGGGCAGAGCAGATTTGGGGGATATCAGGAGTTCAGTTCAAGACACCTATTAGACGTCCAAATGGAGATGTTGAGTAAGCAGTGAGATATACAAGTGGGATGTGCCAAGGAGAGATTTGGGTGAAAGATATATAAATTTGGGAGTCATAAAGATGTACATAGTATTTAAAGCTATGTGGTTTGATGAGTTTACCTTGAGAGTGAGAGTGAGTATAGAACCAGGTGAATATGGAGAGTAATCTTTTGTACGGAATGCTGCTGATTAGTAACATGAGGCAAGTCGGCAATGGATTTAGCCATTTACAAGTCATCATTAATCTTCATAAGAGGAGCTCTAGAGAGTCTAGGGCAAAAGCCTTGTTGCAGCGGGTCCAAGAGAGGATGGAGACATTGAAGAAAGACAAGTCTTTCAAAAACATTTGCTTTGCCTTAAAGAGGAGGGGAATGAAGTGGTAGCTGGATAGGGAGGTGGGATCAAGAGAGGATTAGAAAAACTGTTTTATTAAAGCATATTGTACATGATAAAATACATATTGCCTAAGTGTATAGCTCTATCATTATCACAGCCGACCACACTGAGCAGCCCATTACTATTTGCCAGTCCCCTGGAAGCCTCATGCCTTCCCTCCCAGTCACTGCCCCCACCCCATTCAAGAGTCACAACTATCCTGACTTCTAAAACCACAGACTTGTTTTGCCTGCTTTTTTACTTCCCATAAATTGAACCACACCATTCACACTCTTTTGTATTTGGCTGTAATTATGGCTTAATCATTCTTATTGCTGTATAATTATTCATTGTGTGATCTATTCTACTACTGCTGGGCAATTGGGTATTTTCCAATTTTACAAATGGTGCCGTTATGTACATTCTAGCATATGTCGTTTGGTGAATACGTGTGTACACATTTTATTGGTTATATTTCTATGAGTGGAACTGCTAGGGTATAAAGTATACATATGTTCAGCTTTAATTTTCCATAATGGTGGACCAATTTACACTCTCACCAGCACTGTAAGAGAAACTTTATTGGTCATAGGAGTGATTTTATCTCCATCTCACTCCTTTGTCTTATATCTCAATTTGTTGAGAATTAAGGTAGTAAAGAGGGGTGGTATTTACTGGGCCCCCTCAGAACCTTAAGGATAAGACTCTACTGCCCACAGTGTTGTTGGGAGAACTGATCAACGGTGAAGTGCCTGGCACCGTGCCTCGCACAGGATGTATATCCAATATGTGTTAGTTGTTGCTCTTATCTTGTCCTCCTCTCAGACCTACTCCAGGCAAAGGTAGGGTAAAACAGTGATAACTGCACATGACTTCTTGCCAACTCACACTTATCCATCTGATCTTGCTTTACTGGGCTGGGAAAGGGTGAAGACTAAGGATTCTTCACTGACCGTATTGTAGGGCCAAGAACAATACAGAGGCTCAAACACTCCGTTCCATAACTTCTGCTGCATCCTTCCATCAGACTAGGCATTTCACCAGGTTGTTGGAGGGGCTGAGGAACAGTAACGCCCTGGCTGTGTTAGGTTTCATTGTAAAATAAATCATCTAATAAACCATCTCTAGGAAAAGGATACTCCAGTCAGGCACTGAACTTCTAATGGTAGCAATTCTGAGGACAGCCAGTTACACAACTAGATGTAGTACCTTGCCCTTTGCAGCTATCTGAAAATGATTATTGTTTATTTAGCTAATAAATTAAATATACTTCTGCATTTAAAAAATCCCTTTCCATTATCTACATCCATCTGTAAGAAGTAGTTGTGACTAATATCATTACATCCAAGGAGATAAATTGATTTTTTTTTTTACTGGATTGTGTCTGATTACACCTTTTATCCTCAACAATGAAATATTATTTATGGAGTTGGTGAGAAGCAATATTTTTCAGTAATGTGGTCTTCTAGGTAAAACCAAAGTCTGCCCTTCTAAAAAAAATGCTGCATATTTTAGAGCCATTTTATGTTTACATAAAAAACACAAAGATAGTACAGAGATTTCTCATATACTCCATACCCAGTTTCTCATACTATTATCATCTTATTTACTATGGTACATTTGTTATAATTAATGGATCAATATAGATATATTATTATTAACTAAAGTCCTTAATTTACTCAGATTTCCTTGGTATTTACCTAATGTCTTTTTTCTATTCTATTTTCTATAGAATAATGTCTTTATTCTATTCTCATCCAGGGTACCACATTACATTTACTTGTTGGGTCTTGTCAGGTTTCTTTCGGTTGTGACAATTTCTCAGAGTTAACTCGTTCTTGAAGAGTACTGGTCCAGTATTTTGTAGAATGTGCCTTAATTTGGATTCATCTGATGTTTTTCTAATGATTAGACTGGGTTATTGATTTTTGAGGAAGACCGCAAAGATAATGAATCATTTTCATCACATTGTAGCAAGGGTCCATTCTATCGACATGACCTATTACTGTTGATCTTGACCTTGATCACTTTGTTTCTTTGATTAGTTTGTAAGCCCCTTCCATACTGTACTCTTTGTAAGGAAGTCATTATGTACAGCCAACGCTAAAGGGGTGGGGAGATAGGTTCCACCTCCTTGAGGGTGTGGTATCTACGTAAATTATTTGCAATTCATCTGCATGGAAGATTTGTCGCTTTGCCCTCATTTATTTATTTATTCAATTATTTATTTATATTAGTGTGGACTCATAGGTGTTTTTACTTTAGGTTGTAGTCCAAGACTATGTTTTTATTTTATTGCTCAAATCATTCCAGGTTTGGCCATTGGGAGCTCTTTCAGTTGGCTCTTGTATCCCTTTGACATCTCCCTATCATTGTGTGTGTGTATGTGTGTGTGTGTGTGTGTTGGTGTGTGTGTTAATACTTCCTAACTTTCTGGAACTACAAGCTGCTCCAGGACCATCTTGTGTATTTCCTAGTCCTAGAGTCAGCCATTTCTCCAAGGAGCTCTGGTTCCTTTTCTTGGTGCATGGTATTAGAAACCAAGATCTGGGCACTAGGAGTGCTCCTTGCTACTGGGATGTCATTACTTCTAGGCTCTCTCAGCTGAAAACAAGGATATATACTTGTGTATACTAACCCCTGTATATACACGTACTTATAAATATTTCTGTGTGTAATCATATGGATCTATGTTAAAGTAAACATGAGTTCATACTGATAGTGCCAAATCTAATCCATTACCATGTTGGCCATTCTAGCCTACTCATTGCTTATCTGTGAATTCCCACTCTAACAGTGAGAAATCTGGCTTTCCCGCTATCCACCATCCATTTACTTAACTGTCCATTTCCAGTGTACATGTATAACAGTATCAGGATTATTAACCTGAAACCCCATGGGAAACAACTTTATCCAACTAGAGTACAGTTTGATATACATTTTCTTTTGCCTTTAGTCTCCAGACTCCACCCATTTCCAAAAATACTTAAGTGAGCACTTATCTCCCTATCTCCTTCAGTGAAGTTGTTTCATATTTTTTTTTAAAAACACCTTTATTGGAGTATAATTGCTTTACAATGGTGTGTTAGTTTCTGTTTTTTAACAAAGTGAATCAGTTATACATATACATATATCCCCATATCTCCTCTCTCTTGTGTCTCCTTCACTCCCACCCTCCCTATCCCACCCCTCTAGGTGGTCACAAAGCACCGAGCTGATCTCCCTGTGCTATGCGGCTGCTTCCCACTAGCCAGCTGTTTGACATTTGGTAGTATATATAAGTCCATGCCACTCTCTCACTTCGTCCCAACTTACCCTTCCCCCACCCCATGTCCTCAAGTCCATTCTCTACATCTGCATCTTTATTCCTTTCCTGCCCCTAGGTTCTTCATAACCATTTTTTTTTTAGATTCCATAGATATGTGTTAGCATATGGTATTTGTTTTTCTCTTTCTGACTTACTTCGCTCTGTATGACAGACTCTAAGTCCATCCACCTCACTACAAATAACTCAATTTCATTTCTTTTTATTGCTGAGTAATATTCCATTGTATATATGTGCCACATCGTCTTTATCCATTCATCTGTCAATGGACACTTAGGTTGTTTCCATGTCCTGGCTATTGTAAATAGAGCTGCAATGAACATTGTGGTACATGACTCTTTTTGAATTACGGTTTTCTCAGGGTATATGCCCAGTAGTGGGATTGCTGGGTCATATGGTAGTTCTATTTTTAGTTTTTTAAGGAACCTCTGTTCCTTAAAACATACTGTTCTCCATAGTGGCTGTATCAATTTACATTCCCAGCAACAGTGCAGGAGGGTTCCCTTCTCTCCACATCCTCTCCAGCATTTATTGTTTGTAGATTTTTTGATGATGGCCATTTTGACTGGTGTGAGGTGATACCTCATTGTAGTTTTGATTTGCATTTCTCTAATGATTAGTGATGTTGAGCATTCTTTCATGTGTTTGTTGGCTATCTGTATATCTTTTTTGGAGAAATGTCTATATAGGTCTTCTGCCCATTTTTTAATTGGGTTGTTTGTTTTTTTGATATTGAGCTGCATGAGCTGCTTGTAAATTTTGGAGATTAATCCTTTGTCAGTTGCTTCATTTGTGTTTCATATATTTTTAATCTAGTTAGATTGTTCTGTCACTTCCTGAATGCCTTCCCAGGATCCCTCAACTTCCTAAATCAGTTTTTAAGTTTGCATACATTAAGGTTCAGGCTTTGTGCTGTGAAGATCTTTGGATTTTGACATATGCATAGTGTCACGTATATATAATTACAGTATCATACAGAATAGTTTCACCACCTCAAGAAATCTCCTGTGCTTAATCTACTTAACTCTTCCTCCCTTCTCCCTGAGCCCTTGGAAATCACTGATCTTTTTTTCTATCTCTATAGTTTTGCCTTTTCCAGAATGTCAGAAAATTGGAATCACATAGGGTATAGCCTTTTCAGACTGGCTCTTTTCACTTAGCACTATACATTTAAAATTTATCCGTGCATTCATGACTTGATAGCTCATTTCATGCTATCTCTGAATAATATTGCATTGCATGGACATACCACAGTTTGTTTATCCATTCACCTATTGGAAGGCATTTTTTTGCTTCCAGTTTTTGGTAATTATAAATAAAGTCAGTATAAATATTCTTGCGCATGTTTTTCCTTGGACATGAATTCTCAGATCAGTTGAGTGAATACCTAGGTGTGCAATTGTTGAGTTATATGGTAAGTTTATGTTTAGCTTAGCTGCCCTATTTAACTAACATGTGCCACTCCTCAAAATCAAGTGGTGACTACCCTTAAAATCATCCATAGCCATCACCATCAGCTATCTATTCCTTCCATACCCATTCCAATTTTCAGCACATGAATATGGTTACTGAGCTTCCCTCCTATGTCAAAATAATCATTTTTTATATTTTTCACAGTCCTTTTATGTACATGATTACAGTATCAGTATAGCAGCCAACCTGTTCAAGGGAGAATGCTGACTCTGCCCCTAACCTACAACCTGACTCTGGGAAAGTATCTAAATCCTTTCACCTGTAATAGGGGACACTAGTAGTGCTTATCTAAACCTACCTCAACATGCCGTGAGAATTTAATGAGTGCTTAGAGCAGTGTCCTTCTTTGACCAAGTTATGCTGCTGTTTGAAGGCTCAGCCAAGATTAGATGCAAATCTGTTGATTCCTATTTCCATGCTTCTTCCACTAGAGATGAGTTAACACCCCAACTTTATTTTCCTGCTACCTAGCCAATATGTGGACCTCATTGACACCAAAGCCATTGATCTAACCTAGTCAATTTAGGAAAGCCCTTGGTAAATTTTGTGTATATGCATGGTAGGCAAGGGATCTGTTTTTAGTTAAATGGGATGATCCAATAGCCATCAGCAGAAATAGTCATTTCTCATCTTTAAATGAAAGAAAAAGAACATTTTAAGGTATAAGCTCTCAGATCAATGAATGTACTAAGCACTGAAGTAGTTTAATGATCCATGAATTAAACTGTATGAACATGAATTAGTGCATTAAAATGTTATGAACAAACCAAAAAAAAAAAGTCTTAAAAAAAAACCCTCTATGGACATAAAACAGATCTGTTCAGAAACAAGTTTGGGCAGTTCACATCTGATACATAGTGTTTTAAGAGTAAGGTTTAATTATTTCAAGAGGTTTTAGAGCTCTGTATCCCAGCCAGAGAATGCTTATCTGCTTTATGCTAGTTTTTACCTGCAGAGTTTTTGTCTCTGTGACATCATTTATTTGCTCCTGTATTTTAAAATGCATTGCACAATGGTGAGAACTGAGCTAAGAAGGTTACTCATACCCTGGCAATCCCTGAGCGTGATGGGAGTTACTGAGAAAATTTGAAGAAGAATGTTATTTCAAGATACACCAGGGTCTCTTCTATATGGCCAGGTTGACGTTCTATGATTATCTGTTTGCTTATGTAAACAATGAATGTACCAAATTCCTCTAGGACTGACAGGCAGAGATTAATATTGTGTTAGCAAAATAAGCAAACACAAAAAAATCCACAAGTGCTTTCACACACACACACACACGCACAAACATACCTTTGCTGCAATCTGTTTGGCTTGGACTAGATGTATGTGTGGGACGTGACTAGAACTATCAAAGAGTATCATCAAATTTCCAAATCACTTGCAATGATTGATATCAGTTAAAAATGCTTTAATTATCCAGTTGACCAGTGTCACACTCTAGTTTGGAAACCATTTATAAATAAAATCACATTCTACACACAACAGAAAAATTTAAATATGCAGGTATTTTTATAATGATATAAATATTTCAACTAAATGTTAATTACATCATAGTGTCATTAACAAGGGAGAATAATGATCAAATCATCCAGTGTTCTGTTTATAATTATAATGTGAAGGATAGCTTTCTGTTGGGTGGGCCAAACGTTTGTCCCTGGAATATTGGTGTCCGAACTTAGAAGTGTTTACTGACCTGTATACTCCTATCGGGAAAAGCAGGAAGTGTAGAATTTTTTGTTCATTAGTTCACTTAGTTTATTCATTCTACAAATCTTCAGCACTCACTATGTACCTGGCATTGGACTTGACACTGGGGAACAGACAATCCAATGGTGTTTGGGGAATTGAAACTGTTATAGAGCCAAGTGCTTTGACTGACTAAATGTTTTAATTCACAGTTGAAGACTCAGGCAAATTAAAACAACCAAAAAGTTTTGACTAGTTTTACCGTGCACACCTAATGTGCCCATACCAATCTTTCACTAAATCTTTCTTGGTATCCTTGCCTGCTTTCTAACCATGGCCTATTGGCTATAACTCCAACAGATATATTGGCTATAACTGGCAAATTTAATGGCTTATAAATGTCAATAATCTTCATTTATTCACTTCAACTACTCAAAGTACAATGAGAGTCAAATATAGGTGTCATTTCATACCAAAAAAATGAGGTATAAGGTTTAAAATTTTTACTTAAAAACATCAAAACGGACCCAGAAATGACCACAGCAGAGGTGGGTGATCATTCCTTAGAACCTCTTTCTACTGTCCATTTGCTGGCAGTGTTTTCCTATCGTTTATTCCTTCATTTTGGATCACAGATGACTATTTGGTAAGTGTGTTTAATTCCCCTGCAATTAGATTTGCAGAACATATTATTTCATTTTAATGAAAAAGTTTTTGAACTGCAGCCAAATTGCTGTAGGACAAGCAGATTTTGTTTTCTTACAATTTCATTAGTAAAAAATGAGGATACCAATATTGAAATGTCACAAATAGGGAGTTTTAAGTCAAACATCTGTGTTCCCTTAAAGAAGAATATCCTTTCTGAAGCTTGGGAGCTTCATTAGTGAACAAATTAGAAATAAACCTGCAATAAAATAAAAAGAATTCAACCAAAGTAATGGGAATTTTCTTTCATTACAAATGTTCCATTAGTTTGGTTGAATTCTTTTTGTTTTATTGCAGGTTTATTTCATTATTATAAAAATAGAAAAAAACACACAAAACTATAGAAGAATAAGAAAAAAAAATAATCAACTTTGGCTCCACTGTGTAAATGACTCTGATGTGCTTCACTGAACACAAGATGTAACCTGAGCCCCCAAGAAGCTGGTTCTTCTCCCTGGCTTGACACAGCATCTGTTTCTCACAAATGACTGAAAAAATACCCAGCCCCTCTGGATTGCTGGAGTTCATTTCCATTCATTGCACTACCATAACACAGAGTGTAATCATATATTCCGTATGTAAGAGGTGAAGGCTCTAGTGTTGAATGTTGAGTGTACTTCAAATTCTATATATGAATGAATGTTTGGATCTCCCCAAAATTCATATGTTGAACTCCTAATCTCCACTATGATGATATTTGGAGGTGGGGCCTTCAGGAGGTAATTAAGTCATGAGGTTAGAGCCCTTGTGAGTGGGATTAGTGCCATTATAAGAATAGACATGAGAAGGATGATCTCTGTCTCTGCCATGCAAGGAAGGGGCAACAAGGTAGATCAGGAAGTGGAACCTCACCAGAAACCAACCATGCTGGCATGCTGATCACAAACTTCACAGCATCCAAAACTAACAGAACTACATTGCTGTTGCTTAAGTGACTCAGTCTATGGTATTTTGTTATAGGAGTCCCTGCAGACTAAGACATCTTCATACCAAAAAGAAAAATCACTTAGTTCATGGCCCACGGTTGTACGAACAATAAGGAATATCATGTCTAGTGCTGCAAAAAAGTAAATGAAAGAAAATAACAATCTCTTATTTAGATACAGTAGTAAAAAGCACATATCCAGTGCAAAGGAAGCAGCATCTATTCCTCTTAGCTCTGGGGATGGCTATCTTTGATAACTTCAGAGAGACCCTTATGAACTGGAATGTGAGTGCACGACTGCTGTGTTCCGTACTGACTATACATTCCTGGTACAGAGCGCTCGGTGGACACTCATAAATAGTCGAGTAAATGAAAGGAGAACAACCAGAACGTGATAGAGTTCTAAAACAGGCCTAAACAGGCTGTGCGGCCAAAGAAGATGAACACATTTAGCCGAGGAGAGTCTCAGGGGACACAAAAGTTCTCTTCGAAGTATTTGAAAGAAATCTTCATGTAGAAGAAGTCTTAGGCTCAATTTGGGGAACAAAATAAGTGACTATATACAGAGGAATTTACAAGTACAGCTGCCCCAAATTAAAGAGTAGCCACTGTCATAGCTCTTCATTAGTCTTGCCCATGCTAATTCTTAGTTAGTCCCCACCTCTTCCCGTCACTGGAATTATTCATTCATTCATCTGTCCCTTCAAAAACATGTATGGAGCATCTTCAATATGCCAGACACTCGATTAGGTGCTGGGGAAACAACAGTGAGCCCAACAATCACGGCCTCTTCGCGCATGCAGTTTATGAACTAGTGAAGGAAACAGTCAACAATGAAATCAGCCATTGCAAAGTAAATTGCTCAAACAGAAGCTGCATGATTGTTTGTTAAAGGAAACAAAAAGGGAAATTCTGAATCACATGTAAGGGCTGGACAAATGATCTTACTAGTCCTTAGAAGCCTGGAGATTGCTGGGATTCTACATTTTCTGTCTGTATTCCCATCTTTTAGGGACCCCGTGATGACACCTGGGAGTCATTATGTTCACCTTCATCCTCCTCCCCTCCACTCTTTTTTTTTTTTTTAATTTATTTATTTTATTTTTTGAGTTTTGGCTGCGTTGGGTCTTCTTTGTTGTGTGCAGGCTTTCTCTAGTTGCAGTGAGTGGGGGCTACTCTTCATTGCAGTTTGCGGGCTTCTCATTGCAGTGGCTTCTCTTGTTTCAGAGCGTGGGCTCTAGGCGCACAGGCTTCAGTAGTTGTGGCTTACAGGCTCTAGAGCGCAGGCTCAGTAGTTGTGATGCATGGGATTAGTTGCTCCGCGGCATGTGGGATCTTCCCAGACCAGGGCTTGAACCCGTGTCCCCTGCATTGGCAGGCGGATTCCTAACCACTGTGCCAACAGAGAAGCCCTCCCCTCCACTCTTGACCATGCTCATTCTAGTTCCCACACCCATACCACAAGGTCATCCTTATGGTTGCTGACATCGCCTAACTGGGCCCACTTCTCCAGTCCAGCAGTGTGCAAAAGACAGAGGGCAGCATTCCCGGAGATCCTAACGCAGCTGGTCTGCTGATCATAGGTTGAGAAATAGAATTCTTCTGTGTAGTGGGTTGAATGGTGGCTCCCCCAAAGATATGTCTATGTCCAAATCCCTGGAACCTGTGAATGTTATCTTATTTGGAAAAAAGAGTCTTTGCAGACATAACTGAGTTAAGGATCTTAAGGTGAGATCAGCCTGAATTCCCCAGGTGGGGCCTAAATGCAATGACAAGCGTCCTTAGAAGAGACAGAAGAGGAAAAGACAGAGAGGGGAGAAGGTGATGTGAAGATGGAAGCAGAGATTGAAGTCATATAGCCACAAGCCAAGGAAGCCAAGGGTTACCAACAGCCACAGGAGGCTGCAAGAGGCCAAGAAGGATTCTCCCAGACAGCCTCCAGAGGGAGTGCAGCCCTGCTGACACCTTGATTTCGGACTTCCAGCCTCCAGAACTTTGAGAAAATAATTTACTATTTGTGGTATTTGTTACAGCAGCCTTAGGAATCTAATACTTTGTGCCTCCCACCATCCAAAACAACCAATTCTCCACAATGCTGTCAGGGGGATATTGCTAAATGCAAATGTGACCATCTCACACCCCTGCTTTAAATAACCCTTTGCTGTCTCTGTGCAGCCTGGAAGCAGCACTTCCTTCCCTTGTCACGACTCTAGGAAAGACAGTGTTCTCCTGGGTGACACAGTCCCCTGGGGGCACACAGGTGATGGTCAACTCACAACATGATGAAATTAGTGCCACTTTCCATCCCCTCAAGAATTCAGATCAGAATGGAACTGAGTGAGATGAAACTTTTATAGGGACAGACACTCTGATTTATTTATTAAACATAATAAAAACAGAAAAGAAACCATTTGCAAACTGCCTCATGCTGTTAGATTACTTGACATGCACCCCTGCTGATCATACTTTGCCCACTGCCTGGTGTCTCTCTGCCGTCGTCCTCAGCTTCTCCCCTGAGCAGGTTAGGTTCAGCAGTGCCAACGTGCCTCTAGTGCTGGAGACACACCTTGCTCGTTCAGGCCTCTTAGCCTTTGCACAACCTCTTCCCTTTGCTTGGAATGCCCTTCCATACTTAGCTACCTCCGAACTCCTATTCATCTTTTTTTTTTTCCTATTCATCTTTTAAAGCCAGATTCATACATTTAATCCACGAAGGCTCTTTGCCCATGTAAGTTTTGATCATTCCCTCTCTTATGCAATGATCTCACTTTTTATAAAATACAAAGTCTTAGTTTACTTATTATACTATACTATAATCGTTTATGTGTCCATTTCCTTGAAGGTCAAGCCATTTAAAACTCATCTTAGTATTCTGAGTGTCTAACGCACAGAAGAAACTCAAAACCAGTCTGTTGAATTATTTTGGTTCAGAATTTACACTCTGGAATTGGTGATCATGTTTGAGGCTTGCGATATTTCTTTTGTGACGAAAATAGAACAAATATCAATATTTAATGGAATTTTTCATTATTTTCAGGGGGCAGTTGTGAGAGGTTGGTAAAGATAGTGAACAAAATGCATTTATTCCTTAGGCAGCCACACTGGATATCATAGAATGAATTTGAGAACTGAAAACATGGTGATCTACTTTACGAAGACCTGGTGATAAAATTGAGATAGTTTTATACTCCACAAAAAGAAACAGAAGGAGTTTTGAGAGCGGGACAGCATTTTCTCTTACGTGTCTCGTGTTTCACATGCAGATTTGCCCTGGACCCTGGTCCTTGTAAACTGTCATCTGCTGTGTCCCCCCACGTAGCTTTCTCCACCCTACCAGTACAGTCCTGTTTTCCCCAGAGACACAGAAGGGCATTGTGGCTCAGGGTTCCTTTGGGAATGGATGTTTGGAATAAAAATAACACAACAATACCATTTCCACGAGTTCTCTAAATGGCTTAAAAGGACATCGCTTGGTAAAAGCCCTGTTTCTATCCCTGTCCTGAAGCTAGGATTCTGCCTGAGCTATTTTCAGCCTTGTTTCCAGTTGCCGCTGGTCAGTGGCAGGATTTCACACTCGGCTGCCACTTCTCATTACTGCCCACAGCTCCCTTTCTTGGGAAGGCTTCTCCTCCCAGGCAGACACACGCACACGGGAGGCAGACTGCAGATGGGTGGGGTGCTGCCCCTGTCTTGCTGGGACAAGAAGGTTGCTCTGGGGGGTCTGGTGTATTTGCATTTTGGCTAGGTAGGACCTGCATCTCACCTTCCAGATAGACTGTGCTTTCTCCCGCAAAGCTGTGAGAGCAGGAAGTTTAACTACTTTCTTAGGAAGTTGCAATCAGAAGTTCATCCAGATAAATGTAGCTGAAGCAGACATCTCTACCCTGGGACGGTGAGCTATGCGGACAACAGGGATAGGTTTCCTTGCACTCTGGCTTCAGCTGGAGCTTGGCCCACAGGGAGCCCCAGCAGGATCTGGAGGCAGAAAAGTGAGGTCAGCATCCATTTGCCCTGATTCCCTTTCTGAGAGGTTGCCTCAGGCTAGCTATGTTCCTTGACCAAGTCACTGTTCCTCTCAAGGTGTTTCTCTGCATGACTCTCTCCTTCTGAGTTCCAGTAACTGTTGCTTTCCTTTGTGCTTTCAGGCACAGGCACGGTAAATGCTGTGCAGTTACTAACCTTGGGTTTCTGCACTATCCCCTGTGGCTCTACTAATCCCCTGTACCTTTGTAAATCTTCAAGTTGAGTGTGCCATCTGTTTGCTACTGGGACTCTTACTGATACACTCACCTAGACTGGACTTATACTAAAAGGTCTAATGAATGGGGATTTTTGTGGTCTCGAGGGATTATTTGGTTTCGAGGAACAGAGACTCACTCAGACTTTAAATGAAAAGAGGCCTGATTGAAAGGATACAGGAGAACTGAAAAACAAAGGATGTATGACAAGGTCAAATCATCCCCTTTGAGAACTACAAAGACTCTATTTCTTGACTTTTGTAGTTTCTTGTCTCTGTCATCTGTTCCATTTTCTCTATAGAGCAACGTTTTCTGTTTTTTCCTGATTCTTCCTTCATATCCCATCCCAAAACTTCATCTTGTGTGTGATTTTGTCTTGCCAAGATACTGACTTTATTTTTCACCTCCGACCTGGCAGTTGCCCTTAGTAATTAAGTAGAAATTATTGGATCATAAAGAAAATTAATAAACAACAAATAATATTGTAGTTATCAGTGAGGAGAGGAAAGCAAACTCAAATACCTTTTGGAAGAGGTAGAGTGCAAAACGAATCTTTGCAAATGATGGAAAGTTGGGTTGGTTGAGGTACGCACCTACCTATTTCTATAGAATCATAAATGGTGACGTTTGTCTACTATGTACCCGTATTTCTCAGAAACGAGAGTCAAGTCCTCCAGGCAGTTAAAGAGAACATCGTTGTTCTCAGGCATGATATTTTAAGGACAACATGAAATGGGAGGCCAGAGTTTTCTGTACACAGTGGTCTAGGAACGCTGCCTCCCTCAAGTTGGTCTGAATGTTTCTGGGAGCTCAGAATATGTTTGTTTGAATCTTAGAATGGTGGTAAAGAACCCACAGCAACTTCATAACGGTTGAGTTTATTAGACTTCAACAGAGACTTCGAGTTGACAGGATGCTTTACTTTTCCATCTGGTGTGCCCAGGTCCTAGGAGTGAATTGGAGAAAAGAGTAGAGGACTAAAACTCGGTTGGTTTCAGCCAAGGTGACATTTATTGCTAAAAAGATCATTTACTTTAACACCATTATTTTACGTGAGGAAATTAAGGCCAGGAAATGTAATTGACCTAGTCACACAGAGAGTTGATGTATCCTGTCCCAGCTACTCTTTAGTTAATTACCTGTAGTACCCAGGATGTCTTCAAATCTAGGATGGCCAGGATAGAGGCAGACTTCAGTGTTCATGGAAAACCCTTGAGAGACTGACTTCCACAGTAGGTTGATAAGACATGAGGTTACCATATAATTTATTGTTCTAATTGGGGCCATTTTTAGAGTGAAAACAAGTGCTGTTAATAATTGGGCCAGAACATCAGGCAAAATCTGAGACTGTCTCTCTATGTAAGAGGCCATTCCAGAGAAGTGGTAAAGAGGAAACTTTATGCTAATCCATGAAACCAGTGAAGCCTGAAGAATAGGTGCCAATGTAATTAGGTCCTTGTCAGTGAAGTTTGTCAAGGTTCTAAGCCTCCACTTCCTGAAATCAAGAAGATGGACTCATCTTAAACACAGAGCTTTGGGTTGAGGTTCTTTATATAATTGGGGGTTTACTGTTTCCTTTGAAGGGAAAGGAGAACCATTTATCTGTCAAATTATAGGCCACTAGTTTGAACAAAGATTTTATGGTATCAGTTCCACCACTGATTTTGCTCTGTTCCCTTTTACTTCGTTTAAAAAAATAAAAATAAAAAATAAGTAGGAGTAATGTAAGTCCTTTTATAGTGCAGATCAATTCTCTCATTTATCTCACTCCGTAAACAGTGGACCAAGCTACATAATGTTTCCAGGTCACTGGCCATTAACGCTTCTTCCATGTCTGTATCATGGCACCACTGTTAAAGTCTAGTGTTAATTGAACTCCAGCCCTAAATTGTAGAAAATAGAGCTGTATACCAAGTCCTTTGTCTCTCCTTTCCAATGTATATTCAAATAACGTGTTACTGTTATGCAAAAGAATAGGATCCTATGTCTTCCAGACAGAGCAAAAAGGAAGACAAGTTTCTGCTCAGGACTTGGTTTTATTTTTTTCAAAATACAAGCAAATGAACCTATTAACTAATAATTTCCAGAAAGAGCAAGATGGCTGAAAAATACCAAAAGTATAATTTCTCAATGGAGAGACAACCTTCCTCAATTAATTGAAACAACCCCATCAGATAGATTATTTATTCATTCATTTGTTCTTTCTTTCCATCAGTAACCCTTGAGTTCCTTTGGTCTGGCCCTAAGCTGAATACTAGGTGGTAGTTTATTTCATCATGTTAATTTTTGGTATATTTTTCTTCTAATCTATCCTGCCTAACCTATCAATGAAAAATATTATGGAAAATTACATATTTTTTAGCAGACTTAATAAAGTTTTTCCATGATCAAGGCAGTCAACTGTTAACACCTATTTTTAATATTTTTTTCACTTCAGAATCATATTTTCCATGTTGGCACAGAACTCTGCAGTGTCAGCCAAATATCTGTCTATATGCATGGATAGATTCAAAGGTTTGCTTTTGGAAAAATATTAGCCTAACTGCCGGGAACCATCATAGCTTTGGCCAACATTGAAGAGGAATGACTTTCTCTCTGGCCATCTCTGAATGACAACTTTTCTTCCCTCATTCCAGCTTTCTCAAGTGCCTGGCTAAATCTCCCTGCAGTCAAAAATAGTGTCTCATGCTTTCCAATGTCAGAAAATGCCCTTTGACATTTTCCAAGGTTTCCCTTCAGACATCTGATATTTGAAAGAGATAGTCCGGAGATGCTACCTGGTTCTTCTTCCAGCTTGCCCAAGTTCTGTTGCGCTAAAGCAGCTTCACAGCCAAAGGATCTACACATCATTGCATGCCCTTTGGGAAACTCTCAGAATTATATACATTGGAAGACATTCAAGGACCTTATTTTTAAGGACCTTATTTAATAAAACATGCTGTACACAGATGAAATTTAATGTTTAAACACAAAATTATATTTATATATAATTTTATACCCCTTTATATGTAATAAAAGGAATCTTATTTCTGTCATTTACCTTTCAACTTAGGAAAAAGGCATTACTCCCTGCTAATCCTCCCAAATTTAATATGAGTTCAGGCTGTTTCATATTTGACACCACTGGGAAAATATCAAAAGGAAGAAATTGTGGCAAAGCCATGGATTTAGGATTTGTTTGTTTGTTTGTTTGTGATACTACAAAATTGTAGTGTTTCCTGAGTTATTCTCTCCACTCCTCCTAATTTGGGGGAAAGGGGGGTGTTGCTGGACTACTCTTTGTGTCTTACCTCCCACAAAATCCAAGTAGAGGATTCTACAAAGCTTCTGCTATCAACTCTACTGTAACTAGTGGATCAGTTAAAGTTCAAAGACAAGAACACAATCAAGGTATGGAGTTTCTTGAAGGTCATGCTTTCTATTTCTTTTTAGGAGAAAATGTTGTACTAAGAAATTAAATTGTCAGTTTATTTTGAACCTAATTAATAGATAGTAAATAATTCTATTTGGTACATGTTCATCACTTAAAAACTAAACATAGAATCTAAACAATCCAATACTTAAGTTGAGAGGGATCATGGGAATGGAAGAAAGGAAAAGGACCATTTGGAAAAGAGCTCATGTAAGTAAGTTGATATTAATACCAGTTAGACAGTTGAATTTTGCAAATTATTTATCTTCTTTTCTAAGTTAAAACAGTATTAAGTTTATACCCATGGCAATGTCCCCAGAATTTGCATCCAGATGTTCTTTCTTGAATGGAAGAGAAAGAGACGAAAGGGATGCTTAAGGAATTAATTATCCAGAAGTGTGGAAGTTTCACAATATGTTACATTTGTAAGCATGTATAAACTTCTGTTTTGGGTAGAACTACAGAATTAGATCATCAAAAAATAATTTCTTATACAATTTCACACGATCTTTCCATAAAATGTTTTCACTGAGTTACAATTTAATTTTATACCTTCAAGGCTTTATATAGAATCAATACACGAAAGTTCTCTCGAACACTTTCATAATTTCATAAAATGTCATAAAAACATTGTTTTATTTTACAAAATTTTTATTTACTTCCTTTTATTAGACAAAGTTACAATATAGCCAAATATGTTTCTCTTTTTGTCAAAGCTGCTAAAAATCTCCAAATTAGATTTATTGCCCAGCTGTAGCAATTCATTTAGTTCAAGTGCCTGGTGACTTTCATTTCTCTTATTTTAAAAGTTGGGCATATACATTTAGGTATGATAATTTGTATTTACCATATTAAAATGAAAAAGGTACAAATATGAAATAGATTAGGCATTTACATTCATAAATTCTATTTGATGGCTTTTTAAAAATTCTCATTATCCAAGAGTCACACGGTTTTTGTTTTGTTTTTGAGAACATTTATAAGGCTGAAATATAATAATCTAACTGATATTATAAGTGGGAATCATTATAAATAGCAAGTTTGTTAAAAAATATACACACATGTTTTCTCTGACACAACAGTTATTAGAGGTGATAATAAAATTAACTTCCAGTGTTTTGCCAAATTGGCCAATGGCTGGGAATAAATACTGGTTGCTTTGTTAATGTGTTTATTTTCACATTTTGCTAATGTGTTTATTTCATATTTTACCAATATGGTCTTCCTGGTTATTGGCCTTAAAAATAATTATGGAGTAGATTTTGCTCAACACTTCCAAGTTCACCTTGGTAAATAAATACATTCTTTCTTTAACCATGTCTTGATGGAAAAAAGGAGTATATTTACACGAAGTAAGTAGCATATTATTCTGGGGAGAGATGAGCCTTGACTGAAAAGATGGAATTTTACTTTTACATGACAGCAGCTGTTCTGCAATATGTGTAACAATATTGACTAATTTTGATTCTTGGAATAAGTATCTCACATTTCCTCCTTACTTCCAACAAAAGTCATGCTTAGGTAGGGACTACAGTTCCTAAGGATATTCACTTCATCAATATTAGATGTAATAACTATAACTAAATATATGTTTGATTTTATGGCTTACAATATTAATAAATAGGCAGGCAGCCAAAAATTTTGTCAACTTCTGTATCATTTAGGATCAAATTTGGCCACCTAGACAACAATAATAAAAGAAAACACAGACACACACAAATGTAAAAATAAGTAGAAGGATAATTCTCTCTTAGCCTGAAAGAAGATCTGAGGTAGGCTACCTATGGTTCACGTAGTGGCTCCACAACATCTTGCTGTTCTCTCATCCTTATGATGTCATTTTATGGCCCATAATAGCTGCCTGCACTCCAGCCTTTGTGTCTACATTCCAGTCAGAAGAAAGGAGGAACAAGAGAAAGGCCTGCCTCCCTCCATTTTAAGGAAACTCCTCAGAAGTACCACATAACAGTTTCACTTATACACATTGGTCAGAATTTAGTCATATGATCACATCTCATTGCAAGGAAGCCTTTATCTTTGGTAAGTTAATTGGACACATTGCTACCCCAAATAAATGCAGGGACTTGCTACTAAGGAGGAGGGAGAGAATGGATATTGTACCAGGCACTGCTTTGTTCACTGGATGAAGTGTATCATGCAATGGTTAAGGGCATAGGTTTGGAGTCAGGCTGCCTGGTTTCAGATTCTGGCTCCACCCATACTAGTTTTATAACCTTAAGCAAGTAACTTCACCTTTCAGTGCCTTGGTTTGTCAAGTGGAGTTGACAATGGAACCTAACCCATAGGGTTAGTGAAAAGAATATAAATCACTTAATACAGTGCCTAACAGAAAGAAAATGATCAGTGATAGCTATTAATGTGCTTTTTATGTATATTATCTCATTGAATCTTCAGAACTCTGAAGTACAAATTCTTATCCTCATTTTACAGATGAAGAATCCGAAAGCTGTAACTGTTCAATAATCTCTACATGGCATTCAGTTAGCAAATGGCAGAAACTAGACCAGAGCCCAAGTCCCTTGACTTCAAATCTTTACTCTTTCTATAACGCAGACTGCTTCATTCCCAGATGTTGGAAATATGATATCGTAGCCTGGGTTTTCGAGAAAGCAAGTCCCAAGGCAAAATCTGGGCGCCACTTGGTATCAAATGCAACTGATTCCTTAATCCCCAAGGACTGTCATATGAAAGTTCAAATGAACTGCTCCATCTCAGAACAGCCAGTGCTGGAGGAGGAAGAGAAAAAACTATTCACCAGCTCCTGTCTCCCATTTCTGAAAATATTCCTCCACATGTAGGTAGCAAGTGGGTCTCACGGTGTCACGTTTCAGCGCAATATGAAGGCCCCAGGGCAGAAGGTCAGATGCATGTATTACGGGTATGAGGCAAGGCATCATGGGGTTGTTCCCGTGCAAAACTGATTGAAGCCCACCCAGAGTTGGTACCACAGAATTGGCTGAAGCAGAACCAGTGTCCACAGACTGTGGAGACAGGTGAGGTCAAAAGGATATGGGGAGTTCATTAGAAGAGTTCAACAAATCTGACAACTGATACTCCCTTAATAAATCTTTTATAGCTCTTAGCTTGCAGCTAGGTCAAACAGGATATAGCTTGGAGTAACTGTTTAGTTTGTGCTTATCCTTACAGGTTTAATAGCAGTTAAATATAAATAGCAGTAAATGCACTGTTGACTAAGGCACCATGTAGGTGGGGTTGCCAGGTAAAATAGAAGATGCCCAGTTAAATTTGAACTTCAGACAAACAATGTGTATGTTTGTTTCCAATATTTCATGGACATCTAGTTAAATTTGGCTTTCAGGTAAACAATGAATAACTTTTTGCTGCAAATATGTCCCAAATATTACATAAGACATACTTATATTTAAAAAGCTGTTTGTTGTTTATCTGACAGTCAACCCTAATGTTAGCTCACGTGATCATTCCGGATCCTAACTAAGCATCCAGAACTGGCTCCACATAAAAGTAACCAGATACACGTGATTGAAGAGGGTAACAGACCTTTTCTACTTAAAAAATCTTAGTGAGTTTGCAACATAGGAACTGAAATTTCTACCATTCGAATAGTAATTTCTATGATGTTTTGTCTGCAGAGATTTTAATTGAAATGTAAATAAAGTAACCCAGAAGGGTTCCTCCCATCTACTACCTACTACCAGGTTAGAATGGCTTAGTTGTCATCCTGTGGCTAACACAAGTAATGTCTTTCTCATAGAACACCGAAGGATTAGGAGAAACCTTGGAAAGTTAGATTTCAATTGGAGAGAATACTGGAGAAAATGATAATCTCTTCTATCATACAACTCCATAATTGGTGGTATTTTATTTGCACATTGCAGAATCCTAGAAGTTATGCAAATATAAATAGTCCCATTTTACAGATAGAAAATTTGAGACTGAAACATTAAGTGACTTGGCCAAGGTAGCATAGAGACTGAACATACATTTTGTGACTCGAGATTTCCTGCAATTTCTACATTAGGAGAGCTCATATTTATTCAAGTGACAGAGCCTCTAAACGTTATGATATTCTTTGGGTAACATCTACTTAATTCACAAGACTATATTATATGTACACAATATTAAAATCAGAATCATGAGCAAATATGTGCACATTTATAAACTGTCTGCAAAAATAAAAATGAGCCATCTACAAGTCTTTCCAAGAATATTACTCTAGCAACTAATAAGCAATTTACAACCACCTTTTGAGAGAGGTACCGGTATTACCCTCACTTTGCACATGAGAAAATGGAATAGAAAAGTTAAGTAACGGGCCTACAGTCACACAGCGACCCGACCCACTCTCCTTAGAAGCTGGACCACCTGTCACTACTGCAGTAGGGCTCATGGAGGAAAGGGTGTCTCATCCTCTTTCCCTCCTCCCCCCAACGACTCATGGAAATATGTCTACCAACCACATACAGTATTCTTCTTGAAAGGATTTCTGAGTAATATTGTTTTCTTTGTCCTGTTATATTTCTTGTGATGTTTTAATGTGCCTCATTGGTTAGCAGCTTCCCAAGGGTGGTTCTTTTATCCAGCTTAATGGGAGCAAGTGTCCTAGCTCTAAAGCAGATGAGTGCCTCCCTCCTGGATTATTGTAGTTCCTCCTATGGTGGAAACTACACAGAGAGACAGCAAACCAAAATTTTACAGCTGACCACCCCAAAATATGGTTTTATTGCTATTATTGGGACTCTTTTGTACCCACGGGTGGGTGTGGTTTGAGCCAACAAAGACGGATGATGGTATAAACAGAGTAATCCTCCTTGCTCCCCTGAATACCCTGATCTTATGATTTGGCAGGGTTCAAGTGGCAGACAGTTGGCATTCAAACCAGATGAACAGAGTTCAGTGAAGGGAATATATACAAGGGTGAGGGCAGGGTTGAGGGAAACCAACAGGGGATAGTGAAACCCTCCTGTGCTAGAAACACCAGGGTGCTGCTACAATCTCTACGTCCTCTAAGAGGAGGGGGACGTTACAGGAGCCTGGAGAGGTCCACCCAACAGGGCCTGTGGCATTTGATTGAGGAATGCGGTCACTGTCAAACCATGACCTGGCAGGGTAGAAATAATCTCTGTCTCTTTCTCCTTCCTTCTGAGCTTTTGCTGGGGATGCTCATCAGCCAAACCAAGCAGAAATCAGACAGCCAAGGAGACAAATAGATGCAGTCCACAGAGGTCAGCCTCTTGGAGGCACAAAGCAGGGTAGAGGAGGGTAGACAATATATCTAAATCAGGGAAATGGAGACGATCCAGTACAATTGTACTGCAATCTATGATAACCATATCTTTGAAATGACTCAATTTGCTCACGTTATGTTAAACACAGTGAGTACACGGCGTCTAACAATTGTGGGGAGTTACTTATAACCGGATCTTAAGGGTACAGCATGAGTAAAGTTATCCCTCTTGTCTATACATATTGCAGATGCAGTCCATAAAATTTCTGAATTCATCTTTGAAGAAGAACTGTACTTTTTACACAAGGTTCTTAAAGGAATCACTACCATATCAAAAACATTATAGTATGTTCACTAAAGGCTATAATTAATTTTGTACAACCTATAGACTTTGAAATGACTTGTTGAGAGGCCAAAATTTCTGATGTTTTATGGAAGGAAATTTACCTGACAGGCAAGACAGGGATGTTATTGTGGGTTAATAGCTGTCCATGTGATTCACCAGTGTAAGCAAATTCCTCACCATTGGACTCTCAGACGGTATATCAAATAATTAGAAATTCCTTTTTATGGCTTAGTGGTTTATTGTTGCTTTTTTTTTTTGGTAAAATGCAAATGCCCTGAGAATTAGAACATCATTCTTTCATTTAATTCTTCTGTCATTAAACACTTACTTATTGTTGCTGTTAGTAGTTAGACATTAGAGTAAAAGCATGAACAAGACAGTCCTTATTCTCAAGGTGCTCAGAATCTAGTGGAGATTAGGCAAAGTCATCAATGACTCCAGAACTGGTTGACAGATGCGATGGTAGAAGTATCACAAGATACTATGGGGGAATATCTAACTTTCGTGGAGGATGGAAGAGGGAAGAAGGGTGGTGAAGATAAAGAAAGACTCTTCACAGCTGAAGTAAGACATGAACTGAAGATAAATGAGAGTGCATCAGGTGGATAAAGTAGAGGTGAGGGTAGAAATTAGATTTTGCAGGAAAAAAATGGGCCCTTCATCAGATCATACCCAGAGGATATGAAACTAGAGAGTACTCTGAGGTCAAATGATGAAGGACCTCTAATGCCATTCTAAGGAGTCAAGGAGGGATTAAGTGGAGGAGTGTCTCTTTAATATTTGAACCACAGAAAAATCATCCTTGAGACAGTGCAGAGGGTTGAGTGGAGGAGGCAAGACTAGAGAAAGAGTCAGTTAAGATGGCCTTGCAATGGTTTTAGAGAGAGATGAGAACATGTGAGCTAATGAGGTGGCAGTGAGAGTGGAGAGGACGGAGGGATTCTAAAAGCATTTAGGAGGTTATTGGACATGACTTTGTAACTCATTTGCTGTGGTGAAGACTAAGAGAGAGTATGAATAATTGAGGAAGAAAGAATCATGATTAGAATCATACCCATGTTATTGTCTTGGGTGACTGGGAAGAGGCTGTAGCATCAGCTGAGATGAGAAATACAGGAGGAAGAGATTGTTTGCAAAGGAAATTGGTTGAATTTGGTTTTAAACGTCTTGAGATCGAGCCTGGGACTGGGGTCTGAGGGACTTGTCAGAGTATGGGTGTTAATAAAAGAAGTGGGTCCAGAAGGACTCTCCTCAAAAGACTACGTGGGGTAAGCACAGAAGAAGTTTAAAGATTAATCGTTGAAGAAGCACCTCTATTTGAGGAACGTGTGAAGAGAGAGGAGTACATAGATGAGAACCAGAGTTGACTGGGGTCATGGAGAGAAGAGTTTTTAAGGGAAAAGTGGTCTACAATATCAAATGCTACAGAGAGAGGGTGTATTAATTAGGACCCATTTGGCTGCAAGTAATGGCATAAAAGTGAGTTATGTTATTACAAATGATTTATCCAGAAGTCTGAGGTGGGCGGTCTCTGGTTTTGTGACCACTTTCCATCCTTCTGCTCTGCCACTGTCAGTGTGTCAAAAATATCTCCCTAAGGGTCATAGGCTGGACACTCCAAGCAACTGAGAGCATCCCAAGCAGAAAGCAAGGGGAGTGGGGACAGTAAAGCATTCTCTTTGTGCACCTCATTCTCTTCCAGGAGGAAAGTCTTTCCCAGGGGACACATCAGACTTCTTATGTCTCATTGACCAAGGCTCATTCCCACTCCTAGATTAATCATTGACAAAGTGGAAGGAATTGCTGTGACTGGTTAGATCAATCATGACTCATCCCCGAGGGCTGGGCCAATAAAATCGTTCTGTTAGTGAGAAGGGTGGGAAAATGACAGTTTTCATCGTCTCTCTCCTACAGGAGTTTAGGAAGAAAAGTACTGAGGAGAATCCACTGGATTCAGCAATTAGGAGCTTATTGGTGGGCTCAGAAAGAGAAGTTTCTGTGGGGGGCTGGGTTAGGGATTGGCACCAGAGCCAGATTACAATGGGTTGAGCAGCATATGGAAGTAGGCTGTGGACTACTCTTCAACTAAATGTAAATAAGTTTATCAATCCTTTCTGAAAACATATCTTTATGAATGGAGAGATGGCACAAAGTATCTAAGGGTTCAAGGAAGGAGAAACCAAGAAAGAAGAAGTTGGAACATGGAAGATAAGTTTTGCCCAATTCATCATTTGAACAAGGACCTCTCTTTGGCAAGGAACATGGTTTTCTCCAAATTTCTCCAAATTTAAATTTCTCCTCATTGCTAAGCTCAGCCACAGACTGTAATTTTTGGAAATCTGAGTCAGCAACGAGAAAGAGAGGTTGTTCTTAGCTCTGAATAGAGCCACACTATTCCCCAGCTGTGTACTATTGGGGGGAAAATGTGATTAAAATGTTGCTACAAAGCACTTAAATTAGCTAGGAGGAGATTCAATTTTGAACTCTTTCCAGGATTTTTAATAGAGAGATTATATATTTCATTAAAAATATAAGGATAAGGCAGAGGGTGGAGTGATACATCTTATTGAATAAAAGCATAGATTGTCTACTAACGCAAGGCACTGCATTTTTTTTTCCCTCTGGCACTTAAGAATAGTTTGTGTGTGTCTGTATCAGCCTCAAAATGAATCTTTTCCTCTGTCTGCCCATCACTGAGTAGAGTAGTAGGTAGTCTCTTCTTCATATCAATCAACCTGAGAACATATACATAATCAGCTAATTTTTTTTGGTTGGTGAATCCCTTTTTTTGGTCTCTTTTGTTTGTTTTTTATGGCTTTATTTTTATAGCAGTTTTAGGTTCACAGCAATATTGAGCAGAAGATGCGGAGATTTCCCATACATATACTCCCTGCCCCTGTACACACACAGTCTTCCCTATTATCAACATCCCCTACAAGAGTGGTACATTTGTCATAATTGATGAGCCTACATCGACAGATTATCACTCAGAGTCCATATTTTACACTAGGGTGCATTCTTGGTGTTGTACATTCCTTGGATTTGGACAAGCGTATAAAGACATGTATCCATCGTTATAGTATCATACAGAATATTTCTGCCCTGAAAATCCTCTGTGCTCCCCGTATTCATCCTGCCCTTCTGGCTCCACTGATTTTTTTTACTGTCTCCAGACTTTTGCCTTTCCTAGAATGCCATGTAGTTGAAATCATACAATCATATGCAGCCTTTTTAGATTGGCTTCTTTCACTTAGTAATATGCATTATAGGTTCCTCCATATCTCTTCATGGCTTGATAGCTCAATTCTTTCTAGTGCTGAGTAATATCCCAGTATCTGGATATACCACAGTTTATCTATCCATTCACCTACTGAAGGACATCTTGGTTGCTTCCATGTTTTGCAATTATGAATAAAGCAGCAGACATAAAACAAACATAAGGAGCCAATCTTCTCGGTTGATGAGTTGTCTCATGCAGCTCTGGTCACTAGAGTCTTAGCTTTTCAGCTTAAGAAAATATAAAGCAGTAGGAGAAAAGCTGTGTCTTGTAGATAAATTTACTGGTCAAAGTACACAAAAGATAACAGATGACCTCTTTTCCCGGTTGCATGGCACTATGTCTAAACATGTGTTTTAGTGAAAGAATCTTAAGTACAGAGATGTTAAATACAGACTAACTCAGTCTGATTCTATCTGGCTGGCGCTTTTTTGAGCTGCATTAACCAACTTGGAACAGAATTCACTCTGGGCTTTAACAATTTAGAAGCATAAAGTATCAGAGATGAAGGAATCTAAGCAATCATCTGATTAATATGAGAAAACAGATATCTAGTAATCTTTGTCAGATACAGCCCCAAACTAGAATCTGGGTCTCCTGACTTCAATTCAGCTTTTACTCTATTTTACCTGGTGTCCTCACTTTCCCAATATCTTATCTAATTAAGACAAAATCCTAAGAAAATCTTAGAATCTAAATTGTTGTCAAGCTCACTTTAATTCTCAGGTGATTCAAGTAGCTTAAAACCCACGTTGCTCTGCAGCTCTTGTTCTAGGCAATGACGAGCAGCCAACTCAGAAAAGCTTTATTCACGTAGAATTGCTAAAGGAAGGTTAAGTTACTATGTACTTACTTACTTCTCCAGTCCCTTGAATTTCTTCTTTCAAACTGAAAGTTAAAGAGGACTTCATCTAGTTCTTATAATTATTCTTTCTTGCAATAACAGGCCAGAAGCTAGGCACTGTAGCAGTCAGGGTTTTGGCTGCAAGTAAGAGATATCAAACTCTGGCTAATTTGAGCGGAAAGTGGAATATAGTAAAAAGATATTGGAAAGCTCCTAAACTCTCCAGAAGGAGTAGGAATCAAGTTTAGAGGATACACATCAAAAGAAAAGCTGAAAATCATGCCATGGAACTAGTTCTATGAGCAAAGGAGGCAGGAAAAGCTAGTGTCTGGCGTATTCAGTTTCTACAGTGAGAGGTTAACTCTTCCTCGTAAGGTGAGTGGTTCAGATGCTGGGCAGCCAAAAAGATGGACAAATGTTGACTATAGGGACCTATCACAGTAGTTTCATTAAAGTTTTTTAAAAATTTAATTTAAAAATTAAAAAATATTTTTAAAAATTAAAAATTTAAACATAATGTTGACATACAACATATCAGTTTCAAGTGTATCATTTTATCTCTTATTTATTGTTTTGAGTAGGCAATATATTTAATCGGTTGCAAAATTCAAAAGAGAAGAAAAGAAATATAGTAAAAAACAAGTCTTCCTCTCACCTGACTCTCAGACATCCACTTCACCTGCCTTGCATGTTTTACTGTCACCAAAATTCACTTCCCCTCCCTGGAGAATTATATCTCCCCACTGCTGCCCCATCCTTTGAAGTCAGGCTTGGCAATGTGATTTGCATAGGTCAATGAAATGTAAGCCTAAGTGGCCAGAGCACTTCTGGGCTGAAGCTTAAAAGCCAATTTAGGTTTTTTCCTCATTTTCTTCCCTTCTACCATGTTGACTGTCAGTATTCAAGGTGGCGCCAGCCTGGGTTCCAGAGTGTGCTAGATATTTTATACTCGCCTCTACAGATTCCACCCTATCCATGATAGTCTGTGCCCTGGGAGGCTGCCTTTTATGGACTATAGCAGCAGACACCCTGTCCTCTGTCTTCTGGTTGGGTTTGACTAATGAGAGGTACTGGCCAGACATCAGAGGGCAGAAGGAGAGTGGTGATGGGATATTTATTCTCTCACTCCCTCCCTTCCAGGTCTGCACGGGCTGGTTGCATTCCTCTACCAAATATCTCCAGCTCCTCTTGGGTAGCACCTACTCTCCTGAGGTTTTGGGAGCTGCTGTCATTGGCCCTAGGGTTGGTACCTTCTTTTGTTGATTTCCCTCAACCTTATCCCTTACCTTTTGTAAATAGTCTGTTTATTAAGCTGTCCTTAATTAATTATTTGAGTATGTCATCTGTTTCCTACAGAACTCTGACTGACACAGAGTGAAGGACAGCTATCATGAACAGAAGACACTTCCACCAACCAGCGTTGGTCATGTAGCATGAACACTGAGATTTCTGAGTTGTTTGTTTGTTACCACAGCACAACCTTGTCTACCCTGACTAATACCCCATGTTTCTAGTTTCATATAATGCAGTTATATTTTAACCAGAAATTGATGTCACAATCACTGTGGAGCTTAATAAAAATAGATGTGCTTGGGTTCTATTCCTAGAGAGTCTAATTCAGTAAGTCTTAGGTGGGGCCCAGGCTTTGTATTTTTAATCAGCTCTAAACCACTGGTTTTGAGGATTTCCAATATTAAGAATATTTCTCACATTGGCCTATGGTTGTTTAGATATACATTATGACTTATGGCATATGGGGGTATATTAGTCAGGGTTCTCCAGAGAAACAGAATCAATAAAAATGTACATCTATATATATAGAGAGATTTATTTCAAGAAATTGGCTCATGCAATTATGGAGGCTGCTGGTCCAAAATCTGAAGTCCAAGTCTGAAAGCTGCCTGCTGGTGGAATTTCCTCTTATTCAGAGGTCAGTCTATTGTTTTATTCAAGCCTTCAACTGATTGGTTGAGGACCACTCACATTATGGAGGGAAATCTGCTTTACTCAAAGTCCATTGATTTGAATGTTAATCTCGTCTAAAAACACCCTCATGGAAACATCCAGAATAATGCTGGATATCTGGGCATTGTGGCCCAGCCAAGTTGACACCTAAAATTAACCATCACAGGGAGTCATGTGACACATGCATAGGATTAAATGCAAATAATAGAAGGGACTGGTAACCTGATTCCATTGGCAGAAATGGTAAAAAAAATTGGATACATGTCGGTATCTGTATCCGTCAGTGTCAGTCAGATTAGACACTGGCTAAAGTCTAAGTAGAAATTCTACATTCACTATGTGTATATAATTTCCCTTAAATCTATACAGAGCGATTCTAACTGTGTAGCTAGATCTGTCTGTTTGGCATCAGACAGACTTAGTTTTGAGCCCTTGATTCCACTCTTTGTTTGCTGTGTGGATTTGGACCAGCTCCTTGAACTCTTTTGGCTTTGGTTTTTCTCATCTATAAAATATTTTCTTTAATGTGAAGATTAAATTAGAAAATGTATAGAAAGCATTTAGTACAGTACCTGAAACAGAGTTGATGCCCAATATGGGTATTATTAAATATATAGCTTTAAAAAAGATTGAGTGCAAAATTGCATTATAGTTCATAGTCATGTGAAAAGAGACAAACCACTGTGAAGTCATTCAGATATTTTTTCTTTGAAGAATTGAGAAACGGTGGTAATGTAACTCATCATTTCCAGACTTTTATCTGATGTGCACACACCATGATAGGGCTCCTGGAAGTGAGGCAGAAAAAGGGGGCTTGGCTAGGTGGGTGGGAGAACAGCTCAGATGTCTTAGCCTTCACAAACCTTATGTCTGGGAACAGTTTCAGATTTGGGATAGTTACATGAATGTATTGGCAAAGAATCCTTCTCTCCTTTAACTAAGTACAAATGATTCATTCCTAACCTTAATGAGAAAAATGAGGAAGGAAATGTGAGCCCAGCGTTGGCAGGAAGAGTCTATGTACGTTGTTTTCTGCCTTTCAGCAATCAAGACTGTGGTGTATTGTCTAAATCCAGCCTCAGCTTCCCCTCGTCTGCAAGGCAGGGAAAAACCGATGCTCTTGAACCAGGGATACATTCAGTTCAACACAAACAAGAGCCAGGGAAGAGATTAGCAGCAATCTTGTAGTTTTGACAGGTAGAGGTAACCAGAGCTAGCCATGTGGTCCCCTGGATCATAATCTTGACTTTGCCTCATCATCTTCATTATTTGCAGCACATCTTATGGGCAGCTACTAACATTCTGAGATCATCAGTTTGTGATCATCACAATGTCCTTGTTATACTGGTTTAATCCCATGCTGCTTAAAAGACAGGGGATCCAAAACAGCAATCTTAAAACTTTTTGTGTAAAATTCCATAGCTTCCTACAGTATTCTGCTACTGTTCCTAAGAAAGTTTTTGGATAGAACAGCCGATAAATATTTCCGCCTTTGTGTAATGCTCTTAGCTCTTTCTTTACTCATCACATTTTGCTTTGCTCTATTGATTACCTAGGTGCCAGGATATTGGTATCAAGGTTCTGGTGAGAACTACTTTGGATCTTTTAAATGTCTGGTCACCTTCTAAATACTGATGAGGATTTTTCAGAAACACTCCTCTGTTTCATGTTTTCCTGTTCTTAAAAGTAGAAACACAAAAAAGTGTGCCATGAACTAAGTGCAAGATAATGTCAGCGGGGGGGGGGGTGGTCGTAAATATTTCACAACTATACACCATTCTATCATCTTTTAGAAGGTAACTGATTATGTTTTTGAGAGAAACCTCCCTCTAGAAGCAACAACACATCGTTTGCTCTTATTGTTTTCAGGGGTCTTTCTTCCTCTGTTCCTTCCTTTCCTCCACTACCCATTCCTTCAGTAAAGATAATGTGGTACAGGAAAAAGGAAGAGCTGGTGGATAGATCGGGAAGGAAATCAGTAGGACTCAATCCTCCTCAGTCACATGGTCTAACATTTGGACCCTGCAACTCCAATGGACTTTTGTGAGACACAATGAAATAGAACTACATCATCTCTAAGTTTTTCCAGCTCTGTAATTCCATGAACTCCAAGAAGTATTTAAACAAGGATGTTACCTTCTTCAAATGAGGAAATGCCAGGGTTACATAATATGCTGCATCATCCAAGATTATCCAAGGCTATCCCTTAGTGGGACATAATTGTATCCCTGTTTTTGAAGAACTGGGTATTAATGGACATTTGAAAAATAAAGACTATTCAAAATATTGATATACAACTTGTTACTGTCTTAAAGAGTTATCTTTTTGTTTTGCATTTTTTTGTGATTTTCACCCCTTCATGTACTTTTTAAAATTGAATATAGTTCCCTGTGTGATACAGTAGGACCTTGTTTATTCATTTTATATATACTAGTTTACATCTGCTAACCACAAACTCCCACTCCATCCATCCCCCACCTCCCATCCCTCTTGTGTTTTGCATTTTTTTTTATTGTGGAAAAAACACACAGTGAAAAATTTACCATCTTAACCATTTTTAAGTGTACAGTTCTGTGGTGTGAAGTATATCCACGTTGTTGTGAAACGTCTCCAGAACTTTTCCACCTTGCAAAACTGAAATTCTATATCCATTAAATGATAATTCCCCTTCTCCCCCCTCACCTCAGCCCCTGGTAGCCATCATTCTACTTTCTATTTCTATGAATTTCACTAATTTAGATACCTCATAGAAAGGAAATCACACTGTACTTGTCTTTTTTGTGACTGGCTTATTTCAATTAGCATGATGTCCTCAAGGCTCATTCAAGCTGTAATATGTGATGAGATTTCCTTCCTTTTAAAGGCTGAATAATATTCCATTACATTTATATATCACATTTTGTTTACCTATTCATCAGCTGATGGACATTTGGGTTGCTTCCACCTCTTGGCTATTGTAATATTGTTGTTTCCGAAATATTGAAATTTAATTTAAATTTCACTTTCTGATTCACTCTGGCGGATTTAATAAACACAATACCATCTGCAAGGCACATCTGACAATCAGAGAGAGTGTCAGAGAGAGTGTGTATCATGAGAAGAGAGCTGAAGGCAGAACCCTAGGGAACCCAACCCCTTTAAGATGCCAGCAGATGAAGAAGAATGATTCTGAGAAGGACGGATCATTGAGAAAGAAGAAGCCCAGGGGAAGGGGGCATTTCCAAGGGGAAGCAGACAAATGTCAGAGATTGCAGGGAAGCCAAGTACGATAATGACAAAAGGGGGTTGGTAATAAGAAAGCTGTGAGGATTGTTTGCAATTTCAGAAGAGGTGAGAAGCTTGACAAAAGTGGGCAGGGGAGTGAGTGGGAAAGGAGAAGGTAGAGAAATCTGTTGAAGACCACTCAACATTTAGTCATGAACAAAGGGGAAGAGATTTAGAGTAGCTAAAGAAGATGTAGTGTTTTTTGTTTGTTTGTTTTGTTATTGTTGTTTCTTAAGCTACAAGAGACTTGAAAATGTTTACATGCTGGTTTCAGTATAACTGTTGTTACATGAAAAACTATCCCCGAACTGAACAGTTTAAAATAACTTTTTATTTGGCCCAATACTTTTGTGGGTCAAGAATTCAAGAAGGGTTTGGCTGGATGGTTTGGCTTTGAGTTAGGCGGTGTCTGAGACTGGAGGGTCCACTTCCAAGATGGCCGTTTCACCCACACGTGTGGTGGCTGGTGATCCTTGGAACCTTTCTCTCCTCCAGGGCCTCTCAATGTGGGTTGGGCTTCTCACAGAATAATCACACTCATTACATGATAACTCCCTTTCAAGAGCGATTATTCCAAGAGACGCAGATGGAAGCAGCAAGGTTTCTTTTGACCTAGACTTGAAAGTCAGAGAACATCATTTCCACTGCTTTCTATTGGTCATGCAAGTCATTAAGGCCCACTTATATTTAAGAGGAGTGAAGGAATAGACACTAACTCTCTGAGGGGATGGGATGAACCCAAAGAGAGGGAAGGACATGATGGTGGCCATCTTGGAAACAAGTAGAGAAAGAGGGTTTGACGTTATCCAGGGACCTGAGGTTGCAGAAGTGGATGAGACTTTTGAGATTGGATACCCGAAGATGGGTACATTGAAAAGTGTTTGTCAAGAGGAGGGAGCTCCTTTCATGACACTATAATCCTTTATAAAGCACACACTGGAAGGTAACCTAAGGATGTTTTTCAGTGTGTTGCAAAGTCTCAGAGTTCAACCTACTTTTTTCAAGCAGCTGGGCCTCCCTGAGAGGAAGTTCAGGTACTTAGTGAGCCCTTTGTTAAGCCAAAGGGTACTATGGAGAGTCACAGAGTAAATACACTAAATGGTCTACTGCCATTCTTTGATCTTCTGAACATTCCCATCTTAAGTGCATGCTGAGGTAACCTCTGTGGTGAAAGGTCTTCCTTTGACCACACAGGAAGTAACACTTCTAATAAAGCTAGTGTTCTTTCTCTTTGAGAGGAAGTGTAGTTACAGAGTTAAGATAACTACTCCATTTACTAGCAATGTGATCTTGGGGCAAATTGCTTGACTTCCCTGATCATCAGTTTTCCCATCTGTACAACAGGCACCAATAACCTCACAATAACCTCAAAGCGTTGTTGTGGGAATAAAATAATCCACGTTAAGAGGCACTTAGTGAGCTCTCAGCAAAGGAGAGGTATTTTTTTTTTTTAATTTTTATTTTTTTTAAACATCTTTATCGAAGTATAATTGCTTCACAATGGTGTGTTAGTTTCTGCTTTATAACAAAGTGAATCAGCTACAGATATACACACGTTCCTATATCTCCTCCCTCCCGCATCTCCCTCCCTCCCACCCTCCCCATCCCACCCCCCCAGGCGGTCACAAAGCACCGTGCTGATCTCCCTGTGCTATGCGGCTGCTTCCCACTAGCTATCTATTTTACATTTGGTAGTGTATATATGTCCATGACACTCTCTCATCCTGTCACATCTCACCCCTCCCCCTCCCCATATCCTCAAGTCCATTCTTTAGTAGGTCTGTGTCTTTATTCCCATCTTGCCACTAGGTTCTTCATGGCCTTTTTTTTTTTTTTCCTTAGATTCCATATATATGTGTTAGCATACTGTATTTGTTTTTCTCTTTCTGACTTACTTCACTCCGTATGACAGACTCTAACTCCATCCACCTCATTACAAATACCTCCATTTCATTTCTTTCTATGGCTGAGTAATATTCCATTGTATATATGTGCCACATCTTCTTTATCCATTCATCCGATGATGGACACTTTGGTTGCTTCCATGTCCTGGCTATTGTAAATAGAGCTGCAATGAACATTTTGGTACATGACTCTTTTTGAATTATGGTTTTCTCAGGGTATATGCCCAGTAGTGGGATTGCTGGGTCGTATGGGAGTTCTATTTGTAGTTTTTTAAGGAACCTCTATACTGTTCTCCATAGTGGCTGTATCAATTTACATTCCCACCAACAGTGCAAGAGTGTTCCCTTTTAGGAGAGGTATTTATATTATTAAAACTATATGTCTTCAGATGAGCTCCTCAGTTTCATCTTTGGGTGGGAAACAGAAGTTTAGATCATTTAACAGCCAAGGGCATTTGCTGGAAAAGCTGGAAATCACTCTGACTTACTCTCCACGAACGCTGCACTTTGAACAGAGTGGAATTTTACCTCGTGTGCCACAAAAGCTTTACAAGCTTCTCCAAGAGCTAGTTTACAAGGAGAAAGTATCTTGGGCACTTATATTAGATAATAAAGCCTACTGAATCAGAAGGGTAAGAAAGGGACTTTGAGAGTCTGTCTAGTTTGCTACCACTTCAGCTCCAGACATGTGAGAATATGCCTTTGTGCAATAGCTCCCTCCTCCCGCAGCCAGCCCTGCCTTCCCTGGATCCAGCTGAGCTCCTGGAGCCCAGTCTGGCCTGGGTGAGAGCCCCGGGCCTCCTTCTTACCCAGGAGCAAAGTTGGCACAATGATGTTCACCAATCTTTGGCCTTATTTTAAAATGAGATATGACAATAGAGCACTTTGACTAGCATTTTTATAAATACTATAAAAGAAAATCTTCCTTGGGCCAGTTTCAAGAATGTAGGGCCTTGTGCTGGTAATTAATGATGTGGAACTGACCTGATCTCTTTGCTTTGGCTGCCAAATACCCATGGCTGGTTGTAACCATGTTATTGGTTCCTCAGCCTTCCCCAAACCCTTCACAATATTCAGGTTTCTGCAGCTAGAGTCTTTCTACACATGACACTGAGCACTCCCAGAGCCTGCCATTACCCTCCGGAGTCCAGACTAGACACAGCCTGCCCTCCAAGCTCCCCCAGTGCCTGCTTCATCTCCTGCCCTTGCCGTGAAAGTGCAGGGGACTCAGGCAGGTCCTCCATGGCTTCCCTCCAACCTGGGCATGACCAGGGCCTCTTTCTTCCTCACCTGCTAGGTAGGGTTTCCTGACCCTTTCTTCCATTCTCACACTCTTCATACCCCTGTTAACTCTCAGAAAGACAGAGCTTCTATGTACGCTTAGCTTGTTTTTCTTCTTGCTGGAAAAAAACAAAAGGAAGAAACTCTGATTCTAGCTCTTAATCCAAAATGATTCTGCCCAGAATGTCAGGAAAGGGAGATGAAATGATGGGGGGGTGGGGATGGGGACAGGAAGTAGGTGGTTAGCTAATTATAAGTAGCAGCAAAAAGGTTGAGGTCAACAGGGCTCACCAGTCATGTGACAGTAGGTGCTTATCTACAGGTCAGAAGGCCAGGCCCTTGTAGGCCAGGCCCATGTGTTTTTCTGTTTTTTTAAACTATTATTTTATTATTATTATTGTACATATCACATAACTATTTGAAGTAAAAAAGAATTAGAGGTCAAAATTTATATTTGATCCATCATTCTAAGAAATGTTTTCATTTGTCTTAGCTTGGGTTCCCCCCATTCACAGTGTTCCTCAGGCTTTTTAAAAAAATTTTTTAAATTAACCCCCAAAGGAATTCTTGAGACACTTTTTCCTAATCACCCACTTCCCCATGATTTTTTTTGTATTTTTTAATACATATATTTTTATTGAAGTATAGTTGAT
This sequence comes from Balaenoptera musculus, assembly GCF_009873245.2. Classification (NCBI taxonomy): domain Eukaryota; kingdom Metazoa; phylum Chordata; class Mammalia; order Artiodactyla; family Balaenopteridae; genus Balaenoptera; species Balaenoptera musculus. Next base: position 136,244,739 of record NC_045786.1, on the reverse strand, counting down.
GTATACTATTATATAAATTACACTTGTACAATACAGTGATTCAAAATTTTTAAAGGTTATACTCCATTTATAGTTACTATAAAATATTTACTATATTCCCTGTGTTGTATGATATATCCTTGAAGCTTATTTTATTTTATTTTATTTTTTTAGGGGGAAAATAGGATAGGCTCTCTTTTTTTTTTTATAACCTCTTTATTGGAGTATAATTGCTTTACAATGTCGTGTTAGTTTCTGGTGCATAACAAAGTGAATCAGCTATATGTATACATATATCCCCATATCCCCTCCCTCTTGTGTCTCCGTCCCACCCTCCCTATCCCACCCCTCTAGGTGGTCACAAAGCACTGAGCTGATCTCCCTGTGCTATGCAGCTGCTTGAAGCTTATTTTAAACCTAATAGTTTGTACCACTTAATCCTCTACCTCTATATTGCCCCTCCCCCCTTCCCTCTCCCCACTGGTAACCACTAGTTTGCTCTCTACATCTGTGAGTCTGTTTCTCTTTTGTTATATTTACTAGTGTGTTGTATTTTTTAGATTCCACAAATAAGTGATATCATACAGTATTTGTCTTTCTCTGTCTGACTTATTCTAATTACCATAATGCCCCCCAAGTCCATCCATGATGCTGCAAATGGCAACATTTCATTCTTTTTTATAGCTGAGTAGTATTCCATTGTACATATATATACCATCGGTTGATGGATACTTTATCTGTTCATCGGTTGATGGATACTTAGGTTGCCCCCATATCTTGTCAACTGTAAATAAGGCTGCTATGACCATTGGGGTACATGTATCTTTTTGAATTAGTGTTTTTGTTTTTTTCAGATATATACCCAGGAGTGGAATTACTGGGTCATATGGTAGTTCTATTTTTAGTTTTTTAGAGAAATGTCCATACTTTTTTTCACAGTGGCTGCACCAAATTACCTTCCCACCAACAGTGTATGAGGCTTCCCTTTTTTCCACGTCCTCACCAACATTTGGTTTTTGTGTTCGGACAATAGCCTTTCTGACAGGTGTGAGGTGATATCTCACTGTGGTTTTGACTTGCATTTCCCTGATGATTAGTGATGTTGAGCATCTTTTCATGTGCCTGTTGCCCATCTGCAGTTCCTCTTTGGAAAAATGTCTATTTGGTTCTTTGGTGCATTTTTAAATGTTTGTTCTTTGATGTTGAGTTTTATGAGCTGTTTATATATGTTGGCTATTAACCCCTTATCGGTCATATCACTTGCATATACTTTCTCCCATTCAGTATGTTGTCTTTTTGTTTTGTCAATGGTTTCCTTTACTTTGCAAAACCTTTTAAGTTTCATTAGGTCCCATTTGTTTATTTTTGCTTTTATTTCCTTTGTTTTAGGAGATAGATCCCAAAACATATTGCTACAATTTATGTCAGAGTGTTCTGCTATGTTTTCCTCTAGGAGTTTTATGGTATCCGATCTTATAGGTAGGTCTTTAATCCATTTTGAGTTTATTTTTGTATATGGTGTTAGAGAATGTTCTAATTCCATTCTTTTACGTTTAGCTGTCCAGTTTCCCAGCACCACATATTGAAGAGACTGTCTTTTCTCCATTGTATATTCTTGCCTCCTTTGTTGTAGACTTTTTTTTAAAATTTTTATTTATTTATTTTTGGCTGTGTTGGGTCTTCGTTTTTGTGCGAGGGCTTTCTCTAGTTGTGGCAAGCGGGGGCCACTCTTCATCGCGGTGCGCAGGCCTCTCATTATCACGGCCCCTCTTGTTGCGGAGCACAGGCTCCAGACGCGCAGGCTCAGTAGTTGTGGCTCAAGGGCCTAGTTGCTCCGCGGCATGTGGGATCTTCCCAGACCAGGGCTCAAACCCGTGTCCCCTGCATTGGCAGGCAGATTCTCAACCACTGCGCCACCAGGGAAGCCCCTTTGTTGTAGATTAATTGACCTTAAGTACATGGTTTATTTCTGGGCTCCCCCAAGAATTTTTAATACCTGAGGTATATTGTAAATTTGTTAGTGTACTGTGTGTATATCTGTACATTTTTGGTATAATGTACACTTTATGTATAAAGCATAGATACACACACAGCACACTAACATCTTCACCCAGATAACCAAGTCTCACCCCTTTGGAACTCTATCACCCCTGTTGAACACGTATGCCCCAGAACCAAACCAAGACAAGGCAAGTAGTTAATTTAGGAGATGAAGAAACCTCAGTGAAGTGGGACAGTGAGACAGGAAGGAAGGAAGCCAAAAGAGCATGAATTAGAACAGGTTGCCGCTGGCCTGTCATCTGACAGGGGTGCTCTGCGAACCAGGGTGCAACTCCCACCTCCAGGATATCTTGCCTGAGGGGCCAGGTATATACCCAGCCACTTTCATCAGTTGTTGGTTGAGGATTGTTCCCAGGAGGATGTTAATTCTCCAGCAATTTAATTTTGCCCCTTGCTCGGGCAGAATGGCTGTAGAGGACAGAGAAAGTCCCCAGGCGGAGTCGTGGGTGCTGGCAGCAGTCTGAGGTGCTCATTCAGGGCACATAAAATCGTTACGTACTGGCGGGATCTAGGGTGGGCACTGACGTTTGCTGTGTTATTATTCTTGTAATAGACTTTATTTTTTAGAGCAGTTTTAGGTTCACAGTAAAACTGAGCAGAAAGGACAGAGAGTTCTCATATACTCCCTGCCCCCCACACATGCATAACCTCCTCTGTTATCAACATCCACCACCAGAGTGGTTCATTTGTTACAATCAATAAACCTACACTAACACATCATTACTGCCCAAAGTCCATAGTTTACATTATATAGTTACATATGTTACCTTACATAGTTTGCTCTTGGTGTTATACATTCTATGGGTTTTGACAAATATATAATGATATAGATCTACCATTATAGTATCATACAGAATAGTTTCACTTCCCTAAAAATCCTCTGTGCTCTGCCAATTCATCCCTCCCTCCCTGCTGCATCATTTTTTGTTTCCTTCTAGTTCAAGTTACCATGTTTCACAATTTTTACATAGTTGTAATCACAATCAGGGTGGGGATATAATTTTGTACTGTGCTTTTTTCACCTGAAGTATTTTTTCAGGTTGATACAGTTTTCATAACTATAACTTTTAAAGACTGCATAATTTTGCTTCATATGCATATACTATAATTCCCATGACTATTCCCTTATTGTTAAGTATTTCATTTATTTCCATTTTTTCCTGCTGTTATAAATGAATAGATTGTTAGAAAGACAAAACTAGAAGGCATTCATTAAAACACAGCAAAGTGTTAACAGTGGTTGTCTGTATGTAGAATTCTAGGCAATTTTTTTTTGTTCTGCCTATTTTTCTATAATTATTTTTATAACAGGAAAAATAACAGTTTTATGTATTAACTTGGTTAGGTTAAACCTAGTTATTAAATCAAATGTTATTCTAGGTGTTGCTGTGAAAGTATTTTGTAGACATGCTTAACACCTAACTATCAGTTAACTTTATGTAAAGGAGATTATCCTCAATAATCTGGGTATATCTTATGCAATCAGATAATTTGAAAGGCCTTAAGATCAAAACTGAGGTTTCTGTGAAGAAGAAGGAATTCTGTCTTGAACTGCAGCCTCGGTTCCTGCCTGAGTTTCCAGCCTGCCCTTCCTGATAGACTGCCCTTACTCACAGCCTGCCCTATGTATTTTAGACTTGCCTAGCCAGCTCCCACAGTTATAGCCAATTCCTTGCTATAAATGTATTCCCTCACCCTCAGGGGGAACCCTTAATGATCAAATAATCTCTCACTGCCCCCTCCCCCCAAAAAAAGACACTGCAAAGAACATCTTAAGGCATACAGATTTTTCCCCCTTATTTGTACTTTTTGTCTTCCCAGGATTGAGATTTCTGGCTGTGGCATGAACATATTTAACTAACACACACATTCTTTATTATGAATCCCAAATAATTGGTATAATGAACTCAGGAGCCAAATTAAAGAGTGAGCCAGATGGGCATGTAATGAGGTGTCAGTCTAAAATGGGTCCTGAAGCATCTCTAGAAATGTAATAAGATGGAAAAAATTGTGTTCACCAGGGGCCCTCTCAGGGAGATTACCGTGTGTGATGAGAAGGAGTAATTTGGTAAGTTGTTTGGGCTGTGGCAATGAGGCTTCCAAAGAGAATAATCAAAGAAAAGCTGATGGTCTCTAAACTGGCTTCTAAAAGTGGTGGTTCTGTTTAATTGTAAGAATTTTTTTGTGGGCTGCAGTATGTTAGTTTGGGACCAGAGTTGAACTGCAAGGTGAGGCAGAGCTCTTTCCAGTGGTCAGTGGGCCCCCATGAAGTCCTTGGCATCCCCTCTAGGACATTTGAACAAATATTTAAACAAATGTCTGTTGAATGAAGTGCCAAAATATTCGTCTGAGTCCACTTATCTAGGCCATCCCTTATGGACTTCAAGTTGGAACCTGAATTAAGTTGATTAACTACATGCAGTGTATGTTTACTGCCCTGGAACAATAGGGGCAAATGTTGACATTTTTAGGGTTTAGAGAGAGTTTCATAGAGGAGGGACTATGGAGAGCCTGAATCCCAGAAGACTCTGTAAAGATGTGGGGTTTCAAGAGTTGTTTTCCATTTATTCAAGCAATATATTTCAGGTACCAGGCATTATACTAAGAGCTATGGGTACAGAAGTCAGAGAGACAGTGATGGACCCTCTTCCCAATGGAGTCTGGGGGTAAATCAGGCAGGAATTGCATAGTGATTACAGACATAATTATTTAGTAGTAAGCATAGTGAAGGAAACACACATGATGCCATGAGGACATACAATGAATGAACAGATCTAGATGAGTCAGAATGGTGGAGGCTGCTTTGCAGAAGCAGGAGGTGTTTGCTGGGACTGACAGACGGAGCTGACTTTTCCTAAGCTGTACCGGAGTCCCTGAATTAGAGGTGAGCGAGTGTGTGTGTGTGTGTGTGTCTGTGTGTGTGCGTGTGCTCACGTGCACATGCCTGCACAAGGGAAGAGCAGATAAGAGATAGGCTGTGGAACCCGGTACTTGTGGCTATTCATCCTGGTATTTAGAAAGACCATCACATCTTAGCAAGTAGCAGAAGGAAGACAGCAAATACAATAGGAGCGTGAGGAGTTTTCTGATACCTCAAATAGTTCTTGGTCCTTAGCAGGTGCTTACTGAAGGCTGAGGGAATGTACTATGTGACAGGCACTGTATTAGGTGCTTTACCTAAACTTCCTCAATCTTCCCAAGAGGATATCGCCATCCCAATAGAAAAAGGAGGGAACCTCAGTCTAGAGATTTTTAAGAACTTACTCAGAGTCATAGAACCTAATACAGAAGCTAGGTGTTTGCTGTAACTACAATGGATATAAGAAGAGAATCACTAATATTGGAAATGAGTAGATGTTGAAATGGATTCTTATACTGAATGTCACCCATTCCTGTAGTATGTTTTGGAATTAACATTTATCTGCAGCTTACTGAGGAGATTTCCATTCCTTTGATCCAAGAGCATTCAGAGCAGAACAAGTAATTAACAAAAATAAATGGTTGGATGAGACATTTTTAACTTTGCTTTCAGACTTTTGTTGACAAGGTACCTTCTGTTCCTCTATTATTTCTACTTTATTTTTTGCCTTAACCATAACCCTTATTTAGACGTTTTTTAAATGGTTTTTGCCTTAATTTATTTTAAATGGAGTAAGCTCTATGAAAATCTCTCTAATCAAAGAGAGCCTCTGGTTTTTGTCTTGCTGGATCTACTAAGATCTGGCCAGGGTAGTTAGGGACAGTTGGTGTGATTTATGGTCTTTGACAAGTTGATGCTTTGACATTTCTAGTAAGGCCACTGCTCTACATTTTTAGGGCTCTTTTTTGTCTGCTGTACACAATTATCCTGGGCTTCAAAGTTCATCCTCAACTTATTCTTCTGAATTAGGAATACCAGTAAGAGTTTCTGACTGCAAATAACACACTGACTCTGGTTATCTTAAGCAGAGAAGGAATTCACTAGAAGGATATCAGGGAGCTCAGAGAGTCAACTGCAAGCCCAGCTGACAAACAAGCAGAAACCAAGGTATGTAAGAAGCCCAGACTTACAGACAAAATCACTGTCTGGTTAGACATCTCTGCTGCTGGGCACCGGATACCACTCCTGGCACCATCACCACTTCTACAAGGATGGATTTCAAACTATCCTTCCATCTTTGAGTTACTTGCTCCAGATTCAACATTCCAGGTGGAATGCTGCTGTACCTGGTAGGCCACGCTTAGGTTAGGTGTCAGTGCCCCAGATGCTGCAGCTCAGGGTGTAAGCAGGTGTGATTTTGGATTTCCCCATAGCTTACTAGGCACAGCCGGAAGTAGGGTGAGGCACACAATTGAAGGAGACACTCTCTCTCAGGGTCTTTAGTTTTCAAACAATTAACAGTTTTCATCAAGAATAAACTTTAATCTTGGGGATCTTTGAATTCAGTAAAATATTTCAGGTATGAACTGAAATTTGCACATAAACAAAAATATTACACCATGTAGTTTGCAATCTGTTCCATTGTCTTAAATTTCAAACACAAATGAAAACTCCTCGTGATCAAATAGAATTGAAATCACACATTTTCTGTTTCTTTGTCTAGACAATCGCTGTGCTATCTTTGCTTATTTCAAATCTGTGTAAATTCAGGAATGTGTTGTATCACAGGAGTCGGAGACACAAAACGTGCGGAAGGGACCTTGGATGATTTTAAGCTGTCACAAACATTCTCTCAAAAGGAACACCTGTGGCTGCGTCCACCTGTGTCAGGGGCCACAACAATAGAAACAATTGTTCAGAGCTTGTAGGGAGGAGTATTTTATTACCGACACTGTTGAAATTGTCAGCATGGGTGATAATAAGCAGCAGACTGGTTTGTCAGTTTTATTATTGTTTTTATATTCTCTGAAGCAGCGTACCCCGTAATTGCCTGTACCCTCTCTCTCCCATCACCCTGCCATTGTACGCCACTGAGTGGACCACCACACAGGAAGCTGATAATAGATGCTGATTCTGGGGAGGAACAGTGGGTACAGCGGAGGGAGGGAGACCTGGTTTGTACCAGGTCCATATATTAACTACCCCAAAGACAAAGATAAAACAAGATGGCTTTGTAGGGCTGTCTTAGCTCTCTAGCCCCTTCTTAAGCCGAAGCCCAGTGTGCATGAACCAGCCAGCAGGTTGTGAGCCCCGGGTTGTGTGGCCCGGTTAGCTGCCCCCAGCTCGGCGCTAGCCAGCTGCCTCCGTCCGAAGTGAATGACTCTGGCCCTGCTGGCAACAGGGCAAGGGGATCCACAGTTCAGTTCACATGCATTGCTACTGTGAGAAAGACAAGAAAAAATACACAGTCTGCCCAAGATGTGCCCTCATCTCTGAAAGATGGGACTCTACTGATTAAAATCAGATTCCTATCCTAGAAGCAGATCTTCCGCTAATTAGGCACATTAGCTTTGTGCAAGGTCGGGTGTAAAATAACTTTCATTTCGCTCATTTCAGAAGACGGGGCTGATGAGGGCAAGAGGATCTGGCCCACAAAGCAAGAGCTATTGTTCAGTTCTTCAGGAAGGCATTCCCAGTGCAAGATGGTGGGATTTGCACAGCTGGACTCACCCCCAAAGATGATTTTAGAGTGTTCTTTTCCTTTTTTTTATCTTTTCAACTTCATTAGAAAATACAAGAGTTGCCTAACCTTACCCCTAACCCCAGACGAACAGACATAACGAATTAGACTTGGCAATGACTGCTTCACCCCTGAAAGGTTGCTTTGCACTAAGCGCTTCTGACACTAATGTTCATGCTTAAGCAAACACATTACTTAGAGAGAAGAATGGCTCTGTCAGCCTGCCTGGGCTGCTCTGCACCATGGGAGCTGCAGCTGCGCTGAGTCTCATTCAAACAAGCTCGGAGACCCAGTCCCAGAGACACACGTGGAGACCCTCAGGTTTGCACACCCTGGCTTACACATCACACACAATCGGCATCAAACAGCTGACTTCAAGCAGTTCCTAAGGACAGAGAGACAACCTGACTGATTATTAATAAGCCTGACATATTTGTGTCTCTGAATTCTCTGCCATTCTTTTTCTTTCTCTTTTCTTTTTTTCTTTACATGAAAATATTCACATTTGTGAAAAAAGGCCCTGTTGGAGAATCAAATGATTTCTAGAGAGAATTCTATTTGGGACCATCTCTTAATCTTTTCCACTGTAGTTGGTTCCTTGGAGCATCTGTGTTCACATTAGCATTTCTGTCTGGGGCTATGAATTATGCTGTCAGAAGGAGTTTCAAACTGGGTTTGTTACCTGGATACCCACAAATATGCTTGGTCTGTTTGTCTAAATCTCAAAAACCTTCCTTGTCCTTAGGAAACCAGGCCATTCTACATATTAGGAAGGGGCCAGTGAATCCAAGCTCCTGTTGGTGTTCTGGGCCGTTAGGGGAACGGTGCCTGGATAAATAACCGTAGAAGGGAGCCCAGTCCATTCTTGACTGGGGTGGCTGTATTCCATTCACAAAGAGGTAGACTTCTCTGCCTGGAGAGGCAGGGTTGAGAATGCCATTAGACATGCCTAAGGACAAGCTTAAGACTAAGTCATGTCTGCCTACAATCACAGCCATCGTTGTTAAAAAGTTCCTCCAAGTGGTGCACGTGACGCCAGAAAACGGTCCAGCTGTTGATGTACAGACGAGAAGCAGGGACCAAAGGAGACAAGGGCAAAGCAGGCACTGGAGGGATGACAGCATTTTATGGCTATAATCCTGGACCATCTGCACTTTGAGGAGGGCTACCAGGAGATTTGCTGAGAGATGATTCCATCCATTCTTCTCTCATCGGGTCAGACTCCAGCATGTGCTTCTGATAATGTCCCACATATGTCATGTTCACTCTCTTCATAGCCCACTTCCCCCCAACACGCAGCCCAACCCCAGGAAGCCGACTGGGAGTTAGGGCGATCACATCAAGCTCAGGACCATGGGAGGCACCACACTCCCAGCACCCTTGTAAAGAAGATGTCTCTGGGGGCTTCCTATCCACAGATGCACTCCCCAGATGGCTGTTGTCAATCTCCATCACCAGTCCCTTGGCGTTAAGCCCCCAGGGATTGGCTCGCACAAGAGGCAGGGGAAGAAAGGCAGCCCATGGTGACGAGGCCAGCTGCTTGAGTGTCATTTCCTTGCTGCTGGTGCTGGACAGATGTTCTACTGCTGTTGTCCCCACTCATTCATTTCCTTTCTCTCTCCCAGAAGCTTGATTTTTATCTAGTTCAAGGTGTCTCCAAGTACGACCCATGGTCCACTGACAGGAAGGTCATCTAGGGTGTGTATTTAAAATGCAGGTTCAGAATCTCTGCGTGCGGGGCCCACACATTTGTCCTTTTAGCAGGTACTTCAGATGATTCTCATGCACTTTAAAACCTGAGAACCACTGGAGTTCTTTGGCCACTGGCCCTATGTATTTCTATTTTGGTTTTTTAAAATTAATTATTTTTAACATCTTTATTGGAGTATAATTGCTTTACAATGGTGTGTTAGTTTCTGCTGTATAACAAAGTGAATCAGCTATACATATACATATATCCCCATATCCCCTCCCTCTTGCGTCTCCCTCTCACCCTCCCTATCCCACCCCTCTAGGTGGACACAAAGCACCGAGCTGATCTCCCTGTGCTATGCGGCTGCTTCCCACCAGCTATCTCTTTTACATTTGGTAGTGTATATATGTCCATGCCACTCTCTCACTTCGTCCCAGCTTACCCTTCCCTCTCCCCATGTCCTCAAGTCCATTCTCTACGTCTGCGTCTTTATTCCCGTCCTGCCCCTAGGTTCTTCAGAACCATTTTTTTTTAGATTCCATATTAATTAATTTTTAATTTATTTTATTGAAGTGTAGTTGACTTACAATGTTGTGTTAATTTCTGCTGAACAGCAAAGTGATTCAGTTATACATATATATACATTCTTTTTCATATTCTTTTCCATTATGGTTTATCATAGGATATTGAATATAATTCCTGGTGCTATACAGGAGGATCTTGTTGTTTATCCATTCTATGTATAATAGTTTGCATCTGCTAACCTCAAACTCCCACTCCATCCTTCCCCCACCCCTCCCCCTTGACAACTACAAGTCTGTTCTCTATGTCTGTGAGTCTGTTTCTGTTTCGTGGATAAGTTCTTGTCATATTTTAGACTCCCTATGTAAGTGATGTCATATGGTATTTGTCTTTCTCTTTCTGATTAACTTCACTTAGTATGATAATCTCTAGGTCTATCCATGTTGCTGCAAATGGCATTATTTCATTTTTTATGGCTGAGTAATATTCCATTATATACATGTCTATTTGGACTCCAGGAGAATAGAATAATCATTCATCAGTTTACACACCACTGTCATCATCTATTTACACTCTGTACTGAAGTGTAATTGACATACAAAAAACTGTTTATGTTTAAAGTATATATTTGATCATTTTTGACATATATATATATACACACACTTGTGAAACTATCACCACAATCAAGATAAACATTTCTCATCCTCATTCCCTTCACCAACATAGGTACTGACCTGAACTTCTATATATACTTCCAATCCACCTCCACATGTTAGACATATATTCTTAAAAATATACTATGTGTTCCCATTTTGTGTGTGCGTGTGTGTGTTCTTACTTCACAAATGTGGTTCTGTGCTATGGAACTCATTCTGCTTCCTACCTATTTTCTTTATCGTTAGGCTTTGGTGACCCATTCTTATTACTCTGTGTAAATATCCTTTACTACCTCTCACTAGCCTGGTGGCCCATCCTGTTTATGTTTATGCTTAACTAAGTCACTGCTTTATTAATAAACACCAGGTTGCCTCCAAGTCCTTGCTAACACACACACAGGTGCATGCGCCATGATGAACACCCTTAATGTGTACCCTTATGACCTGCACATTGAAGTTGTACTGGGCACATATTCAGGGCTGAGACTGCATCTTTGAATCCTTTAGGGACTGACTGCTTTGCAGAATGGCTCCACCAGTTCACACTCCACTAGCAGTGCACCTTGGCTGTACTTGATAGTGTCTAACTTTCCGGGAAGTGACCTCTCATTGAGGTTTTAACTTGCATTTTTCTGATGGCTAGTGATGGTGGGAATCTCTTTCTAAACTTATTGGCCATTCAGAGGTTTCCCCTCCTATGAACTGCCTATTCATCTATTTTGCCAGTTTCTTCTGGTGTTTTCCCTGTCTTTTTCTTACTGTTCTGTAGGATTTCCTAGATATGGATCCTTTGGTTTAGGATGTTAATAACAAGTCCACTATATACCTGTTGACTTTGGGGTGATTTTTGTTGGAATAAATCTTTAATTTTGTTCTGTAGACAAATCTATCCATTTTTCTCTGCTTATGGTTTGTACTTTTAAGGTTTTCTTTAAGTTAGAAGTCTCTACTTAAAAGTCACAGAGATATTCACCCATATTTTTCTTCTATATCTACAGTTTTCCGTTTAACATTGAGACCTATAATACATTTGGGGTTTCTTTTTAGATCGTCTGAGGTAGTGTTGAATGGACTCAACTTTCCCAACATTAAATAATCTGTTGCTTTCCCAGTGATTCGTGATGCCCCCTCTTATCATGCACCAAGTTCCCATCAATAGCTAGGTCTGTTTCTGGGTTCTCTATTCTGTTCCACTGATTAACTTGCCTTTTTTCCTTTTTAAAATCATGCCTTTGTGATATGCCTTAATATCTAGTAAGGCATCTTTTTGCTCATTTTTAAAAATTAGCTGTTTGTGAATGTTTATTATTCTACATACATTTTAAAACTGTTTTTTCAAAGTCCCCCCAGTTGTAGGGAGGACATTTTACTAAAATTACACTGGATTTGTAGTTTAATTTGTGAAGAAGTGATATTCCTAAAATATTAAATCATCCCATATAATTGAAGTATCACTCCATTTTTTCAGGTCTTTGTTTATGCCCATTCTTGGAATTTAAATTTTCTACAAAAAAGGTCTTGTGCAATTTTGTTAGATGATTTCCTAGTCAATTAAGAAATTAAAATTTTCCATTCCCAATTCCTCTGTTATTCTTATTTCTGACTATTTGATTGTACTTTTCCTTCACCTCAATCTTTTAACTTCTTTGGTTTTTATGGCTTCTTGGTTTCTCTCTGCATTCCTGGCTTCAGCCTTCAGTGCTCTGCCTCTTCAATTCTACTTCCTTATCCCATTCCATTCACGTGTAGCTACCTGGTCACCAGGTGTGACAATTTAGAAATTCTTTGTTCAGAGGGATTTAGAGGTATTACCTAAAGCCAAATGTGACATGTAGCCCAGGACGTCAATGAGGCTTATGTTTGAGGTAGACTGTAACTTATATGAGGGTAAAAACAGGATCCCTGATCTGCTTACCCAGCTCTAGGTCATGAAATGGACATGAAATTGGATTTGTTCCACAGTGTCTCAGAAAAAAAAAATTTGGCTCCTACAATACAAAATTCAAATAATAGTCGCCTAAATAATGAAAGTGTTTATGATCTCGTATAACAAGAAATCTGGAGGTAGTTCCAGGCTTGGTACAGAAATTCAATGAGGTCATTCTGGCATTTCTTCAGGCCTTTCCTTCATGGTTGCAAGATAGTTGCCGTGGTTCCAAACATAACAGCCTCACCCTACCACATCTAAGAAGTGAGGGGTTGGGCGTAGAGGAGGCTAAAGAGAGCTCTCTCCTCATACTTTTCTTTCCTTCCATCAGGGACAAAAAATCTTTCCCAGAAGCCCCCAGACATCTCTTTCTAGCTCATTAGCCAGAACAACTTGGCAATCCATGCTGACAAAATGGAATGGGATTGCCATGTTTAGTTTAGATCAATTTATGATTTCATTCCCAGGCTGGGCATTTTCCAACCAAACAAAATTAATATTCTCATAGCAAAGAACACATGGGGAATGGCTGTTGGGTAGAAAACTAACAAAGGTTTGTGGTGTGGATGGGAAAAGATTTGAGGCAAGATCATCCATGTTCTTCCATCTTAGGGCCCTGAAGTTGGAGTTTCTCATTTATGGGTTTAGCAGTTTTGATCAAGTACCTATTATGGTAGGCACTGGAAATACAATGATGAGCAACACTGGACAGGAATTGTAATGTTGCAATGTTGTGTGGGAGGAAATGTGAAATGAATGTTCCCACCAAAATATAAAGTTATCAATTTAGTAAAGTGCTATGAAGGACAGGAACAGGAACTAAGGGCGTAGATAACGAGGGCACCTATTCTGAAGCAGCAATCATTCTTTCACATCCCATTGAGGAGACATAGATGCTAAGAAGGTTAGGGGCCTAGGAGAAGCCTAAGGTTGATGTGAAAGGAGAGGAGTCTTGAGGCAAGTGGCTGGGGCTCTGAAGTTCAATGGTGGGCACCAGCCCATTGAGCCCAAATAGCCAGACAGGACCAAGGGCACATTAATGCTTACCAGCCTGCGAGCAGACTTGCCCAGCTACTCTACAGCAGAGATCAAAGGGATCCAGGGGACACTGGATGGCTTTAAGGACCTTGCCTCTCCTCTGCTGCTACAAGGTCCCTGACCCATAGACCTCTCCCCATGTACCCAGATACCATCTTGGAGGAAAGAAACAAAGGCCGAACATTTATTCCAAAAGAACTGAGATCTCTAAAGAAATATTCCAGGTATTAGGTCAATATAAAATGAATGGATTGGACAAAAATTAAAGATGTTTCTACGCTGCTCAGCAGAAGCTGTTTGTGAGGAAAACTAGAGCACATAATTAGAACATTAAACACATTTTCACTGCAACTGAGTTAGTGTGAGTATATTTGAATTCCTCAAGACAACCTTGTAAGGAAAGTACTATTATTGACTCCATTTTATAGACAAGGAAATTGAGGCTTAACTAAGATAAGTAACTTATCCAAGGGCATGTTGTTAACAAGTGGCTGATCCCAAATTTGAACCCAATGTGACTTCAAACCTTCTTGCTTTTAACCACTTATAAGATACTATTTTATAAGGTGGTGTGTGCAAAAAGAAGTACAGGGCTTCCCTGGTGGCGCAGTGGTTGAGAATCTGCCTGCTGATGCAGGGGACACGGGTTCGAGCCCTGGTCTGGGAAGATCCCACATGCCACAGAGCGACTAGGCCCGTGAGCCACAACTGCTGAGCCTGCGCGTCTGGAGCCTGTGCTCCGCAACAAGAGAGGCTGCGATAATGAGAGGCCCGCGCACCGCGATGAAGAGTGGCCCCTGCTCGCCGCAACTGGAGAAAGCCCTCGCACAGAAACGAAGACCCAACGCAGCCATAAATAAATAAATAAATAAAATTTAAAAAAAAATTTTTTTAAAAATAAAAAAAAATAAAAAAAATAAAAATCAAAAAGAAGTACAGGTAAACTTTCAGGATTATGTGGAGGAGGAAAAGATGACTTCTAGAAATGGAGGACAAAAGAAAACTTATGGAAGTTTCCATCACTGTTGTCCATCTTTCCCTTTTTAAAATCCAATAGTAGTGAGTTTTCAGTGCTTGTTGGCTAACTTCAACATCTGAATCACCTGTCTGTTTCTACTGTCTCTTTTTCCTTGGGTTTTCAGTCATGTGATCCTGTCTTTTGGTAGCCCTAGTACATTTGAACTGAGTGCAGGACATTATGTATAATAAGTCATAGAGACTTCAGACGATCTCTTCTTTCAGAGAGGGTTTACCATCTCCATGCTGTCCAGATGGAATGATAGCTGATCGTATTATTCCAATTAGGGATTTGTTGAGTCAAGGTTGAATTATAGCTCTGGTAAGTCTCCGTCTTCCACTGGTTCATCTCTGACTTCCTGGACTTTCAACAAAAAGCCTATTGTGTTCTGCAAGGCCCCACACCCACTGTGGGTACTAAACTCTGATCTTAGTCTTACAGGACTGCTGAAAAACTTCACTCAGCTTTTCAGGGGCAGGTTTTCCACTTGCATTTTAAAACCCCTTCTCTGAACAGCCCCAGTATTTGGCAAAAGTTCTCAGAGGAAAACAGGCTGTATGCTTGAAGGCTTCCCAAGTCTTTCACCAAAGCTCTGCTGGTTTCTCTCGCTCCTTTGCAGCCCTCTGCCAGACTTCGCACCACATCCTGCCCTGGGATTCTCAGCCTCCTGCAAAAGCCCTGAGTATAAAAATGGTGCAGAAGCAGCTCTTTCCTCTCATTTTTCCCTTTCCAGTGCCTTAGCTTTTCCAGTATTCCTTGCTTCAGCAGCTCTTAGCTTCCTTCAAAGAGATAATTTCTACATTTCATTTATTTGCCTTTTCTAATTCTTCTATTGGGAGTGCTGTTCTGCTGACAGCAATTCTATCCACCCAGAAGCAGAAGTAATTGAGATGGAAAAGGTGGATGGATTTGAATATGGGAAGTGACCTGCTCTAAAGAGCAGCAATGATCTTCCCGTCACCAAATCCACTGTTTTTGTTTTTTCCTTATCCTTAACCTCATTGATCTTTCTGTATTATTTGTCTCCTCCTCAGACTCTGCACTCTTCATCTTTTATTCTTCCATTGCTTCCCCTGTAGTTCCTCTTCTAGCTCCTCCTTCACACTTTTCTTTGTGTAATAAAACGTTTGCAACCCATCACTCTTCTTCACCTACATACTCTTCCCTGTAAGTCAGCATTCTCTGGACTTCAGCAGCCACCTCTGTGTTGATAACCCCTGATTCTATGCTAAGAGCCCTGCCTTGTCTCTGAAACTCCAGTCTTACCTTAATAGCCACTCACCTATAACCACCTGGATGAGAGTAAGGATTTATGGTGGGGGTGGGGAAGAAGGGGAGCAATTTGCAATCTCTTCTTAAAAGGGAAGAAGAGGCACAAATAATCCTAAAAGTAGGGGTAATATCTGTCTGGGAAAGCAGAAACGCTAATGCTAAGAATATGAGAGAAGTTTAGAGGAGAAATTGGCCTGCAGAGATAACTTTATTTTTTGGTATAAAGACAGTTTTTTTTAGAGCAGTTTTAGATTCACAGCAAAGTTGAGAAGAAGGTACAGAGATCTCCCATACACTTCCTGTCGCTGTCTATGCATAGCCTCTTCCATTATCAACATCCCCACCAGAGTGGTACATTGTTATAACTGGTGAACCTATACTGACACATAATAATCACCCAAAGTTTACATTAGAATTCATTCTTGGTGTACATTCTATGGGTCTGGACAAATGTATAATGACATGTATCTGCCATTATAGTATCATACACTGCTCTGGAAGTCCTCTGTGCTTCTCCTATTCATCCCTCCCCACAGCACCCAGCAAACAGTGATATTTTTACTATCTCTATAGTTTTGCTTTTCCAGAATGCTGGGATCATACAATATGTAGCCTTTTCAAATTGGCTTCTTTCACTTAGTAATAACTACTTGAGATTCTTCCATGTCTTTTCACAGCTTGACAGCTCATTTCTTCTTAGCACTGAATAACATTTCATTGTCTAGATGTACCATTGTTTATTTACCCATTCACCTACTAAAGGACATCTTGGTGGCTTCCAAGTTTCAGCAATTATGAATAAAGCTGCTATAAACATCTCTGTGCAGGTGTTTGTGTGGATGTAAGTTTTCAACACCTTTGGGTAAATGCCAATGTGAGAAATTGCTGGATCATATGGTAAAAGTATGTTTAGTTTTGTAAGAAACTACCAAACTGATTGCCAAAGTGGCTGTACCATTTTTGCATTCCCACCAGCAATGTATGAGAGTTCCCGTTGCTCCACATCCTTGCCAGCATTTGGTGTTGTCAGTGTTCTGAATTTTGGCTATTCTAATAGGAGTGAAGTGATATCTCATTATTGTTTTAATTTGCATCTCTTTGATGACATATGATGTGGAGTACCTTTTCATATACTTATTTGCTATCTGTGTATCTTCCTTGGTGAGGAATCTGTTAAGGTCTTTAGACCATTTAAAAAATCAGATAGTTTCTTTATTGTTTGTATACTTTGAATAACAGTCCTTCATTAGATGTGTCTTTTGCAAATATTTTCTCCTCTCTGTGGCTTGTTTTCTCATTCTCTTGACATTATCTTTTGCAGAAGTTTTTAATTTTAGTGAAGGCTAAATTATCAATTATTCCTTTCATGGATTATGGCTTTGTTGTTATACCTAAAAAGTCATTGTCATACTCAAGGTCATCTAGGTTTTCCCCTATGTTATCTTCTAGTTTTACATTTTACATTGAGGTCTATGATACATTTTGAATTAATTTTTGTGAAGGGCATAAGATTTGTGTTTAGAATCTTTTTTTTTTTTGTATGTGGGTGTCCAGTTGTTCCAGCACTATCACTGAAAAGAATATTTTTGCTCCATTGTATTGCCTTTGTCAAAGAGCAGTTGACTAGATTTATGTGGGTCTATTTCTAGGCTGTCTATTCTTTCCTCAGTGCCACACTGTTTTGACTACTATAGCTTTATAGTAAGTCTTGAAGTCAGGTAGTGCCAGTCCTCTAATTTTGTTCTTCTCCTTTAATATTGTGTTGGCTATTCTGAGTCTTTTGCCTTTCCATAGAAACTTTTCCAGTTTGTCAATATCTACAAAATAACTTGCTGGGATTTTTATTGCAATTGTGTTGAATCTAGAGATCAAGTGAGAAGACCTGACATCTTGACAATATTTGAGTCTTCCTATTTGTGAACATGGAATATCTCTCCATTTATTTAGTTCTTTGATTCCATTCATCAGAGTTTTGTAGCTTTCCTCATAAAGTTCTTGCACATATTAGATTTATACCTATATATTTAATTTTGGGAGGTGTTAATGTAAGTGGCATTCTGTTTTAAATATCAAATTCCACTTGTTCATTGCTGGTATAAAGGAAGGCAATTGACTTTTGTATATTAACCTTATATTCTGCAACCTTGCTATATAATCACTTACTAGTTCCAGGAGGTTTTTTTTTTTTATTGTTGTTGTGTTTGTTGATTCTTTCAGATTTTCTACATAGATGTTCATGTCATCTGTGAACAAAGACAATTTTATTTCTTCCTTCCCAGTCTGGATACCTTTTGTTCCCTTTCCTCATCTTACTGCATTAGTTAGGACTTGCAGTACGGTGCTGAAAAGGAGTGGTGAGAGGGGACATCCTTGACTTTTTCCTGATCTTGGTTGGAAAGTTTTTAGTTTTTCATCGTAAGTGTGATGTTAATTGTAGGTTTTTGTAGATATTCTTTATCAAGTTGGGGAAGTTCTCCTCTATTCCTGGTCCACTGGGGACTTTTATCATAACAAAGTGTAATATTTTAAAGCAAAAAGAGAGAGAAAATAAAGGGAAGAAAATTACGAAAATGTGATTTTTCCAGTGATTGTAAGAGACTGATATGGAATCATTATAAGATTTATAAAGATTTTGAGGAGAGTTGTTACAGGGGAAAAGTTTTATGATGAATTATATAACATGTGAATACCTTGAAAATACAGATATTATAAAGATAGTATTTCAAATTAGTAGAAAAAATAAAAATTATTTAATAAATAGTGTTGGAATAACTGGGTAGACATCTGGGAAAAAATGTATCCAAACCTAAAATGTCAGACCAGGATAAATTTCAGATAGATCAAATATTTAAAAGTAAAAAATAAACCATAAATTTGTAAAAAGAAGCCATAAGGTATTTTTTAACAATCTTAGACTGGGAAAGCCTGACAGAAAACACAGAACCCATAAAATAAAAGGGTTTCTAAATGCCAATAGTTTAGTTAAAGGGCAAGCAACAAACTGGGGAACATAAGTGCAAATAAAATCACAGGTGAATCGCTAGTTGCTCTACTGTATAAAAAGCTCTTACAAATCAATAAAAAAAAAAAAAATAAGAAGATCAGTAACATACTAGACAAAAAAGACTAATGGTATAAACAGTTTATAGGACAGAAATACAAATTGCCCTCCAATATATAAAAAGATTCTCAATCTCATTCATAATAAGAGAAATACAAATTAAAGCTATACTGAGACACCAGTGTTCAGTTATCATAGTAACAAAGGTTTAAGTTGGTAACACACTATATATAGCAAAGATGTGAGAAAACAGGCACTTTCAACACTACTGGGAGGGCTTTAAATTGGTACAGTCTCTAAGGGGGGAAATTTAGCAATTTTTGTCAAAATTACAAATGCTCATCTCCTTGTATCTCATATTTCCCCTTCTAGGACACTATTCTTGATATAAATTGTTGACGTGTAAAATAATAGGGACTTCCCTGGTGGCACAGTGGTTGAGAGTCTGCCTCAATGCAGGGGACATGGGTGTGATCCCTGGTCCGGGAGGGTCCCACATGCCTCAGAGCAGCTAGGCCCACGGGCCACAGCTGTAGAGCCTGTGCTCTAGAGCCAGCGAGCCACACACACACACACACACACACACACACACACACACACACACAAAGTAATAATAATATATTAACTGCAGCATTGTGTGTGATGGCAAAATCTGGAAAATAAATATCTTTCTATTTATGCAATAGAGTGTAATGAAATGCAGCTATGACAAGGAATGAGGTAGCTTTTTATGTAAAGAACCAAACATCCCCAGGATGTATTAAGTAAAATTGTCAAGGTGCAAAACAGTATGTGTAGGATGCTACCCTTTGTGTAAAAATTCTCACAGAATAATATATGTGTGTACTTATGTATTTGAATATGTTGAAAACAACTCCAGAAGTGTCTATAAGAAACTAGAACTTAGTTTTCCCTAGACAGGGAGCTGGGTAGCTGAAGACCACGGGTGGGAGGGAGATTTCTCACTATATATCCTTTTGTGCCTCTTGCCTTTTAAATCATATGGCTATATTTTCCTAATAAAAATTAAAGTAGAGAACATCTTTAAAAAACTAAATTTTTTTTTTAACTAAACATATTTTTAAAACTTCATTGATGTCAGATAGAAGGTGGTTTGCTAGAGAACGGATTTTCACCAGATGGGAGGTAGGAGGGGACCTGGATGGCTTTTATAGAACACAGTTCAACAAACTAAGTGGTTACAGAGGGGAGAGAGGTGGGGGAAGGGCAGGATAGCAGAAGGGGATTAAACTGCTAAGTATAAAATAAGTTACAAGGATGTAATGTACAGCACAGGGAATATAGCCAATATTTTATAACAACTTTACATGGAAT
Organism: Balaenoptera musculus; assembly: GCF_009873245.2. Classification (NCBI taxonomy): domain Eukaryota; kingdom Metazoa; phylum Chordata; class Mammalia; order Artiodactyla; family Balaenopteridae; genus Balaenoptera; species Balaenoptera musculus. The sequence goes on along the minus strand of NC_045786.1, from coordinate 136,224,577 downwards.
ATAATCTGTAAAAATATCAAATCACTGTGTTGTACATCTGAAACTAATATTGTAACTCAATTATGCTCCAATAATAAAATAAAAGAAAGAATACAGTTTGAGAGTTTTCTCGCCAGAGAAAAGAAAACACAACATACACACAGTCCTCCTCACATTATCAGTGTTTCCTCCCATGCTTTGGCTACAAAAAGCTTTTCTCCTTTGCTGTGCTCACAGAGCCCCATACATTTCCTGCCTCTCCGCTGCTGGCTTTTGCTGGCGTCTGACCTAAATGACCTTCACAGAGTCAACCATGGTGAAAGTGGCACTCTTGAGAAATGCCTGAAACTTCTGTTTGAAAGCTCAAAGCTGGGTAAGCTGCTCCTATTGGCTGCGCATGTGTGCTTGTGTGCTCACTCTGGTGCGTCTGTGATGTCCTCTTTTTATGCTGAATTTTCTAAGGACTCAGTCAGGTAACGGCAGGGGCTCCTATACATTTAACTCCCTTCTCAAGGTGGTGCTCCAGAAACCTGACATTTCCCTCCAAGTTCCTGGAGATGTAGAAAAGAAAGGCTCATCCTTTTATTGATTCTGCTTTTCCTGTCCTTGATAGACCCTCACTCCATCCATCTTCCTCCAGCATGGTTTTAGGGGAATACGCCTTGGTTCTAGTCTCAGCTTGGCACTGCTAGCTATGTTAACCATAAACAAGTCAATTAATATTTCTAGCACTCACCTGTAAAATTAGGGCTTTGGAACAGACAGTCTATGTCTTTCCATTTTGAAACTCTATGACCCAGGAGGAAAACTCTCTCCTTTCCCATAGCTCCTAAGGACGGAAATAGACCTTGTTCTTTCTATTAAAAGTAGCATCCATTATTCAACCACCTTACGGAGTCTATGGAATAAGAACTTTCCATCTAGATAGTTAAAATGATAGATAGTTCTGAAAGACTTAACATACATGGATTTAGGGCTTAAGAAGACTACGAAAAGCAAGTAACAGAAGACCTCAGGTGTCTGTAAGAATTTAGAGTATGGTAAACAAGATATTTCAAATCAATAGGAAAAATATGGACTCTTTAGTCCGAGTGTTAATGAAACAACTCATTAGCAAGTTAGGAAAAAAATTTAGATCCCTGCCTCATGCTACAAATCAAATCAATTCCAGGTGACTTAAAAATATAAATGTAAAAAACAAAAGAGGACAGAAAAAACACAGGTTAAAAAAATATATATAATCTTGGAATGAGGGATACTCTTCTAACCATGAATCAAAAGTAAGAAACAACAAGAGAATTATAGGTATATTGGTTCCTTAAAACAAAACAAAACCTCTGTATGTCTTAATTACATATTCAAAGTTATGAAAAACTGTAAAAAGAATTCACAACATATATGGCAGGAAACGGTTAATATTTTTGAGTTATGAAGAACTCAGAAATTAAGGAAAAGACAAAAAATGCATTAGGAAAATACAGCTGAAACATGGTCAGGCAAGTTACACAAAAAAGGAGAAATGCAAATAGCCAAAAAACTGTGAAAATTATTTTACCTCACTAGTAATAAATGAAATGCCAATTAAAATAAAAATGAAAATACCTTTTAACCTATAAAACTGGAAAAGTTTGAAAAGAACGATAATAACTAGCGTTGATGAGGGCGTGAGATAACCGGTGCTTTCATACACTTTAAAGGGAATATAAATTGGTTCAAAGTTTTCTGGAGGGCAATTTGGCAAATTGATATAGCATTTTAAAATGTGCATATTGACATTTAAATGCTCACATCTAAGAATATATCCTAAGAAAATAACTGGATAAATGCACAAAAATGCCTGTATAAGAATGTTTTTTAGTGTGTCATTTAGAATAACCAAAGATTGGCAAACCTAAATATTTGTCCATAGGGGAACAGAAAGCTGTGTAATAATGTAAAAAAAATGGACAGAGATGTCCTCAACATATTAAGTGAGACAAAAGATTATGTAACGGAGTATATATATGATCATATATATATATATATATATATATTTTTTTTTTGTATTAAAAATAAAATCTGGAACACCAAATGTTAATAACTGTCATCTCTGGATATTTTGACTAATAGGTAATCTTTATTTTCTTGTTTATACTTATCTGATGACTCAAAAATAATGAGCATTTAAAAAATTTTATCATTAGGAGAAACAATAAAACCCTATCCTTCCTTCCAAAATTCACTTATGATCCTTAGAGATGAAAAGAAAACCATTTAGATGGGTGATGCATGTATTTCCGTGACATGGCTTTTGTTACCATGGCAAAGTGCATGTCCAAGACTAAACAATTGTGTGTCTGTCAAATGTCTCAGCAAGATTTGCTTCCTCTAGCAGATGGAAAGCTGAATTTTCCATGAATATCCTACAAAATTGCCACTTCACCAGGTGGGTTCCAGCAATAATATTTTGAACAAGATACGTCATGGAAATGGTCTTTGATTTCCATTTTCCTTAAGGAAAGACATCTAAGGCAGACACAATATACAGTTGTCCTTTCTGTCTGTCTCATTCACTCTCTTTATCTGCCCCACTCACGGCTCATTCCCTCCCCTTCTTCCTTTACCTTTCTCTCTCTTCTTTTTTCTTTTTCTCTTTTCCTCTTCCCCCTGCCTCTCCCACTTTTTCCTTTTCAGCCACTCTCTCACCAGACATTTCCTAAGAGCTTCCCAGGTGCCAAGCACTGGGCGAGGCGCTGAAAGCAGCTTCAGAATCGTCATGGGGGCATGAGAACCAGTACTCTCTCCAGCTCCTTGTGGGTGATGGCAATTCCAAGGCAAAATGGTGATACCAGGATTTCGCGATTTACTTCACTTCGTGGTGAAATACTGGGATTGATACTGTTATTATAGTTTAAAATATTCAGAGTTCATAAAATTTAAAACATCAGTGAAACAACATGTTCAGTACTTTTCAAAAGCACACATTTATAAGTCTCTTTCAAAACATTAAGGAAATGTGTAAGTTATTAAAGATATAAACATTAATATAGTATTAAGCTATTACAAACTAGTAGAAAAATTAACAATAGAACGTTAAAAATGAGCACTCATAAAGTGAAAATGTAATTAAAGTTGAAAAAAATTATAATTGAAATACCATATAATATAATTTGATTTTTTAAAAAGAGTACCATTTGGAAAAACAAAGTGCTTCAGTGGTGTCATTGTTGAAGTGTCAGTGTGTGTGGGGTCTGTGTGTGCGCGTGCGTGTTGTGTGGGATGTATGCAGTATATGGTGAGTGTGTGTGTGTGTGTGTGTGTACACAAGGTATGCATACATGTGTAAAGTGTGTGTGGGGTCTGTGTGCATGTGTGGTGTATATGGTGAGTGTGTGTGGACAACCATGTGGGGTGTATGTGCATGAGTAAGGTGCGTGGTGTGTATGCGGTGTGTGTGGTGTGTGGGCATCTGGGCTGGGAGATGGTAGAGACTGGCCAAGTTCTGTAGCTCAGCAGTTTGAATATAGATCTTTCTCCACCAGATTGCAGCTGTCTGGGACCAGAAGGCCACGTTCCGTGTTTTGTTTATCCATGCAGGGATAAAATTCCACAAGGCCAATGCTCCTTTGTGAGACCGAAGAACTCCAAGTCACCAGTGGAGCTGCCAGGTCCGGGGAGAACTAGCCACTTACCTTACTAGGAAGAAACCTCACAGAGGCTCTGGGCAGCCCTGAGGAATGTCAGGGAACTAGGGCCGGAAGGTGCCTCAGAGGGTATCCAGTCCAGAGTTTGTCAACCTGAGGATTTCAAACTCTAGTGGGTAGTAACATCAATTTAGGGTATTGCAAAGACCTTTTTCTTGAAAAAGTAGAATAGAAAAACTTACATTGTTCTATTGGGTTGGCCAAAAAGTTTGTTCGGGTCTGTCAATGTTACAGAAAAACCCAAATGAACTTTTTTGGCCAACCCAATAGTAAGGCTAAGTACAGATTCTTGGAACTTTTGTTTCAGTTGTGTTTGTGTGTCTGTGTGTGTGTGTGTGTGTGTGTGCTGGGTTATGATGTAAGATGATTTGTTATCATCAGCTGTAGTCACTTTATGTTTTTAGTTTATAGTGAGAAAACAGAAGGTACCCGAGGAAAGTGATGGGCCTTCTAAGGTCACAGCTACCTAGTGATGGGAGCAGAGTCTTTCTGTTGCATGGTGTGTGCTAGGGAGCCAACAGTGAGTCACTAGACAGAACCAGGTAATGACTTCCCTCTTCCTTTAGTGGAATATACCACTTTTAGTCTTTTTCTGAAATATTATGCCTTCTCATAGTTTTCAAACTTCCTGCAATTTCCAAATGAGAGAATTCAACAGGTTGGTTGATGGTCAAGTTTCACTTCAACTTGGAAAATTCTAGAGTTCTATGCCATTAAGGAGGTCAGAGAGAGTTTGTAGGTGACTTAGCGGTGGTCTGTGGGAAAAACCGTGTCAATCTAGAAGCAGTGAATGTGGGTTCAAGTGTCCCCTCTGTGCCTATGGGATGTGAGTCAAGTCATTGGACATCTTCTCCACTGTTAAAATGCTTTTGTGGGAGTCAAGAGTGATCATTGTGTGAGATGCGTGGGAAAGCACAAGAGTGAGACAAGAGTTGTGAATAGTGAGCTTCCACAGTATCTGGTCTGGTCTTTGCATCCGGTCTTGGAGCCAGTTTGCAGGGTACCCTTCATGTACCTACACAAGGTGACTTAATATGCCTCTCTTATCCTAGTGAGAATTATGTAATTTATTATTACATATTTAAAGGATTTTTCAGGTTATGGAAATGCAATGATAGGATACTCCTGGAAACATTAAAATAAAAACAAAACCTGGAACTTGGTAAAACACTATGTCCTGACTTTGTCAGTCACCGTGTGTGCCCACATAATGACCCTTGTGGCTGGAACTACCCTGCCCAGCTCTCTAGTCTATATGCTGACCACTGTACCTTTCACTCACAGAGTCCAGCCACGCTGGCCTTCTCTTAGGTCTTCATGCTTCCTCATCCCATGCGTCCTCTTTGCCTTAGTACACACTGTTCCCTCAGCCTGGGAAACTCTTCCCTTCATTTTCCTCTAAACACACTTGCTCAGCCTTCCGATCTCAGCTCAACTGTTACCTTTTGGAGGCCAAGTTAGGACCCTCATGGTAAGCTCCCCTGGCACCATGAACCTTGCCTTGGAAGAGTTTTGGTTGTACTTTTACATTCGTTTGTGGAAGTGTTTGATTAATGTTCATTTCCTCAACTTACAAGCTCCATGAGGGCAGGGAGGTTTTCTGTCTTTACCTCCCACTCTGTCCCCAGCACCAAGGAAAAGTGTTTTGTGCATAGTTCAGTGCTCAGAAATGGTGTGCTGAATAAATATTTGTGGGTCTATAGCCCACACTCAGGAAGCATGTATTTCATGCCCATTTCTAACCAAGTGCTATGCTCATGGTTAGGTAATAGGTGCTGAATGAATAAGGCAGCTCTTGAGTAACTTATTTTAATGTCTAAAACATGACCAGAGATGATTCTTCCAGAAAAAGTCAGCCTCAACCTAAACCTGTTCATTGCAGGAAGATTCTATATTCTCAATAGGCATACTTTGCATTTTCCTGAATAACCATTTTAGATGCCATAGTTTCTTCCTGCTGCCTTTGGGCCCCTCAGTAGCTGAGGGGAGAGGGAAGAGAGAGGCCGGCCCTTATTTACGACCTCCTATTCATTTCTCTTTCACTTCATACAGTGGAGATTCAAAACCTGTTGGCATTGGTCTGACAGGTACGTCTCTGTTACCTGGATTCATCGTGCATCGAGGAGGAAGTATTTGGGCGGCTGCCTGTGCAATATTTAACAAACAACATTTGTGTAGCATTTCACGAAGAGCCACTGCCAATGTTACTTAATGTAAATTCTACAATAATGTTAATGAGAAGATAGCATTTTCCAAATTTTATACACAATAAAACCCAAAGATATTAAGTGACTTGTTCAAGGTAACAGCAAGTATTTTGGAGAGCAGAACTCAAACCCAGCTCTTTTAATTCCGGTGTTTTATATTAATATATAACACTGCTTTTGTACCCATGTTTCATAGGCTTGGTAATGCTTCATAATTACCCTTTATATTTTATGGCATTTCTTATTTTTCCGAATATGCTACCTTAATTCACGTGATACTCACAACAACTTCTTGAGGTAGATGCGGCAAGTATTCATCCTATTTTTACAGCAAATAAACAGACCCACGGTAGTTAAATGACACATCCTACTAGTAGAATGGCTTGGGCCAGATTTCATTCTCTGCTCTCTAGGTGACTACCTGTGATAGACAGAATGGCTCCCCAAAGATGTGTAAATCCTAATCCCTCACACCTGTGAGTATGTTACCTTACATAGCAAAACGTAATTTTTCAATTGCAGATGTGATTAACTAAAGCACCTTGAGATAGGGAGATTATCCTGAATGATCTGGCTGGGCCCAATATAATCACAAGGGTCCTTATAAGAGGAGGAGAAACAGAGTCAGAGAATGAGCTGCGATGGTAGAAGTAGGGGTCACAGAGAGAGAGATTTGAAGGTGCTATGCTGTCAGCTTTGAAGATAGAGGAAGGGGCCACAAGCCAAGGAATGCAGGTGGCCTCTAAAAGAAACAGATACATCCAGAAGAAACAGATTCTGCCTCAAAAGGAACACAGCCCTGCTGACATCTTGATTTGTGGTTTCTGACCTCCACCACTGTAATAAAAAGGTGCTGTTTTAAGCTACTAAGTTATGGCTTTTGTACAGCAGCAATAGGAAACTAACACACGCTTCTAAACAATGATTGGCCTTAGCAGGTAAGGAAGAGATCAGGCTATTTCTGGTGTATCCTAAACCCCAGGCCTGAAGGGAAGGGCTGCAGCAGGTAAGACAGGCGTTGGTATGCAGAGAGACGTCAATAAGCTGCACACCTCTGCTGTCTCAGAGGAGATCTTCCAATCGCCTCCAGGACACGGGGAACAAAACCCAGACTCCCTGACCCAGCCTACCTCTCTGACCTCGTCTTGGCCCATCTCACCCTCACTCACCGCACTGCAGAGACATGCACCTTCTTCCTGTTTCTAGAAGCCTTGGCACTTCCTGTTTGATCTGCTCAAAATACTCTCACCCCAGAATTTCACATGGCACCTTCTCATCACCTCCTCGGAGAGGGTGTAACTGACCACCTCTCCAAAATGGTACCCCCTCCCCCAGTCATTCTCTACTCCATCAACTACCTTTACTTTCTTTATAACACCCGTCACTACCTGAGACTATCTTCTTTATTGTTCACTCACGTTGTGTGGGCCTCTCACTAACGTGGACACTCCAGGAGGACTCTCTGGCTCACAGCTCTGTCTCAAGTGCCCAAGTATATTAGCTGTTCAGGAAATGTTTGTCGACTGCTGAATGAATGGGCTAGGGGCAGCCTTACAACATGAGCATCTGGCTTCCCAGGCCTCTCCTCCAGCCCTGCAGGAGGAGCTTCTGCTTAGACATGAGCATTGCGAGCCCTCAGATTCTTTTCTCGCCAGGGTTCCTGGCTGCCTTTAGACACGGGCCTTGTTTCTTATTGAGAAAGAGAAAGCAGCTCCCAAGAGCCAGGACCCAGCCTGGCACTCACAGCGGGGTCATGGTGTTCTCCTACTAAACATAAATGTTTCCACAGGACATCAGACAAGGCCACTCTGTGACCACGAGGGAGCAAAACAAAAATAGGACTACTTCATAATCACGCCTGAACCCAGACAAAAATAAGAACATTGTCTAAACCACAAAAATGACCGAAGATGCCCCTTTCCTGGCTAGTATGAGTGACTGCTATTTCTTTACTATTTATAGCCTGAGGCTTGTCTCATTTCTCCTTGCCTTCTAGGTAAGAATGATTAAGATACCCCATCATAAAATTACCCCTGCTTCTTGATAACACCCATTCCAGAGCAAGTCTCCCTTCTTTGAACCCTCCCCCAAATCACCAAACCCAAGCCTGAATCCTTTTTTCCAATCAATATTTTTTATTGAAGTATAGTTGATTTACAATGTTGTGTTAATTACTGCTATACAGCAAAGTGATTCAGTTATACATATACATACACATTCGTTTTTAAAATATTCTTTTCCATTATGGTTTATCAGAGGATATTGAATATAGTTCCCTGTGCTGTACAGTAGGACCTTGTTGTTTATCCATCCTCTATATAAAAGTTTACATCTACTAATCCCAAACTCCCACTCCATCTTTCCCCCAACCCCTTCCCCCTTGGCAACCAGCAGTCTGTTCTCTATGTCCGTGATTCTGTTTCTGTTTCATAGACGGGTTCATTTGCGTCATATTTTAGATTCCACATATAAGTGATATATGGTATTTGTCTTTCTCTGTCTGACTTACTTCACTTAGTGTGATAATCTCTAGTTGCATCCATGTTGCTCCTGTAAGGTCTTTGTCATATCCTCTTACTGAGAGGCCCCATGGCTCCCCTGGCACGTGCCCTCCCCCACTGCAACGAATCTGTGGACCGAACATTGTTCGACCCCAGTGATCCTGGTGGCCTCTGCCTGGAGGGCACTGACACTGAGGACTGGAAGGCAGGCCCAGCTGTTTTGTCATCTTGGAGCGAGAAGTACTAGTCGGGCCAGCTGGACAGCTAGAACATCCTGAACCAGTCTGCCAGTGAAATAATTACACTGGCTGCAGCGTGGGCGCCTCTTACCCAGCCTGCACAAGAGAGGGGCTGGTGAGGTCCCTGATGGAGCTGCTCCCTTCCCGGTGTAGGGAGTGAATGGGCCCAGCAGGTGCAGCTGTGGCCTGCCTGGCCTTCTTCAGGGATGCCTCTGCCCAAGGCACAGCTGCTCCCTGTTGATCTATCCAAGTCAATCTCCTCAACGGAGGTTCAGAAGTCTCTCACACCTTCACTCTTTTCCCTGCCCGTTCCCCAGGCTTCCACCTTGAGCTCTCCTTCCTGCCTGAATTAATCTCCTTATTGATCTCCTTCACCTCTCTATTGATCAGCCTGCACCTCTGCCACGGGTATGTGCATCTGAGCCGCCAGGGGCTCTGACTTCTGGGCCTCCTTTCCTCTTTTAAAGCCCTGCTTGATGATTAACTCGCTTCTTCCCCAGTCTTCTCGGTTGAGCCCGGCTGGATACCCAAGTTTACAGCAGCTGCTCTCAACATTTACCAAGCGAGCTCAGGTTACAGTAGCTGGGTGGGCTGATTGATGGGTTTGGGATAATCATGTGGACAGTGGATATGTTTGATTTAGGTGGGGTGGTGGGAGTGAGATTCATAGCATTCATCTCCCCATCTAGAGCTTAAACTCGCCCAGGGTAGAGGCCACACCTTCTGGCTTCCTTTTTGGACCATTTTCTCTCTAATACCTGAGTCCAAAACGGTAAGTGCCCAGCACCCCACAGTCTCTCAAGGCTCCAGGAGAAGGCCAGTCAAGGAACCGATTCTCTGTGGGGTTGCAGATGATACCTACTTCTTAGACAGTCTCCCCCATCCCATCCCCAGCCCTGCAGATGCCAGGAAGGGGTCAGAGGGAGCTTTCATCAGGGATCCTAGCAGCTTATCGACCATCCAGACAGGCCTAAGTTGTTTGCTGTGACTCTGAGCTTCATCAGTTTCTACCCACAAAACAATGATCCAGAATATTTTTCTTTCTAGGACCGGACATTTTTCAGCCTGACTACTCCAGAGCCCAGCTGACTCCAGTTGGGGGTGAGTTACTCTCTGATGCCCTTCTCATCAACCACCTCTTATAAACACCTGATGACACTTTACAGTGCAAGGTCAGAGATACATCCAAACACATTTTTTTTTAAAAGAGAGCATTGGGGTAAAGGATACTCTGCTGCTTTAAACAGAGCCAAGTTAATTTAAAGGCAAGACATGGGGAAATGGCCAAAATATGATGTTAAGTGAAAAAAGTAAAGGTTGCAAAATAGTATATACACCAAAAGCTCATATATAAAATATATATTTAGTGTGTTTTTATGCATAGAAGGAGTTATATAAAGTCATATTTGATATTTTTGGAATCAGTAAAAAATAAATTTAAAAAAGGACTTGGGATAGCAACTCTTGCTTTCAGCCCATTTAATTATATTTTTAGTGTTTCCTACAAAAAATATACAATTTTGCTTCACCATTAAAAGAATTCTACTTAATTAAATTAGGCTTATCTATATCTTTAAGCTTTTATTATCTGTCATTTCTAGTTTATCATTTCCCTTCTTTTAACATGTCAAAGCACTTCAGATTTCTCACAAGCTTCATACTGACACTGGCCTGGGAGAAGCAGGGACCATTCTACAACCCCTCAGAAAAACATTTTCTTGGGGAAATGGTTGAGGGGCAGTTATTTGCTGTATTCATTCAACATACATTATTGCGTGCTGCTTAGTACCAGGCTGTGCGCTTGATGCCAGGGCCGAATAGTTGACAAAAGGGATTAAAATTTCAAGGAAACTCTCTAGGCTATTGGGTTGCCCTAGGCGCACAGGCTTGCCCCAACAGTGGATAAGAATGTGGGTTGGAGAGTCAGGCTGCTTGAGTTTAGATCCCAGCACCACCACCTAATAGCCCCAGGGCCACATGCCAGTACGGGACTGGGTCAGATGCTAGTAACAATGACCAAAAACAACACAGGCTTAAATAAGATAAAAGTTTGTTTTGCCTTCCTTTAAACAAACAAGTCTGGATGGAGAGAGTCTGAGGCTGGGACAGCAAGTCATGGTCATCAGGGACTTGGGCTCCTTCTGTCCTCCTGCCCTGCCATCTTTAGCTTGAGGCTTCCTTTCTCAAGATCACAAGTTAGTGTTGGAGCCTTAGCCATCAAATCTGTACTCTAGGCAGGAAGCAGGGGAAAAGAGCAAGAAAAAGCCGATGTAAGCAGCCTTTACCCTTTTTAAGAAGCCTTTTTGGAGGTCTAACCCAATGACCTCTGCTTCCATTTAATGGGCCAGAGCTGCCTGCAAAGGAGTCTGGAAAAAGTAGACTTGGAGCTGGCCATATTGCCTACCCAAGGCAGTCAGGGTTCTCTTCATAAGTACGAAGGGGCTTTAGATCCTGGTAACTAGCTGTCCCTGCCCCAGGGTAATAATATTGCCCACCTGCCCAAGTACGAGGGGGAGTGAATAAGATAATAATTGTAAAGCCGTCAAATGTCACCTCCCTTTGAAACCTTCCTCAGATAAAGTTGGTCATTTTTCACTCAGGGATCCAATAGCACATTCTTCACACCTAAATCCTAACACTGGCTGGTGTTTATTGTAGTTTTACTTTGACTGTCTCCCCCACTGGGCATTAAGGTCAGGGGTGAGGCCTTAGTCACCTCTGTAACTGGAGTGCCAGCACACTGTAGATTCTCATAAATCTTTATGAAATAAATAAAAGAATTTCCCTTCCTTCTTTCCTTGATGTAACTTCCTGAACCAGTTTTACTTTCAAAGCCCAAAACCCTCCAGGCCCTAAGCCATCATCTTTGAAGTCACTTTCAGGCTTTGGTCTCCTCAGGCCTGAGACAGAGTGGAAAGAGCCATAACACTGGCCTCAGATATCTGCTTTGCCCCTTATCTGCTGTGTGACATTAGGAAAATTGCTTAATCTCTCTGAACTTTAGTTTCCATTGAGAAGTAGGGATAACATTAGTGCCTTCATGTGTGAGAGACATGTAGATTAAATAAAAGCACGTACCTGGCATAGACCAGCACCCAGTAGACATAAGCATCTTTGGTCTTTTGATTTTTTTCTCTCCTATCTGACTAGAGCTAAACCAGGCAGTTTAAAAATAGCTAATACTTTATGAGCACTTACTGTCTGCTAGGTGCTACCTTGAGGTAGGTACTATGATATCGCCCCATTCTACAGATGAGGATACTGAGGTTCAGGCAGTCACCCAGCTAGAGGACAGGGGCAGAGGCAGAGCAGTCTGGCCACAGAGCTTATGATTCTATCCATTACACCACACTGCTGTTCTTGTTGCATTTGGCAACATTTAGCCTCAGCATGTCCCCCATCGACTCTTCCAACGTCCAATCATTGACAATTTTTCTGGGTACCCCAGAGTCCACATCAGTCTGGAGGTAGGCCAGGAGGATTCTGGGTTAGATTACCCACAGGAATGATTTTCTCAGCTAAAATTTCCCATAGAACCCTGGTAGCTGCTCATACTCCTCAGAGAGCATAATGAAGAGTTGTTTCGGGCTTCCCTGGTGGCGCAGTGGTTGAGAATCTGCCTGCCAATGCAGGGGACACGGGTTCGTGCCCTGGTCTGGGAAGATCCCACATGCCGCGGAGCAACTGGGCCCGTGAGCCACAACTGCTGAGCCTGCGCGTCTGGAGCCTGTGCTCCGCAACAAGAGAGGCCACGATAGTGAGAGGCCCGCGCACCGCGATGAAGAGTGGCCCCCACTTGCCGCAACTAGAGAAAGCCCTCTCACAGAAACGAAGACCCAACACAGCCATAAATAAATAAAAACCCAAAGTTTAAAAAAAAAAAAGAAAAGTTGTTTCAGAGAACAGCTGTGACCTCAGACCAGTCATCATTATAAGTAACAGGCACCCCTACGTCATGAAAATCCAGCTTGCGAGAAATTGCAAGCTTATAAAAAATATCAGAGTATATGTGTGGGAGGGATTATATGCATTATGTAAAGATCATTCACTTTATATAGTACGGCCCTTCGGGCTTCCTTTATTTAGCAATCTTTCCTATGCACTTACAATGATTTAATTTTTAAAAAATTCCATTTATGTGAAACTTTACAGGGACAGGGCTATTACGCCAAGTGAGATACACCCACAGGATTCCGTGATCTTGATATTACCAGAAAATTGTCGCAAACTTTGCCTTATCTGACCCTTTCCCTTGTATTTTTCTCTTCCAAATTTGCCTCTGAGGAGGTAGGTTTTGAATCCAATTATAAGAAGAACATCCCTGAAAATCATTCACTTATCACAATAGAAAGAAGTTAATTTTGGCTATGTGGGGAGCTCCCATCAACCCCTCCCATCTTTTCCCAGCACTGGAAAATTACAAAGTTTCTTTCCCTGGTGTTTTAAAACTTTCAGAGCCTCTGGGAATCAGCAGTTAAGGATGTGCCCATCAGCCGGTAACAATGAGGCAGGGGCAGAGCACTCATGACACCACAGAACTCAGAGGCCAGTGGAGGAAGAGACAGGTCCAGAGCTGTCCTAGTGCTGCCTCCTGTGAGGATTAACGATGTGCCTTTGTGACCAGACTGCCAGGGATGGGGTGTGAAATCACTGACAAAAAAGCAGAAAGCGAGGAGGAGGAGGGAGAGTGAGTGGGGATGAGCATCTGTAAAACCTTGGAGAGAAAAGTGAAGCGTATACTTTCATTACATTTTCAGAAAGTTAAAACAATTCTTGAATACGAAACAGTTGCCAGGGACTAGCCGCTACTCAAACATCACCAGCCTGGACTGAAAAAGAATGAGGAACCCAAGCGTTTTGTAACTTTTAGGAGTGGCCTTCTAGAGGAAACTGGCTGGAGTCAGCTGCAAGTTTACATTTCAGGAAAACCTGGCCTGATAAAGCCTCTCCTGACTCATGCTTATGGGCTGGAGCTCATGTCCAGTTGCTCAAAAATGTTGACATTTCCTTGTAAAGCAACACGATGTGGAGATGGGCCTCAGGGCAGCTCAGAACCCCTCTGCAAGTTCTTCTCCACAATCCTGCACCTACTTCTTTTAACAGGGTCTGACTGGGGTGAGGCCAGCAGGGGTTGTGCAGGTACAGGGTCAGCCCTGAGAGTGAGGGCCACCTTCAATCTTTCTCCCTGGAGGCCCCATTTGCCTCACTTTCCCCCTGGCCCTGCCTTTCAAACTCCCCACTCAGCAACACCCCAATTCTCAGTCACTTGGTTTGGGATGGGATGTACGTTATTTTTTAAAACCTCGTCAACTGATTCTAATATGCAGCCAGGATGGAAAGACACTGCTTTAAGGGAACAAGGGTTGGTGGCAAATTGAAGGAATCCAAGTGAAAGCCAAGAATCGACCTTGGCTTCATCCTTTCCAAGTATGTTAACTGGAGAAAAAAATTCTTATCAAATTCATTTTGGTTCAGTCTGTGCGCCATATAATAGGTCACAGAGGGTTCTGTATAGGATTGCTAGATAAAATACAAGACACCCAGTTAATCTGAATTTCAGGTAGACAACAAATAATTTTTTAGACATCTGAAATTCAAATTCAACGAGGCATCCTGTATTTTTGTTTGGTAAATCTGGTGGCCCATCAGCTCCGTGCTTTGTGACCACCTAGAGGGGTGGGATAGGGAGGGTGGGAGGGAGACTCAAGGGGGAGGAGATATGGGGATATATGTATATATATAGCTGATTCACTTTGTTATACAGCAGAAACTAACACACCATTGTAAAGCAATTATACTCCAATAAAGATGTTAAAAAATAATAATAAATAAATCTGGTGGCCCTCATTCTGCATGACATGCCAAAGTATTGATTGTATAGGACAGCATTTCCTAGTTTGTATTATAGAACACAAGTTGCAGTGGATATAATGGGTATTATATCAAGAAAAAAATTTCCATAGTCAAATAAATCTGGCAAACACTGGGTTAAACCAAGTTAACCAGGTTTTTTGACTATAAAACTTCTCAGAGCCTTTAACATGTTGGGTTGGCCAAAAAGTTCGTTCGGGGTTTTGTTAGCATAAGGAAAAACCTGAATGAACTTTTTGGTCAACCCAATACAAATGTACACTGACTCCTCAAGCTGGGGACTTGCAGAGTTCCCAAACTTACACAACTTACACAATATAGAACTATTGTTCCAGAAAACTTAATGTGGAAAACACTAAGTGAGAGGTGAGGTGCTACTGAAGGATTTTAGCAGGCAAGTGACAGGCTAGGGATTGAGATAGATAATTCCACTTTTAGAAGTGTCGACTTGAGAGGGAACCCAGACAGAAAGCTATATTGGTTTGCTAGGGCTGCCATAACAAAATAACACAGACTGAGTGGCTTAAACAACAGAAATTAATTTTCTCACAGTTCTGGAGGCTAGAAGTTAGAGATCAAGGTGTCAGCAGGGTTGGTTTCTTCCGAAGCCTCTTTCCTTGGCTTGTAGGTAGCTGTCATCTCCCTCTGTCTTCACGGGGTCTTCTCTCTGTGCATGTCATATTCTCATCTCCTCTTCTTATAAGGACACCAGTCATATTGGATTAGGGATCACTGATATGACCTCATTTTACCTCAGTTGCCCCTTTGAGGGCCCTATCTCCAAATACAGTCACATTCTGCAGTACTGGGTGTTAAGACTTCAATGTATAAATCTGGGGGGAGGACACCATTCAGCCCATAACAGAGGCTTTTACAATAACCAATTGGAAGATGATGAGGTTATAAATTAAGGTAGTGGCAGTGGGAATGCAGAGAAGGGATTGGATCCTAGAAATATCAAAGAGTCAGAACTGAAAGGACAGGGGAATTGATTAGATGTGGTGAATGAGCAAAAATAAAGCATAGTGTCTAGAGCAGGGTAGCACCCAAATATATTTGTTTCCATCTCTTCACTGTTCCCTGAGTTCAGAATAGAATCCATCATGTAACAAAAATCCACACGCATAATGCAGCATTGGATTGAATTCATTTCAGGGATAAAAGTATGAATAACACAGTTGTTAAATATTTCCCGTTTATTTCCAAAAATGTTCACTAGTATTTGGATGATTGACTAATCTCTGCATCATCTGTCTCCACCCTTGGTAAAAACATTGAGCATTATGGGAATGCCTGGCTTACCTGTGCCAGATTCATTTTGCTCCAGTGGGTGGAGTTCTAGTGGTTTCCAAAGAGAACAAAAGCTTGGTGAGGAGCAACAGGTTGGATAGAACTGGCTCCCTTGGTGGGCCGTGGTCCTCAGGCCCTTTAAGACACATTGAAGACCAGCCCACATCCTGCCTTCAACCTAAGAATTAGTCAGAAAAGCCAATAACTTTTGGGAATCAAAATTTGAGTTGAATTTTGAAAGCCTGAAAAAAATCACTGGGTGGTGTAGACAGATGAAAAAGTGGCCAAAGGACATTTTCAGTGGTGGCCTTAAGTTCTATACAACAAGCTAATTCCACAAAAGAGAAACTCTTGGGATTTCTGGAGTCAGGGACTAAGGACCCACAGGTCAATGCCCTCTGAGCACCAGCCATTGGGCTTTCTTCCTGGCCTCATTTGGCCTGGGCACTGAGAACACGAACAATCGGATGGCTATGGTATGAAGGGGGTGTCTTGCTAACACCCTGAAAATCTGCCAGAGCTACCACAAGCTAGGACCCATCTTTGCTGAGGTGTACAGAATTCTTGTTGATACAAGTATTCTTTAAATTAAAAGCAATAAATTCCTTCTGGTTTAACTTAAAAAAAAGAATTAGTTGGGAGAACTTGGATTCTTTTTCTTTCTTCCTTTGTTTCCTGAGGATTGATGCATTTCTTAGCTTTTTGGCCTCTACCAGTTAAATAAGGGTGCTGGCCAAAGTGCAACCACTGCCTATAATCTTTGTCTCTTTTGAGTCTTTAATCTTTCCATAGCTTCCTGCTCTTAGCCTACACTTGAAGTCTACCTCATTCCAAAGATTTCCCTTGTCCAGTCATCTATTACTATTCTGCCTTGTTATAGAGCTGGAGGTTTGCCCTGTACTCCTTATTCAAGTAATCACTACTTGAAAAGCAGGAAGCACTTCCTCTGTGACTCTCCCATAGCTCCCAGCTCAAACCTTGATTATGGCAAATACTCAACTGGTTGTCCTGAATCCGATGCAGAGCCTCTACCACTACCTTCTCTACCCTCAGAAATCACTCGTATGCTCTACTGTTGATGTATTTTCTCCTTATATCTAACCAAAATTAATCCCACAATAATTTAAGTCTTTTCATACTCCATTGGTAGTACATTGTTTGCAAAAATGGCCAAAATCTTTCTCTTCCTTGTATCCATGCTCCTTTGCAATGTGGCTTAACATCTCCTCCCATTAAGAGATGGAATCCGTTTTCCCGCCCTTTAAGTGTGGGCTGACCATGTGACCAGCTTTGGCCAATAAATCACAGCAGAAGTGATGTTGTGCCCTTCCTAAGCCTAGCCCTTAAGAGGTTTGTTAGTTTCTATTCTCTCTCTTAGAACTCTGCTCAGCTACCAGCGAACAAGCTTGAGCAAGCCTGCTAGATAGTGAATGACCACATGGCCAAGTCAACCCTGTCAGCCCTGTTGGCGTTAGCTGACAACCAGTTACTTCCTCAGGTGCAGAGCTCCTTAGCTGACCTGTAGCTGACCACGGATGCATGAAAGAACCAAGCAAAGACTGGAAGAATGTACAGCTGATCCACCCTAAATTGCTGATTTGCAGAATCATGAGTTAAGTAAACAGTTGCTGTTTTAATCCATTAAGTTTTGGGATGGTTGGTCCCATAGAAATAACTAACACACCATCCAAAATGTTCAGATGTTTGAAGAGTGTAAGGAGCTTCCAGTCAATCAATATGGCTTTACAAATTTAGGCTTTGATACAATTTTGGTGCTTTAAACTCATAGTAATAAGAGATGAAACAGAAAATAAAAACTGTAAAGCTGGTTCATGGATAAACATCTCCGCAACCAGAAATCTACATTGCTCTCAGAATGAAAGCAGGGAGAGGTCACTGGGAGCTTTGTGTCTGCAGAGTAAAGGGAATTAAAGAGTTCCACCTGAAGCAGGGAATAAAAGCCAGTTTACTGCTTGAAGCCAGGAGTTGGTGGGGGTAGATAATGCCCTCACTTTTGCCAGCTCATGAAAGGAGGCTTATACATACTTGCTAAGTATTATCACTCAGGCATCTCCCCCCACCCCGCCTCCCCTACTGACTTTGCTAAAACCAATGGTCAGTTCTCAGTCCTTATTTTACTAAGCAGACTTTGGTAGGGGTGATCCCCTTAGACTGGTTTCCCTCCTACTTCACTGGCCACTTTTCTGTTTCCTTTCTAAAGGTTTCCCTCTTCTTCCCAAACTCTTAATATTGGAGGATGTTTAGATTTAGTCCTTGGTCCTGTTCTCTGTCCATATTCACTCCTTTGTGATCTTATCAGGGCTCATGGCTTTAAATGTCATCCAAATTCTGACCCCTTCCAGTTTAACTCTCTAGCTCAGATCTCTCTCCAAACTCCAGGCGCAGATATCTAACAGCCTACTTAATATCTCCATTTGGATGTCTAACAGAAATCTCAAACTCAGATGAACTCCTGATTTTCCCTGCCCCAATATCTGCCCAACCCTCAATCTTCCCCATCTCAGGTGATAGTAACTCCATCCTTTGGTTCCTGAAGCCCCCAAACCTTGATACAACCATTTTCTCATCTCTCTCAACAAATGTACCAGGAAATAATTTTGGATTTACCTTCATCATTTAACTAGAATCTGATCATTTGGGATCATAACTTTTGGCAAAGACTGAGCCTGGGGGAATGAGAGGACTTGGACACAGTCTCATGAATGGAAAAGGAGTAAAGCTACCTGCTGGCTCAGTGCCCAGATCTAATGTGTCCAAATCTCTCCAAAAGACGGGGGCCCCATCTGCCTCCAGGCCCAGGTGAGGCAACTGCAAAACTACTGTTGGAAGGAGGTGGGAAAGAGAAAAAAAGTAAAACTCGCTTTAAATAAAATTTGGAAAGCTTGCAAACCAAAATTCTAAATCCTACCTCAAAAATCTAATGTTAATAGTCAGTCAACAAATTACTTACTCCCAATAAAATTATTTTATAGAATAGTCTGAAAAATATTTTTAAAATAAGCATGTTTTTGAGTATTCAAAGCAATAAAATGGACTGGCTTCTTTTTTTGAAGAGCAAGATGAGAAACACAAGTAGGCAGAAATGAAATAAGATTATGTGAATATGAAAATAAACAATTTGAAATCTTGGAACTAAAAATTATAATAATTTGAATTAAAAATTCAAAGATAGGATAAACACTAGACTGAACACAATTACATAGATAATTAATGGAACTGGAAAACAGCCCTGAGGAATCTACCCCTACATATCCAAAGATAAAGATAAAAAAAATACAAAAAAGGACAAGGAACATAGTTTGAATAGCTCCAACACATGGTAAATAGAAGTTCTGAAGAAGGCAATAAGGGAAGCAATATTTGAAGAGATAGCTAGTAGAGACTTTTCCAAGATTGAAAATAGAGAAGAGTCCTCACATCAAAGGAGTGCTTTAAGATGGACAGCTAAAAAACCCATGCCTACCAGACAGATTGAAGTAAAACTGTACAGCACTAACATTAAAGAGAAGAGCTCAGAAATTTCCAGAGAGGAAATATATATTATCTTATCTAGAAAGAAGTGACAACTGCATTGACAGATTTCTTATCAACAAGAACAGAGTCAAAAACCCCACTAAAAGAAATATTAAAGGATGGTATTCACGAAGAAAAGTTAGCCCAAGTCATGAAATATAAGAAAGCAGGGTAAAATAGAAATTGACTACATTTATCAGTAAGTTCAATTAATTATTGACCATAAGGGCACGCATATTAAGCTTTTTTTGGGGGGGGGTATTTAAAAGGGGTAAAATTCAAGTTCTATACTGCAAAACTAAGACAGAAGGAAAGGAATACCATGCTCAATCTATGAGGGCTTTGCAGTAGTAAAGAGAAGGATAGAAGTTCTGAATAACTTTAGCCTTTGTTAGAAAAGTTTAGGGTTAAATATGTATGTTTAAAAAATTAAAGGGAATCACCAAAATCAACAAATAAATTTGTATTTATTAAAATACTCTAAGTATATGGAGACCTTATTAGTAGAGTAGAAGACAGAAAAGGAGAAATTCACAAAGCTAAAAAAATTATGGTAAGGAGAAAACCCAAAATAACAGGGCAGAAGTTCAAATATATTGCAATAAAATATGTATCTACTAACATGGTTATCACAGTGGATTTTTTAAAAATTCCAGCTATATGCCTCCTATAGGAGACATAATTAAAACAACACTAAAAGAGAAAGTGTGACTATAAAGGAATTAAAAAGGTGTACCATGTAATAATAATAATAAAAAGAAACCTGGTACATCAACATTATATCAGACTAAATAGAATTTAAGACAAAAACACTACATAATCATAGAAGGGACAATCCACCAAAATGTAGCATTCATGAACCTGCAGGTACCTAACAGCATATCTCTGAAAACTACAAAGCCTAAGTGAAAGAATTATAAGCAGAATTCAACAAGTCAACAATCATAGTATAGATTACTGAGATCAAGTAAGATGAAAACTTCGAAAGAATTTTAAAAGTTTAAACAACAAATCTACTAGACATTCAGGAAAATGTCTTTATTCCCAACAGCACATATTTACATAATCTTACCTCCTATGAAAATCACAAAGGACGTCTCAACAAATGTAAAGGGATATGATAGAGGCCATGTTCTCTGACAATAGTGCAATTAAATTTGAAATCAACAATGAAAAGAAGTTTAAAACAATAATAACTATAACATATGTTCAGAAACTAGTAAAGCAATCTTATAAATAACTCACGGGTTAAAGAGGAATTCACAATTGAAATGATAAAATATTTTAGAAGTAAATGACAACAAAAGTACCTCACATCACAATGACAACAAAAGTACCTCATGAGAGCTCGTCCAAAAAAAAAAAAGTGCTGTTTTGGATATTTTGGGAATAACTGGAAAAATGTGAATAAGGTCTATAGATTAGATAATACTACTGTATTAAATTTCTTGATTTTGATAATTATACTGCGTTGTGAATGAACGTCTTTGTTCTTAAGAAATATGCACTAAAATATTTAGGGATTCAGGCATATGAAACATTCTCAAATGCATCAGATGATGATGATGATGATGATGGTGGTGGTGATATCCAGAGAGAAATAACAAAATGTTATCCCACAAATGGTGAATCTGGGTGAAGCACATACAGGAGTTGTTTTTTTTTTTTTTAACACTATTTTTGTAATTGTTTTAAGCTTGAAAATTATTTCAAAATAAAAAGTTAAAAAAAGAAAAAAACCTGTAAGATGCAGTTAACGCTAAAGGAGACTTTATCTTTAAATCTAAATAGCTGTGTCTTTTAAGAGGGATAGTGATTTTCCAGACATGATTTCCCTTCTGAGGGTTCTCTGTTTCACTGATTGGATAAAACAAAAAACCTGTTGTGTGAGAAAACTGCATGTTCTGCACATGAGCAAAGTAGACCATGATGCCTGTTGTATATGAAACAGCATCTCATGGTTGGCGGCACCATTCGTCAGGAATTGCCTTGGGGGTAAACATAGACTAGTGACTAAACAGTGATGTCACACAATTGTTTTAAATAAATGAGCCAGAAAGGCAACTTGTGCCATGTTCCAACTAGGTCATCAGATCTATTTAAGAAGTTTTGACCCTAGGATTTCTCTCAGCCTTTTATAATACTTTGTGTTCCTCTTTCCACATAATTCAAAACAGTGGAACCCAATCTCCTTTTAAATGTTTCCTGAGAAATCTGCCTCTTAACTTCAGAAGAGCGCTGAAGTGTCAACACATTGCTGAGAGATTGTTTCCAGATGCTCAGCATTCTTAGAAAGGTCTTCTGATGGAGGGTGAGAGCAGGAATATGTGAAACACGGTGGGGCTCCCGAGGAGTAAGCGTGAGGGTGGACAGAGGAGGAAGGAGAAGAGGGAAGAGAGGGCCAACGCGTGGTTTTGAGAGGAGCTTTAAGGATGGTTTGGGAAAGTCTCCCAGCCCCTACATGTTCACAAGGTCTCTCTGTCGCCAGATAAAACTTTCTGGTGAACAAGGAGAAAGTTCTAGACTGAGGGCCTTGGGTACTCCCATGGTGGAGAGTACTTGGCAGAGATGAAAGAGGAGAATGCAGGTTCTAGATGCGTGGTGTCACTGTTTTCTCAGTCGATAGATTATGGTGGATCTGATGGGGTAGACCATCTGGATGGTTTGGGCACATTACTCGTTTTGCAGCAGATTCACTTTGGGGGCATTGTTTGGGACACCACTCTCTCTGGCCCATCGGACTCATGGTCTTGGCTCTGCTTTATCTGACAAAGTCATAGCAACCTTTGGGTCAACGGCACTCACAGTATCTCGACAGCCGGAAGGAGACTAGCAAATGCTGCCACCTCTAACAGACAGCACAGTTTAGGTTTTCGACGAATTCTCTATCTTTTCCTTTTATGTCAGAGTCTGTCTGTTTTAATTAAAATTACTTCAGAAGGCAGAACATGGGACCAGTCCCAGAAGTGCACATTTCATTACTGGCGAGTGTCGAGGGTCAGGAACAACTTGCAGATTTCTAAGCTGTGCCTAAGTATCATCGTGTCTTGGAAGATGACCATGCTATGGGGGTTTCAGCCCTGGTTCCTATTTCACCTGACCACACCCCTATAACAGCCGTTCACTACAGAAAACCTTTCCAGACTGTATGGGCTAAGCTGAGAATTCCTAATCTCCCAGACATAAGTGTGAGGACCTTGTCTAACCACTGCTCCCTGACAATTATTATCTTTGAAGAAAAAAAGAAGAAAATTATGACTGGATGAAAATAAATATCTCATAGGAACAATCAGTGAGCTTTCTGGTGGAATTTTTCAGGCCATAGAAAGTTAGTGCTAGAAGATGGCAGTGTTCAACATTTTCCAATTAGCCAAAAGTTTATAAAGATGCTCCAAATGCTAAAAATTAAGAATAATAATAATAGAGCCTGTCTCTACCCCTCCCCCACCAACGGGTTTCACTGAACACCAGTTGAAAACCTCCAGCTTAAGAAAATGAGGTCCAGGGCTTCCCTGGAGGCGCAATAGTTAAGAATCCGCCTGCCAATGCAGGGGACACGGATTTGAGCCCTGGTCCGGGAAGATCCCACATGCCGCGGAGCACCTAAGCCCGTGCGCCACAACTACCGAAACCCGCGCGCCTAGAGCCCGTGCTCCGCAACACGAGAAGCCACCACAGTGAGGAGACCGCGCACCACAACAAAGAGTAGCCCCTGATCGCCACAACTAGAGAAAGCCCGCGCGCAGCAACGAAGACCCAACGCAGCCAAAAATAAATAAATTAATTAATAGAAAGAAAAGAAAATGAGCCTCAGAGAAATTGAAAGCCATACCCCAGGCACGACAGCTAATAGGTGACAGCGCTGGGACCAGAGCCCTTTCACCCACAGAAGCATTTACTCATTGCCTAGAAGTCAGTGCACCATGAAAACTGGATGGCAGCGACCAGTAATTTTCAGTGTGAGAAAGGCGTTGTCAGAGTTAGCACACACACAAAAATATTTTCTTCAAGCCCTCCAAATATGGGCAGGCCGGCTAAAAGTCTTTGAGGCATTTATATTAATATGCAACAGACTATGCCTCCAGGAACTCGTATGACTTCTCCTCCACCCCAGCATGAGGCCCAGGCCATAAAGACAGTAAAGCAAGAAAGCAAACAAAGCAGAGATGCAGGGTATGTGCATTCTTGGGAACCCATGGATGAATCCCACAGCAGTGCCAGCCTTTTCCACTCTGGCCAGGACTTAAATTAGGCATGCCATCACGTAGTTCGGCAAGGAATTTGTTTCTTTGTTTTTGGTTTGTTTTTTTCCAGGGGGAATAGGGAGAAAGGATAAGAAAACACTACTTCACATAATAGCATGGTTCTATTAATATACTAGTTTAAAACTTGTCACGGTTCACCCACATACTACAAATTAAATGTTTCATAATAACTCTATGAGAGCATAAGAGCAGCATTCTCCTTATTCTACAATGAAGGAAAGAGGAGAAAGAGGTCATGTGGTTCGCCCAAGGCCACTCCATCGGTTGGCGACAGATGGGATGATCGGTGACTGAGGGAGGAACACGCCTTTCTAGACTGGGTTCAGACTCTGCCCTTCAGTAAACATGTCACAGACACAAACAGAGGGACTGTTCTAATTTGGAGGAACAGAACAGAGAAGACATTCCAATGGTGCATGAATCAGAAAGAAAAAAAAATAGAAAGATGATAGCAGACATCATAGAATTCCCTCTGACCTGTGTGTTCTTCAGAATTGTTTGTAGATGATTTATATCCAGATGTAGATTTGCATTTGGTGGATAAGGTCTGGCACCGGAGATTTATATATCTTTCAGAACCTCTATTAGCTGGTTGAAACTACCTTTTCCTATGAAGAGTTTTAGATCAATTTAATTCACCCCTGAAGTAAGGCTGAAGAAACTGTGAGGAAATGAAGGGTGGACTTTGAAAGGAAAGATCTGTAGCGGTGCCAAAGCAAGCCCCAGGAGTGAGGGACTAATTTGGCAGCT
Organism: Balaenoptera musculus; assembly: GCF_009873245.2. NCBI lineage: Eukaryota > Metazoa > Chordata > Mammalia > Artiodactyla > Balaenopteridae > Balaenoptera > Balaenoptera musculus. The sequence continues at coordinate 136,200,258 of NC_045786.1, read as the reverse complement.
GTCAGGACAGATCAGCTCATGGAGTGAGAAGTGGGTTGATGGGAGGGAGCTCTGGCTGCAAGGACAAAGCTGGACATGTAGGTCCAATGTTTCAAGCTGCTTCTCTTCTGGGGGGAACCCCCCAAAAACCCCACATGCCTTGTCACCTCTTCTGATGGAGGTAGAATGCTACCTCTGGCCAAAAGAGTCATCTCTAATTTCAGGGGCCTGAAACATCCAGGCTCACAAGTCCTGAAATAACACAGGATTTTCAGAGGCTTGTCTGAGCTCTCCTGGAATTCCTTTAAAATGCAGAAGGATGAGTCACCCTGGGTTCATATCTGCACGGAAGGCTGGGGAAAGGCCCAGACACAACGTGCCAACAGTGCAAAATTTGTAAAGCAAATCTAGTGAATAAGCAACTACTTTTCGGATCCTCAAAACCTGTTGAGGATTAAGATGTCTTTCTGGCAACCCAGGGGGTGTTCATATGTCTGTTTCAACTTTACCAGGAGCTTCAGGAAATGGTAAGGTGGGACAGCCAGCAAGAAAGCTAGCATCATCCACGAAGGATGGGCATGGTTTTCAAATAAGGAATCACTTTCCCCTCAAAGAGAATTTCTGACCACCCTAGAAGGTGATCCTGGGAACTTCAGAATCTAAGACTAAACATGAACATCAAAGAACAAATGTCTGGGGAACACACATTTCTCTTTCTTTCTCTTTCTAAGTGACCCATATTATAAGCCCCCGACAATACTCCCGAGGAGCACATCTGCCTGGGGAGTAGGGAACTGGAAAGCTGTCCTTGGTGTGGCAGCTGACTAGTCCACTGACCTTGGGCTAATCATTTAATTTGGGATTGGGAATTCACAGTCAAAGCCATGATTACTGTGATCCAACAGAAGTGAGCCTGCCTGGGCATGGGAACCCAAGGGTTCTAATGTTAAGGATTCATTCCTTGGGAGTGGAGGCCAAAGGCTCATGGAAATAAAGCAGCCCATATTGGAATGCCTTAGCAGTGAGTTTTAGCAGGACACCCACACCTTTCAACAAGCCCTCTAGGCTTCTCAGTGGGCCTGGGGAGGCATCACACACTTGGGCTTAGAGGTTAAGAAGCAGGACTTGGGCAGTTCATTAGACTCTTCATGGGAGGGTTGGAAGAGATGTGAGTGACGACGTTCTTGCTCACCATTGTCTCACCAGACCAATCTTCTGGAAGCACAAATTTAATGTTCTCATCGCCTGCTTGAAATGGCTTTCCATTGTTCTAAAATAAAAGCCAGCCTCCTCCACACTGTTTACACATCCCCTCCTGTCCCAGTCCCTGTCTACCTCTCCTGATCCCTGCTTTCTTCATTCCCTTTAATCCAGACACAAGGACTTTATTTCAGTTCCTCCAATGCTCAGGCTCTAATCTCAAGCACTCCCTTACCCCTCTTTACTTTTGAACTTCTATTTCTCTTTCGGTGTTCCGCTCAAATGTCACTTCCTCTGAGAAGCCCTCCCTGAATCTTCCCCTCCCCACCCCCATTAGATCAGATAAAAGTGCTTGTATGTTCTTGCAGAGCATCCTATTCTTTCCCTTTAGGGCCTTTGATAGTTGATAGTTATATACACAGTTGTGTATACACAGTTACATACACAGTATATACACAGTTATATACACAGTTGATAATTATATACTTACTTGTTTACTTATTGGATCGATTCCAGTCTCTCCCACTAGATTCTAAGCAGTGTCTATTCACCACTGTATCTCTAATGCCTACATAGTGCCTTGAACATAGCAGACACACAATACAGTGATCTCATTAGGATGAAGGTGATGTGAAGTAGAAGACAGTGACATTCCTATAGAAATCCAGAGCTCTGCTCTGATCCACACCTGCAGACCTTTTTGGTCAATGGCCACCAACACCCCAGCTAGCCAAACAAATACTTTTGGAGGAGTGTTAACACCTGTGAATAAAACAAATCCATTCTTTTCATTAGTTTTGGCTGTTCAGAACACGGGGAATTCGAGAAGACAGGAAATCTCAAACTACCCTGCTCACTTTCCTGGATGGTAGACCTGGTTTGAACACATATTCCACCAGCTGCCCCATCTCTGGGGATGGGGGCAACAGGGCAGAGTGAGGGGATCTGTGTGTAGGGCCTCTGGCCTGACAGTGGGATCCAACACAAGCAGATACTTAAAAATATGCTGCCAGTGGGGGTTATGTCTCTTCAATGCACTGGAGGCAAAACCCCTTGTTTTAAAAACAAAGCATTCATACAGAGCCAAGAATGTCTCTGAGTCAATAGTCCTAACCCTTTCTCAGTCTGCCGATGAGGCCCTGGGTGAGGCTTATCAGATGGATGGGCCAAGGACCTGCCACCGTCTCCGTACACGCAACTGATATTGGTCAAGCACAGACTGGGTATAGTAAGAGCTTGGGAGACAATAGGAGATGAAGAACATGGAAGGCTACTACTGACAGATCAGTTACATAGACAAGAACAGAGCGTAATTCCAAGGTTACACAAAAACAAGGGGTAGACTCTGCTCCTGGGCAGTGAATGTCCTCTACATTAGGGATGAGATCCCTGTGAGCTGAGATCATTCAGGAAGTCTTCCTGGAGAAGGTAAGTTTGAGCTTTCAAGAAAAAAAATTGGATTGGCAGGGAGAACTGAGCTGTGAAAAGCTGGGTCCACAGTTACGAGGCTGCCTGGAGCTAAGAGTCTGTTCGAGTTGTGATTTGAGATGCCTCCAATCAACTGTTTTGGGAAAAATAAATCCCTTTGTAGCATCTATAATAAACTGCCGAACATCGATGTGATGGGGTGAAGTTTTGTTTTTCTTTTCAATTGGATGTTGGCATGTAAAGCAGTTCCTCTCTGATTCTCTCACTAACCCAGGATCCCAAGTAATAATCACTTTGTTCCACCAGCTGAATCAGCCTCCCCACCTCCCCTAAATTTTATAACTTGGACTGTGCACTTTTGCTTACTGTTGGTTATCTCTCCTGTTGTCTGAATCATTCTCCATGGAAACATTTAAGTCCCGAATTTTAAGCAGCTGTGTCCACTTAGCTACTGTTCACCTAAGCAAAAATGTAAGAATAAAAGGCACAGGGCATACCACAGCAGCCATTACTTTCCACAAGGAATCAGAGATTGGAAGTGAAGCTAAAACATCTTCAGCTATAATAGCATCTCTTTTAAGGTAAGCCATTTCCCCAGGGAGAGTTTGCTGCTCTGAGCAAAGGCAGGACAATAAAAGATCAAGGATGTCTTTCTAAGGCTGCAAACAGAGCAGCTGACACCTTGAAGTTGGTTTGCTTTTGACCGCTTTAAAAGCCAGGACAGCAAAGTGTCCACATTACATTTTCTATAAGCTGGCCAAACATCTTTTTTTTTTTTTTTACCGCATAAGCCCCCTAATATTTGTAGAGAACAGACAGAGAGGGATGTCCTGTGAGATCAGGTTTCTGTTTCAGCAGGTGTCACTGAAGCCTGTCTTCCCCTGAGCAATTTTCTGCACTTCTCTTCCATTTTCCCCTGTCGGGCCCACTCTGGAAGTCACCGGTCTGTGTCTTCCTCACTGCCCATGGCTTCTGCACCTTCCTTTTCAAAGGCAAGTGAAAATAGTGCTAGATGGTACAAATGGGCAATTGCAGAGAGTTACCTTCCTCCCATTTCCCCTGAAGTATTTGGTAGTTAGACCTTGGAACTGGTTCCAGCAGCAGTGGGGTTAGAGCTACTGCCAAAGCTAAAGCCAAATTGGATTTTATTTAGGAGGTAGTCGCTTGTCATTTTCATCTCCAGATAGAAGACTTCTCTGTTTTCCCAGAAGATAAAATCATAGAATAGCAGTAACAAGGTGGGTGACTCTGCCAACAGGTGGGTGAGGTCTCTGGTTGAGGGAGGGGGTAGAGGTGGGTACTGGGTCTCCTTGTAAGCATGGCCATCATCTGCAAGCAGAGCTTGGAGGAATTTCATCTACCTCTTGTGGTTTTCCCAGGTGGGAGCAGGGGATGATTGGGATTAATAATGACCACTATCAGCCGACTTTGGGTGGGGTCTCTCAAACTTTAACCCATATGCAGATCACCTCAAAATCTCTTTAAAACGCAGATCTCCTAGTGGGTCTGGGACAGAGCCTGCATTTCTACCAAGCTCCTGGTGACGTCGATGCCAGTGGTGCCATGCACACTTTGAGTGGCAAGAGCTTAGGTTTTTATTTACTGCCTTCCTACCCCCTGCTGGGCTACGTTATTTTATAGAAACTATGCGGTAGGAGTGAAGGCCAATTATAGCCTCCTGAATCATCCATTGGTAGAGCTGCTTCTTGCAGTACATTCAGAAGGGCACTCCCAGGAGTTCCCCGTTGTACAAGAAGCCCATTTGTACCGGATACTTCTGGGCAAGCAAGCCACCGTGCAAAGCTGCTTTGGCTCTTGTTGCTTGCTACCAGGCAGCTGCTGGTTGGTGCTGGAGCGGGAAGTTTTATGTGATAGTGTTGATGGTGCTGATTCTGAAGGGGGTGGGGACTTCTTTGCTGCGGCAGCTTCAGCTCCCTCTAGCTGCACCCCCTCCCCAGGCTCACGGGAAGGATGAGTGGAAGCTGCGAGAGAAGCATCAGGCGAAGTTCTGCAGACCTGGGGGTGTTACTTTTCACTTTCTCTACTTCAGGACATCCCACGCATTTTATAAATATTTATGGGACAGTTTCCCTCTTGAGAGCGCCCAAGTGTGGAGGGTCGGTGAGGAGGACGGCTGAAGAAGGAAAGGAGGAAAAAAGCGGTGCTCGTGGTGCAGGAGGATCGGGAGTTGGGGGAAAACCCTGAGGGCTTGTTTCAGGCCAGTCTCCTCACCGGCAAGAGGAGGAGTTGGACTAGCCTGTTAAACCAGGGGTCTGTGATTTACGCCACTAACTCCCTGCAGTTATAAGCAATGTTTGATCGGTGTGTAAATTTTTCTAGGACGAGAGCTCCTAGATTTCAACACTCTCTCAGGGTTCACAAAACGTTCATCAGCACCTTTTCGATCAGGATCATCTTCTCGTCCCTCCCAGAGTGGATATGTGGAGCGCTGGGCTTCTAGAAGCGGCGAACATCAAGTTCAGGCCACGGGATTAGGAGGGACAAGGCAGCCACTCAGAATCATTTTCAGCAGAGGCGGAAGGGGGTCAGCTATCAACAACAGAGGGAAGGCTGAGCGGCAGCCAATTCAAGTGACTCCACTAAACCGAGCTGGGAGCTGAATCCGGACTCAGAGAACAGATCTGCACTACGGAAAAGCCCCTTCAATCAGCCCGTCGTTTCGGAAGGGCAAGACATTTGTGACCACAGCGCCAGGAGCCCAGCTGGTTATTTCTAGTTCGCTGAATGTCAAAAATCCAGGCCGCTTCTCACAGCAGCCTCCACTTGTCAGACCAAATCAAGGCATCAGAGCGTCAAGCAGGCGAATCAGCTGCCTCCAGCGCCGGCCTAGCGGCGCCCGCACCGCCCGCGCGCTGCACCGACCCTGTCCGCGCGCAGCCCCGCCCCGCGCCCCGCCCACCTGCAGCCCCGCGTCACGCCGGTGCAGCCGCTGGGGTTTTCTCAGCGTGGAGTTTCTTGGCAGTCTGCGTTGGCCAAGTGTGTCCACGGGAGATGGTCTCCCACGGCCTTTGACCTCAGCGTCGGATTGCGCACGCTCCCTTCTCTCTGGTTGTATTTTTAATTTTTTGATCCTCCCACCTGCCCTTGCTTTTCTCCTTCTCAACACAACTCCCATCTCCCAGTTCCTCTCTAGATCCAAATCAATGAGCTGGTTTGTGTCTGCAGAATCCAGTTTTACAGCAACACAAGCAAACGCCAATCCTGAGTGTCTGCTGTCGGTTTCCCTTCCCAATTTCCTTTCATTGAAATATTAGCACAACTGCTGGCTAGGCTTTGGACACAGGAGGCTAACCTCGACCCTCAGGGAGCTGGCAGTCTCCTGGGGGAAGAGATGGTGATGTTTAAAACTGTGATTTGAGAGTGTATATAAGTCCATGCCATGCAAAATAGATAGCTAGTGGGAAGCAGCCGCATAGCACAGGGAGATCAGCTCGGCGCTTTGCGACCACCTAGAGGGGTGGGATAGGGAGGGTGGGAGGGAGACGCAAGAGGGAGGGGATATGGGGATATATGTATATGTATATCTGATTCACTTTGTTATAAAGCAGAAACTAACACACCATTGTAGAGCAATTATACTCCAATACGGAGTTAAAAAAATAAATTAAAAAAACAAACAAAAAACCCAGTACCAATGGTCTCGGGACCAGGAATGAGCATCGCAGGCAGAGAGAACAGGCAGAGTGTACGACTTGAGACTTGTAAGGATGGCTGTATATGTAAAGACGTGGGAGCCAGTACCGTGTGATGAGCGAGGCAGGAACTAGGAAAGGACTCTGAGTCAGAGAAAAGAGTGTAGAATTTATCCTGACCATACAGGCCTTTGGAGGGTTTTTCGGTGGTTTCATTTTGCTTTGGAGGGTTTTAACCAGGGACGTCATCCATCAGATTTGCTTTCTTAAATGGGAGGGGAGGCAGAACTCCTGTAAGTCCCAGAATAGAGGCGGCAGCATCTTTAAAGATTGTAGCATATTCCAGAGCAGGGGCCATGTTCTCCCACATGGGGCTCAAATTACCCATTTTCTTCTGCTTACGCCCACCACTGCCCTGCTGCTTTCTTCCTATCCCTAGCCCCACTCTGACTGGTTTGGCCTCCTGCATCCCACTGGCTCTTGCCTAGCCTTTAGGTAAGATGCTAGGTTGACTCTACTTCCAAGCCACCACCATGTTTTCAGCATTCATTGATTCAATGAATATAAGTGGTCGCTCTGTGCCAGATGCTGTGCTAGTCATTGCGGGCATACAGAAGGGTAGATTCACATCTTTCTTGATCTCAAAGAGCTTAGAATTTGTCCGGTGGTTCCCAAATTTGCTCATGCCTCAGAATCATTAAAATACAGCTGATTGAACATCACCTGGACTGACTAAATTGGAATCTTTGGGGGTAAGTGCCAGGGAGCCATATTCTGGAAACTCTCCCCCAGGTAATACTGCTAAGCAGTCAGAACCACTGATCCTTAGAGGAATGCGGAACTGGAATTTCTCTGGTGGCCGTTCCTCTGCATGGCTGATGGGGAGAACAAACCCAGGGTCTGGCTGTTGGCCACAAGACAGTCAGAAATCATCAGAGGAAGACAGGGAAAGCTCAGTCTAACTGGGCTGTAAGTCTGGGACCTGCTCACATGACTTCAATGAAGCAGGAGGGACAGCGGGGATGGATGAATGGAAAGGTAGAGTAGAATGGATTGGGATGGTGGGCTGGGCTATGCCTGCCTAGAGTGGATGGTGCCTCCTTCTTGACCTAAATTGTATAAATCATCCATTAGAAAGCAGGAGACTAGCTCTCTGGCTTGTTGACTCCTTTTCAGGACCACCTTGATTATCATGGTCAAGAGCTAGGGATGATTGCACCAGGTAGTTTCCAATGGTGTCTGTGATTAATAACTAATAAAAAAGAAACATCAAGTACATTGTACACAAACCCATAAATCTCCACCAATTAAGTCTGAGTACTGGGGCAAGCTGAAGCAAAGGGAGGCTGTTAATTCACTGTTCCCAGAAATATCCCCCATGTGCTTATGGCTGCCCTCTGAGGGATTCCAGGAAGGGGTGATCCTGTCTGATCATGCCTGGAATCTCACACCCTGGGGGATGGATCTTCATGGGGTTTGAGAGGATTAAATTTCCAGTTCTACTTTTCGCCTCTTGGTGAAGACTGTTCTGAGACATCTAATAGTTAAGTATTTATTTGTTGAGAGCTGATTATGGACCAGGCACTGAGAAGCCTCAAACATGAAAATATGTACAACCCACTTGGGAAGATAGGACATAATTGTGTATAAAAGTAAACATAAGGCTTAGATATTTTCAGACCACAGGAGAAGAACTGATTTTGTTGTTATTTGAAGTTCTGTATCCCAACCATTTATCCACACAGCATGTATTTGAGAGCAATGTATTTTGGGTGATATGCAGGCATGTAAGGCATAGTCTTTGCCAACAAGAAGCTCACAGTCCAATAGGGAAGATAGGACATATCAGTATAAACTATAATAGAAAATAGTATAGGCTGGGACAAGTGAGTGATTCCGTGTCAGCTTTAGCATCAGTAGGGCCTGTTTTGAAACTTTTTTTTTTTTAGTACCTCTTTATTGGAGTATAACTGCTTCACAATACTGTATTATTTGTGTTGTACAACAAAGTGAATCAGCCATATGCATACATATATCCCCATATCCCCTCCCTCTTGAGCCTCCCTCCCACCCTCACTATCCCACCCCTCTAGGTCATTGAAGAGCACCGAGCTGATCTCCCTGTGCTATGCTGCTGCTTCCCACTAGCTATTTTACATTTGGTAGTGTATATATGTCCATGCTACTCTCACTTTGCCCCAGCTTCCTCCCCACCCCTGTGTCCTCAAGTCCCTTCTCTATGTCTACGTCTTTATTCCTCTCCTGCCACTAGGTTCATCAGTATCATCTTTTTTTTTTTTAGATTCCATATGTATGTGTTAGCATATGGTATTTGTTTTTCTCTTTCTGACTTACTTCACTCTATATGACAGACTCTAGGTCCATCCACCTCACTACAAATAACTCAATTTCGTTTCTTTTTTATGGCTGAGTAATATTCCATTGTATATATGTGCCACATCTTCTTTATCCATTCACCTGTCGATGGACATTTAGGTGGGTTCCATGTCCTGGCTATTGTAAATAGTGCTGCAATGAACATTGTGGTACACGTCTCTTTTTGAATTACGATTTTCTCGGGGTATATGCTCAGTAGTGGGATTGCTGGGTAATATGGTAGTTCTATTTTTAGTTTTTTAAGGAACCTCCATACTGTTCTCCATAGTGGTTGTATCAATTTACATTCCCACCAACAGTGTAGGAGGGTTCCCTTTTCTCCACACCCTTTCCAGCATTTATTGTTTCTAGCTTTTTTGATAATGGCCATTCTGACTGGCAAGAAGTGATACCTCATTGTAGTTTTGATTTGCATTTCTCTAGTAATTAGTGATGTTGAGCATCTTTTCATGTGCCTCTTGGCCATCAGTATGTCTTCCTCGGTGAAATGTCTATTTAGGTCTTCTGCCCATTTTTTAATTGGGTTGTTCGTGTTTTTGATATTGAGCTCCATGAGCTGTTTTTATATTTTGGAGATTAATCCTTTGTCTGCTGTTTGATTTGCAAATATTTTCTCCCATTCTGAGGGTTGTCTTTCTGTCTTGTTTATGGCTTCCTTTGCTGTGCAAAAGCTTTTAAGCTTAATTAAGTCCCATTTATTTATTTTTGTTTTTATTTCCATTTCTCTAGGAGGTGGGTCAAAAAAGATCTTGCTGTGGTTTATGTCAAAGAGTGTTTTTCCTATGTTTTCCTCTAAAAGTTTTATAGTGTCTGGTCTTACATTTCAGTCTTTAATTCATTTGGGGTTTATTTTTGTGTATGGTGTTAGGTAGTGTTCTAATTTCATTCTTTTACATATAGCTGTCCAGGTTTCCCAGCACCACTTATTGAAGAGGCTGTCTTTTCTCCATTGTATGTTTTTGCCTCCTTTGCCATAAATTAGGTGCCCATATGTGCATGGGTTTATCTCTGGGCATTCAATCCTGTACGATTGATCTATATTTCTGTTTCTGTGCCAGTACCATACCGTCTTGATTACTGTAGTTTTGTAGTATAGTTTGAAGTTGGGGAGCCTGATTCCTCCCACTCTGTTTCTCTTTCTCAAGATTGCTTTGGCTATTCGGGGTCTTTTGTGCTTCCATACAAATTGTAAAATTTTTTTTTCTAATTCTGTGAAGAATGCCATTGGTAGTTTAATAGGGATTGCATTGAATCTGTAGATTGCTTTGAGTAGTATAGTCATTTTCACAATATTGATTCTTCCAATCCAAGAACATGGTATATTTCTCCATCTGTTTATGTCATCTTTGCTTTCTTTCATCAGTGCTTGTTTTATAGTTTTCTGAGTACAAGTCTTTCACCTCCTTAGGCAGGTTTATTCCTAGGTATTTTATTCTTTTTGTTGCAGTGGTAAATGGGAGTGTTTCCTTAATTTCTCTTTCTGATTTTTGTTGTTGGTGTATAGGAATGCCAGAGATTTCTGTGCATTAATTTTGTATCCTGCAACCTTACCAAATTCATTGATTAGTTCTACTAGTTTTCTGGTGGCATTTTTAGAATTTTCCATGTATAGTATCATGTCATTGGCAAACAGTGACAGTTTTACTTCTTTTCCAATTTGTATTCCTTTTATTTCTCTTTCTTCTCTGATTGCTGTGGCTAGGACTTCCAAAACTATGTTGAATAAGAGTGGCGAGAGTGGACATCCTTGTCTTGTTCCTAATCTTAGTGGAAATGCTTTCAGTTTTTCACCATTGAGAATGATGTTGGCTGTGGGTTTGTCGTGTATGGCCTTTATTAGGTTGAGGTAGGTTCCCTCTATGCCGATTTTCTGGAGAGTTTTTATCATAAATGGGTGTTGAATTTTGTCAAAAGCTTTTTCTGCATCTATTGAGATGATCATATGGTTTTTATTCCTTCATTTGTTAATATGGTGTATCACATTGATTGATTTGCATATATTGAAGAATCTTTGCGTCCTGGGATAAATCCCACTTGATCATGGTGTATATTCCTTTTAATATGTTGTTGGATTCTGTTTGCTAGTATTTTGTTCAGGATTTTTGCATCTGTGTTCATCAGTGATATTGGTCTATAATTTTCTTTTTTTGTGGTATCTTTTTCTGGTTTTGGTATCAGGGTGATGGTGGCTTCATAGAATGAATTTGGGAGTGTTCCTCCCTCTGCAATTTTTTGGAAGAGTTTGAGGACTGGTCTTAGCTCTTCTCTAAATGTTTGATAGAATTCGCCTGTGAAGCCATCTGGTCCTGGACTTTTGTTTGTTGGAAGATTTTTAATTACAGTTTCAATTTCATTACTTGTGATAGGTCTGTTTATATTTTCTAATTCTTCCTGGTTCAGTCTTGGAAAATTGTACCTTTCCAAGAATTTGTCCATTTCTTCATGGTTGTCCATTTTATCGGCATAGAGTTGTTTGTAGTAGTCTCTTATAATCCTTTGTATTTCTGCGGTGTCAGTTGTGATGTCTCCTTTTTCATTTCTAATTTTATTGATTTCTGTCCTCTCCCTTCTTTTCTTGATGAGTCTGGCTAAGGGTTTATCAATTTTGTTTATCTTTTCAAAGAACCAGGTTTGCTTTTGTTTTCTTTGTTTCTATTTCATTTATTTCTGCTCTGATCTTTACGATTTCTTTCCTTTGAAACATCTTTTTCCCGCACCCTAGACATCTTTCAGGAAGACAGTTCTGGTGGCTTTGGGATTCATCTTAGAGTCTTATTTGTGTCAATAATGTGAACTTTTCATTAGAGTTTGCACTTAGTTCTCTCAGTTATTTCCCAGAGATACTTGTGATTTAAAATGACAGAAACCAAGAGGTTCAAGCCTAGAAAAGTGGGTGAAAAGTGATTTTCACCTGGAGAAAGTCATGGCATCTCTATGCAGAGCCATGTGCCCTGATCCTTGCTTGAAAGCTGGAGGAGTTGACTCAGAAGAGGCAGGTGGGAGCAGAAGCCGCTTAATGTCTCCCTGGGAGGAGATGAGGAGTCTGGCTCCTGGTTAAAAACCTGTGGGTAATTTGTGTGATTTTTCAGGCCTGACCATCAGCAATTACAAAGGCTTTGCCTGGCAGGCCTGCAGGCAGCTCCTTGTGCTTTGGTGCATAGCCCGAGAGGTGCAGTTAAGGACTCGGGCCCCACTCGCTGGTCATGCCCTTCGCATATTTACATTCCTAGCTCAGAAGCACCTACATTCCTAGGTTTCTATGACTGAGGCCTTGGGCAGAGGTCCTCTTCAGGTGCTGTCTCTCCTGAGGCCCCCTTATGGGGGGAGGAGGAGGAAACTGTGAAGACTCTTCCCTTCCTCTGACTCATTACTTTTCCACTCCTAGCCCTTCCCCTCCCCCCACCCAACTTCAGGATCCATAAAACTGCCTTTTTCTCAGGGGCTCCCTCAACAGAGAGATGACCCCCACGTCTACGCTGGTCCACCCGACCTTGGGCCGGTGTGCAGTTCCACGAGGGAAAATGGAACAGGGGGATGTGTACTTTCTCCAGTTGTAGACTTTCATTTATGCCATCACAGTGAGTGATTAAAAGCTTGTTGCTTTAATTGGCTACATGGACCCCTGACAGCATAGCCCGCTCGCTTTTTCTTAGCTGAGCTCCCAACAGGGGGGACCCCTCCAGCTCCCTCCCTTCTGGGAGCCCACAGTCAAAGCATGGCCCCATTTCTGTTGGAGGCTATGGCCTCTCCTACATGTGTTTCTATTTCATTTCTAGATTGGATTTCTCTGTCTCTCTCACAAACAGTAATTGACCAAGGACAAGACAAAACTCAGGATTGCCATGAGGGCTGGGCAGGGAGTCAGCAGAAAAGAGAAGAATAATGAAGCAGGCGCTGGCCAGACCAGGACTTACAGACGTGAGAACAACCCAACCTCAGAGACTAACTTCTTCCTGTCTACACTTCTGAAGAGGAACCTAAGAGTCCAGGAGGTGAGTGACCTGGCCAGGGCCACCCAATCAGAACCCAGGTTCTGATTATTTCCAGGTTTCCTTCTTGATCTTCTTTCTACTTCCTACTACAGGTTCTGTGCAGGGCTGTGCCCCCGGTTCCCAGGACCACGCTAAGCCCTGTGTGGTCAGAACTCTCCAGGAGACTGCAGCCTAACCGGGGAAGAAGAGACTAGAGCAGGGTTCTCAAATCAGAGAGCTTAGAATCCCCTGGAGGGCTGGTTAAAACACAGATTGCCAGCCCCTCCCCCAGGGTTTCTAATTCAGTAGGCCTGTGGTGGGGTCTGAGAATTTGCATTTCTAACAAGTGTCCGGGTGTAGCTGATGAGAACCACTGGACCAGCCTATATATGACCAAAAAGCAGCAGAGAAAGAAAGAATGGAAGCTGAGTAAAGGAAAGTAGGAAGAAGGAAAGGAGTAGGAGTGGCATGGTTTATTAGGGCAAGAAATGAGCTCCAGGGGATGGTCTTTGGGAGGTTTGTTTTTCTCTTCCTCGCCCATCCTGACTTCAGGCTTATCTAGAAGTCTTCACAGTATCCTTTAAATCCCTCCCCTGACTGCTGAGGGAACCTGGCCCACAGGTGAGCTAATCTAAGCCTCCACTTGGATTATTAGATTCCCTAGAGCTGGAGCTAAAAAGCCCTGAGCTGGCTGCTCTCCCGACATGCCTCACGGCTGCTTCCCTGTTCAGGTAGCTACAGGCTGCACAGCTACCTGCCTCCCCTGAAGCCCGAGGGCTTATGTCCCAAAGGCCATGAGAATGAAGAGTCCTGGAAGGTGGTTGCGGACAACTCAGCCACCGCTCTCTGGCTTCCGTGGTGCACTCACGTGAGCCCTGGAAGATCAAGGCTGCTGACTGTGAGAAAGGTAAGGAGGTGCGCACTTGGCAAGGAAATGGGTGGAGGGATTAAGTAAACCCCACAGCCACATTGACTCAGCTCATCTTTCAAGTTCTTCTGAATCATCAGTGAACATGGACTTGCTTTCTTAATCATTGGATCTGAATGTGGGTCACTGAGGTCTCAACCTGTGTTTGAATGTAATAGCATGGAGAAGAGCCAGATATACACACAGGAAAAAAAAAAATTAGTTCTCATGTAGGTGTGAAAACCCAGGAGCGACCCTCCTCTCCAAATCTGTTCACTGTTTGCCGAGCTCCACTGGGCTGTGGGAAAAATAAGGTACAAATGTTATGTCCAGTGGCCCAAAGCTGTTCCAGGGTTAGCAGTAACCTCAGGAGGAGGCCAGAGATTGGCCAATGCAAAGACAGAGAGCAGGAAGCCTCCACTTGGGGTAGAGGCACGTGAGGGCCCAGGGTGATGACAGTGGGAGCTGTGCCCCCCCCCTTCTTTTCCTAAGCCCTGTCCAGCTGTTTAGTGACCCACAGAGGACCAACCAACAAGCTTCTGGGAGCTTCGCAGACCCTGGCTGGCTCTGTAGTTAAGAAACTGATAACACATTGAGGCCAAAGCACACCATGCCACTCAGAATGCAGAGACTTCTACGTAGTTTCTGTGTTGTGGTGAACTCCAGAAGAGAGAATCAGAAATCTGGAATAGATTTTCTATAGCAAAAGCCTGAGAATGTTTTCAAAAGACTCAGGTAGGGTCTGGGGCTGTGAGGTCCCTCATGTCATCCCTGTTCCTCCGGCTTTAGGGGGGCTGCCATGGAGCCGCCCTTTCAGTCCCTTCTAGAAAAGCCCGTGTGTGCCTGGCGGGCATTTCTCTTCCTGGAGAGGAGATGGGTGAGGCCCTGGATGAACTTCCTGAAACCACAGGAAAAGAAGAGGCTGCTGGTTCACCAACAGCTGCTTCCTGGAATTGCAGTGTCAGGCTGGCAAATGAGCGATATTTTCCAAAGGTGATCCAGAGCTGTTACAACATTCCTGCTCTGTCCCCATCAGACCTTCCTGTAAGTCAGACCAGAAAGCTACCCAAACCACGCATTCATGAGCAGTCAAGGACACGAGATTCCAGACACACTGTTTCCAACATGCCTTAATATCCCTCTTGAGACCTGGTCCAATCATCCCCATGCCTCTGGACTTTCTTAGTGGGGCCATGCCGTTGTCTGGCTGGCCCTGGAGTCATGTGGAAGTCCATGTGTGGTTCCAGGTCATCCAGGAAGTGCAGGACTGGCCTGATTCCCAAAATGGGACTGTCAGCTGAGAAAAGAGCAGGGCCTTGAGCTGGCTTTGCCTAGCCTTTCACAAAGATCCATTCTCTGTCTGGTCCCGCCCAGCTCTCCAGCTTGTCTGAATAGAAAGCGACCGTGTCTCATGCTGCATCAGTCTTGGCCTTTCCTCAGAAATAAGAACTGGTTGGGAAGTGCCCCTGCTTGACCCTGGTGTCTGTTTCTCACATAAAAGAGATACAAAAGAGAATCCAAGTCTCTCTCCTGCTTTTGGAGGGTCCTGGCTTCCACTTGGGATGAAATCCCTATGGGTGCAGCTGGGGAGGTGCAGAGAGGGGCGAGGAGAAATTCTGGGCTTCTCACGTTCTGCCTCTGAGACAGATTGCAGTGGGAAACAAAGAATAAAGCTCCTTGGTTCCAGTTCACTTATCCCTTCCTCGGCAAGTGGAGAGCTAACGAGAGTGGAGGTGTCTGGGGAATAAGACAGATGGAGCTGAGAACTAGGCCCTGCTCTTAGCAGCAGTGACTGAACTCCATACGTCCTCTAGGATGAGCTGGAACATGATTCTTCCTCCTTCCCTCCCCCCTCCCCCCTCCTCTCCCTCCTCCTCGACTGATGCTTATGGAGCCTTTAGATGGGGAAATGCTGACTGAGCTAAAGGTCTCTGCTTTTTTTTTTTTTAATAAATTGATTGATTTTTGGCTGCATTGGGTCTTCATTGCTTCCCACGGGCTTTTCTCTAGTTGTGGCGAGCGGGGGCTACTCTTTGTTGCGGCACGAGGGCTTCTCATTGTGGTGGCTTCTCTTGTTGCGGAGCACGGGCTCTAGCCGTGTGGGCCTCAGTAGTTGTGGCTTGCGGGCTCTAGAGCGCAGGGTCAGTAGTTGTGGCGCGCACAGGCTTAGTTGCTCCGCGGCATGTGGGATCTTCCCAGACCAGGGATCAAACCCGTGTCCCCTGCGTTGGCAGGCGGATTCTCAACCACTGCGCCACCAGGGAAGCCCCTAAAGGCCTCTGCTTTTAAACCTAATTCCTCAGTTATGCTAAAGGTAACTATAATTTGTATGGAGAGGTAAGAGTTTAAGTCGTCCTTTTTTAAAATCCTCTTCACAGTCGTATAAAGTGGGTATTGTTGCTGCTTAATCAATGAAGGGAGCGAGGTTTGGGAGAGTTTAACAACTGGCCCAGGGAGAACGCAGGGTCAAGTTTCTCGTCCATGTCTCCTGACTCAAAGTCCATATTCTTCAAGATCCATAGTATAGACTCAGCAGTTACTGTCGGCAGCCCCTTGGAGTCCAGGAGACAGTGCTGAGCCTCAGAAAGTCAGTCCCTAGAATCACACTTGGGGCCTGTCAAATGATAAAACTAAAACAATCTAGTAACATGTTTGCTGTGCTTTGTTCAAGGGGAAACCATCCATCGATTGAAGGAGGACAGTGCCTCAAGCGCTCCTCTTGAGGGATTTTGGGCAAGAGGGAGTTCTTTAGTGCGTTAGAAGAGGCAACGCTGAAGCAAGGCATGGTTGGCTAGGAGGTCAGGGACTTCCTTATAAGGCTAATGGATCCTACTTTTCTAGGCTCAGGTGAGCTAGCTGCAGCTGAGTTGGGGGATTATGATTGGTGTAGTTCGGTTTCCTTGACAGGTGTTTCCCATAAGTGCCGGCTCACTTAGGTTTAGATTTGTGATGTGGGCTGGCTCCCGGGGGCAGCCTCCATGTGGGGGGTCCTGATACATGAATTAACTTTATTAGGGCCCCAACATTCTGAGAAGATACAGACCAAGCGGAAAATTCTGCTGTGCCTGTGGCTCTGTCTCAATGTTGGTCTGCAAGAAGCACATGTGGTTGTGATATTGTGATTTATAATAAGAAATATATATTTGGTCTTGGACCCTATTCCTGGCACAGAGCTCCTAAGACCCTTGGGATTTCCTATGATGAGCGTGATAAAGATGTCTTGTTATATTAATGAAGCAAATTTGGAAAGCACCTAAGGATGGGGTTGGTTGCCAGTGGAGCCATCATGTGATTAGAGGGCTGGAACTCCAGTCCCACCCCTCCCCCTGCACCCCTCCCTCTGCACTGAGAGGAGAGGTGCTGGAGATTAAGTTCAGTAACCGAAGGCAGTGATGTAATCGACCATGCTTATGTAATAATGCCTCCATAAAAACCCAAAAGGACTGGGTTCAGAGAGCTTCCAGGTTGGTGAACACCCAGAGATTTGGGCAGAGTAGTGTGCTCTGAGAAGCATGGAAGCTCCGTGCCCTTTCTCCACACCTTGCCCTATGTACCTCTTCCAGCTGGCTGTTCCTGAGTCACATTCTTTTCTAATAAACCGGTAATCTAGTAAGTAGATGTTTCTCTGAGTTCTGTAAGCTGCGTTAGCAAATTAAGTGAACCCCAGGAGGAGGTTACGGGAACCTCCTATAATCTATAACTGGTTGGTCAGAAGCACAGGTGATCATCTGAATTGTAGGACTTAACCTGAGGGATCTGCCACTATCTCCAGGTAGGTGTCAGAATTGAGTTGAATTATAAGACACAGCTGGAGTCAGGGACTTGCTGGTTGTGGGGAACTTACCCCTCCCACCCCGCCTCACTGAATTGGTGCTGTAACACAGGACGAACAGAATGAACAGAGCAGCATGTCTTACCCTCTCAGGATAAGTTGCCTAAGCTTTCTTTTCTTTTTTTTCTTTTAAAGAATATTTTTAATTTGAGAAGTATTTGGTAATTTAAAAGGTTATTCTCTATTGATCATTTTCCTATATATTATTGAGATATAATTGACATATGACATTGTATTAGTTTCAGGTGTACAACATAATGATTTGACACACGTGTGTATTGTAAAGTGATCACCACAATAAGTTAAGATCTGTCACCTCACATAGTTACAATTTTTTTCTTATGATGAGAACTTTTATAATTTACTCCTAGCAACTTTTAAATATACTATACACTATGGTTTACTATAGTCACCATGCTGTATATTACATCCTCAGAATTTATTTACCTTATAACTGGAAGTTTGTACCTTTTCACTCTCTTCACCCATTCCACTGCCACTCCCCCATCTGTTCCCTGTATCTGTGAGTTGTTGTTTTTTTTTTTTAAGATTACACATATATTTGAGATCATACAGTATTTGTCTTTCTCTGTCTGACTTATTTCACTTTGTATAACACCCTCTAGGTCCATCCATGTTATTTCATATTGCAGAATTTCCTTCTTTTTATGACTGAATAATATTGCCTCCTCATATGTGTATACCACATCTTCTTTCTCCATTCATCCACCAGTGGACTATTAGGTTAAATTCATGTCTTGGCTATTGTAATAATGCTGCAATGAATTAACATGGAATGTATATATTTTTCAAGATAGTAACTTTGTTTCTTTTGGATAAATACCCAGAAGTGGAATTGCAGGATCACATATGGTAGTTCTGTTTTTAAATTTTTTTAAGGAATCTCCATAATGTTTCCATAGTGGCTGCACCAATTTACATTCCCACCAACAGTGCACAAAGGTTCTCTTTTCTTCACATCCTTGCCAACACTTGTTTCCTCTTGTTTTTATAATAGCCATTCTAATGGGTGTGAGGTGATATCTTACTGTGTTGTTTGTTTTACCACTTATTTTAATTGAAGTATAGTTAATATACAATGTGTTAGTTTCGGCTGTGCAGCAAAGTGATTCACTTACATAATGTATATATAAGTGAATATGTATGCATATTTGAGATTCTTTTCCACTATAGGCTATTATAAGATATTGAGTATAGTTCCCTGTGCTATATAGTAGGTCCTTGTTGTTTACCTATTTTATACATAGTAGTGTGTATATGTTAATCCCAAACACCTAATTTATCTCCTGCCCTGCCCCGGGCTATCCCCTTTGGTAACCATAAGTTTGTTTTCTATGTCTGTGAGTATTTCTGTTTTGTAAAGTTCATTTCTATAACTTTTTTAGATTCCACATATAAGTGATATCATATGATATTTGTCTTTCTCTGCCTTACTTCACTCAATGTGGTAATCTCTAGGCCCATCAATGTTGCTGAATGGCATTATTTCATTCTTTTTTATGGCTGAGTAATATTCCATTGTGTGTATATGTGTGTGTGTGTGTGTGTGTGTGTGTGTGTGTGTGTATATATATATATATATATACCACATCTTCTTTATTCATTTGTCAATGGACATTTAGGTTGCTTCTACGTCTTGGCTGTTGTAAATAGTACTGCTATGAACATAGGAGTGCATATAGCTTTTTGAATTATAGTTTTGTCCGGATATATATACCCAGGAGTGGGATTGCTGGATGTTTTAAGGAACCTCCATACACTTCTCCATAGTGGCTGCACCAATTTACATTCCTACCAATAGTGTAGGAGTGTTCCCTTTTCTCTACACCCTCTCCAGCATTTGTTATTTGTAGACTTTTTAATGATGGCCGTTCTGAGTAGTGTGAGGTGATACCTCATTGTAGTTTTGATTTGCATTTCTCAAATAATTAGCCATATTGAGCATCTTTTCATGTGTCTATTGGCCATCTATATGTCTTCTTTGGAGAAATGACTATTTAGGTCTTCTGCCCATTTTTTGATTGGGTTGTTTGGGTTTTTTTGATATTAAACAGTATGAGCTGTATATTTTGGAAATTAATCCCTTGTCAGTAGCATCATTTGCAAATATTTTCTGCCAGTCTGTAGGTTGTCTTTTTATTTGGTTTATGGTTTCCTTTGCTGTGCAAAAGCTTCTAAGTTTAATTTAATTTTTGTTTTTATTTCCATTACTCTAGGAGACAGATCCAAAAAGATATTGCTGCGATTCATGTCAAAAGAATGTTCTGCCTATGTTTTGCTCTAGGAGTTTTATAGTATCCAGTCTTATATTTAGGTCTTTAGTACATTTTGGGTTTATATTTGTACATGGTATTAGAGAATGTTCTAATTTCATTCTTTTACATGTAGCTGCACCACTTATTGAAGAGACTGTGTTTTCTCCACATCCTTGCCAACAAACATTCTCTTGTCTTTTTGATAATAGTCATTGTAAGGGGTGTGAGGTGTATCTCACTGTGGTTTTTTTTAATTTTATTTATTTATTTATTCATTTATTTATTTATTGGCTGTGTTGGGTCTTCGTTTCTGTGGGAGGGCTTCCTCTAGCAGCGGCAAGCGGGGGCCACTCCTCATCGCGGTGCGCGGACCTCTCACCATCGCGGCCTCTCCTGTTGCGGAGCACAGGTTCCAGACGCGCAGGCTCAGTAGCTGTGGCTCACGGGCCTAGTTGCTCCGCGGCATGTGGGATCTTCCCAGACCAGGGCTCGAACCCGTGTCCCCTGCATTGGCAGGCAGACTCTCAACCACTGCGCCACCAGGGAAGCCCCTCTCACTGTGGTTTTGATTTGCATTTCCCTGATTAAGGATATTGAGCAACTTTTTAATATACTTGTTGGCCATTTGTATGTATTCTTTGGGAAAAAGTCTATTCAGATCCTCTGCCCATTTTTCAGTCAGACTTTTTTTGTGTGCTATGGAGTTGTATGAGTTTTTATATTTTGGATATTAACTTCTTATCAGATATATGATTTGCAAATATGTTCTCCCATTCTGTAGGTTGCCTTTTCATTTTGTTGATGATTTCCTTTGCTATACAGAACTTTTAGTTTGATGTAGTCCTGCTTGTTTGTTTTCACTTGTATTGCCTTTGTTTTTGGTTGTCAAATAAAAACAAATTATTGCCAATACTTATGCAAAGGAGCTTGCCCCCTTTGTCTCCTTCTAGGAGTTCTGTGGTTTCAGGTTTTATGTTCAAGTCTTTAATCCATTTTGAATTGATTTTTGTGTATGGTGAAGATAGGGATCCAGTTTCATTCTTTTGCATGTGGCTGTCCAGGTTCCCAACACCATTTATTGAAGAGACTGACCTTTTTCTATTGTATGTTCTTGACTCCTTTATAGTAAATTAACTGACCATATGTGCACTCTCTGTTATGGTCCATTGAGCTATGTGTCTGTTTTTGTGCCAGTACTACACTTTAAAAATATATATATATTTATTGCAGTATAATTGCTTTACAATGCTGCGTTAGTTTATGCTGTACAACAAACAAAGTGAATCAGCTATATGTATACATATATCTCCATATGCCCTCCCTCTTGAGCCTCCCTCCCACCCTCCCTATCCCACCCCTCTAGGTCATCACAAAGTATCAAGCTGATCTCCCTGTGTTATTCAGCAGTTTCCCACTAGCCATCCATTTTTACATTTGGTAGTGTATATATGTCAATGCTACTCTCTCATTTCGTCCCAGCTTTCCCATCCCCCACCCCATGTCCTCAAGTCCGTTCTGTACGTCTGTGTCTTTATTCCTGCCCTGCCACTAGGTTCATCAGTACCGTTTTAAAAAATTCCATATATGTGAGTTAGCATACAATATTTGTTTCTCTGACTTACTTCACTCTGTATGACAGACTCTAGGTCCATCCACCTCATTACAAATAACTCAATTTCGTTCCTTTTTATGGCTGAGTAACAATTCCATTGTATATATGTGCCACATCTTCTTTATCCATTCATCTGTCAATGGACATTTAGGTTGTTTTCATGTCCTGGCTATTGTAAATAGTGCTGCAGTGAACATTGTGGTACATGTATGTTTTTGAATTATGGTTTTCTCAGGGTATATGCCCAGTAGTGGGATTGCTGGGTCATATGGTAGTTCTGTTTTTAGTTGTTTAAGGAACCTCCATACTGTTCTCCACAGTGGCTGTATCAATTTACATTCCCACCAACAGTGCAAGAGGGTTCCCTTTTCTCCACAACCTCTCCAACATTTATTGTTTGTAGATTTTTTGATGATGAACATTCTGACTAGTGTGAGGTGATACCTCATTGTAGTTTTGATTTGCATTTCTCTAATGATTAGTGATGTTGAGCATCTTTTCATGTGTTTGTTGGCAATCTGTATGTCTTCTTCGGAGAAATGTCTATTTAGGTCTTCTGCCCATTTTTGGATTGGGTTGTTTGTTTTTATAACATTGAGCTGTATGAGCTGCTTGTATTTTTTGGAGATTAATCCTGTGTCAGCTGCTTCGTTTGCAAATATTTTCTCCCATTCTGAGGGTTGTCTTTTCGTCTTGTTTATGGTTTCCTTTGCTGAGCAAAAACTTTTAAGTTTCGTTATGTTCCATTTGTTTATTTTTTATTTTATTTCCATTACTCTAGGAGGTGGGTCAAAAAAGTTCTTGCTGTGATTTATGTCATAGAGTGTTCTGCCTATGTTTTCCTCTAAGAGTGTTATAATGTCTGGCCTTACATTTAGGTCTTTGATCCATTTTGAGTTTATTTTTGTGTATGGTGTTAGGAAGTGTTCTAATTTCATTCTTTTACACGTAGCTGTCCAGTTTTCCCAGCATCACTTATTGAAGAGGCTGTCTTTTCTCCATTGTATATTCTTGCCTCCTTTGTCAAAGATAAGGTGACCATAGGTGCATGGGTTTATCTCTGGACTTTCTATCCTATTCCACTGATCTATGTTTCTGTTTTTCTGCCAGTACCAGACTATCTTCACCACTGTAGCTTTGTAGTATAGTCTGAAGTCAGGGAGCCTGATTCCTCCAGCTCCATTTTTCTTTCTCAAGATTGCTTTAGCTATTCAGGGTCTTTTGTGTTTCCATACAAATTGTAAAAATTTTTGTTCTAGTTCTGTGAAAAATGCCATTGGTAATTTGATAGAGATTGCATTGAATCTGTGGATTGCTTTGGGTAGTATAGTCATTTTCACAATATTGATTCTTCCAATCCAAGAACATCTTATATCTTTCCATCTGTTTGTGTCATCTTTGATTTCTTTCATCAGTGTCTTATAGTTTGTGGAGCACAGGTCTTTTGGTTCCTTAGGTAGATTTATTCCTAGGTATTTTATTCTTTTTGTTGCAGTGGTAAATGGGAGTGTTTCCTTAATTTCTCTTTCAGATTTTTCATCATTAGTGTATAGGAATGCAAGAGATTTCTGTGCATTAATTTTGTATCCTGCTACTTTACCAAATTCATTGATTAGCTCTAGTAGTATTCTGGTGGCATCTTTAGGATTTTCTATGTATAGTATCATGTCATCTGCAAACAGTGACAGTTTTACTTCTTCTTTTCCAATTTGGATTCCTTTTATTTCTTTTTCTTCTCTGATTGCTGTGGCTAAAACTATGTTGAATAATAGTGGTAAGAGTGGGCACCCTTGTCTTGTTCCTGATCTTAGAGGAAATGGTTTCAGTTTTTCACCATTGAGAACAATGTTGGCTGTGGGTTTGTCATATATGGCTTTTATTATGTTGAGGTAGGTTCCCTCTATGCCCAGTTTCTGGAGAGTTTTTATCATAAATGGGTGTTGAATTTTGTCAAAAGTTCTTTCTGCATCTATTGACATGATCATATAGTTTTATCCTTCAGTTTGTTAATATGGTGTATCACATTGATTGATTTGCGTATATTGAAGAATCCTTGCATTCCTGGGATAAACCTCAGTTGATCATGTGTATGATCCTTCTAATGTGCTGTTGGATTCTGTTTGCTAGTATTTTGTTGAGGATTTTTGCATCTACATTCATCAGTGATATTGGCCTGTTATTTTCTTTTTTTGTGACACCTTTGTCTGGTTTTGGTATCAGGGTGATGGTGGCCTCATAGAATGAGTTTGGGAGTGTTCCTCCCTCTATAATTTGGAAGAGTTTGAGAAGGATAGGTGTTAGCTCTTGTTTAAATGTTTAATAGAATTCGCCTGTGAAGCCTTCTGGCCCTGGGCTTTTGTTTGTTGAAGGATTTTAAATCACGGTTTCAATTTCAGTGCATGTGATTGGTCTGTTTATATTTTCTATTTATTCCTGTTTCAGTCTAGGAAGATTGTGCTTTTCTAAGAATTTGTCCATTTCTTTCAGGTTGTCCATTTTATTGGCATATAGTTGCTTGTAGTAATCTCTCATGATTCTTTGTATTTCTGCAGTGTCAGTTTTTACTTCTCCTTTTTCATTTCTAATTCTATTGATTTGAGTCTTCTCTCTTTTTTTCTTGATGAGTCTGGCTAGTGGTTGATCAATTTTGTTCATCTTCTCAAAGAACCAGATTTTAGTTTTATTGATCTTCGCTATTGTTTCGTTCATTTCTTTTTCATTTATTTCTGATCTGATCTTTATGATTTCTTTCCTTCTGCTAACTTTGGGTTTTTTTTGTTCTTCTTTCTCTAATTGCTTTAGGTGTAAGGTTAGGTTGTTTATTGGAGATTTTTCTTGTTTCTTGAGGTAGGATTGTATTGCTGTAAACTTCCCTCTTAGAACTGCTTTTGCTGCATCCCATAGGTTTTGGGTCATCGTGTTTTCATTGTTATTTGTTTCTAGGTATTTTTTGATTTCCTCTTTGATTTCTTCAGTGATCTCTTGGTTGTTTAGTAACGTATTCTTTAGCCTCCATGTGTTTGTATTTTTACAGTTTTTCCCCTGTAACTGATATCTAGTCTCATGGCATTGTGGTTGGAAAAGATGCTTGATACCGTTTCAATTTTCTTAAATTTACCGAAGTTTGATTTGTGACCTAAGATATGATCTGTCCTGTAGAATGTTCCATGGGCACTTGAGAAGAAAGTGTATTCTGTTGTTTTTGGATGGAATGTCCTATAAATATCAATTAAGTCCACCTTGTTTAATGTGTCATTTAAAGCTTGTGTTTCCTTATTTAGTTTCATTTTGGTTGATCTGTCCATTGGTGAAAGTGGGGTGTTAAAGTCCCCTACTATGATTGTGTTACTGTTGATTTCCTCTTTTATGGCTGTTAGCATTTGCCTTATATATTGAGGTGCTCCTATGTTGGGTGCATAAATATTTACAATTGTTATATCTTCTTCTTGGATTGATCCCTTGATCATTGTGTAGTGTCCTTCTTTGTCTCTTGTAATAGTCTTTATTTTAAAGTCTATTTTGTCTGATATGAGAATTGCTACTCCAGCTTTCTTTTGCTTTCCATGTGCATGGAATATCTTTTTCCATCCCCTCACTTTCACTCTGTATGTGTCCCTAGGTCTGAAGTGGGTCTCTTGTAGACAGCATATATATGGGTCTTGTTTTTGTATCCATTCAGCCAGTCTATGTCTTTTGGTTGGAACATTTAATCCATTTATATTTAAGGTAATTATTGATATGTATGTTCCTATCACCATTTTCTTAATTGTTTTGGGTTTGTTTTTGTAGATCTTTTCCTTCTCTTGTGTTTTCTGCCTAGAGAAGTTCCTTTGGCATTTGTTGTCAAGCTGGTTTGGTGGTGCTGAATTCTCTTAACTTTTGTTTGTCTGTAAAGGTTTTAATTTCTCCATCGAATCTGAATGAGATCCTTGCTGGGTAGAGTAATCTTGGTTGTAGGTTTTTCCCTTTCCTCACTTTAAATATGTCCTGCCATTCTCTTCTGGCTCGCAGAGTTTCTGCTGAAAGATCAACTCTTGTCCTTATGGGGGTTCCCGTGTATGTTATTTGGTGCTTTTTCTTTGATGCTTTTAGTATTTTTTCTTTCTTTTTAATTTTTGATAGTTTGATTAATATGTGTCTTGGCATGTTTCTCCTTGGATCTATCCTGTATGGGACTCTCTGCGCTTCCTGGACTTGACTGTTTCCCTTCCCATGTTAGGGAAGTTTTCAAGTATAATCTCTTCAAATATTTTCTCAGACCCTTTCTTTTCCTCTTCTTCTTCTGGGACCCCTATAATTTGAATGTTGGTGCGTTTAATGTTGTTCCAGAGGTCTCTGAGACTGTCCTCAATTCTTTTCATTCTTTTTTCTTTATTCTTCTCTGTGGTAGTTATTTCCACTATTTTATCTTCCAGGTCACTTATGCGTTCTTCTGCGTCAGTTACTCTGCTATTGATTCCTTCTAGAGAATTTTTAGTTTCACTTATTGTGTTGTTCATCATCGTTTGTTTGCTCTTTAGTTCTTTTAGGTCCTTGTTAAACTTTTCTTGTATTTTCTCCATTCTATTTCCAAGATTTTGGATCATCTTTACTCTGAATTCTTTTTCAGGTAGACTGCCTATTTCCTCTTCATTTGTTTGGTCTGGTGGGTTTTTACCTTGCTCCTTCATCTGCTCTGTATTTCTCTGTCTTCTCATTTTGCTTAACTTACTGTGTTTGGGGTCTCCATTTCACAGGCTGCAAGTTCGTAGTTCCTGTTGTTTTTGGTGTCTGCCCCCAGTGGGTAAGGTTGGTTCAGTGCCTTGTGTAGGCTTCCTGGTGGCAGGGACTGGTGCCTGTATTCTGGTGGGTGGGGCTGGATCTTGTCTTTCTGATGGGCAGGGCCACATCCGGCCATGTGTTTTGGGGTGTCTGTGAACTTAGTATGATTTTAGGCAGCCTCTCTGCTAATGGGTGGGGTTGTGTTCCTGTCTTGCTAGTTGTTTGGCATGGGGCGTCCAGCACTGGAGCTTGCTGGCCGTTGGGTGGAGCTGGGTCTTAGTGTTTAGATGGAGATCTCTTGGAGAGCTCTCGCCAATTGATATTACATGGTGCTGGGAGGTCTCTGGTGGTCCAATGTCCTGAACTTGGCTCTCTCACCTCAGAGGCTCAGGCCTGACATCAGGCCGGAGCACCAAGACCCTCTCAGCCACACGGCTCAGAAGAAGAGGGAGGAAAAAAGGAAGAAAAAAAAAATAATAAGAAAAAAATAATAAAATAAAAATATTAAAATAAAAAATTTTTTTAATTGTTAAAATTTAAAAATTTTCTTTAAATTATTAAAATAAAAAAAAATTTTAAAAAGAAGAGAGCAACCAAACCAATAAACAAATCCACCAATGATAACACACGCTAAAAACTATTATAAGATAAACATAAAAATCAGAAACAAGTCAGTCACAGAAAGTAAACCCCAAGGCTATAGTTATTCCCAAAATTGAGGCAGTGGGCTGCCTCAGTTTTGGGTTGATTCGTTGTCTATTCAGGTATTCCACAGATGCAGGGTACCTCAAGTTGATTGTGGGGATTTAATCCACTGTTCCTGAGGCTGCCTGGAGAAATTTCCCTTTCTCTTCTTTGTTCACACAGCTCCTGGGGTTCAGCTTTGGCTTCGGCCCACCTCTGTGTGTAGGTTGCCCTCAGGCTTTTGTTCCAGCCCAGACAGGATGAGGTTAAAGCAGTGGCTGATTATGGGGCTCTGGCTCACTCATACCGGGGGGAGGGAGGGGTAAGGTAGTTATAATTGGAATGAAGGTCAAGCCTGCAGGGGCAGAGGCCGGCATGACGTTGCAACAGCCTGAGGCATGCCATGTGTTACCCCGGAGAAGTTGTCCCTGAATCACGGGACCCTGGCAGTGGCGGGCTGCACAGCTCCTGGGTCAGGGGGGCAGTGTGGATCGTGACCTGTGCTTGCACACAGGATTCTTGGTGGCTGCAGCAGCAGCATTAGTGTTTCATGCCCATCTCTGGGGTCTGTAGCCATGGCTTGCGCCTGTCTCTGGAGCTCGTTTAGGCAGTGCTCTGCCTTCTGTGAGCAGACAGGGAAGCAATCCCCTCTCTTCGTGCACCCCAAAACAATGGTCTCTTGACTCTTAGGCAGTTCCAGGCTTTTTCCCGGACTCCCTCCTGGCTAGCTGTGGTGCAATAGCCCCCTTCGGGCTGTGTTCATGGAGCCAACCCCAGTCCTCTCCCTGGGATCTGACCTCCGAAGCCCAAGCATCAGATCCCAGCCCTCACCCACCACGGCGGCTGAGCAGACTAGGCTCTTGGCTGGTGAGTGCTGGTCAACACCAATCCTCTGTGCGGGAATCTCTCTGCTTTGCCCTCTGCACCCCTGTTGCTGTGCTCTCCTCCATGGCTCCGAAGCTTCCTGCCCGCCCTCTCCCGTCTCTGCCAGTGAAGGGGCTTCCTAGTGTGTGGAAACTTTTCCTCCTTCACAGCTCCCTCCCAGAGGTGCAGGTCCCCTCCTTATTCTTTTGTCTCTGTTTTTTCTTTTTTCTTTTGCCCTACCCAGATACGTGGGGAGTTACTTGCCTTTTGGGAAGTCTGAAGTCTTCTGCCAGCGTTCAGTAGGTGTTCTGTAGGAGCTGTTCCACATGTAGATGTATTTCTGATGTATTTGTGGGGAGGAAGGTGATCTCCACTTCTTACTCCTCTGCCATCTTGAAGGTCCCCCCTCTATTCTGTTGCTTTTGAATGGAATGTTCTATATATGTCTGTTAATTCCATCTGATCTAACATGTTATTTAAGGCCAATGTTTCCATATTGATTCTCTGTCTGGATGAATTATCCGTTGATGAAAGTGAGATATAGAAGTCCCCTACTACTATTGTATTGCCGTCTATTTCTTCCTTTAGGTCTGTTAATATTTGCTTTATATATTTAGATGCTCCTATTTGGGTGCATAAATCTTTACAAATGTTATAACCTCTTGTTGGATTAACTCCTTTATCGGTATATAATGATTTTATTTACCTCTTATTACAGTTTTTGTCTTAAAGTCTATTTTGTTTATGTAAGTGTAGTTACCCCAGCTTTCTTTTGGTTTCCATTTGCATGGAATATCTTTTTCCACCCCATCACTTTCTGTCTGTGTGTGTCCTTCAAAGTGAGTCTCTTATAGACAGCATATAGTTGGGACTTTTTTTTTTTAACATTATTAATCCATTAAGCCACTCTGTTTTGATTGGTGAATGTAATACATTTACATTTAAAGTAATTATTAATGGGCCTGGACTTATTGCCATTTTGTTGATTGTTTTCTGGCTATTTTGTATTTCCTTTGTTCCTTTTTTTCTCTTGCTCTCTTCCTTTGTGACTTCATGATTTTCTGTAGTGATATGCTTATATTCTTTTATCTTCTGTGTATCTACTATAGGTTTTTGCTTGTGGTAACCATGGAGCTCATATAAAATATCTTATATTTGTAACTGTCTATTTTATATTGATAAGTTCAAGTGCATTCTAAATCTCTACATTTTTACTCTCCCCCTCTATCCATTTTACGTTTTTCACATCACAATTTACATCTTTTTATCTTGTGTATTCCTTAACACATTATTGTATAGTTATTTTTGCTTGTTTTGTCTTTTAACTTTCATACTAGATTTACAAGTGATTAACCCACCAACATTACAACATTAGGGTATTCTGAATTTAACTATATGTTTACATTTACCAACGAGATTTATACTTTCATATGTTTTCCTGCTACTAATTAACACAATTTTGGTTAGCTTAAAGAAGTCCGTTTAACATCTCTGTAAGGCTGGTGTATTGGTGATGAAACCCTTCAGCTTTTGCTCGTCTGGGGAATTCTTTATCTCTCCTTCAATTCTGATAGACAATTTTGCTGGGTAGAGTATTCTTAGTTAGTAGCTTTTTTTTTTTTCTTTTTTTTCCAGCACTTTGCAGGCCAGAAGAGAGTGGCATCATGTATTCGAAGTTTCTGCTGAAAAATCTCCTCATAGTCTTATGGGGGTTCCCTTGTACATAAGTTGTTCTCTCCTTGTCTCTAACTTTTGGCAATTTATTGTGTATCTTGGTGCAGATCTCTTTGGGTTCATCTTATTTGGAACTCTCTGGGCTTTCTGGATACAGATGTCTGTTTCCTTCCCCAGGTTTCCTTCTGTTTTAGCCATTATTGCTTCAAATAAGTTTTCTGACCCTTTCTCTCTCTCTTTTCCTTCTGGGATCTCTATAACATGCCGACTGGTTCACTTGATATATGCAATAAGTCCCTTAAGCTATCTTCACTCTCTTCACTCTTTCTTTCTTTTTTTTTTTTTTTAACTCCTCTGATTGGGTGATTTCCACTGCCATGTCTTTGGATACGCTGATGCTTGTTTTCCTGTCATACAGTCTGCTATTGAACAGTTCTACTGAATTTTTTAGTTCAGTTATTTTATTCTTCAGCTCTGTAATTTTTGTTTGGTACTTTCTTATATTTTCTGTCTCTTTGTTGATGTTCTCACTTTGTTCATGCATTGTTCTCCTGACCTTGGTGTGCATATTTATGACCATTATTTGGAACTCTTTTTAAAATGTTTTAATTTTATATTGGACTATAGTTGATTTACAATGTTGTGTTAGTTTCAGGTGTACAGCAAAGTGATTCAGTTATACATTTACATATATCTATTCTTTTCAAATTCTTTTCACATTTAGGTTATTACAGAATATTGAGCAGAGTTCCCTGTGCTATACAGTAGGTCCTTGTTGGTTACCTATTTTAAATATAGTAATGTGTATCTATCAGTCCTAAACTCCCAATTTACCCCTTCCCCCCACCTTTCCTGTTTGGTAACCATAAGTTTGTTGTCTAAGTCTGTGAGTCTGTTTCTGTTTTGTAAATAAGTTCATTTGTATCCTTTTTTTTAGATTCCACATATAAGCAATATCATATGATATTTGTCTTTCTCTGTCTGACTTACTTCACTTAGTATGATAATCTCCAGGTCCATTCATGATGCTGCAAATGGCATTATTTCATTCTTTTTTATGGCTGAATAATATTCCATTGTATATGTGTACCACATCTTCTTTATCCCTCTGTTGATGGACATTAAGGTTGCTTACATGTCCTGGCAATTGTAAACAGTGCTGCAATGAACATTGGGGTACATGTATCCTTTTGAACCATGGTTTTCTCTGGATATATGCCCAGGACTGGGATTTCTGGATCATATGGTAGCTCTATTTTTAATTTTTTAAGGAACCTCCATACTATTCTCCACAGTGGCTGTGGAGTTTACATTCCCACCAACAGCATAGGAGGGTTCCCTTTTCTCCACACCCTCTCCAGCATTTATTGTTTGTTTGTAGACTTTCTGATGCTGGCCATTCTGACTGGTGTGAACTGATACCTCATTATAGTTTTGATTTGCATTTCTCTAATAATTAGCAGTGTTGAGCATATTTTCATGTGTGTCTTGGCCATCTGTATGTCGTCTTTGGAGAAATGTTTATTTAGGTCTTCTACCCATCTTTTGATTGGGTTGTTTGTTTTTTTAAGTATTGAGCTCATGTACTGTTTGTAAATTTTGGATATTAATCCCTTGTCGATCACATTGTTTGCAAATACCTTCTTCCATTCTATGGGTTGTCTTTTCATTTTGTTTATGGTTTCCTTTGCTGTGCAAAAGCTTTTGAGTTTAATTAGTTCCCATTTGTTTCTTTTTTTTTTATTTCCATTACTGTAGGAGATGGCTTGAAAAAGATATTGCTGCAATTTATGTTAGAGTGTTCTGCCTATGTTTTCCTCTAAGAGTTTTATAGTATCCAGTCTTATATTTAGGTCTTTAATCCATTTTCAGTTTATTTTTGTGTATGGTGTGAGAGAATGTTCTAATTTCACTCTTCTACAATAGCTGTGCAGTTTTCCCAGCACCAGTCATCGAAGAGACTGTCTTTTTTCCATTGTATAGTCTTGCCTCCTTTGTCATAGATTAACTGACCACAGGTGTGTGGGTTTATCTCTGGGATTTCTAGCCTGTTCCATTGATCTATATTTCTGGTTCTGTGCCAGTACAATATTGTTTTGATTACTGTAGCTTTGTAGTATAGTCTGAAGTCAGGGAACCTGATTCCACTAGCTCTGCTTTTCTTTCTCAGGATTGCTTTGGCTATTCAGGGTCTTTTGTATCTCCATACAAATTTAAAAAATTTTTTGTTCTAGTTCTGTGAAAAATGCAGTTGGCAATTTGATAGGGATTGCATTGAATCTGTAGATTGTCTTGGGTAGGACAGTCATTTTGACAGTGTTAATTATTGCAATCCAAGAACATGGTATATCTTTCCATCTGTGTCATCTTCAATTTATTTCACCAGTGTTTTATAGTTTTTGGAGTACAGGTCTTTTGCCTCCTTAGGTAGGTTTATCTCTAGGTATTTTATTCTTTTTGTTTCAGTGGTGAATGGGATTGTTTCCTTAATTTCTCTTTCTGATCTTTTGTTGTTAGTGTATAGAAATGCAAGAGATTTCTGTGTATTAATTATGTATCCTGCAACTTTGCCAACTTCATTGATGAGCTCTATTAGCTCTCTAGTAGCATCTTTAGGATTTTTTATGTATAGTATCATGTCATCTGCAAGCAGTGACAGTTTTATTTCTTTTTCTTCTCTGATTGCTGTGGCTAGGACTTCCAAAACTATGTTGCATGAAAGTGTCGAGAGTGGACATCCTTGTCTTCTTCCTGATCCTAGAGGAAGTGTTTTCAGCTTTTCACCATTGAGTATGATGTTGGCTATAGATTTGTCATATATGGCCTTTATTATGTTGAAGTATGTTCCCTCTGTGCCCACTTTCTGGAGAACTTTCATCATAAATAGGTGTTGAATTTTGTCAAAAGCTTTTTCTGCATCTACTGAGATGATCGTATGGTTTTTATTCTTCAGTTTGTTAATGTGGTGTATCACACTGACTGATTTGCATATACTGAAAAATCTTTGCATCCTTGGAATAAATCCCACTTGATCATTGTGTATGACTCTTTTAATGCATTGTTGGATTCAGTTTGCTAGTATTTTGTTGAGAATTTTTGCATCTGTGTTCATCAGTGATATTGGCCTGTAATTTTCTTTTTTTGTAGTATCTTTGTCTGGTTTTGGTATCAGGGTGTTGGTGGCCTCACAGAATGAGGTTAGCAGTGTTTCTTTCTCTGCAATTTTTTGGAAGAGTTTCAGAAGGATAGGTGGTAACTCATCTCTAAATGTTTGATAGAATTCACCTGTGAAGCCATCTCGTCCTGAACTTTTGTTTGGGAGTTTTTAAATCAGTTTCAATTTCAGTACTTGTGATTCATCTGTTCATATTTTCTATTTCTTCCTGGTTCAGTTTTGGGAGATTGTATCTAAGAACTTGTCCGTTTCTTCTAGGGTGCCCATTTTATTGGAATATAGTTTCTTGTAACAGTCTCTTATGATTCTTTGTATTTCTGTGGTGTCTGTTGTAACTTCTCCTCTTTCATTTTTAATTTTATTGATTTGAGCCCTCTCCTTTTTTTTGTTGATGAGTCTGGCTAAAGGTTTATCAATTTTGTTTATCTTTTCAAAGAATCACCTTTTAGTTTCATTGACCTTTTTTATTGTTTTCTTCATCTCTATTTCATTTATTTCTGCTCTGAAATCTTTATGATTTCTTTCCTTCTACTAACTTTGGGTTTTGTTTGTTCTTCTTTCTCTAGTTGCTTTACATGTAAGGTTTACATGTAAAGTTGCTTTACATGTAAGGTTTACATGTAAAGTTGCTTTACATGTAAGGTTAGGTTGTTTATTTGAGATTTTTCTTGTTTCCTGAGGTAAGATTCTATTGCTATAAACTTCCCTGTTAGAACTGCCTTTGCTGTGTCCCATAGGTTTTGGATTGTTGTGCTTTTGTTTTCATTTGTCTCTAGGTATTTTTTAATTTCCTCTTTGATTTCTTCAGTGACCCATTGGTTGTTCAGTAGCATATTGTTTAGCCTCCACGTGTTTGTGTTTTTTATAGTTTTTTTTCTTGTAGTTGATTTCTAATCTCATAGCATTGTGGTCAGAAAAGATGCCTGATATGATTTCAACTTTCTTAAATTTACCAAGGCTCGCTTTGTGGCCCAGCATGTGATCAATCCTGGGGAATGTTCCATGTGCACTTAAGAAGCAAGTGTATTCTGCTGCTTTTGGATGGAATGCTCTATAAATACAAATTACATCCACCTGATCTAATGTGTCATTTAAAGCCTGTGTTTCCCTATTGATTTTTTGTCTGGATGATCTGTCCATTGATGCAAGCGGGGTGTTAAAGTCCCCCACTATTATTGTGTTACTGTCAATCTCTCCTTTCATGGATTTTAGCATTTGCCTTACTTATTGAGGTGCTCCTATGTTGAGTGCATATGTATTTAAAATTGTTATATCTTCTTGGAGTTGTCCCTTGATCATTATGTACTGTCTTTCTTTGTCTCTTAACAGTCTTTATTTTAAAGTCAATTTTGTCTGATACAAGTATTGCTACTCCAGCTTTCTTTTGATTTCCATTTGCATGGAATATCTTTTTCCATCCCCTCACTTTCAGTCTGTATGTGTCCCTAGATCTGAAGTTCATCTCTTGTAGACAGCATATATATGGGTCTTGTTATCATATCTATTCAGCCAGTCTATGTCTTTTGGTTGGAGCATTTAATCTGTTTACTTTTAAGGTAATTATTGATATGTATGTTTTATTGCCATTTTGTTAATTGTTTTGGATTTTTTCTTGTAAGTCTAGTCCCTTCCTCTTTTGTTCTCTTCTCTTGTGATTTGATGACTAACTTTACTCTTGTGTTTGGATTCTTTATTCTTTTTTTGTGTGTGTATCTGTTGAAGATTTTTGTTTTGCAGTTACCATGAGGTTTTGATATAGCCGTCTATATATAAACAAGATTGTTTTAAGTTGCTGGTCTTTTCATTTCAAATACATTTCCAATATCCTTCATTTGTGCTCTCTTCTCACGATTGCTAGCTTTGATATCATATTTGTGTGTGGATGATTTACTACCTTTACTGTATATTTGCCTTTACTGGTGATTTCTTCCATTTGTAATTTTATTGTTTCTAGTTGTGGCCTTTTCTGCCTAGAGAAGTTCCTTTAGCATCTGTTGCAAAGTTGGTCTGGCGGTGCTGAATTCTCTTAGCTTTTGCTTATCTGTAAAGCTTTTGATTTCTCTGTCAAATCTGAATGAGAGTCTTGCTGGGTAGAGTATTCTTGGTTGTAGGTTTTTCCCTTTCATCACTTTAAATATGTCATGCCACTTCTTCTGGCCTGTAGAATTTCTGCTGAAAAATCAGCTGATAACCTTTTGGGAATTCCCTTTTATGTCATTTCTTGCTTTTCCCATGTTGCTTTTAATATTTTCTCTTTGTCTTTAATTTTTTCAATTTGATTACTATGTGTCTCAGCATGTTCCTCCTTCAGTTTATCCTGCCTGGGACTCTCTGCACTTCCTGGACTTGGGTCACTGCTTCCTTTCTCATATTAAGGAAGTTTTCAGCTATTATCTCTTCAAATATTTTCTCAGGTCCTTTCTCTCTCTCTTCTCCTTCTGGGATGCCTGTAATGCAAATGTTGTTGCATTTAATGTTGTCCCAGAGGTATCTTAGACTGTCCTTATTTCTTTTCATTCTTTTTTCTTTATTCTGTTCCAATGCTGTGATTCCCACCATGAAAATTTTAGTTCAGTTATTGTATTCTTCAGTTCTGTAAATTCTGTTTGGTACTTTCTTATATTTTCTTATACTTTCTCTTTGTTGAAATTCTCACTTTGTTCATACATTGTTCTCCTGACCTTAGTGTGCATCTTTATTACCATTATTTTTAACTCCTTATCAGGTAAATCACTTATCTCCATTTCATTAAGGTCTTTTTCTGGGTTTTTATCTTGTTCTTTTGTTTTGAACATATTCCTGTGTTTTTCATTTCTCTTGACTCTCTGTGTTGGTTTCTGTGCATTAGATAAAAGAGCTAGCTCTCAGTCTGGAAGTGGCCTTGTGTAGGAGGTGAAACTTACTGTTCAACCCTGCCCTAGCTCTTGGTTGTCTCTCAAACATTTGTGATTGTCCAAGCAGCCATCTTTAATCTTGGTGACTCCCAATCGGTGAGGGGTGTGCCAAGACCTGTCAGTGTCACAAATGGGGGATCTCAGTCAACCCCAGATGTAAGCTGATAGGAAACCAAACCCACAGGAAGCAGCATTTAAATATGCAAATATGCCACTTTCAGGGGGAATACTGGATATGGGCATTTCTGACTGTTCCCTCTGTACTGAGCCCTGGGGGATAGCCAGTTAAGAACTGTTTATTTTTGGCTACCATCCCATTGAACCTCTTAACACAAGCCCCACTGGCCACCAAACTCTCAGGGATGTGCCCTTTGGGTGGCAGCCACAAAACCCAGGGTACCAGATGTATGTACAAGCTTCATTATCAGAGACACTGGTTACCTGGGGTGGGACAGAGGGAGACTGCAAAGATGGCACCCACTGGCCTCCCTGGTCACTGGAGAGGATAGCAGTTAGCCCCTAGAGATGTGTTAAGTTAGAAGCCCGACCTTCAGGCTGCAGCTTTTAAGATATGTAGATAGACCTCTTTCATGGGAAGACTGGGCATTTCAATCTGTTGCCTCTGTGCTGTGCCTTGGGTGGATAGCTAGTTAAGAACTGTTTTTCCGTCTGTTACAGTGCTGTTGAACCCACAAATATAAGCTCTGCTGGTCACTGGAGTCAGGCTATCAAGGGTTTCATCCCCTTGGTGGCAGCTGGTAATGCTGGGGTGCCAGATGTATGCATAAGCTCCTTTCTGTGAGATACCTGTGACCTGGAGTGAGACACAAGCAGAGTGTGAAAATGGCATCTGCCAGCCACCCCAGTCTCTGGAGATGACTGTAGTTGACCCTTAGATGCCTTAGAAGCCTACCCCTCAGGCCATAGCTTTTAAGATAAGCAAATAGGCCTCTTTCCCAGAAAATCTGGGCATTTAGTTCTGCTGCCTGGGGTCATAGTCATGATGAATCCATGGGAATAAGTTAAGAACTGTTTCTTAGTTTGTTATAGCCTTGTGGGTCTCATGGACGCAAGCCCAATTGCCTTTCAGAGCTAGATATTTTGGGGCCTCATCTCTCAGGTGGAAGTCTTAAAAGTTGTTACACCAGATATGAAGACTAAACCCTTCACTCCTCAGAGAGAAGTTGAGAGTTGTGAGTTCCCTCCTGGTTGTGTGTTACTGAGCTGGGGGTGGGGTTTATGGTGAGATTGTCTCAGCCTCTCCTATATGTTTTGATGTGGGTTTTTTTCTCATTTGCCCATTGTGTACAAGTCACTCGGCTAGTGTCTGGATTTCTTTCAGAGGAACTTGTTCCATATGTAGCTATAAATTTGGTGTGTCCATAGGAGGAGGGGAGTTCAGGAGCCTCTTCTGATGCCATTTTGAACCAAAACTGCAAACACTTTCTTAACCTTCTCCCTCCCACACCTTATTTTCTCAAATCTTAATCTAAGACTTCATTTCTGTTTTCAAACAGTTGAGTGTCTTGACTCTAAGAACAACCATTTCTTAATGCCTCTGGTTTTCCCCACTGAACTCTTTGCCCCTGAAAGGTCCAGTAGCTGGGAATGCAGACTGGGGCCAATACTGCTGGTTACCTGATACACAGCCTCCTTTATCCCTTTCACACTCCTAGAACCCCGATTGTGTCCTCCATTCTTGCCCTCCAGGAGGAAATGAATCCCTCTCTAGGCCCAGTGGCTAAGTCATAATTTGTCCAAGACTTAGCCTCTAAGCCACTGGTTTTGTATTCTAACTGCACATTGAAACCATGTGGGGAGCTTTAAAAATCCCACCAATCCCACCTGGGACTCCTGGGCACACTCAGGAGCTGTAGTTCGGCTTCTATTACCCTTGTCAAGTATTGGTTTTAGGTATAGTCATGTGTGATGGTAAACTGGCTGATGGGATATGAGGATGTAAGGCTGGGACACTTCTGGGACTGTTTTACACTTTAAAAAAAGAAGGAGTCATGATTCAGAGGTGTTCTTTTTCTGTCTCTGGAGGTTGTTGTCTGTATGTGCCCCGAGGTGAAGGAGTGTTGTTTAGTTTAGTAAGGGATATGTGGACATTATCACATTTGATCCTTATACTACCCTATGAGGTACTTAATAGCTTGATTTTCATTATTATACCCATTTTAGACAAGGAAAGTAAGGTTCACAGAAATTTTAGTACTTTCTCCCTAATGACAACAAGTAGAGCAGAGCCAGAATGAACCCAATCATCCTGGTTCTGAAGACCATGATTTTCTTGTTATTTCTTACCAGGGGATGTGCTGGTAAGTGGTCAAAATAGTGCTGCAAAACAAAACAGAACCTTGATTTGTACCATTTACCAGTTTTCGTGGTGTAAATATTCCCACCAGGCCCAATTTTAAGCTGACATTGTGAGCTCACTCGACACTGACTTGGGAAGAGATGTGTTTGATTGGTTCCCGTGAGCCAGTACGAGCCAGCTCCAGCAGAGCGCGAGAAGATGGGACAAGTGCTCAAAGGCAACCTTTTTTTTTTTTTTAATTGGGGTATAGTTGTTTTACAATGTTGTGTTAGTTTCTACTGTACAGTGAAATGAAGTAGAGTTCCCTGTACTATACAGCAGGTTCTCATTAGTTATCTGTTTTATACGTATTAGTGTATATATGTTAATCCCAATCTCCCAATTCATCCCACCTCCCCTTTACCCCCTTGGTATCCATACGTTTGTTCTCTACATCTGGGTCTCTATTTCTGCCTTGCAAACCGGTTCATCTGTACCATTTTTTCTAGATTCCACAAATATGCGTTAATATATGATATTTGTTTTTCTCTTTCTGACATACTTCACTCTGTATGACAGTCTCTAGGTCCATCCACGTCTATACAAATGACCCAATTTCGTTCCTTTTTATGGCTGAGTAATATTCCATTGTATATATGTGCCACATCTTCTTTATCCATTCGTCTGTTGATGGGCATTTAGGTTGCTTCCATGACCTGGCTATTGTAAATAGTGCTGCAATGAACATTGGGGTGCATGTGTCTTTTTGAATTATGGTTTTCTCAGGGTATATGCCCAGTAGTGGGATTGCTGGGTCATATGGTAATTTTGTTTTTATTTTTTTAAGGAACCTCCATACTGTTCTCCATAATGGCTGTATCAATTTACATTCCCCCCAAGAGTGCAAGAGGGTTCCCTATTCTCCACATCCTCTCCAGCATTTATTGTCTGTAGATTTTCTGATGATGCCCATCCTAACCGGTGTGAGGTAATACCTCATTGTAGTTTTGATTTGCATTTCTCTAATAATTAGTGATGTTGAACAGCTTTTCATGTGTCTCTTGGCCATCTGTATGTCTTCTTTGGAGAAATGTCTATTTAGGTCTTCCGTCCATTTTTGATTGGGCTGTTTGTTTTTTTGATATTGAGCTGCATGAACTGCTTGTAAATTTTGGAGATTAATCCTTTGTCCATTGATTCGTTTGCAAATATTTTCTCCCATTCTGAGGGTTGTCTTTTCATCTCGTTTATGGTTTCCTTTGCTGTGCAAAAGCTTTTAAGTTTAATTAGGTCCCATATGTTTATTTTTGTTTTTATTTCCATTACTCTAGTAGGTGGGTCAAAAGAGATCTTGCTGTGATTTATGTCCAAGAGTGTTCTTCCTATGTTTTCCTCTAAGAGTTTTATAGTGTCCAGTCTTACATTTAGGTCTTTAATCCATTTTGAGTTTATTTTTGTGTATGGTGTGCAAGTGTTCTAATTTCATTCTTTTACACGTAGCTGTCCAGTTTTCCCAGCACCATTTATTGAAGAGACTGTCTTTTCTCCATTGTATATCCTTGCCTCCTTTGTCATAGATTAGTTGACCATAGGTGCATAGGTTTATCTCTGGGCTTTCTGTCTTGTTCCATTGATCTATATTTCTGTTTTTGTGCCAGTACCATATTGTCTTGATTACTGTAGCTTTGTAGTATAATCTGAAGTCAGGGAGTCTGATTCGTCCAGCTCCATTTTTTTTTTTCCTCAAAATTGCTTTGGCTATTTGGGGTCTTTTGTGTCTCCATACAAATTTTAAGGTTTTTTGTTCTAGTTCTGTAAAAAATGCCATTAGTAGTTTGATAGGGATTGCATTGAATCTGTAGATTGCTTTGGCTAGTGTAGTCATTTTCACAATATTGATTCTTCCAATCCAAGAACATGGTATATCTCTCCAACTGTTTGTGTCATCTTTGATTTCTTTCATCAATGTCTTATAGTTTTCTGAGTCCAGGTATTTTACCTCCTTAGGTAGGTTTATTCCTAGGTATTTTATTCTTTTTGTTGCAATGGTGAATGGGAGTGTTTCCTTAATTTCTCTTTCTGATCTTTCCTTGTTAGTGTATAGGAATGCAAGAGATTTCTGTTGCAGGTTGTATCCTGCAACCTTACCAAATTCATTGATTAGCTCTAGCAGTATTCTGGTGGCATCTTTAGGATTTTCTATGTATAGTATCATGTCATCTGCAAACAGTGACAGTTTTACTTCTTCTTTTCCAGTTTGGATTCCTTTTATTTCTTTTTCTTCTCTGATTGCCGTGGCTAGGACTTCCAAAACTGTGTTGTATAATAGTGGTGAGAGTGGACAGCTTGTCTTGTTCCTGATCTTAGAGGAAACACTTTCAGTTTTTCACCATTGAGAATGATGTTTGCTGTGGGTTTGTCATATATGGCCTATATTATGTTGAGGTAGGTTCCCTCTATGCCCACTTTCTGGAGAGTTTTCATCATAAATAGGTGTTGAATTTTGTCAAAAGCTTTTTCTGCATCCATTGAGATGATCATATGGTTTTAATTCTTCAATTTGTTAATACGGTGTATTGCATTGATTGATTTGTGTATATTGAAGAATCCTTGCATCCCTGGGGTAATTCCCACTTGATCATGGTGTATGATCCTTTTAATGTGTTGTTGGATTCTGTTTGCTAGTATTTTGTTGAGGATTTTTGCATCTATATTCATCAGTGATACTGGTCTGTAATTTTCTTTTTATTGTAGTATGGTTGTCTGGTTTTGGTATCAGGGTGATGGTGGCTTCATAGAATGAGTTTGGGAGTGTTCCTTCCTCTGAAATTTTTTGGAAGAATTTGAGGAGGATGGGTGTTAGCTCTTCTATAAATGTTTGATAGAATTCATCTGTGAAGCCATCTGGTCCTGGACTTTTGTTTGTTGGAAGATTTTTAATCACAGTTTCAATTTCATTACTTGTGATTGGTCTGTTCATATTTCCTGTTTCTTCCTGGTTCAGTCTTGGAAGGTTATACCTTTCTAAGAATTTGACCATTTCTTTGAGGTTGTCCATTTTATTGGCATATAGTTGCTTGTAGCATTCTCTTATGATTCTTTGTATTTCTGTGGTGTCCATTGTAAGTTCTTTTTCATTTCTAATTTTTTTTGGTTTGAGTCCTTTCCCTCCTTTTCTTGATGAGTCTGGCTAAAGGTTTATCAGTTTTGTTTATCTTCTTAAAAAACCACCTTTTAATTTTATTGATCTTTGCTATTGTTTTCTTTGTTTCTATTTCATTTATTTCTGCTCTGATCTTTATGATTTCTTTCCTTCTACTAACTTTGGGTTTTCTTTGTTCTTCTTTCTCTAGTTCCTTTAGGTGTAAGGTTAGATTGTTTATTTGAGATTTTTCTTGTTTCTTGAGGTATGATTGTATTGCTATAAACTTCCCTCTTAGAACTGCTTTTGCTGTGTCCCATAGGTTTTGGGTCATTGTGTTTTCATTGTCATTTGTCCCGGTATTTTTTGATTTCCTCTTTGATTTCTTTAGTGATCTCTTGGTTATTTAGTAGTATATTGTTTAGCTTCCATGTGTTTGTGTTTTTTTACTGTAATTGATATCTAGTCCCATAGTGTTGCGGTCGGAAAAGATGCTTGATACGATTTCAATTTTCTTAAATTTACTGAGACTTGATTTGTGACCCAAGATGTGATCTATCCTGGAGAATGTTCTGTGTGCACTTGTCAAACCCAGCCTTTGATGGTAAGATCCATATTTCTCCTTAGCCTTACTCTCAACACATATCTCTCCAGAGCAGATCTCTATGCTGGAGTGCTGCCTGATTAGGGAGGATGTTTAGCTCTTCTTCCTAGAAAGCAGATAAGCATGATGAGGGACAAATCAATAGGGGTGAATTCAGAGGCTTCCTAATGCCCCCAGGATGCTAATGATGCAGACAGGAGTCCCAGAGGACTATTTATCATTCTGCATGATGGTGAGTCAAGAGAGCCTTTATAATCTGCTTTACCTCTTGGTCATCTGAGCTGCTGTGCAGTTTGTACACACTTCCTGAGCCCGTCAGCAGTGCTGAGCACAGGTGCAGGACTGTGTGGTATAGTGAAAGCAGCAGGGGCCAGGGCATGTGGCCAGTGGAGACATTATGGTGAGCCAGCCCCAGGCCTCCCCCGGTGGGCCCAGAGAAGCAGCACAGTTTCAGTGTGCTCGCTAAGCACATTCAGTGTGTGTCATGATGGTCTCCCAGGGTTGAAAGGAGCCTCTCTGAGATG
This sequence comes from Balaenoptera musculus, assembly GCF_009873245.2. Taxonomy (NCBI): domain Eukaryota; kingdom Metazoa; phylum Chordata; class Mammalia; order Artiodactyla; family Balaenopteridae; genus Balaenoptera; species Balaenoptera musculus. Next base: position 136,158,382 of record NC_045786.1, on the reverse strand, counting down.
GTCCATTCTGACCTCCTGTCCACCATCCCACCAAAGATTGTAGAGTCCTTGAAGATGCCCAGTGATGGTGAACTCTTTCTTTCCCAAGGAAGCTGATTACACGTTTGAGTACCTTTGTGAAAAAAAGTTCACTTTTATGCTAAAACAAATTCTGTAACCCTTGTTGCAGCCTGACATGATCCTAGTTTTAACCCTGGGGGCTCTAAATTATCAGACTCTCTCCATATAGCAAGCATTAGGATGGACTAGGTTATGCCACAGTGACAAACAACCACCACAATCTTAGCAGTAATGAAAATATGAATAATTATTGCTGATCTTGTAAAATGTCCATCAAGGGTTGGTCGAGGGCTTGGCTGGAGGGGAAAGAGAGTCTGTCCCAGCACTGAATGTTCAAGGTTACATGCATTATACACCATTCTGCTCTTAACTTGTTGGCTAAAACTCTTCATGTGGTCTCACCTGTCCATAACAGGGCCAAAAAGGGCTCTTACTCAATGTCCAGGAGGCAGAGAGCTGGAAACACTTGAAGAGCAGCCTTAATGATCACCACAGTAGTTTTTGTATACTTGAAGGTAGTTACCATGTCATCCCTCATTTTCTTCTTGGACTCACGCCCAGTTTACCCTCTCATTGCTGTGTTACACACTTTTTCTCCCTTCATCACCCAGTTCACTCTTCTCTGAATGTGATCGAGCTTTGTATCTCTGTACTGGTGTCTGCAGCTGAGTGCAGTTTTCCGGGCATAGTCTAATCATGGCAAGCTCAGTGGGGCTCATCCCCCTCATCTGAAACACGACAGTGGGAACTCTGGGGCCTCAGTTGCATTTTTATTTTTTTGGGCAGCCACAGCACCCTGTGGTTGTCTATTCACTGTCCCATAACTTAGCAAAAGGTCTGATAAATCCTAATAAACATTCGTTGGATGAATACATACATTGAATTTATTCTCTTTGCCTCTGCCTACTTTTTTGCTCCTTCTGTCATCTCCATCTTGCCCTGATATAATCAGCTTTTTAAGACCCAAGTACAAGTTTCATTTATTTCTTAAATTTGTTCCAGGTAGAGCTGAGAAAGTGTATTATCTTTGTAGTCAAAAAGTGGGTGTTTGACCCCCAGCTCTGATGGTGTCATTCAAGAGCACATATTTCTGAAGCACCTATAATGGCTCAGGTGCCACAGGACCACAAGCCTGCCTTACCATTGAGTGGGTTCATTTGGGTGAACACTATCACATCTCTAGATCAGAATGCAGGAATCTTTGGGTGTGTTTGTTTTGTTTTGTTTTGTTTTTGCTTTAGTGTTTTCCAGCCACAAAAGCATGCCAGGCATATAGTCCGTGCTTAATAAATATTAGCTTCATGAGTGAATGGATCTCTAAGCTCCACTTTGCTTTTATGTATCAGAATCTCCTGAGAGGGCATGTGTAGTTTGAAAACAAAGTAGCACTTTGTCTCATTATCAGCTTTTGTGGTTGGTCATGATGTTTGAACTCTAAAATAAGACTAACAGAAGATGTGAAATTTGTCTGTTAATCTCCAGGAAGCAAGGGTTACCCAAGGTTGCAGAACACTGTTTCAGATTGATACTAATCTATTAATCATCATACTTTGGGTACCATTGTTCATTGAATCCTGCTGGGCCACAAGGAAGTAAGACTTTGTCATGTATGTTGTTGAAGCTCAGCTATGTGAAACTGATCATACAAACCTGATCCACCAGTCTAGTAAACATCAAAGAAGAAAACAAGATTAGACTTTCAAGACTTGTTTTTTATGAGCCCCGGTACAGTCTTAATGATCAATAACCCTTCTGGTGCTCATAAATTACTGCTTAAATAATTCTGCAATTTTGCCTGTACTTACCTAAATAATTGATATCATCTCTTCATCTACCTTGGCCTACGATTCATTTTCTCAATAACCATTGTATCCTTGAAAATCATTTTCTTTGAGAAAATAGAGAGGGAGCTGAGTTGAGGAATATTGCTTTCTCTTTCATTCTTTTTTTTTTAAAAGGAATTCTTTTATTTTTATTATTTATTTATTTATTTATTTATTTATTTATTAGCTGTGTTGGGTCTTCGTTTCTGTGCAAGGGCTTTCTCTAGTTATGGCAAGCGGGGGCCACTCTTCATCGTGGTGCACCGGCCTCTCACTATCGTGGCCTCTCTTGTTGCGGAGCACAGGCTCCAGACACGCAGGCTCAGTAGTTGTGGCTCACGGGACCAGTTGCTGCGCGGCATATAGGATCTTCCCAGACCAGGGCTCGAACCCCCATCCCCTGCATTGGCAGGCAGACTCTCAACCACTGCACCACCAGGGAAGCCCCTCTCTTTCATTCTTAAGTGCTTGATTATCAGTTGCTAGAAGGGGGCTTATCCTTCTTGTGATCTTGGGCTGATCATAATTTTAGAAAGCCTTTTTCCTTTCCATGTATGGACAAGCATGAGAAATATGAAGGGCAACCACATATGACATATGGATATGTGATTTTGGGCACAAGCGATCTGTGTGAGCCTCAGGGGGATTCGGATGGAGAGAGCTAGCAGAGAGGGTGTGTGGGTGTGCCAGGGTGTGAAGTTTGCACAGAGATGGACGGGGAGGAAATCTGAGTGATGGAGGTTTTGTGTGTGGTGAGAGTAGTATGGAGCTGATGTCTACTGGTGGAGGCTGATGGACCATATCCCTCTGTTCATCTCTAGTCCTGAGAGCACAAGGCTGGAAGCACTTCAGAGATCATCCTGGTAGTTTCTCACACTGTCAGATCAAATGACTACTAGACTAGCCCTGGTTTCTAATTTGAAATGTTTCCAAAGAAGATTCCTCTTTCAACCTTTACAACCACTTGAATGTTGGGCTGTACTCAGTGCCTGCACAATCTTCACTTTGTCTAGCCCAAATTCTCCCAGCTGTGGTCCGAGCCCTGAGAAGAATGAAACCTCTGTGAGGTAAGAACTGCCTTGTTGGCATGAGAAAGGCAGCTCTGGGTGGTCTTTGAGTGTTACATGAGGACAGGGGTGCTATGGCCCAGGTTCTAGTGGGAATACATAGGACTACGAGGTCTCTGGTTTTACCAGAAACCTTCATAGGTATCTTAATCCAGGAAGAACAGGCCCCTGTATACTACGATGGGCTTCAAACCCTTAGGCATGCTAGGACGCAGTGGACATCTTGAGCACACGTGTTCTCTTTTCGGAACTGGTCCACAGGCATGCTGAGGGTCCAGAGGGTATCCGGCAGGTATCGGTGTTGAGGTGTGGTTCCTGTGTTATTTGGTCAGAAGTCAGTTAAATGTACCTTATGATTAAATCCAGCAGAACGAAAGAATTCCTGAAAGGCTTGAGAGAAGAGCCATTTTAGGGGAAAACCATGGGTACCTCTTAGTCTCTTTTTTTAGGGTGAGCAGCACAGTTTCAAGCTTAATGCTGACTCTGCATGTCACTCAGGGCAGCATGGACTCAAGACATCCTAGGAGAAGTTTTTAAAAGAGTCTCCTGAGAAATCTCAGCAGCCAACGAGTTAGCAAAGTACAAACCCCTCCAACTTGGAGCTGGCAGGCATCCCCATGGGTGAGATGGGCAGGATGGAGAACATGGGGGTCCCACTCTGCCCATTTTCTGGGGGGCGTCACATGCAACCTTCCCTTGGTCCTCTGGCATAGCTCACAGTAATAATTGTTATTACTGACTGAGCATTTTCTGTGTCCCACCCTGTAGTATGGGCTTCACGTGGAGTATCACAGCTAAGCCCTGCAGTAATAGGATGGGCCAGGCAGGTGTCATTCTCACTCCCACTTCACAGATGAGCCCTGTGGTCACAGGTTCTTCTGAACTGAGTTGCGGATTGGACCGAGCAGGCCAGAGTGCAGCGTGTGGGCCAGAAAATGGGAGGCTGGGGAAATGACCCCCTTTCTCCAAGCACACATGTTAAGAGGTAGAGTTAGCACACAGACCTGCGCTCTGCCCAGCTCACTCCTGTGACGGCTCACCTCCGAGAGCCATGGGCGGCACAGGCAGGGCTGCGCTCAGAGGCTGTCTATGCCAGGGCAGTAGCTGACACGGGGGGTGGGGTGCGGTGGGGGCGAGGCTGGAGATGCAGAAACACAAGGGAAGGACGGCTGCCATTTCTGGGCTCTAAAAGAGCCTATAATGTAGGCAAATCAGGATTTTATGTCATCTTGGTGGTTGGAAAACTGGCTGTACGACCGGTTGGGCTGTAAAAATCAAATGAGAGAGGAAGGGAGAGAGTACAGAACTGACTTATTATACCAGGGAATAAAGAGCGTGGAGGGGGCGGGGAGGAGAGAAAGCACTGACAAGGGAGTGGAGGTGATGGTGGGGGGGCGGCTGGGACAGGAAGAAGCCGACGGTGGCATTCAGCTTTGGTTCTAATTCAACACAGGAAGGAAGGGAGACGACAAAGCCTCATTTATAGCTGCACTTGGACCCGTTCTGTCCAACCCACACCTCAGTTCAGAGCAACATATGACCACAGGGCTCATTTCCACTGCAAATGTCTCCGGCTGTATCTGAGTCTTATCCTCAGATGACATAAAATGAGAGGTTGTAGGACACTGAGCCAGGGGCAATCACAGTGGGCTGCCTAGTCATTTTAAGTCAACACAGCCAGATTAAGCAATCAGGATGACCAAATCTGGGAATAAAGAGGACCTAAAGCTTTATGACGTTGGCCTGTGGTATGGTCAAGGCCAGATCTGTGGCTGGAATATTTTTATGGCAATGTGAACCTAATTAAGATCAACAAATGATAAATGGGGCGTTTTTATTTTGCTCTTTTCTTTACTACCAAGTTACACCAGCTCTGTAGCTGGAAACATGTAGCTGCCCAGGTAGGACTTGGGCTATATGCCTCTTTCCTGATGATGCCATACTACCAGCAGGGTGGATCACCAGGGTGGGTTACCAAAACACAAAGAAGCTCCTCCAGGAGGGGAGAGGAAGGGAACGGAACCCCTCACCCTGCACCCTCACCCCCAAGGCTCAGAGGTTACCCCAGGGGTTCAGGCAGGGTTTACAGCATCCAGTCTGGGTTTATGACCCAGACTACCAGCCTGTTTCCTCTTCCTCGGGGCGGTCCAAGTCCTGATTGCATCATTCTGGCCTGCCCCAGTTCCTTTAAGGGGGGCGGTGAGCAGCTCCAGGCCCTTGACATGCAAATCACACAGTTTCACTGCTGGTAAATGGTTCTGCAGACAGGCTGAGTAATACCATCCTGCCCAGCTGGCAGTTTATCTAGTGCTTTCTGCTAAATCTGGTTTACACCCTTTTTATTGTTCTCAATACCTTACAAAAGTGGGAAAAATAAAATTGGCCTTAATAGAGGAATTTCAACAAATTGGGCTAAAACTAGGGACTCAGGAGTTAAACTGCCTCGTCCCAATCCTGACCCTACTGCTCCACTTGTGTGACTTTAAACAAGTTACTTAATCTCTCTTAATACCTCAGTTTCCCCAGCTGTACAATGAAGATGAGAGTACCCACCCCTTGGGGCATTGAATGAGTAAATACATTGAAAGTGTTTGCATCAGGGCTTCATACATAGTAAATGTGCAATAAATGTTAGCCATTAGTAAGTGAAAACCCCTTCTGCAGTCAAAGGATAATCAACATGTCAGAGCAAATGCTTTACAGTTTATTCTCCTTTCAAATACTCAAGGCTGCATGTCTAACTTAGATTGGTGTGGAATAGTTTGGGAGAGTAGGGACAAATGGGTGTCGGGATGAGGGAGTAGGGTGATAAGGCCTGAGGATTTCTCAAGATTCCTGTTCCAAGAGGCGAGATTGTCTTGAGGGAGGGAAGTGTCAGTGTGACCTCGTCTTGACCTCCATGGTACCTGCTGAGCTCAGGGAACCGGGCAGCCCCAGCAGACTCGGCACCTGCTGATCAAGTAAATGGCTTGTGGCCAGCCCGCCTCAGGAAGTGTGGGCCTGTGGCCTTGCGCTTCTCAGAAGGGATGTGAGGTTTAGGAGAACTGATGAAAGATGTGAAACAGAGCTCTAACCCTGGAGTCGGAGACTGAGTTTTAGGTCAATATCACGTACCTCCTCTCTCCCCTCACATATAAAAGAGCGATGGGGATGAAGCGCTGGAAATCCCATCATTGCAGGCTTTGGCTGTTGGATAATCTGTCTGATAGGTCTGGAATGATCTTAGAAGAATGGACTGAACCTGAACTGGGGGACCCAGGTAGCAGGCTTGAGAATAGATTGTGACGAGGGAAGCTGCTGAGTCTAGAAGATATTTGGGTCCTCTGCAGGCCTGTGATAATGGATTTTGTAAATGAACACAGGAGGCCTGCTTTATTCTTTGTGATTCTTTACACTGTGGAGTAAAACCCTATCCAGTAGCTAATCAGCCCCACTGCTCTTCAGAGCTGCAAAGTCGCTACAAAGGCCAAAAAAAGTCCTCAAGTCAGAATGAGCCTCCCTTTCCAGAAGTCTGTTGGATCAGAACATCAAAGATTTAGACTCTAGACCGGATCCACTCTTTACCAAGTCTGAAACCTTTGGGTAATCAACTAACTCAGCTTCTCAGAGCCTCTCTTGTTCTCGTGTGTAAAATGTACCATGGTATTCACACCGGAAATAGTGGTAGAATGAGCTGCTTGCCTCACAGGGATATTGGGAAGATCTAGTAAAATTGCATGGGTGAGAGTATCTATGCACTGCTAAGAGCTAAACATAGAGGGCGGCTCCTACCTACTCTCTTCATTCGAAAGTCATTTTCCACGTTGGGATGCAAAAAAGAATCCCCAACAGAGACGGTCACCTCTGCCCAGATACCCCTTGGCTGCTCTGTAATTCCCAGTCCTGTTTGTAGTTAGAGGGAGGCCATGTTCTGGCCAATCTGGTGTGAGCAGAGGTGATGCGTGTCCCTCCTAGGAGACGTAGTTAAATAGTAAGCACCACCTCCATCTCTCCCTTCCTTTGCTATGGCAATCTTGGAAGCTGCATTATCAGATGGCATAGTTATGAGTTGGAAGAGGGCCATTGAACTTGCTCTCACTGGATGAGAAATAAGCAATTACTATGTCCAGCTACTAGGAGTTTGAGGGTTACTCTGTGGCAGCAATACTTAGCAGTCATTACCCTGACTCAGAATGAAAGTTGTGGTTAGGAAGAGACAGGCCACATTCATTTAAGTGACATACACAATGTGATGTCAACCTTTGCTCTCAGGAAGTTGTTTTGAGTCAAGAGTTCTATCCATTCTGCTCAAAGCTTATTTTAATTACATATCTCCTCTCCTAGTGGGGAATGGTACAAATCCTTCTAGACAAGAAAAATCCCTTTTGTTACAAAATGCATTTATTTCAGCCAGATAAAATTCTCCAACTGCATATATGGGTACATATTATAAGGTCCTTCTTTGATACATGTCCTGCTTACAAGAGCCATTTCTAATTATTAAAATGCATACCAAACATCTTTGTCTCTTAAAATATAATTTAAATAAATCGCTAAGGTATAAGCCGTAAGTCTGGTCATGGATGCGAGCAGAGTGCGATTCTTCAGTGATGAGTCCAGAGCAATATTGGCACATTGCCCCCACGACGAGATTCCACAAGTCAGCGAGCACCTGAGCTCACCTGCTGATTAACCTGCCGATTATGTGGATAGTTGCTGTTGGGGATCGAGCTGCCTTCTGTGAAAAAAGTTATGTGCAAAGTATGATGTAGGCAATGTGGAGAGGCCTTTCACAGAATGCAAACAAACACCATTCACGTAACTTAAGGATGAAAGCTTGGTGAAAGCAAATCTGTTGTTTACACTGCTGGGTACTGTGGCCCCGTCTCACTGGGCACTCAATAAATATCTATTAAATGAAAGTAAGGATAAAAGAATAAGCTGTAGCAGTTGCCTTGGTGCCCATCTGTTGTCAGGATGGGGCTTTAAGTTATGAGCTTTATGGACACACTTTTTTGTTCAGAGTAAATCGTTCTATTTGGAAGCCATCCCTTTCCTTCTCTTCAAGTTCTTCATTAGCATTTACAGACTTCTAGCAGAAGTCGGCCAGTATTCGGGGCTCAATGGCTTACAGAAGAGCCCGGCACTCCATTACAAAGTCTAGGTTTGTCCCTTGAAGTAAAACGCCTGATTGGCTCAGAAGTTCTAGGATCCGATTTACTCTTCACACCTTTTCTCCTTTTGGCTCCTGTTAATATCCCAAACCCCAAGTAGCTATGGAAACTCAGAGGCTGAGCAGTGTATTTCTTCATGAAATCTCGTTTCAGTATCAACTGTTTCCAGGACCGTGGCTCCCTCAGGACTTGAAATACTGTTGTTGATCTCCTGACGTTCCGTCCTTCACAGAGTTCTCCACTTCCCTGAAGGTAAGGTTCTTGTTCTAAGGCTGATGCTGAGGCGTTCCCCACAAAGGAAATTCCTGGAAAATCTCTATCCCCTTTTGATTCTCATACCATCTCTCCCATTCCCCATAAGGCTATGGATGCAATTCTGGAGAGACAAAGGAAAAGTTTCTAAACTCATCCTGGTTAATCATAGGAAGATGTCCCTCATCAATTGGAGTTAAAACTGGTTCTTCCTTTATGAAGTCGGGGTCAAAATTACTGACGTCTTCTCGGGATTTCTGCCAAAAAGGAAACAGGGAAAATTTCAGATTCTATGCACTTGAGGTTTAGTCATCTTCCGTGGGACTTAGCCCATTTCAATGAGTTCGGAGGACTGCCCTGCAACTCGGTAGTGTTATTCACAGTTATGACAATTGGTTAAACAGTGCTTTACACTAATTCTACTGCATTGTGTATTTATTACTAGGGCATGTGGTAACCACCAATTCACTAACCCCACAAAAATCTTGCTGAGCAGGCCAGCCTTAGGTTGGGAAACTAAAAAATTAATTTGTTCACCTGACCCAGCCAGCTGGCTCACCCTCCCCATTTCACTGAGGTACCACTTCTCAGCAGGCCTAATGGACAGGCACATAAACCAACAGAGGTTGAGAAAATTCACGCTTGCCCCACCTCCTGTTTTACAAAGATCTATATGCTTGAAGAGATTTTCTTGAAAGACTTCTTGGAAATGCTGAGTTTAGGGAACAAATTCCTCTCACTTTACTCAACAGTCAGATTCATTCTGCCCTGCTGGCAAAGGTTTCCCTCCTCCCAGAGGGGCTGGCAGGGGGATGTCCATTAAAGGAAGTGGCTTTGTCTCTGTGTCTCAACCTAGCAGGCTGTTACAGATTAAGCTAATGACGCTTGGAAATGTGTATTTTCCATCTTTATAAACTAATGCTGGAGAGATCAATTTTACCATTGTGAGGCCTCCTACTTCTCTTCCTTGAGTCAATGATATTTTTCTCTCTGCCTTTGAGCACCCCTCATCCCCCTAACTCTTGATGTACTGCCAGCCCAGCTTCTCTGCCTTCCCATTGTGGTTCTCTTGACCCACCCATGAGAAAGAGCTTAGCTCTCAGACCGAGAGCTGGACCACCCTCAGGAATGCCACCCCACTCAGCTGCCTCACTTCTTAGTGAGGTGCTCCCAGTATTTCCTAGTCAAAGAGGACTCGGCCTGTTCTGCCCTGAACCCTGTGCTGCAGTAGCTGTTGCAGACCTGAGCTCTCCAAGCCAGGGAGCCAGGCTTAGGGCTTTGAGGAGCATTTCATGGCCTCTCTACTTTCTTGGGGGCTTGGGAAAGGCACCCTGACTAAGGAGTGTAAGGAAATCAGCTAGGAACAATGAATTTCTCAACCAAACACTTTTGGGGAAACCTGGAAAGTTTCAAGGCCTCTTAGACCCCAGGAAATTTTAAATTAAGAGAGGATGGGGCCAGGGCAAGCAAGAGGTAAAAACTTTTTGAGAAGTAACCCTGGCACACAGAGAGACGTTGCCTCGGGGGCAAGGAGCCCAGCCGCCTCCTGGGTGAAGTGCCTGGCAAAGCATCAGGCTGAACTTCCAGTCTGATCATTCCCCAGTGGGCCATCTGGCTGCTCAGTGAGACACTGAGACATTTGAAGAAAGAAGAAGGTCTACTAAGGTGGTCTTGGACACTTACAATTCTGGGTCTGAAAGGTGGTTCTACTTGGCGATGGTTCAGCTGGGTCCAGTCGATTTCCTTAAAGAAAGGATGTCTCAAGATGGCATGCTCGCCACCCTGACTCGGGCTGCCCAAGCGCATAGTGGGGTTCTTGGTCATGAACTGAGAGGGGGAGAAAGAGAGTCAATCATTCGATCCTAGACAATAAGTATGTCACAAGACGGTAGGCATTCGCTCCGGCAGAAGAGCCGATGTGAGGCTTTCTGGCTGATCTTGCTTAACCAGCTGGATTTTCCCATCACAGGCGGCACAGCCCCCATGAATCATCCCGTAAAGGTGCAATTTTCCTTTACACATGAGGCGCAAATTGCTCATGTGTATTTATGGCCTTCCCCACTTCCATTTCAGACGTGGCAACTAAAATAAAACCGAGGGGCCCGGTTTTCTTTCCTGTAAATACCATGTATATTTTTTTTCCTCTTTAAAGAAACGCTTTATAAAATAGTGTGCTTTTCTCCAGCACTGCAGTTGTGGACAGCCGGCATCTTATGAATGGGGCTACTTTTCAGAACAGCTGTGCCATTCTTCTGAGAGACCCAACCAGCCGGCCAGGATTCCCACTCTCTGACAGGACCACAGAGAGAAGAATGAGAGTCATTTTTCTGAAGAGCTGTGTGAAGAAGCCGCAAGGGTGAAAAACTTAAAGTTCTGTGTTCGGGCTCCAGGAAAAACAAAGTTGGCCGCTTTTATTATGCAACAAAGATATCATAGTTTTGAGTGAAAAGTTTTTTTCTTTGAGATGCTCCCTTCTCTCCTGCCCCTCCATTTTGAAATGTTTCATGACTGAGACTCTTGCCACATAGTCCAAAATTTAAAAGCACTGCCATACATACATTCAAGGAATGTGTGTATATAAATCCTCTGTATTTATATCAATTGGGCAACTTCCTCGCGGCTGAGCTCCTATCAAGATGTTTTGGGCTAACCCTCCTTTCACAGAGTGGTCAGCAAAGGCATTCTGATCGTATCCTGACCAAAGACCAGTGTAGGATAATTCACTTTTCATGGCCAGAATGTCATTTTCAATTTTAAAGACACATAAGCTAATTTCCCATTATCAAAAGAAAATTGCCTTGGATAAAAACTTTTTAAAAACTTAAATCAAGTTATCTTTCCAAGTCTGATTTATGAACACAAGACAAAAGTAATGGTGTGTTCATAGAAATGGCTTTGGAGTGGAATTTACACAGTATTTTTGAAAAAATCTTGAAGGTGCACACAAGAAAGGGTAGGGTTGAGAGGTGACCAGCCCTGCCATGTCAGGTGTCCAAAGCTGCAAAACCTCCTGGGTTGCTTCAGGTGAACACGATCAGGTGGAGGGAGGAGGCTGCCAGAGTCCCTAAGCCAATCTGACAGGACAGACCTCATAAAACGCTAAAAAAGCTTCCAAGGGGAGCTAGTAAAAATGGAAGACACGGATGGGGTTTAATGGTTTCTCCTCTTTCCTAGAGACAAGGAATGAAAGGCCTGGTGGTACTGAATTTGGACGTGGAACTCGAAAGTAAAAGCAGCTTTCAGAGCTCCACGGCAGTTAGCACTCTGGGCACGCACGGTGATCAGCGGTGACTTAGGAAATATATCTCAAAAACAACTCCGTTCTGAAAGAGCTAGGAGCTCATGCTGCGTGGGCTCTCCCCAGATAAGTCTGTGCAACTCAGAAAGGCAGGGGAAAATAAATACACAAAAGAAATGAGTAGATTCTCTCATTAGGAAAGTCAATGGGATACGATCCCTGATGGAATAGCCGTGTCTACTCTAAGAGCTAATTAACAAAAAACAAACAATGCTGCAAAAAACTCAAGCTACAAGGACAGCAGAACAGACCCAGATGGCTTGTGGGAAACTCCCAGGCCTGCCAACGGTGCGAGCAGAGGACACCTTGTGAATGTGTGAGTACAACTTGTTCTTCTGGGCAAGAGGAACAGTGTGGGGCTCTTGATGCCAGGGTGGCAGAAGCCCTGGTGTCTGAACAACTTTGCCCATTTTTCCCTGCCCCGGCACGGAAGCCAACCTTCCAAGGGGCACTGTGGAAAAGCACTGCCCAAGGAACAGGAGACCAAATCGTGGCTGCTCTCCTCTGTAAACTTCATCCCTGGGAATGGAGTCGGGCAGAATAACCCTTTCACTAGCTTATGCTTAGAATTCTGATAAATCCTTTCGAATAACCACGCAGTTTTGTTTTAACTTTGGCTGTATCTAAAGGGCTCAAGATATTCATTCTCCACATAAAAGAAAAGTTCAGTTTACAAGGGTTTGCAGGTGTCTATGCAAGGCAGTGCACTAGGCCTCATAGGGGGTGGGTACACGGATGACAAGGACAGTGTCTCCCCCCATGAAGGAGCTGATCAAGAGAAGGGGCAGAGGCAAGCACACTTTATCTGTAATACAGCTGGACGAAAGGAAGAGAGACGCAGCCAAGTGCAGCGGGAGCTTCGGAGAGAGACTGGGAAAATCGCATTGGGGGCTGGTGGTGAGAGGGCAGGCGATGGCCTCTCAGAAGAGGTGACAGTTGATGACATGAGGCATATACATAGAATTAACAGAGCCAGGAAGGAAGAGGGCAGTCACGCCCGAGAACGCAGCTGGCACGGCTGTAGGCAAGCACCGGCCACGTTGGTGAGGGAGCCTGTAGGGTGGTAGGGCTGGCGTGAAAGGACGGCCGAGGAACCGTGGGGCAGCCAGGAGGACCCGACAAAAGCGTACGAAGAGGTGAATGACGAGAGCTGCCCTGTGATTCAGGGATGACTCTAGCCACGATGGGATGGATAAATCCCTAACGGAGGGGTAAGAGATTCGTGGGTAGGGGGCTGACTAGTTAGGAGGCTGAGACGACAGCCGAGAAGACACGACAAGTCTGGAAGCTAGATTTTCTAGTTAGTAGAAAGGAAAAGAGGGGAGCAGGTCCTGGAGGGCTTGTGGAAGAAAAATGAGCACATTCCACTCTGCCTGGAGCTGGGGGGAAGGGGCAGGAGGACAGCCAGGTCCCAGGGTCCTCTCCAGCTGTTGAGGGACGGAAAAGGATAACAGAAACTGATTATTGTTGGGAGTATCAGTGTCAATAGAAGTATAGTAGTAGTAGCGGTAGTAACTTTTGTCAAAGGGATGAAAACAAAAACATCTACCATTTCTCAAGGTCTTACAGATCTGGGAGGTTGGTGAGCTCAGCTTTGCATCTGAGATGTGCAAACATCCACCAGGAGCTGACTAGCCCTGTAAGCCTGGGGTGCAGGCCAGGGTGAGAGGTCTGACACCCAGGGCCATCACCGTTTGGTGAGAGAGAGCTGATGCTGGGAGGGCAGGCTGGGGTGCGGGGAAGGCAGAGGTGGAGGGAGAGAGAATAGAACTGAGAGCAGCTCCAGGCCACAGACATTTTATTTGGCCCACATAGAGTGTTTTTAAAATAATTTTAACTACTTGTCAAACATTTAAAAGGTAGCAAATGTCACATCACACTCATGAAAGTCAAGTTTTCCAAATTCTCTTGGAAGATGGAATATTCTGGAACATTGGACCTGCACTTCTTCTTGGTGAAAATGACCTGGAGTTGAGCAGTGGCTGCCTCATTAGCTGGGGCATGTGATCCCCTGGTCCCACCACTCCCCTCGGCCTCATACCTGGCTGGCTGCCCGCATGCCTGTGCTGGCTCTGGGCCCTGGCATAGGGTGGAAAGAAGGCCGGGGTGGCAGCAGGAGCTCATGAGAAAGCCAGAGCAGGATGAAGACCATGGAACAGAAACCAGCACAGCGACCATTCCGGGCAGGAGGAGGGGTGATCGGTGGTGCTGAGGGCGTGGAAGGCTGGGCGGGGAGGGTTATAGCTCCTCTATGACTAACCCCTCCCCCCTCCAAAGATGCAGAGGTGGGAAGTTCAGGGAACACTGAACATCAGTCCCAGGCCTGGAATCTTTCACAGGACATGTCAGTGGAGGGGTATGGGGTTGAGGACAGGAGGGGTTCACTGCCCTAGGCCAGGCCCAGGACTCGCCTTAAACACCGTGTTCCTGCTGCTGTGATGGTGACGGCACGATCCCGTTGCAGAACACTTCCTCTGTTTGCTTATGCCCCTACTGGGACCCAAATGCCAAACAAGTTAACAACCATGGCGTTTAGAGCCATCACTCATCTGTGTCTAAGGTCTTACTGAAAACTTGCCTCGCCTCAACTGAACTTCTCCCCGACTGTGGTCCCAATGGGGAAGTCAGCCAAAGAGGAAAATAAAGTGACTCCATGGAAGATTCTGGACACACTTACTAAAGGAAGCAGAATGGTTGCTAGGGTCAATGAAAGCACGTTATAAGCCGCAAAGAGGGAGGAGGCCAGGGTGGAAAATCTGATTCCACCCCGAATATAAGTCTCCAGCTAACTGGAGAGCAGGGGCAAGAATGTGTGGACTCGTTTCATATTCCCCTTCCTCCTGTGGCCCTCGTGAAAGTGGAATTTCTCTAGAGGATCCTGAAGGAATCAGAAGCACACCTGCCCAGAGAATGAGAAAGAACAGTTCCTTCAAGGCTGCAGAGAAGGCATGACCACAGGGGAAAGCAGTCAGCCAGGCACCTTCCTGAAGAAACATAAGCAATGTAGGCCAGGTCTGTACAGGAATGTCCTGCAAAGCCTCCTGCCAGCCAGGGACGGATTATAAAGGATATCAGAGCTCCTCTGATACGGAGGGCCCAGAGGGGAACTGGTTAGGCTCTGCAGCTTCACTGCTGTGTTTGGATACCAGTTCTCCCATTGATGAGCTGTGTGACTTTGGACAAATGTATTAACTTCCCTGGACCTCAGATTCCCCAACTATAAAATGGAGATTTTTCTGTATATCCTAATATTATGATGCGTAAATGAGATAATCAGTGTAAAATACCTGGCACAAGAGCAAGCCTTCAACCAATGCTAGTGAGTTTCAGCAAGCATCTTGTTAAACCACTTGGAGGGCCATCCCGTCCTACCTAAAGACAGGGGCATGGACTGAAAAGCCTCTGAGAGATGAACATCTGAGGTGAGCCTTGGCCCCGAGGCTTATCTGGCTCTGTCTCTCTCTCTTATACTTTGCAGCCAGGAAAAGGGAACAAGGTCTGTTTCTGCCTTCACAGTCCCAGACTCCAACAGGGGGGTGGTAGTGATGGTCTCAGGAAAAACAATTTTTCTGACAGCAAAGATTTCTAAAGACAATCGAAAATAAGAATACAGATGATGATACTCAGGTTTTAACGTGCAGTTGTATCTGCTTTAACAACAGAAGGGAAGTGCTGAATGCAGGGTGAAGGGTGCAGTGGAACACTTTCCTGTAATTCTGAGGTCAGCTATAGCACTTGTCATGTCTTGTGGGCTCTGCTACATCTGAGGCGGCTTTGGTTTTGAGTTTTCAGATGTTCCAGAGGATAGAGTTCAAACTCACCCCGTGTTAACAATGTGTCTAGAGATAACAGGGTCCAAATGTACTCTGAAACTCATTCAAATGTAGGCAATGACTAAAAGTATATTTTCTTTCAAAATCTGATTTCATAGGAAGAGGACTAGTTATATAAGTAGGGCAATTAATCTAATGAGATTTTCTTCCAGGAGAGAGAGAACACTGTATTTTCTACTTAACAGATGGATTTGGCTGTTGGGCAAACAAAAGGACCTTTTCCTTTCATTCAACTTCGGACCAAAGGGCAGAGAGTTAGCGGTTAGTGCTGGCAAGCATGCCGTAGGACATCCCCATCAGTATTCCAGGGGGATGTTCCTAGTTAGGAAGAAGGAATTTGATGACTCTACAGAGAGTCCTGAGGAGGGAGTGCAGAGAAAGAACACAGGACACAGAACAGAGTATGGTTCACGGCCATGAAGGCCACCCTGGGGTGGATAACATGCATGCTTGTGTATGTTGCAGCCTCCTGTGTCTTTGTGTTTTGCCACTGTCACAGGTAGAGTCTGACCTCGTTATGAAGACTCGTCAGCAAACTTCTCCTCTCATACCCCTTCCTGCCAGCTGCGGTGGTGGGCATAGAGCTGAGAACCACCTGTGCCAGCCACATTTCTCCAAAGAAAACATAAAAATAGCCAAGAGGCACATGAAAAGATGCTCAACACTGCTAATTATTAGAGAAATGCAAATCAAAACTACAATGAGGTATCACCTCACACCAGTCAGAATGGCCATCGTCAAAAAATCTACAAACAATAAATGCTGGAGAGGGTGTGGAGAAAAGGGAACCCTCATACACTGTTGGTGGGAATGTAAATTGATACAGCCACTATGGAGAACAGTATGGAGGTTCCTTAAAAAACTAAATCTAGAGCTACCATATGACCCAATTCCACTACTGGGCATATACCATGAGAAAACCATAATTTGAGAAGATACATGCACCCTAATGTTCATTGCAGCACTGTTCACAATAGCCAGCTCATGGAAGCAACCTAAATATCCATTGACAGAGGAATGGATAAAGAAGGTGGAATATTACTCAGCCATAAAAAAGAACAAAATAATGCCATTTGCAACAACATGGATGGACCTAGAGATTGTCATACTGAGTAAAGTAAGCCAGACAAAGACAAATATCATATGATATTGCTTATATGTGGAATCTAAAAAAATGGTAGAAATGAACTTATTTACAAAACAGAAATAGACTCACAGATGTAAAAACCTAACTTATGGTTAGTTTTTTAGGGAGGGATAAATTGGGAGATTGGGATTGTCATATATACACTATTATATATAAAATAGATAACTAATAAGGACCTACTGTATAGCACAGGGAACTCTACTCAGTATTCTGTAATGACCTACATGGGAAAAGAATCTAAAAAAGAGTGGATATATGTATATGTATAACTGATTCACTTTGCTGTACACCTAAAACTAATACAACATTGTAAATCAACTAGACTCCAATAAAAATTTAAAAAAAAAAGGGAAACTGAGGAACAGACCCATCTGGAACCTGCCCCAGGCCACCCAGTTTGGGAGTGTTGGAGCTGAGATTTGAAGCCAGGCCTATCTAACAGTAGAAGCCTTTGCCCTCAGTCACTATGCTAAACCTCCTTTTGAGGTTTACCAACCTCCTCATTTGGATTCTGGATGAAAGAGCAGTGACAGGTCAGGAGCAATCCTGGGATGACGCTCAGGACGTCACCTGGATAAGAATGCACAGCACTGGGGCTTCCCTGGTGGCGCAGTGGTTGAGAATCTGCCTGCCAATGCAGGGGACACGGGTTCGAGCCCTGGTCTGGGAAGATCCCACATGCTGCAGAGCAACTGGGCCTGTGAGCCACAATTACTGAGCCTGCGCGTCTGGAGCCTGTGCTCCGCAACAAGAGAGGCCACGATAGTGAGAGGCCCGCGCACCGCGATGAAGAGTGGCCCCCGCTTGCCACAACTAGAGAAAGCCCTCGCGCAGAAACGAAGACCCAACACAGCCATAAAAATAAATAAAAAATAAATTTAAAAAAAAAAAAAAGGATGCACAGCAGTGTGTGTGTTTACTTATGTTGTACTTCCTTTGCTGGCCCACAGCCATTCTTCTTTCTCTGACTCTATGGAGGGAGAAGTGATAGAGATGTACACCCAGGGCAGGTGCTAAGAGAAGGGAGAGAAAAGGAATAGTCTTGAACCCAAGGAATCCTTCATTCTGACCACCTGGTTTTATTTCCAACAACTGGGGTCTTTATACTGGAGAAGAAAAGACAGATGACACTGTTGATAGCTTCAAATAATGGAAGTGCTGTTGGCCAGAAGAGGCGGTTCTAAATGGGACAAATAAGTATGGGGAGTGGAAGTTAAAGGAGTGTATGTAAGGATGTCATAAGGAAAATTAAAACAAACATTTCTAATACTCAATGCCATTAAGTGAGAGAAGGCGCTTTCCTGGGAGGAGCAGGACTGCCTTATTGGAGACACTGAAAGAACCACCTGGATGACCCATCTGTGGTCAGGTGGGAGGGGAGAGCAATGTCCTCCAGGGTCTATGCCTACATCAAGAGTCTACAGTCTTATCCTTTCTTCTCTATTTGGAATGAGAAAAAATTTTGAAGATAACTGTACCTCCCTCAGCTGAAGATACCATGTTTTCCTTGGGTCTGAAGTGGACTTGCTTTATAAAAATGAAATAAAACATGTTTAAGCTGATCTCCAGGAGCTAGTTACTGAAGGAGTGGGCAGGTGAGTATGTAAGTATATTTGAACACACCAGTGGATCAATGTCTTACCTGAGCCACATCAGAATATTCTGGGAGATATCTCCAGAGACAGTCTACAGTGCACTTTATTCCCTCCTAATGAAAACAAGTACAAAAATGCCCTGTACTGTTTCTCTTTCTGCACTGGGGCAGGAATAGTGCTAAAATCTGTTGCAGGTTTGCGGGCTATATTTTCCATCCTGTCTCTGATTAGAATCCAGCAGCCTTTTCATGGGCATATACTTATTCCTTATCAACGCTCTTAACACTCTGCCTTGCCTGTGTTTTATACTCATTATAGCTTCCCCTGAAACCCAAGCCATCTCAGTAGCTTCACTAAAGTCATGTGATAACACTGGTTAAAAAAAGGTAAAGATCAGAGGTGAGTCTCAGAGACAGAAGCCCAAGGTCGGGCCCTTGTGCCAATGCCAGTGTTGTTGGCCAAGATGGTTTTATTCCTGGCAAACCAGTCCCGAGCATCTCTGACTAATGGTGAGGGTTTCACTGCTCTCCAATAACCCCCAAGTGTTGAAGGAAAAGGAAGCTCGCCTGATAGCTGTGATCCCCCAAAGTGCAGCTATTGAAAGGAAGCAAGTGCTAAAGAAGGATCCTCCAGAGGCATACTACACAATGTCTTTATTTCCTCCTGATGAAACCCAGGCCAACACCCTTCTTTATCCTGGATACACATTTTCTTGGGTGTCTAAACCAAACCTAACCACCACCTGCTAAAATTTAATGCTCATTGATCACTGGAAGGGACAAAGGAAAGAAAACAAAGTGTGCTACTTAGAGTTTTTAAGTGTGTTCCTTAGAGTTTTTCCAACTTAAAACAAAAAGCTCTTCTGACCCGCAGACGTCGGTTAGCAAACCTCTACTTAGAAAAGATTTCCATGCTCATTTTACAAAACCTGACATCTTTATGCTCCTGTCTGAGATATGAAGATTAAAGAGCCATGTGGTATTAATACTTAATTAAAAAATAAAATCCTTCACACTACTAGCCACAGATAAAATGTAAGTTTCCTAAGAATAGAGGTCCTAAACAATCTGAAATGGGGGAAGGAAGTTGAGAATAGTAACTTTAATAAAGTGATAAAGAATGCCAAAAATGAAGCCTCTAGGAAGATCAGTATTTTTCTGTGTTCTGCCAACACTAGCCTGGCCTATCTGTGAATAAATGGTCCATTTCTGAAGGTGTTAGTTTCAGTAAGAAGCCTGAAGCTCCATTTCCTCATATGGGAACTCCAGTCCCGGCAAAGGGCAAGGGCTGCCAGGCTTCACGTTAACCATCCTCTTTTTAAAGGACCTTTCAGTAACTTACTTTTGGATTTTCCCCGTAACACTATTTGAAAAATTGGCTCTAATGATGGAGAGCTGGATCCTCTGCATGACCCTGGTCCCAGTTTTCCCTCCACTTCCTCAGCCTCCTCCTGGCTGGCCACCTTTGGCTGCTGCCTTGAGCATTTCAATCTTTGCCAGGAGGGGAGTAGGAAATGCAGAGGATCAAGCTCAGTGCCGCTCTGGTCAATTGCCTGGCAACAGACGTGAGACACACTCAGGGCTAAAAGAGGATCCCCAAATTACTTGCGGTTCCTTCTCTGTACACAGAGGCAAACGAGACTCCTGCAGACAATGCACAGAGGATGAAATCTGATAGGTGTGATGACAGATAAGCCCACGTGCAAACACACAGTTTAATTTCTGTAAAGCTTAGGAGCAAAAGCATGCTATAATCTCCTTCTGAGGCCAAGTTTACAATGCCTCCCGAACTGACAAAGGTGACCCAGGAGAATGCACCAAACTCCTTTCAGCACTTAGTTAACCTGGCCACCTGTGTGAGCCCAGAGAAAAGGGCGTTGACCTCACCCAAGTCAGCACTGGCGCCTTGTGATCTCTCACCGGAGATGATTTAGCACAAAGGAATGCTCACCTCAGAGACAGAGGGCATCACCTTCCTAAGCTCTGGGGACTCACGAGGACTCCCTCAAGTCTTTCTGGAGCTGATGAGGCCAAAGCTCAGCGCAACCGCAGAAGCTCTAAGCAAACTATACATTTTCGTCTGTGTCATGGTTATTCACATTTTGGGATAATTCAGTGCCAGTTTAGGAAACTCGGTAACGTGGTGGCCAACAGAAAACGTGTATTTATACCAAAAGCAAGTAAAAAAAAAAAAAAAATTAAAAAAATCACCTTTAAGGTCAGCAATCTAGAAAGTCTAGGTCTGTTTTTCACACAAGAGTGTGTATCTTTCTTTATCTTTCCTGTGCTACCTTCTGTGGATGTTGCCAGTTTTTATAACCTGTTCTCTGAGAGGGGAGGGGAGGATGGTTTTGCTTTTGGAACATGCACGTGTGAGCATTTAACACACACACACACCTTCACAGCGAAGATGAGACGTGAGAGACAAAAGGGCAAGCAAGAAAAATAGTCTTCCGCTGTACATTTTGGGGTGAATACTATGGTTATTTTCAGTTGTCAAGATCACTGGTTAATGACTTGGGAATTTTTTTCAAGTAGAAAACTGGGCTAAAAACTGTGTACTCCACCTCCCCTCCTCCCGCCGACTCTGTGCTCCGTGGGGAGTGTTCTCACACGCAAGTTCTCAGCTCTCTACCCATGCTTATGTGAAATTTGGGAGGACTTTTGAGTTTTTGGTGTATGGCTACCCAATCTTGGGGGTGGGGGTAAAGATGATGATGGGAAGGGTGAGGGGAGGAAAGTAATACTGGGTTAGGAGTTACACTGGGTAAGATGTTGGTGCCCATCCTGTTCAACCCCTCACTCTCCTTGAACGACAGACAAGAACACCCCTCACCCCGAATTCAGGGGACTCACTGACGTTATCATACCATACGAAGCCCCCAGGCCTTGAACATCTATGACTCTCTAGTGTTATATAAATGGGTATCCAAACAGCTTCTACAGACATGGAATAATAATAATACCTTCTATTTAAAAAGTTAAGAAGGTATTCAGAAAGCATTTCCTTCTGAAGGGAAAAAACAAAAGGGCAAGTAAAATATCCAGCAGACACCAATTCCAGGAA
Organism: Balaenoptera musculus; assembly: GCF_009873245.2. Taxonomy (NCBI): domain Eukaryota; kingdom Metazoa; phylum Chordata; class Mammalia; order Artiodactyla; family Balaenopteridae; genus Balaenoptera; species Balaenoptera musculus. Next base: position 136,137,088 of record NC_045786.1, on the reverse strand, counting down.
CAGTGCTGACCTTACGTTCCAAAGAAAGGATCATCAGGAAATCTCAGGAAGCCAAGTAGAGATGACCCACCATGCTGATTCGGTGGTGAGAACGGATGTGAAGGGCTGGCTCGGGGATCTTGGCCTTCCCGCCTCTCTGGTGGGGAAGGATCACACACAGAGGCAAGGGCAGCAGCTATGGGCAGAGCTCACCAATGGGTGCTTTCTCCTTCTCTGTTTATTTGTTAAAAATCTTTCTTTGGGGTGCACTCAGGTACTCAACTTGAGGGTTGGGGAGTGGGGAGAGGTAAATTAGGAGTTTGGGATTAACAGATACACACTACTGTATATAAAATAGAAAAATAACAGGACCTACTGTATAGCACAAGGAATTATAGTCAATATCTTGTAATAACCTATAATGGAAAAGAATCTGAAAAAGGATATATATATATTATATATATATATATAATATATATATATATAACTGAATCACTTTGCTGTACACCTGAAACTAACATAACATTGTAAATCAACTACAATTTAAAAAGGTATAAGAAAAAAGATGCTTAATTGGGGGAAAAAAAAAAAAAAGGCTCCTGGGAAAACAGAAATACAACTCTCTCCAAAATAAAAACCTAACACAGCCTCATGTACAATTAAGCGCTTAATAATCTTGATGATATTGGTGGATTGTGCAAAGGGAGGATGAAGATAATGACACCTCTCAACATGCTGTAAAATTACTACTCATAACTTAACAATACTAATAACTTACTCCAGTGTTGTGCATACCACTTTGAAAATGCTTTCATGGGCGCTACCTCATTTGAAGTGGGTACTGCAGGTGTTATCATCACTGTGTTACAGAGGTAAAGACTGGAAAGCAGTGGCAGGAGTAGAATGAGGTCTTGTGATCCTCAGACCAGTGTGTGCTCCTTCCATTCTACTGTGTGAGGTTGGTTCACCTCTCAGCCTCAGCTTCACCTACCAACCAGGGAGTTAGACAAAGTGTTTTTAAAGATCCTCCATCTCTGAAATTCTGTGTTTATGTTGCTAATAGTCACCAAGCTCCATGACAAATGATTACAATCCAAAACAGCATGCACGACTTCCTGACAGATTTTGGGACTATGTAAGACACTACCCAGTGGAGTCAACATTAGGAACTTTTTTTTTTTTTTAAATTGAAATATTCTTGATTTACAATGTTATAGCAGTTTCAGGTATACAACATAGTGATTCAAAATTTTTATAGATTATTCTCCATTTATAGTTATTATAAAATATTGGCTATATTCCCTGTGTTGTATAATATATTCTTTAGTTTACTTATTTTATACATAGTAGTTTATACCTTTTAATCCTCTACCCCTGTCTTGCCCCCTTCCCTCTCCCCACTGGTAACCACTAGTTCGTTCTCTATATCTGAGTCTGTTTCTTTTTCGTTATATTCACTAGTTTGTTTTATTTTTTAGATTCCACATATAAGTGATATCATACAATATTTGTCTTTCTCTAACTTATTTCCCTGAGCATGATACCCTCCAGGTTCATAACATTAGGAACTCTTGAAGTCACCAAGCTCCCAGAATCACAGGTGGTCACAAAATCCTTGGAAAAGGCCTGAAGTCTATATTTTTAAAGAAAGCAGTGTACCTTACCTTGATCTGGAATTACACAACAAAATGAAACTTGTTCAGGGTCCTTAAAAACATTTCAACCGGGCTTCCCTGGTGGCACAGCGGTTGAGAATCTGCCTGCCAATGCAGGGGACACGGGTTCGAGCCCTGGTCCGGGAAGATCCCACATGCCACGGAGCAACTAGGCCCGTGAGCCACAATTACTGAGCCTGCGCGTCTGGAGCCTGTGCTCCGCAACAAGAGAGGCTGTGATGGTGAGAGGCCCGCGCACCGCGATGAAGAGTGGCCCCCGCTTGCCGCAACTGGAGAAGGCCCTCGCACAGAAACGAAGACCCAACACAGCCATAAGTAAGTAAATAAATAAATAAAATAAAAAAAAAACAAAAAAACAAAAAAACATTTCAACTTACCTACCTCCTAACAGATACTTCCCCAAGCCCTCGGTTTTCTGGCCAAGGACCATTTGCTCCTGAACCTGGCTAGCACTACTCAAAAGTTATTGCAAGCATCAGTTTCTGGGGAAATCACACTGTAAAACCACTGGCCTATTTCACCACAAGTAAAACTAGCAGATGAGCTGCAGATTGAGATGTTTACACAACCTGAAGTCATTCCGTCCTGACCTCCTCACTGAATCCTCTTCCACTGTCACCCTTTCAATACTGGTGTCCCCAGGCCTTGTCCTCCTTTTACTCTTCACCCTCTCCCCCAGTCCATGCCTTCTCCCCTGTTCTCACTACCATGCTACAGTGGTCGTCTCCTACCTCTCTCCTGAGCTCCAGACCTATGTGACCAAATGCAAGGAATAGACCACTTTCTGAATGTCTCCCCAACCCCTCGGAGGTCCCATTTCCTAAACTCATCTTTCCCAGCCCCTACCCTACACCTAACACACCAACGGCGGAACTGGTGACTGCAGCTCTTTGAACACGCAGGCTGCCTGTCCCCTCCGAGGCTTTGCACAAGTTATTTCCTCTGTCTAGAATACCCTTCTCCCCCTTGTCAACCCTACTGAACCCTTGTTTGTTCCTCAACACCCAGCCTACATGCCACCTCCTCTGCCTTGTCCTTATGTCACTTCCCTGTGCTTGACCCCAGAGAGAGTTTTGATCATTCCTCCTCGGCAGCCAGCTAAGTATCCGTTTACATGTCCTCATTCCTACTAGGCTGTGAGCAACAGAAGAGGCCGTGTCTTTTCATCTTTGCTTCCCGGCACTTAGCGCAGGCCAAGCCAAGGGAAGGCATCTGACAAGTATTTGCCGAATGGAAACAGACAGGGATCCTAATTCCCTAACGTATCAGTTTCTCCTTCTACGGTCACAGGCTCATCTGGGGTCAAAAGAGAAAGATTCAAATGCACAATCTTTAAATAACACTGTTATCCTAAACGTTATATCTTACTTTATGGAAAGCTAAATAGGTGGCAGATTCTTGCTCTGTGGGTATTAAGTACACAGGACCCTGGTAGCTTCCTCCAGTGGCTCATGCTTCTAGGACAAGTGGAAAGAATCACATCAGGGAGTAATCTGGGTGCTAAAATGTGGGGCTCTAAGGGTACAGGACACTTATTAACGAGACGTAGAAGAAAAATGGGGAAAGGCCAGGTGTAGCTAGCTTAGAACCCAGGACTGGGAGTCAGGAAAAGCTGGATTCTGATCCCAGGGTTTTTTCCTTACTGTGGTGTAATATACAGAACATAATATTTACCTTCTTAACCATTTTTAAGTGTACAGCTCAGTGGGATTAAGTCTATTCACATTGTTGTACAACCATCACCACCATCCACCTACAGAACTTCTTTCATCTTCCCAAACTGAAATTCCACATCCCTTAAACCCTAGCTCTCCACCCACCCAGGCCGCCAGCCCTTGGCAACCACCATTTTGCTTTTGTCTCTATGAATGACTATTCTAGGTACCTCCTGTTAGTGGAATCATACATTTGTCCCTTTGTATTTGGCTTATTTCATTAAGCATAATTCATTCAAGATTCATCCAGGTTATAACGTGCATCAGAATTTCCTTCCTTTGTAAGGCTGACTAATAATCCATTGTATGCCTGTAACACAGTTTGTTTATCCATTCGTCTATTGCTGGACACTTGGGTTACTTCCACCTTTTAGGTATTGTGAATAATGCTATGAACATTGATGTACAAATATGTTCGAGCCCCTGCTTTCAACTCTTTGGGATATACAACCAGAACTGGAATTGCTAGGTCATATGGTACTTCTATGTTTAATTTTCTGAGGAACTGCCTGCTATATTACTTTCCGCAGTGCCTGCATCATTTTACATTCCCATGAGAGTTGCTCAAGGGTTCTAATTTATTTGTTTGTTTTAAGTAATGTGCTGAATGGCCTTTGGTGAGTCACAATTTCTCTGGACCTCAGTTTCCTCATCTATTAAATGAAGGAATTTTAATGGATAATCTCTTAGGTTTCTTCTAGCAATTAAAAAAAACTGTATTGGTCTAATTGAATCAAGTTGCAATTACAGCCAGAAAGCAGTTTAAATGGTTTCCTAATACAATAAATAGAGTCATAATTTTTCAGAGAAAAGGGCAAAGGATCTAAAAATACACCCAGGGCTTCCCTGGTGGCATAGCAGTTAAGAGTCTGCCTGCCAATGCAGGGGACACGGGTTCGAGCCCTGGTCTGGGAAGATTCCACATGCCACGGAGCAACTAAGCCCATGCGCCACTACTACTGAGCCTGCGCTCTAGAGCCGGTGAGCCTCAACTACTGAAGCCCACATGCCTAGAGCCTGTGCTCCTCAACAAGAGAAGTCACCGCAATGAGAAGCCTGTGCACTGCAACTAAGAGTAGCCCCCGCTCGCCGCAACTAGAGAAAGCCTGCACGCAGCAACGAAGACTCAACGCAGCCAATAAATAAATAAATAAATAATAATAATAATAATAATAATAAAAATGCACCCAGCTCTCACTGATGACAGTGGTGGCTGCTTCCTGAGCACCTACTCTGTGCTCAGAGCTGTTCCAAGTATCCTCCACGCATCATCTCAGACCCTGAGGGTACAGTTGTGGAAACCGAGGCGTGGCAAAATTGCGCCATCTTCCTGAGGTCCCACAGCCAGCAGGTGGAAGAGCCAATATCTGCCCTCGGACAGCGCTGCTCTGGAGGCAAGATCCTCACCACCACGCCCTGACGCTTCCCTCCTGGGTGCTTCGCCCCAAGTCTTGAGTGCTCTTCATTGTTTTCTTTCTTTTCTTTGATCACACTTCTGTTTAAGTGTCTCAGTCCTCTGCCAAGAACAGCTGAATTTCCTCAGCTACAGCATTGAAGCTTTTTATTTTTAGGCCTGGAGGCTGAAATGTACAAAACTGTCTCTGAAATCCTCTCGGTGAATGTTTTTTAGTAATTTCCTCTGACACCTTTTCCAGTGTTTTCCAGAAAGTCACTTTTAAGGTACACTCCTTGAAGGAGGAAGAAACAGAATGCTCACTGTGTTCCTGTGTGGTTTACATGTATGAATTCACTGAATCTGGATAGTAACCCTATGACATGGATTTTATTACCTCGATTTTATAGGATTTTATGAGCAAGGACACGGAGATTCAGAGAGGTGTGTTAGCTCGTCAAGGTCACTCAGCCAGAATGTAACAGAGCTGGGAGATAAGACCAGCACGGGGTGAAACCCAAGCTCCCTCCTACGGGGAGACTCCCGGCAGAACACAGAGAGCCACTTAGGAAAATCAGTGCTCAGCCGGTGACACACCACGACCCGCTGAGCTGCTAGCATTAGAAAGGGGCCAAAATAAAGGGAAGTGAAGAGGTTCACAGCTTCCCAGAAGGAAGGAGAGGGAACAACTCAGTCCGCACTGAAGAGTAGGTTCTCTTTCGGCACCAAAGGCTCTGTTTTCTCCCAGAACAAAGATTGTGGAGGGAGGATATTCCTGGATAACATATATTCTAGTTACCAAAAATATTTCTATATACATCAAAGATATAGTTTAAAGTAATTGGGGGAGGGATAAATTAGGAGCTTGGGATTAACATACACACACTACTACATATAAAATAGATAAACAATAGGAACCTACTGGATAGCACAGGGAACTCTACTCAGTACCCTGTAATAACCTATATGGGAAAAGAATCTGAGAAAGAATGAATACATGTATATATATAACTGAATTACTTTGCTGTACACCTGAAACTAACACAACATTTTAAATCAACTATACTCCAATAAAAGTAAAAAAAAAAAGTAATTGGATTTATCTGGTTAAGAAGAAATCATCTTAATAGTTCCATATGATCTTAACATTGCTTAGTGCCTGTTCTAGGTTTTACAGGGATTGAGTTAAAAGGGGTGAAATCTAGGTCCCAGATTTAGTCAGGAAGAATTCTCTTAAGAGGATTCTAAATGCCAGAAAGAGGTTGAGGACTCCTAAAAATTGGAAATAAAAAAATTGAGAGAAGCAGATGTGGGTTAATGTTCAACTCAAACGATGATGTGGTCTCTAAAGAGTCCTACTGGACCTACATTCAAAAGGTATTAAGTGTTTATCAGAGAAAGACTGAACTGAATTGTTAATCCCTAAATAGAGAACTTTAAAGTTTCCTGAGGCACAGACTGACTTTTATTTCCTACCCTCCATGGTACCTGGCACAGCAACTTTTATACACCAAGGCCAACAATGCATATTTCTTTATGGCTTGAACTAGCATTTTCAGTTGAATTATAAACTCTGGGGTCCTTCTTTTAAATATTAAAAAAGTTAACTCAGCTATGGTAATTGGACTAAATGTGTGAATCATGAGAAACCATTAGTATTATGACGGTGGTTGTTCCAGGCCACAGGGGATTAGCATGCCTTGGGATTCGCAAGGACCCAGACTCTAGATGACAGAACTGGGAGAGCAATAATGCAAAGTAAGCCCAGCTCTGCAGCACAGTTTTGTTGTGTGATCATAGATTAGGTCATCAAATGTAGCTGGGGCCAGCTGAGGTGAGTATCTTTCCCTTCCAGAAGTTAAGAAACTTCAAGGCATAAATCTACAAAGACAAGCCCTTCTCCCTGATTTTTTTATTAATAAAATTATAAAAGCCACATTCTTGGTTTCCTTAGTCTACATTTTCTACTAAATATACAAATAAAATTTTCTTATGAAAAGAGGCTAGATAGAAGACATTTGGTAGAATCCAAAAGTACTTCACTTCTATTTCTTTTTTTTTTTTTTTTTTTGGCCATGCCACACTGCTTGTGGGATCCTAGTTCCCCGACCAGGGATCGAACCCTGGGCCATCGGCACTGAAAGCACGAGTCCTAACCACTGGACTGCCAGGGAATTCCCCACTTTTATTTTCTATATGCAATTAGTGCTTCCTCAATATCAGGAGAGCATTTGCACCTGAACTTGAGAATTGAGTTATGAATTATGATTCACTTTGGCAATATTTGCCTGAGAAGGATTTCTGTGATCATTTCTCTTTCAGTAGAGAATTCTCAGGGACAATCATGCCATCAGCCCCAGGACACAGTGATCTGTATACAAAATGTCCTTAAAATGACACTAATTATATGACTGGAGATTTCTTTTTTTTTTTTTTTTTTTGAGATTTTAAATTTTTTGATGTGGACCATTTTTAAACCATTCAATAAGACTTTACTGAATTTGTTACAATGTTGCTTCTGTTTTATGCTTTGGGTTTTTGGCCATGAGGCATGTGGGATCTTAGCTCCCTGACGAGGGATCAAACACACACCCCCTGCATTGGAAGGTGAAGTCTTAACCACTGGACCACCAGGGAAGTCCCTACGACTGGCAATTTCTAAAGAGAGACAAGTCTTTCACCAGCATGGCTAATATTTCCTAAATTTAGTTTTTTTGTCTCAAATCACTGGAAAGGATATGATTTGAGCAAAGTAATTCTTATCCCATAGATACTATCCAGGAGAGAATGGATTGTTCTGATTTTTCCCTATTTGAAGAATATTCATCTTTATTCCTCCTATGCATTTAGTAGGAAATAATACATGATTTTCTAATACAGAACTGACCCAAATTATATGTTATTCTCTCATTACATGTTACTTTCTTATTTTCAACATAAGCATCAAATCCACTTTCTTCCACACTTGAAAATAAGGCTTCCAGCACAATGCCTTAAATGCACGAATGAAAGACTTTTTCAATGTGATATTCTACACTGCACCTGAATCCTGGGCCTGGCACCTGACTTGCACAAGGATAACATGGAAGCAAATGAGATCTTGCACAACTTTGGAAAACCTCTCTTCTCCTCTCCCAGCACTACGGGAAAGGCTCCTTCATCCTTCGATGTTGCCGACAGAAACACAATCCGTATCCAAACAACCGGGAGTGCTGTTCACATGACCCAACGGCCTTATGTGTCCTGACTGGATGAAGCGGGAGCATCACTTCACCTACACTGAAGCCTCAAGTGCTAGAAATACTTGATATAAGGCAGACAATGCTATCAACTGCTCATGCATTGGCTCCAAAATAACTATTGCATAAGAGAAAACAAACAGCCTGAGAAAACTCTGCTTCTTTGATTCTACAGATTAAAACACAGATTTCAGTTAGAGCTGGTAGCTTACTGGTAGGTGGTATTAAAAAACAAGCAAACAAACCCAAAGCCCAAGAAGCCCACTCAGCAAGCTGGTCTGCAATAGTTCAAAACCTGGCTGAGTGCACCAAACTTACAGATTTCAGGATCCCTGTGGCATCTTCATGCAGCCATGTAGGGTAGACCACTTCGTCGTTCAGTATGGCTTCAAAGAGGTCATCTTCGTTCTCTGCCTCAAAGGGCGCGTGGCCACAGAGCATCTCGTAGAGCAGCACGCCCATTGCCCACCAATCCACTGCGGGCCCGTAGAGCATCTCCTGGAGGATCTGTGCAGAGGGGTAATGTGAGAAGAACTTCGTGCATCTGATGAACAAATGCATCAGTAATGACTAAGGCAAATGATGGATTAGGAGATGAAGTAAAACAAGGGAGTTTCCTGCGTTGGCATACATGTTTCATTCCATCTCTAGAGAGTGGTCTGTTTTCCCTGGGGTCAGTTCAGAGGCCTTGTCATCCAGGTGATCAAACATCTATGGCCTGCTTAGGCCAACGTAATAGTATATGCAGATCCAAACCAGAAAGGGTTTTGGAACTATATCTGTGGGCTCACTCACTCCTATGGGAAAGATTCAAGAGCTTGTCTTTATTTCTGCTAAATGGGGCTGGGATCAAAGCACTGAGTAGAGGCAAAGAAAAAAATTAAATAGCTGTGCCTGGAACGTACTTTGTCCTCATTCAGGGCTAAACCCTAAAGCAACTGCAAAGTTTACAACACTCTTTTTGACTCAAATTTGTATTGGGAGGAACCAAGGACATTCTCAGCCATCATTCATCTAATGAGCCACAAAGGAGTCTGGAGGCGTCAACTTTCAATGCCGCCCACCAAGCTGCAGCACATAAATGCAGCCTGTGTGGCTCTTCTGATGGGGCTGCTAGAGAGCCTGGATTTCCACAGCTGCTCAAGCAGCAAGCACACTCACCTCTGGAGCAATGTAGTCGGGTGTGCCGCAGAAGGTGGCCGTGGTGACCCCGTTACAGATCCCCTCCTTGCACATCCCAAAGTCTGCCAGTTTACAGTGACCCTCGTGGTCCAAAAGTACGTTGTCGAGTTTCAGATCTCTGCAAGAAACAAAAAGCAGCATGTGGTGGGGCAGCCGGGCCCCAAACCGTCCACCTGGCTGAGCTGGGTCACGGGATGGGAGATCACGCAGCCGGGAGAGCTTTCTGCACGCACCCTTCAAAGGGAACGCACTTCTTTGTGTTATCTGGAGAACAAATTTAGATCTGCTCTTGACATCTGCCTCATGGTTCCTAGACGACGGTTCCATCTGAATGGGCTAACCTCATATCAAAACACAGGCTGCCCATTAGAAACTGAGAATGTGACTTCCAGGCTTCCCACTTAGCTTAAGCCCATGAGACATCCACCCACCCGCCCCCTGTTCTCTGGCATCTATCTCTGTCCACTGGACTTCACTCGGTGAACATTCCGGAGCAAGTGGCCACTGTGTGGCACAGACTGTGATAGGCATCAAGAGTACAGGGCTTCCCTGGTGGTGCAGTGGTTGAGAATCTGCCTGCCAATGCAGGGGACACGGGTTCGAGCCCTGGTCTGGGAAGATCCCACATGCCACGGAGCAACTAGGCCCGTGAGCCACAATTACTGAGCCTGCGCGTCTGGAGCCTGTGCTCCGCAACAAGAGAGGCCGCGATAATGAGAGGCCCGCGCACCGCGATGAAGAGTGGCCCCCACTTGCCACAACTAGAGAAAGCCCTCACACAGAAACGAAGACCCAACACAGCCATAAATAAATAAATAAATAAAAATTAAAAAAAAAATAAAAAAATAAAAAAGAGTACAGACGACCCTTCTTCCTAAGGAACTCACAGTATGATGGGGAGACAGATATTTGCTAGACTGTAAGCTCCATGGAGGAGCGACCAGGTGGGTTTGGTTCACCATTGTGCCTAGCATAGTGCACTCAATAAATATTTGTTCAAAATATATACATATAGATGTGTGTGTATAGAGATGCATACACATGCATACACACACACACACACACACGGGGGAGGGAGGAGAGGAGAATGAGAAGGGGGTTGGGGAGGGAGACAGAACCAACTGTTGTATAATACAAGTGGCACAAAGGAAGTATGAACCAAGGGCTGTGAGAGAAACACAAGAAGGAACAATTAATTCCTTCTAGTGGGAGGAGAGAGGGACATTTCCACAGGAGAAACAGAAATTGAGCTGGGTCTTAAAACATGAGTCAGGGTCTTCCAGACAGGGAAGGGGTGTGAGAAGGTCGCTGTGGGCAGGTGGGCAGGGCTATCGCATGGAGCAGGTGCAGAGGTGTGATGTGCAGGTGGGCTCAGGAACCCCACGTGGTGTAGTAAGGATGGAGAGGGGGCTCGCATGGGAACACGGGGGCCATCAAAATGCCAGGGCTAGAAGGCAGAGTTAGGTCCAAACTGTGAAGTGTCCTGAATGCCACGCTAAGGAATTCTGATATTTAGATATTAGGCAAAAGTGACCCACTGAAGCTTTCTAATTAAGATTTCCAGCTGATGAGAAAAGATCAGCTAGAGGCAGCTGAAACAGTCCAGGGAAGAGATGACCTGAACTAGGACAGTGACAGATGGAATGAAACCTAGGGGGTCAGTCAGCCAGTGCTTTGGTGAAAACACAATTAGTATTAAGGCTCGATGACCATTTAGAGGGAGATGAGGAGAAGCAGCAAAACTGATAACCCCTGGGTTTCTGTCTTAGATTCAGTGGGTCAGTGGGGACGTTAATAACCAGGGAAAAGCAAAACAGGGTAAGAAGAGGGTTTGTTTAGGTGTACCCCAGATACATAGAAGCCTCAGATATTATGGTGAGCACAGGACAAAAAGGCACTTACCGTCCCTCCCCCAACCCCTAGGAGCAGAATCCACTTAAGGGAAGTGCGTTTCCAGCAGCAGAACTGTCCAGTAAAAGGCCTCAGTGGAGGCAGGAACATGGGTTGGATGCTAATAAAACTGTCTGCAAATGAAAAGCAGTGCCCCCTGAACACCCCCTCCCCAACACAGGCCTCTGGCACCACCTCTCCCATCGCCATGCATATCCGGGCATCATTACAGAGGGAGGTCTGGCACCATGGCAAACTGGGAAAGAGTCCTACACACCGACACCATTGCCAGCCTCTAAGCTCAGCCTCGGGAGAGCTCCAGAGAAGCAGCTTCGCCTGTGGGGCGACACCTTTATGCTTTGCTTTTTGAAGGAATGGTGTGCTCAGAGGCAACCACGCGGGCTTATCAGTGAGGAGAGGCTGCCCAGCCAGAAGGCGATGCTAGGTGCCTACCCTGCCCTGGAGGTTTGCAGTCGCCTGCCAGGTGGGAGGCTGCCACGGCCGCGGCCTCCTGGGGCTGTGCTGTTAGGAGTGCTGGTGGGCCCTCACTGGGCATCTTCAGAGCGGGGGCTGCTGACTGCTGTTCTGGAGCTTCAAGTCCCCAGTGGGCTGTGTCGAGGCACTCATAGCTCTGTTCTCCCATCCCTGCTCTGACAATAAAGGTCTGTTGGGCTGCTTGGCCCGAGGGAAAAGGCTGGTCTCTGTCCAGCCCAGAATCACGCTGTGGCTCAGAGGAAGCAGGTGATGACAGAACTGGCGAGACTGGTTTCCACACTGGGCCCTGTGAGTTGGTCCAGCTGGACCATGCAGGTCTTACAGACAGTGGTCACTGGAAGACACCCAGGAATGGAAACCAAGTCCTGTCTTCCAGGAATCCCCGATAAGCGAGGTGAAAGCAGCAGAGCTTTCTCAGATCAGCCTCCTCTCCGCGCTTGCGCTCCAGGCATCTCCCCGGTGTCAGGCAAAGACGTGCTGGGTACTTGTGCAGCCAATGCAGGAAAGCGAGTCTCCTCTGCCTCTAACCCAAACCCGGCCTCCGGCCTCCATCCTCCAGTCGGGCTGCCGCCCCTTTGCCTGAGCAGAATCCCACTTCCCTCACAAGCAATGTTTTCAGTGGGCTGTGGTCTGTGGAAACTGTATCCTCCTCCACTGACCCCTAGACACACACACCCAGCATGAGCAAGATTTGTTTAGCCAACGTGAAGGCGGAATCCCAAAAGCACAGGTTGGGGGTGAGGATGATAATGGTCACGGCCACTGCCAAGAGCACGGTCCCACGCAGTTGTTCTTCCAGAAGTGGTTTCAGACCCGAGGCCCTATTAGCGCCTCGTTGTCTGGCTCCTCTGGGGACTGATGCAAACATTATAATCTCTAACCTCGGCCAGCCACCTCTAGTCTGTGGCTTCAGGAGAGACCAAGGCCGTGGGGGACCCGAGCCTGGGGGCTGTCTTTATCAGCACCGTGTTCCAGCCCAGCGGTCCAGGCTCGTGTGGTCCGGCTCCCAGAGCGCTCTGACTTTCTCACACTGCCAAACAGGGCGACTGCATTTCTGAATTCTCCTGAAGCCGTTATGCCTGATAAGGGCTCGGAAAGGATCTCCTTGGGTAGCAGAAACAAGTGCTAACAGAAACCCACAACGGTCTAAAGAGCTGACCTGAGATTGCTCAAGAGAGCTTGTCACTAACGACCCAGGTAAAGAGGTTTGATTGTTTACTGCTCAGCAGCTGTCACAGGTAGCAGGAATTGTTCGGGGAGAGAAAAGTGCTTTGTCATCAGTTTTCTAAGCTGCCCGTCACAATGCCCTCTGCACACAGAAGTCTTGGAACACAGCCCCGATACTCAGGACACAGAACCGAACAGCACTGGGGATGCGACTCAGCCTGTCATAGGATGCCCCAGGACACAAGAGGCAGGTTATATACCTCAGTCCTGACTTTGCCGTCTCATTTTAGGCATTCTCAGAACTGGACCAGCCCTGAGGGAAACGCCATTGCTCGTTTCACACCAGATGCTACCTAATAGGACAAAACTCTCAAATTGGGATCCTAAGGGGGTTCGATTAAGAGCATAACATAATCCCAGGCTATCAGTTCTGCCCTCAGCCCAAATATCTCAAACCTCCACTGTGGGGTCTGTTCTGATGTCCCCAGCTAGTCAACTCTGCCCCTGGAGCACCCAGTTCAGAGCTCTATGACAGCCCACCTTTCACTGCACTCCAGAAGACTCTGTCTATGTACCTGTCTCCCCACTTGGCTGGGGCTGAACCTCATTCCTCCCTAGCCTCAGCTCAGGCCTGGCAGAAGATGCTGACCAAAGAGATAAACAGAAGAATGTCAGATGGATAACAGTGAGTTGTGCTGGTCAGTTCAGAGCCTGTTTTATTTTTAGGGGAAGGAAGGAAGTTCCATAAACTTCACTGGGACTTTTGTTCCAAAGTAATTAAACCTATAAAAATCCATGTGCTTTACCCCTTAGAGAGAGATTCCAGGGGAAAAGAAGAGCCCTGAAATGTAAGTTCAAATTCTTTGCTTTAGTGAAGCTGGAGAAAAGAAACTGCTTTAGGAGGGGCAATCATAAAGCAGAGAGGACCCAAGCATAATCCTTTCTCCCCTGGTTTACACGCAGATGGAAGAGGGTTTTCAAACAGATGCAAAGGTTACAGAACCATTTATGGCCACGGTCAGCTTCCGCTCTAAGGGTAAATAGATATCTTCACTTAAACAACAACAACAACAGCAAAGCAAAAAAGTCACCCTCTGACTCCTGAATTGAATATGAAATATGCAGAGGTCCGTTTTTGGCTTTGGAGTTCTTCAGCCTCCTCTGCCCACATGTAACTCAGCAGCCAAAGTTAACAAGTCTACACAATGAAGACTACGAGTTCATACAGGACAGAGGCTCAGAACCTAAACCGCTGAGGGCTCATCATGCATTAGCTTATTGAGCACTTGTATTTAATAGTTATACCTTTGTTATGCAAGCACAGAAGGGTAGAAAGAGTTATTTTATCCTCCCTGATGGTCTGAAGGGTACATTGTTCTTGCTGGGTAATCAGGGTTACTTAAAATGCCCACAGTGGTTTCAGAGAAGAGTCTCAAGTGGTTGACGACAAAGGAAATTCAGAAATTGTATTTATTTTGTTTCCACCATGAGCTATTCTAGAGTCATAAAACATAATGACAAGAGACTTACTGCTTAGATCACTAGAATCAGTTACTCTTCCAAAAGAAATAAAGGACAGTGAGTTGAGAGCTGGCTCCGTGAACAAGAATGCATCTAAGAGGCTATTCAGTAGCTATTTTTAATGTATTTAAAAAATTTTTTATCTTGGAAAACTTCAAACTCATACAAAAGTATAGTGAATAACATAATGACTCCTGTAGTGATCTCACAGCAAAAGCCGCTATCAATGCCCAATCGTGTTTCAGCTGTGCATTTTCTCCCTTCTTGACCCACCTTTTCCAGATCTGGAAGCAAATCCAAAACATGAAATCATCTCATCTATCTATACGTTAATATCTAAATCTAAATGACAACAATTTTTTAATGAAGTACAACTTTGCTATTAGTTTTCCTAAAATATACAGTCAATAGACTATTGTAAGTATATTGCTTTTTGTCTGTTTGCTCATTTGGGGGTATGTGTGTGTGTCCAGAGAACCTGAAAAAACCTTCTGTGGATGATGATGATGATATAATAATAACAACAACAATCAGTGTCATTAGCAGCTAACATACATCGAATTTTCACTAAATGCTAAGTGCTTATCCATATTCTTATTTTACCTTCAAAACAACCCTATGAAGTAGGCTCTACACCAACATCATTTAGTGAGCCAGGGATAAAGTCAGGATTTGAACTCAGTTCTGCTCACCTCCCTCCAAGACCTGGGCTCCAAACCCACTACAATAGGCACACTCTCTTCCATGCAGTGCTACTGTGTCACTGGCTAATCCTCCTAGTAGACTGCTTCCTGAGAGGACTACATCAATTGAGAAAAAAGAACCATCTGAAAATCAACAAATATCCTGAGACAGAATTATGTCCAAAGGCCATTTTTGTGCACATTGTTAAATGCATAATCAAAATTCTGGAAAAATAATTTTTTTGCTTTGGTTCTTAGCTTTTGCATGGAGGAGTTGATTGGATTTCACACAATCCTTGAAGGTACAGGAGTTAGGGAATGCATAGCAAATCCCTCTCTAGTTGTCAAATATTGAGAAGATAACTTGCTGCCCTCTTCTAAGGAAGAGAGGCTGGCATGTGGGCAAGAGTTAAGAGGTGGCATTTGCCAAGAGAGTGAATTTGGATTATGATCTTAGTTTCAAAACAAAACCATTTAGGGCTGGCTTGGGTTTTGAATATGTGGGTTTATATGAACTTGACATTTTTTCAAAGCAAGACGGACTGTATTAAATTGGTAAAAGAATTTTGAAAAGTCACTGAAATAGCAAAAGCCTAAAATTTGGTTTTATCACAAGTTAGATATAGTAATGCCATTCATGTCACCTCAGAGAAGACATTCAGACATTCATCCACCCAACAAATCTTTGGGTGCCATCTGTAAGCCAGGCAATATGCAAGGGGCTCAGAATATTGAAGGGGGCAGGAAATGGCAGGAGCCTGATATACCAGGGTCCAGGGAGGATTTCAGTCTTTAGCCTAAGAGGAAAAAGAAACCACTGAAAGGTCTTACACAGGAGAAGGATAGCATTAATCTGATTTCACAACAAGCCTCCAGCCACAGGAAGGATAATAGGTCAGAGGGGATGAGAAAGAACATGAAGAGACCAGCTGGGAAGCTACTGAAGAATTCAGAAAAGAACTGACAGTGGCCTGGATCAGGGTGGGGCAGTAAGGTAAAGAGAACTAGATCGATGGAGAACTACTAGGGGAAAAAAAGCAATGGGATTTAGTAATGCAAGGATGTAGAAGGTAAAAGGAAAGAAGGTATGAGCATGTTGTGGCTCAAAGAATTTATTTTGGAAATACTGAGGTATTTTTTAGACATCTGAGTGGAGATGTTTAATGGGCAGCTGAATATACATGGCTAGAACTCAGATGAAAGGCCAGGCAAAGGATAGAAATTTGCAAGTCATTAGCTGGGTGTGGATGAGTTCACCTGGGGAGGGAGAATGGAATAAAAAGGAGAGGGCTTGGTACTAAGCTTTGGGAAGTGTATCCTGAGGATAACATCCTTGGTCTTTTTCACACTGAGACCACAAACACTAGAGAGAAATTATAGTCAGAGTGGGTAGCACAGCTGAGTGCCGGGAAGCAGGGATCCGACTCTTTTGGATCATACGTAGTCCTGTTAAGATTTAAAAGGATTAGAAAACATTACCCTTTTACATTCAAAACCATCTTATGGATTCTTTCTAGGTTAAACTGTCAACCTCTGCTACATGAAGTGATGATTTGGAGAGTGTAAACTTAAGTCTTATTTTACAAAGATGTTTGTTGCTGTACTGTACATAACAGCAAATTTTGGAAGCAAGCTAATTTATTTATTAATAGGGGAACAGCTAAATAAATTATGGTATATCCATGACAGAATTTTATGAAAGCTATTAAAATCGTATGAAGGGCAAAAAATGCAGGGAAATGTTTATGACAGAATTTTTGTCTTTTGAAAGTTATTTCTTTTGGGATTATACAAGTACTATTTTCATTACCTAAAATGTGGTCATTCCTGAAGAAATTATGGCGAAAATGACGGGTTCATAGTCATCCAATCTTTTCTTCTTAATGCTACACTACCATAGATCATGAATTAACTTGCTTTTCTCACTTAATGAACTTTTGGACACATTTCTATATCCTGTAGATCTGCCTCATTCTTTGTAATGGTTACAAAAATTCCATTATAAAGATGTTTCGTAATTTAACTAGTCCCCTCTCTATGAACATTTAGATCGTTTCTAATTGTTTGCATCTTCAAACAATGGAGTAATGAACATTATTTGCACTCTTGTAGGAGGGTTAAATTTTTAGAAGTGGAAATGCCGTGTCAAAGGGTATAAATATTTAAAATTTAAATAGATGTTGAGCAACGGCCCTCCAAAAAGCTGGCACCAATTTATACTCCCACCAATAGCGTACAAGAGCATCCATTTAGCTTCCTTATTCAGGTTAGATGTAATCATCCTTGTATCCTTGCCAATTTGCTAGGGGAAAATGATCTCATTGCTTTAACTTCATTTCTTGATAATTGAGATTAATCTTTAAAAAATATATATGGTTAATGGCCATTTATATTTCTTCTGTTGCCTATTCACAAGTTTTACCTATTTTAAAATTTGAGTTATTTTTTGGATTATTTTTTAGAGGCTCATTATACATTATGGATAGAAGTAATTTGTTATATGGGTTGCAAATATTATTGTTCAGCTTGTTTTTGTTTTATTTATGGTAACTTTCATATTTTTATATAGTCAAATCTATCAATCTTTTTATAGCTGCTGGGTTTCACGACTTATTTACAGACTGATACAATTCTAAATAAAAAAGCAGAACACGAAATTGTATTTTCAATATTCTCTTATGTTACAATTGTTGGAGTGGGGGACAGAGGGAAGAAAGAAAGACAGGAGGGAAAAGGGAGAGGTAGGAAAAGCTAAAAGAAAAAGATTACAAGTTTATTTCTAGGTGATATGTTTATGAATGATTTTTTCTCTTTTGTATTTTCTAAATTTTATAGGAATTACATGTTACTTTGATAACCAGCAAAACGTCATAAGATATGTATTTACATATTTTGGCTTTTCTTTGGTCTCTCTACTGTTTAAGGCTGTAATTCCCAAGGAAGATGTGAAGGGAAAGTGATCTACTGGTAGGAATAGAAAGGATTTATTCTGGAACCCAGGCCGTAAGGGAATGTTGAAAAAAATCACCTTACTTGCTTAGGGAATGTGAACATTTGTAGACTCAGAATTCTGACCTGTTGTCATAAGCTCATTTTTTTAACCACTGAAATTACCAATGCTTGTGGATAGCATTGGTATTTTCAATAGCCCTACGACATGTCCCTGTAGTCTTAACCAACTTAAGGACGAAAATGAGGCCCTTGCTAAAAGAAGCAACATTCCCAATTATTAAATGAGGTCCCCATGCCATTTGTCCTCATAAAGTGACAATCCATCTGGTGTTTGTGAGGCTGATCTATTGCAACATCAGCTTAAGAACAAACACATGAGGCATGAACATTCATCATTATGAAGGTAAATGCGAAATAACTTACTTTCTGGTACATGAAAGTCAATAAAACAATTTCCAACCCAGGAAGTGTTAGAGGCTCCTTTGTGGCTCTTTTCCCCCTACCTTTTCATATTTCTTCCCAACGGCGATTTGAGATGGGAAATGATTACAAAAATGACTCCGTGGCGAGTCTGGCTATTATACTCCCTTTAAAACGGGGCCAGGGACTCACAAACTAACCCCCACAGGCCAGGTGCTGCGCTCCACCCTGTGCTGGTGTTTGGTGCACTTGATATGCAGGCCGCCTGTTTCCACCTTCACCCCTGTGTACACACAGGACCAACTTAACTTGAGCAAAGGGACTGAGAGATTGCCCCTTGCCTTGTCTTATGGTAGGAAAAATAAGTGCAAAGAAAACATTCGTTGACTCTCTGGACAAATGCAAGAGGCAATGAGTCTGGCTAATGTCCACACTGCAGATCACACACCTCCTTAGGACCATCTAATGAGCCATCAAACCTGCAGCTGAGCCTTCGATATATATTTTTTCCTTCCACAACCCCCACACTCCCAGGAGGGGTGAAATTCCCTGGCTGAAGCGGCACAAATTTATTTAGCACTCCTTACAATACTCTTATTTTATAGTTGCCAAGAAAACCTCTCTCACCGACACTTCTTGCCAAAACGCTTCCTACCTGATACCTGGCAGCATTCGGTGAGAGAGCCGGAGGCAGGGTGGAGGGCTTCAGACAAAGACACCAAGGAGATGATAGCCCCTTGGTGGTCAGGGAACTCCTGGCCATTGGGCCTAGCTCCGACCACACAGGAAAGATGCTGGGCCCAACGGTATACCTGGACTTGATGGTCCAGGGGGCACAAAGTGATCAACAAGCTGAATCCTGCTTTAACTCCGCAGGCCCCCCGACTGCAGAGAGCCGAGCGCAGCTGATCCACGGAAAACTACCTGCCAGGGCAGCGTGGCTTCCCAACCACAGAAATCCAACAAGGAAATGGAGGTTCTCATCTCGCAAGACCACAAAGAGCATCGGCGAGTCACAGGGATGCTGAGAGCCTGCAAGCTGGGGTCGCGGTAGGCGGGGAGGTGACCCTCGCTGGCTGGCCGTCCGCAGGGCACGTGCATGAAGATGAAGGATGGAAAGATTTCCAATAAGGAGGAAGCAGAGCATGGCTCCCTCCTAAGCAGAAAGATTTTAATGACAATCAGGGCAGCCGTGGAGGAGGGGGGGGCGGTGGGCAGGGGCAGATGGATCCTACCAGGTTTATGCTGGACACACGGTGCCAATACCAACAAACGGGTTCACAGAGTGAAACTCTGTTAACGTTACTGGGCACACAGCACTAGGGAAATGCTATCCATGGTTTCTGGAGACAATGGAGACAGTGTAAGGGACAATGAGACATCTTAACTTGTCTAGCTGCGGCTGGTTCCCTCTAAGGAAACCCAGGGCTCTTCTGACTAATGAGACTAGATCCTGTCACTGGGGCTGGTTCCCTGAAGCCAGTCCACTGAGAAGAAACAGTAATGTCCCTCCTCTGCCAGGGTTACAGCTTGGGGCAAACAAGCAGCAAAAGCTGGTGCAGCCGTTTGCTGAAGGAACATGCAGCCTTGCAGACCATGTGAAGGGGGACGTGGGTACTGCTGGGAGGGGGTGAGGAGGAATGTTTTATGACAGGAAGGAGTAGAGTTTCTAGCCTCAACCCCAGGAAGGGATATGCAGGCTGCTTTTGGCAAATGGCTAAACACAAATCTTTGCCAGCATTAGTAATACCTTATGCAATAGCAATTTCAGAGGGGAGGGGCGGGGAAGGGAGGGGCGGGAAGAGCAGGGGAGGGGTGGGGAGGGAGGGAGCCCTCGGATGACCTGAACAGGAACTTTTGGCCACATCAACAGGTCTCATCTGGTTACCTGCTCTCCCCATCCGAGCAGAAACCTGAGCCATCTAAACGGAAGTCTCTGAAAAAACCCAAGGACATCTATTCAGAACCACTCCCAGGCCCGCAGAATTGAATAGGAACCTCACATCTTAGTTCTGGATTATAGTCAATACTGCTTTGTTTTCTAATTATGTTTTGCATAAAAAGTCTTGCTTTCCCCAATCAGATTACAAACTCCAAGGGTAGGCCTGGAATATTCCACAGGTCATTCCCAGACTACTGATCACAGGCTGGACTCAGGACAGCAACACACATCTGAGTTCCTTTCCAAGAAGGAACTTTACTGATTTCCTCCTAACGCTGCGCATGTCAGAGAAAATGTGCAAAGCATCACATTTTCCCCTAAGATATTCCCTTTGGGAGAAGTCACTGCTACTTCCTGAATACCTACCTAGTCTGTTCCCAGTACTTGGTCTTGTAACCAAAGAGCCCAGGTTTTTCAAAACAGACATTTAAGTCGTTCACTTTGAAATATGTGAGTACTTGTCTGTGGAGACACTGTCCAAAGACTCGCCAATTTTATGTAGTAGTATTCTTCTTAATAAAGGTAATCTGTTAAATGCGTAAGAGTCATCATAACTTCCTAAGATCTTAAAAGTCAACAGAATTCACAAATCAGGGGGAAAAGTACTTTTAGCTTATGCATCTTAGTTTTACTTTAGAAAGTATCACCAAACTTGTAAGCAGAAGTAGCAGATGAACATACCTTTTGAGAGGAGACTAACATTCTTCTTGCCTAAATGCTGGACTAATCTTGATCCAATAAGTAAAGGCTATTTCAGTTTGGTCACTTTCCCCAGCTCCTCAGTTTCTCTGTTAAAACACTGTTAAGGTCACAAGGTGATCGACCTTAGTCTAAACAGTTACTAACCCTGGATTTCATTCCATAAATAATCCATGCCACAACATTACACATATTCCCATATGTATATTACAGAGGCAATTAAAGACCCTTTGCAAATATAAGGTTTCATGCAGCAATAATAGTGGGGCATATTTTACATTTCCTAGGGAACCACACACAGTCCATGCTGATGATCTGGTAACAAATCCAGAGTGACCAATTCTGGAGACACAGCAAATCTGGACTTGTGGCCAAGAATGACGGATGGGCAAATACTCGATTATGCCCTTACGGAGCAATACAGCCCCCATTTGCCTCTTTCAATCTGCTTCCTTCCCCCTCCCCCAGGCAACCTTAGGGAGGTCATTCGACCGACTTTTGTCTGCCTGTTCCTAAGAAGTAGTGTAGTGTGAGGTTAAGGGACTCTGGAGCCCGGCATCCTGGGTTTGAATCTTGGCCCTATTCTTTACTAGCTGTGTGTGATCTTGGGCCATTTACTTAATCACTCTGCGTTTATTTCCTTACAATGAAACTCAGATAACGAGAGTTCCTGCCTCATGGGAATTATGAGTGTTTTAAATATGAATTGCTTAAAACAGTGCCCACAATGCACTGAAGTGCTATGGAAGCATTTAGCTATTATTTCCTCATCAACAACAACAACAAAGCAACACATAACAGATAACAGCATGGCCGGTTGCTTAAGATTTTTATGAGAATCAAAACCAGTAGAGAGGATACACGGACTTTATAAATTCTAAGTAACTACTGTGAGCTTTTGAGCTTGAGGCAGGGAGGTCTATTGGGTTATTAAGTGACACATCTGGCTTATAAACGGCTCTGCGGGGAAGAGAGCGAGAAGCCAAAGCAGCGTGCCACGCAGTGCCCCAGCCTGGCGCCAACAACGAGCAAAATGTCTCAAGAACTGGTGCAACGCCATCATCCAGCACCTTCGTCTCCTTTGCACATCTTTGCTGAGACCACTTTCTGAAGCACTAAGATGTAGGAACAAAGATCTCTGTTCAGCATCAGTAGCCCTGCCCGGCACAACGAGAAAAGGTTGGTTTAAGTTGAACAGCCAGGCATTTCACTACAGGTGATCCACTCTTTCAAGCAGAATAAGCTGGAGGAGGAGAGGGAAGTCACTAAATCCTGCTGTTGGCTATCAGTACCATCACTGTGGCTGGGGACATTTATTTCCATTCTGGAGAACTGACATGGGATCCACATCCCACAATGCAATCAAATAAAACTCCACTGGTACACCCGGTCCTCGTTTTCTACCCTCTCCCTGCCTAATTATTTAGGACATAAACCCAGTTATGGAGATGGGTCTCATACATTCAATGATGTGATAAAACCCAGCTCCTGCAAGGCCACTTTTGGGAGATGTTGTTTCTAATTGTTCACTGTTTAAACAATATGGTGATAAATGAAGGTATCTTTTCAGTGTGTCTAAATCTATTAATATTTTTTATCACGTGTTTTCACAAATGAGCAGTCAACTCCGGGTACCATGCTTACATTTAAGAATTTCTATCAAGGCCACTGCACTGGTGTTCGCCTTCCTATACCACAGGAAGCCAACAATGGTCACAGGTATTCAAAGGAAGGGGCAGGCAGAGAGTACAAGTTCCAAAATCCTGCTTCGGGCTGCTGCTATTTTATGATTCTTATTTTCCCAACTAAAATGTGATCTCCAAGGTGGTGCCTCCTTGTTTTCATTTTTCTATCTTTGTATTTTTGAGTTCCCTTTGGTGCCTAACACCGTGCTTTGCACCTACTGAGCCCCTAATAAATGGCTGATATTCTTTTTTTTTAATAAATCTATCTATTTATTTATTCATTTTTGGCTGTGTTGGGTCTTCATTGCTGCGCAAGGGGTTTCTCTAGTTGCGGCGAGTGGGGGCTACACTTCGTCGCGGTGCCTGGGCTTCTCATTGCGGTGGCTTCTCTTGTTGCGGAGCATGGGCTCTAGGCGTGTGGGCTTCAGTAGTTGTGGCACACGGGCTCAGTAGTTGTGGCTCACGGGCTTAGTTGCTCCGCGGCATGTGGGATCTTCCCAGACCAGGGATCCAACCTGTGTCCCCTGCATTGGCAGATGGATTCTTAACCACTGCGCCACCAGGGAAGTCCCAAGGGCTGATATTCTGAAGAGCACGCCCCCTCCGCCATCTGGTGTTGGTTTGGTCCTGAAACCCCAGTGAAGCTGGATTAAGGGAGGACGTGGGGGACTCTTAGGAAGCTGGTTGATTCTGGTTTGTGCTGGAACCCTGGCACCCATCTAGGACCTCTGGAGCGGACATGAAGCTGCCATTGCCTGCTGGGGTCCTGTCTTGGAGGTGACCTAGGACCAGGACAGTACCCCAGGAACCTCTGTGGCTCTGAACACACTTTCAAGTCCACCCCGCTCCAGACATGAATCCTTCCTGTCCCATCTAGAACCAAACCAATTCCATCCAAGAGAGAAAGGAAAACTGGCCCTGCTTGGTGACTGCCTGTTCATGTTTGGCTGATAGGTGAGAGCAACCTGTGTTCCTGTAAAAGGAGGATAGTAAAAATTCTGTTGACTTCCTAAACAGGATGTCTTTGAATTTAACTGACTACTACAGGACACAGTGAACCTGGGAGTGGATTCTGTCATTAAGACAGTGGCCATGAGCAGAGAGCACAGGCAGTCAGGTCGGCTGGCTGAGTGCTGCTGGGCAGTGTGCAGGCTGGCATCTTGGTGCACCAGAACCTTCTGAGGGACACACATCCTACCCTCTCCTCAGAGGCAGCACAGGGGGTCAGGCGGTCAAGCTGGAATGCAGGTACTATCTGGTGCACTGTCTAGTCAGGGGACAAGGACACTTGTTCCAAGCAAGAA
Organism: Balaenoptera musculus; assembly: GCF_009873245.2. Classification (NCBI taxonomy): domain Eukaryota; kingdom Metazoa; phylum Chordata; class Mammalia; order Artiodactyla; family Balaenopteridae; genus Balaenoptera; species Balaenoptera musculus. The sequence goes on along the minus strand of NC_045786.1, from coordinate 136,113,146 downwards.
AGCAAGGTTTCTTGCCTCAGCTCTGCCACCTCTCTGGGCCTCAGTTTCCTCATCTGTAAAATGATGGGATGGGACTCAATGACATCCCCTCTCTACTGCTCACATCCAGTCAATCACTAAGAACTGACACTTACGCCTCCTGATTATATTTAGAACTGGATACCTTCTCTGCACCACACTGCCATGGTCTCTATTCAGCCCATCTTTTCCCAGGTGGATCACTGCATTTCCTAACTGGTCTCGTTCCCCTTTTCTCCTCCATTCTCCATGCTCTACCAGTTATTTTTCAGAACTACAGTTCTGATCTTGTCCCTTGAACGTCTGAAACTTTAAGAGGCTCCTGTCTGGTTGTAGCATCCGTAATGCTCCACCACTGGGCCTCTGCCTGCCCTGCCAGCCTTACTTCCTCCCTACACTGTCCTCGCCTGCTTTACATTCCCAGATGAGCACCGTGCTCTCTGGTGGACAAATGCTCCCTGTGCCTAGAGCAGCGCTACTCAAAGTGTGGTCCGCGGACTGGTACTTACCTGCAAACTGCTACTGGCCCACAATGCGGTAGAAAATGAATGAAGTAGCAATGAAGTAAATAGAAAACTTGAGAATCAGCATGTAGAAACTTTTATAACTATTCAACAGTAATTTCATGTCTGTTGAATCTAATAAAAATTTGGGCTTCTATTTATGTCTTTTTAAAAGTTCATTTTTCTAGTAATTTACTTTTATTACATTTTATACAAGTATTGGTCCTAAATGGATTGGAAAGGAAGAAAATCCACTGGTTTACCACTGCAGATAGTTTGAGGAGCTCTGGCCAGCATCTTCCTTCCTTCTTCTCTACTGGGCTTGTCTGACCACTTCAGTCTCACTGAAGCCTCTGTGCCTCAGAAACTTCCTGCGTCCCTTCCTTGGACAAGCATGATGTCTCTCCTCTGTGCTCCAGGGGAATTTGCTGCATACTTCTAATTATAGCATTGATTGCACTGACTGTAATTGTTGTTTTCCCTGCAGGTCTTTCCCATGCTTAATTCAGCTCTCTAACCTCAGAGCAAGGTGCCTGGCACAGGGCTGAGTGGGCAAATAAGTGCTGATTAAACTGAACAAGCCCTAGTTTTTTACCCTAAACTCTGGTTACATGCCTTTTACCCATACACCCCTTGAGTATAAAATTCTTCTGGCCAGTGTATCTCCCTCAAATACCTAGTTGGTATTCTGTACATAATGGGTGCTTAGGAAATGAGGAAGAAATAATGGGAGCTGCTTTCTGCATTTGGTGGTGACTTCTTTGTGCCACCCAGCCAGTTGTACTCAATACTCTGGCTCTCAATCTAGTCCTAGAGTTAATATAAGAAAGCTGGGCTTGTAGGTACAACAGCGCATGACTAATGTGTGTGCCTGGTGATTAAGCATCCTTACAACAGTGTAGTATTATAACCAGACAAGACAAATTACCCCTGTACATTTTGCATAAAATTAAAAGGTCAGTCCAGGAAGAAAAGGAATAATGAGATTCCTGAAGTCCTTCATCAAGTTGAAAAGCTCATCTGATTTTTTTTTTTTAAAAGGCATCTCATGGAAAACTCCAAAACCAGAAGGGACAGAATATTACAGAAGAATCGACTTAAAATCTCAGAAAATCCTTTAAGCCAAAACTAAAGAACACAATTCCCATCATATGGGACTACTTTCTTTTTGAAAGTTGATAAATCCAAAATTGTCACTGGGAACCAGTGGTTCCCTGCATTTTCCAGAGAAGGCAGTTTGAGAACACATTTCCTGAACCTCAGCCTCTTGGGCTCTACTCCTAGATTTTCCCTTTGAAGCCATGGAAAAATTCTCTCCCCTCCTCTCTGCTTCAGAGACCTTTCTTTTAAAATGGTAAGGTAATCGCCCACATTTTCAGGATGTAGTGTATGAAATTATCCCAAGACTTCATGAGGGCTTCTGAAGCCAGGGCCCCTAGCTTCACTTATGGTTAGGAGCCAAACGAGCAAGCCCCAGAGACAGAACAAGTGATTTTTTTTTTCCCTGTTGGAGAAGGGAGTCTTCCTCATTCAAATGAAAAATAAAGGATCAGCTGATGAAAGAAAAATCACCAACATTTAAGATCTGAAAAAAGTGATTATTTTGAAACAGAACATTCTGACTGACTGATGTAGATAATGTACAAGCCATTGAGTTCCACCCACTCTGATGAACCCCAGTTTCACTCTGAGTTTTATGGCCATTCTGAACAATGTTTTATCTGCCTATAGCGCCTGGGTCCCGTTGACACAGATGTGAACTCGGAATTTTTGGTCTGGGTTACGTGACACATTCCTGGCCAGGAAGGTGGTGCTCTCCCTCCTCCTGTAACTTTCCATCAATGCAAACGAGGTCACAAATGCCGGGAGGCAGCAGCAACAGGTCTACATGGGAGAGACTCATCAGCCAAGGCAGGGTTCGTGCTTTCTCTTCTGCAAAAAGCGTTCATACCATCCTGCTGGCACACGTCGGGGAGGCTGTGAGCTTTGTGCCACAGGTGAGTCGAGACACCCTCCAAGCCATTGCTCTGGGGATGCCTTTTCTTCCTTGCATGGCTCAGGAGGCAAGAAGCTTCCTCTGCCCTGCCAGGCCCTCAGAGGTCAGGACTCAGGGCCATCAGAGAGGTTCTGCCGGTTCTGGGCTGGGAGTGGCCCCAGCAACTCCTGACTTCTGGCTGGCTGGAGCCAAATGTGACAGGGGTGAGTGGCCTGAGGGAGTGTCCTTTCCTAGGGACAGCGAACATGGCCTGCTCTCTTGGAGCCACCAGGGGACACTCTGGAGTGGGCATTCCAGAGACATCTATTCACTCTGGATTTTGCTCACCTGCCCAGTATTGGCTCTCAGGGAGCAGAGCCACAGAATTGATAATTCTAGGTCCTAACCGGATGGAGATTGTTAACTCTCCCATTGGCTGGGGTGGGGAAAAACCCGTGGGATATGTGAAAAGGGGGAAAACTCAGGAATACTATTTGCAGAGGCTCCACCTGAATCCTTAAACCGAAGTAAGATGGGAGTTCACTGAGTGGGACTACGTTGTCAGGTAAGTTCCAAAGCAGCTAATAAACACAGTCTTCTCACGTCTCTAACCACTCCTAAGTGTCTCCTTGCTGGGCTCCTCCTCCTCCACCCTCCCTTGAAGGGTAGGCGGTTCCCTGAGGTTCTGTTCTTGGCCCTTGCCTGGGTTTATTTCCAGCACAGCTGCTACACCATATGGCACCTTTGTGCAAATTAGAGAAAGGCACCCCTTTCTCAAGACGTGTTACCACCAATGCCTAGGACATTCATAGTGATCACACACATCATCACAGACCCTGACGGAGGGGCACTCCCTGGAGATGCTCAGCACACGGTCTGCCCGGTTGAGCAGCGGAAGCCCATGGATTCAAATATCACCCTGGACAGATGGCTCCCAAGTTGAAACCTCTACCCTGACACCTGTCTCTGGAGATCCAGAGATGCCTGAGAAGTTAGCCATTAACTGATTTGGGGGCAAAGCTACTAGGGATGTTTCAACCCTTCAAACCCAAAAGGATGAAACTGGACATTACCCACTGCTGTCATCACTCAGTTAAAAGTTATAAAGCAGAAACTAACACACCATTGTAGAGCAATTATACTCCAATAAAGATGTTAAAAAAAAAAAAAGCTTTAGAGTTCTCTGCGGGAAATCTCGGAGTCATCTTGAATGCCTACTCCTTGGTCCCCATATCCAATTCACCAGGGTCCTCTCAGCTTTTCCTCCACTCCATCTCCCATCCCTCTTCCCTTTCCATCACCGGCACTGGCTTGCTTCAAACCATGACTAGGTCTTACCTGACTTACTCCAAGGACTCCTACCTGAACTCCTGGCTTCTGGACTTGCTCCTCTGCACTCTATTTCACACAGCACACTAATTTCCTATTAGTCTCTTTTCTCCAAAGCTTCTGATGGTTTCAACTGACAGGCCAATAAAACCCAAACTTCCTAGCCCACATCCAAAACCTCCCATGTTCTCACCCCAACTTACCTCAACTGCCACCCGCCCCCTGCTCTGGTCCCTCAGTCACACTGAGTCCTCATGATTCCCCAGCACAGGACACTTCCTGCCCCCAGGCCTCTGCCCCTACTGTTCCAATTACCTGGCAAGTATTTCCATATTTTGCTGCTAACTAAAAACCTATGGCTCAAGTGCCATCTCTTCTCCAAAGCCTCTGCTGACCCTCTGCATCAGAATTAATAGCTTCCTTTTCTGTGTTCTCATCACATTCTGTTTTCGTTTCACTTTGACCATTTATGGTACCATGTCTTAAGCTGTCAATTTATGTATGTGTTTGGAGCCCCCAATAGACTAAAGCCTTGAGGGCAAGGACCCTGTTTTATGTATCTTTTGGTTTTCAGAGCCAAACCCAGTACAAAGCAGATGTGCAGGACATACTGAATGAGTAACTGAATGAGTAACTGAATGGTGGAGACGGCTCCTTCATGGTCAAACAAAGGCCACGGAAAGACTTAACGATGGTCTACTCTGAGCCTGCATGTTGCAAACCCCAGCCGAACAAGGGAAGATGAGTGCACCACAGTATGTCAGGCGGGGTGAAGGGTACTTTCCAAACCAAAAGGTCCATTTAAGACAAACACACATTGATGCCATAACTCACAACCTGCATCAAATGTGATTCCTGGAAACCAAAACCTCTTGGCAGGGGGCTGAGGCTTGGTACCTTGGAAGAGAGTTGGCAGGGTTTGGGGCTTCTTTCTGAAGTTCCCTTCTGCCTCTGCACAGCTCTCCAGACCCTGGACTGACGCAGTCCCACCGCCCATGTTAATAACACATTACAGGAATCTGGACATGACTCAGAATAATGCTCACCTTGGGAAGGTGAGAACGTGGATGGGAAAGAAGTGCCGCCAAATGGGATGCTTACAAATCTAATTAGTAGCACCGTCTTGAGAGCAGAGCAAAAAAACTGACTTTAAGTTCTGAGTGAAGTAATGCCCTCAAGCTCCGCTCTTTGAGATACATTTACAGACATGAGAAATCCATCTAAGAAAGACCATTTACAGCATAGGGCCTCATGTGTGAGACAAACCCAACCACCTGACCAGCATTTTTTCACCTTTATCCTATGTAATGCCAAACCTCCTCTTATCTGAGATTGGGATCCCCCATTTGGGGGAAAGAAATGACCAGGAGTACCAATCTACCAAGACAGAAACTGGGGAGGGGTAGAATGACTTTGCTTTTCTGACACAGTGGAAAATGTGGGTGTCTGCACATACCACTGCCCTTATATTCTGTCCTCATGCAGAAGCCTGACTAGCACAGAAGAAAAAAGGAAGAGCTTTCAAAGTCAGCTGATCATACACTTTTCTGGCCACCTAGATTTCTGCTTCCTGGATGGATGTCACTAGGATGGCCTTAATAATATCATTAACCAAGCCATCCTCCATCACTGTGCCTAGAGAGGGGGAAAAAAAACACACCCCTATCAATACCTAGAGAAGAACAAGACTCCAACCTCTGTATTGCCTTGATGCTAAGATCTGTGCCCACTCCATCCCCTTTAATGCTTTTGCAACAGGGGAGTTTCTTGAAACTCACGACAAAAAAACTTGCCAGTTGCCAGTATCCTCATTTTCATCATATCAGGCACCATCAGCATCTTGTGATCTTCAGTTACTTGCAATCAAGGATATATAGTAATTTTCAGTATGCATTCCCCTTGTCAATTGCTGTGTTAAAGGCTGGGGGAACCAAAGGGAAGGAGCTACTAACAGGGAAATTACGACTTATGCATATTCATTCACCTTCAAAGAAAACAGAGTCCAGGTAATTCCATTTGAAGACACCAGTGCCTTAAAAGAGGCTTTGTGGAAGGCCACTGGCTGCAGGAACTTTCCTACTGCATTAAACGTCTGTTCAGGAGGAGTCACTGTGTGGCCAAAGGGAATAAGAGGCAGTCAGGTTCCTTCTTAGGGGTTGTTTTTTTCTTTCTTTCTTGGTCTGAGAAAGAGCCCCATGGAGCCATAGGGCAGGTGACTGATAGCCTCTCCCATCCTTCGTGAAAGTCTAGGTTAAGGATAGTGTCTGGTTTTTTAGGAGACTCACTCTTGGCACTGAAGAGAAATTTTCTGGGAGAGTGGCAGGGGGTGGGTGATGGCTAAAGAAGAAGGGAAGATGAGCTTTCCAGAGAGAGCCCACTCAAGAAGCCAAGGCGTTCAGACTTGGCTTGGGAGGGTCATCATCGCCCACTCGAAGGAGCCTGCGTTCCAGGGCTGGCATGTATGGTAACACCACGTACCCCCCCCGACACCCCCCAGCTGGGGCTGGGAAACTGCCACAGCCTCTCTGATTTGAGGCCCGGGGCCACAGTGCGGTGGAGTTCCTCCTGCTGACTCACAGGAGCTCCATAGAAGTGTGTAGAAATTCCATGATGAAAGATGATCTTCATGACGTTTCTGCTAGTGCTGGGATATTCCATCAGATTTCCTGGAGCAGAGTCTGGCCGCCATCCAAACTGGGGAGGGATGGTTCACTGTTTCCAAAGTGAGGCGGAAAAGCTCCCTGTGGTTGTAACATTCTAATACATACTACCCTCGTTTCCTCTGAGAGACCCACAAGGGGACCTACTGCAATGGAAGACTGAACCAGGCCTGTGGGCACTGATGTGGAGCTAAAGGACATCTGGGAGTTTTGGAGGAAGTGAATGAGTGGCCAGGGCCAAATGTGGTCTGGCCTTGGGTTCCTTGTTTTTCTTTTTTAAACTGAACTTTAGTTGTACAGACACATGAGTTCTATTTGGCTAGAACTGTGGGACTGTAGTGTCCCCTTTGGTCCCTATTCTGAAGCTATTTGAGACCCCGTTCAGCAACGAAAGAAGTGGACAGAGAGGTAGCTGTCTGTCTCTCTCATCTCCCCTTTCTTTAGCTCTATCGAGTAAAACTAAACATGAAAAGTGCACTTATTTCCTTCCATGTCATTTTCACAAGTAATTACTTTTACTTTTTTATATGCTTACACTAGAATACATGTTTCCTGTAGGCAGGGTCCTGGCCTGTCTTGGTCACTATGATATCCTTAGACACAAAGTAGGTCTCAATGAATATTTGCTGCATGAATAAATGAATGACTTAACAGATGCATAAATAAGTAGTTGAATGTGGACCCATAAAGTTATGACTACTGACAAATTTATTTCTCATGCAAATATATTAAAGTATCATGCAAAGGAAATAAAACATGGGACTCAGGGGAAAAGCAATTTTCTTCCATGTGTCTTTCAAATTAAGACAGTGACCAATGCTAAAAAGATACTTCTAAGTGGTTAATAACTAAATTTCCAATTCATGGCCTGGGAGAGAATAGTCCATGAAAAGAAAATGATGGGAGAATTCCTTTCCTACAGAAGGGGAACCCTCTAAACTTCTAAAAAATATCCCCTTTTCTTTGGTTCTGCCATCTCACAGAAAAAAAGAAAAAGTTGTAGAATGTGGACACCTCTTTGTAGGGTGACTGTGCAATGTACTGTCCAAAATGGGCCTCTGAGTAGAAGGGGGGTGCTATTAAGGGGGAATCACAGGAGCAAACTGGAACTTCCCTGGGAAAACTAAGACACGGGGCTGACCTACCTCTTCACCATGTAAGCTACCCACTCAGAGTTAAAGCAATTCCTTGAAATTCTTCTCTTGAAAGTGCTTGTTCTTTTCTGAATTCTTCTCATCTTAACTCTTTGCTGAGTTGTTATCTTGAGAACTCATTCTTAGGAAGTACAGTATCTTGAGCTTCTCTGGGAAGTTATCAGTTCTAGAGTTAACTCTTTACACACCAAGTATGACCCAGGCCACCCTTCCTGGATCATGCATCAAATGAGATACTGTGAAAATGCTCTGCATAGTAAGCCCTCGATGCTCCCTCTTCCTTTTGATGCAAACAGAACATAAAAATATGCCATAGCTGCAGCAAACTGCACAAAGCCCAGCAGCCCCTCAGACAGACTTCAGAGGGAACGTGCTTTTTAACATACTCACTTCCTTTGGTAGTGCCACGGTACAAAGATTACACTCAGCCTTCCCAGCCATAAAAGCTTCAGTTTTTCCCATTCTTGCTGCCAAAGCTGAAATGCCAAGAAATGCTGGGAACTGTGATTATACACACTTCATATTTTACACTCTGAAACCCCAAGGAATAAGCTGTGGAGAACAGAGTCCTATTTCTTAAATGGCAGCTGAATAGATAGGGCACTCAAGCTTTGCGGAGCGCGGCTGAGTATTTGCATGGGGAGAAACAAACAGAGACGTCACAGATTTTTCCCGTCTGTGTGGAACCTTCCTGGCATCTGGGGCAGACCTTGGCTAGCTTTTCTCATTTCTTTCTTTTTTGCTATTTTTTAACTTTCTGAATTACTCATCAAGATTCTTACGGGAAAAAAAAAAAAATCAATGCCACACATATAAGTCAGTCATAAGGAAACTCAGCAACTGCCTCTGACAGGTTTGAACCTGTCTCTTCACAGACAAGAAAACAAAACTTCAGTGTTCTTTAGGCCCAAACTGAATCCCCCTTTTTTTAGAGTAGCAATAAAGCGGCCAGCCTGACAGCATTTAGATCTCAGGTTCGCTTTGTCAAAATTTTCCTCCCAAGCTGTAAATTAAGTCTTAATTTCACCGCTACAGACTATTTTTCTCAATTCCAGTGTCTAGGGAAGGAATTAGAACAAACACACACAAACCAAAAAAACTGGTCTTCCTTCCTCCCTCCCTCCCTCCCTCCCTTCAAGAATTAACACAAGAGCCTTGGGTACCTCACTCAGGAAGGGCTCATGATGGCAAGAGCTGTTCTTCTAAAGGGTGAATTTCATGACTCACTATCACCTGCTTTCCTCTATGGCTCTGACCCATTTCTTTGTCAAAGGAGTGTTAAAATCCTCACTAAGGGCAAACTTGGGAGGGGCCAGCTTCTCACTGCTTGGATTAAACAAAGATTTAACACCCTCTCTTGCTTAATTCACAAGATCTGGAAGGCTTCCACATGTTTACAGAGCATAAGAGCTCACGTCTGATTTTTTCCTCCCTTTGACAGTGCCTGCTCCAGTGCTTTGCAGAGAAAGGGGTTTGAGAAGCTGCTGGTAAATGACCACTCTGCACCAAAGCAAAGCACGCACCATGCGGCCAGCGTGGACGTGTGTGCTGCTGTTCCTTAATCCCGTTATAAATATAACCACTGATGCAACTGCACGACGTGTAGGGCTGGAAATAAATTTCTCTTTGTAGCTATATAACTGCAATAAACTTTTATAAGCCTGTTGCATGATCTGAACAGACCTGCACAGTTTCTCCAACAAGAGCAGAATTCTTTGCAGGTTTGAACCCTCACCCACAGACCCTGCTTGGAAAAGAGAAGGAGGCTCAAAACTGCTAGCTTTTTACAGGAGTTTAGAGCTGGTCTTTTCAAAAGGCTTAGGAAATCTTCAAGTGTATCCTATAGCACCATTTGTTTTTCGATAGGAAACACAGAGCTTGTGTATATGTAAACCATTTCTGGCAGGACATACAAGAAATGGGTAACTGGTTGCCTTGAGAAAGAGAAATCAGGAAGCTGGACTTAGCTTTCACTGTAATCTTTTTTAGAATAGCTCAACATTTCTTTTTTTATCATATGTATGCATTAACTCACCTAATTAAGTTACATCGACACTGCTCTTTAGTCAATAACTAATACCCTGTTTATACCCATCTTCATATCATTTATCTCCCCCAATGTGTTCCCCTGGACAAGCTCAGTAGCTAGAAATAAAACAGAAATGAAGAGAAGAAAGAAGAAATATTGCTATACCATGTGCCAGAAATGGAGGGATACCAAATGAAAATGAACAAGGAAACCAAAGTTCTGGATGCCAAGCCCTGATAGAGCTGTGACAAATGAGAGAAAAAGCCTGAGGATCTTGGCTCTTCATCCTGCACCCCCTGGAGAACATCTCTTCCCTTGCTGACAATTCCCTTTCACTCCCTACTGACTGATTTCTCCTCTTCCTCTGCCCATCCCCCACTCCTTTTGCTTATTTCATTTAAAAATATTGGTTCTCAAAAATCACAAAGGTACCACATTCTCACTACAATCAGTGTGATACAATATGAAGATACCTAACAAAAAATTAAGAACTGTCCACCCCATCCCAAGCTTGTTTTGTATCTGCTCTCCCACCACTTCTTCCACGCACATATCTATGTACAGTTGGATTTTGCTACTTTTTTTTCTTTTTAAGCAAAAAATGGGACTTAAATGAGCATATGAACCATTTAACTTATTTTTCTCACTGATTTATCTATCAGGAAAAAACCACCCAGGTGAATAAATGTAAATCTAACTCATTCATTCTTTCAATAGTTGTATAATATTCTGCAGGGTATACTGTAATTTATTTAACCTTTCCTTATTAAATCTGTCCACCTCTTAAATGGGTTCACTGTTCAAGTTTCTTCCTTGGATCATTTTCTTCTTTATAACTGATAACATGTATGGAGAAGTAACTGATACCAGATACGGGGATAAAGAAGCAGCATGAATTGAATTCTCAAAATAACCTCATGGGATAAGCAGAACTGTCATCCCCATGTTATGGATTAGGAAACTGAGACTTAGAGGAATTAAAGAGTTTATCCAGTATCACAGAGCTAGTACACTGTGGAGGTAAGTTTCAAATCCAAGTTTGATTCCAAAGCCTTGCTCTTAACTGTAAGTCAGTACTGCCTCATTTGCACACTGTTGCCACGCAATCAACCTGGAGCCTATGGCCACTGTCTTCAATGTTAACCTGGTATTTACAACTTTGAGATGGGTCAGTTGACTAGGCGTTCCACAGGTACCTCTAACTTGAGGTGTTCAGGTCTTCATCTCCCCCATCCCCACACCTGTGCTCATCCTCTGCCTCATCTTTGCAAAAGGAAACTCTGAAGAGCCTATTCTGAAGTCACATCAACAATCAACTTCCCACCATGCCTGCTACCCCTATAATCAGCATCAACAAAATTCAATTAAAGCCCAAGTCTTATTTAAGAGGAGTAACATGAGCTATTAACATCACAACTCAGTTTAGTTAACCAATTACTAGTTATGATGCTGCTGATTTTACTAGAGAAGAAGAATGTAACACATCAAATAGATACTGAATCAAGAATGAAAAATTATATGGATGGCTTATGATTGCTCAGAAATCAGTGATTGCAAAAAGATAACCAGAATGAACAATATCACACTAATCATATTTCCTTCTTTGACAGGTAAACTACATTGGAAGAACCAGATTGCCTCCAAATATCTGAAAGGCTTTCTTTTAGAAGATTTGTGTTTTTTCAGTTTCTTCCTTATATGTGGTTCAGAACCAGTGAATGGAAGATACTGAGAGATACTGTTTGAGTCAATACAAAGGTGAAATTTCCAAGTCATTGATGCCTAAAAGTGGAGGGAACAAGTTCCTTTTTGTTTGGAGGTGTTTAAATATAGACAAAATGACCACTCAGCAGGCTATTAGGTATTCATGCTTTGAAAAAGAAGGGTATATAACTGTGAATTTCCTTCCAATCCCAAGGCTCAAAAATTGTGTCAATGGGACATGGATCAGGGAAGTATCAAGAATGTAGGACAGAGATTCTATATGTGAAAAAGCAGGTTTGGAGGGATATTCTGGAGGTTGGAGGAGCAGTGCCAAGGGAGGAAAGAGAAATGAAAGGTCATACAGTCAAACTGCCACCTTCCCATTTTGAGCACCATGCACACACTTTGGGAACCGGATCCCTCAGTGATGTCATTCTCCAAGGTGTGGGGCAGTCTGCCTGTCAGTTTCACTCACTTTTCTTTGCAGCTGAACCCAGAAATTCATCAATATCTGGGCATTTTTGCCAAATGGTAACAGGGCGCTTGCACCAAGTTACATTTCCTCTTAGGAAGTTTGCTGATAAGTAAAATTTGACATTTGCAAGACAATGGAAAAAATTCCACTTTCAGGCAGACTATTTATCAAAAGGCAAACAGTAATACCACGTTCCGCTTAGCTATTTCTCCTGCCAGGCTTAAGTACTGGGATCCAGGAGGAGGATTTGGTCTCAACACAACTGGAAAACATACCCTCCAAGACTAACATACATAGCTCAGTGAGCCAAAAGAATGACAATGCCCTCATCTAATCCTCAGCTGTTCTCTCGTGTCAATCCATGGTGTGTTCAACTCCAGCAGGTACTATTCTCCTCAGGGCTGAAATTATTTCCAGGTAGATTTTGTACTATCAAGTAGTTGCAAAGCACCTTGCTTCACATAATAGAAAACGTTGACAATTGAATAAATGTATGAATGAACCACTGCGATGGACTGAATGGTTGCATACCTCCCAAATTCATATGTTGAAGCCCTGACCACCCCATATTTGGAGATGGGGCCTCTGGGAAGTAATTCAGGTTAGATAAGGTCATGAGGGTGGGTCCCCCATGATGGGATTTGTGCCTTTATAAGAAGAGACGTTAGAGAGCTTGCTTCTCGTCTCTTCTCCACCAGGCATGTGAAGATACAGCAAGAAAGTGGCTGTCTGCAAACCAGGAAGACAGGCCACACCAGAAACCAAAATGGCCAGCATCTTGCTCTTGGACTTCCCAGATTCTACAAGTATAGACATAAATTTCTGTTGTTTAAGTCATCCAGTCTACGGTGATCATTACGGAAGCCTGAGTAGACTAGGATGATGACTCACAGACAAGGAGTGATCACAGCCTGAAGGTCAAGGCTTGACAGAACTTAACTGGTACAGCAGCAGCAAGGTACCTATTTTTGATATAATCATGTTGAGAAACATGTACTGGGGTATATTCAATATCATATTTGAGATTCTCTTTTGAAAATAATATTTTTAATGATTAAAAAGACAATGTCTGTTCAATGTAGAACATTTGAAAAGCATTAAAAGGAAAATAAAAACCACCTACATTCCCTCAGATACTCAGACAACCACTGTTGACGTGCTGATGTTTATCATTCTGGAACTATTTTCTCTACAGAGAGTAAAGCTGACAAGGAATGAGGTCTTCTTCTGGGAGGTTTCTTCTGAACCATGACCATCACTGCACTCACAAAGTCACTTTAAAGAACCCCATCCTCTTATACTCACAGGGACGTTACTGAGAAGTGGTTTTATTTTCAGGATCCTAATATGGATATTCACATCCTGTACTATCTGTATAGAATCAACACTGGTTGCCTATAGGGGTGATTAGGGATTAACTGAAAGGAGCACAAGGAAACTTTCTGGGATGATGGAAACGTTCTATCTGTTATTTACAGAATTGATTACCTATTGTGTACACTCATCAAAACAAATTGTACACTTAAGATCTATGGGGGTGGTGGTGGAGTGAAGTGGAAAGACTAATACAACCCACTGGGTAACACCAATACTCATCATTAAAACATGTGCTTTGATGCATTTTTCCAAAGAATGTTCAAAAAGTGAACATTACTGAGCATGTACTACATACCAGGCACTGGGCTAAAGGCCTCACATGCACCACTCAGGTGTGCATTTCTAGGATCTGCATTTTATCAATGAAGAAACTGAGGCTTATAGCGGTTACGTAACTTGCTCAAAATTCCACAGCTGGGAAGTGGCCAGGCAGAACTGGAACCCAGGTCCCTCAAACCCCAGGAAAAAAAGTTATAACAACACGCATGCCTTTTGACTCAGCAGTAATACCTCCAGGAATCTGTTCCAGGAAAAGAATCAAAGACTGATCCAAATAGATGTGTACAAGGATATAATAAATTCACCATTATTAATAAATCAGCTTAAATGTACTATAAATTAAGTAGGTCCATATGGTAGACCACTCTGTATCATGTAATATTAGGTTTAAAAGAGAATGTAAATGGCTTTCATGATAGGGGGAAATGGTCATGACAAATTAAGTGAAAAAAAAATCAGGTTAAAAATGTATATATAGTATGACCTCAATTTTGTTTCTTTTTTTTAAAGTAAATACATTTTAAAACTCTAAGGAAATACATCTGAAGAAAATGATTATCTTTCAGTGGTAGGGTTATAGGTTATTTAATTTTAAATTTTCAACAGTTACTATATGTTACTTTCGTAATTAGAGAAGAATCAATTTTATTTTAAAAATAAAAAACACAGGGGAAAATCATTGCTCTCACTAACGAATGTATACCCGTACACCCAAGACTGTATATACACATCTTTATGAGAAAAATATCTTTGTACAGCCCCTTAATAATTTTAGGGTATTGATGGTATTCGATAACTTACACGTAACTGTAAAAAAAGTGAAATCACCAGGATTTCTAACATAGTCATATATGTAAAATATACATGATAGGTTTAAGGAACTTACAAAACAATGTCCGGTTTGTAAAAATGATCTTGAAGAAGTTTTTACCTTTCCTTTTAGCAGAAAGGCATAAAAAAATGGAACAGATTACTGTTGAAGTCCTCTGAACATAGCAGACAGACCTGATGTAAATCTGAGAGGAATTAGCATCACCTAAAGCAGAAAAGTACACAACTTAAATTTGCTACAAATTCTATGGATCTAAGTCATCCAGTGTAGAAGGGTCATGGCAGAGACCACCACTGTTTCTCAAACCCAAGTACTGTACAGCTCCTTTTGAAAGAACATGTGAAGAAACACTGATAGACCTGTCTTTTCCTATGAAATATCTTTCACTTGAGAATTACAATCACAAGGAAGAAATTTTATCTTTATAGTGAGTGAAAGATGTATGTTATCATCAAAATGAAAATCCAAAATTTTAAAATCCATAAGAATTAAAACGATCATTTGAAAAATACTATTATGGATGCTCATTCTTTTCAGTAGGTCAAATTCTCAAAAGGCATTCATTTATTAAAAAAAAAAAAAACACTACCTTGATTTCTCAGCAAATCATGGGTTTGGACCAGTATAATAGTGGTGATAGATACTGGGTTAAAGAGGCATGGTCCCTGCTCTCACGAGGCGGCCCATACGCAGAGAGGCATAGGCCAGGAAGGATGCTGAGAGAAGGGTATTACAGGACACCGCGGGAGCAGAGAGGGTGGGCACCCAACCCCGATAGAGGTGGGGGGCAAGGGGGTCCAGGAGAATTTCCCATTAGAGGTGACAACTAAGCAGAGACTGCAGAGATCAGCAGGCATTCCCTTGGCAGAGAGAGGGAGAAGCGTTCCAGGCAAAGGGAAATGCACGTGCCAAGGCCTGCAGGATGGAGGAACTGGCACCTTCATGGATTCACACCTGAGGTGGGATGACGGAATTCCACCATAGGCTGCATGACCTTGAACAAGTTACTTCCCAGAGCCTCAAGTGTCCTTGACTGTAAAAGAAGGATGACACCATTTCCTTGGAGAGATGTCATAAGAAGGCAAAATTAAATAGGTACAACTCCTTCCAGAGGTGTTTGTCCACATGAGATTAATGCTCAGCACACGTGGCTATTATTCTGTGTGGTAGAATCAGGGAGAGAGCTTGGATCATCTCCTCCGCTCTGCCCCAGACCTCCCTGCACAGCCATCCTTGACCTCGCAGAGCACATGCCCCTCCCACAGTGTCCCTGACGTTCCTTCCACCCGGAATGCTTTTCCCCCCGTTATTCATAGAGAGCTTGTTTCCTGGCATCCTTACGTCTCTGCTCATCTGCCCAAAGAGCCCTTACAAGAGAAGCCTTTCTTAATCCTCCGTGTAAACAGTAAAACCATTCTCCTCAAACTTTATCTTCCCTGACATAGCTTTTTCTCCACAGAGTTTATCACCCCGACACTCAATATACTTACTTTTTGCTTGTCTGACTACCTGTGCTAGAATTTAAGCTCCTGGAGGGTAGGTTGTTTTGTCAGCTTTATTTCCAGAGCTTTGAACAGTGCCTGGCCCATGATGTGTACTCAACACCTAAGTGTGAAAGGAATGAATAAGTAACCCAAGCTAGAGGGCGGGGCCTTCCTTTATTCTTCTTTTAGTCTCTGAGGGTGTGACATAAAGCTTTGCATTAAGTAGGCATTTCATAGGCATTTGTTTAACTGTACAACTGAATCACTTTTTACAAATGGCAGTGTTCATCTGGTACCTAAAGATCAACAATTATATTTTTAGAGCTTAGCAAATGAATCCAAGATTGTGTTTAATTATAATGAAGCAGTAGATTGCTGGATCAATTTGGTGGGGAATACAGCAAGCCTGGTGGTCTGATTTCATTAGCCAGTGGAATCAATTAACACATATATCAATTAGTCCCAAATAACCACAGCCTTTGTTCATGCAAAGGTCAAACACTGATGATGTATGCCAGGATCAGTATTCTGATCTAATAAGTACAGAAACAATCAAAGTGTTTCAGGGCTTAAATTTCTTTCTGTCATTAATCTGGATCCTTGGAGAAATTGTACCAGGATATTTACTCCAGTGATGGTCCAAAAATGTTCTTGAATCGCCCCTCAAATGAACAAAAAAATTTGCTTCAATACCAGAAAAAGTAAACTCAAAATGAGTTGGACTGTTTCCCCCATACATTAGAGAGGCAGCTGACATTTAAACAAAAGGCAATAGTATAGTCTTCAAGTTTTACAATCTGTCCCCTATGCTCCAGGGCTTCCTAAGGAAAGCCCTGGACTTATGATAAGTACATGGTAAATATATTAACTATACATGATATCAAAATATGGCTAAAATACGAAGAAAATTATTTGGCTTGAAAGGAAAGCATAATCAGATTTAGTTTACTGTAAAAAGATTGGTCTCCTTTCAGCTTTTAGCTCAGAGGAGGCCAGGGTGCAACTTTCTTCATTCATCCCAAATCCCAGTTCATCTGACACCAGCCACCTCCACCATGCTGCCTAAGCTCGACCCCAACGAGATCAAAGTCGTATACCTGAGGTGCAATGATGGGGAATTTGGTGCCACATCTGCTCTGGTCCCCAAGATCGGCCCCCTGGGTCTGTCTCCAAAAAAGGTTGGTAATGACATCACCAAGGCAACTGGTGATTGGAAGGGTCTGAGGATTACAGTGAAACTGACCATTCAGAACAGACAGGCCCAGATTAAGATGGTACCTTCTGCCTCTGCCTCTGGTCATCAAAGCCCTCAAGGAATCACCAAGAGACAGAAGGAAGCAGAAAAACATCAAACAGAGTGGAAGCATCACTTTTGATGAGATTGTCAACATTGCATGACAGAGGTGGCATCCATCTTTAGCTAGAGAACTCTCTGGAACCATTAAAGAGATCCTGGGGACTGCCCATCTGTGGGCTGCAATGTTGATGGCTCCCCCCCTCACAACATCACAGATGACATCAACAGTGGTGTGCTGAAATTCCCAGCTACAAGAACTACAGAGAAAAATAATTTAATAAAGGATTATTTGACGATCCCCACGCCTCCAAAAAAGACTGGTCTTCAGAGGGTTGATTTTTTACAAGCCACAACTCCAATTTCTGTGAAGAATTCTCTATTTTTGAGGACGCATCATGAGCAAAATTTCAGCTCAAGCCTATGCTACAGAGAAAGTGCAAATCAGCCGATAGCATGTATGCAATGAATAATCTCTATCGATGTGGCATGTTTCAAAGAGCTTTCACGTTTCCATTTCCACCTGACTGGAGCTTCATCAACACCCTACAGGAAAGCTATGTCAATGGTACCCCCATTGGACAGACAGGCAAACAGGCTCAGAGTGTTCAGCAAGCCACCCACATCCTCAGGACCAGCATGAAGCAGGGCTGGGACTAGCACCTAGGTCCTTCTGAAAACCATGCCCAGCATTCTTTCAGTTCAAAGAACATATGCTGCCTCTCAAACTTACTTTAAAATAAGTGATGCTTTTCTATTTTTTTGTAGCATTATATTTTAAATGGAATTGTACTTTGGGGACACTTACTCTAAATGATGCAGTGTATCAGTATTTTGTTTAACCACAGAGCCAAATTTAGGCAGCTTTCTAATGGGGCCTGATTCCCTAGGGTTCTGTCTTTGGCTCACTGTTCCATTTAAGACACTGTTGTTGGATGATCTCATCCAGTCCTATGATCTGAACTAACAGATATGTCCTGATGACTTCCAAATATTTAGTTCCTGCCCACCTTCACTGGGCTTCAGACTCAAACCCATCTGCCCATTTAGCATTTCCACTGGAATGTGGCTCAAGTACCTGACATCATATGTTTCTAGTTCTCATCTTCATCTTCTGCTGAGATCTCTTCCTAGTCTCATGGTCTCTCCTAGCTAACGGTACTGTCCATCATCTATTCAAACTTCTAACTAAACACCTAGGAATGACCCCAGGTTTCTCATTCATGCCCTGGGTCCACCTAGTCACTAAGCCCTGTCTGTTCTACTTGCTGATATCTCATAAATGTATGCCCTTCTCCTCAGCCCTACCATCAATATCTTAGTTCAGAGCCTCATTATCTTCTTACCCAGAGCACCGTAACAGCCACAAACTGAACCTTCCCCTGCCGCCCACATGCACATGTCCATACACTCCCCCCACCCCTGCCAAATACATGTAAAATATAAATCCACTCACTCATGTCATGCAACTTGCTGAAAATTCTTCAAAGACTCTCCTTTACCTGTTACATAAAGCCAAATTTCCTGGTATGAAATTTGTACCTGACAGTGCAGGTTTTCTATCAAATAACTATTTTCCTCCTTTTTCCTTAATAAGAGAAACCCAATTTTTAGTTAGAACATAGCCATGTAGTAATTTCCTAGCCTTCACTGAAGCTAGGTACAGCCATGTGACCAAGTTCTGGACAATTCCATGGTAAGTATTGTGTGGAAGTTCAGGAAGGATCCTTAAAGAGAGCTGACTCAGCTGGAAGGAGTGCCCTTTGCCCTTCTTACTGCCTGGAACTGGAATATAGAGATGACTTCTGGAGTTGCAGCAACCATCTTAGACCATGAGGTGACCTTGAAGACGGCAGAATAGAAAAGATAGAAATCTGCATCCCTGAGGACTCCATGGAGCTTTAATGGCAGAGCTGGACACCCTACCTCCAGATTCTTTACAGGGAAGAGAAATATATTTCTATTTAGTTTAAGCCACTGTCATTTTATATTGCCTGTGACAGGCAATGGTGCCAAATCCTAAGTGATACAGAATTCAAACTTCTCAAGAATGTTAAGCCTTGCATAACTTCATTTCTGTCAACCCCTCTAGCCTTATGTTCCACCATACTTCAATCTTTAGGCTCTAGTACTACCAAAATTCTAGTAGTTTTCCACTCCACCCACAGATTCACCAGGGACTTTCACACTTCTCAGCTTTTGTTCAAGTCTGCGCCCTACCTAAACACCCTACTTAATTTTATTCAGCATTTAACTTTCCACACTCAGCTCAGGCATCACCTCCTATAGGAAGTTTGCCTAAATCTCCGTCTTAAGCTAAGTGGCCATTCTCTGTGCTCCCATAATGCCCTGGGCATACTCCAGTTTTGGAGCCCACTTGCTATTATTTATGGGCCATCTCTCCCACCCCACAGAAAGAACCTCAGAGGGCAGACAACACATCTACTCATTTTGTATCTATACCTCCTAACACAAGTGGGAGCTCAGTAATTATGTTCTGAGCTCAACTGCATTTTCCTCACTGAAATGGAGTGAACAATATCACATGCTTCCGAGTGTCTTGCTTAGCCCTTCAGGTCAGCAGTACGCTGAAGACTGAAACAAAATTTTCTAATGGCAATATTTTTTTCTGGAGGTAAAAAAACAAGCTGCAAGTGAGCCATCCTAAGAAAACATCCATTCTGAGAAGCAATTTATTGTTTGGATGTTTCAGACTTGAATTCTTTCATCTGTAACCGGGAACTCGGCACTAAGTAATCTTGTAGGTCTCATCTGGTTCTGACACTTTATAATTCCATTTTTGAATACAAACACATAGATTTGGACACAAGAAACTCACTGTGAGTGAATGGCTCCTCCAGGGACTGACAACATGACTGGCCTTACCCAACTTTTAAATAAATTATTTACAAGGAGTGCCTAAAAAATCTCAAAGTCATCAGAGGACACTGAGCACATTAGGATATTGAAATGTCAACTGTGGGAAGATATGCCTCCTAAATTTCAACCACGCTGGACTTCTTTCTCTAAAAGCCCTTGAGCTTGCCATGCTCCCTCCTGACACTGGGCACTTGCATTTGCTATTCCTTCTGTCTTGAATGCTCTTTCCTTCACTCTTTACTAGTTACCTCAGCTCATGAGTCACTTCCTTAGGAAAATCTTCCACCTTTCCTTGACCAGATTGAATCACCCTATGAGAGGTTCTCATTCATTGCAATGCATTCCTCTTCTTCACAGCACTGGTCACAGTTGTGATTTTCTATTAGTATGATTATGTGATTGATGTCTTTCTCCCTCACTAGACCATACTCTCCACAAGGCAGCACTTTTGTATTTGCTCATCACTGTATCCATATCCTTGGCAGAGAGTCAATGCTCAATAAATTCTTGTCAAAGGTCCCCAAACGCTGTGCAAGGGAGGAGAATAGGGGCTGATGAGTTTCATTTGGGGGACATGTCAAGCTATTTTAGTAAGCTGGAAATCCTCAGAGCTCCCCATCACACCTTTGAAAAAAGATCTCAGGAGTTAGGGATTGAAGTCACTTTCTGGTGACGGACGAGCAGGCACTGAATGAGCCCATCATCTGGCAGAACATGCATGATAAGCTAAGAAGAGAGAAGGCAGGAATATGACTAAAAAGTTTGGAGCTCCAGTAATAGTCCTGAGTAAGAGCTCACAGCCAAAATCCGAAGTGAAAGTTACTAATGTATTGAAAATCCCACGGCTAGCACATCCTGAAAAAACAAGGACTATATGAAGATAAAAACACAACAATTTGTGGCTGTCTTTGTAGCACGCAGATCAAGAAAGAGTAGACCTACTTCTTGGAGCAGAAAGAATGATGTTATCACATGGCAAAGGGAAAACAGAGCTCCTAAATTTGACTTTCAACTTTATCTAAATAGACCACCTTTCTCGCTAGAGTGAGTAGAATAAATACAAATATAGAATCGAATTCCACTGTAGATAGGAGTCCAGAATTCCAGGCTCAAATGAAAGACATCTGGGGACTCTGAAAGTCTGCTGATAAATACTTAGGAGTAAGAAACGTCCCAGGAAATGGGAATCAGACAGGTGTTGCCACAATTTTCAAGAGGGGGAAGAGCTAGATATCAGAGAACAATGACTCAAGCACATGATATTCACCACGGACCCAACACACAAGTTGATTTGGGAACAGATGACTTGTGAATTCTTTTTTTTTTTTTTTTAAAGATTTTTTTTGATGTGGACCATTTTTTAAGTCTTTATTGAATTTGTTACAATATTGCTTCTGTTTTATGTTTTGGTTTTCTGGCTGTGAGGCATTTGGGATCTTTGCTCCCTGACCAGGGGTCAAACCCTCACCTCCTGCGTTGGAAAGCAAAGTCTTAGCCACTGGACCACCAGGGAAGTCCTGACTTGTGAATTCTTAAACATGAAAGCAATGTTCACAGAGGTGGCCTCTCTCAGCATGGCCTCTCTGAGCAAAATCATACTCAGCTAACTTCAGATCACACAGGTATGTGGAGTCAGCAAGGAACCTGACGGTCCCTTATGGTATCTTTGAGAAACAAGAGTCAGATGATATAGAGGTTGGTGTATTCATGCAGATGCAATGTCTCACAGCTGTGCTCAGAGACTAGCTTGATAGATCTCATCTGGCAGGGAGATCGCTAATATTTCCAAATTCTGAATTTATGAAAAAAAAGTCAAATTAGGTAGTGATTGTTCTCTAATTTGAGAAGAAATCAAAAGTGATTTCCTTTAAAAGTTAATGTACTGTGTAAGTATATGAGTACAAAACAATATGTCAGGTCTGGCAGTCAGCCTCTGTGGCCAGTTCCACATCTGGACGATGGGATGGCAAATTACCATTGATATCCATGCAGCCCGCATAATGAGAACTGCACAGGGCACAAAGCAGTCAGACGCATGAGTTGAAAAGTGTACGTTGAAATGTGCTGTGTTCAAGTATAACCTGGGAAGGAGGAATCAAAACTTAAACTGGGCTCTTCTATAAATTCTTCCTCACTCAGCCTATTTTAGATACATTCCATGCTTTGTCAGAAACAGCAAATCCAACGTGTGCTGGCCGGCTTTGGGAGTTAGGGGTTGACACGTCAAATGATGTCTGAGTTCTCCTCTAACACAGTTTTTGAAACACGATAGAAAACGGTGCCCATAATGCTGGCAGGCAGGTAAATGGGATGCGTGCCTCTTTGTTTTCCCCATTTCCGTAGGGCTTGACTCTGGAAAAAAGTCAGTGCCCATGTAAATTATTCATGAGCACTGTCTGGGATTCCAGTCAGCCAATAAGCCCCAGACAAAGGAATGAATAGTCTTTTTTTCCCTTAGCAAAGCGACTGATTGACTGCTTACTTCGCAGCCCTCTCTTTTCTTGGTCTGTGGGCCACAGCAAGGCTCCAGACCTTCTAACCAAAGGCAAAGGGGCAGACTCTTTTCTTGCTGTAGCTCCCAAGAGCTGGGCTTCTGTTCCTCCATGGAACGCAAGTGAACACATCTGAGAATCAGGGTCAGAACACAAGTGGAAAAGCGCTTGAATGTAACTGGCCTGTCTCCTCTCACACAAGGCACAGTCTGCTGAGAGACAGAAGAAGGGCATAAGGCACTACCTTCTAAAGTCCCATTTGATGATGACTTGCAAATGGTACCATCTTTGTAACTTGCTGCAAAAGAAACACCTCCCCCAGAAAAAAACAAAAACATAAAACAGCCAAACAACAACAGTTCTATTTGGAGAGATCAGAGGCATCATTCAGGCATCATTCATCTTTTTAGCTCTGATAAAGGCCATCCCAGGACATGTATGATAAACAAGGCTGTCCTATGCTCCCACATTTCTCACTGTGCTCTCTGGATCAAATTCACACCCTCTGTGACCCAAATGTGCCCTTAGCTCTCTGTGAATTACAAGGACTTGGTTTTCAAAGGCTTATCCTTAAGACTCTGCTCTCAGGCCAGTACCCTGAATGGAATTAAATTATCCCGTGAAATAAATCCACAGGATAAAAATAGCATTGGAATCTATCCTAATTAAATGTGTTCCCTTCAAAGTCAACCATATCAGTTAGAGCCTGCACATGGAATTCAAGTCAAAGAGTGAATTAAATTCTCAGATTTGAACCGCGATACCAAGAACTGAAATAAAATTTCTCAAGATGTGGGCTGATACTGCTTCACCAGAAACCACATCAGGCTACAATGTCCATCCTCCATATTTCAAAACAAATGAAACAGGGAGATGGAGAGGCAGTCACATCCCACACAGGTCATCTAGTATGTGCCTCGCATCAAGGTAATACAGCGCTTATGAAAAGCCTGAGTATTCAAGAAAACGATTTAGGCCTTACTGCTTTTCCCCACTGCTAGTTTGTGTCCTCCCTCCCCCACATTATGTTGAAATCCTAGCCCTCAAAGGGTGATGGTATTAGTAGGTAGGGCCTTTGAGAGGTGCTTAGGTCATGAGGGTGGGGCCCTGATGAATAGGGTTAGTGCCTTATAAAAGGGGTTCCAAAGAGATCCCTGGCCCCTTCCACCACGTGAGGTCACAGTGAGAAGGTACCAGCTAGGAGCCAGGAAGAGGGCCGTCACCAAACATGACCATGCTGGTTCTTTGATCTTGGACTTGTAGTCTCCAGAACTATGAGAAATAAATTTCTGTGGTTTATAAGCCACCTAATCTGTGCTATTTTGTTACAGCAGCCTGAATGGACTAAGACACCCACTCTGCCTCATTTTCACAAATCAAAGTCGCCCTATCACCAAAAGGGGAGTAAGAAACCCACTCTTCAATGGGTTTACGTGACAATTTACTTTAAGGTTGTACTCTAAGCCTTCAAGTCTCTCCTGAGGAGACAGTATAGCCCAGTGGTTAAAAACATAATTTGAATTCTGGCTTCACTACCAGTTAACAGTCTGGTTATTAACTCATTTGAAGATTAGTAATTCATCTAAGTAACACAAGTAATATTATTGTTATATAATACCACTGTTGGGAGGATTAAGGGAGAAATTCAGGTCAAGTACTGGGCCTGTAACAAGTACTCCGTTTAGCTCTTGTTGCCATTGTTAATCTTTTTAAATTTACAACACAAGTCCCTGTCAAGTAGGGAACTGATTATTCTTAAAAATTAAATGTGGGGAAGGCTCTCCCTGGGCTAAACAGAGCAGAGATGGGTAGCTACAGCAAGGAGAGGAGAACAAACGTGGAACACACAGCCCAGAGTTTGATACCACCACCAGGAAGGACCTAGAACTCCCTCCACCACCAGAGATCATGTCAGCAACCACCACCAATCATGTGCTGGGTGGAGGGCTGAGACAGGAGAAATGCCCTGCTGGAGCCGCCAGGAGAACATCACGTCCTGGTTGAGAAAGCTCAAAGCACAGGCCATCCAAAGTGACCTGGGGCCGCCTCACGACTTAGGAATGAGCGGAGATTCCTTATGACCTTCAAGGGACTACCCCACTGCTGGTTATCCAGCCTGGCTCCCCGTGCTGTACCCCCTCTTCTACTTCACAGCGGGGGCTGTGACAGAAGAGCTGTGTCTGCTTGAGGTTTCGTGC
The DNA here is from genome assembly GCF_009873245.2 of Balaenoptera musculus. NCBI lineage: Eukaryota > Metazoa > Chordata > Mammalia > Artiodactyla > Balaenopteridae > Balaenoptera > Balaenoptera musculus. The sequence continues at coordinate 136,088,463 of NC_045786.1, read as the reverse complement.
TCTGCACTGCGAATTCACTAGAAAACATTTCTGCACAGTTGCCTGCTCTACCTTCTTGTTTTTCCACTTCTTTCTGGCACCATCGACCAGTCCTACTGCATTCTTTACTGGTCTCACTTCTCTTTTCCTACTTTTTTCTCCCAGGGTACTTAAGAATATTCAGTTTTTAAAGCTCTCTCACACTTTAATAATGATGTTCATGCGGTCATGAGCTCACGAAAGGAACAGCCTTTAGCAAGCTAATAAACATTCAGGAAATTCTTTACTTCAACATTCATGTGCCTAATATGAGACAGAATTTTTCTCAAGGGAAGGAAACAATTGCTTCTCAAGAGGGGAAGAAAAAAGGAGTATATGTGGCAACTAAGTCATAATGTGATGTAAAGAGCAGGATGACGTTGTCAACAGGGGAAAAAAAGGGAAATGTAAGAATAAAAATTATCTAACACTCACTATTACATTTCCCACCTTCCCCAGCTTTGTGTCTGACTCAAGTTTAATTTGATCTCCCCTGAGCTCTGAGATCTAACAACATCAACCAGATTTCAAGCCCATTTAAAGTATGATATATTACGATCAAAAGATTGTGTGTCATGAAATGGAATCAAACAATATTTGGGAGGGGGCTTCAAGTGATAGGTGTCATCGAGCTGGAGGACACTGCTCATCAACGGGTCACCTTTTGGCTCCTGGACTGGTGAGCCGCAAGCTCATCGGATTGTGATTCCTAATCACAGCAATTTAGGGCAAGAGGCATCCACGCTCTGCAGTTTAGGCATGGATTCTGAAAATGGAACGAATCACTCTCAAGTTTAAAACAGAAAAAAGAGAGCAGCAACATTTTCAGCCCTTGGCGGGGTTTGGCCTTAGAAAACTCCAGCTGAACAAGTTCATGAACAGTCTCTTCTGAGACTCTCAAGCCTATTTTACGAATACCACACGGGGGCAAGTTTTAGTTTGCAGGCATTGTTAATCGCTGTGTTACTCATTTATTCTAATGGACACACAAAGATTTGTGAATTTAATTCCAAAAACATTTCAATTGTTCATCATGAGACATGGAAGAATGGGTTGAACAGGGGAATGAACCAGGGATGAATTATGAGAGGGGCTACCAGCAACCAAAACTCACCTATAGATGATGCCTTTGTCGTGTAGGAACATAAGCGCCGAAATGATTTCTGCAGCATAGAAACGAGCTCGTGCCTCATCAAAACGACGTGACTTCTGAATATGAAACATCAAGTCGCCCCCGTTCACAAACTCCATCACAAAAAACAGACGATCCTGGGTACAAACACAAAAGAGACAAAAGAAGATCCAATGTGGTGTAGCCATTAGCCTAGAATTCAGTCAGCATCACATGACCTTGGGCTCCGGCGTGGGGAGAAGAGGTTGTTAAATGGAGGTACTCAATGGAACATCCTGACAGCGGGTCAGGGCAAAGCAGGAGGGTCTGGTGGATTAAATCCTTGGGATGGTGGGGATGATGGGGATGGGGGCTAGGTGGTGTTAGTAACACCTGGATCTCCTTTAAGTAATTCCACACAACCTTGAATTTCTGCATTAAATAAAAAGTAGAGAAGGCTTTGGTTCTAGTTTTAGTTCTGCACTTTAAACACTATGTAACCTTGAATTTAACTTTTTTCGGATGTTCAACATTAGTAAGGTGAGGATGATGATGTTATCTCTACCAGAATCATTGAGTTTTACAAACTGGAAGAGAGAAGCATAAATCAAAAAGTGCATGCCTTTTTGTCTGGAACATGTAGGGTTAATCACAGCAAGTAAGGGACATCTGATAGGTCCTCACACCTGGGCGGAGAATAATCACAGAGAAAGGAAAACATTTTTGACAAATCAGCCAGACAACAGTCTAATGACAGCCTCAGAGTTGCCTCAATGTTAGAAATTCCATTTGGCCCCTCAGAAGGTTCCTGAATCAGAAAAGGGAACTTAAAGTCAAGTGAGATGCCGTCTCCATCTGGAAGGAACTCTAACCCAGCAGGTGAAATGGGCTCATAAAAGTCACTGTTGCAGTCAATGGACTAAGTACTGTGCAAGTGTTATGAATAAAGTGCTATGGAAAGTAACACTGCTTAATGGAAGAAGTGGACAAGTCTCCATTAAAAAGTGATTCTCCAAGATGGACAGCATAAAATGCTTTGCTTCAGGAACCTCTGAGATCAATGGACTTCCTCATTCCCTCTCATTAGCATTTATGGAGTCCCAAGTTAGCCAGTGCTGAATTAGGTGATGGGGACCCAACAGAGAGTAAAACAGGCACAAAACAGACAGTCTCTATCCATAGAGAGTCTAGTGTGGGAGATACACATTACTTTAAAAAAGCCACAAAGTCACATAAACAGGCAAATTTAAAAATTCTGGTAAATGCTGTGAAGGAAAAGTGGAGGAAGCAATGATATTGTGTCATCTGCTTGGGGGGTCAGGGGAGGTCTCTCTGAGCAAGTGATGTGGGAGCTGAGACCCTCCGAATGAGTGCAATCAGGGCCAGTGGTCATCCTTCTGGGGGGTGGGAGGGTGGGAGGTCATTTCATAAGGAAACTGGTATTTTACCAATTCACAAAGGATGTGTATACGCACACAGAAGCCATCCTCATTTGTGGTTTCAGGTGCTGCCAGCTCTGCTTGGCATTGCCATGCATTCACAGCGGAATGGTGGGCAGAGATTGTGTATGCTGTTGTTCATCTCCTGACCCATCACTGGTTTAATCATGGTTTAATCAGGCCCTTCCCAATCAGAAGACACTACAACTTATGACCTCCTATTCCCAATTTTAAGACAAACCTTAATTAGAAGGAAAAAAAAATCCTCTGGGTCTATGAAACATCTCTTTCTGCTAATGAGAAGCAAGAATTTAAGAGTGAAGATGGAATGGCAAGACTCACGCACACAAAACCAAAAACCAAACATCAATAAAACAACTCTTCAGGTTGACCAATATAAGCCAACAGAATACTAAATATATCAAGCCGTCTGACTAAGCTAATGGCCTTCATTTGAGTGTGACTGACCAGGGGGAGAGGCCGAGTTGGGTGGGACGAGCTTGGATGAGCAATGGGGTTCCCTATTTTCTGTATGGGGAGGGCTCGGGTGGAAGGAGCAGGTTAGCAGTGGGCGGGGCAGAGGGTAAGCATGTGATAGAGATGGGTCTAAGAGCTGCATCCGAGTGAGAAATTGTTATGCCGACGCTGTGTTCATTTGGAGGGGCCTCAGGGGCCTGGATGAATCCCCAGGTGGTAAAGCCGCCTCAAACCATCCCTCAGCAAGAAGGTCCATCTGATACATTTTTGTCCTCTGGCCTGTTCACCTTTGCATGGCTGTGACTGGCAGTCACATGAATTCCAATAGCTCGAAATACCTGGTTACTAGAACTGGGTCAGTAGGTAAGGGGCTACTCCCTAGGCTGCTGGAAATCAGCGGGGGTTAGCAAGAACGCCTGAGACAGTAGGCATCAAGATGAGGGCATTCCAAGGGAAACTGCGTCCATTCCTAGTTCCCCCCTAAAATAATTCTCATAATCTCAAGTCTGAAAAGCCAGACCCTGGGCTAAATTCCAGACCTGGGCAAGGACATACTGCCTTCCCTCCTCAGTCATGCTCCTCTGTCTCAGCCCCACCACCTGCCCTGGCGGCAGATTCTCAGTTAATGCACGGGTTCCTGGGAGGCGCGCACACCTGGCATGCACAGCAAGAGGTCATAAGCTTTAGAACTGCGAAAATATGCTTTTTTTTTTCACCCAGAGTCTCATTTCTAACTTCCTGTCTGGCACCACCTAGAACAGAGGGTACAGCTCCCAGCCCTCGGGCTACACTCAACTCTTTAAGCATGCAGGAAGGGAAAACGAGCCAGGAGATACAAGGACACTTTAATGAAAAGTAATAGTCCATCTTACCAAAGACCTACAATAATGTCACAAGGTAGAAAAACAAAAGCATGTTTATCAGCTAGCAAAATGTGTTTGCTGTGAAGAGACCTTCTGTTTACATAGAATTCTGTTCAGTCTATTTTAAAATGTTTGCTGCTGAGGCAGTTCAAATTTGGTAGCAATTTCTCCACGATTTCTTTTGTAGAGGTGGAGATAAATGACAAAAATATCCAGCTTTTAGCAAAGATTCACTCATAGTGGGGGTTAGTGAGAAGCCATCCTCAGCAATAAACTTTCATTAAACATGTCCTCAGGTGGGGCTTCTAGAAAGTGTGCAATAAACAGTAGCGGCTGCTGGTGGCGGCTATAATGGTGAAGATGTTTTCAGTTAGAAAAAAAAAAAAGATCATACACATGAATGTGCAGAATTATTTCAGTTATAGCCAAAGATGCAGATATGCACAGAAAAGACAAAAAAATACCTATGTATGACAAGTCAGCTTTCAGTTGTGAGATCTGGTATGTCATTTATCTCTTCTTTATACTTTTCAGTATCTCTGAAGGTTTCTTTTTAAAAAAATTTTTTTTATTAAAAAAATTTTTTTTGGCCACACGGTGCAGCTTGTAGGATCTTAGTTCCCCGACCAGAGACTGAACCCGGGCCCTCGGCAGTGAAAGCGTGTAGTCCTAACCACTGGACCGCCAGGAAATTCCCTCTGAAGGTTTCTATGATGAGTGTGCATTATTCTTATAATTAGAAACAAAGCAAAGTCACATATGGCTTCCTCCATATTTCCCTAATTTTCACCTGAAAGATGAGAGACTGGAAAAGTGCAATTCTGAGACTGTCTTAGAGCAGGTACTTAGGCAGTGGGAGGTGGGATTAGGAAAGCAGCTACAGAAAGAGGGGTCTTCACATCCCTGGCAGCCCATTATTCAGGGCCCCTAATAACCACCCTGTCCCTGAATAGCCATTCTGATGCCTGATATAACCAGGCCATCAGGCTTGTTGGAAACACATCCAAAATGAGACTCAGCAGGCTCTGGTTTGGGTCCCAGGGCTCCACTGAGAGGAGAGGGTCTGAGTTCTGGTACACAGGCTTCATAGAGTCTACTGAGTCTTTCAAAGACTTTTTTTTTTTTTTAAATACTACTCTATTTATTTATTTATTTTTGGCTGCGTTGGGTCCTCCTTGCTGCGCGCAGGCCCTCCCTAGTTGCGGTGCAGGGGCTCCTCATCGTGGTGGCTTCTCTTGTTGTGGAGCAGGGGCTCTAGTGTGCGGGCTCAGTAGTTGTGGCTCGCGGGCTCTAGAGCGCAGGCTCAGTAGTTGTGGCGCACGGGCCTAGCTGCTCCACGGCATGTGGGATCTTCCTGGACCAGGGCTCGAACCCGTGACCTAACCACTGCACCACCAGGGAGGTCCCCTCAGAGGCCTTTTATGCTTGCTTTAAGGGTCTCCACAAGGAGGAATACACGTTTACTGAGCACACACTATGCCAGGCCCTGGGTGGGGACCAAGTATCATAAAATGAACGGGAGCCCAGGCCTGCTCTCAGGAAGCTCTCGTAGCCGGAGCACATCAGCCCAGTGTGCTAAGCACAGTACAGGGGCACAGGGGGCATCATGCAGAAACAGAGCAGGGACACCGGAGCAGCCTGGAGGCTGGGGTGGGGTTGGGGGAAAGCTTCGAAGAGGAGCCGATTCACCAGCCTTGAAGGATGAGGAAGCACGAGTCAGGATGGAGTGGGATGGAGGGGGCAGGAATCAAGGTGAATGAACAGCTGAAGTGTCAGGTGTGAGGCAGGGTGTCGTGAGTGCAAAGGGGGATGTTCCCCAGGTGCTGAGGCTGCTTTCATGATCAAGTACAGAAAGCCAAGGCTAGTTACGAAGCTTCCCTTCACCCTATCCGCAGGTCACCCACAGCTGAGAACAGGGCCTTGGTCCGATGAATACACACGGTCATTCACTATCGGCCTCTGCCATAATTACAGGCCCAGTGTCTGGGCTAAAGCAGGTGGCAGCTATGCTTTTTAAGGGCTAGGCTTGAAAAAGACTGCAGTAGTGTTGGAACCTGCCACAAATAATAAACATCAGCTACAAAAACCAATGACTCCAGCTGAATTTTACTCCTATGGCATGAATGCCATCAAGCTGGAAACCTTTCACATTGAACAAATGCCCTTTACAAAGCAGCGATGAAGCAACGAGGCAGAAGATCACCTCCTGCCTACAACTCCACTATCTGTGCTGCTTAAGACCTAGTCTCACTGATGACTTGACAAACACTAAGTCATGCTGAAGAAACCCAACTGGGAAGCAACCAGAGGAAGTATCTGCTGGCATCCAGGCATTTAGGGAGGCTCTCACTGCACGGTGGATTAAGGCTGCCACGAGTCGTTTCTGGGGCAGCGAAGAGTTTCCAAATCCCACCTTGGGCAGTGAGGGCAGACGGCTGTTTCTGTATTTAAGCCGGTGTAGATAGCATTCCAGTTTTTCTAAAATCCAATTTCCTAGATGCTGAGCCTGGACACCTGCACGGCTTTCCCCGAGGCCTCTGGCTCCTCGAGGGGAAATCTTGCCCTGATCTGCACAGTAACAAATCTAAGGTCCCGCAGACTGGCTTAACCTCAGTTCTAAAGCCAAGTGGCCCAGCCCTTTGTCTGTCCCTTGCTCCTCTCTTTTGTTCCTGATTCAACCAACCACAAATGCAAGTCATTAACATGGGGTGAGGAACACCTGGGGGAATAAAAGCAACTCAGAAATCCCTTTGTCCCACTCAGCCCAGCCCAGCCCAGCATGAGTTACAGGAGGCCAAGGAGCTGGTGCCTGGTTAGTTAGTAATAGAATTCCTGTCGTCACGTGCCTGGTCCCATTGACCGCTGCAGCCTGGGCCAAGTCTGCCCCTGGCTACTGTCAGTTCAGGGATGTTGCTTCCCCAGGCCAAAGGGGATAAAAATATCTTCCGACCTGAAAGTGGCTGACAGTATAAGCAGCGTGCATTCCCTAAAGCCCCTCCTAAGGACTGTTTTTTGGGAGGTAAAACTGATGGGCAATTGCATGAGGAGAAGTTAGAGAGAAAACACCAGTATAGATAGAAGTGCTATGGTACCCGTGGCAAGGTGACGTCACCTAAGGAGGGTGAGTGCACAGTGACCACGGGCCAGGGATGAGACCCCTTAGGGCCCGTGTGCCAGACACGTTCAGAGGTGTCTGCTCAGCCCATTGAGCCCTTCCTTCCTCAGAGACCTGCCCTGGCACCGTCACGTGGGTAAGTGCTGGACATTCTGCACACAGCAAGTTGGACCAAGTTGCTCCCTGCCTCCCACTCCAGTCCCCTTCCCAGAAAACTGGAACTGAGATAGACAGCTGTTCATGTAGGCTGTGCTGTGTGCAAGAACTGAGGAAACGTGAATTAGGGAGCTGAGGCTGCCGCCTCTGTGGTGTGAACACATGAGATGTCTCGGTATACCAGAGCAGTGAACGCCGGGATGGACAGATGGAGGAGAAGAATGGAGCAAAGATAAGAAAGCGTGAATGGGCCAAGAAGGAAACTACCTGGGTCCCCCACACCCTTCCAGTTTCAGGTCCCCAGAGAGACCTGGCCATTGTGTGCCCTCGGGTTCCATGAGACACCACCGTACCTCTGATTCTTTATTTTCACTTCTCCCTTTTTGCGTGACTCTAGTTAAGTGTTTTTCCAGTATTTGCTACCAGGAGAATTGTAACTGAAACATTCACCAATTTTTAAGGGGCAGGAGGTTTCCTGATTTATAAATCTAGGGTAATAACACCTCTAACGACACTGATCGTGTGAGGATTAAACCAGAAGCCGAGTGCCTGGCACAGCACCAGACCCAGAAAAGGATCTCAACAAATAGACTCTATTGTTATTACTACATCGCACAAAGAGGACCAAAGCTACATCTGGGAGACCTTGTGCCCAGCACTGAAGTCCCTGGTGTAGCTAAGAGGAAGCACAGTGTAGGGGTCAGGAGTCAGGAAGCCCGAGATGCCAAAGCAGCTCCAGCTGTGCTCTATTTATTTTTTCGCTCTCAAAACTCTCATCGGCAAAATGGGGATAATAAGGTGATTGAACTCACAGGTGTTCGAGGGTGAAATGATTTAAGCTTAGAATTTCAAACAGTTATGTGGCACATGGTACGTGCGTGATGAATGTTAGCAACTATTAGTGCCGGTATTCTCCTCCTCCTCCTCGCCACCTGCACTAGGCTGCAGCTGCCGGGGCCGTCTGCTCCTGGGGCTCTGGCCCCTGGCGTGGGGGCTACAGTGAACCACACAGGGAGCCGCCTGCCGTGGGTGCGGAGATGGTGCCCCACTCACGGGGCACTCGGCCTGGCGCGTACACAGGAGCGAGACGGCAGCCGCAACCGCTACAGCAGCGGCTCCCCGACCCCCAGTTCAGGACAGGAGTCTCGAGGGATCAGGGAGTCAGGAGGACCCCAGGGCAGCTGCTGGGTTGCAGGAGCACTTCCTGATACTGTACAGTCATGGCCCTGACCTGATAAAGAGAACTTCTCTTTCTTGGACGTGACTATTTAACAAGGGGTCACGAAACTAGATTTGATAAGCCAAGACACATTAACCAAATAAGTTTTCTCATTTTTCTAATATTAGATAATAATTCATATTCTCTCTTTTAAGAGCTTTATAATAATCATAATTATTATTGCAAGGCAAATGTGCTCCCCTATGAACTGCAAACACTATGGTAAACGAGACTGTTTATAGTAGCTATTCTCCCCTTCTACAAAGTCGATTTGTTCTTATAAACAGACTGAGAAAGATTTTTCTGTTTAAACCAAGAATCCATGGTCACTGCCATTGACACATGTAAATCTCATTTAAAGATGTATTTACAGGGGCTTCCCTGGTGGCGCGGTGGTTGAGAGTCTGCCTGCTAACGCTGGGGACACGGGTTCGAGCCCTGGTCTGGGAAGATCCCACATGCCGCGGAGCAACTGGGCCCGTGAGCCACAACTACTGAGCCTGTGCGTCTGGAGCCTGTGCTCCGCAACAAGGGAGGCCACGATGGTGAGAGGCCCGCGCACCACGATGAGGAGTGGCCCCCGCTTGCCGCAACTAGAGGAAGCCCTCGCGCAGAAACGAAGACCCAACACAGCCAAATAAATAAATAAATAATAATTAAAAAAAAAAAAAAGATGTATTTACAGTGAGGATGCAGGTTACCTTTTGGAAATAAGACAAAGAATAGAAATAACATTTAAAGTTAATGACTAATTTAGTTATTGCTTTAAGGCAATGTTAAGCTGGGAGCCACATCAATACTTACTTACCCAAGTTCTAAGAATTGCTTTGGAATTACTTCTAAATGAGTAACACATCAACCCTGTATCAAAAGCTGTGGAGTGCTATTGACCGGCTGTGGACAAGGAAAAGGAAATCTCCAGTAATAGACAGCATTGTGTTGTATTTCTCATAAGTGCCTCTGTTTTATAATTTTTCTCTGACAAAGTCATCTACAGGGTGAATAGGGAGTTCAAATCAACAGGAAACCGTTACTGACGTCAAAGAGGTGACAGCAGAAAAGCACCCCCGTGAGGAAATCTGATTGCACCATGCCTGAACTGGAAACAACTTGAACTTAACCACATTAAGACTGATTACAAAGTCTTCAAGGAAGAAACAAGGAGAGGGAATCGAATGGCTTTTTTTTGGTTTGTTTGTTTTGTTTTTAATTTATCATTTTGCTCAGCCCAGAAGATATGAGAAGTTAATTCAACCACCCAGCAACTCTTCTGTCAAGCCCACAGGCATGGTACATCCTATCTGAGCTCAGAAACTAGTCTTTGGGAAGGTGAAATATGTCTCCAATATAACAAGCCCTTAGGAGCTTGCATTTTAAACCTGGAGGGACACACAGTTCTTTCCAAAGACCAAGTGTTCTCCTGGCAAACTGGATACGTTATGGTCCTCTCTTATAATGAAACTCGACAAGGCTTATTGGCATATGTACCAGATGAGGGAAACGAGGCAATCGAACCTGCAGGTCAACATCCTGTGAAACATCTGGGCCAGGATGTTTTTTTAAAGCATAAATAAGCAGCAAACATATGATCAGGGATATAGCAAAGTTGGAGCACAAGTCCTCCCTTCCTGGTGGAGCCTCCTTTGGCGTCTCTGGTCCACACACATCCTGCCCAGTATCACTGGGCTGGCTGGGCGGGCTTTGTGCACTTGGTCGTGTTTTCTCTGGAGGGCCTGAAACCTTTTAAGGCAGAGCCCAGATGCCAAATGATGCATCTCTAGTACCACCACCCCTGGTGCCTGCACTATGGTAAGGTTTAATAAACCCTTGAGGAACTAACATAGCAGGAGACCATTTTTGTTTCCTGATAAAATTTAAACTAGATTAGAAAAGTTGGAACAAATTGCCAAGACTAGTTTTACCCGGCCAGTTTGTGGAAGTCAAGTGCAAAGAAGTGAAGTGCCTCGCCCACCGTCAAAACAGTTTGTGAAAGCGTTCAAGAGAGGCAGGTCTGCTTGACGCCATTTCATTTCCCTTTATTTATAATATATCCCAGATCCAGTGGGTAGCTCTGAATCCCTTGGTGAACGGACTTCATCTCGGCACTTGATGGCTCCTCCTAAGAAACCACTTCCTCCTGATTCTTTGGTTTTTCTGTTTATAAAAGTAATTACATGTTCTTCGTTCAAATGTAATTACAAAGTAAATACATGGAAAATTGAGAAAATAAAATCACCTGTAATCCTGACACCCAGAGAGAGAAGTCTAAATACAAGGAGAAACAAAACTATTTATGGCTTTTAGCATCCAAAGAACTGCAGATTTTAGAGCACATATTTACAAAGTAATTTTAACTACATTTGATTTCCCCCTTATGTCCTAATTATACTTAACACTTTATAGCATGTTTAAAGAACAGAAAAAGAGAAAACAAAAAAACATACCCTTCCTTTTGCACTTACATTACATAATATTTCCTGATGTACTTAGTCATCAAAACCATGATTTTTTTTAACAGTTGCATACTATTCCCCATGCCATTTTTATGAAGTCCTACAATTAGCTGGACTTCTGCTTACGTTAATGAGAATAAGAGACATGGTATTAACAGTCTAGTCACTGACTTATGATAAAGATCATTTTTATTAGCCTGGAAAAACAGGCATCTCTGAAAGCAGATTATTACGAACTGGACATGGTGTTTTAATTCTGAATGTAGATTCCCAAAGAAGATACCTTAGGTGATTATTCACTTAAAAAAAAAAAAAAAGGTTTGGTCACTTAAAGGTATGCAGGATAGGATTCCTTTAAATCATTATTTCACATAGTACATTCTTTTTATAAAGATTTTGGTTTCAGCATCAAATAAGAACAAGTCTATTGAAGATATTTATGGATTTAGTTTGTACAGGGCTACAGAATAAAGAGTAAAAATTCCGTTATGCCATTTCACTTTAGATTCTTTTTCATGACAGAGGTTCCTAAACTTCGCAACTTTTTAAAGAAGATTTCATGTCTCCCTTTGATCTGTGGATCAACTAGACATTTCTTCCTCATGGGAGGAGATTCTGGGTTATAGCTTTCTGATTAAACATTTTGCCAATTAGGGAAGTATCAAATCTGGCCAAGAATATTCCATATCTGCCTCAAGATGACGCCTGGAAATCCACTGGCTGAGAGTCTGTTCCTTCCTCTGCTCTATGGTGCTGCATACTTGCTGAAATTTCTGTCTGGAATGTGCCTTCCATGTGCTATTTTGAGTTTGAGACTTCCAGTTTAGACACAACATCATTCTTCTCCGGCCCTCTGGCTGGGGAATGAGATCCCCTACAATCTCTCCCCAGATCCTTTTTGCAACGTGGGCAAAATACGGATCTCCACTGTCCACTGAGGAAGAAAGATGCAGACCTTACTATAAAGGCAGGGAGACCCAAGTAAAAGAGACATAGCTCTAATAAGATGAGGGGCAAAGTAATCAGAAATAGATGAAAACGTTTACCCAGGGGAGAGGACACTGTGTTACCTTCGTCGAGAAGCTTTAGCTGGTGAAGTGAAGTTCGATGGGCCCTTCAGACCCCAAGGATGAGAATGGTGACTAAGATGGCCACACCAGCAACCATATCCCAGATCCAGTGGGTAGCTCTGAATCCCTTGGTGAACGGACTTCATCTCGGCACTTGATGGCTCCTCCTAAGAAACCACTTCCTCCTGATTCTTCTCTTTTCCCCCTACCTTTAGCCACCCTTACTTAGAAATCCCTCTTCAGCCTTCCTCTCTTCTCCTTCTATAAACACCTACTGACATATTTTAAATGATAGTTTCTACTATGCCAAGTGGATACTGATGACACTAAAATCTACTCCCCATCTGAACAGTGTTTCTGAGCGACATCTTACCACTGGATTTTCTGCAAAACAAAAACACAACAAAAGAACCCAAAACGTTTATTCCGTTCCCCCAGGCTCCCAACTGGTCAGAACTCTGGCCATTCCTCTCGCTCTTTTACTCTAAAAAGTCCTATCAATTCCACCTCCTATGTGTTTCCTTGACTCCATTCCTGTGACTGCTGCCTTGGGGCAGGAAGGCTCAGGAGGCCAGTGGTTCAACAGCCTTACCTGGGCTGCGCCCCCCCCCCCCCCACCCCAAGTCTCCTCCCTCTGCAGACAGCCACCTGGAGCCCTCCCCAAATGCAAAGCTTAGGTTGCTCCCTGCCAGTTCCTTTCACCTCATGATTGAGTCTAAACTCTTCAGCAAAGGATGTCTTCTTTCCTCCCCATATTTCCTCTCCTGCAATCCTGTTACATCAAGTTATTTGGGGGTTCCTGGGCACATCATACAATTTTAAGCCTCTGTGTCTTTGCACTGCTATTACCTCTGTCTGGGAGGCCCATCCTCCTTCTGTCTCTGTAGGGCTCCTATTCATCCTTAAAACACAGCTCAGACAGCCCCTCCCATGGAAGGCCTTTCCAACTTCCCCAGGGACCAAGCTATGACTGTCTTCTATCACACAGTGATAAGACATATCTGTGTTTAGGAAGACCCTTGCCTGAAAGCAACAAAAGGGCAGGCCCACATTTTGTTCTTCCTTATGCCTTCAAGTTCCTGGCACATAATGTCCCTGGCTCAGGAAACATTTACTGAATGGAATTAAAAATGCAACATAGACACAATATTACCATTCAACATATTAACAGGTAATGTCTCTGGTGGCTAGAATCTACTTTTAATATGTGGAGACCACTCAGTTTTGCAGATAGCCTCTAAGGTATCTGTATCTTAAGCTGAAATGGCATTCCCATACATGGAAACAAAAGAAAGAAAACAGCAAGTCTGCTTTCCCCAAAGCGAACTTGTATTGCTACCAGCACATTTTTCTACACTGGTTGGGAAATATTTCTTAAAGCTTTATCTCTGTTTGTAAATTCCAATCATTTGTACCACACACAGGATAGGAATCTGACTCACAGAGAGGCACCCCTTTAAGACCAGAGTGGTGACGATGATTATCATAAAATGTCACTCATTCAGTGTTTTGTTGGTAAAGTGGAAATAGAATCATTAAATGCCAAAACACGAGAAGCTGCACTATTTGTATTGCTTGCTTTCTAACATAACCCATTTTAACTATATGCTCACTGAGCTAATCTTTTGTTCCTTAGATGTCCCAGGCTCTGACAACTCTGCCCTATCCGAACTGCTGGGAGCGTGCTAACCTCTTGTTCACGTTCAACAGACCTCTTACTTCCGCCTCCGCTTCCCAGACCAGGGCCCCAGTCCCTGCGAATGCCACAGTGCAGCCACTGAGAGGACAGCTGTTAGGAGCCCCCAGACAGGAGCTCTGTCTGTCTACAAACTCAGAAAAAAACAGAGATAATGCTTATGTCTTTACAAAGAAGATCTGTCACATTTTCTTTGGCCTCTGTGAAAAGGCTAGTGATCTAGCCTACTTGACTTCCCAGATCTAGGCTGGACCACCAGACACTCATGTAAGGCAGTGGTTTTCAACTGGAGAGATTCTTCCCCCAGGGAGCATCTGGTCATGTCTGGAGACTTTTTTGGTTGTCGTAACTAGGGAAGTGCCACCGGCACCTGGTGAGCAGAGGCCAGGGACGTTGCTAATCCTACAACGCACAGGACAGCTCCCTCCCCTCCCGTGACAAAGGGTTGTCCTGCCCTCAATATTAGTAGTGGGCAAATGATATCACATTGTACAAATACGTGATTTAAATTTTTTTTAATTTATTTTTTTTAATCTTTTTTACTGGAAAGGTTGAACATTCACCAGTCATTCAATTCCTTAAACTATTGACCTGTTGGTGAAGGTCAAGGTCTTGGAGGTAAAGTTCTGAGCAACATGGAAGGAACTTCCTGCTACCGATCTGCCCTGAAGCCAAAGTAGGGAGGGACAAACCGAGTTTATGAGCAGGCTCTCAATTCTGCAGGTTTCCAGAAGAGGAACTTGAACCAGTCTCTAAGTCCAGTTCTCTACTTTGTTGGTTGTGTCTCACTTATCTTGAACTACCTTTCACCATTGGTGAGACACACGCTAGTGCAGAAGGTCTGGGCTTGACGTGGGCACAGGCTAGTTCCCACTTCACAAGCGGACTATGGGTCAGTGCTCCCTGGGGGTGAGGAGTGAGAGGAAGGACGAAGACGAAGACACTTCCCACACGGCCACCGCACAGGAGCAGTAAAACATGTATGGGTGGGAGGGAAGGAGTTCTGCGGGAAGGGCTCTCCTCTTTTGTTTTGGTTGGGAATTATACATTACATCATTTTAACGTTGAAAATATCATACACAATGAGAATGGAATTGAGACTCTGGGAAGAGTTCCAAGACTCCCTTTGTGAGACCTAAGCAATACATCATTACAGACCATCCTAAAGAAACGGGTAGGAGTGAGCTCCAAATACAGCGGGCTCCTTTGCTGTGCAAATATACTAAAAGCTGGACGCCTGCACTGAAAGGAAACAGGAACTCCCTGGGTGGTCCCAAAGGGAAGACGGGGCCTGCCAGAGCCCGCCAGTGGAGCGGGACGGTCTGCTGGTGAGACGGAGCCAAGGTACTCTCTGACAGTGGAAGGCTGGAAGAGGAACCCTGCACGAGTCAGTCTTGACGGCACGGATTGGGGGTGGGGGCAGGGAATGAGACCAGTCCTCCCTGCGGGATGAAGAACACTGTACCAGTTGCAACCGTGAGCATGGGAAGTAAGCCGGGCTGCTGCTCTTTCATGACGCCCCCTGCTTTGGGCCCCAAGCCCAGTGGTGCTCCAGAACCCATCGCCGTCCCTGCCCCCAGGAATCTCCATCAGGTCTTCAATTCACTGCACCACACAGGAAACCACACGCAAATGCAGCTTGAAGACAAGCCCCGCAGACTCTCTTCTAAGCAGATGGCTGCTCTGAGCCTGTCCTAAATAGCAATCCCAGAACTGCTACCAGGACCAGCCCACCGTGCAGGGTCAGCAGCTGACTCTATGCTATCAGCAGGCTGCTCAGGCCCCCGAACTCCCCGGGAGGACGCCGGCTCCATGAGGGAAGGGGCTCCCCCTTGCTTTGTCCACTGCTGCGTCCTCAGGGCTCAGAGGCGAGCCTTCACCCTGAAGGAACTCTGTGCACATCTGCCAAATGAATGCACACCCTTGATCTTCACCTACTGGTGGACAAGCCTCTGTCACTACAAGTCGGCTAAGTTGATAGTGACAGATGGGGCTGATCCTGTCCTGAGAGGCCCCGGATTGTTCTGGGGCCTAGTGGAGATGGGCACAGCTGGGTTCTAACCAGTGATGAAGCAATTATGGAAAACGCAAGTATTTCAAAACGAGAAGACATTATGGTCTGTGATTTTCACCCAGACCAGTTGGGTTTCTAGACTGCACGATTCTGGGTTCAGGGTAAGGGGCACCCACTCCAGCCACCCACAGGTGTCGCGTCAGGCCCTGGCCCCAAGGTCCCAGTTGGTCCTGGCAGAGGCCAACCCAGCTTCCCTGGGAAACACCCGCAGGCCACCCTCAGGAGCCGCTACTTAGACTGTTAGTTTTACAGTCATTCTGGTTGCCCTTCTGAGGAAAGACTGGCCCGTAGGTAAAATTTTCCCCCAGAGGCCAGTGCTCGTTTTCAGCTACCTTTCCTTTGGTAGCATGGAGTAAACACAGTCATTATACTGTCTATGCCATGTGTGTGACTCTCCTCTTCCCAGCTAGACTGAGGATTAAAAGCACTGCTTCTCCCCCTAGCCCTCCATCAGTGTGATCCCGGACTGGCTGACTTTTCACTAAACTATTTGGTAGAAAGCCCACCCCATTCTCATGCCTGGAGCCACTCCTGGCACTTCAAGCCCAGTGCCTTAAAACAGGGCCCTGCTGAGGCGGGAGTATCTATAGTTTGGCAGGTTCCCAGGCACGATCAGGGAAAACCGTAACCAAAACTCAGTGCCACAAAGCCTCGCCAGTCATCGGGAAGCACAGGGGCCGTGTCTGACCCTGGCAACTCTCAGATAAGTCAACGGAAGTGACACACAATTCATGAACCGCCTTATAAACACGGAGGTGGGGAGTCCAGGCCATCTCTAGGTCATCGGTGTGGGTGACAGCTAGTGACAAGGTCAGTTACAGCTGAACAACCTCGGAGGGAAACACACGGCAACCCTTTCAAGCCCTTTGGTCACACCAAGTGTTCTGGCAGTCCTCCCTGAGCAGAGACAGCCAAAGGAACAGCAAGAACTCCGCGTCCTCCTATTTCCCATTCATTTTCACGGCCCTATTGAGTCACAGATAGTCGGGAAGCCGGGAAGCCTCCAAGGACAGAAGCAAAGGTCCTAAATCAGCTTCCCAGAAATCCAGAGCCCAGAGACGGCCTATGTGCATTCTGTCCCCAGCTGGAACATGATTAATAAGCTGGGAACATGCCCAACTGGGAAACACCATGTTCTGGCTCATTTTCTATTTTGATCTGAGCCAAAGGCAAACTATACCAAATGACCCATAAGCAGACCAAAGGGTGTTTATGGCACTCACTGCTCAGGGAAAGGAGGAAACCCAGTTCCAAACAGGTAAGAGGAAATGGCCTTTCCTTAGGTATTTTATAAAAGGCCACAAAACTGTATGTTGTGAAAAACTGCCTTTATTCTTGCCTGATGACACTCTCCTCAGCTGTGCACACTGCAGAGGGAGGATACTTCTATTTGTGCGATATTAGAAATGGCGTAGATTATTAAACTGGACGACCTGGTTAAGAATCCACAGACTGACTCTTGCTTGCTGTGTGATCTGGGGCAAGTTCTTTAACCTCTCTGGACCTCACTTTCCAGATCTTTAAAATGAGGATAATAGTAGCTATACCCCCGTGGACTGTTTTGAGTATTAAATGAGATATTTCATTCAACAGCTATTTATGGAAATACCGAATTGTACACTTGTCGAGACACTGGTAGTGAATATAAGCACCCAGAATATGCTAGGGTCTCGGTGAGTAGTACCTGCTGCTGCTACTTCATCCTTCACCCACCCCTTCTGCAAAGCTGGTGCAGTTAGGCTCCGAGAATCGACCAGCTATGTAACGTGTTAACAGAGGGCTCTTCCCCTTGCCCGGGATGTTGCTGTGATTTAGAGCATCGCGGGTGAAGCTGTACCAGGGGCCAAGTGGCCCAGCTGCCGCTGCCAGATGCTCCCTGAACACCGGGAAAGGGAACGAGAGCTGGAGGGGCTGGAGGGCGGTTGGGTGTGCAGGGCTGACTGCACCTCCCACCCCCACCTGAATGAAGTCAGTGGGGGGTCCCTATTGGGAGGCATTTCTGCCAACAGGTCTGTGACAGAAGGACACAGGAGGTGCTTATCTGGAAAAAAAAAAATCCAAGGCAGGGGACCTTCCTCAAGACAAGGGGGCTATTAGCTAAGTCAAGATGAGAACTCAAAGCTCTCCTCTTGAAGGCTACAGTGTAGTCACCTCCTGATGAGATTCTGAAAGATGCATTCCAGGGCCACACGACCATCCTGCTGCCTATCTCTTC